>NC_052532.1:46755546-51755546 GCF_016699485.2 Gallus gallus
TCTTTCATAATAAGGCTGTAATCTGTGTGATCTAGAAAGTGAAGTGTACAAAAGATGCATACTTTTACATTCTTTTACTCTAAAGTCATAGACCATAATTACCGGATGTGTTTTTATATGGGGGATTGCAATATGTATTTTGAACAAGACGTGCACAGAACAAAAGCAAAATGAATTGGGCACCATTCCCTTTTGCTTACTGAGGAAAAATGTGCTACTATTGGATTTTTGGCTGACTTTGCTAGCTCATATGTGTTGGGGTTTTTCTTTTTTGTTTGAGAAGGGAGGAGCAGGTGGGGCCTCCCAGCACACATTCCAGAAATAGCCTGGTTTTCAGAAATGGTAACATCTATGCACCTGAAGGCTGGGACCAGTAGTATGATGTAGGCATAACTACTGCATTACTTTCCTACCTTGTAACTAGCTTTTTTGTTGTTGCTGTTCAGTAAAAACAAACTTCGAAAACTCAGGGTATTAAACTATTAGACCTTTTAACTACAAGGTCTTACATGTTTTTTTGTTTTGTTTTTTTTGTTATTTTTTTTTCCTATTTTTATGAGAATTCATTCACATTTGGAAATACTAAGGTCAGATTGCTCATTCAATACAGCAACTGTGTTTTTGACTTTTCTTACTGGCCTTAATCCTAACTTCAGTACAATGAAACATCCACTAGGCTGCTAAACGCTATTAGTACAGCAACTTGACATTAGAGAACATTAGAATTGAGAAGATTACTGAAATTAAAAGATTAGCCACCATACTGATTTTTAAAACAAACAAACAATTCCAGCATATTATTACTCTTTAATTGGAACAGCATTAGACAACATAAAAACTTTTAGGTACTGTTTGCTAGCAAGCTTTTAATTGAGGTTGTTTTCTACAACTGATACTGACGTAGCACAGTGGTGGTGTTGCTGAGCAAGCCCCCACACAACATAGTAGAAAAATAAGTTTAATTATCTCTATTCTTTATTTTTTATCCTTTAATTAAAGTGATTAAGTTTTTAGGATAGAATTCCTCATGACCACAAAACTTTTTATTTTGTTATTTTATTTTTTTTTATTTTATATTTGTTATTTGCTTAACAACAAAATATTAGAATTTATATTGTGAAGAGCTGCACCGTGTTTCCTAGTTAATGACGTCTAGTGGTGAGGAGTTCCTGTTCTATCTCAGGTATATTCAGCTTTCAATATAGTTTGGGTTAATTCAATATATTCAGCTAGGGAGCATACCATTGGTAGTTCAATCAGCCTTCTCCAAGCATAGATGAAGTAGACCACGCAGTAGAACACGCTTGGGAAATAAAAATACTTTTTAAAAATCTCAGTCTGGAATAGTAGTTTTAATGGAGCAGTGGACATACATTCTCACTTTCGGAAGATCAAATCATTTTGAATTAGATTATTCACCAGGACAGAGCAATACACTGCAACATATTTTTATTGAATATGACTGTAAATAGATACAATCTATACATAAATAATAAATACATGAACCTGAAATATCCTAACGTTGAGAAATAGAGGTTTCAGAGTGTCCTGAATGTGCAGTGTTAACTACTCTTCCTAGAGAAATCAATTGTTCACTGTGTTACAAAGTCGATGAAGTATGATAACAAAAAGTAACAATATGGAAACCAAAGCAATGAGAACTAAACATAAATGTTAATGTGATGTCTCCGTCCCCCTCCCAACTCCCAGCTCGTACATTGGAGTCACATAACTTAGAATCAATTAAAGTGCTTCTTCTGTCAGTGTAAACCTTAAGACCAAATTCACTTATCCCCATCTTGGTCACTTTCTAATTTATAGCCTACTAAAGTTATTCCTTCAGCACTTGAGGATACTTCCACGTCACGTACTACTTCTTCTATAACTGCTGTTTTATTTTGTAGTTTTGCTATGCTGTCATTGTACTGTGCACCTTCAAGAACGTTTTGCATCGCCACTGTATCGGAGACAGTTTTCAACATATTACTTTCCACAGTATACAGCTGTGTTGCCAAGTTCTCTATCTTCTTCTCCATATTTAGCAATTCACTTGATAATCTAAGGATAGAATGAATAGCATTTTCAATTTTTGGCAAATGGGTCTTGCACTCCTCAATTTTAGGTTCATAGGCTGCAAGTTTCTGACTCAGGTCTGTGTTCTTGGCTAACAGACTATTCTGCTCTTCTTCTAGTTTTTCAATTGCTGTCGCATGCGAGTCCAACTTCTGTTCAACCATAGCAAATTCATCATCTTCTTGCCTTTTTACTGTTTTAATATTTCTGGCTGTACCGTCTTCCAAGTCTTTTAATCTTTCTGAAAGGGATTTAATTCTTTGGTCAACTTTATTAATTTGGGTAGTAACTTCTGTGTGTATGAACTTCGCTTCAGATTTTATGCCACTAGTGTTTGTGTTCATTTCATCCATGCTTCTTCTCCAGGAATTCGTAATATTTTGGAACTTCTCATTAATGCCCTGCATCTCCATAAACAGAGTCTGTTCGTTGTTCTCAATCTCTCTTATGGTGTTACGAAGAGAAGATACTTCCTGCTCAAACTCAGTCATCACAGAGATGGACGAGGCAGATTCTTGTAGGATACTGTCAGAAGACTCAAGCTGCATTTACAACACAAAACAGTGTCTAGCTCTACTTAAGGACAGCAAGACTAGAAAATCACTTGCACTTGTTTAACAGAGAATGAAGTCCCTTAGAAACAACTTTATTTGTTACAAAGTTTCTATATTAAGATCTGTTTTCACATTTGTTTGTTAAAATATTGATCTGGCATTAAAGAGCCACATAAAAAGGTATGTTTGTTGATGAATTTCCATAGAATGTGGGATTTTTTGGGGGGGGGTGGAGGGTGGGGATGTTAAATATGTCACACTGCAAAATGTTGCATGGGATTTAGATAATCTGAAGTGCTGCAAATAAAAGTGAAATTTCATCATACATAGATGACAACATTATGAGATCAGTGCTAAATCAATATCACTTGCATAAGCCAGGCTGTTTTCCCATCACTGTCTGTACAATAGTTCTGCAGCCAGCCTAAGTTTCTACTTCGTATTGCCATATATAGGAAAATAAATTAGCAATAAAAAAATCTTTAAAAAAAATCACGATCACTTCAGTATGTCTTTCATATTACTGGAACTGGTCTAACACATAAAAATGCCTGTAATTTTTACTTAAATATATGTACATGTCGATTATATACGGAACAGTATTGGGATGTGCATAAATGTAAGTTATTTAAAACAGTTTTCTGTCAAAAAAACCCACCGAGATACAACTGCTATGTTCACATCCTTGAACAATAGTACAGACTGACATATGTAGTAGCATTTATTAAGATAAAAATTTGATTCCTAAGGTGTCCTCTTTTTTTAATTAATGAAGTCAAATTTAAGTCAAAGTTCAATTTAAATTTCATTGGTTTTGGATGGAGTAAACATGAGTTTTGTCACTGCTTTTGTCATGGATATGATTTCCTTATTAATGCTTTTTTCCTTATTAATGCTTTTCAATAATGCTCATATTCTAATACATACACATGATCAGTAAACAAGTGTTTAAGTAACTAATGCAAAGAAACACAGTCCTTAAACTTTCTTCATTGATTGGTCTGTTGAAAGTCTAATACACAGTGCTTCATAACATTCTTTACCTTCAAAGCACTTTCCTAAAGTAGATATTTATATTTACCTTCATTTTAAAGACAAAGAATGGACTAAGAGTGACTTAAACAAGCTTCAGTGGAAATTAACAACCAACTTCTCGTGCTGTCTTCACAAATGTTGCTATAAAATATTCACTGAAGGCCAATTCACAGGAAAGTAGAGCACATTAGAAAAAAAATATCTAAAAGAAGAGTCAGTCAAATTTGACTGAAGGTCAATAAAATAAAACAATGGCAAATGTTCACCAGAAATAATCCAATTAAGATGTTAATGATTACCTTTTCAGAAATTAAGCTAACTTTATTTTCCATGTCCAGGAATCTTTCAGCTTCCTGCTGCAAGAAATTGTACCTTTTTTCCATATCAGCAAATCGACTCGACTGCTGAAACAGTAACCTGCAAATTGCAAATAAATAAACAGTAAATATAACAATATAATTAGAATACATTATGTGTTCCAGGATCCGATTCACAGAAATCTTCTAATGAAAGGAACTGTGCTCATATAATTTGCTAGTGAATCTGATCTGTCTTCATACTGGGGTTGATGCCTTCCAATAGATGTGTAAAAATAAGGAAACATTTATAGATAACCTTCTCTTTCACATAGCATACCATCTAATAAAGAAAAACATCAATTAATACAGATAGGTCATTTCACAGAGTCATAGAATCTTGTGATTCTACGTTCGAAGTTCAAAGGGACTTTTAAAGGCCATCTAGACCAACTCCCCTGCAACAAATGGGGACACCTACAGCTGATCAAAATGCTCAGAGCTCCTCCAGACTTTGAATGTCCCCATGACAAGGCAAACACCACCTCTCTGGGCAATCTGTTCCCGTGCCTTACCACCTTCAAGGTAAAAAAACAAAAAATACCTTCCTTATGTCCAATCTAAATCTCCCCTCTTTTAGCTTGAAATAATTTCCCCTTGTCCTATCACAACAGACATTGCTAAAGATTCTGTCCCCTTCTTTCTTACAGCCCCCCTTTAGATACTGAAAGGCCGCTCTCAGGTCTCCCCACAGAGCCTTTTCTTCTCATGGCTGAAAGAGCCCCTCAAAGAGAGGTGTTTCATCTCTGGGATAATTTTTGTGGCCCTCCTCTGAGTGCACTCCAACAGGTCCACATCTCTCCTGTACTGAGGACTTCAAATCTGGATGCAGTACTCCAGATGAGGTCTCACCACTGCAGAGCAGAGGGGCAGGATCACCTCCCTCACCCTGCTGGCCCCACACCCTTGGATGCAGCCCCAGGGTATGGCTGGCTTTCTGGGCTGTGAGAGCATACTGCTGGTTCATGTCCAGCTGCCATCCACCAGTACCCCCAAGTCCCTTCCAATAGGGTTGTGCTCCATTCTTACGCTGGCCAGCCTGTACTGATAGCAGAGTTTGCCTTGACTCAGATGCAAGACTCTGCACTTGGATCTGTCGAACCTCATGAAGTCCACTTGGTCCCACCTCTGAAGCCTGTTTAGGTCTCTCTGAATGGCATCCCATCCCTCAGGTGTGTCAACTGCACCACACAGCATAGTGTCATGTGCAAACTGCTGAGGGTGCACTCAACCCCACTGTCAACCCCAGTGATGATGTTAAAGAGCATTGGTCCCAGTACTGACCCTTGAGGGACACCACATCACCAATATCCATCCAGACATTGAGCCACTGACCACCACTCTTTGGGTACGTTCTCGCAACCAGTTCCTCATCCATCAAACAGTCTACCCATCAAATCCATATCTTCCCAATTTAGAGAGAAAGATGTTATGAGGGACCGTGTCAAAAGCCATATAGATTACATCAATGGCTCTTCCCTTGTCCATTGATGGAGTTAGACCATCATTAAAAGTGACAAGGTTGGTCAGGGAGGACTTGCCCTTGGTGAAGCCATGCTAGTCCTCCTGTATCACCTCCTTGTCTTCCGTGTGCCTTAGCATAGCTTTCAGGAGGATCTGCTCCATGACCTGCCCCAGCATTGAGGTGAGGCTGACAGGTCAGTAGTTCCCTGGGTCATCCTTTTTACCCTTCTGAAAAATGGATGTGATGTTGCCTTTTTTCCAGTCACCAGGGACTTCACTTGACTGCCATGACTTTTCAAATATCATCAAGGGTGGCTCGGCGACTATATCCACCAATTCCCTCGGGACTCAGGGATGCATCTCACTGGGCTGCATAGATTTAAGGATGTTTGGGTTCTTCAGGCTACCATGAACATTATCTTCACTTACAAGGGGAGGGGCCATGCTCCCCCAGTTCCCACCTTCCAAACCATCCACTCAAGGCATATTTGTAGAGCAGTCACTAGCGAAGACTGCGGCAAAAAAACTGTTGAATACCTC
The DNA here is from genome assembly GCF_016699485.2 of Gallus gallus. Lineage (NCBI taxonomy): Eukaryota > Metazoa > Chordata > Aves > Galliformes > Phasianidae > Gallus > Gallus gallus. The sequence goes on from NC_052532.1 coordinate 46,761,569, forward strand.
AGCCTTCTCTTTGTCTGTTGTTACTATCCTGCCTATGTTATTCACTGGGGAGAGTACACCCCCCTGGTCTTTCCTTTTCCAGTTGATGTACCTGTAGAACCCCTTTTTATCCTTCTTTGTACCCCTTGCCAGGTCCAGTTCCAGTTGGGCCTTGAACCTCTCTGATTCCAGCCCTACACAGCCTAGAAGCATCCCTACACTCCTTCCAGATTACTGAGCCCTGCTTCCTCTGCCTGTGCATTTCATTCTTGCTCTCCATTTTGACCATCAGGTACTACTTTCCCTCTCAGGTAAGGCAATATATTTCACTGATAAAGTATACTTTAACTGGTAGAACTAAAACACAGAACATTAATTACGACTTTCTTGCAAAGCACCTCAAAATCATGCATGGAAACCTTCACAATTAGAAAGGCTGGTTAAGCTAATGCTGCTTACTGCTAAAAGAACATTGACTATTTAACATTAACACTGTTAATGGACATGGTTTAGTGGGCTTGGTGGCGACAGATCGACAGTTGGACTAGATAATCTTAGTGGTCTTTTTCAACCTTTATGATCCCATGAACATGTAACCAGCGAAGAACATATGGTAAAGCCTGTATGATGCTATATTTCTGAGTAGATAGTAGGGATCTCCACTATATGCACTTTATGTGCATACTAGTAAACATGGGAGCAGAATGGAAGTGAGGCTATGAGTAAAACTCTGTTACTTTGCTGGACTAATCCCTCAGTAAGGCTTATGCTAGATGAGGGGGTCCTCTCACTACTAGAGCCATTTTATTAAGAAGAACAGAGCTTATTTAAAATACTTGCACTTTCATGAATTGCTATTTTCTATGATATTTGTTAGAATACTGCATAGCAATTAGAAGTTTCAAAGAGAACAACAATAGTCTGCATGGGTTAAGGTATACAGTGAAAGCTAAAAGTGAGAGATACAGAATGATGGCAGAATAAAATGATCAGTGACACCTACACCTACTGTTTTATGTGTATCTACTTATGTAAGTCACACATTTATTAAAGATTTAGATAATGAAACCTGACTGAGTGTAAGATAAGAACAAGTTCTGCCAGATTTCTGTGCAGGGCTACCTACCAGGCCAGCACCAGGCAGGCAGAGAGAGAAATCACACCCAAGGCCATCCGTGAGTCCATCCCAACAGAGTTCTGGCCGTGGCTCACCACCTTCCCACGGCTGCTGTGCTTCTCGAGTTTCTGGAAACCTTCATTGCTCTTGGATGAAGGAAGACCTTTTTTCCTCTGCTTAACTTCAGACATTCTGTGTTTTTTTTTAAAGAGTAGGAGCAAAAGAGCTACCAAACAAAACAAAACACCAGTTAGTTACACAAATACCTAGAAAACAAACAAACAAACAGTCCTTCGGTGCTTAACACGTTACCTACTTGAGCACCACGACATTTATGGAAGCTCACTTACAGAAGACTCGGTGAAAGCTCTTCTTTTTTTTCCTCAGTGCCCTACAGAACACGGCTTTGACGTTTGCTGAACAAACTCCACGCGCTCCTCAAACTTCTGCCTGCGCCGCCTTGCCTAACTACTGTACTATCAGCCACGTTGAAGATATACAGATGAGGATAAAGGCCGCTGTTTCCTCACTGCCAAAACCAAGCCCGCCCCACGCCTATCTTCCACGACGCTGCTCCCGGCTGCTGCCCGCCCCCCTCCCTACCCGCCGCCGCAGCCCCGGCCGGCCCCGCCCGCCTCAGCCCGCCACGTCAGGTGCGTGCCGGCAGCCCCGGCTCTGCGCAGACGCGGGGCGGCTCAGGGCCGGGCCGGCTTTCTCCACCCCCGGGCCCGGAAGGAGGAAGTGCCAGCGGGAGGAGTGCCGGGTGGGCGGTGTGAGGCTGGCGCTTGTCCTCGGAGCGGGGCGAGAGCTCAGAGCCGGTGGCACGGCTCCTCCTCGGCGGGTAACGGCGCTGAGGGGTCGCGCGGGGCGGGAAGGGCTGCGGGTCGAACAGCTGTGGGCGCGGGGCGGCGGCGGGCGCTGCGCTTTCTGTTTCGTTTCCCCCGCGGCGAGAAGGGAGCGTTGTGACTGCTGGGAAGCCTCGGAGAAAAACAGGCTTTCACCATCTTCAGACCGTTTGTTTTTTTTTTTTTTTTTCCGTTGTTGTTGCTTTCTTTTATGAGATGGAGGGAGAAAAGGGGTTTATGCGCGTGTATCTGATGCTGCACAAGGGAGCGTTCCACCCTGTGCTGGGAGCGTACCCATTGCAGCCCGGCTCGTGGAGGCACCGCTGGGTTCATCTCTTGGGAGGCGACGGGAGTTCGTGTTCTGCTGCAATTCAACCGCAGGACCGCTCCTTTCCCGTCCTGCTGTCCCTGTTATGTGACCCGGGGACTCTGAGGGATGCAGGGGGAGGGGGAGAGACCTTTTCACGCAGATGCTTAACGAGTTCCCAGCATACGAGGGGCAACAGCAGCTCGAGTGAACTATCAAAGTCTTTTCACCAGGTCAGAAGTGGAAAAACAATGAATTCTTTTAGATTCCTACAATTCATAACGTCGACTTGCCTAAAGATTCACTCTATTTACCACTTATGCAGCTGCTCAGCTGACTCTACATTAAAAAGCATAAGGTATTTTAAAACAGCTTTCTGTGTACATGTAAGTTATGTTTTGGTTCCAGCTTGACTTTTCCCCCCCCCCCCACCCTAAAGAAATATGGATGAGAACAGTAGAATGTGTTTAATTACGAATCGTCAGGCACTGGAGAAAGACATCAAAACCTCTTACATTATGGATCATATGGTTGCTGACCAAGTCCTGACATTGCAGGAGGAGGAGAAAGTGAAACAACAGGTAGAGTCATCTCCGTTTATCTTTTCCCAGATGCTTATGTGTTTTGTGGCCTTTCTACAAAGAATTATTTCTGTCAGTCTTCACTAGATTACAAATGCTTAACTTAGCATGCAGTTATATTTGTAGTTCATAAGTTGGGCTGAGGTCTTGCTCAAAGTGAAACCTATATCCGTGGCAATAAACATGGTAAATAACTTGCAGAGTAATAGATTAGGTGTTTTAAAAAGCTGATTAGATGGTTTGTCTTAGCTTTGTGTAACACCTATTTTAATGTTTGTTCTAGAATACACAGAAGGAACGAGCAGCTATGCTAATTAATACTCTTCTTACCAAAGACAATAATGCATATAGATCTTTTTATAATGCACTGCTTCATGAAGGGTACCGAGATCTTGCTGCACTTCTTCAGGATGGCATCCCTGCCTTCTCTTCCAAGAATGGAAAGAACGCTATGGATGAGAGGACTTCATATGGTTAGTACAACTGCAGCAATCAGTTCTGAAGGGAAAGAGAAGCTGTATTTTTATTCATTGCGAAGTGTCTATCTGTTCCACCAAAAAGGAAGCAAACAGTGAACTTGTTCACTTGTTTTGGTAGCACGATAGTCGGTAGTTGTGTATTTCATATGATAGGAGAGGATGCTTATGACTTTCCTAGGTCATCTTGAAAATGTTCATTACTTGGTAATGTGTATTTTTAAAAGACTGGAAACCTGAAACTTCTATTTTTCTCTAAATTGTAACATTTTTAATGTAAATGAAAGAAAGACTCTTAGGTTTATGTAGGTTGCTCCAAAAATAATGCCTTCTTTTTATTTCCACGGAAAATAGAACATGTTTGAATAGCTCAATAATTCTGTCTGATTGATCAAGTACTCATCTACAGAACACTGTTCTACAGCACAGACACTACCATTAGCTATGCAATTTCACCTGTGATGGATGAGAGCCTGCATGCTGTACTCATAGCAATCTGCACTAAGAGGAGGTGACACACTGTCACCACTACTGGAATGCACCACCCACTGCCTCACTGTCCTCACTTCCATTGTTTGGTCTCAATCAATGCTCAGCAAGTGTCAATGAATGGCAGTGGGTGCAATTTTTCCAGTGTGGAGGTGTTCAATTCCACACTTTTGCTTCATATGCACTTCTAAGTCAGATGCCGTTTTGTCAGACTGCCCCTCTGCTGCCATCTGTTGCACAGCAACAAAATGTAATGGAATATTGTTGGGAAGGTTCAGCCTCTACTGCCATATCACCAACATCTGCCTCTGATGTTGTAGGCCAACATAATAAAATAAGAGGTGATACTTTTGGATAATATAATAAGGAAAGTAAATTTAACATAAAAAGTTTCAGCCTTCAAAATTCAGGTGTTTCTCATTTAGAGTAATCTCAGCACTGCATGCCAACTGTTAATCCAGTTAATTGGTTGCTTATTTCTCCACCAGATCTTTTGTTTACCTTCAGTAAGATCTTAAACTTTATAGAAGTTTTCTTTTTGATTTATATGAAATAAATTGGTAGTTTTTAGTGGGATGAACTGTCTTACTGCATTTGACTAAATGACAGCTGAATCTTACAGTGTATTTTTTGCACTGTCTGTTATGAGAATCATAGAATCATTAAGGTTGGAAAAGACCACTAAGGTCATCCAGTCCAACTGTCACCCCATCCCCTGCCTGCCCCCTCGATAAGGTCTCCTCTAAGCCTCCTCTTCTCCAGACTGAACAATCCTGGTTTCCTCAGCCATTCCCCATAAGACTTGTGCTCCAGGCCCTTCACAGTGTCACTGCCCTTCTCTGGACATGCTGCGGGGCCTCCATGTCTTTCATGTAGTGAGTGGCGCAAAACTGAACACAGTCCTCAAGGTGCAGCCTCATAGAGACATGGTATTTAGAATACCTGAGTAAGATTTCCCAAAAAGTGGCACAACAGCCAGCAGTCTGCTGTGTGACCTACAGTGGAGAGAGCAGGTGCACATTTACTTTCCTGCTGTGCTTCAAGTGCCCTATTGCAAGTCCAGCTGACTTAGCTTAAATAAAGAGAAGTCTGGCTTGGACAGCAGTACTGTGCTGTTAACCACAAAGTAAAAGCTTTACACTGCATGCTTCCTATTCTGCTGCATCACTGGGGCAGTAAGCTGTAGCTGAGAAAATGGCTCAGTGGCTGGGAGTAGTGACATTGAGCCACTGCGTATGTTTGCCATGATTTCTACTGATGCTGTCAATTATCTTTTCTGTTCCCGGGATTGATGTAACTAGGTCCAGCTTGCAGAAAATGTAGTTACCAACTGGGAGACTGTTGTAGGTGGGAAGCTGATACCTGTTAATTACGGCATGGTTAGTCCAGTAGTTCTTAGAGCATTTGTATGGGAAACAAATTGGGGAAAGGATTCTTGGGGTAAATTGTTTTTTTTTTTTTTGTTTTGAAGAGGCATAATGTTTAGAAACCACTTCTTTTTTTTCATATTTCTTGTTTTTCACTTCAGTTAAGACAGCTCTCTGCGAAGGAGGTGTACCGCAGAGACCAGTTGTGTTTGTCTCTCGGCCAAAGCTGGTAGATGATATTAAACAGAAACTGCGCAGCTTAGGAAGTGATCCAGGCTGGGTGACTGTTTATGGAATGGCAGGTTGTGGAAAGACCGTTTTAACAGCAGAAGCTTTAAGGGATCACCAGCTCTTGCGAGGTACTTTTATAAAAACATCAATATTCTAATAAAAATTACTAGAAATATCTATGTATTGAGTGTATACGGAGAAGTATCTTATGTCATCTTGGAATTAATTTTATATTTGGCATGATAAATTCCTTAGGTGCTTTTGAAATATTGCTAGCAAGTTACAGCTTTCAGAACCATTTAGTGCTCTGGGACCACTGCGTATTTTACTAATTTATGGAAAAAGATTCTTAACAGCTCTTCACCTTGGAACCTGCTTTGATTTATGAGAGTAGATGCATCCTTTGAATGTATTATTTCTATCAGTACAAAATATAAAATAATGGGTTTTAGTCTTTATTCTTTTTTGGGTGTTGCTTGTCAGTTCTTCAGACATATGTATGCTACATGAGTTTAAAAAACCTCACTCAGACTATAGTGTAGATTTTAGTAATGTCAGACATTTGCGGTGTGGTTATACTACTTTCATTTTAGCTCACAATAGATAAAAATGAAATCATTTACTGATGTTTTTCTCTATAGGACATTTGGAGCAGAAAGTGAGGCTGAGATATTAGAAAACATGTCTGAGGTTTAGAGAATATGGCATCCCCTGCTGCAGCTGACTCTTCTAGATGCCTTGTCAAAGGTCGGGAGGGAAGACAAGTAGAGAGGAGGGACAGCATCAGTGGCAGTGTGAGCTTTGGCAAGTTGCCTTACAGAGCCTGTTTCTTTTAAAATATAAGTCAGTAAACTTGTAGAATCATCCTCCTGTAGTACAGTAGAGTTTTAAGGTTGGTTTGCAATAGACTTTACAGTTTATATTTTAATCTATATTGTATTATTGATTGCTATTCTGAGCTGCTATGAATACTTCTAATTTTAAACATAATGTGTGATAAACATTGTTGTTTCTGTCAGGTTGCTTTCCAGGAGGAGTTCACTGGATCTCTGTGGGAAAACAGGACAAAGCAGGGCTCCTCATAAAGCTACAGAATCTCTGTAGTAGATTAGAGCATGACTCTACTCTTCCACAGAGACCACCACTTAACATCGAGGAGGCCAAAGATCGTCTTCGTTTGCTGATGCTGCGCAAATACCAGAGGTGATGTCAGTAAAATGCAATGCTATTCTTTTACTGTGCAGAGTCTAATCATCTGCAATCTCTGTTATGATTACATGTTTCTGTTTCTTAATTAAAAAAAAAAAAAAAAGCAGAAGAAAACATCCTAACTCTTTCACGTTTTGCTTTCCCTTTTTCTCTTTTAATGTAGATAATTTACAAGTGATAGTCTAGTTAAAGCTAGCATTACTTCAAGAATTTTGATGTTTGCATAGGGACTACTGTTAATATTTTCTAAATTGCTTGCTTATGGTAAAAGAGAAAATAGATTTCAGAGAAGTGTAGAAAAGCTGAAAGGTAAATGGGTGGTTAAATCAGGTATATAATATATACAGTAAAGCTTTTTCTCTAAGTAGATTTTTTTTTAATGGATTAACATAAGGGATGCATTGTAGACTTGTTCTGGATATGATATATTTGTCAGACTATTAATGCTTTTGGCAAAAATATATATTACATATATATATATATATGTATATATACAATAACCAGCTGTGCAGTAGTCACCTTCACATGAAAAATTACTAGTCATTGAAAACTGAAAGTTGAGAACGAGTAGTTGGAAATAAGCACTACTCTAACTTCTAGTGTTCTTACTGTGTTCTTACGATGTTTCATGAGTGTATGAGGATCATACAGCAGTGGAAGGCTGTGCATCACTGCAGAGCAGTTAATGTCTTTTTGAAGTGTTTGCTCTGGAGTTACCAAAGTGAAAGCAAATTTTCACAATATGATCAATTATGGCCAAGAAGGCAGTTGCTTTCAAACTTCAGGAAAACTGAACTGTTTGATCAGGCAATCCTGGCCACTGCACAGCTTTTTTCATGTTTGAACAATAGCTTTTGTTATTTTTGAAGGATTTCATTACTCCCTGGGAAAATCTATACTAAAGTAAACACGAGTGAGATATCTCAGGAATAATACTCCAGTGTTATGATCTTTACAGACTACAGGCTAGAAGAGTACTAGCATTTTTGTAAGATAAAAAAGTCTTCCTTGCATAGAAAAGATTTAAAAAATATTGCCAGGTCCATGGAAAATTGACCGATAAAGATGAGAAATCCAAGTAGGTGCCTTCAGTGGAGAAGAGATACACAGAATGATTGAAGGGGAACATATACTTTTCTCTGGCAAACTCGCCAGATTACTTAGATGAGATGGGAAGAAGCTACAGCCTGTGCTGCATCCCGCCCAGTTAGAGATGTCAGAATGTGTTGTGTTAGGTTAATACAGTTCAAGTGTGAACCAAACTTCACCAGTTTGTTCTTGGAGAAACTTGCATTCAGCTTTCTGACACAGCATTTAATGTCCTCTTTCTTCTGTTAGTGGAAGAAAATTGAAGTTGTACTTGATTAATTCTGAAAATGCTCTTCCATTATTAAGGTGAAATACTATATATTACTACTAATATTTTATCTGAAACATGAAATATTTTTTCTTGTACTAGGTCTCTTTTGGTCCTGGATGACATTTGGGATTCCTGGGTACTAAAAGCATTTGATAATCAATGTCAGGTTCTTATAACCAGCAGGGATAGGAGTGTGACAGATGCTGTGTCTGGTAAGGAATGATCTTCTCTTCTGCATTACAAATTATGGATGTACGTGTATGCAGAGTGTTTTTGTGAACTTTTAAAAGAATTAGATAGAATCCATGTCTATCAAGTTGTACACAAATGACAAATGCTCTGTAAAACTATGCTTTTCCATGAAATACATGTTATATGTTGTCCTGTGTATATGTCTATATTGAGAATCACTGCACTCTTCAGTAAGTTAGCCTGTCTGATGCTGCTGTGTTTAAACTGATTATCTCTACATATGAAGTAGTCTCTGAGCTGGATCCTCTGTTCCAGATTTTTCTCAGAAAATACTCTCAATTTCCATAGCATTTTAAAAATTATTTTTATTTTTCCCCTGTGTATAGGCAATAAATATGAGATTCACGTGGAAAGTGGACTAACACATGAGAAAGGACTGGAAGTTTTAGCCCTGTTTGTGAATATGAAAATATCAGAACTGCCAGAACAAGCCAGCTGCATTGTAACAGAATGCAAAGGTATGATACTTGCCACTTTTTAAACCACTCAGTATATTTTTTTCTTCTTGATTTTGACTCACAGAAAGAGAAGGGAACATTTGATGATCAGGGGGCTGGAGCACCTCTCCTAGGAAGAGAGGTTAAGGGAGCTGGCCTCGTTCAGCCTGGAGAGGAGGAGGCTCTGGGGTGATCTCATTGTGGCCTTCTGGTACTCGAAGGGAGCTTATAAACTTTTTAACAGATTGATAGTGATAGGACAACGGGGACACCTCAAGCATTTAATTAAGAAAATTTCCTGATTTATTCAACCACTCGACTAAACTATTGAATTGTGTTCCATCAGACTCTCTAAGATTAATTTACTTTCTTCCTTCAGGTTCTCCTCTTGTGATATCCTTGATAGGTGCATTACTACGAGATTTCCCTAGTCGCTGGGAATATTATCTCAAACAGCTGCAGAATAAGCAATTTAAAAGAATAAGAAAGTCCTCATCTTATGACTATGAAGCCCTTGATGAAGCAATGTCCATAAGTGTAGAGCAACTGAGTAATGATTTAAAAGAATACTATAAAGACCTCTCCATCCTCCCAAAAGATGTTAAAGTGCCTACTAAGGTAATAACAGCAACTCAGAAACCTCATAGCTTGTTTTGTTTATTATTATTACTATTTTTTATGAATTAGACTTGATGGTTCCTGTAGGTTCCTTCCAACTCAGGATATTCTATGATTTTTAGTGATATATAAACAATAACTTTAAAGAAGTAGTAAAATTTTTACTACTTGAAATTACTGTGTGTAACTTATGTTATATGCAACTTAATAATAATTGGTGGGTTGGATCCGTTATTATATCATACCTTTTGTTGCCAGTAACAAAGCTAAAAAATTGTAACTGAATTAATATGTTCATAATGTTAGTTTAATATACACTCCATGCGTAGTTCTTACATTAGGTTGCAATTGAACTATCTGAAGGCTTAAAAACTGTTAGGGAATTTCTTTTATGAAAAATGTATGATCACCATGAATCAGTACAAATAGACAAATGAAGAGGTAGTTTGTATTATCTATCTCATATATATCTATTATCTGTCTATCTATATATTTACATAGTTAGATATTGAACTTACTGAGTTACTCACAGAGCACACATATCTTCTGCAAATGGTAATGTTTCTACCATGTTATTTTTTTTTTCTGTTAATTGTTGGTCTTTCGTGGCATTCCTACAGTTTTGTTTTTTCCTTAGTTCTGATTATCTTTTCTGCTTTTTTAGGTGCTCTGTATTCTTTGGGATATGGAAACTGAAGAAGTTGAAGATATACTGCAGGAATTTGTTAACAAATCATTATTGTTCTGCGATCGTAATGGGAATTCATTTCATTATTATTTACATGATCTTCAACTCGACTTTCTTACAGAGAAGAATTGCAACCAGCTTCAGGTAGAGTTCTGCCTTATCTGCTTACTTCTAACCTTATTCTACAAAGCTGGACTTTCTTCAGAAAACATTCCTTTTTTAAATAGTATCTAGAGTAGCTTCATATAATAGGCACACAATGCAGTTAAACTTAATGCTGGCTAAAAACATTTTTAACTTGAAAATGAGAAGTGATTTAATGATAATTTCATATGGAGCTAAGAAACTAATAGAATCATAGAATGACTTGGGTTGGAAGGGACCTTTAAGGGTCATCTAGATCTGGTTTTGAAGGAGAGGGCAAAAAAAGTAGATAGGAAGAAGAGGCCAGTTGCTTGCTTTATATCTGTGTATGTAAAGGGTCATTTTTATTACTGGCTATACATGTTTAATGTAAAGAATGACCTGATAGCTTTTCTCAGTCTAAGAAGGAAGATTAGCAACTTGCTTTTCTGTCTTTAATATCTAGGGAGTTTCTGTAGAAAGTCTTCTACATAATTTAAATTACTGTTTTTTTAAGATAAGTTTTTCTTATTTAATTTGTTGGCATCTTACATTGAGGAGTAATAATAATAATAATAATAATAAATGTTTAATATTAAAATCAGTCCACACCTTTTTATGGTATGAACTGAAAGTGTGTTTTGGTTCACATTGCAGGAACTACATAAAAATATAGTAAATCAGTACAAGAGATATTACAAGCTTCATGTGCCTGTGCTATCCCAAGAGGACTGTATGTACTGGTATAACTTTCTAGCATATCACATGGCTGGTGCCAACATGCAGAAGGTGAGTTCTGATTGGGTTCGTCTGTTCCTCTTCTTGAACCACTGCCCTTCCCCTCCAGGCCATTTTTTCCCACTCAGAGTTCTCTTTTCCCAGGCCTTTGAGCAGATAGGCAAACACTGAACATAAAGTCCTTTAGGGGCTCCACTTATAATCACTATTATGAAAACTACTTCATTTCTACCCTATGTCTCTTGTCTTTTCGATCAGTTCATAAGAAGATTTCTTATAATGCCTTTTCTTTTTCTTTTTCTTTTTTTTTTTTTTTTGAGGAAGGTGTGGTAAAAAGTCTTCCTAAGCTTTTTTGGAAATCCAGGCTTACTATGTTGTATAATCAAAATTAAATTGATTTGTTTAGAGTGTTCAAGTAGATTGATGAGTGAACTGGAGTGAATTGTATCAAGATATATTAAATACCTAATGTGTTTGCCTGTGCTTTTTTGTTTTTCCCTTAAGTAGATTCAGTTGTGGAACTCATGCTCTGAACTTTTATTTGTATTTCTTGTAGGAACTCCGTGATCTTATGTTTTCTCTAGATTGGATTAAAGCTAAAACAGAATTGGTAGGACCTGCTCATCTAATTCATGAATATGTAGAGTATAGTTCAGTCCTGGATGAAAAGGTATGTAAAAGGTAAATGATCAGTCTGTTCCAAATATGTTTTTCCATCTTTTATTGCATTTTATTTATGAATGTATGTGAGATACATAGGAAGCATAAAAATTAAACGTTAGGGCAGTCCTAAGTTTAACTTTACCTTGGAGGAGAGAAAAATGAAGAATTCAGTAACTATAGTTTTAGTTAACTTCAGTATAGGTCCCAGCAATTGACTATGGAACTCAGTGGTGAGAATCTGTAGTTCTGTGATAATTAATGGTGGGTGCAGATGGTACTCCCTTAGTTTAGAATCTTCTTGGCCTCTTGGAATAGTCCTACTAATATTTAACACTGACTGCTCATTGAGTAAATCATTGCTTCCAATATCCTTATTTGAAAAGTAAGGATAATACACTTTTTTCTGAATAAAACAGCAAAATATTTCAGTCTATGATACCTACTTGCTAATAGAACTAAGGAGAACTAAATGCTTCTGTAAGAATACTGCCTGTATAGAAAATTAAAAAGCAAAGGGCACTTCGAAAACATATCCACTTCACTAATTACCAAACTTTGTCTGCTTTGCACATAGGATAGCATAATACGTGAGAATTTTCAGGAATTTCTGTCTTTAAATGGGCACCTTCTTGGACGACAGCCTTTTCCAGACATTACCCAGCTTGGTCTTTGCCAACCGGAGACATCAGAGGTGTATCAGCAAGCCAAGCTACGGGCTCAAAGAGAAACGGGAACATTTTACTTGGAATGGATGTAAGTAGCAGTAATCCATCTGCTGATATGTTTATCCCTTGATTCAACAAAATTGTTGCATTTACAACTAAACACACTAATGGGTAATATAAGAAGTGCTGTGTTTTTCATGGGAAAAGAAGGTGAAATAATTTTCAGGAACTAATGAAAGAAAACCCAGACATGTAAAGCTACAAATTAGTAATAATTTCATAAAAATAAAGAAATATATTTACTTCTCTACTCAATGAACATTCATTTTAAGTATCTACACAAAGGTGAAAATATAGTAACTTGAAACTTCTCTATATAGTTTTTTAGAAAGGTGAGAATTGTAGGTTAAATATTATGTGTGTGATGCAAACTTGAAAGAGAGCACGCAGGAGATCACAGCTTCAGAAAGAAGTCTGTTTGGGCATGACAGATACCAGCTCATTGAGACATTATTAGGAAGACTGTTTTGCTGTACAGTGGCTATGCACATGAGGTAGCATGTTGGTTTCTTATGCACATAGTATCTTTCTTGGTCTCTAAGCTCTTAGCTGTTGGAGAGCAACATAAATTCTAAGTGCATGTAGGAATTGGTTTCCCTTATTTTGCATGAAGGCTGCCAGCTAATTTGATGTTTCTAAAGCTTGCTGTAGAAGGTATATGAACAAGTGTTATCTTTTTAAAGAGGATTTTGAATGATAAAAAATACTCCTCTCAAATGAACTATCTTCTCCTGCAGAAATAAAAAATCCTTGAAAAACCTTTCTCGTCTGGTTGTTCGTCCACACAGAGATGCAGTTTACCATGCCTGCTTTTCTAGGGATAGACAAAGAATAGCATCATGTGGAGCTGATAAGACACTTCAGGTAAAAATACCTACGTATGCATGAGCAAAGTATAATGCTGTGTACTATTTTGATAATGTTTGTTAATGGTGCTGTTGCTTTCCTTTTGCTATGAAGATATTAGAGATCTAGAATATAACGGAGACAAGAGATTGAAAGTGTGTTACATAAACACATTTAGGCTAGTAAGTATTGTTTTGTAGTTCAGTAAATATACCATGATACCATAACATGACACCATAACATTTATTACACTGTTTACAGTGTACAGAACATGAGATACCTTTTAATGATACAAAAAAGCTTAAGGCTTAAGTAGTGCATCCCAGCATGTTTCACATTCGTTTGCAGAAATGGTATTTCCCATCTATAGTACTAAAAAACATTGAAACGTGTGTGTTAGTGCTTTACAAATTCCATGGGGTTTTAATGGATGTTTGGTGGTAAGCTGGTAAATTTTCTCATGCAAAATAAAGAAATCTGGGTAGAAAAATGAGCCCTGGAAGCTGAGGGCAGTGGTAGACTGAAAAAAGGTATGAAGTGGTTAGGAAGTGAATATGGGGAGAGAGAGAGGAAAGTGACTAATACAAATTTGCCAGCAGTCTGCCTGGAGGGAAGCCAGACAGCTCTCAGGAAAACTAGCAATCAGCCAGCCACTAACCTGGTAAAGTATCCATATTCCAGACAGCCAAAGGTAAGGGTAAAGAACAACTTTTCTGCAAGCCTTTGGTATTGTTTTGGATGCTTGCTAAGTTCAGTACTAAAGTAAAAGTACTAGTGGTCCTTAGTTGCTGTTCATTTGGCTATTTAATGTGGTGGTGTTTGTTACTTTCTTTTATTTGCTGGCTTCTACACTGTTATGGTCATGGCATCAACCCACTTAAGGAGATGCTTGGTGGATGTGCTAGTTTTATGCTATGCTGAAGTTACTGTGCTGGGCTTCTGTACTTCATGGCTTCATTACTGGGACTGCTGATTTCTTGTTTTCCTCTTGACTTTCTATCAGAAGAGATTTTTTTTTTCCAGAACCTAAACTAGAAGAAATGATAGGAAAATTAACAATCATTTTTCATTGTTTAACTTTGAACTTAGTCATCTTTTTCCTAACAGTGACATCAAAAGAAAACTAACGTTTTCAGATTTTAAGACTAACTCAGAATCAGAAATAATGATTGCTAGATTAAGAGCAGATATTCTGCAAGATTTACTGTAGATGGAGATTTCCTTTTGTTTTCTTGCTCTTATTTGAACAAGTACCAACTATTTCACTGTCATTGTTATTCCCATTTGATGAAAAAAGATAGGAAAAGTATGGATTTCACAACTGTAGCATCTTGAATGTTGCTGCAAAGAGCAAATTGTGATTTGTTAGAACAGCTGAAGATTGTTTACCCTTGAGATAGAAAGGGTACATTTCACCATATATTAAGATAAATCCCAGAATTTTAGGAAAGCGATTAATGTGCAGTGCTTCTTCCTTGCCATCCTTTCCTTCCCTGTAACCAGCTCAAAAGAGACTCCTAGCATCTCTATTTGATAATCAATTGCTGCTAAAATTCTTCCTTTCAACAGAAAAATATCATACATATCAACCTGGAATTTGTACTTCTAATAACAGTGCAGATACTGTTAATGAGTTATTGTGTGGTGAAGTTATAAAGTAGAATAAAAAAGTGCATGTGTTTAGCCTTAAGGAGTACAAAAGTCTTATGTGGTAGAAGGCCTAACTTTAGGCTTAAAGGTTACACAAAGTCATTAATGAAACACATAATGCATACAGATTTTTTAAACTAGTTTTCAATATTTCTTTCCATAATAATTTCTATCACCTTCATAGATTTGAAGTTCAAATTAAATGTTTTCGTATTACTTTCCTTGAAATCATAAATGCTTTCAGAATGCAAGCAGTTTTACGAAGTGCTTAGCTAAGGGAGCTCTTTGAGAGAAAACAATCTTTTATTTGTGAATCATGTTTTGAAATTGTATGCCAGCTAGAAGATTTCATTCCTCGTTGTATTTCTTCAGGTGTTTAAAGCAGAAAGTGGAGAGAGATTGCTGGAGATAAGTGCTCATGATGATGAAATACTTTGCTGCACTTTTTCTGCAGATGATAAATATGTAGCAACTTGTTCAGCTGATAAAAAAGTGAAGGTAAGGAAACAGAGAGTAGACTTCTTTGTTTATTTGTTTTGCAACATCATAATTCAGATTTCAGTTTTAACCAACTTAGGCAGAGCAGATTCTTAGGACTAAAGGTTTTTATTAACTGTCTTAAAACTTATGCGGATAATTCACTACTTTAAAAACAAAAAATCTCACACTTGTTATGTTAAGCATCTTTTTCTTATGTTAACATCATGCATACACAATTACAACTTATTTTACTTGTATTATCAGATGATTCTTTTTATGTAGAACACAATGCATGAGTCCAATCCTGTTCATAACATAAAATGAAGGTATCCATAAATGTTTTTCTTATATAGCGTTTTCTGTTATATATCTTTTTTTTTGTTTTGTTATTTTGAATTCTTCAGAACTGCAACAAAATCTTGATGATATTATAATCTTTCTCAGGTCTAAACTATGATCCCCCTCATCCACTTGATATTTTAATTGTTCAAAATTAGCTGTGAAATTTTGTATAATTAATAGTAGGCTGAAACTGAATTCTGACAAGAGTAAGCTGGTTTTATTTGGTTGCAGACACCTTCTTATAAGAACCTTTGTCTGTAAAAACCATGCTCCAGTTTTTGTTTTGAAAAATGTATGTATCTGCATCTCTGCTACTCTGGTACAAACAATCTGAAATCACAGCTGTGTATTAATAGATATAAATATACATGTTTTCCCTTCTTCTTCCAAGCATTTTTGATGTGTTATTAAGAGCATTTTTAGGGCTTTATTTGTATTCCTACATGGCTTACAGATTTTGTTTTTTTATTATTAAGTACAGAGTATTTATTTTAAACTGTTTTTTGTCCTTCAACTCCGTCTAGGTCTGGAATTCAAGAACGGGCAAGTGTTTGTACGTATATGAAGAACACACAGAGCAGGTCAATTGCTGCCAGTTCAATAACAGAAGGGGCCAGTATCTTTTAGCCACCTGCTCAGATGACACTTATATCAAAGTAAGTCGAAAAGACTGTGATAAGCAGTATGGGAATAATCAAAACAGAGTAATTATTGTTGTAGAAATACGCTTCAAACCCTGTAAATTAAGGTTTATAATGAGCCTGGTAGAAGAGAGGCAGAAACAAATCATGAATACTGACAGGGCAGAACAGAAGGAATGTTTATACTTACAATGAAAAGCAAGCAGATTTCCCATTGGCTTGGCATAAAGGTAAAGTCTTCTAGGGGATGGAATGGGAATGGGAGAGCCTGGGAGAGGAATACCTGATTAAAAACCAGTGAAGCAGGTAAATAAACAAAAACAAACAAACAGCAGCCACAAACAATACAAAACTGGATGCCAAATGATGAAATGAATAAATAAATAACATAATGGAAGTGGAGCAGATGTATTTTCTTATTAAGTTGATTCGTCATAATAAAGAAATGAAAGTGGAAGCCAACAAAGTAACAGTAGTGAAAGCAAAAGATTGTCAGGTTAGCAATCTGGCAGTATTCAGAGTATGAGGCAATATGTGTACTCAGAACAGAAGCCACGTAACTGAAGTATCTGAGGAAAGGGAGGAAGTGGAAGAACAAAGGAAGACCTGGCTGTAAGGGTGTGATTTCACAGCACAAGTATGTCCAGAAATAGAAAAGAAGAGTAAAATAAAAATGAGAGAGGCCTGATTTTTTTTTTTTTAGAGAACACTGTACAGGTAACTGTTCCTGCTTTGAGTTCTGCCTGAACAGTCAAGTGAACAATTTGGTAACAAAAAGGCAGTATGAACTGTAGGCCTAGGAAGTGCGTGTGTCTGCGTGTGGCCCCTAACACGCAAATTGTTCTTCTATCTTTATTAGAGAGGATGCAATAATCCAACACTGAGTTAAGAGATTTCATTTTAGTTACTATGTACAAGCTACATAATTCTGAACTTTTGAGTTTGAAAGGAAGGAAAGAGGCGAGACAAAGTTTAACCCTCAGTCTGAAGAAGCCTTTGGTAACTTTCTGCTATTTTAGGTTCTTGCATTCACTGTACAGAATGTGCTATATAATAGTCATGGGAATTGTTTTCATGCAAGCTAGCATATGGAAGTAAATCATGGGGGAACTTCAGGCATAGCTTCAAGTTTGTGAGCATGTGGGTAAAACTAAGAAACGTTTTTGAGAATTTAGTTGCCACTGTGATTTTGTGAAGAACGTGAGCAATCTGCCTGTGAATAATTCATGAATTTGATGGTGTTTATATATTTATTTCTCATGCAGCTTTGGGATTTGAAGGATAAGTATTGTAGGAATACGATGTTTGGTCATGTAAACGCTGTCAGTCACTGTAGATTTTCACCAAATGATGACTATATTGCCAGCTGCTCAACAGATGGAACAGTGAAGGTACACATCTTATTTTTTAAATCAACTGCTTGTTTTGATGATTTTGGGGGGATACAAAATACAAACTATGTGTGAGATAATTTTGTATTTGCGTGGTCAGTGTTCATGAATTAAACCCTGAAACAGTTGAGTGTTGTTCCCACTTTAAATGCAACATTTGGAAAAGTTCAGCCCAGTTCCAGAAGAAGAACTGAGTGGCTGCGGTTTTAAATAAATCTACGGAGTCTCATTTTGAGTCCTTTTCACCATTAAAAAAAAAAAAAAGAAATATATAGTTAAGAGAACTGATGTGGAGTGTTTTGAAATTTCTTTAAACAAAAATAATAATGAAAACAACAGCAAAAAAAAACCTTCTAGAATAGTTAAAAGGTCTGTCATCTGAAATTGAATCAACAATAGCCATAAGGAATAAAAGCGATCTGTGTACTGAGGTAGTTATGTTTTTCCTTGGAACACAAGCATTGTTTTTATTGCCTTTGGCTGCAACAGAACTACGCTATTTCAGTACTGCAATTATTAAAACACTGATAACTTTCTATGGAACTGCTATATCAGGAAAGTGAGGTTGTAGTATCTGTTGTCATTCAGAAGAAAAATTGTGGTAGAGGAAACAAATATTCAGTAGCTCTCTGGCAGGTGCCTCAGTGAAATAGGGGTACAAACTAGATGTATCCAATGTACCAGTGTACCAGATTTCTTGTTGTGCGTGCAATTTATTTAATAGAGTTGCAGAGCAGATGTTATTTTTGTCTGGGCTTGCTTGTTTGTTGTTTTCCTCACTTTCTTCCCTAAAAGAAATTGGGAATTGGTTCTCCACTATTGTATTCTGTATACTCAACAGTAAACATGTATTTTCTTTTTTTTTCTTCTTGAAGCTTTGGAATGTGCATTCAGCAAATGAACTGAGAACTATTGAGATAAAAGATTTCTTCAGGAATGCAGATGAGCAGCAAGATGACGTGGAGGTTTTAGTAAAATGTTGCTCTTGGTCCAGAAGTAGTGATACAATTTTGGTCGTAGCCAAAAATAAGCTTTTGGTAAGTATCTCATGTTAATAATTCTCTAGACGTGCAGGATGTTGTTATCTAGGTTAAAATTTATGAATAATTATTAAATTATAAGCTACCTAGATGCTTTGGACATAAGGTGCCTGTTTTTAAGTGTGTGTTTAGTAAAAAATACGCAGATGATAAACATGATGAATGAGAGAAATACCTCTAAATGAAAAAATGTATACTGTTGAGTATATAAACTGTGTCTGTGGTGAAGTCATTCCAGCTGTGTGCTAAATATTGTAATTGCCTTCACAGCTTTTTGATGTTACAACAAGTAATCTGTTAACACAAGTCATCATAAGTCATCACAGTACAATCCAATATTGCGACTTCTGCGCTGGGGATGAGTTAGTAGCAGTTGCTTTGTCTCATTGTTCTATTGAGGTAAGTGATCTTAGTGCTACAGTATACTAGGAAAGAGTAATATAAAGTATTACATTTGTCATGGTTTTGTGTAGGGAGATGTAAAACAAAGTGGCAATGTTAACAGCCTATCAATGTGCTTTATTCTTTATAATTTTTGTTTACTTCTAAAATGTAAAATAGGAATTGGGAAATAGTGTTTTGAGATTAGACATTCCTCTTAGAAAGCAGAACTCCCTTTTATATAAAACCACTATGCCACTGTATTTATTTAAAGTTATCATGTGACGATGTGATTATTATCAGTCCCCGCAATATACGCCTTCCCGTCACTTAGCTCAAAACAGGCAAACAAAATACCTTCTCCTGTATGCTGCTGCAGGATGTGGCAGTTCGTGAAAGAGGAATACAACAGCTGAAATAACTGTCGGACTGTGATGGCTAACTGAGCATGTACAAGTATTTGGGTTTGGTGTTTCTTTGTTTTTTTGCAACCTACTTGGTCAGCTCAGCTTGTATTTTCATAATGAGTGAGTTTTTTTTTGTAATTCCTCCCACATCTTTTAAACTTACCGTTGTCAAAGAGGCTTCTGTTTCTGTGTCACTGGTATCAAATTGTCATCAAGAGGCACAATTCTTTTTACATGATAGTTTTAGAGTGAGAAGTAAGAAAATGCTAGTAGAGATAGTAATTGAGTAAACTTTTCAGTTTTGCTTGAAATGCAGTCTAAATCCATTTGAGTTCTTTCATGTTTCTGCTGCAGTTATGGAATATTAAATCCTTATCAAAAGTAGCAGATTGCAGAGGACACACGAGCTGGGTTCACTGTGTGACGTTTTCCTCAGATGGATCTTTATTTCTGACATCTTCTGAGGATCAGACAATACGGGTAAGGTTACTCTTTTTTTTTTTTTAAGCTGATACTGTGTATGTGTGCATATAAAACTAAGTTATTTGTTAAAATTGTTGTTATAAAATTATATATTCATATATAATATAATAACCATAATGCTAAATACTTTGTAAGTATTTAGCTTTGTATTACATAAAGTTATTTCTATATACTGTAAAATGAGATGCCCATTTTCTTTATTTACCATATAGATAAATAATTTTTAAGTCCAGGGGCAGTTCAAGAGTGATGGTAATTATTAGGTTTTATCTAAATTAAAAACTGGGAACTGTTTTGATGGTCCTTTTGTAAGTTAGCAGTGTTGATATGCCTTTCACTGTTAGATACTTGTATGTTAATATTTAGGACAGATTCTTATAGTTGTAATGCCTCATTAAAAAACTGTGAATGTAAAAAACCTACAATGTACCAAAGTAACATTTCCTTCTCTCCAAGCTAACACTTACATTCTTGAAATTTTGAAAGCAATTGAAGTATAGAAATCTATACTTGGCATTTACTGTAATTGAATTTTAACACTCTTCCTTGAAGCAGAAAAGTGTGGACTTCATGGTTCTGATAACAAATATTCAGATGTCTGCTTGGCAGCCTGGAAAAAGAATTATTTGTTTCATCAGTTGGAATTGCTATAGCAATTGCACGACTTTCTTTCCCTAGTAAATAAAAATAGCAGAAGGATAATTTTCACTGTTTTAAAACCAGTGTTACTTGCAAATTTTATAAGACTTTGGTTTAAAGGTACTCAGCAAGTTTTTTATCTTGTCCATTAAAACTAATGGAACATTCTGTTCTTCAACAGATTTGGGAAACAAACAAGGTGTGCAAGTCTTCTGATGCCGTGCTAAAAAGTGAACTGGATGTTGTGTTTCACAATGGTGAAGTCATGATTTTAGCAATTTACAATCAGAAGCATATACAAGTAAGCTGTATTTTTCAATGTATTAGTATATTTGAATTTATCTGTAAATCTCAGTAGGAAACAAAGCACTGAAATAACTGCCTGTTCATTACTTTCAACAGTTGAATCTGTAGGTGATGATTCTTAACATATTGTAAAATGTTAAGTCTAGGAGCTCTGCCTAGTAACAGAATAGATTTTTCACTTTGCTTATGAAGAGAAATTGACTGAAAAGTCAAATTGTAGTTAAGCACGTGTCCTCTAATTCAACAGCATATCTGCTATCACACCTCTAAAGGTAGTTTCTCTTGTGACTGATGTTTTACCTTTAGTGATCTGTAGTCTCCCAGAAATGCATTCCTAGTCACCTTTTGATGTGCTATACAATCATTTTAAATGCATCACACTGGTAGATATTTTTAACTTATAGATTTTTTGTAAATCATTGTATTCTAAAGATCTCATCAGAATTGGTGTAAGGACAACACTGAGTTGAGATTGGTGCACTGTACATGCTCTTAAACTTTAGGTCATGCTTACACTCCATTTGGCACAAGTATCAGACTGGCAAGTAGATTTGAGCTCAGAACTCACTATATGGCTTTTGAAATTCGGGAATAACATGCTGACTTACTGTTTTCTGTGATCATGCAAACATTTAAAAGCCTTCTGTGACTGAGATTTGTTTTTGTCTGCAAACTTGTCCCATTCAGAGTGTGTTCCACAGCGATAGTTACTCAGACCTTTAAAGCAACTGATTTATGGAAGTGTCTGGTCTAGATGAACAAAAGTTTGGAAGCTAACAAACTCTTCTCTTGCTATTCTTAGCTCTTTGTTGTATTTTATTTCAGTTTAAATTTTAAAATATTATATTAATTTCCTATCTTGCAGCTCATTAATGGAAATACAGACAGCATTATTATGCAGACAGAACCTCAGGAATCCCTTATTTGCTGCTGTTGCTTAAGTGAAGATCTTAAATTTGCAGCATTTGGGCAGGAGAATGGAGCAATAAAGGTATTAAATCTTAAACTTGATCTTGAAAATAATAGGAAAAAAACTTTCTTTTTAAAGAAACGTCATTTTAATGACTCTCTACAATAATATTCTTTAGTATAGTACTTAAAAATTTTTATGCTTGAGTGACACTGAAATGATGGCAGTTTAAAGGTAATACTAACAATGCAGCTTTGCATTTCATTTTACCAAGGACTGATTTTTTGTTGTCACCGTCACAGAATCACAGAATTGTAGGGTCTGGAAGGGACCTATATAGATCATCGAGTCCAGCCCCCCTGCAAAGCAGACTCCCTAGACCAGGTTGCACAGGTAGGCGTCCAGGCACATACTGACTGTCTCCAGAGAAGGAGAGTCCACAACCTCCCTGGGCAGCCTGTTCCAGTGCTCCGTCACCATTACTGTGAAGAAGTTCTTAGGCACATTGGTGCAGAACTTCTTATGCTTCAGTTTGTGGCCATTTCCCCTTGTCCTATCATCACACACCGCTGAAAAGAGTCTGGCCTTGTCCCTTTGCCTCCCACACCTTAGATATTTATAGACATTAATCAGATCCCCTCTGAGTCTTCTTTTCTCAAGGCTGAACAGACCCATGTCACCCAGCCTTTCCTCATAGGGGAGATACTCCAGGCCCTTTATCATCTTGGCGGTCCTTCACTGGACTCTTTCCAGGAAATCCCTATCTCTTTTTAGCGTGGAGACCAGAGCTAGACACAATTCTCAGTCCACTGACTGAGAATGATGTATTTACAGTCTCTTCGTATTTAAAGAGAATTTGCGTTGAGAATTTGAACTTCCTTTCCCTAAAATTTGTAAAATAAATACTGTTATTGCATTTTTCATTGTAAAGGTACTACGGTTGTTGGATGGGAGAGTTCTGACATCCCGGGAGGCCTACAGGACATCTGTGCAACATTGTCGATTTACCACTGATTGTCAGACTCTGATTTCAAGTGCCCATGATGCAGTCATACAGGTATGGAAGATATTTTAAAAGATTATATTGTATCTATCTGTAAAAACATCTTTTCTATTATACCTAACGTAAACTCAGTCAATGACCACTGTATATCCTGTATGTGGAACAATCTTTGTTCCATGCATTTTGAATTGATTTTATATTGCATTAGGGTAAGTTGGCCATCCTTGATTCTATTGCTGCTTTGATTTATGCTTTCCTGCTTATCTAATTTGCAAGTGTTGCAATATCAATTAATTTGTTGCAAAGAAACTGTAAATAAAAAGTTACTGTTTTTTCCGTAGATGACCTCAAATAGGATGCAGCAAGTTAGAGCACCAGATAGAGGCAAAGGGCTGTAGAAACTGTAGCCTTTATTTATATCCCACAGGATAGTGAATACTGTGCAGTTCTAATGCTGTGCATGATAGAAACAACTCCTTTCAGTTGGATGAAAAGAAATACTAATTTTCTTAGAAGATAGCTCAACAGTCCTGATCACGTAAGTTTGGGATGCAATTCAGCACTGGCCAGGTGTGGACTTGTCTGTACTGTGTAAGGGAATAAAATTGAAAGACTTGTCTCTGAGTGGGCTGCTGTGTCTACCTAGTCCAATACAGTGCTGAATACAGATACTTGCAAGAAGTTGAATGGTTGTACTAACGTAGTCTCAAATTAATAAGCTCTCCTTCTTGGCAAGGTTGATTGGCTGCAGAGAGGCATTATAGTGTGTGTAGCATTTTAGCTCATCAGGGAATGCACTTTGAAGTGAATGTCCTGGTCTTTTTTACTTTAGTATAGTACTATAGTTTCACTGCACAGCAGTTGAAGGCATGCAGACAGGATTCCTAAACTACACTTCATGCTGTATAGTCATTCATATGACTATATGACCAAACTTGAGCTGATTTGAAGTAAAACCTCTAAAACTCAGGTGGATTCTGATCCTCAGCACTGTTTTGCTCAGCAAATGTATTCCAGCTTCAGTCTTCTACTTCCTTGCTAATATACACATAACCTGTGCCGCATTCTGTTATGGTGTTTGTTTTGCTCTAACTCTGCAAAACTTCTGGATCTGAAGCTAGCCTGAGTATCTTCACAATGGTCAGTGAAGCAGTAGTCAGCTCACCAGTCCAGCATCCTTTTTTTCCTAGGTCCTCCGCTCCCCCTAGTGGCGGCCACAGTTGTCATCTGAATGCCTCGTTACTGTTCTTTCTTTGATGCAGAGAACCTATTTGAAAACCAATTAAATCACTGTCATTTAAATTATATTGAAGTTTAATAGATTCTGTAAGATAAAATGACATTTGTTCAATTTTCAGTGAAGAGTTCAATTAAAATAATGTCATTTTGCTATGAAAACACCAACTGAAATGAAACTTCATTAAAAATACGCTTTAAAATATAAATTAAATTATAAATATAATTTATATATATATTTACTTACATATATATGTAAATTTAAAATATGAGTTATTCCAAATTTAATAGAATTATAGAATATCCTGAGTTGGATGGAACCACATGAATCATTGAGTCCAGCTCTGGGCTCCACACAAGAGCAGCCAAAATTCAGACCTCGTGTCCGAGAGCATTGTCCATTACACCTTGAACAGCTTGGAGCTGTGACCACTGCCCTGGGGAGCCTGTGCCAGTGCCCAATCACCCTCTGGTGAAGAACCTTTTCCTAATCCCCAACCTGACCCTCCCCTGACGCAGCTCCATGCTGTTCCCTTGGGCCCTGTCGCTGTCACCAGAAAGCAGAGACAAGTGCCCTCTGCTCCCCTTGTAAGGAACCGTAGGGTCCTTTTCTCTAGGCTGAACAATCCAAATGACTTCAGTTGTTCCTCATATATCTTACCCTGTAGACCTTTTACCATCTGTGTCGCCCTCCTTTGGGTGCTTTCTAATAGTTTTATATGCTGACCTGCACACAGTGCTTAAGGTGAGGCTGCACAAGTGCAGAGCAGCATGTAATAATTGCACCCCTTGACTGGCTACTGGTGCTAATGCACCCCAGGGTATTATTGACTTTTTTGGCTGCCAAGTGCTTAAGCACCAAATTCACTTAGAAAAAATCAGATTCTGTGTATTCCCTGTATTCCCTGTGTACGGGGAAACAGTTTGCTTTCACATTTTGCAGTGGTTAATGCTTTAAAGTGAACTGTCTCTGAGGTTGACTACTCTATCTTCTAATAAGTTGCCACCTCCATAAAAAACTTTTTATCATCTCTACAGGTTTAAAATTAAACAATTAATTATTTTTAAGTTACGTTTCTCATACACACTCATATATATATATTCCGTCTTTATTATTAGGTCTGGAATTGGCAGTTGAACGAGTGTGTGTTTCTAAAAGGGCATAAGGAAGCAATCAAAGACTTTGCATTTCTGGAAAATTCAAAACTTCTTTCCTGGTCATTTGATGGAACAGTTAAGGTAAATAAAAGGCTGCGTATGATATAAAATACATCTTCCTTTCTTTAATTAGAAAAGCTATTTGGTAAGCTCTGTATGTTGTATGGACACCCACCTGCTTGAATTGATCCGGAAGTATATGCTGTTTTCAGACAAAAATCAATACTTTATATTTCTAGTGATATTTATTTATTTATTATTTTTATGTTATATTTTGGCAAAACGTTTGCTGTATTAGTACCACACAGATGAGTTCTATTTCCTTTATTGATCTGTAAGATGCAGGTTTTAAAACTTTTTTTTTTTTTTAAACAGTATTATACTGGAAAAACAGGCTAATTCTGTTCCATAGGTTTGGAATATCACCACTGGAAAAACAGAAAAAGATTTTGCTTGCCACAGAGGTGCTGTTCTTTCTTGTGCTGTCTCACCTGATGGTAGCAGGTTTTCATCTACTTCTGCTGACAAAACTGCAAAGGTTGGTTACTTTATGTACAAAACTAATTGTGATACCTCGTTTGGCCTGATGTTTTTGCTGTATTTTTCATTATGAGATAACTAGTGATTGTTTAATTAATCCTTTTTTGTTTCTAGTATTAAAATTCCTATATCTGTGAACATGTTTCTAATGCTGTTACAGACATTTAGAATTGATCTGGATATAACTTTAGGCTGTCCTGGTGACCTCTGTATGAATAAAATGCATATTTAATGCAAATGTCTGTGAAGAATGTTTTGTTTAGTTCTCTCTATTGATTTATTAATAGCCTAATGTTCTAATTTGGAAACCTAAGTTAAGAAAGAATTCTGAAATTTTACATGAAAGTGTTCCCCATGTCATTGGTATTATTTTTCTTCAGAAGTAGGACTTGAAAAGTAGTGAACTGCTAAACATTCTGGGCCTGCACCATCAGCTTTTTTAAAATATAGTTCTGAATTGACCCATGAATCCTGGGGACAATTTTGTGAAGTTCCTTATAAATGAATGAGTTGCTTTGAAGAGTATATTCCAAGGAAAAAGTATACCTGATTCCATAGGTTGTAACAAATGCATTCTTGTGTGATGCAGAAAGTGAAAGCGGAGTACATACAGTGTAGTCCATGCATAAGGAAAGAAGCCTTTATGCATATATATAAGAAGTGATTTGTACTTTTGAATACTAATGTCTTTTTTTAGGAAGAAGGGGTAAAGTCATAACTGTTTTTGAGCTTGTTTTCGCTCTTCTCTGTTTTTCGTATAGATATGGAGCTTTGAAAGTTCATCTGTTCTTCATGAACTGAAAGGTCATGAAGCCTGTGTGCGGTGCTCTGCTTTCTCTCCTAGTAACAAATTACTGGCCACTGGAGATGACAAAGGAGATATAAGGGTACTGCTTTAACCTTGTTGTTTATTTTATAATTCAGTTGATAGTCAGCTCACATACTGGAGCTCCAATGGTTTGTGTTCTGCATGTCTATTTAATTAGCATCATAGTGAATATCAGTTGAAGATTACCAAGATACCTTGCCATATTTATACAAGGTGACAGTAACTTGTAACCATATTGATAGATTTATTTTCCTGGGTTCCATAGGTTTATGAATGCTGTGGAACTATGATTCACACAATTTGCTGATCATTCTACTGTAAATTCCATGAGTGATTAAATCCTTTCTATATAATACAGTTGTAGGAAGAGAGTGCTGTTTTTGGGTTATTCTGTCATTTCCAATGGAATGATTATTTTAAAAGGCTTTTTTTTCCTCTAATATGGAAAAATATATTTCAGCTTTCCTTACGTTTACTTACATACATAATGTTTTCTTTCTCTCAGATTTGGGACATTTTAACAGGTGAATTACTTCACTTCTGCTCCTCAGTTACTGTGGATGAAGAAGAACCAACACATGGTGGCTGGGTAACAGACCTCTCATTTTCTCCTGACAGTAAAATGCTTGTGTCATCTGGAGGCTATCTTAAGGTAAGCCTTGAAATAATAAAACAATCTAACTTACCTAATGAAAAGACAATCTGCTCATAATTCTAAAGGAAAACCCAAACCACTTAAAATAAGCAAGTCTGATAATTTTTACTTAGGACTGCTTCATCGTTGTGATTGTCTGGCACTTCTCACGTTTCTTCTCCAATTTGAAAGCTCCTTGAATATATTTCTAATGTGGAGTTTGTTTTTGAACTCCAGATGCGCTGTTGTTCATAGAGGTCAAGATAGAGTTGGGAGCTTCAGATCTTTATTAACAAAGCTCTTCATTAACATCTTTTAATATTAAGATCCCAGTCATTTCTGTTTGCCTTAATATCCACTCAATTTCAGCTGCAACTGTGTTCTTCATAATGAACATGAAAATGCTGTATGTCCTACTGCATTTATTTACTTATTTAAGATAACAAAGTTCTGAATTTCTACTTATGAAAAAATTGAAAGAATATTCTGCCTTGAAAGACGTACTTGCTAACTTAAACAATACGGTTATATTTTATAGTGGTGGGATGTAACTACTGGAGAATCCTTGCAAACCTTCTACACGAACGGAACAAACCTCAAGTCAATACACGTGTCCCCTAATTTTGACGTGTACGTGACTGTTGATAATCTTGGTATTCTTTATGTATTACGGAAGTTGTGATTAATGGGCTGAACACTGCAGAGATCATTGAATTCATTTTTTGAGCTGGAAACAAGACTGTGCTAAATTTTTATCTCTCATTAAGCTGTGAATTATATTTCAATGTTGTATTCACAATGTTTTCATGCATATTTATGTACATTTCTGCATGTTTTTGCGAATTAACTTGCATTTAGTCTTGTTTTTGATAAACATCATTGTAATTTGTAACTCCTGATTTGCATCTTAAGTATATTGCTTCCAATTTTGTAATGAAATTTTATTAAGATTTATTCAAATTAGGAGAAATTAATAATTAACAGCAGTGAAAAAATAATAGGAATATAATAGATCAGTAATGGCTGATGGCTAAACGCTCTCTTGTCATGAACACAACTGTGAGATACAATTTTTTTTTTCTACTATGATGAAAGGCTTTTCATTTAGTACAGAATGGGTAGGATCATGGACATCCTTCATTTGAAAGAAGAAGCTAGCTATACTGCTGCTTGAAGTTCAAAACAAATCAAGTGGCTGTTCTGTTTACAGCAGCATTGCTTCCCTCTTGCCCCAAGAATCTTCACACTTCTAACCTTGTGGAGATAAAAGTGATAAGGAGAGAAATGATGTGTGTGAGCTATGCTTATTAAGGGGGACATCTTGGGTCTTGTTTTCTCAAGGCAAAATCTGAAGGATATTGGAATTGAAGTGGAAGAGATTGTGCCATGTGTCCATTCAAATGATGGCTACAGCTAACCAGCTAAACTGAGACTGGAAATGCTTTAAGAGGTTGATACTGAAAAATACTAGAGGGTGTGAATTTGTGTTTTTTAGTTTTGAAATGAGCATTCAGTTTATACTATGAAGACATTTTATTGTCGGCTTTGTTAACACTGGGTTCTTTGTACAGGGATCTTTTTCCTGGTAATATGTGATTTTTATTATTGTTTTGTTTTTATAATCTATTTATAGATTCTGTACAGGGTGGAATCTTTGATGTTTTGTACTAGTTGTACTTGGCATATCTTTTGTGAACAACTGGTTCACAGTCTTTCTTAGGTGCCAGTAAGCCTTGTTCTAGTAAACTGCCTTTTAACTATGGAGTGACTGCACAAACGTTAGTGCCATGGTTTTCATATTTTTGTACTTGGCAGTAGAACACATCATCTAAATACTTGATTGTAAAAGATACGTTAACAAGGGTGTATCACCTGGTACAGAATAATGAAAATTTCACTTTTTGTAGCTTTTTCTCTGTGCATTTCGGAAGATTTAATATGCATTCTTAATATTTTCCTGTTTTTGACAATCAATGTTTTTGTTTTTTCCTCTTTTTTAACTTGAAATTCCACTGTTTCTAAGGTGCTATTTAATACGGGTCAGTATAATTAGAGTACTGCTGGCAGAAATACAAAGAGAAGAAATTTGATAGAAAAAAAATAATGTATTTTAAATACGTACAGCATTCAATAAAGATGATCCAGGCAATATGAAAGAATTTTAATTCTTCAGTGATGTTTTTTTGTTGTTGTTGTTTTGTTTTGTTTTTTACAGAGTAGGAGGGAGGGGAAGTACTGTCTATTTTATTGTCTTCTTATAATCTTTTTTTGTGTTTTTACTGCCACTGTGAATGTAATGCTGCTTTTCACACCACATCAAAAGTACTTTTGCAGGTAAGCAATGGTGTTAAATATGACACGTGGGAAAAAATGAACAAAGGCAAACTAATGTCTTGAAACATATCATGTAAAGTTCAAGGTAGAGATGCTTCTACTCTGTCTAGCTTGTACAGACCTCATCAGTAGCTGCCCTTAACAGCTGAGGATTCAAACAGTGGGATGCTCCTCTCAGCCACAGTGTCCCTTCATTGCTTAGGCTATGCTGTCCGTACTGCGCAGGACCATGTTAGTCAGAACTTAAAAGACCTAAAAAATACAGGATCAGTGTTTCACATGAGAAACTGGGGCAGAAAGCTGTCTTTTGTGACAGTGTTAATGAATCTCTAATGACAGGAGAATCTGAACATGACTTAACAAGAAAAATGTGGGGAGTGGAGTTCATAGAGACTTCAAATTTGGAAGCAAATAGCCAGCAAGTAGTACTGAATCTTAGAAGCATATGGACTAAATAATGCATTCTTGAATTATTCTGGAAGGATGACAGCACAGTTGTTGCTTGGTGCTGCAACTCAGGAAGCTGTGCTTCATAGAAGGTGGTGCTAAGAGAGTTGGGATATTTGTATTCGTGTGCAAATAGATAGAGTTGACTACTAAGACTTCATGTCTGCAGTGGAAGGAGAGATGCAGTGATGAGAATGTCTGAAGAACCAAAGAATAGGTATGATTTGCTGGAAGAAGATAAAAAATTAAATAAAAAGCTTTTAAGATAGGGGTCAACCAAGACAACAGTGCCTTTAATTTAAAATATTTCAGCAGGAAATAGAATCCTGCTGCCAGTAGAGGAACTTCCACCCTCTACCCCTAAATTATTCTGTCTCTCCTAGAAAATGATGCAGTTAGACTCCCTGTTACAAGATACTGGGAGAATTGCAAAGTTTCTCCAGGGAGTCCAATTGTATCTAGCTACAGCAGTATGTCCTCATCTCTGTTCTCCTGAGGTGTTTTACAGGAGCTGATGCTTTTGTAGGCATTAATAGAATGTCGAGCTGAGTAAGCAGTCTGACACATTAAATTAGTCATAGCACCTGGGCTGGTTTCAGCTGAAGGAGTGTTAACACACCGAAGTTTGGTTGTTGCTGAGTGATGGGAGCACATTCAGAGCTGGGCCAGGCCACATGGTGGGGCAGAGCTGCCGCCATGATGGCACAGGGCAGTGGGCAGCCAAGACAGTGCCTGAATGAGGTGTGGAGTTGTTCCATACCACTGACACCACATGGAAGGCCGTAAAGCTGTGGGCAGTTGACCGGGTTTCACCCCAACAGTCGTTTTGGCACCCATTGTGGAGCTCAAAGCATTAAGATAATGACAGATCTGACCAGAGCACATTAAAACAGAATTGCTGTAAGTGTTACCGTAATTCAGTAGTTGCTGGTTGCAATGTTATTTTTTCTATCTTCAGAGATCATTCATTTTTTTCATGGCACCGTATTACGTGCTACACGTGATCCCTACAGAACTGTTTACCTTTTCCAGGGGTTGGATTAAGGTTATCATTTTCACCAATGCTGTAACACTGGTCGGGAAAGGAATCTGTTATTTGTATTCAACATTACATTCATCTTCATAATTTGAAAAGAGAGATGCGTTCTAGTTATTACCATTAGACAGCACACACTGAGGTCTGTTTGTTCACATCTTTCTTCTCCTCTGGTCTCCTCTGAAGACACGAGTGTGTGCACTCTCATGGGTGGTGATGATGAAGCGCAAGGCCTTTGAGGGCTTGAAACACATTATTTCTGTTGCAGTTTCAAGAAGAGCAGAATTCCACTGTTTGGGGAATGGGAGCTCTGGCAGCTGCTCAGAATGCTTTGAATGATCTTTGCGCCCAATTTCACTTTGTTATTTCAAGCTAAGAATAGGACATAAATCACTGGCTCTGCTGATGTGCAATGTACTGCTAAACTGAGACCAGGCTTGTTTGCAGCATGAGCTCTGAACAAGGTTGACCAATTTCTTTCAGCATTTACAAAGCTACAATGCTGTGTGCTATCTTCATTCTGTTCCTATCTGTTTGTTTGTTTGTTTTGTTTTCCTCAAAATATCTCACTGCATACCTGTCTCCTAAAGGCTAAATCTGATAGAGGCCTAAGCTGGGCGTCAGGGCTTTAGATTTAAAGGATCCAGTGAGGATAAAGGAGTAAGATTTTCACTCTGCCTGTATTACAATTTCAGCACTTTCTGTATCATCCTCTATTGTTACACTTGCGGGATACTGCTCAGCCACGTAGTAGTTGGACTGTTTAAACGATGTGTATGTGTTCACTTATAATAAGAAAGCTGAAGTCTCTTGAAAGTGTTTCAGTAGGCCTCTTGGGGCCTGGCCGTTTACAGAACAAATTAGCTTCCTGTGCTTGTTTCCATCTAACAAACCCCATGTTGTAAGAGCAACAAGAGCTCTGAGAACAGTTAAATATCCCCATCCTTCAGGCTGGAGAGGGGAGAGAATTCTTGTTCTGGGCTCAAGAGGGATCATCTGGGTGGTTACTTAAGATGCCACAATTACTCTCTGTGAATGGATGCGGTATGTTTCGTTTCTTCTTGTATTTACTTCATTCAGTTTCTTCGTGTCTCTGTGATTTTTTTTTTAGCTTTCTGTAATACTGTATAAACCCAGATGAATTTTGAAAATGATGCTTAAAATGGCTCATCTACTAAAGACAGATCTACTCAATTCAGCTGTAAAAGTAAATATGATGCTGAATGTCCTCCAATCAGATTGCTTTATCTCCCTTTTCCAGAGATAACTGTTGAAAGGATGAAGTTTTCTCTGTGGTAGCCATGGGAAAAATGTCAGTCCGGTTATGGTCATTTTTCCTGTCAAACTTCTCCATATCTTATTTAGTCCTCAGCTGCTATCGTCAGCCTGCTTTCAAATAGGGGTTTCCAGTATTCGAGGTTATAGTATTGGTAATATTATGGGAAGATTTTCTGGAGCAAAGTGGTGCTTCACTGTCCTTTCTTTTATCAGAAGATGAGGAATAGGGCTAGGATTACTGCAAAGAAGAATGATCTAACAGACTGTTCATTATGCATCAGGATGCTTTTGTCACTAAAAGGTGAATCCAGGCGATGAAGATCATCTCCAAATATGATACTCCTTTCCATAGTTTGTATTTTTAGTTTACACACAAACTAAACTTCCTGCTCGCCAAAAATTAAACCACAATTCCTCCAGGTTACTTGTGAATTCATTTTGCCTTACTCACTTTGCTGCTTGAGGTCTGTGATGGATAGGAATTATTTCTGGGAGAAAACTATGTATTTGACCATGTTTTTTTTTTTTCTTCTTGTTGTATAGCAGAGATCTACCTTAGAAATAAGAGCTTGAGGCAGTGAATACCTCAAGTAGCAAGCAACAAATGCAAAGCTTCTTAACTTTGATATGTACTTGTTTCTCACAAAACCAAAGTTTGGTTGTCTCATTTGGAATGGACAGCTATGCCAAGCAGTACAGGGCTTGGAGTCCGAGCGTCTTCTGCTTAGAAACTTATGTGTTTTACAAAGTTTAGGTTCTAACAGAGTGGTTTCTCTTGTTGAAATGTCTGCACTGAGATACTTTCTTACTACTTCTAAGATGACTGTTCATGGCTGGTAAGATTCCCAGAGGGAAAAAATGCCAGCACAGCAAATATCTACAGGGAAGACCAGCCAAATTTGGTAGTGTGACCCAAGGACTTGGTCCAAATGAGAGCACTGCAGTTCTTCTCCAGAGGAATTACAGACAAAATTTATGTGACTGAAGTAGGTGAGTAACCAGGGCATGGTAAAGGTGTAACTGTGGCCATGATATTTGTACAGTGACTGATAGAAACAGTAGGGTTTGTCTGTTTTCTTTAACAGTGAATAGCTTTTTGTTTTCCATTTGAAAGACAAGTTTTGCTCTTGCGTATTCTTGAGATTTGCTTCTTCCACATCTAATCCAGTTTTAGAGATTATTTTGAAAAGGATACTAAAGTAATTCTGCCATTTTGTTTAACAAGTCACAAGAGCTGGGAAGCTGTGAACCATGAGTTATTCTTCCCTTTCAGAGTTGTTTATTCGGGAGAGGTTCTTGCTATGTTAAACAAGTGAAGCCATATAACAAATATCTTGGTAATCAGGCCAGCATAAATTGTTCATAAATTATCACCAGGCAGCTCTAAATCTGTCATAAATTCTTACTGACTTGTTCACAGGAATGTTTATGTAATTGAGGGAAAATAGAGAGAGGAAGTTAAGTCTCCATTTTACAAGTTAAATCAACTATAGTGAGATGAAACACACCCACACACTTGGCTCTGGATCAGCTTCGAAGTTCTTGAAAAGCAAACGTTTATGAAATCTGTGTTATATAATGCAATTATGAAATCAAATTCAAGGTGTAGAAATCAGCAGCTTTCCAGGTGCCGCTGATTGTACTCCTCTTGCATGCTCCTTGTGTAACACCATATCCCCTCAAGCAGGGAGTTACAGATTCAGGATTTTTCCAACAAAGCAAATTTTGGTATTGCTGTGAACATAGATGTAATGTTGAATGTGTTAGAGCTGGGAATTGTTGAAAGAGGTCCAAGGAGCCATGGTTCCACAGCTGTGGGAAAAAAAATCCAATGAACCTATTGAATGAGATGCAATCTTTCATGACATCCCTTTAAAAGAGGTGCAGCAGCTGCATCGGAACGGACAAATATATTAGGAGATATTTATTATATCAAAGTGAAAACTATGAAGTAAACTCCAAATGGTCAGCGTTTGTACACCATTCAGTGAAATACCAACAATCAAAGTAAAGAAAAGTTCATTTAGAATTAAAGCAATGCGCTTGGCAAATAGCAGCTTACTCCTTTTGACACGTGTGAAATAATATTTTTGAGAGAGGAAATATTTGGAATAAAATGCCAAGGTGTATCTAACCTATCTAATTTTAATCTCAGGAACAGGAAAGTTATAATATTAACAGGTGGCATGGAGGCATTTGTTCAAACTGGAGAATTTGGAGTCAGCAAATCCTGAGAACAAATAGCTGAATGCCTGAGATGGGTAAGATGAAGGGTCCTTTGTACCACTGCTGGTAAAATTCATCACGTCTTGAAGAAAATGAGAAATTTCTAAAGAATTGTGAGTTGTGACATTTCTCGTGTTTGATAGAGGAGGCCAAGGGAAATATTGACCCGAATTCAGTCCTCAATAAAAGAGTGGAAGAGTGGATGGCAGATTTAGGGTTATATGAAAAAGTGGAATCTACTCTGAATGCCACAGAATTTTTCAAGGTATTGCTGATGGTTGTGGTTTTATGAGAGATTAGTTTTGTCAAGCACCACTGGCAAACATCTA
Organism: Gallus gallus; assembly: GCF_016699485.2. Taxonomy (NCBI): domain Eukaryota; kingdom Metazoa; phylum Chordata; class Aves; order Galliformes; family Phasianidae; genus Gallus; species Gallus gallus. Next base: position 46,796,340 of record NC_052532.1, read on the forward strand.
ATTGCTTTGTTTGTGGGTTTTTTTTTTTAACCCCATCTATGTCAACGAATGAACTTTGGATTTCTTCAGGAAATATTATTCCCCATCACACAATGCTTTGATTTAAAAGATGTACTATTCTATAGCACTAGTAGAAAATTAAGTGATTTAAAACATAGGTCGTGTTATTCTTACAATGATATTCAATGCTTTTGTTTATGATTGAGAATGCCTTTTATGATAAAGCTGCAGGTGATATAAACCAGTAAAAAGCTAACAGCAAGAATAAGTAGCTATCACAAAATAATGTGTGTCTGTATTTTGATGTTCAGTAGCATAATTTTTTGTTATGTTATGAATGAGGTATAGCTGTGTCATACATAATGGAATCAAGAACACCATTGAGGCCATCTTGAAAATGGTGGTGTGGAAATAAAACTGTCCGAGGCCATCTATATAAGGAAGCAATCCATGAGAGTCATTAACAATTCATCACGTACAAAGCTCTGGTATTTATATTTCAGGGATGAAATGGATTCCTTTTTGCAGTCTCCTTCACAATGTTGGTTGAATCCATGTGTTGGGGAAAAGTCTAGCAGCGTAAAACTTAAGAGTTGGACCTATTTTGTTGAATTGGAGAGAAGGCTGAGAAGTGACCTGTTTGTGAAGCGTGAGGGAGAGGCAGGGCATCTCTGGCTTGCTGACAAAAGAAAAACAAGTCATAATGATGGCAAGGGAAAAAACAACTTGTAACATCATGTAAAGCAAGGGAATTATTATGTTAGTTTTTTTTCTTCTCTATGCAAAACTGAATCTGAGCAAAAGTCTGTGTAAAGCATTCTGTTTCCACTTATGTGGTCCTGTCTCTTCTGTACGATTTTCATGTTATGGATTATGATGAAGTTAAGATTTTTATTGTCTTGCATGTCTCACCCAAAAACAGATGCACAAAGGAGCCTGAGACAATGTGATAATGTTCCTTACATCAGGACTCTGTGGTCTGTGCTAGAACAGTGATTGTGACAAACTACTAAGACTCAGAGCTTCTATTGATTATTTGTGGATCAGGAAAAGCTTAGTTCTTGTAGTTTATAATTTTATTTCTTAACTTTAAACTTTTCTTTGAGATCAGCCGCTTCAGGAAGTGCAGTACTGAATACAGTTCAGCTGTGCCTTCAGATGCAACAGCTGTCCATCTTTATTTCTTCTGCTAGTGTAGCTTCCTTGCAGACAGCCTTGTGTAAGGCTTCTGTCTGGGAAGCAGTTTCCCCTAAGGCAGGTTGGCAGGATATTTTTTCCCATCTTTTTCTGTAGCACTGGGGAAAGAACATGTGCATTACCAGCTGGAATTGCTTAGCTACTTCTCACTGAAGAGCTCTCCTGCCATATCAGAGGCTGGGGATAATTATGGCATTTTAGCCGTCTCTTCCCTTCCTTCTTGTTGAAGTGCAATCAATTTAATTTTCTGAGATTAAGGCACTTGGCCGAGGTAATGCTTTAAGCTTTATGCAAGTATAGTTGAGTGAGATGCAAGGATTGCGATAGATGCCATGGTGACTGATGTAGCATCTTCTTAAATAGGTCTCCAATCGTATATATAATTTCCAGATACCTGGAGATTTCAGTAGATTTACTTTATTCTAATGCACAACTGCTCATATAATACATGAGTGATTATTCAAGTATATAGCAGAATATTATTCTTTTCTGCAACACATAAAATTAAGGAGCAAGTAGTGCTAGCCTCAATTATATATATATGGGATATTTCTGCTTACGATGTGCTCATGCCCCTAATTCTGCAGCCTAACAACTATCATTACCCAATAAACACAAGAAAAAAAAATGAAGATTGCACTGCATCTAATGTATCTTTAAAATCAGTGTAGTCTATTTCATTTTCCTCATGGTGTCACTATAGGATAAAGTTAATGTTCTTTGGGTATCCTCCATATTGGAATATATTTGTGATTTCCTCTGTCTCACTCTGAATTTCTGAGTTTCCTAGTGCTCGTTTAAAGGAGATGATAACAAATACTGACTTGAAATTTGAACACGTTCTCTGTCATTGAACAACCTTAACATTGTGCTGGAATATTATTTTTTTCCTTTTTAAAAAGCAGTTAATATTAGAATAAATTCAGCTTTGGATTACGATCTAGAGAATCTGAACAGTTTTAGTGACTTGAAGGCAGGAATTGTCATGTTTAAAAAAAAAAATGACAAAAGGCACACATCTTCTAAAGATATTTGCTTATGATGTTAAATCCTTAGCACTTTTTCTATATGTGAGGAAATAGCTCGAGGCCCTCAGTTCTTCCTAAGCAGAAAACATTGTGAGTTCAGATTTTCTGACTGATAAAAAAGTAGCTTTTCTTTTCCATGTTCTTGATGGCAATAAAAAAAAAAAAAAAAAAAAAAAAACAAAAAAAAAAACAAAGAGAGAGAACTTTGTTTCATGTACACGTTGATCTCTTTTTTTTTCCCAGTCCAGTTGCTACTACCTAACCCACAGCTGCATTCTCAAAGACATTTAATTGCCTGACTTCATAGGAGAAAAGTGGAAGATGTGGCAGCAGTGGGTCCATGTATACGTTAAGTAGGACTGAAGAGAAATCAGCCTGTTGTATTGTACAGGAGAGGAGTCAGTCATGGAAGTACACTTAGGATATATTCTTTCTTCAAGGTAAGAACCGTAGACCATTTCTCTTATTTCCCTCTTCTGCCTCTTGATGTCAGACAGCAGCATTTTGGCGGGCTGCACTCAGGATTCAGTTGTCTAGTCAGTAGGAAGAAGTTCTTCCAGCACTTACACAAGATCTATATCCCAGTGAGAAATGTGGCTGCAAGCAAATCTTGTTCATTTCAGGTTGCTGAACTTTTTATCAGCCTCCAGCCAGCTTGGGTTATGAGCTCCCAGTTAGTGAGAATCGGGGTATTCAGGGTGGATAGGATAGCGGCATGGCCAGGAACATTAGCTGAGCTCATTTAGCAAAGAATTTGGTTCACCTTAAAGAAGTTCCAGAGCACTAAACAGCTTCAGAGCACTATAGAATAGAAACCTGAGCAATATCCCCCTGTGCTTTCCAGCGAGTTGAAAATCCTGGCAATGTTTACCGCTGGCTAAGAGCTGTAAAACAGCTGGTCTCTTTACATGAGATAATGGATATCCCTCTTCCTTGTACATGCCCTCATTTAAATATTGTCTCTGATCCCTGTGCTGTGTCTTTCACTTACATGCTTGTCACTGTCACTCAGTTCTTGCGTAGAGACAATTGTTCTTTGAGCTTGTAGTCAGTAGTTTGGAGACAGTTGAAGTTACTATTTCTGACTGTTGTCTCGATGACATCTTAGACATCATTCTCCAGTAAAGTGTGAAGCCGGGTAGCTGAATAGAACATATTGAAAGAAAACTAGGGCAAAATTAGATGAGAGTTTTGCACATGACACAAACTGTTTCAATCTAGAGTGGAAGCTACACACTGTTTCATCTTTGGACATGGAAGCTTATTAGTTGTCTAGCATGCTTTCCCCCCCCCCCCCCCGGAAAAGGATGGACACAACCTCTTCTTTCATGACCTCCTAATTACCTACCCAGTGGCATCATCTTACGGCCACACCAGTTGGCGATGCTGAGATGTAGAGTTGAAACTGAAAGCTGCGTATAGCATTGGGATTCTGCAGGAGAAGCAGCCCCTCACACACCTACTGGCAGAACACAAGAACCTCCTCTCAGTTGCGAGCTGCAGTTCATTTGGCTTTAAATAAATGCCAGGCAAGATTGGAGTTGTCACTATGTCCAGTCTCAAATGCAACATCTCCTTTAGAAAATCTTCCACAACATGATATCCCCCTTATTTTCTCAGGAGTTCCTCCTGTTCCCAGAAGCTTTTTGCCTTGTATTTTAGAGACCTCGCTGCTAATGATGAAAATCCTTTGTCACTCACACTTACCTCACTTTGATTCCAGTTTCTTTATCGTCTCATGTCAAGCGCAATCTACCTCCTCTCATCTTTGGCAGTTCTTCACCCTCCCAGCGAAGGCAGTTGTTGCAATTAACTTCTGTTTTCACAACAGCCAAATGCTCCAGTTTCTTCATGTACTCTCCTTGACTGCCTTTCTTCCCTCTTTTCTTGAGTAGCGAACAAGAAAAGCAATCTTCCTCACTTTCTGATCTTTTGGAGGTGTCTGGCTTTTTCTCTGCCTTCACTTTTAAGACTGAGCATTGTTTTCTCACTTCCTATAAAAGGCCAGCATTCTACAGACTGAAGAAAAGAAACTGGCTGTTTACCTTCACAGAAATGGACTAAAAATCAAGTAGTAACTACTTTGGGCTAGCGCAGATTTGTGTCCTATATTCAGAGAAGTCTCTATCGATCTGAAGAAAGGAATGCTAACATTATCCCATACTATAGAGGAGACCCAATGGATTTGCCTCCAGTGGGTTTATGCTAAGATCAGTCAGTGCAGGAAATGTTTCCTTCTAAAATCCCAGGTTTCTACAAATACAGAAGCACCTTATGCCTGTAAACTCTTATCTGTCTTTCCACTATCAGTGCCTCTCTGCTGTGAGGGCTCCAGTTGTGCACTGACTTGCCACGTCCCCAAATTTTCCTCTTCACACTCATTCCCTGCCCTATCAGTCCTTCATCTTCCATCAGTCTTTCTAGCTGCCCTCAGTCGTTTTTGCCCCTTATGCTTGCTCCCCATCAATTCCAGCTGCTCACTGTGCCACCTGACCTCTTTGCCATCTCTCTGATGAACCTGGATCAAATTTCTCCTGCAAGTTGCCAGTCCCTCCTATTGCTTCACTTTCCTTACATTGGATTGGAGTTGTGCTACACCTCCTTACTCATCCTTTAATTTTTGGGGTCACTCAGCTGCATTAGCAGTGCCCCAGTTTATAGCCTGAAAATTGGCCACTTTTGTACTTCTGGAGCCTGAAGCGAGCCTGTTTTAGTGCAACTCCCTGTGCAGTTCTTTAGAGCATGCGATTAAATACAGAAAGTCAGCAGTTGAGTAATGCACTGAAGAGCCATTTAATTAAGGGCTTTAAAGTATTTACCATCTGTAAACAAAATCTGTATTCTAAAACAAAACTGTCCCCACAGCAATGCCTGTATTTGTGTGGGATAAGCTCCAAGCTCAGTGGAACTGGGGAAAGGGAGGGCTGTTTGATGGCTGGGACCAGGCCCCTGTTGTTTACTTCAGCAATGACAAAGTGATGCACAAAGCATGGGGACTGTACAACTTCATTTTATTTTGTGTGCTTTTATAGGATATAAATAAATGACAAAATTACAAAATTTATAACTGGAAGCCCAAGCATATTTACATAAGTTTTGTTGCAGTGAGGCTACTATTTACTGTTCTCCTATACAGTTTTCCTTTTGGTACCATATTTTTGTGTTAGTTTTTGACTGTCAGTTGACTACGTACATATCAACAGTGAAGAGGCAAAATATGTACAAGGAACGATTTTGTTCAAGTAAATTGAATACTGTATTAAAATTATGTCATCACTCAGCGCTATGATTAGGTTTAACTAAACCATATACAATTATCAGGTTTAAACCAAGATCCGTTTCCAATTTTGGAATTCACCAACTGATGATTCGAACTGAAAACCTCAGCTGGATATGAAATAATAATTAAAAAAACGTTAAGACAACCACACAATTTATCAATATCTCTATAATGAACTTCAAAATGATTCACAATTTGACTTGATAGAACAATATACGTTAAAATGCCATTTTTCTCCTATAGTGATATTTGTACTGTTATAATTTCAGTTCTACATAAATATACATCATGGTATTATACAAATACTCCACAGACATTAAAAAAATTAAAACACTTTAAAGAAAACGTAAGTAAATATTATTTAATCAAATATTAAGCAAATGCTTAACTTGTTTGTTCCATGAAAACAATTTTATTACTTTGGAAATTTTTTCTTTTTCTCACTATTTTTATTTAGAAAATGTTTTGCAGTAGAATTTTATCAACATTCTTCTAAAGAAGCTTTCTGTGGCAGAAATCTTGATAGCAAAATCCAGAGTTTTGACTTTTTTTTTTAATATATATATTTTTGGAACCACTGAGATTACTTTTAAAAATACGAGTAGAATTCATGGCTATAGCAATGTCAAACTGCATAAACTGTACGTAAGTGGAGTAGAATGACCATTCCACTTCCATTTCCGACTGGTGGCATGGAACATCCATTGCACTGATGCTACGACTTCTGTAATTTTCATAATGCTGCAATAGCAATGGTTTAATTAACCTTAAAATAAACAACATTTGTCATAATTAATCTGGCTTCCTTTCCATAAATACTCTCATGTTTTTCTATAGTACTTCTCTTCCATAAAAATATCTAATAAATGTTTTCTGTGCATTATTAATACCTTTCTTCTAACCATCCATAAAACTCTGATCCTTTGTTACAGTTCAAGAGGCTCCTGTTTCTGTAGAGGATCAAAGGACACCAATGATTACATATAAAACCAGCGCACACAGAAATCAGGGTGCCTAATTTCTCATCACTTTAATGAGTTCTTTATTCAACACAGCAAATATTAATGAATTCAGTGGTTTCACAAATACTCTATTTATTAATTCTGGTTTATATTTCAATTAAAAACTGCCAAGATTTAAATAAAAAACCAATCAAATATCCTACTCGTAGGCAGCATTAGTGTTAGTTTAGAGACCTTTCGTTTTTTAAAAAGTAGAATTCTAAAATAAGAAATCAAAGAAAGCACTGTGGCAGAGTCACAAGGGAGAACTGCGTGAAAAATAAGGTTTCTCACTCCTCTTGTGGACTGTAATTTTAAAAGTCTTCGTATAGCGTCATTCTTCTGTCAGTGCTGCAGGAAGAAGAACATCACCAGAAATGACTATCAGCCTTTTTTGTTAGTTACAAGGCCACGCATACAGTGCAGTCTTCCTCTCTGCTGGGTTGAAACGTTGCCATAAAGGAAAGGCTGTGCTGTGACTGCTTGGAGTGCAAGGCACAACAAGGAAAAGGGGGACAGTTTTGTATCAGAAAATGGTAGTTTCATACTTGGTATTAATGCCTCTTTTGGCTTCTTGTCCGGGTTCAACAATCCATGGTAGATTCGCGAGAGTCTTTTGTTCAGATGGATCTATCTGCTTTAAAACAAATGCAAATATACAGATGGGTTACCATCTCTGCATGCAGCATTTCTAGCAGATGATATTTCTTTCAAAAAAATAGAACGCAGAGCAAGCCCTTTATCAACAAAGTCTTCTTCTAATGCCTAAAGCATGTCAGTGCAGGGGTCTACGTTCCCATCTACCTACTGATGGTTGCCCTCTTTTTACTGTTTAGATCAGAGCTGTGTCTATCCCCAAGCTACAGAGCATCAAAGTCTGTTATGCTATGTTTAAAGCAAGACTTGATGCTGCGGAGTCCTTTTAATACTGAGACAGATGACGACATCAGAAAATGTTCTTTCTTACAAGTCTATGGATGAAGAATCTGTGGCGATGTACTCATAAGTGTATGGTCAAAAGCACGCTTTCATGTGTATATATCCCCTTCCACTCATCTGAGAATTAACTATCACAGAGGATGGTTCTCCCTTTATATCCAGGGAATATGATACAGCATGCAATCAAATCACACCATGTCTGTATTCTCGCTTGATTTAAAATAAGTTTCATAATTTTTGGAACGTTATACCATAAAAGAGTGCTTCTCTGTCAGCTATGCCCCCTAAGATGGCACCTTTAACAAAAGTAATAGGGAGGCTCCAATTACCTAGAGTTCTTAGGAATTTGAGATTCCAAAGATGTTAAGAAGGTGTATTGAAACACAGTTCTGAATCAGGTTCTGAAATCCAGTTCTGCTGAGCATCAAAAATAAATAAATAAATAAGGTAAGAAAAGAAAATGCTTGCTGTGACAAGAAGATCATTGTAAATTGATTCAGATTTGTGATCTGAATGTCCCTTAGGGGTTGGTCTTGGGATCAGTGCTCTTCAACATCTTTATCAATGACATAGACGATGGCGTTGAGTGCACCCTCAGCAAGTTTGCGGATGACACCAAGCTGCGCAGTGCAGTCGATACGTTGGAAGGAAGGGAAGCTACCCAGAGGGACCTGGACAGGCTGGAGAAGTGGGCCCATGAAAACCTAATGAGGTTCAATAAGGCCAAGTGCAGGTTGTTGCACTTGGGTCGGGGCAATCCCAGCTATTTATACAAACTGGGGGAAGATCTCTTTGAGAGCAGCCCTGCGGAGAAGGTCTAGGGTGTCCTGGTAGACGAGAAGCTGGACATGAGCCAGCAGTGTGCGCTTGCAGCCCAGAAGGCCAACTGTGTTCTGGGCTGCATTAAAAAAGGGGTGGCCAGCAGGGAGAGAGAGGTGATTGTGCCCCTCTACTCAGCTCTTGTGAGGCCCCATCCGAAGTACTGAGTTCAGGCCTGGGGCCCCCAGTACAGGAAGGACGTGGAACTCCTGGAGCGGGTCCAGAGGAGGGCCACTAAGATGATCAGAGAGCTGGAGCACCTCTTCTATGAAGAAAGGTTGAGAAAACTGGACTTGTTTAGCTCAGAGAAGAGAAGGATCCAGGGAGACCTCATTGTGGCCTTCCAGTACTTGAAGGGGGTGTATAAACAGGAAGGGTGAATGGCTGTTTATGAGGGTGGATAGTGATAGGACAACAGGGAATGGTTTTAAAATGGGACAGGGGAGGTTTAGGTTGGATATTAGGAAGAAGTTTTTCACACAGAGGGTGGTGACACACAGGAACAGGTTGCCCAAGGAGGTTGTGAATGCCTGGAGGCATTCAAGGCCAGGCTGGATGTGGCTCTGGGCAGCCTGGTCTAGTGGTTGGCAACCCTGCACATTGCAAGGGGGTTGAAACTCGGTGATCATTATGGTCCTTTTCAACCCAGGCCATTCTATGATTCTAATCATTTGGCCTTTGGAAACTCCATGGAACTGAACAGTTTTGGATGTATGCATTGGCTGTGATCCTCAGCACTATTCAAGTGACTTCTTAAGTTAACACAAAATAAGCGGTAGTTCCAAACAGCTGACTGTGATACAGTGACACAACCCTACTGAGTGCTGGGTAGAGGTGACACAGCTTCAACATGCATATCAACTCTTACTGTATAGCTGAATGTTGTTGGGTTTTTTGCATGCACCACTCCATTCTACTTACCACTGACTTCCGAATACTAACACGCGGTTTTGGAATAGGTTTGGAGGGTTTATTTTCAAAGCTCTCAGGGAGGGTTGAAGAATGGCCCCCTTTTCGTGCTTGTAGTGCAAGCTGATAGGCCACCTCAAATGCTTGTCCTAGTGTGAGAATGATTTCGTAAGCTAAGTTCTGGAACGAAACAAAAACATTTAAAATTGGGATTAGGCAGAGTTGTTGTTAGATAAAAGAAGTGTTAGTACTGTCTACAGAATGGATTTGTAATGAAAGTAATTAAAAACACACTGGTAATAACTTCCTAAGTTTCTGCAATATTTACATCAGTCAACTGATTTCTAATTAATTAAGGACAATCTAAATGTAATCTACTGTAGTGAAAACAATTGCTTTTCAAATCTTTGAAAACACTGTCTCACTAGACATGAGAAAGGGGTTGTGAGGTGGGTGCCAACTCTTAGAACAAGTGCATTAATTCCTGACCCCTTCCCAGCTCTTCTTGCTTCCAAGATCCCACCCAGTGGGCACTACTGCATGTATATGACATTCCACCTCTCTCTGTTTCAGACCTCCTCTGCCGATCTCTCCTCTGCCCCCAGGGCAGGCAGCCCGACTGACTGCTTCCCAGTGTGTGTCACAACGCCATGCAGTGCCATCACCCGGGACATGGGAAAAGGAGAGCGCTTCAGATCTGCTGTCACACTCCTCAAAGGACAAGACTCGCGTGTTGAAGGTGCAGGTGCAGATGCAGTGCACTCACGTATGCATTAAGGTAAGTGCTATACTTGGGATGTATATTTCAAAGGCAGAGGCAACCTTCTTGTGGATTTGTTTTCTAGAAGTAAAATTGAGTTTAAACTGGAATGTCAGCATAAGCCTGGGGAGTTAGCATGTATTACCAAAGAGGTCAGGTTCTTAAGAACAAGATCAGCTTAGTGATGTACCTAGAATACTTTAAATTCTTAGAAGATATGTGGAAGAAAACTTCGTGTTGAAAGGTTTAATAAGGCATGAATGAGGAACTGGGGGATCAGTACAAATGTTTTTTTCCAGTGAAGTTTTACATCAGCTAAAAGCAGCTGTGAGTTTCAAATTTGACCATAATCCAAATTGCAAGTGAAAGCCTATGGCAATTTTTTCAGGCTTGTGGGTTTGTTTTGGTGTATTTATTTCTAGGCTCCTACAAGCTTTCCAATAACATTTTGGACCCCTGCAGAGCAAACACCAGCCTGCAGGCTTTCCTTCTCATGTCCTGCAGTCTCCTCAATGTAAGTCATGCATCTCAGATGTAATTCAGGAGTTACTCTCCTTCCTGATCCTCTGTAGCTGGATGCAGTCCTGCATTACTTTGAAACTAGGTGAGCCCTTAAAACTCCCACAGGCTTTTAATATTATTTCAGATGTATTAATTTTAAATGAGGTGCATTTTTAGCTAGTCGAGGCCAACTGTTGAGTTTGTAATATCGCAGAAGGCAGTGCAAGACACACAGACACACACTATCTACCCTTCAGTGGTTGAATACAGCTAAAGGGCTAAGCATTTTATTTCATGCCTTATACTACAGTTTCACTGCAGTCATTAAGAAGTTTTGTCCCTTTGTTATCACACCTCTATGCTAAGAACATGTAGGCTAAGTTCAGCCTATTTAGCTCATTACAAGAGCTTCTTACAAAGGTGCCAACTCTGGTCTTTGTTGGGTCAGAGGGAAAACAATTATAATTCTCCACTGGGGTATCCTCTCAGCTGTGATGACTACATTAACAGCAACAAGCTTGCCAAGGTTGCAGAGCTTCCGAAATAAGAACCTCTGTGTGATCTGATGGCAACAGTCTCCAAATTGTCTCACTTTTAATTTAAGGGAACTGGTCTGGACTGAGAAAGACTGAGGATAAAGTTTGCCAGTGGAGTCAGAAATGAAAGGCTAAAAAGACCATTATAAAGCGCTCTGCCTTCTAGCACAACACTGGTTATGGAATTAAGACCAGCTGAGTATAATTGTTAAAAATGCACAGAATATTATTATTTGAAATGAAGTGTGCACGTTAGCAGCACAATATTATTTTAAAGACATCTTAATCTGCTGTCATGACAGTAAGGTAGTGTACTACATCATCATGAGATTATCTACACTGGATACTATTTTTGATAAAGGAATACATTGACAGCATGTAATGAGGGCTTGGAGAAAAAGTGGACAGTAATACTACGGGACTGAGAGAGTGCACAACCCAGGGAAGTACGTGAAAAGGTCCTTGGGAGACAGATGTAAAATCCTGAGAACAGAGTGGAGAAAAACAGAGAGTTTGCCATGCATAGGCTATCTAGTTTGGGTCCTGTATCTTGTGAGAAACCACTATGATTTGTTTTCTTGAGTAGAGTGTAAAGTTAAAAAATAGCCCTTCCTACAGCATGTGAAAATCTAACTGTTTCAATGGTTAATATATATACGCAATACTTCAAATAAAACAGAACATTTACTGCTTTGTTCAGTATTCTAAACATAAACCGAACCATTGTGCATAAATGTCATACATTGTGTACTGTGATAGGGCCTTGAAGAAGCGAAGTGTATGCTTCGCTTGGTGGCCTTGGAGGGCTTTAAATTTGTCCCTTTTAAAATCAGAAAAAAAAACAAACCAAACCAAAACCACCACAACATCTGCTGAATCGTACTTAGAAAAAAAACCCCAAAGTGAAATAAATTTGGTTTGAGGAATTTCTCATCTGTAGTACTGGGAGAGGAATATGAAAGCCAGAGTTCTTATATATACTCGGATGGGCTGTTACAGGAGAGAAAAGAGCAGGAATTCCTTGGAGATTCAGGAGGAAGATAAAAACCACAAAAACCATAGTAGAAAGCCTTCCAATGGAATGAGATTTTTTTTACACATGACACGAAATGAAGCAAATGGGTCTGTCTCTTCAAGAAATGTTTAGAACAAGATCGTAGACCCCGTGGTCATTACAGGAGACATTGACCCTTACAGCACCCCAACAAGCTCCTTGGAAAGGAGGTAGAGTTTTTGGGACCATTGGGATTCTGAGTGCTGCTACAGTCGTGTTCCTTGCACATCTTGACAGAGAAGGAAGGTGAATAAGCTAATGCCTTTAAGCAACAATTTTTGTGATACGAAAAACTGAGGTCAGTTGCTTTGTTTGCAACATAATGTGTTAATTCAGTTCCTTAGTTCAAGTCTGAGTCGCTATTCTTCAACTGCTTTAATTCAGCCAACCAATTACAATGGCTAATTGCTTTGTTTCTGTTTGACTTATTTTCTTTACTGCACAAGGTGCAGCAGGCATTGTTTCCTCACTGTGTTTTCATGCTTCTATAAAGCTATATGGAGGCTTCAGGAATATTCTGAGAATGAGAGCAAGATTGTTAATTTCTGTCTTTTGATCTACAAAAGCTTTAAATGTCACTTGCAAAGGATTATTATAATTTATTTATTTTTTTGTAGAAACTAACGTTTCGCCCTTTTATATAAGCATTTTGGAAATAAAGCAGATTTGATGGGCTTCTGCTTTCAGGTAATGATTTTTTTTCTTTTTAAGATCACAGTTAAACCTTATATTTAGACTGAATTTACTGAAGAAGTGTCCTTTGGCATCTCACAAGTAACTGGCGAGAGCTACCCATCACATTTGCTGTGTAGAATGTCAATTACGACACCCCATTTGCAAGGTACTGAACTCAAAATCTCAGCTGGCAAAATCAAACAGAACACAGTATTCAGAATCTTAAATTGAAAAATCTGAAAAATTCCAATCCTGTTCAAAATTTCCATCCCCTGAAATGAAATCATCTGCCCAATTTTTAGTTGTCACAGAGTCTTCAAGTCCAAATGTTGAGGATTCCTACTATAGAAATTGGACAAGAAAAGTAGGTTACTTATTAATAACTGGGGTTCTCTGAGGTCAAGAACTGTCATACGCTTACATTTACACTTGTTGCTTGTTCATATGCTTTACCTTCCAGACCAGAAAACATTTATGTTTTGGGACAGCTAGAAAGAACGTGCATTTGTCCGCAGCCTAACGCATCAATCTTTGTTCAATCAAGGGGAAGAAGGCTCAACTTGCCGAGGGTGGTATGAGGAAATGAACATGGCTAGCATGTGCTTATAACAGCTGCAGTCTGCATGCAGCTTTCATGAAAAGACGCTCCTGCAACTTAAATTCTTGAATCTTTCTCATCCTGGATTTAAAGTGATGGTCAGTAGTGTACTCTTCTGAGTTCATCCTTCTCTTCTAACGTGGCACAGAGTGGTATTTTGTTCCTCTTGTGCTACTCAATAGAGTTTCAGTTAGCAGCTGGTGAATTGTTTCAGATGGAAAATGAGATAATATCAAGTAAAATATTTGCTTTTCTCCAAAACTGTTCCTTCACTACCTCATATTCCATTAGTAGTTTCATTTGGTAAACGAACAACGCCTTCTATTAATCACCATATGCCTTTTTAAAAAATAGAATAAAAGAACTGTAACTATTACAAAGCACTACTAAATAAATATCTCTATAACTGACCACATCAAATGCAGTAAATACATGGCAGTAGTGGTGATTGGTCTTCAAGTCTTTAGTGATGTATGCAAATGTAGAAAGGTCTTCAGGGTCTTGTGCAGCACAGGAAATGTTACGGATTTCATGTTCAGCAATAATATTCTGTTGAAAAAAAAAATTTCAATCAATTCAGGAATTCCATGTAAAAGAGCTGCAAAAGGCATGTTTTTAGATATGCATTTATGTTCATCTCCTGTGTTAAAGTATTTCAGTTTCTTAATAAAAGGGATTTAATATATCACATGTGAGTTTCTTACACAATTCATTGCAATTTTGAACCTCTCCCACAATATCTGAAATTACCAATATGACAGTAGGAGACAATTGCACTCCAGAGCATTTCCTATGATTCTATTTGGGTTTTGTGCAGTTTATGCAGTATCCTATGATACCTCTTTCCCGGCATACAGCTGTAAATACAATTTCACAGCAATACACAGGCATCTGTGATGCTGCTGTTTTCTGCCTAAAGGTCACTATATCCCACTGCTTCAGGCTGCTGATGGAGCAAAGCTGGTAAAACCCAACAGGCCCAATATCCATTTTTTTGCACATGGTATTTGACAAAATTCAGCTATATTCTTTCACGAAAACAAAACAAAACATCAATCATCATTTATAATTAATTAAAATCCTGAGCTCTTGAAAGGGTTCTTCTTAGTAAAAAAAGTAACTACGGAAGGGTCTGGCAACATTTCTCCACTTGGTGACAACGGCATCCTGTAAGAGATACATAAATATTAAACTGTTCATGCACCAAGCAACACTACTCGCAATAGCCAATGTAAAAGCTATAGCATTCCATTGAGATAGACATGGGGTACGTCTGTCTGTTGAAATAAATAATATAATAAAATAAAAAATAAAATAATAATAATAAAAAGAAAGAAAAAGCTGTCTAAAGCTTTGAAGAAAATTGTGAATTGTCATAACATAAGTTACTGATATGTAACTACTGTGCTCAGGCCGAAGGAACCATGAAACTAGAGAAGATACTATACAATGGCTTATGATTAGGCCTTGAATCAGCAATGCACACATTTCAAATGATTTATTTAACAGAAGAATGACTCATCCAACAGGAATCTTCTTAGAGGTTAGTTTATATGATCTTCTGAATTGTGTACCTCCTGACTGAAGCAATGGCTTTTCCATAAAAAAATAAAAACAACAAAGAAAAAGAACAAGCCTGCTGCAGTATGACATCTCCATTGCACTAAGAACACATGACATCTGTAGTGCCACAATCCCTCATAGCTCTATGCTTTGCTGTTGCCTTAGTGGCATCTGCTCAAGTTAAAACAACCTCTGAGCATCTCTGTTTTTCCCTCATCCCTGTCTTTTCCTTCCCACCTCCTCTCCTCCCCCTGTTTTTTTGTTTTCGTTTTGAAGAATGGGAAACATATGCGACTAAGCCACTTAGGATGCTTTGCCGTATCCTCGTTCATTTGCTGAGTGTCAGCTCTCCCGCTTGTATGTAGGTGTCAGGTTTTCTAAATGACATATTAATACATGTAATTAAAGAGATAACAGCTCGGGGAAAAATCTTAATAAAAAGTATCCCAAATTCCAAATTATGGAAAAAAGCTCGATAAAGAGACTGTTACCGAAGACAAGAAATAATCCTCTTAATCTTACATTGTTGCAACACACTTGATTATTTCTGTTTAATGCATTATTCATAAAAGTTACAGAAACAGTACTTATGTTTCAATATATGCCAATTTATAATGACACATATAATCTCTGCTTAATGACTATTGGCTTTTTATGTTACTTTAAGCATTTTATTTCTTTTGTTCTCAAATTGGTAACTTTTACCCTCAGGAAAGATTTTGGGGACAATGACAATTGTAACAAAACCAGGCATTTAGATATCCACAGATAGAGCTGTAATACACCCATTGATGTTGTAGTGTCAACACTGTAGTTTAAAAAGCAGAAAGAATTAAACCTTGCAAGGTCTTTAAATCATTTTTATGCCAAATCATGAGCCACTCAGTAACCACATGAAGTTATATGCTGTGTGAAAAGAGATCTGCTATGCTGCAACTTTTCCTAGGTCACCTGAGGTTGGCATAGGACTTTGAGTTTTAGAGCTTATTTTAGTGTTTAATTTTAAACCAAGTGAAGTTTGGAAACATACTCATTTTAACTTTTGTTTTGAATAAAATAAGGTGTGCCCGAAATAAATCTTGCAGATGGAAATTAGCAGTGAAATAAGTTTTCCCCTAGCTTCTACAGGATTGCCCTCTCTGACCTCTTTCCAAAATTAGACGTTTCCAATGCATGCATTTTCTGTTTCCTAGGGTCAAAACTCCAGCAGACCAATAGACTCAGTCACTAGAAATTATAAGGCTATGAATCAGTTTGCTGTGCTTGGTATGCTCTTCCGGCACTGAGAATGTAAAATTGTTTTTCTAAAAATTCTCTCTCAGTTTGTCAAAAGCAATCTCCACAGCTTCAGAAAAAGCAGGGAAGGTGAAAGTCAGTTCTGCTTCTGCCAAGACAATACCATTGAGAGACCAAGCTTTGATTAGCAGTCTTCTCTTTACTTGCCTACTTTATGTTAGACAATTCCTCTCCTCACAGAAATTATCCAGCAGTTAGGGTTAGCTGTGATACATGAGAAATTTCTCAAAGCCTGCTTTGTCTATGCAGCAATTTCTTTCTGGCCTCACTTGCAAAGAAATGGTGTCACGTCAAAGTGGTGTCATGCCAAACTTCAAGGTGCCACTGAAATAGCTTTAGAGGAATGAGGTCAGAGCCTCTTTGTCACCTGAAGCTTTGCCTGCTTTAACTCAGGATACAAATTCTTAGCTTGGTGGCATAAAGTAGAAGGATGAGCAGCCATGAGAGTTGAGTTTTCAAGCACATAACTGCCAGCTATTTTTGTCATTTAAAAGTACGCATTTATTGCTAAGTGGTGCCCAGCTCTGCCAACTATAAGTTTGCACAGAAGCAGTACAAGTCTGAATAGGATCTCACCTTAGTGCTAATCTGTTTTGGGTCTCGAAAGAATTGAGTACAGCACGCTGTGGACAAGGCTGATAACAATGCCCCTGGGAAGGCTGCAGGCTATTACCTGGTTTTTACAGAAAGGAAAGGCAGTGCAAATTTTGAATGGAAGAGAAAGCATTCTACCACTTTGAGAAAACACACAGGACTGTGGCATTATTTATCTCGGTCAACTGCAACTGTTACACTACTAGGCCTAAGTTCCAGTGGGACTGGTCTAGATCCACCTAATACTATTTGCCCAAATTCTTTCAAGTTTCCTTCTTACATAAGAATAGATGCACTGTGCAAAGAGGTACTGGAGGCTTCTTTTGTTCTCTTGATCTACTTTTTTTTTTTAAACCTAAAGACATTGAAGTTATGTCCCTTACGCTGTAGAGATTTAAGAGCTGAAAACAGCTTTATCCAAGTTGGAGCTAATAGCATTACAATGTCCTGATTTATGTTCGGCACATCAGAGAACATAAAGGAAATGAAGGTTGCAGAAGCTCCATTTTGACTTAATGGAAGAAAAAAAGAGCTGACAGGAATCCCTGGCCCCTCTGCTCTGGCAAATACTTTAGACTTGACATAATATGTATTTCAGCTTGGTTTTTATTTCATGCCATCTTCTAGCCCTGGCTGTGTCTTCCAAACTGTAGCAGAAGATCACAAATCTGCTTTCATTCTTTCACTTAAAACCTTCCACTTTAAAAACTGCCTGTTTTGTCAAGTTTGAAGGATACTGGGTTAGATGTACAGTGCGGTCTGAATGCACAGCAACACAAAGCAGTTACACACATTATTAACCTGATGGGGCAGCCGAGCTGTCTGATTTACTCTCCATATTACTTGGTGCATTTTAGTCACTTAACAGGAAAAAAAAAATTATATTCACATGCCAGCATCAGTGTGGTTTGCACTTTCTTGCTGTCTTAGATGAGAGAAGAGAAATCCATGCATTATATTTTTCCCATTTTCAAAGATTTTACATTTTACTTCGGCTAAGCAATAACCCATGGTTCAATCCATCACTGAGTTCTCCAATCTCCCAATTTCTGTCTTAAAAATAAATTAAATAAATAAATTAAAAAGAAAAGAAAAAAAAAAGCTGGATCTATTTTGGAATATAAGAAAGAAAGCACAGAGGCCTTGCCACAGCACACAGGAAGATGAACACAATATGGAACAACAACTGTTACGAAGCTGCAGTAGTTCAGGGAGTCAGATGGGAAGTACCAGGAAAATAGCCATTGGTGAGACACTGACATTTGGAAAGCACACCCAAGGCTCATGTTTCTTATAATGGCTGGCCCTGGATAAAACCTTGCTTATTGACACATTTTCATACTTTTATTTCTTACCAAAAATTATATTGAAGAAATATACATATTTTCTGCATGTTTAAGGAACTGCACGGGGAAGAATACGGTAAAGGATTTTGTGGAGGCCCTTTGCCAAATGTTTGTTGTCATGAGTTTGCCTTTTAACATCAGAAGGCTGGACACAATGTTCTGCAACTGAGCCATTAAAGGTGCTTCACTCAACCTCCAGACAGAGTTTCTGGAGAGTGACAGTAAGATTACATCAATTGTGGAGAGAAGAGAAAAAAAGAAAGAAAGCACACAGTGCAAATCTGTGCCCCTCTATGGTCCGGTGCTCTAACAGAGCCAACCTCATAAGTATTCCTATCTGTGAGGAAGAAAAGCTGATATTCAGTGATTGCACATACCTTATTTGTTGCATCAATAAATTTGACTCCTTTGTACGAGACAGACAGGACAATGGTTGGCACTTTCTTCATTTGTTCCGTAGACTTCTGGAACAAAAATGAAGATGCTGTTGGAGTTGTAATGCACTGAAAAAACAGCACTCTTTCTCTTCTTCTTCTAACAAAATGCTTCAGTTAAACAAAAGGTACTTATTCAAATATTTGTCTTTTTCTTGAGCTGACTGATCTCTGGGCTTTTGAAATAGCTGTCTTGTAGTTGTGAAACTAAAAAGAGCCCTGCAGTTTGTTGCAAGGATGATAGAAACTCTGCTTTCCCCCAGCATGATGCAAAGAGAATGAAGTTTGCCACACTTAAAATGACCAGTCACGTAACCGGGGATTTCCCAAAACACACACATTTAAAACATCCATCTGATGTGCCCCATTCACCCCCGCCTCTCTTCTCTTCCTCCTGTCCTTCCCAGCTGGAAAAACTAACAGTGCATTTTGTGGAACTACTTCTTTGCTGCAATTAGTTGTTACTTAGGAATATTTCACTCTCTCCCTCACCTTCTTGCAGCTATATTTGTGACATGAGATATGCGTGCAGCCCTCCAGGCCTGCCAGTCAACCTGTCAGCCCGATGCAGAATCTTGTAAAGCCTAACCATCCGCACTTCCTCCAACGTGATTGTTACTGCGATCAGCTTTACACATGAATTAACACAGAGCCTTATTCTGCATTCCCTCAGTGGCCAGGTTCTCTTACCTACAGTTCACGTCTTTGTATAAAGCTGTTTTTCTTCTATGCATGCCTTCAACGTGAGGCACACAGCTAAGCTATTTCCTGGCAAACAGATTGGGCATATATTTGGGATATATTTAAATTCTCTGCAGAAAACCTGTTGATTAGTTTATGGATTAAGTTTTCTAAAGAAAGAAAAGGAAAAACAAACATCATGTAGTTTAGAGATGGTCTGAATTCTTTTAAGGTGGAAGCAATTATAGAGAGGACTATTCTATACAAATCTATTATAGATAAAAAAATGTAGATAAAGTTCAGCAAACGCTCACTCGTGGTAATATCTACGAGTGATCACAGAAAGCAATTGAACATTTTCTTGAGGAAAGCCTAACTTCAGATAATTAAATCTAAAGAAATATGACAAAAGACACAGAATGAGGGTGCAACCATGTAGAAAGGTGTAGAATTGCCACCCCAAAAGTTTACAAGAGAAGCTGAACATGAGCAGCAGCAGCAGCAGCGGTTTTGTATTTTTCAAGAGAAATTTAACAGCAAAGATTTAAACTTGAAAACGCAGACTGTATCTGAAAAAAAAATCTGTCTGAAGAATAGGTGATGGGAACACCAGAGGGAAAACAAATAAAGCTTAAAAGGAAAAAAAAACAACTGCAAGTAAGTTTCTTTTTCTGATCTCATTCCTGCTCAAATCAAATGCGGCTCCTTTTTTGCCAACATAACATTCAAAGCTACAGAGCCAACCAAGTTCTACAATTAGGTCGTGTGCAGTGAAGGCAAGAACCTCCAATTATGCGTCAGAAAGATCCCCTCCCATACATGCAATGGAGAGGACTGTCGTACCGTTCAGTATCAGACAACAAGAGACTCAAGACGATGCCGTGTGTCAATTTATCCTGGAGAAGGCTTCTTTTACCCAGAAGCCTGGATGCTTCTCAAAAGTGAATTTGTAGATGATAAAACATGTTGAAAAATCTAACAAAGTCTGAAGAAAGACGCTAATCTGATTCGCGTTTTTCTGAATGCAAAACAGAACTGTCTCTGCCAAAATGAGAGTGAGCACATACCTGCGTGTCTCTATAATACATCTCAAATGACTCTTTTCATAAAATACAATTTCGATGCACACAAAGCCCGACAGTGACTGCACAGAAACTGCAGTACATACACCCATCAGAATAACAAGCAATATACCCCATATACGCTTATATCCAGGCAAAACATTCACAAATACGACAACTTCACTTTCATCATCTGGCAACCCAGCAATCAACCAACTTTTGTCCTTTCTTTCTATTCCGACAGCTACATTCAAGAGCTCTTTGTCTCTCATTTTGATTATTGTAATTACCTCCTTCCTCGCCTCCTTAGCAGCAAAATTCCTCCCCTCCTCCCATACATTACACAAATATGGCTACTGAGTTCACTTTAGCTTTTTGGTCTAACTTGCACTATCTGCCACTTGCCATAAAGGTGAAGTTTCCTGTTGGCAACGTTGCACCAGCCATCTGAGAGTCCTCTTTCATCTAGACCAGTGGTTTGTACTTTAATCATCTTCCTTATGTGCCTCACATTTAGTGGGATTTGTCTTGAGCAGACCTGATCTTTCATATTTAAGGAAGACTGTCAATGCCAGAAGATGGTACCTGCGTGAAATAGCTCATTAAGATACTTTTAATCTGCATATGCCAAGTTAGGAAATGAATCGGATACTGATGGACATTTGCAATTCATTAAGCCAAATCGTCTCAGCTGGTAAGGAGCAGTGGACATCCCTTATCAATTTGCAAACCAAAATAACTGCAGGATTCATTCATGCAGAGGTGTTCTGGAAGACAGAAGCCCAGCACAGAAACATGATTTTGGGAAACAACTCTACACATGGATATGCCTGTCGCAACAGAGTTGGGCAGTGGAATAATACCCTTGGTAAGGGATCGTACTATCATGAAATACACACTATTCCCCCTGCTCCTCTCCCAGTGACAGATGAACTGAAGTCCACCATAAAATTACTATTTCTGAGCAGTTTCCAGTCTTCAATAGTTTTGAGTTGCCATGGTGAGCTCATATTATTTGTTTGTCGTTCATTTCTTCTTCAGTGGAGGGGGTGGCTGCCAGGATGTGCAATGTGAGTTTTCAGAGATACAATACAAATACTACTTGCTCAGGCACTGTAACTGCTTTGGCTCTAGAATCTAGGGTGTTGACAGTCATCCCAGAGCTTTTATGGTCAGACGTTTCGCACCTCTGTGCAGGCCAAGTGGGCATCTCTGCTGGTGCCTGTGACTAGAATCTGAGAAGGTGGGACACAGGCAGCAGTACTTCCTTTTCTCACGCTTTTCAGGTTCTAACCACCACTGTTGAGGACATGATGAGATGACAAAATATTTTTGTCCATCTGGTGCCTCTATGGGAAGCATATGAACCTGAGCCAAAGGTATAGGACCCACAGTTGAAGACTGGCACAGGATGTCATGTGTATATTGGCATATGGTCTAATGCTCCAAGGCATGTTCATATCATGGTAGCAGGACTGGATTTTATCTCAAGTAGAAATAATTATAGTGACAGGACCCTGTCTTTGGGCAAGTGCTCACTAGCCTGTAACTGGTCAGAGTTATAATGAACTCTGTGGTTTGTGACTGTAACTTTGGCTCTTTATTTTAA
The DNA here is from genome assembly GCF_016699485.2 of Gallus gallus. Classification (NCBI taxonomy): domain Eukaryota; kingdom Metazoa; phylum Chordata; class Aves; order Galliformes; family Phasianidae; genus Gallus; species Gallus gallus. Next base: position 46,818,221 of record NC_052532.1, read on the forward strand.
TAAACAACTTTAGGATAATCAACTGGATGAACAGTGAACATATTCTAGGCTCACTGCCATTGCCTGTCTGTGCCATTGCCAGATGATCTGTTGGTCATAAGGACAGATGTGCATGTCCTGTCTCCTCAAGTGCACTGCAGTGAGGAGTCTTAATACAGCAAGTCTGCATGCCACAGAGTGAGATTTGGTCTCACTTCTGAAATACCTCCTAAGGGGCAGGTAGATGCTGATGTAGAAGTACTCCATACAGAGCACAAGAACCATAAAGCAGGTCTGACTGCAGACACGGGAAGATGGAGAAAAACACTGCCATCCTAAATCTAATGTGACATTTGTTCAGCTTCCTTAGACTCCCCAAAAGAGACAGTCTCTTTTTCTTCAGAATAAAGACAGTCAGTCAGTAATAGAAATCTCTCCTTTATTTTGATGCATGGCTGCTGTGTGCAGCTTCCTTGGATAATAGACTTTTCTGAAGAATAAGAATACCCATTTCTTCCAAAGAAAAAGAAGAAAGAGTAGTCCCAGTATAGGAATAAATAAGGTATCTATGGACGACAACATGCTATGTTGCTGGAAGTTGGTGGGAGCACCAGCCACATTGCTGGCGTGCCTGACTTTCTAAATGAGCTGCTGTTTTTCTCTAGCTGACTTCTATAAAAAGATTGCTTCCTGCAAGTGAACTTATAGCCAGTCCATCAGAAATAGCCACCAGAGCCAGCAGTGGGTTCACACAATTCAATAAGTGCCCTCCTCCACCCAGCATTCCAAATGGAGACCTCCTTCAGTAGAAGGAAGAGGACAGCACCTTCTGCGTATCTGTCTGTTTAGCACAGTGATTATTTATACAGTAAGGGCTGGGATTTAAGATCCTCTGAGTCAGTATCTGAACCCACTGCTGCCATTACGCAGCACGTTGCCAAACCTCTGCCTAGCCTTAGACAGAGCTGCATCCAGTTCCTTCTTTAAGAACACTCATAAAGGGATACAAGAGCAGGGGGACAAAGGGAAAGATAGCAAGCTCAGCTCTGAAGGTGTTTTAAGGAAAAGGAAAAAAAAAAAGAGTAGCCTGGGGTTCTTCTTGTTGTTTCCAAACCTGTTTATGAATTTTCCTTAGTTGCATTGAAAAAAAAAAACAACCAAAACCAATACTCACAAGTGGGCTCTAAATAGATTTCTATAGTACTACAAATTGTCCTAAGTGAGTGAAGCATTTCCTCTCATCTTTTGATTTTGAGCTAAAGGCTGTGCAGAACTGCCAGATGTTTATTTAGAATACAAACTAAAGTCCAGATAATTGAATTTGAAATCCACCCAGCCATTGTACCCATCAAATCAAATTAGCCAATGATGACTTAAGAGGAGAGGGCTTTTTTTCTGCGAATAAAGGAATACAAACTAGCTGTTTCCTTTTAAAAAGAAAACAGGCACATGCAAAACACAGAATCCTAAAGGGCCTTTAATCCTTTCAAGATGGGATTATACTGCAATACCTTGTTCTGTGCAGAACTGAGAGCATTAATCTATCACTTCTGAATATTCCTGCAGTGTACAAAACATGGCATCTCTGTGCACATACACAGACACAAAGGAGCTGAAGAAGAAATTAAGATGCACATGTAGAATGGTGTTCAAATTAAGGTGCTTGCACATCCACTTGATATACTGTAGCATACTGCGTAACCCAGCCTACTCTCAAAATGCTTCCACCTCATCTATTTATTTCCTGCCAGAAGGTATCTGGGTACACTGATTCTTCTACTTTGCCACCTTGACCACTTTCATGTACTTATACATGCATAGAAGTACATTTATAGCTGGATTACTCAGCTTTCGCATGCTGACCAAAATTAAACCATGTTCATCTATAGCTTTTATTGCATACATGATTATATTTGATCTTGCAAATACGCAGAGGAAAGACAGAATTCAACTATGCTGAATTACTAACAACGTAATAGGCAAATTGTATGCAAGTTTATGAGCCTGTAAAGCCTTAAGATTTCTCTTGGCTTTTTACTTTTGCAAATGAATCTGCTAGTTCTGTCCTATACTGCCTTTTAATAGCTATCTGAAGACTACAGCTGGCAATGTTCCTGTTCAACTACGTACTGGAATCCACTTCATTCAACACCTTCCCATACTGGTAGCAGCTACTAATTCCAAATGGCATCAAACTGCACATTTCAAAACATGTATTGGTACCACCTACTATCATACCTGAAAGTAATGGCTTTAACATTATGAAGCCTTGTTAAACATTTGTTTTTGAGTGAATCACGTTGACAATACCATGTATGAGATGAAACAAAAAGGCAAAATTCACTTTTGACTGAGTAGTTTTAAAGCTCATTTTGAAAATGCATTCTGCCTTCTAACAAATATTTACTAACTTCTCACAGTCCAAAAGGCTTAAAAATGCATCACTGACATAATGTAATACCTCTTGAAATACGATAGCATCTGTAATCCCCATGGTACAAGACTGTTTACTTCTCTACAATTAGTGGATGCCTCCAAGCTACATCATTAATGTGAATATTGCACAAGGGATGCACCTGCAACTCATCTGCTTGAGAATGAGATCTCCTTGTTTCTGCAGTATCTGTACATATTCATCTGCTGCTGACAGGGCAGTGTGTCCCTCCTGCACCTTGGATTCTTGTCAGAGATCAAGGACATACAGTCCTCTGAACAACACGGAATGGAGTGATGTGGGTATGCAGAAGGACTGAATGGCCTGAGGACTTCACACCGCTTCTTTTTTTCCCTTTTGAGTGATATGCGTGCAGCTGTTTCACTGCAGGCTCTGCCAAGCTAGAGATAGAGAGCTACATGCCCTAAGAGCACAGCAATCAGAGAATCCACCAGGTCTCAAATGCGGTATTTGCTCCTGATGTGGTATTTGCCTCCCTAGTATCACTGGAAGCCTATGAAGGGTAGTAGTTCTAGGGGAGAAATCAGGACTGAGAAGTAGAAAGGGATTAGTAGAAATAAGCAGACAGTCATCTGCATCCAACTTCTTTATGTAGGAAGGAGTAAGGAAGGAATGCTCCAGACCCCATCTCACTTTTCTGCTAGCATATAAAGAGGCAACTCTGCTTCATCTTCCTCTCCAGAGATAAGGGAAACAGGTTTTGTGACAATTCCAACTTTGACTTTTTGGTCGTAAGTCAGCAAGATATTTAAACACAGGCTTTTTGAATAGAATTACATCACTAGTTCCCCAGAGCTTTGACTTGAAATTTAAGAACCTCTTTTTTAATAAAAAAACATTCTAAGAAAAATATGTTCAGGAAAGTGTCAGGATCCAAGAACAGATTCCCAGTTCCCAGCTGCTGCAGTAAATATCTGATTGGTTCAGATTGCAATCTGTGTACCCAAAATGAGTGATTTAACATCAGCTCAAGGAAAGAGTCTACCCTGTTGCCTCACTTGTGCCAGTAAGCAGAAAACCATGCTCTTTTTACAGAGTCAAGGAATAGAACCGAATTGCTCAGGTTGGAAAAGACCTTAAAGACCTTAAAGATCTTCGTGTCCAAGCACAACCTAACCATACCATCCTAACTCTAACAGCCCTCCACTACATCATGTCCCTGAGCACCACATCCAAACGGTTTTTAAACACTTTCAGGGATGGTGACTCAACCACCTCCCTGGGGAGCCCATTCCAGTGCTTAACAACCCTCTCTGTAAAGAAGTTTTTCCTGATATCCAACCTAAACTTACCCTGGCGCAACTTGAGGCCATTTCCTCTCACCCTGTCACCAGTGAGAAGAGACCAACCCTGCTCTCACTGTAAGCACCTTTCACATCTTGGAAGGGAGCAATAAGGTCTCCCCTCAGCCTCCTTTTCCCCAGACTAAACAGCCCCAGTTCCTTCAGTTTCTCCTCATAGGGCATATTCTCCAAGCCCTTCACAAGCCTTGTTGCCCTTCTTTGGACCTGCTCCAGCACCCTAATGTCCTTTCTGTACTGAGGTGCCCAAATCTGAACACGGAACTCAAGGTGAGACCTCACCAATGCTGAGTAAAGGGCCAGGATGACTTCCCTAGTCCTGCTCACCACACTGTTCCTGATACAAGCCAGGATGCCATTGGCCTTCTTGGCCACCTGGGCACACTGCTGGCTCATATTCAGCCAACTGTCCAACAGTACACCAAGGTCCCTTTCCACGAGGCAGCTTTCCAGCCACTCCTCCCCAAGCCTGTAGGGTTTCCTGGGGTTGTTGTGACCAAAATGCAGGACCCGACACTTGGCCCTATTGAAACTCACACAGTTTGCCTCGGCCCATCTATCCAGTCTATCCAGGTCCCTCTGTAGTGCCTTTCTCCCCTCAGGCAGATCAACACTCCCTCCCAACTTGGTGTTGTCTGAATTCAGATGTATAAACGCCTGATGGAGTCTACTGTAGAAAGCAAGTCTCTTCCCAGCTGCCATTAAACTTTATTCCTTTTCTTTATTTTGATGTAAACACATTTTATTCTCTCTTCCTGTTCCTATGGTGATTTGAAGTGAAGGTGGTAATTGGACTGCAAACACAGCTTGTAATATTTTCCATTCCATGTTGAGAAAGATGAAAGCCCCTAATTTCTTGAAGGCATCTCTGAAATAACATTAATATGTCTGTCCTGGTCAGGACAGTGAGATTTAATCTCCAAGTAGCAAAGGTCAATTTACAGCAGGTGAGAAAGGGAGATAAGGAGACAGTACTGTTGACTGCAAAGGGAGTCTGTGAAAGAAAATAGCTGGAAACAAATAGGAAACCATAAAATACAAATCCATTCTTGGAGCACAAATATGTGATTGGAACAGTAAAGTATAATCCCTCTAATAGGCACAGTTCTTGCCAAATATCCGTAATTCTGGATGGCTGCAAGGGTCTGCCATTGGGGTGGGAACAAAAAGCACATATAACCCTACTCTCTTGTTGAACTCTGTCTAATACATCAGCATGATGTTTCACCAACAAATCCATCACCTGCCCTGCTGGAGCACAATGATGGGAAGCACAACGGATGGGTGTATGGCCAAGACAAGTTTTATATATTCTGCTCAAAAATCATTATTGAGCAGACTCCAGAAAGATTAAAAATTTCTTGGGAAGGACCCCAACAAGATTCAAGGTTCAAGTAATATAGTCCTCCCCCAACTTGTTTCAGATTTCAGCAAAAAGTTCAGCATGCTATAGTTTTGAAATAAATGGAAAAAGAAAACAAATACAAAAATTGAAAATGTGCTCTATCACATTAATACATCCTTGCATATAACCTGACTGATGAATAAGGTTATACAGAAGAGACTGGACAAGTGGACAGAATTAGGTACCTGAGATGCAGTCACATAATGTATCTAGCTTTTCAGTTCTTTTTAGTACATGAAATGTCCCTTTCAGTACATTTAAAGTAAAACGTAACTGTGAAAGAAGACACATTTTCAATGAAATCTCAGCAGTACTTAATAATGAACATTACAGTAAAGTTCAGAATGGCTCAGGACAACCTGCACTCCCAATTCAGAGACAACAACATACAGAATATATCCACAGGGAGAAAGTTTTGGAAAGAACAGATGTTTTTATCATGGGTATACTTTTCCTAAGATAATAATCTGTTCTCATTAAGTCAATGTTTTTTGCTTCTGATTTGAATAGGAACATGATAAAAAGGACTACCTAAAAAGGATAGATGAAGTCCTGATTTAGAATTGTTTCATTCAAATCTCATTGCAATAAAAAAAATAAAAATCACTCAAACTGGAAAATATTCTCTCAGCATAACGGTTTCAAAATAGAATATAAAAAAATATACGTAAGTAATACAGTGATGATGCTTATGTAAGTGCCCTGTATTGCTTTATAAACTGTTAGTTTAACTCCATCATTTTTATGGGGGGAAAAAAAAAACAACAAAAAAATCACCTTTAAATTAAACTAGTTTTCAAACAGTTTTTCAGGTACATAATTTAAATTTGCCAAGCTCTTAGCATATTTAAAAACAAATCTTAAAAAGGCTATAAATTATTTAGAGTGACTTTTTTGATGTTTAGCTTCCTAGTTCAGTCACATAACTTACTGAAGATGTCATATGCTGCTATGGTGTCAAATTCTGCCCTAAGATCTGCATCCTAAAAAACTGAAGTGCTGTGTTAGACAGTTTGAAAACTGAGTTGGAAGATGATATACTTGCAGACTCAGTTAGTCTCCCAGAACAAGTGTATGTGACTATAGATCTCCACTGTGTCAAGTTATTGTTTTAATAAGTTTAAGGCCAGGTAAAGAATGATTAGCACATAATTAGCCAAGAAACAACAGATCTTCAGGCAATCTAGTAAATATGAATTACTGTCAGCCTTTAGGTTACATGGCTTGTACAGTAATCTGAGCACTGTAGGTATGTAACCAATAGAAAATGGCTGTCTGACTGCATAAATATTACATGTCTTCTAGCTTTATAATTAATCCAAATGCTATATCTAGTGCTCAGAGGCGTCTTGCTTCAAAGGCTTATGATCCATATAATAAAGGATTTTACTCATTCAACTACATAATTTTACATCATCGGCAGACCAACAAACAATTAATTAATTATGCCAGACCACGATATGCTTGCCATCTCTATAACTGTGAGCATTTTTACTCCAAATACAATTGGGAATGCAGTTGGTCTGGTGCTGTTTTCAGTTCCTGGCAGCAGTATGTTTGTCGGAGAGCGTCTGAGCCTCATAGTCATTTCCTAGAAACCAAAATCAGGCCAAAGAGCCACAGTATAACATATTCTTACAAGACTGAAGGAAGCCAAGCTACTTTTCCACTAATAGATCAAACTTTATTGGTATCCTTTTCATACTTCAACCAAAACAACAGCAATTCATAATACATGAGAATAGTAATGTAGGTACAGGCATCTGCATGAGGTAGACATCACGTCATATAACGCAAAAAACAATGACTTTGGAAATGTTAATACACTTACTAGCACATATTTGATGTAGTAAATTCAATCTCTATTATCATATATGATCTACAAATCAGTTCTGTTTATTAGGCACACTTAAAACGTGTGACAAGTACTCTGAAACAGTCTCAAAGATTCAAGAAAAAATACAGGACTTAACGTATGCATTTGCTTTTCTTAGATCACAGGCAAAATAAAATCTACCTTCACATTTTGCTATTACTCCAACAGGCTTCCTACTAAATGCCAGTGGCAGAGGAAACAAATACATAAAATAATACTGTGAGACCAAAAAAGATACCATACAAGTAATCAGTAGCCAACATGATTTAATACTATATGGATTAAAGAAGGAAGTAGATTCAATAACTTACCCTCATCTTTGCACATGCATCCTGTGTTGATTCTGTGCCTCTTAACTCTTTTACCAGCATAGAACCTAAATACTAAAATAAAAATCCATTAAACTTTACACATCTAAAATTTTAGAACAGACAAACATAAGCAGAAATGCATTAAAAATGTCTCAAAAACCACAGTGGTATCAGACAGTTCAATGTTGTGTGGCTTTACCCTGCAGTTCTCTGACAGATCACTTAAAATGGTGCTAATCAACCTATGAAACAGGAATGCACAGCATCAGTAGTGCTAAATCAGCCAGAGCCCTTGGAAACAGCACCTGAAATATTCTAGCTTATCACCTCCACAACTCAAGCAACAATCAAACATCACAGGTTCCACCCAAAAAACGCCATTTGATTACAAAATGGAGAATCTGCTTTCTTTTTGCTGTCATCTGCCAAACTCGTATTGCTCTGTGTACAATCACGGATGTGAAGGGCAGCAGAGATGCTGACCTCTTTGTACTCAATTTGTAACTACTTTATGGGCAAACAGAGCTTGATGTCAGTAAACAGAAAATAGATCTGAGATGAAAACTAGCACAGTGTGATGTGCTGGTGTGGGCAGCTTCCACACCCTGGCAGCAGGCCGTGCTCCACTGGAGCTGTTGCTCTGGGAACTCAGTACCTCTCTCCACTAAGAGTGAACTGCACTGCTCCCTGGGCATGGAGCTGGCTACATCCTCCCTGCCAGCTGGTGGAGAGTGGTCTTGTTACTGCTAACAGGGTTTCACAAGGGTGTTTTCTCCTATATACACCACAGGTGTGCACATTCATTTATGTGTACGTGCCTGTATAGCTCTGTGAACAAGGGATGATTCTGATTCTGTGTTTCTATATTTCACATGTAGATTTGTCTTAATTAATGAAAGAGGAAGAGGACAGCAAGTCAGGAAAGGAAGGCAAGAGACCGGCACAGATGAACTAGGATCTGCTGGTCAAAATGAAGAGCAATAAGAAAATGCACAGGAAGTGGAAACAGGGACAGATACCATGGGAATAGTTTAAGGAAGCTGCTAGGCTTCCTTAAGGATGTGTAAGGATGGGGGTCAGGAAAAGCCAAGGCCCAGCTTGAACTAAACTTGGCGAGGGATACCAAGAAGAACAAGAAAGGCTTCTACAAGTACCTGAAAAGGAAAGTCCAGGAGGGTGTACTCTCTCTAGTGAATGACACAGGTGAGCTGGTAACAACGGACAAGGAGACGGCTAAGGTAATTAATTTTTTTTGCCTTGGTCTTCTCTGGTAACTGCTTGTCACACAACCATCATGTTTGCTTTGGTAGGAGGGGACAGGGGAAGCAACATCCCTCCCACTGTAAGTGAAGATCAGGTTCATGACCACCTGAGGAACATGAACATTCACAAGTCAATGGGTCCCAATGAGATGCATCCCAAAGTCCTGATAGAATTAACTGAGGTAGTTACCAAGCCACAGACAATGATATTTGAAAAGTAATGGCAGTGAGCTGTGGTGACTGGAAAAAAATGCAACATCACACTCATTTTTAAGATGGGTAAAAAAGGATGACCCCAGGGACCACCGACCTGTAAGTCTCACCTCTGTGTTGGGAAAATCATGGAGCAGATCTTCCCAGAAGCTAAGCTAAGGCACATGGAAGGCAGTAAAGTGATACGGGAAAATTAGCATGGGCAAATCCTGCATGATCAGCCTAGTGGCCTTTTATGATGGTGTAACTGCATCGATAAACAAGGGAAGAGCCACTGATGTCATCTATCTTGACTTCAGTGAGGCCTCTGACATGGTACCCCACAACATCTTTCTCGCCAAATCGTAAAGATATGGATTTGATGGGTAGACTGTTCAATGGACGAAGAACTGGCTGCACGATCTAGTCCAGAGAGTAGTGATCAATGGCTCAATGTCTGGATGGAGATCAGTGATGAGTGCTGTCCCACAGTGCTGGGACCGATACACTTTAATATCTTCATAAGTGGCACTGACAGTGGAGTCGAGTGCACCCTCAGCAAGTTTGCTGATGACACCAAGCTGTGAGGTGCAGTCAACATACCAGAGGGATGGGATGCCACATAGAGGGAGCTGGACAGGCTTGAGCAGTGAGCCCAGGTGAACCCCTTGAAGTTCAACAAATCCAAATGCAAGGTCTTGCACCTGGGACAAGGCAATACCCACTACCAATACAAGCCACAGGATGAAAGGATTGAGTGCAGCCCTGCTGAAAAAGACCTTGGGGGTACTGGTGGATGGCAGGCTGGACGTGAACCAGCAATGTACCCTTGCAGCCCAGAAAGCCAACCATATCCTGGGCTGCACCAAAAGAAGCGCAGCCAGCAGGTCAAGGGAGGTGACCCTGCCCCTCTACTCTTCTAGTGAGGCCTCACCAGGAGTACTGCGTCCAGGTGTGGAGTCCTCAGTACAGGAGAGACAGTCCTGTTGGAGCACGTCCAGAGAAGGGCAAAAAAAATGCCCCAAGGGATGGAACATCTCCAGTATGAAGACAGGCTGAGAGAGCTGGGGCTGTTCAGCCTGGAGAAGAAAAGGCTCTGGGAGACCTGACAGTGGCCTTTTGGTATCTAAAGGAGAACTATGGAAAAGAAGGGGACAAACTCTTGAGCAGGGTCTGTGGAGATAGAACAGGGGAAAGGATAGATTTAGATTGGATATAAGGAAAAGGTCTTTTACAGTGAGGGTGGTGAGGCACTGGAACAGGTTGCCCAGAGATGTGGTGGATGTTTTGTCCCTGGAGACTTTCAAGGTGAGGCTGGATCAGGCCCTGAGCAACCTGATCTAGCTATGGATGTACCTATTCATTGCAGGGGAGTTGGACTAGATGACCTTTAAAGGTCCCTTCCAGCTCTAAGGAGTCTAAGAATCTATGACAGCAGGCTTTTCTTCTCCCCAGGCACACAGATGTCTCTGCATTCCCACTGCACTGCAATGCCATGGCTTCTCTCAAGTCTTCCATCCTAAGTAAGCAACACAGGAGCTGGAGATGTCACATCGCTGCTGAGAAAGGAATAGGTGAGCTCCAGGAAGACAGCAAATATCAAAGGCAGGAGCCCACTTCATTCTGTTACATTGATTTCCCCTAGAAATACCCTAAGGCTGTTTAAGTTAAAAGGCAGCATGGGATATGGTTTAATGATGGGACTCGGTAGTTCAGGTTGACTGTTAGACTTGATGATCTTTAGGGGGTCTTTTCTAATCTAAGTGCTTCTACCATTCTATAATCTAACCAAACCAGAGGGTGAACCAGCTTCACATTAAACAAAAAACTGATCAAAAATAACTTGTTACAGCTGAAAGCAATTTGGAACAGAACAGAAAATCTACTGGTTTGACCCTCTGGTCTCTTGACCTAGACCGAGATATTTTCTTTAAAGTCTTTAGTTAACACTGTATACTGCAGCAATCTCTGACCCACAAGAAAATCTGTTAATATTTCAATGTCAACAGTAGCCAAGATGGTGACTAGTGAACACCACTTTACAGAGCGTTATAACCGTAAGAGCGAGCAACAACCCTGCTACTACATAAGGACAGGCAGAAAGGAACAAATAAAGGACATTCCTAAAGGACTGCAGTTGTGAAAGGTTTGTAAGCCCAGCAGCTGTGAGTCCAGCTGGGGCCTTGACGGTGACATGAACAGAGCTTTGGGCATTAACTTGATGGGATGGCTTCATATCACAGATGAGCAACCAATTTAAAACAAGTTCAGAAATTAGAAATTTACACAAAAGCCTATTAAGTTGAAATGTATCTTTTTCTGGACCCTTTGCTGTCTGATCTTTGGAATCCTCTGACCTTTTCTGGGAAGAATTCAGTTCAATTCAACTTTTTAAATTTATTTTTTAATAGGCTATGGCACAACAATTTGGGATTGCTTAAAAAACTTTAAAGCTACTGGCTGGGCAAGCATCAGGGAAAAAAAACAAAACCAGTGCTTTTGAGCTCATGGCATAATAAGAGGAAGGAAGAGAAGAGCTGGGCAGCTCTGGTCCCATCTGCACAATGGCAAAAATCTTCAGCTGCAAGCAATCAAAAGTGCTTCCCAGAGTGGACTGATGAACAGACAAACAAATCACAAAGGTACTTTACAATTTAGTTGTCAGAAGAATCTGAAATTCTGTGACAGAATTTTGCTTTCCTTTCTGAAATGTTCCTTCTCAAAGACACAGAGCATGTGGGAGCAATGTAGAGGTTGTCAGCTCAACTGAGTGATATCACATACAATGAAAGCTGCCACCGTTACTAACTTCCAGTGCAGGGTTTTACTCTATAAGGCTCAGGTCATTACAGCTGGACGCTTGGAGCTAAGACGGTGTATTGATGCATGGTCATTAGGAAAGAAAGATGTCTCCTTCATCACCGCTATGTTGGATATTGTGATAGTACTTCTTTTCTGCTAATCTCAACTTCCTTTCTTCAATGACTCATATGCCCTTCAACCTAGTGCAAAGATTACATCCAATCATGAATTTATCGGATCAAGTAATGAGATAAGAGCTACTCTTCAGGTGAACTTATTCAATAACTATGAAAATTATTAAAAAAAAATAGAAGTCACTAAGCTTCCTTTTCAATTTGACAAGCTGCACAGGAAGAGAACAAGCCTAAGAACATGACTTGCTGGGCAAGGTGAGAGGTTCCAGTTACTGACCATGGACAGTTACTGCATTAATGGCAATTTCTACCCCACGGAGGCCAAATGGAAGATATAGACGTGCTTTAGTTAGTCTGCAGCACCCTTCTGCCCCTCCTCAGAGAGATCCAGGCTGTGTGTCACTTGTGCTTACCTAGTCCCTAATTTATATATGTCTGGATATGCTTTAAAACAGTTTCAGTAGCCCCAGCTGTCCCCAGAAATGCCCGACTGTTTGGCAAAGAGAACATTATTCTAAAAATAACTGTGGATCCAAGTCCCTTCAAGTGAAGAGGATCTAAAACCCATAGCCAGGACAAATGGTTAGCTCCTAACTATTACGCTAAAAGCACTAAAAGTACTGAGCCCTTCTCCTTTTTGAAATGTCTGCTTACTTCATTAGATGCCCACCTCTCAAGAGAATGCAGTGTTGTAGATCACAAGTGAATGGAAGACCCCCTAAGCAACTTTACTGGTGCTTTCCAGCAAAGCCAAAAAGAGAAACATAACCGTTTAAATAGGTTGGCTGTGGAACATCTTGAGATCTGCAGAAGCACGAGCCCCATCCCATTAACACTGCAAACTCAAGGTTTTGGAAACACGTTTTTCATTTAAAAAACAGAAATAAAAACAAAATCCTGATACATCTTTTTGTACTTCAGAAGACCTTTTCCTCTTTCACAAGCATGTGTAACAGCCAGAGAACACTCATCATCTTTAACTGTGAAGACAAGCTCTCTTTCTCCAGAGATGGGAAGTGGGAATGAGTTACAGCTATTGGGACATAAAAATAAATACTCCCTGCCCTTAAGGAATTGACTGCTATTGTTACTTCAAGCCATCATCAATTTATGTGATGTTTGAATGTGCATTCATCCCATGGATGGAAATCGCTGCTTCAAGGACCATGACCTCCATCTTCTCCAGCTCCAATTCCCAAAAATAAGTGTATAAAATTCAGGCAAGGCAGTAGTTATTTTAAACAACGTACACTGACCATTAAGGTAGATATAAGGATCCCAATGTTACGTTGTTTTACTATTTGTCATATAAACACTAGGCAGGCATTTGTGAAGGAAGAGGAGTAGGAGTGTTTGCTCTCACTGTCACTTCTACAACACTTAGACACTTATTGATAGTGTTATTTCTCTATCACTATTGCTATGTTATTTCTCTATCACTATTGGCTGCCATATATATCACCAAATTCATAGCGAAATGTACTGTGCATGCTTGTTTCTTATTCATTACAATTACAGTATTTCAGAGGAAGTATTCTGTCTCATTAAAAGTGACTGATAAAACATTGTAAATGAAAAAAAAGGTTATCAAAATCTAAGATTTACTCCAAATCAAACCACTAAATTTATACTTACAAATGCTTTATAATCACATGACTGGAAGATGAGCTTCTCTGGATGATGTTGCCAATATTGTACAGGTGTTGATGCTGTGGCTTCATTTGGAGGTCGTAAGGTAATTGAAGGCTCTCCCCAGTCTCCTGTCTGAAAATCACAGTTGTTCAAGATATAAAAAAAGTTGCAGTTAAATTCACTATAAAGTAGCTCTCTGTTGTTGTGATCAATTAACACTGAAGTATTTTATCCATATAGAGACATGTAGAAATTGAGTTCACTTATTTTAGTTACAGCATTTTTCATAATTTAATTTATAACTCAAACTCACTTACTGGGGTGTTTAATGATAATTAAATCTATTTACATTTAGAATAAAATCTTCCTTCAAAATAACTGTTTACAATATATGCATGAGGATGAGAGCACTTGAAAAAAATAATCAGGTGCACAAAAGTGCCATTCATAAATTCTGCTCTGTGTTTTACAAGTAAAATTCTTCCATTATCCAGCATATATAACTGATAACTAACTTTCCTCAATGGCTAAATAACAGACTTTCCTTTTATCTGCAGATGTAGTATATACTCCTCAGACACGAGTCATTCTTTAATCTCTTTATGAATATTTACTTTGATCACCTTCTCGATGTCTCATTGTAGAGTTACTAACACTGCCCTTTCACTCGCATCGCTCTCACTGAGATATGCGATTGCCTTCTTGGAGTTGGGTTGGACTGCAGTTTGTTGCCAAAACCTTTTGTAAATCACTCTTCCTTCCAAAATGAGCCAACCCAGGCAGCTGGACAGGAATTCCGACAGCACAGTAGTGCTGGTCTGGGCCTCACCCGCCACTGCATATTTCAGACATGGCTTTACTGGACCTGGACTGTCATTTGGGCTCTCTGAATCCTTTGAGGCTACTTCCATGTATGACCCCATAGATGTCAGCTTCCTCCTCTTCCCAACACCTCTTATCTCTGCCACCAGCCCCACACCTCCCTCCTTTGCCCGGTCTGGTCTGTCTCAGAATTCCTCCCTCTTCTCCCTCTATATTTTGTGCACCTGATCCTTCTTCCTCCCTTTCTTCTCTCTCTATTTTACCTTCTTCAAGATGATTAGTTCAGGTTGGATTATCCTACTTCTTTCTTCACCTGCACATATATCTGTATATTTTCTGTGCATGCAATATTGTTAAAATGTGTGTTGAAACTGATATCATCATTTCACACAGATTATGGCTAAAGTTAAGACTTTTATATCAAGAAATTGTTCAAGCATCAAAACGTGAGAAAAATCTTACTGAAGACATTCGAAAGTCTGGCAAATCATCACATCCTACTAATTAGATCAGGACAGAGTAAACAAAACAAATACATCATTTTCATGTGTCACAAAATAATGAAATGACACACATTTGCACAACTCCGCAATGAAAAGCAAGAGATAAATCTGGAAACATCAACATTACCCTGCCAATATGGTAACTTCAAGCAAGTGAACATCATAAAACAAGTTGAACTTACTTGATGTTGACACTATTAGTACATCCACAAATTCTACAGCATTGCAATTTCTTTTTTCCCTAGTTAAGTTGTCTATTTGCTACGGGCTATTACTTGAACCTCAAAAGGGAAGCAGTAGTAATTGCTCCAGTTTTGGCATTCTGTATCCATAGAAATGAATCTTTCTGACCACTAAATTATAAAACCCTTTGTCATATTTAATCTGAATTGAGAATTTCATTTCTTTAGGAAGCATTTCTCCTTATAAAATATGGTTTCAAACATATTACAAGGGGTAAAGGCCTGCACCATTGTAAGTAGATTGCATTCGGCTACAAAATAAGGTGGACTACACCCATCACAACTTCCCACAGCATGCTGAACTGTTTTTTATGAAGTGTTCAAGACTTAACTAAGGGAACACTTGAAACAGTCCTTTTTTTTTCCTCCAGTAAGGACATATTCCTGCATGTTTTGTGTAAGGAAGCAGATCTCAGGAGGTACATTCTAACCAATTAGCAAAAGGTTATCACAATGGAACAGGAGCAAACTCAGGGCAGAGAAACTATTAAAGGTACATCTTTTGACCATCTGTCATTCCACTGAGGAAGCCCAGAGATGGCAGTCAGGGAGGAGCAGGATTTCTACAGAATAAGGGACGTGGGGTAGTGCTCCAAATACTTTTATTGTGCTGGACTGCTTGTGCCTGTCCTCATGTACAGAAAATGGACGCTCCTGGCAAATTAAGCAGGGTACATAAGGAGTAAAATGAATCATCCAAATCATTTTATAGTTTTAATATCTTTCACACAAGAGGGAGTGAATGCATGGAGAACTGCATTCTTTCTAACTATAGATGAAGTGTGGTGACAAGAGGAACTGACTACCTCTCATAATGGTTCAATTTAATACAGGAGCTAGGCAGCAATAATCATGAGGAAACAAGACAAGAAATAATCTTCAATCAGGCTGATAACACTAGTGTATGACACACTTGGAGAGGGCCTGTGAGGAGACTGTACATTTGTATCCATTAACTACTCTATAAATATATACAATCACCCAAGTATTTCCTCCTTTTAAACTAGACAAAACAGAATTGGTACAATTGCCATACGTGTCTCTACGATGATCTAAATGCACAATATCACTGAGATTATGGGAAGGCAAAGAGAGGGAATTTCTGCTGTTCCTGACCGATATCTGCAGCTGAAGACCTTTCACGTACTCCTGAATGGTTTGCAGAGAGAGCAGCTACTAGGGACAGCTACATAAATACCATAGGTATAGGTTATTAAGATGGATGAAGGAAATGTAGCAACATGAAGAGTCATACAGAGTCAGAGAAACTTCTTTTGTAACTACATAAAATGTGTTTTTATATTCAGTAGAAGCAGATTCTGCTCTCATTTCCCTTTATTTGTTTTCAAAGTTCTTGTTTTCGAAGTTCTTAAGTTTTTAAACTGTATTGTTGCTTGTATTCAGATCTTAGTTTGAGTTACAACAGGATACTCTCCAAAGCTGAATATGCTTAGAAGTATAATTCCTATTAGATATTCCCCATCTGACTTCCTTTAAAACATAAAATAATAACTAAAAAAAAAAAAAAAAGAAGGGGAAAAAAACATTTAAACAGCATTAAGGCAGCTGAAATACTTTTCAGAAATCTCATCTGGGCTTAAAAATCAAAAACCTCTACTGGAAAAAGAAGTTCTTTAGCTGACTCACAGCAGTCAGATACTAAAACTCTGAGATTTAGATGATTATGATTATGTCATGATGGCAATTAAGTCCAGTTAAAATACAAAGGTGCAAGAACATCTCTGACCCAGAGAAGAGCTGAGACAAAGTCTGGGGGCAGAAAAATACGAATTACAACTAGCTGTAAATCTGAGGAGCTGGTGTCAGACAGCTCATGGTTGATGCACTGAGATTGAGGCCTTTAATAAGCACCCAAACATTTTCAAGCACTATGGAAACATTTGTAAATGGCTTTGCAGGAACAACTATGATATTTAATTTAGTTTTTAAAAATACTTATAGGATATGGATTGTCTTGTTTGAATATTTAATTTGCAATTATGAGAAATAATCAAACGTTTAAGGTTATGTATTTTTTATGAGACAATATAGGTATGGAGATTTTTTAAAACCTATCTGAAGAAGTAGAAGGGCAGGAGATAATTTATTCCTCATCTCACTTCACAGCTCATCAGACAGCTGTGCAATTCCTCACGTGGTTTTCACTGTGCTGCCTGTGCTCTGGTGTACCTGCCTCCCCACATCTCTAGCCAGTGTGTTTCCTCTCGCTGGCCTCAGTCACCTTGAGAAAAAAGATGTTTTGTTCCACGTTTTGCAGATAAAGAATTTACATCTCAAAGCTCTTTCAAACAAGGTGCCAGAATGGATGAGTTCCAATGCTTTTACAGTGACAAGTTTTAACCACAAGGGTTACAGACTTGAAGACCAATCTCTCATGCCCTTGTAGTACTTTGTAACCCAGAAAATGGGTGAATGTGCACATCAGGGCTCTAGGAAGGGTCAGACACTTGATGTCAAATGAACTGCAGATGCAGATTACTAATATTAGGTCATTTTTACAATTGTGGCACAGGTAATTTTAGTTCATCTCATTCCCTGAGAACCATATTTGACGTGCATTAAAGGCACCTGGATCAGAGGTAGACAAACCTCACTATAACTTCTATAAAATCTAACTTCTGCCTCATCTTTATAACACAATGATGAGTTAAAAAACATCCTTGCTTTCGAAAAGTAGGCCTGTTTTTTAGTGGCACAAACATATTCATTTTTATCTAGGCCTACATCTTGTAACTCTTCACCTGTTGAGGCCTCATGACTAGTTATGGGAACATGCATCAGTTACCATGACAACAGTAAACTGGAGCACACAGATACACTGCTATTTGCTGAAAAATTAATAATTTTTGCACTGTAAGAATTTTTAATATTCTGCAGGCCAGCCAAATCCTAATTATTTCCTTATTATTCTCTTAGTTGCTTTTATCTTAATTTTTTGAAATTATGGAAATGGGCTCACGATGTACTTACGTTTTAAAAGACTAAAGCTCAGTAGCCAAAATGGCTCCTACCTGCCAGAATTACTGAGAGAAGGCAGTTGTACAAAAGAAACATCTACAGGTCCTCCCTCCTCCAGGGAGACCTCACTGTGGCCCTCCAGGACATGAAGGGAGCTTACAAGCAGGAGGGGGACCAACTTTTTACACAGTCTAGTAGTGACAGGACAAGGGGGAATCACTTTAAACTAAAAGAGGGGAGATTTAGGTTAGATGTTAGGAAGAAATTCTTTACTTGGAGGGTGGTGAGGCACTGGCACAGGCTGCCCAGCAAGCTGTGGGTGCCCCATCCCTGGAGGCACCCAAGGCCAGGTTGGATGGGGCCCAGGGCAGCCTGAGCTGGTGGGGGGCAGCCCTGCCCGCAGTGGAGGGTTGGAACTTGATGATATTTAAGGTCCCCTCCAACCTAAGCCATTCTATGATTCTATGATCTCCAGAACAGCTGTGCTTGGCCAAGTTTGAACTCCTGACTCTTGTGCTCACCACACTGCAGTACAAATATAACCAACTCTGCTTTCACTTGCACAGCATGTGAGGCTTTGTCACAGAAGTTATGAAAATTCAGAGCACTGCCTATGCTACCTCTGATTTCCAAAATTGCCTTACTGCCTTTGCAAACACAGCACGTTCCTCAGCTGGGCAAAGCCTATAGATTAAGACAGAAAGGGCAGCACAACACATTGTGGGGCTGAAACTGTGCAAACTGCGCTGTTTACACTGTTTCACGCTTTGAAGAAGTGAGCAAACAACAACACCAGAAACAGAAATCAAAGCTCCCACCGAGCAAGACTGCTGCTGGCACCTCCACGTCCTGTATGCGCATCATACAGCCAACATACGCTGACCACACGGCACGATACACGATGCGCGCACACAGAGTCCCAAAGGAGGGTGGACAGGTTACAAACTTTTTTTGTAATTCCAACAACATGACACCCGAAGAGAACAGCACGGCAACAGACTGTACATCCATAGAGTGACAACATAGCCATTTATCACTGTATCTTACATTATGAACCTGATGGATCGATGAGAAAGGATATCCTGCATTCTGGTTGGTCCAGATCTCACAGACAGAGGACTGCTAATATAAACAGAAAACTACATCTCATCTTGTAAATATTAATGCACCGCAACTGCCAAAAGGCAAGAATAATTAAGAAAAGGCTTGCAATAACATTAAAGAAGGAAGTAAAACAGCTGTTAAAAGTTTTTTTTTTATTATTATTATTTGCTGACAGAATATTTTTGGATGACTGGAAGGAAACATAGCTTATCCAGTGATGTTAGAAGAGGCTTCAAACTGTGAGTACAAGAAAACAATTAAGTCACAAGTGCTGGTGATGTAAAGAGATAAAGTTATGCAGGCACAAGCAGAAAACACAGAGAGTAGAAAAAATATTGGTTACTTTCAGCTTTTGGCAGGGAAGAAGTTGGAAGTCAACACCCCTAATTAAGCTTCAGTATTTGAATCCCACTCTGCTGGAGACTTTCACAATAGAGGAAGGAAAAAACATTGCAATATAGTCAACAGGAAAGATTAGTTTTCTCTGTAACAGTTATCAGAAAAGAATGCATTGCAATAGAGTGAAGCAGTCAGCCACCATCTCCTTCCAACACCACTTCCTTTGCATATAGAGATACAAATAACATTACCTTTGGTATTGACCATGGCTCCACTTTGCAATTAAAAGGTTTCTTTCCACTTTCTATGTTGTTTTATAGATAGTGTGTAGTAGGCCAAGCAAAGTAAGCATATCGTAGCATCTCTAGCAAAAGCAACAGAGCTAGGCAAGTGCAGTGTTCACCACCATCCGTTACATATTTCCTTGTTTGGACAATCATCAAGAAAGCATCTGTGGCACCTTAGCAAAAGCTAAGACAACATTTTACAGTAGCCAGGCAACTAAAACAAAGCATTACGCGTAGGAGCTGCCCACAGTATCTCAGGCAGGCAGCAACAAAAGGCACTAGAGATGCATGAAAAATTCAACTGCAGCATCCAGAATAGCTAGCGATTAATATATCAGTAATTTAACAGCAGCAGAGTGTGCACTGCTGGTTGTTGGCAGCAGCAGGAATTCAGCATCAATGCTCGGAACAGATAACCCTTGAAAGTGCAACTCCACTCAGAAACAGGGCTCTTGCTCTTACCTTTAGCAGCCTGAAACCTGGCTGCCTGGCTGGCGGCAGACTGGGCCACCAGCTCTGGTCAACATCGGGCAGGCTGGCACCCTTTGGACAGATGATTGAACTGCCAGACAGGCTGGTGGCTGCCTAATGTTGTTATCATCCCTCATTTCATGATTTGAAGTGCGTGCACACACATCCTTTCCCCCAGCATCAGTAATTTTTAATTTTTCCCATATCCAGTTAATTTCTTCTTCTCTATCTTGTTTATGAAGTTCTTTGCTTTTGCTTAGTGACATGCAAGGCTCTATGTTTCAACAGCATTAGTTAATTAAATTAGTTAATTAAAACTTTGGCTTTGGTTTACTACCTGCTGCCTCACCCTCTGCAACTTGCTACACTGCAGTCAGACCACTCCCCATGATGTACACGTGTTTTTGGTGCAGGGCCAGGAGCACCCATCCCTCCAGCTACTCCTGCTGCACACTATTAAGATATTCCACCACTTGGCACCAGTTATCCTTTTCCCCCCCTCTGTGTGTCAAGCACGTCAACTTACTTCTGGGTGCTCCATCCACGCCCATCTCTGTAATGCCTATCAGAGGCTATGTCTCAGCTTTTCAAGAACAGAGTAAAAGTGAAGGCATTTCTACGCCAGGTGCAGCATCCCCAAGCATCTGGCAGTCAAGAAAACATCCCTCAATGCTGTTTGGATGCACTTGCTGAGGTCCTGAAAGCGGTAAGGAAATCAGCACTGCACTGCAAACTAATAGACATTTCATTTCTCTCCAGCACTGAGGGTGCTGGCAAAGGGTTGCTGTGATGTTGGACTGTACAGCTGTTTCTCACTACCTTGAGGTTGTCCTCCAGTTCTGCCTCTCCTGAGGACCTGCCCTTAGCCAGCAGTGCCTGGTGCCTCCTGCCAGTGGCTGGTATAAATAAACACACGATACAGCTACAGCTGCCCTGGTGCTAACTCAGGAATAGGTAACATGATGCTGCAGTAAGTGCATACGCAAGCTTTAAGCTGCCACACTTTAAAGAAGACAGGGAATTAATCCTTTCTTACACATGCTGCGCTGTCCACCTTTTTCCTCCCATCCCAAAGAGAACCCAATGGGATGGTGCACTCACTCCAAGAGCTGGGAGCTCTGAATCTCATGCTTGGCTCTGGCCAAGGGAATTCACACCTACATATTTCACCCTCCTCCTCCCTGGGTTGAAGCAGCAGAAGATAGGCTGTCTTCAACCCCTGTTATAAATGAAGGGAAGTCCTTCTTATTTTTAAGTCCTTGGAGAAAGAAGAGTGCAGAAAGGCAGATGTTTGAAGCACTCACCTGCAAGAGACGAGTTCTGGGTCCAGGTCTCTGCTTCTTACCTCCAGCACTAATGGTTTGGAGGATGTAGGATTAAGCTAAATTGCCTTTAAGTACAGGTGACTTGATTTATTAAAAGAGGACCAGCAGCAAATGAGAATGTCTCTTGAATGTACGAATGGCCAGTGGGAAGTACAGCCATGCAAAACTCATTACTCAGTTCCGCACTCATTAATGTTTGAATGGCAAAGGTACTGATATGCCATACAAAAGGAACATTAATTTTGCAGAAGGTAATGAATTCAAATTCAGAAACCAACCTTTTCCTTGCACTACTGTAAAAATATTTAGCATTTCTTATATGCATATTTTATGTCTTCAAAGTGCTGAATTTTTTTAATGAATGATGAAATCGCCTTGAGAAGTACTAAACATTGCATATCCCTGTGCTGAAGTGAAAGAAACCAAGAAAAGGAGAAAGGTTAAGTGAGCATCTGAGGCCAGGAAATAGGCAGTAGGAGGAAGGGTTGGGATTACAGTTCAAACACACCTGATTTTCAGTTCCCAAAACATATGCCCTCAAAAAGAAGGAAAAGAACTAAATCTGTGCATGCACTTTCACCATAATAATTAGAAATACACTTGGGCACCTAATACCACTCTCACAGAAGGCCTGTGAAAGAACACTTTCCTAAGGAACATGGCAAACAACAGCAAAAAAAAAAAAAAAAAGAAAAAAAAGCTGATTAGTATGATTAGTATCAAGCATGCATTTATCTTATTTGTATGCATTTATCACTTGGGAAGAACAACACTCCAACAAGAACATGATATACTATGATACTACACTTTTGTGATACTGTATTCCCATGTAATAGCTATAGATGTTCTATACGTAAAAGATTTTCTTCTAGTTACTGTAGGACACAGCTGTGATGGACAGAAAGGGAAAGGGAATAGATTTCACAGCACAGCTCCTACCACATGCTACTCATGATATAGGGGCTGGCTAACAGGGAGAAGGTGAGGCTCCATGTCCTGCTCTCCACTTGCTCATCTCCCTTACTTCCCCAGTAGTCAGTTCTGATACAGTCTCTGACTCTCTTTATGACTATTTTTTACATGAGTTATTTTACGGACTTTTTCACTTTTGTTTATTTAACTTAACCTCCATGATTTCATTTACACAAGAAATAGTATTTCTTACTGTTCCTGCTAACTTCATCTGTGAAAGAAGTCAATAGGGCCTAATTATCTCAGACACCTGCAGTGAAGTTAGTAGCCAGTCACTTCACAAATTGTTTCCGCATTCCCATCTGCTTCAACTCTTTCTAATTACTCATAGATTTACTGGAAAAAAAAATGTAGGACATGGCATATACTGGTCTTCAATGTTGCTGACTGTGATGGAGATAACTTAGTGCTTCGTAAAGTGAACAAAATTACCCAAGAAGTTAGCTTAAGCTCCATTTCTAATGAAAGGGGTGACTTTGCTGATAATCAGAAGGCATAAATTACTGGAAGTGATCACAAACCAGTAAGACTGATTATGGATATGGTACTATTTATAAGGAGAAGAAAGAAGTAAAGCAACAGAAAATTATACCTTGACTGCATATTCAGAAGGAACAGGAGCTGGGTAGAAGGCAGCCCTGACATAATCAGCATTGGTCAACTTGATGGCACTCAAGGAGATGTTGAAGATCTACCTAAGCTAGTAGCAATTACCTTCAGAAAGTCATGAAAGGTAATGAAAAAACTAAAGAAGGGCTAAAGGAATATTTAGGTAGGGAGAAAAGAAAGATTTTGGAAGTTATAGTCAGCCTAAAGGCAGGGGCCAGCAAAATTGCTTAAAAATCTGGTCACCGCATCCTTGTCCTTATAAGTATCAGCCCCAAAGTATCTCTTCATCCCAGAGCCAGCCTGAGAAGAGGGGGACATCCTAGCTTAAGGCAAGGGGAAACCGAGGGAAAGGCAAGGGGTCTCCTAGAGAAAGGCAAGGGGAAACCTAGGTAGGAGAAGAGAAGGGGAAACCTAGGTGAATATATGGTGACTTCTGAGCACGTTTAGAGAGCTTTTTCTTCTGTTGGCTTCCATTTCTCCCCTGCAAGGCTCTCTGTCTTGAATCTCTTGATACAGTGCAGAGGGAGAAGAGGAGCCACCAAAGCCTATCTCCTCACCACCTCCACCACTGTATCACCAAGGGCCTGAGTCTCAGGAAACAGCTTCCACCTCTTGGGTATTCAGCTCCAATAGGGAGCAGAACGGAAGAAAAGACAGCAAATCCCACTGTCTTTGATGCAAATTATCTCACTAACTATAATTCATTCTCACTCCAGAAATGAAGAGAGTTTTGGATCAAGCCCCAGAAAATCACTCTTGGCATGGCAAACAATCTTTGAGGGTGCAACATCTGAAAGAAACAAGTGAAATGGGATGAATGAGACTGTCTGGCCCCTTTTGTAACTGTCACTCCAAACATTTCAGGACTGTGGGAGAGCAGATGTGCAGTCCTGATAAATGTTGCTTCCCTGAACATTCTCGGGGGCCTCAGGAGAGCTTGTGTTACCAACGAGATAATCACAGATCCTCCAGTGAAAACAAGATCTTGAGAGATGGAGAATGAAATCTGAAATTAGCAATTCTTTCATAGGTTCTGTTATTAGATCCTATTATTATGTTTCTAAATTAGAAATACCAGTTCTTACCGGAGCAAGAAATAAGTACCCTCAGATCTACAGACATTCTGCTGGCCCAGTGGCTCATGATGAGAGGCCAGGCCCTAACCCATTGATGACTCCCCTTCTGCTGGTGCTGCCAGCTACAAGTGCTCCCCAGTCCTTCCGTGTTGTATACAGGAGGCAAACTTCTGGACAAACACCACCCATTGAAATAAAATGCGTAGCTTCAGTCCTGAACATTAGGCAGAAGTATCTACATCTTAGCAAAACTAAAACCAAAACCAAAAAGCAGCAAGCTGAGCTCTTTCAGAAGAACATCTCAAACTCTTAGTATAAGTTCTTCTACAGGAACTAAAAATATAAATACTAGATTCTAAAATTCAGCTTTTTATCTGAAATATTCAGCTTTTCATCAAGAATACAGTCTCTTTGTCAGTAGAAGCTAGCTCACTTTTTCCATTTTTCATATAATCTTTCCAATGCAGAGCCTCTAGTTCACATGACCGAGTGTGAAAAACAGTAAATTAATAAAGAACATCTGTCCCCATCTTGGTATAGTATTTATGGCATTAGTTTGGATCATTAGTACCAAATATAGAAACAACTTCCTTAATTCCATATGCTGAAGCAGCATGTAGGTATAATCCACATCCCACAGCTTTAGTTCTAAAATGCTAGCTTCTGTAGCTGTTTTGAAAAATATGAATCTTTTTGTTCAGACAGAAATGCTTACATTTTTCATGCCTTTATCAGTTTCCTTGTTCACTAAATACAAAATACTCAAGGGTTTTACAAAAGCAAGTTTGCTCAAATTTATGGTTCAAGTCTTAGTAATCTATGGTGTTATTCTATAACATCTGTATCTGAATTAAAAGGACAAATTTCAGTAGCACCTATACAGTGCAATAAAACTAGATAATCAGTTAAGCATTTTTATTTTGATGTTAAATTGAAGGTCTTCATAGACAAGTCATATTTCCACATCTAAAAACAAGATGCACCTGAAAATACGAATGACAGAACATCTTGTTTGGATTTTATATGCTTTTCTTTAAAATTGTGTTTGCTCATCCTCAGAGTGTACACAATTTCTTTTTTTTTTTTTTTTTTGCTTATTTGGAAAGCAGAATTACGAAAACATTAGAAGCACAGAATGAAATAACTTAGGCATCCACACTTTTGTATTTACTGTTTCAAAATCCACTAGTAAAGAATTCTGTTATTTCACCAGTAATTTCAACCATTCATAAAATCCATTCTTCATTGCTTCTTAGATAATCTCATTTTACACATCATTTTTCTCCTGGGCATATTTTCCTCCATTCGCCATAATCTTTAAATCCTTCTAAAGCAGAGGAAACAGAAGAACATGCAAATAAAAAATGCCATACTATGGCTGAAAGTAAAAAAAAAAAACAAAAAAAAACCAAACACAAAAACAAACCCACAAAGTGAACCAAACAAAAAACCCAGTACAACTACTACCTGAAAATGGGTCCTATCAGACAAGAGTTCTGTCTTGTCAGCCAAGCTGCAACATCCCTATATCTCAACTTTTTTAGCTGTAAAATAGAAAACAATTTTAAATCATGTAGCCCCACAGTGCATTGGAGAAATGAATGCATCAGTATCCATGAGATACTTGGAAGATATTATTGAGCTGAAAGCATAGTTTCAGAAAGCAGAACTGTTTTTTCACTATTTTCTTGTAAATGTGTCTTCATTAATTTTGTCTCTTCTTTTTTATTCCACTTTTCCTGTGCTGTAGATAAAGCATCTCCATTTAAATAACTAGCTCCTACCTACCAGTCCTAATCCTTCAGTGAATTATTTTAATTTACAAAACAATGCTACAAAGCATAATCCCAATAGTGGAGGAAGCTTCATTTCAAACTTACTACCCAGTGATTACAATGAAATCACTTATTGGTTATCTTGTACGCTGGGGAAAGGAAGAAGAAAAGTCCTCAAACAATGGGAACCAATGTACCTGGGAAGGCTTTAAAAATTAAGTTTGGGTTCAGCATCTCTGGGAACTAACATATCTTGCTAGGATTTGTGAATAATGTTTCTAACTCTCTGATCTAAAGGATTCCCTTCCTCCCACTGCCTCCCACTGGGGTGACCCTGCACGGTTTATCCTACCAAGAAGCTTAACCTGACTCACTACACAGTTTTGTTTTTTTCCCCCCAAAGGCAGATGCAGTGCAGAGCTTCCTGAGAGTCTCAGAAAGGTGGCCATCACCTCCCAGAACAATAAACTCACACCTCAGGGTACATGGTGTGTTCACCTGTAGGGACAGTATGCAGCAGTACCGGGGAGCCCCAACCCCGCTGTGGGATCCTGCAGCTGCCAATGAGCAGTGGGCAGAGGTACTCCACACATCTCCTTCTACCTGGTGTTGTAACCTCCAGAGCTCTTCACCACAAAGTCTTTTTTTTTCCCCCCTGTGATCTCAGGGGTAAATTAAGAGCCTTCAGTAGGGATCCTCCTATTGATTTCAGTTCCAAAGCCCTTAGGCTTTGCCTGCATGATTTCACTTCTATTTTAAAGGTCTAGGCAATTTAAAGCGCTATCTCAGCTATTTTAAACTACATTAATTTGTTCGCATTAATGTACAACTTGTCGGCTCAGAACTCAACATCCACAGTCAAAGATGACTCAGACTACTCAACCCTTTCTGGATTTTTTTTTCCCCTTTTTCTGAAAGCAAACCATCTCACTATCTTCTGTCCTACCTTCTTGGCAGTTCTCATTTATCCACACAGATGTCACTGACTTCCACAGCTGTTGTTCCTCACTGTTTCTATTAGGATTTTCCCTCTTGGGTCACTTACAGTCTGCTGGGGAACAGTGAATGAGGGTACATGCTGGCTTTAAGACAAAACCACTCACATTAAGTAAATTTAAATCAGTGCTTCCTCCAGGAAATAAAGTCTTGTATTACTTACAAACAGATTTGATTACGATTTAGAGAATTGTTTAAACCCATTTAGTAGATCAAAGGAAAACAGATTTAAACTGATGTGCTCATTGTTCCAACAAATACTGGTCCATAGCTGATGCAAAGATCAACACGCTTGATGTTTCCCTTGTAAAACATTAGTGAAAATACAGGCCATGGTAAAGATGGCAACTTTAGATCTCATCATTTTCTCAAAATATCCTCTTCAGATTTTAAATTTTAAATTGCCTTATTCTAACATATTCTGAAATAAAAAAGTCCATGAAAGCAATACCATGAAAAAGCTCTCACTCATGTGTTTGCCCTTCTCTTCAAGTCCGTAAAATACCCATTAATCTCATTAGACACCTAAAAACCTTTCAAAAAATCACAGCATCAAAGAGAACATTATGCATGTGTGTTTACCATGGCATTCAGTAAACATGCAGATTCATATAGCACCATGCAAACAGCTCAGCAAAGAAGCGGTTAAGATAAATGATATGCTCAAAGCACTCCCAATAATCACTCTAGATCATTCTGTTCATGAGAAGCATTCTTGCTGACAAGCAGGAATGGTATCAGCCTCAGAAGTTGATGTCGATCAAACATAATTCAAGGAACCTCCAAACTGCAAGGAGCAAGTTGTGAGATAAAACACAGAGAGGAATGCTCATACTAATGAAATGGATATCCTTTATTCTCCAGAAGTAATTATCATACCTTTGGTTTCAAAGGGGCTTTGGGGGAAAAATTTGAAGGAAACATGGTTAATTTTCACAGAGTACCATTTAACGTATTGCAAAAAAATATATCTATTTTTGGGAAAGCATGGTTGAATAAATCCCTGATTAGCCTCTTAATGGGGTGAGTCCAATTTAGTGAGAATGATCACCAGAGGGAGTCATTGACTTTCCCATTAAAGTCAAAGGGAATTATGCATACATCAAGAATGCAGAATTTGGGGGCAGAGCTGAGAAGGACTCCAAACAGACAGGAGTTCAGGGACTAACAGAAAATATTATCATATGGATTTCACTGAAACCATTTCCCCCCTTGGAGTCTCAAAGGATAACTGCTATATTCCCCAGTGGAAGTTAGAAGGCACTGAAGTAAGTCATGCAGTGGGTACAAACTGCCCCTTTCCTCATTTTGTCCTCTTCCCCTCCCGCCTCTCCCCCCCCCAAAAAAAAGAAAAAGAAAAAAAACCCATTTAATTAGTTTTAGGTAATTCGGAGTGACACAAGTAGTACTGCTCAGATTTTTCTCTCATTGGCTAGGTAACATTGCCGTCTTGGAAAAGCAATTTCAACCACCCGAAACAAATCTCCAGGTGCCATATATATGAGAGTGTGTCATACCTCTTGGGAATATCAGCACTTCAAACAGGAAGACAAAAGAGTGAAAAGTAGAGAGGAAAAATTGCTACTATGGCTTTTTTCTTCTCCAATGATAGTTACTAAAAGAGGAAGTGAGAACAGGGATTTGTAAACCAAGTGATAAAATAAACTAAGTAGATGACCCAGTCTACTCAGCCATGAGCAAGTGGGTACTTCATTCTCAGTTTCATGACCTTCAAAGAGTAAGAAGTTCACAGTAAGAAGTGGGCTTTTCCTTGCCGAGCTTCAGCTCAGCCTTGTTCTCCCCACAAGAACCCAGCAGACTTTGATTTGAAAACAAGCTCATTCACCAGGCAACTTTCCCCTTAATTCTGTACAATAGCATTATACAGCAGAAAATGAGGTGACCTGAAAAGGCAAGGAAACAGCCCCACCCTACCAAATGCAATTTCACTTCCCTAGAAATGTCCTCTGAACAAACGGAATTCAATTTGTTTCTGTGTTCCCAGGTAACAGCAGCACCTTGTTTGGCTTGTTTATTTAATTACCTCTTCTTGTTCATGCAATTAGCTCAGAGACTGCAGCCTTTTGTTCATTATGTTCACCATAATATAGTTATTTGCATAGCTGTTGCCATTTTCAGGCTGGATTTTGAAGCTCTCTTTTGTGCTGTGCCTGACAACTGCTGGCAAGGCTCAGGCAGGGCTGAAGGCAGCATCCTGCTCTGTGCTGGGATGAGCCACACTGTGAGCTGCATGGGCTGCACAGCTGCTTCTGATGTTAGATTCAAAGCATGCCCAATTCACATTGCAGTGCACCACATGCATTGTGTGTGCTCTCAAAAAACAGCTCAGCTGTTTTTGCTGATGAGGTGCCAAAGCTCAACTTTACTGACCATTAGAGTGGTACACTCTGGTCAACATATGGTACCCATATTACAGTTGAGTGAAGAAACTTAGAGATGGAGGCTACTTTAGACTTTCCTTCACAAAGAGCTTGATTTAAAAACCAGCTCAATTTAGTGCTGCTGTGAAGCTCATACGAGCAGTTAAACGGTTAAATATTTTCTTAAATACTCAGGTATATCTTCAGACCTCAAAGTTTAGCAGAATGCTGACCCTTTCCTTTAATAAATGTGATAATCACCCCAATTATCCGTTCTCTGAATTTTGGCCAGTGCAATTTGGCCATCTTATTTTTATGTGTATTGCTCAGAAAAAGAAGGATCCACAGTTCCTTGCAGAAGCCAGAGGCAGAGGCAGTGCCAGTGGGAGTCTGCATGTTCTGGTACGCAGCAGGCACCTTCATCTCAGCCGAGAGGCACCTAAACACCCACAGAATTCTTCCTCTCAGGAGAAACAGCACACCAACTTACACAATTTGAAATAGAACTGGAACATACAGCTTGGAAAAACTGTCAATCCTCATGGCTAACAAATCAGCTTTAATATATGGATGACCAATAGCTATGGTTAGGATCAGCTCTTTAACCAAGGGTAGAAAACAGCATCCTTTCAATGGCATGGTTATAATCCTACCTGTGCCATCTGCCTCTCCAGCTTCGACCGGGGAATATCATCAAAATAGTTTTCATTTCTTCTTCTCCTTGCATCACCCTGCATGATAATGTGGGGAACGTCCAGGGAGCCACCAGTAGTGAAAGTGCTTTGGCTGAGTGATGGAGACAACTGAGGAGGAGTGTGGTTACCGCTGGGTTCCTGGACAGAGAGGACAAAAATACAGCATAATAATGGCAGCATATTGTCCACACTACACATTTTAAAATGTATTTCAGTTATTCAGGCTAGGCAAAGGTTAATGAAGAATTCCTGAAGTGGAGATTATTGTGAATGAACACTATGGAGATGACTGCGAGCTCACAATGGCACAGAGGAAGCAGTTATTTCTTTCTTCTCAAAACCCCTCTCCCTCCCTTGTATGTGAGAAGGATAAGGCAGTTCTAGGAGGTGGCTCTCTTCTTCCTGTGCATGTGGCTAGGGAGCTGACAGACAACACTCAGAAACTTGGCTCTTTCCCCAAAAATGTGCTACCTAAGGTGCAGGGCCTGCACAGAGAGAAGAATACTTAATTGCCACTACGAGCAAATGGCAAATCCATTCTCTAAAACATCCTTGTGCAATATAGCAGTTCATTTCTAGGACTGCGACAGAGATAAAACAGTGAGTTACTCCTTGTCGAGGCCCAAACAAAGTTGTGATTTAGCACTAGCTGTTTGTAAGATGAAATACATTTGCACCACTCCTGAGCAGCCACTCTGAGCAGCAAAAATGATTTGAAAGTGATTTGAACTCTAGCAACATCCCTTGCTGGAAAAAAAAATGCATGAGCATTTACAAAATATAGACACTTTGCCATTTTTATAGGTCTCATGGAACATAACTTGAACTGCTGGATATCGGAAGCAAGCTAAATAGCAATTCCTAGAATGCTTGAAAGCCTTTTTTATTTCTGTGCTGAACAGTGACCTCATGTTGGTAAGTGCAAATACCACAGCAAATAGATACACGAACTCCATCTAACAAACAGCCAAACACATCCTCCTGACCATCCATTTCACCAAGGTCTGCCACCATACTGGTGACAAACAGCTGTGTAGGTATCTGTGGAAACACCTGTTCTCATGCACATCACACCGACTGTTCAAACACTATTTACAAACACCAGTGCAGAAGCAGTACTAGAGCTTGTTGCCTGGTCAGCCCACACGGCCACCACTCAGTGGGGACAGCAAAACATGGCCGTAACACCTGGTAGGGTGGAAACAATCTTCCCATGATGATCAATTTCTAGCAGAAGATGCTCCTCTGTCAGTAAGCTCTCTGGAGCAGAGAACATAGCCACGAGCATGTTTGCACAGGGTCTGAATTACCCATTGCTGTAAAAATGCATTTTATTTCAGAAAAACAAGAAGGGACCTGGAGAAATTAAACAATGAGAAGCAGCAGAGACCTGCTTCACTGTGCATGGAAGGTAAAAAAAACACCAAACCACAGCAACCCTGCCTTTTTATTTAAAGAAAGAATTAACGTGGTATTTCACGCATGATTACATTGAACCAAACCTAATTCTGAAAAGCATTAAGGTACTTTACTCCATGCTGTTAAGAAACAAGATACAGCCGAAGAAAGCAGAGAGTTGTAATCTCTTCCAAATGGAAAGGAAAGCTGCAAACCTCTTTACGTGTTCAAATGATAGTAATATCTGATGTTAATATTTGAATTGTAGCAGCCTATGTGGCATTGTCCCTTGCAATTACAATAACAGATTAGTATTTTCCACACTGGCTGACTAAAATCAGGGACATACAGTTGTTCAGCAACTTTTAATTCACTGAGAACTTTATTTTTTTTTAGTTATCTAGCATGCCTATGATCTGAGACAAGTACTTGACATTTCCCATGGCAAAGAAAGGAGTGTTTTCCTCTCAGGAATAGTCTTTTTCCCTCCTTCATGCAAATCCACCTACATTCGGCCCAGTTACAAGCTTCTGAAAAGCTGCAGCCTGCACACTCTCAGAAGGGTTGGTGAGGCACTGTCCCCAAAGCCTGTTCCTAGATCTTCCACAGGCCTGTCACCGACACAATCCTTGCTATCCTTCACCGAAAACAGAGGACAGGGGCACCAAATCACTCCTTTCTAATGGCTGCCACCTGCTCTTCCAGCCAGGCATGAAATTCTTACCCTGATCATGATTCGCCCACCGCCAGCACCGATCGATTGACATGGCCGGTGGTGGATCTAAGTGACAGGTGACTACAATGGATATCAGGATTCCAGCTCTTATCAAGCTTTTCATATTTTATCAAACTGCATATAAAGAGGAAATTCACTCAAAAATCAATATTGGAAGGTTTCTAGGGAGGCAACAGAGGCAAGAATTACAAAGGCATGAAATAAAGGAATAATGGTGCCTCTGCATTACGGTACAGGACGTAACTGTATGACTCCATGCTATTTTCCCAGCACAGATGGATCCTTGACTGTGCAGCAAGTTGTCATATACTCAGCACTGTGTTATCATTAGTTATTGTGCAGTCAGTATTTTATTCTCACCTCATTTCATGGCCCCAAACCTCTTCTTTAAATTCTATTCAGATCCTGCTCTGAAGATAGAATGGCTTATATTGTCATCTTCATGGTGCTTGTGAGTGCTTTACAAACTTCAATCAATTTGTTTTCACCACATCTTGTGATTTCTGGCATTTAATAATCACCACTTTAGCATGAGAGAGCTGAGACACACAGACAAAGGCTAATAAATATCAGCCACTTTGGATGCCCAATTACAGTATCTGTTGCCTGATTTTCCAACTGCTTGTATTCAAAACTCCACTTCCATTGATCTAATTTGCAGTACCGTGTGCTCTGTACTCATATAAATCAGACTCCAGACTACAGTCAAATATAGAGAATGTCTGTAACATACAATTAGTGGCTGTTTATGAGGCAATTATCTAAGTAACTTGCCAAGAATGATCCCAGGGCTTTGTGGCAAAAGCAGGTGTGAATTCGTATTCTCAGAGCTACAGTTATTCCTTTAATCATGATACCCTCTCTCATCCTTCCTTCATTCCTCTACCTCACTCCATACACACTTTCTCATTTCCTTCACAAATTTGCAGATTGGTCTGGGATGGCTGGGCAGCATGCTGCAACATATTCAGTACGGTGCTATCAACAGTGACCATGTTTCCACCCTGCTGTGAATGCAGGAATGCCTGGTAATACATTCCACTACTGAAAGCTGCTTTGTCCCCACCTCTCAGTCCCACAGGCTAGAACCATGCAGTCCAGGACTGGAAGTGATCTTTAAGAGATACTTCCCCAGGCCACCTAGGCATGCCTGAAGCCTGATAGGTGGTGTTTCTCTAACCAGTTCCTAAAAATGGGAATTCTCTCCAGTGGGTTCATTTTTCTGTTAAATTAGTATTACTATTGTAATGCTTCTTCAGGTTTTCAGTCTCAGTTGTCATCCCTTTAATTTAACTTCCAGCCTCCAAGGCCAACAAGGTGAGGATGGGGTTCCATGAATAACAGGTAAAATGGTCATATACTTAAAAGATTGCACTGTAGTGCACCAAGGCTGCATAGGTAACCCAAGAGGCAGCAATTTCTAATTTTGAGTATAAGACTGAAATAAAAATAACATGTCCTTATTAATGTGGGAATAATAGGTTTCATAGAAATTTGTCTACTTGTTCCTTTTCTCAATATTTAACATCTCTTTCTCTGAAATATCTTCAACACTAATATAAAGAGTCAAAAAAGATGAAGTGTTAGCACTGCTTAGGTTGACCTCGGGACCTTAAAGATACACTCTTTAAACAAGGAACAATCTTTTCTATTAGATATAAATCAATCTTCTAATAGCAGCAGATATTTTATTTAAATCAAGTTTCAAGCTAAAATTATTGCAAGCTAGAGATTGAATATTATGTCCTTGGTGTCCTTGGGTGAAATGGTATAGTTGAAAATGGTGGGAGACTCATCCAAACTCATGTCCTTTCCTTTAGGATTCTCTGTGACGACTCCAATACCACAAAATGATGAATGACATTTAGCATTTGCCCGCATCAGTAGCTCTGGCTATGGAACAGTGGACTACTTTTTATCATTTTAACTACAGATGGAGGACATCCAGCTTCATCTTCACTATTCATTGAGAATATACAATTCTAACCAGTAACATATAGGCTGTGGAAACATTCCTACACACTGAAGAGAAACTAATTCCCCAGTCCGAAGCACTGAAAGCACTGAGCAAAAATGTGTGAGTTTCAAATGCCGGCCCATGATTCCTCTTTCCTTAGAGTGTTTTAACACCTGCCATGCATCAGGAAATTATTCACATAGTACATACAATAAAAAATACAAGAGAAATATCTGCACATTTGTGTAATGTGCCTTACAGCAGGACAGCATGGGTTTTGACACGTTTTTTTGAGATGGCATTAGGAATAGGTTGAATAAGGGGGGAAGGGATTTAAGATGTCTATATGTGGCATTTGAGAATAAGCAGGGTGAAAACAGACTGGTCACAGAAATCAAAGTGTATGTGAAAATAAGCCCTCATTCTGTCTTTCTCTATTTCTTTATACACCAGGAAATTTGTCTTGGGAGCAGAGGCCACCCTCTGACATTTCGACATTTAGACCCAAATGAGATTCCAGTCAGAAATTCAGCCCCATGAAAATAATCAAATCCAATCAAATGCAAAAGATGTGACCTAAAATATCTACATAAAAAAGTTGTAGATGAATATGAACTCCCTTGGAGAGAACAGAGTAGGAATGCGTCAGACCACAACTCAGCAAGGGTAGGAGATGGAAAGGAAGCAAAGATGCTGGACCAAAGAAACAGAGAGAATTTGGTCTAACAGTAGGAGATTAACATGGGGCAAGTGTGAAAAACACCCAGGGACACTGCAACGAGGCTTCTGAAATAGGAAATATAAATGAAAAACAAAAATGCAAAGAAACTTCTGATACACAGTAAAACCTTGATGGCATTTGTATCTCAACAATTCTAAGAGGCTCTCTTTATAGAAGGGACATCTGAAAAGTAAGCCAAAGCATTCTCAAAATGTGGAAGGAGAATGGTAACTCTCTTTCTGCAGTACAGATCACTTGGGCTGAGATTCCTACGGGCAGATGTAGATGTGCAGCTTGCAGACACCTGCTCCTGAGTTGGCTTTTTGAGCTGAGAGGATAAGCTGGCAATTCTAAGGCACTGCCTCATCCTAAGGCAGACATCTGAACCAGGTCAGATGAATCATCCAGAGAAAATACCAAGTTCTCTGCAGTGGCGATAAGGGCAGGTGTGGCTGAGCAGGTCAGCCAAAAACATCTACATTGTAAACTGCTGAAGAGAAATAAGCTGAACCCCACTCAAAGTGGCCATTGATTTCATTTGAATACAGGAAACGTTCTCTGACTTATCAAGAGACGCAAACAAATGCTCGTGGGGACTCACCCTGAGGGTTATCGAACGAGGTGGCTTCTGAGGAGGATCTTCGTGCAGCCGGTCTCCCAAGGATGCCAGAACACGCTTCCGATGACCAATCAGGCTAATTTTTAAGACCTGGAAAAGTGATAAAACATCTCATTAAAAAGAACACGTTGTGATCATTAAATAAAGAAGAACTATTCTGAGTGAAGCCATTTTCTCTCTAAGCACTTTAACAGTTCGTTCACTATACAGGTTACAAAAAGGAAAGAAGGTACCAAAGCAGGTATGAATTTGTAAAATGAAAAATCATCTCAGATGAGTAAGGAGGAAAGAAGGATGACACAGGAAGAGAAGGCAGCTGCGCAGAACCAAAAAAAAAACAAAGCAAGAGAAGGAGGAGACTGAAAACAGAGATGGAGTCAAAAAGTGAATTATAAGAATTATAGGTATTCATATGCATGGGAAGGTTGCTGGTATTAAAGAGTAGAAAGGGAGGAAGAGCCAGCAGATACTTAGAGACAGTAACAGGGGGGAAAAGGAACTGCACAGTGACCATGTAACACTAGTTTTAAGCCTATTCATCATTCTTTTTGTGGGTAGTCTCTGAATGACACGCACAGTTTGCATTTATCTCTTAGAATCATCCCCATGGAAGAAAAACAGGACAGATATGTTCTCCCAAAACTTGTCCTGGTGTTCCACTATTTCTATCAGACACAATGAAAAATATCCGTTGCACACAAACGTGACCATCCATGGACAGGTTCAAATTCCTTCTGCTCATCCAAACTCCAAGAACACCACTGAAAAAGAGTTTCAAATTCATTTGCAATTACTGCCTAGTTATACCCCTCCCTGTCCCTACCATGTACAAAACCACCACTGTTTGCAGGAAAAGAGAAAGAGAAGAAGCAGAAAGTTGGAAACTTAAGTATTATTGGAAAAGAAACAAGAAAGAAACATATTTTGATGACACTAATGGCTGCAATTGCTTCGAAGTGTAAAGCAGCCGTGACTGCAAAAGCAAGCCTCTGCTCTCCAACAGCAGATCCTCACATAACTCTTCCAGACTGCATATGGTTTCATACACCAGAGCTGCCTCCATTCACTCCCAGAAGACAGTGCTTCCCACTATTTTTAGGACCACCGTGTGTCAACAGCCTTCAGTGGAGAGGAATTTCTCACTCAACCTAGAAAAAGCGACAGTCCCCAGAAAACCCCGAAAACACTACCTCGTAAGTGAACAGCTACCTCAGTTTAAGCAGTACCACTAAGAATACTGTTCATGAAAAAAATAAAACTAAACAAACAACAAAAAAGAAAGCCCAGCAGCTCTGCAAAGGCATCTCTTGGATCCAAAATCTCAGGTTATGGTACAGCAACACGCAGTCCTCGTTCTGGGGGTGACCTCCTATCTACAGGAGAGTGAAATCCTTCACACATCCACTCCTTTATTGTGCTGATATCACTAAATATCAAGAATATCCTGCCTACCTGAACCCATAAAGTGATGGGCTATGACAAGGGAGGCAGCTGAGGAGGGTGGCTGAGACCCTGCAGGTCAGCAGTAGGCCAGAGCTGCAGAGTCCCACCAGCCTTTTATGCTCCCTCATGCTGGCCTACATCTGCAGAAGCTCTCATAAGGCTGAGATAGGAGAGCACACACTGAAATGCCAGAGGCACGCAGGACACTTAGTTATGTATTCAGTTTACACTGGATGTTAAACAGAAGGGTGCACAGTTTATCTCAGTATTTAACTGTACGAAACACGTGAATGAACTACAGCTGCTTTAAGCTGTACTCCGGTAACGTATTTCATTGAACTCATTTCTTTCATAATGCTTTCCTCATCATCAAGAGAATCTATCCAGAGATTTTTAAGTCAATCTACAATTCTTGAGTCATTTTGAGGTCCTCAGCACTTCTGAATGCCTTATTAGCTATATCAAACCAGGTAAAGGAATCCAAACAAAGCCATTTCAGTTCTCCATGATTTGACATAGCTGTTGAACAGATGAGAGACACCAGTCTTGGGGGACTTCCATGTAAAAGATAGGAGGGTTCACATGGTTGCGTTATTTCAGAAGCAGTGCTCAATTTCAACTGAAATTGATCATTAAACTCCACAAACACAGGAAATTTATTTGACTTTTTTTTTCCCCCCCACTAAAATGATGGTTGCCCCAAATCTGAAGTGGTAGGGATTTAAAGATGAAACCCACAAAAGTGTTATCATCCTCAGCCAGCAGATCTATTTACTCAGTTGGATTACATACTGTTATCTGAAGGCACTCGTTTTCTTCTAGAAATGAACTCTTCCTATTTCTCAACTTACCAATATAAAATATTGTTTTCTGAGGCACTTCTATATTTGAGTTATGAGACTTAACAAACACCCTGAAACTCTGAAAACTTGTTCTGTGATGGATTATCCTTGACAGGATTTATCAAAAAATGTCAAATACCACAAATATAGGCCAATGGTGTGCAACGGCAAAGTTGCCTCAAGCAATATCTTAGGAACATCTTAATGTTTTTTTATCAGAACACCATTAGAAGTCTAGCACGCATTTAGCCCACAAGTTTCTTGCCCATGGATATCTCCTTTGCAGCATGCAACAGTGAAACCAATACAGTGCACTTAAGTGCTGTGCAACAAGACATTCTGTCAAATGGACTGTAGCCAACTTCATACGTGACAATGAAAGAGCACTGCAGTGTGGTTGCAGAAATCAGCTAGAAGATGCCATCAAACTGTTTGTTCAACTTAAGGCCCCGCACAGCCTGTGTTCCATTACTGAGACAAAAAAAGCACATAGACGACATGCCTGTTTCCACACCAACTGCACGACACCTGAGATGAAAATAACACAACTCCATCTCAGGCATTTGTTTGTACTTGATGTTATAATGCAGTTAAAGGAGGACAGTGCAAATCATTTGTCCAAAGCAATTACATATGCACACGAATGTAATCCAATTTTTATTCCCATATTCTCCAATGGTTAGTATACAAAATGAAATTCCACCAGGGAAATGTAAGAAATCCACAAATGTAACCAATGCAACACTTCACATTTAGATGTCTGACTTAGCTGACAGATGTTTTAAAAAACAAACACATGTAGCCCAGTAACTCCCTGGTGGCTGCATATGTGCAGATGCTGGAATTAACAAGTTATAGCATCTAAAACTGAGCATTATTTTTGCAACAATCTTCTGCCTCATATTTTATTCTCATGGAATAGTAGGAATGAACACTGCATCTTTATAATCATTCTACATTTCTTTTTCTTTTTAATTGGCATTATAAGGATTGCTGAAATGCAAGACATCAATTCCCTTTCTTTCAGAGTAACGTGAAAAGTTCCTATATGGAGCAGAATGGATGGCATCAGTGCATTGGGATGGCAGTAATGAAAGCAGTCTGAACTAAATGGGCAGCAGCAGTCAATAACTGGGAGGCAGCTACACAGCGGAAAAGTAGACAGTGATCAGAACAGTACTGCTAATCCTCAAGTAGCAGCATCAGACACTTCAGAATTTAAGCTTCATCTAATAATGACATAACCCTAACAATTAGGGTTAAAAAGAAAAACTGGACAAACCAAGAAGGTGTGGTCTTCAGCAAGTAGACAGTCCAAAATGTTGGTTAAATTCAATTTTATTAAGCTGTTCTGCTGATCATACTGGAATAAACTCCAGGCCATTCTGGAATTACAGGCCAAGAATGTGTTGACTATTACTTTTCTGCCACAACATCATGCCAAGGGATGATCCTAATACATTGCAGTGCCCAGAATATCCATAAAGCTGGCCTCAACCAGCTAGCACAGCTCACTTATCACCATATTGGTGTAACTGAAAGCTCAAAAATGGATTAAATGCATTTACTATATCAAACTTCATATATGGATGACACTTTTGTGCATAATTTGACAAGTTCTACTCACACAACTGATGCCTCTGACAACAGTTCATCACCACTACCCCAAAAATACCCTCCCCAAAAACCCAACTAAATGAAAAGCCCAACACACAGTGATCAAAACACCATAGTGTAATAATGGCATAATTTGAAAGATAAATCTGTCTGTATCCTTAAACTTTCATTAAAAATGAACATAGCCCCTACCTCACAGAACTGATACATGACTCCATGCCCTGCTCCTCCTGTTGACCTCCAGCTGCTGTGGGATGCTGGGGACACAGGAGCCCAACTAACATGTACTGAGTGGGCTCACTGATCTTCTGCTCCATGATGATGAAGCCTGTGGGATCGGGCCTGAGCCCGAAGTGACTGAGTGCTAAGGAAAGAGGCAAGCTCTGCATCCCTCCCATCCCCTTCCTTCCTCATAGGAACATGCAGTGTGCTGGCAGAAAGTAAAAGCTACACCAGACAGCTGTGATATTGAATGGCGGTGGTTTATCAACAACAGACACAGCCAAGTGCAGTCTAAACAGCATTAAACTTCTGTTGTGTTTTTCATATAGTTGATATCGGATATTTCTCATGCTGATTCTCATCCTGCAACTGCCAATATTTTCCAGCCACAATACCATTACCCCATATTATCACAAACCCTCATTCGTGCTTAAACAGAGTAGGGGTTCTCCCAAACACTCAGCAAAGCACAAGTTCAGGACCAATGGAAGCTCCCAGGCACCTCAAGATCAGGGACGGGCTGCAGCTCTGCCCACACCTCTTGTTTGCGCAACCACAATGCAAGCAATCATGTTTTATGTATATGATGAGACTTGCAAGAGACTTATGATTTCATACCATAATGATATGAAATATGTCTCATTATCTCCCTGAATTAATCACCCAACTGGAAGCAGATGTCAGTTGTCTTGGTGATAGCATTTCACAGAGACAGATGGTTGCCTAATAAGTTCTGTTTCTATACGTTGATCATGAAGAACTGATGTTGCTTTGTTTTTTTCCCCTAAAATATATAACTGAGCTGCAGATTTGCAGCTTAATGATTCTAAGAAGCCAAAGGCCAAGAGTATTCTCAACAAAAAAATGTTATTTTGAATCAGGTTCTTATTCCCATCAGAGCTGCTGTCAGTCGCCTGCTGCCAGACTAGCTGTGCTACACCAGAGTTCAATCACTGCCATCCCACCACAGATTGAGGTGCATGAGAATTTACCATTTTTTGCAAATTGCTCAGGATAGTCTTCAGTGCTGTAGAGGTCGGTGGAATTTTTGCCCTGATTTCACAGGACAAGGCATTTCTGTCATCAAATGGCTTTCAGAAGTTTAAGAATCTGCTGTCTGAATATATCAGGTGCCGGCACTTTCGGCTCCATCACAGATTTGAAATAAGTAATTTAAAAAAAAAAATCATGACTTTGTGCTTGTAATCAGTAACCCTTAATACTCCAGTGGAAATACATTAGCTTAATTTTTAATTAATAAAATTCAGGAAAACACAGTGACTAGACTGGCAAATAATGAAATTGGATCTTTTTACCTTCCAAGGACATGTCTCAGAATGACTGTTTTAAAGCATATATATATACATATTTAATTACAAAGAAGTTAAATCCATGGCCTTTAAAAATATAAAAATCTAATGGTTTTGGTTTGGAAGCATCAGATTTAAGAACAAATACTACACACGTGCTTTTTTTTTAAATATACTTAAAGCTCATAAATCCTGAAAGTTTACTGTACATACAAAGACACAAACCGTTACAGTAAAGATCACCTATTCTAAGAGACAAGACTGAAAACACTCTTGATGCTAAGCAGTCCTGGACATAAAGTGAACTGCACTCCTGCTATTTTCACAGGCAGTAAGTGGAAAAATTACTGGACAGTTTGAAAGGTGGAATAAATTCCCAAATGGACTCCTAGAAGACAGACTTCTTAGACTGCTCCCTCCAATAGTGATTTGCATTTCCACCTCTGTGCTAATG
The DNA here is from genome assembly GCF_016699485.2 of Gallus gallus. Lineage (NCBI taxonomy): Eukaryota > Metazoa > Chordata > Aves > Galliformes > Phasianidae > Gallus > Gallus gallus. The sequence continues at coordinate 46,859,465 of NC_052532.1, forward strand.
ACAGCTCTAGTTACTGGTCCAGATCAGATTTGGAAAACGTGTGGTCCCGGACACTGGGAGCATTATTCCCAGCCTCCTCAATGTTAGTCAAACAGCACGAGGAGAGAGCAATTGCAACACCAATATGTTATCCTATTACATTTGGTAGGATTACTTACAGAGTGGATAAATTATAACTAAAGTTACTGGTACTACAACACATTTCATAATGAGCTAATCATTTATTTATCTGCTTTTAATATGCAATTATCAGCCAAGCACATTAATCTGTATACAAGGCTGAAATATAGTTTGCATAAGGAGAAGCTGGAGATGAAATATAAATCTCCATGGAAAATTTATCAATTGTAAAATTGATCCTTTTTCTGATCTTGGTTCATTTTCATCATGGACTTAATTCCAAGCAAAAAGAAAAAATATATATGAAAAAAAAATCAAGCCCTTATAAAGAATAGGATATCTATCTGCTAAATAAAAAGTTGCTTGTTTTTATGCACTTAAGCTCTCTAATCATTTATAGCAACGAATGCTGCTTTCAAGATATAAGAAAGTAAAAAGCCATTTGCTGCTTGGAATAAAATCACAGATTATACTTGTTCACGGTTATAACAAATGCTGTCATTAAAAGGTAAGCAATATCAGAACAGAATCAGTTAGATATACAGATGGCAATACATTAGAATGGAAAAGATTTTATTTGTATATCACATGATCATATACTCTGATAAAAATAGCGATAAAAATAAAGAAAAACACCTAAGATGGTGTTAAATGTTTCCTACTAACAATACTAGAACTTAACGGAGGCCCAATCTATGCTGGGTTTTATTTTTGATCTTATTGTTTTTAAATCCTCAACATCTTGCAGATACACAGCAACCGTAAAAAGAAGAGCCAAACGCTGGACAGGAGAAGCTGTCAAGCATCAGAACAATTACTAAGAGGTAGGCTAATCTGAATGCACTCACAATCCTAGTATGCTGGCAAGTTCCCAGTTGTATGCTCAAAAACGTGATTATTATTGCATGAAGGTGTTTTCAATTTAGTAAAATTATTTTTTTTTCCATACAGTTAAACATTTACATTAAAAGCATGGTTTCCATCAGTGAATAGCCAATTCAAGGCTGATTTTTGCCACTGAGTGATTTGACAGACCACCACGAAGCAGCCTAAAATTGCTTTTTCCCTACAGCATTAAATATGCAACTTAAAAAAAAAGACTTTGTAACCTCTGATACAAGAGCCATCACTGGCAATGTCAATACTATTGTAACAGTATGATGGCCAGGACACAACCCACCCAAATACACAGCCAGAGTACAGGTGATGTGTCCTCGAAGTCTCAGGAAAACTATATAGAGATGCTATCTGAAAAGACAGATCTGCAGAAGATGGATGAAAGGGAGAAGGAACGGGGTGTGCTCTCAAGATCACACCCCAGGGATCCTATCTGGCTGTACGAGAGCTGGGACGTGGGCTGGGAGCAGCCCTTTGTAAAACCAGTTCCTTACCTGGTTCCTCACCTGACACAGAGCAGCCCACATGGCAACAGAGGATGGGGGAAAGGGAACAGAGTGGAAACGTTGCACTTACAGAAGTGCATGTCACATCTGAGACAGTGGAATCACACTTTCACTCGCATTGGACCACCTGCAGGAAGAGGGCAGCTAGCACCACAGAAAGAACCCTGCAGCCATGTTTCAACAGTAACCGTGGTCACTGAACCTACTCTTTTCAGCATTCAGCAGTTACCACATTTAGTCTTCTAGACTGTCTGTCAGAGGAGTCTGTCATTTTCCCCGAGGACTGGAGCAAACCAGTCACAGACAAGGTAGCCATTTCATGAAAAATGTTTTTCTGCTCATAACTGTTTCTGTCTTATCAGTGATCAGTTCGGATCCATTCTTCTGCAGGGAGGCTGTTTAGCCTCGGCCGTACAGTTTTCTCTGACAGCATTTGGTATGCTGGGTGAAATAAAACACATTTTGTCATGTGCTAGGATAGATGCTGTTGGCTCAATCCTGAATACGGTGTGTTATGATATGCAGAGATGTCTCCTCCATCAAGATCTTTACCATTCCCAAGAAATATGCAGCTAGAGATAAGATGTGACGTAAAGTGGGCCTCAGTTACTGCTCTACCCAGTTCTGCAGGAACAGCTACCTGACCCGTTCATAGAATCACAGAATGGTTTGAGTTGGGAAGAACTTCAAGGATTGTCAAGTTCCAACCCCCTTGCCCTAGGCTGGGTTGCCAACCGCTAGATCAAGTACTAGATCAGGCTGCCCTGGGTCCCTTCCAGCCTGGCCTTGAACACCTCCAGGGACATATCCACAACCTCTCTGGGCAAACTGTTCCATTACCTCACCGCTCTCTCTCAGTAAAAAACTTCCCCCTGACATCCAACCTAAATCTCCCTTTAGTTTAAAACCATTCCCCCTTGTTCTATCACTATCTACCATTGTAAAAAGTTGATTTCACCTCTTTTCAGGACAGTCCCTAAAAGAACAAACTTTGCAAGATCTATAACCTTAGTATAGATTAGGGCATGACATACAGACTTTCTGTAACAATAACAAAAAAACCCTTCATCAAACTGTTTTTTAAGTTGTTTTATACTACCCTGCTTTGCAAACTTTGCATAAGTTCATGAGAACAATTATTACAAATTCTGAAAGACAGCCTTGGCTTTAGATAAACTGTAGCAGCATCCTTCTTAGGCCTCACTCCATCCCTTGAATTTCATCAATCTCATCGTTCAGTGCCAACCGAATGAAGCAACAAATGTAAAAGCCAGCAGCTCAACTCAACTATAGCTGTAATAATCTACTCCTTCAGGTAGTCAAAGCAATCAGCATAGTTAAAATCAGAGCAATTTTGTCTCACCTAAGTTTGGTTTGGATTGTGATGTTGCCTGTCAAAGCCTGAACCCCAAATCTTGTCCATTTCCCAGATACATTATATAGCTTTATAAAAAAAGTTATTAGTTCTCCCTTAGATCTTGCTTCATTTATATTCTTTATGCTATCGTAACTGTAGCAACACTATTACTACCTAAAAAAAGGCAATGGCCACCATAGCAGACCAGAATCCTACATCATAGGCAGAGCTGGCACCATGCTGTACTTTGACTCTTAATCTGTGAGGAGGAAGCACCGTGGGTGGGAGAGAACAAGCTCTATGAGCTCAGCGGGACAGCTGGATTAGCTCCACCAGGGGCAGCAAGGGGACAGTGCAAGCATTTCTCAAAATATCTTATCCTTTCATGCCTTGAAGTAAGAGCAGGAAGGCACACCATCAAAAAGCGGGGTTACAAAAGGATACAAATAAAGTGGCAAAAATATTCAGCTGTCAATAGCTCAGGTATATTCTTCTTCCCTTCTGACTCTCGGCGATACAAGAAATTCCAGCACAAAAGATTACTGTCTGCATGGGTTGAGTTAAATTAAAATAGCAAGGCCGTTCAGATCATGCACATCTTCTTACGTGAATTCCTTCATTAAACATTCAACATTAGTCTGACTTAAGGAAGAAACGCTTTTGTACATAACTAAATCAGAACAAAGCAAGTGGGCAAACTGTACTGAAGAGCTCTCTGAAAGGAGCTGTTCTTCACTACAGTTGAAAAAAAAAAGAGCTTAACTTTAAACAACAACAAAAAGCAGCAGAAGTTTGGTCATCTTGAACTTGTTTTCCTTGGAGTTTCTTCTTAAATTAAAAAGAATGTATGTGTGTATCTTTTAGGATTCCACCAGTTTTGGCAGCTACATTATTAATGAAGCACTCTAGCAAAACCCACAAGTGAGTGGATTGCCATGGGAGCCTTTCTTGCTTTAAATTCCATTTGAATTTTCTCAGTGAGAACGGCTGTGTGAGACTGCTACAGCTGGGTTGTGTAGCATGTTTACTTCACCTCTGCTCCTTCGTTGTTTTCTTTTCTTTTTCCATCCTTATCAAAAGTTCCTGAAAAGAGAAAGTCCTCTTCACAGGGAATGTCAAAAGCAGGATAAGCCCCATCTGCACGGCTCAGGTTTTGCCTTTCTTGTTCTTTGCCTTAGGCCCACCCAACTCATGCATTCAAAAGAAGAATAGGTGCAGCCAAGGAGTTCATTCTCCACTTCTCCCACCAGTAGTGTAAAACAAGCCATCTTGATTTTGCAGCGAGCATTGTAAGAACAGATTCTTGGATCTGCAGGAAACCAAAACAACTTGGTGGCCCTGTGCACACAGCTAACTGCATGACAGCCACCCTGTGTTACAGTAAGTCATGATTCCCAAACCACTCCTAATGTTGTCAAGAGTCTCCCCAACATTATACCTTTTCATAATTCAAAATATTGCAATATAGCAAATAATATCATCAACTGGATGATTAACTGTTCTGATTCCTGGATTATGTTTTCATTAATATTTAACCTAAGTTGTCTCCTCTAGCTCTTGTTCTGTCCTCACTGATTTATGAAAATAATTCATCATTATCTCCCTTATAACATCCACTCACACACTGGCAGGAAGTTACATATGCCCTCACTCCTGTTTTTTCTAGAAAGAACACACTCATTACACTGGGTGTCTGGTCAAGTTTTCCAGTTGAGACACAGCCATGATCATTTGAAGAACACAGGCAGAAAAAAGACAACAATCCTAATCCCCTCATTTGAAAAGCAGTATGACTGCATACACTTTTTTTTTTTTTTTTTAAACTTTTAGAATAAGTAATATAAGACACAAGAGACAAAAGAACTGTTTTCCTTTTTTTGGCATGTCATTTTTCATGATATACATACAATTTCACAAAACTTTACTACCAAGAATATCACTCTCCCGTAAATCTCTTCTGACTGGACATTATTCCCAAACAAAAAGGGAACCATGCAAAGGAGGAAAGGTTTTATACATGCTCCTCTTGTTAATATACACAACACCCATATATCACTGTCTTTTTTCTGTGTTACGTAGCTGACTGATGTTCAGTTGAATACCCAGCAGCTCTACTCCTGTCCAAATTATTCCCCCAGTACTGCTGCTCAGTAATATACTCAGAGCTTGTTATATCCTTTCATGTGATCTGTACTTCCAAAATAAATCACACTCACATTTCTTCAATTAATTATTATATAACTGATTCAACTCATTTATGCATTATAAAGATCATACTCTATTTTAATCCTATTTTACAAATGCTACTACAACATTAAATAACCACCCTTCAGATCAGAAATAATACCATGAAAATCCACATTTGTTTGGGACAAATTTGCAGAACGTTCATTTTGCTGGAGCATGAAATTTTAAACCTGAAAGAAGATACATTAGTTTATATGTATATTTATTTATATGTATTAATTTATAGCATTACGTACAGCAATCCATGGTACTGTGGGGAAGATAAATGTTTCTACATCATCTTGTCACAAATGTGCACACTAGCATGTATCACATTAACTCACTGTAATGTAAGAAAGTCCGTCATGAACATTTTATGCTAAATCACCACATGAACTATGATTAATGATGAATCAGAAGAGTAGATCTGTATGAATAACAAGCAAAGGAGGATACAAATCTTATTGTGGACAATTAGATGACAACATAACTTAAGTACTTGCTGTGTTCTAGTATGTAGCCACTTGGAATATCTATTTTATAAATTTTTTATCATCATTTATTTATTTTATCATATAATCATCACCACAGAGGGTGGTGATTAATGGTTCTACATCCAGGTGGAGGCTGGTAATGAGCGGCGTCCCCCAGGGGTCTGTCTTGGGACCGGTACTCCTTAACATCTTTATCAATGACATCAACAACGGTATTGAGTGCACCTTCAGCAAGTTTGCTGATGACACCAAGCTGAGTGGTGCAGTTGACATGGTGGAAGAAAGGGATGTCATTCAGAAGGACCTCAACAGACTTGAAAGGTGGGCCCAGGTGAACCTAATGAGGTTTAACATGGCAAAGTGCAGGGGTTTGCACTTGGGCCGGAGGGTCCAGAGGAGGGCCACAAAGATGATCAGGGGGCTGGAGCACCTCTCCTGTGAAGACAGGCTGAGGGAGCTGGGATTGTTCAGTCTGAAGAAGGCTGAAGGGTGACCTAACTGCAGCCTTTCAATACCTAAAGGGAGCCTACAAATAGGAGGGGAGGCAACTCTTTGAAAGGGTAGATAACAGCAGGACAAGGGGAAATGGTTTTAAGGGAAATGGTTGAGGGAGGGATATCGGGGGAAGTTCTTTACTATGGGAGTGGTGAGGTGCTGGAACAGGCTGCCCAGAGAGGCTGTGGATGCCCCGTCCCTGGAGGCGTTCAAGGCCAGGTTGGGTGGGGCCCTGGGCAGCCTGGTCTAGTATTAAATGAGGAGGTTGGTGACCCTGCCTGTCGCAGGGGGGTTGGAGATTCATGATCCTTGAGGTCCCTTCCAACCCAGGCCATTCTGTGATTCTGTGATTCCATGAATCATGGGGATTGGAAGGGACCTCTGAGGATCACCAAGTTCAACTCACTACTAAAGCAGGTTCCCTGGAGTAGGTCACACAGGCAGGCATCTAGGTGAGGCTTCAATCTCTCCAGAGGAGGCAGATCTACCACCTCTCCAGGCAGCCTGTTCCAGTGCTCTGTCACACCCACAGTAAAGCAGTTCTTCCTCATCTTTGTACGAAACTTCCTGTGCTGCAGTTTGTGCCCACTGCCCCTTGTCCTGTTGCCAGGCACCACTGAAAAGAGCCTGGCCCCATACACTTGACTCCTGCCCATTAGGTATTTATGAGCGTTGATAAGATCTCCTCTCAGCTTTCTCCTCTCCAGGCTGAAGAGGTCCAGGTCTCTCAGCATTTCTCTGTACAAAAGATGCTCCAGGCCCCTCATTATCTTCGTAGAATCGTAGAATCATAGAATCACCAAGGTTGGAAAAGACCCCCAAGCTCATCCACTCTGACCATCCACCCATCACCAGCATTTCCCACTAAACCATGTCCCTCAGTACAATATCTAAATGTTTCTTGAACACCTCCAGGGACAGTGACTCCATCCACCACTTCTCTGGGCAGCATGTTCCAGGTCATGACCACTCTCCTGGAGAAGAAGTATTTCCTAACGTCCAACCAGAATCTCCCCTGACACAGCTTGAGGCCACTTCCTTCCTGTCAAAAAGAGGCTGACCCCCACCTCACCACAATCTCCTTCAGGTAGTTGTAGGGAACAACAAGGTCATCGTTGAGCCTCCTCTTCTCCATCTTAGTGGCCCTCTGCTGGACTCTAGAAAATGCCTTTTGAACTGAAGCTTTTGACTTGAGGAGCTCAGAACTGGACACAGCCCACAACCAGACATATTTATAAGTAAAACGTATTTCAGAGTTGTACTATAGAATTTGGTAGGTTTCAAATGAGTAAGTCCACATGTAGTCATTGTCAGTTATGTATAGTTAAAGAAACTTTTTTACTCATGTATACATCTTCTTTATGTTTTTTCCCGTTTTTTATGTATTTGTGATAATCTGGATCTAGAGAAGTGTAGACATTTTCTCATTTCAAGAGTCATGACATTTAAAATTGCTTCTGCTGTAATATGAACCTTTGAATCATAAAATATTTTCAGTTCATAGCTTTTGTTCATATTTTCTTCTCAGATAAATGTTACAGAAACTCATCAGCACAAGTAAACCAAATTTCTGCACAGAACTGAAAGTAAATGACTGCTCCACTTTAGTAGTAGAAACAAAAAATACTCTAGCTAAAAGGTTAAACATGCTTCTGAAATGTTATGTTACACTGCTGCATCACACACCACGGGCTTCCTCAGCTGGGGTCAATTTCTTAATTTTCAGGAACTCCTGTGTTTTACCTTAATTTGGTCAGAGATAGGCACAGCTGATCTTTTCTGAATTAATACCTATCACAAGCCATTTATCAAGTGCTAATATTCCCACTGAGACACCAGGCACCTGCCTGTCTGTCAGCCAAGGCAACAGAACCAACAGTGCAACAGCATTTCCCCAGGAAAGCACAGCACAGTCAGTTTGGAGATAATTCTCCAGATTCCTTGTGCTTCAAGGTTCGGAACTGTACATAAAGTTAACAAAATATTTTCAAAGAAAAACAGGCACTTCAGAAGGTGAAATACATATTTCAGTTTGGAAAAATGAATAGCACGGTGAATCTACCAGCACTCTGAAAGCTTCAAATTTGCTCCCAGTTAATGGCTCTCTGCTGAAAGCCCTGTGCGTGCCGACACAGAGCCAGCCCAATCCTGCTATTGATTCAGCTCAAGAGGTCTCGCCCAGGCCTGGTACTCCTGCACATCAGTGGTTGGTGAGCAAGGGAAAGGCAAACAAATATTGAAGTGCCTCATGCAAACCATAAACCAAAAGGTGGTGAGGGAAGGCGCTAGCCAGAACCAAGCTGTGACTGTGCAAAGAGATTTATCTGCTGAGAACTTGAAATGCAAATGTTAAGTTTTATTAATCCACTTCTTATCTGCAGGGACAACCAATGCAGGCTCCTGAGATAATAAGGTAAAATGGGAATTTGGAACCTATGAGGGAGAAAATGAGCACGAGAAATTTGAAGAGGCTGAATAACATAGGAGAAGAATAGGAAGACCAGAAAATGGGTCATTATAGTAATCAAATGAGATCTAGGATTTACATTTAACAATGAAACTAAATGGCAGCTATTTGAAGGACAGCAATAGGTAACATCTACAGGGCGACAGTGGTAAACCAGGGTATATTTTTTTTAATTGTCTGTTCTGGATAACTTTCTTATTTTCTACTTCGCAAGTTCCACTTTTCTCTCTCCCACCTCTCACCCTTCTCCCTATCTCTCATTGCATCAGATTTTCAGCTCAACAGACCCCAAGATCCTTTTTCCCTCGCAGCTTTGTTGCAGGTCCCCTTTTATTCCCCCCCATGCCTCCCACTCAGCTCAGCAATTTAATTAAGGCATTTGTAGCCACCTTCCCCCACTGACCACTATGGAGGTGATAGGAAGAAACAGCAGCAAAAGAACGAGCAGAAACTGCTGACCAATGAATAACGTGCCTGGGGAAAAATGAAGAGAAGCTGTAAAATCAGAAGTGATTTAAAGGCATCTGCTCTTCTCTCTAAGCAGTGAAATAACTATGTAATAAACATTCTCAATGTACGTTTAACTTCCATTATACATGTCATTTATGGGATAGCCACACAAGTGGTTCAGCTTGCAGCAAGACCGCCTCATTCCTCAGCAGGCTCTGTCCTGATTTTGCACCTCTAGGATGCTGCTGAAACAAAGAGAACAAACACCCACATACAGTTCTATTCTTTCGTAGTCTGTACAGCGCATCTTCTACGAGAGGGGTGCTGCTAGCACCGCCACAGCCAACCTGGGCACAAAGCGAGTGCCTAAAGCTCTATTGAGATGAACTATACAGAGAAAATGCTTTCCTACAAGAAGCATTTTGCAGAAATGGCGACTCAAGAACGTTTTTAATGAGCGGTTTGATGAACGTGAGCTCCCGCTGCAGATTGTTTAAAGTGCGCAACTAATTTTTAGCTACTTAAAGTCTCATGAAATCTCTTCATGAGGGTATATTTTCCTGTTGTCTACATTGAAAATGACTGCAGTGTCATGATGCCAAGAAAGAAAAAAAACCCTTAGAAAATATCAAAATTTACTTCTTTATGTTATTATTTTGCTAATAACTTGTTAAGCCCCATCTGCATATATGTTAAAATCATCCAGGGTCAGCTTTAGCAATGTGCAAGCTTCAGTGGTTCAGAATTTTATATATTTTTCTTTTTTTAGAAAACATGGCATGTGTTTGTATCAGCAAGTTTCACCCGTCATTATCCATCTCCCTCCTACACCTTTCTAGTATAAAAACCCCTTCTGCTTGCTGACAGAATACTAATTTGGCTTCGTTTAAATGCTAAAGCTGCAGAGTCCAGCTATCTCATTTAAAATATGTGTAAAGCTATGAAACAATTGACAAGCACAAGGAAGAGTGTCTGCATGAAATTATTTTTCAATAGACACTAAACAGCCAAAAGCCTCCCCTAGCCAATTTTTTTTTTTTCCCACACGTAACACTTAAAACCAGAGAAGGGAAAAGGGTAGTATTTACTTAGCAGCTCACCACTTTATATCACCTGTTAAAATTAAAGGCCAGGTGATATAACTACAGAATACGACTTCTGTTTGGGCAATGTACTTAATTCTTGCAACTACAGCCTTGTTTCTATTCTGTATGTTTAATATGAAAATGTACATGAAGAAAGCCTGCATTAACCGTAAGTGGAGGGCAAGAGGGATTTCCACACAGGAGTAGTACAAAAGATCAAAATACAGGGAGCTCTGTGGGCAAGAGCTGGGCTGGTGTCCCTCAGTAGTATTACCCTGTGAATGACACTGAGGGATGCAAGCTGCCCTCCCTGGGAAGACGTAGCTCTATGGCATAAAATGGAGAGCAGAGTGCAACCTGGAGCTGGCACGATTCACAGAGTTGGTTCCAAATACTTGGCATGCAACTATGTGGAAATGTGTGAGTGGAGTTTAAACACACACACCTTTATGTAAAGATGCATGACGTGTTTAATCCATTAATCCATTCACACGTGAATACAAAGCAAGAATGAAAAATGTGCACGAGAGCTCTCACACGGCTGCAGAAGACCAAAACACATCTGAAAAAATGGTGACCACCAAGGCCAGGATTTGACTAGCATCAAACTGTTCCATGCCAGAGCAAACAGGGAGCCAAGCCTCGTATCTCTGGGATGCTCAGCTGAAGAATCACTCATTCAGATTAGCTCACAGAGGGCCATGCGGTATATACCAAGTTCAAGATAAGGCAGGTTATCTCCCACCCTCCCCCCTAGGCAAAAATGCGGACACAAGCAACCCAAAATTTACCATGCATCGGTAGAGAAGATATATGGGCAAGTGAATGATAGCAAAACCTGTTTATACAGATGAATAAGATAGGAAGAAAGCAACTGTCTTTTTAAACTCTGTAATTTCTGAAAGGTTAAGAAACAACAGAGATTTATCGGTAGAAGCATCGGTAATAACAATAATTAGTTTCAGAGGGTAAATGTAACTTTTGTTGTGCAAGATTGCAAGAAGACAATAACTGCTGCTGGATACTTCTGCATTTCTAGATAGAAAACAAATCTCATTTACGGTTTAGCATTTTAAAGAAATGAAAACATTAAGACCTGAGCCTAGTTTGAAAACTGCAGCAAGACCAATGCAGGACTGAACTAAGGAGCTGACCCATATACCAAAAAATAGGATCTAAAATTAAACAGGAAAATGTACATCATTATTTTAACTTAGCCCAAAGTTGCACAGCTAAATCTCTGCGCAGCAAACTGAAAAGTTATCTGTACATTGCAGATTATTATGCACTCAGTGAACACACATTTAAATCATTTTTGCTGTTAGTAGTATTGAATTTTTCATGCATTTTAAAGTTGAATAAATGGTAAGGAAAATAATTCAATAGGTCAGCCATTTCATTAACTTTAGTATTAAACAACCAAATCTCCCAAGCAGAATAAAAAAGCTTTTATTTTTTGGGGGGGGGGGGGCAGGGGAGGTGCTTTGCTTGTGAGCCTATGGACTTGTCCAGGGCATCAGAGCCCTCTGAAAAGCCTTCTCAGTTTACCAGAAGCACTACAGTGCTGGAAATCTGGGGCTGCACAACTTACATTCCCCACTGAAATTGTGCTTAGATCCCACCTAACACTTTACCTTTTGAACAGACTTACACCTGTGTCCAAGGCTCCTTGTTCCCAAAGGCTAAGATATGCCTTGCTTGGCTTTAATTTTGCTTTTATTTCTGATTACACACTGAGAATCAACTTAACACAGTTTAATAATTCTACAAGCCTACATATATTAGGACCAGGATAGTGTCAAGAATAGTTTCCACACATTTATAAATTACCCGCCTGCAATGATCTAACACCACTTAAAGTCTCTTTCAGAAATTTCCTACTGTTAACAAGCATGAGATCCTTCCTTCCTTGATGTCAGTGGCAAAATACTGCAATGAAGCCAGTGTCTCACTTACACATGCAGTATTCCAGTAAAATAGGGATTACACTGCATTGCAGAACTGAAAAGGATGGGCACAGTTAAGATGAATGCTGGAGTGAAAGCTGACTGTGTAAAAATACCATTTTCTTATTCAGCAGTCCTACCTTACAAATACATTCAATCTTACAGCTGCTTATGTTTATGGCTAAAAATAAAATAAAAAGGCGAGGGTTTTTTTTATTATTATTTTTAATTTCAGAGATGGCACATCATGCAGAGAGCAAGCAGATCTGGTTTCTATTGTTTCTCACTCCTGTGATTTCATCACCAACCTCACCAAAGTCTGTCTCCCTCTCAAAGCCACAAATGTTTTCACCTCAGCTTTCATTGGGGAAGAAAATGCGCAAATCCAATGACTGCAGAAGAAACTTTGAATTATCATATTTCAGAAGGGGAAAAACAAAAACCCCACTCATTCTGCTTTTTTTTTTTTTTTCTGTGATATTCGAAGCCCTAAGTTTGGCTAGCTTCTAACTATCTATAAAATTACAAAGGACAAACGAGTTTGCAAGTCTACATGCAGTAATCTGAGACAAGCTGGAGCACCCCTACTGAAAAGGTTGATGGCAGAATTTTTAATATCATGTAGAAGTGAGAAAGACAGCCTTCCAGACACTAACTTAGACTCGCAGTCAACATGCTCGCTGTACTCAGGAAAACTTTTTATTTCCAAATCTCACAGTTCTTACCCTGTGCTCCCTAAGACACAGTGAATGTAACACCTTGCTGTCCTCCAATAAATCTTCAGTGTTTCACAGCACTGGGTTCTGACTTTCACTTAGGAAAAAAGGAATTTATAATCTCTCAGGGATGCAAAAAACTCAACCTTGGACACAACCCAAGTATAATCAGTGACTAAAAGCAAAATCCACATGCAAAAATGAATGAGAAAAGTTGTGTGGCAGTAGACGTTCAAGGTCATGTGGTAGGAGATACCCAAGGTCAGGCTGGAGGAGCTCTGAGCACCCTGATCATCTGGAGGTGTCTCTGTTCATTGCAGGGGAGTTGGACCAGATGCCCTTTAAAGGTCTCTTTCAACTCAAACTCTGTGATTCTATGATTTTTCCCTGGCTGCGCTCTGTGCATCTGCAAAAGACACTTTTGTTGGCATTAATTCTTTTCTCCTAACCCACTGATGTGGCGTGAAGAACCGAGGCAGATCTGAGACAAGCTGAGCCCGACCTGCAGTTCTGATCTCTCTCCTTCCTCTTGACCCTACAGGAACCTCTCCCAAGCTGCTGGCATCAGTGGTTAGCAGGAACTACAGATCAGTTCGCCCCAGTCACAACACCAGGGATGTACTAGTATAAGATGAACATGATGGGATACTTAAAAGCCACTCTTGCTCCCTGCTTCTAGTCTGCTTTGTATACACCCATGTTTTACTACAGCAGAAGCCTACAAGAAAGTAAAGCAGCTCAGGTCTTGAGAAGAACGATGCCAATGCAGAATGAAAGGAACTGTGTGTATCCAATATTGCACCATTTGTCCTTGCATCTGAGGCATCCAGAACTTCTATCACTCTACGGCACAGTACGAGAGAAGACAGAGCTGAGCAGGATGAAATGCAAACGGGTGTAAACTGAACATCAAATGAGTTTGATCCCCACTTGCCCTGGCTGTGAAGTACATATGCTCAGACGTTGCCTCCTGCTTCAATAAATAAATAAGAGAGGGGCTGAGCAATGTGGTTTAAAAAGAAAATTATATGACAGTATGTTTTATTTCACAGCATGCTAGAAAATGATTAAAGAAATGTGAAGAAGAGTAAAAGATTTCCTCTTTTAGCTTTACTTTCAAATACAGTAATATAACAGAACCACTCTGATATGCTGCTGCATGTATCACTTCTATGCCTATTACCCAACTTCTTAGAAAAATGAAATCCAAGCCTACACATTCTACCTTAGAGCAGCAGCACAGATCTCATATAGTGAAAGCTTATGAATGGTAAAGCAGGAATTTAGAGCAGTGAAAACACAGTCCAAGCTTAGGGGTTTATTCTCCTCTTATTGCTTTTATATAGTTTCAGCACTCATGAAAATTACGTAGAAGCATTAAGAGTCAAATAGACTCCTGTGAAATGAGCTCACAAACGAAATTAAGAGAGGGAGAGAGCAGTGAATAACTGAATCCTCTGAGCTGGAAGAATGTCATGCCGGCATGTTGCAGGAGCATATACAACCTGTGCTACTGCGCACCCACTTTTCTGTGGGCCTGTGTGATTTATGAACCTGGCAGCAATGCCATACCTACCCACAGGCTCTTCCTATCCTCCCTCACAACCCATCAGCATGCTTTCATAGAGAACTGCCAAGGAGACTGACACAATGCAAATGCAGTGGTTTGGCTGCCTTTCAACCTTCTATATACCCCGGAGACAGAAGGATTACATATTATTAGCAATTATGAAATTTAATCCTCTATACTACATTGCATATGATCAAGCTTTATTATACTCTAGTGAGTCTTACCATAGTATGAACATCAGATTATAAACCTATTTTTTCAATACATTGACTTTAATTTTATATATGTAACTTTCTCTGTTGCAATGTGGTCACTTCATTCCACAATGCTGATAGAGTGTGGCCCTGAATCACTGTACAGCACTGGCAGTGCACAGGAGGGAAAAAAAACAAGATTTCGACTTCTCTTTTCTATTTTCTTTTTAACAAAGGAAAATTTGAAGCACATGTGGATTAACCGATACTATTACGGCTGCAGATGCAACCTGCAATACTAATAGGAGTGAAAAACACGTCTCTAAAATCCTACTGCCATTCACAAAATCACCCTGGCCTTCCACAATGTATCCCCACAATTAGAACAGAAAAAATAAGTAAGAATCATCAAAATGTCCATGCTGTAGGCAGTTTGGCCAGGCACTATAAGGTGCAGTTTGCAGACATCACTCTGACCACTTAAAACTTGATGTTCCACTGTTTTCTTATACTGGTCTTTGCTCTCATAAACTATGATACATACAGAAATCATAGCACTCATTCTCATGGACCACTACCTTAAGTGAAACATGATTATAGTTAACGAAATGACACTGCACTGGCTGACTGCAAATGCAAAAGATAACCAACCACCATCTTTACAGCAACATGTACCTTTTGCTCAGTCAAGGATTACCAAACCTTAATCCTTGTAAAACAGTAAAATATTTGATTAAAAGAGACGAGAAAGCAAAAATAATTCTCAATGTAATGACCATTACATACAGCTCCACTCTGCCTCCCCATTCTGGGAGGAAGCCACATTTATGCAGCAGCTTTCCCCACCCACTAACCAGCAACACGTACAACGAGGAGTCCACTCCCATGAACCATAACGCTCAGTTGTAACGCTCTGTTCTGCAGGACAGGCTTTTGCCCCATGGAGAAGATGTGATTCATACTGATTGCCTCCTCAAGCCTTCCCCTGCCCCAGACCACAACTCCTCTCTGTATCTTCCTCCCTCGTATTATCTCCAGCTTTCCCAGTCCTCATAGTAATTCCAGCATTGCACCATGGCTCTGCTTCTCCTTACCTCCCATTTTTCCCAGCCCCAGCACTGCGAGATGGATATTAAAAGGGTTCCCTCTATCCACCTGTGTGAAAGTTGGAGGAACTCAGTCCCTTTGAAATCAACCATTCTTCCAGTTAAGTGGCTACTTGGTTCAAGAGTTCAGAAGACTGACAGCACAAATACAAATACATACCTCCTTAAGTTAAAAAAGTATTTCTGCAAAGGAAATAAGTAAATCAGTGATCAAAAATTCTAAAATGCAAGTCTTTTAATAGTAATTATAGCTGAGAGCAAGAACAGCAGATCTTGTTTCCTACATAACTGCATACAGAATAACTATTTAATCATCTTCCACCTCAAAAAATAAAAGGAATATGATACCCTTAACACTATTTTGCTACAAACAGAAAAGTTAAAGCACTTCAAATTTAGATTAAATTCTGTACTTCTGTAGTGAAAAACAATGCAGTGAAGCAAATCTAGGCTGTGCATACATGTCTACAGAATGACATGATGTTCATACAGAATGAATGTAATTCATGTATACAGAATGAATGTAACTCATCACAGAACAGTGATTAATTAAGCAATGGTCCTAAGTGATTTCTCTTACTTGATCATACAAAACCCCAACTCCTACACACTGCTCATCTCACAAAGACTGGAAGGAGAGGTCTGCTGCTTAAGACAAGCAAGTATCAGATGGACTTTGAAGTTTATAGCACACCAATATGATCATATTAAAGCGTTTCAAAATTAGAAACTATCATTTTGATCAAAATAGTCATACAGGAAATTTACCATTCGGAGAAGAACCAAGTAGTGATCCTGACTCAATAATGAAATATTTATATAATAATGCTCAAATGATAAAAACACCAGGCAGGCAAACATCGTCCTCCATCAGGGAGGCTCATTATTATAACTGGGGAATTTTAAACAGCAGTAAAATACAGTAAAATACACACGAAGCTTACTAAATCTGAGGAGCTAAGGTAAATCTGTAGTCCAGGTTAGAATGCCTTTATGGGACAACAGCGATCCAATAACTCTTTAAATGCTCCCACTGCCAAAGCACGCTGGACAGCTGCACACCGAGCTCTCATCACCTGCCGTTATGCTCTGGCATATGAGGTGAAACTTTTGGAAGTGTGGACAAAGATAAGATGACAGGCAGAGACCAATTCTGGATGCACAAGCTTCCTTGAAATACCACTTTCACTTCACAGGACATGAAAACCTCATAAAGAAATATACATACACTTCCTCTAAATTCAAGTCAAGAGGAACCAGATAGCACTTTATATTCTGAAAGCCTGCAGTGACTGCAAATACCTTCTCCTTTTGATGATTCACAGAAGAGTGCCATTCTCATGTGTCCTTTTGACTCATACTGAAGCCTAATTACTGCTCTTTTATTGCTGCACCCATTTTCTCACATCTGTCCTTTGTTTTCCTTTTATTTCTTTTAATCTTCACAATTTATAGATACAGCTTTCTAACTTTTATTCTTTTTTAACTCTCTTGTGCTTTGGCACTACTTTTCTTTCCTTCAACTTTTCAGAAAGCCAAACACTGTGAAAGTGTTATTTTGCCTCGTTTTATTTAATCTGTTCAATTCTGCTGCAATGAAAGCCGAGGGATCAGGAATACTTTAGTTGTTAAGATACTGCCCAAGCCTGCAGCTATTTACTTATGAACTGATTATGTGAATGACTGTGTTTGAAGTCATTAGAGGTCTAAGGGAAAATGTCATGTAGGTTATAATATAAAAGCTGGAAATAACAGCTGTTTTTCATGCAGCAGCATAATACACTACCCACAGCTGCAAATCCCTGTTAGTGCAGGTGTTGAGGCAAACTGAGATCAATCTCTGTCTCATTTTTGTCTGCCCATTGCCTGTGGCTTGTAGGCCAACCTTTCTCTTCATCAGGTTGATAACTACTACCTTAATTTTGTTTAAATAAAGCAGGATGCTGCTTTGAAACAAACAAATTAACAACAAACAAATATAACAGCAAAAATGAATCAAACCAACAATGCCAAAAAAAGGCCTACCAAATGTGAATGATCAGGAGAAAAGGTCCAGGTTTGCTCTTAAGAACAGTTACATATGTGATGTATTATTGCACTGTGAGGAGGAAAGATGTTTCAGCAATTTAGGCAAGGCTGATTTGAATCATACTAAAACCATGATCAGTTATACCACATTCAGTCACCTGGCTTCTTGTCAGTCACTAAGTTTAACATGATGGCAAAAATTCTGCTCCTAGCACTCAAGCGTGGTCTTCCAAGATCCATGAACTGCAATAAGATGTGGTTGATACACCTCACATAACAGACAGGAGGTCTGAAGAAGAAGGTGGAAGTGTTACATGGTTGGACTGTGTAAGAGTAACCTGACCTGAAGGGAGTATTAAGAATGTGAGGAGTCCACAAGGACATTATTCCTCGTTCTCTCAAATGCCAACAAAACTGGAAAAAATGAATGGCAGTGACATTTTTGACCACGGATGACAAAGCACCTAGCACCACCCAGCCAGCTGCTGCGCCAGAAGTGGAAGCAGGTGGCATTAGCATTTGCCCTGAAGGCAACTCTGACCATTCTGAATCTCAGACGCCTGTGAGAGAGGAGGATGCAGAGCGGCCTGCAGACCACCTGCTGTCTTCTTGGAGGCAGAGCCGAGATGGCATTGGGCCACTGGGACCGAGCCAGCTCCTGCCCTGCTGACTGACAGGTTTGGTCTTGATCCCTGGAGGAAAACGTATTGTTGCTGCGAAAGGCCAAAAAAAAAAAAAAAAAAAAAAGTATGAATGGGCAATTTAGGGAAATAACTTCTTATAAATCCCCCTTTTTCATTAACACTTTGTGTCCCATTCTGTTTTACAGTATACTCGTTTTAAGACTGCTCCCTAAATTATACTGATTCTGCTGCTTTTCCAAACAACTGGACATTCTTAATTAAGCACTTTTTCTACACACAGCAGAAGGAAATATTCGAATCTACTGATTATACTTTTTCTGTGGCACAGAACATATAAAAATAGGTGATTTCAATAATCTTTATTACTGCTACAGTCTATATTAATACATATTGTATAAATCATTGCCTCTACTATCAACTCAGCTACTGCTCCTGCAAATAAAGCAATACCTTGTTACCTAGCAACTGAGCAAGTCGCTGCCACATTGCAAAAAAAAAAAGAAAAAAAAAGAAAAAAAAAAAGAAAAAAAAAGAAAAAAAAAGGAAAGAAAAGAAAGAAAAAAGAAAACATGCATTTATATACCCCTTGGTTTCACGTTGAGAGAACATCCATAAAGAACAAAGAATAACCTACTCAAATTCCCTAAAATTCAATACTGAAATAAAATATTTGATCCTCCACATTTCGTAAGCATCCTCAGAAGCTACGTCTAGATTAAACATGCATTACTTCGTACTGACAATGCAATGCTCTTGCTATGCATTTCTTGGAATATTTTATTAATGCATATGTAAGTACAAAGGCATTACATATATAAGTCATGGCAGGCTCTTAATGCTACATCTGATCTGCATTAGAATAGGAATAGCTATCAGAGGGCTTTTTTTAAAGTCCGCTTGCTTATGCTAAATCAGTTCCTTTCCTGTTTAACATAGCAATGCACAGCAGCACCTTTTCCTGGTGCAATGTCTCTTTTTAGGATTCTGTCATTTGTACAAATTTGCCCTTATGTACTACAAAACCCACCTCTTCATTGTTTCATATTTCACGTCTGTTTCTGACAGGTTGCCAACACAGTGTTGGTCAAATATGAGCAATGGGAACTCAGCAGTACTACTCATGACGATGAGCTACTGCCCAGAGCGACATGAAAATTCTACAGCAGCCTCTGAACCCTCGAGTTATTCACACGTGTCCGGTCCATGCTCTATCCCAAGCTGAGAAACACAGAAGAATTCATGGTCCTATGACTGCACAGTATGAAGACATACCCTTCACTATAGCAAGAACTGCCAAGAAGCTTCTGAAGTAGAGAGAATACGAAGCCATGACAATTGCTGTCCTGAAGGCCCACAGTTTCATTAGTAGGTGACTGTGCTATCATTCAGTACTGTCTAGGTCACCACACTCCCTCCAAATCCAACATGAGACACATCTGAAGACACTGCAGGTTGTTCTCCCACATTTCACTTCAGAGTTATGAGCCCATCACTGATTACTATGGCTAATCAAAAATTAGGTAATCTCTAAACACAAATAGTGATACAATGCAATATACTGAATGCTGCTCCTGACAGCACCTCCTGTAGTAAAAGTATTCCTGAAACATATTGTTAATGTCCTCCTAAAACTTTTTAGAAGTCACCTATGTCTTACAATACAAGGATATTGGCTGAGTTAATCATAACACAGAAGTATACTCTATCTATATCATGCTGTCTTGAACATCTGCTGCTGTTGTAATCCTTGTTAATTCATAACAAGAATATACAGAAAATGATATGCCTGAACCCAAAGACACCTCATCTTGCGTGGCCCTTACAATTATCTCCGAGCACTATGTACTACTTAAAAGTCTTCTGAAGCTTTTGCTACAGATTTTGCCCATTTTTGAATGTTCTTATAGCCTTTAGCAAGTAGGTAACACAGTTCACCTCCAAAAGCAATGGGTGGATTTCTGTGGGTGAAGATGATTTATTGGCTGGTGTGGTGCATAGAAGCCTCTTTCAATAAAAATTTTAGAAGTAAGGAAAACACTACAACGTATGCATCCTACAAGGATAAAGCAAACATCAGAGACCATACCCTACAGGCTTTGCCTGATGAAGTCTGTGCATACTGTTTCTCTCTGGAACGCAGTCTTCGGTGACAGATGGCACAACCACTACCTACAGATGGCTCAAACAGGGGCTCTGTAGCTTTGATAAATACTGCAATCAACGCCTAGGATAGGTATGGTTCAGGCAGCAGAGCAAACACAGGGAATAAATCCCTGAAAAACTTCTTAACTGTAGAATAATCACACACATAGTATTATCCTAAACAGACAGATGAAAGTCGTGGGCTCTTACTGAGCTGACAGAGATTCAGGACTACTTAAAAAGAGGTCAATAGTTTAGGATGAAAGTGTTTGAAATTAGCCTCACTCAATTTCTTATCTACTTCATCCAGAACACCATTTCCACTTTCATCGTGGACCAAGCATTCCTGGTAGAAGTATTCTTGCTTTCCAGTAGGATTTGTTATACTTTGAAGGAGCAATCAGCCCTATCACTGACAGAGTCTTGGTTTGGTAGGTAGAAAACATCCTTCCGTCAGACGGATGATTCACTACAGTGAGCAGAAGCATTTGAATCACTACTCTGAGAAAATCAAAACTCATGGACCGAAAGTGGGGCTGTTCATAGCAGACTAGCATAATCTTTTCTAATCTTCTATAGAGACGTGGGAATAAGAGCAACTGGAGTGATCTTACACAGGACCATTTGCTTTGGTTGAACATACATCTCAGAGACCCTGCTGTCTCACTCCCCATGGCTGAATAAAAACAGGTATTCGCTTTGCAATGTCTTTCATAGCAACAGAGGACAAATGATGGGCACATTTAATACCTGCCTTCAGCCACTCAAACTCCATGCCATTAGGGCAAAAGTTTTCTACCAAATATCATTTACCAGAATGTTCTCATTGACTAAGTGCTGTAGTGCTATAGACACATACACAATACAAAACACAAAAGCTCCAGAGATGTTCAGACGTTCTGTCAAATAGTAGGAATATTGCATTTCAAGTTGATGCCAAACACAGCAGGGATGCTCTCTGACAAAACTAATTGGCCCTCTGCCCCTATATGCATACTTCCTGTTAAGTAGATGGTCCTTACATACCCAAAAACATGCAAAGGTATAAACATTTCTCCCAGGTACATTACATACGGTGGATCACAGCTCCATTCAGAATCCTTGGGCTGTACGGTAATATAGATAAGTTTGCCAATTCAAAACTTAAGTAGAAAAACATCTTTGCTGAATGCTCAAAAGTGGAGCTCTGTGATTCGTGTTTCCCAAGCAGTGAAACAATTCCATCCCAATATTAACACGAGATATATGTTTCAAAGTATCCCTACCAAAATCTGAATTTATACATGCCTGTTGGATTCTCAACTGTGGAAGAAGATACCAGAACAGAAATAGACCCTGTAATCACTTAAACCACCATTACAGTCCAATTACTGGAATATCTAGAATCCTTCCTGCAGACCTGAAGTTTCTATTTTGTTCTGCCATCACCATTTTTTTTTCCAGAACGCAGACAACAGTAAAATTGCCTCTTTTCAACTACTTACGTCTGCAATGTAATGAGCCGACTGTCCCAACCTTCCAAGTTTTATAGCCTGAAAATGTATTGTAGAATTAGGAGGGAGCCCACTTTGTCAGAACTTCAAGAAGCAGAAAAGCCTGTACAAAAATGTTTCACTTTGATGAACAACCTCAAATCTTACCCCTTTTCATATTACAGCAAATCACAATTGACATTTTTCTTTTTGAGGAAGTGCTGTGTAGAAAAGGGAGACAGAGACTGCTATAGTGTCAATGTAATTTCTGAATGCATCACACAATCTTTTGTAATATGTCAAAAGCATAAACAAAAACACTCCATGTGTCATAGTCTACAAAAGATATCAGGTTTTATAGCATAATAAAGCATGACAGCTCTCTTAACACTGCTGATAATTCAGTAATTATGCAAATACCTCCAAATATGGCTTCATAGATTCACACACATTTGCTAACCAAACTCAGATTGCTCCATGTGTGAACATAGCAACATAGAAACCTTTACCTCAAACTTGGTTATGTCAGTTTTCAGACTGCTGGACTAGATACTCTGCTCACTGCAGCACTATGTGACAAAAAACAACTTGAAGTTATACTTCTGATCCCTGTACTGCTCAGTTCAAGTCTGTAGGATGTGGAGATGCCTCAGGGCTGAGCTAAGCTTCAGCCACCCACTCCCTCCCACAGGCAGGGAGATGCACACCATCGTCTCTACGGGGCCCCATGCTGAGGTGGGGAAAACAGGAATGACAAGAACGGTGGGAAGCTGAATGGTAGGATCTGCCTAGGGGATGGAGACCATCAGCCATGGGGATTCTCCACACGCACCCACTAGGGAAGCTCTTTGGAGATGGTAGGTGTGACTGTTTACTTGCCATTACCACCTCTCCTGGAGAACCTGATTTGTAAGGATTACATTCCTAATAATTTCAGGGATGTTTACTAGTCTTTAACTGGCCCCCTCGCCCTCTTAGTTATGTCATCACCACATCAGGATCAACATAACAGGGTTTTAACCAGAACAGGTTGTGGTAGCTGAAAAAAGAAATTCTAAAAATAAGGTTTTTATAAATGTGACACATCAGCCCCTAGCAGTAGGAACAACGGCAGATATAGCTTCTGTATAATGCATGAACACGGGATTACTTCAATGAATCAACAGTTTTCCATTAAACTATAAAATCATCACCATATACCAATAACTAAAAGTGAGGATTGTACCTTCATGTATAATGAGATTATGAAGGTCAAATAAAAATCCCATTACTTATGTTACATAACTCAAAATAGGGTGCGTGTATATGTAAGAACATGGAAGGAAGACTGTCATTTTGTATTAATTCACTTGTAAAATTCAGATTGTTTCTTTTACAGTAATTCTATTCTAAACAGCTTTTGCACAGGAAATTTCCTTAAACAAAGTTTCTATGCCATAAGGCAAGAAAAACATTTTTTAAAACAAATTCTGTGCTATGCTCTGCAGATACAAATTGGCTGTTCTCTTGCAAAAGTCCTAGAACATTTCAACCAACCCCAGGCACCACAGAGCAGCAATCTGGGGAATCACTTCTCAGTGAAACCAAGCCACTGTCCTCCACTATTGTGGGCTGATGGCTATGGGGTAATGACAAGTCCTCAGGTACTGCCCATGTGCAACAACACCGCACCATAACAAGAGTCAGCAGAAGACGTAGCTTCTCCTCCCTTGTGAGAATAACTAGTTAATGTCAAGCTTAGAAATACTGAAGCTTTCCAACCTTTTACTGACTAGAGCAGTCTTCTGTGCATACAACAAAAAAAGCATCACCAAAATGCAGTCAAGTATATAAACAGGAATAATGATTACTTTGGGGGATATGTCTCCATATCTCTCCAGCTTATGCTTTACATTGCCTTTATTTCTAATGAACGTTACCAATACTCTGATTGCAGTAGTCCTACAGCACTGTCACTAATATGAAGACCAAAGGATTTCAACAAAATTTTCAATCTAGGAAGGTCATTTATTTGTATATGTAGTAGAACATGGCGTATTTAATGAAAGACAGTTCAAAAGGGAAAACGGACACTCTACAGCCAAACTTTCCTGATTAAGACTGCCTCAGTACAGTTTCCTATTTCTAGAACTAGGCGTTTACTGAGATGAATATCAACTATAGTAATGCTTCTTCTGAAGGCACCTCTCCCTTTGAAAATCACACTGAATTTACAAAGTTTAGAGCCCAATTTTTAGGCAACAAAGATAGAAAATACTGGCCTTGAGCTCTCCTGTTCAGCATTTCATTTGCTCAGACGTTCTAGCCAATTAACTAGACAATGCCAATGAATAAAGAAGTAAATAAAATCACATCAGTAGACATAATCTTTATCAAGACTCTATGGGGCTTCTATCAGTTTTCGTGTTCTCATACTAGACATAGCAATAGAGTTTGATTTTTATTGTTCTTACTGCTTGTCC
Organism: Gallus gallus; assembly: GCF_016699485.2. NCBI lineage: Eukaryota > Metazoa > Chordata > Aves > Galliformes > Phasianidae > Gallus > Gallus gallus. Next base: position 46,883,842 of record NC_052532.1, read on the forward strand.
TTCTTCCCAGTTTGATACCAAGATTACTCCTCACTAAATACATGGGACACACTCTTCAGCCTGTGCACTCAATAAAATCGATGACAGGATGCCAATTTACACCAACTGAGAACGTTGTTTGAAATCTCCAAATGCAGCCCCTTGGAGCAGATTATGCTTTTCTGCCCTATGGCTCCCTGTGCATATCATCACTGTACACCTACTGCTAAGTCCCAAATAGCTCTGTAAAGGCTACAGCAAGCCTGCAAAAGGGAGTAGGAACAGGCATAGAAAATAATAGAGCTGGTAGAGGTATATTTTATTTACATCAACCCCAACAATATCCTGCACCAGTTGCAGGTGGTGGTAATACATACGAAATGATCAGGATGTGGACAGCGCTAAACAAGTATTGTCTGTGATCATGACCGATGCGCACACGAAGTATTTGAAGGACAAGTACAGAGCTATCTGGTGGTGTGCTGAGATGGTTGGGCTCAGACAGTGGTTTGGATGCACTGAAGTCATGGCACCAAACAATGACCCCCAAAACCAGAGACACAGCGGTCTCAGTATCTTGTGCAGGCAAAAGGCTCCTAATAACCATAATGTCCAAGCAGAAAATGATAGCTGTGCTATTTCGTATTCTTACTATGCTTTCACGCTTAAAAAAGTGCAGTGCAGATGTGTTCAGACAACGTTAAAGACTTACTGCCATTCTGCATAGGTACGTAAAACTCGGATGAAAAGTAAATTAATTAAACTGAAAGGCAGCGGAGAAGCCGCTAGAAAAAAGGTTAGTGACTCAGACTTTCAAACTTGAGGGCATCTCTTAAACCTTGTATTTTAAAAGTTTTAAAAGAAGATAAGGGTCAGAAGTCTCATTATAACGTGCCTTCTGCAGAGCCAATCTTTGCTTCCAAGATACCTCAGCTGGGCATAATGTGGATTAGGATTGAGAAGTACTTGCACAAACCTATGAAAAACTTTCAGTTCTTGTTTCTTGTTACTGCTACGAGAAGGAACAACGTCTGTTTTTTTAAATAAAAATAATAACTTGCATTCAGCTTCGTAACAGCTTCAGAGAAAATATAAATGAATCGCACAATATTTCCCCTAGGTTTTGATGAAGTATTTTTCTCTGTGACAACTCACTCCAATATTCACTTACCTCTGTAGTGGTGTATAAATATTAGTACATAATGTTGAAGTTCTATGTATTTTTATCATATAATAATAATGCAGGTGTTTCACAAACCAAATGGGAGCTCATTAATAATGCCTTTGCAAGGTGACTGCATGATTAACAAAGTAACATTTTTTTCTGCATTTTAGAGCTAACTTTGAAATCATACTTCAGAAATAAAAGCAGCAACAAAGCACAACAATGGTATAACAGAAATTTGTTATAGGATTCTCAAGGATATGTTCAGCCAGTCATTGCTTATCTTGAATTTTAAGTATTTTAACCATTTTCCACCTAACAAATACCCATTGTATTTACTTATGTAATAAGTGCCATTACCTAAGACTTCATAAAACAGAAAATTCCTAAATTATTTCGACAAGCACCTTCTTAATGAATCCATTTAAAATGAGAGCTGTCATACCAACTTCAGTGGGGCAAAAAGATGCCTAGAACAGTCAGAAGAGCATGCATTATAGCTGTAGAAGTTCTATAATTATTGCTATTCCTAATATACATCCACATACATTTTTGTATGATATGATATATCTTGAAAAACACTGAAATTGACTTTGCATTTTCCTATATTTGGAGTAATTGCATCCAACCATTCTCACGGCCTACCAATTTACCAGCATTTTTTACAGTAAATCATGATGCTTAGAAAGATAATACATGCAACTCAGTTTTCTTCCCCGCACAGATAAATGACGAAGAAATAAACAGTCTTCAGTGTACCACCGGTAAAATAACTACACTCAGTGAAATCTTTGCAAAGCTTTACTTCATTGAGCAACAAACTGGCCAGGAAGGCACACCCAGCAGTGCCGAAGACCTGACTCCTGGCTGCAGTCAAGAGGACCAGTCAACTAAATGAAGAGGCTACATGATTATCCACAGTCAGAGAAGCAAAACGAGTGTTTATCAACTTCAAGTTTCATCACACATCAAAGTACTAAAAAAACTAAACAATCACTCCCCACTGTAGAGAAGTACTTTCTAGAAAAAGTACTCCAGAAATTAAACAATGGGCTAAAATCTCCTGTCAAAAGGCAAAACTCCCTGCTGGCTTCATTTGCTATTACTGCAGCTACCATTAAATTTACCTTTTTTACAGTATTACAACTTAAAATGTTCTAAACAACAGAAAAAACTGTTTAGATCTTTGCTGACTGCAGGAACCAGGGACAGAATGAAGAACAAACCAATTACGCGTAACAAACCTCAGACAAGTCACTTGGTATTTCCTACACCAAAAAGCTGTAAAAACATCAGACATACATTTCTGGCATTGCTGATAATCAGCGAGCGTGTGGGTACATTTAGAAGAAACAGGATGGTTGCAATTACTTAGTTCTGGACTAGCTGCAGTTTCCAATTGGTTTTCCCAGAGGAAAATGGCCCTTTTTGGTAGCAGGGATCACACAGTAGGGATCTTGAGAATAAGTCAACTGTCTACATGGGGAAGAAAGTACAAACCTTAAACCACTCACAAAGCAAAAACGTCCCAGGGCTGAACACCACTTTATAATATGTACTAAGTGCCCCCACGTGCCAGAGAAGCGAAGCTAGAGTCTCTGGAAGACCTTTAGAGCTACTGTCCTTGCTCACTGCTTCTCCTCTTAGTCAAGCTGTTTCAGCCATTTGACTTTAATCTGATCTCAGTTCTCATATGCTGGAATCTGAGCCCTAACAAAAGGGAAACGGAGGTCCAGGTATCATTACGACAGTGTAACACAGCAGCCTGCACACTGCTGCAGTTTCTCTACAAGTACCGCAGATATTGCCCATCATGAAACCCCACAGGAACGGGGCAGGCAAGGACTAGGCAGGTGTTAGGCACCTTTAAGAAAGACATCACAGAATTCTCCGAGATGCTCTTCAACTGAGTTAGAAATAACTCACTACAAGGAGATTGAAGGTAGGAATCAAGGAATGGAGGAACACCAGAGGTGGTCTTGTTGTTTTTTTTTGTGCTTACAGTGTTTCCATGACAATGAGAACAGCCTCCATTCTCTGATCGTAGGCTAATGTCCAGAAGGTCTGCCAGAACCTCTCAACACCACTATTCTTTTTTTCTGAGGAAGAAAGGCTATAGCTCTCAAACGATTTACTTTTGGCTATGGATTGCTGCGCTCTCTTATCACCACTCCGTTACTCAGGGCACAATGACTGTTACCTGCAGCTAATGTGAAGTTGGGTACAGGCACCAACCGCAACGTGGCAAGACACTTCACTCTGGTGAAATTGGTGAGGGAGGCCAAACGTCAGCATGTGTATTTCTTTACACTATGCTCAAGCTGATGAGTGTATTAAACCCAAACTAATGTTTTTTTTGTTGTTTTTTTTGTTTTTTTTTTTAATGAAAGATATTTAGAGAGGGGAAGAGACATTCCCTAGTTTACTGAAGGACCTTCAGAAAAACTGTTTTGGTCCCAAACACATCAACAGAAAGTCAGGAAATAAACAACACAGATCTCTTCTTCCCCCAGACTACTGCCTCTGTGTCAGAAGCAAAATGACCACTGAAATTCCCCAGCAACTCTGCACTGTCTCCACACATAAACCAAGATGACCTCTGGTCAAGGTTTAAATAACAGAACAGACCAACAGTATATGGAACAAAACTGCTGAGAATAGGATACATGAACATTTTGAATATATGGGTTTTGAATCTCAGTGCTCAAGAATACTCAAGTTAACTTGCTCAAACACTACAGAACTTACCATGTCTCCTAGCTCTTCTCTTCAAAGGAAAAAAATACAGTAAGACTGCGCATAGAGACAGCAGCCAAACTGACAAGGAAATGTTTTCCCTAGCTTGATTACCTCATCAAAGCCAGGTTTACCTACATTGTAACCCTTTGATACTCGGAACCAAGACTACCGCCTTGGAAACAAGCTGGCGTAGTTGGCACATGGACTAGAAGATCAAATACAAGCAGCACTCTGCTATTGCCTACACAAAAATTGCATCAGATTGTGAAGAGTGCCAGGCTGGTAAAATTTCATGAAGGTGTTATTCTCCAGAATTTGACTGTGATTTCTTAAAAATAAGCCTGCAGCTCAAACAACTGTGAAAACAACATTGGAAATGTGAACTAGTGTAAACCAACATTTTCTCAAATGTTCAAGTAATTCCATATCATTACCTCTCAGAGTAGAAATTGACCGATCCATCCCAACGATTGCTGATTTCGAAGGCTAACATAAATTTTCAACATTTAGTAAGCAAAGCACAGTGACAATACGATGACTAGGAGAAAGGTCCGGTCTTAGAGAACACTGCCTTACTTAGCACAGAATCATTAAGACTGGGAAAGACTTTAAGATCACCTGGTCCAACTGTCAAACTGCCTGACAAACAAATAGAGACTAAACCCAGAGCTATACCGTTTGCTCATTTCTGTTCTCATTTCCAGTCTCCACGCACAGCGAAGTCTTTTGGGATTAAGAGTCAAGAGATCTTAAGCCCAATGCTTGGCAGTTTTTCAGTCCGCTCAAATCAAGGTGGAAGTTTTCTATTAACCATTACGCCTATCACTAACGTTTGATAAATAAATACAAAGATCCTTACCAAAATGCCAGCCGTTCACTGTTACAAGAAAGCACAATCTGTACCCTCTCGATTGCTGGAAATAAATACAAATAACCATTGTCAATGTGGATCACTTCTACATTAAAATACATCTTACTCTTGGAATGCAAGGCAAATCCTGGCTGATCTGGGTCACAGCTCCTTCCTCAAGTTCCTCAGCAGCAAAACTCTCACCCAGAGCCGATTTCCCTCAGTTTCTGCTTAGTTCACTGCAGCCTCAGAGATGGTAGTAGCTTCATCGACAGCTCTGTTGCTATTTTTCCCATCTCCCGCCCTCCCTTTTTAACTCCATGTGCTCACTTCCACACTGAAGAGTTGTTTCCCCCTCTCCCTTCCTTCCAAGACGTTCCAAAAGAAAGAGCACCAAGCCTTCTGAATTGGTTTCAGGGTACTTACTGCACTTAAATGCCTTCAAAGTACAGTAATAGGCAAAGTATATTTTTGTTCGCCTTCCTACTGGATGCATTTCTCTCTTCCTGACTACGCTATCTCCTTTCTCTGAATAAAATTCAGAACTTCTCTTTCGTTACAGAAAGAAGCAGAGTTTGCCTCGAATTCTCACCATTCTAAGCTGCCAACCACTGGCACAAATTCTTGAAACAGAACTTCCCAGGTGCACAGGGCAAGGAGGGTCTGCAGATGACCGCATGACCGCAGCTGGTACTACTTCTCTTAAAAAAAAAGAAAGGGAACGGAGTTCTTAGCTAACAAGCGTTGCTAAATCCAGAGTCATTGGCTAAAATCACTTACACTCCATGCTTTTCATGGTATTTACAGAGATTTTCAGGATACTATCCGGACGGAGTTTTACCCACACAGTAATTATCACACCGCGGGATCGAGGTTTCCTACCTGGCAAACAACTATCAACTCAGACTCGTATTTATTTATGAGAAAGCCCCTATTATCACACGACTGGATCTTATTCTACAGCTTCCTTTTTTTAGCAGGTTGTTACATTTTACATTTAGGCATGTAGAGAAGATGACAGCTTGATTCTCGAAGCGTACGGAAACAAGTTATTAACCGTCACGTCAGGGTATACTCCAGCACTACTTTGTGCCTCGCTAATGGCACAAGTTGAACTGTTCTCTATGGGCCCCCTCCCATACGCTACCACTAAACCATCCACGGGCGGACACCACAGCTCTCCCCATCACCGCCGACGGAGCGGAGCGCACCTGGAACCCGAGCGTGTGGGCACACACTGCAGCTGCTCGGAGAGCAGAAGGGATTCCCGTGGAACGCGGCACATGGCAACACGCATCGGTCCACATGCTAAAATTCCTTGCAAAAACCGCTACCGCACGTGTGAGGGGAACTGAGAGCTCAGGTAGCGTTTTGTCTCGCTCAACGCCGCCGGTGCCTTCCTGCCATGCGGTAAGCACCGCTCGCGGAGATGGGTTTGCCAGACTCTCGAGCCCCCCGAGATGCCGAGGCACGCACCGCGGTTCTGCTCTCCGCACACTTCGGCTTCCCACCCACCCACCCACCCCTTTTTTGGTACCCGGCCGTAGCGCCTCGCTCCACCCGCGGACCTCCGCTAACCGAAGGGGCCGGGAAGCCGATTCCAAGTTTCGGACCGCGGCACATCGCGGCCAACTTACAGCTCCGAGGAGCGGGGACGGGGCTCGCCGCCCAACCCGGGGCTGCCGCCGCAGGCTCCGGGCGCAGCACACGCGGTGCCACCGCCTCCCCCGCCGCCCCCGGCGCGGCGCACAGCGCTCGGAGCGCGCTCGGGGAGCGCTGGCCGGAGGCGGCACCGCGTCCCTCCGGCGGCCCAAACTCCCCGGCCCCGCCGCCGCCTCCCCGCCCGCCCCTCAGCGCCGCCGCCCGCCCGGGCTGACATAATCGGCGGCGGCGGCCGCGGCAGGCGCAGCGCTTCCCTCCCCGCCGCCCGCTCCCCGGGGTCCGCCGCCGGAGCCCGCTCGCCGTACCCCGGTCCCCCGCCCCCCGCACCGGGCTGCTCGGCTGGGCGGGGGCGGCGCCCTGTGGCCCCGCGCCCGGCCCCCCGTGCGCGCCCGGAGCTCGCCCAGCCCTTCCCTCCCCTCCCCTGCCCCCCGGTCTCACCTCGGAGCGGCGGCGGCGGGCAGAGCTGCCGAGCCCGGCGGGGGCGGGGAGGGAGCGGAGGGGAGGGGGGGGGGGGGGGCCGGCGTCTGCTCCGCAGCCGCTACCCCTCGGCGCTGAGCATCTCCCCGCGCCCCGCGGTGAGTCAGGCAGGGAGAGCGCCGCGGAGCCGCGCACAACGGAGCCCCCGCCGCCCTCCCCGTCCAGCCGCCGCCGCGCGCGCCCCCGCCGCGCCCCCCCCACCCCCCGGTTTGGCACCCCCCCCGCTTCCCGCGCGCTCCTTCCGCGGCCGTGCGCGCTCCCGCGGCCGCGCTGCCCGCGGGGGCGGGGGCGCGCGCGCTCACCGCGGCTCGGTGCGGTCCCGGCGCCGCGCGGGCTGCGGCGGGCGGGCAGCTGCCGCGGCGCCTCCCCCCGGCCCCCGCCGTTACTATGGATATGGACGGATGCGGGCCCTGCGGCTCCTCCGCGCCCACCCGCGCGGGCGGGCCGGGAGCGCCGCGCTCCCCGCAGGGCGCCGGTGGATCCCCGCTCCTCCCGGCCTGTCCGGGCCGCCGTGCGGGGCTCGGGGGGCCGCGGAACCAGCGGCCAAACTCCGTGCCCGGCTTTCCGGCTTCACCCCTGTAAAAGCACTTTTAAAATGTATTTATTTATTTGTTTGTTTGTTTGTACCACCGGTGTCTAAATAAATCTTAGCGGAGCTCCGGTTCACGCGCTGACAGAGCAAACAAGCGTCCCGCAGGACTGTTTACTCCAGCCCGTGCATCCCATTAAGCAGTCGCCGCGTTGCCCCATAAAAGCGACGCCACGAGCGAGAACGCCCCCCGCTCCTTTAACTCTGCCGCACGTCGGGGGACGGAGCTGCACTCCCGGCCCCCGCGGTGGTCCCACCGCTCGCTGTGCCCCGGGGAAGCCATGCGCCAGGTGGCTGTGCACGGTCAGACACGAGAAGCGTTCTGCCGGCTCCCGAAATGCTACCGAGCTCCGCAGGTGAAGCGGTCGCCGGGTATGCGTTGTAACGCTGATTCCTGCTATAGGGTCATGGGAGCTGCCAGCGGGAGGGGTGACCCAGCCACCAAGCCCGGAGCAGGACTGGCTCTTCCGCTGTCCGAGAAATAATGAGCTTAATTAAAAAGTCCAAAAAAAAAAATAATGAAGAAGGTCGCTGGGCACAGCTGCACACAAGTTGCTGTGCTGGGATTCAGCGCAAGGGGATGAACGCAGACAGGTGCTGCTGCCCTGGGTCACTGCCAATGCAAACTTCAGGCACGTGTGCACTGCCGGTCCACGGTCCAACCTGCTCAGAGCCATCGCACAAACTGAACCGAGCAATGCCATCCACCCTCTTTGCACGCCCAGCTGAGTGTGCCCGTACAAAACCTCAACGCAGGCAACTTCGTGCACCAACATAACCCTCTCTGAGGCTCCTTAGAGTGAGCCTCCCTCACAGCTTTCATTAGGTCTCAAACCACCGCTAAGCTGAACTTGTCAATAGCAAACCCCTGGAAGAGTCTGACGGCCCTCATAAGTGGCTCCCTGTTACAGGCAGTGTTGGCCGTGCAGCACAGCCTGCCTCTGGGCAAGGCTCACTGTGGCAGCACGGAGTGCAGCACTGGGATCCCCCAGCACGGAGCTGGCAGTGGGCACAGCACTGTGCCTGGGAGCAAAGGGGCTCCATGCAGCCCAGAGAGCAACAACTGCTGAGTATTTAAGAGTTGGAAGGCGTGCTTGTAGCAGTGCAAGCTTCTGGTGGGAAACCTCCAACATCTTAAGACAAGGTTTGGAAAATTATTTTGATTTTATCTGGATGCCCTCTGCTTTTTCTCACAGCTCTCATTGCTCACTACAACCTCATAGATGTGGACTCGTGTTTATGTGGCTGTGATGTAGTCCATACAGGAAGACTGAACAGAACGCAACAGAACAGAATACAAAAGTTTGGTTCAATCAGGAGAAAAAGTAAACATTTTGAAATGCTTCCTGAGAAGAATTCCAAAGGTTTAGGCTGTAAATACGAAAATGACCATTTCACCACATTTCATCTTTTTCTGCACGATGAAGCACTAAATCTAAGTTGCAACATTTTTGTTCTGCTATGAAGGCCTTTTAAAACACACACACTTGGGCAGTGTTTCCTTGAAACGCCTTATTTTTTAATTTGCCCAAGTTCTTCTGATCTCTCGGATCCGCATCTCCAGATAAGAAAGCTCCCTGTATGGTCCCAGCCCTGTCCTGGGTTGTGTGATCTGCATCTGCAAATTGAAAACCTGTTTTTCCTATAGATGGGATGTGATCCATTAACAGCATTCTGAGTTAGGAGCAATACCTCAATGGAATCTAAGCCAGAAGAGGAACACGCTGAGGGTGTCAGCGTGAGCCCAATGTGGTGACGATGGAGCACGGTGGAAGCGCTAGCCGTTTCCTGTACCTGCCATAAACTTCATTACTTCCATTGATCGTAACATATTGCAGACTACAGCAGCTCTGCGTGAAGGAAGCAAGTGTGTAAAAACAAGCAAATCCTAGGAGAGGATGAAGGCTTCTAGCAAGATGGTGAGATAAAAAAGGCATTTTTAGGAATGCAGAAGCTTGGTGAGGAGGCAGACATGAGCACAGCCTGTTGTACTGTGCTAACAGGGAAGATGGGCGTGATTTCAGCACGAGGGCACTCTCCCATTGGAGCGGATCCAGAGGAGGGCCACTAAGATGATCAGAGAGCTGGAGCACCTCTACTATGAGGAAAGGTTTAGGAAACTGGGCTTGTTTAGCTTGGAGAGGAGAAGACTGCAGGGAGACCTCATTGCAGCCTTCCAGTACTTGAAGGGAGCATATAAAGAAGAAGGGGAATGGCTGTTTATGAGGGTGGAAAGTGATAAGACAAGGGGGAATGGTCTTAAACTGAGACAGGGGAGGCTTAGGTTAGATATTAGGAGGAAGTTTTTCACCCAGAGGGTGGTGATGCACTGGAACAGGTTGCCCAAGGAGGTTGTGGATGCCCCATCCCTGGAGGCATTCAAGGCCAGGCTGGATGTGGCTCCAGGCAGCCTGGTCTGGTGGTTGGCGACCCTGCACATAGCAGAGGGGTTGAAACTAGATGATCATTATGGTCCTTTTCAACCCAGGCTATTCTATAATTCTATGATTCTCTCTCTCCTCTCCTTGCTTGGATTTGCCTCCAGCTGACAGCCCTGAGGCCTGGCCCTGTGCCTGAGAGGCCTGGCTATGGTGAGGAGCCATGGTGGCCATGATTCTTCCTTCAGGGAGTTTGGCAGCTGTTGCAGCAATGGGACAGACCGGTCAAATTGTTGGCTCTTTTTGTGAATAGCTTCAGATTTTCTTGAGTGCCATTATGTTTCATTGCAAGTTGGACGGTTAGGGGCATCAGATCATACTAGATCATTTCTGGATAAGAATCATCGTAAGAGTGAAAAAAAGGCCATTTTAAATAAAGAATCCAGTTATCACATCTGTAGAGTTGATCAAGTCCCAGATTTCCCTCACTTAAGCCATCAGTTTCCCCACTCTGCTCTTCAGTTAAAAAGTCAAAACAGACTTAGATTTTCAACAAAATGGCCTCTAACGGTTACTTTTCCTACTGACAAAGAAAATTACGCATATTTTCTGAGAAAATGATATCTAGTCAAACAACATTAGCAAATTCATTTGCTACTTAAAATTATTTTTTTTAGACACAGAAAATCATCTAGAAATAAAGTTTATTCTGTGAAAATAAGTTGAAGCTGCTTCCTTTTAGTAAAAATTAGGAGTATTATACCCTATTTTTTTCAAACAATTGCTCCAAAAGTTTGTGCTACTTTTTTTTTTTTCCAATAGTGCTGAAAAGTTCTGCCTTATAATAACTTGACTGCTTGTTAGAGATAAGTATTTGCTAATTTGAACTGCTTTGCTGATATCTATACCCTTACTGGTTGATACTCTATCAAAGGATCTACACAGTCAGAGCAAGATAAAATTAATTCTTGTTTGCAAGTAGGGAAGTGATCTTCAATAAAAAGCAAGATAAAATGATTGTAAAATATTGAAGATGACTGTTTTTACATTCCTTTCTCAGATTCACATTAATTGATTCTGAATTCCCTGAATAGAGACCGGACAGACTGATTTTATAGGATGAGAGGTAATGGCCTTAAATTGTACCAGGGAGGTTCAGGTTGGATATTAGAAAAAAAAATACTCTGAAAGAGTGGTGAGGCACTGAGACAGGCTGCCCAGGTGGAGTCACCACCCCTGGAGGTGTTCCAGAACTGTATGGATGTGGCAGGGAGGGGCATGGTTAGTGGGCATGGTGGGAGTGGGCTGATGGTTGGACTGGATGATCTTAGTGGTCTTTTCCAACCTGAATGATTAATTGACTGCATACCATAGGTAGTTATAAGTACACATTAGCACAACAGTATTCAGATATTGAAGTAAAATAATTGTTTGGGTATGTTTACTGAGCAAGAAAATAATACTGTGAAGCCAGTAGACTTAAAAAAAAAAAAAAGAAAAACAAAAGCTCGTGAGAAATTGCCAAGTATAGTTTAATTGTATACTATAATAGTATAATTGCTAAAGATGAGTATACAGATGCGAAAGGAAGCAGGGAACAGGGATTGCTGCAAACAAGTGTTGCAAAAGTCCTTTACTGGAATTATTGCTAGGTATGTTCCTTACAGTGAGGTAAGCACACAACAAGCAATGTGCACGAGGTTTGTGTACAAAATTCTTATGGTATGGTACATAAGTTGGCAGAGAATGTAAGACCTCTAATAGTGCCATAGTAAGTCATGACAAAAGGAATACACTAACTGAAAAGAGGTGGAAAAGTCGTATTGCCTTGAGTTAGAAGCAGGAAAGAGAAAGGAAGTTGTCATCTTTTAAGCACAGAGACAACTCTCAGAATGCTGTTTTAAGCAGCAAAGTCTCCTGGGGAACTTACTGCCAGTCCTGCAAACTGGCTTTATTTTCAGCTCTGGGTCAGCACTCAGAGGATGGGATGTTGCTGTATAGGACAAACCCTTCTGATAGCTTAAATATACTAGCGGGGAAAATGTGAGAACGAAATCTAGCATCACTAACACGAGAACTGTCTTTGTCCATTTCTTTTACATCCGGTCTCATAATCAGTAGCATGCCTATCTTTCAGAATAAACCTTCTTTTTTATTTTTGTTCTTGAACTTGTACAGAATCAAAGCCCAAAAAAGCTGATAAATTTGGGCTATACATTCTCTTTGGAAATAGCAAATTCAAATGAAGTGTGAATGTGCAGCTATTGTGGGATTCCTACTCATAGAGATAACTGGGTCTACCTTCTGAAACGGATGGAGTCTCTGCAGGAGCTCGTGTTGCTCATGGGATTTGGGAAAGAATTTACCTACCTTTTAAGATCTACAGGAAATCCAAATGTGTGAACTGAGATGATCACACATCTGGTTTTCATGGCCTGAGACCTACTTAGCACCTGGGTGCCAAAGGAAGGAACAACCACAAACCACCTTAACCTGCCTTGAAATAAGGTGTCAAGAAATGAGCTGGGAAATTTCTCAGGGCGGTAGTAGTTATAAACATGCAAGCAGAGGACAGCACAAGGGAGTTTTTGACATAGTACAGGTTTAGGACTTTTCCATTTTGTTTATTTCACTAAAATGGCCACAGATGTGAGGAGACTACAGTCCAGATTGATATAAAAACAGTTTCTAAAACTCTATATACAATCTAGTTTGGATCCTCTTTAATGTTTCTGAAGGAGCACACATATAAGTATAATCTGGTTTCAAGCAGGTTAATGATTCTTGAAATCTTTAAAACAAACAGAAATTTAGGAAAGGTACAGAGCTTCACTTTATTCTGGTGACCGTGATGGTTATCCTGCTTTTGACTAATTAGAAAAGCACAAAAAAAGATGAATGGGCACATATGTTCTAACAAGTGATCAGTAAGTAAGGCAATGAAACAGAGTGAAAATCTGCGGTTAATCCCAACAAAGAAATGCTTAAATTGGAATATTACCTCAGAACTGTAGAACAGAATCTTTGTGTCCTTATCATTAGACAATCAAATGGGGAACCATGAAGTGAATGTACAAGAATGTTAGTGGGTATGTGTTGCTGGGAGAAGGAAGGCAATTTTATGGTGTTGAAGTGAAGAAAGGAAACGTTGCTTGGTGAGTCAACCGTTTTCATGTAGAAAAAGAAAGTATGGAATCAGAAACATTGCTCTATTGTTTGCCCTGTATATATGTTATTTCAATAACGAAAGACAAATATACGCTGTCAAAATTCCAAACCACAGCAGTGATTCCGAAAATTCCTATTAGGGCCAGAAAGGAATGCTAGATATTAAAGGCAAAGCAAAGGTATTATGACTTTTAATTCTCTTCCCAGGATCAAGTAAATATAGATACTGTGTTAATTGTTCACACTGCTGCAAAAGAGGTATGTGTGTTATTTTGCTCTATTAAGATACCGACATTAAGAAGAATTTTTGGTTAAAGGGACTATATAAGCTGACCATAGGAACAACAGTAAGAAAGACAGTGTACGTTCTCTGGGCTAATCAGTTCATAGTCTCTTTTTTGTCTGTGGTGATGCCTGACTGGTAAACCAGGGAAGAGAATTTCAGGAGTCTCTGTTGCTTCCTTTCTTAACACCACTCTTTTGCCCTCAAATCGTCCTTTCCCTTCTTCCTGTTTGTTGGGTTCTCTTCAGGCTCAGATGTTATTTTTCATACTCCCTGGAAAAACACAACCCAGGTACTGAGCAAGATGGCTATGCAGTACTCGGCAGTGATTAAAGAACAGAGCATTGTCTAGGGACACGGTATTTAAACGAGATGCACACTTGCCAAGGAATTTGAATCGACAGTAACTAAACGGAGATGTTTGGGAAACAAGATCTATGTGGAATTATAGAGTTAAGCAAGTTCCAGCTGGAGGAAAATGACATAACAGGAACTGTCTACAAATAATTAAAGACATGTCATAAAGTAGGCCATTTTTTTGGATTAATCAAAGACAACTGAGGACTCATTTAACATGCAGAAGGGAAAATTTAGGTTAAACATTAGGAAAGACTGTGTAACGCCTGAACAAATAAGAGTTCCTATACAAAAGTTCAGACTGGAAAACTGTTCAGGAGGTCTTATTTCTTGGGGTGATTCAGAAATAACTAAACTCCAGGCTTTGTAAGAGAAAGCGTCAGGTGACCCCTAGAAGTCAGCTCAAATCCACGCAATTCTGGCTACGATACCCTAAGGCTTTTCCTAAAATGCAACCGAAATTGGAGACAGATTTACACCTTTGTATTGTATGCACTTAGACTGTATTTTAACCACCCTCTATGTGCTTTAGACACTTAGCATTATGTATGCAAACCATTTATTTTCATAAATGTTTTGCTTCAAATACTGTTGCAGTAAACACTTTCATGTAACCTTATAATAAGAAGGGAAAATGGTGACTTATAGGCATGAATGAATGAAAAACAAACTGAAAAGCCAAATTACCAAAGAATAAATTTAATTTTGTAAATAACAACTTCTGCAAGCCTATAGAAAAATTGAATAAAAATGGCTATAGAATTGAATTGTGCAAGACAGTGACTACTTAGTCCTCAGTCTTGTAATATGCATTGCAGTGCGACAATCACATGTAGTGTGCTTCCAAGTCCCCTCTCTGGTGCCTGGATTGGATGTTGCATATTTTCATACATTCAAAAAAACTTCTAATAAGTTACTCTTTTATTATTTTCTTCAGAGATCTTAGGAATTTCCTTCTCCTTTGCAATGAGCTGTTGTGGACAACAGGAATACATTTTCTCTTATGAAATGCTGCCTGCTATTCCTAAATATGTATTAGTCGGTAACAATTTAGCAATCACATTTTTTTGCCAAGGTAAAATCTTGTAGGTGCTTCAACTCATTATTTTCAAATAGTGTTCAGAATTACCTATCCAAATTATTTCTTGAATTCAGCAAAGTATTAACTGCAAGGGCCAGAAGGGCTGTTAATTAGCTGTTAATTATATCTGAAGGTCTGATAGCACTTATGCATATGGTTCCAGCATTACATTGGCACTCTATAGTGTGCACACCAGTAGGAATGAAGAAAAGCCCTCAAAGACAAAAAATCTGTCAGAATATGAAAATGTGATGTAATTCACTATCCACTGATTTGTGGTGGGGTGAAGGGATCTATCAGAGGGTGGGCTTTTTAGAAAGGGG
Source organism: Gallus gallus (assembly GCF_016699485.2). Classification (NCBI taxonomy): domain Eukaryota; kingdom Metazoa; phylum Chordata; class Aves; order Galliformes; family Phasianidae; genus Gallus; species Gallus gallus. The sequence continues at coordinate 46,898,893 of NC_052532.1, forward strand.
ATTTGACTGCCTGGAAGGAGATGTAAGTGATGCAGCCAGGACAACTCCAGTTTTTGTTGTGGAAATTCTGCCAGATGTGAAAGCATCCTCCACGCAATTAGAAAAGAAGATAGAGAGGAACGTAGCTGGCTGCCTGACTTACTTTGATTCTCCTGTTTTGTTCCAGTTTTTGAATGGTACCAGCATCTTTATTAAGCACACTAGTATGTAACAAACTTTCAAGTATAAGCAGAGAAAAATGTAACTCCACTGATCTATTCTTTTGGAAAGTTTGATCTGAGAGACAGTTGGTCTAGCAGACCAAAATCTACCTCCACCTTTGCAGTCCAATACAGTCTCACCTACAGCAGTCAATGGGGTTGTAGAAGATTTTCTCAGCTTTTTCATCCAGAAATGGGGCAAAATCCCATTTGCATGGGAAAATGGGGCAAAATGCACTTCTTCCCTAATGGATAATGTTTTTGTTGTACCCAGCAAAGTCTGGACACAGCAGAAAGAAACCTCCTTAATTTTCTTCTTTTTTAATTTCCCTTCCATTAGAATATGGCAAGATTCACTGGTTCCAATTTTCATTTTCACCTACAAATCTATAACAGCAGTGGCAGGTGGTGATAACAAAACAATTGCTTTCAGAGTGTCAGAAAAGGTGGCTTTGGGATAATCAGCATTTTGAAGTTGTTTTTGGTTTTGTTTTTGTTTTTTTTTTTTGAAGCATAAAATCAAGCTGATTCTGTTTGCCATTGATACACGCAGCTTTGTTGTTGATAAATGAATATAATGTGTATAACCTCTTGCAGCATTTAAATAATGGTTATATCAACTCCTATTTACTCATGTGGAGCACTCTGTCTCCTCAAATAAATGGCATCTTTTAGAGGCCAAAGCACTAAAGCCAATATAACACAAAATCAATTTTAACAATATACTTATTTACAGTAAAGCTAATCCGAAGCAAAAATCCCAGTCTTAAATAGCCACACCGAGCTCAAATAGAAATTCTTAATTTTTGAGACATAAAGAAGGTACTACTCTGAAAGTTGGAATGGATTTTGTCTCTTTTTTTTTCCCCTTCACAATATTTTTGTGCCATTGTGCCTGCATTTTTGCCACATAGACACCACTGTAACAGATTTCATCAAATAAAGAAGAGAGGAGCCATAGAACACAATAAAATTAGTCCTCATCAATCTGGAGTGTAGTAGGGTGATTGAAGCAAGTGGGTCATGCAACTGGAGCTACCTACCACAACTGTAAAATTATTCAGAAAGAGAATATTTTCCTTAAAACTGAGCACAGGGAGGAACACAGTCTTCCTGGACAAAAATAGCAGGGAAAATATGCTAATAGTTCCATGAAGTTGCTCAATCTGGTTTTGGTAGACAGTTAAGGTGAAAAAAACTTGTTCCCACAAAACTATTTCTTTTCTTTGTAGCGTTTCTTTAAAAGTTATTGCTCTTGTGGGATTCATGTAGAAATGAATTCAGATTTACTTTCTTTTATATGATTTTATAAATCATAAACTGTTGAGTTATCTGTAATTCTTTTTCTATCTGCTGTTGTGTAATTAACAGTGACTAAATCAGCATCTATGCGTTTTCTCTCCTGTAGATCAGCTTTAGCTAAAATAGTGATTAATGGAATGAAGTTTTGCAAGTATTACTGGGTAAAAACTTATGCTGACTTCTGTCCCCAACATACTTGGACCTAACTATAACAGCTTATTTCTAGAATTACAGTTGAGAAACTAATTTTTCATGATATTTTAGAAATATGAAGTGTATTTTTCCATACCTCTTTTAGCAGATTGGAAAAACAGCAATCTTTCATCCCCCAAAAAAACAATTCGCTGTTCCATATTTTTCACATTTCAAGACAAAAAGTTCCCTTTCCACTTTTTTCTGCATTCTTTGCCAACTCCACTACAGTCCTGTCTAGTGGCAGACATCACCTGCTTCTTTAGCCAGGTCCACTGCCAAACATGCAAAAATCTTTCCCCCCAAAAGTAATAAAATAAGTACATCAGTGGATTTCATGTATTCTCATAGCTATATTCTTATCTAATATCTTGGATTAAAGAAAAAGAAGTGAAGAAAAGGATGAGAGCAACAAGATTTTATCTTGAAGAAAAATGCATAACTGGCAAAGAATGCTTTAAATTAGGTCTTAAGTAATGACAGCAACAGCAAAGGCTAATCACATTGTCTGACTCTAAGATCAGAGCAAAGAGTTGCCAAGAGCAATCAGTTCAGGCTGGGGTGGGGTAGTCTTCATGAAGGAGGAGACTGCCTTTCCAGGAAGAAAATAATTCAATTAGAAAAGGAAACAGAATGATTCTTTTTCATGGAAATTCTTTGGTTTATCAGGCTTGGATAAACAGAGGAAATCAGAGAAATATTTAATGTTCTTATTCTTCAGATAGGCCCAAGGAATAGAAAAAAAACACCTTCAATCAGTTAAGTAATTGCTGCTGTGGTTCTCCGTGAAGGCCAATTTTCAGATAAGAAAGCAAGAAAATCTTTCCTCAAGGAGGAACTTCCAGTAAGAACTCTCCTTAAAAAAAATGATGTTCCTGATCCTGATGGAAAGACTGGATGACTAAGATGGCTGATATACTGCTGTAAGAAGTTTTGAGTGTGCTAAATGGCAATGAACTCCCCAGCACCTCTAAATGAGTGTTGATTAACATCATTTTCTTACAGTCCAGTCAGCTGTTTGACACTTCTGTTTGTCTTCTGTGTTGAAAACGTCACTTGGCTGGCATCTGAACAAGGTTGGTTCTGGAAATGGTGACTCAATCCGAGGTCATGAACACATATTTCCTAGGGCTACGGATAAAAAAACATCACCAAAACCACTAGTGTCAAAGTAGTTAGAAAACAGCTAACACAACCTGATAGACACTACACTTTTTCAGTATCATTGTCAGTTTTTAGAGGACCTTTTCTACTATAAATGAAGGCAAAGAGTACTAGGAGTGTTCAAGCTCACAATCTACAAAACTGCTGCAGCATGCACGAGGAAAGCTCCCTGTTCACAATGGAATTATATATATATATATATATATATATATATATTATCTCTCCCCTTTGGGTCCCCTCCACTCCCATGCAGCTGGCCCTCACTGCGCCCTGGCAAAAACAGGAAACTGAGAAACATATCATATGGTATCAGGGGCATGTTTATCTTCCTGGTGAGCCTCAATAAATTTCAGAAAACCAAATATATTTTGACCATTCAGGACATAAATGTTGAAGTTTTTTTAGAGGTTATAGCAGGTTACCGTCAGCTGGAATAGTACTTGATCAGCTTTTAAATTTATCACTTTGATTGTGGAGTTGTCAGACCTTAATAATTACAGTCTTCTTTATTTTGATGGATGTCCTGTAAGGAAAACTCATAACACTGCACAAAATGCTTCTGGTGTTTTAATGAATGGTGCTCTTCTTTGTGAGTAAATAACAAATTAGTGAACAAGCCACAGGCCACATTACATAAACATTATACCTAATTAGCTGCAGTTGTAAGGAGAAAAGTAGTGACATGTTTTTGGCTTTTTTTTCCTAAAAGTTTCCAAGAAAACAAATCAGTTTTGCTGACTGAGTCATATTTGAGATAATTTGCTTCATTTTATTCAATAAATTACCTAAGTTGTGTATTTCTCATACTTCTTTATTTGATACATCACTGATCCTTTGATCGTTACCAATTTTTTTTGTGTTCTTGTACTTTTTTTCTCTCCCTACTTTCCACTCTCATTCTCTGCACCTTGCATTCCCTGATTTGCACTCAAGACTTTAAAAAACATTGTTTTTAAATAAAAAAATAAATTTGTGGTAATGTTAAAGTAGACATGAAATAAGTATATTCCAGATAGTTGAATGAAACTCTTGATCTTAATTACAAGTCAAAATTTACTCAAGTTCCTAATGAGATATAAAGGAGTTTGGTGGAAATGTACTGGAATTTAAATTGATAAGTTTATCTAGAGGTATTTTAGCAAAGGAATATGTATACTCACAGATATTCTACCAGGTTTATAAAAGGTTTTGAGGTTAAATTTCAGTACTGATAGAATACAAAGATCAGAACTTCTAAATTAAATGGTGAGGGAAAAATCAGAAGCAGTGAGGCCTCAGTACACAGTTATTCTTTGAATAACCACTGAAATAAAGTGGACAAACTAAAGGATAGAAAGGACAAACTGAATAGACATAAAATATTGCTGGGAACTCCGTGTCAGTCTGAAGTGACTTTTTATTCCATATTCCAAACTATTAGAGGACTCAACCTCTTGGGAAATTTTCATTAGTTGTTGAAAAAAATGCCATCAGCCAGCCTCTCTTTTCCAGTGAGGGATTCCTCTCAAGAAACCCTGTGTAGTTCCTGGCTTTGATCTTTGTCCCATTATTTCAGTCTCATGCTTCCTCTTAAAGAGTCTGATAATATCCACTTTTTGATAAAAATAATTTAACTGCCAAATGAGAACTCCCCTGATAAATGTAGTTTCTGGATGTTATTAACAACATTAGAGAATACAGTGAAAACTGCAATAAAGCACACTCTTCTAATATCTGAAATACAAAGGACAAATTGTATTAAAAAATAAAAGGTTTGAAAAAATGAGAATGGCTCAAAAAAGAAATCGCAATAAATGTGACCCAGAATCACAGAAACATAATTTCTGGAAAATCTTAAAAATTGTTAAAAATGTCTAATGATAAAATGAAGTTTTTTAACAGTGAAGAAGTTGGGCATTCAAGATGCTTCTACACTGAAGATAGAATCAGCTTCTGCCCTAAATCTCAAGGTATGAACCCTAAGGAGATGATGATCATGGAAGACATTTGAGGTCCATTAATCAGTGTCACAAATGGAGTCTTGGCTTGTAAATTAAGACATTTTAAGGGACAAGTTTCACATGCTGGAATTGAACACACTGATAGGGAGTTCCATTACTTATTTCCGAGGAGCATGAATACACACTCAATATGGACCTGCTTATTACTGTCTATAATGCTGTGCCACTGACCAAGCAGGTACTTTAGGTTGTCTTAATGGATTTTTGTGAGGCAGGTTTTTTTTTTTTTTTTTTTCTTCTGATTTTTGGTCTTCTCTGCTGACATATTCCTGTAATATGTTTTTCCTAACCTCCACAAAATCTTTTATCAATAGCTTTAAATTTTTATCTCATATCAATTTATCTTTTTTTTTTTTTATTGGTCAATATCTGTGACCATTCAAACCATATTCTCTTTGGTTAGTTTATGTCTTTCACATTAACATTTTGTACTTTCAACACTATATTGATTCACAGAAGCTAGAGCTGGAGAAAATATTTATTAATGTCCTGTTAACTCTCTCTCTGTACATACAAGGCTATTCCTTGTCTTTCTAGTGTTTGTCCAGTCTAGATTAAAACAACTCAAAATGAGGAAGTTTCAGCTAATTCCAGAAGTTTTATACACAATATGTCTAAAATCTCTCCAATACTTAACTTTGCTTGTTTTTCTTTTACTGATCTTAAGTCTTTGCTGCCATATACTCTTTTGCAAACCAAGACCTCCTTTTGTATTTAAGACTTTTGATGACTATGATGTTCCTCTTGACGTATAAGTAGTTACACAAATATACCCCAAATCTGTGCCCCTAGTCAAGCAAGATCTGTGTAACTCTTTTGTAGTTTTTGTATTTAGTTTCCCAAGCTGAAGGTTTATTTGCTCCACTCATTATTTTTTTTTGTAAAAAAATTATCCTGAAAATATTATCCCCATAATAAAACCTGATACTTTTGCACCACATTTCTATAGAGACGATTCAAATTAAGACAGCTGCCATCCGAGACTCTAATAAAAATTTAAATTTGATATAGCTAAAGCATTTATAATGCTGAGTGAAACCACAGCTTTCTCAGATTCACCAATAAATGCAACCACCTAAGGAACAAAGGATAAAATCTAACATTCAGCTAAAAACTAGAGCCACTGAGAATTACCACTGAAGAAATTACAAAAGAACTGTGGTAGAAGACAAACTACAAAGTAAGACCAGATGCTTCCAATGCAAATAGGCATGTTAGATCTGGAGCACAAAGATAGAAAGAAAGCGGACAACTACCACAGGTAAGTATGCTGTACATACTGGTATAGAATTATTTTCTGCAAATAATTTCTGTGGTAGGAAAAGCAGAAATTTAAATAAAATCACATTGCAGACTGACTATTTACAGAGGGTTTCCTGAATCCAGTAGGCTGAATGCTGTCATGGCAGTTCTCCTCAAAGTCCCCAGTTCATTTGTCCTCTTCCCCATTTCCTCTTCTTTATTTTCCTTCCCCATCCCCAGAAGTATTTTCTTTACAACATCAGAGATTCCCTTTGCCCAGGGTAAACTCTGGCTGCACAAAGGGCAAGGCAGAAAATTTATGTCATTATTAAACTGAGTGTTTTTAGTGATATGAAAAAGAAGATAAGGAAGGAAGAAAATTGGCAGAAATTAGCTAGCTCAGATGATGGTAATAATGAGGTTTGACAGACAAGTCTGAAAGTGACAGTTATTTTTGACAAGTAGTGGACATTTGGGTAAAAGCAAATGAGAAAGGAAGTGCTAACCCAGCAATTTACTACTTAGTGATGCTTAATTACTATCTCCAGCTTACTTTCAGCCAGAACAGGGAGGAACCATGCTGCTACTTTGGCATAGACTGTTTGACACCCAAAAATGGAGCAGCTACTTTTGACAGTTTTATACTAGATGTTTTTATGCTTCTACTAGTGCAAGCAAGTCAATACTTTTTCTGCACTATCTATAGAAAGGAAGAGGGATCAGTATTCACATGTCTGTCTCACTGAAGAAAATACGTGGGGCATTCCATCCTAAACATGACACAAAGTTAAAGTGCTGGAAGTAGTTAACAAAAACTTCACAATCTAGACTTGATAAAAGCCTATGTTTGACTCGATGATCCTTATGGGTCCCTTCCAGTGTGGGATATTCTATGACTGTACAATCCCTGCTATGCACAGGGACATCTTTCACTGGATCTGGTTGCTCAAAGCCCCTTCAACCCAAGTTTGAACACTTCCATTGATGGGTCATTCACACCTTCTCTGGGCAATCTGTTCCAGTGTCTTAACATACTCATGATGAAAAAATTCTTCCTCATATCCAATCTATCTTCTTTCAGTTTAAAACTGTTACTGCTTGTTCTGGCACTACAGGCCTTGGTAAAAAATCTTTCTGCCTCTCTTATAAGCACCACTTACATATAGAAAGGCTGCAATAAGATTTCCCTGGGGCCTCCTCTTCTCCAGGCTGAATAACCCACATTCAACAAAGTTTTCGTCACATGGTATTCTAGTGGTCTAATCAACTTCCAACACGTCCATGTCTTTACTGTGCTGGGGACACAAGAGCTGGGATCACTGGTCTAGGTGGACTCTCACAAGAGCAAGACACATCGGGAGAATCACTCTCCTTAAACTTCTGGTCTTTTTTTTTTTTTTTTTTTTTTCCCCTTAAGGCAGTACAAGATAAGTTTAGCTTTCTGGGCTGCAAGCTCACACTGCTGGCTCATATCCAGTTTTTCATCAACCAGCATTTCCAAGTCCTTCTCTGCAGGGCTGCTCTCAATCAATTCATTACTCAGTCTGTCTTGATATTAGGATTGTCCTGACCTAGCTGCAGGACTTTGCAATTGGCCTTGTTGAACTTCATGAGGTTCCCATATGACCACTCCTTTATCCTGTCCAGATGGATGGCATCCTTTCCCTCCAACGTACCAACTGCACTACCACCCAGCTTGGAGGTGGTGAGGGAATTAGTTTGGGTTTTTTTTTTTGTTTGTTTGTTTTACAAATCTTGGCTGAAAACTTTCTTTCTTGACAATTATTAAGATAATAGGAGAAGTAAAACTACAAGGCAGTATTTTCATTAAGCGTTCAATCAAGTCATTGGAAAGACTGAAGCAGAAAAATAGTAGTTGTCTTCGGAGTAGAACTGCTTCCAATACATTTGCTGGGCTATATGTATTGTCACTGTAGTGGGGTCATACCATACTAACAGTAACTAAAACAACCTGTGAGAACTGACAACTTTGGTAGCCCAAAACTGAAGAAAGCTGAACAGGAACAATCTCTGCCAGCAGATACTTATGAATTTCTGACCAGGCAATAGAACTGCTCAACTGTAGGAGACATGGCTGAGGGGAGTGTTATACACAAACTGCTTTGCCAAAGCTTTCAAATTAGACTGTATTACTTTGTGATAATGCATGGATAGCACAGTAACACTGTGCTTTTTAAATACTTAGGAACACTGGAAATCCTGACTAGGGAACAGAAAACGAAAGTAACAACGAGAGTAGAGAAATAATGGAAGGGATACCCGGAGTTGTTGTTGAATCTCCATTCTTGGAGATGTTTAAATTTGACTGGACAAGGCCCTGAGCAAGTTGATCTAAATTGGCTCTGCTTTGAGCACAAGTTTGACCCAAAAGAGCCCCAGGGTTCCCTTCCAACTTAAATTACTTATGATTCTATGAGACAAGGCAGCATGGGAGTCCAAGCAAATAAGACCTGCAGATACTTTATTGTTAATTATATGTTAGCAAAAAACTATAGCTTCAGTATTCACAGCTGGCATTTAGAAAATTCAAATTCTGTTTGAACGATGAATTTATAAGAGTGAAATTCTGCCCTCAATTACACAGGTACTTTCCTACTAACTCCCTCTGACGCCCGATCTTGTTTAAGCAGAACATAAATTACTTCAATAGAGTGTCAGAAGGCCAATTCATTCTAGAGTATTTATACAGTATCTTTTAATAAGTAAATGATTTCAGGTCAGATGCTAATACATTTACTTAGAAAGATTTCAGTGATATTATCATTTAAAGGGAAATTCAGCTCACCATATCCAAGAAAGGCGGAAAGGAACTTTGAGACTTTTTTTTTCCCAAATAGAAAAAAAAATGCAGTTCAAGAATGCAGTTCTCTTTTTTAACTTCATGGTAAAATCCTAATTTATATCTAGAAATCTTTTTATTCTCAAATTGCTTTTCCTTGAAACATTCAAAATTAGAGGTTAGATTTATATTATAAGTTTATTTTATTCTTTTAATTTCTATATGGATACTTGACAGGCTGCCTATCAGTAAGTTATACAAAACCTCAAGCAAACTATAATGTGCAATAACAACTGCCGTAGTCAAATGACAAAATGTTTGCCACACTGAATTTCTATTGCACAATAATTACCAAAAATTAATATAACTCATTTTAAATGTCATTCTTTCACTATAAATCACTCTGAGAATGGCTACAGCACATTTCTAATCAACACACTTAATCTAATGAACATTCTTCTGGATGTATTAGTTAGCCTGAGGCATTATGGCAGGTATGCCTCAAGGTCTCATGCCCACACAGTACATGGAGTATATGGACCTAAGTGTGTCTAGGTCCATTACTGAATGAAAACTTGTGCTCCACATAACACCATAAACCCCACAAATCCAAGTGTTTTGACTTTGCCAATGACCTTTAGCCAAGTCCTGGATATGTCAGAATAAATTATTAAAGGCCAAATGCTCCTATCTGAATAGATAACACTACTTATTTTTCTCATTTCTCTAATGCATAGATTTCACATCAAATTTACTGTGATAATCTCACCAGCATGTGCAATTCAAAATACTTATAGAAATTTGGGGAAAATACCTTGATTCTCGTAGTCTTTGTCCACTGGGAGCCAAAGTAACTGGATCCTTTCAGCAGGAAGTACTCTTATTTAAATTATGATCATATGATCTCTCTCTCCTATGTTAAACAACATTGGTCTACCTTTTCCCCAGTGGGACTGAGATGGTTTGCTTGTTTTCACTTCATTTGTTTGAGTGACAGTAAAAAACAGATGTAATTCCTCAGCACAAATACCCGTACCAACGAGCTGCTGTTCAACATAAGATGTATAACCTTCAGATTGTTCCATCACTTTTTCTTCATTTGATGGACAGTTTTGTATTTAAACACTGAGATAAACTGTTACTCATAATTCTTAAAGCTAAAAATTAAGAATTTTTTGCAAATATAGGTAGACTTGCTGCATCATTATGCTTCTATTTTTATCTTTTTTTTTTTTTTTCACTTAGCTTTTAGGGCTATAAGGTTTTGTGAAATAAAGTTCAAGTTCTGGAAAAGAAGAACTGTGCAGAAGAAATAGTAACACATGCCAATGAGCATAAATAGCTTCAAAAACAAGCCGAAAAAACCCAATGCTTCTAGTGGCACAAATTGACAGGATATGTGAAGCACAAATTTAAAGCATTTGAAGTTATTTCTGATGCATCCAATAGCATGCCACAATGACTGTATTTTGTAAACTCCTATATGTAATGTATTATTATTTGATCCTTCAGAGAATGTATTAATCAGTGATAGCCTACATACAATTGGAAACATCTGGCATTTATGCTTCCAAATACAATGGGAGTAACCAATACTCTGACAAACCAAAAGCAACCCATAAAAGGGAAGTAGTAAAAACATTAGGACACATACTAAATATGAAACATACCAAGTAGACCAGATAATTTCCTACAGTACAGAGCATTGTCACTTCCTCTCCACAGCCTATTTAGCAATTGCTTTTTCTCATTATCTGCCTTTCATAGTCCCAGTTTCAGTAGAGGTGCAGTATCTCTGAGTTAGTTTCTCTGAATGTGGTGACCCAAAGCAAACCAGTGGGAGCCACAGGTACTCCAGAAATCACTTAGCACTTTGCAGAACTGAAATTGCTAAGAGAGCCCAGGCAAGCCTCTGACAGTGAGAGGTACATATGAATATCAATTCCACGGCGTACATCCACATGTCATGCTTGGCTGGAATCAGTCTGGTTTTGAGTATTAGCTTTTTGTTGAGGCTAGGTTCTGAATTTGTGTCATATCCTCTTTCTGTACTATAGGAATGTTCATTCATCCATAGCTGTCAAAGGAAAACAGCCACATTTTTGGGGAAAAGAAGTGATCAAAACACCTAAGGTCCCCAACTCCTACCAGTCCAGAACACAAGTTTCAATCCCTGTCCATCAACATCAGTGCAGACACCAGTGACTCCAAATTCCTCCATTTTTGACTAAATTCTAAGCAACACAGTTAAACCAATTTACTGTTTTTAAAAGGATAGATAGTATCATTAAAACATAATTCTTTTTTTGCTAAATAGATTTAACAAAACATTTAATTATGTTTTAATAACTCTTGTTCATGTCTGATGTAGACATCCCATGAGCAGTGCTTAAGCTAGGCAACAGCATTCAAGAATATAAGATCAATAGTTCTGTCTGGTAACATTTCTCAATAAACAAAAATCTCCAAACTACTGTTTGCTTTTACCTGAATCCATGCACATACAATTATGAAAAAAAAAGTTGACAGCTGCTCCCATGGCCAACTGGTAATTATTTTCCTTGCCTTATCACAATGAAGATTTAGCATCAATCTCAATCTCAAATTTTTCAATTTAAAGCTGAAAGGGCCTGCGGATGCCAAATGCTTATTCCCTACAAGTGAGGAAGTGCCCATACTGCTCAGTACTAACTCTTCTGGGCAACTACTTAGCGTTAATGGGTTCCCAAGAGAATCCTCTTTTCCTAGACCAGGAGTCAGTGATCAGCATTAAGATGTTATTTAGGGTCTTGTCCACAACAGCAGTTTCACAAAGAGCAAGGCAAGAATTTTAAATTGGGAACCTGAGAATTTCTTCTGAGGCACATTTTATTACCCACATATTCTGTAAAATACTGTTCTCAAGTTTTCCTTGAACTTCAGGGGATTACAGATAAATCATGAGCAGAACACAAATGTTGCTTTAGCTTTTACGAAGAATGAAAGCACAAGTGAAAAGTTCTGCCACTGAGGGAGGAGAGGAAGGGGAAGGGATGACTAAGCCCTGCAGTTCTGGCACATTAAGGGGAGGGGAGGACTGTCCTGAAGCAGGAAAACAATAACCTAAAAAATAAGAAGAAAAGAAAAGTTATTAAAACAGGCAGAAGAATTCTTCTTCATTTGACTGTTAGTTCAGCTCATAATTAGAAGATGATAGTTCAATTTAATGCCTTTTTCTTTTTTCTTTTTTTTAAATAAGTACTGTGTATATGTTATAAATTTAGAAGAACGGTAGTATTTCAATGGGCCTTTTTCTAATTCCTCAGAGTTCTGGGGCACATAGTGGGCAGAACATCACCAGAAAGGATTTCGGTAGTTTCAGCTGTTACCTCAACATCTGGGCTTTCGTAATAAAATATACGCTACTATGCTTTCTTGTAGAAATTTCAGCAATAAGAAAAGTCTTTGAAAAGAAACATTCAGCTGCTCGTATGACTAGAGTTAGTTAAGAAATTACAAATTCTGGATAATGTACAAAGAATAAACAGACCTTTGTTTCCTTTTGGAAAGCTTTTTTTAATTAAAAAGAAACGAACTTGCATTTGATAAAGCAGACCATTTTCTTTAACAGCTATATTTATTATCACTCTCACGTCATGCTCGCAATAGAAAACTTTCAGTAGAGAGGGGTTCAGATGTCATCTCCAAGGAGACTAATTGCATAATGAGCTGATGGGTTTCAGGAAGATATCATTACTTTTCCTTTCTGTTGCCATGGGCTTTGGATGATGCTTATATCGAGTTATAAAAAGTCCCATAACAGTGACACTTATTGCTTAAAATTTCCCTTTTATTTGGTTAACTACTGGAATAAAGAACTAATCTGTAAACACTGTTTTCTGCTAATTAGATGGTATATCCAGTGTGAGGAAGGAGGAACTATTTTAAGGTGTTTTGAAGTAAAACATTATTTTCTACTTAAATCACTATCTGAACTGACATCTTTATGTTAGTGCTTTGGCGGACTTTCTTTGATAGCCAGTTCCTTCAGATTCAAGAAAGGATTTTCAAGTTTTGGAAATGCTTTCGATGACCCCTCTAGAAAGACTATATGGAAATATGAAGTTTTAGTGAAAACTGAGTGTTATTCACAAAAAGTAGGTTGCTCCGAAAGTAATGCCTCCTTTTTATTTCCATGGAAACTACAACAGATACAAAGAGCACAACAGTACTATTTGATAAATTCTCAGCAACAGAACATTATTTTTTTAACACTGTCACCACCATTAGCTGTGCATTTGTGCCAGTGATGAACAAGAGCCTGTGTGCAGCGCTTGTAAAAATCTGCACCAGTGGAAGTGACTTGCTGTCACCTCTGTTTAAATGCACCACCCACCACCTCACTGTGCTCACATCCACTGTTGGTCTCCACAAACATTCAACAAGTGTTGATGAATGTCAATGGGTGTCAATTTTTTTCCACATGGAGGAATTCCATGACACACCTTTGCTTTGTGTGCACTTCTATGCCAGACACCATTCTGTAAGACTGCCTCTGCTTACATCAGTCATATGGCAACAAAATGTAACATAACATTGGTGGGAAGATTCAATCTCTGTCTTACCACCATCTGCCTCTGACATCGTGGGCCAACATAATAAAATGGGAGGTATTACTTTCAGAGCAGCCCTCATATATGTATACCTGATTACATTAAAATGTTATAGGGTTATTCTTCTGTAAAGTTAATTGAAAACCTTTTGGGAAATCAAATCTTTTATGAATATACAGGTTTCGGCTATACATTAAAGAATTTCATGAAACAAAACAATCTTTTTTTCCTTATGTCCAGTTTTGTTCTACCACTGGCCAATTTCATACTGATTTATGTTATTATGACTATTGCAATTATTAATTCAAGTAAACTTGCATTGCTCCAGTTCAGATCTGCTCTGCTCAGAGAACTGTATGTTCTTTTTTGCTTTATGATTCCTTTCATCTTCGGTCATAGCTCCATCTTTGTAAATGTATTCAAAATCTGGCAGTTTGTAATTCCACCTCATGACAAGGTCATCAACTGTGAATGAATACATAAGTCCTGTGCTTCTGAACATCCACAACACAAGATCCTAGCATTTCATACCTTGGAGAAGAGATGCATGCTTAATTTTGTATCATGTATTTTCTAGAACCTTACAGCTAATGAAGCAAACACAAAATCCTATGGGTCATGTGCCTTGTCAAAGCACTTAGGGAGAACTACAAAATATCAAAGACTTAACAACCTTTTTCAGTGCATGAGACTATTTATATCCACACTGCATGAGAAACTGGACCAGATTTTTACCTGGCAGTTGCCATGGTATGGTTCTGCCATGCACAGAACCATGGTATGTGCTGAGAATTTTGGTTCAGACCTGCAATAAATCATATATTCTGCTGAGACAGCAGAATGACAAGAGTCCAACCAAGAGAAATACCTGCATTCAACTGTCTTCAGTCCATTATCTATTCAATGAGTCCCAACATCAGATAGTCTACAAGAAAGCCAAGTGACATTACTGCAGAAAGACTCTAATCCAGTAGGTGACAAGTGTGTTAAAATAACTTGGTCTCCAATTAGTCACTGCTGAATAGGATTTGAAAACTTGTCTTTTGTGATACCTGCATGTTTTGCAAATAAGAATGAAAGAGAAATCTATTCAAGACACCAATGTCCTTAAGTCCTCCAGCTGCCTGCATTTTTTCTACTGCTGTAGCACATTCAGAGTATTACTCAAGCATGAAAACAGAGCAGTAAAAGTGGCAACCTTTTTTTCCCACTACATATTTCAATCCATTATCTGTACATCAAAATATACTACTTCTCTTTTTTTCTGATTTTCTTGACCGTTTCCAATCTCATGACTGTTTCTGGTCTTCATTCTTCTACTTGACAACGTAAAACCATTCAGAAATAAATATTAATGGCCTTGAACCTACCATGGCCATATATTAGTAGACAATTAACATAAGGTCACAAAATTGGTGCTGCTCTGAAATTCTAAGAGATAGTAAGATTTTCTTGTACATAAAATGGAATTAAACTGCATACTTGAGGTTAAATTATTTTAAGCTTCCTTTTAAAAATCACATAAAGGCTGTAAGACATTATTATAGTGAAGTTTATAAAAGCTTTTTCAATGAACATTCATTTATAAGTAAGCCTTAAATTTGCGATAGGATATACATCATGATAACTAAATAATTTCTACAGATATTACTATTTTGCTTTGCTTCGGAGCTGACGTTATAAATGAAAAAATTAAGGAAAAAGATATAGAGGCTTGACTATATGCTATGTAGATAATCTTTCCCTTATTTCATCACCACCTTGTAAAAATGGAAGTTGATTCTGCAGCACTAAATCAGACTAAAGAGAGAGAGGTTGAAACTTCATACTCCAGAGAACTGCAGTTGTCTAGACTTCCCATTAGCAGCCTTTTGTGCCCTCCCCTCTGAATTCAAACATGTCTTGAAAGTAAAGACATGAACTGCAGGCCATGGTATTTCCAATGTCTCAGCTCCTTTCTATCAACTTGCAGACCATTTCTGACCTTATCAGCATTCTGGCCAGAACTTGTTCCCTTTCACCTGAAAAGATAAGGTGAGGGGAACCTGAAAGTACATAAATATGCAACAACCATTCCTTCTTCAGGTGCCCTCTGCATATACTGACAGTCACAGTATATTTGAATCATAGTTGAATGGGTATTGAAATACTGTTCTGCCAAACTGAGCAGCTGACCTAGAAGACAGAACTAATTAATACCGTTTTGAAAACTATGAATTCAGATCCTTCAAGGACTGGAGCATGTTAGAGCTGTGCTAGCTGTATGTCCACTGCTGCTGTCATCTATACCAAATTCTCGAAGAAGGACTAGTGATACTGCCCTATATCCCTCTCCTCCTTCCTGGTTAATCCATTCAGATAATGACTGAGAAATAATGTTTTTCTTCAGTTGTCACAAGAATAAGAGGTAAAATATAATCACGAGAATTATAGATATAGGTTGCTTTAGAAACGTGTCTTATTTGTATTGTAAATTAACTCTTAATTAATCTGAAGTGTGTATTTACATTCTCCTTCAAGAACAGGCAGTCTATGAAAGGTAAATGGCAAATAAGTTGATATAAATAATACGACAGTCAGAGACAACATTATCAAAAAGATTATAAGGGGGGTCAACTTTTGGGAAAAGAGCAGTAGACACTATTGCTTGCAATTCCTCTAACTTTGCAGATGAAATAAGTCTTACAAAAGCCACTGAAAAATGCACAAATGAAATAAAAAACAATCTACCAATTTTTCAAATGGATTCAGGCTATATCCTGGCCAAATAGTGGTTGGTAACCCTGCACATAGCAGGGGGGTTGAAACCAGATGATCACTGTGGTCCTTTTCAACCCAGGCCATTCCACGATTCTATGATTCAAATAAAGTTCCCATGACAGAACTTCATATTTCACCGAGGATTACAAATTAACAATACTTTCCATACATTTTAAAACTATATCATGTGAAAAAGCAGATTTGTCTGTGGGGATATAATGTGCCACAGCTGCTTAGTGATATTCTGACAGAAGGCAGAAATTTGTCTAGACACTTTAGGTACAGTAAACATGCACAAATGCATTGTAGTAGCACTCACATGGGATCAAGATGCTGGTCAGGGTCTACCTTAAACATCTAGCTTCTATGAAATCCTCCTAGTATTAATCATTCTGTATCTCAGGGAGAATGGTTTTTCAAGGACCATTTAAATCTTTTATCCTCTGTATAATAAGAAGGCCTGGGTGATAAATTTTCTGTTTATGAACTACATCTGGTATCACTGGCAGAACACTGCTTGAGAAATGAAGAAACTCCACATATCTGCTATCTCGTTCATAGAGAATCAATTAGTAATACTGTAAGTTATATCTTAATCATGCGTCATTTAAAAGGAAGGAGAATTTCTCCAGTGTAATGCATTCCCCTCCTCCATTCAGAAGAATCTGATAGTAGCAGCTTATCTTTGGCAGTCCTGGGCTGAGGGAAAGGTTGAATATATCTCAGTGAACTAGATCTCTTTGAGCCTATTCATGCATATGCATTGCTCCCTGCTGACTTGATCCCCTATGTCATTATTCTTGCCTGCAAAAAGCAGAAAATGCTGTATAGCACTCATGGGTTACTCTTAGGTTTTATGCCATTTGCTAAATCTTTGTTCTCAGAACACTGAGGAACTTGAAAGAAAGAGATGGAAAAGGTACATAGAAAGTAATAGAATGTTTTTCTGGTGGTTCATTCCCTCATTACCGTGCAGAGGATACTTAAACACTACAAATGCAGTGTATCTTCCCAGTTTTCCCTTTTTCACTAAGAGCATACTTTAATTCTGGAGGTATGCTGCCAAATATTATCTTCAATGTAAGGGCAGCCTGTCTTGGATGGGTTGAGATGTAGCTACCAGTCTTCTTACTTTAGAAGCCTTTGCCTCGACTTAATAAGCTGTGTAGTTGCCATTGAAAGTCTACTGTTACAGTGGATTGTAGGAAAAGCACACTAGAATGAACAAACTTTAGAATCCTCCTCGTCTTCCTGGAGAATACACCAGAGAAAAGGAATCCAAAATGTTTAATTTTTATCATCAAGCACTGCACAACATGAAGGGAAAAAAAGTGGTATCAGTAGTTAATACCTTCTCACATCTCTAAGGAATGAAAAAACAAACAAAGCTGGAGAAGTGTACTGCTTTATCAAAACTCAGTTATGCCTCCAAGTCAGCAGCTGAACAACAACAGAAAAGAAAACATACTAAAAGAGAAGAATAAGAGACAAGAACTAGTAAACTGTCAGAAAATGAACACTGGATGGAAAAAGGTGCATTTAGGAATGAATACTGCATTTGATGCAGTACTGAGCTAAGTGAAGAACTGTGATTGACAGTGCTAAGTGTATCAGCCTATCTCACCCTGTCCTGAAACCATTTGAGAACACAGACCACTGAAAGCAATTTCATTCTTCTAATTACTCAAGACAGAATCTCTTCATGTTGTGAATCACAACAAGGACACCTCTGATCCATCTAGAAATCATTGTGGTCCACAGTTGTACAAACACGCATCCATCCTGCACACTGACTATTTCCACATTAGTGTAGTTTTCTAGTTTACTATGTTGTTATTTACCAGAGCTATCAAGCTTTATTACTCTTTAGAATTGTATGAATCTGAAAGATGTCATTTGCAAATCACTCTAACAATGTATTTTACAAAATAAATTTAAAAAAAAGGAGATACCTTGCTATGCAATATATATTATATACATAATAGAACACTAAACATACACAAGATGACATCTGCTTTCCAAATAAAGCACCATGTTTACTTGTTGATGATCTTTAAGTCCAGAGGACATCTGAAGAAACAACTTTGCAGTCTACTTGAGAGCATTTGGAAATTCTCTCCATATCTGGTCCCCAACCATCACCTCTGTGTAAGTATCTTTCTGATGTGTAAACACCACAAAATCTAACATATGAAATAAATGCAATTCTGTAATTTGGATACAAGTAACTTCTTCCATCATAGAAACAACAAAAATTTTTGTGAAAGAGGGAAGCACGAAGCAAGGTGATCTTTTAGAATAAGGTCTAGAATCATACTGCTCAACATCTATATCAGGGAAGAGTTTCATTTTTCACTGTATGGAGCAGAATGAAATTTCAAAATGTCACAGACCTTTTCATTTACTAATTAATGTTAAAGGATCAAAGCTGGAAATTCTAGTGTCTTTCGCCCAGTGCAGAGAGGGCAAATATTAGCTATATTTGACTATATAATGTAGGGACTAAAAACTGGAATCTATCTTTTTTATGACCAGTGCAGACATACTTTGACTTATCAGTGTACCTGCCTGCATTAAAATGACCCCGTGGTTGTTTTATCAACGTTAAAATGGCTGATCATATGCTGATGCAACTGTATAGAAAGTAGGTTGCCATATGGCAATGGTTCTGTACTTTCAACACCTAGAAAGACATAATGAGAGCCAAGGATACAAGGTCATTTAGATTTCCAGGCAGGTGAACTGCCTGGATACTCTGAAGTGCCCCCAAAACAGCCTTATCCCCTAGCTGAAGCCACTTCAGAAAAACATCATGTAGAAGTAATGACTGGTCTCATCTCCATTTTCCTTTTGACGTATGAAGGTTCTGACACTGTTCCATAACTTTCAGTGTCATTAGTCACCATGACTGCTGATCTAGACACAGCAAAGTATTCACATGCCTTGCACTGTTACTCACCAATGTTCTCGCCTGCTGTTCAACACCATTTTGAAGTTTGTTTAGAAATAATTTGAAAATATTAGTTAAAGGGAAAAGTGATGTCTGATTGTAATTTTGGGAATTTTATTCAGTAGTTACACCAGTATTTGCCAGGGCAAAATCCCTTAATGGGTCAATATCTGTACAGAGTAGTACGTGATTATTACAGAACAGCTTCAGTGGGAAGGACCTTAAAGCCCATCCAGTTCCAACGTCCCTGCCATGGGCAGAGCTGCCACCCACCAGATCAGAGTGCTCAGGACCCCATCCAACCTGGCCTTGAATATGTCCAGGAATGGGCAATCCACATCTTCTCTGGGACACGTGAGTGCTTTGCTCACAAAGACACTCTTTAAGAGATACCAACTTTCTAACATAATTTCTAATGAGAGGAGGAGAAACACCTGGAAAAACTGAAACTTGGTAAAACCAGTATATAAAAAACACAAAAACTCATCTTGCTGAACCTACCCTATGTACACTGTTGCTGATTTTAAGTGTTTATGTACACATACAAATCTTTTTCATGTGAAACTTGATTTATTTTTAATAATAAAAAAAGTAATGTCCCATACTAGAATTTGGTTTATTTTATTTCTAGATTCAAAAATATGCAGACTGGCTTTTGCTCCAAGAAAAGACACATTATTTTATTTGTTAAATAATAAGTGGAAAGTGAAAAAAAACTACTTCTAATAGCTAAAATATATTTGAAATGTGTTTTGCCAGTTACAATAGAATTGCAAAAACAAGTGATCTAGCTGTTGAGGTATACAGTATTTGACAATAACTGCCTTAGAGAAAAAAATAGAGTTAAAAAATAATCTTCTCTCAGGGCAGTAAATAGCAATTAATTATGTACTAATTTTGAGATTTTCCACCTTCTGATCCTATCTATCATTCATTTTCCTCTGAATTGTTCTTTTTAATTTTCCCTCAGTAATTTTTAATCAGTTTATTATTACATTTTCTTTTTTTTTTTTTTTTTTTATCCTCACCTCTGTTTTTCTCTCTTATAACTGATTCCAGCTGCCTATGTATATCTTCAAACCATTTTTGGTCATTTTGTTCATTCTTTCAAAGCTCACATTCCATCACCAGATAAGCATATCAGTCAGTTCCCATTGGAAACTTCCTTGCAGCCCTGCCAGCATTCTTCAAGTCATTTTTGGAAGCATCAGTTCCACAGACATGAGAATTATTTTGCCTTTGAGTACACAATGTTTTTAACCAACATCACTAAAATTTGTGACAAATATAGAAGCTAGAACGGCAGCCATGAAATACATTTCACAGCCACTCCAGAGTCATACAATAGCAGTATTAACAACTTGATATTAACGGCTTGTGTCAGCTTTGAAGGTTTTCAGATCTGAAAAGGAAGCAGAGGCTCTGTATGATCCTCCTAATTCCTCAGTCCACCTAGCTACAAGTAAATGTAAATGTACGTGTATGACCTGAAAGCAGTTTGCCCTTCCTTAGTACTCAAAAAATGAATATGCTCATTGGTGTTGATAAAATATCACCATTTAGCATTGTATTACACAGCTAATACCACTGAAGTTCTTAAAAGGACAGCACTGGAGTGCATCAGAATTGCATCAGGCATTGATACTACTGTAGTATCACAGTAACCACAACATGAACCTTATTCTGGGTTTTGTACGTCATGCACTGCTCTTGTGCTGTTCATCTGCCTCTGGTTGCTTGGTCTCCCAATTGCTATTTCTTCTGAAAGCTGCGTAGTATGCAGTAACTATGTAGTTCCCCCACAGTGAGGATGTAAAATGCCTGAAAAACAACATTCCCCCAAGTCTGCAGCACTCTCCCCAGACATAAATGCTGAATCAGACAATAGCTGTCAGCTGGTGTCCTAAAGCCCAAGAAGAATTGGTAAAGGGCATTTATGGGCCAATATCACAGGAAAGGCGTGTAGGAAGAACTGGCATCACAGCCTACTAACATAGTTAACTGCAGCCTTTGCTGTGTGGCACAGCTCCCTCAGGATGGTAGTTCACTGAGATCAGACTGACTGTACAGTAGGAGAGGGAGAGAGAGCAAAACCCCACCTACAGCTCCTGCACCCTTGGAGACCCCCTGTCCAAATATTTAATGGAACAGCAATAACTCAAGGCTACAATGATTCATTTTTGTAATCATCATTATGAAGACATTATCAAGTTATACAGTTCTTCATGGATTTGGTGATGTCCTTCTAAGATACTAATGCTTTTCTATTGTGCTGTGCTCCATGAGCCATTTTCCACAATTCTGTGTCTTATCAGAATATTTTGCTACAAATCCTAGGCAGTAAAAAGGGAATGGAACAGGGAATAACACTCTGACACTGAGCAACACTCTTTCACAAGTAGATGCAATGTCAGCGCCTAAGCAATGGAATATCAGATGAAGGTTTTACTAAGGTCTTCCCATCGATCCTCACTGCCACTTCCCTCCATTCAAACTTTATTTTTTGCTTATCTATTTTTCCTTTTCATTCTTGTTCTGTGTTGTTCAGCATATTGCTATTCTTCCTTCAGCTTCTAGAGCGACAGCAAAAGCAAAGTTTCCCCTTGGCAAAGAGACAGCAATAAAAACTTTCATCAGCCTCATGACATTGCAACCTTGCGATCAAGTGCACCTTCAGAAATCTGAGGTGGGTTAACCCACTCAAGAGAAAAAAAACATGCTCAACTGAACACCTGACAGTATTTATGCTTATTTCTGTGCTTTTTGATAATTTTTTCCCAGTAAAATTCTATTTCTCTGAAAGAATGAGAATGATATTTATCTCATGAATGTAAGAGGAAAAAGCTCTTCCCTTCCTTTTTGATGAACAGTTTTACCAAGCTTGAAGTTGTATTCAACTTTGTTTCTTTTCTCATATGTCCCTACAATTATGCAGTAATGATTTATGATTTCTTTTCTTGCCAGTCCAGTCTCGAAGGAACAACGCCTTTCAAACTTCTCATTTTCAAAACTTCACTGTAATCTATCAGTGCAAAGAAGTTTAAATGTAACCTTGCAATGTGAATCCATCAAAATTACTGCCACCTCAAATAAAAGGAGATGACAGAACATTCAGAGTACTTATAAAATAACTTCAGATATATTTTTGGAGTCCTCTGGGAAAAATGGCACTACAGTACCTAAAAATACTGATTCGTACCCTGAGGCAGGGTACCTATTGCAAATGGGAGGCTTTTACTTTGAGAAGGATTTTGAATTTTTACCACAAATGTATTGAATAATTCTGAATCTTATTTGAAGAGAAATGGAGGGAAAAACAGGAAGGAGTAACATAAACAGTCCAACTGAGTAGAAGAAATCCTAAAATGAGAAAAGGAAATGTACACCATCTGGATGAGAAGTTTCTAAACATAGAATATTAGGTTACATGGTTCATGATTAAGATCTGGCAAAAGCCTTCTTTTCTCTGGCAGAACAGACAGTATCTTGACTCTTGAATAATATTCATGATATTGCTGCAGAACAGAGAAGCATATTAGCTTCGAGGGATATGAAGTTCTGGATCCCCTGGGAAGAGGCCAATATCTTGTTTGAGTTGAATACATTTCACAGATGAAGAGGAGGAAGAGAGAAAAAGATCTTGCCTATTTACTCTGGATGTTATCAAATTTGGCACTGCTTCTTACAGTGGGCTGACATCTCAGGGCTAGCAAATGTCAGTAGTAGTTTTATTTCTTTGGCTGAAAGGACATGACAATCTGAGTCTGTCCCATAACTTATGCAAATTCATAACTAATCAACATCTATTGCCCAAACTGGAGCATTGAAAAAACTGCTTGAAACATGCTAACAAAAAAATAAAAACTTAGGACTGATTTTTATAGTTGTGTTGTGTAAGCAGCTGCCCCTTATTAGTGAAATTATGGGAGATAATCTTTAAAAATCTTCTGGTTGTCATAAGAGATTTGAGAGTGACTGCATCTGAGGAATCATTTTCCCAGGCACTACATCAGAATTTCACATGTCAGAGGGACGAAAAAAAGAAAAATGATGTATGAAAAGAAGAAAGTCTATAGCATTGGTTATCACCAATGTTTTATCTGAGAATTTTCAGTTGTGTCTCTGCAGCACAGTTTAGCACACTGTGGTTTGCTGATTAGCAGCATAATAATTACACCGGCGGGGAGATGCACCCTGTCCAACACACACACACAACTTCTTGATAGGACAAATTAAAGCAAGCAGAGTGCAATAATGCAGCTATATTGCTTCTTGCTAAGTTGATTGCCACTGTTTCTTGTAAACGCTAAAGAAATTAGGGCTTCACAAATATATCTACATTGAGTACTACAACTCCCTCTAAAACTATGCTCCATGTTTAGCTGTTACATTGAGTAATCAAGAAACAGAAGTATTGAACTAAAGACGACACACATTTTTCTTATTGTTTAACTTTTATAAAAACTTTTGCTAAATATGTTCATTGTTTTCTTCTAGTTCTGAGATCGTTATCAACTCAGAAATAAAAGCATCAAAGATAAAACAGTCTTTACAGTTCTGCTTTCTCATTCTTAGTTGCTTATGATGGTAATATTTTCAGTTAAATGAATTTCGGTCTCCATGTGCATGATAGAATATAAACGTAAAGTGGACAGAAACACGCACGTGGAGCTGTTTATCTTTGAGACATTTGGAGATCTCTTTCAATACTTAAATATGCATGCAGGAATTTTCAGATCATGCATCTGATTAAGAATCAGTTACATGAATTAAAAGAGATGGTTGGATAGATTAAATAGCGTAACTGTTAAATAAAATTTGATGAAAACATTTTAGGAAGATTTCCTGAGCAGATAATTCTATGTTGGCCTATTAATGTCTGCAATGTTTTCTTCAATCAGAGTATTTTTCCTCTTGAGATGTGTTGCAGGATTCTGATTTGCTGCAGATCGGTTGGGAGCAGGAGGCATCTCATCCTCCTCTGGAAGACTGCAGAAAGTCATTTTTCACTGAAGGCCTCGAGCAGTTGATTTAGCAGAGAGTGAAGAGAATGAAGGTAGAATGAGCTAAAATAGCTAGAAAAGTAGATTCTAATATTTGAATGCAGAAATGTGCATAATGCAGCTGTGGCAATTAAATGGGTGTTCCATAATCTTCACTTGACTCACAAGCCACTTGGAATATACCATTTTAAAATTCTGCAGATCTGCCTTCTTGCACTACATACATGAATAAGCACTGTATAATAACGTGCTATCTCCAGATTAGTTGATAGAACATGACTAAGCGTGCTATTTTAATCACCTTTGCAATGATGATTACTCTACTGCAAGACTCTTTTGAGAATCTTTAATCTAAGACTAGTCATTCATCTCAATTTCTTCCTTGTCACAATCCACCCAGATGCTGTCTAATGTGACCTTTCTACTCTTATTTCACCGTGCTGCTCGCCATAAGATTATTTTCAACCTAAATGCTCCTTCATAACAAATTTGCCTTATCTCTCTCTTTATCTAGACTGAAAAAGAGAGCGGTTATCTTAATATCTATGATAATCTGTCTAAAGTAGTACAGTGAAAAGGACTGCACAGGAAATACTTTCATGTCATTTAATTCTGCCTCTTCAGTCTATTCAGTCTGTTCCACTTTTTTTTTTTTTTTTTAAGAGGGAAGAAGCAGACACAGAGTGTTTTTATAGAAGGCAAAGAATATCTGATGAAACTGCCTTATTTGTTAAAGAGGTGTCAGCAAGACACTGTCTCTGTAAATTCAGTTGCTGAAGGAATAACCTGTATTTTATGCTGCCAAATTTGTGTACTGATAAATAACAATGATCTTTAGCTACAGTCTGAAGGTATTAAACTCATACATGAAGACAAATTGCAAAACCTGTGTTCGTTTGGTGCCATTTAGTTTGCTACATACTCACTACTTAATTTTTATCTAATGCAGTAAAATAATGATGATCACAGGCTAGTGATCTCAAAGGGCCTCAGGTAAGCCAGCAATATCCTTGTATAAGAATTATGTTAAAGAGGCTTACCCAAAATTCAAATGGAGGGCTGTGTGTTATCTTCTGTTCTTTACAGAAAGTGTAGAAGAGGTGATGGACCAATAACTCCTACATATTTGAGAGCTCCCATCCTGCTATGCTCCAACAGATGGCAGGGCTTCCGGGAATTTCTAGGTTTTTTTCTGCTGGGATCCTATGTAAGGTATGGTTGTCCCTCTGCGTGAAAAAAAGGCAGAAGAACAAGCCATCATAAAACATAAGGGATATCCTTGTGTTTATTCTGTTAAATGAATTCACAACGTATGAGAAGGAGAAAGCTGTAATTACTCTTTTCGGTTGCTAGATAGTGTTGCTAAATTTTAAGCACATCTTTACAAAGGGCATAATATAAAATCTCATCATGTTCTAAAGACGGTATTTGTTGTCAGAGCATTACCTCATCAAAGTGTTGGAACTGCTCTGGAAAAATACCATTCATTTAATTGTGTCTGTTGTTTATTCAGTACAACAACTTTGTGGGTTCAACTTCATAGATTTGTGTCAGATTGCTAGAAGGAGCATCTGCCAACTACTAGAAATGAAAATCAGACAATTCAAATATACAAACATGGAAACTTTGGCCATCCTCTGTTCTCAATTACTTTAAAGTATTTCCAGAATAACTATTCAGGAAGTGAATAGCTACTTTGAAATGAGAAAACACAACTGAAAGCAGTATTTGGTTATAAGTTTTGGAAATATATTGTTATTTTCTGCCTGGGAATACAGAGGCAAATGAAAACGGCAGTTAAGATACACCAACATCGGTAAACATAACTTTAGTAACCATATTGCTGATAAAAGTCACCCTGGAAATGCTACTTGAAAAGCGTCTTTATTTTTGGCAATTAAGACATGAAGAAATCTGTTGAAGGAAAGTTATACAGCACTGAATTCAGTTGAATAGACTCAGTAGAACACTTACAGTTGCTGTAAAATATATGCAATTTTCCTCTAGTTATGCTAGTATATACTTATTTTTAGTTGTCACAGAGCACAAAAACTCAGAGTAGAAATCATGGAGTGTATTCAATTTGCACATGCTTCCAAGTTTCAAGTCTACAAAGAATTGAAGCATATGCTGAGTTTTACATGTGAATAATCCCACTGAAGTCTTTCTTATAGATTTAAGTACTTACAGTTAAAATACGTTATATTAAATGCAATGCTGGATGTGACACCAATGACATCAGGAGACTATATGAATGAACACATTCTCATACATAACTTTCTTTTTAAATTATAGTAAGTACTACACTGCTATGTATGAGATCAATATGCTAAGTACGAGATCAATAGCTTTTGTTTGCTTCTGTATCTTCCACAAATTATTAGAGGTAAAGGGTCGGTCAACCAAAATGTAATAAAGAATTACATTCCATTAGAGAGTATGTGAATTAGGTGAGCAGGCCAAAAGTGACCATTTTAATTCAGCATGATGTATCAGCAAAACTGAACAGCTGCCTTGGGGTATTAGTGGCTCAGAGCTTTAATTTTTCATCACTGTATATAATTACTTATATGTCAGAAAGACACTTTTGATTTAGTTATAGAACTTACAGTATAAGAATCATAAACTCATTTAAATTCTATCCTAGAAGTATTAGTTCAAGTGCCAGTACCTTTAAGGGAGTAAGAAAACTGCCAGTGCAAAACCAGAACTTTTAGTTGTATCCAGAAACTCTGGGCTACTATGAAATGCAATTCTGTTTATATAAAAAAATCACAGCACAAAATACTTCAGCTTACAGATGACCTGTTCTAAATCACTCCTCCACCAGTTTTCAGCATTCAAATACCCCAGTTCTAAAGTTCCTCCATATAAAGCCCTGCTTCCATGGGAATTCAGAGAAAATTCAGGTACGTATGTCAAAGTATATTTGAGATGGCCAGTTGATGAGAGATATATCTGATTGAAAAGCATTTCCAGAAATATTTACTTGGAAAAACTGTGTCTCTACATTGGCAATGCTTAGACTCATTCCGAGTATAATTTTGTGTTCCTATTCAGACAAAGAAGTCACATAACAGAACAGATCACAAAAAAGAAGCTTTAAAAATGAGTATTACAGAATAAGAACACAACAAATTTTGAACTTGCAAATGCGACTAGAAATAAAAAACTGTAAGCTTCTTTTAAGCAGTCTTGGAATAGCAAAATACTGTATGACTCACACACCCAATCAAAGCTCTTTAAAACAACTTAGATGTTGAATTTCAAATATTTGCAATTGTGAACAATATATACACTAAAACTTACTCAGGGAAATTATCTCACGAATACATTCAGGAAAATTATAAGATCTGCATGACAGAATCACATGAAGAAACAAGGCTAAAAGTAACTGAATCTATTATTCACTAGGAATTATTTCAAAATCTTTAGTCATCACTGATATGAGTGAAGGAAGAGTAAAATTACTTTTAAGCAAGAATGGTGTGATACACAGTAGTCAATGTGCACACCCTTCCTCACAATTGCATTACTTACATTTTTAGATATGACAGAACACAGTCTTTTTTTTTTTACATTGTTTACCATTTTTATTATCATTTTTGAAAGAGCTCAGCTGTTACAACTGCTGTAATTCAACTCCATGACATACAGTACAAGCAGAAGAAAACAAGCTTTGTGCCAGAAAGTTTATTGTAAGAATGTTTTTGCTTTTAGCTTTCCATCAATTTCATGCAAAAAATAAAAATAAAATGACAGAGTGATTGATTATCAGCATATAATCAATATGCACTATGTATTTGGATAAACATTAGGGTCATGGGTCTCTATGCAAACAGATCATGAAGCAGCAAAATAAGCACTTAGTTTGTCCAGGTTCACAATGTACAGAACAATTACTTGCAACCTTTAAAACTGTTAACTAGGCATTAAACTAAATCATATTAACTGTATCCAAACTGAAACCTAAGCCCAAGCAGATGTACATAACTCCATCAAACAGCTTTAGACCTGCAGTCAGTGAAGCAGTCTGGGCATGGATTACTTAACCCCTACTACAACTCATCGCTTGCTGTAGATAGGAAGAAACCTGAGTGAGAAAAGTAACAGTTAATTTGGAAATTTGCTAGTATTCCCACACCTTATCAAAAATGAATGGCTAATGTGGTTTTGGGACAGAGCTGTGAATTGCCTCCAAAAAAAAATCTACTAAAGATGTGCTCCAGAGAAAGCATGAAGATTGTTCCAAGTGCCAGGATGTCAGTTTGAACTTTGGGAATGACAGCATGCTCTGAGGCTTTTTAATGCTTTCTTCCTCTGCCCAAGAAAATGCAAGAAGACAGCTCTCTCTCAAGCCTACAGAGGCCTCTTATATACAGTTGCAAGGTGGTACAGCTGGAATAGTAGGTATTAAAAACAATTTATTTGAGTAATTCTTACTTCAGTGCTTGCAATTTTAAAATTCATGTCCATAATTCAAGTAGATGACTCTGAGGATGGCTCGAAAGACAGCAATGCAGGAAGAAGAATAGACGTGGTTTCAGGCATCTCATACAGACAGAACACTTTCGGAGCGGAGAGAGCAAGAGAAATGGAGAGCACAGTGCTATGCACTTCAAAGATGATGCTTATTAACTGATCAAATTTGGGGATTAAAATTGATTATAGTTGTTGCAGAATTTGAAAACTCTCAGGACTCCTATAATTCATTGCTGCCCTGTTTTGATTCACCACTGCATGTAAACCACACCATGAGAAGACAGAAAGATAACGGGAAAGGCAAGCAAGCAGCCCATAGAAATAAAGGAATAGTTTCAGAAAAAAAAAAACCCTAGGTTTTGCTCACTGACAGCAAAGCTGTGCTTCCCTTTTCATGTTTTGTTACAGTTCTTATGTCATAACTAAGCAAGCACAGGCTTGCTCCTAGCTGAATGAGGTTACTAAGAACTGGAAGTTTAGGATATCCTGAAAGACTTTTATTCCCTCAAAAAAGGCTAGCTGCAGTATGCTGGACAGTTGACACTGCAGAGTGAGGAGACAAAAAATGGGTACCGTTCTTTAGGATATATAAAAAAAACTAGGTATATTAAGGCAACTAGGTACATTGAAGTGCCTTAAAATAGAGACACTTCTGTTTGAATGATAGCAGGGAAGAAACAAGTTTGTTGCTTGTATTTTTGTTTTAATAAGAGAAGCCAACAAGGGAGTGGTATGGGGACTTGAAAGACTGCCTTCCAAAGATACACCAGAAGGTTTTCAGAGCTTTTGTCTCGAAGAGTAGAACCAGGATACTCTTGGGATTTCACATGTTGCAAAATGCAAAAGGGATTGTTATGCATGTCCTTTTTGCACATCTTATTGGACACTTAAAATTTAAAGAAAATGTTTTTTCCAGCTTTCGCTTTTATCCCACCACTTTTCTAGGGGACAGAAGTGTACTGCTTTCCTGCTAATTCAGTTTTGATGTATAGCACACCTGACAGGGGACACTGACACTACAAGCATAGTGACAGCTTGGCTATGACAGTGGCTAAGTGTCTTCATCCTTCAGACAACCGGTCCAGGAGATTATTTTATCTTTCTAACTTGCTTTCTTCTGCACTATTCCTTTTTGTTGCTGTTTTTCAGTTGTTTTTTAAAATGCTGAGCATGGCATCTCCATGGAAAGTTAAAGGGGTTCATATCCTGTTCTTTCTTAGTATCTTCCCCTTATTTGTTCTCTTGGAATTTTGCTACCTTCATGACTCCCTGCACAAAAGGGGGAAGACATCATCCTTTGGTCTTCTGTTCTTCCATAAGTTCAGTGGTTGTGCAGCTGACCTCTCCTCTGGCTTCCTTCTGTTGTTATAAGACCATGTGCAATGTCTTCTCACTTTGAACTGCAACATCTTGACAAGAAATCAAAGGTATGAGGGAGTTAACAGCAATATTCAGTGTAGCGCACTTCTCATCAATTATTAGATACGCAATATGTGAAAGTTAGGTTGGCAGTGAAGCAACACTGATTCAGATCTTCTGAGGATCTAATACGTAATATTGATAAGTCACTTTATTGGGAATACTCCTTATTAAGAGGACCAAATGTTAAATCAGGCTACAGCAGTAGATACTGCAAACCTGCATACTCCTAATCCAGGAGGCCCTGTTTACATTGGTTAGCTTCAATTATAGAAGATCTGGAAGACCTTCTGGCCTTACAAGCTTTAGTTTTCAGCAGTAGTAAATTCCAGAAATAGAAGTCAAGCTTACTTGACACAGTGAAAAAAATCATGATAACGTGTAGCAATTTAGCAACAGAAAAAAGGATGGCACCAGAATAGCTGCCCAACATCTAAGCACCTTTTTTGACCACTAATAGTAATTACTAGACAGGTCACAAATTAGACTAGTTATTTTCTAGTACATTATTTTAAGTTTATTGTTTCTTCTCACATTCTGCAAGGCATGTATCATTTGATGACAGCTAATAGTGAAACTCAATATTCATTCTGGGGGCCAGTATACATCTTGTGTTTGAACAGCATATTGAAAAATAGAACAGCTTCTTAAAGTGAAATGTACAACCAAGAGAACGACTGAAAAGTATGTTCTGATTGACCTATACAGGCTTAAGATGTTAATGAAAAAACATATACTGTCCCAGATGCTGCCTGTTAGAAAATATCTGTTCCCACAAAAAACACCCCTCCCCCCATAAGAACCATGATATTAAAAAGCAAAATACCTTTTCTGGTGGCTTCATTACTTTTGATAGCCCTCTGTTTGACTTCTTACAGTGAGCTCTCATGCAGGTCCAGAGAGATTCTCCTTTCCAGAACAGGTGTTCTCTTTTTCTTGAAGAATTTTTGATTGCTTTCTGTGATACCTGCCTTCCCTTCATTATACATTGGAGTGTTCTTTGATGGTGTTCAATAACATGGTAGACTCTGCAAATACAAGAAACTACGCAATCTGTTCAAAAAAATTTGGGATGAAGCAGATGTATCACCCTACCACAGAGATTCGTTTGTCCAAACTGAGACATATAGGACTTACTATTTGGTCCCATTTATCCTTGTTGTGACCAACATCCAAGTGATAGCTGCTGAATGCTTTAGAATGATCAGAATTAGAAGCTTTGAGTGTTTCTTAATGTTCCTCTGAGATGCTAAATACACTGCATTTTCTGATTGTTTGAGGATTTTCATAAAACAACCCTACATATTCACTACTGACACATATAGAAGTCTTGTAGTCCAAGGGATGAATACTGAATACATAGTCCAAGTCCTATGAATACTGATACTACAGGTGACACAACCCAACTAAGTAAAGAGTGTACTACACCACAAGGGGTGAGCACCTGCCTCCTCCTGGCTCAGGAATGTCCTGTTGCTGCAAGGCACCCAGGTGGGAAAAGAGTCATATCTTCACTTACCTACTGCTGCAGCACAGGAGAGTGAACTGAGGCAGAATATGAACAAAAACTAAAGGCTGAGGCTACAGCTTCATATTTTTTGGTGTTTCTCTCCAAGCACTTCTGGGAAAACAGTCTTTTTCGTGCAGCAGGGAAAGAAAGAATTATAGTTCTCATAAAAACAAATATGGACTGCTTCAAATCTAATTCACCCATTGCACCCAAGAGAAAAAGATCAGAGATCTAAAATTGATAGGTTGTTGTATATAAATTCAAGTACTCATTTATTTATTTATTTCTGTCAAATGTGATTTGTAACTGTGGGTCAGAGCATTTCATTTTGTACATACAAAACCAGATTACTTGGCTAGTTTGCTCAGAAGTTTTCATAACAAAAATGCAGTAAGACTACATGAAAGAGAATGAGGCATAAGCTCTTCTTTTACATGCCAAACCAGACATCAAATTTCACCAGTGCTCCTATCAACTTGCATTATGAAGCAAAGAGAGAGGAGCAGACAACCAACCCGCTGAGTGAAACTACATCACAACCAGCTTTTGGATCAAACAGTAATGCCCATTAGAATGCTTGAAGCCTTCAGAGAGAAGCTACTCACTCCAGAAAGGATACCTCTGTTTCTGGCTAAACTGCTTGGTGAAATAGCCAGGGAGTAAGCCTAGGAACCATGCTGCTGATATTCCACATTGATTAACTGATAGCCTTCTCCTTGAGACAGGAAATTAGCACCCTCAGAGGCACAGTTCACAAAGATAGTGATCATTCTCATTTCAACACGATCACCTGTTTTTCTAGGACAAAATTCTGGATGAACAGGTTTATCACTAGTGCTCTCTAAACCTTCCTTAAAATAATAGATGTACATTGCTCTGGAAGTAATGCTTCCTATTTATTTTAAGAACACTATTTGATAGAGCAAATCTCCGCTACAAAACACTATTTTTCAACATAGTCACCATTGTTAGTCATGCATTTGAAAGTTACCCTCTTTTCCAAGATAACTAGCATACGGACAAGAGGTTAACGGCTTTAAGTTGCAACAGAGGAGGTCCAGGTTTGATATCAGGAAGAATTTATTGTCTGAAACAGTGGTGCTGCATTGGAACAGGTTGCCCAGGGAGGTGGTGGTGGAGTCACCATCCCTGGAGGTGTTCAAGAACTGTGGATATGGCACTGAAGAACATGGTTAGTGGGCATGGTGGGGTTAATGGTTGGACTAGATGACCTTAGAAGTTTTTTCCAACCTTAATGATTCTACAATTCTACAATTTTTGCCAGTGAGGAAAAGCCTGGATGCTGCACTTGTGAAAATTTGCACCAGTGGAGGTGACCCACTGTTTCACAGCTGCTATGATGGTGTCATTGCCAGGAAAATGTCACTCACACAGTCCATCTTTCATCAGCCAGAAAGAAAGGAATTCAGAAGGCACCAAATAAGGATTATGAAATGGGCATGGTTGGACAGTTCAGCCAAGGTTAGCAGCGTGCTCCATGGCCTTCAAACTGGTGTGGGATCTGGCTTTATCAGGTTTCAAAAGAAAGGCTGTCCTCTTCTCAGGTCTGACTTCAGTTTAGTAGGGATTGTGATGTAGTAGTCAGAGTTGATGGTTTGTCCAGATCCCAGAAAATCCAGAAGGATCACTCCTTTCCTATCCCAAAAGACAGCGCACATCACTTTTCTTGCTGAGGGCTGTGTTGAACCTTTTCTTCAATGGGGAACTCACATGTAGCCATTGCCTGGTCTGCTGTTTTAACTCCAGCCTGTAATGGTGACACTATGACTCATCACTGGTAATGGTGCAATCCAGGAAATTCACCTTCAGCCTCATATTGATTCAATAGGTCCTGAGAAACTTGTGTACAGTGTCCTTTTAGTTGCTGTGTGAGCCTTTGTGGGACCGACATGGTGCAAATATTGTGATATTCCAACATTGCCACCATTGTTGCTAACACACTGAAGATGATTTTCAGCTCTGACACAGTTCCCCAGTCATAATCTGCTGATTCATATAAATGAACTGATTAAGACACTCTTCATTCTGTGGTGCTAAAGCTGTGCATGGCTGTCCAGAATATGGCCTGTCCTTCAAGTCACTGTCACCACTGCTGAAACACATCACCCACCGCTTCATTGTGCCCACATCCACTGTTTAGTCTCCATAAGTGTTCAGCAAGAATCAGTGCATGTCAGTGCGTGCAACTTTCCACACAAAGGAATTCAGTGATACACTTCTGTTCCATACACGCTTCTGTGTCAGACACTGTTATGTCAGACTGCCCCTCTGCTGCCATCTCTTGCACAGCAACAAAATGTAATGGAATACTGTCAGGAAGGTTCAACCTCTACAGCCATACCACCACCATCTGCCTTTGACATCACAGGCTAGCATAATAAAATGGGAGGCATTACTTTCAGAGCATCCTTCACATAACTTGGTTAGTACTTACCTCATGCTATTTAAGTTCACCACCT
This sequence comes from Gallus gallus, assembly GCF_016699485.2. Lineage (NCBI taxonomy): Eukaryota > Metazoa > Chordata > Aves > Galliformes > Phasianidae > Gallus > Gallus gallus. The sequence continues at coordinate 46,932,989 of NC_052532.1, forward strand.
GAAAATCATCTTTACTGCTTTCTAATATCTTGCACTACACGCAAGACCTGATTGCTTTCTTTAAATTCTTAAAAGGCTCAGATACTCTGTTAGTGTTATCAGTGTACTTAACAGAGCTGAAAAAAAGAAGAAAATTCACTCCAGTGTTGTAAAAACTACTTGGTAGCAATAAATGTTGATGAGAGAATTCCCACAAACCTGTTATATACCATTAGCACAGAAGTTGCAGACATATCAGAGAACTCTTTGTTTTAATGTATCTATTTTCAGTTAAATCTCTCCAGAACTATACTATACAAGACCTTTGACTGATGGGAAGTATTTTTCTTCAGAAATAAGATAAGCTGTTTTCAAATCTTTTCAGAAGAAACTTCCTACCCTTCAAGATCATCCCCATATCAAAACCCCTTGAAAACCCAACCTCAAAAAGCATTCAGACTCCACTGGCTGTTGCCTGCTTAGAGAGTAAGAGCACTTCTATACTCAATGTATATAATGTATTTGATGTAGTTAAATGAGTTAAAATAATTACAAGAAGCTTCTGGATCACTTCAAGATGATTATAGGAATACAGAAACAATCTGAAATGCTTCATGTCCTCCCCTTCAAATGAGCCCAGGGAATCTCCAAACAACTCAGTTTTGGTGACTCACAGAGCTCAGAAGTTTTCTGGTATATTACTCAATGCTCAATCACTGCTACAATGCAAACATTGCTCTCATCCCTTACCACTACAATGGAGATCACTACTGAAGTGTAATGAGGTAATTTTTTGCTGGGACAGAGCTCACATGGAGTTTGTCCCACAGAGTTACATGGAACTTGGATATTTACTTTGTGCAATTTTTATTACCCATTATATAGCAGCCTTTCAACAGGTCAAAAGCACCATCACACAATAAACCCACAGTGCTGCAGCATGCCTTTGAAGACCATAATACTGCTTATCATGAGTCTGTGTTAAGTTAAAATGGCATTTATACAGTGCAGAAGTTGTTCCACATGAATTTCCACACTTTCCATTAGAATATATCTAGGAAATGTCTTTGCTGTAAATAAGGTATATAGACAGCTTAAAGCTGTCTATCCCCAGCAGCTTCATGTCTTCATCCCAACATATACTGGGATAATTGGTAAACACAAAAAATAGCTTGGGAAACAGAAATTTCACAGGTTCTGGGCCCATGAAATATGTGGAGTATCATCATATGCCAACGTTTCAAAACCTTGGGTGGGATTAAACTTCCCCAGTTTAAGTTACATAAAGGCCAGGCTTCTGGAGTAGAAGAGTAATCCATTTAGGAAATGATAATTAGTCCCTGGAGGTACCTATTCCCCTCCCCTGATGTTGAAGAGCACCCACAAAATAGCAGGGATGATAAATAAATATACTTAAAATTAAAATCACCAAATCATCTATACTTTCTTCAACTTAAACATTACAGCAACTAGCAAATATCTTGTTAATCATAAGCATTAGAAATAATCTAGCATAGTTTACTGTCTCATCCTTGAAACTGAAGAAAGAATTCAGTGGTAAGGCTGTGATATTCTGTGGAACATGTCATTTTTCTTCAAGACTTAGTCTTGATGGTATGTCTTTGTCTTGATGGAATAGTCTTAAGACTTGAGACTTAAGAAAGGCAGAAATCAATTTACAAAAATGTAGACAAATCAAAAAAGAACCAAGTCACCATGTTTGTGTACATCTCAACAGTGCTAAAAGACCTAAAAGACTTGGACACTTGCACACAAAGGAAAAAGTCAGATATCCTACAGAAGGACTCAAGTAGGAATGTTTGAAATATACCTGTAACATTACCTACGTTCTAAAGAGATTCACAATAGAAAATGGTTACCTGCTGTATCTATGCATCAGTAATCCTCAGTAAAGTAGATTTATGCCTATTATACTCAAATTTTGTCAGAAGGGACATAAGCAAGTAGGTCACTGCATTCAACTCTATGAACTTGTAAAAATATCTAAATAGACTAGAATCACAAATACAAAATGGCATACGGAAAATTACTGATATAATGTCAATTATATAAGTAACCAGGTTATTATGTTCTGGAGGTTCTTAACAACTGGAGCAGTAAAAGAGTTACTATGTTCACTAAGTTGCATAAGCTTGTCATGTGGTGTTCACCTTCACACTTACTGTATGGGCCTACAGCAAAGTCCTACTGATGACCATGGGGAGAGACCCTAGACAGTAAAGCATGGGGATCCTGCCTGGCCATCCTGGGGCCATGTCTGACTCCAGCGTTCCTCATCAATCCTAAGCCTGACAGCAACCTGCAAATGTCCTGACTTGGTCTTGGCCCATTCTAGTCCCCAGTGAGGTGCCCAACGCTTACCTGGCTGGGTGGTTACATGGGCCCTGGTTGTTGGGTCATGTCCCGATGGACCCATGGGAGCCCTTTGCACCATGGCTGCAGGGAGGCCTGACTCATGCAGAGCCCAGACACTTCTAGACTATTGCTATATCTGTTCTCAAAAATCCACTCTCTTCCTCATCGCCAGTGATAAAGCATTGCTTTCAGCCTTCTGCAAAGTGATTCCAGTACACACACCATGGATCTCTCCAGCATGTGTCACACATTGGCTGAGTTCAGATTTAAATAAGATAGATCAAAAGTTCTGTTGGTATATTAAGGAAGAGTTGACTCATTTCTGGCTCAGGCATTGTCAATAGCAGGAGAAGGTTTTGCAGCTGAACTACAGGGCGCCCTCTTCACCCCACTGCTGCTCCCACAAGGCATAGCTGAGTGCTGGAGTTCTGCAGTAAATCAGGGGTGAGACACCCCTCCTGCAATTTCTGTAATTCCACGAGACTTGCAAAGAATTGCTGATGAAAGTTATTCACAAGATAAAAAATATGAAAGGACTGATTCAATGACCATCAACAATTCTGTTGTGAAGGAGGGCTTCTGGGCAAGCAGGTGTGTGAGATCTGTGCACTGCAGCGCAGGCAGTGATAGCAAATCTGTTGGTGAAGGAAAGCAGGGGGATTCCAGCTCACCTGCTTTTTACCTGACCAAATAGAAATACAATTGGAAACATGAACAATAAAATAGAGAAATTACTCATTTTTTCTTCTGTTGGCATGGATAGAAACACCAATTATGACTCAGGAAGCCACTGTACAAAGTACCACTCAGAGAATAAAGCAATCCTTGCTCTGAGGAGTTTACAATATTAATGTAGCAATGTCTACAGATGAGCAATGGAAAAAGTAGCAGACTTTAATTTACAGTTGATGTCAAATTTAGAAAGCAATCCAAAAACCTGCATATCACAATGTGAACCTCCTGAGAAAGAGGAAAAAATGCTGGAAAGAAACAGGATTATAATGAAAAATGTATCACAAAAATCTAGATTATTCTTGGCAATTCTTTGTACCAACTTTTAAAGTCTTTTTTTTTTTAAGGTATGTATAGTAATACAGCAAAACAGTAAGAGCAGACTGCCTGTATGGTATTTACAACACAAATCAAAGGGATATACTGGAGCGTACATTAAAATTTAAACCTTTCATCTGTGATTATGTGACAGTATTGTGAGAAAGACAAAAATGGAATATTTTTGGCATTAATTAAAACTCCCTGTTGAGATCCAAGTAGTTAGAATTTCATATAAAATACTGTTATAAGCCAGACAGTAATCAAGATGAGTTTTAGCATAACTGAGACAAAATAAGGATTGGTAATATCAGGGTAAAACACATTCAGCAGGAAGACAGAGTAAAGCAAAAGAGGATCTACGCTTTTTTCAAGTGGCTCTTAAAAAATGTTCTGAGAACTACGCAAGGACTGTGAAGAGGGAAAGTGTAGTTGTTAGGTAATAATACTGACCTTTTCTAAAGAATTACTGTTTTTAACTTAAAATTGTTTTTAAATATCTCCTTTTGTTATCAATTTTATGACTTCTCCGTGTTGGTCTAAGAACATTTATCATGCTGTTATTAAACGTGATAGCCTGAATAACAAAAATTACAGACAAACTTAAAAAAGGAAAAATTCTAAAAACGGGTACTCAAAAAACAGTTTTCAGGTTGACAGTGCCCATGTAAGTCTACAACAATGTTAGCACTAAGATATATCTGAGCCTGAAGCTTGGATCTACAGCCAAAGTAATAATTAAAATATGACCAAGAACACTGCTGGGCATCAAGGCCAAATTTTATGCAATAGATTGCATATATGTTAGTAAACTGTGACTTCGCAAAAGTGAATGACAGCATACAAAACTGCCAGTTAGGAATGGCCTCTAAAACATCTGAATCTGCCTCTGGGAATGGCTGGAGACAATGCTTGTCGGTATAAGCCAAAAGCGTACCAGGGTCCTTTTGAATGTGTATTACTACAGATGACTGTGCCCCAGTGCCTGAAGACATTTCTGAACACTATTTAATCTACTAATACAGACATAGCTAGGAAGTTTATCTTTTGAAAGTCACAACTAATTTGGTAATATACCATAAGCCAGAGAGAACATATTAGTTGCTTACATATTATTTCAGCTAGTGCAAATACAAGCAACCTAGAACCATGGAAATGCATGCAATAATTGCTTTGCAAAACATATGTTAAATCAGAATCCTAAGTAAAATCATTCTGTAAAATTTTCTACATCTAATGGTTTGCTAAAATAGTATAGCATTAAGAACCATCAAGACACTTTAATACCTGTTAGGCTGATGTGTGACATTTTATATATTCAACAGAGTTTTACTGTGAGGGATTGCTCCAGAAAAAAAAAAAGCACAATTATAAGTGCCATTTAAGATATAATAGAAATAGTACTTTGAAATAACAAGACAAAAGAAATCTACTTTCAGGCTTCTGACCTCAAGGTCAAATCTGGTAGTACTAATTATGAACAATATGAAAGAGTGGTTCATGCCAGCATGATTCACCTCAGCACTCTTTATCTCTGGGAAAAAGACAAACTGGAAACATCCAAATGTTGGCAGAAAATTATTTTGGCTTCATGCTACATATGAATCCTTTAGATCACGAATGATGGCAGTCTGTAACTAAATACTATTCCTTTGTTAAAGGCAGGACTTGTAGGCAGACCTGAAACACAGTAGCGTTACTTCACTTGTTGTACTGCTTGAAGAAAAAAAGAAAAAAGGACAATGCTCCTTGATGATGCTCCAACCCACAAATGCCTCAGTATTGGTTGCAATGACAGTCCCTGGATGCATTGAGCAACAATGGTTCAAGTATGTGAAAAATAAACTTTCATTGTTTGTCAACACATAAGGTTCTGGGGTTTAAACATTAAGACTGAGCAGTTTTTAATCTTTCAAAAGCACATCTGTTCCAAATTCACTAACGAAGTTCGACAGAAAAAACCCACAAACCCATGCATTCCTGCATACAGAAGTGGCTACTGAGTGCTTAATTAATAAAGGTTTGGCTACAAAGAATCAATTTCTCCCTGTGTACATCTGTGTTGTAATACCTCTGACTAACTAGTCTTAAGTTTTCTGAACTAACAGAGGTCACAAGGTGTATAGCAAACAGGTATACAGGTATCGGACCACAGAGATTACCACATTACAAAGGAGAAACAAATTAAAGATCTTACCCATGTCCTGGGCTCCCAGAAGGGCTCCAAGAAGAAGGATCTCCAGCTAGAAATCCTTTCCCCTCGGGAGTCAGCCCTTAAATGGGGTCTAGGAGGGGTGCAGCCTGGCTCCATCCCTTCTGGTCACTCAGGTGAAATTGCATTCACCTGTGCCCCTGCAGCTGATTCAGTGCTCGCCTCAGGTGGTCAATCAGAGGTTCAGGCTGTGATTCAACAGTTCCCATACACAAAGACATTTCAATACATAAATCACTGTCCACTACCTATTTTCTTTTCTATTTATGTGGTATTCTAGTGGAGCTTTCTAGAGCCTAGAAAGCATTTACACCATAGGTTTACAATACTTCTGATATGGATGGTTAGCTATCGCAGAATAAAAAACGAGTATGGGTTTTAGAAAAAATAAATCATTTTTTTCAGTTTAAGTATTTTCCTAAGGTGCTCTTCTCCTTTGCATAGAAAGATGAAGCTTTCTATGACTGCCAGCCAAATCAAATGCCTTATCCTTTTCCAACTGGTTTACTTCTCTTGATCAAGGTTTGCTGTTACAGTCTTTGCCATCCTTGTATATACAAAACCATCCCCAGTTATGGTATTGTCCAATGACTGAAATACATTTTCAATCTACATCTACCATGAAAGAGAGCAAGAAGGTTGCTTTGGTAAACTGGAACACCAACCTAGTCAAAATTCCCTACGTGTTGTATAGCATGGCATTAGATAGAAAATTTTTAGCGTATGTTGCTAAAATAGCCAACGTGTAGACATTTTGCAACTTTATATTTAATGGTGAATGCAGCTACATTTTACAAGCTTTCTAAACAGTGCAGTATACTGTATATCAAAAGTAACAAAACTATCACCTGTAGAAAGTATCCCGAAGTTTTGGGGATGATGATCATGTTAAGTACAGTAGTAAGCCCTAGATACAAATCAGCACAACTGGGAGCTCAGAAAAGACTGGCCCACGCACAAACTAGCAGTGACTGCTTTTCTATACACTGTTTGTATGACAGCCTCAAAAGTTAGGTTCAATAACTGGAAAGGGGAGAAGAAATGGAAAGAGTTAGGAAATGTTTTTGACTTTTGCCTCTTAATTTTTGTGGAATTTGATCCAAGGGCTTTTTTTAAAGACATTATTGAGAGCAGTCAATATCTGAAGTTGAAAACGAGTGGCAGATGAATTGAGATTATCCGTAGCACGATTTGTGCTCTCATTTCTGACCTGATGAGAATTTATGCTGTATTGTATATCTCAGTGGTTCTGTCAATGATTTCTAATGGATCAGCAAGGCTGCTGTCGATTGGCTTGTATTTGCTACATACAAGTCCATACCACCAACAGACCTTTGATGTGCAGACCTTGCCTTGTTTATCATATCTATTCTGTAGTATTCTCTGTAATATTCTCCATAATAATCTGTAAATATCTCCCATGAACACTCCTATGAAACACATTCAGTATTTTATTAGGAAAATGCAAGCACAGCTGAAGCAAACTGAGTTCTGTAGTCTGTGGAAATGTTTGGAGTAGTTACAAGTGTTATTGACATGAACGATGGTAGCAAAAATAACCAGAAGGAATGGCATGAAAGACAGAAAAAAAATACATATACCTTTTTAAAAAAGCTTTTTGTAGGACTAAGAACATACTCTGAACATATTCAAAAGAACAAGATTTGTAGTAATGAATAACTACTTCCACCAGATCAGACTGACACATCTGGGAGATATGGGCAAGTGTTTCAACACAGAGCTTTCTTTGGGTGTAAAATAGCAGCCTTTAGAGGTAAATACAAGCTGATAATATGCAAGCAGTCTATCTCATGCTGCATATTCCAGGCTATCTGAGAGAAAAAGTAGTTGGTATTTGTGAAACAAAGGAAGTGGGAAGGGAAAAGGTGGTAAGGGTAAGACGATTAATAAATTCAAGAGTTTGCACGGTACCACAGCAGAGCTTTAGAGCAGAGATCCGTGTAAGCCACCACTCTATCTTAAGCAATGGCCCATAAAAAAAAAAGAAAATTCCCACAATTGTAGAGTTGCTCTTTGTTCTTCAGACACACACCACTCTAAATGACAGCAACACTGTATATGCAATAAGAATACTCGTTTAGAATTGTACTAGATTAATGATACCTTACCGAAAGGAAAATAATTACAAGTTTACTGTGATTATACAGTACAGTTCAAGAAGAAAAGCTTTAAGTCTTAAGTAAACCCCAGCTCTAGCAGTTTGTCTGATAAATACTAACTATAATTACCAATGGAATTTCACTGTGTAACTGTCACATCTTTGACCAACAGTGTTCTCTACTTAACCAAGAAATATATTATTAAGATAGCCGTTTTACATATAGCTGGCTGTTTCATTTCTGACATATTCACGATAGCTAAGAAAACAGTACGGGGAGAAAAAGAAGAGAAAAGGAAAAAAAAAAAAAGAAAAAGAAAAAGAAAGTGAAATTGCCATGCAGTAGCATTGATACTTGTTAGAAGAGCACCAGGACCACCTAGTGGAGCTTTCACTTATTACAATGACTCTACGATGCTAGAAGGAGCAACATATTCAGCTTTGTAAGAAAGTTAAAACGTGGTATTACCACTGAGCCACAGAAGTTAGGGATAGGGAGACTCCTGTGAGTTCTGGCTCATATTCGTGCCCTGCAGGAATGTTACTTTACTGCACACCACTGTTTTTCCTTTATTTTAAAAATGTTTCTATGTTTCTAAATTACTGTTTGTACAATACATTATTCTGATACCTTCTTTCTGCTTTTATACTTCATATAGAGTCCTGTCATGTCTCTTCTGGACTCCATAGAAGTATTGATAATAGTGTTTAATTCTTTTACTGGTATCTTCAAAACAGAAGTATTTTGCTTTTTCTCTCAATTCCCAGAAGCATATGTTACCATCTTTCTGGTGCTATGTGCAAAATGCTATGAAATGATGCACAGAAATATTAATGGAAATTCACAATACGTTTTGATAGCATATCTTACTATTACCTATATTCAAACCATACTCAAACTTGTTGGTAATCTAAACTAACGTCAGGAATATGAGTGGGACCCAATGACTCTGCTTGTGTGGCTCTTCTGTCTTCAGTATTAGCAAAGCATAATCAAATTTCATTCCTTCTATGCCACATATGTATGCATTTTCCAACAGACCACTAGAAAAATGGTTACAGGTACTAGAAAAAGGGTACAGGTTTTCTAGATAACAGATGCCAGGGTCTGAGCTACTTGAATTGGACCCTCCTTGCTTGAATAAGAGACACAGAATTTGAGATACAATCTCAGGATAGAGCATGTGTATTTAAAAAGAGAATGTGAAAGTCTGTTTTATAGAGGATAATTCTAGACTTTTTCACAGAAAGGCACATTATTAAAGTGAGACTAAAACTGAAATACTATTTACTTAAGCTACTCTTCCAATACATACCTAAGAGCATTGGTTATAAAAGATACAGCAAAATTTATTCTGTTTTGTAATACAATTGCCATAGATGTAAATGTGACATATAGCTGCAGAACTGAAAAAAAAAAACAAAAAAAAAACCGAACAAACAAAAAAACCCAACAAGTATATGACTTTCCTAAGGAGTGAGTTGTATTTAGCAGCCTCGTAATATCCTGGTAATTCTTAATGATAAAATGTGTTAGTATAAAATAGTGAACAAAAATAATGTTCTCAGAACATACCAAGGCTTTCCAGTATGTTTCCACAATGGAGAAACAGGGTTCTAGGGCAACATGTTCTGTACTGGGACTGCTCTTTTTTGTGTGTGTTCCTTTTGTTTGTTTGTGTGGAGGTTTTCTTTCCATTTTTAATTCTGACTGCAGCTTATTATGTTTTCCAGATATGATGTTTCTAGTCAGTAATCTTATTCTATTTTCTCATGTACGATGTCATGTTCAGATTTAGAAGGGTATTCATTTTATAGAACATAAATATCCTCAACAGCAACTTCAATACCTGAGTAAGGATTGGATCCCTTTAACTCAGAAGAAAAAAACAGGCACCTTTTAAGGCATGAGTCATCGGATGCAATTTAAGCATTTGCTTTGTGATGGGATGATTCATATCAAAGAAAAGACTGCATCTCTTCAATGATTAGAACAAGAATCTAGACATGTATCTCCTATGACTATGTCTGAATTGTAAATGTGAATTCCACTGACATAGACAGCAACTGAATTTTATGTCTTCGTAGAGATACTCTTTTGCTACTATTTTGTTAAAGTAGAATATGACCTGGTACGTTTTACACAAGTTAAAGAAGTGAATGATTTCTTTCAAAATTTCTGAAATTTCAAGTGATTGCTTTGCTATAAAAAATATACTTTGTGTATGTTCCATTTTTATATTAATATATATATATTTACATATCATCTATAAATCTCACTGTACGTTATTGCAATAGTCAGCTTGTACATTTAAAGCATTCTCAAGAGCCTCACAAAAAAACAAACAAAAAATCCCCCCAACAAACAGAAGCACTGAATAAGCATGCTGGATTACAAAAATATTGCAGATTTATGGGAAGATAGAGACCTCCAGAATTTTACACACAGCACGTGCATGCATGCACGCACACACAATGACATAACACATCCCCAAGTCAACTTTTCAACTACATCAATGAAAGCATTAAAGATATGAAACCTCCAAATATTCCCCAGAATGTACATTGCAATGAGCAGTGTTTGTTCTTCTTTAAGTATCACTACAACATACTTTCAGCATGTCAGCTGAACAGGACAAGAAACTCAGGTGGGAAGCTAACAGCGAGAGCTAACAGAGCTCTGAAATATCTTCATGGAAACAGCCCTTGAGACAAAAAGGCTGAAGCAGAAAACAACACAGACAATAAGAAGAATTGATTCTACATGGCATTCTTCAGGGAGAAGCGTCAGCTAGCTTCCAAAATAAATAAAGCACGCTACATTTTTATTATTGTACTCGTAGTTGCGTGTAAAGACTGACTGTGGATATTATCAGTAATACTCATCTCTTTTACAATTCAATAATATGCTTTGTTATACACAGATATCTCCCTTACTGCATCATCCTACACTCACTTTGACAGATAACTGGAAAGAGATATTTATTTATTTATTTATTTAATTTTGCCACTTTAAAAACATCAGTAGGATGTGACAAAGAACTTGAGTGTAAGATTTTAAGTATTTAGAATTATGCCTGTTGTGATTCTGATGACAGATTTCTGCAGTATCACTACACATATTTCTGGTTCTTATTCATTTAAACTTACCTTGACATTTTCCCATCAAAAGAATTACAATTGAGACCCTCTGAGTACATTTACAGTCAAACAAAGTGAGTTTCAGAACCAAATAAATGTTTTCACTTCTCTGTTAGTGGGTCTGTACTCCATTATGAGTAATATCTTTTTTGACTCTCAGTAGCTCATTGTATACTTGCACAGAAGAAATATTTATTAGAACAATAACAACAACAAAACAGGAATGCTAGAATTCTGTTGCTTATGGAAATATTAAAAATTGTCAGAAAAAAACCCCCAAAAACCTCAGCTTAACAGCACCTCCCGCAAGAGAATGAGGGGGTTTTACCCTTGACAACGTGAAATAATCTATGTTAAATCCCTGTGGAAATGCAAAGACAGCAGCCAGTTTGCTTTTGTTCCTTATCTGAATTCCAGAGACCATGCAAAATGTTACGGTGTAAAGATGAATTAAATTAGACCAAAATCCCCAGGAAAATGTTCTGTTTTGCCTTTTACCTTAGCTTAAATGAAATATCTTCAAAGAATCTTCCTTAAACTGCCAAAGTATCATTGACTCAGATCTTAACTGGAACAATATCCATGTTTTATTCCTTCTATTCTTTTACGATGTAGTCATCTTCCATTTTTTTTCTGTACACTATCATTTTGATTTCCTTTAATTGTTTACTATTAACAGGAGGAAGAACACTGAGAGAACCTGTAATTTCAGGTCATATTTCAGAGAGTGTTCTAGGAGCTCTCTAGCCATCCATGAAGGCAACTGCCTGCCATGAAGAGCCAGCAAGCTAACCACAAGCTAAGAAATTTGAAGACCAAAGCAAAACAGAATACCTAACTGTGAAAATAATTTGCTATATTTGAAACGTACAAATGTAGTCATTTATTTACAATTTAGATATAAAGTAAGGACTTTTTTCTTTCAAATGATGCTTATATATCCTGTGTATGTTATTCTCCTTTCTAACCTTTCTTAGTAAGCAATTTAATGGCATTTGTTTCCCACTCTCATCATCTCATCCTTGCATACAACTCCCTCATTTATTACTGTCTCCAGTTCTCAGTTTCCTCTTTCCCACGCTTTTGTTCCAGTGAATTTCCAAAGCCAACCACCCCATATGCTTAGAGACATACTGAGCATCTCTAATTTTTTTTCCCTCTCACTTGAAGTCACATCTTACTGCTTCTACTTCCCAGGGAGCCATAGATTAAGAAAAAAATGTTCCCAAATCAAAGTAGATAACCCAAGAAAAGTAGATAACCCAAGAAAATGACCTTTTTTGTTGTTGTTGTGGATGTCACTGATACTGCTACTGTATGCTTTACTGTTCAGAGCAGGTGAGAAGAATTATTTCTGCTTGCAAATTGCTCTCAGCTTCAGCAAAAGAAGCAGCATAGATTTCTAACTACTCTTTAATAATGTAAATTTATGAACCAGCCTGGTGCTTTGCCATCCACCCTTCTTAGGTATGGCTTTGATATTTTTGCTTATATAAATCCTAACTAAATGCAACTCCTAAGACAGGAAGCACAATCTGCTTTGTGTTTGGTTGCATTCACTAAAACACGGTAGAACCATATTGCAAGTGGGAACACAAATGTTTAAAGTACTTAGCTCTGCATAATTCTGCTGCTGCGTTACGTGTGCACATGACTGTATATGCTCTTCTTTCTAGCTTATTGAAAAGGTACATGAAACAAAGACATTATGACTGAGCACTTGCCATCTTCAAGTAGAGCATGCATGTGGAAGAGGGGATGACAAAAAAGTTCTTTCCCATGATAGAGAAAACAGGTGCACATAGCATTCAGCAAATATATATACATCCGACGAATGTAGTCAGGGAACCTAACTTTGTCTCAGAGAGGTTATGATCCAGCTTTCAATGCCTGAAAAATAGTATAAGTAATATCGAACTCTGTTTTTCTAGTGGCATCTGTCATTAGTGCACCTAAATCAAATGTTTGACACACTGACAAACAAACACAGATACACGCTGTAAGAGGATTTGAGGCTGACTTTCTCTTTTGAACCCCAGAAGGCCAGAAAGATCTATCTTTTTCCAAACATTATGTAGCAAATTCTGTAGTTTTTCTTCCCTGCAAATTCATTATCATTTTAATAATTGGCCAAATTTCTTTAAAGTAAAATCAGAACTATTGCTGTATAACATTACCATCACTGCGTTCATTTGCTTTTATCTACCACAAACTTCAGTCACTTTACAATGACCTTCAATCAACATAATCTATTTTAAAATGCCATAGGCTAGAAGTAGTTTTTGAGGGTAGCAAATGAACATATTTGACACAAGCAATTTGTTCCAGCAAAACTACCACAAGTAATTTACAAGAATCAAAATCTAAATGAAATATCCTAGAGGAACTACCTTTTATTACACAGTACAATTATTACTGCAATGAATGTATTGCAATGCATGCAAAGACTGCATGCATGGAGGGAAAAATTCCAAATAGAATCTGTCTAAAATATCTAAACTAACATCAGATTGCAGCATCCAAAAAAGGACATTATTTTAAAATAGTAATTCATTTTTCTTGCAGGTTTCCCAACACTGAAAAGGTTAAGTTGATAAAATATAACTCTTTATCCCAGACTCTTCTAAGATACTAAAGGCAGAAGAAATTGTTGCCTAGGACAACGAAATATTTGGTGACTATTTATTTTATGTTTCCTTCTTTTTGTTTGTTTGTTTTTGTTTTTTAGAGAGCTTGTGGGCTGTGAGGAGAGGTTACTGTCTAGCGTATTTAAAGGGAACGAGAATTCTTGGCTTAGGCTTCTTCAGCTGTAATCTCCTTTCTGGAGATTACATTCTGAATCTTAAATGTGAGCCATCTTACAGAAAACTAAGATTTTGAGAGAAAATCAGAAAATAAGGCAATTTATTTGCTGCCTGAATGGAGGGAGATTTTATAAGGATACTTCAGAGACAATAACCTCTCTGGCACTAGGCAGTGTAGGTTGCTTTAATAAAAAAATTATCTTGCATTATAAATCAATCATTTGTGCTACCTAGTGTGTTACAGGACAAGAAAATGATCCTGCAGGTGGAACACAATAGGTGCTAAAATTGCTCAGCTTTGATTATTAGTGCTAAAAATTGCTGCCAATCACTACCTGATTATAATTTGTTTTGAAGAGTGCGTGGGGCAGAAGAAAAGAAAAAAGACAGAGAGAGAGAGCCAGGAAAAAAAAAAAAAAGCCTTGGTTTTAAGAATTCTATGATAAGAGCAAAGATTTACCTCAGAAAAGAGGTAGAAGTCATTGTTAAAAAACATATTTTGATATGACTGAAACCCTTAAAATTAGAATTAAATGGACAAAATGGGAAACTTATTAAAATAATCTGAACATTTCAGTGACTTAAAGATTAAGTATGATTATTTTACTATGTTTGCTATCAGAAAGCATGTTTTTTATTATTGTAAAAATACAAGGAAATACGAATATAGAATTAGGGAAATCATGGCAAAGTACTTATGTAGTCTTTTCTACTTAAATAATCTGTAGTGCAAAACGATACTAGATGGATTAAAAGGGAATTATTATACTACCAAAAGAGTAAATGCTGTGAAAATGCCCATAGCACAAATGCTTTCTCTTCCTTTGCTTCCCTGTATTTGAACCAAAGCATTGTATTTAAACTAAAATAAGTGTTTTTCCTCCCACCTCCTCTAACTATGAGCACTGTTACAATCCAAGGTGGAATTAGAAAGAGGTAAACAGTGGATGTCTTGAAGAAATTGCCATGCTTTACGTTGTCTCTTGATCTTTTGCAAATAACAGTGTAGGCAAAAGATGATGACATATTTAAAAGGTATTTTGCATTACCATGAGGAGCAGATGGAAGTTTGCACATCAAATAGCTCAAGAGGCTGAGATCACTATTTATGCAAAATGTTACATGCAGAGCTTGTACATAAGAGTTAAACATTATGAAGCTGCAATACTGGCTTATGGACATCTTCAGAGTATAACGGCTTCCATTAACATTTCTAGAAATCACCAGTGAAACACTACAACATAAAAACTGTTTCCAAATATAACATCCACCATCATTTACAAACTGAGTGACTGATGGTGCTGCTAATGCAGGAAGAATCTGACTGTAGAATGTTGTTTTCAAATGCAAGATCCAATTGAAGAAATTTACTACATGATTGCAATTGTTAAGTATTCCCTTCTTGCAAAAGGAACAAAAATGTATTGAAAGCCTTTTGAGACACCTGTGAGTGCTGTGGATGAACAAAATCTACACAGCAATCATGTATGGAGAAAAAATGCTATTTGTATAATATCTCATAGCTTTTATTGTACATGCAGTGAACTTACTGATCCCATTTCAAAAGGAAATAGAGTAATTTACTGAGTTACTAGTGTAGCAGCTCATGCGAATTAATGTAATGTCATTTGAGACACTGTTCTACTAATGTAGGAGCAACTGAGTAAATCCACATACATGTCTTAGCTCATCAAGAAATAATGCATCGTGATGAAAGCTGTTCAGTGTCACACCCATCTTTGGATTATGTGATTTGAAATACATGAGCAACTATCCTGTTGTAAAAAACCCACTTAAGATTTGATTGTATTATTAATGCATAGTTTTGCAAACACATGAGCCAGAGGATAACCTCATATTTCTTCATAACAACAAAGGCTGTGCATTAGCCACTTCAAAATTGTAGTTATTTAACATACAAAACACCACAAATGTAGTAGAAAAGTGTCTTAATGCATAGATTATTACTTGAGTAATGAGTGACTCAAAGTTCAGTCTGCCTGGCAAATATCTGTCCCTCAGTAAAACAAGCCCATTTGATTTTGCAGGATGGCAGAGAGAATCTGAAGCATTTTATGCTACCTCAAATCTCTGGAATATAAGACTTCTGATTTCGCACCAGGTTGTCTCTGCAGAAGTGGCATTTACATTTGAAGTATGGGAGTCCTTGATTTAGCTTGCTGGATAATTATTTACTTTCAATTATATACATTTAAATATAAATAGAAGTATGCACGTCTGTGTGCACACAAATGCATCTGTGGAGCTGTTTTAAAAATACTTGTTCACATAAATTAACTTCAAATACTTTCTTAATTGTATTAACGAAGTGTTCATAAATATTTGGAAAGGCATGAATTAAGACCATGTAATACAGAGAATTTTCTAAAACCCCTACAGAACTTATTTTTAATATGATTCCTAATAAGTTTAGATTCCACAGAATATATTGCTAATGCAGACTTCCAGTCTACAGCAACTACAGGAAGAGCTATGGGCATCTTTATTAGTCAGCAGTGTCTCTGGGACTGTGGCTCCATGTTCTCTCAATTCCTTTCAGTGATCTAAAATCTAGCATGGGGCTTTGGGGCAGAGAGGAAAAGAAATAGAAATTGTAGATCTACAATCACAACGTATGAGAATGTTATTGAGATGTAATATTTCATTGTTCTTCAAAACCTGCCTCTGCAGAGTGGTACACCTGGGAAATTAACTAATAACAAGAGAAGAGTTGCAGAATAATTTGTCAAACAGAATCTGAAGGACAGCCCTCCATAAAAAGGGTGTCTTTCATGCCAAGGAACATGGGAAATTAAGTTGTCAAGTGAAAACTGTACAAAAAGCCATCCATTTGGCATGTATTACTAAGACAAGCTATGGAGTTGCTATCTGCTCTGTTGGAATAGAAAGGGAGGCTGCTAAGCAAAACATTAACCTAATCGAAAAATCTGAACACAGTATGTGATTCATTTTCAAGGCCTTTAAGCAGAGACTATAACTTGTATTGACATTGTAGGTGTATTAGTTGGCTAATGCCTCAGAAGAGCTTTGAGAGCTAAGCTCAGTACAAAGGTTGCTATTATTTATATCTATAGGTGCAAGTTTAATATGAATAATGTAACTCTGACTTTGAAACTAGACATGCATATCTGGCATTCTGTGCATTTAAAGCTATGCAAATTAGGACTAGAAATATACAGCAAAAGGATTTCTGGAAGTAAGAAATGGCTAAATGAAGTTTAGCCATTCTACAAAACTCTTCAGTTTGCAAGAGAGATTACCGAAAGGAGAAATGATACAATATAAAAGGAATTGAAGAATAAACTTCCTGAATTGCTAGTAATGATGTGTAAATTTGGAAATAACGGCCTCTAAGCTTGTCCCAGGAATTTAATAGCATATACTTGTAGTGGACACATAGATAAATGCAACCAGGAAGAGTCAAAAGTGACTGTTGTAAAGGTACCTCACATCTCAAAACCTTATTGGAGCTCTTTGAAACAGTCAAAAGTATACAGACAAATTTGATGATCTGCTTGTCTGGGTTTCTAAAGCCTTTTGACAAATCTTGTAAGAAAAACATAGCAGTCATGGCATGATGCCATAAGAAGAGGGGTCTTTTGCAGCTAAATAGCTAGTTAAAATAGGAAACCGTAGGAAAAAAAAACAACAGTTCTCACAGTGGAAGAAGGTTCCTAGTGAAATTCTGAGGAGATCTGTAAACAGACCTTCGCTGTTCAATATATTTTTAAATTTCATTGGAAAGAAGACTATTGGTAACATTACCAAACTGTTTCAGAAGTCCTTCCGCTGGAAGTGATTAATGACTGGAAGAATACTGTGCAGATAGCTCATAATATGATTATCCTTTGTGCATAGTGTTCCCTAGTCACTTGTTCAAGGTCATTTTATAGACAACACAGTGTAGTGTATAGAGTCCCTGATCTGTTTCAGCATGGTCATTTTAATGAACTTTTGTTACTATTCTACAAAACATAGTGGGCTGCAGTAGCAGCATCAAATAAACGATCACTTCTTCACACAGTACATATTTAAATTGTGCAACTTGTTGGCAATATTATAGATAGTCTGAAGTATTCGGTTATAAACTAATGGAAGTCCATTGGTGGCTGTTTTCTTTCTCCAGTATCTCTGATCTAATCCTTAACAGCAATCATTATGTCCAATTAGAAACCAGGAATACAAGTTTTGAGAGAATGCATCAAGAATATTTCCTCAAAAGCTCAAAATCAGGAATGTAATAGAATATATGAAACAATTTGTTAAACATTAATTCTAAAGAAACTACTGAATCACCCATTTGAAAGATCACTGTACAAAAATAGAAGGGGCTCACTATGCAGGATGAACTACTTGAGAAAAAAAATGTAAACCAGGCCACTTACATGTAACCTTCCTCCCAGGAATTCATCTATCTGTGATTCAAGGCCTACTTTCAGAATAGCACAGCTGTGTAACCATTCTCAGTTTTTGGTTTTTTTTCCAAGAAAATTGATAGGGTGTGAGAAGGAGCTGTAAGAGAGTACACAAGCTAAAAGCATGCCAGATAAGAAAGGTAAAATTGAAGACATAAGTAAGATTGTCAAGATGGGGAAACTGGCACGCCAAGGATTCAAGAATAAAAACACTCATATTAAAAGTCATAAAATCCTAAGGAAAAAGGGATTCAGAATAAAGCAGTTCAGCAACATCATAGATAAGCCTGCTCCAAGGAGCAGCAGAAGGCAGAGATCCCCTACCTGAGTGATGACTACTTCGCCATTAGACTGAGTGACTCATTTGTGGGGGGTGACTTAATGCTTAGTTCATTAGTCCTGCAATGTATTGTTTTAGACAATAAATAACTCATTTTGTGCTTTTACCTTGTTTATATCTTGCATGAAGAATCTCTTTGGTAAAAGTTCCCTGAATAGAGTGACTTCCAGAGGGGGAGGGTTACATAAGTAATCCAGGATAACAGACAAGAATAATGTGATTAGTCATATGGAAGAGCATTTATACTTTAAAGCACAGATATATACTTTAGATGCACTAGGGGATTTCAAAACATAGTGGACTTTTTCCAGTAGATTAGATATTTTCCAGAGAAGTTCCACACAGCTACAACACTGAATAAATGGCATCTGAATCTGAGTACAGAATTTGACCTTTCTAGTGAGCCAAGGAATCTCAGAGACAAAAACAGAAGTGTTGGAAAAGCCAGTTCTGGGAGAAGGCATACCCTGAATAGTTATACTCTGAGGACAAGACAATTTGAACTATCCTTCCCAAGAAGCACATTCCTGAGAAATTAATGAAGGCAATGAATTTGGGACAATTCTTGATCTAAATGACAAATAAATAAATGAAATAGAATCTAAATTTCAAAGACTGTAATTTTGAAGTCAGACTGGGGAGGCTGGCAGGAGCTAACAAGAAACACAAGCTAATAGCTTTTTAAAGTTTGGTTCAATTGCTTTAAGTAATAGCTGCTTGATTGTGCTTGAAGGAATACACGTTATATATATGTATACATAAAAGTCCAAAGGAGACTAGTACACAAATTAGAGCAGACATTAAATTGCAGCAGGAAACTGCATCTTAAATTTGTTTCTCTCTGCCAATAAGGTAGCTAGATTCATTCAGTTAGAGATTTCAGAATTTCAAAATATACTGTGTGCTTTCTGTTGTCCAAAAAAAATGGACTGTTTGCTTTAATAAATTAATGGACTTATACCTTGAAATGGAAGAAAAGCACCTTGGTCAGCATCACACGTCTAAGTTTAGAGGCATGCTATAAGTAAAACTCACAAAAGCATATTAGATGCCATTATGACAAAAGACAGTCTTACTGCTAATGTAAGGAAAAAAATCTACGACCTCATGATCTTGATCCACCACCATAAAAGTTGATGATGACAAAAAGTAAAGAAAGAAGATATAGTAAATCATTTTAATTTTTTAGAATGTAATGAAAGGTTTGTGAAAAATCAAATGCCCTCTTCTCTCCCATGCCCTTTCATCTATGCTATTTTACTTAATAAAGATATTATCTTTACCTTCAAATCTGCTTCTACCCCCTCCAGAAGCCATGAATGATTTCCCAAAGGCATAATGGAAAGAAGCACCAAATATGAACTAATGAGCTCCTTGCATAGAAATAAGAATGGCTTTTATGTCAAACTCAGAGGCTGCAACTGTTTAACCAACGGCTAAAAGGAAAAAGTTTTATCTGTAGCCCCTGTTACATTCCAGAGTTAGAGGCTTTGATGCTTATGGATTCCTTTATGAAAACTTTCTGTAACAAGGTCTTGTTTGCCTTGGCCTGAACAGGAGGTGGAACCTTTGAAATTGATTTCAGGCAGCAGGACTGCAGGTCAGAGATAAGCCAAAGTGCACAATGCCTCAGACCAATTTCTTGTCCATTTCTGAAAATTTCCCCGCAACCCATACAGCAAAATAACAATAAGTACTTTCCAGAGCCACAGCTTTCTGTAATTAGCAATGATTTCATTGTGATTAGATGCTACTGATTGGGTAGAAAAGTCAGAAAAATGAAAGAAAATACATACTGGCTAGACTCTAATGAAAATTCTGAGATTTTAATGACTGCTTTAGTCACTGTGCTCTTGAACAATATAATCCAATAGCAGGGATACATTTATATATGTAACCATAAAAAATATTTAAATAACTGTTTAATAGCTCCTTATTGCAAATCATGGCAAAAAGGACCATTTTCCCAAGAAGCATAGGCATTAATTAAGAACATGCTGAAATAGGCATGAATTGAGAACATCCCTGAAATTAGAGGGACATGTACTGGTTTGGTTTATACTAATTTTACAGGAATGTATTCCTGTTAATTTCAGTGCATGTACTTACTTCTCTTTTCAACAATTAAATTAATTTGGAATTAAACTGTGTCTTTAATGAGGCTCTAATGATCCACTTGGGGGCGCTAAAAGGTAATTTGTTTGTGAATTGATTATGGCAAAATGGTTGGCATGCAAAATAAAGTTACACAACGTGAGCACAGACTTCTACTTTTTCAGCTCAGTGCTGGCTGTTCATCCACATAAGCTTCTGGAGCAATGGGTCCCCAGTTCTTAACAAATTTCCATCTACTTATAGAAAAAAGAATCAGTTATAAGTAGCTTAGCAGCAGACACCCATAACGTCAATCGAATCCTAACTTCATTTATAGTCCTCCAACATACATTGAATGCAACACAGAACACGTAGGGCAGACTAATCCTTACTCTCATTCTACATTTGCATGCAAGCTAAAATTAACTGGGGAAAAAAAAAAAAAGTAAAGAAAAGAAATTTTAACAAGTAGTAGCTTTGTCTTTCTGTTAATATGAAATACCTCTTCTTTTAAACACTGCTCCTGGGCTATGCCTGCTTGTAACTTGTACACCAGTTACTGTGTTGGAACATGGCTTTGCACCATTCTTATGTTACCTATTTCTTTAGCTTGAAGGGAACTGAGAACTATTCCCCACTATGAAGTTATGCTTGATTGCCTGTGGCTTCTGGTGGCCCTTTCACTGCTCTGACAGATAGGCACTAAATAGAAGTGGAGATACAGCATCTCCTATACAGGAAGGAAGAGCAGATTTTTGTTTGTGAAGAGCTAATAAAATATGACATTGAGCTTTTGTCCACATAGGGATTGCCTTAAAGATCAGATAAGGTGACAATATAGTTGATTTCAAAAGCCACAGCAGATCCAAAGCTATAATCATCTATCTTTTACAAAAGCAAT
This sequence comes from Gallus gallus, assembly GCF_016699485.2. Taxonomy (NCBI): domain Eukaryota; kingdom Metazoa; phylum Chordata; class Aves; order Galliformes; family Phasianidae; genus Gallus; species Gallus gallus. Next base: position 46,954,441 of record NC_052532.1, read on the forward strand.
CAACATCAATACCAGACACAAAACTTATGTGAAAATTCTAACTGTAAAGCTGTACTCTCAATTTGTTCACTGTAATAAGACAAAATTAATCTTATTCCAAATTAATATGCAGTGCAGTCCACTTTAAAGTTTATGGTTGCCCATATTTAAGCAACAAATTTAACTGACTTATGTAAACAAACTTTCAAGCAAAAGTGGTAATTAAATACAATATTTTGTTCCATTAGCATAACCTGCCTACGTTTAGGGTTTCTTTTTTTCAAGTTTAATTTAGCCAAAGCGTGTGGAAAAAAAACCTGTATGTTTATGAGAGCTACTGTTGTTAGGCACTCTATAAGTGAGAACGTACAAAAAATATACTTTGAAATGTCATTCAGCATCCTGAAGGCATATGCCATGATTGAATATCATGCTAAAGACAATGAAAATGCAGATAGAAGCAAAGGGTACAGTCAACCTAGGTAAAAACATGAAAGCTGTAATCATTAACAGTACTTGTTGAGAGTATTTGTAGTGCAATTTGCTTATGTGCTTTTCCTTTCCTACGTAAAGACATGTACTATAACGTATTTTGGAGCAACCACTGCTATAAATTAACCAACTTACATTAATTAATTCAATCTCCCAGATTTTTTTCACAAGGTCCATCGATGTATAGCCATTAATTAGAAAGGATTTGGTATAGTCACCCAGTTCAATGGAATCCAGCCATTCAGCTACAGAGGTGGGGTTGTAGCCATCATGACCGATCTGCTTCATCTGAAAAACAAGAATGAGTGAGAATTTCTGATAATATTCATTCAACATGTTTCAGAGAGTAGCTATTTGCATTATTTTCCTTGGGACTTTATTCTCTGACAGACATCCTTTCTAGGATTAGCACAACACAAAGAAAGAATTTTGTGAGTAAAAGTACTAATAAAACTTAGTTTTCAATGGATCTTTTTCTCATGACTCTTTGCCTTTAAAACTAAAATATACCAAGACTGTATGTAGCACGTGTTCAATCCTTACTAGACATCACAGAATACATAAGCAAGGGAGGGTAAAAGAGAGACAGAGAGAGAGAGAGAGAGAGAGAAGGAGATTATTAATATCCTCACTGCACAGAAATGTCACCTAAGATTTCATAGTAGGAGAAGAAATTAAACTGAGGATTGGATCTTTTGCTATCAAACTCCAAATGAAACATATTTCCTTGGTTATATTATTCCTAATTTATCTCTCCTACTAGGTTATCTGATATTTCATAGAGGTTGAAGCCACAGTGTATTTTTTCACCCCCAAGGGAAGTTTAAAATAGTGTCTTTCGTCTACATGGTCATATTTTTCATGGAGCTCCTGGGAATTTAATATAGTTTAGATTGCTCTGCTTCTGTGAAGTTGATTGAGACTGGACAACTGAAACAAATATTACTGGAACAGAACTGACAGAATGATGTACACAGAAAAGCACCATGTGCATTTATAAATCAACACAAGCAGAAAATGCATAATCATATACATTTTATTTTCATAAAAAAGCTAAGAAATCCAACTGGCATCTAATTTTCTGGAATGTTGTAAAGCTACTAAGAAGTAAAGAACTGCAATTTTTCTTTCCAAATTGCCTCTCAGTGACACAAGAGAAGATTTTCAAGATAGCCATTAAAGAAAAAATGAATAAAACCTCTACCTGTGCAATTAGTTATGACACACTGTTGTTAGGAATTATAAAGCAATTTGCAACAGTGGCAAAGAAGCAAAGAAATTGAAAACAATATGCAATAGCTTCAATTTTCAACACTGCTATTTGCATATCACTGTCATACTTGCTTGTATTGCTAATTTGATAATACACTGAATAGGTAAACTTTTAAGAAGTTTCAGAGGTTTAGAAGGCTTTGCATTCAGCACAGCATCTCCAAAATATGCAAGGGTGGTACTGTGCATGGTGAAAGGCAGTCTCCCATCTCTGCCTTCTTATAGACATTGCAACTTTCTAAGAAACACTGGAAGGATGACAAAAATATAAAGCTTTGAGCTTAAGTTTGAAGTGATAAAGTAATTTAAAAAGAATTCTGATCTTAACACCTTGCCTGAACGAATTTACTTCACAGAGTTTATCTGAAATGCAATTTGAATTCAAAGCAGATTAAAAAAAAAAAATGAAATCCAAAGTAGTGTTTGTCTATCTGTTTAAATGCAGAAAGCCAGCAAGTCCCAATCTTGATCTTGGTTTCCTGCAGTAGCAGAGAAGAAGAATGCAGACACACTGCATCATGGATTTGACAGTCTACTCTTTGGTCTTTCGTTGCAGATATTGGGTATAAAATATTAATGGAAATATTTAAATGATGCAGTGAAATCGTTACCTTAAATCATATAAGAGAGAGTAGAGAATTCCCATAATTAACTATGGGAATTGTAGCCTTCCAGGTCACTTCTGAAGCAAAGGATTCATATTAGGAAGTGAGAGTTAACAGGCCAGAATTAAGAATTAAGTTATGACTATGAATTCAGTTTTGTTGCTTATCTTGACATTCTGGAAGTTAGTTTCATCCTGATTTAGAATGAAAGCTCCAAATGTCAAAAGCATGGCAAATTCTTCTTCCATTGTCATTCAGATTTATTTCCAATTTTATACTAAAGGTAGTCTGCCCAGCAGACTGCAAAACCAGGGAGAACCCTGTCAGTTCTGCCTCTTGGAATGTGTATTTCAAGAGCTGATTTGAAATAAGTTATTCTTAAACAACAGACACTTGAAAAGAAAGGGCCCAATAAACAGAAGAAAAATCTCTATATAGAGAAGACAGGAAGAAGATGTGTGAGGTCCACAGGGAATATACTTTTGTTTCCCTTCTCCTAACATAAAAAAGTGAAGCACTTTTGAGACAATTCTCAGAGAATTCAGATGGAGAACGTTATGCAAAATCTTTTGCTTATTACTATTTAAACTTTAAGTTTAATAATTATTGATTTTAGCACTATTTTTTCTTTTGATCTGCTGATTAAGAAACCTCATTCTGTTTAACACATAATACTGGAAGCCCATCAGTTTCTATGAAGAGCAAACCTGGCATGGGAAGTTTCTGAATTCTGAGTTCTGAAAGGAGATCTCCATCAGAAGGGCTGTTGAAACAGATATCAATCCTACTGAGGTGTGTTGCAAAGGGATGCAAGCAAGGAAACACAGAACAGCCCAATAAGCAAAATGCTGAGAACAACTGAAATGTATGCAGCAATTTCACACTCTGAATTTGATGCCAACAGACAAATTGTCATCAAGTCACTTAGCAGGTTACATGAACATGCACTGGAGTACTGTGAGGCACCAGGAGAGTCTGCAACGTTTTCCCTTTCTCTGCCCCGAAGCCTGGAATACAGGGTGTTCCATTTAAACATCAGGAAGCACTTTACTGTGCAAGAGAAGGAGCACCGGAACAGGTTGCCCAGAAAATCTGTGTAGTTTTCTTCCGTGAAGATCTTTAAAAGACATCTGAACATGTGCCTTGGTAGCCTGTTCTAGGTAGCCATGCCTGGGTTTAGATGAGGTGGACCCAGAGGTGCCTTCCTGCCTCAGCCATTCTGTGATTCCGTGATTTGGCTGCCTGTGTTGAACGCCAAATCAGGTATAGGGCACCTGAGTAACCATGGGTCATACCCACACAGAGTGCAGTAAGAAGTTTTGATGGGGCTACTTCACCTTCTGCAGGAGCTGAAATTGAACTCAGGCCCATGACCTTGGCCATCACCTGAGCTATGCTGTAGGTACATCTGTACCTAACCAGTACCTTACTGATCCTTCCCACTGACTCATCCTCTGAAATCAACCTCAGACTGTCCTTGTGTCTGTGGATTTTCCTTAGGCTGTGGATGTTCCCAGTTGCTGAGACCATTCCTGCCTTACTCTCCTTGGATAAGTGCTTTGTCCTTCTTGGCAACAGCATGGCCCAATGTCCCCAGCATCCCTCTAGCCTCTGAGAGGGTGTCACCTGTTGTGGTGTGGAGAGCCTGCCTCCTGCTCCCTGACACCAGTGACAGAAAACTAATCTCAGAACTAGGATATTTGCCGTCAGTTTCAGCCAAAAAGCAATAATTTGTTTTGTCACAAACAAAGAACCAATCTCTTTTCTAAACAGATTTTCTAAAATGTGTCCGATACATGAAAACTAATAAACTTCCACTATTGGTTCCCTTGTATGGCAAGTTTTGTTATGTCTGTTAATAACATCATCTAACTTATTAACTGTCATTCTCAGCTGGCTGAATTTCTTCCTTTCAAATATTCTTTGACAGATTGGCTACCTAGACATGACAGTATCACTAACAGTACCTGCTTTCATATAAAATGTTATGGAGCTTTTAAATAAAAATAGAAACAGTTTGAAATACAGCTGTTCAGAAACACTGCCAATTGATTACAGCTGAACTTCAGCTGCCTTGTATCCATGTTCTCATTAATAGGTAATAGCTCTTGAACTGCATGTACCTTTTTTTCTATATTACACCATAATCTTAGTCTCCTCTCACAGATCATTTGTACCTTGTAGAATACCTCACTGATGCTAACTGCTGATTGTTTCTGTTTGCTTTGTTCACTACTGCTTGTTTGTTTTTGATAGAAAAAGACTTCCCATTTTACTGACCATATTTTCAATCATTTCATACCAGAACCAACAGATGTACCAGTGGTGTCAAACATCTAACCACGTATGTCCACACTGTTTGACTCATATAAAATTTCTAAGATTTAAGTCTTGACTGTTGTAAATACAGCCTTTCAATGATCAACTGCTCGTAAATAGAAGCGGTTGTTCCTCCATAGACGGTGCTTCCAGTTCATTAGGTTACTCTATTTAAAGAGCAGTATTGTTGCTAGCTGTTTCATTGCAGATGGTTTTAGCATGCTGACTACTAAAAAATCTAAGGATGAAGCCCATAGGATTTAGGAGTGATAGAGAGAAAAAAATGTTAAAGAAAATATGATATAAGCTAAGCACAGAGGAAGACACAAAACTCAGGAGATTTCTCTTCTTGGTCTCACTGATCTTTCACAAGCATGGCTTCCTTTGAAATGAATAGAAAGCAGAAGCCAGAAAGAGCACTTTCTCATAACCAGATGTTAATATCAAATAGCATCCTATTGGGTTGAGTCTCTTTACAAGAGACTGCATGTATACCAGTTTTTTTTAGAAGCATATCACTACTATACCTATCCTGTGTTTTACATTAGAATAGATGGTCCCTTATTTGACTTTTTGTCTCTTAAAGGTGTCCAAGTAAATACGAGTGGAGCTTTACAGTAATCATATATGCACTGGTGAATTCAATAAAATGGACTATTTCTAGTTTTTTGTGTTCACCTCAGACAGATGGGGAACTAACGCTATTTTCTCTACAGGTTATATCATTATCTGGTGAATCTCATCACTGCATTAAAATCAAGCTTTTTATCCCCTGCATAAGGAGAAAGAGATGACTTGACTTTCACAGCTTTTTAAATGACAGCAGCGATTACAGTGAATTCACACACTTGTGCTGGTTTGCAAGAAAGATCTTTTTAGCAGGCATATAATGGTTTCTTCTAAAATGCTGGCCTTTCTGAGACATTTAATCATCTCTCTCAGGGATGTATACGAAACTATCAATTACCAATCTGATTAATTCTGGACTGTTGTAAGGGGGGAAGGCTGAGGGGGAATCAGGACAGGAACAGAGAGACAGTTCTCAAGCAGACCAGCAGAACTTCCTACAGATCTGAAAAGATTTTTTAATTGCTGCTGCTGCTGAGAAAGTCACTGAGTGCAAACAAGGACCTGCCTGCAAAAGTATAGTGGGTAAGGAAGAGCAGTATGCAAAATTTTTGTGCTTCTTTTTTACCTTGTCATATATTAAAAAAAAACAACTACTACTACCTGAGACTTCCAGAAAGCAGTATCTTCTTTCTCAGACAGAAGTATGTGCAGAAAGTCTAGGACATTCAGGATGCCATTATAGAAAATAACACTTTCTCTCCTATAGCATATTAGTGTGCCTCAGGGTAGAGAGTAGGCAATATGGAGTTAACCACAAATAACAATATAAAAAAGCATGAGTAGAAATAAGACTTGCTCAATGGGTAATGGTGACAGGAACAGTGACAGCTACTGTAATTTACATGAAACAAATAAACGATTTCATGTCCCATCAGGAGTAGCTCACTAACAGAAGAAAAAAAGGAGAACATTAATGGGACTACTTTCATCAGACAGCTTTGAAGCACATGAATTGAGACACCAGTCTGAGATAAACACCCTGAACTATAGTATGGATGTTTCTAACAACTGCTCTGTTCCACAGATCCATTCCTTTGTGTTTCAGAGTTGAAAAACTTCTGTGTTATGCTGAATCTAACACTTTTTTTTTTTTTTTTCTGTCCTTATGGCCTTAGAAGCAGTGTAACGAGCAGGTGAGTGACATCCTTCCAAGCCTGGTAAGTAACTTTGAGAGGTGTTAGAAGGAAGAAAAACAGCAGGATAGAAAGCACGTCCCTTGACACCTGTTCTACATCTTCAATTCCAGCAGACCATAACTAAACCAAGAAGTCATAGCTAGAAAGGGACATAGATGTTATGATATCCACTTTGTAGCATCTCCTCCTTTGGTCACTGTCATTAAGAATGGAAGTGCTGGTGATCTATCTGTTAGCTGTGCTGAATGAGAGAGAATTAAACACCAAGATTCAAAATAGCTTGCTAAGCTCTGCAACATCTAAACCGATAGATAGCAATAGCAAATATATGATTTGGTCCCTCTCTGCTATATACACAGCATAGTTAATGGGCACAGGCAAAGTAGTTCTGTGTTCCTAAACGCCAGATTTACTGTGCTTACACAAAATGGGTGTTACATATGAGTAATAGATCTAGCACTTTTTAGAAGCACAGCTTTACTGCTCATATAACACTATTTACAGAGAGCATGTGCTCAATACCCCACTCATGTCCTACTTTTTGTCTGCTTCTGCAAAGCACCCAGGAAACAGGCTTGCTGCCTGCATGCCACTGCTACAAAATTCCCAGACGTGAAACCTCTCTGTGCAGGAAGGAACAAGCTGCATACTATAAGAATAGCTTTGAAGCCAGGAAAAAGCTTTAAGCTAGCAACATTCTTCCATCTGTCAAATGAGAGAATGTGTTCCCATTATAGGCTGGGAGAGGGAGCTTTATATTGAGCAACCCACATGAAAAAATTCCTTTTTCTCATCTAGGTCCTCAGATGAGCTAGGATAATTATTTTCAAAAATATTGCAACCACTTAGGAATCCATTGAGAATTCACTTGTACATAGACTCTGGATGCCAAGATAACTGAAAATAACACAATGTGACTTCTATTGTTTTCTTAGTTGATTAAGCGTATCTTGCACACAAGTACTCCCTCAGTATTAGGTTTTTTTCTGAAGTCCTTGTACTTGCAAGTTTAGTACACTTTCAGGCATGGTCTCTGGCTCTCTACACATCTGAACTTCCTTTTAATAAAACATACACAATCCATCTCCAAAGATTTATTGATTTCATTCTGTTAACACACATAAAAAAATCTGAATGCAATATCAAACTCTGCTAAGACATTTGCTCTAAAACTGGTGTCATGCATAAAATATTTCCGTTTTAAGAATTAGCTTTACAAATTATATTTCTACTGGCACGTCTTAACCTTATCTAATAATAATAAACCATAAAGCACTCTAGTTAATATTAATGTGAAACTTGAATAACTGAAACTACATTAGTGTAAGATGAGAATGTGGGCTGCTATCTCTAATCTAACAAAAAGGATATAATGACAAGCAAAAAAAGATTCCAACTCTCCTTATCTTTTACAAACATATTATCTTACTCTCTTATGAAATGTTTTCCTCAAATACGGAAATATTAAGGAAAAATATTCTATTTTGAGAAATCTGGTTCAAACGCCTTTTTGTAATGGTTAAACACAGTATAAGAAAATACAACAATAAATTGATCTATATTTGGATAGATACGTGGGTTTTTTTTTTCCTATTTAAAACTACTTCAGGCCCTAGTGTGGCCCTAAAGAAGTGTAGACCTGTAAATGTTTTTCCAAATCACTTAAGTTCTATCCCAAAACCCAAGTTGAGAAGCATCCAAAGTTAGGAAGGATTAATAGTAAAACTAACAACACAATCACTAGTAATATTGCTAACTACTAAAAGGCAAGGAATCATCAAGTTCTAAATTAGATGAGGACCAGAAAAGAGGCACCTTTTCAAAACAAACAAACTTTAAGAATGTATTCTCTAATCATATCAGTAATTAGGGATTGAAATCTTAAAATATTTAGAAGCTATGCACTATTTTGAATGCGTGATGATAGGATTGAACTTTACAACAGAGTAATGCATATATAGAAGCCATTTCGTGGTTTTCTGCAGTATATGCATGTTTGGTAGTTTTTTAGAAAGCTATGGTAAATACAGCAAGGATGAGTTATACAAGAAAAAAATTGTGAGCCCCACAACTATTCCAACAACTCTGCCTTCAAACAAATTCGGTTTGAATAGAAAAGTATGTGTCTTTACAATGTAAACTCTCTTGAGTTGCTGACTTCATTTAAGTGAAGAAATATGATGCACAGCTTCAGCTTTCAACTGCTTTTGTTTTGGTGAAACATTCCTGCATCAAAGATGCATAAACTTGGTCCTTGAGGACTGTTTTTTCTGTTTCAACAGGGAAGCTTCTAAAGACCACCCCACTGTTATTCAGCCCATGTTTTCAAGCCTTCCTGTGTAACTTAGTTATCTTTAATTCAGAAGACGCTAATTATTTCAACTAACTGCATAACCATCTTGTTCACAATAGGTTTTAAGGGGGCCTCTAGATCTTCATTCTATCATCTCTTCTTATATGAAGCATATTTTAAGAAGACCTTAATTGGAGTTATGTGACAAAATGTGGCTCTCAGCATTAGCATACTGTTGAAAAGCTGACATTAAGAAAACCTCAAGCCAATCAACTTTGGAGTGGAGGCTTGCATCAATGGACACTTTGCAGAGGCAAAACTGAAACAAAATGGTGGAAAAACTGTAAGAAGTGGCCCCTGCCTCCCGAGTGGGAAAAGTGGAGTCAGTGATGAGAAGCAGCTCTAACACAATGTAGGCAGAGCTGGGAGGGAAGGCATGCAACCCTTGCTCATACAAAGGATGTTCCCAGGGAGCACTGCGAACAGGATGTGCAGACAGATGGGCATGGCAGTTTGTCCTGCAGTTGGCACAGGCAGGGCAAGCAGGGAGGGTGTTAGGCAGCCTGCTCCTTTCAGAAGGGTGAGGCACCCTATTGAAACTACGATGGTGACCACAACTCTTGACAGAGGGCCCACAGTCTTTCTGGGATGACACATTTACACAGGTGGACCTCCCAGGGAGCAAAAGAGCTGCCCAGACCTCTGGCTGTGGGAAGTTTCAGAATCTGGAAGTCATCCAACTGAGGTAAGTGAGGGTGTTTTGTGTGCAAGCACACCCAGCTTGATCACCTTTTTGAGTGGCTAACCAGGCTGTGAGAGGAAGTTGCCAGGCTGATAAATATCCAGCAGCTGGAGAGAGAAATTGATGCCTGGCATTATGCAGTGGCACAAGCAGCCCAATAGCTCTGTCTTAAGCCCCATCAAGGAGAATAAGAATAAGAAGGCTTCCAACCTAACAGAGGACAAACTCATGCAGGATGAAGGAGGTAAGAACCTTGTCTCTGCTCGGGACAGAAGGACAAGCCCATACCCTCTTCCCCCCAAAGTCTCCCTAGCCAATAGATATGAAGCTATGGGGTGGAAGGAGAAGAAGGTATGGACAGTGGTTTGGAACAAGAAAGGGGCAACCATGTTAAGAAGATCCAACCAAGAACCAGAGTCACAACCAGTGCCACTAAAAAAAAGGTGAAGGGTCTTAGTAATTGAATAATCTGTGTTGAGGGACACTGAGGCACTCATTTGTCACACAGATAACTTCTCTAGAAAGGTTTACTGCCTGCCAGAGGCCTGCATTTGAGATATAAGGAAAAAGATAGCAGGTATGATAAAGCCAGAAGACTACTATCCACTCCTGGTCTTTCAAACTGGGTGTCATAAAGCTGTGACTAGGAAATAAAGAAATATATAAATGTCGCTTGGGAACATGCTGAAAGAAATGGAAGTGCAGGTAGAGTTTTCCTCAGTCCTCCTGGCTGGAGACTGAGGTGTAGGCAGAAGGAAGATAACAGACAAATTAAATGAATGGCTGCATGGATGGTGTCACACCCAGGGCTTTGGCTTCTATGGTCTAGGACACACCTTTGATAAACTAGGAAGGCTGACTTGGGGTGGGACACAACTGACCAGGAGGAGCAAGAATATGCTAGGCAGTAAGCTGTCGGGGTTCATCACCAGGGCTTTAACTAGATTTAATGGGGGAAGAGGATGTACTGCTGAGGAAAACAAAGATTCAGAGAACACTGTCAAAGAATCAATGGGGGAAAATCTCAACTTCATCCCAGAGTTATCAGAGAGAGCTTCTTCAAGAAGGTAATGCAGCCAAAAGCCAGCTGAAGTGCCTTTATACCAATGCACACAGCATGGGAAGTAAGCAGGAGGAAGTGGAAACTGTGGTGCAATTGGAGAACTATCATCTTACTGCTGTCACGGAAACATGGTAGGATGACTCATAGAACTGGAATACCATGATTGATGGCTATAAGTTTTTTAGAAGGGATAGGCAAGGTGGGAGGTGTGTGGGAGTTGCCCTCTATGTTAAGAAATGGATAGACTGAGAAGAGCTGCCTCTGAGAAGTAGTCGTGAACAGGTAGAGAGCTTGTGGATTAAAATTAGGGACTGGACCAATAAAGGGCATCTGGTGATCAGGGTCTACTACAGGCCATCTGATCAAGGGGAGCCTGTTGATGACGCCTTCATGCTTCAGCTGCAAGAAGTGTTGTTCTTGAAGGCTCTTATCCTGATGGGGGTATTCAACCACCCAGATATCTGCTGGGAGAACAACACAGCAAACTGCAAGCAATCCACGAGACTCCTGGAGTCCATTGATGACAACCTTCTGGTTCAGAATTGGACAGGTATTGTACTGAGGTCTACTGGAGGTGAAGTGTTGTTGGACCTGGTGCTCACCAATGCAGAAGGCATTGTAAAAGAAGTTATGACTGGAGTCAGCGTGGGCTGCAGCAACCATGCCTATGTCAAGTTCATGATCTTGAGGAACACGAGCCTGGCAAAAAGTGGAGTCAGGACCCTGACCTCAGGAGAGTGAAGTTCAGGCTGTTAAAGGAATTGCTGGATGAGTTCCCCTGGGAAATCGTCCTTGGGGACAAAGGAACAGAACAGAGCTGGCAGCACTTTAAGGATGCCTTTCTTAAGGCAGAATAGCTCTCCATCCCCCAGAATAAGAAATCAGGCAGAAGAGGCAGGAAACCAGTGCGGCTGAGCAAGGACCCACTGGCCAGGCTCAGGGGAAAAAAAGTAAAAGCAGCAGAAGCAGGGATGGATGGCCTAGAAAGAATATAGGGATGCTGTCCAGATGTGCAGGGATGGGATCAGAAAAGCCAAGGCACAGATGGAATTGAAACTGGCAAGGGATGTGATAAACTACGAGAAGGGTTTCTTTATATACATTGGTCAGAAGAGACAGGCAAAGGAGAGTGTGCCCCCTCTCATAAATGAAAAGGGAGAGCTGACTTCCTCAGACATGGAGAAGGCTGAGGTACTTAACAAGTTCTTTGCCTTGGTCTTCATGGTCAGTCAGGCTTCTCAACGCCTCTCATGTCCCTGAACTTCTAAGCAGGGGCCAGAGGAGCAAAATCTCTCGCAGTGTAAGAGTGGAGCAAGTCCAAGACCACCTCATGAAGCTGAATGTGTACAAGTCTATGGGGTCAGACAACATGCATCCCAGAGCTCTGAAGGAATGGGCTGATGTGGCTTCCAAGCTGCTCTCCATCATATTTGAAAAATCATGGCTTTCAGGTGAAGTCCCTCGTCACTGGAAAACACTGCTTCCATATTCAAGAAAGAGAGAAAGGAAGATCCGGGAAACTACAGGTCAATGAGCCTCACTTCTGTGCATGGGATGATCATAGAGCAGATCCTCCTGGTAGAGATGTTAAGGCACATGCAAGATGAGGAGGTGATCTGAGACAGCCAGCATGGCTTTACCAAGGGTAGATCATGGCTGACCAATCGGGTGGCCTTCTATAATGGAGTGATGGGACTGGTAGACAAAAGAAGGGCAACTGATGTTGTCTACCTGGACTTATGCTCATTGATGTGGTCCCACACCACATCCTTATCTCTAAATTGGAGAGATATAGATTTTAAGTGGACTATTACACGGATAAATAATTGGTTGGATGGTTGTAGCCAGAGGGTTGTTTCCAATAGCTCTAAGTCCAAGTGGAGGCTGGTCAGAAGTGGTGTCCCCCAGGGGTCTGTCTTGGGACCGATGCCCTTCAACATCTTTATTAATGACATAGACAGTGGGAGGGAGAGTACCCTCAGCAAGTTTACTTATGACTCTAAGCTGTGGTGCAGCTGACACAATGGAAGGATGCCATCCAGAGGGACCTGGACCCACTTGAAAAGTGAGTGTATGAAGTTTAACAAGGCCAACTGCAAGGTGTTGCAATTGAATTGAGGCTATCTCAGATACAATTACAGACTGGGAGAATTCATTGAGAGCAGCCCTGTGGAGAAAGACTTGGGGCTCCTGATGGACAAAAAGCTGGACATGAGCCAGTAGTGTGCTCTTGCAGACTGAAAGGCCAACAGTATCCTGCGCTGCATCAAGAGGGGTGGCCAGCTGGCAAAGGGAGGGGACTGTTCCCCTCTACTCTGCCTTCATGAGGCCCCATCTAGAGTACTGTGTCCAAGCCTGAGGCCCCCAGCACAAGAGGGATGTGGAGCTGTTGGAGCAGGTCTGGAGGAGGGCCATGAACATGATCAAAGAGCTGGAGCCCTCCAGTGAAGATAAGTTGAGGGAATCGGGGTTGTTTAGCTTGGAGAAGAGAAGATGGTTCCAGGGAGACCTCACTGCGATCTCCCAGTACCTGAAGGGGAGCTTACAAGCATGAGGAGGATCTACTTTTCACATGGTCTGATCATGACAGGACAAGGGGAAACGACTTTAGACTAAAAGAGTGGAGATTTAGATTAGATGTTAGGAAGAAATTCTTCACTCAGAGGGTAGTGAGGTGGTGGAACAGGCCGCCCAGAGAATCTGCGGATGCCCCATCTTGGGAGGCATTCAAGGCCAGGTTGGATAGGATCCTGGCCAGTCTGATCTAGTGGTTGGCAATCCTGATCATGGAAGGGGAGTTGGAACTGGATGATCTTTAAGGCTCCCTCCAACCTAAGCCATTCTATGATTCTATGATAATTATAAATATTTTCATAAACACCAGTAGATAGCACTAAAAACATGAAATATTAAAAAATTGTTCATTAATTCTGAACAATTTAAATGAATAAAAAAGAGTTGGTGTCTTCATGAAATATGAAAAACAAAAAAAATACTTCAACTAAGAGCAGGGATTAAAATTGCAAAGATTTTTTTTTGAATGACAGCATTGTTGAAGAATTCATAAATTCACATTTAAACGGTAAATATCTGTTGTAATTCATCAAACACTACTTTTATACAGACTAATACTCACACCATTTATCTCACTTGTCTAATATGGTATATGGAATATTACTGTCTTTAATCATGTTTGTTGTTTCAGTGCACAGACTCAAATTGTAGGATACAAAGATTGTCTAGCACATCCATCAGTGGAAACAATTCACAACTTTACATATTTCCCATACAAAATAAATCCTTGTTCTCTTTTATGGGCAATCCATAAAAACTTTTATAACAAAATATAATGAATCAAAAATCCTCTTTTGGCAGAATCAGACTCATGATCCAAACTGAAAAATCCTTTAATGGCTCTTCTCACTTTTTGGCATTGTCAAACTGCTAACAGTTTAATCTCTACCTTGATCATTCCACACATGCTGCTCTCAAACTCCAGAGTAATCCAAGCACTTTACACCAGATGTTATTCCTGCCTCAGTATCTTTCATGGCAGACCTCTGAGAATTAGTGGTGTCTCTGGCTTCTCATTCATTCTCCTTACACAGCTTTTCAAAATCACTAAATTTTCATGCTTAGCCCAGTGTCTCTTTCATTTACCTATTCAAGTTTCGGTGTTTAGGAACATTAGCAGAAGCCTGCACTGATATCATTCTGTTGTGCAAAATATAAGAACCATGCCTTTATACCACTGATTTTAAAATCTGTAGCTTAAATCAGCTAGCACTAAAAAATGATGGGAAAATGACTGCATGTTATTATGTCCACAGCTGAGAAGCAAAAATACAAAGCAGCGAAACAAATATGGAGCCTGCAGGAAGTCTCCAAATCATACACGAAAGGCAAGTATTAGGAAAAACATGTTTCATCCAAAGGTATGACAAATACTTATATAATTTTTTCTTCAAAGGGAAAAGTACTTTCAGGTCAAACGAGTATTCATTGACAGCCTTGTTTACATATGTGTAATGACAGGGTGTATAAACAGACTGAAAAACTAGAAGTAATTAAAATAAATTCTAAGCAGCTGTAATTTGAAATTACAGATTTTACACTCCTTTGCTTTGTTTGTTAATTATGTCCATGCAAAGTGGGTTCAATGTAATTATATTACTTTATTATACTTTTGCACATACAACAAATGGTAACAAGACCAGTAGGGACTTCTGTTTACTCCCATTCAAAATAAGTGCTTTAAAAAATGTGAAAGCTGTAGGTGTTAGATTTCTAACTTGCATAATAACAGAAACTATACCTTTGGGAGAAGCTGGATTGCTTGGAGTATTCTCTGTCTATGTCCAGAGTTAAGTATTCCTATTTCCAAGAGATCTTGGTCCTCCATCACGTTGCTTCCCTAAAATGAGAGGAAAAAGGGTAGAAATAAAATGAAAAAAGATCAGATGACTTCAACAGCTTGAAACAAGCCCCTTCTGCTGCGTTTAGAAGAGAACACTTTGCTTAAGTTATTGTATTGGCCAAGATTAACAAATGACTGATGGTGGCACTCGTTGTCACGTTGGCAAAACATGGGGGAGGGCACTTGAACTCATGGACAATTGCTATACTGCTGGCACCCATATCAATAGAGAAACTGTAACTCCCAATAAAGCCAAAAATCAGATATGAACATTCTTTCATTTGATTGGAACCAAGGACATGGCCATAGAAATATTCCAAAACTGTTTATTTTTTTCATTCTCCTACATCACCCAGTCATGTTCATTTTAATTCAGTCTTGAAAATACTAAACACATATTAAGAAAAGCAGAATGGATGAGAATAAAACTCTTTAGCTACTTATCAGTTAAATGCTGAAGAAACCTAAGAGAGAGAGTGTTATTCACAAACCCCATATGGCTCCCTCCCCCTGAATTTAGCTGTATGGATGCAGCCCAAACATTACCCATCGCTGCTCTTATCTCCCTGCTTGCGGGCAGGTCAAAGAATTCTTAACATGCAAACACCAGCTAGAGACCATCTGTCTAAACAATACACAAAAGAAAAGTCCACAAAAATCCATAAGTCTGCAATTGAAGACTCTATTTGTAGGATCTTCTAGCAGTCAGAAGCAAAGTACAACTACGCAAGTAAGAGGGTAATATGACTCCTAAAAGATGATCCTGCAGTTCATCCAAAGAGTGGGCCATACAAGGTGCAGTTCAAGGAGTCTGGCAACACAAAGGTAGAAAGTTTAGCATTTGAAAGATAAGGTAGTTGATTAGCTGGCAGTGACTATTATGAGTCACAGGAGGCACAACAGTAGTTCAAAAACTCAATTGCAGCCAGGGATCATAACAAGACCATTCAAAGTAGGCTGGCAATCCTGCATTCCTTTTTCAACTACTTCATTTCAGACCGAAAGATAAAAAAAAACTTCCAACTTACATTTATGGAGCAATCCAGCAAATAAGCAGATTACCTTTCTGAACTTCTAACCCTACAGGAGCCTTATGATGCTAATTTGCTAAAACGAAGAATTTTTACTGTTTGCACTCATTTAACATCGCCATGAAATAGGCTTTATGCAAGCAAATCCATGAAAAACTTTATCTCCACCTTTCTATTTAGCTTGCTGCTTCTGATTCAGTAGTGATCTTAAGGAACAGCAAAGTCAAAAACTGAGAAGCTCAGAGCAGAACACGCTTAAATGCTTTGCTGAATCAGGGCTTAACAAAGGGTATGAATTATTTCTGAATATCAAATCTCCTGTCCCCCTGCAACATGGCTTTCTTTCAAAAAGCACAGTGAAATAAGCAATGCTTCACCCTGTTTGACTGCTAAATCTTCTCTCCTTTCAGATGGACTGATTAGTTTACAGATGTACTCTTGAGGACTCTCAAGTGCTACCCTGCAGAATATCTTGCAAAATCTTAGGGAGGTCTTTGTAAGGCAATCATGGAAACATTACAAAGCTATTACATTTAAAATTATATTTCACAGCAAGGGGTATGATTTAAGGCTACAAGGATGCAAATCGTATCTTGAAAGAATTTGTGCATGGCATCAGAACAGCGCTGTTCTGAAGAGAGAAGCTGTGCAATCATGTCATTTTAAGTACATCATGTTGTATAAGAGTGCACGCAGCACAGGCTGTGCAAACGGTGGTAGTGAGAAGGTGGGGTTAATACCCTTTTATCTTCCTGGCAAACACATATAAAATGTCATTTCTCCCTTTTTCTTTTCTAGGTTAATTAACCTAAAGGGGGCTGTAAATTTAGGGGAAGGGCTGGGGTAAAACCAAACCAAACCAAACAACCCTGCATTTTTTGTTATTGCTGCTGGAAATATCTAGCATAAATGGCTTTAAGCAAATTGAGCCAACAGAAGGTCCTGTCCAAAAAAACCGACTATATATTTTCACTCATTTTAATAAATGCAGCAATTTGTTTACTGCTATTGCTTTCACTTCCTTTTGCTGTTTTCCAGATTTCACCCCTCATCACTGTATGATGTTTATGCACAATCAGGGTGTACTCATCACTGAGCTAATACATACTGTTTATTGGTGTCATGAACCTTGGCACACCACTTAAAATACTGTAAATTTACAACCCAGTTCAACAAATACTCAGGCACAGGAAAAATGCTGCCTGTTTGTGCCAAGTTGCTGCTTGGCAGAGACAGCATTATTTTGTTAATTCCTCACAATTGTTTTTATTTCTGTACTAGGTCATTTTTTTTTTATTTGCCTTTAGTTGTCTTTTGTTTGTTTGTTTGTTTGTTTAATTTCAGGAAAAGCCTGGAGTCAGTGTTGCCTCCTTGTCCTCAGTCTGCAAAGGCAAGAACCTGGTCTTCATGTGCTTGCAGCTTTTCCTGTGTTACCATCAGTGTCAACAGCAGCAGCCACTCATCCCTATTGTAAAACAGATCCTGTTGTCTCCTCCTAAGGGGTAAGCCTGTTCTTTATCTCTCCACAAGAGCAAATAGAGGAACTTTAGATAATAATTCTCTCTCTTGCTGACAAAGAAGAATAAACTGATTGTAGAAAGCTGCCTCTGAAGGGAAAGAAACAGTCCCCCTTATTTCTATCTCCCTGGTGTCTGCTTCCATTCTCCCCTTAATCCCAATCCTTGATTCTCTTTTTACCTGATTTCTCTTCTTGCTCTCCTCCAGCCTCCTTCCATAGCCTCGTCCATCAAGAGTGAGGAAAGCCTCACTTCCTTCTTTTTGCTCCAGCAGATCAGGGATAAGAGAAGAATTTTGCTCCCTTCTCTTAGATGCTGTGCACACATTTATTATAAACTGGGCTGATTTTAACCTCAATTAACGTTATATAGATGACATGGCAAATTTAATTGAGTATGAATACAATAATGTCTTTTCACATTATTTCAGCCTCAAAAATAACTGAGCTGTATTAGCTGAAACATTCACCGAAACAAAATAATTCTAGTAGACATCTAGACAACTTCAGTCGACAGATTTAACTTTGATATGCTTATATACAAGAAAATACAGGCTGTTATAACAGAAAATATGGGACAGCAATCTCTACTGTTCTTATTACGTAATAAAAACATAAGAGGCTTTGAGGTGATTTTACAGCTTTCCTAAATCTATAGGAAAACTTAGTTGGAAGGAAAACTTCTCAGACATAAAGCTGTAAGAATGTATCAAAATTAATTATACTAGGGCAGATTCAGATCTCATCAATTTCAGTTTACACTGTTGAAATTCCTGTCATGTAAATGCGTAAGGGATAGGCTTACATATGAACTAGAAATACTCTGGTTCTGAAGTTCGCTTGATGGAATAGTACAGCTAATGCTCCTGGGGCTTTGTGGCTCTGCACTGCTCTCAGGAATATCATCTTTATCCCTGTAAGGACATAGAGGAAACTCATCTCCCGAGTAAGAAAGCAAAGTTTCACAGAACAATTGGGTTCAAGAATGAAAGAAAAATGGCTGCATGACAGGAGACTGGAAACATATGAAAAATAATATAATTTAGAAAACTCAGAAACTCTGCCCAAGACTGATACAGTTTGTATAAACAAGTTAGAGCAAAAGCCATGATGTTGTAGTATGAATTAAAGACTTCAGTGGCATTTATTTAGAATGTTCCACACAAAATCATCTCTGGCACCATCCCCTTTAGTACACTCTCTCAAAAATATGCCGCTTTTGATTTTAATGCTAGAATCCAGAAGTGTCTAAGTACATACATACATAATCTTTACTAAACAATTCAATTTGAAGTATGTCAGGTTTACAGCAATGTAAGTATTGCCTCTATTAGAAAAAAATCATAGAATCATAGAATCATAGACTGGGCTGGGTTGAAAAGGACCACAATGATCATTGAGTTTCAACCCCTCTGCTATGTGCAGGGTTGCCAACCACTAGACCAGGCTGCCCAGAGCCACATACAGCCTGGCCTTGAAAAAAATCCTAGTTTAAATACATTAAACAGCTCAAAGAACCTCTGAAATCCAGTCAAAACAAAAGATTCATAAACTTGTAGACAACTTCATCTACTATCAAAACAGAACAGCTTTAAAGATTTTTTTTAAAAAAACTAATACCCATTCTACATCCTATAGGAACAAAAGCACTTTGAAGATTTGTCCCTGAAGATATTAAAATATATTAGAAGAATGCACTAGGATGGCAGGCACAAGTGTATGTTTCTCACTGTTCCCTTTTTTACCTATGTCTTTAATCTTCATGTATTTGCTGTGCTGGAGACCTAGAGCAAAAAAATTTCAGTGGTTGGTTATGTCATTTGAGTAAAATAAAATAGCAGGTGAACTATAAAACAGATGCCAGATATATCACTAGACTTATCTGAAAACTCACCCAGTAAAGTTGGAAGTGAGAGAGTATGGAGAACAAACTACCTGCATATGCACTTTTGTCTTATTCTTGCTCTTCACCTTGGCTAATAGATTGATAATCTCATAAAGATTGGAGAGAGGCTCCTTAGATTTGCATGACAAAGTTCTGGAGAAAAACTTCAATGAAGAGATAAATGCCTACGCATCCCTGTGTGTAAACTGAGTAAAAACTAACTGGAAGAAAAAGAGAAAGAACCAACTTTTTTTTTGCATTTGAGGCTCTTTCTTTCCTTTATAAAAGTAAATAACATTATGTAAGAAATTGAAGATCTGGGAGAATTCTGTCTATGTATTGGCAGCACCAACTAGACCAGCTTCTTCTTTGCTCATCTGTGTCAGCCAGATAAGGAAAAGCAGTGAATCTGGTACCTAAAGCTCTGTAAGAACTGCTGCTCACCAGTTTGAATTCACTTGCTATGCAGACATTAGTGAGACCAAATTGAGCTGCAGGTACCAAGTGCCACTGGAGGTGATTTTCCCATGAACAGGGTTGTTGTAGGTAAGGGAAGGATGACTCCTATGCCTACTATAGTGTTGATGGGGTAGTGCTAGTATATGCCTCAGTATTATTCCTTAGATAGAGCAATATGCTCTCCTTTGCCCTCTCGCAGCTGCCCAAGTAGTAATCAGAAGCACCTTCAACATGCTATCAGTAGAGACTTTGAAATGTCAGCATCAGTGGGATGTAATATATCGCAGTGAGTAAGATCACAGTCTACGTGTATTGCAGACAAGGCTTGGTGATTGTTTGAAGGGTCTTATCACTGTTTCTTCCAATTTGTATTGCAGTGAATCACTGGCTGCCTGAGACTTGTCACTGCAGTAGCACAACCAGGGGCAACCAAATGGAGATAGAACAGCAAACCTTGTAATTGGGTTAGCAGGGTTGCTGGAAATATGACTTGGCACAGATAGGAAAAAGGATAATATACAAGATAGTACACTTAGCTGGGTTATTTCAGAGTACTATCATTCCTGCCACTCAGAGAAAAGAGGTGGGAGCAGTGCAGGGGCAGACAGGAACAGTCTTCGATTAAGCATGCATAGAGATAGAAAACAGACCAACAGCACCAGAAAGCTCTTTTCTTCCTCTTCCTTTCCAACCCAAGTAGAAGAGAAGGAAGAGAGAAAGTGAGCAGCCATCTTACACCAATGGGAAGGAGTCCTGTCCTGTAGCATATATTCAACAGCTCACTTAAAGGAGTCCCATCTTCATTGCATATCAATTTACTACTCACCCACTTAATGCTAATATCCGTGTCAACTGCATCCCTTTGAAATAGGTGACATCTAAACTGTCCTCTGGCTGGCAACAAATAAAAGACACCTTACAGGATGGTTAAGGACACACTGAATAGCCATGGCTATCCTTCTCCATTGTCTCAATCATATGCCACAAGGTTTATAAATTTTCATCACAACATAACTTTCCCACATGGTAAAAGAGGTTATTTCTTAGAGGCTTGCAAGAAATGACTAGAGAAATGCAGTTTTTAATAGTGAAAACTGCTTCTTATTAGTGAAAAATTTCAGGCAGTGTGTCACACATTTTGTTTCCCGATGAGAATTGGCAAGCAACCAGAATTTAGCAAGCTTCAGTGTGAGTGAAAGGTTGCCTCTCACAAGTATTGCCACTGTTAACATGAAAACAAGATCTGTAAGAATGATTATTGAGTGAAATGTTTAACTCGTATTTTATGGTCGCAACGATTTATCAGATTCCTGGAGATATTGAAGAAATTGTTATTTCACCTACAAACCTGACAAGACTATGTTAGAAACATCCCTTGCAGAAGCATGAAATTCTGCCTTGGGGAAAAAATAAAAATTGATTGTAAAATATTTTAGGAAGAATGGACCGAGCAGATCACAAATCATTTGATAGCATTCTTCTAAAATTATATTGCCTTTAAACTACTGACATTAATACTTATCCTCAATTCTCACTCTGCTCTATTATCAGCCTTTATATTTATGACTTCCTTAGCAATTAAAACCTTCACAAAAATAAAGAGGAAAGCTGAAGACAGTTTTCCATGTTGCAGTTATTTCTTCAAAAAGTAATAATAAACTAGTATTAAAATCTTAATTAAAAAAGGTTATTTTAGTCACTGATATGACCAATGGAGAGCAATTCAAAGCAGTTAAGGCACAATACCACTCAGGGAATTTGACCTCTAATTTGCAAACTATGTATGAAGATAGAAGATGACCTAAGTGGGATCTATTTCAAATTGAGTCCCAAAAGACTTCAAGTCCCACTCTACCAATGTTTTAAAGATCTCTCTTTGGTTCACATTCAGCTCTTCCAGAAGTGAACCTGAACTAACCAGTACCATCAAAAGCCTTTCCAATATTGATATTCAAATGAACATGCAATCACAGACCTTTCACACAACAGTAGTAGTTAATTAAAGTACAGTGATAATTAAACAATACTGATAGCTGGGACAAGGATTATTGTAGGAAAAATTTCTGCTATTTTTATCTCCTCTTCCTTGTAGCACTGATTCATTACAACCACCACAATTGTCACATGCAAATTAGCTACACAGATAAGATGGCAACTGAAAAAATTACCTCCGATATTGCACTTGGCCCACTTAATTATGAACACTGTTGACCCAACTCTGTCTGCCTATTTAGTCATAACAATTCAAAAAAACAATTATTAATACCTTCCTAAATTACATATTAATGTCTTGAATCTATATTGCAAAGATAATTTCACTTCATTTGAGTAATGAAAACTCTGAGGAGTCTATATTATACCATTATTCAGATTACTTGAGATAAATGCTAGTTATCCTAGATGCTAAATTTCTCAAAGGGCTTACTTTAAAATCAATATTACTGAGAGCTAATTAACAGACTTATAAATTCTTGGGAAAATATTCCTTTCTCCAGTGAGTATATAAGTTTGAGGAGCGCAGAAAGAGACAAATATGGTATTTTCAGAAATAAAAATTCTGAATACATGCGCTGCTTGCAACATGGGATTCTGCTTAAGCTTGGCATTTTTGTAATAAATGTAGGAACCCTGCTCACTTCCAAGAAAGTCTCACAGAGTAAATGTGCATGTTTCAAACCTCAATTCTGTCTGTCAGATATTTTCTTTCTCATGTTTTTATCAACCCTGGTCATGTTGAGCCACACAAATCAGCCCAAAGAGTACAAAATATGTCGTCAAAGCTTTAGACTAAAATTCTGGGCAGAATCCATGTTTTAAGAATAACTTATTTAGAAAGGAGGTCTGTGAAATGGCAGTAAGAAAAGCATATGCTCAGGAAAATACTTAAGCTTATACATGCCTATGCCCTGAAGTTACAGGTGTGGTCTTGCATGCCTTTGCTCCTGCTTGCAGCTGAACCCTGCTCACATTGTTTTTTGCTTTTACCTCTGGGCTCCCTGGTTTTCAGTTGTGAGCAGATGGAGCAGCTTGGAAGCTACATCCAACTTTGCCTTCACGTGAATCAAGACACAAGGTTCTGCTTCTTAGGTATCATGGGAGCATGATCTTATGGAAGGTCCCAGGGCATGCCTAGGGCAGAGCCACAGAAGCATAACATGAATGGTAGGCTGCACTTTCCTAAGAATGTGACTGAAGAAAGAAGAATTCCTTTTTTTTTTCTCCCATAGCACAGCACATTTACTAGAGGATTCACACAGAAGGGAGAAGATCACATTCACATCTTTCTCAAACTTAAATTTGCATTTCCTAAAAAGAGAGCAAGCTGCACAATAACTGACATGGAATAACATTCTGGGATTGAGGTGGAATTTTTCAGTGCTCCTGCTTAAAGTAAATCACCAGGGAATTCAGTCAGTAAGTCAGAAAGGAACATTATCCTTCACACCAGTGAGAGCTGGGGGTGGTAAACTGGTCTTACACTGCTTTTTCAAGAAGTGTTTCTGGTCTACATCCAATGACTATAAAACAAAAAGTGGAGAGAAAGCTAAACATTCAGGACTATCTCTTGCAGTTGAGTATTGTTAACACTTGAGCTACTGAGTCATGCTTCTAGAGTGTACTGTAATTTGAAAGGCGGTGGTGAGCAAGCTGTTCACATCCAAAGGGACAACTCTGATATCAAGATTCAGGGAGCAAGATGAGAAATTCAGCCTCCAAATGTTTTCTGAAGCAGGGCTGCATAAGGAGGGAAAATCTTCAGGTATAGCTCTTACTTTGGAGTATCTTGCTGGTCTCTTCTGCTTAGTACTGCAAACCTCTTAAACACTTTTTCCTTTCTACTAAGTTGTGCTGTGTGTTATGTGCCAAAGTCAGTTGCAGAGATCCACACAAGAACTGCAAAGCCAAAGTGACGATGCCCACTGTAGCCACAGCTATCTGCATTATTAATGATGTCTTCGAGGCCTCACCTGCCTGTTTGGGGTACACCTGTGCCCTATGAAATGAAGCCACAGTCTGACTTTCAGGCACCCTTTTCCACATGTAGATTTTTCCACATGTAGATGTTAGCAGCTGGAGGCAATTAGGTCAACTAAACTTGCTTTTTAAATATTTTATTACAAAAGATAATAAAAAATATGAAGCCACTTCCAAAAATGAGAACTACTGGCAAATGTGTTGTGTTTTCTATGCATCACTGAGTTGCTGTGTTTAAATGTATTTCATGCTCATGCCTCTTTTGCTCTGCTGTGGTGCAGCAAGGGTGAAAGGTAAGAGAGCTGCTGTAAAACAAGCTGGAGCATACTAACTTTCTCTAGGTGAAAATTAAAAGGTTGCAGGGCAAGTGCAGTCAGGCTTGCCAGATAAATTCAACAGCGACAGGAAAATGGACAAACACTGGAACACAGGAAGTTCCATAGAAACATGAGGAAAAACTTCTTTACTGTGAGGGTAACAGAGCCCTGGAACAGGCTGCCCAGAGAGGTGGTGGAATCTCCTTCTCTGGAGATACTCGAGATCTGCCTGATGCTTTCCTGCTCAACCTACTGCAGGAACCTGCTGTAGCAGGGGAGTTGGACTCGATGATCTCCAGAGGTCCCTTCCAGCCCCTATGACTGACTCTATGATTATGTTGAGACCCATTTTAATATACTCCTACAGATTTTATTCATTAAGGCAGACAGAAGGCATTGCAGGATTGAACAAGGTACTGTTTCCCACTGCACACGTGATTTCTGATACCTGTGATTTTTCTAATACAAACTGTTGTTATTTATTTCCATGGTATATGCAGAGGCATTACTCTTTGGGCCCCTGAAGCCCAGGAGGTAACAGAGATGGTCTCCATTTTCTTCATACTGTTTCTAAAAATATGAGAACATTTGATTAAGGGTTGACAATTTTCTTTTCTTCCTTTCCTTGTTCTTGTAATTCATTTCACATGGGAAGTGGGCTGTGTTTTTCTTATTCCTTCCAATTCAGCAGCTGGGTGGCTGGCGTTGCAGGCCCACTCTCGTCACCATGGCAACCAGCAGCTCACTGTAATATGATCCCATGTGCTTCATGTCACTACATGGGGTGATTATTCTCTGATAACAATCTGGGAAATGCTTTTCCATATTCTCATAAAGGAGGATTAATCAGCGTTCCACTGCATGGCCATCCTGCGTGGAGCATGGCACTGTGTTAGGAAGTGCTTCATGCACAGTCACTTCATGAATAGCTCACGCCACAGAGGCTGAGCTCAGTGCCCACCGGTGCTGCTCCTCAGGAATGCATTGAAGAATCCCTGTGTTAGCTGGAGAGCCACCAGCATGACTATGCTAGATGAGGCTGAAGGCCTGCCTTGTTGGTTGGGTATCTCTGCTGGTGAATGCTCGGAAAAGCAAAATACATTAATAATTGCTCTTATATAATGTTCTTTTACTGTCACCAGTGGGCTAATTTAAAGCTAAGCATATAAGCATTTAGCTACATTAGAGTGAGTCCTGACAGCAGATACAAGACCTGATTTTACTGAATACAAATCCAACTCAGATTGCCGGCATATATGGCTAAGTTGCCCTTCAGCCCATAGAAGAGTTGATTTACCACCCCTGTTCCAGGTGGCAGCAAGTCATCCCCACACTGGAGTGCTGATTGCTTTCTGTGTGTGTTGTACAGGCTCTGGACTGTTAATTCTTACAAATTAACTTCAGGATGATATATTACACAAGAATCAAAACAAGAGCTGTCTCTTCAGTAACTGCGTTAATAGGCCCAGACTTATAGATTGCATGGCAGAAAGGGTATTTCTTCCTTCCCAAAGGGAATATTCCACTTTCCACTCTGTCCTATGACACTTGAACAAGGTATAACTGGGCAATATTTATAAATCTGAAATGTAAAGAACAAAAACAAACAAAAAAACAACCACACAACAAAAAAAGCAAAATCAGATTTCTGGCTGTGAAAGTCAAATCCTAAACTTGGTACTTTCTATTCCCTTTATCCCTTCCTATTGGCTTTTATTCCCTGTGTAATTTATTCGCAATACACGTTTTTTATTCAGATCTAGTTAACTACATACTATGCTAACTAGTATCTAGTTAACTAAATACTAGTAAAATAAATGCTGTGGCCTTTCTGTTCACATTCTCCCCTTTATTTACACATTTTTCACTCTTGCAAATATTCTTGCATTGTTTAGTTGGACACAACACAAAAGCAGCAATTAGTGTGACTACTGTAGTTCTGTTTTCTACCTGTAGCATAGTTAGGGATTACAAATACTTAGGAAATTATTCACAGAACATTATCTTTTTATACCAATCCATAGGTAGGTATGTAAATACAGCTATAATCTTTTATTAATGATGAATATAAAAAAAATAAATCCATGCATTTCAAGAAGCGTGTTTCTCAGAAACTGAACTGTGTAACTTGAATCAAAGCAACTACTGGCTGCAAATGTTAAAAGTCACAGATTGGTCTTATGTATCTCACATTATTTGGTTTAAAGAACTTTCTATGTAAAGGTAAATATGCTGTTATGTATTTGATCTTGGGATTTATCTGATTATTTGTTTTATAGGATTACTCCCATAGACATGCTGCATTTTCTTAAAACTCTGAGCTGACGTTCAAAATGAGAATAAGCAAAGCCTGACATATTCTTAGAATAGTATTACCTGCATGCAGATTGATCAATTCCCAAAACATTGTAGAAGAGCCCTGCAATGTTGCTACACATCTGATTTTCTAAGTACATGTTAGGACACCTACTGACATAGTCCACTAACCCTATACTCTAGAAATTCATTTTCTTTAATCATAAGGAAATCTTCACACAAGCCAGTCCGCTCTGTACAGCACCCTCCCTCCTTCTACCACTGCTGCGTATCCACCAATCTGTCTCCTACACAAGGATACTGCATTTGACAATCAACATATAGGGAATTCTGGAGGCCTCCATTCTATCAAAATTCTGATGCTTAGTAGGTTTCTCTGTGAAGCAAGCTTCTCTAAGAAGCAAGCTTCTTCTAATTTAACTTTGTAATAAAAAATGTCCCTCGTGGTCCTGATGAGTCCACACTGGTCCTTCTCTGCCTCAAATAACAGGTCCAAAACAAAACTATGTTCTTGTGAGACAAGATAGTAGGAGACTATGTAACTTCAGTTGATATAGTTCTGTATTTCTGTACACCTTCTTAAAAGGAAAACTACTGCACTAAATGAAACAGACAAAATAAGAACTGCTGATCCCCACTATATATTAAAGCAATTTTCCAAAGTATCAAAGTTACAAACAGCCTTCGCCACAGGATACGTATTCTATATGTGATCATACATAGAGTATAATTATATTTCTGAATAATCCATGAATTCAATGCAGGGGGATTACAAAATGAGATTGCTGGTATTTCTTTTTTTAGCTTTTATCTTTCCCTGTGTGGGTCCATGTCCTGTATATATTTTTCCATTGAAGGCTTCACCAGTAAGAATGATTCACTTTCTTCTGACTTTTTATAGACATTCATTGAAATAATAATAGACAGCTCCAAAACAGCAATTAATATATTTTATATGACTCTGAAAGGTGACATTTTTATACCCATTATACAGATAAAGAATTAGAACAGGACTAATTAGGGTCTGAATTTGAAAAAAAGCTAAATTCTCACTGCCTAAGTATAGGGATTGTTTTCTTCCAGTTCAATGAGTACTTAGTACTTATCTATATATATACTCAAAGGAGACCTACAGACAAATTCAATTTTAGCTCTGAGCTCTCACACTTCAGCAAATATGAATTTTGCTCCTTCTTTTGGACATGTATATCAAAGCATTTTCAACATATTGTTGTCAGGAAAGTTTGTCTTAATATGTAGCAAACTGTCCAAGAAACTCAGAAGTCACTTTGGAAAATGGAACAATCTGAATAATATGGTATTACAAACCATGCTGTAGAGCATTTCTGACTTTCTGTAAGGAGTCAAATGAAGCCCAGCCAAGGAAACTAGCTCTCATTCAGCATTAGGTCTGTTGTGCCAGAACAGTCTCTCAGACTAACAAGGCCTCTGAGACAACTATCCAGTTTAATGTCTTTCTGCTTTGTTCAGAACTACATAAATGTGTTAAATCAGTAAAAAGACTTAGTTGTGAGCCAGCTTTCTCCGCTTCCCCTCTTTGCCTTCCTTCCTTTCTTTCCTCCTTCTTTCCTTCATCTGGAGACAAAAAAAAAGTCACGCAGGTCATTTCTACCGAGGAAAGAGAAAAGAGGGAAAAGTAGGAGTTAGGAGTAAAGGAGCACAAGAAGAGTCCATCTTGAAGGGATAGTGTGGCAAGGAGAGAGCTCAGAAATACACATGGATTTTGTGGTAGTCAGATATAGAGAATCTTGGAAATAAAAAAGAAGGAAGAATAGTAGCCAGGTATCTACAGAAGAGATCAGGAATACTAAGATATAATTTCTACTCTGAGTCTGATTTAACAAAAGCAGTAAAATGCATGACTTCAAGATTAAAATAATTATAAACTACTTATAACTAGCTCATACACGGAAAGTGTTCCTAATTTCATTTTGTTTGGGCCATAAAAGTATTAATAAGTATTAAGTACTCATTTTATTTTCATGTAATATCTTTTAGTATGAGTCCAGAAGTTGTCACTGAATTCACTCAGAGCTTAACTGACTTAATGAGATTCCTCAGGCAATCTGGTTAACTCCTGAGAAACCGTGCTTTCTAACTACAGGTACTTTGAAACCTGAACTTTCTAAGGTGAAACACAAGCAGTTAGTTGACCACAAGATAGCTCTTAATACACAGATTTTTCCATCCCAGTATCCTTTCTTGATTTTATATATGTGGATCACCAACATTACATAATTTCTTAGTCAGGCAATTAAGGAAGTACAGAACTGGCTTCTGAAAACTCACAATCCAAATCAAAGGCTGACCTCAGAAAAGACCCTGAGGCATACTGTCCTGTGCACTTTTGACAGACCAGGCTTCTTCTGCATGTGCTAGCAAGTGTTTTCTTTATTCCATTTTCTCTCAAGAAGGAAAGAAATTGGCATGTGTCTTGAACAAATACAAACATGAAGATCCATATGTATACCTAACAGAGTTAGAGAAATCAAACTGTACAAGCAGGAACAACAGAATTTGCAGACAAAAAGCCTGATACTGAAGAGAAGCAATTGCTTGTATTAGGGTTCTTCAACATACTTCACTCTTGCTGCATAAAGTTATTTTTCTAGGATAAAGATGGAGATGTACTTTATCTTCACGCTACTATACAAAATCCAAACATCAGGTAATAAAAACTTCATGGGCAGAATAGACATATTTCCAAATTCCAAGAGAGAAGGAAAGTGAAATAAAATAACTTGCACTGTTAATTTATAATTCCTTTCTGGTAATGAGAGGCGTGCCTTGGGAGTTCAGAGACGCTAACAGAACTATATTATTCATAGTACATTAAAAAATGGATCAAGGCTAAAAACCAACTCATTCTTTTGCAATCTTTTAATCTTAATGCAGCCTGGAACTGCAACATATAACTATTGTCTTTTTATAAACAACATCTTAAAGAAGTGGGCTTTTTATGTATTTTTAAGGAGAGCTGTTTGGAGCATACCTGAAAAAGTGAAAAAGCTGTTAAATAGTGTGGACACTGAAGAACAGAAGCTACCAAGCGTTCAAGAAATTTTAAGAGCTGAAACCAGCTGCAAAGATACATGTTTTTAGTGTGAGCTGTAAGATTATAGTGAGTTAGATGCAGGTCCTTCTCCCCCTCTCCATAACCACAAACAGGGTTGTGCACACAGGGCCACTATTAGTTCATGGCTGCTAATTTAGGAAATCAGGTGAAACATTGCTTTGGCTTTATGCAAGGAAGGCCATTTGATAGGTGCTTATCCAACCTACTTTTACTCACGGTATTCCATTTTTTAATACTTAAAGTGATTATTAGCACTCACTTGCTCAGTAGCCTTATCCCTCCGCATCTGCTGTCTGTGTAAATACTTTAGCTTTGGTATTATAAAACTTGCATCTAGAGCTGGTCTTTGGGATCCAAAAATTTCAAATAATTATTATAACAGTCAAAGTATTTACATAAACTTAGAGCAGGTATTGGTGTTTACATCAATAATCCTGTTAAATCATTCAGATTCTGGTAATAAGACGAAGTACTTCATAAGATAATACTAATAAGAGCCTGAATCATGAGATTTTGAGTAAGTCATGGGTTGTACGTACCACCAGTGCTTTTACCATCAGCTTCAGAGCAGCCAGTTTAAAACAAATATAATGCATTGTTGTACAGAAATTTTATCCCATATGCACAGCAACTGAAGCTTAATGAGACACAGCAAAAGGTACAGAATATGGTATGTTCCAAACCCAATAAAATGGTTAACTAAGTGGACTAAGATAAAGACCAGAGAGCAGATAAGGTTTTCATTGAGTTATTTTGTATTTGTGATGAAGTGCTTAGACCCCTGGAACACATGTGGACAAAATTTTTGGGGCTGGACTGTGATGCACAATTTTATGAAAAGCGATGAAAAAAAGTGTTTCTAACTGAAGACATTAATTTCTAACTGTCTAAAACAAGTTATCTTCTATATTGTTGTTACCCTATAATCTTTTCTGACTCTTTATAACTAATTTTTAAACTGTGAATGTTACTCCCAAAAACAAGGTGTGTGTTTGGATGTAAAAACACTTGAAGAGTGTTAACACAATTCCAGTGTTCCCAGTGAACAGTATTGGCCACGTGTATACATATCGCTGCTGAATGAGAGGAGAGGTACACTGTGGACCTCAGCATCGTTTAAAAACAACAACAAAACACTGGGCTAAGGTTGTAAAGTCATTAAGCAATGCAAGATCAGAAAAATAAATACAAGTTTTACTGTTAAAAATTAGTTGTTTGAAATGCATGCGTGTGCATGCTCGAGTCTCAGCACACTGAATGCAGTGGGAGTTCCAAGGGAAAAAATAGTAGAGAAGCTTGTAGTTCAAGACTGTATGGTAAGTCACATGAATGTGAAGGACAAACTGCAGCTGCACATCTCATTCTCTGGCTCTTTATATCTGAGCATATGGAATTTTTCACCTTTGTGCTCTTTTTGTGTGTGCGTATGTGTGTATGAACAGGCAGAATGGGCAGCGTCTTGTGAAAGGCAGGCAGAACAGTAAGCATGCTGATAAGGGTTTCATGGGATGCATTGCTTTTGGTCACTATGAAGGTTAAAACTGGTGCTGAGAAGTTGATACCACAAAAATATATGGGTACGGGGAATAGGGGAAAGAATCATTTTCAACTGTGTATGGGAAAATGGAAGATGTCTAAACAGAAGAAAGTTTAGGTGTCGAGGAAATGTAAAGCAATCAGGCAAACTCTCTACCATAGTGTTGCTTGCATGGCAATTCTGGTACATCCTTTTAGAACAGCTTCTAAAAGGTGGCTGTAAATTTACTAGTAAAATCAAATTTGTCTCCCTTATTGAAATTCTAATTATTTTTGAGGGAAGGAAAGCTTCTCATCTATTTGCTGAGAGGCACAATACTTTGTAAAATAGATTACCTTTTTACTGGTTTCTCTTAAATATTTTGATTCTCTCTTAACTGCGCAGTTACTTCATTTGGCTTTATTTTCTTCCAACTACACCCTATTGCCACATTCCAATCACCCCATTTTATTCTCACTAGACTCAGCACTGATGATAGTACCTATCTGTTACTAATACCACCATCAATTTCTTTCTTGAATAAGGCATTAGCTGCATGGTGAAAGGTTGAAAACATAGATCAAGAGACTTATATTCAGGATGAATCCTGTGATTTGTATTTTATTTATCTTCTAGTAATTCATTCATTCTCCAGGAGTTCTAAAATGTGATTTCCTCCTTGGTATACTAAGACTCTTAATCAAACATCACCTAACCTAGATGATTCACATATTTTAATTAATGAAGTACTGCTTTATCTTCTTGTAGTACGATCACTCTCTCTCCTTCTCTCCCCCTCTCTCTAATATTTCAGTGACCTTCATTAGTACTGTGTTTCTCTAATTCTTGTACTTTGTTTCTTATGCTAAGACTAAAATGACTCACGTGAGTTCTAGCAGTGGTCATAACTTTGTAAATATTCCTTTTAGCTATAGCATATTTAAAAATTTTCCAGAATGCATTTTACTCACATAGTCAATGTGAGGTCATTTTCCCTATTATTTTTTCCCCTTATTTTACTTTGGTTGTTTAGTAGTTCTTCCACAATGTGTTCTTTTTCTTATTTTAGATGTAGTTTGATTTTTTTTTTCATCTGCATAAACGCCTGAGCTTTTTTTTTTTTTTTTTACTTAACAACACCCACTCTTTCTTCATAAAGAATAACGTCTGAGATTCTTATGCTTGAAATTTCCAGTTACCTATAAGTATCCATTAATCTTCCCATGAAAACTCCTTTAGCATTGCACAGTGTAATTATCTGTAATCAAGCTCCTCTGTACTATTGTCTCCTTC
Organism: Gallus gallus; assembly: GCF_016699485.2. Lineage (NCBI taxonomy): Eukaryota > Metazoa > Chordata > Aves > Galliformes > Phasianidae > Gallus > Gallus gallus. The sequence goes on from NC_052532.1 coordinate 46,986,794, forward strand.
AAACATCTTTAACTTAGTCAGAGAAGTCTGTCTGTTCTGAGATTAATTTACCTGCTAGTCCAGACTCCATTTATTTCTTTTTTATTGGACAATACTGTTCTAAAACAATATTATATACAAATGTATATTTTGTTCCATATTTAGTTCTTTTCATTGTGTAATTTCTTTTTGCATTAAGTATTTTCATATAAAACAACTAAGAATAAACTGTAACTTAATTTTACATACAGGCTACTGGTCTTAAGTCTATCTTTGTCCTGCGTTACAAAGCTTTCCATTACTTACCGATAAATATGTAAATGTAAATAAACTGATTATCCTTTGAATCTTCCTTTTTTGTTTTCTTTTTTACATTGCAGAGTAAAAGTTCCTAGAACGTCTCCTCTCTTAACCTTTAGGCTTTCTGTTACTTTTAATGCTCTTTTTCACATCGCCATCTTTACCACATTTTCCTTAATTTGTAAAGAATAGCATTATGTATTTAATTCTATATGGAAACATTTCTAATTCTTGAAGACATATCATTTTCCTTTTTGCTAGCAAAATCAGCTGTAAAGGCGTTGGCCTTAAATAAATGCATAGCAAGAACATTTTGTCAGCATGACATCTCTTATTTTACGAGGTAATAAAATACCATGTTAATTTTATCATGTTTAGAATTTTCAGCTGTTTTATCAACCTATCTTTCAGATGAAGTATTTGCTAGTAGTTTCTCATAAAATTCTACTTAGAGACAACAGAAAATTCCTTGTATTTGTAGTCTCAAAATTTTTTAGGGTTCATCTGTGTTTGCACACTGATGAAGGTCTTTCTCTGCACCAGCCAGGCTTTTAGCTCAAGCACAACATTTAACACTAACATTTAACATATTGTTAGAACAGATGGGACTAATTTCAGCCCTTAAGTACTCACAGATATATATAATGAAATAATTTCACTTTTATTGGTGACTGTACATGCGATGCCTTTCAATGTCTGGTTGGATAAGTTGAACCCACCTTCTTGTTTTAGTGTGGGTATTACTGAGTCCAATATGTTTATATGTACATTGGACAAGCTCTTTTCTCTCAGGCTTAGTGGGATTTCCAAAGAGACACATACACACTACATGTCACTATCCTGAATGGAAGAGGTGAGTGAAAGGATTATCCATCACATACACTGGTATTTGGGTGATCTACCAAGTGTACATACAGGCTGTGTGCCTTGAATGTACGACCCTGTGCAAAATAACATTTAAATACAGATGGCAAAATAGTGTAGAACAGTAAGGCAAACCCTCATCTAAAGGTTAACTTAGCAAAGCTTAGCAAGAACATAGATGGACCCATCCATGATCATACTTTTAAGATACAACTGCTGAGACAGGTTTAGACAACCTCTGACTCTCAAGGAATCCACCATAACCATGATATCTTAATAACTAATTTTGGAGATGGATTCCATATGACTCAATTTTCCAAATGATATCAGTAAAAATTGTCTTGTTTTTCTTTCTTCTGTTGAACAATTATTACTGCCAAATCTTTCATAAAGTCTTTTGTCGAGTGCAGGATCAGTCACCCGCTTACAATGCCTGTGTTTTTTACACACACACACACAAACACATGTACCACATATATATTTATATGTATAAATATGAAACAGATCCTTCTAAAAACCCTTTCTCTTGAGGAAAATCAGAATAAGCACTGCCTCTCCAGATCTTTTATCTACGGAATCATATCATAGAATGATCGTGATATCATATCACATAATGATAAAGAATGGTCTGAGTTTCCCTAAAGACAGGAAGATAATGCAAGATGTTATTTGCATATGTGATATTGAGGAGTACATGAAGAAGCACCTCTGCTCCTTGACTAGTTTAAGCAATGCTATAGTGGAACCATTAAGTGGAGAATGCAGAATAGGATTATTTGTGAGACCAGTCGCTTTTGCTGGATGAGAGATACAATCTTCAACTCAGGCATGGACCTGAGCTCAACTTTGCAGGTCTTGTAATAGGAATCCCTATTTGGATGAAAAACCTCAAGCTTCTGGATTTGAAGTTCTGAGAGAGGAGAAAAAACTCCAACAAAAATAATTTCTTTCACTTTTTATGGACACTTGGGTAGATTCTAGCCCAAACAGAGCCATTTACATTTTTATGTCTACGGAACTGCTTAAGGAGACCTAGTAAAAAATAAATAGAGCCTGGAAAGAAATTCTGCTGATCAGATGAATCTACTTTATTTTTTCTAATAATTAGTCAGCCAGTCAGCTAAATTACACTTTATGCTCACCTGGCTTGATGGCTAACAAGATGCTTTATCTATTAGCCCACAAATAAGAATCTAGGCATTCAAATGCTGTAATGTTCATTGCATTGAATCTCCAGATGACTGTAGGTTTCCCATAGAACCTGTATCATATATTCCAGGTATACATAAATGTCATAAACAAGTGTTTCCAATATACAGGTGACTGATTCCTAAACATCTACTGACTGCTTCACTAAAACTACACAGTGCCCCGTTGTATGTTTGATCAACAGGTTGGCCTAAGGGAGGAGTTGGCCTAACTTATCAGCTACAGTTGCAAAAGTTTGTAAGGTGAAAAGAGGAAGACTAAGAAGAGTGTAGACTAACAAATAGGCACTTGGCTCATGGTAGAAGCCAGGGCCATGCTGGCACTGAGAGAAATTCCACAGTTTCAGTGCAGAGCTCTGTATATAAAACAAAACTAGGAACAAGTACTGGGGCTTGCAAGTGAGGTCCAGTTAAGGAGATTGAAACTCCTAGTTCCAGGTTTGTATTCTAAGATTTTACCAGATGTAAAGAAACCACCGATTATTCCAGCACCAGGAGGACTGGCATTCTTTCTGTGATGCTAAAAGCATGACTGCTGCATATGACTGAGTTTTAAGGCTGCCTTAAACAATTAATCATCCAGGCTAGACTACACATAGACAATGCTGTCTGAATTGTCTTGTGCTTCAAATGATTCATGAGTGGCCTAATCAGTCCCTGTGGTAGCCAATGAGGACCTGGAGAGCTTGGAGCCTGGATGTTGCAAAGGTCAGTCTGCCCTCCTAAGCGTTTCAGGAGCTGGCTCCTGAGAGTCACTAAAGTCACTACAGACTAGAGCCATTGTAAAACGTCGTCCTCTTTTTCATTATCTGCAGCATGGCTAATTTAAGTAAGGTGTTGCCAGACTGACTCACTCTTTCTTCTCATGCCAAAGTCATGAAACTCTGTATCAGGTATTTTTGGACAAAAGCTGTAGTGATCTCAGCAGGTGCAAGACTTGGAGCTAATGCACGCAGAGAATTTTGTTCAGGTGCCTATCTCTCTAAAGAAATGAAATTGCATCTGTCCTTTACACTTGATACAGAATTTTAAATCCTCCAAACAGATTAGAGGCGAGAATTACTGGGTGTTCCAGGACAGCAAATCCCAGGAATGAGACCTGAAGATAGACAGCAGATAAACTTCAGCTGACTAATAAACCATTGGATTTAGTAAAAAAATGAAAAGAAACAGAGAGAGGGGGAGTAAGGGAGAAAGAAAAGTCAAATCTTAGCTCAAAATTAAATTCAAAACAAGCAGCTAAGGGGAATTGAGAAGGTAGCCGATACCTAGCATCACTGTGAACCTGAGTCTGTAAGTTGCTCTGAAAGTAATGCCTCCTATTTATTTCCATGGAAACTACAACAGATACAAAGAGTACAACACTACTCGATAAAGTAAATTCTCAGCTGCAAAGCATTATTTTTAAGCACAGTCACCAACTATACATTTTCACCAGCAATAAACAAGACACTGCATTTTGCACTCAGAAAAATCTGTAGCAGCAGAGGTGACCCACTGCTTCACAGCTGCTATGACAGCATAATTGCTAGGAAAATACTGCTCATGCAGTCCATCAGCCAGAATAGATGGAAAGTGCCAAATCCAGACTGTATGGTGGGTGTCCTAGGACAATCCAGATATGATTGGTAATGTGCTCCACAGTCTTCAGACTGGTATGGATCATGGCATTATCGTGTTGTAAGAGAAAGGGTATCTTCATCTCTGGTCTGACTCTGGAAGCCTTCAGCTTAGTCAGAATTATGATGTAGCAGTCAGAGTTGATTTGTCCGAGTTCCAGGATTACCCCCTTCCTATCCCAAAAGACAGTGCGTATTATTTTGCCCACTGAGGGCTGTGTCTTGAGTTTTTTTTTCGATGAGAAATTCACTCCATGGACTGCTGTTTTGGCTCCAGCTTGTAGTAGTGACACCACATCTTGTCACCAGTAATAATGTGATCCAGAAAACCATCACCGTCAGCCTTGTTCAACAGGTCCTGATAAACGTGCATATGATGTTCTTTCTGTTCCCATGTGAGCATTTGTGGGGCCCACCTGGCATAAACTTCATCATATTCCAACATTGCCACCATCATTTCCAATGCACTGAAGCCAGTATTCATCTCTGTACACAATACTCTGGTTGTAATCTGCCAGAGCTGATCAAGATGCTCCTCATTTCATGGTTTGACAGCTGTGCATGGCCAATCAGAACATGTATTTTCTTTCATGTCACTGTCTCCACTGAAACACACAACCCACCACCTCACCATGCTCACATCCAGTATTTGGTCTCCATAAATATTCAGCAAATGTCAATGACTATCAACAGATGCCATTTTTTCTTCATGAAGGAATTCGATGACACACCTTTGCTTCATACAGACTTCCATGTCAGATGCCATTTTGTCAGACTGCCCCTCTGCTGCCATCTGTCACATGGCAACAAAGTGTAACGGAATATTGGTGGGAAGGTTCAGCCTCTACTGCCATGCCAAAAACATCAGCATTTGCCATTGTGGGCCAGAATAATAAAATAGGATGCATTACTTTTGGAGCTGCCCTTGAACTTGTGCAGGTAAGTTCACTATATTTATACATATGGATATAAATAGAAAATAATTGTGTTTGGACTAGATGATTTCCAAAGCTCCCTTCCAACCCCTATGACTATGAAAGAAATGCATAAGCAACGAAGATACTAAGAAGAAAATCATGACATGTTAAAAGCTCTGTGTGAGCTAGAACATTCAAGATTCGTTTCAGATACATATGCACCAGTAGTGTAGAACCACCTAAGATGCCTCCATCTGCTGAGCATGAAGGGCTGGGCTGACCCTGGTCCTCAGTAGTATCTTTCAGTTTGGTCTGAAAACTCCTGGATTTCCTTCAGTACCTCAACTGGCACTAGATACCTAAGCAACTCAATGCATCTGTTACATTTTATAATTGCAGCTCTTTCAGAATCCAGTGCCTCTTATCTCACAGTTTTAAATTCCACCCTGTAGTCACTCTATGCCTCAGTTTCCTAATAGTGAAAGAGTGAATTCTTAAAAATATTTAGGCAGTATGTATATCTTCAGGCTATGCAAGTCACTTAAGTACTTAGAGAAATAGAGGTACATGTGTGTAAATTTACAGCAGCAGTGAAATACAGTCTACTGTCCAACGCCAATTCACATATTAATTGTTATTAGTGAACAATACTTTGGAATGTCAAAAAACCACAACCTAGTGCTTCATGCTTTATGTTAATTCCTTTTGGCTTCCTGGTCACTGTTTCTCTCATACAGTACTTTACAAAACTTTTTAAGAGAGATTATCTTCATCAAATTGCAATACTAAGCAAGTGATAACATTTTAGAATATCTTAAATGATTAGAGCAACCTATAAATAGATAGCCATTATGAAGTCATTAATAAGGACTAGTCCTTACAGGGCAGCAATTTGATGAACTGCTTTTATCTCTGTAAATCGAGAGCACTGATGAAGCTCCAAAGTTGTAGAAAGAAGCATGCAAGGGTCCAATGACCTCGTGCACTTCTAAACTTTTTTTCCTCAGCAGACTAAGTTATGTAGGCCTGCAAGTCTGTATAGAGGTTTTAACTTGTCCCAGGGGTATCTCTGGGTCCTATGCATCAAAATGATGTTCACTGATTCATTAGGTTTCATCATAGTTTATGTCTAGTTTATATAATACAATGTATTACTGATCAGATTGTTTTTGTGTGCTTAGAATTAGCTTAACTGCAAAATAACATTTCCCCTATGACAATCACAGTATCATCTGCAACTTCAAATACTGAGTATCCCTGCAAAGCTTTGGCAAGTTTTTACATCTGAAGGACACTGCAGCCTATTACACAACAAAATGTTGGAAGTTAATAATGATTGCATATATATACATATATATATATATATTCAAGTATGATTCCATTCCTACAAGCATAAATGAGCTGAAACTTGGAACTGAATCTGCCTCAGGCCTATTAAATGTTATGCAATTGTTATTCCTGCATGACACTAATAGAAGGTAGGAACTGCAACTTGCTATGTGCGCCAATGCTCAGTAAATAGAAAGAGTAGTTAAGGAAAACATAACTAACATTTTAATACTATGTTTCACTACATTTGCAAAACATATATATTGATGAACTCAAGGCAAAGCTATGCATACTTTAAGAATAATAGCAAGCAGGCTGTTTCTTGCTATGAAGTCCACATACTGAAGGTAGCATGAACAAATCTTCCTAATTCCAAGTACAATAAGAACAACTTCCCTAATGCCTGAGGGGGCCTAAATACAAGGAGTTAATTTCTGTGATCTAATGAATGATTAACTATGAAATCCTTTTATCTGAAAAAGAAAACGTTTATATTAGAGTATTAATTTAATTAGTAGAATTTTGCCGTTGAGAGTTGTATAAATACGTTATATTTGTTCTCAGATTTATGTTATTCCATGGACATTAATTATATCATTGTGATATCCTCTCTCCTGCTCTGAACATCTAGAAAGACCTGTACTACTAAATCATACTTAATAGGAGTGTGATGGTTGTTGCTTAGGCAACAGAATGAATAAATGCAGGTCAGAATGTGCTTCCAGAAAAACAAAAGCAGGAATATGGTACAGAATGAAGAACGAATATGTCTAACTGATTTTTTAGTGCACTGAAGTATTTCGTTGTTTGATGTCAAGTAGATAACCAACATGAAACACTTGATATGATAAGCTTATAAAACGTATGTAAGCCATTTTAATAAAGGTAATCCAGTTCTCTCATGTTAAAGAAGACTACAATACATTCAAGTTTGGAGAAGTCTGATTTTTTTTCTGTTACACAGCAGTTCTTTCCTCTCTCATTTTCCTACAAACAAGTTTAATGTTCTCATTAAAAATTTTGGATAGGTTGGAAGATATTTTAACAAACCCTCTCTTGAGTTTTTCAGGACAGTCTTTCATTACATAATGCTCTCATATTCAAAAGAATAATATAAAAAGAAATTGGTATTTTCTGTTGATTTTATTTCTCATGAAATAAGGGAAATGATCGGTTTCTAATGCAAACATAAACTGAAATTTATTACAGTATAATAAACTGTGAAATCCATAAATTAGTAATTATTAAACTATTGCAATTTTATACTTTTATTACTAGACAGCTTTCCAGATTTTTGTCTGATCACTGTATTTGAGGCTCTAGTCTTCTGTTCACACGTGCATGCTACCACAACTATTCTTAAGAGCAGTTGTCTATTTTATCTGCAATGTATATTTAGGAAAATAATAATTTGGAAACATCAGCTAGAACACAAAAAAACAAAACAAAACAAAACCAAAAAAACCCCACCAGACATAATTGAATCTGCCTAATGCCTGAAAGTTTGATTTTAGTATTAAATAGGATCTCAGATAGAGTTTGTATATTTTGTATATTTGTATATTTACAAAACTGTGCCAGTAAGAGTCATAGGAAATGCAAGTCATAAATTCCCACAGAATGTGGCTGGGGCCCCTCCACAGTCAGGGAATGACTGGAAAGCCCTCCAAGGCAGTTTCTTTAGCTCCCTGGGTGTTCATCATTTACCTGTGGTAGGCGTACCCCTCTGCATTTGTTATGCCACCTACAGTCTCTTGTGAACAATTTCCTTCTGTAATCTCTTTAAGACTAAATGATCACCTACTTACGTAACTAATGCTACTATATATACATACAAGAATTTGTTGTTATGTTTTCGGAAACTTTGGCTTAAATTGCATTTCAGAACTTTTTTTTCCCCCACACTGCACTCCCTTGCAGCTTTGGTTCCAAGAATATTTAAAGGAAAAGGTGGTGATGATTTTTACTGATATAAGCAAAAGATGTCAGACACGTAAAAACAGGAAGAAATCTCTACACTATTAATAATGTGGAAATGACATAAATTGGTGCCTTAATTTTCTGTTCAGTAACATGTAGGCATATAATGATGCTGGCAAAAGAAATAGGAAAAATACAACCCCTAACATGATTTTATAGTCATAATATTCATGTCTCACTTCTGTTTCTCGTATGCCAAGTTTAAGTGATGAAAAGTTAGAACTGTTCTAAGGCATAGCTGGGTACTAGAAATATTTTAAGTAAGGGGTGATTAGTAACATTTTAAGATCTGATTCTTTATGAGAACCGTGCTTGGGATTTTTGCAGGAGATACAAGTAATGGGAATACTGAAGCTGGTATAAATGTGATTATATAACAATCTTGTAAGTAAGCTACTCTCTTTACAGTCAATATTCATTTCACCTGAAAGTTTTTCTGGCAGGTCTGTGTTACTTAACACCTCATGTTAATACTGTAAATTCTGAAGCAGATGAAATTTATTTTGTTCACTTGTTCCTGAAATATACTTGGTGTTAAAACAGGAAAATGGAACTATTAAAAGGAATGCATTACTTTTCCACACAGGGCATAAGTTTCAACAAGTGAATCCCACAGCATGATCATCAGAGATACAAAAACATTTAACGAAGACATCCAGAATTGATTGCAAAGAGAGTGCACTTTATTAAATAGTGGTCTGCTTTTAAAATACCTCTCAATGCAAGGATGGCATTGCACGCTACTTAATTAATGTGAAGATGATGTTAACGTTTAAATAAAAATAATAATATGTGAGGTATTGCAAATAGGAGGGTTTACAGCTTTAAATATTGTGAAATTGTCTCCTGCAGTGGATTAAAAGAACAGTGCATTTTTCTTTTTTAACCTGAAGGCAGACGGGAGAGAAAGAACCTTAATATGTAGTCTTCTTTTAGCATATTTATTGCTAGAGCATTTTGCAACGTGTATAATTTAGAAGTTTATTATCGGACAGTCTATATATTAATTTAGCTAGACACAGAAAAGTGAAACACTACACAGATCTTAGTGCAATGCAGAATAGCTTTAAGGTTTTGATGATCACATAAGAGACAGACAAAAAAAAAAAAAAAAAACAACAAAAAAAGCCAGCTACAGTGTATATACACAGCTATGCACAGAAGATTTCTTACCATAAATTGCACATTGTCAAATCCATTAGCCAGCAAGTGGTTTTCATACTGAGGTAGCCCAATATTTTCCAACCATTGTCCCACTGTCTGGACAGGGCATCGGGGTCCTGTAGGAGGGTGAAGAGGGAGGCGTTTAAGCAACGAATAACCGTCCACTGGATAATAGCGGTAGTCCTGGGCTGAGAGGTGGCATTGCCACATCGTGTTCCTGGGAAAGTTGGTATCAAAGGAGCCCGCCAGCTTGACAGATTAATGTTTTCAGCAAGCAGAAAAGTCAGAAGTAAAACATAGTTTACAGGGCAGTATATACCGTAAGATCTGATCCTAGCTCTACATTTCTTGGTTATTAATCTTTACTACAGACCAGTACGTCATACAGAAGAAAAAAAAAAAAAAAAAGCATATCAAGCTGTCAGCTAAGCAGCTCTCCGTTATATGTGATTGTTGGAATACTCCACAATGAGCAATGCACTGCCAGCAGCAAGAATTCTTTTTATCAAGTACTCCTACACTCATCAGTATGCAGCTCCATGCTTCTTGCTCCCCCTCGCTCGCTCCCCTTCATTACCCAGCCTAGGCTACACCTCGCATTTTCAATAATAGCCATCAGATAAGGCAGATTTTTTTTTTGTCTGCAAGCTGTAAGCCTGCTGCTGCTGCTTCCTCCTACACACCCATCCAAGCGTCAATCTTGACTGATGAGAGCAGTCAAAACAAATGCAGAAAATAGCAAGATTCAAAAGCGACCTAGAGCTCTTAAATCTGAATAGAATCTTTATACCACTTACGCTTTACATATCTGTTTGTTGTAGATTTTTACGTTTCACAAGACATTAGGAAAGACAATACATAAGCCATAGCCTATGGCATGATTTACTGTGCATTCCCTTTTCTCTTTTTAATACAACATAGGTAGTGGTCCGCATTTCTGATTATATAAAAGCAAAACCCTTTAATGAATCAATAATGAATACATTTCACTGTTTCTCTCCTGTGGTACCGCAAAAGACATAAACTGCACAACAGTTTTAGTCCAAGTAATTAAATTATCTGCATGATTTCTTCAACCGTAAAATACTATAAGACACAAGAAAACCTTCATGACAACAGAAAATGATTCAACTTGAAAAGGTCACCATTCAAATGAATAATTAAAAAATTTTTTTTACTAAATAAAATTTTAAATGTATATCCTTTTCTTACAAAAATATGAAAGATAGCAAACAGACATACAAGACACGTGATTAGTAGTAAGGCTGTAGAAATTGTATATTTTATCAACTGTAGCTGGAAAAAATTAAGTAGGAAATGGTGAATTTAAAAGCAACTTCTGCTCAAGAAATTAAATACTTCAAGAAAGATCTTCTATCAATATTTAATTGTTGAGGTGGTTTCTCAAATGAAAACATTTTATGCCTTTGTTCTCAGAGGAGTATTTACTAAACTTTCATAACAGGCTCAAAGGTTACAGGGCTTAACCAAAAAAGGCAGAAAACGGATATATTCAGGATATAATTCTAAAAACTCCAACAGAACTTTGTTTATTGAACACATTAATACTTTTCTTTGTTTTTCTTGTCCACTGTGAATCACAGGTGATGATCAGCATGAGGCAGAATTTAATTCCAAGCATAGGGAAATTACAGGCTTCTGTTGGAATTACAGAATGGAATCACAGAATGGCCTGGGTTGAAGAGGACCTCAAAGATCATCTAGTTTCACCTCCCCAGCCATAGGCAGGGTTGCCAACCACTAGACCAGGCTGCCCAGAGCCACATCCAGCCTGTTAAGAGTATCATTTGAAATTGATCATATTGTGATATAAAATTGTTTCAGAAAAATCCAAACTTACATTCTAACCAGCATGTTATAATGTACATGTAATTGCAAATGACAAGCAGAAGCTTCCCAAGCAATACCAGGATGGACTCCAAACTGAGATGGATGTTTAAAATTAAACATATTCTAAGAGTTTGTACTGCAACCTGAATAGTCCTTGAACAAAAATCAGATGACCTTTCACTGTCTGATGTTGCTGCTTGCATTTGTAGAACATCTCATGCAAACTGAAGTCCATAACAGCTTTTAGAATAACTCTAGCTGAGCTTCAGAAGATTTTCCATTAGGTTGGAAAGGAGCTAAGTACAGGTCTGTTGCGGGAGCTGACATTACTCCTGGTCTTCCTGCTGCTTTGAAACATTAATACATGAAGTATGGAAGTTTCATTGGGCCTCTCATTGGGCTTACAAGGAAGGTGGTCAACCTCTAATTGCTTTTATGAGTCTTCTCAGTAATTTAATATCAGTAGAATATGAATATATGCAATATAGATCACATATTTTTGCTGAGTACAGTTTGCACAAATATTTATATGTACTTCAATTATGTTACTGGGTTATCCAGTTTTTCTAGGATCTAGTTTTTCATATTCCAAAATGATGAGAATCTAGATCTCATGGAGGTGTTAACGCATATCTTCACACTTCTGTAAATCTTCCCTATTTTGTAAAGTTTTTCTACTGTAAATATCTTTGTATCAATATATCCATGTATCAATTTAAATATTTTGTACCTAGAGCATAATCCGTTCAGGGCTGTGCCTGGTCAGTAGCAAAGCAGCAAAGAGGAGGATAGAGTATGTTGAATTGAAATATAGTGGGCAAGAGAATTTGAAAAGCTGGGCAAGCTCTTCAGATAAGAAACTGGAAACAGAATGATCTCAAGCACAGTGAGAATTAAGACCATGCTGAATTCTTCTTAGTTGACTGAGAAATGATTAATTCCTTTGAAAAGGATTCCTAACTTTATCGCATCCATTCCCATCCCATCCCATTAAAAAAAAATGATTATGGGAAGAGACCTAGTAAAGCATAATCTCACTCATTCAAAGGATTATGTGTGATTGACTCCTGTATTTCCTGTTAATTCACAGACACAAATGTCTCTATATCTGCTGTCCTCCATCAACAAAAATGTTCTGCCCACAGTAATGCACAGCCAATAATCAATACACCAGTTTCACTGTCAAACTGCTTCTTCCTTACCTTACTATAAACAGCATGGAAGTTATGCTGCCAGCGACTATATGAAAAGTGCTTGGCTCAATGCCTAGCAACAGTGTAGGCACAATTCCACTTCAGAGTGGCTCCCCAGACACATTTCATGTAGCTACTGGTGCTGTGTTTAACTGTCTCCCTGACCCTAGCACTGGGTGCCTGTAGCAGTGTTGGTCACACTGTGCACTCTTCCCCAGCTCTGTCCCCTGCCAGTAATAACTACGTGTCTGAGCCCATCCGCGCAACATAAGGTTGCTCGGCATGGGGAAAGAAAATAAAGAGAAACATGGCCAGCCCAGCTTACAGCTTTGTCCTCATCCATGACTATCATTTCAATGCTAGAGAATCCTGGTATCTGTAAAGACTTTGTTCCCTCCTTTTTCCACCAAGAAGTAGTAATATAGAAGGCAAAGAGCAGACACGGGAATTAGGATCATGTCTGCTGTTACATGAACTTTCATCTCCTTTACCAGACAAGGAGACTTACTGCAGAGAGGCTGGTTGGACAAGTTTTCTGAGCTACTGCAAATGGAACCTGGAGCTGCTGCTGTGAGACCAGAAGGCTCTGTCTTCATTTTGCTCAAGTTTATGATTCAGTGCTAGCCCCATGTGCATGTACTACAGCAGGCAATGCCTACTCTGCCTATGCCTAAAGCTGGTCCTGATATTGAAAAACATGGTGCAGACTGTAAGATATGGTCTCACCTGCAACACATAAATATCACTGTGCTTTCCTATGATTTCAAAGAACACAAATGCCATGATAATTTTTCTGTGAGACCAAAACCGATGCACTCTTTTCTGCATGGAAGAATTGATGTGGAAATCTCTTACAGGGATAGAAATACTTTGTTCTTTCTTCTTCAAGGCAATAGAAGCACATTCAAGTGATGTCTGCAAGAAAGATGCCATCTGGTATGCTATACAACAATTTCTACAAGATGTCTTGTTCCCAGTGAGACTCAGAATATCCTTGTTGTGGTGGAATTGACTTAATCTGTGATATCCATGTGCACATGATGTAAGGCAGATTTGCTCTAAATACTAAGGAACTTATGGTCCCCTCTCTTCTACTGTTTCTACTGTTAGCACCATGGATTTTTCTGTCTTTTTTTTTTATTGAAGAAAATAAAGAAATACAGGACTGTCATGATTTACTTGCAGAGAAGTTGCTGCCACAGTTAACATTATAAAATCTATTTTCTTACATAAGTTGGATCTGTTGAACATTACTAAACACTTCTGGTCTTATAGAATCAAAGACAGGAGAATTTCAGTAGCTACTGACCAAAACATTTCAGAGAGGAGATTATCACAATATGAAAGGATGAATCTTTCAGTTGTCAAGCAATTTAGCAGGTCTGGAGAACTGGATACTAAATACTGTGAATTGTTGTTTTGTGAATAAAAGCTTTCTGCCTCACATAACACTACGTGGAATATCATTTTACTCTTGTATTTATGATTTCAGCTGTAGAAAAAGTTAATATCTCAACATTGCAACAGAGTGTGTACCACAGGAGAGTTAGCATGACTGGGTATTCTAGTGAGTAAACTAATGATGTGTATTCCTGGACTGGTTGCAAGGAAAGCAAGCTAGATTCATCTTCCACCTTTCTACTATAACTCTGTTCAATGAGAAGTTGAGGGCAATGTGACTCTGCTTTCTGGATACCATCCACAAGTCTAATAGGTTACTGTGATTATAGTCCACTCAGGAAAGCTACAGTTAGAACGCAATTGGAATTCAGCTGTTTGCTTTTTCTTGAGCATGGAAGGAGCTGCTACTGATGGAGGTAGTGGTGAGCAGGTGACATTAAACCAAACCTTAGTGGACCTCTGCTATACTACGACATTACTCATTTTAATGTAATTTTCTTTGGTAGGACTGATATTTCAGCGACCTGCCTTTTTTTCCGGAATCCTATTCATATCTAAAGGGTAATTGTAGCTTAGGTGCAACTTAATAGCATTTTCTGAAAAAACAAGTTAGTTTCTCAGAACAATTTTCCTGCTTGTTTTACAGGAACTTTTTACAGGATAGTAGTAGCACTACACTTATCACCTATGAGTAATCACTTTCACTGTTCTCATCGAGGATGAAAACTTAGCTTTAAAATGTACACGATACCATGACCAATCAAAATGTATTTAATTCAGTAGAGTCTTCAGACTACTGTTAAAAACCAGCACACTAAATGCACATACATAAATGTATGCTGTGTTGACTTGCTAAAAACGCTACGTAAGCCTAACACGCTAGGCTATAATTCCCGGCCCCATAAAACAAATTCATATAATTTCAAATTTGAGGAAATCTTTGTGCAGCTCTGTGCTAACCAACACTGGCCTAGCAAACAAGCAAAACTGAGTAACAGAGAAATATTTGAAGAAAATGTTTTAAAAAGACTGAAAGAAAACCTACTGCATGGAAATATCTCAAGAAGTGATATATAGTCACAAAGTAAATGGCAGCTGTAATTTCATGGACTGGGGAACTGCTGAAAAGTCCTACAGAGAACAGTGGAAATATAGAGTCCTGCTACTGACACTGTAGTGAACTGCCAGATCTTTGTAATAATGACTCTTGAAAGTATAAAAGATGGAGGCTTAAGGATTTTTCTTGGGCATCATTTTAAATATTATATTCAACCTGAGGTACTTGGTCACTTTTTTCCATCCCCCCACCCCCTCTTCCTTTGCCTAGGAAGTTATCCCCTGCCCCAGATTCTCCAGATTTTACCACAATTTCTTTTCAGTAACTGGTCAGGTGAATTCCATTTCTCCTTCCTTTCCTTTCTAGCTTCATTTGATAATTCCTTTTCTATAGTCTCTATTTACCTTTACTTTCACTTACTCTTCTCGTATATAGTGATCATTTGCTCTTTTGTCATACTTCACCTGTAGCTACAACAACCTGCAATTTTGTGTCACATCTGTCTGTTTTCCTTTAACTTATTTCTTCCCCCACTTCCCCTTTCTGAACCTTTTTAAAATAGAGAAAAATTATTTGTTTAAAATCAAGTTATTTTTCCTGATAATTTGTCCCCTGTGATTTGTCTGAGGTTGAGATTAGATTTGGTTTAGACATTTGAATTAGTCCTGATTTAACTGGAACAGGCTCCCCAGGGCTGTGGTCATGGCACAAAGCTTGCCGAAGTTCAAGTATTGTTTATACAATGCTCTCAGAAATAGAGCTTGAGTTTTGGTTGGCCTTCTCTGGAGCCAGGGTTTGGACTCCATGATCCTTGCCAGTCCCTTCTAACTTGAGATATTCTATGATTCTGTGATTCAATATTTATAATGATTGAATACAGGAGAACATCTCTTTGGCATAAACTGGCAGTGCATTGTAAAGATGGGACTCTCAATCTGTACTGGAAATCATATATTTAAGTGGGAGCAAAGGAACCTTGAAGCTCTTTAATTAAAAATAGCAATGAAAAACTCCTCAACCATTTCTTCCCTGCAATGCTCAAAATCTCAGAAAATAAATAATATATAAACTGATAAGACATACCACTTTCACTGATATGATAAGGCAAAATTATAATAATGAATAAAAAGTAGATGTATCAGAATCTGTATGCCACCAATGAGCCTTGCTGTCTCTGCTGTGATCTCCTGGGATCTTTTCCACCCTGTCCATGGTATAGAAGCACATTTTGGCTCAGTCTGAGGCCATCAGTTCCCTCACAAGTGATGCTGCAACGGGGCAAGTCTGTATACCTGCCTCTGGACCTACCTCCTAGATCAATACAAGACTTTAATACCAGGTACTTCACATCCTGTATAGACCTCTCAGGCATACGCTGTGTTGGTTTTTTTTTTTTTTTTCCTTGGTTGTTTTTTTTTCTGGTCCAGTTTTCAGTCTTGCATCCTTCATTAACTAGGAATCCATGTTATAGCCTTCTCTTCATTCTTGTCTCAGACCTCATCCACTTCTGTGCCAAGCTATGTTCCCTATGTGGACCCTAGACTTGGCTTGTCACTCCTCATTGGGGGCCATCATCAGGGCCACTGATGGAGCCTGTTACCAGCACCTGGCTCTGTGGGACTACAGCCAAGGAGTGAGGGCACAGCTTGCTACCACTAGGGAATGACTGGTCCACTCTTCTCCCTTACAAAAAGTCTCAATAGAAACTTGTCTTATAGAAAAACCTCTAAATCTGACCACCTTCTATAATGTTGCTCCCTTGCTAGAAAAGTCTGCAATACCAAAAGAAAACTGCAATATCTCTCAATGGACAATAAAGAAATTACTGAGTGGATGGGCGTGCTGGCAATTCACTGGACTGTTTGCATATGGATGAAGTTACATAAACTCTGCTCATCCTATCTGTGAGCTTTTTCACTCTTAACTTCTTGACTCTCCCACCAATGAAGCAGGAACTCTGAATTGTCCTCTCCTACCCACAGAAGGAGACTAGGATCATGTATCAGGAATCTGCATTGATGCCTACAGACAGTTTGAACACCTTTTGTGGCATTAAACCTACTACTGTGTGACATTTTGTATTAGAAATTGAAATGATAGGAACATAACTTCATAGACAAGTTTCCTAATTATTTTCCAGGCATCATTTCTTCCATCATTCCTTTGTCAAGGCTATTGGATCTCAGCAGAAGCTCAAGTGGTCCTACAGGCTGTAGATTAACTGAAAATGTACAAGTCAAACTGGTTTCGCTAACATTTTATAGCATGATGATGATAATTTCCTATACTAAAGTAAGATCAAAACTAGAGCTAGTTGAATAATTGAAAACAACACTTACAGTTATTCTTAAATTATCTTAAATTCTAGTTGTGAGCTGCTTAGCTACATTGCCTGATACTCACTGTTTGGAAATTTTCATTAACATACATTTTTGCTTGCATAAATTTGAGAGGAATTATTGGTCTCTATGTGGATGCTATATATCTGCAAATGAGGGGATCTGTGTACCAAGAAGATAATTTGTTCTTTGTAATTACACTCTCTAAAATATTTCAAACAGCCTACCAGACAACAGAAGTATCGTTAAGTAACTGAGGTGGTCCATCACATCCCTTAAATAGAAAAACAGTCAAACTGCAGAATTCATATAAAATATTTATCCAAATGCATACATGGTCATGAATAATAAATATACTTTAGAAGTAGATATCAGAACAGTTCACAGCTTTACAATAAATGCTATTATTAGCATTTAATGCTAACTCATATTAGCAAACAGTAATTTAACTCCAACCCTTTAAGAGTTGCAATACAGAGCTAAAGGCAACGGAGAGTAAAAGCAGAAAAACAAAGATTTGGAAAGTTTCTCACATCATAGGTTGTGAAGTAAGGAAGTAGAGGTAGCAAATATAAAAGCAAATAATTCTTGGAGGGTTTTAAGGCATTCAAACACACTATCTTCCTGAACAAATGACAAGGAAAGAAGACAAAGATTCAAGTGTTATGATCCCAAATTCAGGTTAACAGTCTGGGTTAGAAAGCAAATGAATATACTTCAGTTAGTTCAATTTCTTAAATTAATTATTTTTCTGTAGATGGAACTATATCTAGAAACAATTCTGTGCTGTAAAATCTATAATAAGCCAAAGATTTTTAACTAGCATGTGATGTTCTTGTGATTACTAGAAATGTGAGTTTCCAAGGATTCATGTCTATTTAAATCTGAAGACTACTACATTAAGAAGGAAAGATGAGTGAATCAACCAAATTTTCAGGACACTGTTATTACTTCAATTTTAGCACACTGAAATCCTTATATATTTTATGCAAAACTCCCTCATGGACTTACTGGCCAGAAAATCACCAACTCTCATGTATTTGGTGCTCAAGTAAAAGAGCAATATTAATTTTGTCTGAGATAAAAAACCAACCAAGATATTCAACAAAATTTTAGAGATTTACTCTTGGTAATCACTTTATGATTTTCATAAAGTCTATTTCAGAATTTCTGCTCTCAAGTATTGCCTGGCCACAGACTGTGAAAGACTCATTTTTCAACACGTACTTTTAACTCCACAGAGGTGCTAATTCCTATTTTGCATACATTTTGTCACTGATACTAAAATTGATTTTAAGAAATAAATGCTCTTCAATTCAGTGACATCGGATTAATTCAAAATTAATATACATGGGTGCAAATGATTACGCAGTTGCAAGGTCCAGATTAAACTACAAGAAGAAAGCTGAACATAAAAATATCAATTAATCTGATCATTTTCTTTTCATATAGTTTATCATAGCTTGAAATAAATGTCTCTTATCCTCTGGAATTACAGTGCGATACTTATGAGAGCATTATAAAGTGCGAGCACCATTAGCTTGTCACTTTTTAAGCACACGAGCAAATATTCTGACATTAATTTCAAGCTTAAAGAGAGCAGATTTAGGTTAGATTAAGGAAAAAGTCTTTTATAGCAAGGCTGGTGAGGCACTGAAACAGGTTGCCTAGTGATGTGGTTGATTCTCTGTCCCTGTAGACTTTCAAGGCCAGGCTGGATAAGGCCCTGGGCAACCTGATCTAGCTGTGGTGTCCCTGTTCATTGTGGGGGAGTTGGACCAGACGATCTTTAAAGGTCCCTTCCAATTCTAAGGATTCTATGATTCTATTGTTCTAATTTTGTAAAATCCAGACAAACTATCCCTGTGGAAAGCACACATTCTGAATGCTCCCTTTGAACTGAAATAGTTCAGAGAAGAAAATGGCAAAGCCTCATTTCTACTGGAAATAACTTCAAAAATGTTTTAAGCCATTGTTTCATGGCTTCATGTTCTGAAGTCTCCAAACAATCTCCTATATATATGGGCATAGCTCTGCAGTGTTTAGCCCTATTCTAGAAAAAGATAGAATTCATACAACTCAATGAGGTAGATCTGACAGTGAGTAGACTGGAGTAATAATATCATGATCCTCAGAATGACTTTCAAATAGACTTAAAGATTAGGGGCCCATTTGCTATAAATAGAATCCTGGTGGTTATGTGAGAAATAGTATTTTTGAAGATGCTTTCACAACCAATTAATTGAAGTTCAGATTGGTTTTATTCTCATCAATTAGGCAATATAGGGAAATACATTCAAACTTTTAAAAGCGTGGATAACTATTATTCATTTAAGGGTGATTTTCTTAATAGTACTGTCATTTCCAAACATGCTTAAACATCATGCTTTGCTTCTCAAGCAGTTCTATTACAGTGTATCTAAATTTTGTGTAAGACAATCTGATGGTCACAAATAGAAAACAAAACAAAAAAAAGAATTCTCAAGAATTAGGCTTTACATTGATTCACTAATAAACATCAATAATGTTTATATACTATTGTTCTATTTTCTTAAGCTTCCTTGTTTGTTATTAATTGCCTCTATTCTTTCTAATATGTTCCAGAATATATATATTCCAGTATATTCCAGAAATGATTTTTTTCAAATCTGTGAATATAATCCTTGAATTGCTTTGCAAACAGTTTAGGACAAAGTCTAACAGAAGACACGAAAAGTATGGACACACAAAAAAGGTACATGTTGGTAGATACTTGCAGTGAGATTGGAATTGCAAAAAGAAAGTTCATTGGAATTACAGCCTATCTGGTTAAAAACAACCTGATTACCTACATTTTTACTGCCCTTTCTATTTAGTCTGTGCTTTCATTTTTAGTAGGATGCTGCAAAAGCAGCTCTGATTAATTGTTTTAAGAAGAGTATATAGCTGAAAACTACATTTATGATGCTGCAAGTTAAAAATTGTCAATGAATAACCAAAAATGAAAGAAATGCTTGCTGTTTTTTACATCCAACTCCCATTGCATTTATTATAAAACATAGCAGAAAGTCCTACAATTATCCTGCAGTTTGCCTAGTCATCTGTAAGGTTTATTTTGGTATTCAATGGATCGTTAAAACAGATGCGTCTGTATCTTTTATTAGGCTTTTACAATGTAGTAGTCAACAGAACACTAATCCCATTATTTATGTTTTCTTCTTGAGAATTTATATGATCTCTGGATAAGTTCAGTGGCGTGAATTCATTATGACTATCATGTTCTCAGTAAATGTCAAAAATACTTCTAGATAATTTACAATTTTATGACTTCTGTTCTCCACTATTTGTAACCTAGTCAATCACATGAACCTCAATTACTATTGAGATCATGTGAAATGCAAAGATTTGTGAAAGAAATATGAAGATAGGTATGAATGATGCATGCATAGAAACACATGCGTGAAAGCATCAGAAGAAATAGTGGTAGAAAGGGTTGTGAGCATGGTCTGCATTGATAACCAAGCACATAACTGACAGGGGCAAAACACTAAGAACTGTATTTTTATCAAGACAAAAGGAATGCACTCTAATAAAACAAGAGCACAGATAATTTGTTAGCAGAAGACCCTGCAGACTACACAGGAAGATAGCAACATTACAGAACATCACATCTTATTTGTCTCTTTGTTATTTCAAAAGAAAGACAATCTCTAGCCCAAGACAACAAAGCAAAAACAATGAGCACCACTGTAGTAAGCAAAATTCTAAATCAAACAATCACACCATAACAACTGTTGATTCCTAAAGATTGATCCCAAGAAGTTATTGCTAATCAAAAGCAATCCAATAGATGTGATAAGGATACAGTAATGAGCATCTTTTGTCTTCTGTGCAGGGTCCAAGTGCCTGTGGACCCAGTGTGGATGGACACACACACAAAGACCATTTGTAAGAGAATGTGAGTGCCTGAAAATGGTTTTGTATAAATAAACATCACCTCCCACTTCCATAACGTCTCTTATTGATTTTAGTTGCTTGAATTCCTTCCAGTGATTCTGCTATTCTGATTTAAAATCCACTCTTTACTTTGGAGTTGGAAGTGCAGAATCAGACTCAAAGATAAGAGCCTATTCCCTACAGCGCAGTCCTATAAATGATGATAGAGTTTGCAGTTCAAAAATTTCAAACTGTATACGCATTTGCTATTGAAGCATCAAACAGCACTGGGAGGAGAGACCAGTTGCTGGAGATCTCTGCTCTCAAGTCTCTTTTCTCTCAGTTAAAAAGTCAGGATCCCTCTGGATATTTTTTCCCTCTTTATGATGCTAGAGATATTTTCATCTTTTTGCACAACATATCAGTTTCAATGACAGGGCGGGAGTTGGGAGGGAAGTGATGTTATCCTTAGTCTAGTTGTTATGGTTGGCTATTGCAAAGTCAGAGTTGTGGATTCAAAACTATAAGCTTAAGAGGGCTCCCACTTTGTGAGAGGGTGCATGACTCGTTTTATTAAAATCCATGAATTGAACCCACTCTATCAGAGCACTTAGTTTGACCACATAAAGATTTAAAACAGAGAAGTAACTAGACAAAATAGACACTAAATTACAATTGAAGTACATACTTTCAAATATATAACTTATTGCTGTGAAAATTGCCTTATGCCAACATGCCTACACATATCTAATTAAAGTTCTGCCTTAATTAAGTACTTATATTTTATCTCTTTTCTGCCCTTGAGGAGGGAGGATATTAACAGCTTTGGAGGAAGACCACTTTGCCAAAACTGAAACCATATGGCAGCAAACAGAAAAGGGCCAGCCTAACAAGTCTTCATTTGTTAAAATAAAGTTGGATTTCTTTGGAGTGAAACATTAGCTTTTATAGGCAGAGCTCTACTAGGTAAGATGAAGGTTTCATGTCTGAACAGTGGCAGTGAAACAGATGGGAGAAACAGAGGAAGCTGAGCATGTAGCTTTTGGCAGTCAAAGATCCGTGCAATTTCTATTACGTGTTAAAGTTGTGCAGGGCATAATGTGAACTCTTATTCCTCTCACTCAGCTTTTCTGGCTGTGGTCCCACCTGAACCCATTTTTCCTTTTCTACTGAAGTCATATCTGCTTTACTTTCACAACCTTAATTCTCAAACTCACATATCTCACAAACCTGAAGTGGAAAATTTCTTGTAATTTTCTCTAAATTGAGAATGAGAATTCATTGATAATAACTTTGTTCATATCAGTAGACAAGACAAAACAAACACAGAAAAAACTTTTCTGTGATGAATGCTTATAACTTGCATCCCTGTAAGAATGATCAAAGAAATTATACCACAAAATGCATTCTAATACAGTTCTTCATGTTCTACTGTAATTCAGCACTAATCTTTGAAAACCATTCATTCAGGCAGTCTCAGTGCTACATCTCCATGTTTCTTGAATACCTCCAAGGTATTCAATACTCCACCACCTCCCTGATCAGCCTGTTCCAATGTATCATCACTCCATCTAAAAAGAAATGGTTCCTAACATCCAACCTGGACCTCCCCTGATACAACTTGAGGCCATTACCTCTCATCCTATTGCTGTTACCTGTGAGAAGAAATCGACCCCCACCTCACTACAACCGCCTTTCAGGTTATCGTAGAGAGCTATAAGCCTCCACTTCTCCAGACTGAATTCCAGTTCCTTCCTCCTGTCCTTATAAGACTTGTGCTTCAGACCCTTCGCCAGCTTTATTTTGATGCTTTGGACATGCTTCAGGGTCTCCATGTCTTTTAGTGAGGGGGCAGGGACGTGTTCAACTAAGCAAAGAAAACTTGACTACAGTGTACTTGCACTATATCTATGGACAGTATCCAAACAATAATTAATCATTAACAGAATTATGAGATTGTAAATCAGCTTCCATGTGCTAGAACATGCCAGCTCAGTCCTAAGCTGATTGTAGACCGACTTGATATGGAATTACTTTTCATAATTATTTTCCTTGTCTTTTTTTTAATTACTCTGGTTTGAAACAATCTTTACTTTAATCATGATGATATGATAGCCATTACCCATGCTGAAAAGTTATCTCCAAAGTAGAAAACTCCTTGATCGTTCCTTTTCTAATGACTTGCAGAATAACCTCTGAATCATATACATCTGAACAGCTACTGGGCTCCAACTAACAGAAATACTGCTTAGCATGCCTTGAAAGAGATTTTTATTCTAGAAAAATATGTTTATAATTAGGCAAAGAAAATACGAAATTGAAGTGTTTCTTCTTTTTACCAGAGAAGCACAGATGGCTGATATTTAAAGATATTAGCTTTTCTAAATCCTTTGCAAAATATATGTTACTAATCAGTAGAAGTATCTACTATGCTGGTAAAAAAAAAAAAAAAAAAAAAAAAAAAAAGGACAGCTGTTCAATTTACTAAACTCCACCTTCTAGATGAGTTCAATCTAAATCATGTTATCAAAGTAGATTAATTACAGAGAGGGCTGAAAGGACTTAAAATCCAACCCATTCAAGTGACTCTAGATAAGATTAGTTTTACCTCAACTGATTTTTTAATATGTGGCAAATATCTATAAATCTTTAAGAATATGCTGAACGTATCAGAGGTCATAATTTCCCTAAAAATAGATTTGAACGCTTCATTATATTTGTCCTTAAAATTTTGTCCTAGAGAGAAGACATGGAGATTCATCTCAGCTAGTTTTAGACATCTACATCTGAGGAAGTCCTCTAGGCTCCCTTGATTGATACTTCCGATGCCATCTGCTATGCTTCAGACATTTTGCTGATGAACGGTGATGAGAAAGTGCCTGCTTATCTAGCTACGTACAACTAGTTTGGATGTCCTTAATGTAGTCTCCATAGTAGAAGTTTAAATTTAGACATAAAGGTTGAGATTTATCCACCTAACCTAACCTTATTTTCATCAAGCCATGCTTACTTAATTTGCTCAAAAGAAAAATATGTGAGACGTTGTTAAAGGTTTAGCTGAAATCAGAATACTTCTGTTGATTTTCCTTGCCTATAAAAGCTGATATGTGCTAATAGCAAAATATTAGACTGCCTTAGTAATTTTGCTCTTGACAAATCCATGTTATCTGTTACTTATTTCATTGTTATTTTCTATACTAAGTTTCTCAGCAACTCTTCTATGAATTGAAAATAATTCCTCACTTTCTCCTTCCTCACTCCTTTTAAATATAAGCTCTACATTATGCTCCTTTAGTCTGTTGGTAACTCCAAAAATTCTCAAACAAAAAAAAACAAACAACCCACCACTGTTGGGTCTAAGCTTATTTCAGACAGTAGTTATGAAACAGAAAATGGAGTTAATCAAATCAATTTTAAGATATCTAAGCTAAAAAAAACCTGCTCTTTCCTTATCTACCATGAGGTTCTAGCCCTAGGATTAGCTGTACATGCCATATGCTCACTGATGACATTTTTGGGTAGCGTGTGATAAAAGGTTATTGTACATTTTTGCCTTCTCTGTACCTACTGTGAGCAGCTTTCCCCTTCTTACAGTACCTCTCTAAGGTGCCAAAGATTTCTTTGTTCTTCTTTTCCTTATTAACATACCAATGTAATTATATTAAATCTTTATTTATATTGCTAGTTGCATCTCACTGAGTGCTTTGGCACTTCTGGCTTGTCTGTACCTGCTTGCATTATTCTTCTGTCTTTAGCAGAAAGAGAAATTTTCCTCATTATTTCTAAGTTGAAAGAAGATATGACAATTTATGCAAGCTAGTTTACTTACATTTTTTTCAACTAGTGTGGCCTCATAATTATGTCTTTAGTAGTGTTCTGCTGAAGAACTCAAAATTTCACAGAATCACAGAATGGTTTGGGTGACCTTAAAGATCTTCTAACCTCCTGGTCATGGGCAGGGACATCTTCCACTAGACCAGGTTGCTCAAGATCACATCCAACCCAGCCTTGAACGCTTCCAGGGAAATTTGCATCTTAGAAATTTTTATAAATAAATTCCTTATATTTATTGACATCTCCCTCCTTGAGACTTGTTTTCCTTGGCAGCCTTCTTTTCGAACAACTGCCATGATAACCAAATCTCTAGTTGCTGTCAAGTCCTATGGTTTTGGATTTGTACCAAGAACAACCATATCCTTCTTTGCTTTCAGGGATACCAACTGATATTCAATAGCTCTAATTAATAGCATGTTCAAGATCTTAAGGCACACATTGTATTTTTTAAATAATGTCAAAACTTTCTCTATAAATATGTTAGACAAGAAAAGTGAAACTTCCCAAAAACAGTGCTCAATAATTTAGCTGGTTTCAGATCTACATGAACAGAAATTTTCTTCACTTGTACAGCATAAACATTAAATAATTCATTTTTAATTTTTAATCTCTATTGATTAATTTATATATATATATAATATATATATTTATACAGCTACCAAAACTCATATATTTATATGTAACAGATGAAGTATTTCAGATTACTATCGATAATACTTAGTTTTCCTTCCAAGTTATAGGCCACATAATCTGAAATAGTAGCACAGAGCTAGGAAGAGAAAAGGTGGATGTCAAGTTCTGAGATGGAGTTTATGTCCTTAGTGCTACAGCACTTGGGCAGATGAAACTACATAAAATGCACTGGGATCCAGACAACACCAAAACTGCATAGAATTAGGCAAGAACTCTGAGGAATATACAACAGAAAGAAAATGTAACTGAAAGAGATGTCTTCATTACAGTCTGTGTGTTGATTACATTTACAGAAATGTAGTTTTGGTTTGATTCATAATACATATAACTTGATTTCATCATTAAGAGCAAAATCAAATCATAATTATAAACAAGCTGAAGACCATTAGGAGATGACAGAAAGGAAAAAAAACGTTGGTTTGCAGGCAGCTGCACACCAAACAGGAAAGTTGCAAGTCAAGAGTCCCTTCTGGGGAAAGAAACAAAAAGATCTCCTGTCAGTTGAAAAAGCTGAAGAACCAAATGCCACATTTCAATGCCAAGAAAAATAATGTGTACAGAAGAAGTCACAAAATGCCTGATGACAAGTGTTGCTCTGAGATTTTTTTTTGATATTACAAGAAAAAGAAATGGTGGCTAGTCAAAGGAAGGGACATAATAGTGCTTGCATTTCCCTATGTTATGCAAATCTGTGTACTCATATCTTTGCTTTTGTCTCAAGCACAGCTCTTGTTGTTTCTTAATAGAGGCCTCATTTTGAGTGCACTGACTGTGTATTATCAGGATAAAAAATAATAAGCAGCAAATCCTGAATTTCTTACAGTATCTTCAGATGCTACGATCTCCAAGCATAAAGCTAGGAGATGAATAATTCTCCCTACAAACACTACAAGTTTCAGAAAGAAAAAACAGCCTTCCAGAACAATATGCCTAGCAGGTATCATATTGCTCCCCTCCTTTTTTACCAAAACAAAATCTGCATCTGCAATCATATTTGTATTCAAATCAGTTATTTACTCATTTTCCTAGATTCTCTTCTCACTGTCCGGAAGACATTAAAGTAGCTGTGTCAACACTGCTTAATTAATGACAGTTTTAGCCGGTACAGATATGATGCTTCATGAAATGGATGGTTGTTAAAATAATATTCTTTAATCTTAAGTAATAAGATGTGTACATAGTCCTCTGACTGATACACAAACCTATGGAATTGCATGGAATTCCTAGCAGAAACATGCCAGTACAAGTGAGTTAACATTACTGTGCCTCAGGAATGTGCTGGTACAGGTGAGTTAACATTACTATGCCTCCAGACCAAATTATTCAGTCATGCCTGTCAGTTTTCTTTCCATCAGTTAGGAAAAACACATAGTAAAATACTACCAAAATTCTTATCTGCATAGTTGGACGGATTTATGCTAACACACCAACAAGCTATTCATAACAGAGTTCTTAGAATTCACCACAGCAGGGAAGGTTGCAAATTTTCCCATCATTGTGAACACAAGTTGCTGGCTTGTCAGCATTTTTAGTACTGTGCCAAATATTTGCTCAAAACAGCATTAGATAACATAGAATCACAGAATCATAGAATCACCAAGGTTGGAAAGCACCTCTAAGATCACCCAGTCCAACCATCCACCTATCACCAATATTTCCCACTAAACCATGTCTCTCAGTACAATATGTCAACACTTCTTGAACACCTCCAGAGGTTCTGAATCCACCACCTCCCTGGGCATCCTGTTCCAGCACCTGACCACTCTCTCTGAGAAGGAGCTTTTCCTAACATCCAACCTGTATCTCCCCTGGCACAACTTGAGGCCATTCCCTCTAGTCCTGTTCCTAGCTACATGGGAGAAGAGGGCAACCCACACCTCACCACAGCCTCCCTTCAGGTAGTTGTAGAGTGTGATAAGGCTACCCGAGCCTCCCCTTCCCCAGACTGAACAATCTGTTCCTTCAGCCACTCCCCATAAGACTTGTGCTCCAGACCCCTCACCAGCTTCGTTGCCCTTCTCTGAACACTCTCCAGGGCCTCCATGTCTTGTAGTGAGGGCCCAAAATTGAATACAGTGCTCAAGGTGCAGCCTCACCAGGGCTGAGTACAGAGGGATTATCAGTTCCTGTTTTTCTGCTGGCATCACTATTTCTGATATGAGCCAGGATGCCACTGGCCCTCTTGGCCACCTGGGCACACTGCTGGCTCACGTTCAGCCAAGCATCAACAAATACCACCAGGTCATTTCCCCTGCACAGTCTTCCAGCCATTCTACCCCAAGCCTGTAGCATTTCCTGGGGTTCTTGTGGCAAAAGTGAAGGATGCGGCGCTTGGTCTTGTTGAACTGCATTCTATTTAGCCCAGCTATCCAGCCTATCCAGCTTTAAAAACTGACAGCAGCTACTGGACTACACATACACTGAGTATCCTATCATTCAAAAATAAATAAATAAATTTAAAAAAAAAAAATTAAGAAAATAAATTCAGCTGAAAAAGATTGGAAAATATCCCTCTAGTAGAAGGGCTTCATTATGAAGAAGCATTTTTCTGATAAGATTTCAAAACAATGTTAATGATTCCAGTATGCTATTTAAAGTAACAGCTCCAGGATACTGGTCCTAATGCATCTCTAAAAGTAAACAACATTGATTCTGTTCATGGTTATTCAAATACTTTCAAATGATTTCAACACAGTAGGTTACTTAGCAATATCTTATCTGTGGTTTCCGTATAGACAACTAAGTTATAATTAAATAAGAGTTAGTTGTTTTTCCTTACTTGTAGTGTGATCATTTATCTCTCCGAGTCCAGTATTAATTCCAGCATCTATGGAACTCATGATTTTATCAATCTACAAAAGAGAGAACAGTGAAAACAATTGCTGAATGCTATCTTCATTATTTTTAGTTTTTCATGTGTGAAATTCTGGCATTATTACTCTCATTAAGACAACAGCATAAGATTGTTCAACAAGATTGAACAAGGCAAATATCAAATGTTGACAACTAACTTCTCCACTTTGATTTTTAATTTGCAACATATTTGAACACATTGAAAGCTAAAGCTTGAAACTGATGAAACTAATGTTTCTTTATCTACAGTTCCTGTTCTACTGATGATTAGGGTCATCTCAGTTTTTGAAGCTACTTTGTCATATTTCTGTACATGGATACAAAGGAGAAAAGTACATGTGCTAAAATCTTTGTCAGAATAGATTTTAATTGTATAGGCTTATTTTATTTGATGGTTGATGCGATTCACTAGAAAGCAACTTAAGCAGTAATATTAATGCATAAAAATATTTTTTTGTGTGTTATAGAGTACTAAATCATTCATGTTAAGATTTCCAGAAAACTTCCTAGCTCCCTTTTTTCTGTCTGCCTCAAGGCCACTGGCATAGGTGTGAAATGCAGCTGTGCCCCAATATAACACTTGTGGAACAGCACTATATTCATCCCAAAGCTTATTTGTGTAATTTTAAATTACACTGTACAGACTATGATGTCTGAATGTATACCTCCTATATTTTCCATAAGAACAGAACACACAAAAAAGTAAAATAAAAATCCAATGTTGTCTAAGAAGGCAGACAGAGCAAACAAGATTCTACCGACGTTCATGTTAGGACTACCAGGAAAACCGACTCCTTTTTTAATACTATGTATTTGGCACTGGTGGCAAGAGAAAATTTGGGATTTATGTAAGAATCTGCAGATTAGAATTCATACTTACTTTTTTGATAAATTGCATTTTTCTTAATTTAAGAACAACCAAACATGAACTCCTCCTGAAAAAGCAAACTGACTAGTTTCAAGATTATCTAGGCTAGTGAGATCATAATCTCATCCTACATACTTTTTCACCGAGAAAGTTTCTCATTTAAACAAAAACTACCTTCAGATATCTTATCAGTCCAGTCATTTAAATGAGCTGGAAACATCTTCCTAGAATAGTAATCAATTACACAAACAAACTCTTCTTTTTTTCCCTGAAATAAAATGGTACTCTGGAGATGCATACACAGTCCCATGGCAGTCATTTTAAAGATAAATGCTTGCTTCTCTGTAATAGCAGTAAACATACAAACACTTCCCATTCATAATTTTCCTCAGTAAGATGGGAGCTTTCATGTCTATGACGAATTGCTTACATTTTTTGAATCTTAGCACAGTAGAAAGAAAAAAAAGTTAGGAGAAAACTGTATAAAACTTCCTTTAAATCAAGCTGTAAAAATAAAATAAAGTCTTTTGTATGAGCAAGCATGTGTATCATACATTCAAGACAGAAATTTATTTTAGTAGCCCTGAATTCATTGTAGCTACAAGTGTATTCCCACTTCACATAAGAATCAAGTGTGTGCCAAATGTTGTGTACCATTAGAGGATATGTTATTTGTAGGGGGTTTGGGAAATGAAAAATCAACCAAAAATCTTAAGAGTCTATTCCTGCTGTTTTCTCATGTCTCTTGTTGGGAAGCATTGTGGTGATGGGAAATAATTAGCGAACATATAAATAATGGCCATTGCTACAATACTTTTTCCAATTTTATTAGTGTCAGCAGTGAGGGCTTTAGTAGAAAATAAATTCAATGTCACAGCAAATTATAGCATTACTTCTAGTTGACTTCATTCACTATGGAAACAATAGACTTAATTAAAAATACAGCATTTTGAATAAAAATGCATAGCATTTTGTGCCAGGTGTAGAACTACCTTGTACTACACTATGATATATTCTCAGGATTTGTAATGTGGAAGATCTACTTGTAATTTAATCTCTGAAAAGGAAAAAATAACAGTATTTTCACACCACTATGTCATTGCTTGTTCTTAAAAATGGCCAAAACTTACTTCTTCCCATTCTGATGTGAAGGAAGGTGTTCTCTCAGAATTTCCTTTGGAGCACTGTTGACTTGGTGTGGGTTCACTCCAGTTGCTTCTTGCTTTTTTGCCACTTGTTGGATGGGTGATAAGATTAGAATCAGATTTTGAAACATTTTTGCACAAATGCATTTCAAGCAAAGTCTTTGGTAAAGATCGTATTCTCCCAAGTGTGCATGCTCGCTCAACAAATCCTCCAGTAGTAATCACCCACTGTTCGCTTATCCTTGTTGATGTGCCAACCAGTGTATGATTTTCTACTGGTTTAGTTTTAGAATGAAATATGGTTCTGTTTACAACTGGTGGCTTTTTCTTCTTAACAGGAGGATCAGTGTTGCTTTCTTTTCGTAGCTGCATCTGCTGCATTGTGCTCTTGCTCAAAATGCTTTTGTCCAGTGGACTAGTGCATTGATTTCTTTTGCTGTACAGCTGGAGTGGGTTATCAGGTGGGTCACAAGCAGGTGATGATCCATGAAGTAAACCTGCAAACTGCTCAGTGGCATGCCCTTCAGGAAGCTCACTTTCAGTGGATGTTTCTCCCTGACAAAGACACTCTGAAATGAAAGAGAATATCTTGTAAGAAAAAAAAAAAAAAAATAATAGAATAATAGAATACCGTAAGCAATGAAAAACTTACTTTGCAAAATATATTTTTTATGCTTCCTGTTTTTTTTTTTTATTTTTTTATTCAGAAAGAAAAGATACTTATGACAAGAGTTGATATATTATTATCTTAAAAAACAATTCTCTCCTTGAACTTGATTAATTTATCCTGACTGGTTGAAAGACAGCCAAAACTACTCAGCACTACACATACATTCCAGGAAAAAGTAAATTTATAAAATAAAACAGTTCATTCCTATTCTATCAGTTCGAGGTGTCTCTTCTAATTAGTTACTGAGTTGAAATGCGTTCAAATAATACAACTTTGTACAAGGAATTAGCTAGTTCTTTTGTAGGTAATAAAACACATTAAAAAAATCTGTATTGTCAGCAGAACTGCTAATATATTTTTAATAGTCATCATTAAAAAATAGTGAATTTACTCCATTATGCCTTTTTACAGACACTCTCTAAAGAATAGATTCTGAGTATTTTTATTTCAAGGAACTTACAAGAATGGCTTCAGAATTATAGAAATCTTTGTAAAATAATTGCAAATCAAGATTTTTCTTAAGAACTGAATCAAGTTTTATAAACAATTTAGCAGAAAAAGAGGGCACTACTGAAAAATATACTTTTTGACAGAATTCTCAGTGTGTAGCTCCTTTTTTCTATCTGTTTCTGTAAGGACCAGAAGAAAATTATTGAGACCTTTTTCTACCTGTGCTTTTTTCTAACTTATCAGTTGAAATGTTCCTATGAATAACATCACTCTATCCATATGGCATTAAGTTAGCATATTCTATTCCAAATAACGGTATCCTCATTAAAAGTTGCATCTTCAGAAACTATTTCA
Organism: Gallus gallus; assembly: GCF_016699485.2. Classification (NCBI taxonomy): domain Eukaryota; kingdom Metazoa; phylum Chordata; class Aves; order Galliformes; family Phasianidae; genus Gallus; species Gallus gallus. The sequence continues at coordinate 47,018,777 of NC_052532.1, forward strand.
TGAGAGGTGACATCTCATTCTTGCTAGAAGTTGCATGTATACACATAGTGGACTCTTAAATGTAGGACGGTATGCACAGCAAGAGCCACCAGAAGTCTACAATTTAGAAGGTGAACGTAGCATGAAAGATATTAATGATATAATGATTTATTTTGATGTTTTTCATTTTCATAAAAAAAATTCAGTAGCTGAGATTCAACTTCAGATTAAGACATCTCTTTTTATATATCTGTAAGACATAAGTATGCAAGCTTCCACTGTGGTCTCTGACCAGTTTAACAAAGTCAGTGGATCCTAGAGTGGTGCTGCACACTGAATATCGTGGTTAAGTGAATTATTCTCTGTATTACTATACTCTGTATAGTAATACTCTGTATTACAGAATCACACAGAATCACAGAATGGCCCGTGTTGGAAGGGATTTCAAGGATCATGAATCTCCAACCCCCCTGCCACAGGCAGGGCCACCAACCTCCACATTTATTTACTTCTACTTACTTATTATTTACTCTTACTTATTTATTTACTCATTTATTTACTTTACTTTTATTACTCTCTATATTACTCTGTTAACTGTATTGACTAGACTACCAGTGACTATAATCAGATGCCTGCATTCAGACATCTGAGTAACAAACTAAAACCTATTTCACTGTTTCAGAGACAAGTGTTACAGCTGTCAACTGAATTCACTTAAGAAACAGATGTGTTTTTCTGGAAAGAAAGAAGGAATAGTAAATCAGGGAAAAGAAAAGACATACACCTGTATGTCAAGGATTTCACTAATATCTAGGCAAACTTCAGTAATATCTTTTCTACATCTATACTAGTAAATAAAAATGGCTAAATACTATTCTTAGGATCTAGAGGAATTATTTGTTTAATATCCAAGACAGGCCAGGCTGAATGTGTCTCTGAGCAGCCTGGTCTAGTGGTTGGCGACTCTGTACATAGCAGGGGGGTTGAAACTAGATGATCATTGTGGTCCTTTTCAACCCAGGCCATTCTATGATTCTGTGATTCAAGACAGCTGGCACATCCAGTTATCGGGAATTGTCTCCAACCTCAGCTAAAACTTGAGCTACATCCTGGCATTGTCTAGGTGGGGACTACTTGGTCTTAGCTAAATCTTGCCAAAATCCACATAAAAGTTTAATAGTACAGCCTGTCCAGTGCCAATGTCATCTCATGCCCTGATTTTGTTTACTTTACTCCTATAGGCAAAAATTGTTTCTGAGTAATCTCATTCTTCTGTGGTCATTAAATGTATGTAGTGACCACTAAAAAGTGTATCTCACTTCTTTACAGCAGTGACACGGTATCAAAACATTATTTTCAGTTATTATGTTAGTTGAAGTAGAAGAATTTTGCAATGGACAGAAAGAGTACAAGTATATTGCGTGCAGTGTGATCTTTAAGTATAGTTACTGTACTGCACACATAAGAATATGTATATTCTTGAATATGGATATTTACCTCTAGCTTTCACCTTTAAAAAAACAACCAGGCATCAAGATGTAATAGCAAATACTTTAAGAAAGATGGAAACGTTGCCTGTGTAGCATTTAGTCTTTCGTGTTAACACTGTTTTTCACTTTTTACATAATCACCTACTGTTTAAAAAACAAACAACTGCTTCTTTCATCTAGCATTCAGATTGAAGTTTGCTTAGTGGAGAAGCAATTCAACACATTATATTCTTCTTGTTCAAAAAGGGTAGACTTATTGCTTATTTACTGCATACCACTGAAATCCTTCCTAAAATGGCAAATTTGTCAGCACCTCATGAAACTTTTGTATGATGATCATTATCCACATAGTTCACAAATATGAATTCATGTATCTTTATAAAGTGAGGCTATATTGTGATATCATTTCAATTTGACAAACAGGAAATAAGGCACAAGAAGATCATGCTGAAAATATCCACAGATTTTGGGCATTCAATTTTATATTCTTTGAAATTTGCTTTGTCCACAGTAGTTAGTATTATACAACACAAAATATTTTCTAAGTTGTTATTGACATCAGTAGTTCTATAAGTCAGACCCCTTACAGTCTCAAATTCAGCATTCAAAAAACATTTGCTGTTAATTTGCTGTTAATGACTACTTGGATAAAGTTTGGTTTTCCTCGATCAAAAACAGCTCCAGCAGAGATGGAATATTCTCTGTGTAGTATTCAGCTGCCACCGCTATCATTTATTTTCCTTGATACCTTTAATTTTAACTAAGAACTTTGATAACTATATTACAAAGGAAGCAAAGATCTCATAGCTAGACTTCCTTCACCCCACTGTTTTGAACAATGCAGACCAAAGCTGTATTGGGCAATAGAAAGGACTGGGGTTGTCAAGATAATATAGCATGCAGTTATGATGAATGTTAAGAAGCATGCAGCATGCATGCAGCACCATAGTCCTAGAACAGATTATCCAGACAGGTGGTGTCTCCATCTGTGGAAGTTTTCAAAGGTTGGCTAGGAAAGATTATGTCTGATCTGATGATCCAAATGGGGTGCTGGATTAGATGACCTTGAGAGGTCCCTTCAAAACAAGTCGTCAGTTATCCAATTATAACTCTAAATCATTTGATCTTTGAATTTGTAATTTAATCCTTACATGTCTTTTAGTATAGTTTTGTAATATTCTTTTCATTTCCTACTGGAGCTAATATATAAGAATATTGAACTGGACCATATCACTGCTCTAAGCAATATAGTAGCATTTTACTCACTGAATTGGTCTAAATAAAATTATTTAGTTAAAAAAAAATAAATCCCTGCAATAAATAATTATAAATTAATTTTCTAGAGTAAGTTTCTAGGTTTTTTTTTCTTACAAATCAGTATTTACTATTTCAGTAACTGAAGCATGAGATATTAAGACTCTTTCAAACTACAGTTTCTCTAAAACTGCAACTATATGTCTTCATTGCTCATGTGAATGTCCTAACAAGATCTCTGTCCCAAGAACTTCAAAGAAACCATGCCTAAAAAAAATTAAATCAAATAATCCTTTCTTTCTTATCTTTCAAAATGTGGTATTTTGTTTATTATTTATTCTTCTATTTTGAACACCACTGTGCATTGGAAAAGTCCATTTAATAAGTTGGCAACATCCTGTGTGGTTGGAATTAATCTTAAATCTATATATCTCAGAAATTCAGGCTGTCCATTCCTAAACTGTTCAATCTCCTAACTTTATCATATGTTTTTGAACCTTTTCATTAGTTGCTTCACTTTTGTTTTCTTTTGTCTTTTGGAATCAACTCAAATGGTACTAGCAAAGAATACCGTATGAAACTGTATTACATAGATCAATATTCAATGAGCTGTTTGTTAATAGCTTTGCTTTTTGTTTTTTGCAGAAATCTTCTGAGAATGGAAGATATGGGGATACCGGGGAAGAAAATAGGCAGAGAAAATAAAGCTCCTGAATCAAATTCTGATGGAAGGAAGTTTCCTATTAAAAACTATTTTATTTCTTTTTGTATCAATGTTTATTTTCATTATCTTAAAAAAAAAAAAACAACAGAAAAAGATCTTAGATCTTGCTTCCTCACCATACACAGTCATCCCTTCTTATCTTTTTACTTGTAAATATTACTCTAAATACCAAAACATAAATAGAACTTTAGTGTCATTACAAGTACACCCACAGCTTTTCCATTACTTATGAAAATCACTGTGATACTGCCTTATCTGTATTGCATGGAACACATTTACATTTGGAACAAAAATAATTCAGTTCTACCATAATCTCAAAGCTACAGGTAAGTATTGCTATTATTATGCTGGCACTTGGGCAGCAGACTGCAATTCAATCAGCTATTTACACACTGGTTCACCCCAGCACAGTTGCTTGTGGTACATGCATGGATCTCTGTGGAATACCATTTCTTACTTAGAAATTTTGCATTCATGTCAACTTGGAAATCAGCTTATTCACATTTGCATCTCAAGAGATTCCATGCTCAAAATTGAAATACATTCAGTAGAATCATAGTTATTAATAGTAGTAATGAAAGAGCTGTAATAGATAAATTAAAATGACAGAGTTACATCTTTAGCAGGCATTGCTGTTGCCATGGTACGAGTTTCTAATGTAAAATAAAAATCCACTAGAAATTTGTTCTAAGGTTATGGTAACAACCGTATTGTGAAACCTGCACAAGTAAGATAATCATGCTCTATTCTTGTTTGATCCAAAAAGATGTTTTTAGGAGTATACTCTGCACATATGTAGTATCTGTCCAAAAAAGCTATCTTATCCATGTGCTGTGTTGGCAGATAAAACAGTCACACCTGAGTAATTATTGGAGAATACACTCTTGTCCCTTCTTACCACTTACGTAAGTTGGAACCATTTGAAATAGATGGATGGTAAGAAACATCATCTTATTTTCCCAGTAAAGATTGCTTTGGACACACCTTGGACACACCTTCACTTGTGACCTTGGTTGTATTGTCAAAGTGGCATCATAAAATGGGACACTCAACAAGAATACGTGTAAGACAGAAGATTTAAAGACTGAAGTAGCAATATTCATACAATCATAAAATCATAGAATGGTTTGGGCTGGAAGGGACCATTAAGATCTCTAGTTCCACCCCCTTTGCTACAGGCAGAGTCACCTCCCTCTAGACCAGGTTGCTCAAAGCCCCATCCAGCCTGGCCTTGAATGCTTCCGGGGAGTGGGCATCCACAACCTCACTGGGCAACCTGTTCTAGAATCTCACCACCTTCACAGTAAAGAAGTTCTTCCTAATATCTAGTCTAAATCTACCCTCTTCCAGTTTAAAGCCATTTCCCCTCTTCCTGTTGCTACATGCCTTTATAAAAAGTCCCTCCCCAGCTTTCCGGTCGGCCCCCTTCAGGTACTGGAAAGCTGCTATAAGGTCCCCCCAGAGCCTTCTCTTCTGCAGGCCAAAGAGCCCCAACTCCCTCTTCAGTATGACATTATTTCACAGCAAACAGCATAGTGTTCTGATAAAGATCCTGATCTTTAGTGGCAGTTATGTTGCCTGCACCTATCTTTGATGAGGCAGTGCTACATTTTCTCACTCTAGGAAATGTTATAGCAGGGTACCATGAACCTGTGTGAGAGATACAACAACACGATTGCTAAACAACTAATGAAGAATGTTGGCTTCTGCTGTCAACAGCAACAGCACAGAAACTGAACAACAGTGTCCAACCAGACTGCTGCTTCTCCTTCTGCTTCCTTCTAAATCTAACGATACCACCAAAAGCTGGTTTGCAAGGTTGGTGTCAATTGTTTCCAGGCTCTGTGCCCAGGTTCCAATGCCACCAGCTTCTCAAAGCCATGTAGTCCCTTGAGAATCCGAATAAAAGTCTCTGTGGATTGTGTGTTTGCTCTTAGCAGCTTCATAACTGCCAAATCAATCATGAAACATTACAGTCTGCACTTGACTATGTACAGAAGGGTTCTACTGACTATTGCTACCTTCCTAAAAGTTTAACTGTCCATATTTTACTAATCTGTTTTACACTGACCCCTCAGGAACTCCAGAAGATAAGATTTTGAGGGTATAGACAGTTTGGTATGGAGTTTTCTAAACATGACTTGCCAGGCTCTAATGAAGTAAAAAGCTTTCAGTAAAGAAGGATATTAGCTAGTAATTATCGCTAATTCTAAGCACACTACAATATTCAAATATAGCTTTTGCTCAGAATTTCAGAAATAGGAGTGTAATGCAGTGCAAGTACATTTTATTTTTTATAGAGCTGTGCTCACTTTCCTGCACATTTTTATGATTTTTTTTTCTTGTGCAGTGCATTCTGTATTTGAGGCAGTCAGAAATGTAACTTTTACACAGATCACACAGGGTTAATCTTTAACTGCAAGATTCAGCTTAGACAAAAATACAAAGCTGCAACTGCCACCTCCATAATGCTGTTTCCATGAGGATTTCTTTCTATGTGACTAAATAAGGAATGGTTCCTAGATATTTTAATGACAGATAGAGTTTCATGAAACATGACATTTCACAGCACAATAATGTGCCTTATACCTGCTCTTCAAAATAAGAATCTCCAGAAAACTGACATATGTTTACGGATTTATGGATTAAAAAATTAATGCAGAAGAAATAATGTTCAACATCCCTGTATTGATACACTGGACTATTTAAACAACCAGGTTCAAGCTAAAATTCTGTTAGAACATCTCAAGTCTGCCATGCAGTAAAAAGAATAAAAAATCAGTAAAACTTTGTAACATTCAAGCAATCTTTCATAAGAAATTCTACAAAATGTATGGATATTGATGCAAAATGTAATTTTGCAGAAAGCTCACATATAATTGCATTGAGAAATTCTGTGGTAATCTCTTCTTGCAGGAGAAAGCTAGCAGTTGAGTGGGATGTGGCTGTACTCAGAAAGTGCCTGTTAATTTGACAACATAGTACAGCAGGGAAGAAGAAAAAAGGAAAATTTGGTGACACTTAATAACTAAAATCTGTACAAACCATGAATATAACAGATGAGCTCTTGAAAACAAATCCATTTGATGAATCATAGAATCATAGAATGGCCTGGGTTGAAAAGGACCATAATGTTCATCTAGTTTCAACCCCCCTGCTATGTGCAGGGTCACCAGCCACTAGACCAGGCTTCCCAGAGCCACATCCAGCTTGGAAGATTCTAATGAAATCTAGTTAATTGTTCCACTGCTGATATTTCATACATCAAAAGCAAAGAAGGAATGAATAGGAAAGTCCTTCACCAACCAGGAACAAAGCTTACTAATTGACAATGCAAAAGGGATTGAAAAATAATGAATTTTTGAAGTGCTACTTCTAAATGGAGATTTTGCTCAACAATTTCGACACTTCTAGATGTAATAAAGGATTTGCTTAAGTAATCTTTCAGTGTTCCCAAGCAGAAGTACAGAATAATAAAATGGCTTGGAGACTTCAAGGATCATCAAGTTCCAACCTGCTGCCACAGGCAGGGTTGCCAACCACTAGATCAAGTACTAGATCAGGTTGTCCAGGGCCCAGTCCAACCTGGTCTTGAAAACCAGCCTGTTCCAGCATCTCACCACTCTCTCAGTGAAAAGCTTTCCCCTAACATCTAACCTAAATCTTCTCTCCTTTAGTTTAAAACCATTCCCCCTTGTCTTATTGCTGTCTACCCCTGTAAAAAGTTGATTTCTCTCCTGTTTATAATTTCTCCTTAAATAATGAAAGGCCATAATGTAGTCTCTCCACAGCTTTTTCTTTTCCAGACCAAATAAGCCCAGCTCCTTCAGCCTGTCTTCATAGAAGAGGTGCTCCAGCCCTTTGACTACCTTCACTGCCATCCTCTGGACTTTCTCCAAAAGCTTGACATATTTCTAGTACAGCTGGCCCCAGACTTGGACACAATATTCTAAATTCTAAATCATAAGTGCAGAGAGGGACAATCACCTCCCTCTCCCTGCTGGCCACCCCTATTTTGATACAGCTCAGGATACTGCTGTCCTTCCAGGCTGCATGCACACACTGCTGGCTCATGTTAAGTTTTTCATCTACCAGGACTCCTACGTCCATCTCAGGAGGCCTACTCACAAGGAGTTCTTCTCCCAGTCTGTATTAATATCTGGGATTACCCCAACCCAAGTGTGAAACCTAGCACTTTCCTTTGTTGAACCTCATTAGGTTCACATGGGCCTATCCTTCGAGTTTATCAAGGTACTGGTCCCAAGGCAAAAGTCTAAAGAATAGAAAACGTATGTTCTGGCATTTGCACTGATGGTACAGTTCTTCAATTGCCAGCCTTGATAAAGCATCTATTTCTGATCTGAGCAGTATTTTTCAGATACTTAAGATGGGATACAAGGTTGTTTGCCTCTGCCTTCTAGAAAGAGTCCAGTGTGTGAGAATCCTTCTTTGTCTTCTGTCTCAAAGCTTGCTTCCTGAGGTACTTCTTGTGATAAGACTCTTAACTGATTTATGGAGGTGGCAAATGATGGGTGCTACTGTGTGACAATCAACATCACTTTGACATTTGAAAGCACCTTCTTCCAGAGCTGCTTGCCTCCAGAAGAGAGTGCTCAGGAGTGGTTACTGGCGGAAGATCTGGCCTAACAGCCCCAGCTTGGTGTGGGAAAATTGGGGAATGACACCATCGTGCCCTGTGAAAAACAGGATGCAGTTGGGCATCCCGGCTCCCTATTATCTGCTGGCAAGGCCCGGAAGATGATAACAAAGGAATTTCTGCTGAGATCCCAGAGCCAGTAGCTGCCACTCCAAGGAGAGCTGACTCAACCACTTCGGATTCGAGCTGTCACTCAAAAGAGAGCTGACTCGACCACTTTGGACTTACAATTAAGTTTGTACTGCCATCATCGTCGTTGCTGTGGTCACCATCGTCAACAGAATACCCGATGACCCACCACTACTGAAGATCAATTACTGAACTACGAACCACGTTGGACCATGGTGGTGACTATCTCCCTCCTGCTTCCTATGTGGACTCCTTGCTTCTATTTCCTATCTTTTCTGTCGCCCTTCTCCCCTTCCCCATCTCCCTGAATGGCTAGGATTTGTAATAAACTGGTCAGACCAACATTTGAACCGATGTTCCTTAATCTCATGCCGGGTATACACACATCAAAGAACCTCATCTCCCTCCAATAAATTGGAGCGAGACACAGTGGAAGGCCACAGAGGTGACAAGGTGGGAGCATCTCTCACACAAGGAAAGGCTGAGTGACCTGGGACTGATCATCCTGGAGAAGAGAAGCTTGAGAGGGGATCTCATGACTTTATCAATATCTAAAGTGTGGTAATCAAGTTGATGGGGTTAAACTCTTTTCAGTGGTGAGCAATAATAGAAAAAGGGGCAACGGACACAAGCTGAAACACTGGAAGTTCCATACCAACACAAGGAAGAACTTCTTTACTGTGAGTGATGAAGCAATGGAACAGGCTGCCCAGAGTTGCTGAGTCTCCTCTGGAGATATTCAAGACTCATCTGGACATCTACCTGTGTGACCTACTGTAGGGAACCTACAAGGCATGATGATCTCTACAGGTCCCTTCCAAGCCCTATGAGTCTGTGATTCTGTGAATCTCCTTTCCTCTCTCTTCCTCTTCTCTCAACACAAAAACAAGCTCATCTACACTCTGTTTCATCTTATAATTTAGTTTAAAAGCTTGTAAATATTGAATCAAACTTTAAATAAGAAATAATGCAAAATAAAAGACTCAACACTAATGGCCTTATTTAACATGACTTATTTAGCACTGTTCCCAAGAAGAAAAGTAATATTGAAGAAATAGTACTGCTTTTTGCAAAATTTCTTGATAGGGAGTAGAAATAAAGCAATAAGAACATTAAGTGTCTAAATCTCAAAAATGTCTAAAAATATCTCAGACAGCATAATTATGGTACAGTTCTAGAGGCAGATGCAGTCATAGTCATGGAAGATTACATCCAGAACTGCAAAGTTTTCCAGTTCTTTGTAGAATATAAATTAACTTGAAAAGTATTTATAAAATACAAATGATCTTAAATCAATCCAGCAAAGAAAGATGACAAACAAATAGCCTAGACATGGTCCTGGGCAACCCACTCTAGGTGTTCCTGCCTAAGCAGGGAGTTGGACCAGATGACTTCCAGAGGTCCCTTCCAACCTAAAGCAATCTGACTCTGTGAAGCTAAAAAATTACATGCAAAATAATTTAGCTAAGAATATTATTTTTCTAGATACAGTGACGACCTCTAGAAATGTTTACTTTTCACAAATTACTTTAGAAGGTAGCCGTCACATTACAGTATTTAAAAGCAGATTCTGTGAAAAGAGGGAAGAAATTCAGGTGACTAAATACAGATATCTATGGACATTCTTGATACAGTAAGGTATCCAAGGTGGCTGCAAGGGCTGACACACATCTTAATGGAAACCTGAGTCTTTCTGGGAAAGTGGATAGAAACAGAAAATGTTTCTGAGATGTTGCAAATGGTATAGACATCTCTGTTCATGTACTCAAATTGCTTCCTTGTACTCAAATGCTAGCAGACATAGAGATGGTGATATCCATATAGACAACACATCTCAAAAAATTCATTACAGTAAATTAAATTGTTTTGAAGAAATTCTCTGCATATACCTTAGTTTAGCTTATTCGGAAATGCTTATATTTGACAGGAACTCAAAACATAGAATTTTAAGTAGATTGTTGGATAAGTCTACCAAATTACACATCGGATTAAGAAGTATGATCATCTGAATGTCACTGAGTATGAAATGTTGGCAGATATCAGGTATCAGCTCAGGACATTTTGGAAAGTTATGTGCATTTGGAACATGGAATTAACCTGCTCTGAATTAACTATCACTGTTAGGAATGTCAGTGTGAAGCTTTATTAAGCTACCAGAATGAAGAAATGCACTAGATCATTTCCAGATTTAGTTACAGGAAAAACAAGCCTTAGAAAATACTTCAAACATGGAATAACAGTGAATAAGCTTGAAAGATGACAACTTTCAGGTTCCACCACAAATTTTATATTATTAAAGTCCCTTACTACCATAGAACAAAAAGCATCCAGGGAGCTAAAAGGACCAGCTGAAAATAGGAAAGAGAAATTATTGATCTGCAGCTGTTTCAGGCAAAATTTGCAAACCAGTCCCTTTCAGACTACTTGCATTAGTATTTGTGTAACTGTATTTTATCAGCACTTACAGAATTTTTCTCCTTGTCTTAAAACAACAGATATATGTAAGGCAAAATTTCATTTTAATACTTTTTTTCTACTTGGTGTTCTTACATTAATTAAAAATATGACTATGAAGAACTGTATGAATAATTCTAACTAGTTGCTGGTCACAAGCTCCCAAAGAGCCATTTCCTTTTTATTCCCAAATATAGGTCAGTTCTTTTGGATAGAAACAGAGGGGCTGCCATTCATGTTTTTGATCTACAGAGGTGGATACAGTTCAATCCAATTAAAAATCCACTTACATAATTGGTCGAAAAGACATGCAATGCAAGTGCTACTCATAGTAATGCTGAATGATTAAACTTCTCTCAAGATCATGTGAGAGTTACAGGACAGAGCTTCATTTAGTGAATATCTATGGTAACAGAAAACATTGCCACCCACTCTTCAGTCAGAAGGTATAATTCCAACAGCTCCACAGCCAGTCATTTGTAAGAATGTCCTTTGGTATTCTTAGGGTAAATTAGCTGGGTCAATTTAGGTAAGGTAGCTGTGGGGTTTTTTTGCTTATTTTGCTTTAAATGGATGAGAAAGTTCTCATGGAAACTGCTCTGCTGAACTCTCTTTGAGGTGGCAACAATGAAAGAAGTGCAATGACAAAGGTGCTGGCAAGATCTTCAGTCACCTCCACAGAATTCTGCCACTCAAGAAAAGATAATAATTCTCTACAACGTAAGGGTCAGCTCAGCTTTTCTGATACACATCAGCTCAGCCTTTCTGATACACATCAGATGGATACTCCCTAAAGCACCAAATTGTTTTTCTTTTCAAGTATGTTATGCCTACTAAGAACACAATTTTCTTAGATAGATGGAATAATGTGAATGATCACAGAATCATGGCATGATCACAGAATCATGGCATATTCTAAATTAGAGGGGACCCAAAGGATTATCAAGTCCAACTCAGGGCTCCACACAGGACTACTCAAAATTCTAACTATATTTCTGAGAGTGTTGTCCAAACACGCTGAACTATGTCAGCTTGGGGTTGTGCCCACTGCTCTGGGGAGCCTGTTCCAGTGCCCAACCACCCTCTTGTGAAGAATGTATTCCTAATCCCCAACATGAAACTTCCCTTATGGAGCCGCCTGCCATTTCCTCGGGTGCTGTCACTGTTCACCAAATCAGAGAGATCATCACTTCTACAGTTATAAATTATTTTGACGACAATAAATGTTAGTGCAAACCACTGCCTTGTACTGATTAAACTTCAGGCTCCCTGATTTTGACCCATACAAGAACTCTTCTATGAAAATTACCTTGTTGTTGATTGCAATGAGCAATTGCCATAAAATTAGTGGCATACAGATTCTTTATTAATATAAAACTTCGTAAGTAATCAAATAATTAATTCCTGTCTTTCATGTGTTGACCCATCATTACTATTTTGCTATTTTTATGTCTGATGAGAGGACATGTAGCAGAATTGGATCACTAGTACACTTTATGAGTCAAAGGGATTGTAACAATCATAAAACTTCATATTTCAATTAAATTGATAGTTGTAGAAAAATTAATATTGTATTACTGAAAAAGACAATTCCTTGCTTGCCTCAAATCCGCTGTTGCTGTAATACAGCTCTTTGGAGGTTCAAGATCAACCTACTTTGCAGTAACAGTGAACCTTCTTGTGTTTTCTTTGATGCAGACTTGAATTGCTGCTCCAACAAATTGTCTAACCTGCCCAACACTCTCAGGAGAACTGAGCATGCAGAAGTACTTCATTAAATCTATCATAATTAACAAATAATTGCAGAAACAATATTACGATTGTTTTAATTAGCATATTCCTCATTTGGAATAAATTGGAAATCAAATGATCTCAGTCTCCTGAGAAATTTTTGTTTAAATTTCTTACATTAAATTTTCCCTCTTTAAAAAAAAAGAAATAGCCATCAGCAGCTCAACTTACCACATAGCACTGTGACAGATACCAGTACAGAACTAAAGCTTACAGATTTTTTGTTGCCATTGTTTGTTTTTAATTTTAGGGAAAAAAATATTGTTAAATAATCAGAAATGATAATAATAACATTTTAATGTTGTTTTGATTAAAGGAGGGGAAACACTTTATTGCTCTCATTTTGTATCTAACAGGAAAGAAAAAAGATAGGGAGAAGAAAGGAAGAGAAAACAGAGTGAGAATAAAAAGGAAAAGAAGGCAGTCATTCTGAAGACCAGATATTCTAAAGCCACAGCAGAGTTTTCATTTCAATTCCTAAAAATGATTTTTTTTAATGTATAAATAGTTTTTATTATTTTTAATAGCATCCAAAAATCTCATGAGATATAAGTATGAAATGCTAAGGATTACTTGCAGCTAAATATTTTTATGTAAATACATAAAGTAGGAACATGGGAAGGAACACATCAAAAAAGTAGAGATGTTCACTTCTGGAATAGTTTACCTTGAATGTTATAGCAGTGTTAGTACTGTGGATTATGTTATTATTCTATCTGTACCTAGTGAAATGGAAGAAGGTTACTGGAGGTGGTAGGAACAAGAGACATGCATTAATAATTTATATTCAGAGTGCCAGGAGTTTTTAAATTAACAAGGAGTGAACTACAAATTGTGACATGTTTACTTGCTTTTCACTATGCTAGTTAAGAGACAACTGTTTTTTTTTCCAAGTCTTTAGATAGAAAATAAGGCATTAACCTATTTAAAGAGAATCTCAGAAACTAAAGAGCAAGGTGAATCTTAAAATAATTGGAATAGCTCCCATACTAGCGAGCAAAGAATGAAAGGCTTTTTTTTTAAAGCATCTACTTTTCTTCCAACCCTGTCTGTTGATATGTACTGTACCTTGGTCACACTTAACTTAAAATAAAAAAATAAAAAAATAAAAGAGAAAAACATCTAAAGTGGACTAGAATTTAGGGCAGCGTTAGCCTGTCTTCTGAAGCTGGTAAGTATGATAAAATGTCATAAAAATGAATATTGACACAGTTTTTGGTAACTCAAACTCATAAGCTTAATGTCAAAAAATCCCACTTGAACTTGTCCTGCATATAAGAACATAGAATTAGGAGGTTTATGACCCTAAACAGTATTTATATCCAATAGTAAAAGATGTAAAAAAATGACCCTAGATTGTATGCATCGCTCCTAGGACATTACCTATAAAAATCAGTTTTCACTTCTAAACATAGGCTCATTCTTTCACAATTTAATCTCTACTGAAATATTTGTGGAAAGCAGATCATATGATCTGAATATGATCATATTTTACACTACATGCTAAATGTAAAGCATAAAACTTAGCTTGAAAATTAAAAAAAAAAAAAGATTTTAAATGTGTAAAAATAGTTCTATTTCTTATATTTATGTTCTTAGATATTCAATAATAGTTAATTAGAAAAGGAAAGTGAGAAATAAAAAGAAGCAGAAGCTAAGGGGCATCATGGAAGAGTATGAATTCCAGTTCCAGAGAACTATGGCACGTTACCAAAACTGTACTTCCCTCCTGCCTTCTTGCTACATTTCTGCCTTCTGCCAGGCAGCTCACTTGATCAAGACAACAAAATAAGATGCCTCTCTCTTTCATTTCTGCCATCTTCCTCTCTCATATTACCACAGCTGTTGCAAATCTATATTACTGCCCAGGTACAAGCAGAGGTTTTAGAATGATCAATGATCATTCTATGATCACTTCTATGTGATCATAGTGATGATAGTAGTTCAATGATCACTGCTCAGTTTGATATCCATTGTATAATATTAGTTTTATTATGCACCTTTTCTGAGGTCAACTGTATTTAAATGAGACTTTTCTTAACAATGAGAGAACAATGAAATAACAATGGAATTACATTTGGTAATACATTTAACTTTGCAAGAAGGTGAAGAAAATTTATTGTTATGCCAAGATAAACTTCAGTCATCAGATAGAATTTTTTCAAAGACTACTTATCAGTCCTTACAGACCTTTCCCTCTGCTCTGCTGTGCAATCTTCTATATGGTCTGCATTTTCACTCCTGAACAAATATTCCTATATTTACGGACCTCAGCTCAAGATCCTTCACCCCAAATAATTTCTTCTCTATCAGTTGTTGTAAGATGCCAGAAAAATTTGGAAACATGCAAAACAAAACAAAACAAAACAAAAGAAAAAACCCAAACAAACAGCATTCCAAACCAAAATAAAAGGAGAAAAGGTCAGGTAGGAAAAGTGGAAGCCAAGCTTCTGGACTGGAAGTGGATACCAAGATCACCGCTGATCTGAGCAGCACAAAGATAATCAACATTTCAGAAGCTTGATGAAAAATCTTTGAGAATTCCAATAATAACAGCAAAAAGAGGAGGGCAAAGCTCAACTAATTGGCAGCTTGTAATGAAGACAGAAGGCATCAACAATCATTTTGTAGATCCATTTTGTCTTCTCTTACATCCTACTCTAAAGACAAGTCTGCACCACTCGCTACAGTGGTCTCCAAGTAGTTGCTTCTAGTAACAGTGCCTCCAGCTTGAAGATTTCTATCTTATAAAAAATTCCTTCCCTACAATTTCAGTGGGAATTTTGCAAATCTGTCAGTAAGAACACTGCATATGTTTTTCTCATGAATCTGTCATCATGCCAAATTTCCAGTATTCAAATTGTTTTCAAGGTTCCAAACTGTTGGTGGTGGTGGCTGTTTGTTTGTTTTGGGAATTTGGGAACATAGAGGTGCATTCTTAGAAGACATCTTTGCACATGTGACACAGATAAGGTGAATAATAATAATGATTCAACTAAATTCACAATATGAAGCTATTAGGTGTTGGAAGAAAAATGTAATTCAGCTGATGTTCTCATGATGGAATATTCAAAATGTTCCAAATAAAGTTGTGAATAAAAATGTTAACTGTTTAGAATGAAACTTGATTTTTTTCATATTCCATAGACTCATAGAATGGCTTAGGTTGGAAGAGACCTCAAACTTCATCTAATTCCAACCCCCTGTCATGGACAGGGATCCAGCTGCCCAGGTCCTCATCCAACCCGACCTTGAACATCTCCAGGGATGGGGGCACCCACAGCCTTTCTGAGCAACCTATTTCAGTGCTTCACAACCTTCTGAGTAAAGAATTTCCACCTAACATCTAACCTAGATCTCTCCACTTTCAGTTTAAAGCCATTCCCCTTGGTTCTGTCCTTATCTGTCCATGTATAAAAGCCAGTCCTCCTTCTCTTTATAAGCTCCCATTAAATACTACACAATGAGGTCTCCCCACAGCCTTTTCTTTTCCAAGCAAAAATAGCCCAAGTCCCTCAACCTTTCTTCAAAGCAGAGGTGCTCCAGTCCTCTGATGATCTTCATGGCCCTCCTCTGGGACCGCTCCAACAGCTCTGTATCCTTCCTCTACTGGAGGCCCCAGGCCTGGATGCAGTACTCCAGACGGGGCCTCATGAGGGTAGAGTAGAGGGGGACAGTCCCTTCACTGTCCCTGTTGGCCACCCCTTTTTTGGTGCAGCCCAGGATACTGTTGGGATTCTGGGCTGCAAGAGCACACTACTGGCTCACATTCATTTTTTCATCCACCAGGACCTCCATTCTCCAATTCCCCTGGAGAGTAACTGAATTGTTTAAAAGAGAGCAATTGTTTATTAGAATTTTACAAACTGTTATGAATTCTGTCCATCAAGTCATTAAGATATATAAATGATTAATTCTAAAAAATACTTTTTTTTTTTTTTTTTTTTTTTTTTAAGGATGGAAAGAGAAAAAATGAATATAATTTAAGCTTCTAGTCTTGGTATCAAACTAAGGCTGAGTCACTAAATTACTCTGAAGGCAGCTGTAATGATATAAAATGTTACTTTGTGGCAGCTGTTCACTGTGACTACTCTGTTAAGAGATGGCCCCTTCCAAAAATAAGTTGTGCTATCCAGTTGAATCAGTGCTGATTTCAGTAAAACATCTGAACTACCTGAAGTGGTAATTTCCCTTACTGTAAGGGAGAATAAAATTTTACACAAGCTCTGCTGGATGCAAATAACAATGCATAGATCTTGTTTATGAAACACAGGCAGTGTTTATAGTTACCAAATTTAATGGCAAATTTGCTTCTTTGTAAGACTTTCTGGATGATGGGAAAAGTGTAAACGTGGGTGAAAATGGTTGTATGGAATATGTGTGGAAACTGTAAAATATCCTTCTCTTATAAGTATTAGTACACGTGTACACTAGAAATAAACTGAAGACCAAATACTTCAACACTGTCTTGTTTAATGGCTGCCTATCTGAACATCTACTGAAAACCCATATAAATCAAATTAAAACAAACAAACAAACAAAAAAAAAACATTACATAGTTTCAGAAATCTTGCAATATCACTGCAGTGCACAGAAAAGTTTAACTTCATGTCATGTGGATTTAGATTTTTCTTTAATTTTCTATTATTTTGCAAGACAGATGACATTCCACATGACATAATACAACAAACTAAATGAGAGGCAGATAGTACCCAGTATTCTTAAAACTTATGAGAATATGTAAGACAACTTCTTTCTTCTGTTTAAGACAGACAGGCTCTCCAGGGTCCTGAGAAGCTGTCTGTACTGGAAGTGGTCATATAAAATTTTACTTTTTCTGCCTGCTGCAGCAGAACAACAAAAAGTATGGAGAAAAATTGTATTGAGTCTGCAGCGTTACCATGATTGTCAAGTTCAATTACATGCTCAATCCTTTTATGATCTCTTCCACAGCAACTCATTTAGCTCTTAGATTTATCAACAACTTTTTTAAAGAAAAACTGGATTCATCCTCTTTCATCCTTTTATATCCAACTCTATGAGAGCTAAAGTTAGAAAATATGAGAGTTTGAGACCTTATCTGTGCATCTATGAATCTTCAATTTAAAAAGCTGTTCTTTACCTTCCCACTGCACAGCTCCACCTTTCCTTATAGGATATCAACTCTGTGCCCTTGCTGTCTTCCCTTCTACACTATGATCCTAACCCGCATCATCTGCCTTCTTCTCTCTCCTAGTACACATTTCATATTCCCAGAGAACGACTCAAACCCTATGTTTTCTCACTTCTTTTCTGACAGTCCTACCAAAAAGCACATAAAGCACCAATTGCTACAAAGGTTTGTAATGTGATTTATCTAAATATGAATATAGTTGTAAGCCTAATATCACAGTGCAATGTCATGCAAAAAATAGAATTTAAGGTCTGAGATACAGTGTTGCTTGTTCACAGTGTTTTCCTACCTACTATGCTTTGTCTTCTGGTGCTTTCAGAACCAAAGAGTCCTCATGTAAGCCTACACAGGTATTGTTACTAGGCTTTGAATTGTTTGCATTATCTTACATGTTCAGTCCACAATACAGCAATATGGTAAACTGGAGATAATACTGACCTTTCATGGTAAAATAAGTAATTGTTATATAACTGTTTTAATACTACTGCAACAATTACTAATGTTAAAGATTATCAAACTATTTTATAGTTTCTTTCTTTCCTGAGTATCATCTGCTCATCTTTGGATCTAGGGGAAAAGGATATTTACATTTACTGAGTTACACAGTTACTTTTATTCCCAAGTCTTTGTCGTCTGACTTCCTGGACTCACTTCTCCTAAATCTAATATTGGCCAAAAACTTCATGGACAGGATAGTTGCACTGTGCATTGATTGTATTAAATGCCACCCATTAACTTCAGTTCCAAGAGAAAACCATGACTTTGATGGAGGAATACAGTCTCTAAAGCCTTTGCAAGGTGATGTGATATGGGACTGGGCCACAGAATCTAATTGTTAGTGAAGAACAGGGACTCGTTCCGAGACAGCTGCTCATAACCATTTAAGACGAGGCAAAACAAAGCAACAACAATGGCAGTGAAACAATCCTCAAAAGACAAACAAAGTTCCCCTTAAAAAAAAACCAACAGTTTACACTGCAGCAAATCCGCTGGCTAGATTAAGAATACTTCAGATGTCCATGGTTCTTTCATCTCCATATAATTCTTTGAGTGAAAATACCCCGAGTATCTTCCAACAAACATACTATCCATGAAGCTGTTACAATAGTCACCCATATGGTATTAAAATATGCCACTTTGCAATATATTTGTTATATTCAGAGTGCCATATTTCTCACAGATAGCATGAAAATAATGATTTTGTGATAATTCTGTTTCTGATAAAACACAAATGGTGATAAATCGCCATTAAGTTTGGCAAGAGAAGCCTTGTTAAAAAACCTACAAAACTTACTGAATTAATATATGAAACTGTTTCAGAACAGATTTAAGGACTATATTACTTAGCAAGACCATTTGCTTAATGTTTATGGGTTTTAGTGCTAATTTTATTACAATAAAATTTCTAGCTTTAATGAACTGCAAGTAAATAAAATAGATTGTCAAATTATTTTTAGAAGTAATTCGCTTTTTTTCCAGTAATGTGTAATTATAACTTTCAGAATTCTCTGGAACCATTTTTCAGGAACACATACGTAGCAGTTTGACTCTTTATTTTGGAAGCCTAGTATTATACTAAGTTATATTTTTCTATTGTATTCACAGTGCAGATATGCAAAGTTTAAGCAGGATACAAGCCTTCCATTTGTTGACTGCATCTACTTATGTCATGCTGTAAAGATATGTAAGCCTTTAAAAAGCAAACTGCATAATGAAACTGCTGAGAAATAGAATACATACCTGTCAATAGTTTAAATGTAGCTTATAATGCTTCAAATGTTGAAAACTAATGCTTTCAAATATTAAAAAACAGAACAAAACAAAACATAGATCCAGTTTTGTTTGGTATTTACATTTGAACATAGATGTTTGTTCAGTGTAGTCTCCAAGTGATTAGTTAGTGTTTTTCCCTGCAGTAAGTGTATACGTATTTCTAATTAGCCACTAGGAGTGTAAAACAGATTTGTTCAGTCTGTACGTAGAAAGGGCTAAGAATATGAAAAAAAAAATTAAGATCACTAATTTTCTTTTCAATTCTACATCCTGGCAATTACCTCTTACATAGGCTGCACTTTTGTTACATCAATTAGTGATGTTTCAAAAGACTTAAACTGAGAAAAAAACCTTTTTCTTTTTCTAGGTGAGAGCAATGCTCTTTGATATTCTTTTCTTTTTATCTAGAAAATGACAAGGTTCATATGCAATTACATATGAGTAACTTTATTCATTTCAGTTGACCAGTTATTTTCAACTTCCAGTGCATGAACAAAGCTACCTGTATGTAGAACTTCTGCATGGATTGGTGTATGTAGAAACTGTCTTTTCCTGGCAATAAAACAGGGACAGATTTAGATTTTTTCTTTAGCTTTAAGTGTTTTAAAAGACACACACAACATGTAGTGAAGATGCAGTTTGTACAGGCAAAAGACAAAGTCATTGGGTACTTCAGCAAAAGGCCTGTCCTCATATAATAAACTGTCATAGTGCAGGTTCAGTAGCAGAGACATGTAGAACAGATCAGTGACTTCATATTTCTACTCAGCCTGACTATGTAAGAAAAAATTGCAGCAGAGACCCTATCTCAGTATTGTCATGTTTTGGGGGCAGCAAAATGCTCCTATTTAACCATGGACAACTGTGTTTCATAGGAAAGGAAAAATGTAACCTTCAAACTCATCACTTCTCCCTCCAGGTAAAAGAACTGTACACTCAAGGAAGTGAGATAAAAGCAGCAGAGTTCCTTATCTGTATGTGCAGAAAAGTTACACTCCATTAGTTTATGTTAAATTCACATTTTCTTTTCACCACTAAAAAGAATTAAAGTTTTTATTTTTCTTTTCACTGCATTCAGCATCTTCTTCTTAAAATGCCTTTTTATGGCCTCAATTTTTACTTAAAATGAGGTAAGTAGTAAATATGATCTCCTATTACAGCACTGTGGGAAACATCCAAGAATTAAGAAAAAAAAAATCATGACAAAAGTTGCTTCAAAAATGCATGTGAGATATCAACTATTTGAAGCCAAGAAAGACAATGTCAGTGTAAGAATTTCAACCTAAAATCCACATCATTGTAGTACATGATTTCTCTGTTTCTCATACTACAGCATCTGATCTGAAGAGTACTTAATCTAATTCATACATTTAAGAACAGCCTATAAAACTATAACACTGCTGTTTCTGATTTGACAGAAATTTTAACATACCAATAAAATTTTACTGCAGATATAACACAGAAGCAGACTTTAATGTGGTGAATTTAATCTGTAGAAAAACTAATTAGCTTCATACAGTTCATGTAAGCATTGAGTCTACTGTTTGCTTCCTATTTAATCTAAGAGGAAGGACTCTTGGAGCTAAAAAAGCTGAAACATGAAAATCACCAACAGGACTCCTGAGAAATACACGGCTCGGGGACACAGTATGCTCTGCAGTTCCACCTCTTTCCTGTATTTCCTAGGAGACCACTAACTATGAAGTGATGCAGGTTTTGTCCAGTCTGGGAGAAATTATTCACAGTGGAATGCATTGGGTACCTTTCTTATGCGAGCACTCAAGACTGGAAGCTTTGCACAGCGCTGTGTTCAGACTAAAAGCAAGCAAGAAAGCAACAGCCATGTTTCAGTGCTGGTATTTAATGGTTGCTTAGGCAACCCTGATCCACTATGAGGAAACTGGAAAAGTAATCTCACTGAATGGGAATCCACTCAATTTAGAACCAGAAATATCCAGTTTATGAAGTGGGTTTTTTTTTTTTTTTTTTTTTTTTTTTTTTACACAAGATGAGAAAAACTGTGTATTTGTGTTGTGGTTTTGGTTTTGTGTGTGTGTGTGCGTGTGGAGTATTTTATGCCAACAAAATTGGAAAATAACTGATATAAACAAGTTATTTCAAAAATTATTAAGGAAGCTGAATTTTAAACTCATTGTTTAGACAAAAATAATCATTTTTGCTACATTGCATCAGCTTAGTAATAAGCAAAGCATTAAAAAGTTTTTGATAAATTTTTGTTACATATATATATAAGTGAGATTTATGGAATGCATTCTCCTATGAACTTTATGGGAACTTTCATATCAGTAAGACATCATGGATAAGATCTTCTTGAGCTTCTTGATCTCATTTACCCAGCTGACGTCTTGAACAGAAGACAATAGGTTTGTAAAATCATTGCAATCTATGCATTACTACTGTACCAAATCAAGGTTGTCGTAGCACATCCCTGGCAACACCACTGATTTTGCCGGGGGGTCCTTGTGCCATCTCAAAACAAACAAACAAACAAACAAACAAACAAACAAATCCAGTAATCTATACTTTTAGTATTTAAATATGAAATAAAGAATATAAACTGTATTATTAATGCTATTTACTCCATAGTACTTTAAGCACTGTACTTACAGTAAAGCTAGTTTCAATTTTAGGAATCATTCACCAACTGTATCCAGATAAGTGTAGGCTCCCTAGATACTCAACTTCATTTGAACAAATGAATATCATTTGACATAGAATGAAAGGTAACTGGGACATCTCGAGATGGAAGGATTATACAAGCAAAGAGCTGAAATGGGTTCACAGCCAAGAGCTAAGTATTTAGCATACTCTAGTGAATTTGCAAAATAGCAGATGTGTGGTCATTCCTTGTCTTTTAGAAAAGGAAGGGTTCGATTTAAAGATCAGAAGATCAGTGATATAGATGTTAGGAAAACAGTGACTGACATATGATACAGAAGAATAATTTAAATCAAGGCAATGAGGCAAATATGAAAGTAGATAGTGAAGCAGCTAAAAGTCCTTCTTTACATAGCTTAGTTTAAATGTAAAATTCTAAAACTTGGCATTTAACCCAATGTCTCAGCTTTATGCTCAAAATATTGATAATTTTGAAGTACAATTCCTACTAATAAATCTGATAATAAATATGTCATCTATTACAGGAGTTGCACTGCATAACTTACACTTAATGTAGACATACATAAGCTTATGTCTCTATAAAGGAGAAAGAGTTTTCTGGTGTGGCACAGTATAGCTCACTGTCAAATGCAGTCAAATGTACACTACTGCTTGATATATCCTCTTCTGGTGCCATTTATGTAAATGGTCAAGAAGTCTGGATGTATATTTTAGTTTTTAAGAGAAATAAAAAATACTATTTCTCTATTTTTTCACTTTAAAATATGGATGCTGTGAGAACCTCAGCTTTGGTTGCCTTATAAGATGAACTATAGTCATATCTCCATTTTCAGATTTCCTACCAGTATTTTACAGCCTGCCTTAAGGAAAATAAAACAAAATAATACAAGCAAATCCCAGAAATATCTTCTTCTCATAACACCACATTAATTTCCTAGTATCAAACTGTAAGGCTTATGCTGCTTGCTTACACAATGATTTCACAGAAAAGGATGCAATAATCCTGCTTGCAAAATGCATGGAAATAAATTTATAATTAGAAGCACAGACATTCATACAACTGCTTTGATCCTAATATCATAAAGCACATTTTAACTACCTCTAACAGGCAGCTATCTCTGAAGAATGCAATGGAAATTTTATCAGACAACAAGCAACATCACATTATTTTTTTTTCACCACTGAAATCAAATAATGTTCTTCCCTCGCCTACCATTTTAAAGAGACAAACTGTTACGACATATATGGGTGAAACTGTGATCATCTTCTAAGCGATGCATGAGCAAGGAGAGAATTAGGATCAGACACAGCTGAAGTCCTTTTGCTCTCCTTGTTTTTCATAAAACATTAAAGTTCTGTGTTGGAGATTCTGGGAAAATAGATCATGTCTATGCATTTGCATGCATGAGCACCTGCTTAACTTGGAAGAAAATTTCTCTCCACAAAGCTAATAGATGCTTTAATTATGGAAGTACTTAATTTTGTTTTTGCAGTGTAAGTCACATTTGACAAAGAATGCACCATTTATTATACAAATTAGTTTTGATTACACTGATAACAATAAATCAAATTAGTACGTTTCTGTTGTTTAATCATGTAAGCATTACTTGCATTGACTCACAGTTGGCATAAAGACCATTTTGAATGTTAGATAACAAAATATTATGCAAAATTTTGGGGAAAGAATAGTCCATTGGTAACTCACCACTGAGTATGTTAGACAGCAAAAAAATCACACCAATGAGACTACTGAAATATAAAGGAATTTGAAGAACATTTATATTAAATTGTTATCTTAAGATGACTCAAATATTCAAACTCAATAAAAAATCATCTGATTAAAAATATTTTTTTGGAAACTAATACATCAAGAGCTTACACTGAAGGAAATGCCTCTGAAATTAAATTAACTCTGACAGTTGTTTCATAAGGGCATGATGTTTTACTGATATTTCCCTGAAGAAAGCTGAGTTTCATGATAATGCAGCAAAAATAGGTCAAAATTTGAAAGATGAGGATATTATACTGCAAGTTTTTTATGCAGGGAGAGATCAAATTTCCACCTGCAATTTTTGTGTTCATTTAATCTTCTCTGTAATAAATTGCAGTACAATTGGCAGTGATTAGAGTACATTGCAATTTTCTTTTTAAAGATGCAAAAAGAGCTTTATGAACACAGCAACAGTTTGAGTATCAATTTAAATTCCTTGGAGTGAATTTTTACCATCTGGGAAATGCTTCACACTTAGCTTATTTTCAGTAACTCTTCGAAAAATATCAAGGCAGCACAGTTTTCCCCAAGTCTTTCTTTATAACAAATCTATAATTCCAATATGCTAACTAATTATATATTAAAAAATTGCAGTATCACACTTAAACCACAATTGGGACAATTTTTGTATCTGTTTTGTTTATTTAAGCTTTGAGTTTCCAACAGCTTTAGGAAATATCTCATTAGCAAGGTACATTTCCATTGTTAAGAACACTTCAAAACAGCCTGCACATTTACTGTGCATTTTCACTTTCCATCTACTTTCAGGCAGAAGTTTAAACTCACCAAATGATAATCTCATAAGAAAATGTTCCATATACTCTTATTTCCTAAACATCATGGGACATCCAATTAAACATTTGAAACACCCTTCACATTTTGGATAAATATCTTCTATCCTATTACTTTCTTAAACATGGTATTCTGAAGTATATAGCAGTTAATCCTTTTAACTCATTTCAGAGATCTGGACACTCAGAAAAGCATGTCAGAATAATTTCTATATATTTAAGATATTTATTCTAAACTTGCACACCAGCCAAATTCACTGATAGTTTATGCAGAAAAAAGCTCCAGTGATAGGCCATTAAAAGAAAATGTGTCCTCCCAACCTCAAACTAGGAATGGACTATGAAATTTGTAGTAAACCTGGGAACTTTGAGAGTAGAGGATGGAAAAATAAATACCTTCAAAGATCCACTTTAGAGACAGATTAAACCCTTTTGCTATCCTGGAAAAACCTCAGACTATCTCCAACGTGATGCAGAGGTCCTCTCATTAGTGTTAACACGTCCTCCTTAAACTTTATATGAAATCTCCTTATAATCTTTACAAATATAGGAATATAGAGTTGACCTTGAATGCCTCAGCAAAGGAGAAGACATTTCATTCTAGTGATTTCATAATATTTCATAATTCATAGTTTTGCAGAATGGGTAATCTGTGATTGTATGAGTGTTCATGCGACTGTAGCTGTGATGATCTGAACTAAATGCCTCTTTCAAATATAATTTTACATTTTCTATTTATATACTGCTCCAAATCTGCAAAAGGCCAGACTGTGTACTGCTCCTGATCCTCTGTGCATGTGTGGAAGCCTGCCATAAGACCTTGCACCAGCTAGCAAGACAGCTGTTCAAGAATAGCAGACAACTCTCCCTGAACTCTTTTTATGCTAGGGACTGAAGAGATAAACCAATCCTGTTTTCTTTTGGCACATTATACACCGCATATC
This sequence comes from Gallus gallus, assembly GCF_016699485.2. NCBI lineage: Eukaryota > Metazoa > Chordata > Aves > Galliformes > Phasianidae > Gallus > Gallus gallus. The sequence goes on from NC_052532.1 coordinate 47,044,347, forward strand.
TAAGGATACCAGGCAAGAAGATAACAGTTTCTATTAAGGCTCAAAGTATTTTGCATGAGCTTACACTCTTAAGAAAAGGTCAAAAATACTGGAAATGGAATAAGTTTTACAAACACCCTCAAGGTTTTCCAATAACCACCTATCCAGTAAGATTCACGGAAACTTCTTCAAAGGCATAATATGCAACAAACAACAGGCCCTCCTCTTCTTTCCCAGAGCAGATTCTGCTCAACTGATATAGAGTGATGATTTGTGACTATCTGCCATAATTTAGTCCATAATATTATCTGAGTGCTAAGCGCTAAACTTAAAATTAGGAGTTTCATACTATTCTATTTTTAAAAAATCATGTTTTTCCTGAGAAGAGATTGATTTCACATCTGAGGAAGCCACAGAGAATTAGTTATTTAATCTATGGGTAGAAATAATTTTGCTTCTGGCACACACTTCAAAGCAGTTTTTAGAATCTGAAACAGAAATAAACGATGTACTGTGCTAAAATGCCCCAGTTTGATCTCTAGCCTTAGAAACACAGGAACCATGAAGATTTAAATGTTCTTTTTAGAGCAAAGAATAATCCCAGCTAAGTGTACCAATGCAATTCAAAACTGTTTGAAATCACTGTTCCGACCCATCATGTATGTATTATAGTTTAGAATTATAGATTTCGTTCAGAATGCTATCTGACTGCTTTTGAACTAATATATTGGTCTCCAGTCTTATTAGAAAGAAAAAAACTTCCATGCTAATAGTTTTTAATGTGTTGAAGTCCGTTTATATCCAAAATTTGCTAAATTCAGTATGAATACTTCCACTAATAACAATAAGCTTTATATCAGGCCTATAGAGATTTTTAGATGGTAATCTACATTCTGAACACATTGTTCACTGCGCTGAATAGAATTTCACTATTGGGTATTCTATGACATCTTCTGAACTGCCATAACTTAAGTTTATTTCAAGTTTACCTCTTAAGTTTTTGTGGACTAACTGAGGGGTATAATGAATGCTAAGAAACATGCTTCTATTATATGAAAATGTGTCTGCACAGAAACATAAATATATATATATATTTTCTGTATCAACACTGTCATCCTTGGTTTATCAGATATAGGACTAGAATGACTAATAGAAGTGAAATATAGTTAATGTCCTTTTATTATTTTCCTTATTTTTTCCTAATACTATTTTAATTGCAGTACTTAGTAATAATTTTGTTAAGATTAATTTGCTTACAGATGCTAAATGAACAAGATCTGTTTTCTGTGGTATTGAGGAGGATCTTAGTTATATACAGATTGATGGATGAGTTCTCATTGATTGAAATCACTGTCATCAAGTAGCGTAACAAGTCTTCCTCGATGTGACATAAAAGAGCAGATGGGAAGGAAAACTCATACAATAAGCAAGATTGTTTTATAAGTCCTAACAAGAGTGCATAGAGCTCCAATAAAAATAAACAAAGTTCCCATTAGGAAAACATAACTCACTATCTAATTATAACAAGAAATTTAAAAAAAATGATTCAAAGTGTAATCATCTGAGATTATTTAAATCACAGAAAGTGAAGAAGGGAAACAACTATATGATACTTTCTAATTGTGTTGATTATTTATGTAGCTGAAGTTAGTAAGGCAACCCAATATTATCCATAGAGTAGTAAGAGGAAACACAATCTAAACCAAAATACATGACATTATGAAACTTAAATATGTCATTTAAAAATCTAAAATATGCATCAAGAATGTATACTTGATCAAGATTCCAGGTTATCACCATTGTAAGATATTCTTGTTTGGATATTATTGTACATACCATATCTTGTGATAGTGGTTCATTTTCACTGCTAGAAAAAAAAAATCCCCATGGCTACTGTTGCTATAGGTGATGTATCAATTGCTGCTATACTGTGAAAGAATGTTTTTGAGGGAAAGAATGTATAACAGCTCAGAACTTCCTGAAATCTTGAAATAAACATGTCTGATTATGATATTTGACTGGAACTCAAAAGATGTCTGTTCCAAAAATTTTCTTGAAAAATTAAGCAAAGCACTTCGTCCTTAGGTGCTGCTCACCTTTATCTTTAATTGAGATCATTGATATTAGTATTTCTCCATCTACTTTCCTTTTGATAAACAGTAAGGGGCAATAAGTCATTTGACCATCAGTGCTCTTGTAAAGTAGATGGACTCAACATTCGTTGTCACATAGAAGCACAAATATTCAACAGATCAGGTGAGAACCTGTTAAGCCACAGTAACACAACCTGTGCCTAAATTCTCTGAACACCGAATAAATAACTCACAGTCCACGAGGAACTTCCTCTCACAACACATAAACAGATAACTAGGCAGATAAGGACTACTCAAAGTTCTTCTGACTTCCACTAACATCATCAGCTTTTTCCTCTTGATGGATTTATTAGAGTACAGTAAGCTTCAAAGGGGAGCACACCGCTTAGTAAGGGAAAAGTATGGAAATGCATAGACTACATAGCTTGTCTAGATCAAAGGAAACAGTGTATGTTTTTACTATTGTTTAAAATACCTGTTAATACAGGGAAATACAACCTTCCCAATCCCCCAAACTTGTATTTTTAGCGACATTTTTCTTCTGCAGGTTATTACCTGATTTCTTTCATTTTCAGTGTTACCTTTCTCTCATCTATGAAGAAGGTATAGGACATCTTTCATAGGAGGAGAGAGCAGAGGGCATAAGTCATAGTTATGAGCGTCACCTCATTCTTCAGAGGAATGCAAGTGAGCTAGAAGGTAAGAGGGTTGCTCTAACTGCTTGAGGACACATCAAGTGATTCAAGTAATTGAATATTTATGTTTTTAGCAATTAGCTTTCCTTGAATTTATCTCAGGGAGGAAAAGCAAAACAATAAGCCTAGCTTTAAAAAACCTGTATTTCATGGTCAGATTTTCTGGAATTTTACATGGTAAAAGGGACAATAAGCACTCGTCCTATAGATAATCGATTCACAATCTTTCATTACTGTTTTCACTCTTCTGATTCTTCCATGGTTAATAAGAGCTGACTTATAAGGTCTGTTTATGGGTGCACCTACATTAATGTTACAATTTGGCTGGGAAATCTGACAGTTCCCATTTATTGTGTTTTGCTTAATATCTTGGAGCAGCCTCAGAATATGTGAAATGAATTTCTTTTGGATGGAATTAAATGGAAAGATGGGCTTCAGTAAAAGTGCTATATCTTTCTTTTTCATTGTAGAAAATAAAATTCTTTTCTTTCACTATTTTTAAGGCACTACTCAGTGTTGAAGGATTCTAAGACAATCTTCTAAGATCCAGCAAGTAAATGACAAACAGGATTCATTTGCTGTCTAGCTGATCTTTGTTTTTGTCACAGAAGTAATAATATTAAATTGCCTCTTTGTGGCCTGTGGCATACAAAAGTATATTTTTTCATGATTTAAACTCATTTATCATTAACAAAAATCCCAAAGAACAACAACAACAACAAAAAAGACACTTTCTCCTTATGGAAATACCAAAACTAGTAACATAGAAGTAAATACACTTTCCATCATTTACTGTTGAAATATTTATGTTAAAATATTGAATTATTACTTATTTACTATATTGATTTATAGAGGTCTATGGAACCCAGTGAATAGCAAAACTGAATAAACCTACATCAACCTTTTGCCTAATTATTGTTCAAGCAGGCTACGTGTAACAGTAACAAGGCATGTCTCAAGTATGCGCATCAGTAATATATATATATATATATATATGGTTCGTATTCTTGATAGCTTCATACATGAACAGCTACTAGTGAAGCACTATACTCATAGAAAAACTTTTTAAAAAAGTCAAAATACTGGGTCCCAGAGTACCCAACTAAGTTGAATTTAAACTGAACTAGTACTACTAGAGTGGTGCTAAAATGCTATGATTAAATGATTTTTTTTTTTTTTAATTGTTGGCTTTCCAAGATAGAGGTTTTGCATGGAAGTTCTCTCTCCAAAAATGAAGATCTTGCATGCAATTGTGCAAAGATATACTTCTCTATAGCCTGAAAGCCTGACTGATGACAGGAACAAAGCTACAAGCCATCCGATGTATTTAAAAAAAATACTGCAGCAAGCATTACAAATAATTGATCAACAGAAGTGGGAAACAAATGTCTTGACAAGACTGCAGAGGAATCTGTGTCCAGTTTTTTTGATGGCACTGGAGATGTGTCCTTCTGCTACTGGATTCTGGGGAGTGAGAACTACAGAGAATCTGGAAACTAAAATTATTTTATAAATATCTTCCTAAAAATAAAATCCTTGGGGGATGGACAATACCTCTTTGTGATCTGTACAAGATGGACTTAGGGCTGTTTCTTAATAGCATACTTCATCATGACAAATATAAAAAAATAACAGACATACATAATACTTCTACAGAGAATGTGTTCAATACTGTCATTCTTGTAAATTTTCAAGCAGTAAATAACCACTAATGAACCCTACACATATATGAAAGTGTCAAGACTTTTCTGTCAAATGAATTAACAAAGGGCTTTCATTGATATACGAAAGATGTAATATCTTAAGATCTGTAACTGCAGAGGAGGAAAGAAAGAGGGAAGCTGGGGGAAGCCATGATTCAGGAGAAAATGATTCTACGTTGGTAATTAAGAATTTCAGTTCTATGAATTATGAATCTTAGCTCTAACAGTGCTGCTGACACATGCATTAAACAGCCATCAGCATCACCTGGTGTCACAGTCTGCCAGGTCCAAGTCACACAAATGAAAGATGTGTGACACGAACAGTGGACTCAAGCTTCAATTTTCTTAATTTTGCAATGATTGAAACTAAAAGATTAGAATTTTAGGAATTAGATGCGTAGTTAAGTGTAGAAGTCCTTGAAATAATAACCTGTGGGTGCTTAAATTATATCTAGGTTCAACAGAGAATGGAAAAATCCACAGAACCAAACGGTACTTAATATGGAGGAAACATCCCCTGCTTATGAGGTTCTTGTCCTGCAAATAGTTGAAGGGAGTAACGGTACTCTGAGAAAGTGTCACTATACATTTTTTTTTTTTGGCAATTACAAATTTCCCAAGGCATTCGTGTTTCTTCATTGTCAAACATGATACAGAGTAGCTAAAGCTTTATTGCTACCCAGGTCATTCTTCCTAAATGTCCTTTTGGATTTACTAAACTTATGAGAATGTATTAATTTGGGTCATTCACGTGACAGTTTTCATATACTTTTCAGAATCCAACTTTGTATCGTACCCAAACTTGGCAATTGTCCCCTATCTCATTAATCTGAACAAGTCCAAAGTCTTGTCAACAGCACTCTCTGAGTACTTCTAAGAAGATAATGAGTCTCTCACTGTCTAACAAATAGAAATGAAACAAACAAATAACAAAAAAAAAAAATCTTTTAACTTTCAATTAATACAACCACAATTAGAACTACACTGAAACTAGAAATAGCAAATGAACTGAAATGAAATATTTCATAAATAGAAATTCTTTTACTAAAGCCATAATTACATGTAACATACAGCAGTTTTATGTATTTTCAAATAAACTTCTTGATAGCTATAATTGGAAGACACGATGTGATTAACTCACAAGTGTTGACCTCTCAGATTTTCCTCTAAAAAGCTACTATCCAGGCCACAACTTCTACAAAAGTACAGAAATTTATGCTTCTCCTGAGAGCATGGCATATTTCTAAAAATTTTCCAATCTGTCAAAAAAACCAAACCAAAACAAAAACCCCACCAACCCAGATGTAAATATTTCATCCAGCTTTATAGGAAGACCTGTCATTCTGAAATCAATTACAAGTGGCTCAGATTTATCCACTAGATACCGCTAAAAAACAATTTTCAAGGCTTCATTCAAACTCCTGGAACGCGTGATGTCACCTCCACTTTAGACTGAAAGCGCAGTGACTATTCAAGAATGAGGGAGATCTAGATTCATTTTTCTCCTTTCACTAAACGGCATCAAGCTTTCGTTTTCTGCAACGATAACATCAAGTGTGATATACTCTCATATTTGTTTCTTTTACATGTTCAGCTACAGCTGGTTATGAAATATGTAGTTAATGACTGTCCCAGCTGTTGGATATTCATAAAGGGTATAGAAGGTTTGTGTTCACAGTCATATAAAACAAAATAAACATATGTTATTTATGTTGTGAAACAACACAAAAAGAAAGATTTATTACAGCAAAATGCAGCATTACAATTTGATAGCTTGGAAAGATAGGAGAAAAAGATGTAGTTGAGTTACATGTGCAGAGAGTGAGAAACAAAAAATTGTCTTTCATTTCAGAAAGTTAGGGGGGAAAGAAAACAAATTAAAGCAGAAATACAGAAATGCAGACAGCCTTTCCCCCCCCCACCCCCTTAGCTGCAAATCACTATATATAATCAGAGGAAAAAAGCTCTTTACAAAAACAACAACAAAAACTGGGTATGTTTTTGCCAGTTCCTTCAGTTCTAATCACTTCTCAAAGGCCTCAGAAATATAGCTGGTGAGCAGAAAGCTTTTTAACAGATACAAATGTTCTGGAAGGGAGAATAAGAAGCAGCACTGAAGAAGCTCTTTACATTTTTTTGTAGTTTTACTGTTGTAATATTCAACGTATCTTCAGGAAAACATAACCACTCTAATGTCTGTTCTGTTATCCCACTAAGAAAAACATGATGTGCACAATTAAATGATACGTAATAGGTCTTTTTAATAGAACCAACAGACATGTACAAGCATGCATATATTACTTTATGCTTTTACTTTAGGGGGAAAATAGAGTCAAGGATACGGCTAATACCTGAAGCTGGCTTTACTGTCATGCATAGTTTTTCTAAGTATAGAACTTTTCTATCTCCTTGCTTGCCAGATTGAGGTCTGTTAGGTTTCCAAAATTATTAAATGTATTTCACAATTTATATGGGCTTTGTTTTCCTTATTGGCATATTTAATTGCTAATTGGCTTGATCCAGAGTATTGAATAATATGGGGGAAAGGAGCAAATGCCCTGAAGAACAGACAAATGAATAAAAGACAGGTACACATTGCTCCACACGTGCCTATCCACATGTGGTCAGATGGATCAGAATTTCATTTGAAAAGAGATAAGCTGTTCATGTCACTTCTTATTTTATTAACATATCCAATGCTACTTCTGACAATAGGGCTTAGAGGCCCCATCTGCAGTTTCATTCCTTCAATATGCCTTCTTCAAGTTATTTTCATATTATTTTCCCACTGATTTAGTGATCAGAGTATTGACATGGTGACGTAGGAGAGAATACGTTTGGAGAGCATGTTCAGCCTAACAAGGGATAAGTGGATTTAGTCCAGAGAAATCATTTCAGAGAGGAAAAACTGAAGGATAATGCTGTACAGGTATTACTGAAGAGCTAGGTAACACTGTCATTGGAGATATATAACCTTCTGCAGCAAGACTATTTGTGAAGTACAGATGACATGGAATTTGGGTTCTTACTGTATCTAAATTTTCATGCAAGCACTAGTACAAAAGTTTAATTTGTTCCAAAAAGAAATAGTGTTTTCAGACAGAACTACAGGAGCCAGATTCATCTACAGTTTTCCCAAGTTTCCCAAGCACCACCTGACTTGATCTTTCTGCTATCAGTTTTATGGTCATTGGATGTAGGTCACTCTGAAAGTAATGCCTCCAATTTATGTAGAAAACACAATAGATATAAAGAGCACTATTTACTAGACCAAATTGTAAGTTACGGAACACTGTTTTTCAACATAATCACCACCATTAGCTGTGCATTTTCACCAGTGATGAACAAAAGCCTGCATGTTGCACTCATAAAAATCAGCTCCAGCAGAGGTGACACACTGTCACAGTCACAGACGCTGAAGCGCACCACCCACTGCCTCACTGTGCTAACAACGACTGTTTGGTCTCCATCAGTGGTCAGCAAGAGTCAGTGTATGTCAATGGGTGCAATTTTTTCCATACAGAAGAATTTCAATGACATACCTTTGTTTCATATGCACTTCCATGTCAGATGCCATTTTATCAGACTGCCCCTCTGCTGCCATCTGTTGCATGGTAACAACACGTAATAAAATTGGTAGGACGGTTCAATCTCAACTACCATAGCACCAAGATCTGCTTCTGATGTCATGGGCCAACATGATAAAACAGGAGGCACTACTTTCAGAGCCCTTTTACACTGATTGTTGAACACATTCTTTTAACACTGAGATATAATTACAATGAGTTTTGTGATGTTATTTTGAAGCTGACTGACAAAAATAAGTTTATAATACTAATTAACACTACATTTCTCTTTTGTTATGGAACAGACTGTATCTTTGCCTTGGATAACTGTGCAAAGAGGATGAAATTAGAAAACGCAAATAAGAAGGGGAACATAAGGAGACCTTAACAGGCTACATCTGCTGTACAGATTTAAGAGGACATAAAAGAAATGGTTTGAGACAGTACCAAGTACAACCCCTAGCAGCTCTACTACTTCTTAATAATTGTATTCTGTTGAACTTGGTTATAAACAAGGAGAAAAGGGGTAATCTTCAAAGATGAAAAGCTCAAGTTAACCTGGTTTGAAGAATGCCTCAGCAGATTTTGGTGTATTTTAAGCAACAGTAGGATGAAGAAAATGAAAAAAAAAAAAAATACAAAGAAAATAGGGCTGGAATTTGACCTTCACAGGCATTTCATCTGGAAGAGAGTTCTTGTTGAATTATAGGTTAGAAAAGGCTGTTAATTACCTTTTTATTTTTATTTTATTTTACTGAGATTTTCCGTACCTGGAGGTGACAGTGTCCATCTGCAGAAGAGGAGAATATTTTATTTACCAGTATTTGTTGACTATACTTATTTCTATACGTGCCAATATTTTTCCCCTTCTCATCATGTGAGTTTTTGGTAATTAGTAAGGCATTGTTAACAGACAATGACACACAAAATTACCCTCTAGCAAGAAAAGTACTTTCTTTTTACTTCATTTTCTCCTCATTTTTTATTTCACTTTTACAAATTCCAGAACTATTTATAATTGAAGAAACAATACTTGTAGAGTTTACATAGACATCACAATTTGATCTTACTAAATTATATTATAATAATAAATTAGACATTTGAGTAAGAAATCAGCATTGACAGGTATGTGGCCTACTTCAAATAGCAGTTGGATAATGTCAAATAAGGGAACATTCCTCCAGTAGAATAAATGTTGACTGCACCAAGGAATGCAGTAGGGCCAGGAATTTTGAACCAGACCTCTTAGTCAAATTTCTAACACTTTGATCTCTTTGCAACATATCTAAATAACTACAGTAATACGTTGAAAAAAAATTGAAACTTGAAAGTAATACGTTGAAAATTACTTGAAAAAGAAAGATAGAGCTACAAGTTTATCTTTAAATGTAGGACTGCTCTTGTTTCAAAAATATCTGGTCGCCCCTCCCCTCCCCTTACGGGTAGAATGTGACACTGAGACAAATGAATGTAATCACAAATTTATTTAAAAAAAAAAAAAAAAAAAAAAAAAGATCCGAAGACATTTTTAAAAGAAACCTAAGGTGTGACTGAAATACTACTTTCTTTTTTGTTCTACAAGAAGAAAAGTCCACATATCAAAGACGTAACTCGATGTAACTCTTAAATTGCATACTGGAATGTTCGAAGGAGAAACTCTCCCTTCTTAGATGAAAGACATAACCTTAATTCTAGCCAGAAAGCAGGACAAGTAAAAAGAGTAAGTACTACATTAAGGTCCAAAAATGAACACAGACTTTGTAACCAGGAAATAAACTCAGACTGGATCTTTCGATACCATAGTAAAATGAGAGAAGAACTGTATGTTCTTTAGCAGATGAATGATGTTCAGAATTTAATGAAAATGTAGAGATTTTCATGGAAATTTTCTGTCCATGAAAACAGAGATTACAATGAGATTACCTACAAACAACTGCTTACATTTTTGCTGCATATATGAACTTCATAGACTATTTTCTGATCTCAAGCAGAACAAGAATATATGCAGAACTATCTTTTCAATTTCACAACGCAATTATAAGTCCATGAAGATGTAGGGAAGTTTATATGGGTTAGAGAATGATCCATTATTCTGACTGATTAAGCAGAAATGAAAAGCAGAGTGACAATTTCTGCTGCAAGTGCTGATTGAGCCAAGCTGAAGTTACAAAGATGTCCACAATTTTGCCCTCTTTGATGTTTATGGCTGAGTTTCAAACGAACTTCAGGGATACTCTGTTATAAGGCATACAGCTATAGAAATTACAGAGGCATATCCCTGTAAGCCCTGACTGCCCTCTTCTGGACTGAATGATCTTGCACATGTAGTGGTCCATTTATGGTCAAAGTTGCATAAGAATCACCTAACAAAATATTCACGTGATTGTTAAGCTTTTAATCCTTCATTTCTGTTGTCATACAAAATTCTTACTAAATGTGCATATATATATTATTATAATCTCACTTTGACAGAAGTATGTACAGTAATGATTTCCTCTTGCAATAGAGTGAACTCTTAATACTTTCTGCTTAGTGGTAATAGCTGATGTCTGGATTTACTGGCCTTCAACTTGAGGTAAAAAGCAATGCTAATAAAATCATGGTCATTCACCCTGAATTCTATAATCTATGAAGTCAATCTTCTTGCTGCAAATAGAGCTGTAAAAATATTTATATATACCACAACAAAACTGCATTCAAAGTTCGCCTGGAGTATAGAATTGTAGAATAATAAAATTGCTTGAGTTGGGAGGGACCTTAAAGATCATCCATGGTCCTGCCACAGACAAGGTTGCCAACCACTAGATCAGGCTGCCCAGAGCCCTATCCAGTCTAGCCTTGAACACCTCCAGGGATGGGGCAACCACAGTTTCCCTGGGCAAACTGCTCCACTGCCTCACCATCCTCCTAAAATCTAACCTGAACTTCCACTCTTAGTTTAAATCCATCCCCCTCTCCCATCTTTATTTGCCTATACACAAACTTGTTCTCCCTCCTATTCATGAGCTCCATTTAAGTACTGGAAGGCTGTAATGAGGTCTTCCCAGAGCCTTCTCTTCTCCAGGCTGAACAAGCCCAGTTCTCTCAGCCTTTTTTCACAAGACAGGCGCTCCAGTCCTCTGATCATCTTTGTGTCCTCCTCTGGACCTGCTCCAACACCTACACGTTGTTCCTGAGTTGACAACCCCAGGTTTGTAAGCAGTACTCCAGATGGGGCTAGACTAAAACATTCCTGTCTACTTGTTGCAGGTTATTTCCTCAATTAAAGAAGTTCAAAGCAAATAACAGAATCTTTATCCTCACAATTTAGCTACAAGCAGCCTGATAGTAAGGTATCTTCTGGAATCCATACAGGCAACAGCAACAGTTTTGTTTACACTGCTGTTAACAAGATCATCTGACCTATACTAAAGCACATACAGTTATATGTGGACTGTTTTCCAGATAATTAATAAAAAAAATACTGCAATATGCAGTTAGTAGGGTAATATAGAGCTGCAGTAGAGCTCAGTGGTTTTCTACTTGCAAAAGATAGATTATATGAATACCTGGAGTCCTGTTTCAAAACAGAGGATTTGAAAGAGAATTAGCAGAGAAGAATCAGCATAATAGGGAATTAGCAAACACCAAGTAAAACCACTATCCCCAACTTAAAAATGAAATCTTCTCTAATTCACAAAAATTTACAAGATTCTTCTTTGGTAGCATAAACAGAGGTAAAATTATGAAGATTTTAGAATTAGACAGAATCTTTTTCTTCCTGCACTCATCTGAATGATACTGAATCATTCCAGGTTTCCTAGAGGAAACATGAAGAGCCTTGGAACTGAGTAGTAAAATACTAATGGCTTATTTAGATGGCAGCTCGTAATTTTGAAATCTTGTAACAAGCATTTCAATTGGTTCAAGGGAGGCAACTCAGAGCAGCTTAATGCAGTTACTATGAAAATGGCTTCCTTCAGTATGTTTTTCTTTCTAGTCAACAAGAAGTCCCTTCACCTTAATAGACATAATATTTCTTTTTTCTTCTAAAAAATATTGACAGGCACAAACATGTATGTATTAAATGTAAAGAGAAACACTCAACTGCACAGAAATCTGCAATTGTTTTGAACTGAACTTTTTTTTCAAGACACAGTTCCTCCATAAATCTGACAATTCAGAGAATTATAATCGAGAAATGTGAGGAAATGTAATTAGCATTGTAGATATGGAAAAGGAACAAGGAACCTTTCACTGAAACAATGGCTACTTAAAAAAAGCAGTAGCAAAGCAGCGCATCTGCCACTGCTTGCTGAGTATTATTATTCAAAGTTCAGCTTTTATCAGTCCAGGTGAGATTAACACCTCAGCAACTTTTCCAGAAGAGACAATATTGATCTGTTCTTTCTGGATTGTGCTATTCTCTTTACACATGCACATCCTCTGCCTCTTGCAGAAATACAGCATTATTTATCACTTAAGGAGATGAAAGGACTTTAATAATCAGCAAAATAAAACTTCAGTCTTTTCATTCAGACTAAGATTGTGTCAGATCTGTGATACTATATATTAAATAATTCCAGGCTATAAACAGTCTGTGGATGGGGGACTGGGGGTAAACTCTTACTATAATTATTTCATTTACTTATGGTAAGTTATATCATTTACTTATAGCAAATTGTACTTGGGAAAAACTTATAAAAGATACCCAGAATTTCAGAACCAGTCATATTCCCCCCCTTTTTTTTTCCTTAATATTCTAGAGAGAAACACAAGAGGAAAATCAGCTTCTACTCAATCCATAAATCGAATCATTCACAAATTAGAAACTTACAGTTCTAATAAGCATGAGATAATTCCAGTATCAGACCAAATGAAACACAGTGATTAGAAGTTACTAAGTGTGATCCATTGTAAACAAAACCATATGAGACAAAATGAAAACAAATCCAGATATTACGAAGAACTGAAATAGAACTGTGCAACAGCAAAAATCTGGAAAAGTTCCTTATCTGACTGCAGTGTATTTTCTTTCTATCTTCTTAATTTTGTTTTTATACATCAGGACATATTTAGTATCATTCAAATAAAATTATGATTACTGAAGAAAATTTCAAGCAGAAATAACATCATAGCCTGAAAAAGACAGAACCAAATGAGCCTAGATACCAATTAAATTAATTATTTCCATTTAGGCTTGAAAAGTCTTGCTATTACTATTAAAATAGGTGCATTATTTTACTTTGAAAGATAATGTCTCAAACAGTTTGAGGAAAAAACTACAAATACTTTCTAACTTTTAACTCTTTCATCATCATAACAGATTGGATTTCACATTCTTAGCTTATTTCAAAACGAACCTTTCATTATAAAGTATTCTTTTTCTTTAACTATGAAATTTAATTTTTATGACATTTAAAAGCAACAAATTCTCCACTTTCAGAATTTTCAACTCTATCAACCAGGAACGTACAGGATTCACCTCATTTGAAGACCAATTGTCAGAAGCCTACGTATAGCCTGAGTAACAAGCCTATCAGTTTGTACTGAATGTATTTACATTTATTTTATTTTATTTTAGTGATCTACTTTTATTCATACCTTAAGTACAGCATCCCTTTAAAAGAAATAACTTTATCTGCAGGTCATGTAAACTAGCTGCAAAAGACTTTTGTTTCAATGCACAAGCATTCCCAAACACTGTAGTTTTCTGCTACAGATTTAATCTAAATAAAGCAACTTGCGTATGAAACTTGAAGGGACAGAAGTAGCTAAATGAATGCTTTATTGATGCTTGTTCCTGAAGTTTTGTTCTATGGTAAGGAAATGATTTAAAGGCTTTCCAAAATGTTTTCATTATGTAAATCTCACTATATTGATCAAATTCTCATAGTTCTAATCACATTATCACTCTACGCAACTCATACCATCAGAGTAAAGATATTTAAGTTCTGCAATGATTAATCCCATTACTACTGCAGAAACAGTGTCAAGCTACTTAGAAATCTTTGTTTCTCTGTCTTAATCGATGGCTGTATCATGATTTCTGTTTCACTTTTCCAATTTAAATTCATATTAGAATATGCTGACCACACAATGATGAAAATAGATGTGTACCTGAATCAGTGTAATTTTCAAACAGATATTACCTCAGTTCTTTGCATTGCTGCAAGATAAACTTGGGTTAATTCAAAATCCAATGCACAGCAAAAAATATATTTTTATATTATCAGTCATGTTAGATGAAACTCCTTTTCTGAGCAACATAAAAACTTAAGGAATAATTCTGTGTATTCATAATGAATGTATTCTGCTACCGAAGACAAAGCAATTCCAGCTTAAACCCACAGATCCACCATTTTATAAACCTCTGATGATACACAAAGTAAACTTTAAATACCTGGAAGTTCTCTCTCTTCAGCACTGTCTTCCAGAGATCCAAAGGAATAGTTAGCTGGACTGATTGCAGGAGTAGAAATAAAACTTGGAGAAGCAATGGATGAGTTGATTTCAAAATAGTCATGGCTGTGATTTGTTCGGTGAAATTCCAGAGAAGATACTATTGATGTGCGCTGCTTGGGCTACAAGAAAAAAAAGAAATCTGGAGTAAAAAAATACAGACTTTATGCATTATTTTTATTAATTTAATGTTAATTTAATTTAATAAATTTACGTAGGGTTGCTCTCTTTTTATAACTTTTATTTGGCCCAAAGGCTGTACCTGTAACAGTAAGTTCATATGAAAGGCTGTGGTGATTTAGAGATAATTACTTTCCAAAATTTGGATTAATGTTTCATAGCATATTTTAATTCTAATCAATTAAATTCAAAATAAAATAAGGTTTTGCAACCTGGCATACAATAACTGCAATCATCGTTTGCTAAGAAAGGGAGCTCCTCACCAGCTGCATTACTGGATACACCTTGCAAAACAATTAGTCTACTTACAGTTGTATAAAGACATTTCCAAAATAATACCTGGCACTCATCACTCAAAAGGAACCCTCTACTATTTACTCATTTTATGAAGGGTTGCCTGACGTATTCAAAGACTGAAATGCCTGAAAGATTAGTAGAAAAATACTAGCTAACAAAACATACAGGAGAATCAAACTTTCTTAATGAAATTTCATGAAATGTATCTTTACTAGTTCATATCAAGCATATACGTTTGAAGCAAACCTCTGAACTGGCTTTACTACATGTTCCAGAACAGTTTCTGAGTACAACAAACTCAGGCTGGAACTATGCCATAAGGTACACCCAAGATTTTAGTAAAAGGTGCTCCATTTTCCTATGGCCTTTTGGCGAAAAGACCATGCTAAAGCTAGTCTGAACTAAAACCCATGAAAGATATTCAGTTGGAGCATCAGGTCAGCAATAAATTATTCACTCCACAGATCTGCTCCCATTGCACTGCACTACTTATTAATATAGATATAACCTTAGTGCTCTAAGTTACAGACTATAAGCCGCAGACCACTGATGATTTGCTAAATAGTCTGTTGCTAATCTGCAGCACTGTTCTGGCTTCACATACAAAATATTCTAACCTCATGATGCTCCTTGCTCTTTTAGGTTCAATGACCTGAAACATTAAATGCCTTCCCCAAAATAGTCCTGCATTCCAAGCTACATGGAATATATGTCTACATATATTTTACCCTGCACGACAGTGAAAAATATCTTGGGAACTGCTGCCCAAGATACCTAGAACTGGAAACAAATAAATAGACAAAAAGAGTAAAGGGAGCTTTAACTCTTCTAGTTTTTAACATGCTAGATTTAATAGGTCAGAATATTTGTAAAGGTCAAGAATTAGCTATTTATTAGTGTCAAGACTAAATTATCGTCCTAGGAGCAGTCTTCCTCAGATCATGATGCTGATCACCATTCCTTACTTAGAACCATCTATTAAAATATAGTATAATACAGTGGAGCAATTTTCAGTGTTGTTTGTAGTACACTTCATTTTTAGGTTATGAGACCTGGAATGCTTATTTTACAAATACAGAACTAGACTATTTTCACTAAAAATTTACACTTCCTATTAGAATATCAGACAAGAAAAAAACAGATTTGTATAATATTGTTGGCTAAAGGTGTGCTGGGCACCAAGCAAATTAACTATGTCCTGTTAAAAGTGATGAAAAATTGCAAAGGGTAAATTTGGGCATTCATCAGGATCTCATCTATCATCTATTGAAGGGATTTACATTCTTTAATAATTAAAAATAGCTTTTTCTTCAAAAAATTGACTCCAAGGGCTAGTAATTTCATGAGAGAGTTCAGTGGACAGGGATAGATTCCAATAACAAACAATCTGGTTAAAAGTCATTGTTTAGGACCTATGCCAAAATAACTCTCAGATCAGTCCAAAAATATTCATATGTATTAATTAAACCTTAACTGCACACTTGCTTGACAACAAATACATCAGTGACCTAATTAATTCTAAAAGCTAAAAGATCCGTGATCATTCAGAAAACTTTTGCTTGCCCTTTCCTGAGCAATGGCATCTGTGGTTTTGCGGAAATTCAGTTTTGGAGTTGAAAAGGTGTCACCTCCATTAACGTGATGTGCAAGAACCTGTTCTTTCTTTAACAAAGACAGTGCTATACAGAGTGGTGGTCCAGCTCAGTTTTCCCAAGCAGCTGCACAAACAACTGCTCAGGTCTTTTTCTAGTCAGCTTTCCAAACACTGCCCCTTTCTCAGCACCAAAATTGTAACATCTGTTGCATTCTATATCTTTCCACTAGCTTATGGCTGATCAGGTGTTTCACTGCACCTTACTGTAGTATTACATGATTAAAACATCTTTAAAATCTCCAACAAGAACACCTGTGTAAGTCTCCAGGGAAAAAAAAAAACTGTTCTGAAGCTTGCTTTACAGCTCAGTTTAGTATTCAAATGCTCATAACTCATATCCATCAATAAATAGCCACAATTTTCTCTGGAGACATGGGTTAGTGATATAAAATAAGTCTACAGCAATTTTCAAAGATAATTATGGAAACTAGAAATATGTTTCCTATTTCTTCAAGTTAACATGCAACCATCTGCTGACCTGGGTGATATAAAATACTTCCTATATTATTTCGGGCTGTACTGTCTGTATTTTTGTCGGTATTGTCCTAATACAGACATAGAAACCACTAGATAAGTCTAAAAAGCATATCAAGTCACCCCGACAAAGACATTGTCAATACAAAAGCAAAAATATATCAATAAAAATACTGGAAAACACTGCAACAAAAGAATTTAACTTTGAAATCAGGTCCAATGAGAATATTTTCATGTTCAGTCAGTAGTGAACATAATCAATGGGAGATACCACTTTGAACACTGCAAAACACGAAAGGCATCAAAATATACATACTGATTTACCCTTCTACTAATTGTAAAAGTAGGAAGCTGCATGCAAATTCTGTGAAGTTACCATTGTGAAGATGCAAAGGATCATTCAACTATTTCTCAAAACATTTAGGAAAAGGACATTTCTCAAACTTTAAAGTACTCTACAATACAAGCTCGCAACTCCACCTTCTCTTATCAAGAATTTGCATACAGAGCTCCATCACGGTCTTCACATAATTATTTCTCATAATACCCCTCTGCACTATGGTAGAATTAGTAGACCCATTTTACAGATGCTGAAACAGGGTACAGAACTCTCCCAAATGACAGATGTGCAACTCATTAAATCACTGTGAACCAAAAAGCCTGAGGAAATTCTGCACTGTTCCTGCTAAATTTCATCTGCCCTACATAATGTAAAAATTGGTTTCAATTGGTTTATACCATGCAGAGAATGTATGATAGAACAGAAAACTGAATCCACATTCTCAAATTCTAGCTAGCATGGAAAAACTTTACTAAACAAAGTAAGAGGCTAAAGCCCTTTCCAACAGGCTCATGTCATATACATAGCACTATGTTAGTATGGCCATGTAGTCACATGAATCTCTAACTTTGGTACCTGCCCAGATGGCTCCATTTATCTCATTCTTTGATCAACACAGTAACCCCTCAGAAATCTTCCTTTCTCCACCTTCCTTCTTTAATTCAGATACTATTTTCTTTCCACACTCTCATTTCCTCCTTATATCTAATCTTAGCCTCCTCTCTTTTATTTTAAAACTATCCCCCTTTGTCCTATCACTATCAGGCTGTGTAAAAAGTCAGTCTCCCTCTTGATTGTAAGCTCCTTTTAAGTACTGTCAATCTTTTCATCCACCAGAAGTCCTTTTCCACACAGCTGCTCTCAATGAATTTTTCTCCCAGCCTGTGCACATATCTGGGATTGCTCTGACCAAAGGGCAATACCTTGCACTTGGCCTTGCTGAACCCTCTTAGGTTCACATGGACCCATTTATCAAGCTTTCCCTTTTGGATGACATCCCTCCTTTTGGATGTCAGCCCTTTTGGTTGTCAGCCCTTTTGGATGACATCCCTTCCTTATGTTGTATCAACTGCACCATTCAGCTTGGTGTCATCAGCAAACTTGCTGAGAGTGCACTCAATCCCACAGTCTAGATGTCTTATAAAGATGTTAAGGAGTACAAGTCCCAAGATGGACTGCTGTGAGAAACCACTTGTTAGGAGCTTTCACCCAGACATACAGCCATTGACCACAAGCCTCTGACCATGAACATATAAACAGTTCTTTATCCATTGAACAGTCCACACTTCAAATCCATATCTTTCCAATCTCTGCTTCTATGTCTGTAAAGGTTTCACATATACTTAATTAAATCTCATAATATTAATTTTTTCTTGTTAAAAGCCCATGAAAAGATTGGCTTCTTCACTTTTTTCTGCCTTCAGTACTTCAGTTCTGATCTGCAGAAATCGGCAGGACTGATTCATTCACTGACGGATGCTGCCAAAAGTTACTTGGTTTAGAGGATCTGAAATAAGATGATCAAGTACCTTGAAAGTGTAAAATCTGGAAATTACAATGGATCTGGATTTGATTAATTTATGTAACCTAGAAGTGAAAGACTGCACTGAACTAGGCTCCAGAATCAATTATTCTGTCAAGCCTCAAAATACCATGTTAAGTAAGCTGAAGATGCACT
This sequence comes from Gallus gallus, assembly GCF_016699485.2. NCBI lineage: Eukaryota > Metazoa > Chordata > Aves > Galliformes > Phasianidae > Gallus > Gallus gallus. Next base: position 47,063,447 of record NC_052532.1, read on the forward strand.
GCCTTTTAAACAAGGTAATCTAGTCTTCTATTACTTAATTTCATAAAATTTCATCTTAATTCCAACTACAATTGAAATGAAATATAGGCAGTTTCAACACTTATCTTGACATTGTTGCTTTTATTTCTCCAAATTTTAATTTAGTCTAGCAGCAGAATGCAGAAATTATATAGTGACTGGCAACAAATACATCCCAAGCAGCCACAACAGGGAGCTTATAAAACCATGAGAATAATAATAAAAAAAAAGTTGTTTCACTGCTGTTGTTGTGCTTTTTTTGATTCTTATTGTTGTAAATTCTCTACCAATAGCACAAGGCAGTTTGAAACTAAGTTAATTTTTAATAGCATTATGAAAGTGCTAGAAAACTGTTAGATTGATTTTCAGATTCAGGAATAATACCTTTTCCATCCAGCATGAGCAATAAGTGCATACTTCACAATGATCTCACGGTCAGCATACCTTGATCATCTCATTGTCAGTGACACGCTCAAGGATGGCACAAGCATGCAGCTCTTTTCTCTAGCCTGTGGTTAGAAAGTCATTTGATATGATTTGATAACATAGAAGTACAGTGCCTTCTATTCCTGTGTTTCTGATCTGCCCTGGGCATGCTATATTAGCTCCTCCTTTAGATGTTTTCCACTGGAGCTTATTAGTGAAGGCAAGCAGTTGCTGTCCCCTTCCACCTTCCACCTCTGGTCTTATCTCAGATGACCAATGAGACTAGGAATGAATAAGGGGAAGAATGGTTCTTTTCCCAGTTCCCATTTACCTTGGTTTCTACATTTAATTTAATTGCAAACACATTGCAGCCATGCATTGTGAGATGCATCCGTTCTAACAATAAAAACCACAACACCCTTGCAGTGATTTCCTTCTTTGACAGATGTGACAAAACTTTGAAGATACTCCATTATTCCTATTCTGGGAGAACATTTCTTGAAATGAGCTCCAAATTGTGAAAAATAAATGTGATAAATAATAGGAATGTCTTATTCCTCAGCTATAAAAACTTTCTAGCTTTCAAAGATAAGAAAATATGTTATTTTCACTTAAACAGTTGGAAAATGGATGCTGTATTCTTTTCTTAAAGAACAAAACAAAACAAAAAACCCAGTTTTCAGCTGTTAGCAATATCCCATTTTGACCTAGAGGCTATGAAAATTGCTTATGTCACTACATTTGCATATTAGAGTTTTCAGAGGGTCAAGGTGATGGCGGCTTTTTAGGTTGCATGCTACAGAAAGCATGCATGTGTGAAAATGCGGTCTATTTTCTGATGATGATAGAAGATTATTCAGTAACTAAGGTGCTCAAAACTACCCAGTGCTATAACAAAACAAAGGAAAATGCTATGAATCTGGTTGGTACCTATCACAGAGCTATGAATAAGGCTTTAAGCTTTGAGGTTTTGAATGCATTACCTTCTCCAAACATTTTATTTACTAGAGAAGGGCAATTGGTAGAGATTAGTTTGCACATGACTATGAGAACAAACTTTCAGAGCACATTCTTCAAAGTAAAACTGCCTACTGGGAGTGGATCTTCACCCACTGAAATTTCAAACTCGGCCCAAGAGAGAGAATTATACACAACCATAGCTGTACAAATACTATGTTTAGAATTTAACAGTATAGATTACTTGCTTTCAAGAGTTTGGAGACCTTCTCTGACACTACTTAATTCACTAACTTCAAAGTACGTATCTACCATTCAGTATTCAAACTATCTTTATACTCAGTGTTTCACCAACTTGGAACATTACAAATTCAGATATGAAAAATGTCCAGTTATTCTGTATCATTTCTATTTACACTGAATCAGGAAACTGAACCAAGATAATTCTTCCAGGTACAGAGCCAGCTTCAACCAAGATAATGGATGCATGTTGAAGGGATATGTTAAAAGAATAATATTCCTTACAATAAAGAGTATTCTTGTGCCTTAATTTAGTCTTGTGCTTTAGTACATTGTTGAACAGTGATTTAATGTACTCACATACACTACTTGCTATTTTCATTAGTACTCTGTATTGGGTAGTTATGTTTATGTTTTCATATAAGCTCAGCTCTAATTAAAATAATCTAAATAGAATTGTGTTTTATAGTCACATGTCGAAGGAGGTATTTTGCAATGCATCTCTTTAATAAGATTTTGGTTAAAGTTGTTACTAAGTAGTCACAAATTATCCATTATGCTCTAAGGAAATTTTTTGAAAATATCCTCTTATGGAGCTATACATCTTCTACCCACGAATTCTATAGTGAAATAGAAAAGAAAGGAAAATTCATCCTGTGAGGTAATTCCAACCATGTTTTTGTTTTTGTTTTTTGTTTTTTAAACTTGGTACTCAGTATCATGAGATAAAATAAGTTCATCATGTCTGTCCTATCTTCAGTCATGAATACATGAATTACTAACCACATCTTAATGGCACTGACAGTATCTCTCTTCCTTCTTTGTTTTCTACACATTTTTAAGACTGCTTGGGAGCATTATTTATCTATTTGTTTCTTTGTCCACTCATTTCAACACCATTAGAATGAGAAGATATCAAATTGTTTGCAGTAGATTCGCATAGATATTTCAAAGGTCTATAAACAAAAGTAAACAGAGAGAATTTTTTAAAATATCTGCATATCTAGAGTTAACCTTATTGACTGATATCAACTACCTTAAAGTGCTTTCAGACCTACTGGATCTACACAGCCTTGAAAACTCTACATAATGCAGGAAAAAAATCCAGACTTGCAATCTATGGAACACAGAATACATTCTGATTTTAATGGGTTTGGGAATATTCAGTACTTTTCAAAAATAGTCTGAATTTCATGATATCATGTACACAGGAGTGGTTTTAGTTTGGAGGTATGGAGTTATAACCTACAAAACCCTAACTCTCAGACAACTAATGTAAAGATAGCACATCAAACCACCAGGAAAAATAAAAGAAAAAGAATTTGTATCAATCACTGCAGATCTTAGCAAGAGTGAGATGATGAAATTCCTTTGTCTTTCCACCAGAAGCCCTCTTTACATTTCTGAAACAACACCCTCAGGAAGTTCACATGAAATGGGGAAAATAATAATTTACAATAGATAAAATCCAGGTACGTAAATTCCGTACAGTCCACATTTAGGCATAAAAAGCTGTACACACATTTAGTCATTTGAAGAAAACCTTAGAAATTCAGGAGTATATGCAGGTGCTAGATCAAATTTAAAAAATGAAGAATTTAAAAGGTGAGAAGTTTTATGACAAGTGGCCACCGACTCAGGGATGAACAGCACTGGCATAAGAGACAGACTCTTAGGAAAAAAAGCTGTGTTTGGTCTGTGAATTTCTGGAAGAGGAGAGAGGGGAGGCCACTGTGCTAAATGCATATACATGTGAACATATTCACAATCCATCATGTGCGGAAACTTTTACGTACACTGCCACCATATGATCTGGCACATCCTCTTTCATGCCTGGCCAAAGAAAGCAGGGGAAAAACATGGCCCATACCACTGCCTCCAAGCTCCAGCTTGCCAGGTTTATATTTTTCTGCTCTCTGTCACCTATCTGCCCTCACTAGACTGCTGGGAGGCAGAAATCCTCGGTCCTTTCTGCAGCTGCTTACACATACCACAGAGAGTAGTTAACATGGTGTTCTTTCTCATGGGGGGTAATATTATCTGTACAACCCTCTATGAAAAAAAAACAACTGTGAGTCTCTAAATGAAAATAAGAATAAAAGTTGAAGGACAAACCTCCTCTGGCAGTTTCATACAAGCTACCAAAGCCTGCCCAGTGCAAAGCTAGCTGTTGCTAGTATCCCAGTCTGCCTTTCATTGGCCAAGTCATTATCACTTTCCTGTGCTGAGTGCATGAGAAAAATGAGTGAGGAGAAAGGACTGACAGCTGTTTTGTAAATGCATATTATCCTTGTTTTGCACCTATTTAAAATCTGTTTATTTTGCTAGAAATGTGTAAGGATTCTGGCAGACAACAGATAACTAGTGATTGTGTATATTGTATATCATGGTTCATTAGCTTCACATGAGTGGTGAGAGGTCAGTCAAGAGTAGAAACCCATTACATTAACCTGCAAAGAGCCTCCCATGTAAAACAATGCAAAAGGCATTGTTTTGCAAGGAATAAAGGAATGAAATACTCTAGCTGAATTTACATTAATGGTTTGCAAACATCACATTGCAAATATCTACCACTTCTTTGTCTAAATTCTTGAGGTTGATGTATTTGGGTATGAGATTAGGTGAAAGAAAAGGGGAGGGGAGGGGAGAGGAGAGGAGGAGAAGGGAGGGAAAGGGAGTGGAGGGAGAACACTCAGAACACTGAAGAAATGACCAGAAAACACACACAGAGAAATATGAAACATACTGGCATTTGAACACTGTAGTGCATTCAACTTCTATGCATATAAACATACAGATTTACAGCTTACACTAAGCACCAGCCTACACGTGTCTTTCAACTGTTGTTTTCTGCACAGGTAATAGGCCCACAAGATAGAGAGATTAGCGAGTGTGGTAAAGTTCTGAGCATAGACACTGCACAGCTAGTTTTTGTTCTGCAGAGTGATGACAATACTGGGAGTCAGTAAATGGTAGGATTTAAATTTGGACATAGCTCCCCAGAATCTGCTGAATCCATTCAGAGTTAACTAACAGGAGAACATCACCATTCAGTGTTCTGGGTCCATCTGTTGGTAATATCATGATGGAAACAGCTTTTTAATTACTATTTTCAATAAGCTATCACACAACATCTTGTTCCAATACTATTCCAATACCTTTCTGTTTGCTTGCCACCTACTATAAAAAACAGCTTAGAGGAAAGGAGGGATTTTAGTACTGTACTGATGTAGGGTGGGAGGGACAGGGAGACTATGGGAACAAACAAAATTAGAAATAACTATAAAAGGAGAAAAGAAGATGAAGCTGTTATTTTAGACCCACTGCAATCTAGATTTAAACCAGGATGTGGAACCCAAACTACTTCAGTGCCACAGAGGAACAGTCTGCACCAATCAGTGGTTAGAAGTATTGTGCATTGACATTGTCAGCCACAGGAAGCTAATGACTCCTCAGAGAGGAATGGCAGGTACACATAGCAATTACTTTTTATTTTCTGGACTTTTTGCTCCAATGAGCACTGAAAAGAAGTTTCACCTCCACCACTGTAACATGTATACTTGTGCAGTACCAAAGCAATCAATTCTACATAATTTTTATCAAAATACCACATATCCATCAGCTTGCTTCTCACATAAATTGCAGCAATATACCCATCAGGCAAAGCCTGGATCCACTAGTATAAAAATGGCCCAGCAGCAAACATCAGATCAGCAATGAAGATGCTTTTGAACACAGAAATGAGTAGGAGGAGTAGAAGTTAATTTTTTTTTAAAGATTCACACCAATAAGGTTTCACAACTTGGTGGCTAGTTGTCAGAGCTCAATTTGGCAGATCTTTTTATTTAGGGTAACTAATTAGGGTACCCTGAGATCTATTCTGACTGACCTATGCTGTTATATGAGCTTGTGATTCTAAAATAAACTCTTCCATGCAGGTTACTACCATACTACTGAATCCAGTTCTAAGTTCTACTAATTTCAAAGACAGCTCATAGATGAGGCCCAAGATTTGCTCGAGAAATGTTAAAACTTCCAAATTAAGACAAATGGACAGCTTCTCTTTTACCTTAGCACAAAACAAAATGCTATCACGGTGCAGTAGGGAGAATTTTGTTATAGTATGATCACACTAGGGACCACACACTACAAAAATGTCACCACTCTTCTGCTCCAAATGCCCCTTTGACCTGCTTTTCTTAAAATGCTGTACTCCTTAAAGAGCTACAAGGTGGCATATCAGTGTGCTAAAGGACATTGTTTACCAATACATCAAAATGTTTATAGTTATGACGCATGAAAGTTGAGAAATAATACAACATAAGAAGGCAGGTAAACTCAAGAATGTATAAAATATATGGGATCATGTAAATAGAGAAGAAAACCTGAAAAGGTAATGTGGCGATAATACTGAGAAAACAGAACATAACCTTGGAAGAAAACCAACAGTACATAAAAATAGAGAATATTACATAAAGATTTAATTGGCTAATGCTATAAGAATAATTTACTAATAGACATTTACACTGCTGAGCTCATTCATAAAATATTTCAATTCTCCTGTTATCAAAACAGCATCCTAAGTACAGAAATATTTTGTATTCTGCTTATCTATCTTTGATCTATGAATATGCATTTAGTGACAACATCTTCCTAGAATATGTGCATCATATCCTGCTTTTATAATGAAAAATACAACTAAGAGGATGCTTATGATGATCACCTACCTGAGGACGTATAACTTTTACTATGTTTTTAAGAGCAGTGTCTGGTGATGGAGGAGAGCAGTCTGGTGTTGGGCCTGTAGAGCTGTTTCTATGGCTACCAGATCCTGGTGCAGTAATTGCTACCTGAGGTGCATTATCTGTGAACAAAAATAGAATGTATGTGAACTTACCAATACTTTATACATTTTAAAATAAAAAATTACTTTTAAAACAAAGTGTTACTCAAAACACTATTTCAACTTCCAAAAACTACTGAAGTATAAATGTGTTTGGTAAGGAATGTACTGTATATCTCTTTTTATTTTTTCAGTACATAAATTTGTTCCATGTTAAGCCAGGATACAGCATACAAAACCCTCCATAAATATTTTACATTCGTTACTCTGAATTACTAATTGTGAATCCAAGTGCTATCAAGTATCCTTGAAAACAGACTTTTTGATGCAATTCATATCTCATCCTGGTAATTCCAACATGTAAGACACAATTCAACAAATTATAGAAACACATACTTGACTTGGAGCATGCCAACAGCCATCAGTCACAACTTTCCTGATCACCATGAGGAACACAACCGATTAGAGAGGATTAGTTATACAGAAACATGCTCAGCTTCTCAGATGAAATCCACCTCCTTCTGAGAGCTGCATACTACAGTCTGACTTCCTAGCAGGATCTCATCCAGATAACCTACACCTGGCTTGGAAATATCTACATACATGCAGATACATGCAGAGCAGATGTTCAGAAATATTTTGTGATGCTGTTATCACTTTGCAGCACAGTGAAGGGCCATTAAAGCGACTGAGAATGTCATTCTTACATACAGTTAGAACGATGTAAAGTTAGTGAAAAACATTTCAGAGCACAGACATAACTTCCCAGCTGTGATGGTAACCAAGCACCAGAATGACTTAGCAGGAGGTGAAAAGCTTCACGTTATTTCATGCTTTTAGAACTGTATAATTGAAGTTACGGCTTAGTTCATGTTCTGGAATTTTTCCACTGAGAGTGCATGGTCATGGTGGTATTTATGAGCTTGCGAGTTTACTGAGTACTTTTCTTTCTGGTTCACAAAGACATGTAATCTCAATATGCTACCACATCTGCAGTTCTACATTACATCGATTACATTCAAATCTCATATCTGAGATTTCACAATGAAAGCCTATTTATTTGCAGTTCAGATGATTGTCAACCCATCCTTTCACTTTGTGGGCAAATCCACAACAAAAATAGACAAAATTGTAACAAACAGAAGTAGATCCAGTGCCATGAACTAGAGAATTTTTTATAAGGATTTGATGAGAAGACACCCCAACAAGGCCTTTCTCATAGTGAGGATGAATGTTAAATAGGAGTACTAGGAGACACCAAACAACAGATGATGGTACTGCCAAGACACACAGTGATACAAGCGTCATCTAAGAAGCCAAGAAATAACTTCTAGAGGAATAAATATTCTATGTGAGTCTGGCTAAGTATACTTACTGTAGTTAGTTATTTATTACTGTTGTGAAAAACAAACAGAAAGATTGATTCTGACAAACCATAGATTAATTCTGAACCTATAGAGAATAAAACCTTCCTGGTATTTTAGCTGCCCGTGGGTTTCAGTCACTGCTCTTCCACTGTGAAGCCCATATGCCTATGCTTAAGCACAGCTGACCTTTAGCAATTTAGCACCTGAAAGCCTTTACAGTGAAATCAGGCAGTCTTGCAGCTGGGGGAAGTGTTTTGAGGATGTTTCTTTCAAAGGCCAGATAGTTACAAGAACAGATTGATATTGATGGTGACGAATAGTTTTTTTGCGCACCTTTTCAATCTGTTTTAAGCCCTTGACAATAGTCGCTTCAGCTTTTGTTTACTTGCTCTTTAAATATGCAGCAGAGGTAACAGAGGTCTTGTATGAACAAGATTTTGATTTTGTCCACAGGGATCTGAAGCTGCTTCTTGATCCTGTTCAATGACATGTCACTAAAGGCTGGTCCTACTGCAGTCCTACCTCAGAAGCACGGAACTGACTGGAAGTGAAATTGTTGGAATGAAGATTTATTGGAAGATGTTCATGCAGGGAGACAGGGCTGCTATATGTCTCTCTAGATAAAGCTGAGAAAGAAGTATTTCAGCTACGGTGTATGCATAAATATACATAATATTCCACACTCACAGAAAAGAGTAGTTACAGTCTTTCCTTCCTAGGGAAATAAAGTGGTAGTATAAAAAAGGACCAGGCTTTTAGAATCTTAAAAAAAGAAAGAAAAAAAAAGGCTTAACAAAAAAAGCACAATCTTTTTCTTTAAAGTAAATATCCCCCCCCCCAAAAAAAAATTCAACTGCTCAATATTTCATGCCTTCAGTCCTCCCTCAAGGGAATAAAGCATTTGACATGTAATGGCTTCTTGTAAACAATTTCTTTATTGTGGACAGCTGTTTATTTTCACAGTAGGATCTTCCCATTAGGCAACCGATAATGATTTACTACCTACGCCTGTTTCATCAGGCAGAGAACATCACCATCAAATTAGCTACTGCAGTCAATTTAGGGAATTTTTCCTGTTACACATACAGTACTCACCACTTCATTAAGAATAAACTGAAATATATTATCTTTTGTAATTAAACAACATAATAGTGTTTTCATATATTTTTTTCTTTTATTACTGGTGAGAAAACTAATTTTTTTTTTCCTTTAGGTAACCATAATTGTATCAGTGGAAATTTCAGTGCATCCTTTCATCACATAAAGAATTTACCTACCACATTTACCAAAGGAAGATTAGCTACTGTACTGAGATTCTGACAGGTGCTATAGACTGGGCCAAAATGCTGATGGAGCTGTCATTCTCTTCTAGTTTCAGCCTCAAGTTACAGTAAGTGAAGAAATGTTACTGTACAAGTCAGGTAACAACAGGTTCCAGGGATCATCTGGCAGCTGAAATTACTGAAGTGCAGTATGTTCTAATAATATTCCTTCCTGCCTCCATCATACATGACAAACTGACACAGGGATGATGTTACTGGAGCCAATTCTGATTTAAAAAAATGGTTTTAAAAAATATTAAAAAGTAGGGAAAGGAAAATACACCATTTTATTTTTCCTGTGTTCAAAAGAACGAAAATAATTTCGGACAGAAAGTATTACTGTGCAGTCATAATCAAATTTACCAACATCTCATGGATATACTGAAAAAATGGTTATTCTTAGACTTCTCATAGGATTAGACAGGTTTCCACATCTCAAACCTTAATACTTAACAAGACTTAGTTCACTACTTCTCCCAGTTAATGAAGTATTTACAGAACAGGTAGCTAGATATATACAGCAGTGGTCACACTCATGCTCCATAGAAAAGAGGTACAGCGTCTCTATTCTTTTCTCACTAATCTTTTCCTTACGCATCAAAAGATGACAATTGATTACATAATTGCTTGGAAGTTGAACATCACATTGTTCCTGCCATTATTTAAAATAATCTTCTTACATTCAAGGTACACTGATATTACTTCAATTAGAGATACATCCTCTAATTATATACAGGTGGATTGATTTCATTTACACAAAAATATGAATGTTAAACTAACTCCACCAAATCCAGAAGTTCAGATCAGGTTTTTACTGGTCTACTTCTGTTATTCCATATTTCACCAACAGATATTTTATATATTCTTTGAAAAAAGAAGCTAAAAAAGAAAATTCAGAGCAATGAAAATGAAAAATGTTATGTAATTGGCTTTTTGAAATTTAAAAATATAAAAGTTTTTAAATCACTTGCTATGGGATATGTTTATTTTTTACAGCATCTGTTTATGAAGGTTACAAGGAAGGAAGGAAGCAGCAAGCGAAACACCTCACAAAATCTCTTTTTCATCACACTGACATATCTAATAAAATTCTGAAAAAAGACACTTTTTGTTCTATGTGTACAAGGACTGATTGAAAGATAACACCTTCTATTTAATTCTATTGACCCATGATGTCAGCACAGATGTTTGTGGTACAGCAGTAGAGGATGAACCTTCCCACCAATATCCCATTACATTTTGTTGCTGTGTGACAGATGGCAGCAGAGGGGCAGTCTGACAAAATGGCATCTGATAAGGAAGTGCATATGAAGCAAAGGTGTGTCATTAAATTCCTCCATGAGGAAAAAATTGCACCCACTGACATTCATCAGTGCTTGCTGAATGTTTCTGGAGATGAAACAGTGAATGTAAGCACAGTGAGTAGGTGGGTAGTGTGATTCAGCAGTGGGGATGGTGACATGAAAGATAAGCCATGTTCTGGATGCCCATGCACATCTGTCACACCACAAAATGAGGAGCGTCTCAATCAGCTCATGTGACTGAATCTGTGGATTAGGACAATGGAATTGCGTACAGAGCTGAATATCGACTTCAAAGCATTGGAAATGATGGTGGCAATGTTGGAATATGACAAAGTTTGTGTCAGGTGGTTCACACAAATGCTCACAAGAACAGAAAGAGCACCATATACAAGTTTGTCAGGACCAAGTGAACCAATACGAGGCTGAAGGTGACAGTTTCCTGGGTTGCATCATTATGAGTCATGAGACATGGTGTCACCATTATGAGCCAGAGTCAAAATGGCAGTCCATGAATGGCAACACATGAATTCCTCATTGAAGAAGTTCAAGACACATCTCTCAGTGGGTAGAGTCTGGATTTGGGGCCTTCTGACTTTCATCTTTTTGAGTTGATGAAAGACTGCATGGACAACATTTTCCTTGCAATGTCAACATAAAAGCAGCTGTGAAACAGTCTGTCACCTCTGCTGGTGCAGATTTTTACAAGTGAAGCATGCGTGCTCATGTTTATCACTGGCATAACTGGCATAAATGCATAGCTAATGGTGGTAGCTATGCTGAAAAATAGCATTCTGTAGCTGAAAATTTGTTCTATTAAATAGTGCTACTGTACTCTACCTGTTGTAGTTTCCATAGACATAAATTGGAGGCATTACTTCTGGAGCAACTATGTAATTAGTCTTGTTCATAACAATATTTTTAATTGTGAAGGTTCATTATCATCATATCTAATACAAAAGATATTACAAAAGAATTAACATCATAACCAGTCTTTTCATTGAAATAAAAGTTGGTCTGCTGTTGTTGCCATTACAAATACTCAGTGATTCATTTGCAATGCAGTCTGAGTAAAAGAATTTCTGAATACAATGAAAAGTTCATTATGTACTGTGTTATACCTGTCTATTTAGTAAGTCTGATTTTTGAAAAGGAAATTCAGGGCCTAATGTCAAATTTCTGAGCTCATATATTGGTAACTAAAGTGCTTTCCAAAGAAATGGCAGTAATTTCTTTCTCAAAGCTCTGAGCCAAACAGAAACTGTTCAGTTTCTGATTAGAAAATTAGAGATTAGATATTTAGATTCACATGATGTGATTTCTCTAAATACAGCTACAATTCAGTAAAATTCCCCCTTAGATCAATGAAAACCATTTAATGCAGATTAGAATTTTGGATATATTCCATATATAGATAAATGATAATGAAGAAATATTGGGCCAGAGGAACACGGAAACAAGAAACAAGGAAAATTTCATTGATAACACTGAGAAAGCATGCTTTAGCTCTAAAGTCTAGAAAGCTACCTCATGCACTTATTTTGTATGCAAGTAAGGCAAGATTCAATTGCCACTGCAAAGTTAACAATGGAATTTCAATAGAATCAGCTCAGGTCATCCAAAAGCATTTCAAATGTCAGTGAACAGTTATGTATTGACAACTGAATCAACAACCAGAACTGCACGTGATGAATCCCAACTCCATACTCCTACTAATTGTAACCATTTTTTTTTTCCTGAAAGTCCTCATACAAATGAGTTAATTTGTTTGTAGCATTATGGTAAAAGATTACTGAAAGTTTTTTGTTTTTTTTCTTTTTTCCTGAAGTTTACTGGATAATGGTCAACAAAAAAAGGTCGACAAAAGAGGTGAATGCAAGTAGTTCCTATTATCATCTTTTAGTATGCTGTAAGAACAAACTCTGAAGCTGCGACAATGGAGGTTCAGGCTGGATATCAGGAAAAGGTTCTTCACCAAGATGGGGGTCAGGCACTGGAACAGCCTCCCCAGGAAAGTGGTCACGACAATAAGCTTGCCAGAGATCAAAAAGCAGCTGGACAGTGCTTTCAGCCATGTAGCCTGATTTTGGAGTGGTCCTGTGTGGAGCCAGGAGTCAGTCTCAATGATCATTATGGGTTATCATTATCACTATTAAGGTGTTAGACAAAATCACAAAGATATTATCGGTTTAACTGAAACTGTCAAGAAAGCATGCGCTGGGAACTTTGCCTTTTACTGTGTTGTATGATATCAGTAGTCAGTTAGTGGATAATTGACTTCTGTCACATGGTACGTTAAACACAAAAAATGCCTTTATGGATAGGAATAGACCATACCACCACAGTTCAACGTAACTGTTTCATCTAAAATTCCACCCCACTATCAAGGCACTGTGAGGAAAAACTGTTCCATATTATCTATTAGGCAGATACCAATATACCAGTACCAACTAGAACAACTCCCATATTCCAGAAATATGGTTATAATTAGATTTCCACTGAGAAATGAATCTTCACAATGGAACACACATTTAATCAGTAGTCTTCCACTGTCACTGAAGAATCTAGAGCTACAAGATATGCTACACATCTAACGATGTATATACATATATACATACTAAATTCTAAAATTCCTGAAGATATAATACTAGGCACAAACAAAATAACATGCAAAACTTAATCATTATGATATCTTATAGCTCTAGAATATAACACTCAGGACCTGGATAAATTTTTACACTAGAACTCCAGGAGAAAGAAGGAGGTGGAAAATGAATGTGCACATGCACACATGAAGATAGATGCACTGCCACAGGTATCAGATGACAACAACCTCAAAGGCTAATTGATACACTGAAACTATGTACATTGCTAGTAAATAACTTCCTTTCATTCCCCAAGCACTACCTAGTTTAGATGATTCCATATACTGCTACAAAAGTGAAGATGTGCCAATACCCCACACCTGTTCTAGATAGTCTAGCATTGGGATAAAGCAAAAAGCTTTGTGCTCCAAATGGCTTGATGTTGTACGGGATCAAAATGCTTTTTAGTGTGATCTCAGGACAGATCTAAGTTTGATCTGCTGCAGCAGATTCAATTTGCTGGCCTATCAGAAAACCACTAGAAAACCATTTATGAAATTCAGTAATGTCTACAATCTTTAATCTGTCTTTAGGAAACATTCAGTAGGAAACTGTTGGAATGCCTTTGTCTGTACAAGTTATAGGTCTTCTAAACACCAAATGTGTTGTATGGACGCATAAAACTCTGAAAAGAAACCAATAAATCATCTCTCTCAGACAGAAATTAGTCATAAATTCAAAAGAAATCTTGGAAGATTATAGAAGGAGATAAATGGGAAATGGTTCTGTTTGTGTATGATCAGTCACCGGTAGCCAAATTTTAGTGTCTCCTTGCAGAGGTAATAGCCACCAGTTCATCGACTGGTTGAGAATCCATCAATATCAGTCCCTGTTATGGATATAAGAGAAAGGTTTTAGTGTTCTTCAATAATGGGATCTCTTCCAAGTGGGAATTATTGAGTTATTAAAAAAAAATCATAACCAGAATGAAAGAACACTGGTCAGTTACAAACTCACTGCAGTGACAGACAAAGCAGTATTTTCTCTTTCCAGCAATAATCAAAGATAGGGAAGCTTTATCAGGAATACAGGAACATACTGAGGAGAAGACTAGGAAATTTGCCCAGACTATGCCTCGGGGAAACTTTCCTACTGTTGCTAAACTTCCTCTAACAGAAAGAGAGAAACCCAGGTGCACTTCAAGAATCACATGCACCCCATTCTGTGGGATTAAATAGAATTTGGGCCCAGTGTTCTTACTGAGTCTTTACAAAGGGCTCATTAAAACTCAGCTAACTCACTCTAAGGGACAGCAAGGAGAGCTGGCCCATTACCCTAGAACATGCCCATAGACAGATTTCAGTGCCAGTCCTAAAACAATATATCTAAACATTCTGCATTTAGTCAGCACTACTTAGGCTCTGCTCATTCTTGTGGGACAATCTGGGCTGCTGGGTTCCACCAGAAGTACATATATAAGGCAGGAGCTCACAGCAAGAAGCAGCAAGAAAATAACACAGACTGAAAACTGAGAAGAATAAGTCATGATAGTAGGAATCCCCCTATTTGATACAGAGCTGCCATGTATAATATTTCTTGGATGACATGAGATAAAAATGTAATGTCTCCTGCAAGATCCAGACCTACTGCAAAGATTCACAGGAATTGTAATGAAGTAAATTAAGCCAGGCTGCAGTTCCAGGAGAAAACCTGGAAAAAACTTAGAAAATCTACTATTTTATCAGAAGAACAAATTTATGTTCTGAAGTCCCCCATTTGAGGAACTAGGTAATTTCCAATAGTATAGTATTTAACTTTAAAATTGTTCTAACTTGATTACAGCCCCAAAGCAATTTGCTCCTAGATAACTATTTAGTATGGGACAAATCTATGAATTACAGATAAGGACAAGCATGTATTTCAGGATTTCATGGAATGAACATTACAGAATAAATTTCAAAAGAGCAAATGAAATAAGGAACAATAGAGACAGTAGGTAGCTAAACTGGATGCATACAGAGAACAGTTGGACTAAGCTGTTTGAATTTGCTCTTTTGAATTTGTTTTGTTTCCTGAACACTTAGACCTGAATAACCATTGTTTTGAGCAGGATTGTAAATACATATCTGCAACTGTCTTGTTGAAAGCACTTGAAGCTATAACAGGTCCAATCTTGGATGTGGCAGCTATTTCAGGATAGTGTTTAAAATTAATTAGCAGTGAAGTGCATTCCACTGGCAATAGGGAGTCTGTTTAGTTGTTTCTGTATCATCCACAAGAGCTGGGTATGACTATCGTCAACTTCTTATTTCCTCTAATCACCCACCTGCACAAATAGATTTTGGAACTGCTTCAAGCTTCTATAACTCTTGTAATACCAGGCAACTGTCTGGAAAAATATCTCTCATTAAATGCTAATGAGAGATGATGGGTGACTTCCACCATTTCCTGAGTAATCTTTTGAGACTGCCTCTGCAAGCTGTTGATGTCTAATTGAGCATTCAAAAACAATGCTACACAGTGGTCATACACTTTTTTTTCTGAAATTCTGTTGTTGTTGGCTGCTCTCACATGTTTAAAAGGTTCAGAGTGAAATGCCGCAAGGCTTACGAAAGATATTTAAAAGATGTCCATATTTGTTTTTTCTCAGCATGTAGTCTTGTTTCTGGAAGTTCAGTGGAAACCACAGGGCATGGGTACAGGTGCCAAGATATTTTTATTTATTTCAACCATTCACTAAAAAAACAGTAGTCTTGTAAAACAAAATATCCTCGTACCCCCAGATAATGATACATAATAGGAATCTTCAGTCTTCTCATAAGTGAGATGCCACTGAATGCTACCGCATGTTTGCCTTAGTATTTCACAAGGCTTGTTCTGTAATCCAAAGAGAACATCAAAACTGTACCATGCAGAGATGACATTTTACTACTGCAAACACCAGAGCTACATTAGGCTGCATTTTCAAATTATCCCAAAATATAAACTGCAAATGTGATCAGAGTTAGTACTCTCAAACCACTTAAATAATACTGATGATAGCAATACTCCCTAGGGATCAAGTTCAATTAATAAATAATTTAATCAGCCCTGAAGATAAGCTGCTTGATATGCATCTATCTTTAATTGCAAGGAAATGTAATGTATAGACAAAATTATATTTTCATAAGCTTCATCTCTCCTCAAGTATCAATTAGTAAAGCTCTCTAATAAAATATTGAAGTAATAAAGATAACCAAACGTTTAAAGTCCAAAAAGCTAGGATTATATTTTGAAATGTTTCAATATCCAAATATTCATATTCAAAGTTTGTAAATTTTTGAGTGACTCTCACTTGCTCTGGGACTTTCTCTCATTCTTGCTTTGGCTCAACTCACACTCTGAAAATCTTAAATTTTTGTACGTAATATATATCTAAAGCATTTAGTTCCTAATTAGAAATGTACATGTTATCCAGCATAAGGTAAGAGGTTAAGATGGTTAAGTAGAAAGAAACTAACCAGCAGGTAGTGTGCACTAGTGATATACAACCACATTTCCTACTTATTCTGGTTCCCCTCATATCTAATTCTTACATGATGACAGGCAAATGTTTAGGCAAAATCAAAAGCAGAATTCATAGAATTCCTTACAGTTTTACTGTCAGAACTTCTAACCACCAGGAAATTATTATTTCAATTCTCATTATTCCATGAGAATACCGAATCACAGAATCATAGAATGATTTGGGTTGGAAGATGATCTAGTTCCAACCTGCCTGCGATAGGCAGGGACACCTCCCAGTAGACTCGGTTGCTCAAAGCCCCATCCAGCCAGGACTTGAATGCCTCCAGGGAGACTGCATCCACAACCTCACTGGGCAACATGAGGAATAAATTCATTCCAAAGTGTGGGTATCACAAGGCTGATATCTAGCAATATGGACAAGCAATGGAAAAAAGCATATTGCACAGTGTTTGCCAGGGCTTAACAAGCCATTTAATACTTTTCAGAAATTCATAAATGGCAGATCCTTGTTAAAGTTATAACAAGTTGGATAAGAAAGACTGGAAAACAGACTTTTATCAGAAAAAAATATTTCTTGCTCGCTAATTTTACTTACAAAACAGGTACAGAAATTTCTCATTATTTTTCATCACAATGTAGGACAGAAAGAAATGTCAAAAAAATAATAGAATTGCTCTGAGAGAGAAATTTAGCTTCAATTCCAGTACTGCTGGTAAGAAAATGGTTTTACCTGTAGTAAGTGATTTAAATATCTTCTAGCAGAGAGGGAGTCATATCTGAAAGTTAAGGGACTATCTGGAGCAACAGTGGAAGAAGTTTTTTAATAACAGCTGCTTTTACTATCCTCATCCAGAAAAGATAATACTGTGTACAATGATATATTGTAATAGATAAAGAATAAGAAGCCATATCCTGGAGCAAAAACATATGAAGTGATCCTTCTTAAGACTTTTTCTCCTTTTTGAAAACAATAAAGCAACCAAGTGTGAAAACATTCTTTCTTACGTGTTCTTTCAAATCTGAAGTGTTTGAAGGTATACTGAGAAAAAAGGGAAATACTATTTTGATATCCCGTCTGCAGGAGGAAATGATTCTATCACCAGCTGCTAGTTAAGATATGCTGTTATCTATACATATGTGGATTGGCAATGTCCCATCCTAGTTTGACATATAGCAATATCCTACATTTCTTGCACACTTCGACTTTCTTTTTTGAGATGGCTTGTACCAAAATGAAAACAGTATAAAAAGTAAAAATGAAATCTCTGCAAAGTAATAGAAGGAAACTTCTTGGAAGCAAGCTACATGCTGCCATCAGGACTAGAAGATGCAGAAAGGGAGACAGAAGCAGAGAAAATGATAGTAAATGATTTTTGTTTTTAACTTAACTTAAAAACAGAAAGGAAAATCTTCCCCCCCCCCTCCCCCCTCAAATGTAACACTGATTACCTTCACTAGAAATTAATGTTTTTCAATTTTTTTTATCATCTCTGACACTGAACAGAACAAATAAATCTGTTATGTACAAAAATGATTTGTTTTAGTAATTGCTTAATATTTTCACAAATATTGTATTTTAACAGCATTTAGGAAGCAATGCCAAGAGTTTTGCTTTCCAGATGTACTGAAGCTAGTAGAAAAGTTTGCTTTAAAATTCATAAAACATATCAGAGACCTCAATATCTGTTAGCAAAGCCATCAAACTGACATATGAATGCAGCTCATAGCTAGTTCCAAATCTTTTGACAAACTGTTTTCACTACATAAAAACTGACTAATCAAAACTGATTTTCCTGGGAAAATGTATCATTTTCACAATATTTTCATCAGAAATTATTCTTTGATTGGGACAGAATTCCTGGTGTTTGCTTGCAAAAACGATTAATGGGGAAAAAAAGACAAAGACTGCAAGGTAGGTATCACAGAAACCTACCTTTTGATCATTTAGACCTCAGCTCAACATTGTTCTAGAAGAGGGAAAGGGATTACATGAATATATCCTGGCCTGACGTGGAGTTGGGATGCAGTTAGGATGGAAATATGTCCAATGCTGAAAAACATTCCTACATGCTAGGGTACAGATTCAGTCATTCACATAAGAGCCTGGTAATTAATGTTCCCCCACATCTTCTTTTATATAGGCCACAGAAATAGCAGGGATCACTCAAGCCATCAGATCTAATCCCTAAACTGCAGGCAATTATATAATTGTGCTGCAAGGCACCTGTAGACTATGTATCTTCTATTCCCCATTCATAGTAAGTCACAAAGCACTGTCTAGTAAGCTGTATTCAACTTACAAACGGCAATAGAAAGTATCTAAAAAGCCTGAAAAAATACACAAAGAGCAGGAGAGAATAGAAGCATTTTTAATGTCATAACTTTCAGCAACAGTTGAGAATGCCTAGATCATAAGATACGTATATTACAGTGCCTAATGATTAGTTGTTCAGAGTTTAACAGCTTTACCGGGGACACTGAGACCAAAACAGTGGAGAAATTCATCTGTAACAGAAGTCAGCTGAGCAATTTGTGTGATGCAAGATGTGCCTATGCTGTATTCCCTGTTTATGAAAAAAAAGTTTTAGTTTTTTTAAAAAATATTATTTGAACTTTATAACATTATAGATGTAAGCCCACTGATTATTGAGGATTGGATCTCTCAAATTTTAGGACTCAGTTTCATCCTTATGCAAAATAGGAGAACACGCAAACTCTTGAGTTTAACATAATAAAAAATATGAAGTATAATGTAGCAGCTTCCTCTCAGCTTCTAAATTGAATAAGATTCAATCTGACAGGGCTTTTAAAACTGAGTAAATTCAATTTGAAAAGGTTTGTAGAAAATTAAATTAAAGGTTTGTACAGGTGACATATAATATGAGCTAAATGTCTACTGAAGATCTCCATGCAGTATTAAACCCATTACAAAAGCTCATATTTTCCTAGAACATGCCAGATGCACATAAAATGAAAACAAATTAAACGAGAAATATGAAGTTTTGCTATTACTACTAATGTTAGCAATTCAGTACATTTTATAGCAATATTATTTCTCACATATCTGTTAAATCAGTACTATTTATAAGAAGGACAGTTACTCGTATTTGTTCAACTACAGAACAATCTAAAGAGCATTTTGAAGTGTAGGATTACTTAATAGAATGGTATATATTCTATATGTCTATGCATATGTTGCCCCTGACTCAAATTTACTTGCAAAAGATGCTGGAACTAATAGCCATCTAACAAAGAAAACATTTGAATCCTGATAAATAATTCTTGCATGCAGGTTTAAAATGCAGAGTACTTCAAATTAGTTATGTTCCTTTGAATTATTGTCTTGATTTGGAAAAATGGTTTTGTCTGACAGCATGCAATCAAGTGTGTAATGAGATCATTCTAGTTGGCAATCACACCGGGATGGATGGAACCCAGTGTTGGTCAGTATGAACACACTTTGATGAGAAATACTTTCAGCACTCATTTGCAAAAATTGTCCAAAACTCCTGTGAAAGCTAAATTTTGTTCAGCTGTACTTCAAAGAATAATGATAAAAAGAAATGAATCATGAGAAAATGCTCAACATATGTCAAGCAGCAGCCTTTTTCTCTCATTTGCAGAGAAAATGTACACTAGTCCTTTGGAAAGTGAAACTGTATGAACATGTTGGATAGGTGGAGACCTATATGAAATTTGAGAATGAACTGTTCATGTGGTATCAGTCATCCCCATGTGATTAACTTCAGAAACGACAGAGCATTTTTAATAACATTCTATTGTAAGGATGTTATCAGAGATGTTATCCAGAGGAGAATGTGATGGGAAGCAATTATCTTAATTATATACTAAAAACTTCTTAGAAGGATGATAAGGTTGTAAAGGAAAGTATGTTAAACCTGGAATACATAAGAATTAAAGTGGCTTAATTCAGCCTCCTTTGCATATGCATTCTAAAGAAGTCTTTAATTATAATACCTTTTTTTTTCTACACAAAAACAAGCTGCATCAAGGACATAAAAGAGTGGGGGAAATGGACACTGCAGCAAACCAACTTGCGTATATTAGACCATAAAAGTGGAAGAGAAATTATATATATGTTTTTTTTTTAAAGAACAGAAATGTGAAATATTTTCCTTAAGTATCAAACAAACTCATGTGAAAATCTGTTTCCATTCAAAGGGAATGATGAATGAGAGCTACTAGTGCTAAATTTCTTTTATTCAACGGATCTATCTAATTTATATCAAGGAGTTTATAAGAAGTAAGCACAAATGGTGCTGTTTCTTAATAGGATTTGGAATACTGACAATGTCTGAGAAAATTAAAAGGAAAGTAATGGAAAAAGTTTAGTAGTTACAGGCTTTCAACCCAGTATCAGGAATACAGAATAGATTATATGGACCACTATTAATAATAAATTAAAGGGGCACAGATCATGCAAATTAGCATAGCTTCAGAGAAACCCTATCCTGTTAGTTTACCTGGTTTGTAAATGAAATTATGTTTGTTTAATATAAGTAAATAGAGTTAGTCTGACATTTCCTTTCTAATACGTTTGGGTTAATATTACATTTGGATTATTAAAGTTTATTAACGTGGTCTATGTTTGCAAATTAGGTAATTAGAAAAAGTTAGTACTGGTTGCAGAAGTATATGCTTGACAAGCATCTACGGTATATCAAACTCACCTGCTCTTACTTTCCAATCTACTCACATTGAAAAAAGAAAAGGAAACGAACACTTTTATCTGTCTTTGATGGAAAAGTCAACAAGTTTCTGTAAACTTCATTTATCTCAATTTTTAACACTGTTTTGAAGTCAACAGTCTATCAGTTGAGTGGTGGGGAAATTTTTCTTATTGTTTAGTAAGGAAATTCTATGACAACAGAAGTTTGCCCACATACAAAACTGCTCTAATGTTTAAAACATATAATAACAAAGGAAATGATGTATAGAGAAACCTTTGGCTGTACCTGGTGAACTGGAGGACTGCTTAGAGTGGATGTAGCCAGGGGATGAAAATTTTTAAAAATATTTTATCATTCTATTTGTATTGGATGTTTTATTAATACATCTATCCCTTCAGTTACACCGTAAAGAAACTAATCTAATTTTTTCACTTGATTACATTGATGACATAAGAATTAACTTCTCAGGAAAAAGAATTTTCAGGCTGTCTCATTCACCTACCGGAAAGTACCCAGGGGTAAAATGGGTCACAGCTTTCACACACTGTCAGAATGCAATTTCAGCGAAGTGGGTAACTGGGCAGAAATCAAGAGATGTACACCACTCTTGTTCATCACTGCTGAAAATGCATAGCTAGTAGTGGTGACTGTGTGGAAAAACAGTATTTTGTAGCTGAGAATGCATTCTATGTAATAGTGTTATTGTGCTCTGCATCTGTTTTAGTTTCCATGGAAATAAATAGAAGGCATCACTTTCAGAGTGAGATACGTAGACATCAATATAGGACCAGAAACACAGATGAACTTTACTTCTTTAAAAGATGTAGTAGTAAAAAGTGAATATGAAGCATCTTAACAGTACTCCAAGGATTATGATAAGAAAAACATAAAAAAAAAAAGTGCAAAAATGTTATTAGGACGAAACAGAACTCCTAAGCTGACTGAATTTTGAGGATTTTTATTTGGAGAAAACAAAAAGTACTAATATCAATTGGTTTTTTTACACAAACAAAAATATCATGAATATCATGAAAGATAGAAGAAAACTAGTGCTTGCCAGAAAGTGTTTTAAAAAAAGAAGCTTGTAATACTGTGAAGGTCACAACAAGATTCTACTCTAATGCAACATTACTCACTTGCATCTATCTTTTTTTCTCTTGAGTAAATACAGAACTTCTTGGATCTTGAAAAAGTTAGGAGATGTCAATACTATTGTTCCTATGTCTGAACACAATCAAACGGGATAACACGCTAAAAAAATCTTTCTAAATTCAGAATAACCCCCTCAAAATTAATGTGATTTAAGATGAAGAATGTAATTCATTAATTGAAATTGCATCTCTGTGGCATTAGAAAAATATTGTAATAATATTTTCTTTTACACTACTGAAAGGTACTTAAAACATATTTGCATGGATGAAAAAAACAAAATGGATCATAAAAGAATTATTATATATTTTGTTCTTTAATCAGTACTCTAACATTTACTAAAATGTCGTGTGAAGTTAATTGCAAACATATGCTGGTGCATTAGATGAAAATGCTTTGGATCAGAAGTGGGCACTCTATACTGTAGCAGTAGAAATGACAAATACGAAATGTGTCATCAGTGAAACTCAGTCAGGAGAAGGTTAGTACAGTTTTCAATACACTACGTTCTAGTAAAAATTTACATCTTGAAGCTCTGAATATGATCTTTACATCTTTATAAATTAATCTGTTAAATAAATTGAGAAGTTCTGTACCATAGCCAAATTCTCTCCATATGGCTCAGATACAGGTTAAATGAAGAAAAATAAGAGTAGAGAAAAAGTATATGCAGGTCTTACACTATGGTTGGGCAATAAATGCCACTATGAATAAGTTAATGACTCAAAAATACAGTTTATGAAAATTTCTCATAATTTTCAATTTTCACTTTAAAGCAAATTTCACTAATAATTGGCTAAAAACAGGAAAAAAAAAATTCTCAACTGAACTAAATATAACATTTAATTATTAAAAAGTATATACTTTTTGGTTCATCTATTTCAGATCTTTTAATATCCCTTACAGCTTCAATTTCCTATTCTTACCCAAAGAAAAGGGAGGGTTATGAGGACACAGTGTGTAGAAATTATCATCCAGATTTCAACAGAAGTCAATACTGTAAACGGATGCATATGGAAAGAAGAAAGGCAAAACAACATAAATATTCTGTGATACAGAGAACATCTGTAGAAGACCTCGCACAACACTTTTACCACCAATTGGAATCCTCTAGCCACTGTATCAAGAGTGTATCTGTAGGCATGCGTGTGTCAGATTAGGCAAAATTTCACAGAATTTAGATACTTTCAGATAGCTCTAGGCCAACTTTTACATGCTGCAGTTACTCTGATTCATAAGAGACTGCCTTCCTTATCATGCTCTTCCCTCTACAAAGCTAAAACGATCTTTATCATTGAAAGTATTTAATCCTGGCAGACTGTAGTCATGTATTTATGCGTACTATATTCTGCTATCTCTGGTTTTAAAAGCATATTTAAATGAAACATAGGTCTAATAGCAACCATTCTGCTCGAAGTAATTTGGATAAGTGGACTTAAAAAAGGTTAGTGCGTGATCTTTTAGATCCATTAGTTTCAAAGTTATGATGTATGGATGACTCATGGTAGTCCCTTTAATTGCCATTCCATAGAACAGGCTGAATGGTGAGCAGGCGATTTTATACATTTCGCAGTGGAAAGGTTGCTTCCTTATGGCCACTTTGCACTGGTTGCCATGCAGCTAGAAAGTAACTGTGTAAATGTGAAGGCGTACATTTATTACACAAGAAAAGATGCGTTTGCTAAGTCTTATTCTGGAGAACTGGAAGGTCCAAATGGTCAGAACAGGTGTTGCAAAGATTTGTTGCTGAACGAATCAGAACCAATGACCTGACAAACATCAATTTACCAAGCCAAGGATTTGATGACTTAGGAAACTGTGTAGAAGATTCATATTTTAATTCTGATAACAGTGCTATCACATCCAGGGTATTTTTGGATTCAGGTTTCTGAAGAGTAGTCCCCTAGCTATCTACGTGAGTTTGCTGATACTGTTATATAGCAAACGCAAGAATGAAAGCAGAAGTGAGCAGACACACTGGCTGCAGATTTTCACATTCACCATAGTGGCAGGAGGGGGAAGCCAGGCTGAGAAAACAAAAACAAACCCTTATGTTACAGTAAATAGGACAGCCTGGGGACAGTTAATACATTGCGACAATTCAATGATAAGAATCTGTTATTAGTTTCTCTGCTTTGTTTGTAAGACTCTAATGATAAGAATCTGTTATTAGTTTCTCTGCTTTGTTTGTAAGACTCTAAGAATAAGACACCATTCATTACAGATTTATTATATTGCATGGTCCATCTTACAAGCTACTGGCATTCAAATGCAAACCAAGTAATTTTTCTAAGTATCAAAAACACCATGATTGACAACAGCAAGATTTCTCCGAAATACATAGAGAAGGGTACATGACCAAAATAGCCTTTAAGATTTCACTTCCTTTCTGTTTCAGCTCCTTGCCTTGTGTTTGCCTGCTGCAGGCTAGTGGCAACACATCTCACATCTAAGGACATTTTCATCCCCTTGACAGAAGCTGTATCTTAGATGCAACTGGGTAGGGTTGTACCAGAGCTATCTTTAAAACTGCTGACTGGGGAACCCTTGACAGTGTAGTGGCTGAGAGCTCAGCATAAATGAAGCACCTAAGTATTTAACTTATTTCTCAAGTGGATTTCGCAACCCACACTGAGTTCTGCATTGCTGCAGCTGAACTATTTCCAGAGTTAAAGATGGCTCAGTAAGGCCTGCTCAACTTGCAGCTTCTGTGAGGTATCTGGTAAAAGTAGGTCCCTGAACTAGAACTCCCTCATCCAAGGAAGGTTTTCATGCAGTATACAGATAGTAATGTCTTTTTCAGTTACTAAGATGCTGTATGGAAACCTCTGTTCATCTACATGGCTGAACTGACTCCCCAAATGAGGCTGTTTTTACCAAGGTCACACGCACGCGCACACACACACACAAAAAAAGTGTGGAAATTCCTAATGATATTCAATGAGACCTAAAAATGATTTAAGTAGTGCTGAACATCATTCACTATTATTACAAATTTAGCACATAGATTGCCACTCAGTCCCTTGGGGACCTTCTGCAGTAAAAATCTGAGAGGCAGACTGGAAGAGATATGAACACATATGGTCACACTTAATCCAGTGAAAAAATTACTTTTTTTTTTTTTTTTAAATGTAGCCCATATTTCATGTCATCCTATATTTCTGTTAAATCAAGTGGGTAAGACACTAAGAGGCTTAAGGATAGAGGATGGTATTGCATCCAAGGATGTAAGTTGAGGCTATAAGAGTCTTCTACAGCACAGGTCCAAATGCAGCATGGTGTAACTGATAAAAAAATAATACTGCATTCATGAGGATACTTGATGAAGTCTACTTTAGCATTAGAATTATCCAGTGCTCTGAGATTCAGACATTTATTAAGATTTTACACCTATCCGAGATGATGAATTTGTTGCTAATAGTTCACAAAATTTAATTACATCCATAAGATCAAAAGGGCAATAATAATGTGTGCCTTATGAACTAATAAAATTTTATGGTTATTTTTCAAGGTTAAATATTCCCTGTACATTTTTTTTTCCTCTGAAAATTAGAATGAGTGGTAGAAATGTCTAGTTGAAGAAATGCTGATACTGCTCAGGAATAGCTTCACAGAAATATTAGCAAAATTGATTTGTGAATCAATTTATTGTGTAAGGCTCATTTTTTGAGATCTATTTACAAAATCTTAAATGCAAACTTATATTTTACTTAGCAGAAAAAAATATGTCAAAATTCAATATTTTAGAATATTTCTATCAAGTTTTAACTGCTAAGTAAAATATAGTTTATTAAGTTTAAAAGTAGAGAAGCTGTGGCAGAGATTCTATCACACACTGCCAACCTTGTTCTATCAATCTACTGCAGAAACAGAGAACAACTCTACATGAATTCAAACACATGGGCAGTCTTTTTTTTGTTCTCTTAAACCAGACCTAATGTGAAACCATTGTTTTAGCTGTCAGCATAAACCAAAAATAAAACTGTTCTTACTACGTAAACCTAATTTATGGCAAGCAATCAGAAAGAAAATGCAGGATTTCAGAAACGGAAGTAACAAACCATTTCTTTTCTCTCCTGTTTTATTCTCTACACCTAACAATCATTTTCCATTTGGGCCATGGAGTGCTACTCTCTGCTAGTTCAGGAATAGCATTCAGGAGATTTAAAATAATATAGAGAACTACAGACCAGTCTCTCATTTTCCCCAGTAGATCTGAGAGAGTAGATTGCTGGTAAGGTGACCACTCTCAGACTGTCAGGAGTTTACTGGCAGGGTAGATAATAGTTACAACACACAGCTTCGCAGCTAGAAAGGCCAACAAGAACGACCTTTCCTCTTAGTAAAGCGAAGGAAACTCAGTGACTGAGTTCAGCCAGCCACACTTATACTGTCAAGAGCTAGTAATGCCCCAGCCAGTGGGGAGAGTTCATCAGAGCATCTGCCCACCTGGGGAAAGGAGACTGACAGATGCAATTTTATGTTCAAAAATGCTGCCTCATGCTCTACAGTGAACACGTGACATAGTACAGCAGTTTGACAAAAAAGTATTGAAGTCAGAAACTCTCAGTGAGACAAAAATAGGGAAATTCAGGGGAAAAAAGGGATGCAAATTAGATCCTTGTTTTAAATGAGTGATCTCTGTAATCATACATAACTTATTCAAGCAATAAATGTGCATGAACTAAAGCGGCAGGCTGACATTCACATAAGATTATGCATATTATTAAATAACTTAAAACTGAGTGATATGGCTGATTTCATTTGGGTCATCTCTAGTGTAAGATAACAGCCAACGTGATTACAGATACAACCTACAAGCCATGCCAGTTAGATAATTACTGTACTCATAGCTTAAAATAAAATCACATTTCAGAATCTGCTCACCTATACAGCCAAATGTTCTTCCAAATAAAATGCCATGGAAAAGATCATAAAGGTATACAGAAAAAATTAAGACATAAAGAATTACCGTACGTTTTTACTGTTAGCTTGGCCCTGTTAGATATTACAGAGGTGATGGGTGCCCTCACAACTTCTTTGATTATTCTGTGGGCATCTGACACAATTTATTTTTAACCATACATATTTTCATATTATGGTCTAAAAATGTCCTTTTTTAGCATCTGTTTTTTATTTTTATTTTAATGGACTTACTATGCCTATGAAAAATGTCTGTGTTCACCAGACAGCACATTTCTACAGCCTGGTGTTTTAACTAATGAAAAGTCTATCAGCATTTTTTCATACTAATTACAGTGGAAAGCTCTGCAGTCGAGCCCCATTACTATGGAAGAAGATAATGAACGCCCTCAGCCAATTTATGGGGCTGAGGCAATGTATAGCAATCTTCCCATCACATTAAGTATGTTTATGGTGATTAATCTAGCACAAGTCTGAAAAACAAGGATAATCTGACATTTTCTTTCTACACTGAATGACAAATGATAACATTGTTAAGGACTGTTCTGTACAATCTGCTAATTTTTTTATACAATGACAGCCAAAAAATCAGCAAAGTTTCAGTTATATGAATAGTCATACTGATGTTTGGATCAGATTCTAGTCTGTTTGGTGCATCTATGCTATAAGAATGTTATCCCATTTCACGCTACCTCTTCGATCATTGTTCATAACACAGATCCCCTCAAACCTGTTACTGCCCAAGCGTTTTGAAGAGCTGGGGGTTATGCTCCACTCTACCTCAGAAGGCAGAATCCAAAGCTGTGGCTTAGTTTTTGGCCCTTATATACTATGTCTGATAAAGATCTCTCACTCTTTCAATTCCAATTCACCTGTGAAATCAAGAAGGTGCTTCCACTTAAGCAGAAAAGCAGCATATATAATGCAATGTTCGTCAATAATCATCTAGCATTCTTGTGTATTTCCCAAATCATGATTCATAATCATGATAGCAAAAGTCAGAAAGTCAACAGCCCATTTCAAACAGGTCTGTGTTGCTGAGAACTCTCATTTGTCAAAGAAGACTCCCCGTCCAGTTACTTTCAGTGGAACTATTACATTCTGGAATTCCTCTACCAGGTGGTGACTAATGAAGAGTTCATACAAGGGTAAGGGAAGAGAGAATTTAATTTTGAAGAACAGAGTAAACAGAGTCCTTATAGATATCATTAATCTGACTCAGAGTGATGTTATTGTTTTATAATCACTGTACCTCACTGCTGTTCAAACCTGCGTAATACAGATAGCAGTCTACCAAACAGAAAAGATATTTCAGTATCAATTAATATTTCTATCAATTCTTTTTCAGAGTTTCATTTTCCAAAAGGGAGCAGATCTTCACTTATGTAACATGAATCTCAGAGTACTTTAAATTTTGAAGTAGTTGTATAATGTTGTTGCTAAGCACTTCATTAAAAAACAGAAATTAAGTTGGTAAATAGCTTACTGCAAATGACTGGGCTTAAAGAAATTCTATTTTTAATGTTGGTTGTTTGTTGTTTTTTTGCAGTTTTTGTCTACTTATCTATAAAATTATTTAAACCTCTACTTTATCTTCTCTCCTATAGTATTTTGATATTAATCTTTATCCTGATATTAAGTTTTTATGGTTGCTTGCTGAAAGTTATAATCATGCTGAGATAAGTAAATACAGTATTTTCTTCTTAAAAATATAAACAGGTGACATTCTATGCCTACTGCATTACACTCACACCAAAGACTAAGTAAAGGATTATTTGGTGAGTTACCTGGTCTTGAGGAAGATACTCTTGCTATCTCTAGAGAACAAGGCTTTTTGGTCACTGCTATGTCTATCAAATCACAAAGACTGCTGTCATTTTCTGAAGGAACTGCATCCAGAGGTACAGAGGGTATAGCTTCCAATGCATAACCTCTCTTCTTTGAATAAGATTCCTGAAATGCAAAAGAATAATTAGGTAAGAGAGAGCTTTCTCAGGTGACAGGAAAAGAACCAGGTTCAGTAACTGGCTAGCAGGGTTTAACATTCAACAAGTTAAACATCACATTCTGCTGAGATGCAAGTTTTAACAGACTGGAATGATTATTCGCATGCTTCAACAACGATAACATTTCTTTTCGTTTGTTTAAATGTTATTTTATTTGTAAGAAAGTACATGTATATTTAAAGAAATACCTTTATTCACAAAAAGCTGTATTTTGATGGTAAAATCCCAGGACGTAAAGATGAATTACTTCTGTATATTTGAATGAGCAGCAATAACGACAACAGTCTCTTAACAGTTATACATAGAGAGGATCCCCGCCATTAGGAAATGTTGAGGAAGGGAAAAAAGGCATTAGCCAGAGGTTTTAGTGGTATACTGTACTGTTCCATCAAGCAGACTGTCTGTGCTTTAAAACATTAAGAATATACCATATATCTCAACAGCATTATTGGACTCATGACCTTTTTTTTTTTTTTTAATCACAGCAGAAAGGAGTTGTATAGACAAAGACATAATCCTAAATATATAGGGCTTATGGATAACTGGAAATGTCAAGCACTGTACATAAATCAAGTATGATACAATAAAATGGACAGATACATAAAAGCGAAGGGGTTACCAGGAAAATGGTTGGAATGTAAACCACTGACAAATAAATTCTTATGAACTCTCTCCACAAAAAAGTAAATATGACAATAGTACACCAAGCAGAACTTTAAGTTAGGGTCAAAATAAAGTTATTAATTAAATCATCTAGAATTCTATCAAATGAAAATTAACTGAAGATGGTAAGCCTTAATTAGAAAGAGTGCATGTAGAAAAAAGGACAAACAGAAAGATCTCATTACTGGAAGAAAGCAACATACTCTTCTGGTTGCTGTAATGTGCTCTTCTTCATTTTGTAGGCACTGAACATGCTCGAGAAATTTTAAGCTGTTAACCAATCCATGTTAAATGTTAGCAGATTACCTAAAATTATCTTCAAGTATCAGGCATCAAGCAATGTGATTTTTTTTTTTTCTAAGATCGAAAGCTTCAGCAATCTTCTCAATAATCAGTTCTGTTGTCTCACCTCACCCACTGCAATGTGCAGGAATTTTACAATAATTCTACTACATATGTCCTAGATATTTCATCTGTACCAAAAATATATCTTAAAGAAATACAATTCCATTACAGTTGAGTAATCTTTAGTTCTGAAATCAAAGTAATCTGATCTTAATTTTAAAAAATTAGAGATAATTCAACCTCAAATTCCTGTAAAAAGTTGAAGATGACAAATGTAACTGACTACCCACTATCAGGAACTACGAATTAGTTCTTATGTGAAATTAAAATTTATAAAAGTAATATACTGTGCTGGGTACATTCAAATAAGCATTTAGTTGACAAGATAAAGGTGTATACTCAACAGAATGAAGAGAAAAAGAGAGAAAGGTTGAAAATGTGTGGGTCACTGGGAAAGTGTAAGAGCTGTCCATCCTGTTACAATACAAATTAGATTGTAATAAACAGCAACATGAAGCTCAACTTGCAGACAACACGCCAGGGAAACACCATGCCCTTTAGTCAGAGGTCTCTGGCAAACTGGGTCTCTTCTGAAAATACCTGATGGTCTAATAGATCTCATTTCTAATTAAAAAACCATGCAGGACTAGAGAGCAGAAAAGGAAAGAAAAAGGATGTGACTGTTGGCCAGCAGGAGTGAACCTGGTTCTAAAACATACATATGGTGATTGCAAGTGATAATATATGTAGGTTGCTCCAAAAGTAATGCCTCCTATTTATTTCCACAGAAACTACAACAGACACAAAAAGCACAATAACATTATTTAATACAATAAATTCTCAGCTACAAAATACTGTTTTTCAACATAGTCACCACGATTAGCTGTGCATTTGTGCCAGCAATGAACAAAAGCCTACCTTCTGCACTAGTAAAAATCTACACGAGTGGGGGAGACCTACTGTTGCCGCTGCTGAAACCCACAACCCCACTGTGCTCACTTCCACTGTTTGGTCTCCATAAATGTTCAGCAAGTGGCCATGAATGTCAATGGGTGCCATTTTTTTCTGAATGGAGAAATTCAGTTCCACACCTGAGCTTTATAGGTACTTCCATGTCAGACACCACTCTGTAAGACTGCTACTCTACTGCCAAGTGTTCCATAGCAATAAAATGTAATGGAATATTGGTGGGAAGGTTCAAACCTCTAATGCCATACCACAAACATCTGACTCTCACATTACAGGGCAACATAACAAAATAAGAGGCACTATTTTTGAAGCAGCCCTTATACAAAAGAAAACAGTATTCCAAACCAAGGGTGTATCTTCAAAAATTACAAGATTTTGAGTTAGGACTTTTCTCCAAGTTTCTGCCGAGCTTTACCCTTCTAGATTCTCTTACTTTTCTTACAAGAATGAGTCTGAATGACAGATGCTCAAGGAATATGATATTAGAAGTACATATAAATTTTTTGTATGACCTGAGAAAAGAAAAGGGTAGATATTCTGTGACATTCTGTCAAGAAGAAATAATCTATCTGTAATGGAATTCTTTTTCATACTGTCTACCTCCTACTCTGCAGAAATCAGGTGAGTTGGAGTTTACTATTTCTCTGGAACAGTGAACAAGGCACCTGAGTCAAACATAACTGCCAGCTGAGCAATGGTAGAAAAAGAACTATTCTTACAGGATATACTGTTGCATATCATTTGCTACCATTCATAATTTCTCGTGGCAATTATTATAATTTACGTGGCAATTCACGTAGATAAGATGTGCTTTAACAAGCAATTATTAATTTCTTTATAACTTAAAAATTCTAAAACTATGAACAGTTGACTTGACGTCCTGGAGTCTAGGCTATTTACATTTGAAGGCCACACTCAATCCTGTTATTTAAAAAATTACCACATCTCAATTTACATAAGCCTCAATATCAATAAATGATGTCATTAAATATTAACTGCCATCACAACTTATGTGAGACTCCTAATGAGAATCATACAGATTAGAAAAAAATTGTTACTTTAGGCTTGAGATTTTTGTTGTTGCTGTTGTTTTTTAAGAAAATATGTGGAATATGTTTTCCCCAGGAGTGTTTATACTTCAAAAGGTAAGTTAAGAACACTGGTCTAGAAAGAGCATAATGAGTAGCCAGTTTCAATGATCTTATTGTCAGATAATTCAGAAAACTTTAAGGCTGTAATCACTGATTAGCTGAAAACAGGTAGACTAGAGGTATGCTACACAGGTTTTCCTTTTTTTCTTGAAAACCCTTAATGGAAAAAAGTATTTTAATAAAGGTATGAAAGAAGAATGTGACATATCCACCACTTTCAGATATCTTCTTTTATATAACAAGTGATGAACTTTCATCAAATTCTAACTCTCGGAATTTCTTCCATAATAGTAGGCTAAATTCGACCTAGCCACTATTTAGTAGAATACTATGATACTTCTATTAATAATACCTTGGAGTGCTATTGATCCTAAATACACTGCCAGCCTAAAGCTAGCATGAAACTGAACAATGAGTGCATTTGCCATGTTTGTTATTTCTCAGTGTTTATAAACTGTTATATAATGTTCTCTAATCTGGACAGTTCACATGTCCCACAGTTCATGGTAAGCTACAAAGGCTGCTGAGATGAATCAGGAATTCATTCAAGAAAGAAGTCCTAAAGAGACTTCTGATCAATGACTCAAGATAATTAGGATACTTTTTTGATACGTGAGGTGGTGGGGACAATGCCTGAACTGGAGCAATGTTGTGTGAGTTTGTCATGATAATGTACTGAGAATAAATCACTGAAAACATTTCCTGCATCATTATAACTCAAAACCACAATTAGATAGTGAAATATTTATTTTGACTTATTCTGTACTGAAACAAAGCTGTAATATTACTGTAATTTTATGGCTATAAAAATTCTTTTTTATCTATTTCAAATAACTTAACCAAAGCCATTTGTATAGTATCGTGTAATTAGAATCATTTTTTCATGAATCAACTATGATGAATGTTCCTTGTTATGACAGCTAGAAACACTTGAATATGTAATTTGTCACAGAATAGATAATAAGGTTCACTCCATGATATATTACAAAATTTGGAAAATCCCCAGTAATCTCATTCAAGGGTTATCACATTAGAGGATCTTCTCTGGTTGCACAAAGTATTAATAATACAGATTTTAAGAACAGTCTTTTTTATCCTCTTCGCAAGCATCTGAAATCATGGCTTTGCTGTTGTAGTACTACTAAATGTTCAAAGTTATCCAAAACAATTTTTTCTGACCAGTACCTGGAACAGCCCCTATGATAATGTTTCAGTAAGTCATCCCAAGAGCTGATAAAAATGCTTATTAAAAAAAAAAAGAGAGAGAGAGGTTTGTTTTCCTGTATATTCATACTGTTAGAAATGTAAAATAAAGAGAATGCATAATTTCTTCAGAAACCATTCACAAAAGTTGAATTTTCTTCTTCAAATTTTTGTTCAAGAAAAAATGAGCATTATTATCGATATGGCACCATCAGTGTAGCTTTATCCTCTCCTTACAGTTGTGTATTTTCACATATCTTGCTTAAAAACTAAAATTTCATGTGAAAAGTCTGATAATGTCAATCCTTAAGAGGTGAAGAGTCCTACAAAGTTTCACAATATAAAATTACCTAATGTAGCCCAAATTACAAATGTCTGAAAAGATAGGTACATCGTGATCATAATGAATGCAGTGTTAACCTCAGCAGCAGGAGCATATCACTGTATTTTATGCAGAATTTTCATAATTTTCTCTGGCAGATAGTCAGAATTTCAAATGAAGTTAGATTGTTGTAGTCATGCAACACATTTTCCTATGCATGCGACATTCAGGCCATGAAAGAGAGCAGATGATTCCTCTAATAAATAACTCACTATGACAAAGAATGTACTGCAAGTCTAAATAATCTCATTTATGCAAATGCTAATGGCTGTGTGTGACAATGTAGCATAATGCAGTAACTGGTTTAATGAATGAGTCTTAGTTTAGCTGAACAAAATGCAATTAAAAATTAGAAAGAAATTTCCAGGTTAAATATCCTTCCATTTTTTCCACTGTTTTTTCATGAACAACGTTAAACAAAAAAACATGTCTTGCTTGTATATCAAGCTATAGTGAAATGCCTATGTAAAATGAAGGTTATTATATTAAACAGATAAAATGAGCCTAAATCTCAGCTCCATGGAAACACTGCTTCTCTGCAAGTTGCTTAGCTTTTATGCTTAGGTTTTAAACTCTCTCTCTACTCTCTCTCTCTCTCTCTCTCTCTCACACACACACACACACACACAAAAGCACTTAGCTCAAATTTCTATAAATTTAGGGAAAGCAGAATAAAAAAATAAATAAAAAGAAAAATACATTTATGCATTGCTAAGTATGGTAATAAAAGCACTTCTTTAGGCTTTGTCAAGTATTCCAATATCATTTAATTATCTCATAGATAGACTTTCATATATGAACGAGGGCCCATACAAGTGTTTTATTTTCATACACCACTTTCTGCAGTAAGCGATACAATAAATCGTTAGAAAGTGAGGAGCTGAGGTGATGCATCAGAAGACGAATGAAGATAATTTCACAATTACAAGAGGTAAGTTTCAAAGTTCAAAGCACAAAGAAGTACAGGAGGAAGGCTCTTCTGGCATTGTCAGAATAGGAAAGAAACAGCTTTCCACATTACCAAAGATCAATAAATGCATTTGTACTTTTTTGTCAGGCTCCGAGTTTGATTTGGTAATAGTCCTAAAATTTGAAGGTAGCTATGAAGAGACATTTTACACACTCTCAATTTGTTACATAATCAGACCTCTTCTTCTCAATAAAAATGAAGAGAGAGAGTTTCCCAGAGGTTGGTTGGTTAGTTTTTGTCTTCTTTTGCTTTTAAGAAAAGGATTGCAACAGAAAAGGAAAGAATTTGTGGGGAGAGTGGCAGACTTCCTGACTTACTGAAATCTCAGTAGTATGCAGTCAACACCTGACAGATTGATTATGAGCATCACATGATTCTTTTTTTTTTCTTAAAGTCACCATTAAGTTGCTTTCCCCTAAGGGAATAAAATAAATATTTTCTTCTTTAATGTTTTCAGATATGCCTCAGAAAGAGTAGGTGTGAAATTTGCAATTAAAGAGTGAATAAGAATTCAGAATTCTGCCTTTAGACAAGACAGTGAACCATTCACGCTTTTGCCAGCATGCTTTCCACAGCTGAAAGATCTATGGGCTCAGTCCAGCTCGGACGAAAATTTTGTCTCCTGCCCTATCAAAACTTTACTAAGGTTTGCCAATGTTATATCTCCTGTAGAAACAGCAAAAAAAAAAAAAAAAAAAAAAAAAAAAAAATCTCTGAAAATAATACTAAATATTGAAAAACCCTGAAGTATTTACTGGACAAGCAAGGCAGCAAAAATGTTATGAAATCTCCTGCTACTAAATTCACTACTTTGTGTTAAGCAGACAGGTTGGAATTTTCTCATATTCTATAGCTTAGTTCCTATTAATTATAGTGCCAATAAATTATGAATGAGTTGAGGAGACAGAGGAACTGAGTACATCTAGGTAGATATGGAAGTATAATAAATTCATAGATTCATAACATCACAGAATGGCTTGGGTTAGAAAGATCATCTGGTTCGAGTCCTCCTGCCATGGGCAGGAATACGTAGTGCTAAATTGGGCTGCTCAAAGACCTACCCAACCTGGCCTTGAACATCCCTTGGGGATGGGGCATCCACAGTTCCTCTGGGCAGCCTGTTCCAGTGCCTCATCACTCTCGTAGCAAAGTTCTTTTTATCTAATTTAAACCTATGCTCTTTTACTTTTAAACCACTATCCTTTGTCTCCTGTGTAAACAGCAATTTTCACTGTTAACCTAAAGCCCAGAATCGCAAACTGACTTGACTAGAGAGCAAATAAAATGAAAAAGGAGAGGCATTACAAGCAGCAGTTTCTTTGAAAAGAAAGCTTTACCATCTCAGTTTGCTAATTTGTTACTAATAATCCGTGCATTTTTTGAAAATATTTAGTATCTGCCCATGCCATTTGTTCTGAAATCATGTAAAAATTTACACAAATTTACACAAAAGAAATCAATAGCCTGATGCCATGCACAATGAATTTAATATAAGCTACAAATAAATGCTTCAGAAGAGGAGGCTACCACATTTAAAAGTTTTCCAGAAGAGAAACCATTAACTATGTTTGGCATGAGGGCTATTATTGCAATAGTGTAAGCCAAGGCTCTCTTAGAAAAGAAACTCAGATGGAGCTTCCATGGTAAAACAGAAAGACCAATAAAATATATTTCTGAATATTAAAGTTATTGATATATTATAAAAAACAGTAGTTTTGTTATGAGTAATTTCTTTATCTGATACATACCCAGAGAAAATGAGATACAAAATCAATGGGAGTACCACATTTTGAAATTGTTTTTTAAAGGTCCCCAAATGTGTGAAAAAATTGGCATGCACTTCCTAATTAAATAGTACCAAACAATCCTCCAACTGTTTACACTAGTATTTTTAGAGCACAGTTTTCAGCAGCGTGAAAATGGAACCTAACAATAAGAGGCAATCAGAAAGAAAATAAATTCATACTGTAGGTCAGAATCAATGTTCAGAAATCAGAAAGTAAGTTATGCCATTAGAACAGAATGAGAAACATGGACCACTGTAGAAGGAAAACCTTAATACAATGTCGTCTCAAAGAACACAATAATTTCCCATTGAGAACCACTGCTAAGAATCATAGTTCTCAATGGAACTCTATGTACTATGCGGTTTCCTGGCCAAATATGTGCCAAAAAAAAAAAAAAAAGTACTAAAACCTGCTAATATTTTTAACATGTCTATTTCCAGATACAGTTTCCATGATCCAGTACTACACTGTGGTATTGCCTTCATATTCCATTCTTCAAGGATTGACTTCACCAGGCTGATCTCAATTGGCTAAGATTGGAGGACTGCACAACAACATACATATGTAATTCAATATTCAGTAGGGAGAAACATTTGTCTAAACATGCTATTTCCTTATGACTCTAAGTAAGGAGCTACACTGTTTTGTACTGAAACTACTGAAACTTATTTAAGCTTTATTTGTTACTCTATAGCATGATAATCTACTTTTGTTGTTGTTGTTGTTTTTGTTTTTTCTTTTTTCATAATAAAAACCAAAAATGTTGTGATTTTATAGAATAATTTTATAGAATAATCATTTAATAAAGATTACAAAATAAATGATGCTGCATTTTTGACTTTGAAAACTTTCTATAATTTTACTGCAATATTCCTGTTTCAAAGAACCTAGAAGAGAATTTGACTTCTGTTTGGCCAGAATCTAAGAATCTTGCCTCAGATTTGCAGTCCTACCAGCTTTTATTGCAGATATTCTCCATTAATGCTGTTCAGTTTTCCTCCACATCTGAACTACTAGTCAGTGTTTCACACAAAATGATAAAAAGTACGTAAAACTCTCTTACCTAATGATTCTAATGCTTTAAGTTACGCATTTCAGTAATTGCAGAACTCAACTTCGAAATTGCAATGTACATGCTTAAAGTTACAGAGAATCACAGAATCATAGAAACATAGGATCAGAGAATGTCTTGGGTTGGAACGGACCCCATGGATCATCAAGTTCCATCTTCCCTAGATCAAGTACTAGATCAGATTGTCCAGGGCCCCATTCAACCTGGCCATAAACACCTCCAGGGACAGGGCATCCACAGTCTCTCTGAGCAACCTGTTCCAGCAGCTCACCATTCTCTCAGTAGAAAACTTCCCTCTGACATCTACTCTAAATCTCAAAACTCATGATCCTTTCATCGTTATATGATGAAGAAACAGAGCTGGTCAGAAAAATACATTTATAATGCAAAAAACCTCCATGTAATGTAGAACAACCAAAACCCAGACAACAGGAAACACCGGGGAGTGAATCTCGCTTTCTGGGTCTTAAACACCTGACTCAGACTGAAAATGACATTCTAGCCACTAGAAATCCAAACTGCAGTTCCTCTTTGGTCATTTAGTCCGGAATGAGAAATAACTGTTCTTAGGAGAAAGATGGTTAAGTTGGTTATCCTTGAGAGTGGGTAGAAAGGAGCACAGGCAGACCTTCTGCTTTGTCAGCTGTACACCCTCTGTAAGGGCTCCCATGTTTAATTTACACACAAAATCAGCTCTAAGGCTAGGTATGTAGTCAAATGCACCCCTCTACTTCACCTCTCTGACTGAATTCCAGTGGCAAAAACATAAAATAGCAATCAATTGAAATGAATTGAATCCGAGATGTCTACCCTTTCTCATTGATACAGAGAGCACAAGCTCCTGGGTTTCTGAATGAACTTTCTGTCATCAATATTTATTCATCCCAATGAAAAAACAAAAACTCTGTAAAACCAATCTGAATGAATCAGGATTTAGGCCACTCTCCACGTACAGGTGGATTACAATAGTTCACTCAAAAAGCCTTGTGTCTATATAGAACTTAAGAATCATGCAGATACAAAGGATAACTAGAGAGGAAGCTAGTGTGCTACAGGAACTTAGAGAATAAGAGAGTGTAAAACACTACCTGAGAGTTATGGATCTAATTATGATAAATTCAAATTTAGGTAGAATTAAATGGAATGTAACGTTCCTTAAAGATTCTATTTTCTCTCATCTTTTTGATAGTATAATATGTTGTGAATTGAAGACTAGGATGTAATAAAATCAAAGTCACCCCTGAAATTATATAGTCAACTTCTTACTGTCAAATTATTAAATTGCATCAATGTCTCACATGTATATCCTTTGTGTTGAAGAACTCTGCAAAATGTCTGTTGGATTGTTCTGGTTATAGGGAGAAACTTCTATTTCTGGTTATAGAGAGAAACTTTTATAAGACTTGTTTATTTGTTTTTAATTTCCTTTTTTCAAAGTAAAACAACTATTTTCTACATTGCAGTGTGGTCACTGTTATTTCTACTTATTACAGAAAGATATCAGAACTGTTTAATGTTTCTAGAACGTGAACTGAGCATTTCCATTCCATAGCAATACAAATGATTGCTAGCATTCTAGGTAGAAAAACATAAAACACGACTTCCACATTTCCTAACTGAATTGTCTTTCTGTGGAGGCCAGAAGGTTGAAAGATTTATTTTACCAGAATTAGCAGACCACATTTTCTATCAGTAAACAAATTCAAAATACATGATCATGAAAAAATGCAGCAATGTAATCTTATTTCCCATTTATATCTTAAACATGGACTATCATTAACTTCAATTTCATTTTCTTTGACTCGCAATTCCTGATTTCATATTAATTACTAAATACTGGGAACAATTAATAGAAATCAGCTTGGGATTGTTGGAAATTCTTAGCCTTAAACTGAGTTTGGATTTTTGTGAATACATGTCTCCTGAAAAATAGAAGCCCAAATGGGATTAAGAGAATGAATGCTTATGCTTAAGTAGGCTTTAGTAATTTGTTGAATCAGGGTTTATCTCACTTTCAGGCTCAGTATAATAGGTATTCATAATAGAAATAATTTTCAGTGAAATACAACAGTCAGGCACGACATTAAACCCAAGGCATGCAATCTCTTTTGTACAGTAGAAAAGGATTTTCAGTAACAGGTTATAAAGTTCTTTTTAAATGCTCAGTTGTCAGTCAGATCTTTTCTTCAGAAAGAAATCAGGTTCTATCAAGTTTACAGACTTCTTCAGGGACCTACTCTCCCTGACCTATGAAGCCACGAATTTCCTTACTAATAAAAACTGAGGAAAAAAAAAATTCCTCTCAATTTCCAGCATTGCCTTGTCAGCAGTTATCAAACATATCTGTACACAACCAAAAAGAAAAAAGAAAAAAAAAATCCTGTTACTATTATAGAAACAAATACAAGGCATTTATCATGGCTTTTATTCCACAAAATGTAATATTGAACAGTAAACCCATTTTGGGCAGACAAAACTCCTAAGTATTCAAGTTTCAACAGACTGCTTTACTATTTCTGTTATGAAGCAGCTGAAGGACTAACATTAAGTTTGTTCTATAAATTTCCTATAATTTCATTCATGTACAAAACTATTTTTTATGCATTATTGCTACTCATTTGCTGTGCAATTTAAGTTTATTTTTCTTCCCTTTTCCCTTAATTCATCAGGCTGTACTGAAAGAACAAACATTCCCTTAAAGTGTGTCTTCTGAGTACTACTAAATTGCAAACCACGAAGTAGCATACTTGCACTATTTAAGATCTTCCCAGTCCATCACCGTGCCTCATTTTAGTTAGGAGCATGATGGTGTACAACTCAGCAGAAACTTGTACATTCATTTGAATACTTTTAACAGCTATTAAGTCTGTCTTGAAAATCAGCATGATTAAAAATACTTTAGATGACTTCTGATGTATATCAGCACTTCCAGTTTTGTTTGATTCCTCTTTCTCTGTCTTTCCCATTTAATTTTGCTGTTTCATTACCATACCAAGACATGACACAGACCAACAGTGCCCAGACTTATGCAGTGCTGGCCAGGACTGCCATTCTTTGACAAACAATAATTTAGAAACTGAAGAAAACAGGGTCATTAGTAAATATTCAAAAAATAGAGCCTGTCTGAGGTCACACTTCTAGTATTTTATAGAGAACTATAGAATGTAGATTGTTGTGTATAATTACATGGAAGAGACTCCTGGAAGGCATCTCAACCAACCTGTTAGCCAAAACAGCCCTATGTAAACCATTAGCACAGGATGCTCTGGGTTTGACAAGTCAATTCTGAAAATACTTAAGGATTAGTAGATTACATTTCTGGTTGAATTGTATACCTGTGCAGTGGTGCCTAGATTGTGCTACTAGTACAGTAAAAATGAATATGCCACAAGACATCTGGTCATCAGAAATGGAAATTTATATTGGAAAGTAAGTAGTTACATATTATGCACAAGAACAAAACACTCAGCTTCATCCCTTAAAGCACAATCAGAAAATGTAGCATACCACTAAAATAAGCACCATTTTTCCCAATATATTTATTTCCTATCGCTGTTCAGCAGGATATAATCATCACCTGCTGATCCTTTCTAGGCAGAATACATACTGCACTTTTCAGTAGCTGCTTCAGTGTGTGGGTGGCATGTTCCTGAAATTACCAATGAAACTTCAGTTTAACACAGAAGAGACAACACTGTAAATCATGAGTTTAACAGGAATAACAGATAATATTGTTTTCCACATCAATACAGCTTAAATAAACTCACAATGTAATCTATTAAATTAGGAAAACTTAACTATATTTTTACCTAAGGGCTTAAAACCTTAGTAAAATATTATAGAAAACATAACAACCTTAATCTGACTATTTGTGTTTCAGGTATGCTGTCCCCCAAACTTTCCCTGGCTAATGGTGGTCCCTGGAAAACAATTACAGAATCATAGAATTGAAGGGGTTGGAAGGGACCTCTAGAGATCATCAAGCCCAAACACCCTGCTACAGCAGGTTCCCTACAAGGGGTAACTCCATCTCTACTTTATCTATACCATCATTCATCAAATTACTATTCCACCAAACAAGATAACGTGTTCCTTTCTCTGTAACATAGAAGTTAGGTAACACCAAGTAATATTAGCCAAATTAGTTTACTTACGAGTCTAACTTGAAATGTTCTTCCACTGAATGCACTGAGAGAGGAATTCATTATGGAAGTGAAGGATGACACACAACTTCTTGGCTACATTTTATTCAAATACTTTATCCAAGAGTGTTTAGTTAAAAATATGCTTTTCAGTTTTCTCTTATTAAATAGTGAAGGAGAAATACTCCTTCTTTTATGGTCCCTTCTCTGTACTCTGTTTGAACAGTAAATTCAACACTCACACTGACCTTAACATCTATAAAAATTTTTAGAGGCAGATGAGAATAGAAGTTCAAGCTCGGTTTATATGTTAAGATGAAAACATATAATGCCTATTTACCAATAATAATATCCAATAGAGACGCATGTTATCTCCTTCTGGATAGTACCAGTGACATTTTTAGGAATTTATTTGGTATCTATGTGAAAACTGAGTTAGTTTCTTACCTAATTTCCTTGTTCACCTCTTATATATCCAGAACTGTCTTTGTGATTTTAAACTTAATTTTGACATAATAATTGTTATTGTCAGATTTTCTATAGAACCAACCTTAAACTGCTACTATCAGGGAAATATATGTGAAGTAGAAAAATTACTCCATTTGGGAATATAAAATTCCTCCCCATTAGAAACAGCTTTTTAAAATGACATAAAAATAAGAAAAGACAGGCATGATGATCTGCTTGAAGTAAGACATTAAATATATAATCCTACTAGCTGATGCATCAAACTCTAAACTCTAACTATCCCTATCAGAATTTACACTGGTACAGAAACAGTACTACAGTTTATCACCTATAAATGCAGTCTGGAGTCCACTTTCTCATCCTTCCCTCCTAATACAAAACATTTTTTTTTGAGAAATTTCTCTTCCACAGCAGAAGCTGCGACAAAGTTGATAAGAGTTCCTATTTATAGCAATCCATGAATTCTCTGAGTACAGCTCAGTCTCAAAAGTGCGAAATGCAAAGGTTTCCCAGTCCATTGCTACTAAAAGGATGAAAATCTGACATTAACTGAGCAGTGCAGTGCTTCTTCAAATATTGCAGTAAACTTTCCATATCTATCTGTTTCTTTTGTAAGTAGCATGCTTCCTGGCAGATGGTAACATGAAGATTTATGCTTAAAGGTTTAAAATCAAAGTTCCATTTTTTTCTGTAGTAACATCACTACTCTCTCTGCAGACATTACTTTTATGCTGTAATGGTTAAACACATGTGGTGATCCTTGCTGGCTGTCATATCAAACACAGGGAATAACTGTCAGGGTTTTCAGTTATACATATAACACATTCAAGAGATAATGCAGTCAAGCTGATCCAGCA
The DNA here is from genome assembly GCF_016699485.2 of Gallus gallus. Lineage (NCBI taxonomy): Eukaryota > Metazoa > Chordata > Aves > Galliformes > Phasianidae > Gallus > Gallus gallus. The sequence goes on from NC_052532.1 coordinate 47,106,791, forward strand.
GCTTCCTAAATGAGACATAGCTAAACTTCCCCTCCCTCATCTCACAATTACTTTATATCACAATTAGGAAAATATGCTGTCAAGACTAAGGTGTGCAGATTGCTTATTTTAAACTTATAATATTCCTGTGTTTACACAGGACTCTATACCACCCATCTCTGACAGGACAGACAGTTCTGTATTTATCTCTGTATGTCAAGCTCTGCTAACTTCACCTGTTAAGCAGAGAAATATGGAGAGTACACTATCCATAAAGATGATGAAGTGGAAACTACAGAATTTAGCTCTTTTGGAGTATGCTGTTTTATTCCAAAGAAAATGATAGTACATTGGTATGTTGCCTTATGAAATAAACATATTAGAAGCTGAATACTAAACTAACCAGCAATGTGGAATAGAAGATAAAGACCAAATTGTTCAAATTGCTTACGACTTTCCTCAAACCTACATTCAGGTGAACAAGGAGTAAGAACTATCCCTTGTTCAATCTTTTAAGTTTATGCCATGAGAAGACTTCATAAGAAGCTGAAGACCTGGGCAGTTGAATGGCTCTTTCACAGATAAATACAATGAGACTGCCAAAGTCTAGGTTCTGTCCTCCCCATAAGGTAGGAATGAGAGCCAGGAGTATACCAACAAGCACAGCATTTCTTCATAGCCCATCCCTCGCTGTTACCAGTGTTATTCCTGTACTTTGGTGACACACAATCACACCACTGCAAAGACCCACAAACATAGGTTTTCACAAATCCTATTTGCCCTTGAAGCACAGAGCATTGAGAATTTTCAGGAAAGGAGTCTATGGAAGAACACTTCCTATACAAATGCTAGCCGAGACTTGTAGCTATAAAAGCAGATGAAGTATGCTTATACACTGATACAGAAAATCTATATACGAAATGCATGGGAAGTATGAGTTCCTTCTTGGTCTCATGCTTATTTTCTGCTGTAACAGGCAAAATAACTTCATTTCAATTCTGCTTCCAGTTTATGTATTTAATCAATTTCATCAGTATCTGTCACAGTTCTGAATCCACTGATTAATGTCCTGAACAGACTCAACAGAGGACCCTTCCCACGCCCCTGTTTGTGGTCCCAGAAGTCTCATTTGAGCTCAGCCTTGGGCCTTCAGTCCCTGCCTTGGATAAGTTGTGAGAGAGCCAGTCTCTAACTTTGCCACAACAGTGCAACAACTGTATCTTAGCCAAAGACTTGCAGACTAGCCTGACTTCAAATTACCTCATTACCATGATCTGGCCCTCATTCCTGACTAAGCCCACCAGACCTTGTCTCCTGTTCAACTCTCTACCAGCCAGGACCCCCAAATCCCTTTAAGTGGTGCTGCTCTCCAGCATCTCAGTTTATACATATACCCAGGGTTGCACCTCTGCAGGTGGAGAACCTGGAACCCGCTCTTGTTAACCATCATGTGGTTGGTGATTGCCCAGCTCTGTAACTTGTCTAGATCTCTCTGCAACCCAAACATCCGCTGAATTCTGTCTTGGCAGCCTTTCTTTGGAGACCCTCAAAATTACCCACACAGATATTTAGCTGATTGTGCTACTTCTACATCTAAACTTTCATATTCAGCACAACTTCCTATATTTAGCAGAATTACCGCTCTTTTGATAAAAGCTCCCTCCTTTAAATAGTCAGTAACAAAGATAAGACTTTGCTTCTAGCTTTTACGTGATTGTCAGGCATTGTTCAAAACTATGTTTTTAAGGATCATATTTCTGTTTTCATTTCAGTAGTTATCTAGAGCGCAGTGAGACCTCTCCAGCTAGTTCTTATACTTTGTCACCTATCTCCTACTTCTGTGGCCACTCTGAGAGAAAGCTGTATGGGAAACAGCATTTTCTTTGATTCCAGATCTGAGACAGGAAGTTCATTAGCATCATTTCTTTTAGTATGGTTAAGAAATACAGATATTAAAGCATTAAAAATCTTGGTAATTACTGCAGAATCTACAAGAACTGAAGACCTGTGGAAGAGGGATTGGTACTATTATATCACTTAAAAAAATTCCGTTTCAGTTTTAAAACATTTCACTGCACAGTAAACTGTCCCCAACAAAGCCTGCTGTGCTAGAATTTTAGAGTGCTAAAGAAGTAAAATATATACAACTTATGGGGGTTTACATATTTGAAAGTTTACAAGTTTGTATTTATTCTGTCTGCGTATATTTCAGATTATACGAAATTCTGAAATTTGTAGTAGTTATTCAGTTATGCAGGATGAACAGCAGTTTTCCTTTTGTATTGACTTCCTAAGAAAGGTCCTGCCAGATATAAAATACTCATTTGTGGAAGTCAGCATTTTCCACCAAAATGTACATATCAATTTTACAAAGGATAGAATTTCTGCTTAAAAAGAAAGATTAATTTTGGAAAGGGAAAAAAAAAAAAAAAAAAGAAACAAACAGCCACACACTAACAGAAATTAAAAGCTACAGATGGAATTCACGCTCTGCTAAAATTAAAAAAAAAAAAAAAAAAAAAAAAAAGGCATTTAAATTTCAGTTCCCTACAATCCAGCTGGGTATCCTTGTGGTCTGGCTTTTGATTATTTTGAGGGTTGGATGAAGCTGATTAACTGTTCCATTCTTATGTAGAATTAAGCAACTTCTAAGCCACTGAAGCTTCTAAAAAAGTGGAAAGATTTTTCCTTCAAGCTCTTCCAGGACTTCACCAATGGTGAGGCTGTAAGAGAGGTGCATATGCCACTTCTGAGAATACTCAGTATGAGTATTACTACTATACTAGGTTATAAAACACTTTACACAGAACTTTATATAACAGCCATTATTAAAATGAAACTTCCCAGCATAGTACGAACAGAAATTACACTCTGCATGTGAGAAGTATCTCCAGCCAAGGCCTTTTTCATAATTACAATAAAGAAATCAAGTTTGTCAAGGAGACAACTGCTCTTTTCTTTGGCACACTGCATACTGTCAGCTTATTAGCTCGCAGATGGACACTGTCATAATCACACCAGAAATTCACTTTCACTTTGTCATTGTACCTCTTACTGTGTACACAAACCAAGAATCAATTTCATGTTTGTTCTTCGATGTGAAAAAGGAGTTTAATTACATAACTGCAAAATCTGTTCTTAAACAGAAGAGATCAAGAAGAAGAAACTTGTCATTAGTATTTAGGAGTAATTCACAGAGCCTTTTGTCTATTTCAGTCTTTCTAATAGAGTGTGGATTTTAAGACATACAGCCAACTACAATTATTTCACCTTATTCACAATGAAATCTGCATTTTCTGTCATGGTACTGTATTGTCATGAATATCAGAAGCATATTTTTGTACTTTTATCTAAAACATGCTGTTTTAGATAAATTATATTATCTATATAATCTATGGATTATATCCATCATAATTTTTCAGGCCGATTCAACATACTGGTCCTATTCTAAACACTGAAATAAAAAAGCACATGTTCTGGATCCCTGTGAACAAGATACTCTCTGCTGCAATCTGAATTAAATTTGGAAGATCCCACTGATAAATTAATAGTCTGAAAAACCACAAACAGTGATGGTAACAGTTTTTCAACCAAATTCAACAACTAGTACATTTGAAATGTTTCACTACCTAACTTCTTTATTTTCTTGTATGAGAGAGAAAAATAATAAAAACCAAATACTACCTCTACCTCCATCTTCAATTCTCATGGAGTAAAATGAGCTAGAAATGTATTATATCATTTTGTGAAAGAATGGGGATTAAATATGCTCGTTTTTTAGTAACCACAATTAAAATTGTTTCTAGTTCTCGGAGCAAGGAAGATGAGTTATTGCGCAGTTGAGTTTAAAACTGAAATACAAAGAATCATACTAACTCCGTAGTCACTATCTTAGAATTTACATCCTTCTTGAAATTAATCTCTGTATTAAAAAGAGAGAGAAAGAGAGATGAGAGAGAGAGAGAGATCAACCAGGCTAACTTCATACTATTTTTCAAATTCACTGCTCAATTCTATAACGTTCTTTAAATATATATTATGTTAAAAAAGAAACTAGGAACAGAGAAGGTTCTTAAAAATCAGGAAATCACTCCAAAATGACACATATGTTCATCACAGGGAAGTTTAACAATAATTAAACTGCAGTTAATACACACTTAGAGAAGAAAAGTCCCATTTAAGAATTATTTTTCAAAACAAATTCATAAAAATGAGGAATTAGTAACTACTGAGCTTCTATTGTAAATAAGGATAACTCCAATGTCTCTACACCTTGCCAAGTGTCTGAAATGATAGATAGTTTGAAGCAGAAAACAGTTACCGAAAGCGGAACAGAGTACAAAAGCAGCTTATAAAAAGACAGGACAGTGCTCATTGTTATTCAAGTACATTAGTTGCCGTATCCTGTTTCCACTGACGGCAGTTGAAGCCTTAGCATTGACTTCCAACAGGTGCAAGTCTAATGAGACTAAGGGGAATAAAAGGTACAGTCATGGTATGAAAGCAACAGTGTATATAGTGTGGTGAGACAGGATACGTAATTCCAATCTGGTACACAGGATTCTGACAAAGCTCATTAAACACAGTGCCAAATAAGGATGCAACCAAAAAAAAAAAACCCCAAACAACAGACATTTCTAAATAGAAATTTGGCAGACCTCCATCCAACGCTACAAGAAAAGCTCAGGAAAGATATAACAGAAATTAGAGCGCTAAGCTATAGAAGAGGGAGAGAACAAGGGAGACCCAGAAGTGGCCGTAAGCATCATCCTGTTCTGTTGCAGTACAGTATCACTTGTTGAGGACACAGCTGTTGGCATGCCTTGGTGGTTACTGCAAACTGGCCTGCTCTGAGTTGCTGGGACTTACACCCAAGTATATAATCCAGTTTTATTAATTCCCAGTATTATCACGAGTATTTTGAAAATGTTAGGGGACTTTTTTTTTTTTTTTAACTTACATAATCTTCAAAGAGAAGACTTAGGCTATATTGTTACATCAGTTGAGTTATGTATGATGTCCTCAATTAATTCTATAAAGAAAGTAGCTGAGATATCATTACATTAATTAGAAGCTGGTCAAAAATAGAGAACTTATCCCAAAGGAAACTATGGACTGCAAAATGTTTTGCACATTAAATCGGAAGAGAAAGCTATGCAACATAAAAACTGTCTAAAATGGGGGTAATAAATATCAAATAGTCTCAATATTAAACTCAGCTGGATAACCGAAAAGGATTACAACAGGATAACTGAACCTCAACGTATCATTTTAAAACTGGATTTGAGGTTAAAGTAAAGACTGAAGGTAACAATTCTGAAGTGGATAAGGCAAGCCTGTAAATGACTATAAGGTGAGGCAGAGAAGAGATTAAGCAGCTATTCCATAGTTACTGAGTTTTAGGATGAGAAGGTAAACATATACCTGTGCAAGCATGGAAAATCCGAGGTTCCTGCATCCATTACAAGGTGTCAATGCCTCCCATAAACCTGAAGGACCACAAGTATTTTCACCTCCATCATCTTCTTCTTCCTCTCTTGGTGATAAACACGTCGAAGAAGGCCTCTGTACATAAAGAAGCAGTACTTTCAAATTAAACACAGACAGATTGTAAAGAAACATTTCACTTAACAAAAAGAACTTGAAAGACTCTCCTTTATAAATGCCAAAAGATAACCTCCTATTTCAGTACAGAGCAATTACTCAACCATTATTCTGTTGTATGAAAATCATACTTTCTCAGGAAGGTGTATGTTGAGCTACCTGCAATTATACTTTAAACCTGAGTGAACATAGTAATATATGTTTGTTTTCTTCATTATCATGTAATTAGCAATTCCTACTTGATTTTAATTGAAAATTTACTTTATTATTATCATTATGAAGTTGAGAACAGCTCAGAGGTATTTAAAAATACAGTGTCCTCCTATAGGGAAATAGCATAAAGCAAGATACCCTTAGTTCAATAGTCATGTGTTGTGTTCAGAAGACAAAAATGGAATTGTATTACATTTGCATGGATTAATTCAAGGTTTTAAAAGAGGAAAAAAAAGAGAAATTCAGTCAAAATATGAGGTTTCCATTTTTATTTGATATTTACCAGAAGCAAACATGTTAGCATACTTTGCTGACAAAAAAAATAAAATAAAATTAGAAATTATTTGTCTTTTCTTCCACAAACTAGAAGGCCGGAAACATACTGGACAAAGGTATTGAGTTGTGAGCATTACGACTTCCATATTGGCCTCAGTGATAAAGGAATAATCCTGCCTTTTGCTTAAACAGGTATTCTATCTTTTTTATGACAGCTGAAAGCAGAACATGTGGACATTTTCCATTTATTTATGTTATTTTCCTACACAGGATAGCTCACTTCAACTAAATGAATTGCAATGGGAACTTCTACTGATTTCCAGAGGAGGAGATCTAAACCAGTGACAAATGATTTTTAAAATATAACATTAAAAAAAAAATATGACAACAAAAAAATCGCAAATTTTACTCACACCTGAGCTCTATGCCACAGATAATTATTTTCTCTATAGTTAAATTAGAGTACATGTAATAGCTGTTCTAACCTTCTTGGCATTTCTTTTATAAGCCCATCTGATATTCAGATACCAAATTCTATCTCTAGGAATACTTGCTCAAGCAATCTTTCAGAAGCAGCTGGATTTTTGAGTGGCCAGCATAATGCTGCTTGAAACAGCGGCTGACCAAATCTGTTGATCTCTAAAGCACTGTTATGAGGCCTATATTCAAACAACAAACAAACAGACAAAACCCCACTCAACTGCAGATTATTTTAGGCAACAGAATAAAGAAACGTGGAGTATGCTGCAAGAAGGGGCATGCAGAGGAGAAGGAAATGTACTGGGGAAGAGAAGAGCAGAAATAGCAGAGCAGTTTGGAGACGAACACGAACTGAAGGATACTGGTAAGCAAAGCAGAGGCCCTGCACAGACAGGTGTTAATAAACCACGTAATACCTGAGGTTCATTTAGCCTTTGGACCCTGTGCTAACTTCTTATGCACATGGCAGGTCGGTATATCACTAACTCAAGCATGATAAATATGTCTAAATTCTATGTCAGCTCACTCACCAGGGGGTGAAAAACCAGGTACACCTATCTCCACTAGTCTGATTCCCCTGTAGGAAATGTTTGCTCCCTTGTTGCAGACTTCATGCATCTAGCCACAAGTAAGGTGGATTTATTTACTTTTTATTTTAAACCAATTTCTAAACCATTCTTAGCAAGATATTTCATGAGGTTATTTTGACAGTAAAGTGGTACCACAGAATGTGTTGCCATAGCAACCAGTTTTCTTACAGGGATTACTAAAAGGATTGGGTTAACTCTGCAGAGTATCGCTCATGAAGGACTATTACTGCTTTGCATTTGGACAGACAAAGGAAGCAGAATACGAGTCCTTCCCATCTATTTATGATGCCATCTTCCACAGTGTTTACCCTGTGTTCATATTTTAAATTTCAGAATTGCTAGATCACAGAACAAAGTGCTTCTTGCCCCCTGGAGCACAAAGCAAGGAACTGCAGCAGTACTAGGTGCAGAAAAGCCTGTAACACACATCAACTGTGATCTTAAAAGCAAATATAAAAGGTTAGAAACAAGTCAGAGAAAAAAAAATATATATAGTCAATTTGCTTTCTAAAGGCAAAAATTAAGCACAGCGTTGGAGATAATTTTTCAACATAATAACAGAGGATGAATAATGAAATTCGAGGGAGAACGTATGAGATTTAACTATCACAGAAAAAGTAGAAAATGATGATAGCAAAAATATTATTGAGCAACAAAAAGTAAACAAGCAGAACACGAGAGAATTCTATTATTTACATTACGTACAATGTATGAGTACAGAGATAGAATGGATATCAGAATAATTTAAATTAATGCTGTCAAGATAGATGAGATGATATTGGAAATGTTCTATAATCAGATCTCCTGACCATTTTTAAAAAGGACCAGCAGATGTCAAAATGCATTAGAAACATTTGGAATACATTGACTGGTACTCTGATGCCACTAGACATCCAGGTATGACACAATACAGGCTAATTTACAGACAACTGAAAAGTAGGGCTGGATCTTTTCATACTGAATAACTGATTTCTGCTTTCTTCTTTCCCAGATTTCTGCTACAGATAAAGCACTAAAAAGAAAGCAGTAAGATAAACGCATGTTAAGGGCCAACAAGCAGCTATCACTATCACTTTTCTCACCAATCCCAGATGCCAGAAGCCTGGTTCTTCCCAGACAACAGGCAGAAAGGACTAAGTAAAAACAAGTTGCTGCAGGGAAAAATAGCTGCAAACAGGGGAAGGACTTAACAGCAGCATGAGAAAAAGGGGAGTCAGAAATCTCCCAAATGAGGGAGTAGGTTTGCATACACTAGGGAGATGGAGACATCTGGGGGAGACAGATGCCATACAGAAAGACGTACCATCTATCCATGGATCTCAAAATGACACACAAGACCATAAAACCCTTAACCCAGGCCACCCACTTTCCTGCTATCCCTTCCCAGCCTTCATTCTGTGTTTCTCAGATCTCCCTCATTTTTCCATTCTGTTGTAAAATTCAATTTTGCCTCCTCAGAGATCCTTCGGACATGAAAATCTAATTTTGTGTATGCTGGGAAGCCTTGAAATAGCCCTATGGGGAGAGGTTTAGCGAAATTGAAGTTATTTATGCCCTCTTCCCAGAAGAAAAAAAAGAAAAGAAATAAATAAAAAGAGAGGAAGAGCTTTCTGTCCCCTGAAGAAAAACAGACACAATTGTGAACCTTTTATATATGCCTTTTCTGACTAAAAAAAGGAACAGAAAATGTATCTAGAAAATGCCACCTAGATCACAGTTGCTCAATTAACAGACTTTGACATTACGAAACGGTGAAGTCAACATAACCTGTAGTACTAAGCTTCAAAAGCCAACCAAGTTACAAGAGGCAAGACTGTAAGCGTCATAGATCATCAAACAGATCAGACAGAAAACATTAAAAGATATCAGATTCTACCTATAAAAAAGTAGTAATTGGTAGGGAAATAACCAGACACTTATGCAGAATAAAACATCTAATGAAAGACAGCTATATTCTAATTGGTTCACTAAAATAAGTAATAAAAATTGCTTAAAATGGTGCACGACTAATAATGCATTTTCTGTGTATAAAAAAGAGAGAGAATAACAATACGGCAATAAGAGAACAGCAAGAGCTAAAGCAAGAGCATTGGGCTATTATAATTAGTGCCAAGTTTTCCTCATACTTCACTGGTTCTGAGGCATACCCACCAATTTGATGAGAATTTATATTACATCTTTGAAAACGTAGGTATGGAATTCTTCCTCTTTATGTCTTCATTTACACAAATTGAAGAATTGTCCCAGTAGGAAACTTTACACTGAATAGTATTTTATTCTGTAAACAGGCTATTTGTTCTTCCGATATATTTATGTACACCAGGTTGAGGATCACAGTAACCTGATGTCTCCCTCCTGATATAAGAAAACAAACTAATATTGAGCAATAGACAGGATAATGAGACGAAAAAAAACAGAGAAAGTCTCTTCCACTCTTAAATGTCAACAGGAAAATAAACACCTTCAGCCTCTTACTTGAAACTGCTAGCTACTGAACTACCACATTCACAGCTTAAGAAGCTTTATGCCATGTATAAAAGACCCACAATATTTCAGCCTCCTTTTTACAGATTGCAACAGTTTCCTGAGTAACATATAATCTAGACAAGATTTTCTATGAATATGGTAAGTTCAAATGAAAACTCTTATTTACTTTTATTCCCTCTTTTTCTCAGTTTTTAAAGAAAACTGGTCTGCTTTCTGCCTTAAAATTTTTAGCATCCATTGGTTAGGCAAAATGTGATTAAGCACCCTGGTTTCAGGATAGAGAATAGACTTCCCTGTAGTAGTTCAGTGAAAAGTAATATCAAACATCAAAAGCTTTCTTCATTTGTTGTATCACTGCTTTAGCATAGCTGTCATCTGGCTGCAGTAGTATTGCAAATACCCTTTCAGACAGTACTCACCAAAACAGTTACGGCAGGACATATACCATTTGATACTGCATCATGGGCACTAATGTTAACTTTTCATTCATCTTATCACTAGTGCATATTGAGAAAAATACTCTGTTTGAATCAGAGAAGCAAGGACAAAAATCAACCCCTCTTTTGGAAATCAATCTCCTTCTGCTTATGGAAGGTAGAAAGCAACCAGATGTTTGATAAGTTAAATGCCACCATTCACTGTGCAGCAAGGAAGTTAAGGGCGGTTTGTTCTTGAAGAGCAAACTGCCTTGACAGACATAACCATGCCAGTATTTCATATGATCCTAACCACTGGATGGCAGAGGCATGCCACTACTTCTCCTTCATCTCCCTAAAAGGATAAGTAATAAAGTTGTGAAATATCCATGAAAATAATGCAGTTCTTTGTCTAATAGTCTAAATCTACGTAACTGTGAATGAGGACCTAATAAGGAAGGGACCTGTTCCTGAATATCCACTGTAAACTGGGCCAAGAAGGGTGCTGTGCTGTTGCTGCTCCCTTGGACACAAGGCTCCTCATGCACCCCCAGCCAGTGCCCAGGATGTACCCAGGGAATTGCTTACCGTAGAAGGGAAAAAAGCAGCATTTGAGCATGAAGTGTAACACCATTGATAATTATTTTCCACAGCAGGATCCCTACATCAACCAAATGCACCCTTCTGGGATTCAGTAAGGATCCCAGCAGGCAGAAACCTCATTCACAAGACATGCTATGTCTTATATACAAAATGACAGTGAAATGTTTTAGAGGCCTTGGCATACCTTTCTCACATTCCCCAAGGCACCCTTCACCCTGATTGGTGTTTTTCTGTTTTCCATCCTCATTATCTCATCCTCCACCATGCACTGCACATTTCTTCCACAACTTCCTACTTTACATTTCTTTCATCATTGTCATGCTGTGTCATTTGTTTGCATTTCCTGTACTTAGCCAGGAGGAAATGCCAGGAGAAGGACAATCTTGCACTTCAAGCTGCTGAATGCTGGAAAACAGCATGCTGTACATGTCTCTGCCACAACTCCTGTCAGATGCAGAGCACGTTGCAAACTTCTCCAAGATGACTGTTAACTTTGTGGTCCTCATTTCTTGGCTATATCAAAATCACATATGAAAGTTTACAGAGATGCTGGGCTACATCAGAAATCAGTGTGAGATATTCTGTGACTATTTATCAGAGGTAGATGTTGGTGGTATGGCACTTGAAGTTGAACCTTACCAGCAATATTCCATTATATTTTGTTGCCATGTGATAGAATGGCATCTGGCATAGAAGTGCACGAGGCAAAAACGTGCCATAGAATTCCTCCATGCAAAAAAAAAAGTTGCACCCAATTGATGCTTGCTGAATGTTTATTGAGTCCAACACTGGAAGTAAGCACAGTGAGGCAGTGGGTGGTAAGTTTCAGCAGTGCTGATAGCAACATGAAAGACAACCCTCATTCCAAAGGACCATGCACAGCTGTTATGACATGAAATAGAAGAGTGTCTAGATAAGCTCATCCACATGAATTGGGAGATTATGACCAGGGAACTATGTACAGAGCTGAATATCAACTTCAATGCATTGGAAACAATGGTGGCAATATTGGAATATGACACAGTTTGCTCCCAGTGGGTCTCACAAATGCTCACACAAGAACAGAAAGAGCACCAGATGCAAGTTTGTCAGGACCAGCTGAACCAATACAAGGCTAGAGGTGACAGTTTCCTGGATCACATCATTATCATTGACGTGATGCAGTATCATCACTATGAGCCAGAATCAAAACAGCATGCCATAGAGTAGCCACATTTGAATCTCCTATTGAAGAAAAAGTTCAAAACACATCCCTCAGCAAGTAAAGTGATGTGCAGTATCTTTTGGGATAGGAAATGGGTGATCTTTCAGGGTTTACTGGAGCTACGACAAACCATAATTCTGACTGTCCTACCACATCCACTCTACAGTCCAGATTCTGTGCCTTCTGACATCCATCTATTCAGGCCCATGAAAGATGGACTGCATGGGCAACATTTTCCTAGCAACTATGCCATTATAGAAGCTATGAAACAGTGGGTCACCTCTGCTGGAGCAGATTTTTACAAGCGTGCAATGTATATTCTTGCTCATCACTGGTGAAAATGCACAGCTAATGGTGGTGACTATGTTGAAAAATAATGTTCCGTATCTGAGAATTTGCTCTATTGAACAGTGCTGTTGTACTCTTTGTACTTGTTGTACCATTACTTTCCAAGCAACCTAAGTACAAGCTGCAGTAGCCCCAGTGAAGGAGAATCTTGACTTCTGGACCACTGCTCATCAGTCAAGCTGTACATAACTGTCTTTTTGTTTGGCATTCTGCAGTAAAAAGCTTTGTCTGAAATATTTTCAGTGTTTTGAATGTTGTATCAAATGTTTTGATCTGAAGCACAATAATTTTTGAACCCAGAAATAAATTACTGGAAGTCACTAAAATGTGAGTCATAGCCATCTATTCGCAACAGTAAAATGTATTAACTTTAGACATACATGATTAATTCACGTGTCTCATGAAAAGTACATAGATGTTCCTGTTAATGCAGCTACTGCTGCTCAGTGTGCAAGTGCTACTGATACCTATCATAACAAGCATGTGAGAAATTAATCATTCAAGTTCAGCAATTCTTTCCCTCTATTCAGCACTGGTGAGGCCACAGCTGGTGTACTGTGTCTGGTTCTGGGTTCCTGAGTACACAAGACTCCAGGGGAGCCACTGGATAGAGCACAGTGAAGGGCCAAGAAAATTATGAAGGGACTGGAGCATCTCTCCTATGATGAAAGGCTGAAAGAGCTAAAACTGTACAGCTTGGAAAAGAGAAAGCTGAAGGAGAGGAGGTGGTTAGGAGATCTTATAAGCATCTGGAAATACCTGAAAGAAGAGTGCAAAAGAGGACAGAACCAGGCTCTTCCCAGTGGTGCCCAGTGCCAGGCCAACAGATGACAGGCACAAACAGAAATGTAGGAGGTTTCATCTGAACATCAGGAAATGCTTTACTGTTCAGGTAGTCTGAGCAGCAGAACAGGTTGCCCAGAGAAGCTGTGGAATCTCTTTCCTTGTAGACATTCAAAACCTAACTGGATATAATCCTGGACAAGCTGCTTTAGGTGGCTCTGCTTGAGCAGGGCAATGGACCAGATGCCCTCCAGAAGTCCCTTTCAATCTAAACCAATCTGATTCTTTCATTCTCTCTTCAGATTAGGATCTGATACTGTGCAGTAAATATACCCTTGAACTAGATGACAATAAGAAAGTGCGGTGTGCACTGAATAAAGCAAGACTTATAAGGAAAAACAAGATTATAAAATGAACAAGTATATCTGAATGTGTTTTTCACAGCAAGCTTATACATTTTAATCTTGCAGAAAAGAGATACCATTCCTTCCATCTGTAAAGGAACTACAGTATTTTGAGAAAACTTTTCATTTGCCAAAAGACTGCAACATTAAGAAAATGGTCCAGCAAGAGAAAACTATACATTCTAAAAAGACACTGACCTTGGCTAATTGTTGTTTTTTTTTTTTTTTAACTAGAAGTAAAAGCTTCTGAATATGATGTAGTTATCTTAGGTTATACATACATAAAATAGTCTCCACACAAAGAGTACCACATTCAGTTCAGAGTAGATGGAGATTCTCAAATGGCAGAAAACTCAGTAATTCAATAAACTGAAAATTTGTAGAGAATTGAACACTAGATACTTTTAAAAATATACTTTAAATATAATAAACAGCTATTAGTTAAGAATTCTGCAGTACATAGAGCTGATAGAATCTTCATTTTTAGATATTTTTGGAAACATACTGCATTTATTTTTCTGCTAGAAATTAACTGCATTAGCTACTTGAAGTTGCAATATAGATTTTCTTGATAACGCACTTAAAATAATTTTTTAAACTAGTTTGAACTGTTTAAAAGCTAACAATGTAATCTGAGCTACTTTCTTAGTCTATGGATTCAACTGGTTGTGTTTAACATGGGAAAATATAGGCACTTTCACAACCTACTCCATTCTAATATTCATGGGAGAGGATTGAATCATCTTCCAAATGAATTTTTAGCTCTTAACATTAGGTGAAGCAAAGTGAACCTTACTTATAAGTGTTTAATAGACTTTGAGCATGTATCTAATCCTCATATATAGGACTATTTTCACAGTTCATCCCAAATATTCAAATATCAACACCAAACACTTGGTACTGATACTTGATATTGAGATTTGATATTAGCCTATAATAACTTATTTGATATTACTTAACATCAAAGCACTCTGAGTGCTTTGCTTGACCAAGGAGAAAGAACTTATCATTTTGAAGGATAAATCTCAAATGAGGAACTCAACCCAGCAACCACTCAGTTTGCAACACTCTAACATAAATGCATTTATAGGGATGCCTTTCTACCCCATAAGCATAGTAGATTTGACCTAAGGGAATATACAAATATAGGCTATGCAAAAACGCATTAATTTGAGTCTTGAGCCTTAAGCACATGAATAGTTCCAATTAAGTTAATGGGATTTCTCATGTTAATGGCAAGCTTATGTGTCTCCCTGAATCAAGGACTGAGTGTTTATACACACGACTCATTCTAAAATATGACTCACTAAAAAACTCATATACCAGTTGAGAGAAACTGATAATGAAAGGTATAGGTGCCTGCAGAAAAACAAGATCAATATTTTCAGAAATATTAAATAGAAACAAAAGCTTAAGTGTATTTACTTTGCATTAAAAAAAATGTACTTCAAAGACGAGCATTTTTGGCTTTGAAAGTCAAAGTAAAGAAAATATTGCTTGGAGAATAACTAGTGACATCTCAGTATTCACCATTCCTGTACTGAATGTTAGCATATAATGTTTGAAAAACTCAGTGCAATATAATTGCAAAGCAAATCAGCCATAAAACATGCATTTTTCCTTTTTAAAAGTTGTGAAATAGAGGGTGGATAAGTGGGTGGCAGAATGATGAAACTTATAGAAAATATATTATTTGTCATGAAATAGAGCAGAAGGAACAGAAATTAAAGTATGGGAAAAATCAGGTGGTAACTGAGTAGGCAGGAGTCACCACTTTATTACTCCTCCAGTACACAGTTTATTTCACGTATATATTCTCAGTAAAAATGTGTTACTGAAAGTGAAGTTGTTATTGCATTAAGATGCTGTTGGCTTAATGAAGGATGCAAGAGAAAATCCCACCTGAGTAGACAAAGCCATTCCAAAGAGATACTATAAACAATACTCAGTCATCTGTCTGAAGATGAGTGCTGGTTAAGAGTAGATAATCAAAAAACCTTAAAGAACACTTGTACAAGATCACCTCCAAATCCATCAATAACAAATCGCACGCAGTTTGTCATATTCTACCTAAAATACTAATACAATATAAAGACAAAGCACTGGGATAACTGACAATAGGATGAATCTCTTGACAGTAAAGTCACTGTGTTACAGAAGTTGAAGGCCTAACTGCAAAAGATCAGTCAAAGAGTAAGATGTGCAAATGCTCAGATTTTTCTACAGATATTAGGGGGAAAAAAAAAGAAAAAAGGATTAGAAATACACACACCTCTCATAAGAAATGCTGAATTCTCAGTGAAATCTGACCTACATGAGATCCAGCCAAATCCTCTCTCCCATTCCTAGTTTTTCTTCACTCAAATCGCATGTATAAACAGAATTTAAAATCTTCAGTAGAAAGCCATTGTGGTATGGATAGAAAAAAAAACAGCAACCTGTTGCTTCTTCGCATCTTACATAACTGAAATGACTTCTTTGCAATTATCTCAATAACAAGGACTACCAGATTTAAGACAGTTGTTGCTTTTCCTGTGCTACCTCATCTGTACTGTTCTTTTTATCTGCGGTAGAGTCAACATAGTACGTAGAGATCTACCCCAGTAGAAGTACACCTTTAGTTCATTTTCCACACATATTCCTGGGTAGCTTAAGAGCTAATACTTAATCCTTTCTTCAGCCTGCTATTATATAGTGTTTTAAAAGTTCTGTAAAATACAAATGAAATCAGTAACGTCTTCACCTATAACTCCTATGCAACACTACTTCTTATGAAGTACCTATGGCTAAAGTAGTGATCTGATAAAATTACTGGGATTCCTTAAAAGAAACACCAGTCTGGACAGAGAGAAGGGCAGGGAGGTGAATATGCTAACACCTATAAGAAATCAACCATTAATAATTAAAAAAAAGATGAGCATAGGAACAACAATTGATACATTTTAATATGCATTTTGTCTAAGGTTGACAGGCAGTGCTGAGGATGCTTCTTTGCAGACTGTTATAGTTCATATTCCAGAGATACGGAGCAGAGCACCAACATCAACACAAATAATAACCAGCATTAATAGAAACTGCTCAATCTCAAATAACTACTGAAGCAAATGAAACTGAAGAGCCTCTGCTGAGATTTTTCACTCATGGCACAAAACTGAGACTTATAATAAATTTAGGAAGGACAGATGCCCAGGGAAAAGAAAATATATGATTAAAAAATGGCATTAGTCATTCAACTCTTACATCCTTCTAAAAAAATTAGAGAAAGCAATGTAAGAACAGGTGTGCACGTGGTCAAGTAACCCTGGACCCATATTCCTCGAGAACACAAACTCAACTAGGGTATGGTTGCGATAGCCCAGACTGCCTCCAGTCTTAACCTCTTCAGTGATCTTCTCTGCACTGGTGAGCACCAGGCCCAGAAACACTTAGCTCTGGTTGACCTGTCTGTTCCTGTCTGGACCAGGAAGTTGCCCTCAACAGACTCCAGGAGTCTCCTGGATTGCTTGCAGGAGGTAATTTTGCCCTCTGAAATATGGCAGAATATTTACCATTAAGATTACTTGTATACTGCTCCCTCTTACCAAGAAGAGAACAAAGGAAACTGAGACTGCTGCTGCTAAGAAAGTACCTACTTATTCAACTTCACAAGAATCATAGAATATGATGAAGTGATACTCTACATTACCATTTATCTTCACTCCTTAATGGATCCTGTGAGAACTCACATAACTCTAATGGATTAGCAGGCTCCATTTTTTGTTTATGCCACAAGGACAAAAGTTCTCTTTATACTGTTCTCCTCACAACAGAAACAGGTCACAGACACTCTCATATGGTACTCATTTTTCTCATGCACTTCCTCTCAGATGTTAATCATCAGGCTTTATTTATCTGCTAGTCCTGAGCTTAAATTTATTCTTATATTAATGGACTAGACATGAAATCAGTGTTGATTTCAGGTATATATAAAAGGCATTTAAGAATCTATCATTATTTTCTACCATTTATATCTTTTGTGTAGGTAGAACTAATGTTGCTATGTATTAAAATGCACAACTGTACCTGCACTGGTACCTCCTAACAAAACTCTGAGCAGAGAGAGTTCTAGAAATATTACAGAAATACTTACTTCTGTAATATGCAAGAAAAACAATAATAAAAAAATCAAATACTAAGAAGTTCTGAAGTTACTTATGTGTTGCTTAAGATTATAAATCAGAAATGAGTTCATTTTAAAGCTTGTTTTCTCCTTCTTTCCTTATTAACTCACTTACCTTTCCCTATGGTAAACATCTACATGACAGCAAAAAAAAAATCTCCCATATATTCAGGCTCACACTTTTTACAAACCATCAAAACTACTTTTTCAAAGAGAAAAACTATGTTTTAGAAACTAAAAGCTAAATGTAATTAAATGTTAGAGATCTCTCTCACATTCTTTATCAGTAGCATACATTGTTACAAACGTTTTGCTTAAATGCGACAAACCAAATGGGTCATCACAGGATTAGCATTTGGTTCTTGATTAAGTTGCCTCTACACCAAGGTCCAGTGCCTGTCATTGTGCACTCTGCCTAACCTCAAACTGTGATTCCAGAACATTCTTTCAGAACAACTTTCAAAGTTGAGCACCACGAGGACATCTCACCTGCTGATCAGAACAGTACAAGACGTCTATGTTTATGCAACTGACTGGAAGGATTCAGCGGCAAATCACAAGCATCCAGTACTATTCTAGACACTGCATGGTAGCTGCAGAACCCTAATCACTGCTCCAGAAGGCATGATGGAGCCCTTTTTAACCCTATGCAAAAGAAACCTTGTCTGTCTGTGGAGAATTGAGATACTTAACTTTTATGCAGATGAATCCTATCTTTGGAGTTTCAGCATTCCTACTGGTAATACTATGGTCAAGCAGAAAGAAAATGAATTTTAAGAAAAACCAAGCAAGACTGTGATGAAAACGACTTTTTGTTCTCTTGTGGGAGAGAAGTTTCAAAGGTCATTTTGGCTAGAACAACAGAAAAATCTGAGGAGAGAAAAAACCCATGGGAAATGCAATTAGGAGTCCACTACAGATCTTTTGAAGGTCTCTAGGGAAAGTCAGGCCTTGAAGGCAATCTCTGATGGCTGCTACCCTAGTAATAGCAAAGTTCATCAGTCTCGTTGATGATTTGTTTTTGTGATATTATGACAAAGAGTTGAAGTTAATATTGCAAAATCACCTTTCTGGATGAAAATCTCTCATAATCTCTCTCATGTTCTTCATAAGTAGTTGCCACTAAGAAGATCCCAACTGAAGCTGGAAACTACAGCTTATAAATGCACTCCATGTTGCACAGTACTGCATACTCACAGGACAGCAGATACGAGAGTATGGAAGAAAAGTGTTCTTCTGCTACATAAACCTGACAACAACATGCACAATGGCAAAGGCAGCTCAGGAAAGGTAAGGAAAGAAAATGGCTCAAAGAGGTGTGGAAAAGAATGCTCACTTACGCACTAACACACACAAAGATACCTAATTATATTTACTGTAATTAGGTAGTAGATATTTCATATTGACAAGATGATCTCATGATCAGTTCCAATAGACTCTTCAGATTCTGAGTAGTCCTGCTTAGATTGTAGATTTCTTTGGTATGCGGTTGAATATAATGACAAATTATATACGTGCTCACTACAATGCATGACAGTCTCTGAACCAAAATGGTCTTTGTGAAAAAACCCACTAGGATCTGCTGTGGTTAATTTAATAAACCATAGCTGTCCAACAGGATTCTCAAGTAGATAAAATACTACAAATCATTTGCTGAACATCCAAAATTTACATACAGCTTCACAGTCATGAAGACAAACAAGCTCTTTGATCAGAAAAGCTTAAGTTATAACGACCTCATACGGAACAAAAGAAAGTGCTACAGCCATATCTGAGATCCTTGTATAAAAGAGATTTACCTAGGATGAAAGAGTCCACAGCAGGGCAACTGAAGTGGCTGGTAGCATGGCAAGATTTAAATACAAAATAGACTTGCAAATATTAGGATTACTCATCCAGCAAAAGGATAGCTTTAAGAAACAACAAGCCTGCATTAGTGCAAGTTGTGGAGAGTATACACCAACTATCTTTTCTTTACTACTCTGTCAGATTTTACTGTAGAAGAATAAATGCAAGCACGTATTCAAGAAATAAAGTGCCAACACATACAGCATTTTCTGCAAAGATATAATACACTGGTTATCAAGGTAAACAATGTGGCAGATTGGACCAAAAGGATTAGACACATTTAGGATTCACCAGTGCAAGCCAAATACCTAACAGCATTCAGAAGGATACATTTGCCTGTAAGCTGGTTTCCTGCAAGTATCTGATAGTCAAGGAATTTGCCCCACACATACATAATTGGAGAGACTGACTAAATATTCCAGAAAACCATTATAGCAGAAATGAACTCGTATTTTCTAATGCAGATCAGATGAACTGGTGGCTTGGGCAGCATCCCCTCCTCTCCCCCCTTGTTATAGTTGACTCTATGTAGTTTAAATCATACTAAGCACTGTCATATTTCGGCATTTTACATTCTCAAATAAGTGCTGACTATCTCACAGGGTATGTCTGTGCAGCACACTGGAGGATTGTCTAGCAATACTCATAACAGAAATCACAGCAGCAGGGAGCTGCAGGCTAATTTAGTTGGCTGGGAAGCATGCCATCAGGCAGATTATTCTGTGTAGAGTTCCACTTGGTTGCAGTTAGGCTCCCTCCAACACAGAAATCTTTATGATGCTGTTCTAAAGCACAGCATAATTTACAGATACAGAAAATAGCCCTACAGTAGTTCTTTTAATAACTGCAGAACTTAGGTTAGGAAAAATGCCAAACAATTGTTTGAAATTCCCTGTGCTGTGTAAACTGCTTAAAAAAAAGAATGGACAAAAATTTGCATGAAGTCAATGTTTTTTCCTCTACTTCTTTGTAATGTCTATCTCCTATTTACATAGAATTGAGAAGCCATTTTGAAAAGTATTTCATAGCATGGTATCATACTTGAAAACAAACCATAGATGCTTGGTATGGATGCCAGATTATAGATGTCTAATGGAATAAATCACAGTAAAAACAGTTCTTCTCAGTGGGAAATACCACCATATGCATTAGGAACTAGGACTAACAGATGGTTTTCTGTTGGGTGGTAGCTTTTAAAAACAATTCATAAAGTTATATAACCCTATCTTCAGAGAGTGGGTAGACTTTTGTAACAAGGGAATCTTAAAATGCCGAGTTTATGTATCCTGCAAGGGATAAATAAAGGGCTTTTGTACCTTCATGCCCAATTGAAATAAAAGCTAGCATTAGCTTGTAAAATGAAGTTTGTAACCGAACTAGAGGTAAGAGCCAGGGATCAACCATTCAAAAATTCTTGCAATGTCATAATTCAGCAATATAAAAAAAAATCTATGCTATAAGAGGGGAATTAAATAAAGTAAAAGTATTCCAAACATTGGCTCTGGGTATTCCCTTTTTGTAACATTATAAAAACACATGGGAAAAATAAATACCACTAAGGTGTGTTATCAAATTTTTCCTATATTAAATAATTTAACATATACCGGATTCTTACCATGGACTCTCAACAAATCAGGCCAGGTGATTTTAATATTCAGTAACAGAAAAAGCTAAGCTAATTGCTCTTGAATATGTTTTTAATATATCCACATCAGTCAGACATTGTATGTACTTCTAGGCTGCTCATCTTCCTCACATGGAATTTTGCATATGGTATTATTTGGAGAGTGACACAAATTTACAATATGATCAAAACATTCCACTTCTCATCTAAGAGAGTAATCATTTTATTCCAGAATATTTGATTACTCTTTTTCACTATAATACTTCAGTCCAGACAGTATTTGTTTAAAAGTTGCATTAAAAAAAAATCAATATTATGACATGCTTGAATTATGTAAATTGTTTGTCTCATTATCTTCAACAAATGCCAGTGATTATTACTTTGCAAAATAAAAAATATTCACTTCTAATTGTTGGTATTCATTTTCCTTTGCAATAAATAAAATAAATAACTGACCACACAAATTTTATTCACTTCTCGTATATTCATTCCTAATAATCTTCTTCCATAACACACAATTCTATCATTTCAAATCTCCTTAACATACAAAAATAAATCATATTGCCTTTATATACCTTCACCTTGATTTTCTGACATGAGAATTAAAAGTCAATCCTCCCTTTGAATACATACCACCACTGTTTTCAACAATGTTAATATCACATGTTTTAAAATATATTTTTCTCATTCTCTCTTAAAGTACATAAGCATTAACTGCCCATTTTAGATGACAGAATTAAGGAGAAGTTGACACTTATATTGTGATGAAATCCAAATCTTTTTTCCTGAGACTACAGAACCTTTCTCCATGCTTCAATTTATATTATTTCTGCCAGCCTATATTATCTATTATATAACCACATGAAATGTAATCAGATATACTGCTACCTCTTCTGAGAAATCCCTCTATAGTGCAGTCCCAATGACTTTAGTACTTCAGTTTTATTCTGAAAGCAAAAAATGAGGGCATCTCATAACACAAGTTTCTCAGTATTTACTCCAGGTAATTAAGAACACTAGAAAAAACACTTTCTGGAACTATACCTCCTTTAATCTATACTCACAATTCAAAGACAGCAAGATACTGCATTTGCATTTGGAAATCTATAATGTAGGTTATGTTTTCTGCTTCTGAACATGATAGCATAAATGTAAAAGCAAACATTGCGAGTAAATACCCTCTGCATAAGATTGAAATGACTGATGTGAAGAAAGTATTTCTATTTGGAGTTTCATTTTTATTAAGTGCCTCTAACAGAATTTTGTTATTGGAATTTAATTTTAGTTCCAAATTTTTTTTTCTCCTCAACTCCAAATGTGAAGAGTATTTGTTTATTCTCATACTGTACAGAAAACACCACCTTGCAAGTGCATTCTTAATTGAGAATCAGAAATGTGCAATAACCTTCTGAACAGAGAAGAAGACAAATGTCTTCTAACAGTCAATTTTTAAAAATGTTCATTAAATTAACACATCCAATTTATGAACAAAAAGACTGGGGCGTATTGTATCTAATATGTACATATTGCATATATGTGCATATGCACAGAATAGCGTAAGCAGTCTTAATATTCTGTTTTTTGTTTTGCAAAAACAAAGAAAAAGTAGCATTAAATAGAAACCTTTCTCATAGGGAAACACTCACACACACCATTCTCTCTCCTTTCTGAATGTTTTTAAATTAAGAAACACCAGGAAGTACACTGTAATAAATATATTTCTGTTTTTAGTATCACATTTAGAACGATATGTTCTCACACAAATAGTTACACCTCAAGCTCAAGAAATGGGTAGCAGAGGAATTAAAATTAAAACAATTTACTAGCAGGAGCTCTGTAACATTCCTCACAACATACACTTAATCATTCCAGTGTTTGTTTTCCTGGCACTTTATTCTTCCATACCTTTTGTTTGCAAGCTATACCCATTTAAATTTTCTTACTTGCTTTTGAATTCATACAGATCCTTTGAATAGACACTTGACATGTTACCCCTATGCAATAAAGCATTTCTCAATTTAGCCCTGAGATTTTAGTTTGTACCTTAAATGTATGCCATGATGTTTGATAATTTTCCACTTACAAGAATTACAGACGTTTAAAAGTAATTTATACTATAAACTGTTTTAAAAATGCATGATTTTAAGAAAGCAAAGAAAAAAAGTTGAAACTCTTGTATAACATGGCTGCTTTTGTTCTTGAAATTACTGAGCCAGACTGCCATCTATTGGAAAATAAACACTTCTAAAATTATATTTTTTTTGAAAACTGAAAGTACTATATGCTACTGTAAAAAACTGATTTCCAAGCAATCATACTTAAGACAGCTTAATTTTAAAATTATGTGAAATATTTTACATGAGAGCACATCATACGTGTGTTAAAACAAAGCCAAATTTGCAATATCAAGCATGGAAAATAATGAAGTTTCTGGTATAGCTTTAACTTTCTTTAGTTTGTTATTTGTAACGAGCTCTTCAAGTAAATTGTCAAGTAAAGCTCTTCAAGTTAAAATATTCACATCTGACTTTGTACTACTCAACAAACAAGCATTCAAAGTATTTAGCTTCTGTTCTCATTCAGGAAGCTAACAGTCCACACACCATTCCAGAATCCCAAATTTTATCCAGTTCCCTCTCCAACTTCTGGAGTGGAATTCTGCAATGGGGTCACTTTATCACATCTGTTCCTATTTGAACCTATACCATGGCATTTAGTATTATTCTCCTTACTTTCACTTACTGTTCCATTGTATTCTCTTCCTCCCAGAGGTTCAATTAATCTAATTTGCAAGATTTTGCCCTTCAATTTTTCTATTCAATTTTCCGATGTCCTGAGGAAAGTTAAGTCAACAGAAAGGAAACTAAATCAATTTTTTTTTCCTCTAGAAAGATCCTTTTCAGTTTTACCTGATCTCAGAGATGTGCAAACTCTACTTTAAGATTCTGTAAACACATTAACCTCTTGTTTTGTTAAATGCCTTATGTCACAAGTGAGACATCAAGTCAACAGAAGCATATATAGTAATTAAACATGAGTGTTTTCCACGCAAAATTTGTTGAAAAGGCTGTCCTGAAGGCTTAAGTCCTCTAGTCCAAACATATCAGAAAAACTTGCTGAGTGGCTGAATGACTAATTGTCCAACTACTCAGTAAATGGACAACTGGATTTAATTCTGTTCTTAACCTAAAAAAATTCTAATCCACAACTTCTTCAAAAGAAAATGTAGTATTCTGTAGATGCTGCATCACTGAGCAAAAAACAATGCAAGACATCTAAGGTCAAGAAAAGAAACAGAATTTACTAGTGGATAACGCAGTCCTAAGCCACTCAGGACAGCATCAGTATTTTCCCAGTGACTGTAAAATACACAAAGAATCCTGGAGGGAATCATATGGGAGACTACAAATGTGATGTGAAAATTCACCCTTATGCCATAGAGAGGACTGAACTGCACTTTTCCACTTCCCAGATGAAACTTTTTATACTGTAGTTACTGAATTAAAAAGTGGACAGCATCACTACTACTATTACGCAAAACAAAAACAGTTCTGCTCTTTGAAATATCAGAGGTTGATACTGATTCAGGACAGAATTCCAGACTGTGAATACTAGGTAGAAACATACCTTTCTTAAGTTCCGAATCAATCTAAATTTTCAGTCCCAGAGAAGATTTAGCCCTCTTCAAAATTATCAGTTGTTAATGAAAGCTAACAAACGCACTCTGCTTCCTAATGCTTTCTCCTTAATGTGTCCATGCTAGGGTAGGGTAGCCTCAGGAGCTGCTTCCTTGATCCAGCTGCTCAGATCTTGACCCACAATACCTCCTATATCTCTGAAGAACAGCATGATGCAAAGGCAGGGAGAAAAATGTCTCCTAGCAGCCAGTTCCTTTGAAGAATCTCCTAAAGGTCACAAAGTCTCATGGCTTGGATTTTGGAAAGGTTCAAAATACTGGACTATAGAAGTTCAAAAGTATGCATCTGTCATCATCTCTAGAACCAATATTTGTCCAGGAAATATCACCTAAAAATATTACTAGCAGAGACCTGACTTCTGCACTTGCTCAGAGCTAACATTGCCACAATCAACAACACATGTTAGGGGAAGAGTTGCTGATTCCAATCTGAAGCAGGTGCTCATTTGTAGAGGTTCACCTGGTGCAGTTCTCACACCTGTGCTGGAACTGGTAACAGAAGGACAACACACTTAGTCCTGAAGGCAGAAGGAGTCTGTGCTCCAGTGCTACTGTGCTGTTACTGCTTCCAAAGGGTCCTCGAGTATGTAGCAGCAAGCTGAATAGATGCAGACATAGAACCATGGAATGATTTGGTTTGGAAGGGACCATTAAGATCTCTAGTTCCAGCCACCCTGCTATAGGCAGGGATATCTCTCCCACTAGAACAGGTGGCTCAAAGCCTCATCCAGCCTGGCCTTGAATTTTTCCAAGGAAGGGGCATTCACAACCTCCCTCAGCAGCCTGTTCCAGTGCACCACCACCCTCACAGTAAAGAATTTCTTCCTAATATCTAATCTAAATCTACCTCTTCCAGTTTAAAGCCATTTCCCCTCACCCTGTCACTACATGCCCTTATAAAAAGACTGCTTCCAGCTTTCCTGTAGACCCCCTTCAGGTACTGGAAGGCTGCTATAGTCTGCCAGAGCCTTCTTTTCTCCAGGCTGAAGAGTCCCAGCTCTCTCAGTCTGTTCTTGCAGGGGAGGTGCTCCAGGCCTCTCACCGTCTTCGTGGGCCATTTCTCGACTTGGTCCAACAGCTCAATGTACTTTTTGTGTTGGGGGCCCCAGAACTGAATGCAGTACTCCAGGTGGGGTCTCATGAGAGCAGAGTAGAGGAGCAGAATCACCTCCCTCGACCCGCTGGTGTCTTGATGCAGCTCAGGATATGGTTGGCCTTCTGGGCTGCAAGTGCACATGCCAGCTCACGTTGAGTCTTTCATCAAGCAACATTCCTAAATCCTTCTCCTGTAGTCCCAAATCTTTCTCCTACACCTCCAAATCCTTTTCCTAATAGAGATAGAGGAGATCTCCTCCCAGAGGTTCAAGTAATCCAATTTGCAAGATCCTGCCCTTCAATTTCCCTATTCAATTTTCTCATGTTTACCCCATTGTCTCCTAATAGATAATAGAGAGAACCCACTTACTCTCAAGATTATCTACAGAAGCCTCCCAGCAAGAAGAAAACTTGAGACAAAAAAGTTGTAAGAATCTCTCATATTTATCTTGAAATCCATTTCTGCCTCTTTATCTATATTTCTTTCTACCTATCTCTTTCTCTCTGTATATTCATGTTCTTATACATAAATACTCATGTAGGTTTCCTCAGTCATTATCATTCACTCCTCTAACACCTTCTTTATGCCTGGATGGCTCCTTACTGAGCTTATGGGTCTTCATCTCAGCCATACATTCTACAAGGGGTTTACACACCAAGGGAAAGCAGGACTTCCCCCAAAATAAAAGAGCATATTTCAAAACTAAAAATAACTTTTTGGCTACTAGGAAGACAGAAACTGAACAGACATAGTAACAGTAAAACACTTTTTTTATAATGAAACAGATCTTCTAGATCAAACAACAAAATCTCACATCACAATACAGTTCCTTCCATGCATTGGTCTGTGTAGTTGGGTCCACTCAAAGGAAAAACCCACTCTGCTCTGAATGGTGACTTGATGATAAAAGTGTGTATCATCACCTTGATTCTAGTTTTCATTGAAAAAAAACTTTTTGCACTAGTGGGAAAGAGCCATGACATGCTTTAGCCAGTTCCTATTTTCAAAGATTTCCTTTCATATTGGGTTGAATAAATAATCTCATGAAATGTCAGCAAATGTACTTGCCTGATTTACCTGCTATAGGTTAATTACAGATTTACTGGTTGAATATTCACATTCTATTTCATTTAGGCCTGTAAAATTTTCAGTTTGAATAGAAAGAATTATATGAGTTACAATTTCTGCAAAACAGCAACATAGCAGATTTAAGCAGCAGTTAGCATCTAAATACAGAGGGGCACTTGAAAGACACATAGAAATGCTTAAATGACTCCAGTGCCTTGTTTAGTCTGACTTCAATATGGATTATGTATCTAATTGCTCAAACATAAAAGGGCTTTACAAAAGTAACTACTGCATTTTGGGGCAGCTAATCATTCCTGTAAACCAAATTCTGTCTCCATATATGGTAAGGAATTCTCTAGCACATAAAATGTCTTAACTTGTTATGCTTCTCACCAAACATTAGAGCATAATTGTTCTTAGCTTATGAAAAAAGAAAATGAAATTCAGTATTTAACATTTTACCTCTGTTGTGTGTATTATTTCATGAGCAATCCTATTTATTTTACTTACTGAGCTAAAGAATTAAATTAAAAGGAAAAAAAATAAAAGTGCCTTTTTACCCTGTAATGAAAAAATGAATCCTACAGCACTTTATTTACAGGAATAATATTAATGAAGTTATATTTTCAACTGTAGGTAGAAATCACTGAAGTACCACAACCACAAAAATTTTAAGTATTAGACACTCAATCTTTAATATCATTAACTGCTGGGAAAGCTATATAATAATAAAATTTGTAGGAATTGTAACTGAAAATGTTTAGCTTCTTATTTTGAGGGGTAATCCCGATCAAATTCTGCAAGCATTTAGTTTCAGATATAGTTCTGAGTATACCAATTTCAATGCATTTCTCAAAAAAAAAAAGAAAACCCTCTTTGGACTCCCCAAGCTCAGAAGTAAAACTAGCCTGAGCTTTTGGTCACATCTGTAGTGCCATCAAATGCTATTCTTAGTTCTAGGAGGCTATATCTTTATAAAATTAGGGGAACACTAAATTCTAAGTCTGTAATGAGTGTGTCCTATTCTGTTTTTACTGTTATATTGGACATACCATAGTCTTGCTTTTTTTTTCCCTTGAGTGTGATGTAAATAAAGCAAATACAGAATCCTAAACCATTTAGGTTGGAAAAAACCATCGAGATCATCAAGTCCAATCATCAGCATGACCTACCAAGTCTGATACCTAAACCAAGTTCCTTAGTGCTATGTCCACACTTCTCTTAAATACTTCAGGGAAGGAGATGGCACCAATTAACTGGACAGCTCATTCAAATGCTAAACCACTGTCTCCATGAAGAAATTTATCCTAATACCCAAACTAAGCCCACTCTGGCACTACTTAAGATCATTACATCTTTCACTTTTTTTTTTCCCAAAAAGGCCCCCAGAAGAAGATCAAACTGATTGCAGATGTTGTCCTGATGGCCCTAGATGGCAGGAGAAAGCTATAATTGGGCAGCAATTCCCTTGAATTTAGATCCATTGATACAAAATAGAACAACTACTACTGAATATATTGTCTTGGTATCTCATCTTACTTACTACATTAAGCTTGGTTTGGATTCCACTGGTCATAAGTTCTTCCTCTGATATTTTACTAAAATTGTCCAGAAAATGGTCTGATATTGTATGAGACAGATCTTCAAAAGAGTATTCCTTTTCTTGGCACAATTTGATTTCATCTAAGAGCTTTGATAATTCTCCAGTCACAGCTTCACCTTTAAAAACAGACACACCATTAGTCAATACTTAGAATATTAGAGAAAATTTATGATTAAAAAGGGAATGCAGGTTATGTACATTCTGACTTAATATTTCTTACATTCCATGCCTTAGCATCCAAACAGTGATCTTCACACACAATTCTACCCTCAGAAATAATGGCATCTCATTCCAGGATAGGAATCACTCAAGGTAATCTACTTATTTTTCCACTCCTTTGTAACTTGTATTTAGTTAGGATGAAATACAACATGTACTTACCCTTACTCTGTTTTCCAACACTGAATAAAAACAGCAGCTATCCAAGAATATAAGATTATTCCAGAAAAGGAAAGTTTCTGCAAACATACAAAACTACTCTCTATACACTGCAGGGGATTAGTGTTTGCTGCTTTGAACAAGTAAGACATTATATAGTCTCCACAAACTCTTAGTTGACTGGGACTAAGTTTCAGAGAATAAACATCTGTCCCTGCAAAAAAGCTATGTTTTATAAACAATCCTTGGTCAGAGTCCAATTTTTTGGAATTATGGAGAGATATATAGGGCAAAATCCACAAGTTTGAAACATTCCCCCCTACATTAGCCTATCAGAAATCCACATTTAGTGCATTCTTTACTGTATTTCATGATTTCTCCTTCATTTATCAGACATTTTCAGTTAAGCAATTTACCAAAAGAATAAGACAATGGGCTTTTAATAGCTATACTAACTGAGAACCTATACTTGAAAGATTAGTAGTAGTAGTAAGTATTAGAATCACACTAAGCATTAACTTTTTCTACAAATAGCTCACTTGCAGCAGCAAGCTCTCCATGAAGTGAAAAACTACTTGTTAGGAGCAACTGTGTTACCTTGGGATAATCTACTGCATATGTGTTACACAGTTACCTTTAATAATAGCAATGAACAAGTGAACAGAAGCCAAGTTTATTCTTGAAGGAAGAGACTTTTTCTCTTGAGTAGGTTCCAAGAGTCATACTGTTGGAAACTACAGTCCTCCTACTCAATAAAATACAGAGATAATTTCATTTCACTCTATCCTTTGGAGGGAAAAAAAAAAGTCTAGAGCTCTTTTTGTGCTGTTCTTCATTGGCTTTTTTTTTCCCCCATCATTTGTTATACTAGGTAGACATAAAATATATGACTTATTATGATATATATTTTTAAACTACAACTGTGACTGC
Source organism: Gallus gallus (assembly GCF_016699485.2). Taxonomy (NCBI): domain Eukaryota; kingdom Metazoa; phylum Chordata; class Aves; order Galliformes; family Phasianidae; genus Gallus; species Gallus gallus. Next base: position 47,136,581 of record NC_052532.1, read on the forward strand.
AATTTTTGGATCCAAGAACATAAGCTGTTAATTAAAAGCATCTAATTGTCCTTTAATAGTTAAGTATAAGAAATATTTTAATAAAAACTGTTGTTACATTTTGACAGTGTTTGCACAAAACTTGAAATTGAATCAAAGTCATAATTAGGTCTATTTATATTTAGTTTTCTAATTTAAAAAAATGAATTTACTGCAGATTAATATCAAAACAAGTGAAAATTGGAAGTAAAAGACTTGAATATTAAGAACTATTTTAAAAACATCCTGCAGTACCACAATGAAAACACAGGACTACTGTTTCCTATAGATTTATGTTCTCTCAGTGCAAAAATCTCATGTTCTTCCACATACGTCCTTCAATATTTCTTGCTGGGCAAGAATTAGTTGTGTGCGGTAAGACAGAAACTGCAAATGTGATAACTGACTTGTCTGTAAGCACACACTAAACTGGCTATCTGATCGCTGCCAGAAAAAATACATAAAAGATGAGTTTTGTTTAACTTTCTTTCAGTAAAGGCCTAAGTAATGTCTCTCTCCTCTATCTAGCTATCTATTTTCATGACAGTCACAATAAGGATGGATACAGCTATCCATCTTTCAAATTTGGTTTAAATTATTTGAAATTAGATTATTAGAAAGTGACAGACAGATGGGAAGTACAATCACATACAGTTTCTTTCTTTTAGAATCAGATTACACAACAGACAAGAAGAAGCAAAGTAGCATGTTTTACAGTATATATATATATATAATCTTGAAAGCAGAAGAAAAATGTGTTTTAAAAATGTTTGCTACCTAAGTTAATGACGGATGTTTCTATGGCACAGGGAAGCTGACTTCATGAATGATTTTACTAAACTCAAAGGAACTATTTATATTCATGTTACATGGCTGTCAAGCACCCCAATGGGAAACACGACTAGAACTAGAGTATTTGTTTACTGTCACCATGAAGATCATCTGCTGTAAGCCAGATTATACAGGCTTAAGCTTAATTTTCTGATGAGTTAAACTCTACTAGTAAAGAGGTAAAAGAGACTAAAAAAACCCAAAGAAGACAGGCAGAGTTTTTTTTGCCAGCAGTTAATTATATGTACTTTGGATGACTATAGAAGCCAGTTTGGCCTCTACAATTAGGATGGTTTTCATGAAAAGCAGGATTACAACATGCTCAAGAAATGTCCTTCTTATGACACTGTGGTGCATAAAAATCTAAGAGCATAAGATGAAAGCATGTACACATAACAGTGACAGTCATGGTACATGAAAGGTATGTTAGAAGATTTATCTGCAGGAAGAATGGGAGAGCAGTACACAAATGATCCTTTAAAGTGCCAAATGTAACACAATTGGAAACAGTACTCACTGGCTGAGACAAAATAAATTCGCTCCTATCTTGAACACCTACAGAGTATTTTGGCATATTTATTAATCTTCTGTTTTACTTATGAAATGCATTATGTTATAGAAATTAAAAATATTTCAGATCAAACAATGTAATAGACTGTAACCAATCTATGGCTTGTCGTTTTAGTTCTTTGCTTTCTTTTATGGTACACATTACAGAGTATGCAGTCAAGCTAGGTAGTTCACAATGGAAGAAAAGCTTCTCAATATCAATCTCTCTATCTCTCTTTTTCATATCTTCATACAAACAGTATTATAATTTTACTATTAAAAGACAATTCAATACAGCTTCTGTATTCACAGAGTACATGTATTTACTTTTAGCCTTTGGAGATGGAGGAACTTCTGGAGACAAAATGCAAGACTGATGTTCTGCACCTTCCAGTGGGCGTTCCTCTGAAACACTTGCATTTCCTGTTTCCATATATTCTGCAATTTAAAGATATAAATACATATAAACTCCAGAATGAAGAAGGTTGATTCTAATCAAAAGTATATTTCCTACTTCCTTTTATTATGAAACCGTTGACAGTTCTGCATATTAAAACCTTGTAAATATTCACAAACATTACTGCAAGGCAATCATTTACTGAAAACATTACAAAACATTATAATGGCCAGTTACCTCCTCTAATCTACTGAAACTGTTAGATAAATCTAACTGCAAGAGTAATGAGTTGTAAGTATTACTGTGTTTTTCCTATCTCCTTGAAATATCCATATTACTTCTCCATTATATTATTACTATTGAAAGAGTTTTCTTTTAAATCTGTTAAGAATTTTTAGTCAAAGAATCATAGAATGGCTTAGGTTGTAGGGGACCTTTAAGATCATCTAGTTCCATCCCACTGCAATGGGCGGGGTTGCCACAAACCAGATCAGTCCGCCCAGGATCCCATCAAACCTGCCCTTGAATGCCACCAGAGATGGGGCATCCACAACCTCTCTGAGCCACCTGTTCCAGCGCCTCACTACCCTCTGAGTGAAAAATTTCTAACACCTAACCTAAATCTCCCCACTCTTAGTTTAAAGCCATCCCCTCTTGTCCTATCAGTATCAGACAGCATAAAATATCAGTTCCCCTCCTGCATGTAAAGTCAGTTCAAGTACTGGAAGGTGACAATGAGGTCTCTCCGGAACCTTCTCTTCTCCAATCTGAAGAAGCCCAGCTCCCTCAACCTTTCTTCAAAGAAGGGGCACTCCAGCCCTCTGATTATCTTTGTGGTACTCCTCTGGACCTGATATAACAGCTCTGCCTTCTTGTGCTGGGTGACCCAGGCCTGGATACAGTACTCCAGATGGGGCTTCACAAGGGCAGTGAAAAGGGGTTAATCACCTTCCTCTCACTGCTGGCCACCCATCTTTTGATGCAGCCTAGGACACAGGTGATCTTCCAGGCCCTAGTCAAGATATTCAAGTTAACAATAAGTAGAAATGTTGATACTGAGAAGATATTCTGCTTGCAGTACAGAGACTGACTACTTGAGAAACAAGGCACTCTCAAAAATTTGAATATAATTAGTAGTCTAAAAAAGTCTGTTGTGAAATTCTTTCATTTTTAAAATTTGCTTTGTCCCAACTTCATGAGCATATTTATAAAAACAGATGTACATGAAATGATGAATGAGCTAAACTTCAAATTCACTATTAATTTTGTGTAAGTATACATTTACACATGGATTAGTACACAGCCTAGCTCAATGAAACTCTAAGATTTAAATGAATGTTATTGCAGAATACATATGAAATAATTAGAAATTAATTCATACAGTAGAGTTGTGGTTTTTTGTTGGTTTTTTTTTGTTTGTTTGTTTTTCTAGCAGAATGACTGGTTCCCAGTTCAGACAGTTATTTTGCATCCCCACTTCCTTGATTTCCTGAAGTTTCCTATCCAGAGAGTAAGCACAACAGTACACATGGCAGCATACAACAGTGAACTACAATAACTACTTTCATCAATATCACACTGGATGAGTAAAGTGTTTCTGGGAACTGAAAACTTCCCTGATTTAATTTCTGCAGTCTACAATGTACTTGTTTGTCTAGTTCTATTTCTGATTAAATAACAAATCCGGTAACCCAAATACAAACTGTGATGAAATTGACATCTTAGAAAATGAAATTGGAAATGGCAGAGAACAGCATGCAGTTTTAGAATACTTTTCAGATAGTTATTTCTTAAGACTGTGATTTGAAAATGTCATATAGTAAGTCAGATGGTTTGCAATGGTCCATTGGATAAGCTGTCATAAATTTCTCCATATGAAAATGCACTTTCTTTAGTCTGGTAATTAAAGTAAAGAAGCAAAGGTAAGTTTTAAGTAAGGGACCATGTGAAAACTGTAGAATCTCCAAGGTCGGAAAAGACCTCCAAGATCATTCAGTCTGACCATCCATCTTTCACCAATATTTTCCACTAAACCATGTTCCTCAGTACAACATCTAAATGTTTCTTGAACACCTCCAGGATCAGTGACTCCATCACCTCACTGGGCAGCCTGTTCCAGCACCTGACCACTCTTTCAGAGAAGAATTTTTTCCTAATGTCCAACCTAAATCTCCCCTGGCACAACTTGAAGCCGTTCCCTCAAGTCCTATTGCTAGTTACATGGGAGAAGAGGCCAACCCTCACCTTGCCACAACCTTCCTTCAGGCAGTTGTAGAGAGTTGTAGATAAGGTCAGTCCTGAACCTCCTGTTTTCCAGATTAAAGAGTCCCAGTTCCCTCAGCCACTTGTGCTCCAGACCTCTCACCAGCTATGCTGCCCTTCTCTGAACATGCTCCAGGGTCTCAATGTCTTTCGTGTAGCAAGGGGCCCAAAACTGAACATGGTACTCAAGATGTGGCCTCAGTGCCGAGTACAGAGGAATGACCACTTCCCTGCTCCTACTGGCATCACTATTTCTGATACAAGCCAGGATGCCATTGGCCTTCTTGGCCACCTGGGCACACTGCTGGCTCATGTTCAGTCAAGTGTCAACCAATACTTCCAGGTCTGTTTCCTCTACACAGTCTTTCAGCCACTCTGCCCCAAGCCTGCAGTGTTGCCTGGGGTTGTTGTGGCCAGAGTGCAGGACACAGCATTTGGACCTGTTGAACTTCATCCCATTGGCCTCAGCCCAGGTATCCAGCCTGTCCAGAACCCTCTGTAGGGCTTTCCTACTCCCAGGCAGATTAACGCCAAGTTGGCTTCTGCAGTCATCTGCAGACTTTCAGAGGGTACACTCAATCCCCTCATCCAGGTCATCAGTAAAGATACTGAGCAGGATAGGGCCCAATACCGACCCCTGAGGAACATCACTTATGACCATTCACCACCACTATCTGGGCCCAGCCCTCCAACCAGTTCTTTACCCAGCAAGAGTGTACCTATCCAAGCCAACTTCTCCAGAACACTGTGGGAGACAGTGTAAAAGGCTTGCTGCAAGTAGCAACAAGACAAAATACTCTGCACTGTTTTCCAGCTATGTCAGCTACAATATTAGTTGAACTACTGTGCAAGGTGGAGGAGAAATAAAAGAAAAGCAAGATCCAAGGAAAAAGGGAAAAGAATTCATACTTGAAAATATATACTTGGTAATTTTGCAATTGTCCAATAGCAAACTAAAAATAAAGTTCTACCAAGTAGCAGCATTCAAATTATTGGATTAATAATTAAATTATTCAGAAAGGAAATGCGGGTGAAATTGTGAAGAACTTTAATCTTGGTGTCATTTTGATATTCATATAAGTCTTGGGAAACCTCTAAAAAAGGCTCAGCGCACAATGTGCTGGAGAGGTTTAGAACAGGCCAACAGAAAGTGCCATCCTGGTAAAATAAATGGTTCAACACTTATAGCTTCAGACTTCTGTGGTACCTGTACTGTTAACTTTATGCTATTGAAAATTCTACTGCGTGTATGCAAAAACAAAGTTGTGAGAAGCTCAAAGACTAGGCAAATGAGAACTTACCCACAATGTTACCAAAGGAACAGACACAAACCAAGCGATCTATTTTAAGAGCCAAATACAAACTACTCAAAAGCAGTGGATGCTTTCACCTGCAACAAAATTCTATTTACATGCAGCTAGCTAGAAACTCATCTTCCATGCTTTTCCAAACAATGAAAAATACAAAGCTGTTAACCATCATCTGTGCTGTGTTTACAGTGACGCTTAGAGACATCACTGGATTCTATCACTCTCCTCAAAACAGAAATACAAGCTTAGTCAGCTAGATCAATTCATGACCAGAACAGTTTCCACAGTTGTGATCTGACAGAGTTTAGAGAAGAGCATTCTGCAGCAGGGGAGGGTGAAGTCTGTTCAGGACACAATCTGTCAGAATCATAGAACTTCACCAGCTTTCTGCGTCATGTCATCCTGTTCCATATTTCACAGACAGTGGACATGACTAGTGCAAACAGAGTGAGGGAAGCATATGTTAATGCACGCACTTCAGAGATGGCTCTTCACTGAACTGCTTTGGGAAGAATGGAATATTTTATCTGTTGACTGAAACAGCAGATTACAGTTCAGTGAGGACTAATCCAAAGAACCTGAAAAATCTTTGCCTGATTTCCAGCATTCTTTTCAAATGTTACCTGAGTTTAAAGTAGCATTACTCAATTTAAACAGGGCCACATGTACAAAATTAACAGTACAGAAGTGGTCAAATAGCACTGGAAATAAGAGCAGTGGAAAACACAATCTCAAGAAGGTAATGTTCCAGAAGGGTTCCACACTTCTGTAATATGAGCTAGGCTGAAGTCAAGCTGAAGGGAAAGCATTAAGATGTAGGCAGACACTCACAGCTGTCTCACACTGGAGCCCCAGGAATATCAGCCATGACAGAAGATGGCCCAGCTCAGCTGGAGTTGTCGCTGAATATCCAGGGGCAGTGAAAGCTTAGGCTCAGTTCAACTTGTCCTAACTTCAGTTCCTCCATGTCCTCATTCCTTAGTGAGGTCAGGATTTTTGCTTAGTTTATAAACTCTGGCTTTTAGAGAGAGAACTTAGACCTTTACTTCTATTTTGTATCATTATTACTATTACTTAGTATAAGCTCCTTTGACTTTTGTTTTAATCGTCTATGTCAGCAAAGCAACGAGGTAGATCACCCACAGTTCCTCCCTAGAGTGACTTCCTCTCAAAGAAAAGGAAAAAGGCTTTTAAACTCTAAAAAAGCTAGATTTGATTAACATAAAAATATGAACGTTACCTTTCAAAGTAGAAGATTTTCAATAGTAATTTTCAATTACTACATCAGGTGAATAAAACAGGCCCACCGACACACACCCTGAGCATGGCCTGTGTCCCTGCAGAACACCCTCACTTCTCCATTTCTCTGTGCCTTCCTACACAGCCATCATCTCACAACACCCTTCTGCATGCCTCAGGCCTGGCTCCCTGCATCCCCAACACCTGACTGAGCTCCCTCAGCTCCACCACATCCCATCTCAGCTCTCTAGAAGCAGCTCCCAAAGTGCCTCAACTGTTCCCCTGGGAAGGAGCAAACCCCTGCCCACCAGAGGCTTCATGACCCAATTCCTCCTACTCACAGCAGCAGCAGTTACACAAAACCAACTGCTACCTTCACATCTAGTAAGGCAGCAGGCATGAGGTGAGACCAAGGCCAGACTGCTCTAGTCTCCTGCATTTCAGAGCAGTATTCTGAATGACTCAATTTTAACATGATGCCAGTGGAAAAAAGAAATCCAGATGTTTTAGTTTAGGCCCATAAGGAGACATGTTAGAGATGATAAACAGAAACAAGCACTGGAGCTATGATCCTGAGATAGGTGAGGAAGCTGGTAAACAGTGGTTTAATTAATTAACAAACATAGTTTATTAAAGTGCTATATAGTACTTTATAAAGGGAGTGGATGAATACCCAGGAAAGAAAAATTTAAAGGTACAGGAAATGCTGGGGAATTGACATCCCAATTCTTTTCCTCCCACAGAGATCTAATAAATCCTTGACTGGAAAAGTGAGGCTGCAGACCTGTACTGAAGGAAATGGAAAACCTATTTGTCCACAGAAATACAGTAAGAGAGAGCGAGAATAGACTAAAGCCCTATGATAACAACATTGCAGCTATGTACGCAGGGGAGAGAAAAGAGAGTCCTGGTTCTGTTTCCATTCTAGCACCTGCTTATGTATTTTCCACTTATGAATAATTGGGGGACACGTACAAACTACGTTAGTTTCTTAAGCACTGTCAGTAGGAGACAGGAAGTGGCTTTCTACTACATCTCCCTCCATACCACCTATACTGCAGAGCTTACTGTGTCTTCCTGGTGCCCCCATCGTTTTTCATCTGTGTAACTATCTGTACAGCAAACAGGTATTGGACCAAAGGGATTATCATGTTACAAAGAAGAAATGAAATAAAGATCTTACCCACAGCCTAGGCTCACAGAACGGCTCCAAGAAAAAGGATCTCCAGCTAGAGATCCTTCCTCCTTGGGAGTCAGCCCTTAAGTGGGGTCTAGGGGAGGTGCAGCCTGGCTCCACCCCTTCCAGTCACTCAGGTGAAATTGCGTTCACCTGTGCCCCTGCAGCTGACTCAGCGCTTGCCTCAGGTGGTCAATCAGAGGTTCAGGCCATGATTCAACAGTTCCCATACACTATCATCTCCTCTTTTTTTTTTTTTTTCATAATAGCAAGAATTCTGTTTCCAGAAATAGTGAAAGAGCAAGATTCTAACAGAAAGCATATTGGGCTGGGGAGAAAGGGTTGGAAGATGGTATAGCGTGCACCTGCGTCACGTTCACATGTGCTGAAACTAAAACACAGCTGGTCGGTTTAATTTTAGGCCTACTAGCCTTGGCAACATCCCTTTCATCTTCAGTGGCTAATTATAAAGCCCTAAGTGCCAATACTGTTAACTGCTTCAGCACTGAATGCTGTTGTTTCACTGCATCCAAGAAATGAATGTGCTAATTCTCCAGTCTTTGAGTATGTGTCAACACAGCTAATTCTTCATTATCATGTAAAGTATCTATACTGTAGTAAGTATTTTTAACTAAGCTCAATTCAGTTCAGACCTGAGCCAGACATGGAAAATGATGAAACATATATGAAAGACATCAATTTAAAACTTGAACTGTCATTCTAATCTGTCTGTAATTAACAGGCAATAAAAAAAAGTTCCAGTGGTGTGTAGTTTAGTTTTTTGGTTTTGGGTTGCTCTAGGAAGGGGTTTCATTATTTATTTGCCATCTATTAGATAATGAAACAAACTGTCCAGGAAAATGGAAGGCTTTCTAAGCACCGTTTTGTTTTTCTTCTGCAGAAACTTCAATTACTGTTTTCTCAGGATGGCTGAACAGATTTCACATCGCTGCCTCCATGAACTGCTTCCACGAATGTAAATTAATTTCTTCTTTCAGAGAACTTATTTCCATTCAAGGAAATTTCTCATCAATTTCTTTAAAACTAACTCATAATTCTCCCTGAAAATTTTTCTTACAATTTTGCTACAGCTCTGTATATAGCACTGAACACTATCTATCAATCTCACCAGTGATACTGGTCACACTATTTCCTAGTTTGTTTCATCAATCTGTATATATTCATCTTTCAGCCTTTGAATTAAATTTTGAAAGCTAATATCTTGTAGCAGGAACATATATTATGGTCTGTGTTAATACTATAAACTGTACAGTGGCACTTTAAGACTTAACTAGGATTTCTAGGTTTCATAACAATACAAAGGGGAAAATGGTAGAAATTAGTAAAAATGCCAGAAGATAAAATCTTACTCTAACTTGGCAACAAGGTGAAAGGATCAGTTCAATACCATTATGTTAATGTACAGAAAAATAAAATAGGAAGAAACAAAATTCAGCAAGTAATTGTCTGACACCATTCGTTTAATCTTTTTCCTTTTAGTCTACAATGAAGGAGATGTAAACTTGGCTTGATAACCATCTGAACACAGGAGGTTTAGCAAGAATGTATTTGAAAGCCCCTAACTCTCCCTTAGCATTTGCTCTTTCTTTGCATGGAATTCATTACCCACTGAAGTCGAACTCAATTAAAGTACATTAAGGTTGCCCAAACTCCCAGTGCTTCACTGATTTTTTACCTACAGTGAAATAAATGCTCACATTTCAATGAAAAGTATACTCAACTAGCTTTTTAGAGACAGGGTAGGTCTGCTGTATCATCATCAGTGCTAGTACTGAATCCTGCCATTCTTGTTCTTGATTTTTCAACTTCATCTCAAAGTTCAAACTTTATCTCTGATGGCTAAAGGTTTACTAAACCCTTTGCTGATGAAAAAGAATCTCAGTAAGCTCCACAAAGGAGTACTGAAGGAGCTCATCCAGTTTTCTCAAGTTTCAAAATGAACTTTTTATAAACATTTTTCATCCTTGCACATCACTTCTGACTGTAAGGCAGACCGAGCAAAAATAAACAGCAGTTTGTTATAAGTCATACTACTACAAGCTCAAAGTACTAAGCAGCCTTCTTCATATTTTCAAGGCGTATGTGAAAAAGATATTGTGTCAGCACAAAGAAGCTTTGAAATTGATAGATTTCTTCTTTTTGTGACAAAAACTAGGAGCAGGTACTGACCTATAAAAATGACAAAACCTTGAGATGTGTTTGGGTGTGGGTATTACTATTTGACACAAAGCAAGGGTACTTTGAAGAAACTGTTGATTGGTGGGGTTGAGACTATCAAACCGTACCCAATTTAGAGCTCTCTTCTGCTGGTTCCTCTCCACTTTTTGATGAACAGTTCTGCCATTTCTCTGGGACAAAACTAACTCTGGGACCTACGTCATATCAGAGGCAAGTTCCTTAAAGCAAATATATGTATTTATGTAATTACAACACTGATTTATATTATTTTAAATACTATGACATATCTGTTATAAACTATATAGGTCACTCTGAATGCAATGCCTCCTATTTATTTCCATGAAAACTAGAACACATACAAAGAGAACAATAACACTATTTGATATTACAGATTCTCAGCTACAAAACACTACTTTTGAACATAGTCACCACCGTTAGCTATGCATTTTCACCAGCAATGAACAAGAGCCTGCATGCCACACTACTAAAAAACTGCACCAGCAAAGCTGACCCACAGTTCCACAGTTGTTCTGATGGTGTTGCTGTAACGCATCACCCACCACCTCACTGTGCTCATATTCACTGTTTGGATATTGATTTGTCAGCAAATGTAGATTTATGTGCCATTTTTTTTTCTGCATGGAGGAATTCAGTGACACACCTTTGCATACCCACTTCCACGTCAGATGCCCCTCTTTCTTTCTTTTGTACCACCACCTCCCTCACTGGAAAAGTTAGTTGAAGCTAGCTAGGCAGTGTGTAAAGAAAAGAAAATCTGAAGAAAGGATGCTGTCTGGCCACATGACATCATTTTCCCTAGGAGATGTTCTTATGATATGCAGATATGGGGGAGACTGAAGCATGAGCTAGTAGACTCTTAGCATCCATGGTAAACTGATTAAAATGGCTCATTTGAAGACAACCAGAATCAGTACAAGTGAGGATGCAGTGCTGATACCTGCCGTCATCACCTTAGTCAAATACAGCTAAAGAAAGACTGATATGAAAATGAAGGTAAGAATTTCATGCAAGAAAAAATATATGTGTAGCACTGAATTATGTACTAGCTCATATTTGACTGTTAAAAATTGAGTTTCATGAGTTTTACACCATGAAACTGAAGAAAGAGAATAAACACATGCAAAAAAAATTCTTAGGTTTCTGCCATAATGACAGGTTAGTGCCTGATTTTTTTGTTTTAAATTTCAAAGAAAACGAGAAAGACACCATAAAAGGTTTTGAAAGTTTGTCATCACTCTTCAGTTACATTTGTTATTTATGAATGAATCAAGCCTTTCAATTTTATTTTACCATCACAGTTGAATGGAACTGCAGTGAAACATTATAGTATTATTTTCCAATGCAGAATGTACAAAATGTAACTGCAGGTGACACACCATATTAATGTCTACTGTCAGAAAAAGGAAGTATATCAACCACTTAATTTTGTGTACCTAGCAAACAAGAATTTTCTTTTCAATTCAAAAAAGAACTCTTTTTGTGTAATGAAATATTTTCAGTATAGAAGTTGCAATATATCCTCGTATGGCTCAATAGTATTCTCATTTGTTTTTACAGATGTAACTGAATATGACTTACCTTGAAGCAGAGCAGCAATTTGGAGTGACTGTTGAGATGGATGTTCTTTAAGAATATCTAAAACCGTTCTACCCAAACTGTCCTTTATGTTGGTATCAACTCCTGAAAAAGGAAATGATTTCTGGTGAAAATTTTAACCCCAAGTACATCAAAGTGTGGCATATCAGACTCGGTTATCTGTCAAATCAAATGCAAGCAGTGAAACAAGAGTAGCAGATTAACATCTGTGCTACAGTTTTAGTACAACATCCATTTCAGTTTAAAGCTTGAGTGGCCTAAAACTCACCTGCTGACATGAATCGGTTTTATGTTTCTCTAGCTCATGGTGATATAAAGTAAGCTTCTTAAACCAAATTTGGGAATATTTTAACAGACTGTTCCTATGAAAGAGACATCCTGAAAACAATCCTTTACAAAATCAAGAAATTTTATAAAATCAATTTTATATTTTAATAAATTTTATAAAACTAAGGATTCTGAATGTTTTTCCTGCATGCCTGGATTCTATCCCTCCACAGTCTGCTGCAATTCACCAGGGATTTTCTAGTGCATAATATGAGTGTTGGGAGAAACACAGAAATAGTTATTCGTGTTGTTTTGTAGTTCCTGAAAAGATTGAAATATCCATATGTGGTGTAAGGGCTGTATGCAAAGTAAGAACATTTCCTCACAGACTGTTAAACAAGTAATTGGCTCAAATCACAAACATAAGCATCAATATGTAAATTTGAGGCTTATCTTGGATAGGTTTCTGAGAATGTGGTGTATATGATGCTGCATGAATCCTCAACTTTGTTTTGTCTTTAGGAATGTTTGCCTGATGGAGTAAGAATGAATGTTTTTACTTTAGATGCACTTTCATAAGAAGAAGGATGAAAGATCCTAACAAATAGAGTGAGATTCTTCACAAAGAAAAAACTATATAGAGGAAATCAGAAGCTGCAGGATTTATGAAGATATTGAGGAGGCATTAAGGGATTGATTTCTCTACTCAACAGAAAAGACTGCAGCTCTTGCTGTTTCCTGACCTGATCAAGAGTTTCCTAATTTATTTATGAGAAAGAGACATTTGTTTTCTCAATGAAAATAAAGCCAAGATATTGCTGAGCTAGTTAGCTATGGAAGCTGATTTTCAGAGTCTGGGGAAATCAACTTACACTTCTCCTTTGCAATAGCTATTCATAATATCTGAGTCTTCTTTGAAGCAGAATTAAAGAAAAGGAGATGGCTAGATGAAAAGGGATCAGATGGAGAACATTGCCAGAAGGTGCTGAAGGATTTCATAGTGCTATATACTCTGCTACATATACTCTGCTACCCTGTAAAATGATATAGCTGTAGAGGCTATAACATGTACTATTCCATGAGAGGTATTATTTATCTGTGGCCTAAGGGCTTCCCATATTTCTGAGATATTCTCCATTCCTTCCTGTTTTGTGTGAATTAATATAAAAAGACTGCCTTTTTGAGGGCAGGTGCAGATACGTTTTTGCCTTTTTGTTTTTAGTTATCCAAACAGAAAAACGTCTTGGAATGACCTTTTTTCCAAACGTAGATCTCAGATCACATGCACATATGCAGTAGCTGAGATTCAGTTGAGGAGCTTTGAGCATGACATTACTTCTTTTGCACTGTATAACCCTGCAAGCACTGACAATAAAGATCAGTAAGATCCCTCACTACAACAGAAGTTCATGTATCTCAGAAGAGTTGTCTCTGAATATTCACATTTCATTGGTCTTCTCATTTATCTGGGAACACAGTTGTTTAGATGATCGATTTACCTCAAATAAGAGTTAAAGTATATGGAATCTCCCTCATTTGGTAACACTGTCATCTCAGAAGGATGACATGTAATCAAGCTTCCTTCGCAGTGGTTACAGAACAGGTAAGGGAGCAAAGCCAACAGGCATTTTAGGTCCACTCAAGTACTACACTCAGTAGACTACACTGCTGTATAATCTTCAAGTTACGTGGGCCACTACAAGCTCCAATAAATGGAAGAATAAAATAAATGCGGCACTAACATCTTTTATTTCCTACCTGAATCTAAATATACTTGGCTGTCCTTCAGAGTGAATTAAAAAAATTAGGTAGTCAGTTTATTTTCAGAACACATTTATTCTCAGAACACAGTGGCATACACTAAGTCCTGTAAGGAGTTTCTTAGTCTTAGTGAAAACATTGCTTTTGCTCTCTTTGTGTATATTATTTTCTTATTCTAAAAGAACATTATTTTATTGAGAAGTCATGCAGTTAGATATGCAAAAGTTGAGAAATAAAGCAGCAATTTGTATAAACAAGATTCGAGGAGGTAAACATTAGGTTAGGAATATTCAGAGTATTTGATAAGTGTTTCCTGTAAGTTAAGCTTACCCGTTTCAAGCAAAATGCGTGCCACTTCCACCTTTCCAAACAGGGCTGCTTCATGTAGTGCACTCCCTTTTTCTGTCTAGAAGAACAAAAATATTTAGAGAAATAAAATACAAAGCTAAAATATCACGGAATCTTTTTGAAAACAATACATTTAGGAAGAAAGCATCTATTTTTCCCTCTATTTTATCTACACATAAAAGAAATTGAATGGGCAAGAAAAAATACTACCCTAACATAATTTTTTATTCAAGACGACAATGTAAATTCTGTCAGTTCTACTATAAACACTAATAACTATATAAAGAAATACAGTAGGGATATAGCAAATCTCTGAAATAAAACTGCATTTGTGCAAAATTTCTCAACTCTTATTACAAGCAGTGAAAATCCAGTTTAATGGAACATAGCTGTTTAGCAGAGACAGTTTTCATGTAGATAGCTACACTTAGGTATTTTAATCTGTAACTGGATTATGCCCTTGATTGTCAATTCAGTTGTATGGTGAGAACTGCCCTGGGATATCCCACCTGGCCTCCAGTTGCTGTTCCAGTTGATGCTCCCATTTAATCTGCATCACATCTGCTCCATGCAGATGTCTGTGATAACTTATGACACCTCCAACAGTATTAGATTTCTATGTTTAGATCATTTGAATCCTTCTTTAGGTAACTGTGAACCTGATTTTGCAGACTTCTCTTACACAAAATTATGTGTAAATGGAAATTTTGTTCAAATAAAATTCACATTTCAGAAAAGAAACTAACTCTCTTAACAAATTATCTCTCCTTCTATTTAGTATTCCTGGCTGTTACTCACGAATCTGTAGCATTAGCTATAGATTGAGAATAGCATTAAAAATAGCTAACATACTATTAGATCTCACTGAATCTTCAGCTCATCTATTTTTTCAGGGAGTAAAGTAGATTTCGAGTGTTTTTGAGTTGTGGCCAACTCTTAAAGGTCTGGCTGGTTGTACTATTTGGTTTTTTTTACATTTCTATCCAAACATATCCATGCCATTTTTGCTGTGATGGAAAGACTTCCAAGACAAAAGGCATTTTAACTCTGAAACAAAATAGTAGTTCATTATTTATTAGCTGTATCAGAATACAGTGTTACAGAGATGCAAAGACAGGATACTTAGAAATAATCAGTAATCTTGAAGTTTGATGTGGCTGCAGAATAGGCATGTTTGAACAATCACACCTGAAAACTCTTTGCTATGCCCTTAATAGGAACACTCAACTTTTTATCTTTCTTCATACTTGGTGCATTGATGTACAAAGCAGAGTATGAAAAACGCCATACGGTACGTCAGGTATAAGAGTAAAATGGAGAAGAAACTGAAGTAAATAAGAGAATATACGCATGAAATACATTCTCAAAACAATTTCTGATCTTTCCATTTTCAAAACAATCCAGATGGACATTCACAGACTTATTCTAAACAAGAAAATTAAGTATTCAGATTTATTTAGGGACAGTTTCAAAATCCTTTACTTATGAGTATTTAGAGGAGTTTTCCATTATTCCACAAGACAAACCTTAACACCAGATGACCCTACAGTAACATAGTGCAACCACAAAGGTACATACAGAGTGCAAGTTGCAGCTCAGAAATAACTGGGCATGGAAACAGTTCTCATAAAGGGCATTGAAATCTAAAGGCCTGATTACTGAAAAACACCTGAGCAATTTCACAGAATGCTTTGAAACAGCCTATTGTTCTCTTCAGTGTTTATGTGGATATGGAATTTCCTTTGGATTGGCCACTTGCTGACATTAATAAGCCTCAAGACTATTGAGTAGACCTAGTACTGTTAACACAGAATTCACTGTCAGTACAACCTCTCGTGGAGCCACCAGATAGAGTTCTGTTAGGGGTCACTAAGATGATCAAGAGACTGGAGCATATCTCCTGTGATGAAAAGCTAGGAGAGGTGGAACTGTTCAGCCTAAAGAAGAGAAGACTCATGGAAATTCTTATCAATGTCTTTATATATGTGACAAAAAGTATTTTAACTCTGAAACAAAATAGTAGGAGATACTTGAGGGAAGAGTGCAAAGAAGACAGTGTCAGGCTTTCCCCATTGGTGCCCAGTGCAAGGACAAGAGGCAACAAGCATAAATTGAAATGTAGGAGATTCTGTTTGAGCATAAGGAAATACTCTTTATTATGAGGTTGACTTAGCTCTGTCACAGGTTTCCCTGAAAGGCTGTGGAGTCTTCTTCCCTCAAGCTATTCTAAAGCTGGCTGATCGTGGTGATGGGCAACCTGCTCTGGGTTCTTGCTTGAGCACTGGACCAGATGAACTCCAGAGATCTCTTCCAATCTCAACCATACTGTGATTCTGTAAGAGGCAGTAATTACAATGATGCATATGCCAGTAATGCAGTTCACAGAGGTTTGGTTCTACAGATGACGAAGTGCAGATACGGAAAACAGATGTGCCTTGGCTGAAACTGCAGGGGTATTTCTGTACTAAAAATAATATGGAATCATTTTCACCGGAGAAAGTCAACACACTTTAGTGATAACATCTATATAGAATCCATTGCTGTGGGGTTATTTGGAACTGAGAAGAATTAATGCTCCTGTATATCAAATCAATAGACTTGAGGACGAGGAAGAAGACTGATAATTAGACTCATTCCTCAGCTAAGAGGTGGAAAAGATCCTGTTATGACAGTCAGAACTGCCAGCAGTCCTTTCAAAAGTCCCCAAATCAGAAAGACTGGAGGAAAGGCAAGTAACAGTTGGCCAAAGCACGTGTCTTGTAAAAACTAAAATGAAGATTAATATAAGAGGAAATTTCTTATTGAGGGCTAAACAAGCAACTTGAGAGTTGAAAGATATATTGTTCTCTAACAATGAATCAAAGCTCTGATATACATAGAAGCAGTAGAGAAACTTAAGCCACTTACAAATTTAATTCATAAAGTTGGGAGAGGAATACAAAGCCAAGTGATATTTTTTTTCATTTTGCACTTTCTTGGTGTATTCCATGGGGGTATTTCCTGTAATATCAGAACACAATCCTGAAACACTGTGCAAGTATTATGGCACTGCATGAGTTACAGGGCAGTCTTCGCTTTACAACTCCAAGCTATCAGATAGTGCTAATTAATGCCATTTTCCAGAAAAGAGGTATAGATTACAAACAATCTACTTGGACATGGAATTTGAAAGGCACCCCATATAAGCAGTGGACTGCCCTTTCCACTGCAGAGGTGATTTTCTAAGCCAGAAGAGAAATATTACCAACAAATTAAAAAAAAAACATTCTGGAACATGAAGATATACATGAAGAATACTTCTAAGATGCAGATGTGTAATCTTGCATGAGATATCACAAAAATGAATGCTGACGCAAATCCTAAAAGCTCTAGGCAGGATTTCATGGTAATAGAGAATACCTAATGAATGAATCAGATCCTTCTTGACCCCAGAAAAAACAAAAAAAAAAAAAACAACAAAAAAAAACTGTCCAGAAGGCAGAAATGTCCTTATTACCACAGCATTCAGTTACTAAAGTCCATTTTAACACAAGGAAAAGGCTGATCCTCAGGATGGACAGGGTCAAGATGACTGGCAGAATAGTTACATACCCCTTTGTAAATGTCCACATGGAATAAAACTTGAAGAAAGAAATTAGGTTTTTTTCCAGTGCAGTAGAGCACATTACACAAATTGAAAGTATTAAAATGTAGGCAAATCTACTCTTACCTGAGATGCACTAGGAATTTTAAGTATAGATCTTTTTCACTTATAATGGTGTACATATGTGCTAATACACTCTTGTTGTCTATATTACAGCAAGTAAACTTAAAATTTATAAACAGTAGTCTCTGCTTCACTTCATGAAGCTGTCATTGCCTTGGATCCTACATCTTGAAATCTAACTATCTGGAAATTCTTCCACACTGACCCGTGATGCATGAAATACATTTTCATGATTACAGTGAACTAAAGTCTGCATGATTTTATGCCAATGTATGACATATTGATTTCTTGTCTTAAGTTTTTTGTGACAGAACAGTCTCTGCCCCAAGTAACTCATAGCTAAATACAGGCACAGAGTCATAGCTGGGCATACCAAACAAGAAAGGATAGAAGGACATTGTGAGTAGGAACACCAGGATATACAAATCAACTTGGTGTACAATTTGCAAACTCATGTAAAAGCATCAAGGGTTTTATTAGAATTTTTATTTGTTTGTTTTTTAATTATGTAAATATGCACTAGCATGTAATTAGGTCACTTGTTTAGTGCTTATTCATCAGCAGTTTACTGATATAGGCTTGATACGAGATGTAGAGATGCTCTGAATCACAGTGGTAGCTTTGCAAATTGATTCATGGAATATCCTCCACACATAGTAACAGCAAAAAGGGGCATAGCTCTTTGCAGAAGAACTTTGGTGATAAGCAATGGAAACAGTCATCATTACTGGGTCACACAAGGAAAGGGATAAGCAGAGAGGGCCAAGGTTTGAAAGTATTTACAGCTATAAAATTACTATTTACATGAAACATACTGAATTATGCAGTATCTTATTTTTCGCTGAGGGCCCAAAATCTATCACTCACCAAAACCTGTGTATTTTTCATATGTTTCAATTAAAATGAAAACTTCAAAGCATAAAGTGATGAAGCAGATTTGTATTGCCCACTTCTAAATAATTTCAGATAGAAGGATATTGGGTAGACCTGGGAAATGAATAAAACGTGTGATTAATTCAATCAAAAATTAAATGCTGTCTATTATTAGTCCAAATATTTGCTATGACTAAAAGTGCTCAGGGAGTACAAACGAGAAAGATAAGATGGCTAAAGTAAGCTTCTCATTTAAACAAATAAATATTTACATTAACAGAGAGTGATAGCAGATAGGCCATTTCTATAATTGTCTCTCTACATTCTGATAACTTTTTACTGCTGATAAGCTGAATGTATTTAATGTGTATGAATGTGTACAATTTTATTTACCACACGATATACTTTGTATATTGTTCTTTCCCAATCAGTGATGCAGAGCAATTTAATGAATATTAAAACAGCCGAGTTCAGTTTTAAGTAACAGGCTGATATCGTGTGCTCTGCTCATTTTAATGAGCTGCCAGAAATCATCAACAAAGAAGTTTTCAGAGGTTACAGAAGTTAATGATATGCGCAGAACCAACTTGCCAATACACTACGAATGCAGAATGAAAGAAACATATTGACGGAGAAAATGGATGCAGCTAAAAAAAATAAATAAATTATATTCCCTTACGGCAAGTAGGTCAAACACAGAAGAATCAAGATTCTCCAGTGCAAAACTTAAAATTAAAATACCCCTGTCCAAAAAATAACACAGAAAAATCAGGATATAAATAACTTAAACAAATTGGAATGTCACCATAAATAAATAAATAAATAAATAAATAAAAACATCCCAGGATTCTAGTATGTATGGCAAACAGATCAACATCACCAAAAGAACCTCCCATTTCTACCGAAGAAAGAGATACCACTGTATAAAATTGGCAGCCAATATATTTTTTTTAAATATCAGTAAAAAATGCTGGTATAACTGTAGACAGATATGGCTTAGAAGAATTCACAGTAGTGCTAAAATTATCTAGATTATGTAAGAGGAAGACACATTTCATAAAAGCACTGGATAATATTCAACCCTCACGTAACCATTGCTTTGTAAGCTGCCATGACAGAGACTGTTTTTTTTTCAGTTATTTTATTTATTAGGCATCAATTCAGGCATTGCTTCAATTTCCTTCTGCCTTCCTCCCCATTCACTTTGCCTCACAGAAAATAAATTATACATCCACAAAACTATATTCAAGGGTTCAATTATGTCCAGTTTTAGCATTAAACTCTTCTAAATTACTTAAGATGTAGTGATAGTGGAGGGCAGCTGAAACAAAAAAGCTGCTTGTTGTAGCCCTTTCAAGTGTATCACTTTCTAAAAAAAATTAAGAATAAATTTAATATGGTCCTAGATGTAAGCATAATGGTAGGCAAATACACAAGCAAGTAAAGCACAAAAAAAAAAGTGTTTCAGGTTGAAGCAACCAACAATGTGAACATTAAATATAGTAATGCTAAAAAAGTAGCAAAGTAATTTTATCACATTTTCATTTTGAAGACATTTGGGAATACCCATCTTCACTCTTAAAGTATGTTAACATTTTCTGTTTTGTTTGTTGTGGTCTGTTTTTATTTCTTTATTTATCTATTTATCTTTTAATTATCACTCTCTTTTCCTTAAAAGCTGAAAAATTAAACTGCCTTGATGTGAAGTTCAGAAGTAACAAAAGTACAAATCTTTCTTAGTGTACAAAGGTTATCACTGTTTCAGGTTAAATATGCTCGAAGCTTAGAATGGCTACAAACTTAGCCAAAGTTTAAGTAAAGGCCACAAGAATAATTAGATTGCCTATTTATAAAGAATGCCAGGATGTGGCTCTAAAATAGATGTAATTATGTTTATGTGTTCATTTTAATTTGAACATAGATATAAAGCAAAAGCCACCTTAATTCAAAGGATATTGTTCAGACTCAGCCCTTGCCTCTGTTCTCATCTATGCCACTTTTATTTCAAGTTACCCCTTTGACACCATTATTTTGGATTGTGCACTGAACAGGCAGTATACTGGACTCAATAGCTGAAAGAGAGCACTGACTTCAATTTTCTTTCATATTTCTTATAACAACAAAATATTTAGAAAAAATATTTTCACTTATTGGATTTGTTTTTAGAATGGGTTAGCCCTGGGAAAACGAGTTCTCATTCACACATTACTTCAGGTTGCCATGACCAATTACACTAAGAGCCACAGATTTAGCAAGTCAGCTTTGCATGATTAAAGCCAACACTGTAGTACATATATTTATTTATACAAATGATATAGTTTGAGTATCTAAATCTGTATGCCTCAAGGCAACATTAAAACATACACTCAGCTTTGGAAATATGGATTTTTCTCGAGAACACATAATTTGATTTGTAAAAACTAAATCGATATTATATATCATCCTGTAGCATTTATAACAGAAAACGCAAGTTTATGTGTATATACATATATGTATATAAATGAATCATATTCTAAAGATAATGATTAATAAAGATAAAAAGAAAGTAAATCAAGATAGGAAGAAAGGAGGAAAGGAAGAAAGGAAGAAAGAACTTGTGCACTAACTTGGCAGCTGACATCCATTCCAGCCTCCAGAAGCACCTGTACAACAGCTTTGTGGCCATTTCGTGCAGCAAGATGCAAAGGCGTGTGTTTTCTTGTGTTACAGTTCATCAGGTTTGGATATGCTTTGATGATCATTTTTACAACACGCAGACGTCCATAAAGTGCTGCCAGATCCAGAGGTGTTTCTAATTTGTTGTTCCGTATTGTAGGGTCTGTTAGCTCTTCCAACAGAACGGCAACTACTTCGGAATGACCGTACTGAGCTGCACAATGCAATGCTGTTTCATTTTCATTGTTCTGTTAAAAAAGAAGTTTGTGTTTAATCACACAATGGAACTGCTCTGCTTCTAAAAATTGCCTCCAGGAAATAACTACCTAGGCAGGTTTGCAATATAATGTATGGTAATACATGCTACATGCTTCAGAATGACTCCAATAAAATTTTACAAATGATAACATTAATACTGCAGCTTTGTGGGTCTCAAGCAGATCAGATCCCTGTGTCTGCATTGTTCCCAATGCATTTTTAACATGTCCCAAAATACACATTGCTCATGAAGATATGCCAAAATCTGTAACCCTTCTTGATTCAACTGTTCCTGAAATCACAGCTGAGTCCTTCACTTAGAAATATTCTGACACTTAAGTCTCTCCTCTCAGTATAGTTGTTTTTAAGCCATCAAAGTTTTCTATTAGAGTTGAGAAAATACAGAGTAAAACTGCATAGTGAAAGTGTATCAGGTACACACCACTTTCACATAGCACTAAAAAAGTTAGCATCAAGACAATAATCAAAACTCTGAAGAAGGCAAAATAGCTAGTGTACATACTAGGAAGACATTTTCTATCACATTAGGAGGCATATGAGTATTTGTATGCTATGGATTGTATATTTTTTTGCTTTATAAACAACCCCATCCCAAGTTTTTCTCCCCAGCTATTTAATAATCTTAATAATAAATGAATATTGACAATAAGCAGTAAGTTCCTTAACTACTTTCTTCCACTTCTGTCTGTATGCTTGCAATACAAAACAGATGAATAACTTTAGGCAGGCAGGAAGGAAATAATTCATAGAGCTCTCTGAATTCTGTATGCCATCTATATTATTAATATATCTTATGTTGTCTCTGTGAAGACTTAAAATAGGCCAGACGCTATAAACTATGCACACTGACTGCTTCTCCTGATAGATGATTTATAAAATTTTGTGACAGTTGATAATGCTGTAGAAGTAGAAAGCCAATAAGCCATTACGCCACATAAAGAACTACATGTTTAATTCAAAGTCAAAGAAAGATACTAAGTAAGTATAAAAATGTTGTTCTGAAGAAAGCAGAAGAGTTAAGCCTGAGCCTACAGACTGTATATTTAAAGGAAACACCTGATAAAAGTGCTGGAGACAGACAGGAGAAAGTAGGAAAAAAAGATTTGTCTTTTGGAAGACAAAAAATATGAGAGTGTCAGAAAAATGAGGGTTTGGCCTTTTACACAGATGCTAGCTAGGATGATAAAATCCTTATTGTATAGTACTACCTAGAAACTATTTTTTTCTGGAAACAGCATTCTTAATTTTATCATCAAGAACTAAAAACCTCGTTTTATCATTTTAACATTACTGTTGTTTTAATCTCATCTTGATTTAAAATGACTCAAACGAACCAGAGAGAGAGAAAACACTGACCAATACATTCTGATAAATTAATGCTGCAGATAAACTCATCAGGTAAATGCAACACCACACAAGTTGAGGATCCCTAAGACTGGAACGCTTTTCCTGCTGTGCTGCAAGACAGAAGCTGGAAAGTAAGAAGAGCCAGGCAGAAAGTGAGAGGTAGACAGGACTCAATGGCTAACGAATATTTGAATGTGTGCATTATTCAGACCCCCACATCATCTTTCCTCTATTACACTAACCATAAATTTCAGTAAAAATATCTACAATTGCAACACCACATGGCTGCAATGATCTATCAACTACCTGTGAGATGTTTTTTGAGTTCTAGTGACTTTGTAGGAAATATATAGGATATGTTTCGCCTAAGACTGGGGAAGGATATTTTTAGTACAGTGGTATGCACACAAATCTCAAGCATAGTTTATTGTTTATTTATTTGCAGAATTTTGTTATTTGTATTGTATTTGTAGTTATTTACTTATTTGTAGAATTCATTAGAAACTATTTAAAAGAGCACAGATTTTCAGTATTTCATATACAGAAATCTATAGATCAACAGGCAATTGCACGATAATTTTGTGTACAATTACCACAATTAAATAAGAAAATCAGGTAATCACACATAAAATGGCCAATTGTTGTAATTTCTGCCAGCAGTTACTGCATTTACATATTCAGTGGTAATAGTTACACAGAGAAATTAGATGTATAGTTTAATTCACACTCTGAGAGTACAGTAATTTGCAGAAGAAATGTAGTAAGTCTACAAGTGCTTTACATAAACTAGGTATCAGTTTTAAGAGGGGAAATACTCATAAATAAAATAGTTGGACTTGGACATTTCCTTCTCCCTGTAGAACTACCGTGTTTCTTTACATTTCTCTTTAAATCTACAAATTGATACAGAGATCCTGAAATATTTTACTGCATGCTGCCCGCATCCATTTCTACTTTTCCCTTCTCAGTGCTGTTTAAGCCTAAGTATTGTAATCTCTAATTAACATGCTCTAATGATTAGCTTTATGAAAATATGAACTGTGAAAAAATGGCATCTATATTGTTTTCATGTGGATAAGAATCTTTTAGAGAACACTTGCATTTGGATAGTAAGATTTTTTCAAAAATATAATTTTCTTAGAAGTTACTGGCAAAAGTTCTCTTGCAAGTTATCCAGTGTGAGTCAAAATCAACTGAAATGAACTTCCACTGCCGTATGCCTTTACTGGCGTGTAAATAAAATTTAGAATTCTTAAATTTAATTGATTCCTTTGGATAGAATTTTCTTCAAATTTGTTGCTGAGATCAGATCAAACGAAATCTCCAGGGAGGTGGTGGAGTCGCTGTCCCTGGCAGTGTTCAAAGGGTGTCTGGATGAGGAGCTACGAGATATGGTTTAGTGGCTTGTGGTAGCAATGGTAATGGGAAGACGGTTGGACTAGATGACCTTGTAGGTTCTTTTCAACCTTGTGATTCTATGATTCCATGAAATTTCCTCTGCACTATTATTTTTAAATTCAGAAGTGAGTATAATAGTTGTGAAGGAAATTCCATAATTCATCTACATATTCTGTAAATAAAGGGGGAGGAAATACCAAAGGCAGACATGGAACAATTATTTTTCAGGCTATTTTGGAACTGATTTTGTACTTTTAGATGTCGCTACTATCATTAAGATAAGAATATAATGCCTACACTTCATTTTGACAATTTGGCTAAGTCAGTAAATACGTTAAATATTTAAATATTATTAATACATCCTGAACTCTTTTCCTTCACATTTCAGAAGACATGTCAAAAGGCATTATGGAAATATGTGTTCTTTACGACTATCATGATTTGATGCACTGAAAAATTTCACGGCACATTAAATATATAAATGTAAGTGAAATGCCTAATCTGTAGAAAGAGTCATATCTGCAAAACAGAAGAACACAAAAGTTTCAGAAATGTTCATATTTTTTCTTGTAATTTGTTTGCTATTCATATTCCCTGAATATATACTAAAAATATATTTTGAATGTTATATTTCTTCTTAACATGATTCATCTTTCTGCGTGAGACTGTACGCTCATTTTCTCCTGCACATACACTTAACACTACATATTGAGATATATGTCTGTTATTTATATAACTTCTCTGTATAATAGGATTTCTTATCAGTTATATAATTTTATATTAACGACTGTGTGCTACGTGCACAACTTTCTATAAACAAACATGTAAGTCATTTGAGTCACGGCAGCATACAGTTTTATTACATTTGGTATTCATATACTAACAAATTTTGATCTATTCACTCGATCTTTGTTCACTTCATAATTTTCATATTTTCAAGTCTTCATCAATGGAGTGTAAACTTTTTTTTTCATTTATCCATGTTTTGTAATTTAAAACTTATGTCAGGTATGTTTTACATATGTCAACTAAGATTGCTGTACTAAACAGCAAAATAATTGTTCTTCCATATTTGTCATGCTATAACCATGTTCTGTATATCTATGTTCCACCACCCACATGAAATAATTGTCGCTTAATTGTTGAACCCTTTAATTTTTTTACTTTTTTTTTTAACTTTATGTAATAAGAACAGTAGGGGGCATTCAGAGCTTTAGATGCTGGATGTGATCTTATGATGTTAGTTAACTGCATTTTAAATGTGTGGAAAGCAGTTCAATTAATTTACAGTTTACCACATTAAATCTATTAGTTCATGTAATATACACATAGGTATCATAAGCTTCTAATTTACTTCTCTGCCTTATTCAATCTTACTTACTCTCATTCAAGTGTTTAGAAACATTTATTTCACGTAGAATTTTAATAATAAATGAAGAATGAAGATGTATTGCAAATTTTTTTGCAACAGCTTTTTTCAAAATGAACAAATTTATATTCTTAAGCTGAAAGCATATGAATTCTTGATGTGATCTTTAGAAAAACAAAAAACAGAAAAAATCTGATTTGAATATATTAGTTGTTGTGGTGAAAAAGTATCAGAAACAAACAAACAAACAAAGCACCATGACTATTCTTGTCTCCAGTATTCTAGAGAAAAATGAAAGCAGGAAAGAAAGAAGGAAAAAGGACAGAAAGAGAGAGAATAGCCCAGGTTCTGTGACAAATTGTAGCTTCAGTTTTGCAGATCTAAGAACTGCTGTGGTTACTATGAGAAGCCACATGCCTTACTGACCCTATTAGCAAGTAAGCGAAAGTTATTGAAACCACAGACTCATTAAGAATGCAAAATACAACTATTCAGATGAGGATGCCACTCTCGTGTTACTTGAGGATACATGGGTGGAGTTGATTTCCCTTCATACTATGACTTGGATAATATCTCCTTCAAATATTGCTAATTTAGCACAACTAGGTGCCAGAGAAGTGGTCTCCTACTAAAGATAGCCACTGTCTAGAACAGAACAACAGATTTACTAAGTCAGGACAACCATGTATGTGTGAGTTTAACTTCAGAGTTCAATATGATTAAGATTCTCTTACAACTCTCAGGAACCAATATTTCATTTTTATTTATTAAATTTTTAGGTAAAATGCATAAACATGAGAGGACTTTTTTCCCAGTGGGTTATAGAATCAGACATCATTCTATGATTCCGTGTCTCTGCTTACCTGCCCCAGAAATCATATCAGAGAGACAGGAAGTCAAGCTCAAGAGCATTCTAGAAATTTGGACGTGTGGGATTGGGTTGTATGTGGAATTAGGTTTGAATTTATATTTCTCTTTTTCATCTTAATGAAATATATTTTCCAATCTCTCTCTCTAGTTCCTGCATAGGTTCCAGTTTCTGCCAGTAGAGTGTAAGGAATTTCTTTAAGTAAAGGAGCAGCATGCAACCAAGAAGTTGCTCTTCTTTATTTTGCCACAGAAATAAAGTGGAAGAAAACTGTATAATTGATAAAAAGTAATCCTGTAATTCATCCTGGATTCATCCTCCATGCAACACCTGATAAGAATGAGAAAGTTACAGAAACTCCAAAACTGCAAATCAAACCACAGAATGACAAGTTTTGCTCCTAGTATTTTTTCCTTGGATGAGCTTGCGTTTTACAGCATTTCCCAGAACTCTTCATATCAGTGAATTTTATTATTTTATTTTCTTTTATTTCCTGCACTAATACTTGATATTCAAGTCATATTTATTCTGTAGATTGCAATTGCTAAGTGTTGAACCTCAAATATCAATCATACCATCCAAGAGATGGAATCTCACAGTGAAGTGTTTGCAGTTTAGGTCTACAGTATTTCTTCTTGGTTTTTTTCAGTTTGCTTTCCTGTCACGCTAATGTAGACAGTGCAGGTGCCTATCATCTGCCAGGTTGTACTTTGCCACTTGAAATGTCTAACCCGTGGCCTACAAGGGGATATGCAGCCTGGCACGGCCAGACCTCTAGCCATCCTCTGCCCCATGCCATCATGGTGGCAGCTGTGCACCACTGAACAGCCCAGCACGCATTTCTCAGCAACAGCCAAACACTGGTGTGCAATTGGCACTGTCTCGTCTGAAACCAAGACAAGGGGAGGGCACAGTGCAGTGCTAACTAAAGTTATGGCAAGTAATTGTATTTATTTTACTACATTGGCTAAACACAGTCCTGTCAACAGCAAAAAAAAATAAAAATAAAAAATAAAAAAAAAATTAAAAAATGCATCTGTGTGTGCTTTCTGTTTTGAGAAGAGGACTCAAAATTGACAAAAATACCATCGATTTTTTGGTATATTTGCAGCTCCTTTTGCAGTCGACATAAATACATTATCTGCAAATTTTCAAATGAAATACATCAAACTGCAATCAGATATTGAACCCCAAAATAACATCTCTTTACCAGACTTTTATAAGCTCTCTCCTGACAGAGAGAAATAACCTTCATTTCACAGTCACGTCTTATTCATGGTATTGCCTTGTGGCCATATATATTTTTGAATAACTATTGTCAAGGATGAAGCACAGGAAAAATAAAATTTCATCAAAAATCTCTGATGAGCACATAGAGAACTCGCTAAGAATTTCAACCACAGCCATCAAACCAAAAACTGATGCATTAGTTTCACAAAAACAAGGTCAAATATCTCATTACTTTTATGTCTTTGATACTCTCTTCTTTACGTCTTAGTAAAAAATATTAAAAAATAAAATAAGTTTTGTTGGCAATATACATTAACCGTGTTACATACAAGGGCTGCTCCAAAAGTAATGCCTTCTATTTTATTATGTCAGCCCATGACATCAGAGGTAGATGGTGGTGGTATGGCAGTAGAGATTGAACCTTCCCACCAACATGCCATTACATTTTGTTGCTGTGTGACAGACGGCAGCAGAGGGGCAGTCTGACAGAACGGCATCTGACGAGGAAGTGGGTATGAAGCAAAGGTGTGTCACTGAATTTTTTCCATGCAGAAAAAATGGCACCCACTGACATAAATCTAAATTTGCTGAATGTTTATGGGGACCAAACAATGGATGTGATCACAGTGAGGTAGTGGGTGGTGCGTTTCAGGAGTGGGAACAGTAACAGGGTGTCACATTTGCTGGTGCAGATTTTGAGTAGTGTGGCATGCAAGCTTCTGTTCATCACTGGAGAAAATGTATAGTTAACGGTGGTGGCCATATTGAAAAATGGTGTTTTGTAGCTCAGAATGTGCACTATCAAGTAGTGTTATTTTGCTCTGTGTATTTTATCTACTTTCCATGGAAACAAATAGAAGGCATTACTTTTGGAATGACTTATTTATTTTATATGTGATCCAAGACAATTCCTTCTCACTCAGTGTGGCTCAGGAAAGCCAAAAGGTTGGAAATTCATGTTCTAGGATATGCTACCTGGAGCCCAGCAGCCATTTCATAGCATTTTCTCTCATTCCATTTTCTTCGTTTCAGTCTCTGCAAATATCTCAGCTATTGCAAGGCATTCGAAGTTTGTGAGTTTCTATGTTCAGGTAAATGAGTCCTGCCCT
Source organism: Gallus gallus (assembly GCF_016699485.2). Classification (NCBI taxonomy): domain Eukaryota; kingdom Metazoa; phylum Chordata; class Aves; order Galliformes; family Phasianidae; genus Gallus; species Gallus gallus. The sequence goes on from NC_052532.1 coordinate 47,165,390, forward strand.
AACTTTTGGTCACCAGAATAACCCTGTTGATTCTTCTGATTACATGGACTAGACCTCCATGGAATATAATGATGCACATGCAGGCCAGATAAACACCAACATTTAGATCTGAATCTGGAGCTGACTCCTACCTTTGCATTCCAATAACCTGATTATCCTTGTAAATTCAATAGATTGTGATTACTACTCACATTTCATAGTCTACCTCCAGTCTTCAGGCAGTTCGGCTGATTATACAGGACATCAGATTTTCTATTTCTTAATACTAATCCTACAAATGAAACTTACAGGTATATACAGATTGAAAACAGAAGTTATGCTGTATGTTTGACAACAGGAAGGAATTTATTTATCCTACACTTACCAATATTAATACTCTCATTATTTTTACTAGTACTATGTTTTTTCTACTGTTCCTGTCAGGCAAGTTAATCTGTTTTCTTTTGGACAGGTGTGTGCATGTACACACATGTGCACACATGCAGTTCATGTGGCTTGTCATTTATCTCTGCATATCAGTTCATTTCCAGTACACTCAACGTATTACCATTATTAATTTTATCACTATTTTTATCAGGAATATGATATCTAATAAAGTAAAAAAAGATACCAAGTTTATGCAAATTTACATTAACATTTACAGTGCAATAGCTGGAGTATGTCTTCATATGATTTCTCAGAAAAGCAGATGGTTCTGGTTGGATATTAAGAAAACTTTATTCTCTGAAAGAGTGGTCAGGTGCTGGAATGGGCTGCCCAGGGAGGTGGCTGAGTCACCGTCCCTGGAGGTGTTCAAGAAATGTTTAGATGCTGCACTAAAGGACATGTGTTAGTGGGGAACTACTGGTGGTAGGTGGACGGTTGGACTGGATGATCTTGGAGGTCTTTTCCAAACTTCGTGATTCTATGACAAGAATTTTTCATACTCTTTAAATCGAATATTTGTTAGGTCTGTGTCCAACCATAAGAAAGATACCTGGTATATTTATATTAGAAGATCTTATTAGTCCTGGAGAAGAAAATACTGGAACAATGGAAAACAGATCCTTTTTTTTTTTTTTTTTTTTTTTTTTTTTCCCCAATTTGACTATAAATTTGACAGACATAAAGAGTATGTGCTGTTCTTTCCTGATGATATACACAAGTATTATTAATCACTTTACCTGTTCATTCACTCTGGAGTGTGATGGCCCATGATGGATGAGAATCTTCACAATGTCTACATCTCCTCTCCAAGCAGCCAAGTGAATAGGAAAATAACCTTTATTATCTGCCACATTAGTTGATGCTTCATACTGAAGTAATTTGAGAACTATATCCCTGGAAAACAGGAGGTAACTCTAAAAATTTACGGGAAGCTTACTTTGCTACATTTTTATATAAACATACATATTACCAAAAAGAAAAAAAGACAAAAAAAAATGTTATTCGAGTGAAACAATTATAAGAATAAAGATCAATCACTTCTAAGCCTTAAATAGACAGCAAAACACGGCCAAAATATGTGGCCTATGCTATGACTATAAATGAAGTCCTTCGCTACAAAGGAGGGTAGAAGGCAAATCTAAATGCAATTGGTCTCCTAATCTTGACGGAATCTCATCTAATTGCCTACTGAGAAAAAAGTATGGCAAAGAGGAGTGAACGCATCCAGGTCAAAAGAAACTCACAGTCACTTCCAAAATAAGTCGCCACATCTAAGCCTTCAGGGAGACTTTAAGTTGAATTTTGTGTACTCCTGGCAAAATCAGAAAGAATGGAAACATCCATGAAGGAGTAAATCCACTACTGGAAGACTTGTTACATGGAAAGTTCCAGAAAAGAGACTACTCAGAGAGATTTCTTAGTGCAAATTGGGCTTGAAAGACTTTTAATGCCACAATAGTTGGTGGCATTACAATAGTTACCAATTTTCAATAAGTAGTCTAATGAAGGCCAGAGCTACAAAGTGGTTTGAAAAGGACACACTTAACAAAAAATAAAGTAAAATTGAAATAAGTGGGGGAAAAACACATACACACAAATCAAAACAAAACAAAAAATAACACTCCATAACTGAAATCTGTAGATAACAACAATATACAGTAACTATTGAGAGGAGTAGTAGATACTAGATAATACTAGTCTGCAACGTATAACTGTTTCAAAGAAATGCAAATACAGTAAACACATGATGAACTGTGCTGAAGTGTAGTTGACTGAATAGCGGACACCAACTTGGAATGAGGAAAGTTTAGATTTCAGTCCCCAGCCAAGTTACAAAATAGTACATAGGTCTCCTTCAGCCTTTATGAATGCCCTGACCTTTCAAATTTTTCTAGGGTTGGTCTTTTTCAGTGCTCCACAGGAACTTTTTGTTCTATAGAAATAAGTTTGAGAGAGCAAAAAATCGAGTCCTTAGCCCAGTAAAATTACTGAGCTACCTAAAATTACTTAGGGGAGATTGAAATTTGAATTCCTGCCCTAGATATGACTTAATTACCTACATAACTTCAATAGGAAAGAGAACTATCCCAGAATAACCAATGAGGCAGGAATTCATCACATACAATGAATGAGTAGGAGCTTAAATGCTGGTGTCCAACAAGTGCCCCAGCCATAAATAACTGGCTAGGTCATGGTGCCTTACGCTTTCACTTTTCATGAAAAGCTTTGAAATCTCTCAAGTTCATCTTAGTGTAAAGTGTGAAAAATTAAAACCCCAGAAGTTTTCACAGCACAAGAATCTCTCCTATGTAGGAAGACTCCTGCCAAAAGATTGTACTCGCTATTGGTTTTGAGTATCAAGTTTCTAAGAGTGTAGAGCTATTTGTTATTTGTGATGACTAATGAAATTATGAATATCAAGTGTCTGTCCAATTCTGTTGCTGATGGTGTTACCATTATAGCAGGGTCAACGTAATTTATCATGAAATATGTCATTAAGTACTCCAGATTACTTTAGTAAGATGAACTTGAAAGATGGTGTCAGGAACTGCTCCTTACCCTGCTGTGAGTGTAAAGGGTTATAGCAGCCAGAGGCCACAAGTCCACATCTTGAACTTCTCTCTGACTTTAGCAGGTCAATATTGTGTCTGAAAATACCATTTCAGTTTTGAATGTTCTGAAATTTCATTCTTTATGCTGCTAGGATTCACTTGACATATATAATGGATTTGGCTTTGTACAGCAATATTTTTACTTTGCTGGATAATTATTAGTTTGTACTAAAAGTAGTTGTAGTCTGTTTAAAACCTGAGTAATTTTTGTGAGGTAGGAAGTGGGCCCTTTGACATTCAAAACAGTGGTAAGGCCAGAAAACAATTCATAAAAGAGAAGATTGATTTCTCCCTTGTAGAAAAAAGGTAAAGCTTAATATTTCATAGTAAGGACTTAGAGCACATAGTAAGGACTCATATCGCTCATAGTAAGAAGTTAGGAGTTAAAATATGCTAATGGATGATTCTTGCTACAGAACTATGTTTCGGAAAATGTATAGTATCTAGTTAAACAGTATTTTAATGTTATTTATTTATTCAGAAATAGAATATCATTTTTTCTCCATAAGATGACTCTTCAGAAAATAAGCAGGTCTCTAGAACACAATTAAATACACATCTGAAAGTTCTAATTTTTTCCAAGCAAGAATGAAAAATTCGTGTAATAAGTATATTAAATGTATAGTTATTACAGATTCGTATTATCTTATAGATCTGTGTGTCCAAAGTCACTTTAAAGTAACTACAAATCATTCTCAATTTCAATTGAGTTTTGGTCAGATCCTTATCTCCCACAGCCTTACATCAAAATTTTCTTCAGTGAATTTTCTTCAACCCCAACTTAGAACAGCTGAACTGCATTAAGTGGGGCAGCTCTCACCTTTGAGATAGTGGGATCCATCCAAGAATGTTACAGACCTCTAAAATCATTCTTGATCTGTCCTAATAACAGCATGCAGTTAGCAGCATGACACAATGGAGGTAACATGGAGTAAGGGGCAACATATAACAACAGAGGCAACACAGAACAAACTACAAGGTGTAAACCAGAATAGGTAGCAAGCTTCCACTTTCTTTTTGTTGATTAAATTACTCAAAGAGTTCGCCTGTTCACCTGCACCGGTATACCTGTGCAGTAGCCTTCAGTGTGAATTTTGCAGGCTTTCTCCATGCTTGTGGAGGAAGGTACGTGTTAACTTCTTAGTAAAAACTACAGTCATATAAAACGAGATGGAAATCTTCTTTTCTGTTTTCAAGTGTGCAACTACAAAGCAATGTTATCATTCTACTTTTATTTTGATAACAATTAACCTATACTGTTCATGTTTTGTACATCCATTAAACATCCATTGCACTATAGATGTGCACATACATGCACACAAGTATACTACAAATTTTACTGTTGCAATTTCCTATCAGCTAAAAGGCACTAGAGCTACCAATAGCAATAACAATAAGAAACAGACACAAAACATGAATTTGGAAGAATCAGTATAGAACCAGTAACTTCTGAACAGCATTTCTCATTTTCAATTACTATAATGTGACATAAATGACAGCGTCAAAAATTCTCATATCAGTAAAATTATCTTATCTCCCATGGGACATAGTAGGTCTGTGTCACCGTTCAGCAAGTACTTCAATGCTATGCTAAAGCACAAAGTTAAATACCATTCTCATAAATAAGAACTAAACACGAGGTACTTACTTGTGTCCATTCAAAGCTGCGTGATGTAAAGCAGTATAACCTGAACTGTCTGTGCAGTTTATATTTGGTCCACGCCAGATGCTGCAAACAAAACACAATTTAAAGGTTTGTTTTGTTTTGTTTTGTTTTGTTTTGTTTTCAGTTTGGCAAGTAAAGAAATGTCAGAAGTTCAATGTATAATTCACCTAAAGATCACTGCAGCAAGTGTGATTAAACTTTATAGGAGACAAATTATCTTTGAAAGACCTTAGCGTAGCAAAAGTCATGTTGATATCAATATAATTTATTTATAAAAGTTATTTTACACATTCATCATTATATCAGTCATGAACTTTATATAGGGCAATTCCCAAAGACTAATAACTGTTCTGTCATTTCAATTACAGCCGTTCTCCCAGTATTACTCTGGTAATTACACTACTCTCATGATTTCATTTTGCACTGATTTTTTCACAAGTACATAATCACTGACTTTAGGTCAGTTAGCCTAGATTCATACAAATGTAAGATTAGTAAGAACCAATCACATCCTTTCAAGAGACAACAAATCTGTACTTTACAAATTGCCAGATTTTTCTTCTCATTTGACAGTTACATTTTTACATGAACTATACATATAAAAAAATAATAAGTGTTTTATTTTTGTTATCCTACTATATTTCAGAATTTTTTTACAGTAAGCTTCATTGTAGGCGCTGCTTCCTAGCCAGTTTCCCAACTTATGAACAGCTCACAAAATCGTAAAGGAGATTTTTTTGTTTCCAAGTACAAAAATGTGGCTGATGATCTATCAGGACACACAGAGAAACAAATGGAAACTGGATATCAAAGATAGAGTACCTTCAATTATTTTTCTGACTAAACTTGAAGTCGACTGCATCCTTTATGGAAGCAATCTTCTACCTATTTTTTATTTAGTAACACTGTTTTCATTCTTTAATATTATGACCTCCAGAACACAAGATAATAAATATTGAATTACAGTATGCTTTCTTCAGCTTCTAATACAGTGTTAAGCAGTCATTGGCAAACAACATTTTCATTTTACTTCATACTTTAAAATTAAATGCTGCAGTTTAAAGAAAATAATCTGAAGCTAGCAAGTGAAAAGAATTTTTAATGCTGCCACTTTCCATGATCTACATCAATAAAAAGGCACGTAATGCTTAGCACGTGGTTTTTTAAAGCTCCATGCTACTGGATATATGTTTTATTACCTACAGAAAACTTGCTTCTCAGAATGGTCTCTTTTTCTTCATTATTAATCATCATGATTAATTTGATCACAAATTTAAACAGTTGTTTACCCATAAACACTACATGCATAAAGAATTATTTTTGTGATACATTGTGTTCTGCAATCAAGGCAGTACCATATAGTTCTGGATACCTCACTTCTTCCTGGAAAAACTGGACTGAAATATTTCCTTGGGTGCAGAAAAGCAAAAAGCAAAGGTTTGGCTTTTTTCCATCTGCTCAGAAGTCTAGAGATGTTCTTTTCTGCAGAAGGTAAAAACCACGGTAATTTTTCCAATTAAAAATTGTTTAACTACTTGAAACAGTAAAAACTGAGTCCTTGAAAAGTTAGCCCTTCCATAATACAACAGATGTTTTTGATGTGGCAAAGACAGGCACAGTTATCAGGTAATGGAAGGAAAACAAATCCTTATTTATTGATATAATGTCTTTTACAGTTCTGCATAATATATATTATTTTCTTATGCACTGGATCCTGCTTTCTTCCTTTGATTTGTATCAGTTTATAGGAGAAGGAAGCAGAAAACTAAAGGTGGTATAAAAACTCATATTTTAAATAAATGTATAAACAATGAGAATATTCATTTACTTGGTCTTGCTTGCTTGCTAGCTTGCTTTGGTTTGGAGTTTTTTAGTGTTTGTGCCTCTTGGTTTTTCAAAATGCAATTTGTGTATTATTCATTATGCATTAGGCTTTTTCTAAAAATAAATACTAAAAAATGGTCCTTGAAGCTCTTTTCCCCTTAATTTTCTCCTTTCATTCAGGCATGCTTCAAATTATTGTTGTAATTCCTCATTTTGGCCTTCGGATATACTTTTCAGTAGTGAAACCTTACTGATTTTTTTTTTCCCAAAACTTAAACTATATAAATGCAGCTATATGAAGCTTCCCAGGACACTCAGGTTGGGATACAAAGGTGCAAAGGACGACAGAGTGTGAGTAACCGCTGATGACTCAGAGACATAAGACGGGATGGAGAGACTAATCATTATCACCTCGCAAATGGTACAGAAAGTCACATTCAAAATTGGAACTTTGTTATCACCGAATCACAGAACTGTAGGGGTTGGAAGGGACCTCTGAAGATCACCTAGTCCAACCCCCTGCAGGTTCCCACAGGAGGTTACATAGGAAAACATCCGATCAGGTCTTGAATTTCTCCTGAGGAGACTCCACAACCTCCCTGGGCAGCCTGTTTTCTGTCACCCTCAGAGAAAAGAAATTGTTTCTTGTGTTCAAATGGAACTTCCTGTGTTGCAGTTTTTGCCTTTTGCCTCCTGTCCTGTCACTGGGCACCACCAAAGAGAGCCTGGCCCCATCCTCTCGACACTCACCTCTTAGATATCCATCAAACTAAAGTAATCAGAAAACATAAGCAGGATTCAGGTGCTTTTCTTCCTTTGTACTAGTGTAGGAATTTCTTTCTATAAGGTCTTGCATTGCTATGATATTGCAATGTTATTTCCTACAAAAATTAATGTAAGTTCAGTAAATGCACTGGATATTTATGCTTTAATTACTGACAATCAAATTCAAATCTGATGGTCTGCAAATAGAAATTCTTACAAACTAAATAGCGAGTGGTTCATTTAAATACCTTCTCTTGTAATCAGAATATAGCAGGGCAAAAGTATAGCGGCTTATCACACTTAACAGAAAAGTGGGGTGAAGAAGAGAAGAAGCCTGAAGAGCCTTTCTTTGCAATCATAAATGCATACAATATATCAAGAACTCTCGAGCATATTGATTTATCTGTGTATTGAAATTTACACAGTTTCTGCAAAATCCACACACAGGAGAAACTGGAACTAAATAAATTATTAAAATTAAACCTATAGAAAACAGTGTTCAGTGACAAAAGATTAACAGCTCTTTAGATTACCATTAATTTAGAATGTTCTAAATTAAAACACAGTTGTACTATTTTACTATTTAGTTAAAGGTGCCTACAATCAAACTGTTTCATTTTATATACATTAGTAAGGTAATTTTTTTCCTAAGCACATCGCTACATTATGGAAATCTAAGATCCTTACGAAATTTTTAGAAATTAAATATATTAATTTTTGTTAAAAAATAAACAGTTTTCAGTCAATGATGAGCTAGAACATGATCACAAATGAGTTTCTTCCATTATAACTAGCCAAAGTGAGGCACTAAGAAGCCCTCTTGTTATGCTAGTTCAACTATACTGCCAAAAACAGAAAGACCTTTTAATAATAGCTTGCTCTCAATGTGGACAAAGAATATTGACCTTTTGAAGTGATGACAAATATTAATTGGACGGACACTTTACTTAGTAAGAAAAATTTGATTCATTTCTTTTTTACAAGCTGAAGATAATTGCACACAACAAACAGCATTTCAAAAATGAGATGAAAATGACAGACTACTGGAGAAAAAGTTAGTTGATTGATTTGCTATTTTTCAGTGATCTTTGCTATATGGAAAAAGATAATTGTGAAGTGACTCTTACACACATATGAACAAAAAAGCAAAGAAATGAAAAGTTAATTCACTTAATCATCAGAACACAGGGATAATACTTGCTGTCAACAGCATAAGAACATACATGTACAGAATGTCCGTCACTACCTTAACTATGTGTTCATCATATTTCTCATCAGCACATACACTCACAGTATTCCATTACCCATGTACTAACAGCTATGGTCTTAATGTCATTGTACTAACAAGATGAAAGGAAAGCATTTTGGTGAACAATAATAAGAGTTGTTACAATCTGAACAGAGCTGTCTGATGACCTCAGTGTCTGTCTGCCCACTGGTTTCATTTAAACTTTATCTGACAAGTGATAACTCTCTTTGCCATTTCCTTCTCAGAAATGATGTGGTAAAGAAGACACTGCCTGGATGAAATCAGTCCCTTCAGAGGAAAAGGACAGAGGACAGTGTTCGTGGCACATACTTGGGGGGTCTAAATCCTGTCAAGGTCTGGCAGACCTAGTATATGCCTTAATCTCACAGCTCCCACTCCTTTCCCCACCATCCCTGTCTTCAAGATACTTTGAAGATATTCCTAGAGATCCACTTTTCAGGACTACAGAAGTAGTGAATTTTCTCGTGCTAAGTTAGTTCTAGTAGTGGGTCAGTTCTAGTGAATCCTAAACTTCATCCTGTTCCCACCAATGTCAGCAATAAACACCAAGCAGCTTGCATAAATCCAGATTCTATATTATTCAAGTGTTCTACAGAAAAAATATGGAATTATACACATGCAGATATTTGTGTTCTGAGTCAATCTTCCATAATTGCTACATCTATTGTTACATAATCTGACAAATACATTGCCAAAACATATCAGAGCACATAGTCAGGTTCTTATGCTAAATATTGCTGTCTACATTCCTACAAATTTTCCGTCATGTAAACTGAGCTTATACAAAATGTATGTACAAATTAAAGAGCAACACTGAAAATGCTAATTTTTGCACAGTGTTGTATACATCATCAGTTATTCAGACACATAATAGGAATTTTACCTGCTGTGATCATTAGCAAAATAGTTCCCAATCTCTATGTATAAATAAATCAAATTGACAACCATGTTGCTGTAACCTATTTAAAGCAATAATGTTATTTATCAACATAGAAGTGCTTAGTTTAGTAAATTTTATTTCTTTTTTCTTCCAACAGATTCCTATTTGATAGCATCCAGTGTTATATTAGGTATCTTATTCTGTAAAAAGAATGTATGTCTTTTTCATGTACAGTTTTGCCTATTATTTACAGTACTTTGAATTTGAGCTCCATTTTTCAATTCCTTCAAGGAAAGTAAACTTAAATACTTGTTTTAGTGAAACTGAGCAAAAACCCTGCTAGAAATTCACTCTTTAGAGCATAATAAATACCATAAGGTATCACAGAATCACTGAATATCCTGTGCTGGAAGTTGTAGGTTTAAACTGTCAAAAATAGATGATGTCTCAAAAAAGGCTGTGAAATATCTTATTTTCAGTATTTGAAACCACCGTTGTATATAGCAACTGAAAGTTAAAAAAAAAATGAAAGAACATAATCATAATAAAAAGAGGTTGTAATCATTTTTATATGTTTCTAGTCATTTAAATTTAGTATTATTAACTTAGTAAAAACAGACTGGGAGAACTTTTCTTTGAAACATTAATCCAGCTTTTATAAGAAGTTTACTTTTGAAATGTAAACTGAAGTAATTATTTATGACTTCAAAAATCATTCTAGAAATAAAATTCGGCCATAAGCACAGGAAATATTTTGGAAAACAACAGGTCATGTTTCTGAAAAGAAGCCCAAGACAAACCTGAAAGACCTGGAAAGCAGTTCGCCTTTATTACAGAGAAATTTTCTTTTAGGCATATCATGGTAGGTGGGGAGGCAATACAGCTGAGTAGCTAGAGTTTCTGTGAAAGCAATGTATTGAATTTATTGGAACACAAAATATACATGGACAGGTCATGTTGCTTACAGTTTTAACTATTCACAGAGGAAGAATAACTGTGAACATTCTATGAAAGTCAGGATGAAATAGGGCTATATTCCTAATCACATAAAAAGTGTCTTGAGGAACATCCTGATATCTCACTGGATAGGGATTAATAGTCTTCACACATTAGACAAGCTTATAATTTACTTTTTTCTAGTTATATTAGAAGGAAACCTCCAACAACTGTATTTCATAACCCCCCTAAAATTCTCTCTTGCTTTTTAAGGGGAAGGGCAGAGGGACTATCAGAGAATAATCACTGAATGGCTTAGGTTGGAAGGGACCTTAATGATCATCTAGTTCCTATCTCCTGCTGTGGGCTGCCCAGGCCTAATCTGTCCTTGAATACCCCCAGTGATGGGGCATTCACAGCTTCTCTGGACAGCCTGTGCCAGTGCCTCACGGTTCTCTGAGTAAAGAATTTCCTCCAAACATCTAACATAAATCTTCCGTCTTTTAGTTCAAAGTCATTCTCCTTTGCCCTTAAAAAAACTCAGACTCCATCTTTTTATAAGCTCTCTTTAAAAACTGAAGGGATACAATGAGGTCTCCCTGAAGCTTTCTCTTAGCCAGCTCCCTCAGCCTTTATCCACAGGAGAGGTGCTCCAGCCCTCTGATCGTTTTTATGGACCCGCTCTAACAGTTCCACATTTTTCTTGGCCTGGGGGCCCTAGGCCTGGTTGTAATATTCCAAAAGGGACTCCACAAAGGCAGAGCAGAGGGAGACAGTTGCCTCCCTTGCCCTGCTATCCGCTCAGTGAACTTCAGCAATATATAAATAAATATATTTTCAACTGTGTATTGAAGTACTTTAGTTGTTTCACTGTGAAATGCATTTCAAACACACTTCATTTTTGAATGTGTGGCATACACTTAGCTTGTTTTGATTCTTGCTGCCTAGTTGTGTCAGTTTAAATAATACAACAAAAATTTGTGGCCAAACAATTTAAGAAATTAAGTAGTTAATTTAAGTTAAGACTCTACAGCAGCTTATCCCATACATTTTCTTTAACCTAGATCCTGTTACAGTCTTGGCCCTATATAGTTTAAGCCTTGAAAAATGGAGAACTTTACTGAACCATGATGCTATTTCCATGCTGATTCTGTTCAACTGGTGTGATTTTAGAAGCATAGAACTGTTTAAGCTGGAAAAGACCTTCAAGTTCAACCGTGAACCTGATCTAAAGAGTATCACCACTAAACCATGCCCCTCCCTCAGTGTCATATCCACACATCTTTTAAACACCTCCATGGATGAACAGTCTATCACTTCCACGGGCAGTCCATTCCAGCACTTGACTACTCCCTTCCATGAAGAAATTATTCTGAATATCCAATCTAAACTGCCCATGGTGCAACTTGACATTATTTCCTCGTGTCCTGTCACTTGTCACCTGAGAAAAGACATCCTCCTCTCTACAACCTCCTTTCAAGTGGTTGTAGAGAATGATGAAGTCTCCTCTCAGCCTCCTCTCCTCTAGACTAAACAACACCAGCTACCTCAGTTGCTCCTCCTAATTTTTAGTCCCTCCACCAGCTTAATTGTTCTTCTTGGCACATCTCAGTATTATAACTATTATGAATTCTATTGTATATCCTAACACATTTACACATTAATAGGATATTAAATATCAGATGTTGGACATCCTATTTGTATTGACTATAACAAGTAATTGGTGTTCAGTATTCTACTTCCTCCCTCAATACCATATGCAAGAACTATCTACTCATTTAGAAAATGTGAGTCCATATATCTAAGCACTGTTACTTTGAAGTCTCCTAAATAGCTGGATATCATGCATGAAGTTCACTGAAAGCATGTACTGTCCATTATCAAGACAGAAAGGATGGCAAAGAAACTGCAGGTTGTCCTACCTCTTTCTTAGTGTATTATAAGTGGCCACATTAATCCAACAAACCTTATTTCAGTAATAGGCCAGGAGTTTTACAAGATACTTGTCTGTACAAGATGTACAGGTACGGTCTACATTCCATAAGTTTCATAGTAACAAGAGATTATTATTGGAATGGTATGCAGGCAATAACTGAAGGCAAATCTAGCTTCCACTTTACTTTGTCAATGAAGATTTCCAGAAGTAAAGGAAATCCCACTATGCAGCAAATTGTGTATAATATTACACTCAAGTATCACCATTCCTGCCTTCAAGAACATGTAGAGATAAGCTAAGAAAGGAGCATACAGAAAGCCATTTGATTCCTTACTGTGGATATACAGTAGACATTCACAAAAAAATAATGCTGGGAAGCTTCAGGAGTGTCTATCTGTGATTCTATGCCTCTCTGAAGGGCAGAGAAGTGTTTCTTCCTCCCATCTGTTGTAGAATTCTCCAGTATACATACAACTCCTTTTGAATGTTAACTGGGAACAGGCAAGTGAGGATAAATTATCCCTCCCATCTAGCCTATCAAAGATATGACCATCAATAACAACCTAATAATGTTCATCTGTACAGAGCATTCCTGTTATATACATTTTGCTTGAGTTCAGAATTTGGTTTTGAAAGCCCATCTTAAGAATTATATGTACAAAAATGAGTATCAAGCATCACAAAAACAGAAAAATAATCATAAAAATAACAGTATGAATTTAGCACTACAAGTATGTTTATCTTTTATAGATCACAATTCTTTCCTCCATAAGGAGGTACAACAAGAGTTGGTTAGAAAATGATTTTTTTTCCAAGTATGCAAACAGCAGAATAATCACTTAAAGTGACAACATAGCATGGAAGTAAAAAAAGGGTAATCAAAATAAATCATATAGAACAAAGGCATCATATCCAACAATGTATGACTCAAGAAATAGTATTTTAGCTGTAATTATTGTTTTTCAAGTTTTGCCAAATAGCACTGTTTAAATGAACGCTGACAAACGTAACAAGCTACACCTACCCAGACTAAAATTTAGAGGAGGGTGAAGGTTCTTAGAAATATACAAATAGCTTGAATTTCAAATAGACAATCTAGCATATTTGTCCATTACCATTCTTGAAATTGTCAACTATATTTTTGATTGGAGAATTATAAGGCTATTAGAGTCAGGAATTCCATCTGCCATCCACACTTTCTCCCATGGAACAGGCTGAGCGAATGCCAGTTGTAAATGACAGTTGAGTGTGTAGTTGAGGAGACGCAGAATCACAAATAAATAGAGAGACAACAAAAGTTCTCAACATCAAGAATACCCTTAGCCACAAGTTTCACAGAGACAGTGTGACACTGCCGTGCATTATCATTTGAATAATCCTAGGGCAACAAAAGGATTGCAATTGAGGGAAACAGAGATGGTCTTATAAAAACATATTTTGACAGTTAGGATGTAAGGAGCAACTCTAAAGGAGCTTCTTATGCAAGAAATTGTAGAACACACACGAGTACATCCAGACTGCAAAATTCCCAAACTAAGCCAGCACAGTACTGTGCTGTACAATATTTCATTCACGTTCATCTGCTCACCCACAAAGGAGCAAAAGAGACAACAGAAAATGGTGGAGCCCAAACAATACTCTACCCTAGCTGCTCCCAAGTTCATCATAGGGGAGTCATCAACCCATCAAAGGCCAGTCTCTACAACCGCAACAAAGCACAGAAGCTTGGGAGAAGGTGGGAACCTAAATTAGAAACTCAGAGTAAGCAATATTTGTTTGGGGCTGTCCTATGAGAATCTACCCCTGTTGTCCACAGGTTACAACCATCAAGATGAGGACATGCAGGAGCATCTTTTCAGCTGAGGGCAGTTACTGTACAGGGGTAAGGGACATGCGATTGCACAGTAAAGCCTAGGAGATGTTTGTGGAAGAACCAAACACATGGAAAGGGATGGATTTAGATTATTCAGGGAGGAAAAAGAGTGGAAAAACAGAGGGATAATGGGACAAAAAGATCCAATCACATGTAAATAGTTATCTGTGCAGTATAGTTGTCTGGCCATGCCCTACACATGACCTTATTAAATTCCATTTCTTGTTTCCTGACTGAGGGACTCAATTCGGTGTATATGTATATGAATGAGAGTCCAACAGCCAATAACTGGGTAAGACCATGAGTTAAAGGACCCATGAGAGCCACCAACTGGAGTGGGACCATCAGTCAGTGGGTTCATGTGTCCATGCAGCTTGCTACTGTAGGGAATATAGATGTGCAAAAGTGTGTGATCGCTAGCAAAGATTAAACAGATTAGCTAAAAAGTAGGTATATGACAGACTTAGGCCACTGGTAGATACATTCTAGAACTTTGCAGACTAGACATTGTGCATACATACATGCACACTTAGACATGCTCAGTTTGGTAAAGAACCTAACTAGAAAAAAAAAACTTGCTGAGGAGTACTCCATTTTTCTAGTTTAGTACTTCATACCATAAAAGTTAAATAAACCCAATCCAACTTGAAGTCATATAAACTAGATTAACAGAACTGAAACCCTGCTTGAATTGGGAATCAGTTTCATTGAAAGATACATCGTTTTGCATTGATAGTTAGTAGTTGTATAACTGTTCTCCTTTGGCATATTATCTGTTGGTTTGGGTTTTTTAATAAAGAAGAAACACTGATTTTTTTCGATGATTCAAAGTAATATGTGGTAAAATGGTCAATCTTTATTAAAGGAATCTTGTTTTGCATTTGACCTTTATCTAAGCAGAAAGAATTCATCATTCTTGATGGAATATTCATCTGGAAGTACATTGTCTGGATACACTGCATAATACCGTGGCTATATTCAGAGAGCAATATGTTCCTGACTAATATTGGTTAGCTTTGCCTTATCCTTACAGTCAAGACCAATTTGCCTTGAGTCATTAAAAGGGAGAAAGCTTTCATCAGTTATGACAGCAGGGTTTCTCTGTATTCCAGTTGTCTACAGGGACAAGCTGAGGTTTTGCTTAGTTCACAGCGAACATAGTAACTCCAGCTTGTCAGTGACAAGTCAGACATATCCTTGGATTCCTTCCAGAGTTCTGTCCTTGAGAATTCAGTCATCCAGATAGGAAAAAAAAAAAAAACGTTAACTCTCATTCTGCATCATTCTGCACCAGAACTTCATGTGAACATCTATTAATTAAATTACTAACTTCAAAGCTAGATCAGGAGGCAATATCCTTCATAAACAGAATTACTGATCCTTAAGGAGCCTGAATTATGTTTTTAAATTGTTGTTATGGTATCTCCAGGTATACTTTTACATGATCTGAGCCATACTGCTAATGCTGAAGATCACTGCATCAGATTAACTGTTGCTGGAGGTGGCAACTCCACATGGTATGTATCATGTATTTAGGCTCCCTACATATATAAATTACAAGAGTTCCACAGATTTGTTATGAATCAGATCTATAGGCTTTGTCTAAGGTCACTAAATTGATCAAGATCAACCGTCTGCATTAGGTAATATTAGCCTACCTACATTATGGAGAAAAAAATAATAAGACATAATTAACTGTATGTTTTTCAGTATATATATAAACACATATACTGAACTCCAATTAGAAATACAAAGTACTCTCAGACAACTATTCTTTCATGAAATTATACAAACAATATTTTATTTTTTGTAACTATAGCAATGAAAGTGGATCTTCTGAAGGGTTCTGAAAACCCTTGCATATCTCATGATTGTAAAATACACTTATATGAATATATCTATTATATTACATATTATCACTATTTTCTTCAGAAGAACAGAATGTTCTCAGATAGACCACTCCAATGTTTTTCTTTTGTAAATAGTAGTTGACATCTAAAATTCAAAGATCCATCTTATTTCTCATATCAGAAACAAACTGAAACAAGGTCAAATTTCTCTTTCTTTCAAGAACTTAGATATATTGACATGTTTTTCAGCCATTCTGTTTTAAAATCAGTTGTATGTAAATTTTAAGTACAAGATCTTTTCCAGAACACAGTTTTGGAAGTCTAACACAGTATTCCCATCCATTGTAAATTCATGGTGTTTGCAACTTTAAACACACTCTTATCATGGGCAAGCAAAGTCAGTATTTGCTACAAAAGGAGATTTGAAAGCATTTAAATGATTAATTATGTATCTTGAAACATTTATTGATGCTTTGTTACATATAATAAAAACTCATAAATCTCTTGTACTTGAAGTAGCATCAGGAAGTATAACAACGCATATTAAAAAAATTTGAGCTATAGATGCTGTTATAACTGTGACCTCATTGCAGAATTACAGATTGTTCAACCTAGAAACCAACACAAAACGAGATTCTGTGTTATGGCTCTAGGATATACAGAACAGAACTCTCTATAGAATTTGCAATTCAGCAGCTTTTAATATGTTGTCTTCCATTGTGGGTTTCCTGAAAAGCAGAGAAATTCCAATAGACACCAGAAAAATAGGCATAAGAAAAAAAATGCCATTCCTTCTCCCCTTTATTCTAGAAGGCTATTTCATATCTTATTCTCAGTTTATGCTGAGACTGCATAACCTAAAATAGTCTTTGTGGCATCTGATCTTTAACATGCTGGGCTATTATAATGTGATATGCCTGTATGTTGTTAGCACATTATAGGAAATAATGATAAGAAAGATATTGGATGAAGCTTTGATCTGTGGGACAAAAATTACTAAACAAGGAAATTTTTCAACTAGGAACAATTTGGGCAAAACTTCTTTAGCCTATGTTCAAGCTAATCAGAATAGCTGGACAAAAAGAAAAGCATTCTAACAACAAAAACAGATCATTGATCCCATAATCTCTCCTTACAGCAGCATGTCATGTCTGAAATAATATCAAAACAGAAGTACGCTACTAAGCATGCATTTCATTTGCTCTGCTTTGCCAACAGAGGTCAGAATTACTTCAGGAGCACCCAAAGCATTAATATGATCATGGCTGGAATTACTTGATCAGCACAAAATTACTTGCACGAATAATATACTTTAACTAGACGAGCCAAAGTTTCATAACTTTATATTTTTAAAGATGTTCCAAAGTTTCCGGGTATCCAACAAGGCTGTCACCACTTTAAAATTTCATGAACCAACAAAATAATTTATGGGATGTACTAATAATTACTCAGAAAAAATAAAATTCAGTCAGAATGATGCCTCTTATTGAAAAAAAATCATTTATGACACATAGCTTGGAAGGCAAAATGTAATTACAGTAGACACCTGCACTAAATCTACAGTCTATTTATGTTAGAAATCCCTACTCAAATCCATTACATGCTATTGTCCGTATTTTATTAAAAAGCCTTATCAAATGTAGAAATGAAATCCAAGACTGAGAGGTTTAAATGACACAGATTCTTCTGCTACAAAGGAAGACCTGGGCTGATGCAGCATCAAATATCTTAAAAGCGAAGGGGGGGTGGTAGGGAAGGGTTGGGGGGAAACATACTTATTTTTAAATGTGTCTAAAATGAACACTGTACTTTGAGTTCTACAAAAACAAAGGAATTGTAACAAAGAAATGAAACATCATTTGTATCCCCAAGAAGTTCTACTGGCACACATTTGCTAGAAAATGAAACAGTCACCTATTCTAAATGCTGCAAGGGCTCTATTTACTTTCAGTCTCAGATTGTGAACTTATCATCAATCCTAAAATACAAATGCTAAATTTGGGGAAAAAAATATTAAGAGAAATTTAAGAATAATCTTATAATCTTTCTGCTCCTTAAAACAGAATCAATAGGATACTCCACAAAATCTGCTTTTGTAGATCACTTTACGCAAAATGCATTATAGGACTTAAGACATTACAGGAATAATTTACTGTTCTTTCTAAACTGCCTCTTCAGTAAGAGATATTCAGAGAACCCAAATTTGCATGCAAATATTCCTGCCAACAAAACAGATTTTGAGAAACACTGAGAACCCAGTTCCACAGGAAAACACTGTGAAAATTATTCATCCCAACATCTTCTCTCTGTAATCTACTATTAGCAACATGGTACATCCAAGACATGAAATAATTCTTGCTAATGTGTAGTTGTGTTCAGTGCCAACAGTGTTCTTAGTTTTCTATATAGTGATATAATGAATTTCTATATAATGAATAATTCCTGTCTAAATATCTCAGATACTAAAGTAAACATAACATACAAGAATAGACTGTCCTACAAGTAAAAAGGGGAAGTGATACACAAAAAAAGTTATGGTTATATAAAAAAAAGTTACATATATACAAAAGTATATGTATTTAAGAGATGGCAGATTATGCCTTTTTTTCCTTTATTACTCCATAAATCACATACATTTTATGTCAAAGGTCATGAAATTTAAATCTTTGGACAGAGAAAGGATTTCTTATTTGTGAAATCATTAGAAAGGTTAACATTTTTAGAGAATGATGGAAGGCCTGTGAATACATATGTGCCAGATTCCCTGGAATCTACTTAATAATAACTGTTAAAAGAATCCAGACCCAAAGCCTGAAAAACTGGTTCCTGTTGAATTTATCTTAGTCGATTGTCTTTAATCTGGAAGGAAAAAAAAGACCTTGTTTGTTTACATCTCATTTTAAGGTCTCTTTCAACAAGGAAATTTCTCTGTTAGTTCAATCTTGACAGCAAAATTATTCTGATAAACCAAGAAATCATTTCACCAGAGCATGCACGGTCTGATTTGGGGCTGTAGGATGAGGAAGATATTCCTGACCAAAAAAATACTTGTTATATCTGGAGTCATATCAGAAAAATACACATGTGTATCTATCTTTCGAGTGGAAAGCAATTTATAAATTGGTGGACTGGCATCTCAGAAGGCAAGTGAGCTCATCCCGTATCTGTATGAAATACCTGCAATGATAAGAAATCTCACAGTACTACTCCTTTAATGTTTATAACTGAGTAAGTGAATTACCTAGAGATATGTTACCAGCACAAGGAATTACCAGCCATGATCAAAAATAACTCCACACAGATTTTGATCATGCTAGTTTTAAGTATACTGTATGGACACCTTGTAAAAAGTTTTAAGTAGTATTGGAGTCAAAATTGAAAGGTTGTTTTCTTATAAGCAGAGACACAATGCCAGGATTCAGTTCTGGGCAGTTCATGGTTGTAGAAATTTTAAATCTGCACCAAACAAAAGCGGAAAGAAAATTTCTGATCTTTCTGGAAAATAGAAAATGTTAACAGTTCAACAGCAATGAAGCAACAGATTCTCATTAGAGTGAAATACAAATTTTAACCTAGTTGGCCAAATAGTTTTGCCACCTAGGAGATAAAAATTTAGTACCAAATTCAGGACATGCCATCATTTCAGAATGTCTTTAGAGGCTTATTTTAAATGTCAAGATGAAATTTATGACTTCAGTTTTGAAGTCACCATCATTACAAAATCTATCACCTAAAAGATAAAAGGATACAGGACTGTCTTTTTAAATTTACAAACAGAAACTCCTTCTCTGGGAGGCTTTCATATACTCCCCAATTACTCTAAGCAAACTGAAATCTAACAAACTTTACAGACACTCATGTTTTGGTAGTGGAGTTTTGTTTACTTGGCCTCCAGGTAATAGGTAGAACTCATTTAGTCCTCATTAAGTATTTTGATTTATAAAAGGGTAATGGACAATATAGAATCACAGAATCATAGGATCACCAAGGTTGGAAAAGACCTCCAAGATCATCCAGTCCAACCTACCACCAATATTTTCCCACTAAACCATGTCCCTCAGTACAGCATCCAAATGTCTCCTGAACACTGCCAGGGATGGTAACTCAACCACCTCCCTAGGTATATAGGATCTACAATCCTTATATACTTTTGAGCTTGAAGTACAATCTGGATCACTAAGACCATCTGCACCTGTTTGGCTTCCAGTAGTTATGTCACGGACTGTTTGCAGGTTAGGACTCCATTCTGTCAGACCACCATGACAGTTCCCATTCCACTTTCAGTCTGAACTCAACTCAGGCTGCATCAGCAATAGTAAACTGTAGGCGTTCAGGAGGATTCTCTGGCATTGAGACCATGCTGGCATAGAATGCTCTACACTTATATTATTTAAACCTTCCAAACAGTATAGCTGCATCCAACTGTCTGTGAAGCCCCAGGCCCATACTAATTCTTCAGCTGTGCCTGGTAACTCACTCTCTGGGAGAATGCCACATGGCAATATCCAGATGTTCCCCGGCATGTTTAAGATAGATGTAGCCTCACATTCCTGTCATAGATGTGGCAGATACCAGTCTCCCAAAAACAGCACCCCTCAGTCTAGAGGATATAAGAGCAATATTGTCCGGGTTTGAGTCCAGATGGATCTGATGAACATCTGTCCACTGTTCATGTTTGTGCTTTATGTGCTTGAGTCTCCCAGCAGATGGCATAGTGGCAAACCCTCTGCCAGACTCAAGAACAAAAAAAAGGAAAGTTGTATATGTGAATATCCCAAACTGAATTGTTTCGACCTTTTTCACAAACACACTTATGTTAATTAAAATTCCTACCAGTGCAACAATAATTACACAGTTTATCTGCAGTGTAGTCTACAAGCCCTATTCTCTGATCTCAAGTTAAGAAAGGAATCTACAGTGGACTCAGACAGTGGCTTTATTCTAGGAAAAGGCTGTTAATAACTATAGTGGCATGAATCTCCTCTTCCTCTTAGAAGAGAGAATACCTATAAAAAAAACAGTCTTTAAAAAATGGTTCAGAAAAGACAAAGTAGGCACAGACCTGAAAAATTCCACATCAAAAACAGTCGAATTTAGGTTCTATAGAGGAACAGGAGCTCTTGGAAAAAAACTCGCATCCAAATTGTTGGAAGGAACCCAGAAGTGACTGGGTGAGAGAAAAGAATTCCTCCCACAAGGAGAAAGAGTTGAAATTAAGGTCAGCCAAAGCCTTTACTAAATTGACATATTTCTCATTTCATCACAAATCAAAGAAAAAGAAGCCTTCTTAGGTAAGAAGAATCTGGTTACACACTGGCAAATTGGCCTAAAAATCAAGAAAACTATTTCAAATTATTGAATGATCTATTAAGAAAGAAGAACATATTAGTAGGACACACTATCCTCTTTATTCTTGTACACTGTGATTGTCATGAATTACAGACACTGCTGGTCAAAGAGTTCTGGTTTCTGCAGTGTGCAGAAGTCTAGAAGTCAAGCATAGTGTAAAATTTATGAACAGTAATATTTGTACTTGAGAGATGAGAAAACAGAATCAACCCGAAGCCCTCTTAGATCAGCTTGGGTATTGCCTGTGCAAGGAGAAAAAAAAAAGGAAGAAAAGGATGCTGAGAATTACAGTGATATAAGAGGGAATGGGAAAAATAGAAAAAAATAGCAGTGGTTCTACTGAATTGCAGAGAGCATTCGTCAACTACAAGATTAAAATAATAACAACTGAAGTTAGTTATAATATAGACTACAGATTATTTTATTAATCTTTGTTTACACTTTCCAGTGATGTGGTTCACTGTGAGTTAAAATAAATATATAGTCCTATACTTAGACTCCAACCCACAGACATCAATTAAAAAATGAAATAACAATGATCCATATGCAGACAATCCACAGTTAGAAACTACATATCACTTCACACATAATGCTCTCTTATTTTAAATTTAAAGCATTTTAAATATAGTTGTTGCTCTAAGCAAAGACATACATCTACAAACACAGGATAAGACAATCTTCTAAAGGCTATGTACTGTGGAAAATTTTGTAAGTAAGAGATATATGTATACAGCATGATTACTCGCTTCTTCCTAAGGCCTATTCTCTTCTCTGCTTCTCTAGATTTTTTTCCAAACACAGATACTGTGCAGTATCAAAGAGAACTCATATTTTTTAATATCTCTGAAGAAAAAAAAAAAAGTTTTCAAAAAACAACAACAAAGAAACAACTTGTGGATTTTCTCCACAGAAAGGCACCCACTTAAATTATCCCTATACTGAACTCAAGCTAAACCTTAAATAGAAATTATACAAAACCCAACGTAGCTACTACAGAAATCAGCATCAATATTTCAGCATTGCAAAGATAGCAATATAAAATTATTTTTTTACTCCAACATCTGATACTATCCTACTACACATAAATTATACGTAAAATACTTGGAAGCTGAATGAACAAAGTTACTATCTCAATAATTCAGGCAATGTAGAAGTATCTATTATCCACATATCAGTCCTTCCTTATTTCTGTGTGTATTGGTTCTATTTTCTTTTCTTTTTCTCGTACTTAAATATGAAAACATAAAATGAGCAGTGTTTCCCTGATAATTCTTCTTATGTGAAGGGATAAAGATTCTTTAAATAAAGCTACATTTTCAGGATAATATGAAATGACAAATTCTAGTCCAAATCATCAGCATAGTTACATACAATTGTTACTGAGAATAAACATCTTTTTTCCCCCAAACTAAGGGAAGAAGTTTCTTTCATAAGAATAGAGGCTGAGAGGGCTGGGACTGTTTAGGCTGGAGAAAGCTTAGGGAGAATTTGATCAATAAGTATCTGATATGAGGGTATAAAGAGTGTCCCAGAGGCACTCAGCAATGAGGCAAGAGGCAATGTGCACAGACTGAAACACATGTAATTCCATCTGTTGAAATAAATAGACCTAGTCATTTGAAACCAGGAAGTTGTGGGTCTGGGTTTTTTTTACGGATTCACACCAAAGCAGAATTAGAACAACTCAATTTTGCCTTTAGTAGCTGTCAGAAGCTATTCCTGAAACACATGATACTTTCACGACTAACTCATTTCTTGGATTTAAGAGTGGTAAATAACTACATATCAGAAAGGATAAAATAAGTATTGTCCTACACTCCCTATGATCTAAAATCACTGAAGACACAATAACAACTAATCCCAGGTTCCATTACTACTGGTCCCGCTTGCAGGAAATACAAAAGGATGCACGTTACTCAGAGTCATCTCAGAAAGGAAAACAATAGAACAGTCAAATGATCCAGAGTATTTCAGCATTAAGGTGTTTGCTTACCAAATGAGTAGAAAAAAAGTGACTGGTGGTGAACTTTATGCAGATTCCTTTCAAGACCAATTAGTGAAGCAGTAGGCATCTCTCAGCAGGAAAGAAGATTAAGAGAAGAATAAGTCTGTGCTGTGATAGCTTAGGAGTGAAAGCTGGGAAAATGTATGAGAGATGCATTGACTTAGAATTCTAAGGACAAAGACACTTTGCATCTTTGCGATTAAAGGGTTAAAGCAACAGATACTTCCACTGCTGTCAGCCTGGTCTGTCAGAGTTCAAATTTACCAATTATCCTGAAGCCAGCTGTCCATACAGTTTTGTTCTAAATTTAGTAGCCTTGGGAAAATGTTTTCTTTCTAAATTAAAATGATTTGCCAGAGATGGGGTAAACCACTGCCAAGAAAAATACCCACTTAGCAATACACACACACTCACACATTCACTCTCATTAAACGCACCCTTTTTTGCTGTTACTCTCCGTCTGTTTCCTGAAAAGCCTCTTCAGATTTTAGAAAAATACTCTATTATATTTGTATTCTTTCCAGCTTTACTTCATTCTTCCTGCTTTATTTCTTCCCTTGATAAAAAATTACAGAAGCTTCCGTTTTCCAGATGCTTATACAGAAGCCTGTGAATTCAGATGCCCATGGAAATCTGAAATTTGTTCAGACTTAATTAAATTCTTCCTTTCATAGTTTACCTTGAATTCTGCCACTGATGATCAACAAATATATTTTTAATTTTACGCTCAAGTTCATGGATACTCTTAGATTTTCTTCAAGACTGTCTAAGATTGAAGTTCAACTGAAAATTCTGATGTTAAAAACATGCTTTAATAGCAGAAGATTGAGATAAACAGGATAACTTGAAAATAAGACTTGGCATGATATTGTATTAATAACAAACTAGAAAATCAGCATTAAAATTAATTATCCCTATAGGAACTCCTCAAAACTTATTAAGACTCACACCTAACCAAAATATAATAATAGTTGATCTTTTCATAAATCAGATATTAGTGATAATTTTAAATTGTATTCTGAATTTTTTCAATTTTAAGCTTTATTTTATTATGACCATAACTATCACAAAATCACTTTAGAAAGCAAACAATGCATATGGAAGACTTTGGGAGATGCATAAGGTTAGATCAACTTAAATTAACCCTATAAAAGTTTGATTTACTTAGTCACCTGTATAATGTTTCACTGACGTTACTTCTTACCATTTCTAATTCACTGTCTGTTTGGTTTTCCATGAATTTTCAGCTATGCACTTCACTGCACAATTCCAAAACACCTTCATAGGAAATGATCTAATACATCTGAAATGGAATAATGTAATAAAATTCAAGTGATGGGCCTATTCCAACTGTTTATATACAGTATTCCTCCCTGAAGGTCAGTACAACTATCTGAAGATGTGTTTAAAAGCACGTTTGCTTCACCAGCCTTGGTCAGCTACTGAAAGTGTAACTTACATCTCTTGAGGTTCACAGTATATTCAGCCTCAAACATCTCCAGCTGAAGGTGGGTTTTTTTGTTTGTTTGTTTGTTTTTTTAACTTCCCTGCAAATCCTATTTTAAGTGTGGAAGGACAGAGAGTAATGTTGTCACAGATCCAGCAAAAACAATACGAATGTTTCAATATATGGGCACCCAGATGTCAAGCTTGAGATATCAATAAACATTTCAGGTGTTGTATATAGTAACAGTGTCAGATCAAAATTATCTTTGACACAGTTTCTGACAATAAAATGGTGAATGGTGAATCTGTAGAAGGAACGTGTCAGTTTATCAAGTGAAAGTGGCACAAACTGTATCAGAAGTCATGTGAAAACTTTTAGCGATCTGAAGATCTACTGCAACTACAAATTACTGAAGAAGTTACTGAAAAGAACAACTAACTACTGGTGCTAACATGTCATCCTTCATGTACAATTTGAGTCCAAAATGTTCATTATTTGAGATAACAAGAATCTTGGATCTTGGTATTTACACATAGACAAAGATTCAGCTTCATAGCTAAATAACAGATTTTGCCCCAGCTACCTGCAGGTGCTGCTAGATATTAATTCCTCTGGGTGTTTCAACAGAAGATGAGGCAGGCACCAGAGTGTTTCTCAGGCACCAACTGTATAAGTAACACCATTTTCATTAGAGACATTGAAGAAGAGGAAAACAAACATGAAGATGCAACAGGTACAAGGGAGGTGGAAAACATATGTGAGACTTAGAGTAGACAGACTACAGTTGTGAGGAACTCTCTATTCTGTTGTCATAGTTTTATGTCTATGCTTATAAATATTTTTAACTAAGTATTTTATTGATATCAATCCATTCTTGGAGAGTATCAAGATTTTGTTATAGTATGATTCTATCCTATATGGCATTTTGTAGTCTTTTCAAGTCATTGAACATATGTAAAGTAATACATTTAACTTTGGTTAATGAATATATACGAATACATTGAGCAGAATCACTTTGGCATGTCCCCAGGTGACAACTCATTTCAAGATTCTGAACAAAGCAAACAAATGTGTTGGAAGAACATCTCAGCTTTCATACCAGACTTCTTTGAGGTTAGCTTCAGAGTAAGCCACATTTAAATGAACCTTCCTCTCTGTTTTGCTATTAGAGAAACCCTCAAGTTACTAAGCATAAAAAACTTTTTTTTTTTAATATATATTATTTTTAAATCTGTATTATATTTTATCTCTGTTTTTATAGGTTGTTATCAAGGAAAACCACAATCCACTAAATCATTCATATTCACGGTAACCTAATTTTTTTCATAATTAGTTTTAAAGATCAGAGTATCATTTGGTTTGCCTAAGTCCCATTATATATTTAAAATAAAACATATTTTGTATTCTGTATTCCCTTCATTATCCAATTTTATAATTCTATTTTGAATGGAACAGAACTTTTCACAAATTATGGCTTATGAATCAGCAATGCTTTCTGTCCAGGTTCTAGAGAATTTATTATTTTTTTCTCATTCAGAGTAAAACTATGGTAAAACGTGATATTAAACTTATGGAAAATAATCCTTAGCATCCTATTTTTTTCTTTTCAAAATCCATTAACCATATTGTGGGATGATTTCAGTTCTTCATAACTTTCATTAAGAAGAAGTCCCAAGTGTGAAGTAGATCTTCATGCTAATCATAATCTTACAAAATAAAACACCCAGGCAATACAACAAAAGAGCACCTAAGTATTCTAAACTTTGTATAATTTCTCAAACAAATTTTACGAGGTCTTCCTTCACTAGGATTCAGTCAAATACTTTGAGAATGTATCTTTCTTAGTCAAGATATTTCAAAAGGTATGTACTGAATTTAAAATGTATTGAAATTAATTCTCCACTTGGAACACATTACCTGTACAGTAGTAATATTGTAATAAAAAGTACCTGTAGCATGCATATAAGGTGGATTCTAGAAAAATAGTGCTTAATGCCACGGAAGTCTTCCATTCCTTTTCCAGAGTAACTAGTTAAACCAGTAAAATTAACTTTAGCTACTGAAATGTTTTTTTTCCTTTGATATATGTATTTTCTTTTATATACACATATATATATATATCACACAGAATAGGATTACACTCAGTATGTGTGTGTTTATTCCCTTTCCTACTCTTTCAACACATTTCATCTTGCTAATTGTATTAGCCATGAAAATCACGTTTAATCTATTTCTTGCTGCTCCAAACTCGTCTGTTCAAGATCTTCTGAAAACTCAATAGTATTATTTTAGAATTTCTCAAACTATTTCTGTACTACTTGGTTATGGCATTGTCCCGTTTTCAGCCAAGACAGCATTAATAGCACACTGATGTTCTGGTTGTTGCTGAGTGATGGGAATACACCTAGGGCTGGACTGAGCCTCTTGGCGGGGTAGAGCATCTGCCATGATGGCATGGGGCAGGGGAAAGCCATAAAGCTATAGTGTGTTGACCAGGGGACAGCCAGTGCTCAGAGGTTGCTGGGCATAAGTCAGCGGTAGTGAGACCTCGAATTGTTAGCTGGGTGTTGACTGGTGGGTAGCAAACAATTGCACTGTGGCTATAAATATATAAATATATATATACACATACAGTTCTCATTGCATTTTTTGTTTCCATTTTCCTCTTCTGTCTTAGTAATTAGTTTTTATCTCAACCCACGAGTTCTTTTTCATTTCCAATTCCATCCTTCAACCCACCTGGGAGAGTGAGAGTGAGCAAATGGCTGCATGGTATTTAGCTGCCTACTGGGTTAAATCACAACAAATAACTCCTTTATTTCACTAGAATTGTCATGATTGTTTTTTACGAACACTGAAGTTCCTTGAGTGTACTATTCCTACACTAATGCAATCTATGAATCTGTTCATTCTACTGTGCGGAATTAAATAAATCATAGTCTTCCCCACTAACTTTCTTCTTTATGGATAGTAAATTTAGAAAGTGCCCTAGCAACACTGCCTATTATTAAGCATTACCTCCACTCCTCAGTGTAACATTTCACTTTGCTTATGACCACAACTGCTTTGAGTTGGAATTCCATACATCAAAATCTACCTCAGATTGAAGACTTCTAAGAGAGCAGACCTAGAATCTTAGGAGAAAATATGACATTTTTGAGGACAAGAACTGTGAGTGAGTAGATGAATGCAAATTTACAGGAAATCAAAATAAAATTAAATGGGAAGACATAAAAGAGGACTCAACTGGTACAGGCAAGGCCACAAGTTTGTTCAGAGAAGTTGAAGGAATGGAAATTGAGTAAAATGACTGGATGTGTCAGTCTCTGGGGTAAGACTAAGACCTGTGACTCAATGTCTTTGGTGAGAAGCATGAGATGTTTGGAGTAAAGGCTAAAAGTAAGAAGACAGTGGGACAGATTACAAGACCAGAACTTCCACCGAGTGAGCAGAAACATCTCTACAAGATGCTCTACAAGAACACATTTTCCTAACTGAATAAATCCTAGAATAATTGAGTAACATCAGCAAACCGCCTGGCAAAATAATATAGTATATGAACACTGGCTACTCCTACCATGCATTCCATTAACACACAGAGTTTTGTGCAGCATATCTTAAAATGCCATCTCTTCTGTTGGCCTGCAATAGGTCCATTTAGTTAGTTGTTTGCAAGCTTCATCTGGTCTGAAAGATGACTTCATGTTCTTAATCCCATGATGCAAAAATTGCACAGGCCTAATGGATGAGAGTACATACACAACATGATGATGGAATTTTTAATCTATCAGTTCGATGAGGGGTTTTTTTTTGGTTTTTTTTTTCTGCATAGATACAAATATTTCGAAAGAACATATGTTACACACTGGAAAGTTAAGAGCACAAATACAACTTTACAGTACTAATTCAGCTCATGCTTATGAATGCATTATCTTTGATCCTATGATCTACTAATTGCATGCTATTTTTTCTTCCCTCAGTAAACCTGCTTCAGCCTGTCTATGCACCCTGCTCTGAAGGTAGGTCATGACAGTGTAGTAACAGAATATGTTGAATATCAAGTCAAACAGAAAGGGAAGTATATTCTGAATGATATAGAGGACTGCAAACAGCAGGAAAATCTCTAAAATCTAACTTAACAAAAACGATCGTTAAGCATATGACTTTCAGGGTGCCCAACTTCATACCCTGAATTTTTGACTGTAAAAGCATTGACCATTTACAGCTGCCCTGGCAGTCAGAAGAAACCGTGCTTTGCACTTTTAAATGGTATTCAACAACAAACACTCTGCAAAATCAGAAATAAGGTTTTAGGTATTTTGAATTACATATCTAAAATTATCCAGTAACGCAGAACTTAATGTCTCAGGGCTACACATACCTGTTTGTAAAGCAGAGTAATAATACCCTGTCATCAAACAGGGTTGTTTTGAAAATAAATGCAGAATGTTTGCAAAACTCTACTGAGAAGCATGTGAGAAAAATAAATCTCTTTATAGAAACATCTGCATAATGTGCACTAAAGATATAAGTCCACAAAAACAGTGAAGAAATTAAATACTAAATAGCATCTTACTAAGTGAACACCATCCATCTTATGCTCTGAAAATGGAGAACTTTTTATCTGAAGATACCATGTGATAACATCCAACATCAGTGGTATGTACAACATACAGTCAACATACAGTACACGTGCCATAGTTCATAGGCAGACTGTCTGCAAACAGCCGTGAGTACAGAGACATAGAACCTGTCTTCATAAAGGTAGTTTGGATCTATCACTATCCCTCAGCAAACCACCTTCCAAAGCCTGCTAAGGTCTGGAAGAACACTAGCTGCATTTTCATGACATTGAATCTGAGCTGATAAGCTCTGTTAGACCCAAGCTCGTGCTAAGATTTAGGCTGTCATTTGTCCATATGAATCTAAACGCAGATTATTAGCTGGCTGTAGTTGTTGACAGAGCCACAGGTAACTCATTCACAGATAAAATGGGTGAGTGTTACTTCACCATGCTTCCCAGTGCTTCTGGCTCTAAGAGACATTAAATGTGTTATCTCACCTTCTACGGTTCTATGTCTCAACTTTCTGAAACAGATAAGCTTAGGATGTGGAATGCAGAAATACATGCCCATTATCTTATTCCTTACAAACTAGCTCTTTGCCCTCAACACAAATTCTCTCTTTGTCAAGACAATTTGAAAACTGTACAGAAAGGCGTTCCCTTCTCTATCTTATCTTCCTTTTCCTTCTAAATAGGATATACTTACCCATACATCTGTTCAACAGAATTCCCCCATGTTTGTTATAAGCCACTAAATCACTCAATCGCTGTTTTTTTCCCACTCTTCTTGCTTTTCTAAAAAATCTCATACTTTAAGCAGTCTTATTCTTCATGCTTATTCCAAAGCAGCTCCATTGTAAATCTGAAGTACTTGAGTGTTCTTTTGTTTACAATACAGTAAGAAAAAAAGCCATTTCTGATCATATGATACCCATCCAACACAATCCAGTAATATCACTTGAGTCAATCAAATGTTTGTGAATCCAAAGCTTGTTTTCTCTTTACTGTCAGTAATCCCTAGTTACAATTTGTTTCTTATCGCTTATAGTTGTCATCTATATTATCTCTGAAAATATATCAGACATTCTGATCTTAAGCTATTTTCTTAAATGTCTGAAGTACTTCATGTTCCTATCAGATATTACTTCATACGTTTTTATTCCCTCATGAACTTTATTAGTCAAATATTCCAAAAACTCTTCAGGATATTTGCTATTTCTTAGTATACTCATCCCTGTTTAGAAAAGAAAATACATCACAAGCATATTTCCATACTACAAGTAAAAGATGTCTTTTCCTCTACTTCACTCTCTTTTTTTACAATGTTAGATGGGATTATGGATGACTTTGGCCTATTTTAGTATGATCATACTTGTCATTGGCTCATCCTCAATAGTAATACCAATCTCTTTTCTAAGACATTAATTTCTCTTTTCAGATCACTACTCCTTTTCATTACATTCTTCCATCTAACTATTTCCAGCTCAACAAACAATGCTTCCTCATTTGTTCTCTTGTATTATTTTGTTTCGGGTGATTCTCTTCATGATTCAAACTGGTAAAGAGAGAAAACCAGGCAGGCAGAGAGACACTGATGGAGAGAGAGAGGGAGAGAGGAAGAGTTAAGGGACATCGGTGGGGTGTCAATGTATGAATGGATGAAAAGAGAAACGAATGGAGAAACACACTAGGGATAGAGAATAGAGGCAGAGTAGGAGAGAGCATGAAAACTATAGATAGTTGAGAGACCTATCTGCTCTAAGTCATCATATTTCAATAATTCTTTATTTAGTAAATATTTTTCCCCAAAAATCAGTTTAGCAAGAAGCCATATATGAATAGAAATTACTTCAGATGATGAAAGTTATTACACAAATAGGAAACTTTACCATGGACTTACAATATCCATCTGAAAGAGACAGTTTTACATTTTGTTCAGTGTTTAAACAAACCAAACCTAAGATTGACAAGGGTGTAACTGTGAAGTTCTTACTAAGTCTATAAAATCCTAATACTTACAGAAGTTCAGTTCTGTACTTCTTCAAAGTCCAGAGAAAACTACTCATCAATTTCAAACAGTGCTAATAGTTTTCAACATATTGCCTTTCTCAATCCTGTAAAGTGTTTCAGTTGCCTTTTTTGAGCTTTTCATAATTTCACTGTTTTATGTGAAACTAAAACTAAGATTAATTCTGAAGTTTTGGGGCTTTTTTCTTCTTGTTTGTTGTTTTTTGCTTTGGTGTGGTTTTCTCTTTTGATTTTCTTTTGGTGTTTTTCTGGGGGGATGAGGTGGGGGTGTTTCTACTTCTTTAAAAAGAATGTGGAACATAAGACTGATGGACTATGATAGGAGCATTCAAGCTACCTTTCATCCTTGTCCTGTTTTCCAAGCAAGTGTCTTGACAATAACAAGAATCTTACATGCATTAAGTATTTCTGAAACTTTTTGAGTATACTTATGCAATTCTACATGAACCTTGGACCAGAGAAAAAGAGTGGGTTGGGTAAACCAGTGGTTAGAGAGCTATCCTGGAATAGTAATAAGTAAGACTTGAACTTGATTCTCCACTACTGTTTTGGATGCTCTCTTCTCTTTGTGGAGAAACTGATATCACTGCAAATACCATAAAAACATGTGCAAATCAATGGGGGAAAAACGGTAATTCTCTATTAAAACTGTCTTATTAACAAAAAATAAAAAATAAAATTAAAAAATCTCAATTTAATTGTATCATTTGAAGAATGCATGCCACTATGGAAAAGAACGTGCTCTTTTCACTGAAGTAAAAATCCACAAAATGGACACATAGCTGCATAACTGTGGCTGCGCTCTTTTCCAGATTTGAAAAGATTTCTCCTATAGGCAAGACAACACTCAAATTAATAGGCAAATATTCTTCACTGTGATTGTTCCTGCTTGAATTATTTTCTGCAGGATGGGAATACCAAACCCTCTCTCATTAGCATTTAAGTAGCATCCCTAAACAGAGAAGTATGTGATGATAAAGTGAGAAAGGTAATTATTTACAGAAGATATTTAAGATGTAGTGGAAAAAACCTGTCTTAACTGAGAAACTGATAGGCTAGCTTAGTATTGAATAACAGTGAAACACATAAATGCAACTTGATAGTGTTTCAAATGAAAAAGAATCTAACAATCAAAGCACCATAATTTGATCTGTGCAATATTGAGCACAAATGGGAGCAGTAATACTTGGTTACACAGTATTATTAATACATTCAGCATCTAGTTACTGAATACACTGCTGTTGAAACAAAGAACTATTGGTTTCAAGGGAAGCTGGATTAAGTGTGTTGACAAAAAAAAAAAAAAAGTAAAATACTACTGAGAAAAAAGAAAGAAAAAAATATCAGAAAATAAAAAATAAATATGACTGAAAAGTGAACTATAATGCTTAGGTGTGCAAGCCATAAGCTGTTATGCTAAAGATATATGATAACAGCATAAAGCCTAAGAATCAGTTTTAAGAGATGCACGGGAAACTTACCTTTGGGCACAATCATTGCTATTCAGAGCATATACTTTCTGTCCAAAAATAAACTGTTCAAAAACCAAACAATCAATATGATAAGGAAAAAAACAACCAGATATTCTATTAAACATGGCTAACTTCAGCACAACAGCACAATACCAAATTAAGAGAGAGTTTATATTTCAGACAAGAAGTTAAAGTCAGGTCATTTTTTCCTTTTTTGACAATTCTCAAGGCACAATTCAAATC
Source organism: Gallus gallus (assembly GCF_016699485.2). Lineage (NCBI taxonomy): Eukaryota > Metazoa > Chordata > Aves > Galliformes > Phasianidae > Gallus > Gallus gallus. Next base: position 47,198,536 of record NC_052532.1, read on the forward strand.
ACTAATCTTAGTTCAATGCATCTGTTCACAGTTTTTTCAACATTTTCATGTCTAGCTAAAAATTCTTTGCAGGATGCGTACCAAAACTAAATTGAAAACACTTCAGAAAGAAACTAATTCTTCATAAATCAACCATGAAAGTTTTAAATACCAACTTGAAATGAAAAACAAATACTTTTATCATTCATGTTATTGTTTAGATATACAAGAATGGGTCCTAGGAGAACTGCAGAAGGAAAGATATCTGTCATCAAAAGTATAGCACATCTGTCTGTAATGATCTGAATGTTAGGACATGTGACTTAAATTACATTTGAGTAGAAAAAAGCATTGAGCAGAGCTATCAGGGATAGGACAGCGCCTTTGCTGCTCTGATACATCTGCACTATTTAAATGGTTCTTGACAACTCCCTATGTTAGTGACAATCCAGCTGCTTTGGAAGGTAGCATCTGCTATTTAGTTACTGTAAATATAAAGATACAAATATAAAAGCCTTTGCAGACTTTCTTATATTTTATAGGAGCCTCCTCTGATTCCTGACAAGTGTGGTATTGCAATTAGCTGTTTCTCTGGAATGGATATGATATACAGATAGCTTTCTGTAGAACTGAGAATGAAAATGCCCAAAGACCTAAATATAAAGATTCTTTTCAGGAATGCAATGAATTCCCAGTTTAACCAATTTTTTTTTTTTCCCAGTCAGGAAATCTCAGTTGTGTTCTGGACTTTTTTGAGAATCCCAAGAGACTGTAAATATGCATGCTGCATGATGGTTGCTGATACTACTGAAACGCCACAGCATCACACAGGTCAAGTGAAACTTGGAGAAAGACGTGTACCATGAGATGACCTCCTGGAATATTTGTTCTTAATTCCTCTTTAGAATTTATTAGAAACTTATCCAGAAATTGTGACATCTTGTGGCATTTAAGAAAGCCATATTTTCAAAGGAGATCTGAAAACTGAGCTACTATGAATTGAAGACTAGCTCTGAAGCATTATACTTCCTTCCAAAGAGGTCTAGACACTCTGGCTCCATCCTTTAAAGAGTAATCCTGAGGCCCGCTGTCTGACTCCCCTGAGTTTTGTATTTTTTGTTTTTTACACAAGAACACATTTAAACAGAAACACCACAAAGGAACTCAGCTCCTTCCCTCTGCCTTCTTTCAGAGCTGGTGGTTTTGGTTTTGGCATTTTTCCAAGTAGCCTGGCAGATTCATTCATGCAAGCTACAAGTCTGCTGGGCAAAAACCCAACAATATCCAACCACTTCTGTCTTTTCTTGTCATTATAGCTACACTTACTTGCCACTTCATAGTGTTCATCAGTCTTTCAGGAAACTACTGAAAGTGGATCTCTACCTCCCACTCCAGCAAGTGATTGTGCCCTGCTTCAATCCTATCTTCCCAATATTCTCACTTTTGCCAAGCACTGTCAGTTCTTTCAATCTTCCCAGTGAATTCTGTTGTTTTTCCATGCCTTTGTTAAATTCAGTGTCTTCTCCAATCCCTAGAAGGGTTAGCTTAACTCCATTTCATATTGGGCACCCTGGCTTTGATAGGTATCAGCAGCAAGGCCCTCTTTTTCAAGGCTGGCATAAGGAACTGCAGGATCCTTCACTTTCTAAGTTATTCCACTTTCCTTTTTTTGTGTGCTGGTTATCACAGTAACAAAAAGGAAAGGGAGGCAAATACTGGGGAAGGAAGAAATCAGGAAAAAAAAAAAAACAACAAACACAGTAGTTTGTTACTGAAGGAAGGAAAAAAAGCTGTTTGTCATTTATGGTAGTTAGCTGATTTATTCCCTGGAGGTTAATGGCTGAGGTAGGTAGCCTCACAGAGAGAATGCTTCCTTGGCTATTTAACAAACAAACATTTCTTAGCAACCTCACTTGCTTTTCTCAAAACGTATTTCCTGAGTCTGTACCCTGTTACAGCCTGTAGAGCTTTAAAGCAAGAAAAGGAGAAGCAAATATTGAAATGGTTCATCTGGTGGCAAAAAAAAAAAAAAAGAAAGAAAAGAAAAGAAAAAAGGCAAAAACCAGTTACGCATTTGAAACATCACAAGATTTTTGTTGCTGCTACTTCTTTTCTGACATTTGCATCTGTACTCTTAAATAATTCTGGAGCACATAAATGATTCCTGTAGTGAGGATATCCTGTCGTAACTGCTACTAAGGGTCTAGGTTTTGAGTTCTCATATACCTCAGGTTTGATCAGAAGAGTGACAAGATTGTTTGACTATGGTCAACTCCAAGTATGTCTGGAAAACTAACAACAAATACTAGTCAGTCTTCATCAACAGCCTGAGTATCAGTTATTGCCAATATAGGCAGACCACGTTTTCAAGCTGGCTCAATTTTGTTCAGACTTGAGAGGAGTAACTAATATTGTGTGAGAAACAGCATTTAAAAAAAAACTACAAACAGAGAAAAACCCCACAACGAAAGGAAAATTATTTCTAAACACTAACTTCAGAGTCAATGATCCCATTTGAGTAAGTGAGCAATACAAGCCAAAGATTCTTTTTCTGTATGTATGAGCCACATTCAATACGAAAAGTATAGGAATTAATAGAAAATGTTCCAATTTTCCTCCATACATTCATGAATTAGAAGTATTCTGGAGTATTTTGGGGGGGGAGGGAGTAAGTGGGGGTGGAGTTGTTTGTCTTCTGCTGACAGCCCTTATATTATATAAATTCCCAGATCTTTCAGCAAAAATTGAATTGTGTTAAACTATTATCTTACACTACGTTAGATGTAACAAGAAATATCTATAAAAATATGAAAATGCTTTTCCATGCTTTAAAATGTCAGCATAAATTATACTGTCCATATATTAATAATTTGAAATTTGAAATTAACCAGTCACTTCAGCAGGATCCTTTTTTTTTTTTTTTTTTTTAAATGAAAGGTAAAATTATAGTACGAGCAAAGTTAAATGGCCTTCTTGAGCTGATTGCCCCCGTTTTAGCAATATTAGTATACTTAAAAAATAAGATATAATTTAAAGAACAAAAGACTGCAGTGTCATAAAATCCACTGCAACACATTTCCATCTCATGTGAAGATTTTGTCACTCAGGTCTCTTGGAGGGGAGAAGAAAATATCCCAAAATAAACTAATATTCTTTAGGGGCACTTCATTAGGCCGTGGCTTATTAAATGTAAAAGCAGGTGTAAAATATATATAATGATCACTTGGCTAAACATCTGGGACTTTAAGCCTATTGAGCACTCGCCACTTTAAGACTTGAGGTGAAAAAGGCATTAAGGTGATTGTCCTTTTAGTATATACATTCACCTCTTCAAGGTAAATTTGCCTTTCTAAAATTTTGGGGTTTTTTGTTTGTTTTTTAATTAAATAGGCATATGTGATCTAGAACATAATGACTGAAAAATAAGGGAACCGTAGCCTGTGAGGATCCCTATGCACTTCTCATGACCTCATCTCTCCATCTCATTAGACCACCTTTAAACCCAAGTGATGTCCAAATCTCAACCTGCTCCCCATAACCAGCTTCTTGGGATTTAGAAGAGGTCAAATAATGGTATCACAATGAGTATCTCATTGTTTCTCCAGAATTTTCTTCAAAATCTGCACCTGGATCTAAATGCTCTTTCTTACCAACATGCTAAGTACCAGTAACTAGGATGGACGTCATCTATTGTAAAGCTGATATTCCAAAAGTAATTCATTAATTATGATTAGCTGGCATTAAGCAAGGAAATAATAAACATCCCACCTCACTGGTGAATGACTTTGTTGTCCCTGAAATAAGTTTCCCTCACGACAGAACCACTCCTATCCTACACACAGCTATTTCACTTCCATCTTCACAAATTCCTTTCAGCAATTAAAAGATTGAGTGTCTTCACTTCACCTTTGCTGTTTCAGGCAAAATAGTGGGAATCTTGTTCAAATGTGCATTTTTAGATATGCCAAAATGAAAAAGAAACATTCTTCAGGGTCCTGGATCTCTCATAATTCTTCATAAAGGTATGGAATATACATCAGCAGTTGCAATATTTATAAATTAACAGAGGCATCTTCAAATTCGATACGTTCTGTTGATCACCACAAAGAGAGTCTAAATCTATACTGTCAACAGATAAATATATTAGACAGCAATGTGTATAAAAAACTACTGAGGTAGTAAAGGCAAGGATGAAAGTGCTGGTGTTAATTCATCCCCCTTATGCATGTGTACAGAGTAATGCTTTTAAAGATTTCATCATTCAATACTGTTTTTCTTTGTGCAATGAATGCTGGTCTTGGGATGATTGGAGGCTCTGTAACAGATGACTGATAAGACTGTTTTCTTTTTGTAAATCAAAGATATTAAAAGGTGTACTGGAATTAAACTAGCAAAGAACATGAACAGCAGTTTAACGCTGCACAGAAACGGATTCTATCCATGTCTGCGCTCCAAAAACAAAACAAACCATTTAACATGTGAATCTACCTTTACATATTTCCAATATAGGAAATGGCACATAATATATAGGGAATGTTCTTCACATAATACTTCATTAAGATGTGAAACCCTTGCTGGGGGATACTAGGAATGCTCGAACTTTCTTTCAAAGACCAACTGAACAAAGGCATGGAAGAAAAAGCCACTAGAGCTATTAAATACAAGGACAACACATTTGTCTTGGAAAGCTGTCATAAATCTCTAGAAGCTGCAAAACTACACTTGAGGAAATACTGCTTACTGTACACTTGCTCTGCTATTCACTCTTACCAAGACCAACTTTTAACCTATAAATTCCAGCCACTACTGAAGGAGAATACTGGGCTAGATGGACCTTCATTCTGAGCCTGAAGACCCATTCCTATGTTTTTACTTGAACTATATATACACAGGGAAAAATGAACTTGTAGCCTCTATTTGGAAAAACCAACTCAATCGATACTTCTTACAGCAGTTTAACTAGTTCCTATTTGTGAGCTGTGGATATTAACACCCTTCCTCAGTTTCAGAAGTACTGTGGAAACAAGTGCATTAACATTGTGAAGCAGTCAAATAGAGTGACAAACAACACTGGAAAGCCAAGGAGAAAAATTAATCATTATTTTTCCATAGAAGAGCTTGAATAGTGTGCAAAACATAAGGCTTGGGGGTAAACACTGAACAGCAAGGATAAAGAATATCAAATAACTACTGATTCACTGAGCATTCTCTGTCCTGATCTGCAACTAAGGTATGGACCCTGTGGAAGAAGAGTATATGATTGTGTCATTAAAAATACCTAATATTATCACTCAGAGTGCTAGACATAAACTGCACAGGCAACCTTCTTTTTACCATTAGCAACTTCAGAATTATTGATTTTCTACATACTTTCAGGCATGTCAAATTTTCTAAAAAAGCAGACTAAAAATCATGAAATTCCACCACGTAGTGTCGTCTTGGCAAAACTTAACAGACCTCTATTACCAACAATCTCATCCAACCTCTTCCACTTAAAATAGAATGACTGACGGTATTTTATTAATTTGTGCCTATGTAAACATTAAAAAAGAAAAAAAAATTGCAAATACACTTCCATGCTACAACAAATAATTGTGAAATATGGAAATATCAGGCTCTGAATTAAACTACATTTCATTGAATAAACATTCTCTTTTTATTCTGCATAATTTATCTCAGTCCTGTTCCTTGTGTCATGACTCCTAAACTATACTCTTCCACTCCTCACGAGTGCTAACAAGTCCCAGTTCTTATTACATCCATTTATGTTACCAACCTTTTCTAGCATTCCATTTTTTTTGGTCTATTTTACACAACCTGCCTGCTGTCCGACTCTCTCTTTCTGCCTATCTTCCATGCACATCTCCACCCAGTATACATGCTTATTCCATTATTTTACAGGCTCCATTTTCTGCTTATGCCATGACTCTTCTCTAATCAAGACTTATGAAGTCTATATGACAGAAAAAATATAAGGGATAGTTTTCACCACTGTGACAGGCAAACAACAGATTTCCAACATATACATATACTACAAGCCATAGGTTTTCTTTCTGCATTTGGTATATTTGGTTCTGTGGTTCCCTGACAAATCATAGACCACTTGGTTATGCAAGACACTGCTCTGCAATAAATGTGCGCGAAATAGGAAGCAGAATGATTGCAAATTACTTATGAACATAATCTGACAAATTAGCTACACAGATGACAAGGAGGATATGGAAGTGGATAAATAATTACTTGAGAAAATTGAAAACTAAAAATAAGAGTAAATTATGTTTTTTAGGAAACCTTATCAATGACTTAATGGAGATTCTGGGGTCAAACTGCTAATACTAATATGTTGGGGGTTTTAATCTGAAAAAATAATCTAGATATGCAGATTCGCTGTTCATGCCTAGTGAACTCTACAAATAGTAAACAATGACCCAGAGAAATCAACAAGTAAACATAGAAGACCTTAAACTCTTAGAACTACTGGTAACAAACAGACTAGAAAGTTATTTCGAAGATCTGAAATTCAGGCAATTTGCAGCAAACATTCCCAATTATTTTACCTTCCCTGAAAGACATCTCTTTACTGGATTCTTCTCATTTGGTAACACTATACACACTGTACAACTTAGACTTATTTCAGCAGTCATCTGAGGGTTAGGAAAGAAAAAACCCACACACCAATCACTTACGGGAGAAAAAAAGTTACTAATGTGTAAACTCAAAGGCTAAATACAATAGTAACGGTTTTTGTAATGACTAATATGACAGAGGGGAAGAATTCACAAAAAAAATTGTCCAGCTGAAGCATAAGACAGTAAACTGAATGGGCAAAGCTTAGGCAGAATAGAATGGATCCCAGACTACAGAAGAGATAGGAAATGAACATGTAATTGACTCAAAACTCTTCTACCACATCAATGAATGCAGCCAATGAGGTCATTCATTCTTCCCAACAGCCCACTTTCCAAGTCCAGGCTCTGTCCTCTCAACAGCGCCAGGAGAAAATTCTGTTTTCCATTCTCAAAAGAATTAAAGACACTGAAACAGTGGAATAACGTTGTCAGCTTTACTGTCATCAAGAATTCAGATTCCAAAAATAAAGGAAAGGGTTTGTATTAACAGTGTGCAAGGGTAATCTAAGGTCAACAAACCATAATACTTTATACCTGGTATGTGGTATGCTATACATGCTGTAATATGACATCACAGAAAAATTACGGCTCACGAGGACCATCCCCTCTCTTTTAGCAAGGCCAACTAGACACCACTGCCCAGGAGCCTGGATATTTCTAAGGACAGAGATACCAAAAACTCATTGAGCAACTTTTCCCAGGTTTGACCATCCTCACACCAACCCAATTATTCCTACTATCTACGTAGAACTTTCTATGCGGCAGCTGCTGCCTGATGCTTCTAGTCCTGCCAATACACACCTCCAAGAAGTCAGCCCATCTTCTTCATACCCTTCCACTTTGCAGGTGAAGGCAGCACTAAGATCACCCATTACCTTTCTCATCTTCACACTGGACACAGGCTTTATACTGTTTGTTTTCTTATTTATATCCAATTTCAATCGCCCAGCACCTGATTCTGCCTTTGGGTCAGGTGATCTACTGATCATCTAGAGGGTAGTTAATGCCTACTATTTCTGAATTGATCTAAAGCAACTATAAAATAAAGAAGAGAAATTCTACCTAATTTTTTGGTTTACCTTAGCTATTAAAGTAGTCATCTATATATGCACTCTAAGTATGCCTTCCATTAAAACTGTTTTTTTTCTGTTCTTCGCTGAAATATTTTAGCTATAAGAATACTTAAATTAGGGAAGTGGCCTTGCTGGAAACGAAATCATTCTATATAAAATCTGGGGTGAGCTGAATCACTCTGTATGCTCCCTAACTGTATTGACTAGATTTCCATTGGCTCTAACAGGAAATTAGTGTAGACATCAATACCTACAGAAACAAACCTACTCCTAGGTATTTTAAACCAGAACCAAAATGCACTCAAAATGTCATTTTTAACATTTCTTCTTTCTTTAGAAAAGGTATGTGCATTAGATGGAAAACTGTAAAATAATTTTAATAAAAGCACAACCTCATGGAATTAAATATCTCAGAATCTTTCTTATGTTAGATAGATATACATTATTAGAAATTCACAGACATTAATTTAGGTACAGAAGAGTAGTTACATCATTTTTGAAATGAAAAGTGAACATGCTGAAAATACTGTCATCAGGAAGAAAAGTAATGAAAAAGTAATAAAAATCTTCACACAAAGGCTATTAAGTTCAAACAAAATGTATTCCCTACTTCCCCAAAGGATCTACGTACATGGAAACGTCCTATCGGTAGGCAGGAATTAATACCACTCATTATGTCTTAAGCATTTAAAATAAAAATATTTTATCTTGAAATAATAAAAATGGTTAGGATGTGTACCCTGATTGGAAGTGGCCAGCAGAAAAATCCCATGGTAGAATGGAATTCTACTCTTGTGTATACGTCAATTCCCCAGGACAGCAAACTTAGCTTGCTGGAGGAAAGGGAGTGTAATTGCACCCTGAACAGTATTGTCTCTTAGGGATTATATACTGGTACTACGAATTAAAGTAGTTTATAGGCTGCTTCAACTAGTGTCCATGTCAAGGCAATAAAAAATGGCCTAGAGCTACAAGCATTTTCTCAATAGCTCACCCATGAATACCCATACAAACTGAAACTGAGACTGAGACAAAGAACAGGATCTACCTGCAGAATTTAAAAAACACTGACATGCTCTTGCTCACTGGTGCAGTTACTGTGAAAATGCTTGTCTTGAAAGCATCTGTATTTTGCTCATCATCACATTTCCAACACTGACAAGTCATAAGATAGAAGACCTTTCAGAATATATCATTCTTCATTGTTCTATTTTATTTTTCCTCTTAGTTCTCCTAACACACTACCTCTCAAAACCAGCAATACCATATCAGCTTTTAAAATGCATAATGCAGCATCAATTCTATTGAATTACCAAACAACTGAGAGGGAAAACAAGATGGAGGTCAAAATGCATTTTTATGGTCTACTACAGAATAAGATGCTAGCCATTTTCTGAAGAGTTCTTTCAATTTACAGATGCTTCAGCTTTTCTTCATTTTTTTCTTCCTTACCTTCTTCTGAAACTGCTTGTGAAAGTCCTCTTATTAGTCTTCCCTAATTCCATCAGCAACTCCAGCAGTTTTCCTAGCACTACTACATCCCATATCCTGAGTCTCTCCATTGGCGTATAATCTGACCGCGGTAGATTTTCACTAGCTCTGCAGTTGTTCATTTTTGGTCTAACAGACTTTAGAATATTAGTGGAATGGAAACTTGAACAATACTCAGGAAATAAAATGTGGAATAAGAAGTGAGAAGTTTATGAACAGACACTAAATACAGAGCTGTGAATCCAGGGTCATGTTGAGTTCCTTGGGAAGATTAATCACAAAAACCATGAATTGCTTTGTCTTAACAATGAGATTTCTACCAGATGTCCTAAAACCTGTCCATATTGCTACCTTACATATGGAAAATATTTCAAACTTAAGAAGAAAATTAAAGGAACGTTGTAGATATAACTTAGTCTAAATTTTGATTGAAAGCATTTTTATCTGAAATAAAAATAAAAATTAATCTAAGAAAGGTGGAAAATAACAAAACGAAGGTTTAGCAGAAACCCATGCATTTGAAAGGACAAACATGCAGAATCAACACAGCAATCAACTATCACTCATACTGAATACCATAAGCTAAGTGCTGCGATGGTCAGTAATTCATACTTCATACTGAAAGACAAAAGGAAGAAAAATGAAATACGTTCCAAAAAGACTTAATATCCTACTCAGGATAGAAAAGGTAATATGGAAATCTGGAAATGTTGTTCTCTGCTTGGAACGCTGGTACAAACACCTCAATGTTTTAATTAAAAGAAGTGTAACTAAAATTAGACATAAACATAGTACAAATGAATGTCTCATTGACCTACAGGTAACAAATGCTCGCCAGTTTGTTACTGACACTGATAATTTGGATTAAATATCTTCTAGCACAGAAGTGAGGCTAAAACTGAAGTATGTAAGATCGGAAACCTGCTACTGAAATCTCTATATAATGTAATTCCTTCATAAACTGAAGCTTTTTTTTCTCTTCCTTCAGACAATGGTATTCCTAAAGAAGAACAGAACTAGTGCCTTTATTTTTGTTGATAAGAAGATCCATTTACATAACTTAAAATGTGTGTGGGAGGGGGAGGGGAACATCTTTGCTAATATTTTAACTAAAGCTTTGTAAAATATTTTATTTTTTAAATACTTTCTGCAAAAAAACAAGCAGTTTTTAAGTGTGATCTGATTTGTCACAGGAACTTGAACAAATCACAGGGCTCTGCATAAGGACAGAAGTTGATTCGTGCGTTCTCAGCATGCACCAAGGCCATCAGGCTAAACTATGGCTTTGCTGCGAGCAAGACACTGCTCTGAGAAACAGATGAGGAAACAGATTGCAGCTCGCAGACTGACAATCTGCTTGCTGGGTTTCTTATACTTGAGAGAAGAAATATCTTGGGCCAGGCATATACATGGTGTAGCTGCACTAAGGACAAGCAAAGAAGGGAGCCATTCCCTGCCACAGCTTGCCAAGTGGAGAAGGGGAAAAAACAGCTCCATGCAGGCTGCTCCACCCACCCATGCTGTGTAATGGCAGGAGCCAACAAAGAGCAAAAAGGGGCCAACTCACCCTTCCCAACAACTCTGTGCCAATTCACATAGTAATTCATATTCTATTCCTCTGTCTTGATAAAAATCCAATGTTTCTTTACAGTAGAGAGTTTAAAAAGGCTAAAGATTAGCATTTAGTCAAGAACCATCCATTTTTCTTTAGGCTATAACATACCAGTAACGCAAAAAGGGTTGTATGTGACTGCACGCTGCAAAATGATACAAGGTCTAAGAGATTTATGAAAACCTATTAAGTTATTTTTACCAAAACACTTTGAAGGAAATTAAGCCTATCTCTACCCAATAATGAAAAATAGGTTGATCAATAAATCTGTTATGTGTACGCAGATAATCAAACTAATATACAGAAAAAATGCTGGTTTTGTTAGAAATGCTTTACGTGTTCTATTTTGTGTGGTAAGTAATTTAATGTACATTTAAGGGCTTGGGATATAGGAACTGAGTGAGATATTCTGTTAGAGGGACTGTGGGATTCCACTCTCAAGTTTTCAGGTTTATGCTGTGATAGCGATATAAAAAACAGTGAAACAATTTAAAAATTAGTGAAAATTCTCCTCTATTACAGCCCTAAAAGCTTTTTTTTTCCTTAAAAAATTTGAAACATAGTTGATATACTAATGCATGACATTCCCAGGAAGAAGAACGTCAGAAGAAACAGAAAATTCCCTTATACTTTGGCCTTCTCAACTCAGAATGGTTTCTGAGGTGTCTCAAACATCATTTTTTCCCAGTTAAAGAACAAAACCCAGCCCTGCACTACTGAGCTGGGTTGCTAACTGCAGCCTACACATTCATGTGTAACACACCTTAGATGTCCTCATCTATCCCACCTGGACTCCAGCTGTATCTCCAGAGGATGTGAATCTTTGTTAAGTCTGTCAGTTCACACAGATGACTCAGAAACTATTGGGTGTGTAAAATGCAACTGAATACCTAGATTTAATCAACTAATCAGCTATGGGTTAAGCAATTAACTTCTGCATATGAACAATTCACCCTCACTATACAATCTTCACATTCCAGAAAGTATGGAGGTTATAAATATCTAAAGGGTGGTGGGAGGCAAATGAATGTGGCCAGGCTCTTTTCGGTGCAGTGTAGCAGGAGGACAAGGAGCAATGGCCTAAGACTTGAACACAGGAAGTTCCATACTAACATATGGAAGAACCTCTTTATGGTAATGGTGACAGAGCACTGGCACAGGTTGCCCAGAGATGTGGTGGAGCCTTCTGTGGAGATTTGCAAGACAAGTCTGGATGCCTACCGGTGCAAACCACTGTAGGGTACCTGCTTTAGCACTGGTTGGACTCAGTGATCTCTTGAGGTCCCTTCCAACCACTGCAATTCTATGATTCTGTGTTAAGGTAAGGGGCCTTTCAGCACATCTCCTGAACTGAAGGCAGTTACATGGTCTGCACAGTCAGACATCACTGATTTGTTGTCATTCCTTCAGACAAATTAATTAGGGCACGAAGTCCTATGTACTATCCATTATAGATACCTGGGTGCATATGACCTCTTAATGAAGCATATACCATTGTTACTCACTTTGCATGTACTCTGTTTTAAGCATGTGTTCAAGTCCACACAGGGATTCATTCATTTACTTGTGTGTGCTTAAATAGTCTTGCTGGACAGTGTTGTTTTCCTGAACTCCTGCCATAATTCAGTATTATGACTTTAAAGTTAGAAGTCAGCCCTTTAAAAGTAAGATAATTTACTACATAGTTAACATCAATGACTATATTCAACTATAAAACAACCATAAAAAGGCTTGCCCTGTTTTTCCCCCAAGTGCCATAAAATTTGCTAAGAATCAGGGAAAAAAAAGTTATAAAAATGTAAATAGAAGATCAGAATTTGGATAGCTTGTTCCTCAGTTCAGATAACAATCAATGTGCATTTGTTGATTCATGAATATTAGATTTCATTCACAAGGTCCATAATTACTGCAAAGCAAATTTCCACAAAGGCACCATGCCATGGAAGGTTCAGCCACATAAACTGAGGTTTATCCTTAGAAGAAAGTTGAAGGGAAGTCCCACACAGCAGGACAGTATAGGTCCGCATGGACACTGAAGGACTTGAGCTCTCCCAGTCCAACACTAGAAAAAGCACTGCCAACAGGAAAAATAGCAACATGGGCCGTTCAGGGGCACCATTTTAGGAAATGAACAATTACGGTCAATGAAACACTGGAAGACACTGTCAAACACAGTAACTCCTAAGGAGTCTATAAAGAGAAGAAAAGTATGTCCCTATATTTTTATTTTCTATCACTTCATCTGATACATTTCAAAAACACTTCTGCATAAGCACTTTTCAGTCTAATAAAATGTTTGGAAAAACAGTAGCATGGTTACTAGGAAAGCTACTGCAGGTTATTTTCCATTAAGAAATCTTCAGATCCCTCAGTTCAAAATTTTACATACAGCTCCCCTAAAACTTTGCAATATTCAGTTAAGTGTTGTTCTCTTAAATCAGACCAGGGAGTTAGTGTGACTCCCTTTCCCTATCTTCTATCATTTTCAGGATTTCTGTACCAAAATACAATCCTACAGTTTTGTCTTAATATTGCATGTCATTCTGGACCTAATCCATAATTACTGGCATGAACTAGGCCATAGAACATCTCCAAAAAAAAAAAAAAAGATACATTAAAATACCAAACATTTAATTTTTGCTTGAAAATATGTTCTATAGCTACTTAGTAGCTACTTAGAGCATTCCCGGTGGAGTTAATGGAATTATTAATATTCCCTCTAAAAAGCTTTATGTTCAATAGCGTGTTATATTGTGAAATGTTTATGCATCAAACCATTATTGACTTTTTAAACGTACTGAAATAACTTCTTCAAAATCAGAAATATTTTAGCAGCTGTATGATAAATACTTACTTTAGATGTTTTAAGTTGTGTTTACAAAAGGCACAACTATCCTTTATACCACTAGTAAGAAACAGCATAAATAAAACAATGCATGTTTTAGCTTAAAAAGAAGTAGGATGAAGTAGGTGCCCTTCCAGAAACAGAATACAATTGAGTTTACAATGTGAAGAACTTGTACTCTGAATGGCAAACTACCATCGCCACAACCCATTTGTATATACAAAACACATGGTTAATGGGTTCTGTATACACAGAGTGAAACACTTGTTTAATAAAAAGATAAAAACACAAGCAAATGCATTCCCTCTGGATATACAGAACTTTGGATCTACAACATGAAAGTAACAGTTTAAGAACACAGCACAGGTGCTAGCCCTGAAGAAAGGCACTACACAAATAGTGCAGTAGAACTGGATGATAAATGGCTAATCGCTGTACTGAAGTGAACTTCCTTCTGTTGTTGCCAAAAATGGCCATCACATTTCGCAAAGCCTTATATTTTAAATTCCACCAATTATCTGGCATATCGCCTGCTAAACTGCACATTCAGGCACAGCACGAGAAACAATTGCATGGCGTGCTTTGATTGTGGTCAACGGGTGAGTAATTAAACAACAGTTCAATGAGTGGTTGGACTGAGGCAACACTGAAGTTTGGTAAACTATGACTACCCTGACCGATGCTGTTTACAGCTCTAAAAACATCTTCAAAATACAAAGACTTATAATAGAATTCACTCAACTATAATTTGGACGGTCACCTAAATTTCCTGTAATAGGGAATATTGAAACAATATAAATACAGTGACGAGGACATACTGACAATAGAAGGAAAAACATGCTTTCATGCGAGCAATTTCCATTTCTCCAGGCCTTTTCTTTCTTTCACAAATAAAGAGAATTAGCAATTCATTCAAGTTTCTAGGTACACAGTGTTTCAGCTCATTCTGCCTTCCTGCTACGGCCAGCGTGGTACATAACACCAGCTGAGGGCTGCGGGCTGCAGACCTTCTCTGTGAATAGTGACAAGAGCCATGAATGCCTGTCTGTGATAATGCTCTCACGAAGAGCATGATGAAACTTCTCGCCAGAGCCGTGCTGTAGGCTCCTTGACGTGACTGATGATTAAAGTTAAGTCCCTCCACCAGCACGGCCAGTAACCCAGTTTCACTCCACTCTATCGAGGTACCTCGAAACTAACCCTGCTGTTACCTAACCTGCTCCGTAAGTTTCACGCCTGTCTGCCTCGACAAAGAGAAGGTTCCTTCCTTTGTGTTGTAGGCTCATTACTATGGCATGCCTAATTTCTTCTGCAAGTGAGGGGAGCAACTGTGGTGAGGGTGCGGGGCGACGCGGCGGCGTTCTGCACAGCATTCCCCACATGCAACGCATCCCCGCTTCTGCGATGAACACTTCCACCCGTGACTGAGAGTAGTCGTTTGGAGATGAAATACCAAGAGGGTATTATCGTGCATTTCAGCCCGGCAATCAAAATGCAAGTTCTGCACCGCAGCGAGCAACAGAAGGCACAAGTGCCTCACTGACGCATTGAAGGCGAGGATTTTGTACCGCTGTGTAAATAAAATGCCTGCCTGTGACTTTAAGCACGGTGGTACTTGGCTAGAGTGAACCATTTATTCTTACTATGAGGGATACGGGGATGGGGATGAGGATGAGAGGGGCGATGGTGATGGTGAGGAAGAGCGGCGAAAGCCCCAGCGCCTGGCGGGGAATGGTGCCCCTACCTCAGCAAGCTGGACAAGGGAATAGCTCCGGATCCACTGCCCAGGATCCCTCCTTTCCTCCCAGACAGGAGTTTCTCCACCAGAGCCACATTCCCCGTGCGGGCGGCCTCCAGCAGCTCCTGGTCCTTGCCCATGGCCGGGGACCGCGCGGCCCCCGCTCCCCCCGCCGCGCTGCCTGGGAGCGGAGCGTGGATTCCTGCAGTCCCCTCCGGAGCAGCGGGAGCAGCAGCGGGAGGGAGGAGGAGAATCACCTCCTCCTAGTTTCACTGGATCATTGCTGGGTGGAGTGTGGAGGGGAAGGAGGGGGGGAGCCAGGCCGAGCAGGAGCCTCCCCCCCCCGCTCCCATCCGCGCACCCCGAGCCTCGGCCTGGAGAGCGGGGCGGAGGGCAGCGGGCGGCCCCCGCGCCCGTGTCTGGGCGGGGCGGGGCGGGGGGACGGCGACCCTCACACGGGCGAGGGAAGGGAAGGGAAGGGCGGGACGGGGGAGGCGGTGCGGCCCCGAGGAGCCGGGCCCGTTGCTGGGGAGACGCGCCCGGCGCGCGCTCAGTGGCTGCCCGGGCCGCGTGCCCCCCTCCGCCCGCCCCAGCCCTCGGCCGCCCCGCCCCGCCCGCCCCTCGCGCGTTCCACTGCGGTGAGGGGCTGCGCGTGCGGGGAGAGGTGTCCGTCCGCCCGCCCGCTCCTCGGCCCCGCCAGGTGCGGAGCCCGCGGCCCAGGCGGCCGCAGGTGGCCCCGGGGAGCGGCGGGGAGGTGGCGCCGCCTCGCGCTGCGGAAAGGGAAGGGAAGGACGGGGTGGACAGGCGAGAGCAGATGAGGGGAGAGGGCGGGGGGAGCGTGCTGCTGCCGCCGGGAGGGTGCGGCGGGGCCGGGCGGCGCTGTGAGGGGGGGGCTGAGGCGGGGCGGCACCGCGGGTGTGGGTGCGTGGGGAGGTCCCCCGAGCGGGGATGTAACCCCAGCCGGAACATGGAGGAGCCCGCTGCGCCGTGTCGACAAAAAGGAAAATCCGGGCCCTGCTGAGGCGAGGCATAAAGTGGGGCTGTTGGCGAATCAGGCAGATGGGACCGCTAAGGCGGATCCAGCCGCAGCATCGCAGCTTCTCAGCGTTGCGAAGGTTGAGGAGCGCAGCTCGGTCCGTTCGGTGTCAGAGCCGCTCAGCCCTTTTTCTGGTGCTCCGGGGGCGGTTACGGGCTCACACGTGTAACCTCGAATGGTACGATTCCTTCCCGGCACCAGAATCAATCATCCTTACAGCTTTCGGTCCTTATAAGCTATGCTGACTGTGTTCCACGCCCGCCAGCCCGTGCGCGCATCCTTGTTTAATGTGCCATTTGATACTGTGTTCTCCCATTGCAGCCCCACGGCCCCGATTAACACTTCCTACAGGGAGCTCAGCAGGTACAACACGCAAATAAGACCCTGTCCTGTCACCCCACTGAGATCCATGGCATCTCCCATTTACTGCACACACAGCGCCAGCAAAATGGCATAATGGTAGGCAGGATCTCAATGTGATCTTTTCAGAGTGAGTGTTAATTACTTCAGGGCTGTCGTGCACCCAAATCAATGGGAAAGCCTATTTTCATGTACTTTTTTGCCTAATATGAAAATCTCTTAAGAATAAATAGAAAAAAATGCTCACCTTGGAGACTTTTTTTTCCAATATAGTTGTCCACAGCACCAAAGCAATGGAAAATATACTTTACGTAGTTTGGCATTTTCAGAATGCAAAATGCTGTCTTCTCCAGGGTTGTCATAAGGACACGTAATTGAGCACTGACGTAAAGCCAGGTGCAGAGACTGTCACTATGGCCTTTCTGATTGAAGCAGCCTGATCTAAATCTCAGTGTTAAGGAGTGATTCTGAGATCACAAGTGTTTCGGTAAAGTTTAGGTTTGAATAAATACATGTATAACCACATGAATTGGGATTTGCAGCTGAAGACCTTGGTAACAGCAGAGCCACAGTGGAAAACAGTGACTTAAAGCTGAAGCAGAAAGTTCTCTATCTTGCTACCAGCCATTTGAGTTCGTTAACTAGTTCCAAAAAGGCTAGCCATAAACTAAGAGTACTCCTGGTTTGTTCTGCTTGGAAGCTTTGTGATGTACTTGTTGGAATAGCCACAATTTCCTTCTATTTCAGCTTTGTCCTTGACTTTCTATACAGTCTCATGTATCACCTGATGAATACCTTCTCACATGTATCCTCTGCATCCTCTGCATGGGAAAACTACTTCACAGCTGCTAAGAACCACTGAAGAGATGCCAGTGTTCTGTGAAGAGCTGATTGTAAGGCAGGAGTGCGTGCGCTGCACGTTTGTGAATAATGAGACTAGAAGCAGATACTAAGGAAAATGCAGTTTTTAAAGAATTTGGATTATTTATGTGGTTGGATCAGCAGATGGCAAATATGACTCAGTACAAACGTTACATAATTCTTCTTTGGGAAAATAAAATCTCAAGGCGGTGCTCTAATTGAAAAGATCATCCAGAAAGCTGTTGAAGAACAGTATGGAGGATCAGGATAGAAACATCAGTGGAGCAGATGCATGCAGTAGCCAGCAAATTCAGATCTCATGAATGTAGCGAGGTTCAAAACATTACCCAGGAAACCCATCAGCCTACCACTCAGCCAAACTGCAAGTCCAAGCAGAAGATTTGTAAGCAGTTATTTTACCGTTCTGATAAAGAACAATGAATTTAAGCAGCACTATTTAATGGCAGGGTTAAGCACAGATAAACTCTAATGGCTACTGAAGCAAAGAATTCAGCACATTGATTTCATTTCTGGATACAAACCCATAATGGTCTGTGGGAAGAAAAAAAAAGGTACTGAGACTGAACTGAATGTAAATCGTCACACCTGTTAAATCAGGTGGGCGTCTTTGTGTTTTTACATGTCTTACATTTTTTGTTCTGGGTAATGCCAGGACAACACTGTGGACAGCATTCAAAATGACACGTACCGTAAATATGTTAAATAGACATAATATGTAGAAACATAGCTTTATGATCTGTAGCAGTCAGAGATGAGAGAGAGAATTTGTAAAACAGCCAAGAAATCTTTCAAAACACTGTCTGATTTTCGAGCAGTGCTGTTCCATACCACAGTGGAATTTTGATTTTATGATTTTAGTATATGCAAAGACATTTTAAGTTATGACCACTGCAGCTGTCAGTGCCTAAGTGGCATCACACCTTCAATCTCTGAATTTCTCTTAACACAACATATGCCTTACCTTCTGTTTTCTCCCATTTTCTAAAATACCAGAAAAGGCAGTTAGCCTACCTAGAAATTCTTTAATAGGTTTGTTATCTGAAAGGACAAGAATTGACTGTAATAAGCAAGGGTTTTCCTTAATCTTTTTACAATGCAACCGTCACAGGGTTTTGTTCCTATTTCAGGGTGACAATTTGATCACCTGCAGACTCCCATAGTTTTGAGTGCTTTCTCAAATTCTCTGACTTTCCATTCTATTTTCCAGAAGGAGCACAGAGGGGATATGAAAAACTGAGTTGCAAATATTGAAAAAACCTGAATCTGTGATATTAAAAATAGCTGTGTAGAACAGCAAACATTAACATCATATTTCAGGACTGCCTGTTCTCAATACTCTCATGTAAAGATGCAAAGATCCCTATTAGAAATTCTGATGGATATTCTGAGAGAGTGCTCAAAATGCTGGAAGAAGCCACCAGAAAAATTTGGCAGTAAAAAACAAATTGGTATTAAATAGCCGTACTTAATTCTTCTCATTACTCTACATCCATGGTAGATTAGGGACAAAGGTTTCAGAAGTACCCTAGAGAAAGAGCTATTTGTCATGCAGCATCTAGGTGGCAAGACTCTTTTAGACTTCATACTATATTTTGCCCTTTACAGTATGTCCTGTTACTGTTATATGGGAGAAGATCCCAACTCACACTTCACTACATCTTCCTTTCAGGGAGTTGGAGAGAGTGATAAGATCTCCCATGAGCCTCCTCTTCTCCAGACTCCATTTCTCTCAGATGCTCTTCATAAGACTTGAGCTCCAGACATTTTAACTAGCTTCCTTACCCTTCTCTGGAAATGTCCAGGGTCTCTATATCTGTGTTGTAGTGAGGGGGCAGGTGCAAATGCCTGTCCTGTTTCCACATCAGCGTGAAATGAAAGATGCCCATCGCCTTCCTCTGATGACCTTCCCCAGCGGTTGGCTCAGAAGGGAGGGGCAGCGGACAGGCTTTCTCTTAGATGAGCGGTACACACTGCGGTACATACATGTTAGGTCTCACCACTGAAAGAGGGAAAGGACTGACACCCTCCCAAGGACTTAAATCCTCTTCCACTGAAAAAGAAAACAAGAGAAAATGAGGTTACTAGACACGACCTACAACACCAAGATGTTATGGCTCCACAAAAGAGCCATCAGATTAAGTAAAAGCATGTAAAGAAAAGCCATGTTTGATGACTTACATACAACAGTAGTATCAGACTTTACAATTCTGACTAGATATAATATCTTGTAAACAATTGTTTGCTTTCAGGCAAGGCATATCATCATGGTGTAAATTTATAATGGACAAGAACATGGTCCCATTATTAGTGATGGTGCACAGCAGCAACATGCTGTTTCAGCATTTGCACTAACTGACCCCACTACATCCTTCTTTTGGGGCTCAGAACATGCTGAAGAAGAGAAGAAATTGAACTACTAATTGAATTCCATCACACAGACAGTGACCTATGGAACCATCTGAACACATCGTGGGACATGTTCTGCTTTCCCCAGTGGGCTGTAATATCCCACTGCTTAAAAGTCTCGGGTACATGCAGGCTGCAGGTCATGCTCACGTTGGAGAGCTAAGCTTTCAGAAAGCAGAGAAGAGGTAGTACTGACAGCAAGTCAATGTCTGCCATGCCATTGCTAGTGCAGCTGCTGTTTTGCTCTGGTGGTAGTTGCTAAGATTAACTGGCATATCTATACATTTCTTTGCATGTATTTGTTGTGTGACAGCAGGTGGGATTAGCAGTATAATTATTCATCCAGTCCTTCCACTCTGATGTAGGTTTGCATCAGTTTGCTATCAAAATATGCCTAAGCCTGTTTTTCATGCATTAGAGAGAAATGCAGAATGAAATGTGAATACAAGTAGGTAAGAGCGGCATGCTGATTAGATGCCCCAATCCAGTGTCTGCTGACAGTTACAATACAGGACTAAAGCTTTGCCTGTCAAGCTTGCTGCAATAAAAATTACTTCCTTCTGTGTTTGATACACTGCAAACTCTTTCAGTCTTCAAAATATTTCCTACATCTTGCCTTCTTTTTAAGATATGCACAGCATTGCCAACATATCAGATTGTGTTTGCCTGAAAGAATGATTATAAAGAAATCTCAGATGAAGCATGCTAGAGATGAGGGGTAGCAACTGCAGGTACAGGCAGCAGTTAAAATCATGGGCAAATGTTATCCTCCCTGGCCCTTGAACAGCAGTGCAGGAAGGCCACCATAGGGGCTGGTGCACTGTAAGGCAATAGCATTGCTAGAGGCATCCTGACAATGATTTCCATTCTCTTTGTGGCTCTAACAATAGCAACTAGTGATTAGGAATATAGATTGGTAAATCACTCGAGTAACAGAAACTGCTGAGCAAACACCAGTGCATCATACATCCTTCAGGTATGTTTATGCTTGTGGGTACACACTTTGATGACCAATACGGCAGAACATACTTGAAATTCCAACTGTGCCACTCTGCAACATGCATCTCCTGACACCACTGGGTTCTGAAGAGAGAATGCTTAATGGAAATGAATCTTGCAAAAGAAAACTGAATATTCAGAACTGTCTGTATGCATTTAAAAGGTATTGACTCACAGCTGGGAAATAATATGTTTATACAACTAAGAGTAATATGTACATAACAATAAACATTTGAAAGGAGAAATACATGACAAAGTCAGACAAGTTATGGTTAATGTTGCAGTGGGAATTAACAGATATCCAGTTGAACACAACACTTTCTTTTCAAAAAATTGAATGGATTTAGCACTGTCAAATACGCACTGAGGAACAATCTTCCCCTGATTCTCTTACCAGCTGCCATATCCCAAACATTTGCAATTTATAACGTCGTAGTTATTCTTAACAGAAGTGTTGCAGGAAGGTAATTTTGTACTGGATTCTTCATAGGACCACAGAATGGCCTGGGTTGAAAAGGACCACAAAGATCATCGAGTTTCAACCCCCCTGCTATGTGCAGGGTGGCCAACCGGCAGACCAGGCTGCCCAGAGCCACATCCAGCCTGGCCTTGAATGCCTCCAGGGATGGGGCATCCACAACCTCCTTGGGCAACCTGTTCCAGTGGACAGTCTTGAGTCTGGCTAGTTCTTTTTTAGTGGACATAACTATTTGCAGTGAAAGAAGTTTTCACCATTTTAACTGCAAGGGCCCATCTTTTCAGGCAAAGTTGAAGGAATAAGTTCTTTTTTAATCAAACCAATAGATAAAAGCAGCTTACTTGACCAGATCCAATTCCCCAGAGGAACTTCAAATCCAAATTAACAACTGTGAGTGACAAGCTATTGTTTAAATCGGCTTTGCTATTAGATGAGTGGAAAGTAGCAAATGTGATGCTAATAACTTTTAAAGAGCTTGGAGAGGAAGTTGGAGAACTAGAGTCTGATTTCTATACCTGGCAAATAGGTAGACACCTGGTAGCATACAGTAATACAGCTTTTGGAGAAGCAAGTCACGTCTCATAAATCTATCAGAATTCTTTGAAGGAGTCAAAGAGCATATGGAGAATGGTAATTCAATCAATAGAGTCTATTTGGCTTTCTAAAAAGCTTTTGGCAAGATCCTTCCTGAATTCTTTTAGAGAAGCTGAACTGTTAGTGAGTAAGAAGGAAAGTTCTCTTGTGAATGAACAATTGGTTAAAGAGGTGAAGGTGAAATGGAAGAACGGTCAGTTTTCACAAAGGTGAGTGCTCTGTAGAGGTCCCAGCAAACTCATAATCTCTATGGAGAGTATAAAGTGAAGTACCAAATTTTGCTAATGAAAACAACAGATTTCAGAATGAACTAAAACTGATTGTTCAGGACTACACTGCAGCAGTGTTCTAGTAGAAAGCAGATGGGAAGTGGAATTCAGCACTGACAAAAGAAAGGAGTAATTTCTCTGTTGTGATGTGGGAGGGAAATTTGGAATTCCCTTTTTACAATTCCAAATCTGCAGTCACATCTCCATAATTTCAAGTTGTTGGAGATATTTATCTGCAAATGCCAGGTGAATGCTCCATGGTAATCAAAATGGCAAAGAAAATTGTTGGGAATTATTAGGAAGGGAAATGAGCATCATTATGTCAACTTCAAAAACCATCGCGTTTGACCTGTCCCAGTAAGACTTGATCAGAAACAAGACACAATAAAAGATAAGAGGTACAACCAGCTGTATAGTACAGCCTTTGTGCAGCTTGAATAGACCAGACCACTTCAGCTTTCAAAAGGATAGTCATGGAGAGGCACAATAGAAGCATATAAAATCATAAGTGATATGTAAAAGGTACATATAAACCCATTACCTGGTGGGTTTTTGTTGTGTTTTTTTTTTTCTTTTGTAAACAAAAACCAGGGAAACAGTGAAATTTTCAGGGGACGGGCTTAGAACTCACAGAGGTATTTCTTCATTCAAACATTTCAATTTAGAATAAGCTTAGGGTTGCTTTGCATTATGCTTGACTGCATGTGCTTTTATTCTGATAAATCACCTTTTAACATGGAGACTTACGCAGGCACACTGATTCTAACACAGCACGAGAAATAGCTTTGTTCATCATCTTGCTAATATACCTGTCTTGACTGAGGATAATGCCTTGTGTAAGAATGTAGTTTAATGCCTTCTTATGTAAATTTCAATACACAGAGTATTGCTGGCTGTATTTTTGTACAGTACATACATAACCACGCAGTCATCCTGATGTTAAGGCTGCTCCTGTTACCTGCCAAGAAGAGTTAATACAGAGTTTGACAGAGATGGTGATTTTGTTGTTTCCAGCATGAGATTAGGGCCCTTGATATTTTATTCAGTTAGCCCAACATTAAAGAGGCTCTTCATTCTTGATTACTTCTCCAGATCCCACAGAACAACATTCTAGTATTTATTGAAATGTGAAAGCTGGGCCTGTGCTGCCTAGGGAAGAAAGTTATTGCTTTTTGCGTGAGAGGACGTGGTTATAAATGAGAGTTAGAAATTCACTGTATCTCTTCTGTGAATTACGGAGGAAAACATTAGCATGAGTAATTTGTTTGCTAATATGAGAACTCTCTGACTTCCAGCCTTCAGACAATACAAGAGATTTTAGTTACAAATAATAATAGGCAAAGTCTGTGGTTAAAATAGCCACTTAATTTGATCTACACTTTATTTGAAGCCAAGGTGACTATTGACACCAAGAAAAAGAGCCCTACAAATTTTAATTCAGCAGCTGAGTTAAAGTTAAGAGTCAAGAGCAGAAACATACGCAAAGAATATTAAATGTAGGAGGAATGTTTAAAGAACACAACAGCACTTTTACCCAGACCTGGAAGCAAAGGTAGCAGAGAGGATTACAGGAATACCAGCACATCCATGACAGTCTTCTAAGTGGAGCTGATTCAGCAAAACATGTTCAGGAACAAGTCTGTGGATTCTTTTCCAAAGAGAGAAAATTGGTGTGGTTATGCATGGCAGATGTTCTATTTCCATATTCTGTTAAAAGGATAGAGAATGCAGTGACATACTCTGTTGTGGATATGAAAATAAACCAACATCATTCTAAAAAAACATGCAACAATTAGTGGAATGTGTTCTTTAATCAAATAATTAGCTATAAAACAAATCAAAGCAACTTAAAACACATCTTTTTAGACCCTGACTTCCAACGTTCCCCTTCCCCCCCCCCTCCAAAGGAAAAAAGATCATAGAATGGTTTGGTTTGAAGGGACCTTTAAAATCATCTAACTCCACCCCCCCCTTGCTACAGGCAGGGACACCTCCCTCTAGACCAGGTTGCTCAGAGCCCCATCCAGCCTGGCCTTGACTGCTTCCAGGGAGGGGGCATCCACAACCTTGCTGGGCAACCTGTTCCAATGTCTCACCACTCTCACAGTAATGAATTTCTTCCTAATATTTGATCTAAATCTACTCTCTTCCAGTTTAAAGCCATTTCCTCTCATCCTATTGCTACGTGCCCTTATAAAAAGTCCCTCCCCAGCTTTCCTGTAGGCCCCCTTCAGGTACTGGAAGGCCACTATAAGGTCCCCCTGGAGCTCTCTTCTCCAGGCTGAAGAATCCCAGCTCTCTCATCCTGTCCCTGTAGGGGAGATATGGAGTAAAGAGAATGTATGAAAATACTTTAATGCAAGGAGACAACTTGAAGTAAGAAACTTCTTAAGTCATATAAATCAAATAACTGCTGTGCTGAGGTGTTGGGTTTGTTTTTTTTTTTAATGTTTTTGTTCCTCCATTCACATCTGAACCTGTCAAGTACCATATAATTTCTCGAAAATAAGCTCTATGTCAGATCTGTAAGCTTGTGACACTACTATTCCATCATATATTTCATTTGGTGGTGAAGAAGATACCGTAAAACAATTGTGAAATTGAAACAGCAAAATGTGGTACTGCTCAGCTTTATTTTGATGTTAGCATTTCATCAAATTACTGCTTCTCTGAACAGTATCCCAGTGAGGACTGAACCTGCATTAGCCTGAAACCTGTTTATGATCGAGTTTGTTCCCCCTCACCACCTCCCTCTCCCCCACTTTAGCAACGAAACAATTCAGCTTTAACATAGAAGCCAGGTCAGTTTGGTTTCCTTCACGTAAGACTTCTTTTGCTCAGCTATTCTGAATCCTTTGGTACATTTCATAACACTCACACGACCTGATTTAGTCGTCAGCATGAGTTTATTTTTACACATTTTTTGTCTTGCTACAATTTTTAAACGTCCTTTCATAAAAAAAAAAAAAAAAAAAAAAAAGTTTTCTACTTATCTTCTTTAATATCACTTCATATTTCTCACGGGGAAGATTACTCTGTCAGGATGGGTTTGAAATGAAAAAGTACACCGTGCTCAGAGTCTGCCTGAGTTACAGCTCTGCCTCATCCTTTGTAAGAACGCGCTGCTTCAGGTCACCTCAAGTCAGCTGAAGTGCCCTTGACCTGGGAGAACACTTCACCTCCACTGCTTGGCGGTCTCCCCTTCCCCTGCTGGCACGCTTCTGGTGGATCTCAGGGACCACGCTGTGGGTGAGCTCTCAGAAGCACCACCTGATGAACTTAAGTGCCCTGTTATTCTCAAGTCTCTCCTTAAGAAGGTTATACTGACTAGCATTATAAGTTTCCAAGTGATTAGCATCAGCAAAGTGGGAAACTATGACAGTGATACTCTAATGGCAGTGCTTATCAATCCGTAGCCAGCTAGTATGCACATGATGGTGTTGTTCCATGCGAAAGTCTCTATCACCACGGAAATAAAAGGTGCTGCTGCCTATAAATCACTAATCTAGGTAAAGCCGCCTTTTTTTCTTCTCCTTTTTGACTGCAACACCTGTAGGCTTAAAGGTGCTCACAGTGACAACTATTCAGCCCGACAGGAACAAGTTTTCTTAAATAAGTTACTCAGAATTTGTTCTAATACTGTTTTCTCTGCACTTTCTTGTCAGCAGGGATTTATAGGAAGTAACTACGGGCACATTTTGCATAATTGCAAAGAAACAAAGAAACCGTGTTGTCTGTTCCTACCAAAATACTTTCCTGAGTCCCATTTCAAAGAGTCTTCTAAAATCTTCTTCAAGTTGTGACTTTGAAGGAATACTTTCCTGTGCTATAAGCTGAGAGTGCTTCTGATAACTGCAGAAGGTGGTTTAAGAGCTTTACCGTTCAGGTCACGAAGTCTCTCAGTTCAGATGAGTGGCGGTTGGAAACTTACAGGTTGCAACTTTTCTTGAGAGCCGCGTGCTGCCAGCTGGCAGCAAGTTAGGATGACTTGGGATGCATTAAAGCTAACAGCTGATTCTGCTTTATAGAACTTTTCAATGGCTGCTTGAAACTCACCATACTCTTGCGTTACTCCTGTGTAGGTAATAAAATGTTGGGAACGGCATTTTATTATGTTTTTTAGGCAGGCTATTGTATTGGGTTGGTTGTGGTCTTTTTTGGTTGGTGAACGCTTTCTGGCACATAAATATTATTTTCTGTGTAATGATTTTCAGGATTTTTCCTGCTGAATTTGACCAGAGTTGACCCATTGCTACTCCAAGTTCTGTTCAGCCATGTGGCTCTGACTGTGTTGGTGTCCACTATGCTGTCCAATTCTACAACGCGTTCTCCTGAGTGGCACTGCAGGACGACACCTCAGAAACAACTCTCCATAACACCTATCCTTAATTGCAGTGTCTTCCTTAGAATAAAATTAACAAAATTAAAGCAGAATGAACAGATTAAGATTCCAGTGGAATGAAGAGACATCTGCTTGCTATGTTATTTTCTCCAGCTATGACAAAAATAACACAGCCCCATTCCTACAGTAATTTTATGTAGATTGCTTTTCTCTCTGCTTAGTCATCCAGCTTGTAAGATTTTTGGAGAACTGAGCGGGGTATAAAAAGACACAACTCCAGATCACACACTATAGTATTAATATAAACCCTCTTGTTATATCACTATCTGTAACACGATGGAAAACACAACAAGACAACAGAGCAGCAAGATCCCAAGCCACAGCAAGTGAGTATCTGCTCATACACAACAATAGTGGGCACAGGGAAAGAAGCTGTTTACCTTCAGAAGGTCTGTAAGGTCCTTAGGTAAGCAGGATCTCCAAATGAAACACCCTTGCCTCCACTGCCAACCTTTACATGAGGTCTAAGAAGGAGTACAGCTGGGATCCATCCCTTCTGGTCACTGAGGTGCACTGCATGCACCTGAGCACCCCTGGGTTGGCCCTGCCTTCCCACCAGGTGCTCAATCACTGATTCAAGCTGTGACTTAGCATTTTCACTACACCATCTCGCAAAGGTGGGTAAGGGATTAAATATGGTTTATTAATTATGACTTCAAGCTGTGCCAGGGAAGGTTCAGGCTGGACGTTAGGAAATACTACTTCTCTGAAAGGGTGGTCAGGCACTGGAATGGGCTGCCCAGAGAGGTGGTGGAGTCACTGACCCTGGTGGTGTTCAAAGAGCATTTGGATGTTGTGTTGAGGGACATGGTTTAGTGAGAACCATTGGTGATGGGCGAATGGTTGGACTCGATGATCCTGTGGGTCTTTTCCAACCTTAGCGATTCTATGATTCTATGGTTGTTCCCCAAATGCAGAAAACCTCTCTGTATGTTCCATTTTCTAAAAATGAGTAAGTTTTCTTCTAGCTAGCAGGATAATTGAACAAATAAAGGGATGATACCAAGGTGGAGTTGTTCATCTGCAGAATCTGAGGAAAAGTGGGAAAAAAACCCGAACGTTCTATCTTAAAAGATAATCATAAAGTGCTACCAACAGAATCATGGGGGTTGGAAAGGATCTCTAAGATCATCTAGTCCAACAAACATGATAAACATTTTACTATAGAAGGCAAAGTGTTAAATGTTCAGGCAGTTCATATGTTTCATTTAAAGAGGAGAATAGAATATGCCATAAGGAAGGCAGTAGAAAAAAAAAGATAAGCTATCTGAATTAGAAGTTAAATAAAACCTGTCTTAAAATCACATTATGAAATTAATAACCAAAAGTTTAGAAGAACTTCATCTACAAATACTGACATCTCGTTTAATGAGACTGTGAGTTGATAATCAAAGCAGAGCGGTCAGGAAAGAGACGGAGCTACAAGTGACTTATTGGACTGCCATCTAGTGGTAGCGAGGTGAGGACAGTCCTGCTCACCGAGTTTTGTTCGTGTTTAAAAGAAGGAATGAAAAATTCAGAATTCTGAGAGCTGTTCAGCACCATTCTTCTTATTAGTAAAAAACAGTAATCATCATACAATTCAATATGACAGTTCTTACTGCAGAAGTATTTTCCACTGCTGAAAACCTGCAGTAGTTACTCACGTAATGCAACTACGCTGTGACATTTATGACAGTTGCACCTTCCATAGTAGTGGTTTGTTGAGGTCAGGAGTCATCCAAATTTGTTCTACAGATGTTTGGAGGCTCATTCCTTACTCAGCACTTGCTGGCTTACACTGCCACTTCTGCAGCACTCATCTGTGCCCACGTCAGTCAAATATTTGAGATACTACCTATCATCTAACTCAAATCAAATTGCAGTGCTTTCAGTCATACAATAGCCTAGACAAACTGCATTAACCAGTTCATGCATCCCCACGCCACCAGCCTACTCTCACAGAATATACAGCAGCAGTCCTTAACTCATACCCTGTAGAAGGCAGTCAGCATTTTCAGTAGTTTCTTACCAAGCTGCGATGCAACTTATTTTTATGTCTAAAATTACGCCCTCAGAAAATCTTAGATAGTCTAAGTCAACACTGAAATTACATGGAAAAAGCTTTAGGAAATGCATGTAGGCCACTTCTCATCATGTTAAATTGAATAATGGCAACAGAAAGGCAATGGATAATGAAGAAATAACAAAATGGAGATACTTTCGTGTAACCGGTTAGGTTTGGCTTGTGCAATGACAGATAAAACCAAAATGACCTTCTGTCAGAGTTAATGTTTACCCATTGAAGTAGCTGATAACGTGTGAGTTTTCTCCTTGAAGTGCAGAATGTTTCCCTTATTTTGGGTAAGAGCAGAGGCTATGAAAGGCATTCCGTTGTTTTGAAGACTGGCTCCTGCAGTCTGCTTCAGCCAGCAAAGCCATGCGACATACTTGAAAGTTGCTTTACATTACGTGAGAAGCTGCAAGTTGCAAAAAGTCTTTTTCAATTCTCATGTTTGCATTCCAAAAATAGCTCTTTTGTAAAATTGGTCTGGTTTTTCATATCCAAGGTCCACATTAGCCAATAAGCAAATATTTTAATTAGTACCTAGACAATTTAAAGCTAAAATGCCTAATCCTCACTTACACTCATTAAGATAAGTTTAAACTGCTTGAAGCTTGTAAAAAAAACCATCATTATCTAACTGAAGTGGCAATAGGTGAGAGGAGACCATCACATTTAACTCATTTAAATTTAAATAGAAAGTTGTGATAGAATTGTAACATTTTTTTTCCCCATAAGAATGCTGAAGTACACCGTATGAACTGTAACTACACAACTCCTATTTTCCATTAACCTTAAGATTGAAGCTTTTTCTTAAGTTGATTGAGAAAAAGAGCTTTGTTCTTCCAGCAAATGTTTGCTGCTGGTAACCTTTCCCTATGCTTTCCCGACACCACCTTCTAGTGATTAACCTGATCTTTGTACAAATGCTTTCAGAACTAGACCAATACAAGCACATTTTTTGTATTGAAAATGCATTCTTTTTAGTCACCCCAAACCCATTCACTTTGAGCCGCTCACTTCTGCAATATATCATTACATTTTGTACTTCTGGAAGTGTAGATTCTTGATAGAAGTTTTTATTATCATGTTTCATATGAAAAAAGGCAATCATCACCGTGTCAGTCTTAGGAAGTGTTCTGTAGCTAGCACTTATCCTTTAGAGATCAAATATGATTACAGCTTAAGACTCAAAGTCCATTCCTAGAGGAGCCAGCTTACGACTGAACAGACAGGGAAAACAGGACCGGGTAAAATAGATGCAGGCAGGCCAAGAAGGCAGTTCTCTCCCAGCCAGCACCATCCTTCCCTCTGCCAAAGGTCGTGGTATATTTAATGCAAGGACTGGAATAGTCTCTGTCATTAAGCAGGGATGGGGACACGGACACATTAGAGAGCAGCCAGGATCTACACAAATCTACCTCTTCAGCAGACCTTTAAGAAGTCATTCTGTAAGGCTGTATAACTTTGATTTAAAATTGGTGCTTGTCATTATGTTAAGAGTTACTGTGAGAAGTGGAACAACGCATGCCAAATGTTTCAATGACATTGCTCGAGAAAGGGCATAGGCTCCTCAATGCCAGCCAATCTGACACTGTACTAGACACTGGAACAGTATTTCTAAACAAGCCAGAAGAGTGTTAAGCTAATGAGTAGACCAGTCTAAATTTCCAGAGAAAATGTAAAATAAAACTTGGTATCAGCTTGCTTGCAAGCCTTCTGGAGTCAGTCTTCTGCATACACTGAAGTTCTCCTAACTGTTCCGTTTGCAGAATAAAAGGCCGTGATTCATTCAAGAGACTACTGATGATACACTTTTCACGCATAGGATTTAAGGAGGTTATGAATATTAGCAGAGCCCTGAGAACAAGTTAAGCCTTTTTATTTGATCTGAGGTCTTTAATTACTAATTTTAGGATTACCTATTAAGGTTTCATTTAACTTTGTACAAAAAAACCTCTCTTGTTACTTTTTCAATGGCAAAACTCATGTTAGAGTGGCACAGTACCATCACTCTCAGTAAGGTGAAGCCCACCCAGCAAGCACACACTGATGAACTGTCTGCGTATTACGCTCATTACTACAGAACTGTCCGGAAATGTATTCTGTTGTAATGAAGTGCAAGAAGATGAAACAGAATTTCTGTACCGCACTGGGAAGAGCTGCTTTGTTTGGGCTGGGTTTTTTGGTTTTCCTGTTTGCTAACAGAAACAGGCGTCAGCTTGTGCAGTAACAAGGAAGAAGTGTCTGATATTGCTCTTTCTGTTTAAAAATTAAACAAGTCTCAACATATTATTCCAGCACCATGCTGCTAACCACTCCACACATTCCTTTCTTTAGAATAATTCTACCTAGATCTTGGCAGGGGTAAGCCGAGTTACAATTACCAACTTTCAGAGTACCAATCACAACTCAACCAGTTGAAAACTCCTCCCCTGAATCTGACACGATATCTGTGTAAATTGGGCTACCCGCGTTTAACACTGTGATGTCTTAAATACCCTTTTGAAATACACATATTAAGTTTCTGTATTAGAAGCTGTCATGCACGTGGTTTTTTTTTCCACCTTATTTAGAATAAGATAAAATTTTCCATGGGTATTAAAGGGAGTTCCGGGTTTTGAGAGGCAGGCTTTAAAATAGTGCCTGAACCAGTTCTTCCATAGAGCCCTTGATTAAAATTACACACTTTCAATAACTTCTTAAGCAGTGAAAATTCTGTGTCCTCCAAAAAGTTTTAATGAAAAGCAGTTTAATTTAAACCAGTTTGATAGCCTGAATACACAAAGTCAAACCATGGGGTACTAAATACTTTTTGAGATATATCTACATTTATCTGCGTATCTACAAACAAAATATCCCCCGGACATCCCATGGAGCAGAAACAATTTGTGGTGGTAAATCAAAGATCCTGGTTGTCAGATTCAAGGTCACCAGTTAAATTATTCAGTCATTTTCACTTCTAGCAAAAACAGTCTCTTCCAGGTATGCATTTATTTGATGTTGTTTCCAGCACTGTTCAGAAGCACACTGATAATCTGTTTCACAGCATTGTGCTTTTTTATTCATTCGTACCAGTTGTTAGCTGAAAATTGATTAATTTGTACAAATCACCCATGGTTTAAATTGCATAATTACATCTCATGTAATCTCACAATTTTATAGGGTAATTAAATGTTTCTCTAAAGCTTTTTAATATATATGTGTGTGTATATATATATATATTTATAATCAAAAAAGCAATATACAATTAATGAATCCTTGTAGGAATTTCCCTCCCCACCCCCCACAAGCATTGACCTTACATATTTAAATACACTGGACCAAATCCTTGGGCATGTCTGATGAAGTTCACAGAATCAGACATGGATGCAAAATGGCTCTAAGATGACCTTTCACAAACGGCTGGATCCTTCTGCAGGGCTATCTCCTCGTCACAGAGAGAGAAAAGCATATGTGTGAACGTCTAAATTAGACCAGCTGTACAGATGTTGTGGGCTTTTGTGCTGGAATAAAGTCCAGTAGTGCCCTCTTACTTACATTCTCCAGCATTTACTGTGGTATTTTAGGAGCACGTGTGGAAAGGATACATGGAACTCTATAGCACCAGAGGATTATTCTTAAAATCCTCTCTGGGCAAATTACATAGAATTTAGGGCCAGTTTAGGGTTATTTTAATTTTCAGTAGCTATACTATTCTAGGGGATCTAACATATCATCATAGTGCAAATGTAACCTCCTATATAGAAACCGTCTAGTAATACTAGAACATAATCTTAACAAACAGAGGTACAGTTTGTTAACGAGGCATGGTACACTTTACTCAGTTAAGCAACTGGGCACCTTCTTGCATTGCTGAGCTATCCAGTTTTCAAAAGAAACCCAACCATTTTAAAAATAACATCTCCTTTGATGATATCGAAAGTAGGCGATACGATTTTTTTCTTCAGTAAATTAATAAAGTACGGTACAAAGTGATTTCTCCAAAGTCATTTCAGTTTCAAATGGGCTGAAAAAAGTTACGGTATCTAATGACATTTTCAGAATAGTATCTATTTCAAAAACATTTTGTTTGTGATGAGAAAACTTTTGTTTGTGACCAAAAACAAATAAGCATGTCTTCCAGCAATTCGCAAACAGTTCTTCAGATGTTGCAGTCACCTGAAGTGCTTGGCAATGCCTCGTACCAACAGAACACTGTCCTACTGATAATCAACATTCATCTTCTTTATACGATGAAGCAGGGCATCTTTTTCCATCTGGACTTCAGCAAGAGCCGCTTTAGCTTTGGCTAATTCCTGTTTGAGACATTCATTTTCTTCAATAAGCTGAAACAGTCGGGTTAGAAAAACATGTTATTGGTATTTCTGCATACTGTCAACATTATCCACAACAGTAACTTCTGAAGTGACATACACTGATAGTAATATCCATTGTCTGGGGAAGGTCTGTTGGGGTCAGTGACCGATTCCCAGTTAATGACAGCAGAAATGGAAAGAACTGATGCAAAACCCCCAGATACCATGTTTCAGTTATGCTGTTTTCATTCTGGAGCAGAGTGGAGGTAACACTACGTTCTGAGGTCTAAGAATGGATTCTTATCCAGAAAGCTAAACTGATGCGTGAACTTCGTCACCATCAATTCAAAATCCAGATATGACTGACAGGTTAGTAACAACCTGACTCAGCCATCCAGTCCTTTGCCTTTGACAGTTGTGCTGTACAGGAATCAGGAAGATGGGGAGAAGAAAGAGAGGAGTATTACATAGTTTGTGACTTTCTCCTTCATGAAACTCCATCTGATATAAAGGAAAAGAATTGCTCTGCAGTGTACTGCCACTCTATTTAGAAAGCAGTATTAAATTCGTTTTGCATGCCTACGTACTGAGCCATACTATATTATCTGCAATTTATACTTTCCAACCCAAACAGATTTCTAAACAGAAGTAAACCCCTGGCTCACTCTCAGGTAATCTAACATTTGTGATGACTGTAGCAACCTCGAGGGAAGGGGGAAAAAGGGGGGAAAAAAAAGGGAATTCTTAATACCTCATTTTTGATGAAGTCAGCTGAATCTCTGTTTGATTTAACTGGGCTAGGTATTTCACAAGTAGTCTGCGTGGCTTGATCCTGTGTTTTATGTCCTGCAGGTCTTGTTGCTTGCTGCAGTGCACTACTTGAATTCTTCATCTTTGACCCGTCGTTTACTCTTTGATTGTCTGTATCACAGAAAGATGCTTGAGAGTAGTGTTCACATTTATGTCTTTTTTTTTGGAAATAAAATTTAATCAGCAGCAGCAGTAAACTAAAGCCACTTCAACAAATACACTTTTAATATCAGGCGTGTTCATATTTACCTTCCAAAATTAAATATAAAAATTGAAATGAAACGGAAAAAGAAGCCAAATACTCTTTTGGAGGAATAAATAAAGGAAAGGAGGTGTAAGAAGACATAACACACATATCTTCTAGCTCCGAGAAAATTATCACATTGTTATACAGAGTGCTGTCATCACTACAGAGAATGCATTCTGAGTAATTAGCTACACAACAAAGACAACAGAGCTCGCCAATTCTAAAAGCATATTTGAATAACTGTATTTCAGATCTTCATTATCAGATGCCTGGAACATGTGTTGAAACTGGGGGAAGAGGAGGGCACAAGTTTAAGAACTATTAATATTGCCACTGCAGTAATGTCTGCAGGTCCAAATCAGATCTGAGGACTGCTTGTAAGTTTAATGATGCTGGAATTAACCTGCAAAATCAAGGTTTTAAATTAGAAAATAACTTAAATGGCTTGCTATTAGGGAAACTTCCTAACTGAAGTGCACTATAACATCAGGTTGGATGGGGCCCTGGGCAGCCTGGTCTAGTATTAGATATGGAGGTTGGTGGCCCTGCATGTGGCAGGGGGGTTGGAGCTTGATGATCCTTGAGGTCCCTTCCAACCCAAGCCACTCTATGATCTATTAAAAGATACTGCTGTACACCAACTGTTAAACAAGGGCATTTTTCTTAATATTCCAATATTTTTTTTCCATCCTTCTAAATCATCTCTTTAAATTACTCTTTCCTCCCATGTCTAATATAAAATACTATATAATATCTTTAGACGCCCAAGACCTGCCCCTGCTTTGAGCAAGGGTTAGGACCAGATTGCTCTGATATTTTGACCCATCTGTAAAAGACAGCAGTTACCAGTATTTACTATTTGCCTATATATGTAAGAAAGAAAATTAACACATTATAAACATTTCATAAAAGGTACAAAGTTAAACCCCTATTTGAAATGCAAGTCTCAGCACAGACCTACTCATCCTAGCCAGGACGCTACCATAATATGTACAATTTAGAACACCTTACTGAACTTCTCAAATAGCACATACTGTAAAACAGAAGATTATCTGCTACCTGTAACACAACAAAAACCGTAAAGCAAGCAGATAGCTGTCTTGCTGAATTGTAAAGAAATGCAACTTTCTTCAAGGAAGAAATCTCGGGCATCTGATGAAGTGATGTGTACTGATGAAACAAGCCCTGATGGTGCTTTATGCATATTCCTTGCAGACAAATTCAGCTGCAGGTTGTGAACCACAAACAATACACTACTCAAAAAGGTAAATTTCTTCTGTGTGACTACACTTAGAATTAAGGTCTATCACAGCACTACTGACATAAATTACCACCAGTTACCTTTTCATTATTAGGCACGTCTACACAAATACAAAAACAGAATCAGCAATAATTGGATTATAATATTGAGTTAACCAGTGGCAGAAAGATACAGACCTCTAATGAAGAAAGAGCCATCATCATTTCTTTCTATCCAGAGTATGTCAATATGTAGTTTTATGGGTACTAGCTCACATGCCTTGAGATTTTCACGTGGACTGTCATCCTGAAATATACAAGTATCCAAAAATGAGTTTGCTGGGAAATCAAAATTGCTAAGATGTTAAATTAAACATAAGTTTCTTTAATGAAACTTGACAGGGAACATTTCAGAGCAGAATTTTCTGATGGGATCTCCACTGTACTTCTGTTTTTTTTTTTAAAAAAAAATTTTCCTGTGGATCATATTAAAGGCCTAAATTTATCTCTCAAGTAAGTCTGCTGAACTCAATATATACAGTTTGGTTAAAATACTTCAAAGTATTTTCACAGACATTTCACTAAGATTTAATCCCAACTGAAGACACTTCTTAGCTCAGGAGTTCTCGGAGTCAGAGATAAGAAGCCCACACTATACAGTATCTGATTTTTCCCTGACCTATTTGAAGATTCACTGGCACAGCTACCATTCTTAACAGAACTTCACCTTTTTAGAATTTAGTTTGGTATGGTGCCAGCTGCAATTCAGTTCATTATTGTACTCAATGGAAGGAAAACATCACTAATTACTTCCTTTGGGGTCCTCCCAGGAAATCTTTATAGTTCATTATCCCTGTCAAGCAGGTTAATGTAAAAAAAGCATACATATTATCATTAAGCACATGGCAAGAAACTGGATGAGGTGTAACTGTCAAAGATTTTGAACATCACTGAGATGGCAGCAGAAAGTACAAAAACAAAAGAGGAGTTTAAGGAAGGTTGTTTTTGTCCCCACAGAACACCCTGCAACAAGTCTCGTTCAGAAGAACACATGCAGCAGTGAACAGACAATGGGGCATAAGGTTAAACCATAGTTCCTTGCTCTCTATTACCAACAATGATACAAAAATGAATGACCTGTATGCCAAATCTGTCACTGGTCAGCCATCACAAGCAACTTCACTGTGATGTATGCACTGCTGAGCAAGCACTTCAGTGCTTACGCTGCCAAGCAGAATCTTATTGCCAGTTTATTGGTGCATATTCCCAACCTCAAACAGCCATTCTCTCGAGAACCGTTTGCCTAAGTCTGCTTTTTTTGCCAATAAGCCAGCACAACCCTGATTTTCATATTTAGGTGACTGTATGTTAAAAACTTCCTTTTTCCACTTTAGTATTCACATTTGTGATGCATTGGAATCTGGGGAACAGATCCACTCTTAACTAATGTCCTTGCACTACTTCTGTTGTAGAAATAGCCCTGAAGGACTGCCTACGGATCCTCAGGGGATGACGAAGCTGCAAAAAGGAGGAAGGGAACACTGATGCAGTCTGATATTCAAGTCTGAGCAGAAGATTGTACAGGCAACAGCTGACGTTCTAGTCAAGAACGATCTTAACAGAATCAAGGCCTTAGCCTCAGATGCAGAATTTGACCTACTATTCCAGTTCTCACTGTGTTCATTATTTACGTGAGTGATTAGTAATTTCCAAAGTAATGTTACAATGATTTTTTCTTATTATTGTTTCTAATTGTCCTCATTTTTGTATCCAATGGTTCTGCAGCACAGAACTCACCACTTCCTTTAGGTGTCTGAAAGAATGTCTTAGAGGAGACTTGAGTAGCACTGTCCTCTTAGCCTTACTATTTTAAGCTATAGTGGTGAGGAGAGCTGCATTTAGTAACTGTTTCTAGGTAGGGCAGAACCTGAAAATCTGAGTTGGGAGAAACAGCACTCAAGAGGTTTGAACTGGAATTCTTGTTATTTTTTCCTTATTTTGAACTGAATTTTCATTACGAAAACTGTCCTTTAAAGTAGAAGAGAAAGTTAACCTCAAAAAACTGTTTTGTAATTAAAATACCATTACCTTGCTAATCAAAAAAAGCCTAGCTTAAAAACAAAAACTGAAAACCAAACCCACAGTGCCTTTAGAAATATTGAATACCTTACCTGTAATACTCCTAAACTTTGTCACTCTACAAATGTGACTAGGAGAGGATGTTTAAAAAAATAACAAATACTAATTTATGTAAATAGCTTGGTCACACAGAGAATTCCTCTCTGGGCATACCAGAGTTAACCAAATCTATGGATTTTTAAATTGTTTTAGTATTATCTAAAGACATTACAAAGCATGATAGCAGTTTCTTTGAAGTTAACTGTATTCCAATTACCAAGTTATTATCAAAGAAATGAAAACATAATTTCCTTAAAGCAGTTAAATAGCTCTTTGTTAACATACTTTTAAATTAATGATCGCATTAGAAACTTTTATCTTCATAGGCATCACTTCCGCAACAGCTTCATCTTCTAGAAAGTGCTGAATGTTTGTGAGGGAAGACGTTAGAAATTCAGCACTGAAGTTCTCAACGTGACACTGAAGAAAACCATTTTTTACAGCCAGCAGAGAATGTATGATGGCACTAGGCCCGCTTTCCCATCTCAGACTAATCTCGGGTGATGGCTTAACTGGTCCAGCCACAGCTTTACAATCAGAACCTGTTGCAGAAGGAAAAAAAGTTTGCATTAAAATTTTGCAATGTACAAAAAGCGATTATGGTTCAATTATTTCCATCTCCATTCTCCAAATTCTTTTCCAAAAGTACTTTGGAAGTATTATTCAGGATAACGCAGCATTGCACGTACATACTAAATTCAGACTGATTTTGTAATCACAGCACCTAAAAGTACAACATTTTCAGTATATAACAAGTAATTGTACTTGAGACAATACAGAAGTAATGTTATACACAAAAGATATGTATTTTCTCTATGTCTTTACAATCAAAAAGCAATTATTTTCATATTTTTCCCACCAACTCCTTCAATTTTAATTCAGAAAAACTTGCAAGTCAGTTCACACTCTCAGAAAAGCAGGTATTCTCTTGGAAAGGCAGAGTTTCTTGATGCAGCAACTTACCTGCTAACACACAGGAACATAAACAGCAATTAAGATAGAGAGCGTGACCATATGTTCTGTTATTTGTAGCAGTAGATTTAAACTTTAAAAGAACTGGCATTCTCTTGTTAGATTCAGACTTTTTAACCGGTAAGGACAATTGCAACAATCAACTGAACAGTTCTAGAAATTAAATAAAAGATTTAAGGTAATGAGATACTGAGAAAATAAGTCCAATATCCATTTGTACTTCAGAAAAAGAGGGTTCACCACTAGAAATAAGTACCCCAAGGGATTTTTTTGAAGTCACATCCATCACTGCGATGGCTGATCTAGCAAAATAATCTATATAACAAAAAGCGTATGTTCACAGCAATTATATTATGAAGCAAGCACTGAAATTAGGAAGATAATTGAAAACAAAGTAACTCAAGTAAAACCATCTGAATTATATCTGCTTATATTAGTAGGGCATCCACCTGTTAAACAGATCTGAAGGCAGAATTAAAATGAGGGTTTTTTTTCCATAGAGATGCTTTTTCATTTAACCGCAGGTTACTTCAGCCATATCCAAAACATAGGAGCTTAGAAATTGGAAAAAAGAAGTGGGTAAGATTAAACCTAAAGATGGAATAAAACTTCCTTTCTATTTGCGTTTCTTTTCATAGAATCATAGAATCACAAGGTTGGAAAGGACCTACAAGATCATCTAGTCTAACCGTCCTCCCATTACCACTGCTACCATAAGCCACTAAACTGTATCTCGTAGCTCATCCAGACACCTCTTGAATGCTGCCAGAGATGGTGACTCCACCACCTCCCTGGGCAGCCATTCCAGTGCCTGACCACTCTCTGAGAGAAAAAGTTTTTCCTTATGTCTAATCTAAGCCTACTCTGGCACAACTTGTGGCCATTTTCTTGGGTCCTGTTTGTTGCCTGGGAGAAGAGGCCAAACCTCTCCTCATCACAACCTCCCTTCAGGAAGTTGTAGAGTGCAATAACGTCTCCCCTGAGCCTCCCTCCTCTTCTCCAGACTAAACAATCCCAGCTCCCTCAGCCGCTCCTCATAAGGCCTGTGCTCCAGACCCCTCATCAGTTTCACTGCCCTTCTCTGGACACGTTCCAGGGCCTCCATGTCTTTCTTGTAGGGAGGAGCCCAAAACTGAACATTGTACTCGAGGTGCAGCCTCACCAGTGCTGAGTACAGAGGGATGACTACCTCCCTGCTCCTGCTGGCAGGTGTGCTATTTCTAATGCAGACCAGGATGGCATCGGCCCACTTAGCCACCTGGGTACGCTGTTGACTCATGTTCAGCTGAGCATCAACCAACACTCCCAGGTCCCTTTCCTCTTCACGGTCATCCAGCCACTCTGCCCCAAGCCTACCGCACTGCATGGGGTTATTGTGGCCAAAGTACAGGACCTGGCACTTGGTCTTGTTGAACCTCAGCCCAGCAATCCAGCTTATCTAGATCCCTCTGAAGGGCCTCACTACCCTCAGGCAGATCAACGCAACCTCCCAACTTGGTGTCATCTGCAAACTTACTGAGGGTACACTCAACCCCCTCATATAGGTTATCCATAAAGATATTAAACAAGATGGGCCCCAGTACTGATCCCTGGGAGACACCACTTGTAATGAGTTGCCAGCTGTACTTAACTCCATTAACTATTACCCATTGGGCACGGACCTCTATCCAGTTCCTCATCCAAAGAAGGGCCACGGGCATCCTGTCCAGGCCATGGGCAGCCAGTTTCCCCAGGAGAATACTGTGAAAGACTGTGTCAAAGACTTTGCTGAAGTCTAGGTAGACTACATCAACAGCCTTTCCCTCATCTACCAGTCTGGTCACCCAGTCATAGAAGGAGATGAGGTTGGTCAAGCACGACCTGCCTTTCATGAATCCATGCTGGCTGGGCCTGATCCTCTGGATGCCACGTATGTGCCATGTGATCTCACCCAAGATGATTTGCTCCATGACTTTCCCTGGTACTGAGGTCAGGCTGACAGGCCTGTAGTTCCCCGGATCCTCCTTATGGCCCTTCTTGTAGATGGAAGTCACACTGGCAAGCCTGTTTTATCCTGTTCTTTCTGCTCTCCCCACATTACTGACATGCAGTTTATTGAAATCTTCCCTACTTCATTTCTGGTTGTGTAAATATGAAGAATTATAGTAAAGCTGAAGAGATGGCTTAGGGGAAGTCTACAAGCAGTCTTCCAATACCTAGGATGAGGTTATAAAAAAGACCAAGCCAGGATCTTCACAGTGGTTCTTAGTTGAGAGACAACAGCCCAAGCTGAAACTGAAGGTAAGGAATGAGGGCAGTTATCCTGTGATCTTATGGTTTCCTGTGGTGACTGCTTTGCTGTGTACTAACATTAAGTCATAAAGCATATCGTGTTTGTTACCCTTTACCCCTGTTTCAGAGATAACCTACTCTGAATTACCTGGCAAGCATTACAAAAACAATCAAAGAAACTAGTATGCTGGTGAGTTGCAAGTTAGCTACATTGCTTCTTGGTCACAGATTCCTGCACAGTTTAAAGCATTGCACACTCTACCATTACCAATACATGTAATGTCTAACTTGGGGAGAAAAACAAAACAAAACAAACAAACAAATGTATTCAGTAATGCTTATCCTGCACACCTCCAAATGAAAAAAAAGATATTTCACAGAATTCATGTTCTTTCTGAAATTATGCACCCAGTTCACAAGGCACTTGGTTTAAATTCCAAGATGTCTCTGCTGATCACATTACATTCATGAGACATAAGCTTTTTGATACATCACGTCTCTACAGACATACTTTAGGCTGCCTGTCAAAGAAAAGATGTTTGCACTACGTGAACATATTTTTAAAAGGCATAATTGATACACTGCTAATTGCTCCTGCAATGCTATAGTAACCACTCACAGTGTCAGCGTATAAAGATTCAGGTTCTTGATACTCTAAACCAGAAACAGCACAGACCAAAACTGTAGAAAACCAGGCAATTATTTCCTAAGTCACACTGACACTCTGCTTGATCAAATTACAGGCTTGAGTGGTGGGCCCAGGAGAACCTCATGAGGTTCAACATAGCCAAGTGTACAGTCTCTACTCTAGCGTGTTTCTCTTCCTCTCAGGAATATTTCAGGACTTTAATACCTAAATCCTTTCTGTCTGGATTAGAGCTACAAAAAGTTGTAGCACATGTTGTGGTTGCTTTTTTGTTGTTGTTGTTGTATTTTCTATTTACTCTCTCTTGCTTTCACAAGGAGGACAGGACAGATAACCAAACCTGTCTGCTGATGCATGAACTGATCAGACATAAATCCTCCCCTGCTGGACCTTCCCTCTCATCTTCACATGCAAGAACACAATTGCAACATCATGCAACAGCTGCTCAGACAGCAGCTGCTGGCAACCACTCAGCTTACCAGTAAATTTTTTGTTTTACTTTGTATTAGCTAGGACATCAAAGGCTGCATCGCCAAGCTTCCTGAAGAAAATCCATACTGCTGAAAGGCTGGAAATAAATGGCAGTCAAGCACTGGTGTAACTTTTTTCCATGAAAGGAGTTGAACCAGAAGCAGAAGGCAGGCGCACTGGGGATCCACCCCCAAAACCCTACAGTGCAGCTGAGCTGGTATCCAGCAATCTGTGTAGAAGGCTGGCAAAGGGGAGGAAAACAAACTGTGACAAAGTGGCATGCCAATACGGCAAGCCAAGAAAAAAACCTCACAGTATGTGAACTGGGTTTTCTGGCAGAGAATGTACATGTATCCACACCCAAGAACAGCTCTGACTTCATACACTGGAATACATCTAGTTGTGCCAATACATGGCACGAAACTACATTCCCATCAAGATCTAGGAAAAAAAAAAAGGAAAAAAAGGCCGTCATGGTGACTCATCTTTCCTAGTAAAGAGTCAGTTTTCACTTTTCTTAAAGCATAACTTATTAATTAGCTTAATCTGTGGGCTTTAGTTTAACACAAAGAAATCATCTTGGAGAAAAGAAAAAACTGTACTCAGAAACAATCTTCTAAGACAAGGTACAAGTAAGCAAAGTATCAGTAGAGCAGTGACAGAATTCTATCTTGATGAAACAATAACAAAATGAAATGCAACTTAGATGAGCTTTAAAAAAATTAATTAATCAGGAGAATTCAATACAATAAATGTTTTGTTTTGTTTTTTAATTGAGATTTCACTGTTAGTTCTTACCTACAGTCCTGTTGCAAAGATAGTGTCGAACACTGATATTTCCAAGTTGATTTGGTATCACTTGATTGACCTGAAGGCATATTTCTGTGTCTTCCCCTCTGATGTCAATTTCACCATTAACACCAAATATTTGGAAAACCACAACAGACATCTGTCAACAAAAAATAAGATAAAAAACAAGATTTTAAATTGAATTTATATTGTTTTGTCTATGAAGTTGCCTAAATCTTTCTCCCCTCTCTTGAAAAGAATCTTTATATCCATCACTCTTGCTCACAGAAAGTTTTTTCATTTGTTCTTCTCTTTTTGCACCTAATGAATTGACAATGGGGTGGTTCAATTGTCTGTTCAGACAAGAGTCTTGTATTCATAACCCACCATAACAATTCAGAACTGGCCAGAAAAGTCCTGAGACAGACTTTCCACACTCGATACGTGGTCTGTGTCATACCCGACATTTTCTAAGGACGCACTGAACTTCCTGCCTATCATAAGCACAACCATACATTTTCAGTGCTGAATCAGACCAAGATAAAGAACCAAGAGAGAATACGAAACTTCAGCAATCTGCACAGTAGTCAGTCCTTTACTCTCCATATTACTCATACGCACAAGTGATCGAGAGCTTACTTGGAAGGAACCAATCGTTTAAATGAGCTATGTTTTTTTCATTTGTTTTCATTTTTAAATGAAAATGAAATTCACTCCATTTCATTTGACCCATACATCCCTGGGTTTCTGGTTCATGGACTTAACTGATACAAGAATATAAATGAAGAAGTACTGATTAGTGTAAAGACCAGGAAGGAGTAAGAAGATAAGCAAGTGAAAAAAAGGTGGTGCCTGCATGGTGTCTCAGGAAGAGGATATTTCCCTATATCCCCTGTTCTTAAAATCCTCACTAAATACTGGCTGTTGTCCTGACATAATTCTGGACAAAAAGTATCTCTCATCTGAGCCAGCAGGACCACTGGCAAGCTCCTATTTGCAAATACTACAGAATGCTACATATGCTGAGGAAACATCTCCACCTAACAGACATTTGAGTTGTAATGGTTAACCTATACTCAGTATGAAAAAACTTTATAAATACCATATTCAATACTTAAGAGCATATTACAAAATACTGCTATGTACTAAAACAGAAAGATTTTCTGGCATTTTAGATTAACATAGCTACTATCATTTATTAATGATAGCTACAGAGGAGATAACAAGGATGGAGAATGTTCAGCAAAACTTGCATTATAATCTTCATTTGTACTTAACTGCACCAGATCTACAAGCCTACATAATGCACTAACAAAACCTCCCCAAACAACTTGAAAATCCCCCCAGAAAGTATTCATTTTTGCTCTATTTTCCATCTTTAATTTACTAAACCATGTATTCCAATGGAATTCAATAGCATTACCATTTCTTCACTAGTCTCATGG
Organism: Gallus gallus; assembly: GCF_016699485.2. Classification (NCBI taxonomy): domain Eukaryota; kingdom Metazoa; phylum Chordata; class Aves; order Galliformes; family Phasianidae; genus Gallus; species Gallus gallus. The sequence continues at coordinate 47,242,739 of NC_052532.1, forward strand.
GCATTCTCTGAAGCAGCACTCATGGCATCTGGAGATGACCCATCACAGTTTTCAATCACTGTGCCTCCTTCATGGGCATTTTCGGATGGGCTTTGATAGTTTGTGGCTGTAATACCTTCCACACACACGTCAGAAAAAATGCAAAGTTAACACAGCATAGCCTGAATCACTGTTGCATTAAGAATAAAGTCAGTGTCTGATACTGTATGCATACACAGACTCATTTTTAAAAAATGAGCTGGATAGCTTATTAAACAGGTACCTATGACTGAACTGCCAAATCTATTCCTCATACAAAGAGGAATGCAATTAAGGCAGAGTGGTGACAAAAATGAAACGGTGCTCTACATGGATTGCCTGAAAATTTGTAGAGGGCCTTTCTTAGTTTTCTAAATCAAATATCAATCTAATTCAGCAGAAAAAAGGCTAAGGATTCCAAAGTGTGTGTATCTAGAATACCATACAGCACCTTTGAAGAAAATTCAGTTTTATGTTTAAAGAAATGAGATATATACGTGTATTTTTCATTAGAGTGATCATTGAGGTTATTGTTTCCTTGACAACGAGGAAGTGTGCAGACTTAACTTGCAGCTAAACAGTGTTTAAGTTAAAAAGACAATTTTTAATAACCTTCATATGAAGATTTATTTTATAGCATACTCCAACATATACAGGAATACTCCTACAATCCAAAGCATATAATGAGTTTGCAAGTGAAGAATTATTATTCTTTCTTTTTGGCCTAGAACAATAAATCTATAGAAAAAATTATTGTCATTCTAATTCAAAAGTAGAACTCATTAGAAAACAGGTACCGATAATGTCTACTTATTATATTTCCTGACATCAGAAAATTACTTCATCAGTTACATCATTAGTTGCACAAGACCACAGTGCTGCAGACTGTATAGAGACAATTATTATATTGATAAATTCCTTTTTTCACACAGATCAGAACCAAAGGCTCACACACAGATGAGCAAAAATTAAACAAGTATTTGCTGTTACACAGTCAGTAGGTATGAACTGCTTTATAAGGAATGAGCTGCAAGCAGACTACCAAATTATCTGCCAGGTAGCATGACAAGTATTAGTGAAAATCTTTTTTATTTCCCTCCCCTCATCTACTCTTAAAATTGAAGCTCCTTTACCACTTCAAGTGTATTTCAGGGCACAAGTCTGTAAAAACTTACAGCTGAAGCAAGTGCTTAAAGCAAAGCAGGAAACCATTTGCTTAATTCAGGGTTCCAACACAGCACTGCAATGCATTAGCTCTCCTCAAGAGATGAAAATTACGTAGTGCTTAAATTAAGTTGCACTACTAAGTAGCACATGCAATTGCTTTCCCTTGAGATGATGTGTTGTGAAAATGCTTGGTATTACTCACTAGTGGAGCTACCAGAAATAGTGCTGTAACATACCCAGGATTTGCTGCACCACAATCCATCAGAGTATTATTTTAGTAACGAACAACATTTTCATGCATTGCTCTAAAACATTTTGTTAAGCATATTTACCTTTTTCTAGAAAGCTTTGGCTATCACTTCCATCACTCTCCACTAAATGCTCCTCTAGCATCATACTATCAATAGAGATGGTATCCAGAGAGACCTGTGATGGACTTCTTTTCATATTCTTGTAGGAAACAGAGAACGCAGGAAGGCTGGATGGGCAGCGGTCCTTAGGCTTTGCACTTTGAAACATAAAGACATAAGAAATTATTTTTTCACCTTAAGGGAATTTCCTAGAAGTTACTTTAGAGAAGTCATCTAAGCCAGGCAAGATATAAAAGAAAAGAAAACACCAACACATTATTTTACAATCCTTTAGTATGGAACAATCACGCAAAGAAACAACATGCATTCCTGTATGCATGTCAATATTTTTCTCAATACATATTTTGTAACATTTCAACTAAATAAGTTGCTTAAACCAATTAATTTTACTTTCACTTTATCTTTTACTGAATGCTACCACATATCTTCAGAATTTATATACTTTTAAAATTTTATCTACTAGATGGTAGATAGGTCCTCTTTCACTGATGGCTATCAAAAAGGCATGGACAAGAGTGAGAAATACTTTTGAAACAGCAGTAGAACTGATTTAATATTAGATCTTCTATACCTTGATGAAGACTGGGATGCAAACATTCTAACTGAAGTCACCTTCTCTTTGTTGATTTCAAGCTCTTCGGATTCTAAGGTGGTTTCTGTTTCCAAGTCAGTGACTTGGTTAAGACAGGCTTCAGTTGTACCTTCCAGTTCATTTAACTTATTTGAGAACATATTTCTGTCATCCTCTTTATCAATGAAAAATTCTGTAGAATCTTCTCTCTTACTTAAAATGGACAGTGAATCCCTATGATACAAGCCACTTCTGTCACTTAGAGGTCCATAGACCTCCTCTGAATCACTTCTACTAAAAAGCCCGCTGCTTCCTCCTTCACTGGTATCTCCCAAACCTTTGTCTGATGCATCATCTGAAAATGATGTTCCTTTCTGAAAATCCATAGTACTGTCTGATTTAAACAAAAGAGGATCCATTAAAACGCCTTTAACTTCAGCATTCACAGGCTTGCAGTCAGATACATAGTCAATATTATTAATACCAGATTGTTCCATCTTATTATTGGCTGATTTGTTTTCTGAAGTATGAGCTTCCCCATTCCCCAAAGGAGAGAGCTCTGAGGCCATGGGACTTCCTCCTTCCACAACTGGAGACTTACACGGGTTTCCCTGAGACACTGGGTGGAGTAGTAAGGCTAATTCTGCACTTTTCAATAGGAACCCAATGCAGATATCTGTTTGCTTTGCAGGTTTTCCTGTCACTGCTTCTACATCATTCCTTAAGTTTTCCAGGAGCAATACAAGAGATTCATGGAGAAACAGCAAGAAAAGATACTGGTAATGATTGATCTGCATGCTTACATGTTTTTGAACATGGACAAGAACATGTACATCTGCATCAGAGGAAGAGCTTTCAGAAAGCACTCCTGAAGTATCTGAGAAATGAGTCATTTGAATGCCATTGGCCAAGGGCTCTGTCTCACTGCTGTAATATTCTTTTAGAAGTTTTTTGCGTTGCAGTCTATTAGCAAGATCACTGGATTCACTTTTTGGAATGTTAAAAGCTGGCTGATTGTGTGATAAAAGCTCTTTTTGTGACTTCGCAAATCGTAGCGGCTGGCAAATCCAAAGTGAAAGAGGGAATGAGTCCACAAAGCTTACTGGTCGCCCCTTCCCACTTTTTGTTCCTTCATAATCTATCCAAAACTGAGAAAAATGCAAGGCCCAAACATCAGTAGCTGCAGATGTCTTTAACGCATATTTATTCAATTTGGGGATGATATAACCTTTATAAACATCATGCATTTTAGTATCTTGTTCATGAGCATGTCTCTGAAAAATTGGATGCAGGAGATTAAAATTCTTCTGGGACTTAGGAAACGTTGTGAAAGTTCTGCTAAAAAATTCACAGTCTTTGAAGTTCTGAAACAAGGCTTCCAGATCAGAGTGTCTGCAGTTTGGTGAGTATCTTGTATTTGTAGCAATCATCTCTGAACTTTGAATGGAAAGTGCACGAGGTTGATCTTTGTGAATTTCAAGTTTATTTTCAGCTGGAATTATGAACTGCAAGAGACAAAGATATTTCATCTAGTTATAAAGATGTAGATTAACTATACAATTAAAAAATTAATAATAGCAGCCACCACAAGAGCTAAAATATAGGAATATAATTATAATTTTATGAGAACTCGAGTACACTTTAATGAAGGAACAAGGTGTCATGGAGTGAGTAGGGCCTAGCCCCTCATTGCAGACAAAAGGCCCTCGATCCACAACACAAGGGTAAAAGTTAGGCTTGGAAATTACCATTTATATTTCTTCTAATTTTTAAAAGGGATAATGTGATACCTAAAACTCAATGCTTTTACAAAAACACATGGGACTCAAGCTTTTCTTCTCCAAAGGACTTAGATTCAGGACAGCTATGTTAGGCTAAATTTTCCTCATTTCTTAGTTCAATTAAGAAATGGCTTGGTAGAAAGTTTCTCCAAGCATTCAAAGTATTTATAAGTTTGAACTTCAAATTTTAATCCTGTTGTTTTAAATCTGCTTTGTCAGATAAGGTTTTTCCCTGCACTGAGAACTACACTGTTTTATTTGCAACGTAAAATAAAAAACAACCAAATAGGCTAACACAGGTAATACCCCTAACAATACCGAATATAGAAGAGGCATAGTATGACAATTATCTGAAAAACATAATTTTCTGTTAAGAAAAAAAATAAATCAAAGTACACTCCAACCTCTAAAAATACTCAAAATATGTGAATAGTCTAGACTTACTTTTAACCTGAATACCTTTAGTTTGAGTTTTAACGGAAATGAGTATTTAATGCCTGTTCCTGTATCTGATATTGCGCTCTGCCCACACCCACCTTGCTGGTATCAGTGATAATACCTTGTGTTATAGCATCTTCATATTCCGTAAATAAGGGTAAAAAATTCATCCTAAAGACACTTAAAAGATGGAAGTGACTAAGCCTTCTCATCTAAATAAAAAGACTCAACAAAATAACCAAATATGTAGCTAAGTAGTAATTAAGTATAGTATGCAAGTATTATGCACACCAGTAATAAAGATTCATAGCTCATTAGAAAGAAAAAAAATGCAATTAAGATATAATTAAATAATATGAATCAGAGTTTGAGGAATTTATGGGTACTTTAGTTCTACCTTCTCTTAGTTTAGTGGGCTATTCACATACAGTCATTAAATATCTTATCAGCCTGTACTTGTAGCTGACTGGTTGTTAGCCCTCAATAATCTTTTTATTCAGCACCGCTTCATCATGCCCTCTTAGAGATCCATCAAACATGCACTGAGAACCTTAGGAAGGCAACGATCTTTTCATAAGCTGCTAAATTTTTAGAACCTTTGAAAACTCTCCTGTGGACATTATGGAAAAGATGTTTTTTTCACCTCTGAACCTTGGAAGCAGATGCCCAATGCCAATCAAGCAAGGAAAAAAAAAAACTGATGGCTTAACAAACCTTTGCTTTCAAAGAAGATGACAAGGAAGACAAAAAGCTGATGTACAGCTATAATATCTAATGCCATTCTTCTGGAATAAACATGCAGAGAACAGACTTCTGTACCTGAACTACAGCAAAAGGCCACCATGAAACAAAATGGTAGAAGTGGGTTTTGGAGAAGTACAAATGCTTTCAGATGGAGTAGTTTCTTTACCCTAGACATTTTCTAATAAGACAAAAGAGCTCTGACATACTACAACCAGAGGAGCAAGAAAGGTTCCTTGCAAATGTGAGGCTTTTGCTACGTTAATATAGTTACTTTAATGTTAGTCTTCAAGGTTTTTCTTTTGCAATGTAAGCTTTACTGAACACAGTGAAATAAGCATAATAAAATGTTTTTTGTTAATAGTCTCAATTTAGATCTTCAGCTAAAAGAAAAAGAAAAAAAGAAAAAAACCATATGACATAGATGAATTAGTACCAAGAAAGAAGTCTGCCTTCAAATAATATATGCATAGTTTTCTTAGAGCAGTGCAGTTTACTGCATGGGTTGTTTGTTCACTTATTCCTTAAGCTGCGTGGCTAATAAGTTTTCAGAGTAAAAGTATTTTCTTCCAAAGAACTTCAAAATTCCTCATCAACGGCATTATACCTTCAACATTAGTCCATCAACTCTGACATCAACATGTTCATCTGATTTTGAATTGTCATTTAACTTGTACATGGCCATGAACTGAATAAGACTTTGTTTCAAATCCAACACAAACTGGTTTAGCCAAAGAATACTTCTCTCATCCAGGGTGAACTGTAAAGCATTCAGCTGGCCATACAAATTTGGACAAGGAACTAAAAGAGAAGACAAAACAAAATCATTAGAACACGTAAAACATTTAGGGATTTTGTGGGTTTTATTTGTTGCTTTCTTTGAAATAAGCATAGAGTCCTATTTTCATTTGTATTTTACATCAGAGTAACAGAAACCCACTCTTTTCGACAGGGGATGCTTAAAGTGATACTTTTTCCCTCACCTGAAGCAACAAATTGAATTTTTGACTTTAAATTACTAAAATACAATGAAGTCAGATGAGAGGAGGAGGCTGTCCTCATTACCAAAGAAGGGCAGGACCAAGGAGATTTGCTGCCCTCGTGTTCCATCCCCAAGAAAATCACTGACATTTCTGTAATATAGAACAGGGACAGCCTGTAACACATAGATGAAATCAGCCCCTGCAGATCTTTCATTGCATCTTAAATACAACTACAGTAGTTTGAGTTTTTATATAGCTAGGCACTGTAACTACAGAAACAGTGTATGGTGAAGAATGAGTAATGTCTCACTAAAAACACTGCGTGTTTTCAGACCTAATAAACAATGTCTGTAAAACCCAGTATTTACAGGAATTTGTGAGGAGCAGAAATGAAGCAGTGTTGTGTTCTTTTCATTTTAGAAAACCATTAACTATTTTTGATCGTCAACCTGGAATCAATATTAAGCTTCATAAAGGTGAAAATTACATACAAGATTTACATATTTTTCTGTATCAATATGTATCTTACTAGGAAAGTCCTTTCCATCTGGATAGTAATATTCAGTGAATTCAAAATGAATAGCTGGCATTTCTGGTGGAAGATAAAGCGACTTCTTATTGCAAGAGACCAAACTTTTAGGGGAAGAACGACACTGGTCCGCTGTTGAGACCTGTAGAAGATTAACTTCATTAATACATTACATTTAATAAATCATTAAGCAGTTGTAGTTGCAAAGCTTTCCCCCTAGCAGGGTAACATTCCACCACTCTCAGATGTAGACCCCCCAACTACATAAAGCCCAAACAAGAAATATCCACTTGCCTTGCTGTAGAAGGAGTCTGCACAGAACAGTTGCACAAGAAAACTATATAGTATTAATGGTACCCAATCTCTCTCACTCTTGTGAAGCAGGTCACTTTCAAAGGCATTCAGTAGAAGCCTGGAGTAAACTGATATATTTATTGGAAACGCTAGTTTCTATATAAGCAATTATGTTAGGATATGGCATATTTGCATACCAGCTCTCCAAAAGGGTACCATATCTAGATGGCATAGGATAAGCTAGATAAGTTTGTTAACAAAAAGCGTTATGATGTCCTTGCACTTCCAAAAGGACAAATTCCAGCACATGGGCCAACTGTGGACTGTATACCGCTAAGCAAACTGTTCAACATGTTCCTAGCAGGATGTATAAATTCAGTTGTGTCCAAAGGTCTACTTTACAGGAGAATCAAAACATCACAGAACAAAAATCTACCACTTCTGTTTTCTTCCAATGTAAATTGTGAATCAAGGAAGAGATCACATTTTGATACATATTTGACTCAAAATTTCATGAAACGTACCATAGTTAAAAATGCACGCTTTCAAAACAAAGCTCTTTCATCCAGCACTTTGCAGGTCTCACTGCTAATGTGAAGTTAAGACAAGTTTTTAATATTGAATGTATGATGATATATTTGTATTATTTTCACTGGAAATAATGAATAGATAACCTTTATAAGCCTGCTTCACTCCATGTAGCTGCTTTCAAATTGCAAGTATCTCTGTATTAACACAAATTTAAAGCAATGGCACAGATAGATCTATCCAGAAAAATAGCTTTTCATGAATTGTATAAAAAAATGATATTAAAAACATTAAAAAGGTAGCTGTGTAGGAAGGAGAAGACAACAAGCATTTGAAGAGTAGAAGACAAATGAAAACACTGACAGTACAAAGTGATATTATAAAAACACTTGAAACCCAGATGAAGGCTCCTGGAAGCAAGCTCCAACCTCCTACGCTAACAGAAATGATACAGCTAAAAGCCCTGGAAACAGGAACAAGAGCAAGCAGAAGTAACAGTGAGTAAGGGAACACACTAGGCATTAGTTAAGATCTGAAATTTAGAGTAGGTCCTCCAATACCACTACCGTTTCACAGTTATATTCCTTCTCCAGTTGCCTTGTCTGCACCAGAAACAAGCAACTGAAACTGCTAACTGAAACAAATAAAAAATAATGGTTAAAGAATACTCAAAATCTCACTTGGTGAAAGAGGTGTTGGAGAACAATACAAAATCTCATTTAACATTTCATAAAAACAAAAACAAACAAAAAAAAATCTATGCACTTTGAAAAAGATAGCAATAAGTGAAGCATGAAAAAAAAAAAAAAAGGAAGAGCACATTAAAATTCTAGGTACCTAAGAAAGAACAATGAAGGGTAGAAGTGTCAGGATTTGAGGGATGGCAGGAATTGCACCTAAAACATAATTGTGACAGATTACCTAATATAAAGTCAGTAAGGAAATATCCACCAATTTTAACATAGTAGAAGCAAGTCCATAAAGGTCTAATCCAATAATGAATGGAAAAACCTCTATTCAATTTCAATGGACTTTGGATCTCTCCCTGAAAAAATATATTTACATAGCAGCCAAGGTCAAAGTAGCCCCAGTTTTCTAAGCCCAAAGAAGCATACCTGATATATATTGAAATCCGCAAGCCTAACCACAACAGGACTAGACATCAGTTTGCCCTTTGGCTGCTGGGAAGTTCCTTTCAGTGCCTGTTCCTTGCCTGTAGGAAAATGATGGAATCAATGAAAACAACAGTCATCTTCAGGATAATTTTAATAGCTAATGAGATTAGATCATTAGCAATACAAGCAAAGTACCTGTTTGTGGCTTTTGAGGAGATACAGCAGGTGGTGATGTGTCAGGAGAACCTATGCCTTGATCCTTCACAGCCTGCTTAAGCAATTCAACATTACTTTTGAATTCATTTAATAACTCTTGGGCCCACCCACTTCTGGCTTTAGTGGCATCACTATAATGCATCCAGTGATTGCAGCTGTCTCCTGAAATCAAGAGGAAAACATTAATTCATTTCATTTGTAAACAAGCTTCTAACTGGCTAAGAAATTTTCACTACTTCACTATTATACTTTATTCAAAATATAATCCCTTTGCATGCTGCAATTATAGAACAATAGAAATTAAAACAGATGTTATAACAAGTTATATACTGCATAAAAAGCAAGTCACACAGCTTTATAAATTCACTCTGAAAATGACATAATATTGCTACCTATCTTTTAACACCATTAACTAGTGCTAAAAAACATCACTTGGTATTTCTAGTCCAGAGGAATTCGATTACACATTGATTTCTTATGTCAGAAGATGCAAATAAAACCCACCTGTTTCAGGAAAAAAAGGTGAGAGCCAGCAACAGTAAAACATTCCCATACTCAGTCTTTCTAATCTTAATTTTACCACCAAAACTTTAGGACAAAGTTGTTGCTGGTCCCTTTTCGGAAGTGTACTGTTTGTTTTGCTTCTCTAGCACCTTCATGGCATGCAACCAAGAAGATAGGCACAATAAGACACAGCCTCCAAAATAAAAAAATTATTTTATTCCTGACAAGTTTTTATTGATAAAGCATTTAAACAACTGAAACAAATTGAGACCTCTTCTAACAGACTCTCTAAATACAGTCTACTAATCTGCTCAATAATAAGTGTGCAATACAAATAACTTCTACCAAGTGTGACACACTGTTCTTCAAATATCAGCATGCGAAAGCTTGCTTTATTTTGAACTAACGCTGAAGATGAGTAAATATAGCTGGTATTAAAACAGGAAAATGACTTGGCAAAAAATATTTGATTTTGAGTCTGAATGCAAAGACTTTCACATGGAAGACACTGCAACAGAGAAATGTATCGCAAGAGATGACATTTCACCCCATCCATCTGCCTTGTAGTCTTTCCTGATGGTTATTTCTATCTTTCTAGCTAAGAAAGAAGATGGAAGAAAAGGAAGAAAACAGCAAGAGTGCAAGAAGGCAGAGGTACATTAAATTCAAGTCCATGAAGCTGTGTTTTTCCAAAATGGTGGTAAAGTAGGGTCACCTCAAACACTCGCACACAGGACAGCAGCATCAGAGAGAAAGGTCTCATACCCCTTCTTGAAAGTCAGGATGGTTGGTGTCTCTCTGAAGTTCCTGTACATGCACACGAGGAGCATGTGGGAGCAGGAGGAATTAGAGATCTGCATGCAGTTGCAGGGCTATGATCTCACTGGGACCACAGAAATACAGTGATATAGCATATAAAAGTGAAATGCTGCAAAGGATTGATACAAGTTCTCTAGGAAGAGCAGGCTGAGAAGGAAAGGATGGGGACCTTCCCTTACTGTAAGAGCAGCAGGAATGCATGGAGCCCTGCCTTGGTATGGATGATAAGCCAACTCAGAGCTCATAGGTCAGGGCAGACCAACATAGATGACAATGTAGTGGATATCTGCTGAAGACTATCTAATCATGGACACTATGAAGTATCCTTCAGACAACAGGAAGTAGTATATTCATGGACCCTGGCTCTCATGGCAGACTTTAAACAATCTGTAATCTGCTGGAATGACAACACATTAGGACACAAGCAATCTATGTGGTTTCCAAAAGGCAAAGTACATCCACGAAAGCCTTCTAACACCAGTAAGTAAGGAAGTCAAAGACAGGACCTGCTCTGCTGGACCTGATTCTTACAAGGGAAAAACAAAAAAGAAAAAAAAAAAGTCAAACTGGGCAAGGATAAGAAGTCACTCCAGTGACCATGAGATCATGACTTCAGGATCCTGAGGAAGGAACAAGGCAAAAAGCAGAATAACAACCCAGGACATCAAGAAGGCAGACTGGCGGACTTGAATTAATTTCATGGTATATAATGCTGTCCAGGAGAGTCAGTTGATATTCAAGAATCAACTCCAAGCCCAAGAATGGTCCACCTTGAAAAGCGGGGAATCACACAAAAGTAGCTACAGGCTTCTGTGGGTAAGCCAGGAGCTAATTTTACATACAAAAAGGAAGGGTATAAGATGTGAAGCAACATCAGGTAACCCAGGAAGAATACAGAGGATAAGGAAAGGAATGCCAAAGCTGACCACATAGGTTGACATGATGTGTGGCGAGACATGTGAAGAGATAGAAGAAACAATTAAACAATTCTACAATTGTACCAGCAGCAAAAGGAAGGCTAGGGAAAACTCTGGCTTGCTGCTTAACTGAGTAGGGGACCTGGTGACAAAGCACATGCAGAAAGCAGAGGTACCCTGTGCCTTCTTTGCTTCAACCTTCGCTACTAGCACTTACCTTCCGAACTCCCAGGTCCCTGAGACCAATGTGGAAGTTAGGAGCAAGGAATTCTTCCCCTCAGCAAAGGAGCATTAATCTAGGAAACATTTAAATAGATCAGACACATACAAGTCCATGGGATCCTGGAGAGATGCATACAAGAGCTGAGAAAACTGTCTAATGTCATGGGGAAGCTATTTCAAATCGTTTTTGTAAGGTTACCAATGAATGGTGATCAAGACAGGTTCCAAAGGACTGGAAGAAAGCGTTATTCCTATCTTCAAGAAATAGAACAAAAGGAGGCTAGTCAGCCCCAATTCTTGGGAAGGCAAAAGAGCAAACTAAAATACAATTCAAAACACACTGAGAAAAGGAAGGTGACTGGGACTAGTCAGCATGAATTTATGAAAGGCAAGTCATGCCTCATGAACTCTATTGCCTTCGAGTATAAGATGAATGGCTTGGTGGATGAGGAACACATAGCTGACGCTGCCCACCGTGACTTTAGCAAGGCTTTCAACATTGTCCTGTAACATGCTCAATGACAAAACACTGAAGTACAGACTAGAGAAGTACACAGTGAGGTAGATAGAAGACTGACTGAACTGATTTCAAAATGTTAGTATCAGCAGTATGAAGTTCAGAGAGTCACTGGAGGTGTACCCCCAGGGTCGTTACTGAGGCCAACGTAAGTTCATTAATGGCCTGGATGGTAGCAGAGACTGCAGCTTTGCAGATGGTACAAAAACAAAGAGGAGGTTCAAAAAAAAAAAATAGAGAGAAATCCAAGCCCTGGACAGGAATAGCTCAATTCAACAGTACAGGTTAGGACATGGCCAGCTAGGAACCAGCTTTGCAGAAAGAGACCAAGGAATATTGGTGGACAACAAGCTGAACATGAACCAGCAGTGTGTCCTTGGGGCAAACAGTAGCCAACAGTATCTAGGACTGTTTAGGAAAAACACTCCCAGCAGCTCAAGAGTGACAATTCTGCCCTTTGCTCATCCTGGTGAGACCATATCTAGAGTGCTCGGTTCAGTCCTAGGCTCCCCAGTACCAGGAGACCATGGACTTACTGGAGCAAATCCAGCAAAGGTCACAATTTGCTTAAGGGACTGGAACACCTTTCAGACAAGGCAAATTTGAGATAGCTAGAACTGTTCATTCTGGAGAAAAGAAGGCTCAGAAGATCTCACCAGTGTGCATAAATACCTGATGGGAAGGAAGTAAAGAAGATGAAGTCGGATTCTTCTCAGTGGTACCCACTAATAGGAGAAGAGGCAAGAAGCATAAACTGGAATACAGGAAATCCCACCAAAACAAAACAAAAGCTTTCCTACTGTGAGGGTAATTAAATATGGGATTAGGTTGATCAGAGAAACTGTACAGGCTCTATCCTTGAAACTATTCAAAACTTAACTAAACACAATCCCAGGGAGTTTATTTTACGTGACCTTGCTTTAGTTGGGGGATAGAGACTGGGGCTACACAGCCTCGAGAGGTCCCTTCCACCTTCATTTACTCTACAGTTCTGTACATGGAGATATCACAGCCACATTTATCTGTAACAAAATGAAGAGATAAGCCAGACTGTAACAAGAAAACAGCATTTTATTGGGTCTAGCGCTGATGTTGATACCATCTGAATTTACTGCTGGTTACCCAGGAAGATAATGCTATCCTATTTCTCATATTGTCTCATCATATCAGCTTGATCAAGAATTTCTTGGACTGCAAAATGTCCTGCATCGTGGCAATACAGTAGCTTTCTCTGATTGTCATCCAGCAGCACACCAGCTGCACAGATAATAGATCTGCTACAAGCAATTCTTCCAGAGCAATTCTGGAAGGACAAATAAAGAGATGGACTGCTGTACAGACAGCTTAAAGAAAATCCAACAACAGTCTGGCTTATGCTTCATTTACTACAGTCAATGGGCCCAATCGTGTTTCACTTGCCTTAAGTATTATCAAAGGCTAATCAAAGGCTGGAAGGATTGATGCTCAATGGATTACAAGGTTGCCTTATGGCAATTATGCCTCACATTCCCATTGATCTTGCTGTGGTCAACAGCAAAATAAGAAACAAACAAAAACCCACAAGAGCTCCATCGGTAAAGATTATTAAGGGCTTCTTCCAGAAGGGTTAATTTTAATTTTCAGGAAGACTCTACCAAAAGAGGCATGTCTAAATATTCCGTAGGCCAGAGAAGTATACAGCAGAACAGTCTAGTAACCTTTTTCCCTTGTGTAAAAGGTCTCTCCCACCCGTGACAATAGTTTGCCATAGAATTGACACATTATTCTAATACAAAGATGACAAACTTCCTATAGGAAAAAAAAAAAAAAAGAAAGAAAAGAAACCTTTGACAAAGATTTATCATAGCTGTTTCTCAAACATGCTTGGGTAAAACATCAGTTAAAACTGCAGAAGAACACTACATTTGCTCCTACAGATGACTTTTTCTACTTCTGGTTTTATGTGGTGGGAGTCAAGCCCCTCATATCCATTACTTTTAAAGTATTCTCAGTCAGCTTCCAACATGCCTGTCCAAGATTCTACAGTTCATGCTTCAGCTTCCACAATAAAATCCCTCCAAAAGAAAATCTAATTATTATTTATCTCCCATTTTCTTAGAGGAGATCTCACAGAAAGCATAAGTAGTGAGATTATGCTCTCACCTAAGCGTAGTAGGAATCACTTACAAATGAAATATATCAACATCACAGGATTCTATTCACAACCATAAGTGACAAGGACCTGTAGCAAGCTACTGCTAAGTCATATTTTTAATGCACTTTGGATACTCCAAAGCAACCGGACTTCCTTCGCTGAGCTGAATTTGATCTCAAGTTCAACAGCAGATTACTTTCATCTCTTCTTTGTTAATAGCTGCTGGAATTTTTTTTTTTTTTTTTTTTTCAGATTTCTGAAAAATACATTTACTAGAAATGATTTGTAAGAAATGCTTGGCTGGAAATTGATAACATCTGTTCAATAACAATTCCCTAAAAACTTCAAAAAAAAGGCTGCACAACTAGCTCTCTACACACTAGCACTCTTGTTTAGCAAAGCTAAAATAAACCACAAATGAGCACTGTTTATACATGGCCACAAAATCATAGACTTCTATATAGAAAGAATTCTGCTGTATTAGAAGGCTGCATCTGACTCCTGTAGATATCCAGTTAGCAAATTCTCCATGTGCTGCACTGCCTTCTGCTGTCAAAACAATCCTTTCTATGTCAGAAATGTGTAAACACCATTTTGTTGGCCAAACAAAACAGTGAAGTGGAAAACTTTTTGGCATAGAACAGCTCCTTTACAGGAATTAAATTTGTTTCGTTTCAAGTTGTTGCTTTTGTTGTTTCATCTTGCATGTACAAGGTGTACATTTCAAGTGTTTACAACATTATTATCCAAGCCTTATACATATACTTCTTTTGTTGTTCTTGTTAGTAATTTAGCTACATAGTTACATTTACAAGTAATGCATAAAATGTTCATACCTGCTTTGTGAAACGGGTAATAGTCCACTGTCAAATAGCTGAAAGAAAGCTGCATGGCTCCTCCTGTTACACGTCTATTTGAATCTGTAAAACAAAGCAATGCTGCTCTGCAAACCTGAGATTTAGGATGATAATTCTCACCTCCATGCATTCTCTGAAACACTTAACAGCTACTACTTCTATTATCTCTCACTACAACCTCACTAATCTCCCTCAAAATTTTCATTCAGGTGGTCTTTGCTGCTTGTAAAAAGAACATGTTCTGTATTCGGTCATTACTAACAGCTGCGTATTGCCTTAAATGCTACCAAAAAGTAAATGCAATTCTTCATTCACACACACCTGAAGTTTTCGTGAATAAAAACTTTTTATACTGAAGATTATGATCAGTAATTCAAAGACAACAGGCTGACTTTCCAGTATACTGAAAACATAATCTTTTTTATCTGACAAGATATTATTGAAGAAAGTTTCTGAGCATTCAGTTTTGATTTTTCCACTATTAAATTTAAAACTTCATAGCAGAAAATGTAATGGATCAAAAAAAAAAAAAAAAATCTTGACAGGAACAATAAATTCCAGCTTAAGCAGACACAGGAAATACATCTATCTCTAGGCAGAGAGCCTTATGCTCTGCTGCTGTCCAAGTATCTCCCAAAACCAGGGAAATATACTCACTAAGTTTTATGTTTTTCACTCTCTTTTTCAGTGGACCTTGTATCCCTTCATACATGTTCCAACAACTAGCCATCTCCTCAGCACTGACATACCATCCTCTTCTGATCACTTTAAAAGGCATGAAAAATGTAATTTGTCTTTTTTTTTTTTCTGAGTATAAATATGGTCCACTGCAGTAGCCTCTCATTAATGAAGTACACGGAGTACAGAAAAAATAAGAACACGTACTACAGACAAAATCAGAACATTTGTTTCATTCTTCCCAATTGCAGAACATCCTAAATTCTCTGAATCAGTAACAGAGAGGGGTGCTTTTTCATTAGTCTAAACTATCTGTATTTTATAAGGAATATTACTCAAGCAGGTTTTACAGTGACCCTTTCAAGCCAGAGTACTACTGCCACAGCATTCCTGAGTACCCAGCAAAGCTTGCGTATAAAGGAAAATCAGCAGAAACAAACTGGGCAAAATCAGTTTCTACAAGAGAGGAAAAGAACTGAAACTACTTGTACTGTTAGCAGGTGGTTTTTGGCTTTTGGTTTTGTTTTTTTTTTACATGTGTTCTAAAATAATTGCACTTAGTAATGAAACCTTGCCTTGACAAAGGTATCTAGCCAATGTTAGATGTGTCTAGAGACACAGGAAGACAATTGCTCTAAAATAAAAACTGTTAATTAACATTAATGGATTCTTCAGATTTTTTCTAAGGACAATTATGGTTCACTGGTATGTTACATAAAATAAATACATAAAAAAAATAGTTACCTTTCTCTTTAGAATGGATGTCATCACATATATGTAGGTCCAAATGGGAGATTACTAAGTGATGAGAAGTTTCCTTAACATCAAAATCATTGAACAATTTTACTATTGCATCATTTTGATCAGGTGCTGCTGCAGTCTGGTGCGCTTTCACCTGCTGAGAGCTGGGTGCAGGAGCAGAGCTCTGAAAATATTTAGTCATATCAATACATAGAACTTTATCCTTCCCATCAAGCATAAAACCACAATATTCTTCATACCTAAAAAAAGCCCTTCAATTAAAGAAATATCTACATCATATATGAATACATTGGATCATTAATGAGATTTACGAGTACTGTTTCAGAATACAGCTAAGTTGAAGCATTGGCTAAGTGTCACAAAGATGCAATGATGATTCATGCCCCATCTTTCCCTTCCCCCGTGTCTTTTATACCCTGATGACTGCAGCACTAGCACTTCTCTAAATTTTGCTGCAAGCTGTTCAGGAAACTAAACTAGCAGAAAAACATCCACTTCATTTCTACTCATATAGTTCCCCAAATTACATTACTATATGGTCAAACACGAGCTAGCACCAGGGTAAGGGGATTGACAAGATGTAGGTACAGAGAACTGAGGAGTCAGGATCTCCCTACTCGGTAACTGCTCCGTGATTACTGTAGCTGAATCATCAAATCACTCTGCAAGTCATCAGGACCACCACAAGTACTGAAGTCTGCATTACAGTATGCTAGTTTTATTGGGTGAGATTCTACAGTACAAGTTCATGTTCAACTATTCTTTACACAACCTTTGCACTCTAGTCTTTAGATAAAATTCTTCCTGGTAAAAAAGTTGCTTGCTTATAAGCCCAATAATTTTCTTCACTGGTGAATCTGCATGGCTAAACAGCACCCCCAAAATAGGAAGATGAGAGGGATGAAATACCAGATGCATCAGAAGAAATATATACATTCTGTTGTGAAGGTTGTTACAGAAATTACTGACTCAGACTGGAGTCCCTGGAGGTGTTGATGAAATGTTTAGATGTTGCACTAAGGGACGTGGTCTACTGGAGAAATATTGGTGGTAGGTGGATGGTTGGATATTGGACGTCTTTTCCAACCTTGGCAATTTAATGATTCTATAGTTCTAATATAGATTATAAATAATAATTTATAGAACTGTTTTTTATCAGTGTATTTGTGCTGCTTCTTCACTGACAAGAGATCCCTCCCACAACACTCATGAACAAAGCCTCAATGGTCTAGTCTGCTATATGCTGTCATCTGGAAGACGACAAACGTTTATGTAAGAGTATCTTATATGCAGCACAAACATCACACATGTCAGCACATATATGTTAAAAGTAGAATTATCTTTCATTATGAGTTCCAACAAGGCAGCTGTAAGAAAGAAAGCTCTTACTAAATCCTAGTATTTCAGTACCATGAAAACAAACAGGATAAGCAGTTCAAACTGTTACAGTAAGCGCATCTAACTACACACTGAGATCACTTTGGTGTCTCTCAAATTTATTTCTTCTTAACGATTAACCAGAACATATTTTAAGAACAAGTTTACTAAATAATCAACTGTTAAGTAAAACAGAAGTCAAACTATTCTGTACATGGATAAACAAATAGAATTTTCTGTAATTGACATCAGTACAGAAAACCTTGTAAAATAAAGTGTACTTTATACTACTGTGATCATTTCTGATGTAATTCAAGATATACAGCTGAACAAAAATGAATAAACTTGCATTCTCAAAAATCTACTGACCACACTGAATCGAGTTTTAAAACACACCTCATACCTGTGTTGTTTCAGAAGCCAAGCTTTTTCTCTGTTCCGTTGATTTCTCTATGGCTTCACTAAGAGATTTGGCATACTGCACCATGGCTTTCAACTGGGAATCAGTCAAAACCCACAACAGGTCATCCAGAATCAGAACCAGTTTTGATGCCACTACATTACAGTCCTTTAGCTGTAGAATAAAAATTTGAGTTTCAAATATCAAATGACAAAAAAAAAAGTTGACTAAAACCCTGAAGTTCCTAAAAAGTAGATCTCTTGCATACTGAATATCATTTAAAATCTTTTAATTAATAACAGATGTAATACAAAATATTTCTATGATATACAAAGGAATCCATAGTTGTGCCTCACTTTTTACTTCTGTGGTATGCATTAATACTAAACTGGTTATCTAACCATAAGGAATACAAATATAGTCTGAATCTAGAGAAGTAAAGCAAAATGCATAACTAAAGCTCTAGAGATCAAATTCTTTCATTAGTAGAACCGGTGCAAGTTCTCTAGCTTTAAATTCTGCCAGCAAAACTAAAACTTGTGCACTCTACAGTCTTAAAGTTATTAACAATTTACTTTAGAGAATTCCACATTTTATATGGATTAAAAAAATTTACTATGTGCACATGTGCATGGAAATTATGAGTTAAATATGAATTCATAAAATAATGAGCGATTTCAAACTTTTCAAATTTACCCTTCTTTTAAGTGTGACCCTAATTTTTGATTGATTCGTAATGAGTCGAACTGGAGCACTCATGATTTCATGCTTCGAACTCTGAATTGCATCCGCTTCTATTCTGATCATCTGCCAGTTGATTTCTTTAAAAGTCAACACCTTTAAACAGAGACAAAGACAAAAAGACATTCATGGAATACAAGAGTTTACTTCTACCACTTTATGTGAAGATGTGCACGTGTGATGCATGCATCAATAGACACAAACACATCCTTCATGCAGGGCTATGTGAACAGAACAAGAACATTTTACTCATTTATCCCACTCAGAGGTGACAGGAATTCATACCTGATCTTACTCTCTACCTCCAGAAAGTCACAGGAACATCACGTGACTTCCAATCAGCATTTAAAACATTCTATGCATTCTATGCATCAGTTTTGACTGCAGCTTCAGACATAACCTTTGATCTGACTCACATCTGCCTTGTGTTCCTAGAAGACAGCTGAAGTTATGGAAAACAGTGTCTCCATTCGTATTAACAATATGTTTCCTAAACCGTGCAAGTTTGCAGTTCAACTGCCTCCTCTTCTACCACAATAATGATATATTTATATATATAAAAAAAAAAAAGCTAAAGAAAATACTTACCTCTCCACGTTGAGCTTCTTGTATCCTGGTAAATCTGAGGTCAGCGTGTTCCCAGTTTGCATTTACACTATATATTCTTAGTTGGGAAAGTTCAAACGAAGCATTAAAAGCTTTTGCGCCAATCCTTATTACTATGGAGTTCACAGAAACTGAAATTCCTTCTACCACTTTTTCAGCAAAGCCATATTCACTAGAGGGCGAAATACAAACATATTAATTGTGCATCAAATGAAATGGCACAAACTGTACTTCTTAAACAGCTGAAAGACAACATGATGCAAACCATGAAAGAAATTCCTAATGTATTCTCCTCCAGTTGCAAATTTTTGTTAAATATATTTGACCGACTTGACAGTAATTCCTCCTCCACCCTACAATCTCAAAATGATCATTAAATAACACATTTTGGACAATGATTAATTTCCATATGCTAGAACAATTAATACAACTTAGCATATTTATAACAGATTTTATTTATTTTTATATAAGAAAACACTCTACACTATTACTCCTCCTTCATGACTATTTATTTGGCAGTTCCAATCTGGCTAGTATTAATTTCTATGAGCTAAGTTCCACCACCTACTAATACTAACATACTGTTTTGTATATAAAAAAAGTAAGGCATTTGTTTTGCTTCATTCTATAAATAAAGGCATCATACATAGTTGCATTAATAGATGAATTCAACATCTATTCCAACAGTGAAAAAGATGAAGCAGCTGCGCTTAATGTTTTAAAAACAAATCTTAACCATTGTAAACATTCTAGGCTAGTGAATGGAAATTTCTATTTTAATATTGTTTCAGAATTGAAAATTATTTGGCTTTGGATTTTTTTCTGCTTGTTTACAGTTTGTCATTCCTTTTCTTTTTCTTAACTGCCATCCTACACAGAATCTCTATGGCAATGACTTTCAAGCTGTGCTCTAGGAGGTGGAGACCCACGGATCACTTCTAAGCATTACACAAAAGTTAAAATAAAATCAATAGTATTCTCAAATTAATCTCTCTCTACATATGGATCACTGTTCATATATGGACGTATGTTCATATATGGATATATATGACATGTTCATTGAAAAATGTTTTGATTCCATAAAAAGATTGGAGGAGAGAAAAAAAAAGCAACCTGTTGTAAATGCTACATAATGTGTATTAAGTCTTTCAGAAAGATTTGGATGATAAAATAAAGGAACTAGAGTTTTAGAATACCACACTAACAAATAACACTAATAATGTTTATCAGATAAAAAAAGGCACACACATCCCAAAATATAGATTTTCCAAATAAGCTGAAGATAACAAGCTTCCAGAAAATTAAATACATCAAATAAAATGAGTGTATTTTTGAAGGAGTAGTTACACTTAAATGAAACATTTCTAGGAAGCTGCATATACAGTTCAGATGTTCTTTCCAACGTTAAGTCGGAAATTAAACAGTTCTATCTACATGTGTAACTCCACCCATTAGTAACAAAAAGGTAAGAGTTGCAGCACTACATGCTTCAGGAAGGACGCAGGGCTTCCAAGTGTCCTACACTAATTTGAAAAGAGTAACTTAAACTTACTGTTTCTACATTGAGTACAAGTCACGATCGTCACTGACCTCTGTCCTGATGCAGTTGCTATAGGAGAGGGTCCGTTAGGGGCACGTGGCTCCTCACATGTGCTCATTTCCATTACAACTTTGTCCAAGGACTTGAGGAACAAAGCAAAAAAAAAAAAGGAGACATGAGGTAACAAAGTGAAAAGCTGACATATGAAGAACAAAAACACTGAAAATCTTTTTGTAAAAATTCATAAAACTTTTCTCATAGTGCCATTTTCCTGTAAACCTCTGTAAATTACCAGAATTATTTTTTTAGCTTGCTTATATAATTTTTCATAGTTTAAGAATTCTAACAGATAGTCCCAGTTTAACACTGGATTGCAGAATTCTTGATCATTATTTAGCCATCATATGCACTTTCATAAGGAGAATTTTGAAAGTGACATGTTTTAATGCATCCTAATGTGGATTTACTTCCCATATGTTTGTTCTTACAGTGAAACACTTAATACAACTCAATATGTTCAGAAAATCTTAATGGAAAATACTTTAACCTAGTCCACTAGAACTGATAATAGTGGAAGTTCAGTGTTGCATCTTTAAGATGAAGTCTGTATATAAAACTCTTAAGTAACCTAGCAGAAGTACCTTCTAAAAAGATATGTCCCAGTATAATTTGCCACACGTCGTATTCTAGCATAACTGTATGCAGTCATTGTACTTTTGGTACCTGAGGTGGGATCCTTACAAAAGAAGCCAGGAACTAAGGGAATGAGACACCTAAAGCCTTCAGTGAAAACAGGATTTATTTAAATAGCCGAACTAGAACACAAGTTACACATACTGCATAATAACACAGCTGGAGAATGTGAATATACCAAAAAGCAACAATTTATTTCTAGCAACTGAGCAAATCCAGTAATCTCCTAACTTAGAGTGCAACATTCATTATCTACGTTTGTGACATACACTGGGAAGTCTCTTGATTTAAGGCGCACAGTTCTGCAACCTCGTCCCATTTCAAGCTCATTAGAGACTCACCAACTAATATTCCATTCTGCCTAGTTCTGACATTACATCACCTCATCTGAATACTCCATTTACTCCCTCTCCAGTCAGACAAAACACATGAAAAGCTTTGCGCTCAAATTCAGTTTTTTCACAGGTCAACCTGCTCTACCTACTGCATTTCATTATTGTAGTCATTGTGCCCATCTCCACACTTCCTCTACATTTTTCCACACTGCTGTTATCCATGAACTGCGCTGACGACAGCTACCTGAAAGTCAAGAGTTCCTGCTCTGTATTTTCTTATATTTCACCATATTGCAATGCTTAGAGGGAACAATAGCTGTTAAAGGTAAATCTGGACATCTTAAACCAACTTTCTCTACTGTCTCAGTGAATAAGTTGCCTTACAAAACAACACAGAAAAAAAAATGAAAAACTAATCCCTAGCTTTGGGGAGACAGAGAGAAATAGACTTATTCTGTCCATCCCACCATTTCTGGATGTTTGATCACTCTTTTAAGGTTACATTAAGACCACTGGAAGAATTTTCTTTGCTACACGACTCATACAAAGAACAGCAGGGCACTGATTTCAGGACTCTCTGTAACACAAGTAGAAGTTTAATAAGAACACCTGGATGTAGACACCTGACTATTGATTCCCCCCTGGAAACTGTATGTACCCTGACTCAGTTCAAGCAAGCACCTTTAGCTGGACAATTGGGCTCTAGCTACCTCCAAAGCTATGAAAAGGGAAAAAAAAAAAAAAAAAAAAAAAAAGTCAACTAGGCAAAATTACTTAAGAGGTAATCAGATTTCAGGCAGTAAAAATATCTCAGCCAAAACAGTGAAAATTTACAGATGTAAGGAAGAGTTTAAGGTGGACATTTAGGCCTTTACATTTGTCTTCTTTGAGAAATCAGAAAGCCTATTGTACGATCTACCACTGAGCAGTCATCTTTTGATACCAGTTTTCAACTAACAGATTTGTTCAAGGGAAACTTTATGTAACAAAGGTGACCTTGAAAACCATTTCAGTCTCAAAGACTGCTAAGGTAAGTTCACAACAAGCAAAGCAAACAATCAGGCCTCGTTACTATAGGTCCATATGTAATCTTTAAGAATAGCACGGCTTAAACCACTTTCCTAATTTAGCAGTTGCATCTCACAGTCAAGAGGTTGAATCATCCCACTCCAGCATTACCATGCTTTAAGCTTTGTGTGTCAGGAAAAGTAGTACAGACATCAGTGCACTACAACTAGGTCACTAGTAAATCCATCAAGTATTTAAAACATGTTTTTTTTTCCAAGTCTGATTCAGAGCTGAGGAATTAGAAGCACATTCAGGAACTCACAGCAAATTCAGGAAACACAACTGTTAACAGACAATTCATTGGTAAGCAAATCCAATTAAGAAAGTTTAGCCACCATCAAGTAAATTATTTCTCATGCTAACCACATTTCCCAGTATACTTGCTAAAAAAAATAAAGAACAAAATAAACGCTATTTCTTGCATTTACTTTACTCTGGTTTGGAGTCCTATTTCCATCTTCTACATCCTATTTATATAAAAGCTGTATCCTAGGTTGTTACTGTAATCCTGTTAATGTTAACCATATCAACCTTCTTGAAGAGGTTCAGTTAGTAAGCAACCATTAATGCTTCAACTACTTTTAGAATCAATTTGAGAGAAAGATACAAATATTTGAGATGAATTCTGCTCTGTACTGTATATTTAGGAGCTGATCTCAGAACTCACCAAACAGATGGGATGTGTTTTCAATTTTGTCCATGGTATCTGCAAAGGAAAACATTGTCCTAAGGTAAATATTAAAGATACAGTAAAATAGTGGTTTAGGTATACAAATTGTAACTCTTGGACTCAGAATAATATTACTTTCAAAATAACAAGTTTACTGTATAATAAACTTATGGAGCCAGGACTTACACTCTATGATCCTTATGGGTCCCTTCCATACTCAGGATATTCTACAACTCTACATATATATGTATTTGATTCAGGCGTTAGAAATAAAACTTGAAAATTTACTTAGCACTGGAAGGAAAAACAGAGGAACGAAATAGAATATGTTTCTTTAACACAGGATTGTCAAGCATCAGCAAAGGGAGCAATGTCTTCCACATTCTTTCCTTTAAAAGGAAGAAAAATCCACATTTGCTGCAGTGGCCTACAAATAACTGGATGTCTATAACAAATCATTAGCTCTCTTCATTGAGAAAAATCAAAACAAACTCCAATTAAAAAAAATATATAAAGAACTCCTAAAATGTCACCAGACAACTTCTGTCACAACAACCCATAGCTTCATTTCTTAAATACTGGAATAATGTAGGAGAGGAGATGATATACATTGCTTCAATTAGCAACCACCAGGCAGCGCTGGCTAGTCGTAGAGCATTTCCACATTTCCCATAAAGATAAAAACCTCTCAAGGATATTTTTGGAAATAGGAGAGAGAAAGCAATTAAAAAAGTGTAAAAGAGAAGAAATAGAACATGAAAAAGAGCATAGTAAGCTAAAGAGTACTCATTACCATGGGCAAATAGAAGATGATACCTCTACTTTTATTTCTGTACGTAGAGGAATAATTCTACACAATGAAAAAAAACAGTCTCAGGTTATTGTCATTGTTTCTGTAAGTAATTCATGTCATCGTACGACAAAGGAAAATCAGTGAGAATCAGTTACTGCTGGTAACACCTTTGCTTTTCTCTAAAATTTCATCAAGTACTTACTGCAATTTTCTGTTGATATAATTCTGCTCAAAAGCTTACAGAGACAGAAGGGGAAAAAAAGATTGGATTAACTATCGCTCCAGCATAATAAAATACTCACCCTAATGGATGCTTTATTGCAAAAGACCTTGTTTATAGCAAGCCATGTTGGCAGATCCAGCATGTTTTGAAGCACCTCTTGATCCAACTCTAAGTTGGTCAGTTGACCTTCCCCCTTTAACGTGCTCAGGTTGATCTTGTCAGGTGACAGATTTTTGGTGAACCTAAGAACAAACATGCATCTTAAAGCTTCCATTCACACATAAAGCGAATGAGAGCTGTCCCACACACTCAGCTGACAACTTAAGTTACAGGAATGGCCCGGCAGCATAGTGAGGGGGAATGGACGTTACCTCAGATGCTATTTCACTCTGAAAATCATAATTACCATAGAACTTTGCATTTGATTTGTCCCTCGGCATTTCTGCATCTCACCAACCCCATTTACAAGTACATAAACAATGAAATATGAGACATTTTCCAAACTGCCCATCAGCCAGAATAACAAACACTTAATTCAGAATATGTAACTGCTTATTTTAAGCCATATGAGCTAGCACAGAATTCCATTTCACTCTTCAGCCTTTCAAAAGAAAGAAAGTTCAAAGCTTCCGTAACGTTCCTGGAGCACGCAGGAATGGCTGAGGATTCACTCAGGATGGGTAACAAAAACGTGCTGTTTTTAAACAGTACCTTTCCATATGTGTACATACATATTTTAGATTTCAAAATGAAAAGTTTCATTTACAGTATTATTTTAATCACAGTATTTAATAAAAAAACTTTTATAATACGTATGCATAAATACAAAACAGACACACAAACATATAGTGTTTATAATACGTTAGAAGCTTGAAAGATCAATCTGATATACGAAGTTAACAACCAGAGCATTATACCTACTGCAAGCAAAAGAATGGGCTATATTTATCCACACCTTCATCCTGCCATGGCAATTTGCTTCTGCTCATGAGCAGGTCTAATTTGGGAAGATTATGCAGTAAAAAAATACTGCTGTTTGCTTTATAACTTGGGACTTTTCCCACTGAAATCCGCCTGGGCTGCTATTCCCCAGGCAGAGAGCAAAGGTCTGTCTGTCTGAAACAATTGCTCTGGTGCCACTCAGATAAATCCTTTTTGTTCAAGAGCTTGGTTTCTATACAAACTATGAGGTCCTTATTAAGTAAGACAGTCAGGACGAGATGGATGAAGGTGGTGAAGAAGCCTGGCACGCTTCTCTGAATAGTTTCCAACTGTGTCTTGAAACACGGCGAGAATTTTCTCAGTCCAACTGCCTCATTGCACTGCTGTGATTGTAAGCTTTGGAGGTATGTTTACCAAGGCTGACAAAACCAAAATGCTCAGTTTACCATTCCTATAAAGATTCAACCGGCCACCGTGAAAACCTACAGGATTTCATCAGCTGTCAGTTTAATCACAAAGAGGAACTCTCAAAGATCAATTCATTTGGAGGTGGGGGTGAGCACATAAGTTTGTTCATAATTAAAAGCTTATTTATTTATTTAAATTATACCAAATCTGACATTATCCAGAGTGTATTTGCAAATAATACCAGGCATGCTGCTTTGATAGAACAGTGTTTCTGCACTGCTTAAGAATAATAATCCAGAAGGAAAGAGCGCTGATTCAAGAATATATTTTAATAATTACAGCAGTAAAAACATATTAAGATAAGGGTACTGACAAATACATTTTCCTGGACAACTAATGTACTTCTAAATGTTCCATTTAGAAACATTACGTGGGGAATAAAGGACTTAAATTATTCAGTTTTCCAGTTACCTTTCTTCGGTCCTCTTAACAAGAAGGAGCAAAATGATCTGAACAATGCACCTCATTAAACCACCCTGTCAGTAACTGCAAGATGTGATGCCTCACGTATCAGAAATCATACTGCCAAGTCTCACCTGCCTTGCTTGATACAAATTTCTAAAATAAAGAAGTGGACATTGAATGTTTTCAGTCACATCACAGCGTATCAACTTTCTAGATGATGATCATTTAGAAAATAATAGCAACGTCTAATTCTTAAGTCACATTTATACAGCAAATGCCAAAATATTATTTCATATATACACATGGTCCCCTGAAACTGATGCTCTTTGTAGGAACTCCTCTCTGGGCGCCCCACAGTTATGCCACACGAGAAATGCCACACAAGAAATACCATACAACGTGGAGGCAGATATAACCGTCAGCTTGGTCTCAGCTGCAGTGAAGTCACAGAGAAACCCAGGGGATCTACAGGAACACGTTGCCAAACTTCACAGCGAGAAAGATCCTAAAACACTATTGAGGAGAGCAGAGACAATAAAGCCAATTTTGAACATTCTTCAAGCAAACAAGATAGGAACCAGTCCTTACCGACAAGGAGCAGAAGGACAGGGAGACGATCTCAGCAAGCAGCAGCACTTCCCTCCATGTTCTACATAGGGTTGATATTTTGTGTTTTTATTTTTAAATTCTTCTGAGAGTGTTGCTTTGAATATGTTACCCTTCCTCTAGCCAGAGAGAATGCTGTCTGCTGCTTCGTCTAGCATTAGGCCAATGCAAGAGGATATCTACCAGGAAGACTCTACCTCTCGTTTCGAAAGCAACAGAATGGAACTCCAGTGGGTGAGTAGTGAAGAAGGTATTTCAGGCTTAGGCACCTCTAGAAGCACATCTCTTCATTCCATTTCTACGGCTAGAACACCACTGACGAGCAGATGCTTGCAATGCAGTGACATCTCCCCCAAACCCATAGTAACTTTGTAACATGTGACGACTCTGATCAGTTTTGAGCAGCTCAGTACAGAAAGGACATTGAGGCGCTGGAGCAGGACTAAAGAAGGGCAACAAGGCTTGTGAAGGGCTTGGAGAATGTGCCCTACGAGGAGAGACTGAGGGAACTGAGGCTGTTTAGTCTGGGAAAAAGGAGGCTGAGGGGAGACCTTATTGCTCTCTTCCAATACCTGAAAGGTTCTTACAGCGAGAGTGGGGTTGGTCTCTTCTCACTGGTGACAGGGTGAGGGGAAATGGCCTTAAGATGCACCAGGGGAGGTTTAGGTTGGATATCAGGAAAAACTTATTTACAGAAAGGGTGGTTAAGCACTGGAATGGGCTACCCAGGGAGGTGGTTGAGTCACCATCCCTGGATGTGTTTAAAAACCGTTTAGATGTGGTGCTCAGGGACATGATGTAGTGGAGGGTTGTTAGTGAGGGTAGTATAGTTAGGTTGTGGTTGGACTTGATGGCCATTCAAAGGGACCTTGACAGACTTGAAAGGTGGGCCCGGGTGAACCTAATGAGGTTCAACACGGCAAAGTGCAGGGTTTTGCACCTGGGCCGGAGGAACCCCAGGCATCTATACAGACTGGAAGGAGCAGTCCTTGAGAGCAGCTCTGCAGAGAAGGACCTGGGAGTCCTGATGGATGACAAACTTAACATGAGCCAGCAGTGTGCTCTTGCAGCTCAGAAAGCAAATGGTATCCTGGGCTCCATCATGAGAGGGGTGGCCAGCAGGGACAGGGAGGTGATTGTCCCTCTCTACTCTGCTCTTGTGAGGCCCCATCTGGAGCACTGTGTCCAGGTCTGGAGCCCCCAGTACAAGAAAGACAGGGAGCTGTTGGAGAGGGTCCAGAGAAGGGCCACAAAGATGATCAGGTGCTGGAGCACCTCCCCTGCGAGGACAGGCTGAGGGAGCTGGGCTTATTCAGCCTGGAGAAGAGAAGGCTGCGGGGTGACCTCATTGCAGCCTTTCAGTACCTGAAGGGAGCCTATAAACAGGAAGGGAGTCAACTCTTTGAAAGGGTAGATAGCAGCACAAGGGGGAACGGTTTTAAGTTGAAAGAGGGAAGATTTAGGCTGGATGTTAGGGGGAAGTTCTTTACCACGAGTAGTGAGGTGCTGGAACGGGCTGCCCAGAGAGGTTGTAGATGCCCCATCCCTGGAGGTGTTCAAGGCCAGGTTGGATGAGGCCCTGGGCAACCTGGTCTAGTAAATGGGGAGGCTGGTGGCCCTGCCCAGCAGGGGGGTTGGAGATTCCTTGAGGTCCCTTCCAACCCAGGCCATTCTGTGATTCTGTGATCTTTAAGGTCTTTTCCAACCTGAGCAGTTCTATGATTCTATGACCACATCTGCTTTTTACAGGGCCATTTCTTCCCCACAGAGGATGCCATAACCGCACGTCTCTGATGACTCCCTGTTCCTTCTAAACTCATTTGTTTCACAGGAACATTCAGAGCTCCAAGTATCTCTTGCCACAAGCAAAACTTCAAAATAAAAATGTTTTGAGCAAAGAAAAGATTCATCTCCCACATGGATTTTTTAGTTCTTTTAGGGAGACCTCTGTATTACTATTCACTGTAGTCCTAACAAAATATAGTAATTGTAACTTACCACTCTACCATTTCATACTACTTCAAATAACAGGAAATGCTTTAGTTTTATATGGTCTCTTCTAACTAATAAATAAATAAATATGAGTTGCCTATTTGGGTAGCTAGCCCTGCAAAAATACAGTGTGATCACACCAGTTACAATTCAGAAGAATGCAAAACTTCGTGGAGGAAATCAAAAGGTCCGACCAAGAAGAATAACAGCATTTTCCATTAAAACAAATGAACAAATAAAAAACATTAGGGACAACTACTACTCTCCAAATGGCTTTGTTCTACGATCCCATCGTACATCAAACCAGGACATGCCCTGAATATGAGTCACAGGGATGTTGATGTGCTTCTAGATCAGGTTCCAGTCAACTTGCTATGAGCCAGCAAGACCATCACCAACAATCTTACCCTGATTACATGTGAAACTTAGTATTTTAATAGTATTAAGTTTTAATTATATTGTTAAATTGAATGTTAATACTATTCTGAAATCACTGGTAGTAACAATGCCTTGGAGATGTTTTCAAGTGCTCATTGTCAATGAAAGTTTAAGAACACTGCACAGCTTTTTAGACTAGCAAATATCTAAAGAACTACCGTGTCATCTTAGTACTGTAACCCGGCATGCATAAATTTCTTGAACTTTGATGGTTATACTCAGTGACTTAGAGGTCTTTTCCAACCTTAACAATTCCACAATCTAATGATTCCAACATAGTAGACTATCACATTTATTATACAGATTTTATGTAAAATAGAGAGATGCTTACCAAAAAATTAACACAATCTTGTTATTCTGCATAAGTAGTAATCAGAAGTCTGTGATCATATTTGATGCAGTGAACATGTTATATGGAAAAGCACTGTAAAATTCTCTGAGCTTTTCATATATTTATGTGGAATCAACAGTGTAAACAACTCCATGATATGTACACACTCTTCTCTCTGATTTGGTTCATGCTAACAGCTCCCTCACCATGCCATTTGTTTTTCACCCTGATGTACATTCCTTAGAACAAATTAGTTGCTGCCTAAAAACTGGGTCAAACCGGGAGCAGAAGCCTAGGCAACACAGCCACTTCCCAGCACAACATCCCATGAGCTTTCTTTTCGAGAGATCAGACAGTGTTAAATAACCACTACTTCATACAGGAAGAGAGTAAAGGAAAACATGGAACAATAAAAGTAAAGGGCAAGAGGAACAGGAATATAATAAAGTGCATGGTTGAGTTCACCAACATTTTCTGTCACACTGTTTTGCTAAGGCAGTAAAACATCACTCTGAGCCAATCCATAGTTGGCTTATTAATACCACAAGCTATTCTTTGCAAAAATGCTTTCATTGATTCAGTTTCAATTAAACAAAATATCCTTCCCTTCTCAAAACATACAGTTTGAGGTTTGACTTATTATACCCGATAGCACAAATTTCAATTCAATTTAATAATCAATTCTATAAGACAAATGTTACAAAATATGGGACGCTTTAGTGTAAGAAACCAGAAATACAAGGTTAGCAATACCACGAGTAACTTGACATCACTCCCCTTAGAGTATGTACACATACACAACAATACTGTGCAGTTAGATGAATGGTTCAATTTTCCATTTAAAGACTACTGATTAAGAGTTCAGTGAAAAGCAAACAACACCACAATAACAGCAAAGTACTGAAAATCATATGTAGAGTAGTAAGTTACAATCACTATATTTTGTTAGGACTACAGTGAATAGTAATCCAGAGGTCTCCCTAAAAGAACTAAAAAATCCATACAGGAGATAAATTTTTTCTTTGCTCAATACATTTTTATGTTTTGCTTGTGACAAGAGAGGCTTGGAGTTCTGCATGGGTACTCCACAATGCAGCCAGGAAAAATGGCCAAGAAATGAAAGCAGGAGGAAAAACCACACTAGAGTACAGGGTAAGAAGCTATACTAAAAAGGACAGGCTAGTCGTTTGTAAAATGGAATCAACAGATTACATGAGTTTTAGAGCAGTGCTCCACAAAGCCTACATTAGTTGCCTTGTCAAGTTTGTCAAACAGAAGCTATAACCTCTGGATTTGGTCTAGTAAATGGGGAGGCTGGTGGCCCTGCCTGGCAGAGGGGCTGGAGATTCATGATCCTTGAGGTCCCTTCCAACCCAGGCCATTCTGTGATTCTGTGATTTAATAGAGAAATTACAGAAGTCTGAATCACGATTGGGTATGGGACCTCTGTAGAAGTTGTCCATTTTCATCCTTCAGACCTACTCAAACACTTCAGAATCAAGCAACTGTACATTTCTTGGTACTTTAAATAAACTTCAATCAAGATGTCACAAAAGCTGCTACAGATATTAAGCATACATTAAGTGGCTTGAGGTTAGTAGAAATTAGCGAGGAGAACACAAGAGCAACAACATCTACTACACCCAAAGGATAAGTGGAAATCCAAAGGCACACGACGGTATTTACTTCACTCACCTGTGAGTGAATTCTGGCTGCCCCAGGGATGCTCTAGTTTTAATGGAGTATTTCACCCAGCATGAAATCATTAACTACACCTTATGGAAGATTTAGAGTAAATTAGTTTTAGCTCCACAGGTTGAGTTAAAATGTTTGATAGTTGACAGGTAACACTAAAGTCACTTTCATCAAGTCCCATCAGAAAACTGACTTTCTGAGGAAATTAACAGATCTGCAAATGTCTCTGCAGCAACAGCTAACTCTGTGATAATGCAAGATACCAGACATTAAAGAGAAAATTCATGGAAGTTACTTGGTTTTAAGTGAAGGGTATTTAAAGGAAATAGAGAAGATGAGAGAAAATTGATGAAAAACTGCCTGGCACACGAGAAGCATCAAGTACTACTATATCTATAAAGAATGAATGGGAAGTAGTTCTAAATATCACCAAGAAATTATGCGTGTCCTCACTTTGGATGCTATATTCATTTCTTAAAATATTGAAGCCAATTTAAAAATAGAGAGGATAAACAATAATTAATGATGAAATGAACACTGCAAAGAAAATTACTTAGGTTCTCATTAAAAAAAAAAAAAACAAGAAAACAAACAAATAAAAAAAACACATATGAAACTGATGAACACCTTTAGAACCAACAGAAACACACATTACAGAACACTGTAATGACCACAAAACACCAGAAGAGAATGCAGCACAAAAATCAGAAGTTTTGCAGAAATAGAAAAAAAAAAAGGCAATCATGATAGGATTTCTATGGATGCAACACATTCTACACCTACAACACAGTACATCTGCCCAGACTGCGACACATAAACACTGCAAGTTCTTCTCTGAAGTATGCTCACAATACATTAGGCTTCAAATAAACGCTTGTAAGGGTAAGTTTTAGTATTTCTGGGCTAAAAACCTCCCACAAACAATAGTTCTCTCACAATCTGCACCAGAAAAAAAAAGAATTGCCATAACACTGTAAAATCTCACCACCACTATTAGCATCCTGCAGGTAACCAGTAGACAGGTGAACAGTGGGTGTAATCTTTGTGGTCTCAAAGGCTATCCTCCAGTCTTCACAGAGAAGTAATCTGTATCTGCCACAATGCATTTTGCATGAATTCTCAGAACACCAATGCAATTTTCTGTCAAAAGGCCCTTACCAGGATACATACACTTCAAGGGCTGCCATTCTCCTTATTTTCATACAGGCATTCATAGGAGTCTCGTAAATGGCAGTACCAACTGTAGTAGCTGCAACAACCTGTAGATTTCTCAAGAGCGCCTGACATTACCTATGGCACCAGATTACTTCTTTCTTCCACCTTCTGACATCAACCGGTACAGGAAAAAGGTCTTACCCCTTTACCCATAGTTAACGTGGCCAGCCCACACAAACACCTGCATGCTCTATTTAACCAGGCCTTGAACTTCTGTAGAATTGTCAAGTGTGTATTTGGTGACTGAGAGCAAGACGGAGAGCTGCATTCAGTATGACTTGCTGGACACCCAGCGTGGTGAGGATCTCCATGAGCAGACATTGGACATCGTCTTGCAAAGGTGCTCAGAGGCCAAGTTTACAGAGATCAAGAGGCCATTCGCCTGTTTGCGATCCCTACCTGGAGCTACTGCTCTTGGCTGGCTACGGATTACAGAACACACGACAATACCATGACACCACCTACAATCCTACAACTTCAGGTGGGACATTTCAGGCTACTATACATAACTTGAAACACCTAACTCTTATCAGGGCTTTCGACCTAGCATAGCGTAAAGACAGATCTTCTTTTCCCAACCCACTCACCAGGCAAACCACTAATTAAGATACTGACTCAACACCCAACCCTCCCTTCCATGACATCTCACACCACCCCCTTCTCTCTCCCATTCTGGGGGCTGGGTGCCTGAGTATTACATCAGCTTTTCTGATATTTTCCCAATAATTGCTTCTACTTCATCACTATACAGATGGGCTTCAGTGTGGACTCCTACTCAAGCTTAATTCCTAAAAACAATTTAATATACTCATCCATTCACTTGTTCCATACTTTCTCCATACTTTTATTGTCTTGTTCCATACTTTCTCCAATAGAAACATTCCCACCAACTCTCTTGAGCTGCCAGTATATAAATCTCCCCCCAGAGGTATGCACTGCTCACTGGGTACAGATAGAACAGAAACAGCAGCTGTCATCAATAGCTACTATCTAATGATGCGCTATGCACCAAATCTGTTCAGACATAGCCAAGCACTACACACAGATGAGGAGCTTATGCTGCATGAATGATAATGATTCTGTAAGTAAAATATTGCTTTTATTTTGTAATTATTTTATATTTATTTCATTCCTGATAAAACTTCACACCACTCTACTCACATGCATCACTACTCTACTCGACATGTATCACTTATTGTGCATACAAATGGTCAATAAGATCAAGTCCATAAAACTTGTTAGAGATATGACAATCTTCTACATTACAGACCTTAACATGAACGTTGACTATAGGAAAATAAAGTCCTTAACATTCTAAGACATCTGGGAAAGTACATGCAATTTCCATACTGTGGGCAGTAAAAATGTGTCACATTATGAGAATTTGTTGATATTTGGTAAGTTACATTCCAGTCAAAATACAACATTCTGCTGCTAATGTAAAAAAAGAAAAAGAAAAAAAGAAAAAAAAAAGCCACTTGATGCAAAATAATTTTATAAATTAAAACCAAGAAACAGCAGTGGTATGGCATAAAAGCATGAGATCATCTGACGCCTTTTGGAAACTGTACCATTGATTTATGTAACAGTAACAGATATCTTATTAATGCAAAGTGATCGGATGTGAGGACAAACCAAGGGTTTTTTGCTAAGACATTTTCAGAAATTTCAAAAAAAAAAAAGAAGAAGAAAACAAAACCAGAACCCACAGCTATTCTCTTATACAAATCACACTAAACGTTCACTGAACCTCCCAAGCATCTGTGGATCCAAACAAAATAAACATTGAGGTGAAAACGATACATAGCAAATGTCAAGTAGCCTAAAGATATGAGGAACCACCTAGAAGATTACATTTAGAAATTACATACAAACATATGTTTATAAAGGGATTGCAGGTATACTTCACAAACCAGTTCTGTATAATTAGTATAGGACTTCTTTTGTTTTTAAACATAACTGCATAGAAAGCAACTACTTTTTGCACAACAGTAAGTTTCAAAAGCAAGCAAAAGAGAGAAAACTCAGTTAACATTTTATAGAGCTCATCTTAGTGCCAAATTTGTATAAATACACACTCCCTCTTACATTTAATCTACAAAGGTGGGAGAGGGGAAGTTACCTGAGGGCAAGGTATTCAGACAAAAGGCCCCTATTCCTGATGAAAGCAAGTGGTCAGTTGCCACAGTTTCTGAGAAGCTTCTGGTGCTCATTTTGGTAGTAAGGATAGTCCAACAAACCCATCTCCACCAGAGCCAGCAGGGATCGCTGCAGGGAATGGGACACAGGGGACACACAAGGGATCAAGTTCAAAGGGAAAAAGGAGTGATACAATAATGTAAGAGATTTGTCGCTGAAGAGAACTGCAGTCACAACAGTTATACATTATGACATTAAATAATTGAAAAGGAAAGAGCTGTGTGAAGTGCTAGATTCCCACAAGAATATCCCTTGCTGCCTGATACCACCATATTGCAGCTGTATTTAAATGAACACCATATGTAGAAAACTTCAATCATGCAGCAAAGATCTACATGATACAGCAAAGTGGTTTCGGAGATACTCAGCATATTTGCAACGTGAGAAGACAGCCATCCTGGACCTTTAGTGTATTTTGAAGTAGGAGAAAACTTTGTTGCTTTGCCTAACCTGAGATTCCTGAATCCACATCACTTGTTCCATTCAGTGCCTCAAATACACGTATTTAAAGGTCGCACTTCACAACCATGACTCTACAGAGGTAAGAGAATAGGACTTTTTCTACCTGACTGTACTTGTTGCCATGGTATGAAGACTGGCACATTTTCATCATGCTGATTTCACAGGGTATGAGTTTTAGTATATTAAGCTTGTCAAAAAATAATATATATGTAAAATGTAACTTCATATGATAATTAAAAAAAATTAAAAATTCATTGTTAACTATCCTCCCTTTGAAAAGATGCCTCAGCCTAAATAGCATCGTGGAGACAATATAATCCTAACATTTGGATATGGCTCTTCATAGGCCATTTGTTAAGACATCTGAAGGACATTTAAGAGGTTTATCACAAAACCAAACTACAGATGCCTAGTTATGATAATTTTTCTACAGTCTCCAGATCCCCAAGCAATGGGAGCAGCCACAACACAGTTGTTGTTCCAGAAGCAACAACCACACAGTTTCCAGATTCCTGGGTAGCTGCGTCCCAGGGTTGCTCCTTTGGGAGTCTGAGAACAGAAGCCAACTGGTTTGAGAAAACAAAAGCCCTGGTATTATTCTCTGCAGTAAGTGGAATAGCAGAGCTGCCACAAAACCTGTCCTAGGAGCCTGCCTCACACCTGTAGGAGCACGGCTCCTGGATCCACACTGCAAAGCCTGGGAGTACTGACAGCCACAGCCAGAGTGTGAGCTCCTCTTACATTCCTCTCCTGTTTCTTCTAATGAAAAGATGATGGAATGACAGAGGTCTGAACTTTGGATAGCATCTGCTTGCAAAGGCATGCAAAGAACTACAGGAGCTACTGATCGAGAAACCTGGGTGGCCCTGCAACCTGCCAAAAACCACATATCTGTCATGTAATCAGTTGTTAGCAACTATTCTCACAGCGAAATCTGTGAAACAAATTATTTTGTGTAAGCTCTTATAACGCTCTTAGTGTTCTATCAGCAATCTGATATCCTCTGTCCAATCTGCTTGTACAAGAAAACTGCAATTACAATGATGTACACTTCAACAATAAACTTCCGAGTGGAAGATGCTCAATTATATAGTTCTGTGTCTCCTCAATACAAAAAAAAACCTCAAGGCTTCAGCAGGAGAAATACCAGATTTCAAAAAAGACAAATACGTTGCTTTGGGTTTTTTATTCCTCCTCACTGCATAATCATAAAGCAACTTTATTCCTCAGGGGCACTATCTAAACAGCCTTCTTCCTAAGAACGCTCTGCACTACTGTATCATCTGCCTGTACACACAGTAATCTTCAACACTACTTAAATCTCTAAACTTATTTCTCAGTAAACCTATCGTGAAAATGGCTTGAAAGAGATCACATACAATATAACCAAAATGCTCCTGATTAATTCATGGTGGTTCCGTAGATGTATTAATTTTTAATATCCTTACAGAACAGTTGTCTGACAAACAAAACTTCAGCACAACTTTAAGAGAACAAATAAAATGTGTGCAGAATCAGCATTCAAATTTACAATGCATTTGCAAAAATAAGGTAAACCAAACTGAAAATTGGAAGGAATTGGGAATTAAGGAAATACAGAACAACTTTTGTAACTTTCTCCTTGTTTTCTCCTGCCATTTCAAGCAGTTCTTTACTACCTGTTGTACTCTTTTTCAGACTTGATTCTTACACTAGGTGCAGCTTCTGCTTGCCATAAACACCACGCTAATGCTTTCCATAACAGTTCAGATTACATATAGACTTATTCCGAACAATGCAGATTGTTCCACTTACACTGTGTTGTGAAGTTTTTCCACACACTACCTGAGCCAATAAGGTCAGTCATGAAGAACACACCCTGTAAATACTTCAGTAGAAGCAGAGAGAGAACCTGATTGATGCATTTTCTAGGAAAAATGCACACTTTCATGTTCTTTGGCTGGCTATAAAATAACAACGGCTTAGTTTCCACAAAACTACATGGACGTGGAATACTCAGAAGTGTGAAAATGAGCATAAAATACACACTTCTTATGCTAGTAAAATAAGTTGGAAGTTTAAAGGTTTTACAAACAACTGTAAGTAATTATTTACAAAAAGGAAATAGTCCACTCTGGCCAAAGAAGTAACTGCTACTCTGGTAGGTTCTGAAAAGAATAACCTCCAATCTGTTGGAGTGACAACATCCCTCACCAAGCAGGCAGGTCTCTCATCCATGAAAACCCTGTAACAGCACACAGTTAAGATTTGACATGTTTCAGGACACCGTGGAAGAGCCTGACAAGACAAGCAAGTGATCTCAATGCTACATAGCAAGCCTCTAGCTGCTGTGCCTCGTTCCCACCTTCGTAAAGGATAATGACATTACTCAGATCTACCTGCTTAATTTTAGGGCAGGGATGTTAGGAACCCAAGGCATTCCACTGCCCATGTTCACAAAAAAACAACAAAAAAAAGCAACCTAACACAATAAGGAGCAGTCAAAAGTCTCAAGATACCTAGGTTCCAAACAACAAACTCATCTCTTCAGCTTAGTAAACAGTGTTTAGTTTCATATTCTACACCAAGCACCACATAATCTGAAGAATAAAAGCAAAATGTACTTTGTTTCCCTCTGCCTTCTTTCTCCTCATCTTTTTCCACAGTCTTGGAGAAGAGTAACACACATTGAAGGCAAAAAACAGCTTATTACTTCCAAAGTTTTTAAAAGACAGTGAGAAAACTGAAAACTCATCAGTAGACCTTGGCATAAGATACAGATTGGTTACATTCCGTGAACCTTCACTGTTTCTAAGCTGCAATATGGTACTAAGAAAATCCTTCTACAATGCTAAAAAGTTATTTTGACACCAAAACTTTTCCATTACGCAGTCTGGATCTCTCTTCTTGTTTTCAGATTTTAAACACTCATTATCTGTTTAAGAACTTTCCCTCAATGGAAGAATCACTGAGCTTGGAAAAGACCACAAAGATCACCTCGTCCAACTGTCAGCCCATTGCCACCATGGCTACTGTCTCCCTCAGTGCCACATCCACACAGTTTCCAAATGCCCCAGGGACAGTGACCCCACCACCTCCCCGGGCAGCCTGTGCCACTGCAGCACCACTCTTTCTGAGAAGAAATTCTTCCTAATATCCAATCTGAACACTCTGGAACAACTTGAGGCCATTCCCTCTCATCACTCTTACCTGGGAGGCCGACCCCCATCCCACCACAACCTCCTTTCCACTGTAGAAATCCTCCTTTCCACCACTGTAGAGAGCAATAAGGTCTCCCCTGAGCCTCCTCAGCTCCAAACTGAACAACCCCAGTTCCCTCAGCCACTCGCCATCAGACTTGTTCTCCAGACCCTTCATGGCACCACTGCCCTTCTCTGGACATGCTCCAGGGCCTCCATGTCTTTCTTGTAGTGAGGGGCTCAAAACTGCACAGTATTCAAGGTGCAGCCTCACCAGGGCTGAGCACAGAAGGACAATTACCTCCCTGCTCCTGCTGGCTTCACTATTGCTGATACAAGCCAAGATGCCACCGGCCCTCTCAGCGACCTGGGCACACTGCTGGCTCATGTTCAGCTGGCTGTCAATCAGCACCTCCAGATCCTTTTCTTCCACACAGCTTTCCAGACACTCTGCCCCAAGCCTGTACTGCTGCCTGGGGTTGTTGACTGAAGTGGAGGACCCAGCACTTGGTCTTGTTGAACCTCATGCGATTAGCCTCAGCCTATCGATTCAGTCTACCCAGATCCCTCTGCAGGGTAAGGCTGCTTCACTTCCCAGCGTCCATTCATGCATCTAAAAGAACTGTAAACTCCTAAATGGAAACTACACAACTGAATGAGACAAGATACACTTTTAACTTCACATAGACAGTACCCAGACAGCTATAAGAAAGCTGAAAAGCACTAATACGTGATGGCAGATACTGCAGCAATCTCCATTGTAAATACTGCTTAATCAATGATCTGTAGGGAAGGGCTGGTTGATATGCTATCCAGGTCACTTCCAACCTCAACCATTCTGTGATATGTGACAGAAAAAGGAAAGTACAGAACTGTAACTGGAGGTGCAAGTTCATCTCTTCTATTTGTTATCTGAAGTAAAAACTATACTTGGTTTTGTTCAAAATTTCGTCACTAAAAACAGAATAAAAAGAGAGGAAACAGAGATGAAAGCACATCTGGATAACTGGATAATTCTTTTCCACTCTGCCTTTATTATATGCAGACTTTTACCAGGACATGTCAACCCTGACACTAACACCTGCCTCGCTGAAGGTGGCAGAAGGGCATCAGTTTTGAGGAACTATGAGAACTGCAGAGCAGGAACCAAACAGTGGCAGAATTCGAAGTGAAAGTATCCTTTGTCACCGTCTGCGTTACAGGAGCCTCCTGATGTCTTTTGCTCCAGACTGAAATCAAACAATGCACAAAGCACATTCTTATGATATCAGAGAAAAGCCCCAAATAAAGAACAAGACTGTCACTTTTGTTCAAAAAACAAATCCTCAACATTTAAAAAGCCACCTGAATTTGTTCTCTTGTGCATCTTGTGCAATCACTGAAGCACCAGTTCTGCAAGAAGAAAGATATTATCTGATCACAGGACTAAGAACACCCATAATAAGGGCGTTAATAACCAGGTTTGTGTTTTACTACTTTAATATTGTGCAGTGTGGCTCAGGAGCCTCAGTTTCAAACTGCAAACCTCAGATCGTTAGATATATCCCATAAGCTTTTTAAAAATGCCAAAACTCGCAGCAATCAATTACAGCAGTCTCACTGAATCAACATCATCACATCCCACATGAAAACACACAGATTCATCACCATTAAAAAATAAAAAAAATCTGCTGACTTGAAAGCTGCTTATTTCACAAACCAGACAAGAAGCAGCTCGAGTTACTCATGCCCGGTTATGAGGCACATTTTGGCACTGAGACCGACTCACTTCGCAGCTCCCTTTGCTCTCCATACAGCGTGCTGTCAGCACTACAGGAAGTGAACTCTGTCAACCAATTAAGTGCGCTGATTCCAGGCACACTCCAGATGAGAAAGCTCACTCCAGGCAGATGACATCTTAGCACTGCATTTCCATTCTCACTGTGCTCAGTTATCATCTTGTGAAAAGGTTTCCTCATCAGCATTCCCATCTACAGAAACCTCACGAATAAGGTGGAGGAGTTACATTATATTACTATTGCTTGATGCAACACCTTTAAGAGATAGATGGCAAAGGATTCAGAATGAGAATTTTGTTTTCTTTGGGCACCATCGACAGATTTGTCAAATGACAATTGCTGTATTTGCCTTGGGTCTCTATTAGCGTTAATGAAAAACACACATCAGAAATACCCCATGGAATTAGAATGAAACATTTCGAAAAAACACAAGCAAAGCAGCATGGGATCAACTTTTCAGGTAACAGATCATTTATAAAAGTAAATCCTCAAGAATAACAATGCTGCAGCGTGAGGTATAGGTGAGGTACCTAAAAGGCTGTTGCCTGTCTTTACAAAATGGAAGAGATTTCATTACGTCGTTTTAAAATCGCATACTCGAGGTATTTTGCGGAGTTTCCCCAACTTTCACGTACAGCCACAAAATGTCACAGCACTGCCATCTCTGCCCTCGAGCAGGAGGCCCGTGCAACATCACGCTCCCCGGCAGACGCACGAGCGCTCTCACCGCTCCGCACAGCGGCACGGACCCCTGATACCATCCGGCCTCAGCCGGCACAAGCTCGGCTGTGGCGGCCCGCTCTGCGGGGACGCCCGCCCCGCTCCCGGCGGCAGACGGACCGCCACGCTCCGTGCGCCCGCCCGGGCTGCGTGCGGCACTGCCTGCGCGGCGGCGACTCACCGGGGGACTCCTCTTTGCGCCAGGCACGCCGGGCCGACTCCGGGCCGGGAGCAGCGGCCGTTTCCACGCGTGTCACGGCGGGACAGCCCCACGCACGGCCCCTACGCCCCGCACCGGGCCCTCTCCACAGCCAGGAGCCGCCGCTGCTCCCCCGCGCACCTCAGCCCACCCCGGCGCCGAGCTGACCTGGAGAGATGCTTCAGGATCTGCTTCTTGATGATCCCCGCCATGGCGCCCGCCGGTACGCACCGCTCACCACGACCGGCCCGGTGCGGGAACGCGCCTCATCCCTCCGCCTTCCCCAGCCCGAGGCGGGGAGACCGCGGGGAGCGGAGGATCCGCAGCCGCCACTCACGCTCGCTCGGTGCCCACCGCCATCTTGGCTGCACTATCGCCTAGTGACGGGGGGGCGGGACGGAGCCACCGCCCCGCGCGGGGAGAGGCGGACCCCGCTGTTACCGCCTCCCCTCGGCGCCCGCAGCCTTTGCTCCCCGTAGCCCGTACTGCAGCCCGTTCATAGAGTCATTAAGGTTGGAAAAGACTGCTAAAATCACCTAATCCGACCGTCAGCCCATCCCAACCATACCCAATAACTACGTCCCTCAGTGCCACATCTACATGTTTCTCGAACACCTCCAGGAACAGTGACTCAACCGCCCCTCTGGGCAGCCTGGTCCAGTACAGCACCACTCCTTCAGAGGTTTTCCTAATATCCACCCTGAACGCTCTCTGGCACAACTTGAGGCCATTCCCTCTCATCACTCTTACCTAGGAGAAGAGGCCGACCCCCAACTCACCTCCAACCTCCTTTCAAGTTGTTGT
Organism: Gallus gallus; assembly: GCF_016699485.2. NCBI lineage: Eukaryota > Metazoa > Chordata > Aves > Galliformes > Phasianidae > Gallus > Gallus gallus. Next base: position 47,284,780 of record NC_052532.1, read on the forward strand.
AGAGAGCAACGAGGTTTCCCCTGAGCCTCATCAGCTCCAGATCAAACAACCCCAGTTCCCTCAGCCACTCGCCATCTGTGCTCCAGACCCTTCATGGCTTCATTAACCTACTCTGAACACGCTCCTGGACCTCCATGTCTTTCTTGTAGTGAGGGGCCCAAAACTGAGCATAGCACTTGAGGTGCAGCCTCACCAGGCTGAGTACAGAGGAACGGTCACCTCCCTGCTCCTGCTAGCTGCACTATTGCTGATATAAGCCAAGATGCCACTGGCCTTTGTGGCCACCTAGGCACACTGCTGGTTCATGTTGATCAGTACCTTCAGATCTTTTTCCTCCACACAGCTTTCCAGCCACTCTTCCCCAAGCAAGTAGAATTGCCTGGGATTGTTGTGACCAAAGTACAGGACCCCACACATGGTCTTGTTGAACCTCATGCATTTGGCCTCAGCCCATTGATCCAGCCTATCCCAATCCCTCAAATTGCTACTCTCATGCAGATTAATACTTCCTTACAACTTGGTGTTACCTGTAGATTTACTGAGGATGCAGTCAATCTCCTTGTCCAGATCATCAGTAAAAATATTAAACAGGCCTGGCCTTAGTACCACTCCCTGGGGAACACTACTCCTAATCAGTCACCAGGTGGATTTAACTCCATTCACCACTACTCTCTGGGTACCACTCTCTGCATTCTTCACTCTCCCCTACTGATGATGAGATAGTAGACTAAGGCACGTCTCTGTGCCTCAGCTGCAGCGTCTCCCTTTGCTGCTCCATGAAGCATGTCTCCTGTAGGCCACATGACCTGCCCCTCACCTAGTGCACCCAGTCCACTCCCTGCACCCTCAGAGACTAGCACTGGGTTGAGTTTCTTTGAAAAGCTGTTACAAAGCACAGCTAAAAGACGTAACGTGCAATAGCAATAATAAATGCTTTGATATGTAGTAAAGATTCATCTAGATAAAATGCTAATTTGCAGGCATGCATTAATATCTGCTGTCAATGAGCACTTCATGTGCTTCCCAAGCACCAGAGCTGCAAGTGGTCTGAAATCTCACCCACAGAGTGTTTGAAGTTGCTTTAAATTTTCCAGATAAACTCCAGTATTCCCTTTCTTTTGCAGTACAGTCACTTTGATGAGCCCAGTAAGACATCTATTTATACCTCATGTAGCAGAAATGCTAAGTCACAGCTTGAAGCAGTGACTGAGCACCTGGCAGGAAGGCAGAGACAATCCAGGGGTGCTCAGGTGCATGCAGTGCACCTGAGTGACCAGAAGGGGTGGGTCCTGGCTCCACCCCTCCCCCGACCTCATTTAAGGGTTGGCAGCGGAGGCAAAGGTATCTTTCTGGAGGTCCCTCCATATTTGAGGCTTTCTAGAGATAAGTAGCTTATTTCTCCTTGCTTCTTTTGGTTGTTGTGTTTGAGTGAATCCTTGTTTGCTGCAGCCTGGGATCTTTCTGTTTTGATGTCCTTGTTATGCTTTCCATTGTGTTACAGCTCTCTTTCAAAGTAATGCTCATTTCTAGCCACAAGAAGCAATTTGTTTCTCTCCAGGATCCCCTAGATCATTTCAAAATTATGCACCAAGCAAACTAACAATCCCACCAGCAATAAACTTAGCCTTGCTAGCAAGATGAAGAACTGCATAGGCACAGCTTCTGGCCCCAGTTCTATCAGCCTATTCTCACAGAGGTGTTCCGTCCCTTGGATCGTGTCTGTGGCCCTTCTCCAGACATGCTCCAACAGGTCCATGTTTCTCCTATCCTGAAGACTCTGTATCTGGATGCAGTACTCCAGGTGAGGCTTCACCAGCACAGAGGGGCAGGATCACCTCCCTCTCCCTGCTGGCCATGGCCCCGGTGCAGCCCAGGATGTGCTTGGCTTTCTGGGCTGTGAGAGCATGTTACTGGCTCCAGTCTAGCATTTTCATTAAGCAGAATGTCTTGGCAGTTACTCAAGCTCTCAGACTTCTAAAATCATGTTCTCCAGGTGATTTCCATAGTTGTTATGAAGCCTACAGGTTATGATTGTCTCAAGAGAATAAGTTCTCATGCTGTGGCAAAATTTCCAAGACAGTTAATTAAATGATCTGTAATAGCTTTGTTCACTCGGCAAGCCTCTTCTCTGGAGCTACTTAATTCAGGAAAGATATCTTGAAGAAATTTCATTGGTGGCCAGCCAGGAGCTCCAATAGTAAATATTAGTCAGAAATAGCAAGAAGAATGGTAAAACTGCCAGGTTTTTCAGATGTGATCTCTTTAAGAAAGATGTCTGACTGGCTCTAGAATGTAGTCTAGAGCTGCAGAGAAAATACATCAGACACTAATTTCTTTGCTTCTTGTGCACATGTAAATTATTTATGTGCAACGAACCAAAAAATCCAAGGACCTTCACATCAGATATGAAGCAGTAACAAATGAAGAAAGAGGTCAGGAGATGAATTCTTCCAATTGACTTTTTTTTTCCCAAGCATTTAAAAATCAGTCACTTGTGTAATAGTGACCTCGTTATATTACTTTGAGAGACTTATTAAGGGGAAGGAAAGCAAGATCCTTGCGTGTGCTCCCTTTCAAATGTTTTGCCCACCTAGGTCTGGCAGAGGGCAAGACGATCAGAATGAGAAAGCTGAAATACTCCTACCCAGCATGGTTAATCTGAGTCATGAACTCACCTTCTCCCTTGCATTTTGGAACACGCTCCTTGGAAGAAAAGGCACAAATCAGCCCTTCACCCCCAAGGGTGTGTGATAAGAAGCCCCGCTTATCTTGCTTAGAGCAGAATACCTGGTGTTTTAGAACCTGACAGAAGTTAGTAGCAGAATATTCCCACACTGTGTTTATTAGACTTTGGACTGATTTTTTTTTTTTCCACATCATAATCCCATGTTTTCAAGCAGATGAGTGCCAGAAGGCTCCTGCATTTTGGAGTACTGCTATGTGGAGCTGATGCTTGATACAACACCCAAAGAATGATTCCTTTATTCAATAGAGGAAGGCAACCAAATGTGAAGAATGCCACTTATGAGAGTGTCATCAGCTGTGGCCTCAATATAAGCAGCAAAGAGAGGCTTACTCTTCCCAGCTACTTTGCCCTTTAAGACACAGCTATGAAAGATTCCTTCATCTTGCTCTTTGCTCTTGATGCATCTGCATTGAGCCCTGTGCAGGGGGAAATAAACGTCACCTGAGAAGGAAAGAAGGGGTGGCTGCATGGGCAGCTCTATGTGTGAATTTCCATGGGTCTGTTGATCTGAGCCCTGATCAATGATTTTTCCAACAACAAAAAAACCTAACCCTGAATCTAATACAGGCCATTAACTGATGGCACGACCAACTGTTAGACCAGGAGCTCGTATGTAGCAAAGCGCCCTGCCCACTGCTGCCGCCGGGGGCCGCTGTGGCGAGCCGCAGAGCGGGAGAAGGCGGGGTTGGGAGTGACGCTGACGCAGGCGCACTGGAGCTGCCGGGGACGGTTGGGCGGGCTGACGCGCGTCACCTCCCGTAGCGAGCGCTTCCGGGTGGCGTCTGACCAATCGCCGGGCTCGGCGGCTCCTCGAGCGTCGCCGGCATCACGTGAGCGGCGAACGTCCGGCGGCGAAGGCGGTCCCCGCGGCACTCCTGCGTCCCGTCAAGCAACGCGCGCGCGCGCTGCACCTCCGCTCTATGGTAACCATAGCGATCCACGGCGGTGGCGGATCAATATTGGGACGGCGGCGGCCGTGGCGCCGTGGGGAGCATGGCGACGCTGGTGCTGGATAACGGCGCCTACAACGCCAAGATCGGCTACAGCCACGCGCACGTCAGGTAAGGTTGCGCGGCGGCGCTGGCGCTGTCCCTTCGTTTCCGGTCGCTCCCCGCTCACCTCGGCGTGGGCGACTCAGCCCCTCGCGTTCCCCACCGCCCGCTCCCGCCGCCGCGCTGCCCGGCCCCGCCCCTGCGGCCGCGGTGGGTGCCGCCCCTGCGGCGCGTGTCGGCCACGCCCCTTCCGCCTCCCTTCGGCCGCGCGGGCGCTGCGAGCTGCGGGCTGATGAGTTACAGAGCGGCTGAGGTTGTAAGGGACCTTACGGCTCATTCAGTTCCGACCTCCTGCTGTGGGCAGGGCTGCCACGCACCTGCTTAGGCTGCCCAGCGTGCCGTACAGACTGGCCCTGAGCGCCTTCAGGGATGGGACACCCGTAGCTCTCACCACTGAGTAACTGCAAGATTTTCTCGTTAGCCTGTATCGATAAATGGCTTCATGCGTGGCTGCAAATGTTTCATTGAAAGCATGCTGCTGTGAAAGTGATGTGGAAAGACAACTCGTGTCTCACCTGTGAGGTGTAGGGAATGTCTGTGTTTCTTCCAGCGTCATTCCCAACTGCCAGTTCCGATCCAAGACTGCACGCCTGAAAACCTTCACAGCAAATCAACTAGATGAAATCAAAGACCCCTCCGGCCTCTTCTACATTCTCCCTTTTCAGAAAGTGAGTAAATTAACCCCAATCTGGCATTACAGCCATGGGGAATTAGTGCTTAATGGAACATGTTTCACACAACAGGCCGCAGCTGCAGGGTATACCATGGTATCATAGACATCCCTGCTCCCTACCAGTATTCCTTTCTGTCAAAGAGAATACTGCATATATGAACCTGCCTTCTTTTTTTAAGGTAGTAGTTAACATATCAATAGAAGATGATGGTAACATTCTTCTTTTTTATGTAGCGTTTATTCCTTGGCATAGAATTGTAAGAATTTAGAAATTTTTCCTCTTAAATCTCCATTTGTGCTGGTAGCCTATCAGGTTCACTTGAGATTTTTAGATCTGTGGTAATTGTTTTTAAAAAATAAAGTAAAATGGTATTTTCTAAATCTTTTTTTTCTAATAGTTGTGTTAAATGTATTTTCTAATCGATTTTTTTTTTCCCCCCGAATTTCTACAGGGTTATTTGGTAAACTGGGATGTTCAGAGACAGGTTTGGGATTATCTCTTTGGAAAAGAAATGTATCAAGTAAGACCCTCCTTTGTTTGTTTGCTTAATTATCAATTTCTATAGGCTGTATATTCACTGCGAGATTTACTGTAAAGGCAACAACTATTAAATAAAACTGGGGAGCTTCGTTTTTTCTTTGAAAATGACTTCTTTTAGAAATCACAGGGATATTTTTTATTTATTATCTTTTTTAGTTAAGGAAATTATGATTTTGAGCTTTGGTGTAGGAGTTTGAAAAACATTCGGTGCTTTCAGTTTTGTGTGTATCCATACCGAGTACAATCTACATATGTTAATGTTAAATTCATGTCAGTCTAATTAAGAGTTCGAGTTAATTAAAAAAAAATCATTATAGGCAGATACGGTGTGGTTTAGAGATTAAGGAGCTGTTGATGTGAAGGAGAATAATGAACTAGGTCAGTGGTCCAAATTATGTGAATTAAGTCTATCTTAGGCTAACAGTTTTCTGCCAGCTAAATAAATAAAGTATAAATATCTGAAATGTGATTTTTCTTATTTGTGACACCAACTAGATTTAGCCCAAGAAGTGTAGTAAGGCTGCTCTTTTTTTTTCTTATAAAAAATGCTGTATTGTTATTTAAGCTGAAACTTGGAGTGTTTTTATTTTTGTGAGACTTAGGAGAGTAGAATTGTACTCAGAATGAAAATCATGTCCCATAATGTTTAGTCTCTGTACTTAAAAAGACATAGTACTGGATTTTCATATTCAGCTTTCATTTAAATTTTGGACCTAGAATTCCATTCAGTCACAATTTTAAGAAGAATTTTTGTTTTTTTAAATCCCTTTTTGTGAGTAAAGGCCTTAGAGATATAGGGGCCATATGTAGGTATGGTGAAGAAAAACTCTGTAAAGTTTTCACTGTTGAATTCAAGGAACCAGTAAATGTGGAAAGTCCAGGATCTTTTGTTCGTCTGGCCAGAGTTCACTACTTGGTGTGGAATTTCATCTTGATTAAATGCTAAGCTGTTGAAGAGATGGTTTTCTTTAGTTGGTAGTATCTTACTTGAGTATTGTAGTGTTCTCTACGTGTTTCTCTTTAAAATGCAATATAATGTTAAGGATGGTAAAGGGAACAGAGTACATAATGAAGGTTCTCCCTTCTATTATATTTTAACCCACGAATGTGTCACTGCTCATAAATTCCTTAAAAAGAAAAGAAAAAAAGTAGAACGTAATAAGCCTAGTTACTGCTAATGGATATGGCAAACTATAATTGTGTATCTAAATGTACATAGTTTTCAATTGCTGTAAAACGTAGCATAGAATCACAGAATGGCTTAGTTCAGAATGACCTAAAGATGATGTGGTTCCAACTCCCTGCCGTGGGCAGGGCTGCCTCTCACCAGCTCAGGGTACCCAGGGCCTCATCCAGCCTGGCCTTGAACAATTGCAGGGTTGCAGCATCCATAACTTCTCTGGGCAACACGTTCCACTGCCTCACCACCCTCTGAGTAAATTATTTCCTCCTAATATATAATCTAAATCTCCCTTTTAGTTTAAAACCATTCTGCCTTGTTCTGTCACTGTCAGATTATGTAAAAAGTCTGTTTTCCTCCTGTTCATAAGCTCGCTTTAAATACGGGAGGACCACAGTGAGGTCTCCCTGAAAGTAATAGCAATTTTTGTGTGTTTTTCATAGGTGGATTTTGTAGATACCAATATTATTATCACTGAACCTTATTTTAACTTCAGTTCAATACAAGAATCAATGAATGAAATCCTATTTGAAGAATATCAGTTTCAAGCAGTTCTTAGAGTAAATGGTGAGTATATCCCATTCTAATTCACATTTATACACTTGAAAGCTTAAACCTGAAAATAAGTAAATATGAATGCATACATGCATGTGCACAAATTGCTTTGTTTCCTTCCTGAGTAATATGATAGTAGGTGTATTCAAACTGGATTAGGCATTCTCCCAGACTACTTCTTTAAGAGCGTCATTCTTTTAAATTCATTTAAAGGAAATCTAAGAGGAGAGAAAGGTGGCAGAGATCATTAATATATTTTGAAATAAGAAAAGCATTTGAGAAAGTCATCCAAGGGTTTGTGTGAAGACTTTCTTCTTTTAGGAATGGTGATGGTTTTTTTAAAATCTTGTTTTGTATTAGCAAATAAAATGCAGCATTGTTGTCATGAAATGCATCATTAGACATAGGATATCCCTTTAGATAGACTTGAACAATCATGTTGCAGTTAATCTGTTTGGACCTTAGGAGAAGAAATAGAGCAAGCACTTGAATCCATGATAAAGAAAAAAAAGCAGTGAGGTGGGTGGGAATATACAATAGTTGATCTTAGCGCTATCAAAATTAGTTCATGCATTGGTTGTAGTGTTCTGTTCTGAGTTCTTGAAAGTCTGACAAAGGCATTTAAAATTTGAAGCACTTTGATATCAGTGTAAATTCTAAAAGTGTGTGTTCATGTAAATATTGAGTAGGTTTTCTGTGTTTCAGCTGGAGCTCTTAGTGCGCACAGGTATTTCCGGGATAATCCATCTGAGCTGTGTTGTATCATCGTGGATAGCGGATATTCTTTTACGCATATTGTACCTTATTGTAGAAGTAAAAAGAAGAAGGAAGCAATTATCAGGTAAACTGCATTACATATATTTTTTTTTATGAAGAATTGTTTGCTGTATGTAGAATCATCTTAGTATCGTAGAATGGCCTAGGTTGAAAAGGACCACAATGATCATCGAGTTTCAACCCCCCTGCTATGTGCAGGGTCACCAACCACCAGACCAGGCTGCCCAGAGCCACATCCAGCCTGGCCTTGGATGCCTCCAGGGATGGGGCATCCACAACTTCCTTGGGCAACCTGTTCCAGTGTGTCACCGCCATCTGTGTAACAAACTTCCTCCTAATATCTAACCTAAACCACCCCTACCATTCCCTCTCATCCTATCACCATCCACCATCGTAAATAGCCGTTTCCCCTCCTGTTTGTATGCTCCTTTCAAATATTGGAAGGCTGCAATGAGGTCTCCCCAGAGTCTTCTCTTCTCTAAGCTAAAACAAGCCCAGTTCCCTCAACCTTTCCTCATAGGAGAAGTGCTCCAGCCCTCTGATCATCTTAGTGGCCCTCCTCTGGACCCGCTCGAAGAGCTTCATGTCTTTCTTGTACTGGGGGCCCCAGGCCTGGACACAGTACTCCAGATGGGGCCTCACAAGAGCTGGGTAAAGGGGGACAATCACCTCCCTCTCCCTGCTTAAGATAACAAAAATCTTTGTGTTACTTCTTCTCTGTAGGATTAACGTTGGAGGAAAACTGTTAACCAACCATCTGAAGGAGATAATCTCTTACAGGTAAAGCGTGAGACTTAATGTAAAATGAGCAAGTTTGCAAAGATATTCTTTCTATGAATGTTAGATTAAATACTGTTTAAAGGGAACTGTCGTCTGTTACAGTCAGCTAGCTGCTGTCCTGAGCTTCAAATTGTCACTATAAAAACAGCCTAATTGATCACAGTACCAGCGCTTTTGAAGTTGCTGAAACAACCTGTATGTTCACAATGATACAAGTTCTTAAAACTTTCTGAGACAGCTGACTGACAGACAGATGACTGATGTGCTGCAGTGCTAGATTTCTGCAGTTTGAAAACTGGTAACCCATCTCCAATAAAAAACTGGACAGGTAATGCTAAGAATTGTAACTGTTGTCAAACTTAGATTCTGTTTCATATGGTCGTTGGGTTTTTTTGTTTATTTGTTTTTGCACAGGCAGTTACACGTTATGGATGAAACGCATGTAATTAATCAAGTAAAAGAAGATGTGTGTTATGTGTCTCAAGACTTTTACAAGGACATGGAGATAGCTAAGTATGTATGCAGTGCTATTAAGTGTAAAACTTGGTACTTCTCAATAATTGATTTGTACAAACAAATGAAAATGTGCTGTTAATTAGAAAGTTTTCAAGTTAAGTCAAAGGAAGTGTTACCAGTATAAAAATGTGGGGATTTAGAACTTGCTCTTTATTCTGTTGTATTTTACACTATTTTTCAGATTAAAAGGAGAGGAAAATACTGTAATGGTAGATTACGTTTTGCCAGACTTCAGCACAATCAAAAAAGGATTTTGTAAGGTATTGACGTTAGAGTTTTTAAGTATTTTTGGACTGCTTCCCTTTGCACAGGTCTGTTCCTATTTGTTAAAAAGACTTCCTTTGCTCTACTGCTGCATTTTAACTTCTTTCTGTTCTATGCGTTAATAGGTAAAACTTTTAAAATGCCAAGTATCCTGAGGTGTATTAATTTGCAGCATGAAATCTTTAGCTCAAATGCTTGTAGGCATATTGTGTGTGCTTTGAAAACCGAACGATGGCAAAAGCTCCAGCTCTTCTTTCCTTATTCTGGTAGAAAAATGACAAGAGGCGTTGTCATCTATTTCTGAAAGCTTTGTGATACAATAACGTTAGAGTTTCTCATGAAGATTCCATACACTTTGTAACTGCTGCTTAAAATGGAGAATTCATTTAGCTTACATTCTTCCTGAAGCATGTTCCTTTATAGTAACTGACATGTACTAATGCTAACTTGTAATATATATACAAACGTAATCATCAAGAGGAACTGACTTGCTGTCCTCAGATTTCAGATTGCTGTCAGTGCAGTATTGTGCTAAATCTGGTTGCAACTACTGTAGCTACCTGGTAATCTGATGTGCTGACTTGATATTTCTTGCTACCTTTCCTGCTGGAGGTAGGTTTCTCCTACCTTCTGAGATCTGTAAATTTGCTAGAGAAAATGGATTCTATGCAGTTACCTGAAGGTTCTCTAATTTGCCTCTGAGATAAGAAGGATAAGCAGACAGTTTGTCACTCATTTCCTTAGGAAGCTGACATGAAAATGAAATACTTCTTCTCTAGCATAGCATTTTCTCCTGTTATCTAACACTTGCAGATTTCTATGCTTGCGCTGTCATGAAACCTACTCTAAATTATTGTGTATCACTGTTATTCTTTTTGTGAAGCTGAAATGTGTTTTCTCTTTGGTAAGTGTTGGTAAGTCTATCTGAATTTCATCTAAGTGTGCCAGTAAGTAGAAAGCTCAAAGCTGTGCAATAGAAGAGCCTGAAAAGTCTTCATACTGGTGACAACAATTTTAAGGTTACCCTGTTTTTGTTTTTTTTTAGTTGGCCATAGTTTCAGTTTCAAAAGCAGTCCCAATATTTAATCACTCTTGTGCATACTTATTTTATTTTGCATTGGGCAAATCTGCAGCTGATTCGTTGATAAATTGAAATAGAATACGGGAGTATGTATTGTTATTATTAAAAGGTTTATAGGTAATGTGACTTAATGTGGAATATATGGCTTACCACTATAGTACACGGGGAAAAAAAAGCTGAATACTCCAGAATACAACTTCTTTTCTAAAGCAGTGTTTACTATTTCTGTCTTTAATTTAGCCAAGGGAAGAGATGGTGCTAAGTGGAAAATACAAAACTGGTGAACAAATACTTCGTCTAACAAATGAAAGATTTGCAGTTCCAGAAATACTCTTCCATCCTTCAGATATTGGTATTCAAGAGATGGGAATTCCTGAAGCCATTGTTGATTCTATTCAGAATTTACCAGAAGGTATAATTTTAGAAGTGTTTTGGAAGTTGTTATTTTATTTTAAATTTGTTTTAGCACCCAAAGAGCCATAAGAAGCTAAATACTCTCAGTATGTCAGCTAGGCTGTTCTGAACTGTTCTGTCTTTTGGTGTGTATCACGTAGCCTAGAACTGATTCTTGTCTGTAAGATGCCCACTTATGCAAACACAGCTTTGTGGTGGTTCCTAGGTAGGCTTCTACTTTTGCTTCAGTTAATCACTGTGTACTGTATTACTAATGTGATCTGCCTGTCTTAAGTGATGGAATATCCTTAAATTTTTCTTCAGTAAAAGAAAATTCAACCTGGCCAAAATCAGTCATTTAAGCATCAAAGTCTAAAACCTTTCTGACTGCTGTGTGGGACAGAAGTAATATTAGTGCCTTTATGTTACAGATTATATAGATGTAGTTAATGTTACTACTACTACAAGCATTTTCATAGGTTTTGTGATGTCATGTAAGGATGGAGGTGTTGAGACTATGAAATGGTACAATTTTTAAGAGTACAAAATAAAATTCATTTTGAAAGGACAATGTGTTGGTAGGCATGAAATTTAATATACAATTAAAAGACAATGTTGATTTTTAGAAATTAAAGAAGAGACGGTGATTGATCAGTTGTATTTTGCAATGAATACAACTGTGATGTTGATCACTAGATTATCACGACTTCTGTATGTATTTCTTAACTCATTTCCAATTCATAAGAAAACTGGGGAAGAAAATTGTAATTTCTAAATACATCCTTAGTCTCTAACTACAGGTTTTATTTATTTTAAAGAAATGCAGCCTCACTTCTTCAAGAACATAGTTCTGACTGGGGGAAACACACTTTTTCCAGGCTTCAGAGATCGAGTGTATTCTGAAGTGCGATGCCTCACTCCAACTGACTATGATGTTTCTGTTGTTCTCCCTGAAAAGTAAGTCCTAAACTGTACTGAGCAAACTATCAGGCAGGACTTCTTTTGCTGATAAAAAGATACACAATATTTATATTAATCCCTCTGAGTGAACCAAAATTGTTCAAGAAAGATTGTTTTAATTTGTTGTATTTTCAGAGAAATGAAATGTACTAGAGACCATCTGCTTGTCTGGTATATTGCCTAGTAAAGTTAAGCACGCAAGCAGTTCTTTCCAGGATGAGTGTTATAAATAGATCATTAAGACTGTAGTCTCATCAAGAGAAGTGGATACATAAGTATGCACGATTAGAGTTTAGTCCTTTACTTAAAAGAATTATTAGTATATGAATGCTGATGTGTCAGTTTTAAGACAGGCACTTCAAGGACTTGAAAACATCTTTGTAGATAGTGAATATATGGTAGAGACAAAACAAGTAGTCTTCAGTCATACAAAAGAGTATCTTTACCTTTTAAAGTATTATTAGAAAATATTTTTGAATATTAAATAATAGTCACCTACGCAAAGAAAATACGAAGACATTTCTATTACCTGCCTCCCAAAAGTTACTTAATTTTTATAAAATGAGAAGTCAGCCCTGACAAAGTTTCAAACTTTGTCTCAAAGCTTGACTGGAGTTGGATGGTTTCATTTAGCAGTCAAAAAAAAAACCAAATCATCTGAGAACAGTCTTTTCTGGTGTGATATATTTTTGATAGATATGGTCAAATAAAAGCATGCAGTGATGATTTCCAAGAACTGTATTTTAAATGAACTTGCACAAGATTGACAGTGGTTTTGTTCATTTTTCAGCCCTATTACTTATTCTTGGGAAGGTGGGAAGCTCATTTCTGAGAATGACGATTTTGAGGACTTGGTAGTAACCAGAGAAGATTATGAAGAACATGGACACAATATATGTGAAGAGAAATTTGATATTTAAGTAGCATAGTTGGTTACGTTGTTATTCCATTGTTTTACTCAGAGTGGAGCTCTGAGCTTTTCTCTGTCAGTTAGGATTGTGTTTTAGCTTTCCTGTACTTCAGTGGATTGGGAGAAGTTCATTTTCAGAATAAAGTTTTACAAGCCTAATCTTTACTGACTGCTTCATTATGTTCTTAGAGCAAAAAGTCTTAATAGTGTGAGACAAAATAGTGAATGCTATTACTGGTATAACACACGGGGTAAGAAATTAAGATATATTTTTTTCAAAAATAAACGTTACTGTCATACAACTGAATGGACGTTGAACAATTCTTAAAAGGTCACTTCAGCTTTGCCCATTCTAAAAACAAATATGCGAGTCTTGGTTATGATTATGTTAGTGAATAGTCACGAGGGGAATATAATTGAAATGTGACCTCTGCCATTGGTAATATGCATAGCCTTTGAGAAAAAGAGTAATTGGAACATTTTCTTCTTAAAAAGAGTTGGGAGGTTAGTGGGTTGTGGGGGTTTTTGTTTATTTTCCAGGAAAGCAAATAAGTTACTTCCTCATCTTTCTGGAATCTACCAGGCTCGTATCTGAGGTGAACCAAGTCTGCAGCTGTGGCCTGGTTACTCATATCTGTTTAAGCTACATGTAACCCATCTGTAAGTGTATGAACCCAGGACACTGTATGAACAGGAACAAAATTATTCCTAAGCTTATGCTACTGTGCCAGACTATTCTAGATAGCAAAGGAGGGAATAGCGCAGAGCTGCAACAGGGGAGGGTCAGGTGTGGGGTTAGGGACAGGTTCTTCACCAGAGGGCGGTAGGCATGTCCTGTGAACTGACTCACACGCACTGGGGAGAGTCAACAGAAGAAAAGCAACAGATTTTACATACAAGTGAGGAAGTTTTTGCTGGTAGCGATCCCACACATGCTCTGCTCTCAATACCACACCAGAACATCAGCCTGACCAACAAGCCATACCAAAGCGGTTGGCTTATTTCTCGCCCAATTTAACTGCCATCTCCCCAGAACCACAAGGCTGGCAGGGCCCTCAGCTCTGACCACCGCTCCAGCAGGGCCACCGCAGGGCCACGTCCAGCCGACTTCTGGAGATCTCCAAGGCGCTGACAATCCTACGCCCTCTTCGGGCGACCCCCGCTGCTCCTCACAGCCGCAGCACCGCACCTCGGCCGGGCACGAGCGGCCCCTCACAGCCCGCCCCGCCGCCTGAAGAGACCCCCGAGGCGCGCAGCTGAACGAGCCGCCATAACGGAAGCGGCCGCGCGCATCACTTCCCGCCCCCCGCCGCCTCCCTCCGCCGCCGCCTCGGCCCTGCCCCTGCGGGGCGGAAGTGAGCCGCGCGCAGGCCGTCCCTCTCCCGGCGCCCTGGCTCTCGCTATGGAGTAGCCGGAGTGGGACGGGACGGAGCCAGCGCCGGAGCTAGCTGACAGCCGGTCCTCCGGGCCCACGGGGCGACGGGCGGCCGGGTACCGCGCTAGCGGCTCGCTCCGGGCTCAGGTGAGAGGCGCGGCCCGGCCCCGCGGGGCCACCCGGGGCCTAGTGCCGCTGCGCGGGGCCGCGGGGGCTGCGGGTGCGCGTCCCGGGAGCGGCGCTCGGGCCCGAGGGGAGGGCCCGCACCGGCAGCGGGGCGGGAGGGGCCGCGGGGCCGGAGTGCAGCCGCTCCCGCCCCGGAGCAGCTGCGGGGAGGGGTTCCGCAGCGGGTCCGCTCTGGCTGTAAATAACAGTGACATGTTGGTGCGGAGGGCCGGCCCGCGAGAGGCGGTCGACGGTTGTGCGGCGTTCAGGTCAGGGCTCTCCTGTTAACGAGGGACCGCCACAACCGTCTTCTGTCAGTTCTTGTTAAGGTTCCAGCTGCAGTTCAGCGCCAAAATGCTAGAAGAAAAAAAAAAAAAAAAATGAAGCCGTGAAGGTGACTTACTCTGGGGATTTATTTCAGATTTTATTTCAGCATTTTCAGTGTTTTGTTTCATTTCTTGTTACTGTGAGGGCTGTTGCTTACTCCCCTCGCACAGTGGCAGGGCCGTCACTGTGCTCATGCATTTCTGCCGGTGTCTTTCTGCTGATGTGTACCGGCACAAAGACCACCCGCAGTTGTGAGGGGACTTCATGAAAACGATGCCCTAAGCAAATGCTGCATTTCCTTTTAGGATTGGTTCCAGATTCCGTAGGCTTGGTGTACTTATCAAGCTCTTGCTGTCACGGACTCGTTATCAGTAACCCTTTGTGTTCAAACAGAAGGAAAAGCAAAGTTTTTAAGCGTAATTACATGTCTTGTGTTACATGTCTGAGCACTATTACTCATAAGATCTTGTACTTTCCTCATTTGTTACCTTTTAATTTGAGGTGAAATTGTCATTCCGGGTAACAGACTTGCTTTGTCGCCCTGTGGCTGTTAATTCTGCTATAAATAGTAGTTCAGTCATAGAATAACTGAACAATTAAACATTTTCCTGCAGTTGAGAACTGAAGTTACGTTTCAGGTATGGTCAGTAACATTAAGGTCTGTGGTATTACAGTTATTTCTCAAAACAGAATGTTTTGTGTTTTTTTTTTCCCCTGGATTTTCAAAGTACGCTGTCCTTGTTGATGTAAATGTTCTTATTGAAATCAATAATAGCAATCATTTTTATAGAGCCAAAAAAAAAAGAAAATAAGCTTCTTTTGGAACACAGTCCAAATGTTGACATGAGGATTTCTACAAATGCATAAATGGTTTTTGATAGACTTAAAACCAAAGCTGTTTATCGAGGAGTACATTTCTCAGTACTCCTTTCCCTTAGCTGAACAAATCAGTGATCTGTGTACTGTCAGGCTAGAGATGAACAGGTTGGACTGGGCCTGCTAGGATTGCTAAATCCTGACCCTTCAGACACCTGGATGTTGTGGACATCCTCACCTACTGGCTTTTCTAGCCATCTCACTATAGTTAGTCTGTCACCCACAGTAGAGGGCAGTTCTGAATTAATGAATGCTACACCATTTTTTCACTGTCTGGCTAGAGAAGCTCTCTTTCAGGTTTATACAAAGGAACGTGAGCATGCATGTGCACGTTTCCTTCATCCTATCTCTGCAGCTAATTATGTGGAACTTCTCTCCAGTTTTGAGAATTGCAACAGAAGAATGTGTTGCATTCATACTATAGAAGACTTGTCGGTAGGGAGTGAATGAAACAAAACACAAACAGCAAGTAAATGAGATTTGTGATTATTTTAAACTTGTTAAGATTGATTTTATAGTCCTTTAATATAGAGAGTTTGTCCCATAACATAGCTGCAGAAAAAGTTCCAGAGATTCCTACCGCTGTGTTCAGAATACTCTGTGATCCTTATTTCCACCTATTCATCAGGTTAATAAAAAGTACATTTATAAAGGAATATTAGACAGTGTCTAATAACTGTTTGGTCTTGGGCTGCACAGTTAAGAATTGCATGCGTTTGTCCATAGCATAACTGATGAAGTTGATTTAGTGTTATAAAATGCCACTTACAAATAATAATATAATTTAATAAAGGAATTCCATGTTTCTATAGTTTATTTCCAGATGTTCTCAATAAAACAATACGTACCAAGCAAGTACATAATTATTCTTATCTCACTGTACTTAGACTACTCAGTTTCAGTGCCTCATTATCATTTCATCCTGCATACGCATCATATCTGGTTCTACTCCTGAGTGGTTCTGTTGGAGCCATAACTGCTATTTCCAGTTTTAAAGCTGAGTGTGAGATTGAAATCTGTGCAGCTGATGCCTTTCCTTTTTTTTTTTTATACTAATATCTCTTTTTTATATAGTACGTTTTCTTGAATTTTTGATTTTGGTACTCTCTTCAGAAGTGGAAAGTGCTCATCAGATGTGGCTGTTGGAGAAACGCTTATTGAGTCACAGTAGGAGTGTGTTTCTACATTTCACTGTGGAGTCTACTGAAAATGCAATGTAACTGCAACGGTAATCAGTATAGGGCAACATAGCAGTGATGCTTCCAGCACTGGGCTAAGATCTAGGATTTGCTTAAAACTAGGTTAGTTCTGCTCCAAACATCTACACTAGAATTAATTCTTCCGTTACTTTTTTTCTTCTTCTTCTTTTAAGAGAAAATTTGCCTACTTTGTTTATTTTCTCTTGTAGGAAAGGGGGTGAAAGGTTGCATGTCTGAATAGTATGATCAATTTCAGTCAAGTTTGACTGAAATACACAGATGCCAAAGATAAATTACTACAGATTTGTGAGACTAAGGAACCATGGAGAAGAAACAAACTCCATCTCTGCCTTGAATATGGAAAATGTTGTAATGAATGCATATCTGATTAGATTCCAGATAATCTGTGTAGACCAGAACAATGCCCTATGATACCTGAGCAGTGGGAAAAGCTTTAGTTTGTTCAAATAGATCAGGTGTGTGGTGGGGCTGATTGGCCCCAGTGCTCCCTGGATTACTTGTTACTGTCTTCTCCTTACTTTGTCCTCATTACCATGACTTGGAAAACATCTTTATCACAACTGACTCTGGTCTCTTCCATTTGATTAGTAGTGACATTCTTTGTTTTTCAAGGTAATTTTGCATAAATTATAATCCAATAAATCGAGTATAGAACGAGTAAGGCTATATTTCAGCATATTTGCTAATGTGTTATCTTAGGTTTGTTCTTCAAGTTGAAGACATTAACATTCTTCATACCTTATATGAAGGGAGGGATGAAGAAATATTCTTCAATATTTCTTTAAAATATGCCGTATAATACCGATTCCAGGAGATCATTTCTCTTTGCGTTCTCTCTTCATCTTTGCATATACTGATAAAGAAGATGAATGCCTGTCTCTCACTCTCTCTCTCACTATTTCTTTCTTGTCTCCATTCTTTCTTATATATCCATTATCCGAGAGACAACTGTATAAATGTGGCATATCCTTCAAACTTTTCTCTGGCAGAAAAGAGAAATCAGATTTTTTTTGAACTAATTATGTCAACTTAGGAGACTGGATAAGTACACAGTAGAGGGAGAGGAAAGTGAACTAAACTGTAAGGAACCACAGTTGTTTAGCTCTCAAATTTACAAGGTTATGCTAATAAACTTACGTGTACAATCTTGTTGAAAAAAGCATAAACAGGCAGTTTCTTGTTTCTTACTTTCACAGCAGCTGATCAGCTCATGAATACTCAGATCAGACAAATAATGTCAGAAATTCTAATGGGTAAAATACTAAATTTTGAGCTTGTGTTTTGTTAGTCATGATGTAGGAGAGAACAGTTTGATTTTTTTTTAATTGTCTTCTGCATAATAGAAATTATTCTTTTGCTGGCCCTCAAGTGTGAGCAGTCTTTTCCCTCAGAAAATGTCTGATTCCATGAACACTGAATTAATGGAGCCTGGTTTCCTTCACCTTTGGTTTTGCTGATTGATATTAATATAGAAGTTGTGAACCTTTCCTTTCACAGGAGCAGTTTATAGATTCTCTAATGGATTCAATCATCTTTTTCTTTTCAATAAATGGTTGAGTTTTTCAGTCCTCAATTGCTTTGATAGATCTTATGAAGAGTGATCAACAGATTCAGCAGTTTCTGAGGAGGAGTAGCAAGGACATACAGCCCCAGGCATGTGCACGCAAATATGTGTTTTCAGTATGAATATACCTTGGAAATTATATTTCACTATTCTTTTTTTTTTTTTTATGGTTACTCCTGTATCCTAATGGATTTTGGTTTTGGACCTTAATATTATTTTCAACATTTGTCTTTGTTTACAGAATTTCTAAAAGACTACCAAGCCTTTTTTTCTTGTCTTTTTAGGGTAGTACATTGGTGTACAGTTGACACAATGGAGTCCATGCTGAATAAGTTGAAGAGTACTGTTACAAAGGTAACAGCCGATGTCACCAGTGCAGTCATGGGAAATCCCGTTACCCGGGAATTTGATGTGGGTCGACATATTGCCAGTGGTGGTAACGGTCTTGCCTGGAAGATATTTAATGGAACTAAAAAATCGACAAAGCAGGTGAGTTGTCAAGTAACAACGTATGTTTATAAGTGTTAAATAACAGACTGGTAGGTATCACTTGGTAAATGATTTTCAGAAGGAAAATCCAGCTGTGCAGACAAATACTAAGGGTGTAAAAATGAAGACCCCAAAATTATTTCAATATAATGTTATCAGCTACTTAAGTGAGCTTTGCTGCTGGAAGAAGTGGTTCTGTATTCATAGCACACAGCTCAGGACCAAGATCAAGAACTGATTTGAGTTAACTGATCTGTCAAGAAGGATGAGGTTTGTTTGTTTATTTTAACACAGTTCATTTCTCCAGCTTAGTTTACTTTGCAGTTTTGGGGCACAATTATGCTGGTTTTTTACAGCGTTAAAAGATCATGAACTGTGCCATTATTTGATCTCAGTAAAACAGGCTGTGATTTTTTTGTTCTGCTTTGACACACAAATTGAAGGGTTAGAAATGTTATTAAGAAATGAGATACAGTGGCAGACAGGCATTGCATAGTGGAGGAGGGTGTGTAGGAAGTGAGTTCTGCCTCATTGTGCAACTTTCAGACCAGTATTGTTGCCAGAGAAGTAACTCTGCCTTAAAGTGTTACAGTTTAGGGCACTAGTATAGGTACTCTGGCTCCACTTGAAGCTGCATGTATAGATAAAAGTGGGACTGTGGCTTTGGAAGAAGGTTTGTCTTCAGTAATGACAGAGATGGTGGGATTGATTGCACCTTCAGAAAGTTTGAGGGTGAAACACCAATCTGATTGGTGTAGTTGATACAACAGAAGCAAAGGATACCTTCCAGGGAGGCCTGTGGGTCCACATGAGCCTGCTTAAGTTCAACAAGGCCAAGTGCAAGGAGTTGCACTTGGATCGGGACAATCCCAGACACAACTACAGACTAGGAGAAGAACTCCTTGAAAGCAGCCCTGTGGAGAAGGACTTGGGGTTCAGGTGGATAGAAAGCTAGACATGAGCCAGCAGTCCATGCTTTCAGCCCAAAAAGCCAACAGTATCCTAGGCTGCATCAAAAGAAGGGTGGCCAGCAGGGCAAGGGAAGGGATTGTTCCCCTCTATTCTGCCTTTGTGAGGCCCTATCTGGAGTGCTGTATCCAGGCCTGGGGCCCCCAGCCCAAGAAAGATGTGGAGCTGTTGGGATGGATCCAGAGGAGGGGCCACAGAGATGATCAGAGGGCTGGAGCACCTCTCCTATGAAGAAAGTTTGAGGGATCTGGGCTTGTTGAGCTTGGGGAAGACTCCAGGGATACCTCATTTTGGTCTTCTGATACTTAAAATGAATTTTGAAAGTCGGTCTCCCTCCTTTTTATCACAACCTGATACTGAGGGGACTAGGGGGAATTTTTTTAAACTACAAGAGGAGATATTGAGATTAGATACTTGGGGGTATTTTTCACTCAGAGGATGGTGAGGCACAGGCTGCCCAGAGAAACTGTGAATGCCCCATTCTTGGAGGCATTTATAAGGCCAGGTTGGATGGAGCTCTGGGCATCCTGGTCTGGTGCATAGCAGCCCTGCAAGGGGAAGGAGGATTGGACCTAGATGATTTTTAAGGTCACTTCCAACTCAATTGATTCTGTGAATCTATGAGAAACAGAGTTTAAAAGCTGGTGCTATAGAACATAATTTTATTGATTGGGACAAATGTGAAATATCTTTTTAAAACTTGGGGAGAAAATAGAATATTCTTTGAGTAAGTAGAAGATACAGTTAAACCTGATGCTGAAGTAATATGAAGTCACTTGCAGAATGAATCAGCTTGCTGCAGATGTGCCAAAAGAAATGGTCAGAGTAACATAGTTCAGTAAGCATTTATACAGCCTGTCAGATGGTAGCTAGTGGAGAAGTATAGTATGCAGAATAAATACTGTGTGGGCATTGTGTGATGTGTGTCAGAATCTGCATAACGTTAAGCATATGTTGTACCATGTTTCTCATGCATCTGTCTAGCCGTGACACAATTTTACTCATAGTGCTTACTGAATTTATCAAATGTGCTGAATTTGTGTTTGTTTTGTGTTGTTTTTTGGTCTTCTTCAATCATACAGTGCAGTAATAATGTTGAAGGTTTTGATAGGTTTTATACAATCTCCATGTTCCATAAGCAAGTGACCTGTAGTGGGCATAGCTTTGAGAGTATGGAGTGTTGTAATTGCTTTCACTCTGCCCAACTGACAGTATGTGGAAATCCATTCCCATGAATAGGTTGTGTGTTGTTCTTTTTTTACCAAGCCTTTGAATGGGTGCCTGACTGTTGATTTTAGAGAGTGTTAGTTCAGATGTTACCATATTTGAACCTGCATTCTCTCTGTAAACCTTGACTAACACCTGTACATTTGTATGCCATCATCAGTCATTAAAAATACAGCGGCAGTTCTATTGCAGAGAATTTTAGCTGGCAATTACCATTCATTATTAATATTGCCAGTTAGGTAACATCATGTCAACATTCAGTTGAATATTGCAAAAGAGAACTATCCGTCAGGACAAAACACTCTGTTCTGCCGTGTCTGTTCTTCAGCATTACTTTGTATTTCTTTTGCGTGGGCCTATTGAAGGCTGTTTGGGCAGTATGGAAGAGGCTGGCTGTTGTACTCCAAGTAGTTGCATTCACTTCCTGTGCATCCTTGTTCAAATAGATCACGTTTGATCAAGGACATCCTTATTCAAACGTTTGACATCCTTGTTCAAATTGCATCACATGCTGCATGCAATTCCTGTATTGCAAATGTGTGTATCTGTCTTGGAGCTACAAGTACTTGGCATGTTTGTTTGTTTATGTATAGGAATCAAATAAAGAGGATGTAAGGCTTAATTGCCCTGCTTGTTGTTTTACAACACAAGTAGTAATTTAATTCATTGTAGCCATGTAAAATAGATAGATTGGAGTTTCAGTATTGCATCAGCAATGCTGATCTGAAATGTTTGTTTCCCAGAACAAATGGCAGTCAGCAGCTGAAGTTTAAATTCCAAACGTGAATTAATTTGATTCTTACTTTAATGCTGTGACATATACAAAAATTCAAAGCTTCAATCTCTGGTGACAGCAGATATATGATAGTATTCTTTTCTGCATATATATTTTAAATATGTCTCATCTATTCTTGCTTACTTTACAGGTGACTGAATAATAACCTAACAGAATGCGAGGAAATTACTTTCTTATGTGCTTATGTTTGGTGTTGTTTGCTGTTTATTTGAAATATTTTGGAGTCTTTCTGGTTTTACCTTCCAGTTATACAGCAAGTTACATGAAGTAACACATTGCTTACTTTACAGTATGTGCTTCTGCCCATTATGGATTTGCTTATGCAATCTGAATGTACTGATGTGCTTCTGGCATAGTGTGGCATTTGTCCTTTTTTCCAATTAGAGCAATCAGAAGGAAATACGTAGGGTAAAGTTACTTCAGGATGTACATGCTGGCTTGATTGTAAAAAATAGTAGAATTAAGGAGATAATGGCTTCCACTTTGGGACTATTGTAGTCAGGTTTAGTTTTTATTGTCATAGTGCTACATATAGGTAAATCAACTTTGTGGATTTCAGCTATAGTACTTTTGTAGTTGAAGCTTTCTATTATTTAGACTTTGAGGGCAAATTCATTTCAAATGTTAAATGGTAACATATACTTTGTGACTGAAACAAACTGATGGGAAAGTAGAGTTAACATGATAGAGAAATATTGTCTAATAATAAACTTGTAAAAAAAAAAAGAAAAAAGCTGTAGGAAAATCTTTTCTGGCAAAAGACCAGAGTAACATTGGAATGCTTTCCAGTATTTTAATTCAGAGACTATTTTGCTTTGCACAGTGGGGGAGGCTTTGGTAAAACATCATGTGTTTTCATATTGAGTGGCATTTGATTATTCATTAAAAAAAATGTGTGAGTGCATTTGGGTAAAATAGAGAAGAAATATAAAAGGCAAAGCAAACAAAATTTCTAAAATCAAGCGCTCCTTTGATTTTGTTTACAGCTTTGTCTTTAACAACATTATTACTTTTCATCTTTTGCACAAGAGCACCCTGTCACTGGAATCATAGGATAGATGGCAAACTGCTGTCATTCAGCATTTTGTAGGTTTTTCTTCCTTCCATATTGTCCTGTGCTAAGTCTCTGCTGTTAATACTGTACGCTATTCTAAATCTCCTTGAAAAGAGTGATTGAGTTTCTCTGACGTCCACCACTACAGTGCTTTGATGTTTTTTATATTGTTAACATCTTTCCTCAGCATGCAGTGAAATAGGGAGGATGAATTGGTGCTGTTAGATCATTACATTTTCACAGCTTTTAGAGTTTTTATTTAGAAATGCCTTATAGTTGTGTTTCTGTCTTTAGCAACACATATACTCAGTGTTTCTGCAGTCTTTGTGTGGCTTGCCTTCCTCTCAGAGTCAAAAGGGAAAGCATTACATGACTAGGTGGCCCTGGTTGCCTTTTGTTGTTGGGAACAGTACATTAGGAGCTTAGAATGGAAACGATGGAGCACAGGCTACTGAGAATCAGCAAGTCTGGTTGCACTATTTATTTTCTTTGCCTTGGCCATGGACTTTGTTGATAGAAATCTGCAAAACTTCAATACTTCTTTTTCTTTCCTTGAGAATAGAGTAGGGCTTTCTTCAGATATATATTGTAGAGCTTCTTGCATTGATGGGATTGTACTGTTGATTTTTAAAAAAGTATGCATGTCCCTAATTTCATATAGGTTTTATTTTTGGTTGTGCTATGTACTGAGTGAATTTCATTGGTTATTTCTAGGAAGTGGCTGTTTTCGTGTTTGATAAGAAGCTAATAGACAAGTATCAAAAATTTGAAAAGGATCAGATTATTGATTCTTTGAAACGAGGTGTTCAACAGCTAACGAGGCTTCGACACCCTCGACTGCTTACTGTTCAACATCCATTGGAAGAATCTAGGTAAGCTGTAGTAAAGGTGAGAACAGACTTCCTTAATTATTGTTTTGTTGTTCAATATAAAAAGTCTGGAACATTCAGCACTTACATCTGATGAGGTTCAAGTTTAATATATTTACTCATGTGAGAATGGTATTCTCCTCATCCTCAAATCTATATTCACCAAGTCATAGGATGCATCCTTGGTGTGAATCTAATTGACAATCTGTTGCGTGATCTAAGTCCAGCTGCATCTGGAGGACTACACATGACCATTACAGCAAGGATATTTAGTTGTTCAATTAATTTCACTTTTAAAGAGCTTTTTAAATTTGTTTTCTTTTAAAAGGTTGTTCATTTATTTTTTTCCATTTACGAGATTAGGGACTGTTGGCAAATTGTATCTTTGTGGCATGTATGCATTTAAAAGATCCTCAGATACCAAATGAGGGAGACAGATTTGTATCTTTGTAGTGTTAATTTGATTTTTATAAGATTGGTCACTAGGAACAATAATAGGTTAGTTTTACACCTTTTTTATTCGATTATAGTGATAAGAACACACTAAAATCTGATACATAAAATGAAGATTTAACATTACAGTAGAAAGCTGATCCTACTGAGGAAGATCACAAAGCTTTTCAACTTCTTCTAAGGAAGTTTTTTTCTAAGTAGGGCATAATAAAGAGTCTCGTACATTACTTTTCGATCTTGTCCACTTTTTATTCTGTCTATTAACCTGCATATTTCCAAAGACACTGGTTTCTAGTTGCTGAGAAAGCCGTGGGAATACTTCTTTATCTCTGCAGTGCCTACTTTGGGAAAGATTTATTGAATCAAATGGCAACTGCGTATTCATATATATCTTTCCTCCTGTACTAAAGTCATTTGGTTTAGTCTGCTCCTTGTGTAAGTCTAAGGTGAATTGCTAATTGAAGAGAACTGTCAATATTGCACAGTAGTAAGTAAATTATCATAACCAATTTAATGGCCTAGGGTTGTCTCATTCATCATTTATGCAGGTGAGTTGTATATCCCAAGATATACCTCAAGGTTTTCACTTAAAATTGACATGGTGTTTCAGTTGAGACAGAAACCTTGTATTTTTTTTCCTAAATTCTACAGTTAAGAAGAAGATGGTAAGATTCATACCTTGGAGAGATAAGAAGGCTTTGGTATTCTCCTTGCAAACAATTTAAGCCTTTTGGGTAAAATTAATCTTGCAATTCTGTCAGAGTTCTTGTTCATGAGTTTTTAGTAACACTCTGCTTTGGTCTGAATACTGTTCATACTCAATAAGCTCTTTGTAGGGGCATCACTATGACCAAACCTACTCAGCTGCTTGCTGTGCCAGAAACTGGCGTAAGAGATTTGTGGGGTTCATGAAAGGAAAATTTGCTTAGACTGTGTATATATCCCTGTACAAGTGTACTGGAAGACTGATAATTTTTTTAGACTAGAAGAAGGTGTTTGCGGAGTGCTTATGTTTTGAAGACATCTATAGTGGGCTCTTTCTGGGCTGGTCTTTTTTTGGTGGATCCAAAGTAACATACAGTTGTGCTGAACTGCTTGCACAGTTTATTCTTTTTTTTTGTGGTGTGGTGCAAAAGAATGCTTTTGGTGTATCTGCACCAAGTAAGTATTTCTAGGCTATACCATTTTGATCCCAGTATGTAGGTAGCTACTGCTAATGTATTGCTTCTGTTTCATATATTTGGTATTCAACATAATTATGTTGATTATAAATATATTATTATATATAAATATTACATGCATTTATAGAATGTATGCAATGTGTATTTTTATTTATACTGAACATTTAATATAGCATATATTTACTTACAGCTTGTTTTGGCTTCCAGTAACAGAAAAGCATGAAAAAAGCCAAATTGTAAAACCATTCACAAAGAATGAAGGGTTTCAGATATTTAATTTCATAGACACTCCATCTGTTGTAGTTTTTCCCAAAGCATATGCGTGTTTGGCCATTACTTTTCTTTGTAACTTGTTTTCTTTTTATTTTGTTACTCAGAATGTCATTTTGATATTATTCAGGGAACTGTTGAGGAGGATGCACTGCCTGGCAGATAACAGCTCCTACAATATTAAATTGCTTTAATTAGATTTGCCCCATCCTTCCGTTATTCTGATGTGGTACCTTATTTAATTAACTCCTGAAGTAAAAAACCGAGCAGCCATCTTTCTATTCCCCCAAAGCAACAGCAGTTGGAGTGTTTATGTTGTGAAAGTACTGAATAACTGTTTTGTAAGTATTTTCTGCCATCGATGCCTTAACCATACTAAATGGAGGAGCTCCACGGTAAAGCTGAAATCAGATTAAAAATGAAGGTGTTTGTCTTTCTGTGCTTCGATTCTTCCTGGTGATTAATCAAAGAATGAGGTTTGCAGCACTAGCTTTGTTAACAGAGAAGTGGAAGAGATGGTGTCTGCAGAATGGTGCGAAGGTGGCAAAGCAATTACAGTTCAGTCAGGTTAGTTGAGGCTTATGAATCAGTGAATTTTGATTTTCTTTTTTTCCTTCAGGAGGGCATCAGAAAAAAACTAAAGTCGCTCTTAGTCTGGATGAGTAATGAGAGTGTTGCATATTTCATCAACCTTCCTTTACCTCAAAGAGCAAGTGTGCTAATCTACTGAGATATTTAAAAACTTTGTGATAGATTCATGCTGAAACATAGTGTCTTCTGTGATTATTTTAAAGGAATAAACAAAAGGTTAGGCTTCTGCCTTCTTGCCAGTAGCTACATTACTCACAAAAGTATCTTTGCTTGTGTTATTCAGTCTTGGTTTTCTGTGTTCATGGTGGTGCAGTGTTTGAATGCAATGTGTTTGCACGAAAAATATTCATTCTCAGACCAGATTTGTGTTACCATCCACACAGTGCTTTCTCCAAAAAAATAAAAAAACTGATTGTAGCTTCCAATATTCCAATATTGTTCAGAACAGGGTGAAGAATGGAAATATATAAAACAAGTTAGTCTTTTTCTTACATGAATTTTGTGAAACTGATGCATGCTGTTTTTAGGACTTCAAAATTTGACTTTCTGGAGCACAGTGTTACAACCACTCTGCTCTTTGTGCTTCATCTGTGCTTTTTAAACAGTGCTAACACAGATCCATTAAAAAGACCTATAGTTCAGGAATAAAGCAGTAGATAAATTAATTAGAGAAACAGTTCATACAACAAGCATAGTGGTGTGCGTCTCTGATTACTATCTGACTACATTAAGCATTGCTTCAATCAGGAGGCATATCAATTTTAGGCACAGCTAACAGCCTGATTTTACAGGGTTTAATGGTAGTAAGAAATATTTGTTTTTCTTGGATCAGAGCAGGAAAAAGTATAGTTTTCTTAAAACTTTTGTGAAGTGCTGTGTGCATCATGAGTGTTGTATGTTGATGTTAGAGAATACAATGACGTAAGCTGATTTCTGTACTATAATATTTTCTTTTCATTTCACGTAGATATATGCATATATAAAATCTCTTGTTCAATGATTAGAAGCCTGAAATAAAATATGCTTTTAGGTTAACACGGAGTCTCTGCTAATGTATAATATGGTACCTTCATGGTTGCTCATAGTCAAGATGTGTTGTATTACATCACTTATAGAAAACTTTCTTTTAATCTATTTTCTCTATAGAGATTGCTTGGCTTTTTGTACAGAACCAGTGTGTGCAAGTTTAGCTAATGTTCTTGGCAGCTGGGACAACCTACCTTCTCCTGTACCATCCGACATTAAAGAATACAAACTTTATGATGTGGAGACTAAATATGGTCTGCTTCAGGTGTGGCATTTTTATTTTTATTATTTTCATGTATTGTTATTATTAATGGTTGTTTTATAAATGCCATGTCTGTGTACAGTTAATCAAATAATTGTGAAGAGAAAGGTGATAATGACCTGAACATTGTAAGTATAAGAGAAGGTGAATACTGGAGGCTCTGTAAGTTGCTGCTGGTTTTGGTTATTCTGATAAGGAAAATTAAGAAATGAATTAATTTTTATATTCTGTATAAATGTTAGTTCTACGACTGTCTCCTCTTTACGTGAATATTTTCTTCCTCTTCTGTGGAGGAGCAATAGCTTGCAGATTTTATTTGGTGGAAATTTTGTTCAACTTCAAAAAACATTTTTGTACTCGTGCTTTGGTAGTTAACCAGCGTTAGTAATCTCACCTGCTGCTTACCCACATCTGTATTTAATTTCCTTCTACATAATTTTTAAAACATAACCCAAAATCAATGATGAAAAATGGCTTCTTAGTTAATTTGTTAGTATAACCATGACCACAGGAAATAAGGCTGTAGATATGACAGACATTTTTGTAGGTGTTGTACAACCCATCTTCGGAAATATTTAACCTGAAATCTTTTATTAACAGGTTTCTGAAGGCTTGTCCTTTTTGCATAGCAGTGTGAAAATGGTCCATGGAAATATTACTCCTGAAAATATAATTTTGAATAAAAGCGGAGCGTGGAAAATTACAGGCTTTGATTTTTGTATCCAGTCAACAAATCCATCTGAACAGGAGGTACTAGATCCATCTTTATATTTTTATTTATTAGTACGTTTCATATTCAGATCTTTGTCTGAAACCAGTTTCTTGAGCTTGCATTTCAATACATTTATGTAATATTCACATCTGTATTTTCTTGGCAGAAAGTTTGAATATATGGCACAGGTCTGCATTGAAGTTCTGCCTTGGATCATCAGAGAAAAAGCCTGACTTGGCTCAGTAGGTCAGAATAGGCTAGTGATAGTTTCAGACAAAGGCTGAAAGTGCATGTGATTCTGCTAACCTGCGTGTTCAGTGACATGCACAACTGTGCATGTTTCTCTTACATCCATTCAGTGCCTCGTTGCTACCTCTTCAAATTAATTTCTGTCGTAGTTCACGTTTCTCTCCTTACAGCAGTGCCTTTGTGTTTGCTTTACGGTTCTTCTAATGTCCAGATTTTACTGCATGAACCAATCATTCTGAGTTACAGCCATTGATTTTCACTAGTTCTGCTTTACTCCATTTCTATTTCATGATTTGAAGGGATTAAAACTTTATTTTTTGCTGCTACTCAAAATTCATATTAGTTTTTTAAAAATTCATAATAAGTTCTTTTTTTTTTTTTTTTTGGTTCTCTTATAGCCCAAGTTCCCTTGTAAGGAATGGGATCCAAACTTGCCATCTTTGTGTCTTCCAAATCCTGAATATCTGGCACCAGAATACATTCTCTCTGTGAGCTGTGAGACAGCAAGTGATATGTACTCTCTAGGAGCTGTTATGTATGCAGTGTTTAATAAAGGGAAACCAATTTTTGAGGTCAACAAACAGGATATTTATAAAAGTTTTAGTAGACAACTCGATCAGGTATCTATTTATGAATATTGTACATTTATTTTCATATTTGAAAAGTCACTATTTTAAAGCAAACTTAAATATTTTAGACACAAGTAAAAAAATCCTAAGCAAAATATGGAAAATGAAAGTATGTGTAGGGAAATTTATGTACTAACTTTACCAGCTAGAGGATTTGTTTTTCAGCTGATTTCTCTATAACCACGTTGAATACTGGTCTTATGGGATAAGTGCTTTACCTATTAGGGCAAATAGTGCCAAACACAAGGCAATGAATTACCAGCATAGGGCTTGTGGAGATTGATGAGTTTAGAGTGATTTTATCAGTCAGCAGCCATTCAGTTATCAGCTATTTCACATTCTTTGTGGACTGTAAGTATTCACAGATGAAGTTAATTGGAACAACTGAGGTAATATATGATCATGTGCAAGTTTCTTTTGTTGCAGCTTCTTTGGGTGCCCACTGCCTTAACCATAGGTACTGGATTTTTATATATCTAAAAAAGACCTCAGATAATAAGACATACTTCTTTAAAAATACTGATTTTCTGTTATTCAGTAACCTGAACACAATTAGAAGCTGGGAACAGGAGAATGTGGTTGGACACAGGTGGGCTGTTGAGAAGCAGAAGGGAAACTATGAGGGATCAGGAGCAAATGGGTTGTGAAAGGGGGGAAGGGAATGTTATCAAAGGTTTGGTTAAAGAAACCAGTATGAGAAACAAATTATTGTGCTAATGTATACTGGAAATAGTTACATACAGGATTTTCTGATTTCATGGTACATATGCTTAAATTTCTATGCAGCTGAGCCGTTTAAGCTCCAGTACTCTCCAGAATATACCAGAGGAGGTGCGTGAACATGTAAAGCTACTCTTAAATGTGGCTCCAGCGGTCAGACCAGATGCAGATCAAATGACTAAGGTCAGTTCATGGAAAATACGGTAGCTATAGGAAAAAGGGAAAACAATGTTTAATTTATGGAAATAATAGAGCTTTTTTGAATTTTTTTTTTCCCTGCTGATCTTTTTGGTTGAAATGTTTTAAAAGAAACATCTATTTTGGAAATGATACTGTTAGCTGGTGGCAAGTATTGCTCTTATACCAACATTTAATATGAAAGAAGTGTGTGCTGAAACAAAATTTAGAGTACTCATTCAATACAACACCATTTTATTGCTTTCTTGAATTGTAGGATAGAGATATTAGGGCTAAATATATATTATAACAAATGTGAGTTAAGCAGTTAATTAAGGCCAGCATGGTGCAAGCTAATATGGAACTTTGCATGGGAAAATCTACCTTGCTCTTTTTAATGAGGTTAAGTTAATCTTTGTAGAGCTGCACAATCTTTTAGTTAAGACTTCTCATGGTACATGATCTGGAATGCAGAATTTAAGTCCTACACTGCAGACTAGCCTGAAGTAGGTGCTGAAAGATTTTTTTGTTGCTGTCTTTACTGCCCTACTCCTATCAACTTCTCATTCTGTCTGACAGCACAACTGCTCTGTATGTTTTTATATGCTTTCATTTTACACAAATTTTTCAACTGAAAACAGATGTCTGAATAGTCAGAAAGACTGATCTCTCTCTAACCGCTGCAGGACCATAAAGTTTGATATATCCTTCCCTGGGAACTAGCAGAAAGGAGGAGGACTCTTACTCATGCAGGTTTTCAAATGCATTACAGTGTCTGTAGGTTTGAGATATACACTGTTCTTTTCGTTCAACTACCAGCTGAAAGCTGAATATTCACAGGTGGATTTTAGATAAAAACAGCCCTGTCCTCACCATGCATTTCTATCACTCTTTCATTAATGATGAAGCAGCTGTGTCAGTATTAATGATTTACCAAGGCAATAGGATAATCCACTCATCTTTGTTAATGTTCATAATCTTGTTCATAAGCTTGGTCTATGTATATACACAAAACTACATTGTTACACAAAACTACATTGTTACACAAAACTTAAGAAGGCCTCTGCCCTCTTTTCTGACAACTAGAGCTGCAGCTGAAGTAATGCAAACATGGGAGATCGTTTATATCCTATCCATTGTAGCTTTTTACAAGCATGTATGAACACTGAAGATAAATTTGTGTAATCAGACATCTATTGCATATAAATTCTTGTTGAAACATTATAATATTCTGGGGATGGTACTTAGATCTGGAAGGTTTTTAGGTAAACCTTTGTAATATTAAATAGCATAGTTACTCCTAGAGAACTTTTGGTTTGTTTTTTTACTTTTTTTTTTAAATTTTCTTCTTGTAAATAAAAAATTACCTATACAATAAGTTAAGTTAGATACGTATTTAAAATGCTCGGAAAATTGTCTTAATGATCAACCTTTGTCTGTGAATATTATGCTACTGAGTATGTAAATGTTTACTTTTCTAATTGTAGGTTGCAGACACTTCATTGTAAAAGTTTACTATAGTACACTGAGAAGGTAAACATACAACTATGTGAGTGTAAGTAAGCTTTCTAATAGTGTTGATCTTATTTTTAGATACCATTCTTTGATGATGTAGGAGCAATGACACTTCAGTATTTTGATTCATTATTTCAAAGGGATAACCTTCAGAAATCACAGTTTTTTAAAGGACTACCAAAGGTTCTGCCAAAGCTGCCTAAGGTATGTAAGTATGACTTCTTGAAATAGTTTAAAAATGCATACACATCTATTAAAATTCTTAATCTTAGAATTCTGAACTTTATGTAGCATTGTACCATAGTAAACTGTCATGAGATTGTCAGAATAAAGTAGCAGGAAAGAAAGGAAAGTTGGAGAATAACATGCAGATTCTCTTCACCTATTGATAAATCAAGAAACAAGAAATGGTAAATTGTGCTATTAGTTTATCTATAAAATCATTGTATATCCTCTGTGTAGTTTATCTCACTTTGAAAGGGGGTTATCTACTTACTCTGCACTTCCAAGGCCTTTGCTTTTTTTCCCAGACACTATCATTAGCTCTTTGAAATCATCTTGCCCTATTTTCTCCGAGTTTGTTTATAGGATTGCTTCAACTTCTTTATAGCGAGGTAGTACTTTAATGTTGAAGGATGCAAAGTATCCTTCCCTCAAAAGACTAAAGGCTTTTTCGTGCTGGCAGGACCCAGAAACCTCAGAAGCTGATGTCTGTCATTCCACATTTCTCCTATGTAGTGCTAGACACTGTCTAGACTGACTCTTTTTCTTGTGGTATTCTCATATTTATGTAAGACATAATGCATATGTGATGTAGAAATAGTATTAGATTAATGCATGGTAGAATAGATGAGCTTTTCAACCATTGCATTAAACTTCTTTCTTTTGAATTGAATTTTGAACTACACAGTGCAAAATTCAGATTTAACATTGTCATCTTTTTAACTGAGTAACTATTTCCTATGATCAGAAATTCTTGATGCTTAGAATTTGGGCATAGATGTATTAGTATTTCATAGTATTTCAGCTAACTTCAGACAGCCACAAATTGCCTTTAGGGCATTCACTTTTTTCTGTCTGTAAAATGTTATTATGGAGATGGACTGTGCCCTTGCTGTTTAATGATTTTTAAAGCATTTAAGCTTTTCTGTCTCTACCTTAGGCATCCACAGTAATTATCTGTATTTTGTCAGCTGAATCCCACTTAGAGAATGTACTTGGAGTTTTCAGGAAGATATGTTAGGTTTATGAGCTTGTTCAGTGGGTTGTGAGGTAGTGAAAGGCTGAGGTCTTGGGTGATAAAACTTATTAAGTTTTTTCTAAAAGAAATATGTAGAATGAAGTTTTCATAATTCATATAAGTGACTTAAAGTCCTATTTTCTGTACAGTTAATAAGTTTTTACTGACCTTCATAGCTGTTGTAGTCTCAAATTGTGTCTTGAGTGCAAGCAGAGACAAGTTAGAAAAATAGAACAGTGTAGATTAGCTTAAATGTATGGTGAAAGTATGTTCAAAATTGGAAGTTTTATCTTTTTTGTTGGTTTTTTTCTTTGTTAACATCAGATTAATGAAAAAGCTGTTGAGCTGGCACAGTAGCAGCATGGTGTAATGTGATGCATGCTTGTTTCTCTCTCTTAGCGTGTTATAATTCAGCGAATTTTGCCTTGCTTGACCTCCGAGTTTGTGAATCCTGATATGGTACCCTTTGTCTTGCCTAATGTTCTACTAATTGCTGAGGAATGCACCAAAGAAGAATACATCAGGCTCATTCTGCCTGATCTTGGTCCTGTTTTTAAGCAACAAGAACCTATCCAGGTATGTTAAAGTCATTCATATTAAGGTTATTCTCTTCAGTGCTTCTTCCCTGAAAAATGACTGTTTGTTCTAGTTCCCTTTTCCAGCTTCACACAGCTTGTCCAGCTTGCTCTGTAGCTGTCCAAGCAGTCAGCCTCGATTCGTACAAAACAGACTTTTCCAGGAAGTTCACCAAGTCTTTACTCCTGCTATTTACTTGGGCCTTCTGAGGTTATATTATATTTATAGATGAGATTTAGATTAGCAAAAAGAAAACAGTTTTTACTCAGTTCTCATCTTCAGTTGGTTGCTGAAAGTATATTTTAAAATCTTATCATTATTGTAGCTGATCAAAGCAGGGTTGTATGGTGCAGTATTTACACATGTTCTACTGATAACTGAACCTATGATTTTTTTTCTTGTGTCCGGATTGGTAACACTGGGATCTTGGGGTGGAAAAGTCATAAATTTGACACTCTTTTTAATGTGCTGCTTACTGATGATAATAAAATACTGTTTATTTGAGGGCTGTACACAAGTTTGAAGTGTTTCATTTTATTGGGCAAATGTTACCATGATAGATTAAGTAAAACGTTTTATGTCATTGTTGTTTACTTGTATAGAAGTGGCAAAGGAGCATGGGATGTGCATCCTTTTTGTCAACATTGTGTGTGATGATTTTTGAGAATTCTGTCACTGAGTTAGGCATGGTGCATCAGGAGAGAAAATGTAGCTATGCGTTCCTTCTAGCTCGCCTCATTTTAATGCTTACTGCAGCTGTTTGTCTGCAAAGCACTTAAGGGCCAAGGTAAATGTAGGAATGAGCAAGTAGATGTTTTATCTCTGAGTTTCAAAGAACCGGAGGAGAGAACTCCCATTATACTGGGGAGCAGGGAAAGAGGACAACTGCATAACCTCAAAATAGCTCATAAAATTGGAACTTCTTAATATTCTTTTCCTTTGGTACGTTGCGGGTTTATGTCATCTTAATTTTTTATCTTGAAAAAGTTAAGTGTCTAATTCACAGCCAACAAACATCTCATTTCTGCTGTTTCATCGTAAAAGATAATGCTCAGCTTTTCTACCTTTAACATCAGATTTGTAGACAATCCTTCCTGCAAAAATTTTATATCTAGGTTTTATCTTAAGCATAGTGGGTTTTCTATTTAAAATTCATGCATATTTATAACATATATTATATTTAGGGCTATTTTATATCTTAGGAAATAAGAAGAAACTGAAATATAGACTTGTAACATTTCTTAGCTTACTACATACTATATACTCTTATGTTGATATTCTTAATGTACACTAAGGACTAGGTGGCTTGTTCTGTTTTTATTTCTGTGGACTCTTCGGTATGGAAGGTTCATCTAACTAGACTTGTTTTCAAAGTCAGTATACTAGGAAATCAAGGGAAAAAAGTAAAAGGTGCTAGAGGACTTAATTCCAGGTCTGTCTGGCAAACATCATGTCTTTGTGTAAGGCACAAACTTTCAGTTCCTGTGTGTTTGTAACTCATGGAGAGGATGTTAATGTTTCTTCCACACACCCTCTTAAGATGTTTTGGATGTGTATAAGGCACACTGCTTGGCTTCTGTGAGACACCTGAGTTATGAAGCAAATGTGTATTGGGAGGCTATTGTATTTCAGAAGAAAGAAGTTATTATCCACTGTTAAAATAATTTTGTATGATGGAACTTATAGCCTTGAAATGGATTAATCAGCTAAATTGTTCATATGACAGTCTTGAAGTTACTGTGGGGTACCTGGAGTGCTGCAAATTAATATCCTATCCTGTAGCAGAAAGAGAATGAAAGGAGAAAACTTGTATTTTACATTGATATGCTTACATTTCTGTGTTCTGATGCTACTATTTATCTGACCTGCACCAGCGCTGACTGCTGTATATTTTAAGACTTGAACGCTGAAATATCTTCCTTCGGTGAAATACTTGGCTTTTTATAATGAGTGTGACACCATTTATCACAATTTTTCCACCTAGTCCAACCTTTTTTCTAAAAGGAGGGTGAATATTGATGGAAAGTCAGTCCCTGTAAAACGTTGTCTTACTTAACTCCAATGGTTCCCTTCAAAATTAGTTGCAAAGTTCTCCGAACTGAGAATTAGCTTGGATAAGTAATTCACATTATCAGCTAGCTTTTAGATGGCTAACGTAACCAAGATGAATCTCCCTTTGCAAATGTGCCATTGGGGTGTTACTTTTTAGCTGAACGTGCTGTGAGTTTGTGGTGGTGTTTTGTTTTTTTGGTGCTTGAGATTTTTTTCTTTCTATGCTATGCATTTCCAATATGAAATATAATAAAGCTATTTTATGTCCTTATAGTAGCTGTAATATTCAGGTCATCAGGTCCCAGTTTTGATTTTAGATTCAGATGGAATGCAGCTTTTCTTGGTAGAGTTGTGATCAAATGCTTTGAAGACATTTGATCCTTAGTTTTCTTTTGGGGGGGACTTAGCTTTTTCAATAGCGATGTCTATAAAGAATTTATATGGTTGATTTTAATTTAAAAAAAAAAAAACAAGAAACAAAACATTGTAAATAGAAACAAGAATGCTCTCCTCAGCTGTTACGATTTCTAATTTCAGAAGTGTTAGTCTAGAAGACATATTTTGTTTGATCTGTATTCGCTGTTTTTAAAATGCAATAATATGTCAAAGTGTTTTTTGTTTTCCATGCCTTCAGGCAAGCAACATGGTAAGTGATCACATTTACTGAGTTACAAGAAAACTTCTGAAGTTTTAATGTTGTGGTGCAATGCACTTTTAACTCCAGAAAGATAAACTCACAACTTAACCTTTTGACTTCTTAACTGTCCTTCTTTCAATAGATTTTACTGATCTTCTTGCAAAAGATGGACTTACTTCTAACCAAAACTCCACCAGACGAAATAAAGAACAGTGTTCTACCAATGGTTTATAGAGCCCTGGAAGCACCTTCAATTCAGATCCAGGTATAGTAACTGCAGCCTTTATTTAACATTGCTTAACAGTTTTTTCCTCTTTCTTTCAGATATACCAACTTTTTGTCTGATAACGTGAAGAAAAAAGCCCAAAGGATATAGCTGTGTAGTATACTTGAACGTTGAAAGAGAATAATGTTTTACTTAAGAACAATTTGGCTTTTTAAGATAAACTTTAGTTCCCTGATTTTCCAGAGTAACCACTTGAATGTTGCTCCAACACTCGGATCCTAAATTCTTACTAAGTACCATAGCAAAGAGTTGAATGTACCTTTATCGTCTATTACCTTTGCAGAAAACATACATGCACTAACTTACTAGTTAGTGATAAGTGGCTTGTTCTGGGATTCTACTGGTAAGAACATATGTACTGATAATTACCTTGGAAGATACAATATGCTGTAAAATCACACTAGTACAATTTCTGGTGACATTTTGATATATCTTTATTTTAATTTTTCTCTTTATGCTTTCTAAATATATTGAACTTTGCTGTTTTTGTTTTGTGTAAATTTTCCACTGGAATTGGCTTGCACTGGGAGTGGAATTAACTTCCATTGGAATTAATGCCCATTTAGACATTCAGGGGTGGGAGGAGGGAGATAAACATAGTATCAGTTAAAGAAGAATTTGGATAAACAGTTGTGGCTTGAGATTTCTCTGCAGTAGTAATTTGGTTACTCAGATATTTGCTTACAATCTATAATTAATGTCACTCTTATTTCTTAGATTGGGCTGAAATTGAGTATTTTTTTTTCTCTTGACTAAATATGCTGAATATGCTCTTTTATCTTTCAATGTGTTGTTTTACTGGTGCATAATGTTATTCATAGTGTTTACTCAAATTTGCTTGACTTTTGTGGAAAAATAATGAACTTTGATTATTGTCTTGTAATAAGACATATATATATATATACATACACAAAGGTGCTTTGTGAAAATGCAAGATATTCTTGTTATCCAAGTATTTTATTACAAATGTATGAATACGCTTTCAAATACATTTTCCAAATTCTGTCTTCATAACATTATGTTTTATTGTTTTAGGCATTTTTAAATGAGTCTACCTAGTTGAACATTTCTTTAAATTGAAAGCTTAAGGGGATATTTTAAGCTAATTTCAATCTTGAGTAATGTTAGTACTGAATTTATAATAGGAAGTCATATTTAAACTTATGTGGAGCATTAAACTTACATGGAATATTTTTTTTATAGGAGCTTTGCCTAAACATAATTCCCACATTTGCCAATTTAATAGATTACCCATCAATGAAAAATTCATTAATTCCAAGAATTAAAACTGCGTGTTTGCAAACTTCTTCTCTTGCTGTAAGTATTCTGAAATCTTATCTTTTTCTCAGTCCTCAGAAAATATTGTTACCTTTCATTACTTTGGCTTTTTGGATGTTGTGTTTTCAAAGGAAAGACAAACAGCATGCCCAGATTTTGAGTGTTTTTCTCCACTTTTTTCAAATTCAAAACACATTTTACTTCTAAACTTAGGGATTTTTAAAGTAGCATTATCAACAGTAAGTTGTTAATATAGCGATTTCTAATGTGCGTTTCTGAGTACTGTATGCTCGTAATGCCTTTTGTGCAGAAAAGCCAAGATTTTGTGAGCAATGTACAACTGTATGTTTTCCTTTCCTGACACAAGTTTGTTTTAAACTGTACTGAACTTTCAGACATGACAGGCTGTAATTTCAAAAACACTCCTCTACTTAGGAATTTTGTAGCTTCTAAGGTAAAAGCATGGTTAAGATTTTGTTTAATTCTTATACTTCCTAGGTCCGGGTAAACTCACTAGTCTGCTTAGGAAAGATTTTGGAGTACTTAGATAAATGGTTCGTCCTTGATGATATTCTACCTTTTCTACAACAAATTCCGTCCAAGGAACCTGCAGTGCTAATGGGAATTTTAGGTAATTAATACTTTAAACTTTCCTCTCTCTTATGCTTTTGATTTTGTAAATCTCAGAGAGTTTGTTTAAGCATTAATAATATTTCCATAGCATGTTGCTATTATGACTATTAAAAACTAATTGTCTCTGCTTCATAAGTATGTCCCTGTTCATTTACTTTGTGTATTGCTGGTACTTCTGATCTCTGGTACATGTATTTGTAGTCTTCAAGGCCCAGTGCACTTCAGAATACTCTGCTGTCCTTGGGCTGTGACAGTTGCATGGATTATATGGCCCACACGGCATTAGAGGCTCCTTTCCCCAGAGGAGTATGCAATCTGTCCTCTTTCAAATGCTGAGCATGGCTGGAGCTTTTAAGGTGTTGTTATTGCCTGCTCTTGGAGGTCAGATGCTGTAAATCATTGCTATACAAATCTATTGCTCTTTACTGCAGGTTTTGTCAGATTCATTTTATTGGACTTTTAAGCAAACATTGCTGCCTTTGCACTAAAATGGAGTGTAGTCTGGGTGAGGTTTCACAAAACAGCTAAGAAAATCTAATGGCTCGTTACTTCTGGAACAGGAGGCCTCCAGTGTTGAGCTGAGCTTTCCTAGTATCACTCTGGTGTGTGGCCAATTTAGGATGCACGCTTTTAATAGCTTGAGTATTAAAGGAGACCAGCTGATCAATGACCAAGAAAGAGGTGTGACTGAGTGGCCAAGTGTGGAGGACAGTGACCATTTTGCTTAGTGGCAGCAAAGAGGTAGACAAGTGACCATTTGTAACGGTTGAACTGTACAGACAACAACCCTCATTAAGCTGTAACATCACAGTAACAAATGTGATGGGAGAACTATTTTAATTCACTTGAAGTCAGCAAGAGAGCACTTACCTGTAATAATTTAGAAATATTCTCTCTCCCTTAATTTCCTAATTTCTAACTCTTGCATTTACTGAGACTACATGTCTGAGAATGAGAGGCAGTGTATCTTTTACTCTAGTTGTATTATTCCTGAACTCTAGTTGAGTAAAGCTGTTGGAAATGAAGGGCTCAAAGCAACTTAATACACTAGGGTTTCCCTTTTTCTTGTAATCACACTTTCCATTTTGTGCATGATACCTTCTTTGGCCACGTGACTGCTCTGTTCCAATACTAACCATGGAAATGAGGATAGCTTCTTCCTCTACTGTGCCGGTATGTTTAGCATTTGCCACCGGACATGAATTGCTTAAACACAGGAATCCTCCTGCCGGAAACTCTATAGAACTGGTATGCTTGATGCTGTATCACTTGTGCATGTCACTATTC
Organism: Gallus gallus; assembly: GCF_016699485.2. Classification (NCBI taxonomy): domain Eukaryota; kingdom Metazoa; phylum Chordata; class Aves; order Galliformes; family Phasianidae; genus Gallus; species Gallus gallus. Next base: position 47,323,913 of record NC_052532.1, read on the forward strand.
TCATTTATTTATTTATTTATAGTGATTTTTAGAATAGAGAAAATATGGCCCATGATTTCTGATCCTGTGTATAACACAGCCCCAAACCTTTAGGTAGGAGTCTTTGTAAAATCCACTCGGTATTAGTTATGGTAGCATGACAATTACTCCTAGTTGCTTAAAGTGCCAGGTAAGAAGATGGGCTTAGTTAATGCAGATTGGTTTCTTGGTTGCAATTAGTCAGTTTGTGGTAACATAGAACCAATGTGTATTCAGATGATTTATACATGTAGAGAGTACCACTTGGAATTTTGTTCATATTATTTACAAAATTTAACAGGTTTTCTATTTTGATGTTGTATGGCAGGTATTTACAAATGTACATTTACTCATAAGAAGCTGGGAATTACCAAAGAACAACTTGCAGGAAGAGTATTGCCCCATCTAATTCCCCTTAGTATTGAGAATAATCTTAATCTCAATCAGGTAGGAACAGAAATATTTTGCATGCTTTTACTTGATAAATTGTCAGAGAATAGATTTAAACTGTTGTCACTGGAAAACTCATACATTGCTGTAGGTCTCTCTACTGTAAAAATAAAATGAAATAAAACCACTTCCAATATTACTGTTTGCATGTCTAAGGGTTGTTGTTTTGCAGTCAATTTTATTAATCTAGTATAAAATTTCAAAGTGAATACTGTCACCTAAAAATAGCCTGCAAAAGAAGTTAACAACTAGCATAGTTACAATTCAAATTAAAAGCTGAAATAATCTTAGTATTTCTTCCCTTAGTTTTGCTTGTAAATGTTGTAGATAATATAAAAATGTAGTAGTGTTGGTATGAAATAATTAGGAAATAAGATACCTAATAGGATTTTTATTATATTTATTTATTTATTTTGAGAATGAATCTGGTAATATTCATCTGTTTATGGTTTTTTTGGTTGTTTTTTTTTTTTTTTTGTCTGAGTTGTCTCAGTATACATTCTGCTTGTAGCCAAGTATCTAATACGAGACAGTGAAGCTAGATTATAAATTATTTAAAAGCCTGTAGTTTATCTCACATTGTATATTGCAAGTTTCATGAGAGTCTACCATTTAGGTTATATGTCTGAATTCTGTCACTGCAAAATCCAAACTTCTTGTACCTTTCTTTTACAGTTCAATTCTTTTATTTGTGTTATAAAAGATATGCTTAATAGATTGGAGGCAGAACATAAAACAAAACTTGAACAACTTCATGTCATGCAAGAGCAACAGAAGTAAGTGTTTGTGGGTGTGGTAGAGGTGGACTAAGTGAGCAGAGATAAAATCTGGGGTTTTTCTTTGCTAGTTTAAGAAAATTTGAGAAAATTTGTAGTCATAGCAATGAAAATGTAGGTAATTCTCAGTTCAGTGGTTGAGAATTACCTTAAGTAAGTGCAGTTGTCAACGCCTATTTATTAGTTGTAGAATGACAGTATTATTTTGATGTCTGTTTTTTATAGTGTAAAATCCTTTCTTTTACACTGTTCACTCACAATTTATTGTTTAATTAATTAAGGAATTCATTAAATATAAAAGTTCCTGCTGATTTGCACCAGTACATTTATACCTTACATCTGTACACCAAGAATAGTTGCTTTTCTGTAGTTGTTGAGAACACAAACCATATGCATTCTGGATATGACAGTGCTCTCATAGCGTTTTGTTTATTTATAAATCTGCGCTGCTAAATTAATGTATTGGATGTAACTGTTAAGTTTTCTTTTTGTAATATGTGTACTCTGCACTATATAGATCTTTGGATATAGCTAATCAAATGAGTGTGTCTGAAGAGGCAAGATCTAGTAGTACAAATAATCAGGTAAGAGTCAGTATTTTATTGTATTACTTAAATGTAGAAATTTGAAATTTAATATCACATAGTATTTACATTACCAACAACTACAGTTATTCAAGTAACTTAGTTTTGATTCTTTGACCTTAAACAGATTGACAAGGTATTCAATAATACTGGAACTGACCTTCTAACCAGTGGACCTGATAGTAGAGAAAATGAGTTGTCATCAGTACAGAAAAAGGTATGCTTTTCTTCGGTCTGGATTTCTTAGATCTTTTTGTCTAATGTAAGTTTGGTATGGCTACATGAAAAGAATATGTATACATGTTCACTGTATTTAATGCTTTAGAAGAAAAACTGTTTCTGTAGAATACAGTACTGTGTAACCCAGTCGCATGGGAAGATCCACTGAAAAATGTTCAAATAGCATCTTTGAATTTCTGTGAAAGCCTTTTCTTGAAGATAGCTCTTCTCTGAACAAAGAAGTCAGTTATTAGGATAATGATTTTTTGGTCATTCCTCCTTAATTACATATATGAATGAAATTGAAGCTGCAGCACTGGACTTAGTTTGCCAAATCAAAATGGTCAGGCAGCTTTATTACAAAATCAGAAAGATTTTATAATAAGATCAAAAACAGAATTTCATAAGATAGATGGCAATAACAGCTAGTGTAAAAATTCAAAGTTAAATGAATACAGCCAATATGAGGATAAGTACAAGAAACAAAGAATAAGCATGTCATGACGCAGCCTGTGATTATAGTTAGTATTCAATGATAAAATTATTTTCATGGCTGTTAGCCATGGCTATCAACAAGTCACTCCCCCAGATTATAGGTAGTTTATCATTTCTGTTTCTGAACCATTCCTGTCATCTGAATTCTCTTCCTAATTTTAGCCTAAGGGGCAACAGTTTTACGATTTTATCATTTCTTAAAGAAAGTAGAATTAAAATCCTGAAAGATCTAAACAATCTTAAAATAAACAACACTGTCAATTGAAATTCTGTATTACCAGTGGGTAATCGTATGAAAACAAAAACTGAAAAGACTTCTTATGTCCAATATTAAGAAGTCAAAGCTGAAAGGACTTTTTTGTAATACTACTTTATTTGAGGTCTGCCCGGAATTTCTCATCATGCTGCTTTCACTATTATTTTTATTTGCTTTAAATACTTTCTATCAATATGTGCTTATCCACTTTTTGCTCTGAAATGATAGTGCTATTTATAAAAAAAATATAATCAGAAGCGTAATAAGTAGTTATACTGTTCAACTTAGTACTTTCTCTTTTAAAGGCATCACTTACACTTGAAGAGAAGCAAAAGTTAGCCAAAGAGCAGGAACAGGCACAGAAACTGAAAAGCCAACAACCTCTTAAGCCGCTAGCAACTTCAGTAACACCTCCAGTGAAGCAGGTGAGATACAGCTCCAGTAGAAACAGTATAATACTTTGCTGTGATGCTTTTTTTTTTTTCACCTGATGTATGCATTCCAAAGACATGGATGGCCATTGTGTTAGATATGAGAAAAGCAGATAGAAAAAGAAGATTTTGCTCTAAACAGCTTACCGAAATAATATAGAGGGCTTGAAGTTGAGAATGGGGCATACAAGCAAGCAGTATATTCAGTATGCACCTAACAGTATTGCTGTATAGTCATAGTTGTCAAGCTGAAGCTCCAAAACAGTTAGTTCCAAGTAGTAAATGGTTAAAATAATTATATGTGAGGTGAATTAGTTTACATTTCATACCCAATTCCATGCAATAAATGAGAATTTCTGGAAAAATGAATGCCACTTCTGCGGGTGCAGTGATTAAAAACTGTTGCTAGCATGTATGTACAGGAGATACACTTAACTAAGTTTTATCTATTTTGCAGACAAAAGACTTGACAGATACCTTAATAGACAATATGTCATCTTTGACTAGCCATTCTATCAACAAAGCTAAAGTGGCATCTTCAAACAGCTTCTCTTCTGTCTCTTCTATGGGTGTTGGAATGGGATTTTCATCACCTGTTGACAGCACAAAGAGGAACATGACAAACGGACTAAATACTAATATGGGTTTTCAGACTGCTGGATTTAGTATGGGAAGTGGTCCCACTGCTCAGAATTTCTTCAGTGGTCCAAGCGCAACAGGAACAACCAAGATGAGCATCGTACCAACTGCCAGTATGCCAAATTACAGTCCTATGAGCGCTGCATCTGCGATCTCTCCACTGACACAACCAAACAGACCCCCAGATATGTCTGCTTTAGATAATCTTTTTGGTCCTCAAAAACCCAAAGTTAGTATGAAACAGCTGGCTCAACAGAAATCAAACCAGTGGGTTAATCAGTTTGTGCCCCCACAAGGGTCTCCAAGTGTGAGCAGTTCAGTCATGGGGCCTCAGATGAACATGATAGGACAGACTGGCTTTGGTATACAGGGTAATCCTTTCTTTGCTCCTCAGAACTTTGCACAACCAGCAAACACAATGACAAACAGCAGCTCAGCTAGTAACGACTTAAAAGATCTTTTCGGGTAGTGTGTCTTTTCTTCTTTCAAAGATTGATATAATTTGAATTGTGGGTAAGCTGATTAACATCTTTTTCTAATGATAAAAGCATGGTTTGGGAAAAGTTCACCCAGCAATGTAAAGATTTTTGCACCGGAAAAAAGACTGATTTTTGCATTCACCTGATACTGCAGTGGAATTGTGCAAGTGCAAAGTCATCTTACGTGCTAAAGATTTCCCATCTTTTTGCCCAACTTCAAAGCACTGAAGGTAGGATGCATAAATTCAATTGAAAAAGAAGGAGCTAAAAGTTCAAAAATTATTCAGAAGTGCATTCACAATTCCTGGATTTAAACAAAACTGTGTTTCTTAAACAGAAATGTTTAGGGGGATAATAACACTAAGAAATGCAACTTAGTGCTGTCCTATCTTGTGGATCAGTCTTTTTGGTGCCTGCTGAATTCAACTATTGTTAATAATTCATGTCATCTGAATTTGGTACCAACTGTTGTTATGTCCCATGACAGTTTGCAGGAAGTAAATTCTTATGCTGACGCAGAATGTTTTGGTTGCCACGTTACATCAAAATCTCTCTACCTGATAACTGTGTAAGACGCTATGAAAAAATGTTTTGCCATTCTTCACTTGTGAGATAATTAGAATTGATGTGGTAGTAAATTACAAGATTAAGTGGTTTTAAAATTTTGTGCAAATTTTGGGCAGTGGGAAAATTCTGCTACAGTTGACAACCTGTTTTATAACATCAGATCCTTGTTACCAACTCCATGGCACAAACCACATACCACTTAAGAAGGATTTAAAAATACGTGTGGTGATTCAGTCACATTTACTATTCATTTCAGAATAGTCTTGGTTTGCTTGATACTGCTTTTGACTGGTGGGGGGGAAGAAAAGAACAGTATGAGTAGTTACAGAACTTCCCATAAAAAAAAAGTCTGTAAAATTCAAGTGTTGACTGCCCCAATTTCTTACAGTTGGTTTGGTAACAAAAATGTCTTGAATTACTTGGTTTGGGCTCTGTTGGGAAGATGGGAAAGAGTTGTCTGCCTAGAAGTTTCACATGGTTTTGTGAAAAAGCAGACTGCCATAAATTGCCTTGACTAGAATAAACTATTTCATTTTAGGTATGTTTTAACTCAAGTCCTTATGAAGGATAGATTAATATGAAGTAAGTTCTCAAATACAGATTTGTAAGCTCTAGAATATATGGTAAATACACAGATATTGCAGATCCTTTTTATTGTATTACTCCAAATTTAATAAAGCTCTCCAGAAAAAGAAGCAGTAGTTTCTTCTAGTTTGCGGAAGGTAGATGTTCAGCTTGCCCATGATAGAATCTCTGCTTTGTCAGATACTACTGTTGGGTTTTAACTACGTCTTTCCTTGGAATTTCAGGAACTTTCTTATGTAATATTTTGGAGACTCTAGCTGGCTATTTCGAGAAGGAAAGAACTAGTTACCTTTTTTATGGAAAGCCTACATGCTTTATTTTTCAAAGCCTTTCACTGATGAAATTGTTCTTTCATTTGCTGCTTAAGAAACCAAAGGGCCTTATGCTGTAAATGTGACTTGTATTTTGTTATACTTCCACAATTCTAAGCGGTAATAGCATTAAGCATATTTCCTAAATAATTGTTTATGTATTGTAGCTGCTGCCTTAGCCCTCTTATTTTAAAATACCTGGGACCAGTGAAATTGTTTAGAAAACAAAGCCTAACACATTGTGATGCTTATGTGCTGTTAATATTCATGGTAAACATCATAGGTTATATTAAGTTATCTGTGTAAACCTAAGTACAATACTAGAACTGTTAAATTATTTCAATTCATTTAAAGTTACCAGTACTCTATACTCTCAGTCACACTAATGTCTTCTTTTACATCAACTTTTTGAAAGCTACATTTTGTTAGGATAACTGAAGACAAGACTTTGAAAAATTATTTGAATCTGTATTCCTCTAAATTATTTGGAAAATAAGGTTATATTCAAAATAACATCTCTTGGGACTCTACAGTGTATTCAATTAATATATCTATGGTAAAGGCAGTCTTAAATATCAGTGTCCTGATCTTGCTTTTTAGTCGCTGATCCTCCTGGCCTGGGGAGATTTCAGAACTTCATTTAGATTTAATTTATGGAGAGAAAGTCAACTGAAAAATTTTGATTATCTAGTGATCAAATTTTATGCATTAGATTGCTGAACTCTGGGGTTTCAGGCATATACTTTTGGCATCTACTGTTGAAGAATATATTTTGTAAGAACAAAGCAAAAAATATCCTACAAGATAAAACTAAGGTTCTTTCTTGTGATGCTGATGTGTTGGAACAATATTTTTATGTGGCTCAAATAATATGTAATGTTTTTAATCTCACATTTCCACACATAATTTTGTTTTCTGTTTGCCTCAGTTTTCAGAATGACCAGAGTAGAGGAATAGAAACAAAGAAAGCAGGAAGCTTATGAAAATTGTAGCATTTTTTTCCTGTTATTAAAAATAAAATTGGAGAAGTAATTTCAGTTAATCAGAGGATCACATCCCTCTTTTTTTGCACATACTTCCTATTTAGTGTGTCAGAAAACTGGATTTTGAACATCTCAATTATTTCTGCTTAACTTGAAGGGAAGAGGAGTTGCAAGAGGTAAGTCACCGAGGCCGTGTGCCACTTGGCTCCAGCTACAATAGCCTTTCTTTAGAAAGCATTGTCCAGTTCATCTATTCATTTGCACATCATCATTCTGAAGCCCTGCAAGAGGGTGAAAGACTGATATTGTGGCCAGAGTGAACACCAGTGTTTGAAAGCAACAGTTGTACTTCAGATCCATTTCAGTTTGTGGAAGGGAGTAGGAGGAAGGGAACCATATTACAAAATGTGGGTATTCCAGAGGCCTTCTATTTCTGGACTTGGATGGAAAACAGTGCTACATATGGACTGACCTGAAGTAGTATAAGGGACTGTTCAGCCCTAATGCAAAATAGAATGGATAACAAAGGCTCAAAAGTGGTGTCTGTTTAAGAAATTGCAAATTCTTTATCGGAAAAGTAACCTGATATAAAATATGTCTTCATTATCTGAACAATACTGTAAGTTACACAAAATTTCTTCCCTCTGTATTCAACCTAATTTAAAGGAAAAAAAGGTGGAAGCTGACAGGTTGAATCATCACCATACAGCCTCTATCCTGCACACCTGTTTTGCCTACCTGGCCCTCCTCCTTACTTCCCATTCATTTGTAAAGGACTAGCAAAGATGAGAAGGGTGAAATGTTTTTTAATTGATTTGTCTATGAAATGTTTACAACGAAAGAAGAAATGCAAAGAAGAGAAGTAGAAATTGCTGCGTATCTTAAGCGTAAGCATCAGTTGTCCTTTGGCTGCTCTGGTGTATGTTAAATGAATGTTCTTGTACCAAGACAGCAGTTTTATCCATATTAGAACTGTTGGTTCAAAATTCTTGAAGTGTGAAAGCCTCTGAAGCATTCTCTGAAAACCCAGTCTTAGAAAATGAATTCTGTAGATGGAAGGATGGTATTAAAGAGGCCTGAGAAACCTATGCTACTGGAGCTGATTGAGAGGAAACTTGAAACTAGTTGCTTACTGAGTAGTTTGCTTAGTAGGCCATAGGCCTGTTTCTTTCAAGAGGAGAGAAGTAGAAATGAAATGGCACAAGTGTTATTTCAAGGATGGAGGAAGGAGCAGATTTTCTGTTTCTGTTTTGCACACGTCTTGTGGATAAGGCGTAGTAAGGCCTGTGAAGCCTTCTTATCTGAAGGGCAGTACTGATCTTTTGAAAGTTAGCGAATCCACCAGCTGTTTGCGAGATAAAGCAAGAAATTTTACTGAGAACAGAGGTAGGGTGTTTCCTAGGTTGTTTTATTGAATACTGTATGTCTTCCTCTCTCAATGGTGATGTGAATTAGAAATGGCTTGGGGAAGTTGAGGCCCTACAGGTCAGCCCAGGTGCTGACTGCTCCAAGTGAAAGGTTGAGTTTTTGAATGCTTGTGCACCTAAGTCTTAACCATTTAAAACTCTTCTGTTTTGTAGCAGCATCTATTTCAAATATATTTCCATAAATATCCCAGTGGCACCTTAGAGTAAGGAAAATGTGGTAACTTTAGTATTGTAACCTCTTTTGTGTGTATGTCTACAGATAGGTAAGTGTATTTAGACTACAAGACTATAGATTTTTTTTCAGTTCAAGTATACCAGGAGAGCAAAAGAAAAATAAATTAGTTTAAAATTTAATTAAAAAAAAAATCAAATTCTATGAGGCTTCCATTTGGGCATACAATTATATGCTGCTCTGTTATGTATTATAAGTTCATTCGGTTAGGCTGCCTGTATCTACATGGTTTGAGCAGCAAAGAACGGTTTTTAAGAGGTAAGTTTATGAAGACTGAGTCTCTTGTTACAGATGAAACTTTTGGACTTGACAGTGATTTTTTGTTCGTTGATGAGTTTTTTTTATAGAAGAGGGAAATATCACTAATTTGTGCCACTTACAACTAAAGAAATGTAAGGAAGGGGAATACAGAAATATCTTGCTGTACACTTAACCCTTTTATGTTCTTTGTTAAGAGATATGCTGCATTTTATATACTCAATTACGAACTTTTATTCTGAAATAGCTGTGAGGAAACCTGTCTTGAGATTTTCAGATGATTGAGCTGATTTTCATGTGAGGTCCTGCTTTGTATCTATCTTTCCAGTAGGTTTTGACTGCTTTACAAAGAAGTTACGCAAGGCAGTAAAACCTTGGATTCATACACCAAATCCTCTTGCCTTCCAGGCCTCACACCTCTGTCAATTGAACATACGAGCCTGTGAAGTTGTATCGTCTTTGAGTTGTCTGAAACAATTCTTAACTGCTGTACAGATTTCTGAGATGAAGTTGTAAATCAAAATATGTTATAGTGAACTCAGGCTTTGTGCAAAATATTTAATATTTGTTTATTTGTCTAATCGTACAGTCTCTGTACTAGTGGCAATTTTATGTTTTGATTGTAAAACATGAAGATCCTCATTTATAAAGTAGTGTTACTGTAGTGTCAGCTGTGATTCATGATTAGAACTGTCATAGCATGGCATCGGTGTATCTCCAATTTAATGGACAGCTCTTCAAAAACAAATTTATTCTTGTATCAACTTTTAGATCAGTTACTTAAAATATGTAAAAGGTACAGTGACCGTTTTGAGAAATTCTTTTCACTTTGTACTGTGAATGAGGTTGCCTATGGAAATAAATGAACTTTTCATACATTTGTGTTGGAAGATAATTTTATTTTAAATCTCCATAAAATACTAACTTCTGTGGAGAACTTTGTCACTTTATATTTTGTTTGAATTATAGTTTATGGCACATAAGTTTATTTCGTAAAGTAGTTCCTGTGAAACTTGATCGTATATTTCCCTCGTGGAAAGAATGAAAGTTGTGGGGAAGAACTGACAGATGGGGTATCTCTGACGTTAACATTTACTTTTTCTGAAAGCACGCTAAGCCTGTGTTTGAAGTTGGTGTTCTGATGCCACATAGTGATCTAAATTTTCATTTTCATTGTTCATTTCTTAAAAAGCATCACTGACTTTGGACCTGGGTTTCAGGATATGCTGCATTGTCAGGCTCTTGAGTTTACCAGCACTTTGAAGGAAGGTAGTGTTCAGATTTTTCAATGACATTAATTGATTAAGTATGAGATGTCAGATCTCATCTGCTTTAGAAGGATCATCGTTGGCTGGGGCTGGTAAGAGAGGAAAGTACAGCAGGGAGGACAGCCTTCTTGTATGCCAGATTTCATTCACTGGTCACAGGGGAGAAGAGAGTGAAGTTCCAGTGAAGGTAAACTCAATGGCACCCCACAATGAAAATTACAGTCATGATCTCTGACTTGAGTGTCTTTTACTGTCCTAATGTTCTCTTCATCCCCTCCGTTTCTAGGCCTTGATTGGATCCATAACTACTGTCTGTATCTTGAGCAGGAAAGTGCTGTAATCCAGATGTTCTGGGTTGATTTGCAGTGGCTTAGAAACCACAATTTCATGAATTCTTTCATGAATGCAGCTAACCTATGTGTCAAACAGGAAACACTGAAGATCTTTGCATTTTATTGTTCATTGCCTGGGACACTGATGTTGGCAGTTAAGTATGTCTCCACTTCATCCCTTTCCTTAGTATCCCTAGTCCCTCTCTTTGAGTATATAGTATACCAAAGCTTTAGATTAATTATTCTTATGTCAGTGTTCATAGGGCTGTTACCCTATCAAGTTTGCAGCTGTGAGGAATGCGAGGTGTAAGAAATGAGCAGCTTGTGGTGAGTTATGCAAGAAGTGGCTCACTTGATACTCTTCTCCTGCTGCTAGATACAAATGTGCTTTTGTCCTGGATCTGTGAAGCTCCCTGCATTCACATCACTACCTGGAGACCACTGCAGTTGCTCAGTAGACTGGGAGCTGGCTCCTAGTGTGAGAAAGCATTTTCCTACCCGTGCACAAGATCATGAACAGCTAAATAAATATTAGCTATTCCGTATTTTTTTAAGTAATTTACAATATGTTGTAAGCATGTATCTGAGTAACTTAAAGGAAAAAGCTTTCTAAAAATATCATAGCAGTTCCTCACTGGCAGCGACAGGCTTTAAAGGTTTTAAGAGATCTTAACTTTCCAAACGACCTGTAAAATACAATAAAACTACCATAAGGTGTCACTATAACCCAAGCAACTTTCAAGTAAATTGCAAATGTTACAGAAATATACCCACTGTGTAAGGTGCAAGAAATTACCATTCTATTAGCAGTTTCCAATAAAGAAAACTCTTTCTTTCATTCATTATGGATTTGCTGTTAACATCCCCAGTCTCTGTTTCTTCACAGAAGAAGGGAAGGGACCTCTGGAGGTCATCACATCCAACACCATTGCTACAGCAGGTCCCTACGGGAGGTTGCACAGGAGAGTTTCCAGGCAGGTTTTGAGTATCTCCAGATATTCAGATATGTTCTTTTTCTTGGTTTTATTTACTGTACCTGTCGTTATGATTTATGTTGCAAATATAATGACTGAAAGATATATATATCTATCATATAAAACATACATATATCATATAAAATTCACAGTTGACATTTTTTCTTAGGAAACGACTGGTTACAGACCACTGCAGTCCCCTCCACTGAAGGAGCTGACCATCAGCAGGAGTCATCAGAGCATTCTTGTTCCTTGTGCACAGAGCCCTGTGCTCTGGAGAAGTGCCACATTACAACTCCTGCCTCTCGCTGTGAGAGTTTTGTTTGCGTTACTTAATGCTTTGCCTCCTGAGGTGAACTGATGATTTCAGCTTTGAATAACATTAATTCTGTCGGAAAAGAGGAAAGCAAAATATATCCATTTAGATAAGGACTCTCATGCTTTCTAATCTATGCTCTTAAGATTTCTTGGAGCACCTAATGTGACTCTTAGCTTTGCGTCCTACCACTACAAAGCACATGTGATAATCCTGTCTCTTATTCTGTTTCCTATAATTTTTGAGCCTATTTCAACACTTCTTAGTCGAGTAGAAATTTCCATGATCTTAAGTGGCTGCATTATTTCAAGCAATAAGCAGCAGGGTAACGCACGCTTGATAAGATACCAACAGATCTCTGAGACAGCTTTTAAAAAAGGCCTTGTCTGTGAGAAGAGCATTATCAAACTTGTTCTGCTTTAGATTTAACCGGGTTTACCGAAATGATGTTTCTCCAGAGGAATAACAAGAGTGATCCAATAAGCAGCTCACAAGCACCTGGAACGTGATCACAGGGCCTGAAACAGAGAAGAAACAGATTAAAAATTAACGGTGTTTTCCTGGTGTGCCTGGGACTGGCCAGGCTGTAGGATGCTTTGCGCACCTGCATGTGGTTCCACTGGAGGACCCCAGCAGCCTTTGGGCAAGGTTGACCTGAAGGGAAAGAGTTGTATGCTAATTCTCCAGACACCAGATAGTTAAACTGACTTTCCTAGGGTCTCCTCGGTGTTTTTTCTGGTTTACAGGCCTTTGTAGAAATGTTTGCCTGCAAGATTATGTCAGGGACAACAGACAACAGAGGCGTGCCTTTTAAATGACACCTGTGTGTGTGAAGTCTATACTATCCAGCCCACACTGAAAGCAGTAGCAAAATTATCCCCTTAACTGTGACAAATTTTACCCTAACCATTATTTTGAGAAGTCAGAAGCAGTATAAAGATTATTTTTCTAGGCTTTTCAACAAAAGAAACAGCTCTAACAAAGTAGCCTCCAGGTGTACATTTACTTACCCACATACTGCTGTGAATTACGTTTCCTGCTAGTTCTGATGTTTTCTTTCCTGGCATTCTTGAGAGGATGCTGCCATCCTGAATCCAGCTATGTGCCTTCAGCGCACAGTTATGGTCAGAGTGGTGCATATGATCAGTGTCTAAGTTTTCTTACAACTCATTTTATTCTTGAGCACCCAAGGTAATGATAGCATGTGAGCCCCAGCAGTTGCTGTCTGCATGCTGGTTTTATGTCTCTAAAATACAGTTTTAATATAGCCTTGCAAGAGGTCTTTGGTGACATGAGTCTGTAGTTCCAGTTATAATTGCAATCTGTATGTAGTCAGGAGTAGTTTTAATTTTACAAAATATTTATTTGCATATGCAAACCTGGATTGTGCTCAGATAGTGCTCCATCTGAGCACCATACAGGGATTGGACAGAGGTTGCAATTGCCTCATCCAGCACATCCTTACTGGGAACTGTGTGATGCTTCATGGAAAGTGTCCATCAGGAGCAGGGCCCTTCAGAGCTCCTTGGACCTGCATCAGAGCAGCTGCTTGGAATCAGGGTCTTTTGCCACCCTTTGAACCCAGAGAGGGGGAAGCAAGAAGCAGCGCTGCTCGGGTCTAGCAGCCTCCCTGCAGGAAAGTGAGTTAGCAACACCGTTGCTTTAAGCCTTGGGGAAAAGGTTAGGAAATTGCAAACTGGCCACTACTGTGGCACAGCAGAAGTGCAGGCAGTGGAAGGATTGCAAACTGTAAAGGACAGGGAGAGGTGACAACCGCTGTGAGAAGTGGACAGTTACGCTAGAGGTAAGGTGTGCAACACAGAAGCAGAGAACGGTTTGAGTTGAAAAGGATCTTAAAGCTCACCCAGTTCCAAACCCCTGTCATGGTCACGGCTGCCACCCGCCAGATCAGGCTGCACAGGCCCCCATCCAACCTGGCCTCGGGCACCTTCAGGGATGGGGAGAGAGAGCATTGATGGCCATGAGGGGAACGTACTCATTCACTTGATACAAAGCTTTGGGGAAGCTGCTTGAAAGATTTCCAACTGCATGAAAGACAGACTTCACACTAAATGCAACTAATGTGTGTGTGGATAGGTGAATAAGGCATTAAATATAAAACACAGCTCCTCTCTGTTGTATGCTCCCTCTAACTGAAGCAGAACCAGAAGACCAGGGATGGGGGCAAATTAAAAGCTTCTGCTCTACAGCTGCTGGAAAGGTGGATTGAACACCACTTATCAAGATGAGCAAGCTCTCTTATAAGGCAAATACATATTTGCTGAAATGCAAGACAATTTCATTATATGCTCCTACAAGTGTATGTCTCTACAAATATTCATACCTTGTTTTCTGGATCCCCTTTGAAAACTGGAGGCCCAGATTTGCTGTGTAGAGGTGATTGTACTGGGCCCATGTTCCTTCCCAAAGCGATGACCTTGCTGCTCTGCCAGAGGTGCATGGGTGGTAGTGCTAGGAGATGGCATTGCAGCCTCACTGCCTCTTTGCTCGCTGTGGGAGTGAACATCTAGACCCAATGTGCAGGTTACCTGTGCTGAACCTAGAGTTCTCCAAGGCTGCTGTAGAACATGTCAATTATTCAAGAGGCAGAAAGAAACAGTAACCAGTTCTGCAGCAAGAGAGATTCCAGCCAAGTGAAGCCTCCCCAGTTCCCAAGCTCTCCTCTCCCCGATGAGTGAGGCCTGCTTTGTTTGACTCCAGCCAACATGAAGGCTTGATGAGGCAGCATTTCCACAGGAGTTTGCATGAAATGTTTCTTCTCCTTGCTAGGAAAGGCATGTTGCCATCACAAATTTGGGCTGAGTTGAAATGGTTCACCTTTTTCAACCGTGCTGTGTATTGAAAATACACTGCGTTTAATTCACAGCCACTCTTTCACTGCTTGATTGGGCGAGATGATCTCAGCAGTCTTTTCTGACCTGAGCGATTCTATGAGTCAAACAGCACTGTGGCAGTCCATCTCTGTGCTTGTCAGCCCAAGGGCCTGTCAGCATCCATAATTAAAGCCAGGGCCGGGACGGAGGCCATGGGCCCTTCACCAGATGCAGGGGGCAGTGGCCCATCTGGGTTGGCATAAATAGAGAACGGGAGCTGCAGCCTGCCTTCCCCTTGCTGCAAGAAAGGGCTCATAAATGTTTAATAGACTTCTTGCCTCTGCTGTAGATGAGGTCCCGCTACTGAACTGGTGTGGCCTGAGGACAGGTATTGTGCCTGTTACTATAGCACCACCTCGCACAGCTCTCAGTGTGGAAGGAGGGAGGGAGGGAGGGAGGCAGGCGGGGAGGACGAGCCCTGGCGAGGCAGCGTGAGGTGCACAGATGCACGGTTGAGCTGCTGCAAGTGTGCTGCCGACACCCTGAGCGCTGCCAGGGGTTCCAGACTACAGCTCTCCTGAACCGGCCTGCTGGCTTGGGAAAATCTGCTCTGAATTCTTCTTTCTGTCTTCCTTTCTTGAGCAACTGGTTGTTATTTTAGGGGTCACCAAGGGGACTGGCGCCGGCTCCTGAGTCTGGCATCGGGAAATATGACAGCAGAAGTGAGTGCTTGTTAACATCAGGGATTTCCTGAGGAAAAAGGACAAAATGCCTTTCAAAGGGTTCCATTCGCTGAAGGAAAGATTTTTTAACCCAGGAAAGGAAGAGGTGAAGAACACCGTTAGCGACTCGCTGGGGAATCTGCGAAGGTAAAATCTGATAGCAAATTCCTAGCGAGATCCATTGGTTACATTGCTTAAAGAGAAATGAAGTATCAAAAAATATCTGAATATTAAGCAATTTAGAGTTGCAAAATTACTGAGTCCTCATAGTGTGAGACGCCCTGCTGTGCAAAGCAAACTGCACCAGAGGAGCGGCGTGGAACAGCATGTGGCTGCAGATAAGAGAATATTTATATCGAGCAAAAGAGAGGTGAAGATGTGGGAGAAGTCGGCTCGACCTTTTCTTCTCCCACAGAAATAAGTTATAAAATACTGTTCTGATGTTACAAAGTGCATGAAAAAGGCTTTTAATTAAGAAAACCCCTGTGTCGTTAAATGTGAGTCATTCTGTTTTAACTTGCATGAGAGAAACTGATGATTTAATGGATTTAACAGTCCCAAGTGATGTCACTCTTGAAATCAGATTTAACATTCCTAAATTACTGAGGAATTCTGGAGAATCTTTTTTTTCTCTTACTAACATGGTAAGAGAAAATAAATAGAAATAAAATACCAAGTTCAGCTGTGTGTGTGCATGCGTGTGTGTGCTTATTGAGAGTAATGAAGGAAAACAGGAGAAGCTGCTGTTTGTTTGCATAAAGAGTATTAAGGATTTATAACTTAATCTGGTGGTTTATGAGACCGTAAACCAAGATTTTTGGTATGGGATAAATGAAAGCACAGTGTAACAAATGACTGGTTTGGTCAACGAGACTGTTGGTTTAAAGGGAAGCTTATTTCTATTGGAGTGGTTACTGGTAGCACTGAGATGTGCAGTGGACAGCTGAGAGCCAGGGAGCTCGGCGGCATTGCTGGCATGCTTCACGTTAAGTGTTATTCGTCTCTGCAAAGGTCAGGGCACCATTTGAATCCTACATCTTTTTAGTGTTTTGATTTTCTTTTGCGTGTAACCTCTTACTTTCTCTTGGGAAAGTTATTTTGAGTCAGGGTACAGTTCTTGGCACATCCGAACATGCATTTGATCACAAGAAAATGTACAGTAATTCACACATATCGTACTACATTGTGTTCGTATGGGAAAACATGCATGTATACTTTGGTGAAAGTTACTAATATTCACCATTATGTTGCCAGTCGTACTGTTCCTATACCACCTGAATGAAGTATCTTCTTCCACACAGTTCTGAGGAGTTGTCCATTCAGTCACACATTCTAAGTACTATGGCCTTCCTTTGCTAACTTACCCAAATACGTTCAGGGTTTGTATCTACTGAGTACTTTCTGTGCCAGTACGGAAGGTTTGCCATCTGCCTGTGGCACACAGGCTTTGGATGATCTGGATTGCTCTCCTCTTGTAGCCGTGCATCAGGGATGCCCTGCTAATAGCACTGATACCTAACTTCAACAGCATTGCTGCTCAATCAGAGCAGAACAGATCATAGAATGGCCTGGGTTGAAAAGGACCACAATGATCATCTAATTTCAACCCCCTGCTATGTGCAGGGTCGCCAACCACCAGACCAGGCTGCCCAGAGCCACATCCAGCCTGGCCTTGAATGCCTCCAGGGTTGGAGCATCCACAACCTCCTTGGGCAACCTGTTCCAGTGCGAACAGATCTGAGCTGACATACAAGAAAGT
The DNA here is from genome assembly GCF_016699485.2 of Gallus gallus. Lineage (NCBI taxonomy): Eukaryota > Metazoa > Chordata > Aves > Galliformes > Phasianidae > Gallus > Gallus gallus. Next base: position 47,340,828 of record NC_052532.1, read on the forward strand.
TTGCTGAACTTCCTCATTTTCTGTGTTAAACACAGGTATGCCTGTGCCTTTCCTAGGTGTACTGGTCAGTGGAGGAAATACTCCAAATGATGCAAGTTTTCTTACTGTGTCTCCAATCAGACCCAAGCAAGTTTAGCAGTCTCTTAGGAAATATGCAGTCACATCCAAAGTTTTCTGGTGGAAACATGCATGTTTTTAACTTGAAGTTAACTCTCCACAACTTAGCCTACAAAAAAGAGCATACACTTATTTATTGTGTGGTGGTTCATGTGGTACATGTGTGTATTTACCAGTTGTGACCCCAGGTTTGCTAACTGACTCTAATACGTTGTAAACCAACAAAGAATTTGGCTTTACTTCGCACAGTTATAGGTGGTTAGTTGTATTAGCACAGGTCAGGTCTATGAGGATGTTATTGGCCGTAGTAACCAGCAAAATGGCTAGAAAGAGTACTTTTAGCTCTGGTAAATATGATGAGCCTGTATCTTCCTCGTACATTTCATCGAACAAGAGAGAAGATCCAGCAACTGGTGTCTGGAAAGACCATCTGCCAGGTCCTGTCTTCATAGCAGTTGCTTGAAGATTGATAGGTTCTGATGCTCAAGGATGTGACAGAAGTGACACACTGCCTCCCCACGGGTGGGTAGCAGCCTCCAAATATTTTGTGGGTGCTGCAAAACAGGACTCTGCCCCCAGGAGTTTACCTTGGGGTATCTGAGGTGCTGGTGGGGGGTAAAGAGGGTGGAACAGGAGAGACCCAGGAAGTGTCCTGACTCTGGGCAGTTTCATTTGCAATATCTCAGAGAAATATCCAATTGTTTTTAGAGTACCACCAGCTGGAATAAATTCAGCAGATGCAAAATGGGGCTTGTTCTTAATTAGTTAAATACAGCAGGGCAGCAAAGAAAATCGATTTAGAGGATTCAAGGCCTGGGTGCGTAATGCTGGAGTTCTGAAAGCACTTTTAAGTTTCCCAGAAGAGAAAACTTTCTGCAGGACTTCTTGACAGGTACAAACACTTTTGGCCACCTGTGTGCTCGGTGTATGCAAAGAAAAAGTGTGAATTCAAGCAAAATCTCGGGCTCTTCTGCTCTTGAGGATTTCAGGAGTCCTTGGTCAGTTAGTGACAGCGGTGGGTTTACCACAGAGCTGGAAGGAGCTGAACAGGTTCACCTGCCAGTAACAACACTGTTAATGTGAGAATTAAGATGGGCTGTGTCACACAGCTGTTGTCTGTAGTCTGGGCCCCGCTAGGTGTAGCACCTGCAGGCTGTCCTTAATGAATTCGACGTCCCAGCCCACTAAAAACTGCAACTTGAAGCTGCTCCATCTACCCTTGTGTTGGACAGGGCTTCTCTGCCTGGAACACTGTGCTACTGTAACAATTGCAGGACTTGCGATGGACAATTATCACACACACAAATCTGCAGAGTAGATGAGATCTCAGACGATTGTATCTGCCTTTGGATAAATAATATTTTTCAATAGCCAGTGTGTAGGATTCTGAAATTACATCAGGATCATCAATAATTGTGTGTGGTGACTGCTGTTGTATGTGTGGGTGTGAAGTTTGAGCACCTATGGCTGCTGCTGGCTACGAAAGTCTGTAGTCTGGTAGAAATAATTCGAGAAAGCATTTTAATTCATGGCAGGCATTAATGTTTTCCCGTTCTTGTAGAATCCATGTGGTTTTAATCAAATTAAATGAAATAATAGACGAAGGCTGCTCCAAAATTAAAGCTTCCTATTTTATCCTATTGGCCCACAATGCCAGAGGTGAATGTTGATGGTAGGGCAGTAGAGGCTGAACCTTCCCACCAATATTCCTTTATGTTTTGTTGCCATGCAATAGATGGCAGCAGAGGGGCAGTCTGACAGAATGACATCTGACGTGGAAGAGTGGATGAAGCAAAGGTGCGTAGGTGGATTGTTCAGTGTGGAAAACATTGCACCCATTGATATTCATTGACGCTGGCCAAATACTTATGGAGACCAAACAGTTGATCTGGGCACACTGAAAGCTGGACTGTGTGAGCAATGTTTTCCTAGCAATGATGTCATGATAGCAGCTGTAAAGTCACCTCTGCTGGTACAGATTTTCACAAGTACTGCATGCAAGCTTTTGTTCATGGCTGGTGAAAGTGCATTGCTAATGATGGTGACTATGCAGAAAAATAGTGTTTTATAGTTGATAATTTTCTCTGTCAGATGGTGTTACTACGCTCTTTGTATCTACGCTCTTTGTATTCCACAGAAATAAATAGGAGGCATTACTTTCAGAGCAACGTGCACAGTCCTATCCCACTTATATAATCAGAAGAACAGCTACTTCCTATGCTAAATCACATAAATCATGGATTGGTAAATGTGTATGTGTTCTATGAATTTGATTTATGACTGATTTACTTTAAAAAACTTCTATTCTTCCAAAACTTTGCATAAGCGAGAATTAAAGCCCTTCAGAAAAAAAGAGAAGGAACATCAGATGCAGAAATGTTACATGGAGTAGTTATGATATTTGGGTATGGAATATGTGTAGATACCTTCAAATAGCCAAGATGTTCTTATGTGCCAAGTGTTGCGTGTTTGCTGAAAACAGCAGAGATATAAATACCAAACAAACATATTCCCGTCCAGCAAAATGCTCTCCAGCATTGTTCAAATAAAGAGAAGACTGTTTCTGAACAGCTCTCTTCTAAGTTATTAGTGTACAACAAGGAAAATTTCAGTGGCACTGCCAAAAGATACTGATCAACTGGAAGATATATTTCTCATCCCTTATGGATTTGTCATACATTCATTCTACGTCTACACTGTTCAGGCCAAAATGCAAGGTGGAACACATACTCTGTGAATGCTTGCACTGCTTACACTTTTCTCCAGCTTCATTTTTGGATTGCTGTTGCAAAGCTGTTTTCTCTGAGACACATCTGCTATAGTAGAAGGGTTAATGTTAAGCTTTCAAAATACTAAGTATTCTGTGATAATCTGAGGTCATGAATCAGCTCTCAATCTGCTTTTATTAAAGAGTAGTTGCATGCAATAGCAAAACAATTCCACTGCAGAAGCGATGTTGGACCATAGTGTTCATCCTCCTGCATCAATGCTCCCAACAGTGAATTTGGAGTGGTAGGATGTTTTCATGCCTATGTGAATTGACAGCTTGCTGAAAGCATCCAGAAAGGAACAGATGTTTTTGCTTTGGGTGATGTGTCTGATCTTTGCCAGCCGCCCAAAAATGATGTACCAATTAAAGTGTAATCTCTCTCATATAAACAGAGTGGTAAAAGTACAAAAAAAAAAAAAAAAAAAAAAGAGGAATTATGCTTTTATTCATTCAGTATCTTAGATTATGCTGGAGTATGACAATAACTTCACTTTTTTTAGTTTGTTAATAGATCTTGAGCACACAGAGCAAGGAAAACACAGGGTCTTCTTTTTAAAGTGCCTGGCTGTGTTTCTGTCTGTACTCTCATTTCACCAACAATGCTGTCTCTTTGCCAATGGATTGCAAGATCTCAATCACCTTCAATAACACCACAGTCCTATCATGTTTCCTTTGTTACCTTGCTTTAACGCGAAGTCCTCACTCCAGTCTAAAGCAAACCAATTGAACTTTGCAGTTAGCACTTCTTTGAGCAGGAGGCTACATCATATAACCATCTCAATTCTGGTATTTCTTGGAAATGCAAACTGATGTATTCTAACATGCTTTTTTTTTCTTGTTGCTGAGAGTAAAGCTGGATTAACAGTTGTATTATACAACCTAAAAATGAGTAATATAGCAAATGATGCAAATGAAGCAAGAAATGAAGCTTTAAAGCTAGAAATGCTAACAATTTAAAATGAAATTTGCTATTTAAATCCACATGCAGCAGCCCAGGAAGCTACAGATACCATCTGTATTTGCAAAACCTTGAGTATGGAATACCATCCATTAGGTTATGGGCAGTACATTAGACATAAAGCAATTGGAGAGAGCTATGATTAAACAAAAAACTCTTCTCTTGAAAGACCAAGCCAACCACTGTGTAGGTTGCCAGGTGTAGCCCATCCATACATGCTCTGGAAATATTTTTTAATAGCTGATTATTATATGGAAGACTGAAGTGCATTAGATTTCAGATACATTTCAGACCAGATGTGTGAAAGAAGGAAATAAGTTACTCCTTATCAGGAAAGAATGAATTAAATCATTTCATAATCTTATACACCAAGCTGGGCTTCTTTTATATTAAGTATGTGCTCATATTTAACTAGTGGTGAGAGCGGTGAGACCTCCATGGCGGACACAAAAGAAGCTGGATCCTGCACCCACTGATTCATAGCAGTGCCAAAACTGAAAGGCTTCCTAACACAGCTGCTGATCAAGGCTTTCCTTTAGAGAACACTTAACCCTAATCTTGCAGGTGGAGTTCAGAGGGCAGTCATGCATTCAGAGCTAACCGGGTGCTTAAGTGTTTTGGCATGTTGGAAAGCCTGTATACTGCATTTAAAACAAAGGCATTAGAAATTAATGTTAGGAAAGGAAGTGTTTAGATCTAGTTCAATGGTTCAATCAGTTCAATCAGTTCCTTCTGATCTCATCTTTCCTACCATTCCCCATTCCTATAGCACAAGGCGTCAGTATTTCAAATCAAACTGGCAGACCAAATCAATTTTTAATTGCTTAACCACAGGAAAATACTTTCATAAGTGCAGGAAATAGCAGTGGGCAACTGTTGTACTGATGAGACCATTTGTATTGTAAGATGCTGCTACAGAGTACGGCTTGGGCTGATGGCAGCAGCTGTTTGCCCTCCACGGGCCCTCCCTTTCCCTGCTGGTGGTGCAGGGCTCTAGTGAGAGCAGGCTGACATGCATGGGTACCCCTTGCTCCTACTCCTAAGTAAAAAGGAAAGTCCGTGTCTCTGGACCTTCCCTCTGTATTCTCCCCAGTTGCACTGCAGTGCCCACACAAAATTTGCTCCCAGTTGAAGCCTCTGCTGCTGAGGGGCAGTGAGCAGAAAGTTGCTTAATTTTCAGATCTCACTGAATGTTAATTATTTTAAAGAAAAGGGTAGATTGCTCAACAACAGGAGCTGAGCTTTGGAATGAGCTAGCTTCTTGTGGCGAGTGCTATTTCAGAGCAGAGAGGTTACTTATCATCAAATCCCTTTGGACAGAGAGAGCCTGGGCCTGGCTCTTAGAATCATAGAATGGCTTGGGTTGGCAGGAACCTGAAAGATCATCTAGTTCCAATCCCCCTACCAAAGGCAGGGTTGCTGACCACCACAGGAGGGTACCAGGTCAGGCTGCCCAGGGCCTCATCCAGCTTAGGCTTTAACTCCTTCAGGGATGGGGTACTCACAGCTTCTCTAGGCAGCCTGTGCCAGGGCTTCACTGTCCTCTCAGGGAAAAATTTCCCCCAACATTTAATCTAAATCTGAGAAAAAATGCACTTCATGCTGTATTTGCCCTTTCCTTGAAACCCGCTGCCAGTCTGGATCTAATTAGAAGTTAACATGGATTTCTTCATGTATATATATTGTTAACAACCAGCAGGATTTATCACAGCAGAGCTCATCAGACCTTTCATAACCATGCTTGTGAAAAGCCTACAAGCACTTCTATGCAAGCTGTCCAGCCAAATGTCCGGGATTTTGGAACTTCAGGGGTTGTTCGTGACAGAAATACAGGCTGTGTGTGCCCACCGTGATCTCATCACAGCAGCAAGAGGCAAACTCCTCACGCAGAGGTGCCTTAACAGCTGACTGCAGCACCTAATTGTCCATCTATATTTCACAGTAAGGCATTTCCATTTTCCCTTGCTTCTTCTGCTTAGGAAAATCGATGGCACCAACATCGAGGAGGATCACATTGAGTTGACAGAAGAGGGGAGGCCTGTGCAGGCCAGCGCCCGCAAGCCGCAAGTGTGTGACTGCTACTGCTGTGGACTGCCCAAGCGCTACATCATTGCCATCATGAGCGGCCTGGGCTTTTGCATTTCCTTTGGAATTCGGTGCAACCTGGGTGTTGCCATCGTGGAAATGGTGAACAATAGTACTGTTTATATTAATGGCAAGCCAGAGCTGCAGGTGAGAAACCATCCTCCTTCTGTTCTGACCAGACTCCTTTGTAGAAATGTATAAGTGCCACATATTGAAGAACAGTGCATGTATAGGTCAAAAACTGAGGCAGGAAGACATGCAAGTCTGGATTCCTACAGACGTGTGGGTTCTTTATCCTTATTTAGGTCTCTAAGTCACACAAAAAATCCGTGAGATATGAGCATTTGCAATGACATACAGAGAGTAAATAGCAGAAATGAGAACTGAGTTGGCTTGTATGTTTATCAGGTTCCCAATCTTTCAGTTATAGGCAGATGTCATTTCAATTGCAGAAGCCTTTACTATTTACTGTCTTTCAGGAGAATGCACCCTCATGCTGCTTACTAGGAATTACTAATTGTTTTGTGTACCACTAATCCCTATTCAGATCAGTGGATGAATTTCAGGACCTTAAAGTAGTCACTGGCAATAGGCTACAGTTATTTGCAAGTTACTGACAGTGGGGAGTGCTGTCTACAAGTAATTGGAAATAGGTGCCAAGCTATCTCAAATCTGTGATGGATGGCACGTGCTTCACAGAAGATGCCTACAAACTTAAAAATGCACGCAATGAACTGTAGGTTCAAAGCATATCTAAGTTTCTCCAGTCCTGCCTTGGTACAGGGCTGTGTTATCATGTGTACCAGTTCTTGTATGTATAAAATTGACTTGTTGTTGGATTCTGTGTAACAAGTTATTCACAGGAATACTGACTCTTACCTGATGTTTCCCCATGTTTCCCTTGAGATAACAACATCAAGTTCTGTCTGGGCATCTGCCACTCTTGATAATGGAACTTTCTCTATGTCTCATGATGTCTCAGCACTTACAAATGAACACTAAGAAACTAAGTTGAAAATCACTAGTAGAAAATTAGATATTTAAAAAACTGAATTGCAACTCTATATACTTCCTTTTATATACACAAAGTAGTATGAAAAAGGAGACTACAGAGTCTAGCACTCTAGTTTTCATATTTCTGTCATGTTTTAATGTCAATTTTAGTTCAGAATATAAGACTATCTGTGCTGTGATGCTTAACCACCTTTCCCTGCCATGTGATTAGCCCCCAAATAATCATGAAGCAAAACAACATCGTTTCTCTCTTCTTCAGAATAGCTCTTCTGAATGGAAGGCTCAAGGAGAAAATGTTGACACTGGCCTTACATTAATGTGATTATACTGAGTCAAGCCCTGTTTTGATGTCCCAGAATGATGGGCAAGAGGGTCACTTTGGGCCACCTTTTCTTCACTCCCATATGTTTTTTTCTGGGTTTTGACTATCCCTCTTCCAAACAGAGTATGTAAAAACAGACTCATCAGAGAAATGCCCTTAATCAGGAAGATTTGAGAAGGCTGAAACTATTTGGTATTCAAGGATGACGTGTATTGTGAAAGTATTTCCCTTAGCTCTAGACATTAATGGCTAGGAACTATCTGTGACTGGCCTGGGGGTGATGTTCTATCCAAATCCAACCCTACGACTGGCATCACTTTTTATAAAAGATACCCTAGCCAGCTAGCATTAACCTAGCTTTAATTTTAGATTACCTCTTCAGATGTTACTCCTTCTCCCCCTTCTTCCATAAACGTTTTCTGCTTCCATGCTACTACTTAATGTAGATGCTGGACAGTCAGAATTTTGCTTTGATGAGACAAAGTCTAGCTTGAGCAATCTTGTATAAATGGATGTGCCTATTGAAAGGCAGCAGCTCCTCCCTATAACACCAAGCAGGCCTGAAAATAAAGTCTTCAAGAATAAGCAGCCCAAAGGGAAGCAGTGGCAAGAGCCAAAGATGAAGGGCCAGCACCAGCTGCCTTTTGGTTGAAACTCTTTTCTCTTAGTCACCCTGGCAGAGCAGAAGCAGTAATTCCACCTACCAATTTGACAGCATTTTGCCATGAGTGGGAGAAGATTCAATCTCAGTAACACCAGTGCAAAGAGACTATCTTGATCTGTAGGATGGAGTGACTTCTGTGAGACTTGCAAATAGCATCTACCTCATAATCAATGTGCTTCATTTTACATTTTTTCTGTTCCTTTTACAGAAAGCCCAGTTCAACTGGGATCCAGAGACAGTGGGACTCATACATGGCTCTTTCTTCTGGGGTTACATTGTGACACAAATTCCAGGAGGATTCATCGCAAACAAATTGGCTGCTAACAGGTTAGGAAACAATAACCAAAAGAGTTAAGCTTTACAGCCTTACAAATGTCTGTTTTATACTGCTTACTAACACAGTGAACAAACGTGCTAAAAGAACTTGAAGCTGAACTTGCAGTATTTATGTCTATAACCAAAAAAGGAGCTAGACTTCTGTCATGGGTCTGATTTTTGCTTCTTCCAACTGACTTGTTCATCTCAAATGTTTACACATTTGTTGTTTGCTAAACAACGGTGCTTTCTGGAGGACTTTAGGAACACACACCTGATGTTTGAGATAATGCTTGTAGCATTTGTCTTTCATCAATTGCTTCAGTGCTTTTTAGCTCAACTTACCAAGTTAATTTTTTCCAAATAAATGTGACTTTTCTCCTTTAAAATTTCCCCATGGATTGAAGTCATCCCCTAGAATTTTCCAGAAGTTCAGCCCCAGCTCTGCTCTATCTATAACAAAGAGTTACTTTGAGTTCAGTTTGCTCTTCTTCTTCAACACTACTAGCAGCCTCACTTCTTCATTTTTCTACCATATGAGTTGTCTAAGCAGGATACTTTTCATTCTGTTGAATAAGCCAAACAAATTAGCTAGGTTTAATCATTTGCCCTCTCTTTCCAGTCTTGCCACCAAATTTGGCAGCTGAAGGGCTCAAAAACACAGATGTGCTCACTGTTGGCTGAATAATTCAGTATATTATTAATTTGGCTTTTGTTACCTTTAATTTTTTTATGAATAGTAAAATCAACCAAGTATACCCTGTAGCTCAGCGTATTCTATCAGCTAACTACTTCCTTAGGAATGTATCATGCATATGCACAGGAAGCTATACTTCCGTCCCTGTTATACTTTCAGACTCATTTTGATTGTACAATTTGACACCACATTATAGATTTAATTATGACTGGGTTTAGGATTAGAATCTGCTTGAGAAAGAACAGCCCCCTAAAAGATGAACTAAAAGAGTATTCCTGTTTGTAGTAATAGGAGCCACAGATCTGACTAACTGCATGTTTTTCCTTTAGTCTTTGTTCTCCCAACCAGTTTCTGCTTGGGTAGATTCAGCAGTATTCCCCTTTCAGAGGGGTAACATCGGATTGCTAACACCACAGGGCAGGAAACAGGCAGAGCTGGGGCCAACCTGTGAACCCACCTCCCCTGGAAAGATAAATGTTTTTGTCTCACAACTGTGCTCAGTAATGAGTTATATTATTCTGCCCTATTACTGGTGTTACAGATTTAGGTATAGAGTCATCTGTTATCTGTTTAAGTCTTGCTCAGCACTGTGGAACCTTGAAAACACATGAAATCCCCCCTCCTCCACTAATGCAAATAGTTGTGTATAATAATGTGGCATTCAAACAGATCTCAGAACAGAGGAAAATACTAAGCACTTTATGCTTTTGCATTAAAATCACCTGACGCCACGTAAGTTGCTTTATAAATATCCAAATTTGTATAGATCTATGTTCCACCAAAAAGTTCACGGACCATTTAGTGACCGTGTCTTTCTGATCTGCTGCTTATTCTCCAACATGTGTCCTAACAAAATTTCTTGATTGTTGGTGGTGAAGAGGAGACATGATACATAAGGCACCCCATGGTATCAGCTTTTGGTAATGGCACAGGGCAGAGGAGCCTGTTGCTGGAGAAGGCTGTTTTGATGCTAAGTGGCAGCTGGCAATGGATCACAGTGGTGAGGAGAAAAGAATACATCAATGAATCGAAAAGTGCTGGTGTATTCTTGTCCATGGTGGAGACCAGCTTCTTTGGGATTGAAGACTGGAAACTGCTGGAAAGATGCCGGCTATTTGCAGAAACTCTACCTAGCATCTTAGTAACAAAAGAGTGGCTGTTTCTAACACAGTGTAAATGATGCATTTACAACCTGGGTGTGTTAAGAGTTGGCATTAAGTGAAGTAGCAAAGATTGGAAACTCAATCCCCAGAGCTAGCTGGTTGGGTAGTAAAACGTGTTCTCTTCCTTATGGCTTATTCATTCTTCCACTTGCTCTGTAACTTACATTTCCACATAATTTGCTGTAGTTCCCTGAGGTGGCCAGTAGCACTGTGGTAACATAACCAATAACTCTACCTGTGGCAAGGAAGACGTAAGATGCAAAACTCTTCACTGACCATAACAGAGCTCTCAGTAATGCTTATTTCTTAGCTAAATGCTTACGTGTCTTTGAGAGCAGCCTCCTAAATGTCAAGATGTGATCACAGGCTTTGTATACCACTTCAGATTTTCAGACCAGTTTCTATACAAATTCATTCCTTTGTCACCTCCCTCTGTCAGCCTTCTCAGCTTCTTTGCTCTTGCGTTCATGTGTTGATCACTTGCTTATCATTCGGGTTATGAGCTGTCCAGGCATGACCTGCTGCTTTTGTCAAGAGGTGTACAGCATGAGATAGGACAATGTTCATCTCCAACCGTAGATTCTTTGCGCTATAATGCTATCATTAATTCCTCCATAGGTCATAAACTTAGATTAAAAATTTGACGTGATGTATATTTCCTGTGAATGTTTTCAAAAGCAAAAGGAAGAAAAAAAAATGCTTCTGACATCAGAAGGTTTTAAAAGTTTACAAATATTTTTCAATGGGAGATGATAAATAGCGAGATCTGCATATGTCTTTGGCAGAAAAATCAAAAAGAAGAAAATATTTCTGCTGTCATTATTTCAGTTGAAATATCTAATACCATTCCCATATCAGAATGAAGCTTAATGTGTCACCTGTCATTTTTTAAATGCCACAGGCATAATAAGCCAATTCAGAACTTGTTCAACACCACTGAGTTTGAGCAGTTTGTAAAAGGAAACTGTGGTCCTCAAAGAGCAGTGTGCTGCAAGCTAGCATCAGTGTAGCCAGGAGCTGAGGACCTCTGCCACAAGGAAACTCAGGTGTGACCCTCAGTCTAGGGATAAGACAAGACTGTTCTGACCTGACCTCCCATCTTCTATATGCTGTGGTCCCCAGGGCTGTCAGCCAGTGCAGCTTTCTATCTGCAGAATGAACTCTTTCTGCCAGTGCTAGTAGTTTTTGGTGCCGTAACACAATTTGAGAGAGGGTCCTCCTGCATATCATCTTCCACAGACATTGGAGTCATGAACTCTTGATATTCAGAGTGTGGCAGCTACTGAACCCTGTCTGTGGTACAAAAAGGGAACCTGAGACTTCACTCAGCCAGGTGTGAAAATGTATGCAAGCCTGCAACCGTCTCATACTGAAATGACTGCACTGTGGCCCAGCTGTCCATTGTGTCTAATGTCACTATTGTTTATTATTAATACAATGCATTAAGTTTGCACCGCTCTTCAGTTAAGCTGAGAAAAGCCCATGTCTCTAGTGGGAAGAGCTCCCACAAACTGTGGGGAATGAGACAGACCCAGCTCTGAGTGTTTCCTCAAGGCCTCTCAGTGTCCTGAAGTTCTGGGGATGTTGCTTGGATCTATATCACACAGAGTTTTCTGATGCCCATTTTTCTAATGGATGGTAATCTATGGGAGGCTGCAAAAGATTTCCCAAAGGCCCCAGGTGCATGGAGAGCCCTGACTGACTTGTACCCAGCTGCAGGAAGTATTCTTCCTGAGCAGGGAACAAAATGTTCGTATCATGTCTTTCACGGAAACTCTCTTGTAGAAGAACCACTTCTATGCCACAGTTGCAAAGAATGCTTTTAGCTACTATTTAGAGAACTGCCCTTGGGAAGGAGTTGATGTCAAACTGTGCTGTTACAAGGTTTAGCAGCAGGAAGTGGAAATAATCAGCACGCTCCCATATTTCAGTAAGGCACTCAAATGAGACTTCACCTGATTTAAGTCAAACCCCACTGATACAAAAGAATTCAAGTATTTCTCAGAATAGGAATAATGCTCTCAGTTCAGGACTCATGTAAACAGCTTAGCCACCAGCAACTACACACAAGTCTCATCCTCTGTGATAGAGGAAAAAAACAAAACCTTTGTATAAGTGTGCACAAAACTCCTGTCTCATTCCGGGAAGAAAATGCAGTGACTTTATGTGTATTTACCCCTTTTGCCAATAAGGCAAATTTACAATTATCTGTGTTGGTGACTTGGTGGGCAGTGGAGAAGCTGTCTTTGAGATTGTACCTGAGAACAGCGTTGCTTCTGAAAAGCAGATAATAATTACATTCTCTTTTATGACAATTTTTTTCAAAGGGTGTTTGGAGCAGCTATTTTTTTAACATCTACACTGAACATGTTCATCCCTTCTGCAGCAAGAGTCCATTATGGCTGTGTGATGTTTGTAAGAATTCTGCAAGGTCTGGTGGAGGTAAGAGCATTCACCACTTCCATTTGGGGAAATCTGGTTTTTAAAAAAAGTTGGAAACATTTTCGTCAGGTTTTCTGATCCACCTACAGTTCTACTTGTTACTCATTTTTTTTTTTCCATTGGCATTTTTATGGTGATGATTTTTTGCTTATGTTGATTCGTATTTTTAAATTTATCTGAAAAGGAACTTAAAATAATAGATCAATAGTACTGCAGATAGACCTAGTTCTGCCTATTTGAGCCATCCACTGCATGCGCTAAGCAGCATTTTTAACCCAGAACACCTTACCATTTAAGCGATTATCCAAATTAGTTTGCCATCTTCACACTCCCCCAAAGGAAAACTCTCCCAGGGTTATTTTAACCCTTCCAATGTAGTGACAACAAGCTTGACAGGTCAACTCTTTCAGCAACTGCTTAAAGTAGGAATGCAGTGAAAGCAAATCATATGATGTGTGAAATGTCTGCCAGGGCGTCACCTACCCAGCCTGCCATGGGATGTGGAGTAAATGGGCTCCTCCACTGGAGAGAAGCAGGTTGGCAACGACATCGTTCTGTGGTAAGTTGATAGGCTTATAAGTGTTTTGACATATATATTATTCATTTTATGGTTCACTTTTTTTTTTTTTTTTTTTTTCACTTGCTCAGTCTTTACGCGTTCTATTTGCTGTATGCATTGAACTGACTATTCTAATAAAGCATGTACTTAACAACAATTTAAAGGGACTTGAAGGCTTGGTCAGCCTTGTTCTTTGCTCTGCTCATTGGGTCTTTCCTACTGTTGGCAGAAGGACTTCTAGAAGGTGGCTTGTAGGAAATTTCAGAAGGCTTTGGGGAAAGGAATCCTGTAGAAAGATGGGACAAATAAAATTCTTTCATTCCATTTCTAGCCTCTGACAAGAGCCTTAGATCTTTCTGTGAAACATGGAGCAGGAAAAATACTGAGTTTTATATCTTGTTCTCTTTTTGTTCACATCCATATTAAGAATAAAGGGTTTTTCTTCTTTTAATTCTATCCTCTGGGTAGCAGGTTTTGAAAAGAAATGCTGCAGGTCACCCTGTGCTACCACATTTTCTTTCCAGAAAAGACTACCTTGACTTTCACACCTTTCTGGCCCTTTCATTTCTTCATCTTATCTCAGTGGCCAGCCTAGCTGCTGATTTCAGGGAAAGTTGTGAATGCTTGTATCTTCTTATTGACTCCACGGTGGATTTGGATAGAAGGCTAAATGGGAGCAAGATAAGGCATAACCCAAATTCACTTCCTCCACTCTCATACCCTAGAAGGTCCAGAGTATGGAGCAGAAATGATTGTGCTGTAATTTCAGATGGGCTGTGTTGAGAGTGAAGGAAAAGTCCTACTCATTACTTTGGTCTGTTGTTTCTTATCCTCTAAGACACACATCTCTATTTGTCTTGTCCTTACCCACTTGTAAAAGGGAACTTGAAATGGTGAGAAGGTGTCTAATACTGAAGACAAATTAGAAGTAGTAATGCTTTGAAAAGTGAGCAGCTGAGAATGGAGGAAGAGAAAACAAAGAAAATAAGCATTCTTGGTGGGGTAAAGCCAGCTGAAGACAAATGTCTGTGAGAGAGAATACGCAATAGAAAATATAAAAGTCACAGGAAATAACTGTCTGTTAACAGTGGAACTGAAAAGCTTGGAAAATGAGGGGCTAAAATACACGTGGAATAGTAGGAAAAAAAAGACTGAAATGTGAAAAGAAGCATTTTCTTTTAATACTCTGGGAATGCTATTTTTGCTACAAATGACTTGGTTATTTAGTGATTATTTAGGAGTTTCAAATTTCTGCAGAGGAACAGACTAAAAGAAAGGTTCCTCCACACTCAATGCTGAAATCCCAGCAGTGGGTAGAGAAACATCCATCCTGTAGCTCAACACCCATTTCAGTTGCTGCAGATCATCAGTTCTAGCTCTTGAAAGGTGAACATGGATGATAGATTAGGAAGCCCTGTGTTAGCCATGTTCCCGGTTTCTCTATTTCCTTGCCCGGGGCTTCATTACTTCTGCAAGAACACTGAATTAACTGTACAGAGGCAAAGGGTCTCTGCAATGAGAAGTGTTTGCTAATGAATGGTACTTCTGCATTTGCCTGTAGTTTTAGGTTATAGGTGTTCATTAACAAAATATATAATAATGTCAAAAGCACGTGTATCTTATTTCCTAAAATAATTCAAAGCAACACTTCTCACATGTTATTATTTTGTGCTGACGCCAAATGTCCAGATTACATGAATCCTCCTTGGAATCTTCATGGAAATTTCTTTCCAAGTACTTAAGTTCTCATCAGTTTCTGCAAGTCATTCAGAAACATATTTCACCAGTAATGCATGTTTCCCAGTCTGAAAACCTTGTCACAGCCCACTTTTTTCCTTTTTTTTAAAAATTGTTCTGTGTCAACATTAGGCTATTTATTCTGTGTGTTTGTTCATGCTACTGGCATAAACTAAATACAGTTAAACAGACTCAGGGTTGATGTGAGCCTCCACTTGCAGTGCCTGTTGAGTGGTGGGGCTAGAGCCATGACAGAAGCTTCTCAGCATATTGGCAGCCATTGGGAATTCTGGACACCAAGAGGACTTCTGAAACTCAAGCTGTTGGCTTCTTTGAGGTTTACTTCATATGCCACAGGGTTAAGAGAGAATGCCCTCTTCAGATCTTAAAAGTTACGCCTGTGTGGTGGTACATCATCAGTGTCAGCTTTGTGAATCCCATTTACCTAGAGGGCACAATCCTTCTGGCTTACAGAATGAGCCAGATGATCCCACTCCAGCAAAGGGCCTGTCTCGTCATCCCAGTCAAAATATCACAGCTGCTATCCCATCACAAATGTTCACACACACACACAAAAAAGATGCCAACCTGTAGTAAGGGCTGGACTCATTCAACACTGCTGATATGTTTTCTTAATCCTTTTTCTCCTCAGGATCCTATGCAGGTGCAGTGGTTGCCATGCCATTGGCAGGTGTGCTAGTACAGTACATTGGATGGTCATCAGTCTTTTATATTTATGGTGAGTTGTTAACATAAAGAATCTCCTCTCCTCAACTGGTGCTGCCTGCAGTTTTGTTAAGCCTACGTGATGGGTATGGATCAAAGTTGTTCTGAGGAATGAAGTTGTTGCAAGCGGGTGTTCCCAATTATTCTCTGCTTACGGCAGCTTCAGAAAACTCATGTTTTGTAATCTGTTGTAGCATGTTTTAAAATTGTAATGACCAGACTACAACCCATAGTGTAAAGGACAAACAAGAAACACCTTCTGGCTTTCTGTAGCGTGCTTCGTGGAAGTGACACGTGGTCATCCCATGACAGGGATGGTTGCAGTTGTGCAGGTTGCTCTGCAGCACAAGCACTCGAGTGATACATATCCCAGAGCACCCTGTACAGCATAAGGGTCAACATATGCTGCTGATGGGAAGCCTAATGCTTCAGAAACCTGCCCAGAAAAATCTGTCCCATGAGTTGACATGAGTTTTCTGTGTCTTCTCTGATTGTGAAGCCTTCGTATGCAGATGTGAACATGTTAAGATCACTCTGTTATTTTCTTCTCTCAGTTCCACATAAAACTTTGTTTCTGCCTTTTCTCTGCCCTACACATACTGTGTCATATGAGCAACAGAATGCTCAAACACTTTGCAAACAGGCATGCAGTATGTCCAGAGTTGGGAATTATTTTTTCTCCCTTCTCAGAGCATATTTTTTAATGGAGATTTGGTTTAATTGGCTGTTGAAATGACCTTAATGCTTTTAGATATAGAAGTATGGCTTAATTGGCTTTTAAAACTGAGTTTTGCTTTTCCTGCCTCTCTAGGAATGTTTGGGATTGTTTGGTATATGTTCTGGCTGCTTCATGCCTATGAGAGTCCAGCTGCACACCCAACAATAACCAGAGAAGAAAGGGTATATATAGAAACAAGTATTGGAGAAGGAGCCAGCCTTGCTAGCACAAACGTAAGTTAAAAAAAGGCTTTTCAGTGACTAGTTATAATCTGTGAGCTCTTTGTGTAACATCAGCATGTAATGGGATGGATACATTTTGCTTCATAAGAACAGCAGAACTATTTCTGTTGAAGTTTAGGGGCTGTTTGTTTTATGAAGACTGCAGGATCAGGCTCATGCAAGCGTAGAGGACAAGTTCAGCAACAGGCAAAACCTGTAGGGCTTTTTCAGCTCTTGCTTTTACAGAGCATCCCTAGTCTAGGGAGGGGAATGGAGTGGGGAGAGCAGGAAACAACACATTCTGGTATGTTCTTGAGTAATTATCAGACTTGTTCTAAAATAAATTCCCAAACTAATGATAATTCCATAATAAGGGTCTGGTTCCGGATGTTAAATTATCTAGCTGCCTTATGGGCTCCTGCCAAGGACGGCTGAAATACTGAGAGCTCAGGCTAGGATTTCTGCCCTGCTCTCTCACACAGTAGCTCAGTGCTCTGTATTAAGACTTCTCTCCTCAGGAGGATCCTGGGAACTTACAAGAAAAAACTTATTTTCCTATTGAACTTTATCCATTCCTTTAAGTAACTCATTTTTGCTATAGGCAAAAAACAAAGATGTTTCTCAATATACTGCTCCTTCTTGGCTTTACTATTTAACATTCTGGGAAAAAAAAAAAAAAGTTAACTCTCCAAACCCTTTCCTCTACATGTTTTGGATAATAGTGTAAGAGAAAGCATGAAGTATCAGACTCTCCTTTTGGACATGCTCCTGAAGTTTGGGTGAAGTCACTCAGGTCTTGTTTGGAGAGACACACGCTTGTTTCAGGTCATGATTTTGCCCTTGCTACATGGATGTTTGACTGCAGAGGACACTAGTACCATCATCATGTATTCACACATGACTGCAGACACAGCTGCCTGTGGAACACAGCTATTTTAAAGAGAGGAGAATACTAAGGAATATTGCAGTAGTTACTTATATAGGCTTCCGATTTGATATTTATTTCAAGTGAATAGACCTCTGAACTGTTTTTTTGCTCCTGCTGTGTGGAATATTTAAGCATAAATATAAATTGGAAGTGCCAAAAGCAAATTCTATGAATTAAATCCTCTACCGCAAGCTTTTTTGCTGAATGAAATGAATTAGGTTGAAGCAAGTAGCAGCCTGCTGGTGTGTTACTACATGTTTCTTAGTTTGGAGAATACTTTTTTCATAATCCCTTTGCAGGACTGTCTCAAACCTCATTATGACAGAGAGTGGGCAACAGAACGGTATTTCCTCTGGTATTCTTTGACTCTGTTAATGATCCTATTATCCCAACAGCAGGATTTCAGAACAGAATTTTGTAATTTCAGTAAGCAGAGCAATAATAGCACAATAGTCATCCTAAAAATCTTGACAATTCCAAGAAAGTTTCCCTGTCTCTCTTCTTTTGCTGTTAATTCAGGCTTACACTGTAAGCAATTTGCAGTGTAAATTTTATGGATATGTATAATGGATAGTCCTGATACTAAAGATACTTTCTCATCTCCTCATGCTCCTGCCTACTAAAAAAAATGGTGTTTTTCTTTTTTTTCCCCTAGAAATTTAGTACTCCCTGGAAAAGATTTTTCACTTCAATGCCAGTTTATGCAATCATTGTGGCTAACTTTTGTAGAAGTTGGACCTTCTATTTGCTCCTTATAAGTCAGCCTGCTTACTTTGAAGAAGTCTTTGGATTTGCAATAAGTAAGGTAAATGTCTGAGATGAAGCAGTGACCTTCAGGCTCCACTCTAGGAGACAGAGGATCCTCAGCTGTCACTGCAGGCATTTCTGTAGTTTATTCCAGGTAACTGGGATGACATACGTTTACAAACTTGATAGACATGAAAACATGCTAGCATCAAATTATTAGCAAAAAGAAAGAAAGGAAGAGTTGCTTTCACTGATAACAAAGAAACATATCATAGAAGCCAACAGGTAAGTAAGTAGAAATGCACTTTTTTTTTTTTTTTTAGTTTTAGTTTTTTAGGTTTTTTTTAGTTGGTGGATTAGCAGTACTTGCCAGGCAATGTTTTTCCTTCTTTTCTTTCTTTTTCAGTACGTTTCATTGACAACCAAAGGTCAAATTCTCCATGGACTGATATTTCCTGCCACTTCATTAAAGGCAAAATTGCTACAATCTTCCTTTAGAGCTTGAATGTGGACTGTGGAGTGGTTGTACCAGAAAGTTCTTCCAACTTTCCTTTAAAAAACCTACTTGTTATATTACAATTTTCATATAGTAGCATACTGTTTCATTATAGCAATAATTATTTATTCAGGGCAATGGCACTCTGAATGGCCTAGTGTAGCAATGGTATGAAGAACAGGGTTATTAAGACAAAGTAGATTTGTTTATTCTAAGTTGTCTTTCATAAATGTTAGAATGTTCACTAATTAAAAACAAATGTAAAGCTGACATAGTGTCAGTGTAAGGAAAGTGAAACTCAAACTTCCTACTAAATTACTTCTTCAAAGTTAAGCCTCTGTAAGATGGTGTGCTGGCCACTAACACTGCAAAACAGTCTTTTCTTGTATTTGGAGTAAGCACCCGGGCCTACAGAAAAAGTAAGAACTCTCTGCCAGAAAATGTGATAAAATGAGCATCAATTTATAGGTCCTATTACCACAAGAGCAGAAATATATGCATGACTTCAAACGTATGCTTATTCATAAGATTATAATATAATTTCAGGTTTTATACTTTATATTCACTTATTGCCCATGCAATGTGCTCGTGCTGCCTTCATTATAATAGTGTCAAGAAACAGATTTGCTATGCAGAAAGGACCTCCTTGAGAACAGAATAATAAAAATACATAAAAGCAGTTGGAAACTGAGACAGAACACTTTACTGTAGAACACATAAGTACTTTCTGCTATCTAAAATAGAAAATATTTGCAGTCCTCCATGCCATTCTTCAGAGCAACCACCAAAAAGCAGAGACATTGCATGATACTTCTAAAGTGAGATTCTTGTGCTGTGCCTTCTCCTCCAGGACCATGAGGAGATATTCACACAACCCTGCTTTGGGTATCTACTCTAATGAGCTAAACTGTAGTATTCTTGCACTCCAGTGCTGGTCATTGGAGAGAGAAAATCCCTCTACAGCACCAACTCCAGAATTTTTAGACAGACTTCTCTTTTTTTTTCCTTATTATAGCTCGAGCCCCATTATGGCTTGTGTACAGATGCTCAGAGCTGTGAGAAAAGCTGCCACTGCCTGGATGGGAGCATGCTGGAGTCCCTCAAGCTCCTAGAAATCCCTAAAGCTAGGACAAGGGTAGCTTAAGGTCAGCCAGGTCCTTGCTGCAGGTTCTGTTGAAGAAAAAGTCCACAATCCACACAGGGATATGTGCTAAAGATGTGTCCTATATATATGATTCCTGCTCTTTTCCCCCTAAATCCCAGGGAAGGATATGAGCAGTAAGCACTTACTTTTCTAATTTCAGGTTGGCCTTTTGTCTGCAGTTCCCCACATGGTCATGACAATCATCGTACCCATCGGAGGGCAGATAGCTGACTTCTTACGCAGCAGGAAGATTTTAACTACTACCACTGTAAGGAAGGTCATGAATTGTGGAGGTACTACTGGATTCCCAACATATAGTACTTCAGTTGTGTGCTGCACCTGGTGCAGATACCATAGTTTGGCCAATGTTTTGTTGCAACATGAGAAAATTACTCTAGTTTGCATTCACAGCTGGTTAATCTGGAATATTTAACGGTGAGCTGATGTTAGACATCCTTATGCTGGAAGTCCTTATTCATACAAGCATGCTTTTAAAAAGAGAGGAGGCAAGACAAGTTGTTAATAATTAGAAGGGCAATAAGAACTGGCTCAGAAGACATTACGATAAAATAGGCCTCATCCTGAAAACTTGATTTGACAAAGTTAGCCACATCCTGTGGTGCTGCAGTGATCCTTTCACAACCTTGCATTAACAGACTGTGTTCCTGTGTGCTAATTCCAGAACAATCCAGTGATAAATTCAGGCTGCAGAGATCAGCTGAAAGAAAAATGGGGAATGGATAGACTCATTTTTACTGAGAACAAAATAGTTGATTTCTAGTTTGGTCACTGGAACTGAAAAATTAATGGCATCTGCTTGTAACCGGCAAATACTAAACTGTAGCACGACTGTGGAGTCATGGTCTTCTGGTTACTGGCTCACGATATTTATGGATGGCATGGGATGCCTGAAATAGAGATGCCTGCAGTCTGAGATATCTGCAGTCTGAGATGCCACAGCTCTTGGCTATAATCTTCACAAAGGATTCTTCTGTTAATTGTATTTTCAAGGTTTACTTTCAGCATTAATTAAAAAAAAATAAAAACAAAAATCAAAAAACAGAAAGATTTTAAAGTTAAATATTAGGAAACGTTGATTTCCACTAAAGGCAAAGCCTGGAAGTTCCCTGTGATACCCAGGCATGCCCTCTTCTGTTGCTGACACACTTGTTTGAAAAATAGTCTTTTGTTCTACCTACCAAGAACTTGTCACTTCACCACAGCCATAAGAAACTGAAGACAATAAATATTTATCTCCTTCCCCCACCCTTTTGCTGTTGTTGTTGTTGTTGTTTTGTGAATTGAATGGTGTTTTGTCGAGAATCACTTTCTCATTGTTCCTCTATACTGCTCGATGAGTCAATTTATCCTATCACTCAGCTCATTTACACAGGGGAGGGGGAACAAAAAGTATATTCTCAATAAAAGATATTAAAATATTCCAGCAAGTATATTCCTAACAATAAATATTCACATGTTCCTGCAGTGTAATTTATTTCCATGTGTTTAATTTTCAGGCTTTGGGATGGAAGCAACTTTGCTTTTGGTGGTTGGTTATTCTCATACAAAAGGTGTGGCTATTTCTTTTCTGGTGTTAGCTGTAGGTTTCAGCGGCTTCGCGATTTCAGGTAAGAATTAATCTTATTATTATTTTCATTATTATTGATAAAAGGGATGTTATTACCCTCTGTGCTGTTCCTGTCGTCATTTTATTATTGTTTGCTTTTAGCATGGCTACTTATGGGGTATTCCCTACTACTTCCTATATCAGAAATTATTTATTTCAGTATCTATGAAAGGTGTTGTGTGTAGGACATGAAGCTTTGAAAGAACCTGCTCTATTTTGTTTCTGGTTTATACCAGCCTTGTGCTGTCTAATGCCATTTACAGTGGCGGCCACCTTCCATAATGAGTATCCTTTAAAAGAGGGAGAGAGAATTACTCTGAAATGAACTCAAGGGATATTGGTTGCAATCTCACTGCCAACCCTATCTGCCAGTTTGTGCTTCCTAGGCCAGTTGTGTCTCTGTTGTATCCTATAATCAACCCTGTTCATCTGAACTGCTGTTTCTGCCTGTTTCATGAGGCTTACTAGTCTCTGGCTTTGTAGTTCCACTACTGTCTCTGCTATTAAAAGTAACACATCTTCCTATGAAGATAGAAGCCCACCTCCTGGGAGGCTGCCAAGAAGATGGATCTACTGAACAAAACAAAATAACTGCTGATCTTCCAACTTTTCAGAGTTACACTGATGGGAAGTAGTAGCTCAGCTATGAGGTGCTTGCATGGCAGGCCATTTCTATCAATCAATTATATTGCAGAATTTTCCCAGCACTCAGCTTTTTTACAGTAATTAATCACATGGATTTGGAATTCATCATCCTTTCTAGTGATCATCCATAGCACTTATGACTAATTTTCATTACCCAAGGCGTGATAATTATCTGAGCTGATTTTTACTATCTCTTTTTATTTTCCAATGAAATATTTACCAAGAAGATATGCTACAGTCAGGGTAATTAATTTTCTGACTGGTTTATATACAGTGGGAGTTTTCTTGCTTTGTTTCATTTGTGTGGTTTTTTTGTTTTTTTTTTTTTTATCGTATTGTTTAAATATAACTTAAAGAATTGGAAAATACATTTAAAAAACACCACTACATAAATAAAAAATGTATCTTTTTAAAAAGAAAAATTCATTTTACAAACATGATGCTTTCCCTCCCTAATTAAATTTTTTCCTGAATGCATTGTTCCATTATGAGAAGATAGGAAGTATGGATACTCTGAACCACTGCAAAGCCAAAATGAGTTCTGTTTTCTACACAACATGGTCTCCAGAGTTGGGGAATTTAAAAAGAGGTTTTGTAAAAGAATAAAGAGTTACATAGTGTCTTCCATCTTTATCACTAAGAAAATGTTATCCTGTGTTTTTTTTTTTGTTTTTTTTTTTCTTAATATGTGGATTAGGATTTCCTCTTACCTGTTTCAGGTTTCTTCAGCCAGAACATCTAGAGAAAACTGTACGGGCCCAGTAGCACAAAGTTGACTGTTGTTTCTGCTATGTTGTAGGATTCAATGTGAATCACTTGGACATAGCCCCACGTTATGCCAGCATCCTGATGGGGATCTCCAATGGTGTGGGGACGCTGTCAGGCATGGTGTGTCCACTCATCGTTGGTGCAATGACAAAACACAAGGTAACATTTCTCCACGTTTCCTAGGGAAAGGATTGGTTTATGCAGTGAAAACTGAGACATTTCCAATTTTCCTGGGAACTCGATTTCATCATTATTATCTTCAGCTGCTCTCTATTATTGTTGTTTGTTTTAAAAATTCACTTCTACAACAGTGCAGGGGCTAGATTCTCAGCTATTATAAAGTAATTATCTGTGTTGGGAGATATTATTTTATACCACCTCAAGCTGAATCTCTTCAATATCTCCACGCTACTAGTGAATGCTTATCAGGCTTACTTAGGAAACACCTCTGCAATGCACCCATAGTAGGGTTCCTGAGCAATCACCGATTAACTCAGTTGTTAGGGAGAGATGTGCTTTTCCATGAATATTTCTTGTCCCTTTTTCTATTGTGCTAGCCCTTGATATGAAATTTAAAATGTTCACATCTCATAAATTGTGTTATCTGTAACATCAAGAATCAAAAAAAAGATCAGTATGTGCTAATTCATGGTATAGTTCAGACATTAATATTTCTTTTTACTGCAAACTTTATGAGACCGGAACCATTTTTTTCAGACCCGCGAAGAATGGCAAAATGTCTTTCTGATCGCAGCCCTGGTGCACTACAGTGGAGTAATATTCTATGCTATTTTTGCTTCTGGGGAGAAGCAGGAATGGGCTGACCCTGAAAACCTGAATGAAGAGAAATGTGGTATAATTGATCAGGATGAACTGGCTGAAGAAACAGAGATGAACAATGAAACTTTTGTAACTCCAAAGAAAACATATGGTGCTACCAGTCAAAACAGTGAAATACAGAGAAGGGAATGGAGAAAGCAAAAGCAAATGACTCAAGACATGGAAGAACAGACTTCTTACCATTACGAAAATGGAAATTTTCAAGATTTGTCATAAATACTTGAAATTGTAAGGTTTGTAGAGCAGCTATTCCCATCTTTCCTTCCGCATAGCTGCCCCAAATCATCTGGTATCCATATTTATTTTCTGATTCAATTGTGTAATGTCTGTCCTTGTGGCTAGTCACGAGGGGTAATACTTACTTTCTCATGCTGTGGAAGAGATCTAACAACAATGGGACAGGGAGAAGTGACACTAAATCTTCACTTTGCCACTGGATTCCCTTGGACAGAGCTCTTGTACCTCTTCAGTGATCAGTCCTGGCAGAGCTTCTGCCTTGTGTGAGCCTATGACTGTAGGAACAAGGAGCGCCCTTTTATTCTCATCTGAACAGACAACGGAAAATGTCATATCAGATGGCGTATCCACAGTGATGTATGTGATTGGTGAGGCTTCAGTGACACACAAACCTGCCCTAAGTAGCACTGCTTTGCCTTTTGAGGATTCCTGTAGATTAACATTTGAGCTGCTTAATCCATGAAAAACTGAAAACTGCAAAAGATCAAAGTGGAGGGAAAAACAGATTTATGACATGAGGCTGTAACCACTAATG
This sequence comes from Gallus gallus, assembly GCF_016699485.2. NCBI lineage: Eukaryota > Metazoa > Chordata > Aves > Galliformes > Phasianidae > Gallus > Gallus gallus. The sequence continues at coordinate 47,365,303 of NC_052532.1, forward strand.
GTCACTCAACAACAGGAAGGTAACATGTAGCAGAGATGGCACAGTATTGCTTCAAGATTTCCCTAAAATTGATTTTCAATCTGATTTATAGGTATAATCCACAGGGTCTGGATGAGGCAATTAAATGGATGCTTGTAAGATTTGCCCCCCTTCAAAGATTTTGTGCCGGCATGAAATAATTTTGAATATAAAATCATCTTTAGTGGTGCAATATTATAAGTCCTTATGAAAGGAAATCATTGTCCTGCTGGGATTAGATTTCTCACTCAATTAATTATTGTGAGGTAATTTAAATATATTTTTCTAGTATTACACCGATAGAGTTCCTGGACTCAACCCCAGCAGCCCTTATTTAGATGAATAAGCCTGTTTAGATGAGTAAAGTCTTTAGTTCTAGATCTACAACTTTTTCTTCATCAACGCCACAGTCTCACTGTTGCAAAAGATGTAGTACTGTAGCACCTGAGAGATAGCAGAATATCCATGTCTAAAAGTAATTTTCTTTTTTTAGAGGTATATATTTTACAGCATAGTGTGGCTTTAGCTTTTTTTCCACCATTTTTAGAATCAGCCAGTGGAACATGCCATATTATGCAAACAGCTGCAACTCAGATTCATTGTGACATTAATATTCATTTCAGAATGGAGAGTTTTAGTAAGATATGATTTAATTTGTCTTACGTTATTATTACTGCCTCATTAAATTCAAATGAAAGCTATCCTCTCTAGTCTACAATGTGCTTTGTGATATTTCAGTATTATTGTTCTCATATACAGATGCTGTGATGCACACAAGATGAGAACATCTCCAACACTCGTTTTACTGTTTTGTTGAAGCACAATTGAATGCCATGAGTGGGATTGCATTTGTTACAATCATTTGAATCTGTGGATGATTTATCTTTCCTACAAGTGTAACTAAACAGGGAGACCCTGAAATTAGCTAGTTCTCTTCATATGTCTCTGGTTCCTTTTCTACCCAGCAAAATCCAATCTACGAGAGTATACATGGATGAAAAGCAAAGCGAGGTGAAGGTGCATCTAATTTGGCTTCAGTGAGGAATTTTAAACTGGTATTAACTGATGGTTTACTGATACAGGATTTGCTATGGTGCAGAGCAATCCTACCTTGGCACAATGCAATTTGGTAACAAACCACTCCAAAAAAAAAAAAAAAAAAAAAAAAAAAAAAAAAAAAACCAACAACAAAAACACCCAATCTTTACAACTTTATTTTATTAGGGCGGAATATAATATTTTCTCAAAATCTTAATCTTCAGCTTGGACTTCTTACAGGTTATAATCGACATCTGGGGATTTAAGTGGCAGGAAGTGGTCAGATGTTCCCACCAGAATATCAAAACAGTTGAACGTGATGATGTTAAACTATTTTGCAACATCGACCACATCTTATGAAAGAGAGAGGACCACTTCTTTGCGTATGGACAAACCAAACAACTTCTGTTTCAATCATGTGGAATGCACAGAGTTACTACAGGTACTCTTAATGTGGAAAATAGTATTATGAAAGGGATTAATGTAAGAATCTAAGAATCTGGCAGAGAGGAAAGAGGAAGAGAATTAGCCACTCATACTAAAGAAAAGACCACACAATGATAATTTTTCAAGTACTGATTAAGAATCGTACTAAGGAGAACACAAAATGAATGTTTTGTTATGAGAAAAACTACAAGCATTCTGACAATTTCAGAAATGGCCAAATGTGAGAGTTCTGTTGCTCCTGTGGTTAATGCAGCTACTATTTCTTACCGTTATGCATTACAACTGTCACAAGTGACAATAAAGTGAGGAGCCCATTTTGCATCCGCAAACAGACAACATTGATTTAGTTCAGTGGTAGTTTGACTTCAGCGGACAGTTGGGCATTATTTAATGCCTTGAAAGAAATGGTTAAAAACTTGTGGACAAGCTTTTACACTTGTGTAACTGCTTCCAGGGGTAGAATATAATATCTGAGAAGCTGAAGTTATTTACAGTCCACAATGCTTCTTTAGACAATCACAGTAGGATATTGGGGCTTTTTCCCTTTCCTTTTCAACTGTTTTAAATTGCTCAGATGTATTGCATAAAATGTAAACAGCAACATTACTTGGAAGTTACTTTTGTTTCCTGGAAATCTTTGTTAGTTATCAAGTGTTTGATCTACTCGGTGGCTTCCACACTACCATATGTCCAAGAATGAAGCCAGTGTACTGGAATTAAACAGGCTTCATAATTCCAGGATCCTGAATCTCTTTATCTGCAACTTGTTTCAACAGTGTTCTCCTGTGAGATCTGAGAGGGCGCAATCACTGAAGCTGTTTCTTCTAAACGTGTCTTCTTAGAATATGTTAGAATATGAAACATTTAAAGAATAAAGAAAACTGCTGGCACAACCCAACCTGACTCCCAGAATATCATAGCTCTAAGCTGCAAAGATGCAAATAACCCAAAGGAGAGATATTATATTGATTAAACTTCAGTAACTGTATTATTTACATATTTTTCTGTCCCCACGTCAAAAATGACTTCTTCACGTTTCCCAACATAAGACAGAACTCATACACACAGAGTTTGATTTGAAAAATGTTTTCTGGTTGTAGACAGAAGAAAAATTTGATTTGTATTGGAAAAGAGGTCTCTATCAAGCTTTCTATCAAGTTGGAGGACGATCCATCTCTCATGAGATGTGAAATGACAAAGATAGGCCACAGAATAAGAATTTAAATCTGAGAAGAAAAAGTATGACAGCAAGTCTTAGGTTGTTCAAACCAACTGCTGGCCTTTCTTAACAAAGCTGCAGTTATAATTCCTTGGCACCTGTTTTTTTACAAGCACAACTAGCAGAAGTTTAATGGTACTTAATGCTCCTCTTATATTTAAGTAAGAGTTATATCAATTTTTCCCTGTAGTAAGAAGGGAAAAAATAATGACAGAAACAATGAAAATTCACCTCAGTAGAAACTTATCCAGGGAAATAATCACCTGGTCCAAAAAAGCGTGCAGACTTCTGGGTAAAATACATAACAAGGGGATCCAGATGTTAACAAAGTGCCAGGAGGAGTCTCATGTGTGTAGCATAATTAATTTGAAAGGAGTACAGCAAAAATTAATTCAAGGGTACACAAACTGTGTCATGCGAGTACTTCCAATTGACTCCTGATGTCAGGAAGTTACAGAGATCTTTGAGTTTAGTCATAACGTCAAGGATTTTTTAAATAAAAATTTTGTTTAAAAAAACCACAATTACTTCCAATTTTCCTTTAAAGATCATAATTAGAAAATTCTATTTATCTATTTGTATTTCAAGAGAGAGGAGTGAGCATTCTGTGTGGTGAAAAAGCAGAAAGGGAAAAAGAGAAAAAATGAATGCAAGTTGTAACTGAGAGCCAACGCAGACAGAGGGGTGAGGAAGGGCCAGAATTCAGCATCCGGATCCTGGATACAGAACTCAAAGTTTTGCAGCTTTTTGAGTTTGAAGCCCACCAGATGAGTCAAGACCTGATATCCTGCACAGTCTCAAAGTTCAGCAATCTCCTGCAAAGTTTAAATCTCATGAAATTAGGAATAAATAAATGGAGAGATTCAAAACTCCACATTCTTGTGCCATCTGAATGTCTATGTGATATAGATAACACTACTTACATTATATAGCTCCATATATATATATATACAGAAGTCTGGTAGGCTTCTTTGTAAAAATGCTTTTAATTACACACATACCAATAGCAGTTATATCTTAACATCCAGTTGATAACAATGTTTGAAATGGCAGCAAAAAATGTCCTTTCTTATCTCAAACTTTTTGGGTTTTAGTACTCATAATGCTTAGTATTCTCAGAGCTCTTTTATATGCATAATTATATGAGGAAAGAAAGGAATTTGTGCAAGAAATGCAGTAAAATTTGTTTTCTTTCATGCTGAAATATCTTAGAAATAAAATGAGAGCCAACACATTTTTCCTTAGAGCATACCATTTGGATATTTTAAGCCTTCATCATAATAAAAGCTTGACTCATTTAACCTCTCATTCAGTGTATCTGCAGCAGTCAACAGACTATGTTTGTTCATCTACAACTGGGTTTATCTGCTCAGTAAAGCCAGAGCTCAGAACTGTGCTGTAGAAAATCAGCGTCTACCTTTCTCCTTGTTTTAGGCTCAGTAGTTCTACCCGCACAAAAAATGTAGAGTGTCTTTGAGCAGGTCATGGCTGCTTTGGTAAATAAGTGTTAGGCAAAAATGGGAATTCATGAAAAATACATCTCCGTTAACTCAGTTTTGTTATTTTTTTTCTTTGGAGCACCAACTTCAAGAAAAGAAAAACTTTCATAAAAACAGTAAATATATAAGGCAGCCAATGAAAATAGTTGTCCTCTCAGGAACTGGCAGTCATCATTAGCACTGTGCCATCATTAGCACTGTGCCAGGTGTTTTCTGCCTGCTGGGCATGGGAGTAATGAATGGCAAAGGAATTAGTCAGAGAAACTTGCTGATGCTGTGAGTAAGATAAGGGCAGTGAAGCTTTCTCTTGCATTAGGGAGAGGACTTTGACCCTATCTGCTTGTTCCCTCCTGCCTCCTTGCGTATGTAATAAAAAAAAAAGTCTGTATGTCCTGAGATACTCAGTCTATTTCTTGGCAGTGATCGGTAGTTTGTACTGATAGAAATTTACGCAGCTTAGAAGTAGTTCATGGGTCCCTCCTGACTCATGATGGGCAAGGGAAAATCATAGTACCAAAGGGTAACCTGAATTTAGAAGAGCAGAACGTTAAGAAGAAAAACAAGAGAAGCACAATCAACACTGATGTGCCTATTGTTACTCCTGTGGTACAACACAGCTGTATGGGGCAGGCAGAAGCTGCTTGGAGAGCCACAGAAGGTAGGTTTTCCCTTAGCAAGGGAATTCAATATCATCTGTCCTGCACTGTTCACTCCCTGGTTCCTATTGCTCTATACTGGCTACAGGATACACTTTACATGGCTGTGGGCACAGCACAGAGAAGAATAGCTGCGGTTGTGCTTGACCTCGTCTTTACTGTATATTACCTTGTGTTCATGAGTGGTTCTCCCCAACCCTTGCCAACTGATGGAATGGTACACAAGACCCTGGACCAACACATAGTCAGTAATAACAAGGATTAGGTTTTTTAGCAAATTTTATTTTTATTTATTTTTCCTTTATCTTCCGCCCTCCCCTCCCCCCCCATTATCTTTTACTGGAAAGAGAGAGATTTTGTGTTGAAGTTCCCACTCCCAGTGGCAGTGCAGCTGTGGCGCTGAAGTGTTACCCTGGGTGGCCAAAGGCCAAGGCCACGCTGGCCTGCCCTGCACGTCTGCTCTGCATTAAGGGAAACATCACCCTTGGACAGAGCTGGAGGGCAAAGTTGCTGACAAAACCGAGAGGGAAGCTGCAGTCAGGATCTCTGTCCCCTACCCTTGCTGGCTTAAGTGGTTAGAGGAACTATACAAGCATGAGAAACAGCTGGTGTTTCCAAGTCCTTTTCTGCGTAGTTCATTAATATTTGTACTAGTGCCAATCTCTGTCCCAGCTTCATTAATAATTGTGACCAGTCTAAAGCTGTCCCACGCCCAGTGCTTTTATATTTACTTCTGAGAAGGAGCAGCCCACAGCTAGCTCCTTCTCTCTCCTTAACTGTATACAGAGCTAAGCCCCCCCATGTTCTCCAGTGCTCCCGCTCCAGCCCCGTGTTCTTGAGCCATATCTAGGCTGTCTGCATGTGGAGGGTAGTGATATGTTTGTATTCCCATTGGGATGGATGACTTCAGCCAGCCCTGGTGGATATGCTCTTTCTTAACATTGTGCAGTATGAAGATGGCAGGAGTAAGGGCGGGTTACAGCCCACTGACCTGCTGGCTCTCACATGCTGTGGCTCAGGAGGGAGAATTATCTAGCAGTTGGTCTTGGGCAGTTATATATTTTTTCAGTGAAGGAATGGTGTTGGCTCAAACCAGTTGTTGAAAAAGACTTCCCCACAGTTTCACAAAAGAATTTGATCCTTCAAAAAGGCACATGGGAGAAATTTGCTAACAGGTTGTTCTCTGGCTTCTGTCAATGGTTGGCTTTGCTCTTAGAGCGCACAGGCACATTTTGTGCTCAAGACTCACAGCTTTTTTCTTTGAGCCATCATACTATTGCAACAGCTGAAGGACAGCAAAGCCCTCCATCCCAACACACTACACATGCAGACTTACTCAGAAGGATCGTTTAGTACAAATCATTTTAGAGAACATAGTTTTTCCTTCTGAATATTTTTCATTAGTCCACCCCTGAAAAATTTACAAAATAACTAAAGACCAGCAAAGCTGCCAAATGTGGGCAGAGTTGGAGTTTCAGCACACGCTGTGCCCCCAGTGTGTGAGTAACATTTTCATTTATTTTGTGATGATAGTTTTATTTAGAAAGCTGGATTTCTGTAGCTAGTGACTTACTGAAATGGGCCTTATTAATTTGGTTATTCTATAACATGTAATTTCTTACTGCATCATAGAACAGTTAAGGCTGGAAGGGAGCTCCAGACATCACCTAGTACGAATTCTCTGCTAAAGCAGGGTAAGGTAAAACACATAGCCAAGGGCCGTATCCAGTTGAGTTTTGAGTATCTCCAAAGATGGAGGTTTTGACCCCTCCAGTTTTTGACTCCTCTCAGAATGAAACAATTTCTTCTTCTTCTTCTTTTTTTTTTTTTTAATTTCAGTATTTTTCCCTGAATTTCAGTCAATACCTGTTACCTCTTTTCCTGTGTCCCAGTTTTGGCTGGGACAGTTAATTTTCTTCATAGTGGTTGGTATGATGCTATGTTATGGATTTAGGAGAAAAACAATTTTGAAAATGTGAGGTTTTTTTTTTTTTTTTTTTCCTCAGTTCTCTCCCCCATCCATCTGGGTAAGGGAATTGATGAGCGAACAGCTGTGTGATGCTTAACTGATTGCCAGGTTAAAACATAACAGACTGTAACTGAATATCACTGAGAAGAGTCTGGCTCCATTTTCTTTACTTCCCTCCATCAGGTATTCATACACATTAATGAGATTCCCCCCAAGCCTTACCTTCTCCAAACTGAACAGTCCCAGCTTTCTCAGCCTTTCATCATATATCATGCTTTAACACCTTAAACATCTTAATGGCTCTTCACTGGACTTGCTTCACTAAGTCTGTGTCCTACTCGCACTGGGGAACCCAGAACTGGCCCTAGCACTCTATATGGGTCTCTCCAGGGCTGAGCGAACAGGAGGATTCAGCTCCTTTGACCTGTTGGCTTTCTTTGTGAAGGCATGCTGCTGGCTCATGTTCAGCTTGTCCACCAAGACACTCAAGGCCTTCTCTGCTAAGCTGTTTCTCAGCCCCCATTCTGTACTGGTGCATGGGGTTATTCATCCCCATATGCAGGACATGGATTTCCCTACAATGAACTTCACGATATTCTTTCAGGCCATTTCTCTGACTTGCCAAAGACATTGAGTGGCAACATGGTCACTCCGTGTATCAACTGCTCCTCCCAGTTCTAGACCTTCTGCAAAGCTGTTGAGGGTGTACTCTCCCATCATCCATATCCTTAATGAAGTTAAATCCAGATATTGAACCACTAATGAATGCCATACAGCTGGGATGCACGCTGCTGACCTGAAAGCCTTTTTTCCTTCAGTCTTCTATCCACCTCTTTATGGATGTTTGGAGATACAGTGCTGAAAGGCTTGCTAAAGTGAAGGTCTCCTCTTGTTCAGCAAGAGGGCCTTCTCACTATAAAAGATTACTAGGATCATTACTTTCGTCTTAACTTTTCAAATACAATTGAAAGTGGCCTTCAAAGTAACACTGGGGAGCTCCTTCAGCACTCTGAGTAAATCCCGTCAGGACTCACAGACATCTGTATGTTCATTCTGTTCAGATGTTTCCTAAACTGGTTCTCCTCTATACAAAGTAGGTCTTCCTTGCCTCCAGGCATCCAAGATCCCTGAGACTAACGTAAAAATCCAGAGCAAGGTACTGGTCTTACCAATGAAGACTGAGGCAAAAATGGCATCAAATACACTGGCCTTTTCTAGGTGCTTTGTCACCAAGTCCAAATTTTTTGCTAATCTTCCTTTTGTTCCTGATATACCTGTAGAAGACTTTCTTACTGCCTTTCACATCTCTTACCAGATGTAATGTCAGGTGGGCTTTACCTTTATTAACCCTTTCTCTATAGTCTTTGAATACTCTGTATTCCTTATGGCTCAGCTTACACTCTTCTTCCACCTCTTGTAAGTTTCTTTTTTTATTTTTGACTTAATCAGGAGCTCCTTGTTCATCCCGATAAGGTCTCTTGCTGCCTTTGCTAGATTTCCTGCTTTTCTCAATGGACTTTTCTTGAGCACGGAGGAGGTGACTTTTGATTATCAAACAGCTCTTCCAGATCACTCTTCTCTCCAGGGTCATGTTCCCATGAGATTATTCCAAGCAAGTCCTACAAAGGCCAAAGGAGGCTCCCGTGGTGCAAGGCTGTGTTCGTATTTTTTGACTTGCTTCTACCTCTTTCGGTCTTAAACTTCACTATCTCATTTTCTTTGCAGCTAAGCTGCCCACAACCCTCACACTCCTCAACATTTCTTCCTTGTTTTAAAGAATCAAGTCCAGCAAAGCATGTTCTCTCAGGCTCCTCAATCACCTGTTATCAGTTATGATCGGTTACTGTCTACGCACTTCAGAAACCATCTGGATTTCTTGTACCTGGTTGTGTTGTCCCTCCCGTGACAGCAGGACCCATCAGTCATTAAAATCCCTCATGAGGACCAGGGGCTGAACACAAGAGACTTCTAGCTGACCAGAGAAGGTCTCATATACTTCTTTCTCATCAATCTAGAGAAGACAGCCACAACGTTGCCCACATAGGTCTGCTTCTAATCCTTACTTTACAAGCTCCATGCTGGCTCACCTTCCCTCCCAAGGCAGAGTTCCCTCATTCCTGCTGCTGTCACATAGAGGGCAACTCCATCTCCTCACTTTCCTGCTCTGCCCCTCCTAAAGAGCCTATATCTATCTAAGGCAACATTCCAGTAGTGTGAACCATCACATCCCATATCCATGATTCCAGTGAGACCAGAGCCCTGCAGCACATGTGTAATTTCTGTTGTTTTTCCCCTGTGGCTGCATTAGGGAGCAGCTAATTTTTTCAGCAGGAGCTGAGTGAGTATCTGTCTTCTAAAGGAAAACAAAAAACAAAAACCAAAAAAACACTGGAGGCATCCAAATTTCTTATTTCACTTAATTCACTTCCAAAACTAGGAAGGTGATTGCTAAAATACTGTTACATTGGGATATTAAGTGGAGGGATCAAGGGTGAGTACAGAAAAAGCATTTTTTCACACCTCAGTTATTCCTTTGAAGTAATCCAAGGTCAGGCGTAAAGGCAGTCGAGGTCACTTGTCACTTTAACACCTGCTGGCTGACATTCCAGTTACAGAAATCATTCTGTCTGCCTATTTTGCTGGTAGCCTCGAAAAAGAAGACAGTTATTCTGGCTATAGCAGATCAAGTTTTTCCACTTGAAGAAGTAAGGAACAGTATCATTTACAGAACAAAGACTTATAAAATTCCAGAAGCTTAAAGTGTGTGGTTACAGACACTTAAATTCCTGGAATAAATTGACAATATTCCAAATTAGACTTTATCATCTTCTTTGCAATACAGTCCATTTTACTGGCATGCTGTTCAAAGGTTTCTGTTGCAACTCATATTTAGGAGAGTTACGTAAAACGATGTAGGAATGAGTGACAAAGGTTTTATTTATTTCATATTATTATCTGTTGACTTTTAAAGACCTGAGTGAAAAGACAGGTTAAGCAACAAGTCAATGATTAAACTGATAAAATAAGTATCCACTAGGATAGTTTTAAAAGAGCTTTAGAAAGTATCAGGTATGTAAAATACACTTCTCTCAGTTGTAAGTTGAACGAATTTCAGCATCAGTGATTTTTGTGTGTGTGTGCTACCACTTAATAAAACCTCCAATATTTATTAATTGTATTCCTTTGGAAATTTGTTTTTATATAATCTTTAATGTCAGAGGAAAAGCATATATCTGGTAAATCTCATATTTGTATCAACTTTACAACAGGCTTGTTCTTTCCTATAGTTTGCCAAAATATTTAAGAACTGATGCTTTTCCAATCAGAATTCTTGAATATAGAAGGTATTGTGCTGTAACAGTGACTTTGAGGTCTTGCATAGTTCAAGGTGCTCATTACTGACTTGAGTAGCAGTTCTCTTACCTGGAAAACAGCAGTTCTCTCCTATTTTCCAATTCTGAGTTATCTTCTTACACTAAACTGAAAAAGCTAAGAGCTACGTATACCCTTCCTTGGCCTTCTCTGGAATAAGTGGGATATACAGCTAAGCGAATGCAGTTCCAGGGTCTATGTGTATTTCCAAGTTGATATCGCACATTCAAGAGAAAAATACTTCCCATTCTTAAAAAATGATCTTGCTACAAGGATTTTTTTTCCTCTATCAGTCTTTTATTTTCCAGGATGTATATTTATTGGCTGCCGTTAATAAAACATCCAATCTGAAATATTGTTATCTGTGAGTATCTGCACAGAATTACTTTCCATGTCCACAGGAAGGAAACTTGCACAAACTCTTGTTGTGTTTATGTGAGCAAGCATGACATATGGGAAGTTATCAGTTTAACAATTTTAGAACAGCATCTTTAGAACAGCTTTATTTGTATCTAAGCTGCATACTGTTGCTCCAGCATTTGGTACCTTTTATGCTCTCATGAGCTTCTGCTTCTGCTTTATCATCAGCAACTACTACAGGGGAAAGTACTGGGAAAAGGATAGGGCACATTATTTGCCCCTCAGATGTTGGTGATGTTAATTTATTTGTCAATCATAGTTGCAGATTCTGTTTCCTTTGGGTAGATATAGCAGCACCTGCACATATAGACACATGCATCCTTCGGCCAAAAATCTTTCACGTGCAAGTCTGCAGCTAAGACACAGCTGTAGTTCCCATGATGACCAAAACAGCAGCTCCTCAGTTATTGATAGCTTGTTCTGTCGTGTTTTAGCTTTTCACTGAAATTTAATTCATTATTTTAATTCCAGCCATTGTTCCAAGGTTAGCCACTATTTCTGTAACAGTAACACTTACCTTTACCTATCTGCCATTGTGGTAACTGGTATATATGCCCAAGAAATGCAAATACATCTGAAATAGGCTGATTGGAACACTGAGACCAATCCCACAGGCACCTAAGGACTTATTCTAGCATGGGTTAGCTGCTGAGGAGGGGCTGCTGCCTATATAAACAGAGTTCATCCTCTGGGCAGGCAACTTCATTTCCTGGGAAAAGGACCAGTTTTGTGGGAAGGTTTGCCAGTGGAGAGAGGGAGACCACATTCTCTGCTGAGCTTGAGGCGATTTTGTGGAAACCTTGAGGGAAGGGATAGAAACCTCTAATGTGGCTCCATATTTTTGAGGAGCCAGTATAGAGGACGGTTTTTGTTTTAGTTTCTATTGCAGTGTGAGATGGGAAAATGAAATGCATTTGCCAAGTGAGGTTTGAAATAAATGAGGGAACTGCCAATGCAAATATTCATATTTTGGGATATAACCCAATTTTGGACAAAAAGAATGGTGAGATCAGGTTCTGATATAAAAAGATCTTCTGCACAGTGGGCCAAGTTAATAATGCAATGAGATAAGTAACATCTGCATTTCCTTATCTGCATTGTTTAAATTTAATAAAATTATTATTGCAGTTAATTTCTTTCTTCCATAAAGGGAAGTAATTTGTTTTCAGAATGGCAAGATGTAAACTGAAGATAAAGAAAGAAAAACAAACGGAATCCCTCAATTCTCCCAAGATCTAATGCTTAACATTCCCTTCTTCGACTTCCACACCTTTATTTGTCCTCCAGATCTCTTTCTCTCCTCAGTACCTGCTGTTTTTAGTTGGCTGCCAATGGGATGGTCGGTGACCTGGGCCCTGGTGCATGGAGTTAGGATCCTCTGGCCAGCTACCTATGTTTGCTCTTACTCTCCTCCATTTCACTAATGTGTTTCTTAGCTCCCAACACACGCTCACTTACCTACTCACTTGCTCTTTACCACACCCCACATAATCATGCATAGCCAATGTTCCCCCAGGTTAATGAGCACCTAATGTGTGGCAGAGTAGGGTACTATGACTGTACCTCATGCTTTGCTTGCACTTCTGTGCACCTCTGTGGCAAGGGAAACTGTTCCTCTGGGAAAGTCGTGGCACTTTAGACCTCTTTGCTGGAATGCACCTATTAGCTGTGCTCCAGTTTCATCAGTCATAGAAATATAGAATCATAGAATCACCAAGGTTGCCAAAGACCTCTGAGATCATCCAGTCCAACCATCCACCCATCACCCGTATTTCCCACTAAACGTCATCTCAACAAAATCTCCTGCTGGGGTGGGAAGGGCTCTACAAACACATTAATGGATGCCTTTGTTTGAATTCAGAGGGGAGTAATCTAATGTGATATATCTTCTCACTTCTCTGAGTTTGACAATATTGCAGCTACATACAAGATCCAAAATAATCTAATTTTTAGCTCCTTTTGTTTCTTCTTAAGTAGGCGGAGTCCTGAGTACTCTTCAGCTGAACTTGTGACAATGAACTTTTCATCTTAGTCTTTACAGTAGAATTTGAACACTGGGTTTAGTCCTGCTGCTGCTGCTGTTCCCTTTGCCTGCTGCAAGCACCTAAAATTGTTCACCACTTGTCCTACATGTAGTAATGAATAAGGAGCAAAGAGTTCTCAAAACCGACAATGGCTTTGAGGGCAACTATACCTCAGGAGCCTGAGGGCACTATGAGGTCTTGATGGCCCCGATTTTCCTCAGCTGGACCCTGTCAGTGGTCAGTCTCAAGCCTGGGCCTTCACTCCTGGCCTGAGCTAAGTTCAAGTTGTATTTGGTGTCTCCTGTCCAGGCTTGCTGTAGATATGAGATGTAGCCTGCATCGCCTCCTGTCCTGCCTCTGCTCTGCCTCCTGGGTGAACCTCATAATGATTCTGCAGGTAGTGTATCTCTAGGCACGTATCTAGCTTTGCCTTCTCTTCCTGTTGCTCTTGACTGATCTCTGGATGTGCAGTGGGCTTGATTTGCCACCCAACTTTATTTGGGTCTGTTGCTACAGCACCTGGGCCTTGCTCAGGTGCTGTGGAACTGTGCATTGTCAGTGGGGCTTTCTTTGGCTCCTGACTTCTTTTCCTGTTGAAGCAGTTCCTCCCTGACACATAAAGATCTTCCTTGCAGAATGAATGCAGTTTCTTCCAACTGAACTCTACTTGATTTCTCATAGCCAAATCTGATGCACCCCCTACCCCTGAAAGTGTAGACACATGTAGACAATGAGCGTTCTATAGCTACCGAGTGTGTGATGCCCACCTGTACCCTGAGTGGTCATGGAGCTCTTGGAACAGGATGGGACTGTGCCCCTGGCCTCTGGGTATCATCTGGCGTGCAGCACCTGTTCTGCAGGCCTCCCTGTCAACAAGCAATGTGAGCAATCATTTATGTGCTTCGGAGCACGGTAGTGTCTCTTTTAGGAGAAAAGGTACAGAACAGAGCAATGAACTACTTAAAAGGCCAGTAGTGACTCTGATTTGCCAAATTACATTGGTGGAGGCTCCTCCTACACCTCCAAAATCTATGGCTTCTACAATCCATTCATGTAATCTGCAATGTCCTCTCCTATCCTGAAAGAATCAGTTTCTTGTCAGTCACTGAACCAGTCCTAAATGTCTTTCCCTTGATCCAAAATACGTTATTAAAAGCAAGCAGGAGTTTAAATGTTTGCAAAAGGAATTTCCTTAGTGCATTTCAGGCAGCAATTTAAAAAAAAATCACTAAAATATTCTAATATTTACTTATTAATGATACTTCACTCATCACCTTTGACATTCAGTTTAGAAGAACTACTTATTAATGAAAGGGTAGTGCATTCATTTACTGGAACAGATCAACATTTCATAATATTTTTCTCTCTCCAAATATTTACATAAATGAAGACTAACCCTAATTGAACTCAATTACTATCTTACTGTATAACATCAAAATATCAAGAGGAAAAAAAAAGAAAGAATAAAGTGTATATTTATCCCAAGGCCGGTAGCAGAACTTCTTTATCAGCTGATACTGTACTAACACTTTGACTTAAAGCTGTGATTCCTCTAGTAACTTTTAAACTTGTAACCCCTAGCAGGAAAGAAGAGAATGGGGGAAAAGGATATATCATCAGTGCCTTAATTAAAATTTAATGCCAATGAGAGAAATCTGACATTGTCAAATAACCATAAAACTTATTTATAGCAAAATACATTCTGAATTCCAGTTGAAGTCAGATAGAGGGAGGTAGACCAAGTTCCACACGCTGAAGTCTGTTATAAGGCAATGTTTCTGATTCCATGTATGCTCAGCATTTCCCTTGTACCAGGTCAGCTGCAAGATGGTAGCACGTTAATAACGTATGTGCTCCTGCTAGAGCACACTGGCTAACCATTAACTGTTTGCCATCAGGGAGGAATTCCCCCCTTGCTGTTATGTTTCGTGACTCTCCGCTTTAAATATGTGAGTGATAAAGGCAAAATGTTGGATTACATCAGTGGAAATCATAAAATTGTTGAACAAATTCTGATGTTTCCCGAAACCAAATAATCAGAGAGTAACTTATAACTAAGTGGCTCAGATCAGTGAAAGACTTACTCTACAAATGAAACTAATCTTAACACTGGAGTTAATCTTCTGCCTTTGAAATACAAGAGGGAAAGGAACAATGTAAAGTTACTAGAGTTAACACATTGAAACTTTGCACCCCGTTCTTTTCCTATTTTTTTGCCCGTACAGAAGAACCCTTATCTATTAAGATTACTTAATTATCTTTCTACGATAAAATTTATTGTAAGCTGGTGATAATTTTGGCCATCTTTCAAGAAATGCAATGCTTTCTTTTCATTAGATTGGTGAACAGTGGTGTTTCTGAGAGTGCCCAAGAGAATGTAATGGCCAATCCAATAAGACAGACTGCAAGCTGAAGCGTTGTAAGTGACTTGTGTCCTCTGTGCAGCACCAATAAATACAGGGTGCTGCAAGGATGCAAGAAGAGGTGCAGGTGACTCTGTATTCACTGGCTAGACCATTATTTATAAGTAAGTCAGAAACACTTCGCAAGCTTTAAGCAATGGCTTGTGCAGAGGTGTGGCTTGGGTAGGCTCGTTAGAAAAGACTTTCTATCTGTGGGGAAGTGGATTTGAACCATTTAACTCCCCCTTGTCTCCCTTGTAGATAGTCTCTTACAATGCTATAGAAGACATCTAATTTTCTCTAAATTCTTTCCATTGAATTTTCATTTGCATATCAGCCACAATAAAATATGAACAGCTGGCTTGAACTAGTAATGTCACATGTCATTGCTACAGGCAACACCTCTTCTGATCATGTCGGTTCTTTCTTGTTTTTTTCAAATACTGCATCAGAAGTACTGATTAGTGGACAAAGCACAACTTCGCCACTTTGTCTTTTATTAATGGATGAAAATGAAAGACATTTTAATGTAACAAATTCTTTGGTGAATGCAGGTATTAAATTCTGCTTCCTTCTTTTGTGAACTCTTTTATATCTGAAGAACAGCATTTATGCAGAGAAAAATGCTTTTAGAGGAAGAGCCTTTACTGAAGGTCGGTTTCTAGGGACTTCTAAATAGCAATTGAGCTGTGCCATTAAATACTTGGACTGACCCTGCAAGGAGCTAAAAGCTGGAAGACCCAATTTAAGGTCTCCAGAATTAGTCAGTAGACAAGACACAATACAGTGTGAGACATAGTATGGTATTTATGGGATATCTTCATGCAGCTTTTGTTGCTTCACCTGGTAACTGACAAAACCCAATTACTGGTCTTAAGTTGACTGACGTGTTTTTTTGCATGTGTTTCCTAGGCACCATCAAAGTGGGTACTTACTGGAAATTGTCAGATGGGATGTTGGCATGTTTTGAGTGAGACCACCTGCCTCCTGTGGGCAGAATTATTTTGGAAGAATTATCTTCTTTGCAAGCACTGAAAATGTTGCTGAGAATGAATTTGTAAAATGGAAATCTCATCATTTACAGTGGTGATGACTTCCAGAGAATCAGCAAAGACAGCTGATCTATTTATCATGCAGCCAGTGTCTGCTAGAAGGAATTGTGAGCACAAACCCCTGAAAACAGTGGTGTCATGCAGCAGCCTTATGGCACTGATCCCATCAGAAACCTGTCAGACCATGTGTGTTTGGCTATCAGGTGAATCTACAGGAGGAAGATCACAAGAAAGACCACTTATAAGAGAATATAAAGACCATTTTAAAGAGAAAGACAGTTCCATTTTCCTTGATGCTAGCTTGAGGATGAATACAACTTTTCTGATTTATTTATTTTAACTTGGAGAGAAGATGGGAATATTGCTGTTGATAACTTCAGGGCAGGCAACTGTCACCTTTCTCCCAGAAAGTGTTTTGTTTGTTGCCCAATGCCTGTCTCCTGGAGTAGGAGGCACAGCTTGTGTGCACGCACTCATAATCAGACAGTGCAAATATGAAAAGGGAAAGGAGGGAGAACAACTACTGTGTGGCAGACACGAACTCATTTACCATAAGCAATGCTGCCAGTTGTCCTTTCTGGCTGAAATTTGCCTCAGTTCCACTGCCAAATCAACTCATCCCCAGAGGATACATCATCAATACAGAACAAGGTATTATTACCCTCACTATGTGGGTGCCAGGTTGTAACATAACAGCCTGGCTTTGCTGCTCTTTGCTTTTGATTTCCTTGCTGGGTAAGTGAGGATGCAATTGTTCAAGGCTACCTTTCTGTCAATAGTAAGAGATCAGAATCTTCATGTACAGTGTACCCAGGATGTGTTTCACCATCTCCCGGGATTACATTCTTCCATTTGTTCACAAAAGGTGCAAGAAACAACTAAGTTTAAAGTTAAGGATCTCAGCTGCGTTTCTAAAGCTTCATGGGATGAGCTAGAACCAAAATGATGCAGTTTGTTAGAGGATGTGCCAAATCTGGGAACTGAACTTTAATGTCTCATGATCCCTGGAATGCTGTAATTCATAGCCCATTTTGCTTTTTCAGTATTTGGTATCATACTCTGAAATGTTCAATTGCCTTTAAAAATGTAAATATACCAGAAATACTTGAAAATCAGGCTTGGAATGCCATCTGGACTCCTTGGCTGGAAAAGGAAAGGATGCTGAGAGTGTCATAAAAACGTATGTAAGAAAAGTATTACAATTAACAACATAGTACTATCACTGCACTTTCTGAGCCAGCCTCCCCCACACATGAAACCAGAGTATTAATGAGCATCTCAAACCTCTGAGCTGATGGACAAGCTGGGATTCACAGTGTTTTAATACAGCCTGTGTTTAGAGAGTTTCGCAAAGAAAGAATTGTTAATGAGTAATCCTTGTCCATTAGGGCACTGAGCCAATGAGCCCAAGCTTTGATTCATTGTGTTATCACTACAGGCTTCTGCTAAATCTAAAAACAAAACAAAAATGTTCCTGTGTGAGAATCGTTAGGATACTGAACTGACTGCAGAACTGTTTTACATCCTGCCATCCACGATCTTGCAGAAAAGGACAGTAAGTAATAACTCCTTACATTGCTATATCTTGCTGTTATGTTGCGCAGTATAGAAGCAATTTTCTCACTGGAATTACTTAGAAGATGTTAATGAATTCTTGGTCAGGATAGAAGGAATTTTAAAAGAATAACACAAGGAGAAGCAATTTCGTCTATAAAATTGATGCAACAACAGATATTCCCCTTGGGAAAAAAAAAGTTAAGATCATGGAAAAAACGACGTGGTTGGAATTTGTCATTAGAAAGCTGGCTTTGGTGTCTTTGTGTTGGTGGAAAAGAAAGCTTAAGAAAGACTTTGGCATTGGGTCTTTCCTGAAGTAACACAATCTTGATAGTTATATGCCTCAGCTTTATGACTGCACTGATTTGGGTTTTTTTTTTTGTTGTTTGTTTTGTTTTTTGTTTTTTTTTCATTTTAAGAAATAGAAAATAATTAGTTAATGGAAAAACGGGGAATAATCTACATAGGATAATCTAAAGGAATAGTTACACTCATTTTATATAATTTCTCAGTTTGACAGTTTTGTGTATAGAAACCGGGTGCATCTTCTGAAGTCCAGAACTTCAGCACAAGCAAAAAGGGGTTTCACATTTCAAGTGACTGCTGTTTAAATCTTTAAACATGGGAAAGTGTCAGTTTGCTTTGAATGTTCCTGCTAGCCTTATACCTTCAAAATATTGCAAGAGTGGCACACATTTGACAAACGTTTCTTATTTTTACTGTTGTTGCTTATGTTACAGAGAGCTAAGAGCCCAAGCGAGGCTATATGGGAGTTCAAAACCAGGTTAAGAAAGGAAGTCATAGCTGCTTAGACAGGAAAAAGGTGCTGGAGAAAGGAAAGTGCAAAGGAATGGTGTTCAGTTCAGCCCAGAGCCAGTCAGAAGCTGCCCCACTCTTTGAAGTCAACCTGCCTATGTTCAGAAATGGCATCAAGTCTTTTGGCAGAGCTTTCAGTTCTGCTTGTGATTTGTCCCCTCAAAATAAGCTGTATGAATATCTTGCGTTTTAACTGTGTGCTGTATCTCTTTAATTCCTTTGATTTTGAACATCATAATAAAACCAAACAGCCACACACAGAGTAAATTTCAACCAAACATATTTCTAAAACTTGCTCCTACTGTTGCTTATGTTCTGCATCAGTTGCTGCATAGCTGCCCATGGTGCCATGCATGCCATGGTGATCTGGCAGTGAAAGGCTAGAAATGTGGAGTGCGAATCCTCCTCATGCTTTCATGTCTTTGATATACTTTAAAATGAACAGGCAGGCACATAAAAAAGATTTTCATAAAAGTGAGGCTTTGTGTTGAATATTCTACAAAGAGGCTATGAGGCGAGATCAAAAGCTTGTGAACTAGATGGGAACGTTTCCACTGATGTTAATGGTGTTTAGATCAGGCCATGGATTAACTGAAACTTCTCTGAGAACTGGTGGCCACGTGTCTAAAGAATAGGACAATATTACAGGGCAGAAAGAAGGAAAAGTCTCACTAATATTTGTGAAAATTTTTGCCAGTACTTTTACATATCTTCCTTGACTGAGCTCTTGAAACAGATTCAGTCTTCTGAAAGTAATTTGAGTTTTAAGGGGGCTTTCTGAGGATCAAACATATTTTTGCTTTAGCTGAAAGGATGAGTCTATGGTGATTTTTTCTTTCAGTGAGCCCAGTCAATTTTAACTTTAATTACTTAATTAAGAGGCTTGGTTTTGCTAACACAGAAGCCAGGGGAAGTTTTTGTATTGATTATAGAAGGCAAAGAGGCAGTTCACTGCTAAGAGTACACAATAAAACTGAAACTTACACTGTGTGCGTATGTGTGCATACATACATGTTTGTATACACCCAGAAACATCTCCCATAAGAAAGCCAAGTAAACATGCATGCACGTATGTGTTGTTCTTTCACCACATATATCTCAAATTTCTCAGTTAAACATCAAATGCATAACCATGTGTTTACTGTTTTGATGTATACTAAAGGGTATGTGTACTAAAATTATGTAATTCAGAGCTCTTCATATGTAATTGGTAAGGATAATTTCAAGAAACAGCATAGGTTTTGCTGTATATATACTGAGCTCTCTTTTTCTTTACTGCCTTACTTTGCCCTATGAAAATAATCTCAAAAGGTGGAGTAAATAGTTTTGAATAAACTTATCTAATGTAATCATTTGAAACAAACAGCTTTATTTCTTATTTCATGCCTCTTAATTTCTCTTGAGGGGCTCTTATTTTGGAGAACAGTATTGATTTCCTATGGACCTCTTGCCCTTATTCAGCTTTTCCCTCATCTGATGATTTTTCTGTTACACATCATGATGGAACATAGGTTAAGTATGGTAAGATAGTTGAGGTTTTGGATTGGTAAAGAAATCTGAATTAAGAGAGTGGTTGCTGATCCTTCTTCATAGAGATGAAGTGCCTCTAGAATCTGTGATGACATAGTTCTATGTCACCAAAACAAATAAATGTCTTATCTTAGGAAAACAAAAATTCTGTCGAGAGGTTCTTTGCGTAGGTGGTGCAGATGGCTCTATACGTCTCCCAGCCATGTCACTAGCAAGTAGTGCACCTTCATATGCCTGCTGAGTGGCACTATATTGCTTGTCAGTGCAATGCTTCTGAAGTTGCTCCATGAGAGCTGGAGCAAGCTGGGACCATGGCTGTTTAACTGCAGTAATAGCCCCTGAGGATTAAGCTGAGAAGTGGCTGATGACATGGTATTAGTTATGGAAACAGCTATTTGAAAGCAGAGTCTGCCTCTGGGTCTGTGGTGCCTTGTGACATTGACTTATGCTGACCTATATATTCTGCTTCCTAGAACTGATAAAAGTGTGGAAGAAGTGTTGTTTAAATATCCCATATTGTGTAAGTGATGTAAGCATGAAAGCTGAAAATCATTAGCTGCTGCTTTTGAATTACTGATGAAATTGGGTAAATCAAAGAGGTTCACAGCAGGTTGTAGTCAGGAGCATTCTAAAGCAAAATATAAATCAGTATTTAATGAAGAGTTTGGCATTCAGGAAAATTTACAATAGCAAAGCTATGTGTAATGGAAAAATATATTTCTGGCCTTTTCAGTGGTGATCACGCCTTGTATATGGCAAGAATCCTAGTAAGATGCAATCAATTTCTTTCAGGAAATCCAGTAAATGGTCTACATCAGCTGAATATATTAAATGAAATTATAGACAGACAGATAGATAGATATGCACTTACATATATAAAAAAATGGGAACTCTAAAACCTTTATGAATATTTGACTGGAATTGAATACGTCTAGATCAAAATTAATGTGGGAGGAGGGGTGGAGTTACAAAACTTGTAATGCCTGAGCATGCAGAGAAGTTGTACCAAAAATACCCCCAAATTTATCACAATGAACGAAGCACTGTTAATGGCGCCATTTGTGTGTTTGTGTGTGTGTGTAAAGAATAACAGAGCCTAGGAACTCCATCTTGAGTGATATTATTTAATGATAAGTTAAGAAAAAAATAATTGGATAGCCTCGATGGAACAGTTCAAAGAGACTGTAAAAGTGCAAATATCATTAGAGATTAATGTGCAGCTTTCTTACCTTATATGCAGCACAGAGTAGACAGATATAGGATAAATACCATGTAAGCTAAGAAACTGTGCATGAAAATTTTAACTGTACACTAAAATACTCTGTAAATAATGCCATAGGGGTCTGTCTTTAAAAAGATATAACACCCAAAATTCTCTAAGAACATGAGGGACTACTCTCTGTATCAACGTATAGGAATTCACAATGACAATGCTGATGTAGAAGTGTTAGCTAAGTTTGCTGAGGAATCATGAGGCTTAACAGTCATAACAGAACATAATCTTCAAGTTTGGTTGCAGGGAGTGAGAGAATCCTGCATGGAACTGCATGGGTTGCACTCCTGCGGGCAGTAAAGAAAACTATTGATGGGCTTGCATGTGAAGGCAAGGTGAAGATGGCCTCTTCTTTAGCAAGAAAATTCATAGAAAACTTCAGAATTCCTCCGAAGATGCCTCATTTTGGCATTTCTCTATGGCTTTCCTTTTTTCCATTATTATTATCTTCCACTCCTGACTTTGCTGCTCTCCTGTTCAACTGCAGGACCCTTTGTACAGGGCTGTAAGAGGAGCCCCCCCTCACTAGAGTCTGTTGTGGGAAGTTCATGAGAAAATTACTGTATTGCTGCTGAATTCCCTCAGCAACCTCAGTGGACAGCCCTTTTCCTTGAGAGGTTTTGGCAGTGGAAACCTTCCCCAGCAAACGTGACAGAGGTAGTGACGTGGCTGGAAGTGGATGTGAGCCTGCTGGGATGGCTAGGCTGGTTGCTAGGCCCCATCCCAAGATATGTGGCGTTTTTTGCTGCTGCAAAACCGTTTCTGTGCTAGATTTGAGACTGAGTGTTTACATGTTATTTGCTGCAGGACCGCGATCTGGTCTGTGACACAAGTAGCTTTTGACATTTCTGAGTAAACTGTTTAAATTATCTGTGGGCAGACGTTTAAGATGCCTTGGTCTAATTAGAGGGCCTTTGTTTATGTTAAGAAAGAACTTAATGAATCCTTATGGACAAGTCTGAATATAATTACACAGCGTGCCTGCTGGTCTCTCAAGCTCCTTCCCAGCCTGTGGGGCTCTGGGGCCTCCTGCTGCACTCACGTTTTTGTCAGATGAGTTCACTGCTGCTTGAGAAGCATGCTGAGCCCTCACTGGGTAGCAGGCCGGGTTCTAACTCTCTAACAGCTTCAGTGAGTGGAAACACAGACTCGGGAACAGTCCCATGGGAATGAAATCAAATAAAGAATTAAGACAGAATCCTCTTGGTGTCTGCGTTGAGCCTCTGAGACGTCCTCTGTGCGTTCTTCAGCTGCTGACAGTCCTGCCCCACATGTAACTTTGAGCTGTCCCATCCCATACGCATGAATGAGCACAACCCCATTCTTGCTCCTGGCCAGACTTGGGCACAGGAGACTCTTGGCATGCTTTCCTGCTGACTGTGGTGCTGCTATCACTGTAGCCCCCACCTGAGCAAGAGGCACTGGTAGGCCTCTCACCTCCCAGCAGCCTAGTGGTTGGAGTGGAAGGGAGAAAACCCTGTTGTTTTTCTAGGTTCAGCACTACTGGCAACCTCAGGAGGTGGCAGCTATGTTCAATAACTAGGAAAGTCTGCCAGTTATCAGGCACAAACATCTCCCAACCTTCCCAAGCGAGAAAGTTGTATGGCTGCTTGAGGGAGCAGGTAAACTAGCCTGTTTATTAGAGGAAGGATTTGCTTTCTGTTTTTGCCACCGTTTATCTTCTTTAGGCAGTAATTACTGAAGGCAAGATAAAGAGCCAGTCACTGGAAATTAAACTTAAGTTTCCTGACTTGGAGTCTTCTGACCTAAACCATAAGCTTGCACTTTCTCAGTGAGTGAAAACAAAGAAATGATGAAAGAATTATGAAAAAAAATAGTGCAAAGAACTGCTATTCCCTGGGAGAGGGTCTGGGCAGCATTGCCATCAGCAGGTCAGTCTGTGAATATCTGAATAAAGCTGAGCATAAACTGCCAGTGGTTTTAATTGAACAGCAGAAGGATGGCAAATAAGATACAGCACAGCAAGGAAAGCAAGGAAAAAACAAACAAACTAGATGCAGCATTTTATTTGAAGGCTGAACTAGATATTGTAACATCAATCCAAGGTTTGTTATAGTAAATATTGAAACAACCTCCTTGATCCTGCCTTGCAACAGGTACACAAAAATGAATTACCTTGTTTTAAATATCCTTCTTGGTTTATATCTTTCAGGATCTCCTTTCAAACTGTTTCTTAGTTATATTCCTCCTGAACTGAAGAATAAATGGGATCTGAAATGAATTTAATAGGACATCCCCAGCTAGCTACTGCAGATGGATTTTCTCTAGCTGAAGGTCCTCATTTATTTGGTAAGTCAATGAATTAAGGGTAGTTTGTTATTTTAACTGTGCTTAGAGACCTAGAAAAAAATGCACTGAAAACAAGTCAAAGCCAAGGATATGTGGTGGACATGTGCCCACCTTCTTAAGTCATCAGTCCCTATGGAAGGAAGGACAAATAATGAATCTGTAGTGTTTTGTCATTTAATTCTGTATTCTGCCATCAATACTGATAATACCTGAAAGGCAGGGGGAAAAAAAAAGAAAGGCAGACCTTCATATGTAGGCTGGATGTTATATTCATGTGAGTCATTTAAACCAGGCTAAGTAAACATATTTTCAGTTAGTTTTGAATAAAATTATGCTGCCATTTATTTGCATTGCCAGACTATATGTATTTATGATAGTAATTTCATCTAAATTAAAACTGTGTCCATTAAAAACTTATGCTAATAATGTTAATGTAAAAACAATGTATAATGCAGATTGGAAAAAAGAACCTTGCTCCTCTTCCATTAGTTTTGTTTGTTTGTTTGTTTGTTTTTGTTTTGTTTTTTTTTTTCAAGGATGAACATAGTCTTGTTAATGAATGAAGAATTTTTGGTCAATATTTTATTACCATGGGGAAGCTGTCTTCTGCTCAGGGAGGAAACAAAAACAAAAACAAAAAAAAGAATAAGACAATTTTAAGCCTTTCTTTTGGCAGCATAGAAGGACTTTTGTTGAGAGTCATGATACATTCAGGGCCTCACACATAATACAGACCCCCACAGAAACCTACAGCACTTCAGAAATTTCCACTCCAAATAAGAACAAAATTTTGTCTTTTTGAGTGGTGGAAAACACTGCAATCATTTTGGTTTCTTCTATTTGAAACAAGAATAGCATTTTGGGCACAGAAGGACATGGAGCCACTCCTGCTGCAGAAGCTGGGAGCATCTCCATGAATCAGACCAACTCCAGCATCCTAGCCCCATACAACTAACCCAAAGTGCTATCAATAAACACAAACATTTTATTACTGTGTATTATTGTGCTATTTTTCTTTCCCTAAATTTGGTGGGGTTTTTTTGTTTGTTTGTTTGTTTTTGATGGAAGAAATACTTTAGCAGATGAAATGTTTTGCCAATAGTTTAAAAAAAGTATATGTAAAATAATTCAAACACTTCAGGCCATAATATGTAAAGAAGAGGATGACATCCACATTCAGGACACTAAATTTTATATTCATTCGTTCCTTTAGAAGTCCCGACAATTTGAGCTACTTCAGATTTTTGTCCAGGCTTTTCCTCTAACAGTTGCTTTTTTTGCTAATTATTTTTCAAGAGGATTGGGTAGCTTCAGAACACAAGAAAGTATGTTAACGTAAAAGACTTTTTCTCCACACTGAAATCACATTCAGAAACCTTCAGGTCTTTGAAAGAGGAACTGTGTCTCCCATTATAGGTATTCAGAGCATAGCACTAAGGAGATTTGATTCAAAGTGACATTTCAGCAACAGAAAGAAATAATGTATTTTATGGGGCTGAATTAGGGGTCCCATAAAGAAGGAGACTTAGCATTCCTGCTGTTTCACTTAAGTTGACTTCCAACCCTTTTTTTTACGATCACTTGGTCCTGTCTTGTGGATTGTCACTCAGCTAAGTCTCAAAACTGAGTTATTCATAAGCTTGATGTCTTCTGCTCTTAAGAGCCCCTCAAAAATAGAATTAATACGTAGCCAATTCTATGCAGCAAGTTACTTGTTGTGAAGATACGGTTCTATCTCTTCAAGATTCTTGTAGCAATTTGCTTTGTCTCCGAGTTTTGTATTTGTAAGCTATTTGCATTTTTGGCATTCTGTTTTGGCAGGTAGAGACTTGTGTACCCAAGGAAACAGGAAGGAAATTTTTCTCTTAAATGACATCTTTAGAATATACATTTCTTAAAGGAGTTCTCACACATTATAGCTTTGATGTAATATAGATGAAAAACTGCTGACTTATAAACAACAGCCTTTATAAGTAGTCTCATTTTTCAAAGATGTGTGCTCACATTCTGGAAAAAGGAATCCGTGAAAGCATATTTTCTTCTCATTATGCTTCACTGAAACTTATGAGTGTTTATAGATCTTCATAAGTGCCTTTCTGAACATCAGCACTGGGTCCAGGTCTCTCAGAAGTGAGGCTGTCAGTCCTGACTTGCTGGTGCTGTGAGCCTCATCACCATGGTAATTCCAAGGGCAGTGCTCATTGCTACTCTCAAAACGTACAGTCACAGTTGATTTCAGAACATCATAAAGGAAAAAAGGGTTTTCTACCTTTCGGGAGGTGGAAATTGCACATTGTACATTTCCTAATTGTGCATGCCTCTACTGGAGAAGAGTGTCCTAAGGTGAAAAAGTGCTTTTTTAAATCTGCATTTGACAAAACAGTGAAAATGCTGTTGGAAAGTGTTGTACGCATAGAACAGTACCTAAGATCAGCTAAAGAGGCTCACATTCAATTTTAGATAAATTTGTATTTTTCTGGTTATACCCATATCCTTTTTTTTTTTTTTTTTTAAACAGTAGTAGGATAAAGTGTCCAAACTGATTAAACACCTTTCAGATCACAAGATATGTTAAATAACTGTTTGTCCTCAGCACCACCTGGCCAGTGGTGAAACATCTGGCTTCATCCTTTCAGAGAAGATAATTAGACCTGTAACAGACCCCCAGATCAAAAGGAAACAAAGCAACACAAATTAAAACAGAAAATCATGTATGTTTAGTAATTATTATGAGGAGAGCTAAAGCAAACCGCGTGAGATCTGAGGGAAAAAAAAAAAGAAATTAAAGGAAAAGTATGCAACTGAACAGTACTGAGAGTGAAGATTGCACCACAGAGCAAGGCAAAACCAAAATGCACGTGTACTGCTTCCTCCTGTGCATCTTAGCCTGGAAAGCTGGCTGTTTTGTGAAATTACACAGGAGTCTAGCAGGAACCATTCCCAGAAAAGCAGCTTGGACAAGACTGCTGTAGATTTGGCTGGCTTTGCCCTACACTCTGTCTCAGTGGGTTTTGCACATCTTCACACCTTAGCTGCTATCAAATGATGGCATACAGCACACTCACTCTCCTGGCTTTGTGCAGACCCAGTACACTGTGGTGGCACACAATAAAATCCTCATGTTATTACAGATGAGTTGAGCTGAAATGACACCTATTAAGCAATAATAACTAAGAGCTACAGGAAGGCTGCGTGGGCCCGGAAGAGTACGGTCAGCAATATGGACTACAAATTCAGCTGCATCCTACCTGCTCTTCAGAGAGTTAGCTTTACCCCTAGGCAACAGAGGAAAATTGGCACTTGGCCTTGGGTCAATGGCATCTCCCTAACACTATTCTATGTCATCATATAGATGTGCCCAGGAAGGTCTAAGCACACTTGCTTGTTTTGGAGAATACAAGTACTTCTGGGCTTAAAAAGCACCTGTTAATCCAGTCAACTAAAACGGGCTTTTTGTGATACTGAAGTGGTTAATCTATTGCACAGAATCACCTGACGTTGTTAAATCTTTATTGATGAATATTTTGCCGTGAGTAAACTATTATAGTTACAGAAAATTACAACATCTAGGATTTTTGGAGGCACCCCCTCACATGGAAACCAGATTTTATCCAGGTAAATTACCAATGGATGCTGGCGTTGCTATTGTTTCAGGCATTTACTAACAAGTTTCTCTGTAATGAAGTTAATGAGTAAACGATATAACCTCTGGCCCATGTCACTCCTTTGTGAGTCTTAAAGAAAGTTCTCACTGTAAAGAAGGCAACGGGATACAGAAAAAGCAGAAACTTCAAGGGAAAAAGAAAAGCAGAGAAAGAGGGAAGGAAGGACTGGGTGATGTAAGGACAGTATTTTGCTTCAAGATATGGTCTGACTGAAGACTGGCTGAGGTAGGATATCGCTATGCTCTCGTTTAGGTGTATGTGTGATCTGAACTTGTATTCTTCACTGAAACTGTAGGGTGCTATGAGGTTGTTTAACCCAAGCGATCTGAATGTTCTGAAAATAATTTGTTTGCAATCAAATCAGGATTTCATTAATGGCTGTCCTAAGGTTTCCAGTTACTTAATTCTGAAGCTTGTGCTGATTTCCTTAAGTTCCATTGTGAATATCCTTGAGAGTGCCAAAGGTTCATATTGGAAACCTTCTTATATTTTTGACCCTTTATTCTCTTTTCATTAATGGAATAATAACATTTTACCTTCAAATGTGATATCACTGTAATTTCTGTTAATATTCTTAATCAACCTGTGTTATTCTTGAATCTTGAACCTCACTTTAAAACTACTAATTGAAAACACTTTCTTTAGTTCCTTCAAGGGAAATTCCTTTTCAATTCAACAAGTGCTTAAGCCTACATTAAAAATGCTTTAATTTGTATGCAAAATACTCAGTGTAGAGTTTGAAGAAACGAACTCAAAACTCTCCCATGTGTTTCAGTTGCAAGCAATGTTGTAGAAAAATATTTGCAAAATTCTGACTACATCCATATAAATGTTTCACTTTGTAAGCTTTCCTGGGTTTTGTAAAATATTTTCACTGAAAGTCATTTATTTGCAAAAGATAACCTAAAAGGTCAACAACTATATGTAGCACCACATTTATGTGCATTTAAATAGTTTTTAAAATTGTAAAAAGTAGTATTTCAGAAGGAAAACCAGGTGTTTCAAAGTAGCTAAAGCTAAGCAAATAAAAAAGATGACAATATTCCAGTGAGCCCATTTCTGACTTCACTTTCACTGCTTTTTACTACTTGATTCCAGTGATTTCAGTGGCTGGCTCATGCTCCACAGTGGCACGAGACCAGCTCATCGCAGACTTATTTCTTCTAATGTCTTGATAAAAGCATATGTGCATTCTGGTTTGCAAGATAAGATTAGGATTGGTTTCTTTTGCGATAAGAAACTACTTGTTTTAGACTCGCATGTAGTTTGCAAAGCATAATTCTCAAAGTTGCTGTGATTTTAAAAGGTCACACAAGACAGAGCAGTGCACTGTATGCTTCTGAGAGCAGAATCCCTGCAGCCTTTGTGAGAAGCTCTGTGCACACTGCTGGCTGGGGAACACTGCTCGGACGACATGTTTTGGTTCAGGCCAAAGAAATTCTTCATCCTGCTAACTTCAAAGCAGTTGGTTTCTGTTTCAACCTTCTTATTTTTAAAGAAAATATTTCAGAATAAAAGGACATTTCAACTAAAGAATGAGAGTTTCATTTTTAAATTGTCTTTATGGAAGACCTCTACATTTTTAGACAAATACTTTTAGGAAAAATGTTAAATAACTAATTTTTGTCTTGCAGTGTTTAATTCAAGCCTTACTGATGATTTTGTGGAATAATAACCATTCAGCAGCAGTTGTTGATCTGCTTTGGGTAAAGACATCTCAGCACAAGTCTGCTGATTTCTAAGGATCAAACAGAAGTACCCATCAAAGCTCTTCAAACTAGACAAATCAGGTCAACTTAATAATAATAATAACAATGAAGCCTTAAGCTGAAGCAGAAAAGCCTACGCTTTAACTAAATATCCTTAAAAATCACTTTGGTCTCCATCAGTGAGCTATCTGCATACTTCCAGAATTTTAACTGCAAACTGGCTTTACAGAAAACAAGATTGTGTTCTCTTGGTCTCTCTTGACGCAGTTCTCCCTTTTTCATTCCACTGTTCTAACTGTGAATAAGATTTAGCTGAAAGTCTTCATCTCTCTTTCTTTTGTATTTCACATTATAGACTGATGTTTTTTGTGTCCTTCAGCAGTAGAATACAATTAATAATTATGGAGATTTCTGTAAACATCTGTAATGCAAACACTGCTTTAAATAATTGCTTAGTGTTGTCTCAGCATATGCTGCAGTTCTTTTGCAGCCCTGAGTTTTAATAAGGCCAGGGATGATTTTCTGCTGTGGAAGGAATGTTGCCTTCCAAGCAGTTCAAGAGATAAAGAGCTTTTGTGGAATTTCCGGTGGATGGCATAAAGATGAAAATCAACAGTTTCTTTGTTTTCATTTTGGAATCTTCCACTTTCTTTTAGGAAACTTAGTCAACAATTCCTAACTAGGAAACAACAGCTTAGGTTTCCATGGTGAACAGATTCCTTTCCAAAGAGACTGAATGAGTTGTATGAATGTGTGTCTTGCCATTAAATTAACACTGCTTTTGTGCATAAAGTACTGTGAACAATCTCAAAGGGCAGCATTCTCAACACACTGGAAATAAAATTAAAGACCACCTACTCATTAAACCTGTAGTGGTGAGGCCTTTCCTTGCATTAGAATTTCATACTGAACAGCAAAGCTCAGCATTAAATGATTGCTGTTTATACCTTTAACACCTTCTGTCACCACTGCAGCTGACAGGTATCACTGCAGTGACAGTTTAGTTTTGACACACAAAGCTCTGCCTTCATCTCCAGGCTCTTCTGTAGAAGATGTCAATGCTTTCTCTCAGGTCTCCAGATGTCCGTGTTATTTATTTGAAGGGAATAAATTTGGGCTTGGGGCATACATTCTGCTAAACACCAGTGCAATATGCTACACACTAGTGCAATATGTGGGTCTTGGCATCTTCTGGAAGAACAAAACGAAACAATAACCAAACTAATTGTTAACAGTAAATAGCACCATCACTCTCTTTTAGGCTTGTGTATTTCTGTTTATTCTTGAACTTGAACCTCCACATTTGCTATTGGCAAAGATGTGCTGTGGACAATACAGCATTCAGCCAAATCCAAACCAGTTGTATCACTTTTGCAGCACAATTAAGTAGGAGGGGCAGAAGGCTGCACAGCAAGAGTGGGACCTTGAAGGTGAAAAAGTTGTTGAAAAGCAAAGGATAGTTTCTGTCACTAACCAAAGAGAGACAAAGGAGAGGGAAAAATCTGCTACAGATTTTTCTTCCTAGCTGTCATTACAGAATGTTCATTCTTCGCTATTAGCATTTCTTCATTGTTTCTGATTCCTCAGAAGTGAAGGAGACTTTCCAGGAATTGATTTTGTCAGAAAAAGCTTTCTCTGAGTGCTTTAGAAGCACAGTTAAGTAATGGTCACCAACAAACTCTTATCTATGATTTCCTTGTAAATTCTGCTGTTGACTTCAATAAGAGTGGGACTGGGCATCTCTCCAGTAACATACGCTATTTTTGTTGAATTATCTTCTTGGAATTAATGGAGGAGCAGTGTCAGTGTTCTAATGAAATAGCAAGATGTAACTTTCCAACAGAAAATATAGAGCAGTTTGCAAATAACTTTAATTAGCCTTTTCATCTGGTTGACATGGGCTTCCTTTTACTTATATCATCTAAGGACTGTTAGATGTAATTCCGCTTGTGTTATTGCAAAAATGAGATCTAAGTTGTTGGTATTTTGAATAAGACCAGCAGAATGTGAACCTGTAATTCATTGAACAAAGTAAGGTAGCCTCCAGGTACTTTGCTGATACCAACTTCACAGACTATTACAGGAAATGATGCCATTCTTTGTCCTATCTCATTCACCATTATCAAGTTCATTGTTGGCTCAAAGGTGAATAGTGCAGGCTAGGGAGGTGTGCCCATGAGAAGTGGACCAGTGCTCTAAGTCCCATAGGCTTGTAGAGATTGGGGACTGGGCTGCAGGGGCTGGCTGGCTGCTGGGAAGGTCCCATTTTGTCACTTACATCAGGAATATCTTCCCTACTTCTTCCTTGCAGTCTTACTGCCCCCTTTCAGAATTTTCTTGAAAGTTTATTTCATGTACTTAGTCTCATAATTAAGTCTCTCTCTTGTCTTTCCCCAATGCAGCTTTTCCATCACACTGTATTCATTCAGAATTATATAGAAATTAACACGATATTTTGTGTCTTGATCTAGCTTTCATCAATACCATAGGATTTTTTACTTTTACTTGGATTTCTTTTATTCTACTGTGAATCTTAATTCAGGTTACTAATTTATTTGTGGTATAATTACTCCTTCTCATAAATTGAGCATTTATATTACTAGCTACATGGTATCTTTCCATTTTTTTTATGTGAATGGCAGTGTGTGACATT
Source organism: Gallus gallus (assembly GCF_016699485.2). Lineage (NCBI taxonomy): Eukaryota > Metazoa > Chordata > Aves > Galliformes > Phasianidae > Gallus > Gallus gallus. The sequence goes on from NC_052532.1 coordinate 47,396,932, forward strand.
CCACCACTAATAAAGGAGTATCTGAGAGTGGCTGATTTGAAAACATCTTGCAAGATATACATGCAGACCATGCAGTCTTTGTGATTATGCCATGTTGCTTTTGAGATGGATGTCTGAGGAAGTGGAAACTTCTCTGATAATCGTCTTTTCACAGTAGTAATAATTTGTGTTTTGGGTTTCTTCTTTCTTTGTTCATTATTTTCCAGGCATTCTTTCAGAGCCAATGAGTTCTCCAGTGCAAGAGGCAGATGTTTCACCTTACACACAGTACAACAGTGTGCCATTTCCCCAAGTTCAGCCTCAGATTTCATCACCACCTTATTACTCCAACCTGGGCTTCTACCCTCCACAGCATGAGGAATGGTATTCCCCTGGGATGTACGAGCTCAGGAGAATACCCTCAGAGACCTTTTTCACAAGAGAGACAGAGATAATGGATATCCCTGCAGCCAAAAAGCCTAGACTGGGCCACTCCACGGGAAGAATGAAAGGAGAAGAGCTCTGTGTGGTCTGTGGTGACAAAGCCTCTGGGTACCACTACAATGCTCTCACTTGTGAAGGATGCAAAGGTAAGAAAAAATCAGTTACAGAATACTACTTGACTGTTAAGTATAGCAGTATCAGCTTTTCTTTTCTTTTTTTTCTTTATATTTTTTGTCCAAGTTATTAAGTATTGTAAAAATTTAAATTTGGATTTGATATATATTATTCTGGATTTTTCCCAAGACCAACTGTCAACATCTTCTACCTACAAATCCATTTTGCCATGAATATAGAACACAGTTGGCCAGCCTGCAACTCTTGAGCCATCATTAGGTTCCATTAAGCTGAAGACCAGCTTCCATTCAGTGCCTGTCAGCCTGGCTTTGCTGTCTCAGTGGCTACTGAACCCAGCCTGCTCCTATGGAAAGAGCCAAACCCATGGACACCCCTTAGGATCTATCTCTGTGCTAGGCTGCCCTAGAAATCAGCTGTGACTTCAGTCCGTATGTAGTGCGTGTTGAAAGGAAGTGAAAGGTGTCAGCCCCCATCACCAATATGTTCCCAAAGAACCCCCTTCCTTCAGCTCCCAGTGTATAAGCAGTGTGTCTTTAGGCTTGTTAAATGAATTAACCTTTCTAATTCCAGGTGTGTTTTTAGAAACAGCCTCTATCCCTAGAAAGAGAACTTTTTCAGGTTGCATTTGCAGCCTAAATATCTTACTTCCTAGGGGAACAGTATTCACAAATCTGTCAGGATAAAGGGAATACAGAAAATCATTGCCATTATTGAAGACATTATTGCCAGATATTTCAGCAGAGGAAACAAAGACATTCTGGTGGAACAACTATTGTACCTTAAGATGGTTACTCTGTGATGAGGCCACAGTGCAAGGTAGGATGAAAAATCCCTCAGTTTTTCATCCTATTTTGTGAATAAGTGTTTAATTAAGGTTTCTGTTCCATGGATAAAGGCTCCAGTATGAAAATGGATACTAATCTTAATGTGGAGCTCACTGTCATTGAGGGTGGACTTTGAAGTGCTTTTAGGTTTTGCTCTACCTCTTGAAGATTCATTTCTGAGGGCAAAACAGACCTCAGTGGTCCAACACTGTAAACATAAATACAATTAAAAGTCATATAGTTTATCTGAATAATTCCAATAAATAAGAGATTGGTTTCTTTCTGCTGCCTGAGTGAGTAATCTCAAAGTAAAAATAAAATAAAATAAGTAACTTATACTAATGCTGTCTTTATAAACCCAATTTATATTCAGTTTTAATGTGAAGATTCCAAGTCATGATACATTTATTTTGTTAGGTAGCTGTTCCTGCTGTTTATTATTTCAGTTATGAAATGACTTAGTATATATTTGAAAGATTTATAATTACAAACTCTAAAGTGTTTAAAAAATGTCTTTAGGAGTTAAAGCCATCAGGTAAATACACAAGCAATATGTGTTCATCTCTACTGATTCCGTTTGAATCATTCTGCATAATTATAATTATACTGGTTTATTGGGATAATTTATTTTATGTTTTCTCTCTATTTCATGACTGCAACATCAATTAGGAGAAATAGTACCCTTGATCAAACATAGTAAAAGTTGAATTAAAGATGATGTATTCAATTTCTACAATAAACTTGAGAGGCCGTTAAAATAACAGCTGATTCAGGAAAAAGATGTGCTGAGGACAGTAATTCTCTTTTACAACATGAAGAGAATATGGTCTTTTCTAGACCTCTGATCATTCTGGCTCTGTGGAATTTTTCACATTGCTATCTATTACCTCAAGACACATTGACCAAAACTGGGCTTGGTAAGACAGTTTCACTCTTATCAGTGTAGTAGGATTACTTCACACATCTCATATCTGAGCACGGGATTAGCTCTTCTTTTCAGTGACAAGACTGTTAACTGTGCTCATTGAGTGTTCTGAATAATACACAGATCTCTTTCTGCAGGCCTAGTGCCTGCCCTGCTGTGCCCCTGCTCCAATGATGCTGTGAAGATTCTGGTTCAAAGTCAGACACTTAGCACATAGTTATAAGGGACTCAGTTCTCTGATGAATATGTGATTTTTTTTACCATTATTACTTTATTGGATAGTGCATTCAGCAACACTCCCCATTCTTCTTTCTTGAGTAGAGCAATATTAAGATCTTACTTATCATCCCTCATGAGAATAGCAGTCTAAAGACATGGATTGAATTATAAATTTCTATATTATTTTTTTTCAATACGTGAACATCCACTAAGAAATATTTATTAATTATTTAATTATTATTTTACATATTATATAAAAGCAGATAAAACATTTGCTCTCATAGGATAGTTGCCTCTAGCACTATAAAAATAGAAACTAAATTAAATAAGAGGATTTATTGATGTTTCTCTCACCTCTAGCACATCAGTTTTGAAGATACTGCCTTGCTCTACAATAATACTAGCATTACAATTGTGGTCCATAAAGGATAAGACAGTTCACAGGCAACATTTCATTATAAGGACCATTGTACCATGCTTTAAAGCCTGCTCCTCTAGAGGCCATTTCTGAGATAATCTTTGCAGGCAGACATCAAAGCTCCTAAAGGCATTTTTAAAACAGCCAATTGAAACACATCTTTGAAAAAATACGCTAGGCCATTTCATAAATAAGATAATAAACACTAGGAACAGTTTAATCTGCATAGTGATACTGGGCTTTGACGGCCATTTTGAGATGCTGCGGAACAAGTGTGATGCAGTATTGTGTTTGTTCAGTGAAGCTACTGAGCATGTTTGCTGAGAGGAAAGCTGGTTGTGAATTCCCCTTACATAGAACAACATGAGTTTTGGCACTCTTCAAAGCATTGTTGATGATGCTCAATGATTCTTATTTCGGACCGAGCATACTTCCTGTGAAATGAAGTGCTACTCTAATCTTCTCAGATTCATACCCACCATGTGGGCATGGGTGGTGGGAGTGTCGCAGCATGTCCTGGTAGTCTGACACTGTGAAAATGTTTTAGATTGAGATACCCGGAACAATTAAACACCAGGATGGCAAACTGAGATACTTACAAAGCTTTCATCTTTGTTTTTAACTGCTATCTTCCCTTGGTGTTTATAATTTCCTTAGGAAAAATTAGGATCGGTAACACTGGAGCAGCTCTAGCCATAATTAATTATATTCATTACTAGCTGAGAGAACAAAGCAGAGTCAGCAATTCCAGCCAACGTGAGATTTTTGTAATTTGGTAAGATCATATCAAAGTTAGACTGTGCCAGGAAAGCCTTCAGCTTTTGAGGGCTGCCCCTTCATTATTCTAACAGATGCCATTTCTCCATATTTTTGTAAAAAGCTGCCTGGTATCGGAGATTGTGCATAAAATGCTTCAAGCAATATAAATTTATTTGTAATTATTAGTAAAGACAATGTATTAAATAATTACTTGTACCAAAATGTTTATTTCAAAATGAACTGTGAAGTCTATTCGAGAAGAAAATGATTCAAGAGTCACTTCGTGATAAAACTGCAATGAGAATAGGAGTAAAACTACTTTTTGTAAAAAAAAAAAAAAAAAAAAAAAGTATTTACTTTCTTATTCCATATAATTCTGCTTTTCTTTTAAGAGTAAATATTTGAGTCCTATTGGCTTCTACCTTTTTGTATCCCTGCTTTTCGATCCTTTCTCGTTCTTTCATGTTTTTTAAACACTCATTTACTAAGGCTCTTTTCCTTTGCTCCCTCGAGAGAAAGCAAACTAGCAGAGAGCGTGAGTGAAAAATTGGACTTAAAGTGTCATAAATATTTGAACAGAGCTTTTTAATATTTACTACTAATTAATACTTATCGCAAATTACAGGTTTTAAATTTAACAAATAGTTGCTTTTAACTGACATTGAGAACCAACAGCTTAAATCCAGGCCTTTCTCTTCCTTCCCTGAGCGTTAAATGGTAATGTATTAAACACAGTGCAAATGATGAATAAAAATAATGCCTAGGGCTGCAGAGGGTTCTAAGCAATCTGCATTTCAAAAGAGACTGATGCCAGTCAAATATATTTATCTGAAAAGAAGCCAAGAATGAAAGCTATTTCAAGCAGGAAATAAAGCAGATTTAGAGAAACGCTCGATTTTTTAGTGACCAGGATAGTTTAACTCAAAGCTACGTACTGGTGCTTCGAAGAGATGACACAGCTATAGAAACTTGGGCCAAAATTGGGAAATTGTCATCTGACAATGTTACCTTGCTCAGATTCAGCAGCATATTATCCTAGCTCCACACAGTCTGAAAACACACAGACAAATCTTCCAATGGACAAAAATTCAGAATCACATCTAAATTTGCCCTGCAATTTGAGTGTGGGAGACTGGATCTTATTTGGTGCCTCTGGTATTGCACAAAAGTGTCAGGCCAGAAAACAATGGCATATTTATTGTGCTGGCCACGGGCAAGAGGAAAGCAAAAGTTTTGTGAATAGTTCTGGTTACAGTAAATTTACGCAGAGCTCCAGTTTCAATTGCACTATAAATCAGTGATGTATCAGGATTAGCTCCCAGAAGTCTACCTCAAAAGCCTGCCCTCAGGTGAGGAGAAGAATCAGCTTTCCCTGCAATGACAAAGGTAGTTAATTCCCTCTGCAGGTGATGCTAGATAGCCTGCCATATGAAGGATAACTTCAAATGATTGTGATGGCACAGTGAGTCACACTAAAAATTCAGGAAACATTGAAGTCGTGATTGGCTGCAAAGACTCTGATGTTTTTGTGATGACTGTCTTACTGTAAAAAAATTACATATCTTGAGCACTGCGCATTTTCCCCACGGTTCCTCACACACAGCTGTGCTAGGCAGCAAAGAGTAGTAGATTTCTACAGATTGAGTCAAGTAAGTCCTTGTAGACCTCTGGGATGAATTCTGTTTTGCAGTAACTGCTGTGCAACTTCTGTGTGAATCCAGTGATGATATCAATTCAAGTGCTTGTGTAGTTGAAATCAGGTAAGTGCTTAGTTCATCAGGGGACAGTGTGTAGGGAAAGGGAATGAGGTATCTTGTTAACAGGTGAGGAGGCCTCACGTACAATAGGTGGATATGGTACAACTTCTTTGCTAGACCTGGAATGGGCAAGTAGACCAGTATGTGGAGCTTCTGCAGCAAGCAGGAGCTGGGGGAAGTATAACCAGTTATTCATCTCTCTTCCTGTGCATCCTGTACCTCAAGAGACTTAACAGGCTGGTATTTTTTTTTCACCAGTATGTATGCTATCACTCCTACAGCAGGTGGTCAGCCTGCTCCTGGCAGGTTACAGATTTGGGTCTGAATTTTCTCAAGGTCAGCAGTTGCAGGGCCTTACTTGGGGCTAATTTCTAATGTGGACACGTGATCTAACATGCTCATTTATTAAATTACACAAGTTTGATATTATTCTCAATGCAAACAGCAAGAATTTAATCACCCAGGCACCAAAAGAAACCTGCAGTGCAGCAGAACCTGTGTCGTTCAGAAAACCCATATGGAGGTGCTCTTCATCTTTGTTATTTGCTGCTTTGAGAGTTTTCTTTAATCTATGTCACTGTTGTGTTGTGCAGGGTTCTTCAGAAGAAGCATCACAAAAAATGCAGTGTACAAGTGTAAAAATGGAGGCAACTGTGAGATGGACATGTACATGAGGAGGAAGTGCCAAGAGTGCCGTCTAAGGAAATGCAAGCAAATGGGCATGTTGGCTGAATGTATGTATACAGGTATTTGCATCATACAGTCAGAGTGAGCAGAGAACACACCAAATACTGTATTTGTTTAATTGAGCTGGTCTTAATAATAAACTTATAAAAGATACAGTCTGGAGGATGGAAAGTGAAATAAAGATGATGCTGTAATTGTGCATCAAATCCCATTGAAAAAGGCGAGCACATTTATAAGGAACAGGATTTGGTTGTCAGGGGCACAGAGGTATAAGAGCTGAGCAAATGATGAAGGAAAGGCTGTCCTTCAGTAGGTGAGTGGGAGGGAAAGGTGCTTGGAGGGAGCAAGTCTCTGGCAGTGAGGAGTCTGCAGTTCTATGGGAGGCAGAGCAGGAAAAGTCCCGGTGCTTCCTCTTGTTGCTCTTTCTGGTCCTCTCCCTGTCCAGTTCTTGCTAACCAAGTCCTAATGCTGGCATTCAAACAACGCCATTTTTCAGAAAAGAGGAAGACTGCCATGAGCAGGCAGTTTCTATGGGCTTGCCAAGTGTATGTTCCCAGACCCCACCCAGCAATCAGGTTAAGACTGCTGAGGGCTGGCCCTTTTTTATAGTCTCATTTACTTTGTGAGTGGCACTATGGATTTTCTTGCCCTCATATAGATACATAAGTAGGACTGGCTCCAGAGATGAAGCAGATGGACTTTAATAATGTTTCATTTAAAGAGAATACTCTGTTTAGGCTGACAGCTTATAAATTTCATTAAGCTTTACATTGGCCAGTTTAGAACAGACATACTGGAGTGCAACTTTAAGCATACATGAAGCATTTTCAGTAAAATATATTTTCAAGCTAGCTCTTAAAAATAGCCTGTAAATATCTGCTCTTCTGCCTTCTATGAACAGGGCAGCAATTTATTTTTCTTGACGGCTCCAGTCATTTTAGCATACACATATGTGTGAAACCAATTTAGGTTCATACAGGAAATTAATCTACTTGGAATTTTTAATATACTTCCATCCCTCAATCTGATCAGAAGATGCTATATTAACTGTTGGTTTTGTGAGAAACAATAAGTTCCATCAGTGTTTGGAATGCATTGCCAGCATAGTGTAATTAATCTTCCATTCTGCAGATTGAACAGGCTACTGAGATTCTGTGATATGACATATTCTTGTGCAATATGTAAATATATGAACAGACACCACCACTGTGATGACAGCACTCAATGGGTCCCTCCACGTCAAAGGGAAATGACCCCCCTGTGGTGCTGATCCCAGATCCATTGTTCCAACATTTGTAGGGTTTAAAATAGCCTGAGTGACTCAGTAGAAAAACAAGCGATCTCTGAAAAAAATAGGTCATCGTAAATAATACCGACTGGGCACACATGAAAGTTTTAAGCTGGCTGATCATTTTCACAAATTGGCACATGTGAAATAAAAGCTAGTGAGTGGCACTGCCATTTGACTCTCTCTCTGCAATGGAAACACTGGGTATCTTGTGTCGCTCATGACTTAAACATAAGCGTGCTCTAATGCACTGCAATGAGGATGTTTTGCAAGGTACTATTTAATGGCTTTTAAGTAGGAGTGTGCTGTATAATTGCTTTTAGTTCAGGGCAATCCAGAACAGTAAAACATGAAGCTTCTAGGAGTACAGAGCATTTATTTGAAAAAAGTGACTAGGAAATAAAAGGCAACCTTGAACTTTGTTTCACCGTTTCACTTACTCATTTTGTAGGATTGTAATTACAAGGACTGTGGATTCCTTTTTTCCAATGAATAAGGAGGTAAAGTCTTATAAACATTTATGGTATGGCTACTCAATAATCCTGCTCCTGCCCTTTATACATGAAAGATCAAAATTGCTCACCATCAGTTTCAATTGCTTCATGCGGTTTTGTTACAAACTGCATGTTTCTTGTAGGAAATGACTACCTAGGAAAGACCCAGATTATGCTACTCTTCCTAGAATTTAATAACCATTTAATAACCATTGAAAGCCAGCTAGCTCTGAGATAAAAAGTAAAGTCCTGTCTCTCACTTGAGTTTTCCAATTAACTTAGTTGGAGCCAGAATAAGATGTCAGTAACAGGAAGCTTAGAAAAATCTAGTCTTAGCTGCTTAAGGCAAAAGTAAGCCACGTTTTCCTTAGGAAGGCAGCAGGCTAGATCTTAAACTGGTGGAAAATGGTGCAAGCCCATTAGCACTGCCAAAGGATGTATCAAGTATTATCATTTAGAAAAAGAAATCTGTGATGCTGTGCAGCAGCACAAATTACATGGCTCAATACCAATTATTATCTCCATCATTCCTATTCCCCCCTTTCAAGGTATTATTTGCAGGTCTTATTTTAATCATGTAAATTTCCTCTTCTCTCAGCAGTTCAGGTAGGTTATTTTATATAGTGCTTAAACAGGAAATTAAAAACATTCACAACGAAATTCACTGTTTTCATGGTATCTTCCTCTGCCATCATACACTCACTGAATGAGTTCATTTTCAAAGGTGAAGAATGGGAAGGATGCTTGAATAAAAGCCCTATGGTGATAGGTTTATTTTTAGATGGATACTTAACAGTTTACTTTTTCATTTGTGCTTTTTGGCCATCTTCCACTGGTTGCTTAGGGTACATATTGTCCCTTTCTTTTGTTACACAAGCAAGTTGTTAGTTTTTATGACATCCATATAGGGATGCTCCCTGGTTCAAAGGACTGAAATGTAGTCTAAAACAAAATACACCAATGCAAATATTCTTTCATTCAGGCAAATGAAACCCTAGAGTAAAACTGCGGTTTTATCCAGTCTTCTAAGACAAAGAAATGCAAACTATCAAGAACAACTGGGTAACAATTTAAATTAATACATTTTTTCAGCTATATTTGCCAGCCTCAGTTACTTCTGGGCCTAAATTTTCAGCTGCTGGTCTATCTGTATACTGACACTAATGGCTGAAGCCTGGGAGTCCTCTTCTAAAAGAACTTTACAAAGAAGCTGCACTACAGCCATAACACGGCTTAAAGATTATTGAAAAAATCCACAGCCCTTTGTGTAAGAACAGCTGCATCTTGATTACTGTTTTGGATCAAATGAGACAGTCTTACAATCGCCCTCATTTACTGCGCATTGGTTTGCATCCTGGAGCACAATAAAGGGTTTTCTCTTGGATGAAACTGAACTAAAGACATACTCCAGCACAGTCCCATCACACGCTGTCTGTAAGACCATTTTAGAGGTTATCCAAAGCAATCCCCTTGATATGAACACTGTGCAGATGCTGGGCACCAACTGGTGCTGTGCAGCACCAACTCTTTTCCTCTGCAGATGGGTTCCTATTGGGCTGGGCTACTCATTGGTATATACTTGTATGTCTCATTAGATTCACATCACGCATGTTCAGGAAATGGTCTGTACAGGTAAGTGTGTTTGTTAGCATAAAGGGCATTCATAGGCATGTTTATGCATCTAGTCAATGCCTAAAGCATACATATATCCAAAATCTATTGTATTATGTATTCCAGGTCTGTTAACAGAAATACAATGCAAGTCAAAAAGGCTACGGAAAAATGTGAAACAGCTCCCAGATCAGACAGTCAATGAAGATAATGAAGGCCATGACATGAAGCAAGTGACATCTACAACTAAAATGTATAGGGTAATAAAATTCTTGCAATAGTAGTGGGCTTTTTAGCTACATGTGGTTAGTACAGTGAATAAGTACTCATAAACTCTGTGGAGCTGTCTGCATCAACTAAAAATCCATCTCTCACTCCAGTCAGTAAAATGCCTTGTGTACAGTAGTTCTGGTATCTTTAGTCAAAACTCAGTAAAGCTTCCACAAAAGCCATGAAATATATCTTCTGTTATACATGTCTGGTATACTTCACATACAGTGAGGTGTGGTATTGAAGTTTGAGCACACCTGGTTAGTTGTGAATCATTCCTGTATTTCTAATATTAAACCACACAAAGCTGTTTAGAAACCTGAAACACCTCTCCTCTTGGCTTCTGTAGAAATCCAGTGTCTCTTGGTGACAAGCAAACCTACTCTGCTTGATGTCCAGGTGTGAGAAATAGATGTATATCTTTTGCCTAAAACAAGTGATGCTGGGTCACTTCTACATAACTGCATTTCATGATGGGCTTTTTGTTTTTGCCAGTATAGGAGAAAGTAGAATTTACCCCAGAACAGCAGAACCTTCTTGATTACATCATGGATTCATACAGCAAACAACAAATACCTCAGGAGGTGTCAAAAAAGCTGGTAAGTGCATTGATTAATTAATTCTTGAGTTGTGGATGAAGGGGCAGAGGATTAAGTAGGCTATGGGTATAAGTTTAAACATGCTGTGAATGTTTAAACATTCAGTCATTAATTATACTACATCTTTGTTTATGAAAACTAAATGCCAAGAAAAAGCTTTCTATTCTTTTAAAATACACCTTTATGCTCAAATCTAATTTTTGCTGATTGGAGCTTTGGGTTTTTTTTGCATTATCAATACAGACAGTGATTTGAGTTTGACATATAACCAAGCTTTCTTTCTTTAAAGTTACCAGCCTAGATGCTTAAATATATTTCAGTTTAGTGTTCCAAATTCCCAGGATCTTTCAGGTTTTTGTTCCTTTTTCTTTTTTTTTTCCTTCCCACCCTCTAGAAATTCTGTTTTCCATTTAAAAACTTCCAGTTATCATGCTAAGATGGTAAAAGATTGGGAAATAGCCAACTCTTCTTTAACACAAGGCATAAAAGATATTTTGACAGTTTTCATTTTACAATTTAAAATTAAATATTGTGGTGCACATGTAACTTCTAGGTCAGGAAGTGCCTAGATCATTGACTGCTAGACATTGAAACTGAGACCGATATACAAGGGAAAGGACACTTCCTACATATTTTATTTGTTACAACACCTTCCAAAATACCTGATTTGTGAATGGCTGAAGACAAATCACAGGGTTAGATAGGCCTCCTGCCTGGCCCACTCCAATAATTCTTGTGTTTTATGTCTTTAAATGTGAAGCGCTGATGGATATTAACAGGATTTTTTTGTTCTGATTTCTAACAGTTACATGAGGAATTCAGTGCTGAAGGAAATTTTCTGATTTTAACAGAAATGGCTACCAGTCATGTACAGGTTCTTGTGGAATTCACTAAAAAACTACCAGGTATATCCAGTCTGCTGGGCCACATTTTGTTATTTCAAAACTTAGGTGCTTTCAGTTGCCATTTGATTGTTGTGTATATTTTGAATGCTATAGCAAAATGCCACCTCCTCTGACACATGCATTCTTCAGACATCTGAAGTCTGAAGAAAAGGGGCTTTGTGCTCTGCAGAGAATATTTTGAATAATTCAAATTCTGTCACTCTGAGATGTGGCACTTTCTGCCTATTGGAAAACAAAATGTTCAGAGAAGGGGTGATATCTCTAGAGAGACTTTATTTTCATATACCAGTGCAATGCCAAATAGTCTGCCTGTGAATTACCACTAACACTGGCAAGACTGCTTTGCTCAGTTTGCTGCCTTTCTGGAAAAGTGTTTCAGCCGTGAACTGTGGATGCTAAACAAGTTTGCCTAGTTGGAGACACCAATATTTATGGACCTTGCATTGTGTGTTATGGACAAACACTTAAAACCTGAGTTCTAATATTATTATTCATTTCAACTACTAAGTGGATGTTACCCCAGGATTGAATGTTAGGCATGGTACAGATTCCTTGTGAGACAAGTCTCACCCCTTCTTTGCCAGGAAGCAGTGTTTGCAGGTGCTTTCTCACCAGCACTGAGCACTTGCCCACCATTCAAAGCCAGTCTCCATCTGGAAAGGATTCCAGCTCCTTTCTCTACACTCAGCCTTGAAGCCTTGAATGGAGATACCCTTGAAGAGATTCTTCAGGCCCTTCGTTTTTTTAAGGAAGGTGCAGTGAAATGCCTAGCTGTAGAAAAAACATTATTCTCCTGACATTCCCATGATCTTGACTTTTTCTGTGCGTTACAGACTTGCTTCAAAGGCCAATACCACAGCTTTAACTTTTTTTAATGCTAACAGGAATACTGGCTCACAGGACATGAATGGGGTACAAATTAAGCAAAGAAAAATATAGCAATATCAGCTGAGAGGTGCTAAGACAACTCCTTAATGGCACAAAAGAAAGAATTCAATATGCTACGTGCTGCTCTGGTTGAATGCAATCACTGGTCAAGCACAGGGTTATGTGTGCGTGTAAACACCTGAGAGGAATCAAGACTATGAACTAGAAACATGATAGTAGTTTGATAAGAGGAAAAAAGCCCTACCAGATTTTTTTGCAAGCCAAATGGCCTCATGCTGAGGAAAAGGCAAAGGCCTGGAATTTAAAGTTTCCACAAATGCTGCCTGCTTGGCTTTGGTGAGGACTGAGCTTGTGTTGTTATTTTGTGGAATCTGAGTTTCAGCCTCTGCACTTGTCAAGTAAGCCAACACCAGCATCAAGGTTACACAGATGTGTAGCATCTCATGTTTGAGAAGTTCAGGACAGAAAGTAGTGGGAACTTTTCTGCTGATGCCTTACTTATCTCTAATGTCTCCCCAGGTTTCCAAACCCTTGACCATGAAGATCAGATTGCTTTGCTGAAGGGCTCAGCAGTAGAAGCCATGTTCCTCCGTTCAGCTGAGATCTTCAGTAGGAAACTTCCCACAGGACATACTGTCCTTCTAGAAGAAAGAATTCGTAATAGTGGTAAGCATCTTGTTTACAAGTCAAAAAACCACACAGTCGCAGTTCTGTGTCCATATTTTGACCTTGAAAAGCTAGTAAAATAGTTTACTAGTATTGAAAAAGGCTCATCTGAAAGCTGTTCTTCATATTAACTAGAACAAATCTAATTCAGCCTTGAATGTAAAGATCATAAGGTAAAGATTTATTCATAAATACACTGCAAGTGTTATGAATAATGCAATATTGAATAAACCCAGTACAACTTTCCAATGATAAGCATAGAAGAATGAAGAAAACAGATTCAATTTCAAATTATTCAAATAAAATATCAGTATTTATGCTTGCAAATGAAATTACTCAAAGAAAGAAAGAGAGAAGAAAAAGAGAGGATTGTAGGATGTTACTGTAGAAGAGAAGCATCTATTCTTAGGGTCATTTTGGCAAAAATGATTCATAGCGCATAGAAGAATTGCAAATATGGAATATTGTCAGTATATTTGCTGCTTCTTAAGCTCCTTCTAAAGGTATAAGTCTGGAACATTACAAAAAGATGAACTAGGCTCGGTATTTGCTCCTTAATGCAGGCAAAGCTGTGTTTTGCATTGTTACACAGCCTTTGTGCTCCACTGATGCAGTACATAATGTGTTTTGTTTTTTCTGTCTTGACTAGCAAATTTTATCTACCCTTCATCTCATCATTAAAAATTCAAATGTAATAAAAGTTCTGAATCGAAGAGAGGCTGCTTTGATTCTAGCTTCTGGCCCTCCTTTACAGTGGCCAGAAGGAAAATATATATAGGAGAACAATGCTAATCATAGAAATAGGCTTGAATTCTGTTCTGATTCAATTAAAACCCATGATGTGAGGGTAGTACAGATGTATGCAAAATGATGCCAATAATAATACATTTTGAAACCCTGAAAAGGAATCAGAAAACTTGAGAACAACTCACTTGCTGAAGTTATGGCGTTAGTTTGAGTTAACATGCTCACTTCTAGATTTACATTTTGTAGTTTTTATTATTTCTTTTATTTAATTATAAGGGACCATTGTTTGAAGGACTGGAGATCGTGTGTTTGAGAGTGATATAAGAGTGATACAGATGGCTTCTGGGCTAGGCTATGTGAGCAGAGGAATGTGCCAGGAAGGCCAGATGTACAGGAAATCTTTTGATGCTGAATATCAGATAGCTCATTAAGTCATACAAATACTTACTTTTACTTACCTTACTCATAAGGTAGTTTTCAGATAGTCTTAATTCTCTGCAATTGTTGAGTCAATGAAATGGAGCGTCCTTCTTTCTGAGTGAGTTAGTACTAGACTTAAAGATAACATTTCCTGCCATAGCATGACTAGTTGGAATACAACATTGTATCCTGTTGTAATATTATTGACCTGTCAGGAACTAGTTAAAAACCCAAGTATTTTATGCATAAGAAGGTTTCAAGACAACTAACAATTTCCAATGAGGTGTTATTTATTTCAAAGGAAGATTTCCCGCATTTCTTTTTTTCTTGGAGAACAAAAGCCACCAAGGTAAATTAAAAATGGGTTCTGGGTCAGAACCTGTGTTGAATAGTTCCCAAGGAAAGAAGCACTACATCTTTTTAGTGTGTAAATATATACAAGCTGAATGTATACACTTACGTATTTACTGCTTGTGGGAAAAAAAGACTTTCTAAAGCATCTTCCCTTAAGCCGCAATCAAGCTAGAAACATAAAAAGAAATACTGCTACTAGAATTGCTCCCCCCCTATTCTGCAGGAGAATAAAGTATGATCCATCTTACCTGCTCCTAGCTGCACTTTCTTCTTTCCATTTATAATCAGAATACAAGAAATAACGATCTTTGTCACGTATCCTCTTTCTCCTGTGCAAATTCAAGTCTATTTAAAAACAGTTTCCTTGACTGCACTTAATGGGGTTTTGACAGTAAACAAAAGCAGCTTGTGAATCGTTGTGTTTGCAGCTGTGTTAACTGTTGCTACTGATGCTGCTGAAGGTGATGTTGACTAAGTGCTACTGAACAGAACCAGAAGTCACTCAGAACTGCCAAGAGTGCAAGAGTCCCTCGTTTTGGATGAACATTGCCTCATGGTCATTGCTGCATGTTAGAGAATATCAGTTAGAAGTGGCCATCTCTCTTACAGGAAACTGCTTAAATGTGCTTTTAAAATGCCCCTTTGCTTCTCCGTTCAGTGCTGGTCAAATAATGTCATCACTTTCTTTGCAATGGCAATGCAAGCAGATGAGTTTCTAAGAGGAAGAGGCAAGAGATAGGTTTGATTCTCTCATGTTCCCAAAGGCATTTCTCAGTGTTCCCTGACTTTTCAAAAGAATTTTCTTCCTATGTCACAAGCTATCAGAGTTTCTTGTTTCCATGTTAAAGCTCCTGCTTTAGTGCACTTTTACTGCACATTTTGTCCTGGTTTCTGATAAATTCTAGAATTACACACTTAGGTAAATTGACTCATTTCAAAATATTATAAAATATCTACTACTGAGGCATTTTTCTTTTGTAGTCTAATTCATGATTATTTGCAGGTATCCTGAGTTTAAATAAATTAAAAGAACGGCATCCAAATTCTTTTGCTGTCATTGCTTCCACATACAGCTTAGAAAAGCACTAAAAATGCAGCTCACAGCCCTGCATGCTGTAGGACCTAGCACCAGGATTCTGGCTTGAACAGATGAGATTTTGTCTTGTTTTCAGCTGGGACTCTTTCTTCAGAATGTCTGGTATGGTGCTATGTTTTGGTTCCAAGAGAAAAACAATGCTGATAACACATCAATGTTTATAGTTATCGCTCAGCAGTGTTGTACTGAGCCATGGCCTTTCTGGTTTCTCAGCTCATGCTAAGTAAGGGCTGGGAGGGGACAGAATCAGGACAACCGACTTAAAAGGGCCAAAGGGTTATCCCATACCATATGACATCACGTGGAAGGAGAGTTTTGAAAGGAGTGGGAGTTCATCTCACTCTCTTCAGCTGCTCGGGGGCCTAGCTGAGCACCAGTCATGGGGTGGTGAGCAATTGCTTGTGCATCACTTCTTATACACATTCACATATATATTTTTCATAATTATTATCCTTTTCCCTTTCTCTTAGGAAATAGTTTTATCCCAACCCATGAGCTCTACTTTGTTTTTTTCCCTTTTGATTCTCTTCCGCATCCCACTGTGAACAGGAAGAGTGAGCAAAAGACTGTGTGGAGATCAGCCACCTGCCGGGCTAAACCACAACAGATTTTAGAGCAGAAACTTGAGCAACCTCTCCTAAACTTCACCAGTAAGGAAGCATACTACTTATTAAAAGCTGCAGATGAATGTTATCATGCTATAGTCTGGTCCAAGAGATAAGCAGGCCAGGAGAGATTGAATCCAAGTTACATAAACAAGAAAGCCCAAGAGAATTATACTTAAGGATGGAGACAGGAACTTTAACATACACCTGACTGAACACAGCAAACCAAAACACCCTACAAAAGCAACTGAGAGTAGCAAAGCAAATGCAGTGACAGTTGGATGAGAGTTTAGCGAAGAAAAAGTATCATGACTATTCATAGCTCCCAGTAAGGTCCCAAGCATTATCAGGCCATCAGCCATAAACTGTCATTAGTCAGAACTTCTATCAGCATTTTTTGGATGCAGACAAATGTCTGAATGTCACATAGTCCTATTGTCAAGCCTTGGTATCCATATCCATAAAATCAAGTGGGAAGGGGGGGATCCTGCCTAAAAGTCACAGGCTGTCCAAACTTCTGTCACCTGCCACCATGTCCATTTAGAAGTCGTCCTCATCTATTAATATTTATGCCTTCCCCACTCTGATTCTATGGAACTCATGGCTTTTTTATTTATTTTTAATTTTTTGTAATAAAGAAGCCAGAGATTTGATGGTGATGACCTTTGAGCATTATCAGTATTCACTTTTATTCTCATGCTGATGAGGTGTATTTTTATTTCTTAGCTTGAGCATATTGCATAAGCCCTGCTATATCTGCCTTTGTTTGTGCCTGTACAGTCTTCCTGTTATAGAAATTCTTTCATTCATGTCTCCTGAGACTGAAATCCTTTCTTACTCAATCTATATTAAGACCTAATGAGAAACACAGACATTTTATTTAACGTTAATGAGAGCTCGTACAACTTACTCATCTTACTTGATGTTTCACTACGCATATGCCTTGTTGCCACTGATTGACTCATTTTGTTAAAGGCTGACATCTGGGCAATTTAATACCTAGTTTCTTTCTGTTGTTTTAAAAGCAAATTCTCCCCACTGTCCAGCAGGACAATAATTTAAAAATCACTGCTGAAATACTGAATGTTTTCTCAGGGAGCATTTATACTTTCCTTTCCTAAGGACATCTGTTTTCAGTAGTCGTTAAGAACCACAGATTTTTATGTCGTCATTTTCTACTGATTTCAGTGTCAGGGATAGCAGACTTTCTGACGTGAATAGAAGTGGAAGAATTGGGCCTCAAACTTCCAGTTGGCAGCAGGAGACCTGCCATTGTGAAGTACACCTTCGTCTTGCTGGATGGGTTACAGGCGTTGAAGTGCGATGCAATCCAAGAGAAAAACGAAACAGCCACTATTCCAAAGCATTGGCAAAAGGCCACCTTTCGCCCTTGAACGTGGATACAAAGTTCCCATTGATTTGGACAAGCGCCTCCAGCAACCAAGGCCAAAATTTGGCAGAGGAACAACGGCTACCTAACCACTTCCTCTGCCTTTGGCTTTCATTATTTGATTATCAGTACTCAGTAACCACACTGCTTCAAAAGCCCGCTGTGGTGGAGGCTGTATGGGGAAACAAAATGAAATAATCCTCACTGTTGAGACCAGATAATCTGAGACAGAGTAATCTCTTTATGTCACTCCTTGTTTTTAAACGTAGATGCAAATCTAAGCTGTCCAGCTCTGCCAGTGGTTGCACGCATTCACATGGAAGGAGACATTTCCCATCCTGTGACTCGGCCCCAAATCAGCACGCTGCACAGAATATTTAGAAATTAGGGACACTTTTAATTAAAGACTATAGGAAGGAACAGAGTATAGGAAAGAACTTCTCAGCTTGTATATAGTCCTGCATGGTCTCTCCTGCTGAGTGCCATGTTTCTGAATTACAAATAAAGTTTACACAAGTGTTCAAACCATATCTACAGTGTTAATTTACGTATATGAAAATAAGAATAGATATCAGAGGACCCAATCTCTTTCCTTTTGCATACGTGTGCTTCTCTAGGCCAAAAACTTACTTAGGTAGCCTCGGCCCATGAGGACTAGCAGAAGGCAGCACAGCTGCTGCTGTATGCCAGGCCACACCTCCCTCCAGACTCCACAAACAGGGCTGCTGCCAGAGGATGGGATGTGGCAGTGCCATCTGCATCCTCCTTGCTGGTTTCCTGGAGTTTCTTCATTTGCACTGATGGCTCCACACTGGTACCATTAATTGATTTTGAGAGGAAGGGGTTTTGCTATCCTGCTTATGAATTCTCCCTGACACATGCTAACTTCTTGTCTAAGTTGCTCACCTATAGAAGAGGAGGTAGAGGACAGGTCCCATGTCCATATCCTGGTGTATCTTCTCTACTGGATAGATATTCCCCCCCCCTATCAGCTCTCAGCATCAATAGGGTGAATTCAGCCCATGTTTAAAGGGCTGCTGAATAGATCTGAATGCAGAGCTCATAACAAATACTTTACAGCACGGAAATCAGTTCTGGTAGATGAAGCATTGTGAAAGATAAGGTGTAGTTTTGTGAGTAATTAATACATTTTATTTTCATAAAACAGTTACTATCATACCCTTGATTTAATATCTAGTCATCTCCACATTTATCAAGAAAAAAAGATCTCTTCATCCATATTAATCACACAGTGCTAGTTGCTATTAATTAGCATCTCTTTGCAGGCTTTCTTTTGCAATAGATCGATGTGCTCTGTTTTAATGAATAGACAAAATAAAAGAGAGAATACTGGTCTCGAGAAATGGCAATATGGACTTGATATCACAAGAAAAAAATGAAGTGTATTCCAGGGCTATGTTAACCTCATAATTATTTACAGCCTGAAAATGCAAACCTTATGAGAGCAAGTCCTCTTACCTTCATTGAGAAATCATAGGAACAAAACTATAAAAATCAGGGCAAAGCCTGAAACAATACTTTGTCTTAAGCTACAGAGGTGGACTAAACTGTATAAGAAGTAAGGGGTGCTGAATGAATAATGCTTACAAATTTATATCTCCTCTGGGCTAATGCTGATGGGACATACTCAGTAAAGGTAGTTTTTCCCATTGACTACCTCGGTGTTTCCAGCCAGTCAGGCATTAACACAGCAAAATCAACTAAATTGAACTGCAGCATCTTTAGCGGATGATAGAGCTGGGCTGGTGGTTAGGTAGAAATCTGCCTAATTCAGAATTGAATGAAACACAGAGGAGAGTCCAGTTTCTATTGCCTTAAGACAACATCATGCAAAGTTTTTGAAACCTTATTGGAAAAAGTCTAACCAGGGCACATCATTAAATGCAGAGCAGGAAGTTCTGCCTGTCTGATAAGCACAGTGCTCTCATCTGAGCTAAATAAAGAAGTATAAACAACTCACTTTTCTGTTCTCACTGAGGCTAGAAATACATTATAACTTTATCTATTTGATTTTTTTTTCACTTTTGGAGTATGATTGGTAGGAATGACACTTGAAAAGCCATATAATTCATTACTCCTCCAGCCCTTCCAGTTACAAACACAAATCGCCTTTAATTCTTTTTCTGATAACCTGAATGGAAGTGACATCTCGTACAGCAGATAAGGGGAAAAAAGCAAGAACTATAAACATCTGTTTCCTGCCTTTTTTTTTTTTTTTTTTTGCTTTCTAGAGGAGCTTATTAAATCCAAACTGAAGCACTTTCAATCACATTAGAAAACAGCCCCCTCTTGTGATGGAACAGCAGTTTGTGTAATGTGTTCATTCAAAACGAGGAATTAACTGGGAAAAGCCAGCACAGATGGGACAGAGGCAATACCAGTAACCAAGAAAAAAAAACAGAAACATTATTCTGGACTTAAAAATTGCTCTTTCACATGGTTTTGTTCATAATTGCATAGTGATATACACCTGTTTAAAGATTTCAAAGTTCTGTTTTGTTTTTATAAAAGCAGCTGCATTGCTATTACATTCCTTTTTATTACACCCTTTTACCTCTTCTGTCTTATTTCTCTGAATTGCAGTAGTGCAGAGAAGCCCTGTGATGTAATTTTATTTGTTTCCACAACTTTTCTTTCACCCCTTCCACCCTCTCTCTCATTTCTTAAGTTTCTTAACATTAGCCTGTAAGCTTTCTGGTGCAAGGACTGTTTTATTGCATACTTGCACATGGGCTCAAGGAGGACCTGAATTTAGGTATTTCACATCTTGTACTTCACCAGCATCTCTTTCATCCCACTTCTCTTGTACTGACAGGGGAACTTGAGAAGCTCTGTGGTCAATAAGGCAATGGGAAAGTTCATTCAGCTGAAAACTAATCTTCCTCCTCCTCTCCCCACAAAAGAAAAGAAAAGAAAAAAAAAGTAAACCTAGTTAAGTGATGAAGATGTGAAACAAACAAGGAGACTCTTAGTCACAGCCCACTTCTTCCTGCCATGCTTGCTGCCATGATGATGTGCAGTGTGACACCCTGCCTGGGGAGTACTAAAAATGTCTGTAGTTGGCTCTGACTTCTCTCACTGTTGCTAAACTATTCACAAGAGGAATTCACTTACTTCACTTTAGGGCTCAACTAGACTTCTTTTTTTCATATTTCCAGATTCACGTGAACCTTTAATCATATGCATGTGTTCCCTACGCACATCATACTGTAAGAAACTTTGGCATTCAAAACTGCCATACAGCCAGGCAGTTCCTCAAAAGTTAGGAAGAACAAGTGTTCAAATTTGTAAATAGCTTACTGTGATGACTAAGCTTGCAGCACATCAGTGCTGTGACTATTGCTTGCTCTGTATAAGGCTCCAGCTGTGTTAGTAACTACCATAGGTGAGCTCTTACCATATAGGTCTGCTTAATGAACGCAGACTCTTCTCAATCACATTGAACTTGTTACAAACACTAGATTTGTGGTTTGTAATCTGAAGCAAACTTATGTTGCAAATGTCACATATTTAAATATATTATTTAGCCACAAAACATACCACACCATGCAGGACTATACTTTTCACTCTGTTGTGTCACATAACTACTCTACTGATCAAAATAAGTTCATGGAATCATAGAATATCCCAAGTTGGAAGGGATCAATGAGGGATCCTAACAGTTGCCACTGTCACAGCAAAATGTGACTTATTCATAGTTCAGCCAAGTGACTTCACACTTCCTTTCTTTGAGCTGCATCTGCTGGGTTTCATCTTGAACTTCCCCTGTTGGAGGCACTCCAGACCTCACAGCAGCCTCTAACTACCAGATCTGGGCTCAGCTTCATGCTGTATAAAACACTCTAAACTGCATGGTTTCATGCAGTTTCTGAACTAAGTTGTAAAGCCTCATCCCAGAACAGCTTAAAACTAAACAGAGTGAAGGCAGGAGAAATCCCATGGCCCTCCTCTGTGGGAACAGAGGAAGTCCCTGTCCTTTCAGCCAAGAACCACTGGCTTGAATCTCTAGACCTTGTAGGTGGGGCCACTTCTGAGCTCAAGAGCCTGTTTGCAGCCGTCAGTGGCCGCTCTGAGGGACTCTGACACAAAAATAAACAAACAAACAAACAAACAAACAAATAAATAAATAAATGATGCCACGAGACTTACTTCTCTTTTACACCAAAGGGTAGAGCGAAATACATCTGTAATTGAAGGCTGTGTAAGAACAATGTGACCTGATGACAAAGTCCGTATGAGGAAGCCCAGTCGGCATGCCCCAGTGCAGTAACCCCAGTGGCTTTCATGGTGGTGAGAGAAACACATGATCCCAACTCAAACTAGGCTGTGTTTTCATTATTTATGTCTCTGTACTTTATAATACAGTGGTTCATGCTAGGAGGTAGTAATAGTTGCAAGCAAGTTGATCTCGGACTACAGGTAATCCTAGACCTAGCTAAAGTTTCAGGCTACATAAAAGGAGCAATTAAATCTCTTTATGAAGACAACCAGAGTAACTGCCCATGGCAGTTAGCTGTATAGTAGAGTTGGGCTAGAATTAAGCCATTTGCCCTGAGAGATTTCCATATAATTAACATGAAGGTGGGGAGCATGGGACTGTTTTGCAAAATGTGAATACAGGAAAAAGAAGACAACTGGGAAATCAGCAGACAGCAAGAAGAACACAAATGAGTGCTGTTACGAGAAGCTAGATGGACAAACCTGGAGAGAAAAGGAACATACTTGAAAGAAAGACTTTGAAACTATGAAACTGCTAGCACTTACCTGTTTCAACTCTGTTCTGGAAAACAAGGACATGCTTGCACTTCTGTAAACTAATTGTATTGCATCAGACTTGATTTGTGTAGTAAATTTCTCCCTCTAAGACAAACAGTCACGGCTTTAAATATTAACTTATTGCTCATTGGCAATAAGCCAGACTATTTCAATAATTAAAAAAATAACATAGCTTTTATTTTCCTCTCAGGTATCTCAGACGAATTCATAACTCCCATGTTTAATTTTTATAAAAGTATTGGAGAGCTGAAGATGACACAGGAGGAATATGCACTGCTCACAGCAATAGTGATCCTGTCTCCAGGTAACTCCTAATTCAGAATTCAATGTTAGTGTGTTTGGAAAGAAAGCATGAGGACTGTGACCTGAGACTCATGAAAACTCACTTTCTATACAGAGTGAGTGAGCATACATTCTAGTTCAGAATACTCTGTTGTTCAACCAGAAGGCTGGTGATAGCAACAGGGCTTGAGGGAATGGCATGGAGCTGCATCAAGGGACAGTCAGGCTGGGTGTTAGGAAAAGGTTATTCACCAGAGGGTGGTGGGCATGGAACAGACTGCCCAGGGCTGTGGGCATGGCCTCAAGATGCCAGAGTTCAAGAAGGGTCTGGATAAAGCTCTCAGACACATGGTCTGATTTTTGGTGGTCCTGTGGAGAGCCAGGAGTTGGACTCAACAATCCTTAGAGGACTCTTCCAACTTGAGATACATTATGATTTCATGATTCTGTGAAATCCAAACTCCAACTGCACTATCTGGCTTTGTGCACAAGGAAAAAATGTGCTTCAACACCTTGCTCAAAAGAAATTGTTGGTAGCTTATCAGTGCTCAGAGCAATGGGCTGACTCCCTTAGAATATCCCAGGTGTGGTTACATGTGCATTGCAAGTCCATTGTGGAATGGCACATTTTTAAATGGCAATTGGGAAATCCTATATATTAGAATTGAGAATGGCCTCTATTGCACAAACAGCAGTGGGAGAGAGCAAGACAACAGCAGGGAATTGTCCTTTAGGCTGTAGAAAGCTGAAAGCTGATCTTCCACAATAGCACCAGGCTTTGCTGTAAAAAACAATTCCTTGACAAGACTCAAGTAACCTACAAATTATGGAGAAATTGTACAGTGCCTTAAACACAGTGACTTCTGCAGGAAGGGAAAAGAGAACTCCAATGCCTCAACACAAAAGACTCAAAGAGCAATGGAATTGCTTCACCTTCGCCATCTCACGTGAAACTTCCTTGGATCACTAAGGCTTCCAAGTAAGGATTCATGCACGATGGTGAAGGTGAACCAATTCCGTTGCTCTTTGAGTTAGTGCTGATTGGGAATGTTTTTACACTAAAAAAAATAATAGAATCAATGGGTCATTAATGTTGGAAAAGGCCTCTAAGATCATCCAGTCCAACCATCAGCCCATTTCCACCATGCCCACTGCCCATTACGTTCAGTGCCACATCCACAGAGTTCTTGTTGACTTCCATGGACGGTGACTCCACCACCTCCCTGGGCAGCCTGTGCCACTGCCCAACCATTCTTTTGGAGAAGAACTTGTTCCTATGAAAACACTGAACCAAAAAATACCATGCTCAGGCATTTTTCTTCCCTCATCATCTGAAAAGAACTGTTCTTGTTAGGTGTGAACATCAGCGCTCAATGAAACATATTGATATTTGTTTATCAGAGCAAATACTTACATTGCATCAACACACATTTGCTAATTACCTCTTTCCTTTTTGAAACCCAAACCAGACCGACAATACATAAAGGACAGAGAGTCAGTGGAAAGGCTTCAGGAGCCGCTGCTGGATATCCTGCAGAAGTTCTGCAAGCTGCACCACCCGGACAACCCGCAGCACTTTGCGTGCCTCCTGGGCCGCCTCACCGAGTTACGGACGTTTAACCACCACCACGCAGAGATGCTGATGTCCTGGAGAGTGAACGACCACAAATTCACCCCCCTCCTCTGCGAGATCTGGGATGTGCAGTGACGGATGCCGGCTGTTTTTATTTCAGGACAAATGTCTTTTGAAAGGACCACACAGCATTTATTTTCATAGGAAAAAGCAATATACCACAGCGCGTTAATTTTTCTTTACTGCATTTTTATAGAAACTTGGCACGGAGCTCACAAAAGCCGTTCTGTGCGTTATACACAGAATGCTGTACAGCTGTCAGGTTCCCACACGTGAGTTCTAACCTTCTCTGTATTTATATTCTCTGATCAGAAAGAATGCAGCGGCTCCTCGCAGGAACCCCACCAATCCCTCCTGCAGTTGCTCTCTTTGCAGAGTTCCTCTCGCAAAATGGGGCAGTTTGGGCTTCCAAACGTGAAGTTTTTCATTGCTGTGTTTTTGTGCTTGGCCTCCATTAAAGAATATATTCCAAATATTTACCGCAATAAACCAGCAGAAATGATTTACCTCCACGGTGTGTAACTGAAATGTGCTCTCCATGTGAGGCGGGCAAGCTCTGATTTGTTCAGAAGATAAAAAAACACCACGGGCAGAGGGACACGCACGTACACAAAGCCCTTTCCATGAGACAGACATGTAAATTAATCAGCGCCTCTTACTATTTCAAAGTAAAAAGCAGGTTATTTTGCTCTAGAGCAGTAACGTCCAAGCGCGTACCGCGTAACACCCGCTACTGCCCGACAGTCGCTCGCACTGAGGGGGCTGTGGGCGGGCGGTTCCCCTGCGGGGCGCGGCTGCCGGTGGCGCGGAGCCAGGTGCGGCCCCGCCCCGCCTCGCCCCGCCCCGCGGGCGCTGATTGGCTCTTTCGAACGGAGCGGCCGGCGCGGGGCGGCGGTGCTCTGCTGTGTGGCGGCGGCACGGAGCGGTGGGTGCCGGGGCGTAGGTGAGTGCGTTCGGGGGGGGGGGGGCACCGGGAGCGGGACGGCGGTTCGGTACCCGGTGACTCTCGTGTAAGGGAAGTGCCGCGGAGCTGAGGCTGGGAAGGGAGGGGGAGGCGTTCGCACGGAACTTTGTGAATCAGTTCTCGAGTTTGGGGGCGCGGTGCTGGTAATGTAGGAAGAGTGCCCTGTGCTCTCGGCTACGGTGCATATCGGTGTCGCTTAGCGAGCCGGGAAACGTCGGTTCCTTTCTCTGCCGAAAGGCTGGCGGTGCTCCAGGGATGCAGTGTGCCGTCTTTGACGTAAGTATCAGATAGAGACGCTCAGGGCATAGCTGGCCTGGGCATGGTAGTGATAAATGGGAGACAGGTGGGTCTTTCATAATAAGATGAGATTTTATATCAAGTCCCAGCACGTCCCTCCTGCTGGCCGGAGGGCACTGAGCAGTGCTTCCCTCTGTGTTACTTCACTGGAAGGAAACTGGGGTGGAAAAGTGAGAAAATGGAGTTGGTTCTCATGAACCGGGATGGCTGAGTGCAAGCGGTGGCAAGGTGGGACCAGAGGCTCCCAGACGGGGTGCTCCTGTGGGGAAGGAGCTGTGGCAGCCTCCGGGATGAAGTGCCTGCCCTGAAGCTCAGGTGGGCTTCAGCCCTGCCGGGTGCCCTCGGGACAGTGTCTGCCCCTGCTGGAGGGTGTGGAAAGGCAGCCCCGAGGAGAGCCGCCAGCACGCTGTGATGCCACTCCACAGCCCTCCTGTGCCAACCCGTCCGGTTCCTTCCCTTTCATGCCTCTGAGGCCTCCCCAAGGAAGCAGAGCTCCCGCTGACTCAGCCGTGAGCGAAAGGGCTCTGTAATTGCCGTGGTGACGGGGAGTAGCGCTCTGAGGACGTGTCATGTTGTGCTAACCTCTCCTCTGCATGTTAGGGTCTATGCGCAAAAAAAATCCTGGATGTCTTCTGGTAGGTTTCAACAGGTCCTGATCTGACAGCTTCTTTCATTGGACAGTGTTTAAAAATGTGGGTTTCAGTACGTGCTGTCAGACTCACCTGCAGATTCCAGCTGCTCTGGGCTAGTCTGCTGTACCGGCCTTTGGGTGTTGATGGAGCTGAAGATGAAGTGTGATATTTCTTAAGCAAAGGGTGAGGATGTGAAAGTGTTCATTCCCAAGGGTTTTAATGAGCCTGTGAATCCCTTTAAGTTCCATATGATAAATGAACGGCTGCTTCATCTGTGTATTAAATAGCTGCAGAGCTGTGGACTTCTTTGTTTCCTTGTAAACGGAGCCATCTCCTGAAATGAGGTTTGGATGTGGTTCATCTTGTGCTACAGAATGGCTTGTAATTAGTGTAGCATGTCTTGCTGGTTGAGGCCCATGTATTCAACATGATGCAACTGATAATGAGCAGGATATCTTGGGCAGCACCTAAGAGCATGTGCTTAGCACCCTGGAGTACTGGCATTGAGGGGCTTTGGTGCTTTCTCAGATTGGGGGAAAAGTGGTGGACAGAGCACCGGAGAGCAAAGCAGTTGAAATGGTTTTGTGTGACTTGGAGCATGTCTGCACCCCTCTTCCTGAGAAATGCCTGTCCTTATGCTGTGTTACGTACCTTATTTTCCACCTCTCTTTGTTAATCCATAGCTCCAGTCCTTTGCTGGAGGCTCAGCAGTCAGCCAGCTGAAAGCAGCTGTTGCCTTCCCCAGTGTACCATTTGGGGCTGCCCACCTGTCTTGCTTCTCATCAGTGTTGCTGTATGGATCTTGCCATCAGGTGCTGTTAAGCAGTGAGTATTTCTCCTCACCACCCATCCCATGGAGCCTGTGGGCAGCAGAAGGGCTAGGGGAGATCAGATGGGATGTGTTTCCTGGGAGTGGTACTAGTGGTCAGGAATCTCTACATCTGTCAAGCACTAGGTTTTGTTCCCTGATTGGGAAGCACTTTCTAATTTCTACTGCTTCCCCTGTTTAAAGGGGGGAAGGAAGTAGACAGCCTTCCTAGGCCCGTTTGGGATACCAGCTGGCCTGGAAATGGAAATGGCATAGCCAGACATGGCCAAATGACATATTACGTATTCATTCTGGAGCTTTTTCTTTGACACCTGTGAGCCCTGGGCACTAACTGCTTATTGAATGAAGATGAGTTGAAGAAACCGATATGGTTCTAGCTGGAGCTGCCTGACTTCAATGTCAGATACTTGGTTCATTCATAACATACAAATTCTTGATTCAGAAAACCCCACTGGTTCTAGGAGAAATCTGATTCAGTTATGACTACCTACTCCTGTAGTGTTTCCTCACCATCCCTCTCATTGTCAGCAATGAGGCTGTGTTCATCTGCGCTCCTTGCAATCTGAGAACAGATGAAGTGGGGTCTGAGAATGACAAACTCTTCAGCTAACTTTAACCATCAGCTCAAAATCCACTCAGGATAGTCTGTTCTGACGATATATATTTTGTTAAATGCCATTCAGGTACCTCAATGCTAAGTGTACCCATTTTTCTTTCTAGAGAGCCTTGATGCATCCAGACTTACAAAATAACTTGTTTTAGAACAGCAGGCCCTTGAAGTTCAAGTGCCACGACTCTTCTTCTCAATCTCCAGATTTAAGACCAGTTTTTGTTGGGCATTTCTACAAAACTGCAGATGCTGAACATTCTTGTGATAGCTGTCGTGTGAATATTTTGCTTTGTTCTTGCTCTGAGCACTCCCTGTGAATTAGGCTGCCTTTTGTTCTTCCCATGGCAGTTAGCATGCCGGAATGTTGGCCAACGTGGAGCTCCTTGTTTTAATGAGACCAGCTTCTCTGCTGGCTGTTCTGCTGTTGTATTATTTATTTTTTTTAATCAATGAAGCCTCTTAGTGCGACTCTCTTGGGACAATAGCTTCCTTATGCTTAAGGAAAATGTATTCCCTTGGACAGAGCTGTGGGAAGCATAACATGCTCATTAGTAATGCTTGGTATATATTCTACCCTTCCCTTGTTCATTCATGGAAGGAAAAATGGCATTATGGCAAGGATGGCTCTTTTTTTGTTGTTGTTGTTTTTCCTTTAGGAAATAAAAGTGAGGGAGGGGGAAGGATACCACTTAAAGCATCTTTGGTAAAGCTGGAGTAGTGCTGGCAGTCCTGCTAGAAGGAAGTGGCTTCAGCGTGGAAACAAAGTGCTTGCTCAGTTGCCTGTGATAGAGGTAAGTTGTCTGAAATGTCTGACGTGTGTGGTGCTGTGTAATGCGTGAGGCTCAAGTAAGTGGAAGTATTGGATCCTCTGAGATGGGCCTTTTGTCTTAGGAAGGCTAGGTTGCATTGGGAGCAGGAGTAAGGAGTTGTTAAGTTTCAAAGGAAAATGTGTGCTTCAGCTATTGATGTCATCTGTCTGCAGTCTAATTTCCAACCTGATTAGTAAGGTGATCTTAACTAAGGAAATTGTTTTAACTGGCTTCAAGACATGCACAGGTATGTTTGTAGGCAGTGATGCACTCTGCTACTGCTGTGGACAACTATGCTGAAGAAATTCCTTCCAGTTAGTGCTCATACAGCTAATGCTGCATGTTTCTAAACCTTGAGCCTGTAAGGATAGACTTCACGATCCCCAGCCTGGTGAAGAGTTAGTGCTGGCTTTTCCTATTGTTGAAAGCACTGCTGGAAAAGGAACGAGGAAGTGTTGACCAGATTGCTTCTAAAACTTTCCTTACAGATTGTTTTGCAAAGGCATTGTCCTCATAGCTTGCAGTGTTGCATCGAAAACTTAGGTTTATGGTAGCTGCCTGGAAATCCATGTCAAAATCCATATAGAAATCCATTGATTTCTCTCGTGTATCTATGCAAGAATAAATCTCATTCTTAGAAATGATTTCATCAGATTGTTCTTAATCTTTTAAGTATTTTAAGTAAACTCAGGATGTTTGTCAGTGTCTGTGTGCATGTACGAGAAATGTTTGTGATAGGTTGGAAAGGAAGAGTAAGTGCCAGTAATGCTAAGTCTAAGAACTGTTTGAGTATTAGTATTTCTCTTTGGAAAAGCAAATGCCTTACAGCTCCTTAAACCAGTACAACCCTTTGAGCTTTATTTATGCACTTGAAGTTAGTTGCTACTTTAAGCTATAGTAACTGCTACTTTATTTAAGGACAGAGTGCCTAAGGAGCCTGAATACTGAATTAACACCTCAAATGCTAAAATAACTATTTGCTATATGCTATTCCTTTCTTGCATCTGTGTCTTTCTAGACTTGCTCATGTTTTGCCTGGTAGGTTTTTATTGGGATCTTTTAGAAAACAGGATTGACTGTATTTAAACTTCTCTTTCCCCAGAGGGAGAAACTAATGTAAATGCAGGTGACCATGCAGAATGCAGTTCAGGTAAATGCCTTTTGTAATGTTTGAATTCTATATTATATGTTTTCATGCAAACATCTACCCTGAAGCAGATGAAATGACAAAATTCCCAGAATAATCTCTAGTCTTTTAAACAAATGAATAACTAAGAGTTTTCCCTTTCAACAAGTAGAGTGCTGTGGATAACCCAACGTTGTAATCAGATAGGCAACACTTTCGGTTTCTAAGTACTACTTCCTGAGAAGTTTTCTAAGTCAAAGGATGAGAATATGTAAAACTTCATTGATAATAAAGAGGTGTTTCTAAAAACCTGCATATTAGTAAATTGCTTCAAAAATAAAAGTGTATATTTTAGACACACATTCATCCGGAGCTGAAGAAAGTAGTTAAGAATATTGGAAGAACTCATTGGGAATTTTATCCATGCCATTTCGGCATGATCCTTCTCTTCAAGTGTGAAGGTATCCATCAGTCTGAAAACATGGGATCCTTAAGAGAAATGCTAAGGATTCATGTTCAAGAGCTGTGTATGCTCACATTTCTTCTTTTAGTATCATCATTTGATGATTTAAATTCTAAATGCACCTGAAATGATTGATCACAGAAGTCAGTAGTCTGTAATAAGTTATATGATGAACTACAGGTTATATTAATTTGTGGTGAGGAGGAAGAAGACAGCGTAAATGTGTAATGTGTGTTTTCTTTACTTACTGAAGAAGATCTGCTTATAGCCACAATACGGTAACTGAAAACAGGAGAATGAACGTAGTAGTGCTTTTGATGCAGGAATTACTAATGAGAAATGTACCATTCTTGATTACTGCTGTGTTGATTTGGTGTGTCTGTCTGAAGGGAAATTAAAACTTACTCTTTGAATTATGCTAAAGATCTATTATTCAGAACTGTGATATTCCATCCTCTGTCTGTAAATATTACAGCTCACTGTCTTGCACATACTGAAATCTCCTGCAGGTGTGGTTTGGAGATGACCTTCCTTTATGTCCTCGAAGTCCTCTGACTCCCAGACACGGCCCAGGTCTGGCAGATGTGTGCCTGTATGACCAGTGGATATCTGTGCGGCATGAAGCAACTTTGGTGCCTATGCAAGAAGACCTGTCAATCTGGCTGTCTGGCTTGCTGGGTGAGGCTAAAAATAAATCATTGCCTAATAAATTTCAAAGTACATTCAAATATTCGACTCAACGCTGACACTTAATATCCATAACATTAACAGCATTTGAGTCTGAGTGATTAGGAGAATTGCATTAAAAATGCATGTTCTGGTTTCAGATCTTATTAACTTCCAACTGTTAGAGGCAAGGTGATTAATCCTTCTAATTTATAGTTCTGGATCTTGTTAGTCTAATTAAGTGAATATTTGATTTTACTTTATTTATATTTCTACTAATTTTCAGTTTGTGAAATCCCTTTTTCTTTTAATATGTGGAGATACTTGTGGCATATAGTTGGGCTGGATAATCAAGTGTTTATTTAGAATGAATATTTTGGAAATTTCTTTCTAAAAGCTTTCATTATTCTATTATTTCAGCAGCAACTTCTTTTATGGGTCTAGCCCATAGATGGGAAGAACTATTAAAGTTATTCAGTCTCTGTTAGATGAGCCTAAGCAGCAACAGTGTTGGTCACCAGGCTTTTCTTCCTTTGTGGACACTAGTTTAATTGAAGTCGTTAGCATTGGAACACTCTTGGAGTTGCCTATAAGTTCACATGAAACTTCTTTATCTTCTGTGGAGTAACTCCAGTATTCACCTTTTTTAGGAATAGAAGTCACAGCAGAGCAACTGCTGGAAGAACTTGATAATGGAGTGCTACTCTGCCAATTGATTGGTGTTCTTCAAAACACAATTAAAAAATCATGTAGCTCAAATAATTTAAGGGTGAGTTATATTTAATTTTTTGATACATAGATAAACACTTTAAGTAATAAGGAAGGCAAGATGCCTAACTTCTGTATTTTTGTCCAAACCTTTTTGTTTAACTTTAAAGCAAATCAGTATTTGTTTAAGACTACTATCTTAAAATTATATTGTGCCTTGCTCCTGTATTATTTCCTCTTTTTCTAAACTGAGCTCTAAGATGTTGCAGTGAGGCAGCCATGTACAGTTTAATTGATCTGGGGTTTTCAGTTTGTACTAATTCTATGGCTATGAACACAACCTGGGGGGAAGGAATCATTATCCAGACATGTGAAATCAACAGATATAACCCAGCAGAGAGGGAAATGGGGAAGTAACTGTATGCACAACTTTTTGGGAGAGGTTACAGAGCTAAGTATTGTTAATTCTGTGACTGTTAACGTGGATAAAACTGAATACCATCTACTTTAGAGTAGCTTTTTAAATAGGATGCATGGTGTTTTTCTTGAACGAGTAATAGATACCAACCACTGTTTCTGTACTCCAAATTTAGGATTTTTTTTTCTGAACATGTGCTTTGAAATCTGTTGGCAAGGTTTATGTGCACAATGTACTTTGTTTTCTTCTCTTGCTAGAATTTTCCAATGAGAAAAGTTCCATGTAAGAAGGATGCTCCATCAGGATCTTTTTTTGCCAGAGATAACACAGCCAACTTCCTTAACTGGTGTAGGGCCATTGGAGTTGATGAGACTTACCTCTTTGAATCTGAAGGTTTAGGTAAATCTACCTTTTTGTAAGACTTTCTTTGGTCTGCATGTGGATAACTACCTCACCAGGGAGAACTATTGCATGTAGTCTTACAAAGCTTTTGTCATAACTGTGTCTGTCTTGTGCAAACATTTATTTTATGGCAGTGTTTTGTGTAAAAGCACTGAAATATCAGTTCAGTAACTTCTCTAAAGTGAAGGATGCTTTTCCAAGCTTTTAAAAATCATAGAATCATGGAATTGTTCAGGCTGGAAAAGACCTTAAAGATCATCAAGTCCAACCACAACCTAACCATACTGCCCTAACTCTAACAACCCTCCACTAACTCATGTCCCTGAGCACCACATCCAAACGGTTTTTAAACACATCCAGGAATGGTGACTCAACCACCTCCCTGGGGAGCCCATTCCAGTGCTTAACAACCCTTTCTGTAAAGAAGTTTTTCCTGATATCCAACCTAAACTTACCCTGGTGCAACTTGAGGCCATTTCCCCTCATCCTGAAATTAAACAATAGTATTAAAAAAATTTCTCCTCCAAAGAGACCCTCAGGTCGTACAGCACAGGGGGGTCCTGCTTGTGGCACACGCCATCCTGCTTCCCCCCCGGCCACGAGGGAAGCTGATGTTCCCAAATCCCCCCCCATGTGAAAGGTGGTGAAAGCATTATTGATGTCCATCTCCTCAACACTGTTGCATTGCACAAAGAACGTATTGAAGGGGTTTTGGCCGTCGAAGAATTCGGTGAACACTGCATGGGGGAGTCCCCGCTGAATGTGTACGTGAAGATGGGGCCATTGGACCCCCCTGGCCCTGATGTTGACGCTTTGCCCTTCAGCCCCTCTTTGCTGTACTTATCAAAGATTTCCCTCTTTTTGGGGTTGCTCAGCAACCCATGCTTCCATGTGGGAGGAAGAGGGGTAGTGAGAGCTGTGCAGTGAACTCACGTGTTTTTCTTCTGTAAAAAGCCCCACTAAGAAACAGAAGTTGTGGTGTCCCTTCCCTTCTCCGCTCTTCATTCTTTCTGCATGCTGGACGACCACAGGGCCATGGTGGTGATAAGATACTTTATTTGGTATTAGAGGTAATCGTTACTGGAGAAAGCATTCAGAATAATGCTTTTATGACTACTAAGTTTGGTAACTGCAGCAGAGCATTGGGGCTGAAATGACAACAGTCTGCTGGTAATTAACATTTAGTTCAAGTCTTACTTGGCATAACTATAAACCATGTGTATTCTCCTGTCTTAACAGGATAGTTATAAAAATAAATATTGTCAGCTGTGTGTATGCCTGCCACAATGCACAGCCCATCCCTTGTAACAAACAACTACTAGACAGATAATTCCAGATGGAATACATTTTTTTTGACTGCTCATTAAGAGAAACTGCTTCCATTGTATGGAAATAATGTAATGCTCTTCTACCAGTTATTATGTCTCTAGAAAATAATTAATACAAACTTTTCTTTGGCAAGCCAAATACTTATTAAAAAAAAGGGAAAAAATATCTTCTCAATATCTATCTATATCTCAAGCAGAACAGCAAAAAAAAAAAAGCAAAGATCCTTTGTTTTCAGTGTTCATATGAATATGTCACAAAACGTACTAGATTTTTTTCTTGAAGTCTTTGTGCCTTTTAATGCTATTTAAATGGGAGGTGCTGGTTTGACTAGCTGCTTTTCTTTTAAGCTCTCCTTGGTAGTTGGACTGCCTATGCCTTCCCTACTGTATCACGCATCTTTTAAAGCAGTTGAGAAAACATCCTTATTTGCATCTGTCTCATTCTGATTTAACTAGGGACCATTTCTTCTTTTCAGGTGCACAAAATACAGATGAGAGGGAGAACAGAGATATAAGAAAATTAGTTCTAGTATTTTTTAATTTCAACTTCTAGCAATTACACTGATTAAACATCTAAGTTCCTCTAACTGGCTGGGTAACTAAAACCAGTTCAGCCTCCCTGAGATAAGTAGACAGGATTTTGTAATGCTGTGGCTTTTGCTCGTCGTCAAGTGTTTTGAAGTCTGATTGTAACTCATGACACAAGCTGGCTGTGTAGCATAAATATCGTCTGTAAGCCTATTTGGCAGTTGAAGTGAGCTGACTTGAAGTCTCCTTGATGACATATTCTTTCCATTGATGTTTTCCATCAAACTTTCAAGCTGTTCTTTATGAATGAAATAGGAGAAAGATAACCTGGCAATTGTCCTTTTCATGTCAAACGTGTAGCAACACCTCCTGATAAATGTGGGTGGCCATGGAGAAAATTAATTTAATTGTTCCTGAAATATCAGAGTGAGTAGCCATTATGAGATGCCCTTTAACATCAAGTCTTGGTTTCTGCTAGGGGTATATTTGAATTTTTCTCTTGTAGTTTCAGGCAAGTTATGCCTTTTCTCTCAGAGCTGACAGAACCACTTATGAAAAAAAAGTTGAAATAATCTCTGGTACCTTTTGGATTATGGCTGGGTCAACCTTCTCTTCTAGAACTACCCATCATAATCAAATCTTTTAATAAGTAGAATTACAAATTGGAGTAGATGAGATCATCAACTTCTCAACTTCTTGAAACTAGATGATCTTTCCAACACAAGCCATTCTGTGTAAGCAAGAACATCTGACTTCATGCTCAGATTATACTTCAGTGAATGTTTCAGTCTTATTTAAAGCAAAATCATTGTACTTACTAAGCTGAACATCAGAAAGATATTAGGTTTAATTTGTAAACATGGAGCTGGCTCATTAAGCTTCTCTTCAGAGTGAATTTTCATGTTCTGTTTAATATTGTTACTGCACAGCATGAAGGAAGTTTATATAAATGGTACACTATATAAAATTCTGTCTACGGTTTTTCCCATTCCTTATTCTTAATGATGGATGAAGAACAATGGCATATGTGTAGGGTGAAGCAAGCTGAATGGCGTTTTTTCCAGCCTTTGGTTTCTGAGTTATTAGGCAGCATTCCTCAATGGCTAAGAAAGCATGAGGCTCATTTGTTTTCTACAACATTCAAACAACTGTTTGTGGACTTCTTAGAAATTGTTGACAGAGTCTCAATTTTGAGGTTTAAATGGGGGCTGATGAGGAAGTAATTACTTGTGTGATGTTTTAAAGGGACAGAATAGTTTATTTTTTCCTAGACGCTGCAAGAAGCAAAACCAAAATAGACCTTGTTTTCTTCTGCTCTTCCATTCTTTAGAGTGGCAGTAAAAATCATTGAGTGCTCGCATTTCAAAGTTGTCAAGAAAACCCAGGGCAACTGCCAGAGTCATTTGCATACAATTTGGCTATCAATTCATCCTTCCTTCTCATTCTTCAGCTTCAGGATTCATCTGTATTCAAGATTCAGGAGCTCATGATTTCATTTGCCTACGTGATAAACTGTGTTAGAGCTGTTCTGAAATGAGGGGTGTGCTGTGCAGAAAATGTAGGCAGAGTTGTGGAGAAGCAAAGCCTAGCACAAAAGTGCTAATAACATATCTGAGCTAATGTTTCTGCTTTATGGTTATCACTTCCCGTACCTGCTATTTGAGGTTGAGTGTTTGACCAGTTTCGTCCTCACCCCTTTCTTACAGTCAGAGGTTTCCACCCTCTTTCTCAGAGCACAGCCTCACCCAGGATGCATGGTTCTGAAGAAAACCTTTTAGTGGACAGTGTGTGGGCTAATAGGCGGGGTGTAAAAGAACCATGCAGCATGGGGTAGGGCTCCACAGGGGACCTGCCACTGGCAAAGTGATGTCTTCTAGTACAACTGTATAAATCTGCCATGAGATGGACACTGCATTTTTAAAGAGTTGGAAGAAAAGGATGTTCCTAAAATGATTACAGTCACCTGGATCACTCTTTCACAGTTAATGATTTAATCCACTCAAGCTGACTGGCTGTGCATATGCATCCACTTGCCATCTGGATTCCTTGCATTTAGTTCTGCAGTTTTCACCTATTGAATGGATGTGTGTATCTGTGTATGTGCATGTGTTAACAGACAATATATTTTCCTATTTGCTGTTGAACACTCTTTATCTGCAAGTCTGCTATAATGCATATGGGGAAAGAGAAGGAAAAGCTCTTCAGCTTTCTTGCTTTCTAGTTCACATCTAGGAGGAACAGCATAAAGGCAACTACAGCTGTGTTAAAATGGATTTAGGCACTTTTTGGACAAGAAAATTAGAGTTGGGAAGCATCTAGTGCTTAACCATAGTACAGTACGCTTGGCTCACTGGGATAATGTCACTTGCCACTGAGCAGAATGATGTCTGAATTGCAATTATCTGCTCGTTATTCTCTTTATCCAATTACAGAGGCCTTCCCACAGTAAAAATGGGTTACAATTCCCTTTTATTTTTGAT
This sequence comes from Gallus gallus, assembly GCF_016699485.2. Taxonomy (NCBI): domain Eukaryota; kingdom Metazoa; phylum Chordata; class Aves; order Galliformes; family Phasianidae; genus Gallus; species Gallus gallus. The sequence continues at coordinate 47,433,384 of NC_052532.1, forward strand.
TCCTTTCTAGTTTTGCACAAGGATCCAAGACAAGTGTATCTTTGTTTGTTGGAAATTGGACGCATTGTATCCAGGTATTTGATTCATTCATGACCTTAAATAGAAACTGAAGAATGTATTCTATTAATGAAAAGCTAAGATGGTCTGTGGCCATTAAATGCAAAGCAGTAGATGCTATTTATGTGCAGAAAGTAATGAGTAGCATCTCTAGGGCCGCCATATGAGTATCTTTTCCAAATATTTATCGCTTTATTTTCATGAGGAGGTGCTGATCCACACTGCTTTTTATTACCATATGCTTAGATGTTACCTTCAACTTAGAGCTATGTGTACATCTTGGAAGAATTTGGTGAATAGTCCTTAAGGTCTTTAATTTTTTAAGCTTTTTGGAAGTTTTATGAAAACTTTAAATAGGAAGCAACTCTTAATTGTTCTCTAAATTGACTTCTAATTTGTTTCCAGCACAGATTAGGAAGCTTTAAGGTAGTTCATGACCAGTTCAGATAAACTAGGTTTTTCAGGTTTAGTAGTATTGTTATTGCCTTCCCTGGTAGCTCTTGGACCACCTTTGAGACGACTTCTTCCAGAAACTTGGAGCTGCTCCTTCTGTTTGGATTATCGAGACAGTTATGCCTATGACTGCTGTAGTGCTGTTCACTCTTAGTCTAACTATTCACAGTTTTGCTTGTTTGTTATAATTACTTCTTTATTTTCTTTATCAAATTATTAATTAAAATTTCTACTTATGTAATTGTGTTGAGATATGGAGTTGAACCTCCTGTGCTAGTAAAACTGGAGAAGGAAATTGAGCTAGAAGAAACACTGCTAAGGACCTCTGGACCAGCATCACCTGTTAACACAGCAAAGTCATGTTGTCAACATGGGGAGCTACATGAGGCAGTAAGTACTTTTTTATTGTGAAGTGGTCTTTAAGATAAACTCTTAGCTTAGAGCTTGTGTGATATGACAGAGGTCAATTTTCATCTAATATCTGTGAGTCTTCTTAAAAAGAAAACAGAAGTGGATACACCTCTTTGAACAATACATTTCATTTTAATGTTATAAAAATACTGTTGTATATATTTTGAAGTTAATGCTTCCATGCAAGTAACTTAACTTGATTCATCCCATCTTTTGCTGCTGCTTTGAGCAGCCTCTCATTGAAGTGTTGTACATCAATACGCTATAACTAATGTGAACTTCATAAAATGCTAAAGTTTTGATGAAATGTTTCAAGAAAGACTTGGAAACAAAACCTGTATAGCTGTACCAGTTAGAAATTAATATGAGTGTAGGAAAGGACATGACTTGTACAGCTTGTGAGTTGGCCTGAAAGAAATGATGAACAACAATGAATGCACAATGAGATTTGAAATTTAACTTATTTAAATAGTCCTTCGTGTTGTAATGTAAAGCTTTTGCTTCTTTGGGAACACCAGCCATCAGATCCCCACGCTCTGATAACTCTCTAGTTTTGCTGCTTACCAATAGTTTTGACCTTCTAACTTCTTTGAAGCTTCTAAGTGGCTTTAACAGACACATCCTCTCTAACTCTAGACTTATTTGGGGGCTATCTTTCTCTTTTTTTCAGTGTTTTCCTTCTTGGGTGTCACATAGGCTAACTTATAAAAGGCCTTCTAAAAAGTGAGGGATAATGCTGAAGTGCCCCTGGGTAAGGTGTAGCAATGGAACTGGTTCTGTTGAGTACTGATTTAGTCAGAAGAGAGATCCAGGTACTTGTGTTTCAATTTCCTGAAAGGGTTCTGTCTGGAATTTGATACTACTACATGTAATATTATGGACAAATCTTTAAAAAGAAAATAGAAAAATTAAATTTAATAAATGTTAAAATTGCATAAATGGTGAAAATTGGATTTAGACAACTCCAAAATATTTGACTGCATGTACAGTTTTGTTCAGTCCTTTGTTCTCCATTTTGAAGCTTTATGTAGCTAAGATTTTCTTGTGAGGGAATAAAATTCTTGTGTTTCCTTAAGGGGAGAAAATATTTAATACAATGAGATAATGGTATCTCAGTAAACGGTTCAACATTTGCTTCTGTCAAAATACTAATACATGCTTTCAACTTTAACAATTAGGTTAAACACATAGCAGAAGATCCGCCCTGCAGCTGCTCCCATCGATTTTCCATTGAATACTTATCTGAGGGGCGTTATAGACTGGGAGATAAAATATTATTCATACGAGTAAGTAGTTTCTCAATATTACAATCTATATTCAAAATGGGAGAGTAATACTTTGAAGTAAAATACCTATTTCTTGTGGTATTATTTTAGATTTACGGAATTATTTAGGTTGGGATACCACATGATCCAATCCTATTTAAAACAGGTCTAGCTAACTAGATCTTACAACCACTGATTTTACAGTTAGAACCACACTAAACTGAGAAAGTTAATGCTTTTCTGTGTTTGTAAAATTTCAGTAGTGATTAGTAGTATAAATAAGGATAATCCAATATAATATCCTGAAGGCACTGCTTGTTCAAAATCTGTACACATGGGAACTAAGAATGTGTGGGATTAAAAAAATGAGGGCATTCATAAATTGATCAAAACTAGTATCTAAAACTGTATACTAAATAAGGATGCTGAAAAAATGCTTAATATATTTTCTACATACACGCTTTCATTATTTCCTGACACATAATGACTCCTTCCACAGGAAAAACTAATAAAAGAACTGGGAAGTATAAACCTTAGTTATCCCATAAATTCTTTCTTAAAATGATTGTCCATAAGAAAGGAAGTCCTATATCAATTTAAATATTTCATAATATGAGGTGAAGACTTAGTGCTGCATAAAACAAGGTTTCTAATGTTCTTCTGTTTCCACCCCTCTTCCATCATTCCCAGATGCTACATGGCAAACACGTGATGGTCCGTGTTGGTGGAGGCTGGGACACACTCCAAGGTTTTCTGCTTAAATATGATCCCTGCCGAGTGCTTCAGTTTGCAACTCTGGAGCAAAAAATCTTGGCATTTCAGAAAGGGGTCACCAGTGACAATATCTCCAACTCACCAGCCAGAATTCAGGAACCTCCTGTCATGAACCCAATGTCAGCTGTCAATATGTTTCAAAAGCAGCCAGCAAACCCCCCTACTCCTGTTCCAGCCCTAAAGGCTATCCATGGGGCAACAGCTAAGAAGCCTTTATCTAAACATCCTCAGTCTCCTGCCCTGACATCACCAAAGGTGCCAGTGCATGCATCCTCCACTGCCAAGTTGTTGTCAGCCAGACCCAAACTAACAGATGCTCAGTCTCCTTTCAAACCATTGACGGGCACCTCAAAGAAACTGGCGTCTCCTGCATGCCACTCGCCAGCTCCTGTTCCTTCACTGCCTGCAAGCAAGAGTTCTTCATCTACAAGATCAAGAACAGCTCTTGTTCACTCTGAAACATTACGCAAACGTATTCGTTCCCCTGATGCCCCAAAGGTGAGATTTGCCCCAGCCCAAGGCTCCCCAGCAACAGGTATGCATTCTGCACTCTCAGCATCTAAGAAACAGTTGTCTCAGTTGCCTGCAACAGCTGAAACATTGGCTTCGAAACAGAAGTGTGTCCCCTCTAAATCTAAACCTGCATCTGTCACTAAAACCAAAGCAAATGCTGTTGCTCCGAGGCCAGCCCGGTTACCCGTTACCAATCTACGTGCTGTTGCCAAGTTTGCACATTCCCAGCAGCTCTATGTAAAACCTCCTTCTGAAAATACTACTCAGGCATCAGGATCTGGGTCTCAGCATCCTCGGAAAGCTCCACAAACAGCTTCTGACCTGGCAAGGAACATGAAGACTGGTTCAATCCTAAAGCACTCAGCTTCTGTACCTTCCCTGGCAGTTAGTAAAGCACTGAAGTCACCACCTATGCTGGGATCTACAAGCAAAAATGTAACAGCATCTGTCAAAAAGACACCAACTACAGAGCATCTACAGACCCCAAATGTCAATAAGCCCCCTGAGGTTGGGCCATCCTCGTCCAAAACCCCTGAACGCACTCCGCTCTCTGTTGTGCGGCTTCCTCAAACTTCAGCCAAAGTGGCAGTGACCAAAAAAGCAGTGCAGCCCTCCACAAAAAGTCAGCCTTCAAACAGAGACTTGCAAGCCAATGGAAACATGGTCCCAGCAGCCAAGAAACCTCTCTCTAAAGGAAAATCACCAACAGCTTGTAACAAAGGAGCACCTAGTGCTTCGAAAGGGCCTCTCCTGAAGAGCAAACAAGATGATCATTATTTTGTTATGACTGGGAGTAAAAAGCCCAGAAAGTAAACCTGTTACCTTCTGTGGAAGTCTCATTAGCATTCAAAGGGGCTCTGAAAATTGCTACACTAAGGAGAAAAATAAGTTGACTAACACTACGTGTGCCATGCCAGATGTTAGGCATAATTACATTTTGCTGCATAACTTACAGTAATAACTGTATTTATGTTGAAGTTTTAAAACTTTTTAAGATATATTTAGAAGTAAGCTTGCTTGCACTGTGGAATAGAGGTTAACCCTGTTTGCTGCTAGCCTGACCTGCTGTGGGGAAAGGCAGGAGATAGGAAGGGGAGCTGGGAATGCTGCTGCTGTTTGTTTTCCAGGGAATTAAGCTGAGCAATTCTGGCTGTTCTAAGCACATCTACATCAGGGCCTGTGGCAATTGATAGAGCTGTGCATATGCTATAAAATTTCTAATACCTCAAACAAAATTGTTGTGGGTTTTTTTCCCTTTTTTTTTTTTGTTTAATTTTTAAGTTTGTTAGTGTTCTAGGACCCCAAATCCGGATCTCCTATGTTTATTAGAGACACTGGAAGACAGAGGGTGGTGAGGCGCTGCCACAGGCTGCCCAGAGAGCTGTGGGTGCCCCATCCCTGGAGGCACTTAAGGCCAGGTAGGATGGGGCCCTGGGCAGCCTGAGCTGGTGGGTGGCAGCCCTGCTTATGACACACGGTGGGACTGGATGGGCTTTATGTCCCTCCCAGCATACACCGTTCTGTGATTAGAGAGAAATCTCTAGTCTTGTTCAGTTTGACTACTGCAGCTATCAGCATTCACTGTGTCCCTACATGGCTTCAGCTCACTTGGGCGTGGAGCCTTGGCTTATATTACATTGTGCATAGAAAATCGTGGCCTTGATCACTCTTTCTTGTGCCTTAGCAATGCTACTTGTAAAGGCCTGGGGAGACAACTTTGCTTAGTATGTACTTCAGTGTGACTACAGGTAAGCCTGCTTTTTCCCTAGGAAGCTCTTGCTGCATTGGGAGAAGTACCTGAGTTGCTGCAAGGGCACTTTCCTGCAGGATGGACCCCATGGGGCTGACACGAGGCCTGCTCAGGCAGAGTCTTGCTGCTCTGCAGAAGTGGCCTTTTCCCATAAAACTGAACTGCTGAATACTTACTGGTGCTTGAGGTTTATTTGTGTGGGCAGTCTTAGTCTGTGTTGGCCTTTGTTTTGTTTACGGAGACCTTGCTACTGGCTCTCCTGTATTACTTTTCCAGAGGTGAGGAGTAGTTTCTCAAAGAGCTAACAAGGGCCTATCTTTGCCTTAATGCCTCTGAAAGGTCCACGGAGTTAAGTGCCATTTACTCTCAACTCCTGAAGGCTCTTAGTAGGTCTCTGGTACTCAGCAGAAATGAGTTTCATGGTAGATGAATGAAAACTACTCTCTCTAGAGGTAGCACTGTTTAAGATATTTTGGGTTCAACGAACAGTCAGTCCTATGAATGTCAAGGAACTCTTACATTCTGTGGAGAGACACTGCAACTGCTGACTTCCACAGGCTGTTGTTACTCCTGCTGTCAAGATATTTACTTATGGGTATAAGAGGCACATGGAAACTGCAGCTTCTGATGCTGTATGTTGAATATTTTTTTCCTGGAACTAGAATAAGCAAGCACTGTAAACTAATAATGAGTTTTAATGTGCAATGGCGACATTATCAAGCTACCTTTCTGAGCACCTTGTTAGCTTCAGTTATTTATCATTCTATTTATGCATCTCTACTGTACAATTCTGTTTACAACCTGCTGGGAGTAAACAAAATAACAGTATACAGACTGTTAGAGGAAAATATCAATTTGTTCCCACAAAGTCATGTTTGAACTTGTATGTGTGGGGAAGGCCTTATTGCTTAATTATTTTATAAATGCACTGGCCAAAGCCACTACTGCAAATGTTAAGAAGAGTATTGATTGTAGGGAAGTTAGATTAAAATTGACGTACTATTTCATACTCTGAAAGCATTTTGCAGTAGATGACTTGCTTTTGATTTTGAGCTCCCATATAGCGAGCTGTGATGCAATATCTCGTGCAGAAGATGAATTGAGGTTTCTTTCTATACTGAGTCTGACTGGGATGGAGTTTGCTTTCTTCATAGCAGCCCATATGGTGCTGTGTTCTGAATTTGTAGCTGACACAGTGCTGATAGCACAGCAGTTTCCAAAATCTGTTTGCACGGCATCAGGGCTTTGTCTTTTCCCCATGCTGACCCTGACAGCAAGTGGGTTGGGAGTGGGTGCTTGGCTTCTGGCTGGGTTCAACAACCCTCAACACTTTTTGAACTGTTTACAAGTTTCACAGTACTACTATAAACACCAGGACTCTTGGATCCCAGTTGTAACAGTTATCTCAGCATCTACCTTTGGGAACAATTACTTGTGAGAAAGTAAAGTGGAGGATTTCAACTTTGTAATCTGTTTACTCATGTAATAGATTGAATTTTGTCATTCAGAGTGAAATGGAAAAGTGTAAACTGGGACACAGGCACTGAAAAAGGAAAAAAGAAAAATCATTTTACTGTTGAAAACCTAAATAGTTAATCTAAAGATGCTTTGTGGGCTATATATGCGTTAGCTTGGTTTGGTTTTTTATTACAAAAATAGTATAAGTATGATCCAGCTTGTGCAAATAATTGCAGTCTTCAACTTTTTATTCAGTTATGTTATAACTGATGATGTCAGGTGGCACAAGGTGAGCCAATAATCAAAATGTAACAAAATACCTCCTGCTGAAAATACTGTTTTCACAATGTTTATATTGCCAAACAGTAAATCTGATCTTCAACTTGTATTACTTTTTGTGTGGGAAAGATTATTTGGAACAAGAATCTTACTGAATTCTCCACATGCTTTTGATGTCTTTGAGTACTTATTCTAAATAAACATATACTGCACCTTTTTACATGCACACATTTTTTTTTTTCTACTGTCATTTTGTGTGTTGGTGGGGGGAATGGAGCTTGATATTTCAGAAAGGTTATGTTTTTGCTCGATCACCACTTAAATAATCATAGCTTCCGTGTCAGGCTATTATGAAGACATAAGCAGCTATTCTTTTATTTGGAGCTCAAGACCTCTCAACTGTGTTTCAGTAAAAGAAAAAACAGCAGCAGCTTCTTGCTCTTTGCTACTTGGTAATGTGCCTGAGTAGTTTCAGATATACCTCTGCAGTGGAATCACCGGGTCATGATCTGAATCAATGGTTGAACACCAGGTGAGAAGACGTGACTAACCCAGGGAGCTCAGGTGCAAGCAATGTAACTGAGTGACCAGGAGTGGAGCCTGGAACCACCTCTGCTCAACCTCATTTAAGGGTTAGCAGTTGAGGGAGTACATCTCTTTGGTGAGGGAGCGTGTGCTTCTTAAGCCGTCACACATGGGTCATTGGAAGGGGTGAGCTAATTTTCCTTCTTTATTAACTGCTGTTCTTCTATAGTGACTGTATCTCATATTTCTAATATCCACAGTCCAAATCTATTCTTCTAACTCAGTGGAGAGGAAATCTGAAGCTGAATCTTCCAATTCCAGAGAAGAACATAATTACAAGTTTTAGCCCTGTGCACAACTAGGCAATGGAAAATACCACTTCATTGCTAAGCTGGTAGATCAAAACCAGGGCAGCTTCTCTGCTGGTTTGTGGTTATTAGACTTAGAGCTCCATCTTTTACACTTAAGTGGAGTTCCTATCCTGGAGAAGTCAAGTGCTTTTTTTTTTTTTTTTTTTAAACATACTGAAGATGTACAATTGGCATCAATGTTTTCATTTCCTCTGCCAGCAGTATATTGCTCACTGCAACTGTCAAGCTCCTCCAAGCATTATCACTATCCTAGTAATTAGTTGGCTGTAACATTGACTTCTGAAAGGATTGCCTAAAGTAATCATCACAGTGCTCTCTTCCTCGTTTAGGTACTGTTAATCCAGTTGTGGGAAGTGTCAAACAGCCTTCCTCTGGTCAAAACAAGTCTGGATCCTTTATGTCCTATGGGTTTTGTACGTGTAGTTACAGGCCTTGATTCTCTTTCTGATTTGCTGTTACCCAGCATGTAAGATGGATAAGTGCCGTGTAGTGATCCTCCCTGCCACTGCTTCATGATACTGCAAGTTAAGCAAATAACATTTCTGATATGGTTTAGTTACATGAGCATCCCTTTCGTACAAGGAGAAATCCTTGCCATACTCTGGTAATATTTTCTCTGGAATACCAAACTGGAACAGGTTCTATTCTTTGCGCTGATCAAATTACCTGGCACTAATTTTGACAGTATTAAAACTCAGAGTCTAAGTATACTCCTGTTAGAGGCTCCCATATAGTCACCTCACCCCAGTCTTCTCAGGCTGTGTAGATCCCTGATTTGAACCAGCAGAGCTGCGTTCTTCAACATCATTGCCATTTGAAATCCTTTGTTGGCCAATGGTTTGATCATCCATTACAAAATGTGTAAGCTGGATTATATATCCTAAGGACATACTCCAAAGTCATCCTGAAAAATGCAAGAGAGCTATATCAAGCTACAGATTGCTCTGTTTTCTTCCCGAAGTCCTACATATTTTGCACAGTAAAATGGTGTTCTGCGTATAACAGGAAAAGCCATTTGGACTATTCCACAGACAAATGTTGTTCAGAATGGATTAAGCCTTTTACTTATTTCAAATGGGCTTTGGCCCTGTAAGGAAATGCTCCAAGATAGTTAAAATGTACCTCATTTATGGCTGATGACGAAATCTTAAGAGACAGCAACAAAGTCACTGATAAATGTAGGTGTGCAGGTAAGGCTATGAGTGCTTTGTTTGCATGTGGCTGATACCAGAGCCCTGTAGAGCTGCAGTGCTTTGTGGCACTTCAAAATTTTTCTCCTCTCTATCAATATCCGGCTCAGGAAAAACATGAAAATGTGAGCAGCAGATACCTACTAACATCTGGAAAACAGTTGGATTAGTGAAGTACACAACCATGAATGCATAGTACATACACAGTCTGAAAGACTTCATTTATTGTTTGGCAATTTTATATAGATAAATGAGTTGGTAAAATTCAAGGCAGTTTTCCTTCTAGGGCTCAAGCAGCCTTAGCTTCAAACAGCACACCAAATGGATCCTTCTCTGTGTCCCTGTCGGGAAACTAAAATCTGTTTGTCAGATCAGTGAGTGCGATGGGGCCCTCTGGTGTCCAACGATTTTATGGATGCTCCCCACGGAAGTGGTCGCCTCTAAATCTTAAAATCCACAGGCAAAACCTTTCTTTTGGATTCAAATTAAAGCTCTAGGCTAGTAAAATCCAGGTGTGGAATGCAAGAGATTTAATTTTGTAAGACCCTTTCATTTCATGCGAACGCATGTTGAAATTTTCCTTTTCACGAGGGCCAAGATTGAAGAAAGACCATTACTAAATTTTTTTAAAAAATAAATGCTGTGGAATGTAAATAAGCTGGATACAGTTTCAGGCCCACTAAGAAAGATTAAAGCATTAAAATATCTGAGAGGTGTGACCTACTCACAGCACAGCTCTCCTAGTTCACCAGAAATGCCCGTTAACCGGGAGCTGAACTTTCTGGTGTGTCACCAGCACAGATGCCAGCAGCAGATGGCTTTTCAGTTGGAGGGGAGAACTGATGCTGCCTAAGATCAATGCTGTTATGGCACTTTGTGTGGAGTACTGTGTTCCAGATGGAAGAAAAACCTTACAGGGCAGGAGACAACCGGCCATTTCTCTGAGGGACGTAGCTAGGCAGAAAAAGCTGACAGATTAGTTGTGTTAAGAGGTTTTTGGTGGTAGATTTGCAGTGCAGAACTTAGATATCAACTTGGCACAAAGTGCTGAGTCAGAAAGTGCTGTGCAAAGCTGCAGTCCTACAAAATAAAGCCAAGCTTGCATGTTTCCTCAAGAAAAAAAAAAAAAAAAAGCTAGGTAGTCACACACAGGAAAAGTAGCACAAAATAATAAATATAAATAAATATTAATATATATTAATATTAATATATAAATATTAATAAATATATTAAGATGTATATAAGCATATTTACAGATATGAAATAAAAATGTGCTCTACCCCTCTCTTGTATTTAAAGATAAAAGTGACTGCTGAAGTTCACGGTCAGGATCTTGCAATTTTCTGGTCCTTTATATAAGCATTTATTATTTTATACTTTTCTGAAGTGTAGCTACTGCAACAGAGAGCACCGTGTACTGGAACCTATAGTCCCAGAAGAACATAAATAATTACCATGGTGTGTCATTCTGATGATGAACAGTATGCTTTCTTTCTTTTTGCTGAGCATACTATTCTACAGACACCTGTGAAACAGGACCATAATAAATTATGTTTATTGTGTACATACTGCAGCACTGACCCTTGCCGTACCTTGAAATTATTTGTTGCTGCATCCAAAGAAATGACCAGCAGAAAGAGTTTCTTTAAAAGTCAAATTAAATATTTATGCTTTGGGTCTGGAATTAGACTCCTCTGCTGTACATCAGATTTGGGAGGGTTCTGTGAATACACAGTTGTATCGTCAAATTTTAATGCATTCTCAGATATAGCATGATATTCAGCTATGTCAAATTACTGACAAATGCATAAAGAAACCTTTTTGGTATCCAGTGGCCCGTATGAAAATGATCATGAAAGCCTCTACACTAGATTACGCCTGGTTTTGAGACTGCAAACGAAAATGGTGGGAAGTTTTTGGAATACCTGTTTCAAAACCCAATAGTTTTCTTGAAAATCTGGGACCTTAACTCACAGCCCATTTTAGTTAGACTGTGAAAGTAACTTATTGGCACTGTAAAATCAAATGTAGTTTAGAAACTGTCACAATTCAGGTGGTTGGTTCGACCTTCAAATTTTTCTTGTATGGCTGCATCTTGACACATGCTTTCATTAAAAGACATGATTTGGATTTTTTCCTTTGGGATGTCATATAGAAGAGAACTCTGCACGAGTAGCCATTCAGCGTTTGAGATTCTCCCTGTACTTCAGCACGTGGTCCCTTGCCCAGTTCTCCATGGTGTGCTGAAAACCATTATTCGTTGTCATATGAGTTCCTCCAGGATCATGTCCCTGGCCTCTGATTATTTCCTGAGGTGTAAAACAAATAGGCTTATCTCCTTAAACAGAAAGAAAAATCAAGGCTCTAAATTGCTGAGATTAAAGCATCCACTCAGTTGAGGTAATTGGGTTGTCTTGTGCTTCATTAGTCAAAGTAGCTAGCCTGGTGCAGGACTGAATAAATTCAGGGGACTTTACTCGCAGCTGGGAGTGTTTAGCAGCTAGTAAATGTGATTAATGTGCTTAAGGCATCTGTATGAAGTGGAACGTGTAGTGAAACCCCAACCCCCCACTTGCTGCCTTATGGGAGGGTGAGCTTAGCTTCCTTGTCTGGTACCATGCTGAAACACCAAGGGAGAAAAAGGACTAAGATATTATATATCTCAAGGCATAAATTGCCTCAGGAGTGCTTGATGCAGAAGGCAAAAGAATCATCCAATTTTCCTGAAGTGGGCTCATCCATCAGTACTATGGAAAAAGAAGCAGGGAGTCTTCAGAAGATTACAGCTCATCTTAAGAAAATGTAAGAAACCTGAGTTCAAGTGGCCTGTGCCAGTCTGATAATTTTTTCCCTATTTTTATAATATTTGACTCCGCAGCATTTATGACTTTAGATGTGGCTTCGTATGTTGCTTTGAGAAATAAAATCTGGACTGTACTTGGTGCACTATAAGCTCTAGATCATACTATAAATCATAGAGCAGTCTGGGTTGGAAGGGACCTTTAAGATCATCTAACTCGAACTCCCCTGCTACAGGCAGGGACACCCCCACTAGACCAGGTTGCTCAAAGCCCCATCCAGCCTGGCCTTGAGTGCTTCCAGGGTGGGAGCATCCACAACCTTTCTGGATAACCTGTTCCTGTGTCTCATGAACCTCGCAGTAAAGAATTTCTTCCTAATGTGTGATCTAAATCTACTCTCTTACAGTTTAAAGCCATTTCTCCTCATCCTGTTGCTACATGTCCATATAAAAAGTCCCACCTCAGCACTCCTGTAGGTCCCCTTCAGGTACTGGAAGGCCACTATAAGGTCCCCCCATAGCCTTCTTTTCTTCAGGCTGAAGAGCCCCAACTCAGCCCCTCCTTGCAGGGCAGGTGCCATAGCCCTTTGATTACCTTTGTGGCCCTCCTCTGGACCCAATCCAACAACTCAAAGTCCTCCTTCTGTCAGAGGGCTCAGATTTCTTCTCCTCTAACCCTTCCTTGTGGAACTGCCCCTCCATGATAAGTTTTTCGGTGCTTGTTGAACCCAGCAAAAATTTCAAGAAGACTGAGTCACAAAATGGATACTTGAAGTGATTGTTTGCACTGCCCCTCTTCAGGGAATTTATTTAACAAGCTAAATTAGGTAGCTAATTCCTTTATGCTGTGTCTGTACTTAGAGGATAATTCACAGACCAGAGTTATAATCTTGCTACAAATGACTCTTGAGATGATCCTTGCTTTTGCAATTTATTTGAAGAACCTGGGGATACCAGCCATCTAAGTTAGTTAAATGAAGTTTGCAGAGACTACGTGCCCTTCTGCGTTATGCTTTAGCGTTTGCCATGCTTCAGTTGTTCTGTGATTGAATCACAAATTCTGTCCTTGGATGTGAAGGTGCTGTCTTGATGTGAACCATAGGAAGTTGCTTCACATCAGTAGGTGCAATCATAGTATTCATTTCATTTCTTTAATGTGTATATATGTGTATATGTGTGTATATGTATAGAAAGTGACGCTTAGAATTTGTTTCCTCTATTAAATATGTATGCTTAGCTTTTAGCAAAACTTTGCACAAACGTCAGTTCTTCATCAGTCTAGATCTGAAGCAAGTAATAACAGCCATGGGAAATCTGGTTCTCTCTTGAGAGTAAATATCTAAATGACAGGCAACTAAAGGATAATTCCTTTTCCACAAAGGGGAAAAAATAGTGGTTGCCAATAGGGAAAACGAATTTCTCACTTAACATATTTGTTAACATAACGTAATCAAGTTGCTCTTTTGTATTCAATTGTGTTAGATGTTCTAACAGCTAATGCCAACATTTGAAAGGTGGGCAAGGAGATGTTAAGCTCAAAAGTTTGAACTGGGGCACATATAAATATAATGAGACTAAAAGCTGTTTTTCTGCTTAACCCAAACTTTGGAAAAAAGTCCTGCACAAGCACTTTCAGTTTTATGCTGTCTGCAAATGTCAAATATGCTTAGTTGGCACAGAATTTCTTGAAAGTAGTTGGTGTCATCCCATTTGGCTAAATATATCTCTATATACGTATATGTACCAAATATATGAAAGAGAAAAAAGTGCTGATATAAACTTATAAGTTTTTTTTTTTTTTTTTACTTTGTAGGGATTGGTACTGGTGGTCTGTTGCTGTGATTTTTGTTTCTATATTACATACAAATCACCTATATGCTAAAAATATTGTTGATACTTCATATATTTTTGTAAATACTTGATTATTTTGTATATTTTTCATGAAGAATGGCAGTTAAGGCTATGAATGTTCTATGTACGTCTATCTGTATAATTGCACCGGGCTTACCAGGTATTAACTGTAGCCTATTAACGCATATGCTGAACCACCATAGTTTCATGTGATCCATTGATACAGAACAGTTGATGTGGTCTTACTATCCACTTTCTGGATCGTAAATGTCAGATTGATGGATGAGTTTAGAGAAGGATGGGTGTAGGGTGAGGGTGAAGAAGATAGACAAGCATAGTACTGCAGAGTGAGTGCTGATCTGTTTAGAAACAGATGTTTTCTGAAGCTAGTGAAGGCAGAATCCTCAAACAGAATGGTTAGGGTGCAAAAAATTAGGATGAAATGGATTTTCCTCAGCTTGATCTAAACAAGACACATGCGTGTTGGCTGTTGGGCTCTGAACACCCCATTCCTCTAATGCTCCATCTCTTTTTGGCCAGTAAAAACATTTTCACTTGAATATTTTCTGAGCAGTCGTTCATCTGTTCCTTTGCTCTGTCAAGCTTAAATCTGTTACAAACTCAGCATTTCTGGAGTTTTATTCAAATTAGTGTGTAGCTTGATAGAGACCGTGAAACTATTAAGATGGTGGGATTCCACTTGGTGAGGATGAGTCTTGGAGTGGGGTGAACTGGGTTCATTTTTAGATGTTTCAACCCTATTCTTTCCCCACTCCCAAATCCTGTTTTTGTTTCTCCATCACCACCCGCTTTAGAATAGGTTAATTTCCTACTCTTTTAAGGATGATGTTTGTGAATCACAGGCTTATTAAGCTTTACTTTCTAACTTTTATTTATTGTTTCTGTGGGCTGGTTACTAGTTTTTGGGGTTTTTTTCTTTATGTGACCTTTTAGCTTGTAGGTGCCACTTTGACATTTATTAGTAGTATATACATAAAGATCTGATTCAGTAAAAATGGAGAACAGTATTTCCCTGTGAGGGTACTGTATTAAGTAGGTCACCTGAAAACAGAATAATCAGTATCTGTAGAGAACAAAAGGAGCCAAGACGTTTCAAACTGCAGAAGATATTTGGAAATGTGGTGCCTAACCCCCCTTAACTGCTTAGAAGGGTTAACCAGAAGATGAAGAGAATGACTTCCAGAGCAAGTGCCCCAGGAAATACTTTCAATCAGGCTCCTAAGCAAGTCAAGCAGGCAGCAGGCTGAACTCTGATTCAAGGCATAGTCCTGCTCCTGTTCAGTCCTCCTTCCCTGTGCTGCAGAGCTTTTGATTTTCCCCCATGGAACAGATCCAGAGCTGCTGCTAGAACTGGGGCAGGTGACGAGGGATGTCTGACCAACCTGGTCAGGGTGTGACCAGCAGTGTCAGGGCCTCCCCACTGCATTAAAGTTTTTGGTGTTTCTGAGCAGCTGTAAGCAGGGCATCCACAGCTGGACTTGAGTCTCTGGATAGGAATCTCAATCTTAAATCTCCCTCCTGTGTGCTCAGCAGAGGAGGGGAAGCAAGGAATATAACAATAATAATAATAATAGCAGGCAATGAGGTTGAGATATCAGGTTGGACCTTGGGAAAAGATTCTTCATCAGAGGGTGATAGGGCTCTGGGACAGGCTCCCCAGGACAGTGGGGATGGCCCCAAGCTTCTGGACTTCAAGAAGCATTTTGATAATGCTCTCAGACACAGGGTTTGATTTTTGAGCAGGCCTGTGTGGAGCTGGGAGTTAGACTCGATGATTGTTATGTGTCCCTTCAAACTCTGTTGGACTTTCTGCCTTGTGTCCTGAGCAGGGGCAGGTGAGGCAGGAGATCAGCCTGCTCAGAAACATAGGGTTGAAGTTCATCCCCAAAGACTCCTGGACTTGTGTTCTTGTCAAAGGCATGCTGTGGGGGTTAGCTCTCCATACATGCACTCTTTTTGCCATACTATCTTTCCTGCAGGTGCGTTTGGCTCATCCTTCAGCAAACTCATGCCCTCGTGTGAGACTGCTGAGCCTGGTTGTCCTTACCACCGTCACTCAGGGAGGGCTGTGCACTGAGAAGGTGCTAACCAAACACGTGTGTGTCTCTGCAAAGCCTCCTGAGCACGCTGCTGCCTTTTTTCCCTCCTCTGATGGAGTTTGGTTCCCTATGGAGCAACCTGGCTGAAGCAGCATCGGTATCTGTCTGACTGAGAGGGTTGGGATGAGCTGGCAAAGGAGAGAGGAGGAGGAAAAAGAAAAGAAGCTTTGTATGGCAGAACTGAGCTTGTAGCATGTGACGGTGTGCACCTTGCAGGCTCTGAGCAGCAGCAGCAGAGAGAAGAGGCTCTGCAGGATGGGGGCATCCCGCACCCCTACCGGCAGCAGGGGTCTGCGAGTGCGTGGGGCACAGGGGACTGGCCGCTGTCACCTTGTCACAGCAGCAGCAGCCTGCAGCCCGGGCAGAGCAGGCTCACAGACCACACAGGGTAAATATGTTTCTTCTTGCTTGGGTGGTTTGGGTTTGTTCTGCCATGGGGCAAAGACAGGAGTTTACAGTGTTGTGCAGTTGTGTATGGCACTCTGGTGGTGATAGGGAAGGAGGAATATTAGGGATTGTTTTTAAGGATTACTGGTGTATGAGGATATTAAAAAATCATAATAATTTAAAAATATTAGGTTTTCAGGGAGTTTTTGTGCATGGTGGAGTCTGTGAGAGAACCAGCCTGGGAGCAGCCTGTGTGCAGCAGTGACAACTTGGTGATGTAGACCCACTGCTTCACAGAATGCTGTGGGAAGGGAAGAGAGGGAGTGAAGCATCTAGAGCAGGGCAGCACAAAAAGTGGTTGGTTGATAGGAAACCTGAGGGACTGGGGTAGCCAGGTTTGTATCCGCTTTCAAACCTTAAGTCTGACTCCTTGGGGCAATGCATCTGAAAGGCTCTAGGGAAATACCAAGCCCATTCATGTCGTCTACACTGGGAGAAAAAAAGTTCCTGAATGTACAATTTAATTTACATTTCACTAATGAAGGGTTTGTGTACTTGTTGTTCTGTGAAGCGTAGCTGTAGCAGCACACCAGGGAACAGCATTAAGCTCATGGCAGGAACGCTGTCTGCAGATTCATAAGTGCTGCTGTGCTTCCAGCCGTACAGTTATGCTGTGAAACACTCTTCAGCTCATCTCAGCAACCCGTTCCCTGCCGTGCAATCGAGGAGCTGCACTGAGAACTAGATAGAGCTTTCTGTGGTTGCTTCAAATTGAGAAAATCTTGGCACAGATTTTGTTCAGATATTACCGCAAAGTTTCTTCTTTGACTTTGTTTTGTCTCAGCTGCTGCTTTGCTGCCATGCAGTTGAGCACATCTGTCCATGCAGGAGCGATGTTAGCCAGGTCCTTCGGCTGTGATCCATGGAGTTGTGCAGATAACTCCATGGAGTTATTTACTTTGTTTAATCTTGATAGGCACGTCAGCTAAAACCTTGGAGGGTCTTGTCTTCACTCCAGGCTTCTGAGTAGTTTTTATTTATAAATTTAGTTTGTCAGTCTCAGCCTGTACATTACATGCTTACAGCTACAACACGTACTCTTAAACAGATAAACCTCAAAGTGAAACTGGAGTTTTAGTATAGGCAGTATGCTCCTGAATTGACTAATGGATAAACAAGAAAACTAATAGTCTCCTCCACGTGTTATATTTGTGCTTTGGGGGTTTTCTTTTTTCACAGAAAAAAAAAAAAATCAATAATGTGCTTGCAGATGAGTTTGTAGAATGATTCTTTATTGCTGAAAGTGAAAATCAATGTCTACTGGAAATGGTAATGGAGAAAGGAGGGGCTGCAAGCTTATTTTAAAAAACTGGACACAGAGTGAAATGTTGGAAGTGCTTATGGATTTTTCATTGTTATATCCACGTTAAAAAGTAGCTGTAAATTCTGTATCATATATGTAAGTGTTAATACTTCCATCTGCCTCAACATTGGTGGTTGAGGCACCATCCCTGAATGAGTTTAAAATCCATTTGGATGTGGTGCTCAGGGACCTTTAGCAGAGGGTTGTTAGAGTTAGGGTAGTATGGTTGGGCTGTGGTTGGACTTGATGATCTTTAAGGTCTTTTCCAACCTGAGCAGTTTTATGATTCTATGATTTTAATAAAGTAATCAGGCAGTATGATTTAAATGTATTTAGTGGGTAGGTACCTGTATTCAGAGAAATCTAAATAGCAACAAGAAAAGTTGACTAAAAAGCCATGGTTCAGGTACACCAAGACAAAGCTATGTGTTGCTAGTTCTACTGCTGGTTATTACTGATATGCTGAAATGTGTTGCCTATTTCCAACAGTAATCTAACAATGCAGTGGAGGTTAGCTACCTAGAAAATCCACCAATCCTGTTTCCAAGAAAAACACAAACCAAAAATTTGTCTAAAGAAAGGGATGAAAGTAGGAATGAAGGATTTTTGTTAAATGATATCTACTGCTAATAAGTCTACTACTACTAATAGTCCTCTCTATTATCTAGCAATATTGTATTGTGTTTCACTGAACTTTTGGCAGTGCTACCCTGCTCTTTCTATAGAGTGGCCACACTTGAGAGTCCTTGATATATGTATGTATCTATCAGTGACTACCTCGCATAACTCTAAATAGGAATTATATTACCTTATTATAGCTTTCTTCTCCAAAATCATAAGTTACTACATAACAAGGACACAGGTTTTAACTTCAGATGTTTGTTGTTAGGTTCTGACACTGCTGGCACTCTTGCAGTAGGACTGCTTCGCTGGAAAAATCCACCTGTGTATGGGAACCCTCATCTCCCTCTCATCTTATCTGAAGATGCCTGTGGTCCAGCATTTCAGTGTTTTCCTACACAAAATGACTTATATCCATTATCCTGTCCAGCTTCACTTTCTATCACTCCAGTGCCTTCGTACAGCAGTAGTAGTCAAGAAACTTTAAGTCTAGACTCTACAGGTAAGTGATTATTTCTTTTTTACACATCAGAACTTAGTTTAATCAGCAGTTTTACTAGTTGAGTTAAACAGCTTTCTGCTGCCAGACAGCCTCGTCTGCTCCTAAGGAAGGATTAGACCACAGAAGATCCATGTAGGAATTTAAGATTGCACTAAGTAATACTTTTTCAAACAATTTTTCTCATGGTTTAAAAAGTATCAGAAATAGTGACATGTTCTCAACCACAATAATATTGTATTATTGTATGCTTACTTTAAAACTGGTAGACACTGGCAGAAACATTTTGACAAGCATGTGGAGGCATTCCAGGCACCATTGTCTCTTTTGTACCTATGGTAAAAGGTTGTGTGATGGAGAATACCCTGATATGTTTATCATGCATTCAAAACGCTATGAGCATCTGGTTTATCACAAGCTATGATGTACAAGGAGTATCCAGTTATGTGCATGGGAATGCACTTGTGTTTCTGGCCACTACAGGCTTATGTCTATCAGAAACCAGAGAAAGAAGTGTGCTGGTCAGTGATGGGGTGCTTCCACTCTGAGGTTCAGAGGCCTCTGAAAGTATTCAGGAAAGAGGACGACTGGCAAGGGACTGTGGTGACAGGACAAATCACTTGACCCGTAGTCTGCTCCCACTTGTATCTGGAGGACCATTGATTAAGGTGACGATAAGGAAACAGGTCATGAGCTCAGTGAATTTTTCTGCCTTGCAGATGGGGCCCTGATCTCTATGATTCCTAAATGGATTCACATATAAGGACTGGCTAATGTCTCCTTTCTTGTGTTGATAATAGGGTGGGATTAGCAAGGTTCTGCCTAGGCACTAGAAAGCAGAAAAGTATGTATGGTGAATGGAGTCTTAGTGAATCCAGTGTTGAATTGGGTGCTGCTGTAAAAGGGCCAGTCTGTATTCCTAGTTCTGTTCCAGTTCTTAAAATATATGTAATACTGTAATACTTGCTGACAACAGGGGGCCAAATGTCTTTGTAGTAAATATTATAATCAAGTATATATTATTCAGTTGATTGTATTACTGCTTTGTTGTTGTTGTTCTTGTTGTAGTACATAAATATAATTCACTGTAATTGATATAATCATGTCACTAAAAAATACTGGGCTTGAAAATTGGCAATGGTGCTGAAATCCAAGGAAAAATGATTCTTTTCCTTCCCCAAGCTTTCTGATTTAATGACTTGTCCTCTCAAATTAGACAGATTCTCATGGCAGCCAAAAATCCTGGAAGCCAGTACTTCAAATGCCACTCCTAATGTCTGCTCTGATGGCTACACTTGTAAAGCAGGAGTGCTAGTGCAATTGTTAAGCATGCAAGGGTAAATGTGGCTTTCATTTATCTACATTCCTAGTTCAAATTAGGAGCAGTATAAATCCACACATCCTGTGGATCCTTTTATGGACTCCATGGCTATATCCTAGAAGCTTAATTTATGTATCTTATCACCTATTGTAATTATAGAAATACTGTATGTGCTGTGAAATATTCAATATCTTTTCCATATGAGGAGTGATGACTCCTCAGTTTTAATTGTGAAGTTTTTTAGTGGCATGTGAGCATTCCTCCAAGGTTAAAGTGTACTTGCCACCTAGAGTTGATGTTGTGGATGAGGGAGAAATACTAGTAAAAATAGTAGTACAATAATAAAACTATAATAAGGCCTGATAAGGAACTGCCAGCTCTGCAGAAATGCCTTTGTAGGTCTAAATCATGGCTACATATAGTCAAAGGTGCTGGTATGAAACTAGCAAGTCAAATGTAAGTTCCCTAGTTTTGTTCTTTAAGAAATTACAGTGCTTTTGAAGAGAACATATCAAGAAATGTAGGTGTTCTACCAAAGAGCTGCCCAGTGGCAGGGCAGCACAGCTGAGGCAATGTCCATTCCCAGCGGGACTGGGAGGTGCTGCTGCATAGCACGACCTGTGCCCAAGGAGATGCAACCTTCATCCTGAGTTAATTTCCTTATTTCCTTATCAGTCCAAAATCTGATTATCCAGTGTGACTGAACTGCAACACTAATACTAATGCATATGTTATTATGTAACATTCCTATAACACAAAGACTTCTTAATTATTTTTTTTTTTAACTTGATTGAGTTTTCAGAGCCTTTCTTGCAGTGAGGGAGAAGCGGGTTTGCAGCAAAGAGAACAGCTGCTCAGCAGCGTACAGAGTTCAGTGCAAGCTCAGGCAAGAGCTGAAATGGGTGGATTTTCTGAAGACAGAGGGTAACTTAGAAACTGATTAATGAGGTAGAGTATATAGTAAAATTTTATCCAGGCTCATGTCCAAGACTACTTGATCAGCTCATTTACAGGAAAGATGCAATAGAATACTATGCCACAGCGTAGTTGTGCAGCTACTCTCTTGCGGATTCATACCAAACTCTAACATTTTGATAGCATAATCGAAAAACAAACTATGCTAAGCCACCAGTACGAGATGAAGACATAAGATTGTATTTTCAGACAAGTGATTTTCTAACCACCAATACCAGGGAAATTCTGACCGCTTCCTCCACAGCAGAGTGTGTTCAGAACCCTGTAATAAGCTGTGCTGGGGATGTCTGAGCTGAATTTCAATGTATGGAACAAGATAATGGTGCTGAAAATGAGGTATTAACACAATAAAACTGTGCATTTAGATATGCAGTATGAAAGATGTAGAACTGCCACTAACAGCATTTGGCGAGCACGTTTCAGTGGGTACTTTGCATCCTACTTCAAACATTAGTTTCAATTCAGTGCATTTGGTGCATCACAGCATTCGGTAACACTAGATAATTTACAGAGTGGTACCGGATATTGTTCTCGCATACTGGACTATAAGGAACATCAGAATCCATTTTCTGTACTTCAGGAAGGAATACCGTTAAAATTGGAAATGCATGCATGTGTATTAAGAAAAAAAGCAGATAGTATTCTATCAAGTTGAAGAGATACTTGGAAATGGTCTTCACAGTCAATGGTTATTTAATTACTCAGTTAAAATGCAGATGCTTTATAATAATAAAAATAAATATTCTATGATAATTGCATGACATATATTGATTTCTTTGGGTATAATACATCCTGAAGGTTTTAAGATAGATATAACGAACTTGGAAAATACCTCACCTGCCACTTGCTTCATAATTTTTCAGTGATGGGGTGCTGTTTTCATAGCCATGCTTAGTTTTCTTTTTCCCAGAACTAATAAACCCGGTCCTCTTCTCATAGGCTGTGTTATTTCAACATTTTTTTTTGTCTTTGCCTTTGTCTGAGCTTGCTCCAGTTTGTCTTCATTTGAAGTGTTGTACCTAGCACAGGGTATAATCTGCAATGAAAGTATAACCAGCTCTAATTAGTGTAGAATAGTTACCACCTCTGACTTTTATAAAGATGCAAGTTAATTTCCCTAGCTAAAACATCTCTTTGAAGAGTGCTATTATTGATTCTACTCACATGTGTTTACCGATACAACCTGCTAACTCCTCTTCTTCACCACCATCTTAAGGATCTTTTCTCCTCTAAGACTTTTTATAATGCATTTGTTATATCTTTTCTGGATTCTTTTATTTTACTACCTGTAATTGCCTTTGATCTTAAGGCCATTCCTTTACATTCATGAGGTTCATTTTGAGTTCTGAACCAGTCTTACATGTGGCTTACTTTACGTTACAAATTTTTGTCATCAACAACTTCTAAATACAAAATATAATGAAAATAAATCTTGAAATTACTTCCCAATTTTACTACTAACAATCTCACCCTCTTCTTTCAACCATTTCTGTACTGGAATTAGCACACCTCCCTCTAGACTGTATTTATTTTTTGTTTATTACAGCAGCTCGTTACCCCCAAACGCTAGATCAGCTGTTTTGAAAGCAATTATATTGATTTACCAGAAAATGTTTCTGAAAAATCTATTGGCTCTTTGTTAGCTTCCTTTCTTCAAGGTCCTTACCGACCGCCTGATTTATTGCTTGCTTTCTAATTTGTCACCATCTCTTCTCAAATATCGACATTAAGCTGACTGCGCTGTAATTACCCAAAGCACTTCATTATGCCCTTCTCCACTGCTAGACCTTACTTCATCCTTGCTTAGCTGGTGTACTCCTTAAAAGGTATATAGGTTCCTAAATACCAGTTATGGGAAATGTGAAGTAGGCACCCCTCTGTCCTTCCTGGGTCTGTGCCTGTGTGCCTGATGTGTGAATGTATGAGATGGAGCTACTTCAGGAGAACTTGCATTCTGAGCAGACTTGAAAAATGCATTCTTTCTTTTACATTTGCGCCACATCTCTGTTTAATTTTGCTGATGTGGTTTTAGCACTGAACCTTTCCCCTTTGTTTCTGTGATGCAGGATTTAGTTTCACAGTAATATTGCCATCTGCTGTGAATGCTATATTTGTCATGGACAAAAGTCAAATTCATTTGTGTTTCTTGATGCTGTACGTGTAAGTGCATACTTAAATGGATTCTTTGATTCCATATATATATATATATATATACAGAAGCTACTATATATATATATATATGGAAGCTACAGAACTGATGTGTATATATATGTATATATACACATTACAACCATCTTGTTTCATGCAATTTTTAAGGTCTGTTTTAAATCACATAATAACAGGAAAAAGCTGTATGAAGAAATAACTTGTGGCAGTGACTACTCTTTAGTATGATGGAGGAATCCAGTTAAAGGAAAAGAACGCAATAAGATCTAATTTTAGCTGAATTTTGTAACAGGCATAGTATAGGCCTACCTAGGATTATTTATTTTTTTTTTCACTTGGAGAAAATTGAGGCTTAGAATTACAGTGTGAGTAAGGAGATGATTGAGGGGGGCATGATAAGAGTCCTGGGAGAAGGACTACTAAATAGGAGGAAGATTAATAGTGGAGTTTCCTCACTGTTGGTCTTAGAAAGAAGATAAATATTTTTAGGGATGACATCTTCCTGGGAAAAAAAGGAGTGCACAGATGGTCTGAGCTGTTGAGTTAGATAGTAGGAAGAATTTTGTCTCAGAAAGAGTGGCGGTGCATTGGAACAGGCTGCCCACAGAGGTAGTGAAGTCATTGTCCCTGGAGGTGTTCAAAAACCGTGTTCATGTGGCACTGAAGGACATGGTTTAGTGAGCAACATTGGTGGTGGGTGGATGGTTGGACTAGATGATCTTAGAGGTCTCTCACTAGGATCTCACTAGGTGATCTAAGAGGTCTTAATGAATCTATGATTCTAAGCTGGAGTCGTCATGACTGCAGAGGAGAACCTGAAAGCCATGTGGGAAGGAATGGATGACTTCTGGGAACTGAAAAAAAGGGAATTGTGATTAAAAATACAATAGCACAGATTTCAAGACTGTGCATAACAGGATTTTATTTTGTCATGTGAACTGGGAGTCCTCAAAGGGAAAAGGCAGAGGAATATATTGTCAGCTACTAATAAGGAGTATGCTGCAACTGTGAAAAAGCAAATGGAAGTCCAGGATTTCTTAGGTGAAATATTTGATGCAGAGGGAGAGGTGAAAGTTGTCTAACCAAACTGACTGCTTATTTTCACTAAGGACAGAGATCTACTGGAACTTAAGCAGAAAAATACAATATGGTAGAGGAGAGCGTATCGTATTGGAATAGGGTAAAAAACCTTGCTGTCTTTAGCAAAGCAAAAGCAATTTAAAAAAAGAAATAAAGAAAAACCATGTAAGTAGGTTTCATTTTCTGTTTATTTAATTACTTACTGTTTATTAAGCCGGAGAAATACCTCTTAATAAAGAAAAGGCATCTGATCTGTTCACATATCTCAATCAGAAGCTTCTGAGATTGATGAAGCTGTTAAGTGACCCCAGAGGTGCAAATGCTGATGGTAGACACTGAATGGGTTAATGGGTTCTGGTAGCAAATCGTGGTTTGGAGTGCGGATAACTGCCTGACTTCTCAGGACTGCATACAGGAGGAAATGCCACAAGATGGTGCTGCCTCTCCTTATCACGGGTGGAAGCGTTATGAAAGCAGCAGAGCAACGTGCGGTGTCTTTGGTGTATGTGGCGTTTCCGTGTTCGTCCACCAAGTGACTCCGGTCAGAGAGTCAGTTTTGTCTACGATTTGTCATTACGCACAGATTCTTCTCGAGGAGTCCTGAATAAGGGGACTCCTTATATCAGAGAAAAAGAAGATGACGACAGAACTGGAAAGATGATGGTTATTACTCTCGATATTGTACCTTCTTTTTGCTCAGCTTTTACCTACAAAGGGGTTATTGAAATTATAAATTTGAGAAATAGAAAGTGCATGTTTCTGATTAGACATCTGGATTCTAGTTAGAGTCCTCACCTGACAATCCAGATACTACGTGCTGTTTCATGTACTGATGCCAAAAGCAATGTTGGCTGTATCTACAGTGGTCCTGACTACTTCTGCTTCTTTGCTTACACTCTGCATGGTTATATCAAGAAAGGTATCATTTGGGGAGGTTTGTTTGATGTTCTTTCAATAAGTGGCTTCAAATGGTTTGAAACAGGATGAGGTTTCAGCAGTCTGGGAGCTCTATGCTAGACAGTCATAAATAAAATGGGGTTTATAAAGAGGAAAAATATTGCTTCCAGAAATACAAGTTGGGAACCCTAACGGTAGCTGAACCCTAAAAATGATGCAGCCCAGGTAATAACTTGTGTCCTGACTGCCAGCACCTTGCCTCTGCTGCAATATGTGGCCGTAGGTAGAATGCTTATCCTCCTCAGTTCTTTCATTCAGCTACCAGCAGTCTCCCAGTGTAATGAACGACAACTGCTAATTACTTTTATCAAAATTAGAGGGAGTGCAAGTCGTTACAGAATACCTGTCCTGAAATGCAGTGTTGTCTTTGGCTCCTAGAGGGCAGTGTATGCTTTTATCACCTGTGAAAAAATGAGAGAAGTGTTGAAATTTAAACATGTGAAGGAAAAAACAAACAAAAAAACAAAAAAAACCCCACCATACTGCATTCAATAAGTATGATGAATTAGGATCCTACAAAAGAATATTAAGTATTTTGGTAATATTCGCCATCTTCGCTGACTCTTGGGATACGGAGTACCATAAGGTCTGTATTTTCAGATATCTGAATATGTGTACTTAAAGAAACATTTTGGAGCTACTTTGTCTTTCAACGTTACCATAGCTTAAAGCCCAGAAGCTACTGAAGTGCCTGGTTCTGATCCAGAAAAGCACTTAAGTATATACTTAATTTTGAACTTGAGAGTTATGCTACTGAAATCAATCTGTTTCTCTACTGGATCTTCCCACTTAGCAATGAGAAAACAAAGCTCATCTAAGAACAATGAGCTGGCGGTTCCGTTTGTAAGTGTCATTTTCAGAGATGCCAACAGCCTGGATTGTGCTCTGTTGACTGAAGGTGCTCAGCACTGACAGTGCTAACATGTGCCTCTTGTAGTGCTGCATCAGTGCTTCAGTGCAGTCTTTACAGAACATCTTTAGAGCTACAAGTACATTTACTGCAGACTTCTCTGCTAACATCTCTTCTGAAATTGACTGCAAGGTATTCCTTGTGGGTATTTGCCCTTTTTGCTGATCTGAGGTTGGCCTGGTATTGCACAAATTTAAATTGATGCTATCACCATTTGCTCATTGCTAGTGTTTCATGTGAACTTAAACTCAGCAGGATCTATAATGCACTCTCCTTCTCAAATTGCTGCTTGGCTAAGAGGCTTGGATTTATAAGTGTCCCTTTATTTTGCTTGCTGTGTTCTTTGTTGCCTCATCTGTAATGTATATTGACCACAACAGATGCAAAAATTTTATTGGAATTTCAGATTTCATGGAGGTTCCTTTCATTTGGCCATCATTCTGTTGCATACTGGTTGGTTAAAGCAGAAAAGGGTTAGGATGGAGTTATGGATGGTACAAGATTGTTTATACATAAGATTTTGTCTCTGAACCACTTTTCCAGTGGAGTCCTCTAGCACTATGGAGTCTTAGTGCAAGATGGAAGTGTGATAGGGAACATGATAGGGATTTATGGATACTCTGCAAAACAATGGTCTGTTTAGCTTTTCTGTCAATGACACGCCCTACTGTGTGTACCTACCTCGCATGTTTTATAATCAGTGTATAGTAAAAGAGAAGGATAAAATATTTAAAATCTTATTAACTTTACAGAACAAAAATGGGTGCATTTTCCAACCATGCCTCCAGAGAAATTAATTGTCCAGAAGAATGTTTGATTATTTTATTGCTCATTAGTGAATACAGCACAGTTAAACATTGAAGTGTTGTGTGTGTAAGGAACTTACATATCTTTGTGCTGGAAAAACCTATTAAAAAAATCTAATAAGTCTCCTTTTGATAGTCATGTTGAAGAGACTGAATTAGAAGGAAAAAAATGGTTAATATGGCAAAACTATAAAGAAAACACAAATTCTTAATGAGTTTTTTTTTTTTTTTTTTTCCAGCTCAGTGTAGGTAATGAAGTCCTGGTCTTTTGAAAGAGAAAGGATGTGTCAGAGTTGCAGATGTCAAGTAGGAAGCATTCAAATGCAGCACTATAGTTCAAGACTGAGACAGGGAGCAGGAGCCGTAAAATTAAAATGGAATGAGCTATGCAGAATAGCTCCAATCAAGCCCGTCTTTATTCTGTCCTTTTGTCTTTAAAGCTTGGCTTAAGGTAATTTGCTTGGTTTCTCCTCGCTCCCCAAATTAGAAGAGAGATTATCGATTTCCTAAAAACAAACAAACAAACAAACAAAAAAAAAAACAAAAAAAAAACCTGGCTATGCAAAACTGAAAACGTAAATTGAAAGCTGCCTTGTTTCACCTATTTGTTTCTTTCTCTTTTGCTCATATTTTTCTTTCAATTTTATATTTCTTCCTCTTTGTCATTCTCGTAGTATTCACTGCATTCCTCTCACAATCAGGATGGATGTTTGTGGGCTGGTGGAGAGGCAGGCTGCTGACCCAGCAGGTGAAGGCCAAGGAAAGAGCAGATCCCCATGCTCTGGAGAGCTGTTCTGCAGACAACTCCCTGAGCTGTAAGAGGGAAGCAGGGGCTTATTTGGCACTTGCTGATCTAGTGTTCATTAGATTATCAGCTGCTTTGTACTTGTGTATCATCGGTTTTAATACTCTCTTGACATTTATACCTAGGCAATGTCTTTTGGTTGAGAAGTCTGAGAAGTGTTTATTTCTGGGAAAAATCCTCAAGCAGAGCTCTGAAGTCCACCGATGTGCTTGTGCTTGAATCCCTCTGACCAGAGTGCAAGAGGCCCCTTACTCTGATTTTCAGTTTGAAATTCAAGACCGTGTTTATGCTCCACTGGAACCAATGGGAAGACTGACTTGTGCTGCAGTATGAGGTGATATAATCCAGGATGAGCAGAACTTTTACTCAGATTTGACGAAACATCTTCAAACATATTTTAGAAGCGCTCCTTGCTGCCTCCTGTGTCAGATCATGCATTTTCTTTCAGTTTTGTGTTTATAGCCTAAGCTCTGTTTTGCTGTCACACAACTGCTCTCTCTCTGTACTGCCTATCCTTCCTTTTGCCCAGATGTTTTCTATCCCCTTGTTTCCTTTTCCCTTAGAAATAGACTTCAGAATCCCCTGGAAGGGACACGTACTTCTTGTTTGCAGGGAAGAAAAATGGACATTCAGGATGCTACTTGGTGGCTACAGAAATAATTGCTGCTTTGCAAATGACAAGTTCTCAAAGCCCGGCCATCTTTTGTGTGTCCAGAATAAAAACTGGAAACACACCTCATGTACAAGAAGTTGCATACCTCTTTTTTGCTTAAATACTTCCCCTTGATGCTTAATTTCTCTGTTGCCAGAGATCTCGTCATTCACATGCTTGGAAAACTTCAGTCTTTAGGATGAAAATACTGCAGGAGAAAAAGGAGATATTTGAGGGGAAGCTTGTGGGGGAAGGGAGAATATCATTGCAGCTCCATACATAAAGATAAGAACATTCTGCACCAAATGCTTGCTGAAAATAGGCTTTGATATTTTTTTCTTAGGCAGAGATATTAAACTGCAATTTATATGGTTGGTAGGTGATGGAAGAAGAGACAGAAAGGTGGAACAGTTTTCCAACTATTCCGCAAGGTCACAGATGTAGTTTTTGGTAGGAGCAGTAATCAGACCTCTTTGGGTTATCTTCAGGATAGCAAAGAAACTGTTGTCTCTCCTGTTATTAATAGAGCTGATTGTTCAGAATCAGCATTAGTAAACGTTCTCTGTTGAGCTGGAGTAAAAGGCATCATCGATTTTGAGTAAGTAATGAAGCTGTAACACAAAAATTCCTAGTGTGTTTTGTTGGGTTGAATTATGTAATAATCTTGAGCTGAGATAGCAGGATGGTGAGGATGAAATTAAATGAGTCATTGTTAAAAATAGGAATTGGACCTGAATTAGATGGGCAGCTGAATAAAGGATGCAATTTGCTGTGATGAATTGGCTGTGTCTACACTGTATAAAACCTTAAGTGATACATAAACTCATTGTTATTATGCGTTACTGGCAATTTTAGTTAGTTGTTTATTAAAAAAAAATGCTTGAAAAGGGAAATGATCTGGGAATTGTGTGTACTGTTACAACTGACAAAGGGAAAGTAAAGCATTTGACTAGTCCACTGGTGAGTGTTGTCTCCTGTGCCAAATGAAGCACAACACTTCTAAATCTTTGTTCGTACTGAGCATTATGAGTGGTAAGTGGTCAAATGATTAATAAGGCACGTAGAAATTGCAAAAGTAAAAAGGCTATATCTATAAATAAGGGAAATCATGAGCTCAACTTGGTTTTAAGCTATAGCTGGTGAGAATGGAGTTTTTCTCATGGCCAGTTAATAGTGGGAGATGAAGAGATCACTTCTAATGATCAACACAGCAGGAAGTGATGATTGGTTAGAACTGTGGACAGAAGGTTTCAGAAAGTGGACTAAGAATGCTTCTCATCTGACAAAAATGTATCAAACTATAGGTTATATTCCTCCACAACTTAAAGGTAGAGTGTGATGAACCTGAACAGTGGTTTGCTTGCTTCTCACTGTAATTCAGATGACTTAAAAAAAAATTATTTGAACATTTTCTATAAGCACAATAGCATAAGTACTAGTGATACTTCCCACAATCAGGTTCCATTTCTTTAGATTAAACAGTACTGTGAATTATGCCAGCCTCAACCTCCACTTGGTTAAGACACTAGAGGGGAATAAAAGCATCCTTCTTTGAGTTAATTCAGCATCCTATGCTGTTCATCTTGGAAATAAGACTTCTGATGAAGATGCTGTATATTTATTAATGCTTTCTAATAATTTTCAATTACAATAAATATCCAGGTGGTTTCAGTTTTTTCATCTCCTCTTTTGGACTTTGCTTTTTGGATGTTAGAGATGACGAAACTGCAAAATACCAAGAATCATCTTTAAAGCATGGCAAAATACTA
This sequence comes from Gallus gallus, assembly GCF_016699485.2. Classification (NCBI taxonomy): domain Eukaryota; kingdom Metazoa; phylum Chordata; class Aves; order Galliformes; family Phasianidae; genus Gallus; species Gallus gallus. The sequence continues at coordinate 47,463,512 of NC_052532.1, forward strand.
TCAATAAATATTATAAACAAAGATTTTCCCAAGCTGCAAGGGACCCATAAGGATCATTGAGTCCAACTCCTGGCTTCATGCAAGACATAAGTGCTTAGCTCTTAGGACATGCATCAAGGTTGAAGACCAATTACTTCAAAGCATAGTCAAGAATTCTTTCAATTAAGCAGTGACTAAAATCGGCCATTTTCAGAAATAATACCACTGCATTTCTGTGTAAACATCCAGGCATCCTACACAGAGAGCCTCATGACCTCAGTAAAATTATTCATAAATATCTTGCACACTGCTGACTATTTAGTCCAGAAATATTATCTTTGCCTAACTTATTTTTTTATTGTTTTTAGAAGTACCTTCTGCTAAAAATATTATTGAAACCTGCAAGTAAAAAGGTTTTCTGAGTTCAATTATATAAATTGGTCAGTGCATAATCCAAAACTGAGCCACAAGCTCGTCAACAGTTGAACAAAGAGAATTTTACTTAAAAACCTGGAGATTTGATTGACATAAGCTTCAGTGAAACAGCTCCCGAGGCACTTCAGAATAACATCAGACAAAGTTATCTTTACAGAAATTCTTATTTGTTGTCCTTATGCATAGGAGAACTGATACAGTGCTAATGTAGTTTCAATGCATATTTTAGGATGAAATCTTTCCATTGCCTGTGGTTTCCCAAGCTCATTTATATTGTACTTGGATCATGAATATACTGTTTGCTCTTATTTATTGTGACTTAATAAATCCACCTTTGAAGAAATCTAGTTACAAACTTTAATGTATATAAGCTTAACTAGTAGTATACAAATTTTTCTTCAAATAGGAATTTATATGATCATCTATTGATAAATTATCAATGCCTATTAAATTTGTATTTTAGGGTAATTATGATGTATTAGTACGACATATTCTGATTAGATGTTCGGAATTCTTTCACCAGGTGATAGAATTCTGATCAGTACTACTGTGAAACCATCTTATTTTGTTATTCCCAGTAGGCACTCTAACTCTTGTCTTCCTCTTTAGCTGTGGAAAATACCATAGGATTTTGTCATGCTTTAAGTCAACATTCTGACATTCTTTTGAATGTTGCCCTCCCACCCTCTTCTAGCTAGGAGTCAAACACGTTTTCTTGGCAGAATCCTTTTTGGTTACATACTATAGTCTCCTGTTTAGTGATTCTTCAAAATAACTGAGTCTCAGAGGCTTTATTTTTAGTTTTCAAGCATTGTTTAAAACCCTCTTTGGCAGCTAAGGAGATGTGACATAGAAGGAAGGCTACATGACTTACTAGCTGTATTTCATTTGTAACGTTGCTTCATAACTGATTTAGATTTCATTCCGAAGCAACTAAAAAATGCATTTCACCTCAAGCTTGCTAGTTGTCTAGAAGTTGCGTGCATGATTACTTGCATATTTGGATATTTCATTTAAAAACGTTTATACCTGCTTCAACAACTGTGATAAGCATTTGACTCTGCAGATTCTGTGCATAGTAGTTTGAAAAAAATTCCTCCAAATCTGTATGCAGCGGTCTGTATGAAGGTATTTGTTTTAATGCCTATGTTTAAAACTTCTTGTTAAATTCCTCCCTTTTTTTTTTTTCCAGTCTGTTCCTCCATTTAAAGTAAAAATATGTTTGCTTTCAATGGTGCATTTACTTAATAAGAAATGACTCTTTATGATGATGATAAATGTTCTAATTGAGTAAGCTGGTTAATTTTGTAAATTAATACACTTTTATGCAGGACACTTGGGGAAGGTAAATAGTTAATCAGTATAAATATGTTAGTAAACCATCCTAAACATACTAGCTGATTATTCATGCTAATATTTTTTTTAGAATAGTTGCTTTTTCTTTTCTAACAAACTGAAGTGTATTCATATTGGAGGTCTAGACTATGTTCAGGTGTTTTTTGTTGTTTTTTTTTTAAAGACCCTTAGTTTTCTTAGCTGGAGTAGCCAATAGGTAGTGCATACTGCTGTGAACTTCATGGATGATACAGCAAAATGCTCAGCATCATGGATGATACCTTGAATTCTTGGAATCTTGATTAATGCCTTTCCAGTGAGGGCTCTTGGTCCCCTGTGTACGTCACCTCAGATTACACCTTTGCTAGTTGCTGGGAAACTTGTCAGTGTGAGGATTCCTGGTGGTTCCACTCATGAAAACTCTGTTAGCAGCTTAAGTGAAGAAAGAATTCAGTCTGCACTGAAATAATAAAAAAAAGTCCTTAAATGGTGTTACAATAGCCAAAGGTTGGGCTGAATGGCCTCAAAATGAATTTATTCTTGAGGAACTTTGACAGTATGTAAAGTTGGGTACCTACAGAAGCACTTTCAGGAACCTAAAAATCTCTCTACACCTGATGAGTGACCATCAGACTTCAGGAAAATGTTTTTTCCCCTTCGTTTTATTCTGTAACATCTTGCAGCTGACATTGGCTGTACTGGATTCACAGCCAGGGTGTGGAGAAAGGGTGCCAAGCAAGTGGGCCTGTACAAGAAAGTCGAAATTCTGTGTGGGCTCTGATCAATGGGACAACGGCAAGGCTACTTTTACAATGGCCCCTGTCTCCTGTGTTTTTATTCTGCAGTGTGGTCAAGTTTTATAAGGCATGTGTATGACAAACCCTTGTGATGGACTACTATATGCAAAAAAGCATGATGGCCCTAAGAGCGCTGCAAGCACCTGAAAAACTACTAAGCCTAGGAGAAATATACTGTCATGGCAGGTCTATGTGATCAGAGGATCAGAGTGCTGCAGGAACAGGAGAGGCCTCGCTTCCTGTGCTTGTAGATTTTGGATTTTAGACTTGGAAAATAGCAGCACAATTGTTGAAAAAGGAGCGTGAAGCTGGGAGCGGCTTTCCTGTACTTTAAGAAATTCAATGAGACCAGCAACAATAGAAAAACTGTGAATAAAGGTGGATATACGAGCAAGGAGGCTCTGCTTGAGCAGGAGGAATGCGTTCTGGTGCCCCAGCCCTGTGCTATCTGTAAGGCTCTGCTTTGAGGGAGTGCAGTTGCCCCACTTTTTTTTTCCTTACTGCAAGAAGGTGCTCCAGGGGTTTTGAGTGACAGCCCAGGGAAGGATCTGTCACCATATAAAACAGGTTTGGGTTCCTCTGCTCTCTCCTTCTACTCTGTCACCAGGAACAAGCCTTCGGCTCTGACAGAATGAATTTGTACTTCTTTCACCTTTTCAATCTTGTTATTAAAAATGAATCCCAATGAAGCTGGCAAACTTAATGTACGTTACTCCTCCAATTACAGTGAGTACTTACAGACAGCCACTTGGGAAGTGTGAGAGGAGGGGATGGGTAGCATGTGCCAAACAGCAAGGGCAGTTTGAGGACTGGTATTAGGAGAGGCCGAATTACAAGGTAAAATGGGAGAGTCTGGCATAGATGAGTGTTGTCCTCACAAGGATGGGTGGAAGAGAAACATTTCAATCTTTCCCTGGACTCCTCATGCTGTGTTTGAGAAAAGGGGCTGTTGAAGCTGGAATGGTTTCATCTCCGTGCCAAGCTGTTGAAAGGTTTTGATTTTTACACAGAGGGGTCATTCACACTGTCCTAGTTCCTGCAGCCATTCTTTTTCACTGGTATCACGCTATTACCTTCCTTAGTAACTGTGAAAAAACCTGTGAATCCAAAGATCTTGTCTGTCAACTCTTGTCTGTCAACATCAATCCTTGCTGATCTGGCTTGTGTTATTCTGTGACTGCGCCGGTAGAGCTCTAGCTGGGGTCTTAATGTGGAGGTGCTTGCTTTCCACCTGTCTGCTCTGTAGCCACAGCCATCAGAGAAGTGTGCACAGCCCCACATTGTCTTGGGAAGAAAGGTATGTGAATGTATCCATGTAAGCTGCTTTTCTGACTTTAATTATACACAGTCTGACTGTCTTTAAACTTAGCAAGGTATGTTTCTGAGTTTATTGCTATAAGAATGTTCTGCTTCTTCACAGAGACCTAGTCAATTCTTTTTCCTAGCCCCAGGCAATAAAGTGAAAGAAATGCAAGGGAAGAAGGTGAAAGAAAATAGTGAGTTTATATAATAATCTGTTTGACTTATTTTCCGTGCTCCCCAGCTGATTGTTCTTTCGCCTTCTCATATTATGTATTTTACAATGGACTGTCAGTGTAGAAGTGGCCATGAGTCTGGAGAGCAAAACAATTGCTTCAGATCCACACCTGACTAAATATAAAGATGAGGGAAAATGTCAAGTTACAAAACTGTTCTGAATTTGTGTTTTTTGGAAAGCGTTGAACATACCAAAATGTTGGTTTGTGGAATGCAAGGTACCTTTCTCAGGTGAAGACAGGAAGAGAGCGTGAGAGCACATCTGGTTACAAAACCTCTTCCAGCTTACTGGACTGTCTTCAAGTTGTGTTTGACATGAGGGGGGTAACAGTACTTAAGGGGAAAAAAATATAAGAGCAAACGGCCTCTAATACTTCCAAGTGTGCTGTGGCCATTAATCAGTCCATGGTGGTACTGGAGAGCTGACAGCAGATCAAAAGCAAGAGGTGTGTTTTATTTGTGTTTCTCATTTCTCTGGCCCTAATATCTCCTGCACTGTGCACAGGATTTCCCCTTGCAGAGTGTGCATGGGGAGTTGCAGACAAAATGTTGCAGTGTATCATCAGAGCCAGCTGGACATGGCTGCTTCCCTGTTAATTTACTGCTATCTTGCAAAGTAATCAGTCCAAATTCAGCAGTCTTTTGAACCAGTCTTAATTTCATGCAATGGAAGGAGTTATCAAATCCTTTAAGTTATTACAACAGCTTTTTTCCATTAGGGACCTGATTTACAATGCCCTGTGAATCACACACAGAATGGCCTGGATTGGAAGGGACCTCAAGGATCATGAATCTCCAACCCCCCTGCTGTATGCATGGCCACCAATCTCCACATTTAATACTAGACCAGGCTGCCCAGGGCCCCATCTAACCTGGCTTTGAACACCTCCAGGGATGGGGCATCCACAACCTCTCTGGGCAGCCTGTTCCAGCACTTCACCACTCTCATAATAAAGAACTTCCCCCTGACATCCAACCTAAATCTTCCCTCCTTCAACTTAAAACCATTTCCCCTTGTCCTGCTGTTATCTACCCTTTCAAAGAGTTGATCTACCCTTTGAAACAGCATGTAGCTTATTGGTTTCAGGGGAAGCTTGCTTAGGACCTAAAGCAACTTAAATCCTAGATATCAATTCTTTTACCCAGTAATAAGAACAGGCCTGTTGGACTACATCTGTATTTCCTTCCTGACTTTCTGTTGAGCTATGTAGGACTTCACACTTTTAGCATCTCCTAGGAATAGCAGAGGAATGTGCAGTTGTCTTTCACACTGCCAGCAAGCGTCCAAGAGTGAACAGATTCCTGCTTCTTCCTAGAAATGAGAAGCAACTCTAGAGTGGGTGAATTTATTATCACTGTTATTAATTGCTTAATTGTAACCGTTGCAATGTCAGCATCTTTTTGCTTTTGATTTCCTTTTTTACATCAGTGTGTTTCACTTGGGAAATACTGATATTTTCCAAACTATTGATAGTTTGAGTGCTTTTTTTTGTTCTTCTGATTTATAATTTTAGGCACATGACCCTGCTCCCCAAATTCCTGGCTGGTTCTGTATGTCTGAGCAGTAAGCAGCTTTATGATTAAGTGCAGGACCCATTTCACTGCAAATTTGGTTTCTTTGTGCCCTGAGGCTATTGGCTTCCTAGCAGACTTCCAGGACAAGTGCAGGAGGTGGATGGGAAAAGCCAAGTGTTATGTGACAAGCATTCTCTTTTAAGGTCTCTCTTCCAAAAAATCTATTTTGAAGCTTTGAAAACTATTTGTCAAAAAAAGTTTCGCAAACTTTTCTTTTTCTTCTCCACATTTAAAAATGCATCTAAGTAAAGGGAAGGGAAGGAGGAGGGAGGGAATCAAGAGAAGCATTTATAAACTCAGAACTAAATGAAGCATTTCTCTCTACTTCAGTCTGCTTCAGCAAAATATAGCTTTCACTGTCCCAGAAAGATTATTTGCCTACACCAAAGAACCTGTAAAAATAATGTGACTGTGGCTTGACTCAAACATTTTTATTCTTATTTTTCTTCTTAATAAAATTCTTCATCTTACCTGAAGCTAAAGGAACTGTTGCATTGACATCTTTCTCCTCTTGCCTTTTTCTGACTTTCTGTCACTGGATAAGGACCAACGGTCTGAAAATATTAAATTGTGTGCTTTGGTTCACATGTTATCATGTCACATATAGACAAGGATGGTCAGTAAATACATTCAAACTGTTATATTCATCACAAACTTCCCTATGTTATTATTACATTTCTTCATTATATTGTGTCTTAAGTGTGTGTTATACCATTTACTTATTGGTGAGGAGTTAGTACTTTTCAGCTCTTTGTAAAAGATCTTTTATAAGGCAATCCAGCTGCTAGTAAAAGGTTTTATTGAAATAGTATGGTCAGTGGCTGGCAGTATGTATGCATTTAGAAGTATAGTTCCAACTATACTTCAAAATTTATGTTTTTATTTCCTCTTGCTTTTGGAGTTAGATACATCCAACAGGATTGTTAATGGTGCAATTTCTGGAATTCTTTTCTTACACTAAAAATCCATTAAAAATCTGAAATCTCTCATAATTTGAGCATCCAAAAATAGAACATTTAAAAGGTCCATGCTTCTGAACAAACTAGAGTAATGGACCAGTTATATGGGTAACAAGTGGAGAAGGTTATCGTTAGATGGAGTCAGTGTCCAAAGCTTGATCAGTCCCTTTTTGAAGCTTCTCAGAGCCCTTTCATTTGGGTCCTTGCTTGGCGGGGAAAGAGGGATGGAATTCCTCTCATTCCTATGAATTTCTCTTTTTCTGTTTGCTGTTAAAAGATATTTAGGTTCTTTTATTATGATATGTATATATATATGTATAAGCATTAGTGATGGACTGATCAATTTTGCAATTTCATTTGAGTTTTTATTTGAGAGAGTTCATCAATGTTGTAATTTCATTTATAAGGGATTTGAAGAAACTTGTCTTGTCCAGCCCTCCACAGAAAACAGGACCAACTTGAATCAGCTTAATTAGTTCAGGATTTGATTAGATCTATTTTCAGGATTTGATTAGATCAAGTTCATACCCTTTAATCAAGGAATGCCAAACTTCAAAACAACAGTTAATAAAAACACTTTATTTCTTCATAGAGATCTTACATACTCAGTTACTGTTTTATGTTGAATGATTGTCTATAAACCTATTAAAAATTAGCAGAAAATGTGCCAAGTGTTTATATGCTCAGCAGTGCTCTCTATGTTAATATTTTAAATTAAAATCCTTGTATCTCATGTACATGTCTGCATGTGTATCCTAATTTGTAATGTTTTTGTATTTGCTTTCTTATTTTGTAATGTGTTAGCATACTGTCGCTTCTGACTTGTTTGCTAACTTTAGCATTTTCAGGGACAAGATCTAACTTCTGTCATTAAAAGGTAAGTGGACCTTTTACCAATTTAATCTGTCCATTAAGACAGTCCATCTTCTTAGTGCCATGTTTATCTATGCTAGGAGCTCACCTACAGATTGAGCTTCAGGAGATTATGTCCTTTTGTGTGTTCTAAATCTTTTCTCTCCAGTCACTCATCCTGAAAGGGTTTGTCCTTTTTGTCTTTGATTCAAATGAGCAGCAAACTTTTTCTCCTCTCCTCTCCTCTCCTCTCCTCTCCTCTCCTCTCCTCTCCTCTCCTCTCCTCTCCTCTCCTCTCCTCTCCTCTCCTCTCCTCTCCTCTCCTCTCCTCTCCTCTCCTCTCCTCTCCTCTCCTCTCCTCTCCTCTCCTCTCCTCTCCTCTCCTCTCCTCTCCTCTCCTCTCCTCTCCTCTCCTCTCCTCTCCTCTCCTCTCCTCTCCTCTCCTCAGGGAAAAGCACAACAATATGTGGTAAAATAACTTCTGCGTTAAAAAGGAAAAAATAAAAACGCCTTAATTTTTTTTGTATTTATTTTGACTATTTAACTGGGTTATCTCCTGACCATCTGTTCTGGAATTAGTATGAATAGAGGGATAAATGCATTATTTAGAAGAGAAATGTAAGGTTTATGGCCTATTATAAGATCATTTCATTGCTGGGAGTTTAATTTTATTAAATTAGGGAAATAGAAATTAATAGAATATTCTGTACCATTAAAGTATGATCTGTAAAGAGTGTTAAAATTGCTTCCTATGCTTGTTTTTTGATTTGATTGGTGGTAATTTTATATTCATTGTGCATAATATCATTAATATACTGAAAACAGCAGCAGTAACATAATTCAGTTTAAAATGTTTTTAAAATTGGTAGTCGTAAATACTGATTCTCCACTTGAAAAAAAAAGCATCATTAAATTAAAACTTCACTTTGGTGGGCTCTGTGTATTCCCTACTTGCACCTAGTAGTTTTGGCTTCAGGCTACAATGCTGTGGGCTTTTTGTTGTTGTTGCTTATTTCAGCCTTCTTAAAGAAATAATACATGTATAATTTTCTTACTTGATTTAAAGAGTCTAACGCTGAGATCCTGAGGTAAAGACCAAATGTGATACTCTAAATGTAGAACTGGTAATGGCATGCTTGGTATGAGACATATCCTTCAGTTACCTCTCTATGGCTTTGATTTACAGTCCTCTTTGCAAAGGAAGGAGGGGGAGGGAACCTTCTCTTGTGGGAAGAAAATGAAAAATATTCAATTTTTATGCTTAGACATCAGAATTTGTGGCTTTGTTTGACAAATGGGGGGTGCAACACTATGCCTTTTTCCTACTATGAAGCTAAATGTCAGAATTTTTTATATGCAGTAATAAACAGGGAAATTCAACGTTAGTGAAAAAGAAACCTGTAAGGGGAGTTTACTATTATTCCCTAGATAAATTTCCTTTAGAAAGTCTCTAGAATACGGTCATGAATATTACAGCTTTTTCTGTCAAATTATGTTTATAAACATTGGTTTTTCAGGGATCTTTTTTTTTTTTTTCATAAACTGCTTTTCTTCTAGGGATTTTGGCTTCATCACTGAAGAACTCAGATTTTTGTATTTTTATCAAACAAGTTTTACAAACCCTCTAATTAGGACTAAAGATGGCATACTCATCAGTTGTAGTTTTTATCCACAAGGTCTTGTCAGTTACTTGTACTGCTTCCCACCTGCATTAGAATTAAATTTATGTTGTAGAAATGAAGGTCTAGATGATTAATTATTCTCATCTTTTCCATCTGAATGTTTCTGGTACTTCTGAAATCGCTATATGAATAACATTAAATAAATAAATAAATAAATAACCCAAGGTAGAAAGTATTAGTAGTCATACTGACTTCGTGTTAGCAGCATCTTTTCTTGAATTCCATCATGCTTTTCAGTCTTCCTTCCTTTCCATCTCTATGAGCAGTTCAGAACCTTCTGTACTCAATTCCAAATGCTGCATCAGCAGCATGTGTGGAAGTTTGTGAACTCCTTGGTTTTCGTTTATCTCGAAAACAAAGGTAAATAAAGTTTCTCCCTGGACAGATATTGATACTTCTTGCTTTATTATCAGCAGGCTTGAAAAAGGAATCCACTTTTATATGATTAGAAATTGTTTATTTATCTGAAGAATATTAAAAACATTTTAGTTTTTCCAAGGAAAGAACAGTTTGAAGAGTGAAGTCTTCTCTTGTTAAAAATATATCATTTTTATCTTACAAGGAAAGCCATAAAATAGATTTTGAAAATTTGCTATGCTGACATCCATGAATATTAATGTGTAATACAGTAGAAAATAGATAAAGTGTCTATTAGAGTCAGGAAAGATTCTACAGTATGTTAGGAATTGTATTTTTATTTAAACTGTTCCTGTCTGTTAAAGTTCTTTTGTAGAAATAGCGGGATAGTCAATTATAATTTTAAAAGCAGAAAAATACAATAGCTATTTCTGCTTTGCCTTTAGGGGAAAATAATCATAACTTGAGATACTTTGCTCCAACACTAATTCAAGAGTTTTCTAATAAGAAATCACAAAGCAAACTGTTTCAGAATCAGGAGAAAGATATCTTCTCTCAGTGTGTTTTAGAAGAACTGGTTAAAATCCTGCATGGCCTCAAAAATAGTCCTGAAAGTTTGCAAAGCGTGCAAAGAACCATCATGGGGCAGGCTAATAGACCAGAAAATGTTTTAAGCCTGCCAAGAAGATGACTAATGAGAAACCTTGTCACAGCACTTAGCGATCAGTGTAGAGGTTAGAATTTTGCTAACTGAAAACGATCTAATTGATAATAACAATTACAAAGTGGAAACAAACAAACAAACAAAACCAACAAAGAACAAAACCCAAAGTTGAAGGGTATTTGAACTGAGCAGTACTAATTTTTCTTAATTACCTTCATCAAAGGCAAAGTTAGCAGCAGCTCAGGCTTTTCATTGCTCTCATCAAGAACCTCAGTACAGGGTACCAGAGTTGTGCTGAATTCCTTGGACAGGTGCCTCAACACTCTTGCAAGCAGAGAATGAAGGTTTTGAGCATTTCTTACATTCTTGATTTTACTATTTCCTTCCTGTCTCCTCCATTCAATTCAGAGATTGGAAACATTCTGCATTCAGGAGTGATCGCAAAATTATAGAGGTTGAAAGGGACTTCTGGAGATCATCCAGTCCAACCCCCCACTAAAGCTGGTTCACTGGAGTAGGTTACACAGAAAAACATCCAGATGAGTCTTGAATATCTTCCGAGAAGGAGATTCCACTACCTCTCTGGGCATCCTGTTTCGGTGCTCTGTCACTCTTTCTCATGTCCAGATGGAAATTTCTGTGTTTCAGTTTGTGCCCATTGCCCCTTGTCCTGTTGCTGGGCATCACCAAAAAGAGCCTGGCACCATTCCCTTGACTCCTGCCCTTTATATATTTATAAACATTTATAAACAAACTCTGTTTGCAACAGGCAACAGCCTGTCCATGTGTCTCTGATCCTGACATACTGGAGAAACAAAACACTTGCACCAAAACTACTCACTGAAACTTTTAACATCTTTCACTGAAATCTGTTTTGTTCCTTTATGCTTAGTTCTACTTCTTCCCTCATCTCCCTGCAACATTCACACATCCACCCACCGGAGTACACTGTCAAGATGAGACCTGTGTGCTGGCAGAATCCATCTTCCCTCTGCCTTCCTTAACCTTTCACTTCTTTGAGCAGCTGGCCATTCATTTGAAGCTCCAGTAGTGAGATGGGATCCTGCATATCATCTTAAACTTCCTGCTCAGGAATGTTGTTTTGAACTGCTGTCACCTAAATTATTGAGGAGAAATAGAGACTAGCTTGTTTTTCTTTCTGGACTAACAGGTACATAGGTAGGACAAAACAAACCTCAGTTTTGATGAGCAGTGCTCTTTTGGCTTTCTTTCACCAAAACAAAAACTTTTTTTTTTTTTTTTTTCCTCTAACTAGATGTAGAAAAAGAGCTGGTTTCAGTGTTTTTTTTTTTCAGGCAGCAGTCATTGTACTGGAACAGAGGGGATAATTAATTATCTGTGGACATATGTGTGTTTTTCCAAAGCAATTGAGATCTTTTGTTCACCAGAAATATAGATCCATATACCCTGAGCATCTCTCAGAGACTTCTTCATGTTTCTTGAAGGAGGCTTCAGTAGGAGCTTACATAAACTACTTGAGTGTTCAATCCTTTGCTCTTAGCAGAAAGCTTGAATGAACGCCTCTATTAGCCTTTATTCATATCTTTTGTGTTGTTATAGCTGACATCAGAGAGGATCTGGATGGCACCAGGCAGTTCTTCCTGCCTCTGTGGGCAGCCTCTTCTCACACCTCCCGTGCTTACATGAAAAAAGTGGAAACAGACCGTGCAGTCCCTTCCTTTTACAAATATAAGGTCCAGGTTTATTTGTTAAGAGACTCACTGGAAAATATTCATAGTGTTGTTCAACAAAGTCTGCCTTGGTTTCTTCTCTTCAAAGAGCTGTTATGCCAGCGTTAGGCTTTCCATACATCCTTACAGGAGGAAAAGGGAATTGAGAGGTTTGTTTATACAGAATTCGTTTCTGACTTTCCCTCTTTTTATTGTTCTAGTTCAAGGCTTTTTCTGTGGGGAATGTGGGGAAAAAGGCTGTAGAATTAATATTAAAACGTGATCTTAGGAGTAGGTGTGAAGTGTTTCTTCTATGAAGTGTCTCTAGACACCCCTTGTCCTGGTTTCATCCTATGCAGGGTTAGTAGCACACCGATGTTTGGTTGTTGCTGAGTGATGGGAGTGTGCCCTGGGCCAGGCCAGGCAGCGTGGTGGGAAGAGCCAGAATGGTGCCTGAATGAGGTGTGGAGTTGTTTGGTTTTTCCATACTGTGTGACACTGTACAGAAGGCCATAACGCTGTGAGGAGTTGGGCGGGGGTCAGATACTGCTCAGGGACTGCTGGGCATCGATTGATGGGGAGCAAGACCTGGTGTTGCTGGTGTCAGTTGGTGGCAGTTGTGTTGTTGCTGGATGTCAGTCAGCAGGTGGCGGCGAGTGAATGCATTGCAGCTATATATATATTATCATTGCATTTTTGTTTCCATTCTCCTCTTCTGTCTTACTAAATAGTTTTCATCTCAACCTCTGAGTTCTATTATGCTTCCAGTTCTCTCCTTCATCCCACCTGGAGGCAGCGAGCACACAGCGGTGTGGTGCTGAGCTGCTGCCAGGTTACAGCACAACAGTCCTTTTGGCACCCAATGTGGAGCTCTAAGCATTAAGATAATGACAGATTTGACCAGAGTATGTTGAATCAGAATTGATTTAAGTGTTACAGTAGTTTAATAGTTGCTGGTCACAATGCTATATTTTTTCTCTTTTTGGAGACCTTTCAGAGTTTTTTTCATGGAACCATATTACTTACTATGTATGATCCCTGTTGTGCTGTTTACCATTTCCAGGGGCTGGATTAAGGTTATCATTTTTGTGCACGGCATAATGCTGGTTGCGAAACTAATCTGGTATCTGTATTCAATCTTCATCTTTGAATGCAGTCATCTTCACACTTTGGAAACCATATCTTGGAAACTATTTATAATTTCACTCTTTAGTTTTTCTCCTCAGGAAGCCTGGCTATGGGGGAGAAAAGCAGGATATTCAAGCCAGCATGTTACTATTGCTATGCCTACTGAATGTGTTTCTAGTTTTGTTTAAAGTTAACTATTTATGAATATCTCCCAGGGATCTGCCCTGAGTCTGGATAGTTATGAGTGTAGGAAGAGTGGGATGGTATGGGCAGGTACCTACAACAGTGGGCAACCCCAGTGTTTTGTAACTTCACTCCTGAACAACTGCAGAATCCTGAGAAATAAGTGAATATTTGGAAAAGGTGTCACCCTGGCAATTCTAGAGGGGCACAAATCACTGCCACATCCTGGGGTCTGGCTAGTGACTACCAAGTTTAGCATTATTCAGCACCCTGAAGGGAAAGAGGTCTCCAAACCCGATGACAACGCAACAGACCCTGAGGTTGCTCCAAACACTGCAGCTCGATCAGGAACCAATCTGTGCCAGCATCAGTTGTTGCAATACACAAGACAAAAATGGCTACAAAATTCAGTTCATTTAGTAAGGACACAAACTCCTACTCAAATGATGATGGAAGGAGAAGACGAGGATGAAGCAGTGCCATCGTGAGGATGGGAGCATGAAGAGTCATAATTTTCCAACTCATAATGTTCCAACTTCCAAGTCTGAGTGAGCTGTCAGTTATGCGAACAGACTTAAGATGTCATCTAGGCAAGCATATGTATTGTCACTTGGTTGATCCAATGTTGGGATAAAGGGGCCAGTAACCTGGACTTAATAGGCAGCAAAGCCAAGCAGCTAGAAGGCCTCTCTAGGGAAGGGGGCATTGACAAAGTGATTGGAAAAGGGGCACAAGCTTTCAACCTAATGATACAACTCTTGTTAGCCGGGAAAGAAAGAAAGTCCTTCAAGAAAGATCTGGTATGTTTCCCAGGCAGGTGGGCCACCATGGAGAAAGATATTCAGTACCTGAGGGGACTATCTGTGCTAGAGATGATGTATAAAAGTGACCTGGATGATGATTGGTTATCCCAAGATTCTGATGATGTCAGGTGCCTGCAATCTAGGTGGTGGAAATTTGTAAGGAATGCACCATCACTGCATTATGGAAAGATACTACTGCCCAATATTGCTGCTTTTCTCTCTACTGGTAGAGAACATGACTATGAAAGTAAATGACGTAGATTTCCACGTACCCAAGGGTCATGCCACTGAAGAACAGTAAAACAATCAGCCGGTGGATCAGTCTGTGAGGATTGAAGTGGCTCAGGTAGATCTGGATTGGCAACATAAGAGTGAACCTTTTCTAGTTTGGTGGACTCATGAGACCTCTAGGCCATCAAGGAAGGGATGTAATTTATAGATGGGCTTGGGATCAAGGGGTAGACTTGGCTATGGACATTATTACATAGGTTGTCTATGAATCTGAAACATACCCTGCAGTTAAGACAAGCAGATAAAGCCTCTTTGGTATGGAGGATGATGGCAGAAGTATAGATATGGGGAGACCTTGCAGGCTGATTATGTCACACTCCCACAAACCCGCCATGACAAACACCATGTACTAACAGTGGTAGAAGCAGCCACTGGAGATCTGGAAACATATATCATGCACCATGCTGCTGCCCAAAATGCTATCTGGGGCCTTGAAAATCAAGTCTTGTGGCAACATGGTGTCTTAGAAAGCATTGAGGTAATGGGACTAATTTCCAAAATACCTTTATAGATACCTGGGCCATCTTCTGAAATGTGAACATGAGTTGGGTGATATTTATGTTTGTGTTTTTTTTTACGGTATGGCAGAAATCTGGGACTGACCATTCTAAAAATACTTTTAGAAGATGAACATTTAACATTGCATGTCTACTAGCAGAGTGCCTGCTTTAATTAAATGCAAATTGCATGCTGTATTTTTGCCTGTGCCACTGTGGATTGCATTGTGCAGTAGAACCAGAAGAATTTCTCCTCCATAGTAAAATCTAGGCATTTATATTTTGGAAGCAGAAGCATTCTCTGGAAGTTGCAGCGTTTGACAGCTTTAATGTTGACTGCATCATTGTCCCGTGCTGATTGGGTTAAATGCCTCAGAATGGTTTGTTTCCAGACTGTGGGTATCCTTATTGCAAATTAGGTTGTGGTCTGTTTATTTTTGTTCTTAAAATATCCAGTAGCAAAATAGATGACATCACAAACATTTAATACAAGTTGTCTTTTGAGGGGGTGCTGGAGGAGATGTTGATTATATATTTTTGGGGATCTGCTGCTGTCAGAGTTTCATGATTTCATGTCAAAAACAATGCTGCCTTTAATAAGACATTCCACAGCAGTGGATCTGCGCTGTAAAATCTCTCGCAGACTTCTTTCTCTTCCAAAAAGAGACCTTCGAAGAAGGAGGAGTTTCATGTGTGTTTTACACATGGAAGCTGCTGATTAATAAATTGCACAGTGAAATGATGCTGGGATTCAAACCTCCAAACTTTTCTTGCTTTTGAACTACTGCTCAGATACAGAAAACAGCACATCAGGAAAAAGCTCATAGTTTTCAAAGCTCTTTTCCTTGGAGGAGAAGACACAGTGCATGACGACAGTTTGTTTGTGTGTGGGCATGAAAACAGCTTGCAGGGGTTAAGCAGCCGATTACCTAAAGTGTTCTTGTGTGAGCAGGGACCGCGCCAGGCTGCCGTGCTTTGGACAACTGTCACGCTGGCATAACTCAGTTCCTCTGATTGGGTACTCTCAGCCACTGATTAAAAATGCTGATGCTGTCTCTGCGCTCCTTTCCACTTGGAGGAGAAATCTCTTTCCCCACCCCCAAGCCCACCTCTAGGATGTAAGTAATGGTGAGAAGATGAACATGAAAACAGTGCAGCCTGAGTGACTGGAGGAAAACAGCAGTCTGCTTTAGCTGCTGTGTTATGTAGGAGTCGTTTCCAGACTTCTTACCGTAGATTTTTCAGCACAAACTGCTTGCAGGTTTTGGAAGGCTGAGCAAGGACTTGCCACTGCTGTGTTAGTGTTTTCTGTGCAGCATCAAACTGCCTTGCTTTTCCCTGGACAGCTGTGTTCAGAGCTTCATGTGGAAATCTTTCTATTGAAGAGAGATAAAAAGGATCTTTAATCTGATTCTCTTTGGATCTTTCTATTTTTATGGTAAGTGCCAGCATGTATTGGCTGAGCATAGCTTCTTTGCTGCAGTGCTCATGCTCTCTCCCTCCCTCCCTCTCCCCTCTCTCCTTTCCCTGTCTGTTTTTACCCCTGTGTTCTTAGATAAGCCTTGTGACCTTCGCTCAGTACTAGTTACCATTTTCATCTACTTCATAGCAGTTGTCAGCTAACTGAAATATAAGTTTTCTCTTGATTTTTGCTCTTTTCCCCTCTCTGACTCAGAGCTCTGAAGTAGTGATTGCAATCTGAGTGCTGCCTCTTTGTCCTTGAAACAGGAGGCTTGAACATTGCTTGTGATTGCCTGTGGCAGCAATGGCTTAAGGTTCTGGGGAACTGAGGGAGAGATTTGGTGAAGATGAACTCATTTCTGTAGGTCTGCACTGCTGTGGCAGAAGGGCACCGATAGCCCCTGCTTTGGCTAGTCATCCGGAAAACTCTGACACCCCTGTGTGCAAGAGTGCGGAGTACCTGTGGTTGGTGCCAGTGTGTGTCATTGGCATAGGAAGGACCCACTCTTCCAGCATTTTACACATAGAAACACCTGATGGCGTAGATTTAAGTTGGACCTTCTGCATCTTTAAAGTGCTGATTGGTTGGGACGAGAAGTTGCAGCACAAGCAACCCAATAGCCCTGGTCCCTCTCTGATGTATACAGTTGCAAATTCTTACTCTTTCACAACTCTGCAGCAGAAAAGAACTGCAACTAAATTAAATCTTTTCTTATTTAAACCGTGTCCTAATCTATATTAACAGCACTGGTGTCGCAAGTAAGAAAGGTCATCATTTTGTCCACAGACATCTGTGACCTCAGACATCATTGTTTGTTGCGTGAGACATATAAGTAAATGCAAATACTTGCCTTTTAGTGTGAGAGAACTGCAAAAATATTAACTTACGTGTTTCGTATTGTGAATCCATTATGTGAGTTGAGTACGCATAGCACTTACACACTGCAGGAATAATAACGACTTCACTAAATCTTAAAAGGTCTGCTGAAGGCAGAGATGTAACACAGGCTCAGACTCATCCTAGGCTGACATGCCTTCAAAGGGACACAATGGGGTGATGTGTTCTTACACTTTTGTGTTAATGAGGTAGGATAAGAATAAAGATTTAATTCTGTCTCTGCAGTGCCCTTCTCAAGAAAGAGCAATGCTGGCATCCAGAAATTGTTTTTATTGTTTAATCTGTTTCACATCATGGCTTAATAAAATAATTTTGCTAGTGATTCGTGCTGTAATTCAGAGGGGTTTGTTTCACATGAGCTGCTTAGATCAGCAGAGTTTGTGTACCTCCTTCCCTCTGCCGAATGAGTAAAAACTTTCAGACATTGCAGTTGTTTTTGCACTCAAGTACAGAAAAGACAGGAAAGGGTATTTATGTCTGGTTGGCTTGGTGTGTGTGTGTGTGCTGCGGAAGGGAGGACACTCAGGGATCAAAGCAGGGCGCGCGGTGTTCAGCACCTGCAAGAGGTACAGGGGGAGGAGGAGTCCTCACATAGATCTGCAGGTAGAGGACTTCATGGTGCAGTGAGGTACCTGCTGCATTGCTTTCAGGGGAAAAAAAAAAGTGAATCAGAAGTATGATAGGGGACAGCACATGCCCAGATGCCAATGGCCCGAGTCAGCTGCCTCGTCAGCTCATGATGGCATCATGCTGCACCCACTGGTGCAGCAGAGACCTGTTTCTCTCTTCACCAATCCAGGAGGGCATACTGCAAACCTGCCTCTCCTGCTTTCTTGGCATTTGTGCAGCTCAATGAGTTGTTTAAGCAACATTTATCCCTAAAGCAGTCCTCCCCACTGTCTATTATAAAAAGGCTCTAAGGTCTGTGTTTCTTAATTTCTTTAAGCGGGGAGCAAAGATGTCTGTATTTGTTCTGTTTGCATTTCAATAAGCTCTGACACAATTGCAGCAGTAAGGAAACTTTTGATTGTGAAATAAGACCAGCAGTGATCTTGTTAGCACACGTAGGGAAATGCTCCTGAGTGCCTGTAGGTCATAGCATTGCTTTTAGGAGACCAAGTTTAGACTTCTCTGTATTAAAAGTAGTAAGTAACTCTGTGTTGGCATCTGCACGTTGAGCTGCTTACTGTGTCCTCTTTTTCCTTAGAAAATTGTTGTAAACTTTACAGGTAAGAGGATTTACAGAGTACATGTGCAATCAAAATGATTATGATGATCAGTTAAGTGTGGCACAGCACATTATTTTTATTTTCAAGCAATTATTATAATATCAGACATTCCCATACGTTAAAATCTACGTTCATACCTAGCATTTAATCCAAAGGGCTGTTCTCACTTGAAAAATGTCATGTCTGAAAGACTATCTTGTAAAAGCTGGTTTTTAACCTAAAAGCATAATCACACCTTTTTTTTCAATAGAAGTTTAAAAGCTGAAATATACAATGCAGTGTGCTTTTCATATAGTCCTGAGGTAAAGGAGAAGGAAGAAAAATAATAAATCTGAAGTATTTTTTCCAGTTCAAACCACATGAGCTTGCAATGGGATGTTTACATTTGGAACCTGATGTCTGTGTACTGCAACTGAGATGACTGCACCTAAATTCTGCCAGCACATCCTGTTGCAGCCTTGAGCTAAAAAATAAAGATGCAAGCTTCTGTAAAAGCCTTGGGAGGTAGAGAGAAGAGGGAAACCCCCCAAATAACAAGAAATCCAAGTAGGTAGATGTTCCTTTCGGTTCTTAGGAATCCCATGAATGCTGAGATACAGGGATGCATGCATAGTACTTCCTTGTTTCACAGCATGGTGTCATGTTAATTCCTTTGCAGAATGTCTGAGGACTGCATAGAAAACAACTGCAGGGAGGGAAAAAAAAAAAAAAAAAAAAAAGCAGCCAGCTGAAATCACCCAATGGGCTGATGAGGTCACTGCATTATTTTTTTTTTCCTGTGCATGATAAGTATGCATTCCTCACTTGATTTGTCCTTAAAAGCAAGTTATTTAAAACTTAAAACTCCACAAATACTCAGTCATATACATTTACGTTACAAACAGAAAGGAATACTTTTCTACAAAATGCTCACTATTTCCCTTAAAACTACTCTCATTACTTTTATACTTTCTGTGTACTCATATCCTTTTGGACAAGACATATCCAGCTATTGATGGTCACTGGCTAAAGAATGCAAGTGGTGGATTAACTGCGCCCCAGTTTCCCTCTGTGCCCCAGACTGACATGTGATACATGTGATGCTGGGATGTGCATGATGCAAAGCTCAAGTCATCAGTACCAGGCAGTGCACTGGTTAGTGATTTTCAAAGCACCTTGTGAAAACTGTTTGCAAATGTTTTGAAAGGTAATGTGCTCCATTATACTCTTATAAGTTCACGTAATTACACGTTAAAATATCCACTACAGGCATGTATTACATGTTGTATTAATTTTGGTTTTGTATGCTTCTTCATCCATAGTGATACAAGTATCGACATGTATCAAGAATTCACTGCAATTTCTAGGCTTTCTTTTATTCATGCAGTTAACTTCTACTGATTTATCTGAACATTTTCTCTTTTTAAGTCTGTAGATTTTGTACATGTTGATTTCAAGGACTTTACAGCTCTAATACTGCAAATATTACAAATCTGTCTCTGTATGTCTGGGGGCATTAACGAGTTAGCTGTCTTCAGCCCAGTTGCTACATTTGCAGTTTGTGGATGCCCAG
Source organism: Gallus gallus (assembly GCF_016699485.2). NCBI lineage: Eukaryota > Metazoa > Chordata > Aves > Galliformes > Phasianidae > Gallus > Gallus gallus. The sequence goes on from NC_052532.1 coordinate 47,483,416, forward strand.
AAGCTCAGTGCTTGGATGCTATGCTACATAGCCTGTCAGAAGGAGTTTGGTACTTCGTGGGTGTGGGTTTTTTTTTTTTTTTTTCATACTTGTGTGGCAGATTTACCTTTTGGGCACTGTTAAATATGTCCAACACATCTTCTGTGGATGCACTGCCCTCCTACTAAGTGTTTTCACTCTATGCCTGTCAGATCTCAGACGTTTATGCTTTCTGTCTTTACAACAGTATAGCACTTGTGTAGATCTGACGGACTCTTCAAGGAAACTGTGGGCTTTCTGTTCCTGCTATGCAGATTTGCTCGGGAACAATTTTTTCATAGGAAATACTAGACAATAAATTGAGCAATTTTGTAAGTTAAAGAAGTTTCTCTTGCATAGAATAAGTCACAACTGTCTCATTTCAGAATCGGTGGGGCAGAATTAGGCCTCCTTATTTTGGGAAAAATCAAAGAACTGAAGCATTCCTGAAGGAGTGCTCTATTTTATAGGTTTCGTTAGCACTTCTGAACATAAAATTTAATTGGAAAGTTTAAAGACAAAGTATTTACTTCAGAATTACTTCAGAAAACCTTCGTAGCCTTTTTTGGTGGAAGGTATGAAGAAGATAAAATTACCTAAACTTGAGTCAACCAAATTCAAGTGGTCTTGTTCTGATCATCTGAGATGTCTAAAATCAAGATGTTTATGCTGTTCTGTTTGCAGAATAAGATGAAATAATATTCTGGTGGAAAGGTATTGGACAGTTCCTCAGCAACCCAGTGGAAGGGGTTGTAGTACTAAAGCATGTTAATGCAAGTATTTGATATCTAAGAACAATTTCTCTGAACAGGATGAATATCACTGAAGCTGCAATTAAGTCTCCAGATAGGAGACCTAATGGCACACAGCTCTGTGCGTATGGATGGATTTTGGCCTAAGAGAGCATGAGTCTGAGAGATCATTTTCAGGAAAGACCCATGTTTCTTTATAGTAGAGAAAATAGTATTATTTTTTAAGAGTTGGATGTAGAGGCTTACAACACTGCAAGGCTCATCTCTCAAAATACTTTCCCTTCCCTCTACCAGCTAAGGAGGAGTTACAGCAAGCATACTTCCAAATGTGTGTCCAAATCCAGCCCTGAGAGAAGACTGATCCCTACCAGATGGTGAAGGCTGAGTTTGAGTTCAGAGATTTCCAGACTCTTCACTTAGGGTTTGACTGTCAGGCTTGTCAACAGGCTTGCTGTCCAAGAATTTTACACAACTTGGTCACGTGAAAGCCCATATTACCAGTGGATAATTTTTTTTATTATCATTTAAATAAGCTCTCTGAGTCATTCTTAATACAATCCCTGGAACTGTTTCAGTATTGGTAGTGATTGTTAGGTGTTAGATCCAAACTAGCACATCATCAACATGAGATTAGATCCACCAGCACACCTGGGCGCCAGTCTGGCACCCTAAAAACATAACCATTTTTGAACAGTCAATATTTATATGACACAAGCCAGGATTAGGACCGTCTCATACTGGCTGTGTGTCTAAAATGCCAGGATTCTAACAGGTTGGCTCCTCACACTTTCTCCATAGGTACAATAGTAGAAGTTAGAGATTCTAGATTGCAATTTGAAGCATACCTAAGATCTGTGTCCCAAGTCTCTCATAGGGCCTATTGCTATTTGATGATAGGAAGCTGGGAATAGCAGTTTCTGTATAATTTAAGCTACCTGTAGGTTTTATATCACCAGTAAGTGGTTGAAATAGATGCCTGCTTCATGATAGATTTTTTTAACTTCATTTATTTGCTCCTATTTGTAGCCTCCTGAAGTACTGATGTTAATTCCATATTCTGTACAGTGCTTGTGGACTTAAGTTTAGAAAAATTGTGATTTTTTTTTTTTTTTTTTTTTTAAGGAAGAAGATAATTATCAAAATCACTTAAGAGAAGCAAGATTGAACCTCCTCTGAGCCAATTGGCTGTAGGGAAAAGCTAGGCTGGTGGCTATCTGTTTTGGATTTCCAGGAGATTATTCCCATTTCAGATCATTTTCTTTGACAAAACTGTTTTTCATGAAAATTAGGCACAATATTTCACACGTCATATTGGACTTTTTGTTAATGAGCCTGAGAGTTCCTGAAGGATGAGTTCTTATAAAATGCCAGCTGAAATCCAGGGCTTTATGAGACTATGGGTATGTCTTCATGTATCCTGGTAGACCCACAATCTCTCTCCATGTTGTTATTCTCTCTCTCAGGCTAGCCTGAGAGCTTTTCTTCTTTGTGCTCCATGTTGTTGCTTCTCTCAGTTTTCCCTTGGCACATACTTCTTTTGCCTTTTTATGTACTGGGTTGCCTTCGTACTTTTCTTATTTTTTGTTCTCTTTTGTTTGTTGTTCTTTGTTCTTTATAGGGATGATATCTGTGATAGGTTTTTTTTCTCATACTGGTTGTTATCTGTAGGGCTTTTTCGCTCTTACTTTCTGCTGTATACTGTATACTATTCCATCTAGAAAGAGCCTAGCTCGGATTCAGTCCCCAGGGATTAGCAAATATTGTGATTTCTTGATGAAGAGCATGAGCTGCAGTCTCAAGAGATTGTGAAACTCGTGTTGAAAACTGGAGAACAGGAGGTAGCTATAGGCAGGTTTAGCAGGACAACAGGATTGGAACCTAAGAGCCAAATAAAATGATGACCTCATTAGGAAGAATACTGTTTTTAGGAAAACAGCATATTCCATAATTATGAAATCTAGAGGTCAAAAAACCATAATGAAGAAGAATTAGGCAATTGATACAGGCCAGAATTGTTTCAAGCTTTTCATACTGAAGCTGGCAACACTACCATGGTTTACATCCAGGGCTTTTGAGGTTATTGCCATAGAAGTTCCCTATTTTAGTTGAGAAGGGGAAAATAAAGTTGAAAGCTCTCTAGACCTCAGGAGAAGGAAGGGGACCCAGTCAAACCTCTGAATTACAGTAGTTCAGCAATAATTGTTGCACAGATTAATGTTCCTTGCAACAAGAAGTAATGATTTTCCATTAAGTGTTTGGAAAACAATGCAATGACAGAGTTAAAGGTCACATTTCAATGCAGAGGCAGAACAGACCAGAAGTGCCGTGTGAAATTTCAGTATGATAATCTCATTTCCTAAACTTAAGGAAAATGACAGAATTGAAATTCAATAGGTGTTGCCGTGAGGATGTACAGCAGGCCCTTGCTTGTCCCAGTGTGACATTGTTTGCTGAAGGACACTTTGGCTCTTGGGTTATTTTGAAATGACAAGTAGTGAGGAAAGGAAGATGGGTTTAGGATATCTGCTTCATTTCAGTCCCAAGAGGGAGAGGAGTGAGAAGCAGTGAGACCAGTGTGACACAGATTCAACGATTTCCAACATCTTCTTAAGGTCAGTTTATGATGATCTCTACATCAGGGATTTGCTAGGCACTTTCTGCCATTCAGTCACACTGTGACAGTTTCTGCATAGAAACTTCATAATTGTCAAGGATTTACATGTCTTGCTCAGGATCATACAAAAATATGTGTCTTAGCTGAACCCAGGCCTCTCAAAACCTATGCCAGTGCCCTGCTCATGCCAGATAGCTTATTCTTCCAGAGACAGTGTGAGGGGAAAAGGGAATTATCATATTGTTACAGAACATAAAGAAATATTTAGGATATTTGCTAAATAATTTTGATATCATTGATTCTTGTCTTTGCCTGTCTAAGCATTCCCAGTTATTTTGCTTTCCAGGGCATATCATGATTCCTGGTTAGATTTTTATGTCCTCTGAAGCTCTCGCTAGTATTCTGGTTGCAGTGCACTCTGGGCTAACTGACTTGCAATTGAAGTGATATTTCTGCTTCACTGTTGTCAAACATATGTCCTCTTCTCTTTATAGACTCCAGGGGAAAAACATGTTCTGGGGCCACGTTGTTACCACTTATATCTTTTGAACTGCATTTTTTGGAAACATCTGTAAGCCTGCAAGTAGATTTTATGCCTCAGATTTGGCTTTGTGAGTACTGCAGTGCATTCTTGGATGCTTGCACTGTGCAATCCAGGCATGCTTTATTATACTAAACGGCATGCAAGAGTGTAAAATCCATGATTTAAGAATTAATAAATGGCAGAATTTGGCTGCATCTATACATTATTGTGTAGATTTTAATCAGATGTTCACATGCAGTGGTTTTCACTGAGTTTCTTCTATGTTCCATTTTGTCTTTCTTGTCTCATGGATAGTATGTATGATTCAAAGCGCGCTCCAAAAAGAACATCTTGATAGATGTATTTTTATGTCTTATCACCATAACTTCTGCTGATCACCAGATGGCAAATAATTTTCCCTTCTTCTTGTCCTTGCTGGTTCTTATTACTTTATAGATAAGGTGAGATTTTGCATGAAAATGAGAAATGCCCATTATCTTAGGGCACTGAATTTGAAATCCCAAGAGCATGATTTATTTTTTGATGCCTTTACAGTATTATAGCGTTTCACATAATCAACATAAGGTGTGAATTGATACTGTCCAGAGATGTGAGTACCATAGCTTTGATTAATCTTGTGTTGAAAGCTGGGCACCCATTGTAGCCATTTATTTAGAATCATAGAATCATTAAGGTTGGAAAAGTTCACTAAGATCATCTAGTCCAACCACCAACCCATCATGACCATGCCCACTAACCATGTCCCTCAGTGCCATATCTACCCTTTTCTGCACTGAAGGCAAAGGTGGGTACTCAGTCAATTACATAAAGACAAAAATTCACATTCTTTAAACCAGAGAGTAACATTTCTCTTCACACAGCTTCAATCTCCATTTCTGTATGCAGCTCCCCCTCTGCTGAGGGAGAGACCACACGGAATTGGTGGTTATCTCAGAAATGTCTCCCAAGTGCTCACTGAAGATAAAAATTATTTGTGATCGTATCATATTGCATAAGCACAAAATGTTGAGCATATTTCACTGATGCAGCCTTAAACCTGGCAGTTCTTTAAGTCTGGTGGCTTGATATTGCAAACTAAACACTCTTTTGATGTAGTTTTTTTAATATGTCAACAACTAAATATTTTAAAAGGCAATATGAAATCCAGGAATTTCATCCTCTGATACTGAGAAAAATGTTGGCAATATATGTGGGACAGATATTTAAGAGCTTCAGTTTTCTCCATTCTAGGTGTGAGCATAGTGCAAAGTCAGCCTGGAGCCATGCTCCTTATTCTCTAGGCAGAGGGGTCACAAGGGGAAAACGTCTGTTACTACAGAGTTCCCTCATAATGTGTAACAGATAATTTAAAGGAAGAAAGTATTTTCTACAGCTACAGATTTCTTCCGCTCCATCAGGGTAGTTCTTCCTTTGTTGCTATATGGTATGGCTGCTGTCCAGGAGATCCCAGGAGAGAGGGTCTCTGCTTTCTTACTCCAACTTCTGCAGGGATGCCCTTGTGCTGTAACAGGATTAAGTGCAGGTGAGAAAACATTGCCCTTGTTAAGGTGTTCTTGACCACAGCATGAGAATATTATCAACCCTAACTGCACTGAGAAACACTATTTCTGAAGTTTTTAATGTAAAAAAATTTTGTAGATTTCACATGGCTGATGAAAGTCTGCCTTAATGGGATATTGAGCTTCCATCAAATATCAAATCCTGCTCTAACATATGGAGAATATGTGTATGTATATATATATTTTTTGGCATACCGAAGTATGGTTCTTACTTCTGCTGTCCTAAGCAACTGAGTATCTTTTCCTTGGCAATCAAATAAGCTGGTAGTAAGGGCTGTAATTGACTTTCTCACCCAAAAGATACTTTCCAGTTTTAAAAGAAAGGTAAATCTTGATTAGCTATTAAGTGAGCATGAGTTTTATCTTTAGTTTCGGTGTTAAACGTAAATCCAATTAAACTGTGAAAATGTTTTCCTTCCACTTCATTATCATTTTTAGTAAAGGACATAATATAAGTAGTGCAAGTAATAACTGTAATCAATCAACTCTCAAACTCAAAAATTCTTCTGTCCTAAGCGCTGTGAGAAAAACAGCTAAAACTTCTTTTGTGTGCCCTTGAAACTATCAGGGGTATGGCCATGCTTCAGAAGCTTTACCAGAAGGTCTGGCCTGTGAGTCATGGTCACGGGACTGCAAATTTTGAGTGAGTAAAGTGTCTGAAATACTGTTTGGTGCACCATTTGCAGATAGTTGTCACAGCACAGCATCCTGCAATGCATGCGGCTTTGTGGGGATTTGTTACCTGCTCGTTTCAGTCCCAGTACAAGAGCAAGAGCTGTGTTTAACACATAATCCCAGGAAAGGGCCTGACCTTGTCTCTACCCATTGGGCCTCATGATGAGTTAAAAAAATGCTTTAAAAATAATTTATTTCAATCACTTTAGATTTTTTCTGAATTAAAGCAGTGGATATGTTATTATCTTAATGTGCTTGTAAGCTGAAGACAGAGAAATTTCAGAGATCAGGAAATACTACTAAGGATGCTCCTCCAATCCTTGTTTATCTCTTGCAATTATAATTTGAATGTATCATGGAGATGTTTTTATGTGTAATCACACTTATGGTTTTCTGATAACAATACACTCAGAAAGCGGAGGCAGCCATTTGCATAAATAGAAGCACAGAGAGCAAAATAGGACATCCAGTCCCTCTACAGGGCATTTTTAGGGCACTAAGTACCTAATTCTGTGCAAGGAAATCAGAGACTTATTGATTTACACTGAAGGATATACAGAACCCTTGATTTCCCACAAAGACTATTTCCTCCCTGCACAACTTATCTGTTGATATAGTAAAAGTCAGGCTTGCAACCTTTGCAAAGGGTCCCTTCTGTGTTGAATTTTACACTATGAGAGAGCAGAGAAGTTTTTTGTTACTCCTCTTATTAAAAGTCTGACAAGCCAATAATATTGCACCCTGCTAACTCTAAGATGCTGAGCACTGTGGTACGATGTTAATCCTTCTCGATTTAGTATTGCTATTTTGCTAAGCAAGCTCAGACTTCAAGTGGAATTAACTAATTCAGAGGCAGGTGCTTCTGATAAGTGGAGTGATGCAAGAGGCATTGAGGAACTTCTTCCCCATATAAGAACATCAGCAGGATATGATGTAATTGAAAATCTTTGGTGAAAGTGTGAAATAGAATCTAGTGCTCCATTTTGTCAGGAAATCCATAAGTAAAAATGCATGCTTTTTCTCTTCATCTTGCTCTTGCACCAGGATGTTGCCTGGCTCAGGCAGAAGCTGTTGTTCAGCTGCAGTCAATGGATTCCCTGTGGCTAGTGATAGCTGTCTGGATGGTGTGAAGTCTAGAATTCAAAGTCACCTCTTCTTTCATGAAATGATATCAGTTTTTATGAAGTAAAAAAATATGAAGTTTTAGTAAATAGTCCATACAGTTGCCATGGAGAATGAATGAGAAAGTCAAGCAAGCAAAGTTTGTTTTTTACTACTCTTGTTTATTATTAAGCACATCTTACTTTCTGTTTTTTTGCTAATTTTGTCTCCATAAGCACTTGAGACAGGAGATTTTTGTATTATTTTTTTAAAGTACATGATATCCAATACCTGGAACTGTGGGTTCTTGAATTCTACTGGTAATCACTTAATTTTTGCTGCCCTCTACATTTCTAAGCTCCCAGCTTTTTCAGCCTGTTTTGGATAACTTTGGAATTTATTACAGAGAAAGCCCCAGAGAATACAGAGGTCAACACATGAGCCTTCCGGTGGGGACAGGGACCAAGTCCCTCTTTGTCTGCTTTGGATAATGGACAGAAATTCTTTATAGAGGTGAGAAGCAAAATATCCCCTTGTTTCTATGCAAATTTTAGGCCAGTTCTGCATCTCAGTGTTTGAAGAGGAACAACACTGCTAGAGCAGTAGAAATGAATGTCAGGAACAAGGGGAAGTGTGAATGATGAGAAGCAGCAGGGTCAAGAGTTTTCCAGCACAGTTCTCAGTTTGTGAGTGGCACAGATGTATTGAGCATGGAGTTGGACCTTACTGAGGACGCTCAAGAAATCAGGTAGAGTGTTTTTCATTTCTCTTGCCCATGCTGACAGCTGTTAATCGTCACTTACTCTTGGTGACGACAGTGTCTCACTCTACTTTCTGATGCATACCAGCGGCATGCAAGGAGCAGATACAGGCTGCAGGAAAAGTGCATCAGCCCAGGGAATTCAGAATCATGTATTTTTGGTTTTAATTAGGCTTTTCTATTCTTCAGGGTTAAAAAAAAAAAAGAAAATTAAGTGTTTCCACCCTGTACCTTTCTCCTTTAGGAAGAAATGTGGGTGGTTTTTTTTGTTGTTGTTTGTTTTTTTTGGTTTTGGTTTATTTTTGTTGTTGTTATAGGGGAACTAAAGGCAGAACAATGAATTGGGATGGGGAAGCATGTTTCATATATAGCATTAACACAGAAAAATTGCAGAAGAAAGAAGATAGGATATAGTATCTAGAAACTTGTGTGGGTCACTGCCAATAAGCTCTAATTTTTTTCTTTTATATATAATTTTCTCTTTCATAAACATATTTGGGCCAGCACAGAGAAAGAATTAGATTATTAGAGTAAAATAAATGGTGTTCATATTCATGCCATAATCACAGAAGACCCATAGATTTCATGGACTCTGAATCTTATATTGAATTTGATGACTAAATTACTAGAAATTAACAGTGCCTTCCTTGAAGCTTATAGAATGATCAACTAAGAAAAGAAAAAAATTGTTCTACCTTAATATAACATTTTTTTTTCAGGATCATTGGATAGAAAGAGCCTGAAATAAATAAACAGATTAATTTTCCAATTAATTTTTAATATGAGACATTAATTTGCAGACAGAAGAAGCTCCTCAGTTCCAGCTAGCTGATTCCCATTATTGTTTGTGTTGCTATTTCCAGGAGGCTTACATGGGAAAATGCCTAATTTGGGATTGAAGTGGGGAGTGTTTCTTCCTGTGGTTAGACTTGTGAGCACCAAGGGTTTGTCACAGCAGAGTCTCTGAAGAGCCTTTTTAGGGGACTAGGGCGCTCAGGATATCGTAAATGACTGAACTAGTTCTGCGATGGCATGAAACTGATGAGAAGGATGTCCATCTAGAGCTATTGATGCCAAAAATGCTCAGCAAGAGAGTTGTGACATTTTTTGACAACTTGCAGATGAAGCCACCTTAGCAAGTGCAGAAGTGCCATTCAAACGGAGCACTTTGTTCTCTGATACTCTCAGTGCTGATTTGGTCCTGTGAAAATGAGCCTTCATTTTGCACAGTATTAATTTATACAGAGGAAATGTAAGTAGTGTCACAGGGAGGCTAAGCTGGTGTTTTTCATGGCCACTTTTCAACATTATCCATAGAAAAGTTTGGATTTTATTTCTTACTTCTCATTTTCATACTGTCGGTTGTGAAAATAAATATGCAAGGGTGAACCTCACACTAAATAAAAGTCTCAAATGGCATCAGTAAAAAGTATTTTCTTTCCATAAACAGCTCAAAGTATTAGGAAAGCAATTATGCATTATATTTCTGTTTATGCAGTGAGTACGCTAAGCACGCTACAAAAGGGAGAAATGTGGAAGACAATTATGCGGTTTTTAAAAATAACATAGTTCCCCTGATGTAACCTCAGCACAATCATAATACTATGGTATAAAAAATACAGAATGTAAGTGCAAGTTTCAGGATGGCAGCTCTTACAAATCATCAGAATGAACGTGTTGAGAATCTAGATTAGGTGAGGTTTAATTCTGTAACATCTCACAGATCTCCCTTGATAAAAATTGCTCTTTTTCAAACTTCTCACTTTGACCATAAGAACTGGTTTGAGATGATCATATCTGGAAGTAAAATTCCCTTGGGTATGATGGTGGCATGCAACTTCCCAAAGAAAAAGACAAGAAAATATTGATATTGTTGGCAAGGTATTAAAATAGGTAGTGTTGAAAGTGATTTTGAACTGCTTAATGAAACCCCATGTCAGATGTGTCTGGGTGCATAGGATTTTTAGAGAAAGTAAGGCAAAACCCTCTAGAATGTTACGGATGCAGCAATCAAGAAAGCCCATCAGCACTGACCTGTAATGGTACAACAAGGAATCTTGTTTAGATATTCCTAAATGCAGCAAGAAATTGACATGGTTTAAATCTGCTTTGATGGTGTCTGCAGTGTTCATCTGATTCTAAATAGCTGCAGTGCAAACCAGCCAGAAAGTTTACCTTGTTATTGAAATAAAACAAAGCAAACCAACCGAACATGCAAAACAAAACAACAGAAACAAACAACCAAACAAGAGAAGCTGCAAAGTCACTGCACAGGATAAGTACAGATGTGTGGAGCACAGCATTGACATGGTTATTGAGTTACACTGAGATGCGTTACTTGGGTTTGATTAGCCAGAGACAATGTACTTAATCAGAGCCTGTGTATGTTACAGTGCCTTCTTCAGTAATACTACAGTTATACTGAGCATAATGAAGCTGTCAGTATAGGACGGCAACAAACCAAGCCTAGTACTTCTGCAGACCCAGGAAGATCCTGAATTTTTAAGCATGGGCTTCCTTGACTACTTTAATATATAGTAAATGTTTGGAGCCAAATACATTGCTGGTAGATTTCTTCAGGTTGATTTCCCATTACAGTGAGTTCAATGCGTCTGCCTTTAGGGTCGATCACTCAGGCTTTGCCTGTTGCTTTATTGGTTAGGATATGTTACAGCCATTGCCCTAACGCCACCAGATCCACACAGGAATGAGTGGCACCTCCAGCTGTTCATGTCATGTTGTCCATCAATAATGCTACATCAATCACTGAAACATGGACAGCCTTTCATATCTTCTCTTTCTTGTGTGTAAAATGCAATTTGTCTTGTGGAAGAGGTTTGAAAGATGGTTTAGCCAAAGTTTAGAAACAGATGATAAATGTATACATTTAAAGCCGTAAATTTCTAAATTGAGGGGGAAAATGGCACATGATTGCTTAATGTAATTGTCTGACTGATTATCTGCAGTAAACTGATCAGAGTGTATGGGGACAGAACAGGCAGAGCTGCAGTGTACGGTGCTTGGGTTTAAACTGGACTTCATCACTTCCATTGTTGTGCATTTTTACTTGCATTTGCAAGTGGCTTAGAGAAATGCTTTGCTGTGCTGTCAAGCCAATGACATCCAAGAGCTTACTGAGCTTCTGATAAAAAAGAAATTGAAGGTCATTTCTTCATATCAGCAGGTTTATCTATAATCCACTGCAGTAAACTAAATTGACTGTGCATTTTGCAACACCAGCAGAAGTTTCAGAAGAACTGGAGTGTAGTGTCTCACCCATTGCTACAAGAATACACATTTGAAAGAATCATGAGGAACAGCCTCATGGAGATTTATTTTATGTCTTAAAACTAATTAACCTCTAGATCAAGGTTTTGCTTTGGCTTTCTACTTACTTCTGACAAATAGGAACACTTGAAGTATAGGTCCAAATTCTCTCAAGTTCCATCCTTTGCTTTGAAAAAGTGTAGAAGTATTAACAACCGCATCCAGTTCTTTCACAGCTCTCGCACTGCCCTTTGCTGATACCTGTCTGAGCACGTGCCCTTGCTGCATCAGCACAAGTAGACTGCAGACAAGGATTTCTCCCTTCTGATGTAAGCCATTGCCTGTGCAGGGCACAGCCTTGGCTGCCTTCCTGCCTGCTGAGAGTTCCCCTCCATTGCTGCTGATTTCCATTTGGCAGTTAGGACCAAGTTATGTCCTATTTGTACTTTCCAGATGACGTAGAGGGGAAAGAACTGACGTGGCAGAGTTATACTTAGTTTGGTCAGAAGCATTGCAAAGCTTGGCATTTATGTTCATTGACAACACCTGTGATGGGGGATGACCATACAGAAGTTCTGGAGACTGATTCCAAACATTTCTTATTCATGCCCAAAGTCAGTTAAAGAATTAAGAAAATAGCTATTATTGGTCCACTTCCCTTAGCCAGTTCACACAAGTCAATAGATGCAGCACAATATCTAGCATTTATGAGCAGGTGACAACTGGTTTCTGAGATTTTTGCTGTTTGGTTGTGTTTTGTAATCCAGCCTAGGCTGGAGGTCAGTTTACCAGTGGTAGATGAAAAATGAACTGGTGCTTTTAACCCTACTCCAGCCATGTTAACACCTATGTGGTCTGAACTGAGAACTCAAGAGCTGCCTGAACATAGGCATGCCCTTAGACTAGAGATAATGAACATGAGCACTGGTACTTATCCTGCAGTGCTTAATCTGTGGCTGTTTTGGCACCACGGAAAATTGCCAGTAGGGAGGATGGAAGGCAGTGGAGTGCTAGGAAGCCCCATCTATCTCCATCTGGCTTGCTTGGCTGCTTGGAAATGCAAGACAGCTAGTTTGGATGGTGGAAGAAATCACCAATCCCTTTTGCTTCGTGGGATATTTAGGTTCATTTGCAAGCTCTGGGAATAAGTTCTGCACGCACTTGAAAAAGCTTCAATTAAGTGTTCATCTTGCAGCCAAGCACTAAATTACCTGTCTTTCCAGGTCACTAACTTTTTGCTGATTAAGCTTTGCACTCCATTTTGAAAGGATTTCTGTCTTTGAAACAACCACTATATCTCCTTGAAGCTGCCATAGCATGATATCACTTCTCCCTATGCTCTGCACGGCTCTGAGCAGCGATTCCCCATCAGCAGGTAGAGGGAGAGCAGGAAAAACGTGAGAGCTGAGAGATGGGGATGCCCCTTCTGGTGCCTTCATAGAAGGTGGGGCTCCAAGGGATCGCATCTGTATAGTTAAAATTTATGCTTGCTGCATAAATACTGTAGCAGGTATAAATGTTTTATACAGTCATATATGAAAAAACAAACAAACAAACATTTTGCCAAATGAGAGAGCTGCATCCAGCTGTATCCTGTCCAGGACAGCAGCAGCTGTGCAGGGAAGGCAGGACTTATAAGATTGCAAAGCAGGATTAATGCAGGAGAACAGAAAATGAAAATGGGTACTGGAACTACTGAGTAAAAGAACATACAGACAGCATCCAGTGCAAATAGAAAAAAACCGCTGACTAGACAGAATATACTGTTCTCTTCATCTGCAGTAATTCCAGACCTGGCATGTTACAATAGCAATATACTATACAGCAGTGTAATTGTTTGAATGTTGTCTCCTTACCAAAAACAAGGTCCTGATGGAAAAAAATGAGATTATCAAGTCACTACAGCACATTAAGCAAGTCTGTAAATGACTACAAAATAGAATAGAAATTGCTCATCAGGCCATTTCCTCATCTGCTGCCTCGTGTCTGACAATGGGCTGCTCTTAATGCTATATATTTTGTATATGGTCTGTGTTTGACTCAGCTGGTAAGACTCAATTTGTGACTCTGCTCTGAGCTCAGAACAAAGTGGGTTTCTTCCCCCTCATACATCTCCAAGATTTCTGTATGCAGTTCTGAAGAGTCTTGAGACGTTTTCTTACTGCTCTCTTGCACTGAGCTGAAAATGGTGTCACTTCTGCCACCACACACACCTGGACATGAGAGGATCCTTTCATCTCTGAAAGCCCAGCCCCAGGTGGAGTTTGGCCCCTTCCACCCCACTGGCCAGGAAAAGGAGGAAACAAGAGTTTATGCTTAGGATCTCAGAATGAGCCTTTCCATGCAGGGAGCTATTTTGGGAAGAGCTCTTCTCCCTCAGTAGAAAAGCTCCCACGATGAATGTTTAGGAAAAGAAACGATCATCTGAAGTCTGTGGAGCTACTTTTTTAAGTCTTCAACTGTAAACATTTAGGTTGTGAGGCCTATTGATTTTTGTCAAGTAGCTGTTAGACCTACCGTCAATCTTGTGCTAAGGGTATTTTGGTTGATTTTTCTTGCCATTATGTTTCCTATGTTACTTTATTATTTGAACATCGAAATTGAGTGTAGTGCTGTGAACAGAATAAGGTATTCTGCTATGAGGAACTTGTAGTCTAATTCAGGCACAGTGACGCACAGGCATACATAATCTACAGGATAAGGATGCAAATTCAAAGTAATAGAAGTGTCTGGGGAAAAATCAGTGCTGCAAGCTAATTTACTATTCCTGAAGAGCTACTGGGCTGCAGAACAGAGGGAAAATACTGAACTATACAACAGATTGGTTTTTTTCCCTTATTTTTTTAATCTCCTTACAAGAAGATCCTAATGTGTCATGAAATACGGAAGAAGCACCCAAAGAAAACAGAGACTGGAGTAGGGATCCTCTCGTGTTCCTGTTTTCTGAACTGCAGCCTAGAAAAGAGAACTGGAGACTTCTTGAATATGCTTTGTGAATTAAGAATTTCATTTTAAAAAAGATAAATAGCGGATCAAGCTTGGATTATGAACTGCTATTGATATAATTTGAGGCCTTCAAGACTTAAAGACTGGACATTGCTTATCTTGCAGAATGTAACCTCAGACTGAGGAAATAATGATAATAAAAAAATTGATATCAGAAATTCCCAAAACAAATGCATTCAGATTTCAATATACTCCAGCCTAAATGGCTATTGGAGATCCAAGCAGTTATACATGTCAGCGAGAACATGGGAAGTAGAGATCCTATTGAATTTGCTGGCATTCATTTACTTTGAATTTAAGTTCTTGTCCGAGCTCTGATTTTGTACCTTTTGTGGTTCTTCTGTTTCAGGAATGGTGCCCTATATTTCTTAGGCCCAGGACATTGTCTTTCAGTACTGAAAGTGGTTTGGTGTTTAATTCATTTGAGTGGTCCGTGGTGGCCCTCTTGGAGCTGTCTGACATAGCTCCACAGCCTCACAGTGCAGTGAGGTGTTGGCACAGGCTGCCCAGAGAAGCTCTGGGTGCCCCATCCCTGGAGGCATCCAAGGCCGGGTTGGATGGGGCCCAGGGCAGCCTGAGCTTGTGGGTAGCAGCCCTGCCCACAGCAGGGGGTTGGAACTGAGTGGGCTTTAAGATCCCTTTCAACCGAAGGCATTCTATGAGTCTATGATATTGAGCTTACTAATGTCACATAGCCATTGTGTTACAGATAGTGATTCTTCAAGCTGCATCTGTTTCCAGCAGCAATTGGAAGGCCAGCAGCAGCAGCGAGAACACAATCCATGTGTGCCAAGATAGAGAACCTCTCCACAGAGTTGCAGGTTGTAGCTCCAGCTTCTGATGCCAGCTGCATCTCTGACATGCGGTGTGGTCTCAGACAAACCACCTATCTTCTTAAGAAATACACTGGTTTCAGGAAAAGAAAATTATTAAATGCAGGAGAGTTTTTCAAGTGCAGACATCTGTGATGCAAGAACAGTTAAGCACACACAGACATACAGATGTATACTTGTGGATTATTTAAAAACAGACACTGAGGGGAGTAAGTTACTTTAGTTAATTCTCTTATTTCTAGAGAAATCAAGCTTACTGATATATCAGCTCTTTAATAGTGCTATAACTAAGAGTACTTACTGGTAGGCCAGAGCTGCTGTGTTATTGGGTTTGCAGCTCTGACTTTTATGGTGGACACGATACAGCCATCACACAGCCTTGAACATTTTAATGTTTCTGTATAACTGTGTTTTCATTCTGCTAGATCTGTTGGCTGGAAGGGGTAGATTTAAGAAAGCTAAGGGATCAGGTCTTTACAGTAGCTGTATCTGGGCTGCCCCTGTTCTGCTTGTGAGACCACAGGCAATGTGCATCTAGGAGGATAAGGAGAGTAACTTTTCTGTCTTGTTTTTGGGGGTTATTTGGTTGGTTCTTTTTCTTCTTTTAATGATAATAAACCCATGAAAATCTTTGAGACATTCAGATCCCATGAGGCTGATCCATGTACTTTAAGAAAGATAAATGCTAGGAACACAAGCAATATATCTTTATGTGGCATCATTTCATGAGGTCAAAGCAATTCTATTATCTTTTTTTTTTAATGTAGTTAATATGAATTATTAGACACCCCACAAGGCATCTTTTCTAATCATATTTTCTTATGTGCACTTGCCACTTGACATATATCACATTGTCAATGAAATACTCCCATTTTTCCTCCGGAGTAGAGATGTTTATGACACTGTGGTCAATGAAAGTCAGATGCTAGCACTGATTTGATAGCATTCATTTTCTTTCGTACTTCTGGCACAAGTGGCAGCATCACCATGTTGCATTTTTCTGTCAGTGCACTGGTAAGTATTGTGGTACTGTGAAAGCTAGAGATTGAAGAACAAGTGGATAGGTGTTCAAAAATGTCTTTGAAAACAACAGAGTTGGCTTTCTTTCATTTGATTAAGACAGCGTTTTAGAAAAGCAGAGGTGCCAAGTCTGTATACTTGGAGATAAAGTAAGTAGTCTGGTTTTCAAAAGAATGGAGCACTTAGAGGTTTCTCACACTTCTACAAGAGAACAGCTGGTTTTGTACTGCAGACCTTCCAGAGACCTGTTTTGCAGTCTGAAAAGACCACCCCTGGCAAATTGGGGCTGAAAAAATCATGACCTGAAATTAACAGTTTTTAAAGTGAGAGCAAAACAACAAACAACAACCACAGAACCTTTAGCAGCCGAGCAAATCCCCATCTGGTGCTTTGCATTGTGTGAGGGCAATGTGCCACAATTTGCAAACAGAATATTTTATTATTTAATTAGGCTCCAAAGCTAAGTGATTCAAATAAACCGAGCCTATGAAAAAGGAAAAAAAAAAAAATTAGCAACAGCAGGCATAATGCCTAAGGGCCTTATGAATGTAAAGTGACTGGTTTTGTAACCAGCTGTGTACTCTGCTAAATAATGGGCTTGCACTTGCAATTCGCTATTCATGTGCATATTTCCTCTGCTTTTGTTTTAGGCAAGATTATTCATGCTTGTGAGTTTGCAGGGCCAAGCTGCTTCCAAAGTTGGATGTGATGGGGTGTAGCATCCAGGACCTCACTATCTGACACCATGACTGGGGGAACTCTGGGTTTCTGCTTTTTGTTGTGGTGCCTCTGGTGTTGTGAGCATCACTGTGCCCTGCTATGGTGAGTGACAGCAGCAGTCCTGTGGGGAGTCAATGTGCTGCAGCACTGCACAGGGCATTAACTTTCTCATAGGTTTGCTTTAAACTGAGTCAGTTTCTAGGAAAAAGAAATCTGATTGATGAGCACATGCATGGGAGGTTCATCTGGCTGTGGAATAGGAGCCTGTGGAAGGGAGTGACATGGTCTAGTGGTATGGTGGTAATGGGTTGATGGTTGGATTAGACGATCTTAGAGGACCTTCCAGCCTTAATAATTCTGTGATTCTGTGGTTCAAGTGTGGCAGTTACTGTCAGCAGTGGACTGTGAAGTGCGCAATTACTGGTGCTGCTGGTCCCATTGGTGCAGGTTCCTGCCAGGAACTGAATGCAGGATTGAAGATGTGGTAATTTGAATAAACTGGAAACTGAATGCTCTTTAAATATTTATTTGGAGTATGAATATATTCATCTTCTTTGATGTAAAGTAGTTGCGCCATAATTGATTTGAATTCAGCAGAGCTCCCTCTCATTTTTGCTCTATAGCAAAACAAACATTAATGGCATGAAGCAGGCCAAGCAACAATGGAAAGGCAGAGTTTTATTTGTACCAAGTTTCTCTGCTCCCCTTATTCCAGGAGCAGCATCCAGCCTTGCTGCTTGAACCTCTCTGCTGCTGGGGCTTCTTGAGGTGTAACAGCATTTGGTGAGGCAGAAGGGCAATTGCAGGAGGTCCACAGGTTATCTGGGAGAGAACCCAGGGAAAGCTGGCACTGCTGATGTCTCTATCAAAGCCTGCACTGTTTGCTTACTTCATCTTCTCGCCCTCTCTCTCTCTTTTTTTTTTTTCTTTTTTAATTTGTATTGGAAACTTAGGAACTTCTGCTAATACTTTGTCTCTGCTTTTTAATGACCAAACTTCTTAGAATTTCTTTCTGCAGTTGTATCTGTTGAAACGTAACATCCTTTTTCAGAGAGCACAGTTTCCTAAGTTCATGAGTTTGAATTTTGTTGTAGTTTTACGAGCGTATACATCATCTTGATCAATTGCTTTATCTCTTTTTTGGAAGAAACAGGTACTTAACAATGTTATATATTCAGTCCATCAATAAGATAATCATACTGCTATTAACCCATACATACTATTATGTTTATATCTGGAAAGCGTATCATCTTGTCTCACTCATTCTCTTTCTCCATTCACTTTTGGTTTTACTACCCCCCAACTCCTGTACCAAGGGATTATCCATGACATTCCAGTTTAATGATCAGTATAAGACATGTAAGGTTCAGAACAAGCTAGTCATACTGCGGCCCATTAAAAAAGATGTTTGCCAATAAAGCTGAGCATTGCTGAAGTATACCCCTTACTGTGCAAGAACATTTTCCATATCTCATTCATGAACTGACAGAAAAGAATTTATTCTCATACAAGCTCTCCTAAAGAAATATCCAGAAAATATTTAGAACTGATTAATTAATATTTTGGTATGACTAACAAAAAAGTTAACTTTTCAAAAATTTTCCTTTGCATAATCCTGAAAACTTGTAATTATTACAACAGTCATTCTTTCATGTTAAATGAGCCATGAGCTGAAGAGTGTATGTGCTCAGTAGGAAATAGTCTCTTCTGTTAGGCAGCTTGGCTGTAAATAAATAAATACAGGGTTATATATGATGTCGGAGGAGACAAGTTGAATCCAGTTTAGTAAGTGAGATGTAAAATAAATAGGGAAGACCGTTATCTCTTCAGCAGATTATTTGTATTATTTTAAATTAATATAATGTAATGATGATGAAAATGGCCTGGGAGGGAAGCTGTGTAAAACCAGCCACTTTCAGCCCACAGAATTATAATGTCTGATGGAAAAGATTAATACAAAGTATCTGAGCTAATCCAACATTTACTAGAAAAATTCAGGTCAAACCCAGGATTAGTGCTTTGTGTGCTCTGCTGATAACCTTGATGTTCCCCTTCTTATCTCTCTCACTCTCTTGTAATTACTTAAGTCCCATATTTTTTATATTAAGAAGAAGAGACACGTCTTTTACAGCTGCTATCGGTTCTTTTGCGCTGACAGAAGTGTGCTAGCCTGGTGCCCTAAAATTCTGCTGGAGAATACTCCAGATGAATAAGGAGCCAGCACTGAACAGCTACTTCTCTGGATAGGACTCATCTGTACAGAGCTTGAGCAGTTAGATTTTGCATTTTGTGGCATCTGAGCAGCGGCAACAAAGTGAGGGCCAAGGAAAAGGGCAGATTATGAAAAAGCAGGTGAGGTTTGGTGTTTCTTTTGTTAGATGATTTTACCTCTCTGAAGTTTCTGCTAATGCATTTTAGTTATTTCATATAGCAATGTAGAAATGTTCTGCTAATGTTAGTAAGAGCTTAATAACCATTCTGCTCAGTAGCTGTAGCAAATCTTTACAGTAAATGTTTTTTGACAGAGTGGTATACCTTTGCTGTTTTGATGAAAAACTACCCGTAATTTGCCAAGATATCAAACCTTATAAAAATCAGAATTAATTCTATGACCAAGAGTAAGTGACAAAATTGTACTGATTCAGAAAATAGAGGCACACAACAAACATTTCAGAGTGTTTATCTGACCCTAAATAAATAGCAGCATATGCAATTTTATGCTGATTTAACTGATTTGAAAACTTAAGTCACATTCAGCAATTACAGCCGCGTGAAACAAATGGAAAATATTGAAAGCAATGGCAGTGCTGTGTTTCAACACAGTAGATGCACTTCAGCATTGCCTCATTTACCAGCATCCGAGTGGTATGGTGTTCTCAGGTGGAAGAAAGATAGTTTTTAAACACATCCCCACCTCACAAAATTCCTGACCCAAGTCCTCATATAGAAAGGTTACATGGAGGGCAAAGACTTTATTCAAAGGAAACCGTTAATCTCTGATTCTGAAAACCTACCATGCAGAATTGCAGTCTCAGTATTCTGGCACTCCTGGGGCAAGGTTGGCATACAACTCGTGTGAATTAAGTAAAGACACCTCAGAGCAAACCACTGCTAACCCAGGCTAAAACACTATGATGATTGAAGCTCTGGATATGTGCAGCCAGAGTATCAGATTTATGAAAACTCACCCCATCAGGCCTACTGGATCCCCATCTGGCAGCTGCTGCTGGCCTCAGAGGTTTCAAACCAAGCATGCCTTCCAGTGCAGAATCCCACTACAAAGGAGTTATGTTTGAAGAAAATAGGAGAGACGTTTTCAAAGGCAGAAGGAACAGAAAGAGGAGAGGCTGGCTTTAAAAAGACCTTTCTAGGGTAATTAGAGGGAAAGAGCAATGCTGACAAAGCTTTCCTATCTTACAGCGCAGGTAAAGAAGCTAGTTTTACCTTAGTGTATTGGAGAAGAACTATGGTTAATCGAGACAGCACAGGACAGCTTTACTACAAAACATATAAATCAAGCACATTTACAAAGCAAAAAAAAAAAAAAAAAAAAAAAAAAAAAAGAGGGGTCAGGAAATTATTGACTACTTAGTTTGGCATTAATCCCGGGAGATGAGCAGAAGCCTTGGGATTGTTGAAAAGAAATTGTATGAAAGCCACCTGATTTTCTTCTGTGATGGAATAACAACTTTCTAATTGTGAGGAGAGCAAACATCTGGAAGCGAAGACAGGATAGGAGGGTTGTGTAATGAATACTGGAATCTTTCTGGAGGGCGGGGTGGGTGATGAAGCTACCTTGTGTCTTGCATGGCTTTGGTCTCCCAAAGTAGAGGGCAGAGAAGAGGCTGGGGACCCTTGCAAGCTCCTTGTAGCCCTGTTTCTCGTGTTGCTGAAACACTTGCCCTGTCAAAGCTGGTTTGTACTTCCCAGCAGAGCTCTGCAGTGACACTGCAGTACGAGCATCGCCCCAGCTGGTGCTACTGGGGCCATGATGGCATTATGTTGTGGACAACATTTTAAAGGTCACTGTAGGCTTTACCTTTTTCTGTTAAGAGAACAAGGTCTCAGAGCATCTTTTACACTGCTGCAGAGCACCTTTATATCTGTCTGGGCTCTCACTTTTTGAATCAAGACAAGTCACCAGGCTCTGGGCTAAGTGTATTCTCATGCCTGCTGTCCTTGCAATGCTTTGTCCCTCTGTTAGGATTAGGGCTTTAATTCCTGCTAATATTTCAGTTTTGCAAGGCCATTTGTGAGCCTTCTTTAAGATGGATGTCTCCAGGTAATACTTTGAAAGAGCCCCAGTTACTAAGTAACCTCATTTCACGTAATGAGATTTGTCTTTCATATGTCTCACTTCTTAAATGTCTCTTAGTGCATCTGAGAACAGTTACGGGCTAAGAAATTGTCTTCCTGAAGTGTTACGACAAAAAAAAAAAAATGGAATCATAGAATTCTTGGGTTGGAAGAGACCTCAAAGGTCATTTAGTTCCAACCCCAATGCTGCGGGGCAGGATTTCCAGCCACTAAATTGGGCATCAGCTCAGACTGCGCAGGGCGCCATTCAACCTGGCCGTGAACACCTCCAGGGACAGGGCATCCACATCTCTGGGAGCAATATCACTCACGTTCAAAAGGGCTAGAGTGCTTTAGTGTAGATGTATTTTAACAGACCAATTTCAGAAAGTTCACCATCTGATAAAAAGCAGTTACAATGAATCCTCAGTAAAACTGAATTGGTTTAAGCAGACAATCAGCAATCCTTGCATGCTTAAAACAAAGAGAGGAAGCGTTACAAAGATGTAGGGTAGTAAACGATATAGAACCTGGTATAATGAACTTGTGATGACATATTAATTCAAGTTGTGCTGAGAAAAAGAGCGAGCTCACTTGCCAGCTCTTCCCTGCCTTCAGCTCATCAGTAA
Source organism: Gallus gallus (assembly GCF_016699485.2). NCBI lineage: Eukaryota > Metazoa > Chordata > Aves > Galliformes > Phasianidae > Gallus > Gallus gallus. The sequence continues at coordinate 47,505,210 of NC_052532.1, forward strand.
TATTAGCACTGGCTTTCCATTGTGAATCCGAAGGAAGTTTTATAACACACATAGAATTAGATCAGCAATGCACTGATATTTCTAAGAACTGTGTAGCAAAAATCATGCTAGAGGCAATCCAGGTGGTAATTATGTAGTCAAAAATCACTCCACTCAAACTGAAATGAACCTTCCTCTCTGTGGCAACTGACGACTGAAGAAGGCACCATCAGTTCGTTGTGCTTCAGAGCTTCCAGGTAACAGTATTTTTCACAGGGAAATGTGAACTTCATTCTAAAGGACTTGGGAATAGTCATTTTTATTCTATTTACAGAAGCTACAATTGTGCTAGAGATAAAGATGTGCCCAAGAAAGTATGTCATATAAAAATGATCTGTTTTCCCAGATGCTTTGGCACCAAATGAGCAGCATTTTATTATGTCACTTCAAATCCTAGATCTGTGAATCAAACAAAGCACTAAAAGAAAAGCATCTGAATTTCCTTTTTTAGTAAAGCCAACAGGCTAAGGTGACTTTAGCCAAATAATAACAGTAGAAGGTTAATATGTAGTAAGACAGTAACGGTCTGTGTCTTGTGCTAGGAAAACGTGGATTTATTAAGACAGAATAATTGCAATTACAATTTGGCATCTATCCAAACCAACCCAGACTTTCACAGGCAACAGCAGAAAAAAATAAGATTTTTGTACCTTTGCTGAGAGTCATGGCACACAAAGTGCAAGATTTTAGTGTCTTTTGAGGTTTCTGGATGTTTCTGTCATGTTCCCATAGCAATAATAGGTGAGTGTTCAGCCACTCCACATCTGTAAGCAGTTAGGCTGGAGATGTGGTTGGGGGCTTTGCAGCCCATATTGCAGTGGTACCATGTATGGTAAAATAAGGCAAAGAGTAAAAAATGCAATGCAGAAGTATATTGTTTGCCACTGTGACAGGACAGGAACCAGGTACTTGTGAGATGAACTGAGGCTTACTGGCTTTTTGCTGAAGTCAGTACTTTCTTGGCATTTTATGGCTTTTATCTCAATTTGATGGTGTATAGATTCAGTTATCTTGAAAAGAAGAAAGCTTTTCCATATAAAAATAAGAAATTCCTGATGCAGTAGGACTACAAAACCAATTAAAAATCACTGTATTTGAGGAATTTACTATAGACAGAAGGTGCAAAAGAATTGATCTCTTTCATGCCTTCCTTGCAAAGAAAATGTGCTTTCCATATGAGTACTGTGATATCTTTCTTGGTCACGGAATATGGTGGATTCTTTGGTTTAGTTGCTAAATAGCTGACCATTAAAAGAGCAGAAAACAGGATTGGGAAATAATTCACAAATATTCTCTGGCTATCAAAAGAAAAACTGTGTGTTTAGAGTGAAATATTCACTTTGAAGTAAAAGAGGCTCTGAATTGTCAGAATGTGCTAATATTAGATTGCTGCTTTGCTTTTAATCAAGAGAATGAAGTGTGGATGCTGCAGAAATATAGGATCTTGGCAAGAGTTTTCATGGTGGCACTTCTAAATACCCTCTTAAGTTTTGTTCATTTGGCACTCTGTGCAATGTTTATTTCCATTACTTGTGGCACAGGGCATAGTTGCTTTCTGCCCCATAGCTACATCTGGCCCAGTGCCACACATCTCTCCTAACCCTGTAGGGCAACAGCTGAGTTGTAGCTTGATTTTATTCACTTCCTGGCCTGTCCACCTGCTGCCCTGGCTCCATTTCAGAGAATCACAGAATCATTTGCATTGGAAGAGACCCTTAAAAGTCATCTGGTCCAAATCACTTGCAATGAACAGGGACACCTACAGCTCCATCAGGGCGCTCGTATACCCTCCAACCTGAACATGTATTCTCCAGGGGCAGGGCTTCCACCACTCTCTGGGCAACCTGCCCCAGCGCCTCACCACCCTTATCGCCTATTGAGCTTTTTTGCATTTTATTAGCTTAAGTGAGTTTACCTGCACACTGCATTTTTTCTGCCTTGAACTTACATTTATTCCAGCTGGTTATTCAACACTCTTGAGTCAAAAGCACTCCTGGCATTCAAATCAGGCTGCTTGGCCAAGTTAACAGCCTCGTAGGTAATCATCTGTTATCCTGTGTAGTTTTGTTCCAAAGTGTTGCTTTACCTTTCTTGTCATTAAATTTGCATTTTTTTTTGGAAGCAGATAGCCCTTAGGGAACCATGTCATATTGCTATGTGTTACTGCTGCCTGCAAGATCTTCTTTCTTAACATGCAGTTCCCAAGGGAAATCAGGATTGTTAACACCATTAGACTTAGAATATTGTTATAACAGTATTTTGAAGAGGTGACAAGTGTGAGTGTTACCATTGGAACAGTCATGATGACTTGTTAAATATGTGGTGTGGTTTTTTATATATGTATACATATGCACACAGAGAAGGGCAGAAAAATCACTGTTCTGCACATTCCTTTTGGTTTACTGTTTGACCTCCCATTGGTAGGACAGAGGTTTTTAGCAGGTGGCTTTCATTCTTTAGTCAATTTTGTTTTCTTTCATTTTGTTTTAAACCAGCTGCATTTTTTATTGCTTTCATTTAAAGAAATGTCAGTAATGCAGGTTTCCTCTAGGGGCCAGGTGTGAAAGCATCTCCAGCTGTTCCAGGATGACTACTAAATCCAACATGTGGCTGGAGTTCCTTGGAGCATCGCAGCCAGAGAAATATCTGGTACAGCATTTTTAACATTATCATACCTTATATGTCACTAATTCAAGCATTGGATATGAGACATTTTAGTTCCTTGTAAGAGTCTTAATGTTTTTTGCCCAGAATGTCGGGACTGCCATGGCATTTCGCTGACAAAGAAGAGAGGTGCAGTTGTCAACCCTGGGAATAAGCTGAGCAGAGAGGGGAAGCATGAGGGGTGTGAGCACAGAGAAGAAACCTTGAATGAAAACCACTGAAATTTGTCTCATTCTTTCTTGATCCAGGATTGCTCTTCTAGGAAAGAGATGGTTCATAGTAAGCAAACCTTAAATACGTGTTTCCAAGATAGTTTAGGGTGAGGTAAAAGGTGTGAGGCTGGAAGAGCTTAGACACAACTGGATGGCAGAACCTGTTGTATTCACTGAGAAAGCATGAAAGAGATAAGAGACTGCAGTTGGGAGAGGAAATAGAAGGGGTTTCTGCAGGGTGAACAGCAGGATTTACAGATAGTAAAGAATTATTTAGGTAAGACAAAACTAGAAGAAGTCTGCAAATCCCTAATGGGACCCAACAAACTGAAGATAATGGGCAGCATGATGGTAGATGAAATTCTAAGTAGATAAATCCAAACTTAGTTATGTGTTGGGAGAAGTAGTTTGAATTATTTACAAGAAGCAATGTGCTAAGCCAACTGTAATTACTCCAGCAAGAGTACCTTGAAACAAGTTTTTATTGCATTTTCTTTTGCCCTTTAAATAAGAATTTTAATTTTACCACGAGGATAGCAGAGGAACCTTGGCCTTTTAAAATCCCAAGAAGAAGTTGATGTTTAAATGAGGAGTCTGCACAGAATTTGAAAATCTGACCTCCTCGAATAAACAATGCATTAGGCAACCCCAGATGTAAACTGGTATGCAATATACAGAAACCTGAATGCCTGAAGCTGCTGTAGAATCCTAGTCCAAAAAAAGTGCTTCTTAAATTCTCATTTACATCTTTCAACCAGTGTAAGCCATCAGCGAGTTACCAGAGTGACAGCACTGGCACAGCAGTCCTGGCGTCCTGCTGCTGAAATCCATCAGTGTGTACTGGATTCATCCTTTTATCTGCTCCTTGTCTGTGGTTGTAGAGGAAGGGATTCTGCTGCTAGAAATTCTTTTACTGACTGCAGTCACCAGCATCCCACACTATACTGAAAATACATTAATGATGGTCTCTGATCTTTCCTGCCTTCTTCTGCAGCCTGGGATAGAAACACGTTTTACATGGACTCCCTACACAAGGACTTGCCTGCATGCCAGAACAGTGCTGTCACTGTGTGCCACCACAGACTGCAGAACAGACCTCAGCCCCACGTTATGCCAGCCCCAGCAGTGCTATTTCCCAGCTGTTAGAGCAGAAGCAAGGGTTTGCTTTCATTAAACACCGTACCTAAACATCAATTGGCATACTGAAATGTTTGTGAATGACATACAGTGTAGTACCTGCTGGAACAACTTTTCCGAATACTGATTTTAAAACATAATTAGTAGATCATTTCAGTGGGTGCAATTATGGGAAGATGTTTTTGTTTTGTTTGGGAGTAAACTATTTTTACTATGAAACTTGTCTTCATGGTTTTGGCAGTTGGGTGTTCTTTGTACCTGAGTATAAGACTTAAACAGTGGATTACACTTGCAGCTAATTTCACTGCTACTTTCACAATGACAACTTCATTTCCAGTTTAATGTAAAAACCTTCCTATAATTACAGAATGTCTTGTAAATAAGCCATCTCCAGAAGACTTTGGAGAATTTAAGATAACCGAGGCAATGCACAGCACAGAAAATAGCACTGCAAAGACACTGTGCTGCAGTTGAACAAATGAAAGCAGATTAATTAAAAGATCATAGATAGAGGAAATAGAGGAAAGTCTTTTTTATGGGAACAGAAAGGAGATGGAGAATAAGCGTAATGGGGATTTTTATAGGAAGAAGTGAAATGTTTGAGCGACTGGTGGAATTGGGTGGGAAGGGGAGCAGGCCACCCTGATGGGGAGCTGATGAGAAAGTCACAGCAGTCCCAGAGGGGATGCAGGGTGGGCTGAAGTTTAGCAAAGGCAGGGCCCAAGGGCCAAGAGGACAGGGCTAGCTCCTGGCAGAGATACCATTGGCAGCTGCTGAGGTGAGGGAGCAAATATCTTTGCTCTTGGTGCTTGGGCCAGCGTTCTGGAAAGGCAGCCTTGGCATGGCTGGAGAAGCAGGGGAGATGAAGCAGCAAGATCTGAGGTTGAGATCTTCTCAGAAATGAAGGCATTACCACACTGCTCTATCATCAGAGCAGCAGACCCAACCTCTCCCCATTCTGGGAGAATTTGGCCTTACCTTGGCCCAGGCCAGCATCACATCAGTGATGGCATCAGTCTGGAGCCCAGGCTGCACAATGCTGTGACCAGCTCAACACAATGCCACTCTGTGTGACAGCTTGTTTCATGTTGGGGGTGGTTAGCAAGTCCCCCAGAATGACCTCAGCAACTTCACTTTTTAAGCAGCAGTCCTTGGAACTGAGCTGGCTGACAGGAGGTGGCATCATTAATGGCAGGACCAGGTCCTCTTCTGGGAAATGTGGATTCTTGCTACAATGGCCATTTGCTTGAGATTTACTACTTTACTTTTTCCTTCTAAAAACCACAGGTTGACGTTATTATATCATAAGTATGAAGTAGGTCAATATGAAACCATAAATGTCTGCATACAGAGCAAATTACATTGTGTCAGTGGCACTGCATGATCTATTATATTCCTTATGGCATAACTCTGAGGAGAGCTGATTCTTCAGAAATGAAAAATGATTAATGAGCTCTCAGACTACAAGTGATTTTTCTTAACAAAACATATATGATAGTTGCCAGGGCTTTTCCTTTCTGTTGAGTTTCTTCTCTATTTCTGGGGAAGGGAATCTTCCCCCCTCAGTTTTGAAGGTGGCTGATATCTCAGTGAGACGCATCATCAGGTATTCACCTTCACTGTTGTTTCTTGAGTTGCTTTCTAAGTAGTTTTGCAGTGAGATTTCTGTTCCTTCTGATTCCTAGTAAGCAGGGTGAAGAGAACCTGGTCTGACTGGAACCCACATCTGTTCTTAACTTGGCTGACGGGTTGAGTAGGATCACCAAAATGAATAAATGTTGAGTATGAGAAAGTTTATTCTTAGTCTCTCTGACTCTGTTGTATTTAGAATAAAATCTCTGTAGTTCCAGAATTAAAGTTTAAGACAGTAACTTTCTGTTATCTTTGATAATATATTAGCAAACAGAAAAGCAGGGCACAAAAAAGCTTCTATTTTCAGAAAAACCTGGGGAGCAAGAATTGAAACTAGACAGAACTAAAAATGAGTGATTGCTCAAGCAGAACTCTGAAGGGAAAATAAAGCTGTTTTGAAAAGCTTGAGCTCACTTCATATATATATAATTTTTTTTTTTTTTTTTTTTTTTGCTAATAATTTTAGTATTCCGTCTACTGAGTATATGGAAGTAATATTTTAATCTTTTTCAGCAAGGAAAGGAAAATCACTGTGTTTCATGAGTCATGTAACAGCAGGCAACTGAATTAGCTATTTGCAGACGTGTTTTAAGTATAGCTGCAGTGCCAGCCACGGAGATACATTTAGGCTGATCAGTCCTCAGTCTGCATTCTCTGCAAGATCTGCTCCTCTTTCCAAGTGTTGTGCAAGTTATGACAGGTTTCTACTTCTGTTTTTGTCATTGCAGTATGTTGTACATTTTTGCAAACATTTTCTCTTTTTGTTGAGATTGCTGGTGCTTTGCCCATCAGCCCATTCTACCCAGTAGGCTTCATATTCCTCTAAATAACTCCTCGCTGTCCTCCCCTTTCTAGCTCACATTCCAGGAGGTGGTAACATTCTGTTTAACATTCCAGGTGGCATGGTGCTGGGCAGCTTCCTGCTGGCCATCCAAGGGGCTGAATTGACCATGTCAAAGGAGCTGGTGCTAGTTTTGCCTGATGTAGATAAGGTGCATCTACTATGCAGCTACTCTGCAGTTGATTTTACCTCCCTCTTTTTTTTTTTCCTTTTTCTTTTTTTTTTTCCCTAGTAGCCATCTCCCACTTCCTGCATCTTAGACTTCTGCTTTTTCTCTTGTGCAATTAACTGGCAACTTGGACCGGCACATCTGTGTGTTGTGGTACCTTGGCCTTCACTCAGTCATTGTGATGGATGGCCTACCCAGCTGCATTGCTCATCTCATGCTGTCGTCTCTTAATTCTGCTGGGACAGCACAAAAGTTCCCCCAGAGAGAATCCAGTCCTGAATGGGGTCCACATCTCTCACCTCACAGCAGGAGGTGCAAGAAGGTACATCTGCCCCATACAGCTTGCCTAAACAGAATAGTTGCCTGTGAATAATTTCTGAGCACCCATAATAACTCTTCCTTTTCATCGTTCCTAGATTGCCTTGAGCCTTCAGTCAAGCATGTTAGCTTATTGCAGGAGGCTGAAATCTTTATGACGTGGTGCTGTAGAAAGTATGTGCTCTTCAGTATTTCTGCCAGCGGTAGTGACTGTCTTTGCTTTCAGCCTCTATTGTAACAGCTTCTGTTTTCCCAGGGCTGTGTCATGTGTTCTGAACTACTGGAAATGCGTGAAGGCTGCAGTCTCAGATCTCCCCTGCACAGCAGCACAGTTCTGGCTGCTGCGTGGGCCAGCTCTTCACTAATGTTAATCCAGTAGTAGTTTGCTGGGATCACTTCTCTGCTTATTTCTTCACCTGTCCAGTCAAATGTCTGTTCCCAGATCTTGGACCATCTCTACTGTTCACTAGCATGCACTGGCTGCCCTGAGTATCCTCAGGATCTTCTAAGCTGTGGAAGGACGTGGAGGTACAGATCACTGCTTGAGTCCTTATGCCTCCTTGGTCTGAGCGTATTCTGGATAACTCAGCTGGAGTCTTTTCAGTGTCCTCAGTATTTGATGTTTGATGGATAGACAGCCTCCCTGGTATTATGCTTAAAGTACTTGCAAAGGATTGGATGTAACTTAATATCATGTTCCTGGATTGTCTTTGTCTCATCTCTGTTCCTCCTACAAGAGAGTTCTTGCTGAAATTTTGACCCTTGGTTCAGCTCACACTTAACCTCTAGACCCTGGCTGATGTTTGCTGCAGATCAGACTCAACAGTATTTTTACCTCTCTGTCAGTTTCGCTAAGAAAGCCAGCCACCTTCTTTATTATGCAAGGACTTCTCAGTGCTGCTGACAAGGAATAATTTTGCCCTAGGAATGCGTTTCTCTGTCCTTCACAGGTTAAATAGCAAGAATTATTCCTACTAAACAGGAATTCACAGTCAGTGCCTTGGTCTGTGGGACTGTCAAGGCTCTTTGCCAGAGGGTTTCCTCCCTGGTGCTAAGTTTTTTTGTTGTTGTTGTTTCAGTGGACACATTTTCATCACCATCAGAACAGTTATTTTTTCAATGACTCCACTGTGGGTAATGTGATCAAGTGTTTTAGGAAGCCTGGGGCTTCATAGAGGGACACCAGCTGATTCATTGCTGAGCTCTAAGCATGCAGCACCTGGGGAGCATGATGTTACCAGCCGCTCCCAGTATTACTCTCAGACCTTGGCTTACAGTGCCCTCCTGACATGCAGTGTGGAAGATGTCCCCAATGTCTGTTTCTAAAGACTCTGAATGACAACGTCTGCTCTTTTGTGGGTATGCTAGAGGCCATATGTTTCTGTAGCGTTCATAGTTAGCTTCTGTGTCATATTAATAGCACTTGGCCACAATTCCAGAGTCTAATGGTGCCACTTAGGAGTGCTGCAGGAGATTACATTGCAGTGACTCCCCCCATCCAGCTGGGGCTGAATCAGTCATTGATCTCAGCATAGCTGAAAATTTAGCAGCTGAATTGCTGGCAGGTTGTTCTGGTAATGCAGGATACTGAGTCACTGAATGTACTACAGTCATAAAGCAGCTCTCTCTCATCTGGAAATGATGGGGTAGGTAGAAATGTGGATTGAAGCAGGAGATGCTGACCCGTCACACTGTACTGTGCTTATGGGAAGGGTCCTGGGAGAAGGCAGGAAGATTTCCAAGTAAATTCTTTCTTCTTCTTTCATTTGTGAGGTATGTGAGTTTAAGCTTTATTTTGCTCTGTGCTACTAACACTCATCATTTTGATATGGTCCTAGGATATCTCAGCTGGTTTTAATGTCCAGAAATGTGTCTTTATATTTAGATTTGTGTCTCTGCAGTGCTTTCTTGGCAGCTAGAAACAACCACAAAAGTTTTTATCTCTAATTAAGAGTCCCTGTGTCTCCAAGGCTACCTATAACATGGAATTTCCAAGTTTATAATGAAAGTATGTATTTCTCATACTGAGTCTTTTTCTGAGAGGCGGGTGAAAAATCCAGTGTTTCTTTGTATTCACGTTCTGTCCAAGATCAAAAATTGTACAGAACTTTTACCGTGTATTCATGTTTTGGATATTGTACAGGGCAGCTGAGTCTTCATTTGCTTCTTTATCTTTGTTTCCTAGGGAGCAAGCTTCTGGGAGAACCTCAGGTGCACTTTAAGGAGAGAAAGGAGATCAGAACCCCTTGGAGTGCCTTTTTTTGGTGCTGGTTGTAGCACCAAAACTCGAAACACCAGCAACTCGAACAAAGTTGCTGAGGAGAAAGTTCAGATAAAAGCATAGCATTTTCTTTTAGTTTATTTCTTTATATACTCTTGGCTTGGATGGAAAGAGTGCTTCTAACTCCAGGAAATATATTCCATGAGTTTCTGCTCTTTTAGAGTGTCAGGAATTAGCGCGTTGTGCTCTCCTTGCCAGCCAGCATCCTCCACAGTATGGTCTTGTATTATCTGCTCGTTCTGAATACTGACACCATCCTAGTGAAGGACCAGAAAGCCAGATGTCCATTCTCAAATACTTTCAAAAGCAGACAGATGTCACATACTTAACTGGCTGTATAATCTTCAGAAATTCCATCGGTGTGTCCTGGCCTCTTCAAAGATAACAGTTCCACTTATGCTTTAAATTAAACCTGTCTGGGCATTAGTATTTGTAAAATTCAGAACAAATTAAAAAGAGGATAATTATAGAGAATATTTTTGTTCATCTTTCAGTACTTATTCAACTGCATGCCAAAGCTTGAACAGGTCGGCACTGGTTTTATCCTTTCAGTGCAAAACAGCTTCACATCACTGTGTGAAGAACTGTGAAATAGCTCTCATTTTTCCTTCTGGCTGATTTTAATGGCCAGCTCCATGCCTTGCAGGAGTCCCAGGCCAGAAGGTAAGGTCTGATGTCTATCTCATTCACTGACAGGTAGTGCAATTTTCTGGCCACCAATCTGGTCCTCTGTAGGGATTTTTTGCCTTCAAAGTGCTTTGTCTGCAAGTTGTGATTTTTTGAATTCATGCATGGCAAAGACCTGCTATAGATATGATGTTGCCTTTCAAATAAAGTGGGTGTAACAGGCTTCACTGATCTGTAATTGATCAAAATTTGGACCAGTTCCCACCTAGATTTTATCCTTTCCAGTTAGTGGCGATTCCAAATCCATTCACAAATATTTTAGGTATGAAGAAACTGTTTTGCAGTTTCCTGAAGCTGAGAAAATGAGAAGCAAATCATTGTCTAAGGAAGATGCTATTTCAAAAAAAAAAAAAAAAAAAGAAAAGAAACGCAGAGAGACAAAAGCAAAGCAAAAAAGGCACAAAGCACATGAATGACGTTTCAGTATTGTTCTTCATTTGTTTACTTTATTCATGGACACAAAACCAATGTCAGCTTTCACAGATACTTAAGGGAATGATTTAGCTCCTGTGATTCTCAGCTTTGTTCTCAATTAAATGGAGACCTACATCAGCTGCATCTCTGCTCCCAGCCACCTGAAGCTTGACCTCTGTATTTGGAGGTAGCAGGCAATGGCTGAGTCGGTTTGTAGACTACTGAAAATGATTATAGAGGAATACTAGCAATACACAATGCCCTATACCCTCTCATTTCTATGTCTTTCAGTGATATACGGGGCTTTTCAAGTCTGATGTAAACACTCATATCTTTAAATGAAGATAAATTAAGAACAGAGAAGTCAGTCTCTGTTGGCACTGAGTATTAAACGTGAGCAGTGGCTGGAGGGCTTTCTCTCTCTTCTGGTGCTTCTTTCCCAGTTCCACCAGTTCTGTGCCCAGCAAGGGTGTACTGTATGTGCTTATAGTTTACAGGCATACAGTGGTAGCAGTACTGAGTGCCAATGATCTCTCTAGAAAATACCTCTGGATCTTCCTTTTCTACTTCTTTTCATCAAAAGCTATGTATATGATTTCAGGGCAAGGAACAAAACCTCCTTGATGAAAATCACGGTAAGAAGATAGGATTTTGGATAGAAGTGTTCCTGGTATTTTTCTTTCTTCCCCCCTGTGGACTGAAGCTGGTAAATGCTTGTTTTCTTACCTGTCACATCATCTTGGCTTTATTTCCATGAAAGTAAGGGAGCATTGGGAACTCTCAGTCTCTATGGAGATCTGGGAAATTTTAAGGTTGCATTTCTGTAGTGTGGTGTAGTGGAAATGCTAAGTCATGGCTTGAAACAGTGATTGAGCACCCAGTGAAAAGGAAGGGCCAAACCAGGGGAGCTCAGCTGCATGTGATGCACCTGTGTGACTGGAAGGGGTGGAGCCAGGATCCACCCCTTCCCAGACTTCATATAAGGGTAGGCAGTGGAAGTGAGGGTATTTTGCTGAGATCTGTGTGTACCTGAGGCCTTTTAAGGGTGAGCAGGTTCTTTCCTTTTTTTTTTTTTTTTTTTTTTTTTTTTTCCTGTGTCCGTGACATCTGCATTTGAGCATATCCTTGCTTACTGAAGCCCAGGACTTTGCTACCATGCTGTCATTGTTGCTCTTTCCATTGTGTTAGAGTGTTACATGTGATTTGTCTTTGTACTTCTTGAGAAGACCCTTGTTCAAGAATGAAGATAAGGAATATTTAGTGATTTCATCTATCAACTTTCCCTATAAAAGTTAGGGTGCAAGAGAGTGAACTTAAGAGAGAAAAATCCTGGGGCACTTGTACCAGTTTAGCTGTTTGCACACCGTGCTCCAGTTTTCTCCCTGCTCAGCATAAAGCTTTTGGTTGTTTTTAAACTGTGTGCTGCAAAACACAGTTCTCTAGGACTTCTCGTGTGTTGAAACTAAACTGGGCTTTCTTTAGGGAGCAGTGTATTGTTAATAGTTGTGTTTACAAAGAATGTAAAAAGGCACAGACTCTTACACAAGAGATTTAGGACCACCATTGCTACTCTGACAGCTGGGAGCAGAGATGATGACTCTTTTCTACCCAGCTTTCACTTTGTGTGTTTCTGTAAATCTGGTGTCATGCAGGTAACAGTCATTTCCCTAGAAATCCTAGTGGGTAAATATGAAGCATAATGATTTATAAAAAAATTTGCAATATAGAACACAGTAGTAACTATATATGTGTTTTGCCATTTTAAGTTGATTGTTTCTTTCATCATCTTCATGATCTTATCTGTTAAAACATTCTAAGCTATATCAAATGACTTTAACGTTTACTATGGCTGGTATGATAGTAGATCAAGTGAGATCTTTCCTGGGTAAAGTAACATGAGTGACACCCAGACACTTTACCTATGAGTTGCAGCGTGTTTTTCCTTTCTCCCATTGAAACTGTAGCTTTAAGTTCTCTGAAGAAAGAATTTGATTGTGTTAAAATCAACTTTGTCTACGTCAGACATTTTAATTGTGCTTGTATGGATACTTCTGCCTAGAAAGATAAAATATTAAACACATAATGAATAATGCATCTGTCTCACAGTACTATGATCTTTTTATGTGAATAAGGAAGTCATAACTTGCCTAGGTATTGAATTGGCACAATATCTGCTATTATTTCTGCAGTGACTACTCACACAGTGAGAAGTTACACGATGTGATGCCAAACATTGGTTATGTTTTTAGAGAAGAAATGGTATTTTTCCATCTCCCACTGCAGGAACAGGGCTACACATTTGCCTGCTCCCTGCAGTAATGCAGTTGTGTGGAGAGCCAAGATTTAATGCAGCAGTATACAGAGAAGTCAATAGATGGAGATGACCATATGAAAGTGCATCTTGACTCATGAAAGAAAACTGAAGATGCGTTCATTGGGTAAAGAGCTGTTCATTAATGACCTTTGACTTCAAGATTCTTTCTTTGAGGATGCAGTTCTTTTCTCTCTTGCCACACAATAAAACTATCTTGGGTGACTCTGCTTCACTGTTTTTGCAGCTAAGCACCAGTTACCACTGCCATTCCCCCCTTATCTTCCCTCCCTCCTTTCACTAGTATAACCTGCTCTGTTGACTGCAGTCAGACCACTGGATGATGCTGGTTTTGTCCATCGGTTCTTTTTCAACTAATATATTTTTCTTTTAACTTTAGGTAAAAATATATGTTTCCCACTGCCCTTCAGAGAAGGTATTTGTTCTGAGGTTTCAGTTACACAGAGGCTGTGTCCTTTAGTTTTCAAGACAGAGAGATTTTCATTCCTATTTGCCTGTATGAGGACTGGGTGCTATTATGGAACATTTCCTCTTTAAAGAAAAACTTTAAAATGGGAGAATTTCACTTTTAAAATTAATCACCATGGCAACCTTTACAGCGAATTTCCAAACATAGAAAGTTGCCTTTAAGAAGCATGGTTCTCTAAGAGAAAGGTGAGTTTTTACAGCTTCTAACAATGCTCCAAGAGAATATAAGATTTTACAGGGATTGGTTTGAGGGATTTTTATATGGAGAAAGGAACAGTTATATGATCCTGAAGCTGATTTTTCTTCTTCTTCTTCTTTTTTTTTAAGATGCTGCATGCTAACTAATTTCATCATAATGCTGGCTTAAAATAGACTTGGAGAATTAGAGCCTGGAGATAATACTTGTGATGAGGTCTAACTAGATATCATCTAAGTGAATATTTAGTTAAGAATTTGCCAGTGATTCTCTCATACTTTCAACAATATTTTTCCTAGTTTTGGGCTGTCTTTTTATGCATATCCGGGATCTTACTGGCAAATAATAAATACTGTTCTTAAAATTGAAGAAGCATGTGAGGTAATAGAACAATGGGGAAAAAGTTGTTCATGCATTAAAAGAAGAAAATCCCTCACACATTACAGTTCAGTGAGATGTAACTTTATAAGTCATCTCTGTGTTCCTCTGATTCTCTCAGTACTCAGCTGAGTTATTTAATGTTCTATTATCTATGTGTATTAAATCCAAGGAACAAGGAAGTTATTTTCCTACTGAAAATTCCAAAGTGAAATTATTAAGTGTCCTATGAAATCCTGATGTCTTCTCTGAAATGGGAACTCTCGTGTTTCATTCTGAAATCACTGCAGTAAGAGTGTTTTACAGGTGAATTTCTTATGACCAAAAGTATGAGACTTCTTTTGGGAAAAGGGGCTAAAGAAATTGTCTCAGTGAAGATTTCATAGGGTGGTAAGGAAACTGATGGACTGGTAAGAAGCAGCCAATTTTTATTAAATTTCAAGTTTACCACAGAAAATGTTCAGCTACAGAAAATTCCAGTCAGCCCTGAATGACTGGGAAGTGTTTGAGAGAAGGGGGAACTGATCCTGTAGAACACATAAGGATCAGGAGGTCTTCATACCACCTGGCAGTGGAACTGTAGGGTCTGGGCTGCCTGTGGGTCACTGACATCTGGAGTAGCCATGATGGGCTCCAGTTATGCACTCACTGACTGGTTTTATTTAGGTTTGTTTTGCCGCAGTTCTGTTGTGTTTCACTAGTCTGCTCCCCAGCGTGAAGAAAGCAAGTTGGTTCTGCTGGAACTAGGGGTGAGTGTTGTTGTCAGTGTATCTGTGTATAGTGCTTTACCTGGAAGAAATAAGTCGTAAAGCACTTCCAACCATGGGGTAGTTTGTGAAAGAGTTTTCATCTTATTAGTGTAACAAGTTATTTAAAAGTGACAGCCTGAAGTTCAGTACCTCAGTAGTTCAATTAAAAGGAAGCACAGTTAAAAATAAGTGCAATTACTTAATTATTCATGTTATGTAACATCTTTAGAAAAGTCTCACTTTTGGAGCTAAGTTAGTAGTAATGCTAGTAACATTTATCTGCAATGTGTGTTCTTATGATAGCCATCATGCTCATGTATTCTTAATTAATGTGAAATGTAGGTTAAAAAAAATAGCCTTTAGTGATGAAAGAATAGCATTGGTGTGATCTGAAAGGTTGTTTCTTCTAGTGCATAAAGGGTCCGATTAAGAACTGTACATTCCAAAGTCAACTGAAAGCTTGGCAAGGTTTTTGGTCAGTGAGCAGCTCAGCAAGCAGTACCTTTGTAAAAAAAATGTACTGAGGTGTGAAACTGTAAGAAAGCCAATTGCAGGTCATACCATGTGACTGCAAGTTTAAGAAGTGTTTCAAAAAAGAAGCAACTGTTGGGAATTACCATAACTGAATTTCAGAAAAACTGGTTGAAAGAGTGACCTTAGACAGGTTGTCAAATGCTTTGTTTCCTCGTTGCTTCTGATAGATGGGATTATAGCTAGGTCAAAACATTTCTCTTACCATCTGTCAGCACACAGCAAAACAGAATATATACTTTTTACCAAGAAAGCGTGATTTGGGGTCTATAGCTGTGAAAGATGAGTCTTTATTTTTGTGTTTTTACAGGCAGTGATCATTAATTTCTATAGAACTGGTGAACGTTAATCTTTTCACATCACAAATAACTGTAATTTTAAAACCTAGGAGAAGATATAAGTTGTGCCATAGTCCAATAAAAAAAGTAGAAAACTGTTTCATATGTTCCTAGACCGTTGCACTTTTAGAAATTAGAAGGAAAGCAGACAGAATTATTACTTTGCATGAACTATGAAAACTTAGGATCTATTCACTGAATGAGGATATAGTGTTGGGGGAGTTCTGGAATTCTGAATTGTGGGCATTCAGAGAGATGGGATTAAAGTAACTGATTTAGTATTTTAATTGAAGATAATATATAAAAGATTTTGACATATGCAGTTAAATTCTAAGGAGGAAAAAGCAGTGAGGGAACAGATAAAAGTACCAAGTATCTTGAGGACACTTGGATAGCAATTCTTAGAATTTATAAATTCTTATTTATCACCGTTGTGCTTGGTCTAACATTTAACTTCTAGTGTATTTACGTATAAAATGGGTTGTCAACTGGAAAAGCTGAGAAGTAAATTTAAAAGGCTCGAGATTGTAGATGATAGAATTTTCCTTATCTTGGTGCATTTAGGTTTACTCTTTAAAGACCAGGTGATGACCCGTCATTTAAAAAAATGCATTATGTCAGAAATAAGTTTGGGAGTTGATGTCCTGGTTGGGCACAAATGCAGGAGATAGTGGCGAAAAAGAAAACAGAATATAACATTCCCTTCCTTAAGATGGTTCAACTACTGAAGCTGTTATTGTATGTATCCGTAAAATGTATCACAGAATTGATGGAGGGACCTCCAGAGGTTATCAAGTCCAGCCCCTCTGCAAACCAGGCTCCCTGCAGCAGGCTACATAGGTAGGCATCCAGGTGGGTCTTGAATATCTCCAGAGAAGTAGAATCCAAAACCGCCCTGGGCAGCCTGTTCCAGTCCTCTGTCACCCTCACTGTGAAGAAGTTCCTTCACATATTGATGCAGAAATTCAGTCCAGTTCATGGCTGTTCGCTTCAGTTTATGGCTGTTTCCTCTTGTCCTGTCTCCACAAACCACTGAAAAGAGGTTAGCCATGTCTCTTTGACTCCAACAGTTAAGATACTTATAAACATTCATCAGATCCCCTCTACGTCTTCTTTTCTCAAGGCTGAACAGACCCAGTTTGCTCAGCTTTTCCTCATAGGGGACATGCTCCAGGCCTGTGAAGACCATGCTTAATTTTCAGCAGGCATATATGTCATATAAGGAGACTAAAAACATCATGAATGTTATCAGGAATTGAGAGAAAGTGCTAAGACGTATTATGTTCTTATGTTCCTTTTCTCAAAAAGTTTTGTCCCTTAGAATTCTAACTCTCCTGCTTCTTTCACTCCTCGGCACATACGTATGTTGCTCCAGAAGCTTGTAAAAAATAAAAAAAATAAAAAAAAATCTGCACCAGTGGAGATGACCCACGTTTTCACAACTACTATGATGGTGTCTTTGCATACTTGCTAGGAAAATGTTGTCCATGCAGTCCATCTTTCATCAGTCCCAACAGATGGAAGTCAGAAGGCAAGAAATCTGGACTATACAGTGGGTGTGATAGGACAGTCCAGTCAAGATTGGCAGTGTGTTCCATGGTCTTCAAACTGGTATGGGGCCTGGCATTATTGTGTTGCAAGAGGAAGGTTGTCTTCTTCTCTGGCATGACTCTGGAAGTTCGATCCTTCAGGTCAGTCAGTGTTGCAGTGTCAGAGTTGATGGTTTGTCCTGGTTCCAGGAAATCCAGAAGGATCACCTCTTTCTTATCCCAAAAGACACTGCACATCACTTTACCCTCTGAGAGCTGCATCTTGAACTTTTTCTTCAATAGAGAATTCACATGTTGCCACTCCATGGACTGTTGTTTGACTTCAGGTTGAAGTGAGAACAACACTTCTTGTCACAGGAAACGATGTGATACAGGAAATTGTCACCTTCAGCCTCATACTGGTTCAGTAGATCCTGACGAAGTTCCACACAGTGTTCTTTCTATTCCTGTGTGAGCATTTGTGGGACCCACCTGGTGCCAACTTTGCCATAGTTCAATGTTACCACCATTGTTTTCAACAGATTGAGGCTGATATCCAGCCCTGTTCACTGTTCCCTGTTCGTAATCCACCAATTTGTGTGGATGAGCTGATTGAGATACTCTTCACTTCATGATGTGACAGCTGTGCATGGCTTTCTGAAATGTGGTTTGTCTTTCATGTCGCTGTCGCCACTGTTGATGCACCCCTACCACTTCACTGTGTCAACCAACATCCTCTGTTCGTGTTCCATAAATGTTCAGCAAGCATCAGTGAATGTCAATGGGTGCAACTTTTTCCATGTGGAGGAATTCAGTGACATACCTTTGCTTCATGTGTTCTTCCACGTCAGATGCCATTTTGTCAGACTGTCCCTCTGCTGCCATCTGTTGCACAGAAACAAAATGTAATGGAATATTGTTGGGAAGGTTCAACCTCTACTGCCATACCACCAACATTCACCTCTGATGTCATAACCCAACATGGAATAGGAGACGTTGCTTTTGAAGCAGCCCTTGTACTTTTTGGTTGAAGCATTAAAATCGTCTTTGGAAATCTATTTAAGATTGCAGGTAGTGCCATTGGAATTATGACTGCTGTGGTCCATTAATACCATTTTATTAGCAGGCTCATATTGCTTTGTATAAGAAGAAAAAGTTTTCTGTTTGGTGACCACTCATGCTAATTTATCAAAAATATCCCTTGCTAAAGCCTCTCACTTGCAAGGTGTAGGTTTATGATCAGAAAGGTATTTAAAGAAAAGGGTGCAGCCAGCAGTATCCAGGTTATTTAGTGCCATTTTGATTCTGAGGCTTAGATCTAATACAAAGAGATATGCATTGCTTTTTCTTTCAGGGACTTTCTAAGGCAGGTTTATGTAGTTATATGGAACCAGACATTCATCCAGGGATGGAATTAGGTGTGTTTTAATTATTTATTGTTTTTTATTTTATTGATATATATATATATATATATTTAGTTTAGGGGTTCTGTTTTTTTTTTTTGTTTTTTGTTTTGTTTTTTTTTTTTTTTAAGAAGGGCTTTGCATTTGGTAGGTGTTGATTTCCCCTCCAAGCCTTTGACTAGAAGGCTAGGACACCCTTCAATATTTTTAGGTTTAATTGCCCTACTGATGGACATTACTATTTTCCTGGTTTATTACACCACTGCTCCTGTATTTGAATTTCCTCTTTGTGGGTAGCAGCATGACAGTAGAGAACATAACCATCTTAAACTGTTCAAAGATAGGCCTGGTTAATAATAAAGTAAGCTCTTTGCAGAAGTATTGCTAACATGTTTCATGATTGTATGGGTAGTTTTGGTGATGAGATTTCATCTTATGGATTGTTCATAAAAATTACCTTCCACAAATCTGTTTAACTGTATGTTGTGGACTCCACGAGAAATGATATCTGAGAATAGAAGTAGTTTTTATTCCTTAACTATATGCTTTTACTTGAATGCTCAAACATTCAGCACCTGTGATATTCAGAACAAACTTAACATAATTTTCAGATTGGAATGTTCTGACAAATAGAATTTACAGATTTTATAACGTTTGTTGCATATGTATTGTGTTTTTTTTAAATTATTTTTTACATTTTGTATGTTGTTTTGAAAAGGAATCATCGGTAATGAGACATTCAGTGTCAGTGTAAGTGAAGACTGGGAAGTTTTCTTGGAAGAATATTTGTGAAAGTCCTTTCACTGAAAAGATGGCATTTGTAGGAGCTAAATTTAGGCTTCTTTGTATAGGTTCTTTCTATAATAAGGTTGTCTTAGGCAGGTTCAGAAAAGTTGTGACCCTCTACCTCCTCTTAACCTTTAGGAATAACATCTGATATGTGTAGTTCATAACATGAGCCTTAAAGTCTGTCTTACATACTTTTTATGATTTTCTGAATTGCTAATGTGTCAGAATTATTCACGCTTGAAAGAATGACAGGCCTTGCCCTTACATGGGTTTGCTATACAGTAAATGAGTTGCATAGACTGCCTTTTACAAAAATGAGTCTGTATATTATAGGCTTCACATTCTATGATGTAGTTACTAGATTTTTGTAGCCTCCTACCATTTTTTCCTGACTCTGCTATAAAGTTTGAGAAATTAAAATTACAGCGATCAGTAAAACACTTTGTTCCCTGTCTCTGCAAACTACTCTGCCAAGTTCAGACAATCGTGAGATTAGTGCCGTCTTTCAGAGTTTATTGGTCTTCCATCAGAAATATGGTGTAGCTTAGAACAGAAATAAGCATGACCTATGTGCTTTAGTCAGTCCAGGTTGGCGTAAGTTGAGAACAATCATCAAATTCCTAAGAGGAACATAAGCAGGGACATGGCAGGTTTACATACCCTTTTCAGTAGCATCTTGTTACTGTTAATTGTCTGGAGTCGTGCCAGAAAGATGAGGTGGCAGATGAACACAGATTTTCACTGGCATCTGCTGCACACTACAGCTGCTATCCCGTCTGGGGATCACCCTCACTTTATGACCATTTAGAAATCTTGGCAGCATAGTCTTTATTACTACCAAATTGTTACTTTCCAAGAGAGAGTGCTGGAAATTTATGGTGTACAGGAGAAAGACAAGTCACACACATCTCAACACTTCTGATATAAATGGCCCCTGATAACATTTTTTAGGTCCTGAAATGTGCCTGCAGTTTCCAGGCTGTGGGAACAGCCTTGATATCCCATACAGATAGTTGTTCTGGGACAAAACCCTCCTAGGTGCCAGACTTGACCCAGAACAGGTGATCTGTGTAGTCATATAGCTATCAGTCAAAATGAATATTTAGTTTGAAATTATTCAAATGGTGTGCCTTTCTGCAATATAGGACATGATGTTTTTTTCTTACTGAGAGGAGACTGTAGAGCTCGATAGTTTCCATGAATCAACATTAATTCCCCTCTGCTTCTCCATCCTTGTTTCTGCCCAAGCTGTGTGAGGGACCATGCCATAGTGCCCAAGAGTATGGATGGTGTACCAGTCCCCTAAACACGATGCTAAAATACAGTTAAATCAAGCCTAGTTGCTGTGCTGAAAATTGCTTCTGCTGGTACTGTGGAGGCAGACACATTCAGATACATCCTGAGCTATCTTTTTCTCCATCTGTGAAGTCTCCTGGGTCTTTTCCTGTTCCACGGATGATGTCTCAGGTTGATCGCACTGTTCTGCGTTATAGAGAATATTCAATTAAATAAGGTAAAATGAGATGTACTGTAGCAATTGGCATTCAGGTAGTACATTAATACTTCAAAAGGAAAGAAAATCTGCAGAAATCTCGTGGTTAGTCCCTCACTTCATTCTTTGGTCAGGAAAAAGCCTCTGGGACTTAGTGTTTGTTTTCTCTGGACATGGTGGTTTGCACTGGTGTCTGTAGTACCTATTACTGCTCTGTGTGCTGTTACCATTTACTATGAATGTATGAGAAAAAGGCTCAAAAATAAGTGCCAACTAACTTAACAAAAAAAATCTTTAATTTTAGAAAATCAAATAGCTAGTTGTACAGAAAGAAAACAATTCTGAGCACAGTGCTTAACATAAGTGAAAGTAAGTTTTAAATGACTTCATTTCTGAGTCTATTTTTGACAAGTAAATGCTGTGCGTATGTAGTAAAATGAGTAAGACAAGTACCGCTGCTTCCAAATCAGTAACAGCCACTTAAGAATAGAGAGTCAATCTTCCAGTTTCTTTTGAAACATAGACATTGCTTCAGAACATGAGGAGTTGACATGACGTTGTTTATTGTGACAGAAACAGAGATCTAAATCTGTTGTTTTCAGTACGATCCTACATTCATTGTACTATAATTCTTGCTTACCCAGTACAGGGGAGGGTGTAACAAGTCTGAGCATCCAATCAACAGAAATTATGTTATTCTTGTAATTTCTTTATCTTTGAATCTCATTTGAGCAATTTTGGTAGTCACTTTTGAACACAATGAAACTCTGGTATTCAACTTCTGGTTGAAATATTTCATATTGGTTGCAGTCCTTGCTTTGCTATACTTCATTTTTTGGATGTGTTTTGCTCTCTGATTCTAATTTTTATATTTTGAATTCTTTCTTACTGCTTGTATATTACAGTAGCATTAATTGATGATTGGCTTTCCAGATGGTGTTTCAGTAATTGATATGATAATAGTTTTTTGGCTTGCTCAGAGGCAACTGATATTCTAATTGATAATTTGTATTCAATTTGATATGTTAGATAACATCTTTCAAAGTTACAAGTCATTATAAAATCAAAAGCCAAAATATTCCAGTCCAGACAGTCAGATTTATTTCCTTCTTTCTTTCTCTTTTCTCTTTTCTCTTTTCTCTTTTCTCTTTTCTCTTTTCTCTTTTCTCTTTTCTCTTTTCTCTTTTCTCTTTTCTCTTTTCTCTTTTCTCTTTTCTCTTTTCTCTTTTCTCTTTTCTCTTTTCTCTTTTCTCTTTTCTCTTTTCTCTTTTCTCTTTTCTCTTTTCTCTTCTTTTCTCTTTTCTCTTCTTTTCTCTTTTCTCTTCTTTTCTCTTTTCTCTTTTCTCTTTTTTTTGTCAGCACAAACAACCAGTTTTTTCTTAACAATTTGACTTTTTTTTTTTTCTTTTTTGGGTAGAGAAATATTCTACTGAAATCTTCTACAGCAATTATCAAATTTCAGGGCAATCTGTGCTTTCTCACTACTGTTTCCATATTAGAGTAAGTAGAGGAATGTTTTTTTCTTTTTTCTTTCTTTATTTTTCACATCATGCATCATTATAAATACAATTCTAATGTTATTAAAAGTCCAGGTACAACAATAGAGCAAATCAGAGTAGATACTAAAACAAAAAGAGGAATAAAGACATCAACAAAATCACAGGGAAGCCTGGTAGGAATTCAGTCAGCAGGAGTGGTGACAAACGACACGGACCGCAGTTTGCTGGGGGAACTGATAGGTGGCATGTTTTACGTGAAATTGTTAGGCATGTATCCTGACTGCCTGGGAAAAAATGGAAGCATACAGGCATTTGTAATGTGTTTTGGTTTTGTAGAATGGAATTAAAAAGTGAAACGTTAAAAATAAAGATACAGGACTTAGAAATGCATCAAACTAGCCATATTGGAATAAAAATTCCCATTTACTTTCTTGGGCGTGTAAGAGTTGCAGAAGTGGCACCCTGCATTAACAGCACAGTCCTCAGGCAGTTTAGGTGGAAACAGCCCCTCTTCAGGGCTATGAAGAGTCATGGAGCTGTCCAGCTCAGCAGTATGGTCACACCCTCCAACAGGGAGTCTCATCATGGTTCTCAAGTAAAATATAGGTCCCCCCTGAAAGCTGCATATAGCAGTCATGATAAGTAATCACTGCTGAATGTTAGCTTGTTGTAATTCAATAAATTGCACTCAAGTCTATAAAATAAGCCCTTTGATGATGGGCCTAAGGTAAGTACAAACTCTTTATTCATTAGGAATTTGCTTAGTGCTGGCAGAGTTAAGTTAACGCTGTCTCTGGATTGCAAGTATTCCATAGGTATTGTATCTCCTGTCAATCTGGGGAGAAAAAGCTGCTCTGGCCTAAAGCACATTGGCAAGTGTAAACCTTTGTCCTCCTGAAGTCTGAGACATCTTAGCCATTCTTTTCTAAATCAGTGCAGAGAAAACTGCACAACCCCAGTGGATGCACAGACCTTTCTTCCTGAATTCCTAGTTTAAGTTCAGCTGTCTATTTGAACACAGTTCAAATCATAGACCTTAATATTGATAGATACTGGTATGCACAGGACAATGCTACTCATCCCATTGAAGGAGAATAACTGGGGGAAAATATGCTGACAGGTAAAATGCCTTTGTGAAGATTTGTTTTGCTGCTACAGAGAACTGTACACTGATGCTCTTACAGATATGATAAATGTGAGACCTGGAAAGCAGCTAAAGTGGAAAAAGTTGCAACTTGCCTATGGGAAAACATGACATTGTTCTCTATAGCCTTTGCTTGACATGAAGACCTAAAGCAGGTGGATTAAGAAGGAGGTTCCCAGTTCACCAGAAAATTGCCTGAAGAGCTGCCACATACAACAGGGGGGCAGAGTCCATCTACATCTGTGTCTTGGGACAAAAGGTATTACAAGGGAAAGAAGAGAACTAGAAATGACATTGTTTCACTGTGTAATTCTGTGTTGAAGCCACAACCTGAACATTATGCATGTTTCCAGTCCTACTTCTTGAAACATTCTTAATGTGCCTTTCAAGTCCCCCATCCCTAAAAAAGGAAGGGAGCATAGAAAGTGTAATCAGGGGTGATTAGAGGTTCACAGTAGCATATTTATGAGGTACAGCAGTGCAAATTGGGTCTGCTAAGCTCAGGAATAGAAACAACGAAGACAGGATACAACGGAGCTCCGTAATGTCATGAGTGGAACAGAGAAATAAAAGGAAATAGTTGCTTATCTCTTCCAATGCAAAATCAAGGGGTGACAGGTTCCAGTCAAAGCACAAGAGTTATTACTTCAGAGAGTATATTTAAGCTGTGTGGCTTCTTTCCATCAGAAACTTCTTACTTTAAAACATGTACATAAATTTGGAATCCAGCAGGATGGCTCAGTTCAAATACTCTGTTTCCACCTCAAAAAAGAGCATTCATGGGAAACTAAAGCTTGTTTGTTTACTCGCGTAAAGGTCTGTAGTTCTGAGCAGTTTTTGTTGTTTTGGGTTTTGTTGTTTTTATTTTATTACATCAATGTAGTTGGAAGTTTTCCAATATTTTCAAGGCTGTACTTGAAGAATAATCTGAGTTTAGTCATGATTTGTGTTACTGATGGCAAGGGACTTGATTCTGTGTCAGACAGCTGATATTTAAACCTATGAAAAATGATTTAATCTCATGTAGGAATCCTAACACTGTTGTAACATTTTTCCCCAAAGGTATGGAGAAAGATAGCTATGCTTTCCTTTATGTGTTTATTATCTAAGTAGGGCATAGGGTGGGGAAAAAAAAAAAGAAGAAGAAGAGAGAGAGAGAATTGCCTTTTTACTGTGTTTTCAGCTGTTGGTTCAGAGGGCAGGAGGTGGATTTTTCTCTCCTGCTCATTTGTTTCCACCTAGGATTCAAAAGAAACAGAAGAGTCAGTCATGGTATCAAGCATAGCTGTCTTTCTGCTGAGCCTCAGATGAAAATGATTTTGCATGAGAAACATTTAATCTTACTTGCCCTTTCTAAGCTCCCCCTTTTCAATGCTAGCTTTAAAATGTGAAAAAAAGCTGACTATGTCTACAGAGCATCATTGACTTTAATAAGAGATGTGGCAATTTGTGCAGGCTGAAGAAAGGTTGCTTAGCTTTTTAAGGTGGACAGATCGGCTCATTTTCTCCTTTGCTGGCTGTAAAGGTAGAAAGGAACCAAATAAGCAATTTGCCCCTTTATGCAATTTGCATCTGAAAGGCTCATTTTTTGCTTTCTGCACAGTTTTCCAAAGTGCATCCTTATGACCATGCTTATCTGTGCCTTAGTGACTGCAGACTGCCCAGAGCTGCCTTGTTTCCTGGGGGCCCTACATACCTTCACAGCTGAATTCCCTTGCCCTATGCAATACCACAGTTGCTCTGCTCTGAAAGGGACCTTGAAGAAAAGGTCTGCCTCAGTTTGCTGTAGGGCTAAAGCAGAATAACAGACCCATGTAAAAAAAGAGAAACAGCTGAAGTAATTTGCCTCCAGTATGAACACTACCGTGCTGATAATAACAAAATAAAAAGCCTTATTGCACCTGCCAGCAGCAGTTTCTTTTCCCATAGATCTAGAAAACAGGTCAGGGCACTTGAGGTTAATTTAGCACTGTTAGCTAATAGATCGTTTATACAGCTTCCTGAGTCTGCATTGTGTTGTTATTGTTTACTTGTGTTCATATTATCTCTGTCTAGAGGAGGACATGTCAGGAAGGAGCCTATGAGTATGTGCGTATAGCTGAACTGTGGCTGAGCCAAACTGGCCTACCAAGCTTGCCTCAGTTTCAGTGCAGTATAATTTGGACATAGTGCCTTCCTGGCTCCGGTACTGTCACTAAAACCATCTCCTCCAGCACCAGAGCTTTGCACTATGCTCAGTCCAATGGTGCAGGTTGGCTGGAGGAGGCCTGCTTGTGGTGGGCCTTTCTTCATGCTGAGGTGTGTGTGGTGCTCAGGACCTGCTGGCCAGGGCTGAGGCAGCAGAGCCCCATCACATACTTTGGATGAGAGACTGCTATGCAGCACAGGGTGATTGATATAACATCTAAAAAGCCAACAAAACAAACAGCACAATCATATAAGGCTTTGCGTGCAGGGTAGTCCTAAGCCATGCAATGGTGCTTTCTACTTCTAGTAATCTTTCCCTCCTTTTTCTTAAGTTAGATTTTATTGCTTCCTGGCTTTGAAGTACTTCAGTACTCCACTTTAATGTTCTGATATGCAGGTTTTATCTGGAGCATTATAAATTCTCTAGTTATCTCTCTCATTATCAGAGGCAAAATATGCTCAGTATAAAAGAAATGCTGCGTTAGAGAAAAGAATAATACCTCATACAAAAGCAAAATTGGAAGCAATAAGTTAGCCAGGAGCAGGATCAAGGCTGCTCTTCCCTGCTGGCAAGCTGCGCAGCTGAGGTGGTTTTGTAGGAAGGGAGTGAAGATGCTTATCTTACATGAACCTCAAACAGAGGCCTCAGAGGAGAACAGAAATGCAGCAAGAAGAGCAATTCCCCATGGAGATAAAAAGCTTTTTTGAGGGGGGGGGGGGGGGGGGGAGGCAGGGAAAGGGAAGGAAAGACATGTTAATATTGAAAACACAGAGAAGGAATTCCACTGTTTGTAGGAAAAGGACTGAGTGATGCATGCAATACTTCAAGGCTCAAACCTCATCCAGCTTCAGAATGCTCAGCTTCTGCTAGTGGTTTTCAGACTGTAGACCATGATGGCTTGAGCCCTATCCAGAATCTAGTCCTCCAAAGTGGGCAGTCAGCTGTGGGTACTGGACAGCACATAAGACTTCCATTTCCATCTGCCCTGCAGCCCTAGGTTGAAATGATCCTTTGTAATAAGTGAGAAGCAAGAAAATAAACAACTGTTTTTTTGCAGCATTTCTACTGCCTGTCAGAGCAGTCAAGTGTGTTGCCAGTGCTGCCAAGCTCACTTACAAATGGCCATGCCACAGGCACAGTTCCAGTGAGGCATGTAACAGCAGTGGGATCTTGATGTTCAGTATCTATGTGGTACCAAAACTGAAAGCCAGGGAAAGGCTCCACCAGACAGTAATCTGAGGACCTAGTCTTCAACATATTGCTGGGGAGAACTTGTCTGTCTTTCTAGATGTCTTATGTGGGTATTGTCACGCTGCAGAAAGTAATGGATGTCAACTTGAACATCTATTCTTCAGAGATCTCTGCTCCGTTTTTTCACATCTCTGTCCCACAAAACCTGTGATTCAGCAACAGTGTGGGTTTTTTTTGCAAGAATAGGGGGAGTTTGCAAAAGAGATTGCTTAATGCCAATAATTCACCAAATTTTCATCCCCCGTAAGCTATGAGCACTATTTCTAATAGCTTCTCTGCCTCTGATTCCCCCTCTCTTTTTCTCTACTTTTGTGCAACTAACTGGGGATGTATTTTTAAGTGCCAGTATCTCTTTTAAAAGGATTTTCGCCCACATGAAAACAAGGTAATACCTCAGCTTACTGTGATAGCAATCATACATTTTTGCAGACATTTACTTCTAGTTTAAGAAAAGAAATGAACAGAGAAAAGCAAGATCTGGGCTTCCTCTGGAAAAATCTGAACTGCTAATTAAACAAAGATGCTTACAGCTTTGTCCTGTACTTGTCTTTCTTGAAAACATCAGGGAAATTCACTAAGGTTTGTATGTGGAGAGTGTGTTGAACTCACAAATATATTTAATATATTGGTGACATGTTATTAGAACAAACTGTTGTGCTTTTTGAACACTTTTACATTTTAAATATGTCCAATGAATAATCTGTTGAATTTCCAATAATGTTGGCACGTTCTTTTTCATATACTTTGGTGTTATTGCTTTATAGCTCGACTCTTAAGTGCAAGAGAAAGAAGGTTGCATGTAATCAGGGTTAAATTGTAGGTTGAACATCATTTTGGATCTGATCAGTCTGCAGATTTTGCAGTCTTTAGGAAGAATGGTCTGTCTGCAGTATCCTTTATTTTGGTGGCTGCACAAATAGTTTAGGAAGCTGAGTCAGAGCCACACAACACATCATATATGCTGTTCTGAGAAAATGAAGAAGAAATTTACTTTAACCTCAGAGAATCATAGTATCGTAGAATGCCTCAGGTTGGAGGGGACCATAAATATCGTCTAATTCCAAACCCCTGCCATGGGTTGGGTTATCATGGGTTGGGGCACTCTCAGCTTCTCTGGGCAGCCTGTGATGCTGCCTCACCACTCTCTGAGTAAAAAATTTCTGCCTAAACACCTAACCTAAACTTCTCTTTTTGTTTAAATCTATTCCCCCCTATTCTATCACTGTCAGATCGTGTAAAATGTCAGTCTCTCTCCTACTTTTAAGCTCCCTTCAAGTACGGGAAGGGCACAATGAGGTCTTCCCAGAGCTTTCTTCTCTCTAAGCTAAACAAGCCTGACTCCCTCAACTTTTCTTTATAGAAGAGGTGCTCCAGTCCCTTGATCATCTTCATCACAGTTTATATTTGGAACCAGTTTCTAAAAAAGAGGCCTTGTTCTGTGACCGAATTAAGATATACCCTTACTGAGATCCAATCAGTAAGGGTGTGTCTGTGCCAGTTTCACGTTTCACTGAGCTGTACCTCAACTCCCTTGTAAACTTCAGAGAGTTGGTTGCTTCGTATGATAAAGCAATCAATGGTGATGTTAAAAGAATACCTTTGCAATACCTTGGGGATAACTGCACAAGAATTTGAACATTATGAACTTCTAGTGACTGCACAAGAAAGCCACAGGTGGGGCTTATATTTCGCTGTTTGAATCTTATAACTAATTTCTTTATTCAAACAAATGTGTTGTCCAGGCATACTTGTTATTCTGCTCATGTGAATTATTACACTGCCTTTCACAAGATGAATCAATTGAATAAAATGACTGGGGTTTGCTGACTGTGTTAATGAAGATGTGCTTCCAACAATCCTTAGAAACAGGCAGCGGTTATATTAGCTCTGTAACCAGGAGGTATGCGAGCAGCTGCTTGTAGGAGCGCTTCCATTTAAACTTCCTGCAGGAGATCAGCTCTGATGAAGTGCGGCAAAATCAGGTAGCGAGCATGCAGCTTCAGTTCTGAATGCACAAAGCCATCTCAGAGGAGAGCGATTTGCACAGCCTTTCTTCATGTGTGCAACCCCACTGTTTCTACCGATTGTCTAGAAAAGTAACAGCTCTCTTCCCCTTAGTAGTATGTTATGTATTGAAGTGTATTAAGATGTCGGAGTTTCAAAACCTGTTTTGTGATCTGGAGGCTTATCTCACACAGACTTTCAGTGGAAGTGGGAGACTGGTGTCACTAGGGCAGTCTTGCGCATCACAGTGGAGGACCCCTTTTGTTAACTAGTGTAGAGTAGTCAGTGCTACCTGAAGTGACCAGTTTTACAGCTCATGATTCACTTACGCTTTTCTGATTCTTAGGGTGTGCTGTTTCTATCTGCTTCTCAGTTTGCCTAGTTATAGCTTTAGAGATTTTCCTTTTCTTTCTTCTTTTTTAAACAAAGAATGGCTGCTGATGAAAGGAATAAGATTCACAATTAAATTAAGCATAAAATGGCATTGTAGAATTATCGTTCAGCTTTGTTGCCTGAAAGAGATTGGCTAAAGATTTTCACCAGAGGATGCTGTCAGTAATTCAAGTTGCTGCAATTGCATTAATGTGAACATAAAAAAGTCAGAAGCAGTTGTTTTTCTGCCATAAAGTAGCATTTCCTTCTGAGAGCATAAAGAAGATAGGAAATGTCAACTTTGTTATTCTCTGTGGAAAAGTAAAGCCTGTCTTTCATCACAGAAAACAATTTCTATTTAAAAATTAGCTGTGACAAATGTGACAAATTTGAGAATTTGTTTGGTGTGAAAGAATTTCCGGTGTTGCAGAGAATGTTTCAGAACTGGTGAAAATGGAATTGGTTTTCAAGCATAAGGTCATGTTATTGTTGCTTGTAGCATTATTGTTGTCCTAAAAACAGACTCATTTTAATTAAAAACTGGTCACTACTTGTGTAGTGTGGTGTCTTTTCCATATGATGAGACATTCTGGTACGCGCAGATATTCAGAAGAGAAGAAAGTATTACTGCCAAGTTTTAGTCAACCAATCAGAAAGCTGTCTCTCAATAAACTGTGTGGTACTTATCTCATTATACTGGTCCTGTGTGACCTGTGTGGTTTTTGGAGTGGATGATAATTCCTCCTGTAGGCCAGTATGGCAGTAAACCATGACTTTGTATTAGTTTAAATATCTATTAGTGTAGTTGATTCTGTTATCTGCAGCACAGCAGCAGTAAAGATGTTCACATTTTTCATTCTCATAGAAAATTCATGTTTTTATCATTTTCTTTCCTCCTTTTTTATTTTTTCTTTATGAAAGCTTTTATAACTTCATTTTTAAATGTGGCAGTTTTCATACCTTTATACTTGTTCTGTGCTGGTCTCTTGTGTCTAACAGTTCTAATTCTTATTCCTGACAGGTATAAGTTTATCTATTCATGGGGCTGAAAAGCGTGTGCAAATCTGTCAGAGGAGGACTGCAGCAAGCTACCCAGCGTCACAGCGTCCACCTGTGGTTGGGCACCCTTCATTCCCACAAGTCAGAAGGTCAATAAAGATGGAAGCCTCATCAGCTGGATCAAGTAATCCAACAGTCTCTGGTGGAAAAGCAAAAACCCATCAGCCAGGTAACAGATTTGATGCGACAACTTTTTCAGTTCCATTTTTTCCATGGTGTGTCATTGTGTTGTGAAGTTGGTATCAATAGCATTAGATCACACATGCATGAAGATCAGTCTATTGATCATCAGAGCTATAGATTGATGCTTTGTCTATGTTTTCTATGTTTTTGATAGTTACAAATTTCACTGGGAGTAGCAAGAGTTGGGACAGCTGAAAATAGGGAATGAAAACATAAGTTTAAATCATAAAAAAAACCAACCATAAACAAATCTGTAGTGGTATCCAAAATATTAATCCAGAAATAAATTTGGATTATTGTTCTTGTATACTGCATCCTTTCTATACACTTAATTTATGCATGAGCTGATGGTAATGCTGTAAAGGCTACAGGCATCCCCATGGAACTCTGTATTTGATGCTAACATTGGCTTTGAACTAAAGATGTGATGCAGTGCAGAGTGCATGCAGACCAAAGTTATTCTGCCAGAATGAAAACAAATCTCTAAATCTGAAGGACGGTTTGCAAACTATGTTAACTGGTTAGCAAAATGAAACTTTTTGAAAGAAACCTGAGTCTCCTGGAAGCTATCATTTTCTTATTGGCATAATGAATTAATTCCTTGTTATGTTAACAACCAGAAGTATTTTAGAAGTATCTTTTCTTACAATAGAGTAGTGCATTTGTGCTGGCCACGTTCCGTTTTTCAAAGTGAAAATTAAACTCCTAATTTCTTTTCTAAGTAGAGTGAATTAAGACTGCCCATGAGGTCAGTTTTGTAGATTTTATATTGAAGGCTTTTGATAATCTTCCACTATTGCTGACCAGGAAAGGGTATGATGTGCTCTGTAGCAGAAGTTGGAGTGCCATGGGACAAAGTCCATTTGTGTGAGACAGACTGCTCTGCCTGCAAACCCTCAGTGTGCTTCCATTACCTTGCAGACTTGGGGCATTCCTTAATTTTTGTATAAGTTGGGAGTTTATTTTTATTTGCTACGTAGCTCTACTTCCATGGGTTTCATATACCTATACTATTCAGACTCAATAATTTTTGGAACATGGGTTAATTAAGAATTTAAGGTGACTCATAACCATTTGCTTTGTTTATTTCTGTTCTTCTATTCACTTGTTTGTCCTATTTTTTTAGCTTCTGTGTTTTGTCTTTGAGGTACAGAAACTACTACTGCAGACATGTTATTGCTTCTCAATATATATTACAAAGAGTGCAGCATGGTAAAATGTCAGTTAAAAAAGCACCACAGTTTGTGAAACAAGCATATTGTTCATGCACAATAGGTTATGCTAACCACATTCATTTTGAGCTGCTATACATTCTACACCTAGATGTCAATAGATATGGCTTGCGCATTAGCACTAAATAATGCATAAGCAACATATGCTGGCTTTTGATTGAGAAAAAGATCCCTTTTTATGTAGACCTCAGAGGTTTTCTAAAACGGAGCTCATTAGTGAGCATCATTTGGATGATGCTTCTCTGAGGAATTTAGCTTTCAGTTCAGTCATATGAGATTAGTTTTGTCAGTCATATCCTGTGCTTTAGACAATAACAGCATCCATGACCTTCAGAGAACATGCTCAGTGGCTTAGTTCAAGGGGGTGTTTTTCTATCATGAGCTTCACTGAAGTTAATAGGACCTAATAGAACCTAGAGCCTTGAGGGCTGCAGACTTTTAAAAATAGGTTTTATGGCAGGAATCCTATCTTACACAACTTACAATGTCATTATTTCATCTGAAATTATTTGAATCTGATTGTTTTATTTCTGTTTAAGAACACTAAATTTTTCTGTGTCTGGTCTGAGTTACAACCATTAAAGCTGTGTTCAAGTAGACTTGCAGGAAAGATTATGGTCAGTCAACAACAGTAATAAATAGAACTATTAGAAAAAAAACCAAAACTGAAATCATACGTTATTAGTTCCTATTCAGCAACTAACTCTAACTCTTACCTACATAAATAACTTTTGTAGTACACCAGTTGGCAGATGGCAGTACCTTATGAAATGCTGTACATTATAAATAGTTTGGTATTTCAGAGTGACAATTATTCTGATGTATATAAATTACCCGGGTAAAATATCTTGCAAGGTCAATGGCAAGGAAACCTACTGGTTTCTGGAATGATGGCTAGTGCGGTCATTGGTGGCAAGTGACAATATTTTTTGTCAGTTTCTTGGCTTTTAACATAAATAGTACCTGATATAGAAGTCGGAATGATTAAGGGAAGACGTATGCTGCTTTTGGCATGCTTTTCTTGATTTTTGGATTCTCCTTTTTTTTTCCTTATTCAATTGCACAATTTTTATTTATGCATGTAATTGTTGGGCATGAAATAAGAAAGAGGTAGTGACATTGGCTAACAGAACAATTGACTTTAGGAGGCAAGAAAAAATGCACAGATCTTGAAACTATTGGAGTTAAAATTAAAACAAAAGAGTAAATGTATGTTTAATGAGTTTAGTCACAACATAGTGAACTTTGAATCACCAAGGAAGCTAGAATTGAGCCCTATTAAACTAATTTAATATGCAAAAGATATCCTTTCCTCATCATAAAATGTGCACATGCTTGTATGTGTTCAGTATTCTTCAGAAGATCTGTGTTAGTTAGATGTGATTTGTTGGTTCAATCACATTCTCTGTTCTTTGTTGACTGGCAGGGTGTATGGCATACATCTCCTTCAGATTAAAAGAATAAATTCCTGCAAATAATTCTGCCAGAAAGCTCTGTCATGCAAATATTTCTTGGCAGAGAATGCATGTGAGGCAGGGGAGTAACTGATGTCAACTCACCTGAAAATTTATGTTCCCATTGGCAGCAGTGCTGTTATCTTGCTTGTCTAACGTTCTTACGGACACGGCCTTTTTCAGTGTTTTCTGGTGGGCGTATATAAGAACTTTCTCTCATGTGGAATGAAGCATGGAAAAAGCAAGCAGATTTCAAATAAGTTTAACATTAATTAACATTTAACTTCATTAATCTTATTTGTGCATTACAAAAAATTGTATACCCACAAGAAATGGCCCTATTCAGTAGTACCTTGATTAATGTCCAAAAAAAAAAAACCAAAAAAAACCCATCTCTGGATACTTAACTTTTCTCTTTATTTACAGCCTTTATTCAATAGAACGCAAGTTCGAGCACCAAACAAACTTCTTCCAGCATCTGTACTTCAGGTGTGAGCTGGAAATTCTCTTCTGAACATGGGGAGAGTTCTTTTTCCTGACTATTGGTCACCGGGAGGCTCTGCAAAGCTGCTAAAGGGGAGAGCAGTTCGCTGCAATTACAGTGGGGAACTTTTGTTCCTGGGCTGAATGACAGGTCATCAGATGGTCATTATAGGCTACTTTGAATTTAAAGATTGAACTAGATAGTGCATGATGCA
Source organism: Gallus gallus (assembly GCF_016699485.2). Lineage (NCBI taxonomy): Eukaryota > Metazoa > Chordata > Aves > Galliformes > Phasianidae > Gallus > Gallus gallus. The sequence continues at coordinate 47,538,893 of NC_052532.1, forward strand.
GAGCCTGAAATCTTCTGTCACTTTGCTTTGTCATACAGCCCATTTCGTTCATTATTTTCCTTTTCTTATGGCAAAAGCCACTTATTCAAAAACACCTGCTCCTAATGAAAAAAAAAATCTAGAGGATAAAGAATATTTTTCAGTGCTCTCTCTTTTAATTTTTTTTTTAAATTGGTTTAGGTTCAAATTGCATTCTTCCTGTGTTTCAGTTTGTGCTGTACCTGACACACAAAAGTACTGATCCTGCCTGGGATCTGTGCATGCCCTCAATAAGGAACTTCAAAAATAATATTAGTAATTTTAAGTGGTGGCTTTGAGGGTGTTCTACTTCTCTGGGAAAGTATATATTTTTAAACTCATCTCTTCTCAAAGACTTTTTTTTCCCTTCCTGCTTTGATCAGCCTCCTGTTTGCTGTTGTAAAATGATCTTTCATTCACTCTCGCAATCAATTATATATGGTTTCTTTAAAATCAGTGCAGCTCACCCTCAAATTTCAGCTCTCAGTGCTGCTGTTGGTTTATGTCATGCAGTTAGCACACAAAAGCTGCAAAAGGCCAGTCCCTCTGCATGTTTTCGATCATTTCACCCTTAGAGGGTTTCCTTGCAAAGGGGAACATCTGGAATAGATCCGGTAGATGTGACCTTGCACCAAACAGGGAGCACTGCTGATCCCAAGAAAAGGTCATGGTGTCCTTAGACTGGTGTACAATAATTGTCTCAAAACAATGAAGAATGTTTTTGACAGTACTAATTTTGCTGAAGAAAACAGGCAGAATATAGATTGAAATGAAACACAAATAAAATATTTATGAGAAATTAGAGATCCATTTTATTAAAAACAAAGAGTTTATCATTCAGGAAGCAGACAAGGAGACCTTGAATAATTAGTCAGTATGTTCCTGCAATGCTTGGCTAATTATTTTTCTTAGATATAGTTCTAACTTAAGTAGGACTTGGTATTACATAAGCCTCTATTTCTAATGTGAAATATGCTTCATATATCCCAGGGAAAGATTTTTGGCTGTCAAAAGATGGAACAAACTAAATTCTGCTTTAGCAGAAATGTTTTTAAGGTCACAGCATGAATTTGTCTGTAACATAGCTGCTCAGTGATAATTTCCACAAAGGGTTTCTTGCCATCCAAAGGACAGCAAGACCTTTCCCCCAAGCCCAATGCTTCATTCTTCAGACCTTTCTGTATCTACTTGAGCAAATAGATTAGTATAATAGAATTGGACAGAGCAGGATAGTTCACTTGGACCTTTGAAGATCAACAAGTCCAACTGCCTATTAATTGTGTTTATGTATCAGAAGCCCACAAAAAATTCCTACTACTGCAAGATACAGATGTGTCAATCCTAAAAATGACTGCATGAAACAAAACATCACAGCTTACAGCAGGCGTAAGGGTAGCAGCAAAGCAAAGGTGGCCTCATCTTTGGTCTGCTCTAAAAAAGGAACAAATTCCCTTTGGGACATGCAGACTATTGCCCTTCCCTGTGCTACGAGTGACTGAACATCTCAGAAAGCAGATGTGTTGCACATGCTGGATGACACCGTGAAGGCACACTGTTTGCTAGGTCCATCCTTGAACTATACAGTTGTAGACTGTGCTGTGCTACAGAGGTCCAGCAGAGCATGAAAGACATTTCTGAGGTCTCCATTACTGATATCATTCAGGGTGCTTACTATAGCTAAAGGAGATAGCACCATGCTTATTACTTTATTTAGACCTTACCGTAGGAGAAAACTTAGCATAGAAAAGGAATTTAGCACCTGTTATCCTACAGCATGAAGTAGTAGTCTGAACTTCAAGGAAACTGGAAGCTCTTTAAGGATCAATAAAAGCACGCATACTTTAAAGACCCTTTATGCTGCCAAGAGGCCTGAAAATGATGACCCTTGAGGTTCAGATGCTCTCCTGCTGCTTGCAAAGGAGTCTGTGCTTAATGCTAATTACTGAAAATAGTCCATTTTGAGTAGTCTGTCTGCTCTTGTTAATTTCAGGAGGTCACAGGGCCTTATAAGAAGGACTCACTGCGCCAGGTTTAGGAACAGGATTCCTGCTGTTTGCAAGGTACCCTCAAAGGTATTGAGAGATGCTGGGAGTCATTAATCATTGTCTAGATGAAATCTTCCACTCCAGAAGTCTCTAAACCTGTTCAAGCTGGAAGAGACAGACTGGCAACAAATATGCATAAGATACGGTCTTCGAGAAACTTTTAGGTATTGTGCTTAAGTACAGTAGTTGGGAAGCATTGGTGGTAGGTGGACAGTTGGACTGGATGATCTTGGAGGTCTTTTCCAACCTTGGTGATTCCATGATATGTCCTTACACTGTTCATACTCCCTTTGTATAAGCATCTGCTGTCAGAAATAGGATCCTGTGCTGGATACAACTCTATTCTACTATCCTGTACTTAGGAGAAGCATTTTCATATTCCTATGCTATATTCTTTCCTCAGCAGTCCCAGGACAGCTAAGGTTCACAAAATGATTTAGCTACCAATGGCTTCTGAGGGAATGAATGGGAAGGATGTATTTAGACTGTGAAGGTAGTGATAGGGTATGGTATGTTGTGAGTCTATATGTAATTGATTGTTGCGTTAAACCCCACCCCAGAAAGAAGCTAGATATCTTGATATTTCATGTATAATGAAGTAAATCTTTGGTGCACTAAAGGTATCTATTAATTAGGTCATGCCTCTTACACACATGTGGTCAGCTTTTCTGCTTGTCTCACCATTATACTGTTGACTTCAGAATGGGGCAAACTCTGCAATGAATGGCTTGTTCAGCTAATGTTTTCTCCTTCTTCCCTTCCTTGATTCCCTGCTAACAACTCCTGATATTGCTAAAGAGATAAACTGAAGGATTTATCATTCACAAGTAATTAGATTTTCCAAACATAGACAAATGTTTGAACATACGTGATAGTGATCTTCGATAACTTTGTATGCGCACTTGCAGTGTAAAAAGAAAGAGGCAGAACTAAAACATAATCATTCCTATTGCCATTTTAATACAAATATGCGTAACATGAAATGAGCTGAGCTGTTCAGTTCACTTAGATCTCAGACTTCTTTCTAGATTCTCATTTGCAACGTGCAACTGTATAGCATTGTCTGTCTCTTCTTTGTTGCACACAATGGTTTGTGTTATTTTCAGACTGTCTCCCATGGATTCCTATGCCATATATTGTGGCAACTGAAAAGATGAGATTTGTTCTCAGTAGAACACACTTTGGTTCCTTGTCTCTTTGCATTATTGGTGAAGAGAAGTGCTTCTAGGGGTGGTTGTTTAAAGGTTCATTGTGCAGTAATGCCCCTCTACTGATTGCGTAAGGATTTGCACAGGGGCGATGTGTTGACAGGCAATTGGTAATACTAGGCATAGAAATATGTGTCATGGTGTTCTGGTAAATGGGTGGGCATTTCAGTCCTTTCAGCTTTCAAAACATTTAATCATATATAAGAGAAGAGTTGGAGAATAATGATGGAGATTGTGTCCTTTTGGACAACAGTTTAATGATTTGGCTGCGTGTACATGTGGAAGACCTGGATCATCAGCTCTCCTGTGCTGTTGTCCAGTTTGTACTTGCTGCTTAGGAGATTCCTTCTTCTTGATGGTAAATGCAGACTGTTGGAATTGATAGTCCCCATGCAAAGGGCACGTTATGGGCAGTGGAAATGTTTGAAATGCAAGAACTGAAGGCTGAGGGCTAGCAGGATCCTGTCCCCATAGCCTGGTGTTCAGGCTGTTTTGTCAAGAGAGATTTTAAAGATGTGGGTTTGCACCATGTGCTATCCATCCATTTTTTCTATGCTTGTCTGTCTGAAAGGCACAGGCAGCATGAGACAGAGAGTATGCAGATATCCCAGTTCTTTGTAGTTAATTGGGTGAGGGGATTTCTCTGCTTCTGACATCACCTAAAGTATAACATAGGGCAGAACTGACACCATACATTTTAAAAATATTTTAGACTGTGATAATATGGTAGTATTAGGGGTTTAGAAATTCTGTGTTCACTATTGCTGCTTCTGGCAGATAAGGAGACAGTTTGTGTTAACATAATTAAATGTATTATATGCCTTACAGTGTATTGCAATGTAAAGGGAAACTATTTTTCAGTTGCCTTTCAAAAATAATTCCGGTATTTTTAGTAGGATACGCTTGACATGACCATGTACAGGGACAGCTATGACATAGGTTCTTCACGCTAAATAATGATTTGAGTTTTAAAATTCTTTTTCCTTACGTTATATAGACTTTCCTGTGTAAAATGAAGTAGCCACATATATTCACTCCACTACCTTTCAAAGTACAGTTAAAACAAACACAGCATTTTTGTATGTTCACACTCAGCTTTTGATTCTCACAGTAACATGCAGGCATGATATTTTATCCATAATCAGTGGGAAAACCATTAAGAGAAATGGTGAAAGATTTGATTAGCTGTGTTGACCAGTGACAAAATATACTATTTTTTTAACATGACTGGTAAGCCAGTTAAGCCTATCAGGAGTTATATTCAAGTCTCTAAGTATTTATGGATGTATATGGTGATCCACCAGGTCAGAGTCTTTTAAAAGGTCTGCAGATATTTCCACAGGACACCCAAAGTTTTCAGTCTTTGAAACACATTGTGTTTTAATGCTCTTAGGATGGAGTGCTCTGATTTAAATAAAAAGTCTCTAAAGCCTCTTTCAATGCGCATTATTATCTAGTATGTACAATTCTTGCAAAACTATGTTTTGTAGATGTACGAAGCAAATCCTGTGACCTACACAGGTAAAAATTAGAGAATTTTTTTTCTCAAATTAGAGAAAACTGTATAAAGAGCAAAATGGACCTTTAAGATACTCCCAGTTTATCACTACAGTCACACATGTGCTGGCACTACTTAGCTGCCTCTTCCGAAACATGCTTTGAAGCTACAAATTTACCTCTGCAGAAATTTCTAGAGCTGTAGACAAAACATTTGTTTGCACTTGTTTGGAATTGAGGGAGGCCAGAGAAGAAAGACTGTAATTTCAGCAGGCAACTGAGTTAAATATTTCTGTTCTTACCAGTGAGCAGAGCCTAAGTAGTAAAATTCTTCAAGAAACCTGACTGCCTTGTTGAGTTACAATTACCGCCATTCAAAATTACTGAGTAAATATGAAGACCCCATTGTAGTTTGGGAAAGGGATCATTTTCTCTATCCAGTTTATTTGTATGTCCTCTGTTTTGGTGCCAGACACCAAAACTCTACATTTTTCTGTGCACCCAATTGCTTATGCTCAGTTTCAGGCCACAGTGTGAGAGTGTCTGTGTGCAAACACAATTTGCACAACACAGTGCATGTGTAAAATGTGCAGACTTTGCAAGTGTGGTTCAGATATTTACAGTGCAAAAAAAAAAAAAAAGATTTTTTTTTGTTTGTTTTTGAAGTACAAGTCTGAAATGCTGCTTTTGCTAATTGGGAAGTACTAGGTAATATGTGTAACAAGGCTCTTGTCTAGCAAAACACCTCAGTATGTTCTTGATTTTAAGTAGATTCAAAATCTCTGTCACTGCAGTGGGAAACCGTGCTTAACATTAATGTCATATTAACTACCTTGCTACTCAACTGGCTTGTCTGAAACACAATTTTAATAAAATTCCAGTTTAGAAGAAGTCCTCTCAACCAGCCTGTAAAAAATGAAATGCCTTTTTAAAAATCTCACGTGTTTTTTTTTTTTTAACTTAATTAGTAGAGACCCTTCATAATAAATAAAGGAGAAAGGGTCCTACTTGTTCACTGCTTTAAAGAGTACACCAGAGTAAAGGCTGTAAGATAATTTAAAATGCAACTTCAGTGAACTAAAGTATCTGAATAAATGGAGAAAAGCCTTGCATCAACCTTTTAATAAAATCACTTAAATTTTAATAAATTTAATAGTTACTTCATTTTTATCCCTATTTGCTTATCTCTCATGTTTCCATGGGTCTTTTCCTGACGTTCTCCTGGGCAATATTTCTTAGAGTATAGTCAGTGGGACCTAACACCAATAAAGCACAAATCAGCAGCTGTTAATGCAAGAAGGATGTGCTAAAGCCATCCAGAAGCAACGGCAATACCAGATACTTTCCTGGTTTGTTGTACTGGAAAACACTGGTAAGATAAAGGATGCAGGAGAGTGACCTGTCCAAACAGCTGCTGATCTAAAACCTTTATCCACCAGTAAGTCAGGAATCATTGAATTGGCCATTCCATGACCTATCACACAGGGGTTGTTTGTCTCAGGAAAAAAAAATGCAGCATTCCCTCTGCAAAGTGAGTGCCAAAGGAGAGGGAAGTGGGTAGAAGCAACTGTACCATTTCAACTCTGTTTATTGACACCATGAAGATCATGTGAAAAGAAAGTACTCCTGTAACCACTTATGTAGAAGCTATGTTGCTGGCAGATGCACTTCTTTTTCTCCTTGTGTTGGTGGAGGCATGTTTGTGAACAGCCATGTATTAAATCACAGAGGACTGGTGGAAAATTGTGCATGTGGTTTTGAGTGAAATCAGACTGGCTGATATTGTTGGTCTGATTTGTTTGTCCTGAGTTCAGATCTTAAGGCTACAATATTTCAGAGAAGTATATGAGACTATCATTTATATTTTATATGTATCAGTATTGTCAGTATTTTGCTCCTGCTAGGGTTCAAACAGAAAAGACAGGTTGGTGGATCTGAGGATGTATTTGTATAAATTAAAAAGTGATAAGATTTTAACAGGAAAATGAATGGTATCACTGACGAAACTGTCCATTACTTTTCTACTTTTATCCTGTTGTCTATGTGCCTTTTCCAGCAGCTGCAGTATTTCTCTGTAGTGTCTTGAGTTCTCCTATGGGGGAGAGCCTAGGCTGCCATCCCTGAGGCCATCTGCAGATTTCCCCAGACTGCTATTATATGAATACTCAGCTGTCTCACTTAAGAAATTCCTTTTGTTCTACATCATTAAATGCCTATTCCTGCTGCTATTATGACAGATCGCTTCACGGGAATCTATAAGGGAAGCTGGCTTTGATTTAACAGTGGGTCTTCGCTATGGAACAAAAGAACATGCTGGGGCAAGAGTGAGGTAGTTCGAATTTATAATATTTTAGCATTGACAAGTAAAAAAGACTGAAAATGTTGAATGCTCATTTTGAGGTTTTTATTTCCATAAGGTGAAGTAGGATCTTTAAAATAGAGTTGAGTAATTTGGTGCGCAGGAATATGATTTGTAACACTTATCCAGGCAGTAGTCTCTTGGGGACCACTGACAGTTGGTCCCTCCCCATTCTATGACTGCAGTAGGTCAGAAGGAAATTCAGAAGACTTGCTTGTTATAGGCAGGATGCAGAAGAAAGAAAAAGGCTTCCATAAAAAGCTTGAGTGGTAGTCACTAGCGAAGGCATAGAAATGGCCTAAATGACCTGACCCTTTTTATTCCAAAGTCCTTCCTCAGGTGCCTCCAAGCTCCCTGCAGCTACCTGCTAGCTCTGTATAACAGTTATTCAATAAAAACTGACTGTATGGCACAGGTTGCCCAGAGAGGTGGTGGATGGTGGATGCCCCATCCCTGCAGACATCCAAGGTCAGTTTGGAGGGTCTCTGAGTACCCTGATCTAGGTGTAAGAGTTCCTGTTCATTGCAGAGGAGTTGGATCAGATGACCCTTAAGGTCCTTTCTCAAACTCAAACAATTCTATGCTTCTGTGATAGCTCCCTCTGTTTCTGGCTGCATTGGAGCACCCTGTAGCCAGGAGTTTAAGCCCATATACCCAATACCTTTTCCAATCTTGATATGTGGTAATATTTGCTTACGTGGAAAGGGTGTGTTTTGAAAAATTCCTGCTTTCTTTGCTCATGTTAAAAGAACACTGAAACTTGATAGAGGGGCAAATCTCATGCCTATTCACATGTGCAAACAGATTTGAAACTGTCACCCTGATCTATGTTTTTAATGTTCCATAATGCTTTTAAAAGCACAACATAACATTTAAACTGACAGAATTACATGCCAGTGTGACCTCCTTTGAAATAGACAGCAGTACTAGAGTGCTTCCTAGACCATAGCACACCACCCTGCCATGTGAGACCCTATGGTGTCCTGTGGCTGAAACATGCTGTCCAAGCTCTTTTTATCCTTTTTATCCAGGTTGTTTCCTATCTTGAGCTTTTATTTGTCTTTTGCGTGTCTGTGTGTTTTATTTTAGCCTAGCTCTTTCTGTAGTGCTGTGTCATTTGCAACAAAATGTTTTGTCTGTCTTCATATTTTGGAGTTAATTTTGTAGATGGTGTGGTGAGGAGATGCTCCTGGCATGGCAGCACATAATCACCTGAATAAGGAACTCAGCAGTGGTGACTCTACATCATTCCTTATAGCAGAGCCTGTTGTTTCATTCTATTTAGCTTTATATCAATTTTGGCTATATCAAAAGCTGCCTGAAGAAAAATTGGTTGTGCTGGGGGGGGGGGGAAAGTAGGTAGCATTATTCCATGTGTATGTTCCCACACCAGAAAGCCTCATGGCTGGATTTTCTATATTTCACTGTCACAAACCCCATCAATCTCTTCAATTTCTTCAGAAGGAAGAGAGGATTTGCAGGTTAACCGTTTGGAAACACAAATATGGATAAAGCCAGATGCACAGAAGACAGATGTGGACTTTTCAAAAATTCTTAATGCTATACAAGAAAGTAAGTTATTACTTGGATGTGAAATCAATTAGATGGTCAAATAAATCAATTGTGATATATTGAAATTATAACTACAAATATTACTACATACAAATTAACAAACTGAATGATAAGTGAATACTTGTTACAAAAATCTGTGAGAAAGTTCAGTGAGCTATTGAAAGCCACTAAGATATCTTTTACTAAGATTTGGATTACTATGTACATAAGGATTCCAGCAGTATATATTTCCTATGCAGAAATGATGAGAAATACTGAGTCATGTTACTTTAATCTATTCTTGACATTCTTGAATACCTCTGTGAATTATTATTGTCATATATATCCTTCAGTCTGAGACCTAAGACTGGATTTGAAGTTCCAGGTTTTTACGGAGTACTGGAGTATATTCACATTTTTCACAAGGTAAATTTTGGGATCAGAAGTGATGAGCTTTTCGTGACAACTGAACTCCTGCTTATCTAGGGAAGGAAGACAGACAAGGGGGAATGATTTCAAACGAAAAAGGGAGGAATTTATATTAGATATCCAAGGGAAAATTTTCACTGAGAGGGTGGTTAGGTGCTGGCACAGGTTGCTCAGAAAGACTGTGGATGCACCATCCCTGGAGGTGTTCAAGGCCAGGTTGGGCCCTGGGCAGCCTGAGCTGGTACTTGATTTAGTGGCTGGCAACACTTGCCTACAGCAGGGGGAATAGAAGAAAGTTATTTTTAAAGTCCCTCTTCTATTCTATGCCATTCTATGATTCTATAATCTTAGTAAGTGGAACCACCTCTTTTTTTACAAGTAGTATGCTGTGGTTTGTGAAGTGATCAATCCATCCTCCTCAAATGCAATTGCAGGATAATCTTAAGACTTGTGTTAGAAAAAACGCTAGTCTTTTTAACAAAGGCTGAAGACACCCTCATCCACCCCAAAGATTGATGCAACTCTGGAATCTAAATGAATCTTGAATTTCAGTGAGAATTTTCCATAATATGTTGAAAAATCTCAGCTGACCAAGGATCAAAGCACAAGGTATGGTGACATTGGTAGCTGGCTTCTGGTTTCCCTTTTTACCAGTTTTATTTTAAACTTTGAATTTTTTGTAGCAATTTTCTAAAGCGATACATAGCAACTTACATTTTTGATTGCTGAAAGACACAAAAGAATGAATCCTGCACTCTTGTTTTTTTCATATGAATCAGTAACTATACAGTGCAAGGATCAGGTCCTGTGATGATAGTATGTTTGGGGATGGAAGGGAAACTTGGGTTTGAAAAATGGCAGTGGTGATCATTTGGTAATGATTCACCTGATGGTTTAAATTGTATTTTTAGAGTGAACTCTATGTCTTGTAAATTAAAACCTTTTCCTATCAGGAATGCCACTAATATGCCATAGCTCAGATAGAGGCCTGGGATGAGTTGTGGATATGGACTGGAGTGGCTGAAAAAACACTATGATCTTTCAGAGTCTGAATATACAAGATAGGTAAACAAAGATAAACAGATTCTCAGGGAAGTTACTATATCTTTATACAGGAAATTGTTATCTTCTCCAATTCAGGCATGAGGGTGATTTAATTGAAACAATTAGATGCCAAGATTAGAATTATTAGCAGAGTTTTTTCCAAACTGAATTAATTCTTCGTATATGGCCACATCTCAACTTCTCTTGGTACTATGTCATACTTTAATGGCATAATCTCTGATTCAAGAAGCCACAGGTTTACTTATATTTACTTACACCTCAAATGTTAAACTTTTAGATAAAACCTTCAGTTACTTTTAAAAGTATGCCGTCTTTCTGTAGTGATAGAAACAGGATTTGTCTAATTCAAACACAGGGGTTTGCAATGAAGATATCAACATCTCAGTTCATTATTTAAGTGCCTTTTATAGTCAATGGAAACGAACAAGGATGTCTAGATCCCAATTTGTCTCATTCTGAAGTAGGTGGCTAATACAGATTAGGTGACCCAAAACTCTAAAGTGGCTATTTCTCTCTGTTACCTGCAAACTGAATTTAGGGAGATAAGCTAACTTAAATCAGTGCTACAGCTAAGATAAAAAATTCTGCACTGTGGATATGTACATTCAGGTGAATTCTACCCTACATAAAGCAAGTATTTGGAAGTGATTCTTGGATATAATATGAATTGAAGTAAGCTTCAAAATTGTTTTAGCAATTTGAATATCATTTCAAAACAAAAAAGTATCACACAAAGAGTCTTCTAAGAATTACCATTTTGACTTAAAGACTATTTTAGAGACGATTTGAAAAGGATGTGACTTTTACAGCCTTGGAGACAGTGTTTTTTCTTTAAAATTAACCTCTATAACATTCAGATACATTCTTTTCTAGAAAAAATAGTTTGTAAAGTCTTACTACATGTCCTAGGGAGTATCTTATCAACTGCAGTCCCGTGTACAGCAAACAATTACATTAAAATAAACTTAAATATTATTTCCAAGGTGGTTGCTCGAAATAGTAATTGCTACTTTTGTTCCCAGGTGTTGTTAGCATTGAATGAAAATTTAAAAAGGCTAGTGATTAACTTTTAATAACCATATATTTTATCATGAGTTTCCTGAGCATTTTACTTTTCTGGAGCCATGTTGTATAAATTTAGCTAGCTGGTAACTCCTTCCATTTGGAAAGCTCTAAATGTAATTATTCAATAGTAGAGGTTTCTTGCTGTTATTGTTATTGTTTTATAAATGATTAATTACTTAAACAGTTTGCTCTGAAGCTACTTGATTTTTTTCTGCCCTCCTGATTCTTTCTTTGACTGAGAATGAAGATAATTATTGTACCATGTATATACACTTTCATGTGAATATACTGCTATTAGAAAAGAACTAAAAGTCACTTTTAATGCTTCAAAGCTAAATTCTGTATTTGAGTACCACAATTCAAGCTTGAGCCTTAAACGTGCATTTCCAGAATTTTATTCTGTTTTACAGTTTCCTCTTGACAGCAGTATATTCAGAAATTATCTCCAGTGTATAAGAGGCAGTCCAGAAACAATAATTACTGATCTTAAAATGGCTATAAACATGCACTATAAAGTAGAGGATTGCACTGGGTGTAAAACTGCCAAAGGGGATGATGCACCTGTTCTACACTGGGTCAAGGCCAGGCTGTGGGCCCGCAGGTGGGCCCAGCTGGGCAGGAGGCATGACTGAGCAGGGCAGGACTGTGGGGAGCTGGAGCCCAGCCCTGATGTGGCTTGGTTTGGACAGGGGCTGATGTGATGGGGCTCAGAGAGATGTGGGGACATGAGGCTGGAGCAGGTGGGGGAGCCCTGGGGACCTGGCCAAGGTAGGCATGGCTATGGGTGCCCTTGGTGCCCTGAGAGAAGTTGGCAAAGGTTTTCATGGCTTTTTCCTAGTTATTATTCTGAGAAGTTGGATGCCTTATGGAAAAGTGGTAAACAGTTCTGGTTTTTTTTTTAAAAAAAAAAAAGTTCTGATTTCAAAGCTTTTTTTCATGATTCCTATTATTTGCTTCTTTCCACAGCCATTGCAGTAAAATCAAAACTAAAACATCTCTGGCTTTCCAGTTTACATTGACTCCTGCCAGGTTTAATAAAAAATAAGTAAATCATTTGATTGTCTCATTTTTCCTCCTAGTCTGGAAGTCAGAAATCTGTGATTTTCCTGAGACAGGGTAACAGATCACTGCACAGATACAGTATTAGCATTTCATGTGAGAAAAAGTTCTGGGCTGCAGTAGCTCTAGCATTTCCTCCTTGCAGAAACATTTGTATCTGCCAGGATCACTGACTGCAGGAAAATGCTTGTATATGAAAATCCAACAGAAAGATGCAAAAAGATCGCTTGTAGTACAACAAGATGCAGGAGTCTTGGTTTTTCTTACTCAAGCTTTGCAATTAACTATGAGATATGTTTTAGTGGCTTGTGGTAGCAAGGGTAATGGGAGGACGGTTGGACTAGATGATCTTATAGGTCTTTTCCAACCTTGTGAGTTTATGAGTCTATGATTCTCTGCAAAACAGATGTTTTGTACTCAAGCTTTTTATTAGGAACTATTTTCCAACACTGGTAATTTTAAAATCAACCTTTTTCACCACCATCTTCATGTAGAAATGCTCTACACGTATTATAAACACTGCTGTGAATAATCTTTAAATACATTCACTCTTCAGTGCTACCTGATAGGCCTAAAAGTCTCTAAAGAGCACCTTCTGCAATACTGATTTTTGACTTGCATTCCCCAAAGCTGAAGTATCGTTGGTGGCAAAGTGTGGCAATTAGTAATAAAGCTGTTAATTAACAGAAAGATCATCTCTGAGCATACTTCCATCTTGCCCCAGTAATTCATAGAGTCAGCTCTCATTTTTGAATGAAAGTTCTTATTTTTAGGCACCTTGAATTTTGAGCGCCTGTCTTCAGAAGGGTAAGGGTGTAACTTTTGAGTGCTCTCAGTTCAAAGAGGCTTGTTTCACAGGGACTCTTGCTTAGAATTTCCTAGAGTTCAGTTTCTAAAATATAGGATTGTGCTACATTTGCATAAAAATGATTTGTATTTACACATTTTTTGAATCCTCAAGGGATTCTGAATTTTCAACTCACTGATTTTTTTTTCCCCACAAAGTGGAACATGAGGGGGGAAAAATGAACATGCATAATGAAGCTAATCTAAAACCATAAGGGAGAGTTCTTGATATCTCCTGTAGCAATGTACGTGCTGCTCTGCGTTGCTGTTAAATTTCATTGCCTAAAAAGATATCACCATATACCAGTACCGGTCTGCTTCTCAAATGAAAGGTGAAAAGCATATATATAATAAAATTATTAGACATCATTCTGTTAGGATCATTTGATGATATACGTATTTATCATAGTCTGAAGGGAACAGAGAAAGTGGAACCCTGATTATGCCTTTAGAAGCAGTGTAGGAGTGAGTGCTCTTATTCATTGCAGTAGAATAGCTGACTTAGCTAAAGCAAACAGAAGAGTTGCGCTGGAAGTATCATCACCATTATTAAAGTGAAGCAAATAAGATTTGTGGGTTTTTAAAGTATTTTTTGACATTTGTGGCACATTATTAAATTATGTTGTTTGCTATCCAGTGAGATTTGGGGTAGAAAAATGTTCTTTGCAAATGTTTCAGCCCCATGTTTAGTACCGGTGTGTGACAAAATAGGAGTGTATCTTTAGAAACAGAAACAGCAAGGCAACTGAAGTACAAAGATCTCCACATTCTCACCAGTAGCATAAGTTCCTGTGATTGGAAGATGGTCATAGGCACCTTTATCTCTGACAAGGTAGTTCAGAACATCTCTTCACTACTTATCCTGTTTGTTGAAGCAACCAACCAGCAATTACTTGTGTACTATTGATGTAAGTAGTCTTCCATTACTAGCAGTCCGGACGGGTCCTTTTAGCTAGTTTTACTAACTGGTGGAGATTTGCAGTTTCCACAATTTATAGTCCCTACTGAGTTGGGCTGGATTTTAAAATAACCTTGAAATGAGTTTTTGTGTTCCTCACAAAGCCTGAAAATAATCCAGTAATTCTCTGCTTGAAAATCCCAAACATATTTGCCCTCTTGCACACCAGTTTGTATATCTCAGACACCCACTTAAAAACATCTGTTTTGCAAGTCCAAGCATTACTGGTGCTCCAGGAAGCAGCAATTCTAGTATCTCAGAAATCTCATCAGTTATACCAGGGCAAAATTTATTTCATTTCTACATCTTTCATTGCTCCTGTCTGCAGATATACATCTCTCATAATCCTCTGAGAGCTTCCCTATTTGATTATATTTGTGGGTTGTTAGTTTTTCTTACAGTTGTTTTCAGACTATGCTGAGGTGTTGATCATATACTTTTTGGAGGTGCTTTTCTGGATTTCACTTCAGTGAAGTTTCAAATCCTTCCAAATATTTTCTGTTCCTGTGGTTCTTTATGTGGAGTACTAATTCTTCTCATTTGAACATTTATGCACAAACTGGTGGTGATCTACATCTAGATTATCATTTTATGATACGGAATATCTGACTCCAAAATCGCTAAACTTGAGGATTAGCATGTTATCCTAAAAATATTTAATCTGGCACAAAAAATCCTATTGTTATGCTGCCTAGATGGAGGATACACTGTTAAAAGCATTAGAAATTCTGAATTTCAATTAAAAATTACACTGTTCATGTTGGTTGATTAGGTTTGTTTGTATTGTGGATTGTTTGGATGCCATTTGGATTTCTGTTGCTGCTGAAATTATTAGTGGTCTCATAAGCTAAAGTACTGTGATGTAAAATGCCAGGTATGTTGTCAACATTGTCCTTATTATGTGTGTGAAAATGAAGAATTATTGAAGCTTTCAATAGGGCTTTTTTTTTTTTTTTTTTTTTTAATCTACCTAAAGCTGTAATAACAGACTTTGGATACTATACAAGTATATATACGTATATAGACTATACAAGTATATATAATATACGATACAAGTATATATGTGTGTGTGTATATATATATATAGGGCAAGTGCAAAAGTGCAGCAATGCTCACAGTGGACAGGAAAAGAGTAATGTATGTAAACTGTAGCGTAGATGCATGTCCAGGACATGAAGAAATCTTTCCCTGGCTTGTGATAGTGAAGAACAGGTAACCTACAGAGTCTGTTGCATTGTATATTTAAAGAAAAAAGATTTCTTAAACTAGGTCATAACCCACTGAGGAAGGGAAGGGTGGAAAGGAGGTCATAGCACTTACGATGGCTGGGAACCAGTTAATGGCCTTTAATTTCTGGCAGCTATTCACTCTCTCCACAGTGGAGGAATGAGTTTTTACACCTGCAGCCAGTAGTTAGAGATGAAGCAACATTACCATTAGCAATTAGAGATTTTTGGCTGTTTCCTGTTTAATATAAATTCACATCAACAGAAATGATAACTGCCTGTCACCTACTTGGGGGAACAGCAGAGAAGCAAAAGGGACGGGGGTATATTGTACAACAGAAAAATGAGTCCAAGAGTCACTCAGATTTGCAAAACAATGAGGAATAGTGGGCTAGACAAATTTCTGCCGGGAATGACAATCATTTGACCCTGCCTTAGTCAAGGGGAAGAAGCTCAGCAGCTGCCCTTTGGGGGTCCCTTCCAACAGAACTCTGCTGTCATAATTCTGGATTTCACCTATCAAACATTAGGGTGGAGAGGTGAATGAGACCTCTGTGTAGCTGAAGCTTGATACTCAGCAAAGATATCTTTCTTCTCCCCACATGCAGCTTTTCACCATCCATCCACTCAGGATCTGCAGCTTTGGAGTGAAGTGATAGACCTGGCTGGCTGCAGCCTGTCTGCCCCACATCTCCGATTCCCACGTCTGCTGTCCAGCAGCCCCTCAGTCTCTGAAGTCAATAGCTTTTACGTGGTACTGTAGAAGTGCAAAGCCACTCTGCCCACAGCTTCCCATTGCCTTCTGACTCCAACTTTGAGTACACTGCCAGCATTTAACACATTTCAAGTCTTCCACTACTTTTATTTTAATTACTATAAAGTTATCATGACACAACATTGCATAAAAGTTGGAAGAAATTAAACTCAGTTACTCAAGCTGTTGTATTCAATCACACATGGTGTGAGCTGACTGCTCCGTGGAGGCTCCCCATTGGACTGTCAGGGCAGGTCCCCATAGCCAGGGCCCACCCCCCCACTCGGGTGGGAGCAGAGCAGCCAGGGGCCCTGGGACAACTGCAACCCCATGCATTGGGTACCTCTCTGGGGATGGGCTGAGGCCAGGCCAGGACTTTAGCCAGCAGGTTGGGGATCAAGATTAGGCCTAGTGAGGGGTATCAGTGTCAGACATGGACTTGGGGTGGGCAAGCAGGGCTACCCTGAGCACTGTCTGGGGCCTCTCCCCATGTATACCAGTGTCTTGGACCTGAGACCCCCTGACAGGCCCCCAGGACAGGGGAATGTGCTCCAGGACCTTATGTCTCCTCACTTTTTTATCAAGTTGAGTTTAATACAGCATGACTGAAGGCTGGGCAGTTGGTAGATCTGAATATGTTAGCATTATATATATTAAAAGATGCCAAATTTTGTGAAAGTTATCATCAGCCCATGCTCATATATTCAGTGTCTTTCAAGTACCAGTACTTATTTGAGGTCTTCTGCCACAGGTCTGTACAACTTCTAGCTTGATATTTTGTGTAGTAGGTTAAAAATACCTTCCTTATTGAACGCAATTTTTTGTGGCTGTGATGAAGAAAGCAATCCTTTAAGCCACTTATCCCAAGAGAAGCCAAGGAGATAGCTAACAAATGTTTTATTGTGATAGATGATTACTTATCAGAGAGGTATTGTGATATCCTAAATCTTCACCAGTGCTCATCAGGAGATTTTAAACTTAACATCATAGATACACCAGAACTAAAAAGTGGGATCACTGAAAATGTGTTACAGTCAGCATTCATTTGGCTTGAATGTATTTGAACATATGTTTTTATCTTTTTTTTATAGTAGCTAAGGATGTCAACATTTTTTTTGATGAGCTAGAAGGTGTGAACAGCCCTTCCAAAGATGATGACTCCCTGCTTCACCACGGTAACTTGACCAGTACTTCTGATGATGCCAGCAGGTTGGAAGTGGTGGGAGAGGTAAGAACACAGAAAATTATTAAAATAATATCCACTATAAAAAGGGAATAAATATGATTTCATTCAAAATCTCATTTTCTGCAAGACAAGATTTGCCTTATATTATTGCATCTGGAGTATGGATGAAGGAGGAGCACTTACAAATCTCATGAAAGGTACTAGGTGTCAGATACACAACAATTTCCCATCGAGTAAAGAGCAGAACAGACTTGATGATGCATAATGTTGATTCATAGAAGATACCAAGGAGGAATCATTGTTCAGCACATAGTCCCTTTTAAATTATGTCTTAATACAGGCAAAGCACTGTGGGCTCAAGCATGAAAATTTGGGCCTAAATCTGTGTCTTTTGGGCTGAAGGGAATGTGATACCCTTTAGCTGTTCTATCTGTCCATGAATGCTATACCTACTGCAGGGAGTGTAGAGACCGTGGACTCATCCCTGGCTATAAGACCTCCTTTTGCCTGTCTCGGGTGTGTGACCACATCCAGACTACTTAGTTGGAGTGGTTACCTCCCAGCTGTGCCTGAGTATTTTTGACAAAGTGCTGATGGGCACAGATCAGAACTGGCAGGAGCCATGCTGACAACTAAGAAAAATGGAAGACCATAGGATATTGTTTAAGTCTCTGCCCTGAGTCTTTTGTTTACTATCTTAGAAGGCATAGTTACAGACAGTGACTTTTTCACTAACTAGAGTGCTTTGTGAGTTATGTAGGTTAAATAGGTTGTTCCAAAAGTAATGCATCCTATTTATTTCCATGGAAACTACAACAGATACAAAGAGCACAATAAGACTATTTGATAGAGTAATTTTTCTTGTACTAGAAATTCAGCCCACAGAGAGCTACGCTCCTAGAATGTTTAGACAGATAATTAGAGTGACAAAATTAATTCCACCGAGAGATGTATTTGACCTAGCTCATGATTTCATCTTCCCCTTCCCTCACTGCTCTTTCACAGCCTCTCCTACAACCTACAAAGGGCCGTCGTCACCTGCTTGAATTATAATACAGTACCTGACATGATATTTATGTGTAGCTTTTTGTGATCATGTACCATGTGGTCTCTAACTAAAGGGCAGGGTTGAAAGGCACACAACTTTTGCATATTAAAGAGGAAAACTGAGCAGAAAATGGTCAGGAAGAGAAGTGATGAGAGAGAACAATATATGCTGCTGTTAATTTAGCAATTCTGCAAAACATTTTTTCACCTGTTTGATGGATATTTTGTTGGTTTTTAAAGGGAAAAAGAAGATGTCTGAAAATTTTCCTACTTGAATAGATTTCTATTTATTTATTTATTTATTGCATAACCATAACTGAGGAAAATAACAATATAGGTCATTTATATAAAAAAAAGAAAGAGAAAAGAAAGTATTGAAGTCCCCTGATTTACTCCAAAAGGAAATTATTCATTTTTCAGATGTTGTTATTTCAATCCATGAAAATGAATTTACAATCCTAAAACCTTAGAGAAAAAAAAAATCCACAAAGTTTTCTTACCAGTTTGCTTAGCTGACAAGTTGAAATGCTGTTTGCTTCAGTTGTTTGTTGTTCATGCTTAGCCAGAAGATCCCTTGAATTGTTTATGGATAGAGCTTTATAAACAGTGCCATCAAAGATGTAGAGCTAGATAAGGATTCAGTGTGCCTTTTGGCTAAAGATATGTCATTATTTTGTTCTGTTTCATTAAAACAGAGATGAGGTCTGAGCAAACTAAAAATCGTGTTTTTCTTTGTGTACATTGATCAGAGAACAGTAGGTACTAGGTGTACAGTTACAAATCTAAATCTCAGGACATACTGTGATTAGGATTTTTGAAACTTTGTTTTGATTGAAGCTTCATTTTCTGAGAATTGGAGATGCAACAGAATGAAGGGGAAAATGATTTAAGATCTGCACTTCAGTTCTACATCTATTCTGCCTTTCCTTCTGTAGAGTATTAAATTAGCCTTCTGTATTCAAGGAAGTTAGAATGATGAAACTGGTGAAAAAAAAAGATTTTTATTTAAATAGTGTATCTGTTCTTGAGGTTCCAGCTGATATAAGTAGTTTTGAGATTAAAACTGTAAAAGTCATGCTCTTCACTTTAAACTCAAATTCTAATGATATTTGGGTTTAGTGTTACTAACATTGTGCAGAATAGTGTTTGTCTTAACAATCTGTTGTATCAATTGGAACTTGCACTATTATGGCAGAAAAAAAGGTTATTCATATTGCAAATAAGAACTCTGGTGGTCTTTATGGCACCTCTGATACCCTGTGCAGTTTCAGCTCAGCTTTCTTGTATTTACCACAGTACATGTTAACTACATATTTTTTTTTCCATCAAATTCCTGTCTTCTTTAGTGACCAGGATGTACAAAGACATTATCTAAGCTTTCACAGAAAACTACAGATCTGTTGCACTTTATTTTGCAGCCTACATAACTTCATTATTAGAAAAAGCTGCATATAATTAAATAAATAGTGTCAAAATGAATATACTGTCCAGTGTAGGTAAATGAAAAAAGCAGGAGGCTTAGAAACCAGAGCAGAGCCACTCAGCTGGCCCACTGCCTCTGAATCTTCTGCTGCGCTGTTCTTTTATTTAAATGCTCTGTTTGGTTTTTCATGTCTTTTCAACATCGTTTATAGAAAAAAAATAAAGATTGTGTTTCTTGAGCTGTTTTCATATTTAATACTCTGTGAAAAATACTTCTGATATCCTGATAATATCATTTGTCAGCATTATATGCAGTATAGAAATAAATGGTTTGTTACTGTTATTTCCTTAGGGCTTGTGTCTTTTTTTTTTGCCTTCATTTTCAGCTTAAAGAGCAGCTCCCACTATATCAAGTCTGTATTAAGCTGTGTCAGGAGTCAGGCACTGCAGTGAAGGAATCTTAGAAGAATTCCTCTTTCTTCTTTCAGTAAACTGGGTGTACCAAGGGGATGGGACATTTGGGATGCTTTCATTCTTTTTTCCATTTAAAGAAAATGCTCACTGAGAATCCAGAAGTTTACATTTAACTCCTTGAAATGGATTTTTTTTTTTTTTTTTGTAAGAGTTGTTATTATTACAGCTTTTTTGTAACTGGAGTTAAAAAGCAGTTCTCTTAAGCAAAAGTATTCTGAAAATTCCCTGCTTTTCCTATAAGTGAAAGGCAATTTATTTATTTATGGTTTTTTCTGGGGATTAGATCATATATTATAGAGCATGGCTTTTTATGGCAGGAATGATTGAGAAAATTCTAGGAAGGGAAAGAGGAATTAGCATAACTCTCCCTTCAACTTGAAGTCAACTTATCTTGAAGTCCCTACCCATTTTCCCTCTCTGAGGGAGAGCTGTTTGTTTCCACGTGTCATTCACTGTATACATTACTTGAACAAAATGCTCCAAACTCACCACGTGCCACACAATTTCAAGTTGGGTGAAGGAAAAAATTTAACCCCTGGGCAAAATTTGTATTATGTGGAAGTAGTGTTTAATTGTGAGGAGGAGCTGCAGAGGATTTCATCTCGTGAATTTCTAAAACAGACCAGAAGTTTGCCTCTTGGATCTCAGGAGAGGGACCCACTTGACCTCTTATTAACAACATTTTCTTTCTCACTGAGCAAAAATTTGAACAGGCACATTCTTTGCTGAAAATAATCAAGAAATACTACTTACTGCTTTTATGTTTCACTAGACCAAACACTGGAAATTATGTTCAAATAAATCTAGTGAGTTGCCTCAGCTGTTCCATAAGCCAAGAAAATTCTGTAGTCTGATGAGGTATGGTGAGGAGGGCACAAGATTGTGTCCTGTGAAGCAGAGGAACTACTGTAATCGCAAAGCAAGGAGTAACTTCACACCAGATTTTGTGTTTCTCAGTACAGTTAATGTTCAAGCCATTGATTATTCTTCTCGGGTGTACAAAGACATTCTACTATACTAAGTTCTTTTATATTTAGATTTCACTTACACTATTTTCTGCTCTTTTTTTAATATAAAAAGTTATTCCCAATTTTCTACAGGATAGTGGGAGAGGGATGTTGACTTGCATTCTCTGTTCTTTCCTATCCCATGCCTATATGGCCAAACATCTACCAAAGAAGACCTTCCGGTTTTGAAATGGGGAAATTTGTACTACTTTCAGACAGCCTCAGGGACAGTGTATGTAAAGTACATGAAAACTTGAATGTCTTGTCACAATTCCATATCTTTCCTTTTGAGTATTACTGAAAACTTGATAAAAACGCTGATGCAACAACTACCAAAGTAAATGAGCATTACTGAATTGTTTGAATTTCTCTTTACAGGAAGTTCCTGATAAAAACAAAGCCAATGGATTGTATTTTAGAGATGGAAAATGTCGGATTGACTACATCCTGGTATATAGAAAATCCAATCCACAGACAGAAAAGAGGGAAGTATTTGAAAGAAATATCAGGGCAGAAGGAATTCAAATGGAAAAAGAGGTAAAGGAGTTTTCTTGAAAAAAAAGAAAAAGCTTTAAACTTTTAAATCTGTGCAGAATGTGAGTTGTGTTTACTCTGAAACTGCTTTGCTCTGTTGTAATAGTGGAAGAATGCTTTTAAGCATGACTAAATATAGACTACTTATTGCCAGAGCAGCAGGAAAGCATAGCCTAAAGGAAAATCAGACACATGGATTGAAGTCCAAAACAGGCCATTAGAGTCATCTTTTTCAATCTTATGCACAAGTAGGCCATAGAATTTCATCCTCTCAGTTGTGCGATAGAGAAAACAAATGCTGGTTTTGGATGGCCTAAATTCTACTCAGTGCAGTGCTCACTTCTGCACATACATTTCTTAACTTTTCCACTCTTTGATGAAGATCTTGGTACTTGTTTCAGAGACCTATCAAGACCCCTGCCTTCCTGTTCTTGTCAGCTAAGGTGTAGGGTCTTAGATGATATTTTGGTACTTTGAAAACTGACTACAATCTCCCTTGCAGTCTTAATTATAAACATTAAAATAATTGAAAAGCATGTATGAATTTTCTATGTCAATGTTATTTCTAACACAGTGTCCTAAAACAGTGAATTGTTTATGGCCAGGAGTGTAAAATGAATACAAACTGCTTAAAAATGTATTGATAAGATATGCAAAAGACTCTTTTTTGCCTAGGTCTTTTTTTTTTCTTAAACTTAAATGCATTTTCTTAAGCATGTTTAAAAGGTACTTAAGTCTCATTTCCATGCAGGATAGATATACTGAATACTTAGTTTTACTAGAGGTTGATCAACTTACACTCGTGTTGATATGCAGTGTTGGTCTGTCACTGATGCAAATGGTATGGGAATTTTCAGGTTACAAACATTCATAAGCTGTCTAAATGCTGTACGTTATCTTCCCTTCTGCCACTGAAAGTTTGGTACATGGGTAGATATTTTACCTGTGTGCTTAAAAGGCATTCTTCTTTGCAGAACACTGGGATAAGGAATGGAAGCTGTTTCTCTCCACTATAATTGCAATGTTTCTTTTTGTTACATTTTTTTATAATGAACCAGGTACTGATAGATATTAAGTGCATGTCACTGATGGCGTCAAACAGTTGCCCTAAATTATTCCTTCAGATAATCTGGAAGGTAGCATCTTTGGTGCTGAAGTTTTTGCTGGATGTCTTAAACAACAGCCTTTGCTCCTTTATTACATATGCTTCCCGTAAAAATACCAGTGGTTGAAAGAGTTGCCAAACAAGACCTGAGAACATGGGAATGCTGCTGTGGTTGTACAGCTTTGTATCTTAGAGTTGTGCCTTGCCTCCACCAGGAGAGACATTGAAAATATCTCTGAGGTTTGGGAAGTGTAGAAAATGAATGTGGAATAAATTCTTCATGTTGCCACATCTTACAGTTTTGAACTATTCTGCTATTTTTGTGATTTATTTCAGTTCTTGCCTTTTACTGCAGTGAAAGTTATGAAATCCCTTTATATTTTAAGTATTATGAAACCTGCTGCATTCTACACAAAGAACTTTTTCAACTTGATGATTTAAGTGCTTACCACAGACTTTCCTTGCACCTTTCATGATCACATATTTGGAGTTTCCTGCTTGGGCTGCACGAATCCTCTGCCCATTTGATTATCCATTTCAGTTTCCATTATGCTACTGGCATGCACTTTTATTTCTTATTAATCTCATCTGGCCTTGGTGTGACTTCTTGCTGGCATCAGTAATTGTACATTTTCTAAACGAAGAGTGATTCATATAAGGCTGTGCTACATGACTCAGGATAATGTTTTTAAAATCTAGGATACCAGCCTTTTAAAACTTATGACTCTGACCTAAAATTAAACCCTAGCATGTATATTTTATGATCACTTTAGTTTCTAAATTGAATTATAATCTGGAAAGAAATAAGTACATTCTTGGTACACCCTCTCCCCCTTCCTGCAGAGTAACAACTGTGCTGCATAACACTTAAATTTTAAGTATGTGGTGTGATTGGTTAAAACCTGGATTATTTCCCATGTTTTTTTGCTTGTCTGTTTTGGTGAGACTGCTAATGGTGCAGGGTTTCAGTTCTGGAATATTTTAATAGTAGATGTCCTTTCTAATTGTTGTTCATATTAGATATATTGTTTCCACTGGAAAACTTTGCTCACAGATAAAATGAGAGAATTTTTGTCTCTATGACCAGAGAAAGTATACAGAAACAACAGATTGTTATGCTGGACTGAGAGAAATATTCTTACATTCCGTAAATTTGCATGGTGGAAGGTTTTTTCTTCTTTGGCTACTGGCAGTCCGTATGTTGACATTTGATTACGTTAGTCTTGTTTTTAATGTGCAGTCAGAGGCAGAAAACTTACAGACCTCTTCACAATGCAGTTTTGAAGCCACTCAGAAACACTGCAGTGAAAGAATAAAGCATTGCAGTGACTAGCTGACAAGCATAACACAGCAAAATACCCAGGAAATGACGGGAGCAGGGAGATAAATGTTTACTTAGCAGTATGAAATGAAGAAGTGAATCTGAAATGAATGAATGAATGTTGAGATAACTTGAGGCACAACATCATAATCGTGTAGCTGAGAAGGGTCTGAACAGATATGTTTCTGACTGTAGAAAATAATTGTAACATTTTACCAGTATTGCTCAACACATTCACACTTCAGATTCTTCAGCTATAGCACACCATTCTCCAATGCAAGTTATGCTGGTTTTTGTGCTCTGTGTAACCAGTACTAAAGAACAAGGGGATTTCTGGCCAAGGAACCCGATCACTGAGCTAATAAAGATGTAGAAAACAGAGGTCTAGGAGTGAATGGGTCACCTGGGAGAGCAGCATATTTCATTTTCTGACCCTTCTCCCTGCTTTTCAATGTTTACTCTGTCTGTTAGTGTTTCACAGGAGTGGTAAATAAATATGATATCCTGGCTCTGGGATTCTTGATGACCACAGTGTTTAAATTTTTTAATACTCTTTGAAATAGACTTATGTATTGAGTAAAATGAAGAATCACTCTTCAAAGGAAGCACATTCTTATTAGAGTTGAGGTATCAATAGCAATGCCTGTTTCCAGGCATAGATACTTTCTCTAAACATTACATAGGACCAACACCTGCCAGAGGTGACTGGCAATGGTTAACTGGAGCTATGATATGAGTGTCTATATTCTGAATGTATGGTTCATATTCATCCAAATCTTGAATAGCTCTGAGATCAGCCCACTGACTCTAAGAAAAATATACTTATCATCACTTTCATATAAAGAGAAAATGCAGATTGCACCTGTCATTCCAAATACAGTGTTCATCCCTCTGAGATAGTAAAAACCCAGCATTTTTCTGGAAACTTTATTGTTTCAAGAGAAAATGAAGACTCAGAATTACACTGGGCACATGACATTTTTCACAAGTATAAAGATTGATAAATACAATCCAAACACAAGGTAGAGGTAGCGTGCTGCTGGAAAAAAAATCTGTATAAAATTGGATTTCTAATTCTCAAAAGAAAAGGATCATCTTAGGTTTAAGTAGATACTGTATATACGAGAGGATGTTGGTGCTGGGTAGAAAATAGCCTTACAGGAATTAGACTACTTTTAATTGGAGCTTGACATGTTTTTGTGTGTTTTGTTTTTGTTTTTAATTTTGCTTCTCATGACTGCACTAAATTACTCATACAGTGCTATGAAAAGTACTAAATATGTTTTGCTTCACATTTTGTCCCAAATGTTTAATTTATAATTTGGAAATTGATTTGATACAAACTTTATTTGAAAAGACGTTGGGCATATCGGTAGAAACTGATTGGTAGAAATTTAGAAAGAGAAACTATTAAGTAGTGAAGGAAGCATTCAGGTCCTATATTTTATATATTTTACATATTTTTGTATACTAATTTTTGCATATAGAAGTAATGAACTGCTTTAATGCATTCCTTTCTGACCTAACAAGCAAGTCTCCTGATGGTTACTGAATGTTTCAGGAACTAGTTTAAGATATTTCACAGAAAGCAGTCTGTCCTTTTGGGCTGCTGCCTCCACATCGGTCTTAGCATATCTCAGCTGAAAGATGTTAGGTTAGCGTGCTGGTGCGTTTTTCAGGAATAGTTCAAACTGCATGTTTTTTCTGTTGCGTGCCTGATTAAAAATTTAAACACTGCCACCCTAAGTGTCAAGCTGTCACCAGTGCGTCCCAAATTCCATTTGCTCCCTGCCTCAAGCAGTAGCTGACATTTCTGGGGCAACACCTGGCAGCTGATATGCAGCTGGTTTATACAATAGGTGTTCTCTAAAGAAATAAAAAAGATGAGAAGGGCAAAGGAAAGCTCAATATAAGCTTCACTCTTGCTATAAGAAGTATCTACTAGCAGGTATATTCTTAACCAGAAACTTAAGAATACTAGTTAATACTAGTGAATTAAGAAACTACTTTTCCAATAGTTGATATAATGTAATTACTGGATACTATTATTTCATGGCTTTTCAGGTTTGGGGGCAGATGTGCATTAGTTCATGCTGAAGTAGTATGAGATCTATAATGCAATTTCTCTTGATGTGGCTGTAACTTTGCGCTAATGGAACAGGACTTTAGGGGTTCGACCCATGTATTCAGTAAGAGGCATATATTTAGTAGCAACTTGGAGCCTGGTTTAGAATGATGAATGTTGAGAGAAATTACAGATGACAGAAAGAGCACACAATATAGTATCTCCATGACTCTTGACTCGTCCCTGAGTGTAAAACCAAAATAGACTTATGACTATGTCAAAGTGAGGTAAAAGTTAGAAATAGTGAGTAGGAAAAAAAAGAAAAAAACAAGATCTTCAAGGACTGAGACTTCAAATATAGTTATGCTCAAGAAGTGATGATGCGAATATGAGATGTTATAATCAACAGCTGTTCTTCTTGAGCGTAGTCAAATATTAGCATCTTTCATTCTGGCAGAAATGACATCTACTACTTTTTTTTTCTTGTTTTTTTTCTTAGTACTGCAGAGCCAAAACAATTATCTCAAACTGCTCTGCTTTTTTTCTGGCTTGTGCACCATCACTGCAATTGTTCACGAGAGTCCTGTTATGTAAATGTTGCTGCTGATTGTGGTTCATGGGCAGAATAGAACTAGGCTGACTTCCAGCCCTCAAGTGGCATTTGCAGAGCTCAGTTAGGAGAGGTGTTTTATAAAGTTAGCTTATGTAATTTGTCTCTCTGAGGAGCAGTGTGCATAAAAAATCATTGCCTTCTGAGTGACTAAAAGTTTCTATTTCAGCTTTGATTTCAGTGCATTCATTTATTGAAAAGACAACACTTTGTAAGTAAGTTATTGCCACTATGGATATTAATTTAATCAAGGCATACGGTTTATAACAGATTGCTCAGCCAGTGTCCAGGTTACTACCTGAAGCTTGCCAGTGTAGTTTATGGGATAGCCAGGAGCAGGGTGTAGGTCAGGATAATAGCTCAACTAGGTAATCCTTTTGCATAGTTGTCATTTTCCTTTCATATTCAAATCTGTTCCTTCAAGTTGAGTTTAGTCTGCACATACCAAAACCCCCTATCCACTGCAGAAGAGGGTGGCTAGGAGAAGTTCCCACCACCACAACTGTGTTGACTGTTCTCTGAGCTTTTTTTTACAGAGAGGCAGTTATCTGTGTGCATGCCTGCTGTAACATATGTCCAGTGCACACCTTGCCACTAGGAAGCACCAGGACAACTCTGTGTGTGGTGATCCTCCATAATGCACAGGCACAGTTGGTCAGGTTACATGGAGGATGTTACTTACAGCTAACAGGATTCCCTTTAGGACAAACTACATTGCTCTCTAGCTAGAAAAAAATTATAGGTTGCCAACAATGAGTCTTTTAATTCTGACACTGTTCACATATTCCTTTTCTGTTCTATAGTAATGTGTGACTCCTTTAATTGCGGCGGGTTAGACTGGTGGCTGTCACCTTATCATTTAAGTCAACAGCTCAGTGACAGTTTCTGCCAGCTGAAGGATCTTGCTTCTACATATTAATGCATTTTCAATTATATGGTTTTGTATGTATTACAGATTATACATTCTTTCTTTCCTTACTGTTTGAATTTTAAAGCATACTCAAGAATATTTTCAAGAAGTGATAAAATTCTTTCCCATTCTATTCCCTTTTTTAATAATGATGGATGACCCTATTTCTTCTAATTACCTCCAATGGTCATATCCTTATTAAAACAAAAAAAACCCAACTTGCTTAGACACACAAACACACGTGAACTCATATATATGCAAAGTGTAAAAAAGGATAGCCAGTATCTATCCCAAGGTAATGAAAAACACTATGTAAATGTCCCAGTCCCTTGACATAATGGAGAGAACTTTTTTTTGTGCTAGGGCTATGATGAATAGAACAGTAAGATGTTAACAAGAGTGACATGGATTTCCCCATTTCAGTAACTGTCATTTGGAGAAAACTAGGACTTTGGATATTACTACTGTAACTAATATCGAGCATTCTGTAGCTTTTATGAGCTCCATGTAAGTTATTTCAGTCTCTCACTTTCCTGATGCTATTACTCAGTATGCAAATAACTACAACTAATGAACTTACAGTACAAATTACTCAGCCTGCAAGAGCTGCAGTTTCACAAACAGCATAATATCCCATCATTTACAGGTACAGTTTGTTATTTAAAGTTTAAGCACTGTGTCTGATTGCATATACAAATCATGGATGGAGACATCAAAGTGACAGAAACTATGCCTGCAAAAAGAGAAACAGACTGAAATGCAAGCTCATCACGTGTATTCTGAGTGAAAGTGCTTCCAGCTATTTAATTTGAACATAGGGTTGTTCATTTCATCGAAGTTTGGCCAAAACAAGTTATAAACAGACTGATCTCCCAAAGATTTATTGTTAGTTTATGATCTAATGCAAATAGCAAGAGGAGTCTTTCTTCAGCAGTGTTATACAGAAAAATGTATAGGTATGAATAAACAGATATCCTTTTCCAGAGAGTGCTCTGCATCCAAAAAAATATTGTCGATAAACAGAGGAGGTGTTTCCATCTAGCTGGACCACTAAAGGATATGATTATAGCTTTCAGACACTGTGGCTGCCATACAGCACAGGGACAATTCTATGTAGAAATGTAAGGAGATGCATGGAAATCTGGATCAAGAGAGTCCAAAATCAAATTTCAATGAGCAGTTTCTAAAAATAACCTTTTTGAGTGACTGGAGGAGCCCATAGATAAATATGTTTTTGAGTTGACAAATTCAGACCTTTAACAGGATGATGTAAAGCTGGTAGACTAAGAAATCTGATGTAAGTGTTGCTGAAAAATTGATTTAAATTTGTAAAAAAGTATGACTTTTGCATAGAGTGCAAAGGTAAAACAGAAACTATGTAGGTAACTGAAGAAGGATAAAAAGGCCCATGAGACATTTCACCCTCAGAAATGCTGAGTAGGATTTTTTTTTTTTTTTTTATCAAAGAGTTTCTTGCTATCAATCTTCACAAATCACAATGTCAGAAATCTTTTGAAGGACACTAGGCTCAAGGGAAAAAAACAAACAGGAGATAGATTTAAAAGCACATTGAAGGTTTCATATTAGATGTCCCCTATATGTCAGAAGTCACCTTTCCCTTTACAGTAATTGTTCTTTAACTGCAATTATTTTTGAGATGTTATTTGTCTGCCAGTGGCATCAGGATCAAGCTTAATCCAGAAGGCTACTGTCACTTAATGTACAGTGAGAGTTTTTGTTGCCCAAAGGTGACATGACTGGCTTTCTACAACAGTCCCTCACTGCACTGGTTTTGTGAGAAGAAATCTACAGCTGTCCATTGGGAACAGAAAGACACAGTATATAGAAATGCCAGCGAACGTTCTCATTTTGTGTTGATGTTTTTGGGGTTGAATGTGGCTTGTAAGGATCGCATTTTAGTTACCGCATTACACTCATGATAAAATCGTGATGATTTGTGTCTGCAATATCCTCGTGGTTAGGGATTATCTGGGTCTTCCCCTGCAGCACAAAGCGGTGTGGGGCTGCACTCCTTGCAGGCAGTCCCAGGAGAGATTCCATGATTCTGGAAAGGACAATTCCCTTCCTCATCCTCCCTTGGCACAAAGGCTCCAAGTCCTCTCATTGGCTACTTGATTTCTTTGCTATCTAGGTTAGCTCATCCATGCAGTGAGTGGAACATTGGTGCTCTGTGTCTTAGATTAAATGTATTTTAATTGTAGTAGCGGCCTCAGAAATAAAGCTAGGTGAATTATCTCAGAGCTCAGACTTTATTGAAAAAGATGTTTTGGCTTATGGCTCTCTGGGCTCAAATTAAATCCAACATTATTCATTGAAAACATACATATTCCTTTCTTGCCATTTCAGACTGACAATGAAGTGATGTTGGAAATGAAGCTTAATAAAGCTTGATCTGAAGAAATATTGTTCCTGGGGTAGCCATGTTGACTGAAACCTCTATCAGCCATTTAGTCATGTCTCTATATTTAAAGTCTTATCTAATTTACAAAACTCTGTTTTATCCACAAGTAACTTTTCTATTTATACATGAGAGCTTTTGAGAGAAGCTCTAAAAGTGCCTGGTAGGCAAAACAATTTAGAGATCTGTTTCTTTTGTTTTGGACATTTTCATGGTATAGTACTTTTCTCAGGTACAGCCTGTTTTTTGCTGTTAATGGCCTCAGATAGATATTTCTTTGTATAAGTAGGATTGACAGCCTTTTCTGAAGTCTCCATTGCCAAGCATTAAAATAAGAACATTGAGCTTACTTTTTTAACAACCATCTCTTATACCTGTTAAAAATTCAAAACTTTGCAAAAAGAGAACCTCCACAATGAAAATGAAGGTGGAAGAACAAAATGGAGACATGTAAATGTGGAAACCATAACTCTGTATTTTCTCATCTAATACTCAAAATTCCTGTACTATAATGACTGGTGGATTTAGGGAAATTTTATCTTTGTGTCCAGTGTGGTTTTTTGACATTATTTTTTCAAGTTAGTTGCCATTATAGGCTAGCAATAAAGAATCATAATAAAGGATTTTCACACTCATATAATTCTATACATGAGAAGTATAAGTATATTGTTTTATATCTTTCTGTGTCTCAGAAGTAACATACCTGTCACTCAGTATGCACCATTTTCTTATGTAGAAAATTTCAGGGTATGAATTTATATATAGACAGGTTTTAAAATGGATTTGACTGGAAAATCATCTCCCATAGTAAGTTTGTAAAACTCATCCATCTAATTTTAGTTTGTTTTCTTTTTACATTTCTATCTTAATTGTTTTAGTTTCAGAAGTAGTCATTATTTTTTGAAAGCAGTGTATCAGCAAGTTTGTTTGCTTGGCTTGTAGTAGCTAAATTCTAATTAATATATTTTTCTTCACTATTAACATTCTTCTCTTTTATTCTTCTTTTTGTGTATGTGTGTGTGAGGAAAATAACATGAAAAGTTTTTAAACAGTCTAATATAATCTCTTTTATTCAGGCCATTCCCTTTAAAATGTCCATTTAAATGAGACACAATGGACCCTAATAACATTTCTATTATTCCACTAATTGTTCAAATCTGATTTTCTTAATTACAAAATATCAATAAAAATACAGTTTGGTAATGTAAATGTTCATTTATTAAAAAAAAAAAGACTCTAAAGAGGTTATTGACTTTGAGGAGAAAGCTATTCAGGCATAATTACATGCATCTCTTTTTCTGATTTGTTTGTAATATGGGTATACAAGATTGTCTTGAATATAGATTTTAATGTGATGGTCTGGTGAGGATTTAGCACCTCTGGAATTATTCTTATGGAGTGAATGGATTAGACCTGAGAGCCCCATCATCTAGTAACACCAAACATTTTCCAATTAAGGACCCTGCTCATTATTTGGATCAGGAAGTGAAAAACAGAAGGAAATCTTCCCCTTTGTTGCAATCCTGTTTGTTAAAAAGAAATGTATAAAGATTTCCTTGGAGACTGGTGGAATCATATGGAAGATATTTGTATTTATTTTTTCATAGTACTGAATATTTGTCAACTAGCTCAAAGCTAAAATGTTCTCTTTCTAAAGGTTTTTCTTAGGATCATTTTCTTCATCAGGTCTGTTTGCTTGGAATGTTTACTTTTTCTCCTTCCAGTGTATGCACGTTTACCATTTCTAACTGGGTAGGCAGCAAATTTATTGGCTCTTAAGTTTCTCAGCCTTTCACAAAGTACTCATGCCTACTCCAGACCACTGACTTGATTTTGTACAATGAGCGCCACTCATTGGAAGCTGTGGCTTTCTGAGACAGGACTGGGCTAAAGAAATGCTCGGAAACAAGAACCGAGTGGATGGAAGCTGTGGTACATAGAGCACCCAGGGTCAACAACTTGGTGCAAGTTTATGGATTTTATAGTTAGCTTCAGAAATTCACAGGAGAGTGAATTAGGAAGGAACTCTTCCGTGAAGGCAGAGTTGTAGGAACTGATGTGTCTACACTACTGCAGAAGTTGGTGTAGGTGTAGGTGAGGATGGTAATGTGAACCTGGAGAAAATGAGGCAGAGAGCCCCAAAAGAAGAAAAAATCAACCGTCTGTGATTGTTGGCAGTGTAGATATCTGACTTGGGAGAAATAAGTCCTTGTGGGTAGTAGTTCCTTCTAGGTAGTAGTTCATCTCAGTCTAGGGTGGAAGACTAAAACAGAACAAACAAATCATACCCTGAAGGTGCCTGTTCTCTCCATTTCAGAATTCTAAATATTGTTGTCCTGAATCACACCTGTGATGTCTGCTCCTTGGGACTAAGCCTTTGGGCAAATTTTCAGCATCAATGGTCTTAAGGCCATGGCAGAGCCAAAGTTTTGATACAAATATATGAGCCTGCTGGTGTTCAGCAGGAGAAACTGGGACAGATATATAGCACACAACCTAGCTGTAAACTGATACAGATAAGTATTTTTGTTCTTTTTATCCCCAAGTAGTATCTACAGCTTTATGTGAATAGATCTATGGATTGCACTCCGAATACTGGTCAAGCGTAAAGTAAACAGCTAACAAAATTGTGACAATTATAATGTTCAAGCCTAAATTGCTCAACCTGTGGAGTCAGTTAATGCTTCAGCATTTTCAAATCTAATGTCTGCAAGATGGCCCTCAAAGCTTTTCAAAAGATTCATGTCACTACTATAAGAAAGATTATTCCCTAGTTCACTGATGAATAAAAGCTGCATAGAGAAAACATTCACTTGTCCAAGAAATCATTTGAAAAACAGCAATGAAATATACATAATACTATGCATTATTCAATATGTACTATTACATCATTAAGACTTAGGAGTGAAGCCTGAGGCTATAATTGTATTCTTCTCCTGGACACAAGCTAAAGAAATTGATATTTCTTTGCAGCAGTCTGGTATATGACGGTGGTAGGGCAGCCACAGTGCAAAGATTTTCTGCTAGTAGTAAAGTTGAGTAACATCCAGCAAATTTTCTAACAAATACTACCTTCATAAATGGACATCAACATAGATTAGGCTCAGCAAAAAGTTCTAGAGGAGGAAAGAGGAAAATATTTTCAAAATATGAAAAATTTTCATTAAAACATTTTGAAAATTAAATGGGTGATATTGAAGTGCCATGCTCATTGATAAGAAATGCTTCGTTTTACAAAAGATAAAACAGAAAAAAAGGAAAAAAAAGACAACAGAATGTTTTAAATGCCTACATAGTCCAGAAAGATTCCAAAACATGTTATTTTGTGTGGACTATGATTTTTGAAATTAAATTGAAATTTTTCAAGTGTTTACACTTTTAGAAATCTTGTTCAATTTGTTTCATTTTCATATAGTTTATTCAGTTTTGTGTTGAAACACAATGTAGTTCTATCAAAAAAAGTAGGACTGTGTACCTAGCAAATGTTTTTATTTACTGATTTTGTTCTTAATTTTTGTCATAGATTACCTATTTAATATAAAAGAAAACCAGATTTTGTAAACCCCTTACTAAGAACCCTAATGCAAAAAAGAACTGACAGAAGCCTTTGTAGTCATGTTCACTCTGAAAGCATTTTATTTCTCCTGACTACTGGGAAGTGCAGTTAAATAAGTAGTCTGGGATATGGTGCTAGACCCATAGTTTTGTGCAGATCTCATCAGGTTGTACATGGAAGTGAATGAGTTAATGTACAATATTTATCTTCCCATATTCAGAGATTTCAAGTTGCCCTGTGGATGCCCCATTCCTGGAGGCTTTCAAGGCCAGGTTGTATGGGGCCCTGGGCAACGTGATCTGTTGGGTGGCAGCCCTGCCCACAGCAGAGGGTTGGAACCAAGTGAGCTTTAAGGCCATTTCCAACTCAAGCCATTCTATGATTGTCACACATCCTAAAAATTGGCAATGGAAGCATGAATATGTTTCAGGTTTTTATGAATACTTAGAATTTGATTTTTTTTAAAAGTGCACATGCACCTCTCTAAACTTCTGAAAAACATTCTTCTTAACTGCATCAGTAGAGTCTCAGAGCACTGGCAACAAGCTACTACCAAGATGCAGAAGCACATATCTGTTACACTGTGTTACTGTTGAGTCCCCAGCCTCTTGTAAATTGAATTGTTCTGAGTTGTGTCTGTTTTTAACAGCAGGTGTAATTCTAAAGCCATTAACCTCTTGATTTTTGTAATTCCAATGCTCTTAACCACTAAATTTTGATCTTGAAGGCAGCAGAACCTGAAGATTTCTGAAATTCGTTTTAATTGTAAGTAAAATAATACTGTATTCCATACAAAGTACTACATACAAATAATGTTCAAAATATCCTACAATGATCCCGAAAGGAAATTGGATGCTTTGATAAACATGTGCTTTAAGTACCATTTTTTGCCTGAAATATCTTTTTTTTTTAATCAAATAATTCTTTATTACTTTATTGAAGTTAGGCTGATGAATGCAAAAAAAAAAAAAAAAAAAAAAAAAAGGTGGGTGGATGACAGTTTAATTTTTCCTGAGTCAGGAGCATCTCTTCACTGCTGCCTTCTTGCCAGAAATTATTGCAGTACTGCTCACACAGAAGCATGATGTAGGGCTTTTATACCAAACTTGATACTGTCACATTCCATGTATGATCCTTCCAGTCCCACATCTCATTTCCTGAAAATCCCCATCCAATATAAGATGGGATCTCTGGACCCATATTAGTTGCATGTGTTTCTTTTGGGAAAGTGATATGCTTTGGTCTTTTCACATTCAGCTGAGGTTATTGTAAACAAACAAACAAAAAATCTAATGTGCTGAGAAGTTCTATTTTAGCAAAAGGTTAGGCACTAGAACTAAAGCAGAAAATACATCAAACGCCACTTCTAGATCATACATAACACTTAAAGGTCTTTCTGCTTTAGTCACAATCTCAGCCACACTAAGGGAACTGAGGAATTCTTCCCTGTTCTACTTCACGACTCCCAGCACCAGCTTTCCCTGTGGAGTTCTTTCAGCTTGCTTCATGTCCCTGCCTTTTCTCCAAGGTTTCCCAACCTCTTTCAAACACGCCCACAACTCTTCCAGATCCTGTTCCCTAGTAGGAGTGTGAGGATGATACCACATATACCAATGATGTCTCAGTCCTCATCGCTGATCCTTCTTGCTCTGACACTCACTTCTGAAATTTGAGTTTCCCTTGCTAATGTAACCTTTATTTATTAACTCAGCCATAACAAAGCTGTTGAGCTTCACAGCTTTTCATAGCAGCTCGATCCAAGAAGTAGTTGTGGTGAGCACAGAACTACTCTTTCAGATCTGTGGGTTTTAAAAGGAAGGGAATTCTACCCCTATTTTGTCTGTGGATTGTCCCCCCACATCTCTCTTTTTTTTTCCTTCTTTTTTCCCTAGTACTTGGTTCATGCTATATTCATGTTTCTTAGTGTATTGTCTCTTAAGATGAAATATTATTTCCAGGATCTTGTATTATCACATCTCTCAGGCTAGAGTGAAGTTGAACAATGCCAAATAAGAGAGGTTTGATTATGTAATGTTTTAAGAACTGCATGATCCTCTGGCAAATTGTAATGGAGGAGACTGGGGAGTGCTCACAGCAGCA
This sequence comes from Gallus gallus, assembly GCF_016699485.2. NCBI lineage: Eukaryota > Metazoa > Chordata > Aves > Galliformes > Phasianidae > Gallus > Gallus gallus. The sequence continues at coordinate 47,574,729 of NC_052532.1, forward strand.
AGGGCAGGACAGATAGACACTGCCAATAGCTTTTCCAACCTTGGCCCTAGAATCACAAAATTATACAATATTCTGAGTGGGAAGGGACCCAAAAGGATCATGGAGTCCAGTACACAGAACCACTGAAAAATCAGACTGTATGACTGAGAGCATTGTCCAGACACTGCTTGAACTCCATCAGTTTGGGGATGTGACCACTGTGCTGGGGAGCCTGTGCCAGTACCTGACCACCTTCTAGTGAAGTCTTCTCCTGAAAGCCTGCCTTGCCAAATCACTCTAATGTTTTAGTACTGTGCAGCTTGATTTATGTTTTATTCTTTGCTATATCTGACCTAAGTGTCATTTAATCCAGTTATTTCTAAACTTATTCAGAAGGTGGAGAGCAATTCATTCCCTTTCCTAGTCACAACTGCCTATTTTAAAAATGATACTGTCATCTGTTTAGCAGTTTCTTCTTTATTTTGAATTATCCCAGCTCTCTACATTTTTTCCTCTGGTCTAGTTTCCCAAAACTCATGATCATTTTTATTGTTCTGCTCTGATCTTTCTGTAATTGATCCATATATTGGTAGTTCATGGAATTTTATGTTTATTTTATGCATGGTTCCTCCAACTCAAAGGTTAAGATTACTTCCATTTGCCTTCTCATATTGAAACTTTTAAAAATACAGATATCTGTCATTTCTTATGCTCCAGAGGCTACATTTGGCAGAGTTCTGAGGTCAGAAATACCTCCTTCATACGTCTGTTAGACTTATGGTGTAGTTAGAGGGCTATTGGCAGGACAAGTACCCTTCTGTGATTGTATGAGGGAATCTGGAGAGAGAAAAGTGACACTGACTGACGAGAAGGAGATGAGCCTTAAGACAGAGAGATGGGATTCGCAGGAGGAAACAAATTTATCAGTGGGAGAAATTTCTCAGATATATATGTGTAAGACAGAAAGGTGGAAGGAGAGCTGCTTTAAAATATCACACTGCAAGTATTGGGGGTTTGTTTTTTTCCTTTCCTCTTTGAAAAGCAACATGGCAACTATAGACAGCACTGCAATGAGATTATTGTAGGGAAGAAATTCGGCAGTTTTGTTGCTGAGGTAATAGCACACCCTTCAGTAACTATTAGCAAGGACATAGATGTGTATGTGCCATATAATTTTAATGCCATTTACTTCCTAGCCAATTCACTGCTATGTTCTCATATTTGAAAGAGATCTTGCCTGAGTGTATATGTGTTTGTACAGAAATAAATGTGGTGTCCCTATAAAGTTACATGAAATGATTCAAAACACAACATTCCTTCACTACTTCTACTGCACATACTAGAATTTCTATATTTTAAATATCAGGAAGGATAGCCTGTGGAGCATGAACAATTACAATTCCTTAGGTGGTGATATTTTGAAATAGTGTTCTGTAGTTTGGATGATTTCTAATGTCTAGTACTGTAGCACTAATGGAATTTTTCCCCGGTTTTAAAATACCTTTTCTAGTATTCCTTGGGGCCAGCCTGTTTTGTTTTTAAGCACGTTCTTCTCAAAAATGTTTGAATTATAATTTATAGAGCCCTGGCTGTATGAGCCATATTAACTTTTTTCAGAGATCTTATCTAATGGAATTGTAATTTTCCAGCCAAGAAAACTTTGTTGTAGAAGAAAGTTCCAATTATAGTGCTTTTATGAAGTATATAGAAAGAATGGGATTATTAAGTGAAGTGGGATTTTGTCTTATTTTTCTTTTCAATTTGCATTTTTACTATTTCCCACACGAGAGAATAAAATTGATTGCTGTAAGCTTACCAAATGCATTAGTTTCAGAGGTACAATACGTGAGAATTTCAATTCCATTCCGAAGTTTTATATTGAATAGAAGTATCTGAATAGTGCTGCAGAGCTAGAAAACGCTTTGATGACTTCTGTTCCACATTTGGAATGTGAAGGCTCTGCTGCAGCCCTTAGTGACTCAGACCCTCTATGGAAAGGGAGCAAAATAAAAGATTCCAGAAACCTTTACAAACAGTGTTAATTCTCTCAGTAGATAACAAAGATGTTTGCAGTTTCCTAAGCTGAATAATCTGCCTTTTGCTAGATGAGGACTCTTAAATGGAATGAACATTTCTTAATCTATGGAAAAAGATGTTACTATATATTAAGTGAAGTTCTTCATTACAGTGGTTTCCATGGAGCAAGTGAATTTGGAGGGGAGAATCTTTGCCAGTGTATGTGCTACACAGGATCTTATTTTTGTCGAGTTATAGGAACCTCAAATTTCAGTATCATTCAGCATACACTTTTAGGATAGTTTAATTGCAGTGCAACATATGCAGTCAGATGAAAACATTATCTCACTTGGTGACATTGGCATTGAAGCAAAGGAAGGCTTGCTTTCTATAACATCTCACTATATATTCATGTTAGAGACCTGAACTAGGCGAGCAAATCATCCTTGTCCTCAACCACATTCATCTGAACCATTAAAATACTGAGCTCCATCTGGTGCTGCTTTGCCTTCCCATGTCATACAGAAAGAACCTTATGCCAACAGGCACATTGTGAATGGCAGTAACTCTTTAACATTGGGCTAAACTTTACGTCTTTGCCTTGCTAGTACATTGTGCCATGATGGGATGTTGTTTCATTATAACAAATTGGAACAGACCAGAGTAAAAGTATAATTTGTCCTTGTTATATATTGGCCCTGTTTCATTTAAAGCACATCTAGCAAATGAAGGGATTTGTCCACAAAGATCTAGTATTCCCCTTCTTTGTTTAGAGATACTGTAACATATTTAAATTTCATCTTTTGCATCCAGTTAAGTTCTATTTATGTTACCTTTGCTTAAGAAAGTTTTATTTTTTTTCTGTTTTGAAATTTTTACATCAGATGATCTAGTTATATATGCAAGTCAAACTACTATGAACCTAGCTTAGCAGAGACAGACAGATAAAAAATCATGTAGATGATCAATTATTACTAATTTCCTCTCTGTAGCAGACTGTAAAATTTCATTTTCCTGATCAACCTCAAACTGTGATGTGATGAAGCCAGCACATTCGGAGGAATTAACTTTGAATTCTTGTTGTTTTATATATTTAATTTTTTTTTGTAGGAAGTCTTACACAGTCTGAACATATTTTGGTATATGGAAAAAGGCAAATCTACCTAAGTGTAGCAATCTGAATTGTGACCTGAATAGTGTTAATCAAGTCTGTTTTCACCATCATATTTTGCTTTGGAAAAAACTTCTCTTTGGTGGAATAATGGTCTCATATCTGGAGAGATGGATATCCTGCTATATCCTTTTGCAGATTACCAAAACAACTTGTTAAATTGTTTACAACCTTTTAATTTATCAGATAATATGAGTATCTATACTGAGACTACAGAGTGCAGTCAATCAGAAATTCACTATGGCTCTCTTATTAAAGGATTATACTAATTTTTTTTTTTGCATAATGGTCTCTGCCAGACAGAATAGAATAGTATTGCAGCATTGAGTTAAGCAATGTGAAATGACTTATCGGAAAAGAGTTCCTCAGACTCCTTCCAGTTCTAATAATACTAGCAGTAAGACAGATAAAGCACAGAAAAGTGGACTGGGACAGCAAGCATCTGAACTACTCAAACTCTTAGCATTTATAACTGGTAATAACTGCTAATGATTGATGCTCTTCACAAGCATCTTTCCCCTTCATTTAACTGGATCTTGTGTTTTCTTTGGTGACTTTCCTTTGCCTTTTAGGTATAAGGAAGTGCTGTCAGAGTGTTCTTCTGAGACCTTCCCTTTCCTGCAGAGTAGAGGAAGGCAGCAGTATGAGGGTCTATGTGTCCTGAACAGTCAGGTTTTGCTAAGTTAGTTAGCTTTGTCACTACAAATGTTAGAGTCACATCAGCATGGTCTGGCACCCAACCAAATCAGCCCTGCTGATTGGTGCATGCACTGACTCTGCTACTCCCGCTACAGTCAGGGCTAACCACATGCCACCTTGTAAATCCTAGCATGGAGAGTGTGTAGATGACTGGGGGCAACATTCCGCCATGTGGACTTCATCGCAGCCTCTCTCCTGATAATATCATTTGGATTGGGCTCTTTTGCAACTGTGGTCTTGGTGAGTTCACTAGAATCTCTCCTTTGAAAGAATTTTGCAAATACAGAGGTACGCAGACTGTAATTGAGAGCTACAGGGAAAGCGCTGGCAGATAGTCATATGAGTAATGTATGTCTTCCTTGAGTGTGTGAGCTAAAGAAGGGTCTGAAATAAAGAGTTGAGCAACCAAATGCCTTCACCTTGCTGGAGCACAAGCAGGTGCTCCAGCCATGAGATGCTGCAAACACTTCTGCATCCATGTGGAAGATCAGTAATGGCCTTTCCGTCCAGAGTGGCTGTGGTGCCCAGGGAGGTTGCAAGGTGTCCATGTGCAGAAATATTCAATGCCCTGTAACCCACTGTGGTTTGAGCAGGGGTTTGGACTTCCAGAAGGCCTTTGCAACCTCAATTATTCTATGCTATGACAAGCACCTTGTTCAGTTCCTCTAGGCTATTTGTATGCAAAAGCTATAATAAGCCTGCCTGCATGCTCTGTGTGTTTGAGTGATTGCTAAGTTTGTGAAATTAAGTGTTGGACAAAAAATAAATTGTCTTTTCCTGTGCCAAAGCAGTGTTTCTCCAACAAGCCTCTAAAAGCAAATATGAATATTTGATAGACATTTCATTAAGTGTAAGCACTTTTTTACTTCAAAAAATGATAAATGAGATGTATAAATGTACTGGGAAAATATTGTTTTAGTATTTTACACTTGGGATAAATCACAGTGGAAGCTGCTTGATAAGATGTAGTTCAATTGTATGATATATTTTTCACAGCCTGTGATGCTAAAAGTAAAAAATTATACTTAGGGGACATTTCTTGGTTAGTAAATAGTCAAAAAGATTTTATGATCTCAAACATGGCTGTATAAAATATTAACATTTTTCATCTGGAATTACAGTGTATAGCTGATACCTCATATAAACTGACGATATCAAACAATGCGTTCGCATTCTTCTCAGTGGTTTTATCTATCTGCATTTTTAAATGTGCAAGTAATTATTTTCACATCTTTATACTATCTTCTCATCCAGAAGAATTAAAATCTGCATCCCATCATCTATTTGTCAGATGAAATTTATACGATTAGCTGTTTTGTCATATAAATCTTATCCACATGGGTGGATAAAACTTGTACTCAGTGTATACTAAAGGGATTATCGAGAAATGTTTTATCGTTGCCTCACAGTCAGTTCAACCTCTTCCATTAAGACGATGACGCTGCAGGTATTTTTAATCCTTTCTTTAGGAAGTGGAGTCCAAGTCAGAGAATATTGTTTCCCTGGCAGATTTACTACATTTAAGTTACCTTACTGGGACATTCACGCTTTCCACCTCAAGTGAATACAGGTGACATTTGTTAGGATTAAAGGCATACTTTCTCAAGTTATTTCTTGATGCAGAGGGATTTGTATCTCTTTAGTGCAAACTGTAAGGTCGTTGTTGCACATTAAATTTTAGCAATGACATAGTATTACATTTTTCTTCCACTCAAGTAAACCACTCTGTTCTTTACGTTACCCTCCCACTCATACAGTCTGTCTACATGAAGAGACATTTGCAAACATTTCCCCTTGTTACTAACTCCATGTCAGCTGCTGCCAAAAATTAAGCACTGTGACAATGACACCTGCTCTGAGTTGGATTAGATGACACACTGCCCGAACGCTGGCAGTAGCCAGCCACCTGCTTGTATTACTAACTCCACTGAAGCTGAACCTCTGGAAATATTTTGCTAAGCGAAGATAAAGCTTTACCCAGCATCAAATTTTCATACAAAAATCAGAGTAAATTGTAACCCCATCTCTGTGCCTCCATATACAGTTATTCTATATTTTATAAGTCAGTGTCCTCCTATGTCAAAATTGTTTTATTAACAGCTTTCTATTTATTAGTTAGAGCTTTGTTTCTTGAATCTTATTTTCACCTTTACTGCTTTTGTCCTACAGGTTCTCCTAAGTCAAAAGCTTCTTAACGTGTTGAAATGTGAGCAGTATATTCCTCTTTTCTGTCACACCTGTGCTGTGATTGAAAGGATACATTTGAAAGACATTGGCACTGTATTTACTAGATTCCTTTGATCCATGAATGTAGAGGTTAAGGCATTTGCATGTGTAATATTTTCCCTCAAACAGGACATATATTGAAAGTATGTAAGTACTTACTCAGTGGTAAGGTATGCACTTCTGAAAAGTATTGGCAGAACATTATTGCTGCTTGTCCAGTTCTATGGAATTACCTTTGTTAATTTATATTTATTTTGATTTTGCAGAGGAAGGATGATTTAATCAGCTAAAATTTGCTGGCTTTTGTTTTCCTCCACTTAATTGAGTCCACATGGCAAATCAGTCTGTGCTGTTAATATACTAGAGTCATTTTCAAAAACAGTGGATCCTGTGACAGTTACCATTTACCCCTCTGCACTGAGGCATCATATGGAGTTTGATTATAGGCAGAATTGTAATTAGAGGACAGATGTTGATTTTCTTCTTGATTTTTTCTTCTTTTCTGGCCTTTCTTATCTGATGTTCGTAATGAAAATAAACTGTTTGCAAGTAACTACTCCTTTCTTTTTAAGTTACCTTGCTGGGTCTTCCTAATTTAGGCAAGAATTGAGTGCAGTTGCTGGTTCTGTTTCAAAATCTTTTTATTTTATTTTACTTTAAAAGGTGAGAAAATTCCCAGTCTTTAGTATTTTTTTCTTAAACAATGACAGGGAAAAGGTGTTTGTAATAAATTCTGATTTCTTTTCCTTTTACAGCTTTTTCCTATAGATAAGCATATACAAATTAGAGCATTGGTTTTTACAGTTGTCTGCCTAGTGGCCTCAAGGCAAATAAATAATTACACCATCCAACTGGAGACACTGTAATTATATCTTTCTTCAAGGTTATCTCCCATGAATCTCTTTTTCTACTTTCTTTATTTTTAATCTAAAAAATACTGTATTAATGTGAGTCCTACAGTTGTTTTTGTCTTAAAATGACTTGACAATAATGAATTTTAAAAGTTTTATTTATTGGAAAAGAATCTTCAAGAATGTATTTGATTAAGGACACAAATCTCCAGCCCTGATCCTAGAAGGCAGTCTGCAAATACTGTAAAATGTACGCTTTTCAAGAGATGTTCAAAGTCAGCATTCCGTTCAGACTAACAATGATAACTTCAGAAAGAGCAGAGTCAGGTCAGTAGTGAATACATATTTTTAAATACTGCTATCAAAAGAACTTAGAATGCCTGCAGAAATACACGTGAGTTTGTTAGCCAGAACTTAGATTCAGCAGCAGTTAACAACACTCTGTTTCTAGACATGAAAGCGTGCTTTCATAAGAAGATCAAGAACCTGATGTTTCTTTACAAGTTTTCCGTGGCCTAGCTGATGGCCCAAAGAAGTTGCTTGTGCTTTTGGAGTTAGGTAAATGGCCCCTACCCCTACATTACACTCTCTCATTACTTTTACAGTACTACTGGAGAAGAATACAGTGCTTAGTTATTAAGCACATTTATAGTGGATTTGTTTTCTTTGGGAATACAGTGTCTCTACAGACCCAGTGGTAAAAGATAAAGGTGGTGTTGTCAGAAGGAAGAAATAGCCATTTCTAACTATAATATGTGGTCCTGTGGCACTACTTGTACTGTCATATCGGCAGTGATAATACCATGATAAAAGTGATTCATCACTGAACACAGAAAGGGTGAGAATTAGTGAATCTGTTATACTGAAATGCAGGCCATGGAGACATCTACTTGTGGTTATTAAATAGTGATTTGGTATTTTCAGGAATACTATAGTTCCAGGTCAGCTGAAAAAGGAGGTGAGTGAGCAGGGAGGAGAAGGACAGAAAAATTACGGCTTGTGAAAAATAGTAGATTGATGACACCACAGAATGGCACTCCTTGTATATTGACTCTCTGTGACCCAGGTTGTGATGATTTGAATTCTACCCTGTGAGACATTCCGTTGTGTTTTGAAGATGAGGATTCAATTAAACTAAATACATCTTGCTAGTGTTTAATCAGATTAAAAAAAAAAAAAAAAAAAAAAGAAAGCATTCCTGTAAGAAACAAGTTGCTTTATAAAGCCTTCCTTGAATGTTCTTTGAAAGTCCTCTAGTGTAAAAACTTGTATTTTTTCAACCAGCATTTCTCTGGAGAAGTGTACGGTTTTACCATAGAAAATATTTTTTCTCAACCAATTACAGTAAGTGGCTTGCCCAGAAAGGTTGTGAAATCTTTTCCCATGGAGATATTCAGAACTCAACAGGACAAGCCCTTGAGCAAATGATTAAAATTGACCCTGCTTTAGGAAGAGAGTGAGCACAGATGACCCCTGGAGGGGACCTAAATTAATCTGTGGTTCTGTGATTATAATCAAGTCTCTTGTCACACACTATGCATGTTCTTCCTCAAGAAATAAGTTTGAAATGGCTGATTTATGTGAATGTTGGTGGCCTGGCAATTATCATAAAGTGGTAACTGAAGACATTGGTGTCACAAGTCAACACCAAACACATGCTCCATTTTAATGTTTGCAAAGTGTTATATTTCATTTTCTGCTCCCTTTATTGCTGTGCTAGTTTTTATTTCTTTATCATCTAGACATCACTTTCTTGCAGATTGCACATGTCAATAAACGGTTTTCTTAGTTACATTTCCAAGCTGAGCAATGTTAACATTGATTTTTGTTTGCATATTCCTATAATGTGAAACTGTGTTTATTTCTCTGAACTTTTTAATGAGCCAAGTCTCTAAAGTCAATTATAAAAGAACAGTGTTCCTCTTACTGGAACATTAAGAAGCCAAAGGATACTAAGGGGTCTAAATACTAATATAACAAAGACAGTTTATCAGGTTCTATTCACTGAAGTGTTTTTGTAACTAAGATAGAGCTATTGATATTTTCTTTTAGATGCTTTGATTTGCGATGTTCTCCTTAGATTAGGTGAATGTGACATTGCATTCAATTACTCTTCTGTATGGATTGTTCTTTTAGTTCCAATCTTGCTTATCTCAGTCTTTCCATATGCTTTCTTTTATGAACACTTAACATGAGCAAACTCAAGTGAACTGGATTTGCATATTCATAATTTAGCATTAGCATCCCTTCTGAAAATAACTGAGTCTCGCAAATGCGTATTTGCTAGATCGTCTGCAGACGAAATTGATAAAACAGTATTACAATATCCTGATTAAAAAATAATCTATATCTTTAAAGACCTGTATTTAATTTTTTCATAAGTATTTGGAATCTTTTCATGTTTCTATGTGAAAATATGTAACAGATAAGAAATTAAATTTAGTTAAATATAGTTTTAACCTGTGAAATAGCTGTTACTGGGACTGTCATACTTTGTATGGCTTAAATTACTGTGTGCTGGAAAATGTATATAACATTCATCAGTAAATTTACAGACTGTTTTAAATCAATTTCCTCAATTTCCCAACTATTGTTAGTGTGTCAGGACTTTACTAGAGGATTCTTTGATTTAGGTTGTTTTTCATCCATGTTGCTTATGAAAAAAATTGCCAGTCCTCTGCTGACTTAACCTTAACCTCTGCAGGAGTAGTTTGCAGGAAATTTTTAGAGTAGCAGTGCATAGTCTTGGTTGTGTGCTATCTACTTGCTGAAGTCTCAGACTTAAGAATCCCAGTAAGTTGTAATAACTAAGAATGAATGTGAGGAGCATTTAATATAGTACAAAGTCTAAAAGACTTGGAAATCATTCCCTATACCCTAACTAATCCTTACACTATCAAATTTCCCGCCTGACTTTCTCAGACCTCACACTTTCCTTCTCTCATACTCTGTACACCTTCACTTATTTCCTGGGAATTCCTTGAATTCAGCTTGTCTTAGTTGTCCCTGTTAGTGTGATCCATTTAGTTGCTGTAAGCTGCACAGAATGCAGCTTTATGACAGTACCATTGATTTTCATTAGAACTTGTACAATTCATCTTCCAATATTAATATGTGAATGTCCGCGTTCTCAATAAGAGCAGTTTCAGCCAACGCTGTTGTACTTTTCCTGAAAAGCACTAGTTCTCCTCCTGAGAGCAAATTAACGTACATTTTCCCCCTTCTCTAAACTGCACATTCTCTGCTCATTGCTGGACAGCCTTTTATTAGGTAACAACTGTTCCAATGTGAATATGCTATGTAAAGCTCTCTCGAAAATACATACAACCCATAGGGAAGAAAACAGTAGCAAAAAGTTAAAGATCTTGCTGCTGTAATCATGACCCTAAACTGTCATTGGCTCCTGGCAATAAATCTGTGCTGGGGGTGGCATCAGATATCCTTTTTCCTGCTGACTTTAGTTGTAACATTCAAGTTCTTGGAGCCAAGAGTGACAGTGGAACCCATGACTATCTGTTGAACTTCATTATATGTCCATGTCATTAAATTTTTCTTAATTGCCAGATGTGTCTCCATTATGTGACTCAAAAAGAGACAGCTGTGTCATGATGAGTACAGAAATCAGGTCAATTAGCAGAACCAGATCCAAAGTTGCCATTTTAGCTTTAGTTGAAGCTCAGGACCAACTTTTTTCCCACCCCCCACTTGGGTAACCCAGAACTCCATGTTAACCGCCTGTCCATGCCCTCTTTTCCACATGAAGGAAATGCCTGTACAGGCTGGAAGGAAGTCAAAACATGGCTCTCAGGAAACCAGAAGGAAAATAAGTTGACAACATCTCAATAGAACACATGCTTCAGGAAGAGTCGGGAAGTGGGAGGGCTGTCACAAGGCAAGAATAGATATTTCTTTCTTATCTGAAAAATTAAGCCCTGGTGGCTGTTTTCTTTTTCTTTTGCAGTCATCTCTAACAAACAGTGACATCATCTTTGTGAAGTTGCATGCCCCTTGGGAGGTCCTGGGCAAATACGCTGAACTAATGAATGTAAGAATGCCATTCAGGTAGGTGTAGTTGTATTTTGTCTTCACGCTGTACTGTAAAGCTAAAGTAAAAAATAACAGCAGAATGCACATGGAAAGCTTGTCTATAAGATACCACACATTCTTAGAAAATATAAATGGAGTGTCATACATACCATATTCATTGTTCTTTCTTGTTAATGCCTGCCTGCGATTTCAGTAGAATATTGGTTTGAAATTAAGGTGAGCTGTAGCAGTGCAGCTGTTTTCATGGGGTATTCTATCCTTAGGCCCTTTAACCCCTTCACTGCTGGAGCCCCCTGCATACTTGTGCGCTGCTGTTTTTTAAATGGACATTTCATTGAAATCAATGGGAGGTCAAGAAGATCCAGGTACGTAAGGCAGCACAGAAGGTGCATGTCTGTTGGGCGTATCTGGTATGTTCAGCACCTGTAAAATTTCTGCTTGTATAATGCATAAGTTCAGAAATGCAGATCATAAATACGTATCACTTCTAGTAGGAGCACAATTCAGGCTGTAAGTGCTTTGCCGGTGGAGAAAATAAAATTGATTGAATGCCACTGACAACCAAATTCATTTCACATCATCATTCAGATTATTTTGGTCATTTTTTAATATTATTTGCATGTTGGGCTATGGAATTTTTTGTGTAAAATATCAATTTTACTGTGCTGGCTATCAGAACTGTTAGAATAGCTTGAAAACTTCAACTTGAACTGACCAAAACCCATGAACTGAGAGGACTTGATTTTTTCTTTTAATTAGCAGGGTTTGCAATTGCTTAATTCCATTTCTTTTAATGGAATTACTCCTGAGCAAGATAAAGATCATACCCAGAATATGGAGCTAGTGAGTTGATGTTTTTTGCAGAATTTCTATTCCTATTTTCTTCTTGCTTAAGGACAAAAAAATGCCTCTACTATGACACAGCTCTGTCATGTTAAGAACATTCTAGGAAAAGTGGATATGAAATAAGGATTAAATTGCAGGCTTATTCTATATGAATGAGTTTTCTTTTGTTTTGTTTTTTGTTTACATAGCAAATCTTCAACAGCTCTTTCTTGAGCTTTTGCTGCTAAAGAGAAAAATGCAGAGGCTATCACAATTCATTACAGGATGTTCATGTTATTTTTTAAAAACCATTCTAGCCATAGAAACAATTGACTAGGCCAAAAGTGTACTTTCTCAGCATTTCTTGGCATTCTTTGAGATGAATCTGCCCCAGTAAGAGGATAAGATCTCATGATTAAGAAACACAACAGGAACTCATGTTTTAGTGGCTGTGAGCAGTTTGTTCTATCCTGGTCCCATATCCAGGTCCCATTTTTGAGATCCATTTCTCAGCAGATAGAAAATTACATGCCATAAAAATTAGATATATAAAGATGTGTTTCATGACCACATCTTCATTCTTTTCATATCTACAGAGAGATAATTATTACTGTCCTGTTAGGCTGGAATAGTCTAAGGTCCACAAATCAGTGAATAAAATCCTGCTTTAAAATGGTGGTCCCAAAAAGTGACTAACTCTGAATATTTGAAGAAAAATCAAGAAACAGATGGCATCATCAGTAACACTTACTTTTGACCTTTCTCTGTTCCTGCTGAATAGGGCAAGGGATACAGCACTATCTTGTGGAAGATTTGGCCAAAGGAGTCTTTGATCTCTCTAGTGAAAGTCACAGTTGTGGTGTAATAGGCACCTCTGAGGAGAACAAGAGCAATGGAGTGGGACAGGAGGTGGACATCCCATTCTGTATCTACACAGGATGGTTAGGGGCCACTGCCCTGGTAATGTGAGCCCTACAAGGCCCATAGGGAAGCAGATCATAGAATCATTGAATCACCAAGGTTGGATAAGACCTACAAGATCATCCAGTCCAACTGTCCACCCACCACCACTAGTTCTTAGTAAACCATGACCCTCACCGCAACATCTAAACGTTCCTTGAATATCTCCAGGGTTGATGACTCCACCACCTCCCTGGGCAGCCCATTCCAGTGCCTGACCACTCTTTCGGAAAAGTAGTATTTCTTTTCATGGCAAGATGGCAAGATCAGGAGAGTGTGGTTGGCATGCATCTGCTTGTGCACCTGGTCTGCTCACTGGTTCCCTACGCTCACCCCCACACAGCTTATTGCACTGACAATAAAAATCAGCAGTGCCTGTACAAGAGGCCGAGGGAGTGACTGTATCCTGGGGTGGGTGCTGAATACATACTCAATTACTTACGTAATCTATATTCTGTTTCAAAGGATGATGCTCCATCAGTAAACACTGGTCCAGGTTGGCACTGCATGTGTTACTGTCATATTGCAGCATCAGGCACCACTTCCCTGGCTTTTTTCCCTCCCTAAATGACTCCCCCTACATTTTTTCAAATGCAGTTTTGGTAATTCACTGGTGGTTTTGAGATACATAGAGGATAATTTATCCATCTTTATATTGTTCCTGCAAAATTCCTACAACTGTTTATGGACTTCTTGGAAATAGACACATCTTTGGGTCCCTGTCTTTCACACATGACAAGTAGCAGAGAAAGAGAAGACAATGAGAAAACGATGACCTCCTTGCAATTCAAATGCCACCAGAGTCTGTGTGGCTTCCTGTGACAGTTCTGTAATCTCTCTTCTAGTCTCTTCCTCCACCTCTTACAGGCTTCTGTCTTCAATCTCCTTTCCTTCCTTGCTAGTTCATACTGTAACTGACGATGGGTTTTCTTCTCGACTGGCTTCATTTTTGCTGTTCTTCCAGGAGAAAAATCTATTACCTGCACCGCCGATACAAGTTCATGAATAGGTGAGTACAATTCTTTTGCTAGCTCAGTTTATGTTAATTTGGACCCAATCACTAAAATAATGGTTAAGGTCAAGCTGGAAGTAAAAGGTTATTAGTAGTGTTTCTAGGAAGGTTGGAGGGTGCTGTTATACACTAGGACATCTGCAAAAACAGATACAGCAGAGTTACACTTTAAAGGCATTTGCCATGCAAAAGAGGTGATTCATTTTACCAGCGTTGCCTTTTTTAGTAACAAGGAGATATTTTTTGATTGATGGAGACTTTTAAGGAGAGGAGTAAGTGCGTTACTGCAAACTCTTATCTATTTATTTTCATATCACTCATTTGGAAGTTTTGGGGGGATTAAAGTACCACGGGTACTTCTTTTTTTCATTCCCAAGCACCTGGCTTGCTTGTTACAGTAAATGACATTATTTATTTATTGCTTCCTTTGTGAGGATGCTTAGTACTTTGTTAGTAGATAAGAATGCAATGAACCATATCCATCTCTGGTGTGAAGCTATTGAGCTTAAGAGATGATTACTTTTGAAGAACCTCTGAAGTCCTTTCACTTAGTTATTAAATATCTTAAGGTTATATTTGATCTATTTTGTGCCTGACTTTATAAAATAAAAACTTCCAGCATGCATTTCCTTCTGATACCTCAGACAATTGAATGAAAATGTCTCCAAAGAGCCCCCAAAATATACAAGTTTGGAAAAAATCAGCTCATACTTTGGCATTTAATGCTGCAGTGCTGTTGATGCAGTTTTCAAAAGTGTCTAGCATTTGATTTACTGTCTCACTCTGAGATCAGTGGAAAGACTCACACGAACTTCTGAAGGATAAGAATTAGATTTGAAAAATCTGCATATTGTAGAAAACAGCTGTATCACTCTGCAGATAATGTCACTAGATGAACATACATGGGAAAATGAATTATGTATTACTGCTTTGCTGCATGAGCATATTAAAAAGCCTTTTATATATTAAATCCCATCATACTGTGCTGGTGACTTGAGAGTACCATCACTGATCTTAAATTATGGTACGTGCTTTTTTTACACTGGTAAACACCCAGTGGGCTCTTTGTGGAGTTAAGACATTTTACACAGTTGGCATCAGCTAGTAAACAACACTGTTCTGAAGTTGGTCAGTGTTCCCTCATTTGCAATCTCCATTTTTCAGTGAGTACATATTGCCTGCTAACTTCAGATTTTATTGGGATTTTAGTTAAGACACGACTGCTTTCACTACAGCAATAGATTAAAAGGAAGGATTAGGAGAAGATTCTAACATTTATATTTGGCATATGAAATTTCACTTTCCATTCATTTTCTTCTCAGTCAGCATGTGATTCACAGTCAGAATCAGGAGGAGTGCAGTTTTTTCTGTGTTTGGAGTTTTTTTTAGTTCCTGAGTGATGACAGCATTTGGCTAAATTCACTTTTTATGGTCAGCTCTGTGACTAGCTGCTTGAGGCAGAAAAGCTGAATAGTCCCAGTGGGAAAGGAAAGAAAACATATTCAGCAATATTTTCATTTATGTTATACTCAGATCTACAGCTACAGTAAAAATATTTCCTTTACTAGATCAGTGAAGATTAGAAGCCTTGGTCCATTTTTGGAGCTAAGACAAATATTATATTGACACTGAGGCAAAACTAATATTAAAGAGGGCTCTTCTTAGAGGGAGTCCAGAGAAGGTCTCTTGCAACTCATTAGTTTCACTTGAATTTTCTGTCTGAAAAGTTCTAGTGATCCCAAAATTTCAAATAATGAAACTGCCCCAGTCTGTTCTAGAGGAAAGGAGGGGAATCAGGTATGTATGCACTTATCTACAACTCGACCTAAGCTCTGGTTAAAAACTGAACTAAAACCATATCCAACACTACACAATACATACAGCTCTATCAAAGCTGAGCCAGAGATAAAATCAATCTCAATTCTAAACAATTGTTTTGATTTTTCAAGCTTCCTCTTTCCTTTGGGAAAAAATATAAAAGATTCTATCCCTACCCTGCTTTCTAGTGATAAAACTGTTTGAAATTATTTGTGAAACCTGTTTGTTTGTTAAGCACAATGTGCATCTTTGGAAACAGGACACTGGGTAAAGGCTAAGCCTGGACAGCAGAGGCAAGGCCAGGACTGAAGTGGGATGTGTCTTTCAGTCACCAAATGCATTGAGACAGTTAATTGTTGACATGTGAAGCTAACAAGTGGGTTTTTTTGTTTGTTTGTTTTTTTAAGTATTTAGGAAGGAAATTTTTAACAGCTGTGCCTCTTTCCTCTTTCATTGTGGTTAACTTTACAGTTCCTCTTCACTCCATGTACCGTTCTGTTCTTGTATAGGCTGCTCTGTTCTCCAAACACCATTCCCCCTATTCAGGGAATGCGAAGCCCAGGTTAGCCTTGAAAAAGCAATAAAACACATATAACACTCGTGTCTCTTTTCTTAAGAGAGAGGATAATGTTCAGTACAAAGCCTGTGCTGTTGACTCATGGTGCTGTTGGGGTGGCCTGGATGCATTTTAAGCATGGTCATTTTTCTTTTTGAAGGAGAAAACTATTTTTTTTCCTAAGGATGGCTCTGCTGTACTCTTAAGTTGTCAGCTGTACAGAAAGTCACTGCAACCTTTCTAGACCTGCTTGCCAGCAGGAAAGGAGCAAGCTCACTAAGCATTCCAAGTAGTCTGAACCTTGGGAGTGGCATACCAGTGAAATTCTGGGCATATGCTCAGTGAGAAGCCAACATGAATAATGCATTGTTCTTAATCTGTGAAAGCACTATGTTCATGCCTGCATGTGCTGTGATAAACCTGCAGCACACATATCTCAAATGTGCACTTGCAGAATGAATGGGAAAGGGTTGCAGATTAACAAGAGCATTAATAGCTTAGAGAATTCAAATGGTTTTAGTCAACAAATAAGCATGGCCTGGGATATTTAGAAAATCCTTCTGCCTGATTCCTCTTCCGTTTTCCACACCCAGGGTCACTAAGTCTGCTGAACATACTGTAATACAAAGCTTGTAACCTTTACAGAGGACAAAGCTGGAAGCCAAGATAGGGGGAATCCCCCAGGAGATATCTTACTTTTCCCTTGTCATTCCTATCAGTCTCTGCACAGACTAGCTCAAGGCTGGGAAACTGGAAAGGACAACTAGAGACTTAGAACAGGTCTGGCCCTTCACAGAGCTGGGATCTGTCAATGTCTTCCATGCACTCAGGCACAGACACTTGCAAACTAGTTCTACCTCCACTCTGAGCTTCTGGACCGGGGTGAACAATCAATGCCCATTAAGAGTTTCTGATAACTTTAGTATAAGTCTCATGTTGTGCTCTTATAGGTATTGCCATTCTTCTGAACAGTTCTGATGTCATATTTACACCTCTGCTCCCATCTTATTCACAGATAGGAAATACACAAACTGTACCAAAATGGACAGGGCTCGTGTGGTTACAATTTTGAATTGAATGTCCATGTTTAAAAATAAGCATTAGCTTTCCTGTCCAGGATTAAAATATGTGAGGAGAAAAGGTTGAATATTCCAGGAAACATTACATGTATTTTGTATGGAAGTACGAAATAATTTCTTGTCACTGTCCTACACACTTAGCTGCATGGATATAGATTTCCCTCACTCAAATTGTGCAGAGCTCACAGAATTTTCTGGATTCAGAGAGTTATTGGACTGACTTATGTTGAAAGTAAAACAAACAAACAAACAAACAAACAAAAACCTAGATTTCCAGCCTTTGAACTTCATTTGCAACTGGTCTTAAACTTCAAAAGATTTTGGTTTATGCCCCCTAACAGGAAAGACTTGCCCTGTGACAGAAGTATGGGCATACCCATAATTTGTCATCTGATTTTTGCAGATAGAGATCATTGTTTAGAACTTGAATGTGTGAGGGAGGGTAGGGTTCATTTTGCCAGACACATCTTCTCTTTGCTATGTGTTTTCATCATGACATTTTTGTTATAATGTTTTAGTTTGGATGTGAATTTGTTTTAGATTGTCTCCTCCAGCCAGCTCTGATTGTTCCCTTTCCTGTAATTTCAGTGTGCATCTTTGCATGAGTACCCCTGCAATTAAATCCAGCTTAATCTTATTTAACCTTTTACCTGCTATATGTAAGAACCTGTGCAGCTGTCACCTATTAATCTGTACATTGAGTATTTTAGTTTTGGGTAGGCTATGGTATTGCAAAGCACTACAGCTAAACCAAGTGAACAAAGTAGTCTATTTTGCATAGCACCAATTGCAAGGTAAGAATCAGTACAGAGGGCAGGAAAAGGATGCGGCTTGCTGGGGTTTAACTTTCAAAGCTCTCTGTCATAGTCTGTACTGTTCTCATGTTTATATGTCCAAAGTCTAATATGTCAATTAATCCTGAAATTTAAATTAAGTAAATAGCTGATAAATAAAGGCTTAGAGAGTTGCCAAGAGCTTAATGGGCTTAGAAAGATTTTTAGCAGCATGTAACATTGGCATTGTTTTTCTGCTGAGACAAAATAAGATGCTCCTTCACTGAAAGCTGGTTATAAATAATCAAGTTCAGCATGTATAATTTGGTCAAAAATGTCAGACAGTGCTTCTTTTGTAGCTGTAGATATTAAGTGGCCTAGTTTGCCAGCATATGTTCTTTGCACAGAAAAAATGTAATTAAAAAGCAAGATATTTCTCACTCTCTCAAATGCTCACACTTTTCATGTATTGCAGGATCGAGAAACAAATAAGCAGGTTTCGAGGATGGTTACCTAGAAAGCCAATGAAACTGGACAAGGAGACACTGCCAGATCTGGAAGAGAATGACTGCTATACTGCTCCATTCAGCCAACAAAGGATCCATCAGTGAGTACTTTATTACATCACAAAATCATAACTTAATTACAAGACTAAAACTTTTCTTTCTGGATTCACCTTTGAAAAAAATCAATTTATTAGTGCATGCCTTAAAGACTAGTGCCTTCAGATTAGTTCTTTGTCACACAAAGGGGGAGATAGAGAGTCCTCAGAGAGCATAAAGTTTGTCTAATAATTAAATGTCCAACTCAAAGCTAAAAGAAATCAATAGAAAAGTTCCTTTGGATTCACTAGAATTTCAATTACATCCCTAAAGTAGTCAGCTGACTAATTCTCTCTTGGGTCACAAATGCCTTTTCTGTGTATGTTAAAGATGTGCTTAAAACTTCTTATTCAGCAGTTCTGTTCTTAGTATAATCAATATTAGTTCTTCTAGCACTGATGGTCTAAATAAATGAATACTGCATTTCGTTCCTGGTTATGTGTGTAAAAGGACAGTGTCATTTTGTTTGAATTTATCTCTCTTTAACTTTTACAGAAACAAAACTGCTTGCATAATGCCAGAGTTAAGGTCAGTTACACTTATCCAAGCATACCAAAGGCATCAGTGTTGCAGCAGTGGTACTAGAGAAATCATTTGACTAGTAAGTAGAATGAGAGTAGACTACAAGTCTAGTAGTCCTTATTCACTTGCAAAATGAAAAACAGAAGACTTAGCATTTCTTTCAGATCCCAAGTTTAGGGCTAACTTTGGAGAAAGAAGGTGCCATTAAGTGACTGTTTGTGACATTGGGAGTGGACATGGGCTACCTGAGAACAAAGTCACATAGAATTGGCAGCGCTGACCAGGGTACTGACAGAAAACTGAGGTGATATGGAATGAATCGCAGGCAGATCAAAGACTAAAAGTAAAAAAATGTGTGATTTTACTTGGGGTGAGGACAGGTAGAGTTACTGCTCTTTGAATAAACACTTCATTCAGATTCCTTACTTTGAGTGAAGAGTTTTTCATGGAGTGGATTTACTTACTGCAAAATGAGTTAATAAAATGAAAGTCATCTGCTGCAAGTAGAGTCTTTTCAAAAACAGCAGAAAAACAAAACTAGGTGCAGATCTCTGGGGAAATTTCAGTATAATTCTACTCCTAGCACCAGCCACCAGTCAGAGTTACCTCCACTAAACTTTTGTGCCCTGAACAGATGTCAGATCCAGACTAAAGAGTCCTGTGATATTTGAACAAAAAGATGAGCCAGTTTTTGTGCCCTGCAATGTGAAAAGTATGTGAATGTGAATGTGAAATTAGTTCAGTAATAGACCAGTGAAATAAAAAAAAAACTAAGAAATCGGGATGTCTGGACTGATATTTTTGTTAATAGCAAAATAGTCCCTTCCAACTGCAATTATTCTATGATTAATCATTGACAGCCTTTAAATTTATGGCATGCCTTTTTTTTTTTTTTTCCCCCTGTGATATTTTCTATTTTGCTTTCTGTTTAGTCTTCAATTCCTATAATGAGGGGACTGATATAGTGCTGGCTGAGCTGCCTTACTTCTCCAAAAAGCTGTTGGCTCTGGGAGGATCCTTGTACTTCCATCATGCTCCAGCCTGTTGACTGTATCTGTCTTATTCTCCTTCACAAGGACTTTGAAATATAGTGACTCGTTCAATATTTGTGTTGTGGCTTAAACCAGCAACAGCTAAACACCACACAGTCATTCATTCACTCTCCCCAGTTGAGATGAGGGAGAGAACTGGAAGCAAAATAAAACTTATGAGTTGAGAAAAAAGCTATTTAATAAGATAGAAAAGGGAAACTGAAACAAAATGCAATTATAACAATATGTATCTGTATTTATATATGCGTTTCCGCAGAGCAATTATTCTCCACTTGTCGACCAACAACCAGCAACATCACAACTCCCCAACAACTGATACCCCACTGGCAATGCAACACAACATCTCACCATCCACCGACTGTCTTTTAATTACACTAAAAAGAATTTTTCTGGCTACTGTACAAGTATTTCTAGAGAGCAAGCTATGTACTTTTGCCAACTGAACATGTCTTGGAATTCTCTGTTATCATTAATTGGTGCTATTTTTAAATATTGCTTAATGATCACATAGTAGAACAGTCACAAATACAACTGTCTTGAAAGTATAAATATTCATATACTGAGTTTGCAGGCAAGACCTCTCATGTATTCACTGTAAATCTGACCACACACTGTAGCTGGAGGTATCAGAATTCTTCTTTCTATCCAGATTTTATGTGCTTTTAATTTTCTAAAGTATTGTTCCTTAAACGAGCTTGTTCATCTTTTATGTTTGTCTCAGTATTGCAGTATGGGTCTTGAATTTCTTCCTTTCTTCACAGTCTCAGATGTTTTTCACCTCAGTAAACATTGGTAGTTTACCTTTTTTTTTTTTTTAATCTAGTTAAGCTTTCATATTCAAGTCTCCAGTTTGATATGGAGGATGCTTGAAACATGATCTAAGTACAGTCTTCCCTTCTGATAGGCACTGTTAAAGGCATAAAATGACAGAAAACTGACAGCACTTACATGTGGAGCCAGCAAAAAAGGAAGGGCAACACTCATCATATTTCCTATAGCAATAGGAAATCTCTTTTTGGAGAAAAGAAGTTCTGTCTGGCTGAGGCAAGCATTTTGTTGGGATTTTGTAGAATAGAAAATGATAATTTTCAAGATAGTCTTCTGAACAGTATCTCACTTCTGCAGCCACAGATTAGGAAGGGCTTTATTTACACCAAATCATTTCTTCTGAAAATTATCAGTTGCAAGAATGCACAATTCACTATATCTGAAAAATGTTTTCCCTCAGACATGATGGTAATTAGTAATTTTTCTACTATGTCTTAGTTATTTAATCTAGTGAACTGCTAGTCAGCTGGGAATACTAACACTAGTAATTATCTGCAATTTCTTAGGTAGTGGTATACTAGCTAGGAAAATATTTCTAATTGCTGCTTAGAGATTTCAGACTTTGTATCAGGAGCTATTTTCTTTTTTTTTCCCCTTCAAAAGATGACCAACTTTCTGCTTAAATATTAATACACTATATAATTGAATAAAGCCCCTAAAATAATTATTTATTATCTCAGTAAAAATTAGATTAGAACTTTACACAGTTTGGAGACTAGGACAGTAACTGGATTAATTAAAATAAATTAAAAAGTAAAATTAAAATATATACCAGAGATTCACGCAATGATTCTCATTTGTACTGGGTACCCACATACAAGAAAATACTGTCCTGTATTTTTGTCAGGTTTCCAAGATATTTGTGTGTCAGAGTGGAGATGCATTTTGTATTTTCTCTGATGCTCAAATTACCCTTAATAAATGCCATCCTCACCAAGATGATCTGCACCCCTGTCCCAATAGCTGCCTCATGCTGAGATCATGGAAGCTATCACCACTGACAGTAAGGCACAGGAATGCATGAACACTTTCTTGGTTTGAACGGAGATGGTCATTCTTGTGTTCGTACATATGTACATAGGTCACTCTGAAGATAATGCCTCATATTTATTTCCATAGAAATTACAACAGATACAAAGAGCTCGATACCACTATTTGATAGAGCAAATTCTCAGCTACACAACACTATTTTTCAGCATAGTCACTACCATTAGCTATGCATTTTCACCAGTGATGAACAAGAGCCTACACGCTGTGCTCATAAAAATCTGCACCACGGAAGGTGACACACTGCTTCACAGCTACTATGATGGCATCATTGCTAGAAAAATGTTGCCCATGCAGTTTGTATTTCATCAACCCAATTGGATGGAAATCAGAAGACACCAAATCTGCACTATACAGTGGTGTGACAGGACAGTCCAGCCAACACTGGCAATGTGCTCCACGGTCTTCAAACTTGTTGGGCTTTGCATTATTGTGTTGCAAGAAGAAGTTTGTCTTCTTCTCTGGCCTGACTCTGAAAGTTCGAGCCTTTCTATTTATCGTACTAGCAGCCTTGTAAGTCACATAAAATAGAAAGCAATCATCATATACCCATTTTCAAACAAATAATGTACAGGGATTGTGGTCATATACTCACTGGAATACTGCAGGTTCATCTTGTTGCTGCTATTACAGCTGTTGGCTTTATTTCCTCTGATGTTAAACGAGGTAAAGACCTGCCATTGCCTCAGCCAACAACAGCAAGTTAGCACCAGTGGTTTACCTGGCAGTGCAGAAGA
This sequence comes from Gallus gallus, assembly GCF_016699485.2. Classification (NCBI taxonomy): domain Eukaryota; kingdom Metazoa; phylum Chordata; class Aves; order Galliformes; family Phasianidae; genus Gallus; species Gallus gallus. Next base: position 47,597,529 of record NC_052532.1, read on the forward strand.
GTGGGCTTTTTTTCTGTACAAGGGGAATATACTTCTCATATCATAATTCCTATGCTCAAACATCTTCTGTGCTTCGGTTTTCACTGCTTCCAGAAGAAGGCATTTGCTTGGATCATACATTTTAGTATGCTGAGTGTCAGACACCAAGCATTTCAGTGTCAGGGGATCCCATGGAGCAAAGGTGCACATTGGTATGAGCATACGTGCTCACTTTGTAGCTTTATCATCAGGCCATGGATGTTCAACTTTCAGCATGTGCGTCACACTCGTACAACACAAAATAGCCTTTCCTTGTCTTTTGCTCCTTCAAAATAAACAGAAAAGTTAGAGCAGTTTTTTTCAAATGAGTACTGAACACAGATTCAAGAGCTAATTCTACTCCTACTGGGTTTGTACAGCCTGTAAAATTGTCATAGAGAATGCATGAACAGGAATCCATTGGCAGTTTGCTCGTTGTTGAATTTACAGTTATTTGAGGGCTTTCTCTAGATGGCAGTTGGTTTTGTTGTGCTTCATCCATTGAAAGTCAGTTTGAAATCTCCAGTTCAGAATCTAATTAAGAAAGCTAAAAATATAATTTCAAAGCAATTAACCTTCAGTGACTTGTCACATCTCTTACAGTGGGAATGTAAAAGCAGTATTTCCAGAATGACAGTTTTTAAAGGGACTTTAATTAAGGATCAGCTCTGGAACCTTTCCTGGCAGAAGTACTCGCATTATCTTTGTTGGGATTTGATTTCTTTTTTTATAGTTTTTTTGTGTAAGGACAGCTCACACAAATAAGGCTTAAAGAAATAGGCTAATGGGTATAACTCTCAGGGAACAAATCACTGGATTTATTATCTACCTATACATTACCTTCACAAGGAATAAAAATAACAGTGTATAAATCCTTGCTTATTTTTTTTGCCTTACAAAAGAGGTGACAAAGTAACTAAAACCTTCAGCTGAACTTTCTCCTAAACAAAGCCTGAACCTCGCTGAACCTGAAAACAAGCTGCATCACTCTTATGAATATTCAAACCTTTTTGTATAGTGCAATTCTAACAAGAGCAGCAGAAATAGAACAGCAAAGGAAACTGTTCCATCTGAAAGCAGCAAGGGTTAAAAAACTCCATGGAACATCTCTGTTTTATGCATTTTGTAGCTCACTAACAGCTGATGGATGTTTATTTGCACCTAATTTGGAAATATCTTCAACTTTGACCTTTGTGAACTAAAATTTGAAGAGTAAGATTCTCCACAGGCTGAAAAAGTCTTTTTCTTTGAATTTGGATGCTGTAGATCATGAATGAGCCCTGATCATTAGTCTGTGAATTTATCACTCCGAAAGGTGACAACTTGGAGCCCAAAAATTTTGAAGGAAGAAAGTCCAATAAAGTGCAGGTGAGAAGGATAGTGGTACAAAAGGATAAATCTTGCACTGACGTGCATGATTCTCAACTGACAAAGGCAACCTCTCTCATTTTGGATGAAAATTGTAATCTCCCCCAGCACTGTTGTAATTAATGTCACTTGGGATATTTTCATCCTTTTAGTACCTCCCAAATCATTTCTGCCTATTTTTATTCCCTGCACCAGTCCCCTTGGCTGTGCTAAGACCATTCTTTTGGGGGATGTTGTGTAGAAAATTTCACAGAAATGATGATGAGATGAACAAAGGCAAAACAATATTTATTTATTTGTTTGTTTGTTTTTAAATTAAGAAAGGTTGATGTTTTTGTTTTTTCTTTTTTTTCTTTTAACCTTTACAACATAATCTCTGTATCCATGTCTCCATGAGTATGTTAGAGAACACTGAAGGACATGTTCTTGTCCTACACCAGCTGTGACTTCTCCCTCTTCTCTCTCCTTCCAGTCCCTATATGCATTTTAATGGCACAAGGATGGGCAGGGCCAAACTCTGCAGTTCACATATGCTTTAGTTCTGGAAGAGGCAGTTTTTCATGGTAGTATTCATAGTGAAGTGTTGACAGCTGCTTCTCAAGCACATCTGCTTGTTCCTTCTTGACAAAGTGAGATCAACAGCTACAACAGTACAATTGCTAAGTTTACAAATGACTGCAAATCTCTACAGTGTTCTTTTAATGAAATAGTTCTTATTTCCTTTTAAGATTGAACAGTGTTTGATTTTAGTCTTTTTTTTTTTCACTCATGACTCATGAAAATAGAAGCAACTAAATGCAGAAAGGCTGTTAAGCTACTTGTCCAGAAAAGTGGTTGAAAGAACTGCTGATGGTTGCAGAATATCATAGCCGTGATACCAAAAAAGCAACATTATATCACAAAGAGAACAGATAAATGCTACTGATTTTTATCATTACCTGAATCTCTGTTTACATTCCCAATTGAATCCTTCAAGAGATCATAGATAATGAAAATTACTGTGCTGATTTGATTTCAAAACTTACCTTAATCGTTCTTTAAAATTCAGTGCTACCCAGGAGGTGAGATCTTGGAGATTAAAGTCAGACATGAAAAGAAAATGAAACAGTGGAAAAAATGCTAGCTATTCATTTCTGTTTTAGTACTGTCTTAACTTCTCTCTGCTGCTACTGGAACAACCTAATCCAGCTTCAGCTGGATACAATGCTCTTGTATCTGCTTCAGAGATTAGGCTGTTTTTAATCTGATTTCCTTAACATTATGAATTATGTGATAACAGCATTTCCTTTTTTTCCTACTAACTCTTATGCTGGTTAGTTTCAACTACATTTAGTACAAGTCTATTTGTCTCAAAGATAAGCAGAGTCTTATTTACTTTGTAAGTACCAGCTTATTGAAATTGGACTGTGGCTCAAATTTGTGCCTATGCAGAAAAGGCAGTCAGTGTACACCAAGCGTATATACTGTTTGGTACCAGCCCAGTGGTAAATGATCATACACACTGTAGTCAGCCGAAATACAGAAATGGCAGCAGGCACTCTGGGGCACATGTAGGACTTAGGGATATGGGATAAAGCTAGAAGTGTGCTACTGGATAGACAGTAGACACAGAAATGTCCTGTGAGTATCTGAGATGGAGTGGAAAAGGGGTCATTTCTAGTAAACCCAGTTTTATTAATTGTGCTGCTCTCAGAGGAATTTGTCTTTTGTATCTTTACTTTTGGAATTTTTTGCTGTGTGCCTTTGAAACTGAATATTATGAACTAACAAGTTGTCTTGTATGGAAAGCTCTGTAGTGATTTTTGGATAAAAAAGGACATGGAGTCCGTAAAGTGCAGAACCTGGACTCCTTGCCCAGCTTTCCAAATGAATGTAGAGGCACAGGGCCATATACCATTTCCTATTTGCTCTGAAGAAGAGGGTTTTCATTTGGGAATTTCATTACCTGAGGGGAAAATGGAGCAGTAAATCCCATATTACGCAGAAGAGAAGGTGATGTAGATATGTGCCAAACTCTCTATTAAGATTCTATCTTTTTACGCTAGATTTATCTAGCATATACTCTGGCCCCTTCAAGAAATTTCTGATTTTATCTTTTCATTTATCAGTTTATTCAGTTCCCCAGAGGTCTTCACTGACACAGAAGAAAACAATCTTACATCCTATCCAAAGGTTTTTTTAAAATATGAACCCTTGCACTCAATCAGTTACTAAGGGCCACAATTATAAAAATATTTAATTTCCTCAAATATATGCACAAGCATATTTCATCAGAAACTCCAACCATGTCTCTGCTTATTCAAGTGTCTAAATAACTTTCACAGCCCATTCTGAAGCCTTTACACAACTCAAACAATTGTAAGAATTCTTCAGTGGTATTTATCTCACAAGTTGAACTGGTATTTCTAAACAGAAATTCTGGCATTAAGTATTTCCAGTGATATGATGATGTGCTAAAGTATCTTGTTTTCCTCAAATATGTATGTTGTGGCTAATAAATCTATATAAAATATACTGTGCCGGAAAATCTAACCATTACAATGAATTTTGTGGGGGTTTTTGTTGTTGTTGTTGCTTCAATTTCCCAGACCCTTCACAATTCTTTCTAAACTATTGAACCTGCATTCATGCGTAACTCCGTGAGTTGCTTCTGCAAGCTAGTTTTTAGAGTCATTCTGACTCTATTCCATCTGACTCCTAATGGTAAAGCATAATAAAGAAGCCAGAAATAGAAATGAAATGTGAATCTCTACAGCTGCACTTACAAATCTTACTCTTTTGCAAATTTTTGTGCAACTATTCTGTAGTCCTCAGTGAATCTATCTAAATGTAATGCTTATCATAATGAATCCTTAAATATCATTGATCTTCCTCCAGACTTCTCCAAGCCATTCTTTGCTAGGGAATGAATACAGTTACTGAGATCATCTCATCCGGTGAATCATCTCAGTTATTCTGATGTCCTTTAATCTTCCTTACACTTGCTCACATAGATGTTAAACATGCTACAGAAAACAGTGGAACTTAATATTTGCTTTAAATACTCTACTACATATTCCTAAGATGGCCTTGTTTGTCTTTTTATATAGCTTCATCATACACAACAAAGACACTTTCTTCAATAACGCTACAAGAAGTAGAATTGTACACCATATCTTACAAAGAGTGAAATATGAAGAAGGGAAAAACAAAATTGGTAAGTACTTTTAATGTCGGTGATAAATCCTATCAGAAAAATAACTAGCAGTCTGGCTCTTTTGCTTTGTTTTTAATGACATTTTTAGAACAGTGCACATCTCACCCATTACTAGGTGGCAGGGGCTTTTCCTAGAAAGAGCTGACCATTTCACTAGAATACTGGGCTGCTTCCCCAGGCATTTATGTCCCCCCATGAGATTTATTATCTCAACAAGGAAAGAACCTGACTCAAAGGAGCCTTTTCTACAGAAAACCTTTTACTCTTTCAAAGACATATATACTGGAAGGAAAGCAAAATTTGTGCTGCTGTCCATCCCAGCCTGTAGGGCATCTCCGTGGATATGTGTTCCTCCAAAAGGGAGAAGTGAGATCCTGTAGCTCTGTAGCTCCCTTAGGTCAAAAGGGAGGGATGAGGGAAGCCATAGCTCTGAGCAATGACAGGGAGAGGAAAGAAGAAAGGAGAGAATTCATGCGGTGAATGTAGTGCACACGCCCACAGTGAAATCCCTGCCTGCCTCAAGATCCCAAGTTCCCTCACATATCTACTTGTGCACTACCTACATGAACTAAACCTTGCACAGAAAAGTGGGCTGAATAGAGCCCAGCTCAGCTGTACATGTTTTGCTTTTCTGCCAAGACACTTCAAGATAAAAGATACTCTGCCAAGCAGATACTAATGCTATCACTGAACATGTTATTTATGTTGAATTAGTAATTCTCATTGCTGCTATCATTTCCTGTGAATCAGAGATGGAATCAGGATTTTTTTCTTTTGCATCACTGGGGCTCAAATACCTCCAGGCTGTTAGTGCCAGGATTTAGTTTTACATTGTGTTACAGTTGTTCAGTCCTATCTGGATGACTTTCCAAGTGAAAAGTGCCCATATCTCAGCAATCATTCATTATTTCTGTCCTAGTTCTCACTGAGGAGGGTCAAAGCCAAACTGAATGGGATTTATGACTACATTTTTGTGTCAGAGAGCAATTGTTTTGTTCAGGATCAAGTATATTCCCTGTTCTTCTACTACTTGAGCCCATCATGTTCCTGTTCTATCTGTTAGTCCAAGGGGCTTTCATAAGACATAAAATGAACATATTTTACAGCATGTAGGAATTAAGCATTTATGTTGTTTTACTGGCTTGCAGTTAAAAAAAGTAAAGATCCTCCCAGAAGTTTTCTACTCCCAGGAAATGTAGTCCTTTATTTGCATAGCTTCCTTAGAAGTTGCATGTTGTAGTAGGTGTAGTAGGCATCTAAAGATGGATTTGGCAAATGAGTCTTTAAACCTCAGGCATAATAAATGATAGATTTTGCTTGATATTTGAAGAAATCTTCTTTGCTTGTGTTATATCCTAGGTCATCAAAACCTATAAAAGGTGAATTTTTCTACTTGAATCTTACTGTCAACGGACTCCAAGCTTCATTTAGCTGTGTATCCTGAAACTGTTCTTTGCTTTTCACTTAGCAGTTTTTCTGGTCCTACTGTTAAATAATTGGATACTTCTGGTTTTTAGGTTTGAATCGATTGCTCAGTAATGGCTCCTATGAAGCTGCATTTCCTCTTCATGAGGTATTCTCTCTTTTTCTTTTTTGAAGAAACACTTCCCACGTCATGAGTATTTAACTGTGTAAAAATTCTCAGTCTTATAGCAGTATTATTCTTTGGATTCCACAGCTGCCTCTGACATCTTTCCATTTAGTAGTGCTTAAAAAAAAAATGCCTTTTTTATTGCAAAAAGAAAGGAGTAGAGAGAGTTGCTCTAGATTTGTTCTGTTAAAAGTATTTGAATGTGATAAATCAGTATGTTGGCAAAAGGGAAAAATAGCGTGTGGTTTTCTCTTCAAGATTCTCCACTTTTTAGCCTTTGACTTGAACACCAGTTATCATATTTCTTAAGAAGAATAATCTCAAGTCTCATTGCATACAAAGAAAATCGTCCTTTTAAAATAACTTTTACATTTTGACTCACAAGTATGAAGATTGCATGAAATTGTATTATGCATACTAGGAATGAGAGAGCTTTCTTAGATATTCTTTTGCTGTTGTTGTTCATTAATATCCTGATTTGTATTTTAGGGAAGCTACAGAAGTAAGAATTCGATAAAAACCCATGGGGCAGAAAACCACAGACACCTGCTCTATGAGTGCTGGGCTTCCTGGGGAGTCTGGTATAAATACCAACCACTGGATCTAGTGAGGTAAGACTTTCATGCTTTTAATATGCTTCAGTCTAGGTGGTGTGAGCATAGATTATCTTTCTTCTCTGGAAACCACACAGTACTCAGTAAATTCATGTGGTTTTTAGAAACTGATCTTGAGGTCAGGGGAATCCATTTCATTCAGGGTGCAACTACATTGAAAGAGGTATTTATAAAGTGGTTTGTAGGAGGCTCTGAATGTGAATGGAGTGTCCTTATAGTGGTTTCTGACACCATAACTTCTCATGAAGGAGTTGCAGAATGTTTGAGAAAAAAAGAGAGTGGAGCCTAGAGAGACATGATTGCATGGATACCCACTGAGGGCACTATTCTTCCTCGAAGCATGGCTTTGATAAAAAGCCTCTCATTGTTTAGCTTTTCCTATGTTTGTCCAAAAAAAAAAAACAACCACAGAAGTGGCTCCAATTGAAGTTCAGTGATACTCACAGAGCTAAAAGCTCACACACGCCATGTGCCACTGTGACAACACCAATATGACTGAAAGCTTGTTGTTTCTCCTCTACTACCTCCCTACCACTGCCACATCACTGCAGTCTGAATTTATTTTCATCTTGGAAGTAGCCTGCAAAGAAGAAACACCGAGAAAGCTGAGATGTGACTTCAAATTCTTATAGCTTTTTAAAGTCAGGTTTCCAAATAGGCTTGCATGCGCTAATAGAGGATTACATAGTTTTTATGCACATACAGCATTTGCTGATCACAGTGGCAGAACTATTGCTGGGCATTAGTGGGCTTTTTCTGCTTGAAAAGGCAAATGTGAAGCTACAAAAACCTGTGAACAGTCTTAAGGTATTCTGGGATCACTGAAGATATGGTTATGTATGCAGTTATCTTCTCCTCTAATAAGTTTGTAACTGATAGAAATGCTTGTTTTTTATTGATTCTCAAAATTATTTCTAGATAGAAATATTCACGAAGGGTGCCCTGGAGTCAGAGGATGTTATTGTTTAAGGCCATATAAAACCCATCTATTCCACAAAACAGGAGATGTTCAATTTCCATGAAGAACAATTCAGAGAGAAATACAATCAAATAATTTTACTGAGTCATATATTTTTTTAAATGCTTCAGAAAACAAAGTAATGTATTTGTACCTCATAATTTAATTCTGAGAGCTTCCTGATTCTTCTTTAATATACTGGCCTTGTCAGAAATAGGGAAATTTTGTCAAAATATGGAAATCACTGATTTGCTGAGGAGTCAGCAGTTATAGTGAAAGGGTTTGTTGTTGTTTTCCTGTTATACAATATCAGTGCCACTATATAAACAACCTGTCTTTATAATTTCTATTTATACAATTTGCCCACAGTGGTCAAGTCCATTGCTCTTCATCAACATTTCTTGCTTGTGAAAGTGCTGCAAAACAATATCAAGGTCTTAGTTAAACTTTCTTTATGATCCTCGGGCAATTGGAGGACTTTTTAAGAATAAGAATAAACAATTGTAAAGGACCTTGGAAGAAGCCTGCTCATTACGTCTGGGTGTGATCTCTTACATTCCATATGAACCTTTAGTTTTTCATCAGACAGTGCAAAGATTCTTCCACAACTATTTTGCAAGAGAAAACAAGCAAAGTAGCAGACCCCTCAGCTGAGGTCATGAGTGGCATGTGGTGGTTCAGAACAGGTGCCTATCCAAGGAAGAGAGTGGGAGAGAGAGTTACAAGACTCCCTGAGTTTTCACAGCAACATAAGTCTTCACAGCTTCAAGCTCAGCAGGGGTGAAAACTGCCACTTAAACCCAGCCTTGCCATTAGCTTCCGGGAGCACACCATTGGTGGCTATGAATGCACAAAAGGAGGGGTTATAGGAAAGGGGTGGAATGCCTTCTTCTCACTTCATGAGTGTTAGATCCTTCACATTTCCATAGTTCTTGCCAAATCTTTTCTAACTACTGCCAATCTCAGGAGCTCATGTGTCTAGTGAGCTGGAGATTTTGTTTGAAGAGCTGACTCCACCAGCAAATGTTCATTTCACTTGGAAGTATCTCAGCAAGCATACATTAAACAAAAGCTTTTATTTTACCAGTTCTGCAGCAGGAGCAACTTCTTTGTTCTTTTTCCCAGAACAACAATTGTGTGGGCTGTCCTTGAAGGGAGTAGTATTGCCATCTGTACAAAAGGAGTGGATGATGTCAATTCTTCTACAGACATCTGTCCAGAACTCACTGCTGCTAGCTGATGTTTCCCTTCAATATATACTTTAGAAAAGCTAAGGAGTAAATTAGGTGAAGATAACAAAATGATGCTTTTATTAATAGACATGGTATTTCTACCTTAAAGTCAAGTTACCACAGTGGTAAATGAAATCATCCATACACTGATGTTGTTTTGTTTTTCCTTAGTTGTTAAAAACAAACCTTATGTCTCTGGTGTTGTTAATCTGATGTCTTCCAGATTTCATTTAATCTCATCATCTGGCTGTTACTGGAGATACTAGTCACTAGAAACAAATGAGAAAAAGTCGTTTGAGGGGAATTGCATGATTCTGCTTTCACTGTGCTTTGAAACACAGCAGTATGGAGGTACAGACTTGACACAGTTGCAGAGACATAATTATAAAACACCAAATGTAGTACCATGATTTTAATTACATTTCTGTTGGAATTTTGCATCCATGGTTACTTAACAGGAATAACTTAAGATCCTTAGAACGAATAGCAATTGGAAAAAGGCAGGACTTTCTACATTTATATGCTTGAGGATAACATAAATTAGTGGAAACTGTTACAGTAATTCCTAGGGGCTTTGGATCACCTCCTTCACACTTTTGTGCATAGATCTTCCTCCTACATAGTCCACAAATGATTCCTGCTGCTACTTGTGCATTTCATTTACATGACATGGAAGGGTGGAAGAAACCTATATTTATAAAGCAATTGTTAAGATACCTAAATGAACCTGGAAGCAAACATAATGCCTTTGTTGCAAGCTGACAACCTCCTTGAAATACTCCATTAAGCCTTCTTCCCCACCACATTGCTCTTGGCATAACAGAAAGAATTATGTGTCCAAAAAATCTGTTGGATAGTTCTAGCTCCTTCACAACTTCTTGCAGTGGCTTAAAAAGTTCTGTACAGGATTTAATTCTGACCAGCAAAAGCATTAATGAAGATAGATATGTTCTTGTCTTAAGTCCAAATTTAAATATATTCTGGCTCCATGACTTCCTTCTAGGCATCTTGAAAACAAAATATATTATAGAGTCATAGAATATAATAGAATGGCTTGGGTTGGAAAGGATCTCAAGGATCATCAAGTTTCCACCCCCCTGCCACAGGCAAGGTTGCCAACTGCTATATTATATAATGAAGGTCAATAAACATAACATTTTATGGGTTTGAAACTAGACTTTGTTACTTCAAAAATGTACGTTATCATTAAATACAGAGATTGGAATTTTGGCCCATTTGAAGTCAGAGGTATTGGAATGGCGTAAGGGGAGAAAGAGTTAAACATTAAGGCAGATTGTGTTGAGGAGTTAATACACTTGTTAGCATAAAACTGAGAAACTGAGATTTCTTACTTTTTTTTTTTTAATTCCAGTGGTATAGTTCATATAAGGATAGGAGAGATGGGTTATTCTGTCAGGTGCTGGGGGATTTTTGGTTTCCGTGCTTTTGAGAATTTTTATGGAGGAAATTTTCTGTGGGAGAACTACAAAAGGTACACAGCTTTTTTTCTATTATGACTAACTGCCTGAGAAATGTTATGGAAATGAGATACAAAAATTAACAAACATGCAAACGTCATCAAGCCTGGAAAACTGCAGAGAGACCTACAATGAGTAGAGTAATAATAGGTGAAATTCAGGTATAAGTAATGCACTCTAGGAAATAATCCCCTGACATCTTTACAGATAGAACTGAGTTTTAGGTAAAGTGCCAGCATGCAGGTAAGAGAACTGACTTCACTGTGGACAGTTCTATGAATTTTTTCTGTAAACAGTAAACAAACAAGTAGCAAAGAGCTTGTTCATTTTATGTGGTATGACCTGAGTGGCAAAGGAGTCTCTGAGCCATCTTTTTCTCCTGGGAACAGTGAGTGTCTAGCTGAACCCAGTTACTGGTGGGAATAAACGTGGAAATGATCTGAATGTGGTACCTAGGCAGGTCTCCAAAGACCATGTAGTTGTCACAGTTTGTTTCTACAGCTTGAGTGCTGTAGAAATATTCTAATAGATATATGCTAACTACAGAGCCATAGGAAATGAATATTAACTTTATCCTGATGCTACTTGCAGTAGTACAACCTGTTGGAAATCTGCTGTAAAGCAAGCTGTTCATCCATATTTAAGCCTATAGGTACCAAAGTAGTGTCAACATACAGCACTTACTTTTTAAAACCCAGCTCAGAGGTGACCCCAGCTGCCTTTTCCTTTCACTAAAGATATTTGGGTCACTCCCTCTTGTGCATGTTCTTCCTTATGCACACAGTGAAACTTGTTTGGGTCTTCATCTAAGAGCTAGATGCTTGCTAGATCACTCTAGATCATGAGAAAGAATCATATTTTGTGTTCCATCATGTTAGCTGGAAAGACTCAACAGGGTAGAAAATAACGTTTATCAAAAAACGTTAAATAAATATATAAAAATATTTTTCAAAATATTGGGTGGAATGGGGAAGCATTTGTTCTTGAATACAGGGAATCATTCAAAAAGATAAATCTTGATTAAGTTTACTTCTTTACTTTGAATTTTGTACACTGAGAAAAACAGGACCACAAATATTCTATTGAAGTAAGCTCAAAATGTGAACTTTCTATTTCAGTGGAGCAGGCTTAGCTTGACATCCTGTGCATCAACCAAATAATTAGGCCAAAGAGTTCACTAATACTGCTAAGTCAAGGCTCAGAAAGCAGTTGCCAGCGTGTCTTTTCACAGCCAGACCTGCTGCCCTTGTCAGAACCGAGTGTGTTATTGTTAGCCTACCTCCTCTTTAGCCTGTAAATTTGAGTCTGTCAAATGATAGAAGAATAGAAACATGACAATATTTGGCTTCTCACACAGTGCTGGTAAACTCAAATGATAATAAATAGTGTAGATCAGTCTTGTGCTTATCAACCAGTGAAGCATGAGGTCAGCTCATGACTTCACCAGGAATAGAGAACTCTATTTTGTGGTCACTCTGCCCAAGACAACTCCTGACCTCCACATTGCCCACCAGTCCTTCTGTGTTTGTGAACAGCAGGTCTAGCAGAGCACCTACCCTGGTAGACTCTCTTACCATCTGAATCAAGAAATTATCATCTTCCACACGCCTCCTAGACAGCTTCTTCTGTGCTGCATTGTGTTTCCAGTATATATCAGGGAGGTTGAAGTCCCGCATGAGAAAAAGGGCTGTTGACTGCACGACTTCTGCAAGCTGCTTGTAGAACACCATGTCTGTCTCTTCATCTTGGTTAGGCAGTCTATAACAGACTCTGACTAGGATGTCTGCCTTGTTGGCTCACCTCCTGATAGAGATTCAACCTTATCATTCCCATCCCAGTTTGAAAACTGACATTTTGTTTATTCCTGACCAAATGTTTCTCTTCTTCACTGCTTCCAGCCCTGGAGCGCATCATAAGGCTCTTCCTGACCATGGAAGTTTAACAAAAGATGTTTTATGGTAGCATAAAGGAGCCAGCAAAGCTGGCTCACTGCACTTTTTGTTTCTGGACAGATCAGAAATTTCATCATTGGTATAAATATGGGTTTTCATCAGCAGCTGTTTTCAAATTCACTTGACATGCACATTTAAGCTGCCTTCAAAGTCTCTGAAGTGCAAGAAAATCATCTTGCCTCATTCTTTAAAACTATTCTTGCAAAGAATCTCTTAAAATTTTCATTGTAATTGTGATAATTGCAGATTGATTGGTAAAGTACTCCAATCTGATCATCAGCCTACTGCGCACGATACCCAAATAAAGAATATTGCACACAGATTGCTCCTGTGCTGATAAGTCCAGCAGGTTTTCTGTTTGCTTGATGTATGCACTGATATATAAGCAGAAGTGTGAGTGCATTTGGAAATATGAAAGATACTAATGAATATGTAGCAAATAAGAAGTTCCTCACCACTTTGCAGTTAGTATTTAAACAATATAGCTAATATATTAGGATTGATTGAGGTATTTGTTTTCAGACCTCACTCACAATTTTCTCTCCACCCAACAGAATCATGTGATTATTTTTCCAGGAACTGAGATAAGAGAAGAAAGAAGCAAGTGAAAATAAACTTGATTGGAGAATAACTTTTTGTTGACTGATTTCTTAGAAATAATTTGAGCTTGTGTCATTTTTCTGTTATATCAATTTTAGTGGTGAAAATTATTTCAGTGTAGTTACTTGGGAAGTACAATACACAGCTAAAGCAAAGAAAGCCATCAGTTTCCCAGACATAAAGAACAAGCTTTTAAAAAGAACTCAGTATTTCCTCTCTTAAGTTCTCTGCTAATCTTATTTTAAACACTGGTTTGTGAATTTTCAGATTCATTTTTGAAATGGGCAGGTTTTACAGTGTGGATTGAGAAGCTTAATTGAAGACCTTTTCTTTAGGAAATTCTGTCCCTGCTCTTTAATCTGTTCTTCAGCTATGATAGAAATATTTGTTGTCTATTAACAGGTACAATTAAGCATATTTATTCTAATTAGCAGGAAATTTCTCTGTGTTGTATTTTAAAACAGACGATACTTTGGTGAGAAAATCGGGCTGTATTTTGCCTGGTTGGGCTGGTACACAGGGATGCTCTTCCCAGCTGCCTTCATTGGATTGTTTGTCTTTTTGTATGGAGTCACTACTTTGAACCACTGCCAAGTCAGGTAATGTGGATACTTTTATAAGGGTAATTACAGCTGTGGGATATTACGATTAATCTAAGAGCTCTTTATTACTAATTATTTCATTTTGGATGGTTGGCTAAATACTCAGGAAAATACTCCTTGGTTCTCACAAAATACCCAATACTGAACTTGCTTTGTACTGTGTTCCTGAATTGGGATGGGAGGTAATGTTTTTAGCACAGCTCCAGTTCCTGATGGTGCTGGCCGGTCAGCTTGAAGTAGGAAAAATAGGGCTTGGGCTCCTTCACTACTGTCATAACAAGTCAACAGAAGAGTGGGAATTTTTCTCACTCTTCGAGGACTTTTCCAAAGGCCCACCTCAGAGAAGCATTTTTCAAATGAAGAACCCCCTCAGTCTTCTGCTGAGTTCCACATCCCTGTATTCTTGCACACTTAAGACAATCCTTGAGAGTAGCTGCAAGAATGAGTCAAACTTACCTACACTCATTCTTACCTTTCTCCAAATGAAGGTCACTTCTGTCTCAAGGAAAACCTGGAAATGGTAAAGAACTATTGCTAGGTTGGCCTTGAGGAACTGTTTACTGCATGTAGGACTACAAATGCTGAAGTCTTTAACAGTAAACAAACCATAATTATACACATACAGTTAAGTATATCTTGGCTTCAGTTATAGAAGGAAACAGTGCTTTTCAATAAGTAACTGACTTTTATTTGCAAAACGTCAATCCATTTAATGACTGATTGCTGTGCATCAAACTACTAACTTTTATGTATTTTATTTTTCAGTAAAGAAGTCTGCCAAGCTACAGATATCATAATGTGTCCTATATGTGATAAATACTGTCCTTTCATGAGGCTGTCAGACAGCTGCGTTTATGCCAAGGTACCCTTTAAACTATGCAAATAAAAATGCTTCCCTTGTAACAGAATTCCTTTCACCTTTTGCAATTGTCTTTAATGAGCTTGGATAGATAAAATCTTCAAAGGACAGATCAAATTCAGCCAATGTTAACATCCATTGTCTTTTACAAGGACTTATTTTGGGCTGTAAAATACCTGAATGCAGTTTGCCCTTACGGATTCAGTAGTACCAGAGGTCACATCCTACATGCATGTGCTACAGTGTCCTTGACATCAAGTTTTATCTTATGATCCATTCTTTGTATGTGGCTCCATAAAATGAATGCTTTGGATCTGAAATTAGGCACACAGATACTGTTGGCGGGGGTCAGTTGCAGGCCAGGCAGGAAACTAGTGAGTCAATATGGAGTTATTTGAAAGGTGCACGTCACACATCAAGAGAAGATTTTCAGTCCTCAGGATTGTCAGGTCAGCTGCACTCATGACCGTGCTAATTATATTAGAGGAAAATAGAAAATAAGTAACCGAGAGATGCTAACACAACTGCAACACTGTTATGAAGGGACTGGAAAGCAAAAAGTACAAAAATGCAAAATTAAATCTGTATTATCATCAATTAATTGGATTGTTGATATCCCCATCAGGTAACACACCTTTTTGACAATGGAGCTACTGTCTTTTTTGCTGTGTTCATGGCAGTGTGGGGTAAGTTTTCGTTTTGATATGAATGATTTTCTTAAAGCTTGTGATGAAACATAGGTCATTATAATTTCCTGCACGCTTTTTTCAGACACTGAGAAGAACAATATGAGTTTGATTCTTTTCTGTTTCTGCAAAACGAAAATGTTGAAATCAGTAGGGTTTTTAATGGGATATTATTTTAATGTAAAAAAAATGCAATATGCAATGTCTATATAGGTAGCTGTATTCTGGTTTTATGTGTGGGGGCTTTTTTATCAGTCAGAACCAAGGCCTATTCTCTGTTAACTCATAGAGCTCCTCTTAGCTTAGGGAAGCCCAGTTTACTGTTCGCACTAATATGAATTAGTATATTGTTCTTTTATTCAGAAAGGCAGCAAAAAATAGATACACGTGAGCTGGTTGTAACTAAAGCAAAACCCTGATGAAATAAATGTAGGATATATTTGAATGATTACTTAATCCAAGAGTGGTCTAATTGATGCCACAAAGACTGAATTTTGCCCATAGGACAACTCTATTTCTGGCTCAACTACCTATTCTACTCTGGTCTTTTAAGCAAAATTGAAGACAAGATGAAACAGTCATTTCTGGCAAAACATAAAGTCTTTCAAATGTGTCCTGAGTATGCCAGTGTTCTTTGCCTTCAGATAGTGCCTTTAAATAGTTGGTTAATGAGGTGCCTCAAAAATGGCTTCCATCTCATAACTCCAGATGATTGAGCTATCCTGACTTAGTTTTCTGCTTCTTACTCACATCTCAAACTGCATGGGAAAAGTATCCAAGTAACTCTTATATTCTGCATTTTAATCCTTTACTGAATTGCAAGAACAATCCAGAAAGCAGTGTCAGAGCCATAAGGAGAACACAGATTAGCTTAGTTGACTGTCTTGATTCCTGCCTCCAAAGCTATGTTTTTATCTTAGTTGACTTAATAAATTAGGTCATATTCTAATGAAGCCTATTCATGACATTTCATTTAATAGTGATAGTATTAAAATACTATAAGTTATATTAAGGGAAAACCCCTCAAATAGGGAAGTGAGCATATTCTGAAACAGCTACATTTGGCATGATGAAAAATTTGAAGAGCAGAAGATTCCATTTTAAAGCCTGTGAAAATGTTAACTTCAGTGATCACAGAATCACAGAATTGTAGGGATTGGAAGGGGCCTCTGGGGAGATGTACCACTGTTTCTAATTGCTGGTGAGCATGTCTTTAGACTGAAGTTTTTTGCACTACTGTTTTTGTTCTTCCTTATCATCCATGCATCTTCAGCACCACAGGGAAGAAAGCAAAAAATACAATGAAAGCTATCCTCTATTTTTGGCTAGTGGAGAAGAGGCTGTAGGACAGTGGCTGGGATAGGAAATTTCTTCCCCACTTCTGCTGGCTTACACTGTGCTTGTGAGCTTGCCACCAAGATGGATATAGAGGCAGGAACAAGAGGAGGATGTGAGTACAGGGTGATGGTTTGGGGAATGTTCCAATGCTATGGTCCTACTAAAACTGTAGTTTCTAAAATAACGCTTTGCTGAGACAGTAGTGAGATTGTGGAGATATTCTCAATACATTAAGGTTAAAGCAGCATTAGAACAAGGAAAGCCACACTTCTCAGTGACTTTCTGGTGCTACATTTATGATATGGCTTACCTTGTCTCTTAAAAGGATTTTCAGTCTGCAGTAGGCCTACTGACAGCTACAGGCATTACCATCATTTCAGTAAATCATAGGGGAGAATAGACAATGATAGCACTTTCATTGTGGAAATGTTTTTTTTCTGTCAGCATGAAACAACTGGCAAGTGGGTAAAAAATTGGCTATGAAAAGTTTAGCTTTCTAGATGATCCAGTTTGGCAGACAGTAACATAAAAAATAATGATGGCAGTGCTTTTTCAAAGCAAACAAATAAATAAATAAATAAAAGAGAATGAACGCCAAAAGGCAACTAGAATTATATTACCTAATTATTCTGGGATTAGCTACTGCCTTATTATCCAAAGAACCTAGTTCACTGTCTTTAGATTCATTAGGGAGCTTCCGCCCTGAGAAGGCTCAGGCATTTGCTTTGGGTTTTGGGAAGCCTCATAGTCAAATTGAGCTTGAGGTGGTATTAATGGTGGTTTCTTTCTTTTACTCTGAGGACAACTTCAGTTGATGGAGAAACTGGGCTACTTACTTGCTTTTTAAATAGAAACAAATTGCTTCTCCAAATGATAAGCAAACTGCTGTGGCCAGGCTAGGGAGATAAATCATCACCACAAATATAAATGTGGGCTTCTTCATTAGTGGAGGAACGATGATCATGGCTGTAGTACTCTGGAACACAGGTACCCATCTTTTATAATGCTTCATTGTGGGGTAAATGGGTCCAGCCAAAGTAAGCCTGGAATATTCAAGTGAACGAGGCAATACTGGAAGAGAAACACACTTTTCTTCAAAAAATATTTTGCCTCATCACTTCACTTATTGTATTTCTGCCTTTCTTAAGCAAAGTTCTATATAAGAAGTGAAAGTAAATCATATAGTAGGGAAAAACTTGATACCTCTAAAGTTTACCCAAAAGACAAAAGACTTAAGGTAACTCATTTTAAACTGATGGAGGAAAGGACAAAAGATTCCACTGAAGGATTTTGCTGGTAGTTTTTAAGCTTTTGTGTATTGGAACTTCTGTTGAAAGAAATGATCCAAAATGATTGAAATCTCTGCTGTTTATAGGAAACAGTAAGTCCCTATAAATGCTAATACTTTTTCTTTCCTGGTGGACAGATTATCACTTATACTCAGAGTTGCATCCCAGAAATTTGAAAATATTTTTTCCTTTTGAGAATCGTTGGTCTTGATAAAGTTTTACAAATGTTCAAAACTTTCAGAAAGAGATGATCAATAGTATTTTTTGTGTTTCTGTGCTAGAGAGAAACATCTACACTTTACCCTTTATGTGTGCCTGAAGATATGTAAAGCTTAACAAAAGTGTAGATCCAGTTTCTAGAAAATACTCATTCACTATTTTAATCAGCTGGACTGGATTCTTACCAAGGACAGAATATGTAAGAAAGATGTTCATACCAAGTAAACATCACTTAAAGTCAGAGAGAATTCCCAGAATCACAGAATCATAGAATCTTGATTTGAACACATTCCAACAAGTCCATGTGTCTCCTGTGCTGAGGACTCCACATTTGGATTCAGTATTCCAGGTGACATATTACCAGCGCAGAGCAGAGGGGCAGGATCACCTCCCACTCCCTGCTGACCACACTACTTTTGATGCAGCCCAGGGTATGGTTGGCTTTCTGGGCTGTGAAGGCACTCTACTGGCTCATATCAAGCTGCCATCCACTAGTACCCTCAAGTCCTTTTCAGCAGAGCTGTGTTCAATCCACCTCCAGCTTGTACTGACAGGGAGAGTTGCTATGACCCAGGTACAGACCTTGCACTTGGATTTATTGAACCTCATGAGGTTCTTCTGGGCCCACCACTTGAGCCTGTCTGGGTCTCTCTGAATGGCATCCTGTCCCTCAGGCATGTCAACTGCGCCACACAGCTTGGTGTCATCCACAGACTGCTGAGAGTGCACTCAATCCCACTGTCAGTATCTTCAGTGAAGATGTTAGAGTCCCAGTACTGATCACTGAGGGACACCACATGTCATTGGTCTCCATCCAGACATTGACCACCACTATCTTTGTATGATCTCACAACCAGTTCCCTGTCCATTGAACAGTCTCAATATCTTTCTGATTTGGAGAGAATGTCTAGATATATCAGATGGCTTTCAGCATGCTGTTGACAAGCTGGACAGAAATATAAATTTTGCTTTTCTAGTTGGAGTACTGGGGAAAGTTAGTGCCAAGATGTCACTCTCTGGATATTGCCTGGAGTTCAATAGCAAAGTCCAACTAGAGAGTTCAACTATTTATCATTCTAATGTTTTGCTCAAGACTCAGTGGACTGATGTTAGTATCACTGTCTTTTTCCTTGGATGCTGAGGTTTGAGTTACGAGGCTGAGCTCTGAAGCAGGGCAAGAATAATAAAGAAAAAAGCTGCCAGAAGAGCTGGGAGTTAAGGCCAGCAAGAAATTCAAAATTCCAAGCAGGATTTTTGGAGAATTCTTAGAATCTAGTTTAAACATCCCAGTTGGAAAATAGCAGAACGCTGAATACAACTGTGTCACATTATGCTGTCAAAGTCAAGAAAGAATGCAAAGTATAATAATAGGGTATCAATGATTACTTGAGAAGAAGTGGAGAAATTCCAAAATGCAGTACTTTTTCAAAGACATCAGTAGTACAGTGAATCAAGGATGATTATTTATATCACATTTTAAAATATTTAGCAAGGGAAAACTGCCTGACCTGGATAGAGGGAAGTTTGGCACAGTAAAAGTTAAAACAGAACTGTGCAGATCATCCCCTTAATGATTTGAAAACACGTTTTGAAAGAAGCTTCAGGAACTGCACATACTAACTCTGATGGGTGCTAACTATTCAAAATATAGTTTCTAAAAGATTCCTCATTACAGGTGAGCGAAAGGCAAGAAAGAAAATAAGTATAATTTGTCATAGACATATCTGAGAGCTTTATGCCTGTGGACTCACACCCACTTGAGTCCTGTTTCCAGCTGCTCTTGAAATGGTAGTGTTCAATCATACTTGTTTCTCTCAGAACTCCAAAAAGAACAGAGCTACTTGTTTAGCCTGTACAAAATAAATCAATATGAGTTGTTAGGAGAGAAGCAGCTCCACCAGAAGACAAGTCAAAGAATGAGCTAATGTGGTGGTTCAGCAGCAGCACCAGAGCCTCATTAGCACTTAGTAGTTTTGTTGATCTCAGGCAATCACACTGTGATCATTACAAAAAGTCATAGACATATTAGCCTCAGGAGACTAAAATTACTTTCTTAATGATAGTAAATCAAAGTAGCCAGTTACCTGCTGTAATACAACTCCAGCTTTGAGAAAAAAGATGTCATTATGTATGAAAATGCCTTCAAACTATAAAACAACCTCCTTAAACATGCTATCAATATCTTACCATATCTTCACACAGTGTTCATTTTCTAAGCATGTATTTAGCTTCACTGGTTAATACACGAAGCTATAATCATTCTTACTGGCTAAAAAACCACTTTCACTAAATTTATGCCAGTGCTTACTATGATAGCATGTCATTACCAACATGCTGCAGTAGGGCAGATGGTCCATTAAGAGACCCTTGTAGGATTATGCGTGGAACACACTGCCAGGTTGTTGTGACTGTAACGGTGGGTACTGTCCTTGTTCATCAGCAAACAGGCTTAGGTTCTCCATGGTTATCATCCTGATGCTTTTCACTGAGCAGTAAAAGCAAGAGCCAAACCTCATAGTTGAAGAAGAAGCCTTTCCATTGATGTCAGTTAGCTTTGGGCAGCTTCTACATTCTTTTATCAAAACAAACTTTAAAAACTTGAACCACAAATAGGCTCAGTATTAATCTCCAGAATATGAATGTATGATTGCATGACTAAGAGCTTCCTTGGTTGTTCTTTCCCCTTACAAAAAGAAAGCACAGTCATGTACAAGCATATTACAGTATCTTGAACTCTGCTATTAAAGGCTGTTTGGCACATGGTGTTTCAGTGTCATCTGTTAATGCCATAACATGTATGCACAGTCATGTAGGGTAAAAGATGTGATCTGGATTAGAAAGGTATAAGACAAATATTCCAGTTTCTTCACTAGTAGTCCACAGATTTGCATGTTCCCCTGAATGTGATTCCTCTGGATTCTGATCCCTGTGTATTTTAAATCATCTTCTAAGAAGAAAAGTTACTACTTTATCTACTGGTAGCCCCAGTAACCATTTAGCTTCATCAGAAGTCTGCTGTGTTTAGTAATGATGACTCACAGGAACAATTTTATTCTTTGAGAACCTGCACTTGGTTGGCTAGAAATTAAACTTCTTTGTTTAGAACTAAGTGAAATCTCTAAAGCCTCAATCATACTTGACACAAAAACAGAGTCATCCCTAGAAAGAAATGCACCTTGAAAGCAGTTTTGATCATTGGCCTGATTTCCTGTTCAAAGGAACCTTTTTATTCAGAGAAATAATGTAATAGTTTCACTCATCAGTTATGTGATAGTACTTTCCACTTTCTTGACTTAAAAACAATTTTGTGGGTTTTTTTTCTGTTTGTTCCAGCTACTGTTTTTCTGGAGTTTTGGAAACGAAGGCGAGCAGTAATTGCCTATGACTGGGATTTGATAGACTGGGAAGAAGAAGAGGTTTGTATTAAAAAAAAATCACTCCCTGATCTTTAATACAGGAAGATTTTGTAAAACCTGTAAGCAGAGTTTTCTTTTGGATTTATTTAAATACATTTTTCAAAGCTTCATAAACTAGGAAATAAGCATTTTCTCCTTAGATTTTTCCTCTGGAATGTGAAGAAACTTTCTCAAGGGGGACTGTTCTCTTCTTTACACCTTTCAAAATCCAAATTGAGGGAGATGAATCAGCTCAAAAGACTAAATTCATCCCCTGTTGGTAGAAGAAATCTCATTAGTTAGGAAACTAAACAGTGAAAAACAGCCTTAACCTTTTGCTGTAATGGTTACCAGGAAGGAACACCATGCTTTTAGGACTGAGTTGATATCTACAGGGAACAAGTGGATTTTATGATGCAGGAGAAAAGCAAGTTTCAGTGGGTATGGTAGGAAAAATGCTCCTTGAGTGTGATTTGAATGTACAGGTTCCCACTTAGTCTGTATTCCTTCCTCTCCATAGTCCCCTTGGAGGGATTGCAAGAGACTAAAAATAAGCCAAGAACTTAAATAACACATCTGGAAATTGGTTTCTTTACATCAAAAGGGCTATCACTGTTTGTGCATATAACTGCTGAGTCTTGGTGATACTTCAGGACTGTTTTCGTATATTTAGAGAATACTCCAGTACAGATTTACCTCCCCTGAGATTAGCAGCCTTCTCTTTCCAGTGCTGATGAGTCACAAAGAGAGCACACTGAGACAGTTCTGCCTGAGCTTCAGATACTGAATCAGGATTGAACTGCAGTGATCTTGTCCCTCATGCCTGGCTGCAAAAAAGCCATTGCTGGTGCTGCTGGCAGGTAGGACTGAAGACGGATATACCAAACTACAGTTTGCAAGCTGGAATTCCAGCTCATCACTGGAGGTGTTCAAGGCCAGTTTGGATGGGGGCCTGGGCAGCCTGGTCTGGTATTAGATATGGAGGTTGGTGGCCCTGCACGGGGCAGGAGAGTTGAAGCTTGATGATCCTTGAGGTCCCTTCCAACCCAAGTCTCCTGACTGAACAATCCCAGGTCCCTCAGCCCCAATCAGTGAGGTGTCAGTGAGAACTGTGTCTCTATAAAGTGAAAATTTTACCTCTAAATATGCTGTTTTCTAAGAGCTAATTAGATTCCCTTTCTACATTCTGTCTAGTTGTCTCTGGACAAGATCAGCCAACTTCTTTTATTAGCTGTTTCATAGAAATCAATTAAACTGTTCTAATTACCATTTTAAGTCACAAGCTTCTATTAATGAAGATTGTTATTTTTATTAACATTCGCTGCCATGTCTAGCTTCCTCTTGTTTTAATTTTCATTGTCAAATTGAAAAATAAGGGCTTGCTGCAGGGGGAAATTTGCCAATTCCTACCAACATTAGATAGAAATTAAAAAGATTTACAGGACTTCCTATAATGTTGCCATCATATTTCTATTCTAAAAGAAGAGACAAAGAAACAAAGTGATGAAGACGACAGGAAGGAGAAGTCAAACTGCACAGATACATGACCTTGTGAATTCCTGACCAAGTTAGCTTTTCACCCAAGAAGGGCATGCCACAACTCCAAGCATGTCTGCATCCCCAGCCTGAGGGCACACGTACAGTGTGCTGTGACTCTTTCAGCCCTGCACCTTTGGATTTTCTTTTCTGGTAAATTAGGTGCAAGGTGGGAGACACGAACTGTTACTGGGTCTTATCTTGAGTGTGCAACAAGAAACCAACTACACAGTGTGCCTGGGACTCTGAGCTGTGATACGGCTTCTGTCAGTAACAGTGGACTTTTCTTTTTCTTCAGTGCCACTTTCTGTATATCATTAATCTGAGCCAGATACAGGACTGTTGATGAGTGTTGTTAAACAGGTACGAAGGTTCCTACCAGAGTTTCAGTTTTGTGTGGAGATGTATCTATAAAAATAGCATTTGCATGATCTGAATTGACTGTAGATTGTAGAAGATACCTAGGTTCATGGAGAGGTGTGTACAATAAGACTTCCTTATAGAGAAGATTGTAAAATGTAATCAAACACTGGCTTAGGAGGGCTGCAGAGAAGAAAGGGTTTCTTGCATATGGCTCGTTAAGTCAGATGGAGAGCCCCTGCACAGTCTACAGAGTGCAGTTGTCAAGTGCCCTTCTTCCATGCCATCACATTCTGTCCTTTTAGATGTCCCTGGGTACACAGGAATACTACTTGTATTGTTTCTCTTGGTAGATTCTGGTCTTCTCATTGGCCTTCTGCCCTGATATGGCAGGAACAACGTGAGCAGGAAAGAGTAAGGGTACCCTCCCTCCACAGAAACGTGCTTAACTTTTGTGTATATCCCAAATAAGTTTTGCTATGCCAAGGTTCAGAAGCTTATTTCCTGTATGCCTTGTTGCATGCTCGTTTTCCCTAATATAGTTACACAAGCAAATTTTGCTTCGGTGAGTTTAATCATAGCATTAGAGCAAGAAAAGATATATTAGCTTGTCTGGCTCAACTACTAGCTAATGCAGGACTGGTTCCCTCAAGCACATAGTTACACAGACATTGCAGCTGAGCATACGTGACTATCATCTTTATTTAAATAACAGGTTATCCACTTGCTATTTCAATTTGGAAATCACATGGCTTGAGAAAATGCCTTCCCAATTTGATACTGAGACATGGTTCGTTTGGTTTGTTTGTTTGTTTGTTTTTGAGGAATTTTATAAAAGGAGTGTATGACTTTGAGATATCTTGTTTTTATTCACATTTTAAAGGCTTGTATGATCAGATAACATTCACCTATTTTGATGTAGCCATTCAAAGTCTGCTTATTTCTAAGCTATTAGAATGAGTAACCTATAGCCATAATCAGTGTCTTTCAGAAAGGCAGAGTTCAATTAAGGACCACTGAAGTGTTGAAAGTGAAGGAAATTGGTGATCTGGGCTCTTATGTGCCACAATAAAGAGCACAGCAGAAGCCTGGCAGAAAACCTACAAAGGCAGTCAGTAGCTGCTTCTGTTCTTCCTCACAGCCAGCTGTACAATGAGCCAGCATGCATAAGAACACTGTAAAACTTAATCCAATGTGTATGGTCTGCCAGCAGCTGTGAGTCCCTCCTAGTAGCCTGGTGCTCTCCCTTGTCTCTGGCAGTATCCCTGATGCCAGACCTGGGAGAGGTGGCAGGGCAGTGGGGTGTCTGTACTGCAGATAGAAACCTCGAGGACTTCTCTGAACTGAGGGTGAATCCTGCTCTGTCCCCTAACAAGGCTGTAAACAGTCGTAAGTCTCAGACCAAGAAATTCCCAGGTTTTGTTTCAGAAGAGAGTTATTACACCAAAGCAGGACTCAAAACTGCTGCTGCTACAAACTGCTCTGCTATTGTCACTGGCCAAGTTAGGAAGGAAGGAATTGAGCAATAGTGAAATGCATGGCTTCAAATAATGAGAATCTTGTGCTTGTAATGGGAAGGTAACCACCTAGCAAGCAGAATTAGATTTGGAAAAATTAGGTGTTGTTTTTTTTTCCCCTGCATTGTTGCAAAATTCTGGTATCAGTAGGATAATAAAATGACTGGAAATAATAAAATGGCTGGAAAAACCCATGATACCAACCTTGAAATAACATGGCTTGCAGCCATATAGTTTGGAAAAGTATTATTTAGGTAAGTAGCCAATTGGGGAGTTTACTAAATGCTTCTAGTATGGTTCTGTGGGTACAGTGCTGTACTTGAGTCCTCATGACGGGTGGCTGATGTCCCAGCTCAGCTTTTTTAGTAGCTGTGCCAGCTGCTGAATTCAAAGACGTAATTCTCAGTAACAGCCATATGAAAAATGAGTTCTCTAGGAAACTCTAGGGAGTTTCCTAGAGAACCTTTCCTAGCCATGCTGTACCTGAACACTTTCTGTCTGTTTTTTAGGAAGAGATACGTCCGCAGTTTGAAGCCAAGTACTCCAAGAAAGAACGGATGAACCCCATATCCGGAAAGCCAGAGCCTTATCAAGCATTTGCAGATAAATGCAGCAGACTCATTGTTTCTGCATCCGGAATATTTTTTATGGTTTGAAAACTTTTACTTATTTACCAGTTAAAAAAAAATACAAAATAGCATAATCTCTGCTGAGAGAGTATGGAGATATTGGATATGACTGCTTGAAAGTTAATAAGCTTTAGCATGTTTACTGCAGGCTGAAAATCTATGCACAGCAAATATCCTGAGTTTCTGTAAAGTCCACATAATTTACTCTTCATTGAGCCACACAGTTAGTTAAAGCTTTCCTTCAAGGTCCAGATTCAGGAGTAATATTAAGGCTATATGCATAGATCTATATGTAACTGTACAATTGCTGGAACAATGATATCGCGTTTAGGTATCAAATTCTGCTGACTGAGTTTCATCATCCTCCCCATATAGACACCGCAGAGTGATGGAGAGGTGCCATGGAGGAGGTGGAGCCTGTTACTTGCTGTTATTCATGTAACAGCTCTAGCAGTAGGATTGTCTTGAAAACACAGTTGGGATTAACTTGGACCCAACCTGAATGTGCTAGAGCTGTTCTACATGGCTAGAAAATGTTAAACGAGTATAACTTGAGGAACTGTGGAGAGCCAGGTAGGTGATGCAGCCCAGAAACTGTTGCTGAAAGTGCCAGTGCCTGGCTCTGAATTTTGTGCTCCACAAGTCTTCTCTATGACAGTCCTTGAATCAAGACAAGGGTTATTTTCAATGAAGGCACTTTTACTGTTGACATAGCGTGGGCTTCCAATGAGCTAGAAAAATGTTGGTTTTTTTCCCCCTTTTAGGTAAAAATATCCCTTAAAAAGTTTAGCTTTAAGCACAGGAGATACACTTATCAAAACTGTTAGAACATTTCTCAAAATCGCAGAGCTTTGATGCACAGTGCAGTTATAAATGCAGCTTGAGCCAGATTAATGGTTCTTTGTTACCAAAGGAGAGGGAAACAAGAACTCACCACTGTGCAGGGAGTCCAGAGGTAATCCTCTAGCTCAGTAACTCCACAATGTTTCTATTGGCTGCCTGTGTGGAAGCAGTGGATCAAATAAACTAACCCTTCATATTCACACACACCCAACTTTTCTTCTGCACTAAGATTGTGTCAAATAATGTTGCGAATAATAAAATGCAAAAACAGCTTGGTTAGTCTTCAGTATTTTCAGAGTCATTTTACCTATTCAGTTAGCTTAGATATGCTCCAATTTTGACAGGTTTAAGTTGCCTATGCACAACCTTAGAATACACCGAGCTTTTGCAAACGTTTGTCTGACTTCTACTGAAGAAACGCTGTCTAGTAAGAGAGCTAAAGACACTGTGTCATCATTTGTGTGAGATGAGTCACACATGTAATTCCCAACCCTGTGTCCTTCAGGTGGTTTGCTAAACTGTGACATGAATTGGTCATGATGGAAAACAGTTGTCATGTTAAATAGTGCTCAGTTGTTGCATATGGAACATCAAGTTATTGCGCAGCCTGGCTCAGCTGCACAGCTTTCACACTGGAAATGTCACGTTTGCTGAAAGTCTCATCAGAGAAAATTTCCAGGGCAACTGAAATTCTTACCTTCCTCAGACTCTTTCCAAAACTGTAGCGAGAAACAGGGGATCTTGCTGGGACTGTTTCTGAGGAAGTGCTTACAACTGGAGATATTTTGTTCCTGTAAGTGTGAACTGTACCAAAGCACAAATTCTATCCCAAATAGGACATCGTTATATTGGCACATTTGGTGGAGACTAATAATTGCATGTCATGAAACATGCATGTAAGGAAAATTCCCGCTTCCCAGAGCTGACAATACTCTTTTCCACACTAATGCTAGTGAGAAGGTACAACGTCAAGAAAATGTTTAAAACTAAAAATATATTTTAATATGATTTTAGAGGTGTTTTGCATTATGAAAAATTAGAAGGAGTTCACAAGAGGAGGAACGTTCATGTCGAAGCCTTCTTCTAGAACCAATGTTAACATATTTTTCAAATCTTTCTCTTCATTTCTTTAGTTCTCAGAGTCTCAGGAAGAATTTAACTCCTACTCTATAAGAAATTTACAGGTTTTTTTTTTTCTCCTCCAGATCTGTGTGGTGATTGCTGCTGTATTTGGCATTGTTATTTACCGTGTTGTGACTGTCAGCACTTTTGCTGCCTTCAAGTGGGCTTTAATCAGGAATAACTCTCAGGTTGCAACTACAGGGACTGCAGTGTGCATCAACTTTTGCATCATCATGCTACTGAATGTGGTGAGTAAAACTAATGTATCCAAAGTGAGCCACCAGACTGGTTGATATCCCAGTCTAAAGAGTACGCTCAAATACTTTCAAATCCTGACTTCAGTGGGAATGGAGGTTACACAGTGCATTGCTAAGCTGGGCTGACATTTTTGTTGATGGATATCAGTCCATCATGGATGGACATCAGACTGTTACGTACAATTCTGAAACCAAAACATTACGTAAAACATATTTGATTGTTCTAAAAAGTATCTTAGGGACACGTGTCCATGCTCATATTTTATCCTTTGCGGGTTTTGTTTGTTTGTTTGTTTTTTGTTATGCTTGCAGATTTCAGTCTCTTTCATTAATACTCTTATCTGTAATAACTATTTCAGTGTTCCTTTTTAAATACAATAGCCAAGCTTATTTCTTATTTAAACTAGTTTCTGTTATTTCAGCTTCAGTTTTCATGCTAGTTTACCAGTGAGGATAGGCATGTACATATAGAATACTTATAAGTAGAAAGGCTAAAAACTACATGAGACCCAAGCAGACACAACTTGTTCCAAGAGTTGCTTATGACCTTTGCCAGGGTACAGCAGAGCTGTGCTCTGGGTGCATTGGGATCTTGGTGCTGGCTGAGGTTGTCTTACTGTGGGCACACAAAGTGGTTTGGAACTGGGCTTGGGACAGAGAAGAAAGTGATATTTCCAGGTGGCAACAGCCCCAGTAAGAGAATTTAGCATAGATTAAATGGGAGAAGACTTTCAGCATTCCATCAAGATGCAGATACTTCTGAATATTGCTGCAATAGCAATATGCCTTATATTAGTTGCTCTTAGCAAGAGATGTATGGCCTTTTCCTCTCAGGTTAAGTGTTCTTTGTAAGCTACCATTTTAAGAATGCATTTTAAGGAAAAGAAAGAATCAGCCTACAAATCTGCAGGTCCTGGAGGCAGGGCAGAAGTCCTCTGCACGCTCAGTGGCATGAGTTTTCTGTCAAAAGCATGTTAGGCTTTGCTCTGTAAGATAACACTGATTTTATTTTGGACAATTTATAGGGGTGTTATTTCAGGCCTGCACGTTTCTGAGTGCTGGCTTGGAAACTATTTTCTTGCCTGTGCAATATCCAAGCACTTCCATCATCTAAGAATTAATTTTCAACAGCCCCTGTTTTATAAAGGAGGAGATTCTGGGAAGCTTTGCTGCAGGACTTCACTTCTCCCTTGGCACTGGCAAGGATTGGTGATTGGGACTATATTTTCCCTGGGGTGGGACAACAGGTTGAGCAAGGGCAGAAAGAAATGGTGGGAGCTGTTATTCTCTTTGAATTTGTACTGAGGACTCTCTTCTTCTATGCTATTTTTATTTATTGTTTGTTGTCTGCAGCTTTTGGGGATTTTCTTTAATCTACCTAGAGCACACAATAAGCATAGAAGAAATAAAATAAAAACTGTATACCTCTGTCAGTACAACATCCATTTCTAAGCTCTCAATATAAGTCATTGTATATGCAGTGAAGCAGCAACAAAGCAATAATGCACAAACAAAATATTTGGTTCTTAAAGAGTTCTACAGCTTAGAGAAATTATTAAAATAATGGAAGATGGCTTGAAGGTGCCTTTTGAGAAACTTTGTTTTATTTCCAGAAGTAAATAAATAGAGCACTACAAAGATGCATTGCTTAAGCCTTACGCTCATTACCATGCAATAAGCACTGCAGCCTTAGAACTGGATATGGGCTCATGGAAAGAAAAGATCCCCAGAATATGAAACTGCATTAGCTGCATTAGTGAGAGGAGTTACAAACATAAACCTTCACTTCCCATGATGGATGAACGCACTTTACTGAAGTGCATCAGTAGCATTTCTTTTGGGGGAAAAAAAAAGAAAAAAGAAAAAAGAAAAAAATAAAAAAAATAAAAAAGAAAAAAGAAAAAAGAAAAAAAAAATTTCCACATCAGCAGTTGGGTAGTTGACTCATATACAAACTGTGACTCAAGAAAAGCAGTAGGAGAGAAAGCTAGGACAGAGTAATGAAACCAAAATGGACCAAGATCTATATAGCAGTAGGGAATTCACTGCTATAGAGCCTGGAAAACAGCTAGTGATACTAATACAACTTGACAACCTCTCTAAACATCAGGGCAAAGGTCTAGACCACAGGTAACTTCTAGAGTGGAAGCTCTGGGTGCTAGATAAATGCACTAATGCATCCATCATGACAGAATGGTCTGACCTTCAAGTGTAATGGCTCCCAGGCTGCCATGCTGCCTGACCTGGGAACAACCGCTGGCTTTACCTAGGTTAATAAAAACTGTTAATTCCAATGATCCTGTCCATAGAAAATATGAACAAATAAACATAATCCTAAATGGTGCTCCGTGGGACTAGTAGTGATAAACTGCAGTAGCAGATAATCTGGTCCAGAAGTTGTTAATGGAATCCCTAACACAATCTTACAGTTCCATGAGGAACAGTAACAGCAAAGAATTTTGATATTCACATCTGCAGAGCAATGTACATTTATAAAACAGTGTAGTCCCTGCTGGGATCAGGATATAAACTACCCAGGCATTTAGCACTTCCACAGTTGCCCTTAGGAGATGATTTTAAACCCAGAAGAAACCATCTTTCTTATTATATGAATCAAAACTGTTTACACCGAAGGTACTAAAAAGCAGTTCACAGCAAGAAGTGGTTGTTAGCACGGATGAGATAATTTAGGATAACTTCAGCTCTTAAGCAGTCAGTCTGATCTGTAAATTGTACATAACTCAATTTAGGTAACATTTTGTAAGGATAACTGCAAATGTAATGAAATATTGCTTATACATACTTCCAGAATAAGTACTTGAGCCTGAAGTATGAGGATTTTGGTATCCTTGTAGGCATCAGTGAGAGTTAAGGACATTTAACATTTTGTGGGAGGGCCCTATCCTCATTTAAAGCAAACTGAACTGATTATATTAGTTTACACTGATACTGATGGTGGTGATGTATTTTACGGGTTCAAAAACTCTTTGCAAATATCAATTTTGGAAACCCTCCAAGTTCATTTTTGTAAGCTTTATTAAATAAGCAGTCTCACAGAGAGCTGAAGACCTTGGTACCTGCTAACATCAGTAAGTGCCACTTAGGATTTAGAACAGTGTCACTGAGATCAGCCAAGAAATGTCTCTGACTAGATATTAGGAAGGAGATCCTTACTGTCAGGGTGGTGAGACACTGGAACAGATTGCCTAGAGAGCTTGTGGATGCTCCCACCCTGGAAGCATTCAAGGCCAGGCTGGATGGGGCTTTGAGCAACCTGGTATAAAGGGAGGTGTCCCTGTCTATAGGAGAGGGATTGGAACTGGAGATCTTAATGGTCCCTTCCAACCCAAACCATTCTATGAGGACTACTAATGACTTTCTCTGAAGAACTCTCTCTCCCCAGTAACCTTCATTCCTTTCAGCACCAAAAAAACCCATAAATAATAAGAAATACCCCAGAAAATGAAAGAATACTCTTAGCAGGGTGGTTTTATTTGTGTGATAAATGTTCCCCAAGTAACTAAAACAAAAATGCTATTGCTCTGCTTTGTGGCTTTGAAATAATTGTTAGATTCTTTTTCACTGTGTATGTAAAACAGGAACGCTGACAGCACTTTTTCTGTATGTATTGTGGATGAAAAGAGCTGAATATAAGCTTGCAATTATTACTGTTCATTGATTGATTATATCATTATATAGTTTTATAGCTTTATTGTAGTCATTATCAGAACGTGACAGGGGTCAATCTGAATGTCAGATCTAACAGGTAAAAGCAATTACCTGGAAAACAGTACTATATTTTTGAGCTGGCAACATGTCTAAGAGACTGTTTCTTCTCTGTTTCAGCTGTATGAAAAGGTTGCTCTTTTCCTGACAAATTTAGGTAAGTGATGTTAAATACAAAATTGAATGATACTGTGCTGATTTTTTTGTCCCAGTGATGTGGCAGCACTCCAACTGTCTGTATGGAAAGTCTTGGTTAATTCTAAATCTATTAGGAATTAATTATTTTCTTAAGTTTATAATAAAGGAGTATTATAAACTAAGCTGTAGGGGAGTTGAGTTAGCAACAGTGAGCATCACTCACCTGCGGACCTTGGTTCTTGTTCCAGCCCCTTACCTTCTAAAAAGTTGAAGTGTTACCACAGGGACAAAAGCATAACTTTCAAGTTTTCGACTGAGCACTCAAAACTCCCAGGTTTTGCAGAAACCTTGAAATGGGAGTCGCTTTTGGAAGCCACATTTGTAGCTAGAAAGTAAGTTGCTTAATGACTTTTGGACACATCGCTTCAGGAGGGGCAGTAACTGGGAGGGAAAAGAACTAGGTGTCTCATCAACTTTTACCACCAATGGAACTCTAGTGGTGTTGTAAGTTTAACTGATTTTTCAGATCAGCCTTAAAGATGCTAGAATAAGGACGATATATTTCTTTGATTTTACAATCAGCACATACTAGGGTAGCAATGAACTATCACTGAGTCTCTGGAGACCCTGACCACTCTGGAAGATTGCAGTTGGCAGTGGCTCCTTGGGTCAAGAAATCTGAAATGAGACAATTGCTGAAGGCCTATTAAGTCAACCAGTAACTGCATATGTATGAGAAGTTTTTTGACATTGTTTTGAATTTGTGGATTATCTGTGTATATTGATGATGTTCAGGAGGACAGATTTCCACAGATTTCCTCAGAGGAAACAGTTGACTTTAGCTAGTATTGGGCTTTTTTTTACATCTAAACAGTCATCTGTGATATGTTCAGAATGTGTCTAAGGTAGAATTTTATTCTGTTGTTCCTTAGATTGAGAGTCCTTATTTTTATGTCTTGAATTTAAAATATTGCTGCCATCCTCTTTCCGTGGAAAAGACACCTACTAGTTACAGTTGAGAAAAATGACTTTCAAGTATGTGATTTGCATGGGCTATTTCATTTTATTCCCTGTGACATCCTGTGGACAGTAAGATATGGTATAGAGACCTTGAAGCTTAATTACTTTCTGCCAGGTTATCATCAAGGTAGGTCTGCTTCTTGTAGCCTCTGTAGAATGCACTTATGTGAGGACTCAGTGGGTCATGCTGTTCTGACCATGTCCAGCCTCTATTGTGTGTTATTTACTCTGGTGGCATAAATAGCTGATTTCATTTGAATGATCTTTATCAGTGTAATAAGCTCAGAGTGGAATAGGAAGGACAGTCAGGATGTTCTTCTTCAGCCATTACATCACCTTTTCTGAACTCAAATACATGTTGTTCCAGAGTTTTGCCATTCCCTTTGAAAGGCATATGAGCAAAGCTTCAGCTGCAGCAGCCCTGTAAAAGTCAACACCTGGTGGCATGAAAAATCTCTGATGTTTCATTTCCTTTTGCTTAGCTGCCTATGTATGTACTAGCATGCACAGACTTGGCGTTCTTGACAGGCATTTCCAAGTCACTAGAGCAGTTGTTGATGAATAGTCTATTCTACAGTTTTGTTCAGTTGTCTGAAATTTTCCTCATAGGTAGAATGTCTCCAACCGAACAGAATCTGGTTTATCTTTTTTGTGCTTGTAATTTAATAGAGATTCCTTTGGAAGTACATATAAGGAAGTACATATAAGTACCATATAATGGTACTACCATTATGATACACAGTACCACCATTACTACCTCTGCTTTTCCTCTGATTACTCTTGTTCACAGCAGTGGATGATTAATAACAAGCTCATGCCAACTGGAAAGCAGTTGCAGGCCATGGTACTAGTGTGTTGGCATAGTAGTTGTTTGGTTAACTCATGTCTTGGTTACTCTTTAGATGGAGATTAAGGGCCAAGCTGAAGAGAAGACATATGTCTACCTCTTTCGTGTTTGCCTCACCCATCCATTGTGAAGTCTTTTTTTCTCACTGTTCTATGAGGAGCCCCCTGGGACAAGGAAAGTGGCTCTCTGCTGATGCCTGTACAGAGCCCTTTTGTGCCAGGATGGTGGGCACAGCCCTGAAGCAGAACCGCAAGGCAGATTTACTTATTTACTTCATTTCAATGTGACATCTCCAGCAAAAAAGGCGCTTACGCAGCTTGTAGTGGTGTGTCGTTATGGTAGATTGCGGAGCAGGAAATGAGAGAACAGTCTGAGCCTGTAAGAATACACACATTATCTTGCAGTTTCCTGGGAATAGACGTATCCAGATATCAGAACAGATTTCTAATTCTTTAAAAGCTAGCTTGCTGTGCACTTCTTTTGGATACAATTTCTACAGTCAGTTTGTACAAGGAAATCAGCAGGCTAATTTACAAACACATTGCCAGCTGAGATAGGTGTCTACATCCTTTGTGCCAAACAAAATCGTCAATCTGATTAAACCTCTCAAACTCTGCTCTCTTTCTTCACAGAGCAGCCTCGTACAGAATCTGAGTGGGAGAACAGCTTCACATTGAAAATGTTTCTTTTTCAGTTTGTCAACCTGAACAGCTCTACCTTTTATATAGCATTCTTCCTTGGAAGGTAGGATTGATATCTGCATCCTCATAGTCACAAAATGCAGTAGAGAGGAGTAATAAAATTGTCTCTAATGAAACAAGATGGTACTGTATTGTCGCACATCTTAAAATGCAAATTTCATAATAGCAATGTAGGAAACATTACATTA
This sequence comes from Gallus gallus, assembly GCF_016699485.2. Classification (NCBI taxonomy): domain Eukaryota; kingdom Metazoa; phylum Chordata; class Aves; order Galliformes; family Phasianidae; genus Gallus; species Gallus gallus. The sequence continues at coordinate 47,631,808 of NC_052532.1, forward strand.
TTTTCCTTTCCAAAGCCCTGAAACAGATGTGGTTTTAATTTCCTAGCACCATATTACCTTAACACTAACTCCTAACAATTTCACTGCTGGAAACTGATGCTGTCCCCAGTAATATGCTTGCAAGCCACTTAGCTCTGTCTTCATGTGGGTAACTTATACAGTTAAGTAAAAAATGGAACACTGAGCTTTTTTCTTTCTGAGTACTGAATACTTTGCTGCTTGTTTTTATGAGATTTGGACCATTACCAGAGAATCAGACCTTTTTTCTGCATAAAATGAAATATATATGTATACTTTTGTATGCCTCTTCCTGCAAGCACCCTTCAAGCAAAAGCAAAGCCTTTTGGTAGAGACTGATAAACTATCAGTGGATTATTTGCGTGTGGGATGTTGGGAATTATTCTGGGCGACATCATGAGAGAATTGTAAGAAAATAATATTTTCCAAGTGAAAACTAATGTTTTCACTGGTTTCACAGAAAGGCAGATACCTCAGCCTGGGTAAGAAAATGAGCTGCCAGTTGAAAGTGATTTTCCACTTCGATATAAACAGTTTTACTTAGATTTTTTCTCTGTTTTGCATATGCTAAACATCAAACAGCACAATACTTCATGTTCACCTAAAACTAGATGTAAAAATATACCTAGCCCTTCATGTAAATTATTCCAGGAATCCCCACATCTTTTTCTCATGCAATGTCCTTTATAGTTAATCATGCTAAGGTGACATTAGATTAAAACAACAGCATAAGCTTTCTTGCACTGCTGTAAATAGACTGCTCATACAACATCACTGATATATATTCATGTGTTAAAGATTTACAGGACACCCTGGAGCCTACCTAAGGCTGATAAACCGGTGGAGACTGGAAGAGGTGAGTGCTTGCTAATTCTTGTGCTCCTGAAACAAGATGCACACAGATTTATCTGCTGCCCACAGTTGCAGTGAATGCAAGCAGAGGCAGACGTAAAACTCTATCCAGGTACCTTTGAGTGTGGCGTTGGATTTTATGTTGTTCTTGAAGCCCACAGTGCCAACACTTGACCACCTGCTACAAAAACAGCTGTATATCAACACGCATGCCCTTTACAGTGTCTCCAACTGTAGCTGGAGACTACTCCAACAGTAGTTTCAGTCTGAGCACCGCATTTGGAGGTCTTTATCAAACAGTTTCTCCTTTATTTGTATTTTCATGTTGGAAATGTTTCATCCTTGAAATGGGTCAGTTTGATATGAATCTCACGACCTTTTCTTCTAAATTTTTTCTTGCTTTACAGATGAGTGACAGAAAACCATTTTGCAAATGCATGACAAATGGCAAGCAAAAAATGCAGGTCTTTACACTGCCAACATGAATTTACAAACACTTCCAGATATCTGAGTATTTTGGTTAATGTAAATCATCCAAACACTAGCAACAAAATGAATAATTAGCCATCCTAATTTTGAAGCAGTGAATTCTGTATGTTAAAAGAAAAAGTGGTAAATGGGCAGACAGACAGAACATCCCTTCAAAGTCTGAGAGAGACCAAGCTGACCTAACAGGCTGCTGCTGCAAAAAGAGGTCAGTTCTACACTGTCTTTGAGCCTGCACCAGAAGCTTGCTCCTTCCTCTTCTGCACTGACTCTGTTGTTTGTCCAACCCTGTGAGGAGCCTGTTCAGTTCCCTGTATCAGCAGGAAACTCTTTTCCTGGTGAAATCATTTTTTCCTGTTGAGTTACTGGGCTGAATCAGCTCACAGTAGAATCAGAGCACGGGGGACACTTGCAGGAGCAGAAAGGGGAGGAAGGAAGAATCAAGTCTGGGAGTGAGGTGCAGCAGTGACATGTTATGGGTTGGGTCAGTTGCTGGTGGAACCTACTATTACCTTATTATTTTGCCTGTCTCAGAGTGAAAAAAAAATGTTGATTAAGAATTGTCTAATAATGAAGTCTCAACTTTACCAACCATATCCATACAAGGTCATATTAGGAACAAGCTTTAGAATATAATGCCTAGATATCCCTCCCATTGCCCTCTCTTCACCTATTGGATGAAGACAAGTGCAAGACATTAGATAACATGATATACCCTGGTTCAGTGTTCCTGTGTATATCCAGACCACAGCGTACATAGTATATTGGTGGTGTTATGGCTGTAACATCGCTGATACTTCACTTTCCTTTCTTAGGCTATATTTTCTTGTGTGACTAATTCCTAAAAACAGAAGGATGATGATTTAATAATGATGTTAGTGAAGTCAATTAATAAAAAAAAATCGATCGGCTACCCTGTTAATCTAAAGAGAATCTGAATGAGGTCAACAGAAACCTCAGAAGGAGCCCTGGCTCTGAGGACTATAATGCTGTGTGTGTAAGAAATTCATACTGCATTTTGTTAGATTTCATAACTAATGTCATTTTTTTCCTCTTTAAAACCTAAAGAGAAATAGTTCCAGTTCTGTGGCAGCAGCCTGCTTCACTTATCCATAATACCCAGGACTCAATACAGCTTAGACTCCACTGTTTGGATCTGCAAAGTTTTTGGCACTTTTCTATTTCTTCCAATACTAAGACTAAAAATAGTGGCATCACCTAAATTGTTACTAGCTGAGCATCTCTCCCCAGAGCTACAGCACTTCTTCCTCAAGGCCTGGAGCCACAACTAAAGCAAATAAGCACTCAGCAAGACATGTTGAGAACTGCTACTAGACAGTTAGAGATTTGTAAGTCTTCGAGAACAGCTTTGAGGAGTTCACTTAGTCATACATTAAGTACTTAATAAACAGTATTAGGACTATCCTCAAGGCATAAAGTCTTTGCATGTACAGCCAGGAGGAATTTTCTCTTCATTTTTTGACTTGAGGCAGTCAGTCCCCTGAAACTACTGTAATCAGTGGAGAAATCTGTTAGCTTTTGCCTCTATCTTACCCACTGCTGTACAACTTATTAGCAGTACTAGTGTGAAAACAATATTTGTTTCACCTGATTCTGAGTCCTGCAGAGAATTAGATGACAAACTTAAAAGGCTCATGGTACAATACAATTTCATATGGTCCCGTGAGTCTATATTTAAAAAATAATAATAAAACAGCACTTAATTTCCTTTAAGTAAATTATTCAATATTAATTTATGCTCTTTAAGAAATAATTAAAACTGAGCATTATTTCTATTTAACCTTTTGTTTCTTTTTTTTCTGTAGTGCCACCCTAGTGGATGCCTTATTGATCTCTGTATGCAAATGGGTATCATAATGGTGCTAAAGCAGACCTGGAATAATTTCATGGAACTGGGCTATCCGTAAGTAAACTTACTGCTTACATGTTTTTGTAGATCACAGAAGAATTCCAAGTTTACTGTTTCCTTTTGGACTGTTACATAAAAGCAAGGTAGATTTGCCATAAGAATAGAAAATATCCCTTTGGGTAGGGAGCTCTTAAATTAGAGTTCCAGATAGCTGGTGCTGTGGGTTTTTGATATTGAACAGTTTGCAAAATCGAACGTGCAGTATCGATACTAACAAACAAATATGTGCGAACTACTTAATTATATTGTATTACAGTTATTTTTACAGAGTTTTAAAAAATGGAAGACAACTGTATGCCTTGCACAGGTCCCATTATATGTACCATTTTTTATCTGTGTCAGGAAGTTCTAAATTGGATTTCTCCTTGCTGAATGATAAAAGATGCCTGAACGGGTGGGTCTGAGCTGGAAAAAAAAATGCATTGTGGGCATATTCACTCACAGAGCCAGAAAAATGTACTAACTGGTATGTAGGTATGTCCCCTGGTGATTTGGGTACTGTGGAGCTGTGCCCTAGCTAAAAAGACTGACGATTATTCATATCCTATCGGTTCATTTCTCATTGATTAGTATTTAATGAGTATGATTAATAGAGACAGTTGATGATAGAGACAGTGTGGCAGGTCATCAAGGGAAATTAGCAAGTGTGAAAACGTAAGAGAGAGCTGACATTGTCAGAAAGTTTGCCCTTGTCAAGTTCTGCAGCTTGGAGGGATTTGCTTCACCGCAGGATCCCCAGAACTAGCTCAGAGGTTGGTCCCTGAGCTGCAGAATGTGTTGCAGCAGCAATTTCAGGCAGCCTCAGCACTGATCGCATCCAGCCATAATGAGAATGGGGTGAATGATTTAAATGCACAATGTAATGGGCAATCAAGGTACTCAACATTCACTATTCATCCATCTTCTCGAGTGGGCACCTAGCACTGCTCGTCAGGATTTTGCAGCTGAGGTTGGGAGGGGGGAGCAGCAGCAGCAGCATTGATCCTTCTTTCCACTCCCTTCCTCTTTTGTCAGTTTTCATTAGATGTTTCTCCCACTTATTAATAGGGATACTGAAACCTAATAATGAGCATTGAAGAGGCTTACAGAAGTTGACAGAAGTAAATAGGAGGAGATTGTTTAAGAACAAGTGCTATAATAGGAATAAACTGCTGTAAGTCAGTCTCTTCTCTTTAGAGTCACAGCACAAATCACCATCGCAATAGTGTTGAGAAGCTTAAAGTCATTCTGGTGGGAGATACAGGTGCTCTCCAGCTTTCACATCTCCTCTCTAGGCCTGAAATGCTGCAGCTAAGCACGTTTTGTTTCCATTTTGTATGAAAGAACACGATTTCTGCAAAGAGCATGATTTGGAGGCAACTCTGTAGTGTAGAACTTCCCTACCTTCCCCCGCCCCCATACAGGAAGACATCAAGCAACATTAGAAGCTGTTTAACAGTTTCTTGTTCACAGCTTAACTATCTCCATGCAATGCTGCATTTTGCCTTATAAAAAGACCTTGAAGTGATTTTCCATTTTATGTAGACAAAAAGAAGTAATAAAAATATGTCAAAATCTCCTTTTCATTTTAATAACATCCAGACCTGAATAACAGCCCATCAGCCTTATCTGTTTTTATACCTATTACACTATCATCGGCCACATATATTACCAATGCTATATTTTCCCATGCATTGGAAAATATTTTCAAGGTATGTTGTGCACATTTAGCCTCTTCCAGTTTAGTTATGAATAGCCAATAACATTATTTACTTTGTTTCTTTCATTTATTTGAAAATGTAGGCTAATTCAAAATTGGTGGACCAGGAGAAAACTACGGCAAGAGTATGGCACACAGAGAAAAACAAGCTTCCCACAGTGGGAAAAGGACTACAACCTGCAGCCTATGAATGCTTATGGACTGTTTGATGAATACCTGGAAATGAGTATGGCACTGACATTATTTCTCTCTTATGTAGACTTTAATGTTGTTGCTTTTTTCATAGAATCACAGAATCATAGAATGGCCTGGGTTGAAAAGGACCACAATGATGATTGAGTTTCAACCCCCCTGCCATGTGCAGGGTCGCCAACCAGCAGACCAGGCTGCCCAGAGCCACATCCAGCCTGGCCTTGAATGCCTCCAAGGATGGGGCATCCACGACCTCCTTGGGCAACCTGTTCCAGTGTGTCACCACCCTTCTGTGTGAAAAACTTCTTCCTAATATCCAACCTAAACCTCCCCTGTCCCAGTTTAAAACCATTCCTCCTTGTCCTATCACTATCCACCCTTGTAAACAGCCGCTCCCCTTTCTATTTATATGCTTCCTTCAAGTACTGGAAGCCCACAATGAGGTCTTCCCGGAGCCATCTCTTCTCTAAAGTAAACAAGCCCAGTTCCCTCAACCTTTCCTCATAGGAGAGGTGCTCCAGCCCTCTGATCATCTTAGTGGCCCTCCTCTGGACCCGCTCCAAGAGCTCTGCGTCCTTCCTGTACTGGGGGCCCCAGGCCTGGATACCATACTCCAAATGGGGCCTCACAAGAGCTGAGTAGAGGGGAACAATCACCTCCCTCTCCCTTCTGGCCACCCCTTTTTTAATGCAGCCCAGAACACAGTTGGCCTTCCGGGCTGCAAGCACTGCTGGCTCATGTGCAGCTTCTCATCTACCAGGACCCCCAAGTCCTTCTCCACAGGGCTTTTGTTGATGTGAGTTGGTATACTCTTTTAGCAGTTGCTGTCTGAAGCTAAAGAGGCTACAAAATGGTTCTCATTCTCACAAGTCAGGTGAGGAATGGGAGTGAATTTCTGAGAACAGAACCAAATCAATGTAGCTAACCACAGCGCTTTTGGTTTGCTAACCCCACATTTATGAAACACTTCTGATTCTGGCTTTGTATGGGGAAGGTTGCTTTGTACATTGCAACCCTTCACCTGTATATGTTTCTGAAATTCTTTGCTGATTTTTGCTCAAGGAAGTTCCCTTGGGTTTTTATTTAAAGCTATGTGGAACAGCTTGTTTGTCTAAAATTCAGCCTCATTTACTGCCTGTCAATGGCATTGCAGAGGAGGATCACTGTTGTAACAAATGTCAAAGAACAAAAACTTTGGCCCTATGTGACTGAACTGCATATATCTTCAATGGCTGTTTGTTTTTCTTTTTTCTTTTCTTTTCTTTTCTCTTCTCTTCTCTTCTCTTCTCTTCTCTTCTCTTCTCTTCTCTTCTCTTCTCTTCTCTTCTCTTCTCTTCTCTTCTCTTCTCTTCTCCTCTCTTCTCCTCTCTTCTCCTCTCTTCTCTTCTCTTCTCTTCTCTTCTCTTCTCTTCTCTTCTCTTCTCTTCTCTTCTCTTCTCTTCTCTTCTCTTCTCTTCTCTTCTCTTCTCTTCTCTTCTCTTCTCTTCTCTTTCTCTTCTTTTCCTTTCTTTTCTTTTCCTTTCTTTTCTTTTCCTTTCTTTTCTTTTCCTTTCTTTTCTCTTTCCTTTCCTTTCCTTTCCTTTCCTTTCCTTTCCTTTCCTTTCCTTTCCTTTCCTTTCCTTTCCTTTCCTTTCCTTTCCTTTCCTTTCCTTTCCTTTCCTTTCCTTTCCTTTCCTTTCCTTTCCTTTCCTTTCCTTTTTTCTTTTCTTTTCTTTTCTTTTCTTTTTTCTTTTCTTTTCTCCCCCACACAGTTTTTTTCAAAATAGTGCAAAATTTAGGAATCTGAAGACCTACCTCTAGAAACTGACATAAGGTCTCAGACAGCAGCCCACCAGTACTTTAAGCTGTAATCTTTACAAGTATTCAGATATCCTAATTGAGGCTGGAGTAAAAAATGTCAATTTCTTTTAAAAAAAGTGTTTTGTCTACCTCCGAACTTCTCTCCCAGCTAAAAATTCTAGATGTTGCACTTCATCTCAGGGATAGATGTGCATTTGTTCTGATCATTCTCACTCTGAACTTTTGGCAAGGAAGATTTGCACAACAGTCAATAGACTATTCTATGGTACAGCATAGTAAGAGATGTTTATACGTTAAATACTTCACCCTCTTAGCCCTTAGAATTAGAGCTCAACAGTTACACTGTGACCTTTCCCTTTCTTTCCTAGTTCTTCAGTTTGGATTCACAACCATTTTTGTGGCAGCTTTTCCATTGGCACCACTTCTGGCCTTACTTAACAATATTATTGAAATTAGGCTTGATGCATACAAATTTGTCACCCAGTGGAGAAGACCTTTAGCTTCAAGAGCCAAAGATATAGGTGAGTTCTTTGTTACGTGTGTGTGTTATTTTTAGGACAAAATATTGACCACTTCAAGTAAGAGTGGATGAAGGAATTTTCACTCATCTTCTGCATTAGCAATACACAATTTGACAATGCACAAAAAGCTTCAAACATCTGATGCGGGTCTATTTATGCAATTTATAGTCTATATTGGAAAAAAAACTTAACAGCCAGTATGTCCAGGAGTAGTACTCGATCCTTTGGGGCCTTCCAGCTCAGTATATTCTGTGATCCTATATTTTAATGAAGTGACCAGTGTCCTCTACAGATTTTTCACACACTGTGAACACATACTGCTGCTTAGTTTGAATATAATAACCAAAGAGAGCTGCACAAACATAAAGGTGAATTTAAAGCAGCCACCATTCAGTAAGGGTCCTGTGTGTTTTCTATCTACCTGGCCAAGAACATCCCCTGTGTCTCGGTGGCCATGTCCACTAGGTCCCTGGGTGCATGAGACAGAATAGGTCTAGATTCCAAGAAACAATTTACTGTCAATGAGGAAAGCCTGCATTGCTAAACACAGGGTTTGCATAACTTTGAGGTCACTTGGCCACACACTGCTGCAAGAGTTCTCTGAACTGATTATAAAATACGTCCATCCTTGCAGCATGCCAAAGCAAAACACCTTTAGGAAGGATGCTACAAGACAAACTTATTTGCCCTGGGTTGAATTACTGGTGCCTTGGAAGAGTAAACAGGATAACTTGATGCCCATCTGCATTGCAGAAAAGCATGGGCCTCACCATGAAATAGCAGAATCTCAGGCTTTCTGCTCTTAGAGTGCTCTGCCATGTACCTGAGTAAAGCCTTGTATGTGAACAGTATGAATCTGTGAGGAGTTCAGGTTCTCACCCCAGTGAGAACATAAATCTGGTCTACTAAGGTCTTGTTTCTCAATAAGAAAATAATTCTTAGTCAGTGTCTCTGATAGAAACTGTATATTTTTTGAGTGGTGGGACAATTGCCTCAAAGTGTGCAATATTTGAAATATTTTGGTCCTTGATTTTTTTCTGGAGATAACACATTTTCCTTATCATACAGGAATCTGGTATGGGATTCTGGAAGGCATTGGAATTCTTTCTGTTATCACAAATGCATTTGTTATAGCCGTAACGTCAGATTTCATCCCTCGACTTGTTTATGCTTACAAATATGGACCTTGTGCAGGCCAAGGAGAAGCTGGGCAAAAGTAAGCTTTTCTCTGGGGGGACAGTTGTGCATGAAGATCTCACTGCTTAAATAGATACAACAGTTCTGTCTGTATATGTACCGATTCCACTAACCCAAATTTATTGCCTATGCTTAAGCAACAGATTTTAGCCACAGACAGAGTAACTTGCTGACTGACTGTAATCTATGAGGTTAACCCAAGGAAAACGTGACAGAAATTTGGCTTGTGTAAAAGTATGCTGCACAAACCGCACTTCCTGGTGTACATGGGTATAGTCCTCCTTTTATTCTGAAGCTGTGCACGTTTATCAGTTAAAGATTTAATCAGCATTTTATATTTATTCATTAAGCTGCATTTCCTGCATTCAGCATGCATTGTTCCAAAAAGCAGCGTCTCACAGGAGGAAGCAATTCCCAACTGATAAATCAAGGAATCCTTACAGAGCAAAGTAATTTGTTTTCCTTCAAAAACTAGAGTCCTTAGGTTACATCTTTCAGGACACATTTGTGAACTGAACCCCCGCTGCCTAAGTGGATTTTCTTTCAGTGTTGGTAAACACTGAGATTACATTAAGTATGAGTCTAGCTGCTACACAGCCAACTTGTAAAATCTCGGCTGTTGGGCAGGGGGACGGTCACTGAATCCAGCTCAACACAAATGGATGCAGTTTGCAAATGATCTCCTGGCAGTTCCATTAGTAAGAGCCTGCAGTTCAAAGAAACACAAGCTTAACTGGAGAGAGAATTACAGGGCTTATGTTCTGCTGTCGGACATATGGCAGATTGATTTTTCTTCCTTGCTATAGCAAGTGGATTCTTCTGTTGCTGCTTTTTTTGCTATCTTGTGTTTGTCAATACTGTTTAATCCTACTGATGGAAGAAGGGCAGCTGATGGGGCAGTTCCTGATTAGCAGTGCTGCTAACTTGCTGTTCTGCTACTAGATTGGCATTTTAACAGTTACCTGCAGGACTGTTCCATTTATTTTCATGAGAAGTTAAAATCTCTTTGCTGGCAAGGTGTTTGGTCTGGTGCCAGTGTTTGCTGAGCCTACGCCTCTGCTTGTACTGTGATGAAGATCCACAGGACACTGAGGCACTGTCAGCAGTTTTCCTTGCGAATGATTTTCTCAGAACCAATGTGCACAGAAAAAAAAAATGCTCTTAGAAATTTGATTTTTGTAAGGAATCAGGTATGACTCACCTGTTTTAAAACTAGTCCAGCATAGGGGAAGTAGCTTGGCTCATAGAAGAAGATCTTCTTACGAACCTCTTGTACAGCATTTTCATAACTTTGCTGCTTTTCTGGATGAATTTCTGAGATGAAATCATTCTATATTAATCCCGTGGAGGAGCCAAACTGGATAAAAACTATATATGTCATCATTCTGGATACTGCTATTCGTAACTGCTGTTAGAAAAGACACAAGCTATTAAAAATCCACAGGAATACTGAATTTTCTCAGATTAAATTAAGGCATAAAGAATACCTGCTATTGACTAGCTTACATGAGGGAGATTCTCTTTTTCTTTCCCAAAACATCTGTAGGTATTAAATCCATATAACACACCAGTGATACTAGAAATATAGTGAGATTATGTTGAGTTCCGAATCTAATCAACGTGGAGATCTTGAATCAAAACTAGACAGCTCTTAAATGTAATTTCTCAAATATTTTAAAATCCTTAGTTAAAAAATCATCAGCTCTTACTGTGCAGAAAACCATATAACACTTTCTGAACCTCTGGCAAAACAACTTGAAATAATTACAGATTTAAGCTTTCTGGTTTGGTAATGCTGAAATTTAATTATAATAGTCCAACAGATGAAGCCAGCGTGGGTTTTTGAAGATGTAAGTATGTCACCAAAGACTGTTGGCTTCCTGCAGCAGTTCTTGAAGGGACAAAATTGATTTTCGAATATTCTCTTAAAAGCAATTTTCACACCTCAGTTGTCTGACCTCGAGTTCCGCATTTCAGATTCTTGTCTAAATAACAGTAGAATTGTTCTTGAAATCAGAGCAGCATTATAACAGATTTAGTTCAATGGAGGTTAGAGTTTCTTTCCCTTGCTGTCTCAGACATCCCCATGGGTCAGAACTGCCTGGCAAAACCATACCAACCAGAGCATTTAGAAGCTATCCTTATGGTAACTAAATTTGTTCATCGACAACAGCTTTTTGAAAGAATTAAATGTGCAGAAATTATACTCATCTTTTGGGTTCTTATTCTTAAAGACAGTACACGGTATACCATGCAGAACAGTTTTGTGGGTGGCTAAATTTGTACTTGACCTCTTGATGCACTGAAAAATATGTTTAAATATCTTTCTTTTTAGCTCAGTTCAGCATGTATGTTAGGAGAACAAAGATAGGTTGGTTCAATCCTTCGTTCTTCCTGACTCAAAATCTGGCAGCCTCATATAATTCTGTCAATGGTCTCTAAGTTTTAGCTTTGAAACAGTGAAAACAGATGGCCCTGATGGTGATGTGGTTGGTTACTGAAGGTTTTGCTAGCTGAAGTCTTTTCTTCTCAGTTGGAGAATGAAGGCTTTCTTGGTGTGCCAATACTCACCCATGTTTGAGTGAAAAGAGCAGTGCATGTTCCCTGTCCTCAACACGATTAATACCAAGTTTGAGCCTTCTTGTGACTCCCTTATTTGTGCAATGTACATTCTGTTACTCAGTGTTCTCCAAACTCTGCCTAGACCTCCCAGCACTCAACCAATCTGCTATCCTCTAATACCAAATTTATCTGATTAACTGGACACTTTGTAAAAAAAAAAAAAAAAAGTCTTATTTCCCTTAGCTGTTATAGGTGTATTGCCTTTACATTTTAATTTAATGCTCCTTTGTGTTTGTAACATGAGAGTGACAGCAGGAGTATTCTAATTGTCTCCCTGGTGCCACTCACTATTTTCCCTACCTATCTACTTTTCAGAGGTAACCAGTCCCAATCGTCACCATTTCTTATCCCATAAAAATCTACCATTATTCACTGACCTACGTCAGCATTTCTTTTATAGTGCCTCAGTATCCCTCCAAAACATTACTAACCATCACAGTTAAACTGCAAATTTCATGAAACTTAGAGAACTTCCTCCTGGGTAGAACGGTTAATAGAAGAATCTTGCTGTGTCCTGACTAAAGGATTTTTTCCCCTCTAGGTGTATGGTTGGCTATGTTAATGCCAGTTTATCAGTATTTCTGGTGTCGGACTTTGAAAACCGTTCAGAGCCTACATCAAATGGAAGTGAATTCTCTGGTTCACCATTAAAATATTGCAGGTAAGTATCTGATCAAAACACTTCTCTGCTTTAAAACGCTTCAAGGGAGAGACATCCTGATAAATTTGGGGTTGGAACTAATTTTCAAAACTTGAAAAATATTAATGAAAAGAAAATAAATGTGCTACTTGAGGACAAACTTGCGGTAGTTCTTGGTTGTTATCTGCTTGATTACTTCCTTAGACACAGGAGAAGTTGGCAGGTGCTCCAACTACAGAATTTGCATGTTGTTATGGCTTGAATCACATGCAGTCATCGTGGAGGAATATGGTATCAAAGGGTCAGTAATGTCATTGAGATCAAGCCTTAATCAGATTTTCTCATAACCTGTACCCAAGGAAGTCAGCTTAGGTTTGCACAGAGGTGACTGCAGTCAGTTATTTCACAAGTCTGTCTGACATAAACAGTCTGTCCTAAGCTACCTTTATGAAACGTCAGGTCTAGCATTTCCTAACCGCTGAATGGTTAACATGTTTATGTCATTGCTTGCAGGTGTAATTATTAGTAATAATCATATGCTTCTGCTTTGAATCAGAATAAAATGAGTAGTTAATCATCTTTGTATCTTTGTCATTAGCCAGCAAACTGGGGAATAGCAGTATGAGACTAGGCTGTGATGAGAGAGTTGCAAGTGATTAATTGTAATGGTCCAGAGAATCAAAGTCTTAAATGAAGAAGTGCCAGGGAAGAAAATCAAATGACAGATATTGTTGCCATTTTTCTATGGCAATGCTAGTTTACCAGCATGAGTCCTGGTGGCTACAATGCAGGTACTCCATTATTCACTGAAGGAAAATATAATTTAACTTCACAAGTATCTCAAGAAAAAAAGATATTCTGGGATATAGCAAAAGTCACCGATAGCTTGTGATATTGTGGCATTTTTATTAGCAATAACTAGTTCAAGTGGCATAGCATTGTGAGTTGATGGGGACATTACTGCTTTTATTTACATAACTGATATTGAAGACACTGTTATCTGTTGAAACTTATTTTACAGAAAGAGCATCCCAATGTTGACTCCATAGAAAAGGTTTTCTGGGGAGCAGAGCTGCTTTCATAATACTTCATTCCATGTAGTTTGCCATGGTACCTTTTAATAATGTTTATGGATTCTGATCAGCTTCTTCCTCCCCTTTAATTCCTTTCTTCCCCAACGTCACGCATAATGTTGCTGCTACTTAAGGCTGTTTGTAGAAACCCCATCAATAAATGCATAAGTTATCACCTCAAGATTCCATTCCATTCCATTCTATTAAAATTGGTGCCATAAATCTCTAGAAGATAAATCTGTTCTTGGAGGTATACTGAACTATTATGTATATTTACCCTTGAAAGAAAGTGAGTGTCTTACTTTCTTTAGCTGAGTTTATCAGCTACATAACCCATCAGAATTCTGCTAAAACATCAGTCACTTTAATTGCAGCATAAACCAGCTATTGATAGTGAGGTAAGGAAATACTGCATCCTGCTGTAGTGTAGGCACTTTTCCAGGAAGGCAGTCTGTCTGAACAAAAACCAGTAGCCATACTCAGTTAACTTCTGCTCATCTAGAGCCTAGATGAGGGTTGTCATGCTGACAAAACTGGATATATCTATGCTTTTAAAACAAGCAGGGGTAGGGAAGAAAGCATTCCTACAAGAGCATCCTACCCCACTCTGAAGGTGCCTACAAGGCCCATGTTGCACTAAGGGCACTGGTGCTGAGCACCTAACGTGCTCGGTATTTGCAGAAAATGTAGTGACCAAGAACAGATGGGTTTTTGTTTTGTTTTCCTCATGGGCAGAAGGGTTGGAGCTTACTAACTGCAGTACTCCACTTGTCTTTCAGGTACAGGGACTACCGAGACCCTCCTCACTCCCCGGTGCCCTATGGCTACACGCTGCAGTTCTGGCATGTCCTAGCAGCACGGCTGGCTTTCATTATTGTATTTGAGGTCAGTGACCATTCCAGTGGAAAAGTCTATATATCAGAAACACCAAAACAAAACCAATTTTCTCTTGAAGCTTATTCATTGAGCTGTTCCATGGTACCAAATGTCAAGTTCCTCGTGTTCGTTTCTGCTATTTGTATTGTGCTTTATATTCTCCTGTTTCCTAAACAGTCACAGGTATTTAGATTTTAACAAACAGGGGAATACTGCAATTTAAAAGCTATAACAGTGGCGGGAAAAGAGGGGAAAGAAACGCTGTTTTTACTTACTTTCTGAGTTTTGGTATTAGCACTCTGTTTAGGCTGAAAGCTGTATGCAAACTAATTAGTGAGTAAGAGGGGAAGGGACATGATAAGAAAGGATGACATCTGAACAACTGAAAAATGAAGATAGCTCAAGTTGCAGTATTTACACATTTAGCTTTTTTTCTGTATTTTAAATACCATTCATTTCCATTAGCATCACAAAGCTGGTGATGCTAAGAGACCCAATATCTTTGGCAAAGTTCATAATATTAGTACATACTGTCAATATCTCAGAAATCTTTAAAACAAACCAGAGAAAACCCAGCTTCATGTGACTGCTATTCTTATGCTGATTTTGAATAACAGAGAGAAGAGTGTAGACAAATAAGCTGTGATGCAGCTCATAGGGCCTGAATTTCATTAAGCCAGAAACCAGGTACTCAGCATCTCTCCAGCATGAGCAGTTCCAATGTCTTTTACACTGAGAAAAAGCTAAACATTGAATAAACTTGATACTTGTTGATTGAATAAACATTGAGTAAAATTGATCACTCTTTCCTCAGTCCACTTCTCTGATATCATAGCAACAGGGCCTCCAACAAAAATATGGAAGCTGTAATCACCACAAACTGTTGGCATACTGTTCAGGAGCACATACTACGTTTCTGACTCATATTACTCTGCAAATTCATTCTGTAATGAGCTCTCAAAGTACCTCTTTAGATCACTGAACATTTGAGCTTTTGAGTTAGAAGAAAAGCGAAGGGGAAACATTTTCTAGATTATTTCTTTCCTAGGGTTGTCTTGTCAGCAGAAGTCCAAGGTCTGCAGAGAATTCCCCAGTTGTAGTCTTCAGCCCTTCCCAGATGAAGGGGAATATGGCATTACAGGCTGACATCTCTTCTTGCCTCATACTGCTCTAACTAATGGAAGTTCAGTCTGGTTCCTCTGTGATCTCTGCCACATTCAGGGAAACATCAGGGGAAAGAAAGATCTGATAGCAGCATGGTAGGCTTCATCTTGTCTTTGCTTCCTGAGCTGTCAGTGCTGAGAGCCAGGGAATCCTTCTCCAAAAAAGTGACCACAAGAACAGGATTGGCAGGTCAGCCTGAGGAGTTTTAAGACCAAAGGTTATATATGTCTTTGGAGATCTTTGAAAAGCCACACGGACATGGTCCTGGGCACCCTGCTCTGGGTGTTTCTGCATGAGCAGAGGGTGAGACCAAACAGATCCAGAAGTCCCTTCCCACCTCAGCTGTTAAGTGTAAAGACAGCATGGAATAAGGACAAAGTAACTACAGTGAGACTAATCAGTCCTGCAGAAGTCTCAGTGCCCAGCTAAACACACACCCTGCCGTGAAACAGCTTTTCAGATCTGGCCAATGCTTTCATAAGAGAACTGACTTTGCTTTGCCCCAACAAAAGCTATAAGTTGGTTCACCAGTGTCTCTCTCAGCAGAGACCACTCTGTTTATTCACACTGCAAAATGCTTCCTTAACTATCTGTATGAAATCATAAAAGTAACCTCAGCAGAAACTATACCTGTTTACTAGATGTATTCTGGTTGCCACAGCAGTTACAGTAGAAGGTTTCTCCAGGAGATTCAGGGCAGTTTTTTCACAAATTAAGTAACCTTCTACCTCAGCTCAGACACCCTTTTGGCAATGAGGAAGTGGATGCAGTGATGTTTGGCTATGTTGGCCAAACAAATAAAACAAAAGTACTTCCTATCAGTGTAAAATAAAGTATTTGTCTAGGTTAAACTGAGAGTTCAGTGACAGTGCAGTGGCTGAAGAAGCTTTTTAGTTTTTTGTTGTTGTTTTTTTTTTTTTTTTAGATTAGGCAGACAGACAGTAATGATGGCTATTATGATTTTTGCAGGTTGTTTTTCTCATAAGGGAAGAATACATGGGAAAATGTTATATATTTTTTCAGTGAATTTAAGAGGAAGGGTTCTGACTGGAGAAGAAGTACCTTTACTTCTCCAGTCTAGAATCTGTGCTTTTGCTGAGATGGAGGATTTTTATTTCTGAGGACCTCCTCTCAAGCATAGTGTATAAATCCCATTGCGCTATCTTCAATCAAATGGAAGAAGACAATTGAGCAATCCTCCCCCATCGCAGTCATCTTTGCTGGGGCTTGCCTAAAACATGAGGGACAAAGGAGCACCTTATGTTTAATTGGGAAGCTTAGTAACTGACAAGATGGCTTTGGATTAGAGATGCAGATTAGAAGAAAAAATGTTTTGTTTTGCATAGGTGAGTTAGTTTCCAATAGAGATGCAAGAAATTTCCAGCAACAGGAAAATATTATACTACTTGATCTTCCTCCTGTAGAGCAATCCACTATTAACAGTCCCTGCCCAGACAACCCTACTGTAGGGCATGACTTCAGGGGTATGAACACACGGGTGATGCAACAGTCCTGAGGCTTTGTTTGGACCCAGCTGCTCTGGACCTTTGCTGAAATCCATAGTCCATTGCCAGTTAGTTTTTTGTTGGAGAAATCTTCACGATTTGGTTTCTTCAGATTTAGTAATACATTCAGTTCTTATGCAGCATCTTTGGATGGAAAGGGATTTCAGGAGGTATGGAAATAACTTATTTTCTTCCAATGGTTTTCATTCTTCAACCAATTCTTCTTTTCGCAGCACCTTGTCTTCTGCATAAAGCACCTGATTTCCTACTTAATCCCAGATCTCCCAAAAGATCTGAGAGATCGAATGAGGAGAGAAAAATACCTGATTCAGGAAATGATGTATGAAGCGGAATTAGAACGTCTGCAGAAAGAAAGGAAGGAAAGAAAGAAGAATGGAAAATCTTATCACAATGAGTGGCCATGATGGGGTGAGGAAGAAACTGCTTAAAAGAAGATAGGAATTCTGTTCATTAAAAAAAAATCCTGGTTTTCTGCGTTAGAGAGCACAGTGAAAGAGGAACAGTCAGTGTTGTGTGCACTCAGCATACGCGTATCCATATTTAAAATGGTGCATACTGTGCTAAGTCTTTTCAAATTAGGGGTCTTACAAGGCTTAGTCTTCTCCAGAGCTAATATTGGCATGAGCAGAGCAGACCAATGCGTAAGTCTCCACACTATTTCCAGGCATGGCTTAAATTCAAGACCCTGAACTTCAAAGCAGCGATATATCTTACAGTGCTTTACCTAGTGATCTCATGGCTCCTCATCATGGCTGAGCAGCTACTTCTTAACCAGTGACTGCTCATTAGCAACATGACAGTACATGTCCACATGTATAGTCACCACATGCAGAACATGCATGGCAACAATGCCCTCTCCCATGGTGGAATAAGTGTCGGAAGCTAGCATCTACCATGAGTTAAGTCAACATATGGGGATTGCTTCCATAACTTGAACAATACCTTAGTATCTGTGAGGAGGAGATCTTTGATCATGAGTCCAATCAAATGCTTTAACAATGCTGAAAAAATTACACGTGCAGAAGTTTTGGCAGATAGGCAAGCACCTAAATGTGCCCAGAGGTGTCTTAACTGTAGGGTCATTAATTTGGACCGTTATTGTGAAAGGTTGGTAACGTTTTAAAGATCTGAACAGTGCCTTTTCAGCTATGGGTCTGTCTGGTCTCTGAAGGAAACAAGTTAAGCTAGGACACCTCATCCGAAATTGCTTGTATACTTGTATTGCAAGGCCACATCAAGGCCTCATCGAGAATGAGAATACATGATACACATAACAGAAGACTGTCTATGTCTTAAGTAAAACAACAATAACAACAACAAACAATAGATGAACAAAGTCAACAGAGCAAGAGAACACGATCATCCATAATCTCTGCTCTTGTAATTTCTTTATTCCTCCTTCTGTTGTCTGCAGTGGGAGAAAACAACTAGGCTGTAGTATGAAATAGCTTGAAATCCTTCATGCACAGCAATTCTACATAAGCTCTAGAATTAGATTTGGCCAAAATGGGCCACTGACTATATCCTTTTGCAAATATTGTTTAGCATTAAGAAATTAAAAAGTTTGCAGGTCATTAGTCCAAAATAGTTGAGTTGTAACTCTGATAACTGCAGAAATGCTGGACGGAGTAACATGAATCAAAATGCTGAGTGTTGTGAAAGTTCCACTGCCTCTTGCCTCAAAGTGATAATACTGCAATTCCTGCAGAATGTTATGCTACTCATAATCAGCCACAACATGAAGAAGGAAGTTCAAAAGCCAAGACTATAAGTAGACCACAAGGACCCATATGTCTTGGTGAGGATACAGCTACATGCAAAATACTGAAGCTCATCAATTCACTTAGCACTTTTCCAAGTAACCGGAGCTTCAAAAACGGTATGCTTTTCTCAGAGCTATTAATGAATAATGAACTTGTTAGTTTAAAGGCATTTCACAGGGAGGAAAATTCAGCACGTTATTTCTACAAGTTCTTCTAGAAACCATTCAATAGAAGTGGTATTGGACAAATCACGCAGTGCAAGATCCTTTGTATGGATGCCTCAAACTCCACTAGACATCAGGACCACTTTTACCAAGACCACATATTGCCAAATTATATCTGTTAACTTTGTTCCACTGTAAGGTAGAACTGTGCTATTTCTATGAGGAGGAAAGTTTTGATAAAAAGCAGTATGGTTTGGTGGAAGAAAATGTTTGCATCCTGATCTCTGTAGCCACTGCCAGCCTACATTTTGCTTCCTTTCAATAAGGAACCTCCTCCATAAGTAATCCATCATCCTGCACGAAGAGGATAAATGGCTTCTACTATCAGGTGCTCATGACCCAAGCCTGGAGTTCACATGAGGCAACATAGCCAATGAAGGAGTTTCAGGATGGATCTGTTCTCCATTGACTTGGTGCCAAACGGAATGAGGAACACAACTAATGGCTCTGGCATGTATTCCTGCCTAATAAGCAAGTGAACTTGTGTGTTCATCTTTGCTTCATCTTACAGCTGCTGTGGACACAGCCTATATGGGCAGTGAAGAAATGGGAATGTTCTGTCTTGGTAAATAGGGGGAGATAGTTAGGCAACATCATTCATTCTTTGACAAACGCATGCCAAATGGGTTAGCATTTACCATTCACCACTTATGGATGTATATTACACTTGCAATCTGGATACTCTCAGGCAGGATCACTGTGCAAAATCACATTCAGACCAAATTCACATGAGCAACTGGATTAGGCCACATACCCTCTGTTTTATATCTATAACAAAAACCCACAAATGACTAGTTTAGAAATTGTTTGCTAGGTAGTAAAATGAGTTGCGAGTCATATGTAATATCAGTCTCACCCATATGAGTTGTGAATCTTTCCAAAATACTGCAGTTCCTAGAACTGAATTGAAATTGAGTAGAATTTAAGCTGACTTCCACCCTGGAGGAATCGCAACAATATAGTGTGTCAAAACTAATAAAGAGCAACAAAAACACAACACAAAATAATTGTGTTTGGTACAAGTTTTCAACATAGGTACAATGCAATGAATTTTCATGACACTTCATAGCTATAAGTTATGTCCTGTTCTGTCCAAACTGAGCACATGAGCTGCTGTTTACCAGGCTTGTGCTGAGTGTGATGCCGAAAGGGACTCTGACCTCCCTGGCAGATCCTGAGTACATTTCTGTCACTTAATGGTAACCAGTCAGTGCACTGACATTTCAGTCCTGCTGTTCTGCAAAATAGATTTCCCTTTAGTCCTTTAAAGCTTTATAGCAGAACACGCAGGAAAGACAACCTCCTTTTTATTTACTCCATTATTTAAGGAAGTATAACACATACAATAGGCTAACAATAATACATAGAATTTAAAACAGTCTGTAGATAGAAAATTTATGCCATTCTGCTCTTTCTGATCTGATGATGGATGGGTTTTGTTTAAAACTCCAGGTGACGGCCCTGTACGTTGTTTACTTATTCCAGCTCCACAAGAGCACTATCTTCAAAGGAATGAGAAAAAATGCAACCTCAATGCATGCCACAGACATTTGCCATAGCAAGCAGGACAACACACATCAAAGGATTTACTGTGAAATCATCTTGCAATCAGCATAGGATCGATCTCTATAGACTACTCTTGACAGCAAGCATGTACTTTATGAGCAGTTACACGCCAGTTTTTAAAACCAAGGAAAAATTGTATATTGGGACTGTTTTTCAGCCAATTTGCTACGATTTTTGCATTCTGTCCCACATTAGTTTTACAAACCTTAGAATAATAAATGTAAATGAACACCCTGGATACTTTGACAAAAGAAAAAGCCTAGGTATAGAGCACCATCTGTGTTCAAGCCACCAAATACTACAACTGAAACCCTGTTTACAAATCTGTTCTTTCTTTATTTTAAATCTTTCTGAGGGGAGTTATGTTATTTACCATATATAATATATATATATAAAGTATACATAGAGATTGTTTATTTGTAAATAGAAAAAAAATCTTATGGAGAAGAATGTCAAGTTTTCACACACGTAAAAAAATCATCAACATAAAGCCATGTTTAATGCTTGTACAATGTGATGCAATAAACTTTAAAATAAATGATGCATATGAAATATTTGCTGTTTGATATCCATGCATTATTTTCTATTTACCTTATTTGTTCAGAAAGCAAACAGAACAGCTGAGTGGAAGCAAGTGTAAACGCAGACCAAAAGGGGCCAGGATCCACTACCACCTTCTGTCTGTGAATCTACGTCATCAAATATTGCTCCTGTTGCCTTCTCAGTTCATTTTTTAATGTTTTCACTTGTTTCCCCTCTCAGCCCAGATGCTGCAGGTAACTTGGGCAGTGTGGAGTGCTCCCATTTCCATGGAATTAACTGGCATTGGTTATCTTTCATTTCTTTGTTGGGTGAGCTTTTAACTGGGAGAGATGAAGGATCATGGTGCAGGACTGAGATGGAGACACTGAGAATTATCTTGTTTTTACACAGGCAAAGCCCTGGCTCTGTGTCCAACTAGACAAGAACAGTATATAGTCTCAGAGAAAGCATTATTCAAAATTAATTGTTTTAATTAGTGATGCTAATTAAAAAAACAAGCATATGGGAAAAAAAAAAAAAAAGTAAAGCAGAAGAGTCACTTTTTAGTTCTGCAGCAATCATGAGAGGTTAGATAATGAGAAAAAGGACAGTTGCCAGGGTCATCTGCAGAAAGAATGCTACCTCTAAGCCTCTTTCAACAAGGTATTTTCCCCAGTAAAAACTCATCTCAATGTGACTGTGGGCCAACAGATACCATCTGGCCCAAGCTTTCACGTCACATGAAAATTAGAGTAAAATGACTGATCAGTCTTCAAAGAGTGACTTCAAGCGAAGACCTACGTGTTTTCCCATGTGAATTCAAAGTGCTAAGAATAAACTCCATGACACTACATTATTTCTTAACTGTGATTGCTGGAAAGATTAGCCTTCACTCCATGAACAAAACAGGTAGAAGTCACAGGTCATCCAAGGCAGCATCAATTCAAAACAAGGATCTCACCTTTGGTGTGGTGCAATGTGGTGCAATGAAGGGCTGTACTGATCAATCACCCTCCTGAGGATCATGGTCAGATGGGAGTGCAGCATGTGTGTTGGGAGTGCTGTAGTCCTACCAGAAGGCACAGAGGCCTTGCTGCAGGTTTCTGTTCTGCCCTTGGCTTACTATACACCACTGAGCAGAGGCACACAAAGGGACACCTGTCCTCTTCACTTAGCGTTTTGGCTCTCTGCAGCTGAGTGGAGATATCAGTACTTAATAGGTGTTCATATCCATGGGCCAAAAGTACCTCAGCAGATGAGTGGGAGACAAGGAGTCTGCTCTGCATCTTGCAAGCCTACACCTCAGGTGGCAAAGGGGAAGCCTGCCTTCATCATTTGCACTGGTTGGCCAGTGGAGATGTGCTCCTAGTGGCAACCCATGTAGGGTATATCTGGCCTG
Source organism: Gallus gallus (assembly GCF_016699485.2). Classification (NCBI taxonomy): domain Eukaryota; kingdom Metazoa; phylum Chordata; class Aves; order Galliformes; family Phasianidae; genus Gallus; species Gallus gallus. The sequence continues at coordinate 47,653,878 of NC_052532.1, forward strand.
TACCCTGCTAGGAGAAGCCTGCTCCCATTTTTGCCTCCTAAAGTTTACTGATCCCATTTTATGCAGTAGATCATCAAATGCCTGCTGTCAGGAGGCACAAAATAGCTTGGGATAAGTGCTAAAGGGCCCAAATCAGAATACACAAACTACTACTATCAAATCCCAAATAATAGCAGCTCAGCACCCAGCACAACTCAGTGTAACTTCTCGAAAGAGTTTAAGACACACAGTCAGTGTTTGATTTGTGTCTCAAGCGTGACTGCTTTATAAGCTTCACTGCTTGCCTTTCCTGAAATGATTTTTATTTACCAACTTGACGCTGCAGCAGTTTTAAACCCCCATCAACTGATGTCACAAAAAGTGCATAGTACAAAACTGACACAGTGAGTCAAACAGCCTGTTCCCCAAGCAATTAGGATAACGGAGCTATGGGGTTTTTACCCTCTCAAACCAGAAGTAATGTAAGGACATATATGCTATTCAGCTCCTCTCAGCAGCCAGAGGATGAGCCATCCCATGCCCTGCAGCCATGAAGAGACTTCATGCAACTCCAGCCTTTGCAATCCCTTCCTCTCCCAAGGACAGAACAGCAGACCCTGCCCTCTTGGCAAAACACAAAATATGTTCTAGACTGATCTGGCCCAAACTTGCAAGTGGAACCTTGGAGAGACAACAGGGACTGCAAGAACACAAATGGTTACAATAAGTTTCAGTTCACAGCTCCACAGATAACAGCAACTGCAGGTGCAGCTTTCTCTCTATTCCAATACAGCAAAGAGGATCCTCTTCCTACATTAACACCTTTCCTACTATACACCCAGCTCAGTGCAAGAGCAGTTATGGGCCAGCATCTGGTTCTGCTACATGGCACAGAATGAAGAGCCCAGATTGCTCACTTCACCATGAGGGCCATCACTGTTGGTGCAAGATGGGGCTATAGAGTGAGGTAGAGAGTAGAGGGAAGGGTATTACTGATGCTTGTTTTTACCCATCTCCAAAGACAGTTTTGTAGCATCCAACAGCGAGCACATGAGAGGAGATACAGGTAACCAAAGAATGAGACTAATGAAAGCAAACGTATGACAGAACCAGCAAAATAAATATGCTCTCAGGATCAGTTCTACAAAGCAATCAGAGGGCACTAGCTATATCTCCTCCACTAAAAAGAAGATCCACTGTTTCCCGCAATCTGATAATACCCCACAGTACTGATCTCTTCAATCTTCCAATGCCTTAAAAGAAAAAAGAAAAAAAAAGCCCACAGAGAACAGTCATATCCAGGGGACAGCACTCTTACCAAATAAAACATTTACTCCGAGAATGAACTGAAAGTAAAAGCAGGTATTTTCCAAGAGGCCCAAGAATATCAGGGGAATATTCCACACTGATACATTGCCTTAAGCCCTGTCACCAAGATCCAGAGTGTGAGAGACAACAAGAGCAGGAAAGACCTGATTCCTTTCTTGACTGATGTCAAGGTTGTGCACGGGTGACAGCACCATGAAGCTCAGCAGACTCCTGCCGGTGACCTTGGCAGGGCTGGTAACTGACCCGGCACAGGAGTGTCAACAGTGCTTTACATGAACAAAACTGTCCTCAAGGGCTGACATGGCCCCACGTCATATATGAAGGCCATTGGCTTTGTTCTTATCACTTGCTTCATCCATTTCGATGTGGCTGAAAGCAGGGTTGTCAGTTCCTTCGGCTAGCATTGTAGATGATTTCCAGTTCAACACAACCACTTTCTCCGCCTAAAAAAAAGAAGAGATAAAAGCCGTGTTGTGAAGTGGAAGAAACAGTCTTCCTCTCTTCAGCCTGCAGGCAAGCTGAGCCCAGCCTGACTTACAGAAAGCCTTGCAGAAAGATATGCCGACTGCTGACAGAGCATCGTTACTCATTGAAATAGCTGGTATTTTTTTAGGGGCATGGAAAGTTTCTTATTGCGTAAGGTGCAAGTTGTGCAAAATGTTCTCGTCACATAAAATGTTCTTGTCCTGCAAAGTGTTCACAGCATTTCTGGTTGTGCAAAGTTTTAATTGCTGTTTTCACATCCAGAGATCTGTCACCACCAGCCCTCCGAGCTATTGGCTCCCAACCCTCGGTCCTTGCCCCATCTTTGACAGGAAAAGCAAATTAACATGCACCATTACGTCAATGCTCCATCTTCACTAAATGTAATGAGATGTTAAGCTCTTCATGTGCAGGAGGTTGCTCAGCTGCCCCCCCAATTATTCTGAGCAATTAACTTCCTGCATGAGCTGTGATGCCATGTACTTCCTACCCAGCAGTATAACCAGGCTGACACTCGTTTCTGACTCCAGGCAGAAACCAGTATGGTTGTGGATGTTAGCTTCCATTTGTTTGGTGAGATTTTCTTCTCAAAAGGTTTTAGAGATTAAAATCCCAGATGGTGAAAGTAGATGTTGGTGCACTAAGGACTGAATGACAACACCTGGATAGCCGGTATCCAGCCTTCACATAGATGAAGAGCATGCAGTTCTGTAAAAAAACCTCTCCTTCTCTGTTGTTCATAAGCAGGAGCTAAAATGCAGGAGGTCGTGCTAAGTGGAGTTATTGTCATCAGGGAGAAATATTTTGCACACTGGACCATCTCAAAGACATGATGAATATGATTGCAGTGATGGCCCTAACTGAGAAGTTGTCTCTGTTTATTTTAAAAGGCAAATTTCTCCTACGTCCTCCTTTCTAAGGGACATTATTTCCATTCTACCCAATAATTTCTCTCGTATCATAGGGAGGATGATAGGAAATAGACACACTGTCTAGAAATGAAATGCCTTCTCTCAAACAGTAGCTGATGTTGCAAATAAATAAATAAATAAATAAATCCCAGAATTCAGAAATCACATTTACAAAGAAAGCTTTGCTGAATCCAACACGTGCCTTGGTTCAGCTTCCAAGGGAATAGTGAGGGAGTATTTTGTCAGAAACCTGGCGAACAACTGTCCCTTGTCTCAGCTGCTGCTCTGTTGTTATGAAGTCAAGCTGTGGCCAAACACAGCTTCTCTGCCTATGCCAGCTGCTTCTTCCTCAGCTGCCTTGTGCTCTGCTGCTGCCTTAAAGCATCGAATGCGATTCATACTGGTGGGAAAAGATTGCCTTTTCTCCCAAGAGGAGAAATTGCTTTAAATCAGAGGATGCATAACTATACTTACTGTCTCAGATTTAGACCAGGAGAAGTTGGACAGGAAATCTTCTTTGGTCAGCAGGAATTTACGGTCTGTGTTCTGCTTCAGTCCTCCTGCAAAATAGGCAGGTTACAATCAGCCAGGTTTCCACACATACATGGTATGTCACAGCCCAGCTCTGGGCACCAAGCTAGGACAGTCATGCAGCAAAAGCCATCAAGCAGTCACAGGCTAGATGTTACATTGCTTAGGAATTATTCCTTTACAACATGTCCCCCTGCATCTCTCAAAACACAAAATTATCCTAGGGATCTACTTGAAATTTCCCCACCCTTTTTCATAGTTTTCTAGACTCTCCCCAGGTTTCTGCTTGAAAAATGTGTAAAATGCTGAGACAACCATCTGAAGGGGATGGGGTGTTAATGGGATGTTTGGGCACTTTTAGAGCATGGAAGATGAACTACTTACTCTTGTGCAGGAATGCATGTGGGAAAGAAAGGAGATGAAGGTGCTGGGAATTAGCCTTGTCACCCCACGCTCAGATGGGTGATGTTGAGATGGTTCTCTGGAGTTTCTGTTTGTTGGACTGAGGATTTCTCATCTGCACTTATTGAGCTCCTCAGATTTTGCACTTTGTTTTATGGCCCTATGGAGAGGCTTTCAGTGGAGTGGCTACGGATGACCTGATCCCAAGGTATTAAAAAGTGAAGTTTGACTACAAGCATCACTGCAAGTTGCAAGACACAAAGAAAGTAGTGGACCAATTAATCTGCTGGGTTGGGAGTTTGGTGGTCCTGATAAAAAAACAAAGAGAACTCAGCTCTGAAGTAGTTGTAGGTCAGGCTAATAGGTTTGAAATCTAACAGCATCAAAGTCTGATGAGTGCTGTAGCAAGATTCTGGCCAGGTATACTGGAGAAAGCCATGAGAGCAGCTGCTTTGGTGCTGTTTCTGCCATGCACAGCGCAGTTGACAAGTGCAATTTGCATCTCATCTGGATGGAAGAGCAGAAAGGTCACAGGCTGGAACTGATGTGCCTACTCTCACTTGTTGCTCTTGCACCTTCCAAAAATAGTACTGAGCAACTGAGAAAGAAAACCATGCATGGGGTCTGCAGCTCTTCCGTACATGCCAGGGAAATGCAGTGAAATGCATGCACTGCACAGGTGCAGACAAAAGCCTTTGAGTGCTCTGAACTCACTCAAAGTAAAACTGCTTTTGTCCTCAAGAAGAAGGATGGGTGCAACTCCTTGCCTTGAGTTCCTTTCAGGTTCGGGGACAGCCCTTCAACATCAGCACCTGCTGAGATCTCATGAAACGGAAAAGGCAGATGAAATTTTTTCCCCTCAGGTTAAAAAACTGCTGAAACTTCATTCTCCTTAGAGATTTGAAGTGACCTTTGCTGTAATTAGAGGTCAAGCACAGGATGCAGAAGGGCTGAGGGGGGGAAATGAGAGTTAGGATAGGAACCTTCATAGAACAGAACAGAATATCCTGTGTTGGAAAGGATCTGTAAGAACCATCACATCTAACTTCTGTCTCTACACAGGACCACCCAAAATTCAAACCTAATGTCTGAGAGCATTGTCCAAATGCTTCTTGAACTCTGGCAGCTTGGGGCTGTGACCACTGCCCTAGGAAATCTATTCCAGGTCCCGACCACCCTCTGGTGAAGAACCTTTTCCTAATTCTCAGCCTATACAATAGGGTCCCTGGCTCTTACTTTGGAAATGACAGTTCTCTTTTTGGTCATCATGGTTTGAAAAAAAATCCAAGACTTATGTTCAACCTCAGCTGTGAAACCAGTACCTGTTAGGAGGCTGATAATCATTCCCACAGCTATTGTGGTAAGTGTCCCAAGGGTGCTGAAGTAGAGATAGGACAAGGAATACCAGTGGTCTGCCAGGACAGGCCTGAAAAAGAGCAGGAAAAGAGTTAACCTCTGCTTTCCTTTTCCAGGTAACCTGAAAATGTTGTTTGTATTCCATATAGAATAGAAATGTTTATATTCCATATAGAATATAAATACAGAGCTACTTTTTTTCTGAACCAAGTGAGCTGCTATTCTTGAATTACTTCGATATGATAAAATGTGCATTGCAAATCTGTCGTAAAATTATAAGAAAATACGCCTTCATAGTGGAGGAGACTGGTCAATACATGAAAACAAGCAGGTAAAACAGGACAGTCTTGTTGCAGCTAGGAATCTAGTGCAGACCTGAGCACTCCAACTACCCAGATAAAGGGATAACATCTTTAGAAGAGGCTGAGTTATTTAAAGAAAAAATATATTGTAGAACATCAACCACATGCAGCTCAAAACAGCCAGAAAAAACTGGGCAGCTTTCACACCTTGGGTTACATTTTGTGTTGGTCTCCTTCAGAATGTGCTCTGTTGCTTTCCTACAGCCATGAGCAATGTTGGAAGTCTTGTGTGAGAGGTGCAGTGGATGTTGGGCACCCATGAGTGCACCGGGGTGTCTGTCATTGATTGTATGGTACTCTTAAATATAACAGTTGGGAATACCTAGAAATGTGTTCAGCTCCTGATCCAGCTGTTTTCTGTATTATCATTTATAACTCCTATGTTTAATGCTGGGTGCCCAAAGACAGATATGGCGATTGCAGAAGGGAGAAAACTCCTTATATTCTTTCCATTATACCAATGCTCTCATCTGAAGCAACACAAATGCTAGGCAGATGTTCATGTTACTTCAAACCAAATACATGCTGTAGTGACTGCACAGGAGGAACTTTCATACCTTTCTGCAGCCTGTGTGCTGAAGATTGTTGTTAATGGGTTTTCTGTTGGTGTAGTCAAATTGCTTGCGATGGATATGTTACAGCCTGCAGTTGAAAGGGGGAGAGGCATAGTCCTCTCTGGGAGGGGAGGATAAATCTGAGAACCAATTCCAACCCAAAGTGAAATAACAAAGCCAGTGATAAGACCCACAAATGCACCCTGCAAAAAAGAAAATGAAACTCAGGCTTGCAAGGAAAACAAAAGTATATCCAAAACAACTACAAAAATCAGATGAGTAAGAAACACCTAAATTAATAAACTGTGGGCTCCATTGGAAAAATAAAACATACAGCTGGTGAGAACTGGGAGTTTACTTCATTTCCCTGTTGGAGAACTCATTGCTTGCTTGTGGCTCCTACTAGCTTACCTCTTGTTATTTTGCCACTATGAATTTACAGTGAAAGAATAGCTTTGGGCTCCTTGGTATATAGCAAAAAAGCTATTTTATCTGAGACCATCCTTGAATCAATACAAAAGGTTTTTTGTTTGTTTGTTTGGTTTTTTTTTTGCGAAAGCCTCTTCTACTTCAGGATGGGTTTACTTGCTGACTGTGATTTTCCTTTCAGCACATATTTTAGATTTTCAACTGCTAAAACGTAGAGGTTAGTGATTAGCAAAAATTACTAAATAACAATCTTCCTCCATCCATCTTCATCCATTCTCCTCCATCACTAAATTTTTGATGGAGTAACTTTTTCTTCTCAAAGTGCTGATTTTGTGATACCAAAGCACTCTAGCAGAGCATCCCAACTCAGTCTACCTTTTAAACACGTCTGTTTATCACCTTGGACTTACAGGGGGGGGTTTCAAGACTGCCTGCCCTCTGTCTGGTGCATTGGGTTATCCATCCTACCCTAAAGGCCATTCCCCCAGCTGCCCTCATGGGGGAAGAAAAGGGTAAAGATCAACATGGAAAGTATCAAAGAAATATCCTTGCTGCCCAACACAGATTTATTGGGAATGGAGGGAGAAGGATGCACCCAAAATTACTGATGGATTTTGGTACAACAGGGCTTTAAATTTCTACTTACAATTCCATTTGCAAAGGAGCAGAGGATTCCCAAGGCAAACAGTCCTAAAAGGGGGCCACCAACCATGCCAAAAATGCTGAGAGCTGCCTGTGGAAGGAAGAGAGTCTATCAAGCACTGCACTGGAAAAGTTAAAGACACAAACAGGGCAAGAAGATGAGAAACAAATTAAGAGATTTTAATTAGTGTCTTCTAAGCTGGTGTTAATTCATATAGTGACATGGGTGCTTAGAGCAGAGGTTGAGGCTGTTTGAGGCCGGTACCCAACAAAGAATAAAAGCTAATCTCATACTAGTATCCAGCAATTATTTCCTTACACAATTTGTTCTAGATTATTTGACACACATGAGAAAGCAGCCTGGCACTCACCTGGAGCAAGGCACCCAGGAGAGATGCCAGTGCAGCCATAGCAATGCAGACTCCGCCATAAAATAGGCCTGTGTGGGAAAGGAAAATCGTGAGCACATCAGCTGAAATGTCCACTGATGGAAATGGTCCCCTCTCACTCAGGAAGCCCTGACATCACAACAAACCCTCTGCCATCTGTTTGGCTTTGATTTTGTTGTTCGTTTGGGTTTTCTTTCCTAAGAGAGCCCAAATAGGCCAAAGGGCCTGGTTACTGTTTACATTAAGAGGAGACTATGTGAAAGGGACAAAATCCCCTTCCTTTGTATGACTAAAGATTAGTTAATTGTCTGATCCTAGATGGCACATGTATAGATTAGACACAGTAGCAATACTAAGTGTATTGTTCATATTTTTCAGGTAGTCTCCTGTGTTGTAGTCATTATTTCGATGTAAATAAGTAATTTTGCATCTCAGTCTAAAGTCTTCGGAGCAAGAAAGTAAATGATGTCAGATCATGGGGGCTGGCAGAGTGACAGAGGACATCCTGGACTACCAGGATGCAGTGTCTCTTGCCAGAACCCACAACACTGGCTCATTTATGCTCTCCACCTTCACTTCTATTGAGTTTCACTGTCTGAGTGACAGGCAGTAGGTTAATCCCTCCACTGGATGTGATAGCTCAGGCAACTCAGGACAATAACACAGCATCAACAATTTCAGCATAAACACTGCTTGCAATAACATTTAAGAAGCTGCTGTCAGGTGAAAACATTTCATATTTGTCACCTGCCACTAGTCCACTGTGCTCAGTGTTATGGGCTACAATACTGTGCTGGGACTGCAGTTTTTCATGCCTATTAAGCATGCTGCCTTGGACTGCACCTGCAGCTGATGTCAAGTCATGCAACCAACAGAGATGGAAAGTGCATGTCAGAGATGTAAACCATCTCCTTAGCCCAGTTCTGACCCTCTTCTTCGAGGAGGGTCATTGAATATAGGAGCTCAACAGGTTGCAGGTCCACAGGCATGGTGGGGAAGACGTGAAGTTGTTCACTCTCTGGAGTGCTGTAGTTCACATATCGCTCTGTTCACAAGGTTTATAACAGAATCGTTTCTTATGCTTCTAATTTTTGACAGAGAAATTAAAAAATCACGTATTTTAATCTAAGACGTTTGGTTCTGTACAACTGCAGGGCAATACTGAATATAGAGGCAGTCTATCTTTACTTCTTTACGATCAGATACGATGGCTCTTTCTCTTAAGCTCACTAGAAATAGCTTGTCCCTCATGCCACACAGAATTTGCACAGCTGATCTTGGCTCCCCTAAGCATCAGTCTGAACACACTTACCCCTGACTTATGCTGCCATAAGCAAAATCTGAATCAAGCCCTCACTTCATATAGCAAAAGTGGAAGAGAAATTTTCCAGACATACTCATCCCCATGGAAATCCATGACAGCTTCTTTTCAGAAAGGGATCTAAAGTATGGCCTAACGAGGTCTTCGACAGTCACAGCAGCCAAAGCATTGATGCTGGAGGACACTGTACTGCAGAACACAAGATATATATATATATATATATATATACATACATACATACATATTGTCTTAGACACTGAAATCATAGATAACAGGTGAGTTAATGGCAGAGAGAAACTGTTACTGTCTAGAATGGTGTCAGAGAAATGCAGCTGCTATGTTGCTTGAAGTGACGTACTGCTGTTGGTGATGCAGTGAATAGCTTACAGAAATAATTTCAAATAATTGCTCTTAGTGAAGACAAGGCAATTCTTAATGAAAAGATGGGGTTGGAGAAGTCAGTGAAATGAAGTATACATTACACGTGGCTGTGCCGTAAGCATTACTATAGCCATGTTGTGCAACCACCTGTTTATAATATTTAAAAATTCCTCTAGCAGAGAGGCTCTAAAGCACAAAGAGGCAGGGTTTGTTAGTGCTGTAGATCACTGGCTGTTTCCTCCTATTGTCAGTAGGGAAGTCCAAATGGTTTTGAGTCTTAAGACATCAGAGCACCGGTGCTGAAAACTAAAGATTTGTAATTGCAACATCAGTTCCTAGCACTTTTCCTAAAGATTAAGGAAATGAAATGCAGTTAAAGCACATTTCGGTATAAATGCAACTTTAAGTTTAACAAAACAGAAAAAAAAAGACACTAAATTCCAAATTATAACTTACCTTAATGTCCCACTGTAGGCACTAGCCACAAAAAGCCCTGGCACTCCTGGAAAATCGCTGAGAATATCCAGCACGAGATAGGGCATCAACTAAAAAAAAGTTGAGTGTAAAAACTTATTATATTGCCATAATTTTTCTTTTGTCTTTTTTTTTCTGTATTTTTGTTAAAACATCCACATGAAATACTGGTAAGTCTGTTTAGACAGCCTAGCAGAGGTGCAGGCAGAGCTGCTGTCAGGCTTTCTTCCCAGGAGACGACTGTAGAGGCGGTTAGCACTGAGCAGCAGGTAGTTTGCGCTGTACATCACTCTGTCAGGCTTGGGTGCCACAGTAGATACTCAAGTCTCTGTTGACACCACAAAAAGCTTTATAGATTCGGTCCAATAGCCTTAGGGTACCTGAGAACTATTTCCATATTGGAAGCTGTGTGCTATTTGTTGACTTTTGCAAGATCTGAGAGCTGGGAAAAGATACAGATTGTAATATTTTCTGCCTGTGAACCATTTTTTTCAACAACAAGTTGGTCTTTTTAGTATCGTACTTTCAGGTTCCACCAAAATTACTTGACTCACAGGAGGCACCTAACAGCTTTCAGGTATCCACCTTGGCTTTTCGCATCTCATCTTATTCTACCGTTTAAGTCCAAGCAGTCCTGCCTCCAATACTCCATTATCTCTGCTCTTCTGGACTCCCAGCTATTGTCCATGGGGATTTGTCCATAGCCCACAGTTATCTGAGGCACAAACAAACTGCAGCTCTGTGAGACACAAGGGGATGCTGGCACTAATTGGTCCTGAAGGCAGGTCTGTTGCTTTCTGCAGAGTGTTCCCTCCTGCCACAATCTGAGCTTAATCCATGAGTTACAGACTCACTCTGTATGGACTCGGGCATGTTCTTATACCCATCCCCTAGTTCTTGAACTACCCTCTACACAGTTGCACATGCTCAATAGCTGCTTTTTCATCACCAACTCCAGTTGCACATGCTTAATGCCTGCTCCTTCATCACCATCCCCAAGGGGAAAGCTGCCCCTTCCTCCTCATTGAGATGTGAGGCTGTACCTGGTCAAGTGCTGACACTTGCTTTGCCGTCCATGGGTCACAGTCCTTGTAGATGGAGTACAGGGACAGCCCGCAGAGCGTTGCGCAGACCAAGATCGCCCAGAGGCCCACCAGGTTGATGTAGAGGGACCTGCACCAGCATGAACAGAGATGCCATGTTAGAGCTAGATGTCCCACCATGCTGCAATTAATGCACTGAATAGTCAGCCCCTCTCAAGCAGAGCAAACAAGCGCTGTGGCAGCACTAGGAGACACCCTGTTCAGTGACTGCCAAGCTGAAAGGCAGTCATAGTATAGCTCTGAGCAATTCTGACATGGGCTCACATTTCTAAAAACACAGATTACACTTTGTTCTTCATAGCATGGTCTGAGTGCATGCCCTCTGACAAGGCCTTCTCCAGAGATGATGGAAGCAATATGGCAATCTGCACATTTCATCACGTGCACAAGATTTACATTAAAGCCAGCTGGCAAGAAAACATTCTTATCCCATCACCACACCCCTTGGCAGAGACAAACCCCGGACAGATTTGCAAGGCAAGGTGTCACAGATCAAAGTGTGGTGTACCTTTAATCAGCAACAGCACTCCTTTGCCTCTGGAGCTGCACTACCACACTTAAGCAACACTGGAATCATGCTCATAAATCAATAAACTCATCATCTTTTCCTGGCAAGGTCTCCATGGAAGGCAGCAATGAGGCAGGTGCTCCCTCCCACTGGGACCTGCCTTGAAGCCACTTCCAGCTGCCACTTCCATGGATAAGGGGGTCACCACCAACCCCAGAGCTTCCCCTTTGGCTGCTTGGATCCTGGAGCACTCAAGGAACCACATCTTGCCCCCATGTTCTGAGGGGAGAGCTGACCCAGAGAAGAAAACGGTGGTCATCACATATTAAGGCTGCTTTTGCCACACACAACAATTTGTTTTTCACCCATCGTGAAAAACAAATCCTTCTCCCTCTGTTTCCTGCCCCAGGGAGGGCTTTTTCTTTCTATCAAATTATCTGATCTCAGCTCTTGATGACACCTGAGTCACAGAGTTGTTCACACTATGGCTCATCTGTGGCGGTCATTTCAAGTGAACACACCCAGAGTGAGCATGGCCTTGAAAAACAGCATTCATTCCAGCAGTTCTCTCTTGGCTGTGTACCATGTGCATATGGTGATTTAACTGCTGACAAATCACACACAGTGCACCCGTGCCAACTAAGACCTCTGCTGGGTGGATCCCTGGAGGATCTCTGGTATCTGTGCAAACATTTCCATGCCTGCACTGTTTCAGAGGGCATTTTAGTGCCTTCAAGACCCAAGGAGGCAAAGAGCATCAGCCTTTGGACTGCTCCAGAGGATTATAAGAATGAATGAAGTAAACTTATCTTTATAGGTCTTGTTAGGCATTGAAAGGCGTGTTTTATATAGGGTTTTTTTTTTTATAGGTTTACTAGATGAGATTGCCATTTTATATCATGGAAAAATGACTGGAAAGCACAATGTAAACTTAAAAAAGACTTAGGTAAATAAAGGCTGATTGGATAACACAGGACAGAAGACTCTGCATTTATGTTTCATATTTGAAATTAGCATTGGTATAAATACAGCACTAGCAGCACTTTAAATTTATTTCTAGGCTAAGCTTGTGAAAATAATCTCCTCCTTATAGATGCTTATGCATTAGTTAGGTGTTTTGCATAAATTTAGCTGAAGTTGTTCCTACATTGGCATAATCTACCTTGAAATAAGGCACTCAGAAGCTGACATAGTAACCAAAAGTAACCAATGACTTAAATCAATCCAAATCTTTTCAGTAGATGCAATCGCGGTATTAGCCTAAAGCCTGTAGCTCAGATTAGGAAGTTGAGAGAAAGACATAGAGGCAAAAGAAATTGTTTGCATTCAGCAATTCCTAGTTTTAAACTGTGTCAGTGTTTGACAGTGAAAAGAAGGAAACTGCTTTTTCTATCTTATTTACATCCCTAGCTCACGGTACACCCTGTGACTTAAGCACTGAGGTGTAATAATTGCAGCACTATTGGAGGACATGTTCCCATTAATTCTGGATGAGTAACACAAGGTGGAGTTTGGGTGAAGTAGGCACTGTGACTTATTTTAGTTGGTTGATTTAGTCTGGCTCTAGGAAACATGCCAGCCAGTGACCTTGAAAGGCAAGTAGAGGAGAATGTGCTAGGGGCCCATATTTTTCTGAAGGTGCAGATCTCCTGTTTGAGGGCCTAGTGTTGTTCATCTTCAAGCACTATGTTTGATTTGCCTAGTTAATGCTTGAGGATGACAGCATGTGTTCATACCTACTAGTGTGTTTCTTGAATGGGGTGAACTCCTTTCCCGTAGCCTGAGAAAATTCCTACTCTTGTGCCGTTCTTTAAGGCCTTCCTATGACACACAAGTTGGGAACTGTGAAGGAACTATTTTCTCAGTTCTGTTTTATTATTAAATAAAGCCTTATATAAAATGCCATGGAGGAGAAAAGCCTTGTTATTGTGACCCAATGACTCTTGACACTTCTCTGCACTAGTTAAATGGCGTCAAGAGATGTAGCCACCAATATGACTTGCCAAATGCGTTTAATTACTTATGTGAATGAACTAGATAGTCATCACAGAATGATAACGTTTACAATTGTAACGAACTGTAGCCATTGCACAAAAAGTTTTCTCCATGCAAGGGAAATACCAGGAGGCACAAGCAAGGTGTCATGGAGTTCAACTGCCCATCCCAGCAGGAGAGAGATCCATCAATTAAGGCTGTACCGTCACTAATGTGGTATGAGCTAGAGAATCACAGAATCATTTAGGTTGGAAAAGACTTTCATGGTCATCAAGTCCTACCAAATACACCTGAATTTTTATTCATAACTCTTGAATTCCATCCAAAACCCTCCAGAACCAGATAGCCACTAATCCAAGTCAAAGACACTGCAAGAGTCCAGAGAATCTGCCCAGCAGCTGCCATGGTACTACATTTTCCTCGGTCACATTATTCTTCTGGGACACCTTGGAGGTGCCCCCCATCACAGAGAGTACAGAGGGGACAATAGAATAGCCCTAAGCGGAGCAGGTACTTGGGAAGGAACTCAGGCACAATGTATGCAGCTCCTATTGGCAATCATGCCAGGTGGCATGGCAGGTGTGGGATGCACCTCTTGCCTCTGCAGCGCCAAGAAGTTGGGATCCAGCTATGCACCAGAGACTGCGGGGAAGCCAGATGGTGTGTTGGAATGTGGCACTGTATGCTGGAGATGTGGCTGATGATGAGCATCAGCTCATTCCTGTTTGCAACATAAATGGCTGAAAAGTGCATTGCCATTATTGCAAAAACTAAAATACTTCAGGTTCAAACTTTAATATGATTTTTGTGAGCATTTTGCTGACTTTATGAAGTGAAAATCCTCGTAAACTCCTTCTCTACTGCATATCACTGTGTTATGGAATTTAGTGACTATAGTTAATGATATGCGTTTATATATCTTTCCTATAAATAGACTTTATTTGCTTGGTAAGAGTTCTTAAATATTGAGTGTGAACTATGGGAATGACACTAAAGATAAAAATAAGATAACAGAGTTAGTAAATATACTCTGTTCTAGAGTAAAGGCTGATCAGAAATATTTAAACTCAAGGAAAACAGAACTTGCTGCCAGTCTCCATAATGAATTCCTATAGGAAAAGTCTTGACAATCATGAAACCAAAATACATGATTCTTCAGCAATTTTATCACTGAATAAAACATTTCTGTCTTTTCTCACGTTTACCCTCATGGGTACTGAAAGCATTTTTAGTCCTTACTTAGGTAAAACACCCCCACTCTGGTTTAGGTTTAGAAAAGTAGCAATTCAAGATGTTGTCTTAAGAAGGCTACAGCATAATTAAGTACCATATTGCTTGGTCTTTAGGTTGCATATAAACTTAATGTAGTTATTTGTATGCAAGAATACTGGTAGGGTGAAACAGTCCATCAGAAAGTTGAATGTCACAGTCATCTATACGTAATTAAAATATCAGCATTCACTATGCCAATTTGTCTCCTACTTGGTCCACAAAGCAGACAGCAGAAGGTGTTACCTTTTACAAATAGGTTTTATACAGACAACAACAACAAAAAATTAATCTCCATTATAAAGAACAATCACCGCTAAATTCAGACATCAGGAGTTACTGCAGGCAGACTTACATTTTTGCATGGAACCTGGTTTTGCATGCAATGTATCTCTGTACTTGAGACTGGTTGACACCATAAATGCCAGTCCATGTGAAGGTCCCACCTATAATAATCGTCCAGAAGGTGTGCCTTTGCAACGGATTGGGATTAAAGCTACAACGAGAGGGAAAAACAAACACAGAAAACACTCATATGAAACTCTTCTCATTATCAGATGACCTTAATGGCTAAGAGAATTTCCTCTTACTTACTCCCATGTAAATTCAATTAATTTATCCACGTTTTGAATATTCAGATATTCCAACTTTACGTGACATCGCAGAAAGCAGATTTTAAACTGAGAGTTGGAATCACTGAAATCACTGACTCGCTGAAATACTGACCTGCTCAAAGGTGAATTCAAACTAACTTATTTGCCTGTAAATTACAGTCATAAGTAAAGCACTGTGATGCCTGTGACTGTTGTGATGAAATGAAGTTCCAGTAGAAAGTCTAATATGCCTGCTTATCTGGAGGGACCTGAGTCTAACACCAATACAAAGGTGTGTTTGCATACCCAGCCCTCGTGGACAGAGCCTCTATAAAAAATGTTGCTGATTTAGCTCTAAGTGGAGAGCATATTTTAAATGGAATATATTTTTAAATGATATTTTAAATAGAGCAATAGATTACACTTATCTTACCAAACAACATCATATTAATTCAGCTATTATATGCCCTTATTCCTTTTCTTTTTCCATCTGAATTCTATGATAGGAGAAGAAGCAATGCTGGGTAACTTCTGCATATGAGCCAAAGAGATTGAAAAATCACTGCTCACGAGAAGAAAAAATTTATCTACCAATGAATTATTATTTACTGAAGAACTTAGTGAAGAATTTCATAGAATTACCTGAAAAATATTGTGAATCAACAGACAAAAGGACAACAGGCAGCACCTGTCACACTAAACTTCTATTATTAATAGCAGCAGCTGAAGTTTCTCAGCAGAATCACCTATTCATCAAAAAAACAGTAACTTTTTTTTTTTTTTTAACTTAAGGAATCTTTTGATTCAGCATTGGCAGAAATGAATATTCCTAACCTTGCAAAACTATATTCTTAGTCTATGATTAGTTACAGTAACAGAGGGTACAATGCCATTAAGATTACTTCTGATTTTCATTTTAGGGAAAGAAAAACGTTTCCCCTTTTCAGATTAGTTAACAGCTGTAATTTTTTCAGCTCCTTTGGTTCAGTAGCTGAAATGCCAAATCATTCATTTGCAAACTCTAATTATAAATATGATTGTCCTCTACTATTCACCATTCACTTTCCGTGGAATCCAAAATGCATCCTTACAACATGGATTTCAGAATGCGAAAGATTTTTCTCTTGGCAGGATGTTGCAGAGTTAATCCTACAAAATATCCTCCAAACGAGGTCAGCTTGTTTAAATATCTGTAAAATTTTGGTCCCAACTCCCCACCTTCAGTAGCAATTTAATTTCACACTTATCAGGAAAAAGGCACATCATCTTCAAGTAACAACTCACTCCCAGAAGTTTAATCTTCCTCCATAGTAGGAATCATTTACAATGCGTCCAATTCCCTCCTGGACTACCACAGCTCGTATAATCACAGACGAGAATCCAGCCACCATGATTCCAACCTGGAAAACATCTGTCCACACCACTGCTTTCAGACCGCCCTGTGTGAAGAACAGCATGTATCAGGTATAACAGGGCAGCTGTGCTCTTGACATATGTTCACATCCAGCTAGGAGAAACCTTACTATATGGATTATGTGTAACTGACTAATTCCATTTTATTCCTGAATAGAAATAATTCTGCATTGGGATATTTAGGAATTGTATCCTGCAACCTGTTCAGGACCTTCTTGGAGGAGCACTACAAGCTACTGTGGCCACAGACATATCCAATATCTCATTTATCACATTCCCCTGATTCAGAAGTTTTATAGAATCATAAAATCGCAGAATCATGACGGTTAGAAAAGACTACTAAGATCATGTATTACAATCATCATCCCATCCCCACCATGCCCACTAACCACGTCCTCAGTGTCACATCCACACTGAGTACCTCCAGGGATGGTGTCTAAACAACCTTCCTGGACAGCCTCTTCTAGTGCCTCATCACTCTTTCTGAAAGGAAATTTTTCCTAATATCCAACCCGAACCTCCACTGGTACAACTTAAAGCCATTATCTCTTGCCCTACCACTAGTTACCTGTACCAAAAGGTAAACAGGCAGACCATGCTCATCTTCCATGTTTACAGTATCACTAACTCCAGAAGGAATGCAATTTGTGCAAATTAAAATAAACATTATTTAATCAAAAATATACAAATAATTTTATGACATGCTGATTACATTTACACATATCCAGGCACTTGGTCAATTAGGACTGACCTAAAGAACAATCTTTTCATGTGACACTTGCTATTTTCAGTGTCTCTCTCACTAAGAGTCTGGACTATTATGGTTGCGGTGAACAGGTGCTTGACAAATTAGTCTGCTAGGCTAGCAGAAATTTCATAGGAGAATTTTCAGGAAGGAAGATCTATCTTTTTGCTGTTCTTTTAGGAATAGAAGTCACATTGTGGCTGCCTTTGTGTCCAAGTCATAGAATCACAGAACCCATAGAGCTGGTAGGAACCTTTAAAGGTCATCTAATCCAACACCCCTGCAATGAACAGGGACATCCACAGACAGATCAGGGTACTCAGAGCCCCTCCAGCCTGGCCTTCAATGTCTCCAAGGACAGGGCCGCCACCACCTCTCTGGGCTACCTGTTCCATTGCCTCAATGCCCTCACTGTAGAAGACTTTTTCCTTATACCCAAAGTCCCTGGGTGAATACAGCTCTGGGCTGCAGCTGTGCCGTGAAACAGGGCAACCCATTTATTAGGTGACTTTTCAATAAATTCCACATTTGATGTGAATGCCGAGAGGAAATGAGATTTCCCTCAGCTGAAAGGCCCACATACCAATGTGCAGTAGAAAGTGCAGACCACGCCAGTTGCCACCACGGCGCCCCACAGGTCGAAGCCCGTGACTGAAAAAGAGGGAAAGGGCAGCAAACGTGAGCAAGGCACGAGGGACACAACTCTTGAGGACTGTTTTTCACCTCAGTCTGGATGCTGAGGAAAAATGGAAATTAGTAAAATGCAGAAGTGGAAAGTAATAAAAAACTTCAATGAAAAGATGTGTGTGCCTGAACTATGGAATTCACCCTGACCAGATCTAAAAATGCACAGTTGTTACAGACACTGGAAACTGCTAAATAATTGGAAACTTCTAAATAATTAGATAGATTTGGGAACCTAAGATGCTTTTGGTCTTTAATGACAACTAACAAAACCAATATTCTTGCAGGGCTCAGCTCTTTAGAACCTCTTTAGAAAGGTTCTAAAGTCAGAGTCCTTCCTCAGAAGCATTTAGGTAAGCCCTGAGCCCTATGCAAGGGATTTATGCAGGAAAGCAACCATGGGCATGCTTCACAGACACAAGCTGGTTTAAGCAATGGTTTGGAAGACATACGTTGGTCTAAAAGCCTCTTTTATTCTGTGTTCTTTTAGGGAAATGTGACAGCCTGCCTATGCCAGACAGCCTCTAAAGCTGCCAGTGCCCATGCTTGGCAGGCTGACATGCTGCCCAGCATGGCACCATGGGGCTCCCCAACAGAAGCCTAGGCAAATGGAAAGCTCTGCAGCACAGTTCATGGAATATACCACTTCCAGCCAGGCTGTAGCTTGTTAGAGCGAGTTATAGAGTGCTTGAAGAAGCACACTTAACCAGATGGACTCAGTGTGTGTTTATCATGCGCACTGCCTTCAGACTTGACTTATTTTTCCTTAACTTTTCTGAAATTAGCCATGATGTGAGGATATTGTGAGAGAGCTAGAATAAGTGAGAACAGATTTACTTTGTTGAGCCTTTTCTGTGATTCCTTACAACCAGAGATAAGGGAGCAAGATTACAGCTGGGAGGTCTATCAGAGTTCCCATCAGGATCAACTGAAGTCCCAAAAGACCTCACAGTCAGTATTTGAAATATATATATTGGTGTGCACTACAGAAAGAAAAGCACACCAGTACCATGTTGCATAAAAAAAAATAGAAAGAATAGTTCAGGATGGTCATCTTACCTTGATTTAGTGCTAAAGCTGGAGCGTAAATGACAATACCAGTGTATAAAGTCTAGATGGGGAGAAAAAGATATAAGATCAAAAGAAACAAAAATTCCTGGAACAAGTGATAGTTTTCTGAGATGGTTTCTCTTCAAGCACTTTTTCAGTCTAAATTTCCTAAATGCATGACTGTTAAGAAATAATTCCAATTGCTGGAAGACAAATGTCTGAGACTAACCAGTACTGCAGTCTCAAAGTCTAGTCTGTTTAAAAGAAATAACACAATGATTCTTAAACACCCAATCCCTCTTTAGTTTTTCCTGTCTCTTATAATTAACTTGTTTTATTGCTTTATAAGTGCAGTCAAATGGAAGAAACAAGAACAAAAGGAAATTGGTGAGGTTTACAGATGGTTTGCCAAAGAATCTATTACAATTTACTTTCTCAGTCTTGGGATCAATATGCCTCTCAGTATGCATCTGTAATGCATATCAGAACAAGAAACACAGCATTACTTAGGCATTATGGATAGGCCTATAAGGATTTAGAGTCCTATAAGATGAAGCCATGCATGATCATTTGTATTTTTACCCAATACAGAAATAATCAGACAAATCAATGAGCTACTGTATCCACTCATAACAGCACAGTGGGATTCATCCACTGATATTCTCTATAATTGATTCCCGTATATTTTTAAGTGTCTTTTTACCACTGCTATTAGTGCTGGTACTACTAGGGCAACATCAGCTAGGGCAACATCAGTGGCATGGATCAGGGCAAAGCCCACAGTGTGCAGATGACTTCTGTGAAAGTCAAGTCTTGATTCAAGGAATGTAAATCTCAGCCAGGTCCCGAGCTGACTAACATCAGCTTTCCACGACTGGTGGTGGGACCAGCAGGGAAATAGTTGTTCTTACCTGTCTGTGCGTGTGCTTGCTTCTTTCTGCACTCTGAGCCCTCTCTAGGTTCTCACACATAGCTTGTATACCTTGAAAGCTGGCAGCCCCAGCCTGTCCCTAGCAAATCTCCCCTCAGCAACAGCTGCACCACTTCATGGCCAACAACTGCCAATACTTGTCAAGCTCAAAGCGTTTGGCGCCTGTCCATCCAGTGACCATCTGCATGGGCTGCAGGATCCTCTTCACTCAGGGAGTCACTGGGAGACAGCAACTTTCTTGTATGCAGCAAACAAGCACCAGAAGCTTTGAACCACCAGAAATTTTCTTTTGACATAATTTTGATCGCATCTTAGCGTCAATTCAAATAGCAGTGATAAAGCAATCTTTCTATCTCTTCAGTGTTTCTTCAGGTTGTATTACTAGATATCCTTTTTATTTTTCTTTGAATCAAGTCCCAGTAGTCACAGAAGATGTTGGGGAGTTCCTTTCCTCTCTATTTTCATGATTCAGGACATTTAAGTTGCTAGCGCTCTCAACAGAAAGACACATATAGGTTGTTAGTTAATATCCTGTATGTATATTTACATTATATAAAATTGTCTTTCTGATCTTTACAAGATTACATTTGGTTTGTTCCAACTTATGCAACTGTGGTGCCTTCACGTTTGCCCATTATTCATGCATGCTAGCTCTCTGCTTTTCCTATGTGTAACCAAAACATCCAGCTAAGCAGCACTGCTCACATAAGGAATTAGCACTGCAGTAAGAAACCATCTCAGTGGTACAGCTGTGGTTGTTCTGTAACTCCCAGTGGGTCTTAACAGTAACAAAAAGGACAAGAAGCAAGCATGTACAGAAGCATAACTTGGAAAGCCTTCAAATTCTATATTCATTCTTGCTTTGAACTCCCCAAAATGTCCATTTCTTAACTGCAAACAGAACACGTTTGCTGCTGGTGTTTCACAGCATCTGGCACACGATCACTGTACCTTCGAAAGCTGCAGTCCCACCCTGACTCACCAAATGGACTGGATACCCACAATAATGCAGGGACTGCTTTAGTTTGACTTTCCCTAAGGCAGTGAGTGATCTGTAGCTTTTGTTTGCAGACTCCCAGCAGTGATACAAACCCTTGCACTGCCAGTGACAGGCTCCTGACAGTTTGTTTTCCCTGTCACCTTCCACAAACCTTTGGGAATTAGCCAGACTCACAGAATCAGTGGCCCACAGGATGAGAACTGCCACTGCAGATAATTGGGGCATGTTTACATTTTGAACCTTCTGTGGGCTTCTCTGAGGACAGGCCAATGATTGCTCTTTGCGCTGTTTCCCTGTGCCATGAAGGATCCAATGGCGTGGTGCTGATACCAAACGACCACCCCAGGTGCTCAGCAATGCCTGGGGATGCCAAATAGGAGGGTGGCCCAGCATTTGCTCTCCACCTGATTGCTTTTGTGCAGAGATTTCTTTTTCTTGCTCCCAGGGGCCCTTCCCTCTGGTCACCCCATCAGCTGCTCATGGCAAACAGCCAGATGTGCCCAGCTGAGCAGCCCTGGTGGCTATGCAGACCCAGGAACCACTTTGAGGTTTACTTGCCGTTTGTATAATGAAGAGGAATGTTCCACAGAGACGCAGGTATTTATTAAATCGAAGCTCTAAATACTGCAGAAGAGAAAAAAAACAATAGTTTACATCAAAACTTGGCTTTATTGGTAGGACTAGAGTGAAGAGATGAGCAACAGACAAAGGGCACAGTGTTTTTTTAGCGTATTGTTAATGGCCAAAATTTGATGGATATCTCTTTCAACTTTATTTGATATTTCTTCACAGACCCCATCACTGTGTAATGACACATGAGCAGGTGAAACTGACATTGGCTAAGCAGCACATGACTGAATCAGTAAAAACAAGCTGGGGAGACCTGATAGCAGCCTTTCAGTATCTAAAGAGGAGCTATATGAAAGAAGAGGACAGACTCTTTAGCAGGGCCTGCTGTGACAGGACAAGGGAAAATGGTTTCAAACTAAAGGAGGGGAGATTCAGAATGGGTATAAGGAAGTTGTGTTTACAGTCAGAGGGTGGCAAAGGTTGCCCAGAGGTGGTGGATGCCTTATCCCTGGAGAGACTCAAGGTCAGGCTGGGGGGAATCAGAGCACCTTGATCTAGCTGTAGTGTCCCTGTTCATTGCAGGGGAGCTGGACACAATGACCTTTAAGGGGCCCTTCCAACTCAAATGATTCTATGATTCTATAAGCTGGTGCTACACTGCTGCCTATGGGCACTCATGGGGCAGGGAGCTGTGCTCTTGGCAAAGCTCTGCACCTGTTATGAACTCAGCATTGTTCACAAGGATGTTCCCCAGTACAACAGAACTTGTTTATGTTGTGAAATCAGAGAGAAAAACATTACAGCAATGCCTGAGCCTTAGTCAGTTTGGAAACTCCCCGTCTTCTACCATCAAGTGGAAATGCAGCCTTTCTCAAAAGATGAACCTCACCTTTCAGCCTAGGGCGCAACCTCGGTAAATCTGCTTTAGGGCAGATTTCTTCCCACTGTCTGTCCTGCCAACCCTCTGAGGTGCATGGCTACACAAAAGGGATCCTCTTCACCTGTCAATCCGCCCGCCTGACACAGGCAAACACTGAGAAATCCCACAGTGCTCACTTGTGCGGCCAGAGCTGAAAATGTGGTCAGTGAGCACATTGACTCCAGGCAGCAGTGCTGAACCCCTGGACAGGCACAAGGAGTCTGATCTCTGAACTCTGGCCACAAATAGAAGGTATATCTTTTATAGGTGTGTTACCCTGACTAAACCCTGAGATTATCAGCAAGTTTCTGGTCTTAATCAACAGCCTTTAACGAGAGGAGATGTATTTTAAGTATCACCATAACTGATAGTCCAAAGATTAGTAGTTTAAAATGCACTGTTTCTGTTGGGGAATTCTTATCTAACTCCACGAACTGAAACCTTGCTGTTTTCAATGTCCAGTGCTGCAATGCTCCTGCTCAGTGTAATAAAATGCAAAAGACCAAAGTAGCTATCCGAGGACTTTCACCTGCACTGGTGCCCCTTTTCCAATATCCTATAACAAGAGCAACTCGCCTCCAAACCTGCAGCTAGGAACTATCTTCCAGGCAAGACCAGCACGTTGCAAGGACCTTCTGGGACAGTAGAAGGCCCTGACCAGAGTTCCTCACTTCAAACCACTGAGACTCAACCTGCAATGCATCCCACCACCCCAGATTTCTTTCCACTCCTAGCTTTAGCTTTAACTCACATGGCTGAAGATGAGCCAAATTTTCATAGAATCACAGAATTGTAGGTGGGGGATCTCTGGGGATCATCTAGTCCAACCTCCTTGCTAAAGAAAGTTCCCTACAGTAGGTTGCTGAAAGCAAGAAAACCTGTGCAGACACAGAGTACCTGCTGACCTCCCTGTACAAACAATGGAAAAGACACTCACTAATGGAGATGGTGTCTCCCCAAATCCTCTAGGAACAGCACAAACATACACTCTGCCAGAAAGAAACTTCTGTGGTACGCCTGAGCTTAGAAACCAGCCTGGAGAGAGAATGACTTGAGAGCTCTCCTTACTATGTTACATGTGCTTGCACTTCAGATGTTGGATGGTCTCGGTTAATTACACATCATTAATCACATGTCGTCATCAAAGCTGCACCAGGATTAAACCACCTGCTCAGTTGAGCACCTGAGGTGAGGAGAGATCTGGAATGGTGCACAGGTCCCAGCAGTGTGGGCAGAGCTGGGGACAGAGCAGGTCACAGCCTGCCCATCCTCAGCAGCATGGAGACACGAGTTGTAGGGCGGCACTGAGTGGAGGGAGACTTGGGGAAAGAGAGTGAGGGAAGACAAATAGAAAGCAGCCATGAGAAGCCCCCCAGCTCCCTGACGGCTGTGGAAAGGCTCCTTCTGCTCCACCTTACCTCATAAGTGCTGGTGATGCCCAGCCTGTAGAAGACAGGCAGGAATATCTCAGCACTGCACAGCACCACCAGGGCGTAGGTGATGGCGAAGATGCAGAAGATGGCACCGTAGCGGTAGATCTCGGCGGGGGTGCCCAGCACAGTGACAGCTGACATGAAGCTGGCGGTGAGTGAGAGAGCCACGGGGACGGCAGTCATGCTTCGGCCCCCCATGAGAAAGTCCTTGGAGGTCTTCTGTCCCCCTCCCGCAAAGGCGTAGTAGATGCCGATGACAGCCGACACCAGCAGCATGGCGGCGAAGACCACATAGTCCCAAACGCTGAAGCCCCCCATGCCACCGGAGCAATTCACCCTTGCAGCCCGACCCAAAAGCAGATGTGCAGCTGCGGGAGGAAGGCGACGGGACCCCGCCAACCAAGGCTGCAGCGCGGGGCGGTGCGAGGCGCAGCTCTCCGCCCTGTGAGCGCGGTGCCGGGCCGACGGGACGGCCTTATAGAGCCCCGGCGCCCGCTCCTCCCCGCAGCCCCGCCGAGCGCGAAGGGGCGGTGACCCGGGCAGTGCGTCCCGCAGGGTGACGGCGGGCTGCTGCCGCACAACGGGGTCGGGCGGCGCGGAGGAGCGCTCCCAGCGGGCGGGTGCCCGCTTCCCTGCCTCGACCTCGGGACCCCCTGCGCTTGGTGGAAAGCAGCTCCCCGCGCAGCTCCCGGTGGTGGTGTTTTCTACTGCGCCGTTAGCATTCCGTCAAGTGAAGACGATGGAAATGCTTTTTTATATACATGTGCTTTTTAACCTATATTTCCGTGGGTTGTGCAATCCGCCCAGATAAGGTGCTGAAGTGGATTTCCCAGCACACTTGCCAAGGGAACACTTGCTGAGTGCTGCGTTTATACAGTATGATAGGGAAGCCCCGTTACCTGCATTCCGATCAAGGAAGTTTTCTCACTAATCGCAGTTTCAAGAGTCAAAGTGCACAGGAATATCAGAGATGGGGCTTCATTTCACTGACCCACGGAGTAACGCATCAAGAATATCAATGGGATTACAAGCCCATGGGTGTTCCATGTTGGAGATGGGCTTCCATAGCTAGCAACACATCCTGGGCTAAAACAACAAACGTTACACCTTGCCACTTTGCTGTATGTCGGGTGGAGGTTAAGGTGTAAGGGTGCCAAAGCTGACCAAGGAGGCTCTGACAGCAGCATGGCTGCGTGCAGCGGCACTCACATCTCTGCACAGAGGCTTTCAGGCTTGACTCATGCATTGGCCAAGTGCTTTTCTGGCACAAGACAGCACCAGTGTGAGGACACAAAACGCAGTACTCTTTCATGACAGATAGGGCTCTTCCCTGCTCAGCCTTGCTCTTACCCACCGCTGAATTTACTGGAAAGGCTCATTGGTGCAAATTGCCTCAGTTCAGAGCAAGGTACTCCGTCCTGCCTAGACCAAGCTGAGAGCATTTTCAACAGGCTTCTGTTTTGCAGATGAATGATTGATCAGACACCTGGCAGCCAACCCTGCCCACCGAGTGCTGTTCTATCTCCTTGGGGCTTTGGACTTGGCAGGCCATTCAGAGCCAGTCCTGAGTCTATGGTGGAAGCAGTGATGTGGGTGGAAGTACTGTGAAATCATGCACGAGTTGACCTGGCCTCCAGGTGCCTGTCTGAGAGTGTGGGTGTCCCCAGACATACAGAAGCTGGTCGCTGTGGTGCATGGCACGTCCTAATCTCACCCAGCAGGTTAAGGCTTCGGTGTTTCTGGCCCAATTACTCTTTAATTACTTGTACAATGAGTAACAGCTTCCAGATGTCCTGCTAGGAGAGAACAAGAATCTTGCTCTGTACACCTACCAATTAGGCTATGGAGCTATTGATTACCTGAGATGGTTGCTATAATGAGGTGCTTGCCCTAATTTGCTATGAGCTTTTGACCATAGGGAAGACAAAAAAAAAAATCCTTGCCAGCAAAACATCGGTGAAAACCAGCACCTTCCCATACAGTACAATAATCTGGTGCTGTCCAGCAGAAATACTGGGTGTCAGAAACACCTGAGCCATTTTCCTGCGGGAAGGACATAAGCAGCCCTGTGCCTACACCCACAGCTAGCTCAGCCCAGAGCCTGGTGCTACCCGCTTGCACTCTTTCAGATGTTATGTTGCTCAAACCATTCAAGCAATAATGTGTGTTTAAAGTATAAACTGCACGGGATTGATAGTTTTGATTCTGCTTCTCTATCATTTTTTGACATAATGTAAACATGGCAAGCAATAACATGTACTGGAAAACAAATTGTGTTTGTTAACTGAAACAGAAGCAGTGCTATAAGGAAATGAATGCAGTGCTCTCAGTGGTTTCTGGTGGCATCGTTGATTCTTTTATAGGAGTGTTAAGCAAATTGTCTTTCAAATGTCACTATGTACAATATGGCAAGATATGGATCCTCCCATCTGGATGTTTCTGTCCCAGGACAAGCAGCAAAGCTGTATGATGCCTGTGTCCCAAAACACAGTAAGTGGACATGTATTAAATGTTTTTCGCCTTGATTTCTTCACAAACAAGTTCAAATCCACTTCATGGAACACAGTGAATCTGTGCTGTGTAACAGAGAAGTGCGTTCTCATAATTCCTACGATAGGTAATCAAATGTCTTCCAACCTCAGCATATTTCACTGTTTCCTTGTAATGCCTGGCTCCATATCCATTGGCTCTTACATGCTCCCTCATTTCACTGTAACTCCACTCTTGTGAGAGCTGCTGACATCAGTGAAATCTTGTGTTTAATATTGGGTAGCATGAGATTCACATCCCTCTGGCATCCTTAAGTTAAAAGAGATGTGATTCTGCCTAAACAAACCCCAGGCTGCTCTAATGAGTCCAAGCAATTCCCTCCTTGACCAGTGATGCTGCTCAGCAGTTCTGTGAGACCCTTTGCAACTCACCCTCACAGCCTGAGAGCCCTCTGACTCCCTGTGTTTCCCTGCCCAAGCACACAATTTCTAGCTGTGTAGGGCTCCACTGCACCTACAGCAGTGGAGCTGAGTTTGCAGATGACGTTCACACTAAGTAGCAGTACTGTGCAGTGCCAGGGCTTCGTTCAGAAGTCTGTGCTCCGTTCTCTTCTGCTTTTGCTGAGATCTGTTTGGAAACCTTCCCAGAAAATGACTAGCCAGTGGTAAAATAAAAAACCATTTCAGTGTGAAATCTGAAAAAACGAATGTTGATAAGATAAAAAAATGTAAAGGTTGGCCTTTTCAGGGAACGAAACATTCCCAGAAAAGCATTGGAAAAACTGTTTGTTTTTGCCTGGATGAGTTGCTAAGGAAACAAAAGATATGGAATTATGCCCCGTGTGTATACATACATACATGCAAGTAGGTGTTTGCCCACTCTCCAGTAGCCATTGAACAATTTAACTGTGGAAGCCTCAGAGATATTAAGTTGCTACCAGTTTTATCAAAGTAGGCGGGCAAAAAGAAAGAGCCTGTAAATGCTCTTGTTAAAAGAAAGACTGCAGCAAGAGCTGAGCCTCTGTTAGATAACAGTGAAACCATATGAGACCTTAAAAACACCCCAACTGCAGACAAAGCTTCTCATCTTGAGAACAAAAGCCAACCAACACTAATACATAGAGGAATCCAAGTTCTATTTACTCCTCTGTTCAATATTAATTAAATAAAGGGCATAATTATCAGCAACAATACATCAAAATTAATCATTGAATCCAAATTAAACAGGTTGATTTTAATCCCAGTGTAATGCTTCAAGTCAAAATCTCTCCACAGCTACCTGAAAGGAGGTTGTAGGAAAGGGGTATTAGACTTCTTTCTCCGGTGGCAAGTAATAGGAAACATGGAAATGGTCTCAAGTTGTGCCAGGGGAGGTTTAGAATGGATACTAGGAATAATTTATTCATGGCAAGTGTGGTCAAGAATTGGAATGGACTGCCCAGGGAATTGGTGGAGCCCCCATCCCCAGAGGCATTTAAGGAATGTGTGGATATGGCACCAAGAGATCTGATGTAGCAATGGGACTTGGTTGGTCAGGCTGACAGTTGCATTTGACGATCCTGGAGGTCTTTTCCAACCTCAGTGATTCTATGATTCACTTTTTATATTCCTGAAAGATTTTTTTTTTCCAGCAAAATTAATAAAATTTCTCGTGCTTCCTACACAGTATCATCTGTCACCTTGAAAAGCCTCTTGGGATTTTGGTGTCACAGAAGTTCATTGCTGAGGGTGTTTTATACATCTGAACACCAGTTAATGTTTGGCTCAACTCTAATCTCTCCGGCTTGCTGTGCTTGTCCACACAGCTGCTTTGAATGGCTGAGCTCAGTACAGCTAGCTACCTGATTGCCATCATCGTTGGCCTTGCTTCCCTTGGTTTAATGCTTCCCTTAGCAGAATTTTCCATGATGTCATCAGTGATGTTCGTAGCTGTCAAACTTCTTTTTTTTTTTTTTTTTTTGGTCAGATCTTCTGTTAATAATGTTTGGACATTACAGAATGACCCTGCAAGTGTATTCAGGAGAGTACTGTCATCATTTATATTCATCATGAAATTTGGATGAGTTCCTTAGGATCACAAATATGGCACCTGTATTTTGAGCACTGGGATCTTCCTGTACACAGATGTCCTGCAATTTATTTCCAAACCTATCACTAGAGTGTGTTTCCAAGAGTATTTCTGTAAACTTACTCCCAGCTAGTTGGATTTGCAAAGCCAAAAGCATAGGATGGTATGTTTAAAAGTTCTTACACAGCCTGTGCACTGTTTCTGTGCGATAGCAAGAGTGTGATGCAATTTGCAAGCGTCTTATGCCTTAAGATACCACCATAACAAGTTAAATATTTCAAGAAGCCCAGTTCCCTAATTCTATGTCTCTAGCATTTCCAATCCTCTTCCTAAATTTTCAGGGGCTTAGGTTAGCGAAAGGAAGATAAGCTTAAGACTCTAATCAGTGTTTCCCTGAGTGACAACTTGATTGCTTGAAGAACTTGTCCTCTCATGCTTAGCTTGTTTGGGACACAGAAGAGATGGAGTGACTTCCAGAAAAAGAGAGCAATGGAGGCAGGGAGAGAGCCAGGGAGTTGCACAGAAGTTACAGAAATAAATCAAGTTCTTATTGACGTTTTGAATGAAACTTTCTTGGCCGTTTGTTTTTTTGTTGTTTTTTTTTTTTCTATTTTGCATTCCATAGACATGTGGACAAATGCAATGTGCAAGCAAAATGATTTCAAGATGAATGCTAATGGTCCCGAGAAGAAAACTTAATATTGTGTAACTCCCTAGTCCCTACACACCTTTTAAAATCAATAGGCAGTGCCTCAGGACTGAAGGAAGTAGTTAAGTTAGCTGTCAGTGCAGAGTATTTAAATCTGAGTTATTTGGAGCCCACAGTTTATTTGCTGGAGAATTCTGTGCTTTCATTTAAAAGAACAAACTTCACAATTTATTTATGGACTGCAGTGAGAGGTGACATGCATAATTATTTTCTCAGGAGAATAATTAGTATGGGAATAAAAATGCGGTGCAGGTTTCATTCCTTCCTTAACTGAAAAGGATAAATAAGTTACATACTTGAACTTTATTCTCGTGGCGTTGGGATCTTTTGTTTATTTAAGGTGTTCAATTTTGCATCAGGAGAATTACAATTCAACTAGTTTGCTTGCTCACAGTTAATGTATGAAAAAGGGCTGACAAAAGTTCACCGGAATGATCAACAAAAAATTGATGTTTTTTTTTTTTCTGAATGGATCTTTTCTGAATTTTCTTGTTTTATTTCTGTCATTTTCTCTTTTTCCAATACTTGCCGTCCAAATAATCTCTGCTCACATGTTCGAGCTGGTGTTATTTTGAGATATGTTTGCTCTGGGTACACAGTGTAGGTACTGCAGTTATGCAGCTTGGCTCCCTACATTTCCCCTTTAACCCACGGAGGAAGACAGCCTCTTCTGACAGAAACTGTGCTGCTTTGATGCAGTCCCTGGAGAAACCTGTCTCTTCCCATTATCTACAGAGGAAGCCTCTAAAAATGAAACTCCTCACTCTGGCACTTAAGAATACTCTAAAAAACTGTTCCCTGACAGTATCGCAGGGCTCTGAGTAGATCTACTTTTTTATTATCTTGACTTATTCTTCCATTCACACACAGGAGTGTCTTTCACCAGCTCTGGCATGTCTCTTGTTATCTACTTGCCATTCTTCTTTGTCATTCCTAGTGATAACTCCTCTTGTGCTCCCATATTCTTTTCATCTCATTTCAGAATAGGCACTGTGAACTGAATTCTGTGCCACCCTATAAGTGCTGGTCCTCTTCCATTGGCTAGGAACACTAGCCAGAGAGGTTCACTGTATCCTTGTGTAAGCAAGCTCCTGACCCATACAAGCAATGAGGACTTCATCTGCCTCAGCGTCGTTTTTTTTTTCTCACTTGGGTGGTGATACCCAAGTCCATCGTCTCTGTTTCTGAAGTGCCAGTCTCCATCCACCTGGATATCTTTCACACAAGGACCTGTTCTTTTAGTGCATGCTACCTGTTTCAGTTATTTTAATGGCTGATTATATTTCAGACCCACAAGTCAGTATTAGAAGCAATGGCTGAATCTAAAAGCTTATATAAGGTTTCTGTAAAAAGAAGGGGCAGCCCTGTTTCTTTCCTTTGAGTTACCAATATCTCTACAGTCAGACCGTTAATAAAACTTTGCATTTCTTTCACCAGAGAATTGTTTGTCCCACTGCCTTCTGACTAAGCATGTTGCCCAGAAGTGGAATGAATTCTGTCGACATATCCAACTTCTTCAGATCACACAAAATTTTGGAAACCAACACAAGAATATAGCAATGTGGTTTTTTGTTTGTTTTTTTTTTTTTTTTTGGCTTACACAGATCAGCGCAGGGATTTTGTCATGTACATCTATGATGTAGCAGCTGGTACTAACAGTTGATGAAAATCTCCTGGCACACGAGAATTGGTGAGAAGGGCTGCTATGTATTTTGATGTTATATAAGTTCTTCCTCTTTTCCAAGCTAACTCCGAATATTTCATCAAGCAGTAGGCACCAAAGGTAGAGTGGTTAACCAAGGTACTGTCTTTACTGGAACCTGAGAACAAATCAGAGCTGCATGAATATCAGAAAAGCTCAAGATGAAAACAAGAATAAAAAAAAAAAAAGCACAGGAAGAAGCCAAACCCTCAGTATGTAAACGCATTCATCTTGTATGAACCAAGTGGATGCAGAGACATGAAGAATAGTATCATTTGCTTTGTATGCTATCATCTTCTGTTCAGCGGCAGGAACTCCCAGTAACAAAACAATTCCTCTCAGTAACAAAATGCTGAGCCTGGCCTGATTCGCCCCTGAAAGCCGTGCAAAGCTGACTTTGCAAGTCAGACCACAGAAATTATTTGAGAAAGGATACTCGATCCCATCCTATAATTTCATGTTTGTCACTCAAGATTAAACAACACTCGCTTCTCAACATCCTTGTGACATAAGAACTGTTTGCAGTAGGGAAATTACCATGCTGGATTATTGATTTATTGTTTCCTCAGTGGCCTTTAATAGATAAAGAAATAAATAAAGACAGGGCAGAAGGGGAAATAAGAGAAATAAAACTGTAAGGAAGAGATGGCAGTGATTTTGAGGGAAGCATTCTGTTGTGTGCACCTGTTTCTAAGAAATCTTTACCGTTTTCCATCTTCTCTAGTTTGGAAGGCTAAACTTTACTTTAAAACTTAAAGTTGTGATCTGTTGGCCCCTGTTCCTCACCTCATGCTGTAGCTTCGAGCTACTGAGCAAACAAGAGGGATTTGGGGTGGGAAGAAGGAGAAATCTGGTAACATAATTTCAGATCCATTGCTGAAGGCTATATGCTTTGTTTCTGGACAAGCCCAGATATCCACATTTCAGGACCATTTGTCAGAAACTTGGAGGACATTTTAATCAGACGTTTCATAGTCCCAGGCAGCTGACAGAAAGCCCGAAATCCAGACTGTCAAATCCAGATGCCCATCATTCTAGTGGTGAAGGCAAAATACAGGAGAGAATTCACATCCCTTTCAGGAGAAGACTTACTCCTCCCTATTCATTTTCCTTTCCATGTGCTCTGCTTCCTCTGTAGATCTTGCTCCTATTGTCCCTGTTGCTGTTGCCTTCAACAAGGCTGCTGCCAGTCCTGCCGCTGCTGTCATTGTGGCAGAGCATTGGGATGAAGAACAGTAGCAGTGGTCACAACTGAAATCCCTTCCTGTCCCAGAGTCATCTACATAAATGTCATCCATGCAGAAACCAGGCTATTTTTTAAAAGTTATTATTATTTTTTTAAACAGAAAATACACTCTCAACATTCTTCCCCACATATATATATATAAAATAAAAATAAAAGTGTGGCTTCCCACTGGGCAGAAACATTGGGGCAGTCATATCTGGCATGAAACAAAATTATGCCAGGGGTTGTGTGTTAATCATTAATTGGCCTAGATTGTCCGTGTGCTCTGGCACTATTCAGTTTACCTCTAGAGATGGAGCTAGGGTAGCCCACCTGCTCCAGCTCTGCAGCAGTACCCTGTCTTGTAATACAGGAACCACTGGCTTAGGTGTCTTGAGCTGAATCATATTGTTAGTGATTGTTGTTATCATTCCATGAAGAAAGGGTCTAAATTCACGATATTTCAGAGATGCAGCTGTAGAAATCTGGGGCCTTTCTTCCAGCTCCTAGTCCAAAACTCCTTCTGATGTGCAAACACGAGGATAGGTGAAATTCTCCCCAGGACTCAGCCAGCACTGACCTGGCGTCACATTATTTACAGAATCTCTATGCTTCAGGCAGATTAGAAAAAAATGTGGCCAAACAGTTCTACCAGTTTGCAGAACAGGATTCCAGTATCTTGTCTGCTTTGTTTTTGAAAATGCAAGTGCTCTCAACCATAACCTACATAATCTTGTGGGATGTCCTCCTGCAGGACGAGGCAAAATGCCAGCTAGAACTTGAGGAGGAAACTGGCACAGAAAACACGTCCTTGTGTTTCAAAGGGCTCTTCATGCTTTCCAGACAAATTAAAGAAAAACAGTTAAAAGAGTACTTCGAAGACACCATGCACCTGTATTACCTAACTCAGACCCATGCCAGCCTTCCCTCTCTGAGGATTTTGGAGAGCTCTTGTGAGACAGAGGGGTTCCAGCTGTGCATACCCAGACTGTGCACCTGAGTTGATCTGTGGGATGAGCTGTGACAAAGAGAAGGACTTTGGGGATCACAAGCAAGGCTCCAGGAGTGCTGGTGTATTACTGTCAGGGACTGATGGTTGCAGCCCACAGCAAGTGTTTGAAGAAGTCAGATCTGTAGAGGTGACTGCTCTGATAGACACACACGTGCTGTTTTAGGAGTTTTCTCTACGTGCCTCTACGGGCATTACTGCCAATAAACCATCACTCTTCAGAAGGCCATCTGCTTGCCATTAGTGTGGATTTCTGAAGAACTGTTGACAGCTGAGTCTGACAGATAATCACAGGGTGTTGGAGCTGGGGCCTGCCCACCGGTGGGAGAGCCACATCTCTTCCTGGAAAAGCAAAGGAATAAGGCTTGAGGCATTGCAGTTGGAGTGGAGTTCTTGTAGTCAGGACATTGCTAATTCAGATGTTATTCATGCAGAAGTGGACAAGAGACCTTCTGCATCACTGGACCCTCCCAGCTGAAGTGCCAGACCTACTGCTATGGCCACACTTATTTCAGTATCTGTGTTACTTCCCTGCAGCTCACACCGATGTACTCAAGCACTATGTTCACAACACTGGCTAAAGTGCAGCCTGTCAGTGGTTCTTGCAGGCAGAAGCTCCAGTGTGCATCAGCAGCTGCAGGGCTCACCAGTCTCACTCTTCTCAAAAGCTGCAACTTTACAAACATTAAGTGAAAAATTTCCTCTAGCATCTTCTGTTATTGCTGATGACACCTTTTCTGCAACAGGCAGAACACAGCTGAGCTCTTCGCCTTGCTGCTTCCACAAATGTTTGAGCTGGTCCTTTCCCTTAGATTATTTTGGAACACGTGCATCTGAGGAATTTCCACACCTCCACAAGATCATAGAATCATAGAATCGTTAAGGCTGGAAAAGACCACTAAGAAGATCACAGCAGTCCAACCATCAGCCCATCCCCACCACACCCACTAACCATGTCCTCAGTGCCACATCCACACGGTTCTTGAATACCTCCAGGGACAGTGACTCTACCACTCCCAGGACGCTGTTCATAACAGAAGAAAGATGTTGTAGGCTGTTTTTCACAAGTTTGCAGTATGCAGGAGACACATTAGGGGAATTTAGTAACCACAGCTGAAGGGTACTTGTGAACTTCAATAGTGGCATATTGATGCCTAAGCTCTTCTGTGGACCTAAACCTGCCTGCATGCTCATAGCTGCACATTACTGTGGAGGTATTTGGGCTTGAAAGCATCAAAGCATCAAAACTTCTCAAACTCTATTGCCTTACTTAGACGTTTTCTTCCCACTTGATGTAAATACCAGAAGTTCTTTTTAATTCCTGAAGAAGAGCAAGCTCCAAATTCTGTAGCTGCAGGTGCTGGAGTGAGCACGCTCCCTGCCCATCCAGATGGCTATCATGCTAATGGCTTATTGCCTGCCTGTGGGCAGCTTTGCTGGTTACACCTGGCAGCACGTAACCTGTCAGGTCTATTCAAAGCAGTACTCCTAGGAGTGCACTTCAGCCATGCTCACATCTAGCCTGGTGGTTTGCTGAGTAACCCCTATGTCAGATTTGTGAGAGAGGCCTTGAGATGGAAGGACACACAGGATGGGGAAAGGCAAACCCTGGGGCCCTATCGACTGCCTCCCCAAATGGGTGCATGGTTCTGGGCTGCATGGTTCTGACCTTCTTCTACTGCATCTGCCCAAACCAAAGCTTCCAGCTTCGGCTCTCTACTTCTGTAGCTGCGGTCACAGCTAGAAGCTTCCACAGGCTCTAGCATTCCTGTGACCACAGCAGTAATAGTCTGTAGTTATTTGCTCCTGTACACCATTAAGAAGGTGCCAGATATTTTAGGTAACTTTAAGCACTGTCCAAATCCACAGCTAATCTTGGTCTGAAGAATTACAGGTACAAAATATAGGGGCTCCTAACACTCTGTGTGTGAATCACAGAATCATAGAATGGCTTGGGTTGGAAGGGACATCAAGGATCATCAAGCTCCATGCCCCACGCTGCCCAGCTCCTCATTTAATACCAGACCAGGCTGCCCAGGGCCCCATCCAACCTGGCCTTGAACACCGCCAGGGATGGGTCATCCACAGCCTCTCTGGGCAGCCTGTTCGAGCACCTCACCACTCTCATAGTAATGAACTTCCCCCTTACATCCAACCTAAATCTTCCCTTGTTCAACTTAAAACCATTTTCTCATGTCTTGCTATTATCTATTCTTTCAAAGAGTTGATTCCCCTCCTGTCTGTAGGTTCCCTTTTGGTACTGTAAGGCTGCAATGAGGTCACCCCGCAGCCTTCTCTTCTCCTGGCTGAACAAGCCCAGCTCCTTCAGCCTGTTTTCGTAGGGGAGGTGTTCCAGCCCCCTGATCATCTTTGTGGCCCTCCTCTGGACCCTCTCCAACAGCTCCCTGTTTTTCTTGTATTGGGAGCCCCAGGCCTGGCCAGAGTACTCCAGATGGGGCCTCATGAGTCACAAGCAGTGTGCTCTTGCAGTCTGGAAGGGAAGCAGCTGCACCGAAAGAGCAGTGGCCAGCGGGGACAGGGAGGTGATTGTCCCTCTCTGCTCTGCCCTTGTCTGGCCCCATCTGGAGCACTGTATCCAGATCTGGGGCCTCCAGTACAGAAAGGATGCAGAGCTGTTGGAGTGGGTCCAAAGGAGGGCCACAAAGGTGACCAGAGGGCTGGAGCACCTTTCCTATGATGAAAGGCAAAGGAAGCTGGGCTTGTTTTTCTTGAAGGCTCTGTGAGACCTTCCGAGAAGACTACAAACAGAAGGGAGAGTAGCTTTTTACGTGAGCAGATAGTGATGGGGTGAGGGGGAATGATTTAAAACTAAAAGAGAGGAGGTTGTATTAGCTATTAGGAGAAAATCTTTTACTCAGAGGGCGGTGAGGCACTGTCAGTGGCTGCCCAGAGAGGTGGTGGATGCCCCATCCCTAGAGATACCCAAGGTGAGGCTGGAGCGGCTCTGAGCACCCTGATCGAGCTACGGGTGTCCCTGCTCGCAGCAGGGGAGTTGGACCAGATGGCCTTTAAAGGTCGCCTCCAACTCAAACGATTCAATGACTCTTCAGTACGTCTGCTCAGAGGAAGACAGTAACACAGCCTCCCCCAGGGCAGCCCCTTCCGCCGGCAGCCCCGCCTCCTCCTCCCGGCAGCCCCAGCCGGCATGGCGGCGCCCAGCGCTTAGCTTTGCACGTGTGGGCCGCGCTGCGGGGCTCGAGCCGCCGCCATGAAGGGCAAGTCCTCGGCCCACAAGTCGGGGAACACGCACCGGGTGAGCGCTCGCCTCGCCGGGCCGGGTGGCAGCCGGGGTGGGTCGCTGGGTTTTCGTCCTTAGTCTTCATTGAGGTGTGGTGCCACTGTGGAGGGATGGAGGGCTCTGCAGGGCTGTGGGACGGCTCCCGGAGGGCTCTCTGTGCTGCAGGGGAGGTGCGGCTGCTGGCCTTTCCAGCTAACAGCACGAACGCGTGTGTCCTTTTGTTTTACAGTTTCTTACCTTCTCGGAGCGCTTAAGTAATGTTAATATCGATATTATTCATCGGATTGACAGAACTGGAAGCAGTGCTGAGGTGAGAAGAGCAACAGCAGTCATTTTGTGCTAGAGGACCACAGGTCACTCCATAAGTAGACCCGTGCCCTGAAAGATACGCTTACAGTTTTCTTTGGGGATGAATTAGAAAACACAGCTCTTCCATCAGCTTCTTTCTAAAGTTTCATTTACTGTTTTGTTCCCTTCTTCTTTTGGAAGTGCCTCTCAGATTGACGGTGTCACCCCGATCGCTTCCACATAGTGAGTGGGCCTGTGGGTGACCATCAGCAGTCCCAGGTCCTGTCCTGCAAAGGCTTGAGGGTGCTGAGTAGGTGCAATACTCAGGGAAGTTGGACTAGCACCTTTAAAGGTGCTTTCCAGCCCTTTATAGATCATAAGAAAAAAGGTCATCTGTGTGTCTTGCACATCATCACCGTGAATGCAGTGCTTTGAAGCTTATTGCCTCCTGGCCTGCTGGATTGTATTTCTAAGCTTTCCACTGAATAGCTATGAGGATGCCAAAATAAAACCCAAAGCATTTCATTCCAACTGGGTGGCCGTGGTTCAGCATCTTAGATTATCAGGTCCAGTCAACAGAAGTCTAAAAAGCAATTATGTGAGCAAGTCTTGTCACCGGAATTTATATTAAAAGGTTCTTTGAATGTGGGAATGAAGGTCTTATTTTTCAAACAAATCCCTTAGCACCCTTTGGAAGGAACTCATCAAGATTTCTTAAAATGTTCAAAAAATGTTTGAAGCACCTGGTAGTTCTTTTCACTGGAGCTTTTCTTCTTTACCAGCTACATCCATAAGAATTGGTGAGCTGTTATTTTGTCTTTCTTTTGACAGGAGGTTGAAACCTACTTTTACGAAGGACTACAGAAATGGAGGGAACTGAACCTCACTCAGCATTTTGGTACCTCATTTTTATTTGTTGATATTTTCTGCCTGTTCTAGACTGTTAAAATACATTTCTTCTGCATCTGGAACAGTCTGAGAAAGTTCATGTGGGTCGGGTTTTGAATTGGGCTTTGGTGAGCCATTATTTTTAACATCCTTCATGTTCACTGAACTATAGTTTTCATGATTTCTCTTTCATGCTTTCAACAGTGCAGTTTTACAAAGAAGTGGCCAACAAGTGCCAGTCCTTCAACCAGCTGGTCTATTACCAGAGTGCCATTGTGCAGAGCTTGAAGACACATTTGCAAGTCAAAGCCAGTCTTGCTTATCAACCGTTGTTAGAGTAAGTATATGGTGATCAAACCTAGAATTATTCAAGTTGAGAAAGACCTCTAAGATCATCTAGTCCAACCATCAAGCCATCACTACCATGCCCACTAAGCATGTATCTCGATTCCACATTCACATGTTTCATGGAACACCTCTAGGGACAGTGACTCCACCACCTCCCTGGGCAGCCTTTCTGAGTACTTGAACGCTCTTTTGGAGAATAAATTTTCCTTAATATCCATCACGAACCTCCCCTGATACGGATTAAGGCCATTATCTCATGCTATCACTGTTAGCCGGGAGAAGAGGTCAACTTCACCTTGCTGTCGCCTCCTTTAAGGGCATTGAAGAGGGCGATAAGGTCTCCCATGAGCCTCTTCCATTCTAAACAATCTCAATTTTCTCAGCTGTTCCCCATCAGGCTTGTGCTCCAGCCCCCTCGCAGCTCCGTTGCCCTTCTCTGGTCATGCTCCAGAGCCTCCATGTCTTTCTCGTAGCAAGGGGGCCACAGCTGAACACAGCACTTGAGATGTGGCCTCATCAGTGCCATGTACACAGAGATGATCACCTCCCTGCTTCTGCTGGCTGCAGTATTTCTGATACAAGCCATGATGCCATTGGCTCATGTTCAGTCAGCTGTCAGCTGACACCCCCACACCCTTTTCTGCCAAGCAGCTTTCCCCAAACCTCTGCCCCAAGCCTGTAGCACTGACTAGGGTTGTGTGACCAAAGTGCAGGACCTAGCACTTGGTCTTGTTGAACTTCATACAATTGGACTTAGCCTGTTGATCCAGCCTAACATATCGCTCTGTAGGACCTTCCTACCCTCCCTTCCTCCCAGCTTGGTGTCATCTGCAAACTTAGTGAGGGTGCACTCAATCCCTCTTGTCCCGATCATCAATAAAAATAGTAAAAAGGATGGGTCGCAATACTGACCCCTGAGGAATGCTACTAGTGACCAGTTGCCAGCTGAAGCCTCATGATATTACAAATAATCCCAAGTCTTGTTCTGGGTGTTCTTTATGTTTTTTGTACATGAGGAAAGAAGTATAGCAATGAGATACTTAAAGTGGTCATATTTGTCTGGTAGTGCTTTATGATCCAAGGTCTTATAAAAAAAAAATAACAAGTTACCGAGTGTCTGATGGAAAACTAATGTGCTTTGGTTGATGTTGATCTTTTATGTTTGGTTGATCCATTTTTCTTGTTTAATGTTATCTGCTTGAATTTCTTTAAAATTGTTGCCATCCACAGCTGCTTACAGGTGATGTTTAAGTAGAGGTAAGAAACAAGAGTAACGCTGTCCATCTTTCCAAAAAGATTGTGCTCAACTGCAATCAATGCTTGGCTAGCTTTTTATTGATTAAAAAAAAAAAAAAGAAAGAAACAAGAAACAAAAACAAAATGTACTAACACTGATAAATTGTCTGAATCAGTCTAGTGGTGCAGCTGGCTCGAGATCTCCAGGCTGATTTCTATCCTCACTTCCATGACTTCTTCGTGGCCATCACCAAGTTGCTGGATACACAGGACACAGAGCTGCTGGAATGGGCTTTTACTTCTCTTTCTTATCTCTACAAGTACTTGTGGAGATTGATGGTGAAGGACATAAGCAACATATATAGGTAAAAGCTCTTTTTAATTTCTGTCTTGATTGGCATCTATTGAATGTTACAGGAATGCAAGTGCTGTACGAGTATATGGCTTAGTGCTTTAGTATACTGGTAGCATGCTTTCTCTGCTTTCTAGGATAGAGCCCTGTTATCATATGCAGTTCCTTTGAGATCCTCCTGACTGGGGCACTGTGTAGGAGGAGGAGTGTGTGTTGATCTGCTGTTTTCAGCACTCATCCTTCTTCTGGTTTGATGGACACGGGTAGTGATAGGAGAGGAAGCAGCTACCTAAGCTGGGTAAACAAAGCTCAGAAAGGCACTGGCAGCTTAGACAAGTCTAAATTCAACACAGGTCTCTTGAGTAGCTGTCAAATACCTCAGTCTTATTTGTATTGTTTCTGTCTTTTCCAATTGTAGGCACTTAGACATGCAACATTAAATGGATTCTTTTGAGTCTTCGATTGCTCCTGTTGTATTTTGCCCTTTATGTTCTTATGTCTGTTTAGAGAGGGAGCAGACAGGCTGTGCTGTATGCTGTGAAACTTCTTGCCACAGGATTCTAGGCGTGTAGAGTTGGGCATAAACTCAGAAGGAAATTTGCCAAGCTTGAGGGAATTTCCAAATGCACAGGAACCAATTCTGGCTTGAGAAGTCCCTGTGATGCAGGTGGTTGAAGGCTATTTTTGTGTGTGCTTGCCCTCTTTAAATTTTTCCCACGCATCTGCTCCTGGCTGCTTCAAGTGACTGAAGCTGTGCTGGATGGACTGTATTCTGCCCCATGATGGCTGCTTGCTCACTGTCGTGCTGCAGTGGTAGCAGCTCTCTTCTTTATGTCCTAGCCAGTGGGTCCATGCTGCTTCTTACTAGTTTCAATTCAGAACAGATGGAGCAAAAGATGGGTTACAGCTTTCTTCTCCAACCCAGCGAAAGCTGTCAGGCATATTGCAAAAACATCTGCTTCTCTGTGAATCTGAGGCACCACGCTCTACACTTAACATGTGCTGAGCCACTTGCAACTGTCACTGGTGTTTACCAAAGAACTGCAAACACTTGTCACTCCTCTCAGTAGTGTTTTTGGAAAATCTACATGCACAGGAGAGCTTGTTGGCTCATCTGAAATACAAATGTGGCATATCAAGTAAATTTTGGTTTAACTAAGTGCTGCTGAGTGTATCTGTTGAAAATCTTGATGCTGCAGTTAGATCTATATGGATCCAGAGTTGTTACAGGTATCCAGGCTGCACGTTAAGTTGCCTGGTGTTGTTATTTGATAGGGAGGTATACAGGCAGAGTGGGACAGAATGGAATTAAGGAGGGTATCTGCCATCCTAGGCGGATGGCTTCTTGGTGCTAGTAAAACGTGGCAGTGTAAACTGAAAACATAATTTTTAGAGCCAGTTGATGGCAGTCCTTGCACAGCCTTTAAGACAATTTATTACTGTGTTTCTTTTTAGCCTCTACAGCACCCTTCTGGCTCATCACAAGCTTCACATCAGAAACTTTGCTGCTGAAAGCTTTGTCTTTTTAATGAGAAAGGTAAGTGAGGTGTTTGTACCTTGACACACTCTCATGGCTTCACTATATGAGTTTTCTGCAAAGGAAAAGAAGGCCTGAGCTGGCATTCTGCATGTCCTGAGTTGTCGTTCTCAGTGAGTGTTTTGATAAATATCTCATGGATTTCATATCAGCAGTGGCAAATAGAGACTGTAACACTCTGTTTTAAGAGCAGTCAAACCAAATGCTTAAAAAAACTAAACAGTGTTTAGTTGTTTTCAGAAGTTGCTGAACCTCAAGTCCTTTGGCACAGAGGGTTTAAAAATCTATGAGCAGAAATCCTTGCAGTATTCCCAGATGTCACTGTAGTTTGGATGACTCAATTCGGCTTTCAGCTGATGCATGTCTCCTTCCACACCAGAACACTGACCTTTGTATTTCAATTGGGACCAGTTTAGCAGTGCATTTATGCACATGCTTGACTCTAAAATAGTAAGAGTAACCAAAAGGACATATTTCAGCTGCAGTGGCCTCACCATGTCCTTGGTGGTTGCAGAAATGATGATGTTGAACAGGTGTAGAAAGGCAGGACTTAGAAGTGCAGTGTGGTGCTATGGAGCCATTGAATTGCCTCTGTCCGTCTTGTAGCTCATAGAAGATGACCTTTTTTTCTTCTTGTGTTTCGTAGGTTTCTGATAAAAATGCCCTCTTCAACTTAATGTTCCGTGACCTGGGGGAGCACCCCAAGAAGGTGGAAGGTGTGGGACGGCTGCTTTTTGAGATGTGCAAGGGTGTTCGAAACATGTTTCACTCTTGCACAGAGACGGTAAAGACCAGAAGAAGAGAAAGTTGGTTTAATGGTTCTGCAGTGGAGCACTGGGTGAAA
Organism: Gallus gallus; assembly: GCF_016699485.2. Taxonomy (NCBI): domain Eukaryota; kingdom Metazoa; phylum Chordata; class Aves; order Galliformes; family Phasianidae; genus Gallus; species Gallus gallus. The sequence continues at coordinate 47,695,588 of NC_052532.1, forward strand.
CCAATGAGTGTTGCCTTGTTCCTTTCTCTGGGTCCTTAGTGATAAACACACTGTTTATTATTTAACGGGATCTGAAAGCCAATTTTTAAAAACCTTTTTTTGAGATGGACTGTTTTTTAAGCATTCCTATATGATATCACTATATATCAAAACAATACTGCTTGATAACGGCGTACATGTTTTACACCCTCTAGGTGAATCTGAAGACAATTCAGATTTTAAGTGATAACCTAATTTTTTTCCCACTAATCATTCTAGAGAGAATTGAGATCACTGAAATACAATAGTATCTTGCCCTAACTGATTTTAGGATTTAGTTTTATTTTTTGATTTTTTAGATTTATTTTCTGAGGTTGTGATATGCTCTTTTCCTGTACAGGCTCTGAAATTAATTCTTGTAAAGCTGGGACCTGTTACTGAAGAGGAAACTGAACTACCATGGATAACAATTGGAGAAGCCTTTGAGCAGATGATCAGATCAGCTGCGGTGCATATACATAGGGAGCATTTCGACATTGTTTTCAAGTGCCTGAAGGTATGCTTATTTCCTTTTTTTTTTTTCCTTTGCCTCTCTTCCTGAGAGACTGAAGAAAAGCTGTGTGTACTTGCCAAGAAAACTGTTTGTGTCCTGTTAGACTAGAATTGGGTTTTCTCTCTTTTGGAAACATTAACTTGAGTGTCATATGTATGGGAAAAAATTCCATCCTTTTTTTTTTTTTTTGCAAGTCCATAGTGACCCAGGTGGCTGTGCTGCCCTGTGAGTGGGAAGGAAACCACTGTGAACGAGCTTTAGAACTTAGTCCCACATCTGGGCAAGGAGTGTTTGTAGGGTCTGCTTTGGCGGAGATGGGTATTACAGGCCCCTTGCTGGGCTTTCCTTATGCTCTGCTGAATCAGATCTACTGGTGGTTCCAGAACAGCTTTGTAATAGTGAAGTGAAAGCTTCTTTCCTTTCAGTTCTCTTCACATCAAAGACTTGGGCCGTGCTTGGAAAGCCAAGTTTAAGCCTCAGAGCCAAGTCCTGCAAGTCAGAGTGTGCGTTTTCCGTTTGTGCATTGCCATGTTGCATCGTGGTGATTACACTCTGAGGTCTGAGGGAGGAAAGCTGAGTGCCAAAGGCTGTGCTGGGTTAGGGTGACGTAGAATAAGCAAAGGGCATAGCAAGTGGATTTTACTTACTGATCTCCATGTAGATGTGTTATTCCTAGGGACTGGGATTTGCTAAGAGAGATTGAAACCTTCTGCAAATGACGGCGTATGCTGTCAGCTTTGCTCCTCAGAAGGGTGAAATGGAAAACTGGAGGAAACGGTACACATGCAAACCTAATTTAGGGCAGTCCTTCCAGCACTGACAAATAATCCTATTTGTGCGATACTTGGACCTCTAACTACCCATAGTTTGAAATGGAAAAGTAAATGAAACAGGGTCTGATCTTTTTTTCTGAAGCATTTTGTTTTTCTTTTTTATTTAAACAGGAGTCACTCTTAAACTTGCAGAGCAAAATAACTAAAGTCAACTGCTGTATGGCTTCAGAGCAGATGGAAAGGGTTCTGCGAGCATATCTGATCCTAGTGGAACATGCAAATGGATCCAAAATCTCACAGCCGGAAGAAGTCTGTCAGGTAAATCAGACCATTGCTTCGCCTTGCCTGCCAGAGAAGTATCAACTGAATCTGGAAGATAGATGGTCAGCTGAAGCACTGAAACATTCCTGCTGCAGTAACAGGCTTAGGATTTGTGTTAAGTGAACAGAGAGATTTATGGGGGAGTAATGCTACCTCTCCAGTTCCGTGAGAATTTTCCTGCCATGTAATGCTTGTGTAGTCTTCCTTTAAATAAGCAGGGAGAAAAGTGAGATGCTGATGCTAGAGACCACACTGTACTGTAATTCCTGCTACTATGAAAGAGAGCTAGGTGCCCCCAACCTTGTGCCTGTGGTAGAGCAGTTCCACCAGATTCATGTGTATTTGACCCTGTGGATTCAGCTGCAGATTTCATGCCTTCAAACTTTGATAGGGCTGTTCGTATTCATTTTTGTGGGTTGAAGCTTAGAACACTGTATCCTCCTACTCCAGGGACTGTCTAGGTCATTCAGACCAGACAATCCCTGTCTTACTACATAAATACCAGTTCTCTCTCTTTCATTTCAGGTTTTAATAAAAATGTTACAGACACCAGATCTCCTGCCATCTTGCTGCAAGATCCTGCTGAACACCATTTCTGCATTACTGCTGGCTGAGAACGTTCTCTTACCTGACTCTTTGACCAAAGAAGCTATTGAAAAGGTAACAAAGACTTCTTACTGGAGAAATACCAGACTCCAGGTTCCCTACAGCAGCCTGATTTCAGGGTACTCCATTTCAGGCTGGGCAGTAGACTACAATGTTCTCTTTAGTTTTTTTGCACTGAAAAGGGAGAGACTGCCCAGTGCCTAAAATAATGCCTACTATGGTCTTGGGACTCCTTGAGAGTCTTGCACAAACTATCAGCGTGTTATAACAATGCCACTGTGGCGAACGTACTTGCAGTGAAAAACAGATCCTGCTTCGAACACTAACAGCATGTAGTAAAGACAGAGAACAGAGGGGGATTGTGTTCTATTGTAGATTATGAAACAGGCCAGTGAGTTGGACTTGATTGAAAAAGTGTATTTTTCACTTAGTTGACAAACAGCATGGGTTTGGCTGGTGAGCATGGTTCGTGCAAATTTGACTTAGAAACTACAGGACTAGGCAAATTTTAGTATAACCATTACTCCTGAAACATCAACAGGATCGGTTGCATACATTCATATGAAGTGCAGTGTAGCAGGTTGATCAGAGGTGCTGCTCTGAAGTGCTCTGCTTTGGTTTTCTTGTTGTAGTACGTGATAATTGTGCAGTTTACACCATAGGCCATAGTTGTACTGTGTATGCAAAAATATGTATGGGAAATAAAGATGTCACGTGAATTACAATTGGCAAATAAGGCTGTTGCAACTATTTAGAGAAGATCATGTGGATTTCAGTGTTGGCTTTTGCTGAAAGAGATTGGTTCTGCCTGCGTGTGGCAAGGGTCCAGTTCTGTTCAGGAGAGGTGATCCTTGAAACATTTGATTAAATTTGTGTGGGCTTCTGTTAACGTGAAGGAGGCTTAAAGCTGTCCTTATGATCTGAAGGGTCTGGGAAAGAAGTTCTGGGTGCATATTTCTGTGTTGCACATCTCAGTGCTGAAAAGCTGAAATTCCATGTGCAAACAGGGACGGTTTCCATCTTGTTCCCTTCAGAAGCATCTAGGTTGGCTTCCTCCTTCTGCAGCCAACTATGGTGGGGTCATATACCAGGATATACACAGCAAGAATGCTGAGTTGAAAGACCTTTTGGGCCTGAGCTTCTTTCTAATGGTTATAGTGTATCTGTGCTGCAGTCAGAGAACTTTCAGCTTACATTTTCCACATCACTTTAAAGAGATAGCTGAGCTTTCTTTGCAAAGAGGCAGCTTGGGCTTCACAGGGTTTATTACAGGGTTCTGCTGCTTCTACACCTGAGCTGCCACTAGAAATGGTATTGCTGTGTGTGGCTGCCTTAAAAACTCTGCTAGCTGTGAATAGAAAACCAGGTGGGTGTCTAAGAGTTTAGAGCGTGGCTGATTGATAAACCAGAAAAATTGTCCTATGGTTAACGGTAACTTCAGTATAGGATGTTTCTTCTTAATCTGTTCCTGTCTACTTCATTTGCATCTGGCAGGTATTTGGAAGTGGAATTGAATGGTGCTTTCTTTTGGACTTCTCTGAAGCAATGTTCACAATGAAGCAATTTGAAAGGGTAAGCTGAAAATCTTGTGCATTTTGTTTATTTTTTGTTGCCAAAAGGAGTGTAAGATGCCACTGGGATGAGGACACCTGAACAGGAAAATCCTTCTGTAAGTGGAAAATTCACAGTATATTTATTTGCCTTGTATGATGAATCACTTACCTGTATTGACATGATGTTTAAGTAAACTTTTAGCGTGATCTGGTTAGAATGAAAGAAGCTTTACTTATGCCATTGTGTCAGAACTTGGTGTTCGGGGTTGAAGAGACCATCTGTGTTCACAGAGAGAAGCTTATGTGTTGAGAAGTAAAGATGTGGATTTGTTTTAGATAGGATGAGGGGAAAATAAGTGGAAATGAAGAATAAGGGATATCTGGTAGATCAAGCCTGGAAATGGTGATCTGGTCGGAGTGGAACAAATTAAAGGAGTTGGGATATGAAAGCACCGTTGAACAACTGGAAGATCCTGACAAGATTGGTCAGGATTCTTGGGAGTAGACTGAGTTTTTACATGAAACTACTGTCCTGTCTCCAATAACAGGATGTCTATGTGCTGATGACTTGGGGCGCCAGAACTGATGAGAAGTCTGGTGCTTTGGTAGCTCATTTGTGCTTGGCTTCCTCTGTAGCTGATGTTATGTGCTCTTGTGGTTTTGATGACAGTTACAAAAAACATTACTGAACTTTGATTTTTCTTTTCCCCTTCAGCATTTTCTTCCATGCTTTCTAAAGTACGTTGAGCATTGCTTCTCTGGCACAGATGTGCTTAGAAAGGATCAGGCAACAGCAATTCTGGCTAAACTCATTCTGGTGAAAGCAGAGCCTCCTACCATTGGTTCAATGGCATTTGAAAAGTATCCTCTTCTTTTCACCGAGTCATCATCCATCAGGTGAGACTTCACAGGTTTAGCAAACACTGCATGTATCTGCATGGCTGCAGATCTGAAGGCTCGCAAGGTGATACAGTGGGATCCCATTTTCCTTTCTGAGATGATTTAAGAAGAGATACCGCTTTGGGAAGAGTATCACTCATCAAGACTAACCTCCTATCTGTGCCTCATCTTTCTTCCATGTATGAATATGTCCTGTCCAGGAGCTTGCTGGAAGCAGTGCTGTAGTCTTACCATAGAGCACAGCTGGGTACCATAGTGCATATAATTAATCCAGATACAGTGCTATGCTGGCACAGCGTGGCTGCTTCTGGTTGCAGAGCTAAGTTGACTGCAGCAAGGTGTTTGCTTTCCCACTGGAACCTCTTTGGAAAGATTTGAGTGACAGCAGTCAAGCACAGAATGACCATTGCTAGGCTTATGATAATGACTGTTAACAATCACTCTAGATCAAAACTTTTGCCTGCTGAGTGGTGACTGATACCGACATTTATGTAAGATTTTATCTTTCCTAAAAGCAGTTCATTCTGTGGGTTTCCTTCTGTTTTTACTGAGTGGAGGTATTGAGGTTTAGGGAACAGAAGGCTGTGAGTCAAAAATAAAAAAAAAAAAATAAAAAAATTATTTTTCTCATATTCTTTCTGTGGATTTTTCTGGATTTTCAGTGATAGGGAATACATAGCTGAGAGAATGTTGCTCTTTCAATGTCAGTGTCTGAACTTCCTTTGCTGCAGATTAAATCCATTGCTGCTTATCTTGTCTGCATGAAACACACAGAACAGATTATTTCATCCTCTTTGCATCCAGCTTTTACAAATAACAGACTTTGATCATCAGAAACATCACAGATCGTTTCTGTGGACCAGCAATCCTAATTCCTTGAGGTTTATCTGATAAATTTTGTTTCTTAAACCTCTAATCATTTTTTATGATGCGTTTTGTTAGCTGCTTGCTTTCTTGAAGGGTGGAGCTCATGGAGCTTTCCAGCTGTGGTCTTGCAAGTGCTGAGTGGAATGGAGAGGTTGCTTTCCATGAGGTGTGAAGTCCTCCTGTTTATATGTTCCAGTATGCTGTCAGCTCCTTGTGCCTGAAGATACAGCTTTGAATCTGGTCTCAACTTGTGATCCCTTATAAGTCACCAAACTGTTAGCTAGCAGGTTGTTTTCTGTCTTCTGTTAAACTTTGCTAGTATCTGGGTTGTTAATAAGTAAGAATCACTCTGAATCCCAGAGACAACTCTCAGGTGCTTCTCACCTTAGTTGTAAGGATGTCCAACTGAGAATTAGACTCTTTCCTTCTAGAAAGGCTTTTAAAATTTAAAATAAAGACCTGAATTTATTGCATGGGAAACACGGTACATTTATCATGGGAGAAAGAGGAACGGTCTCTGATATGCAAGGGGTTTAGTGGGTTGCTAAAAAGTTTTGATTTTATTTCTAGCTCTAATACAAGACAACAAACAAGTAAAAGACAAGGAGGAAGGGCAGAAGTACCAGTGCTTGATCATGTGCTGTCTCTAATCCAGTTACCAGAGAATGAAGACATCACTGACCTTTCACAACCTTGGGTTGCCTTGGTTGTACTGCCACATATTAGGTAAGGGATACTCTAAGGTGCTATTGCTGTATATTTCTGTAGTATTATCTACTTCACCATCTATGAAAAAACAGTTTACTAAGGTAAGCTCAAGAGTTATTAACTCTAGTTTGGGTAAACTGAGGTAAAAAGCTGGAAAAAAAGCTGTGTGGAAATACTGGGTCCGTGGTAAAGTCAGGAGTGGGATATCAGTTTCTTGGTTACCTGCTCCTTTAAATTTAGTACACTAGCACGTGGAGTTGTTCCTGACACATTTCTGTTTCTGTTTTTTAAGCACTATCCTTTCTAGACAGCAGTGTTTTCAATAATTATTATATTATTGTATGACAGAGGGACTTGGAAAGAGGGTGCTCTTCTGCAGCTTAAATTGTGACTCAGAAATAGCAAATATGGTTTGCTATTGATTTCAGACTTGGGATAACCTCTCTGTAATTTAACATGAGATAGATAGGAAAGGAAATATTTGTACATGTCTATGTGTGGGTGTTAATATAGAGATAAAAGGCTTCCCATTTATTTTGAACAGACCAATGGACAAAGAAATGATCCTGCCCTGCGTGACAAGTTTTATAGATTCTCTGTTCACAGCCATTGACAAAGGAAGCCTCTGCAAAGGTCAGTAACTGTTAGTTCCTGTTCATTTGCTTTCTGTTGAGACCTAAGAGGGAGAATAAAAAAAGTGGCTTTGCTGATGACACAAAACATGAAAGTGGATAGCAGTAGCATTGTATCCATATGTACTGAGCAGTAAAACTAGAACAGCAAAGCCTGGGGGAAACACCCTCTGGGAAACAAATCTGCAGTTGTTACTGGTAGTCATAATGGATTGGTAGATGTTCCACAAAGTGGAGGGCGGACTCTCCAAACTGAAGCCTGATCGAGATAATTGAGAAGAAAAATTAGAGTCATGTAAAAGAGGATGGAAGTCCTTTCAAGCCAGATCCAGGCTGAAGCAGTCAAGTGAAGGAGAGACTGTTGACTGACAAGCTCCAATTAGACTATTCTAAACCTATAGCTCAAATTTTGGGACCTTATCATCTCTGACATATGTGACAGCACCAGTAATAAAATGATGTATCCTCCATCTGGGCACAGGTGGTCACAGGAACCCTGCTGGTTGTCTTCTATCACTGGCCAGAAAAAAAGGAATCTTTTAGCTTAGCTTGCGTGGTACAGGGAAGTTGTTACTCACAGAGATGTCAAGCATTTGGCTTTGTGACAAAGTACGAGCAAGTACTGGAATACCCCAGTTTCAATGTTTTTTCTTCTGTGGGTTGAAAGAGCTTACCTAGAGCCTGGCCTTTCTCCTTTGTAATCTCTTTATTAACATTGCTGACTGTATCTGCTAACTGGTTCTGCTGCTTTTTCCTTTCTAGTGTTTGCCAAGCATGGTCCTTTCTGATTTAGCTCTTTCTTCCATCCTGTTTACAGGTTTTGCATGCTTTCATGATTATGTGACTAGTAATAGTTTGCTCTAGAAAGGGAATACCCAAACCTTTTTGTGGATTGCATTCTTGGTGGCAGCAGTAGCAGCTCTGCACCAGCTCTGTGTGCCCAAGAAGAGGCATGTTCCTGTTTCCTCCTTTGCTGCTAAAGAAAATATAACAAATGCGGCGTCAGTCCTATGTTTCTTTTTTCTGTTGCCCTGTACTATGCTTCCTTACCTTCCTTCCAAACCGGTATCCCTGGACACTTTGTCCATCTTTTGCATTCTCTTCAGCTCCATGGTCTCTGCAACTCCTTCACCTTCTACTAGGACTCCAGTCTCATTGCCTGTGCAAGGTGCAGTCAGCCCTGTGCTCCCTGTTGGGTCTACCCGGCCTCTAGCCTGAGGTACTGTGCGTGTCCCAGAGCCAGGTGGTTTTGTACAGTTACTTGGGAGTGCAGAAAAGCAGGTTTGGAAGCTGGAACAGAGCTCAGGAAGAGAAAAATAAAGTAATTATTTTTTTAAACAACCCATTTGCCAACTTAAGGCTGGCAGGGAACGGAATAGCCCTTCCCCTTCTTGCCTGAAAGGGCTTTGGATGACCTGTACTGTTGGCAAACCTTTTATCCCCAGAGGAAGCTGGAAGTTTATGAAGGGAATGCTGTTGCGTTAGCAAGCAACAGCATTCAATAAACCCAATGTCAACTCAGTATGAGGAATTCAGCCTTTGAATATCTCATACAGGGCTTGGAGCACCTCTTATGCTCCTTTTGCACTGATTGTGGTGCCTGCAGGGCAGTTTCTGATTTCTCACTCCTCTCTCCCAGCTGCTGTTGTGCAGTGGTTTTCCCTGTCCTTAAATCTGCAGTGGGGCCCTGCTGGAACAGCTGGAGCTGGCCCTGCTCACAGAGCCCTCCCTGCAGCCTCCCTAGCACTCAAACTTTGCCAAGTAATACCAATACAGCCATTTGTAGCATAAAGCGAAGGTTTCTGTGACAGTGCTTACTTAGCTCCTGACCTCATCTCCATGCACACGTGGGTGTGATGGAGGCAGATGCAAACTGGGAGCTGCTCACAGCTTTCAACAGTGGCTTGCCAGAGTAGACATTTACTTTGTTAGCCAGAGAAACATTTCCTTTATGGGTTATAAGTGTTAGAAAATACACATATCAGATCTGTGTTCCATGTGTTACTCTGTTTCTTTGACTCTAGCTATTTCAGAAAGGGCAGTCACCCTGCAAGCACAAGTCGTTGAGACCTGAGTAAATATACAGACTATTCTTGTTCTCTCTGCTCCAGGAAGCCTGTTTGTGGCCTGCCAAGCAGTTAGTACTCTTCTCGGTTTGACAGAGTCTTCTGAAATACTCCATTTGTTGCCTGTGGAGCGTGTCAAGAACTTGGTGACGTAAGTAAACTCTGCTTGTTCTGTGGTTCTCAGAGATTTTCCTTCATATGGCAAAGAGTTGACTTGCCTTATACGTAGAAGCATGTTAATGCCTTTTTGTGAGTTGTCTGTTCTGTTACACTAGCATGTTGCTTCAGTATTGTGATAATTTCAGGTAGCAGTGTTGTAAGCACTGGAGAACTGTATAGGTATAATACCTGTTCAGTGGTATTTTCTCTGCAAACCCATGCTTTCTTAGCCAACTGCAGGATAGTGTGTTACATATGTTGCTTCTAGTTTTTCTAGAGCACTACACTTCGTAAGGGTGTCTCACATTATAATAATAAAAGAGACAGTATCAGTGTATTCTGAGTGGTGTCAAAAGCTTGAGATTCAGCAGTCTGCTGGTGGTGTTGGAATTCCCTTGTGTCCTTAGGTATTCACATGTCTGTTTGCTTCACAGTAGGAGTATGCTCAGTTGTTGGGTTGTTTTTTTTTGTATACTCAGTTTTATCTATTACAATCCCTCCTACTTAAAACTAACATGCATAACTGAATGGCTGGAGAGACTGAGGGAGGCTGTTGATCTCTCTCCAGCAAATCCTGCTGAACTTGTTATCTCCCATCATTGCTCTGCTTACAGCATTTCCAAGACTTTGGTGGCCTGAGCTTCAAAACATCCTGCTCAGATAAAAAAGCATGCTGCCCATGTCTGGGGCATGATGGAGGCAAAACAACTTGCCCAGATAAAGCAGGAAGTCTTGGCAGGGAGTTTCAGTGTAGTGCTTCTGTGTCAGCTTTGTGCTGGGTATGTAAATCCCTCTTGGACCAAGGGATGTTGGGTGGCACTAGGAGGATTCCCTGTGAGCAGGCAAGACTCCTGCTGTGACAGTAGAACTGATGTCCCACCTAGGTCCTATTGTTTCTTTTCCATTGCACTTGTTCACTAACTGGGCACCTAGGCAGTGGCAGCAGATTTGTTTTCTGAAGCTGTCTGTATGTGGGTCCAGCTGACCTGCCCCAGCTTGATAGGTCCAATTAGTACAATGGGGGGAATCTCATGCCTCAGTCTGCTATGGGTACTGTCTTTGAGGCTGTGTGCCAGTGTGTTGGTGAATTCTGGCTTCACCAGCCTGAGATCCCTTAATGCTGTTATTGTCACTGCTGCCTTATTTTCAAGTATCTGTATTGTTACAGTGCTCTCTGTATGTTAATAAAACACTCTCTTGTTTTAGCACTTTCCCTTCAGACCCATCAGCATTACTGCTGGCTGATCTCTATTACACAAGACTGGCATTGTGTGGCTGCCAGGAACCTCTTTCCCAGGGGAACCTAATGGACTTGTTTGAGAAGTTACAGCCTAATATCTCCACTGGTATTTCCAAGGTAATCTGCCTTTTTTGTTTTTGTTTGTTTTTTTCAGCACATACTATATGGTTTGTATTTTACAAAGCAATTTAAGTAAGCTAGGTTAAATGAGAAAGACTTGTCAGGAGAAATGTGAGACTGTAAAGGAATTGCTTCTGTAGCATTTGCTTAGATCTGCGTCCATTTCTAAGAGGCTGCTACAGGGCATGGGTTTGCAGAAGTTGTCTTAGTCCTGGGAGACCTGCTTCTTCCCTAGGGATGAAAGCAGATCAGAAGTCTACTGCATTCGTTCTGAGTTGCCTGCTAGACCAGAGGAGCTCATCTGTTTCTCAGCTTTGTAAGGAACCTGGTGAAATCAACATCCTGTGCAAGACATTAACCTCAGTGCAAGTGTGTGTGTCCGTATATGTAGCCTGCATTCTCCTGCATGCTTCTGACGTGTGTTATCACTTTGGGCAGGTCCGACTCTTAACTGTCCGTATTCTAAACCACTTTGAGACTCCACCTTCTACAGTGATTGAGGTAGGGCTAAGCTTAATGTTTTGAATCAATCTGATTTTGATGATTGTGAACCGTTTCCTGCTTTGCAGGAGCAGAGCATGTTTCTGCCCAAGACTGTGCTCTGGTTTTGTGCTTTCACATTCCAGTTTTATCTGTTTATTCCTCTGCCCTCTAATGTTTTCACGTGTCTAAGTTCTGATAAACACCAGAACAAACATCTTGACTTTGTTTTCTGATTCAAAGTAGCTCAGACTCTGTTTACTTTTCTTGAGATACCTTTCCGCAGAAAAAGGATGCTCCAACAAAATGTGTGTCACTTGTTTGTTCAGGGTGATGGCACAGGGGAGCTCCAGTCAGTATTTGCCACACTGCTCCAAGCAGAGCTTGTGCCAGCAACAGTGAATGATTACAGAGAGAAACTTCTCCATTTGAGGAAACTGAGATGTGATATAGTGCTGTCTGCAGTACCAAGTGGATCTTTGCAGGAGGTAAGTAGTTTTTGTCACTTGGCATTTGTCACATTCCCATATTCCTATACTTCTGTTCCATTCTGTGAGTTACAGAGTTTTTAATAAGAGTTCATAAAAAATGAATTAGATCCCAGATCATAGCTCTCGTTTGTCCTTGAGACTATTGTGTTTTCTTGAGCAGTGGTTGTATCTAGATAAATGGCTCACGGACAGTTTGATCAGATGTTATGGAAAGGAGGACAACTCATTCCAGGGAGAAGTGAATTGTCAGCAAATGTAAAACTGTGAACTTGCCATACACTCAGCTTGGTTCAACATCGGTAGGATTCCTTCTGGCCATTGGAAACATAGCTTCTGGATCTTGCTGCAGGGTGATACTCTTTTCTTCCATCTGGCTGTTACATCTCCTGTACAGTTGCACAAAAGGAGCTCTCACCTCTCATTTTCTAGATGCTGGAAGGGTCACATTTCTACTAGTAAAATGTTTGTGAAGTTGGGATGGGAGGATTTTTTTATTATTATTTTTATGGCTGTTGTAGTACTTCTATTTATTTATTCATTTATTGCCTTGACCTGTGAACTCCTCAGAAGAGGAGTTATAGGTTGGTCCATCTGCATTTAGCATTGCTGTGCAGAACTGGCTTTTGCACATTCATGGTACATAGATGTGGTGGATAGATCTCAATGCAGCTTAGAGAAGCAGGATCTACAAATTTCATCATGTAGCTATGAGACAAAAAATGATGTGTGTGACTTGATTCACAACAAGTAGTACATCTGAGAATTTCTTAGATCAAAGTTTCTTCTTTGAGAAGAGGAAAGGTTAGCAGAGCTTAGTTGGTCTTTAACTATTGTTTTTAACTTCTGAACAAGATGGTTCTATGTCATTCTAGGTGCCTCTTCGGTATTTACTGGGAATGCTTTATATTAACTTCAGCCCTCTCTGGGATCCTGTAATTGAACTCATAACGTGAGTATACGTGACAGGATGCTGCAATCTGTGGTTGTTTCACAGAACAGTTCCTTCCACTGAAAGCTGAGGGCAATCTCATTGTGGTCTACAGCCTCCTCACAAGGGGGAGGTGCTGACTTCTTTTCTCTGGTGACTGCAGCAGGGCCTGAGGGAACGGCATGGAGTTGCTTCAGGGGAGGGTCAGATTGGGTGTTAGGAAAAGGTTTTCATCAGAGAGTTGCTGGGCCCTGGCACACGTGCCTCAGGGCACTGATCACAGCCCCAGGCTGATGGAGTTCAAGGAGCATCTGGATAACTCTCTCAGGCATATGGTCTGAGTTTTGAGTTATCCTGCGTGGAGCCTGCAGTTGAACTTTGATGGTCCTTGTGGGTTACGTACAACTCAGGGTATTCCCTGATGACTGCTCTGTGAACAAAAGCTGAGGTTAAAATGTCTGATTTGAAGAGATGTGTGCATGAGAGACTTGGTGTGAAATCTTTCCAAATGGATTTGATCTCTCATATTATAATCTATGCAGCGTGTTAGTTTTTAACTTAATTTTTGATTTTTTTTTCTCACTATTAAGAGGAACTTGTAACAAATATAGTTAAATAGCATCAGAGTTTGAGTCCAAGATAGCAGGATTTGATTAATGTTTCATAAATGCTCAAGAAGCAGAAGGAGCCTTTCAGTTTTCCCATCTCCTGACTTTTCTGTCCTTAGAAAACCTCTAGATTCTACTGAAGCGTAGGGAAGTCTTACCATGGCATCTGCTTAGCTGAATACTGAAGTAAATAGCTCTGCTTTCAGCACGACATTATCTCCTTGTTTTGTTTTTTTTTTTCTCTGATGTATTATTAGAAGGATGAGATTTGTCCCATCAAACTATTGAATTAATAAAATAATATTAAACCAGCACTTCTAAAGATACATCCATGCTAATTCTTTCTTTGGTTCTGTATGGTATTACTGTACAGAAGTCAGTGGAAAACTCAATAACATTTTTAGTCAGTTTGAGTTCATTTGAAGTCATGGGATACAACCCCTTTATTTTAATAATTGGCATTTGGGATCCATGAATGAGGGCAAGGAGGTACTGCAGCTGTGTCCTGCAGATATCCTATCTTTGGACACTCTCATTAAAGCTATAATCAAAGCCTCTGATTGCATTAGCTGTTAGCTTCCCTTGATGCATGGCTTTTTCTTTTGTCTTCTAATTTCATGCTCTTATGTTTTGTTAGTTCTCATGCAAAGGAAATGGAGAACAAACAGTTTTGGAAGGTCTTTTATGAACATCTGGAGAGGGCTGCTGCCTATGCTGGTAAGTTTCAGCTCCTAAATGGTATTTTGACAGTAACCCAGCTAATTGTGAATGACACATGACCGTGTTTTTATGTGTCCCAAATTTACATGTGATGGAGGAATTCAGAACCAGAGCTCTTGACTGCCAGTGTCATGTCCAGGGCAGGAATGCAGAGGCTTGAGAGAGAACTGTGCCTTCTTTTGTGTCCTAAATAGCAAGAAGTAGATAGAAATGTCCCCCATATGGGGGGAATCCCATGTTGCATGGCTTCCCACAACAACTTCATCTCTGCTTAAGGTTGGCTTTTTCCAGTCTGACAGGAGCAATGAAGAAACTTGTATAATGGAATGCATCATCTTTCTGTTACATAGATTGGGTGGAATTCCTGCAGGCACTGTGCCTTTCTTGACTGTACTCTGTGTACTCTTGAGATATATCTATGAATGTGTGGAATCTGATTTCACAGTACAGATGTGAGCATGCAGCCATTTGTGGGCTTCTCTGTTATTCAAGAGAATTGAACTCAGTTAAGCTGTCAGGGCTGTAAGACATCCTGGAGTACTTTCTAAGCTACTTGGACCTTTCAGGTCAGAGTTAAACATAGTTTTCTGAGCAGATGCTTGACATCAGGAGTCTTGCTTTCACAACAGGAGGCAGATCTCTTTCTGCTGACTGGAGTAACTTGAAGATACTTATCTCATAACATCTGTTGTATAGAAATGGAACTGCAAAATGAATTGGATGAACAGGAGGAAAGCATTGATGAAAATGAAAGCCAGAAGATACCAGAAGGAGGGGTGGGCACTGTCTTCCTGGAGCAGCTAGGGACAAGAACAGACTGCAGCGAGCGGTTGGACCACACAAATTTCCGCTTTCTGTTATGGAAAGCATTAGAGAAGTTCCCAGACAGGGTGGAGCCCAGGTCAAGGGAACTTTCCCCGCTCCTCCTAAGGTTCATTAGGTAAGTACATTTTACATATTGTTTGGGAAGACACGTTGCTTTCTATTGATTTTGATGTTGCTGAGCTTTGAGTCAACAGCTAGTTCTTTATAGACTTTATTTCCTAAATGCATTGCTGGTATAATACCTGTTCCCAGCTAACGTAACTTTTTGATTGAAATAGCATATATCTCTAGCATATATGACTACTGCCTTGCATTGCTGCAACTTGTAGGCAAAGAAGCTTGTATTTGGTGAGAGACTCTCCTTTGAGAGGTTTTAGTCATAGAGCATCCCAAAACACAGCACAACGTGAACGAGAATTCCGTATTGTGCAGTTTGAATTTGTTCTTGCCCTGAAACCCTGAAAAAATGCTGCTTAATTCTTTTCTTTCTTTTTCTTTTTCACTCAGAAATGAGTACTACCCAGCAGATTCCTTAGTGGCTCCAACTCAGGATCTTAGAAAGAAAACTACTGGTACAGTCACAGCAAAAGAAGTATCTGGTGAAGAAGTTAATGACGTTAACATGGAGGAGGAGGGCGAGGAAGAAAGGGAAGAGGGAGAACCAATTACTGTAGGGCTTCCAAAAAAGAAAACAAGAAGAGCTGCTGCTAAGTAAGTATTTTTAGTTTTGTGTTCCTAGTGATTTCATGGAAAGACGCATTCAGTGGTTCCTGCCAAGATAAAGGCTATTTGTAGGTAAATTCATTTTTCTCCTTTTGCTTGCACTTTTTTCAGTGGATTTTAAGAATTTTTAAGTCATAAATTCTGCTTGTACATTACCATGCGAAGGACCTGCTCAGGCTTTATCATTATATTATTATACCTGATAGGCTGTGGTTTTTTATTTTAAGTGATGTGGTATCCTGAAGCCATTTTGAAGTACCTGTGCTCCCTTAGCTTCTCTATTTGTGTCTCTTGATCTTTTAAAACCATGGACGTTGCCAAACACTCTGAAGAATCAGACTATTCATTTCGGCATTTTTGATACTGGGATCCTGTTATTACCTACCTGTTAAATATCTCGATCCCACTTGTCTTCTTGTGGACACGGGTTGTTATACTTTGCTTTCACGGGTTGTTATACTTTGTTGGTACAAAGCTCCATGGCATTGTAATGTCACTGTTTTGCAATACTGAATACTTAGAGGAAGTGAGTCTATATGAATTCTCTATGATTTCTTTAGTGTAGTCTCTTTAAGTTGATAACATCTATCAAAGTGTCCATTACAAGCACTTCATTTACATTTGTATTCTGCCTGTTTTTTGTTGTTGTTTTTGCTAAGAATGGTGCTTGTAGTCACAGAGAACTTCAAAATGTCACCTTACATGTTGGAACACCATGAGTGTTTGAGATGTAAACTATATTGATGTGTAATCCCAGCTTCCTTACAGGTGTTTGATTTTGTTCTCAGGTTCTGGCTTACATATAGAATTTAGCAGCAATAAAAGTTCAGTGACAGTTCAAGATTTTTATCAAAAATAAAAAACAAAGCAAAACTTCCATCTCAGAGTGTCCACGTACTTAAGTAGAAGCATTAGTTCCTCCTAGTGGTAACAAGTCCATGGAAGATTTGCTGGAGACATGTTAATGAGTTCTGGAGTGACCTCTCTTTGTCTGGGTCCTGGGCAGTTCATGCTGCCAGCTCTGTGCTCCTGACCTGGGGCTCTCACTGATGATGGCTCAGCTCTAGCTGGTGCAGTAGGAGAACCCATGGTTTCTCTGTGCTCCTTGTGGGGTTGCTGGCTGATGTTTGGCTCAGCCCAGCTGAACATCTGGGGAGTTGAGTGTAATCCACTGTGAGTAGCCACTGAATGGGGACAGCCTCTACCCACCGCACAGCACATGAGGTAGATGAAATCTTACATCTTCCTTACCTCGGTCACCTCTCTCCCCTCCAGTGGAGCAGATTTGGGGGCAGCAAAGCCTATTTTATAGGAACTTCTTCCTGACTGTGCCTGCAGCATGGCGTAAGTCCAGCACAGTCTGTGGCTAAATGCAGTCCTTTATGTTGGTAGAAGTTAAGGACAGGTAAATAAATTCAACTGTTTGATGTTCCAGGCTGGGCTGGGAAAAAGAAATAAGCTGCATCCTGACTGTATTCCTTTCACACCAAAGTCCAAGCCCATCCGGTGAGGAAGTGGCCTCTTTGCAGTGAGGTGACACCTAGGAGAAGCTGTAGGCGAGAGAGCAGGATACAACCTGCCATGTCTCTGAAGTGGAGACCTATAGACTTGGGATCCTGCTGGGTTTCCCTTCTTGTTAATCAACTTTATAAAAAGTTCCCCTAATGTTGTGATAATTGTTTTGTTTTGTTTTGTTTTTCAGGCAACTAATAGCTCACTTACAAGTTTTCTCTAAGTTCTCCAATCCTCGTGCACTGTATCTGGAGCAGAAGTTAAATGCGTTGTATACCCAGGTACTTGCTGACATTTAGAATAATTGCTCATAAATGCATCCTTTCTTTTCTGAATGCAGTGCCTGCAACTGTGAAAACGTGTTGTTTTCCGAACTCAGCCATGTTAGCTGGAAAAGGAGCTTTGCTTGAGCAGGCTTCATAACAGGCTTCAGTTGAAGTGAGCCACTTAGCAAAGACCTGCTTTTGAGATAACGGACTTAGTTTTGCTGGAGTGGGTCATGTGAATGGATGTGGCAACTGATTAAGTAGTGGGCTTTGGCGGTGTGAAAATGTGGCTGTAAGGAGAACAGGAGGCACAGCAAGGTCTGGAAGAGGATTTTGAATCCAAAGCCTGATGAAGAGCTGAATGCATTTGTTGTTGTCATACAGTGTTACATCAGTAGAGAGCATGGTCAATGTGAAGAGCAGATCAAATTGTTGTAGGCCTTACAGCTATCAGCATTTGTCATTGTGACTTCTGAGATAAAAAATGTATTCAGTTTAGGATCTTCATCCTGTCTAGCATCTGGAGAAGGGAAGTGCAATGGTAGTCATCATTACGAAAAAACAAACTTCTACAGAAAGAGAGAGGAGATACAAATCTCTTGTGTGTGTCTCTCTTTTTACTTCAGTTGTTTGGTTCTAGAGGCAGTCTTTTGATGGCAGTCCTTGATCTACATAGGTATTTGCACTGGCTGTGCTCAGTGTATTACTTGCTGTCGTTATTAATAAAGTAGAAACTGAAGATAAACAGACATTCAGTGAAGAAGAAACAAACAAGAACTAAAGAGCAGAGCCTAGATAATGCCTGACTAACCAAGACTCTATTCTAACACTGAATAAAGAAAGCAGGAAAACAAATCTGAAAATGAGATGTTCCTTTAAGAGTGCATTTCCTTAATTTTATTGTACTTTATTGGTTCTGGATTGTTCAGATGGTTGGGTTTTGCTCTGATCCCAGTTTGTGTTCTCTGAAGGTGCAGTCCATGGGCTGTAGAACTATATTCAGTGGTGTGAACCTACTGGCTCTCTGCTGTGGGTTCTTTCTGGTTCTTGATGTGGAATTTGGAAGGTCCATTTGTTCCCAAACTTGAGAATCTGTGAGGAGTATCAGCTCTGGTTCAGACAACCTCAGAATTATGCACAGGAACAGTTGGTCCATGTGTTTATGTATTCTTGGGAAAATATTGAGCGGATGTGTACGGTGTGTCAACATATTTATTACTGCTGGTGTGTCCATCTGTCAAAAGAACATTGTGGCAGAGTGGCCTTTGATGACTCTGGCCTGTGCTGTTTGGTAGAAGACTGAAGGGTTGATAAGGATGCAGCCTGGGGAAATGATCTGTATTTCCTAGTGCCTAGGCTGTGAGGATTCATCTTCTAGAGAGGGTGAATCTCAGCGAGGCATTGTATGTCAGGTCTGATGAGTATTTTGTGATTGTCAAAAGAAGGAAAGGCAGGTGTCTTGGGTTGGTTTGAGTAGCTTGCCTTTTAATTCGGTCTTATCAGATGCACAACTGAGGCTGAAAACTCAAGCTGATCGTGGCCCTGATTGTGAAAAAGCAATTAAAACTAGGCTACTGGAGATGAGGGGCTGGGGTGTGTCTATAAACTGCCAGCAGCTACATCTGCTTTTTATGAGTGGCAGTTGTGTTTACGCGTCTTGACATTAGACTTGCAACACATGTTCACATGTCCTGCTTCTATTTTGGCAGAGTAATCCAAAACATGCTTGAGTTTGGAAGCCTTGGGTTGTTTCACTGTTTTTGATAGGCAGTTCTACAATTTTGGATATGAGCTCATTTCCCTTCTTTTGTCACCTGCAGTTACTGTCCCATCAAGACCAGAATGTGCAGAGAATAGCTCTTGACTGTATCATGACGTACAAGCATCCTCATCTACTACCATACAGGTAAAAAATCTTTGCATTATTTTAGTATCAGGAATGAGCCTGCTGTCATACATCTGCTTGGAATCAGTTGCCTCAGATAGAGACATCCTTGCTTGTGTTTATTGAAGAAACATAAATTCTCACTTTAGCCAGCTGTACTTTTCATACCTAAAACAGAAAATAAGGCCATAATGAAGTAGTATGTCAGTGTGTCTTTTTTGTTTACAGAAAAATGGCAGTACTTTCATTTTGTCACAGAATAGTACACGCTTAGCAGTTGCATCATTTTCCAAGAGGTCTTTTGTTGCAGTGGTTTATAGCCACCCAGTGAAAACAGCAGCATAAAACTGTAGTTGGTGATGGAATATTCTCTTCAGAACTTGTCCAGAAGGTACTTGCTTACATGATTAGCTTAAACTTGCTGACTTAAAATGTATTTTTTAAAAGGGGTGGGAACACGATACTTTATTATATGCAGCATAGATAGGAAGGTAGAAATAGGCAGAGGGGTGTGTGAGTGTCTGTTTATTCTTACAGCCCCCACCTGCCCAACAGATGATCTTTGTTACTCTCAGGGAGAACTTGCAAAGACTGCTGGAGGACAAAAGCTTTAAAGAAGAAATAGTCCATTTCAGTATTTCTGAGGAGAACACGATCGTAAAAGTGGAGCATCGACCACATCTTGTCCCTGTTCTGATGAGGTTTGTTACAGAGCGCTGGGGTGAAGGTTCCTCGTCAAAGTACTGCGAGCAGAGTTGTGATGCTGCTGCTTCTCATTTTAAACAGTTGAGATAAATCTAGGGTTAATGGTGTAGTTTGACTTTGTAGTTTGTGATCCTATACGTAGCTTCCTTCTTAATGCTGCTTTGCAGTGTGTTAGGCAAATGGTGTATTTGGTAAATACTGTTTCTTCTAAGGCTTACAGAGCTGTGAGACGTTCCAATTCCTCATTTATTACCATTTTTTCTTACTAAGGTATAATAATGCAGGTTGTATAGATTGCTTCTTCAGCAGTGAATACCCTCAAGCTAGCCTGCTGGTATTTTAGCTTTGTATCTGAAGTCTCCAGAAATACATGCTATAGTGAAAGCAGAAGCTGCTCTTTCACTGGATGTTTTGAGTGCTGTGTAGCAATTCAGAGGAGATCCTGAAGGGGGAATTTCCACCTGGTTTATTCACACTGGGCAAAGCTTTTAAACCAAAACAGGTTTCTCCCACAGAGAATGAGGCGAGGAAGCAGATGGCTTGTCGAAAGCTAATACAACCTCTTTTTGGCTCTTGAAGAATTCTCTATGGCAGGATGAGAAACAAAACAGGGAACAAAACGCAGGGCAAGTCTGCAGCAGCCACTCGCATGTCCATCGTTCTGCGATTTCTGGCCGGCTCACTGCCAGAAGAGATCCGGATGTTCTTGGATCTGCTCTTTGAAGCTGTGAAGCAATTCAGCCACGGTAGGTACAGGCAGTAGATCCTGCAGATGTGCTGCTTTCTGAGCTGTTTAGAAGTAGGAGGATACACCTGGTGCCATTTGTCTCTGACAGTGTCTTTGGAAGGATGAAAGGGTGAGAATCCCAGGGACTGGGTTTTCCCTGAGGTTTTACTTACAAAGCACGATCGCTGTCTTTTAAACATCTGAGTTCAGAAAAACGAAGTGACTTGCCACAGCTTTGCAAGTAAGCCATAGCAGGCCAGGAGTGAGCAATTACTGATGCTGCTGGCTGCCCCTGGCTGCTTGGCAGCCTCTGTGCTGTCCTTCCCATGTGATGTGCTACTGAGCACAGGGCTACCAGTATATGATGGCAGTAAACAGATGTTATAAAAAGAGGTTATAAAATGCTCTGATACTGTAGCAGTGGAAAATGTCTGAATGTCACGGAGATGGGTGCGTGGAGCTGCCTTTATTTAAAAAGATGAATCTAAGGAACTGTAGTTTTGGGCTAAGTTATACAATTATTTATTGGCAATTATTTTCAATGTTTTTACAGTGCTTTTCTAAGTTACTGTCCCTTTGTCTGTAACAGGGCCTTGCCAGGCAGCGGTGCTTCGAAGCGTGTCAGAGTTGGATTTAGCTAAAGTCCTGCCTCTTGGGCGTCAGCACAGCCTCTTCAATGGTCTTGAAGTTGTGTTGAAAAACATGGGACATTTGATCAGTCAGTACCTGCCTGAAATTCTACAAATTCTGCTCTGCATGACAGCTGTGGTATCCTGCATTCTTCAGCAAAGAGAAAAGGTATAGTAAATGCTACATGTATGTGTACATCTGTGCATACAAGATGTGGATGAAATTCCTTTTCCTACAGCATAGCTTAGCTTATAGTACACACACCTTCACTGATTCAGGTAAAGGTAATTTCAATGCCTGCATGCAGTGAAGCTTAGCAATTCGATGTCAGCCAAAGTAGAGGCCAGTGATACTGAATGTGCTGTAGGGCTTGGATAGTACAAGCAGAGTTGATATGTTCAGAACCCTGCTTTGGAGTTCTGTTTTTGTTTGAGTTAGTGAAGGCTGGAGGTTGCTACCTGCCTGCTATGTGGGAGGGTGGACGCGAGGGCAAGGTAAGTGATTCATTGTAAGGTCATAACAGGGTCTTATGGCTGGAGGTTGAATTTGATATTGGAGATGTAGCTTCTTGACTGCAGGACTAAAATACTGGAGCAGGGAAAGAAGAGAATTTCAAGTTTCTTGCCTGCAGACTTGAAGGTAAGTTTTACTCTTGATGTGCTCTGTTGCATTGCTAGGTCCCAAGGGAGCTCAGCATTGTGGGTGATCACAGTGATTATGTATAATGATAGTCTCCTGTGATGGGACACAGGGAGAACATGACTATGAGCCATGCTTTCAGCACACTATTAGCACATACAGCTCTGCGTCAGAGGCAGTCGTGCCAATCCAGCGTCACAGTCTGAGTCTCAGCCAGGTACCTGCAGAGCACTGAGAATGTTTTTTCCCTTGGTGTGCAAAGGATGTACTTGCAGAACAAATCAAGCAAGGAAAATATTCTGTTAAAGATTGGCTGCAACTAGAAGTGGGCCGTGTTGGCTTATTGCCACCTTGTGACCAGGAGAGCAGTGCAGAGACTCCTGAACTCATTCCCACACCAGTAACAACTGTGCCAGGAGGGCACAGTGGCAGGGCTGACTATCCAGGGGGAAGGAATATGACTGTTCTGCTTTGATGTGGCTGCTAGCACTTGTTTGTAACACTGCACAGCATTTGTGGAGGCCCTGTTATCTCGTGGGCACTGTTACCAATTGCTTGGAATTAATAACTTTGAGCCTGGCTTTTCTGCCTTTCTAAAACCAGTGCCTTTGTCAGGCTTCAAACCAAGCAGGACAGAAAATGCTGAAGTCTAGTCCTGTGCAGAGCCTGATCATAGGTGAGAAACAGACAAACTGCACAGTCATCGTCATCACTGCGTTGTTGAAAGGAATTATGAGATGGTGGACTGAGCAAGTCATGTGTTGAAAGGAATTTTGCAATGATAGACTGAGCGAGGGATGTTAGGTAATGAAGGCTCTGTCACCATGTGTATGTTCTTGCCAGGACCCAACTGTGAACAACTGAAGACAGAACTTGCCTTGAAAACAATCTATCAACAACACAAACCCTTGCAGTCAGTTCATTAGGATCGTAGCATCCCATAGTCTGACTTTAGCAGTGGATTATATGTTCTTACATGTTAAACTGAGAGAGGAGTTTCAAGAGCTGCTTCATTCATTGCTGGGCTTGTCAAGTTTTTGCCTGGGCTACTACCATAAACCTGGCACCACTTTGTTCCTTGGGGAGTGACAGTTTATCATTTTCCTGAACTTAATTTAGCACTTCATTAGTCTATAAGATGTTAAAAGCTCAAGGAGGAGTGTGAGAAATCTGTTTGTCTTGGCTAATGATTACCTGACATTCTTGGGGGTTGAGAGTAATTTATTGCAAGCTGATAATGCCTGGAGAGTTAAACATCTACACTGAAAGTTTTAAGCTAAGTTATTCATTTCCTATTTCCTTCTGACTGTGTTCAGTGGTGAGTTTCTTTGTCCCCTCAAAGTCTTGATCTCAGAGGACTGCTCTTCTGGCAGTTAAAATAAGGGTCACCATTAGCAATAGCAGGCTGGTTTGTGCTTGCTGGGTGATGATGGCAGGATCAGGTGTTTGGCCCTTCAGGCAGCTTGTTGCTGCTTGGAAGCTGCTTGCACACCATTACATTACTGCATTTCAGCAGAGCTTGGAAGACTCCAAGCAAGAGCATCTTTGATTCCTTTTCTACTGCCTCCTCTTTTTGCATACAATTTTGGATGCAAAGACAGTGTATTACATTGTAGAGGGTGTTGTCTGCAGAGATCTGTAGACAAGTTCAAAAGCATCATATCTTTCAGTGGGGCTTTGGCACCAAAGCCGCTTTGCAAAATAAGGACCTACGTGTGTTCATTCAGTGTGGTGGATCGTGATGCATAATGGAGGCCCTGAGGATCCCAAGATGTAGTTCCAGTCTTAGTCTGACATGGCTCTGTTGTTTCTGAGACAGGAGTCAGTACCTCTGTACTGTATGGTGTACCTGTTCTTGGAATTGTCTCAGGATTTTTCCATAAGCTGCATCGCATGATATAGAAATAATTCAGGTTACTCAAATCATAACAGGGAGAAGAGTCAGGATGCAGCAGTGTGTGAATGACCTTGTGATTAGCTGTATGGCTGACTTCCTTCCTTAAACATTTTCCCCAGAAAGTGTGTGGAACATCCTTCTGTAACCAAATGCTGTAGCTTACTGCATTCTGTTCTATCTGTGGCCAGTGAATTGCTATATTTAATTTCAGAGCAAATAGCGATTGTTCTTGCAGAGGTTTTACTGTTTTCTCTGCTATTTTGTTTTTGCAGGTTCAACCACGGTTGATTAATCCTCTGAAGAACTTGAGACGCTTTGGACTCAAGCTTGTGGTTGAGTTTTTTTCTGATCATGAGACCTACAGCTTTAGCGTGGAAGAGATTGATGCAGTTTTCCATGCAGTGGTATGGCCTCAGGTAATGTGTTTCTTCTTCCAGACTGGCATCTACGTAACCTGTACCGTGCATAGAGCTCCAGTTCTTTATCATTCTGATGTATGTGTGGAAGGGCAGATTGGGCTCAAGTCTGATTAGTCCTGGAGTAATTAAGTCAGAGGCTTAAGTACAAATGAGTTCTTCTGAGTAAAATAGATGTGATGTCTCTGTTCTTTAGCCACAGAAGCAGGTTTCTTCTTCAGGGAAGCAAAATGATACTTCTGGGTCAGTCCTAGGTGCATTTTGTTGGTTTTCTGTCTGAAAGTTACTGGACCTGTGATGGAGGATTACAGAAACAAACATAAGTGGGCTTTCCTGCTGCTGCCAGAAAGGAAGGACTGCAGCATCGTCCATCAGTGGGCTGTGCGCTTTTCTGCTGTCCTGCCAGGAGTCCCTTTTGAGCACAGTGGCAAAGCAGAGGGTTGCAGCTTTCATCAGAGAAGTTCAGACCCCCTTTTAGTTGGGAAAACGCACTGTTGGGAGAGGGAGAGAGAATACATAGTATTGAAAATTAAACTGCACTGATCACGTCAAGCAGTATATATAGCTGTGTATTTCACGAGGCTGAGCAGCAGGGACTTGTCCATCCCAGTCTTCCAAAGCCATGTGGAGCAAAGCAGTGAAAACTTACTTTGGTCCCAGAGCAGTAAAAGCATGTAGTTCAGGCACTGGGTCAGTAAAACACTTAATGCTTATGGGAGCATTGTGTTTGGAAACACAGTAAATCTAAACAGGATGTAGAATTGTTGAAAAGTTATAATTCCTGCTTTCCTGTTGGATTTTAGGAAGACAGTGCTAATTTTGGAGTTTGGATTGTAGCATGATTCAGAAGCTCCCTCTAGGGGCAATTTCTGCCAGTGAACCTGGTGAGGATTTGGTTTTGACAGAAGAGTGATTTGACCTGTGAGCTTTAAGGCTGTAGAACTGATACATATAAAAACTTGGTTTAATGCAGCTGTGCCCGGAGTTGCAGTTTGTTGCAGCCAAGAAGTTGGAGGTGTGGGAGGAACAAGTTGTGCCTGAGGGTCGTAGGCACGTCCAGGAAAGGTGGTTAGGTCTCTGTGGCAAGAGTGGGGATCAATGGGAGTCACTTTTAGGGGAGGACAGAAAAAGTAGCTGGAGCAATGTACAAAGAGAGTAAGATAAACTAACGGTAAGGGAAGAAATATTGAAGGAGATGGAGAAAAAAAACAAAAGATTCGCTTTGTAGAAGCGGCAATATAGTTTGTAGTGGGGTCTTTGTTAGAAATAGGGTTTTAATTGGCCTTACGTACTTTTACTGCATTGGTGTCTGATTTGTATCTCCTTCAGGTTTGCAGGTTGGCCTCAGAGAGCCAGTATTCTCCGACTTTTCTGCTCAAACTCATTTACACCTGGAGTAAGAATCCTAGGTAAGTGCGTGCTCTTGCAATGAAACTCAAGTACTTCTCTCAAATACACAGCATTTTTGTTGAAATGATCACAACACTCTTACCAGGTTATGAATAATTGTGTCAAAACTCATCTTCTCCACGAGGCTGTTACTGCTTTGATAGCAGCCCAGATGCAGTTGTGAAGCTTTACACTTTATGGCAATGAAGCTATTTTCAGTGAGCTGCTTTTCCCATACATGAGCAACCAACCAGATATGTAGACTAAACCCAGCTCGCAGGTCAGGAGGAGAGTGAATTCTTAGAATACACCAGTGTCTAAACCAATTACTTTTATGTAAGTCATCTGAGGAGATGGAGAGGATAGTTTGACAAGATTATTTTATTCTTGTTTTTTGACTCTGTTTCTTTCTACTTTGTGAAAGAAAATGGGCAAATTCAGCACGGAATTCTGAGACTGAAAATTGCAAGAGAGCCTTTTTTGAGGCAGACACTGTGAGAAATTCCATCTCTGCTATCTTGAGTGGTTTTCACCTCTGCCACTGACACACTGCTTTTCCTTTGCTAAAGTGTCCAGCTTCCCTTTTGAGACTTGTCATTTGTAGGCATGAAGAACTTGCACACAAACTTACATTAAAAACATTGGATTGCTAAGATAGGAGCAACCTCTGCAAGGAATCTTGGGCAAACATTTGCAGAGAAAGGACTAAGCTTAGATGATGCTATCTTGAAGTGTGAAAAGAAACTTGATGACCTTTCAACCTCCATTCCTTCTAGTTTTCATAACCCATTTCTGTGGCATCTCTGCTTTTTCCTGTTAACTTTTTTGTATGACTCTGCACAAAAGAATTATGAAGTTCTGTACTTAAATCTTCAGCGTATCTTTTTAATAATCTTCTTCTCAGATACTTCCCCCTACTGGCCAAGCAGTATCCAGATCGTCCAGAGTATGATATACTGTCAAATGTGTTTGCTGTCCTGTCAGCCAAGAATCTGTCTGAGGCAACATCCAGTCTTGTGATGGACATCGCCGACAGCCTTCTCAACAGCCCCAATTTTGAACCCACAGAGCAGGTTTCCAGTTTGAACGTGACTGACTGTGTTGTCCTAAACACTGGAGAAGTGACAGAAGGTATCTGTGTGTAAAAGCTATGAGAGGCCTGGTGGGTGATTTGGAAAGAGAATCATAGAATTGCTAGGGTTGTAAAAGACCCACAGGATCATCCAGTCCAACCATTCACCCATCACCAATGGTTCTTGCTAAACCATGTCTCTCAACACAACATCCAAACGTTCTTTGAACACCTCCAGGCTCGGTGACTCCACTACCTCTCTGGGCAGCCCATTCCAGTGCCTGACCACCCTTTCAGAGAAGTAGTATTTCCTAATGCCCAGCCTGAACCTTCCCTGATGCAGCTTGAAGCCATTAATGATGAGACTGTCTTTGACCTGAGTGAGAATACAGGGAAGGAGACTTCAGGGAAAAGTCATTGTACAGATTTGTCTTGGCTTGCTGAAAAAATGTTAACACCTGCTTATGTCATGACAAGTGAGATCCACGTTTGAATGTGGATAAGGAGGAATTCCTTATGAAGTGCCTACACTTAGTAGGGCTGTAATGCAAGTGCCAGTGCACGTTCCTAGCAGCATGTTCATAATTCCCACTGATTTTTCTTTCACGGATGAAACCTCCTTTGCTTGCATTTCCTCGGTTGTTTGTGTGGGCCTGAATCTTCTTTCTGTTATACGGAGCTTGCTTTGTTGCTTGCAGAACAGATTTGAGTGTTGCTGACTGCTGTATCCCTTACAGAGACCCTCAGCCTAGGTTGTCGCTTGGTCCTGCCTCATGTTCCTGCCATACTTCAGTACTTCAGCAAAACAATGTTAAATGTGGAGAAAATGAAAAAGAAGAAGTACAGAGCTCAAGTCAGCAAAGAGCTGAGTATACTTTCCAAGTAAGTGATTCTTTACAGCTCACAACAGTTGAAGGGTTACGGGGGGGGGGGAGAAAGAAAGAGTCTTTTCTTAATAGGCTGAAAACTAGAAACGTTGTCTGAAACTGTTTAAATTTAGAGTGTTTGAAAATACCTGTGTCTGTCATTGACCTTGGGAGCTGCTGATGACCAACTGGAAGTGTTCAGAAATTGACTCTAGCTGTTTCTATTTGCTGGTTAATCAAATCAATACTTCTTGAGGTAGGAAAAGGTACAGATAGGACTGTAGTCATGTGGAACCAAATACTTGGGCTGATATCATGGAATTGTTGGAGAAGTCTATTAGCCTGCGTGCAGGTGGATGGGCTGACAAAATCCTGTGATACAGCACTGGTGCTGACTGAATCCTTCTTTGCTTTATACTGGTAACTGGGTTGAAATAAACAGTAAATTACATTGTTTTATCATGCAGGATCAGCAAATTTATACAAGAAAAAAGTCAGAATTCAGTGCTTGTGAGTCTCCTCCTCCCTTTCCTTCACCAGAGTAACATTGAGCAAGTAAGTAGAAATAAGTTATCCCCCCTAATTAAAAATGCAGTTTCCTTTCTGTGAAGTAGATTTATTTAAGATGCATTTAAAGCTTATTAGTTATGTGCCATTTCTCACGATTAGCCTGAAATCAAGTCTTCATATGTTTGTAGTCCACTCAGCAGTCTGTTACTGTGTGTTGATGGGTACAGAGCCACTGGATGCTTTGCAGGAATGCCAGTGCCACAGCTGACTTTTGCCTTTTTTCCTGGGAAAGGTTTACAGAAGTGTTTGTACAGTCTTTCCTTCCTTTGCTGCAGTAGTCAGTTCACCCAATTCCTTGCCGTGTTTTAAATAAAAGCTCTCTTCAGCTTGTGCTTCATACATCACGAATCACAAGTTACAGAATTTGGACTGAATGTGAGTGTATGTGAATGTAGTACATGCTGTGCACTTGAGCTTTCATTGGTCTGTTGGAAGATGAAAAGCAAATGTTGTACAGTACTATTAACCCACCCCCATATTTCCTGATGGCCTGCATCCTTGGATCATGGTATGGGTCTTGTTTTTTCTTCAGTGAGACACAGTTGCTCAAAAAGAGGTTTCAGGGTTTCAGAAAGAACTGCTAGGCCGCAGCCTGTAACTCCCGCTGTGCAGATGGTCATATTGTTGTTCACAGTTTATTTCTTTAAGTTTGTGAATCTTCAGTGAACTGCGTGTAATTTCCTTTCAGCGAGGTCATACAGGTAGGTGGTACTGTTCATGATCATTTCATGGATTGGAGAAAGATGACTTTGTAAAGTTCCATTGGTTTTCGGACCATCGAGTAATCACAGGAAAGACCCAAGAAAGAAGTTAGCATTATGACAGCACTCTCCTGTAACTCTGTGCTTGTGCCTAATTGAAAGATTGCAAGTGCTTCTAAAGTGCGGTGGTTGCAATGAATGTCCTCCCAATTTTTTGTTCAAATTCAGTATCTGTGATCTGAATAAAATACAGCAAAGTTCACTCTGTGTTTTGAAATGTTTCCCAATTAATCTCATGAGGTTTCAGTAGTTACTGATGGCAATGTATCTCTTTCAGGATGCAGAGATTGACATTCTGGAGACAGTGCAGAACTTGCTGAGGCATTGCTCAAACCCTGCAAGCTTTCTCAAACCTCTGGCAAAGCTGTTTTCTGTCATTCAGAACAAACTGTCTCGACAGAAGTTGTGCTTGGTATTTCAGGTACTGTGTTTTTACATGTCTTTCTGTGCTTTTCTCTCATTGTTTTAACAGATCAAGAACAAAATAAATGCATTTATCTTTGTCGTACATGAGCTTAAGAACCTTTTTAATCTCCATCATCTGTTAAGTGGAAGTGAACTAAGAGTTCCGTATATAGTAGACATCAGTGTACTGCAAGAAGACTGGTAAAACTTGTTTGCAGCCTTCTTGGTGTGAGCATCTCAAAGGTTCTGTCATGGAAGAGAAGCCAAATCACACTGCATCGATAATGAATCCTTTGTCTTTATGAAATAAGAATGGCTTTTAGCAGCTTGTAGTTGATTTTCTTCTTATTCTTCTCTCAGGTGAATAGCAGTCAGGCTGTTTTGTACTTTTTGAAGTGACTTACGTATCCATTTTTTGGTGTTTTTCAGTAGGAAAACCCAGGATATCCTCCGTGTAAATATTTAGAAACTTAGGAAGTTAAAAGATCCTTAGTCTGACTTAGAGAAGAAATACACTGAGGGCAAAATGGCTCTTATTAAGCTTATAAAAGGACTGATATTGTAATTTTTTTTAAAATTATTATTATTATTTTTTTAAATCTCAGATGGTTACAGTTGGAAGTAAGTCTGGAGTCCTCCAGTTACAACAGTTTTAAACTATTTTCCTTTATGTTTCTTTTTAGACTTTATCTGATTTGGACAGTGACTTGAAATACATTACAGATGTTGTTAAGGTATGTCCAGCTTCTTTGCTCACTTTTTTCCCCCAACATTGTGCTGTCGTGTCTCTAGCCTTTTTCATGAATGACTTCTTGCTCTCTTTTAGTTGAATGCCTTTGATCAACGGCATCTTGATGATATCAACTTTGATGTACGCCTGTCAGCGTTCCAGTCAATCACCGCCCACATCAAAGAAATGCAAACAGTGGATATCAACTTCCTCATCCCTGTTATGCACAACTGCTTCTATACCATCCAGGTGGGCTATATGTTCCTTCTCTTGCTTTGTGTGTCACGTTTGCCACGCAAAAATTAATTCCATTGACTGTTGTTTTGTTTTCTGACACTGCAAAGCATTCAGAGAGCAGATGGATTCTTCTCACAAACACCTGTTTTTAAGTTTCCTCCGCTCGCCTTTTCCTCTTTGTGTCCTGAAGATACAAGGAAAGGTTTCTTTTATGATAAGGATAGTGAGGCACTGACACAGGTTGCCCAGAGAAGTGCTGGCTGCCCTGTCCCTGGGGTCATCTAAGGTCAGGCTGGAGGGGTTCTGAGCACCCTGATCAGCTATAGTGTCCCTGTTCATTGCAGGGGAGTTGGACCAGGTAACCTTTCAGGGTCCCTTCCAACTCAAACAATTCTATGATTCTGTGTTTCTATGAAATGCACTGCAGCAAGAAGAATAAACCAAGTGCCATTATACCTGTCTACCAGTGAGCCCTGGAACTCTCTGGTCAGTTTTTTCTTTACAGAAGGCATATTGCAATCTTGATAGGCTGCTATTCTTTTTGTTGCAGTGTGTTCTGGCTGTGTAGGCTTGCTGCTGAGTCAAAGGATTTTTTGTCTGTTTGAAAAAGTGGGCATACGTTAAAGAGTAGAACTTCTATGGGAGTTGGTAGAATTACTGGATGATTATAGACTTTGTTGTGCTATGTACGGTGTTACTATTCACTCTAGTCTTTTGAGTAGAAAAAATTGTTGTATCCAGACTCACATGATACAATTCCTTCATCCACTCAGCTGGGAGATATGGCTCTTAGTGACAACGCAAGCCTTTGCCTCACCAGTTTTATCCACCGCCTGGCAGAAATCGACCACACAGAAGAGGACTACAAGGAGCTAATCCAGCACACTCTTCTGGAGTCTCTGAGAAGGGGGCTGAAGAGTAAGACTGAGGTAAGGCACTGCTATCTGATGACCTATATCCGGGTGTCTTGGGACAGCAGGGCATCCGAGAATTTTAGAGATGAGTCCTTTGAGTTTCTTCTTGAAATTATATTGTATTGGGTTTATGTGGCAAGGCCCTGGTAATAGGAAGGCTACAGGGGCAGCCTGTGTGAGCAGAGC
The DNA here is from genome assembly GCF_016699485.2 of Gallus gallus. NCBI lineage: Eukaryota > Metazoa > Chordata > Aves > Galliformes > Phasianidae > Gallus > Gallus gallus. The sequence continues at coordinate 47,726,647 of NC_052532.1, forward strand.
CCAGCAGGTGCCCCAGGTCAGATCAGAGCCAGCTCCAGCTCCAGAAGGGACCTGCTGCTGGCCATGGGGACTCGTGCTGGAGCACTGTGCTCCTGAAGGATGGGTCCCTGTGGTGTGGACCCATGTTGGAGCAGTGCTTAAAGAACTGCTGTCTGTGGGAAGCCCACACGGGAACAGTTCTGGAAAGATGTCATCGTGTGGGAGAGATCCCACATGGAGCAGGGGCAGAGAGTGAAGGGGTGACAGGGACTAATGATTAAGGACTGACCACAGTCTCCATTCCCTGTTACACTACACTGCTTGATGAGGGAGAAGGTCGGAGAGGATGAAGGGGGGAAAGGAGATTTTCGTTTGCTTTTAATTTCTTCATAATTTGCTATAGGCAATTATATTTATCTCCTTACATTGGGCCTATTTTGCCCATGAAAGCAATTGGTAAGCAATCTCGTTGTCCTCATCTCAACCCGTGACCCCATTTTCATTGTATTTTCTCCCCCTCTTCCTTTGAGGTGGGTGGGGCGAGTGAGTGAGTGGTTGTGGTGAAGTTTAGCTGCCCCTCAGAGTGAACCCACCACTGAAGTTGCAGATACGTGCTGTAATCAAACTTAACCTTCACTTGAGATCATAATAAAATCTAAAAAATTATAGAACCCCATTGTTGTGTGGGGTTTTTTCTTTCTATTTAGCTTTTCTGAGTTGTAGCTCATTCTTTGGAGCAGAAGCTTTAATGTATGTGCAGTCTAAACTACAGGTGTATTTGGTGTTACCAAATAATGTGACCTGTTGGCATCAAACACACAAGTGGCAGCATAGTTGTTCTGAGGAGCATGGAGCTACCTTTCTTTCTAAGGGGTGCTTAACCTTCATGTCTTATTCTTTACAGAGCATCCAGCAAGACTACACGTCTTTGCTTTCCTGCCTCATTCAGACGTTCCCAGCAAATCCTGAATTCCGGGATTTGGTCCAGCTGACCAACTGCCATGATCCTGACATGGACTTCTTTGAGAACATGAAACACATGCAGGTAAAAGGCAACGCACATTCCTTAATGCCCCTTACCAAAGCAGAAGTATTTTACTGTGGAGTAATGTTCTCCAAATCACTTATGCCGTGTCTTTAAGGAAGAATTGAACCAGTATCATTAGATGTCATGTGAAAAAAGAAGAAGAGGTATGGACATGGAGTATGTCTGATACCCAAAGATGGCACGTTCTTGTGCTTGTTAATTCACAGTGAAGTATCTCATTGAGATATAATATTTATTGGGGCGAAAGTCTAGTGAAAGCCCAGATAAAAATCCTACCCTTGGAGATGACTGTACTGTGTTTATGTCATTACCTCAGATTGAGCCACCTGCACGACTGCTGCTGGATGTGTGTGCTCCCTTGTGCTAGTGTGACTCAAGGGCCACCTCATTCACTCTCCCTTTTGTTTGGCTCAGATCCACAGGAGGGCACGAGCTCTGAGGAGACTGGCTAAGCAGCTGACCGAGAAGAAACTTGTGCTGTCTTCTAAATCCCTGCAGAACTACATCATGCCTTATGCTACTACTGCCATTTTTAGTGAAAAAATGCTGAAGGTAGACTTGTAAATTGTATCCATCAGTTTTTGTATTTTTGCCTTGCTTGTATTGCTCTCCTTAAAAGACCAGCTGCTTTAAAAGGCTGATGGGTTTATGGAGTGAGTGTTCCCCTTTCACAGGAGAGTGCTGTGCTTCTTTCAGTGACAGAAAGAGGGTTTGGAGGATGCAGATGCAATCTGGATCCAATTCTTTACCTGCTAAACCTGTCCTATTTCTCCAAACTAAGGCTCTAACCCTGTATGGCTTGGGCTTTCAGTTCAGGTTTTGTTGTTGTTTGGGTTGTGTTTTGTTTTTGTTTTTTTAACTTGGGTTTATATCAGTTTACATTTTTTGTAATCCATTTGGTTTTTCCCCCTCTCCCTCCATACTACTCTCTTCATGTTCAGTTGTGAGATTGGGCAGTAGAAAGGGTGTGTGTGAGACATGGGCTGTACACAGTAGCTGAGTTGGTAATAAATAACGTTTTCACTGGGACTGTAAGGGGGGCTGAAAGAACTGATTTCAGAGGTTCTCAGCCAGCAGCAGCTTTGTAAATAATGTTTGAAGAGCAGCATTCACTTAGTCGCTTTCCATACCTTTTATTTAAAGCGTGAGATGAAATTACTTGTAACATCAGTGTAGACAGACGCAGTTGTACAGCTGTACAGTTCCTTGCACGCTATCAGGAGAACAGCAGAGCTGCTTATGTCAGACCAAGCAGGTGTCATTTGGGTAATTCACTTCCTTTCAGAAACATTCTTCTGAATTGTGCCTGAATTATTGCTCAGGCACATGAGCCAGCACCTGCAGTCATACAGTCTGTGCCCATTGACAGGGTGAATGTTGCTGCCCTTTGACCAACAAGAGGGAAAATATATTGACAGAAAATACATCGACTGAAACCTTGAAGAAACAAACCCGTTTTCTTTTACATTAGCAGTAGGTTAGCGATGTGTGATGTTATTATGTATTGTGACTGCTTTCAGTTCCTCACAGAAGTGGGCCCATAGATTTAGTTATGTGAGATAAGATAAACTACAGAAATGTTTGGAGGAAGTGGGTCTGGAGATCTGCTTGGTGAGCTGTGTTGTTGTATTTGTTTAACCTGGTAACTGAGAGGAGATCTAATAAAGCGGAATACCAAACATCCTCAACAGACAGGAGTTACTTCTGGCTTCTGTTACTTTGAGTAAAGTATGCTTTAGATGGCATGAATAAATACTAAGTGTCTTAATTTCTGTTCTTTGGGCAGCATGAAAACATGGTAACAGCCTCTGTTGAAGTTGTTGGAGCCATCTGCCGGCATCTCTCGTGGTCAGCATATTTGTACCACTTAAAGCATTTCATCCATGTCCTGCAGACGGGGCAGATCAGCCCCAAGTTGGGAGTCAGGTGGGTACCATAAGTGATGCTGCTCTAGCTTCAAAGACGAAGGCAAAAATCAGTGCCTTAAGGAGCATCGCGTGGATTTTAAACTCTTCACTAGCATGAGAGATTTCTCACTTATGCGAATGGAAGTGGGCATGGCTTTGCAGTTCTGTGTAAGTGAGCTAAGAAGGATGAATAGGTCATTGCTTTCACTTGCTGTGTCTCACTGTGTGCAAGAGAGCATTAGATTTTCTGCTCTTGTTTGTCTTTCCCAGCTCCTGGGATGCCTCTGCAACTCCAGTACCACTGTCAGTGAGGTTTCACACTGAGCTAGGTGACAGAATCCATCTAGATGAAAAGCAACCCGTTTTTGTTTTCTGATCTGTTATTTTAGGAGAAACCTTGTTAAGCTACACTGCCACTCAGTCTGAAATACTTTTAAAGCAGTTTTAAGATTTTATGTTGTGTGGGTTCTATGCAGCCCCTCCTTTTTGTGCAGAGAGCATATCTCTGTTTGTGTGTTTCTTTTTCAGCTTGTTAGAGACGGTGCTGGAAGCCTTTCACTTTGACCATGAAACACTTGAAAAACAGCTTGTGACCATTGAGAACCAAGGTGAGCTGTCTGCCCCTGATGATAGAGACGCTCCCTCTAATTGCTCAATATGCAGCTGATTGATGCATTTTTACTTTGGAGGTTGGCTACTCATGGCTTTTTAAAATGTACATGTTGAAAAACCAGTTTTAATTTACCTTCTCAGGAGCTGTACAGAATGTCTTCCTGTGTTCTGACACAGTGAATAGAGGTTGGGGGACTCACCTCCACATTACCTCTCCATCCCAGGCTTCCATGAAACAGTCCAGCTCAGACTGGGATTATGTTAATCCGGGAGGTTCTCCATGGTCTATACCCAACTGCAGTGCTGCTACATTTTATCTTGTCCTTGGTTCCTATCACTCTTATCCTTAGCCTGAGTAGAGTGCTTTGTGCCCTGGCCCTCTTCCCCTGAGGTGTCATGAGGAAAAATTATGTGTTTTGTCTTGTCCCACCATTATGCTCATTTATGCTGTGGCCTTTGGGATATTCTGAGGAGGAAGAAATATATCTCACAGATGTGCTTGTCAGTACTTCTTGCCTTGTGAAACTACCAAATGTAAATGAATGGCAGTTCACTGAGGTTCAAGGGCATTGAGCTTTGTTAAACTGTCTACGGAGTTCAGCTGAAGAACAACTTAGTCTTTGCTTTAAGCCAAGCCCTGAGGGGTGATTATCAGAAATCAGCATGCCAGAACTTCTCTGCCCAGTAGAGCAGCTCTGATGTTTATTGATTGTTTACTGTTACTGATGGAAGGTAGGAGTTCTGTCCAGATCAAAGCCATCCCAAGAGTCTGTTTCAAGGGCTCCAGTTACGTTGTCTTCAGTATTTACCTGTGATTTTAATAATTACTCTACAGAAGCTGCTGCCATGGATCTTGAGCCAGAGGTGGAAGGTGAAGAAGGCATGGAGCTGGAACAGAGTGAAGCGGAAGAGGAAGTGGTTGAGGAAGACAAGAGGGAGAATATCCGTGAAGAAACAGCAGAACCTGAGCTGGTTCTGCCTGAAAAGGCAGCTGAGACACCTGAAAACACTGAGCAAGTAGCAAAACCAGTTTCCTTCTTACCCCGAAATAAAGAAGAGCTGGAGTGTCTGATCAAACACATTCAAGATACAGTTATAGTCAACATTTTGCCTAAATTGCACCGGTGCATTGTTGCAAAGGTGAGAAGCTGGCATTGGAAAGGATGTTTGCTGACCTATGCTGCTACTGTGAGGGTTGGGGTGGTACTGGAAAGAGCCCTGCTGAAGTGTAGTGCATTAAAAAAAAATGGACACAAGTGGAGAGAAACCACCTGAAATCAGAGAAGAGACTTATCCCATTTGATGTGCCATCAGGAGAGCTGACAGACCCTCTGGTCAGTGTAGGTGTGAAGCAATTCACTTAGTGCAGCCTCTTGAAAATTTCTCAGCCACTTATTAGCACCCAGCTTTCCTTATAGAAAATGCAGGGATTCATCTTGCCCATCCTTTAGCTGCCTAGGTTTGTCATGTAGTCAGGATTGGAAATCAACTTGCAGTATTGGCCTCTTCTTGGGTTTTACTGAGAAAAAACATTACTTTTTTTGAACTGTTCGTTACACTTCTTTATATTTACTTGCACTGTGTCTTGCTCTGTCTTAAAAAGGTTAAAAGAGATGAAGAACACAAGCTTGTGAAATCCAGTGTTGTGAATGATGACGAGGTAGTCCGTGTGCCTTTAGCTTTTGCAATGGTCAGGGTGATGCAGTGTCTTCCCCAAGAAGTGATGGAAGCCAACCTGCCAAGGTAGGTCCTGGAGAAGCTCTTTGAATACCACTCATTTTTTTGGGAATCAGAACAGGTATCTTTACTAAACTGTGGTTATACACATGGCTAAATACTGGAGGGACGTCCTGACAGGCCGTAAGAAGTTCTTTTTATTTGGAAGTGCATTTTCTTAGTTATGTTCCCCCTTGCATTGGAGTTCTGCAGAGCTAAGTTTGAAAAGGACTTGGTAAATCCTTAAATAAGAGCAGAGCTGTGAAGCAGACTGCAAAGGTAGGAGTGGCAGAGCTGAAGAAAGAGTAGCATACAGAAAGGACAAAATCTGTTAAGTTTTTTGAAGGACAGTAGATCTGTGTGTGACTGTAAAGCCCTTCCTAGAGGTTGACTTTGAGCTTATAAAAACATCCTTGAAAGCCACCTCCTTGCCTAGTAGTGTAATTAGTTCTACTGTGCTTAGGGGCTGAACTAAGTTGTCTGTCTGCTTCCAGCATCCTCCTGAAGGTCTGCTCATTTCTGAGGAACAGATTTCAGGAAATCCGGGATGTTGCTCGTAATACCCTCACTAAAATCATGGAAGTGTTGGGAGTGCAATACCTTCTGTACGTTTTAAAAGAGATGCAATCAACCCTCATCCATGGGTACCAGGTAATGCTGAAATTCTTTGTCTTCTATTCTTAGTAAATTTTTGGGGTTTTTTTTTTTGGAGGGTTTGTGTGTGTGTTAGAAGAATCCAAAGGGAAATTGCTACTGAAGTTGTTTTGCACTGGGAGAGCAGATGGGTATCGTAGAACTAAGTACTACTGCTATGCCTACATTAGTCTTTGATATTTCAAGTAGTATATAAACGTATGTTGACTGAGGGTCTGTACCCAAAGGACTTGCAGTCTAAGCAGGAAAGAAGAGAAGATCTCCATTTTCTCAGTGAAGAGTTGAGGTATGGAGTTGAAGAATGAATTTCTGGTTCCAGTAGAATTACTGGGAATCTTTGCAGTAAGTTCATTAGGGCCAAGCGTTGTCTGAAGTGAATTGCCAATGAGACTATGTAGACGATATGTAGTGATATTAATTGAACTCTTGCTGCTTAGTTACAGAGCCAAGATCCTAGCTCTCAACTCATCTTTCCTCTTCACACAGTGGTTTGTGGCAAGATAATTCTGATATGAATTACCACAGTGGAAAAGTGAGAGCTTCTACTGACTATAACAGTGAAAGCACTGATTAGGACAGCCTAAAATAGTCCTGAAAGCATTGGGGAAAGAGAGAATTCCAACCCTTTGCCAGTGTGTGGAGGGATGGAGGTCCTTTTCCTGCAGCCTGTATGAGGATTCCTATCCTCCCAGTATTCTTTCCTGTAGCAAGAGCTCAAGTGTGTTGTGTGAGTTGTGATGTCTTTGTATAGGAGTCTAGCTATCCAATTATACAGGAAGTCCACGCAGGGGATTGGAAACTTGATCTGTTCTCTTCTTCTCTAGCTCCATGTGCTGACTTTCACTGTGAACCTGCTACTGAAGGGTCTTACTACCAGGCTGAGTGCTGGTGATTTGGACCCCTGCTTAGACATCCTGATTGAGGTAAAAGTTATTAAAGATTGAAGGAAGTAGCATCATGAAATGCTTGGGGGAGAATCTAAGAGGAGGAGAAGGTTGTGTGTAGGTTGCCTCAGACTTGATGGCAAACAGGGCTGGTTGTGCTTTTACTTCAAGGGGAAGAGACTTTTCTACTGAGGCATCAGCATGCCTCTGGTAGAAGAGCAGAGTGCTTCTGGGGCTGTTTCTTGAGCCCTGCATCTTGGGAGGGGGGTGATTCAAGATTAAGACACTTAACTGTGTTTCTCTGTGGCCTAAATGGCTGAGCAAAAGATGACAGATATCTATTCAGTAGAGTTATTCCTCCCACTTGCACTTTTCTGTTGTATTTTAAGAAGTTCCTCTCTGCCCGCTGCTTCAGCCTCTTGAAGTGCTTCTGAACGGTCAGCTTGATCTGACTGGAATCCCACTATTTCTATCAAAACACCACAGAGGGTTGTGAAAACAGCTTCCCCCATCTGGTGTGTTCAGACTGGGATGTCTTATGTTAACAAAGGAAAGGTGGGCATGATTTGTGGGGAACCTGAGGAACTGAGTTTTCTGCAGCTGGGGAAAAATAATGTGGTTCTGCTGTTAATGGAAGAATCTTGCTCTGTTCTTCTGTTCCTCTCCTTGATTTCTTTGGGCTGCTTTCCAAAGATTTTCAACCAAGAGCTGTTCGGGGATGTAGCTGAAGAGAAGGAAGTAAAGGGAATTGTCTCCAAGGTCATGGAAGCACGCAAGAACAAGAGTTACGATTCCTATGAAATTCTTGGAAAATACATAGGAAAGGGCCAGGTGACTAAACTTATTCTGCCACTGAAAGAGGTAAGAAAAGGCAGCCAGAGCCTTGCTTTACTCTGAGTACTCTCAATTCTTTGTGATCTGAAGAAACTCTAGAGCCTGCGGATGGCTACCTACGTAATCCCACTATGGCTCCCTGTTTTCTTTTGGGAGGCAGCACATCACCAAAATGTATGAAGTCTCTGTACATGTGCAGTAATTGCCTTTACAGAGATGCAGTTTTTTGAGTGGGTGCAAGCTCATGCAGAAATGGACCCCATTTACTCAAGAGCTCTGGATTGTCTTGGTGGTGACAGGTGAACTGGTTGGAGTCTGGGGAGAGTCAGAAAAGGAGGGATGGTGGAGCAGAGTTGAGGTGATGGGAGAGCTGGGGGCTTTAGACAGGTCATGTTGAAGGAATTGTTCTGGCTTTTCCTACGACTTCTGATGTCAGATCACTGCCCTCCTGATTCTCATGGTGATGCCTTTGCAGATCCTGGAGACCACCACAAGCTTGAAGATAGTCCGGAAGGTGCACGAGGCGCTGCGTCACATCATGGCAGGTCTGATCTTCAACTCGGACATGAATGCCGAATCTCTCCTCCTCCTCAGCCATGGTCTCATCAGTGAAAACTTGCCTCTGCTCACAGAGAAGGCCAAGTGAGTTCCAAGAGGTTACCCAGCTGCTCTGTTATCACTTGGGAGGTTTGCTTGCAGCTCTCAAACCAAATGGATGAGGGTTTCCTTCCATTTATATGCCCTTGCTTTTTGCTATAAGCAAATAATTTGGGCAGCCAGAGGGGGAGGGGAAAGCTTGGAAATGAAAGTTATCCCTTCCTGCACTAATGGGAATCTACTCTTGCAAGTGCTCTTGAGTAGTGCTCTTTCACCATCTGGTTTCAGTTAAGGTACAGGTGATGATGGTAAGGAGGGAGCTACAAACTAGTGTATAAGAGGTGACTGGGGTCCTGGATCTGACAGTTGTTTGCAGTTTTTAAAAGCTATCAGAAATTTCAGTAAATCATCAGTAAGCCATGCAGTAGGTGGGTTTGCTTGAAGGAACTACCAATGTTCTGTCTGTTCACTGAGAGGAAAAACTGGAAGTGTTACACAAATCAGTGTGCATTTATAATCACTTTAACAGTGACATTGTTCAAGTCTGAGTGTCCCATCTCTGCTGTTGCTCTCAAATTCAGTTTATTTCATTGTGTTCACAGGCCTGTTTTTATGTGCTATGTGGCTTTGAGCACACTCCAGCTCTCTCCACAGCAAACTTGATGTGGAGAGGGCTGCAGTCTGAATTTTCACCTTTGCCATATGCCTTCTTTTCAGAACAAAAGCAGCCCCTCCTCCAGATCCTCGGCTGCAACCAGAGAGCTGCCTGCTGCTCCAGCCCACACCCACGAGAGGGGGACAGAAAGCCCCTGTCAGCAGAAGGACCAACACGTATATCTTGGTTGAATCAGGACTTCGGGTAAGGATCTCCTCAGAGAGAAAGAGAAAGCTGTGAAACCAGTATTTTTGTTAAGAGTATCCAAAAGGTATTCTGAATACGTATTGTTAACAGTATAACCATTTGCCTTAACTTTGTTTTGCATGTGGTAACTCCAATGATGCCTCTTCGAGAGCTCAGCCTGTTGCAGATATTTTAATAGGCATGAATTCTACTATAACCCAAACCAACGTGGGAGTTTACTTGAACTTGAGTTCCAGTCTAACTTTGAGATGAATGTCTCTTGTTTTCTGTGCTAGCTGCTACACATGAGCCTGAAGAGATCCAAAGTAAATTCTTCTGACGAACATGTTTTGGAAATGTTAGACCCCTTTGTTCAGCTACTCATAGACTGCCTGAAATCCATGGATGTCAAGGTACGGTTCTGCGATGGAGCCCATCTCTTCAGCTAGAAAGGGTCCTGCCCGCAAATGTCATCTTGCTGTAGATATGCAAAAGCAAAGAGGGGCATTCTGTTTTCAAGCCTAATTTCATAGGTGTGCAGTTAAGTTGTCTGAGAACAAAGCTGTCCCAAGAGTGAGGGGAGATTGTGGCTGATGGAGGACTGAATGTTCTGCTTCTATTACTGCTAGTTCAAATACGGGCAAGTTCTCCAGGAGCACGTTCATACAAGGACTTCACAGGCCATCTGTGAGGAGGTTCCTGAGATCCTGCAGCTGCACAGAACAGCTGTGTTTTCTTTTGATCCAGCTCTTGATATCTTTGTGCCCAGCACCGCAGCCTCCCTGGGTTTGAGAGAGCCTAGGAGGGAAACTATTAAACCCCAAGTTTCCCAGGCATGGGAGATGTGCCTCAGACAGCGTGTGAGATACTTCTAGCAGGGCTTTCAGGTGACGTGTTTTTTTTGGCAGAGCAGCTTCTGTGCCTTGAAGGCACTTCTGCTTCAGAAGGAGTTCCTGCCCTCTGCTGAATCAACACTGTGTTCATGTCTTTACCTCCTAAAATCCAAGTTGGAGAATTGGAGAGTGGCAGATAGTGTTCTTAGAACTAAGAAACCCTTTGTATGGCATATGAATGGTTTGAAAGATGTTGATGTTAGCTAATTCCTTTTTACTACAGTTGCAAACAGCCTGAAAACATTTGTAGCAGAGTGAGAAGTGTTCTTTCGGTACCATTGTACCCACATGCTGATTTCTGGCTCTTTCTTACAGGTGATAACTGGTGCTCTGCAGTCCTTAGTATGGATTCTAAAGTTCCCTTTGCCTTCGATCAATACAAATCTGGAGTCGCTAATCAAGCAGCTGTTCCTCTTGCTGAAAGAATTTGCCAAGACAGGAGTAGCCAAAGGCCAGAATTTCCACTTGGTTGTGAACTGTTTCAAAGTAAGTCAGAGTGAGGTCTGCTCACCTGTCCTTTAGAATTAATTCTGTAGAACAAGACTTCTTCCGCTGCACATCCCTCCTGTAGCTGGTCCTGGGGAGTTAGTCTGGAGACCACAAGGCAGTGGGAAATGGGGTCTTGCCCGGAGTCTTTCCGCAGTGCAGACTTAGAGAAAGTTATCCTTTGGAGCTGCGCACAGCTTGGAGCTGAGGGGTGGTGTTTTACAGAAGGAGATTTGCCTTCTTTCTTTCCTTTGATAGTAACTTATTACCACCCTGTGAGAGGCATCAGTTTTGAGCTTGAGGAGCCAGCTCTTACCATGATTCATTGGAATAAACTCTCACAGAAGTAAGGCCATTGTAGGAGGGCAATTAATTGTAGTAGGATCTGCTGTTACTGTGTGCACCATCTTTCTTTATGTGTTTTCTCAGTGCATTGCTGAGTTAATTACAGCTTTCAAATCTTAAGGGGTAGTGAGAGCCCCAGTGCCAGAAGGATTTTGTCCTCTTCCAGTCTGTGTTGCTGCACTGTGGCTCATGTCAGTGAGCGTCCCCACTCGTTTCAAGGACTGCATTTGTGTATTTGCTTGTATTCAGTTTTCATCTCAAATTTGCCAGCTGAAAGCAGAGCAAACAGCACTGGAAACAGTTTTAGCTGCACATTTAAGAGCAGCAGTTTGTCCTGTCAGACCCAAGTGCTATAAACAGTCAGGTTTTGGTGTGGGGTTATATTTTATGGAGCTGTATGTGTATTGACAATGTGCAATTTGACTTTGCAGTCCGTAACAATACTTGTGAAGAATGCAAAGAGCCAAATAACAAGCAAACAGCTCCAAGTACTGCTTGGCTTTGCTGAAGAAGATATTTATGATTCATCACGGCAAGCCACTGCCTTTGGCCTTCTAAAGGTATTTCTGTGGAGTAAGTGGATGGGCTTTGTGAACCACTGGAATGGTAGTGATTACATTTTGGTGGGTGTTTGTAAGATCTCATGTCTGGAACAGTCTGCAGAGTACCACTGAGCTTCTCTGTTACAGAAAAGGAAAACGGGGAAGAAAGGAAAAGCAGCAGAGCTTTCCTGTTCAACCCGTATCCTCTGTTCGAAATTGTTTGGGAGGCTCTTTGATACACACAGAATCACAGAATTATTAAGGTTGGAAAAGACCTCTAAGATCACCTGGTCCAACCACCAGCCCATCCCCACCATGCCCACTGACCACAGCCCTCAGTGCCACATCCACACATCTCTGGAACACCTTCAGGAACGGTGACTCCACCACCTCCCTGGGCAGCTGTGCCACTGCAGCACCGCTTTTTCTAAAGGGAAGAAATTGTTCCTCATATCCAACCTGAGCCTCCCGTGGTGCCACTTAAAGCCATTACCTCATCCTGTCATGTTGTGTATGAGGATGCATTTGGGTGGCAGGATGTTTTTGCTAAAGAATTCACATCCCTAACCATTAGACCAGGTATTCTGTGTCCTCCAAAAGAAGATATGGATTTGCAAGCCAACTTTTTTCACATTTTTCTTTGTTGTTTGGAAGATATGTCAGTGTTACTGTACCACTTGATACCGATGTAACCAGTGGTTATAATGCTGCATCTCACACTGCAAACAAAATGACGTGACTCCAGCTGTGCTTTTGCATTTTCAGGCTATTTTATCCAGGAAGCTGATTGTCCCTGAGATTGATGATGTGATGCAGAAGGTTGCTCAGCTTGCCATCACAGGCCAGAGTGAGCCAGTGCGAGTCCAGTGCAGGCAGGTGGGTGCCATGAGAAGTCCATGTTCTTTACAGCAGTAACGGGCTGGAGGGTTCTGTGAGGCCATCCCATCTCTCATAGAGATGTGCCTTCGCTCTACAGAATCCCAGCCCTGTTTCTCCACCCTCCTGCTCCTTGTTCCCTTGTTGTCTGGCTGGTTTTAGCTCTTGTGAGAGCCATAGCAGAATTTCAGGCTGCCTGCCTGCAGTGAAACTACTTGCCATGGCTTGCCTTCACAGGGCTACTCAGCAGCACTGACACAGCTCCTCCTTTGAAAGCTTTTAAGCTGGTGTAACTTGCTGTTTTCTGTATCCCAGCAGAAGAGAATTTGCCACAAACCGTGATTCCTTCCCGCTATTTCTTTCTAAGCTAAAAACAGCTAAAAGCAACCAAAAAATGGAGTTGGTTGCTTCATTTCAAGCGTTGGGATACAGCTGCAGCAGGAGCTGTGCGTGGTCAAACACAGCTTCTCCACAGGAAGCAGATGAATTATGAAGAGTGCTGAATTTCTGTTAACAGAAGCCTGGGCAAGGCACAGTAATGCTCTGAGGACTGATCTGGCAGACGTCAGATGCAGATCCTGTTCCAGGCATGGAGCTTTCACCCCTTGTGGAATAGGAACTAGTGCATCCAGGAGTATGGAAGGGTTTATTCTCATCATCATTCTGACCCATAACTGCTTATTCCTTATCTCCTTTTTACAAGCTTGTCCAAGTGTTTCTTGTAACTCTTCTCTGTTGTGTTGTGTTGTTTTGTTTTCCAGATTTACTTGAAGTATATTCTGGATTACCCCCTTGGTGACAAGCTGAAACCCAATTTGGATTTCATGCTCGCGCAGCTGGAGTGAGTTTATGTTCTCCGCTTCTCTTTCCCTCAGTACAGAACTTTGGTGCTTTAAGTATGATTTCAGCATCGTCCTTTTTGTATGCTGTTCATGAGGAGGAGTGGGTGCACTGGACTGTCTTCCCCCTTTCCCAGCCGGTTTTTTTTGTTCTTCACCTGTGTGAGCAAAGGTGCTGTTGTCTGCCCAGTGCCACCACCGGTTGCACCACTTGTGACCCAGGTGAACTAGAAAATCCAGAAGGGATATGGGAAAGTGCATTTATATGACTGCTGTCCCTTGGCAATTGTCTCAGGTGTAGCAGTTCAGCAGGAACAGTCTGTGTGCCTGAAGGCTCCTTCTGAGCATGACCCCTCCCTCACTCGAGGTGACAGCAGTTTGCTGTGCCCTCAGCACCACAGCACAGTGCTGATGTGGCGCAGGTTGGCTGGAGCCCTGAGTCACCTCTCTGTGGATGTGCCCGTTCTGTAGCAGGTAGAGCTGAGTGGCCTGTTTGCTTCTCTTCTCCTAAGCATTAGATCTGGTCAGGGAGCTGCTGTAAAAAGATTCATGTCAGCATGTGTTACTAGCACTGGCCGTTCTAGTAAATGATTAGTAGCTTTACAGAGTGTGAGCCCAGCTCTAAGTGTTAACCATTTCCTTGCAGCTACGAGTATGAAACTGGAAGAGAATCTGCTCTGGAGATGATTGTGTACCTCCTTGACATGTTCCCACAGGTAACGATGACCTCTTGGTACTGTGCATCAGGCAGTTGATTCCTTTCAGCTGCTTGCAGTAACTGTTTTTAGAGCCATTTACTTGGGAAGCACTTGGTATTTCATATGAACTTCTATCATAAGTGAATATTCACTTATCTCCAAAAAACTGGCTTTGCTTCAGAAGAGAATTGACATGCTGGAAAGTCCGCATTGCTTCTGGATCTAATGTGCTCAGTCTGCAAGTAAAGCAAAGCTCTGTCAGCAGGAGCTTGAATGGATGTGATGCAGATTTATGCACTGGAATGTGATGTGAAATACCAGTTTTGTTGGCCTGACTGGGGAGAGAGGGCTCCCTGGTAGGGTGGATCAAAATGACAGCTAAATAGTAACTGCATCTATGCAGGATAACATGCACAAAATGCTATGCTGCTTCGATACTTTGCAGCTGGAGCTTGACTGAATTTACAGGAGGCTGAGAGAAGTGCAGTCAAGCAAGAGTTTGGGAGGAAGGAAGAGAAACTGAGCGCAGTGGGCTGTGCCTCTCCACCCTTGGTTAGCTTTAGTACCTCAGCTCGGTTCCCAGCAACTCTGTAGGGCAGCAGAGCACTGCTTTTTCTGCAAGAGAAGAGCCCTTGGGCCTGACTGTGGCACTGCTTAGAGACGTATACCCATTTCAATGCAAGTTAGTTATGGAAAGGCCCTGACGCTCAAGTTCCTGTCCTAGGGACACATTACCAAGTCAGGGGATGGAGGGGGCTGCTTTGCATTCCCTGCCTGCACCAGCAGCTGGGCTGTCCTCTGTGTTCATTCACCTGCCTTGACTTGAACCCTACTCAGGGCTGTGCCACGAATGTCCCTCTTTTCCCCTTTCAGTGCCAGAAGCTCCTTAGGAATATATCACTGACTAATGGTTGTTTCTTTCCAGGAGCTCCTCCACAAATACTGCGGGCTGTTTTTCATCTCCTTATGCATGATGATGATAAACGACGACTCGGCCAAGTGCAAAAAGATGGCGGCTTTGACGTGCAAGTCTCTGCTCAGTAAGATAAACAACGATAAACAAGATCTGCTGTTTTCGCTGGTCACAGAGTGGTTTCACAGCAAGAAGGTATTCATTCCGTGCTCTTTTTGTTGACTGAGTCTAGACCTTGGGGACTGAGTAAGGTTAAGGCAAGTGCGATTGCTGCTGTCAGGTGTGGTGCACTGATGGCTTCAGTTAAGTCTGAGTTAGAGCTTTAGGAAAAGAGTATGAGCAGGAGAAGATGTAGAAGAAACACTCTTTAAAGTTGTACTCATTAACATGCTTCTTGATAGCAAGAAGAAAGGGAGAAATGATAAATGTTTGTGTAGCTGAGCAAATGCAGAGAGCTGCTGCTGCTTCTGTAGATCAAGTTCAGCCTACACATCTCCTGGCTGCATTGCCTGCATTCAAACAGTCCCACCTAGGACGGGTGTTTTGCCATAAGAGCCTTTGCTGAGGTTTAATATTTGAGTAAATTCCTTACAGCTGTTCTGATCCCATTAATTGACCGTCATGCTGTCTTTTGCTAAGGCTTGCTTCATATTGTGGCCAGCAGCTGGAGGGTGGCAAACCTGGTCCTACAGATCTCCCATTTTGATCTGGGTGCCTGGCTGTTCAGTTATTCTCCAGCAGGACTCAGTTTCTTTCCCTTTGCACTACTGAGCAATTGTTCTTCAATACTTCATTCTTGTCATCTCTGTTGCATTCAGTTCTGATTTATAGCTTCAAGCTGCCCATGGTATTGTAAGGAATCAATGAATGCAAAGTTGCCCCCAGTGCTCTGCAGCTGGGAACTGGGCTGGGAACAGCCCTTTGGCATTTAGTTGTAGGACGCCTTCCCTGGGATAATGTGTCCTGCCAGGTGCTTGTGTCCCTAGCTGGCAGCACCTCCTACATCAATAGTAGTTTGAAAATCAACCTTTAGTAAAATGCCATTGCTACAGGTACAAATAGTTGCTACTCACCTGTGGAAGCTGCAGGATTTGGTGATCTGGAGGTAACGGGGGTGGTGTTCTTTCTGTTGGCAGAGCTCACACCGGAGGCTGGCTGCCCAGGCGTGCGGCTTGTTCGTGGAAGTGGAGGGGGTCATGTTTGAGCGGCGCCTTGAAGCTGTCCTCACCTTAGTTGAGAAAGAAATCAACCCAGTTCAGTTTGAAGACGTAAGTCATACTGCCACTTCCTTTTGGGGAAGGAAAATGGAAAAAGGGAAGAACTGTAGGAGAGATTTAACCTTTGGTGCTACTGTTTGGGACTGAGGAAATACCTAAAGTACATACATGTGTCCTGAAGGGGACATCACTGACCTGGAACCATACTTTGCTTGTAGGTCCAAATTTCATGTCATCTATCACAGCACAAGGAGCAAAGGAGCTTTGCAAAGCCCCTTGGCCTTCCTGCAGCCGTGCTGTGTAACCGGCAGATGCTTTACTCCTTGTTAGCCTCTATCAGGATTTCTATGGGTGGAAGGGGTTCTTGAGACAGCCCTTGAGTTATGGGCTGTTGGATTTTTAGCCTGTTTGAACTGGTGCATAGAATCACAGAATCATTAAGGGTGCAAAAGACCTCTAAGATCACCCAGTCCAACCATCAGCCCATCCCCACCATGCCCACTGACCACGTCCTCAGTGCCACATCTACCCTTACTTGAACACCTCCAGGGACGGTGACTCCACCACCTCCCTGGGCAGCTGTGCCACTGCAGCACCGCTCTGTGTGACAAGAAATTGTGCCTAATATCCAAACCGAACCTTCCCTGGCACAACGTGAGACCCTGTAGCAGTGTTTATGCCCAGGCAGCTTTCCGTGCTTGCGTGGTCTTTGCTGTGGTGGCAGGAGAGAAGGGATGGAGGAAGGAATGGCAGAATGCACGTCTAGCACTGGGATGGCTTAGAATCTCTTCAGTTAGGAAACAGCCTTGTATCATGCTGATACCTGTTTAGCTGGGAAATGTCTGCTAGATACAGAGATCAGTGTAAGTGTGGGAGGTCGAAAGTGAATTGCTTGTGACTGACTGCCTTTGTTCAGCTGCCTACAACTTTAACTTTCTGAGGAATTCCCTTCCTGTATTTCAGGCCTTGGTTTTGTTGGTTGGTGGTGGGGTTTTTTTTTGTTGTTGTTGGGTTTTTTGTGTGTGTGTGTACACAATTAACTCAGAATGACAAGGCTGCCTCAGATCCTGCATGGCATGTGGCACTCCCAAAGGGATCCCAGACACTTGGGGAGCTGCCGCGTGTGCTACTGATGTGCCTGGAAAGCACACTGAGCAAGGGAGGAGAGCCTCGGGGGTGTGGAGATTGGCAGGAGATGAAAATATCTGCAGTGATGAGAAATGCCCTGTGATCACCCCCTGTGCTGCGCTGTGGGAGAGGAATGGGTTGGCTGCATCCCACCAGCTGGGACTGTGGGCAGTCAGGTCCTGCACGCAGTTCAGTAACACACAGCGTTGCTCTAAAGGAGCTTCTTCCTTTCAGCTGATGATAGAAACTGGGTACAGGTCAGTCCTCTGCTTCCTTGTGGTGTTCATTTAAAATATACCTGGTAGGGAAATAAATACTATCTTCACACCCTCTCAGGCATATTTCTGGTCTTGCTGATTTTCTCAGATAACTGAGGAGGAGGAGGAAAAGGCTGCAGATAGGCTGCTGTTCAGCTTCCTTGTGCTGGTGACAAAGCTGATCTCGGAGTGCAGCTTGATTCAGCTAACCAAGCATGCAGACACCGTCAGCCAGATCTGGGGTAAGTATGGAGAGTTATGGCATCTGTGTTACAGGGAAGATTCTTGGAGTGCCTTGGCTTTCTTCACACCTCAAGGGAAAGAACTAGACACTGTCACACAAGGTTCACGTGCTGCAGAATGCTCATACATGGCAGCAAGAGTAGATATTAATGGGAAAGGTCACATAGCTGATGAGAACAATAAGCCATCTGTTTCAGTTGCTGGGAAGTATTTCCTATTATCCCAAGAACAAACACTTGCGAATGATGGCATGTTTGGCCATAATTACAGCCTCTTTGATGAAAACTTTCAGTTCTTCCAGGAAGAGATTTCCCTGATGAGATCATGCACACAGCCAGCAATGACATGTGGTAATGGCGCTGTAAATACTGTGTGTCTGCCAGCACGATAAGGCCCAGAGATCATCTGATTCCAATGATTTCCATATGAGAGAGATTCTACAGTGTCAGGCTGCCTTACTGTCATTTTGTCGACTTGTTTTCAATTGCTTTATTTGCTGATGGCAGGAGTGTTTCTGGCTGGGTTCTGCCTTCAGCCTGCCAGGTGCCCTCAGTGAGAGACAAGGTAACCCTGGCAAGTCCTGGATTTGCTTTGGCTCGGCAGAGATCCTAGGAACAACTTTATTATGTTCTAAGTGTATGGGCACAGTTTGTTTCCTTCACCATTTTACTGCAGTGTATGCTGTGGTAGCTCTAGGAGGGATGGGGTGCTTTTTCTGCTCTTGCCGGACCGGCTCCTGTACTGACAGAGGTTTTCTCTCCCCTAGATCATGTCCAGTCTCACCTGTGGCATCCTCACAGCTGGGTGTGGCTGACAGCCACTCAGATCTTTGGCTTGCTGTTTGCATCCCATAAACCAGAAGACCTCGTCGCCAAGTGGAGGGAAAGGCAGGCAGTGAAGAGGAAAAAGCCGTCAGCAGAGCTGTCTGCATCCACATTCTTCCTGACTGCTGAACTGGACAGAAAGGTCATTATGTCTGTGCTGCTCCTTCCCCTGTGCCCGCACCTGTTTCCTGCCCGGGACACAAAAATAACTTCAGTAGTTTTGTGTGCACATTTCTTAGTCACTTCCGTCCGCTGCCTAATCCTGATCACTGAAAGCATTTGAGCAGCTGTCTGTGCTGGTGGGAGGGGGCTTCTCTGGGGTCTTATTCTGAGCAACACAAAGATTCCCTTCAGGACTGCAAGATGCAGGCAGAACTTGTGCTGAGCCAGTTCGTTGGCCTCCCTGAGAACCACCTTTGGTGGTGACTGCACAACGCTGCTGTGGGGTTCTGCTGCTGGCTTCCTCTCATGTAACAGTTCCTTCCCTGTTTTGTCCCACCAGGTGAAGGAGCTTGTTTTCGCATTCTGCCATCAGCTGCACTCCAAGTTCCTGGACCAGTCTCTGGGAGAGCAGGTAGGAGCAGCAGCCTGTCTGGGGCTGTGGGGGGGGCCATATGAGGCAGTGTCACCTCCTGGTCAGGACAGAAGCACTGCTCAGGGCTCTGGTGTCAGTCTGCAGGAAGGGTGAGGGTTGGGGGCACAGACATTTTGGGCACCGTGCAGAGCAGGACGGGGGTGCCTTCTGTCCAGCCCTTGCCTGTGGAGAGTCTGGCTCCATACAGTGTAGTCTGGAGAAGGGCAACCAGACCCTGGAGCAGGCAGCCAGATCTCTGGTGCTGTCTCCCTGCTGCAGCACTGAGGTCCTGGCTGCTTGCTTATTGGGAGCATTTGGCCCAGCTTTATGCTGTTGCTTGAAGGTTTGACTCCACTATGCACCGTCCTGTGGCATGGAATTGAACCCAGTTCATGGCCATTTACTTCTGTAGACTTAACATTGGCTCTTTGCTACCTTTGGTCACTGCCGGTGCTGGCACTGTGGAAACCCCCAGTGACTGACTGCTCTGTTTTCACTTTCAGGTTATAAAGAATTTGCTGTTTGTTGCCAAGGTTATTTACTTGCTAGCACCTCCCTCAGAGGAAGGTGAACAGGCCGAAGGAGAACTTGGCTGTGAGGTGGAAGAGCAGGAGGCTTCTGAAGATGAGGAAGAGAAAGATGTTTCTGCTCAAGGAGAGGGAGAAGGAGAGGACACAGAAGAGAAGGGCCGGCCAGCCACGTTGATATGGCTGATGAAGAAGCTCTCTCTCATGGCAAAGCGAGAAGCAGCATATTCCCCCAAGATCCCTTTAAAGGTGAGAATAAGATTTAACCAGTGGTTTGATGCAGCAAGCACTTGCACAGACTCTTTGGTACCAGAGGCTGTTGGGAACTGGTGCTGAGGTGAGGAGTAGTAGGTGCTGATGGAGAAACCAAGCATTTCAGGTTGGGATTCTCAGGAAGGCCTTCCACCGGTTCACTTCTGCTTTGCTGGTGCTTCCAGGTGGTGGAAAGGTGGGAAGTCAGAGGCCACCAGCGTGCAGGGACAGAGTGCTGCTTTTAAAACATGGGTGTCCAACCTTTTGGCTTGTCTGGGCCGCATTGAGTGAAGAGGAATTGTCTTGGGCCATGTATATAAGTAGCAAAACTTCTTTTATTTTGTTCTGTTTTCTATTAAAACAGAAGAGGCAACAAAATGATAAAGCTAGTGGGTTGGACATGCATGCTTTAAAACCTTGACAGGGCTACTTTTATGTGGACAGGGGAATGACAGTGTGAAATTGTCAGGAGAAGGGGAGGCCATGTGAGTGACAGAAGAAACACTGTGATTCCCTGCGATGCAGAGGGAGAGGCTGAGCTTTTCATGTCTTCAGCTGCCCCAGTACAGGGCAGTGAGAGAACAAGCTTGTTTTTAAAGTGTTAGCAGCCAACAAGTGAAGTTGTAGCTCACACATATACAGATCCCATGGGGCTGTGTCTCATCTGAAGGCTGTACTTGGCTGTACTAAGGCCTTATGCCAGCAGTGACTTTCTGACAACCATCTGAAACACGTTGTGCATTGAGATACGATGCACAGTGTTCTCGTAGCTGCTCAGTTAGGCAGTTTCTTTCTTACCTGCTTTCGTGTTCCATTCACTCATTTTCAGAGGAGCTGCATCTTTAAGTTCCTCGGAGCAATCTCAGTGGATCTGGGGAAAGACAGAATCAGGCCGTACCTTCCAACAGTCCTCACTCCTCTGTACAGGGAGCTGAACAGCACCTATGCAGAACAAGGTAAGTGATATCCTTCATCATGAACGCCTCCTGTCATCCTTTTCCTCTGTTGAGGAATAGATGCCTTCAACAGTGAATTTCACCTACTTGCAGTTTAAACAAAGTATCAGGAGAGGAGGAGAATGTATGACAGCTGGAACAAAAATGTATATGCTGACAAAGACAGTCCTGGAGTTAGGCAGGCTCCTGCACACAAGTGGATAGAGCTTGAGCTTATGTGGAAAAAATATAGTGCTCAAGGGTGGACTCATGGCAGCAGGACTGACTCCTCAGCAAGGGGAGGAAGGGAGTGCAGGTCTCAGAGAAGCCAGGACAAAGCTGTTGCCAAGTGTCTTTCTTTCTGAATGGCCATATTAAGTTCTGCTGAGAGGATTAGGAGCTCTTTTGAAATAGAGCATCCTGAAAACGAACTTCAGTCTGTGTCATGAGTTTGCAGTGGCTGAAAGAGAACAAACGCTGCAGTGAGGGGAGGAGAGCTGTGTGTGCAGGCAGGTGTGCACCTATTGAATTGCACCCGCCAGAATGAGTGCAGGTCACTCTGCTCCACTCGATATTGCCTGAGCAGAAACCCTTGTTCCTCCCTGGGGATCCGTGTTTATTGAAAATTCTTAAGGAAACCTGAAGGTTCATAATGTGGAAAATGACAGCAAAGATTGCAGGGCGGCCTCAACACTTAATTGCAGAGCAGTGAATCTGTGTGCGTGGCCTGTACAAAGTGATGCTGGTTAGAGAAAGACCAACTAATTTCCCACAGTGGACTCTTAAGAACAATCCTGGTGATTACATTGTTCATGAGAGTGTTTTAAGTCACACAGATCCAATGTCAGGATAAGCACAGGCAACAAAGCCAAAAACAGTTACACAGCCATACATTTAGAGTAACTCATGTCTTGAAAGTATGTTGTGCAGCACTGGGCCCCGCAGCTCTAGAAAGGATATAAAAGACCTGGAGAAAAGGAGAAGGGCAGTAATGGGGTAGTGGGTAAGGAGCAATTGACCTGGCCATCATTGTTTAGTTGAGTTGAAAAAGATGTAGTAGAGATTAGCAATGGTGTGAGTGGGTAAAGAAAGATGAACCTCTTGCTTTCTGTGTCAGCACGTGAAGCACCGCTTGTAGTTCTGTGCGAAAGCTGGTAGAGAACCAGCAGACATTTCATAAGTTGTGCCAGAGGAGGTTCAGGTTGGATATTAGGAAACATTTCTTCTCCTCAAGAGTGATCAGGTATTGGCACAGGCTGCCCAGGGAGGTGGGGGAGTCGCCAACCTTGGAGGTGCTCAAGAACCGTGTGGGTGTGGTACTGAGAGACACGGCCAGTGGGGAAATACTGGTGGTAGGTGGATGGTTGGACTGGATAACCTTGGAGGTCTTTTCCAACCTTGGTGATTCTCTGACTGTCTTTGGGACTGTGCCTGCAGAAATACTGGGCAAGACCCAGCAGTAGGAACATTTTTAGTAAAAGGGGCAATTCTTTATTGGGTTCTTGGCTTTTGCTCCACACGCTGAAAGGATTAAGCTAATTTATTTTGTTTTATTAGATCCAACACTGAAGAACCTTTCCCAAGAAATTATAGAACTGCTCAAGAAATTAGTGGGTCTGGAGGCTTTTTCACTCGCCTTTTCTTCTGTGCAGAAACAGGCCAATCAGAAAAGAGCTATGAGGAAAAAGCAGAGGGCTTTGCAGGTAAGTTTATTCTGCTTCCTCTTCTGGGAAAAGGAAAACGGGGCTTTTCTAAAGGCTTGAGAGCTGACCAGGGAGGTGAGCGTGAAGAATAACTTTATCCTGAATTAGGGTAGTTTGTGAAATGAAAACAAGAAGCTATTGAGAAGGTGATGAGGCACTGCAACGGTCTCCCTGAGGTAATGGTCGCAGCCCTGAGCAGCCAGAGTTCAAGGAGCATTTGGAGAACGCTCCCAGACCGAGGGGTCTGTAGGGTGGCTTTGTGCAGAGCCAGGATTTGATCATCTCTGTGGGCTCCTCCAACTCGGGATGTTCTCTGATGCTGGGGTTTCCTTTAAGGTAGAATGTGTGGGCAGGTTTTGACCAACCCCAGTGCCCTGCTGTTTAGGTTACCTGAAGAGCAGCAATAAAAGCGGCTCCAGCAGCTAGAAGACCCTCAATTTTGAGAAGCCTTGGAGCTAGTGCACTGGCTGTCAGTCACACATTTCTTGGGGACTGATGTTTGCAGCTTTAACTAAACAAACATTCTTTTTCATTAGGCTGTGGCAAACCCTGACATTGCTGCAAGGAGGAAGCTGAAGAGACATAAGAATAAAGCAGAAACCAGGAAGAGAAAAATAGAATTCCTGCGCCCCAGCTACAAGGCCAAGAAACATCGCAGCCACGCACTGAAAGACTTAGCAATGGTGGAATGAGAAGGCTTTTCCTTCCCTGCGGATTAATTTGTAAAAATGAATTTCAAGCTAATTACTGTTGGGGGGGGAAAAAAAGAATTTACAGATTTTAATTGTATTTATTTGTATTTTTTCCATGTCTTCTTTTTCATCTACGATCTTAAATAAAAGCTTTCTAATAAAGCTTAAGGGTTGAGTTTGTTTTTTTTTTTCCCAAAAACCTGATTTATTAGAGCATGTGCAATTCATTGGACAACCAGTCTAATTTTTTTACACTGAATTTTACTTCATGAGTGTTTAAAAGATGGGTTATATGATGGCTGCATTCCTGCCTGTGCCCTTCCTACCTTCTGGAGAAAACAGACTGCATTGACCTTGATTTGTCTTTCAGCTTCCACAGCTGGAGGGAGAAAGCTGACTCATGCAGCTAAGCACAGAGTAGAGAAAGAACAGCTCAGGAAAGGGGGGAATTAAGTTACAGCTGTGCCACATCAGGGCAGCAGGCAGCTACTGAAGAAACAGAAAAAGCAATGCTATGTTAACAGGTACGGTATTATCTCGGTTGAAGCATAACAAGATCAGCTTAAGGAAACCTCCTGCAATGTTCAGCCATGTGTCTGTTAGAACTGGCTGCAGCTGAACTCAACTCCTGCTCCTGCAAGCAAGCAACGCACCTTCAGTACAGCTGATCATTGCGGATTTTATTAGTGTTTTAATTACACAAATAGAGTAACCACACCAACTTCAAACTACCCAGTGAATGGAAAAAGAAAAAAATATATATAAAAATCCCTTTGCCTTCCAGAAAAACCTTCATACAAATTATTAAGCACATCTTTAAACACAAAGAAAGGAAATGAAGATCATAATGTACACAGACATCCACTTGGTTCAGTTTTCTATCTGAAGAGAGGCATCCACGTTACATGACTCAAATGCAAACCTGCCCTATTTACAAGTACTTGTGTGGGCCTGACCATACTTGACTGCAGAAAGAGGGATGCTGGACGTAGTTGAAACTTCTTTGCAATTGTCAGCTCTGTATCACTGCCTACTCTTCAAGGCTTCCACCAACCTAGGAAAAAGAGTAAACCAGTTTACTGAAAAGTCATTTCAAAGATGATGCCAGGACACCTTTAGGAGTATGCTACCCTTTCTACTCATGTGGGCTCTTGTTTTAAAATGACTGCCCAGAGCAATACAGCCCTAGATAGAGGGCAGAGCAAACGGGCAAGTCCTGAAACGCTCATCTTTCTGTTCTCACAAGTACCAAGGAAGCTCTGCAAACCTGTAATTCATACCGTAATGCTTTTACATCAGACTTTCCATCTTTCTTCTTTACAAAAGAAGACGTGTTAAAAGACACCTCACTAACAAAGCTAACGATCAGATTTTTACTCACCACTCCATGGCTTCATCGAGCCCAGTGCCTTTAGTTGCAGAGGTTTTGAATATCTGCCATTTCCTGTCCTTCAGTGCTGGTAAGCCCAGTGCGTTGGCCATTTCTGTGGGAGTCATGGCCTGTTCCATGTCCTGCTTATTTGCAAACACCACCAAAATGGCTTTCTTCAATTCTTCTTCCTAAGAAATGGGAATCATGCCGAATTGTTTGCCAGCATTTTTACTCAATGTATTTATGCAGAGAAAAACCCATAGGACAAAAAGCAGCTTCTATCGTGACTCTCCTCCAGTTTGCCAATTTTAGTGCATTACCAAAAGAATGACACCTATTTTGAACTCCATTTGCTCCCCCAGCGCATAGAAGCACTTTCAAAACAAGACAGATTTCCTAACATAGCAGCACTCTGTAAATAGGAGGCAGATTTAACAAGGCATACTATTAAAAAGCTTGTAGCACTTTTGGAAGGAAAAAAAAAAAAAGTTTCACTTCACACCTTCCCTTTATCACTGTTCCATGCACGTTCTTCAGCTTCACTGCCCAGTAGGACACCACTGGAATTCCTTCAGGGCCTGATTTTCTACCACTGATGTAATGAGCAGCTGTCCTTGCAGGCAGGCAAGTTTACATGCAACCAAAAGGCTAAATGTAACTTACTGTCCAGAAGTATAAAATACCCACAGCACATTGAGCTTGCTTCGGTTAGAAGTGCTGCATGGGCCTGTTCTGAGGGCTGAAACTTCACAACTGAACGTGATCCACTGAATCAAGTTTCACATTTGCTCCAAAAACTGTAACTTCATTTCCATTTCACTGATATGACCATCACTCTCATCTTCTTACCTCCAGCATAGCAACAAGCTCTGATTTTGAAGTGCCAATTCTGTCTCGATCACAGCTGTCTACTACATAAATGACTGCATCTGTATTGGAATAGTAACACCGCCAGTATGGCCTGCAGAAGACAAAAAGCCATTTGGAGGTTTAGCAGTACTCTACAACCACATAATGCAAAACGAATCAGAGGAAGTAACAACTCTGGGGGTAAAGAAAGAAAGAACTTATCATAGTAAGGTTATGAAAAGGACTACAGTGGTACAAACAATCACCAGCCAAAACTAAGAGGAGTTTTTTAAACAGCTAATTCATATAGACACATAATTACTGAGGGTCACAACAAATCATCTTTTTCAGGATTACTGGAGCTAAAAAGGAAAAGGAAATGAGTGCTACTCCTCATTGAGTAGTGTTCCAAGTGTAATCCTGAGGAGGGCACACAGGACTCCTGCACAAACCATTACAGTTACACACGGAATGGTTCACTACAAAACTCAAAGCCCACTACTCAAAAAAATTACTGCCTATGTCCAAATACAGCCTTATAGGTTTGCACTCCTAAAATATGAATATTTAAATATCAGTTTTCAGAATGCTGCCTAATTGCATTCTACACAAGCGAACTAGCTTCTCAAAGCAGAACTGTATACCAGTGAAGTTAATTCACCTGTAGTCCAAAACAGAGGTGGCAGTAACAGAACCCTGTCAGACAGAAGTGCTCTCCTGTAAACGAGCTGGTTTTAAACTCAAAGGAAACAATTGGCAGAACCGACAGCTATGAGAATTCCAAGAACTCTGCAAGCACTTCTTACAGAAATTTGATGACATCTTTTCATTTTAAGACATGTATTACCTTATGCTTGTCTGTCCTCCCAGGTCCCAAACTTGAAATTTCAGATTCTTGTATGTCACTGTTTCAACATTGAAGCCAATTGCTGAAACAAAGTTACACAATTTTACCGATGATCCTTTTTCTTTTTTTCCCCCTGAAATACACTCAGTTTAAAATCATCGTGCCTAAAAATTCCTCATGAGCAACATAGTGATGCTCACATCCCTTGAGAATTCACTCCAACAGGCACTTGTGGCTGAAAATAATGCATCATAAACATACCATAGAGGCCTGCCAACAAATGCTGAAGTTGTTATAAATGAATAGAAGTGTGCCTGAAAGCATCAAAGGAAACAAAGCAGCAGTTAAAGGAGCGGCTCGCTTTGATAACCAAGCACACAACTGACAGCAATAGAACACTAAGGAACACATCCTACACGTCAGCACCAGATCTGTGGCCTTGAGAGACCACAGCAGAGACTGCTTCTCAGCAGAAGACTTTATACTGTGACATATGAAAGATGGCAGTAAAGTTACAGCATATACAGCTGTCATTTCTTTCCCTGTCACCACAGAGAAACACAGGGAAGGAAAACAAACAAACATGGACTGCCTAAAAGACCTAACCAAAATCAGACAGTTCATCACAGCCATTCAGAAAGACTTCAAGAGATGCGGCAAGGATTCAACAACCAGCATGCCCCATCCTTCATGTTACACCCTGATCTAGTTCACGGTACATTACAATTTGGACTGGATATCAGGAAGAAATTTTTTACTGTGAGGGTGGTGAGACACAGGAACAGGTTGCCCACCAAGGCTGTGGATGCCCCCTCCCTGGAAGCCAGGCTGGATGGGGCTTTGAGCAACCTGGTCTAGAGGGAGGTGTCCCTGCCTATAGCAGGGCAGTTGGAACTAGAAGGTCTTAAAGGCCCCTTCCAACCCAAATTATTCTGTTTCTATAATCTCAGCCAGAAAACTTCAGCACACAAACTTCAGTGTTTGTTATATGTGGGTATGACTGCACGAACACTAAAACAATTGGTGAAATGAGTTATATTTTAAGTAAATATCTCCTACTATGACATCTCATACCAAGTTGCTACACTTTCTACAGAATGTAGAAGACAAAAGAAATGCAGGTAGTTTTCTGTGTTAAATAGAAGTGTTTAAATAACATACTTAAGATCCTGGTCAGTAACAAGAAGTGAGAATCACAGAATCATCAGGGTTGAAAAAGACCTCCAAATTGACCCAATCCAACAGTCCACCTACCACCAATATTTCCCCACTAAACCACATCCTTTAAATTAAATAGGTGTGATTCATTGATGCCATCCTATGTAAAATTTGGTACATATGATATCAACAAACTCTAGAATTCACATTAGTGCTATGTTTGGAGACAAAAAAAATTCAACAGAACACAGGTACTAGTTAGGGAAGCCTGCCAATCATGGTAATAACCTTGAGGCCAAGTACTTTTCGCATTCAGTAGAGTAGCATAAAAGATTCCTTTTTGTTATATTTCTATGGCACACTGTAAGAGTGTCAGGTGAGAAAGCTCTTAAATCTAAGTGCCAGGCTGCAACAGTATAAGGTGCTTTTGTTTACAAAGTAGGCATGCGTGAGTTCAGCTCACAAAGCTGACATACCAGAGCTAACAAATCAGCTGTGTTTATTAACGGACCGACTGCTTACTTGGAATGGTGGTAACAACTTCTCCAACCTGTAACCTGTACAGGATGGTTGTTTTTCCGGCTCCATCCAGCCCCAGGATGAGAATCCTCATCTCTCGAGTTCCAAACAAGCTGGAAAAGATGGTGGAGAAAAAGCCCCCTACGAAAAACAAAAGCAGAACAGAAAGCCACCTCCACGTCAGCCGGCAAAACAGAGGCATTCCTTCATACTGAACAGCAGCACATCTCTTATATTCAGTGAAAAAAGGCAAGTTCTGAGTGCTGAACCACATCCTTCTCTCATGGCCTTAGGCCATTTTTTTAATCACAAATCTCCCCAGCAAAACGAAGCTTGCAGCAGCAGCATCAAGCTTCCTCATTGCGGTCAGTTTTCTCATCTGCCAAAATCTGAGCCATCTCCTCCTCTGTTTGCATCGGTCCCTACCTCGTCTACCAGAGACCACCACACAAGGACACTGCGGTGCAAGAAAGGACTCCTCCTGAGGCGTACGGTCTCTCCCGGGACCACCCGCTTCTCCTTCCTTAAAACGAAGCGCAGTGCTGCGGGTGCTCAGCCAGTCACGCTGCCAACCACACATCGCCGTCGCGGACCCGCGCCGTGAGGGCCATCGGCAGAAAGGCCCCAAGCGCGGGGCTGCACAGCTCACCGCCACGCACCTCCCGCGCTCCGTACACCCTCACGGGATTCTGCCACACGAAACCACTGCTCTAACCCCACGTCCGTAGGTTAGACTCGCACAAATCGCCCAAGCGCTACATCCAGGGTCTTCCGCCTCCCTTGCCGCTCCGCACCACGAGCACAACCCGGCCCACCGCGCACTCCTACCCCGCCGCCCTTACCCATGTCGAGCCGCTGCGCCGGGCCCTGCCCGCCCTGCCACTCCTGTCAGCGCCGCTGCTCGCCCGCCCGCAGCTCCACGTCGCACGCCGCGGCGAGTAAAGGAGGCGCCCCCCCCAGCTCGCTTCGCCGTTTCGACACGGGGGCGGGACGGGCTCTGCCTCCAAGGAGGAAAGGGGAGCAGAGCGCAGGACGATCCTAACCCTCCTGGTACAGAGGTATGCGGGACAGGAGGAAAAAGGCAGATAAATAAGAAGGAATTAATAAAGCGGGCCTACGAGGAAAAGTGACGAATCTGCTGATGAGGTAGAGGCGTGTGCGGAAATGAGGGCGGTGCAAGGGGCGGTGCGGCCTAACCCCTCCCCCATACACATACCCCGCCCTCAGCTCCCACATGCGTACATGGCGTTACAAGGGCAGGTGTATCCGCGTTGATCGCTCCAGCTGTGACCAAATAAACACGCAGGATCCGAGTCGCTGTGGGATTCGCTGCACGGCAGCAGCTGCACGAAAGGCAGGGAGTTGCGCTGTGTAAAATGGCGGTGGAAGTGTTACCCGTCAAAAACACGGCGTTCCACAGCGCTGCGTGATGTCTGAGCCACCAGAATCCCCGCATTAGCTCCAGCACAGGCTTTCTCATTAAATACAGCCCTTCCTGATTCTCACTGATGAGTAGAGAAACAAAACCGCTGCGAACCATCAGACAAAAGGCAGCTCTGTATATCATTAATAACCAGCAATTCTTAAAGAACAGCTAACAGCCCTTACCTGACAGCAGGGTACAACCAGTCCTGTGTGAAAGATAATATCAGCACAAATTAATTATGTGAAGTATAAAATCCTTACCAGTGTGAAATGCTACACAGTGGCAGCTCAGGAGATACAACTCACAAGGCACATGTAGAGAAGTGAGCTGTAAGATCAGACAGTGTAGTAAGAAATCCAACCAGTCTCATGTCAGAAGTCAGTGCTTATACTGTTTTTTTTACATAAGAGACAATGAGCTGTGAAAATCTCTTCTGAGAATAATCTTTATCTCACTACAGAACCAATCTGCCACTCAAACCTGCCTGCTCCCTCTTCAAGCACTGTATTCTGTCTTTGTACTCCTGTTCCTGCTAAAGCAGCACAGAAATCTTTAGCTCTCCAAGCTGTAAGAACATAATCTAAGGCTGTCACCTTCTGTGCCTTTCCCCATGTTTTGTTTTGTTTTTTTTTTTCCCTTGTACCTAGAGTTCTCCAAAAAGAGAGAAGCTTGTCTCTGTGTCAGCTGAAAAAAGGCAGGGCAATGAGGAAGATAAACAAGCAGCTTACAGTGCAAAAATGGTCACCTTTCTCATAAAATCCATATCAAAGAGCCCGATCACTTTAAATGTGTGTGAAGCAAGAACAACATGAACAGACAAACCTTTCCCTTTTCTCTGAGAGCATCCATAAGTACAGTACCATCGCAGTCGCAGAACAGCTTTTGTTTCCTTTATGTCCACCATTTGAATTCTTTCTTGCTTTAGTTCTTATATTAATCAGAACTCACTTAAAAATGATCCTTTATTTTTCCTTTCAAGTTGGGAGCAGTAAGAAAGAATGCACAAAACTGATCCAAAGGGATAAGAAAAAAGAGTAACCTTTTTTTTTTTTTTTGACATTGTTTAGAAAATGTGTCATCTATAAAATCCGATGATCCAGAAGGCCTGCCCAAATACACTGCTTCAAGGGGCAAGCTTCTTGTATCAGTCTTTTAGGTCCTTGATATCCTTAGGAGACCACGGATACGTCTTACGAGAGCTTGAATAAAGGTGTAACGTGACCGAACCTTAGAATATAACCCCTCAATGTCCAGAAGCTTCTTCTGTAGGGATTCACCAAAACTGTTGGTGGTTTCAATCTGAAGCTGAGAAACAGAGATTTGTTTCAGTCAACAATACAAAAATCTTATCATTCTAGAACATCTGTTTATCCATCACTTGTCAACATCTATCAGCTTTTTCACAATGCTTTACAATCTTTAGGAATTAAACAAAACTTTTTCTTATAAAGGTGCTTGAGATTACAAAGGATTTTGAACACAGGCTCTTTTTTTGTGCACAGACAGCAGCAGAAATGTCAACTGATTTTTTTTAATAAAAACAATCATTTCTTCCTGCTGCTTCTGCACCCAATTAACACAGACTATTAAATTTCTGTGTAAGAATAAATCGATTCTGTTGTAAATATTCACACTTTACAGTCTGCTCAGTTTCTGTTACCCTTTCCAATCTCATTTCTCTATGTTCAGTTGCTGCTGACCTGTTGTAAACAGTTATGGAATCACAGAAAATTGGGAATTCTGCCCTCAAATTGAAAACCTTTCAAGATAACTGATGTTTTCAGAGAGCTGTTATTAATGAATACATACCATCTGTCTGGTTTATTAAAAAAAAAAAAGTGATTAGCTTTATTTGTAACACTCTAGCTCATTTTTCATTTTCATTTAATTTCATATATTAAGTCTTACAATGTGTGTGCAGCACTGCAATTGCTTCATAATGCTTCCTAAAAAAAGTGTGCAACACACCATTAGTCCTAAATCAAGTTGCTTACTGTTGGTGTTACCACACATTGTTGAGAGATGGGAGAATCGTAGTCAGACTGCTCTCAATAGCTTTATGGTAACAATGTGCATTCCATATTTTTCAGTAGACTGTAACGTCTCACCTGATCTATATCATGCTGACTCACTCGATTCAGTCCACTGCTGAAATCCAAGCTGGACTCTGAACCAAAGGAATCTAGTGATAGAAAGTAAGAGGTTAAAATTATGTTGGCTACTCAACACCACCGTTTTTCCACAATACCATAAATGGTTTTAAAATCAAAATTCAACACATTCTGTCAAATCAACAGTGCCTATAAATCTAACAAACGCTTTCAAAACACCAGTTGCTCTTTTAGTTCTTCATTTTCTCTTTGTTTACAATATTTTAATATGCATCGTTTTGGAGCACTGGTCTGATTTCATTATTTGAGCTTCACTGTTTGAACTACGTAAATTAAACAGTAGTTCATTTGAAGGTTGTATGTAATAGACAACACTCCAAAGTCTGTGGCTGAACAACATGTGTATTGTCAATTCTCCCAAGGAAAGTCCGAACATATATCCAAATCCAAACAAAACCTTTGTATTAATATAAATGGCAAAATGTTAGTAGTAACAGATGGGTTTTAAATTTAACCATCAGATTAACTTAAAGGCATCTTGACATATCAGAAATTTTACCTTGCAGTCTTCCTCTCTTAAATGATATTCTGGAAGATAGCAGTGAGTCTTGGGAGTCAGTGGGTGTGTAATTCAGTAGATAGTGTTCCAGATGACGCCAAAGAATGAAGAGACACGTTTCTATAATATCTGTTGACACAATTCTAAGTGAAGGAGTTTAAGTTTGTCTTTAGATTGTACATTTACTATATAAGCATATTTACACAACCATTTAAAAGCAGTTGAAGATATTATCTCAGCCAACTGTAACTTCCTCCAGCAACAGGTTCCCACCCCCACTGCTGATAAGGAGGGCCTGGAATGGATCACATGGATCCTTACCTGCTTCTGTACTGGCTAGGCTAGTTCAAATGACTGCTACACTTAATCTGAAGAGGCTTTAAACCAGCACTCTGCACCAGAGCAGAATGCAACTCCTAATGTGACTTGTAATGGTAGTTCAGTTGCAGTAGTGTGATAGAGCTGAGGTTGTAAAGCTGGAAATGGCTGTACCACCTACAGCGGGTAAGTCTGCAAGTGCACATCTTTCCTAAGCTAGATTTCAGAGGAAAATTCTGAGCCTCTGCAACAATTCTTTTGTGCAGAACTAGTTATTTCCAAAGAATTACTGGTATTCACAAGAAAAAGCTTATGCACAATTCACTGTAACAGTGGGAACTCCGGTTGCTCTCATGAGCATCTGAATTATTTTTGCCAGCACACTTGTACATATGTGTACATATCTAGCTGGTCAGTAATAGTATTGGCAATATTGTGCTTCATTCTAATTAAGAAAAATCCTAGTAAGGGCATCTCTATGATGGGAATTATCACTGGCCTCATCTTCCAGTCGAAGTAGTAATTTAAAAATACTTACAGCCTGAAAGTAGCAGAGCAATGTGCGCTATTTTAAGTTTCTGTATTTCAAATTTTCCTTTTGTAGGATGTGTTGTTCAAAGTGGTCAGAAATCTAGGTTAAAATAACCTGTTGCTATTTCTCCACATTTTTGGAGGGAATTACTTTGAGGTTAACTTCAATTTCAGAAGGATACAAGAACAAAGAGAAAGCAGCTTGGCTCGGTTGTTTATTAGCTTCACCAGACGTCGCCTTGCCAAAACATATTTTTGGGCAGTGGAGATTTTATCAACCCCAGCTGGCATAACTGATTGACACAGCTGTGACAAGAAGAGGAAAAAAGAAAATTATAGCAAATCAGAACAGAAAGAAAGAATAATGGAAGAAATAAGCAAATAAAATTATTTACCGATTTACCAATATCTCAAACTTACTGTCAATCAGTTACTATCTCTTCAAAACCCTTTAATTTTAACTTGCATAACCTTGCTTACCAAAAAGTGAATAAATTAACTGTATCCTCAAGCAACTTTTCTGACAAGAAAAATGATCATTTGGTTTATCATTCAGTTTATTAGTTCACTGTGACAGTGTATCTGTATGAATTACTCATTCTCTCTGCATCGCTGTCATCTGTAACCCAAAGTCTGACACAGAAGTTACAGCTACTACAGCTACTAAACACTATAAAAGTTGCATCTATTTAGTCAAGGAGAAACATAATGAACAGTCCTAAAGTGTTAACAATGGTTTTCCACAATGTAATGAAAAATCACTCCACTTTTAACAAGTCCAGTATTACCTCCCATCAATTTTATGTCACCCATTCTATGGTCCCTTTTATCAACAGTAGAAAGGGAGCAAAAGAACTGGAACTATTTATTTATCTAAGATACTTCAGAGTCCCTGGTACAGCTGTATGTGTTACAAGCAACACAGTCCCTACGAAGTCAGCAGAAATGTTACCTCTTTTATTTCATCTGGTGGGAGTTGCTCCACATTTTGCAGTTTGTTAACACTCTGACGATGGCTATCATAGTAACTGAAGAAATCATTAGTGCTCTGTTTCAGTAGATAGATGATAATGCCCAAACCAGGCAAGCGCCAGTATGGGACCACTGGTGCTTGTGTATCTAGAAAAAGATGACCAAGTTATAATAAACAAATTAAATTAAGAAAAATGATTGAAAAAAAAATCAAGAAGTCAGTACTGCTGTGTCAATAAAGCAGTGAAAGACATGAAAGCATTGGCAAGTCTGTGATTTATTCCTGTGCCAGAATTCATACAAATGGAAGTCTAGGCAAAAAGTTCTGCAGCAGCAATACTAGAAGGCAGTCAGCAAAGTACTGAGTGTAACACATGAGAATGTAATTACGACATACAGGGTACATTTCTTAACCAGTCAACTGCATAATAGCACAGCAAAACCTGTTACCATGTACTGTAATGAAGAGTCAACACTAAAACTAATCTTACATGTCAGAAATAAGGTCCTAGTTTTGCCTAGTTTAATCCAGTACAGTTGCTAAAAAACCAAAACAACATCAACAACAAAAACCTTACCTTCCCTTGTCTTTTACTATTTATTTATATCCTTTTTTTTTTTTTTAAACTCATGCATGTATTTGTGAGGCTCCAATGGGAGATGGATTAAAAAGTATTTTTGGTTGTATTTGTTTTAACTTGTTTAGTTCCCTGATTTGGATTCGTTCAAAGCTGTAAAACCATTTATTGCAGAGTATGAAAATGACCAGCTACGTCATTGACATGAAGTATATGTGAAGCTGTAGTCCCTTCTATGTTATTTTCTACTAGCCCAGATGTTGCCATTCAGTCTCAAAAAAATAGCAAGCCAAAATCCTCACCTTGACGAGGCCCATCTCGGTTGGTTGACTCTGACAGGCTAGGAGTGAACAGGCAAACAGTATGCTCAAAACTGGGGGCACTTTGCAACATAAGCGACTCACAGTACTCCATCACATTTGCGCAGATCTAAAAATAAAAAGAAAGAGATGGTATGCAAGTTGAAACATGGATAAAAGTCAATAAACAGCATTTGATTTTTCTTTGTCTCTATTCAGTTGAATGTGATGATTCTTTTTCTGATCAGTTATAGCCCCACTTCCATTTCAAGTCTAGGACTTAGAACTTTCACTCTTTCCCAAACCTACTAGTCACAATTTCTGGTCAATCATAACTCCTCTTGAGTTCTAACTTTGTATCCTCCACGTCCCCTGTATCCAGACTTTATTTTGAAATTCTCTGATCAATTTAAAGCTTTGAAGTCGTCAGACTTTGTATCCAGAACAATAACGATCACTAATGCAAATTTAAGAAACCAAATTTTCAATGACTATTTTGAATAGAAATGAAATGTGGGATCCTATACCAAGCTGAAAATAGTGCAGAGCATTAAAACTAGTCAAAATCACATGAAAGCATGACAACAAAAGTTACTTGCACAACAGGTAAAATTCCATAATTTGAGACTGAAGGTTCTTGCAACTTCTTTTGTCCTTACCTGTTGCATGGCCAACTCAATTTCATCTCTCTTGTTCACTCTGTCTCCTTCTGCATTATCATCCTGCAGTTTAAACTGACGTAGCCTGTCTGAACCACCAAATCGACTTAGAAGTCCTAAGCACTGGCGCTGCCACGAGAAACACATAGTTCTATTAGAATCTCAGCAAAGGAAGTGCATGATCCTTGTCACTTTTAAAAGCAGAAGAGCCAGACATATCCCCTACCACACAACAGGAAGACAGCAATGCAAATAAAATTTTTAGAACTCCTCAAGCTACATTTGTACCTTTCAAAACACAATGCTTTAACTCACTGTTAGTTAAATTAAAAGCTAATGACATCCTAAAACAGTTCCTTGAGAGATATGATTCAGGAGGGCACATTATCTTATACCTCTTTCAGACTGCTATACTGACTAGCAGCAATGACAGTTTAGGTTTATGTATACCCATTTAAAACAATTCTATCTATAAAGAAGCAAAATCTGGATGTGGAGATACTAAGTTGCATAAAAGTAGTAAAAAAAAAAAACCCAATTCAGTAGTTTCATAAAAAGGAGGAACAACCTATAAATTTAGTTTTACTTTATATACAGCCGTTAAGATCATCATAGTGGCTCAGACTGGAAGTCAGTTTCATACAGACTGTTCAAAAAGATACTGAAGATTAAACACTTATTGGTAATTGCTTTTAGGAAAAGGTATTTTTATTACTTAATGAAAATAACATGACAAACTAGAGATAAAAGTTACAGTAACAGATGACTGATTTGCATTTTTGCTCAGAACAGCTCTGTTTCAAATTAACCAATTAAATTCCTCCTAACAAGAAACATTTCTGCTGTTTTGCATGAGTTTCTTGCTGAGGTGATGTCTCAGAGAAACAACTAGCCCAGCATTTCAGCAATCATTTACATTTTGCTACTCTGCTTTAGGCTGGTCAGTCTAGCAGTTACTATCAAGATGCCCAGAAAACACATCCTTCTCTTGGCAACCAGAAATAGTTGTCAGGGTAGCTCTGTCTACAGACAGTTTTCATAGAATATTTCTTTAAAAACATCCTTGCTGACATGAATAGCAAAGCTTCAAAAACATTGCTGAATGATGAGCTGCAATAAGGTCAACAGTTATAGCTCCTGAGCAAAACTTACTCTATCTTGGCTTTACTTTTCAATTCTGAGTCAGAGTTATTCTCGAAAGGAAAGCAAAGAAACTAAACATAAGCGTGCTAAATGTGCTACATTGCTGAGCTGGAGACATGCATCCCAGGGAGGTGGTGGAGTCACTGACTCTAGAGGTGTTCAAGGAATGTTTGGACACTGTGTTGAGGGACATGGTTTAGTGAGAACTATTGGTGATGGGTGGATGGTTGGACTGGGTGATCCTACGGGTCTTTTCCAACCTTGGTGATTCTATGATTCTGTGATTCTATGCTTGTGGCAGAAGTGGTAACAACATTCTGCACCACTTCACACACATCGGTGTTGACTTCAAATTGCTCTCCACTTAAGGTAAATCCCAAGCCAGGGAGAGCAAAAATGTCTCTGACCTAACTCTTACATTGCCAAATGATGTCTTTTCTACTTGTTTCAAAACAACAATCACATCCCCAAATCAAATTGCAATAAATAAATAAATAAATAAATAAATAATACACATCCTATCCACAAAGCACACACCAAAAATAAGCATTGGACACTCTTTTTAATGTTAGACAATGCATTTCTTACCTGTAAGTCACAGTATAAAACCTACAGAACCAGGAAGCAACTCTAATCTACATACACAATTGCAAAAAGACAGGTGTTAAATATGTAACTTTATCACCTGAAATCGACCTATATGTCCTTGTAGCTCCATCTGTGTCCCTTCATTAACGTCAACATCCAATTCATTTAGCACTCCTGGTAAAAAATAACAGCCATGAAATTAACTTTTTCAAAAGAAAACAAATTAAGGCAGTATAAAAGTATATTTAAATACAAGTATTGATCAGAAAAAAGAAATCAGTAAAACAATCTAAATTTTGCACATTTTTGAGGAAAATATTCAGCTACAAATGCAGCTAGTATGCATGCTATGTAGGTTACTGATCTGCAAAGTAGTTTTAAAAAGCACAGTATACTATACACGAATTAATATTTGGCCTCAACCTGCAACTCTGTATTCCTTTCTATTGTACTCAGACTTTCCTTCAAACAAAACAAGCCGTTAAATCAAAATAGAGAAGTTATTTTGAAATCGTAAGCAAGTCTTCTAGAATCCAGTAGAAAACTCTGTATACATCAAAATAATGATCAGTCCTTCACGAAGATAAAGTCATGCAAGAAAAATGTCAGTATGCTAATCCACAGAAGTACCAGGAAAAAATAATTATTTGTGAAGTAAATGAAGAAATAAAAATGTAGAAAGCATTAATAAAGATATGGGTACACAAACATTTTCTGACTTTATTTCCTCAGCTGTAGAATTTTCTGAAGGAAAATTCCTTTTGAAGCTACTACATGCACTTTGAACACTACTATTAACAAGTGATCTCAGAGACAAAAAGGACTTACTTCCAGATAGGATAACGAAAAGAAAATGAAAATCAAATGCACATTATACTAGTCTACTAATTCCTTATAGAAAATGAACTCCAATACTCATGCAAATGCAGGTAAGAGAATTCAAAACAACAGTTCTTACCAGGCAAAGCTGCCTTGCTGATTATTCCTGTCAGGGAGGCCAGCTCTTGGAGAGATCCAACACTAACATCTTGACACCTCAGGATTGCCTGGATAGTATCTGAATGGGAAATGAGAAACTGCAAAACCTGTAACACATGAAGAAAAAAGGAAACATGAATCCATCAAAATTTAGCAGTAAGCAAAGAGGAAGCAGTGTTCCACCTTCTGAGAGAATTTTAGAGCAATCTCTCACTATCAGTGAAGATGTTATTTTAAAATAGCTTACGTATGCAGAGCAAGATGACACACAGTTTGACTGAAGGAACAATTACAGTGATATTTCAGCATCTTTCACAACATACCTGTCCCGCTGCTTGCAGGTGCTGCGCCATGCTGGATGTGAGGATCACTTGGCACAGCTGAAGAGCTGGAAGAAGAATCTGGCGATAACGTTCCACTGGAGCAGGAATGAAGACTGGGGGATCTCTCATTCCATACATTCTTAAGAGGTTCAAGAGAAGACAAGTGCAGAGACAAAACAATGAAGAAAAGTGTAGCCCACTCATGAAGCAGAGCCTTAGCTTAAAACCACCCTCAATCAATCAGTTCAATCAATTCTGCAGTGATTGAAAAGCACCATTCTCTACAAATGTCCTATAGGTTTCATATGATTTTATACACATCACTGACACTTCTACACAAAGTACTTCACATAACCACAGGATTGTTTGGATTACAAGGGATCTTAATTATCATCTAGTTCCCATCTCCCTGCCATAGCCAGGGGCATCTCCCACTAGATCACATTGCCCAAAGGCTGATCCAACCTGGCTCTGAACACTTGCAGGGATGGGGTGCCCACAGCTGCCCTGGACAACCTGTGCCAGTGCCTTACCGCCCTCAAAGTGAATTTCTCCCTTACATCTCATCTAAATCTACTGTCTTTTCATTTAAAGCCATTACCCTTTGTCTTATCATTACACTCACTGACAAAGCATCCCTCTAACAGCTTTCTTGTATACACTCTTTTAAGTAATGGAAAGCTGCTAGAAGGTATCCCCATTGCCTTCTTCAGACTGAACAACCCCAACACTCTCAGCCTGTCTCCACAGTATAGCTGCTCCAGCCTTTTGATGCAGCCCGAGATATGGCTGGCCTTCTGGGCTGCAAGCATGCACTACTGGCTCACATTGAGGTTTTAACTAACCAACACCCACACATCCTTCTCCTCAGGGGTGCTTCTCAAACCATTCTCAGACCAGTCTGTATCTGTGCTTGGAACTGCCCCAGTCCAGATGCAGGATCTTGTATTTGGCCTTGTTGAACTTTGTGAGGTTCACATGGGCCCACATCTCAAGCCTGCCAAGGTCAACTGTACCACACAACTTCGTATCCTTTCTTACTTATCTAAGTTTTACTTTTTCCAAAGTTTGAACCCACAGTACATTACTAAAAACTGTAAATTTAAAACAATGACCAAGGTTTCAAATTTGCCGTGATTTTCTCTGAATACTTAATTTTCTGAGAGTCAACTTTCTTCTCTCAGTTGTCTTCTGATGATCAACGATACGACAACATACCAATAAGCTTGCTGAGCAGTACATAACTGATATTTAAATACATGAAATAGTTCTGAAATTATATTTATTCTATCCTGTTTACTGCTCTATCGATAGTGCATCATGAGGGAGGATTAACTTTGTACTTTTTGTTCAGCAATTATAAATCCCCCCCAGAAGGGGTAGCTGGCCTGCTTTTCAAACATTAGTCTAAAAAAAATACTAATATGTGGACCATTCCTGCCTAAGAAATCAAACAAATACAACTTTACATACTATAAACAACTGAACATGCAAATACACTCACTTGGATTTTTTCTCTCAATAGAACAAAAATGCTTGAACAAATGCAAAAAGAATATACTAATAGAATATACCACTAAAACTTACTCAAAAGACTCATGGCCATTAAAAGATATCATGTGCTCTCTTTACTATATTAACACTTCAGAATCAACAGGAGAACAACACTTACCCCTGATGGTCTGTTTCGGGTCGCATATCATACACTTGACACTGTGCCAGCCTCACAATTACACCAGACCGCAACAGTTCTAACGCCCCTTGCTGACTTTTAGCTACCCTGGTGAGGAATGCCTAGAGAACAACAGAAAAACTTAAGTACTTGCTACTGGTGATGAACAGACTTATAAGTAATTCCTCTCTTGATTTTAGCATCATTTCAAATACTATTATTTTAGTACAGCATTTCTGCATACTATCGATTTAGAGTATAGATAAGCAACTCAAATTTAGAAACAAAATCGTTCCTTAGGTGCTCTTACCATTTTGGATTCATAGGTGTACAACGCCTTAAGTAAAGGTGGCTGAGGCATGAGTAAGCTCTGAAGAGTGAGATCATCATCTACTAAGCTATCCACAAGCACCTTCAGGTAGCCACTATTAGAGAGATACAAAAGCCACTGCTGCTGCTTGTCTACTGAAACAATGCGATCAAGCAAAGCCAATGCCAACATCTGGGATAGGAAAGAAAACAAACAAACAAAATTGGAAACTACCGAACAAATCCAAAGCAGCATTAAATCGATAAGATGAATGAGATTTCTAACAAATACCCAAGAATATTAAATGTTAGGGAGTTGTTTCTAATCACTTCTTAAAAGCAGAATGTATTTCTGTCCACAATCGTAATCTCTTCTTTGTAAGATATTTTGTAAAAATTCTTGTTTTAGGATAGGACAAACCAATTATCTTTCCTCCAAGCCAATTACCTTTCCTCTATTACTCATTCTTTAACAAAACATTACAGATATTATTCACCAAAGTATTTTTTAATGAAGTACTGCTATAAGAACTACTAGTAATTAAGATTAGTTTGCATTCTGACTAGATTCCTGTCTATTGAAGTTATCACAAAATATTTATTTCTGAAGTAAACAAATCTTTCAAAAGTGGGAAAATTAACCAGTAAGTTCATGATTTAAAGATAACAGATAAATGTCACAGCAGCTCGTACCTACAATTTTCTGCAGTAGTCCTTGATACTTTTGTTTTTAAACAAAGGGACACATCACTTTTTTGACAAAATAATACATATACACATCCGTACTTCTAACAGCTTGAAGGATGAGTGGGAGGACAGAAATGCAAAAGAGACAAAGTATCTACAAAGAATGTTCTAGTTCTCCCTCATGAAATTTACCTTCTCTTCACAGTAGGAAAATGTTCTCTACAACAAACAAAGCAATAATTGCAGAGGAATAGATTTATTTACCCTGCCTATCTCATGGCCATCACAAGCATCACGACAGACCACCTCCATGAGAGCTGCCCCATAACTCTCAATAATTGCCATGTTTTCTCGTTGCAATTTACTAAACACATCTTCAGGAGCTGTCAGACGTTCCCACATTGTTTTTTTAGCTGTAAAAAAAAAACAAAACAAAAAACAAGTAAAGATAAAAATGAAAAATACAAAGATGGGCAGCTTGGCATTGGTTTACTTATAGCACAGCTCAGGCTACTTCCTTCAGGGCATTCTCTATGTTGAGACAGAAATATAAAAACCACGGGATAATGGGTTTTGATTGAAGTGCATATGTTTTCCCAGAAATCCTTTTTTTTCCCCTGAGTATCACATACGTGCCAGCCAGAATTAAAAAAGGTTTGTGCCTGTATACTTACTCCATGCTTGTAAATAACCTGTATGAAATTATTTTAAGATTCAGTACATGCCCATTAAAATATCTCTTAGGGCTAAGAACTTTCACTGAGAACAAAACACTCAGTTTGAAGGAAAGTAAACAAGATGAGTTAAGTGGAAAAGTCCTGACTTCAAAGCAAGCAATAAACTACAGAGAGGTCATAACAGTTTCAGTTATTGTCACTTAGGCTCAAAAAGCTGATCAAGTAATAGCAGTATGCATGCATGATTAGTGACCCCAAGTGTTTTTTTTTTCCATCCTCATTCAACATCTAAGATGAAATAGCAGTAATAAATGCTGAAGAGTCGAGTACCCAAGCCATTAACAGAGACAATGTCACTTTGGCCATAAGCTCTCTTGGCTGGTTACGTAGCATCTGACTAGTTTGAAAAAGGCACTTTACTGAGTTTTTTGTTGTGAAGTTTTTGTTTATTCATTTGTTTTGGTTTTTTGACTTTGTTTGTTTTCCCCTGGAGTCTCCCACTAAACAGAAAAAAAGAATATTATATTTGAGGTTGTTTGGTAGTTGTTGTTTTTTTTTTTAAACATAATCACAGTGGCATCAATGTACACAGAGGTGTAAAGGCAACATATTTCTACAGCTATAAGTAGGTAGGTCCAAGTAATCTCCAGTCTTTCAACAACTTTGCAGCTATGAGTCATAGCTCTACACGAAAACAAATGCTATATCTTCTTGAGTGCCTATGCATACAGACAACTCAAATAGACAAAAATTGTATCATAAAATATCTCATCATGTTTTTTTTAATTTGTTTTTCAGTCTTTCCCAAAATGCAGTTGAACCATACCAGCTTCTAAAGTGTCTGGTTCATCCGGTCTCTGTGCAATCTGTAAATAATAAAGCAGTGAACCGTAAAGGTGTGTCCTCACTCTCTGGAATCCACCACCTGTTAAAAAGAAATATTCATGATTAGAACCAAATAGATGCAAAGTCCATAAAGCTATCTTCCACTGACACTCTTCTGTGGCAGAGTTGGTAAAGATAAAACAAATAGATTTATTAGAGTTCTACTGTTTGTATAAAAATGTATTTATGAGTAAATTCAGTAAGTGTATGCTGCTATAAATACTAGAACATGAAATTCCCTTTGAAGTAATTTACACTCTCTTCTGATTGTTCTGATTTTTAAAAAATATGCCTTTTTTAAATTACTCTTTTTCATATTAGCAATATCACTTATAATACATCAATATGAATCTTGGAAAATCCATCTAATTGACTGCAATAAAAAAAACTTCACTGCAGTAGGTTTGTTAAATAGATCAGTTCAGTCCATCTTTCTACCTTCAGTGGTTAGAACTCTTACACATGCCTTGCAAATACCTGTTTTCAAAATGAAATCCAGCAGCTTTTTTAAGATGATGTGGAGTGAAGAATCACCAATGGAAGCAAAACCCATGGATATGCTCTCAGAGCCAGGAGATGAGGTAAAAGAGCCATCCAGCATCAAGACATATTGGGACTGTCCAGTCATTGGGACTGCAAGTGGCTGTTTCTGCTCTGTTTTCACAGACTGGCTCAGATGGGCAGTGAGGGTAAACACAGCCCCTGCCACCACTGGCATCAGCTCCTGAGCTGCGTCATCATCTAGGATCTTAACACAGAAGAAAACAAATAAACAAACAGTAGCAGAAGGAAAGAAGATAAAAAGAAGTCCATAAGTGTCTAATTTCATGAGTTACTGTATGGGAATTGCTAAGTCACAGCCTCAACCAATGATTGAGCACCTGGTCAAGGGACACAGCCAGCACTGGGAGCATAGGTGAAAGCAATCAGGGTTCCACCTCTCCCTAAGCCTTGTTTCAGGGCTGACTGCCACAAGGGAAGTATCTCTACCTAGAGATTCCTCTTTTTGGAGTATTTGATGAGCCCTGATCCTTGGGATGGTTAAGCAAATCTTTCTTTCTTTAACTGGATTGTGACAATCACCCTTTTTTGGGTAATTTAGAACTGGTTACCTGCCACGGCCTTTCCCTACAGCTATAGAAGTAATTAATTCAGCCTCTCACAGCTATTTCTAATTACAGAATCCTTACTCTTTCTACTATGAGGCTTCATTGAAGTATTTCACTCTTCAAAAGAACTATTGATAAGATTTAAATGAGTAAATTAACAAATGCAGTACTGGCTGCTTTCATCACTTCAGTGAGTTCTTCTGTGTTCATTATCAAAATGGGCTGTCTCCTTCTCACTCACCTTTTCCAGGCTATCATTATTCCAGTTAACACTAAAATGTCTTTGAAATTTGTCAATATAAGGTTCATAGTTCACATAGCTACTCTGCTCACAATGCATTCTAACTTCAGCACAGTAGCAATCAGAAAGCTGAAAAGAATACTAAAGGCAGAGAAATTTTGTTTTGTCTCTAATCAAGAACACTGCATGAAGAGTAGTTTC
Source organism: Gallus gallus (assembly GCF_016699485.2). Lineage (NCBI taxonomy): Eukaryota > Metazoa > Chordata > Aves > Galliformes > Phasianidae > Gallus > Gallus gallus. Next base: position 47,770,674 of record NC_052532.1, read on the forward strand.
TCTTTCAAAAAGCCAGAGTAACAAAGTTCAAGGAGAGAGTCGTTTTCCAATAAAGCTTTACCTTGTCATGAACATCTTGTAATAGATCACGGATTATCAATTGTCTGTCTTCAGCCTGTATAAGATCCTGGGGGCAGGCAGTGAGTATGATTTCCACCAGCTGCCTCCATGACTCTAAAGCATGCTTCTTAGCATGGAGGCATTGCAGCAGTTTATTCCGTTCCACTACGTATTGCAGGATGGTGTTGATCTCCTGACCACCCATGACAAAGAGACTGAGTTACAATATGCTAGAAGAGGTTAATGACAAAGACAGCTTTCAAGATTACAAGTTTTAATCTATTAGTAAGTCTTTGGGGAAAAAAAAAAGGCTTCAACTTTAGAAAATTGAAGGAAATTATAACGTACACCTTAAAAATGAAAACAGACAACTGTGGAAAAAGCTGTCCATGTACTTTCTTCTCATTTTAGTGTCAGTCATCTCTCCTTCATCTTTCCATTTTCAAATCCACTGTGCCAATTGCAAATAAAGTTAAAAGATAGTAGGAGCATCAAAAAATAACTAGGATCCTCCAAGTTCAAAGAAACTAACTGTGTAGAAGAAAGCAGAAATAAAACTGGTATCTCCTACAAGACAGGCAAGACAAACTTGGTTGATACTGTACAGAGAACAGTATGTTAAGAACTAGTTTCTCTTACCAATGTCTTTTTTTAGTTTCTCCCTTCAGGAATTACTAACTCAAAGTTCAGGACTCAAATATACAGGTTTTCATGGTAAAGCTTACTGTTTAACATTTTATGAAATTCACCAAGAGAAACAACAGCAGTTTATTTTTATTTTCTTACCTCCATAAGTAAAGGTCTCTGACCTATTGCTGCCATTCCTTGCAGGGCATTGACTTCTGCGACCAGAACTCTGTGAAGATGCTGAAATGGGAAAGGATTATTAAAGATAAGAAACTTTAACCATAGGAAAGATTTAAGATTATTTAGGAGGTAGCTACATAGTAAGAAATGCAATTGAAAGACTGAAATTCAAATGAATCTCACCCATTTTTATGTTTCTCCCATATTTAATTCTTTAACTACTTTTAGCTGTCCAGTCACTGTCTGTTGACTGCACTTTCCATCTCTGCATTTATTTGTCTCCTTCCATTCCTAAATTGTTCAAGTCTTTTCATCAGTTCTTCCAGTATATCACACTCCCTTTTCTTGTCAATCTTCACTACAGACCTCTTGCACAGGTGTAAATGTTTATTTCCTCTCTAAAGCACATTTACGGTGTAGAGAGCCTAGTTTGTAATGTGAAATAGCAGTTTTCTCATTGCCATCTAGATCACTTAGATATTCTCTTCTGCTCCTGCTTTGTTGATTGCCTTTTAGATCACAAATTTTTCAGGTCTATCTACTAGGTCACTCTGAAAATAATGCCTCCTATTTCCATGGAGACTACAACAGATACAAAGAGCACAATATCACTGTCTGATAGAGCAAATTCTCTACTACAAAACATTCTTTTTCTACATAGTCACTACCATTAGCTAATTCGTGTGGATGAGCTGATTGAGATGCTCTTTATTTCATGTTGTGACAGCTGTGCGAGGCCATCCAGAATACAGCTTGTCTTTCATATCACTGCTGAAATGCAGCACCCACCTCACTGCACTCACATCCACTATTTAGTCTCCATAAATGTTCAGTGAGCATCAATGGGTGCAATTTTTTTCCACATGGAGGAATTTAGTGAAACTTTTGTTTCATTTGCACTTCCATGTCAAACATAATTTTGTCAGACTGCCCCTCTGCTGCCATCTGGCAACAAAACATACTGAAATACTGGCAGGAAGGTTCAACCTCTACTGTCATTCCACCAACATCCACCTCTGACACTGTTGGCCAACATAATAAAGTAGGAAGCATTACTTTCACAGCAGCCCTCATGTTATATACACTTGTCAATTACTCATCCCCATGAGACCCTATCTTAACTGAATCTTTTAAGAACAACTGCAGTACACAAGTATTTTATGCACATAATTGTGTACATATGCAGTACTACACAGCAGTGTACTGCAGAACAATGAAATATGAAATGTAGAAGTCATTTCTGCAATTCCATTTGGCTATTCTGAGGGGGGAAGATCATTAAAACAGAAAATATTCCTGAAAGCATCTTGAACTGATAAACCTGTCCAGTGTAAATGAGAAATCTGTGTATACAATACAGAAGAAAATATAAGTTAATCCAAACGGTTTGCATACAGCTACACTCTTTGTGTAAAAGCAACTTTCAAAGCATAACTATTAAACTGATCAATTAAAAAAACTAATAATTATAGAAATGGCACACACAATTTGAGAACAAAGACTGCGCACCTTGACATTGCAGACCACTTGCCCGCGTGCATTCTTGTGTTCACAGTTAGCAATGACTTGCTCAATCTGAACACGGTCAAAAAAATCCAGTTGCAAAGGCTCTGGAATGTCCTGACTGAAGTCAATTGAATCCAAGATACTTAAGATTTTCCTGCGTACTGTAAACACAAAGCAATTCAGGATGTATTCCAAAATACCACAAGGAGGAAAAAAAAAAAGATTAAATAAAATAACTCATGACAGGAGGCTTATTTACCTCTGTAAATTCAAATCTTAATGTATTTTCAAAAGAAAACTAAATCTTCTGAAAGTGCTATCAATCTGCATAAGGGGGTTAAGAACATTTTCTAGAGCCTTAAATTGTTAACTATGCTGTTTTCTATTGTTTCCTGTTACATATACACTTGCAACTACATGACTCTAAATTTTGTCTCTTAAAAACTGGCTGTTTCTCCTGCAGTCTTTTTTTGAGCCTTAAAACGGCACTAAGGAATCTGAAGTTAATTATGTGGTATTTATATTCTCTGTCATGAATATACAAGCATGTTAAGTCTTAGCAACAGTCTCACTGTTGTTACTATTACCAGTGAACGTACAGACTGCCACTTCCCAATTCTCCCTTCCACAGATACTAAAACACACTGTTCCTCCTTCCTTTCCAGTCTTATTTTCTACTCTCCAACCACCTATGTCAAGGTTCTAAAATTCATTTATTCCACACTAAACAAAAGTATTCTGTGTACTGCTGCTGTTTTAAAAGTTTATTCTTTTCTTTTTCACGGTGTCCCCCTCTAGAGGCAGCCCCAATTCAGGATCAGAATGCTTCGCTGAGAAATAACCAACAGCCACAATGATTACCTTTGGAGGCAGTGTCAAAATGGAGAAAACCACTGACGGATCGACTTTCATCTTCCATCCCTCCTTCACCATCAGCTGAAGGTAATGAAACAATAAATTAAAAAAATAATTAAAAAATGCCACCTATTTTATCAATACTGAAAGGGAAGACGGAGAGATCACACAAACTTTTCATGTTAAAGTTATCAATACAGATAAAATAGCCCTGACTGTTAATAAAAATGAAAACAATACTTCTCACAGAAGTTACCAATTATCAAATACAGATTTGACATTGCTGGAAATGCCTAAAAACAGACCCCATCCCCCAGTATGTATAATGCAGTTAGATGAATGCTGTAAAATGAATGAGCAGGGTATACGAACCAGCAGCCATATGTCCACAAGGATCAATAAAAGTGAGGGAAAAATGCCATGCTGCTGCAGCCTCTTACAATATCTTCCTGCTACTCCATTAATTCTCTGTACATAATGACTTTTACTGCCACCTGTGTATATTTCTCGATTCACTTCTAATCTGTTCTGAAATTATGAGGTCTTGCCTTTTTATATAACATTACATTTTAAGGCGTATTGGGTCGAAATATCTTTTTTATGATGCTGTATTATCAAAAGCCAAATTGACCTGTAGCTACTATCTGAAGCAAAGACAAAGCAGTGATGAGCAAAAAGATGCCCTTTTTTCTTTCACTCTGGAGAATTACAACCATGTTCATCATCTTTCTTACTGTCTCTCCAGTGGCATTTCCAGACCTAAGAACACATTAATTTTCAAAAACCAGAAATGAATGCCACAAGCCTATAGAGAAAAGACTAAATAAGCCATTTTCTCATACTTTCATTTATTTGAGTTTATTTTTCCTCACAACAAATTCTTCTTACCCAAGTATGGTTTCACAGGCATGTCATCAAGCAGCAGATGCAGCAGCCTCTGTGTATGGGAGCGCTGGCGGTTAAGTGATGTCACTCGCATTTCTATAGCTGCAGTTTTCATCAACCATGACATCTGGTTCAGTGTTGAAATCTCATGTTCTGGGTGGGGATAAGGAAACAATTATAAAACTGAACATAAATAATACTACGCACTCCAAGGAAAACATAGAATCATAGTATCATAGAATCACCAAGGTTGGAAAAGACCACTAAGATCATCCAAGTCCAACCATCAAACCCATCCCCACCGTGTCCACTGACCCATGTCCCTCAGTGCCACATCTGCTCTTTTCTTGAACAACTCCAGGGACAGTGACTGCACCATCTCCCTTCCCAGTATCACTATGGAGAGGGCTACATGACTAGTCCAGGTAACCTTAGAGGATGCTATTAGTAATTGCTCACCAATTGTTCACAAGACAAAATTAATCAGAGATCTGACAAAACCTGTTACGTGCACCTCAATATCTTGAAAGAATCATACACAAGCATGCATTTAGAATTATGTATATAAAAAAAGTACATCTTTCCTCTACGATTCCTAGAGATGCAAAGGATGCATTGAATTTTAAGCAGGCACAATCTTATCCTAGTACAGAAGTTACCTCTTATAGAAAATGGCAAATACTGCAGCTGAGTGAATAAGAAATCCTGACTGGTCCTCAGGTATCGCATAGTTGGACCCGACGTTTCAGAGCATGCACATAACTGATAGATCACCTGACAGTTAAAAACAGTAAATACTCATTTGTGGGATTTATTAAGCAAAAAACCTGAAGAACAAAACAAATCATCAAATCAAAAGCAGCATAACTCTGCTTTACTGCTCAAACAGTATAGCCACTATTTAAATATTATAAAGTTGAAGGATTATCAGCACGTGGACAATTACAAAAACTAGTCGTCTACAACATGACACTGAATAATCCTTCCCATTTGTCTATTTCATTTAAATGTCATTTTTTTTTATAGGGTCCAGGTTCATCAAGACAGGAAATGTCACACCTTTTCTCCCCCCTTCCACTTTAATTATTTATATTTTAAATAATTTCAAGATTTCACAGACTAGCTGCATTATGAAGATGTGTTCTTCTATTATGTAAGGCCAAACACCAGCTAACCTTGCTTACATGTCAAATCCAACTGTCTTCCCTGCCTGCTCCCCCTGACAAAACAGAAAGACAGATAGATGTCTCTGCTGCAGAATGAGGAAAATAATTTCATTTACTTATTCGTGATTATCTATCATCTTAATTGTTGGCAAACTGCAGTTCCAAACATTAAAGGAAAAAAAATGGCATGTGGTCACAAGAGACTCAGTCTTGACAAAAATATTTAGATCAATAGGTTTGTAAGTATATTCCAAGTTCTGATTGAGTGTAGACTCTTTATCACATTGTTAGAAGATAAAACATTTTCACACAGGAAAAGGTAGAAGAGAAGGAGTTCAACATATTAAAAAAATCTGACAGATGCATGCTAAAAACTAAAGAATTATCCATTTCAGCAACCATGAAGCAGTTAATTTTATTTAGAGCCTGTCACTACCTGTCAAAAGAAAATATGCTGAATACCTGGTAACAGAGTTCTGCAAGATGAGGAGATTCCTGAACTGCTGTAGGCCCATTTCTTGTTTCAGTGCCTTTCTCCAGTATGTTCAAAATAGCATGAAGGCAAGTCCGTGGACAACCCAGGACACCTTAAAAATAGAAAAATTTCCTAGCAGAAACTGACTTCTTCAAATACCTTGTGCTGTACTACACTGCTCCAAAGAGCAGCAGAAAAACATCCCAAGATTTTTTTGAATTAAAATAAAAGCAGGAAGCCTTTCACTGAAAATCAAATTAAAACACCTATAGTTATCCTGCAGGCTTTGGAAAGAAGACAAATTATGCAATCAAAACTTATTTAAGAAATTTCTCTTCAGCTCCATATAAAGGGATTCAACTGATACTTTAATATTCTGCATGAACCAAAGGAAAATCTATATACTTAGTCTTAAGCTTTAATTGAATACTCATTTGACAGTTTCAAAGGTGAGTTTTAAATCTTTCTATTTAGTCATAAAATAACTGTAATTGTTAACTAATGCTCAGATAGGCACTTGACACTGCAACAAAGGGGAAAGGGGGAAAAGACTTTAATACCGAAGTAAAAATCTTGTAAATTAATTCTTTAAATCATCCCAGCAAGAAGTCCTGAAGTAGTAAAGGCATCAATAAACACAGTTCTTACAGATGAAATAATCTCAGTTTGGACCCACCTAATTTTTACTTTAAGAAGAAATTATTTTTTTGAGCCATATAGCTTTCTGTCATTTTTTTTACATTATTAATGGGATAATTCAAAGGGGACCGCAAGACTCTCTCATGCATTTGAGACATAAATAGTCCCCTGTCACAGACCTGATGTATGACCTGTAAAGTTGCGTGCTTGCAGATCAGTTATCTGTATTCTGTAGGTATAGAATTTCAAAATATCCAAAACATGGCCTGCAAGCTATTTTCCAGATAAAAAAAAATAGGCTAGCCTCATTCAGGAACTGTCCTGACTCTGCCCTATCCCCTGCACCATAAAGACACACTGTTTTTCACATCTCTTCAAGAAATACTTGAAATACCACTCCTGTTGCTTTGAAAGTTTGTATATATGCATAAATGAATTCACAAATGAATGAGAAATGTACATATTCCACAAAGTTTTCTTATGCATTGTTAAGCAGTAAGACTGTTTTTCCTACTCAATAATTAATCTTAGAGGAGGGGCAGGGTAGTACTACTCAAGCAGCGTAACAGTTCAAAGGGTTGTCTTATGGAGGGACTTTCTGGGTCCTAAAATTAATTTCTTCATACTGCTGACACAGTGAATAAATTAATGCTACATTTCTAAATTAACATTTTCTCTCAAAACTCTACTTTTGAGTCTGTTCCAAAGCAAGATTTTGAGGAATAGAATAAGGCCTGTTCTCTTAGTCTTGACACTTAGAGGAATTGCTTCTCCCCATGAATTTTCCAACAGATACTCTTGGTGGCACCAAACCTGAAAAAATGCAAAATCAGTTTTTCCTATTCATACCTGGGTCTTGCAGATTTGTGGTGCTGACAGGTTTCTTTAGTTCATATCCCAAGAGATACAGAGCAAGGCTGGGCGGACTACACTCAAGAGATGTGATGAGGAGATTCAGAATATGGATCCTTGTTTCATGATGGATTCGTGCCCGCTTCTTTTCAGGCTCCAACTCTTGATTAAAAAAGATCAAGTGAGCAACGAAGTAAAGAAATCTTTTAATGGAACAATTTTCAGAGCCTTCAGATTAAGTGCAATAAAGTTAAGGCATCAGCTTATTTTAGTACAGAGAAATATAAGACCAAAGTTTCAAATTACTATTAATAAAACTCTAAATAATACATCCAGAGCCATGTTAAATGCTCCTCCTCTGAAAATATACTCAATTTCTATTAGGTTCAGCATACAATGGACGTAGCTTAACAAGACATGGCTGTTTTTCATTCTGTTAAGGGTCTTACATTCTAAAGAATGTAAGGAAACTTTTTTCTGACTTAAAAGCCTCTTCTTTCATTAATCTCATACTGTGCAAAGATAAATGTAAATCATTTTTAAAAAGCCTCTTTTACATACCTTCATCTGGATTAATTAATTCTTCTGCATCCTCATTGTCCAAACACTCCACAAACCCGGCCATCAGCTTCTGACTAGTACTCTGCATTCAACAACAGAAGGATGGAAATAAAGGGGATTTTAAGAGTATTAATAACAATTCCCTCCACCAACGCTGTTGGCAAAAATTAACCTAGTAACCTCGTTACTAAGCATGAAGAGTATATGCTAAGCTTAGCAAGTAGCCACTGAAAAGGAGAAAAACAAATCTACGGTTTTTACATCTGCTGAATTATCCTCAGAAGTTAAAGACTTCAAAGTAAAGAAAAAGTCTCAGTATCTCTAAGAATATTGTCTTTTTAATTCTTGCAAAACATGTGTGATATTGCTTTTTTTTTTTTTTTCAATTAGTGAAGTAGTCACAATGACACAGTAAAAGACTTTTTGGAGGTAGGCAGAGATGAGACAAGACAGTGGAGTCCACAGTACAGGAGAGACATGGAGCTGTTACAGCACATCCAGAAGAGGGCCACAGAAATGATCCAAGGGATGGAACAGCCCCCCTATAAGGATGGGCTGAAAGAGCTGGGGGTGTTCACCACGCAGAAAAGAAGGCTCAGGTGAGACCTGAGAGTAGCCTTTTATCTAGAGGGGGACTATAAGAAAGAAGGGGCAGACTCTGTAGCAGTTTCTGTTGTGATAGGACAAGGGGAAAAGGTTCCAAATTAAAAGTGGGGAGATTTAGGCTGGATATAATGAAAAAGTTTTTTCCAATTAGGATGGCAAGGCACTGGTATAGGTTGCCCAGAGAGGTGGTAGATGCCCTGTCCTTGGAGATGTACAAGATCAGGCTGGACCAGGCTCTGAGCAACCTGATCTATCTGTAGGTGATCTTGTTCATTGCAGGAGAGTTTGACTAGATGATTGTTAAGGGTCCCTTCCAACTCAAATGATTCTATGATTGAATTAACGTATTTGATCTAGAAATATAGTTTTGAAAGTAACATTATGGAGTACTAGGATTTCTCTACTAGTTGGTCGTTCCAGATCCAAACAAACTTACACTAACCTGATCATGTGTGAAATCACCAACAAGCTTTATCTGGATGTTGGAATTACAAGAAATGCAGCACAAAATCTTGGCACTTTCAAAAGCCAGTTCAGGATTGCTGTTTCCATGATAAAGATACCTTCAAAAATACAAGATTATTGTAATGACTGAAGCACTTAACACTACTCCATCAAAAGTATATGCTGACATGCAAATTCAATAATGACTCCCACAATTTTCATCATTCTTTTTATCCAATGTCCGCGTCTGGTCACAGGCTCACATAAAACATGTGGAGAAAGTACCTTCATCTCACACAGACATGAGCATCACTGAACACCAAGAATATCTAAATTAAACTGCTACCTATTCCCAAAACAGGCAAGATTTAAAAAAAATTAAAAGCATCTTTAAAAACGCACTTTTTTTTTTTTTAACTACTCATCAACTACTGTTATGTGAAAATAAAAGTAATAAGGCAAAAGAAAGACAAAAAGAGAATCTTATTTCTCAGAATCTCACTGCTTTTTTATGCAGTCTGTTCCACTATTCAGTGCTGGTTTGTGTGTAAAGTCATGGCAGAAATCACTGTTTCACATTAAATACAGTAACTAGTGGACAATACGATAAAACATGTAAATGGTCAACAGCAACAAAAAGCTTTTGGTTGTCTCCCACTCCATGACATCCATACAAAGTATGTGTCAAATTGAAAATCATACGCCAGGGAACCACTGCATATAAGACAAACTGAAAGAAATTATGAGGAAAAAGAATAAAAAGAAAAAATATAAAGGCAGATTCCAATCTTGAGAAGAAACGCTAGCTGGTAAAATGAAAGGATAGGAATCCAATGGCTTCCATGCCTCCAAAACTCCTCCCTTCTCAGTACTTTGAACATACCTAGCGATATTCACCACATGATCGGCCTTTTTGGTGCGGGGATTGATGCCCTGAAGCAGCTGCTCCAATGGTGTGACAATTAGGGAGAGATGGCTTTCCCGTAACAGATCCATAAAAAGATTCTCTTTCTGTAGGGTTAAGTTTAGAAGTGCAAGGCAATGCTCTACTGCTTTCTCTAAATGCTTCTTCCCTGCAGTGCACAAACAAACAAGAACAATAAGAAAAAGAAAGGAGGAGTTAGGCCACATTCATAAACATAATTCACCAAGTGTTGTACCCAGAAAGAATTCCATCAGTTATTTACCACTAGGAAAATTCCCCACAAAACACAATTTCTATATGGAAGAGAAACAAAATCAAGTTGAAGTTACACAACATCAACTTTAGGTCCTATGTAGTAGGACTTTACATGGAAAATCAATTGTAGGCACATACCAGGAAATGGGGCATAAGTATCCAGCTGCTTTACTCCTTCCTCCAGCAAACTCAGAGACAGTTCCAACATTGGGGACTCATTCAATAGATGATACATCAAATTGAATCCAGGTGGTTTGTATGCTATTATTTCATCTCCTAAAGGCAGAAGGAAAAACAAAACCAAAAACAAACAAATAAACAAAAAAACCCATCAAAATAGAAAAAACTTCTATTACTCAAGCTAGCCTGAGCTAGAAAACAGAGCAGACCCTGTTGTTGCAAAGAGCAGATGTAAGTAATGTCTAAATTAATGAAACTTACTGCATCCAAAGTCTTCAGGACTTTTCTTTACAGACAAGCCATTTAGGTAGCTTAGAAAGTTCGGAAAGAGTAGTAATGCCAATTACCATTACTCTTCAGTATCTAATGGCTTGATTTCAACTTTAACTGGTTAGACTCTCCCTGAGTTGATCTGCCTTGAATTCAGATAAACGATACGACTTTATACATTGGAGCTACATTCAAATGGTTTTGTGAGACTGAAAAGTAACTGAGAAAAAACTTGACATCTCCCAAAACCTGCATGAAGATCCAACATGAGGAAAAAAACATTTCCAGAAACCAAAGTTGAGAAGGTCCACTGATTCTTACACTCTAAGATCCTTGCTTATCTGCTGCAACAACATATGTAAAAATAAGAAAACTACTGGCCTGAAACATCAAGCTCCTCAATAAAATAAAAGCAATATTTAAATGAACCTTTAGGTTAAAAATAAACTTTTAAATTACCCCTATGTATAGTTGTGATTTAAATAAAGACCAAAAGAAACAAATCCAGGGGAAACAAATCCAAAAGAAACAAAAGAAACAAGACCCCCCCAAAATTTTGGATTTTATTTTTTACATGTGTCAAATGTGGGTTTTAACCAATCAGCAATGCAAGAGAAACGTAAGTCTCCCTCCTGGCAGAGCTAGAGATGCTGGAAATAATTTACATGAAGCTCTACTGAACCAGGAATATAATTCCCCATAGTATGTGGACATTTTTTAATGTCTTCCTATCTTACTGCCCTGACCTATCTTTTTGCCTGCTTACTTGCTGTACTAACAAGATCACAAGATAGAGGCAAGAGAGCAAACAAAGTTACAGTTCTGTTTGTCAGTGAACAAATATAAATGAATGAACAAGTTAACCTTGTAACTCCACATACTGATCCACGAAGTCTTCAAGCTGAGGTTCGTAGTCCCGCAACAATTTGTAAAATACCTCTAATACTACCTCAGCCACTTCCCACTGTAGATAATAACAAAATAAAGAAAAATCATACACAGAATATGACTAATGCTGCAGGAACAAGGCCAGAATGCAAATAATACAACAGAATGCAGTGATACAGTTGATGAGATGCACAGCATGACTGTCTCATTCTGAAGTACTATCCCACAACACTTTTAATCCATCACAACAAATAATTTAAACTGCCAAGCTTCCTTTTTTGAAGTAAAATGGAACACTAAAACAGATTTATTGTCTATTTTGTCCTCTCTCCTTTATTACACATATTAATATATTAAAAACTACAAGTAATAAACAGACTACAGGTATACAGCTAGTAACAGCTCTTTAGCAGCTTTCAGAGTACAGTGTAGCATATATGCTCATCCAAAAGGAAATTCAAACTCCTTCCTTCAGGGAGAAAGAAACATCCTCTGAATTAATAAAGAGGAAAGGACAGAAGTGACTTTTAGATTTCAGAACGTGAGGGTCATAAGTCATTAGCCAATTGGATCAAATAATTTTTATCACATAACCTAACTATATCTAGAAATAAAAATTATTCCTTTATGAGCAGCCTGCTCTTTTAAGTAGCTGAAGGTCCATCTTCAGCAATGGATTACTCACAGTGCTGGGTTCAGTATAATTCTTACCCCCTCCCTTCTCAGCTTTTTAGAAACAATCACTGTCAGAAACATTTAGCTTTTTTCACAAAGCAGTGATTTCTTTACTCTTCTTTTTCTAGGTCTTCAACACTTCTGTAGCTTATACAGGCTCCTTAGAAGTAGTTCTAGTAACATATGAGTTGAAAAATCACCTGTTTGCAGAATTAACTGCCCGAAGTTACCCGTGTTGAACCAACCTTGCATATAACATAGCTTTTCAAACAGATCTAAGCTTCATAATCATTTCTCAAATCTTTTTAAATTAGACATATGCCAATATATCTTAAAAAACATAGGAAAAAAGAAGAAAAAAAAGAATTTCAAACAAACAATACTTTTTCAGCAGCTCTTCGGTAAGCTCTGGTGCGAAATCGAAGAAACACGGAGTCCCTCAGGAACTGGAGATAGGGATCAAAGCCTGGCGGGCGGAGACCTGCCCCCAAGTTTGAGGGGAATGAACTCTCCACGAGTGTGCTGATGAGTCGACAGAAGGCACGGGTTAAAGGATACTCCTCACATCTGGATTCAATCTCATTCAGTTCAACCTTCCCAAGAGGACAGCAAAAACAAAAAAGCAAAGATTTTGAGTGAGAAAGAAAAACATGAGAACAAATAAGCTAAAGACATCGTCTGTAAAACTACTTTCAGTGAATTGACTTCACTGCACTATTGTCCACAGAACATCACAAACAAAGCAAAAGCAGAGAAGCAACAACACTGTCATTTAAGCTCAGCAATATACCCTTCGTTCATTTCTGAGTTATTAGGAGTTATGCTTCAGAATTTAATTGCACTTAGATTTTAATTACTTTTTTATTAAAGTGGAACTGAATTGTATTAAGATTTAATAAAAATGACTCGAATGTAGGAAAAGAGGAAAATCTTAAGATGTGCGCCAATAAGGAACTTGAAGGTTCAGACACCGTTGTATTACTATTCATAAATGTATAACGTTTCCAGAAACTGTAACAAGGCTCCAAATTTACCCTGTGCTCATATGCAGAAGATGAGACAGTCTGCCTAAGGACAAAGAAACCCTTACCTCAATCCCAATCGCTTGTCTCTGGCCTGGAGTTCTCACAGTTTGTAATATCTTCACAGCAGAGGGAGAAAAGAAAACAGATAAACAATACGCTTCACATCAGCAAAGCATTTCTCCATCATTCCTAACAGTACTAAAAGGTACTCATCACTTTGTAGCTGCAAGCAGTTTTCTATACCCTCTTAAAAGCCAAAAAGCTAAGATTTGTTTCTCTGAAAGGCTAAATTAGATACTGTACACTTACACTCTTCTAGCTTTACATCCCCAGAGATCTGCATCATGCTTATTTAAAAAAGAACAGAAATTCTATTACTTTATTAATTTGCTTCTGATATTGGTCATGGAAGACATTTCCCTTATTATCTCTTTCAGCAGTCCATTTTAGGGAATGTAATAAATTAGGAAGCAGAAGTGGTGAGCATTTGAAATACTACTACTATACAACGTCATCACTGTCGGCACCTGTTAATTAGCAATTAACAATAAGCCAGCAGTCACAGCTCAAATGCCTCAAGTTCTTTGAAACAAAACAGAAATGAGTCTGAACTATAATACACACTACAACGTAATTCCATTCCTTATGATTTTTGAGTTAACAACACTGACAGTATTTTCATTTGAGATCAGTCTTCTTTAGGAATTATCTTTACATTTTTTTTCTCTGAAATCGAGAGAAAAAGGAAAAACTACTTTCTTAAAATATCCATCTGATGTTTGCCATCTAATTGTGGAAGTTGGCAACCACACACTGTAAACGTCAATCAACTTTTGCTCGGAAAATCCTGAAAGTGGCATTTTCCTTCTTTCTGTGAGCATCACTCACAGCAGCAGAATATTACACATATTCTAAAAAAAACCAAAACAAACCCACAATGGAAAAATACGTAACCTGTAAAACATTAACTTTTAATGACAAACATGGAGGGAAAGAATGTATCGAATATACTGGACTGTCTGTTACAAAGTGAACAGACGTACAGAGACAGTGAGATCTGAGACATAAAACCATATCATCATTTTCAAACCTGATTCAAAATACGAACTGCATTAACTAAGTGAAAACCCTGACAATCAATAATGGAAATGAGAAATTAGTAGAAAATGTAATATCATTGGTACAAATGCATCATTTAAACACACTAACAATTTTATCAGACTGGGATACTGTAGTTGCAAACACTGAAAATCCTAAATTACCTGAGTGTATTCCAGAGATTGCCAAAGTGAAGCAGCTATTTCAGGAGATTTCCCAAAAGCAGTAAGAGTTTCTAACAGCTCAGCTTTCAAAACAGGAGGAATGCTGCACTGCAGAAGTCCCAGAATGACCACCACTGGCGTCCACTGAGGGTGCTCACAAAGAGCCAAGCGAGCATTCTCACTCTGGAGTTCAACATAAAACAAAAAATTGCATGCTATGATTTTGAAGATTATTCATGACTTATAATCTCTAACTCACAGTTCAGTAACAGCGATGATAATTGCACAGGTACACAAAGTATCAAAAGAATGGCAGACCGTTCCAACGCAAAGAACTTTCATTCAACAAAAGCCCAATTTAATGATTCAATTTTTTCCTAAAATTGTACTGAAATAGTTGCTATCCATAAAGAAAACTTATGTGCATTATAAGTTTGTTGTAATGGCCTTACTTTTTCTAAGTGGATGTACATACATGCAATTAATCCTAAACAAGTACCTAAATTCTATCTGGACATTGGCTAGGAACTTACATGAAATAGTTTATGTCCAAGAGCAGGAACATCATCACTGTAAGCTCATTTCATAGAATCATAGAATCATAGAATCGCTAAGGTTGGAAAAGACCCACAGGATCATCCAGTCCAACCATCAGCCCTTCATCAATGGTTCTCGCTAAACCATGAGACATCCTGATCCACTCAGAAGCAGTGGGCAAGATCAAGCCTCTAGTCTCATTAAATGATAACTGCTCACATCCTTAGATGTTCACTTCTTCGTATGTTATAGATTGTTAGTGCTAGGATAATACTTTTTCCCCCACTCATTCAATGCTGACATGAGAGTTAATGTAGGTTTCACTGAACTAATTTGGCTTTCCGGAGGAACATCTCAACATCAGCACCAAAAAAGATAACTTTTTGAAAGCCCAATTAGTTTCACTGATCTGTCTTGTGTTTGTGCCAGTAAAATCATGGGCATCCCGCTAAATTGCAGAATTTTTAGGCTAATATTCTTCAGACCTCTAAACTGCAGACTCAGGTGGGTACTGAAGAACTGAATTCCACAGTATCCTGAGTTATACAGATAATTCACAATATAAAGCCTGTTTTGCAGCTTTATTTTCTTAGATTTCCACTTCTGGCCACCCCACAGCACCTTCTGCATTATTGGTTTGGGGATATTTTGAATTTAACTCTGGAGGCAAGTTTAAGAGTAGATTGGTTTCCTTGCCAAGTTTCTCCCATTTCTCTGGAAAGTCTTATTATTTTTGCTTTTTTAATATCCTTATCAAAGAACTTTCCTACCTTCTAAGCATTTCTTCTGAATATATCTCACTTCTGAAGGACAACTTCCTGACAGGAAAGTGTCAGGAAAGCAAGAAAATCACTAACACTGGCAATATGTTTGGTCATGGAAGTTATTTTTCATACTTCTTATACTTACAAAGTTCCCTAAGCAAATGAAAAGAGCTGCTAGGTAAATTTAAATTTGCCCTGAATATCTTTTTGGTCAAGTGAACATCACAGCTGAATGATGACCTTCATGAAAAAAGCAATATGTTAAAGAATAACAAATCAAATGTCACTTACCCAATTCACTATAACAGTGGTCAGCTGCAAAAAGGCAATTAACCCATCCTGCTCTTTCTGTGTGATTCCTCGGAGAGGCAGGTGACGATACTGAACGCTGTCAGCGCTTGGCAAGTCTTTCCTTAAGTGTTCATGATAAAGCATCAAAGAATGGAAAAAATGCTCCCAGGAGACAGGGCTGCCACCTGCTCCTTGGATGTTTTCCGCTAGAAAAATGACAAAAAGGTGACAAGCTTTTTTTTTTTTACTCATTCACAGGGCAACAAGGAAGGCAGTTAAATTTAAAAGGAAAACCTTCTTATCTTGACCCAACAATAAAGTTCAAAGGAAAGCTACTGTTTCTGGAATAAGTGGTTCTGTTGTTCTGCTTCTTTGACAACAGAGACATGAAAGTGCTAATACAAAAAGCCAGTAGAAACAAGTTTTCTATATTATTAACCAGAATGTTTGTAGTATTACTTGGAAGTATTTATCCAATTTGATCAATGTGAAATACAAAACATAGGACTGACTACCAATTCTTTACCTGTTCTAATTCTTATACATGTAATATTTCTCAAAATGCTTCTGGAAAACAAACAAACAAAAAAACCCTCGGGAAAGATAGCTCCATTTAAAATATATCTAACTTATGTTGAAGATATTACCCATTTTATATTTCACCTTGAGCTACACTAATATTCTGCTTCTCGTTGCAAGACATGCCTTTTTAAAATAAACTACTTGGTTAAGCAATTTATTTGCTAAGGTACTCAGACACTTAATTACTTAATTGGCCTTTTTTTTTCCCCCAGATTACGTTTTCAAGCAAAGCATTCCAATTTCATCTGTGTACTAATAAGGCAAAGTGTAAAGCCACAGTTCATTTCACATGAGTCTTCATTTTTTACTTTATTACATTAGAAGGAAGAAGAGACAAGGAAGAGCTGAAGTGTCATTTTTCTTACCGTGACTACTGCCATTGACTTTTAGCAAACTAAAGCAGTAATGAGCACACTGAGGCCCACTGGCCAATCCCCGCAGCATTTTCAAGTATGGGATGTAAATTGTGGAGGGAAGCAGATCTCCCATTTGCCTAACAAACTTTGACAAGACAACCTAGAACAAATAAATATCAGTGTTAAAAAAAAAAAAACCCTGAGTATTTTAGGAAAACAGTAGGCAGGCAGAGTGAGAAAACAGATTCTAAAGTAATCATAGGGGATAGGGGGTTACACCAAAATGTAGGCAGAGGTCATCAGACAGAAAACACAAGAGCGCTGACTAACTGCAACAAAACTAAAGTTTTAAAGGGGTTAACTACTCTCTCTTACTAAATGTATTGACAACCATGAGTGATTTGCAGTAGCACATTTTAGAGTAAGCAACAATAACCACATCCTGCAGAACAGGACATATGCAGATAAACCATGTAGAAAAGATAGTAATGTCTTCTTAGTGGCTAGCTGTAATTGGGTAATAAGGATACCAAACTTCTTATTTTTTCAACTCACGCTATTGTAGAAATTGTTATTGCTTCAGCTTGCAACTATTATTGCTTTAATTTGAAGTTAACAGCAATTAGAAAAGAAAATAACATTTTTCCACTTAAAAAATGTAAAACTGATAAATGCAGATAACCTGGCGCTGAGGAGGTCGCTGATGAGCTACTCCAAGATATGACCCCATGATGGTAGATGTCTGCAAAGGCTCTGATGGACACCAGTATTCAAGGGCAAGTTCCAAATTAAAGGGGTCTTTCCTATACAATTCAGCAATCTGTCGGAGAAAGGAGGAAGACAAAAAGTATCAACTATAGAAAGATGAGAAGATTATTTCTATGTGTACTGCTTCTAGGTAAGCTAAACATGTCTGAAACATAAAGCATTCCACACCTGATGTTTCATTCCTTAAAACTCTGAAAAATGACAGCTGCTTAACAATAATACCAGAACAAATGACAGCCAGTGAATTAAAAAGTGCACGTTACACTTTCATAGCTTTGATACTCTCTATCTAATTCCTATAGATGGAAGCACTGCTAACAAGAGTGGCATTTCACCTTAAACAACCATTTGCGTATCTTGCTACATTGACTTACCAACATACTAGCTGGTATCAGGATCACAAATTTTACCCATTAAAGGAATGTACAATTTCTCAGCTAACTTTCACTTCTAGATCTTCATATAGGTTTACTACATACCTCAGAGCTATTCAAGAAAATACTTCACTAAAACCATTTCTTTCAATGCCCTACAGCCTAAAGGGCTACCTTTACAAAAGACAAGCAGTCCCTATGTTAAAGACTGCTATATGTAAAACTGCACACTTGTACATCTGTATGTAGTTAGCAGGAAATACATACATGTTTTTGATTCATAAATGAACAGAAAATATAAAACACAGCCACTAAATTTAAAAGTTCTGTCTGATCTTTTTTAAGTGTCATTAGGCAGCTTTAGTAACTGATGTTTAAATAAACATACAGACTCTGTTTTCTTTCTTTTATTAAAAAAATAGGACAGAAACAAAAATAACTTTTTTCCAAAAGTGGTCATAACAAGGGAAATGATGGAATTTGCAATTTCTGCATCAGATGTGCTGGGGTCACCTTGCCTAAGCCTACTGTAGAGCAAATATAAAATAGTCTTTCAAAAGTCCCATTACAAATGTATCACACATAAGAAAAAATTCTTTAAATAATTATCAGCTTAACTGGCATCAGTGGGGAAAAAGAACCAGTTTTCTCCCTATTTACTATAGATAATCCTGAAGAATTACAGAAAGACCAAACATTGGGTGAACAGCAAGGCATCGATATACGTAGGTGTTTAGAACTTCAGAATTCATTGTGCCAGATCTTAACTTCAACAATAAGGATTTTAAGGATAAAAGTTGTTTCTAAGTTACATTAAAATAATGTGTTTATAAGATAATACATTATATCACATTATAATATATATATAAAATACATTATAATATGTTTAAGAAAGCAGTTATGTTAAGAAAATGTTGCTATAACTTGAATTATAGATATGTAACATTTTCTACAATAACAATAGCTCAAGAACTCTTCCACCAGAAGAAACAATGCAGTATTTACTCACTAAACAGGAATGAACTGATGCTTCAACACCAGAAGCCAGGGCAGTACATTCTTTTCACAGCAAATGTCAATACTTATGTAAGAAAAAAAATACAATCCAAAGAGGGTGAGACCCAGCGCTGTAGTTTACCATTCAAATTCAGGCTTTCTGATGAAGAAGGAAAATGACACTATTTTTTTCTATGATAACTTGAAAGAAAATAGGGCTTACTAAAAGCATTAAGTGCTCCAGATCTCTGCGAAGAGAAATAGGTGGATCGTTTCCCATCTGAATACTCATGTGGATCATGCGAGCGTCCTCATCGGCACGGTTTCTCAGCTGCTTCACCTACACCATTTAAGAATTGGAGAAAAACACCATTCTATATTTAGCTGAGAATGAGATGCGATAGCAGAAATGACTGAATTACCTAAGCAGCCTATTAAAAAGTAAGAAAGTTAATGAATTTGCTTATGTGCAACAAGCAAATTTTTAGATTTCATGTATTTATTTATAACAGAGCCGACATTCAAAGATTTGTTCTGTCACTTCTTTACTGCGAAGGCCCCAACTTCACCAGATCCCCTGGTTTAGCTGTAAAAGGGAGATCCTTTTCTTCTTTTTATCTTGAAAGAAAGCTAAAGTCAGCTAGATTTCAAAAAAAGCTCGACTGTGATCCAAAAGGAGTGAAGAGTAATGGAAAATACCAGGATATATTCTGGTATTCATATATATATATTCACAGATATTCTATATAAACATCTCTGGACTGCACCTCTCTTAGCAGTTTAAGGCTACTTCTAAATACAGCAAGCTTATCTTTTGAAAAGCTTTGGATTGATACAATTGCTTTGGATCTGGGAATATTGTCTACAATAACCATGACTATAAAATAAACTGTAGCAATGAGGAAAAAAAAAGTCTTTTAGTCAGTCAGTTACTTTAAAACAAACAAACAAAAAAGCTGATTCAATTTTGTTGTCAAAAAGCCTTTCATTAAGCATGCCAGGAGAGGTGTAAAGAAAAGACAGCCATGGGATAAAAAGCTCATTCTGTTAAACATTAAACAAAGATTGAGAAGCAGCCAATTCCACACACCGCAAATTAAAATGCAGTGATGCCTAACAGAGATAAGTTCACAGTTCTATAATCTATCTTGAGTTGTAGAACTGAATGATCAGCTAAAGAACTGAGTTATCTCAGAAAGTCAGTTAAAACAAGAGGTAACTATGGAAAGGGTGAGAGCAAAGTATCTAAATCAGTATACTAACAAAACCAATACACGGACAAAACAGTGTTGATAAGTGAAATAGGGTATTATTTAAGTTACTAAAGCTAACTATAAAATTATGAGTGTAATGCAGTCAACCAAAAGATTTATCCAAACCATCACTGGCAAGCAGCAAATGCATCAGAACTATACAGAAGAGTTAAATAAAATGCCGAGTTACAGATTATAAATACCTTAATAGAAAAAGGACCCTGCAAAGCAAACATTTCTATTTCCCTAACAATTGAGACTCAGTAGAAATAACTCGTAACACATAAGCTAAGACCTGACTAACTGTAGCTCAACAAAAGAATCCTTTCTACAGCTACATCCTAATTGCCTGCCAATGAGTCTTTCCTCTAAAACTGGCACTGGCCTCTGTCAAGCAGGAGGACGAGCCAGTGCTCAGACTTTTGTTCATGGACTTATTACAAAATCCTATTTCTAGTGAAGAATCCCTCTTCATCATTAGGCATTAAGTATAACAAACCACAGGTCTGAATCAAAGCAAAACAACTGAAATACTCTTCCTAGAGCCTCCCATTCCATTACGCAGCCAAGAGAGACTTAACAACAAACCAACAAACAGCTTTGGGGTTTTCACGCAGCTCTGTGGGATACAGGACATGGGGTCAGATGTGCACCCAGGAAGTCAGCAACTTGAGCCTGAGTCAGCCTCCAGCTCTTCCACCTTCATTCAAATAATCTGCCTGTATCTCTTTCATGCAAGTTGGTAAAAATACAGGAGCATATTTCAACTCTGGTGAAGCAACACTATCCTCAGAACTACCTCATAAAAAAGAAAAGCCATCATAAGAAAGTTCCCAGATCCAAACGTGTTAGCAGCTGATTACTCAAGGAACTTTCACAAAATACACCTCACATACTGCTCATCTCTTCAAAATATTTCTAAGGGCTACTGCTTCTGTATTACAGACTACACCACCGCAGGCAGCCTTCAAACAAAGTCCAAAGTCTGTTACAACACAGTAAGTTTTGTACGCAGGCAACCACTGCAGCAGAAGTACACTGATAAAGTTATCTACAAAAATTTGCTTCAAATGACATTATATTTGTTCTATGGATATTCTGTGGGTTAAACAGACAGCTTCAGAAAATAACATATAAAACCAACAAATTACAAATTAGGATTAAAGATATAAGCTATCTCCAACATGTGTCCTCAGAGATTCTCAAAGTTCGAATAAGGTTTTCCTGCCAATATTGTTCATTGTAAACTGGCAGAACGAGAACAAAATGTATTTTAAAATCCTCCTTTTTTCCCCTCATTGAAAGAATTAATTATTTGCAACTCCAATTACAGCTCAACACAATGAAGGTCACAAAATAAAGCTTCTATCAATTAAATAGAAGTATTTTCATAGAATTCTAATTTTCCATGCCCAGATACGAGCTCTTACACAAATAAAACTGTTGTAATTGCTTCAAACTTCTTAAAACCCCTTTCTCAGCATTTCTGTTCTAGCTCTTCTACCAACAACTGACGGTTCTGAAAGAAACAGCAGAATCCTTCCCTTTAAACATGCAAAAGTTTGTCAGTAATAGAATGAAATAAACAACGAAGGACAAAAACAGTCAGTTCTTTTAGGTTATACTACTGGTTATATAATTACTTAGGTTATACTACTGCCTGTATTGAAAGAGGAAAAAAAAAGTACGTATATTGCCAACAACCTCAGAATTCATTTAAAGCAAAACCAAACCACTACCACCACAACAGCTTGCTCTGCAAATCTGACCACACTGCAATAAGACATGGTTTTTAAAATGCTTCACTGTGGAAAACAAATCCCAAATGTTACGGATTCCACAAATGAGTTTTGAACAGCAGCACTTCAATGCTGATATCAGATTCTCTACGTTATCTGCACTGATTTTAGAACTACAGAAGACACGTCCACATTTCTCAAGAACTGCTATTCACAGAAAAAAGCTTACTTTCATTGGCATGAGCGCAAGGAAGTCTGTGACAAGGTTATGAATCTTGCGAATGTAAAACTCCTCCTGGTAGAAATTTTCAGATCCCACAACAGATTCCGTCAGGAACAGAAAGACGTTATCAGCAACCGCCAGCTCTGCCATTGCTTCATCTGCCTCGGTGAACTCTGCGAGAGCTGAGCGATTGAAAGAAAATGAATTACAATAGGGAGAAAAAATAAATCGTAACTATCTGTTAACATCGTAACATATTTCGGAATACCTGTCTGAAAAACAAATCAACATGCTTCTATCCACTAAGTTTTTTTTTTCCACTGTACAGGAAAACTCCAGACTAGAAAAGACAAGTTAATGTAGGCTAGTAATTTCAACTTTCTTCTGCAAGTAAGATGAAGAGCATAATGCATTTACCTGATCTCATATGAGGCTGTGAACTAAGAAGCACAAACCAACCTTAATTCAACATCAATTACGATGTTTACATTTTCTTTTAACAAATATTCCGTAGTAGACTCAATTCTGATCTAGTAGGGAGCATGGAAAGCTTGGGAAGTACAGGAAAAAAAGAGATCTGTCCTCTTAAGATACGGACGTTTAATATCTCCAGAGGCAAAAAGTCATAAACATGAATCTATTTTTAATTGAAGCGTTCAAGTTATATTAAAGCAGATAAGATGCGATTTTTCACATTTTCCGGCGTATTAAAATCCCTTTCACTTCAATTAGATACTATACAATATTAATGTCTAATGACTAACGATTTCTAAATCCGTGTATGTATCAGAGCAATTTAATTCTCAACAACCACACTCACATACCGAGAAAGCTTTGAAGAGTGTCAACAGTAGCTGTATTGTGAAAGTAAATACCAGTGCTTCAAGAAGGCAACATGCTTTGATTTGCAAGCCCAGAACACTGAAGTGCAGTGAGTGCACTTTGGGGTAATTTACCTGTCACATCAGATAATTGGGATATTCCTCGTAACGCCAGTGCCCAGGCTAATCTAACAGTTGCTTGTAGGCCTGGTAGTTTCCAGGGCTGAGACTCTTGAAGACGAGTGTGTATTGTTGCTATGTACTGTCTTTCTGCTAGTAGAGGGAGCCGGTGCATCAGATCTTAAAAACAAAGCCACAAATGCAACACCATCACCCCCTGAACGTGGAAACAAACATGCAAAATTCTACCAATTTATTACCAACAAATAACAAAAGTGGTTAAATAACAATGTATCCATCCGCACAGCACAACTTCCCTGAGAAAGAAATCTGTCAGCATTACCTTCACGGTCCTCTGTGCCTTGTTCCAGAAAGCTGACATCAAAGCAGTAGAGGAGTGCCATGAGTAGAGACAAGTTGACACTGTCCAATGAGCCATCGGCTTCTACTGTTACTTTCTCCAAGTAACTTATGAGGATGAGAGTGTCATCCTTACTCAGTGGTGACTGGCAGGTCCAGACAAAGAGACTTTCAGCCAAGGACTGTCGGCACTCTTTGATGAGGTCAGAAACCTTTTTAAAAGAAGAGTACATAAATGTACTAGCAACACATTCAATCTGTCCTTCTTAGTCAATTATTATGACTAGAGTAAGTTAAAAACAACTCTAAAAACAGCAGGAGAAAACACTGAGTTTTTTTCATTGTTAAACAACAAAAGGCACATTTTTTCTCGTTAAATGCCTTCATACATCCTTCCATTTCACGTAAGGTGTGACATGATATCTCCAACTATGACAGTATGCAAACCAGCATGGCAGTTAAGGTCAGAAGACAGGAATCTATACAGAATTTTTGTAGCTGTAAATGCAATACATACAGAAAACTACAAGGAAATTCTTCACGGAGTTTCTAGATAAATAGCAAAAACGTAAAACTGGATATTTGGCAGAAAACAAATCAACTGATTACATCATAGAATAATTTTTAGACATATCACATAGCAGAAAGATCAGGAGATAGAATATTTAAATGTTTAAAATCTTCTTGTTGACAAAGCATTGTACAGATAGTTGCAGTATCAATTAATTCCAAGGAGTACAAAAATGAGAACTGGTTTTCAAGCAGTTTTCAATTTGAGATGCTTCTGATCATATTAATACGAATGGATAATTAAAAAAAATGCATTATTTGCCTGTTTAGACCTGGTTTCATTCTGTTTTAATCATTTGTGAATTTTGTTTTCCTATTTTTATTCTATTCTACTTCTATTTTTATTTATGGTGGTGGTAATGGTGATGATGAAAGCAGATGGTTAAATTTACACTCAAGAATAAAATAGCAGAAGAAAATTTCACTACATGTAAATATTACATTTACTTCTATACAGCCCTTATTTTCTCTCCTTCAGTGAAGATAATGTGTGTCCTAATAAAAAGGAGCAACACAGAAACAGAAATGCTGGTAGTAATCTCGATTACACAGTGATACAGTGTACACTGCAGAGTAGTTACCTTTGTGTCTCAACTGGTAACCCAGCTTCCAGAGGCAGAGAAAAGAAACCAGAAGGTAGGGAGAAAAAAAACCAGAAGGTAGGGAGAAAAAATATCTCCTTGTGATCTAACTGCATTTTTCCCTATGCAGTCACTTGGAAGAGTAATTACACCCAGTCCCCTCTTTACCTCTTTGCGATGTTTCTCACTGCCCAATCCTCGCTCTCTCTGGAGTTTATCAAATTCATTGTTTAAATCAATTTGAGACACAAGTGTGAGGATTTTCTGAGTCAAACCCTGCTCCATTAGGTCATCTGTAAAGCGTGTTGTCATGGACACTAGCTCTTGACTATAACAGAGAGCATATAAATTTAACAATTAATCATATTATTCTCAGTCACAGAGGAATTCTAAAATAATGAATCCCATCAACTGCATATGCTAGCTGACATAAAATGTACACCTACATTATATATATAAAATAATTAAATGTGCATCAGTCATCAGTAAGCAGCATTCCCTCAAAACATGCTGAATGGATACAAAGTCTGTAGGTAAGTAGGTTCAAGAACATGGAATAGGAAGAGAGGACAACATGGACTAGGTAGGTTAAGATTTCTATCAAAAGGCAAAAGTATTATATATAAGAAGTACATAATTCATAAGCTCACAGCCCCTTTCTTACTAGCAAATGTAATTATCCGATTACATACATCCTACCAAAGCAGTAGAATTTGTTTTAAAGCAATACTTTCTTTTAAGTTGCAGAATTTAAGTTCATGCCATAACACATTATTTTAATCTTTCTGTATTTAAGCAATCACTGTGCACTGGAACTAAACAGTGCATAATGTTTTTAGTCAAAAAACCATTATGCTTGCCAGTAGACAGTGCATCCATTTTAAGTAGAGACAGGAGCACAATTCTCTGCTTTGTGGGATGTGGGAAGTCAGAACACAGCACAAGCAGAAATTCAGTCTCTCAAATACTGAGTAATCATCACTGGTTTGAGCAGCACTGATTCGTAGGGTGTCTGAAGCAAAACACTGCTAAAAGCTGAAGCAGTATGAAAGAACTGAAAATAAAATGTGTATCCTCAATCTGTTAAATGTATTACAGAGAACATTATGTTTAAGCAGGAGAGCAGTAGCATTAGGTTATAAATAAGACAAACCTGAGAATATCTGCATTCCCTCAAGTCTTAACTGTCCTAAAGGCATTAAAAGTAGCTAACCCCAGTACAGACCTGAGTTCCAGTGTCCAAGTCTTGCCTTGGCGTGACTGGATGAGAGTTCGTAGTGAATTGGCTATGCATCTTTTTCCATCCCAGTACAACAGCACAGCCACAAGACCTCTTGTAAGGCCAGGAAAATGAGGTTGCTGGTGTTCTCCTATTGAGTGAAAATGCACAGAATATCTAAGGAAATTTGAGGGTACATATTTTGATATTAGCTTTATATCGCTTTATTTCTAATTGAAACAGAAACATAGCATCCAAAGCAACCATCGTTACTCACCATCACTTTGATTTGCTTCAAGTGTTTCCAAGAAATCATAGGTATTTTGGATGATATTAAAACTCATGTTCAACTATTAAAAATTCCACAAAATTAAGAGTAGAAGTGTAAGTCCATAAATAACCTAGTTCAAATAGTATTTGCAATATCTGCCTACCTTAATAACCAGTTCAAGCTAATTATCAGAAAAATATTTTTCCTTTGTTCAAAATGAAATTTTCTGCGTGAATTTACATAAAAAAAAACAAGTTCCAAATAGAAATTGAGACTGGCTTCAAAGTGTCTTTCCAAAAGTGACAAGCTAGCAAGCTAATTCCTTATGAGTTTGAAAAAAAGAGTCAATGATGAACAGTAGCTAATAATGATAACTAAGATGTTATATTTTAATAACATTGAAATACATTTTCTATGTGGAAGACTCTTTCCAGAATACATCCCTTATTAATCATTTATTAGATTATAGCTAAATACAGCTACATATTAATACGTAACTAATACATAATTTCCAGAACCAATGTCTATTGTTAAACTATTTAAATTATTTTAAAACTATGCTTAAATTCAGTGATAGAGAAATAAATTATTTTAAAAAATCATACTACTCCCTTTTGCGAAATCTGCATAAGATATAAACATAAAAGTCCAGAACACTGCCTTTATATTAAATTATAGCAGGTAGAAGAGTTCATCTTAAGACCATTCTAGATGTTATGAAAGTCAGGTCTTGAGAGAATCACGCATTCATGTTAAGCATACACTTAACATAAAAAGGAAGGCTCTATTTAAGCTGCCTTTGTCCAGCTCTTAAATATTTTCCCTTCTCACCAGCTAGAAGAAGCTCAACAGCTGCCAACTCTCCGATATCAAAGAGGTCACTGAGGATAAAGGCTTCTCTGATGAGTTGTTCTGGCAAAAGCCTGGTTCCCTGCTGACCTTGGATAGCAACCCCTTCTGTACTTGCTTTCTGAACTTTCTCATGCTGCTGAACATTCTTTGGCTGGAAGAGAAACAAGCATCAGAAGCTATTCAAAATGGCAAGAAGAAAAATCAAATGAAACTACACATTAATCCTTCCTCACAAATACAGTTCTGACAGGTTAGATTGTCATCTTAAAAACAAAGGCAGCATTTCTAAACACAAAGGTACTAAAGGCATCCTAAAAATGCTTTACACTTGCACACCAATGATCTTGTAGTGAGAACGTATCAAAAACAGTATTATACAATCAGTGTTAGTTTACTGAAAATAACAGAGCTGAAAATTAAGTTTTGATAAAATTCTCTACAGAAATTGGTATCAGTTTGATGAAATCATTGAACTGACCATCATCAGGAATGGTGATCAGAACTGCTGTTTTTCTCCAGATCACTTTTTTCTACACCATTATTTTTTTTTTTTATATTAAACTCAGACACTCAAATATGCTGACAAATCTCTGTATCTCACTGTTAAATTTTCCAATCTACCAGTCTTGTAAAGCCACACACTACTTCAGAAGTAACAACAGGAGACATTTATAGTTATTACCTTGTGATCCGTTAGCCAAGAACCAGTGATTTTTTTCAAATCATCTCACACTCTGAACAATTCATATTCTATATTTCGTAAACTCAGGTTTACCTGTTCTGTGGGCTCATTTATCTAACTGACTGAAGAATGAGCATGGACCAAAGCCAGAAGAAATAGTTTTGTGCTTCATTTCAGACAAACAAGAGTACTCGGGAAAAAGCGACACTGAACCAATGGATAATCAGATGCTCTTACTGTTCCTTTCAAAACATTCAAGTAATAAGAGGAAAAAATGTTACAGTTATCCTCTACAAGAAGCAAAATAACATGTATTTTTCAAGCTATTTCTCTTTGTACAACAGAACAAGATTTCTGTAAGACATTTGTGTAATGTACTGTAAAAGTGTAAATAAAAGGTATATTCAGTGCCTAAATAGTATGCAATCCAACAGCACAAAACAGAGTAAATCATCAGTTCTCCAAATCATTCTGCAAGAGCATTAGTCCAGTACCGGATTTCTGAAGAGAGAAATGAAGTCAGATCTGTGTTTCTTTAAGACCTGGTCGAGGCGATGAATAGCTTCAGGTTGCCTTTTCCAAATGGCATTCATTACAGTCTGCCATATGTCCTTATACGGACCCCACAAGCTGGCAGCTAAAAGGAAA
Source organism: Gallus gallus (assembly GCF_016699485.2). NCBI lineage: Eukaryota > Metazoa > Chordata > Aves > Galliformes > Phasianidae > Gallus > Gallus gallus. Next base: position 47,799,017 of record NC_052532.1, read on the forward strand.
AAAAAACATAGAAATAAATAAAAATAGAAATCTAAAAAAAAAATAGAAAGAAATAAAACAACAAAAAATGCATTTGAAATAGGAAAAAGAAAGGGTTTTTCATATAGTATTTTCAATAGGCTTTTTTTTAAGTGACAATCCCAGCTTGAGAGTAGGGATTATTATGCACATCAAACAAAACCTTTCTATGGTACACAAAGCAACAAGCATCTGCTATAAAACCTAACTGATCTAGAGATTTAGAGAAACAGAAAAGGTAATGCAAACAGGTAAGTTTTGGGGCTGAAAGTCATCACCTGTGTCCCTATATATCTAAGAAATTCCACCCACTTTAGTAAGATTAAAGAATAAGTACAAACTGAGCAGCAGATCTTGAAGCTGAATGAAGTCCAGCAAGGCAGGCTTCCTGCTTTCTGTTTTTGGCAGAACCACCAAAACAACAAAATACCCAATAAGAGAGACTACGAATGAACAGTTGTGCTATCAGAACGTGATGCATCATCAGACTATGCAGAATAAAATATATATTAGAAACCAAAATCGTAAGTATAAAGGCAATGTTATATAAATCATAAAGGTAAGAACACTTTCACATTTGTTCATCCTTCTCACTCTAATATAAAAAAAAAGTACTTTGCATTCATAACATAGTTGCTGCTATCATTCTGCATCAGAGTTTCTTAAATATATGAATTTGCTTTAATAGCAATAGACAGATCAGAACAAATAATTACCTCAGTACATTGAAAAGAGACTAGGTTATTTCTGGAAGCCAGTAACCACAAGTTTAAGTCAAGTCTGATCCTACTGAACAATCTCTCCTCCTCCTCAATACTGAAAAAGAGTTTCCTTTGCATACTCCAAACCTGAATTCAGTACTACAGCTGTCAGTACTCACTAGAAGTAGCATCATTCACAACCCAATGTCTGCAGTATGAAGATTACACTAGAATTTTCCCCATTTGCCTCAGGTCTCATGAAAACAGTACGCCAACCTACTCCTCAGACTTCTGGCAGTATCACTGTGTACAGTGACAACCACCACCTAAAATTAACAGCGTATTAAAGGAAAAAAAAAAAAGAGGAAAATAAACCACTCAAGATTATAAGGCATACATTACAAGAAGTACCACGTTTCCCTTGTTAAGGATCATCTGTAATGATGGAAGTTTCAGATTTCACACACAAGCCACTGCTAAAAGCATGATCGCATCTATCACCCAGTTTGCCCTGTGACAGGCACAAACCACATGAGCACAAAGATGTGCAGAGAAAGGAACAAGCAACCAGGATGGAAATCAGCTGGGTTGTTTTGCTTCATCTAACGACCATGCTAACTTTTGCCACTTACATTGTTTCTGTTATTCCAGTTTTAGAAGGACTGCCCAACCTACCAGGGTATGCAAGAGCATGCTGGGCTGCTTCTTTTGGCAACAGTAGCTGATGCTTATGCCTGAACTTTCTGTGAAGCTATAGATTTGTCCCTGCTAGGTCTGTCCTCACAAACAACATATTATAATCTAAGGCAAAATCTCCATTAGTTCTTGTGCTACATCTGGCTTAATTTTTACCTTGCCCTTCGTATATAAGTTTCCACCTTCTGCATCTATTTTTCTTTTACCTGTAACACTAAAGAATTTGCTGTATAAATTACATAGCAAGAATGACTCCCACTTGAATGACTACCATTTTCACCTCAACATAGTCACTGTTCATACTCTGGGGGATAGTAGGAATAATCATTCTTCCTTCACCCTCAGATGAAGACCTTTTTATTAACGTTTTCTGAGGTGGGACACAGGGTGTAATTGTTTCATTTAGATCAAGACACCTTCTATGCAAGTTTATTCCTTGCTGGATGTGGGAGTTGAGCTTTTAAAATCTGATGGCTCTATTAGCTGCCTCACTATGACATATACTACTTTCTGGCCGTACACACATTCTAGTCATAGTCACAACTGCTTTTCAGAACATCTCCGTGCTCTTTGTTTTAACCCAGTTCAAGACTAGCAAATGCAAAGTCCTGCACTTGAGAGAGAATAACTACGCAACAATACAGGCTGGGGAAGGCAACTGTAGAGTAAAGCACCCGTGTGTCTTGGCAGACAAGAAGCTGAACACTCTCACAGAAGGGGCAGCCTCTGTACACTGAGCTGCGTTAACAGAATGGCAGCCAGCAGTGCACAGAAGTGATGAGGCATCTCAAAGAGAGCGTTGCTACAGTACTGTGCTGAGTTCTGGGCTTCCCAGAGCAAGCAAGACAATGAAGTAGGCAGGCAGAGAACATAATGAATGAGGAGAAGGCTGAAAGAACTGCCATTGTTCAGTCTTAAGAATAAAAGGCTAACGAGGGAACAGCAGCTTGTTGCCTTCAACTACCTAGTGGCACCGGGCACAGAAAATAGAGAGATAATCCAAGAGAAGAATTAGCTGTCATGAAACAAAATTACCACGAGGGCTGTCAAATGTTTGAGAAGAGGCCCACAGCGTTCTCTAGGAGAATCCCCATCCTCAGAAACACCCCAAACTGATTTGGATAAAGCCCCAGGCCACCGCACTGCGCTGGCCCTGCTTCAGGTGGGTGGGGGGGGGGGGGGGATGCTGGACCGGATGACAAAGAATCACAGAACACCCTGAGCCGGAATGGACCCATAAGGATCACCAAGTCCAACTCTTGGCTCCACACAGCACCACTCAAAAGTCAGACACAGGTTATGGTTTGGTTGTTGTTGTCGTTTGGCTTGTTTGCTGCTATTCTGCATGTGTGTTGCACTTTATTACACGTGCTATTAAGAGCGCAGTACAGACGCACTGAGTTACCACAGTCCCCCTCGAACCGAGCGGCCGCTCTCAGGGCGGCAGCTCGGACCTTTCGCAGCCCTGACCGCCGGGGCCAGGCCCGCACGGAGCCCTCCCTCCCCACGCCCGGAGGTCCCGAGATCCGGGTGCTCCGCTGTTCCCTCCCGGCCGGCGCGGGACGGGAGGAACGCGGCCGCTGGCCTGGGAATGCCGCGCTCGGCGCCGCCACCCAGAAGGGCGAGGAGGGGCCGCGCGGGTTCCTCTTACCCGAATTTACCGCCAACGGCGCCGCCATCTTGGCGAGAGGAGGCGCGGGCCGGCGCCGCACCCGAGAAAGGCCCACGGGGCGCGGGGCTGCCCGCGGCGGCGCCTATCGGGGAGCGGGGGAACGCCGCGCCGCTCCGCTCCGCTCGCCTCCCTGCCGGACGGGGTGAGGTCCCGCAGCCACACCCTACTCCCACCCCGGTGCTCGTGAGAGTCAGCGAGGGCCGCTTCGCGCCGGTAGCGGCAGCCCGCGGCCGCCGTGCGGCGGGGCCTATAACCTACGCCGCGGCCTGACGGGAGTTGTAGGCGAGCCGCGGCCGTCCGCCCGCTGCGGGAAGGGGAAGGCCGCGGCTCGGCTCGGCTCGGCTCGGCTCGCCCCGCTGCCCGTGGGAGGGCGGCCAAGCGCGCAGGGCGGTGGAGCTCCTGCCGACGCATGGAGAGCGCTGCCTGCCTGGTGCCGAGCCGTGCCGCGGCGCTGTGTGGTGCAGAGGGGCACCAGTCCTGCGCGTTGCTGTTTGTATTTGTGCTAACGCCTTTCCACGGCCGCGGGGCGGCTCAAGAGGTGCGATGCCGGGACGAGCGGAGCTCCATCGCGTTGAGATTCTGAGTTTCCGGATTCCTTCGTATAATGTGAATAATGAAGTCACCTTTATTTCATTCATTTCCTCATTCAAGAATGGGGATTCTTATCATACTAAACGGGATCTTTCGTGTCCCACTCGTGTTAATTAAAGAATGCCTGAAGGCAGATTCTGCGGCAGGATGTTAATTGAGTACAGCATTCTCTCCGTGAAAAAAATCCTCTCCCTCCAACCCAAATCAGAGTGGTTTGTGTTTCTGTGTTTGCAAACTGAAGTCTTTGCAAAAAGAATTTGTAAATGTTTTACGGGGGATGATCCTTATTTAAAATACGGATAATGAAAGCAGTATGATTCACTTAAAAGCAGTGAACTAGTTTTTGATCAACTTTGCTAGCAGTGTGGGGCATCTAAAAGTGGTATCTTTCTTGGTCTTCTGTGGTAAACTAAGGTTTATAATCTTGTATAGCAAAAGGACACCGATAGGGGTTATACCGTGAAGAAATTTGTCTTTAAACTCTTTGGTATATGGAAAAACTACCAGGAGTAAAGAAAGGATGTTTATTCATGTTGCTGGAGCTAAAGAATGAATGTTACTATCTACGTTACTATCTTAGAAGTGTTGCATATCTGAAGTCAGTTCACTGTCCTCCATCCCAGTAGTAATTATCTCATCCAGAAATTTTCTCTCTCGTGAAGATAAAAGAATCCACCAAAAGTATGTATTCATTTTTAGGGTCAATAGTTTCTCCTCTTGAACTTTATTAAAACAATATTTTGCCAGTTGCTAAACAGCGTCCAACAAACTAGACCCATGGGAAACTGGCAAAGTAAACATCCTTGCTTCAGTATAATTGGATGGCAGAGGGGGCACTATAGAGAAAGTAGCTGTCCTGGGGTGAGAGTGAATTGGTCAGATAGCTATAGGAAAAAGAGACCAAAACCAGAGAAAGTTTCCGGAGAGAAGAGAGATAGAAATGGAAGGAGAAATGATAACACAAAGTCTGTCTTGTCAAGAATAGCTTTTCACAGATTTCATTGGACCTTATTTGCTCGTTGAGGTTTCCGTTTTCCTTGTCTTAGCCATGAGCCTGTGCAGATCTATCGTAACAGTAAGGTTGGCGATGAATTATTTATTCTGTACTAGGAAAAAAAACAACAGTGCCAAGTAAGAGGTACAAGTAGAAAAGCTAAATTACTCCACAGGCAGCAGAACTAATGCAGCCTTTGCACAGTGTTTCTGTACCTTCTCTTTTTGCACTCAGCGCTGCAAAGCCGTCTCCCTGCTCCCGCAGTGCGGGTGTGCCACCCCAAGACTTGTGGCTGTGAGGAGAGGAAGAGCGGGCAGGTATTATGATAAATGCACAGACGTGTGCTGATCACCTGGCCATGGCAAACCTAATGGATACTTGAGGATTTGTTTCAGCCTTTCCAACTGTGGGGGCATTAATTTCCATATTCCCTGATTTACACAAAGCTTGTGAGGACATAAACTTTTGAGCCCATTAGCCCTTGATCATATTACTTTGGAAATGCTCCAGGAATTACAACAGGTTCAAAAGCTACTGAAAAAAAAATGGGCAGACAGAGTGATTTCTTAAGACTCGTTTTCTTAAGACACAAGACCCAAAAAGAGAAATAAATAAATGAATTTATTTATTCATTGCCTTTTCCAGGCATTAAGAGCTGTCATATTTCTTTTGGCATTCGGGTGCAGCCAGATTGCATGCACTTTTTTTTTTTTTTCATCTCTGTTGGAGAAAAAAGCCTGTTGAACCACTGCAGATTTAATACTTTAAATTTCCAGATAATACTTTTGTGATCTTTGTCAAGTGGCCAACAGTAACATAGCAACACGAAGAAGAAAACACCATGAAAAGAGTGGATGGTGTGGGGCAGGCCATTGGGCAATTGGATGTCAGTAGAAAAATACCACAGTTAGCTGCGGCTCCCTTCTTTCTCTGTTGGCAATGAGATATTTTACATGCAGAATAGCTGTGACACTACAACACCTAGTACGGATGAAGGGATGTATCTAGATAAACCATACAGTACGTTGTAAACATATTTACATCAGCATAGCTGCATTCATCCACGCTTTGATGAGTAGGCAAGTCCATGTGTAGTAATTCTTTGCTTTTTTTTTTGCTTTATTGGCTGTTCTTTAATTTAGGATCTTATTGTTTACCAGGATCACTTACTGGTATGGTAGGCTATTTTTACCAAGTGTCTAAAGGAAAAGACTACCTCATTCCTCTTCCTAACAATAGCTCTCAGCAAGTTCTCCTCCAAGACAGCTGGGTTCAGTGAGGGACACATGCTTCCTTCATCCTTAATTAGAGGATGGAAATCTGTGAAGTATCAAAGGCAGGCTGACACTAAATACCTACGATGGACATTAGTTCCTCTGGATTCCAGGGAAAGGAAGTCCCCACATTGCCTGTAGGGTACCGAATTCTGCTTGTGCCATGTGAGATCTTGTATAAAATATGTTATTTTCTGGAGGTGGAAATAACTACTAATAAGAATTAAAATGAGCTGCACAATGGAAACCTGATCTTTCCTTTGTGATGAAATACAGGTAATATTAATACTAGATCTACTCATCGTTTTTCATAGCCAAATCACATACCAAAATATAAAGATAAAAATGATGAAGCAATTTACTTTGTTTGCATTATATTATGATTAGAAAGAACAATTATTAGTAATATACAGTTCTTTCTAATGCCCAAGAGACCATCCTTAATCTCCTACATTAATCTTGAATATCATTGTGATCACATCCTGCACCATACAAAATGCATTGTGGCCGAAAAAGATGCCTTGTTAAAGTATTTCTACATATAGACCAGTCTTCACCATCTGAAATATGCCTTTTTCTCCAAAAAGTCAAAAGCATTTCTGGCTACTGATCAGACTGTAAAACTTCTTTGAGCTTTTATTTTGACTGATGCAAACACTGTGCATCTCAGCTTACTCATCTGTAAAAATGGATATAACATTTCACAGTAGCCTGGAATGCTGATCAACTGGATCTTTAGCCTGGCCCTATCTGAAAAGAGAAAAAAAAATGCATTTTTGGGTTACATTAGCCAGGTAAAATCCTTGACTTCACTTGCCATGAAGGATAATTTTCCTGAAAACTCAGCTGACTATAATCCTGTCTTTGTTGCAATAAGCTGTGTTTTATACATCAAGATAATTAGCACAGCATCAAATCTTAGAAGAAAAGTGTAAGACCTTTCCCTGTAGTGATTCTCAAAAAAATAGCTTTCTAATTTCTCTGTCTTTCATCCTAGATATTTCTACTGTCACCATGGTATCTAAGCTCATCAGAGAAACTGTGTGAGGTTGTTGCTAGCTTGGAAAAGTGGTTTATCTAGTCCAAGACAACAAAGAGCTAAATGTTCTCAAGGTTATAAGAATACCTTCCTCAGGATCTGGGAGTGGAGAAAAGGGAGCAGAACAATGGCAAGTGCTGTCCTTCCTATGTCAATTACAACAATTAATGACTATAGGCATCTGGTCATAAATGAGTGCCCTGGTAAATGCCGTCGGTTATTCCCCTGCTCAACAAATGGGTATTTATGATCCCTGTTTGAGCTGTAGAGGTAAAATGAAAAATACTGTTCTTGGCTGTGTAATATCTCATGAACTATTTTGGCAATTAACTTTTCGCTCTTCTTCTCTCTCCCAGAATTAAAAATAGCCCTCTTTTTTTTTTTTTTTTTTTAGTTAGTTAGTTTGTTTTTTATAGTTCTTTCACTTAGGTTCTGAAGGGAATGAGCCAGCCACTAGTGTAGGAGATATGAAATAATCATTGTAGCGTTATAACAGCTAGTAATTGACAACAAGAGGTAGAGAAACACACAACAGGGAAAATGAGAGAAAAACAAAGTATAAGTAGTGTGAGGATATTTAGTATAGTAAGTAGAAATGTTGGCACATCAACTGCCTTATTGATATTCATTCTGTTCAGTGATTTCTGTATCAGATTTACAGATGGTTGATGTTTTTGCTGGTTGCCAGCCTCACAATCTCAGAGCAAAGTCTGAGCTATTCACATCGAGCTATTTCCAAGGCACCTTGTACCCTGGAGGCTGACTTACACACTTAACTGTTGGATTCTCATCAGAGAATCTCTCAACAGAGATGTAAGGCGCAGAAGTGTAATGAGGTCACTGGCAAGACTGGAGGTGTGAAAGGTTGCACAAAAATGTCTGTGTAAAGCACAGAATTTTCTCCAGTGGTAATGATAGAGGAGATGGGAGAGAAAGCATCTTGACAGTCATAATCTGAGCTAAATCAGAAAAAATCAGGACTTTATGCCTACAAACTGAGTTGATTTGATATGGGAACCCATGAGACTTGGGAAAAATGGCATCTCAAAATGCTTCCTCTACTGCAGCATAAATTTGCCTCATAAATTCATCATTTTCCTAGTGCCATCTACTTCTTTGGAGTTCTCTGGGTACAAGACGATAAGCTCCTCCACACTAAAAATGTGTGTAGAATTTGTCTTGCACACTTCAGGCAGTCAGTTACTAAAGTACTTTCCATGTCTTGATGCTCTGAGATCACTTGTTCATACATGGGTTTCCTTCAAATAGGCTACATAAGAAAGGATTTGCTTTTAGCTTCAGTCCATTTTTGGTTTGTTGAAGTTTTCTGAGGATCAGGAAGAATTATCCTCAGCTGCAGGAATCTGAAGGACATGGACAGAACAAATCACATTTCTGGAATGGGCAACTGTGTTAATTGGCTCTGTTGTCAAATTATTTCACTAAAAGTCACCAATCTGTTAAAGTCTCCTCCTGCCTTATTTGGTTATGACTGTGCTGCAGAAGGATAATGAGGAGCAATGTTAGCTGTTCACATTTAATAGGGCAATTGTTGAGACCACATGTTCAATAACTCCTACCAAGGTGACACCTTAGACATTGAAGCACTAAACTATATTACATGCTTGAGTAATCAAGGCTGGAGTTTATGGCTTGTGCTCATTCAGTTGCTTGAGTGCTTAATAGTATAATAGTGGAAAACCTTTATCTTATGTGCAGGTTTTCCAAGCTTCTTGGCACATATAACTTTCAAACCTTTCTTCTAGATGGTGTCAGATAGTCAAAATGAATTTCCCTTATCATTCAAGAGCATTCCTGTTCTAAATCAGACAAAGCTAAGCCTCTGTCTTTGAAATGTAGTGCTAAAAACACCTTGTCAGCTAATCTGAACTCTTAAATAAAATGAGACCTAACCAATGGAGAAGACAAAATTCTTGGAGTTAATTTTGTGTCTTTAGGTGGCCAACATGATAGAATGGTAATCCTTTATGTCTTCCTGCAAGCCCAAACTACTAATGTGGTAAATTAACTTTTGTGGAATTATAATGGATAACAAAGCATACGTAGGTGAATAGTTCACTCCAAAGTTAATAACCTATTGAAAACATACATTCAAGAAACACTGATTTGAGGAACAGAAATTCAAAGGTCAGGAACATGCAGAAAAAATATAGTGGCCCACATTCATCATTACGGTTGGTATCCACATAGAGTTTCATACCAGTTCTCATTCCGTAGACAGCAGTAAATTGTGGTTATGATCTCAGGATACCTTTACATCTTGTGCTATCTCTTTACAAATGGCAATCAATATTTGCTTGGAAATAACACTCTGAATGTGTCATCGGGCTGCATTCCTAGGCATCTTGCTATTAACAACATCATTCACTTTTTTTTTTAATGCATCACACTCTTTTATTTAATGCATAGTCTGTCTGCAGAGACAAGAAGTTGTGGTGAAGTCCAGCCCAAGAGAAGCTTGAGGTACTGACTCATTCTGAGACACCAAGAAAAGGTTTGCTTGTAGGTGTATTTAGAATATAACTACACAAGGACGCTAAGCTATGTAAAACACCTGAAAATGAGGTGGCCTTATTTGTAATGAAGATTTGATTGCGTATTTTGGGTGGCTTAGTTTGACACTGTTTTATCCTGGCAGATGGCAAATGTGTTTCGAAGTAATTTTGCAGAACTTCAGAGAAATGTGAGTATCAATTTTGCGCTAAGATCCAGCTAGTGTTAGAGGAAGGATTAATGTCTCCCTTCCACTGGAGGAGTTGTGATCATTTGTTCAGATTGTGAGAGGCTTACTGTGTCCTCCTCCTCAGTTTAACACATATTCCCTATCTTCCATAAAGGTTGGAGGCAACTTCAGCCATGTACACTCTCAATCTGTCTTAGTGCCACTTCATTTCTCAAAAACAATTAAACATTCACTGGATATGGAACTGGAACCTGCCAGGGAGCCTTAGAGGTAATTCCACCATTCAAATGAGTAATCTGACCACTAGGTAAAGAATATTTCTCATGCATTCTGCTTCAGTCTGTCATTCTTTTGGGGAAAAGCATCCGCCTCAGCCAAAATAATTGAGAAAAGCACAATCCAAAGCAACTCTTTTTACCTGAGCAGGAGCTCTAGGCATGTGAAACTCAACTACTAATTCACTTTCTGCCTAAATCATGAAGAAATGTAACCTAAGTTCCTACTACTTTGGAGAACTCTTGAAAGCCTGAGCCACCTGTGAAAGGTGACACCACTTCCACCAGGTCCGTGAACCTGACCAGCTATAACCCTTTTTTACCTTACAGGTCTTTAAACCAAGCTAATCTATATTCCCAACTTTTTTTTTTTTCTTTTTTTTTTCTCCCCTGATCTCAGTGAGAACAAAATTGGGGTTTTATTTGTATTGATCTGAACTACTCTTTTAATATTTTGTGTGTTTGTTTTTTTTACCTACTCAGTCAATTCAGTGAGTCATATAGCCCCAGCACTCTCAACAGACTGATCTCGTCTGAATGTTTTCTCTTTTTCTCTTTATTCATGGCTCCATAAAAAGGATCCAACTCCAGGCCTGGCTTTCATGCATAACCCCAGAAAAAAAGGACTTTCTGAGGAGTTAGTCTCCCTCAGGATATAATAGCTTTCTTTATTGCTAGGACTCCTTGTTCACAAAAAAACTTACCTCCTTATCTCTTTAAATACAGTGCAAACATAGACTTGGAGAAAATTACGGAATAGTATTAATTGTTGATATAAAAAATTAAGGGGGTAACTAAAGGGAGACAAATAAGTAGGTTCAACCACCCCACAGAGCAAGTGTCACTGAGTGTGATGTATGTTCTTGCACAATGCTTCTGCCAACATCCTTCTCAACCAGATCATGGCTGGAGGAAGCTTACCTGCCAGAGCCGGCCAGCATGAGCACTACTGTGGTGGGACAGGAGGAATCACCTTTCAGGTTGCCTTTTGTTGCATGTGGTAACATGAACAAGCTAACCAAATTCAGACTTGCACACCTTACAGACAGTAGTGCTGTCGGTCTGCTCTTCTGCAGCCACAAGCTCTCTGCAGGCTGTGCTGCCAGGGCTCACTATGAAAGCTTCAAAGAGGGCTTAGAGCAACCATCCTTTTGAACCTGTGCGTGCTGAATTTCTTGGAGACTTCCCTCATGAACTCTTTGCCTCATGACACACACAACTACTGAACTGTAAAGGCCTATAAAAGAGTCAGACAAGTCATGAAAACCTAAGGCGGCTCTATTTATCCTCTTAATTCCTCAGTTATCTGAGATGAAAGGTACCATTTAAAGGTGGATGCTGTGTCATAACCAAGTTTTCATAAGGATTTACTCTACTCAGAATATTAGCCAAGTGCCTTTTACAGTTTTGATTGTTCAGTCACATCAACAATTAAAAGGCAGCGCTTAATAAAACTCAATTAGGCCATCAAGTTTGCTTTTGTATAGGCGTATAACAGAACCATTGTTAGTCTTCTAGCAGTTTCACTTCAACAGATTTTGAGGCCTGCATTCTGTGTTTCTACTCTTTGACTTTCCATGAAAATAATTTTATCTCAATAGATTGATACTGTACATATTCAGCTGTTTTAAAGTGAAATCCACATTGGTGTTTTCTCTTACTAAATTGAAACAAGAAGCTTGTATTTTAACTAGATCTTGGAGACAAAACATTAACTCACTCATCTTCATTAGGATCTCAGCTGAGATGACATACTGTTTACCCATCCTGAGGTGAGAAGATACAACTTCATTCCAGTGAGGTGTGAGAGATCTCCCTCTGATTTCTGCACCTTTGAAGTAGGACAGCAGTGAGTCAAGGTATAAACTGCTCAGAAGAATGAGGAAAGGTATATATTACTCAGAAGGAAGAAAGTCCAGTGTCTAGATTCCTATCTGCAAAGAGGACTAAAGAAGAAAGCAACTAGCAGCTCACTTCCCTCATGTCCCTAATTTTGGCACAGTCTCATTACCAAAGTGGGAAGGAGCAGGCTGCCCACTGGCTCCTGATGCTCTTATTCTGCTGGTTCTGTGCAGGAGGGTGAGGAAAGTGCCTGCCCACAGGTGAGCTGAATGGATACCTCTGAAGGGCAACAAAGATGCCTATGTGCAGGTAACCTATAGCAAAACCGCCTCTTACACATCACCCCATGCATCTTGTTCTACAGCAAATTCCCTGCTTTCTCTAAGGCCCAGCAAAGAGAGAGATTGTATGAAGTGCTTCAGGCAAGAGTAACACAAGACATTAGCAGTGGAAGTGCTGTACAGAAGATGGTCCCTGCTCTCAGTGGCTCTCGGTCCAGTACTGTTGTGCCACCAGAAGAGATGCTCAAGGGGAGGTGGAGCAGAAGGAGACGAGCAGAGTAGCACCAGGCACACAGCATAGCCTTTGCTCTGTCAGCACGTCAAGTGCAGGCTGTTAAGAAGAGGCAATGTTCTCTATCAGAATCTAAGGACCCAATTTCTCTGTACAACAAGCACATCTATGTCACACAGAGTCTCAGTTGTGGCTCTGCCTATATGCAAGACTGATCTTATTATTCTGGGATCTCTCATTTGTCATCATTACAGTCAGGCTCCTGCAGCTCCTTGAGGAACATACTCATATTTCTGATAAACAAATGCTTCAACTTTCCTATTTAATGTATTATTTTAGCTATCTTACCTACCTAATCTCAGGCTTGTCTCTCTATCAACATTATTTATATAGCATAAAATTAGCTGCAGTAGCTCACGTTCCTTTGCCTAAAGGAAGCAGAGCTGCCTGGAAAACTGCAAGGCTGCAGCTAGAGCTTGGCTGGTGCAATATACTTACAAGCACAGAAGCTGGCCCCTGCCCCTTAGTGCAACATCACACTCCTTGACAGGAGAGCTCCTGCCACTCCTGGCCTGTGCAGAACGTGGACTCAAATGCTGAAAGACTGTGGAAATTCTTTATACTAACACTTCGTGTTTATACCGTGACTATGGAATCAGTGCAGTATAAAGGATTGCGTTTCCCCAAGTCATGCACTTTTTAATTTACTCTCAGCAAATCCCATATGGCTGAGGCATTTTTATAAGAATGCAAGCAATTCTGAGCTCTGTAGAAAATGCTGAGTGTTGCTGGATGCAGGCAGAGAAGGGCAAAGAGAAAAAATACATTCCTTTGAACACACTAATATAGAAGGCAATTAGGGAATACAACAATAATGAGCAATAATTTTCTCTCGTAATGTATGTTGAACTTAAAAGAGCAGGTGAGGACTCACTGAAAACAATAACAAGTAGCATAATGAAGTCCTGTCTACACAGGGATGTTACTTCAAATGCTTTGGATGAGTTGTCTCGCATGTATTCACAGGGATTGTTTTAAAGTGACTGGGCTTTCGTTTTGCATGAATGAAACCCAGGCTTACCAGCTATAAGCTGCACTGAGCTCAGACGAGGATTCTGTCCATCCTCTCAATGATTTTCCCTCATCGCATATCATGATATAGTTTATTTGCTGTCTGGCCCCTGAGTGCCCTCTTCTGTTACAAGATCATCTGGATTAAATCTAGCTGAATGCGGATGGGTTCCTTTGCAATTCCAGCCCCACCAGCCAAATTTGCACACTCCAGAGCACAGCCTCTCTTCTTCCCCTGATACTGTACCATAGGTTGTGTGTAGTAAATCCATACCCAGTTCTGTGACATGCCTTAAGTACCATGATTTGTCAAACTGAATGCAAGGGAGAGGCGTTCCTGAGAGAGGGAACAGTGCCAGCAGAAAGCAAATACCGGTTGGACTACAAGAGCATGAAATGTGTGAGCGAGACCTCCAAGACTTTCCTTTCCAAATGCCCAGAACTGGGTGAGCTGGAAAAGATTAATACAAATCACCACAGGACCCCAGTGTTGTAATGTAGTAATGGGGTTTACAATAGGTGTCAAATGATGCCTCTTCATATGGAGAGTTGTAGAGCTAATGTATTTTTCAAACTTCTACACTGAAATGCAAAGACTGAGGTTACAAAAATGCTTTTTGAAATCCAGATAGATGGTGAGCTTGAAAATGCTGCAGAGCAAAATCCTGCTATCATGTCCTGTATTAGATTGCAGCCCCGCACCTCTAACCCAGGCAATATCCGGATGCCATCAGTGACAGTGGAAATGAGCTGCAGGAACCATGAGTTATCTCCACCAGCTTGGCACTACCTTCCCCAAAATGGTCACTGTGGTCTTCCACAAATGAGAACCCAACCCACGTCCTCACCTCACGCTGCTCGGCTGCTGCTCTCCCTGTCATGCCAAGAGTGTGGAGGCGCTGCAAGAGTTAAAGGGAGCACGGACTGCAGGGCAGGCTTGCCGTTAACAGTGAAAGCAGAGAAAAAGCAATAGCAGATTTACTTTGGCTCATGCTACGTTCAGCACGCTGCGCTCTTAGCTCCTTTCACATTTTATGAGACAAATTACCAAAATTAAGCATTTCAAAATGCTGAGATTATGAGACGCTTAAAATCAAATCTTTACCAGTATAAAATTCTTGGATTTGGGCCAGTTGCTCTGAAGTCTGTTCCTTTCTAGTGCACATGGTGCTGACCTGCATGTGCTATCAGAGATGTAAATGCAAAGACTGCATTCCATTTCAGTATTTTACTATTTTACTATCACACAGAGCAGGGCAATGCTACCTTCCTGATTGTCAGTATGATGTCTCTCATTTACTTCTGCAGTTAAATACGTTTCAGTACCCTTCTGTGCAATGCTGAATTCCTTTCTGAGCTATCCACTGCCTTTTTTGGTATGGCTTTTTCCTCATCTCTTGGAAACACACTTCAAGGTAACGTCCCTGCCAACACGCACATAGAACTAAAAGCTTGAATCCTGTTGCTGGTCAGCTCTCACCAATTCTGGATCTTCTTCTCTCCTTCCCATTCCAGCAGCAGCACAGGCTTTCTATAGCAAGGTCACGTGAAGTGGGAGGCATCCTACTTAGTTGAACACCACTGCCTTCCCTGGGAACAACAATTTCCTAGGGAAGCCCAGGCTGAAGAAGCAGATGGTAATGACATCCCAAAATTGAGAGAAAAAGGAAACCTATTATCATTGGCACTGTGTTCTGTGTAGAAATGACAAATATTTGCAATTTGTCTCTGGCAATCGAGGCACCATAATGATGACGAACATGAGCCCTGCAAGCTGCGTGAGGCATGAAAAAATGTTTCAAAATAGAAAAAGAGAATAGGAAGGAGATGTTCATGGCTCCTCTGAATGGCTTTTAGCACAGGAACCAGAAGGCACCAAAAGAACTGGAAGAATGCTTGTGACAATTTGTGTTCACTTACATGCAAGTATCTAGCTTCAGAGGAGGCTTGGACAAGGAAAGCAACACACAAGGAAATTTGCTAGAAATTATGCAGAAGGAAAAAAATCTCTGAAGAATATTTAGATGTTATATTCATACTAGTACCTCAAGTGCATACCAAGGTTAATACGAGTAGCAGTGACTTCCTGTAGGTCCCCAAGGATCTCCGTGTCCTTTCCAGAAAACAGGAGTGATTTCTGCTTTCCTTTCCAAAGATAAGTGTACTCAGCACTTAAGGTGTGTCATGCCAGAGCTAAGCTGAGTTAGTAAAGGTCATCATGAAAAAATGGGTAGAGGCATCCCAAAGTTCTCACCTTCCCCTAATAACAAAAGTTCTTAACAAAAAAGAGTAATAAAGATGCTTGTCTGTTATTTGGCTACAACGCATTCATTTTTCACCTCTATATTCTCTGGCTTAAGAAAGAGCAGAACAAAATCCCTCATCCTGTTTTCCTGAGCAGTTTGGACACTTCCTCCTTCTCTCATAGATTTTGAGCAAGACATAGTGAACATCTGTCACTTGCAGCAAATATTGATCAGTGTCTGCATGGCTCCTCCACCTGACCTTCAATTTGCCAACAAAGTCCTTGTTATTATTCTGCAGTTACTTGGAACAGTTATCCAGTTCCTTTCTCCAGCACATTTGCCCAGTAAAAGGCACCATCAGCCTGAGAAGCAAAAAGACATCTGAGTCTCCCAGAGTGACAAGAGGAATGGCAACACTGTTAACATACGCAGCAGTCCAGGGAACAATTCTTATTTTTGATGCAATAAATTCGTCCGAATTTCTAAAAATCCTGTCATCAACTATTGTATATCATCCAGTATCATTTATGAATTTCTCACTGCAATCTATGAGACTTTACAGAAACTTGAAAAAGTCTTCCTCTCCTCTCCTCTCCTCTCCTCTCCTCTCCTCTCCTCTCCTCTCCTCTCCTCTCCTCTCCTCTCCTCTCCTCTCCTCTCCTCTCCTCTCCTCTCCTCTCCTCTCCTCTCCTCTCCTCTCCTCTCCTCTCTTTCTGTTTATGAAACTTGCAGCATTAAACAGGTGCCCCCGCCCAACCACAACTTCCAGCACAACTCGGGAACATCAGCTTTCCAAATGTTGAAGGATTTTCTCCATCCTAGCATGCTTGAAGGTCACACGTGGCCTGTATTTCCAGCACTCTGACAGACCAGGGCCATTCCAGCTAGCAGCACCTATCCAGTTGACTATTCAGATGGCAGCTGGTGCAGATGCCTTGCAGAGCTTACCATCTTGAAGTCCTCATGTATGTACTCCTCATCCAAACCAGGCATGGGCAAGAATTACTCTGATCATTTGGATACATATCCTTACTCTAGCTGATAGGCTGGATATGGAAATGATTTTTTAGGAAGTCTTCCCAGACCTATTCAAAACAAATGAAGAATAAACCTTTCCAAAGGCAACTAACATGTCAAAATGGGACCGCGTAAGAAAAATCTATCAAAACAATGACAATGACTTAAAATCAAGAAGATAATTAATGTAAGGACATCTTACATCTAACAGTGGCCATGAGATGGTCTACTGAATTATTCTTACCAGATTAAGGCAGGGCTATGGGTAACTTCCAGTAATGCCACTCAAAGCAATCTTCACCCATGAAGGCAATTTTCAGATTATTATTGGATGGTGCTGAAATCTGTGTTCATGTGGGGCTCGAGCAAAGGAATATGAACAGCCACTTAGGAAGGGAAAGTCCCCTCTATAGTGGATTAAAAAAAAAACACAGACAATCTTAACTCTGACCCATGAATTGCAGCTTTTAGATACATTCTTTTAATTCATCTTCTAAATAAATTTTGGACTTCTATTCAACAGAACACATTGCCAGGTATTAGGTGTGTCACCAATTAGATTATTTATGTAAGCTACTTACATAATAGACACTTCTGGAACCTAATGGTTTATATAGGGCTTGACACGGAAACGTGCATAATATACACTTTTTCAGGCATATATTATTTTTATGTATATGTACTTCAATTTGATTACTATGTAGCTCTATATGTGATGTATGTGTTCCAGTTGAATATATAAGCAAACAAGGACTTTCTCACATAGTAAAGCTGTTTCAATTTCACTGCGTGCTTTGTTTCCAAAAGAGCACTACATTTGAGTTACCTATGTCAGGACGAGTAATGGAAACGATTTATTTTTATGCGATCTGTAGCCAGAAGTAGTAAAGTTAATTCACTGAGCTTTCCTGGTACAGATATGCTTATATCAATATAAAAAGTTATACGCATGAGGTAACGTTAGCTTGTCTCAGGAAGAACAAGCCGTGTCAGCGTGAGGCACTTCACTGCCAGTGGAGCACATGGTTCAGGGTTGTTCAACACCTTGAATTCAAGGGTGAATCACAGAATATTCCAAGCTGGAAGAGACTCATACGGATCAGACCTTACGTCTGAGAGTGATGTTAAATGCTCACTGAACTCCGGCAGCTCAGGGCTGTGCCCACAGCTCTGGGCAGCCCATTCAAAGCCCACCGCCCTCAGGTGCAGACCCTGTCCCTGACCCCCAGCTGCCCCTCCCCTGACACAGCTCCATGCCGTTCCCTCGGGCCCTGTCGCTGTCACACAGAGCAGAGCTCAGCGCTGCCCCTCCGCTCTCTGTGAGGAGCTGCAGCCGCCATGAAGGCTCCCCTCAGCCAACCGAGGGCAGGTGAAGAACATCCCCGTGTCACTGAACAAAGCAGCCATACCAGCACGCCGTGTGACAGCCGCTCCGGCACGGCCCCCTCTCCCCTAGCAGCGGCTGAAGTAACCAAGCCCGTATGAGTTCCCGTCAGCACGGAGACCAAAGGCAAGGGAGAGATTCCTTCCTTCAGAACGGGCAGGAAGGAAGGATGCTTCGGTCAAAGTTACTCACGGCCGCTACACACGAAAACACAATTTCCCTGGATTTTGCAACTCGAGAGAGCAAACCAAGCGCACGCCAGTTCCCGCGTCGCTGCTTTCTGCTTCGAGCGGGCAACGGACCCGGGATATCCGTCACCGGTAGCGGCACTCCGGCCCGGTGCCGACGTCCTCACGGAGGAGCGGGGGGGACGTGACGCAGTAGCGGCCCGGGGGGGTCTCCGGCGCTCCCCGGCGGCGGCGGCGAACCGTCCGCGCGCGGCCCGACTGAGCCGCCTACAACTCCCGTCGCGCCCCGCGCCGTCGCCGTCGCTCTCCGTCCCCGCGGCCGCCCCCCGCCGTTGCTCCCCGCCCACTGTCGGCGGCGCAAGCGCAGGAGAGGCGGCGTCCAGGGCAAGTCTCCCTAATGTAAGATGGTGGCCGGGCTGGCAGCGGAGCGCCCCGAGCTCGGAGATTCCCCGTCTCTCGCCTAAAGGTCGTCGGAGCAGCCGCCCGAGCGCCCGGCCGGCCCGCCGCCACAGGTCCCGCCTCGGGAGCGCCGCTGCGGTTTCCTCCCCGCGTTTCTCCTCGCCTTCTCTCGCCTTCCCTCCCCACCCTTCTCCTCCTCCTCCTTCTCCCCTCTCCTCCTTCCCCGCACGCTCACCCACCGCCCGCCCCCGCCGGCCCGGCCGCCGCCGCCGTCGGGCAGCGCCGCGCAGGGAGAGCCGCGCACACGCTCCGCGGGCCGGGCAGGGACGAGGAAGGCGGGTGAGTGCGAGCCGAAGGCCGGGCCGGGGAAGGAAGGAGGGAGAGGCGAGGAGGAGGGGGGGGGGGAGCCGAGCCGAGCCGAGCCGAGCCGCTCTGCCTACTAGAGCGCCGAGGCTTCGCCGGGACGGCGCAGGCCTCAGCCCACCCCCCCGGGCCGGCCCTGGCGGCGGGGGGACGCGCCGGGCCGGGGCGGCGCGCGGAAGGGCCCGGCCGGGCGGGCAGGGCGCGGGGTGGCGCCTCCCGGGCCGGGGGCGCGGGGCGCGGGGCAGGGGCCGGGCCGGGCCGGGTGCTGCGCCCGGAGCCGCCGGGCCTCCCTCGCCGGGCGCCCGCCGCCTCCCGCCCCGCTGCCACCGGCCGTGCGGGGAGGCCGGGCGCGGGGATCGCAGAGCGATTCGCTTCGGGGCTGCGTGGAAATTTCCTCTCTCCTCTCCTTCCTCCTCCCTAGAGCTGTGGGCTCCATTTGTTCTTATGATTTGCACTTTTTTTCTTTTCCTTGAAAGAGAGGCAAACAGATGGTAAATGGCAGCGTCTTGTTTTTCGTGTTATTTCGGACCGTCCGTGTAACCTCCCGAGATCTGTCTGTTAGTAGAATAATCGGTATGTAACTTTCCGTCTCCGACTTGCAAAACACTGCGAGCTCTTTCCATTTTGTGCCTCGGCAGAGGCAAATGACAGGGCTGCGTGCGGACCCTGCGCCGGCTTCCAGTGGCTGTCAGAGCTCTGCCTGCCAATCTGAGCGAGCCGCTGCCGGCTGTGTGTGTGTGCAGGAGCAGGGAGGGAGAATATGCTGGATAATTGCCTCAAAACATTTCTTTACTGTACCTGAAAGGATGTAATTGGCCTCGGCTTAGATATGTGTGTCAGCACGGTAATACCAAGCGTGTAGTTTGCAGCAGAAAGTTCTCTTTGGACCATATGCTAATGTAAGCAAAGTCCTCAGCAGGTTAAAGCTGTGGACGCTCTCGGCCTGCAGATGTTAGCTCACCCCTGCCCGAAAGTTTCAGAAGTTACTGTTGGCCAAGCATATGTTTACTGAGCCTGTACCGATTTCTGACTTGCTGGGTTTTAACTCTCTGCATTTCATTTTAGTTTTAAGATGTCTCCGCTTGAGCATCCCTGTACTTTGCCTTCATACTCCTCACATGAGGATTGACGTGAGCAGAAGACAAACTCATACAGACAGACGAATACACAGAGGAGTAATAACGCTGCTGTCCTCCCTGTATTCCTGTTTGTTTCTTGGTAGCTTTTTTCCTTTTTTTGTTAATTACAGTCTTACAAAGAGCAGAGAACTAAACAGCTGTTTGGTTTGAGTAGAGGAGTTGTTTTCAGATGGCCTTCAAATACTCAAATGTGTGTCTGATTTCTTAGCGTCTCTCTAATGTGTCTGAACCCTAGGCTATGCTCTAGTTCACTCAGTTGTACCTTAAGCCTTTGGGACTCTGTGATAGTTCCTAGCTCATGAGCAAGATGAACACATGTAAGTGTTTAGAAATGCTTGGCAGTTGAACTTGGCTGAATTGCAACCAAAGTTCATTCTAGGGGAAGGGATTGTTTTGGAATGGGGGAATACAATGATAAAATGATCTGTGCTGTGAACTTGCTGTTTCTTCAGGTGCCTCTTTTTACTTTTTTTATGATGACTCTTGGATGATCCTAACAGCTGCTTTCTTTCCAGAGGAAAGGTGGTGAGTGCCTTTCAAGAATAACACTCAGTTAACGCATTGGTACCTCTTCTTCAGAAAGTTTAGGAACTGCTAGAGAGTGCCCTCTGAATGAAGGACTTGGGGAGAGAATATGCATGAGCATGTGGCTTTTTATCTATTCTTCATGGCTGTTGTTCAGGAAAGTTAGGGTAGTCTGTACGTAAGTGAAACATCTTGAGATTACTCTGACCAAGATCTTAAGTATGGGCCTTGAAGGCTTAACTTTAGCAGCTCTCTCAAAATTTTGCCTACCTCTTTGAAATAAACGAGATTATTTCAGATAGCAGTTACCTGTGCTTACGAAACATCTTCGTGGTGGCTGGTTTAGGCTGTGGCCTAAGGCCTCTTAGGCCTTGGTTGACTACTTTCATTGCCCAGGTAAGGTGAGGCTGAGCGCTAGTCCTTACCACAATGAAAGGAGATCAGTTGCCCAGCAAGACCACTAGCATCAAGGCTTGCTGCACTTTCACATGGAGAATGGTGCCTCAGGTTGTACAGACCGCAATTTGTCCCACTTGAATTTGTGTAGTATTCTTCCTGTGACAACTCTGTACAAAGATTGCCTAGCTTACATTTCTTTCTGATTTTTCTACTGAGTGGAGTCAGTTAGGATTTTGGTGCTTTCTTTGCTTTTTAGCCTGCATCTTTGGCCTGCTTCATCTTCTGGGAACAGTGTGAGGAGTCGAGACTTAGTGAATAACTAGACATATCTTTGGGCCTCTTTTTGTTCTTGGAGAGTAGTCTGGGAATTGGTACCTTTCAAGCATGGTTTAGCATTTGTTAATGTGTTAATGGTTGTAAGCAGTTAAAAGATTTGGAAGCTGAAGTTGGGCAGGCATTGGGGTGCTGCTCAGGTCTTCTGGTGTTGCCTGTAAGTAAATTGGGAAGGCAATGTAAGAGTCTAGCAGGCAGTATTGAGTATAAGCTCTGTGAGTGAAAGTGTGTATATGTTCTTGTGTTAAAATGTTTGGATCTGTTAGGTGCATATTTTCATCAAACTGGGTTTTATTATGTCATATCAGAAACTTTGTGTGTTTGGTTTTGTCAGACGACATTTGTCTTGACGAAGAGTCCCTTTAAACTTGCACTTCTTGTTGCAGAACTGTATTAAACAGTCCCACTAATTTAGTGTATGTTCTGATTTCTGGTTCTGGCTAGCTGTTATTAGACTCTTTACTCCAGCTTAAAGAAAGGAATCAGTGTTCAGAATGGTGATTTCTCCATAGCACTTAGATCAAGTAATTAGGCTTGGTAGCCTTTTTTTTGTGCAGGTGGAGTACTGTTTCTTTTCCTTCCCCCTGGCTGTTCTGGGATCATGGCAAATCCATGCTATTTTCTGTAGGAGGTCTTTCACTTCAGTGGGACTTATACGTGCTCAGGAAAACACTTGTGTACAAAGTACTTTATATACATGTTATCTTTCCATATGGTGTTACAGCATGTGCATGCATCCAGAAGCACTCCAAAAGTACAGGGCAGAGAATGACACTCCTTCTCATCTCTTCTCTGTGAATCTTACAAGCTCTGTGCTGTATTCTGGAGCAGGATATGATAGAATTAATTTCATAAGAGTGAATTGATCACTTGAGTGTTTCTATCACTTACTTGCTCTTTTGCTGGTTTTCAGACTGGGGGACGGGGTTAAGGTCAAATAATGTATTCTGTGCATCTTCTAGTCGGTGAGTTTAAAGATGGATACAAAGGCCAAGCAGGTAAATTACTGAATTTGGTGGAAGCAGAGCTTAGCTCTGGGCTGGGGCTTGTTTCCAGAGCAGTACTGTGTGCTTCTACCAAGATATTCTTTCTTAAAGAGGAAGATGGCAAAACTTCAGTCGTCTGTGAATGACTTTCTCCTGCCGTCCCAGCATCATTTCTTCAGTCTTGCTGCTCTCTCAAGAATACGAGATAGCTAACGTGAAGTGAAATTTCAATTGAATGCAATATCTAATGTAAAATAACAGCAATATTGAAGTTTTGGTTGTGAGATGAGAAGTTCCTTGATGTAGCACAGATGTCTGGACTGTGTCTTTTAGGTTTGTTACTTGTCACAGCAGTCCTTTATTGCAGGAAGGTAACGTTGCTGTATCTTCTATCTGAGGGCAAGTACTGGTTAGCAGCACTAGGAATGTAATTTCAATTCTTGACACTGGATTTCTGCTAATGAATTCTGAACAGAATCACAGGAACTTTGTAGGAGTGACAAGAGTAAGTGAGAAAGTTCTGTGGCTTTCAAGCAGTGCTTCATTCCTGCTACTACTTCAGCCCACTTTCTTAGGCCTCTGTGGTGAACTGCAACCTAATTTTCTGGTTCTGACAGCTGAGTTGTAATCTCTTCCTCCCTGAACAGAAGGGGCTTTCCCAGTTTCTCATTGTGGATGTTCTTTAACAGTTTGTGTCATGTAAAATTTGTTACCTGCCCTTTTAGTTGCCACTTTTCTGTATCTTGCTTGTAGTAGGGCAGAAAACGCGGCATACAAAGTCTTCCCAACTTCTCACTTTTCCGTAGCACTAAGCTGGCAGCAATTTAAGAACAGTGAATTCAATAGATGAGACTTGTGAGAAGCACATGTTAAGCTTATGTTAGGCTTTCTGTCATGACTGTAGATTTAATGTGAAACTTGTTTGAATGATGTGTATTAGTTCTAATGTGTAGGGGCTAAGGCTGAAAGAACTGTGAAGTGCTGTATCTGCTTCTGAAGTAATTCTATTACTTCAAATCGTGTTACAGTAATTTACCATTTTAAAATACGTATGTTTAACAGTTTGCATGCAGGAATGGAAGGAAATAACGATGTAAATACCTGCTTTGGCATTGCTGACCTGAGGGAGTTTCAGTGATAAAAGTTTGGATGTAGGTGATGTGCCAGATAGGTAAGCATGGTGACTCATTCAGAGTTCCTGGTTTGCAATCCATCTTTGAAATTAACAAAAAAAAAAAAAAAGAGGAGGGGGTGGGAGTGAAGTACGTACTGATCCACACTGGGTGTGTGGGGAAAGTGCTCAACTGCTTTTCTTCCATCTACATTCTCTACAAATGTAATGAATGAAGACAGGTATAAGTGGCTACAGAAATACCTATCTGTTCGAGACCTAAAGCTTCACTGTGATCTGTAGAAGTTTGGGCTGTTGGATGGTTCAAAAATAGAAACTCTCTCCTCTGAACAGCTACTGCTTCATTACATATGACTTTATTCTTTTACTTTCTTTTGATGAAATCTAGAATTCGTTTTCAGTATCTTATTCATTAAAAAAAAAAAAAAGTGTCCTCTGAGAGCTCCTAAACTAGCATCAAAAGAAAGGCCAAAACTTGCTAGGTCAAAATCAATTTTTATAGGTCATCTCACCTTATAGTTAATGAGTGCATTTCCCCCATCAGTATGAAATGTAGGGGCCCCTAAACTGCTAGAATTGCTTAAAAGCCCTAGTCCAAATGAAAAAGGGACCCAGTAACATTAATCCAATTTGTCTTGTGACTTAATCTTGCTGCTGTTTATTGTACAACTGCTGCTCCTCTGAAGCAGCCCCCTTTACATATGCTTCAGCTGTTTGTTTAGCAAGTTCAGTCCCTCCTCCTAAGACAGTAGGTTTCCCTTCTACATAACTTCATCTTTAGTTAAGGGTCAAGGAAGTTGTAACTGAGGAACCGTGTTTGAAAAGGTGTAGCTGCTTCTTGTCTCTTAAAGCTTCTTTGCTAATACTTTCATTTAGTGAAGTGTATACTTAACATATTAATGTTGTGGTTTCAGTTATTGGTGAGCTGGTTCTAGAGCGCTAGGTGGTAAGCCTGAAAATAGAGGATGATGATCACTGGTGGCTTTCTTTAGCATAACTGTTAGTGTATGTTGAAAATAAGAAAGAACAGCTGGGAAACTTAAGGGAATGCCAGCTAAAAAATCATCAAGGCTGTCTTCTGCACATAGGTAGTCATCTTCTGGCTCACGTACAGTTTCTTTTGTCTCAGATAGTAGTTACAACTGTAAGCGTGCTCTGAGGTAGGTCCATTCTCTTGTTGACATCAGTGTAGTGGCTTCCTGCTCTAATTGAGCCCTCTTAAAGCCATTAATTTCTTCTTGCTTATGGTCTCATTTTGATTTAACCTTCCAGGCTCGTGATTCCCTGGGGGTGGGGCAGTGGCATACCTTGTACAACAACTATTGCTCTGGTTACTACTATATAAATACATAGCACAGTGAAACTTGGTAAGAACCAGCTGCGTTGTGTGACCATATGACTCCTTGACAGCATTAAGAAAACACCTTACCTCAGCTGGAATCTGCTTTGAAATGATTCTGTAGACAGCAGTGTCTTTTTCTGGGCGAGAAATTAGAGAGCATCCTCTAAGTCAGACCTGCCAACAGTGTAAATGTTGGTGAGGCTTCCTTACTGTTGTATTCCTCTTGTATATTTTTTCCTTTAAAAATAAAAAATAAAAACATGGCTGTTAGACTTCTCTCAAGGCAGTTATTTGAATCTTGTGTGTCCTCTGGTTAGTTTACATCTGACATGAGCTCAAGCTTCTGAAGGTACCAAATTCAGTTGCTTTTGCTCAGTAAGAATTCAGAGCTGTCTGTTAGCCTGGGAGGAAGCAAATAAAACCTGTGAAGTAAAGCCACAGCACTTAAAGAATATGCTGGGCAAGTGCATTTGCAGTGCAGTTGAGCTTCTATGCTTTTTATAGTGTATCTATCATAGTCTGGCAGATTCTTTTTTTTTTTTTTTTGGAGATTGAGTTCAGTGTTTTGTACATATCTAATAACTTCTTGAATTCACCTATGTGAACGAAAGCAGTTCCACATAAATTAGTGCAAGGAATTTATCTAAAAAACGGTACTCTACATTTCACTGAAGTTTGTGGAAGTTGGTGCTCTGCTTTTGAGTGTTTCTGTTTTAGAATATGTATAGTTCTTCTTTCTGCCCAGCCTTTTTAGAAAACAATCTGGAGAATGATGTCCCTAGGATACTTCTTGATGTTCTCCCTTTTTTTTTTAAGACAGCTGTTTTGTAGGTGACTGTCTCTAGAATTTGTTTGAAGATAGCCTTTATGCTGTAGTAAACAACTATGTACTCTTCCCCATTGAGTTAAAGATGCTTCCCTGAATGCAAATCCTGATATTCCTCAATGTTGTTTAGTAACAGATATGTATTTCCCTGAACAGCAGAAGATTGTAGCTCGTGTACCAGACATGTGGGAGGCAGGATTTATGATAGCTTTGTGCAGTACTCTCTCAAGATCATCTCTCTGGATTTATAGCAGTTGTGTGGAGTGAGAGTGATAGGAAGATTCTTCCATCCTCTGAAGCTTACCCTGCCTCTAGGTTGAATGTATGAAGTTTGGTTTGCTTTCTGAAATATAATTCTTTTTTTCAAAAAAAGAAAAATGATGTCTATAGTAAAGCTTCAACTTTAATCAGTTTTAGACTTGACTACTTGAAAGTGTGTATGCCTTCTGATTGTTAACCTGTGAATTCTTGAAGCTTGCTAGTATTTATCGTATTGGAGATGCGACCTTCTCTTGTAGGCATTGATGCAATGTTCTTATCTGGAGTCTTTAAGCTCCCATCTCCAGTTAGAATAAAAATTTCAAATTATTCCAAGTCCTACCAAATTTCTGCTCAAAGGAATTGAACTTGGTTCCTTGTAGTGTAACTTACCCAGATTGTCTTGTGATTGTAGTTAAAGCCTTTATCTTCATTTGTATACTGTCTTAGAATTTCTTATCCTTAATTCTCTTTGGTAAAAGTGAATGGTAATTGATAATTTCTGAGACTTGTTGTCTCAAATGCCTAGGCTCTGCTCTGCATTGTTTTTGTTGCAGTGACAATCTTGTTAGGCAAAGAAATGCTGAGTTAAGTGTAATATTTCATTTTCTAAAAGGTATATTTTATAGAAAACTAAGACGTATGCTAAATTAGTAGAAAAGCTAGGAAGTGAGTGGCTACTTCTGAAGTAGATTTTACTCTGGAATTACTAGTTATTCTCCTTTTTGCCCCAGCAGTGTCTTCAGGAGATGTGAGGTTCTGAACTACAACCTGGTCAAAAGTGAACAGGGAGAATAAACTTTTTAGGGGGAAGTTGTTATGTTTAAGCTCTTGATATGGTTCCAGTTTAATGTGAGATGTCTTTTTTGTTCTTTTCCCTACAAAGTAAAACTTAAAACATTCTTTTAAAAAACCAGTAATAGTCCCAAAATGTGTTTGAGTGTGGCTATGACAAGGTAGACATTTATGCTTTCACTGTTGTGTGAGCTGTGACAGTGAATCTTTTGAAGCAGCATCCTACTGTTGTCTGTCTCAAAAGTGACCTAAGCACAGTGTTCTTATTTTCCATGGTTAAACCAAACTGAGTCAATGTTTTTCTTTGGCCAGTAGAACAAATGTGTCACTGGTTTTATTTGATACTCCATTTTAGCTAGTTGTGCCGGTGTTCTACCCAGCTAATTCCTCTAAGTTGCTAAGAGATAGTTTAATGTGTGGAATGAAATCTACTGAAGAATTCCAGATTTTGGAGAAGACCTGTCCTTTGGCACTTTCACCATAAGACAAGAAATAGGTGGTAATTAGACCTTTGGTTTGTTTCAGTAGTATCACAAATCTGGAGACAGTGCTGTATTTGCAGTCACCTTTACCTTCCAGATATACTTACACAACAAAAAAAGTTGAACTGCTTCAATTGTGCATTTTATTGTTACTTTGCTGTTGCTAGCCACAGGGGCTAAAGCTTCAGTTACTTGTGCACTCTTGAGAAGTTCTAAATGTAGGTGCTTAAGTGTAGATATTGTGTCCATTTAAAGTAAAAACGGACTTGTATATGTTAAACTTCTGCTGTAACTTAATAGTTCTGCTGTAACACATGGATTTACGCACTAAGACGGTTCCATTGTGTGACAGCAATCTTTATACTTTATTAGAAGATTCTTTAGTGTAACTTTTTGCACCTGATATTGCACATGCAGGCTTGAATCTGTGATTCAAGAGTATTTTTAAATATCCTTACAGTTAATAGATAAATTCCATTGCATGAAGTTAGATACTACTAAAATGTTTGAAGGAATCAAGGCATTAATTTTTAGTGTTTTGTTTTCTGCCTTAAGTGCTGTATAAATTCAAGTTCTAATGCACTGCTGTGTTGCCTGAGGTTTAAACTGAAAGTATAGGCAAGTTATTCATCTAATATTACTGTATTTCCAAGCCGTTAAGTGCTCCTTTGCCCCTGGTTAACAAACTGACTTGGCTACTCTGTGGTAAGAGGTAAGCATTGTCACTTTTGCAGAAGTCAAGTTTGCTTTCCTCACATGACTCTAAAGATAGCAAGTGAGTCAATGTCTGAAGCAGTGGCTGTGCTGTTTCTCAAGTTTTAGAATGAGGTTGAAGGGACTGAACAATTATTTCTTCTGCTGTACAATTCTTGGTAGCTCAGGAATACGGAATGGTTTTTAAGTAGGTGCAAGGTCTTCTTTGTATTAATTGAGGGTTTATTTAAAAAAAAAAAAGAAAAAGAACAAACTCCTTGGATTAGGAGTACAGACCTTGCTCTGATAGAATCATAGAATCATTCGAGTTGGAACCTTTAAAGCCCATCTGATCCAACCCTCCTGCAACGAACAGGGACACCTACAGCTCAGTCAGGGTGCTGAGAGCCCCTCCAGCCTGACCTTGGATGTCTCCAGGGGTGAGACATCCACCACCTCTCTGGGCAACCTGTGCCGGTGCTTTACTACCTTTACTGTTTTTGTTTGTTTTTGTTTTTTAAGTTTCCTTATACTCAATCTAAATTTCTCACTTTTAGTTTGAAACCATTTCTCCTTGTCCTGTCACAACAGACCCTGCTAAAGAATGTCCTTTTCTTTCTTATAGCTCTCTGTTAGATATTGAAAGGCTGCTCTCAGATCTCTCCATAGCCTTCAGCATATGTCTGCTCTCCTTCAGCTAGGAATGAAAGAAGGAAAGGGAGGCTTCTCTGAGAAGTGTAGAGAAGGTTTCCTGTCAGTTTTATTTTAGTTTTATTTTATTTTTAATGATTGATCTAGTGATTTTAATGATAAACATTGCTGTTTAGCTTTAGCTCTCTCATCATTCTTTTGAGGAAAAAGAGATGGAAGACATCTTGGTTATGGGATTTCCCAGTAGCTAACTATTTCTTATTTTACTTGCTTCACCCGGGAGTGTCTGTGTATAAATAGCTAATACTGTCTCAAAGTATCTTACCATTAGCTTGTTCAATTACTTTGGTGGACTGAATGGAATATTTGGGAAACTGACGTAAACTTTTATTTATAATTGTCACTAGGGCAGTGTGACTTCCCAGAACACTAGAGTGCTTGTGGCTCTTCTGTTATTTCGCTTTATTACTTTATGGTTTAGATATCAGCCCTAGTAATGTATTCTTATTTTCTCCTTGAGAAAAAAAAAATCCTCAGAGTACGCATAGAGATTCTTTCTTAGTTTCTGTGGATCTTATTTACTTCTTCTGATATATCCAAGTATACATATGTATTGACTGTAGAAATCATACTCAGCAGAGCTGTTGTACAGTTGTGGGTCCTGCTAGTCTCTGGGGAAGTGCAGTGTTGGAGAGCAATACTGACTCTGATTCAAACTTCATATTGTAATGTATGACTTGTGCTTGTCATGTGCATCTGGTAGAACTACTTTGCTGAAATTCTATCGATTTGTTTAACATCAGTATGTATCAGTAAGCTGGTACTCTTATCAATGCTGATTTCAGGCATTACAGTATAAGAGGGTGTCAAGACTAGAGCAGGTTCAGTGGAGAGCCATCAAAGCGATCCAGCCACTTTAATGTCCTCTTACACCAGGTGAGAAGAGGTGAAGGGACGTCTTCAGCCTGGAGAATGGACTTCAGTAAAGGGAGAGCTAATAGTGACCACTAATAACTGTGGGCAGGCTGTTGAAAATACTGACCAGGCTCTTCACAGTATGTGGAGGATGGGGTGGGCAAGAGACGGCAGGATTGAGTAAAATATTGGATTTAAGAATAATGTTTCACAGTGAAGATGTCAACCATCGAAGCAGGTTGCTGGAGGAATTTGCAGTGTCTATGTTTGACTACTTCAGTTATCCAGATAGACAAAGCCCTGAGTAGTCTGGACTGATCTTGCTGACTATGCTTTGAGCAGGAGGTTGATTAGAGAGCCTTTTATTTTCTTTCCAGCCTGAATGATTCTGTGATGCTATAACAGAATAGGCACAAAAACTCAAATTCATAAATAGGAAGCTGTCTGTGCTGGCATTTGAAACCAAGTATCAGTTCTGAGCCTATGTTAAGAGCATTAATGTTGATATTGTGGGTTCAGCGGAAGCACAAGAAGGTTTTTAAACTTCAAGGAACTCCTTGAAGTAAACACTGGAGCTTATGGGTGTAATACAGAAAATTGCTGAATTTCTTTCTCTGGATAAGTGTTTTATTTAAAAAAAAAAAAAAAATCAAGAAGCCTGAGCTGATTGCTTAAAAATTCAGTAATTCAGTGCTTGAATTCTCGGAAATGAAGAAACTGTTGCATACACTGTCCATGGTACTGCAGGTGCAGCCTGTGCCCCTCTGCAGCTTTAGTGAGCCTGAGAATGCAGCAGTAGCAGTGGTGGTGGGACTGAAGATGGATAGGGTATGTGTGTGTGTGTGTGTGAGTGTGATTTCTCTTCTTTGTTTTTGTCTCCTGTAAGGTTTTCTTCTCACTTGCCCTTTGAGCTAATATTTCTGTTTGAAGTCTCAGGAGTAGTAACAGCCCTGTTTGTGGCAAAATGCTGGGTTTTGTAGTTGTCTGCTATGTAAAGCATGAGAAAGTGAGCGCACTTCTCTTCTGTTGGTTAAAAAGCACAATTTTATTGTAGATAATCCAAAATAACTTCTACTTGTAACTAGAAGTATACCACAATTTGTCTTACAGCAGAATTTAAAGTCTCAATTTTCTGCTTAAACCAGAACCTTTAAGTACATTGCTAGTGATCTGCAGAGTTATGAATCAACAAATAAAATGTAAAGTTAGCTGTCGAACATTGCTCTGGTGGTACATAGCTTCTGCAGTGTCCCCTGGGAGCATGCAAGCAAGAAAGGAAATCTAGTCCTAGCACCCAAAATGTAATTCTCTTGTTCCTTGAGCTGTGCCTATAGATATTTATAATAGTTACTTTAGGCCTTACAGGTATTCTTTTTTCACGCTTAGGAATTTTCTTTGGGTAATTAGGAAAGCTTTTAAACTATCCCTTTGTTATGATGAAATTGCTGTTAGATGGAAGTATAAGGATACAAATAGAAAATTACTGAAAAAAAATTCTCAAAAAACTGGACAAGAATTCTCGCTTTCTAATTGTTGCACACTATGGTTTCTGGTGGTTTAGTGGCATTTGAAAATGAAAGCTGATTATGGACTAACAAACTAATACAGGTCTTTGTAAAATATTCAACGCCTTTAAAGAAAGCTGTAAAGAAATATAGTGTGTGAGAACTTTTTGCATGTTCAGTAATATTCTTCAATTCTTTGTCCATCAAGCAAGTTTGGCAAGAATAATATAAATAATCATATTCATGTACCTTAGTTATGGTCTGGAGGAATGAGGATGTAGTTTATTCTTCAAGTTGACATTGGTATGTGACTTTTCAACACAAATGGTAACTTAGTGTGGTAAGGGCAAACTGGGGTACTGTATGTACTGGATATCTTGACTGCAGCTGACAGATATGATAAGTAGTTTACGTATCATGGTCACCACTAACCCTGAACTAGATCTGGGCACCAGCTAAAAGGTCAGAGTTCTTAAACTTTCAGTGACTACTAGAGTACTGAAGTTCTGCAAACCACATAATTTTTGCTTTCTTCTGTTTAAAAAAAAAAAAAAAGTAAATGAAGGACAGATCTTCCTCTAAATGCGTAAATTCTTTCTTGGAAGCATTGAACACAACAGTACATTTTTTGTTGTAAATTATTGCCATTTGCCTCCCATGTAACTTATCAGTGGATTAGATTTATATTTTGACTACTGTTAGATATATTGAAAATAAAATTTTAATGTTTCTGTGTCTAAAAGTGCAAAGGTAATGCTTAGCTCAAGTGTTATTTTTGAAGAATGTGTAGGGGGAAACTACTTACGCCACAGAAGTGGTTCTGCACCACAGTCCTTTTATAGTTAATTAGTATAAGAGAGTGATTCTGGAAAAACACAGTGACCTGTAAAGGCTGGAAGAAAGTTGAGAGGCAGACTTGGTTATCTATGTATCTTTATGGTGAGAAGTAAACTTACAAGCTTTTTTTTTTTGTCAATTGATGTATTTTTAGGGCAAAATGCATTATGAGAACTAATTCTAGCCATGAATGACTTCAGTTGAATCTAAAGTACTTGATATCATTTACATATAGATACGTAATAGATTTTGCCATTTATACCTTAAATTAGTGTTGAACCCTGGGCAAGACTAAGTGCAAGGTTTGTAGACATGTCCAAATGGGAAGCAAGTGTGGTTGGGATGTTCAGCAGCCATAATGCTGCATGTTATATGCACAATGTGATAGTTCTGTAATAGGTACTTAAAAAATCTTTGATCCCCTTTTAAACTGCTACAGGATGTTTAATTTACTACACAGATGTAGCATGAAGAGGGCTCTGTTGTCCTCCTCCCTTGTCTGAAAAGACTTGGCTGTTAAGGGTAACTTGTGATGCATTCTCTTGCAAGAGCATCTTAAAGGTCTCTTCTTGCTCTTTCCCGTATTGGTGTAGCTATTGGCTTCCTCTGTAAAGCAATAGTTGATCTTAAACTTTCAAAACAGCCATGCTTCTTTCTGCCTTTTACTGAGGATGATGATGTAAATGATAAATAGTTCTTACACATAATCTTAGTACAATTTTAAAAATGGATTCAATGAACTTTTCAATTTTGGTAAGAATTTAGGACATCAGAATTTGGGAACAAGTGCTGATTATACTAAGGAGCCTATTTATACTTAATAGCAGTCAATAATTACTGAGTTTTGGAAGTACTGTATTCCGTCATCCTATCTCACTGTGCAAAAAGATGCTTTGCTATGAGCTGGCTGAAACTGACACTGAAGATTATTACAGGTGTGCAAGGCTTGGATACAGAGATGGTATCTTGATGTTAAACTAGTATGCCTGTTTATTACTGCCGTTGGTCTAATAAGATACCATCTCAGCCTACAAACCTAGCTATGTCCTTAAACCATGGTGGCTACTTTGGCATAAGAGTATATGTGAGACACCAGGATGTGACTTCTCAGTCTTTGGCAGCTCCAGGACTCTGCAGCAGTGCACAAAGCTAGGAGGAAGAAGAGTTTTCTTTTCCTGTATTTGCATTCTCACCCCTTCTTGTGACTGTCCTTGATCCATGCGCTGCTGTTCAGAAATAGCTGCTGTTATCTCATGCTTTGTTTTTGGTATTAATACACTTGTGTTCAAATACAACAAAGTGACTTGTGATTTGAAGGGGAAAACCTTAATTCTGGGTAATGTTATCTTTTTCTGTCCCATGTGCTGTGGTCTTAATCAAGGAATTAGATGTCTAGTGGCTGTTAATGTCCATTTAATAGTGATTAGAACACTCTTCAGACTTTCACTGCGACTATCTTCCTATGAAAATCAAAAAGCTAAGCTGTAATTTTCATAGAAATGCAACTTTTGGGCAGTAGTACTTTACTTTGGGTCTTCTTGCAGGATTGGTCTTGGGGAGCAGCAAGAGAGCCTGGCAGCTGTTGTAATCTATAATCCTAAGGAATGGGGGCAGTGGGAAGAGCGTCTCTGCTGCTGTCGTCAGACTTTTTCTCCCGGGAGAGGACGTTACTCTTCTATTTCTCTTACTTTGGATTCTTACTTTGGATTTCTTCTCCGTACTGCCTACTCCACCCAGTGAGAGTTTCCTTCCAGACTTTGGGAATTGCGCTGCTGACGTTCCAGCAGCAGCAGGAACACTTCATCCATTTCCAAAGGTTTGCTGTTAGTTTGAGAGCTGGGAATTATCTGACTGGTGTTCTAGTCTAAATTTGGGAACGATGATGTAGTTGAGACGTGCATACATCTCCAGGTTTCAATAAACAGAGTGAAGAAAAGCAGTAAGAAAAGCCCACAAAATTAAAGCTGCTCTTTATTCACTCTGACATTTCATTGCCATGTTAATGTTTTACAGGTGGTTTGAACTACCTGTTTCTTTCTATATGCATTATAGTATAAATTAAACTCTTGATAACATCTGATTTATCTATCTGTATGCACAATGCTGATTACAAGCCTTTTTTTTACTGTAGTACCTAAGGAGAAAAAACTATCCTGTTTTTCACATTCAAATTCTCTTGTTTAAAAAGCAGATAAACTTTTCCTTCTGTTATGTGTTGTACAGATTATTTTATCCTTTCTATTACTGTATGGATCTGGCCTTTATTCAGATATATATTAAAAACTTGGAATACGTAGGCTGTTCCAGTGAGGTGGCTACAGCACTTGCCAGGAGGCAGATAACCTGGGTGCTTTGTTTCTGAACGTGATCCACCCAACCACCAGACCTCAAAGAAAGATGTTCTGTGACTATTTTGTTGATTGGATCTATGGATTTGAGAAACATCTTTTTAAAATATAGAGTATGTCTTTAGTGGTGACTTTTCGTTATTCTGAAAGTGGACATTTTTATTGGAGACAGCAAAAAGCATTCCTTTGCTGTTGGAACATTAATTAATGTTTTCTGGTTGCCCTCTGAAGCACTTAATTGCTATTCAGCACCTTGCAGATGAAGGCTAAACTATGCTGTAAAGTTGCTGTTACAGGTTTGTAATCATACAGTAGCCCACACAAAAGTGACAAGGCATGATGACCCATTGTTGTATTTTCTAACTTCTGCATGCATGTTTCCAGTGGAGTATCTGGTTTAAGGACTACTTTTTGGAGATTTCTCATCAAATTAAGCCCCATGCTTAACTACTCTTGAAAAACAAATACAGCGTGTCAGATTCCAGGTAGTGTTGGCTGCTCTGTGCTTTATAGCTATGGTAATCATAAATGTAAAAAGCAGTCATTTGTAACTCGCTCTGGTTCACTGTCACTCAGCCTCCTGACACCAAGACCATAGAAATTCTCAGCACTAAAACAATAGATTGAGAGGATTACTTTTCTTTTTGAATGCTGCTGCTGAGCTTATTTACATATGCTGGGTTTATTTACATATTAATATTTAAATAGCTTGATTAGTGGGCATATGTGGTTGTATGTAATAAGCATGCATGCCAGCCATTTTCTGTTTTAAAACAGAATTTACAAATGGTTTCCTTTACACTGGTAGTGTTGGTTGTATTTATGAAAAACAGTTTTCGTATATGTACAATAATGTTCTTGTTGCATCCAAAGTTTAAACAACAGAAGCTTATTATGTGGAACATATTAAGGCAAAGAAAAGGATGTCAGGAAAATAGTCATAAACAGTTGAGCTCTGAAAACTGGAGTCAGCAATCCCAAATCTAAAATATGGGATTGTGGCAAGGGAAAAGGATGCTGCTTTAATGCTGACTGGATTCTCTTCAGTGGTCTTGTATATGGATCTGGCTGCAGTAAATAGCAGTGCCTAGAGCAGCCTCTCTACTTGGCCTGTGCAGCTAAAGGAATAAGAAAAAGTCTGGTTGCAGCAGCTGTTTAGTTCTACATCTCCTGGATTTAAGAATTATTTGTCATGTATGTGATAAACTGTATGGCTACTTCCAGCGTGAGGCCTGTTTTGGAATATAGTGCTCATTCAAATTGCAGTTCAGTGGTAATGACTTTCAGAGTAAAGCACCTGATAGTAGTTATTTATTTGGAGAAATCCCTGCAGATTTTTTTTTTAAACTTCATTTCTTTGTGACCCACCCCAATTCAATATTTCCTCACCTTTTCTAGTAAAAGTCCTTGGAGTTCTGTTCTCTCTTCTCTGACCACCATCTTGAAAAAGAGTTCTACTAAAAGGCTCATGGTGGTTTGCCATACTGACCAACAAACTAAGGTGTTCCTGTGCAGGGAGTTGGATGAGATGATCTCCTGAGGTCCCTTCTAGCCTTTGTGATTCTGTGATTTAAGTCTTCTGGGACTTGGTAGTTGGAGACTTCATTTGAATCTCTATTTTGACTTGTTTCTTTGACCTAGCGAGGTTTGTTGTGCTTCTGGCACTGATTTGACCTGAAGTTTTTGGTGCTTATCACTTCACTGGCCATGCAGTCTGGTACTGAAACAGATTCCAGTAAACAAAGCTTTCTGGTTGTGTTGGAGTGGAGAAACTTGGAGCCAACACAAAGATGCAGTTTACAAAATTCCTTTCCTTGCCTGAGACAGTATCTGTGGCCCACAACACAAAAATCTGTTACTAGTGGCAGACAGCTATGTTTCTTCCTGTGCTTCTGCCCATGGGAGTGAATGAGGGTGGTAATAATCAAGCCAAGGGTTTTCAGAAGGCTCTGTAGCCTTTCAGAGGAGGCATAATGGTATACTAGGGTATATTTGTTGGTGAGGAGGTTGCTTGGTTTGTTTGCTTGTTTGCTTTCCCCCTCTTCCTTGATCCTGGAATCATGTCAACTTGAGATGATGTAAACTGCCTATTACAAAGGCAAAGATCTCTGGAATCTTCTAGGGAGAACTACAAGGCAAACTCACTCAGTTTAATTTTTAGAAAGGTAAAAAATAGTTCATAGGTGTACCCAGATTTTACTCTGCTCTGTTTGTTTAGCTTTTGCAGCAAATGTGTGAGGATGATCTTTTTCCACCTAGTAGAGTCTTGATGTGTGATGTTTGCTACCAGATGAGAAACACCGACCCATCTGTTGGCTGTTCAAAGTAGGCTTACAGAGCCTCTCGTTTGGAGTGTGAAGGGGGAAACAGCAATACCTCTAATTCTTTGCAGAGCTCTGTGTGTTATGTTGCTGTTCTTTGATTCCAGAACTGACTTCAGTCACTCTTCAGATAATACTGCACTTTCCATGCTTGAGAACCATTTTTCTAGTAAGAAGGGACACCATCTGTATGAAAAACATCAGAAAAAGCCCTTCTAATCAGGCAATACAAGGCCATGAAATATATAGACTGACAAGATGAGTTGTTTCTTTTCTTCCTTTGAGCAGTTTTCGGTTGTGGCTGCTACTACAGGTGATGCCTTGAGTTGTGGTAGATAAAGAGGTATGAGGTGCTTGGTTGTGGTTATGGGAGATAAAGCTTTGCTTCTTGAGAGAGCAGTGCTTGTAAATCTAATCACAGAATTGCAGGGGTTGCAAGGGACCTCAAGAGATCATCTCCTCCAACCCCCTGCTGAAGCAGGTTCCTTACGGTAGGTCACACATGTACATGTCTGGTTGGGTCTTGAATATCTCCATAGAAGGAGACTCCACAACCTCTCTGGGCAACCTGTTCCAGTACTCCATCACTTTTGCCATAAAGAAGTCCTTCTGCGTGTTTGTTTGGAACTTCCTATGTTTGAGTTCCAGGCTATTACTCCTTGTCCTATTGCTGTGTACCACTGAGCAGAGCCTGGCTTCAAAATCACTTTGTCAAGTTGTAGTAATCACAAAAGTGAGTTTATAAAAACGTTAGTCAGCTCTCACAGATAGGAAATGAAATTAAAAAGACGTGGAAGGATTTTGGTTTCCAAAACATTTCAAACTAATTGGTACGTATTACAGGATCTTTCCTTCCTTTTGTTTCTGAAAGCGTGTAATAAATCAGGCCGATACTGTGATCAGGAGCTGCTGTACTGGATCAGTATAGAATTACCTAGCGTAGTGTCTTGCTGTGGTTAGTGACTGGTAGC
This sequence comes from Gallus gallus, assembly GCF_016699485.2. Taxonomy (NCBI): domain Eukaryota; kingdom Metazoa; phylum Chordata; class Aves; order Galliformes; family Phasianidae; genus Gallus; species Gallus gallus. Next base: position 47,836,462 of record NC_052532.1, read on the forward strand.
AGATGCTCTGCGAAAGAACACAAGATTGTCACAAACATGGTGTTGCTTCCTAGTAGTGGTCCCAAAGTCTCTGCGTCTTCAGCTCAGAAAGTGTTGGGAACAGCAGCTTCCTTGCCAGTGTATTTTGTGTTTTGTAGTGTTGGAGCTATTCAGTCAACACTGCTGCTTCCACCCATGGCAGTTTGTGATTACTTTTTAGACTTCTGAATTCTATCACCTGTGACCTTTGGCAAGGATTTTCACAATTTAACCAGATACCACATGGAATATTGCCTTCATCTGTCAGTTTTAGACATTTTTACTTCTGTTTAAAGCATTTCTTTGCTTACTGCTTGATAACGTATGCGTGTTCCATTTGTCTTGTCTTTGACACTTACTCTGTCTCACTTGCTCTCAGCACCCTTTTTTCCAGCACATCAGTTTTGTTCATCATGATACACTTGATAATTCTTGTTATCCTTCTGTGTTTTATTTCCTCCCACATGTGCTAATAAAAGAGTTGTCCCTGGTTTGGGGTGCAAGTGCTCTGTTTTCTACATGTCCCATGATCTGAAAACATCCTTCAGAATAATTTGTGGAGTGTGACTTCTCTCCATGAATAGCTGGGTATTTCTCTTGTTCTGTCTGCCTGCTGGCTGACTGGCTCTGACTTGCATGGCCATTGGACTTGATTACAGGCTAAACCTTGAGAGCTTCAGGCTTTGCATCACTTGCTCACAGCTGGAGAATCTGACCTGTTACTGTTTATGAGCAGATGCCTCTTTGGGTGCTTAATCTCTCTCTGGAAGCTGAAGTGTATCTCTGATTCTGTAAACCATAATGAGAGGAGATGCAACGATGTTTAAACTACTTATTTTCTTGGAAATATCCCAGTGCTTTTCTAACCAACAATGTGCAGTTTTCCTTTAATTAAGGAAACAAAGTTCCTTCTAAAAAGTGTTTACAGGCAGTTACTGCTCTTAAAAAACCTACAGCAGCTGTCTGTTAAACAGTGTTAAATGAACTCATTGGCAAAAATTTGAAGTATGGGCTTCTGGGCTGAGAACTCTCAATGCTGTGTGTACGACTGAGCATAGACTCTACTAACAACTTCTCTACTGAACTTGTAGAGGAAAGCCTGGTCAAATTCTTAAGCAAAACATGATTAAAAACAGCCTAGAATTTGCTCTTTTGTTTAGTGCTTGTCGGGGGATATATCTTTCACTCTATTTAAGTTTGATTTAAAATAATCTGATGAAGCATTAATAATATTTGGTATTATAAATTTGCACTCCTCATCTGTCCTTAGTAAAGCTTGTATTTAGAAAAGGTATCAGATAAAATCTAGAGATATTGAGGGGAAAATGTTTTTGCCAATATTTCAGGTTGTATATATTAACACATTTGGGCTTTTATGATTATATTCTAATAAATGGAGGCAAGATATCCCAGTTGTAGACAACTGTTTAATGCAAACAAGATTTTTGTAATACACAGTGGCTGCAAACTGCAGTTTGCACATTCACATTCTGTTACAGGTTTCCAGATATCACTGTCTTTTCCAGACTGTGAGTTTTCCTTGAAAAAATGAAAATAGTTTGGTTAACTTTGCCTTGATGCTTCTAAAGGGGGGGGGGGGGGGGGGGGGGGGGGAGGGGGAGGGGAGCAGCTTTGTTTGTGCTGTACTAAGTAAGGAACAATTTGAACCCTGAGATCCTTTTGTTTCTCTCTTGTTCTCGCCTATCCCAGTCAAGAAATGGCTAGACAAAATGCAATGGCTGAGTTTCACATCAAACCTATACATGGAAATTCATGCTGTCGTTCACTGTGGTTAGTTGCATTCTGTGTCTAGTCTTTACAAGTGAGCTGTAGGCCACAGCATAGTCAGAAAATGTGACGTTCATGAGGCAAAATCATTACTAAGTTGCCTGATTATTTAAAAAAAAAAAAAAAGGCTTGGAAGCTGTTTATTGTGGTTTGACCAAGTGTAACCAGAGTCACTGAAAAGCAAAATGCTTAATTTGGCCATGGAAGTACTTCAAATAAAATAGTACAAAAATGCTGATAAAGTAAACCACAAGCACGTGAGAAACCATTGTTGCTTAGCAGGTGTCTTATGAAAAAGAATGGGAGAGTAGCTACACAATTGCTCCTACACGTTATCTTAGGGTCTAGGAATATATTGATTAGTGGCTGCAAAATTTAACTTTTAGCATGTCTGTTCCATTTCTAACCTTTTCAGGAGTGTATTTTAGATGATTAGTGGTCTCCTCTTGATTATCACTTCGTCCTTGTACTCTTGCTGTCTTCATATGAAGCCAAGTGCTGTAGTTAATAGCCACCTTCCAAGGGTTTCTTTCGTAGGCCAAGCAAAGTAGGTACAGTTCTACCTTGAAGGGAGTGAGGGGAAAGCATGGCTCCTGCTTGCTTTGTAGGGGCGCAGTCTCAGCTGTGGAGGTGAGCTCTCTCTGCAGTTCTCTCCATCGTTTTCCTTTCTGCATGTTTGTAAAGATTCTTTTATATATTCCTTTTCCTTTTGAGGTCGGTCAGAACTTTCAGAAGTAACATGTATGCTGATGGCAAACGGTATTGTTCACACTATTTTGTTTATCACAGCTTTCATTTAACATCCTGTGCAGGCTTCATAGCATCCAACAGGGTGCCTTGAATTGTCAGGAATAAAGCCATGTCCTGGAGAATCAGGAAGTGATTTTTTTTTAATAAAGCACCTACATAATTCTAGGGTGAAATGAAGAACAAAAATAGCCTTTTCTTGGCTTTTCACAAATAAAGATTAGACTTAGCCTAGTATTAGAACTGAGGGCAGGTGTTGATGTAGGTGCTCCACAGTTTCTGACCAGGGGACTGACAAGAAAAGAACAACTTTGCTATTTACTTGAATAAAATTAAGGAGCCGTGTTCATTGTGGTGCTCCACGTGGCAGTTGGTTTGTCGGGCCTACAGAACACTGTACACCAGTCTGCTGGTCTCTGGCATCAGCTGTCAGTGAGTTCCAGGATGGAGTTGCGAGCACTGAAAAGTGCATGGGCTTTGGCAGTTGTTATTCTTCTGAGCTCAGTGCTTTGCATTATTGCTTGAGATCAGCAGAACAACTCAAGCTGGAATCAGTGCTTCTCTCGAACCTATGGATGAGCTGCATAAGGCTTCCTCTGTACAAATTTTTGCATCTGAACCTTATTTTGGTGCTTTTCTTCCCTTGAAAGCACCTGACGTACTAGGTCTTGTTTTATTCAGGGGCTATGAAGAAGCATAGGATATCTAATGCCATTGTTGCTCATAAAACAATTAGGCCAGTCTTATGTTCATGTTTGCCATTTAAAGTGATTTGAAAGTGGCATAATAGGTCTATCACTGGTAATACTGAAAGACCAAGGTATCCTTTTGTTCTGTCGTGATCATGTTGAATAATTGCAGGAGCTGATGTCAAGAATAAGTTATGCCTTAAGTTGAGAAGCTGGGGAAAAAGCAAATCAATGCTGGTTTATGGTTGATTTTCACGAAGCTTGTTAATGAATTTTGAACACCTATGTAAAAAACTTTGGTCAGAATTATTTAAAATGTGTTGCTCCTTTCAGGTTCTTAGTAAAGCATAAGCTGAGACACCAAATTTGAGGGATGCTGCTGAACAGAGTTGTGGTGCTGTCAGTAACATTGGCTGCATCTTCTATATCCTAATTCTGAAGCACCTTAAGCCTGTGTTAAGCTTCAGAGTGATTAAGTCTTAATTCCATTCATGTCACAGTGACACTGAAATAGTTACCAAGTTGATTCAGCTATACTCTGCTCAAGAAAATTTATTTATTGTCTTATCTTGTGTGAGAATAGTATTAGTATATGGCTGATAAGCTTTCTGTTATCACATAATACTGATGTGACAACTCAGCAATTCAGTTGGAAGAGGTAAGGAATTTCAAAGGTTCCTGAGATATTTGGTTGGTGGAGACAGGAAGCCAGAAGCTGTGATCATTCAGTCTTCCACTTTATACTCAGCTTTCTAGCAATCATTTGGGGGAATTCCTGCAGGCTTAAAGAATCCATCTCTTTACAGTGCATAACACTACAAATAAGAATGCACACATCTTTGGTGTGATCAGCTTTAGTTGTCCTGTTCTGTGCCCTTTCCTCCAAACCTAACTTAAAGAATTATTATATCCCCTGAGACGGGAGGTTTAGATTGGATATTCGGAGGAAGTTTTTCACACAGAGGGTGGTGACGCACTGAACAGGTTGCCCAAGGAGGTCGTGGATGCCCCATCCTTGGAGGCATTCAAGGCCAGGCTGGATGTGGCTCTGGGCAGCCTGGTCTGCTGGTTGGCGACCCTGCACATAGCAGGGGGTTGAAACTCGATGATCACTGTGGTCCTTTTCAACCCAGGCCATTCTATGATTCTAAGATAACTTCACAGTTGTGCTCTAAGATCTAGATACTGTTCCCTGGAGCAAAAGATAAAGCTGGACTTTTAACAATTAGAGGTTCTTGAATGCTTTAATTTTCACAAGCATTCCAAGAGAAAATTTTTCATACGATGTGCCTTAGCTCAAATTGTCTTTTCCTTAGCCCTGGTTTCTGTAACCTCTGCTTCAAGCAGCAAATAACTGTTTATAGTAATACCACTGAAGAAGCTATTTTATGAGTAGGTAATGGTCTCTGGGGATCTGTTTGCAGGAGGTTTAGCTGAATATTTTTTCCTTCCCCTGGATAATCTAAATATCCAGGAACTAATAGGAAAAGGCTACAGGCTTTTGCACTGTAGTACAATTACTGGCTACAGTTGGACAGGCAGGCTGCGACTTCTAAAGACGCTGCAGCAACCTTGTTCACATTGCACCATGAAAATGTGAGTGTGAGTCTTTGGCTTAATGTAAAATCTGAGCTGTCCTTTGGTGCAAGTTTAAATAACGTGAACATTTCTTTTTGAGCATCCTGCATTGGTAGTGCTCTGTGCTGGTGTGTGCTTAGTGATGTGCCTCTTGTTCTTCAGGCATCCTTTGAGATCAGACCAGCTGTAATATTAGGCCTATGTGAACAAACGCAGCTGAAAGCAGCAGGTCAGTAATAAGTCCTGGTAAGTTATCCAGATGTTAAGTTGGCAGCAGAGTGTTGCAAACTGTTATTTTCAAACACTCTTGCAGTCTCAACTGGTGTGATTTCTGTGTGAGAGTATTTCTGGGTTATCTCTCTAAAGGCTGTAGAGCTTGGCGGATCTGAGCTTTTTTGTAATTGGACCTGGGAATGCTGGCTATTATTATTAGGTGTGCAGTATAATACAAGTTAGCACAAGGTGTTTACTTCACTACAGAATGGCATGTTCTTACCTCTCTGAAGAGGAGAACTGGAGAACAGTGGAGAAAGAAAGACTGATTAAAAGCTGATAAGAACTCCAGTAGGTAGAAAGCTGAAGCAAACTCTTGACGTTTCTTTTCTCCTGTATGAAAACATCCTAACTAAATAACTAAAGTCTCATTAATGGCTGTACCAAGTCTTCTTAAAAGTGCAGTCAGGCCATGCCATTTTAATTTACTAGTTCAGTGGTCTGCTCCCTTTCTTTGGAGGAACCAGTTCTCTTAAGGTTTAAGAACTTTTTTTTTCAGGAAAAGAATTTGAGGATATGCTGTATCAGTTCAGAAATTGTCTGGGATTTGGTGATAGCAGCTACTGTAACATCATTACTTGTGGATAATGTAATAGGTTTCACTGATTCACAGTTCAAGGGGGGTTGTAACATCAAATGGAGCTTTAAGCTGTTCCAGCCAGCATCCCCAAAGTTACTCAAGGTAGCATCAATGAAGCCTCTGTATCTAGGATTTTTTTTAATCTTCAGAGGTAAAAGTGTCAGAAATAAGTGGATATTGAGAAGTTCAGATTTCATATGCTTCACAGGTGTGATGAGGTACAGCTGCCATCACTCAGCCTCTATGCCTTGCTGCAGGGAGCTTCAGTTATGGTAACCTTGAGCACTTGGTCTGCCTATTAGCAGATGGTCTGAAGAAAAAGTGCAAGAAATGGGAGTAGCTCTTTTTTTCTAAAAATTGCTCCAGTAAAGAGAGATTGAGGGAACTCGGTTCCAAATTTTTCATGTTTAACAACATGTCTTGTCCCTTCTACCTCACCAACTAGACGTGTGTATTTTCTGATTACTTGTTGCAAGTTAACTGTATCTACGAGATGCTGCTGGACATTGTCCACCTTTGTTCCTTCCTTCGTGTGAATGTTTTCACACAGGCTTCTTTAAACAGGATGTGGAGCTGCTGGAGTGCTGTTTGACGGCAGTGTCAGTGCTATGGAAAGTCTATAGACAAATTCTGGCTGCTGTTATTTTATGTGTGTGCACGTGCATACATGTACACAATGTTCCTTTTTTTCCTCTTGAAATGCTGTTAAATTAATCTCTGGGAACTTAATCTCAAAGACCACATACTCTGGATTGAATACAGCATGTAGTACTGCCTTGTGAAGTTTGCCGTCACTGCATTACTTTTTCTATGAGGTTAATCTTCAAAATGAATTCTCTGGAGTAGCATTAGAGCTAACCAGTTAGTTTCCTGGTAGCTTTGTATGAATGTTTACTGTTCTGGTTTTGAGTGTTATTCTGGTTACAGAATCATGCATATATTGGGTATATTAACCTCCCTTCCAACCCTCCCTCCCCCAAAATGGAGATAGTTCATTGGAGAGAATCTTTAGATTGGATGCTCGAATGGTGTTTTCCCAAGCAAATAAATACTGCTTTTCACTTAGTTTCTTGAAGCATGGTGCACAGCTGCTCTTCACTCCTTGTTGTTAAATAACAGGCCATTTACTGATTGAAGCAAACTATTGGCATTATTGCTAGCAGATGCTGAACTCTAAGTGTTAACTTAAACAGCTCATAAATGTTAATCGTGTTGCAGTTTTGTTAGAGCTTGTCTGCATATCCCAGAGATACTGGCTGATATGTCACATTCTTTTTTTACATGAATTGATAACATTTCCTAGCCGAGACTCCAGAAATTACTTCATAGTTCAGTGGGCTTATTGGGGTGACCTGGAACTTCTTCAGAGCTGCTCTTCTACATGTACAGCTTCACTAGTACTAGCATAGCTTTACTTACACATGATTCAGTAGGCTTGAAGTTGCTGGATGTGCAGTGGAATGAGTACAGTGTTGGTCAGAATATGCTGTTTACTTACAGACCTGTAATTTGGCAATCTATAGAAGGTCAAATCCAGGTAAAAACTGAACAAAATCTCTGCAGTTTATTGCATGCGTCAGTTTTTAAAGTCACTTTCAAATTGTAATGCTTTTTCTGCCATACAGGTGTGAAAAGTCTGGTAGAACAAACTTAATTTGCATACAGGGAATGCAAAAAGTATAAGAGTTGCTGCAGAAATGTGTGCTGTCTGCGTAACAAGCCATTAAATAGTGTGCTATGGCCTTTAACAATCCTTGCAACCAATGTGAATGGGTTTTATAAACAAGACAAAGCTCCCAGGCAAACTAAGCCTTCTTTCAGGCCAGATTCTGTTCTGTCTGCAACACCAGTAAGGTCCCACGATGTGGTTTTGAGGTGGTCAAAAGGATTGTAATATACCACTAATTAAATCACAGATAATTAAGTAAAAGCTGCCATGTTATTGTAGGAGTTTAACTTCTTTGATTTTAATCCTTGTGAAGGTCAGAAAGAGGGCAGTGTTGCTATTAGTGCATGCCATGTAGAGAAATAAGACTTAGTGCATCTTATATACATTCTCCCCTCTTTACTTTTATTTGAGCATTTAATGAAACTTGCTTTTTTTTTGTTTTACTTCTTAAGGGCAATGCTGTGTGTTTACTAGGATTGTTTTGTACCTTGAGGATATACTCACTATGAAAGTAGTCTAAATTGCAGTTAGTGTAGGTTGGTGAACTCGCAAACCTGGCTACGGTGCAACCATTCTGTGCAAAGCTATATACTGTTTTTTCTCCTGCTTTGTGTTTAGTTTGTAGTTTGACTGCATGTGTCTGTGCTGTGCATCAAGCTTCTTTCTTCCACAAGGAAGCATGGTTTAGAGTCAGAAGATGATGATAAGCAGAACTGGGTTTTGTGGTTGTTTGGGTATGAGTTACAGATATGTAAGGCTGAGACTGCCGCATACAGAAACCTGTGTGCAAGGAATTGATCTCAAAACTCATTTCTGAGGGTAGGATTAAATGTTACTGTTCAAGTAGACGGACGTAAGAATTTGTCTCCGGACTTTCTCCTAAAAGCCTGGAGAAGGATTGAATTGTACATGATCTGGTATTTCTTTGGGTAAAAATGCAATGGAAAACTATCTGGGAGGGTAGAGGAGACTTCACGTGGTGTGTGTCCTTAATTTATAGTTGTATTTGCATAATGCGGTCATTCAGGTATCAATTCTGGTTGGATAGCTTTCAATTCTTGGGGTGAAGGAGGCTGTATCTGTCAGCATGTAACTGACATGTCAGTCACAGTCTTGTGGGGAGTTTAGTTGAGTTGTGTGGGGTTTTTTTTGTTTGTTTTCCTCCAAAAGTTCCATATTAAAATTCTTGTTCTTTAATTTTCTATACGTGTATGTTTCCTGCAGCAGGTAAAGACAGCTTGCTGAGACTGGGTACCGCTTCAAGTATCCACGCTTATTGTTAACTGGAGAGAGGAGAACAACCAAAAAAGTGATTGAATATCCCACTTAGGACTGTGTCCTTTCTGAGTATGACGGTATTTTTTCTTGTTCTGCATTCTTAAGACAGAATGGAAGCGTATTCAAATGACTGAGATCAAGAAATGACTTAAGAAAAGAGTGGCATGAATTTTGTTTCTTTTTCAGAGTGCAGATCCAGAGAAGCTGTATTGTCTGCTCTCTTAGAAAAGCATCCTGGTTTCAGCTTTTTTTCTTTGTTTTGTTCCAGGCACGTAGAACGTATTACAACTTCGGTGTGAATTAAATGCTGATGAAAAGAGTAGATGACCTGATAAAAGTTATCTGACACATGTAGAAAGTTTTGTACCTGATAAACCTTGGTTAATACTTCTTTAAAAGTAGTCCCAAGGTTTGGTTGGTCTCTGTACCAAAAAAAAAAAAGGGATGGGCAAAGAAATGAATCGCCCTGTGTAAGAAGCTTTTCGTTGTTTCTGTTCAATAATTCTGTAACCCTACTGAAAAGTCTGAATGGATGACCTAAATGTAGTTCCAAATCCCTGGGAAAAGGAATAAATTGGTCTTGAACATGAAGCCCTGAGTTGAATTTGTAGAAGATTTCAAGCAAGCAGTCAATAAAAGGAGCTGGAAGAACTTGACAGTGTACATCATACATTCTAAGCATTTCTTTGCAGCTGTACAGCTTGAAACCCAAATAGGCTAGTAAATTGTCAGAAGTGCTTACCTATCCAGGTAGGGAGGAACATCGTCAATAGCATCCGTCATATCACCTGTGTGACTCATAAGTAGGAAGACAGACTCGAACTCCGGCTATTAGCTAGTAGCTTGTGTGTTTGTGGGTAATTTATGTGGGGAGAATGAAAGTGATGGAGAAGTGAAATATAAAAAGGAACTATAGAAAGGTTGTCAAAAGTACCAATCACTTTCTTTCGTTTTTTTTCTTGCAGCTCCTCAAGTGCTGACCTTCTTTATCTATTAAGTTATTATAAACTTTTGCTGCTCTGCGAACACATAAAGATGTCTCGCAGCCCTGATGCTAAGGAAGACCCTGTGGAATGCCCCCTTTGCATGGAGCCTCTGGAGATTGATGACATCAACTTCTTCCCTTGCACCTGTGGCTACCAAATCTGTCGTTTCTGTTGGCATCGTATCCGCACTGATGAGAATGGACTTTGTCCTGCTTGCAGAAAGGTAAATATCCTGCATCAGCGGCTTGTCTTGCTCTTATCACAAGGCTCTTGCCTTGTGATGATACCAAAGACATCCTTTTCCTTCTGGGAAACATTCTTCTAGTAGTGGCATAATACAAAGGTGAGGTGTTGGATCTTTGAGATTTTGCCCGCGTGTATCAAATCTATCATGCAACTGCTAGTCTTGATTTGTTAAATTCAGAACTGGATTGGTAGGGGAAGCTGTGGATGAGAACCAAGGCATGCTGATGCTGGGAGAACTGCCAAAAAAAAAAAAAAAAAAGAAAAGAATCCTGTGATTTGGAGTGCTCATGCATTGCCAGAGTTTCTGTCAGGAAGGACAGTGAGGATTCCAGCGTTAGGGATTTTCTGAGGGCCAAGGTTCAGCTAAAGTAGCAGAGCTGTCTGAGGCAAGCTTATAAAGCACCTGCTTGTTTTGTTTGTGACACTAGAGCTTTTAATCTATTTTTCTGGACACTAAACATGTAAAACCTTTGGAAAATATATCCAGTGGTATTAAACTTTAAAGCTTTTCAAAATCTAGGCTAAGTCTATTTGCGTAGTATTCTGATTTTGTTGCCAAATACTTAGAGGTAGTATTTCGAGAGTCTCACTTATTTTTTTTTCCTTATCTCTTAACCTAAAGTCTGGCTATTACTGTGGTTGGCCACAACTATAAACTTCAGCTTCACTAAGTTGCCCACTTTTTCCTTTGAACTATTCTCCTCCTTCTCATAGTGTTTTATATAACCTTATTACTTCCTTATCTTCAATGTTTACTATGAAATAATTTCTCAATATCTTATCTTTAATTCTAATTATATCCCTTGATTGTAACTTTCTTGTCTGGCCTTCCTCTTTTTGTAATTGCAGCTACTAATATCCGCTTTTTCTCCTGCTATTTAATTGTGTTCCTACCCTCAGTTTATGCCTTTGGCTTCCTGTCTTACATTACAGCTCCCTTCTCAGACCCTGAGTAATCTTACCTCAGTTCACTATCTTGATTCACTGCCACAGCTTTATATAAACACTTCCAGTCATATTTTCTTGTTGCTCTTTTGGGCTTTGGCTATGCTAGAGCTCTGCCCTGCTAGCCTGTCTTTGGATGCCTCTGCAAGTTCCAAGGCTATTGCAGAGTAACATTGTTAACATATTGCAACAAGTTTGTGCAGTAGTTGTTCTGTGGATTCTACAAGGAAGGTCTGCCTGTCATTGGCCAAATTGGTTTCCACATATGTGTCATCAATAGCAGGCACTGTGCTGTATAATACTTCTCATAGTACAAGCACATTTCTACTCTACAAACACAAGATCTCATGGTACAAACAACATGTTTTTTGGAATTTCCTCGTCTGTATAAGTTGCTTCATGTATTTGGATATATTATGCTACTTTTTTGCCAACAACTATTTGATTTGTCTCTGATCATTCATTATTGGAAGTTTGGGGATTATAGCTGAGAAATCACACAAGGCATGCTGCTCAGTGCCTCTGGGACTCTTTGAAATACAGATATTGCCACAGCTGAACTTTCTCAAGTGGAATAATTTGCCTTATGATTGGTTATGCAAATATTTTACTGAGTTGGAATACAGTTTGCTTGGAAAAAGGAGAGGATCTGGAAGAAAAGCTAGAATGAACTCTGCGGTCAGAAGGAAGGAAGCACAGCATTCCAGGAGAGGAAGGAGACTTCTTTTACAATGCATGTGGATTATATTCTTGATATTTTCTTCATCTGTGGATTGCAAGATGCTCTTAAGGAGAGTTGCAGCTATTTCATTGGCTTGTTGGATTGTAAAAGCATAGAGGAAGCTGGAGTACGCACCTTTTTGTGGTACAGTTGGACACTGTGGTTCAGAGACTCCGTTGAGATCCTGGGAATAAACCATTTGGAGCTATACAGTTGATGGCAGCATCAAAGAAGCTTGAAGAAACCACCTTGTGAAGTGTACTGAACCTTCTGCAGCAGGTGTGTGTTTTTGTATGCAGTGTGTTTATATATTTCCCATCTGTGTATGGTAAGGTTTCTGGGGTAAAGATCTAAGCAGTCTTCTATTCTTTGTCAACTCTGTTGCCCATTGGCTACAATCACTTAATGCTGAAATGAGGAAAATGGCAAAGCAGTACAATTTTTACAGGTGCTTTCATTGTAGAGAAGTTACAGTAGATACTGTGCTCTTAACAGTTACTCCTTGTTAACAATGAATATGCTAGTGCAGGATTCTTACTGCAAAATGGAACTGTGAAAATATATATATTAAAGCAAGGCCTCATGCTAAAGCATACAAATGTCATGCACAGTTACTTCATAGGAAAACTGCTTTTGATGCCAGTGGTGTTTAGTGGCAATTAACATTTGCCAGCTGTTTGTCTGTCAGTCTGTGGAGAGTAGCAGTGAAGTTCCCTAGCTGGGAATTTTGTATGAAAGTTTTGGGAAGATCTTGGAAAAAGTCTGTGATAAATTCTATTGGCTCTGCTCTTAGAGTGGTGTGCCACGTGTCTGAAAGGCTTGGACTGCGTATTGCGTATATATATTATTTTCCTAAATTTCTCTAACTAGCTTCTAACCAAAAAGATGTTAGCTTGCATTATTTCCTACCAAGGAGAGAATACCTCTACATACTTGAACTGTTAGGTAGCTCAATATAGACATGCACAGAAAATATTCACATGGTTGCAGTCAATTGAGCTAGTATGTATTAAGTTTTTTCCTGTTAGTAATGGTAGTAGACACGCACTTGGCTTGTGAGAATAAGAAAGTATGACTTAAACTTGAGTACTGATCTTAATGTTTGTTAGTCTTAACATAGCAAAGGCATTGTAAGCTTTAATGGCTTTTGAAATAAACTTAAAAATTGTTTCTGCTTAATTCATTAACTATAAGTTCTTCCTTGAATTAAAAAAAAAAAAAGAAAGGAAGAAAAATAGAACTGACCTGTTCTTGATGCCCTTCAGAATTGTAGGTCTAGTCAATTGTAGGATGCTAAGCAAGCATTTCTGTTTTTTTTCAGTCAATTGGTTTCTTAACTGTGAGTGAAACAGACACTAACTGGTCAAATTAAAATGAAAATATGCTGTCTGTAAAAAAAAAAAAAAACTTTTGAAGTCAGCTAACTCACTAGTTTCAGTTGTACAACCAGTGATTTTTCTTTATTTTTTTTTCCTTAAAATTCAGTGACCTAAGTACTCCTTCTGTATGAATGTCTGTAATCTTTAGTGATTTATGTTGTTTTGATAGAGCATAGCACAAAAGCCTTAGTGTCAGTTATTACAATTTTAAAATATCACTAAAGAGCTCAAAAAACCCATTAACAATCAAAAAGTATGACTTCTTCACTTTTCTTAATTGCTTGGCACTTCCACCAAAAAGTGTAATTTGATATGCTGCTGTTCTCATGTCTTGCTATGTCAAGGAACTGGAGAACAAACCTTATTCCTCCTGGTGCATTGTACTGGAGATGGAGATTAGTATTAATCTTACACATTTATGACCAACAAGCTATAATGTTTTACACATGTTCTTGTCTTTTTACTATTCCTACCTCTGTAAAAAGCAACACAGTCTTCAAACATCCTTTCTTCTTATGCTGCTAGTGCCATAACTGAATAGTCCAGTGCAATAGTTGATATTTAGAAATCCTACTTGTTATTTGATATAACTAGTACGATGTATACAATACATAAACCTTATTGACTTTCTCTGTATTTCTCATTTCAGAACCTAATTCCTAGCAAGGCAGCAACTGGGAAATATTGGTACATCCATTGTGTGGAAGGAACGTGACCCATCTGGGAAATGACAAACTCAAAATGCTGATAAATACCAGCTCAGCTTTCAACAAATGGCAAAATGTGGGGGGAAAAAAGTCTGAAAGAAAAAAAAAAAAGACAAGACAATCTTAGTGAGGAAGACTAAGAATTATTCATCAAGGGCCATCTCTGCTAAAAGAAATGAGACTTCAGAAGAGACATTTGAACTTTTGAAGTTCTTGTAGGACTGTCGACATCTTGTAGATAGTATAAATGGTTGGGTCATTATCCATCTTGGCAGATCTTGTCCAGGTGGTTTCCATAGGTTTTGCTGAAGAGATGTTGTATAACTGAGGAGAAGGATGTCAAATTTAGGTAGTGAATCAGTGATGTTGACATCTCTTAATGTCCTGTATCTGAAGGTATATAAATGCTGATAACATTTGATATAGCTACTTTGCTTGGATCTCAAATTGTCTACCATCTAAGGAATCAGTGATAGCAAGTTAAACAAGTGCCATCTTGGCCATTAGGAACATCTGGCCCCTTGCTTTAGGCCGTGCAAAACAGAAATAGATTTGTGCTTGACTTAGGTTGTTTGGTTTTTTTTTAGGCATGTCTAATAGCTTGGCCACTTCTACTGGCTGAGAGCTTGTGGGGGCCTATGGTCTTCCTTTGGTTCAGTTGAGTTGGACAGAGTAAAAAGCATGTGAAATGATACTGTGAGATTACCCCCACAGTCAGTTCACTTTGCTTGGCTTTCAGAGCCATTTCCCATCAGCATTTGCTGCTTATATTCTGTCTGTAATTGAGCTGTCCCCTGTGTTAATGAACTTCACTGTCAGAAGCAGTCACTGTGAAGATGAAATCATTTGTTGTCCTATTTGTGGACTGAGTTTATGCCATTATTTGAAAGTAGCAGAATTCTTAGGACTTAGAATTTTTAGAATGAACTTCTCAAATGCTGGTGGTGCTATGCTTACTTGTCTCCCTCCTTAAATGCATAATATTATTCAACTCTCCTCATGCTGCATGTTTTATATAGTCATATCACTTAGAATTGGGAGGTGCACAGGCTCATTTACAGGTCCTGCAAGTCAGGATGCCCAACTGTTTGTGTTCCTTAGAAGCGTTAAATGTCATGGAAGTGATAAGGATACATATGAAACATTTTGTGTACAACACAGCACTACACTGTCTAGTGAGGAGTTTTGATCATTCTGTTGCTCAAACAAGTTATCTGTGGTGGGAAATCAACAGTTGCTACTTACAAATGGTTGAAATCCTAATTCAGGTGATCTGGTACTACCTGCTGAGAAGACATTTCTACTCTCTGATTTTGAAGTTACTGCTGTTTAGTTGCATGTCTCCCAGCAGTTCCCATGCTCTCCAGTACAAATACAAAAGACTATTTTTATTATGGACAAATGCTCTCCTCAAGCACATGCTTGAGACATGCAGGTGGTTTGCAGACCTGTGTTGAGGACTTCCAGTAACAATCTGCCGTACAGAGAAGGGATGTACTGTCTCCATGCTTCTCATTTGAAGATACGCTCATAATGCTACTATACTTGGCAAGACAATAGTCAGTGAACTCTGGCACTGTTTGCTGTGTTCTTCTTGGGTCTTCAGGGGGCCTTACAGAACCTCCTCAAGGCACAGTACCAGGCAGCATTATATTTGTAAATCCTGCCTTGTATAGTATTAGATTTGGGGAAAAAATTAATCTGTAAAAATCTGATCTGTCAAGATCATACCATACTGTTCACTGTAGGTTAAACCATTTTATTTTTGAAACTCCATCTTGTACTGGTGCACTTGTTTTGTTTATATTCCTGAACTGAGCTTAATCACTGTAACTGAATTATATCTCTTCGTTGAGCACTCTTCCCCAGAACAAACCAATATCTCCTTTATTCTGAGATTTTGAGAAGTTCTTTAAGTGAGGCATACTATAGGATTATTCTATATCTATACATTTTTTTTACACAAGTGTTAAAACTCAAGAAAATCATTGGCTATAGCTAGTTTCAAATGACCTTACTAAGATGGGTCCTTATACATCATCAAGTGGTCACTAAATATTCAGTAAGTAAAATCTGCATTAAGTATTGGGTATTACTTATGAATGGAATAACTTTGAAGAACAGTACAATCTTAAGCATTGTTCTTAAAGAATGATGTGGGTCCTTGTGGTGTTTTCATGCAAAGCACTTAAGTGTGTACTTTTCATTTAATACTAGATACCGTACAAGTTTAAATTCCTTTGTGATACTAAAAACAGGTTCTAGAGAACTTGATGTTTAAACTTCCAATACCATCTGCTGAAGTTGGCCACAGTGTATTTTCAGGTGCTGTCTCAAGTACAGTGTAGTGATGCTAGACTTGTGACTTACTAAACTTGAAAGTGGGTCTTTGTTTTGTTTGGAGACGTACTTAGAAGACTATCAGTTCTAAGAATTTGCTGAGTGGCTCTTTCAGTATCAGAATACACGTGTTTAAGCCAGACCTTATTTTCATTTGCCACTGTAGGTTTACTCAGATCATTTAGTATGACAATGTTTTGTATTCTAGTATTAGTAGATGGCAGTTAGGCAAGTTAGCACATTTTTGTTGGAAATCGAAATCTTTGGTTACTGTAGTGCAGGCTAAGTGCTTGGCTCAGCATACTGGTCTGCTTAAGTTCTTTATCTCAAATCTTTACTTTAATGCACATATCCTGTACTACTCTTCTCTTTTGACTGCATCTTCAGTGTTAGAAACACTGCAAGGTTTGTTCAATACACCTTCTTCTCTGCCTTAGCATTGCTTTGTATGTTAAGTATGAAATCTAACTTCTCAGTATGAAAAAAGTGGGGCAAGTAAGGAACATGGGCTGCTTGGAGTAGTAGTCTGGGGGAGAAGACTGTGCACTGTAGTCTAAAGGACTGGGCTAAAATACTGCTTTTATAGCAGTAGATGCACGCTACGTGAATACAGCAGTCTTTCCAGGTAATATCAAGGATCTTTCTCTTTTATTTGGTTAATTTTGAAATTATAATCTAGTATTGTGTTTGAGAAGTTGTCTATAGATTTGTCCAGGGAAGACAAAGTCCAAGTTTCAAACTGATGAATAAGCATGGCAGAAATAGGTGTTGCTGTTGCCTTGGGTCACTGAAATTACATTTATACTTCAGTTTCTTATTTTGTAGTCTTCAAGTATGTTAATACAGATTTAAGTGTATCAAGCAGCTAAATACAATGTGTATATGCAGAATACTTTCATTCTACATACTGTGCGGTGTTAGTGAAATCGTAATGGGATGTGTTGGCTGTCACGTTGCAGCTGCTTTTGATGTTGCTAGATTTACTAGGCAGCCCAGTTAGAATGTGGCACTTACTTGCATCAGGATCATGCCCATAATTAGGAAAACTTTCTGAAAATTTGCAGTATTTACTTAACATGCTACTTTTGTGGCTGGGCATAACAATCAGAACAGTCTGATGGAGGAATGAAATGCATGTGTTAGAATGTCAGGATTAATGATTTTCAAATATGTTGTTTTCCTATATGGGTTGTTTTTAATTCTTTTTATTATATCTAGCCATATCCAGAAGATCCAGCAGTGTACAAACCACTCTCCCAGGAAGAGCTGCAAAGGATAAAAAATGAAAAGAAACAGAAACAAAATGAGAGGAAACAAAAGATATCAGAGAATCGCAAACATTTGGCCAGTGTACGGGTTGTACAGAAGAATCTTGTCTTCGTGGTAGGGTTATCTCAGCGCCTAGCAGACCCAGAGGTAAGCACTTCATATCTGTAGATCTTGCTCTTAACTTGCTTATCAAGAAACTAGACGCACAGGTGTCCCAGTACTGTTGTCTGTGTCTAGCGGATACTGAATGAAGCAGCTTTCGAAAGGCTCCCTGATGCTGACTGAGACCTGCTTAAGGCAACTACTGAGCTTCCTACTCCAGAATATTCAACATCAAACTTAGACAGGCTTTGAGCAGCCTCATCTAGTTGTAGATGTCTAGCTTCCCTGCAATGAATAGGGACCAGATGATCTTTTAGAGTATGTTTTGAATTCAAACAATTCTGTGAGAATAAATTCACAAGTGATTTGTCTTCTGCTTTTGAGAGTACAGATGTTTTATTTTTTAAGGAAATTGCTCTTTTAAGGGAATACAGCAAACCTGTCAAGCTAAAATAAGCTTAAGGTTTTTTTGTTAATCGTATTATTATGCTGGATCTGATGGCAGTACGCAGCTCTGTCATGCACAACCTATTCTAAAATGGGAGCTAGGCCAGGTTATAAAGAATGAATATAAGGGTAGGACAAACCTAAAGAAGAAAAAAGCCAACAGCTAAGGCATGCCTGGTAGGGAATGTAAGCGTGTTGTCATTTGAAAAAAAAAATTAGCAAGAGGAAGACCCAGAAAAGAGGATCATTACTCTGTCATCAAAAAGTAGCTTAAAATTAAAATCTGAAGTGAGTATACTACAGGATAAACTATCTTTGAAACTACTGTGCAAACTTGTATTCACCTGATTGGACTAAACTGCCTGGAGTAACCTCGGATGTAAGTGAGGACTTGCTGAGAATGTGTTACGTTTTGGTAGACTAGAAAAGAGCAAGTAGAAAGCTGCTTATGGTGGAAGGGAGAAAAGGATATGAACGGAAGAGAAATATCTCTTAAAGCATTGTGGTTTTGACAGTAACATAGGAACCAGTTAACTGCGCTTGCAAGCCACTGATGACATTGGCTCAATGCTATTTATGATTAAAAGATGTATTAAATTTCTATTCTATCCAGGATAGCGGATTTGTGAATTAGAAAATATGCACAAACTTCTTTTTAATGCTAGGTAGATTCACACTAGCTTTTTGGTGTAATAAGTGATAGTTTTGTTAGATTTTGTAGTGGTCAGTATTTTCGCTGACATACCAGTTGATAAAGGGTATGTACTGAATGTTGCAGCACCTGATGACATGATTTCCAAGAAACCCAGCCTGAAAGAAAGAGAGGCTAAAAAAAAAATTAAATATACGTAGTTTAAATTTTCAACTCCTATACAAATAGAAGTAAGTTGGAAGTGGGAGACAGGCTGCTGTTTACTGTTTTTGAAGATAGGTCTGTAGATCATCATAGTGGAGTACAGGTGGGTCCACTCCTGTTGACATGCTCCCATGAAAATTGTGATGGCCGTTCTGCCTTGTGTTATCAGGAAGATATTCTATAAGATGCTTCAAGAAATTTTTCTTTCAGGACTGAGTCACCTCTGTAATGATGTTCAAAGGCAGGCGCAGGGTCTTTGAGAAAGGATATGGACCAACTGAGGAGCGGTCGGAAGAGACTAGTGAGAGTTTCTGGTTGAATGTAGAGCTTGCCCAGTTCTGTAGGACTTTCCCAGTGTGAGTGATGCTGCTGGATCATGAAGACCTTGATACTACCTCAAGAAGGGAGAATAGAAGATCAGGTGAAGTTCTTGGATGAGGACAGCTTAGCTGTAGTGGTATCTAAAGATGGAACTGGGGAAACAAGTTGTTCTTGCTTTCTTTCAACCTGTAGTCTAGAACTAGAAATAGCCTTTACTTAGGTAGTTTCAGTTTGAGTAGTTGCTTTGACCATCACAGGGTAGAGAAGGAGGCTTTTGTTATCTGCGTGCCAATGGAATTGGCAGTGCACTGTTAACAAGTTACTTAATATGCTGAATCATAGAGTCATAGAATGGCCTGGGTTGAAAAGGACCACAGTGATCATTGAGTTTCAACCTCCTGCTATGTGCAGGGTCACCAACCAGCAGACCAGGCTGCCCAGAGCCACATCCAGCCTGGCCTTGAATACCTCCAGGGATGGGGCATCCGCGACCTCCTTGGGCAACCTGTTCCAGTGTGTCACCACCCTCTGTGTGAAAAGCTTACTCCTAATATCTAATGTAAACCTCCCTTGTCTCAGTTTAAGGCCATTCCCCCTTGTCCCATCACTATCCACCCTCCTAAACTGCCATTCCTCTTGTTAACATGCTCCCTTCAAGTACTGGAGGGCCACAATGAGGTCTCCCCAGAGCCTTCTCTTCTCTAAGCTAAACAAGCCCAGTTCCTTCTACCCTTCCTCACAGGAGAGGTGCTCCAGTCCTGCAGTCATCTTAGTGGTCCTCCTCTGGACCTGCTCCAGGAGCTCCATGTCCTTCCTGTACTGGGGGGCCTCAGGTCTGGATGCAGTACTCCAGATGGGGCCTCACAAGAGCTGAGTAGAAGAGAACAATCACCTCCCTCTCCCTGCTGGCCACCCCTTTTTCAATGCAGCCCAGAACACAGTTGGCCTTCTGGGCTGCAAGCGCGCTGCTAGCTCATGTCCAGCTTCTCGTCCACCAGGACCCCCAAGTCCTTCTCCACAGGGCTACTCTGGGGAGATCTTCCCCCAGTTTGTATAAGTACCTGGGATTGTCCTGACCCAAGTGCAGCACCTAAAGATGTTCCTGTTTGGAGTAGGATCCCCAAATTATTTGTTACTGCTTAACTGATGCAGCAAAGAGCAGGGCAGGAGGTTTTTTCCCCTTCTGGGATGTGATATTGTCGCTTGTTTCAGTGCAGTTTTGATTCTGCTAAATTTTTTCTTGCCCCTAGTAAATGTAGTACCTAAGTTGCTCCAAAAGTAATGTTTCCTATTTATTTCTTTGCAAACTACAACAGAGACAAAGAGCACAATAACACTACTTGAGCTACAAAACAGAATTTTTCAACATAGTCACCACTTACAACTGATGCACATGGATGAACTGATGGACACCCTCTTCATATTGTGGCGTGATGGCTATGCATGGCTGTCTGGAATCTGGCTTGTCTTTCACATCATTGTTGCCAATGCTGAAACACCACCCACCACTCACATCCACTGTGTGGTCTCCGTAAGCGTTCGCCAAGCATCAGTAAATGTCAGTGGATGCAATTTCTTTCTCATGAAAGAATTCAGTTCTACTCCTTTGATTCACAGACACTTCCACATCAGGTGCCATTCTGTCTGACTGCTCTCTGCTGCCATCTGTGACACAGCAGTGAAATGTAATGGCATGTTGGTGGGAAGGTCCAACCTCTGCTGCCATACCACCACCATCTGCCTCTGACATTGTGGGCCAACACGAAAAAATAGGAGGCATTACTTTCGGATCCACCCTTGTATACTGTATTTCTATACTTAGTCTTTAAGTTCTCTACTTTATAACAATGCACTTTGTGTTGTCCATAACCGTGATTTTTATTGGAAACAAAATCTCCATCTGCTTGCTCTCTTCCACTTTAACAAAAAGCACATCTCTACAGCTCCTAGTTGCATAGATACACAGACCATTGGTAAGTACTATAGCACTTTAACTTCTTTTTCTTTTTGTAGGTTTTGAAACGACCAGAATATTTTGGGAAGTTCGGTAAAATACATAAAGTTGTAATTAATAACAGCACATCATATGCAGGCTCACAGGTAAGTCTGTAGAGACTCTTGTGATATTTATTCCTCTAGAGAAAATACATGTATGCAGAGTGAATGTGGAGATCTCTACTTCTGACTAGATAGTAGGCTAAGGTAATAAAAGGAAAAATACAGTGTTGTAGAATTAGTTGCTGTACAAACTGAGACATTGTCCAAACAGTCTTAAAGTTCAGTTGCAAGATACGTAATAAGTAGAAAGATTAAAAATTGGTATAGGATGGAAACCTTCAAAGCAGCAGAAACACATTCATTTGCTATTCTGCATTTGAGGGTCAAAACACCACTTCTGCTAAGTATTTTTATAACTTAAGAAATGTTTTGATGTTTATTCTTTTGTTTATTATTTATGCATCACATTTACATTTCTATGTATTCTCCTGTTTTTGTCACTTTTATATGACCTCGAATATACCAGTTTTTGTAGGGAGTTGCTATAAAAGCAACTTAATGCTCAGGTCTGTCTGAGGAGGGAAAAAAAAATATGTGGCCTGTTTTCTTTCTAGGGTCCAAGTGCCAGTGCATATGTAACCTACATCCGGTCAGAAGATGCTCTCAGAGCCATACAGTGTGTCAATAATGTGGTGGTAGACGGCAGAACACTTAAGGTGATAATATTTCAAATAATTGTCGTGTATTATTTGCTAGTACATTTGAATCATCTCATCCTGTAAAATGTTATTTGTATAGGTGTGCTTGCATTCTTGAACAAAATTACCCATATATCCATATAAGGTTTGCTGTGTCAGCAAGGCTACTCTTTGTCTTTGTTGGCTTTGTATTTTCTTAAATACTGTGTTTTGCATTTATTTCTTTCTACTGAACTTATTTGCTTTATATTGCACATAAAATCAATGGGAATGTGAAGGTCTGTGCGCAGTCATCTTAAAATCCATGCTGTGATATCACATATTTTAAGTAGTCTGAAAAAAAAAAGCCTCTCAAAAGCTCTGTGGAAGTGTAAGATTTTTTTTCCTCTTGGTATCTGTGTAAATGGATATAGAGAATAACTTGGCCAAATTAGTGCCTACAGAAAATTTTTGATTAACTTTCATTTTCTGAGCCTGTTACAAAATATTAACCAGTTGAACGCAATGCAAACTCCTAACTACTTTCTCAGTTGAACTTCTTATGAATGCAGGTATTTACTGAGGCTGTTATTTTGAGATTTAGTTAGAATAAAATGGAAGTATGTTCCATCTATCTAATGCTTGAGCACATACATTTCTGGCAGATGGACTTCTAGTGCATCAAAAATGCACTATGTTGAAACTAGAAATTGTGAGAAGAAACTTTTTTGTAAATACAGGGTTTTTATCTTCTACTGTCAGTGGTATCCTTAACTTCTGATACTTAATTTACCTCATGATTTCTCTTCCTTCAGGCATCACTAGGTACAACAAAATACTGCAGTTATTTTCTAAAAAATATGCAGTGTCCAAAACCAGACTGTATGTATCTACACGAGCTAGGAGATGAAGCAGCCAGTTTCACAAAAGAAGAAATGCAGGCAAGTATAATGAATGGGAAATACATGTGTGCCACATTTCATGCATTTTCTTGCATTTAATTTAGTCCAGTATTTGTATAATGTAGTGTTCAGCAGAGTGCTATGGAGTTGAATTTTGAGTTAGAAATGATGATTAGATGCTTTACCAATTGGTTATTGGAAGTGAATAGTTATATTCTTTGTTGCATGCTACCTTTAAATGCTGAGTTCTCTTAGCGTTGGTGAGAGAAAAAGGTTGAGATAAACTCTTAATCAATAATTCAAATAACATGGAGTAAACTTCTTACCCTTTCTTCATACCAGTATTAAGTAAGGTTATTTTAAAGTTCTGTGGAAGAGGTTAATACATGTCTAGGTTTTGTGTACGTGGTTAGTTATCATGGCTTAACTGTTGTGTTGTGATGTGACTACGCTACCTGGATTCTGTTACATCTGTTAGCCTGTGAAGGGTATAGAAACCGTTTGAACATACAACACTGAAGGTAACTAAAATAGAGCATGTGCGTTTTTTTATGGTAACCTTGACAGAGAAATGCTTATCATTTAGAGCAGAGAAGCAAGTAAATGGATAGCCTTAATCTTATTTCTTAATAAATAAGAATTTTAATTTCTTCTTCAAAAGAAAATATATCCTGCTTGTTCAGATGAATAGTTCTTGCTGTATATATATTCTCAGGTGATTAGGAATAAGAACTGAATTTCAAGAACTTACAAACCAAGCAACTTCCACTGTCAATCTTTTCTAAATTTCTACCCCCACTTAGATCTGTTAATAGACAGGAACATACACTCAGATGTGTACAGGTTCTTTAGTTTCTTACAGAGCTGTCAGTAGTGAATTTACTTAATCTGTTTTGAACCTGCTGATACCATCATGTCCACAGCCCTTTGTCCTGAAATTTCACTATCTGTTTTGTAAAGTAATACTTTTTTTTTTTTTAGAAGTGTTAAACTGATTTCTAGTCAGTTTTGTCATTTGTCCCCTAGTTGTAGCCTTGTGGTAATTACTAGAAGCTAAATGCTTTGAGATTTTCTGGTCACCTAAACTTCAGTAAAGCAGCTTCTTTCTTTTAGTGGTAATTTTTATTGTTGTTCTCTGTACCCTCTGTATCATAGTTGAGGTGCAGAGACCAGACGCATTACATTCATTGTTGCAAAGGCTGCAATACTAAATGTTGTGATCCTCAATCAGAATCTTACCTTATGATGCCCGGCACAGATCTGGTTTGATTGAGAGTATAATGAGCTAGAGATTTCAGATCTGTTGACAGCGACTGCAATATCTCTGGGTTTTAAAGACCGGTTCAGAGGCCAATACTATGTAAGTGTAGTTTTAGATTAACTTCCCCCAAGTGTGTTACTTGGTGTGTCTCCGTGGTGAATCTTTGACACTCTGGCCCGTTTGTTGGCATAATAGATTTCTTCTGGAGTTTCACATTATGAACATGGCATTTCATTACCCAAAGGATTTAGGTATCATCAACTGAGACTATGCTGTTCGCTCCTTTCTCGCACTCACTGATGTTGCATGAAACTTAGGTCAGTCATCAGTCCTTATTGCTTGCTTCTGCATCCAGTTATCAGTAAGTGTTACCTTTGCCTTTCCATCTTTGAGCCATGTAAGAACCTTTCCTGCATTTCATGGAAACTTTGTAAATAACCTTTGATATGAAATCTTATGAAAAGGTTTTTTAAAACTTCATGAATTCTCTTTATTGATGCTAGTTGATGCCATTGTGAAACTCTGTATTAGTGAAGCAGGATTTCTGTTATGTTCACTTTGGCTGGCAGTTTAGTTTCACGCTTCATCTTGACTTCCACATCTTTCTTTCCTGTTCCATGTTAGATTACTTAAACTTACATTTGGTTATGTTGTCTTGACAGTCATTTGGAAATAACTATTGAAAACTTTGTGTTTTTAGTGTAAGCTCTGACTGAACTCGAAGTCTCCAGCTACTTTTGATTGCTGTCAGGGAATTTATATTTACATTCTTCATCACTAAATGTAAAAGGGAGGAAATTGAATGGATACGCTTAATTTCTGTGATGTAGAATTATAAAAAATTAAATAAAAATGTGATGAACTGGAAAGAACTTCAGGAAGTCTCTGAAAGTGAATTTGGCAATTTAGGTGAGGTGGGTTAGAGATACTAGTTTTGACCTCTGGATTAAAAAAAAACGTTAGTGGAAGCTTCTATGTAGGAGTTTAATCTTGATTCTTTCTTTCATTTATGTAATGAGAAAGTGACGTTACTGGCCATAGAGTTCAGTCTCTTGCAGCTGAACTGTTGAGCTGAGATCTCAGTGAATGGTTCTCCTTGCTCAGCTGTTCAGTGTTTACAGTGTAGGTCTATGCATCTGAGCAGTAACGTATTCTATTCTTAGCAGATGGCCAAAGAAGCATTTCTAGGGTATAGTGGATCAAAAAAAAAAATTATGTTTAGATGAATCACATTCTAGGAGTAAATCCTTACTCTACTGTAGAAAGTAGCTTGGGTGTAGATAAGTACAAAGATGGGTAAGAATGCATGCACTAGGTGTTTCAGTGCCCTTTTGGGAGTTTGTCGTGTATGTTAGACATGTTCAAAATCAACCTGTAATAGAGAACTAAGTACCAAAAACATTAAGATACTTGTAATGTTTGGCTGATTTGAAGAATTTAGTTGGAATGCGGAATGGAATTGCCTTTCCAATAGCACCCATAAAGGCAAGTTGAAGTTAGCTATTTAGCATGTGGATTTTCTTGTTGTTCTGTTAGGTTTTGTAGGGGGGGATTTTTGTTGCTGTTGTTTTGAATCTTGTTTAAAATGTCAAATTTTCCTGCTTACTTTTTGGAGGCAGAGGAAAAGGAATAGCATTCTTGTAAGCTTTAGTGTTTCTCTAGGACGATGTCCGTATTGCCAGTACTCTCACTTCCATTCCTATCCCAACAAAACCTTTATAAAGGGCATGGATTAAGTAATACACAAATGTTGATTTTTATTGTATATGTAGTTTGAGAGCCTTCAAATCCATTTTGAGGATTCCATAGGTAACTCTTGTTTTGAGACTTGAAATTCGGAAGGTCTAGATCTTGACACTTACTCTCTTGCTGAAGGACATCTCTTAATATCTGAAATCTGTATATAAGAGCTATTACCTTCACTGTTCAATTTTGCATCTTGATTGAAATCATTAAAATACTTAACTTGCAAATAGTATTTAAGCATTTTAGCACAATGTTATAGATAAGCTAGACTGAAAAATACTCTCATTCACCAGGCTTAGCATTCTGAAGTGGGATCAGTCCTCAATTTCTGAAAGGAAGAAAATGTTCTTAGTTATTTCAGTTAAAATAATTAAATTCTTCAATTACTAGGAGGAATGATTTTTCAATTACTGCTTGGAACATGCTCCTTGTCACATGTTTGGTAACACTTGTACCACCTCAGTGGTTTTTTATTAAGCCTGTATAGAATGACTTATGTAGGGGAACTTCTGACTGGAAACAAGCTTTGATTTTGCTCACTACTATCTTCTGAGAAGATTGGTATAGCCAATATGTAGAATGCAGGCTGTACGCTTATCTTTGAGATTAAGCTTAAAGAGAAGCAATATATATATATATAGTGTGTGTGTGTGTGTGTATATGTAGGTATAAACTGGCTAAATTCATCTGAGTTATTTCTAGGTAAGCTTTAGGTTTGTTGGGATTGCATCAATACTGAGGTTAAGAAACACTTTTTGAGTCTGTCAGGGTGACCTCTTAAGCTGGTACAGCTCAATTACTAAGTTTTAGGATGTATATAAATATGTGAAATTAGTGTCCATTCACTGTGAGTTCCTCTTTCCTTGTAGGCGGGTAAGCACCAAGAATATGAACAGAAACTACTGCAAGAACTATACAAACTAAACCCCAACTTTCTTCAGTTATCTACGGGTACAGTTGACAAGAACAAGAACAAAGTGACAGCACTGCAGAGGTACGATGCGTAAGTACTGATGCTGGACTACTTGGCAATGTTTTCTTCCTGGTTACTTCACAGAAAACCATTCTTTTTCCTCTTGCATTCCTTAAATAGCCTGCTCTATTCAGTGTTCATTGTGTGAAAAACTTAGATAACATTCCTCTCTCTGAAGTTAGAGGCCTGTGCAATGCTTTGTTCTAATACTCGCTTCTACCAAGTGTGCATTTGGATCAGTATCTCCAAGTGAGGCTTTCTTATTCTTAAAGATATTTTATTTCATGTTTTCATAAATGTATATTGTAATAATAACAGATGTTAACTTTTCTGGTAAAGTGTTTGACATATGAATGCAGCCTAGTTGTACAACAGACACCCTAGTGTCTTGATATGCTTTTCTTATTTTGCCTTCGTATCATGACTTTGAGTGCTGTTCTTGTTTTAAGTATAAAAACCTTTGGAATCTGGAATTCTTTTGTGTGTAATAATTCACGAGAATGATTTATTTTCACTGTTTTAATCACAAAATAGCACTTATTGCTGTTTTGTTCTGTTGCAGTCGTTTTTATTCGTTAAGTTATGAAAAGATTTCTGTTGGTATGAGTACAGTCATACAAACGTGAATGAAAGTCTGAGGTTGTTGGTCCTCCCGTGAGTTATCTTCTCAGATCTTAAGATAGAAGCTATTAATTAATTCCTCCACTCCTTGTGGGATTCTTATAATCAGACTGGTAGGGTGAAATGCAAAACTTCAGTTGCGTTTCATATGCACCTTGGCCTTGTGATCATGTTTTGTGTTGTGGATCAATTTATCCACTGAATTTTCAGATGGTTTGCCACTGGTAACGTCACTACAGAATAATTTAAGCAAGAAAGGGAACACTGTATCTAAAATGATGTCAGTGGAGCTTCAATCCACCAAATACAATTCTGAGAACTGGTGTATGTGCTATACAAGTGATATGCTGGAATTATTTTCTTGACCTTCTACAGGAAGTGTCATATACTCTTTAACTGCAAGTGGTTAGGCTTCCCATTCAATCTTTTATCAAGGACTTGTTACATCTTTTTATTTCTTGTGTGTTAGCTCAGTACTGACTTGGAAGGAAGAGTATAGCAAAGAAAGCAATCGCACTGCTTCCTGCATTGCTTGAACACTGATAAGTTCAGCCTTTGAACATAATAATAATAATTTGACACCTAATTAGATCCAAGCAAGACAAATGAAGATAAGTGGCACCAGATATGAGAGAACTCTCCATCTGAAACTGCAGCAGGTTTAAGCCTTCAGATAGCAAGTGTGAATTGGAGCATGACCAGTCTGTGGTTCTAAAATTTTTAGCACTTCTGAGGAAAATATGGCGTGTTTCTCAAAAGGGAAGGGTTTCTTCTTGCAGCTGGGATTTTTAACTATTTTCTTAAAGTCCTGTCTTATCAGTACAGTGTTTTGCTTGTGAGCTGGTGACTGTTTGGTTCTTTACAACTTTGTGCATAGACATGTTCTTGTTTGTTTTGATTCACTAATATGAAACTAGGTCTGCCAGTTTATTGGAGCTTTTGACAACTTTGTGTCAGTCATGTTTTTCTGGCATGCAGATCTCTTTCACTTTGGAAGAAAACAGTAGTTGGCTTCTGAATAGTAGATGAGTTTTATAAATAAAGAGTAATAGGGAAGACAGCATTTCTTAAACTCTGCAGAAATGCTTTTTCAAAATTCTGTTCTAATTTCAAAGATCTAGTAAGATTTTTTTTTTTCCTACTAACTTTTCCCCTAAGAACTGAAGCAAATGTTTTCATATGTTGGAAGAGGAAAAAACACTTGGCACTTACTGGTCTTCTGGAGAAGGCTCTTGGAAGCATACGGCTTTGAACATAAAGAAAAAACAAGAACATGTACAAAATGCTACATAAGACTGTTAACTTTCCATTTTGGTTGCAAAACTGATTTTAACTGTGACGTTTTCAAGTTATAGTATGGAGGTGACTTTATGTTGTCGCGAACATAAGTGTATTTGAAGTCTATTAGAAGATTTAGTCTTGTTATATCTAGATTTGACTCACCTTTGTGAGTGAGTCAATATGAGAAAATGTTTAATTACTACAAGGATGTATAGGTTGTCTTCACTGCTCAATATCTGATCAACTTGCTATCTCTTTCAAATGTGTAGAATGCAAGGATGAGATGTAAATGGTGAAGACTCTCATCTGTATGCATGGTTGTATAGGTATGTGAGAAGAGGTACTAGTAGAGTAGCAAATCTTTAAATGCTAGTTTAGGTTACTAGGTTAGCTGGTAATACCAGTCCTATCTGAATGAAACAGCTATGGGAATCTTCAGATTATGACTGTCAACTTATTAAATTGACCCAGATATGTAGAGTAGGTATTGGACCATGTATTAAGAATGTTAATGAAAGGGGCAGCGGAAGAACCGTATTTACCAGAAAATAAATGTTTTTGAAAGCTTTGTAGTTACAAAAACAGCAGTTGAACTATAGCACTTGAACACTAAAAGTAGCATCATAGTTGAAACAAATGAAAAGCTGAAGCTAATGAAAAAAGTGGAGAAGGTAAAGACAAACCACTCATATTGAGACTTTAGATTATTATAATTCTTTTGGATGACAGTGTACTCAAATGCATTTGGTTATAGATGATATTCCAGCGTACTTTAATTTGTATAAAATATAACTATTTTCAGTGATACTTTTGGCTTTGAGTCTTCTGAAATGTTCAGATTGAATGTGCTCTCTGAAGTGGAATTTAATGGGTCTTTGTTATAAAAGAGGAGTAATTATAGCTTTAAACTGGAAGGGAAATGAGCAGTAACTTGAATGAAAAATGTTCATCTGACTGGCCTCATGGTCCATTAGTAATGCTGTAGACTCTTGTGCAGGAATAAAACGCAAACTTAATCTGATCCAGGCTCGATAGGTCCTGTAATGTAAAAGTTTTCTTCTTAAAAATGGTTTAGTTAATGATTTAAATGACTTAAAATGCTTATGGGATAAAGCCAGTAACTCCAAATGAGATATGCATAGGTCTGGATACTTGAAACTGTCAGTGGATTTTTTTTTCTTGAGCGAACGTGTTCAGACTCCAGCATTGGCAGTGCAGTTATCTATTCAGTGAAGAAAACTGAGCGTTCTGCCCAGTTTTCTTTCTCCCCTCTCTACCCCTGGATTCTTTTTTTTTTTAATCATCACCATTTAAATTCTGATACCCAGATAAATCTGCTCTTATGGATTATCTGGCGCAAGGATTCATTTCCTCAGTGCTTACAATTTTTAAAACACTTTCTTCATAACTTGAACTCTTCTTTTTTTTTTCTTTTTTTTAACTCTTGCCTTTTTCCAGACCCAACAGTAATAACAAAGATGCCTGGCCATCATTACAGAGTTCAAGTAAATCAGCCAACGGCTTAACAATGGAACACAGGAAAACGCCTCCTATATTAGAAAATGGCACAGACTCAGAACACATGACTCCAGATGGTGCAGACTCAGATTTCGGGTAATTGTGCTGCCTTTTATACTTCAGATAGCTTGTTCTCTCTCACTGACTGGTGTGGAGGGAATTATTCTCCAGTCTCTGTGGTTGGAGAACTGGATTCAAATCTTGATCAGGACATAGAAAGCCAGGCTTGGCTTAGCCCATGCCAAAAAAGCTGATTGGCAGACTCTGCAGGAGAACTCTTGCATTGCTAGTGATGGTACAGGTATGGGCTGAGGTGAGCTGCCATGCATGGTCCCAGCCAAAACCGAGCCCTTCAGTTCTATACAAAACCATTCTACCAATATAACATGTCAGTTGCTGTACATCAAGAGACTTAATACTAGAAAAACCTTCAACGGAAGGAAACTAAGTATTAGTGTTGACAATTTGTCATCTCTTCACTGTAATGTGTTCCAAAAACACTGCTGCAGAGGTAATGATTCCATGATTTTTGATCAGTAACTGGAACAGTAAGACAGCACATTCAACTGAGGCTTCTGTGTACAAAACAAGTAATTCATCTGCCTGCAATAACTTCTTCATTACTGACCAGTATTTTTTTTTTTGCCCAGTTTTGGTGCCTCCCTTGCATAGAATTGTTTTCTCCCATCACAAGCATTGTTTGCACTTAAAATCATACTGTTCCAGTTTTTTACTGGACAAAATTGTTTGGGCCCATTCTGAGGTAGAATGGGAAAATAACAAAGTAAATACTAAATATTTCAAGAAGTAGTGCTGTTGATTAGGCAGCTGATCTTCACTTTAAGCCAGTATTGAGATGATACTGAGTGCTGCTGTAAGTGGTACCTTCTTAGATGTAATACCAGTTCAGCTGAGATGTGGATAGATCCTATGATTGCATCTCAGTATTAACATGAAACTTCTTCCTCATCATTTCTGGAAAGAATGTACTACATATAAGTAAAATATTATGACCAGTCAGAAATCATGCTCATTCTTGAGGATTGAGAGCACGTCTTAAAATTAAAGGCTTCTTAAGCAGGTTCAAGTATAATGCTCATTGTCTTTCTGCATCTATGTTGCTATTAAGTTGTCTGTTGCATAGCTGTGGTTTTTTGACTCTCTATCAAAGGCTTTGAGAAAATGTACCTGGAACGTGAGCTCTGCAATCAACTTTCTTTGATTAATGAAGTCTACAGCAAATTTGTGCTGTAGGTATTCAGAAATTAATAAAATAAGGGGGTTTATTCAAGGTGGAAGAACTTTTTAATGGTTTTCAACCACCAAGTACCTCACTAAGTCTTTACTGGAGTAATACTTGATTGCAAATATTCCTCTGATTTTTCTTTTGTAATAGTAAATACTTGAACTTCAATTACCTTTGAGGTACCAACTTAGCATTCTTTTGCTCCCAAATTGTTTTCATTGATGAGTAGCGTTTATGCAATTTCTCTAGAATGGAGAAGAATTAAATCTACTGACTTTAGACTAATTATTCTGGGGGGGGGGGGTGAATAAATGAGTGGAGGAGCAAATTCTTGAGTTTTGGACTTTGCTATGTGGCTTTATCCAGTGTTATGCTTTCTGACAGCAAGGAGTGTTTGAAAACAAAGTGTAGCTAGAATCTGAAGTCTGCACCCAGTTAAAATGACTTCTATATTTATATTTACTTTACACTTACAGGTTACACCTGTAATTCATGGTGTTCATAAGAATCTTACCTCTGGTCGTTGTCTGTAGGACCAGTGTTTGGGGCTATGTAGTCAGATGCTCATGTGTATTCTGTTATGAGCAGATAAAATATTTTTCAGCTGAAAATCTCTGCCTTAGAGCTTAACTTAAACTTTCACCATTTCATTATTGTGGTATTTAGTATAATTAAGGCTGTTCACAAGTGCCTGTCAAATCTTGAATTCCAAGGTGTGCCATTTTAGCTGAGTCATGTTAATTCTCAGTAAATAGCTTCCTGAGGTGGCTTTCTGCTGTACCTTCTCTTCTCTTTGCATTTATTGACAATTTTTTTTATATTTTCCTGCATATTTCACTTTCTGTCATCTCAAAAATCACTTTTCTCACCTTGGAACTAATTTTTATTAGGTAAAGCTTCAAGGCTAACGGGAATCTTGTCTTAACACCAGGATTAAGTAGTTAATTTAATCTCTTCTTTCCCTAGATTTACTTAGGATTTATATGGGAACTGACAACTTTGGTATTCAGAAAACAAATCTGTTCCCGAGTTTTACTCCAACAGTAGAGGAGATAAAACTGACCACAAACGGAACACTGCTATAGAACATAAGTCTTTTTTTTGAGCGGCGAACAGTTACTCTGAAGACACTTAACTTTTCTTTTGTCCCATAACAGGGTACTCCACAAGCAGAGTGGAGAGTCATGGGAAGAAATGTTATATGGCAAATGATTGGGATGTTTACAACTAAAGTCTGAGTCGACTTTTTTCTTTCTTAACTCCTCCAATTTAATTTTGGTTTACTTCAAAGTTTTCTATCACTACAAAATCAAATGTTGATGTTCACATTAAATACTTGAGTGACTTACTGACTCTTTCCCTTCCCACTTCTGCAGCCCTATCGACAAACCTTCAGATTCCCTCAGTATAGGAAACGGTGACAGCTCCCAGCAGGTAAGACAAAGATGAATCCCGTGAACACGAGTTGAGTTTGGTTTGGTGCAACTTATGCTTTGAGGGGCACATACTTTCTGAAGTATAGTGTAATTTTAAACAAAACTAAAATGTGCTACTGCTAAGTTGACAATGTTAAACGTCATTATGAATTATATAACTAAACTATAAACGCAACTGGAAGTTTTGAGGAGAATTTTCAACTGTTAGTGAAGAACATACATAAACTCTCATGACCTAATTGTCTTCTCTTCCTCTTTTGTCTGTAGATAACAAACAGTGACACACCTTCGCCACCGCCTGGTTTAACAAAACCCAATCCAGTCATACCCATCAGTTCATCTAACCACAGTGCACGGTCTCCTTTTGAAGGAGCTGTAACAGAATCACAGTCACTCTTCTCTGACAACTTCCGGCACCCTAACCCCATCCCTAGTGGGCTTCCTCCGTTCCCCAGTTCTCCACAGACTTCAAATGACTGGCCTACAGCACCAGAACCACAGAGCCTCTTCACATCAGGTATGCACAACTCTGCAGCCAGCTTACACTGCTGTATATTGCTTGCTTTTGCAGCTGATGTCTAAAACTAAACTCTGGGGTATACTTTATGTCGCTCTCT
Organism: Gallus gallus; assembly: GCF_016699485.2. Lineage (NCBI taxonomy): Eukaryota > Metazoa > Chordata > Aves > Galliformes > Phasianidae > Gallus > Gallus gallus. The sequence continues at coordinate 47,869,677 of NC_052532.1, forward strand.
TTGATTCATGAATGTTTATCAAGGTTTCACTACTGTACAAACGAATTGCATTGATATAAACTTTTTTTCTGAAAGAAACTTTCAGAGTTTTCCAACTGCATGGCTAAGTAATCTGAGCGTTTGCTTTGTCTTTCTTAGCTGTTTGCCTACTTCTGTGCAGCAGAATTCCAGTTTTTCTTAGGTATCTTGCATAGTTATCTGAAGATGAATAATCTTTCTGAAGTGAGATTATATATATTCAGACAAAAAGTACAATTCATTGCAGTAACTGGAAAGCATAAAATACCACTTCCCTTGAGTGAAACATCTTTTTAGGTGTATTAGGTGTATTGATACAGTCTTGGGAATGGTTAATGCTAAGAGTTTTCAAATTAGAAACCCGAGATGTGGTAGAAAATTAAATGAAACAAGAATGATAATAAATAGAATGTAATGATACTTTTATATCTGGTAGTTTAGTGGCTAATCTTCTAATGTTTCTCACCCTTCTGGGAAATTATTTTAAATAATATTATCAGGAAAATAACATGCTGCTAAGATACTGTACACGCAATATTGTGAAGATTAAGTAGCAGTCGGAGACAACTTCCAGGTAGCAGAATGTTTTCCCCCCCATAATTAATAAAAATATATTATTGCTATTACAGTAAAAATGTGAAGGGTGGGGCTTTTTTCTGTCCAGTGCCTTTTTTTCTGGAAATGGAATTGTAGATATCTTTCTGTTTTGAGAGGACACTAGGCTTAAGCAGCAGTCTAGGTTCCCTACCAGCAGAGGGAGTTAATGTAAGTGATGCTGCCTCCTTGTACTTTGTTTTCTTCAGTGCAGTTTTGAGGAGAAGTATTTTGAAAATAGGGTTGGCATGCTCTAAACCTGAACTAAAAAACTTAAGCAGTATAAGAAAATGTGCTAATTGAAAATTCAGGGAAGACTCGCTTTTCTGCAATGCTGCTTAAGAATATTTAGTAGTATCTTGTAATGCAGTGCCTTATTTCCTTTGTTTAATCTAAGCGCACACCTACAAATTTGGCTTGCTTTTCCATAATAGTATACAGTTTGTTTTTTTAACCACTGCTCTGTGAAAGAATACCCCCCTCCACCCTACTTTCTCACACCTCATTTCTTGTGCAGCATTAATACTTTAAAGTTGCTTAATATTTTAACTTCGGTTACACATCCCTCCAGTAACTGTATGTTAAGTATAATATTATATAACATTATAATGTTTATTGGTCTCTTTCTACTCTGCTTTTCCTGAAAAATAGTTATCTGACAATAACTTTTATGCAATTGAAGGAATTCTGCAGTGAAACCACTACTTGCTGGTTCTACTGCTTCAACTAAAGTAGAAATTTGTTTTTTGTCTGAAAATGGAGTTCCAAGCTGATGAATATTCATGTCTGTGAGCAATTTACAAACAAATATTACATGAAGGATAAGCTGGCAACAGTAAAACACAAAGGCTGAGATTCTTCTATGGACAAGTACTTACTAATCCTTGTTCTAAATCTTATTCCTCTCCAACAGAAACTATACCAGTATCTTCCTCCACAGACTGGCAAGCGGCTTTTGGGTTTGGTTCCTCCAAACAGCAAGAGGACGACTTAGGGTTTGACCCCTTTGACGTCACCCGCAAAGCCTTAGCAGACCTGATTGAGAAGGAACTGTCAGTTCAAGACCAACCTTCGCTCTCGCCCACATCTCTTCAGAACCCTTCCCCACACACTACAACTGCCAAAGGGCCAGGCTCTGGATTTCTGCATCCTGCTGCACCCACAAATGCCAACTCTCTCAGTAGCACCTTTCCAGTCATGCCACAGAGGTTCCCACAGTTTCAACAACATCGAGCAGTTTACAACTCCTTCAGTTTTCCAGGCCAAGCAGCTCGCTATCCTTGGATGGCCTTTCCACGCAATAGCATCATGCACTTGAACCACACAGCAAATCCCACCTCAAATAGTAATTTCTTGGACTTGAATCTCCAACCACAACACAGCACAGGTCTGGGAGGGATCCCTATATCAGGTAGGTGAATCAGGACAGCCATGAATGTGATTTATTTCATGCTTTCAGCTTAGAGTTATCTGAGTCAGGACAGGAAAAAGAAAGAGCCAGCTACAAGTGGTAGAACTGTATCTCTTAACTGTCATACTAGGCTTATGAAGAAAGGGAGAACATCATTTTAAGTATGCCCTCTCCATGTGTTTTTTTTTTAAAGTGGATGTTTAGCCTTGTAACATTGAGCTTTATAAGGAAGGTGGAGTATTCTGTGCCCGTTTAATTTTGTGCCTGAACAGATTGGTATTTTGGTTTCTCAGTCTTGCCAGACTGGGCTTTCCTTAAGATTAGTAAGCAGGCCCTGAAAGTGCTTTGTGACTTCCGTGTTGACATGCAGGTGCTGATCAGAGTTGCTAAAACTGAAAAAAATTGTAATGATAATTTGTGGCTGATGTCTTGGCTGCGGTTGTTCCCTCTTGTGCATAACCAAGTGACTGCATAATTCAGTGCTGTTCATTCCTGTACTTCAGACAGCCTTAATGTTGTGATAATCTTTCACTGATTGGATGCTTGCAATGTGTGTAAGAGGATTCATCCTGATTGTGAGGGCTGTGATGTTGGAATAAGTAAATGTGCAGTCACACCATTCCAGGCTGCTCTGGGTGAATAGATAGGCTCTTACAGTAAGCATTACAGCTAAGGAACTAATTGTAACAATCACTGTTCTGCTCGAATTCCAGAAGTGAACTTTTAAAATCGCTTTCACGGTTACTACATACTTTGACACACACACAAGTTCTCGCTTCCTAGTAGGGAAAAAAATGTTAGTTTCATAATAAACTTCAAGTAGAAACTCTGTAAGCTCTTTGTAGCCTTGAGGTGAAGAAAACTGCTGCTTGAGATGTTGCTGATGTGGGTTTTTTGTTGTTGGATTTTGAGAAGTATCAGCTCTACTGTGATAGTGACCTAGAAGTTGCTTGGTTTTGATGCTCTGATGTAAGAGCTGTTTCTGGCTGTCATTTCACCGTTCTTCATCCTCTGGAGGCTTGATGAAGCTACAGTACTGTGCTAGGGTCCTTCAGCTGGTTCATAATGCAACCATTTAGTCCAGAGGACAAATGCCAAGTAGTTCATAAGTCCTCATGCTGGCCGTGACAAAGGTTTTAAACAAAAAATACTGTTGTTGGTTACATTGAAATGGTGGGAGAGGAGGTTTTTTTTTTTAGTATGGACTTAAAAATGCAGTGTTTGTAGGAGTGCAAATTGTTGCTCTCTGAAGTACAAAGAACTTGAGAGAACATTACCAGCCAAAGTTTTGACTTTACCCCAAAGTTCTAAAACTTGCGAATGACAGGGTTGGTAACGGTACTGTCTTGTGGACTGGGAGGGTGGAATAAGTCACTCAGTGTTGAAAAATGATCTGTTTCAGTACAGGTTATTTCTCAGCTTGCAAAAAGTGTTCTTTAAATTGCATTATTTTAATAACTTGGGCAGTTTGAAAGTGGATTTCTTTGTAGATCCTTGTACTGCTCCTTGAAGAGGAGTTGTGCGTTCCTGTTTGATACACGCAGCCCATTTTATGTGCTTTCCCTGTATGTTTTAAGGCAACAGAAATGATACTTAAGTGTATCCTTTTTTTGTATGCAACTGTTAGATCCAGTTGATCTCTATGCTGGGCAGCTACAGTGCTAAGAATGGAAAACAAACATCTGCTGTAGTCTCTATGGAAAGTTCCATTGTATTGGTTTTAAGCTTTTGTTAACACTGTTGCCTAGTTTATAGTTAGCCCCAGTTGCCGCTGTGCAAATGCTCCTCAGCTGATCTGCCTTGTTAGTTCTGATGTAACTTTAAAAAAAAAAAGTCTATGCAAACACAGATTTACTGCTTTTTTCATGTTGTCAGAAGTCTCAAGTCGATCTGGTGTTGCTTGCTAGTTGGAGCTTGTGTTATTTGTATAGCATGTAGTACCTTGAGTTTCCTGCAGTGATTCTAACTGCTTCAGAAATGCAAACAATTTGAAAATCAGGAGGTGCCCATGTGCTTCTTGTTTTGATACGCTGACTTGATAGTTTCCAATTTATTAAATTTAGTTGCAAATCTGCATTTAGTGTCCAAGCCTCTCAGCAAATCCCTTTTTGATAGAATAATACCAGTTCCTAATGCTTGCTTTTAATCTATCAGCAGCAGGTATGTAATTGTTGGACTTCCCTGGTTTCCCTATTTGATTTACAGATTCACCTACTTGATGGGCTTACAGGGAGGGAAGATGTATATCAAAAAAGAAACCACGGAAACAGGACTTTATTAGTGGTTTGTAACAGACTCTAGCTGACCTAAAAAGGCCACAGGAATCGTTATACCCATTTAGTAGTATGGAGAGATTAATTGTAATACGCCCGAATCTTGTCTTGTTAGGTTTTTTCCTAGTCTGTATTAGGGTGTTTTAGAAAATGTCATCAACTTGGCCGTTTCAGCTGTAACAGCAAAAGAAACCAAGTGTAAGCAGAACTTCGAGTTATTTTCTAGCACAGATCCCCAGCTTCTGTCAGTTGCATGTTTCCTAAGATTTCTGCTTAATTTTTACTGGACTATAAATTTCTGAAGTAAATAATAATTGACCTGTCATTAAAATGATGGAAAACATTATTTTCTGTGCATCATCTGATTAGTTTGCCTGCTGTGGTTAACCAGCCCTTCTCTTGTTTTCCTTTTGTGTGAAAACAAACAGCTTTTAAACTCATCTTAAAACCTCATTTTGAAGTTAGCTAGGCTTTTTAAATCCCAAGTTCAGTTGATTTCATTTTAAATATTTTTGTGTTTTTGAAGCTTGTATGAAAAAAACAATGTCTTCTGAACTCCTGCTGCTTCTACTGTATGTAGGCATTAGTATTCACATGAATGTGAAGTATTCACTCTTGGCATGTTATATGTAATATTCTCAAGCAGTCTTTTGTCTCGGCTCAAATCAGAGCTGTGCTGTGTTTGTACCTCCACGTATCCAAGTAGTTCTGTTCTGTGTAGCACAACAGATTTAGACGGGAGGACACAGGCCCTACCTAGCATTTCTGAGCTCTCATTTAAAAATAATTTGTGTGGGATTTGGTAGCTTCTTCCTCAGAAGTAGTATTTATTAACCTTACTCTACTGTTCCCAGTGAAATGACACCATGGCACGGTTGACTTCAAAATAAAATTAACTATAGTTGAAATTTGCCATGCTCATCAGAAATGCCTGTCTCCATTCTTTAAAAGAACTTTTTGACTGTTTCAATCAAATTGAATCTCTCCCTCCCCCAGAAAATATCATTTTGCAAAATAGACGATGTATGGTCCCATTGTAAGGAACAGTTCATGCTTGTTGCTGTTCTCTGGAGTGGGACGGGTTAGAAGGTTTACAGTGTAATTAAAACTATAGATATGCTTTAGGAGAAAAGTTTGGTGATGACTTTCCAGACAGTCTTAACTTAGATTGTGAAGCTGTCGTTTATTCTTCAGGTAAAGCCAAGGGAAAGATACACTGACAGCAGTGCATGTGGGTGGATGTTATACTTTTTAAGTATTACTTTAGGCTATCAGGAAGCCTTGTACTTTGATAACTAATACACTGTCATTGCTACCCTGCCTGGTGCTAGTGTTATATTCTAAAATTCTAGGTATGGTATCAGTCACAGAATAGAGTAGATCCCACATTAACTATGTGTTGTGAGACACATTATGATAGTATGAGATATGTGCATATTAGTGCTGGAAAAATAAAAAATACACAGCTTACTGGGTGGTTAATAGGCATGGATTTTTTTACATAGAAGAAGTGTAAGAATAAAATTACACAGTTAAAAGTAGAATAAAAAGCTGAAAATTAATCCGCCTTTCCTGTCAGTTTTATGTAAAATGGGAGTAATTGACGTTCTGAAACACTGGCTGTTATTTCATATATTAATTTCATAATTATTCTGAATTAAATTCCAAATGAAAACACAATTGCAAGAACTTCTCAATTCAGTAACAGATGGATGAACTGTAACTTCTCCAAGACTAATTCTATACCACATTGTGTGTATATTCTTCCCACATGTTAGGAATCTGAGATAGATTAAATAGACAATTGTGAATAGAGAGAGGTAGAGAACGTAAAGAATTAAGGCCTGTTTAGAAGGAAAGAATTTTTATCTGTTGTCTTTGAAGATAACAGCTGTAAAATCCATCAAATTATTTAATCTGTGAAGCCTGTTGGAGATAACAGCAGACTTTGTGAGTTGTTCCTGGAATTTCAGAATGGGTCTTGAATGTCATAAGTCTCTGTAGGTGGAAATAATTGGTAAATCCAAATATTGTTCTATCAAGGGCTTTTTGTTATTGTAGCTTATCTCTTTAATATGCACAATTTAACTGATGGAATTGTGCATATTTAAAGACCAAGCCAATAAATAGGTGGACAGACCTATTGCTAGATTTGGGTGCCATCCAGCAGTCATTGCAGTAATGGCATTGCATACCTTACCAAGACACTGATTACCATGCATGCTTTTGAGTCTTGCCTACATTTAGACTTAAATTCTGAGCTTTTCCATACTGGAACAGCTTTACGTGTTTGCATCTTCTCCTGATTCCATGTCATCTTGAACACCAAATCCTTTCTTGTCTAATGCTACCTTTGGGGCAAGGTTTTAGTGAAAGAAGGAAACAAACATCCTAGGATGTCGGTAATGACTATTGTTTTAAAGACTGTTTGGATTATGGAGAAGAGTGAGGTATCAGAACTAGCACTGTCCTTTAGTAGTGAGTCTTTGACTTGGTGTTTTCCCAAAATGTGACCGTATTTCCATTTAGGCTGCAAATTTCTTTGTTGTTTGGACTTTGTCCTGTCTAGGTTGATAATACCAAAACCATCACTTTTTTTATGCAGAAGCAGAAATCCATAGAAACTGAAATGACAGCATAGGTGCTGACCTTTTCCTGTTGTTTTTGGCTTATTTTTTCGTATGAAGTTCTTCAGGATTTGGTGGGTTTTTTTGCTTTTGCTACTTTTCTAAAAGAGGACCTGACCTGCATCATACTGCTGTTCAATTCTGCGTGTTGTAAAGCTCCATCTCAAAATGTTGCGTACATAACTTACTTAATCCCATACTCCTAGCAACAGCTAATGCAGTTCAAATGGTCTTGCTTCATGTCCCTTTATTTGATTGTAGTGGGTTGGAAGAGCATTTTGCTACACTTTTCTTCTTGGCCTGGTAATGTGTGAAAGGTTTAATGCCAGTTTTAAATACAGATGGTCTTACGCTTAACACTAAGATGTATTTGTCCATTAACTTTGTTCTAAGCCTTTAACGAAGACTGCTTGCTCCCTTGCTGGTCTTCGTTGACATTTGGCATTCTGTCAGCAGCAGCGTGGAAAGCACTGCAGCTGAACATTTTTTTTTTTCTTTGCTCCTGATTAAATCTGTGGCTGCCTGTAGCTGAAGTCTTATCTGATGAGGTATAAATATTGGAAGTAATTGGAAGCAGCTAGTAGTTTAACTGCCAGATTTGGCACCTCTGAAGGCCTGAATCTTTGCAGAGTACAGGGAAGCTACTCTTTGAAATGGATGTTCCATGTCAAGATAGTGGCTTACTTGAAATTAAAGGACTGAACACTGCTTTTAAATTGACCTTTTTAAAAAATGATAATAATAATAATAAGCTGTTTGGATTACTGCAGAGGTCATGTGTACTCTGTTCTCCTCAGCAAAGATGATGTAGTTCTTTGTGTAATGTTTATGATTAAATATTCTGCAGTTCTTGTGCCTGAGGTACCAATTTCTGTCAGGGAGATTCCAGGGCCTTTGCCCTCCTCTCCCCCCCATCTTCTTCTGGCTGTGCTTTGTGCCTGTGTGTGTTCCCCCTCTGAAATTCAGCACTTGTAAATAAGCTCTAGCTTTCATTCTCCTCCTTTTACTTTGGCCAGAACTAACGTTATATTTCACTGGTGAAGAGGTAAAGTGTTCAGTGCCATATGTAACAAGTTAATTCAGTTTGGAAACAAACTGTTGGCTTGCTTGCTTCCCTTCCACTGGAGGTGTTATTTTTAATGCTGCTAAGTTTAAAATAAAGTATGTGGAAGTGGGATTTCAGATTCATTTTTAAAACATTAAATCAACGTCAAGATTTAAGTGGTATTGTTTGAAACCTGCCATGGATATTCCTTACTGTACCTGTCATCTTGTTCCTCACTTCCACGTCTAACATAACACAGTCGTGTCACCATCTGAGAGAACTTCATCCCCAGCACCTGTCCTTTAAGTCTGGCTATTTCTCCATCTGTCTTAAAATCTCATCTCAACCCCTCCTTGCCCTGTTGCCTTTTTGGTGCTGTTTTTTGCAACTGTTCTAAAAAAGCTGTGGGTTTATTTCTTATGGTTGTACAGGAGATGCTATCTGAAAGAAAGCTTAGTGTATAAATACTTACATTTTTGTCCCTGAGAGCTTTGTTTATTCTCTGAGAAATTATAAAAGTTTTTGATGAAGGATGGCAGTGAAAGCCATTTTTTGAGTGGCACAATGCCTGTTTTTAATTGCGTAACTTTGCTTTGAAAGAGTGACAGTGTAAAGGGGAAAAAAAGTGTAATGAAAATCCTCCAACTTCTCTTGGCTACATCATATCAGAGGAATGACTAATCACATTAACATAGCTAGATTTGAAATAAATGCTGCATTGGCTGAAATTTGCCTTAGTGGCTCACCTAATTTGCACTCTGGCAGCTCTGGAGTAACTCTCCAGCAGAATCCAGGGGAAACAAACAGGGATTTCCAGTCAGCCTTTCCTGACTCCGCGATGTCTCTAGCAGTCTCACCAAAGGAACGTCAGCAGCATGGGCACTGCGGCCTTGCCTGTGTTCTAGGGATGGCAGACTGAATGTAATGATTATAAAAGCAAGAACTTCTCACTGCCAAACTCTGTAAGGATGATTCACCAAATGTTATAAAAGCTGTGTGAAACAAATAGTGTCAAACAAGGCCACATCCTGTGAAAGGACTTCAAACTTCACGCCCTTACAGATCAAGCCAAATGTATCAATTGTAGTTTGATCTTAACTAAAAGCACAGGCAGTTAATAAGCGTTCTACATAAATTTATTTCTAAATGAACTTTGCTTTATTTAAATACGTATTTATATTTAAAGTGAGTAATCTCTACTGGAAGAAAGTAATCACAATTAATTTATTGTCATGAAAGATCTCCTTTCTCTTTAAGTTTCTTGAAGCTTTATCTTCCCACAGAATTATGTATCTACAAATATACATCAGCAGTAACTTTTATACATGATGGAAAAATTAAAAAATAGGTTTAAAACTAATGTGTTCACTACAGTGAGTTTAGTGCTTTCACTGTACTGAAGCTGTTCTCAGTCTGGGTCAGAAGATGAGTTGGGTATCCTTGGAATCCTGAATCTTCAGCAGTATAGACTCTGGCTAATTATTTTTATCAGTTCTAGTTATTATATTGACCAAAGGGAAAATCTGATATGTTTTCTTTAATATCTCTATATGCATGCACCCCAACTACCCTTAAAGGACTTTCATGTGAAAGGAAGCAGCAGATACTCTTATGTTAAATTACTTATTTTCCTCAGGTGAATGGAAATTGCATGTCTTTCTGGGATTTATCAAATTGTCCTATATGTAGAATTTAGATTCTTTTTAATTGCAGTGTCTTAACAGTCTTTGTGAGCTCAGTTTAGGTTTACATTAAGATTTAGTATTAAGCTGGGAAGAACTGTGTGTATTCTTAAAGGATCCTTGTCTGGATGAGGAATTAGCTCATGAAAGGATATTTACTGAGAAAGGTGAAAGTACTACAAAACGTGTTGTAAGTTTTGCATGTAGATTGAGGTTATACATTGTAATGCTAAATACTTCAGCAATAAATAATTAAAGTCAGTGATAAAAAGGCTGCAGTGCTCCAGCATACTCTGGAAGCATCTGACCTGAGCTCAGGCATATGTTTCAAAGTCAGCTAGAATCTTTGATGTGAAATTTCTTTATTGCTTAAAATTAGGTGGCTGGTTGCTGTAATTATGGATTAGATTTGATCTCTTAAGCCATGGTATATATAAAGTCAGTCACAAGGACAGAATGCTGATATAAAATTACTTTCTTTCAAATGTAATACAAGTTCTGATGTTGTACATTGAAGTGAATAGGGATCTTCCTTTTGAATATCTCTCCGTAGTTCTTAGTCAGACTATGCTATCAGACCTTCAGAAAAAAGCAAAATTTAGGGGAAAAAAAACTTATTTTCTTTAAAGTGCGTTCTTCAGAACTCTGTGTGTTCATCATGTACTTGATAGTTCACTTTACAGGCATGTTAAATTGCACTTTATTAAAAAAAAGAGAAAAATAGTGCTTTCTGATTCACGTGACCTCTCTTAAATTGGGTGGATGTGGAATTGATATAGCCATAGAAATCAATGTAGAGTTAGGATAAAAGCTGCTTTAATTGCATTACTTTAAAGTTCAGAGTAGTGTCTCTATTACCAAATCCAATTTTGTGTGTGTGTGTGTGTCTTTGTTCCCCTTGCTCCTGGAGACCATGACCATATGACCTCCATTTGAAAACTGCCCTGGGGACTGATAGTTAGGAAGGGTCTCACTTTGCTAGATTACCAAGTTGCTTCCTGTGTGTAGACAATGTCTGTGAAGCTTTTACATGTTTTCCTTAAACAGCTTTACTTTCTATTACTCCTGTCACTTGATATTGCCCTTACTTGAAATGGCTACTTGTTCCTGACCAGCAGGGCTGCAGTCTGAATGTGGACAGATTCAGCCGTCTTCTGACAGTGATGTTTTCAGGCCTCTGTGAATCTGTGTGAAACCTCATGTGGTTTGTGGGATTCCTGGAAATCACAGGTTTCAGGAGTCTGAGAATCAAGTCCTTCAGACTATAGCAGTTTAAGTGGTATTTAAAAACTCTGTGAGCAGACAAACTTATTTGTATTAGTGACACAAGTATAGTTTTTATTATCACTGTTCAGATGGTTGTGTAGAGGCTTTGGTTCAAAGACTTTTGAGTGTATCTCATATAATGGGAATCACTTCATTTTAGGATATATCCGAATGTCCTCTTCTTCCTACTAAGTGAAGTACTGGACAACTTTTTGCCAAAGAGAAGTACCAGTAGTGGAAGGTCGTTCTAAACTAAAAAGAATCTGTTCTGAAGTGACAATGGCTTCTTTAACAGAATGTTTCACAGAATGCATGGGCTAACTGTGGTATCTATTAAAATGGGACTGATAGATCTCACTGCAAAGATGTGGGTTGTTTTTTTTTTTTTTTTTTTTGCTGGTCACACTTGTCTCTGATCAAGTTGAAAAACTGTTGGTGAACTCTTTAAAGGTTCTCCTTCCTGTCCCCTTTTTTATTACTATTATTTATTTCTGTCTTGGACCCAACTTTGTCATTCTGTTTTGCCAAGTCTTCAAAACTTTTGTTTTATGGTGTCCTTGAAGATTTGTTAAGGACCTCCTTTGAGGCAGATCACTGCATAAAGATATTATATTTTTTATGCAATTAATACAATCAGACTCTTGTATTAACTTGGAATATAATGTTGGCAAAGAACTACACTTGTAGTGCTCTTATGTAATGTGAGGATTTTGTGCTCGTTGTTCTTAGTTAAGATGGTACTGTTTGAATGTTGAGCTCACTATGATCAAGTCTGTATCATCTCCCACCAAATGCACTAAGACTTGGTGTCCCGTTACCCTGGGCATAAATGTTAAGGAACCAACATCACCAATGTGGTATAGCTAGATTTGAAACACATCTGAGTCTACGTTGTGGTGTTGTCTATCAGAATACATTAAGTTATGAAACAGCCTGTTTGGTGTCATAATCGTTGAATCTGTTCATCTCTGGAAACTCAAGTTTCCACTTGATGTGCATTTCATAATCCCATCTGGTCAAGAGAAAACTGAAGTTTAATACAATCAGAACAGTTATTTGAGTCTGTTTTTCATACAAGTAGTGGTGCTTTCAGTGAAACTTCATCGGGTTATTTTCTTGCCCCAGAGACTAGACTGGGAGGTATCTTTAATGTACTCTTTTATCTTGATGTATAAAATCTTTTTGTTGTTGTTAACTGGATTTGGACTTTTCTTCCATGTTTTCCCACTGTCCTTTGTCATCCTGCTTTAAAATAGGATGAGGCTCTTGAAGGAGACAGTATTTCTAGTCCTTCAGAAAGAGGAGGGGTAGTGAATTGGTTTTCATGTTCATAGGTTATGGTGTCCAACTGAAGTCTGTTAGCCAGTCAAAAATTAAATGTATTTTGTATCAGGAAGTAAAGTTGGGGTAAGGTAAGAAAATGCTATTTCTAGTGGATCTGTAGTAACTGGAAGTTAACCTTTTGTTTATAAATATGGTACTAGCTTTTTGATAGCCATGAACTTGATTAATAAAAAGAATGTGTTGAGGGGGCTCGTATTCGTAAGGTGGTGGGTATAACATCTACCCGTGTAGTCAACTTGTATTTTCACTTACTCACATTTACAGCCTGTCAGACTCCAGCAGAGACATGCTGACTGAATTGTTTTGGTTTGCATCCTGCTGTACAGTGCTCAGAGATTGCTCTCTGAGCCAGTGGTACTGGTTTGCATCAGGATGCTTTCTAGCTGAGTGTTTCACCTGATCCCAGCCAGTAACCGAGGATTCAGAGTGTGCAGGAAGTGGGGTCTGGCCTTGCCGTCTACACTCTCAGTCCCACCTACTCTGACCCCCTAATGCATGTAATCCCTTACCACATCCCATATTACAAGAGTAATGGCTGCATTTCTCCTTAGGGGCTGGGAGAAAGCTGAGAAGCTTTGGTCTGTTGTTTTCAACTCTGTGTTTATTACTGAAGCTGGAAACCTGTTACAGGTGCCTGAGTAATGTGGTACTTGCTTTTTCTCTGCTGTCAGAAGGCAGGATCTCTTTTGTCATAGTTTGCCTTTCAGCCTCCACAGTCTCAGCTATCTGAGAAAGGGACATCTGGAATCTGTCTCTTTTTGTACCCAGGAGCACAAGATTTTGATAAATAAAACTTGATTGTTGCTAGCAAATAATATCATTTTATAATGTTGAATCCTTTTAGCAAGTCTATTTTGTACTGAAAGTTTTCATTTTACTCTTATGTTCTGTTTGGGTAAATAGCAGCGGTATGCAGTACCTGCCTCACAGATGGCCCTTCACCAGGAAGTGTCAGTCTTTTTCACCCCTTGAAGAGGTTCCATAGAAAATCTTGTATTGCAAATGCTTGTTATCCTTCTGGACTCTTATGTACCTGGTACTATGTCTTCAGTGTATGGAGTATAACATGACAATAATCCATGTTTTCTAGCCCAAGATGGCCTACTGCCACGTGGTATTGTTTTCCTATCCCATTTCTTATAAATGGTGTCATCTTGGTGGCTTTGTCTTCACTGGACTTCCTCAGTGACGTTAATTAGCATAGCGTGTGCATGTGCCATACATACACTGCAGGTTTGTGCTTTATTTGCTCGTTCATGAGCTTTGCAGACATGCAGGGGGTTAGTAATATCTGTGATTAAGCCCAGGGGGAGCTTGCAGATCCCCAGCTCACAAGTATTTGGTAAGTATGCCAGCTTACTCCTGGTCTTACTAACAATCTTGTGTGTGTTTTGCCCCATAGTTGAAGTAATTAAACTGAACTGCATTGCTTTGCACAAGATTTTGGAAGCAGTGGTGAGAAACTAAAGTGGAAACTGATGCTGTACCGTGTGGAATCCATCACAAAGTGATTTCTGTGACGGTGAAAGGGTTAATTTTGCTCTGAGAGATTAATTTTGGAACTTCTCAAGCTTCTTAACTAATGCTTGGAAGGACTGTGGGCAAAAATCAAAGATATTTCTGGCTAGCACTTAAAACATTTTTTTTTTAACTTGGGGAAAAAAGATTGAGTAACTAGATTTAAAATAAATAAATCTTACAGGTCTCAATGAAAAAGTAATTGCACCAAGTTCCTTAAAACTGTCTGTGCCTTCATATTGCAAGGAAACAAGTGGGAGTTCTAGGGACAACAGGCACTAGGATGTATTTACACAGCAGTAGAAATAGAAGCTAGCTGTATGCACTCAGTAGCACATGAATAACAGTTAGGACAAGTCAGTGAAAAGCTGCCTCTCTTCATCCACTATGGCTTGTAGATCACTTCCCTGCCATGCATCTGTATGGGTAGAATGATGCTTAAGGTGGGACTGTGGGTTGCTTTTCTCACATCTGTGTGCTAAGGTTAGTAAAAACTGGTCTGAGTTACTTGCTCGAAGCAGAACTGCAGTTCTGTTACTAGTTCGGTTTTTTTTCCTCCTGTAGCACTTAAAACTTGAATCTCTAGATGAAAGGTGACGCATGTATTAGCCAAGATTTGGAGTTTACAGGATTTTTGACTTGTTGATTTCTTTGCTTATGCTTGAGTTCTTTCTTCCCCCTCAGGGTAGTTCATGTGCTGCCCGCTGGAGAAGAGTGATTGCTTAGCCAAGCCAGTGAATGGGGATAACATCACTCAGCCATCAAATTGTACCCCACAAACTTGTCCAGGCAAAAGGGATGATCTTTTGTAGTACATTCCTTGCATTTGTGCTTTGCCCCTTTCCAGGCTCCACAGGCAGCAGCAGTTTGGCCACAGACATTCTGGATGTCAGCTGCTGACTTGCAGTGCAGGGACATGCACACAGATAGCTGCTCCAGCGCAAGCGTCTGTATTAGACATGTGAAGGGATAGAAACAAATGCAGATGTTCCAATAGTCATCACTGACCAAGTGGGTATAGCAGATCAGCATAGTACTTTGTTTTTGAGTTCAGCTGGTGATATAAGCTGAAGTATGATGTACTGTTATTTGTGATTGAAGTTGTTACAATTCTAGAGTGAAAGAACATCTTATATTAAGTTTATTTTAAAGAGAAAATACAAATCCAGTCTCAGGAGGGAAAGTTCATTATGAAAGCACAAGATTTTAAGAATTTGGTTTATTGTATGCTAAAAGCATAACTAAAGACACCGGTTGGTTCTTCCTGACCGTTACCCTTTACAGAAATTGCCTGCGGAGATTTGCTTGCAAGGGAATCTGCTTTTTTCAGGGTCCAAGTATAGAGTTGCAAGTTAGCAGTATCTCTAATTTTCCATGAAGACTTAAATCTCTTCTGCTGTCAATGAAGTAGCAATGTCATGTATGTATCTCGCAGTGATATCCTGGTTAACATCAAGATCTTTTCTTCAATTAGGACAGGCAGAGATGGCTTTAAAAAGTTGTTTTCTAGGTTTTCGTCTGAGCATAGTACCCACCATTCTCCTTTTAAATATATTTGACTTCAGGTTAATATTAAATACGGCTTTCTGTATTGGTTATAAATACTAGGATGCTCTTGCTTGTTTTGGTTTTGTATACCTAAAGGAGGAGATGGTTTGAAGAACCTGATGCTCTGTTTTAGACAGCATGGTTTGCAACTTGTTTGGGGATCATTTGTTGTAGTGCTAACAACCAAGTTGTCCCTCTTCAATATGTGCCCTGAGTAACTTAGCCAAATAGCTCAGATCTGACAGTCGTGGTATCCAGCTGGTTTGCATCTAACCGAAGTTTGAGGATGTTGCTGTGCCAGAACTTACTCTAACAGGTCTTTAAAGAATTTTTTCTACTGTTCTTCAACTGCAAGAGGAAATGGCGTTCCTTCCAACTTCATGAGAACCTAGTTACCTTTTTCTTCAGAAGAACACCTGTAGGGCTGTGAATGAGCAGCCTATGAGAGAACAAAAAAGACTTGTGATATTCCCCTGCCTCCCTGGTTCCTCGAGAGCTTTAATTATGTTCGGTTTCTGTAGCAAAGCCCTACCTAGCCTTTCTTCATTTTAATATACTTCAAAGAAAACAACCCTTTCAGATCTGCTGCCCATTGATAAAGCAGATGAATTGGGTTACCTGACTTGTGCCAGAGGTCTTCTCGTAAAGGATCTGGTATGTTTTACCTGATTAGTAATGGAGGGAGAGCCTCTGTGCCCTTGATTAATGGAGTCCATGAACTGAAAAAATGGGGAGTTGGGGGAGGAGTTAAATCTTTCTCCCACTCCCTTACGTTTGGTTTAAAACCTGCCGATCCTCTGGATAATTAATCAACCTTATAAACATAGACCCTAGTTTTTGGACAGGGAAAGTATTAAATGCTTGATTTATAAAGTAAAAACAAAATCCCATACCCCACCAAAGAAGGACATCTGTTTCTAACTTCAGCTTTTTATTTTTTATCTTTCATTTTTTTTTGTTGGTAAATCTCCTAGACAACAGCAGTTCTGTAGAGAGTTTAAATATGAAGGAATGGCAGGACGGGCTAAGGGCACTTCTACCGAACATTAACATCAGCTTTGGTGGACTGCCCAATGCTTCCTCCCCCTCCAACGCCAACCACAGTGTACCAACGTCCAACACTGCCACCACCGACAGCCTGAATTGGGACAGCTCTGGCAGCTGGATGGACCCCGCAATCATCACAGGTAATCGTTTCTCACTCCTTCAGCTCTGCTGGCAAACCATCCAATGGGTGTTTGGCACAAACTGATTTACGTCTGGAAAAAAAAAAAAAGTATGCGGTGGTCTCTTCCAGCTTCCATCCCCAAAACCTCAAGGGTTCAGGAATTTGTGTGGAACCTCTAGGTATGAAGTGTCACCTGACCTTTTGCAGTGCATGCCTGGGACCTTTGCAGGCAGTCAGGATGATCAGTGCTTATCTATAGGGTCAACCTAGGTGTCCCTTCCGCTGGATGGCATGTCCGGTATGTGCGTTGCTGGTCCTAAGGCACTGAAGGCATTAACTGGACTTTCCTATTTAAAAAGGGACATACTCCACTTGTTTATAAAGCTCTCTTTTATAAGGCTGTCTGGTTGTGTTTCCCTGCTAGAGAGGCTGAAGCACGATTCAGGTAGGCAGAGTAGGAACTGAAGCATGCAAGGTACTGGTAGGGGATCAGCGTGGTAAGGTCATGGAAACAGGGATGCAGTCACTGCACAGAATGCTTGACAGAAAAAGTGCTCTGAAGGGGAACTTCTCCTATCTGGATTTAATGTTATGTTTTGTGGGCAGGGTACTTATATATAATAATGTAAAATGCATTCTTTGTACAAACTAATCATGTTTTCTCACTGTTGCTTTGTGTTAGGTTAAACTGACCTCCTTCATGCTCAGCTTTTTGCTTCTGCTCTGACTTGCCTGTATCCTGTTTTTTTTTCTTCTCTTCATAGGTATCCCAGCCTCCACAGGAAACAGTTTAGACACCCTTCAAGATGACAATCCTCCACATTGGCTAAAATCTCTTCAGGCCCTCACAGAGGTGGACGGCCCCAGTGCAGCGCCGTCACAGACGCACCACAGTAACCCCTTCGGCACACAGATCCCTCTGCACAGAGCCAGTTGGAACCCCTACTCTCCTCCTTCAAACCCAACCAGTTTCCATTCCCCACCCCCAGGCTTTCAGACAGCCTTCAGACCCCCCAGTAAAACCCCCACAGATCTACTACAGAGCTCAGCGCTGGATCGTCATTAGGAAAGGAGGAAAAAAAAAAAAAAACAACCAACGTTAGAAATGCAGGAAGTGTCCCACCCCAACTCCTCCCCACACCCACCTACTGTTCCCTGTCATATCTTTCTTTCTGAAGAATCCAGTTCCTGATCAAACCTCCCCCCCAAATGCAATGCCATCACAGGGTCGTGGCCGGATCTTTTCATTAAGTTTCTGCTGAGCCGGTGTTTGAAATGCACTGTTGGAAATAACTTCTAAACATTCTAAGGAAAAAAAAGAAAGAGAGAAATCCAAATGCAGTCTCAATGCTTAAGGAGAATATTACTGTCTTATGTCTTTTGCACATGAGTATTCCTGCCTAGTGGAAAAGCGTCAGTCTACAATAGGGGAAAAATGCAATGCAGAACCAAAAGCAGAAATACGAAAAAGGTATTTAATTTAAATGAAGTTACTGAGCATGTGGGGCAAGCAGTGGCCTACCATTTATTTTGCATTCAGTGTGGCACTAAACAGGGAAATTGCTGTTTTTTTTTTTCTTTTTGGAAAAGAGGACTTTGTGTCACTCAGTAAGAGGTCTGACATGAAGCGTGTTGAGAGCCAAAACACTTATAGCGCTGAGTAAATGGCATGTTGCTGAGGAGTGGTTTAGAGACAGGAGATTAAGATTTTCTTCTTTAATTTTGGCTTTAGATTTAAAGTAAACTTTAATGTTTTAAAAGTATTCACAGATTTAATACCTAGCATATACATAATATAATTATAAGCAGCTGAAACACGAGTGATATTTACTTCAGTCTTTCTGTCTCCTCTGTCAGTCTCTCTTTCTTTTTTTTTTTTTTTGAACAAAGATTCACCTGATTGGGGCACTCTGGGATAGCACTGCATTGGGGCCACATGATCACCATCAGGAGCAACCTCTGACCTCCTCTGCCTGCAGCTTTTACTTAACCCTGTAGTTTCTGGACGTTTGTGCAGTATTGAAAAGACAGGAAAAAGAAACAGATAAACATGGTTATAACCTGACGCTAAAACTAAAACCAAGGAAATGTACCTCTTTCTTCAGAATTAAAACTAAAATCTTAAATAAAACAGAGAACTTGATGATGACTTCGTGTTGGCTTTTCTTTTTTTTACGACAAACTTGGATTTTGAAGTGTTGCATCTGGTAAAATTGTATGTTCTTGCATGGTTTCTTCCTCCTGCTCATCTGAATTGGAGTGAGTTTTTCATTGAAATCTGCACTGTATGATGACTTTTGTACCAAAGGATGGAAAAAGCATAGAATTGTTAAATTTCTAAAGGGATTCTGTAGTCTTTACTTGTCATAATAGCTGGAGAATGCCTTTAACCTTTGTTGGCATCATTTTAAATCTGAAGCATGGAACAGTTAAGTTTACGCTTTCTCAGTTGGATATACCACGTCACTTGGGGCAGATAGAATATAATAATGCATCAACACATTATGAGATTTCTAGTTAGAACTTGTATCTTTCAGCATCTTTGTTTTCAACAAAGGTGTGAAGTATTTTCATTGTCCACCAGGGCCTGAAGTCAGCCTACAGAAGACCTCCAACAAGCTCTTACAGTTCAGCTGGAGACCTGCTCTGATACATAAAACCAGCAGCCTTGTGACTGAGGTGCTGCACTGAGTCTTTCAGAGCCCAGCTCATGGGAATGGCTGGGAGCCAGAACTGCTAGAAATGCCTGAGCAGAAGGATTTCTCACCTGTATAGCTTTGGTCTGGCTGCCTTCCCAAAATGTTTGCTGTTGCCACGGGACTGAGAGCAGAGCCTTAAACCCTGGGCTGGCAGGGGAATCCGGCCTCCTCGCATCAGCTGTTGAGTCTACATGAGATTACAAGAAATACTTTGCTTTATACAGCGTTGCTTGGTGGGCGTTGTGTACTTCTGCCCAACAGTAGTACAGGTAGGAGAAGCACTGTACTCATTGCCTGTTAACCAAACTGAATGTGCTCTGTCTGGGCAGGCATTTTTGCAGCACATCAGTCCTGTGCCCTGGTTACTTGGAAACATCCTTGCACCCTGCTCATGCCAGCACCCCCAGAACAAAGGAAGTGTTTGTGTCCCAGTCAGCCCTGCACATTCGCTGCTGAAAAGTAACATGAAATTCGCTGCTGAGTAACATGAAATGCTTGCTGCTCCATGTTAGGGAGAAGAATTCTCTTCCTGACCCTGCAAATAAGCCTCCTGAAGTAGCTGCGATTTGCTTCCTGTTTCGCACAGCAATCCTGAAACTTGTTATCTTCGTTGTTTCTTGATGTGTCTCCTTGCCGCAGTTCAAGAGGCACTGGAAGAAGACTGTGCCTGTGGTCTGTTGCCTCTAAGCGCAGGATTCAGCTGTTCAGGAGAGAGCTGTATGACAGCTTGTCGTTGCCCTGCTGACAAGTTTCTAGATTAGAGGAAGAGTCATAACTAGAATGACATTTCTCTCTGGTGCTACCCTATCCCAAAAAGGAGTTCTTGTTGGGTCACATTATAATGCATTATATATGCATTAAAATGCATAAGTGTTCAGATGGATGGTGTGGTGGCTTGTGCTCCTGTTAGCTTATTTCTGTGTGCTACCTGGTGCTGATTCCTGCACCCCTGCTTACAAAACAACCTGGCATTTCACTCTGTTCTACTGTGTGGGACTCCGTTGGCTTCTCCTGAGGTTTTTGTTGTATATGGACCATTTGTTCCTACTGCAAGAAGTTCTGTACAGGCACTTTATTGAAAGGAGGAAGTTCATGTGTCTGCTTCATATGTGTAATCAACTCAGTGTGTGGCCTGTCTTTCTTCTGTGTATTATGAACATCTTCAGCACTTTCTTGCGTGATCACAAGAACAGTGCTCGGCTAACAGGGTGGTGGTGGAGTTGAACTTGGAGAAAGAGCGAGTGGATCACATGCCTCCAAAATGAGTATGAATGCATGTTAAAGGAAGGAAGGGAGTTGTTAGCCATGAATGCATTGGTACCAGAAGTTCTGCTGCGTTTTCAGAGAATTCTCTGTTCAGTTGTAGTAATTCTGGGGCCAGCAGTGCTGGGTTGATGCTGCAGGTTGGTTTAAAAAGTAATCATCATCATCTTATAAGGAAATTGCATCTGTCTGGAGTGACAGCAGGGAGTATAATGTCGCCTCCTAGATAAGATGAAGAGCCCTTGCATGAATTCCTTTTCTATGTATAACTAACATACTTGCCTGGCAAGTGTAAGCACTTGTCCTTCCCAATGCAGTGTCACAACAGTGCTGCTCTAGCTATGCTTAAAACACTATTGCCAACTTCCATGACAGTTCTAAATCATAAACTTGATCAGTTTGTATTCTAAGTTCTTAAACTCTTAGTTTTTGTTTTCCCTTCCCTCATCATAGCTCTTATCCAAGATGCTCATTTAATCAGAGATACTGAAGATGCAGAATTTCAGGGAAAGTGCAGCAATGTATAGTTCTGTAGAGTGGGCTGTAGAGGACTTCTGGCTTGAACGTATCTTCCCCTGGGATGGCGGACATGCACTGATTTCTCCCTCACCCTTGCAAGAGAGCTTGGAAAACGCACCTAAAAAGATTGCAGAACAGTTCTTGTTTGTTCCTCTCGTCAGGATGCAGGGAAATGGCCATAAGTTGCAAGGGAGCTTAGGAGCATATATAAACCCATGGATGGTGGGTGCTGTGGTGCCTAGGACTAATCCTTTTGGGGAAAGCTGTAGTGCTCAAATACAAGCTCGTACTGCTCAGAACTGAGGTATGTTGCGCTTTGAGAGGTGGCACAGTGCTTCAAGGTCAGGGCCCTGGAGCTGTCACCCATCCCACCTGAAGGGGCTATAGGTACTCCTAACCCCTGAGGTAAGTGAATGCCAGCAGACAGGAATTCCTAGTGTGTGCAGAGTAGAGAGGTGTGAAGTGCTGTTTGCTGTGAATGCTTGTCTGCTAAGGATAGTGCTACTTTACAGCCTCCAGCACTGTGCAACTCTGCAGCTAGTTATAGGAATGTCTTCCAGTGATGTATTATCAGTCACTGCTGTTGAACATGCAGGTAGTAACTGTAAAAACTTGTGCTCCTTCCTTACCTCCTCAATCCCAGCACCTCTTTTTCCCTGCTTTGGAACATCCTACTGATGGGAAGCAGCTCTCTGGTCCTTTCCTATCTATGGCTTTTGCTGTAAACCAAGCACGAAAAAGATGAAGTATCACCAGAGCTTTGGGGTACAGTGTAAGAAACGGTATAAACTCAGTACGCTTTGATCTCATATACAGCACTTAAGAGTGAGATCTTCATCTTCCCTTCCTCCTGGAGTCTGCCCTTGGCTTACTGCTGTTAGGTTTGTGTAGTATGTGATGAAAACAGTTCAGGGTGGAGCTGATGTGGTGATACTGGATGTGGCACTACCAGGGCAGTGGCGCTTGGAGCAGCAGTCCGGAAAGCTTGTATTGGCAGAGTGTTGCTGTTCGTTTCGGGATCACAAAGAATGCTTCCTGACACTTCATAGCTTTAGCACCTGAATGTTACAGGTCTTAATACTAATCTTGCCCAGTTCTTCAGAGAAGGTCTGAAACCTCTTCTGCCAGTGCTGACAGTCCACAGAAGGCTGATAAGCTGAGCTTATCTGAGGAATGTAAAGTTTTGACCAAAACTTGTTTTAACTATTTCTAAGCAAGCATGCAGGCTGAGGTTTCACAGTGTGGAGTGTTATCCTTAACGCCTTGTTATCAAAAACTGAGGATGCATTCTGTTTGTTCAGACAGTAAGCAACTGATGGGGAAGTTTGTTTGGGGCAGAAATTGGCACTACAACCTTGCAGCCAACTCCGTCACTCTTCAGATGGTTTCCTCCAGTTCCGTGGCCCACCTTTGTATTGAATATTGCGTAAAATATTATAACTAAACCTCTGGGAGACCAGGATCTTGTCTGGAAGCCCTGTTCCCTGGTGCAGAGAAAGCTGGAGGAAGCTTCTCTTGGGAACAGCAGCCCCACATACGCTCTCTGGTGAAGAAGTGTTATTTAGATGGTGGCTCCAAAGGGTGGTGAGAAGGTGTGGGATTACAGGCTTGTGAGTTGCTTTTTCTTTCTGTTCACAAATTACCTGAAGTTTGTACACAGCTACCTTCCTTCTCCTTCCTCTTCTGACAAATGGTGATTCCTGTTGCCTCACCGATGGCACCTTCCTAAGGCAAAGCTGATCACGGCTCTTCACAATCTTAGCTCTTTGCTGGGCTGAGGCAAGGTGTGAAGGAACCGTGGTAAAGACTGAGTGAATGACAGGGAGTTGGGCTTCCTGCCCTTACCCCATCTTCCTCCCATTGGCTTCAGTCTCCTGCCAGTCTGAGACAGACTTCAAAGATGGCCTGCAGGTTCCTCCCCACTGATGATCTGCTCTTGGAGCTTACACTGCCATGGGCTTGGGATCAAATTTCTCTGATAGAAATCTTAACTTTTCACACACACACAGAAGTAACCCCCAAGGAAACTATTCAGTTTTATCAGATTAATACTTTTTTTTTTTCTTTTTTTAATATATCATAGTCATATAAAAATGCTTGCTTCAAGTGGACATTTTTCTCAGTGAGGAAAAAGTACTCTGTCATATTTTTATTGCAAATGCTAACTTTGTGTTATGGCATTTCCAAATCGGCATCTTTCTGGGCATGGGTTATTACAGTCAGCAAAAGATATCTAAAATGTGCATCGCTGCAGCCTGCAGTGATGGTCTTGTTTGTCCCGTGCTTTCTGCAGCTTTGCTTGTTATGTGGGAATGAAAGGCTTTTCCTTCTTGTGGTGTGGCTTCTACTGAGTGTCTGCTGCAGGTGGCATGCTCTTCTGAAGGGGATCTGTGGAAGCTGTTAGAGCTGCTGGCTCCCCGCCACCATCCACCATCCAGCCCGCAGCCCTTGCTGGCACCTGGTGGTGTGAAAAGAAGACACGGGAGGTGGAATGGGGAGAGACACCTTTATTAGAGAAAGTGTCCCTCAACCTCTGTGCAGCAGTGCTACCAGGGATGTCTGCTAGTGGGTCTTACCTTTATCGCAAGGATGTTCTACCTTCTGTCCTTTCAAGGAAGGAAGTCCTAATATAATACAAACGTTGATGGAAACCAAGGTGGCATCCCAAAACTTGCAGCCTTTGCAACAGGACAGTTTGAGTATCACGGTTTGTAACCATGAGCGCTGGATCGCGATGCTGGTGCATTGTGTTCTGGGTGCTCTCTTTGTCCCTGCCCTGCACACCCAGCAGCTCTGGGGCTGTCAGCACCTCTTCATAATGCAGTCAGTAGTGGCTTCTCAGCATCCCTGTGTGCTTGTGTTCCTCGAGCCCGTATGCCCTGCATGCATCAAGCATGTCAAGTATGGCCAGGTCTGTTCTGATGCTGTTGGCCCCGCTCTGTGTGTGCTGCTGGGCAGGAAAATGAGTGGTGGTGTCTTCTGGATGCAACCTATGGCACTTAGCAGCAGGTCCTGATGTGTGTGATGTGAATTTCTAATGCAGGAGATGAAGGGATGAAAAGCCCCTAGTTGTTTATTATTATATTATTATTTCTAAAGGTGCTGGGTCTTTTGTATTGAAGATAAATTCATGTTTTCCTCTTGGCTGGTTATCTTTACACACTTGTCATTGCATCTTGCAAGTCCAATACTGTTTGCAGGGATAGGAGGATGGTGCATGTTCTGAGCTACAACAACCACCGCCAAAACCCTTTAAATCGCAACAAGTGCAACAACTTGCAAATACTTAGAATCATCTCATGATATACAGTCCTTGTTCTGGTACCTGGCAGCGTTCACTCAGCCTTTACAAGAGCCCTAAGCAGAAAAACTGACCTCTGTGTTTAAAACAGGGAGGTCTACACCTGCCTACAGCTTCAAGTAGGGCCAAGGTTCCACCTGGCTTTAGGCATTGCCCCTGAATGATCAGCTGAGAATCATAGAGCCATAGAATGGCCTGAGTTGAAGACGACCACAATGATGATTGAGTTTCAACCCCCCTGCTGTGTGCAGGGTCGCCAACCAGCAGACCAGGCTCCCCAGAGCCACATCCAGCCTGGCCTTGAATGCCTGCAGGGATGGGGCATCCACAGCCTCCTTGGGCAACCTGTTCAGTGCGTCACCGCCCTCTGTGTGAAAAACTTCTTCCTAATATCCAACCTAAACCTCCCCTGTCTCAGTATAAAATCATTCCCCTTCTGGACAGAGAGGGGGAATAAAAGGATTGTATCAAGAAAGCCTTTCCATGTGAAACGTCCACTTTCCTCTGTTTGAAAACCCAGGTGTGGTAATTGGCTCTTGCGAACTCTTTCCCGAGCCCTGCAGTGTTTCAAGGAATTGATGTCCGGAAATGAAGAAAGGGAGGAGGGGAAAAGAAAAAAAGTTGAATGGCGGCTTCGTCTTTCAAACGGGCCTTCCGCACGTGTTTGAGAGCTTGTGTTCCGCATAGCTTCGGTAGCAGCCGGGGGGCAGGACGCGGGGCCGGTCGAAGCGCCCAGGCCCGGGGGGCGGCTGCAGCCAGTGGTGCCGGAGGCTCGGCGGGCTGCGGGGCGCCGCGTGCGGCCGCGATGCCGGCTGCGGCCACGGCCACGATCCGGGGTGCGAGCCGCAGTGGGGCAGGTGATCGGGGCTCCTGGGGAAGGCGAGGGGGAGAGAGGCGGTGAGACGGCTGCGGCCCCCGCGGGAGCCCGCGGCCGGGCGGTGCCCCGCGTTAGCGCGCGGCGAGGGGCTGTGGTAGCTCAGAGGATGGAGGGGGCTTTGGGCCGGGGCCGCTCCTCGCACCGCCTCGCCCGTCGGGGCGCGAGCGGCCGCGGTACCTTTGGAAGGCCGCGTTATTGCAGCCCGCGAACGCCCCCGGGAACACCGAGCTGGAGAGGGCCGAGAGGTGGTAATCGCGGCGGTGGTGGTGCTTCAGCCTCCCGAAAGCCTTCCTGCCCCGCCGTGCGGCCGAGCCGTCGCCCGCCCGTCCCGCTCTGGGCTTCCTCCCGAGCCGCCGCCTGCGAGGGGGACAGAGATGCGGCCGGGCCGCGTTCCCCGCAGCCTCCCCTTCCCCCCTACCCGCCCGCCGGGGCCGTGCGGCAGGTGGCAGCACCGGCCCTTCCCACCCGCCCCGACCCGCCGCGCCCCGCACTCACCGCCCGCCGTTCCCCGGCCCCGGGCCGCGGCTCCTCCGCGCCCGCTCCCGCCAGCAGCACACGGCGAAGGAGGCGGCCAGCGCCAGGATGACGGCTCCGCTCACCAGCGCGGCGGCGACGGCCAGGCGGGAGCCCGTGTCCGCGGGCGGCGGGACGGCTGCGGGCAGAGGCAGAGCGCGGCGCTGAGCGGCGACGCGGCGTGGAACTGAGAGCCCCGGGGCGCTCCGAACGGAGGGCGGCCCAGGCGGGCCCGGGTAGCCTGTCTGCCAGGCCTTGGAGATCATAGAACCGTTTCAGTTGGAAGGGACCTTTAAAGGTGACCTGGTCCAGCCCCCCTGCGATGAGCAGGGACGCCTGCAGCTCCATCAGGGTGTTCAAAGCCCCTCCAGCCTGACCTTGGGTGTCTCCGGTGACGGGACATCCACCGCCTCTCTGGGCAACCTGTGCCACTGCCTCACCGTTCTGTGACAGACTTTTTCCTTATATCCGACCTAAATCTCTCCTCTTTTAGTTTGAAACTGTTTCCCCTTGTCCTGTCCCAACAGGCCCTACTGTAGAATCCATCCCCTTCCTTCTTACAGCCCTCAGAGCCTTCTCCGTGCTGAACAGCCCCAGTCCTATCAGCCTGTCCTTGCAGGAGAGGTATCCCATGTTTTGGATCATTTCTGTGGCCCTCCTGTGGACACACTCCAACAGGCCCATGTCTTTCCCATGCTGAGGACTCCACACGTGGACACAGTACTGCAGGTGAGGTCTCACAGCGCAGAGCAGAGGGTCAGGATCACCTCCCTTGCCATGCTGGCCACACTCCTTTTGATGCAGCTTTCAGTTGGCTTTCCAGGCTGTGAGGGCACACTGCTGGCTCACGTCCAGCTGCCACCCACCAGTACCTGCAAGTCCTTTTAGGCAGGGCTGTGCTCCATCCCTACGTTCTCCAACCTGCACCGATAGCGGGGGTTGCCTCGACCCGGTTGCAAGACTGCATTTGGATGTGTTGAACCTCATGAAGTTCATGTTCGCTCACTGCTCGGCCTGCCAGGTCTCTCTGAGTGGCATCCCGTCCCTTGGCTGTGTCAACCTCACCACACAGCTTGGTGTCATCCACCAACTGCTGTGAGGGTGCACTCCATCCCACTGTCAAAGTCATCAGTGAAGATGATGTGGGCAGGCCGCTGGCAGCCTGAAGGCGTGCCTCTGGTGGGGCTGAGTTGGTAAACACCAGCAGGGGCATTGACCAACTGTTGTGACTGTGAATCTACTGCTCTTGGAGTTTTGTCAGCGAGGCGGCAGTGTGTGGCTGCTGCCTGCCATCAGGTGCCTTGCACTGAGGTCAGACTGCAAAGGGAAGCTAAGGGTGCAGGCACTTAGTGACCTTTTTTGTCACTGAAGGAATTTCTGCAGGGCCCGCTTAGAGCTGGGAAGGTAAGATTTGCTAATGAGCGTTTTACTGCAGAACTACGTGAAAGCGATGGCAGCAAAGTTCACCACTTCTATTTTGCCGCGATTGCCTTTCTCCCTGCTTATCACCAGATTTTACAGCTCTAGATCAAAGGCAGATCAGTTTATTTGTATTTAAAGAGCACGCTCCCTGCGGCACCGGAGGGGCTGAGCATCCAGATGTGGCACCTATGGGACGTTCTGCTGTTGTAACACGTGTCTGTGCTGTGACCTTCGTGAGATGTTACCTTTGTAAAATGGGTTTGCTGGGCTTGAGCAAACGGAAGAGAAGCAGCAAAAGCTGTCAGACCTTTTCCATTTACCACCCTCCTTAACCAGCTGTTCTTACCACAGGTCTGCTCCTGGGCTGTTTTGGAAAGGGCCCCTGAGTCTTTAATTCCCAGGGGCCAATGTGATCGATAGTTCAAGCATAGCCTTATTGTGTTTACACGTACATTTTTTTTTTGCTTATTGCTGCAAAAATAAATAGCTTTATTGAGGGCAATTTTCCTGAAATTATTTTATGAATGCAGACAATGCAGAGTGCATGAGAGAAAGCTTTCTGAGGAGTAGACTTTGTTCTTTTGTTATTAAGCCATTAGTTCTTGATGAGCTCCTCACACGAATAAAGATCAGGGCCATCTGAAGTGGCTCGTTTTGAGTGTGCTTTCATAAACTGCAGGTGTTGGGTTTTTACAGAGTTCAGCTTTCTTCCCCCATGAAATGCTTTGGCTGTGACTTGGGAGACCTGGGTCTGTACCAGTTACTGCTGTGCCAGTTCTCTCACCTGGAGCACCGGGTGCAGGCGTGGATACCACAATATAGGAAGGACATAGAGCTTTTAGAGGTGTCCAAAGGAGGGCTACAGAGACGGAGGAGGGCCTGGAGGGCAAGGCGTGGTGAGAGCAGCTGAGCTCCTCTGGTAGGCTCAGCACAGAGCAGAGGAGCTGAGGGGAGGCCTCATGGCGGCTGCAGCTCCTCACAGGGAGCGGAGGGGCAGCGCTGAGCTCTGCTCTGTGTGACAGCGACAGGGCCCGAGGGAACGGCATGGAGCTGTGTCAGGGGAGGGGCAGCTGGGGGTCAGGGACAGGGTTTACACCAGAGGGCGGTGGGCTTTGAACGGGCTACCCAGGGCTGTGGGCATTTCCACTGAAAGCATTGCAGTTCACCGGTGCCAATGACCACCGACTGGATGGAGCTTGGCCCGTGCTGTCCCCTCTCAGGGCGGCTGGAACACAGTTTTATAGGGCCCGCTGTCTGAGTTTGGTGAGAACTCCCAGTGAGCGGATGGTTGGTGACCCCATGCACCAGGCTGAAGCCCTACAACAGAGCAGAGGGGCTCTACGGTGCCGGCCTGGGGCTGGGGTTGCTGAGGGGCTCCTTACCCTCACAGTGGGGCGTGGGGTGGCTCCAGGATGAGGTGCTTTCCTGTTGGAGGCAGGACAGCCTCTCGCTGCCCACCAGCTGGTAGCCTTCTTCACACCAGTACACAATGACTGAGCCCACGGAGACACCCGAGCCTCTATCCACATAATAGTGTCCGTGGCGCGGTGGGGGCAGAGCTGTGCACTGTGCTGGGGGAGAACGGGGAGATTAAGTGTAGGTGGTGGCAAAGCCTCCTACCTCAATGCTTGTGAAATGGCTGCCCATCCCCTCTTTCACTGCTGCAGGTCCTTCAAGTCTCTGGGTGTTTTTTTTTTGCACAACCCTAAAGGAGGGACACAGGGAAGTCTCGTGGGCTGTATTTGGGAAACGAGTTGCAAACTCTGTAACGTGAAGTGTTCCTGACCAGAAGGGTACAGAATGCAGACAGGGTGCAAAGAGCACCCCGTAAGAGGGAAAGGAAATGTATAGGCATTTTTAATACTCAAAATAGCTCTAGAATTTGGGTGGAACTCCAAACAATTTAAAATACTGTGTTATGCTGTGGAGAGAAACTCTGTTTTTGCTGAGGTGATGTTGGGCTGGCATAAAGCATCAGCTTGAGTAAGATAGGTCTTTCTCCAAGTTTAACAATACTGGTTAAGAGGCAGTGGATGCACCTGCATGTGTAAATGTAGCAGTGCTAAGGACGTTGCCTGGATGCCTGGACTGGATCCGTTATGTGGCTAAATTGTCTGACACTGGCCTGCACCTTCCCCACCAACCCCTAGCAATGGTGTGAAGATGAGGTGGTCCAGGGACTGTTTCCCATAGGCACTCTGGAAACAAGACATACTGGAGAGAGGTTTGGGAAAGTAACAGTTCAGTAGCAAAGCATTGGGCAGGCACCCTGTGGCAGCCCTAGAACTAAATGGGACACCCCTTCACTGGGCAGCTGCACCTGCTGCACACTAGGAACCTGATTAAAAGCCATAATCACCCTCAGCATTTGGAGATTATTTGTGCTTTTAACAGATCTCCAGCCTCATTTCTTTTTGAGGGTCCTGGCTCAGTCTGTGGAGACAGGGATGTGTTTGCTGAGCCCACCCTGTGGCTGGAGAGCTGACTTGTCATGATGTGCACAGAGTCAGCAAGGAGGAGAGCTTTACGCTATAAGGAAGGCAGTCAAGCCTGAAGTTTTCTCCCTGTGCTTGCAACTTTGCCTCTGATGTGACACGTCCCCCAGAGCACAGCACGGGACCATGCAAAGCCCTGCAGCCCCCACCCCACACACCCACTACAGAAGCACCTGCGTGCCCTTGTAGATATCCCCATGCACTGTGGGTCCCCACCCCAGCCCCGCAGATGGAGAGGCTCACTTGAGTACCTGAGATGTTGCTCTGCTCGTAGGTCCCGTTGGCAAAGTCTCTGGGCAGCCTTCTCCGGATTTGTCCTGTGGCCTGCAGAGCAGTCATGGGCCCAGCAGCACTGCTCCTGGCAACACTCAGGCAGCTCCAAGGCAGTAGGCAAAGAGTGATGCATTTCCCAAGCCTTTGTCCTGTCATGGTTTGAAGAAGCACGGCATCCTTAAGCGTCCCACACGCCTGTGGTTTCCCTTTGCTTCTGAGCAGGAATCAGCTGGGCTTTAGGGCGTTAAGCCCTGAGCAGCAAAGCTAGCAGCCGCTCTCCACCCTGCAGGCACAAGCCCCACATCCTTGCTCCTTGCACTGCCAGCCCTGCTGTGGCTGCACGCTGCTTCCCTCTGTCCCCCTCTCAGCCCAGGCAGGGATCCTGCAGCCTCCCCAGCACCCCACGCCCCCGGCCCTAGGCTGCACTGCCGTGAGGCTGCTGCAAGAACAGGCATCCAGCAGGGAGCAAGGGACAGCAGGCACCCTGATCCATCTTTCACAGCTGCCTCCTGCAGGGACTGGCTGTCACCGATCCTCCAGGAGCCATGGTGGCTTCCTCGGGTGCTGGAGCCGTGTGTGCTGGGCATCACGCTGCCCTGCTGGTTTTCCACAAAGAGCTGCTGAGCACCCTGAGCACAGACCTTCCTGTGTGCATTTCTTCCTTCCTGCCAGAGCTGTGGGATGATGTTCTTTAAACACCCATGGAGCCAGATAAGTGCCATTGCAGTCAAAGCGGGTTTGCGGCAGCAATTCCACCGCTGTGGGAACCATAGAGAAATCTGTTTTTCTTTTGACTTGGGCTTCTCCCTGCACAGCATCTCTTGGCCAACTTGTGATGATTTACGACTGGAGCTACCTGGGACTCACTGAAGCTGTAAAGATTCAGGCCCAGGCCATCAGTCATTAGCAGCACTGACAGGAATATAAGGACTACTACGGCATACTTAGCGGCTAGGCATGAGGACACTTGCAGGAGGTTACAGGTTAGCAGGGAGATGCTCTAGGTTTGTGAGCTATTTGGTTTTTGTTTGCCTCATTCATTCCTGGGGCCTGTAGGCACAGCCCAGGAGCGATGCCTGGGTGCTGGCTGCCTTGTGCTGGCTGGTGTGCTTGGCTGGTGTGCATGGCCACTACGCTGCACAGCCAGGCTTCTCCAGCACCACCTCCAGCCCCATACAGCTCCCTGGCAGTGGACCCAGTACACACCATAAGCATGGCGCCCGGCGCAGGGCCAATGTCAGTCCCCACATCACGTGTGCTGAGGAACGAATGGGCTCAGCATGGCCCCAGGAACACAATAACCACACTTGAGCTAGTGCTCAAAATGCTGTGTAGATGATGGGGATTATTCCTTTGCTAATGCTCTTAAGAGCTATTCCGGAGTCTGAAGGAGATGAAGGGGCTTATTATTGCGAAATTAATATCCTGCAGGGGAGGGATTTCAGTGCCATTCCCCACACCCTGCTTTCTGGTGGCAGTGGGCTGTGCAGAAATGGGAGCTGGGCACTATGCTGCATGGGGCTCAGGCAAGGAGTATGTCCGTGTCCTGGCTTGGAGAGCCCTTTCCTGGCTGGAAAGAGGGATGAAAAGGCTGCAGCCTCGGGGTCTTGGCTGGAGTCCTCCAGCTTCCCAGCAGAGCAGAACATGGATGGATGGGTGGATGGGGGGGTGATCTCCACCACAGCAGCCTGTGAAGCAGAGCACAGCTACCAAAGCCAGCTCAGAGGCCCTTCGCACCTACTTTCAAGGTCTCTGCAGGTTGATGGGGATTTCTACGTAGGGAGATTTCTACGCTGTGCCCGAGCAGCGTTTTTCCCTACCTCCTGTGCACCTTTGAACCTTTCAAATCCCCCTCTCTGCAAAAATACCCCCCCTGTGCCCCATCTCCCCTCGTTGTGGTGCTCTCAGTCAGATGAAGCAACATCTCCCTTCCCTCAGCACAGGCAGCCAAGCAGAGGTGTGTTGCCATCAGGACAGCACTATAAAACTGAGATGTCTCCTTTAATCTCCTGTAGGTGTCTTTTCCATCCAGGCTCAGCCCACACTGTCATAATGATCTCCTGATATTGGCACAGCCACCATGAGCTCTGCGGTTTGTTATTGTGCTGCTGTGACACCGAAAAACACCAACTCTGGAGAAGAATGGCAACTTTTCTTCTGCCTTGAGAGACAAGAATATCTGGAGGGGTTTCTCTGGAGGACCTCAGGTAGATGAGCTCTGAAGAAAACCAGAAAAGGCCATATGGTGGTTTGGATCGCAGTGTGCCCCAGGGTTTGGCCTATGCAGGGCTGGGCATGGAGAGCAGGTGGGGCAGAGATGGTGAGCACAAACCCCCTTCCCCATGGGGAAGTGCTCATCCCCTGCAATTGGCACACTGCCCTGGCAGCAACGGGATGGAGGACCCACACTGAGGGCTGGGCTATGGGTGCAGCTTAGAAGGAGGAAAGAGGAAAGAACCAATCAAGGCAGGCTTGCTTAGAGAGCTGGGCAACAGCAATGGTCTTGCTAGAGCAGAGCTGGGTGACCTTGGGTGTTGCACACAGACAGGGGGTGTTGCTGCTTGACTGGAGCCTGTGTAATTTCACTGTGATGCTTGTTTTTGCTTTCACAGGAAAGTGGCAACAGGGAGGCAGATGTGTGCCTCAGCACTTCAGTTATATACATGTGTTGAGTCCTTTGGATGAGAAAAGACAACCATGAGATGTGGAAAGGGGAACAGTGAGCAAAAATTACAAAGGTAATTCTCTGGCTGGGATTTGACACTCAGTTTCTTGCTGCGGTATAGAGATTCTCTTTCAAAAGTAGAGAGACATTATTTTTGACTATTTAAAAGAATTTACCATAGTTAAGTTTATCCCCCTGCTGTGTTTTAATCAGGCATCCTGATGTAAACTTTGCTGTACATCCTAAGTGCACTGCAGTGTGTTGCGTTGGTTGAACTTACGTGATGAGATCCTGTTGTCATAGGAAATACTGTTTGCAGTCCAAAACTAAAAGCATTGCATTCATCCAGTTCCATTAGTGAGCAAAGAAGAACTTCTCTGCAGAAGCTGAACTTCCACAATCAAACACAAAAGTAGTAATTTCAAGCCAATGAACATGGGTGATCCTATTTGCTTGCAGAAGGTTCCACAGACAGAAAGGTATAGAGGTATTTTGTGACTAAATTACTTATTGCTTGGTCATTTGCTTAGCAGTGTTGCTAACCAACCAGGGCTACCTTTGTAGAAGCTAGGAAGATGTTGCCAACATTTTTGGCACAAGGTCTCCATGTTAGTTCTGTTCTATACTGTATTGCTTTTATTTCATACCCTACGTTCCCTCTGAACCCATGTTTTCACAGCTCCAGTAGCTGGGACTTAGTGCAAGAAGTTGGTAATAACACCGTGGATGAACCTGCCCTCTCAGCAAGGGGATTGATGTGAATCACCAAGTCTGCATCTCCCTGGGTCATGAGTGTACAGCCCTGCATGGAGGGACTCGTCTTACTCAACTTCAGAAACCTTTTTCCATGCTAATCATCTTGGTTGTTTCATAGTTCAGGAAAGTAACAGGTCTTGCATGTATGTAGCAGGCACTTGCCTCATCTGTATCTTCCCATAGAGTCTTGTAGGTCTCCTTGCTGGTGCCACCTTATCTGCAGTTTACTGGGGATACTGCAACAGTGTGTTCTTCCCTCCCTCCTTTCGTTCTCCCAACTTCATCCTTCAGCCTGGCTTTGCACACAAGGCCTCACACAGGACGACAGTGAGCAACAGTACTGATAACACTCTTGCTAAAACAGATTAACTGCCTCAAATCTGTCTCAAACTGGGGGACTGAAAGAACTGATAGCAGGCACCTGGTTCAGCAGCTGAGGGCCATATGAGCATGTCCCTAAAAACAGAGTATGAATATGAGTCAGCCACCTTACTCTGTAAATAGGGAGCAGCAGAAGAGCCCCTTGAGCTCTGCTACATAACAGCTAGCTGCACAACAGGATTTCCTCTTGAGCCATCTCTTGAGGTTACATCTGTGCAGAGATCCCTTACACCTTGACGTCAAGGTGCCTTGCCAGTACAATTCTCGGTAAGTGACTAATTGTTTTAAGCTTTGTTGGCTCTGCTAAGATTATATCTTAGATTGATGCTAAGCTTTTTTTTAGCTTCACTGAGACAGTGTCTTGGATTGTTTGTGCACAAATGATCAACAAATGTTGACCAAGTTTGGGACTGGGAGTGGATCCGGCCGCACCTAGGCCCCTTACTTTCATGGTTCAAGGAGTTTAGAATGCACTCTAAATCTCATGACTCAATGGGAGGGTCTTCTGTATGTGTGTGTTTAACCCTACCCTCTATGCAGTATATCATCAAGTGTATCCAGCCCAGCCATCTCAGATCTTTTTCTGTAATTGTTAAATCACTATGTTATATCTGTATTATATCAATAAATATATTTCTGCTTCTCTCTTACGAGTGAAGTGTATAATGAAGTCATTTCTATCCATGACAGACACCCACCCCCTAAAGGATGCAGGAAGCTCCTTGGTCATTGAAGCGTAGTCAGGAGCAATTCAGATTTGCATCTCAAGACGTCATTGTAAGTTGATCCCTTGTGAAATGCTTCCTGGAAAAGATTCACAAGTTTCAGGGAGAAATGTAGCACAAGAGAGAAGATGACCCTGTCAGGATAGTTAGGACACAGATGGTCCAGGTTCTCCTTGTGGGTGCAGAAGACGTGGGGTCAAGATTGAAGATTTCAGCTGGGTCTCCCATGCTTCCAAGCTTTTCCTTGATTAGTCGATTGGCTTCTCCTGCCTCCTTGACATAAGCTGAGACAGCCTTTACTAACATGAGCAGCTGGCCAGGTAGTTTGATGGACAATAACAAATAGACCAAATACAGAAACTTAAAGGGAATTCATACTACTATTTTTGGTTCTTCTTTACTCACACATTCTGAATACATTGAACAGGTGGATGCCTGGGTTCTTTATTCCTAAAAGCAATTCATGCAATTGATTAGGGTGTTACAAGTTTATGATATCACTGGTTCAGCATGCATCTTTGCTAACTGTTTTTAAAAATCTCACAGTTTAGTCATTTATAACTAATCTTCTATATGTACACGTGTACTTATATGTGTGACATACTCAGACACCTGCATGCACACAGATACTTCCTACAGTCATTGTTAATTTCCAAGGCTGGGACATCCTGGGGTGAGGAACTTCATATGGAATCTGCTTTGGTATGTACTCTGTGCTATTTCATAGACTTCTAGATTCTATATTAGTGCATTAACCCTTTTTTGTCCAGAGTCTGATAATGGTAAGTCTTCATTCTTAATAGGCCTACTCTGTTGTCCAGGCTTTGGGCTATTTAGAACTTACACCCTGCGTTATTTCATGAACACCTGCAGTCTCTTGGTACTCTCAAAGTGCATTTTTGACTGCAGAATTTACTAGAATGGCAAAGCGATTTTCTGCCCAGCTTTTTTTTTGTGTGAAATTGGGTTGCTGTTCTTACTGATAATCTTGCTGTTGTTTTCGTCTTACCCTGTTTACTTAATACTCCTTCTGTGGGCAGTTTCATGCGCTAGCCTAGATGATGCAGGAATTGTAATGCATCTGCTGAGGTGTGTTGTTACACCAGTTTATGTGGCCAAGGAGATGAATTGATTATTGAACACTTAGGTCTCATTTGAAAGAACGTTATGGCAGGGCTGAGGAGTCACTGAACAGATCCTGGGCTGAAATTAAGGGATGGAAGACTTTCCTGATTCATGATCTCATAAACATCTACTGGGAAGGCAAGGTAAACCCAGAGGAATGGCTTTTCAAGCCATGGCTTGAAAAAATTCACAACAAGAGTGGTTGTGAGGCTCAAAGTGTGGCTGATTCATGGAATGGAGAAGGGGGAATGAAGAATATCAGAATACACACATGGAGATGGTTGCTTCAAGAACTGTACTGTATTCATAGAGAAACGCAAACAAAAATGTTCCTTTATGAAAGGAATTAAAAAATCCAATGCTCCTTTTCTTGGAGCTTTGCAATAGTGTATCCTCACTGGTACTGCCTGCTGGACTTTGTCAATATATATGGTACAATATGAATTTGTATTTATGCAATGAACTCCAACCATATAGTGAATAAGAGACGAGCAAGTCTATGAAACAGGGTGGCTTTTGTTGCTCCTTCTGTGCTGGGAATGGATAGAGTTGTGGGCAAAAGTGTCCGGGGTTGTTTGACCAGGGAAAGAGCTCTCATATAGAGCTTGCAGAAAAAAAATGTGACCTCATGCCAAGATCAGTGGGGCAGAAATGCACCCCTGTGGTTAAAAACATGGGGAGATCTGGCAATACCATGAATGTCTGAGGATTTTGATACCTTAAGGTTTAATTACCCAGCAGCTCATAACTTCAATTGACGATGTTTAGGCAAGCCTGTCTTCCCTCTATAATGCAGTCCTCATCTGAAGATGCCTGAGAATACCAATGCTCTGCATAAGAAACAGAGAACAGAACTAATTTTTGTTATGCTGCTTCCTGCCTGGAATCCAGGAGATTTGGGCTATCACTGTGCATGCAAGAGCAAGCCCCTCTTCATGGGACCTTTCTGCAGCTGGTCACCGAAGTTCATTGCCTTGGGGAGCCGTTAAATTGAATAGATACTTAAATCTGAGGAGAAGTGGGGAGAGGTGGCTAGAGTGGCTTGATGGAGCATTAGCGCTGTTTGCTGTTTGTTAAGATAAGGGCAGCCGGGCTTAAATACGTCTGATTATCTCCATTCAGCTAGACTCCTTAGTTGAATGGAGAAAATCAGATGACCCAAGGTAGTGTTTCTTTTTTTTTTTTTAAAGCTGATTTCTTTTTACCACTCTGGCATCATCTTCTGATGACTTATTTGTCTCAAAGAGTTTCCTAGTAAAAGCCTCATTCTTTTCACGCTATAATAGATTTATAACATGAGATGACTGCAGTTGTATCTTAGCCAAAATACACAGTAGTTTACAGAATAAGTGAATCCATCTAGAGACTGCGTTTGCTGAGCACAGAGTTCTTCAAAGAAGTCCAACCCACACAGAAAATGAAAGCTGCCGTAGATCAATAAGGAAGCAAGTTTCAAGGCTGGACAAATAGAGCAGGGAAATACCTTGCCTCTCTGATACACCCCCCTTGCATCCTTACCTACTGAGGAAATTCTTGAGTCATCCGTTCACTTCTGCTTCACTCTGTCTGAGAAAGACTGCTTTGCAGTTTGTTTTGAATGCCGGTCCCCTAATCAGCTGGAGAAAAGGAGTCACTTACATAAGCCAGGGGGTAGGAAACACTTGGGTGATACTGCTCACCTAGGACGGATTTTTGGCTGACATCCGACGTCCAGCTTCTGCATTTGCTTACCTAGCTTCCTCAGGGCTGTGTTGACTAGGACGAGTGGCAGTTTGGGAGGCTTTCCTCTTCTTATTCATCTTTCTTTTTCAAGGCGGTCGGTGAAGAAAACTGGAAGGCATGACCCCCTCCACAGACAAAGAGCTCAACGGGCTGGATAACCCCAGCTTCATGGTGAGTCTGCTCTTCCCCAAAAGGTAATTCTTGTGTAAGTCGGTGTGAGCCCTGCAAACTGAGGAGAAAGGGAAAGCAGGGGGATCGGACTGCCTGCGTGGAGGCTTGTCTGTGGTCTGTCTCAGCTCTTCTATCAACAGGAATCTGAGGAATGATTGCCTCTCTAAAGGCTGCTGCTGCTGCAGATCCAGCGCAGTTTCTGCTCTCTGGTGCCCTTTTCACTTCTTTTCTCTCCGCTACGTCTGAAATGATAGAGTAGATGAATGGCGGTGCAAGTGTATCTGTGTTGAAAAGGAAGCAATTTGGTAGATCCTTGTGCTGGTGTCCCTGTTTAGAAGCATTTTTGTATTAGTAAAATTACAAGAGAAATTTAGCCCACTGAAGAATGTGTTTCTTTGTCTTCTGGATCTATTTCTATTGAGGTAAACTGGGAGAGAGGTGAGTGAAAAAGGGATTTGGGGGTCAGTGGGTGAGGGTACCCTGTAGAGTTATAGCAGGGCAGTAAAATCTGTAAATGATGTGTGAATTCAGCAGTGTGCAGTGCACTGGGGATACCGGGAGCTGTAACAGTGCCACAGGGAAAGGACTTGGGGCACAACAGCCCCATTCTCATCTCATGCAGAGGTCACCTCCATTAGAAATGAGAAAAGCTGCTTATGTTGTGACAACGGGAGTAGAAAGATGGGATCCTAATATGCTGGCATAGACCCCCCCAGACAGGGGACGATGGAGGAGTCACTTAATCTCCTGGTGCCCAAGTCTCCCATTTTTCAGAGTGAACTTGCTGGCAACAGTGGAGGTGGAGTGCTATGTGTGCAGGCAGAGCCTCAGTGAAGTACTCAGAGCAATGAAGAGGCTTTCTTTCATTGTTTTGAACGGTCTCAGTTTTTACCTGTTCTGCTGCTGACGAGTCTGATGAATTGTAACCTCCTACAGTTTGAATCACCATTTTCTTCTACCTGTCCATCTGTTCACTTTCTGACCGCCCTCCTGGTGCACTTAATTTAAGATACAACACAGGGAGGGCATCCTGTGCCCCTAGGCTCATGAGAGTAACTGGGCTGAGAATGACTGGCAGCAGCTCTGGCAGCTCCTGTGAGGGCCTGTCCCTGTTCCAGCCTGCTCCTGCTTTGTCCTCCTTCCAGCACCTCAGCATCACAGGATGGCTGACATGGGAAGGGACATCTGGGTCATCCACTCCAATCTCTGCTCCAGCAGGGACACCCAGAGCAGGCTGCCCAGGATCATGTCCACGTGGCTTTTGAGGATCTCCAAGGAGGAGACTCCACAACCTCTCTGGGCAACCTGTGCCACCGTTCAGTCATCCACACAGTAAAGGAATGCTTCCTCATGTTCAGGTGGAACGTTCTGTGTTTCAGTTTGTGTCCATCGCCTCTTACTCAGTCAGAATTTGTCTCTTGACCTGCCTCATCCTGTTCTCTCAGCTTCATCCTTCTCTTGCTGAACCGTGCTCACCCCCCTTCAGCCCCTGGGGAGGGTCAGCACTCATGTGATGGTCATGTGGGGCTGTGACTGACACAGGCTCTGCCTGGCTGGAATATATCCCCTGGTTAACACAGGAAAAGCTGCAGTGAAAGGAAAGGAGCTTACTGCTGTCTGCCTAGTTTAGGCTTCCTTTATCCATGGTATTATTCAGGAGTAGCTGTCCCCAAATAACTCCCTGCATGAACAGTCTTAAATATCTTGCTGCTTATTAGTTAATCCACAGATCATGCTCCCCTGTTCTGAAATGAAAGTGCCTCCACGGGGAGGTATTCAGGAACGCCTTTTGCTCATGAAGTTCGTGCCTGAGCTCACTTGGAATTAACCCTGCCCTCACCTATCTGTTTTGAAGGAGCTGTGATGCTCCCAGCCTGCCTAGGCTGGGTAAATACATAGTGTTTTGGAAGGTATCAGCACACTTTGACAGTGCGATCACAAATGGGACTCAGCCACAAGGCTGGAGGTTTCAAGAAAGCACGCAGTTCTTCAGGACTAATTAGCCATACCTGCAAATTTACAACTGAATGTAAC
Source organism: Gallus gallus (assembly GCF_016699485.2). Taxonomy (NCBI): domain Eukaryota; kingdom Metazoa; phylum Chordata; class Aves; order Galliformes; family Phasianidae; genus Gallus; species Gallus gallus. The sequence continues at coordinate 47,909,112 of NC_052532.1, forward strand.
ACTGATTTTACATCCTTGTTCTCTGACTGCAGCATTAGCTCCAGTGCAGGTAGGCCATGAGTGTTACAGCACACACCTTGCGTTGGGTCTTTCAGCATCTCTATATTCCAGCAGGACTTGGAAGATTCAAGAATGTTTGGTGCTGATAAACTGGTTGAGCATCTACTGACACTGACAGCAGATTTCTCTGCCACATGTGTGTGCTTGGGGTCCCCATAATGGAGACGAGACCTCAGCTCAACCTGCTTTTGTCAGTTGGCTGCTTTGAAATGGTTCACCAGGGCCTCGTGCTCTTTGGTTTCCCCCAGTTCCTCTGTTTTAGAGAGGTGTCCTGTGTAAGACCCAGTGCAGGTGTTTATTGAGGTGCAACCCTTGTAAGGATGTATATGAGGACATCAAGAAGATTTAAAAAAAGGAAACAAAATGCAGAAAGGACTTGTAGTCAAATTGTTTTAGGGTATTTTGTTAAAACAGCTCTTTGGGTGGGACAGAGAACAGGGACCAGTGCAGCATTCAAGCATTAACCTGTTGCACACTCCTTCTTGCTTCTGCTTACAGTTTCTCCATCCTTAATGGGACGTTAATGATTCTAGCACACTTTATCAAAATGTCTCTTTGAGGCTGAAACACCCTCCAGAGTTTCCCTGACTAGACACACATGTGCAAATAAGCATATAAGTAGCTTATTAAAGCATTGCTCTTCTTTCCTAATCCTGACTTTGTTGAAAACTACATTTGAAGTGCTCCCACAAGACATGGAGCACTGCCTCAAGACAGGCAGCTGCAGGGCTGAGCTATGGCTAATGAATGGTTTTTCTCATTGTTCAGAGTGAAGATGAGAGCCACCACTGTGCCTCACCGGATCATGCTGCCCAGGGCCCAGAGGAAGGCAAGGGCAAGGGACAGAGCAGCAAGCTGGCCTACACTGTCACCGACATGCCCCCCTGGTACCTGTGCATCTTGCTGGGTATTCAGGTATGAAAGGGTTGCAGGCAATGGGTGGGGATGGATGGAATTTTACTAGGTGTTCAGCCAGTTAATGGGAACAAAATCTGTATTTTGGGGTGCTTTAGGTTCTCCTGATGCACCTGGAGCTGTGGGGCTGGGTCTTAGTGTCCTTAGGGCCTTCCCACCACTGCCTGAGCACTGATTGTTATCCTCCTGCCTGCAGCTACACCCTCCCCCTTGATGTGCAAATAGTAAGGCAGAGGCCTAGGGCTGGAGCCAAACTGTTAATTAGAACACGTCAGATACCTCTGCTGAATAAGAACAGGTCAGATACCTCTGCTGAAATCAGCAAAATGTCTGTAGGCTTCTAAACTTCTGCCTTTTCGCTGCAATAATGGCTAAGCAGAGGCAGCATGAGAAGGGTCCACACTGCTTTGGCCAATGTCTCTGCCCACGCATGTTAAATAACCCAATGCAACCCAAAGTTAATGGGTAGAGAACCTCAGGGAACAGAGCCCTCAGAATGATTAAGGAAGCAATGGACTGTCCTTGGAGCTCGGTGGACATCTTGTGCTTTGTTTCCTTAAATGGTCACCTTAAATTTAGAATGTATAAAAACAAGGTTTTGTGCACACATCTACATTGTAATTTTAATAAAGCACACCTTTAACAAGCACAGTGAATTTCCAAGTGCCACCAATTCCACCACTGCAGTCCTGTACTATGAGTGAGAATTAGGAAGTTAGACCAGCTGAAACAACCTTACCTTATCAACCAACCATCGCCAAATTATCTTCATATTTAGTAATTAACCAAAGGTCATTATTGAAGTATGCCTGTGACTCTTTTGAAAAAATACAGTGCTTGATCTTTCCATTCTTTGGCATCCATTTATATGGCTATTCATAACTGCACTGTGTGAGAAAAGTCGCTGACAGCAAAGAATGGATAACTCCAATTTACAAATATTTTATGTTATTCACATTGTACTCTGCTCACTTCATGTGATCATTCTGTTACCTTTCCCTATGATGTCCCCTCCTTCCTGGTAGACTACCCCCAGCAGTTTTGTTTGCAGTGCAGGGGATAAACTGTTCTGTCTGACAGTGATCTGGGGAGTCCAGAGCACTATGAAAGGTCCTTGGGCACAGAAGGTGGGAGAAGTCTGTGGGGGTGCACTGCAGATCTTGTAAGTACATTCCCTAACAGAACTTTTTAACTTATCAAAAAAAGAGAATGAGTAGTACTGATATGATTCAAATGCAGACGTGCAAGTTACTTGTAGGTTTGCCTCAGTAATGCAGTAATGTTGTACTGCCAGTTCTGTGTCCTTCCTCACCCTGTCTTTCTCTGTGGCTCCTAGCATTTCCTGACAGCCATGGGAGGTCTGGTAGCCATCCCGCTGATCCTCTCCAAAGAGCTTTGTCTTCAGCACGACCTGCTCACCCAGAGCCACCTGATAAGCACCATCTTCTTTGTCTCAGGAATTTGCACCCTGCTTCAAGTCCTCTTTGGAGTCAGGTAGGTCAACTGCAAGAAATGGGACATGCAAGAAAATTTATAGATGCAATTTCTAAGTGCTCAGGAGCCAGCTTGCTGTAAAGTTTATCTAGTACTGAGGGTCATTTGTTACCCTTAGGCAATCAGGACATGTGGCAAAGCATACTGCAGTCACTGTACGTGACAGGGCTGCCTCAGTGTTTGGCTTTTGCATTTGCTGGTACTTGATGCATCTTTTGTTGAGCTCATAAGGAATCTGTCATGCAAAATGTAAAGCATTAAAAAAGATGCAGTACACAATATCTGCCTGCTCCTTACCAGAGATCCTATGGCTGTGGCACGTCCCTTTCAATCTGGCCCTGGTCCTCAGTGCACAGAGCCCTTCAGAAACTTTAGGCAGGGGGTAACTGGGAGAAATTGAAGCTCATCTGCCACCTTCAGGGACTCAGGAGAAAGTTAAATACTTTGTAAAAGAAATATCCACAGTGCCCCAAAGAGCCCGGGTTCTTGCTGGCCTTGCAAAATTTCTTCTATTCCTTTTGTCATAACTCTGGACTGCCTCTCTCTTTCCATTTTTTTCCCCCTCCATTATGTCAGGAACAGAATCACACAGAACCTCAGAATTGCAGGGGTTGGAATGGACACCTGCAGCTCATCCAGTCCAACCTCCCCCCCCCGGCTAAAGCAGGTTCCCTACAGTAGATCACACAGGCAGGCATCCAGGGGGGTCTTGAGTATATCTGGAGAAGGAGACTCCACAGCCTATCTGGGCAACCTGTTCCACTGCTCCGTCACTCTCAAATAATTTTTTCCTCATGTTTGTATGGAACTTCCTATGTTCCAATTTGTGCCCATTGCTCCTTGTTCTGTTGCTGCACACCAGTAAAAAGCACCAGGCTCCATCCACTTGACTCCTTCCCAGTAGATATTTATAAGCATTGATAAGTTGCCCATAAGCATTGATAAGCATTGATAAGAACTAGTGTTTCTTGCTTCAGAAGCAAAAATCACACATTGATTGGCTTTCAAATCTGAGTAACCTGGTTAAAACTCTTCTACTGGCAAATCACAGTGCTTTTTACACCTCCTGGGCATTTCCCTAGGGTAACTTTTCCATCATTGTCTGTCATAAGGAATGGTGGTAGACAAACCCCTCCCTGGAGGTAACTCCATTGCTGCAGGTTTAATGGAGAAAGGGGCCTGGAGGTGGCCCGCAATGCTTGCCAGGCCACCGTGGCCACCAAAGAGAGGCAACTTGGTTCTTCTGAGTTCGATTACATTCAAGCTAGGGCACACAGCTATGGTGTGGGCTGTTTGGGTGATTCAAATCCCCTGGGTCCCCCCTGGCTGCCCCCAGAATGACTTGGTGAATATCCGAGAGGGCAGGGAATGTGTGGCTCAGTAGCTGAATGAGGAACAACAGATCAAATTAAGCAGTAAAGGAGCTGATCCTGTAGAATCAGCTTAAATGGCTTTTTCTGTAATAAGGATGTAATTGCCATACTGCTAGCCCTAATTATAAGGCATGAGGATGTTCTCTGTCAGAAAGGTGGACTCAGCCTGGAGCGGAGCCAAAGGAAGTGATGGCAAGGAAACCTAGCCTCGGGAAACAGTTAGAAGCAGATTTCTTTTACTCATTTTACTGCTTTCTCAAAGCCTGTAGTAGCTGATAATTGTGAATCACCAGAAAGACTGTGGGGAAAACAATAAATACAAGGTTGAGGGGATGTTTTTTCCTGGAAAACATCAGTGCTACTGTCCAACGCCCTGAGGAGCCCTCAGCTAAGTGCTCTGCACAGTTCATGATGTCCGTATTTAAGAAAGACTGATTCAGAAGAGGAGAGGTGAAAGGATGTGTTAATGTGGCATGGTAACGGGAGGCAGCTCATTTGTGGAGGTATTGTAAGCGAGATCGGCTGTTTTAGCTTGGCCAAGTGGTGGCTGAGTGGGTCTGGCTGCAGCCTGCAATTAGTCTGAGAGAGCAGAGATGGGATCAGGCAGGGAAAAAACACTTCAGTTAAAATACAGTGCTGGCACATGAACAAAGAGATGGGAACTGGCAGTGGAAATGGGGAGGTTCCTTCCAAGAGTGAGTACAATCTGGGAGCAGCCCTCCAGAAGCAGCAGATGGTGGAAAATCCCAACCCACTGTAACCTGCAGCTCAGTCAGGTGACAGAGCATGAAAAAGCAGTGATGGGTCCCAGGTGGTCATTAGAAACTATCCAAGAAGCTCCTGAGGACATTCAGGTCACTTGTCATTGTGGTCATGCTTAGGCATCATGCAGTGATGATCAGAGCATAACTTCCCCTTCTCTAAACTGGCAATCTTGCAAACCCTGCTGGAAAAAAAAAACCCACATCCCCCATATGCATCACCTCAGCACTCCAGCTTGATGTTAGCCCACCAGCACCAGCTGGGAAACAGCTTCAGGGCCAGCACACCAGGAGCTATAAAGCTGCTGTTAATTCAACAGTGGTGGCACTAGGTCTTCTATGTTTCTTTCTTTTTTACTTTTTGCCTTGCCCAGCAAAATCCTTTGAAGGCTGCAACATGTTTGGATGAATATAATAAATAAGTGACTCCACGGCTGACTGATGTTCAAATAGAACTTGCTGGCTAGTTCTAACAGTGCTTCGGTTGTACATGGCGTGAGTAATTGCAGTGATATAAATACTTGTTGTAAGTGACAGAGATACGGTGCTGTTCCAGCTTTGCCATCGTTCATTTTCCTGTGCTTTCTGATGAATGGTGGAAATGCTTCAGCTTCGGGGAAATTGCAGAAGCATTCACATGGATCACTGCCCTGCTGCTTGTCTGAGCAGGTGCCACTGGGGTATTTGGTTGCTTTGGGAGCTGCTCCCGGGGAGGTTTCTGAGCAGATAAAGCCAAAGCACTTTGCAGGTTTCTCTTGACTTTTTCAGAGCTTGCTGCTGTGTCCATGTAGGTCTCCTTTCCAGTGTCAGTGGAAAAAGAGCACAGGAATTAGCTTTAAAGAAAACCAAGCTCCTAAGATATAAATCACAAATTTCAGTGCCCCTAGCCTGAAGATGGTTATGGCGTGGAGAATAGCCAGTGTGTGCTTGTGTTTATAAGCAGGTTGTGAAGAAAAGTGAGGCACATCAAAGGGACAGAGGAGATAACTGGATATTGGTGAGATTTGGGCACAGGTCAGTGCTAAGCTTTTCTTCAGTCTCATCATCTTTCTTCCTTTCCATTCTCTCCCCCTCCAGCTTTTTCTTTTGGCTGCTTTTATACCATATGCAGCTCTGTGACCTAATCACACCTTAGAAGGACACGTTTCCGTAAAGCAGAGTAGCTGTCTGACTCCAGAACCAGTGTACCTCTCTCTGTCACGGTCACTGCTCTTTGAGTACAAGTGGCAACAATTCCCAAGCACTGTCAGTGATGGAGACCTGCCAAAACAGATCAAAAGACACTGCCAGAGACCATGAGCAGGCTGTGTTTGTTTGTTTGTTTTTTAATTTATTTTGCTTTCCTTTCTCTCACCTAAATGCAGCTGTGATTCCAGCCTTCCTACTTGTCGGCTTTTCCCTCTGTTCTCCTTCTAGGCTGCCTATTATTCAAGGAGGAACTTTTGCGTTCCTGACCCCCACCCTGGCCATGCTGTCTCTCCCCAAGTGGAAGTGCCCTGCCTGGACGGAGAACGCCACGCTGGTGAACACTTCTTCACCTGAGTTCATTGAAGTCTGGCAGACACGGATGCGAGAGGTACATCACATCTTCAGTGGCACCTGTTCTGTGTCAGGGCTGTCTGCTTTCAGGAAAGCACCTCACCTTCCCATCTCCAATGGCCCTTAGCCCCTGCCCTGCTACAGCTTCCTGGGCACCTAGGCTCTGCTGCTGCACTGCCATTATACAGGACACAAAGAGTCCTTGGGTGATTACGGTCCCTGCAAAGTCTCCACTCGTCAAAACAGACCTGTTATCCATAGCCCTGTGTTCCTCATCCCTTCAGAGCCAGCATGAGGGAAGATGCTCAGTACTGCGGGTTTATCACCAAATCTGCAAAGAAAGCAGCTTCACCCCTGAGTCTCCTGGTTGAAAGCAGGATGAGAGCAGCTAATGGCATTTCAGGACTATACTAATACAGCCATTTCTCTGGCTACTTAAACAGTGCTTGTCAAACACAGAAAAGTTCAGAGTGATGACTGTGTCCCCCGAGGTAAACTGATACTCAGAAAAAACAGAGGCTGTCATGATATCCTGTCCTACCACTGTGCTGAAACACCCCAAGTACTTCCCAGGTGGGAGGTGAGTGGAGGCCATGGCTCTATTCCCATTTTCAGAGCAAGAGCTTTTCCCCTGCATTCTGGGGGAGCAGAAAGACCGGGTGCAGGGAAGCTGATGTGTGCTTGAGTGGCACAGCTGGCAGGCACGAGGGAATGAAACAAGCCCTGGTAAAGACTAAATCCTTCAGCCAAGGTGGGAATTGGTGTGCTGGTATTTTGTTGGTCCTTCCCCACATGTAATGCTCAGGAGAGCCCTGCTGTGGTCAGTGGCAGGCCTCCATACCTGTCCATCTTTGGAGACGTGCCTGGCTCTCACACTGGTTTGGTACTGACTTCCTTAAGAAAAAGGTTAAGAAAAAACTTAACAGTTGGAGGTCCATTCACTGTCTGCTCTCTTCCTCCTTTCCAGGTGCAAGGAGCTATCATGGTAGCTTCTTGCTTTCAAATCTTAGTTGGATTTTCTGGTATTATTGGATTTCTGATGAGATTCATTGGCCCCTTGACAATAGCCCCCACCATCACCTTGGTTGCTCTGCCTCTCTTTGACTCGGCTGGGGATAAAGCTGGACAGCACTGGGGCATAGCATTCATGTAAGTATCACTTCCCTAGAGCTCAAGATTTATTTGTGGAGTGCTAACATGCAGAAGAGGGCTTGAGCAAGACACCAGCATGACACAGTTACCTTCCAAGAAGCTTTTAGCCCTCAGCTACACCAGCAACAAAGCAAAAAACAAAAGTGAATTTTAAAAATACTGATTTGGTGAAAACTCATAGTTCTTAGCGCAGTAGAGAAACAAGTCTTTCCTATGTGTCATTGCTGAGGGCAATTTCTGATATAGTTGTCTATGCACACTATCCTACACATCCATTATTTAAGTTAAAAAGACATTTCTAAAGTAACAAAGTTAAGCACTCAGAGTTCTGTATTCCCCAAGTTAGAATAGCTGCTGCTTCATCTCTTGTTTTCAAGCCATGAGGAGGAATTGTTTTCTCCCCGGAGGCCCTGGGGGAGCTCTGGAAATGTCTACATTGTGTGCATGTGCCTTTGCAGCATTGAGAGCATTCTTACAGGGAAATCTGTGTGTGTGCCTTTGTGTATGAGTGTAAAAGTGTTCTTGGTGGAAGAATTTCTTTGATATTTGTAGAATCATAGAATAGTTTGGTTTGAAAGGGACCTTTAAGATCATGTAGTTCCAACCCCCTCCTATAGGCAGGGACACCTCCCTCTAGACCGGGTTGCTTAAAGCCCCATCCAGCCTGGCCTTGAATGCTTCCAGGGAGGGAGGATCCACAACCTCGCTGGGCAACCTGTTCCAGTGTCTCACCACTCTCTCAGGAAGTAAAGAGTTTCTTCCTGATTTCTAGACTAAATCTAATTTCAGAATTCAAATCTACATTTCAAAAACAGTTTCAAAAAATAGAGGTGCCACTGCATGGTTCCCCTGCAGATAAGCATTTTCAGATCCACAATGCAGGTTTAAGATTGGGATAGCATACAGCAGCAACAGCTTGTTTTCCTCTATGACTCCCAACAGTTTGCTAGTGCTTTCAAAGCTGCCTTTGGAGACTCAGAGGTCAGCCTTGAATGCAGCCTGGGAAGGCAGTGTGCTGTCATGGGGATATGATCAGGCCCCAGGTGGGCCTTCTGCTCCCAGCTCTTCTCCTGTCACTGCTAGTTCTGTTCTGCCTGCCTACACCTGCACTCCCAGGCCTCAAAAGCCACCTCTCTTCTCCACCTGCAGTTCCCCACCCAGTTGATCTCTTCCACAAGCACCCCCGTAAGACCCCAAACCCCACCCATCCCCCTGCTCCTCAAGTTCCCTTCACCATTGTTTCTCCCACTACATCTGTGGCTTGTTCTCTAGCTCTAATGATTTGTCGCAGCCACTTTGCTTAGCCAGTCTGAATTCTCTCTTCAAAATCTATTTCCTTATCAGGACTGCATCATTTTTCCACTTCCCTTCTCCAGTCCCTAACTCCTAACCTCTGTTTCTCTCCTGAGCATTTTGCCCAGCAGTGCTGCTCCATTACCAGGGTTTTCCTGCTGTGTCTGGCCCCCGCACACAACCCTGGCCACCCTTTCTGTTCTCTTTTCTGCCTGATCTTCTACCTGTGATAATCCCAGTCCCAGGCAGAAACAGGTGATGGAGAAGGTAGAAGACATGGGCCCTGCTCAGCTCTGCTGTCCAGCCCTACTGCATCCCAGAGCTTCCATAATGGGTGATACCCAATGTTGCCTTGAGAAAATGGTTTGGTGTGTCCTCACTCATTCCTTGGTGATGGTACATACCAGACTTCATCACTTAACAATATTCCAGAAAAAAAACAAAAAACCTCAAAATCTTTATGGCCTGCACGTGCTAAAGTCAGAGGTGTTTTTGCTGAGTACCTGGGACCTGAGATGAATGATCATTGCCACAGACTTGTCATACTTGAGCAGAGTTTTGTGAGAAATAGCAATATGCCTCTCCCCAACAAATTCTACTAACTCTCACATAGGCAGACCTTACTACTGCTCGAGGCAAAATGACCTTCTCAACTATGTCTATTTCTTGAACATCAGTCTTTGAAATAGGTTTAGGATATATTTCTCCAGAAATATTTGGCCTGGGGCAGATGTTTTCCATGGAAATTTTCATTCTAAATGGGAAAAAAGTTAGGCAGAATTATAAGCAGCTGAAAATAGCATCTATTAATGGAATGTGTCAGGCAACCTGAATAATAAGCAGTGACACCTACCCAAGATAGACGAGTGTTCTGCAGTAATTCATCAGGCCGCTGAGCTCCTTTGTTAATGCAAATGCACAAAATGTGCACTGACGCAGTTGGTCTGTGCTCTGTAGCTTTAGAAACCAGCAGTGGAAGCTGGTTCCTCCTCAGACATTCTGCATCCAGTCATTCAGTGCTTTGAATGGCGATTGATAACCTGTGGCGGTCTATCATGGTGTGTCTGTGTGGCCCTGTGCTGCTGTTGGTGAGAGGTGCAATCCCACACAAGGGGCGGGAGAGGAGCTTCACCTCGTGGCCACTGGAGCAAGCCCTGGGGGCTTGGGGCAAACGTGGGGACCACTACTTTTGGTGCTGTTTTTGGGGGTCATCTGGAGTCCTGGGAATCAGGTAGTCAGGCTTCCAGTTCACATGGGGACAGGTGGGCATCTGGACACACACTTTGTCTCATGGTCTGTTTTTCCCTCCTCCCAGGACTATTTTTTTCATAGTTCTGTTCTCTCAGTACCTGAAGGACGTCCCCGTGCCACTGCCATCGTTTCGGAGAGGCAAGAAGTGCCACTTCTCCCCCATCTACGTCTTCCAGATCTTCCCGGTACGTTAGTGCTCCCGGTGACCTGGGCGGCATGGCAGAGGGACCAGCCTCACCCTGCTCAGGCTATCTGGGCTGTTTCCACTCACTTCAAGTGGACTTAGCACTTCCCAACCCAGGCTATGCTGCAAGGGGCAGCGAGGAGAAGGGGAGAAGGACCCATGGCACCTGTCTGTGGGGCAGAAAGGAGGGCCACCAGGATACTTGCTGTCACTCTCCCTCCATCCCGTGTGCATGCTCATGTGCGCACAGGGAAAGGGTTGGGCAGGAGAAGGCCTTGTCCCAGACCTGTCTGTAGTTGCTGGAGATGCGGCTCTGCCGTAACCAGCTCTCGCTGCTGAATGTGACGGGCAGGTGCTGCTGGGGCTGTCCCTGAGCTGGCTGCTCTGCTATGTGCTGACGGTGACCGACGTCCTCCCCACGGACCCCACTGCTTACGGCCACCTGGCACGGACAGACACCCGCGGGGACGTCTTGTCCCAGGCTCCCTGGTTTCGGCTCCCTTACCCAGGTACTGCGACAGCTGCACAACCCTTTCCCCTACCCCTTGCTGCTGTACCCTGCCCACCTCACAGCCACCACAGGGAAGTGAAGTGCCAAAAATCAGGCAAACACACACAAGCACCTTTACTGTTCTTCCCTCTCAGTAGATTTTGGAGTAAATCTACTGAGATTCACCCCGCTGATCTGAACCAGGCTCTTTATCTGCAGGACAGTGGGGAACGCCAACAGTCAGCTTGGCTGGGATATTCGGCATCCTCGCCGGAGTGATCTCCTCCATGCTGGAGTCCATGGGGGATTACTATGCCTGTGCCCGCCTGTCTGGTGCCCCACCGCCGCCGAAGCATGCCATCAACCGTGGGATCGGTGTGGAAGGCATTGGCTGCCTCCTGGCTGGGGCCTGGGGAACAGGGAACGGCACCACGTCCTACAGTGAGAATGTGGGGGCCCTGGGCATCACCAAGGTGAGCGTCACACGGCAGGGTGGCAGGGTGCCCTGCCCTCCTGTGGATCTCCTGAGTGTGGTTACAAGTGCGTTGTGTACATTGGTGTGGAAGGCTTCTTTAGCCCAAATCTGCGTATGGGAGAAGTACAGGCTGTTGTTACTCATGGCTCCCGGATTAGGCTCCTGTAAAGAGAATGTTGCACAGAGCTATTCTGGAAAGTTCCTGAGGATTTATCAAATACTATCTATCTACCTACCTATCTACCTGTCTATCCTCCAAAATAAATGGAAGGAGAGGAAAGGAGATCTTTAATAGGGCTTCAAGTTCCACAAGTTTCAAAACCCAAGGATGGCAATCATGTGAAAGGTAGATCATTTCTTTGAGATTATAAAATGTGATGGCAAATGGTACGTGTTTTTACCTCTCTTTAAAGTTGTGTGAATTCCCTGAGTATCTTATTGCTCTTATAAGGGAAAGAAATTTCCAGAGATAGATAAGCTTGACAATCAGCTCATAGATTTTCACTAAGCTTCATTGCTAGGGGATGGGTACAACCATCAGCCAACTTGAAAAATATTTCTAAATTATTGGCAAATAAGCTGCGAGTCTGTAAATAAAAGCAGAGGTTGACTTACAGCTCCTGAACTATATTAGCTATTTTGCTGTATTTTATATACCTCAAAATAACCATTTTTCACAGTGGTTGACTGAAGTGGTTGTTTCTAACTGCATGGAGTCCAGTTTAGCCTGTCACCCATACCTTGTCACAGTCTGGTTGGTACATACTGACTCTATACCTGAGCCTCTTCTCTCATGTCTGCTGATATGACCATAGTGCAGAAGTGCCCAGACCCACAATTGTCAGTTTATAGGACATGCCTTGTCCTCATGTACTCCAAGTCCTTGCACAGACATGCCATCTGTGCTGATTCAGGGGACAGTCCACTGAGATCCCACCTCCGCTCTCCTTGTTCAGACTTAAGAGCCCGAAAGACAGTCTCATAGAATCATAGAATGGCGTGGGTTAGAAGGAACCTCAAACATCATCTAGTTCCAACCACCCTGCCATGGGCAGGGCTGCCACCTACCAGCTCAGGCTGCCCAGGGACCCATTAAGCCTGGCCTTGAGCACCTCCAGGGGTGGGACATCCACAGCTCTCTGGGCAGCTGGGCCAGTTTTCTTGTTTCCCTGACATAATTGAAGCAAACTCTAAACTAGAAGCTTTAGAAGCAGATGCTCCCAGTTTTTTTTATCAGTGGATTAGTTAATTTGCCTTTGAGGCCAACTCCATTGATTGGGTAATTTGACATTTGACAATTTTGGCAAATTAAGAATCTGAAGCTTCATTCTAATCTTGGAACAAATAGATCTTGTAGCCTTTATTAAATTACTGCTTTGATGGTAATGCTGTCCCAAGGTTTTAGGCCAAAGAATATAAGAAGTGCACCTGAAGGCAATGCATGATTTTATTTTGAAACTCCCCACCAAATCTTACTCATTTCTTTCACAATCAGGTAAAACTTAGTATTTCATAAAAATGTGCCTTTAAAATATTTTAAGTAATATTTAAAAAGGGACAATACCAGTTACTGGCAGTGTTTTGGCTGAAAGCATTTGCAAAAAACCCTTGCAGAGAAAAACATGGCATTCTTCAGATACTTCAGTGGAAGGATTAAAATAATTAATTGAACTATAAACTGTTTGCAGAGGATTACAGAACTTCTCTGCTTAAGACACAAATGCTGTAAATCTTAGTGTGATTCTTTAAGCTGTCCAAGTTTTAGTGTGGAAAAATGTATCTTGAATTCATGGAATCATAGAATCACAAGGTTGGAAAGGACCTGCAAGATCATCTAGTCCAACTGTCTTCCCATTACCATTGCTCCCACAAGGCACTAAACCATATCTCATAGCTCCTCATCCAGATGCCTCTTGAACGCTGCCAGGGACGGTGACTCCACCACCTCCCTGGGCAGCCATTCCAGTGCCTGACCGCTCTCTGAGAGAAAAAGTTTTTCCTTATGTCTAATCTAAACCTCCTCTGGCACAACCTGTGGCCATTTGCTCGGGTCCTGTTTGCTGCCTGGGAGAAGAGGCCAAACCCCTCCTCATCACAAACTCCCTTCAGGAAGTTGTAGAGTGCAATAACGTCTCCTCTGAGCCTCCTCTTCTCCAGACTGAACAATCCCAGCTCCCTCAGCCGCTCCTCATAAGTCTTGTGCTCCAGACCAGATTCATTGCCCTTCTCTGGACACGTTCCAGGGCCTCCATGTCTTTCTTGTAGTGAGGAGCCCAAAACTGAACACAGTACTCGAGGTGCGGCCTCACCAGTGCTGAGTACAGGGGGATGATTACCTCCCTGCTCCTGCTGGACACACTATTTCTAATGCAGGCCAGGATGGCATTGGCCCTCTTGGCCACCTGGGCACATCGTTGGCTCATGTTCAGCCGAGCATCAACCAACACCCCAGGTCCCTTTCCTCTTCATGGTCATCCAGCCACTCTGCCCCAAGCCTCTCAGCACTGCATGGGGTTATTGTGGCCAAAGTGCAGGACCCGGCACTTGGCCCTGTTGAACCTCAGCCTATTCACCTCAGCCCAGTGATCCAGCTTATCTAGATCCCAAATTTAATTTCTGTAATCTGTAAGTGTCTCTTTTGTCCCTTTGCCTGTCAGATACTCTTTTTCTTTCCTATTCACACACTCTAATAGCCTGAATGAAGTTTGGTGCTTCATCCCATCTTTGTTGTAGTGAGGGACTAGGAATGACTCCATGGCTCTTCCTAGAGAAGAATGAGAGGAAGATGGGTTGACTGAAGCTGGGTGTGTGATGGCAGGTAGGGGCAGGCCAAGAGACTTTCCCAGTTCTTATTAGCCTGGTGTTGATCGTGTAAAGGATATAGCAGATCCAAGAGCTCAGGATGGAAGCAGCCAGGCTGACCAGCTCTGCTCTCCCACATATTGGTCCACAGAGAGAGGATTGCTTGGTGCAGGACACCTAGTTGAAAGCCATTTTGAGGTGGAAACCTAACCTCTGGTGGAAGTGTTGTCCAGTGAATTAAATGGGAGTAGCCTGTGGGTATGCCACAACATTTCTACACTGCAGTGAAAGCAGAGCTGTATGTGGAGATTAGTGTGCTCTTAATAATGTGCTTTTTGTTTCACAGTGAACTGTTAAGTCCTGATAGCAGTGGGGGAGAAGATAACGAAGCAAATGGGTGTGGATCCATGATTGTTGTCAGGGTGCTTATTATGATAAATATTTCCTAAGTCTACAGCTACAGGGACTTTCCACACAGTGTGAGCTTCCCATCTGAACCCAAAGCTTGGAACCGAATGTGCCACTGAGTGCTTTGGTTGCAAGCCCTGCCCGGCAGATCTGTGCTCACTGGTGCGTCACTGCCTGCTCTTCCTCCCACCCCAGGTAGGGAGTCGCATGGTGATTATTGCTGGTGCCTGTGCCATGCTCCTGAGCGGTGTCTTTGGGAAAGTGGGGGCAATGCTTGCCAGCATACCCACCCCTGTCATCGGTGGCATGTTCCTCGTGATGTTTGGCATTATCACCGCGGTGGGGATTTCCAATTTGCAGGTAACAGCTCTGTGAGCACCTTTTCATTCCTAGGAAAGGTTACTTTGGTTTCAAGCCAGATTCTCACCAGCCTGAGTCAGACTTAAGCTGGGCTGCAGCAAATGCAAACATTTGTACTGGCAGTTCCTTGGGTGAAGATGAGGGTACTTACGCAGAGAGGTCAAATCACCAAGAGAGGTTCCTGGTTGGGACAGGGCTTGCAGGCACCTGATTAATGCCCCAGCAGTGCCAGGGCTGCTTATCCCCGTCTCATGGTTTATCTGTAGGAAGCTGTTATCAGCAAGGGAGGAGTTTCTGTAGCTGCTCCTATGGATGATTTTTCTCCATGTTCTATGGTAATGTGCTTTTAGAGGAGGGCTCTTTGAGTAGAGGTCTCAGGCTGGGCAAGGGTCTCAGTAAAAGGTTTCATTTCCAATTCCCCCAGTGGCGATGGCTGAATCACACCTTTTCCTGGTGTCTCAGCTGTAGACCACAGAGTGTTTCACCATCTGACTGTATCTGCCCTATACAGTTCATAGTGTGTGCCATACATTTTTGAAAGCATCTGCTAAGTTTGGTTCAGCTTCAAGCAGAACGTTGTTCTAACACTTGTCATTGGGTTCGTGTGTACATCTGAGCATGGCTCACTAATGAATCCATGGATTTTGGTCATTCCAAAGTGGCAGTAGTAACGTACACAATTTCTCTGTGCAGTACACAGATATGAACTCCTCCAGAAACATCTTTATATTTGGATTCTCTGTGTTTGCTGGACTCACAGTTCCCAACTGGGCAAACAAAAATAATACGCTGCTAGAAACAGGTGAGAAGTGACAGCACATTTTAGAAGTGTTTCCTGTAGTGGAGAACTGAAGCAAAGGCTGATCTAGAGCAATCTTTTAAAACATTTTTTTTTTCCAGACAAAATCATGAAAGCTGTGCTTTGACTGTTGTCTGTTGCTTTCTGGGAGTGCTGCTCTTGTCCTCTGCTCCGATGCCTCCCTTGCATTGCCAAATCTTAGGCTCTGTTTTGGGATTTGCAGGTCTAGTCTAAACAAGCATGCGTCTTGCAGCCTCTTGGCATTGAATCTGTGCTGGTTGAATATGTCTCTTTGTTTTTCCTCTAGAAATCATCCAGCTGGACCAGGTGATCCAGGTGCTTCTCACCACTGGCATGTTTGTGGGAGGACTCCTGGGGTTTATCCTCGATAACACCATTCCAGGTAGGATTTTGCTGAAATGAGCTAAGCTACAAGACTCTGTCTGCCCTAGGGTTTGTCACTCAATATTTTTTGTCCTCATTACCACTGCTCTATGGGTAGAAGCTGTGATAGCAGCAACCACGAAAGTCTATGTCACTGAACTCCTGGAAAGGAGTGAGGAACAGGAGAGACATCAATGGAATGTTCGCTGGTTCCAAAACAGTATCTCATTAAAAAAAAAAAAAAAGGACTAGTTTTTCGACAACCTAATTTGAGGAAAGGTTAATTCAGTAAAAAATGTCTTTTACGTAAAATGCTAGCCTGGGTCATGGTGGTTGAAAGGAGAGAGAAAGGCAACTGCAGAAGGGGGAACATGGTAGGAAGTATTTTTTCCCTGCTTATAGGATATTAGGAAAAATTTCTTCTCAGAAATAGCAGTACTGCAGTGGCACAGGCTGCCCAGGGTGGTGGTGGAGTCACCGTTCAAGAACCATTTGGATGTGGCACTGAGGGATGTGGTTAGTGGGCGTGGTGGGGATGGGCTGACAGTTGGACCGGGTGATCTTAGCGGTCTTTTGCACCCGTAATGATTCTATGATTCATGGTAGGCAATATGTTGATGTGTGCCTGCTTATGAAAGCTGCTGAAATTGAGGTTTAACTGCTACCACATCAGTGGAAAGCAGGATATAGGACCAGTAGCTGCCCCTCACAGCCAGCAAAGACCCTCTGATTTTCATCAAGCCTAGGGGGGGATGGCATAACAATAGGAGAGGAAGTTCTACAGAAAGAGAGCAGGAAGGGCACTCTGTTAACCAGACTCTTTTATTATCTCAGACTTTTTGAAAAGCCAATATCCTTCTGGCTCATTAATTTTATTGTACCCTTGATCTTCAGCTCCTCCAGGCAGAATTTGTACGCTCACTCCCTTTCTCAAGAGGGACTTGGCCATTGCAACAATTACAGACATTTAGCAATTGCTAGCTAAACTTTATTCCCTTACCTCATGATATCTGAGCAGTTAACACCCAGCTTTGCTTTTCTAGCACTTTATGATGCCTCTTGAATAGTTCTTCCATCCCCCACGGCTTCTGAAAACCTGTTTTAGTATCTTTGATTCCCACGGGAAGCAGTAGAGAAGACTGGAAGCCACTGCAGGAAGATGGGTATCATCTAGCAGCACAGTAGCTAGTTTTTGTAAAGTTTTGGAGCTAGAAGGGTTTAAGTGCAGGGAATCTCTACGTTGCAGTGGGTCTGCTGGGATTTGAGAGCGAAATGTGGAGTGCACAAGGCAGTCATATGTTCAGAACACCCATTTTAGAGTTTGAAACACAACAATTTCCTTTTCACTTTCACAGGAACACAGGAGGAGCGGGGGCTCCTGGCCTGGAAGCACAGCCACAAGGGAGAGGCAGACAACTCCCAGCTCATTTCCAAGGTCTATGATCTTCCATTTGGCATAGGCACTAAATACTGCGCTGTCTCTTGGTTTCGGTATCTCCCTGCTTGCCCCAAAAAAGTACCTGGTGGTAAGAAAATGGATGAACTGAAGGCTTCTGGACAAGAAAGCAGTGTTAAAGCAAGCTTAGAAAGAGACTCTGAGATAGGTGCTGATACAAGGATATAAGCTCCAGGCCTGAAGGTGAACTCATCTCTCAAGCAGAGGTATGAAATGCATGTCTGAAGACCCCATCGCTTGAGCTGGAGCAAGAGAATGACAGTCCTTTCTTTTCTTAACTCTGTCTCCAGTGCCACTGGTGACCTTTAGGGAATCATTTTTCTTCTCCCTGCTCCTGCCTGCCCACCTCTAGGAAGAACACAGTCCTGCTTTGGGAAGTGCCTGGGAAGGATGTTCAGTTTCCTTCCTTGCACTGAGCCTTGGGGACCCTGAGGAACAGCTGTTAGGCTGAAGCAGAGCTCTTCCTTTCCCCTTTCCTGACTGCTCTCAGGGCCACAGGAGAAGGCGTTTCTACTGCTCGTATGCATTCTTTGGGCTGAGGTTTGTCCCCTCCACCTTAATCATCTGTAATGGCAACGTTCACCTCTCAGCTTGTGGTTTACACCTTTTCCTGGCCAAAGGGAAGAAGCGGGCACCTCTAGGCCATGACTCATCTCATTCCCGTGACACTTCAAAGTCGAATGGTGTTGGAAAAGCAGCATCTAAGGTTAATGGGATGAATTGTCTTCTGAAGTTGCCTCTCCTTACCTACACTGCAGGGGGATCTACAGACTTTACTTAGGTTATCGATCTGTTAGAAATAACAGACTTTACTGAGAGGAATCTGAGCTGGGATGCTGGGAGCCAGCTTCCCCAGGGCACCAAATTGCACAGAGATGAAGGAATCTTCATCAGAGATGAAGGACGAAACTTCTGCTTGTAGTGTGACATACTTCTGCTACTGCTAAGTTCTGTGTGTCCCCACCTGCTTTGGTTTGGCGATTGCGTAGTGACAGCCACTTCCCTGGAAAACAACCTGCAGATTCTTGCTGCTTTCTACACTCAGCAGAAACAGCCTTAACCTGTTAATAATGTGACTGCACATGGTGCTGGCTGCTGGTGGCATGTAATAATATTGCTGTAGCATTCAGCTGTCATTTCCTGCACTGAGATTTATACTCAGATAGATGTATTTTGGGAAGAATAAATAACATATGCAACTGAATGATATTTCTTGGGTTGATTTCCACAGCGAGTGGCAGGTTGTATTCAAAGAATCACAGAGGTTTCAGGTTGGAAGGGACCTCTGGAAGTCATGTGGGCCAACCCTTCCTCTCAGGTCAGGTGGCACATGGGAGTGTCTAGTCGGACTATGGCTGGAGAGCCACAGCTGCTTTGGGCAACCAGTTCTGGTGTTTGAACACCCTCGTGATGAGAAACAGCTTACCTCAAGTCTAACTGGAATTTCCAATGCATCAACTTCTGTCTGTTGCCTCAACACGGTTCGCCTCTCAGAAAAGTCTGACCCAGTCTTCTCTGTACTCTGCACTGTACAGCTGAAGGCTGTGATGTGGTTTCTTCTTAACCCTTCAATCTCAGCAGAATCTGGGTGGTTTCAGTGAAAACACCTTATTCCTCATGCCTTCTACAATCTGGGTCTTTGGTCCCAGCTTTAGCTTATTTTTACTGTTAAGGGGCATATTTTGCCCAAGGATGTGGTGGAGTCAGCATCCCTGGGGGTATTTGAGAAATGCGTGGATATGGCACTCAAGGACAGGATTTAGTGGTGGACTTGGTAGTATTAGGTGATGGCTGGACTTGATCTTACAGATCTTTTCCAACCTAAACGATTCTATAATTCTGTGATTCTGTATTGGTGTCTTGTCTCTGGGAGTAAGTATGAACAGAGCAATCTATTGTGCACGTTGGGATCCTAAAAGATGAAACAATATGGTAGTCTGCTCTTACTAGCGAGTTTGAAAGCCTCCATTCAGGACTGTGGTTGAATGCCTTTGGAACAACAACAACAACAAAAAAAATGATTTGCATATTTCACTATGCCTGATTCCTGCCCAGGTGGGATTTTACAGAGGTCCTGGGCATCTCAGCTCTGACACTGCCTTAATTCTCCACTGTTGCCCACACCTCTAAGCTCATTTACTGATAGCCTATATTCCCAGGAGATCTAGCAGATAAACCCCCAGTCTTACACATTGCTCTCAGGTTTACTTGTGCCGTAGCATATGTGTGGAAGCAAGCAGTTAATCTGCATCACCCTGTCCCTGTGCCCTGTCAGGCTGCTGCTGGCCAAACCCAGCATATGCTGCAGGAATGGTTTATTGGCAGCAGGATGGCAGCTGACGAATGAGGTACCATGACCGCATCTTGCATTTCCACCCTGCTGCCATTGCCTACACCCTCCTCCTGTACTTGGTTGCCAGCTCCCTGGGGCAGAGCACGAGTAGGGCCTGTCCTTCATTGCAGCACAGCCCAAAGCCCAGGCAGCACAGACAGCGGTGCTGTGTCTGGTGCTGCTGAGACTCGAGGCACTTCTCAGAAGCTATTTCTGTCCCTGTTTCAAGCTCAGGCTATTAACTGCCCTTTGAAATTTCCCCTTTGGTGTGTTTGTTTTATGCCTGTTGTTATTTTTTTTTTTACTCAGAGGGACATCTCTAAATTCTAAAACGAAGTAGGCAGGGGTGATGCTGCAGGGCTACCACTCCCTGCCGGCTGCATATGGCCACTTGAGGTTTGGAAACAACTTTGACTTTGCACCACAGGCTGCAGCTTCTGTTTATTTGCTCCTTGATAAGTGAAAGATGAAGGGATCCTCAGGTGCAAAACTGAAAACCTGAAGGCTGTTCTGGACTGCCTGGGAACAGCAAGCTGCCTGCCACCTGGGTTACCCTTTGCTCCTGTTTACTCCTCATAACGTGCTGAAGTCGGGCAGTATGGGGTGATCCTGCTTGCAGCTTATGGAGGTGCACACAGTGGACTGCCAAAGTGAAGGCAGCAAGTCCTGCTGTTCAAAGCTGGAGAGAGCTGGTGAGGGATACGTGCTTGTACCTAAGTTACGCTGGCTCTGGACCAGCTCGTTTTCATAGCTTTCTAACAAGATGAGAACTGGGCAGTGATGGGAGCTGCTCCGTTATGTTCACAGTGTTGTGATGATAAAAATCATAGAATGGCTTGGGTTGGAAGAGACTTCAACAATCATCCAGTTTTGACTCCCCTGCTGTGGGCAGGGCTGCCAGCTGCTACATCAGACTGTGTAGAAGCTGCTGTGATTTACAGAAGCTGGTACAGGTGCTACAGCACAGCTGTAATGCACCTGGCCTCATTCTGTCCAGCTCAGCCTAGTCTGCCTCCACAATGGCCTCACTTCCATGGCTGCTTTCAGGTTTGCCATTGCTCCCTCCCTGCTGCCTTTCTGCCTCAAGCTCCTTCTCCTTCCCACTGCTCTGCCCCAGCAGCCTTTTCCAGACTTTTTCATAAGAAGTTTCAAGACCAACCACTGAGCACTGAACAATGTGGTGCCAGTGCACACACAGCAATACTATGCTCAGGAACTAAGGCTGCTTCCCTGCCAAGGCAGAGCAGTCTTTGCACACTGGGGCAGCTCAGCCTCTGGCTGGGTGGTGATGGCTCAGCACGAGAAGGCTGCCTTCCCACATCACACACAGGCTTGCATCCTGCAAACTGGTCATGCCCCAGGAAGAACCGAAGTAATGTGTTCCTCATCCTCTCCTTAAAGACATAAATGCCTCCCGCAATACCTTTTGCAATAGTTATTTCTTACCTTCGCACTACCTGAACGTGCCTGTTGATTCATGTTTGTGTTCAAGCCTAAAATTCTCCTGGTGAAGCATCAAAAGCTCTCCCATGTGATGATCAAGGGAATACATCTACATTCCATGGTGACCACCTAGAATTGCCTCCTCTGGTAAATGATGGGCTGAAAGTCAATTGAAAATGCAATATTTCTGCTGCTTAATTCTGTCCTGGATTGGCCTTCAAAGCATGGGGATTGAGAGCTAATAAAAAAAAAAGGTTGTTAATCCTTCAATGTTATCTACTCACATGGCTCTCCTACAGGTTTGCCAAGTGTGACCTCAACTGATGCAGTAACTGAGGTGGAAGAGTGAAAGGCTTGTTTTTGTAACAGAACTGACCAAATGTCACGTGGCAAATGGAACTGGAGATGGCAGCGAGCTGTAAGATGTGAAGGAGATGCTTTAAGCTGTAAAAAAGTAGATTCCAGACTGAGAAAAACTAACATTTTCCCACATAACTGCAGAATGGTAAGAAAGGACACACAGGACATTTCATGCAAACATTTACACATTTGTCTCTTGTTTTCCTTCCTTTAGGAAAGAATGATTTGACCTCAGATCCCCTGAAAAACCTATACACGTCTCAAGCATCACGTGACCCAAAACCCAGGCCCTCCATAGCAATATATACATGGTACTTTAAAATGAGAGGGGAAGTGGGAGGAGGGGACCTCAATATACTGCCAGAACACTGTCCGAGTCTGCAGAAAGCTGCTAATGACAGCTCAGAGATGTGAATGATCTGTTTTAACTTCACAGCATTTTTAATTTCAAGACACCATCTGAGCAGTACTACTCATCAAAGAACAAGATGCAGCAGAACAGCACAGGGGGCTTTGCTCTCTTTCAGCTTTACACGCTTTACAAAAATAATCCACAGTTTGTGATTGTACTTGCATCTCTCCAAGCGATTTGGGAGTGGGTGGCCACTACAGTTGTCCTCATAGATACAGAAGAGCCTCATGTCGCTCTCTGTGAAGAAATTCCTCTGTTGTTTCCAGCCCAGGCTAAAGAACTGTAGAGGAAAGCATTCACTGCCAGGATGCTGGGAGGCACGCTGTGAGTTTTGCAGGTAGCAGTCTGGAGCGCGTAGGTTGCCATGTCCTCTCTGCATCTCTTCCACAGCTCACCTTAGGCAAGGTCACCAAACTGCACGTGCTTCAGTGTATTTGTGAAATGAGGTTAAGCATTAAAAAGTCAGAGAGAAAAATAATTCTTCCTTTAGGTTTTATAAATATTTTTAACCTGGAACGTTTAAAAGTATAAATTGCTCAACTGATAAGTTATGAAGCACTTATGAGGAAAGGGAAGTGAACAGTAACAAACCACAACACAGTGTCTCCCCATTCTGATTGGAGAGGTGTTCCTCTGGAAGAGGCATAATCTCTTCACATGCCTGCTGTATCCAGTGATGCTTGGCAAAACATTGACAAACAGGGATACTACTTATAAATCTTCATCATCGAAGGTCTCCGTGCACCGCAGCATTACAGTCTCATAATCAAACTGAAGATCTTCTTCCTGAAACCATCCCAAAGCCAGGCAAGGTTAAAAACCACAAGAGTTGATTGTGTTCCCAAGTGCCATGAGCCCTGCTTCTGCTCTGAATCAGCAACCAGCACCTCTCAGTCAACTGTCTGTGGTGCCTGATGAAGAATGTCTTAGATTCTCAACTAATTTCATTCTAAAATCACAGGTCTTCACCCTGCCTCTATCTACATCATTTAGACACACATTACTGACCATGGTAGCAAGCACATCAAGTAACAGGCTCTGAGGATATGTGAACTTCCTTGAGCCCCTAACTTGCACTGTCTTCAGGCTTTGCTGCTCTTTTAGCAACAGAGGGAAATGGTTTTCTTGACCATCTTAAAGAGCGTAAGTGGCTCTTGAGCAATCAAAGTCCAGGACACGAAAGTGTTTGTGTCTGCAGACTGTGAAACAACAAATGTACACAGTCCAACAACAGTGCTTAGTAATTGGACAGTTAATCTCAAATGGCATTAACACGGAACTGGCATGTAATGACCACAAGAAAATCTGTTACCTTATCAACTCTGCAGATGGAAGGGACAGAGGCTGCCTTTCACACATCAGTCAGGCACACACCGGTGACCCTGCCTTTAAGTACAGTACCTGCTGCTTGCCTCCATATCATCATCTACTATGTGTGCACAGAGCAACAGGACACCACTTAACCCTTGGGATAATTATGCCACAAGCACTGCCCAAACTCTCGGGCAAATGTACCAGCATTGGTACTTCATTGAGAGAGTGGTCTGCAGGGATTCAGACACATACACAAGGTAAGCAAGAAGGTCTTCTGTCGAGGATAAGTCCAGGAATCTTCAGTGCACTGAGTAACCCAGCGTCTGGGTTAAGTTATGTAGCCTACACTGAACTCTGCTGCTGCCTGAGGTAGTGTTTCAAACTAGCTGGAATATTTCCTAGACACACTCAGCTGCACTTCCATAACTGTCTCCAAACTATTTGCTCAGAGGTACAGCTGAATTTCTGCTCTCAAAACCAAAAATTTGTCAGTCCAATTTTCTTGCCTCTTGGCAGGACTCTAGATGTGCTGTACCACAGTTATCTAAACCAAAACAGACTGTGATCTTTGCATTATTGGTACTATCTAGTCTGGGTAATTTCTGCTCACGTTCCCTTTTTATTGTCTTATCACAGACAATTCAAAGTTTCTGAATAAAAGAAAGTGTTCTGCTTCCAATTTGCAGCATTTCACTGCCACCTCCACCGCTTTATCTGAGAGCTGTAAGATGGGCTTGGGCTCACACACAGTCATACAGCACCAAGCAGAGGGCAAAAGCAGCTCTTAGCCAGGGAAGACATTCACAACTGGAAAACACACACCTTGCATTATGTTGTTCTTGCTTTTCTATGCATCTTCATTTCACAGTCATATGAACACAGAAAGAGCCCTGTTTTTATGCAGAACAGTTATTCACAGACCAAATGGCTGTGTATATCAGTGCTTGGTCTCTGACAATGGCCAGGAGTGGATGTTTAGACAAAGAGTGCAGGCATTTTGCATGCAATGTGCTCTGTCTCCCTAATACGTGCCCCTTCATTCTGGCACACTGTGCTGTGAGGATGTTTAGAATATGAAATTACATCTGGACCTTCGTCCAGATTTATTAACTGTCAATCGACTCATCCCTGGGGAATTAACTCTGGTAATCTGCAACTTCTTAATATACTGTGTGTCCACTTCATTGGGTGCTGTCTAGTTCTGATGTCAAGAGGCAATGGATCATCAGTCTGTGTACCAAATCCAAATCATTTAGGATCAAAATGCTCTCATGCCACCCCCCAGACATTTTCACTGAAGAGTCCTACTCTAGTAGCTCCTGTTTAATAGCTTTTACTGTGCCTGCTGTCATTCCCTGCACCTCCGTTAGTGCTAAGGTCTCCAGGAGACTGTAGGAACCAAGTGACATGCAGAAACTGTTTTGTAATAGACTTAGACAGCAGTGCAACTCTGGTTTTTGGTTCTTTGTGTTGTCGTTTTGGGTTTTGTTTGATTGTTGTCTCACTATCCCTCACCACAAATATTCTGTTTTCTTTAAAGGAGGATCTGCTCAAGTAACAGAGACTGCATGGGAGCTAGGTGACAGTAGAACATAGAGCAACAGTGGCCACTGTAGAGGCACAATCTGAGCCAAAATAAGCATGATCTTGCTGAGTGATCTCTCCTTTTTGGTCCTGTACCAATGTGCAAGTTCTCAGACACCTTCTTGGCAAGAGGACAAGAACAGGAGAACTAACACTGCAAACACAATGATTTCTGGCTCAGTGAATCTGCACCAGTGGGCTGAAGTTAAGACACAGCACAACAGCTGCTCTCTTTTAAGAGCTGTTCTCTTTCAAGAGCATAATTACCCTACTCTCAAAGCTTGCCAAACAGGGGCTCAGGGTAGGGAAGCTGGCACCGAGACAAAGCACGGGGTGGTCCCACTGAGTTCAGAATCAAGAGGTCGTGGGTTATGGATGAAGCAGGCACTGCTTCATCAGCTTAGATGAGATCACTCAAGCATTTCCACATGGAACTTTCATGCAAACATTAAGTTAAAAAATCCTTTGTGTCATTTGCCATTTTGAGTAATATTCTAAGCAATAACAGCACCTCAAACCTCGCCTCTTACAGAGGCAATCCTACTGACATCTGAAGCGATAAACCCTTGTTTTAATGATTCCGGACACTATGATCTGAAGCAAGGGAAATCTCTTTCTGACAGTGACAGAAATATACTGCTCCTTCTGTAAGGAACCCTTTGGCAAAGCTTACCTGGCAGAACTGTGTATTAGCAAAGAAAAGGCTTTTTAGGAAGTCAGTGATCTGCAGATAGAGTCTGTGGTCATCCTCTGGATTGTCAGAAATGCCGCTTGTAAATGAAGAACTGAAAATGGAACAAGAGATCCTATTTAATTTCCTCTTCCCTCTTTTCCTCATCCTCCTTACTTTCTCTCCTCCACATTTTACTTACAAATTATAGAAGACTTAAATTGTTTCCATGACAAATCTGATAAGAAAGACAATAGGTGGGAAAGACAGGAAGGAGCAGAGGTGTATTGAGGAAATACTGTCTAACAAGTGCAGGAAAGATAGCTAAGAACTGAGAACTGCAGTATAAGAAACTACTACCTCAACAAAGAGATCTACTCATACACTACAGCTGTGATAACACTGTTCTAGGGAAAGGTACACATCCATCATAACAGAGAACAAAAACAACCATTCGGCAGTGTATTTTGTAGGGCTGTTCCAAGAAACAACTTTGACTTCTTCTGTAAAGTTTTTGAGAGAACACAATAAAAAATGTGGTCACAAAATCACACAGCAGCTGTTTACTGGCAAGTTCGTACTCAGGTGATCGGTAACTCTGGTACTAAGGTCAGATACTCTGGACCTCACCTCTGTGCTCTCCCTGGGATCTTACAAAGTTCTGCACCACACCTCTGTCCTGAACTATAAAGCATAGGGTGATAGGAAAAAGAAGGACACATGAAAAATGCTGACTACTGAAACATTAATCTAATTTGGGGCTTCAACCAGACTGGCACAGATGATGCCAATACATGTGCAGTGTTAACAAAGTTTGCTTTTCCTTGTTTCAAAAGCAAACAGCAGTTATGACCTAATAAATGTAATTTAATGGATATATATTTTGTTAAGCTTTACAATATAAACATATTTAGATGAACAACCAGAACAATCTTACTTCTCTTCATGCTGTTCTGGAAGTGCAGTGTGGAATTACAGTGAAGAAAAAAAGATTCACACTAAAGAACTCCCTAACTATGGAAAAATTAGTAGCTAGATTAAAAAAACAAAACATAAAAAACACTATTTGGAAAGAGAAAAAAAAATCTAACCAAGACTAAGCAGCAAGAACATGTAAGAGATGAATCAGAAAGTGATTTTCTTCTTGAAGAGAAAAACCTTTTCTTTCTTTGGTCTACTGGGAAAATCAAAGGCAGTGCTAGTTTTGTATCTGTATCTGTTCCTTCTTAGGTAATAGTGATGTGACCTGCAGAGAATCAGAGAATCATTGAATGGCCTGGTTTGAAAAGGACCACAATGATCATTGAGTTTCAACCCCCCTGCTATGTGCGGGGTCGCCAACCAGCAGACCAGGCTGCCCAGAGCCACATCCAGCCTGGCCTTGAAGGCCTCCAGGGATGGGGCATCCACAGCCTCCTTGGGCAACCTGTTCCAGTGTGTCACCACCCTGTGTGTGAAAAACTTCCTCCTAATATCTAACCTAAATCTCCCCTGTCTCAGTTTAAGACCATTCCCCCTTGTATTTCTTTGACCTTACTGCTCAGGCCAACCACACTTCAGCTTTATCATTTCTTTCTGATGAAATTAGGGTACTCGAACAAGATTAAGGGAGACAATGTTAAAGAGAAAAAAAAGAAAAAGATTATTTTTGTCTCATTAAGTGAGAGTATAGTTAATTGTGCAGGGAGTGCCTTATGGTCATCACAGACCTTGTAAGTGAGAGAGAGAAAAAAGGAAAACATTAGAAATCTTGTAATTTGAAAAGACAGAAAGCTATGCAAAGTAGAGAAGAAAATCGGAAGAGTTTATCTATTTACCCGGAATCCAGGACTCTTCCTAGACTTTCCAGGAAGAATCACTTACTAAGAGTGCCTGGTTAACTCAAAGTGACTGGGCACTCCTGGTAAGCTAATCTTCCTGGTTCTGTTGTAAATGCCTATTCATCATTTCATTCGCACACCTTAAGAGGTAGTACTACAATGAGCACAACTGCTGTATGCTACTACTTTGTTTTTACTAAAAGGCACAAAAGAGAATGCTCAGCTACTGACTTACTCTACAGCAAACTTGCTGGGGAGCACTGACTGTCACCTATTGAGTTATTCTATCTAGCAAAAGGGTGAGTTTATAATTTACCTCTGGCTAGACAATCCCTGAGTCTCGTTTGTTTCAAGGAAACCAGCAGCAACATCAAACGCGTCCTCAAACATTACCTGTCAGAGAAAAAACACTTTGGATGTCAGCATATCCAGCCATTTCAAGAGTTTCACCTAGGGCATAGTTTTTAATCACGAAGTCTTAAGTACAATATTTCTTTTTCTTTCCGTTTAACAGCTAATGTTTATTTCTGCAGAAATCTACAGGGTTTGGCAGACACAGGAATAAGGAGGAGAAACTATTTCATAACTCGGAACACAAGATTAGTCCGTTCCCTGTGCTTCAGCCTCCAAGAATTAGACTTACGTCTCCCAATGCATCAGTAAAAAAATGAATTGTAACACTGCTTTCCAGACTTGACTTTGGCCGTTGCGTCGTTTATGGCTGGAGATCTTAGCTGTAGCAGCCATTCTCCATAAATCCGATTCCAGTATATGACTTGTCTGACAAAGGCGTTGGGATTCTCCATGTCACAGACCAATAACCTCATTAGTTCACTCTGCCATCACGTTCTTCACCCACCTTCTGTGCCAGAAAGTACTGTACATGCAACATCCCCACAACATTTCCTAAGCAGGTCAGTGGTCTGAATTGCTAACTGTCCTATGACTCAAAAAGAGCTTATCAGTGCAATTTACTTATCTGCTAAAGGTGAACCCCTGACCTTCCCTTGCAACGAATAAAACTGTACACTTCTCTGAACAGCTCGTTGCTTAAGCAATCACTGCTTAATCAGGAACAGTTTATGGAGAGTTGGCTGTTATTTAATCTCTTTTTTTCTCATGCTCCCATCTACGCAGCCACTGAATTCTTGGCTCTGCAGAAATGCACGGAACAGGCAGTCATCAGCCCTGTATCCCTGGAACTGCTCTACAAATACTTTATCTTTGCTACCAGGTGCTCTGATTACTGAAAAAAAAACAAACAAACCAAAAATCAAAACCCAACAAATTAAAAAAAAAAAAATAGCCACCAGGCAAAAACACACAGGCCTTAGGAATCTGGGCATCTCTTCTAGGTACAGATCATCTATGCTGCATGGAAGACTCGCAGAGGACAGCAGTTGGACAATCCTTCTTCTTGCTCCCCACCCCACAGCAACTTAGAGCTAATTTAACTGTTACTTAGCACAGAAATCCAGAGGTCAACAGAGAGTGCCAGGATTGCTGCCACGGCACTCCTATAGCTTGCTGTCTATCTTACCAAGAGAGAAGTCAAGACATTTACTCAAGGGCTGTTTGTTGTTTCCACTTATGCATTCAAGTGATCTTGGGAAAGCTTAATTAAAACTACTGTATGTTCTCTAGTTAAAAGCTGCAGAGCCAACTAGCAACTGGAGGACTGGGGCTTTAGGGGCAGAGGATATGTGTTACTGAGCACTTACTTCCTCTGGTGTGGAGACCAAGGAACCACTGGCTTCCTCACTGTTACCTCCACTGTCCCTCACATCGCCATCAGTGCACGCAGGCTCTTGGCAAGCATCCGTAGGACCCAGGCGGAAATCTCTCTGGCTACAGTACTGCAAGATGCTGTCTCTCCTGTCTTCAGAAAGCTCTTGCCAGAGGTGTGAAATAGCCGTGGAGACCACAGGAAGAGGTACCTCCTCAGCGGAAACAATTCCATGCTCTCTCAGTAGCTCTACTGTGTGCTTATAAAAATACAGGTACCTGAAAGGACAAGGAGCATCTCAAGAGCAAGCTATCCAACTACTGTCAATCAGTGTGAAGGGGACAAGGCCTCCTACGACAGTAGAACTACCGCAGGTTTGACTTGGTCATGGCCTAGGCCGTGGTCAGTGCTGAGCTGCCACTGCAAAGTATGTGGTGAATACGACCTTTGCCGTTCCACGAGATGCAGTTTCTCCTGTTGGTTTTGGAAGACCTACAGCTGCAAGGAACCGCTGCAAAGCACTGCACTATAGATGGTAACAGATGCTGTACACAACGGGGCTGAGAAACTGAGCCCCTTGGAGTGCTCCTCCTGCAGAGGTGCTGATCCACCCTGAGCTCAGCACACTGGCTGAGGACACTTCTCTGGGGCGGAAGGACTGCTTGGTATTTGGAAGGTAAGCCAAGGATATAATTAGCATTACCTCAGAATTGTGGAACTGTGATTGATCTTTGCAGATAAGTAACTATTGTGCAACACTTGTTGCTAAACAATTCAATCAACACCTTAATAGTCTTCTCTAATAAAGCAGCTATGCTGGACAATTGTAGTTATTATCTAGAAAGACTGTGATATAATTGCAGCCATCAACATTGGAGGAGGGAGTAGCTGTGATTCAAAACTACTTCACTGACTTCTCCCTCCGAGACCTCATACAATTACTGAACATTGCCCAAAACCACCAGAGAAGTTTAGCAACTCTGCTATGCCAAGATTTCATCTGCAAAGGGCAGGATCCAGCCACAGCCTCAGCACAGCTGCCTCAGAATAGGAGCTCCAGGCTGCTACAGGCCGTACTCATCACACAGGCAAACCTCACGCTGGCTTTTCTTAAAATTTGGCATACTTGCCTTTGTATCCTGAGGCTCTTGCACTGCAAGTCCCTTTGTATACTTCTGGCATTGCAGTGCTCTAAAAACTCTTGGCTGAGGTCATACACTGATGTATTATGTACTATGCATGCAGATAGAAAGGCAGTACCGTGGACCTGGAAGCTCCACGATATTAGTGTGAGTATGGGAACTCAGTTCTTACATCTGAGGGACTGCATTCCCAAGATTGACTTCTGTGAGGTCTGCAGTGAAACCAGCAATTCAACATTAATGCTGCAACTTCAAGGTGAAGATGCAAACACAGAAAGAACTTGCCTCTTCTGTTAGTACTGCGTGGCACAGTGAGCCAAGAACAATAATGTCTACTTTAGAAAGTAGCACTGAGGGTTATTTTATGTTTATTAAATGATTAGAGCTCCTCAGATGAAAGAACTTGAAAAGTATAACGAGCAGTCATTACTTCTCAGTTTGACTGGGCTCAGAGTGCCTCCTTGGGAGATGTCCCAATTAAGCACATTTCCTGGCTAACCAAACTGCTGCACGAGAAATTAATCAAAAAGAATTCCATCTTTTTATTATTATTTTCTTGAGTAAACCAGTATTGAAAATTTTAAAATAATCCCACATGCAAACACAAACATGTTTAACCTCCCATTTCCATGCTCTGAAGTTTTTCTGCTGTTGCTGGACACAAAAATATTGTAAGGGAGGCAAGCATTGTTAGGTCAGCTATTGCACTCACCAACAATTCTGAACATCCAGCTCCAAATGAAGGATCTGGAGTTTCTCAGAATATGAATCATCATTAGACTGCTTTGCTAAAGAAATTGAGTTTGAACAAGCCATGAGTCAACAATTTCCTTCCCAGCTGGAAGGAGCCAACCACATTTTGCACATTTGCACATTTGGAGTACTGGGTAGTCCCATCTCCGTAGCTCTCTGTAGAAGCTCAATGCATTTTTGATGCTGCCGAAACAACGTGATTAGATTCATCACTGAGAAGCTGCTGTTTACTGAAGACTCCCTGCTGTTTCATGCCCATTACCATTGATCATTTTCTAAGAAGAATTAGCTACCATTTAACTGCAGGCTGCAATAAAACTGCAGGGTAAATGCCAACAGTCCACACAGCACTGTGTGGTCCACCTCAACAGTGAAGAAGGGGAAAGACAGTTGTTTATGGCCCTACTGTGCAGCCTTTGATGAAGTAGGGCTTACTTCCACCAGAAAATCCCCAGTCAGCACATTTCAAGGTCTTGCAAATGATACCTTTACTACAATCATCTCCAAATCTCACAGGAGCAAAAGCAGGCACAGCAGCAGTAGGATGGTGCCATCTGCTGGCAGAGCTGCAGTCTCGTTTTGATGAAAAACCTCAATAATCCAGGGGGAAATTATTAAAAAAAAAAAAAAACAAACCACCAGTTCAAAGCAGAAAAATAAAATTAAAAAATTAAAAAAAGAAAGAAATTGTCTACGTTTTTACTTATGGCTGTGAAGCTCTGGAGGATGCAGCTACGGCTGTGGCTTCTCCCGCACTGCGTATTCTTAACTCTGGGATGATTACCATCCATGACCCCTATAGTACACCCTAGTGCCATTTGAGAGCAAGGGGAAGAATGTGATGAACACTCAGTTTTAAGATACCAACGACTTTGAAAAAATAGAACATTTACCATTACAATCTCAGATTAAAATACATGGACCACTGAGAAGAAAGCAACGGTCTCTGATTTTTAGCACCTGTGTCAGGAACTCGGCTGATCCCAAAGAGGGTTAGAGACTGGCACCCTCTGGCTGTAGCACACTCAGAAGCACTTATGTTCCCCTCCTCTCTCTCTGTGTATCAAGTCATACTGAGGAGTACTTTCTGATGTCTTCCAGACCACTAATATTCTGCAGACCACTGCAGGCTGAGTACTGCATTATTTTCCCTTGTTTCTTCCAGTCCTATGCTGCTCTGATCCTACAAACAAGTACTCCAAGCTGCCAGGAGCTAATCATCCATCTCTGGAAGGGACAACAGTGCCCCAACTTCTCATGCCAATACCAGGCAGGACAACCATCACTTGTGGGAGGAAATATCTGCCCACATCTACCTACCTGCAGTTCTGCAGCTCCCCAGGAACACGTACAGCTAGCCACTGGCAAGCTTCATCTGGTGCAGCAATTCCTGCGCTCCTCAAACAGCCCCGTCGTGGGGATACAACTTGATAGTGGTACTGTATCGCCAGCACACAGGGACAAACACCTGGGTAAGTCACGCTGCTTGAATAAACTCCCATTCCATCTGGGTTAAAAACCAGTTGCCTGTTGAACCACTACAGGCATGTTGCAGCTCACTCTACAAGCCACCGGACAGCTGCAACGCATGTCCACGCAGGGACTGAGACACTTGAAACATGTTTTTTTCCCCTCTTTCTTGAGAATTCGAGGGGGAGCTAGGGGCTGATACCACACTGGGATTCCACTCACGTGCCAGCCACAGCTCCAGCTTCATCACCAGCAGGGCCAAAGTTGCTGATACAAGGCTTTTGCAAGGCTCCGTGTACAGCAGTGACTGGATGCGGCGTTAATGCAAAGAGGTGAAAAAAAAAACCCAAAGACAACTTGGGGTGCACCTACCGTTCAAATTCCACCAGATCTGGGGATGAGGTGTCTGGGTACTGGATAAATCCTGGCTTTCCGTCTTCTTCCATTGTTTGTTTTTCACATTCTTGCATCAAATACCAGACGGCAGAATCACTCTCACTCACAGCTTCCGAGGGCGACGCGGTGCTGAAAAGAACACACAGGGAAAAAAAAAGCCACATGAACAACTTCTTAACTGGATTAATAATGTCTTTCTCATGGTCACTCCAGGGTCCAGGGCCATTCTCCCCAGCAAGCTTTTTCCCCATCCTTTTGCTCTGCAGGCAAAGAAGAAGTTTGCGGTGAGCTGCATAGGAAGCAAAGGAAATACAGACACTGTGTTCATGCGCTGTGTGAGATCACAGGGGTCCACAAGAAATCTCTTCATCTTTTCCTCATGATGAAAGGCCTCTGCTTGGAAATTCAGTAACAATGACAAAAAGGCTAAGAGGCACTGGGATGGAAGCAAATGCAAAGTATTATCATCTTCCCTTGATTGGTTTAAGCCCTTACCTGTGATTGCTGAAGTGCCTCTTGACATATTCTTCCCTGACTTCCTCCAGGCTGGACGGGTTCCCATCCTCCAGGCTGAAGGACTCTGTTGTCAGCAGAAAGGCAACTGTCACACTGGTGGGGCCTTTGGCTTCCCTCTCATCCTCAGTCCCAATCAAGCAGAACAATCCTGACAACTGGTCCTTCAGGAGCCACAGCTCTTCATTAGGCAAAAGTGATGTGAGATGCGACACCTCTGCCTCTCCTATAACATCACTACCACTACTGGGAGCTTCTGATTGTTGAGGAACTCAGATGTCCTCCTTTGTGACATTAGTGTGACAGAACAGATGGTGAAAACAATCAGCAAATCAAAAGTCCCAACCAGAACAAGCACAAGTCAATCCAACATCTCATGATTGCCATGTAGTGAGCAAACTGCACATAAAAACCCTAGACAACCCACTCTGCGATTCAGCAGTGGTATGAATTTTATATGTATGCAAGTAAATATGAAGGGAAATTTACTTTAAAACTCTCCTCAGCCACCCCACTGCTTGTGAAGCCTTCAGATTTCTCTGCCAAATGACTCCTACCTGTGGCTGCCTTTTATGAGTTACCCAAGGATGTGGGTTCAGAGGACTTCATTTGTTTTAAGCATTATGATTTGTAATTGATACAAATCATACAAAGCACTGGAGGTGCAAATAGCACAAATAGCAATGCCTTTTCTAGCTCACCATATTCTGGATATGTGAAGGGACATAAAAATGTGTCCAAAGGCTCTACCCATCAGCCCCCAGTCCTTCGTGTTGCCACCAGAGTGAGTGAGCAGCACCAGAGAGCAGCAGGCATGCTGGTGAGGGCATGGAGTGCATAACCACAACCTGCCAAGCTGAAAGCAAAACTAACAAAAACAAACCACAGCATCTCTTACCTGCTCCTATGGGACTAAATTCTTAACTAAAGGCTTCCATTTACCATGCTTCTGTGAGGAAACTCTCAACAGATTCTCTCTCCTTTTCCCCTAACTCAGACCAAAGCCTGCAGTTCTGAAGTTCCAGCTCTGGCTGTGCTTGATGTGGAGTGCTGGGTGTGTGACGGCTCTGATTGATACTGTGCTGTGGCTGGAAGGAGCACACCTGTTTCTCCAGCCTATGCATGGAGCCTGGACAGGGGTAGGCGGGGACTCTGCCTGCAGCTTGGGGCAGCAGAAATTAGTTGTGTCCTTCCTCTGCCAGGGAGGGCTGGGAATAGCTGTGGGTCTGAGGGACAGTGCTTACTGGGTTGATGATATCTGTGCTACAGATAAAGCCACATTAAAGTCTACTGCTTAATGGCAGCAGCCACACATCTATCTGCCTCTACTTAACAAACTGTCTGAGGCAAATACTTGCGTACGGTACCTTTCATCTTCAGCAAAGAACTCAAGGTTTGCTCCAGCTCCTGGATATATTTCTTAGCCTTACGCAAAACCTGATACTAAACACAAAAAGAAATCAGAACTGATTGCTCTCTGCTCTGACTGAATTCATGTTTCAACAAGACTTAGCTGCTTTCTTCATTTTTTCCTTCATTTTGACCCTCAGTTATCTCCACGTGTCTGAGAAAATAACTGTGATGTTTCTCCAGCTACCTGTAGCCTTATGAAGAGGAGAAAGAACTAAGGGCAAAGTTAAATACAGAAGATAAATATTCTACAATACAAATATTTTATACAATACATGTACATAATGCCTAGTCACGCAGCCATTTGCTACTTAAGTCACATCTTTTACCAGCAACTGTTCTTGTTTGGATCATTATCTTCTTGGAGCATGTCCAAAAACACCATGCTGCAGCACATCCTCTTGGGCGTCTACCAGCTTTGGGTGTACGACTTTATAATTCACCTCTCCTAAGAATTTTGCCAGGAGAAGCCCTTGCCATGTTCTACTCCAGCTGCACTGATGTCAGCTGGAATAACTTCAGCACTGTAGATCATTCCTTCATTGCAGCATAACAAAGAACATATGGCCAATACCTTTCAACACACCCATCTAAAAATTGTTTCTAGACTTGTAGGATCAGTGGGACCACCCAGGCAACTCAGACAGGAGGTCCCTCTCGCAGAGCTTTCACATCAGATGGTTTAGCAAGGCACTAAACACTAGAATTATGGGTAAACTTTTGCAGTTAGGACCTCACCTCCAAAAGTCATGTCTCGGGCACATGATACTGTCAAAGAGTAGTTCAAAGAATTGGTACATTAAGACGGTCCAGTCAGATGAGACAAAGCAAGTATCTGTTTAGCCTTAGTTCTGAGGTCAGGGTGACTTCAGCTTAACTTGCATCTCCTTCAGAACATGGCAAACTGATCTCTTACCTCGAACTTCATGGAGGGTAAGGGCCTCAGCCCCAGACAGTAGCACTTTGCATGCTTAGAATCTCAAGGCACTTTACAAGGATGACCCTGTAAAGCCATTATCCTCTCTGGAAAACTGAAAGTGACCAATCTAAATGAGTTGGGGGCAGAGCTGAAAAATCCCGATGGTCACTCCCCTACCTTCAGCAGGATACTATCCAACTTTATAGTAGTGTTTTTATGTCTTCTTCTTCTTTGTCTTTCTAATAAATAGTTTCTTATTTTAGTAGAGGTCAGTAGGCAGGAGGGTTCCCCCCCCATCTTATTCTTTCAGTGTATTGGATACAGAATGAACCTTACAAGCAGAATGAATAACTGCCTTCCTTCTAACTTGTTCTGTCCCTAAACTCACTCCTCCCAATTTCCTACCAAAACACTGTGAAATCAAGGTCATTAAATCATAGAATCCCTTGATTTACGTCCAAAACACGGCTAAGAAGAAACTACAGAAGTTCCCTACAAAAAGTGCAGGCAAGCCACATGATAAACCCATGACACAGAGACTACTAAGTAGGTTGCTCATGATGAGCTGGCAGCTGCAAAGCAGAAGGGATCCAGGATATCTGCGCAGACTGAAATTATGTACATGCTGGCACCTCTTTATCCCAACAGATAATCTGAAGCACATGTCTATGACACGATGCCCCATCCCTGGAGGCGCCCAAGGGCAGCTTGGATGGTGCCCTGGGCAGCTCTGCCCGTAGCTGGGGGGTGAAAATAGGTGACCTTTGAGGTCCCTTCCTCGAGCCATTCTATGACAGCGACAGATAGGAGAAAGGCAGTCATCGCCCCGCACCTTGGAGGCCGGGCTGTCTGACCGGGATAGCACCATCTCCTGCAGGCTGCTGAAGAGTCCCGCCAGCACTGCGCGGTGCTGGGCCTGTGCCAGGCGTCTGCGTGCGGCGCGGGGCTCCACCTCCTGCTGCCTTGCCTGGGGAGCGGGCCGTGCTCTTGCACAGAGCTCACCGCAGCCACCCGCTGCCTCCATCGGCGGCTGCAACGCAACGGGGGTTGGTGCTGGGTACAGCGAAGGAAACGCACGAGCGCTGCAGCGCGTTTTCCAGTGGGAAGTGATGGCGTTCGCCTGAGGAATGCTGTCTGCGGGCTCTGACTAAACCCTCATCTGCTAACCTCCAACTGCGGCAGCCCACCTCCTGCCCCGTCCCTGCTGGGATAACCCATTCCCACAAGACGCCGGGGCTGATGCCGCCAAACAGCGGCCTCCTTTGCAGCGCCATCTTACCCCGATTCACCACGAGGAAGCGCAGATCCTTGCCCAGCGGGGCAGCTCTGAGGACGGGACAGCTTCCCTATCCCCTCACACTGCCCTGCCCTTCTCTGCGTCCCACTGAGGGGAAGTTCCCCAAAACTGGCCCAACGCCCCCCGTTACCAATTGCACGTATCACCTATGGATAAGACCAACTCCTGCTCCTGCCGTTCCTTCAGCAGCCAGGAGGGGCGAGGCGGCAGCGGAGCAGCCAACGGGGTCCCACAGGCGACGACAGCCGCCCCCGAGCACCGCGCTCCCCGCCCACGCCCGCCCTGCCCCACCCATGACCGCCGCGCCTCTGCCCGCCCGCGCCCAGCAACACGAGCCGCACGTGGCAGCCAGCCAATGGGGACGCAGCTTTGCTCCCGGCGGCGGCCAATGGGAGAGAGAGAAAAACGCGGGCTGCGGCCGCAGACGGGCAAAGAAGCGGGGAGCGGGGTGTACAGAGGAGCGCTG
The DNA here is from genome assembly GCF_016699485.2 of Gallus gallus. Lineage (NCBI taxonomy): Eukaryota > Metazoa > Chordata > Aves > Galliformes > Phasianidae > Gallus > Gallus gallus. The sequence continues at coordinate 47,946,335 of NC_052532.1, forward strand.
TGCGCATGGGCGAGCGGTGGGGACTACAGCTCCCATCGTGCCTTGCGCTGGGTGGGCGCGGCAGAGCACGTCGGGGGCTGTAGTCCTGGCGGCGCCGCGCCGGGCCGCCTCGCTCGTGGAGCGGTGGGCGGGCAGAGGCGGCAGCGCCGCTGGGCCCCATGGCGGCGGCGACGGAGCGGACGGACGAGCTGGTGCGCGAGTATCTGCTGTTCCGCGGCTTCACCGCCGCCCTGAAGCAGCTGGACGCGGAGATCAAGGCGGACCGAGAGAAGGGCTTCCGGGTGAGCGGGGGCCGCGGCCCCTTCCCCGCGGGGCGGTGGGCAGGCCGCGGGGCGGCGGGGCTCAGAGCCTGGCCGGGGGCAGCTCCCCTGAGGCGGCGCCGCCGGGCCGGGGCTGCGCTGGGGCCTGAGGGTGGGGCTGGAGCCCGGGCCGCGGGGGGACGGCTGCGTGGTCCTCTGAGGGCGGAGGGGCTGCCGTTAGGGATCTTCGTGCCGCTCGCTAATAGATGGCGGTCGGGGTAACAGCGCGAAGAAGCGGCAGCGCGTCTTCCTCTTTCTGCGGTGCTGTCTTGTTGGCTGAGCACGGTTCTTCCCTTTCATCCAAAAATAACGCTGTTTTCCGAGCGAGCCCTGGTGTGACCGCAGCCTCCCCTTGCGCTCTCAGGTGGATAAGATCGTGGAGCAGCTGCAGCAGTTCGTGCAGAGCTATGACCTGGCCGCGCTGCGGGACTACTGGGGCTACCTGGACCGCCGCCTCTTCAGCCGGCTGGAAGACGTGTACCGACCGACGGTGAACAAGCTGAAAACCAGCCTGTATCGATACTACCTCGTCCATACCGTGCAGGTGGGGCGGGTGGGAGTGGCTGAGCGGGCAGCAGTGCTGCATAGAGGGGCCTCGTTGCAGCTCAAGGGATGAAGAAGCAGGATTGTTGTCTGTGCTCCTGCTGGCAGGACTCGGGCAGTCCTTATGTGATGCACAGCTAACCTAAGAGTGGGAGGGTCCGAGAGGAAAGATGGTAGAGTTGGAGTTTAGTTGATAAAAGAGGGAGAAATGAGTTTCGAATTTGGACAGGGTAATGTGGGAGAGAAAGCGAAACTGTTTTTTTCCCCGCTCTGAATAGAGCAGAAAATAGTGAACTCGAGTTGGAGCAGAAATATCTCAACGATGCCTTACAAAGAAAACGTATTGCCCAGGGAGAGCGCTGCTAAGCAGGGTAGAGCAGCACCTGTCAGGAGCGTTCCATTTCTTAGAACGTATGAGCAACGTTTCCACCTTGAAATGATGGTGAATGGAAAAATTTCCATTTGAAATCAGGAGTACTGGGGGAGGAAGCAAAATCTAATGCATATTTCTGGAAATGTGGTTTTGTTCTCTTGCCTGGAGCTTAATTTGGGATGTGAATATGACAAATAATGCATCAGATGAATTTTTTTCAGGCTGCTTCAGTGGTAGAACTGTTCAATTTGAAGTATACTTTAGTAAAGTAGGTGAACTTGCATCTTATGTAAGTATGCAGAGCACACTGGTTTAGCTGGAAATCATGTGAAGAATGGGCTTGATTCAGTTCTCCAGCCTTTAAACAAGACTGCAGTGAGTAGAAAGAAGGTTGGATTAAGTGTATTTGGGAGCTTCTCCTAGCGTATCTGAGATTGTTTCGTTCCCAGATGAATCTTAATTCTAACCACTTGCTCTCTTGGGTGGTGAAAGCAGTTTCTACTGCATTCATCACACAGACGATATTCCGAGAACCCGTGGGGTGCTTTGGCTGGAAGTGTGAGAGCTGCTCCTGTTGTGTTTCAGACCGGCCGCAATGACAAGGCGCAGGAGTTCTTCCTCAAGCAGGCCTCCGAGCTGCAGAACCAGGCAGAGTGGAAGGATTGGTTTGTCCTGCCTTTCCTCCCTGCCCCGGACTCCAACCCCACCTTTGCCACCTATTTTTCACGCCAGTGGGCAGATACGTTTATTGTGTCCCTGCACAACTTTCTGAGTGTCTTATTTCAGTGCATGCATATCCTTTTTTTTTGGTAACTCGTGGTTAAATCTCTCTTGCCCTAGTGTTACGCTTACTGTTCTTAGTGCCAAGAGTACAGTATTACAGAACCTGTTGCTTTCAGGTAATTTCAGGGTCAGGCCTTAATAGGAAGCTGGTGTTTACCAGAGGATGTTAGAATAGTTATTATTCAATTATCTAATGACATGTTATGTTTCCTGGGCACAAATGGTTGTGGTTGCTGCTAACACTGAACTCCTCCCTTTGCTTCTGACTAGAATAGCAGTCAGAAGTCTTGCTACTTGGCATACTGCAAAACAGGCATGCAACCTTGGGTCTCCTGTTAGACCGTTGTCTGGGTGCACCCATTCACAACAGCGTGTAGTGGTAGCCCAATGTTGTTACTGCTCTTTCTGGCCTCAAATACTCTCTGGTATGGACTGGGCACCTTTGCTGCCTTTAAGGCAAATGGGCAGTGAGGGTTAGCTGTGAGGCTTGTTAGAATCAAAGCAAGTTGTTGCCTTGAGGTTTTCTTTAACATTTCTCACCAGTGCCAGTCATTCTGAACTTTGAAGCTGAATGTCACAGGAGCAGTCTCATACAAGAAGAAAACGAATCCCTGCGGCATAAGGTCAGAATTGAAGTCGCTCTTTATTTGCTGACTGTTTAAGGCTGTGCGTTTTGTGATGTTGGGTTTGTGTGTCCAAACAAGTTGTATCTCTTCAATTTAGTGCAGTTATTCCAAGGCAGGTTCTTGTATAAATCCTTTATTTTGGGCGATCTTTCAACTGCCTCCAGCAAGCTTAGGGCAGCAGTCATATGATGACTGGTATCATGTCTGTGTAGGACATTACTGTCACCTCAAGCAGAGGCACTGTCCTTCTCCCTTTGCTATCTGCTGGGTGCAGATACTGTGCAAATGCCTTTTCTGCTATGCTGGCAATTCTGACAAGCTGAAAGTAGTGGGAGGTGAAGTGCTTGTATGGCTGACTTTATGCTGAAACTTATGGAGACTATTCACGGCCACATCCAAACTTCAGCTGATAGTGCAGTGAAGAGTGGCAGTACCCTGCAGTGAAGAGGCAGAAGCTGTTCCTGCTAAAATAGCCACTTTACCATGGTCAAAGTGTACACAAAATAGTCTAGGTGAACTAATGCAAATGTGAATATCTGTTTCCCAATTCTAGACCTTACAGTAAGCCACAAGAAATACTGAATTGCTCCAGCAAAATGTCCCGTGGCTCTGTCTCACTTTGATATTACCATTCCTAGATGCTTATGGAGAAGATATGAAAGTATAATCTTCTGTTAGAGAGATTTGAGAAATGTACAATGTGACCTGAGCAGGGTGTGGGGCTGGATTTCAGGGCAGCCTGATGGCACTGGCCTCAGTGCACCCAGGCATCTTGCCGAGCCCTGGGCTGTGGGAAGGAGATTACCTTCTAGGCTTGGTGCCCGCACATGCTCAACACCAGTCATGTGCAGGGCCTTGGCCTTGAGCTGCCTGTGTGCAGTGGCAGGCTGATCCAGACTGCCCAGGCCAACTTATTTCCCAGCACTGTTAATGCTGTTACAGCAACAGCCCATGGATAGGAGTGGAGGATTGTAAGCAGGCTTCAGTTTCCTGTCTGTAAAGTTCTGTTGTTTTTGACTACTTGGACTGATGTGATGCTCAGCTGGTCATAGCAACCTTCTTCCCTCCCTCACCATCTAGGGCCCTTGAAATTAAAAAAAGAACAACTTCAACTTGTGGGAAAGAGGTGAATCCTGGTGTGACTCCTGCTTACTTACTTGGTTCTTCTCTTGTAGCTATTTGCTTTGCAGGCTGAATCTTCCCGCATGAAGAAAGAGGAACTGGAAGTGGAGGAAGCAGTTGTGCATCACAAGCTGCCTGCATACGTGGCCAACATGGATCGGCTCGGGGACTCTGAGCTGTGAGTGCCTGCAGGGAAGGATGGGCCCTGCTGCTTTTATATGGCTGAGGGAGGCTCTAGGAGCGTCATTTCCTTGATCATTGGGGAACATTTCTGCTATGATGTCTATTTCCCACCTTTTGAGAGAGATTCTTGCTGATTACTGGGAGCCAAAGCGCACGTAGAAGTGACTGCTTTGGTCTCAGCATTACACCAGGGCATTCTGGGCAGGCAGGGCACTGATAGCAATGCAATACCCTGAAGCACTGCTCAGGTAGAGTAGATTGTCTCTTGACTCATGTTTTCTTTAGTTGCTGTGAGTGCTTTGTGGTGTTCTTAAATGCTGTTCCTGTATCAGGTAGAGGGGTCATTGTTCCACAGAGACAGGCTTTCTTGCTTTTGCCAAGTCAAATGAGAGTGAGTTGCTATTCTGCGAGGCTCAGTTTTACGTGGGCTTCCTCATAAATCTGCAGTTTAATCTGTTGATCAAATTATGCTGCTGACAGTAACAAATAGAATTTCTAGCAGAGGTCACATTAAAATCTTAGTTCGGTGTAAAACTTCCAATTGAAGATGTGTGTCTGCAGAGCTGTCTTGATAACTGCACTGTGCAGGACAAGTTGCAGAGTTTAATTTGAGATCTCTTTGGCCTAGCTATGAAAAGCCCTGATGTTCACCTGCACATGTGGGAGAGAGTGATGCAAGGGGTGAGCTAATAGAATTGCCATATTTTTGACCGTCTCTATTAGAAAAGCTTACTTTAAAAGTGGTCTTTCTTGTGTGCACAACTCTTGCATTATCTTGGTGGCTAATTCTGGTTGCTTTTTCTATGTCTGTGTTTGACCCAAAGCTTATTTTTGGTAGAACGGTTCCCTCTTTTAAGACAGAATGAGACAGCAGAGGTGACTTTTCCTCTTCTTCTGTGTGCTACCGTACTCTCAGAGGAAGCTGTAGTGTGGAAAGTCACAGTTATATTCTGGGAAGCAGTTGCTGCTCTGGGTGCTGTGGGTTAAGGGAGGTGTGTGTTTTCAAAGGTTGAGGATCTGAGCTTTAAAATTGGTGAACATAACTTGCTGCATATCTAAGGGCGTTGCCTTTCAGGGAGGTCTGCTTGCAGCCTTGAATTGGAAACCCAGGCTGAAGAAGTCATTTGGAAAAATGCATTCTTGTGTTTCCCTTGGGTTCTTTCTATACTAACCACGAGCGGAAGGAGTAGGAGTTTAGGGTGACCATACATGTGATTTAGCAACAGCTGGGCCCACCATGTCTATGGCACTACCAAGGAGTGTTGGCTCCAGTGATTTATAATGATCTGCTTTAGACACTAACACAGGATATTTCTGAAACAGTTTTTTAGTGTACAGTGCTCCATGAGCTTAGGAAGGAAGATGTGTCCTCCAGAGGTTCAAGCAGCAGCACTGTTCTTGTTGGGTCATCTCTGATCAGGGTTGTTTGTCTGTCTGTACTTCCACGTCCTGTTCACTGTTTCTTTTTAATTTTGTTTAGTGATATGACCTGCAGCCAGAGAAGTACTGCACATTCTCTTCAGTCTCGAGGAGGCTTCCTCTCCTCTCTTCTCTCCCAGAGTAAAAAGGGTCCCACCAGACCAGCTCAGCCAAGTGGGGCTTCTCCAACACAAACTGGCAGCGTGCTGCTAGGGAAGAAAGAACCAGCAAATCACCAGGTGATTGTCAACTTGATTCATTGAAAGGTGCTCAGTAACCAAGGAGTTAACTTGCAGCACAGCACTGCTCCAAGCTTTTGCTTTCACTTGGAGGAGGGGGAGGGAAAGAAATGTTCTTTCTTGCCCATGTAGGCTGGGCGTGAATGCAGAACAAGAAGAGCTGAAGGTCATGTCTAGGGACTTGTAAAGCCCTTGTGGATGTTTAGGTTGTTTTTTTGCCACCTCTTTTGCTTTCTTCTGCAGTACAAGTAAAACTTTGCCAATTCATTCCTCTGCCTTCCAGAGTGCCAAAGGAAAAGAAGGAACAGCAAGCAGTAAGGATGGGAAGAGCCACTTTAGTGGGTTAGTAGCAGGTGAGTCGAGCTCCCTGCAGCAGCGTCAGAAGCGCTTGCAAGAGCATGGGAAGGAAAGGAGAGAGCTGCTGTCAAAAGGGACCTCTCAGGTACTGGGCAACACTGTGAGACGGGGCAGTGGAGGGCTGGCATTTTCTGTTGTTAGTTATGCTAGATGGTATGACAAATGCAAATGTTCCAGTTAAGCTTCTGGTTTGCTGCTCAAATCAGCTGTATCAAAGGTTAACCTCTGTAGTTAATCAACTCCTTCCGCTCTCAGATTATTTCTTTGTCCCTAGATGGGACTCAGTGCTGACATTTCAAATAGAGTTGCTGTTTGTCATGATGTCAACAGCCTTGTGCTCAAATACTTTTTTATAATCCCCTTAATGGCAGTGAACATGGCTCTTCCATTCCTCAGTGGTGCACGGTTGTAAGATGATTTGAATACTTAATCTTTAAATAAATAGATGAGAAATACTCTTTCAAACAATCGTGTAGCATGGATTTCTGAATCTTTCTCTTTCTGTCAGCTACATTCTCATGCTGGATTGTGCACGTTCTGGGTGGACAGCAAGGAAGTTACAAGCTTTCCTGGATAGGAGTGGAAATGTATCCCCACGCAAAACTGCAACATGAGGGATGTCATGCTTTCTAATGTAATGATAAAGGGCTGGGAGCACCTCTGTTAGGAGGAAAGGCCGATCAATCCGGGTCTGTTCAGCCTTGAGGGGAAAAAGATTCAGAGGGGATCTGATCAATATCAATAAATATCTAAGGTGTGGGAGGCAAAGGGACAAGGCCAGACTCTTTTCAGCAGTGTGTGGCGATAGAACAAGGGGAAATGGCCACAAACTGAAGCATATAGGAAGTTCTGCACAAATGTGTGGAAGAATCCCTTCACAGTAAGGGTGTTGGAGCACTGGAACAAACTGCCTGGGAGTCTCTTTCTCTGTAGATGTTCAAGACCAGCCTGGATGTCTAGCTCTGCAATCTAGGGAGCCTGCTTTGGCAGGGGGTTGGACTCAATGATCTCTAGAGGTCCCTTCCAGCCTCTACAATTCTGTGATAATAAAACTGTGTCTGAAGTTAAACTGCTGAAGGTCAGTGAACTGCTGCTGTTGACCTGCTTGTTGTCTGGCTTTCAGCAACCATGTGGTTTTTGAAACTGCACCAGAGGAACAGTGGCAGCATCTCAGCCATGTTTGTATTGGCTGTATAGGCAAGTCCCCTGGGGGAGAGGCAGTGCTGAGGGACTGTCACTTATCAGCTGATACATGTGGCTGTTCTGCATGGGGCACACTGCCTTGGGGAGGGATGTTATTCCATCAGAGTGTTGCAGGCTGAGGGAGAACTTTGTTCTTCATGACTTATCTAGAAGACTTTATTAAACACTAGTCAGAATGTTGCAGACCCCCACTGCCCAGCAAGTATCCTTTGACTTTCCTCTTGCTGTGATGCTCCAGGTTAAGGCAGCAGTTTCCTGCCTTTGCAGAAGTTGTGTCTGGTCCTCTTGGCAGAGCTGATACTGTTCAGCTTGCTGCTGTATTCAGTGCATATGAGCAAAAAGGAAGCTGAAAGGCTGCACTGTTTCTTTGACTTGAGTGCCATTCATTGCTAGTTATCTCCCCACATTTAACTATCACAGAGCGAGGCATTCTTGGATTTGTTTCCCAGTCTTTTCCAGTTCTGTGAATTCAGATGATTTAATTATGCAGTGTTTGACCTTTTGCTCAAGATATGTCACTGCTAACATATCCTTGACTTATTTATAGGGAACAGAAATCCATTACCATGCAGACTCTTCAGGCATTTTTGTCAGAGAACGGTGCAGATAAGGGTTGTTTGCAGATGTTTTACTGACTCATGCTATGTGTCCCCTCCTAGTGACATACTGCCTTCAGAGACTTATGTGTGCCTCAATGGATATCTTGTCTCTCTTACATTCCTTCAACTCCTGAAAATCCAGTTGTTCTAACACTGTCTGTCCTGTCAAAGAGATTTTGAGCTTCTGGACTTGTGTGTTGACTCTACAATTGACTCTACAAGTTGACTCTAAATATCTGGCAGACAAGCATAGTCCATCCACTGTGGCTTACCATCCTCTAAGAGCTTTTGTGAAGATTGAACTATATGTTATGAAGTCATAAGTAATTCTTGCATTAGGCACTGTAGGTTGATGTTTGATTGCAAGTCTGTGCTTGAATAGTGTCAAATGAGCCTCTGATATCATCTGGGGTATGCTGTACAGAGATGCTGCAGTTCCTTTGATCCTTATAGGAAACTGTATGATTGGGTATGTTGTAGGGGTGGATAGGAGACTCTACAACCAAGGAGGTCATATTGAATGGGACAGTTGTGCACCTTGCTATCCCTGTGCTCAGGAAGAAGGTCCCTTGGCAGAAAAGGAGTTGAGCTGGCAATGCTTCTGTTTCAGTATAGCAGCTTCTTTGTTCTTTCTCTCAACGTGTGTGGCTGAAAAACTTGACCTGGAGATGCTGCCTCCTTGTATTTCACACAGGGTTTCTTCCTATAGGTTCAGAGTGCTGAGAAGAAAGCAGATATTAGCACATCGGAGCCAGAACCATGCTCAGAGCCACAAGCTGACCAAGCAGAGACTTCAACCAAGATGCCTGCCAGCAGTATGGAGTCTGTTGGGGTCCGGCAAGAGCAGCCTTTCATTGTCCTGAGCCAGGAGGAGTATGGGGAGCACCACTCATCTATTATGTACTGCAGGTAACAGGCTGGCAGAAGAGGGCTCTCTCCTAGAAACCTCTCCAGAGGACCAGCCATGTCTGGCCTCTTTCTGTCTACTCTCAGCAGAGATTTTTGTGATAGGAGAATGTCAGCTGGGAGGAAATTCCTGTGAAAGCACATGTGTTTTGCTTAACGGCATCATGCTTTGCATGTGAAGCTGGAGCCCTTTGTTGAACTGATTGTGGACTAAATGAGAAACAGTGCAATGAAGTTCTGATTCCTGCAGTAGGAATTGGAGCCTGTGTGGCCAGATGAGAAAAGATTAATGGGATATGTATTTGCATCTAAGAACTTCAGGGAGAAAAATATCCGATCTGTTTCTTTCTGCACATAGGGTTGATTGTTCTGGACGGAGAGTGGCCAGCTTGGATGTGGATGGTGTCATCAAAGTGTGGTCTTTTAACCCCATAATGCAAACTAAAGCTTCATCTATTTCCAAGTCACCTCTGCTGTCTCTAGAATGGGCGACCAAACGTGATCGGCTGGTGAGTAGCCTGTGCACGTGGAGACTCGAGAGTCTCATTTGATTTGGAGCTCTGTTGTTATGTTTCACGTTACCTTCTAGGTGGCAGCACTGCAGATAAAATCAACAGAATAGTTAGTTGCCACTTGAGGGAGAATTGAAGCCCGAAGGAGAATTGAAACCTGCAGGGTCTAATAAAAGCCAGACAGTGAGATGTGTGCTTTGTGTATTGAGCATGAAATTCAATACTCTCTGCCCTGAAATGTAACTTTCTGAGCTGCAGTGCTTGAACAGCTGCAGCATAAAGGGCATCTCCTTGGAGAGAACTGCCTTTCTGCAGACTGTCGCTTGGAAAAGCAGGCGGAGGCATTGCAGCCCCTGGGAGACTTGCAGCGGGGTGTTGTGGAGCTTCACTCACACCCTGAGCCAGAAATAGGAGAGAATAAGGGTGTGGTGTTGGTATCCTGGCTTGTGCAGGTGTGAAAATGGATCCATGGTCACTCTTACAGTGGTGCCTTCCACAGCTAGGGGTCAGTACTTGCATAAGGGCTTGAGTGCTTGAGAAGTATCATGGCAGTTTAAATGTTTCTTTCCCATACCAATTTCCCTCTAATTCTGTTACTAGAGAGGGCTCTTAAATGATGTGCTGTCTGTGCAGTCACTAAAATTTCTTCTGTTTTGTGGATTTTTTTTTTCCTTTTATAGAAAGGTTCTTCCTGAAATATGTGGGGATGCAGCAGCAATTCAGGCTGTGAAGTGAGGAGGCTTTTGCTTGCTTCATTTTCCTTGATAGTACATCCCTCCGTTACTTCATTTTAAAATTGTAGCCCCACTGGGAGGACATGGATGAGCCCTTCTGAATAATTTAATTCTTCCCCGGGTGAAAGGCTGTGGTTTCTTCTCGGCTTTCTCTTCAAGTCAGATTGTGGATTCTGTGTTACAATTCCGTTGCTCCCCTACGTGTTGAGACTCCACCTGGAATTTGCATCTTAGAATTCTGAACCGTATTCCAGAAAGTGGCTTGTACTTATCTCTGTGCTTATCCGGCTCTTTTCCTCACCCTGTTGGGAAAGGAAAGCAGTGCTTTTACTCCACTTCCTGTGGCTTTACAGTTGTCTTACTCAGCATGATGTGAACAGAAAGACAGGATGTACCTGCAGGAGTTATGTCTAATCAGAAGGCATGAATTGGGGGAAAAGAAGTATTACTGTTACGGTGTTGGCAGTTGTTGCATGGCATTGTTGTACACTTCCCTCACACCCCTTTGTCTTTTCCTTGTTGGTTTCAAGTTACTGCTTGGCAGTGGAGTTGGGACAGTTCGTCTTTATGACACAGAAGCAAAGAAGAATCTCTGTGAAATCAGCATTGATGAAGACATGCCCAGGTAACTCTCAAATGCTCATTTATGTCTTTGGTTCTATATGTGTGTGTACACCTACATGCACTTGTGTACATGTATGTGTGTTTATGTACATAAAGATCCATATGTACATATATCTTGCTAGTTTTGACTGTACAGAGGGATTGCAACTGCAGTACCACCTAGCCTTTGTGCAGAATGCAGTCCCTGTCTGAGGAGAGTAAAACTGATTAGATACACTGGAGAGACTCAAAATTTGCCTAAGCAGGTGAATCGTGCCCTCCTTTACAGCGCATCTGAGATAAAGGACCTGTCTTCCATGGTCTCCATGGCAGAACGAGGAGCTGAGTGGTCTTCCTGAGTTGGTTGCTGGAGAGAAGCATTTCACACACTCTGCTGTGTTTCAGAATCCTGTCGCTTGCCTGCAGTCCAAGTGGTGCTTCCTTTGTCTGTTCTGCAGCAGCCCAAAGCCCCATCTCCCACATGGACTTCTCAGTAGTCACTTCTGGGGGCAAAAGCATGAACCAAGTTCCTGGGAAGCTGTTGCTGTGGGACACTAAAACAATGAAGCAGCAGGTACTTGCTGGGTTCCGTTCCTTTCTGTTCTAGGTCTGCTTGCTGAGAATGAATATCTCCTGTTCTAATATGCAGGCTTTCTTTCTAAATTACTCTGACTTTCACTGTGGTGTGAGCATGGTGAGCTTTACTTGTTCATCTCAACCTAGCATGCTTCAGGACTGCTGTAGAGACCAGCTGCCATACAACTGAAACTTGTCTATCTTCAGGACTCTTCTAGCCATGTATTCAAGTGCTTCTCAACCTGTTTTTTAAGTTAAGAGCTTCTTTCAGAGAATTAGTCTTAAATCATCTCTGTTGTTGCAGTTTAGGTAGATCAGATTCTAGCAGTTAATCCTGGTCCCACCCCTCACCTTTGACCTATGCTTTCCCTGATGCATAGGAGAATGCAACAAACTTGCACTAGTGTCTGCCAGAAGCTGGTTTTGCAGCTTTAAGGACATTATCAAGATAGCTGCATCTTGGCTGAGGTAAACTGTTGGTCAGGCATCGCAGTTAAACACAGCTGTCAACCCTAGAGTCTGTGGTCATGAAAGGTATACGAGTTCAAACTGCAGGAGCTCTTGTTATTTGATACCATCTTCCTTCCCTCCCCTGGAGTATAGCTGCTTAGTATTTCAGATCCATTAGAGGCTTCTAGGCATTAACACAGATGGGTTTTTTTTTTTTCCCTTCTAGCTGCAGTTCTCCCTGGAGCCTGAGCCTATTGCTATTAACTGCACAGCCTTCAACCACAACGGCAACCTGCTGGTCACAGGGGCTGCAGATGGGATTGTTCGTCTCTTTGGTATGTTGGAACTGAGTGGTGAGGTGGTCCCTTGATGTCACTTGCTGGCTGCCGAAGCTCCCGCATCCTTCCCCTTCCAGGAGGGAGACAACAGTGCAGTGTGACCAAATGCCAAGCTGGAAGCTGCTTTTTGTCCTCCACAACCACTCTCAGGAGTAAATTGACAAACTTTCCCATGGGGATATTGTATGTAAGCCCTGGTAGTGCTGCTGGATTTGCTCCCCTCAGCAGGAGGGAAACAAAGCTAAATTGCACTTGAGTCATATCATGTTGGCCATGCCAGAAGCTATCCTGAAAGGATTACTGTTTGAAGGCAAAGACTTCATGCAGGTCTTTCTTCACTGGACAGTGTCAGTTTCTCAGCTGGAGCCTTCCTTCTTTGTAAAAAAAAAAAAAAAAGGATCTGCTTTTGCCACAGTGGCTGAACTGTGAGGGCTACATAACCATATAGGTGTGAGGAAAGAGGTAGCAGCAGCTGTGGGAGTGAACAGGATAGCAAGGGCTGGAGGAGAATAAAGGTGGCAGTGTGTTTTTGGTACAGAATGAGTGCAGCTGACACTGAGCTCTAAAGCTGGAGGGAGCAGTGGCCAGTTATAGGCAGTGACTCTGTAGTCAGTGGAATTAAAAGCCACACGCTAGAGAATAAAGGCAGGATGCTCAGGCTGGATTGTGCTCCCAGTGGCTGGAATAGAGGGCTGGGATAGTGTCCTTATTAATGTAAATGGTCTCTCCTCACCCCAGCTCTGTGTGAGTACTGGGAATGTTTCAATACTGGTTCTTCTCTCAGATATGCAGCAGCATGAGTGCGCCATGAGCTGGAAGGCACATGATGGGGAAGTCTACTCCGTTGAGTTTAGCTATGATGAGAACACGGTCTACAGCATAGGCGAGGATGGCAAGGTAAGCTCTGGGTGACTTCCATGGAAAGATCCCTTTGTGAGTCCTCTCCTTTGGGTGTTTTTATTGTTATGCATACCATATGAATCTGCAGGCTGGTAACCGTATTCTTACATGTGCAGCACCACCCAGCTGCAATTATTCTCTGTAGAGGTAGGTGGTGGCCAGCAAGTGTATTAGCAGCTGAAGATGCTTTGGAACTTGTATGCAAACCCTGCTCTTGGTGAAACATTTCCTTCCTAGGGAATCCAGGCAAAGATGACCTTTCTGTGCTCCTGAAATCACCATATTTGATGTCTGAGACTTCCTGGGGAGCAGATCCTTTAACTTAGCATGAACTTCCTTGCAAGTAGCTCTCAATCGCTTATAATAAATGCTTCAATTTCTGTAGTTCCAAAGTCTCTAGCAATAGAGGTTTGGCTCAGGCCAGAGAGATTCTCTGGTGATGTGGGTCCTTGGCTGTTGGAAGTTAAGTGAAATCCCAACAGGATCCTGCCTGTATTGTGGGAGTACTCATATGCAACAGTGCTTATGAAACGTAATGCATATGTGTGCTTGGGCGGTAGGCACGCTTGCTGCCTCTGCAGCCCATGCTTTGTAAATACAGCCACTTAAAACTGTGGAAATGCTGTCTTCTGTTTGTATGAGATATCCCCCCTCTCTTAAAAATGATGAATGGCCCCTCTGTATTCATCCCAGTCATTTTAACTATGGGCTTTTATAATCTGTTTTTTTCTATTCTAGTTTATTCAGTGGAACATCCACAAAAGTGGCTTGAAGATCTCAGAGTATGCTCTTCCCAGTGAAGCTACAGGTCCCTTTGTGCTGTCTGGATACAGTGGATACAAACAAGTCCAATTCCCACGAGGAAGACTTTTTGCCTTTGACTCTGAGGGGAACTATATGCTGACATGTTCTTCAACTGGGGGAGTCATTTTTAAGGTAAGTGTACAAAATGATGAGAAACTCCCTTTTGCTTCCATACAAACATTCGTAACAAGGCTGCAACTTGCTTTGTGAAACTTGCTGTTCAGTTTGATGTGTAGCCTGTACTGCATGCATTTTGGCATTGTGTGCTGTTCAGTGTTTGAACTCCAGGAGTGATATTCCTTGGTGCTACGTGTCCAAGGCAAAGGTTTTTTTTATTTATTGAGGTGTGACTGCTCAGTGCAAGATGCGACTGATGCTCATCTGTAATCTGCATCACTTGCTTGCTATGCTAGTCCTAGACTGATTGTTTTCCTCATGTGTGCACAGCACTGAAGAAAGAATAAGACTGAATGATTCCAACCCAAATGGATCACAGCCTGCCTTCTTTTGAGTCAGTATACATCAGAATAAGCCATTACATGTCAGTTTAAACAGAATTTTTACTTAGCAGCTGGGATGTTCAGAGCACCTGCATTAACATGAGCTTAAACCTGCGTGTTCCTCACAACTGTGCTCTTAGCCTGTCACGTTCAGTTACTACAGCTTAGCTGATGTCAGAAGCTGAGCTGTTTGAAACCATGGGCTGCTGTCTTGAGATGGAAAAACTTACTTCCTCACGTGTGCTACATAAATATCAACATACACAATTAAACAGACAAAAGTATGCTGTTAGGGATATGGAGTATGTAGCTTGCTTTGGGTTCTCCTGTGGGTACACTGCCCCTGCTGCAGCAGCTTGCCTCATTAAATTCTTGTACTCTTCTTGTTGTAGTTGAACGGTGAGGACAAGGTCCTGGAGAGCTGCCTTTCCCTGGGAGGACACCGAGCTCCTGTTGTCACAGTGGACTGGAGCACAGCCATGGACTGTGGGACCTGCCTCACTGCCTCTATGGATGGGAAGATTAAGTTAACAACCTTACTGGCTCAAAAGTCTTAATTGGAGCTGTGTTGAAGGAAGAGAGCAGCAGAACTGGGGAAAAGAACAAATGAACAAACAAACAAAAGTGTTAACTCCACAGGAACAAACTGCATGGGAAAGAAGGCATACCACAATCACTCTTTTCATTTTAGCTTTTGCCTCTTGGCAGATGTTAAATACACATGCCAAACCACTGTGCAGTAGAATGCTGATCTGGGACTGCTTCAGTGGCAGCAGTGGAAAATAGGGCTTCACTGACCCCTTATGGCAGCTAGGCTCACTCTTTGGGGGGGGGTCTCAAAGTAGCAGATGGTTAGGAGGCTGCTGGAATCGTGTCAGGGCCTATGCAGAAGGTGAAGCTGGAGAAGGCATATGTGAGGCAGCACTGTGTGGTGACATGGATGGCTCAAACTGGAAAAGCTAGTGCAGCACCAGAGTATTATTTGGGTTTAATATTTTTTGTTTTGTGTTGTTGTTGTTTTTCATAAAAAGAAAATACTCCCTTGCATTTAATTCCTGTGCTCTGTTTGTCAATTGCTGTAAAGTGTGGAGGATGGCTGGGGCAGAGATGTGCCAAGAACAGGGTCCTGCGTGGAGAAAAGACTTTTGTTTTCACCAGGTGCTTCCTCCACTGACAGTCTCTCAGTGGGGGCTACGAGTACGAGTCATCCAGGAGCAAAAACTAGCTGCACTGCTTGGATGTATTGTATTCTTTGGCAATATCTGCCAGGAATTGCAGAAGGGATCCTGAATCAGACCTTTTGAAATGCTTGCATGAGAGATCAGAAACTACATAATGCCTGATGTATTTGATGGTAGGTAAGGAGGTCAGAACCTGGCCTGGGCCTTTCTGGTTCAACACAGGCAGTTGATTTATGAATAGCTGGTCTGTCAGCCAAATGGGGGATGTGCTGATCTGCAGAAATGAGCTGAGTGCAGAGGGATGCCCTGCTGGGAGGGTGGCAGGGCATAGCTTCTGGGTTAATAAGATGATGTCAGCGTGATTTGCTAAAGGAGGGGGGGGGAAATGCACTTCTAATCTCTGTTTCTGAAGTTGGAGTGTCTTTGTGCAGTGGAACAGGTAAGTGAGTGACAGTCCATTGGAGGTGTCTGGAAATAAAAGCCTCTTGCTGAGCCCCCTCTTTCTTCGGACTCATGGCAGGGCTTCTGCCAGATTCAGCCCGAGGCTGAGGTGCTCAGTATCACCCCCACATGGGGTGGGGGAAGGCAGTAAGGTTTTACTAAGTAAGGCAGTAAGATTTTACTAAGTAAGGCAGTAAGGCCTTACTTTTGTTTTGCTGGGGAACTGAGGGAATGGGGACTGCAGCCAGCTTCTAGACCAGGCAGTAATGACAGCAGCCTTTTTTAAAGGCAGGAAACTCAGTGGAAGGAATGGCGAGCGGCTTCCTGCACAGCTTTGGGGTGGTCAGGGCAGGAATGAGGCACTGCTATGTGGGCAGCGGTACCCAGAAAAACACTGTAAGGCGGTGGCGGTGCGCAGCGCGAGGCGGGCCGGGAGGGGATGCTCGCGGGCCGTGCTGCGGTGCGCAAGATGGCGGCTGCACCCAAGATGGCGGCAGCGCGGAGGCGGCTGCTGCCCGCCTGGATGGGGGCTGCGGGGGAAGGCGAGCGGCGGGCGAGGGTGCCGGGCCGGGTCGGGCGGCGGCGGGGGCAGAAGGCGGCGGCGACGGAGCCCAGGTAGTGCTGCTGGGCGGGGAGCGGGTGGGCGGGGCTGGAGCGCAGCTCGCTGCAAGCTGTCCCGTTGTCATGCCCAGGGCCGCGACCGTGTACTGCATGAACGAAGCGGAGCTGGTGGAGGTGGCGCTGGGTGTGCTGGCTGAGGTGAGCCCGCGGCTTCCCTTCACCCCGAGTTCACCCCGAGCACAGCGGCCTGGCCGCGGCTGAGGCCCGCAGGGGCGGCCCTTTGGCGTGGCCCTGCGTGGGGACGGCTGATGGTCCTTGTGTCAGAGCTTGCAGCGCGAGGGAGCTGAGGAGAAGGCCTGCAGCGGGAGCCAAGAGGAACAGGACGTTCAGCAAGTGGAAGAGGAGCTGCAGGCAGAACCGAGCCAGGCTCCCGGAGGCACAGCCAGCGCGGAGGAAGGCAGCGACGGCAGCCCGGGCCCTCCATCTCCTCCTGGTGCCGGTGCAGAGGCAGAGAGGACTGGCCTTAATGACTCTGAGGATGATGCTCTGAAATATGTCAGGGAGATCTTCTTCACTTAGCATTGCCCCTACCACAGCTGTGCACACAAGGATGGGGTTGGGAGGACATAGCCCATCAAGAAGGAGGGTTGGGTACCCTCAGAGAGGGCATTCCTGGGTCACATGTCAGGCACTGTCCTGCTGGTCTCCCTTTCTCCCTTACCACACATCTTGTCACTGTGACGCTACAAATCCTCACAGCAATAAAGGGAGTGAAGGAATGCAGTTATTGTGCAAACTCGAGGATGGCGATGTGTGTGGGACACTAACAGGAGCCTGAGCTGAGTCTGAACTCATCGTGAGCTCCAAGCTTATGTTGGATAGGGCCGAACACAGGGCAGTAAAGAAGGAGCTGCATACTTGCTATGGGCATGAACTGCCTGTCAGCTAAGCTGGGGACCAGCAGCCCACCCGTAAGTGGGATGCCTCTGATGCCAGCTGCTGGAAAAGTCAAGGTTCAGCTTGCAGTGAGAACATTCTAAGGAAGATCGATACCAGCAAGGTGGTTCACAGGATGTGTGTAAGGAGGGATGACTCATGCACCCATGCTACTCGGAATAAAACCTTGAAGAAACAATTTTTTTTGTAAGTACCTGCTTAGCTTCAGGAGAGAAGAACTAAATAAACTTTTTTTTTTTTTCTTGTTTTTACTTGGCTTCCACTTTCAAAACCCAAAAGAAGCTCCCAGGGAGCTGGAGAAGAGAATCTAGGAAAAGAAAACAAAGTGGAACTCATGGGCTGATATTAAAAAAAAAAAAAAAAAAAAAAAAAACAACAACAAAACTATTTGCTAAGACAGAAAAGGAAGAGAAAAGGAAAACAGTAATGACAATAACGTATATTTACAAAACAAGGTCTGTACAGTGCAGTTCTTTGCTTCTTGATGACCACTGCCCAGGCAGTCCGCAAACAGCAGCTGCCCCCCTAGCCAGCTCCCTGCTGCAGTCACATGTTGTCGAACACGTCGCTACCTGAACGCATCAGAGTTGCTGAGGTTTTGAAGTTCCCTTGGGCTAAATTTAGATGAAACAACAGCAAATTATCAGTTAAATTTTTATTTATATCCCACTACAATACATAGCACAAGATGCAAAGTACTTCTATACCTGCGTGTCCTCCAATTCAGTTGGAGGTTGTAGCCACGCTGTCCCTTATGTTAGTCACTTAGGCCTCTTGTACAGTAGGGCAACTTGCCTAGACTTGCCCATGGTGGGTAGGACTGACTGTCCTCTTATGCCACGCCTTCTTTGGCAAGTCTCTGTCTCTAGTTCTAACTGCAAAACAAGCATGTGATTTCCACTCATGCTGCTAAGAAATGCACCCATATTTGAGGAAGTGAAACGTTTATAGAAGTTTTCCACAGTATGTGGATATTGCTTTTATGTTAGTATGGAATATCCCTTTGATCAGTTTAGGGCAGCTCTCCTGATTCTGTCCCCTCCCAGCTCGATGTGTCCCCTGAGTCCCCTTGCTGGCAGGGCAGTACAGGAAGCTGAAAAACAAGTGTCTTTAGCTCTGCACAGCACTGCTCAGCAACAACTGAAACATCGGTATGTTATCAAAGTTTTTTTTATCCTAAAGCCAAAACACAGCATCGTAGAAGATACAATGAAGAAAATCAACACTGTCCCAGCTGAAACCAGGACACTGGATGTGAGCACTTGGACTAAGGAGCCTGCCAGTGATTAAAGCTGTAGTGTGATTGCTGTTCTAAATCACATCATCCTGCATCTTCATTTTCAGATTTTAATGGGCAAGGCCTCCTCAGTGAAAGGGCTTTGATGTGGGTTTATGTGCTTGGCCCAGATGGCATGTGTAATGATAGTGAGAATCTGGAGCAGAATCAGAGCCAGAATCCCAACCAGTGCCAGAAAGCCCCCAGTAAAATCGGAGAGGTTAATCCAAGGTGAGGTTTGGAGGAGAAATATACCCAGGCCTCCAGATAGGAGTAACATTTTGGTGATAAGTATGATGAGCAATACCCTCCAGCCCTCTACCTTGTCTTTGCACCTCATGTTTGCAAGGAAAAGTGGGTAGAAGAAGCTGATGACTGGGCACATGTAGACACAAACCCTGGCCAGTGCTATTCCTAGCCAGCTGATGCCCATGGCCTGCAGATGTCTGACTTCCAGGCACTGCAGCTTCCCGGCTGTCTCGTTCCACAGGCAGAAGTTGTAAAAGCCAATGCGTTTGTTGGAGAGGTCGACCAAGTTCCCTGCTTCCACAAGCAGTGCGTAGATCATCAGTCCCAAGGTTGCAGCAACCTCCAGGATGGTGAGTGCACAGAGCAGGTGCCCCATGTACCTCCAGCGCAGCAGAGCTGTTCCATGGCCCACATGCTTTCTTGATACCATGGTGAAGCCTGCTGTGGGGCCACTTGCTGCAAAACATGAAGGGAGGGAACTCCTTGGTTATAGTACATGGTACCTTTCCAAGGAGAGCTCTGAGCTTGTCAGAGAGAACTCAGCACTCCCCCTGCACACAGAGCACAAGTGTTTCTGCTCTGCTCTGGCTGTACTTCCCAATGTGTTAAGGGGGATGGGAGATGAGACCAGTGTGGTTCCTTTATCTCCACATATGCCCCATGCGCCATGGCCTCCCACTGAACAAGACTGGAATGTATCAGCAGGCAAGAGAAGCACTGCAGCCCGGTAAGGAGGGGGTTAAGAGCTATCCTGAGAAAATGCTTCTTATTTAGTTCTGGTCAGACGAGGACATCCTTTGTGATCTTTGGACGGCTGAGCAGAATGCAGGCATGAAAGAGTCTGAAGTGCAGCTTTACCCCCAGCCCCCACGGCCCTAGTAAACCCGATACCACCAGTGCCCCACTTTCCACATGCCCCCAAGGCCCCTGCATCCCCTTGAACATCTGAGCACAGCAGGGCCAGTCACCCTTACCCATGTCCCTACAGGAAAGCAGGAACGATGCACCTCTGCCCTGGTTGCCTGAGGAGCAATGCCTACACAGGTGGGCAGCTGTGACATCACCAAGGGACACCCCAGACCCAACTGCATCTGCCCACCCACATCTGCTGGGGCCCAGGGAGGTGGGTGCAACAGACAGACCTATGACCGCCATCTTCCTCCCTCCTCTGGCTGGTAGCTTGGTAAATGCCTGCTGCACTGCCAGAAGTGTAGACTGTCCTCAGTGCCTTCCTGCAAGCTGCTGCTTCACGCTGAAAAACAGGGAAGTGGCATCAGGAAGGGGTATCGCTGGCTGCAGAGGCAGATAGCACTGCAGTACCAGCCACCTTGGTCTGCGCAGGAGCACCAACACGGGGTAAGGAGCTCAAGACCTTGGCTTCGTGCTTGAGGCTCTGCAAATAACCCCTTTGTTGAGTTTGCCAAGCATTATCTCCTATGAATCATTTACCAGTTCCATCAAGAAGCTCACAGTGTGGTCCTGCTATCTCCTCTCCGCTGTCAGTTGTGCTATCATCCCAATGTCCTGGGTGTCCACAGCCAACCTTTCTACACTGTGCTGCATGCATTCCCATCCCATGGACACTTGTGGATGTGGTACAGTTTCTCTGAGTTTTAGAGCACCTGGAAGGACCCTGCTCATACCTCTGCCCAGTGCCTGGCAGCACTGCTGGTGACTGGAGACCCTTCAGCATCCCCCTCCCACCCACCTGCATGTTTGAGAGCAGGACACCTACACTAGATGCGTACAGAGATAAAAAATCTTAGGATCATAGAATCGTTTGAGTTGGAAGGCATCTTTGCATGTCATCTAGTCCAACTATGCAATGAACAGGGGCACAATGGCTAGATCAGGTTACCCAGAGCCCGGTCCAGCTGAATTCCATCTCAGACTTCTCTCCCCCCACTACAGCTATAGCTAGGAGGAGCACTCACAGAATGGAGAGAGTCACAGGATCCAAACAGGTCTGCTCCTTCCCCAGGTCAGTGCCTCACTTCTTCTTGTGGCCTCCCTTGGAGCTCTTCATGGCGGGCTTCTGGAGAGGCTGGAAGGCCACACAGAAGATTCCTGCTGTCCTGAACCTACTACAAAGGCACAAAAGACCAGGAAGACATAAACACTTGAGCTGCAAGGGACCTTTAAAGACCATCTAATCCAACTTCGTGCAATGAACAGGGATGCCTACGGCTGATCAGGGTGCTCAGAATCTGGTCCAGGGCCAGGATGATGTACAGTAAGAATAAAATTTCATCAAAAATATCTGACGAACCCCTTGATAACTTACTAAGAATAGCAACCACTGCCATCAAACCAGACTGATGCATTAGTTTCACAAAAACAAGGTCAAATATCCCACTGCTTTTATGGTTCTGTTACTCTTTTTATGTTTCAGTAGGAAAATGTGGGGAAAAAAAGTGCCTTATGTACATTAACTATGTTTCCTATTTTATATGTGGCTCAAGACAAGTCCTCTTCACACAGTGCAGCTCCAAGGTTGGACATCCATGCTGTACATGAATGTTATAAGGAAGGCAGGCTTACAGGAGCACGGGATTTCTGCTTAATCATCCCGTGTCATCTTCTATTCTCCCAGCCCCAAACAAACAAACAAACAAACAAGCCAACCAGGAATTAAAGGTTGTATTATCACATTTGCCACACAAGGAAGCAAATTTAGATGCTTAGCAGGTTTGTGGAAAGGTATTGCAGAGGTAGAGGAGAATCACCTCAGGGTGCCCATGCTGCTGAGTGATCACTGTAGGTATGATGCCCCCTGGGACCCCTGATCCCTGCCCTCTCCTCTCCTTGCAGTCTCACATGTCTCAGGACCTATTTGTCCTTTCCCAGCAGTGCAGCCACGCTCCCGCCTCAGGCAGATGTGGCTCTGCAGTCTCCCACTGCCCACAGACCTGCCTGTGCTAGTGCCCTGTGCTAGCTGGGGAAGAGAGTGCGTAACCGAGCGAAGGCACATAGCTTGGATATGAAGCCAAGGCCTGGCAGCCTGCCAGCGGTGCAGGCGCAGTATTGGTGAGCCTGCAGCCTGGTCCCAGCTGACTTGGAGGCAGCCTGGCTGAGAAGCTGGGATAAACAGGAAAGAGCTGTCACCCACATACTGCCGAGGTCTTTCGCAGACAGCCCCTTTGCCTCTCAGCCCATGACTTTTGGACAGGAGAGCCTGTGGCTCTACCATAGCGGTGCAAGTGAGCAACCCACGCATTGCTGGCCCCCAGCTGGCTCCTCTGCTGTGCCTCAGGGTGGATGCTGCTGGAGCTCCATGCCTCAGCTCTGTGTGTTGGGACCCAGAGCTGCCTAGGGTGTCTGGGCAACACAGGGCTCATTGGGATGCTGGTATCGGGATGGCACATGCCTTCCCAATCTCTGTTTGCAGGCAGGGAGCACCTTCCCCTCAGCGAGCTGCAGGTGGGCAGAGGGAGCAGGACAGGAGGCATGCAGGTCTGGCCTTGGGGCAGGGGGAGCTCCTGGTGATCCCCATGCAGGGGCACACAGCTGTGCAGAGCCTAGAAGCAAGAGGCTGGCAGTCCCTCGCAGCCGGGGAAGGGAGGCTCCCTCCTCAATGTTAGCACCTGACAGCACTGCTTGTTCCCTTGGCAGCTCCCCCCATTGCCATGGCATTGCAGGGGTGGGGGACACCGCTGGAGGATACTTACAGGTTGCCCATCAGGATGAGTGCGGAGCTGAAACAAGCTGCAGAGCAGATCCTGCCTGTGGCTGCTGTCAGGTCCTGTGCTATCTGAGCTCTGAAGTACAACCCCTGTTACGCAAGGCTTTATGCCTTCTGCTTTCTGTTTTGGTTTAGAGGGTTCTGGGATCCTGCTGCTGTGCTCCTCCCAGATACTGCGTCATAAAAGTGTGAGAGGAAAGAACACAAGCCAAGCTGCCACTGTCTCAGCTGGGCGGAGAGTTGCACTTTCTTTTCCTGGCCCTGCCAGCTGTTGTATATAACTGACTGGGTAATGGGAATTGTGCTGCTAGAATGGCTTGGGCAGCTGTGGGGGCCAAGAGGAGTTCGCTTCATTGGAATGCTTCTGTAGAGATGACCATCTGTAGCTGTGTTGTGGGTGTTGTGAAGCTGAAGCTTGCATCACCAGTTCTCCTGTGTTTTTGAGTTCCTGGTGAGTCACTGCAAGCTTAGCAGAAGTTGGCAAGAAAAGATCTGGGTTTTTAGCCCTACACCTAAAGCTGCTTATTCAGCACCTGTGCGCAAAACCACTTCCTTCTCTCACACCCAATTTCTGATCCCTTTTCCTATTTATGCGTCTTCAGCTTCTGCTTTGCAGCCCGACTCCTGGCTAACATTGTCTCTGCCAGCTGCAGTTTGCAGTGTGTGTGGAGTCATTTTGGTGTTAAAGATCTGGATCAAGGTGGTTCTGATCACAAGTGGATTGGGCAAGGATTTTGGTGGGGGAAATCAGAGGGAAAGGGCTTGCAGCAAATGACCTCTAGCAGGCCACAGCTGCTGAGGTGAATGTGGTGACTGTGGTGAATGACCTAGCTGCAAAGGGAAGCCTTGGAAGTGAGCATGGCCATCATCTGGACACTGTGGTTGCCAGCTGGGGAATTGAGGAATGTGCAGAGACCGTGGGGTGAGACCTCAGTTCCAGTGAGGACACATGCATTGTCAGGAGGCAGGTCTGTGCTCTCAAGCAGGGCACCACACCATTTGGCCTCATCCCACTTTTCAGCCATTCAGGAAGGAAAGCGATGTATGGTCTGGGTCAGGTGGTCAGCCAGCTCCTTCACTCATGTCAGTACCCACAGTACCTCACGTTGTATTGGGGTCCCGTTGGCTGGAGCAGTCAGGATGACTGCCACAGTGGGTCTGCTCTCTCAGCTAAACAGGCCACGCTTGTCACATCACAGCACTCCTGGAGCCACCGTCCTCCAGGGGTGGCTGATGTCCTCGCAGTCTTCTGCACCTCAGCCCTCGAGTGTGAAACCTGGCCATGCATCTTGGCTTTAGTCTTTGCATATGCCTCCATCTGTCTGGCCTTCTCTGCACTGCTCAAGATAATAAATCCAGCATTTGGGAATGTTATTCTTGGAGTGTTGCATCTTTCTGGCCCTCGCTGGTTTCCTGATTGCACACTGATGTCAGGCCGTTCCTCAGTGATCCCTGAGGAGTTTTGTGTCTCCTCCCCTGCAGAGCCTTGGACTCTGGTGCTTGTAATGCCTTCTGGGATCCCAAGGACACTAGAGTCCCAGAAGCTGGCAGTGACCCTGGTACCCATGCCTAAGGGAATCTCCACAGAAGAACTGTGTTCTCTGTAGTTATTTGAAGAACCTGTCAGCTATATCTAGTACCGCCCCACTGTAATAAACCTGGAGGATTACTGTGGGACTTCATAGGCTGGTGAGAAGAAAGGTTAGAATGTACTTCACATTTTTCCACACTGTTTGGAAATCACTTTTATTTGGAAGACATAGTAAAATTGCAGATTTTATCTTGACTGTAATCTGCTGGTAACTAAAAAGAAAGAAATCTTGATGAAACTGAACCAACTGTATGCTTCTCTTCCTATAGCTATCATGATGAGGCAACTGAGAAACTAAGAGCTTGTCTTGGACTTGAGTCCAAGGTAGCGCAAAGCTAAATGGCTTTGTGTTGTCTGCATGTCTGCTGAATGTAGGACTCTGTGAGGCTGAATCCTATTCCATTTGGGTATCAGATGTGGCCAGTTCTACCTTCTTGAAGAGAAAAATAATTCAGACTTTATTACTGGCAGGTCTAACCCAGCTCCTCTCAAATGCTAAAAACTTGATGGCCTTGATTTTGCATTAGTAGGTTATAATTTACACAGTTAAATGGAGCATGCAATGGAGACAGAGACAAACTAGAGTGAGGAAGACTGCCAAATTGCTTAAGGGACAATCCTAAGTACTACACAATATAAAGGAGACAAAATTTAGTACCTGTTTAAAGAAGCATATTTTTCATCTCTTCTTCCAGATATCTGTACGGTGCTGTACACCTCAAGACAATGCAAACTATGCAGGCATATGACTGTAATTAGTAAAATGCTACCCAGGTCCGTAAGGACACATGAATGGCCATACTGGCATAGACCAAGGGGCCACTTATCACAGCAGTCTCCTAGGTGACTCTGACCGTTGTGATTGCTGAGGAGGAAGTAGAAACAGAACAAACACACACAATACATTTCCTAAGCACTCTCCTCTGTTCTCTCTCATGTCAGCTGAGGACATTTCCCAGACCATATGCAGCCTGTCTATTTAAAAACTCCCAGTGATGTATTTTTAAGGCGCACGTCCACCTGAATCCATGCACATTTTTTGCATCCACACATCCACAGCATCCTTAAGCAAGGAAATCCAGAATTTGTACACAGATTTTGTGTCAAATGTTTTTGCATGTAAAATTTATTTGTTGGTGAAAAGGGAAGTGATTCTCGTGGCTTATGATCAGTGAATGGTAGCTTCAGCTGCTCAGTGAATAATCCCTCTCCTTTAGAATCTTAGGAAGACTTCCAAATAGAGTTGAGGTGGGTGGGTGACACTCAGCTATTCATGCAGCTCCTTCTGGAAGTGGAGACTGCCCCACAAAATCAGTACGTATCGTTTAACACGAATGATGTTTTATACTGAGGAGACACTCCCAAATAAACTGGTTTAGAATTTGGGATATTTCTTCACATGGCGAGAGAAACTTCATAAGCACATTAGTCAGCTGCGTGTGAACAATTTTTCAGAAGAAAAGGGCAAGAAGAATTTTTTGTTTCTGCAGGTTATGTACTCCCTCACTGCTAGCCATAATCCATAGTCAGAGTTCTGGGGATTGTTTAAGTAAATCATATAGATGACTCTTTCACATGCCTTTCTTAGCTGAAGAACCGGGGCTCCAAAACACATCCTGGTATTTTGCAGCAGGTTGTCTGTTCTCTGCTTCAGGCAGTAAGGGCAGGGAGAACTGTGATGCGCTTTGTGCCTGGCAGGATTTACTCTTCCTAAACTGTATAGCTTGTCTTGCTGTCCTGTTTTTCTCGAGTCTTCTGGGTTTTAAGGAGAGCCTCCCCGTTTTCCGTTCTTCCTTTTTTGAATTGCTCTTTGCACCATGATCGTGACCTGAGTCAAAAAGGAGGAAAAATCAAATCTGCATCAACTACTACTGAGTTACTACTTACTGAAAAAGTACGTGGCTTAGGTTTGTTTCACATGATACTGTGGTGCTGTGGGATGAACATTTCCTTTACTGAAGGAGAGCCACAGCATAATTCAAAATGTAGTACTAAAATATGGAAGCTTCAGCCCTAGACAGAGAACCTGTTTCTACTGCTCCAGCATTTCCTACATTTCACAGAACCAGATTTTACATCCCTTTATCTCCAGTAACTGCAGAAGGAGAGTAATGCAGGGTCAGAGGCATTATCCCTCACCACTATGCTGAGATTTTTTCCAACTCTTTTCCATGGGCTGTTCTGAAGGAGGTTAAAGATACTCCGGCCGTTCAGTGTCTCAGATGGAAAGCTCCATTAAAGCCAGTTCTGATATCCTCCATAGAACGCCAGCTACACGAAGGAGTTTTCCAGTGCTATTACTGCCAGCTACTGTCTGTCTTACTGCTCTACTAAATCCTAGTGTTCAGTATTTTTGGAATAGAACAGTAACTGAGAAACCTTTTAAATACTGAAATGTCTTCTGTGAGGAGTTGGAGACACTTTTGCCATTGTGTTTCTTTGTCTTCTGAGAGATCAAATTAAAGCAGGATGTATGGAAATTTTCTCTTCTGGATTGGATTATGTCACAAAATACACTTTTTCCTGCCTCCCGTGGCACAGGTGGTTTTTCACAATTGCTGTTAGCATTACAGGTGAGTCTTTCAGAGCTAAAACACACAGAGATAAGGACAAAAAATATTTTATTTCCATACAAATTCATGACAAGATATATATAAAGATGATGACCTAGAAGACAAAATCATTACAGGTAAAACTCCTGCCACTTTTGTCTGATGCATTTCATAGAATCAATTTCCTAAGAATCACAGGGGAAAAAAACTAGAAGTAATGTATTTCAAATTTTACAGAACCACAAGGCTGTCACACTGCATTAAGGACACCAGTGCCAACATTACGTAGCCCTTATACCACTGTCTCTTCTGAGTCAGACAGGAGTACCCATCGTAGAAGCAGCAGAGGGATACCTTGCTATTACAGAAGTAAAGAAAGACACCAAGACATTTCTTCTCTCTTTTATCAGTTGAAAGCATAACTTTTTCAAGTATGTGTAAAAAAAGCCTGAGCTGAAAGGTGCCAAGCAGGAATCCTTGAAATTATTTAATGTTAACAAACTGATTTGCCTTATTTCACAGGGCAATTCTGTCAGGATCTGCAGCTATCTAACTAGCCAGGTAATTCCACTTTGGACTGTTGCTAAACAACAGCCAAGTGTACAGAAGGTACAGAACATTTGTTCTACCAAGGAATGAACACTCACTGTTAGTATTACTGCCATAAGGTTTTGCAATAGGGTACTGCCTTCATTGTTCATCATCAAATTGCCATACCCTAAAAAGTAAGGGAATGCTCTAGCACTGAGCTGTGTAACAGAACCATGACAATATTGTTTTAAACAGATGTACTAAAATTAGTACATGACCATTTTGGGCTATCTGTGTCACCTACCCCTTTGTTTTCCCACTGGGCCTTTGTCTTCTCACTGTTTCTTTCTGGTTGCATGACTATGCATTCCCTCCCTTCCTCCCTCTCTCTCAAGGCAGCAGAAATCAATCATCCCTTCTTTGAACAATGCATCAGATCAGTGCCTGCGCCTCTCTGTGCCACTCCAGCAAAGCTGATGAAAGGAGGGCTATAGGCTAAAGGAGGGGGTCTGGTGCTCTAGGTAGGATGGAGGAAGAAGGACTCTCTTCTTGTCTAGCATCACCTTTCACTGAAGTCTCCACCATGCGATGGAGTAGCAAAGGACGGCTGTCTTAGTTTGTGAATGAAAAAAAATGATGCACTATATCAGAGGAGTATGAAAAGGAGGAGATGAGTCTGACAGAAATCAGCTTGCGACCATTCTTTCACTCCAGCTTGTGAAAGAATTAAAAGTTTATAGAAAATAATACTCTCCTACCTGAAATACTTTCCTACTTGTTTGGCAGAGGCTGTCATTGGCAATTTTACTGTAAGAAATTGGGAAAAAAAGAAAAATATTCAATGTGCATGTCGTATCTCTCAAAAAATAACAACAAAATGAATCACCCAAATTTTGTCTTGGCCAGTTCAGATTCAGTGATGGCTGTGCCTAGTAAGGATTGCAGTAAGTAAAGTTACTGTAAGCAGACATCTATGGACATCAAACCAGATGACTAACATCCAGATTCAGGGTGGCAAGTTGTGGGGGTTACGACTTCCTTCATATTGAACTGATTCCAACTCCCATCCCCACATCCCCTTCTTCATCTATTGCCAAAGTCTATTTTGGGATAGAAATGCTCCACACAACTCCCAGTGAAATGCTTCTACTATGGATAAAACTATATGTCAGGGAGCAAAAATGACAAAGGCAACACGATTGTCTTATTTTGGTAAGCCTGCAGCTCTGTTGAAGTGTGCCCCCAGTCCTAGTCTCTGCTCTAAGGCAAGCAAACATTGGCCATTCACATGACAATGGAATAAACACAGTCTTCAGAGCAGGAACTCTGAGGAGGATGGAGAGAGACCTCGTATTCCTTCTTGTGTTTCTCTTTTCCTGACTCTGATTCCCTGATCAGTATCATAAGTCTAGATGCTCTACTGAACAGTGAGAGAAGAAAACCCACAGCTAAAGAGAGTGGGACTTATGGATTACTACAGATACTACATATACCTACATATACTATATATGTAGGTTTGAATCCCTTGAACTGAATTAAAAAGTAACAGCTGTCTCTCATGATTAAGAGCACTGTTAGGCTACCATAGAGGCTGACAGCTACCCAACCACTTCAGAAGCAGTGACACGGCTGCACTATGTGTGGTGTTTGCAAACATCTCCATTGCATGAGTACTGCTATATCGAGCCATGCTGGTCAGCAATGTGGATGTGAAAGGGAGAGAAGAGGTGGTGCCATCTGGTTGATGGTGACAGATGATACATGCTCGTGAGCTGCCCAGCTGCTAGAGTTCACTGCAGGAGCGGCTGAGTCAGAACAGGGTGCTCTGGGTTGTGAGAAGTGTCAGAGTCACAGCAGCCAGGGGAGCTGAAAGCAGCACGGCAGCCTGCAGGCTAGTGGTGCTGCTGCATTCAGGCAGCAGGTGAACAGAGGCCCAGCACAGGTGGGATGAAAGTGCCTGAGTCACAGCAACCCTTAGGCTAGAAATTATTTCCTCTCATATACATCTAAGCATCTGCCTTCACTACACACCCTGCTAATTATAACATTTATTTAAAAAACAGTAGGAGAGAAAGATTCTGGCATGCAGTCCAGATCTAAAACCAAAATAACAAGGCAGTAAGAGCCAGGATTTTTCTTTTTTCTTTCCTCTAAGCAGCCCAATTCCAGGAAAGCCTAGATAGAATGTGATCTGTTACATTTTTACCCTTGGGCATAAGGCATAATAGTTAGGAACAGTTGTAGCTCAGGAAGAAAGTGATTTGAAGTCTCCCAGGACTGTAAGAACAGCAATCTGTACACAAGTCCATTATCAGTCTCCTCTTTTGCAGGCAAGCCCTGATAGTCATAATGTTCAAAAGCTCAGACACTGCATGTGCTGCAGAAGTCAATCACTGCTGCAGTTATTTGTGCCCAAGCTTAGAAGCTGGAAAAGGGAGTTACATTTCACCTCCCCTCTCTCTACAATGCAGGAAACTCATGTGTCTTCCCAGAAACCTTTTCATAAACTAAATGTTTGTCTGCTTCCAGCTACCACAGTACTTTTTATTTGGTTGGTTGGTTTTGTTTGTTTTCTGATTAAGTTATCCAAGACAACAACAAGTAGTCTAATAGGGTAGAATAGCTTTGGGTATATTTTGGGAAAAAAAAAAAAAACACCAGAAAAACAAGACAGGAATTCAGAAACAAGACCAAAGTCATTGCCAAACTTACTGCTACTGAAAGACACTGTTAGATTTTTAGCATGCACAGTGAGATAAACCTATGAATGCCGACTCATTGTCCTGAGACTAAATTTCAACATCCTTTATGTAGTTAGAGAATAAATAATATATACTCACATTCCTGTGTTCAACTGATGTGTACTGACATGGCACTATGAGGTGAGGACAGGCATTTTCCTAATTGGGGCATTTCTATTTTACTACTTTCTTCATAGATTTACTTGTTTTTGTGTATCTCTGAGTGTCTGATAGTGGGCTGTGTCATTACATAACTACATGATAAAGATAGTTTAATATAAAGCAAAATGAGCTCTTCTTACAGCAGAGACTGAGTGAAATCCTAGCCAAAGGACCCTGTGTTTATCTTTTTGGAGCATTTGCTTTGCTGGGGTTTAGGCTTATAAGAGAAAAAAAAAAAAGAAAAAAAAAAAGACTAATTGAGATTTTAAGAATTAAAATAAATATATAATGCTTACCTCTGTCTACTGAGTGAAGTTCCTGAAACATCTTATGTTGAATTTCAGTGCCTGGGGTCTGTGAGACAGAATAGAAACACAAACAAGTTATTAATAAGATCCAACAGAATGAATAAGAAAAGCATATTAATAATAAGTCAGCCACCTGATGGCTTGTTCTGGGAGTATACAACTACATTAGGACAGGGGAAGCTTTGTAGTAGGGAAGGGGTTAATATGCAACAGGCTTTTTCTCTCTCTCTCTTTTTTTTTTTTTTCCAGGCAAAAGGCAAGTTGACAGTTCAATACTTGGCCTGATTTCCAAAGCTCAAAAACTCAGCAATTCCTGCTCATATTTCAAGTTTTTGGCTGATCAGCATTTAAAAATAGAATTAGTTTTCTTTTTGGGGAAGCAGGAACGCCCTATTAGACTCCGTTGTTTTAATTAGGATTTTTAAGTGTTTGCCAACTATAACAAGTCTCACATTTTCTATATAGTTATGTATGATGCTGAATAACAATAATGGAGAATTGACATGTTTAGAAAAGATTAATTCCATAGGGTAGTATCTGGGCCAGCTGAATATACGTGCTGAGTACCACCTCTAAATGGCAGGAAGGGGCATAAGACATTGTTATGAATACTGCCAACATGAATATTTCAGATTTGGCAGTAATCCCATTGTTAATTAAAAATGCATTGCCTGTTTTCCTAGAATTCAGTTACCTTTTTCTCTATTAAACTGGAGAACACAACAGAAAATATTTTACTGGACTTGGCAACGATCTTGTTCAATGATACTAAAAGTGAGATGAGTCAAGCTGAGTGAGTGATATGTTAGTGATTTTGGAGACTGAAGGGGAGCTGGTATAGGCTCCAGCTCCAGGGCATATTCTGTGACAAAAAGATTTAAATGTACCAAATAATATACCCATGAGACAGAATTTTATGATTTTTCCTGTCTCAGACTTGTTCATGTTAATATTTCTATTAAAATCTGTGCCATAAATTAGATACAATTGTCAATAAAGAACAATGACCGTTCTAGGTCAGCAACTCTGGCTGACAAATTTGCTCATTCAGAGTTACAGTGGTTGAATTAAGTTGTCGTATATCAGTCTGTCATCACAAAAAGAACACAACATGTTTCTATTGGGATGACAATCACTCACATTTTTGCTTTCATGACTTCTGTCCTTAGCAGTGCTGTTAAAGGGATGTCCTGATGGTTTGTTTTTTTTCTGCACAGAAAATAGGATGTAACATTTTGATTCATGAGGGAATATTATAGTTACGAAGAAGAGGTTGTAAATAAACACGATAATCACAGTGCCAGAAGGAATATGTGTAAGAAAGCTTTTCGAACTTGAATTCCTTATGCCGTTCTTCTCAGCAAATATTTACGAACCTGGACACAAACATATCATACTGACAAGGGACCTCACTTCCTACTCTATTTGGGAGGTTTATTTTTAGTCTGGGAACCTGGAGAGCCACGGTTTCTCAGGAGTATTAATTGCCACTGCTTTCTTTCTTTCCTTCCAGTGTTTGGGCTTCTAGAAGGGAAGACTGGCATAAAATACAAAAAGCTTGGGAAGCTATCTATTGAACTAATCAAAGCATTCATAAAGCAGCTGTGATGTGCCATTCATTCAAACTCATTTGATAAACTACTATTACTTTCTGAGCGCATCTTACTGTTGTTACAGTGTTAGTTCGATGTGCTTTGCTCTACTTACTACATACTAAACTTACTTACTTACTTACATACTTACATACTAACAAAAATACTTACATGGGATACATAAGTCTTTACTTGTTTCATAAATTACAGAAAAGGATCTAGTGCAGCCCTACTTAGCTAACAGTTTTGCCATATCTACTGGTGTTTATAGGTATCGGCATGCAAAGCCAATGGCAGCTGACTACCATTGATAAGCCTGAGGTACAGACACTGAAGCAATTAAGCTTTACCAAATATTCTCCTGCTGCTTCTGTGTTTCTAGGTAGACATTCTTGTCTTTGTTTGTTCTTGGGTGCTTCTTTTATGCATATTACCAAGCAAGTCTACCTGAACAATGAGAACTGATACCCTAATGTTCTGCAGCGGTCTTCTGTCTGTGCTTGTCTGTATTTCAGTTATCTAAACTGTGTTACACCCTTCCAATTCTACTTCTGAGTTTGAAAGTCCCTGAAATCACAAGAGAGTTACACATTTCTTGTATCACTGGGATAAATCTAAGTGTAGGGCCTATAATCACAATCCCTGGGAAGCAGACCATTCATGGGTGTTTTGCAGCAAGCAATGATAAACCACACAAGGATCACGTGGCAGCCAGCTCAACGTGCAGCTGCGTGACAGGCATCAGGCAAACAAGCATGACTTGCTTTATATGTGCCATTTATAGACCACAAGGAAACAGTGCTCAGGGACATCAGAAAAAAACAGGAGTCAATCCCACTGACTAGCATGGTGGGCTTTTTGACATAAACAAGGCTATTTTTAGCAAATTCCCTGGAAAAGCCCAGAGTCTTAGGCATACTTTTCTTGGATCTCCACAAGTTGCCAGCCCCATGTCACACCCCACAAGGACAAGCAGGCTGCCAGCCTGCTGAGAGGCGGGGGAGTGAGAAAACATAAAGGGCTGAGGAGCACTGAAAAGCCCACAGTACTTGGCATTAGTCAGAGAATGCTAACTTCAGGGTCAGTTACCAGTTTCGTTCTGAAGTTCTCATGAATGATTTATTTTTTTAAATGCAGCCCTGTGAAATGTTCCTGTGTGGATTTATCACACAGAAACAAACTAAATCTCAAAAGTACTATTATAAGACCAAACAAGATGGAGGGTACATTAAGGAAAAAACCTCTCAATACTCCTTTCTCGTCTGTGTGCTTTCACTAACCCTCTGCTATCAGTTCTTGTACTGTGCAGGACACTTTTCACATGACCCACTGTGTTAGACTTCCTGACTCAACACAGTCCAGGAAATAACATTGCATCAGTAGTAGAAACCCTTATTTGGCTCATTAGCACAGGGCAGAAATTTCAAGCTGTAGGTAAACATTAGAAATCAGCACCACTTGCATGACCCCTCCATCAGAAGTTACTACCCCCTGCGTGGGTTGGGTGAGCCTGTCTGCATTTCATCTTCCTTAGGTACAAAACCTGTGGCAGCACTGCTTAAACTCTAGATGACAGTTGAGGCTCTGGACAAGTGGAGCTGCTGGGCTCTGCGCAAACAAGAATCACCAGAGCTTATCTGACTGCATCTTCTTTCCATCGGTCATAACTAAAACTAGGTCCAAAACTCCAAGTCATACATCTTGTCAACCAACCCAGTCATCTGAGCTGCCTATCTGCATGTTTTGAGAAGTGCCACAGGGTATCTCTTCAGTTTTATTCATGCTTAGTACACAGCCTTAGTTATATGGTTACCCCTTTCACTGTAGTTTATAGTATCTGTGACAAAAACAGGAAGTAACAATTTGCAGGATATATTACTGTTGGCTAAAAAAGTAATACACTCACAAAAGTTTGTTTTGCTTCTCTACAGTAAACATTGTGAGAATTATTATAGCAATCACAGACAACAAAGAAATAAACAAGACAGAAAGATTTGGGCCCCTTCTTGTGCAGCAAGTAAATGTTAAGGGAAAATAAAGGGTCTCACTGTCGTTCAGTGAAAGCACTTTGTAAAATCTGGGGCTAGATTTGCCTACAAATTGGAAATAGGCAGTGGGGTAGCCTTACGCTGACGGCGCGTAGCAGCAGTATGACACAGTATGTCTGTATGTGCGAGAGGAAAACACAACTCCTGAACACTGAATGGAGTGTCTGCAAAGTATGGTTGACATCACTGCACAATATTTTTTGTACTAAGAGCTGACATTCTCCTCCTCACCCTTATCTTATGTCTGCTTGCTCAGCTGCATGGCACAATCTGATAGGTAGGGACCTGCCTGTCTTTGAAACTGTACCACTACCTTCTGGACAATTTGAGTTAAGCTATTAAATAACAGT
Organism: Gallus gallus; assembly: GCF_016699485.2. Lineage (NCBI taxonomy): Eukaryota > Metazoa > Chordata > Aves > Galliformes > Phasianidae > Gallus > Gallus gallus. The sequence goes on from NC_052532.1 coordinate 47,980,626, forward strand.
ATTGCTCTGCACTGTTAATTTGGATTTTATCTCTACAGATTATGTAAGCACTTTACAATTATCAGCTGCCTAATTAATTTGTTAACTATTGTTCTCACTGACCGAATACCAAACTTCTTTGGAATAGAAGCTAATAATCACTAGTGATTATTCCCTAGTGACATTTGGGTCAGAAATGTAAACAGCCAATAAAAAGCCATAGCATACCTTAGCACCTAGCTTTAGTCGGTGTGCAGCAATATCATATGAGTCTGAGCTGTCAGAAGATTGGCTGCTGTAAAAGACGAGCGTTGTTTTATTTAATTTCTAGATTTGGTGATTGCAAACAGTATTATACAGCATTCATTCCAACCACTAGTAAGTATTTTCTGTAGTAACTCTAGTTGTAGAGATGTAAATATGTTTTCTAGATACCTGTCTGCCATATCCACATTTTCATTTTACAGCTAACTTGCAAATCATCTTAGAGAAAACTTGGTTATTGGGAGATCTCTTTCATACAGGTTATCCGTGTGGCATCTCCCACTTCTGCTCAGCCTTCTTTTAGTTCTGCTTCACGTGCTTTCCCCTTCCAAGCCCTCCCATACAGCATCATCTTCTTTGTGCCCAGTGAGCTTTCTCTCAGTCCTCTAATGGTGCATTAAGATTTTGTGTCTCCTTTTATTTCCTTGCATTTCAGCATCAGTTCTGAAACTCAGCTTTTGACTGGTATGCCCTGGCCACCCAAAGTAAGATGAGATCGATCCAACTCATGATATTTCCTCAAAGAAGAGATCTACTGAAGTTTTATTCATTCCTTACAAGGTGCAGAGAACATATATTATTTTATATGCTTGTATATGTGGTATATCTTAATAGTTCTAAATTACCTGGAATCCCAGTCTAACGCATCAGAATTCAGGACTTCGGAGCTCACCTTAGCTTGCTGTGTCACTACCTTCTCATGTTCCTTCAGGCACAGATAATGATAAGAAAACCACATATGTTTCAATTAAAGCTATTAGCATATTTACTGTTACTGCAACCCTATGGAGGATTATGTTTTGTGACAGTAGGATGAACTGAGGAAGGAGGAAAAGCCTCAGAGGGACTTTCCTTACCTCCTTATTATCACCAGAGTAGTTCAAGAGAGCATCACAGAAATGCTGTCCTATTGACTCCAAGTCTTTGATATCAAAATGAGTGCTTTGTCTCCAGCCTGCACATTAATAGGAGCAAGTCAGAAATGGAAATGTCATCCTGCTGACTGCTAGCTGCGGTGTGTCAGCATAGTTGCTGATTGCAAACTCACTGTCACTGAGAGATGCTAGAAATAGGTCTATGACTGCTAGGCCTTTGTACAGATAGCATTAAGGATCATCATTCTGCCTATATGGACAAATCTATCTACTCATAGCAGATTAACTATGTATTATATTACTTTCCACATCAACTGTATTTCTTTTTACCAAGTATCTTCTTCCGGATAGCTGATTCCCATACAAATATTTTTAGTTTCTACTTTTAATTTGCCACTTATCAATATTGTTGTTTAACAGTACAGATATAATAATGCTAGTGGTGGCCTGAATGGTCACCAGATGAATACTGCAGTTTTGGCATTTTTTTCCGGATCTTATCTTCAATCATCATTCATTTCTACCCAGTAAGAGAGAACACCAGCAAAGGGTTGGTGGCTCAAGCTACCATTTTCCTTGAAGAAGCAAAAGGAAAGGTCTTGTTTGATGATTCTTTACTCAATAGCTACAGGGAATTGTCTCACCCAGCTTAGAACCACAAACAGAAGCTTCCAAAGTGTAGCTGTTGTTGATGCCCATCTTCCACATTACAACTCGACCTGTGCTTTCTTTGCTCTTTTGTACTCTGAAACGGCAGTCTGGGAATGAGAACTTAAAAGATGGGTACACCATTAATATTTGAACTGGATAGAAAGATGCAATCATTTCATTTTAAGGTTTTTTTTTGTTTGTTTGTTTGTTTTGTTTTTTTATATATCCTATCTACCAGATAAAGCTGCGAGTTTTCAATCTACTATACTTGAGTATTGCACAATATAGTTCAGAGTAATCAATATTATTACTGGCATAATGGAGATGTAGGTGAAACAACAGCCCTTCAATTAGAAGTTCAATTTACTTTAAGAGTTTGAGAATTCTGAAACAACTTTTATGCAGCTGTATGAACTATTCCTAAACGAGCTTATATGGACTGCTGCTCAGATGAGTTACCACAAATCCTGTAGTATAGCAACATACAATTGCACTAAGAAGTCAGAATAGCTTTTCTCTCATGAGTTAATACCAATAGTTTGATGTAATCTATCTGGAGCTCACAACCACTGTATCATTGATGTCAGGAAAACAACATTAGCTGCAAGTATGCAATGACATCTAGTAGGTTCACTTGTGTACTGCTTATTATTGAACCTTTGCCACCTTTCTGATCTTGAAATTTCAGGTGACTGCATTTCTAACCTGACGTTTGCTTACCTTATCTGGGCAATTCTTGCTCAGCAAGAGTGGAAAGGCACGTGGGTGCAAGTGCGGTGCTTTTGGTTCCTGCTCTCTCTCACAACCATACATGAAGACATTTTGTTTTTTGTTGTGACCATGGATGTCACAATACAGAAAAATGTCACGTTTCTCCATCACTCTGTAGTATGGGACAACACAGAATACTTTGCTAGAAGTGTGCTTTTCCACCTCGGAAATACTAACTGGAGTCAATAAGTTACACCGAAGCTCATGTTTAACCTAAAGAGCAATAAATTGGTAGGATTTCATATTCTGAGCACAAAGTTAAACATTTACTATGCAGAACTGCTCAGTTTATCCAGGATAAAACACTTGGCCGTGCAAGAAGGCATGACAGTATGCCTCAGCAATCTTTATCCATGTGTTCATAAGCTTCCATAGCCTAGTTACCTTCATGAATTTCAGAAGATGGGCATCACAAAACTAGACGTACACAGTTCTTTGGTTGTTTTGCTTTTGTTTTGTATACAGTTTCCTCATTCTCCCTCCGTACCCTGATTATATGGTGTTTGTTTTTTTCCACTCTGCCATTTCCCCTCTTTTTCCCTTCTTTTAGTCCCTCTCTCAGGTTCAGTTACATACATCCACCTCTGTAGATGTGTCCTATAGTGTGTTGCACAGCTGAAACCCATCATTCATATCTGCTATTCTTTTGCTGTCATACATGTGCAGAATAATACGTACTGTACAATTACAACACTGAAGGATAAATAAATGGCTCAGAACGATGTTGTGAATAGTTTTTCCCTTCTCCAAGCCGAAGACATCCATTTTTATGATGTGCCATGATTCTGCAATGTGTTATCACTTAACTTTAAAAGAGAATTTGCAGGTAGACATACTGTTGGGCTTTTTTCAATCTGCATCCCTGATATCTAACCCCTGCCAAAGCAGAGTCCTACAGGAAAGAGGTGACAGCACCACAGCATGTTGCCTGGGGCTCTGCTCTGGACAGGAGTTGGAAATCCATGGTGGAGCTAAGAAGGAAGCAATAATAAATGTGTCTCTCTTCGCTGAGTCTGAGTCCGAAGGTCAGTAGCACATCAGAACACATAGTTCATACTAATTATAGGGGACTCACAAGTGCAAGCTGTCTTCATATAATAAGACAGAGATAAATTCTCACAGAAAAGGAGAGGCACGGTACTCATCCCCTTTAAGCTAGCGACTTACATACCAAAGTATTTGCTTGAAGATAAACAGACTTTATTTAAATGTTATTTAAAACTGTATGCAAACGGTACTGGATGGAAAACACTGAATGTAGGAATTGTGACACTGCTTTTTTTTTTTCTCTCTGTCTCTCTTTTTTTTTTTTTTTCCCCAGGAGAATCTGTATCAACTTGTACTAAAGAGATAAATATATATATAAGAGATAAATATGGAAACAGAAATGGACATAGAGAAGTCGCACAAGAGACACTGGACAGGAAAATCATCCATTTTAAGGGGGAAGGAAATGAGGTTACCTTCTGATCATGTTTCGGGTGTACCAGATTGAAGGATAACATTTCTTCACTTTAGATTGGTATTTGCGGTTCAAGTCGTGACCTGTTAAAGAGCAGCGGTGATTTCCCACAATCACACCATCTGGATTCAACATTGGTACCACTTTGAAGACAAAAGTGTCCCGGAGCTGATGAGCTTTGCCCGAATTACCAAGAATGTAATCCAGAATGCCCTTCATTATCCAGGAGCTGTTGGTTTCTCCGGGATGCACTCTTGCAGTTAGAATCACAGCCTTTCTCTTTGTGTCCTTCCCACTCTCACTTTCAGGGGGGTTGGTGATAGTTAAGACATGCACTATGTTTCCTGCCAGGGAATGGCACAAGATGTGAATCTTGCAGAACTTGGACTTCATTGGATCTTTAGAGATGGCCACCAGGTACTCCTGCAGGTTGGAGTAGGTGTATGGATAGCAGTGGGCAAAATAGCAAGTGTCTCTGTCATGAGGAAACTGAAATGTCCACGTGAGTGAGAAATACTGACGTCCACCTTCGCTCACATTGTTTTTGTAATACTTAATTTCATTTCCTGTCCTTCGCCAGCCAATGTTGTGTTTCTTAGCATCAACTTCTGAGTACAACAGCGGCCTCAAACCATGCCTATACAGGCTTTTGCGCTTGGTAAAGTTGACAATGGTGAAGCGATAAGGCATCCCTGCCTGAGTATTGCTTACTTGGAAGTAAAACCACTGCACGTGCCTGCTTGTGTAGAGGTCAGTTCGCAGTGTCAGCTGGTATTCAAATTCATTTCTGCTAGGTAAAAGAAGGCCAACAGTTGTGATGCTGGTTAGCACTGCAGCACGATTCAGTATCAAACAATGCAGGCTGCCATGAAAGCACCCCACAGTCAATCTGGTGCGAATCCTGCTGGTTTACATTGTCATTACTTAAAGTCTGCACAGCTGCCAGGAAAAGATGCCTAATTGTACCAAGCATGTCAATAATACAACTGCTGGTTTTCTTAGGACTTAAACCTAAGACTTCTAACATAAGTTCTCTACACTGTGTTTTAAAGTATCTGCTTAAGAGATTTTGTGTGGGTGACTACTACCTACAGAAATCATTCAGTATTATAAAATGCCTATCCGATCATTTTATGCAAAGGCTATTTGGAACTACATTTGAAGCTTATTCAACTGTGTAAACTAGGTGACAAACTCAGAGAAACATCCTGCTCAGAAGGTGTTAGCAGGCAACAGGTAATAACAATTCTGATAATAACTCTGTTATAATAAAAGAAGAAAAGATTACAAACTTACACTTTAACCACCTTCTGCAAATTACCACTCTCAAATCGTGCTTCAAAGATGAGTGTATTGTCCACTTCCTGATGGAAGATCTGTTTCACAGGGCAGAGACCTCTCATTTGGGAATACATAAAACAGCATTCTGTGTTAGTGGGAGGAGTGGAACACATGCATTTAGTTTCAGTCTGAGTCGTTTTAGGAAATACATGCATCCTTCTGAAAATTCCTTTGAGAAACAGACAACTGCATGTAGCTGAGCTTCAACGCATACTTCAGGAAAATGTAGAAGAAACTGCAGGGACCTTTCTGCCCATTCCCACTCAACTTTATGGATTTCTGCCAGCCTAAAATCTGACTGTCACAGCACGAGCTTGGGAAAAGCAAACATCAGAAACTCTACATGGTTGACAACTGCTGCCATGAGTTTCTCTTTAAATCTCTTCTAGTCCAGAAGTTAAAAAGATGATACCCAAATGAAGAGCAATTACTTTCATATTATAAATGATGTTTTCACACCACATTTAGCATACAGTTTGAAAACAGCTCCCTTTTTGCTCTGTTCTGCTAAAGTACCCACAAAGTATCCAAAGTGTACCCACAAAATAGAGAAAGAAGATGCATGTCCTCTGCTGAAAGCCAGGAACCCAGATATCCTGCTGCAGAAGTCAGCAGTGTCGTGTGGCGACTGTGGCAGGACCAGAGTCAGCATGACTGCACATAATGAGACAGCATGAGCTGCACTCGGAGAACTCTCCTATTGTTTTAGAAAAGCTCTGATGATATGGCTTAAGAAGGTTAAGCAAAGCCAAGATTTTTTCATTCCATGAATCATTAGAAAAGAACTGTTAGTTTTGCTGGTTGGGATACCTGATTGAATAATTACTTCCTGTGCAGCTGAAATTCTGTTCACAGTTTCTTTACCCTCTGCTGTTTCTTTAAACTCTTCCTTAACGCAAAGGAAGAAAAATGTTTCAGCAGCTAAACCAGTGAAGCCCTTTGTGGAAACATCTGTGTCAGACAGGTGCTACATAATGAAATGTAGGAATAAAATCTGAGCTGCCTATCGTAGTACGTTGATTTTTCTGCATGTCACCACTGGATTGTATTTTTTCTGTCCTAAATTAGATGTTAGGAGGGCGCGCAGGAGCTCAGCAGCAGGTAGTCCCTGGCCAGGTAGTAACTCCCCGTTCCTCTTGAAGTTAAATTCAGTGTGAATCAGGAGAGTGCAGCTGCTGCCTCCCTCAGGATGCGATGGCTCACAACATGCTAGTCAGTCTGCGGTGCTGGTATTGTAAATCTTCTATTCGGAGGTGCATGGCCTATCCTACAGAGTTTTCAGTGCAGAGAACGTTAGTGTTTTAAAAATTAAATTTGGATGGCAAAGCCGCCAACCTGGAGGTTTGTGTCTCAGAAAGCTGCATTTTTAAGGATCAACAACTAACGGACTGTAACAGAAATCACTATCCTTGTTTTCAAAAAGGCAGGAAAGCTGCCTGAAGTGTTCCTCCACACCAGATGCATCAGCCCACTAGTACACAATAATATACTCATGCTTCGGAAGTAGTGAATTTCTAGATAAAATGATGGTGTATTTCAGCTTATTGAAAACCTTTAGCAGCATATTGCGAACCGTCACACATATGTTGACATCAAGAAGAACGTCAGCTACCTTTCAGTTTTGCACACCTGAAAATTTGGTGGCCACAACCAGTTATCCTGGAATTGCAAAACTATCACAGTCCCTTCTTATTTATATACAACTGGACCCAGGCCAAAACCAACAACTGCCTGAAGCTCCAAGTTCATTTAAGGCAATTGTATCCACTTAGTAAACAGGATACAAAACAAAACAAACAAACAAACAAAAAACAACACAAAAAGTGCTCTGATAATGAAATAATGTTGGAGGAACAGGACAACTAACACCCTTCATTTCTGTCCAATTAATCCTTGCCAGACTTAGGAGACTATAATCAAGCACTGACCCAATCTGGCTAGATTTTGTTTGTAAATCTTAGCTAAACAACTGTAGCAAACACGATAATAGAATTTCTCCCAACACAGAATTTAGTGGTGACCCTGCAGTTATACAGCTCTCTTCTTATTCATTTTCTCTTCTGGCTTGACATTAAGTAATCTTTCCCCACTCATATTTTCACAACCAATTCACTTCAGCTGTTTCATACAGTTAGTTGCTGATACAATGGCTTGAACTGAGCTGGACTTCTGAGATAAACAACTGCATGAGCAGAATGTGTGGTACATGAGAACTCTGTGTAAATAATTTTCTTCCCTAAATTTCAGAAAGGGATGTATTCCCAAGTGCTAAAAATAACAATAAAAAAACTATATTGATTTCATTAGGCTTTGCATTGGGTTCACTAAGGAGATAAAATATTGGCATCAAAGCAGACGCTTAATCTACCCACAACTTAGAGCAATGAAACATTTCTCACCTTCTCCTAGATAAATCACAGTGCCCTTGTCAGGAGGTTGGTAGGATGGTGTCATCTCCAAACCCGTTGGAGTGTACAATGGCTCAGGGCTACTGGGTATCCAATCTGAAACAGAGGAGACACATGGAAAGACTACAAGCAGGAAGAGTGTATTATTAAAGACTGCCTTTACAGTATAAAGGACACTGAAAAGCAGTTCACCCTCTCATTCCAGTTATACATAAAGGAATAGTGATGATTCTTTATAAGCCTCATCTCTTGGATCTGTGAACAAATCTCTACTGCAACTGTAAATGAAAATATGTATCAATCTGTGCATGGACTAATTTCTGCTGTGCAAACCTATGTGTGTTCTTTGTACAGCTTGTTTACTCAGCAATTACTCTGAATTCCTGTATTGTTCTCTATCAGCACATGGTTCTACTAAGAAAACGGATGCTCCACTTATGGAGTGAAGTTGTGGATTGCTGACCACACAGACAATGCAGCATGTCCCTGTAACTTGCAGGGCATCTGCCTGGCATGTCAAAGAGCTGTTGAATAATGACTGATGGCACATTCTGGCAGCTGACATTTCCTTGCTGCAATACTCACAAAAGTCTATCCCATTTCATTGAACTTAACAGTAAAAGGACACAAATGTCTCAGTGCCACCTCTGTGCATTTCTGATTTCTACCGATTACTTCCACATTGTAACATGTTGTATTTAGAAAGCACAAGAACTGCTAAAGTCTTCACTATCCCTTAATAGGTTTGCACAATGACTTCTGTACAGACTACATAAAGGCACTTATTAGCTGGCATTCATATTTGATCATGTAGTCATGAAACAGAGCACTGATACTGCTAGTAACAGGTCATAAGGACTGAAGACTGTCAAGCTTTCTCTGTCTGAACTTTTCTTTATCTGCTTGCAGCTCTGTTTCACTTGGTTTAGCTGCAATTTCTCTAACCGATCAAGTGTGTCTGGCTGATTACTATTACAATTACTATTGTGTAATTCTGTGTAGTATAATCTAGGCTTATGTAGACAACAGTAACAAGCAGTTATTCTGTGCACACTGTGATACTTACAACTCCAATAGAATGATGTAGTGTGAGAAATACAGACCTGATGTGATAGCAGAGGCTTTGAGAAGCAGACACATACAATGTGGCAGAGGAGTATTGGCATGGGATGATAACTGAAGGGGCACAGATTTGGTACTGGAGCCCCCATGGCTATAAGCAACTTATCTGTGGTCACCTAAAGACCTGGAGCTGGCCAAAACTCATTTCAGGGGACAACAAAGAGAACAGGGAAATAATATGTGTGCAGGATACCATAGGTAAATTCAGATATAGTATGGAGCTGCAGGCCAATGAAAAAAAGAGAAAGGTGTTAAGAGCAAGTTTTTTACATATAAAAATGACCCTCAAAGTCATTTGGATCCCAGAGTAAGGAAAAAGACACCACAAAAATGAACCTCGTATTTCTTCCAGTAAAGGACTCCAGAGGCTGACAGTTCACAACATGCAATCCCTCCCCTTGGCCAGAATTAAACATGTGGAATGAAATCACTGTCCTTAGAACCCAAAGGAGGAGTGAGAAGGGGAGCTGGGAAAAGGTGGCAAGTGAAGCATATACATAGCAATTTTAACTGCACTACTATTTTTAATTCTTCTATAGCAATTAGATCTGGACTAATAACGATTTCTCTCTTAAGATTTCAGTAATACTAACAGTAAGTTCTTCATGTAAGATGTGCTTCCTCTTTGACCACGGACAAGATTTTGAGTGTGACACGGTAACGTACCAATGTGCTCAATTCTGTCCCTGGTGACTTCACATTGGCTTGGCCAGTACACGTGGGAAAACTGACCCACAGGTGGTGAATCGCATGGATTCTGCAGCTCCTGCAGATGGGGCACCTCTGCCTCTGGGTCAAGTGGTAACTGTTTTGCCCTTGGAAAAATATCAGCACAAACAGAATCTGTAAGAAAGTGAAAGAACCCTCTCATTAATCTCTTCTGTTCTTTCAAGTAGAAACAGGCAGCAGAGATTATCTACATGAAATTAGCATAATTAAGCATGGCACGATAAAATTACATCCGAGTGAAATGTAAATTCAATGCTCCAGCCTATAAATCACTATATAAATCATTAAATTTATATAAATAATTAAATCACTATATAAATCATTAAATTTAAAATTAGCATTGAATTACCACTTCATTCATTAAACCATAAAGCACGAGAGCAGGAAATATCTTACTTGCTTTCTTGCTGAAAATCTTGGCACTTGGTATTGTTATTGCTTTCATTACTAGATTATCATGATATGGTCTACAATCCCAATGCATCAGCCAAAATCTGTACTGTGCATTATATGAATGGTTTGGTCCTAAATAACTTCTGACACAGTGTATGCAACAGCGTACTGCTAGCATGACAGGAGAGGGAATGATCTGATGCTATCAAGAATTCTATCATCAGAGGCACTTGGAGGAGGTGGGAGGTCATCTTTGCTTGTCAGCAAGGAACCCTTCCAAGTAATGAGAAGCCACTTGAATGAAAACATAACAGACACAGAAAAGGCTTTGAAAAATATAGTAATTGGAAAATTGGGACTGGTACTGTGCACCAGCCACTACGCTATCCAGAGGTAATTACTTCTCTTTGCCAGAGATATAAAATGTCCCCTTTCAAAGCATTCCCTCTATCCTTCAGACTATCTACCTTGAACAGGCCAAAAGACAGGAGGTTGGCTTCATGGGAATTGTATTTTTGGTTTTTGTTTTGGAAAGCCAGCTTTAGACCTGGCTTCAAAATCTGCTTCTCCTTGCAACAAACAAAGAACATCATAACAAACCACAGCTCCTTAACTTAAGAATCTGAGTATTGATGACTCCACCCGTGAAAAGTACATTAACTGAAAACAAAACTGCTGAGCCCATTTTTAAATTCTACTGATTATCTGACTGTGGTGGATACTTGGCTAGTGAAATACCAATTCTAGACAAAAGCACACTGCAGGACAGGACTGAGACAATTGCTCACCTAGGTCAAGAACCACAAAGTGACTAGACCTAGCCCAGTTTTGGTTACATCTTGGTAGTTATGTGCGCATTGATATTTCTTCCCTCTCCTTTCTTCCCCATGGTGGTCTTACAGGGAAAATGTAGGGGAAGAGCTGGAAAGGTGCTAACCTGCATGAACTATGCACTGCTGACTGTCTTCTGCCACACAGGAGTTATGGGAGTCTTCATCCTAAAATAAATAAATAAATCATAGAATCACAGAATGGCTTAGGTTGAAAGGGATCTTAAAGATCACCAGCTCCAACCCCCTGCCGTGAGCAGGGCTGCCACCCACCAGGTCAGACTGCCCAAAGCTCCATCCAGCCTGGCCTTGAATGCCTCCAGGGACGGGGCATGAATGAAACACTAACATAAATCTGAAGTCCACTGCAGCACAGCTTTATTTTTCAGAAAGAAGAGCTACCTCTGCTTTGGTTTACTTTATGACTTGAGTAAGAATTAGGCCAAATCTGCACAGTCATCTACTATGCCATTATTCTATCTGCCTCTCACAGGAGACATGCTTTCATTCATCCTGTTTCCCACTGCCTCTCTTGTGCAGTACTGGCAATCATACTCTCGGGTGAAAAGGCAGAAGAGAAAATTCATATAAGAAAGAAAAGTCTGTTTTTCCAGCAGGGTCATAAATTACCCCTCTGATCCACCTCATCAGATCCTAATAGCATAAGAGCAGGAGAGGCAACGGAAATGAATAGCTAGGGCAGTGGCAATGCAGATATATGCCAAAATTATCCCAAAGCGTAAGTGCTAGGACAGGGAAGTGAGGAACTTGATACTGGTGATTTCAAGCTTAACACTCAGCAAGAATTAAACAGGAGCCACTCGCATTCAAGCTGCACGTAGGCAATGAAAAGCAATCGGCTAACCTGGGTTAAATTTGAAGCACACTGGCAAAGGACAACAGTACTTGTCCTCTCTTCTGCCCTTAACATAGAACGCATAATTCCTGGGCTGTCAATCCTTCTCAATAACACCACAGCCAATTAAAAGAACAAATTTCCTTCCTGAAACATGAATGTCATTAACATCCAATCTATTTCACAGCTGGTAAACATACTTACTGCTCTCATTTACATTTACCACGGCTGCAAATACGATACAAGGTTCCTAAAAGCCCACTAGTCCTATTGCTGACCAAGAGCTTGGTTCTCATAGGTGAAGAACTGAAAATAATTCACAAACCAAAGCACAGATAAAAACATAACACAGAGAAAGTGTGGGACTTCACTTCGCCCTCAGTGCTATGTACAAAATGCACGATGAGCTCTTAGGACAGGCTTTGTGTAGTCCTACATACAGTCAGAGTCTGAGATTTACATAGGTTGCTCTAAAAGTAATGCTTCCTATTTATTTCCATGGAAACTACAACAGACACAAAGAGCATAATAACACTGTTTGGAAGAACAAGTTCTCAGCTACAAAACACGTTTCTTTTTTTCCCCACATAGTCACCACTATAAGTGATGCATTTCTGACAGCAATAAACAACAGCCTGCATTCTGTGCTTGTAAAAATGGGCATGGCTGTCCAGAAGGTGGCTGGACTTTTGCATCACTGTTGCCACTGCTTGAAACACACCACCCACTGCCTCACTGCGCTGCCATCCGCTGTTGGTCTTAATAACTGTTCAGCAAGCATTGATGAACGTCAGTGGGTGCTATGTTTTCTGTGTGGAAGAATGCAATGACACACCTTTGCTTCATCTGCACTTTCGTGTCAGAGCCATTTGGTCACACTGCCCCCCTACTGCCCTCTGTCACAGGGCAACAAAACGTAATGGAATATTGGAGGGAAGGTGCAGTTGCTCCTGGCTTACCACTACTATCATCCACTGACTCTGTGGGCACACAAGGCAGCATCACTTTCAGAGCAGCCCTGGTAGTCTGCAGCTAAGCACAGTCTGTGATGCTAGAAGTGATTTGTTACTGGGACTCCTTGCTAACTTTTTCCCATTGAGCCACTTTCACATGTTAAGACCAGGAATGGCTTTCAGAGCCCAGAACGTGCAGGCTGCTGTTGGTGCCACGTAGGCAGGGCAGCACAGCAGCTACGGCAGGGTGTCTGCTCAGTGATGGGGACCACTGCTGGCAACTATCGCAGGCCTTTGAGCGGATGAACGCTGAGGTCTATTTAGGAGCTGTAGGCCGTAAGGTGTCAGATAAAGCAAACAGGGGAGGCGAACGGGGTCTCGCTGAGCGGCTCCGCTCGCCACCACAGCCGCCCTTGCCTCGCTCTCCAGGCTCACTGACATGCTCCGGGTAAGCAAGCGCCTCCTTCCCGCCCACAGAGCTGCGCCCCGCGGCCGCCCCGCGACGCGCTTCCGCCGCCCCCTCGGGCCCAGCGCCCCCTGCAGGCAGGAGGCCGGAGCGGGACCGTGACAGCGCTACGCCGGTGCCCGGCCCGGGGGCGGCTGTAGCGGCAAGCGAGGCCGCGCCGTGCGGGCCTTCCTGGCTCCCGCTACCATGGCAACCTCTCCAGATCTCGCGGGAGTTCGCTGCCTGCCGCGAGCAGGGCGTGCTGAGTGGCGGAGGGCCGGTTAGGCTACGGCACTGCGTGATGTGCTCTTGTTGTCTTTTGCCTTATTATTATTTCTCTGCCTCCGTGTTAACGGGTTCCCGCGTGAATCAGGCGTGTCAGGGTTTCAGGATGAGTGCATTAAAACTTTGGTACTGAAGGAGGTGTTCCTCACGGATCTTCTTGACAGATCACGGAGGCAGCAGGGCCAGCAGGTGGCAGCAGCCTGCAAGGAAGGGCTGGAGGGCAGATCCATATCCGAACGGCCGGCTTGAGCCGGCGGCTTGGCTCGTGTGCTGCCGTGCCTGAGGCACCCCGGCACGGTGCAGTCCTTCTGCTTTTTGGTCTCCTGACGGCATGTTAGGAGTTAGGTGTTCCTCCTGCCGGCTCAGATCGGGGTAACGTAATGGGTTAACTTCGTGCTGTGGGAGAGATCAGATGCCATCCGGCCTCCTGGGCTGACGTGGGGTTCGTGTTAATTGATAAGGCGCTGAAAACCACACGATGTGCTCTGTCTGACCGAACAGAAGTGCAGTCATATGGCCGCACGTGATGGAGATTACATCTGTGCTGCTGAGCGGTGCTGCGGGGTGCAGAACCATGTCGGCGGGCATGAAACCACAGTACCAAGCAAAATAATGCAAATCAAAACAACAGCAACAACGGAGCGCTTTCTTCTGCTGCTCCTTTGTGAAAAGGACTCATTTCTACCCTCGTTTTCTGCTCTACGTCATACCCGAGTGAAGTTTTTTGGATGTGAATAGGGCTTAAAATAAAGGCAGCGTTCGGATTACAACATTATAATGTTAATTCAGCTCTGCAGCGAAGATAAGCCCTGGGTGCCAAAATGTTGCTGCATTTCTATGTACCAGTGCTAGCTGTGCTGTGGATAGCAAGTTTCATTTAGTAATGCGGTGTTCGTACTGAGAGAAAAAAAACAGAGATGTCAGTACTAGTAGGGACTCACATTCGTTGTCATATGCTTAGCGAGGGCCATAACCCACAGCCTGGGCTGTTGTTTCCATTGTGGAGTCCAGCTTTACTCTTGTGCAAGTCTTTCTCTTCAGTGCTAATGATTTAATCGCCCGTTCATTGCTCAGGAAGGCCGTGTTCCTGGAGGCAAAGAAGAGAAAAAAGCGTCAGTTGATGTTGCAGAAGATGGAGCCATGGTCTGTGTTAGGTCCATTTCACCTGGTGCTGCAGACGTGCTTTAAATGTCTCTCGATGTAAGCAGCACTGTTCGTTGTGGTGCAGTGAAACGTGCTCACGTTAAACATACAGAGCAGTTTCAAAATAAATCATGTCCTGAAGTGACCTCATTCCCTTCATCGCTGTTTTCCTGTGGCCATAAAATAGCTTCCAGAGTGATAAAATGCTGAACTGGAGGCAGCTGCCCGGTTTGTTTCTCTTATACAATTGTCAATACGTCTCTCTAGTTCTGTGTGACTTAATTTCCCAGTTTTCCTTTTGTCCCACAATTCTACAATCGCTTTTAGCTAATTAATAATAATATACTTTAGATACTTATGCAGCTGGCTCACTTACAGGATTTAGCAGATCTGTGAATGTTTACAGCTCCTCGTCAAGCAATCTCCTTTGAATCCACTTGTTTCCTCTTTGTTCTTTTTTTTTTTGCTCTTGCCAGATATTTTCTTCTCCCAGGCTGTCTCAGGAGACTCCCATCCCCAGCTGCCAGTACTGTTTCTTGTGTCCGTGCTTGGTTTTATTTTTTCCTTTTTTTCCTTTTTTTCCAGCTACAACTTTAATAAGCCTCCTGGGCCTTTCTTTGGAAATTTCATCTGCGACTCTAAATAAACCCGCTTGTATCTCTGATGCTTCCATTTGGATTAAAAAGCCAAATGATCTTGTTTTAAGTTTCGTACGGAGAACGTTTGAAGGTACATGGAGATGGATAACCAACACTGGACCTGGGCTCCAACTTAGCACACAGAAAAATAAACACATTTTTAAGCTTTTTTTTTTCCTGCTTTCTTTAACAAATTGTTCTGAGCCTGTTGTAGTGCTTAAATTCATTCCCGTGTTTACTGAATAAAAAAGGATTTCTGCAGAATTTGTCATTAGAGGGGGTATGTTTCTTATCTTCCCCCCAAGTGCTCTGATTCTTACATATATATAACAAAAACTTAGCCCACACACAGTGGAATACTTCCAATGTTTTTCGTTGTTACCTTGTTCTGTTTTTAAGCCTTGGCTGAAGTTGTTGAAATGTATTGAAACAACCTGACAACACCCAAGAGGAAGCCCAGAATGTCATGGTACAAGCTTGGCCTTGGATAGTCAGAAAGTTTGTGAAGAACTATATATGCCCATTTAATTCAAGCTCTTGCCAAAGTCACATCACTGTGTGCCAGCAAAACCCCTGGGGAGAAATGGGCACTTGGTGAGAACCCCGTGAAAATGGTAGGGAAGCCACAAAGTCAGAGAAAATGGGCAAAGACCACGCACAGGTCTTACTGCTCCTGCATATGTTCTCCAGGGACAGGGAGTGTCATATTATATGGTCATGCAGCACTTGGCACAGCAAGGCTTTGAACCCCGCTAGGGATTTTTGGATGTTTTTGGGATGCTGGTCAAATGGTGCCGTTTAACCCATGGTTATTGTAGTCCCTCAGAATGTGGCTTTTTCCCACACGTTCTATTTTTATCCATGTTCCCCAGCTACATATTGGTGTGACTGTCACTGTCGCTGTTGTGTTGGAATTCGTCCTCACTGAATTCTGGACTACTGTATTTTTTATTCGGAGCACGGTGCTCACCTGCCATCCTATGTAAATGCCTGCATCCAAGCTAGGCATCTTGGCTCTCCTCCCCGCTCCCTGGGGGTTGCTCAGTACAGCTGAGCCATCTCACACTGAAGCATTTGATTAGGTGGATGTATCGTAAATCCTGGTGGCTTTACTGGCTAGCAGCCCCTTAGCTCTACAGAAACCTCAAGTTAGGAAAGATGGATCCCATTCTTAAAGACCTTTACTGTGTGGCTGCTGACTGTATATATTTCACTTTTTTTTTTTTTTTGTAAGTACTGGGATAGATAATCTAAGATAAATTACTTCCTCAGCTTTTGAAATACCATAACACATAAGATGAATGGCACTGGGTTAGCCCAAGGTTCACAGTTTCTGGTGGCTGCCATTAGTCAACGTCAGGGAAGTACACAGGGCAAGCCTGTGGCAGTGCTTCCAGCCTGCAGAGGTTTGGCTGAAGGGCTCTGTAGGTCAGAGGCATTGTCTTTGAATATAAATACATGAACTTTTACAAACAGGGCAGCAGTGGGGTGGTGGGACTGAAGCTGGTGAGTATATCATAGAATCATAGAATCACTGAACAGTATGGGTTGGAAGGAACCTTAAAGCCCACCCAGTTCCACCCCCCTGCCTTGGTGAGGGTTTTTCACCCACCGGATCAGGCTGCCCAGGGCCCCATCCTACCTGGCCTTGAACACCATCAGGGATGGGGCATCCACAGAGCGTATCCCTTCCTTTCCTATCCTTGCTCATGACTGGGCATTGCTGGCTCTTGTGCCTGTTTACTAAAGATGAGATTTTCTTACAAGAGCCAACTCCATTACTTCTGATGTTTTAAAATTAAATAATAGTTTTTTTTTTTTTTTTTTTTCCCAGAGCTATAAACTTAACAGAAATTGTCTGTAGTTGTAGAAGAATGAAACAACGGTTAATGGAAGTGCTACAGTCTGAGGTATTAAGGCATGCCAGTGGTGGCAGGGCTGATGCATCTCAGTAGTGGTACAGGGACAATGTGTTTGAGACTTGCAGTAAAGATTGCTTCTGATGTAATACTCATTCATCCACTCACTGGGACAACCCTGAAGAGCCTGATGACTTAGGAGGCCCTCTGTAAGGTGCAGTCCAGCTAGAAGACATCTTTAGGTCAGAGAGTACACCCCCAAACTGTAAAATACAGGCTGATCAGAAGAAAGTGGGACACCAGAACCAGTGACCAACTTTCCAAATTGGCCCAGAAATAGGGGGATAGTGAAGGAGGCTGATGAGGAAAAATACTCTGGGGAGGAAAAAGTTGAGGCATCTGTTTTATGAAGGGAACGCTGGGCAGGCAGTGTATTCTTATTGATGGCAAGAGCTGATCCTACAGCACTGCATCAATAAATCAGATCAGGTGTCCTAAGTGAGTACTTCGTTAAGGCACATGAGTCTGAATTTGTTTCCTCAGCACTCGGTGGCAGCCTAAAACTCTTCTGGAGCCATCCCACTGGTTTGCGGTCTGCTTTCCTGCCTAACCCAGTCTGGAAATGTCACCAAGTGGTCTTCTGGTGAAATGGCAAATGCATCATTTTGCTGTGACTTCTTGTACCAGCTACACTTCTAATTTACCATCCTTAACACGGACTGTTATGTGCTGCTGCACAAGAGCATGAAAAAATATTCTGTTACGCTGGTTTATCTCTTTATGCAAGCATTCTCTAGAGGTGATGTGGTCTGTATAAAATATTCTGCATCCCTTCCATGACTTCTGGGATAGCATGTAGGTGCATTGCCGTTCCCATGTCCTGGAGCTAGCTCCAGGCAAACTGGAATATTTGTGAAGTGCTGTGCAGAGATAGCAGGTTGGACCTAGAGCACAGTACAGCGCTTTCAGAAGTGACTCCATCTCTCTGCAGGGAAATTATCTGGCCAGACTGCTGTGCTGTGCTGGGATATTTGACTGCTTCACAATCCAGAGCTATTTTTGGTGGGCATTAGCTCTGCAGTCTTTATGCCGAGCTCTGATGTACAATAAAGATGTGCTCTATTGCCTGTTTCTGCGCTAAACAGATCAGTGATATAACAGACAACATGACAAATATTAACCCAGCAGAGGTTATTTTTGTCTGTCTGTTGTGAAATAGTGGTACCCAGATTAGGACAGTGTGAAGTAGAACTGGTGATGCTTAAAAAGCCAAGAAGACCTGGAGTTGACTGAGTAAGTCAGCACAGCAGATTTATAATGCAAAAAAAGTAGTTCAATGATGTTCCTACTTTTTAAGATGAAAACAAAGCCTCTTGACTCAGAGAAATGACAGTTCAGATAAAGTAGGACTAGAAGGGAGATGAAACTGCTGCACTAGCTTTAAGCTATCTGGCTTGGATGCTGAGGAAATATGAACTGCAAAATGCTGACGACTAGCTGTATAAATTCACCATAGCTTCATGCTTCAGGCAGCTGAAACACTTACAGTCCAGAAAGCAGTATATAAGAAGCAGATTCCTGCTCTTTAGGTGGGCTTATGGGCTTTCCTAGACCACCTCCAACCTTGGAGCATGTCTTTTACCTTTTTCCAGTAAGCTTCCAGAATTTCTCTAATGGAGTATAAGTCGCACCCCCCTCCCCCCCCATCACGTTAAAGCATAATGACAAACATCTTGCTTGCCTTGGTTGTTTTTCACGGTTCAGAACTATTTAGAAATAGTTCACGGGGTCCCTGGGGGCTATAGACCACAGGCTGAAAATCACTTAATAATTCTCTTTTTCACGGTGCCTTGCAGATCCCTGGGACACAGCATCTCTTTCAACAGAAAGACCAGGGGGATGCATCCACGAATGCGGTTACAGCTTATTTGAGGCAGAAGCCGTGTTTGTAGGTCAGAACGTTGGGGGATGCATGGCAAAAAGAACATGGTAGAGAACAAAAGGCCTAAGTGATATTTAGTCTATGATAATGAATTATTCATCTATTTTTGCATTTGAAACTTGCCTTTGGGAGGCAAAGCGAGGTGAGGTGAGGTAGCTGAGTTTATAGGGTAGCAAATACTGGTTAGATTTGCTGTGCTGTGGGTTGTTTTATTTTGATTTGGTGTTAGGAACAGTCTGTGGCTGACTCTTTCTTCTTTAATTGTATTTTTAACTTCTGGCAAATTCTTGAAGATGCTTATATTTATAGATGTCAGAAAGCAAAATAAATGAAAATAAGCTATTTGTATCTCTGCGTTTCAGTAATTCAAAGTCATAACTATGACTTCCACTGGCCTAAAGAGGACCAAACAGCTGTTTTTCTTATAGCTATGAAGAGCTCTGACAATACGTGATAGTGCTAAATATATGATACATTTCTCTCAAAGCCCCCCATCTTTGCTTTTAGTAAGAGCAAGTTCTTATTTATGAGACAGCTGTCACAAGATGGAATCTGTGCTATAAGTAGACTGGTCGTACTGAAGTTAGTCTGTACCAGCAGCTGGTGTTTGCTATAGTAGTAGTCACTGCTTCTGCTCAGTGGTAGTTTATCCTGAGATATGCACATATAATTATGGACGAATGTCCCAGCCCCAGGCACATCCTGTCTCCAGACACTACGGTGTTGGTCCCCTCACACACGATATGTTGGGTTGCAGGAGGTAGCTGGGCTGTCTAACTCCACATCCAGATGTTGGGCATCGCCAAACCCATGGGTGTCCAACCTTTCGGCTTGCCTGGGCCACGTTGAGTGAAGAGGAATTTGTCTTGGGCCACGTGTATGTTGGTCTGTCCAAAAGTACTGCCTGATATTTATTTCCTTGGAAACTGCAACAGATACAGTGAGCACAGTAGTACTGTGTGATAGAGCAAATTCCCAGCTACAAAACACTATTTTTCAATGAAGTCATCACCATTAGATATGCATTTTCATCAGTGGTGAACAGGACCCTGCATTCCATGCTAGTAAACATCTGCACCAGCAGAGGTGACCCACTCTTACTGTTGCCTCTGCTGAAACACACCACCCACCACTTCACTGTGCTCACATCCACTGTTGGGTCTCCATAACTGCTTGGCAAGTGCTGATGAATGCCAGTGGGTGCCATCTTTTTCTGCATAGAAGAATTCAGTGATACACCTTTGGTTCATCTGCACTTCCATGTCAGATGCCATTTTGTCAGACTGCCCCTCTGCTGCCATCTGTCACACAGCAACAACATGGAATGGGATATTGGTGGGAAGGTTCAGCCTCTACTGCTGTGCCACCAACATCCACCACTGGTGTTGTGGGCCATCATAATGAAATAGGAGACATTTCTTTCTAGCCCTCTCATTTCTAGCCCTCATAAAATATACAATATAGTTAATGTATAAAAGTGACAAAACATTTTAATTTTTAATATTTTTTATTAAATCATTAAAAAAAAAAAGAGAGAGCAAGAAAACCATAAAACTAGTGGGATATTTGACCTTGCTTTTGTGAAACTAACTCATCAGTCTGGTTTGATGGAAGTAGCTGCAATTCTTAGCGAGTTCTCAAAGTGTTCATCAGCGATTTTTCATGACATTTTTTCTTTCCTGTGCTTCATCCTTGAAAAGAGTTGTCCACATACTGCCAGAAAGTGATGACGTGAATAAGGTGTGATTGTGAAGAGAGGGATATTTCTCTCTGCTAAGATAGGGCTTATAGCAGTTTAGTAGAGAAGCATGATCACATTTTTGAGTTGAGTATCTGATTGCAGCTCTGTACATTCCATTTGAAAATTTGCAGACAATGTATTTATTATATTGACTGAAAATGAAGCTGCAAATATACCAAAAAATCAATCTTTGTTTTTGCAATCTTGAAACCTTCTCTCAAATTCCTTTATCAAAATGGAATACACAGCTGCATATTTTTTTGCTGTTCACAGGACTGTTTTTAGCCAGTGTAATAAAAAGGCACAAAGTTATTTGCCGTCACTTCAGCTGGCACTGCATTGTGCCCCATGCCCTGGTTTCAGCCCAGGCAGCGTTAATAGAGCACTGATGTTTGGTTGTTGCTGAGTGATGGTTGCACACCCAGCACGGGGCACAGCCACTACCATGATGGCGTGGGGCCATGATGGCAGTCCATTTTGGGCCACAGAAACCACTGTGACTCTCTTTTCCCCACTTCCAGCCTGGTGGGCAGATGGCCGAAGGCTGTGTGAAGCTGTCTGGAGGGTCTTCCCTTGGCACAGTCTCACTCAGAAAAAAAGTTGCGCCAGGGGCTGAGAAACAAGCATGGGCTGGTGGGGCTCCATCAGAGTTTGTAGGGCTCTGTTTTACAGCCTCTTAAAGAATACCAGTATCATAAAAGAATCTGGTATTTGTGGATTTGGAAAGTCCAATAAAATTTAAGTGAGAAAACATACCAAAGTCACACTTATTTTCTGTATTTATGGCTCTAGATGTGACAGTATGCCACAGATACTGCAGTCTAACCATACAAGGCTGCATCCTTAGTAAGGACATCTCTGTGTTTAAGACATTCCCCTTCAGTTTGTCATGGCCAGGAGATGAGTGCCCAGCCTGGTATGTGGGCAGGGGAGAAGTGCACAGTGACCCGTGGATGACCAATGGACTGAACCAGTACAAGCACATGGGAGCCCCAGGAGAGGAAGACATGTTTGACAACCACTGTCATCATCATCCAAAGCAACCTTAAAGAATTATGTTCTATACAATGGATGGGGAGCAAGAACTGAAGCAAGTGCCCACTCACATTCTTGCAGCCTCACAACCCCCAGCACTAGAGCAAAAGCCATGCCGGGTCAGTCCCAGGCTGCAATTACTGTCTAATCTTGTCTTTTGTGAAGTGATCCTTCTTGCTGGTTACCTCATGGAAGCTAAGACCTTCCCAACTCTTTTTATACAAAGCCCCGAGCCCCATTGTTTTGTCTGTCTCATAGCAAAGAGCTAGAAACTTAGCGGGGCCTATGTCAGACAGCGACACTGATACAACGTACATAATAATCTCCTTTTTTTGTTGTTTGGAAGACTTTTGGTGTGCATGTGTAGGAGGTATAAAAAAATTAATTTATTATTATTATTATTATTTAAACCGAGCTCTTCCTCCTGGATTCCTGCCTGTGCACTAATGGGTGAGGATGGGAGACACATTGTTAAGACTAGGATCATGCTAGTGACGTCCTGTATAGCTCTGACTTGAAAACTGCTCCAGTGATCCTGCACAAGAGCTCTGAAGTGCCTGAGCCATGGATGTTAGCCACAGCATGTCTATCCCCCACCCTGTTATACACTCCTGGTTTGAAGACTTACAGGGCACAGATCACATAAGGAAAGTTTTTTTATGAGTTCATTATTTCCTCTGTCAGAAATAAGTGATGGTATTCTTATCTCTATTTCCAGCCACTGCATCTGATTTTACTTCTACTGCTTTGAAGAAGAACTCCTACTAGAAACTTGTTCACATGAAGACATTGTCAGGCCTGATCTTTTAACCATCTCTTTAGTATACCAAATGGATTCTGAATCCATGATGGAAAGTAATGGAGACATTTCAAGTTACTGAGGACCGCTCAGCAGCTGAGCTGCAGCGATGGGTTGTGCATGTGCTCCGAGCTTGCTGCAAGCAGAGAAGATGCACACAAGCGTAAGTCATCATAAGCTGTTTTTTAGTGGACAATTGGAACAGCCAAAGAGGTTAGAGCAAAAACTGTAGCCCAGTTGATGAGCAATAGCTTCTAAAGCTCTTGTGACTCCCACGCTTTGGGTATGTGTCTGAGCTCTGAGCTAATTTACTCTCTTTGTGTGTACATTCAGTGCCTCATCACAAAGCTCAAGGGAATGAAGGGGCCGAGGAGACAGGTTTCTCTTCTTGCTTTTCTTAGTACCAAAGTAAAGACACATGAAGGGCACTGAATGGTTTTTGTACCACAGTGCAGCTGCCAGTCACAGTCCCAGTTTGATGGCAAAACAGAAGGTTTGTACTGTTGCAACCACATGGGTCCTTTATTTGGGGCTCAGAGAGACTGCAGGCAGTCCCCACAGTACGACTTTTCTCAGTCCATCAAAAGAAGTGATTTAAAATGTACTCTGTAATTAAATTATTATAACTAGCAGCAATTTCCTCCTGCTTGCAATTTAGTTCATATTAAATTTATCTCCATCGTTTTTGTCTATATAAACTTGGGAATCTGTTTTTTAATTGACTAATTTAGATAGATTGAAGGATGAGGTTCTTCTGGGAGTAGATATCCGAAGGCTCCAAACTTCTCATCTTGAATCACCAGATCAGCCCAGGGCCAGGGTAGCGAGGGGAAGAAAATCATTCCTTCCTGCTTGGTTTATCAGAGCATCTCGGCATTATTATTCAGGTTAAACACTGATTGAAATTCTTGTGAATGCAAGTTTTATATACAGAGATATAGAGAAGCTACAAGTGAGAAGGATATAACAGCTCAGCACCTCTCCAGACAGGTAATTCAGTGGTTTGCAGTGAGATGGGTTGGGTTTTTCTTGAAGCCTGACCTGACCCAAAGCCCATAGAAGTCAGCGGTAAAACTCCCAAGAGACTTTGGCTTTAAGTCAAGGAATTAACTTATATGTCTTAGTGCCGTAGGATATTATTGAACTAAAGAGCTTATTAAGATTAAAAATGGGATTAGGCATTACTATGAATGAATGCAAAGAGGTTACATGGCTGAGATAAAGCTTCAAAGCTTCATTCTGCCTTTCAGGGAAAGACCCCGGAGTGGAGCCATGGAAAAGAAAATTACTCATCATAGCATTACACACAATGAGGTGCATCTTTTATCTTCCTAAACTGAGCAATCTGGCATTAAAGGTAGGATGTGGAACTGGAACCTCACAGCTTTATTCCAAGCCGTGATTCTTGCTGATCAGTGCAGTGAAAATGTCTCATTCATTTCGACGCTGCTTCTTTTGAGCCTTGGATTTTTATTTTTTTCCCAATGAACGTCTCTCCCTTAGCCATTAAGATATCAGCGAAGGACCTCGGCACTGCGGGGAAGAAGTGGGCAGATATCAGAGGAAAGAGGGGAAGGGAGGGAGGTGTAGAGAGGGAGCAGTCAGCACAGTGCCGGCGGCTGATGTATGAGGACAAGGCTGCACGCCCTGGCTCAATGAAACCTTGCCAAGGGCAACTGCTTGCTGCAGGCTGAGGGCTCACTTGGGGCCAGCACCGGTGTGCATCTGAGCCAACAGCACCATTCTTTTTTCTTTTTCTTTTTTTTTTTTTTTTTTTTGAGGAGGCTCCATTGAAATAATAAATCCTGACAGATGGTGGGGAGTGGGGCTGAAAGCTCACCTCAAGCATTTCTCTTTGATCATATTAATGTCTTTCCATTTCTCTACTGGTCTATTTATGTCTTGTTATCAGAAGCTTACAGATGGCTGCTAAACAGAGCTACCTGTGTGTTCAAGTTTAATACTGTAACGACAAAATACATTTGGTCTAAGTGTGTGGCTAGAAAAGTGGCTGAAGAATGGCTGGGAAGTTGCCTTCAAAAGGGACTAGGGGTGCTGAACATGAGCCAGCAGTGAGTCCAGGTGACCAGGAAGGCCAATACAGCCTGGCCTGCATCAGAAATAATGAGGCCATCAGGACTGGGGAAGTGAGTGTCTGCTTGTACGCATCACACGTGAGTCTTCATCTCAAGTATTGTTTTTGGTTTGGGGCCCCTCACTACAAGGACATTGTGTTGCTCAGGTGGGTGCAGAGAAGAGCAATGAAGCTGGTGAAGGGGCTGGAAAACAAGAGTTATGAGGAACTATGGTGTTGTTTAGTCTGGAGAAGAGGAGGCTAAGGGGAGACCTCATGGTTCTCTACAAGCATCTGAAGGGAGGTTGCAGCAAGGAGGGTGCCAGTCTCATTTCTCAGGTGATAAGTGATAGGATGCAAGGAAACAGTCTCAACTTCTACCAGAGGAAGTCTGAATTTGACATTAGGAAAAAATTCTTCACAGAGATAGTGGTCAAATATTGGAATGGGATGTTCAGGGAAATGGTGGAGCCCCCGTCTGTGGAGGTATTGAAGAGATATATGTACATGGCACTGGGAGGTATGGTGTGGCAATGGAACTTAGTAGGTCGGTTTAATGGTTGGACTTGATCTTACAGGGCTTTTCCAATCTAGATGGTTCTATAATTCTAGTTCACATGAAAAAGCAAAGTTTTTCACTCTGTACAACACTATTGCATTGCATGCATGAAAACTGCAATGATGATGGCCAGAGAGACTGCCCTGTCTCCTGCTAGAGTTACATCCGATCTATACCAGATGTTCTCTGCGGGGGATTCTTGGATTCTTTCTACAGTCCCGCTGCACATGTCCTAAGTGACAGAGCCTTCCCACTCCTCAGGGACAAGACACTAGCTTTCCCAAGGAAGGGATTTATTAAGACTTGACAACATCTACTTAAAATTTTGCTGTCTTAGTTATGTCAGATAGACTTTTCCTCGTATCATCCAGGTGATGTTTGTCTACTTTTGTTATCTACCTCCAGGCGGGAATCACAACTCCACTTGGCTGTTTCAGGGACTGGATCAAATTTCCTGCTGCCTGTACAGTCCTTACAACTGCATTTCCTCATCTTTCTATCTCTGTGTTTCTTTCCTCTCCCTCCCCCTTCTACGTTTGCCTGAAATGCGTAACAGTAACTCTGTCCTCAAGATGCCTGGATCTGAATGTAGCCTTCTGGATGGGGATGTAACAGTGTTAAGTTTCTGTCAGGTCTTTCATAATACAGCTCCTTGTGATGCTATTTCTATAGAAGCAGTCTTAGTGGGTAATTGCTTGGTTCGCTGATCATATTTGGTTGCAATTTCATTGCCCCTTGCTTTCCCCTTGCTCTTGTTTTGGGACTGGTGCTTACCTGATCTGCCAGCTTAAGACGTGTGTTTGAATGGTCTGCTCCCCCGTGCTTTCATCTGTGTGATCCCCATCCTGACTGTTTATGTGTAACCTGCATACTGGCTTTCCCAAGACTGTTTTCCTGCATCTGCACAGTCACCCCTTGCTATTGAAATTTAGTATTTGTTGGCTGAAATACCATGCTGGCTTGGAGATCAGGCTTAATACTTACCCATTAGTTTCCAGTGATGCAATTACAAAGTGCCTACCATGGAAAGATCTTGATCTCACTGAGGATTTCAGGTAAAACTGTGATCACTAAAGCCAAACCTAACACTACTGTTGTTTCTCATGTTATTGGCTTGGTGTTATTTTTCTTCCTTTACTCTCAGACCTGCAGCCAGCTCCCTTGGTGCAGACAGATGCAAGCTTGCTACGCCTGTACCAACAGCTGCCTGGATGGTGAGGCGGCTGTCTGTTACAGGTTTGAGCTGACTGGTGTCCAACTCACCTGTAAGATGAGCAGAAAGAGTTTGCATTCTCTTTGTGCCTTGAGAAACTAATGTGGGGTTTTGTGAAAGCAATATTATTTTGTGCCTGAGGTCCCAGAGAAGCCTCCATGTGCCTGAGGAACTGTCCCTGTCTCCCATCTGCCTATAACCTACTGTGTCCCTCCACCCTCTGTAAACCTGCTTAGATCACACTTACAAGAGATGCTTGCCAACAGCTCATATTGGAGGGTGTGTTAACAGTCCTAGGATTTCCATCCTTTGCTCCTTCTAATGGTTCAGTCCTCACCAGAGGTAAGGGGAAACAGAACACAGTCTTTTGAGTTCTTCTTAGTTCTACTTACTGGTCTTCCAATAGCACAAGGCACCTGGATGTGGTTGGCTGTTGTTGGAGATGATGTGGACTGTTTCCACCTTGGAAACTACCACTCACACTCTTGAGGAAATCTTTCCCTCCTTGGCATGTTTCTTGTGCTCACTGCTGCCCAAATCTCTCAGGGTTCCAGAATCTTTTTCCATTTCTAGAGCCCACCTGGCTAGAGTCACGCTCTTAACAAGACTCTCAGGAATGGGAGAGACCCTCAGAAAAATGCCGAGTCAAGGATATGTTTGTGAATGCCTGAAGGCAGTGAGTCTTTGGAGCGAAAGCATCAGTTTCTCCCAGCAGGGTCAGCAGGGGCCAACAATCCCACCACAGTTGTGCTGAACTCCAGGAAAGGAAATCACATGAAAATAGGGTGTTGGCTGGAGACCTCAAGGTAGAACATGCTCTTTATGTTATTTTTTTTCTGACTCCTAGAATCTCATCTGTAAAATAGAAAAATGCCCCACATAACTCCCAAGAATATTGTCAGAATACATTTTTTAGCATCTTCCATACCGTATTGATCAGTACCATAGGAAAATGCAATAGTGGCTTGGTACTGAGGTGCTGATTGTCAAACTTTTGTGGTATGGGAATCTTGCAATGACCATCTTCAGATCTGCTGTAAGCTCTGACTCACATTGAACATTTTTCCTTCGTTGTATTTCATGAGATGGTTTAGATCATTTACGGAAGGAAAGGCAAGGCACACACTTCTTTCTCTTCCCAAGGTTCATACTTCTTTTCTCTCACACATTTAGGTCTATTTAATTGTTCAGAGACAGAAACACACCAATGAGGATCAGACTCATCTCTGAGGGCACTGTTGGTGTGATACAGAATTTTCCAGGCATCAGCTAATCCCAGCTTTAAAGTTGGTACTGTTGAATGGCAGTAACCACATTAAAGGAACTTCCACTGGCTTTCAAAGTGCTATTAGGAAAGGATTCATTTAAAAAGGAACAAAAGATGCTTGGCTAACTGATATTTGTCTTTTACAGGACAGACAGCACTCAAAGCCAAAATACTTGGAATTAGGCACTCAGTGATGAGATGCAAGAAAGAACCTCTGAAGATGGTACAAAAGAAACCAATGAGACCTACCAGCATGTACAAGCTGGGAGTTAGCCCTCAGGAGTTTGAAACTCCTATGGGACTGTAGAAAGTTCAACAGCAACTAGAAGCAAAGGGTCATGAGTGTTTTAGCTCTCCTTTGCAGTCAGAGCAATGAGAAGGAACCGTGTTATTGCTATGGAATTACTATGGGTTGGAAGCACACTGGCACTCAGTTGCACAGTCCTGAAAGAAAAAAAAAAGCTGTATAAAAGATTTCATCCCTGAGGAAATGGTGCACACCACACCTGGGAGAATGCACCTATCATCGCTCAGAGGAGCATTGGTTCTCAGATAATATCACAGTTAAGACTTCATTGCCTACTGTTTGGAGATAAATAGCTAGTTTTCTCTCATGAGGAGGGGTGACTGGCACTCAGAGCTTTCCTAAGGAAAGCTGAATCATCTGCCTTTCTCATGACATGTTTTGTAAGTAAGTCAGACTAAATTTTTAGGATTTTAAAAATATATTTTATTAATTTTTATTGCTTTTGGCTTGTTTTTATAGTAAAAGAACAAAGAATAACATATCTCGGTGCATATAGACTGAAGTCCTTCTAGAAACTATTTAAATATATTTGCTTTCTTGCACCACAGCCGTCTCTTACTGCTTGAGAAATTACAGCTTCAGGAGTTACATCTTGTTAGAAAAAACTCTGAGCCTCAGACAAAACAACCATGAGAACATTTTAAAACTCCTAACTCTTTGAACTCCTTACAAATACAGGAACAAATGTCATTCCTATTAATGCATATAAATTTCTTTAAAAATAGCTAACAAACTGTGGTGACTCAAAGCATCTTCTGGCAAAGCTCCTCAGCCAGGCATGGGACAGGGGTACGTG
Organism: Gallus gallus; assembly: GCF_016699485.2. Lineage (NCBI taxonomy): Eukaryota > Metazoa > Chordata > Aves > Galliformes > Phasianidae > Gallus > Gallus gallus. Next base: position 48,009,363 of record NC_052532.1, read on the forward strand.
TGCGTTCCCATTGGAGGTGTGGTTCTGCTGGGAGCAGGGGTTATGGCAGTCCGATATGGAACTACATCAAGACCTTCCCCTTTGCTGAAACACTTCAGTCTCTGGGCTAAGGAGAGCTCTGCTTTTACCCCAGTGTTTTCTAACTGAGAATCTTACTATTTCTGTACCACTTTCCCAAGGCCTGGGATGACAAATGAGCAAAAGAACTAACTTGAATGTTCTCCTTTTGGTGCACTCCCGCTTAGAAAAGGAAAAGCTCCATGGAAATAGAGGCAGCCAGCTTGCAGGATGCAAACCTGGATCCAGTGGGTCTTTTCACAGACTGAGGAAGTGAAATAAGGATCACATGCTACGGGACAGTGAAACGGGAGGAAAAGCACAAGAGCACTGGCAGAGGAACATTCACCTTTAACCACAAAAGGAGAGGGCTAGCACGTGCTTGAGGGAAAATGAAATCAGTCTCCTGCTGGAAAAGCTAAATCAAATGTCACATTCAGAACACATACGGAAAGAAGAAAAGCCTTAAAAGGTGAGAAAGGTGTGAGAAATGAGGAGTGAGCGGAAAGGACAGACTGTCTCTGCCCATGGAAATAGCTGTGTGCAGCAATTAGCTAAATGGTACATGTCTCCAGTGCTGTGATTGCACTGCTGTTCTGAGCCACTTGCTGCTTTGCTGCTGCTGCTAATGACAGGAGCACTGAATAATAAAAGCTCTACTCTGGGCTGCCAGTGAGAATTCCCTTCAGCTTCTGGCGCTGGAGCTATATTTTACATGAAAACTGCTGGCTTTTACTTCTGCCATGACAGCAGCTGGTAACTATAGCACAGTTGTGGATTTATAGCAATGCTTTATGTGTGGGGATTGATCTTCTAGGCGGGACTTGCTTTCCTCCTCACAGCCATTCCTTGCTCCCCACGAACATCCTCAGCACAGGAAAGATAAACCAGGGAGAAGCAGTTGATATGCACTGAAGTTGTGAAGCTGAAGGCAGTGATAAAAAATGCTGTCTGCTCTTATGCGTATCACGTAGCTACAGTGATGCTTGCTCCTTGCCTCTGACCAAAATGAAACTCCTTCCTTAGCACAGGGCAGAAGGGAATGTGGGTGATTTCCCCTGCTGCTCACCAGTGCTGAGGCTGCCAGAGAGACCAGGAGACACAAATCGATGAGGTTAAGTGGATTTGCTCTGTGCTTGCCTGCAAACCCACATCCTAACCTCCCCCTGCCTCCCACCTGCTCCGCTCTTATCTCTCCCGGGGGAACATCCAGATGGGCTCTGGAGCTTGGAGCTGGCAGAGGGTGAGGAGAAGAGCCTTCCTACAGCCAAGTGCAATGAGACAGACTTGCCATGCTAACTAATGCAATGCCATCTTCTGCTAGATGAGACGGAACTACCAGTACTATCTGGTGGCAAATGGTAATGATTTTTTGTTTTCAAAACCAGCAGCGTGTCCTTGGAAGAAAACTCCTCATGTAAATATGTATGGGCATGGGGACAGTGCAAATGTCATGCAGGGGCCTGCTGTCTAAGGAAAGGACACGCAATGTCGTGTGGAGGGTTGTCTCTTTGGCATCACAGCCACTGGGGAGCAAATAGGAATGAAAAGCAGGATTAATTCATTTAGCTTTTGATCTCAGAAACACACATTTTCATTTAACATGATTATAACAGCCAGAGTCTTATGACCCATAACTGGTGGGCAGAGAGAATGCTTCCAAGCCCTTTCCCCCATTCTTGGTGAAGTGCATCTTAGCAGCAGGTTCCTGATGGTGAATCCCTGGGGAAGGCTCTCCTGCGTAAAGGCAGCCCAATGTCTGGACTGCTTACTCTGATTTTGTTCTCTACAGATGCACTCCTGGCAACTAATTGGTGTCCCAGATAACGTGGGAACATACCCATGGAAATCCTATATAGAAAGCTGTCAGGGAGGGAAGGAAGAAAAAAGAATGAGTTTGATATAATTAGGTCTGGGCATACATGCACACCCATGCACACACTATCTCGGTTAACAGGAGAAAAGCTTAAATGAGGCCTCCTATTTTCTCCATACACGTGAAGATCTACAACAGTGGGAGAAGACAGGGTATGGTGCAGGGAGGCATTAAGACATTTTCAGTAGCTTCTTCACATGGAGCATGCAATCTGCTCAGGGTCCTGAATAACTTCTTTGCCAAATTAATTTGCAAAGGACTTTCTCATAACTAGCTCTTACAAAACCGCCCTGCTCATGAGCAAGTGGATGTAAGGGCCAGAAATCAGTGTCAAAGGTGATGAAGACCAAGCTGACATCTGTGGAGTCACCAGGTGACACCAGTAGAGATGCTGGAGCCTTAGATGATCCCAAACTGGGCCAGCTCGTGCAGTTCCAGATGGCTGAAAGCTTCCCATGGGCAAATCACTGTGATATCTGCAGAAGAGAGAGAACGAGAAATGGGTTCTGGAGCAGCACTTCTTGGATTTCTATTGTATGACTAGAAAGGCTGATGTACTGAGAAAACATTAAGATGTGGGATGAGCAAGAAAAGTGAGAGTCCATTTGAATATTAAATGAATCAATGAGCTCTTTAAATGTGGTACTACCTACCAGTCTGAACCAGATCACTGTATTTTCTCCTATGCATTCTATTGTCTCCTTTCTCTGTGAACATGACTATGGTTGCTTCAGTGGTGAGACTGGTGTGAAAATTCATCCTGGTTATGGGGTTTCTCCAGTTCTTATAAACTGCCTGTAACCAAGCTGTGGTATCTTTGAAGACGTGCAGTCTTAAATCAGATGCTGAATAACGTAGTGTAACATGTTCAGGACCTGTAACTCGTTGATAGGTGCAGCTGTTATTTGACTAATTATAGGTCATTCAGTGCGTGTTTTTCAGTCCAAAATGAGTACATAACATTCTTAAAATTAGGATTTTGGTGATAGCACAAATACTTCTCCAGCTGAGGTTTAGTTACTGTGATTTCTGCTATTAATAGCTTAGCACTTGGCATTTATTTGAGAACCTCATGCTGCTGAAATTCCTAGTCAGAGTATTAGCAGAAAACAAAGACAAACAAGCACATTTACAGCCAAGTGAAAGTATCTAAAAACTGAAGCATGACTAAACAGCCTTTCTGCCTTGTGTATGTAAGCATGAGCATGGCCATGGCAGCTTGCAGAGGGAGCACTGGCCTCCTCCAGTGAGCCTGAGAGCTGCAGAGGCCAGGCAGACAGAGGCCACCCCAGACAGACCTCTGCTGTCTGAAGAGTGACTGCATTTATGTTCAAGAGGGGCACAACAGCAACATCCTGCAGCACCTACCTGTGCCCAGCCCTTCCATGCCTGGGATGTCATCTCCAAACCTAGGAGAGAAAAGAGCAGGTGAAGGATGAGTTTGGGACAGCAGTAACAAGGGGAGAAGCCATGCAGCCCCAGACAGGGAAGGGGGAGTGTGGGCAGCAGATGATGAGGAGCAGCTCTAGGCCCGTGTGGGCCAGCACCGGGACAAGTGAGGTGATGGCACCATGGGGCAGGAGAAGCCTCCTGGTTCCTTGTCTGGGGGAAAGTGGTACCACAGGAGTGCAGCTCAGCTGTGAGGAGCAACCCAACTAGAATAGTTTCTTTTCTTTCCAAAATGCCCTTACCCTTTTACTCCTTTTTTAGGAGGCTTGCTCTTGAACTGTCTTGTCTGTCTCTGCTTGAACTTGGGAGGCCCCTTGCGTGGCGTGGTGGGACCAGTGGGAGCATCTCCAGTGGTAAGGTTGGTGGTGGGGTTCTCGCTCATTGTTGGGCTACTGTCAGAAGTATGCCTCACTCAGATCCCTCTATCTGCAAGAGAGTAGTAAGGACTGACACAACACTCTGCTTATCATATCTAGGTACCAATAGTCTTGTGACAGGATAATTATGGGAAGTATAATTGTGACACGATTAAACATAAATATACAAAACAAAAGGAAAGACTGTAATGCATACAAAGCAAGCAGGATAAGAGTTGCCTTTCATCGTGAATGCTAGAATTAAGATAAGAAACTGTGGACGTTCCTGATAGGAATGAAAAGTAACTTAATCCCATAGTGCAATGACCTGTCTAATCTTGGAGAATTACACCTTTTCTGTCTCAGACATGGCTGGATTATCGGAGACAGGTTGCTGCAGCAGCTTGCCCCATGGTTTGGGCAGGATAGGCAGGTTTAGCCACTGTTGTCTTCAGTTTGTATTCACAAGAGAAGAGGTTGGGTTTTTACTTACTAGTTCTAGATAAAACTACTAGGAGCCATAAAGGCATGCTTACGGATTTATGGCTTAGAGATTTATCTTGTCCTTTGGAATCATCATGATATACATCACTTGCTCTTGTATCTGTGCCTATGCATTGCTTTCCGCGCACTGGTAAAGATGGGATGCTGAGTTAGATGGGCCTTTAGTCTGAGTGCAGCTGCACTTAGGGCTTCAATTTACCAATGCCAACCTTATGAGAAATAGCACATAAGTTCTGAAAAATTGTGAAGGCCAATGCAAAGCATTGCAAACCGTGGTTTAGACAGACGTCGATTTCTGAGGATTGAGGAGATAAAGGCCTGTAACTCTCCACAGTATCTGTTGTCCATCTTGATGTTTTGAAGCATTATATTACACATATTGACCTCACGACACCATGCTGCACGTGAGCCAAGTTCCACTTCTCAGGGGCTATAGAATTGTTGGGCAGCAGTTCTGGTGTGGGAGAAACCTCTCCTGCCTGAGAGCTGCTGCACGGAAAGCCCAGGAAGGACAGCAGGAACTCTCTCCAGTGCCCAAGGGAGAACCCTCAGGTTGATCAAATTCTGTGCTAATTAGTGTGTTAGAGCAGTTTGACCACATCCATTTATGGACAAAAATAATTGCCAGTTTTTATTCTCCTCCCTGAAGTCACATTCTTCCCCGTGACCATTATATAACTCCCGTCTCCAAGTTTTTGTCCCTGTGCAGCCAGGCTGATGGAATAGCTGATGGAATTAACTTCGGGATTTTGGTACTAAAGGGTAATCCTATTATGTCACCGTAATGCTCTGGCCTAATCCCCAATATCACCTGCAGTGACACTCCAGACTCCTAATCTCAGAACTATAAATGCCATCAAAAATGAGTGTTCTTTTTTTTTTTCTTAGTTTAAAGAATAGTCCGAATCTTTGCCAGTGCCTGAAATAGAGTGCTGAAAGCAAAGCCTGAGACGCAAGGAGAAACAGCATCCAAACAATCCTTCTGTGTCACTGGCAGACCAGTGCAAGGCAAAGAGCCATGTTTCTGTATCTGTGGCAGTCTGGGAATACTTCTCCCCTGAAATCCTTCCATCTGTGATGGCAGTAGAATGGATCTTCATGAAAACACCTAGAGGCATGCTAGTTCTCCTGTTGCTTGTGGCCGGGCTCTCTTGTCTCAGCTGTAACATCCCGTGCAGGAGGCTGGTAAGGTTCCAGCGGCCCCAAATGGAGCAGCAGATGGTTGTGTCTGCAGCTGAAGGATGCACAGATGCTATTCCTTTGCCTGTAACACAACGCTTCCCAAGCACACAGTGTGCCCACAAACACAAGGACCAGCTCAATTTAGAGAAGCTGCTGGTTTGGCTGTTCTCTGAAGAACCTGAGCAATTGCCCAGTATTTATGGCTCTATCCTCACAGTGTGGTGGCTGGACAGGCACATGCTGTCACCTTCATCTCTTGCAGAAAGGGACAGGAGGCGCAGTGATTGGAGCTTCTGTATCCTTGGCACCCCTTACAAGGGCTGCTCCCAAAAGTACAACAGGAGAAACAAACTGGCTAATGGTTTTCCAGCCCTTTGGCCTGACAGCCAAATTTTTAAGAGGCAACTGAGCTCAGACTTAGTTCCCAACTCAAGTTACCAACTGCTGTCTGCCAGCATGGTACCTTAATCACAGAAATGTCATTGAAGGCAACTCCCCGTAGTTCCTTGAGTCTCTAGCTTCATTCCACTGAGTAATATCTAATGGGAAGATTCAGTCCTTGGATTTTTCTTGGTCCCAATCCAAAGTAGCTGTGTCCACATACCAGCTACTTCTATGCCTGAGATCTGGGGTAAAAAAGGATCTCCCCAAATCACACTTCATCCTGTCTCTTACATGCCTGAATTCAAGAAACAGCATTCAATATAACTGAAAGGGACAATTCTGTCACCTTCCTTACCAGTATTCCTCTACCCATTCTTCCCACACATCGCCAAAAGAAAGGACAAAGGGCAGGAAGCAGCCTTAATGTCACAGAACAGCCTCCATCTGGCAGAAGGAATCTAGCTTCCCTCCCACTGTGGAGCTGGTGGGACTTGCTTGCCATTACCCACAGGCAGAGGTGCCTTGGTTCATGCTGGAGCCCACCCTGTCCCAGTTCCCACTCCCCATTATCAGCTGCCCCTGCCTTGGGATGGCATAATCCCAGGGGTGTTTCCCAACCCCCCTGTACCTGGTTGCTTGGCTGATCCCTGGTCCCACACCAGGCAGGTAGTTGACCAGTGTTGGGTGCAGATGGGTTTCCACTGGCTCCTGCAGGCGTTATGTGGCCCCAGGGCTTCCCAAGCTGTTGGAGCTCCTCAGCTGCTGCCAGCACCGGGATGCAGCTCCTGGGTAAGAGCAGCTGTGGATGTGCAGGCTGCTGAGGACAAGATGTTCTTCCACGCACTTCCTCTGCCCCCTCATCTGACAAGGAGTTACCTAATTGCCCCTGACAGCATTTCTGTTCAGTTCAGGGCTTAATCCTTGGGGTAAGAGCCTTGCTTGCATCCAAATGCTAATTATACCTAATGCGCATTAATGTGCTTATCTCAATTGCGTCAGATATCCCACCTCTGGGTTGCTGGCCAGGTTAATCATCCTTCTTTTAGTTCTCTTTGAACCTAAAGAGGCTTGAATACTACTGTCAAGTGCTGACTCTTTAATCTGCCCCCTCCTACCCCTTAATCTCTGATTTGCTATGGAAAATTTCCCTGGCAGATGATGCAGATGCCTCATGTGACTTTCTTCAGACAGATTCAGCTCAGGGTCTCTTCTTTCTCTGTCAGATAACCTCAGGTACAGAATCCACCATGTGCCTGGTGTCTTCATTGTGCAGTGAGGGTGTCAGACGCAGAGCCCTCCGTTGCAGTGATGCACTGGGAACACACAGCATCCAGGAGGAAATACCCTCAAGTTTTTCAATCCTTTGGATAATTATTTCTTGGCCTCATGAGAGCCACAGGCATTTTCCTTGCAGACAGGCTTTCATTGGGGCACGCTGAATCCAGTGCAAGATGCCTGTGGGGAGTCTTGGCGGCAGTCTCAGCCTCTTGAGTTGGCTAATCATACACATGGAAACAGCACATGCAGGTCCAGCCCTTTCTGATCCAGCGCTCGAAACAAGATCTCAGAACTCTTCTTAAAGTTTTAAGACCACAAACAAATGAAAGATGCACTCCAGAAGACAGGAACACACTTCAAGCTGAACTGTATTCCCACAACAGCTTCCCAGATGGGGATTACTGAAAGACTATCTCAGTTAGGGGGTGACATCAAAGGAGGGATTCATTCACATGGGAGATGCAGTGCTGCTTAGTACAAGCACTGTGATGTGCCCTATGCCCTGACCATCCCTGGGAACCCCAGGGGTGAGCCCACAGCCAGGCACTGCCAACAGATCCCCACCGAGGGCTGCCCAGCCTCAGAAACAGGGTGATCCTGGGGGATGGTGGAGACTGGGACACACCAGTGCTGCAGCATGTGTCTTGATGCCCCGGCACCCAGCCTTAATGGTAGGAAGAAAGAGCAACAACTGTGCAGAAACACAACTATCTCTCTCGGCTACTGGGTGCACTCACATTTTTCAAGCACGGAAATCCAAGCTCTTCCCCTGGTAGGAAAAGAAACCAGCTCCTCTTGCACACACCCTCTTCCCCCCCTTATTGCATCGAGCTCCTGGAAAATACTCACAGTCCTAAAGGCTCCTCTTGCAAACCATTCAACTCCTGTCCTGCGTCCTGGGTAGAAAAAAGTCTCGAGGCGTTCTGCCTCCCACAGATATACCCTGCCAGCAGGTGACATCAGGGCACCAGGCGCCAATCAGGGACAGGCCCACGTGGGGCAGTGCGTGGCCACGGGGCCCAGCAGGTACAGAAAGGAAAGAGTTGGGGCCTCGGCCCTAATTCCAGCCAAGTGAAACCCCACTGGCAGTAATACACATTATTTTGTGTGGGGTTTTATACCTCCAGTGCATTTCTGTTGCCGATTGTGGCTGCCTGGGAGAGCCATGCAAGAGATTTGGAAAAAGTGAGAGGTATCTGCAGATAAGAAAAACCGGAATTCTACTGAAAAGTGCTATAAGATGACTTTTGTCCTCAGCTGCAGTAGCAATCTGTGGCTTGAGCCTAACATCAGGGCAAAGCTGCTGCGCTCTGGGTGTACTGGCTCTGGTGAAGCTCTGTTCGCACACCCTCACTGTGCATCCAGCTAAACTAAAAGAGGGGAGATTTAGATTAGATGTTAGGGGGAAATTCTTTACTCAGAGGGCAGTGAGGCGCTGGCACAGCTGCCCAGAGAAGCTGTGGGTGCCCCATCCCTGGAGGCCCAAGGCCAGGTTGGATGGGGCCCTGGGCAGCTGAGCTGGTGGGTAGCAGCCCTACCCACGGCACGGGGTGGGACTGGGTGGGCTTTGAGGACCCTTCCAACCCAAACTATTCTGTGATTCTATGTCAAGGATAGGAGCTGTCTAGCATGAGAGCCCCTGGCAGAAGGGTCTGGTGCAGCATCACTCTGCTGCCGAGCCAGAGCCCATAGCCAAGGCCCTTGGCCTTCCAGATGGCTGAAGGTAAAGGAGATATATAATTCTCACTGAGACTCTGGGGTTACACTTAGAACAATTGATAAGTTCCTACCCCTATGAGTGGATACAAGGAGCTAAATCCTGAGTGCAGCGGAGGGCCTGCCCATTGAGCAGAGAGGCAGCAGAGAAACAGCGTTCAAACCATGTGTTTGGGGATGATCATGCAGCCTTTGGGGACTTTGCGATTCTTTCTGGGCACAGGAAGAGGATGGGGGCAGCAATGCTGGAGTTTAAGAAATGTCTGGATAATGCTTTCAGACATACGGTCTGGTTTTTGGGTGCTGCTGTGTTGAGCCAGGAGTTGGATTCGATGATCCTTATGAGTCCCTTCCAACTCAGGATACTCTGATTCTATGATCATGCTGGCATTGCCTCTTCCCTCGCAGTTGCACACAAACACATGGAGGCTGATGGTACTCAGCAGCTCCTGACAGTAAAATTGATTTCTGTGGGCAGGAACCTGCCTGTATGGATATAAACAGGTGCAGCCCTCTGGCAGCAGGCTGCATCCCATCCCTGCTGCTCATTCCCATGCCTCCATCTGCTTCAGTCAGGTTTCTGGGGGCTCCCCCTCCCTCTCTGCCTTCTCTTGTGTGGGCAGAGCTGCTGGGAAAATCGGCTTTGCAGCCCCCAGTCCTAGTAGTCCTTTTGCTTGCTTTCTTCTTGCCTCCTCCTCCCTGCTGTTCTGAGACCTTGCAGGCTTCCTTTTCTTAACCTTATAAATTTACATGTGTCCAGGCTGTTTGTTTTTGAAGTATTCCTTTTGTTTTCCTGTTTTTCCAGGGAAAGCAGGCCCATTTGTCTTTATAGAAGTGGATATGTGGGAAAAAAATTTCCAGTGCTATTTTTGCTCCTTAAGTAATTGTGGCAGAAACTCCCGGAGCAGTCACACTTGTTGTGTTCTCTCCTATTCTCCACCGTGACCAGGTCATTTCCCCTCTCCTCTCCTTCTTTCTCCTCTTTGCTTCGCTCCTTTTGCAGAGCTGCAGGCACCAGCTCTGTGACCAAACTGGACAAGGAGGTTTGCCCAGGAATGGGGTAACTGTTCATAGAATCATACAATCACAGAATCATTATGGTTGGAAAAGACCTCTAAGATCACCTATCCCAACCATCAGCCCACCCCCACCATGCCCACTGACCATGTCCTCAGTGCCACATCCACACGGCTCTGGAACACTTCCAGGGACGGTGACTCTGCCACCTCCCTGGGCAGCACCAACTCTCTTTCAGAGAATAAATTTTTCCTGATATGCAACTTGAACATCCTGTGGTGCAACTTAAAGCCATAACCTCTTGTTGATGATCCCTTCCCAGCCCACAGTCCCTATCCCTACCCCTGCCCAGGCTCCGGGACCACAGCAGCAGCCACTGCACCCAGAGCAGAGCTCCAGGAGCTGCAGGGCTGCATGGTGTCTGGGCAATGGTCCCAGAGGGAAACTATGAGCTTCATCACCTCTGGCCGGGTTTGTCCCTATTCTAAGGAATCGCTTAAAGATATCTCTGAGGTTTTTGGCCCTATTTATGAGCTGTGTAGCCATGGTAACTGTAGTTATACCAGAAATAGCAGCTTGCTTGAATGACAAAGAGAGTGCAAGTTTACAAGACAGTGACTTTTCCAGGGCCACGGTGCTTGTGGGAATGTGGGAGGAAATCCTGGCCAGGGCTCAGGCTGAGGATGCAGTGACTGAGGACTAAAACAGTTCTTTTAAAACAGATCTGTACAGTCTCACGTCAGGTGCTCGTGAGACACTGTGCTGTATTGATAGAGTGTGATTGCTTGCAATGCAGGCATACCTGGCTGGGAACTGCTGGGGAATTTCTGTGGGTAAACAGAGGTTTCCCACCTGCAGAGAGACAGCCTAGCAAGTGCTTCTGCATCTCTGGCAGGAGGACAGAGGTAGGACCTGGATTGGGAAAGCGATTGCCTGTTTGTTTTGTAGGTCAGTGAGGTTGTCATGTTAACAGTACTTCAGTGGGAAGCTTAGTGAACTAAGGTGTCCGCAGAAGATGATTCACGTAGAATCATAGGATCATTTGAGTTGGAAAGGACCTTTAAAGGTCACCTGATCCAATTCCCCTGCACTGAACAGGGACACCTACAGCTAGAACGGGGTGCTCAGAGCCCCTTCAGCCTGACCTGGACTGTCTCCAGACATGGGGCTTCCACCACCTCTCTGGGCAACCTGTGCCACTGCCTCACCACCCTGACTGTAAAAGACTTGCTGCAACCCTCCTTCCCCACTGCTCACCATGTCCTCAGCAGTCTGTCTGTGATGGTGAAAAAAGAAACATCTCCAAAGAACTGAGTATAGCTGCAAATATACGTAGCTGCAAATGCATGCAAACGAGCCCATCACAACTGCAAAGAAGGCATCTTCATGGCTCGTTGCATTGTCCTTCCTTCAGGAGGTCATGCACTCGGGTTTCAGGATGAAGCACCTGACAGCCTGCATTAAGCACAGCAGTTTGCTGACTCTGGGGATCTGTGCCTCTGTTCTGCTGAGTGCCCCCGCTCTCAGCTTGCAGAGGAGCCTGCACTTGGCTTTCATTTCCACTCATGCCGTGGAGACTGCTTTGTTGGCAGGGTGGGGGTGGCAGAGGCTGAGGTTTGCTTCTCCACTGCCGGGGATCCAGAGTGAGATTTCCATGGGCAGTCTGGAGAAAGATATCCTTTGAAGAAATGTAAATCAAGCTTCTGGCAACACACGGGATGGATTCCCAGCGTGGCTGTAGACAGGGCCTTGCTGCTGTTTCCTCCTGGGGCTGCTCGGTGGTTCAGTGCCTCTCACAGCCCGACGCCTCATGTGTGAGCTGTCTGAGCATCCTGCCGTCCCAGGGCTCCCTCAGGGAACATTAAGTCCTCGCCTTTCTCCTCCAGCCAAGGTGCTTGATTCATGCACACCAGCACAGCATCGTAGACCCCGGGCTCTCAGGCACCAACACTTGAGGATGTGCTTGCTATTTGTAGCAGGTGATATAAAACCCATGTAGCTGTCATACACTTCATTAGCTACCAGCTACATTTCCTTGCTTCTGAACAGTGAGCCTGGCCTTTCTTTACACAGGTAACAAAGTCTTGCCACGTAACGCTAACAAGGAGTACATGGGTAGGGTTTTGTTCACTCACACCAACCTTCCCACAGATTGGCAGTGATAAATACGGAAGCTGATGTACACAAATTACACAGACCTGCAGGCCAGAGGCAGCCACCCCGACATGTGCGGCGGGAGCCATGAGCGTGGCCGTGCAGCACAAAGAGCTCCGCGCTGTGTGACTGCACTGTGATTTATCACTTGGGAGCGTCCCCTGCTCACTGCAGAGCTGTCCCAGGAGAAGGCAGCAGCGTTACTGTGTGTCCTTCCTGCGCACTGACATGGCTTAAATGTCTGCAGCCAGGCTGCTGGCAGTGCTGCAAGGGGACTGCGTTAGATCGAAAAGCTTCCTTTCTTTTCTGTTCTTGCTCTGTCAACAATTGAAAAACATTTTTTACCTTATTATTTCCCCCCAGATGCCATTTAGCAAACGAGCTTAAAGCCCTGAACTACGACCTGACGTTCTTTCATTTTCCTGAGCAAGCACAAGGAGTTAACCTTGCTGTCTATGCGGCTGCCAGCGGGCAGAGCACGTGGTCACTCTTAACAATGCACCTCAACAGCAGTTTTTACAGTGGCGTCTCCAGGATCTCCCTTAGAATTTTCTCCTCCCATTATTGACTCCTTCTGTGTGAGTTACATGCCACACACCTGCATACAGTGATTCAGTGATCCGCTGGCACTCACTAAACACGCTCACACATTGAATTAAGCATGGAAGTAACGCTGTTTAGCTTCATTGCTAAGAAGAAAAACAGAAGAGCCATCAAGAGGGTGTCTTTATTTAAATCAGAGAATTCCAGTGCTTCATTCAGTCTGAAACAGTGAGGCAAGTGACTCAGTGTCACTGGGCTACGAAGAAGTAACTGCGCACAAGTCAGCTCCAGATGTCTCCTCTCCTGACAGCTCCCCTTCTCCTCTTGCTCTGAAGGATCGATTCTCTCTCCTTGGCAACCAGCAGCCCAATCCAGAGAGGCTCCTCTAAAACATTTTGGTGAAACGTTTCTTTCTTCTTAAGGAGACACATCCATTACCGTGGCTTTCACATCACACTACAGGCACGCTCTCCTTTCCTCCTCCTCCCAGATAAAAGCACCGCCGTGCAATCTCATTCAGCTCAGCTCTTTGCCACCACCACCATAATTAGGATTGTTCTTTGAAGTAACAGCTGAGGCTCTCAAACAGAACCGATTGCTACTGGGGAGCATCCCGCATTCTCCTCGGGAGCATTCAGCTAATGGGCAGAGGAGGCAGCTCTTCCTGCCCCATTAGCTGGTCTCCTGGGTGGCTGCACACCTCCCAGGCACGCTGAGGCTGAATGCTCCAGCTGCCATGCGATAGCCGATCCCTGGTGAAATGCCTGTGGAAGGGGGAAAAGCCAAAGAGATGGGAGTGTAAATCACACTGAAAAAAAAAAAAAATCTTTTATAGCTGAGGTCTACGGCCGGGGATTAAGCCTGACGTTCCCTCCTTGGGGTTTCATAAATCCTTAGGTTTTAATGTTTTAAGTTTTTTATTTTTATTTGATGGTTTTGATTGGCACATCCCAGCCTTTCTATTAGATCCTTGCTTTCACGCTTGCTTGTGAGTGCAGGTGCACCTCTCACCAACTGAGTTTGAGCATCTTACTGGGAGGCTGTGAGGCTGCTCTGTGGCAGGGGCCTGGGGCTACAGCCACTTCTGGGTCCAGTCAAATATGATGAGCACATCATAGAATCATAGAACCATAGAATATCCCAAGTTGGAAGGGTCTGGTTCCACACAGGACCACCCAAAATTCAAACCCTGTGTCTGAGAGCGCTGTTCAGAGATGAAGTGAACTGTTCAGGAGCTGTCATTGCACACCGGGCTTACCCATGTTGCACAAAGGATATACTGGCAGGTTGACATCCACAGAGATCGATTTGCAGGGTCCATAGCTGAAGGGATACAGTGACTGTAAAGGTTAAAGCTGGTTATAGAGGAAAATGAAAGGTAGGGAAGGGAAGAGAGAAAGAAAGGAGAAGGTTTCCCTGGTGACCAGCTGGGAATGGCAACAACAAGCTTCCATAGGAGCAGGGGTGCTGCAGGTGATGATGATGAGGATAATGAAGATGACAATTTCTTGCCATGTTTTTCCTTAGCAAGGCATACTTTTGATCAGGACCCTCTTAAGCTCCCTACTAATTATCCTCAGTTATGACTCTGTTAGCTCTGAGAGAATTCTAATTGCATGCAAACGTTGTTGAGCTTCTGTGTATATATGTTATTGGATGGCAGCTACTGAGAATTTAAATAGCTGTTACCTACTTTATTGAGCACCACATTTGTTTTTCTCTTTTATATCCCTAGGTCTACAAAACAAGAGGCAAAGAAGGAGAGGGAGGAGGGCAATCCACACCCCAATGCTTTCCACGAGAACCAGCACAAAACCACTGTGGGGGCTGGTAAGGGTACAGCTGTGGGATCCACGGTGGGAACAGCACAAGTGCAATAAAGCAGAACTGTTGCCGCAGTGCCCGGAGCAGCGCCGTGCTGAACACCAAGGCACACATGGCACCCGAGAGCCAGTAGGAGCCTGGGAACAGCCTTGCTCCAAGCCGTGAATTTCAGCACCAAGCCAAGCTCCCTGCTGAGATGAGTGTTCAGCACGGGCAAGGCAGGGTGCAGCTGGCAAGGAGATTTGCTAAAGGCAGTGGGGAGAAAGAGGATGCCACAGCTTTCCTAATTTAGTCCCAGTTTCAGCTCTGGCTGTGTCGGAGGGAAGCCACAGTGCACGGGGCATGCTTGGATAAATACCTCTCTAACACCCTTCCCAGGGATCAGCTTAGGGCTGAGATTTGATTACACATACTGAGATATGACCTTACATAACCACTTCTGAGCAGCCCCCAAATAATCCATCCCACTCCAATGGGCACTGGCCCCACCAGTGGCTGCTTCCTACCTGGCAGCCACTGAGAGATGCGGGATGGGGGCTGCTCTCCTCCTTTTGGACACTCAGAAGAGGGACCCCAGTCCTTGGGGAAGGGATGTTCCTACATCTATTACTCTCCTTCCTCTCTCCCCTTCACCCCTTTTACCTTCACTGCCCTCTCCTTAACTGGGCTGCGGTGACCATCCTCAGCCTGTCTCAGGATGGCCTCTGGATTTCCTCCATGCTCTGTTTGCCTTTGCTCCCCCAGATCCAGCCAAGCCCTCTCCCTCTCCCTGCCCTGCCGTTCTCCCCTATGGCCGGCGAGGCATGCAGGAACGACATGTGAAGACTGAGCGCCTTCAGGCTAGAGATGGGGGTTATGGGATTAGCACGTTAACTGGCCTGAAAGCTACTTAGGCAAGCATTACATTTCCAATCTCCTCTCCATCTTTCAAGGAAATCTCTTCTGGAGGAGCTGGAGAGACGGAGCACCCAGTCACGTGTTGTGAAGTCAGCTCCTTGGCCAGCTGACAGCCCAAGGGGTGCTGTGAAGGCACCTGTGTGTGATCTCAGGAGGAGGAAGGGCCTCCACGCAGTGCAGGGACACCTGGCCTGGGGACTCCCGTGGCACAAACAGATGCTGTCCTTGCATAACTCACTGACATTAGTTTGCTGCACCATGAGGTGCATTGCTCATAGCCTTTCTGTAAATGGCAAAAAGCTTGAGGGGGAGGCAAAGCTCAGGACAGGGACAGGATTCGGCAATGTTGTTCATTAGAGAGCAACGTAAGTGAGCAACACTGTGCATGGAGTTCATCACAGATATGAATGAACAGCTCTGAAGCAAAATATTTAACAAGAGCAGTGGGAAAAGATATTGCATCACAGAGCCTCTTAAAACTGCAAAAATGGATTCCTTGCCCATGGAATCATAGAATAATTAAGGCTGGGAAGATCACTATGATCATCTAGCCCAATCATCAGCCCATCACCACCATACCACTAAACTATGTCACTCAATACAACATCTACATCTTTTCTTGAACGCCTCCAAGGATGGCGACTTCACCACCTTGCTGGGCAGCCTGTTCCAATGCCTCACAAGGCTGAACTCTGTATTCCCCTCCCTGGTGCTTCCAGCCTAGGAAATTTCAGCTCAAATATAAAAATTTTACAAATAAAGAGTGGGTGAAAGTACAAGATTGTAACAGGTGATGTTTTCCTGAATTAATCACTTCTAAAGGCCATGAAACAATTCAGTTCCTCAAATTCAGGCACCTCTTATGTAAAGCATGGAGATGACATTTAGCAGCAATGGAACACCACGTGAAAAAAAATGCCACCCCAGAAGTGCTGGACAGCTGATGGCAGCAATCCAAACACAAAGAGAAGAATAACGCCATGCCTAACTTTTCTTAAAGTTTTCAAGAAATCTCAAGGTGGGTTGGATCCAATAAGCTTCTACAGAAAGCATTTGACTATTAGGAGTAAAGGCTGCGTAGGTGGAGGATATACGCTTCAAATATTGAATAAGGTTTTCCTGCCCATGGCCAAGGGGTTGGAACTAGTTGATCTCTGAGGTCCCTTGCAACCCAAGCCATTCTGTGATTCTATGATTCCGTAAGTTCGGACACTAGTGGTTGGTCACATGTATTGATGTTGTCGACCAATTCTATGACTGACCGTGGTCAGAGGAGATCACATGAATAAGAACTACTAGTAACATTTTTTTTAGTTACTTTAGATATATTTTTCCAACTGAAGTCATGCACAAAATATCGCCACTTCTTTTGCAATCAAGGAAGGCATTATCTAGACATTGTCCTTGCTTCCTTCTGTCACAGGCTAAGTGGCTGCAGTTAGACAAAGTCTGCCAAGAAATGGTCTTCATTGCATGACATCAGATTGTCAGAGATCAAATATTTGGTGGTAGGGATTTGCTTTCAGTGATATTCTGCTGCAACATAGTTTTTTTCCAGCAGATCAGTGACGTGGTTCCCCAGCGGGATGCCGGATATGCCAACCTGAAGGATGCTGCCTGGTTTCTAAGCTCCCATCTGCTCACCATGGTGAGTATCCAATGTCTGCAGTTCCTTTTCACCCCTCTTACCAACAGGAAGATGAAGCACGGAGCAATGACATTTATCCATGATTACATGCTGGCTAATTTCTAATCTAGGGATAAAACCTGTTTCTCCTGTGTTCTGGGCATTTGTGCCAATATAGGTTGAGTGTACACATTCAAGTGTACGTCCCTATACCTCTGTGCATGTTTGTGGATGTACTGGTCTTGATGTACGCTCACACACATTTAGAAATAGTGCATATATAGCACTGGTCTCTGCACATAGCCACTAAAACCAAGGAAGCCTCAAATCAGGGTGTAACCAAATGGTAACCTCAAGCAAAGGTGTTCTCATCTCCAATGCAAACTGGTAATTCGACTGAAATGGGAGAGTGAGTCTAGGCACCACAGGAGGCAAGACAAAAGGCTGATCTACAAGAGGCATGGGCTGCAAAAGAAGATGATAGTTAGCACTTCCAGCTTTCCAAATGTTGCCCAGGCCAACACTACTCATGCCAGTGGTTTGAGCTGCCATAACTTGGCGTGGTCATGGAAAGCACTTGTTCTGTGCTTTCCCCATCCGCACTCCAACGCAGCCCCTTCCCTTTGCCAGCACAGGTGAACAAGGCTGGGAAACTGATCAGGGTTTAAAGTTCACAGACAGATACTTATGTGTCTGCTTACCTGATTTTGGCAGGCATGTCTTAAACTGAGCACAGTGCTGCGTGTTCAAAATCATAAAATGTTTTGGGTTGGAAGGGACCTCAAAGCCCACCCATCTCCACCCCATGCCATGGGCAGGGCTGCCACCCACCAGCTCAGCCTTCCCAGGGCCTCATCCAACCTGGTCTTGAACCTGCAGGGATGGGGTGCCCACAGCTTCTCTGGGCAGCCTGTGACAGTGTTCTGCTGTATTGTCCCACGAGGAGGGTGAGATAGGAGTGGGAAAGAACAGCAAAACGTTAAGCAGTTTCTCTTGGTCGGGAACAAATTAATGGAGGTTTAAAATGATTCTGGGGCTACAGCCCTGACTCACAGGAATCCACTGCCAGCCAGATACATGCCCTGTTTGTCCCTTGAAAACGTCAGAATCAAAGTGCCATCCACAGCTTGAATTAAAGATAAGGTAGGTTTGGAAAATCAGCCCCTCTCTCCTGAGATCTGCCTGTTCCCGGTACAGATCCCTCTGATTCAGCTGTCTGCAGCCTCTAAAAATTTGTATACGATAAATAGTTTCTATCAGATGTGAATCTGGGGCAGTGAACATAAGCCCCTCAGCAATAGAGTTGCTTCACTCAGTTTGCTTCTGCAAATGCATTAAAAGAAGTACATCAGTCATTTCACAGCCAGATTTGCTGGTTGCAGACCAATGATCTAATTTGTCCTTAAATTCCGCACTGAGGATGATGTGCATGGAGGGGTGATGTGAGTGAAGAAGAAAGCAGGCGATCTTGAGAGTGGAAGAAGATAAAACCTGCCGGCATTTCGGAGTGGAAGTGGGATAAAAACCTTCTTGTGTTTAAGCATGCCTGGGAAACGGGAGCTTATTGTTCCGGAGGCTGCTGATCTTTCGGACTGCTTGAAAATGGCAGGGAGCGGGGCACACACGGCCGGATGGGAACGATGTGCCAATCAGGCGCAGCAGGTAGCATGCGTTACCTGAGAAAAACGAGGCTCACCTGTAACGACCCCCACTTGTACCCCCGCGTACGCATGAAAGCACTCGACCCGATTTTCCACTCATCCCCAGTATCAATCAGTACAACGATATACACCGGCACCGGCTTTTCAGACCGACCCTAATTACAGCAGGCAGGAAAAGAAATACAATTAAAACCGGGGGGTCGAACAACAAAGAGCCGAGAGCCCAGGTGCAGCAGCAGCAGCAGCAGCAGCCCTCACAAAGAGCCGGGAGAGCCTCTCGGGGCCCCCTCCCGCACCCCGCCCGGGGGCTCTGCGCTCACACAAAGCCGCGCAAGAAGAGCGCAGCGCCCGGCGGTGCGCGGAGGAGCGCTGCAGCATGCGGTCTCGGGGCTTCCTCTTCGAGTGGGCTGGTGAAGGGAGGCTTTTTTTTTTTTTTTTTTTTTTTTTTTTTTTTTGTGTAGTGTGAGTGATAGTTATTTATTTATTTTCCCCCACCAACTTCCTTCCTGCTCCAACTGCCAAAGCGCAAAGCTGAGAGCTGAGAGCTGAGAGCAGAGGAGGACCCCGCAGCCAGGCAGGCACCGCGCAGCAGTGAGTGCGAGCCCGGGCGGAGGGAGGGGGGGGATGTCGAGGTGGGGGTGAACCTGGGGAGAGGGCAACTTCTTTGTTCTGGTGTTTGGCTCCATCGCCCAGCCTGGCCGGCACACGGGCAGGGCCCTGTCCGCATCCGAAGGGGAAGTTGTGTTCGGCGGTTGGGATGGGGAAGGGATGGGGGCAGAGGGGGATCCGGCGGTAGCCGGACGCTGGGCTGCCCTTCTGCCCCCGCACCTCTGGGGTGGGAGGTGGGGCGCCGATGGGGCAATTTCCCACCCCGGGGCGCGTGTCACTGCCCCGGGGTGGGAAATTGCTTCCTTGCCTCCAACCCCGCTTCCTGGAGATAAGCCCTAGGTTGAGGGAGGGGGCCATTTAGGGGAGTGAATTTGATGTGCTGAGGGAGCGTGAATAAAACGCTGTCCCCGTGACAGCCCTCTTTGTGCCTTGTTGTGGCATGGGGGGAGGGGGGGGAGAGGGTGAGGAGGTGCATCCACCCCGTGTGCATCCCCCTGCCTCAAAACGCTGCAGATGCATGGGCAGCTCCAACACAGGCAGCGATGCGTAGGAGAGCACAGTCCCTCCGTATCTTCCCACAGCTGGCTTTATGGTGGGAAGTCCCCGATATAGCTCCAGCCCTCTCCCCACTGCTGTATGGAAGCTCCCAGACCTCAGCGGTGCAGGCAATGCTGCGGGAAAGTGAAAAAAATACAGCAGAGCAGGGCATAAATCAGTCACGTGTCTCCTTGTGTAAAGCATCTACAGGGTTAATGCTTTTCATTTTTAATGCAGCTGGTGGCCTGAGGCCCTGGGGGGCTCTATGGAGCTCTGTGCTTGGCACAGGAAGCCAGGCACCCCAACAGGTGGGCGCTAACACACTCACCCTGGGGATGCTGCAATGCCTCAGCCCTGCAGCACCTCTCTGCTGGTGGAGAGCACCAGTCCCACAGGTGGAGTGAGCAGCCCAGAGCTGTGCCCATCCCCAGCTCTCCCCACCACTCAGGGCTCTTCCTCAGCCCTGGGGAGCTGCTGCCTGTGAGGTAAAGGCAGGAGTGGGGAACAGGTGAGATGTGATCACCTCCCTGCCTTGGGAACATGGCAGGAAAGTCAGGTCTACAATTTGGAGAGAAATGCTGGAGTGGGGTCTGATCACTGCCATCTTGCAAAGATGTACTTGAGCTGGCAGTTGTTCAGCCCCAGCTAGGCTGTCCTCCATGGGCTCTTGCCACTGGCATAGCAGACTATCTGTGTAACTCTTTGCGGGCTTTCAGAGGCTAAATGCATCTGCATCTCAAGTGAGCTGCCCCCATGGGCTGGCAGGGGAAGTCTGCAGCATGAATGATGCAAAGACGAGGTCTGAGGGATGGGGAGCAACCAACTGGCCCCATCCCGGCTCTGCCTCTTCTGTGGATGGGGCTGGTAAGATCTTGCTCTCCTCCTGTGATAAACCACAACCCCTATGTAGAATGGGAACAGGCAGGCAGTTGCTTTATGGTTCCAGTGGGGACAGGCAGCCCAGTATCATAAGAAAGCTCTGGGTAGTGGAAGCGACTCGGATCTGCAGCTGGAGCCCAATGGATGGCAAGACCTGGTGCTGGCTGCTGTAGCTTATCACATCCTCTTCCTGTGGCTGCTGTGCAATGGCACTGTGGGGTCATGAGGTGCCATCATTAGGTGGCTGTGCTGGGTCTGTACAGTGGTGGGACACGAGCTACGGTGCTTTTATTGGGGAGCTTCTGGTTTCTTTTCTCATGAGGACAAGCTTGTGTGCTTTTCCTGTGGTACACAGGTCCTTCACGCTCCCAGAGCCAGGAAGGGGCATTCAGCTTCTGGGACATGCTTTCCTTCGAGGTCATTGGAACTGGAATTTCCTTTTACTTCCCAGCTGCTCCCCCATGCAATAGTTCCCGACTCACCACAACATGCCGTAGCAAAGTAGCCTTGCATGAGAGCTGTAACACAACTGAGTGCACTCATCCCTGTGCTGCTTGGTCCTTTCCTGTCTCTGTAATGTGCTTTTGCCAATATGCCCCTCCTTGAATGTTTTCCACTGGTCTCATCCGTGCTGGGATAGCACTGGGAGGTCTGTGTATTACTCATTGCTGCCTGATTTCCACTTGCTGATTCATTGTGGACTGTTGCATAAATATATATATTTATTTGCATTCTCTTTCAGTGAAATTTAAAACTATCCTGGGAGCTTCCTACTGGGAACTTCAAGGCCACAGCTGTAGAGAGGAACAAAGGGCTTAGTGGGGGAAATGCAAGCAACCAGGGAAAAAATGAATTTTTAGCAGGGACAGCCTCAGAGGATGAGTTAATATAAAGATAAGCTGAAGTGCACTGAGAGATCTGTGTAGCAGTGCAGCTCACCTCTCCTTCCTCTTGCCTGTCTTTGTCTCCTCTTTCCCTATCATGTGCCCTCTGCCTCTCTGCTCTGGCTCGCATTTGGGATGCTGCCCAAGCTGCCTCACCACCTGCCTGGCGCTCAGTGTTGTGCATCCTGGCTGAGCTGGGCTCCAGCCTTCCTGCCTCTCTTTTCTGAGAGATGAAGTGCAGGTATGCAAGGCTGGATGCAGCCACCATTGTGCTTCCTTCCTCAGCAGGAGGGAGACCTGATGGGTCTGGGGTGAGCAAACGTTGGGAATACCAACAGACAGATCAAAGTGAGTGCATCTCCTTGGGTGCTTTAGACAACATGATGATGTGAGGGAGCTGCTGCCAGGTATATGATCTTTTTATGATCTCTGACTGTTAGCTTGTAATAAGAGAGTGAGTGAAACATCTGTCCTCAGCTACATTCCCGTCTCTGTGCCCTGCTGTGTGGCTGTGGCTCTTTGTATGAGCTCTCTGGCAAGTGCAGAAGCCATGCACAGTGGCTTGTAATTGCAGGGTTGTCGGCCAGCGATCGCGCTGCAGAGCGACTGTAAATCACTCTGGTATCAGCCTCCGCTCCTCCCCACGAGGGAAGGCTGGTGGAGGTCTGCGTGTGTGCGGTGCCTGTGGGTGAGCAGCGAGGGCAGAGGAGGCTGAGCTCAAGCCCAAATTTCAGCACGGCAGTGTTCGGATTGCTGATCTCCGCCGCCATTTGCCTTTAACGATCCTACTGCGTTGTGCCTGCCCAGCTGCCTGGGGAATCGACATACAGTGTGCCCCCAAGGACGCTACTCCCCCACAGAGCAATCCCATTGACTGCCCCTCTCTGATACCCAGACCAAGCGACCATGACTGAGAAGACCCAGGAACCTCATGTGGAGGAGGATGATGACGAGCTGGATGGGAAACTGAACTACAAACCTCCTCCCCAGAAAACACTGCAGGAGCTGCAAGAGTTGGACAAAGATGATGAGAGCCTCACTAAGTACAAGAAGTCCCTGCTGGGAGATGGACCTGTGGTGGCAGGTAGGCAGGAGCATCGTGGTTCGGAAGGGACTGGGGAGATGCATTGCAAGAGTGTGCCTGAATAGAGAGATGGGGCAAGGTGGCCTCAAAGAAAAAGTAACTTGGCTGACCAGACTTCTGCTGGCAGACTGGGGATGGACAGGTGGAGAGATGCAGGGAATCTGGCAAGGAGTATGCTCTGAACATTAGATGTAAGGTATCAGAGAATGCTAGTGTCTGAAAGGGGCTTGTGGTATGGGGTGTTTGGGCCTTGGAGGGCTGCAGGGGGGTTAGGAATATGAGGGGACCAGCCTGTGCTGAAATGGGATCAGTAATTTAAAGAGAGGTTTCTCCTGGGGTGAAAAGGCCTTGTCTAGGTATTGAGGTAGTGGCTGGAGGGATCCATGTTGAGTGTCTGGGACAGATACATGGTCCTGTTGTGCTATAAGAAGGTTGGTTTTACTGGGTGCTTTGTGAGGTGCATCCTCTGTGTGGGAAGTCAGTAGCATTTCTTCAGTTTCTGTCCCCCTTCCCCCTCAAACACTTAATTTCACAAGCTGACAGCTTCCCCCTCATTCTCCTACCTGCAGACCCAACGGCTCCCAACGTGGTGGTCACCCGACTCACCCTGGTGTGTGACTCTGCTCCAGGGCCAATCACTATGGACCTTACAGGTGGGTACGGACTCACTGTGCACGCAGAAGAACACGCAAAGGCCCTGAGATGTTTCAAATCGAAAGGGAGTTTGTCCTTGAGATATTAGTGGGCTTTAGAGGAGTCGTGAGGGTATCATAGCATTGCTTTTGATTTTAAGGTACGCTTGGATGAAAAAGAAGATGCAACAGATGAAAGTGCGGAGTATCTTTCTCTCATCTAGACTGCTCTGGTAGCTTCTGATAGAAGGGTTCCTTCTGCTTTCTCTTCTTCCTTTCATTTAGAGCTCATGAGCACAAGGGACGTGCATGCATTTGGGTAACGGGCTGTTTTGAAACTTCAGAATCAAGCAATACTGCAGTTCCGGCTCCAGAGGACATGGGGAGAGGACCAGGCTTCACCTTATATGGGCTTTTCTATATTGAGAGGAAGCCAGGCCCAGAGGAGCAGAGCAGCTTCCTGTTCAAATGCAACCACGCAGTGCCTGGGAGGCCTCACTATCTGGGCAGGGGCTGTGCTCAGCTTACCCAGGCCTGGGGCTGGGCATGGCTGAAGCAGGGCATCAACAATGTGTGCAATGCCTAACGATGAGCCTGCACATAAATATTTCTGCGTACCAAGACGGGTGTGTTTTGGGCACTGTCCACACAGAACTGTGTGGATGTGGCACTGAGGAACATGGTTAATGGGCATGGCGGTGATGGGTTGGTGGTTGGACTAGATGATCTTGGTGGTCTTTTCCAACCTTAATGCTTCTGTGATTCTTTGGTGTGGAGACTGATGCATACGCACCGCTCAGGTGTTGGCATTTCTGCCTATGTCTGCTCACTGTGCAATTGCTGTGTACTCATGTTGCAGGTGTGCAGTCTTTCAAAGGGATGCTCACCTCTGACACCAGACCCAGCCCTGGCCCTCTGCGGGTGTTCTGTCCTCGCTGTGACACCTCTAGCTAATGGCTTGATCCTCTTCTCACAGGTGACCTTGAAGCGCTCAAGAAAGAGACCTTTGTATTAAAGGAAGGAGTTGAATACAGAGTTAAGATCCATTTCAAAGTGAGTTGTTTTCCTGCTGGTTGCTTTAGGTATTGTTCTACCCATCAAGGGACCTGGTCTTTCCAGATAATTACTTCTGTGTGTTCATCCCCTGGAAGAAGTTGCCTTCAGTCCACCAAGGATGGTGAACAACAGGCTATTTGGAAATTTTGGCTGAGTTTGGCTTGACTTTGCAGCCAACAGAAAGTCTTTAATTCACACAGAGTGGGAATGGAAAAGAAGGTAAAGAGATGATGGCTCTTCATGACATGGTAGTTCTGTTTGCACTGCTGGGCTTGATGAATGCATAGCGAAGATTTAATACTGTAGCGTTTGGCAGAAGATAACCTAAATTCTCTTAAGTCATGACATATCCAAATGGGCTGGTTTCAACCCCCACTCTTCTGTTAGGCAGTGTGTCAGCCACTTCTGCTGTTTCCAGCTGAGAACGAAACTTAGTCACGCTGCAGTGTGGCATCCAGCACTGAAATGATCACCTCTGCAAATGTTTGCTTCAGACAAAGCTGGGTTTGGCAAAGAGAGAGGGCAAAGAGAAGGAAGATAGTGTTCCTGAAACAGGAGGGAAAATGTGAATGTGTGGGCTCTGCAGGAAAGATTTCCCTCTGTCTCTGAGGTTTACCTGCTGCCTCAGATGGCTTTGTCTTCAGACATACCTCCAGCTCTCTTTCGTGCATTGAAATATTTCCAGCTGTATCTGAGCCCAGCTGACAGGAGATGCCTGGAGTTACTTAACTCCCTCTCTTAGTCCCAAGGCTGGTAGGAACTGACACCATGTGAATTCTCCCCAAGATGTAAAAGGATCTTCCCATCTTGCTGATGGGAAGATCCCTTCTGTAGAAGGGCAGTGTGTGCTGGATAGCAGCAAGGGATATCCACGGGAGATGTGAAGAAAGATTACAAACAAAACTGTGCCCTCCATCTCTTGAGGAGTAGCTTTGCCAGCTCCTCACTGAGTTTAGAGGGCATCTGGGAGAGTTCAGTGAATCTTGCCTACCTGTTTGTGCTGAAAGCATGACTCCAGTCACCCATCTCTGGTTTCCCCTGCTTCACTTTTCTCTGTCATTATCAGTCTGTTCTGGGAATCTGCCTCAGTCACCTTCAAAATCAGAAGGATAGGTAAGAGTAGGAGATGCCCTCAGAAACACAGAGAATGCTGCAGGTGTCTGGCTGCCTGTTGGGAAGTGACATTAGGACTCCCCACAGCATGTCGTGTGCCAAGCCCATGAGAGCAGTTGTGTGGGAAGCCAAGGTGGTCATCTCACTAAGGAGAGAAAAACAGCAGATACAGGATCAAAACTCTCCCAGTGACTCTTACTTCTGGTCACTTTGTGCAGGTAAACAGGGACATTGTGTCGGGACTAAAATACGTGCAGCACACCTACCGAACAGGAGTGAAGGGTGAGTAAGAGACCTGCATGCCCTGCGTACCCATGCTCTTTCTCTTGCAACCCTCTCTGCTCAAATAAGCATTCCTGCAGATCTGGACCAGGACAGGGCCTCCCTGTGCTGCTGCACAGGAGATGTGGCTTCTCAGCAGAGTTCATTAGTCTGCAGTTTGTGTCACCCAGGCCAACTGTTTCCTGTGCCTGTGTGAACTCATTACAAGCCAGCTCTGCTGTCTGTATGCTACACCACCAGCTGCAGCAGAAAAGTCCCCGGAGATGCCGTTCAGACAGTGTTTGCCACAGGTTTCCTCTTCACCTCCCCCACCAGCCCTTAAAGTGTGGCTCAGTCCTTGTGGAGCTTCTCACCCATCAAAGTTTCTTCCAGATGCACTTGGTAAAATTCACAGCTGCTCTGCAAAGCTTCCCACTGTCTGTGGAGGATTGTGCTTGCCTGTAGCCTCATGTGTTTTTACAGTGCTGCCCTGCCCCGGCTTGGCAGAGGAAAACCCCATTTTGCACACACATCCCACATGTGCATTTTTGCATACAACCACCACTAAGGCTCCACCGTCCCATTAAGCATGCAGGTAGTGTCCTCTGACCAGAAGAGAGAAGTAACAGAGGATAAAGAGAGATCTCTATCTGCGTGTTGTGGGTGCCTACTTCCCACAGCTGTTTGCTGTGGGAGCAGCACAGAGATGTGAGAGGGTACAGGCTTAACTGCCTGCCCATCTGCCTGCCCATCTTAACCCACTTTCTCACTTTCTTCACTGATGGTACCCCTTGCCGGCCACGTCCCTTTCTCTCACCACTCCACTATTTCCTTTCTGTCGGTGATCTGTACTTGTGTTCATAGCTTTTTCTCTCCTTTATTGTTCTCCTCCTGAGAGTCTCATTCCATGTGGATTGTTTTCTCCTAGTGGACAAAGCCACATTTATGGTTGGCAGCTATGGGCCACGGCCAGAGGAGTATGAATTCCTGACGCCCATTGAAGAAGCTCCTAAAGGGATGCTGGCTCGAGGCACTTACCACAACAAGTCCTTCTTCACGGATGATGACAAGCATGACCATCTCACCTGGGAGTGGAACCTGTCCATCAAGAAGGAATGGACAGAATGAGCTCACCCCATTTGCCTTCCCCCTCCCCGTCCCCTTGCCTCCTGCACCAGTCTCCAGGTGGGCCATGCCCACCACGCTGCTCCATCCTGCCACCACGGCCGGCCACAGCCCTTGCAGCTCTCCTCGTGGGTGCTGGGGCTCTGTGCCAGCCTTGGTTGACGCACAGGCCTGCAGGTGGCCTTTGCTGCTTCTTCTGATACACTGAAAATAACCCGCCCATTCTCACCACCACCCCATCATGACATGCAGTGGATTAAATTGGGAAGCGTATCCCGCCCTTTCTCCCAGTACTTCCTCTTGCTGCCTCCATCTCTCCTTCTATACCAACTCTGGTCCCGGGAAGTGCCTTTTCTAGGAAACAAGATCACCTCGCCAGCTCCTTGAGTCTCCTGGCAGGGCAGACTGGTCCCTGGAAAATCCCTCTCTGAGTTACACTTGCCATGTGCCCTGACTCATTGTAAATGGCTACTTATATCTCCCATGATGGTCTCCTGGTTTGTATCTGGTGCCCTACCCCGTTGAAATCCATCCTTGTGCAGTCAAAACCAGTCAGGGGGATGCAGCTAGATGCTGTAACAAGACGTCAGAATAAAAATGGTTTCTTTCTTCTTCTCTGCATGAGTGTCTCTTTCTTTCCTGGAGTATGGCTCCTGATACTTCAGAGTTTGGCAGTGAGGTGTATGTGGCATTCACTTCTCATACTTAACACTTCCCCTGGCAACTGTTAGCGTCCACCAGAGGAGATGCAGGAGCCTCATGTCCCACTGGCTGGGCAAGTGCATGGGAGCATCTGTGGGACCCAGCATGCAGGGAAGTGCAGGGTATCCCTCTACACAGTGGGTGCAGCTGAGATGCCCAACGCTGTGTGTGAGGGCACACCAGCAGCAGCACTGGTGAGCCTGTCCAAAGCCGATGCCTGTGCAGCAGGGAGGCCCAGGGCTTTCTCCCAGCCAAACAGTTATCTCAGGAGCTGGAAGCCTTGCCCCGGCCAGCTGCTCCTTTCCCACTGCATGGGTGTGATTGCAAGCCCCAGAAGCAGCTGACGTGTCGCTTGACAAGGAGAGCTGTGGAGCAAGGTGGCATGGTGAAGAAAAGGCAAGCGGGCACCATGGACACCTCTGTCTTCCCATGTCTCTTTGTTATCCTCCTAGCTGGGAGCTCCCCATCAGGCTGTGCTGAAGACAACAGCTCTGCATCCCACAGTAAGTGAGCCTTCCCTCCTCCTCCTCACCCAGGGTGTGCTATGCAAGCTGTGCATCGAGCTGGTGGGAAAGATGATGGCGGGGAGCACGTAAGGGGTGAGATGCTCACATGGGTATGTGTGGGAGCCTCAGAGCTGCTCTTCTGTACCCTCGGTCCAATTCTGACCTTTCCTCTCCAGAAACGGAGGGAGGTGCAGAGAAACTTGTCCTGTTGAATGACATCGCAGATGTGGAAGCCTTCATCAGTGGTGCAGAGGTGGCGGTCGTTGGGTTCTTCCAGGTGCGTTGGCAGCAGCTCCCCTCTGCCAGGTGGGAGCCCTATCCCTGGTGGGGCAGCAGGGCTGGATGGGGCCCTTCATATACCTTCATGCAGTGGCTCCTGCTATAGGGAGATGCTGGGTTTGTAATAGACTTGAAGGCATGAAGTGAGGGATGCATAGTGTGGGAAATGGAGCAAGGGGGCGATGTGAAGCTGTTGGTGGCAGCTTGGGGTGGGAGAAAGAAATGCTGCAGGGAAAGGAAAAGGGGAATGTGGGTGGCAGAGAAACTGAGTGCAGTGGCATGAGATGAGTGGGAACATTGGCTGTTGGCTTTAGTCATTGGTGGCACGGCGAGGCACTGCCTGCGTGACAGGGCTGGGGAGGTTGGGACTCAGGAAGCAGTGATGGTGGGGATCCTGTCTGAGAGAATTTGGGCTTAAGCTCGTTTTCCTCTTAGGGAGAACAGTGGCACGGTCCCTCTGGCTGCTTTGTTCCCCAGAGTTGATACCCTCGAGGTCTCTGCCTCTCCATGACCAAATCCAATTGAAATCAGGTGACAGAGTGACTGATAGGCACATGTGTCACTTGCCCCTTTTTCCTGTTACTTGAACTCTGTGCTGGACTGCATACACTGCTCATGCCTTTTGCCAGAGAAGACATAATCCTTCTAAAACTAACTCCCTTCTCCCTTCCTCCCCTTGACCTGGTCCTAGGGCTGGAGGGCAGACTAGGGAAGGGTTATGCAGGTGGGGTAAGGCAACGACATCTTGCAGCACGCTGCAGAGCGAAGACTGATGCTTCTGTAGCAGCAAGTATGTGAATGCTGGAGGCCTTTGCCCCAGGGCCTTGCTAAACACTGATCACAGAGCACTAGCTGCCTGGGGCTGGGGCCTGCAGGCATACAGAGCTCCTTAGGGACCTCTCTGGCAGCAAGGTAGCCCTACAAGCGAGAGAGGCTCCGGTGTCTCCTTTCCCTGGGCAGCTGGCTGGGGTTGTGGCAGGGCCAGGACCTCCTGTGGGCAGAGCCTCGTCCCGCCACCTTCGCCACCCTCCCACAGCATAGTTGCATTTACCAGTCAGCAGAGTGCTGGGTCTAGGCAGCACAGGGTGCAAGGGCAGGGAGGGCTCAGTGTGCCGTCCTGCAGCGTGGGGACAGTCCCGGCTGCCAGGAGCACAGAGCAGCAGCCAGCAGCCTGGCATGCGTTCAGTGTGTGAAGCACAGCAGGGCTGTGTTTAAGCTGCAGATAAGGACCCGTGAGTGCCATGAGGCCTCGTCTTGGCCCTCTGCCCAAGAGTATATTCATCCGAATAATGCCCGAGTTCTCTGCTCGCCATAAATCATTTCCCTGCTGCAGCCTTTCAGCTCACTGCAGCACGCAGCTCAGCAAGCTGTGCCTGTAACGAGCTGGGAACTGCAGGCCACGATGGAAAAACAGCGTGCTGCCCCGTGTGCTGTGTGAGAATGGGGCCTGCTCGGCCAGATCAAACCCATCCTTCATAGGAATGCTCCAAAACAAAGCAAGTTCCCACACCATGCCTTAATGCAATCACCACAGCCATGTCGACGCGCTGGCATTTCCAAAACAGGTCACAAGAACTGTTTTCCTTTCAATGAAGAAGGAATTTTGTTTTCTGTTCTCTCTGGGCTCGCAAACAGCTGAGCTGACAGTTCGAAACGAAAAGAAAAACAAAACAGCTTCCAAGCAGAGACTGTTTTGAGAATTTGAGTCTAAAAAGTAGCAAAAATACGTCCCTCAGAAGAGAAGTTGGGAGTGGGAATAGGAAGGCATGCGTTAATGCAGCCTCAGGATCTGCATACCAGATACGGTAAGCCCAAGGTATTTAACAATCGGAACAATCCAGAACCAAGAGACTGTCTTAAAAATGATCTATGCGTATAACTCATCTAGCACGCACGTCTGTACGCGTATATATATGTAAGGGTTACATGTGGGTTCTGACTTTCTCCCCTCCTTTCTGAGAGCTCCAGGGCTTCACATCACCGCAGCGTGCGCAGGGGTCGCACTGCAGCCCCGCGGCTCCCTGCGCGGGGAGGAAGACGAGGAGGAAGCAGCTGCGGGAAATGGCGGAGCGAGGCGCCCCGCGGGCGGCTCCCGGGGCGGCCGGCAGGTGTCGCCTTTACGCCGGCGGGGCGCTGCTCTGACCGCCCTCTCCCCCTGTGCCCGCAGGAGCCGGAGAGCCCCGAGGTGTCGCAGCTCCGCCTGGTGGCCGCGCGGATCCCGGAGGTGCCCTTCGCGCTCAGCAGCAGCTCCGCGGTGCGGGAGCACTACGGCGTGACGGAGGCCACCCTCACGCTGTTCCGCAGGGTGCGTGCGCGGCGGGGACAAAGAATGGGGGCTGTGTTCTGAGCGGCTCGCACGGAGCGCACTGTGACTTGGATAGGGTTCCCGTGGCTTTGGAAAGGCTCCTGAGGCACGTGGAAGGCATCTCCCGGCTGCGTTGCAGTGAATCAACACAGCAGGATGGAAATCACATCTTGCCAAGCTCGCTTCGGGCAGGCAAAGCTGGCTCCATGCATGCCCAAGTTTTCCATCGGGGCTGAAAGCAGAGGCGGAGCGGGGCTCTGCGGCGACAGATGCCGTGCCACCAAATGAAATCCCCAGCAGTAGATCCCTCTTAAGTGTAACGCTGTGGTTTGATGAGCTATTCTTTGGGCACGGGCCCATTAATAATCATAGAATCATCACAGAATCGTTATGGTTGGAAAATACCACTAAGATCATGCAGTCCAACTGTCAGCCCATCCCCACCGTGCCCACTGACCGTGTCCTCAGTGCCACATCCACACGGCTCTTGAACACCTCCAGGACGGTGACTCCACCACCTCTCTGAGCCGCCTGTGCCACTGCAGCACCGCTCTTTCAAGGGCAGTGTGCCCTTGTCGCCAAGATGACCAGTGGTATCCTGGGGTGCATTAAGAAGAGCATGGCCAACAGGTCAAGGGATCCTCCCCTCTACTCTGCCTTGGTGAGGTCATATTTGGTATACTGTGCCCAGTTCTGGGCTCCCCAGTTCAAAAAAGACAGGGATCTCCTAGAAGGAGTCCAGCTGAGCACCATAAAGATGATGAAGGGCCTGGAGCATCTCCCATATGAGGAGAGGTTGAGTAACCTGGGTCTGTTCAGCCTGGGGAAAAGAAGGCCAAGGGGGTATCTGATCAATGTTTACAAATATCTGACGGGAGGTAGGAGGCAAATGGATTAGGTCAGGCTCTTCTTAGTGGTGTGTAGTGATAGGACATGGAGTAATGGCCTAAAACTTGAACATAGGAAGTTCCATACAAACACGTGGAACAACTTCTTTATGGTAAGGGTGACAGGTCACTGGAATGGGTTGCCCAGAGAGGTTGTGGAGTTTCCTTCTATGGAGATATTCAAGATCCATCTGGATGTCTACCTGTGTTACCTACTGTAGGGAACATCCTTTAGCAGAGGGGCTGGTCTCAGTGATCTCTTGAGGTCCCTTTCAACTCCTGAAGTTCTGTGATTCTGTGATTCTGTAATTCTGAGAAGAAATTTTTCCTAATATCCAACCTGAATCTCCCCTGGAACAACTTGAGGTCATCACCTCTCATCCTATTGCTGTTACCCAGGAGAAGAGGCTGACTCCCATCTTGCTACAACCTCTTTTCAGGTCGTTGTAGAGAGCAATAAGATCTGAGCCTCCTCTTCTCCAGACTGAACAACCCCAGCTCCTTCAGCCACTCCCCATTAGACTTGAGCTCCAGACCCCTTCACAGCTCCGTTGCCCTTCTCTGGATGTACTCCAGGTCCTCCATGTCTTTCTTGTAATGAGGAGTCTAAAACTAAACACAGCACTCGAGGTACCACTTTGCAGTTTCTGAGGGATGGATGCTGTGCAAGTTCAAATAATTTTGACTGCAGCCGTAGCTGTCTTGCTCTGAAACTGAAGGTATTTGAATTGAAGCCCATTTCTTCCCATTCTTTCTCATCCTTTCCGGCACCATGTTTACCACTGGTCTAATCCAAATAGTGCAAGGAGAATGATCTGAGAGTGAGCAATAAGTAGACAAGTGCTTTCCTTTAACTTTTTATTTGCCATGCACAGATCATAGATTCATAGAATCACCAAGGTTGGAAAAGACCTCCAAGATCCTTCAGTCCAACCATCCACCCACCACCGATATTTCCCCACTAAACCACGCCCCTTAGTACAACATCTAAATGTTTTCTTGAACACCTCCAGGAGTGGTGACTCCATCACTCTCCTAGGCAGCCCATTCCAGTGCATGACCACTCTTCCAAGAATAAATGTTTCCTAACATCCAACCTGAATCTACCCTGGTGCAGTGTTGCAATTAATTGCAAATTGAAGTAACACCCATCTCAGTTTTGGTTCTTAGGCGTGATGATTTTCTTCCAGAAACACTGAAAAGATCCTTTGTTTTTGCTCTGTGGCAGATAGTGAGGATGACTGCATTGGGATAGTGTTTGATAAAAGAAAGTTTGGATTGTTGGAATTTGTATTCTATGGAAACTTCACGGTTCAATTTTTACAGCTGAGTTCTTAGTTAATAAGGAAGAAAGTCAAGAAACAGACAGTAGCTAGATTCAAATGAGGTTGGCAATTCTTTTGCCTAGTTTTCTTAAATTTAACTTATTTTTCTGAAATTAAAGTTATTCAGACACATTATTTTTCCTTTTATTCTGAACACTGTGTAGGAGTAAGGAGTCAGAGCTAAGAAATAAAAGTAAAAAGAACTGAGATGGGAACTTAGAATCAAATACTCATTTGAAGAATACAAAGACGGGTGACCAGGATAGCAGTGAATCAGAGGCATAAACTCATCCTTCCTTGTTTTTGCACAGTGTGAAACACACATAGTGCTTAGAAATTTGTAATTACAGTAGTAGGATGGTCTACTGTCAACTGCTGAAACTTCTTTGTGTACAGTGCAGCAAAGTTAATTTATTCTATTGAAGAATCTAGCCTGACAGACCTAAAAAGGGCATAACTAACAGATGTAAATAAGCTAATTATACAGAGTGATAAAGACGTTTTGGCCAGAGCTTCAACTATTAGATGCAGACTATTTTTCAACCTTTTATTCTTGGAATCCTACATGCTGACAGCAAGTGAAGGATATTTTTACCCGTAGATGAAAAACAGGTGTTTGCAGAAATCCACTAAAGTTGAGAGAAAATTTTCTGTGCTTAGATGGGTTCCCAAAGCCTTTCTGATCTCACCCGCTCAGGTGCTGCACTGACCTGATCCCATTCACTAGAGTAGAGCCACCCTTTCATTTTATGCTGGGGCAAATCCGTGAAAGAAACCATGCTGCACTGTCTGAAAAGCATGGGTTTGGGTTTCCAGGCCCAACGGCCCCCTACCAGATCAAAGACCTTGCTAATGACCACAGGAAAGCAAAAAAGTTTGTTAGATGTCTGCACACCGCTGGAAAAGCTAACACAAGTGTTTTCAGAGGTTGTACAGATGCAGAGGATAAAATCCAAGGTGTGCATGTGGCCATTTCCTCAGCTCTGAGAACCTCATTCAACGCGAGCATGAAAAGTCTTCAAATCCCAAACTTTGATCCCAGTGGTTGTTGCAGCCTCGCATGCCCATGGCTCAACTCCTTCATCTCCTGCAGTGGCACTGTACAGCAACCATGCCCTGTTGGCTGGTTTAGCCTTGATGTTTGGCTGCTCTTTTTTTTCCTGTTTACCAAGTCAAGCAAACCTCAATAAAATTACATCTTGGAGGTGAGAGGGGGTGAGTGTGGGGAGATGTGTGGCAGGACGGATTTTCCTCTAAAGCTAAAATGTGCTGTGCTTGATTTTTTTTTTTCTTCTGTACTGGAAAAAAATCCTCTTTTTATTGGAGAGATTTCCTGCTTGCACAATGTTTCCAGGAAATCCATACAGGTCCATGCCAATGTTTATTGCTTGTAGAAGAAATAGAATAAGCAGATGAAGATTTTAAAGAGGAATATAAAGCCAAAATCAATGTAAGGAATTAGGCTATGTTAAGGATCTCTTAAGCCCACAACACGTAGATTATTTTACTGGCTAATCTTCCCTGTCTCCAGTGCAGTAGGAGAAGATAATGATAGGGACGTCTTGTCCTCAGTGATTTCTCATATGCCAGGAGTTTGCCTTGTCCTTGGGAGACTGAGGAAGGGTGGAAGATCCCTACGTCGAAGTGCATGCAGATCTCTGTAGGTCTAATGGCTCTTGACCTCCAGAAAGGGGGATTTCATTCTGGAAAGAAAGACAAAGATGGTGTCCCGGGGGGTGGGTGTCTCCGTGGGTGAGTGCCATCAGCAGCTCTGAAGGTAATAAGGAGGGCACAGCTGTGACCAGAGGTATCTTTGCATGTCTTCAGGCAGACAAAGACCGGAGAGACCTGAATATGGAGAGCGAAGAAATCGATGCTGATAAGATGAGTCGTTTCATTCGAATAAACGAGCTCCGCCTGGTGACAGAGTACAACCCTACGGTAATTAGCAGCTCCTCACTGCCCTCACCCCAGCACCCGGCCTCCTCCATACGAGCCTCCTCTGGCTCAAGTGTTTATGCATGAGGATGTGTGCAGGGGTTGCCACAGTGGTGTAGATGAGTTGGGGGAAGCCGTGCATATCTTTGCTGCTGCCGAATGGCGTGGGAGCAGACATTGCACTGGAGTAGACATGTGGGGTGGAGAGATGATAGGAGGCAGTTCTTCTGATCTCCCAGTAGATTTGAGGCACTGATGGGCAAAGAACTGCATTTCTTACCACTCCTGCTACTTCTTCCTTTGGGCATTTGTCATGTTGTACCATGCCTGCAGATCTTGCTCAGCCAGGATCCCCTCTCTGTGGCTGAGAAACCTCAAGAAACATGGAAACCCAAGCGACCTGCTCCTAGGAGCAGGCTTTTCTTCACACAGAAACGTGAGCTCAGTATATGTCTAGCTTTGTCAAAGCATATTCAAAAGCTGGTAGGAAACTTCTCAAACAAAAATTTTCCCACCCCCTCCATCCTTCACCCCATTATTTGTCAACTCAAAAAAAAAAAAAAAAAAAAATCAGACGTAGGATCATAGAATCATGGAATCAGAGTCATAGAATATCCTGATCTGGAAGGGACCTGTAAGGATGCGTAAGTCCAACTCTTGGCTCCGTACAGGACCACCCGAAAATCAGACCGTATGTCTGAGAGCGCTGTCCAGATGCTTTTTGAACTTCAGCAGCTCAGGGCCGTGCCCACAGCCCTGGGCAGCCCATTCCATGCCCCCCACCCTCTGGAGCAGACCCTGTCCCTGACCCCCAACTGCCCCTCCCCTGACACAGCTCCATGCCATTCCCTCGGGCGCTGTCGCTGTCACACAGAGCAGAGCTCAGCGCTGCCCTCCACTCCCTGTGAGGAGCTGCAGCCGCCATGAGGCCTCCCCTCAGCTCCTCTGCTCTGCGCTGAGCCAACCAGGGGACCTCAGCTGCTCCTCACATGCCTTGTCCTCTAGACCTTTCATCATCTCTGTAGCCCTCCTTTGGACAACCTCTAATAGTTTTATGTCCTTTTTGTACTGAATGCTTCCATGCTGGACATCTTTAGCTTACCCATCTGTCTGGCACTTGGCCTACAAGGATTCAGGCTTCCCTGAAATGCTAGCAGTTCACTGGGATGCTTGCTGTGGGGCCAGTGGGTTTTACAAGTCCAGCTGAGTGCAAGGTTGAGACTGTCATTGCTAACAGTGTCTTCTGAATAGCTCTAGCAGTGCTGATCACGCTCAGTATAATCAAAGGAGGATGGCTTGACCAGTTTTAAAGCTGCATCTTTTCAAACAGATGCCAAATGTCAGCTAAGAGGGCTGGCACATTACCCAGTTCAGGTTCATCATGCTATTCTGGGAGACCATTTTGTTTTGGAAATGCAGCATTTTGTTTCTGGAGTAAAATACTGCAGAATCTTTTTTTCTACTTTTTTTTTTTTTTTTTTAAATAATAATTAAAACGTGGATTTGTTTTCTTCCTTCTGAGAAGGGGTATGAAAAGCATTCCAAAATCACAGAACATTTCCTAGAACAGAAAAGCTATATCCTGCCCCACTGTCCTGACAACTCTTTGAGAACAGCCCAGGAGTGACAGTGGGGACGTTCTCATTATCCTTATGAATGTCCCATCCTTCTGAATCCTTGTGGCCTTCACTGCACCTCTAAGCAATTCATCAGACTACAGCTCTCTCTCTATGAGTTTCTGCTCCACAGAGTCCCATTTGGCACCCAGACTGCCTCTCTGACCTGGAGCTCCTGAGCTTTTGAGCCACCCCTTCCAGCCTGGCTTGCAGTACATGTGGTGTTTTGTTGCTCTTTTTTTTCTTGACACTCTGGAGCCATACCAAGGTGCTGCAATTAACAGTGCCTCCTGCAGTCCAAGGCTTGAAGCCCTTCCAGCTCTGCTAACATAGCTTGTTGGGTTTTATTTTGTAAATATTTATTTCCAGTGCATATGCTGTTTATAACTGAGAATGCTGCAGGTCAGCAAAGGCTTGGATAACAGGGATCAAGCCAAGCGCTGCCAAGAGTTCCTCTCCCTGTCCCGGGGCCCTAACTGTTTCTCCCACATACTTCAGGCATTTTTAGGCAACACTTAGCTTGTGTATGTCCCAGGAAAGTGTGATGCAATCCAGCCGTGATGCTGAGCTATGCTAATCTCTTGCGAAAGTCTGTGTGGACAGATAGATCTTTGTGTGCAGCTGTGAGAGGAGCTGCTGCTCCAGCCGTGCCCCCACAGCCCCATGGCTCTTGGTGCTGCCTGGCTTTACCCTCACATCCAGCCCTATCCCTTTCCATGAGGCCTTCTGATTCTCTGTGTCCCCTCTGCTCAGCCCTGCCCCACCTGCGTGCTATAGGGAGGTTAAGGGATACAAAGAGTCTGATAAGCATTAGGGAAAGGAGAAAATCCCAGCCACCAGAAACAAGATGCTTTGTGGCGCAGACATGCACTCGCTGACCCTGTCTCTGTTACTCCTGGAGCGTGTGGAAACTTTCTCCTCCTCCGGGGAAGTGCTGGCATGGATCTCTATGGCCTGTGTGGTTTTGGATGCGTGTGGGGATGCAGCAGGTCAGCTGGAGCACAGCCCCACTCCTGTTTGGTTTGAGGGAGAGGCGCTTTGCCTGGGGAGCAGGTGGGAGGAGAGGTGGGATGAGGAGCAGTGAATGCCTGGAGGTTGCACATAGGCTTCCTGAGCACTGCCAGCCCCTGCTCCTCACAAAGGGCAATTGTGTGCTGCCTGCTCAGCCCCTGCCCAGGGCACAGCCTGCTGCAGTCCTATCCCCACTGCAGAGCTGTGGAGGTAGTCTTAACCCAACGCACTATGGGCTGCCCAGCCCCTTGGGTTGCTGAAATGGGGCTTTGGGCTCACCCTCATCCAAAACACAGTGCAATGCTGAGGAAAGGAAACAAGATGACACACCAGCTCTGGCACCACAAACCCTTCCCACTTACTTGTTCCCAATTCAGCCAGGTGCTGGATCTCAGCAATTCAGGGCATCATTACCATGGAATCATACAGTCAGAATCATTAAAGTTGGAAAAGACATCTTTGATCATCTAGCCCAACCATCCCCCTACCATCAACACTGTCCACTACGTTCCTCAGTTCCACAGCCGCATGTTTCTTGAAAACCTGCAGGGACATTGACTCCACCGCCCCCCTGGACAGCTTGTTCCAGTGCCTGACTGCTCTTTTGGAGACTTTTTTCCTAATATCCAAGCTGAACCTCCCCTGGTGCAACTTGAGGCCATGAGGCCGATCCCAGCCTTGTTACCACCTCCTTTCAGGTCATTGCAGAGAGTGATAAGGTCTCCCCTGAGTCTCCTCTTATTATTTTGAGTGTTTTCAGGCCTTCCCTCTCCAATTCCTTGCCCTTCCAGACATCAGCTTGCTCTGAACAGACAGTATCCCTGCCTGGTCACTGGTCATCCCAAGGCCATCCCAAAGCCAGTGAGGAGCCCTTGTGATCTGCAGACTCTTGACTCAGGAATAAGTGAAACCAGTAGGTTAAGTTCTTCCACAAAGTACCCAGATTAGATGCCTCCCACTTTAAAGGAAGCTGTCCTGCTTGTTAGAGTGATTTGCAAAGAAGTCGCAGCTTAGGCATAGGGGTTGATGCCCTTTGGGCACTGTATCCGATGTGCACTGAATGTCTCTTTGTCTGTGTGTGTTTCTCTCCCTGTTTGTGGTGGTCATGTTTTTGGCAGACAGCAGTAGGTGTGCTGCACAGTTCTCTCCTGCTTCACCTCCTCCTGTTCACAGACAAGAAGTCCTCAGAGCACCCTGAGCGAATGCGCAGATATCGTGAAGCAGCAGAACTCTTTGAGGGTAAGGTAAGTCCAAAGAGGAGAGTTGTGAGAGAGCAAAAAGGAAAGACGGTGATTACTTCCATGGAAATAGAGGGTATTATGTCCTGTTCTGCGCATTAGGGGAGCAATGACCAAGTAGGAGGAAAAGATGATTATTGGGATAATTAAATGGAGAAGTTGGATCCGTTTACCTTTTGCCAGTTTACCTCCAAGGGGGAATAACCTTTGTATCCTGCTTTCCCACTCTCTCAGTGGGACATTGTGTACTTCCTTGCTTCTAGGCCAGTTTTGTTCCCTTCCACTGGGAGATGACAAACAGCTGTTGCACTTCAGCCCAGCAATGGCCACATTCCACTGTCATGAGAGGTGATCTTGTACATACAGCTTGCGAGATGCCAAAGAACATTATATAAGTGACCAGACAGCGATTAATGTTGCAGTTCTTCTTAACACTTAGCTTCCTGGTTGGTTCCTGAGGAAGTGGCTATTTTAAAGGAGTTGAGGATGGGTTTTTCTGGTTTCCCACAGCAAGATGGTGAGGTAGATGGGGTCTTTCAGAGAAATTTCCTCAAGTTCCCACCCCTGTGTGAGCAGAGCTCTCCAAGCAGTAAATCTTCACATGGCCGATTCTATGGCAGCAGCTGGATTACAGGCGATTTTGATCCAGGGAACAGAGAAAGGAACTGGCAAGCAAAGAGGGATTGGAAACAACAGGCAGGCATTTAGGGCAGGGGATCAAAGCATCAGAGAAGGCTGAGATGAGTGGCAGTGGAAGGGATCTTCCTGGGAGAAATGTGGAGTTGGAAAGAATTGGGGTTTGAAAACAAGAACATCTGCATGCATCTGTGTGCAGTACTGAAGGAGGAGATTAAAATTCAAGCATATTCTCATCTTCAGTTGGAGAGGCCTCCTCAGAACCATGCACCCTCAAATGTCTCAAGATTTGTTTATGACAGGACTTCCATGGATCTTGCCATTTCTACCACCCATTGGCAAGAGAGCAGGTAGAAACCACGTATGATAGTCAAAAGGTCTCTCAAAAAGGGTTTTGTTTTGATTGACACTTGCTGATAAAAGAAAGCAATCTGAAAAATTCCAGTTGTCATGCGAGATATTTGTTACAGTGGCTCAATTATCTCTGTTCATCAGCAGCGATACTGTTAAGCATCACTGTCCTTTGCTGATGCAGCTGCAGCCAGTTTTCCACTCATATGGCATGCTTTGATCTGAGTGAAGGGGAATGATTTTCCTAGAAGTACTTCACAAAGCACTGGATAAAAAGTTGTACTGAAGTCCAGATAATGAATTACCAGCTATCCAAATCATACTGTTTTTTTTAATTCATGAAGGCAAATTTCTCCCTGAATCAGCCTAGAGAAAGTCTGCAAAAGTAAAATACAGAGCTATAAGGTGTAGGGGTTTGACTAATTATTTGTACTTTACTGCAGTGGTACTGCTGGACACCTAGATGGAGGGACTGAGAATCTACTAAGTTGTTTTTCTCACAGGATGAACATTCTGAGAAGCAAATTGTGATTCAGGCTGCCTTCTTACAAAGCAGTAAGAAAGGACTAGGGCTAGGAATGTTCGAGTCACCTGGATCTTAGATTCTAAGGAATAAGCAGAGCAATTATGCCGACCTAGAGTTATCTCCATTGCCTTTTTTTTTTTTTTTTTTGTGGCTAGCAAATTGTCTTGTCAATAAATGCAAAATTCTGGAATTTAGTTTCTTCAGAATTACCTGCGAAAAATGAATGCCCTGTAGGCTGATGGTGAAAGACTTGTTTGTGCTGCAGTTAGAGCTGCCAGTGGTTTGAAGTAAGGAACCACTGCTGTGCAGTAGAGAGGTGTTCAGGCTCCCTCTGAGCACGTACCGCTGCACAGAGCTTGCAAAGTGCTGTAAGAGTGGAGACACTGTGTGTGCCCCATCTTCTCTTCAGTGACAGCGCAGAACACTGATGTAGCCTTGAGAAGGTTCTCAAGCAGGATTTGAGGTGCTGGTTCTTTCACTCATGTCTGCTGAGGTCTGAGGGAAGAGGAGGCCTTGTCATTGTCTGCACCAGTTGGAGGAACAGTACAACCTGTTGTGTGGACTTATGGGGAGATGAAGAGAAAATGCTATTGACCCCAGAAAGTGAAGAAAGTAGATAATGAGGAGGTGATTCACCTGCCACTTCCTGAATTATGATCCCTTCCTCTTTGCTTTATGATCTTTTCATCTCTGCCTGAGACAAATCTCAGGTTTTCATCTGGAGGATTCTTCTAGATTTGATAGTGCAGTTTGAGGGCTATAAAATGCTGGAGAGGAAAATGCAACTGTTAGATGATGCTAAGTAACCAAGAGCTGACAAGAATATTAATAAGAAATGTGGTACTTTTCTAGCAGATCTTGAGAAACAATTGTGGGTGGGTAACAATGAACAGAGAGAACTCAGCACTACAGCTGCAGGAACCCACCAGTGTCCTTAGAAGGGTCCCACAGCAATCAGATATGTACTCATATGGAAAAGTACTGCCACAAATCCAAGCTTTCTACCAGAAAGGAAATGTCAGAATTAGTGTTAGTGAACCAAACTAGCATAAGCATCATCAGTTTTCTTTCTGTAGTATCGGAGTACAACATGACAATGACATTTGGTGTACCTCATGAGTGTTTGCAGAAATTTCAATAAGGTGATTCTGGGAATAATAAAAGCAGTTTCTGCTGCAACTGATATAACTTGGTTTATAATGTCAACATGATATGTGTAGTGACGTTCACAAAGTCCCTTTTAGTTTATATGTAGGGCCATTTAGAAATGAGTTCTGAGAAACTGCTGAAAGTCCTTCAAGAGTTCTTCCATGAAAAGGAAAGTACTGTGTCCTTTTTCCTGAAGACAGTAATTTATACACTTTTTATTTTGATTGGCAGATACTGATGTCTCCAAAGCTGAGAGAGAGATTATCGTTAGGGTTGCCTCTTTTTAGCCATAAACAGGAAAACATGTAAATATGGAACGTCTCTATCACTTGACAGATATCTGAAGTTGTTTTTATAGCTTTCCTTTTTTTTTCTTTTTTAGTTGGTGACTAATATTTTCTTTTTGCTTTGATTTATTAAGTAAGCTGTGAAAGAAATGACTCAGACTTCAGAGTTTGATATTTTTGCTTAGGCAGTCTCCTCAAAGACTGAAGATCACAGCTCCATAAAACTCAAGGTCAAACACTGGATACAAGGCTTGATCATCCTTCCTGTTGGTCTTCCTTGGAGAAGAAACTAAGAAACATGAAATTGGTTTCTACCATTGCAGTACTATGTTCGGTTTCACTGAATTCCTTGAACAACAACATCATTCTATATCTTAGTGTTTACCAGGAACTTCATGTTCTAAAAGCACCAGGCTAGGAATCAAGTCGTCAAGACACTGAGACAACACCAGTGTAAAAAAAATCTTTGAAAGAATTTAATGCAGATGACACTGCACAGAGAATATTACATGGTGTTTTGTTTTCTCAGAACATCGTGTGTTGGCAGGTTGTTTTGGGAGTTCCTCATGCATGCAATAGCTCCTTCACTGCCTCTAGTAGCAGGCCTTTAAATACACACACACACACACACGCACACATATGCACACACGCACATACGCACAAGCACACATGGAGATTGATACAAGATAAAACAAATTCATAGAAAATTGTTTCAGAAGGGGAAAAAAAAACCCCAGCTATTGCAGAGGATAGTTTAAAATAGAAAACAAACTTCCTGTTTTGTATGAAACTACCTAATTTCTGCCAGTGATATGAGAGTTGGCATCATAAATGGAATTTGTTTTTGTGAGTTATAGCTTTGGTAAGCAGTCTGAGCAAAGGCTTGAGGCTCATTTCAGCACCGTTGGGAGAGAACAGTCCTTCCTTCCCTTCTTAAATCTGTGTAATAGAAGTGCCTGTCACCATTTATTGAAGAGTTTATCCTAGATAACTGCCAGAGACCAGACCAAGATTTAGATGTCAGAAGTTAGGCAAAGTGAATCTTGTCTCACAGTCAGTAGGATTTTCCATGGTTACCGCATTTATTCTTTATGATTAGAGCTGGCTGGGAATCTCTAAGCAAAACAAATTCCTCATGAGAAAATGCCAGTTCCACCAGGTGGGATCTATCATGGACATGTCCATGCTCAGAAATCTGCTTGGCTTCTTGCTGCTGCAGGGATCAGGCTTCTAGTGCTCGTGGCCTCAGCACAAGTGCACTCTACAGACGGCCTCACAGCTGTCACTTGGAGACCAGTGCACCCAGCGCAGGATGCTCTATCTGTTTGCTGAAGGAGGAAGCATGCCACACTGTAGCACTTACCAGGAATTTATCACTCTTAGAAGCATGCCATTAGCACCGAAGTGTCTTCTTTTGAGTGCCAGTAAGCAGATATAACTGCTGTCTCTCCCTTATTTCTGGAAATCACTCGCAAGATGGGAAGGAACTTCAGCTGGATTTTGGCAACCTGCAGCTGTGTGAGCTCCATGCGTGTCACTAGAGATATCCAAGACAAGAACTGTGGATGATGTTATCTCAGCTGTTCTAGCTGAGGGGCCCACTGTTCTGCGTTTTAACTGTTCTCTTCTGCAAGGAAGAAAACAAGAACTAATTGGAGTTCTAACCCTCAAACTTTTTATTCTTTTATTCTTACTCTGTTCTTCATGCTGATAGATAGTTTCTTAGTTTGAGGATTTTTAACAAAGGCTGGAAGCTCAATAAAAGGAAAAATGTTGACTTACATTTATATTAGTGTTTAAAATGCTGCTCATCTGTTTTAAAGCTGGACATTTACATTAAAAAAAAATTAACAAACTTAGTATTCCAAAGTCTTTATTAAATTAAAATCTTGTTTTAATATTTGATTTATGAAAATGCTGTTGTCTAGTGAATATTCCATAGAGAAAGCCAAAACTTGATGAACAAACTGATGAAAAACGTGATAACACCTTCTGTACCATCCCTCCGAAACTGCTTCTGTCCAACACTAGCCTGTTCCAGTTTGCAAGTTAGAAGGAGAGCCCTAAAACACAAGGCTTGTTCCAGTTCCTTCCACTCCAGCTCAGAGCCCGAGGTTCAGCTCTTAGATTTGATCCTTAGATCTCTGACCCTTTGATTTATGATGCTCTCTAGTTTGGTGTTTTATCCTGCAAAAGGATGAACTTAGCACTGTGAAAGAAGATCCCCGCAACTGCAAGTGGATCTGTTATATCCAGTGAAACTGCTGTTTCTATTTATCACAGTGATTAACTGCAGTTAGTCTTACATCAGCCTACCTATCCTTCTTCCTATATGCTGCTGCTTAGGGAAGTTTCCATATCTACATACATACATACATATATATATAATAAATTTTCTTTTGTTTTTAAGAACATAATTTTAATTAAAAAAATTGAGATCATAGAATCATAGAATAGCTTGGGTTGGAAGAGACCTCAGAGATCATCAGCTCCAACCCCTGTTGTGGGCAGGGCTGCCACCTCCCAGCTCAGGCTGCCCAGGGCCCCATCCAACCTGGCCTTGAACCTCCAGGGATGGGGCACCCACAGCTCTCTGGGCAGCTGTGCCAGCGCCTCACTGTCCTCTTGGTGAAAAACTTCCCCCGACATCTAATCTAAATCTCTCCTCCTTTATTTTAAAATAGTTTCCCCATATCCTTTCATTATCTACCTGTGTAAAAAGTTGATTTGCAGAGATTATTTTTAGAGAAGAAAACAGTTTTGAACTAGCTTGAGTGTTCTTGATTGAAAAGAAGGAAAAACATGAGTCACTGACTGGGAACTGAGCTCATCATCTTCACATCACATTAATGTTATTTTTTTAAATGCCTCTTTTTCTTGTATAAATTGAGTCATACCCCTGTCTGTAGGTACATTTAATATACTAGGCTCTATAGACTACACAGCTCAAAGAGAAGATAAAATGACACATTTTAGGTAGTTGTTTGTTTCTTTGTCTTGGATGTCACCCGCTGAAGGATTCTATTTAATCAGGTCATTGATTAAGTCGTTCAACTGCTGTGCTTACTTTATGAAATGTATACATAATATTTGTATTTATTATTAACAGATAATTTAACAAAGATTTTTTTTATAAAGCTGAACATCTTATTGATAATCTTTTAGATTCTAGAATTTTAATTTTTTACCTATTCCTACTGCAACCTGTAAAGTCTCAGTTGAAATTTACGCTTGAAATCATGGGATAAATAGGCACTGTCAGTATTATGATCCTTGGCTTTCTC
This sequence comes from Gallus gallus, assembly GCF_016699485.2. Classification (NCBI taxonomy): domain Eukaryota; kingdom Metazoa; phylum Chordata; class Aves; order Galliformes; family Phasianidae; genus Gallus; species Gallus gallus. The sequence continues at coordinate 48,054,108 of NC_052532.1, forward strand.
TTCATCTCTAAGACTACTTGAGAGTCCAGAAAAATGTAGGCATTTCTCACCAAGGGCATCTCTCCCCCAGTCTGAACTCTCCACTGAGCTCGGCTGTAGGGGCAGTGGTGTAATGCCAACAATTCCCATTTCTCAAATTATTGCATCTTCATTTTTAGTCACTCCAGAAGACCTAAATTCATCTTTTGTGTTTTGCAATCTCATGTTCTTATCCTTGCTGGTTTATACTGCCCTATGCTTCCCTCCCACATTCTTGCAGTTGAGTTTGATCTTCTGCACACCAAAATACCATTTTGCCATGCCACTCTGACTCTTGGATAGATTTAAGCATCTTATCCTGACAGCATGCAAATAGAGGAGTCAGCTTCTTCTACATGTGCCTTTGAGTTAAAAGACATCTTTGTTCTTCTTCTGTTAAGAGAACAGAATAGGAGACTGCCTTTTTAACATACTGTGGATATATTTTTAAAGAAGGGAAAAGAAGACAGTTTGAGTTGTATTGTAAATATGGATCTGATGAAATACAGAAAAACACTGCATGGAGCAGTTAGATATTGACAGAGGAAAGTGTTGGTATAACAGAGCATGTTAGGTTTTCTCTAATTCATAGAAACATTACTGTTAATCTGTGTATGATGGCTGTTTGAGGATCTGTTCTCTCAGTCTCTGCTTTGCTCATGTTTTCTCTCCTATTCATATCACAGATTCTCTTTATCCTGGTAGACATTAACTTGAAAAGCAATGAACAAGTGATGGCATACTTCAAACTGAAGAAGTCTCAGCTGCCAGCTCTGGCTATATTCCACACACCAGATGAGAAACGTGATGTGTTGCCTCTGGAGGAAGTCTCCATTGAGCGTGTGAAGGACTTCTGTAATGCTTTCTTACAAAAAATGCAAAAGGTAAGAGAGCACTTCTGTGTAGGCTACAGGATGCTAGGGTCTCATAGAAAGATGCTGTTTCTCATAGGGCCCTTAAGGAAATAACTTCAGCTCCTTGAACACATTCCCAATCTGCCACCTCCTCCTCATTTTCATTTTCACCTGAATATCAGAAAAATGTTAGATCTTGAACAGAGGCAGATATGGATGTGTTTCCAGAGCCTCTTTATTCATTGACCTCTGTCATCTTAGACTACAGCAAGAAGAGTTCATTGACCTCTGTGTGGAGGTCTCAAAGAAAGCATCTATTTTCTGAGAGCAGCAGCTGGGAGGTTGGATGGAGGATGCTTTTGGACTCTGAGTACGTGCATGGTGGTTGTCAGCAGTCAGGAAAGGATCAGAGAAACAGTGATCAGTGGCAGGGATAAGAAGAAAATCTATCAGGAAGGCCACAGAGACAAGGCATACAGACAAGGGCTCTGCTGAAGGTCTCTGGGAGGGGAGGGACAGTTCAATCTCCATGTTCATGCAGTGCCAGTGTTCTCTCTTTGTCAGACCTCAACTTCCTGTAACACAAAAGCTTTGTGCATCAGAACCCTGTGTTGCACAATTGAAATAGAATAGGCAGGGCAGTGACATGGAGACCAGAGGGAGACATTTAAATTTGCTTGTTTCCTTTTATCGCTGTGCTGAGAAACTGAGTGATGTCAAAGTTGATTTCATGCCTTTGCTGTGTTTTAGGAAGAAGACAAGCCTGAGGAGAAGGCCTTCAATGAGGAACTCTAACTCTTTCTTAGCAAACATGATGACTGTGCCCATCTGCTCTTGGTGTATAATGAGTTCACTGAGCTTCACAGCTCAGGAATATAATAAGATTAAGGGGCCAAGTCAGTCACGGATTCCCATCTCCATGCCATGCACATATGTGCTGTCTGTCCTCTCTAGGAATCACTTCTCCCTTCTGATTTCCTGGCTCCAGCTCTCTTTCTTATTCTTCCAGGTGCTCTGGTATTGCTGGACACAGTGTTCTTCCACATCACCTCTGATGAAGGCAATATAACAAAATGGCAATATCAGAAATATAGCTTGTAGCTCCCAGAAGGACTGACAGATCTTTTTCTCTCATGATGCCTCCATTGTTCTCTTTGCTTTTGGTGCCATGCTGGGATCTAGCAGGCTGAGTCAGCCTATTGTGACACTAGGAACAGATTGGTTGTTTAATGTCACATATTTTACTAAATAAAGCAGAAAGTGAATATCCTGAATTTTTATGGAAGTATGTGATTTCCCACTCCCCATGTCTGTCACTTAAGGACAAAGCCTGTGCATTTATGAAAGAATAGGCTTGCAACATCTAAGCAGACAGATTAGTCTCTAGGAGTCATTTCCCATGGAACTGGACATGTGACCCACAAGCCCATGAGAATAGGAGATTTCTGTGATGGTCTTGGATCAGAACAGCGCTGTGTACAGCAAGCGTGAGCTGGTGCAGTAAAAATGAGTAAGTCTGAGATGCAGATTAAGGAATGGAAGCTGTGGCAGAATGCATTGCAAGGTAGGGACTATTCCCACAGTGCGTTGGAAGGAAAGGCTGTTGTCAGTTTATTGACCTCAGATGTCTGAGGTCTCACTGCTGGCACACAGGAGGTGAGGACTTTGCAGGCGAGGAGTATGAGCCATCTCTGTTCTGCTGTATTGGATGCATGCAATAGTCTTTCCTCATAGTTGGCTCAGCATCCTTTGGCATGGAGTATGGATGCTCCTGTCAAACAGTGACTGCATTGTCTCTTGGGGCTTGAGAGACTTGGCTTGAGACAGGGACACTAAGAGGCGTAAAGCTGAGAAACCTCAACACTTTCTCAGAGATGGGCTCAAGGCAAGAAAACTGGGAATAGAAAGGAGTTGTACTTGTGAATGAGGAAAACACAGATGCCCACCATAGAGGGATAGGTGAAGAGTTGAAAGGGATGCAAAGAACCTGCTAACCACCACAGTGAAGGGCGCAGCACAGAGGATCTGTGTATAACAGAGAGGCAGGTGTTAACACAGCAGTGGTTCTTGCCTCCTCCATGCGAATCTGGCTGATGTCTCTTATCAGCCTGAGGCTCTGTCACTTACGCAGCCAGATTTACCTGCTTTAGTGCTCTGACCTCCCTTCTCCACTTACAGAAAGCAAGCCTGTTACTGTAAAAGTCATTTAGGGAATCAGTATTGCTGCCTATTTCCAGGGAAAAATGAGATGACCAAAACAATATTCAGGATTGTGCCTTGTGTTGGCAAAGCTGACAAACTGTCTCCTTGCACAGTGAGCTCTCTCTTAAGAGGTAGGGAGGTGAGCAACATGAGGTCTCAGAACTCCGTAGTCACAGAATCAACGCAGAATCACAGAGTCGTTAAGGTTGGAAAAACCACTAGGATAATCTTCTCCAGTAATCAGCTCATCCCCACCATGCCCACTAACCATGTCCTCAGTGCCACATCCACGTGGTTCTTGAATGGTGACTCCACCACCTCCCTGGGCAGCCTGTGCCACTGCAGCACCACTCTTTTGGAGAAGAATGGTTCTTCCCTTGTCAGTTCCCTTGTTCAGTTCTTCTCTTGTCAAATTTGGGTGCTCCTTCACCTCTGGTTGGCATATGGCTTATAGGAACTGTTGGTATCTGGATGCAGACAGATAATAACAGTGAAGATGTCAGTGAGGAGGTGAATTTGGAGCATTATGTGTTGTACATCTCTTTAGGCTGGTAAAAGTGGAGGCACCTGCCCTCAGCTCTCACAGGTCTTCCGCAGAGACATCTTGAGGAGCCTTGGCATTGTGGATGTTCCCAGTGTCACGCACCTATGCGGTACAAACCAAACAGTGTGTGGGTAACCAGCCTGCTGCATGGGTGTCTGAGGTTTGTGTCTTCGCCCTACACGGATACGACAACTGCAGAACCTGGGCACAGCAACGTGACTCTTCCTCAGGGCCAGAGGGAAACAAAACAGGATGTGAATGAAGCCCTGGTTCTGCAAACAAGCCTGGGAGCAAAAGCAACATCCCCAGTGACCCCGTTCACTGTGTACACAGATAATTATAGGGACAGCTTTTTGGGATTTTCAGTGTGTACATGGTGGGCTGGGGGGTTAATTCCCTCTGCACCTTCCTGAGCTCAGCACATAACCAATAACCTCGGGAGCCACAAGACAACCACAGGAAAAGCCTGTAGTTGCCAGAAGGACTTGCACAATGGTGGCAATGGAGCCACGGTTTTGGTCTACCTTATTTCCTTTGCTCTAAAACTTCTATAGTGCAGCTTTAGTGGTGGGTTTAGTCACTGCAATGGTGCATCTAAGGGAGAAAACAGAGGTAGAATCTCACGGAGGGACAATCTCTGTTGGCTGTTTTATTTTGGATTTGGGCCCCAGCTGTATTATCTCTGACTTGAGTTTGTGATGTACTTGGGCCAGATGTTTGGAGCTGCTTGAGGATGCTAGGCTGGCTTTCAGGAGGAGGAAGAGCTAGATGCAAATCGACAGAGGGCATGACACTTTGTGAAAGCCCCTGCTCTGCAGCAATGCCCGAACCCAAAGAATGTGTAAAATATTTAAGCTAGCAGCTGAGCCTGCCCAGCAGCAAAGCTGGGCTCTGTCAGCGTTTGAGAGCTGCTGTCTTTACCCCAGGGAACAGGGAATTGGGTTGCACCATGATTCAACTTCACATTCATCCTTTCTGAGAAATGATTTGGGCCTCCAGAAGCAGCCTGGAGGTTCAGCAAGGGGACTGATGTTTTTGTGTTTTCTCCACCTGAACTCTTCAGTGTGAAATAAGTGAATGTCTCTAATAGTTGAGGATGGGGTCCCACGAGCAATCCCCACGTAACCTCCTTGGGGATAAGCAGCTGCCAGGTCCTTGTGGCACTGCTCAGCTACCTCAGGCATTTCCTACATCCCTCTCTTCAGTGTCTCCTGCTCATTGGTGGGGTATTTCCCCACTCACTGTGAAGCTCTCATCAGCTTGGGCAAGGATGGTGAAAGGGGAGATTCAGCATTGTATGGGGGTATTAATCAACAGCTGGCTGTTGACTGGAGAAGAGGAAGCTCAGGGGAAACCTTATTGCTCTCTATAACAACCTGAACAGAGGTTTTAGCAAGGTGGAGTTCAGCCTCTTCTCCCAGGTATATTAATAGGATGAGAGGGGATGACCTCAAGTTGCACCAGATGAGGTTCAGGTTGGATATGAGGAACAATTTCTTCTCAGAAAGAGCGGTGCTGCAGTGGCACAGGCTGCCCAGGGAGGTGGTGAAGTCACCATCCCTGGAGGTGTTCCAGAACCGTGTGGATGTGGCACTGAGGACGTGGTCAGTGGGCATGGTGGGAGTGGGCTGATGGTTGGGATAGGTGATCTTAGAGGTCTTTTTCAACCTTAATGATTCTGTGATTCTATTGTATGTGTGATGTTTCAGCTGTTGGGATCACTGTCTCTGTTCACTCCTGTCCTTGAGCACAGAATTTGTTTCCTGCCTTTTTTTGTATCATAGGCCCAAACCAAAGCCTGAACATTGCTGAATGCAGAGGAATCAAACCTCTGTAATATCCCCCATCTAGGTAGAACCTAGAAATTCAATCCAAACATCTCTGCACCTAAAGCATGTTGTAAAGTGTTGTGTCTGGTCATGAGTGGCTTCTGAGCTGCTGGGAGTCTAGTCAACAGGAGAAGGGCCAGAACAACCCGAAGGAGAGGAGATAACTGCTTTCTGTGTACAGGCCAGCCTGGAGATTGGAGGAGGAGGAGTGAAGATTTCAGTTATGGTAGGAACTGTTATCCTCTTTATAATAAAAGGAGGAAGGGCACAGCAGGCTGACACCTCTGCTTATCCAGAAGGAAGCTGGACCAACAAACCCAGGCAGTGACACCAGAAGAGAACCCTCTCTGGCAAGTGGGCAGACCACAGGGCTTAGTCACCCTGCACCTCAACACAGGACACTTCTCCGCGCCACTAACAGCAGCCCATGGGCTGGCAAAGAGGTGGGGGCAGTTGACACTGGAGGGGGAAATACTGTCTGAAGGATGCAGCTGGGGAAGTGGTTTGCAGAAGCATGACGGAGCAGGGCAGGGAAGAGCCAGAGGCTGGTGTGGAAGGAGGAACGGACTTGGCCAGGGGGTGATGCTGTCAGGGACAGGAAAGGGTCAGTGTGGAAGGTGCTGGGTGGATGCCACAAGGAGCTGATAATGATGGAGAAGAGAACATAGCAGGGTTTCTTTTGGGGGCTGTGAATCAAGTTCCTCTGTGAGCCACTTTGGCTCAGTCACTAGGAAAACTTCAGTGGAAAAACCTGCAAAGCCACAGATGTGCATTGAAGAAGAAAGTACTTGTTCTCTTCTTTGAATTTCTCTCTTCACTGCTAATATATCTAAAAATCTAGGCAGGCAAGCTGTTCCCCTGAGCTGCAGAGCAACACATTTCTCCAGCTTAGAGGAAAGACTCTTGAATTACTGCCTGCCCTCTTGCACCAAGCCTATGGGTATGGCAGCTGTTTGCTTGCCTTCTGTACCATGGCTACAACCATCGTGGTGTCCTCCTCCCCACATCCTCACCTGAGCTCAAGCCCTTAAATCTGTGCACCATAGTAGCCCTGGAGCCTCCCATGTCCACGTGCAGGATGAAAAGCCAGGCCTATCCAATCTATAGCCTGAACTCATGGGGTGAGCATAGAACTAGGGAAGTCCCATGCTTCAGAGGTTCAGCAGGCTGTGCTGAAACACCTGTCCCTCCACCATGTTAGGGAGTCTTGGGTGAGCCAGGTTGTGTAGTTTGTATGATGTCTGCATCACCAGCATTACTTCTTGCCCTTTATCTATCAGCAGAGTGATTGGTTGTATCACTTTCTGTAATTTCTTGCACAGGATTGGGATAGCTAATCACTACTTCCACAGGATCAGAAGACATAGGTGCAGTTCACTTCTTGTTCCTCAGTCTGTGGGAAACTGCAGAGAAATGTCAAGTCCCTGGGTCTGCTACTCAGATATCAAGGGAGTAGGATGGGCTCTTGCAATTTTCCTGCTGTTGTTGATATTAACGACTGGAACCAACAGAAAAAATCTTCATCTGTTTTTTTATCCATGAGTAATACAGGGCTGTATGCCCAAAAGATTGCTTTTTAAAATATAGACATGGATATTTTCAGTATAAATCTGTTGTGCTTTAAGCATTCTTTGGCATTTTGGAATTCAGTGTGGGTGTTGATCCTAGGCTATTTCATGACTTCCCATTGTGATCAACATTTTATTTTCCTTGGCCAATTACTTTTATTATTTGGCTGAAAAGCAGAAGAGACAGACAATAACTTACCCCAGATTACAAAGGAAGCCTGTGGGCAGAGCTGGAAAGAGAACCCAGATCTCCTGGATCCAGATATCCCTATCCTTAGCTACATGGCCAGACCTTCTCTTCACTCTCCATCTCCCTGTGACTACCAAAGGCTATTTCCTTAAGTTGAAGTGACAGTCTTTCAAAGAATATCTGTACATTAAGAGGATTTAAAAAGATCTATGGAAACCTATGAATGATCCACCGCCTGGTACATTTAACTTTGGCAAGAGCTTTGGCAATACATCAGCACAGTAGAAAGGAAGGGACTGTTCATTGCAAATAGATTTGGGGTATTTCTGATGTCATAACTGAGACAGTGACACTTGTATCACAGCATCTGTAAAAAGTTATCACTCTTTCCATATACCTGTTCTGTCATTTGGGTATCTGGATATTGCCACAGTTAATGAGTCTTCCAGCCATTCCACCTTGCACTTCCCTAGCATCGAAACAGTGCATCCTTGGTGATCTGCTAATGCACCACCACTGCAGAGAGATACAAAGCACTCTGGAAAGATGCTGTCCTCCCTGAGAGAAGCAAACAGGAGCAGGGTACCCTGAGATCACACAGCAGGGCTGTCCTCAGTATCCAAAACCTCTCTCCTGTCTCTCTGCCTTCTCTGTTTGGCATGGAGACTTTCATGGGTACAAACAACTACACAGAAACTCACAGACTTTAGGATGGAACAGAGTGTACCTGCACCCCTCTCCCTTTTGGCTCCCCATCTTTTTGTGAGGGACACGCCTTTGGACTCTGGCTATGAGTTTATTTCTCTCTTAGCCCATCCCTTACGCTAGAGGCATTGGAGCCCCAAGCACAACCCTGCTGCTCCTGAGGGAAGGTGCCTGCCACAATGCGCGTGCTCCAGGCACTCCCTTCTAGAAGAACAAACATCACAGGCAAATTGGGAATGAGAATCCACCAGATGCCCTTCTTCCCAGAGATGATGAAGCAGCATCTGCAAAACAAGGGAATGGATTTTTTGCCTCACCCCGAGGGCTCTGTTCACAAATACATTTCTGCTTGGTCTGTGAATCCGGGAACTGGTTTAGTGAAACTAGGTGTTGGGCAGAGAAGGAAAGTCCGAAAGCTGCACCCTTAGCTTTCTAAGACAGAGTGCGGTGGTTCTGACCATAACACACCTTAACCTCCTTACAGGGACCCTCAACCCAGCCTCTGCCTCAGACAAGCCATCCTGGAGTTGCTGCTTGCCACTTGCCCAGTGCCTTGCAAGGTGCCAAGCTCTCTGGCATCCCTGTGCCTTCTTCTTGAATATCCAGGCAGGAGTGTTTGCTTTCATTTGGGCTGGGCTTAGTCTGAGTGTCTGTCCTTGTGCTGGGAACCCATCACGCACACAAACCCAAAGCCCTCAAATTGGCTGGCTGCTATTCCTAGCTGTGACAACCAGCCAAAGGCTTGGCACTGGTTTGTTTATTTTTGCTGTATTAAATCTGTCTCTGTGAGCTTCCCTTGACAGGCAGAGACATGCCGTGTTTGGGAAGTGTATGTGGGAGGGGGCTTTGCTTCCAGATGAGCACTTTCCTCTGCTGGCTCTCCCCCAGCCCCACAGTCCACTTAGCGAATTCACAGGTGGTTGGGAAAAGAAGCAAATACTCCCAACCAACAGTGTAGAGGACAGAGCTGGGAGAAACAGAAATGCCATCTGCTCCAGAATGCTCACAAACACAGAGTGGAGATGGCGGAGTCCTGAGAGGGGCACCAGGGTTCAAAGTCTTCAGTTGGCTTCTGTGTAGCAGCCCGGCATCTGTGATACATTACTGAAGTACAGCAACAGATTATCACTACACTAATAGCACATAGGTGAGCAGAAAGATCAGTTAACACAGAAGAGCTCCAGGGAATGAAGGAGAGGGTGTCCAAGCCTTTGGGACACCTGCATATCATCATCTGTCATCACCAAGCTTGAGGCTTGGGAGGCCAAGCGGTCATAAGGGGGTCCTTGGCTGAGGAAAGTGCTCCTGCCAGACAGGCATCTCCTCTGGGGGAACAAGGACAGGCACGTAACTAACTACACATCTCTCCCTTCTGGAGACCCTTTTCTTCTCCACACTGAACAGCCTCAGCTCTCTCAGCCTGTCCTCATAGGAAGGTGTTCCACTCCTCGGATCATTTCTGTGGCCCTTCTTTGGATGTGCTCCAACAGATTCATAACTCTCCTGTACCGAGGACTCCACTTTTGAACACTGTACTCAGGTGAGGTCTCACCAGCACAGAGCAGAGGGCCAGGATCACCTCCCTTACCCTGCTGGCCACGCTCCTTTTGATGCAGCCCAGGGTACGAGCGGCTTTCTGGGCTGCGAGGGCACACTGCTGGCTCATGTCCAGCTGCCATCCACCAGTACCTCCACATCCTTTTTGGCAGGACTGTGCTCTATACTTTCACCCCCCAGCTTGTACTGATAGTTGGGGATGCTGCAACCCCAGTGCAAGACCTTGCACTTGGGTTAATTGAACCTCGTGGCTGGACAAGTATTATGGGAGAAGTCTCATTCTACAGATGTCTACGGATGTTTGGTAAATAATATATACACAACAGAGGCTCTCATGCAATAGCTTTAGGAAAATTAAATAATATCCTGACTAATCTTAGGCTTAGCCAGCCATCAGTGTTGTAAATGCTTGTGTACTGAATATATGACTCATCCAGTATATCTTACTGATCAACACAGAACATCATATTCCAGCGTAAATGTGTCTGTAAGAAGGAGCCTGTAAAGGCAGAAATCTCAACGACTACAGCTTAGTGGGAGCCAGGAAGTATCACCTATAGAACCCATTAGTAGAACAGCGGGGAAAAAAACTGTTTAGTTAAAGGCTCAGGAAGGATAAATTCTCTTTGTTGGCAAAAGTCATTAATGAAAAAGTCCTATTAAGGAAAAACCTCTAGGTTATATAGAAGTTATATATGTGGTTTAATGATTTTGGTTCTGACATTGAGTCTTAAAATGCCATCCTTTATCATGTACACCGAGAAAAATGGCTGATTAATGTCAGCATAGTGGATCCCAAACAACGTTGACCAAGACAAGTGAGGGAGGAGGTTGAGTTGAAGAATGTCACCTCATGCCTGCAGCACTGGTGCTCTTTTTGTGTATCTGACCTGGATTTCCCCTTGGAGTCTGGCTACAAACACCACAAGTCTGAGGAAAGTTTCTTGCCACATAGACTACTGCCAAAGCTGCACAATGGTATGAGATGCTTTTGGAAGAAGACTTTTTCATATTGAAGATATCATAGAATGTCAGCATGGTACCTTTTGATACCTCATTTTGTACTAAATAAAGTTGCAGTAGTGGAGTAACAGAAGTCAGTGTGAGACACTATAGGAAGGGAAGGCTTTGTTTCCAATCACACTGATTTTGCTCATTCAGACATAGCCACATATTCACAAGCACTAGGACACATTTGTTCATATGGTTTGGTTTTCTTGCAGTGACACAGAATGCAGGACACAGGCTCTACAATCTTCATTATGTCCCCTGGGTTTTTCATAGTTTGGTCACTACATGTTCATTTTAGACACATTTTCTACATCCTTCAGGAACTGACAGTATTTGTGGTCTTTTGTTTCTACATCTTTTCACACCTCTGAGTATCATTACATCTTGCTGTCTTTTGTCTCCTCATCTACGTTTCTTATGGTTCATCTGCATTCTTTTTTCATACCACCATCATCTCCAATGATTTAATTTTGTGCTGGGAACTTAATGATCTAATCAAGCTGCCATCACTATATGCTGTTCTTGTAGCCCTTCTGCCTTTCTTCCAAATGCTTCCACATCCAGAGCTCTCCTTCCATTTATACCAATCCCACTGCTTCTTTTACAGTGTAAAGGAAGTTATGGCCTCTAGTGATAAAGTGATTATCCCTGGTAAAGCAATGAATTCTGGACCCAGTGCCATATCATGAAGAAAACAAATTCAAAAGCAATAAAAAATGATTTATCTTTTGTTCTCCTTTCAAAATCATTTCCTGCTTTATGAGAACAATGTTTCTTCATAAAAGTAATTAGCTGTCAGATTTAATAAACAATAAATATATCTCCAAAGAGAGTATAATTAGTGTGTGAAATTCATTATTATCGGAGGTCATCAAGTACAATGACTTGGCAGGTATGTGATGTTAGGAACACTTATATCATTTGTAGTTATGCACCAGAAGATAAGAAAAATCAGATTTAATGCTTCAAGGGATAAGGAAGTCTTTCTTCTAACCACAAACATTATTTCACAATGAGCTGGGTATCACGCATTCCCCTCCAGTCCTCCAATCTTCCTTTGAAGCCTATCAGCGCCTGACAACAAACAGAGACCAAGATCAGGGCTTGGTGTGCCACAGAAAATGTTATTTACTTACTAAAGACAAAATCTATGACGCTATAGATACTGAACCCAAAACAGAACAAAGAAACAGTGGTGCTTGTAAATATTTCAGTGGTCTCCTGCATTCGAGACAGCACAAAAATGTTTCGGTCCAATCTAGACTTCACAAGGACTGGCAGAGTTTGGATCTAAGTTCACTATCTAAGTTCACTGTCACACTATCTAAGTTCAGTGGTTAAAAAAGTCACAATATTGTTCTTTTTTATTTACCAGACGGATGAGCAAAGTGAAATAACAGCTGCTTTCTTATCACTCTGCACGTCTGTACAGGAAATATGGTGGGCAAATCTCATCTGATCCCAAGGAATGAGTCATGTCAGGACATTTTTGTGTTCATGTGGTGAAGTGAAAGGGTCGGGAGTGGACAAGAAGGAGTGATTTCTGCTCCCCTTTCCCATAACAGTGCAACCCAGAAGCATGCTCTGTTTTTACAGTCAGATTTCAAACCTTCTCTTTGCTTGTTTTTTAATAGGATACTGGAAGTATAAGCAATTTTAGTTACTTGTATTGTTTAATCCCTGCAAAGGAGCCTCTGCCATTTTTTTTCAACATCCAAATATTAACAATATCCTTTCTCTTCCTTCCTTCTCAGACAGTAAAAGAAATAGGCTGATTGGTGTATGTGGCTGTGTGTGTGGGTGGAGGTGAAGCCAAAGGAAGCAATAGAGTTAGCTTTGAGCCCTGAATGCTTTGGTTGCTTTTTTTCAATGAATTAAATATCCTTGGTCTGGCTTCTGTGAAATTCTGCTCTTCCGTGCTATGGACTTCCCGTTACCAGTAATATTTTTTTTTCATTGTTTCAGGCAAATACAGCTGTTCTGGGAAATCCTGGCCAAACACAGAGAGTTGGTCTTTGAGGTAACTAAATGATATTCCATGGAGAGTGCTATGTATTAGAGTTGAAGGCTTAAGCAGCAAGCAAAAGTGGAAAGTAATGACTTCCCATTGAACTGTACTGCTGACCCCAGACATTCCTGTATTTATATCCAGCTTGAGATTTTTCCAGGACACTGGGCTTCATTTTTAGGTCTGATGGATTAAAAGGAGTGACTTCGAGGATCTCAACTCCATAGACGGTAGCTATGAATTTATACCTGGTCACTAATCTCTGAATCAAAATCGATTAAAAATTAGCCACCAACAACAGAATACAGCAGCTAAAAAACCCAATCTGTCAACTGACCAACCAATAAACCAACAAAAGAAGCCTTACAGCTCACAAATTGGAAACCTCTTTTTATGAAAGTGGCTGATGTGGATACAAGCCCAGGTTCTGTAGAACACAGCAAGTGAAGTAAGAATGATCATTTTACCACTGGATTTGATCAGAGAGGAAGGTTCTGGGCCTTTTCATGGTGTGTAACTTCAGTCCTACTCCTTGGCACGGGACTACTGAGCAACCAGTCAGCTTGAATATGTGAGTGCGCTCCACGTATGTGGCTGGGCAAACTCACTGAAAGTCATCATGTAGCATGGAAAAGGGAATTTCTAAAGTGCATCTTGGCCTAAAATTTCAGAGGGAGCATGAAAGAAAATAACTATGAGCTGGTATGGGGATCTTTCTCCTTCTCCATAGGAGACTGACACTACTTATAAACTTCAGGTGATAGTTTCTAAAATACTCCTAAGACTGTACATGGCATATTTGCTTTGTTGGAAGAAATGTCAATTAGAGGCAGTAGGTACTTTCCCACTATAACCTTTTCTTTTTGCACAAAGCTGTAATGCTGGTGGCAAAATTCTTCTCAGGGGAAAGGTAGAAACGGATTTCAAAGATATGTGTTCAAGCATGTTAAGGAAAAAAATCAAGGCTTGCTTCTTATGAAATTACTCCTTTATTCCCACCCTACCACTGAAATGGAAACGAACTGTTTTGATTATTTGGAAACAATTTTTTTGCTTGTTTGCTGTGAAACTAGATTTCTCTGGTCTATGTGCACACCATTGCTTTTAATCTTTGAGAATTTTTAAATCTGGTTTTCAAATGTTTGAATCTGTGTTTTTCCCAGGTTGAACAACAGGCTTTTGAACTAGCTGTAGGGTTAACATTGGGTAGTGGAGTGAGTTTGTTGCCAGAACTAGAACACATTCAGATATGGATATCAAGTTCTTTAAATGTCTGAAATGTGTTCTGTTTATTTTTATTTCATACTCTTCTGACTAGCTTCTGTGTTTAAAATCATCTCTTTCTAAAGCTTAGTGTCAGTATGCTAGTTTTCAGCACGATATATTTCATGAGGTTGTTGACTTTAATTATATTGTGGATACTCAGACGCTGTTACTTAGTGGCTGAATTATACTCGCTCCTTGGATCTATTCCTAGGCATTACTTAGGATTAAATGAAAAAGTAAAAATAAACTCTTGTTTTCTCATGTGCTGTAGAACTAGTTGTTCCAAAAAGCACTTGTTTGTCATGTTGAGAAATCACTAAGCTGTAGCCCGTGTGGTGGCTGACTAACTTACATCCTGAAACATAGGAATGAGCTTGGAAAGGGCTGTCCAGATCAGTGAGTTCAGTTCTCGGTACCCTGGGCAAGCTGGGTTTGGAACCCATGTTTGAAATGCCATGAACGCAATGGAGCTGGTGGAGTTTATTTCCCTGCTGTGGTGCTCAGCAAGTGCCAAAGCCTTCCTAGAGGCACGAGCTGGGTCAGAGTGGCTTAAATAATTCTACCTTCCTAGCGCTTGTTGCAGCACATTCATAGAAAACAAAGTCTATCTTTTCATTTAGCTCGATGAGCTGTCCCTTTCCTTTCCTTCTTTATTTCCTAAACACCCTTTTTCTCCTCTCCTTCTGTAGGACCTCTCAGTCATCCCTTCCACTGATGTTTCCTTATTACTCTGTGTTATCAGCTAACCTCCTCAGCAAGTATTCCCATTCTGAGCAGTCATTAATGGAAAAATTCGGTTAGGATAGTTCAAAGAGGAATTCAAATGGCAATTTCTCAGTATTTCTCCTTTCCACTCAAACTTCTGTCCCATTTGTCTGCCTCCTTATCATCTCACAGTTTTGGCTTTAATGCCCATCTTGTCTGATTTAACTAATAAAGTGCCAGATGGTACTGTGGCCAAAGCTATTCGAATATCAGTATAGTTGAGAACAACCAGATCTTCTATGCCTCATTTTCCCTCAGGGTTCTCTGTAGCACAGGGCTGAATATTCAGCAGTACCTGAGAGGCAGTAGAAGGAGCACAAGAGATGTTCTCCTCTTTCCACTGCTTTTCAGAGGTGGTTCGTGAAAATGACTCCAACACACTCAGGATATCCAGGGAACATTTTACTCCTCCCCTGTCCTGGCAGGAATTAAATAAGAAGACAGAACTCCGGCCCACATTCTGACATTTCAGAGATCAGGGCAGAGCTTTCCTTCCTGCATCATCCCTAATGCTCTGCAAGCTGTCTGTAGCAATAATAGGATGATTCTAAACCAGGCATTTCCGTGTCAGGTTTCTGTTCTCAGTCTCCAAGAGCCAAGAGCAGCTTGTGCAAGGACACACATAATGTGGTACCACTGTGCCATAGGCAGGTCTGAACTACCCGTAGTCAAAACTGGAGCCAGCAGTGTGCCCTCACAGCCCAGAAAGCCAACCATAGACTGGGCTGCATCAAAAGTAGCGTGGCCAGCAGGGCAAGGGGGGCCCTCTGCTCTGTGCTGGTGAAGCCTCACCTGAGTACAGTGTCCAGACATGGAGTCTTCAGCACAGGAGAGATATGGAGCTTGGCTGAGCTGGACCACTGCTGTTGTGGGTTTGTGCATAGGCTCAGCATCATGGTGTGGTGCACATGGGCACCCGGCCTGGGTAGCTTGGGTGTGTGGACAGAGTCAGGAGCCCAGGACCCCAGTATCCCAACCCAGCCAGCACACGTCCTGGGTTGTCCAATGGCTTGTCTAGCCCTGTTGTGGGTCTGGAGGAGGGGGCATCTGTTGCAAAAGGAGCATGAAAGGAGATGGGAGAAGGCCTCCTGCTCCCTGTGGAGGAGCAGGTGTCCTGGCCAGCAGCATGGTTCTGCTCAGGGTGGGCACAGAAAAGGGGGAGACCGAGCTTGTCCTCAGACCTCTGTTTCTTGGCACAGAAAGGCAGCCTGGGCTGTGCCTCCCTCACCCTCAGTGTCTGCTCTGGCTCCCACCTCTCCCTATTGGCTTGAAGTTTTTATTTCCTGGCTGAGGGCTGAAGGTGTTTTGACCGAGAAGGTGGAAGCCTGAGGGTGGATCGAGAGTGGGAAACAGAAGGGGGAGGAGTCACTCATCAATGCTAATAAATAAAAGGCCCTTCTTTTTCCGTGCAGGGCCCAGGACGCTGGAAGAGCTGCCCCTTGGACGAGCTACAGGCTGGCTGGGAAGAACGGCTGTGTGAGTATGCAGGGACTGCCTCGCTTTGCCTGGATGGCTGCTCGCTATTAATGCCTTGCTGGGGCTTCACAGCTGCAAACTGCTAGGAGTGGTTGCTGTGTCCTGTGCAAAGCTGTGGTTCTCCATTCCAGCAGGAAATAGGACAGAGGGCTGCTTTTCTGATTATCCCTTTTTGAGGGAACTGTGGAAATCCCTCAGGCATTTGCTGGCGGTTCATCTCACCTTCTCTTTCTGTAGTTCTAACCAGTGCATGCTACTAGAAAGCAAGGAGATTTGGCTCACTGTGCCACACCATGTAGTACATGCGGAGCAGCACAGTGATGCTGGGGAGGGGAGGTGTGTGCTGGAAAACCCAGGGTGCAGGTGGAGTGAACAGGAGATCGTTCTTTCCAGGGGAAAATGCTCCCTGAAGTCAAATTATAGGTATAGAGCCAGGATGTTCATTGATCCCTTGGAAAATGCTTTACCTCTGTGGAGAAAAATTAAACATATGAGTTAAAGGATGTTTGCAGCATTTCTCCCGTGGTGATGGCATGGGATACTCCAGGGGTCTGTGAGTTTCTGAAATTGTAGTGGAGTATTCCAGAGAATAGAGGGCTCTGCCCTGAGTGAAGGTAGGTAAATAAAGACAGTTTGGCTGGAAAGTCTGTCGGAGTTTCCCCACTCTGTAGCATCACTTTCATTCCAAAGTACTCCCAGTACCTTCTTCCCTGTGCACCACTGTTCTCCTGCTAGGCTGTCCCCCAAGCCTCTATTTCTTGGCAGTTCCCAGAGCTGTCAGACTATACAAAACATTCAGGAAGCCTACAAAATCCACATTCAGCACTAACTCAAAAACCCTGGGCTCCAAGGAATGCAAACAATCCTAGAGCAGAAAATTCCCTTTAAGAGGCCAGAGTGGCGGGGCACAGGGACAGCAGACAAGTCTCAATTCTCCTACAGCAGATTTATTTTAGTTAGTGCACAACCTGCTTTTTATCCTGAATTTAGGCTGAGCACTGAATGGGCATGATGTGGATGATATAGAGGGCACTGATGGTGTGGTACTGGGCTGCAGTTTGCAGCTTGCATAGTCCCAGTCCCAGTGCTGCCGTGGGGAGTGATGGCAGTCACTGGGTACCCACCTCTCCTCACTGCCTTGCCTCTGGCAAACTACTCCCCTTTGCTTTTCACCCAACAGCCATCTCTGTAACAGCTAGCCCCCCTTCCCACCCCCCTCCCATTTAATTCCCTCTTGTTGTACCACAGAGCTGAAAAGTCAAACTGCCACCTATGTCCATCACTGCTGCCCATAACATTGGTCCCAGACCAGCTCCTTTGGTGCTAGCAGGTGAAGTAATGCTCCCAGAGATTGCTGGCCTGGGAGATTAATCCTGTCTGAAAAGCCTTACACTGGCCACCCAGAGAGGTGATGGATGCCCCATCCCTGGAGACATTCAAGGTCAGGCTGGAGGGGCTCTGAGCAACCTGATCTAGCTGTAGTGTTGCTGTTCACTGCAAGGGAGTCAGACCAGATGGCCTTTAAAGGTCCCTTCTAACTCAAACAGTTCTATGATTCTATGGCTTCTGACCTTGGTGAGACAAAGGCTGCTGGTGGCAGAGCAGAGGCAGCAGTCCTGAAACACATTGTCTCCTTTCAGAAAGATGTTGACCATTGGGCTGGAAGAGCAGTGTAGGACCACAGTGAAGACCTGTGGAGATAGCATTCTGGGTGCTGCTGTTGCCTCAAATCTCACAATCCCTTCAGCAGAAGGAATCCTTCAGTGCTGTATCACTGCTTGCCACTCCTGGAGCAGTGAAGGAGGAGATGGCGTTAGGGCTGAATTCTTGCTCCAGCATCCCTCAGGCTGGGAGAACATTAGGATGAGCTGGAGGAAGGGGGGCTGAGCATAGGGGAAGTGCCTGGAGCTTTATTCCCTACATCTCCTCCAGCAGAGCTGCCAGGACAATCTGGGCCTTATGTATCTATATTATGTATCTATAGATACATATCCATATGTATGCTCTGTATGTATCCAGAGGATGGTGAGGGCAAAGAGAGCGGATCAAAAGAAAAATGTGAAAGACAAACATGTACATTTGGGATCAGCACACGCCTCTCCCTGAGGGCCCCTGGCAGCCCCTGGAATTCCTTCCACTTGCGGCCAGGTTCCTGAGTGTAGAGTGCTGGGACATGCTTGCCTGTGAATTATGGCCTCTGCCCCAAAACCAAGAGAGGAAGGGGTTTGCCCCCTCCTTCCTGAAGCCTGACTCAGTCTGCTAATAGAAGCTGTGTTGTAATGGCTCCATATAGAGCGTGTACCAACCAGCAGTCGCCTTCCCCGGGTTCTTTCATGGGCCCCCTCCCGGCTCTGTTTTCATAATAAACATTCCACTGCTAATTTTGCAGGATTTCTGTCTGCCTTCAGTGGGAAGAGAGTGAGGCACAGCAAGAGACAGAGTGAGAGAGTCTTTGCACAATGCGTGCTCTCATCGTCCTTGTGCTCCTGGCCGTCTTGGTCATGGCCGCTACTTGCTATGGTAGGTAAGCTTCTTTTACTGGGTGGAGCAACAGCTCCAACGCTGCAGACATCTTTGGGTCTGTTCTAATGCGATATATTCACCTTTAACCCTGCAGATGTGTTCTTCTGATCTGTGGTGTGTAAAAGACTGTGAATTCCATGTGACTTACGCATGTTGTACTCTTTCTTTCCCCAGAGTCCCACGAGAGCATGGAATCCCATGAGTATCTCAGTAAGACTGCTTTCCTATTTTCTTGAATTCAAAGTGCACTACAGAGATCTCCAAGGCCATTTCCTTGTACTTTACTGTGGGGATTAAATAGACAGAACCTCTTAGTCCAGGGATACTAAATTTAATGGGCGACAGAGCGTCAGGATAAATAGGAAGAAGGTTAAAATGGAATTCACATATTTGGGCACAATCGCAACCGCTGTGCTTTGCAATATATATATAATTATATATATATATATATATATATAAAATAAAAACTGGAAGACACAGAGTCATGAGTTTAGATCCCTGCTGCATGTACCTAAATCAGGTTGAATGGCAACAGAAAAGGATATTGCTCAAAAAGCTAAGGAGGGTACTGCAGAAGCCAGTAATACAGGCTGTCCTTAGGCAAGGATGGGGAGAAAACCACTCTCTGCACCTTGGAAGAAGCAGGTGGGATGTGTAGGCAGGAGGGATCCTTGTTCTGGAAGAGGAAGTTAGTGTCACAGGAGAAGCATGTGAGGGTGGAGAGTCACTTAGGAACGAGCAGAGAGTTCAAAGCTAAAAAGAAACTAAACCATCTGGGAGAATGACTTCACAGAGCAGCTAGTCAGAAACACAAGTGGGAGCCAAAGCCAGAGACTCCTCCATGCTACAGTGGGACTGTGTTGTTCCTCAAAAAGGACAGAAGGCACTTTCAGGCCCTCACTTCAAAATTTCCGTAGAGACCTTTGCACTGTGATTGCCCAACCTTGGAGGCAGATAAACTTGTTCAGGCCCTTCCTGTTTTCCATCGTAGCTTCACAATCCTGCTAATTCTACTGTGTGTGTCCAGACCTCCCTTGATCTGTGCCACTTGGCACCTATCTCTTGTCCCAGCTCCACCCAGCCAGAGGGGGCTACGGCAGCAGCTTTCCCCAGGGTGGCTTGAGAAACAGGAGAACAAAAGCAGCATGTGTGCTTCCACAGAGGTTGCATTTGCAGAGGGAGAGCTTGTCAATGAGCCAGCAGGGCAGGCAGGAGGGAATACTAGAAGGTCCTGGATCTCACTGTGTGTGGGAGGGCAGACAAGGAGATTGTCACAGATGTGGGAGAGGCCTTTGTGGAAATCAGGTCTTGCTAAAGGTGTTTATCTACTCTGAATCACCTCTTGCCTTCCCAGACCCCTTCCTCAACAGGCAAAGGGCCAATGGCTTCATACGAGATGACACGGGACTAAGAGCTGTTCTTCAGGAGAGGTACGTTATGGCATCAGAACACTGAGGGTGGGAGCATGGAGAGGTATCCCTCTGCCAAGCACAGGCTGGTACGATGGGAGAAGCCACAATGACTCCTCAGAAACCTCAGCCCCTCTCTCTGCTTGAGCCAACCCTGGGAGAACCATAGAACCATTAAGGTTGGAAAAGATCACTAGGGTAATCTAGCCCAACCCTCAGCCCATCCTCACCATGCCCACTACCCATGTCCCTCAGTGCTACAGCCACATGGTTCTTGAACACCTCTCAGAAAGCAGAGTGGGTCCGTGCATTCAAGGACGTGTTCTGCACTGGAGGAGTTCTTTTTAAATTTGTATGAAGGAAGGAGTAGCAAAAGGAGGGGGAATCAGTGTGGGCCAGCCAGAAAGGAAGCTCAGTTTGAGATCTTGTTCCAGTCTTCAGGTCTTGTGCAGAATTTGCATAACTTTTTCTAAATTGCAAGGCCTTCTGTGGGCTTCTTTTCCTCATCTACAGAATGCAGATACAGGCAGTTTTACATCTTATGCAGGGCTTGTGAAAATAAAGGCTGAGGCACAGAAGGGAAACCCTCTCAGCAGTACCGGGTAGCCCCGTAGCAGGAAGCTCCTTGCTCTCCTTTCTTCATGTGTGGGGTTAGGGAAGAGCAGAAGAGCTGGAGGGATCAAACTGGGGGACTGTTCCTGCGGCACTGGGTTGAGGCAGGAGCCACCCTCTTATCCCCATCACCCTACTTAGCCGTGAAGTAAAAGGTTACCTAGGAAGGCAACCACACCTGCTGTAGTCACATTGGTACCCTGGGTGTGGTGAACACTGGTATGCCAGGGTCTTGGTATCCTGGTGGTAGAGGCTGGGATGGACCCTTAGACCTGGTAAGGCAGAAAAGGGCCATAGACAGATATTTAAGATAACCCCCCTGATTTCTTTTTGCAGGATCAGGGAACGTAATAAGGCACCTCAGGAACGTCAGAGGGAGATCTGTGAGGACTTCCACCTGTGTGAACAGTACGCTCTTAACCATGGCTATCCTGCTGCTTACAGGCACTATTTTGGGAGGAGGAGGAATAAGTAAAGATGGTCTGTCCCCACCCTGGGGCTTGGACCTCAGGGTAACCTCCTAGGAAAAGCAATAGCTCTGAAACATATTCAGTTGCTTGTGTCCCTGTATGTTATCCTGCCTGCTGCTTCTCTCCCATGTAGCCATGGATTCCTACACTGTGTTAATTAGCGCTCAGCTGACGTAGCAGAGATCAGAGAGAGTTCAGGATGTGGGTGTTTGCTGCACAATAAACTGCTGGTTTGATACTATCATCTCATGACTCACAGTATCTCAGGGGATGACTTTTCATGAAAAAGCCGAGTTTCTTTATCATAGAACCTGGTGCAGATAATGGAAACAAGTCCTTACCACACAATCACGTGAGGTTTGAAAGAATGTACAATGGTTTTGCTCCGGGGCCTACAACTGACTTATTTGAGACATCAGTGGCAAATTTCAGTTCCCAGCCTTAGGACATCTTAAAATGGTCTGGTGTTCAGAAGGCAGGGTAAGATGCACTTTCTGAAAACAAAATCTCTTTGAGATTTCCTCACTTGGGTTAACAACATCCATGTGTCTGTGTAACTCTAAAGACAAAGTTGGTATGAAAACTAGTGACAGAAAAAAACTGCCAATGGCATCCTGTCCTCCCAGCCACCCTTTGATCCTGGTGTATGGTGCTCCTGTAGAAAGGAGTATGTGGTCCAGATTTTATTCATATTTTCATTTGGAGTGCTGTTTTATCTCCATTCTTCCAGGCAACTTTAGCTTTAGCCTCTTACTTTGAAATATTATATGGAAATGGTCGTTTTTTATTTCTTCAGCTAAAACCAAGAATGCAGACATAAATTCTCCTTGGCTCAACACTTGCTCTTGTTGACACAGAAAATCAGTTTGAGTCATAGAATCACTAAGATTGGCAATACCAATAAGATCATCAAGTCCAACCATCAGCCCCTGCCTGTGGCTGCTTTAGACCATGTTTCTTAGTGTGACATATACCCTTTTCTTGAACACCTCTAGAAATGGTTACTCCATCACCTCCCAGGGCAGCCTGTTCCAGTGCATCACTACTCTTTCAAAGAAGATTTTCCCGATATCTGACCTGAACCTCCCCTGGCACAACTTGAGGCCATCACCTTTTGTCCTCTCACTGTTACCTGGGAGAAGAGGCCGACACCACCCCTCTACCACCTCCTTTCAGGTCATCGTAGAGAGCGATAAGGTCTCTCCTGGGCTGCTGCTCCTCCATACTGAACAACCACAGTTCCCTCAGCCGCTCCCCATCAGACTTGTGCTCTAGGCACTTCACAGCTTCATTGCCCTTCTATGGACAGGCTCCCCTGCTCTGACATATTTCTTGTAGAGAGAGGCCCAAAATGGAAAGTAGTATCCCCTCGTACTCCTTTTGTTTCCTCTGGTGTCACTCTGAACCCATTAGGGGGAGGATAGCTGGGAGCCAAAGCATCAGCGAAAGAGGGGACAAAAGAGGGATTCAGATCTGAGAAGCAAGGAGCAAGTCCTGTCCTGTGTGGTGAAGAGGCCATACGATGGCTACATGCCACACAGAAGGGCCTCTGGGAGTGGCAAGTGGCTGAAGGAGGCAGTGGGTCTCCGTCTTGGTAGCCACTCTCTCTGTCACCCCGGTGGCATCAGGGACACCAGCCAGAACTCATGGCTCCCACCCCTCTGTTCTGCTCACTCTGTCTTGGAGGCAGCAGGATGCAGCCACAGCTCTTTGGACACCCATCGGTGTGGGGTGTGCAGGTGTAAAATCCTCAGTCTCAGCTCAACACAGCTTGTTTCAGTTCACACATCTCCAGGTTTCCCCAGTGACCTGCAAATTAGAGAAAAAGGAAAGATTACAGCACGCTGTCAAAGTCTATAAGGTATAAAGTATCAAATTGTTGAATATTCTATGAAATCAAATATAGAGCCAAATCTACCTTCTACAGTAGAAACATACGTCTTTTCAGAAATATGCTTTGTGGTTTTGCCAGCTTGGCAGATGAATCTTTGGGAAGAAAACAGATTTATTTATTGAAAACACTTCTGATAGGAAACTCCACCCTGACAGTTGCTGAGGTTTTGTCCAAAGTGAGAGAGAAATGAGTGTTGTGAAAAAAAGAGCTGTTCAGATTGAGTATATTTGCACTCTCATTTGTTCTGCGTGTTCCTAGGGAGATGAATGTTAAGATCACCAACCAAAGCAAAGCTTTCATACCTTCAAGTCAACAAGTCTGTAGCGTCTGGGTTTGTCTTGACACCATGACACCACCAAAACAGAAGGCATGGGGTTAGTGCTGTCTGGGTTTGTGTCCAAAAATATCTAGCACTTCCAACCTCCGGTTTACCAGAATAAATAATGAATAATATCAGCTTTCAGAGGGTTTTCATTAATGGAAGTGATAATCAAACATGCTTGAGGGACTACACACTGATTAAAAAGCTAGGAAGAGAAATAAGGCTGTTTGGATGACTAGAAATTTCTCTGATTTCTATGTAAGACGAAAGACTGTGTTTATAATGATCAGCAGAATCTCCAGTGGCCGTGACTGCCCTTGGGAGACTTTTAATTCTGTAACTCTGTGTGTGGGGCTGTGGAGGACCAAATGCAAAGTGGAAGAAGATGTGATCCATGTGCTGTGTGGGATGTGACTTTGGAAACTTGTCTGGCATGGTGGAATATGGGAATATGGGGTACTGGTAGAGCAAAGCATTTCATCATGAGGAGGAAGAGGAGGTTTAGTTATATTGTGTGTGCGCAGGAGCACTGTCTGTTGCCTGACTTTGAATAAATGTCATTTAGCCATAAGCTGAAATGTCACCATAGTGCAGGCCATACGCAATGGAAATCCAGCATTTAATACAGAACTATGATACTCACTAAGATTCTGCTGAACTGAGGAGACAAAAACACAGCTTGAGGTTATTTCAAATACATGGTTCGTTGGTTGATGGGTTGGTTTGTTGGTTGGTTACCAGTACTACAAGCAGTGCAGGCTCTGGATGCTCCTTGGTGGGTCTGAGCAGGGACAGCAGGGATACTTCCACACACATGGAGCTTTGCAAACACCATCATTCCTTGGAGAACATGCTGACATGAGCTGTCAGGAGCACAGTCCTTCCTTTGGGTAAGGGCCTGGCGAGAGCCTGTTCCCAACATGTACCTCTTGATGTACCAAGTAACCATAGTCACCCAAGTTCTGAAGAGTAAAACACCTCTGGAGTCTCGAGGCTTATTTGATGTTGAGACAAGAGAAGCCAAGCCAATAGCCTCCAAACTGGGAAGATTTCCAGGAAGAAAAAATAAAGGCTCCAACTCTCTGTTTACCAAAGATCCCGATACTGTAAACATCTCAAATCTCTGCAATGGTTTGTTGAAACTGTCTGAAGTGAAAACCTACTGTATATTTGCCCCATGAAAAACATTTTATGGGTGTCTTTTCCCTTAGAGGTATGAGTGTGGTTGGGGAAAAGGGTCACCATCAGGTTCAGACTCATTTTCCACATGGGAGAGTCCCATCACACCAAAGCATCTGCTTCACTTTTGGATGCGCTGGTCGCTCTCCTGGCTTTCCTGCAGGAAGCTGAATCACTTCTATGTTTACAATAGAAGTGATTTTTTTTCCAGTTGTTTTTCTTCAACAGACCTAGTCAAAATCTCAGATAAAGTCTTCTGGAAATGCCATGAGTCCTGAGATGGATGTCCAAATGGCTGCCAGGACCCAAGGTTTTGTGGCCCAAAGGACAGGCTTTGTTTTGGAGCTCAGACCCAGGAACACAAGCCAGAGCCCTGATCTCTCCAGGCAATTACAGGATATAAAACGATGCTCGAAAGCAGGCTCCAGAGTGCCTTGGTAACCTCCAAGAACACTCCGAGTGTAGGGAGAGCAGCAAAGGAAAAGCAGACATGAGGAAGCTACTGGCACCTCTGATCTTGACTCTGGCCCTGGCAGTGCACTGCTGCTGTGAGAAAGGTAAGGAAAGCGGGCATCTTCCTTGGGAACACTGTTGTATCTTAGTGTGGGAGGCTGTACCACAGTAGTAAATCAGAGGGATTTGGGGGTAGACAGCCTTATCTCCTACTGGGTGTTTTCTTCCGCTGGTCAAAAAAATAAACATTTGCATCACTGAACTGCAGCAGAGAATTCCAACATTTTGACATACTGAAGCATTAAACCAGTTTAGCAGTTGGGTGAGCTGGCAAAGGCATGCTGGATGTTCAATTTTGAGTTAGCAAGGTGAGCTGCAGGGCAGAGCTGTGTCAAGAATAGGGAGGGAGACTTTATTCCTGCACTGGAGTGTTGTAGAATCGCAGAGATAGGCACTGAGTCAAGTCTTCACCTGCTGAAAAATGTGAAATGAGGAGAACTCTGAAGGGGAAAAAAAACACCTATTGATAGTTAGAAAAAAATGGGAGTTGTCCCATTGAATAAAAGCACATCCTATTTGGAAATGATTCAGGCATGGTGACATTATGATCAAGAGAGAGTAATGCGGTGGTTAGCACTGGAGTTGATGGAGACAGAGGGAAGGGTGGGAAGATCAGAAACAGCAAGTGCTTCTCTCTGCAGCGGGAAAAGAGAAGCCAAGTAGGAAGGGGCCCTGTCTGCCTGTGTTATCTCATTCAGCATTAAGTTTCATTAAGTCCTTGGCATCAGACATGTCATGATTCAATACTGGCAAATATATTTTGTTTGATCTGTGTTTTCCTGCTGTCAGACTCTTGCTCACTTTCTCACTGTTGAGTGTGTCTCTGCTTTTTTTGTTAGCTGTTACCATGTTCCAGATTGCTTAACAGCCTTGGAGTAACTTCTAATTTTTATTTTCATTTTTGAAATCCAAGGAATGTATACATTGCTTAAAAATAGAACTACAAACAACTCTTCTCACACAAAGTCTTTGTTTAAGCACAGTTTTGTTTGGTTTGTTGGGTTTTTTGTTTTGTTTTGTTTTGTTTTTTTGGTCTCCACAGCTCTTTCTCTGCCTGTAAGCACACTTATGCCAAATACCTAGTGAAATAGTGGGAGAAAAGAGTTGTGAACTAGTCCTGTGTGGGAAAACCAAGATGAAGAGGAGATCTACCATGTCTGTTAGAAGACAATTTGCTTGGATGTTTGTAGGGAGTACTAAGGATTAAGATTATGATTAAGATTGAAAACAGAAATACAGTGTGTGAATTTGTCCTGGGAGGGCTGGTGAGCCGGATATCTCAGCCCTCAAATCTACAAAGCTGGTAGAATTGATCCTAAAGTGTAAATCCAAAAGCATAGCAAAGTATAGAGTTGATCCTAATTTTTGGCCCTAATTCTCTTTGCTGTCAATATCTTGTGATTTCTACCTAGAGTCAGGGAAATCGCTCTCTCCAAAGATAGGAGAGATGCTCAGCTATCTAAAGGGTGGGCTGTAAGAAAGATGGGGACAGATTCTTTGGCAGGGTGTCTTGTGACAGGGCAAGGGGAAATGATTTCAAACTAGAAGAGGGGAGATTTAGACTGAATAGAAGGAAGAAATTTTTTAAATAAGGATGATGAGGCACTGGCACAGGTTGCCCAGAGAGGTGGTGGATGTCCCCTCCCTGGAGACATCCAGGCTGGAGGGGCTCTGAGCACGCTGATCGAGCTGTGGATGTCCCTGTTCATTGCAGGGGAGTTGGGCCAGATGGCCTTTAAGGGTCTCTTCCAACTCAAATAATTCTATGATCTTCTGGTCCTGTCCAAATCTTGGGTTTTACTCAAATGGTCCTTTCCCTCCTGCTGTACCTGCTCTTAGCAAGGATGAGGATGGAGGAAAAGGAAGGTCTGCCTCAAGTTTCTGCTGTGATGTATGACTACTGTATCATTTTACCCTGTTATAAGGAAGATGAAATTAAATGCATCCAATCATGATGGGTGAATTTTGTGGTGGATAATTCTTTCCCTACTTTCTGGGTGTTGATAAAACCTTTTTTTTTGGGAGGGACTGACCTTTTGGAAAAGGGAGGGAGCTGGATTCATTCAGTAAACAGAGCGATTCACTTAGAGAGAGAAGCAGAAGAGCAGACAACACAAGCAAGTTCCTGTCTGTCTGTCTGTCTGTCTTGTAGATCCCAAAGAGCCCTCAGGATCTCCCAGTGCCGCCAGTGAGTATATTGTTGTGACTGACACTTAGCTCTATTCTCCTGTATCTTCTTCCTTTCTTCCCTTTGATGGGTTCAAGGGATGAACAAGAATCATACTGCATCTCCCTTTCATGAAACTGTGTGACGTAGGAGGAGCAACGTGTCTGGTCTCCATGCTTCTCTGAGTTGGCGTCAGAATCCTCTCCGAAGGGACTGCTGTGCCCCCAGCCTCTTACAAGAGCAGAACGTGACCCAGGGCCTCCAAACATTAGTCTTTGGATCTGCTGGTCAAACAGTCTAGTGCATAGGACAACAGAGAAGAAAGGTTTTGTATCTGAAGGCGAGTTCCTTCCTTGGCAGCTGCTGGGGGTTGCAGTCCTTCTTCTGTTGGATTGCCCATGCTGCAGGGAACTGCATACCTCAGAGTGTCCATCGGTTTCACAGCAAGCTGATCCTGACAGAAATCTGCATGGAAAATCTCCCTTGTTCTTTCTTGTGTCTCCATTTTCACACCTTACTGGGTAACACTGCTGCTGGTGAGCATGGAAATTGATATTTCTCCAGTGAGCCAACACAAACTTGGACTGGGAAAGAGAAAAAAACCCGAAGTGTTCAGGGAAAGGGGGTGATTTCTGACAGGCTGTTATTCGGCCATTTCTGTGTAGTCAATATCCTGCACAAGGGAACCTGACTAAACCTAGAAGACAGAAAGCAAGCCAAGACTCTGAAGTTAGCTGGGCTAGGGAAACAGAGTGCCATTCCCTTCATTTTCTCCTTACTCATATTTTATTCTGTCATGACTTTGCCTACTGAGCATTTGCTGTGGACTCATATCATGCTGTGTGATAAGGGAATGGAAATTAAGAAAGAGCCCTTGTTTCATGTAGATGTGCAGGTTGGGGAGAGGGGGGATCCCAGCTGTAGGGCTTTGAGTGCACAGTTGAGTGGGGAAAAATGAACTGGCAGTTGGGATGAGCTGCAGCAGTCATCTGCTTGAGAAGAGAGAGAACAATCACTTTTCAGGGGCTAGGCTGGTCTCTGATTTTTACAGACCACGGCCCTGCGTCTCTAACCTGCTGTGTTCTCTCTTGGTAGGCATCACAGTTGAAAAGGAAGTTGCCAATGCCTTTGTGAAGAGGCAGAAGAGGTTCGACATGTATGAATGGTAAAATCATGAGTCAGGCTGAGAATTGGGCTCCAGAGGGCTTTTTGGAAAAGGGGGTGGGATGTGGCAAAGCAATCCTTTGCTGTACATCTACACATCGTGCCTAGAATTAAAAAGTCAGTAAGAGGCTGCCACTGATAGATAATTTGTTCTTTTTTCACAAATATCCTTTCAGGAGTTCAATTGCTGGTCTTTGTTATTCCTTCCCATGGAGAAAGACAGCACTAGCTAATGGGGTCAGCAGGATACAAGTTAGAAGCTGCTCAAACTTGCAGAGACATCAAATCCAAATTCCAGGATAGAGAGCATCATCACAGATCCCTGGCCATTGCCTCAACCTCCATACAAGGGAGCCACAGCTCTGTTGCAGTGCTGAGGCTAAATCTGAAGCTGTAGGTCCCACACCCATTTGTGCAGAATATCCATTCGTTTGAGGGTGGTGAGGCTCTGGAACAGATTTCCCAGAGAAGATGTGGATGCCCCATCCTTGGAGGCATTCAAGGCCAGCTTGGATGGGGCCTGGGCAGACTGATCTGGTGGGTGGCAGCCCTGCCTGAGGCACAGGGGTTAGAGCTCAACAATCATTAAGGTCCCTTCCAACCTAAGCTGTTCTATAATTCTATGATCTAGGCAGAGAGATTTGGAGAAATCCTAGATAAAAACATTTGGAGAAATTTGAGCAAGAATGCTCTTCAGATATTTCCTAGAAGGAATTGTTAAGCCACAGTCTCAAGTAGGCCTGTATCAAGAATAATTATTATTCAATCTGTCTTTGGATTGGTAGGATGATGGTTTTACTTAGATTACAGAAAACTGGGAGCTCCCATCTACAGAGAAGAGGATCATAGTAGGGTAGCAGAGGAAGTCACTCATGTTGAGACCTGGAGTGATTATAAACAAAATGAAATTTAGATGAGAAACTACTGACTGCCTCTGTACAGGTGGTGGGCTTCCATAAAAGTAGTTTTGCAACGAGCATAAATGAGGAAGGACTAAGGCTTGCTGTATTATTCAATCACAAGGTAAGGTTAGTCTGGAAATACAGATGCAACAGATAGAACTCAAGGGTGCTGCAGGGAATTTCCAATACAGAAATAAAGTAATAACTTGTGAGAATACTTGTAAGTCCTCTCCTGTAGCAGCATGTGCAGGAAAGATTAACCGAGTCTGCAAGAGGAGGTGAGAAAGGCATCCAGTGTGTGTAGCTGAGACTAAACAATTTGGGTTTGCTCAGCATGGCAAAACAAAGCTGTGAGAGGGAAAGGATTGCTGTCTACAACAAAAGTGAGAGTGATGAGACAAAACCATGTAAACTAAAGAAGGAGAGTGGAGAACAGGAAAACGAGCAGAAACTGAGCACAGATGAAGATAAGCAAGAAATGCTAAAATAAAATAATTATAAAATAAATAATATATATGTATACTTTAAAAGACTGTCATGTAACCGGGGAATGATGCTGGGGACAAAGACAGAACAGAACAAAAACCCCAACACAACCAAGCAAAAAACTAACTCTACAAAAGCCCTAAGTGCTTCTATGGTCTCCTTTGCTGGTGAAACTCCAAGGACAGTTGTTTCAAGCTGCGTTTACTTCCCATTTCTCCCAGCATTTGTCCAGGTCTATCCCTATATAGGCAGATATTTAACCTGCCATGAGATGTCCCCTGCTGGAGCACTCTGGGAAGTCACTCCTCACATTGCTGGAGTGTGAAACCTCTCCAATTCTGCTGACTGAATGTGTAGAACTGCATCTTTCTCTTTGTTCACTCCAGGTACTCTGAGTATTACAAAAGCCCAATGGAGCAGATGCGTGAGCGTTGTGAAAGCTACCCTCCCTGTGACTATCTGTCTGAACAAATAGGATTTCCCATGGCCTACAACCGTTTCTTTGGGAGATACTAAGGCTGGGATGATTATTTTGATCATCTGACCGTTCTGAATCCCCCGGCAGAAAGAATCTTGTGGATAGGAAGAAGGAAAGAAGGACATCTACCCTGAGACCTTCTTCCATTGTCTCCTTTGCCAGCTGAAACACAAAGGCAATGACTATTCCACTTGTCTGGATTGCTTGCTTTCATCAGAAATGTTTATTTTCTGTTATCTTCTGTGGTATTTTCAGTGCCACTAGGAATGGTTGAGAAGACTCTGTGTTACCTGCTTCCTTTGTAAATGCTATTATTACATAGCCAGAAATCATGTCCCAGTATACTGTTCTTATTATTCTATCACAAAATTTGCCTGTTTAACATCAAAGTTTAAATCCCCAGAAGTATGTTTGAAGACATTTTAGATGAGCCCTTCCATTTGTGTGCTACATTCAGTGACTGTGAAAAATGAATTGGAAATCTCTTATTGTTTTTGTTACAATTGATTTCTGGTGAAACCGAGTATACCAAAGCAGAACAAAAAACCACCTCTCTCTCTGATGCTTTAGCTTTTGTGCTTGAAATTAAACATGTCAGTGTCTCCCCAAAAGCAAACAAAATAAAGCAATGAACTTTATAAAATAGAAATAAAGCCGTTCAACGTGGATTGGAGTTCGGACAGCATTTTGTTCATTCAAGGTGATTTGCCTCTCTCTTTATGTATATGTATAAAAGTATATATATACACATATCTTCTTCAATCTGCATTACTTCATTCTGTCTCCCTGTATGAATGTTATGCATCAGCAACTTTCAGCAGTCTCCCTTGACACAGCCTGTCAAAATATATTCCCTGGGAGGTAGATGGCAAATCCTATCTCCAACACTGTTGAGCCTCAAGCAACTGAGAAACACCAGATCTCTTTGTTTTTATGTATGCTGGTGCATCCATTCCCAGATGCTGATTGCAATACGTACTTCTTATGTAAAATAGTTGGTATGCTGCTTTTCTCTGTTCCTCTGTACAACCTGTTTCTGCTGTTAAGGAGATGTCTGGAAGGTAGAGTGGGATCCAGACTAACGGGATTTTCTTCCCCCCTCCTCTGCTCCATTGCAAATCAGCAATCATAGAATCATAGAATCACAGAATCGTTTGAGTTGGAAGGGACCCTTAAAGGCCATCTGGTCCAACTCCCCTGCAATGAGCAGGGATGCCTACAGCTCAATCAGGGTGCTCAGTGCCCCTCCATCCTGACCTTGGATATCTCCATGGATGGGCATCCACCACCTCCCTGGGCAGCCTGTGCCAGTGCTTCACTAAATGACTACACCAAGATTCAGGTAATGACTCCTATATACCATTAGAGTGGTGGAGAGGATAGCCAGATTTGTAATGATTTGCTGCCTACTGAATTCAGAATTCCTCTGGAAGACCCTACACTAAAGTAAGGACATGGGATAAGTCTACACAGATGGCTGCTGTGTGCAAAGCCCTCCTTTGGCAAGCTGTTATGGCTTGCTCTGGGTATACTGACCTTGGCCAAGGAGAAAACGTTAATAAGTACCTCTGCTTGTCTTGGTCAAATATCTGAGAGTGGTTCCTCTATTGACACAAAGTGATGCCCACAGAAAAACTCACCTTTGAAGGGCATCTAGTAAAATGAACAACACTCTCATTGGAAGCAGTGAAAACATTGCCAGGAAAATACCAAAGAGATTAGTGAGCTCTAAGTATCTGCTGCATGAATGTGAGTGTTTGTTGATGTTGCATGGTTCTTTTGGTAGAAATAAAATCGAATTTTCAGTCAATATTTACATATTTCTTTTAGTTTTACATTTCTCTTCTCCTTTTGATAAATATTTTTTTCTGGGAAGGTGAACATTAACGCCTTGATCATGCAATCTGCACTGCGTCACCAGACCTTTATATGGCCTTTGGAGACCTGAGTGTGCAAATCAGATCACAAATGCAATGTTGGATTGGAGCAGCTCGATTTTCACCCACTCAAGGGACACTTCAATACCATTACTCATCCTCTGCTGCCATCGTATGGCCATTGCATTTATCGCCATAGCTGTGCGTGCCCACTTCAAAACCTCTCTGACCAACTTATTACGAATAACAGGCAATGAGAAGTGGGCTTCGATGATCTGTGTTACAGTCAGAATGAAATACTGGTAATATTTGCTCTTTTTTTTTTTTTTTTTGTACAGAATTATTGCCGGAGGTCATGGGTCTTTGCACGTGAGTGACTCATTGCCCTTTAATTGGAAGGACGACTGCAAAGCGGCTAGCAGGGAGAGATTTTTCTCGATGTAGAATCTGCATTTATGCACTCATTCTGAGTGTAACCATGTAATCAGGTCAACAAGGTGCCACTCTGCAGTAGTGGAGGTGGAGGAATGGCAGCATGCTATTAGGAACTGGGAGAAGCTAAAGAGGAGAGAGACATTTATGTTATCTCTGCCTCCAGATGGGATCCCAGTCTACCGTGCTTTTCTGGCTAGGCTTTATCAGAGCTTTGCAGGTGATGAAAATGACTTCCTAAACTCTCAGCCGGGGAGTACTCTCCACCCTAACTTCACATATACTCCTCAGCAGAGAGCTGTCTTAGAACTCTCCAAGTCAGTTTCCCTTCTCTTTGCAAGAACAAGAGTGCAAGATACCTTGGAATTAAGAGAATTATCAAGGCAAAAGACAGCTGCTGAAGTTGGAGTGAAGAATCAACTCATAAAGTCTCAGTGCATCCAACCCTTGTTTGTGGATTATGGGCACACTTCTACCAGTAAGCTGACTGTTGGGCGTGATCAGTGACATCTGAATTGCTTTAAGAATCCACTGGGTGATCTTTGGTCAAAGAACTGTCACCAGAATTGGAGAGTGAAATACAAACTCCAGAACTCAAGAAAAAAAAAGAGAAAGAAACGAATGCAAGGGTTCCCTGCTTGAGCTCAGTGTTTTCTACAATGTCCTTGGGAGGACTCCAGGATGTCGATGCTTCTGCTGGCCAGCATTCTGTTGCTGATCTTGCAAAGACTGGTAAGAGGGGTAAACACTGTGTTTTATCTGAAATGGCGAAATCATGTGTCCTACTGAAGTAAAGCTTTTTTTTTTTTCTTTTAAATAAATTTAAAATATAATCTCCCAGGAGCTTTGGATTAATTCTCATAGAATTGTTCTTCTCCTTTTCTAGCCTGTTTCAGCTGAGATTCTGCCAACAGCAGTGTGCTGTTGGATGGGGCAGTGACCACATTGCTCTACTTCTTGTGAATTTTAGCTTCCCCTCAAAGAAATTACAGTATCATTGAGAAATAATTGGCATTCTCATATGGTTCATGGACCAGAGCAACTTCAGAAGCTAAGAAGAGTATTGAATAATTAGTGTGTCCTTTCACAAACAAAATATATTAGAGATTACGTAAAACCTCACTCATGTTTTAGTGTTTATTTACATGACAAGTCCATCTGGCCTCACTGGGACAAAGTGGATAAATAAAAGTTTTGGCACAGTGCTGCTGCGTTCTCCGTGCTGAACATCCTGCTCTGGAGCCAGAATATGTCCATGGGGTATGATAAGACAGAAAGAAGAAATTCACCTATGAGATGTGTTCAGGCTGCACTGCCCCTGACATAATGTTTTGCTTATTCTTTCCTTCTTCAAAATCACTTACAAAACATGAGCAGAATATTGATTTCCATGCAGTATAGGTCTGTCCTATTGGCCCTATCCTCTTGCCCTTTGAAGTGAAAACTGTCCATATGTCTTCAGTGACATTGATCTCCATAAAATAAGAACTCTAGCATTCTGGTTGTTATTTGCTGAGATGGAGCTTGGATCCAAGGTTGCTCAGGAAGGGCTCATCAAAGATGCCTGCTTTCTGTGCCTTTTCTGCCAATAATGAAAAACTGAAGGGAGTAGGAAGGGGAAAATCTGTCTTGCATTTACAGAGATACACACAAAAAAAATCGTACCTCTGATGTTAACCATAATTTGCTTTTGCATTGCAGGCAGGGTCCCACCTTATGATGGATATGGCTCTACATTCCTTTGATGACCAGTACCTGGGTTGCAGAGAGCAGATGATGGAAGAACTGGAGCGGGGAGACTATTTCCAGAAGGAAATAGCTGCTAATAAGAACTATTCGAGCCTCTGGAAGAAGGCTCAGGAAGCTTTGTTGAAGAGCTCTGTAGGTCTCCTGAGGGAGATGCATGACAGTCATGCCACCGCCCTCATGGCTTACACCATGAATTCTTCCCTGCACTCTCAGCTGAATTGGGCCACATCCACAGCAGGAAGGTCTCCAGAGCAATACAGACACAACTTCAGCTTCAAATATTTTCACTTTTACCTAACGACAGCCATCCAGATAATGAAGCAATGGCAGAGCAGCAAGGACAACGTAGGGAAACGCCACTGCTACCGGGTGCACAGAGGTGTAAAGGACTTATATATTAAGGCTACAGTTGGCAGCATGGTGCGATTTGGCCGTTTCACCTCCACCTCTCGCCTCTGGAATGAAGCCCAGAAATTTGGGAATGAAACTTTGTTTACGGTGACAACCTGCCTGGGAGCAGCTATGCAAGGCTTTTCTTACTACACGTCTGAGAAGGAAGTCCTCATTCCCCCTTATGAGATATTCCTTGTCAAAAACTTCTTTCGGACACGGTGTGGTAACCGGCTGCACCTGCATTCTGTGGGGAACTACAGCAAGTACCACTGCCAGCTCTTGGAAGGTATTGTATATGCCCCTTTTAGCAGGTGGGATGCAGGCCAGCCTGGTCTCCAGTAGCTCCACCAGCCCACACCAGATGTACCTACAGAGGGCCACCTGCTGCACAGCAGGCCTCAGGGTTCTTGGCAGCCTCTGCTTTCTTATCTGCTATTGCAAAGATGCTGCAGGACACATACACTGCTTTCCCAGCCTTCCTTATTGCAAGGACAGATGAGATTTACTGGCAACTTGAATTCAGACACGTCAGGCCTCAGGACTACACAGGACTTTAGTGCAGTACTCCTCTGGCAAGCTCAAATAAGTGTAAACCAAACAACCATGCTTCATTCCTGTTCTCTTCCTGTGGCAGAAGACAGAAGAGGTAATGACTGGCAAAACGCACGGTATCAGTTTCCTGGCTAAAGAGATAACTCTTTTGTTGAAAGACCTCAATGGGTTTGTTCCACAGCCTTGTCCTAAGAGTGCACCACCAATATGGGATCCTGCTTTTGTCCATTTGGAATGAGAATTTTTGCCCAACTCTAAGCCAGAGTAGTAGGTAGACTTGAGGAAATGTCTCCTTGGGGCAAAGGGTGTTAGAAAGTGCAGGAAGTCCTAGGCAGTCAAAGGAGATTTAAATGACTGCTCTCTCAACTTTCTTTCAGCTTCAAGAATCAAGAACGGTGGTTCTCCTGCCTCTGCCGCCATCATTCTTCCTAGTGTAATTGGTGTTTTCTTGTGCTTGGCCAAGCAATGACCGATTCTCTGGCTACATCCAGATATATACACTTGAATAACAGGCAAGAAAAAAACCAGCTGGACGAACTGCTTGGCTTTCTGAGCAGCTCCATGAAAGCTTGGTGCTGCCATTCCATTGGAAATCCAATGTCAAGAAATGCAGAACTTTAGGCACCTGAGAAACGCTAGCATTGGAAATGAGGGCACGTAAGGAATGTGAGTGTCCTTGTTTTTTGAGAAGACTGAAATGAGTTGTCTGACACTCAGTATTTCTGACATCAGATATAGATGCATGCAATGGCAGAGACCATCATGTAATTATTTAAATGTAGTATCGTGTTCTATCAGACTGAACAGCTTCTGCTACAGAAATCCTGAAATGTGTTTGCCTGTGCAGTTTGAACAGATTAAATGCTGAACTATTTTACGATTAGCTTGTTCTGTATGTATATTTCACACCATAGTTTTGTTTCTTTTGCTCTACCATTCATTTCAAATAATTGATTGACAGAACTTTATTATTTTTCCTAAATGCTCAGACACACTAAGTACAGATTTCAAACTGGGAAGATTAGAAACAGCTGTCACAGGTATGTCTTGAATGTGTGTGTTCAAGCTTGCTCGAACTCCTTCCTATGTGAGAATTAAAGGAAGCAAGGTGGACTTCTAGCACGTTGGCACATTTATGTCTCTTGCAACTTTTCTGTTATTGCTGGGATGCATTCTTCAATCATTTTAACAAAGATTTGGAATGCTTCACACGGCGGCCTCAGTACCCTGAAAGCCTCCTCTAAGCTGTCAGCTGCTACTTTCAGGCTTTTCTTTATGGATCTGTGTCCTCGGAGTAGGGTCTGTATGAAAGCAAAAAGTGAAGAGTTGGAGGATATAGAACGAAGCTTGAGCTGTTGTGATGTTTCACCTGAGGAGGAGCCGTCTTCTGTGGTACTCGGTGTCCCGTTCTGTTGCAGCATCTTAATGATATCAGCATAGTCCATGAGAAGTTCTGATACGTGGAGGGACAAAGCAGGTGAACTCAGTAACTGCTCCATAGCAGACTCAACAGTGCCAGGGAAATTATCGTGTCTTAACAACACTGCAACGAGTGCGCCCAAGATACTTCCTATAATCCCCTTATAATTCTCATAGATATCTTTCACTGCAGCCATTTTTTCCTGTAGAGAGATGATAGGACCGGTAATTTTAGCATACAACCTTTGCTTCATGCTTTCCTGTACATCTTTGTCTTTTGTTTCCATTGTGGCTTGCATCTCTTTTAAAGCATTGACCAGGAGCTGCAGGTTCTCTTTAATGCTGAAGTTTTCTTTTACTGTCATGATGGGGAAGTTGGTGCCAAGATGGTGATTAAGGATCCGGAATATTGTGTTGGTTGCAGAGACATAAATGTACACTAATTCATACAGGTTCTGGCAGGCCTTCAGCAGCCTTTCTTTGTCACTGCTTAAACCGAGGCGGGCTAACATTTCTGAAGGAGGTGTCTGGCTCTGAAAAGCAAACAGAGGAAATCCAGATGACACAGAGGGAGAAATACAGATATTTTCAGCTAGAATGTCACATTTCCGAAACGAATATTACAAATCATTGAACCACCTTACTCTCCCCACAAGACCCCAGTGTTAGAAAAAAACACAGAAAAAGCTCTTAGTCAGCCTTTACAGTGGTCTTACCAAACTGGTCAGCAAAATATGGTGTCAGAAGCTGCAGGTATGGTTATTCTTATGGATGCAGGAGTTATGGATCTGACCGTCAGCATGTCATCTGAAAAGCAATAGTAGAGGTGCAGATGGGTTATTTTCACCTTTGATATTTATTGGTAAAGTTGTCTAAGTCCTCTCAAACAATCTACACTACATCATCCTTAGAACTATAATCCTTCAGTTTGCATATAGTAGTGGGTATACATAAAATTAAACATATTACGGAAGTCTTCACATGTCCTACATGTTGGGCTTTTTTTATTGTTCTGAGAACAGTAAGTTATAGCATCCCCTTTCAGCAATGGCCATAGATACTTCTGCCATAGGCAGATGGATTCATGCTGTCTTTATTCTCTTCAGGAACAAAAGGCCTTTGGAGGACCTAAGAATCGTGAACTAGTGTGAAATAAATTGTACTGTGTTAAAATTAAAAGGAAGGGGAATTGAGGAAGAAAATGAGGAGAACTCGGGTAAACATCACACAATAAAATTAATGGCAAGCAGGCAGGCAGCAGGACCCAGCTGAAGCCCAGGCTCTGGATCCCTGACTCATCACATGCTGCTGGAAACCACCAGAGGAACACAGTGGAAACAGGATGAGATCACTGTCCTGTACACATTCAGCTGTTTGAAAGAGCACTTGGGCACAATCAGGTAGGCAGTCTGAATGTTTAACTCGAAAAGCATCTGGGAAAAAACATGCCTGGAGTTGGAGAAATAGACAGAAATATGGAAATGTATGTGGCCTGTCTAAAAAGTGAATTTTAATAAAGTGTCAATGTGAAGAATAAGAGATAATTTATGTTTAAGGGACGTAAAATCAAAAGAAATTATCAGAAGCTGAAAGAGTCATGCATAAAGAATAGATGCTATTGGTATTCTTCATAGCTTTCTAGTAGGTAAAATGTTCATTGAAATGCTCTTTCTCTTAAACATTTTGTCTTCTCAGTTTGTATAAAAGGGGGTTAACAAATGACCTTTCAATTTAGCATCAGTGAAGTGGAAAGGATTAATATCACAGTGAGCCAGAGTACAAGCCAACAACATCCCAGAAGCATAAGGAATCATACCTTGAGCTGGAAGGACTTTTTGTTTCCTGAAAGTCAAAACCTTTTACTGTATGTAACCTTTGCTTCCTGTAGCCTTAAGAAAGATAAGTTAAAGAGCTTATTCCCTTGACAGAGCTGCAAGGTAAGTGTCTGAAACAACAATGTACTGTGCAAAATACTGTGGAATAAAATCATGAGAGAACTGGCTTGTAGTTGAACGCTAGCACTAAAAGTTGGCTAGAGGAGTGTTGAGGTCGTTCTGCTTTTCCACAGTGATCTTGTTGGGGAAGATGTATTTAGTGAAATACAGCTGGGTTCACAGTTAGCTGATAATGCAGGAACTACAAAGGACAAAAATGGCACAACCGTATCTTTCAACAAGAAAAATCTAGCTAGTCTCCTACACTTGATTATTTGTAGCTATAACTGCGGTATGTGGGCGCCGAGAGCAAGAAGAGATTTATGTTGGAAATGCCTAACAGCGGCTCAGATTTGCAATAGAAGGGTTGAGAAAGCAAAAGTGTCACCAAAGAAACTGGTCATCCTACTCATTCACTGTTTGGCTCCATTGCAATGTAAGATGCGTGTGCTGAAGTCAGCAGCTGGTGATGGGTTAAAAGAAAGTGGTACAGAGAGGGAGTGTGGCTGCATGAGCGGGGCAGACCCTGCAGGCTGCTGCCTGCTGCTCTAAGGCAGTCTGTCATCCCAGGCGTCCTGCAGGAGTTGACATGGCACACTGAATGTCAAGGGGCTGCCTGGAGCTGCTTGATATTCAGCAGTGAAAAATCAATGGGGACTTCATGGCATTAGGAGGGGATGTGATTAGGAATACTGAAGGAAGAAACAGTGAAGGAAGTGGGGCTACTTATCAGGAAAGAAAACACCGGGGGAGTTGCGTGTAAGTGATATGGGTAAAGATGGGTTTGTTATAGATAATTTTGCTATTCTCTATGAATTCCCAAATGTGATTTAGTATGCATACAAAGTTCCTATGTTTCTCTTGAATGGGATAAGAAATAAACTACAGTGGCTTAAAAGACCCTCACGCTGATACAGAATGCACAGTCATTATAGTCATTTAAAAATTGGATGCCACTAATTGAAAAAAAAGTAGGCTGATAGAGAAGTATGTCTAGAACAGGCCTTTCCTTTCCACACCTTATTTTAGATTTTGCTGGCTAGATGAGCTTTTCCTGTTTTGTAGTGAAGTAGTTCATCTTCCTCCACCTGCAGTTTCCTAAGGGAGGGAAGACTCACGTTCATTTTATCGATCTACTAATCACGTATTTGCTAGCTGGTTTTGTTGCTCTGGGCACGTCCAATGTCTCATAAGGCCCTTTTTGAATGATTTGGCCAAGGATACATAACAGAGTTTAAGATTTGTGGATGTACAAGCTGTGTCTTGGGATTTGATTTGCCAAGTATAAAAAGAACTAGTGAGGCAGACACAAAGCAGTCTACATTTCACTGCTTATTAAGGGCTGGGATTATGGGTGCTATACAGAGTGAGAGCTTTCTTTTCTCTCTTGAAGTAGTTCATTCCTGAAGAATGGCACTGAGTGACCTCCTTTACCCAGAAAACCCCAGGAGACGGCAAGAACTGATCCATCTGCACCGGGAATTGCTTGACTGCATGTCCATGAATTTCCATGCAACAAATGAGCTGGCTGGAGTTCTGAATGCACACCTGGGGTGTACTATCACCCACATCAAGATGAGAGAGAGCAGCACTGTCAAAGAGAACTGTGATATTATCATTCGAGCAATGCATGAGATTCAGTGTCAGGTACAGAAGATTGATGGCGACATGAAGGAGAAGCTGGAGCCTGTGCTGTACCAGAAGCTGTACGACATTAAAGAGCCTGAGCTGGAGAAAATTGCAATAGCCCATAAAGTTTTTTCCATTGTTCTTGGAGAAGTGACTTCAACTGCTGGGATGGTAGCTGTCAAACTGCTTAGCTCCAACCTTATCACTATCACTGTCTGCAAACTCATCAGCCTCCTTGCGCAGATTGGGGCATCTGTTCTTGGGGGAATCAGCATTACTATCCTTGGGCTTGGCATGGAAATGATCCTCCATGCCATTCTGGGAGCCGTGGAGAGGAATCAGCTGCTGGCAGCTGTGAGGAGCTATGAGGAGCACCTGGCTGAGTTTAAAGAAGCCTCAGAAAAATACCAGCGTGCCATACATGAAGTGACTTCTTTGGTCAGACATCAAGTTCAGTGAATGGAAAGTCAACACTTTAAATACATGGCACCTTTTCTTCAGCTGTTTTCCAGAATGCACTGTAGATGGAATGCTATTAGTACTGGTGACAGTAACATGCACTGCTGGAACAGAAGTAGTGAGAAAGTACAATTTTTCTCTTCCAGAGTTTCTCCATCAAAATAACATTATGATGGGAGAAAATCATTTCAGCAAAATAACCCATATAATCACCTGGAGAATTCACCAGGCTGGCTGTTGTCGTTAAACTCTTAGTGTGGATTTGTGCTAAATCTGACAGGCTGAATTCCCCATTCATAGAAGCGCTTACAAGGACTAGCTGAAGCACATTTAACTCCTATTTCCTGTGCCATTTCTGCCTGAGGAGCCAGACAGAGATCTTTATATAAATTCTAATACCAGCAGATTAACAGATAGGAAAATCATGGGCCTACAGGCCCAACAGTTGAGAGAGTCCAGCTGTGCTGCTCCTGGTGTATCTAGCTGTGAGCAACATCTTGTTATCAGTATTGTCCTGCTCCTGCTCACTCACAGGTAGATATTTCTGTGCACACTTGCTGCTTTGTTAATCAAATGGCATTACATGCTTACACAAGGATTTGTAAGATTACAGCCCTATTAATGCTCTAAATTTACTTACAAGTTCTTCACGAGTCACCAGTGTGGGACTGCCAAGAATACTCTGATACTATATTTCACAACTCGCCACCTAATGGCCTTATTTTGCAGACTTTCAGAACAAAGCTAGAAGCAAGAGCATGATTTGCTGCCAAGCTCTGATTTGCCGTGGTTTGCTTTTTTTCTTTGAAAAAAATATACAGAATTTAGGAATTAATAAAAATATACCTAAATATTCTCAGAGCTCTCATTCCTGCACTTGGTTTATTTTTTTTTTTAATTGTCATAAGAAATCAATCTCAAACCAAATCAAGAAAAAAAAATTAAAATCCTTCATTATGGATGCAGCTTATAAATTCTTCATACATGCTTGTGAATATTCAGCATCAAATGTTGGTTAGATTGTGCCTGCAAAAATGAAGAGATGGGTGAGATTACATCAAGGAAGCTGTCCACTGTCGTCTTCCATTTTGTTTTGGTGTTGTGTGTGTGCGTATATATATGTATAGTAGGAAAGGGAAA
Organism: Gallus gallus; assembly: GCF_016699485.2. Lineage (NCBI taxonomy): Eukaryota > Metazoa > Chordata > Aves > Galliformes > Phasianidae > Gallus > Gallus gallus. Next base: position 48,095,804 of record NC_052532.1, read on the forward strand.
AAAAATGTGTATATATATATATACACACACACATTTATACAAAATATATATAAATACATATATGTATACATATATATACACACAATTTATATACATATACTATTCCCCCCCCCCTTTCCTACTATTTCCACTTTAATTTTTTTTTTTTTCTCGTTTGTTTTCACCAATGTGGAGGCCACTAGATGGCAGTGCAGCTGCTGGCTCTCAAGCTGCTCTGTGCCATCAGTGACAACGTTCAGATGCCAGAGAGGCCATTGCTGAATTGATAACCTGGGACCAGCATAAGCCACAGGCTGGGCAGTGTGAGCCAGGAGAGTCAATTCAGAGGAAGCAAAAAACAATGCCTTACCTAGACATAAGCTTTTGTGTTGACGTGGTGACCCAAAGCATCTTGTTTAATGTGTGACATAGCCTCACTCCTGACCTGTACAGCAGTCAGCTTAGGGGCAGCTGTTTAGAGGCTGTACAAACTGCGCAACTGCAGATGCAGTGCCATTTTGAGTGTTGCAGAGGCAGGAGTTCCTCATTCCTGCTGCTTTCTGCGTGCAAATCTACATTCTAATTTAGGGAGAAAAAGCATGAGCTCGCTATGTCTTTCTGTCAGATTCTCAGTCACTGCTGTAGGAGAAAAGTGGAGTCAAACAGAAGCAGATCTATTGTACTTTTCAGGGAGCTTACCTACATTTTCTTGAAAGCAAATTCTAAGCAGTGCCAGAGGAAGCAGGGCACGCAGTGAAGAACCTAAAAACACAGTTTCTACTCACCTTTTGATTGATTCTTGACCTTGCTGGGCTTAGTGGAAGGATGTCTTCCATGCAGAAGCAGGTACGTGAGATGTCCTCATGTCTATAAGATGCTGAAGATGCCGGAGCCCAGCAGGCCGGAGCCTTTCCCACAGCGTATTGGGCAGAAGGCCTGGCCAGAACCCCAGAGAGCTGACCTCACAGTGGGGCATAGCACCTCCCAGCCCCACAAGGCAGTTCTGAGGTTAAAAAAAAACCACAACACCTTCTTTTCCCCAACTCCAGCAAGAAGAAAATCTGTGGGACTCGCTGATATCACCGACAGTTGTGTGTTATGTTTTCCTATTGGTCAGCAGACATTCCTGGGAGAAAGCAGCCGTGGTCGCCGTGGTAACGCTTTGCCCCGAGCCCAGTATTGCCACAGTGAGAGGGCCAAACCCTGTGAGGAGTGGGCAGCCTGCAAAGGCTCAGCAATCTCTCTCTCCAGTGATACGGCACACATCAAGGATGCGCATGGTGGAGGTGTTCCCATCACACCCCTCACGTATTCCCTCCCTGCTCCGTGTGTGGACACAGAATGACGAATTAAATCTGTACAATGCACATGTTCTGAATAAGCACAACCCCAGTGAAGAAGACAGCCAAAATGAGTTACCGCTAAGCAACCTACAGCCTCATTCGGCTGCTGAAGGTGTCAGGAAACATAATCTCTACTCTGCTTCTTTCTGTCACAAAGCAAGGACAGGGCCAGGATTTAAATTACATCCATTTATTTCTCACAGCATCTATTAAGCAGTGAAAAAGTCTCAGAACAAGTCAGATTTTTCAGGGCTTTATTTCCCAACGCCCCCAGACCGCCGCCGTCCCGGCAGCCCCCGCGCGTGCCAGAAGGGCAGCGAGATCATAGAGTTGGCGCTAGCGCGCCTCTATTTCCGCAGCGCGGCTCTAAGAAGCGCTGTGCGGCACTCGTGCTTTACGACAGTCGTGCTTTACGGCGGCCGTGCTTTACCGCGGCGCGCCAGTCCGTCCCGGTTCAAGATGGCGGCGCAGCAGAGGCGGGTAGCGCGGTGGTGGTAGAGGCTGCAGCGGCGGGAGGGAGCTGAGCCTTCCCGCCTTGCCCCGCCGGGCCGAGTGGTGAGAGGCAAGGGATGGAGGTGGGCTGGGGAATAGGAAAGGGAGCGGGGGGAGGAATTCGGTTGGCGTTGCCGCCTTCTTCCTTTCCCCCAGTATCCCTCGAGGGAGGAGGGTAGGCCTTCGTGTGCTCCATGGGAGGCTTTCCGCCTCGTTTCCCAGGGCTCGCAAAGCGTACTTTGGGTTGGTTGATTTTTCCCTTCTCCTTCAGCAGTTACCTTGTGTGGACCCCCCTTTTTAACCTAAAAGGATTTGGGATCATTGTTTGAGAGTGTTATTCTCTTTGAGGAAGGCAGTGCCTCTGATTGTAGTTCAGCCGTTACTGCAGTTGACTGTAAGTTAAAGAAGTGCCCAAAGGCAGGAAAGAACTTTTTATTAGAATAATCTTTCCCTTTTGATCATTGTGACACAGCTTGAAACAGGTTGAGATGGCATAAGGGCAGTGGTCTGTGAGGAGAAAAAGAATGTGTACAGAGTGCTTTTTGATGAACGTGGTGATGGTTGGTAGGAGAGAAGTCAAGGACAGCCTAGAAGTCTGGGGAAAGAAGGATATTTATGGGAAACATTTGAAATAGAGATGTCTTATGCAATTAAGTGGGAAGCTAGAGAGGCTCCGACATGCTTATGTTATGGAGGGATACAATAAAAGTTAAAATAACATGTTTTATTTTTCTAAAAGCAAGAAGCTTCCAGGTTTAAGTCTTGAGGTGAAGAAGAAGCTGAATTGTTTAAAGTATGCACTTAAAGTAGTTGTAAGTAAGTAGTTAATAAGAGGTACTTAGTTAAAATGGGATGGTTTTGATGTGAATGCCTGAACTTGTATAGGATTTGAGGATCTCAAAATACTTGAGGTTTTCTTTTGTTTGATTGTTTGTCAACCTACTAACACAAAGAGGCTGAATAAGCACACGTGTCCTACTTATGCATAGGACCTGAAACTACGGTTATCTTTTCTAGGTCTTTTTCAGTTGTTTTGTTTTGAAGCAGAAGAAAAAAAGTCAAAATGGGGCGGAGATCTACATCATCCACCAAGAGTGGGAAATTCATGAATCCCACAGATCAAGCTCGTAAGTACCCGTAAAAGCTAAGCAAAAGGAAATGGAGCAGATAAAAAGCTTTCTCTGAGGATAAGATCATAACATCCATCTGGGAATTGAGTTTCCCAAACCCAAAAAGTGCTGTCTCCATTTTGGCTGGTGTAAAAACTTGCCAAGAAGGCTACTAGCTTGCATGCCATTGCTGCTCTGCACTATTTTTCCCTTAGTTTTTACTGTAATTATGAGTGTTCTGAAGTTTCTATACTTAACTGTTGGCTGAGCTGCTTCTTGAAGTGTAGGTAATCTGTCTGAGGCTAGAATTTGTGGAACGTGTCATGTTTTGCAAAGGCTCAGGTTACGGGAGGGAGCTGTCTAACCTTGTTTTCCTTTTTGTAGCATACTGCATTTTCAGTGCTACATAGAAACATAAAACCCAGACTTCCACTGTGAGCATGCTTTGCTTCAGATGTGTATTCAAAACCTGCATATTTTTAAAGGGCATTGTTTCTTGTTGGCACTATATTTCAGCAGCAGTCTTTTCCTATTGCATGCATCATTGTGCTTTTTTTGTCTATTATTCTTTTCTGTATAAAAACGTCACTGCTTCTAGAGGCCTGAAGACTGCTATTTTCTTTCTATATAATACGTATGAAATAGAAGTCAATTTCATAGTGTTTTTGTCTATCAATGGGAAGATGAGCTTTAAAATTTCCTTTTCTTTAATGAAAAATGCAAAATGAGTGAACTATCAAGAAATAGTGCTTGTCCTGATGAAGGAAAGGTTGTTTGTGGATTTGATCCACTCTTTCAAGTTGTTTTTTTTTACTTTTCTCTTCCTTTTTCTTCCCTCTCTTTAGGAAAGGAAGCTCGGAAGAGGGAACTAAAAAAGGTATGTAAAGAGATCTGGAACATTTACTTGGCATTCCCTGTGCTATGCGTTATGTTTGTGATTATAATGGGCCATGAGTGGTGAATAGACTACAGTGTTTCAGTTGATTTTGTAATATTTAATTAGGAATACACTGTCCAAACAATTAAGAAAACACGGACAGAAATCTGGATTTGAGTTGAAACAAAACAAAAAAACCCTTTATGTATTTGTTGGCGTGATTCACTGTATTGCTTTTGTCAGTTGGTTTATTTTACTGGTTGTACGTGTCTTCATTGGAATGTATGAATTATAGAAGCATCTGTAAATAGTGATGGTGGAGTTACAACCCCCTGCCATGGTTAATATTTGCAAGGCATTTTGAGATGCCTGTTTTTTCTATAGATCGGGAGTGTTGAAAGAAGATTATTTGGTACAAAGATTTTCTTTCTCCTATGTCACTTTTCTGATCTCCTTGATTTCTGATCTTCTTAGAACAAAAAGCAACGAATGATGGTACGAGCAGCTGTACTGAAGATGAAAGACCCAAAGCAGATCATCCGGGACATGGAAAAATTGGATGAGATGGGTGAGTAGGGGAGGTACTGCGTGTTGAAGATAGCAGTCAAACACTGAGTAATGAGTGACTTACAATTGGTCTTAATGTTGAAGACTTTCTGAAAAATAGGAACTGAAAGTGGTTTGAAGTCATTTCATTAATCGTGGTTGTGGAGCAGAGTGACTTGTGAATTTTTGGCTTGCTTTTGTTGTCTTTGATTAGAGTTTAACCCAGTGCAGCAGCCACAGCTTAATGAAAAAGTGCTAAAGGATAAACGCAAAAAGCTCCGTGAGACTTTTGAGCGTATCTTACGGCTCTATGAGAAGGAGAATCCTGACATCTATAAAGAACTGCGCAAGTTGGAAGTGGAGTATGAGCAGAAGAGAGCACAACTCAGCCAGTATTTTGATGCTGTCAAGGTAATGCTTTTAGTATTGAGGCTTGTAACTGTGTACTGTGTGCTCTTCATTTCTTCTTCAGGTGCAACAGTTTAAAAAGAAGGGATCTTTGTAAGAGACCAGTATATATTTAGTTAATATTAAGCACATGCACCAGGTTGCTTAGTAACTCCAGTTAGCATTTCAGTGAAGACAGCGTGGAGGATGACAAGTCTGTATTTCTCTCTCTTGATTTAATAATTAATATTGATTTAATTTAACAATAGATTAGAGGGAAAAGGAAAGTCGATGTTGCAGGTCAACATCAGAATCTGTTTTCTGAATTAAAGAGGGAGAGAGAACATGAGTGTGCAGTTGGTATCTCTGTTAAATCTGGATCTGGAAATAGTTATTTGACATTCATTTGAGGACCTGTCTGCGAAACTCTTCCTAACTGTACAGAAGAATATAATGTTGCACAAGTGCATGTATTTAAAATTTTCTTTTTCTGGAACATGCAGAGCCCGTGACTTAAGCTTTTTGGATGCTTAGGAGGTGTAGGCATACTTGCCTGCAGTTTTTATGTCTTAGGGATAGAATGGTGATGAAGATGTGGCTGGGTTTCACTGAAAGACTAAAGCTTTTCATGTATGCACTGCATGTGTGATTTGTTTTGTACTGAAAGCATTTACTGCAGCATTGACTTAGAGCAGTAAGGCAGACTGCCCTCATAATAGACCTCTGGCAAGTGATGGCTGGTCCCATGTGTTGAGTGTTCTTAAAGGTAATAAGACTGTGCAATTACTTCCGTGGAAGTAACTCAATTTTTATTTCTTTTCTTTTCCTCCCCCAGAATGCTCAGCATGTTGAAGTGGAAAGTATCCCTTTACCTGACATGCCTCATGCACCTTCCAACATCCTTATACAAGACATTCCCCTTCCTGGGGCCCAGCCACCTTCTATCCTCAAGAAGACATCAGCCTATGGGTAAGAGGGAAAGGATGCTTGGAGGGGAAAGGAGAACAGGAGCACTTTTTTTGTTAGGAGAGAGCTGGGGTTGGAAGCAGAGGTAATATTGAGTAGCAGAAATCGGAAATTCTGTGAGAGTGAATTGGTTTGTTGGTTTTTTTTGGTTTGTTTGTTTTAAGTGAAAAACCTTAAGCCTTCCCTCCTGTTACAGTTTTTGTTTAAACTGATTTGGGTAGTATTTTGTACCTTCTGGCACTTGTCTTTCTGTTTATTGGTCAAACTTAAAGCCCTGCCTCATTGTTTGAACATAAATGCACCTTAAACTGTGAAGTAGCTTTTTTTTTGCCTTGCTAGTATATTCAGTTTAAGCTCCCTAGTTTATTTGTGTATCTGGCTCTGGAGCTAGTACTAGTTCTTCCCATGCAATTTTTTTGTGTAGTCTGATTTCACCAACTTGTTGCATAAGCAATTTGTTATAGTTTGTGATTTTTCTGGTTTTTGTTTTCTGTCTTATTTGCAGACCACCAGTTCGATCTATTTCTATGCTTCCTCCTCCTGGGCTCGGTGTTCCACGTTTACCTCCTGGCAGGAAACCCCCAGGACCTCCTCCAGGGCCACCCCCACCACAGGTCCTACAGATGTATGGCCGCAAAGTGGGTTTTGCTTTGGAGATGGCTCCTCGAAGGCGAGAGGAAGACGTCTCTTATGGTTCTGAACCAGGCAAGGACTTTCCTATCTTTTTCTGGGCTCTTGACCTCTTCATTTTGCCGTGGGTAGTACTGCTGTGAACACTGTGTGCTCTAGATAAGATGTTGTCTGGGTACTATGAGTGTTTGTACTATTTGAAGAACTTTGAGTGATTTGCAATCCTGAGGTGATTCCGATATATTTCATAACATCTGCAATTTTGTTGTTGAGTGTATTTCTAAATGCTGTGTCTTTTAATTTCAGCTGGCAGATACACAGTTTATGCAACTTAATGAAAAAGTGTTTTCCCATGTAGTCTTAGCAGGGCTGCAATGTGTTTTACTCTGTTTTTAAGGAGATAGTATGTGTATTTGCAGAGAAGTAATCTCCCCCCCCCCCCCCCCCAGATTGCAATAAAACCCAAGGAAACAAACAAAAGCCCTAACACCAAATCTGGGGATATGTTTTCAAACAGTTACTTTATTTTCTGTGGAAGTTTCTATGAATGGGTAGATCAGCCTTACTGCATACCAAAAAGGGCTGAAATATTTCTAGAGGGGGAAGCTGTATATTTCAGTTCCCTTCGCTTATTTACTGTACCAGTTAATCAACTGATAATAGGAAATCTTACCAATATGCTCCCCAAAATACTCCTTAAGAATGTGCTAAATAGTGAAGGATTTGACACTATGTTTGCTCTGTTGCTAGGAAGATTTTTCTTACTGTGAACTTAAAATGTTGTGCCTTTCACACCAGTAAGCTTGGTGTTCATTTCTGTCTTAATACTTTGCTTTTCACAGGACAGCGAGGGCATGATGATGATATGTCCAGTACAAGTGAGGATGAGGGCTACCCTGAGGATATGGATCAAGACAAGCATGATGAGAGTAGTGATGATAGTGACAGTGATAGGTCAGATGCAGACAGTGAAGGTGAGGAGTTCCCACGTCGTGATAATGACAAGGAGAGGGAAGGTGGAGAAGAAAAGAAATCAGGTATGATGGGAATTTACAGGTTGGGCTTTTGAGTTTTCAGAAGAAAAGTACTACTAAACAGTGTCTGTTTTCCTGACTGGGGGGGGGAGGGAGTAGTCTGTTTAGCCAAGGAACTCTGTTCTAGCTCATTTAAATTGCAGCTGAAGAATTTTATTAATGAATGGAAACTACCAAGAAGTGAAGTATCTGAATGTGGAAGATTTTTCACTTGAAGCATTGAAAGACCAAAGGACCCCGCAAGAAATTAAGCCTTACTGTAACATATAGTTATTCTTTGGTGACTTGAATAGTACTTCTGTGGTGGCTGCACTATTAATGCTTTTGGATGATTGCTCTTGATTGTTTAAAGGAAGTCCAATTGACAGAAAACCCTAAGTTACCAAAACTTGAGGAGATTGAGAAGAAGATGGCTATTAACTCTTATTCAGGAGCATCATTATGTTATCATGATGTACTTTCTGTATCAAGTGAAAGACTTTCATGTATTTTATATATACATTCGTTTTTGTTTTTACATATTGTATAAGTATGTATTTTATTTTTATATTTACTGATTTATTCTGTTCCTTTTGCCCATTTTTTTGTCCATGCTTTGCCTTCCCCAGGTCATAGCGTACGGTTTGCAGACATGCCTGGGAAATCACGGAAGAAGAAAAAGAACATGAAAGAACTGACTCCACTCCAGGCCATGATGTTACGAATGGCAGGTGGGTGATACAGATACACTGAGAGGAGGTACACCATTAGATTTGCAGATAAGGTTTCTCTGGTGAACTTAATTTGTACAATCTCTGTTTTATAGAAGTAAATGCATTACGTTCTTAGTAGATTTTACAGTATGGCAGTAAGGTGTGGTTAGTTTTAATTTAGGTTGTTATTTTTAGCCTAGTGTGCTCAGCCTGTTATCTGCAAGGTTTAATACTTCCTAAAACTATCCTTTTGAGGAAAAGTATTAACCCATAGAGTCAAGATTTTTCATTTTAAATAGACCCAAAGAGACTCGTGTATCTTTTTTTGGGGGGGTGGGAAGGAATCTGGGAGAAGATGGGTTTCTTGGAAGTCGTGATTACGTCTGTTTTGGGGACTAAATAATCTGTAATACTTTTTAAATAAAAAGTTTTATCTCCCACAGACTCAACTGCAGTTCAGATTTATTAATTGAAGTTTCAGTTCTATCTAGTACTTTTTTTTTTTTTGCAGTTTCTGTGTATTAATATCGTCAGTTTTCTTTCCTTTGAGGTGAATTTTTCTTTTATTTTCTTTTTATTCTTATTTAGTGTTTTATGTTGACAAAGTTATTACCTGTGGACTGATTTTATAAATATGTCTGTTTCCAGGTCAGGAAATCCCGGAAGAAGGGAGAGAAGTGGAAGAATATTCAGAAGAAGAAGAGGAGGAGGAAGAAGACTCAGAGTCTGAAGATGCATCACAACAGCAGCAACAACAGCAGCAACACAGTGAAGAAGCTCTTGCAGAGACTGGGTCATCTGCTGCAGCCTCAACTCAGCAGCAGCAGTCTTCACAAGCTGTTGCTTCAAGTCAGATACAGGCACCTCCTATGCCTGGGCCACCTCCTCTAGGACCGCCTCCAGCCCCTCCACTGAGGCCCCCAGGGCCACCCACTGGCCTTCCTCCTGGCCCTCCACCGGGTGAATGTTTGATTTGTTTTGTTTTGAAGAATGCAGGCGCTCAGTAGTACAGATGGTTTATCAGTGTCAGGGTTATGGAGCTGCACAGCATGTTAGATGTTAAGTACAGAAGCCCAGTGTTGTATTTGTTGAGACCTGTGAGGTTTCTTCCATGGTCGGTCTGTGGTTTTAATGTCTTTCCCCCAGTTTTGTTTCTGACATCCCCTAGAAGGGGAACCTCAAACCTCAAAGCAGCTATTTTCAACAGAGTGAAATTAGTTTATACTTCTCAGGCCAGAAGCACAGCCCGAGGAGACTGAAATATTCTTTCACTTTTAGCTGTTTAGGTTTAGATAACCTAGTTTAGTTGCTGTTCTCAGCTGTTGCTTCAATACATGGGGAAAAGCCTTTCACCAAGATGGAGAAAGTATTTGTATTTGAATATAACCAGGAAGCTTTCTTGGTTCTACAACTGTTGCCTCTTCCTGAGACTGTTTAATCCGGCAGCTGGCTAGTTTGAGGATACCTCTGAAGTTCCTGTTAAATCTTTAGTGGGTTGGATTGTTCTTTTATCCATGAACTTAAGTTCTTCTCTTATGTGTATACTTTCAGGAGCTCCTCCTTTCCTGAGACCTCCTGGTTTACCAGGACTGCGTGGGCCTTTACCTCGACTTCTACCACCGGGTCCCCCGCCCGGGCGACCCCCAGGCCCTCCCCCTGGTCCCCCACCTGGTCTGCCCCCAGGCCCTCCTCCACGTGGGCCCCCTCCTCGTCTGCCACCTCCTGCCCCACCAGGTAAAGTACTCTGCTTCAGAGCCAAATCTTTCCCTACTTTGCCTTCCCAGTTCTGTATAATCTTTGCTGTGGTGACCAAGTCAGTATATCTAATTGTGCTTCTGATTTCTGAAATAGCAATGGGATAAATCATCAAGGAAGTTTTTCAGATTTTAACTTTGAAAATCAAAAGGGAGCAATACACAGGCTCTTGTGGCTTTCCAAGTCTGCTGAGCAGTTTTCTTGTCCTAATTCATCTTCCTTCTCCCTTCTTGTTGGGAACTATCCATTGGTGCAATACTTCTCCTTGTTTCCCCTTCTCTAAAGCCAGAGCCTCTGCGTTTTGTTGACAGTCTTTGGCTTTCTGAGCCTGTGCATTATTTTTGTCCAAAGACTTTAGGAATCCCAGGTAGAGTCAGCTCACCTTTTTTCTTCTTTACAGGTATCCCTCCTCCTCGCCCGGGCATGTTGCGGCCACCTCTGGTGCCTCCATTAGGACCTGCCCCGCCTGGGCTTTACCCACCAGCTCCTCTTCCAAACCCGGGTGTTCTGAGTGCCCCACCCAGCTTGATTCAGCGTCCCAAGGCGGATGACACCAGTGCAGCCACCATTGAGAAGAAGGCCACGGCTACTATCAGTGCCAAGCCACAGATCACCAACCCCAAGGCGGAAATCACTCGCTTTGTGCCCACTGCCTTGCGAGTGCGCAGGGAGAATAAAGGGGCTTTGGCTGCTTCCCAGAGAAAACAGGATGATGAGCCTGCTCTCCCGTTAACCAAAGCTGCCCCTAAGGCTGGATCGTCTGCCCCTATCTCTGTACAGACAAAGGATGATGTGTATGAAGCCTTCATGAAGGAAATGGAAGGTCTTCTCTGACCTGTCCCAATCAGCTTTCCTGCCCTCTGAACACAGAATCAGGCCACCACAGAGGAAGAGGGGAAGGTCTTTCTGCAAGCAATGAAAGGGCTCACATGACAGGGAATGGTTCCCTACCCATGGGTTAACTTGCCAGTATGCTCTGATTAGAGACTGCTGCAGGTGAGGTGCAGCCAGGTACTTCCTTTCAGAGCTAGCTTGTCCACTTGGAGCAAGGGAAATACAGTCAGTAAGGCAATGCTGCTTCCCTTGAGTCCTCCCACTTCCTTGGAGGAGGTGATGGTGCCCTGTGGAGGGGGCATAGGAGTTGGGGGTAACTTTGCTCTTCCTGAATCCTTTCACATCCTGAATGCTCTGGTGAGGGTAGTGGAGCCAATTTTTAAGGAGCCAGAAAAGCGTTAGCAGCATTTCATACACACATGGTTGTCCAGTTTTTATTTTGTGTACTGTTCCTTTCTGTAAATATTTTATAATCCTGTTGGTTTTTTTTTTTAGTTGCAGTGAGATCAATCATCTTTCTTCCGGGGTAGTCAGGGTGGTCATTTGTTGCATATACTGTACACTGGAATTTCGTACCCTGTCCCTTTAATTGGCATCTTGATGGCTTTTCATTGGCAGGGGAACCTTCATTTTTGTCTTGTGAAAGACAATAAATATTCAGTGTATCAAAATACTGGCTTCCTTGTGATATATGTAAATCTAGCATACAGGTGGAAAAGGAGGTGGTTCTCACTTTCTAGTACAAAAAATATATTTTACTTGAAATATTGTTTTAGTTTCATAAATTATACTGACAGAGTCAATATGCCAGAAACCATTACAAGAAACAAATAGTTGCAGTCTGTGTCAAATGGGAATAAAACTTAGTGGGTTCTTGTAGACAACACCATGTTAGGACCTGTGGGATCAGCTGCGTAGGCAGGAAGACTTTCCCACATGTATTGCTTCTTTAGGGAGAGAACTGCATTTTCAGAATATTTAAGTTCTGTCTGAGACACTGAATTGGAGCACAAGATTAGGAATTAGCTACTTAGGAAAGTGCCTTTGTCTTGTTCTTAAAAAAGGCAGCAAAATAGGTGCTGTTATGAGAGAGCATAGAAGAGATTGGGAGAACTTTGTCCCCGTTGAAGGCCTTACACTGAATGACTTCAAGGGCTTAAGAGTGAGTCCTCTAACAATAAATCAATTCTATGTGAATATATCCAGACTGGTGGCTGTCGTAACATAAATGCTCGTTACTGAAATCTATGCTTAGGCTGCCAGATTGGTGGATACCTCAAACAATACCTTTAGTTGGCTGTAAGCCTCAGACTAACTGAGTATTGATGACTCAAACTTACCCTTCGATTTTGTTTTCCTGGATTCTGGAGACGAGCAGAAGAGCTGGATTTGATCCTCCAGGGAAGACGAGGTGCTTTTTCTGCAGAGGGTTCAAGGCCAGGTAGAGAACTGCCTCCTGTGTCATGTGATGCTCTCCCATAGGGCTTCTCCATTCTGTTCTGGTTTTGGATGAACTGCACTGTATGCAGGGACTATATATAGAAACCAGGCGCAATTAGGGTTGAAACTTCAGCAGAAAGACTCGGTCTCTGGTTTGCCTTAAGCTAAATCAATGTGGGGGATTTCTTTTCTTTGCCTTCAGTGCAGATCTAAGTGAAAAGAGCACAGAGGCGACTTCTTCCCATTGCTTTTATCACAGCAGGGGAACCTGGGGCTGCTCGTGCTTCAGTCCATACATTCACGTCCCTGTCTGGCTCCTCAGCATCGGGCAAGGGATGGACGATGGCACGGAGGTCAAGTCCAGCGCTGAGCGCTGCCGCCAACTTTTTCTGTCCCGATATCAAATCGCTCAGGAACGACTGCGGAATCAACTCACGGGGACGCCCCGCCCACCGCCGCGAAGCGCTGCTGCAAGTGGGGGACGCGCGAAACAGGGCAGCCGCCCGCCGCCCATTGGGTAGATTTGGATCCGCGGCGCCATTGGTCGGAGCGAGCGAGAGAGCACACCGGCCAATCGGAAAGCGAGCCGGGCCGCTGCGGGAGGCTATAAAAGAGGAAGGGCGGGGGTTGAAGCTGCACGTGAGTCACGTCAGCAGGGCGGTGGTTGTGCTGTGCTTTTAGGAGCGATGTCGGGCCGCGGAAAGCAGGGCGGGAAGGCGCGCGCCAAGGCCAAGTCGCGCTCGTCGCGGGCCGGGCTGCAGTTCCCCGTGGGCCGCGTGCACCGGCTGCTGCGCAAGGGCAACTACGCGGAGCGGGTGGGCGCCGGCGCCCCGGTGTACCTGGCGGCCGTGCTGGAGTACCTGACGGCCGAGATCCTGGAGCTGGCGGGCAACGCGGCCCGCGACAACAAGAAGACGCGCATCATCCCCCGCCACCTGCAGCTGGCCATCCGCAACGACGAGGAGCTCAACAAGCTGCTGGGCAAGGTGACCATCGCGCAGGGCGGGGTGCTGCCCAACATCCAGGCCGTGCTGCTGCCCAAGAAGACCGACAGCCACAAGGCCAAGGCTAAGTGAAAGCTCAGGAATGATTCCATCTCCAAGGAACCCAAAGGCTCTTTTCAGAGCCACCCACTTTCTCATAAAGGAGCTGCAGATCCCAAAAATATCTGTTGGCTTTGTTGCTAAAAATCAGGTGTTAGCGTGAGGATAGCGTGTTAGGGTAAACACCAGATGTGATAAATAACCTGCTAAAAGCTGAATGTGTGATAAAAGACCAAAAAGTTTGATTTCGTGTAAAAGGAATCAGCTCAGTAGAGGTGAGAAAGGCAAGAAGCTGAATATTCCTGCCAGAACCATCAGCAAGGTTCTCCCAGTCTGTGTGAAGCTGGGAGCTCACTGATCCCCCTGCGGAGCAGGCCTGCCCCAGCACTGCCTACAGACTCAGTCATTCCCCCTTTGGGCACTCCAAATTAATTTATAATGCAGTTCTGTCGTGGCTTTGTCCAAACTGTGCCTCTTTGCTGCCTTCCACCGGGATGAGAGCTCTGTGAGCTGAGGAGAAACGCTGCCAGCTTTGGACACACCTTATCCACAGCAGTGAACGTTGTAATAGAGACATCGAGACAGAAACAGAAATCACCATTCATGGCTCAGTGAGCGTGCTTTAATAAAACAAGAAGTTATAGGAAGCAAAACGATGTTACACTGCGGTGCCACAAATGGTTACAAGAGGGCAACAGCAGCTTAGGGGCGGCTGTGGGAAAAATGAGGGCTGCAGACAACAGTGGAAACGGCTCAGAGAAATGGAATGAGCATTTCCTGATATGGGAAAAAAGAAAAAGAAAAAAAATAGTACAGAGAATTGGAATGAGCACTTTCCGATATGAGAAGTTAAGCACGTTTATTCCGTGGCCTCGATGGTGTGTGCCAGAGGCTCTCCCCCTCCTGCCGGCAGAGTAACGGCCTGCAGAGCTGCAGGTGCTTCTGGCACTGCTTCCAGGGTGGCAGTCGGGCTCTGCGTGGTAACCCCGGGGTAAGCAGTGTGCGCTCTGCAGGGAGAGCCCCAATAACAACGCGGGGAGTGCCGCAGCACAGGGGAACGGGAAACCACCTGCAGCAGCGAACGCCTCAGTCGCTCTTGACTCAGATGTCCACCAAAGCTGACCAAAATAAAAACAAAGCTGAGGGACGGAATCCCGGGTACCGACGGCAGTGATCGGTGAGATCTGCCCCCGTGTCAGCCCCTTCGCTGAGCTGCTCGGTGCCTCTGCGGCACGGCGGCGGGGATGGATCCCTGTATGCGGGCGCAGCAGCAGCGCGGCGCAGCGCTCTGAGGCCATCTCCTCCCGGGGCAAGAGAAATCCTTCGGGGGACGTCAGGCCGCCCCTCACCTCTCTGCATCGGGCACTCCTTTAATTGATTTTTATCATTTTTAATGGGTCAAAGGACCGGGGACAAAGGAGCTAATTTCTAATCCATATTCAGTGCTCTCTATGAGCCTGTGTTACTTCCTCCTCTTTGAAATCGATTTGCGATGAAAATAGCGACCCCAGCTCCTGGGTTTCGGCTCAGATTAAGAGAAGACCCTTTAAAGAACAGTAATTCGTTGCTCTGGGGGTGCAGCTTCCCACGGCGCGGATTTTATTTAGAAGGAAAAACAAAAGTTTCTGTCTCCCGAGGTCTGCCCAGGTCCAGGACTCGGGGTTTATCGGCTCTTTTTTAGCTCGCCCTTCGTCTCTCCGCAGAGAAACTCCGCCCGTGGCAGCAGCAGCCTTTCCCCTCCGCGCCGCCGTGACTTGGGGCGATTCGGTGGCGGAAATTGTAGAAAAAACGCGCTTTTTCGCCTCTTAAGAAACACAAAATGAGCGGGGAGAAGGGAGCTCTGCGCCGTGCGGCGGGGCGGGCTCTGCAGCGCACCAATCACCGCGCGGCTCCGCTCTATAAATACGAGGCCGCCGACTTGCTCCGGGCCCAGTGGTTCCCCCCGATCTGTGGACGACGTCCGTCACCATGTCGGAGACCGCGCCCGTTGCCGCGCCCGCGGTGTCTGCGCCCGGCGCCAAGGCCGCCGCCAAGAAGCCGAAGAAGGCGGCGGGCGGCGCCAAAGCCCGCAAGCCCGCGGGCCCCAGCGTCACCGAGCTGATCACCAAGGCCGTGTCCGCCTCCAAGGAGCGCAAGGGGCTCTCCCTCGCCGCGCTCAAGAAGGCGCTGGCCGCCGGCGGCTACGACGTGGAGAAGAACAACAGCCGCATCAAGCTGGGGCTCAAGAGCCTCGTCAGCAAGGGCACCCTGGTGCAGACCAAGGGCACCGGCGCCTCGGGCTCTTTCAAGCTGAATAAAAAGCCGGGTGAGACAAAAGAGAAAGCGACTAAGAAGAAGCCCGCGGCCAAGCCCAAGAAGCCGGCGGCCAAGAAGCCTGCGGCTGCTGCCAAGAAGCCCAAGAAGGCAGCGGCGGTGAAGAAGAGCCCCAAGAAAGCCAAGAAGCCGGCAGCTGCTGCCACCAAGAAGGCGGCCAAGAGCCCCAAGAAGGCTACCAAGGCTGGCCGCCCCAAGAAGACTGCCAAGAGCCCGGCCAAGGCAAAGGCGGTGAAGCCCAAAGCTGCCAAGTCAAAGGCGGCCAAACCCAAGGCGGCCAAGGCAAAGAAGGCAGCGACCAAAAAGAAGTAAGATGACAGAAGAAATTCGAGTCTGCTCATTTAAATAAACCCAAAGGCTCTTTTAAGAGCCACCCATTTATTCTCAGAAAGAGCTGGAATGCTGCGGGAACCGCGGCAGCACAACTAATTATCTCAGTTGCAGAGATTCAGATTTGGGCGCGTTAGCCGCAGCCTGCACGGGAGATAGGAGCCGTTCTGTTAAGGGCTGCGTGCAGTTGGGGATCTAGGCGCCAGAAGCGGCGCTTCTCCGCTCACCCTCCGCAGAAGAACGCAGCACGGCCGGGCCGGGCGGGACGGTGGCAGCGGCAGCTCCGCGCTGCTACTCGGGGCGGGCTTTAAATAACCCGCGCTAGGCTGTGATTGGTCCGCTTTAGCCCCGCCCCCTCCCGGCACCGCCCCCGCTGCCGTCCCGTGCCGCTCGCACGTCCCCGCCCCATCCCGCCCCCGGGCCCCGGCGCTCTGTGCTGGAGCCGCCGTCCGCGCGGTTCCACGGCTGCTTTTGCCCAGCGGAGAAACGGTGCGCGGTCCTTCCCCGTCCGATGATGGAGGGCGCGACAGGGGAAAGGGAAAAAGGACGCGCTGGTACGAAACTGCGTGGCCTCAGGGACTGCTTTCTATCCGTTTATTATAATGAAACAGGGACAAATAAAATTATTCTTTACGGGTGAGCTGTTACGATGTACGTAACGCGAACTTCTTCACAGTAATGCGGATTTTCTACTTGGAATAGACTTGTAGAGTAAGAATATTCCTAGCAAAACATTTATCACAAGAATCAATACCAAAACGAAGCACTCACCTTCCCGACGGAGTCCTGACAGCAGAGAGCAGCACAGCGCCTGCTGGAGCCGTGGGTACCGTGCTGCAGTAATAGCACGGCTACCGACCAACCCAGTTAACTCCGGGAGTTGCTACTGCTCAATTAACTCGGAACGGAGACCTCCGAACTGCGAAGTTAAGCAATTATATACATACCTCAGGCACTCGCTTCCATTTCACTCAGTTAACCCACGCTATACCCCTCAGGAAAAAAAGAAAAAAAGTAATACAGCCCTTTTATTAGAACAAATGGTGGCTCTGAAAAGAGCCTTTGGGTTAAAATCGAGTAATCCGCACCGCTCTACTTGGAGCTGGTGTACTTGGTGACCGCCTTGGTGCCCTCGGAGACCGCGTGCTTGGCCAGCTCGCCGGGCAGCAGCAGCCGCACGGCCGTCTGGATCTCCCGCGACGTGATGGTCGAGCGCTTGTTGTAGTGCGCCAGGCGCGACGCCTCGCCGGCGATGCGCTCGAAGATGTCGTTGACGAACGAGTTCATGATGCCCATGGCCTTGGACGAGATGCCCGTGTCGGGGTGCACCTGCTTCAGCACCTTGTACACGTAGATCGAGTAGCTCTCCTTGCGGCTCTTCTTGCGCTTCTTGTCGCCCTTCTTCTGGGTCTTGGTGACCGCCTTCTTGGAGCCCTTCTTGGGGGCGGGTGCGGACTTGGCCGGCTCAGGCATGTCGAACTCTCCACGATCCCTTCGGCGCAGCGGAGTGCCGGCTGCGAGCACTGCTCGCCTATTTATAGGGGCAGTATGCAAATCGAGTGCCTTCTGTATCTGCTCTCTGATTGGATAACAGAGTCCGTGACGTGTCGCTCGATACGAACGGCTCTGTAATTGGTCCATCACAAATCCCTCGCTGCTACTGGATAACAATTCAAATCCCACCGACCAATCCCTGTGAGCTCTTTCAATCTCAGCTCAGCCGCAAAGCTCGGCCTCCACCGGCGGCGGTGTAGGCGCAGCCCGGGGGTTGTAGATACAGACAGCAATCTACAAGAAAAACAAAACAAAACGCCCGGAGAGAGCTCACAGAGTTTTCTCCACCTTTTTCATTTTGATGGGGGAAAAGATATACCTGAATACTTATGTGATAGCCTACGCTCCTAACAACCACAAATACAACCTGAGTTGTATACTGTAAGTAAGTATACTGGCTTTGGAATGGTCGTCTTTGTTAAGTGTTTTAAATAAGCTCTCATGACCTGTATGGCTTGGCTTCCAGAGCATGAAATTGGATGAAAGCTCTTTAATTGATTTAATTGATAAATGATTTAGTAACTGATAAATGATTTAATCAGCAAATTGAAAGAACATTGATTTTTTTTTTTAAACTGTAACAAATATTGGATTAATTTATTTCTAAGACAAAGAAATTATTACTAATGAAACTAAACCTGGACTTACAACTGAGTTTTGAATTCAGCATGAATCAGAAAATCAAGCTCTGTTCTTGCTGAAGTGGTTTCACTACCCATGAGGAAAATACAATTGTTTAGACTGACTGAAGTGATTCTGTGGTGTATAGAATTCTGATGTGCTTATATATATATATATATATATACACACACACACATACACACCTACACACACACGTATGTGATGATAGAGAAAGCGTTATGCACTAGAGTTGTACCCTGTATTCACAGAAAAGACACATTTATGTTTTCTCTTGAAATTGTTTTGTACAAACATCATAAATTTTAATGATAGACTGAACTTCAGTACATTAGGATGTTATAATGTACTTACAAGTAACTTCTGGTAATTTTTGGAGCTAGGACTACAACACAGTTCATAACAGTGCTACAATAATGCCCTTTTCTTTTGCAACCTCTAAGGCCATTCAAAGTCTGGAATTTCTGGGTATCGCATGAGATAGTTGGCACAGGCCTACAGAAGAAACCCATCTGGCATACCTCAATGGAGTTGAAAAGGATTAAACTGCTAAAATCACAACAAAACTATTACCTTTTCACGCTGTGGCCCATCTGGATACCGAACCCCCCACATTTATGTCTTTCTTTTGGCATAAAAATCATGCAGAAAAGCACTGAGATCCACTCTGCCAGGCAGTGGCAGCTCTCTGAATATCTGTGAAGTCCTCCTCTGCAGTGCAAACGTGGCTGTGCCTTCACAGACAATTATACGCTGTGGGAGTGCTAGGGGTGGAATAGCAGGAGAGAGCTCTGCACAAATGCTGCTGAAAAATACTCTTATTCTGTGGTCTGAAGTCAGAAATACAGTTCTGTCAGTGTCTATTTCCTCCCCACAAAAAACGCAGGTATCATGAGATTTGGGACTATTATCCGGATTTCAGTTGTCCTGCATTCTGCAGCATCTTTGACCAGGAATGCTGGAGGACTGCATGTCTGCTGGAGGGGAGGGAGGGGAAGTCACACACCTGAACATCATCTTGGAATTAGAGTTAGCCTTCCCAAGGCCAAGAGTTCCTGAAAAAACAATCAAACATACAGAGCCCGTTAATTTACAACGAGTAGAGACAAAAAAGACTTAAGTGCAGCGAGAATTGTTGGAGATATATCATAGAAAGGCTTAGGTTGAAGGAGAACTCAAAGCCCACCCCATCCTACCCCGTGCTGTGGGCAGGGCTGCCCCCCACCAGCTCAGGCTGCCCAGGGCTCCATCCAACCTGGCCTTGAACCTCCACTGATGGGGCACCCACATCTCTCTGGGCAGCTGTGCCAGCGCCTCACCACCCCCAGAGTAAAAAATTCCCCCAACACCTAATCTAAATCTCCTCTCTTTCAGTTTAAAGCCATCCTCCCTTGTCTTATCTCCATCTACCCATATAAATAAGTTGATCTACTTTCTGCTTATAAGCTCCTTTTAAGTTTTGGAAGGCTGCAATAAAGTCACCCTGGTGCCTTCTCTTCTCTGGGGTGAACAAGCCTAGCTCCATCACCCACACCTGGTTTCTGAACTTGATTTTGTTTAGATGAGTGCATTTTCACTTTGAAATACAAAGAAAAGGACCAAGATGTCCTAGGAACTGTTACAGAATAAGTAGACGTTGAAGAGGAATACCTTGTTAACTCACTTTAGATCTGAAAAACTGAGTAAGCTGATAAAATTCATTAAAATGGTGTTTTAAAAAAGTGCAGATTAAAACCTAAAGAAATAAAAAATAATCACAGAAGGGATAATTTGGGAGGCTGTGGATCAATAGAACGCAGCTATTGAACAGTGTAGACATGAAAGTAGGCAATGCTACATTCTTAAAAGGACACGCAACAACCTACTGACTTTCATGGGTGTGTATACTGGGACCCAAAGCAGTGCCTTCATCAGCACACCAGTCCTGTAAACAAAGCCCCGGGATCATTCAGTGAGACAAAGATAAGGCAGAGACAATGGATTTAACCCCATCTCCCCTCCCCAAAAGAGTGGGCACCCACCAACAAAAACGAAAAATAGGAAAAAAAACAGAAAATAAATGAAAGACATGGACATAATGACATAATGTAGCTGCGCCTTCCCTAACAACGACAGACTTTCCTGAGCGCCGTCACAACCCCCCGAGCGGGGCCTTTGTGCGAGCGCCGCGAAATGGCGGCGGCGGAGCTCCGGATGGGGGAGGTGGGAGCGGCGCTCCGGCCCCGCCGCCGCCGCCATTGGTTGGCATTTGCTGCAGAGCCGCAGCCGCCGGCGGCCCGCTCCCACAACGGCACCGGGCGCCGCCACAACGGCGACGGGAAGCCGGGCGGCGTACGGCGGGACAGGAGCGGGAAACGGAGGCGGGCAGCAGCGACGCGGAGCCGTAAAAGCGTCACCGCAACGCGCAGAGACGGCCAGAAGCCATAACCGCGCCGCCCGCGGACGCGGCGCGACGCGGCGCAGCGCAGCGCCCGCCCTCCTCCCGGGACCGGGGAAAAGAGCGGAGAAGACCCCGCCCGCGCCCCGCCCCGCCGCAGTCCTCAACCAGGTCGGACCGCCGGCAATATAGGGGCGGGCTGCCGGCCGTTCCCGCCACAGCTGCTGAGGAAGATCGCGGTGTGATCATGTCTGGCAGAGGCAAGGGCGGGAAGGGGCTCGGCAAGGGCGGCGCCAAGCGCCACCGCAAGGTGCTGCGCGACAACATCCAGGGCATCACCAAGCCGGCCATCCGCCGCCTGGCGCGGCGCGGCGGCGTCAAGCGCATCTCAGGGCTCATCTACGAGGAGACGCGCGGCGTGCTCAAGGTCTTCCTGGAGAACGTCATCCGCGACGCCGTCACCTACACCGAGCACGCCAAGAGGAAGACGGTCACGGCCATGGACGTGGTCTACGCGCTCAAGCGCCAGGGACGCACCCTCTACGGCTTCGGCGGCTAAAGTTCTCTGACGTTAGACTTCGCTCTTACAACAACCCAAAGGCTCTTTTCAGAGCCACCCACGCTGTCAAGGGAAGAGCCTTTATCACTGTTGATTATGCAATAACAATCTTCCACTTAATTGGTGTAGAAATTTTTCTTACCGTATATTCGGGCAACACCCGTTAAGTTCCTTCGTAATTAAATACCGAGGAAAAGCAGAGATAGTTCAGCATGCAATCTTCATTGTCTTCATTCTGTTTCCTGCATATAACGAAGAAGGCGTTGCTTAGAGGGGGAGGTGCCTTTATTACGCCTGAAAAAGCATTAGGGAACAGCTGTAGAATGTCACCCGCTGAGGCGGTTCGTGGGGGGGCGGGGGGAGTGTCGAGGGAAAAACAGGCGGCTCCAGCCCCGTCCTTTTTCCTCTCCCGCCAATGGCCACCCCTAGGTCCGAAAGCGTAGTTGACCGTGACGAAAGGAAACCAGGGCACTGACGACAGGTGCTCTGTTCTGAGAGCCACGTCTCAGCCAGCGGCTGCAAAGTGCAGCCTCAGTCGGGAGGCTCACGAAGTCGCAGCACTTCTCTTATCAGCGCCGTTGCGAGCGCGGGAAGAAACGGCTGTAAGCGCTTCGTGGCGCTCCACGTACAGCGGAAAGGGGAGGGCCCACTCCAACTGACTACCCTCCCCCCCTACATTCCTTAAGGCTACGGCTCCGCACACAATTATCCGGCCCCGTCCACATCCCCCTCAGCACACTGCTCTGGCACCTTCAGACAGTAACAGAGCTATCACACAATAGTTGTGGGCGGGCAAAAAAACGCAGCTTGGAACTCAACACCTCCCCCAATTTCTGTTTCTCAATAATCTGTTCCACCGGGAGTACCATAAGGAGTACCCGGCAGAACCCACACACTCGCTGCCAGCACAGCGATACAGCTCTCCCCAGTGGCAACGTGGTGGCTCTTAAAAGAGCCTTTGGGTTTGGCAGTGAAGGCGCAGCAGCCTCAGGCACGCTCCCCGCGGATGCGGCGGGCGAGCTGGATGTCCTTGGGCATGATGGTGACGCGCTTGGCGTGGATGGCGCACAGGTTGGTGTCCTCGAAGAGCCCCACCAGGTAGGCCTCGCTCGCCTCCTGCAGCGCCATGACGGCCGAGCTCTGGAAGCGCAGGTCGGTCTTGAAGTCCTGCGCGATCTCGCGCACCAGGCGCTGGAAGGGCAGCTTGCGGATCAGCAGCTCCGTGGACTTCTGGTAGCGCCGGATCTCGCGCAGCGCCACCGTGCCGGGCCGGTAGCGGTGCGGCTTCTTCACGCCGCCCGTGGCCGGCGCGCTCTTGCGGGCCGCCTTGGTGGCCAGCTGCTTGCGGGGCGCCTTCCCGCCCGTCGACTTACGCGCCGTCTGCTTCGTACGCGCCATCACACAGCCTTCCCCTACAACTACACAAAGAGCCCGTAAACCACGTCTGAGGTGGCGCCGTTCCCTGACTCGGTTTTATACCGAACGCTGCATTGCCATTGGCTGAAGAAAGGACGAATATTATTGGTCCAATTTGAAAAACCAGCGTTAATCTCCTGCTGTCCCTACTGCTGCTCTTTAATAGTTAAACCCCAGCGTTTCTCTTCTCGGTTTGCTACGGATTCATAAAGCCTTTCTTCTTTTTATCTAGTTGTCTTCCCTCATTGTCTTCTTTCAGCAATAAATCGCATTTTCACACACCTCATTTAACCTGGAGAAGAAGCCAGATACTAGCAAGCAGTGAAAACAAGCTTACATGATGCTTTTTTGTTTTGTTTTTAGTCATCAATCAAGTATAAGCCTTATTGTACCCCCACGATTGGTTTTTCTGGTTTGTTTTCGAGAAGGAGAGCACGAACTGCCTTGCTCTCTGATGTTACATTGAGTTCAGGGAAGCATTTCCTGAAAAGTCAAATGTTTTGTTTTCACTTCAAACTTAAAACTTTCACACGAGTCTGCATTTCCGGAAACAAATATCGCCGACATTATAACGCCACAACAAATCAAAAGAGTACATAGCGGGAAAAAAAAATTGAAAATGTTTTTTGATGTGCTAAAAAACTTACAAGCTTCTTTGCAACCTGGGACAGGCAGAAGGCTTAGAGTTAGCCAATTAAATTCATTGATTTATTGACCAATCAGAGGCGAATGGGCGGGGTTTCATCTACTATAAATAAGAGCCGTGCAACGAGACCGCCTACTTTCGGTTGCAGAGCAGTTCTGCGAATGGCGCGTACGAAGCAGACGGCGCGTAAGTCGACGGGCGGGAAGGCGCCCCGCAAGCAGCTGGCCACCAAGGCGGCCCGCAAGAGCGCGCCGGCCACGGGCGGCGTGAAGAAGCCGCACCGCTACCGGCCCGGCACGGTGGCGCTGCGCGAGATCCGGCGCTACCAGAAGTCCACGGAGCTGCTGATCCGCAAGCTGCCCTTCCAGCGCCTGGTGCGCGAGATCGCGCAGGACTTCAAGACCGACCTGCGCTTCCAGAGCTCGGCCGTCATGGCGCTGCAGGAGGCGAGCGAGGCCTACCTGGTGGGGCTCTTCGAGGACACCAACCTGTGCGCCATCCACGCCAAGCGCGTCACCATCATGCCCAAGGACATCCAGCTCGCCCGCCGCATCCGCGGGGAGCGTGCCTGAGGCTGCTGCGCCTTCACTGCCAAACCCAAAGGCTCTTTTAAGAGCCACCACGTTGCCACTGGGGAGAGCTGTATCGCTGTGCTGGCAGCGAGTGTGCAGGTTCTGCCGAGTATTCCTTATGGTACTCGGTGGAGCAGATTATTGAGAAACAGAAGTTGGGGGAGGCTTAAAATTCCAAGCTGTAGTTTTTTGGAGTTCCCTCATAAAGGCGGTGTTCGCGAGGTTCACGATCTTAAAGGGTCCGTGACGGGGAAGGAATGTTCAGGGTTGGGCAATGCCTGCAGAGGCTCCATTCTCAGCAGGGGGGGAGGGTGGGGTAACCATCTGAACGGAGTCCTCACAGACCTGCCCCTCCCCTTTCCCTGGGGCGCTGCGTGCATTGGTACGCCTCCCTGCTTCATTTCCCCCGGCGCACGAAAAGGACCTGAAGAGATGGGGGGGGGGAAGGCGCCATTTTATGAGCCCTCCCGCCTAAGGCTGTGCTGGCTGAGACTGTTCTCAGCAGCGCCTGTCGCCAAGGTCCTGGTTTTCTGCGTTCCCCTGGATGGCTGTTAAATTCCTTCCCTACTAGTGGTTCCCCGCTGCTTTTCCTGAGTATATAATTACTAAGGAGCTTAATGGGTGTTACCCGGATGTATGGCAAGAAAAACTTCGACAGCAATTAAGTGAAAGATTGTTATTGCATAATCAACAGTGATAAAGGCTCTTCCCTTGACAGCGTGGGTGGCTCTGAAAAGAGCCTTTGGGTTGTTGTAAGAGCGAAGTCTAACATCAGAGAACTTTAGCCGCCGAAGCCGTAGAGAGTGCGTCCCTGGCGCTTGAGCGCGTAGACCACGTCCATGGCCGTGACCGTCTTCCTCTTGGCGTGCTCGGTGTAGGTGACGGCGTCGCGGATGACGTTCTCCAGGAAGACCTTGAGCACGCCGCGCGTCTCCTCGTAGATGAGCCCCGAGATGCGCTTGACGCCGCCGCGCCGCGCCAGGCGGCGGATGGCCGGCTTGGTGATGCCCTGGATGTTGTCGCGCAGCACCTTGCGGTGGCGCTTGGCGCCGCCCTTGCCGAGCCCCTTCCCGCCCTTGCCTCTGCCAGACATGATCACACCGCGACCTTCCTCAGCAGCTGTGGCGGGAACGGCCGGCAGCCCGCCGCTATATTGCCGGCGGTCCGACCTGGTTGAGGACTGCGGCGGGGCGGGGCGCGGGCGGGGCCTTCTCCGCTCTTTTCCCCGGTCCCGGGAGGAGGGCGGGCGCTGCGCCGCGTCGCGCCGCGTCCGCGGGCGGCGCGGTTATGGCTTCTGGCCGTCTCTGCGCGTTGCGGTGACGCTTTTACGGCCCCGCGTCGCTGCTGCCCGCCTCCGTTTCCCGCTCCTGCCCCGCCGTACGCCGCCCGGCTTCCCGTCGCCGTTGTGGCGGCGCCCGGTGCCGTTGTGGGAGCGGGCCGCCGGCGGCTGCGGCTCTGCAGCAAATGCCAACCAATGGCGGCGGCGGCGGGGCCGGAGCGCCGCTCCCACCTCCCCCATCCGGAGCTCCGCCGCCGCCATTTCGCGGCGCTCGCACAAAGGTGCTCCATCCCGTTTTTTTTTTTTTTTTCCTCTCATGGGTCCCCGCTGCCGTAATACTGCTTCATCATTAACGTTTTTTCCTTGGTAATTGCTCCGTGCTTTTCCATTGATTTATTGTATTTGCATTTCATTCTTTGTCGTTTTTCATCCCTGTCTTTTGAACTTAACTGTATATTGGACGCTGCCAGGGCTGTCGCTGCTTCCCACGTTTTCAAATTCTACTGTAAGAGCGTTCTGAAAAGGCATAAAATCGTGTCCGCTTTGTTAAATTATATTGCATGAAACTGAATAGTTTTTTGTAACTTCCCGTAGGTTTCTTTATCTGGGATTTCCATTAAGTTTGGAAAGTTACATGTGTTATTATATAGTTTACCTACTAGTAAACTTAATCCTGCTTAATAAATGGATTTACAAAGTTTGAGAAGGTTTTGAGGAAGAAGTATTAATACATATGTTTTCTCCCTCATTTGCTGTTTACAGAATGAATGCAGTACAACAGAAAGCTTCATAATGTTTCTGTGTTGAGGGTATCGTTCCTCACCTACCACTCCTCTCACTATTTCATATCGTATACTTCTCCCTGCTCGCGATCAGTGTGTTTCTCCCTACGCTTGTCCAGACACAGAAGGCATTTTCTGTTCTTCAGGACTGCTGAAAATGTTTTTCCCATCTCATGTGGTATCATTCCTTTCAATCATGACTGAGTTGTCTGTTTCTCTTTGCACACCTTTTTCATAGTTTTGCTTTCATTAACCTAAAAACTTCGACTGATTTAGATGTTATTCTTACAGAGTTTCCAGGTAAACGTTTTCCTACACTTGGTTTGAGTTAGTGGCAATATGTATTCTGCATTGCAACCCGCCCTACCTGCTTTTCATACCCAGTGTGGCTGAATGCTTCTTTGACAAATGGTTGAAATCTCCTTTAGCATCAGTTTCATACTTCTGTTTGGTTCATTAGAATCCTTTTCTCTCCTCTCTCTTCTCAACATTTATTTTGTGTATTTTTTTTTTCCAGGAAATTTAACCCTTGCTTAATTTTGTGGGTTTTTTTTCTCAGTGTCAAATTTCCTTAAATTGCCAACTTCTTATCCTTGTCCACATCTTGAGTGTGACAGCCCAACTGAAGAACCAGACTGCTAACAACAAAATTCTCCCTTGACCTACAACAATCAACAAAAACAAACAATAATTCGACTACTAATGCATACATTTTTGTTGCAATCAGTTTTAAACAATCTGTGCAGGTATGATAGCATCGTGTAGGGATGTACAACAGGTTGCTGTATTATGCTGCTGTGCTTGAACAACTTGAGGAGAAGCATTTTTGTCTTTCCCATTTTTTGGAAATTCATGTTTTGTTTACCCAACTGTATCTTTCCACACCAACTGACATAAAGTTTCCTGTTCGTACTTCAGGGTGATGTGTGTGCGCCGTGTCTTTCTTTCACTGCCAGCTGTAGTTTCAGAATATAAACGTGTACGCTACTGATGCGTTAGGACACGCCTCAACATGGCTAAAATCAAACCAAAAGGAGGGGAATAATTCCCTACTTGCATCTTTTCCCATTAGCTGGGAGGGAGTGGGAATGATGATGAGTGCTGTTCTTTTCCTCCTAACCTTCCCATGTGACAGCCAACATTTCAAGGAGGAGACTTAAAATGAGGTGAAATTCAAGACTTGTTTTCTTTCCGCAGACCTGCTTTGAGGTTCCGAGGAAACTTGTTTAGGTGTTTTCTTCAAGGAGGTGAGGATCTCTTAGGAGATCTTTCCTCATACGTCTTTTCAGTTTCTTTGGAGAATTAGAACCAACTTACACAGTCTTTGTAACGGGTTGCTGTTTTTAATCAACCAAGATAACTGCTATAGAAGATCTGCAGTCTGGAGATGATGGATGTGCCTTGTGCTAAGGCAGAAGCTTGTGATAAATGTGCTATAGTGCTTTCCTAATAAATCTGCCAAGGAAAGAGATAAAGACTACAGCACCTTCCCAGGGAAATGTGAATGTTCTTAAAGTATAATCACATGAAATCTGGAGGACCAGGTAAACGTGGAGATGAACTTTTCCATGAAGTAACAATAACGGTGATGAAAAACACCTGCAAAATATCTTACTGCATGCAAATAAACAATAGCTATGTCAATTAAAGGAGTAAACAAAAAAATTAATGCTCTGAATCTCAGTGGAGAATCAAAGATGTCAGTCTCCACACAGGCCATCAAACTCCACCTGTGCACAGGTCATCTTTCATGAAACGGGTCTGCAGGCAAGGCTGGTGGTTACCCCTCAGTATAAAAGAGAATCCTACATGCTGAACCTGGGAACTCAGTAGTCGCCTAGGCTTCTGTTAGTCTGAGGTTTTGTCAGCTCAGCCCCTGTTTCTGTTCTCATTCAGGTGCAGAATCCTGGTGGGCCTGGCACCTGGACTGACTGCTCCCTATGGGTCTGGTTGTCTGTCCAGGTGCACAACAGCACTTCTTCTCAGGTGAGAATTTGCCTTTGGGCTCTACCTGAAACTGTGTGCTGAAAAACACCACTGCTACATTCTAATTAATTTCCCTTCAGGTGAAAAGTGGAAATTCTAATGCCACGTGGATCACAGCAGCTTCTACCACAAGAATTATGTGATCCATCTATGGTAGATCTTTATAAGCCTCACTAGAGTCTCTCTGTGCTGGTCTGTCTTTATAGTTCTTTAGGGACTGCATTATGATCTCAGGGTTCTTTTCCAAACTTTATGTTTCTTGGATTCAAAACACGTGCTCAAATCTAATATGACAATTGCTGTTGGAATTCTCTCCATTTTAAAAAGCCCAAGAACTGCTCCAATGTAGCTGTAAAGTCCTACAGCAGTTGGCAGCCTTAACAAAAACAGCAGGTGTCTGGAACCAGCAAGTTGTGTGAACTTCACTGCCCACACAGACACAAGGACACAGTTCATAGAAACACTGAGTTGGAAGGGACTCTTAAAGGCCATCTGATCCAACTTCCCAGCAATGAACAGGGTCACTACAGCTCAATCAGGGTGCTCAGAGCCCCCCCAGCCTGACCTTGGGTGTCTCCAGGGATGGGACACCCACCACCTCTCTGGGCAACCTGTGCCACTGCCTCAACACCCTGACTGTAAAAAAAAAAAGCAACCCTTTTTCTCCTATCCAATCGAAACCTTTCCTCTGTTAGTTTGAAACCATTTCCCCTTGCAGACCCTGCAGAAGAGTCTGATTCCTTGTTTCTCTGCATGACCTTTACAGCATTCACATCTTGGGCTCTCCAAACTTGAGGTGCTTTGGAGGTTACTGAACAAAAATATTTTCAGCTTCTTTAGACTGTAGCTTTCGCTGTCTGTCCTCCCACCCCTCCCTGGTAACTGATCCTTCAGATGCATAATGCGGCTATCTTTCACCTTCAGTGCAACCTACAGGTCAAATATAATGAAAACATTTTGTCACACTTGCAAACCATAAATGTATAGCTAAGTAATCTGTTTCTTCAATGCTCCAGAAGCACTTCAATGAAACTCGCTGTCGAGAATCAGCAGAGGAGGAACAGAGTGCACAGCAGAGGATGCTGTATCTCTGTACCATTGCAGCACCATTATAATAGTTGCACCGTGTGTTCTGTGCCTCTTTGATGGAATTCTGTCTCCACTTTTTCCAAATGAAGAGCTGAAGGTGATGAGCAAAAAGGTGAGGGTGGCTCCATCTCTCCCCTCTACAGAGATGACTCCTGAAGAATGCAGCTGCTTGCATAACGGTGAACGCTTCCTAGCACTGAGGTTAAGGCATTATCATTACTTTCAGACTTCCAGGTTGGTCTCTGGTGCTATCAGCTGCCATCCAATGCATGGTCTTGAAGATCTAGTGTGCAGTCAGGCATCAGGTTTTCTAGTAAAGAAAGAACAAAGGAGAAATGCTTTGATGAGAGCAGGCTCTTTGCAGAAGCAGTTCATCAGGCAGCTGGCGCTGTTGTTCATTCCCAGCTGCGGAGGCCACAGTATGAAAACAATATTTAGTAACAGGGAAAAGTGATAACCCTGACTGCTCTTCTGCTGTTTGTCCCACACATTAGCTACAACATAGAGAAACTGTAGATTAAGTAACACTGACAGTCGGTCCCAGCAGCACTGGAAGTATTCAGAGAGAATTTTTCCGAGATGCGAGCAGTAAAGAAAGAGACACAATGAATCAGCTGCATTTTACATCAATCAGCGTTTTTGTTACTACTGCATACACAGAGCTTTTTTAAATTATTTATTTATTTGTTTTCCCTACCAATGCAGAGCTTCTGCTGCATTTGTACAGCCGTGAAGCGATTGGCTTTCACCTCTCCATTCATATTGCCTGAATGTGGGCATCTCAGCCTCTGAGGCTGTATGAATGGAGTCATGTGATTTTCTTTCATGCCTCCCGATGTCTAACTTGATCGTGCACTACATACCTGAGGGAAATCTACAGCAGTATTATTGGTAATATTACAAACAAGTGTTTTCATCTCCTTCAGTGTCCAAGGAGTTGGCTTTCAAAGGAACATGAACAGGGATGTACTGATGAAATTATCCAGAAAGTTTATCCGCATTACACCAGATTTGAAAATATTTCTAATTGGTTATATTTTTACTTACAGAAAGGTGTTAGAGGAAAAGGAAATCGATATTTATGTGAAGGGGTTTGAGAGCAACCTGTGAAAAGGTCACTGAGCATTTATCCATTGTATAAAATATCACACAGTCACAGTGTCAAATAAGTTTAACTCAGTGTAGTAGAGTTGCTCTCAACAACAGAGCATTCATTCTATCTCTCTCTATACATAAATATATGCATACACATATTTAAATTAGGCAAATGATCTCACTTACATACTTGGTAAATACCACAACCCAAAGGAACTTCTCCTGAAAGGCAGTAGAAAAAAAATCATACCTTCATTCCAGACCATGGAAGACTGCTTAGTAGCATAGGAATTTGGAAAATACCTTTATGCTCTCCAGAGGGGTCCTATTACAGGGTAACCAAGCAACATTTTCAATAAAAGTGTGCATCTTTCTGGAGGAAAAGACTAGTCGTATATATATACTCTATACACTATTGTCACTGTGATACTTAATCTAAATGTGAATATTCCTTCACTACTTCACTGTTTTTTTTCTCTCTCTCTCTTTTTTTTTTTTTTTGTCTGCATTCTGGGAAATGTTTATGTAACTGAGTGTAGATTCTTTTTTTGACATCATTTCACTTATCGTCTTTATGGAGGAAGACGAAGATCTATGAAGTAAATAGAGGGATTGATGCAACAACAGGTTGAATAATTCTCTGAGCAGTCTGAGAGACAGCGTCACCTAAATGAGAACTTTTGAACAAAAGGATTTATTTTATGTGGACTAAAAGGTCAAAAGATCAGCTGTGTCTGTGACATGAAATGCTTTTGTTGTTCCATGACTACCAACCCCTGTGGACAACGCACTGTTCTCAAATCAATGATTTCCTCTTTTATGTAGAAAAATGTTTAATATGTAGAAATATGTTTGGACCTGGGCACGCTCCTGCCACTCAGCAACAACCAAAACACTGGTGTGCTATTAAGACTGTTTTGGCCAAAACCAGGATGCTTAAATAAATAATCTTTTTTAAATGCCATGAAAATGCTGTATTTGTGGCATGGAAAGCAACAACACATGAAAGGAAGCCAGGCTCTTTTCATGTATCAGCTCAAGGCAGAAAGATGGCTGTAAGTCTGAGAACAACACATCAGGTGGTGAATAACCCTGACCTTACAGAAGTAGATGTAGTGAAGATGACAGAGATTATGTTAAGAAACCACAGCACAGAGGTGCTCCTGGGGGAGAGGCACAGCAGCCGCTTTCCTTGCCCTATTCCTTGGGAGGCACCTTCTGATAAAAGAGACCCCCAGCCCCAATGAGCAGCAGTCTCCAGATAGCCCCTCCTATGGGCACAGAACATGGGATGGCTGCAAGGCTCAAAGTGGCCAAGCAGAAATGTAATGGAGCAGAAGACTTGCAGAAAACCCTAGCAGAACCTGTAACAGCCACCCATAGTATCATAAGAAAAGACAGCCAGCCAACAGTGTCCAGTTCAGAGTGGTGTATGAAAAGCCCCTAAAGTGCATAGAAACTTATGCAGCGAGGGAAAGTGCACGGCAGCACATCCACCGTGATCCACCGTTACCTCAATGTTTTTGTGCCCATTACCACTCGAGCAGCCCATGCTGTACTTTAGAAACACACTTGTGCTACGGGTGGGAGAGTGTCCTAGGGGAGAAATATACACGTTGGGCACTGTTGCAGGAAATGCAAGGAAAACAGAAAAAAAAAAAACCGCAAAAAAAAGAAAAAAACCCACAAAACCACAAAACCCGAGCAGACGAGGAGATTCAAGAGGCAGGAAAACAACACCCCGCCCGCCAGGCACCAGGAAGCGTTTTCCGCGCGGACCCAAACGAGATGCGCGCCATCTCCGCGGCGGTTCAAAACCCGCGCGCTCCGCTCCGATTGGCCGCCACCGGAGAGGGGCGGGACTTTGACTCTTTGGCGTCGCACGGCGGGGGCGCGCCTCCTGTCCGGCTGCTTCCGAGCGTCCTGCAGCGGGAGGGACGGGGGGTGACCGATAGCGGCTGCACTTCGGTGTTTTTACTCTAGTTGATTATCAGCAAAAGTTAACTGCAGCTTCCAAGCAGAACAGACCTGTGTTATTAATAACGAGAACTTGGCACTTGGTAAACACTATAAATAAGATTCTAGTTATAGAATCAGTTTCCAAAGAAACAGCAAAGCTGGTATTTACACTGACGTGTTCCTGCTCTTTTTGGGAAAGTGTGGGTGGCTCTGAAAAGAGCCTTTGGGTTGTTTGCTTTTAGCGCTTCACTTGGCCTTGGCCTTGTGGCTGTCGGTCTTCTTGGGCAGCAGCACGGCCTGGATGTTGGGCAGCACCCCGCCCTGCGCGATGGTCACCTTGCCCAGCAGCTTGTTGAGCTCCTCGTCGTTGCGGATGGCCAGCTGCAGGTGGCGGGGGATGATGCGCGTCTTCTTGTTGTCGCGGGCCGCGTTGCCCGCCAGCTCCAGGATCTCGGCCGTCAGGTACTCCAGCACGGCCGCCAGGTACACCGGGGCGCCGGCGCCCACCCGCTCCGCGTAGTTGCCCTTGCGCAGCAGCCGGTGCACGCGGCCCACGGGGAACTGCAGCCCGGCCCGCGACGAGCGCGACTTGGCCTTGGCGCGCGCCTTCCCGCCCTGCTTCCCGCGGCCCGACATCACTTCGCCTGCAAGTCAGCCAAAAAACAATCGAGAAGACAGACTGAAGGCCAGAAGACTCGAAAGAATCCAGCAGTAACTGAGCACCGCCCTTTTATCCCTTCCTGCTGGGGTCGTGCGGCACTTTTGATTGGCGGAGACGGAGATTGCGGGGTTAACCAATGGGAACAGCCGTAGAATACCGACCAATTGAACAGCGCGAGTGATTTTGACGTCACGGTCCGAAGATGTCCAATGGGGAGGAACGACCTCGAGTCTCCTAATTTGCATACCGCCTCTATAAGTACAGGCGGCGGCGCCATTGTACCTGCGTCGATCCTGCGGTACAGGCAGTAGCGGGCGTGCGCGATGCCAGAACCAGCGAAGTCGGCTCCTGCCCCTAAGAAGGGCTCCAAGAAGGCGGTCACTAAGACCCAAAAGAAGGGCGACAAGAAACGTAGAAAGACGAGGAAAGAGAGCTACTCGATCTACGTGTACAAGGTGCTGAAGCAGGTGCACCCCGACACGGGCATCTCGTCCAAGGCCATGGGCATCATGAACTCGTTCGTCAACGACATCTTCGAGCGCATCGCCGGCGAGGCGTCGCGCCTGGCGCACTACAACAAGCGCTCGACCATCACGTCGCGGGAGATCCAGACGGCCGTGCGGCTGCTGCTGCCCGGCGAGCTGGCCAAGCACGCGGTCTCCGAGGGCACCAAGGCGGTCACCAAGTACACCAGCTCCAAGTAGAGCGGTGCGGATTACTCGATTTTAACCCAAAGGCTCTTTTCAGAGCCACCCACACTTTCAGTAAAAGAGTGGTTCACAGATGCGTGTTGGTGAGTGGTGCTATTTCATACTGTCTTTGGTTTTCAGAGTAGGTCGATCTGGTTAAAGATGGGAAAAAAAGGCTTACTGCTTTTGCTTCACATGTTAAAAGAACTCTGAATGTTTCTGGTGGTGTTTTATGTAACATCAAGGAACCGAGTAGGAGAAATTTGTAAATACTTTATGATACTCAAATCAAATTTCTAAGCCTAGTAAGCATTCATCTGACAGTCTTTTCAATTCTGAATTTTAAGCAAATAGAGGTACATACACATGGATGTTGTTTTCCTGCTTTGAAATAAAGGAGCCTTTGTTACAGCTACAGACAGCCCTATCTGCCGCATTCACATCATTCCTAATGACGTCCCTGCTAAGCACCACCACCCTTTCCCTGGGACCTGGCCATGGGTAATGGAGCGGTTGTGTGCTTTGGGTCTCCATGGGGACAGCACTGTGCTCATCTGTGACTTCTGCAAGACAGTGATGTTCCACATTTATCATCACCTACATAGAGCTGTACAGATGGTACTGGGTAAAGTATTACTTAAATGAGCCAAAGGGTTTCATAACACATGTGGCGTAGTTTGCTTTCCCGTCTAAATAATATAACAGAAGCTCCGCTGGGGACAGAGGAATTCATTAGTCTGGTGCACACACTGAGTGAGAGATGTGCTTAACAACAACAAAAAAAAAGGTGAATTTATATTTAAGAGAAAAAGCGAGTGTGAGTGGGTTATGAAATGCGAGCGATAGGGAGAAGGCTGGTTTTAGGAAGAGCCTTTCACGCAGGCGCTGACATCCTGGCTGCGGGACAGATGGCCGTGTTCTGCTCTGTTGATGGAAAGCTGTGATCGTGCCGCGCTCCATGAGCGCTCCGCCGCAGGGGGGGGGGAGGGGGAAGGGCACGAACCGGGGGCGGTGCTGCCTCCGGAGGGGCCGGGACTGCAGAGCGGGAAGGCGCCGTTACCTCCCGAGGAGCGCGGGCTTTTCAAATCCTCGCCGCTGTCCAATGGGGTGGCCGCCTCCGCGCCAGCCAATCAGTGCGCGCCCTTGTCTATAAATACGGGATCTCGCGGTGCCTCCTGCATAGTTTCCTTCCTCACTGCTAAGGGGCTGCTTCCCTAGAATGGCGCGTACGAAGCAGACGGCGCGTAAGTCGACGGGCGGGAAGGCGCCCCGCAAGCAGCTGGCCACCAAGGCGGCCCGCAAGAGCGCGCCGGCCACGGGCGGCGTGAAGAAGCCGCACCGCTACCGGCCCGGCACGGTGGCGCTGCGCGAGATCCGGCGCTACCAGAAGTCCACGGAGCTGCTGATCCGCAAGCTGCCCTTCCAGCGCCTGGTGCGCGAGATCGCGCAGGACTTCAAGACCGACCTGCGCTTCCAGAGCTCGGCCGTCATGGCGCTGCAGGAGGCGAGCGAGGCCTACCTGGTGGGGCTCTTCGAGGACACCAACCTGTGCGCCATCCACGCCAAGCGCGTCACCATCATGCCCAAGGACATCCAGCTCGCCCGCCGCATCCGCGGGGAGCGCGCCTGAGCTCCTGGCAGGAGAATCTTTGACTACCGAAAACCCAAAGGCTCTTTTAAGAGCCGCCACAGGGCCACTAAAAAGAGCTGTAAACTCTTAATCTTTTGAGGGTTTACTACTGCACGTGTTGCAGGTAGCCTTTTGTTGGCCGGGTTCTAAGGTAAGTGCCAAGGGAAGCATTGCCATGTTTTGGGGAGATTGAGAGAGATGTTTGTGTTGATTAAGTACTGCTTTGTTAGTGACAGGGGAAGGGTTCATTAATAAGAAAAACTCACTTTTATAGATCTAATTAGCAGACTAGCTTTTCTGGTACCAGTGGAAAAGGTTTTTGAGGGCTTTGATAAGCTGTAAGCAAAACTGCCTCAGTTCCATAAGCCAGTGTTCCTTCATGTAGTAGTGTTACTGAAAGCGGTGGTGAATGTATAAATGCAATTCTGTATTCACTGAATGTTTCCTTCCTCCACTGCAGTGTTACGAGGTAAGTGTAGCTCATTGTCCATGTTATTCTGTAGCTTTTATTTTCTCCTGCTGAAAGGGTTACTTTGAATTTATTAATCCCACGGCTAAAAAGTGTCTCATTTTGTTTGTTTATTTGCTTTATTTAGGCCTTTAATGGTGAAGTAGCATGAAGTTTAGTCTCTATAGCTGCCCTTTCTTGCATGGGTGCTTCATCACACATGGGCTGAACATTCCTCTTGTAAGCAAGTCCCTCTTGTCAGTCGCCAGCCGTACTTAAGGGCTTTTAGTTTACGTCTGAAACCAATGCAACATTTCCTGGCAGAGCGTTGTGCCCAACGATTCCTGTACACCTATATGGGTAACGGGGTTTCTGCCGCTCTGCTTTGCGACTCCTTCCCATCCTACCCAAAAGTCCTACACCCGTTACCCCAAACACCATTTCCTAACCCATTTCCAATCTCCTGTTGCATCCCGTATCGCTTGCTCAATGCAGCACAGCCCTCCTTATGTCCATGTAATGCAGGGAGCGCCCGCTCTGCCTCAGCGAATGGGTTCTGCAGTGCTGCGTGGGAGTGGGTGAGATGCAGCTCTCACTTCTGTGGATGAACACAGACAGGGAGGATTGCTTGG
This sequence comes from Gallus gallus, assembly GCF_016699485.2. Lineage (NCBI taxonomy): Eukaryota > Metazoa > Chordata > Aves > Galliformes > Phasianidae > Gallus > Gallus gallus. Next base: position 48,131,587 of record NC_052532.1, read on the forward strand.
AGGGAAAAGATATTTTTTTCAAGGCCTCGTGCAGTATATCACGGGTTTTGTGGTGGGTTTTTTGTTTTGTTTTGTGATTCTTTTTTTTTCCTTCTGTGTAATTACTGCTACGTTCTGTTTCAGGGAATATTCCTTCCTCTGCTTCAGGAACTGTGGGCTCTGCAGCAAAATCTGACCAATCGCATTCCTTCGTGCTCCATTTTCTCTCCTGTTTTTTTTTCCTTCCTTTCAGCCATTTTCTTTTACTCTCAGCGCAGTAACCTGGGAGGGGAGGGGAGGGGTTGTGGCGTAGATCTCAGAATAACACTTTGCAACACTTGATCAGTTCATAGGCAGTTCTATGATTCCCACCCCAAAACGCACTGACATAAGAGCTGTGCTTTCAGAACAGATTGATATATGTTGGTTTTAATTTTGCTGTGGATGATTACTGTCGTGCTTGTAGAAATGAGCTGCAGCAAAACACAGCGAATTTCCTGTTTCTCTCTGTTGCACCGAGGGATCCATTAGTTACCAAAATCTCTTTGTCAGAATATATTTACACTAAATTCCATGGTGAGACCCAATCATGGCAAACAGTGTAATCTGTAATGGATGCTGAGTACATTGTAGAAGCTGCGTAAATTATTTACATTTTCACACCAGTTTGGATAAAAATGATGTTTGTTTATTTTTTCTTTGTACTTTTGCATGTTTGAGGAGAAGGGAAGCTGGGTTTTATTGGTCAGGATTACTTTGAGTCCAACTTTGAGAGCTACATTTCTAAATAATAACAATAATAAAAAGAACACTTGAGCAGTTGAGAAGGAAGCAGCCATGCAAGGGTTTTGCAGGAAGAGTAAAATCATATGATCCCTGAATTTGCAATGCCTGGGCCCGAAGAAGGTCCGGTATTTAACACAGGAGGGCACTGATGATGATAATGTGTCAGAGCTCGTTACAGAGAATCAGACCGGTAGTCAGGAAGAATTTACTGCATGGAATTTGAAGCCTGTAACAACTGCAGTGGTGATACCAGCAATCACAGCAGACTGACTGCAAATCTCAAGTGGGCTTTGCTCTTTCCTCCTTACATAAATGATGAATCCCGTCAGCTTGCATGTGATGTTGATTCACTTAGCTGTAAAAGAGCAGTAACTGAAATCCCAGATCAGACAAAGGTAGGAAAAAAAAAATAGATCTGCTCAGTGCAATATTTGGCTGAGACAAATCCTGGCTGTTGTGCCACCCTCTGTAAGTGATCCAGAGCACTGTTGTTATGGTCTGAATCAAATGACTGCTGGGATAAATCAGTCCAATGGGCAGCATCACCACTGAGGTCCTGGTGGATTTTTTACACTTTCATCAGAAATGCATAAGCTCCGATCAAAATAGCTTTTATATAATATATATATATACATACATGTATATAAATATACACATATATACGTGTGTATATATGTATATGTATGCATATATACACATGTGCGTATATATATATATATACACATATACTTATATATATTTGAATCAGCCCTACTTCAGGTGTTTAGTAGTTTAGAAAAAGCTCTAACCAAAATCTTTTTCCATATGAAAAGTGTTTCTTTTTCCTCCCCCCACCCCCCATTTAAATTGAGCATTGTAATGTAGAATTAGTGTAGAGGGTGGTATCTTTTTCTCTCCAAAGAGTCAGAAGTGATTTCAGCTGAATGGAAGCATCTTTTGTAGACTGTAGATGTACAAATATTGAAGAGGTGTAATACAGGCTGGTTTGTTTAGCTATGTGCTGGGCTAAGTCTGTGCTGAATGTGCTGATGTACACCTGCAGATGAAATACAGACAAAACATCCAACAAGTTGATAAGGCCACCATATGTGCTGTTCTCTGCTTTCTTTACACTTTATCCTAACCCAGTTTTATACATCTTTGAGGGCATTCCAACACCTTTGCATACCTGCCCCTTGTCATGTTCGAGACAGTTATGAGCACCTTGTTCTCTCTGCATTTTTGCATGTTATCCTGAGCACAGCACTCACATCCAGCAGAGCTGCACAAAATGCTGTTCTGCAGTAGCTTCATGCTACGGGCCATTTAAGGAGGGAATTGTTCCAGCAAACACCGGAGATAGCTCTCAGTAAGTGCTGAGCTTCAAACAAAAAGTGCAGTTCTAGAGTGTGTTTCCATATATTATAGCACAGATATGACATACGTGTGTGTGTGTGTATATATATATATATATATATATTTTCTTTCCACTAATCAGCACGCGATGCTGTTTGAAACTGAATGCTATTTTTCTTCATTGTGCCAGTTTTGATCTTCCCATCAGTTCTGAGCAGGCTTCCAGAATATAATTTGTGTTTTGTTCATAAGGAAGACAACATTTCCAGAAAATAAATTATGCTCATTTACGTGAACTTTTTCCTTTCCAGTCCCTGCAGAGATGGTTTTAGAAGTCTATGAGAGATGATTACACAGGTGCCAAAAGAAATGAGTGGGACATCAGTGTTTTTTCTCTCTGAGACTACTGTGATAATCTCAGTGCAAGACAGCATGGAACAGAAGCCTCACCAGACAAAACATCTCTGCATGCAATGCTGGAACTGTGATTGTTCAGTCTGGAGAATAGGAGGCTCAGGGGAGACCTTATTGCTCTCTACAACAACCTGAAAGGAGGTTGTGGCGAGGAGGGGGTCAGCCTCTTTTCCCAGGTGACAGTGAAAGGAGCAGACGGAATGACTTTAAGGTGCACCCGGGGAGGTTCAGGTTGGATATGAGGAACAATTTATTCTTGGAAAGAGCAGTGCTGCAGTGGCAAAGGCTGCTCAGGGAGGTGGTGGAGTCACCGTCCCCAGAGGTGTTCCAGAAAGGTGTTGACGTGGCACACTGTTGGTGGGGATGGGCTGATGGTTGGATGAGATGACCCGAGACATCTTTTCCAACCCAATGATTTTATGATTCTATAATTCTGGAATATTTATTCTTTGCCTGAATAGAAAGTTGTGCTGTTAATAAACTTTATGAAGTTGGATGGCCCGGGGAATAGCACTGAGACCACAGAAGAGATATTTGAGAATACATTGTATTTGGAGGGCTGGAGTACTTCCAGCTGCTGCTACTTCATATCTATCTGCTCCCCCTCTCGCTTTTCTTTCTTTCTTCTTCTTCCCCCTCCCCTCCCCCCCCCCCCCCCCCCTTTTTTTTTTTGTCTTTTAAACCACATCATAAATAACATTTAATAGTTACAGTTTATCAGAAACTTAATTGACAGTACAGTTTAAACTGTCCCCCAACTCACAGCACTGTCCTGATATGTCTGCAGAACTCTGGTGCAGCTCAGACCCCACCTCTGTCCCCCAGATGGGTACAGCAGAGCTTGCAGAGCTCACACAGCTCCTCGAGATCCACCCAGGAGCGACTCCAGGTGTTTGCTGCTGTGGAGGAGGTGATCTCTTACCCTCTCTCTTTTCTGAGGTACATTTCCATAGCTGCTGCATGAATCCATCGCTGTTATGGATGGCTTCGTATATCTCATTCCACTCATTTGGCAATGTGGAAGGGGGAAAGTTGTATAAATATCTTTACAGACTCTGTGGGAGATATATTTTTTGAACAATTGGACTACATATATGTATAGTTGAAGACCATCAACTACACCCCAAATTCTTCCCTCAAATCCCATTATTGTGGTCCTACAATGAGATGAAGTTTTTCTGTGTTGGGCAGTAAAGTTCATTATTTTCTATAAGTCATCCTTACCCATCAAAGTCAGTAAAATTAGGACACACTCCTGTATTTTATTGCTAACCACGAAAAATAAACAGCGTTACCATATTAATCAGCAAATGTTTAGCGAGGAGATAAAGGACGGGTGTGATAACGTTCTGAAAATTCTCTTCCTCCCCTCACGTGTTAAGGAGCAGAGAGCAGCACGGGGCTCTCGCGTCCCCAGCAGTTAACAGCCCTGCGAGGAACGGCTCCGCTCACACTGCGATCCCTTCTCTCTGGGGTGGGTTCTGGAGGCGCTCTGCTTTACTCGCAGCGACCACGTACAGGAAAAAGTGTGACAGGTATATAAATCCGTGTTATATGATCGAGAAAATACCTATCGCGTCCCAATCCACACGAAGGAAACTTGCAGAACATTTTTAAAAGAAAAAGAGCCTTCTACGTGTGGCTAAGGATTTCTTTCCCTCGGTCTCTTAAGAAACACATAGGATTTACTGACAAGAAGAAGCCGGGGGGCGAATAGGAACGAGCTGGCACAGATTAATGAATCTGAGAGAGAATTCTTCCCAGAAAAGCATTGACACGCGTTCTTAAAGCACAACGTGAGGCGTCCAAAGCACAACGGAAACCGGGGAGAACGATCAGGGGCGGAGCGGCAGCGCAGTGCGCGACCTCGGATTGGCCGAATTTTGCCGCAGACCCCGGGGCAGCAAACGCGGGGAACGGACTGAGGCCGGGAGCGCCGAACCCCGACACGCGACTCCCGCAGCAGCCCCCCGCGGAGCCCAGGATCCGTCCTAGAATCATCACCCTCACAGGGAGTGGGGAGGAAACGGGAAGGGAAGGAACCGGGAGGGAGCTCAAGCCGAGCTGGCCCTCGCCGGCGACAGGCAAAGCCGAAGGCACGCCCCGGGGGCAGCACCTTGGAGAAACACAACCTCGCCGCCCCGCTGCCGCCCGCCCGCGGGAAGCGCTCGCTGAGGCGCGCGGGTGGAAAAGGGCGGAGACTGCGGCCGAGCCCCGCCTCCCTCCGCCCGCCGCAGTTCTCAACCAGGTCGGCTCCCGCCCCATATAGCGCCACGCGGAGGAGTCCAAGGCGCTGAGTGTGGTCTGCAGCGGGAGCGGCAGTCATGTCTGGCAGAGGCAAGGGCGGGAAGGGGCTCGGCAAGGGCGGCGCCAAGCGCCACCGCAAGGTGCTGCGCGACAACATCCAGGGCATCACCAAGCCGGCCATCCGCCGCCTGGCGCGGCGCGGCGGCGTCAAGCGCATCTCGGGGCTCATCTACGAGGAGACGCGCGGCGTGCTCAAGGTCTTCCTGGAGAACGTCATCCGCGACGCCGTCACCTACACCGAGCACGCCAAGAGGAAGACGGTCACGGCCATGGACGTGGTCTACGCGCTCAAGCGCCAGGGACGCACCCTCTACGGCTTCGGCGGCTAAACGCCCGTTGCGAACCTAACGCTGTTTAAACACCAAGGCTCTTTTCAGAGCCACCCACACATTCACAACGAGAGCTGTTTATTACTGATGTTTTAGCGAAAACGGTGTTATTAAAGTGCCCTCAAAATCACAACTACTTATCAACTATATATTAAGCATATTATGAAGTGGTAAAAAAAAAGTAATCAGGAAGGTACAAGGGACCTTAAAAGCTGCAAATGTATTTTTAAACACAGTTTAAAGATTTAAGATTTTTACCTAATACTTTAAATAATTCTGGAATTAAACATTTCAAGAACATGAATAAACATTTTTGCTAGTTAAAGTCGCACTGATTTAGCGCTATCTATCGAGCATAGTTGTGTAGATACGTTGTGAAAACTGTGACGGCAACAAGCGGAAGTGTCTGTAATTACGTTTCTAATTTTTACTCCAATAGGAATAGAACGATTACAATCCTCTCATTTGCATAACGCCCTTATAAATAGAGGGGCAGGCGCCATTTTCGGTGTTGTTGAGTTGCGGTGAAGAGCTTGGAAAGAAACTTTTAAGGATGCCTGAGCCGGCAAAATCCGCTCCAGCACCCAAGAAAGGCTCGAAGAAGGCGGTCACTAAGACCCAGAAAAAGGGTGACAAGAAAAGAAAGAGAGCGAGGAAAGAAAGCTACTCGATCTACGTGTACAAGGTGCTGAAGCAGGTGCACCCCGACACGGGCATCTCATCCAAAGCCATGAGCATCATGAACTCGTTCGTCAACGACATCTTCGAGCGCATCGCCGGCGAGGCGTCGCGCCTGGCGCACTACAACAAGCGCTCGACCATCACGTCGCGGGAGATCCAGACGGCCGTGCGGCTGCTGCTGCCCGGCGAGCTGGCCAAGCACGCGGTCTCCGAGGGCACCAAGGCGGTCACCAAGTACACCAGCTCAAAATAAGAAGGTTCTAAACTATAACCCAAACGGCTCTTTTCAGAGCCCCCAACTTTTCTTACAAAGGGCTGTAATTGCTTTCTTTTCCCCCCGCATATATAAGAAAAATTGTACTTTACAAAAAGTAGCAAAACCTTGTTTTTTTATTAACGATGCTCAAGTAATAAACAGCTCTCGTTGTGAATGTGTGGGTGGCTCTGAAAAGAGCCTTGGTGTTTAAACAGCGTTAGGTTCGCAACGGGCGTTTAGCCGCCGAAGCCGTAGAGGGTGCGTCCCTGGCGCTTGAGCGCGTAGACCACGTCCATGGCCGTGACCGTCTTCCTCTTGGCGTGCTCGGTGTAGGTGACGGCGTCGCGGATGACGTTCTCCAGGAAGACCTTGAGCACGCCGCGCGTCTCCTCGTAGATGAGCCCCGAGATGCGCTTGACGCCGCCGCGCCGCGCCAGGCGGCGGATGGCCGGCTTGGTGATGCCCTGGATGTTGTCGCGCAGCACCTTGCGGTGGCGCTTGGCGCCGCCCTTGCCGAGCCCCTTCCCGCCCTTGCCTCTGCCAGACATGACTGCCGCTCCCGCCGCAGACCACACTCAGCGCCGTGGACTCCTCCGCGTGGCGCTATATGGGGCGGGAGCCGACCTGGTTGAGAACTGCGGCGGGCGGAGGGAGGCGGGGCTCGGCCGCAGTCTCCGCCCTTTTCCACCCGCGCGCCTCAGCGAGCGCTTCCCGCGGGCGGGCGGCCTCTGCCCGGCGCTGCCCCGGGGCTTTGCATGTCGCCGGCGTGAGTCGGGGTCCCGCGCTTCCCCTCTTGGGGTCACGCTGCTTTCTTCTTCTCTGCTTCCCTGTTTCCTCCCCGCTCCCTGTGAGGGTGACGTCTCCAGGGCACCTCCGCCCGCTGTCGCGTGAACGGCTGTCCCACGTTTCACGGTTCGGCACCGCCGTTCCCATCCCGTTCCCCCCCCTTTGCTGCCCCGGGGTCTGCGGCAAAATTCGGCCAATCCGAGGTCGCGCACTGCGCTGTCGCCCCGCCCCACCGACAGTTCCGTTTTCCGCTCGTCGGGAGCGCTCCCAAAGACGGCTCTCCGGCCGTACTCTTTGTTTGCTCTGTCCGTGGCGGTTTCGCGTTTCCTTTGTCTTCTCCTCGGGCGCTCCGCGCTCGGCATCTCCCTGCTCCTCCGTGCAGGCCGGTAGGCCGCTCCCCTAACACCGTGCGTCTCGTATTCACGCAGAGTTGCGGGAGGGAGCACGGAATGAGGCCCTGAGGGATCCGGAGCCGTCCCTGGGTTTCTCGTTGAGAAATGCAGCGAGTCTGGGGCTCGTAGGGTCAACCTTGACATGCAGTGAGCACCCGTGGGTGGGGCGGGCCGCACGACTCCCGGCAGCCGCCGCACACTTTGTACGGGGTCACACCGGCGGGGGGGGGGGGGGGGTGTCAGAGGGGGTTACTGAAGGTCTGTGCCACTTGCATGCAACCAGAAACGAGCAAAAGAAGCCATGGCACACATTTCCAGAAAACGCCCACATGACACAATGCAAAAGGAACGGTAACCAGATCTTTTTCCGTCAGCTGATGGGAAGGTTTGCTCTTCAGCACCTCTGCTAATGAGCTTGGCACACACATTCATCTTACTGCACGTTGGACGATATGCAAAAGGAGGTGGATTAGTTGAGGAAGATTTGGGAGCCTATGATTTAAAAAGTGCTTGTAAATATTAGTTTACACAGCCAAAAACTATGGCTATGACACTTTATGTTTGGACTCTTAGCACACGGCACATACCAACCATCTCAATCTTTTAAAATGATCAAATTCTTTTTAAGTTTGTATGGATGTCAACATAATTTGATTTCTGAGCTGGATTTACAGCATTTGGGCTACATCTCCTGTCCATCTGTTGGCAGAATATATTCTTTAAATTCAGCAGGTAATGTGACAGAGGTTTTCACCTCTATCATTTCAAGTTCAGGGTATCCAAAGCTGTACAAGCCTTTCTTCTTATGCCTTATTACTCTTACAACAACTCAAATTCCATTTTAACTCAAGATGTTTTTAAATAAATCAGGGGAATCTGTGTGACTGTGCAGAATGGGCTCCATTTGCTCACACAGCACCCAATGTGCCCACGTAGCTGCAGAGCCTGCCCAGTTCTTTGCACCTGAAGCTCCACGTCTGGACCTGTGCCTTAAAGCAGCGCAGTCAGAGTGGTTTAAGACACTGTCTGAATACACAAGGAATCCTAAAGAAACGTCAGGAAACATTTTCTTTCAAAACCAACTCTTCGTAGTTCTTCCACAGTGCAGGCTGAGCGTCCCTCTGAGCCCCTTTCCTCCAGCAGCAGTGGAACACCTCAAAACAGAATAAATGATTGCAAAGATCATCTTTCAAAGCACATTTGAAATACCTTCACATCGGGACCCCTCGGCAGTAGCCACAGATGGGTGTTTTTACTGCAGCCTGAGGGTGGTGTTACGTGGATCAGTGTTCAGGATCTCACCTTCAGATTACATCAACTGCATTTTGTTCATGAGCTCGGACCCAGCCTTAGGAGTAAAATGAGGAAGAAAATACCTGTAGAACTGCTCTGTTTAAAAGAGAAACCTCCAACATTTCAACCCTGCTTTACTGAAGAAGAGGCCCTGTTTCCTTATTAAAACATAAAATGAAAAACTGAATCGTTATTGCATTATAGAATCATAAAGGTTGGAAAAAAGCCCAGAATCATCAGTTGAACCACCCACCTCCCACCAGTATTTCCCCATTAAACTAGCTGTTGCATTGGGCAACACCTCAGCATTTCTGCACAAGAAGTTGTGCCATCAGTTGAACAATAAGATCAGTGCAGCAGTGCTTTATGCACTAACTTAGATCACTATTTTCTTGAGCTCAAATGATAATTTACATATATGATTGTATCTGTTACAGTAGGAACCTGCAAACTGAAGACTTGCCAGATTTATTTTTTAGAGTGCTTTACTCCATGTGCTGGAAATTAAGGTGAAAAATGATTTAAAAAAAAATCTTTTATTTGGTTTTTAAACATTGCCATTCTAAGGCTTGATATGGATAGAGATTGTAGCAAGTTACCCCGAAACAAAAGTCTAACTTAAAATGCTCAGAGGAGAATTTTGTTGTCTTTGTACATCCCATGTTCTTGAGAACTTGAAGGTGCACTGGGACCCCGAGCTGCAGCCAACAGGGACACCATTGGGTAAGGATTTCCTCTTCACTACAGTTTAGTTTGTATGCAAATGAGAGAAAATAATTATTTAAGCTCCTTTTGCTACATCTGTTAGAATTTGCCTGAAAGCTGCTGTTCTTTAATCATTGGAGGTTTGGCAGCACGTGGGTCACTTGGCCAACTTACCCTAGAACTGCCTGGCCTACAGGATGTGGAGGTCTGACATTGCGAGAGTCACAGCATTATGTCCCCTGGTAGCTACGAATGAAGGCAGGGAATGCCAGGAAGCAGGAAAAAAAGCATCCCAGAAGGTGAAGCTCCAGTTGCAGGAGTGAGCAGAGCACTGAGTGAGATCTGTTTGTGCTCAGAATGAGATTGCGGAGATTGTGAGTTCTGCAAGCTGTGCTGGGCTCACCCCACACTCGGAGCAGAAGGGCCCACCCTGGCGGTGCCATCTGATTGCCACAGGCAGGACGTGCTGCACTCACACAGCTGGTGGCAGCATCCTGGGCTTTCTCTGGCACTGCAGTGCTTTGGTGCAGGTATTGCAATCCATCGGAGATGCACAGATATCTGTCCTGAAAACTCAATAGAAAAGAGGTAAGCCTGGGAAAACAACAAAACAACCTTTGCAGTTCTTCAAGAGGAAAAATAAGCACCTGGAGATATTTAGCTGCAGCTAATTAGGATCAATAACTTACTAAAAAATGTATCAACTTTACATTTATCCACTTACAAACAGAACCATGAGGCACAGGTGAGGTCACCTGATGGGACCAGCCTGCTGCACCAGCTAGCTCTTCCATTATGTCCAGCAATCCCCAATCACTCACTTCAGCTACAGAAGGGCCTTACGTAGAGAGCTCCTCTGTTACAGCAGTGGTGTGCAATAGGTGATATTTTCTTCTTTCAAAGCAGCCCTCTTCCTTGGAAGAAGTACTATGCACATGGGAGCTTGGCCTTGTTGCAATCATGGGCAGCTCCAGGGAACATCCCAGCAGGAGGAGTCAGACAGTCAGACAGCCTTCCAAATAACTCACATCAGCAAATCAGAGGTGCTTTAGCACGGTCCTTTTGGATGATACTTGTATCAGCAAATTCATATCAATTAACTGACCTAAAAGGAGAGTAGCTATGCGGTGAGGCCATTTAGAAGACCAGGTTTGAAAATCCTGCTTTAAACAGAAAGCTGCCAGAGCTGCACAGTTTTTCTGAAAGGAAAAATGCTACAGTTGGTGCTCTGCTGGGCGAGTCAGAGTAGGTCAGGGTTCAGATCATATTAAGTCATTCTTCCCACATTTCCCAAACTCCTTCTAAATAAGTTCAGCTGCAGGAAAACTTTACAATATTAAGATCAAGGCCTACACAGCAAGTTTTTGGCATTCATCAATTTATTTCCTTACTTCGTAATTACTTATCTCATAGCTAACACCTATTATCTCACACCATAAAGCCATGCTACATAGTGTAACAGAAACCACTAAAGTTGAGCAGATGAAACATTAAGAAACAAATATTCTACCATTTCTTTACAAGACAAACACCAAGTCAATGTAATTGGGTTTTGCCCAGCAGAAAGGATGAGTAATAAAGAAAATAATCGAAGACACATATAGAAATCAGAAATTTTACTCAAAGCGTTAAAAACAAAGGCACAGACAAAACACTTCACGTGAAGGTAATGCCTTAAAAAAGCAACTCAACTCTTTTCTGAGAAAGTGGGTGGCTCTGAAAAGAGCCTTTGGATTATATTATGTTTTTGAAAGACCTAACCGGCTTTACGAGCTGAGATTATTTGCTTTTAGCCTTGTGACTCTCGGTCTTCTTAGGCAGCAGCACGGCCTGGATGTTGGGCAGCACCCCACCCTGCGCGATGGTCACCTTGCCCAGCAGCTTGTTGAGCTCCTCGTCGTTGCGGATGGCCAGCTGCAGGTGGCGGGGGATGATGCGCGTCTTCTTGTTGTCGCGGGCCGCGTTGCCCGCCAGCTCCAGGATCTCGGCCGTCAGGTACTCCAGCACGGCCGCCATATACACGGGCGCTCCGGCGCCCACCCGCTCCGCGTAGTTACCTTTCCGCAGCAGCCGGTGCACGCGGCCCACGGGGAACTGCAGCCCGGCTCGTGATGAACGCGACTTGGCCTTAGCTCTGACCTTCCCGCCCTGCTTCCCGCGGCCCGACATGGTAAAGCTGCCAACAAGAGCTTGCTGTACAACAGAAGACAGAAACGATATACGAGAAATCATACTGACGCAGGAGCTCGTCCCCTTTTATCCCTTCCCAGGGCGGGAGTAGCGCGCGGTGATTGGCTGGATACAACAATTGTGAAAACAACCAATGAAAGACCGGATCTTATTTCAACCAATCAGAGACAAAGAAACACCCCTTACGGAAAGGACCAATCACATTGCACGAATTGGAGCCTCTGTATTTGCATAACAGCCCTATAAAAAGGGGCGCCGCAGCCATCTTAACTGCAGTTCACTTTCCAGTGGTTGGGAGGGAACGTGTTCGAAATGCCTGAGCCGGCCAAGTCCGCACCCGCCCCCAAGAAGGGCTCCAAGAAGGCGGTGACCAAGACCCAGAAGAAGGGCGACAAGAAGCGCAAGAAGAGCCGCAAGGAGAGCTACTCGATCTACGTGTACAAGGTGCTGAAGCAGGTGCACCCCGACACGGGCATCTCGTCCAAGGCCATGGGCATCATGAACTCGTTCGTCAACGACATCTTCGAGCGCATCGCCGGCGAGGCGTCGCGCCTGGCGCACTACAACAAGCGCTCGACCATCACGTCGCGGGAGATCCAGACGGCCGTGCGGCTGCTGCTGCCCGGCGAGCTGGCCAAGCACGCGGTCTCCGAGGGCACCAAGGCGGTCACCAAGTACACCAGCTCCAAGTAGACTGGTCCTGATCCTCACTTTGAACCCAAAGGCTCTTTTCAGAGCCACCCACTCATTCAATGAAAGAGCTTTTACACAGTATGTTCCCGTGTCCAATTGCTTTGAAAGCTTAAATAAGATGCAAGTATCTCATGTGGAGTATTACTACTTGTTTCCTGGTCAAGCACTAAAAGATCTATTTTCAGATTCAGTGCTTTGCGGTGTCGAACAATTTCAGATGTGTTTAATGTGCTTGTGCAAATGTTATGTGTCTGTGTTATTTCATTACCCAATAAATACAAGTAGTGTCTTTTCGATGTTAGTTGCAGTGCACTAACACAACTTCACTCTTAAAAAATATTACCTTTCAATAGCTCTACTAACACATTCATTAGAGAAAACAAGCAACTGTAATTTCTTTTTTTTTTGTCTAAGTGGTCTTACCGTTTCTCTGAGCTTTAATTTCGGCTGCGAGAAGAGAACGATTATCCCTGCAGAGCTGAAAACAACGATACGAGCGATGGCGCGGTGGGACGGACGCTTTCGGAACGGAGCTGTCAGGACGCGCCGGCTCGGCGGCAGCGCGGGCTTTTCGAATCTTCCCAACCGTCCAATAAGCGGCCGCGGCCTCTCCCATCATCCAATCAGAACGGGCCGCAGGCAGAGCCGGGCGTCCCAGGCAGCCCCGCGCCGCTCTGCGTCCGTCCGGCAGCGGCCCCGGTGAGCTCCGGGAGCGCCGTGCCCGGCGGTAGGAGATGGAGGGAGGTGGCGGCCGCGCTGCCTGCTCCGCCCCGTCGCTGTGCGGCTCTAACAGCAGTTTTGTGAAGCTGGGCAGGAATTAAGGCGTCCCCCGCCGAGCGGAAAGGTCATTGCCAAGGACGCGGAGGAGCCGTGCCGGAGAGTTGGCAGCGACGGTCCCTATGAGGCGTGGCGGTAGCACGCAGACTGTTGGGAACCGCATTGTCTGAGTTAAAGCACCGAGAGAGACCTGCATGCCCCGAAGCGATACCCGCCCCAGCAGTCCCTTTAACACACGCACCTCTGTCCTGCGGTGCTCAGACAAAGGCAGCCCGAATTTATTTATTTATTTTTTTTTCCCCAGAGTGCGCAAACTTTATTTTTTCCAGCCCTATTTTAACCACGTCCGGCAGCTCAGAGCCCCGCGCTTTTTGCAGGCGAGCAAAATACTCCGATCGCGAGCAAATAATGACGAATCGTGAGCTTCGCTGCAGGCATGGAGCTCACTGTCCGAGTGTCTCAGCTCTTTTTCGGACAGTGGTGGGTGGCTCTTAAAAGAGCCGTTGGGTTTAAGTATTTCCACTTCAATACTTCACTTCTTGGCCGCCGCCTTCTTCGCCTTGGCTGCCTTGGGTTTGGCCGCCTTGGGCTTGGCAGCTTTGGGCTTCACCGCCTTTGCCTTGGCCGGGCTTTTGGCAGTCGCCGCCTTTTTGGGCTTGGCAGCCTTGGTAGCCTTCTTGGGGCTCTTGGCCGCCTTCTTGGTGGCGGCAGCCGCCGGCTTCTTGGCTTTCTTTGGGCTCTTCTTCGCCGCCGCCGCCTTCTTGGGCTTTTTGGCGGCGCTGGCAGGCTTCTTGGCCGCCGGCTTCTTGGGCTTGGCCGCGGGCGTTCTCTTCCTGGGAGCCTTCTCCTTCACCTCACCCGGCTTCTTGCTGAGACGGAACGAGCCCGAGGCGCCGGTGCCCTTGGTCTGCACCAGGGTGCCCTTGCTGACGAGGCTCTTGAGCCCCAGCTTGATGCGGCTGTTGTTCTTCTCCACGTCGTAGCCGCCGGCGGCCAGCGCCTTCTTGAGCGCGGCGAGGGAGAGCCCCTTGCGCTCCTTGGAGGCGGACACGGCCTTGGTGATCAGCTCGGTGACGCTGGGGCCCGCGGGCTTGCGGGCTTTGGCGCCGCCCGCCGCCTTCTTCGGCTTCTTGGCGGCGGCCTTGGCGGCGGGGGCCGCGACAGCGGGAGCGGCGGCGGGAGCGGTCTCCGACATCGCGGCAGAGACTTCTTCCTAATCAAAAGAAAGTAATTGGGCTACAGTAACCCCGATGCCTGAATTTATAGCGAAGCGGTGATCTGTGATTGGTGCTTTGCAGAGCCCGCCTAACTGTTAGCCAGGAAGAGCTTTCCGTCCTCCGAGTCTGTGTTTCTTCGGAGTTATAAATTGGTGTTTTTTGGAAAATGCCGGGCTCGAAATCACCCCACTTTCTTCAGGGGGTGAAGGGAAGACCTTGAAGCTTCGTTGTGGGGAGTTTGTCGCCGCGGGCATCCAGGACGAGAGCAAAAAGACGCGTTTAACGTGCCGTCCTGCGTCCGGGAAGACCCTGGGGAAGGCGAACTTTTGTTTTTCCGTCTAAATTAAAATAAAACCTTTCGTCAAAAAATCTCCCCCGTAGCGCAGGTTTGTTCTTTAGGGGCTTTTCTGCGGAACGGGATGGATACCGAGGGGGCAGCTTCAATACTTTTGTCGCAAATTGAGTTCAAAGAGAAGTAAGTAACACAATTTCGTGGCTGAGCTTTGAATACGGATAGAGAATCGCCTCCCTGAACCGTATCTTTAACTATTAAGAATACGGTATTCTCACAAAATGCTGTGCTTTGAGAAAATAAGATACATGCAGAGGAACGTATGTAGTGGGATTCGTCACTGTTCCTCGTGTTTTCTTACCTTCTGAGAGGGAATGGCAGCATTTTGATTTATTTCTTTTGTTTTGCTTTGTTTTTGGAAATCGTTTCAGTATATAAAAACGAAGCTGCTTTTGCCTCGTTAATAAAGTCGAAAGAAGCTGCAAGGTCGATGTTTTGTCCTTCACAGCACAGTATATTGCTGTTCTTAAAACTTGCAACACTCAGAACCGAGGAGTAAGGAGAAAAACGTCCATCAGACACATAGACACAAAGATGTGTCACATTACCCTCAAACATTAATGCAACAATCTGAAGCCTCTCTTCTCCCCAGATAAATATAATAACATGAAAATCCGACCTCTGAGAACGGAACGACTCATACAGCACTTATTTACATATATTTGGATATAGGCTTTTTCCTACCATATGCTCCATAAAACCTGTGATTCTCTTCTTAAGAGGGAAAAGAAAACAGTCAGGCAAATCCTCATAATATAAATGCTCATATATCGACATAATTTTCAGATAATCCTCCCAAGTTAAAATCAGCTTTGATTTTCACTTCATTATTGCCTCACCAAGCGACAAACGAAAACAATTGTGTTTGCTCATCAGTTTAAGTAGTGATAAGGATTGGGTGCAATAATTTTGGAGCTGTTCAGAAATCAGAAGCCTCAACCGGTTTCTAATTAGAAAGCAGACTGAAATTTATTCCTTCACTGAAAAATAACAAATTAATCCCCAAATTATCGTTTTGTCCCATTGCACTTTAGAAATAGCTACCATACAAAACGTCAGGGGGCTGTTATATAGGAGAACGTATCTTCCAGCACTGATGAAGCTGAGATTCGTGAAGATAAATAATTCTCTGCAGAAGGCCTTCTCGTGTAGTTTTATTGGTCCAGCGCTGAAGATGCCATTGAGTTATTCTTAACATTAAGTGGCTTTAGTTTAAATGAAGTATGCCAAAATAGCAAGGACTATTGAGATACATTGGAATATCCAGAGTGTAAACAATGAGCCGTCACTGCTTTATCTTCTCATGTAATTACGTTTTTATTTGCCACGTCTGTATGTATGTCAGTCAATACACTGAAGCAGAGGAAGATAAAAGCAGAGGAAGGGGAGATTCTGGCTGTTCAGTACCCCAATGCTGAAGCCAGGCTGGAAGGCGCCCTGAGTTGGGCTCTGAGATCTGCCACATATTTCAGGTGGTGTCGTTTCCAGATAAGCAGCCAGGGCAAATCCACAGTAAGCACAGAGCTGAGGCTGGGCACCTGCATGAGAGATGGGAATAAAATTCTGAGAGACAAAAGGATAGTTGCTAGAAAAGGAGATGATGCTTGTTTTCCTGATCAGTTAGATGGAGATTTCTGTAAAACAGGATCAGTCTGCAAGTGCTAGAGAGAACAGAGCTAGGAAGGGTCGTCAGGTATGCAGGTCTGCTTGATGTAAGGCACTCTTCTGGGTTAGAAGTACTGGCAGTGGTGGTGAGATCATCTGATCTGATGGATGTTGGGCTTCTCCTCATTTAATTCTCAACAGGTTGATATAAATCCAAATGTTTTTAAACTTATCCTCAATCAGTGTTTTTATCTTTATCCTCAAATGCTGACTGTTCTGAGTCGCACTCCTGAAGTTCCATGTTTTTCCCTGGCAGCCTGAGGCACCTGAATACAGACCTGGCAGTTCGCATCCAACACTGAGTTGTCGACATTCCTCATCCTGCCTGTTCCTCAGGCATCAGACCTGCCCCGGTCTGCACAGGGCACAGCCCTGGCCTCCTTTTTCTGACCACTGAGAAGTTCCATGGTCTTGACTGCTATTTCTGAAAAGCTTTTAAAGAGCAGAGAGTGGGCCTTTAGAGTTATGAGGTGGTATGAATAGAGCTTTGTTCTTACCCTTTCTTATTTTTTCTTCTACTTTTTTTCTTTTTCCTTTTTTTTCTTTTTCTTTCTCTTTTTCTTTCTTTTTCTCTTTTTCTTTCTCATTTTCTTTCTTTCTCTTTTTTCTTTCTCTTTCTCTTTCTCTTTTTCTTTTTCTCTTTCTTTCTCTTTTTCTTTCTCTTTTCCCTTTCTTTTTCTCTTTCCTTCTCTTTTTCTCTTTCTTTTTCTTTTCCTTTTCATTTCTCTTTTTTTTCCTCCTTTCTCCTTTCTCCTTTCTCCTTTCTCCTCTCTCCCTCTTTTCCTTTTCCCTCTTTCCCTTTCCCTTTTCTTTTCCATTTTCTTTTTTCCTTTTCCTGTTGATTTTTCCCTCCCTTGGGTGTGGAATTGAATTTCTGTTGTTAATCAGATAAAACAAATATGTCAGAAACTCTGAACTTTTTTTCGAGTTCGCTTTTCTGGAAATAGCTGTTGAGAGAAAAAACTTGAGTATTTTTCTTACTGAGACATGGGCTTCACAAGGAGGAAGAACAGATTAGACATTAGACTGGTATGGGCAGATTAAACACACAGACTATAGGAAAACAATATGAGTAAGCCAAAGGCCCCACTCATTTAATGACTTTTACTCTTCTTAGCATGTTGAAGATCCAGAGAAATTATTTTTAATGTAAGTATCCTGTTCTCTTGATAAAGGATGTTTTTGCATGCATTCAGGTAACTAGTCTTAACATTAATCATTAACATATATATATATAACAAGATCAAGAAACATTAGTCAAGTTTTTTCTGTGCGGCACTTTTATTGCTAACACTGATTCAACAATTGCAAAGCTTATACAGTAAGGAAGAATTAAGGTGACAAAATGCCATTGGTAATAAAGTCACATGTATTGCTTGACATATATACCTCAATAAAACCAAGAAAAGTATGTCACCAGATGTTTCAGAGTTGAGGCATCACATGTCCTAATAAAGATATCTATTTTGCTTTCTAATCTATCACCTGCAGCAATACAACAGTTAGAAGGCTGAGAAAAACGTTTTTCTATCTGGTAAAAGACAAGAAACATAGTTCTAAAAACATGCAAAATAATTTGACCCATACTGGAACGGCCTATTGATGTTATTGAGACAGATGGAGATACTTCATTTTCTATCTCTAGGAAACTGAATATAAGAAAGTTCTCTGGCAGCTTCATAGCATGAGGGTCTCTACTGCTGCTTTCTTTCTTCAGCACATGTATATTGCCACAACACTGTTTCATCCTTGTGTTCAGGAACGATTTTGGCCTCTGCTACATGCAAATCAGGACAAAAGCCAAACAAATGAAGAAAAAAAAGTTTCTCATTCTTGTCAGTCTAACACAGTGGAGTGATAAATATATCTAGAAGTAAATGTACCTTTGAGGTACGTCATATTACTGTGTTCTTAAGAGTTGAGATACAAACGGAATGCTTTCACCACACTCTTCCCGTCATAGAAGGGTCTGGTAGTTTCCATGGTAGCTTTCCTATTTATTCAGGTTCAGCAAAGCAGGACTGCTGCCAGTGATGTGAACACTTGAAAATGATGACAGTGATTTGTAAGACTGCAGTGATTTTACTATCACAGAACAGTGCTGATTTCCTCCTGTCCTGTCACAGGGCAGTTCTCATCAGTGCTGAGAGAAGGGGAAAAAATCACCTCCATCAGCACTAGTTTGTAATTGTTACTTATCCATGTTAATTTATGAAACCCATACACAGATTAATGATGAATTGTAGTCCTGCCATTTTTTTTACTTCTGGTCATTAATTAAAAGTAGCATCAGGGAAAAAACGTTGTTACCTCTCACACAGTTTTATTTTCAAGGCTTGTCAAGATCAGTTTGAATTGCCCTGTTTTGGCTTTGTGGTCATGTTGTCCATGAGTGTAGGACATGTAATGGCAAGCTGGAGTCTTGGCAAATCTGCTATTTCAAATAAGAATACAACCCAAAACCTCTAAAACCAGAGTACATCAATAGGTTGGTATACCTTTCTTGTACAAGAAAGGCAGCAACATAGAAAAATGAAACAAAACCAAACAAAAAGGTGGGGCGATTGAAGTGCTTAATCAGAATGTAGGGGATTCTTGCATGTGAGTAGATAAAAGAAACACAACAATGCCACTCTTCTCTCTGCTGTGTTTGCTAAGCAGCAAAAATCAGAGCTGCCCCTTTTCATGACTGAAGATGAAAATCTCTTTATCCACCTGGAACAGAAATCCCACATAACCATGTTTTATTTCTCTATACCCATCACTGAGTATTATTACTATGATTATATATGGGAATCTGATTTACGAACATAATTTTGTTTTACTGGGTGTGTAATTGTAGTCATGTTTGCAGCAGCAGCAGCAGAAGAGAATGCACGTAAATAAAGGACACATATGCCTACGTGTGGAAATGAAATGTAACCCTTACCATAACTCTCACTAAGTGCCTGGAAAAAGAGGGAAAAAAAAGGTAATACACAACACAGTTAGATTCCAGAGAGTCAGATTACAAGTACTAATCCATTCAGTGCTTTAAATTGATACTAGATCATCAACATAGAACGTCCACATCTTCTCCCTTCAGTAGCAGTGAGGATGTTTATGTTCTTAGGTGCCATTTCATAACCTATCATACTAAGTGAAAGGAATGCTGAAAACCTACGTGTGGTAATCATCAGTAGATCAGATCTACACCCTGCCTGAAAATCACTCTGTTACTCTTAAAGTGTCTAAATAACATGGGCAAGAACTGAGCTCCAGGGCCACAGGCTCAGCACACCCCAGGAAAGGAACATCTTGTTACCATGTCAGGCAAATTCAAGGAAGGTGTAAAACTTCTTGCTCCAAAATTAACTTCAGAAAGACTCTCAGTAAAGAATGGAGTATTTCGCTTTAGCTAACCGATACACTGCAGAGTTTATCTCCATTTCAATTCTACTTAATGTTGGACATTTTTGTAAGTGTAGGAAAATATTATAACTAGAATTACTAATCAGGGAAACTTTGGCTACCACAAACCAAACACACGCACAATGATAACAAAATTATATTTGAAAGTTGACAGTTGCCATTTATTAAATAAGAATGCTGTGTCAAACAGTATTCGAAAAGAGTCAGTTTTGGGCCCGGTATAAATTTATTATTAATTTGAATAATAATAACAGTGCATATCTAGAAGTGTTACAAGTGCCAACAATTAATCTAGAATAACGGAGGTTAGAAAGTGAAAATTTCCTTGTAAACTGAAGATATTATCTTCAAAACTGTGAAATTCACTTGGAAAGAAATATATAAGCTTTAGGGTAGCAGCTGATGAACACCTGAAATGATCTGCACCTTCAGGTTGTAACTATAACCTGTAATGATAGATACAATTTGATAACAAGTCAAGGGATGAATACGAGAATTAAGGGGGGAACACAGTGATTATACCTGCAACACACATGAAGAGGATCTCCCACTCTAGTCAGGACTAATGTGGTCTCACTGTGTATTTTGCCTGGCTTTTGTACTGAATGTCAGGTAATAAGAAGTGGGGGAGGGGGGGGAAGGAAAGATGCAGGAGAAAGCAACAGCAGTTATCACCAGACTAGGAGCTACTCTCTGATAAAAGGGCACATACAGCTGGAATTGCCTGACTCAAAGAGAAGGCTGAAAAATTAATACTCCTTCAAAAACACTTATACCATTGAAAGGAAGTGAATTATATTTGCTCAATGAACGTTGCTGAAAACATAAGAAAATAGAGGAAGAAAATATTTGCTGCGGTAAAATAAAAGTAAGGGAATAATTAATAAAAAATGAGTGGAGTGATACACTGGGAGATACAGCTTGGGAAGTGGAGTGTGCAATGATCACTGACACTCAACTCTTATCAGATATAAAAAGGGCTGGACTGTTGATAGTGAATGGAGGACAATAAAATTGCTGATAACTGTAATTGTCTCGTAACTATAGATCAGAGAGAATCTGTGTGGGCAGGGGAGGGTGCTTACTGCACTACACTTTGCAGTCAGTAACATTTTTTGAACAATCCCCCACAGCACTCTAATTTGGGATCTCATCTGGGATCTGAGGGAGTAGAGGCAGTTCAGCAGGCCGTCAGGTACTTGAAAATTGGCCACAAGTGAGATGAAAGCACAGCAATTAACAGCTTAGAGATGAACAACTCATAGAAGATTAGAATATCCCAGGGCTTCATGCTATTTTACTGTATTCTGTGATGTTTTAGATGATAAGACTGGTTGTACCCTTCGCATATGTAGAAGACACTAAGTTAGGGAGGGTAGGGAGGGCAAAAGTTAAGACTTCAGTTCAAAGGGACTTCAGTAAACTTGAAGATTTGGCCAAAAGAAGTCTCACACAGTTTGTTATGGAGAAATGCAACTTTCTGTACATAAAACAGAACAACCATTTGCATCAGCATGGGCTAGGAAATGACAGGCCTGAGCTCCCTGCTAAGGTTAGGGTCATCTTTCCCAACTGCTGGGCCTTCAAAGGGATGACTGTTGCTTTGTGCAGAGCCTAAGAATAAATGAAGCCCTGTAAGCAGCTGAGGTTTCAAACGAAACATTTGGCTTTCCAACAAAAATATTACTGAAACAAAGACAAAAGCACAGCAGTAGTGTCTGGGGGCACCGACACAACACACGTCACCATTTCACAGCCTTGGCTTCCTCCAGAAACACACAGCTCAAGACAAAATCAAATATCTTTTAACAGGAATGTGAACAGTAAGTTCATTTCATTGAAAACGATGTCCCAGAAAGGCTGCTTAGAGGAGACGGTATTTCAGCTGCTGTTAAGTACTTATAACTCTATAGGAGCTGGCAGAGTTCAAAAGAAATGCTTCTTGCCCAGTGCATCTCTGCAGGATCCCAGGCGAGGAGAGGGACTTAATAGCCTCTCTGCTGTGTAGCAAATATTATGCTTGTCAGACTTCTGTGATATGTTATCCACACTTGATCCATCAGTGTATCAGGAGACCTGTGCGCTTCAAATACCACTTTGGAAAACAAAGTAATAATTTAAGAGAAGCAGCCAAGTATCAGCTGAGCTGTTGAGCAGCTGGGTTGTCTGCCGCTCACCTGAGTGCAGGACCAGACATGCATGGTGTGCTACAGAGCTCTGACCTCATGGGCCACCCTGCTCCTGGAAAATCTCCTGCAGGGACATTGGAGAAGCCTGGCTCTGGACTCAGCCCTTTGCTGTCTCCCTGGGGGAAGCCTGGAGTCCAGGGAAGACAACATGAGCAAAGCAGTGCACTGGAGCCCATTCTCAGCCGACTGCCCTGTCTTGTCTCTCCTGTTCTAAAACAGCTTAACTTGAGGAACTACGTATTTACTATCTTCCCAACACCCCAACACTAGTCTAGGAGTTCCATCAGCCTTTCCCCATGTCGCTACTCAGCTATACCAGCTATATGGGGAGCCTGTCAGCACCTGCCCTTGCCTCACTAGCTTGGGAAGAACTGCTAGGCTGCCAAGTGGCTTGTGACAGGGGAAAGAGACACCCATGTATTTTAGCCTGTAGCTTGTGTGGGGTGTGTGGGGGGGGGCAATGCCTTTGAAAGCCTCCTCCTGTCAAGGTGGACATCAGACTCACAGCGTTCGGGTGTGGGTGCCAAGGACAACATTCCCTGGGATATGAGTGTGCAGTGGCCCTTCCTGCCATCACTGCTGGAGACCAACACTGCGATGTCATCATTTTCCATGAGGAAATGGCAGCCAGATCCTGCTGGTTTGCAGAGGAACAGGGCAGTAACTCAGACAACTTGCACTTACTCTTTTGCAGGCAGCTGGCATGGCACAAACGAAGTGAGAGGTCTTCTGGAAAATTTTGCCCATGTGGATCATTTTCTGATGTGTAAGAAACCACACTGTGCATAGCAAATGGCTGACCTCAAAGGTCAGCACAGGCTGGGCCATGCCGGAGCACTTTCCTTGCCCTGTTGGATCCTGTGTGGTTTCTAGACATGGCAGCAAGAAAAAGGTTGTTAACAATCTGAAGCAGCCCCATTTCTTGGATTGGAAAGAGGGCGGCTGTAAACACCAGAATCTCAGCTTGGCAGTGTGGCACAGCAGGTGGAGTACGTGGGCACGGGGATACAGAGAATGAGGACTACTGGGGTAGATTTAAACACCTGGATTGTATCTGGTGTATTGTTTGCAGTCATATCTACACGTGACAGGTTGCCAACCACCACATTACCCTGCAGTCAATGTGCAGCACTCTGTAAGCATTTTCTTTTAGATATCCCACACAGAAGAATTTAATATTTAATATTTAATATTTAATATTTAATATTTAATATTTAATATGACATTTACCTAGTTATACCAGATTTTGACTTAAGAGAGTTATGCAGTTATTCACTGTGATCACATCATAATATAATATATCAATTGTGATGTACAGCTGAGTATCATTGCAAACACGTTTCTCATTACTGCTCTCTATATACTCATTGTTACAACAGCAACCTTCCTCAACCACCCAAAAGGAGTAAGTTGTTTGTTACCTTCAGCCCGTTCCTCTCTTCAAAATTTGTTCTGTAAGTTGTCCAGTTTCTATACCTCACACTGGGCTGAACCACATATATGTTGCCACTTCCCACCCTCCATGATGCTGTAGCAGGAAGAAAACATATTTTTTTTGTCATCGTCCAAGGGAACCTGGTGATTCACTGACACTGCTGTCTTATTTTAAACCAGATACTCTCCAGGCTCCCTGGTGTTGACATAAGTTCATCTTTCTTTACCAGGTTCTCACTTCAAGGGAAAAATCTGTTTCATTTCCCCAGATAGCCCAGGTGAGATCTGGTATGTTTTCAGCACAGCAGAGAGCAGGAACATGGAACAATGCAAAGTTAGGGTCTGTACGACCTTTCTCATTCACAAAAAAAAAGCACAATTCCATTTTATTCCCCTTTGTAATCAACAGATAATATTTCAAATAGAGAATGAAGTAGCATTTGTCTGTGAGCGGATAGTGCAAGAAGTACCAATTCACCATTACTGATAAAACACTGCAAACTACTAGTTTGAAAAAGATAGACAGCTTTCCAGAAGATTATTCACATATGTTTCTACAGTATAATGCCTGGCAGTATTTTGTTTTTCATTTTTGTCTAATACTGATCTGAGATCTGATATCTGAAATTCCATTTCCATTTCATTAATGATTTTATTTCTAAAATCAGGATTAATAGATAAATGTGTATTCTAATTTGTAATTCTAAGGCTTCCAGTGCAGATACAAAACCCTCCAGAAGTCCTTTCTAGTACTAGACTTTAAACACAAATGAGAAAACATCACGTTAGTTACCTACAAGATGAAGAAAACCAATGCATGAGCATGGCAGCCAGAAACTTGCAAATGTAACCCAAAAGACGAGTGCAAAAATCATATGGAAGGATAGCAAGTGCTCTCAATGCACTGGAGTCATTTGCCTCTGCCTTGCAGAATTAGATGTCTTGAATCCATCTTGTGAATATTTCTTTAGTATATGTATGCACTATATATATATATATATATACATATATATATATTAATGGCAAATGCTATTGCTAGAGTACTGTCACCACCAGGTATTAGCAGGGGTTAAGGAGCAGAAAGGAAAGACTCCTGCAATACAGCATTCTGCTGCTAACGAGGCACGTGTAAGTGAAGGAAAAACCATTATAACTAACTTAGAAAGAAACAAGCAAAGCAGTTCTCTGGATACAAACAGTAGAAGATGCATGGTAACTCCTCCAAGGTAGAGAAAGGATGTATGAGGAGGAGTATAACAAATCTACGGGGATTTACATCGTGACAAATTATATGATTACTCAGATATAGCGAGACATTACTCCTCATTTGTGCAACCAGAGGCATAGTTGTTGAACTTCATGGAAAAAGAAAATGGGGATGCCTCTACTAAGCTAACTACAGCAGCTGAAAAGGACATAGAGGTGATACTGACCATGAAAATATTTAAGGGTAGTACAAGAAACAACTTTTGAAGAGTCAGGATAATTATCTCCTATTTTAAGCTGAACATTTGACCAAAATTTGAACAAAAACCTCCTTCAGCTGTATGGCAGGATTAAATTCCTTTATTGCTGAACAGAGTGAAGTTTCAGTTTACAACCTAGCAGTTCAGTAAATGATATATGTTCTAATTATGGTAGAACATGAAAATAATATGTTGAAATGAGACTTGAGAGAGCAAAACAGAATCAAACTTCAGAAATGAAGACCCGATTCTTAGAAAACCAAACAAATGAGCCAAACTGAAAAGAGGTAACAATTTAATAACAATGTACCTATCTAAAAAATCTATTTTATCTCCTGGTGACTATAAGCTAATAGACTCAGGCCTGGCTGTGTAAAAAAGGGAAAAGAGTATCAATTTCTCTATTTTAGATATAGAAATCAAAGAATCGAAACTGTATTTTAGGAACTCTGAGAGCACAAATGTGCAAAGTCTGCCCAAGTGCAAAGGCAGCATGACAAGACTTCAAAACATTAAAACTTCTGAAGAAAAGCCCATTAAATTCTAAATACATGAAAAAAAAAAAAAAAAGAGAGAAAACAATAAATGAACAACAGTGAGAAAACATTCACAATTTAAAGTAATTCAAACAAACACAGGGTGGTACAAAATGATAAAATGCAAGTACATACTTATGACAAAAAGGTTTATACAAATACTGATAAAGGGAGGAAAAATAGTTTCTAATTCTAACGACCATTTACTACATGGGGAATATTCACTTGAGGGGGTGTAATCCTTACAGCACTACTCATCGTTTAACTGGAGGTACTGCGCCATCACCCGCTACGCGGGAGGCAACAAAAACAGCAGGAATCCCTCCCCCTCCTCGCGCGCGCGCGCGCGCGCGCGCGCGCTCTCACCGCAGTCCCCAATCAGGTCGGATCTCACACTACAAATACCCCGCTCCCCACCAGTCCCCACGCATTCGTGCTCGATTACAGCCGCGGTCATGTCTGGCAGAGGCAAGGGCGGGAAGGGGCTCGGCAAGGGCGGCGCCAAGCGCCACCGCAAGGTGCTGCGCGACAACATCCAGGGCATCACCAAGCCGGCCATCCGCCGCCTGGCGCGGCGCGGCGGCGTCAAGCGCATCTCGGGGCTCATCTACGAGGAGACGCGCGGCGTGCTCAAGGTCTTCCTGGAGAACGTCATCCGCGACGCCGTCACCTACACCGAGCACGCCAAGAGGAAGACGGTCACGGCCATGGACGTGGTCTACGCGCTCAAGCGCCAGGGACGCACCCTCTACGGCTTCGGCGGTTAAACTCGCCTTCGATAACAGCTCGTTTTTAGCAACCCAAAGGCTCTTCTCAGAGCCACCCACTTAAATTGGAAAAGAGCTGTGTCGCTTCAACCTAGTTAAGTCTTAATTCTAGCACCAGTAGTTCATAACCGTAAATGTGTAAATCACTTGTAAGACGGTCCTATTGAGATTAAAGTACTGAGTAGTTAGCTAAAGCTCCGGTTCACTATTCGATTAGGGATCATCACTCAGAAGTAAACAATATATATACAGGGTCATATCAACAGCCGAATAGACAGCTGCCAGCCTTAGTTCTTGCTTCACCGAGAAATCTGGTTAAATCGTGGGAGAGGCTCCTTGAGCTCTCCGTTCCAGGGCGGGCTCCTGCGGACCCCTCGGGGTCCGTTCGAAGTGCTGAGGGCGGCAACAAGGAACGTAGGGGCGGATTCCATTCAAATCGCGGTGTTCCTCACAGGGCCTCGCGGAGTGCGGAAATGCGGTGGGGGAAAGCGAGTGGAGGAGGGGACGGCTCAGCTGCTCGTCCCTTGAACGCGCTTCTAAGTACCGAAACGATCCGAGGTCTCCCGACTGTACAAAAACGCCTGATATTCTCGGTGCGTGTCTTAAAACTCGTAAGGGTATTTCTGCTGAAGCCAGAGCAGCTCCGTGCATCCTCTTTCCCTACACCGTTTCTTTTAACCCGAAGCAGGCTCTGCTCAGGCGCTTTCCGGCCAAGAAATGTGCACGGCGCCCATCGTGCTCATAGCAATTCCCAGACGGTGAGAGCATCGTTCCTTGAATCACAGCGACCGGAAGGCAGCTGGGTACCCGCGCTGTGCTGCTTTGGTACCGTGACACCAAATTCTCTTTACGTAAACGGGTCTGTCAGGAGGGAGTTCCTGCTGAGAAACTGCTGTATCGCGTTTGTAACCAGAACTCGGGTTCACATGAGCCGAAATAAAAAGGATGTACGTATCTCATGCGCTCGAAAAAGAGCAAGTAGGGGTTCCTCTTTCCTATTTGGGGCGACTTTGTGCAGGCTGTGACCCAGTATCGCAGTCGCCGCTCGGAGCGGGCGCGGCCGAACACAAAAAAGGCGCCCTACGGAGTGGGGGGAGGGCGAACACCGTTGTCCGGTAATGAAGTGGCGCGCTTTCTAGGCGCACTTTTTGAATTTGAAACCGTCCAATAAAAACGGACCCTCCAAGCCAGCCAATCAGAGAGCGGCGCATACTATAAAATCCGCCGCGGACGCAGTGCGCTACCATTCCGTAGTGGTGTTCGTGCGGAGTTACTCTGTTAGCTCAGGGCAATGGCGCGTACGAAGCAGACGGCGCGTAAGTCGACGGGCGGGAAGGCGCCCCGCAAGCAGCTGGCCACCAAGGCGGCCCGCAAGAGCGCGCCGGCCACGGGCGGCGTGAAGAAGCCGCACCGCTACCGGCCCGGCACGGTGGCGCTGCGCGAGATCCGGCGCTACCAGAAGTCCACGGAGCTGCTGATCCGCAAGCTGCCCTTCCAGCGCCTGGTGCGCGAGATCGCGCAGGACTTCAAGACCGACCTGCGCTTCCAGAGCTCGGCCGTCATGGCGCTGCAGGAGGCGAGCGAGGCCTACCTGGTGGGGCTCTTCGAGGACACCAACCTGTGCGCCATCCACGCCAAGCGCGTCACCATCATGCCCAAGGACATCCAGCTCGCCCGCCGCATCCGCGGGGAGCGCGCCTGAGGCTGCTGTCCTTCCATCTCCTTCATCCCCGTGCCCTAAAGGCTCTTTTAAGAGCCACCACATTGCCACTCAAGGGAGCTGTAACACTATCTTTACAGATAGTTGCATACTTGGGTTACTGTCATCTTGAACTTCGTTTAAGGTATTGTAAAACTTTGGGACTGCGTTGTAAGTACTAGTAGTCATTTTGTGCTCCTTAGCATCTTCCTTACCGGTGGCTGCTGAAAATTATGTGGAAAAAATGTTTATAGACGCATCTAAGGAGTATGCTGCTTTCTCTGTAAGCATTACTTACTCAACAGGGATCTGTGGGGGGAGAGGTATGTTTTTTCTATGTATGCATGTGAACAGTATTAAGTGCTGCTTTATTTCGGGCTTGGAAACTGTTGCAAAATATCGGTGTGAGAGCTACATTGTATGGTAGGTTAAAGGAACTTTCCGTAGTTCTTCTATTTCACCACGAATCGGCCCTTTGTGTAGCTTTAATGCCCACTGCAGGAGTTTGTACTTCTAAGGAACATTGGAGGTATTATTTGAGTTCGTGTGTAAAATAACAAATTTACAGTAATTTGTTTCAGCGTTTTCCTTATAAATGTGCTCAGTCATTGCTTATGCTGGGAGATAGTCTAAGACTTCTAATGCTTCAATAGATTTCTAAGTGTTCTAGTGAATAAAGCAAAATCAACAATAAAGTTAGGCTGGTCTTAGGTAGGATATTCAAGTAATTTAAATTGCTATTTATTTTTGTTCTTTGCCTGATTTATTACTTGGAGACCTGAATAACACCCCTTCCCCCCCCCCTGCAAACGGGTAAGGCTGGCGCCGGGCTCTGGGCTCTGTAGCTTTTGTTCATGACCGAAGTGGGGAGAAGGGGAGGGGGAAGCGACTGCGGGGCTGCGGTGGATTCGTAAGGGAGGGGAGGTCTGTAGGGAATATGGCATTGAGAATTCAGGGTGGGTTCTGCATTTGATGCTGAAAAGAAGATTGAGACAGAAGAGGGATACAAGTAGGAAGACAGGATCAACATTTACTGGATTTTAGTTTATTCGTAGACTTTTGTAGGCAGAAAATTGCAGTTGGCATTTGACTGTCTTTAGTTTCCCATTGTATTGTGCTGAGTTTTGCAGACTCAGCCATTCAGTATCTCGGTGAACTCGTCTTTTCTGTCCGTTCACAAATAAAACACTTGAATTCCCATGGCTTTAGTTCTCAGGGCATCTTTTCCTCTGCCTTTGATAACAGTGTGGCCTATCCTACATGCTGCTCTAATGTTATCATCCATGTTGGTCTCCAGTGAGAATTTAGTTATGTGAGGATGGCATCCAGGGAACCCCACAGTAAGATTCATGGGGTGTGTTGTTTCAGAAATAACACATGGCATATAAAAGAGACCAGGGACAGGACATAGAGCATAATCGTAGGTACAAGAGGGAAGGAAACTGGAATATGGCATTGCCTGGTTGTGAAAGCCAGACATGGGGATGTAGAACATACTTACAGAAAACTATATACATGCATATACACACACATCTACCCGTGTATGTATGTAGGCACGCATTTCCTTCACTCGGTATCCCCTTATCTCTTTCTCAATTCCCTCAGTCCCAGCATGCCATGGATTAGTTATTCTGCCTAGCTCTGCTCGCTGTGATTCCAGCGTTGCTATATGGGATGATCAAATTGAAACATTGACTTTCTCTTTATACATGAACACCTGCAGAGCAAGGGATGAATATCTGATAAATAGAAACCTCTCCTGTTGGAGTAACATACAGACTGTGTCCACAAGTGTAATTTTAAAGGATTAGATATATGCCCGACTATAAGACTATGAACCATAGGCTACATGGTTCTAATTTTTATTGTTCCATGTTAGGAACAGACTCTTTTCTCAGCTGAAACTGCTTTGTAGGTAGGTACCACTTTGAGGTTAGCAAAGGTTAAAATGTATGAACACACATTGCTGACAGTGATGAGGGGGATCACAATATGAATAAAGAGCACATTGCTGGACAGGCACTGCTGCCTGGCATGGTGCAGGTCCAGGCACCACGTGGAGCTCTCAGACAGCAGTCAGTGGAATCTGATCCCAAAAATGGATGTGGAAATTATACATACACACAGTGAATACACATTCTTTTTGAAGAAGAAAATCAAAACATAGCTTCTCTGCCCGTTACAGAGATCGCAGCCATTGTACTCAGCACTTGGTGACGCTGTGGCTCTGCGCTTCCATTGCAATGTAATTCAAAATAAGGACATGCAGGTATTGACTGTTTTGAGGAGCTTCACGGGGCAGGGTGGAGTAAGAAGGAACAAATCCGTGCTCACTGGGGGCTGCTGGCTACACTGCGTGCAGTGCAACTTCCTGTCTTCTTTTCTCATCTGTTGGAGTGCTGCCTGTGACAGATACAGCAAGCAGTTCTATGGGAAAATGCGAATATTAGAGAAACTTCAGCTGGCAACAGGTGACTGCTCTAGCATCTTAGAGCATTCCTTATCTGTGTTCTGTACTCTCGTAACCCAGGTACAGAGCATGCACTTTCAAGCCATGGGAAAAGAAAGGAAGTTATTTCCCACATTCATAGGAGAATTCCTTTCACTCCTTTTACTGTTATGAGTCTGAAGTCTTAATTTTTAACTTACATAAAACCTTATTAAAATGGTCCCTACTCTGTGCATGATAATGAAGATTCAAGCAGAGGTCCGTGTACTGAAGATATCCTTAACTGTTAGAATAACAATTTTAACAGCAGGAATCTGATTGCTCAGTGCTGTCTCAGCCTCTGTATGTATCTCCTGATTACTATCTGGGCTAGCAAAATATCAAGCACAAATATATATACTGATTACTGGCAAAATATACAATTTACACCTTAAGACTTTTATAGAACCCCTATTTAAAAACTTTATCTCCTCAAAATACTCAGATATGCGAGCTACGTGTATATGCAGACATTGCAGGTGCGGTAAAAACCGTATCATGAGCTGGAGCTGCAAATAAAGTACTGGTCTGTGAAATGAAGAGTTCAAGGATTAAACATCTCGAACAAAGAACAGTGCTTCAGCTCTTCTTACTGTGCATGGAGTGGCTCTTAAAAGAGCCTTTGGGTCTGTGTGGGCTGCCTCCGCCTCTACCGGAAGAGAAGGGGGATGGGCGGCGGCCTCAGGCGCGCTCCCCGCGGATGCGGCGGGCGAGCTGGATGTCCTTGGGCATGATGGTGACGCGCTTGGCGTGGATGGCGCACAGGTTGGTGTCCTCGAAGAGCCCCACCAGGTAGGCCTCGCTCGCCTCCTGCAGCGCCATGACGGCCGAGCTCTGGAAGCGCAGGTCGGTCTTGAAGTCCTGCGCGATCTCGCGCACCAGGCGCTGGAAGGGCAGCTTGCGGATCAGCAGCTCCGTGGACTTCTGGTAGCGCCGGATCTCGCGCAGCGCCACCGTGCCGGGCCGGTAGCGGTGCGGCTTCTTCACGCCGCCCGTGGCCGGCGCGCTCTTGCGGGCCGCCTTGGTGGCCAGCTGCTTGCGGGGCGCCTTCCCGCCCGTCGACTTACGCGCCGTCTGCTTCGTACGCGCCATGGCCGAGAAGCTCCTTCCTGCTCTACGGTAACGCAGAGATAGAAAGCGACCGCGTGGCGCGGGCTTTTATAGAGCTTCCCCATCTCTGATTGGACGACTGAAAGCCTCCTCCTGATTGGAGCCCTTGAAAATCCCTTTCTGAGCCCTAGCGAGCTGGAATTGCCACTGCCGGTACCCCCACCAAATCTTAGTTCTGAGTGCACGACCCGTTTGTGCATGGGGCCCGTTTGTGACGCTGCGGTCACATCCCGTCTTCTTCTCCGGTTTCCCCTCTACCCGAATTCCTGGCAGTTTAAAAGCCGTGTGGAGGCTGAAATTCACAAGGACGTCTTGAAACTTCATATTATTGTATTAGTTTACATTTTCTCCCCCACCCCCCACCCCCCTTCTTTTTTCTTCCTTTCACTTTTTAAATATGTTTATTACAGAGTAATGAGAAGGAGAAAAAAAAAAGAAAAAAAGGCCGTACAGTTCTCCTTGTCTCCTCAGAGGAATGGGCACATTATCCCCACTGCCTCAAAGAAAAGATCTCCCAATTCCTCTCAACAAGCAGAGACAGACTGTGTAACGTCAGTTTGTAGCTGTGGTGAGTGTGATACAAACAGTAGTAAAGATGAATCTTGATTGCTATTTTTCTCACATTAATTTTTACTAAGCAAGTCAGAACGAGTGCACAGCCATCAAGTACAATAACGAGTTTGAGAGTGCTCAGAGAAGCAACATCCTGGAGCCATGAGGAGTGTGACAGTCACGTAGCTGGCCCTGCTTATCATCTGTACTGGTGAGCATTGAAGCTGGGGGAAAGCCAGAAGTGACTGTGAGCATTTATTGACAGCTTTTCACGAGAATAAAATGGTTACACATATTTTTTAATATAAAACTGGGGGAAATAAAGCACACAATTTTTCCTGTTATTTCCCATTGATATTTATGATGAAAGGCATAAAGCTACAGCACTTTATAAACGCTTCCTGGACAGCATAGTGGGGAAGAATTCTGTGAAAATCCTTTTGGCAGATCTCCTTTTGTTAACTGGAGGTTTTGCTACAAGACATTGCTAGGAACATAGTTTTCATTTGTGTTTTCCTTTCTTAAAGAAATCTCTATTAAGTACCTAGTCTTTAAATAGTTAAAAAAAAAAAAAAACCACCACCAACAACAAAAAACCCAACTCACTTAGTCCAGGTTACAATGAAGAAACAATTCATATACGATTGCCATCAGAAATAAAATGCTTGCTTTGCATCAGCTTCCATTCCCCCCCCCCCCCCCCTTGTAACGCATCCCTTTTTTTAACTCCCATTTTCTGATCCTCCCCAAATGGTGATCTGCAGCCAGTTAAAGGAAGAATTTTTAGGTCAAGTTAAGTATCATAAATTTTTCAGATTGCACTGAACTCTGTGAGACCTAAAAACAGAAAGGAAATCAGTTCATCTTGATAATATACTTTATTAGCAGGGTGCTCAATGTTTGCTAGGGAATTTAAGGAGTGAACAAACCCCTTTTAAATGATATAAGTAACTTCACTATTAATAGAGAAGAACAAAGCATAACATTGTAATTCCCATAAACACTTGAAAAATAGTAACACAATGTAAAAAAAAAATACTTAGTAACAGCAGCTTCAGTGGGCGGTCTCTTCAAGTAACAGATAGCATCACAGCTCTTTTCCAGGCTAAGTGGGTGGCTCTGAAAAGAGCCTTTGGGTTGTTTTAAAAGCCAAGCCTAACGTCAGAGAACTTTAACCGCCGAAGCCGTAGAGGGTGCGTCCCTGGCGCTTGAGCGCGTAGACCACGTCCATGGCCGTGACCGTCTTCCTCTTGGCGTGCTCGGTGTAGGTGACGGCGTCGCGGATGACGTTCTCCAGGAAGACCTTGAGCACGCCGCGCGTCTCCTCGTAGATGAGCCCCGAGATGCGCTTGACGCCGCCGCGCCGCGCCAGGCGGCGGATGGCCGGCTTGGTGATGCCCTGGATGTTGTCGCGCAGCACCTTGCGGTGGCGCTTGGCGCCGCCCTTGCCGAGCCCCTTCCCGCCCTTGCCTCTGCCAGACATGACCGCAGCTGTAATCGAGCACGAATGCGTGGGGACTGGTGGGGAGCGGGGTTATTTGTAGTGCGTGATCCGACCTGG
This sequence comes from Gallus gallus, assembly GCF_016699485.2. NCBI lineage: Eukaryota > Metazoa > Chordata > Aves > Galliformes > Phasianidae > Gallus > Gallus gallus. The sequence continues at coordinate 48,164,957 of NC_052532.1, forward strand.
TTGGGGACTGCAGAGAAAGGGGCGGGGCTCGGTGTACTTCCCGCCTAAGCCGCCTTCTGTTGGCTCAGTCGCGCCCCGCCTGCGCAAAAATTGTGTTTCCTTCTGAGTTTTCCTTCTTGGGGCATAACCTTTTCTGTTATATTTAAGCTGACGTTCTGGCTTTATTATTATTGTTATTATTATTCGTTTTGTTTTTTGTTTTTTAATTTTGTTCAATTAGAACTAAAACCTCGATTTTGTAACGGTTTCCTGATTACTGTATCTCTGAAGTTTCTCTTTCATTTCGTTAATTATCTCTCTATGTTATTTTGAAATATGGGTCTGTATTTCTTATTACAGTTCCACGTGTTTCTTTAATTATCCAGTAGCATTGATTCTTACATGCGATTGTAATGTTTTAAATAGCTGCTCTTCAAAGGTTGCATTATTATTATCTTTTTCTACAGGAGCTTCTTTCAGCAAAACGCATCCAGTAGCATTTCTGATAATTGATTTCCTTTTCCTTGAATTTCTTTACATTCCCAGTTTCTTTCATTCTCTGAACTTTTGCTCAAGGAGAGTGTGACAGAAAAAGTACTTTAATCGAGAGAGTTTAATTCTTATTTGCTGTCTTACTGTTTTTTTTTATAGGTAAAAAATCATTTGAACGAATGCACAGTGCTTTCCATTTCTATGGTATTGTAAATATCCACGTGGCTATTTTCTTAGAGATGGAAAAATTAACTTCCTAGGAAGATTGGCGTTTTTATCCTTTAGGGGAAGGTGCAGACCTCTTCTTCTGCGTTCTGCTGGGGTGGAAAACGTTCTGTTACAAACAAGAAACTGTTCAACAACGATAGTGGCAACAGACAGTGGGTATTTTGCTCAGGAGCGGAAAACGAATAGAAAAGCTGAAAAACATTACCATGATTGTGTGTTTGCTGCCCTCTCGTGGACGTTGCTTTACTCCTCTCCCTCTCAAGCTGAGCGGCTTTATCCCTTCTTCCCTCTTTCCTTCCTTTTTCTTTCCATAAAGATACAGCGTAACATGCATGCATTTTCTTACCTGGCCTTTCATATTTCTCTCTGATACTGGCAACTGTGGCACAATAAATATCACAGTGAAAAGACTGAGTTTTTTGGAAAGTTTGTTACTATGCAAAAATCTTAATTATTGCTGTCCCAGTTTTTCTTTCATGCTGGTGGAGAGAAAATACATCTGAAACACCTGAGCCTCCTTTTAGTGAGGCTCCCTGCCTCAGGAGTGCACAAAGTCTCCCGTTACTAGGCTGGTTCTCATGAGAGTAAGGTCATTTCTTTGTCAGAAAGAGAAGCATAAATCATATTCCAGAAGTCAAGAACAAAGTGACCCAAAGCAGTCAGCTACAGAATGGGCACAGAGTCCTGTAACGAACAGTGGAGAAAACAGAAACACGGAAGTGGCAATGGCAATGTATGTTTTTGCTAAGGCAGTTACGTACAACTAAGCGTGAAGATTCAGCATGCAAGTACAATATGTGCTTCTTTGGCTGGCAAGTGCCATCAGCCAGCTGCTGAATGAGAATGAGAACTACTTTTATGGCTGGTGAAGGCCCTGAGGTTTGTTTGTTTTTATTATATCTGGTGTTTGGGGTGAGTGAGAAAACTCTTTCTATTTTTATGAACTTTCTTTCTTTCCACAGATGCTGACAGCCTAATCCTGAGCCATTGTAAAGTAAACCCTGCAGTGCTTGGGAAGATCTAGAATTGGGGTTTCACTGATGTCCAGCAGAACACCAGCAAAGTAGAGAACACATCTCCCATAGGCAGAACCCCCCATAGGCAGGCCTGGCACCCCCCAGTGCTCAGTGCTGGACTGGGTGCACTGTGATCTGGGCAGTGAAAAAGAAACTTGTGGCACATATTCTGTGAGAAGTGCTGTTGTGTAATCCTGTTAATTCAGAGGTGTCCGGGTGACAAATGGTTCTGCACCTCAACTCACGCTGAGCACAAAATTGGTATTGATCTCACTTCTGCTTTCAGGGTTCTCTACAGGGTGTACCCCCACCTTCCTGCCCACACGTAACATCTCCACAGCTCAACTCCTTCCTTCTGAGAACCTGGAAACTTAATCTTGGATTGTATGCATCTCTCTCTCTCCATTTGTTCAGGCTGGGATGCTACAGAGACTTCTTTTTTTTTCCCCCCATCTTTATTCACCTCAGGCTGCTCACAACCTCAGAAGATGTGTGAAAACAGCATATACAGATTTTACACTTTTGTGTGTGTGTGTGTGTGTGTGTGTAATCTGTCATCATTTTAGCATTTATCAAAACTCAACTCCAATTTTCCCAAACCAACATGAAAGATATTTTGTGTCAGTGTTGTAGCAGTCTTTACATAAAAATCCAATGTTTTGCAGGTGTGAACCTCCAGGAGAGATCTTTTTACTGCTTTTCAGAGACAAACTGAGGCCGTGAAGAATACACCCATACTCACGTGCAAAATTACAGCAAAAGACAAAGAGATACACAAAAGCACAGGAGTAACAGAACCCACTAAGAGAGAACAAAATGGTACAGGAATTAAAGCACAGACACGGCCTGCCTTTATGAGCAGACTGCCTGACTCTGCAGTGACTGATGCCAATTGAAAGTTCTGTAACCTCATGGTAGAAAGGTGTCTATCAGTTGTAGTTGTTTTATTACCATAATAAAATCACTCTGTTGAGTAGTTCTACTTCAACAGAGTTTACAGCAGGCGACTGAGTCTGTACTGCTGATCAGAGACCTTCAGCACTCTCAGATTCCTTTGCTGTTATTTACTTTTTTCATTTTCTACTTCCAGTATAGGAATATCACAGACTGTTGATACCACCATCCAGATAGTAAGTAAATATTTGAAATAATGAGTTGACCCCATGGAAAAGACAACAAATGAAAGCAAATCTTCATTTTAATTCAGACTTTTGAACCCATTTTTTGACTTTCCTAACTTTTGAGCAGCTTAGTTAGTGTTTAAAACCAAAAGGGGGATACTTGTGTTTTCAGTCTCAGCCTGGCTGCTCACTAAGCAGGGGCCTTTCTTTGCTGTCTGATAAATCAACTCTTCTTTGGCCACCAGCCAAAGACTCAGCTCACAGCATGAAATAGTTGCACAGAATCAATCTGATTCCAATCCAGTTCCCAGGTCAGAATTATTCACAAAAAAAAAAGCAGAATGTGCTTTTTGCTTGAGATCCTAATGCATTTTGTGGCATCATACTTGTGTTCCAGGCAGAGATATTCATGTTGCTTGGAGTCTGTAGCATGAGGAAGTGTCCATGCAGTGCAGGCATTGTAGAAATCTAAGAAACTGTGCTTTCATTCATCTCAGAATAGACACTGTTAATCTGAGCACTTTACAAATATGGAAGAGGCTATGGCCCAAAATACAGCCTATATAAAATCTGCAAAAACAAAATAGATATCCCATGGCAACTGAGATGTCCTGACCTAGAATCAAGTCTTGTTGGAATCCTATTCCAACATCCAGGGGGTGTTGCAATCCTATTCCAGCACCCCTGGATGTGATAGTATCTGTCTGGGGAACTTTCTGCTTGTTGGTTCTCAGAAAAGGTCATAACTAAAAGACGGAGCCAAGGACATCACAGGCAAGGAAACATTCTGTGAAGCAAAGTTTCCCAAGGACTAGAAACCAAGCAGGTCACCAGCATTCCAAGAAAACAAAACAACAAAAATCAGTTATTCCCTCTGTTGTTTTTATTTGCTTATTTAGGCCACTGTGTAAGCTTTTTTATCAGTCTGCCCTGAAAAGTTTGCTCCTCAAAGTCAGGCTGGACCAGGATCTGAGCACCCTGACTGAGCCGTAGGTGTCCCTGTTCATTGCAGGGGATTTGGACCAGATGGCCTTTAAAGATTCTTTCCAACTGTAAGGACTCTATGATCTTAGCACATGGCTCGTCTTGGCACATACAGAGCTGAGCTCATCTCTTCCCGATTTCCCCAGTGTCACAAAGCACCTTAACGTGATAAAGAAAAGAAACGAATGCCCAGATGCCCAATAAAGTTGTCATACAACACAGTGAGATGTACCACATCTCCACTGCAATCATAAACCACAGAATCAAACCTTTGCTTGACAGTTTACAGCTGGATAGTTGAAATGACAGGAGAATTGTATCCTCTAATATTTTGTTTTTAATTAGGATATCTGCTTGCCTTATTTCCAGAATAGGAAACTGCTAGGTAGCCAGTGTAGACTGCTGAAGTTGACATGGGGCCCTGAGATTCACATGGCAATCCAGTCCTGTGGCAATGACTTAATGGCTTAAGACGACCCATTTTTGAGGAAGAGGGAGTTGGGCAACAGCTGTTCCCATAGGTAAGATAGGTTGACAGCCCCACAGCAGCAGTGCACAGGCTAAAGGAAGAAGAGTGAAAAAGATTGTTTCAGGGTACTGGCTGAAACTGCAGCTGCGCGTTTACTGCAAGTGCATTACATTGGTGCATGCATGCTCATTTTACTCAGGTCACTCGTACTCTTTGCTACTGCACTCCATTTCCCGTTGGGGGAGGAAGGAAGGAAAGAAGGAAAGAAGGAAAGAAGGAAAGAAGGAAAGAAGGAAAGAAGGAAAGAAGGAAAGAAGGAAAGAAGGAAAGAAGGAAAGAAGGAAAGAAGGAAAGAAGGAAAGAAGGAAAGAAGGAAAGAAGGAAAGAAGGAAAGAAGGAAAGAAGGAAAGAAGGAAAGAAGGAAAGAAGGAAAGAAGGAAAGAAGGAAAGAAGGAAAGAAGGAAAGAAGGAAAGAAGGAAAGAAGGAAAGAAGGAAAGAAGGAAAGAAGGAAAGAAGGAAAGAAGGAAAGAAGGAAAGAAGGAAAGAAGGAAAGAAGGAAAGAAGGAAAGAAGGAAAGAAGGAAAGAAGGAAAGAAGGAAAGAAGGAAAGAAGCAACAATTTTCAGGCAGTGCTATTCCGTCCAGCTCAGTTTTACACAATGTAACAGAATAAGTATTTTCTTCTTTGAATTAAGTCATATGATTTCGTGATTTATACTGCTGCAGAATACAGTAGAATATAGAATGTACTGCTGCAGAACATGAAGCAAAAGCTTAGGCACCGAAGCGATGCGGAGAACTCCAGGAGCAACTCCCGTGCTCAGAGCCTCACCTTACGATTTGAGCGGAGAGACGAGACTCTCGGGGTCAGAACTGCACAGGGAGTGAAATAAGCCCACACAGAGGGGGCAAGCGCGTACCCATTAAGTTCATACACCCCTTCCGCCGAGCGAAAAAACTCGCATTCCCGCCCGCCAGAATAGAGACTCGGAAACCCCGCGCAGCCCAGCAGCCCGCCGGCCGCAGCCAATGTACGCGCAGCGCGGGCTTTTCGAAATCCGCAGTGATGGGGAGAGCAAAGAGCGCGCCCACCGCGGCGCAGCGCCGGATGGGCGAGCGCTGCTCGGACTCTCACAAACCCTCCGGGCTCGCTCCAGTCCCGTACGGCCGCCGTGAGGCTCCTCACAGCGCGCCGGCTCGGACGCGGTGCAGCGAGCTGCCGCGGGGACAGCTGCCCGGGACCTGGGGAGAACAGAGGGAGGGCATCTGCACCGCTGAAAAAAGCGAACCTCCATCTGCACACACACAAAGAACCGTAAGAAACAGCGATTCAGCTCTTTTTGGGAAACTTTGGGTGGCTCTTAAAAGAGCCGTTGGGTTTATCTGCAAAGCAGAAGGGAGGGTTTTTTTTTTTTTTTTCCCCAGGATATTTACTTTTTCTTAGGGGCCGCCTTCTTTGCCTTGGCTGCCTTGGGTTTGGTCGCCTTGGGCTTGGCAGCCTTGGGCTTCACCGCCTTTGCCTTGGCCGGGCTCTTGACAGCCACCGCCTTTTTGGGCTTGGCAGCCTTGGTCACCTTCTTGGGGCTCTTGGCCGCCTTCTTGGTGGCGGCAGCCGCCGGCTTCTTAGCTTTCTTTGGGCTCTTCTTCACTGCCACCGCCTTCTTGGGCTTCTTGGCAGCAGCCGCAGGTTTCTTGGCCGCCGGCTTCTTGGGCTTGGCTGCAGGCGTTTTCTTCTTAGGAGCCTTCTCCTTCACATCACCCGACTTCTTGCTGAGCCGAAAGGAGCCCGAGGCGCCGGTGCCCTTGGTCTGCACCAGGGTGCCCTTGCTGACGAGGCTCTTGAGCCCCAGCTTGATGCGGCTGTTACTTTTTTCCACGTCGTAGCCGCCGGCGGCCAGAGCCTTCTTGAGCGCGGCGAGGGAGAGCCCCTTGCGCTCCTTGGAGGCGGACACGGCCTTGGTGATCAGCTCGGTGACGCTGGGGCCCGCGGGCTTGCGGGCTTTGGCGCCGCCCGCCGCCTTCTTCGGCTTCTTGGCGGGGGCCGCCTTGGCCGGGGTCGGGGCGGCGGCGACATCGGGCGCAGCGACAGGAGCGGTCTCAGCCATGGCGCCTCCTGCGGAGCTCCGCGAACAATGGCGCGGTCGCCGCCGCCACCCCCTTTATAGCAGCGCCGCGCGCGCTGATTGGTTCGCCCCGCCGGCCGCCGCCGCTCCGGTTGTGTTTCTTGTCGGTCCAAAAATCTCCTTTTCCTACAGAAATTGACCGCCCGCGCAGCCAGTTCCTTACCGGGAGGTGAGGGGACGTTGGTGCCGCAAGGTGGAAGAGTTACCCGTTAGAATGAGGAGAATTAAGGGAAAAGAGATTCGAGAAACTCCGCTGAGTGGAGCCGTGGTGACCCCGGCAGAGGGAAACATTCTATTTATCTTCTAAATTAAAAGTATCCCTTTGGCTAAATCCACACAGCGGGCATGAAACCGCGTACTTCGGAAGCTCCTCTCCAGATTAGGGCAAATAACGCAGTGGCTTCAGTGTGTGATCTCAGCGTAAATGAGTATGAAAGCCGAGCAAGTAACACAGCGCGGCCCCGCAGCGCGGGCTCGGCTCCCGCTCCCCTCCGCGAACACAGCGTCCCACTCGGCGCCCGCTCGGCCCGCCGCTGCTCTCCCGGTGCCGGCAGGCAGAGGTTGGCACTCCGGCAGAGCGGTGAAAGCCGATGTCTCTTTACGTCTGTTTTGGTATTGCAAAGGAGCGAAGCATCGACGAGCCTCTCCCTGAGGGCTGATGTGCCTGTTAGCGCACCGCCGATGCATCCTGAAAGGGTTGCTTTGTCAGGAGACACGTTAGCTACCGCTGCAGTACATCGTCTTTTGATCTTAAAACCGTCTTTGCATCGCGGTTTATGAAAAGCCGTTGTGAAACAGAAGCTGGGGTGTAATGAAAATATGAACCGAGTGGAGACTTGAAGCTCTAAGTCCTGTCCTGGGAGGGTACGATCGGAATAATTTATTATCCACATAGATTTCTCTGTTCTAATGTACAAATGTTGACATTTAAGCGTAATGCTTTGATAGCAGCATCCAATGCTTCGCTATTTCAATCTTTTCAAGAGGTCCCCTTCCCCAGGTAGATCCATATTAAATAAAAATTGGCAAATTCTCAGTTTCCACCTTGAAATTCTCCCCTCCTTTCTCAATGGCTCTGCTTTCTCTTTCAGTATGAACCATTGACCGGTCTGTCTGTGATAACGTCGTTGCACACACTGGATACAAGGCCGTCATTTGCTGCTCATACTGATGGACCACATACATTCAGGTATTCAAGAAACTGAAACAGAGTAAAAGGATTGAGGTCACAGTGCAGCGTTACAGCAGCCTGGGTAAACATGCACAGCTGTCCTGGAGAAATTTCATGTCCTTTTGGGTGTGTGTTTAGCTGAAAATGTACATTTCTGAGAAATAACAGGAACTGCATCTCAACTGCACCTCCGGGTAACTGAGAGACGGGAGTATCAAATGACCTCTGTGAATCTTTTTAAATGAGTTCTTCTTACAGTCACTCGCAAGCCAAGAAGCGAAAGCTCCACATCAAACAGTGGATCTGAACTATTCCAGTAATTTTACATTCTTATTTTTTATCCTCTGGAGGTTAAACGGTGAAAGAAGTATATGGCTGGGTGAGGTACCCCAGAGAGTGCAGCTTGGCCTGCAAGATGAAGGTAACTGTGTGTTTTGGCTGCGATAACAAGCATGACAGAAACGTTAACATAAGGTTGTAGGGCTGCCTATTGTATGAAAACAAAAATTGGAAAGCAATTTTTATTCTGATTTCATCTGATGGTTATTTCTTGAAATGCAGAGAGTTGAGGCCCTTAGTATTGGGACTGAAGACTGACTCAGAAGTGCTGATGGTGAGGAAAAGGTTGGATGTAAACCAGTAGTGCAGACCCTATGGTAGTAACTGATGTATGTAGGTTGCTCAGAAAGTACTGCCTCCTATTTATTTCCATAGAATCTACAACAGACACAAAGAACACAATAGCATTACTTTAGACTTTTGTGGTTTCAACTGAAAGACTGCTAATAGCACACCAGTGTTCTAGACATTGCTGAGTGATGGAACACTGTGGCTAGGCCACATGTTTGGGAAGAGCTGCTGCCTTTATTATGGGGCCTCAGGGAGTGGGGTGGCACCAGGACAGCTGGCCTGAATTAGGGACACCATGCAGAACACCGTAAAACAGTGAGGAGTCAGAAGCAGGAGGAGCTGCTGCCTGGGAGTCCAATCCAGTCTAGTCTGTCTATCCATCAGGAGTTGAGAGCTTGTATTGATGCTGATGGGGGACTGGTCGGCAGGCAGTACTGCTGTTGTTGTGCGTCAGTCAGCTGGTGGTGAGTGATTGCATTTATAATTCCAGTTTTGTTTCCAGTTTTTGCTTCTTAGTAAATAAATTTATTCTCAGCCCATTAGTCCTACTTTGTTACTAATTCTCTCTCACATCCCACTCGAGAGGGACTGAGGGGAGTGAGCGAAAGGCTATGTGGTGTTGTGCTGCCTGCTAGGTTAAACCACAACAGCTAGCATATTGTATCTGAGAATTTGCCCTATTTTTCAGCACAATCACTGCCATGAGCTATACATTTCCACCAATGTTTTATGCCATGCCCATAAAAATCTGTACCAGTGGAGGTGACCCATTGTTGCTGCCATCTTTTCAGACTGCCCCTCTGCTGCCATCTGTCACTGGCAATGAAATGTAATGGAATAATGGTGGGGAGGTTCATCCTCTACTGCCAGACCACCATCTCTGCCTCTGATATCATGGGCCGGCATAATGAAATAGGAGGCATTATTTTGGGAGCAGCTCCCACAGATCTCAAGTCCTCCCAGGGACAATGGAACCAAGATTTTAGTTCTATAGTGCATTAGCATTTATATATATATATATATATATATATATATGCTTCTTCCCTCCTTCTTTCTATATTTCTTTCAAGGTTCTTACACTAAATGACATCTTTCTGTCAATTCTCTGCACTTGTACAGAAAGGAAAATCAGATTCACGTTCTGCCTTTTATGTCTCACAAGAAGAGGGAATGTATAATTGGGCTCAGATTCCTGGGATTGGAAACAGGATGTTCTTTTTTTTTTTTACTTTTATTATCATGACAGTTTCTTCACTTACTCAGAAACTGGAACTTATTTACAGTTTTGAGCATGAGGTCTCAAAACCATCAGTGCTTCATACAATATTTTTTTTCTACATATGATATCCCATCCACTGTGTCAGGTACTTGTGATAAGAAAAGATGACTGGATATATCAGGCTACTGGTTCTCACTGGAGAAAATGTTATGAACTTTTTGACAAGCTAGGTCAAATTAAAGGAAAAAAAAAGTTGCTGAGTGTTGTAGAAACTCTTGGATCATTTTTTCTCTGGCTCTTTATGCAATTACATTTTGCACTGTAATATTCGGGTATAGTATGCTACAACTATCGGAGTATTCTAAGCCTATTTTAATTTCTCAGCCACTGTAGGCTGCAGTTTAAAATTTCAGCCACTGTAGAATATAATCCAAAACAAAGAACATGTGTGTTAACATAGGAACTTAGGATAGCTACAGTAGGAAGGCTTCCCCTGCCTGGCTTTGATCTTCCACTATTTCAACTGGCAGATGTTGTATTTGACTACGATCATTCGATTTTCCTTCCTTTCCTATGTAGAATAAAGAAGCATCAACAGAAATTCTGAAATAATTTATGAAAATATTGTTACTTTCCTTCCAGCAGTAAGAACAGTTTCTGATAAAGATCCAATGGCCGCAGCTGAAGCTGGTTCTGTCGCACACAAGTGGAAATGAAAAGAAGGAACAATATATGCATATTTAAGAATAGACATAAGCTAGGAATAATTGCTGGGGTGAGAAAGTGCACTTCTCTAAATATCAGATTAGAGGTCCATCCAGAACTGTAGGGTTGCGGCATTTCCTTTAGGAAACTCCAGTTATGATGCAAGCAGACAAGTTTAGGTATAGTAGTGAAGGAAGCCAAGGACGCTTAGAAAACTCCTAATGTGCTTTGAAATGCCTCTTCTGTTCCTAGAAATGGCAAAAAATAGTATATGGCATTTCCCAGCACAGCTGATACCAGTAAACCCAATACCTATTATGGTATAATTGGCCAAACCTTTACTGCCTACTTCAGCCCACACCGTTAATATTTTTATGCACTAAGCACTAAAAGCACACCCTTCTGGTTCAAAGCTCATTGCTTTAGTTTTAACATTTAATAAATTAATTAACTGTAATGTATAAAGTGATAAAGACTATTCTATTACATTAGCATAAAATGTCAATTAGTCCTTTTTCTAATAGGTAAAGACAGAAATTCCTCCTTCAGTTCTTGAAGCTTCTCATGTTCCTCAACATTATTATGGACGACCATTAAATGATCATTTGTATGACAGAAAACCATTTATTTAAAACCTACTGGTGACAACGATGGCACCTGAACAATGGAATAAGGCAAAGCAACCAGGAGAGCTTCCATCCTGACTTTGGAGCATGGAATTCATGAGTTAATTCCCAAGATTTAGAGGAAGGTGTGTCCCAGCAATTTCAACTAGTTACGTTGTTTTCTAAAGCTCCATGTATTTGAAAGAGTTCCGGAGCACAGAAAGGACCAAAGGAAAAGCCAATCCTTTGAAATCTTTTCCCTTTGTTGCCCTGAGGGTTACATCCTGACATTCATTTTAGAGCTGACAATCACATTTCCTGTCTTGGACACCAGACCACCCTGCTGAAGTGTAGAGAGATCAAATTTGTGTATGCAAGCTATAAATCATAATTTCACCTCCATCTGTAACTATTTGTGCATAAATTTAGGGGAGAGAAAAATAAACCACAAGTCTAAATAGTAAATACTGTTCTATGTTAATTATGTAAAAAGGAAAGAAGCTAAGAAGAATACTGCATAAGCGAGTGAAATTGGAGATACCCCAAGAAACAGAGAAGAGAGTAATCACTATCACTATCTACCAGAAGTGCATCCAGAATTCATGGACATTTAAAATCATGTTTGCTGTATTTGAGCCTTTAAAAAACATATATTGTTAAAAATTACTTGTTACGGTTTATGCAATTTATCATTTATTCTTAGATATAATGTTGTTTGCAATGGCTTGGGTTGCATATGCAGGCCTAACTGCATAATAATAATAATAATAAAATAATCGAAGGGAACAAAGTCATACTGTTCTTAGGGATCAGTACACTAAACATGCGTAAGGCAACTTATATACTGTATTGACATCTTCGGATTGTACGTACAGTGCCCACCATCAAAAGAGCAAGACATGAAGAGTTGAAAGACTTGGTGCTACTCTAAATGGAAAGCGAATTAAAGAAAATTCCCTATGGTTTGACACCAGTTAGAGGAAAAAAAAACCTCACCTTGGAACTACAAGGTTACATATACACGGGTATTGATACATGACTATTGAAAATATTAGGATACACGGAAAGCATTCAAGAAAATAAAGAGGAGCAATACAAAAAGAAAGTGCAATAGATTTCTCAGGTAGTGTACTTTACACCGAAAAAAAAAGAAAAAAAGTCATGAGAGAAACAGACTGTAATGAGGAAAATGAAACGCATTGCAGCCGGGAGAAAAAAAATTAGCCAGGAGAAGGCCCCGCCCCCCAGGGAGGAGGAGGCAGTGGCGCTCCCGCCCCCGCCTGGGGCCCCGCCCCTGGTTTCAATCAGGTCCGACCATACGCCATAACACCCGCGCGCGCCCCGCCGCATCCTCACTGGTGTCGGAGGACTCAGGCTCTCGGCATGTCTGGCAGAGGCAAGGGCGGGAAGGGGCTCGGCAAGGGCGGCGCCAAGCGCCACCGCAAGGTGCTGCGCGACAACATCCAGGGCATCACCAAGCCGGCCATCCGCCGCCTGGCGCGGCGCGGCGGCGTCAAGCGCATCTCGGGGCTCATCTACGAGGAGACGCGCGGCGTGCTCAAGGTCTTCCTGGAGAACGTCATCCGCGACGCCGTCACCTACACCGAGCACGCCAAGAGGAAGACGGTCACGGCCATGGACGTGGTCTACGCGCTCAAGCGCCAGGGACGCACCCTCTACGGCTTCGGCGGTTAAACTCGTCTCCGATTCCGGCCACCCGAACTCGTGTTCAGCAACCCAAAGGCTCTTTTCAGAGCCGCCCACTTGGTTCTAACAAAGAGCTGTGTCACTTCGCTTGATGTGACGGATCTTTCTTTTACTTAATACTTAAGCTGTTTCATCTCCCCCAGCCGCATTTTCAGTTGTTTGCTTTCCGTGTCCGGACTGCAGAGCTGTGTAGCTCAGCTCTAGCGCCTCGCAGCGTTCCTCCGTTCCCTCGCAAGCGGCTCGCTGCCTCCGCTTCCCCGCAGGCAGGCTCTCACCGGGCAGCTTTCGGGCTGCCCCTCGCTCCAGGGCGCGCTCTTGACTTCTATTCCCGTTGCTAGCGACCGAGTCAGGCACGTGCCACACAGTGCCCAGGGCGCGAATCCAGCGCCTCCCTTCGGCGCCGCGTCCGGAAAGGCCAGGAGAAGGGGGCCGGCCCCATTACCCACAGACGGGGGAAGGGAGAAGCAGAAGCAGCTTCTGCCCTGACAGGAACCCCCCTAGGTGGGGGGAGAAATGGGGAAGAGGCGGCTATTCCGCTTTCGCCCGCCCGCCCGCAGGGGCCGCGCACGCCGGGCTCGCGGCAAGAGGCGGACACCACAACGGACCCCGCGGTGTCCGCTCCTTTTCCCTCCTTCCGGGCGTTTCGCCCGCCCTTACGAAAGGCGCGCGCGGGGCCGCCCACGCGGGACCGCGGATGCGGCGGCTGCCGCTCGAGAGGGGGACGGGGAGCGGCTTCAGCGCAGCGTTTCGGGTTGCAGTCGGGACAGGGCAGCGACGCCGAAGGGAAAACTCGGGGCATCCCGAACGAACACAGCGCGCCTCTCCGGCGGAGCTGCGAGGCCCGCACGGACGGAAAAACCCCCCAGTGCCGCCGTGCGCCCAGCAGCACGGAACCTCCCGCAACAACACACCACACAAGCACTCGTCGAGTCGCCGCATTCCGAGCTCTTTCTCGAGACTGTGGGTGGCTCTGAAAAGAGCCTTTGGGTTTCACTTCGCTGCTCGGCGCGCTTCCTCGGGGCCGGCCTACTTGGCCTTGGCCTTGTGGCTGTCGGTCTTCTTGGGCAGCAGCACGGCCTGGATGTTGGGCAGCACCCCGCCCTGCGCGATGGTCACCTTGCCCAGCAGCTTGTTGAGCTCCTCGTCGTTGCGGATGGCCAGCTGCAGGTGGCGGGGGATGATGCGCGTCTTCTTGTTGTCGCGGGCCGCGTTGCCCGCCAGCTCCAGGATCTCGGCCGTCAGGTACTCCAGCACGGCCGCCAGGTACACCGGGGCGCCGGCGCCCACCCGCTCCGCGTAGTTGCCCTTGCGCAGCAGCCGGTGCACGCGGCCCACGGGGAACTGCAGCCCGGCCCGCGACGAGCGCGACTTGGCCTTGGCGCGCGCCTTCCCGCCCTGCTTCCCGCGCCCCGACATCGCCGATCAGTCGCTCAGAAGCTCAACTGCCAACTCAACAGAAATCAAAACACGCAACAGCTGCCCGCGCTCGCCCGCGCGCCTTTATATCCCTTCCCCGTTGCGCGCCCGCCGGCTCCTGATAGGCGGAGCTGTCCTCACAGGGAACGAGCGCCCAATGGCGTAGCGAATCTCGGCCCGACCAATAGCGACGGGCGCCCTTCCCCGCCCCGCCCCTCTCTCTGCTCACAGCCAATGGCGGGGCGGAAGGGGCGGGAGCAAGGGGGCATTCCGCCCACTAACTGAGCGTGTGCTGCGGGCGGGTGTGGGGCGGTCACTGAGAGCGGTTACGGCTGCTCCGGCCTTTTTCTCGACATCTCTTATCTATTTTGTTGATCTGTTTTTTTTAAACAGTTGCCAAGGGCCCGAGCACGGCACAGTCAGGGGGAGAGGGAGACATAAAAGAGGGTGTTGAGCGTTCGCGTCATAGCGAGCCGAGGGGTGGGACATTTCGGACGGCCCCTCTGAACATTAACCGTTCTTGGTTGCCTTCCTGGAAGTAAACATCACAGCTCTACTTCCATGCCTAAATGAATTACTTGAAACGAGAAGCTAATACAAATGGCACTCTGCTAGCGACTCTATACATACTTAGTACATTGACTAGCGTTTCATTCTTTGCTTGTATATAAGCATCTCAGATTGGCTTCTATAATTGTATAAATTTGCGTCTATTTCAGTTACATTGCAGCGTTACAGCTCTTTTTATTGTAGATGGAGTGGCTCTTAAAAGAGCCTTTTGGGTTGATTTAAGTAGACGTTTAAAGATAACTTTCGAGGCTTAACTTTCTTTATGCCCTCTCCCCGCGGATGCGGCGGGCGAGCTGGATGTCCTTGGGCATGATGGTGACGCGCTTGGCGTGGATGGCGCACAGGTTGGTGTCCTCGAAGAGCCCCACCAGGTAGGCCTCGCTCGCCTCCTGCAGCGCCATGACGGCCGAGCTCTGGAAGCGCAGGTCGGTCTTGAAGTCCTGCGCGATCTCGCGCACCAGGCGCTGGAAGGGCAGCTTGCGGATCAGCAGCTCCGTGGACTTCTGGTAGCGCCGGATCTCGCGCAGCGCCACCGTGCCGGGCCGGTAGCGGTGCGGCTTCTTCACGCCGCCCGTGGCCGGCGCGCTCTTGCGGGCCGCCTTGGTGGCCAGCTGCTTGCGGGGCGCCTTCCCGCCCGTCGACTTACGCGCCGTCTGCTTCGTACGCGCCATCGCTTAAGAACGCAACCAGGCAGGGAGCAACGCCAGGAAATAGACGCCGCTCTCCGCTGTGGGGATATTTATACTAGCACCGCTCATTCTGATTGGCCGAAACAAACAGGCTGAATCTCATTGGTCGATTCGAAGTTTAAAATAACCGCCTTTTGTAACGTACCGGCAACCACCGTCTCTCATTGTTGTCTCATTGCAGTGTCTCATCGAGCACACAGAAACTTTTTTTTTTTCTTTGCTTTGTTTTGTTTTTTATCCTTTTGGTTTCTTTTAAGGCAGAAATTTATTCTCGCATTTCTGGAAAGCACTCATGTACGCTGATTCAGTAGAGAGACAATAAGCAGTAGATTGCAAAGCCTTCCATGCTGAAGTCAGTAATGAGAAAAATAAGAGCAAAAATATGTTTTGTTAAGGAAAGATATTTAAAATTGGTTCCGATTATGTGCCTATACTGAATTACGAGGAATACATTACCTCAGGAAATGAGGATCATTAGGCTTTTCATAACTACTGTTGATTTCTTTGAGAAGTGCTGTTTGGAAAGGAGGGTGGGGATCTCTTCCTGGTACATGGAAGAGTGGGTGCCCATATAACATGACCGTGTGGCAACCGCGTAAAGTTCCCCTGTGGGGAAAAGTCCCAGGACGCCTTACGGGGGCACAGTGAGGGGAGCTCATTATGACAGAAATTCCATGCACTCAGAGACACACGTGCGCACAAGTCCCGTTCTCCCCACAGGCCGCTCATCCTTACAAATATGTCTTTCCCTCAGCTACAGTTTCCCTCACACTGCAGTTGAAGGGCAAGGAAAAAAGAAAGAAAAAGAAAGAAAGAAAAAACGAAAAAAAAGATGTAATAAGAAAAAGACCCGGTTCAGACCCCCTGGAAGGGACCGGGACGTGAGACTGCCCGTGAGCTGCTGCCGCCAGTGGGCGCAACCACCGCAGCTCCCGCCCCGCCATTGGCTGTGAGCAGAGAGAGGGGCGGGGCGGGGAAGGGCGCCCGTCGCTATTGGTCGGGCCGAGATTCGCTACGCCATTGGGCGCTCGTTCCCCGTGAGGACAGCTCCGCCTATCAGGAGCCGGCGGGCGCGCAACGGGGAAGGGATATAAAGGCGCGCGGGCGAGCGCGGGCAGCTGTTGCGTGTTTTGATTTCTGTTGAGTTGGCAGTTGAGCTTCTGAGAGACTGATCGGCGATGTCGGGGCGCGGGAAGCAGGGCGGGAAGGCGCGCGCCAAGGCCAAGTCGCGCTCGTCGCGGGCCGGGCTGCAGTTCCCCGTGGGCCGCGTGCACCGGCTGCTGCGCAAGGGCAACTACGCGGAGCGGGTGGGCGCCGGCGCCCCGGTGTACCTGGCGGCCGTGCTGGAGTACCTGACGGCCGAGATCCTGGAGCTGGCGGGCAACGCGGCCCGCGACAACAAGAAGACGCGCATCATCCCCCGCCACCTGCAGCTGGCCATCCGCAACGACGAGGAGCTCAACAAGCTGCTGGGCAAGGTGACCATCGCGCAGGGCGGGGTGCTGCCCAACATCCAGGCCGTGCTGCTGCCCAAGAAGACCGACAGCCACAAGGCCAAGGCTAAGTAGGCCGGCCCCGAGGAAGCGCGCCGAGCAGCGAAGTGAAACCCAAAGGCTCTTTTCAGAGCCACCCACAGTCTCGAGAAAGAGCTCGGAATGCGGCTACTCGACGAGTGCTTGTGTGGTGTGTTGTTGCCGCGGGAGGTTCCGTACTGCTGGGCGCACGGCGGCACTGGGGGGTTTTTCCGTCCGTGCGGGCCTCGCAGCTCCGCCGGAGAGGCGCGCTGTGTTCGTTCGGGAAGGCCCGAGTTTTCCCTTCGGCGTCGCTGCCCTGTCCCGACTGCAACCCGAAACGCTGCGCTGAAGCCGCTCCCCGTCCCCCTCTCGAGCGGCAGCCGCCGCATCCGCGGTCCCGCGTGGGCGGCCCCGCGCGCGCCTTTCGTAAGGGCGGGCGAAACGCCCAGAAGGGGGGAAAAGGAGCGGACACCGCGGGGTCCGTTGTGGTGTCCGCCTCTTGCCGCGAGCCCGGCGTGCGCGGCCCCTGCGGGCGGGCGGAAGCGGAATAGCCGCCTCTTCCCCATTTCTCCCCCCACCTAGGGGGGTTCCTGTCAGGGCAGGACCTGCTTCTGCTTCTCCCTTCCCCCGGTCTGTGGGTAATGGGGCCGGCCCCCTTCTCCCGGCCTTTCCGGACGCGGTGCCGAAGGGAGGCGCTGGATTCGCGCCCTGGGCACTGTGTGGCACGTGCCTGACTCGGTCGCTAGCAACGGGAATAGAAGTCAAGAGCGCGCCCTGGAGCGAGGGGCAGCCCGAAAGCTGCCCGGTGAGAGCCTGCCTGCGGGGAAGCGGAGGCAGCGAGCCGCTTGCGAGGGAACGGAGGGACGCCGCGAGGCGCTAGAGCTGACCTACACAGCTCTGCAGTCCGGACACGGAAAGCAAAGAACTGAAAATGCGGCTGGGGGAGATAAAAGAGCCTAACTTTTAAGTAAAAGAAAAGCCCCGTCACATCAGGCGAGGTGACACAGCCCTTTGTTAGAACCAAGTGGGCGGCTCTGAAAAGAGCCTTTGGGTTGCTAAAAACGAGTTCGGGTGGCCGGAATCGGAGACGAGTTTAACCGCCGAAGCCGTAGAGGGTGCGTCCCTGGCGCTTGAGCGCGTAGACCACGTCCATGGCCGTGACCGTCTTCCTCTTGGCGTGCTCGGTGTAGGTGACGGCGTCGCGGATGACGTTCTCCAGGAAGACCTTGAGCACGCCGCGCGTCTCCTCGTAGATGAGCCCCGAGATGCGCTTGACGCCGCCGCGCCGCGCCAGGCGGCGGATGGCCGGCTTGGTGATGCCCTGGATGTTGTCGCGCAGCACCTTGCGGTGGCGCTTGGCGCCGCCCTTGCCGAGCCCCTTCCCGCCCTTGCCTCTGCCAGACATGCCGAGAGCCTGAGTCCTCCGACACCAGTGAGGAGGTGGCGGGGCGCGCGCGGGTGTTATGGCGTACGGTCGGACCTGATTGAAACCAGGGGCGGGGCCCCAGGCGGGGGCGGGAGCGCCACTGCCTCCTCCTCCCTGGGGGGCGGGGCCTTCGGCTCTCGCCGCTCTCTGTCACCCAGGGCCTCAGCCTGGTTCGCCCTCCCCATCCCGCCTCCTCCCTTAAGTTCCCTTTCCCAGCATCTCTCGCTCTCGTGGGAGGAGGTGCTCCGTCCTCATTCCTCTCCAACTCAGTGTCTCCCCGTGAGGATTAGTGGTGTTTTTTGTTTGTTTCTTTTTTTTACGGTAGTAAAATGATACGTTGATATACTTTATTGCTCTTACTATTTACATTTCTATGTTATTTTTCTATTTAGTTAATATTTATGTCGCATACCTTTGTTACTCTTATCCAGCTTGTTTAATTTCTGGGAATTTTGTGAAATTTTTTGTACTTTATTTTCAAAATCTCAAAAATGAAGTGACAGAAAGGCCAACCTAATGTACTTTTTAGGCAGCCTAATCTTGAAAAAATAACATTTGCTTTGTATGGAATTAGGGCTATGGTCTGATTTCATATTACACTGAAGAAAACAGAACCCCTGGAGATTTCTATGTCATTTATTGCCCAAATTACTTGATTTTTAGTAGAATCTATTGACTAAGCTTTAAATGATTTCATAATTATATGACCCCTTTGTTGTAGGACATAAATTTGCTGCTTCTTGTGGACTGTGGTGTAGGTGACACTTGTTCCTATTTATTATGTGCACTGTTTTTCACGTGGGTACTCATCGAGACAGGGAGAAGGGTTGTAGGTGAAAGCAATCTGGCTTTGTGCACCTGGAACTAAAGATCTGAAATGTTGTCTACACTGATCTTGCATTTGTTTGTAAAAATAACTAACTACATACTAATAATAACCTGCCCATTAATTTGGGTACATACTCATCATGAGTGCTACATGTTTTTGGTGTTCATGCACACACCTCTAAATCATTGAGTCCTGAGCTCTGCTCGCCTCATAAATGTAAGCAGCAAGTTAAAAAAAAAAAAAAAAAAGCTTTGTGGCTGTTTTAATGTACACAGTGTGCATCCTACAAGCAGTCTCTGGAAGGTCACTTCCCACTGAGCCACTGTATTTCCAGGTGACAGTTTCTCTGAAATAATGCATTCAAAACATCCTGCGTGCTGAAGTAGGTGAGTGTGGGACAGCCATTTTCCTCCAGTCTGTTGCTGTAGCTTTTTGTCATTCATGCCATGGTGCTTGTCTGCATCAAGGATAGCCCATTTCCCTGTGTGAGTGACAATGCTACAATACTTTGATGCATGTGAGCCTGAGAGAATTAACTTGGGGTAACCTCCATGGATTTATGCTCACATATTGCTCACACTTTGAAGAGTCAACAAACCCAGTTTCATGCCTTTATCTCAGACCAGGGAGAAGTGTGAATCTTCTCAGCCATGTGTCCAACCTGCTAGATTTATATTTCTGTTGCCCTCATTTTTTTTAATATATATTTTAATAACCAATATATACAAATTAGGAAAGCTTTGTTACATACATTAACAATATTATACATTTTTTATGTTGTTCAAGACAACATTCCTCTTCACACAACCCAATTCTCAGACTGTAGCATCACTGTCATGATGAGCATCATCAGCATAGAGCTGGAGAAGACCCCTTTATTTTCTTTCCTGCGTCTGAAGTGTTATTTAAGATTAAGTCACAAGCATTCTGGTCATGCCTGAAAAGATTATATGTCCATCTAGATCACTGTTACTAATTGGATGAAAGTTAGTCATACGCATCAAATGGGCAACAAAGGTGGCAACTTCAGCTGTGTACATGTGTGAGGTGCCTGCAAAGATCTGACATCATTCTGACTGGATAAGCACTTTTTTTTCCTCCATGATTTCCTTTCACCAGTGTACAATGCCAGTGACAACATTTCCCTGTTGCTCTGATGCAACTTTATGACTCTGAAAATCAATCACCACAACAGGTAAAGGCTACCTCAGCGTCTGCTAGTTGCCCTCACCACGCTCCTTTTTGTAACTCAAGGCCCTGTGAGGCTGTGAAATCAACATTGTTCCAATATGGAGAGAGTGACTGCAACCCCGGTGTGCACATCAGTGTCCAGAGACAGAGGAATGCCCATCAAACTGAAAGGCTCAGGGAAGTATTCCTGAACCTTAGCAAACCCTTCTGTCACTCACACTGGCATTTGGTTCTGGCTCAGTTGTGGTGACTCCAAGGGGGAAGGTCTGCATGAGTGATGAGACCCAAAAACACAATGGTGAGGTCATTTTCCCCAACACGTTGTGGCTCGCATATTTTATATAAGGACTCTCTCTGTTGGGCCCCGAAGGCTCCTGATTTTTCTCTGTCCTTGTCATTCCTTCCCCTTTAGGCATATTCTCCTCACTTTTCCTCAGCCATAAGGAAAGGGTTACAGCTCACTCACTGTGCTCGGTGTGCTACTTCATCCCATTTTATCTGCACCATAGAAATAGGGTTTTCCAGATTTTGCAACACACAGACAGGACACTTAAATGCATATAATTAGGACCCTCCTTGATTGAAGGGATATACTCCATACAGTATATACATACCAATCTCCCATTTGCCCATCTCCCACCCTCACCATTGCTGTTCCTTAGCCTTTTGTTATTTGACTTTCTAAATCACATCCTAAAGCATAAGAAATGAGAGATGCTATACCCAGAGAAAGTAGTCAAAGAAAGTGGGAAAAAAATCCACTTGAGGGTCTCCAATCCAAAGACAGCCCCTGTCTAAGGGGGGGGGGGGGATCCCTGAGCTAAGGGATCGTTTTGATGAGATATCAGTTACTGTACTTTTTTTTCACCGTCTCTGTCACCAATAGGATATTGACTCAGAGGAAAGTTTCATGTGAGTGACTCAGCTCTTACAGTGCTGCGATCCTAAGTCTCTGTCCAGAATCCACGACAAAGGGCAGAAGAATCTCAAGGCTGCCTTAATTCACCTTCCCCTTTCATTTCTCCCACTCGGGATTCAGGCTGAGGCCACCAACTGCAGAGTCGTGTTCTACCATTAAGCCCTGTGTTATACCCCTGTTTCTTGTGAGTCCGCAGTACTGAGGTGAAGGAGCACGAGCAAGGGTCTCCCTCAGCATCAGGCAATAACTGTCAGCCCAGGAGGAAGGAAAAGACAAAAGCACAGAGCTGAAATAATTTTCAAGAATCACCATGTTAAGAGAACAAGCACATCTTGTAAACAAAAAAAGACAATAAACTTAAAACTAGTTGGTTTTAAGTACAAGAAACCTCTCCTCCTGTTTTATTCCATTTTGCTTTTTCTTACCTTAGTGCCAAATGCAAACAAACATTTCTGGCCTCACGCAGTGATGCAGCTTACAGCAGGAACCCTTGCAATCCTTTCCATGCACCCAAGAATGCCAAGGCCTCTTTCCTCTAAAGAATTAATAGAACAAGCAGCAACTAAACATCTTCCTCCACTTAGGTTTTGCTATCACTATTTAGCTTAAATCATTTTTGTCTTTTTTTCTTTCTCTCTCTTCCTGCACCTCCCCATCCCTACCTCCTCCCACCAGAAGATGCTTATCTAAATGAACGTGCATTAAATCTGAACACTTAACTTCATAATTACTCGGATGATCAGCAGACCCTCTTCTCAACAGCTGTGTGATGCTGTGACTATATTTCCTTCCTTTCAGGTGCCTCCCACTGCAATCTGGGTAAATCCAAAAACCCATCTGGCTTCTCTTTGCTGGCTGCCTCCATACAGCAGGACATGGCTGATTTCTGCTCCAACCTGCTCGATGCCGGTCCTGTTTACTGCTCCTTAAGTCAAATGTGAAGTGTTGCTGACTTCTAAGCTCAGACAGCACACAAGCGAGGCTTGTTATTCTGCTCCTCATTTCATGCATAAATCAACCAAAGTTGCATTGCTTTTTTAAGTGTTAAAAAGAGAAAGAAAAACAAAACATCCCACTAAAAAACCCTGTGTCAGGAAGGTGAAGATTTAGGCCTAACATGTTCAACTCTTTCAAATTAGTGTGCATACAGTATGTTGCAGGCAAGGTATATGAAATCACAACACAGTGGGCCTCAAACATGCCCACGCTCTGCACATATCCCTACCCATGTATGCTGCCCTATTCCTGAGTTCCTAACAGTCTGACAGCAGAAGTGCTGAGTGGCTGCTCTCATTTGCTAGCTGTGGGGATATAGAAGCTCCAGCCCTCCATACTTGTATCCCTGGTAGACTGGGTGACCTCCTAACCAGGGATAGTGCCTTTCTGACAGCAGCACATAGCTTGCACAGCTGGGAAGCACATGCTGTAAAAACATAAGCTAGGGCACAGCACTGAATACCTCTTCAAAACTATGTAGCTGATTTCTAAGGGAAGAAAGCCAGCCTATGTTGCTGGCATCTAGGCGCTACCTGGTGATACTCCTGCCCTGGAATGGTGATACAAAGCCTCATCTGGAGCCAGGACCTGTTTGACCCCCTCACTTCTCAGTAAACTACAGTGTATGACAGCACTTTGGCCTCAGTGGTGGCGAGTGCCCAACCTGCGTTGTGTTTTGGTGCCACTGTCACTGACTGCATGACAAAAAAGAAAAAAGTGACAAAAAACCATACCCCATGCCTTGCCTCATCAGCATGTGGGGTGGCTCCAGCCAGAGAGATCACAAAATCATAGAATCATTATGGTTGGAAAAAGCCACTGAGATCATCTAGTCCAACCATCAGTCCATCACCACCATGCCCACTAAGCCATGTCTTGTGGACTATGGACCTGCTCTGTATGCATGTATAGTCTCAAGTCCCCTTGACTTGTCAAACATGACTCTGGATGGAGGTGGGGGAGCATCTAGGTCGTGTTGTACCCTACTAGCACCAGTGCAGCAGTTTCAGCACCCACAGGGAGGACAGAAACACAGATAGAAAAGGGTGGAGAGCAGAAAGTGTGCAGAAATGCCAGGGGGTTGTGGGGTGGAAGGGCGGGTTGCTCAGCATTGCTTTGTGTGGGCTGCTTGCTGCTCAGAGCTGTCTGGCTTCAGTGCTGCTGGAGTGACTGCTCTGAAGGGACAGTGGGTGGCACATTTTCTTGGTGGCATTCGCTGATAATGAAATGTGGGTGGAAGAGAGGCACTGTCAGTCCACGTGGAAAGGACTTTTGGGAGAAGCCACAATTGTTCAGGCTTCTCTTAGTCTTGCTTACCTGTCGCAGACAGCTTGCCTCTAGGCCTCATGTTCTCAGCCTCTGGATGGTGGCTACATTCAAAGCATGCCAGGGTGGTCCAGAAGACACTTTGTCAAACGATTTAGTTTAGTTTTAGAAGACCGAAGTACTTTAAGACAATTATAATTCTGTTCTTTGGTAGCTGACTGATACGACATCTCCTTGACTGTCTGAGAGAAAAGTAAAAATGTGTTAACGTGGTCAAAAGCGTGTGTGGGGGTCCTCTATGGTATGGACCATAGTGCATCTTTTCTCCCTCTTGCATCAGGGAAAACCTTTGATTCCAGCATTTTTGCTGCTTATTTTCCCTTCTCCGTGAAGGACATTTTTCCCAGTACTTCTACTGCCATATCTGCATCTATTTGGACTGTAAGTTTTCAGTTCCAAAAGGACACAGCATGATGATGATGATGAAGGGAGGCCTCAATAAGTGCCCCATCCTTTAGCCAAGAGTACAGGGAGGAGTGTGCAACATTCCAGGAAGCTGAATCTGCAGGGACAGTCACCCACTGCCCTACCCTCCTTGTCCTGCCCATTGCAGATGCTTAGCTGTACACTGACTTAAAAAGCTCCCGATGGCCTCATTACATTTAGGAATCTTAACAACATCAGCAGCAATGTTGATATTAGGTAGGCAAAGAACTGCAACGAGTTTGTAGTTCTGTAGGTACCACTTTAAGATTGCTTAGCTAAGGGTTAAAAGCTGTTAAACTGTGCTGGCTGGTTTGTTCACAAGAGTTATTACTTTTGTAACTTGCATAAGGATGAAGTCACTGAGGGCAAGTTAGACATGGGCGTAACATTGTAATAGGAGTGTAATCACCATTGCAGGGAGTATTTGTACCTCATACCCGGGGAACATGTACATGGGAAAGCAGCACATAAGGACCTTCACCTAACTCTCTCTGGAAATTGTTGTTGGAGGAAAGAGAGGGGCCGAACTGCTCAGGCGCACCCACTGCTGTTCCTCCACCTGCCTGCAAAGAACTGATCAGGGCGCTCTACTTTGGAGGTAGAGCAGCCCATTAACCACGTTTGTGTGGTTAGCACTCATGCTAATGCTTCCTAACAAAATTGCTTGAGAAGAACAACTGCCGTGTTACCTTGCCTTGTTGCACATATGTCTAAATATAACCCAGAGCTCATTTTCTGAGGAACAAGTACTGGCAGGTCCTGAGACAGAGATGGGAACGTCTGATAGCTCTCAGGTGCTGCACCATCCCGTGGCTGTGGCTCACTTCTTCCTTATGCCAGGAGGCCTGAACGGGTAAATGCAAAAGCTGGACAGAGTTGGGCATCTGGACGGAAGAGACTCGCAGTGTTCAGATAGCAATCCTGTGCAGGTCTGTAATGTACTGAGGGCTGCTGCACTGCCCAGAAGGTGGGAAGAACTGAAGTCATTCAGATGTAGCAGATATTACAGCGATGCTCTCTCCAGGAGTATCTCCGGAGATTCTGATGTCATTCTCCTCCTCTTTTAATGAGTGAGGAAGTCTACCTCCCTCTATGCTCCTCACTGGGAAAACCAAAATGCACGCCAGAGTCAATATAGTGCTTTCTTGTTGAAGCCTTTCTGTGATGAATGATGACTCAAATGCCTAAGATGACAAAAATAAGATTATTTCCTCTTCAGACTTGCTCACCTAGAGGTGAAACTGTCATTCTTGCCCCCTTTATAATCCTCCACCACCTTTCTTCCCTGCCTGCCTGTGTATCTCTGTTCCTTCTTCCCTATCTGTTCTGACTGTGGACCAAACTCTGTTTCAAACTGTCAAATGCACCTTACCTTTCCAAAATGTTCCCCCTGCACGTTCTTCTTTCAGAGAAGAAGAAGATGGAGAAGAAGACATGTTCCCACTATCAATTCTGCACACTAAAGTTGTTTTCTACCTTCACTGCAGAGCTATTAGAAAATAAAGGGCAGAACTCATCCCCGTGTCTTGAAATTTCTGAAGTCGCTTCAGTTTCAGAGTGATAAACTGTAACTGTTACAGACCAGGAGTTGCTGTACATACTACTGGCTGCCTCTGTTGAGAATGTAAGAGGGTAGCAAGTGCTGGGAGAGAAGCGCAGGGACCCCCAGCTGGGACGGTGACCATTTCAACCATCTCCATTTCAGCTACCAGTAAATGTGAATCATCTTTGCTGTCGCGGGCGTGTCACTTGTGATCTACACTTCTCCTCTGTCGATGTGCTGTGAAGTGTCCTGGTAGGTGCTAAGTGTTATCTCCTAAACGTCCTGCTACGCACTGCCCTATGCAATCGAGTCACTGCAGCATCTTATTCACTGATTTATGGGCACAAGTTAAGAAAAAAACATTTATTTTTTTACTTCTCTTTTGGAAACTCATGAAGATATATG
This sequence comes from Gallus gallus, assembly GCF_016699485.2. NCBI lineage: Eukaryota > Metazoa > Chordata > Aves > Galliformes > Phasianidae > Gallus > Gallus gallus. The sequence continues at coordinate 48,190,656 of NC_052532.1, forward strand.
ACTGTGAATGTGGATACTGAAGATACATTTCATTCCTGTGTCCTTATCTTACGTTGCATAATTTTTACAAACAAGATTCTGAAATCTCCAGTTGGATTTGCCCTTCTCTCCATCATCTTCCTGTTGTAGCACCACACAGCTCAGATGCACTTTTCCTGCAACGCTTTGCCTTATATTTTCCTCTTCTAGGATGTAAATTGTTTTGTTTTGTTTTTCTTTTTTTTTTTTTTATCTTCATAGCAGGTAGTCATGACTTTTGTACTCAATGAAACCCAATTTTGAGGAAAACAAACATGTTTTCATGTCATACACATGTTTAGTGTTGACACCGCAGAGGCTGTAACAAAAACAACGAGGTGGAAACAGGTTTGCATTAACTGAAAACGATATGTGTATATAATCCCAAATTTTGGTTGTTAACATCTGCATAAACCCAGTGTTTACATTATGTGTTGGATCTGGTTATACCAAAGAAAACGGGAGGGCAAGGTTGATGTGTAATATTTGTGTTATTCTTAAGTACCCATTAAAGTCAACAGATAATAAACTTCTTTATAATCAGGTACAGATTCTGAAAAAAAATTATTCCAGAGCTCCGTTATCATCAGCAGATTTCATTACCTTCAATCACATATCAGTATTGATTGAATTCTTCCTGGTTCCTAGGGACGAACTATGGCCTACCACTCCCCTAACTGAAACCCAGGTTATCACAAAGAGCTCTGATTCTTGTCAAGAAAACAGTTCCTCCTTTCCCTGGCTGTAAAATGCAGGAGAATGAATTAAATGCCCTTTTCTTTTTTTCATCAAATGGGTTTTTCCTTTCTTCATCTCATCTCATTTTTTCCTTACAGAGAGACAAGGAGGTACTGCATTGGCTTTATTGAATTTTTTTGTCTGTGTAAGAGGTTTTTAGAGAAAGAAAGAAAAAAAAAGAGTAATTTTGTATTAAATTGTATAACTAACACAGAAAATACAACGAGGTTACACTCCCCGAGCAGTAAGAGCAGAAGTACATAAGTGCTACATTAGGCCGTCCACACCTTAAATGACCAGAGAGACAAAAGTAATATCGTTAAATATAACCAGAAGTTTAGAAGGCTGCTTTAGTTCAGAAAGCTGCAGTTTGGTAACACGGGGTACCGGGGGATTGTTTACTGGAAGCAGAAACACAAGGTGGGAAAAAAGCAGTATTGATCTACTTAATAACTGGTACAGAAATTCACACGGAAAACAAACAAAGGAAAAAAGCACAAGGCAGCAGGGGAAGTTTGCCTACCCTCCAGTGAAATTCCAGGAAGACAAAACAAAACAACTACATCTTTATGAATTCTCGGGCATTAACGAATTGTTTACAGCTCTATAATAAGTGCAATAGGAGGTGGTATGAGACACTATTTCAATAGAGTTTAGCGTTTTAGGAGGTAAAACACATGGCCAAAGGAACCGGTTCTTAATCCATATTCAGAGCTGAGAGGGGAGTTTGTGTTACTTCCTCCTCTTCAAAATCAATTTAAACTGTCAAAATAGCTTTAAATCGTCAGATTTCGATTTTAGTCGCAAGAAAACCCTCTAAAGAACAACATACAGTGGTCGCTGTAACATTTCTGCCGAAAGAAAATTTTTAATTTGCAATGAAAAACAAAAGTTTCTCTCTTCAGAGGTCTCTCCAGCAGCAGCACACGGGATTTATCGCCTCTCCTTTAACTCAGGACGCGTGTCTGCGGCTGGAAACTCTCCCGAACGCAAGTACCTGCTCTTCTCTTCCCTCACCGAGGAGACGGGGCGATTTGGTGGCAGAAATTCCGAGGAAAATACACTTTTGTTAGTCCAAAGAAACACAAATCGAGCACACCGAAGGGCTCCCCGGCCGTGCAGCGGGGCGGGCTTAGCAACGCACCAATCACCGCGCGGCTCCTCTCTAAAAATACGAGCATCTGACCCGCGCCAGCCCAATTGTGTTCGCCTGCTCCGCAGAGGACTGCGCCGCGATGTCCGAGACCGCTCCCGCCGCCGCCCCCGATGCGCCCGCGCCCGGCGCCAAGGCCGCCGCCAAGAAGCCGAAGAAGGCGGCGGGCGGCGCCAAAGCCCGCAAGCCCGCGGGCCCCAGCGTCACCGAGCTGATCACCAAGGCCGTGTCCGCCTCCAAGGAGCGCAAGGGGCTCTCCCTCGCCGCGCTCAAGAAGGCGCTGGCCGCCGGCGGCTACGACGTGGAGAAGAACAACAGCCGCATCAAGCTGGGGCTCAAGAGCCTCGTCAGCAAGGGCACCCTGGTGCAGACCAAGGGCACCGGCGCCTCGGGCTCCTTTCGGCTCAACAAGAAGCCGGGTGAGGTGAAGGAGAAGGCTCCGAGGAAGCGAGCGACTGCTGCCAAGCCCAAGAAGCCGGCGGCCAAGAAGCCTGCGGCTGCTGCCAAGAAGCCCAAGAAGGCGGCGGCGGTGAAGAAGAGCCCCAAGAAAGCCAAGAAGCCGGCGGCTGCCGCCACCAAGAAGGCGGCCAAGAGCCCCAAGAAGGCCGCCAAGGCTGGCCGCCCCAAGAAGGCCGCCAAGAGCCCGGCCAAGGCAAAGGCGGTGAAGCCCAAGGCTGCCAAGCCCAAGGCGACCAAACCCAAGGCGGCCAAGGCGAAGAAGACGGCAGCCAAGAAGAAGTAAGTTATCCCAGAAGAGTCCTGCTCTACCTATTTTGATATCCAACGGCTCTTTTAAGAGCCACCCACACTTTCCCTAAAGGAGCTGAGGCACCGAGGTCGTCAGAAACTTCCAGCACGGAGGCAGCAATTCGTAAGTCGTCAGAGGTCAATTGCCTTTTCCCCTCCGATTACCGAAACCTAACGAGCACGGTTGAACGCGGCGGCTTTAGGGAAGTGTAGACTTTGTATCTTTTGCCGAGTAATTGGTTTGACTACCGTGAAGAAACGTTTTGTAATGATTTGATAAAAATCGGGTGACACTTTTTTTAAGAATATATTTTGTAACAGAAGTAATGGATTTCCCAGGCGCAAGCTACTACTGAGCCATGTCTAACGTGTTGTGTTGTTCCTCTTTAAGGTGTCTCCTTAAATGCTTTTGTGTATTAGGGGAAGACGGGAGATTTTTCTTACTGACGCGGTAACAGCCCCGAGCTCTCCCATCTCTTTTGTTCCCGCTGAGACAGAACAGCGGCTTCTGCTGTTGGAAAAGCCCGCCCTGGCCGAGGATTGGCCACGAGGAGCCCGGCCCGCTGCCCCTTCCCCCTCCCACCGCAGTCCCCGCCTTGGGCCCGGCGCTTTTGGCCGCGTTGAAGAAAGGAACAGGCGTGGGGGAAAGGAGGGGGGAGGGGGGCGGGCGGTGACGGGACCTCCCGGAACGCATTGGTTTCCTTTCGTACGATATACGAACTGAAAGTGTAACGGCGCGTCCCGGGAGAAACTTCTTTTGGGAGAACGCTTTGGGCACGACTTTGTTAACGGAAGCATGGAAAGCGTTGCTATTATTACCCACCAAATAATACTGATAATAAATATGAGAAAAAAAAAAGAAAAAAAAAAAGCACGGCTCGAGTAATTCATAGACCTGCACGACTGTATTGCGGATTTCTGAGCTCTCCTGCGATGCTGTGGGTGGCTCTGAAAAGAGCCTTTGGACTGTTCTCTCAGACAGCGCTGCCTCGCCGGTGCTCACTTGGCCTTGGCCTTGTGGCTGTCGGTCTTCTTGGGCAGCAGCACGGCCTGGATGTTGGGCAGCACCCCGCCCTGCGCGATGGTCACCTTGCCCAGCAGCTTGTTGAGCTCCTCGTCGTTGCGGATGGCCAGCTGCAGGTGGCGGGGGATGATGCGCGTCTTCTTGTTGTCGCGGGCCGCGTTGCCCGCCAGCTCCAGGATCTCGGCCGTCAGGTACTCCAGCACGGCCGCCAGGTACACCGGGGCGCCGGCGCCCACCCGCTCCGCGTAGTTGCCCTTGCGCAGCAGCCGGTGCACGCGGCCCACGGGGAACTGCAGCCCGGCCCGCGACGAGCGCGACTTGGCCTTGGCGCGCGCCTTCCCGCCCTGCTTTCCGCGCCCCGACATCGCAGCGACTGAACACTCAGAGAGCAAACAAGCCAGGAACGCAGCGCGCAACCTACGGAGCTCGGCTACGCTCTCGCTTTGGCTCCTCGCCTCTGCGCTGATAGGCTGACGTCTGGGTCCGCTCTGGGCAGCCAATGAGAAAGCGAATCGAATTTGAACCAATGAAAAGCAGTTATAAGGGAGGAAAGGCGTGTTCTCGAGTTCCGACCAATGAAAGAGTGCGAAAGGAATGCTTCTCATTTGCATAGAGGGGCTATAAATAAATGCCTACGACCCCTTCGTTTCCATTCAGCGTCTCCTGGTCGTTTTTGTTCGCCTCGCTTCGTGAGCGCGTTGTGCCACTATGCCCGAGCCGGCTAAGTCCGCGCCCGCCCCGAAGAAGGGCTCTAAGAAGGCGGTCACCAAGACCCAGAAGAAGGGCGACAAGAAGCGCAAGAAGAGCCGCAAGGAGAGCTACTCGATCTACGTGTACAAGGTGCTGAAGCAGGTGCACCCCGACACGGGCATCTCGTCCAAGGCCATGGGCATCATGAACTCGTTCGTCAACGACATCTTCGAGCGCATCGCCGGCGAGGCGTCGCGCCTGGCGCACTACAACAAGCGCTCGACCATCACGTCGCGGGAGATCCAGACGGCCGTGCGGCTGCTGCTGCCCGGCGAGCTGGCCAAGCACGCGGTCTCGGAGGGCACCAAGGCGGTCACCAAGTACACCAGCTCCAAGTAAGCTGTTTTCATCCCCCGTGCCAGAGTCGCTCGACCCAAAGGCTCTTTTCAGAGCCACCCACCTTGCCAGAGAAAGAGCTGTAGTCATATCAGAAGAAAATAGCATAAGTTAATCCGGCTTTCTACTTCACATCTTTAAATACTTTTCTAAAAAATAATTCCTGTAAATACTATTACCTGCCAGCTTTGTTCCAGAAAATACAAGCATTTCTGCTATCTGCAATATTTGTCTGAAATTTTTAATGACAATTTAGTTGTTTTTTTTTTTTTTCCTTCTAGGTGAGACTTTATTTCCCCGTTTCCTCCTCCCCCCCTACTTTCTCGTTTGTTTTAAGTCTCGTTTGCAACGTTACCTTTCATCACATCCCCATCAGTGCCTCTCCGTTCGGATTTTAAGATGTGTTTTCATGCGAATAGGAGAGACAAAAGCGCTTCAGTAGATTTTACATTGCTGAAAGAGGCTCATCTGTTTCTATTAATTTTAACTCCATGAGCAGTGTTTTAGCTGCTATATCGACATCAGCCGCTTGAGGGTGCCTCAGTCCCAACTGTTATAGTTGAAGCGAGACGTGTGTCCGCGGTGCACCATAGTTTACATGAATTTGGTTAGTTACAGTTTATGCTTTCTAATAAACTGTCACCATAGCCCAAGCCTCCATATTTATACAATACGCGTGGAAGTTAATGAAATAGAAATCCTTTCTGACAGTTATTTCAATCATTTTCCTCTGTATACATGATTTTTTTTTTTTTTTCCAGTAACTTGCACCGCTTCTCTTGTTTTAGGAGAGACTAATTCCACTTGTAAATGCACAGTGAAGATGAATATTATTTAGGAGCTATTTCACCTTTCCAGTATTTGTAGCTCATTAATTAAACTACTGAGAACTGGAAAAGTAGCCACTGTGGTCTGACCTCTCAAAGCACACAGAATCACACAGAATGGCCTGGCTTGGAAGGGGCTTCAAGGATCATTAATTTCCAACCCACTCTCCCCCTCCCACCCCCCCCACAAGCAGGGCCACCAATCTCCACATTCAATACCAGGCCAGGATGCCCAGGGCCCCATCCAACCTGGCCTTGAACACCGCCAGGGATGGGTCATCCACAACCTCTCTGGGCAGCCTGTTCCAGCACCTCACCACTCTCACAGTAAAGAACTTCCCCCTTACACCCAACCTAAATCTTCGCTCCTTCAACTTAAAACCACTTCCTCGTGTATTGCTATTATCTGCCCTTTCAAAGAGTTGACTCCCCTGGTGTTTATAGGCTCCCTTTAGCTACTGAGTTATCAGCCCTGAAGTCTTCCATCCAAGCCCTCGGTTTTCCAAATATCAACCACAGTCTTTGTTAATCAGACATTGCTGCAGATACAGAACTGAGCTGTTAACACCATCTCTCAAAATGCATCTGAATAACCCTTATTTCCAAGTGCTATGCTGTGGCCTCAGCAACACACGGTTTCATCAAGAACTGCAGAACCACTGGACTCGAGCTTCCCAGCACTGATTGCATATGGTGTTTTAGCACTGGTGCAGAGACAGTCACTAAGTCTTTATTACTTTAGTCACTGATTCACAACATCAGTTTCGGCTTGAAGGCTGCTGTGGGAGGTCTCTGTTTTGATTTCGGACAACTGATGCTGGGATCCATCCTCCCTTCTCCCCGTTCTCTCACAGTATCAAACTGCACCTTGAGATCTACTCTTAAAGTATCTTAGAGTAAACTCAAACAGCTTTCCTTTTGTGCACCTCTCTATACACTAAAAAAAGAAGATTAAATACAGTGTGCTCCCACCTCTAAGTTCTTAGATAATGTAATGTGTGGGGGGTGTGGAGAGGGAATCTAGAAAATATCTAAAAGTCCTCATACTTTGATAGCGGTGATGCTCATTGGAATCATTTGTCAGAAGCTGTTATGCTTAGGAATGTGTTATGTAAAATTCAGATTCAGCTGTGTTGGCCTAAAAATAAATAAATAAATAGAGGTGCATTCTATCCCCCCAGCTCAGGGATGCACAAGCATTATCTCAGCCCTCCTGTTTGCATGCTGGGTGCTTCATTTGTGGAGCTTTCACATAAATTGGGTTGGATGATCTTAAAGGTCCCTTCTAACCCAAGCCATTTTATGATTCTATGAAATTCCAGACAATCTTCCTCTCTGGAAGACTGTTTCAGTACATGCATTTCTTACTCAAATCCTAAAACTCATCAGCACAGAAACTATTGAGTACGATTGCTCCTTCCGATCTCAGTACGGTATTCCAGTGTGGGTACAGTCTCAGATACTGCTGTGCTGTGTACACAGATAGCATTCCTGTCCAGACATACACACCATCAGATCTGACTGCAGCACCATTGTTTTCCATCTCAGTGCTGAGACCCCAGTCACTGCAGTGACAAAAACCAACTACTGTTCAAAACGTTGTATGCTTGCTGTTTTTTTGCCAGTAATAACAGCAGTAAGAATTAGGCTCAGCAAGAGTAGCAAACATAATTTTATCTCACAGGATGGCAAATGTTCAGAATTAATGAAAACAACACCGTGAATATGAAATCACACAATAGTGCATTATACCAGCTGTTGTATGCTTTAAAGTTCTTTACTATAGGATTCAAAGCAGCTTCCATTGTCTTCCTACACATCCTACCCAGAGTACACTTCCCAGGAAGCAGAGGGTGGAACAACATTCACATAAATCATCCTGGGAAATGCTATAAAGCACAGCCTTCAAAAAGGCCATTGATACTCTGTTTTATGTCCCGTCAGTGCCTATCTTGAAAATCTCTCTTCATTCACATGAACAGCAACACACGGTAGGTATATTTTTGTTTATGTGAACACCTTTGGGATTTTATCAATCGACCACTAACACTGTTTTGCGCCTGTAGTGCGTTACCAACCATAAGGTATAGCAAAGTTAAAAGCTGCCATTGCCTTATTTTTCTTTTCTATAGTCTGTTAGAGTCAAACAGTTTCGGAAAGACATTATTTATCTACATATATATACATGAAGTACATTTTGTATTTGTCAGTCCCTTATGAGTAAAACCAAATGAGATAAAACCACACATCCGTCCTTTGCAAAAGTGAAATACAGCATCTGGCTGAACACGTAACTGCTGCTCTGCTTTACTGACAACACAGCACAGGAAGAAGATTCAGATATCATAAATAAGATGATTAGTGCCAAAGGTCTGATTGAGAAACTGAACAAAAACAAACACACTTCTCTAACTATTGTATACGGCTTCCTGGCTGGTTGATTGGTTTGAGTCAATATTTGCTCACCCACTTCTCAGCTCACATTATTTTCCAAGCTGCCAGAGATTATTTATTATTAAACACAGTGCAAATTGTTCGAATTAGTGCTGTGTGAGTTAGGCCACTCCTATCCTTATTTTCCAGTTGGATTGCAACAGAGTATATTTGAAAACGATTTGCATTATGAAAATATAAATAGTAGGTATCAATAGTTGGAGGGGGGGAAATCCCACTGGGAAAGCCCTTCTCCCTGCCCAGCTCACACATGTGGGATGGGAGGAGAAACACGATGAGGAGCAGCAGCATCCATTTCCCTCAGGACTGGGTCACAGAAGCAGAGGCCCACACAGCTGCAAAGCAACCTCTGGAACTCATCAGGGGCAGTACTTATTTTGTTATTTTTATATATATATATATATATATATATATATATATATATATATATACTTGGTGGCTGCAAGTAACTTGCCGTACTTTGTGGCCCTTCCTGACGCCACTCTCAGAGCAGTCTCCAAAATATTCGTTGTCACACTCATGATTGCCGACCTTTAACCAAGAAGTTAATTCCATTTCCTTTTAACACGAACACTCTGGTAGCAATTCTGCACATATACTTATTTTAAATCTGAAGAGAAGAAGGAGTTTATATATGAAAGGAGTAGCAGAACAGCTCAGAATTCTCATCACCAGCAGAATCCACAACTGTTTGTACCACTCTGTTCGTGTCACGTGTAGATTTGAGTCTTGAAAGACTCTTGAAAAGTCCTGAAAGGAAAGAAGCAGAGGCCATGGAGTTGTGGATGAACGCTGGACTTCAGACAGAGCAGGAGAACCTGTGCTGCTGTTGTGCAGCATCAGAGATGTGAAGAAACACACACCTACGTGCACTGCAGCCACTGCTCATTTGGTAGCAAGCAGCAGCAGCTGCTCCCTCAACAGCCTTTCAATTGTGAGAGTTTCTTTGCCTTTTGCCCCTGGGACACAGCCAGACTTGCTTTTTCAAGTCATTCTGCACACGTACAAAAAAAGAGGACATGACTATAGAAGTGATACATCCCCATAAACAGGGCTGCTTCCTTATGTGCTCCCAACACACGACCACACAGCTCAGCATCATAGCAGACACAGGCAGCTGGGCGGAGCTGAGCTGGCTCAGAGGGCTCTATTTGTCCACATCAGCCTCATACTCAGACTTTCAGGCTCTGCTGTTGGAAATCCTTGATACATCCCCCCCCCCAGAAGTGAAGTCATCATGTGGGTGTCACACACGTTTGGTTCCTGCAAAAGAAGAACACACAGGCTGATGCAGTTTGAGTCCTGCAGGATGACTTCATGCCACACAAAGCCTCGTGGAAAAAGTGATATGAATTCTGCTTCAGATATATAATAGCAAACTTTGACTGCACATTATGAACTAAGAAAAAAAAGACAGCCTCACGGAGGCAAATGGAACTACAGCAGCTTTTAGATTTCGCAGCTAAGAAGAAAAACCCGCGGCCCGCACTGCCAGGAAGCACCGCCCCTTCGGCGTCTTACAGCGCAGCGCCCCGAAGGCGGCGGGGCGCCTCCGCCTGAGCGGACACAGCCGAGGAAAGACGTTGGGCGCACATCGCAGCGTTACAGCGCCGCCTCCACCGGCACTGCCCCGCAGGGAGAGCTGCGTGCGGCTTTGCGTCAGAGCCGGGGGACGTCTGGAAGGGGCTGAATACCAAACGGAAGACGCAGATGTAAATGAGAGAACAGCCCGCACACATCTCATCAACACTGACAGGAAACAATAGAAGTGGAAAAAGTGCATCAACTCTTTTAAAGAAATAGTGGGTGGCTCTGAAAAGAGCCTTTGGTGCTTGTTTTAGGATATGCTCAAAGTCGTGCTCACTTGGCCTTGGCCTTGTGGCTGTCGGTCTTCTTGGGCAGCAGCACGGCCTGGATGTTGGGCAGCACCCCGCCCTGCGCGATGGTCACCTTGCCCAGCAGCTTGTTGAGCTCCTCGTCGTTGCGGATGGCCAGCTGCAGGTGGCGGGGGATGATGCGCGTCTTCTTGTTGTCGCGGGCCGCGTTGCCCGCCAGCTCCAGGATCTCGGCCGTCAGGTACTCCAGCACGGCCGCCAGGTACACCGGGGCGCCGGCGCCCACCCGCTCCGCGTAGTTGCCCTTGCGCAGCAGCCGGTGCACGCGGCCCACGGGGAACTGCAGCCCGGCCCGCGACGAGCGCGACTTGGCCTTGGCGCGCGCCTTCCCGCCCTGCTTTCCGCGCCCCGACATCGCAGCGACCGAACGTCCAACCAGCAAACCAACCGCTCGCAGCAAAGCGCTCTCCGGCCGCGCCCGCCCGCTTATATTCAGTTCGGGCGGAGCGGAGGCGCGCTGTCGGATAGGCCGAGCGGTCGGCGCAGCGCGTGCAGCCAATGGGAGAGCGGATCGGCGGGCACCCAATGGTGGGCGCGCGTTGTGGTGACGCCACAAACACGAACTTCCAGCCAATACCAGTGCGGCGCTGCGGAGCTGCTGCTTTGCATAGCGCCGCTATAAAGGCGGCTCCTGCGGTCGGCTGCGTTACTGCGCTCCGAGCGAGTGTGCCGGTTGTGTATTGCGAGCTCGTTCGGTGTTCAGCTATGCCCGAGCCGGCCAAGTCCGCACCCGCCCCGAAGAAGGGCTCCAAGAAGGCGGTCACCAAGACCCAGAAGAAGGGCGACAAGAAGCGCAAGAAGAGCCGCAAGGAGAGCTACTCGATCTACGTGTACAAGGTGCTGAAGCAGGTGCACCCCGACACGGGCATCTCGTCCAAGGCCATGGGCATCATGAACTCGTTCGTCAACGACATCTTCGAGCGCATCGCCGGCGAGGCGTCGCGCCTGGCGCACTACAACAAGCGCTCGACCATCACGTCGCGGGAGATCCAGACGGCCGTGCGGCTGCTGCTGCCCGGCGAGCTGGCCAAGCACGCGGTCTCCGAGGGCACCAAGGCGGTCACCAAGTACACCAGCTCCAAGTAGGGCGGTCCTGATCCTCACTTTGAACCCAAAGGCTCTTTTCAGAGCCACCCACTCATTCAATGAAAGAGCTTTAATTACCGTGTTTTAGTGTTGTTTTCTCTGTCAATCTGCTATATATATTGTCTTCTAGTGCATAGTTTTCTTTCATTTTATTTCCCCGTGTAGTCTGACAAGCCTGCGAGTTTCCCGAGCTTTTACTTTTTAAGGCAATTTATATGTCTCTTTGAAAGGGGAGATAAAAGCAAAAACGGCCGTACGAAATAAGCTAGTCTGGAAGGATGTTCTGCGGGTTAGATTGCAAGCGTTTAGCGGTGTTAAAATAGCCTCGGACAGGGCCATCGATGAAGCTTTTCAAATGCAGACGCTTGTATCTCAGCAGAGGCGCTGTAGCCGCGGCGCACGCTGTACAGGCGCGTTACTCCGCAGCCCGGGGGCTGAGACACCTGGATGTAGGGCGCTGATCGTTCTATCAGAACGCCATTGTCCATGGGCTGCAGAGGCGGAGCACCGCTCCCTGAGCCGGACGTCTCTGAATGCCGGGTGGAGCCCGTGCGGCGCGGTTGTGCAGGGAAGCGGCCGGAGGAGGCGGTGCTGAGGCTGGGCGGCCCCGCGCGGTGCGGCGGTGTCCGCTCGAGCAGCGCCTTTCAGAGCCGAGCCCCCTTCTGCCAGTCCGCGCTCGGGGCGCGTTACCCAGCGGGAGCAATCCTCCCCCATCCATCTCTTTACGCGTACTCAGACCGCGCAGGAAAGACGCTTGTCGCCTACTTAAGATGTTTACACCGTAATTAGCGCTCGTTGATTTGTCTGCGTGATCCTTAACGCTACCAGAGCAGCTTCTTAGGAGTTCATCGTAACGTTCAACAATAACGGTGTGAATGCCTTGGCGTGCGGTGGTGATAAGGTATGAAAGCCCTTCCTTTCCTCAGTACTTTGACCGCCGTCACCTGATCCCTGACAATAAATTCAGGGCCTTCAGCAATTCCTTCAAAATCCTCTGCAAACTGATATTCTGTCTAGGGAAGGTTGTTTTTCCTAGATAAGCAGGACATCTGGAGCCTGCAGGTAGTCTCTCAATATTCCACGAGCTTTGAAGGGATACGCTGCACCCGGCTGGGGTTGATAAGAAGGTCAAAGTGCTAATTAGAAACTTAGTCAACAGCCATATTTTTTGTAAATAAGTTCCTGGCCGTATGTAGGACCTGGACTGTGTAACATGCAACCTTCTGCCTGGATAACACCTCGCAGTGGAACCTCACGACACTAAAAACCTCTTGCAAGGACCCCATATTTACATAGCACGTACGTGGCATTAGATTTTACTATGATATATTAGATTTTAATATGTGTATCAATTCCCAGAATACGCAGGAAATTTGGGGAAATTGAATGGATATTCACGTGTTTGAATACATCTAATGTGTGCTTTTGCTACTGCACTTGTATGTGAGGAGCAGCGATCCTCTATGAACCTACTGCTACTATAAAGTAATGTCATTTCCTAACCTGTCATTTGGGTTAGCGAGTTTCATCCCCACATTTTGGTGATGGTTTTCCATTGTTATGAACAAATATTTTACCGATCAGCTTAACCCTATTGCTTGCATATGATCCATACCTTTAGGTTTATTATTGTTATCATTATTACTGAGGATAAGCAGAAGTGTAAACCCTCTTCTCGTTGGGTTTTGCAGATATGCAATTGTGACCTTTCTGCCATTTATTTTCTACCAAATGTCCCCAGGAGACATTGGTGTGTATTACTTATTGACTGGGAAAGACAGCTAAAGGAAAGAGATGGTGAGAGACTGGTGGAATTCACACCAGAAGGTTCAGTGAGTAAATACCAAGCAGTATAAACCAATTTTCCTTTGGGTGTTCCTTATAAAATTTCAGCTGGCAGTCAGAAGCCCAAGAAAACAAAAACATACCAGCCACCGAGATGTGCCTTTGTACACATGTTGTGTTTAACTGGATGGAAGAGGAAGCTGAATTCACTCCCCAGCGGGGAGCCGATCGACCTGATGTCAGAGGAAAAGGGAACTTAGTTGAGACAAAGAAAAAAGATCACACCACTGAAAGCAATGGTTTTAGCACCCTTTTGTTCTCCCAAAGCACGGCCTTCCTGCAGGAGCAGTGCGCAGAGACACCCCTCACAGCCCGCGTCACCCTGAACTGTGTGTGCCTTCAGATCTTGTCAGAGATTCGGTTCCCTGAACACCGACTGACCTTTGGAAGATGATTCAGGGGCTCTGGTTCCACGGAATGGAAAATCCGGCCTTGGCCCTGCAATACAGAGCGAAAATGTAAAGGAAGATTTAATTCCCATTCTGCTTCTAGGTCTGTGTCAGAACAGGCTCTGTTCCCACAGGGAAAACATCCCACAAGGCTAGGCTCTTCTTCCTCCCTTCCATGATATGCCCACTGCTGGGATAATATCAGGGCAGGTTCCCCTTGAGCTGAATGAAGACAACCTGTTGCTTACTTAGAGTGACCCACTTCAGGATCGCTGCTTGGATGAATACTGACTGCAAAGTATCACAGGTGTCATCAGAAGTGCCTTTCAGCCTGCTCTGTCTTTGCTTCCTTTCTTTCACCTATCCTCCCTCCCATCCACCTCATCAATCCAATGGTGCCTCCTGCTCACGTTTCCAGTAATCTTCTACACACAGCACCCTCCCACTGCCACTCCTCCTGGGAAAGCATCATTTGTTCCTTATGGCACTGCAAGCAATGCCTGAAGTTACTGAACACGTAACATCCACCTCCTCCCTGCCTCATCAAACACCTGCTTTCTGCCTCTGGGTTGCAGTTCTGAGTTATAGCAACTCAGCCAAGAATTGTGCTGAACTCTGTCATAGTAGGTCTAGAAAGACAGGAGAAGGTTGTAGCAGGTATTAAGAACCAGAGAAAACATTTTGTCATTTCTTTGCCCAGCTGAACAAAGCGCAGATACCACTCCCCACATCCTGCTCCAATTGTCTGCGTGCAGTCACACAAGTGTAGATTGACAGCAGTAAAAGGATGGACATAAGAGAGAGAGAGTGGTAGAAGTGTCACAGTGGTGTAAATTGACGATATCTTAAGGAGAGACCAAAATACCAGGGGACTTGTGAATCAAAGCTGAGCACCACTGAGTACCTGCCTCAAGAACCCAAACATCAACAGGATGGTTGGCAACATCCTGTCAGAAAGTGGACTTCTGGTGGCCCCACATATTCTGCTGCAGTGGTCCTACTGGCAGGTGAGGCAGCCACTGAGAAATCCTGAGCCATGTTAAGAGAAGACATCGCATAAACTACAAATGTCCCACTGATCTTGCTGATACCACTACCACAACCTTCTTCTGAAATGGGTAGGTTTCCCAACCCCAAAATATCTGGGAAGGACATGTGCATACCAGCTTTTCAGTGTCTCATCTCCAGTGCTGGCTTTGCAGCGTTCTGCTGTTCATCCAGCACAGCCTACAAGGAGGAAGGGTAGCTATGATGTCTTCCCCATCCTGAAGCACTGCAGCTGGTGGCACTCTTCCCATCTGTGCAGTGCTTCTTTCCAAGAATGATTATTTCCTAAGCTACTGGGCATTTAAGTAGCAGCTCAACCACCTCACCTCTCCGCACTGCCAGCAGATGTAGAAGACCATACAGGACAGTTCAGTTCTCAACAAGGTGTTGTTGCACAACTGCCACTTCATATTTCACCCTGATACAATCCGTACCCACTTTGCCACAGCTACCAGGCTGAAGTCGAAGATAGCATGTGGTTCTCATAGTCTTGGGGTGCAAATGAAAGCTTGGCCACACAGCATGGCACTTTTACTGAGGCTGTTTGTGGAATGGACAGCCCAGGAGAGTGTTTCCTCTGAGCAGACCCACAGGGGAAGGAGCTGCTGTGTGCAAGGTAAGCAACAGCAGTCCAGGCACGAGGTGCCAGATCTCCAATGACACGTGCAACGTGTGCCGCAGCAAATAAACTATCTTGTTAATGCTCCACTGAAAGTGACATTTCACATAGAATCACAGAATCATTAAGGTTGGAAAAGACCTCTAAGATCAAGTCTGACCATCAACCCTTCCGTACTGTGCCCGATAGGCCACGTCCCTATTAGAGCACGTGACTTAAGGGCAGAAAGTGCAAATCTGTGTTTGAAGTTCTGTTCATGTTTGCCAAAAATAATCCTGAACATTTGTCTGAATGCCTGGAAATATTCAGTACGCTGCATCTCAGTGATACAGAGAGTTTCCATTCTCCATTTCCTCTTGGTCTCCAAAGTGCTGTACATGTTTTTCAGACATGTCTCCTGTGACCCTCCCAGCTTATTAAGTGACTGAGGCAAGTGGAGACTAAGAGTGATGAATGGTTGTTTTCTCTCTCCCTGAATCCACGCTCCCTACTGGCAAAATCTCTTATTAGTAAAACTTTAACTTACGTATATAAATTAAACAGTACTGTAACATTTTCAGACTTGTTGTATTCATGTGATATTGAAGCATCAAATACTGAACGTGAAACTTTATATTGACTAATAGATCCGAACTGATCCTTGGGATTACACCTTAGCTGAGTTCGGGAGCTTTTAAAAACTAAATGGTCTGGAATGAAAAAGGAGCTATTGCTGTTTTTTTGCATGTTTTGATGTTGTTTTGCATCAAACTAAAACTAAATATTTGAATTTGGAGAATTTTTGCTGGGAAATAATTTTAGGAACATTAAAGAAGTCTGTACGGATATTTCTGGCTAAATAATGGCAAGTTTTCTGCCTGATGTCTACTATGCATCTGACCGTGGATTTCTTACAGAAAGATATTACTGATCTATATGGGAATTTAAAAAATCTATGAGTGCTAAAAACCTCTTATCATGAGGAAGAGTCCTACGCTGGAGACTGAGCTGTAAGGAGTAGTAACACTTCCCAGCTGAGAAATAGATTTTTTTTCTCTTTCATGTAACAGTGTGTTATTATTTAGAACACCATCAAAAATCCATTTTTAAATAACTGCCTCTACCCATGACCAGATGTCCCACAGATCATCCTCAGTCGAGCAGATTTACATTGCCATGAGTGACTTTGTGACTTCATTTATTTACTTTTTTTGTGTATGTGGAGCACGGAGAAATCCGAATTAACCTAATAGAATCACACATTAGAAGTGTGAATGAAATACAGCATTGGTACAGACAGTAGCTCTGAATAACCTCAACTCCTTCTCTTGTTACACTCCCACATGTGATGCTATTCTGTTGTCTGTCTTATGCAGACAAAAGCCACTCTGGGACGTGACCACATCTCTTGGTGGTTTCTCACACTTTAGTAGTACCCAAGTCATGGTAAATCAGTGCTGCTGGCAAAATCCTTAAACTGTCTTCGCTGCTGCCATAACTTCACAAGGCTTTGTGTGCTGTGTTACTACAGGAAAAGCAGAAAAAAAACAAATGACTGCATTTTCATAACAGGAAATAATCCCTCGGGTCTCCTGTCCTTTCCCACATTGTACTGCGTATTTCTGAACAAGTAACTCCACTATCCAACCCATCCCAAGAAAATCATTTTATACATATTCAGTTTAACCCACATCACAAAATCCTGCCTCGGTAAAAGGAAGCCTTTCTCCCCCCTACACCACCTTCCCCATGGTTGTTCTGATCTGCCACCAACAGCTCAAACATGAGCTCATCTGTGACTGTTTGTGTGCGTGTTGTGCCACTCTCTGACCTTCTACCAGGGGAAAAGAAGTGCATGACGGCAGGAATGAGCAAAGCTCTGTCTCAGAAATCTGAACGAACCAAGAGAAGAATTGTCCAAAAGCTGCCATGACCTCATTTCTTTGTTTAAGCAGTTCTTTCAGTGGCACACAAAAGGTTAAAAAACGAAACCTGCTGCCAGCAGAACCAGCGCTGAGAGCAGGAGACACTGTGCTGCAGTAGATGGTTATGTCCTCTCATGTGAGGCCCCGGAGCACAAAATAACCCAAAACAATATACACAAAATAACACTGCATCCTGTCCTCTCACTGTCCTTGTGCTCATGGTCTCTTCTGCCACAGCATTTAATAACTGGAAGGCAAAGTTGGCTCTATTTTCTGTTTTCATCAGATCCTATGTGGATGGTTCCCACTTGGATCCTGTTTCTACATGTCTCACCAGAGAAAAAAAAAAGAAATGTGTGCTGTAAGATGGGAGACTGTAGCTCTGCTTTACATATTCAATGCCGTGTTTCATGTTTTCCTGAAATACAGGATTTTAATAATAGTCTATATATAAAATGAATGTAAATAAAATGAAGTATAGGGGACAAGGCAACAGAAACAGGTCTCTTATTATGAGCTGGACATAATCAAGGCTCAAAATACAAATTTTGGCATTAGAGCTCCAGATATCAGCCTCTAGAGTATAGAAGTGCTGAGAAGGAGAGGAAACAGCAGATAAACGTAAATGAAAGGAAATGTATTTATCACATTTACAAAGCTAGCAAATACTGCGCCATACTGAATTTAACTTACAAACATACAGTCAAATGCAAAATAAAGCTTTCCCAGGTTATGTAAGAGCATTTTTGACCTGGGAAGAAAAAAAAAATCCAAGCAATTATGATGAGAAGTATTGAACGGCCGTATCATAGCATTTCCTCTTTAGCATTGCCCTCAATTTCCTGCTCTAGTTTACCTTGGCAGTGCTGAGGAGAGAACTGTTTGATCACCCACTGGATTTATATTGAGTCATTAAAGAAGTCCCTGCAGCCCAACCTGCAGTTCTTTCCATGTGGAAAACATGCCCATCGTACCTCGATTAGTTCTCGCTCCGCTGCTGTATTTGACCGACAATACGCCCTCAGCTATAAAAATAATCACAAATGTAAACACTTTACCTTAAAATGTGAACCCGGGGATGAATGTGTTTGCCTACTTTGGTTCATCAAAAGAATTCTTTGGGGAGAAAGAAATGGAAATACGATTAATTGAAATGTTAATGCGAAGCTGAAGAAAGCTGAAGGGAGCAGAGGAAGAGCATCTGTATGTTCTTGTAAGAGGTTGATGCTGCTGGCTAATTAAACAGATCTGGCATTCATTTAACTATTTCCGGTGAAAGACACATTCTTTCCTCACTTTTTATAAGCCCTGTGCAAAGCCATGTAGGGCACTATGTCCAAAGGTTTTGTTATTTTTAAGAGATGAAGCCGTGTTAACGGGAAGCAGCTCCTAACCCAGCTGCAAAGCTCGGAGGAGACTTTGTGTTACTTGCTTCTTTTCAAAGCTGGTTTAAGCAAAGAAGATGACTCGGAATTACCTCCATTTTGCACTACATGGATAAAAAACCGTCTCAGGAACATGAATCCGCTGCCACTGTGGCGATGCCGTCAGAAACATATTTGCAATATAGAAGTAAAAATAAAAATCTCCCTGTCCAGCTCTTCGTGCAGTCCCCAAACTCAGAGATTACAGTCCTGTATAAACGTCATTTTACATCTGAGAGGAAAGAAACTCAAAAAGACAAAACTACCCTCTGTCCCCAGCACCGGGGTTAAGAAACGGCGTGCCGCGACCACCAATTTTTACCAAAATCACACTTTTTTGAGCAGGAAGAAACACAAGCCGAGATGCAGCGCGCCGGGCGGCGGGGCGGGGAGGGCTCCGCAACGCACCAATCAGCGCCCGCTGCGCTGCTATAAATAAGAGCGCCTCGGCCGCAACTCCTGCTTCTCCTCGCGCAGCTCCGACATGTCTGAGACCGCTCCGGCACCCGCTGCTGAGGCAGCGCCCGCCGCCGCCCCGGCTCCGGCTAAGGCCGCCGCCAAGAAGCCGAAGAAGGCGGCGGGCGGCGCCAAAGCCCGCAAGCCCGCGGGCCCCAGCGTCACCGAGCTGATCACCAAGGCCGTGTCCGCCTCCAAGGAGCGCAAGGGGCTCTCCCTCGCCGCGCTCAAGAAGGCGCTGGCCGCCGGTGGCTACGACGTGGAGAAGAACAACAGCCGCATCAAGCTGGGGCTCAAGAGCCTCGTCAGCAAGGGCACCCTGGTGCAGACCAAGGGCACCGGCGCCTCGGGCTCGTTCCGTCTCAGCAAGAAGCCTGGAGAGGTGAAGGAGAAGGCTCCTAAGAAGAAAGCATCTGCAGCCAAGCCCAAGAAGCCGGCGGCCAAGAAGCCTGCGGCTGCTGCCAAGAAGCCCAAGAAGGCGGTGGCAGTGAAGAAGAGCCCCAAGAAAGCCAAGAAGCCGGCGGCCTCAGCCACCAAGAAGTCAGCAAAGAGCCCCAAGAAGGTGACCAAGGCTGTCAAGCCGAAAAAGGCGGTGGCTGCCAAGAGCCCGGCCAAGGCAAAGGCGGTGAAGCCCAAAGCTGCCAAGCCCAAGGCGGCCAAACCCAAGGCAGCCAAGGCGAAGAAGGCAGCGGCCAAGAAGAAGTAAACCCTTGTGGGAGAAAACCCTTGACCCGCTTTTAAACCCAACGGCTCTTTTAAGAGCCACCCAAGATTTCCCAAAAAGAGCTGAAAACACATTTTTTTCAATTCAGCGATAAAATGATTCTGCTTTTTCAATATGTGTTTCAATATTTCAGTCAAATATGTGCTGAAGAACGTCAAGGCCTTGTAATAGCATCAAGAATTGTCACAAGTATTTGCTGTAATGGAAGGTAGTGGTTCACTCCTAAACAGTCATTGCCAGATGAAGTACTTAAGGGGCTGAAGTCTGTTACCTTGTTACAAAAGTGAGAATATTGTAGCAGGTACTAAATGCTTTTGTAATGAAGACTGACTATGGGAGAGCTGGAGAAGAGCCACAGGGAGGGAATGAGTGTTCATGCTTTGCCAGACTTAACCTAAGGAGGTAGGACCAAAAATGGGAAAACAGAGGAAAACAAAATGCACTGAAATGGCCACAAACAATTGAACAAAGCAGTTTCATTAAAGAATTTAGTACTGCTTCTCCAAAACTTAATTTATTGAAGGCACTTAATACAATTCCTATATTATATAGAAGCAATTTAGCTCTTTTTCAGGCATTGTGGGTGGCTCTGAAAAGAGCCTTTGGGTTTCTCCACGCACTGTCCTCAGCTTTTTCACTTGGCCTTGGCCTTGTGGCTGTCGGTCTTCTTGGGCAGCAGCACGGCCTGGATGTTGGGCAGCACCCCGCCCTGCGCGATGGTCACCTTGCCCAGCAGCTTGTTGAGCTCCTCGTCGTTGCGGATGGCCAGCTGCAGGTGGCGGGGGATGATGCGCGTCTTCTTGTTGTCGCGGGCCGCGTTGCCCGCCAGCTCCAGGATCTCGGCCGTCAGGTACTCCAGCACGGCCGCCAGGTACACCGGGGCGCCGGCGCCCACCCGCTCCGCGTAGTTGCCCTTGCGCAGCAGCCGGTGCACGCGGCCCACGGGGAACTGCAGCCCGGCCCGCGACGAGCGCGACTTGGCCTTGGCGCGCGCCTTCCCGCCCTGCTTTCCGCGCCCCGACATCGCAGCGACCGAACGTCCAACCAGCAAACCAACCGCTCGCAGCACAGCGCTCTCCGGCCGCGCCCGCCCGCTTATATTCAGTTCGGGCGGAGCGGAGGCGCGCTGTCGGATAGGCCGAGCGGTCGGCGCAGCGCGTGCAGCCAATGGGAGAGCGGATCGGCGGGCACCCAATGGTGGGCGCGCGTTGTGGTGACGCCACAAACACGAACTTCCAGCCAATGCCAGTGCGGCGCTGCGGAGCTGCTGCTTTGCATAGCGCCGCTATAAAGGCGGCTCCTGCGGTCGGCTGCGTTACTGCGCTCCCAGCGAGTGTGCCGGTTGTGTTTTGCGTGCTCGTTCGGTGTTCAGCTATGCCCGAGCCGGCTAAGTCCGCACCCGCCCCGAAGAAGGGCTCTAAGAAGGCGGTCACCAAGACCCAGAAGAAGGGTGATAAGAAAAGACGAAAGAGCCGCAAGGAGAGCTACTCGATCTACGTGTACAAGGTGCTGAAGCAGGTGCACCCCGACACGGGCATCTCGTCCAAGGCCATGGGCATCATGAACTCGTTCGTCAACGACATCTTCGAGCGCATCGCCGGCGAGGCGTCGCGCCTGGCGCACTACAACAAGCGCTCGACCATCACGTCGCGGGAGATCCAGACGGCCGTGCGGCTGCTGCTGCCCGGCGAGCTGGCCAAGCACGCGGTCTCCGAGGGCACCAAGGCGGTCACCAAGTACACCAGCTCCAAGTAGGGCGGTCCTCACTCTCACTTTGAACCCAAAGGCTCTTTTCAGAGCCACCCACACTTTCCATGGAAGAGCTAAAGCACTTGGTGGTGATATTTTGTAGTTTTTGTGTGTTCAAATAAGCAAGATAAGCAGAAGTAAGGTGTTATAAAGCTGTTAAGTGTTAGCTGTTTGAAAGTACCTGCTAGCTATATACAATGTCACAGCATCTTCTGGGAATCACGTTTATCAAGGATCATTAAATACGTCTTTAGAGTCTTAATTACCTATTGTTTTGTTTGTGGGACACTACCAACCAATACTGATGTCCTCGTCAGTGGTTAAACTGACCTGTGTAAATGGTTCCTTACAATTCCTCCACTTACGCATGAGTGAAAATTGTGTGAATTGGGCACTGCTAAGGTGTGGATACTGTAAGGTCGTTGTATGATAATAACAGAGTTCAAAGCATGGAAGTATCACCATCAGCATCTGTTAGGAGCAGGAGAAAGCGAAGAGGGTACTATTGCCCCGGTACAATAAGGAACTATTGTACTGTTGTTTCGGTACCGCGCAGCACTGCCCATGGCCCCGAGCACCGTGTCCCCTACGGCCCCGGTCTTCAGCACTCACTCCTTCCTCTCCGCAGCCCCGCCGCTCCGCGTCGCAGACCCAGGGAGGGACGGGACGGGACGGGCAGGAGAGCGGTGCTCGCGAAATGCGCAGCGGCCGAGGCGGACCTGAGTGAGGACTGCACGGCGCTCCCCGGCTCAGGGAGGGGGCGGGGCCAGGTCGCGGGAGCGCTAGGCCGTTCTGGGCGCGTCTCCCCTTCTTGGAGGAGAGCGGAGCCTTACCGAGGGCGGGTGCCGGAAGGAGGGGTCGGGAAGCAGCCCGGCAACGTTCGCGCTGCGCGAAGCGGCGGCTGTGACCCGCGCCTGCCTGGAAGCGGTGCTGCCGCGGCCCTGCCTGAGCCTACAAGCAGCCAACGCGGAGGGCTCGGGAGCACGCCGAGAAAAAGCGGGCTCTGCCTCCAGGCCTGCTTCTGGTGGGTGGGGGAGAGGGGGGAGCGGGGAGTAGGGAGAGTCTGAGGCAGGGACAGCGGGACTGTGCGATTCCCCCGTCACGCTCTACGCTGCTAGTCGTGGAGACGGCTCTCAGATTTCTCCTTAAACAATGGTGGAGCCGGCAGCGAACTGGCCGTGACGGGCTGGCTCAGCGAGGAGAAGAGCAGGCGGATTGGAAGAGGCGGGAGGGGGAAGGGCTCGGCGGCTCCAGTTGCCAAGGGGGCGGGGCGGGGAGGGGCAGGGTTCCCGCCTGCGAAGCGCGGGCTTTTCGAATGGCCGCCTCGGCCAATGACAGACTGCCTCCCGAGAACGTCCAATCGGCAGCGAGCGAGCGGCTATAAATACCGCCGCCACACAGCGCTCGCCGCTGAGCGTTTGCTGGGCGTAGAGAGTGTGTGGTCGAGTGCTGTGCGATGGCGCGTACGAAGCAGACGGCGCGTAAGTCGACGGGCGGGAAGGCGCCCCGCAAGCAGCTGGCCACCAAGGCGGCCCGCAAGAGCGCGCCGGCCACGGGCGGCGTGAAGAAGCCGCACCGCTACCGGCCCGGCACGGTGGCGCTGCGCGAGATCCGGCGCTACCAGAAGTCCACGGAGCTGCTGATCCGCAAGCTGCCCTTCCAGCGCCTGGTGCGCGAGATCGCGCAGGACTTCAAGACCGACCTGCGCTTCCAGAGCTCGGCCGTCATGGCGCTGCAGGAGGCGAGCGAGGCCTACCTGGTGGGGCTCTTCGAGGACACCAACCTGTGCGCCATCCACGCCAAGCGCGTCACCATCATGCCCAAGGACATCCAGCTCGCCCGCCGCATCCGCGGGGAGCGTGCCTGAGGCTGCTGTGCCTTCACTGCCAATCCCAAAGGCTCTTTTAAGAGCCACTCCATCTACAATAAAAGGAGCTGTTAACACTCGATTTAACTAGTCACTAAACACGAAATGTTTATCTGTGTTAATTTTTTGTTCTCTGAAAAACAGTATCTTATTTTACAGAGTAGCATGAGAAGTGATAAAAGTTAATTATTTCCTTTTTGATACCCACATGCAAAACTAGCTCCTTACCATATTACCTCCTTACCATATTACCTCAGCACAAGGAATAGAGGTTGCCCTTTTAGTGTGTGATCAAGGTTATCTGATGGCATGTAATCAGACTCGCTGCATGTATGAAATAGAGATTTTAGTTCACTCATGTTGAGCTTTAAATGTAATGTCAGTAGTAAAGACATAGTGAGTAAAAAAAATACAGCTTAGCACTTCATATTTCATTACTCGTTGCATAGTGTCAACAGCTCCTTTTATTGTAGATGGAGTGGCTCTTAAAAGAGCCTTTGGGTTTGGCAGGGAAAGCACAGCAGCCTCAGGCGCGCTCCCCGCGGATGCGGCGGGCGAGCTGGATGTCCTTGGGCATGATGGTGACGCGCTTGGCGTGGATGGCGCACAGGTTGGTGTCCTCGAAGAGCCCCACCAGGTAGGCCTCGCTCGCCTCCTGCAGCGCCATGACGGCCGAGCTCTGGAAGCGCAGGTCGGTCTTGAAGTCCTGTGCGATCTCGCGCACCAGGCGCTGGAAGGGCAGCTTGCGGATCAGCAGCTCCGTGGACTTCTGGTAGCGCCGGATCTCGCGCAGCGCCACCGTGCCGGGCCGGTAGCGGTGCGGCTTCTTCACGCCGCCCGTGGCCGGCGCGCTCTTGCGGGCCGCCTTGGTGGCCAGCTGCTTGCGGGGCGCCTTCCCGCCCGTCGACTTACGCGCCGTCTGCTTCGTACGCGCCATCGCACAGCACTCAACCACACACTCTCTACGCCCAGCAAACGCTCAGCGGCGAGCGCTGAGTGGCGGCGGTATTTATAGCCGCTCGCTCGCTGCCGATTGGACGTTCTCGGGAGGCAGTCTGTCATTGGCCGAGGCGGCCATTCGAAAAGCCCGCGCTTCGCAGGCGGGAACCCTGCCCCTCCCCGCCCCGCCCCCTTGGCAACTGGAGCCGCCGAGCCCTTCCCCCTCCTGCCTCTTCCAATCCGCCTGCTCTTCTCCTCGCTGAGCCAGCCCGTCACGGCCAGTTCGCTGCCGGCTCCACCATTGTTTAAGGAGAAATCTGAGAGCCGTCTCCACGACTAGCGGCGTAGAGCGTGACGGGGGAATCGCACAGTCCCGCTGTCCCTGCCTCAGACTCTCCCTACTCCCCTCTCCCCCCCCCCCCCCACCCACCAAAAGCAGGCCTGGAGGCAGAGCCCGCTTTTTCTCGGCGTGCTCCCGAGCCCTCCGCGTTGGCTGCTTGTAGGCTCAGGCAGGGCCGCGGCAGCACCGCTTCCAGGCAGGCGCGGGTCACAGCCGCCGCTTCGAGCAGCGCGAACGTTGCCGGGCTGCTTCCCGACCCCTCCTTCCGGCACCCGCCCTCGGTAAGGCTCCGCTCTCCTCCAAGAAGGGGAGACGCGCCCAGAACGGCCTAGCGCTCCCGCGACCTGGCCCCGCCCCCTCCCTGAGCCGGGGAGCGCCGTGCAGTCCTCACTCAGGTCCGCCTCGGCCTCTGCGCATTTCGCGAGCACCGCTCTCCTGCCCGTCCCTTCCCGTCCCTCCCTGGGTCTGCGACGCGGAGCGGCGGGGCTGCGGAGAGGAAGGAGTGAGAGCTGAAGACCGGGGCCGTTGGGGACACGGTGCTCGGAGCTACGGCACTGCTGCACTGTACGCAGCATTTGCGTGGCCCCATTTGCTTCCCACTTCGCTTGAATGAATGCTCATCGTGATGCTACTCTCACTTGAGCCTTTCGATTGTTATAATCACATCGTAATGTTGTAGCGTCAGTGCTTCAGCGTTCCGCTAATTCATGCGGCTTTTTAATAGCGCACCTCCGGGCGGGACGTTAAGGAGTGCTGCTTGGGGACGGATAAAACATTCACCCCTGAACTCACAACGCACTTCAGGGACTGATGTAAAAAACAGTCGCACAGTTACTTGCAGCCTTAAATAGGAAAACGGGACTTAAAAAAAATAGATTTAATCAAGTGCGGATTGCGCTCTCTGGCAGGTAGGGAGCGCTGCTTACTTCAACCAGATAAAATACAGTTACGGAAAGACGGTATCACTTAAACTAATTTTGCTCCTTTTCAGAAAAGCAGCAAAAACAACTACAGGCTAGTATCAGCGCTTTAGCTCTTTTACTGAAAACGTGGGTGGCTCTGAAAAGAGCCTTTGGGTTCAAAGTGAGGATCAGGACCGCCCTACTTGGAGCTGGTGTACTTGGTGACCGCCTTGGTGCCCTCGGAGACCGCGTGCTTGGCCAGCTCGCCGGGCAGCAGCAGCCGCACGGCCGTCTGGATCTCCCGCGACGTGATGGTCGAGCGCTTGTTGTAGTGCGCCAGGCGCGACGCCTCGCCGGCGATGCGCTCGAAGATGTCGTTGACGAACGAGTTCATGATGCCCATGGCCTTGGACGAGATGCCCGTGTCGGGGTGCACCTGCTTCAGCACCTTGTACACGTAGATCGAGTAGCTCTCCTTGCGGCTCTTCTTGCGCTTCTTGTCGCCCTTCTTCTGGGTCTTGGTGACCGCCTTCTTGGAGCCCTTCTTCGGGGCGGGCGCGGACTTGGCCGGCTCAGGCATAGCTACAATGAGCTCAAACACCAACACAGCAACCAACCACAGAAACGTTTCCTGTAACTCCGCTCGCCCTCTTTTATAGTCGCTGTATGCAGATTAGGTTCCTCTATGCTCTGTTTCTATTGGGTGATACAGGCCCTTCCGCTCATAGGTGTCCATAATTCTTCGCCATTGGTTAGAATACGATCCGCGCTCCCATTGGCTGATTTTGCAATCGCTTTTTCTTAGCCTATCGAATCGCGCTCTTTTTAGTGAGAAGGGATATAAGAGGGAGCTGCCGGGTTGCTCCTACTACTGCATTTCTTTCGCTTTTGAATCTGTCGTTACTGCCATGTCGGGGCGCGGAAAGCAGGGCGGGAAGGCGCGCGCCAAGGCCAAGTCGCGCTCGTCGCGGGCCGGGCTGCAGTTCCCCGTGGGCCGCGTGCACCGGCTGCTGCGCAAGGGCAACTACGCGGAGCGGGTGGGCGCCGGCGCCCCGGTGTACCTGGCGGCCGTGCTGGAGTACCTGACGGCCGAGATCCTGGAGCTGGCGGGCAACGCGGCCCGCGACAACAAGAAGACGCGCATCATCCCCCGCCACCTGCAGCTGGCCATCCGCAACGACGAGGAGCTCAACAAGCTGCTGGGCAAGGTGACCATCGCGCAGGGCGGGGTGCTGCCCAACATCCAGGCCGTGCTGCTGCCCAAGAAGACCGACAGCCACAAGGCCAAGGCCAAGTGAAAAAGCTGAAGACAGTGCGTGGAGAAACCCAAAGGCTCTTTTCAGAGCCACCAACAAATTCAGCAAAAGAGCTTCGATCTCATATTAAAAAGTGACAAAAAGTTAAAAAAGAAAAAAAGAAAAAAGGCTCAGCGGGAGCTTAGATTCGAACTCCTACAATCAGTATAGAAACGCCCGTGTTACTTCCCTCCCGCCCGCACTCCCCCCCCCCCCCCCCCCCCCCCCACGCCCATTGTGGCCGCGCTGCGTTCCCGGAGAGCAATGACAGCTGCGGCCGCGCAGCCAACCCGTGCGCAGTGCGGGCAGTTTAAAGCTATCGTAGCGCTGCCTCCAAGCGGCGCAGAGGTGTAGCGACCGCCACGGTCCGTAGCCCGCTCCGCCCACCCATCTAAACCACAAGAGGGTTTCTCAAGTCTTTCTCGGGAAGCGCCCAAGAAAGTCCTTGAAACTACTACTGAAAATAGTTATTTCAGCTCTTTTTGGGAAATCTTGGGTGGCTCTTAAAAGAGCCGTTGGGTTTAAAAGCCAGTCAAGAGTTTTCTTCCATAAAGGTTTACTTCTTCTTGGCCGCTGCCTTCTTCGCCTTGGCTGCCTTGGGTTTGGCCGCCTTGGGCTTGGCAGCTTTGGGCTTCACCGCCTTTGCCTTGGCCGGGCTCTTGGCAGCCACTGCCTTTTTCGGCTTGGCAGCTTTCTTGGGGCTCTTCACTGACTTTTTGGTGGCTGAGGCCGCCGGCTTCTTGGCTTTCTTGGGGCTCTTCTTCACTGCCACCGCCTTCTTGGGCTTCTTGGCAGCAGCCGCAGGCTTCTTGGCCGCTGCCTTCTTGGGCTTGGCTGCAGATGCTTTCTTCTTAGGAGCCTTCTCCAAGCCCTCTCCAGGCTTCTTGCTGAGCCGAAAGGAGCCCGAGGCGCCGGTGCCCTTGGTCTGCACCAGGGTGCCCTTGCTGACGAGGCTCTTGAGCCCCAGCTTGATGCGGCTGTTGTTCTTCTCCACGTCGTAGCCGCCGGCGGCCAGCGCCTTCTTGAGCGCGGCGAGGGAGAGCCCCTTGCGCTCCTTGGAGGCGGACACGGCCTTGGTGATCAGCTCGGTGACGCTGGGGCCCGCGGGCTTGCGGGCTTTGGCGCCGCCCGCCGCCTTCTTCGGCTTCTTGGCGGCGGCCTTGGCGGCGGGGGCCGGGGCGGCGGCGGGCGCTGCAGCAGGAGCGGTCTCAGCCATGGCGGCGCTGCGAACAGCTCTACAGGCGGAGGCCGCGGCGCTCCCATTTATAGCAGCGCAGCGGGCGCTGATTGGTGCACGCCGCCCCGCCCCGCTCCGCTGCTGCTCGGCGCTCGGCCGCTCGGCTTGTGTTTCTTCGCGGAGAATAAAGTGTGTTTTTTATACTTTATCTGTCACGAAATCGCTCTTTCTGTACATCTGAGGGAGCGTGCAGGGGTCTATTTTCACCCGTGGTCGTCTTGTTCTTGAAAGAGTTGCGTTCGGGCGGAGAGAGGGCGATAAATCCCGTGTTCCGCAACCGAGCGGTCCTTCCGAGAGCGAAAGTTTTGTTTTTCTTTGTAAATTATAAGTTCTCCTTTAACGCTGGCGCGAAACAACAAAGTCGGCGTCAATCTCCAGAGGGTCTTCTTTCCCCCTGAGCGGGAAGCGGGCGGCCCGGGCCCCGCTGCTCCGAACCACACGGCTCCAAACGTGCCGAGGTAGCACAGCTGCCGGCTGCGGTGCCTGCGCGCTGCTCGCCCCGCTCTGCTCCTCCGCCACTGCCGAACGCTCCGTTGGGGATATTTCACCCCAAACTTCCCAAGCTACAGTTCCAAGCGTGTCTGTGCCGCATAGGAGACGGTGTACAGTCTATGCGCCTCCAAATGGGAGGCTTTCTCTGCAACCCTTTGCTGCTGTTAGCGTGGCACCGGGCTCTTTAATGGCAATGGCTGAGGAGGGACACGAAGGCCAAATAGGAAGACGTTTGTGTTGAATGACTGAGATACATGGCAGCCTCTGGCGCACCGAAACAGGCCACGTAACTAAAACATGCGGTGCTATTTATGTACAATCTGTTGGTGTGATCCAGTAACATGGAAATAACGGACGGAGCGCATCTGCAGGAGATGTGAAAATGCCACTTCATGCATATTTTGATGCCAAAATAGGCAGAAAAGTCACTGTCTTTGCCCACTGCTCACTCGGCAGTTGCAGCCAAAGTAGTTTCTGTACACAGAGCCTTGGGCTGCAGCATGCAGTGACACAAAGCTGCTTGGATCGAAGCGTGCACACTTCCCCGGCAGCCAACACATCGTAAGTATTTTGGTACTTGTCAGGGTATCCTCATTCATTTATCTTAAAGCTTGCCCATTCACAGCCCTCACCCATCATATCGCTGCAATTCTGCCTAATGTGTACAAACTGTTCTTGCAGGGTGCTGACCAGATGCTCAGCTCCATTGTTTCAGCAAAATGGAAGATATGTGACTGAGAAAACAGTAATAACTCACTCCCTTCTCCCGTTCCACCACAGGGAAGGTGAATAGAAATCTTAGCCTCTCCCACTTGTGCTTTCTCTCTGACCCTTCCTCATCACTGAGGTTTCCCAGCTGAGAGTTATCCCTCATGCAGGGAGGGTGGTTAGGATGGAACATACACCAGATCTGGATGTTGGCCATCCAAGCAGCACTGGAAGCAGGGTGGCTCATAGAGCAGTATTCCCCAGGGATTATACAATGGCTACATGACTCAACTATAAGCCAGATGTACTTCATGTGGCAACAGCGGGCATAGAGAATTGAACAGTGAAATCCGTAGTGTTTCCTAAAGCTCCCTGAATTCAGGTGGATGAATTCTGCTCCATCACATGAAACCCTGTGCCCTCTAAGAACTAGCCTTGTTACGGGTTCTGTAAGGTGAACCTCTTTATGCCCACTAACTCTTCCCATATTGTGATGCCAGTGCTGGGAAGCACTGGGGTAGAAGCCTTTCTACCCCACAGTAAAACAGTTTCCCTCATTCTCTGCAACTCCTGTTTTGCAAGAGCAATAATGCGGCACAATAGAAGATTTTTCTCCAGTCTGTAATTTGATCTTCTTGAGACTGTTTTTCTCTGGGTCTTAAAAATCTTCCACACGCACAGTCTGATGGAATACAGCTGCGTGCCTAAAACCTATATAGCAGCGATAGCTACAATACCCACCATCTGCAGGGGAGCAGCCTCTCGATGTGTGCCAGAGCAGCACTGCAGCACACTGCTGTGGTCCTCACTCCACTTTTGAAGCCATTGAGCTCCACCAAATTGTATCCATTAAAAAAGCCTATTTCTCAACTCAAAACAATTCTTGTAATCATTTTAAGGGCTTCTGCTTGTCTTATTTATTTTTTTTCTGTTTATGTGTTTACTCCATGATTCCCCTTTTACTGTTGGAAAACAATATATTCTCTTTGCACAAGCAAGCGGCAGAGCCATGATGTTAGGAGGGAAAGCGTGTAAGTACCAAAGAAGACCAAAGCATTCAAGACAAGGTGAATGCAGTACCACTTCGTTCAGTAGTGATAGTAGAAGCACAAGGACAGTGATTTGCCCTCCTCCCCCAAGTACAGCTATTCCCTGTGTGTGATTAGCATCACGAGAAGCTGGAGGTTATGCACTGAAGGTTATCACTGTAGTCATATTTAGGCTTAATTAGGATACGCAGGAGCTGTACACATTTCCCTGCAATGCAGACACGAAAGAAGAGCAGACAGGGAGAATCCTTGCTGGAGAGGTTCTCCCTCCCTCCTCTTAACCATTTGCCATCACAGTTACAGCGAGCTTTGCCACCTCAGGTTAGATGAGGTGACCATCAAAAAATAATGGGACCTCAGAGCTGTTCCGTGTTGTAGTTTCTGAGCACTTCCAAGCGTTGTTAGTGCAGTCAGTGTGAGGCAGCTCAGGCTGCAGAGCAAGATCCAAAAGCCCCTTCAGAGCACTTCCAGCCAGTGTGATATATATAGATTGTTATAACCAATAACATATGCCTACAAACTTTAAAGAAAACATATAGCAATTCAAATCAAACTTCAAGCCTGCAAGATGATAAGAATTGCAAGATAAGGGCAAAGGTTACTTAACCCTGCGCTAGGTGATGAAGCATGGACCACCACTGACATCACTGGTCCTAGGGAAACCACTTTATAGAGATTTACTGTTTATCTGTTTCTACACATACTCAGGATAATTCTTCTTGAATTTATTTGCTTCTCTTCCTCCCCTGTCTTATGAGTTTTTCACTTGCCGTTGGTGTTAAAGCACACTTTTCATGTTTCTAAACCTTCCAAACCAGTAGAGGCCACATTTGCTTTAAGGGATGGAGAACTGAGAGTCACTTGTCCACACTTCTTAGAAATTAAATTATTTTGATCCTCCAACTTCTGTCTGGCTCAGATTTTCCACCCTCCTCCTGTTGAGTCAACATGCGAACTTTCACCATTTCCTGTGAGGAGGAAAACAGTTCAGAGATGATTCATTTAATTTGACAGCAAAATAAATGAAGTAAAACAAACGACAACAAAAAAAATCAGCGACATTGAAAAAAAAAATCAAAATCCAATGAATCAGTTTGCTTATTTTCATTTCCAATTTGTTAGAAAGCTCAGCTCCTTCCTGTACACACACAGGCCAAGTGGGGATGTCAGCCCACAGGTGGGGGTGGATCAGGCCGTGGGGGAACACCTCGCAGACACTCAGGATGGTTGAGGTTGGCAGCACCTCTGGGTTCCTCTGCCCCAAACCCCATTCAAGCGGGGACACCCCGGGCAGGGTGCACAGGATCACATCTAGATGGGTTTTCCCCTTCTCCAGGGAAGGAGATCCTCCAACCTTCTCTGGGCAGCCGGTGCCAATGACCGAAGTCTTTCCATACCCACCAGCAAGACACAAAGCCCTAAGAGGGCCAGTAGGAACAGCCATTTGCTCACTAAGGCAGCCGGTCTCACACTTGTGGCTGCTCCATCCTGAGCCTTCCTTCCCAGCCTGCCTAGAGCAGAAAGGCCACAGCAGTGTGTGCCTGGCTGCTCTGACAAACATCCCCCTCCCCTCCCTGTGCTGATGAATATGATGTTCCCTGCACTTTTCCAGGAGGCCACTGGGATGCAGAGCCTGCAAAGGAAAGGAGTGGATTGGCACCCATGTCCAGCAGCTGAAATGCTGCCCTCAGCTCAATGTAAAAATAACTGCTGACATCACAGTGCCTGCAAGAACAGAGGGGCCGTGTGGGGCTGGGCAAGCAGATGTCTTTGGAGAATGGCTGAAGGAGGATGGATATTTCTAGAAGGTTCTTTCATCACCTTCCTATTGAGCATATGCAAGGCATGCTATGTACAGAGCTCAGTGTGGGGACCCTGAATCCATTTGTGTCTCTTGTTCCTTTCCCACTGGACACCTCTGGTAGTTTTCCACTCATGATCAATTTCCAAGAGTTTTTAAAAATTACCCATGAGAGACATTTATAGAATGGCTTAGGTTGGAGGGGACCTTAAATATCACCTAGGTCCAACCCCCAGTTCTTTCCCTCCTTCCTTCTGGTATGTATTGAAATGAGAAATTCCTGTGGTCTACTGGTACCTCTTCTTCACCAATATATAGACAGGAAAAAAACACTGTGGCCTCAAAGACCAAATCAATGCTCCTCGCATCAAGCCACCTAGAACAAGAATGAAACACACTTAGAAATGGTGAAGCCTCAGCCTCCTGTTGTGAGTGAGCCCAGAGCAAAGAAACTTAAAATCACGTCCCGATCAGCACTACTAAAGCTGTGCTGGGTCACAGGGAGCTCTCACTGGAAATAGAGGCCACCTACATTCAGCATTTAGCAATGGGTAAATCTCCATCTTCTTCCTTACCTTTGCTTCTCTGCGAGTCAGAAGGGTTTGTGCTCTGGTGCCTCTAAAGGTCATTGAGCTTTCATTAAAGATTGCTGCAGAACAGCCAGAAAGCATCAGCTGCCTGCAGTTCGGGTTGGATTTGAACTGATGTTATTTTTGAGTGTACATCAGGAAATGCATCAGCCTCCGTATGCTTCCTGAAATATGAAAGGCAATGAGAAGTGAGTGGCCTGATTGCCAACACCTCCTTACAGCCTACTGTGCTAGAGAGAAAAAGTCTCCTACCATGGAGATTTTGGAGAAAGAGACTGTTGGTTTTTTTTTCTTGGGCTACCTCATGGCAACGTACCATGTGGAGAACTTCCTACAGAACTGCTAAAGAAAAAACAGTGCTTCAGGTGCAATACTTATTCTGTAATGAGGCTGAAGGAAGAAGGATGCTCATCTTCTGACGTCTCTCTAAGGAAGCAGGAAGGGGAGCAAAATACTTGCTTTCTAAGCTTTGGTCCAGTTCCCCATTCAAGCAAGGGTCTATGACAAGAGGCCACGTCCACCTTCCCTGCCCAGTTCCCCTTCTTTCAGCCTGCAGAACTGCATCAGATGTGAAGTTTTGCTAGAGCTCTAACATTCAGTACAAAATGCTGCCACCTGATCTGTACAGTCACTCAGTCTCAGATGTGCCACAAGTATGAAATAAAGCCATTTTAGAAGTAAGCCCAAGAACACTCCAAGAGATGTCAGCATGTATAAGCTTAGCCTCATGGATTTGGATTAAAATCGGACCTAAGTATCAAGAATTTGTTTTGTTCTTAAAGGCAGAGTCCACAACCAGTCTCCAAGGCAGCTTTGTCCAATTCAGTATCTGCACCCAGAGGTAGGTACATTTGGTGGCAGGATGCTCGGTGTGCATTGCCATGGCCTGTAGCACACCCTTCTTGCACATCTGGCCTAAAGCACTGCTAACAGCCACCTTCAGCTGGAGTTCTCTGTGCCTAAGGTGCAGCACAGATCACAGATCACAGACAAGCTGCATTCATTTTCTCCATAATCTGTCCCGTTTCCCAAACTTCCCACCATACCAGCCTACATGGCATATAGGAAGCAAGCTGGATTTTTCCTTTCTTGTACCTTGTTATCATAAACACACATCCATCTATACAATTATCCCAGTTATTACTTCTGTACAGCAATCTGCACCCCTTAAAGAAACAAACAAGATTTTCCAGGGTAGCCAGCAGCATTTGATCTCTAAAGAGGAAGAAGATGGAACAGTTAATAAAACCAAATATAAACTCTGATTGATCATTAAAGTGAGTGGTTACAAGTCCATTTAGAAAGGGAGGAACCTGCTGAGTAGGAAGGTGCCACCCTCATACTGCTGCTTCCCAGCACGGCTCTGTGGCTGAGAGCAGGGCTGGGCTGTCCCACTGCAGCAGGAAGGACATCATGAGAGACAAAACAGGTCTGGGCTGCAGCACTGGATTGTTAACTAAAAATACTCCAGTGTGCACTTTCCTGCATGGCTCTGTGGTCCTGCTGCCAGACTTGTTTCCGAATCTTATCTCAAACCTGAAGAAACCTGCACAGAAACCAGCTCAGCCTGCACAGCCCTTGTTTCCATCGTCTAGTGGGATAGTGTTGCTTTAGTCACCTCAGGGGTTGCCAACATCTGCCTGCCGTGCAAATGAGGCCATTTGCAAATGTTCTTAATTCTCAACAGCCCTCCTCAAAGTAGGGATGGAGGGGTGCAAGCACTCCATCTCAGCAGCTGGCGAGGCACAGGAGAGCCAGAAAGTGGATGTAAAGGATATCCCAACAGCTGGATACACCTCCCCTCCTAACACTGAGCTCAGCACAGGTGTTGCAGCATGAGTGATGTTTAAGAGTTACGGGAAAGGACACCTTTCCTAAAACCTCCTCCATGTATTGCATCGTCAGTGTGTGCAGCCCCAGGCTGGAAAGCTCAGGGGCTTTTGGAGGTGGAGGTGCTCTGAGCAAAAGCATCCTTGCTCCCAGCAGTAGCAAAGGGTGGAACAGTGACTCTGCCCTCCTCATTGCAGCTCTGATGCCTCTTGTGTTAACTTACTCCCAGTTTCTCAGATTGAATGAGGCCTCAGGCTCATATTGCATGTCTGCTGGTATTCACTGACACAAAACCTCCTCTAAATATACATCTATACTAGCATTTTAGCTGGCTGTACTGTCTGCAAAGCCCATCATCTCACTGTTCATCTCCTTTTCCAGGGCACTTACTAGCTGTGTTTAGTAGCCCGGATCCTAGTGCAGAATCCTGCAGGCTTCAACACTGACCTTTTCCTATTGAGTCCTATGCTTTTTTTCTCAGTCTTTGCTCTCATATTTATCCATGCCTGATTTTCCCTTTTATCTTCCTGCTGAGTTCTCTTTAAGATCTTTTCAGAGAGGCTTTGTCAAAAGGCTTTGGAAACTCAAGCAGATCACACCAACCAGGTCACTCTTCTCCACACACTAGATGACCCCGTGAGAAAAAAAAAACCTCCACGATGTTTACAAGGCAGGACCTGCCTTCATATGCCAAAACTATGCCGACTTGATTGGAAAAGCTGTATTTATCCAGGAGGTTGTGCTGAGCCTTGTTACAGCTCCACTGGTGTGGCTGGCACAGCCGTAGCTGCAGCCCTGCAGTCCTGTGACCTGACAGGCTCCCAGGCAGGGCTTTTGCTGCTCCTGTGACAGATGGAAGATTTAGTAATTACTTTGATTTTTTAACTAGTGACTCATCTGATCCCTTTTCGGATAGCTCAGTTATATTTTATATTTGATCCACTAGAGTTTATTTGGTCTGTTTTTGTGCAGACACACCTGCAGCTTTTTGAATGATGCTTTCCTTACCCTCAGCCCACCCTGCTGTTATCAGTGCCGGGATCTTCTTTCCCCTTTTCAAGCCTTTCTGTGTGAGTGGTAGCTCTGCCATTGCGTCCCCAGCATGGTCAGTCACTTCAGCCATCTCCACCCACCTGTGAAAACTTAATACTCCCAGCTGTTCCTTTGAGTTTCTTTCTGCCAGCTTAAGGTTTCCAAGGAGCCTACCATATCAGCATCTTCCTTTAAAGTAAGGAAGGAGATAACTTTTGTTTTTTCTCTGAATTGACTTGAGTGAGGTTCACCAGGTTGTCTTATGAGTCTGGATGACCCAACTGGCTTCTCCAAGCAGGTGGCAAGGGGCACTATTTGGTTGTTCAAAATGCTGCGACCAAACGCTAGTAGAGACAATCGTGGAATCACAGAACTGTTATGATCACCCAGTCCAACTGCCAGCCCATCCCCACCATGCCCACTGACCACGTCCCTCAGTGCCACATCCACACGGCTCTGGAACACCTCCAAGGACGGTGACTCCACCACCACCCCGGGCAGCCTGTGCCACAGCAGCACTGCTCTTCCTGAGAAGAAATTTCTCCTCTTCCTCTAAGCCTTTGTGCTTCTCAGGATGATGCCATTTTTAGTAAGCATTCTGTAAAACTGCACATGTTTGCACACCAAGAGGTCATTTGATCATGCCCCATCTTTATGGCTTCCGCTCATGTTTTTGGGCGTATCTGCAGATGCACAGCAGTACATTCTCTCACAGGTTTCCTTTCCTCCCTTCCATGTTCTGATCAGGAGGGTGTTAGGAAACAGAACAAACCCATTCAAGTCAAGAGCTGCTGACCATCTTCGTTTGCTCTTTAAACTGTTTCAGGGACATTGGGCAGCGGAGTGCATAGTACACATCTGAACCAGGAGCCGGGGAGAAGTGCCAAGTGCCAGTCCCCATTACATCCTGGCTCCACAGCAAGTCATCTTCCCCTCTCATGGAAACCTGGGCAGCCCTTACGGGAGTGGTAAGATGCCCTTGATAGGTGTCCCATTAGTAGACCTGTGGTAAGAAGAATTCAGACTCTTATTTCCTTGGAGTCAGTGTTGCAGCACAAGCTCAGCCATCAAGAAGTCCACAAAAAAAAATGTCAGGAGAAGCCAGGTTAACTATTTCTACAAGGTTTCCTTGCAGCATTGGAATGATTCAGTATGAGTGAAACAGTAAGCATTCTCTGTTATCAGCAGCGCTTGAGGGCACAGGCAGCCAGGCCCACTCACCGTGGTGTTGATGCTGAGACACTGAGCAAGCCCAACTCAGTCCCATCAGCTGTGCCACGGGCAAGGCTTGAGACTCAGTGGGGAGCTGGTTTTTGTGCGTCAGGGAGCACCTTGTGCCATGTGTAAAGCATATAATTAAAGGTGGTGGGTGACAGTGTCAGTTGGTCTGCTTATTCAATAGCAGTAATTTGCTCTCCATATTCTAATCAATATTTGATCTCTACGGACACCTCTGGCAGTGTTTTGACAAGGCAAGTTAAGATGGTGTTCTCGTCATGTGAATGCATGTTCGCAGCAGGAACAGGCGTTAATGCACTGGCGTAATACAGTACTGTCCCATTCCTCCTCCCTGGCCAGACCTGTCTTTCTCCAAAACCAACATTTTCTTTGAGCTGAAATCACCCCCACACAGGTGACCAGAGCCCTGAGCAGCCTGTCTCATGAATGCTTTGAAAAAAATTGATTTCATAGAATCTTAGAATCATAGAATCATTAAGGTCGTATGAAACCACTAAGATCATCCAGTCCAACTGTCAGCCCATCCCCACCATGCCCACTGACCATGTCCTCAGTGCCACGTCCACATGGTTCTTGAACACCTCCAGGTGTTGAACCACCTCCCTGGGCAGCCTCTGCCACTGCAGCACCACTTTCTGAGAATAACTAATTCCTAATATCCGAATTGAACTCTCTCTGGCACAACTTGAGGCCATCAGTGCTCATTCTCTCACCGTTACCAGTGAGAAGAGGCTGACCCTCAGCTCACCACAGTCTCCCTTGATGTCATGGTAGAGAGCAATAAGGTCTCCCCTGAGCTCCTCTTCTCCAGACTGAACAACCACAGTTCCCTCAGCTGCTCCTCCAAAGATTTGTGCTCCAAATTTCATTCTACTAGTAAGATTACTAAAAGCCAGTGTAGCCTTTTTGACCTGGTTTACATTATTTTTTAGTTTTGGATTATTTCGGGTTTTCACAAAATGTGTATGAATGGCTTACCACAAAGAGTTAAAATTTGTCATCAATTCAGTCTATCACCAAAAAATAAAACACAGCTTTTAACCCCGGGATACAGCTGAAAACACTAAACATGACAAAACCTCCCATGTCATAAAGATGATATTTGAATGTAAACATACTTTTGATCAAATAATATTAGTAGAGGAAGTGTATCTTTGAAACTCTATCATCGAATGTCAC
This sequence comes from Gallus gallus, assembly GCF_016699485.2. Lineage (NCBI taxonomy): Eukaryota > Metazoa > Chordata > Aves > Galliformes > Phasianidae > Gallus > Gallus gallus. The sequence continues at coordinate 48,228,341 of NC_052532.1, forward strand.
ACTGCAGTTGTTCCAAACAGCTTCAAAATAAACAGTTCTGCCCTACATCCCTCCTGCTGGAGAGAACGAGAGCAGAAAGACCAGCCTCTTCTGCCAAAACTTGCTGGAAGGAAGAAAGCCCAAGCAATAAAACATCCTTCCTTCCCCTTGATTGTCATCTGCTCCCACAGAATGCCTTCAGGGCAGATTTTGCATGGTTCTGGCTTCTGCCCATTTCAAGAGGATGTGGCTAGATGGGGAAAGGGTGGAGCAGAGGGACCATTTTTGCTGGGGCATTTATTTGTGAAACATCAGCTGTACCTGTTCCACCCTCCAGCCCCAGCTCCTCATGGGTCAAGAATGAAAGGACTGCAACAGCAGAGAGATTTGGGTGAAAACATACAGCACACAGCACTGCTCAGTGAAGGTCAGGCATACCCCACCGGTCTTGAGGTCCCTGGTAGATGAGATTCACTCACAGCCCCTGGGACCTTCCTGGTGACTCAGCAGATGTCCTCACATCTGGGCAGCTGGGATAACAGTGCTGAAAGCCTTTCACTTACCTGGGAGGCACTCAGGGAAGATGCTCCTCTCTGATCCTTCTCCCAGTCTGTCTCCCATCCTGGCTGGGGAGGTCTCCATACTATCAGTGGGAGAGAAGAGAATTACAGCACAGAGATGCTTGTGAGAGTGTGAGTAGGGACAAAACCAGCATGCTACAGCATGCTCCCTAGGAAATAATGCTTCTTATTCTAATGAACATTTATTTTTAAAAATCAAGTTGACATTATAGCAGCCTTTTGGTATTTAAAGGGGGGGCTGTAAGAAAGAAGGGGATAGACTTTACAGCATGGACTGCTGTGACAGGACAAGGGGAAATGATTTCAAACTAAAAGAGGGGAGATTTAGGCTGGATATAAGGAAGATGAGGGTGATGAGGCACTGGCACAGGTTGCCCAGAGAGGTGGTGGATCCCCGTCCCTGGAGACATCCAAGGTCAGGCTGGAGGGGCTTTGAGCACCCTGATGGAGCTGTGGGTGTCCCTGTTCATTGCAGGGGAGTTGGACCAGATGGCCTTTAAAGGTCTCTTCCAACTCAAACTGTTCTGTGATTCTATGATCACTATCTGTAGCTCTTCATGGAAAATCTTTATTTGCTGGGTATGCATCTTGTTATTGGGATGGGTTATGGAGAAATGTTCTCCTTGTACAAAAGAAATACCACATCTGTCAGCTGCAAACCCTCGCCAAAGCTGATGGGCTCCAATTCAAGCTTATGTTTGCTAAAACAAAGGGAAAGGTTGAAGCACAGTTTCCCTCGGTGTCAAAATTCACCTTCCTGTTAACATGTAATGCGTACAAAATGTAACTGACAAAGACTGCTTATTTAAGAACCTTCCAAACAACGTTTTCTCTTTCCAAGTCTGTGGCAGGTTGAAGTAGCTCTTCAGTGCTATCAGTTTTTTAAGTTAATGCTCAGTGTCATGCAAGTCCGCCTTGACGAAACACTTGACATACCGTTTCACAGTCATTTTAAGATGGTCCAAAACTAAGCTGACACAAAAATGAACAGCTTCAGCATTCTCCTCTCTCTGCCTGCAGCTCCACAGTCCTTGTCCCTTCTTTAGGTCAGCTTCAGCAACGAAGCGTCTGTGCAGCTCACAGTTCCCCTTCAGTGAGCAGGAGGGTCACTTACACCGTCCCCATTACTCTGACCACTTCACCCAGGACACATCCTTTTGTAGGGACAGCTGCCAAGCAACCGCAGGCAGCAGAGGAGGGGATCCGAGTGACCTTTCCTTCTGGTCATCGACTGCTGGGTGGGCACCTCAGGGAAAGAACAGTGCCCATGGTTAAGAAACAGCAAAACCACCAGGAGATCACCCACTTTTAAAGTTTGTGCATGGTTTTGTCTACTCAGAAGGGGTAAGAATGGGAATCCAGAGCAGCCATCTTGCCACAGGGCCCAAGGGAAAAGCGTAGAGTTGTATCAGGGCAAGGTCAGGTTGGATATCAGGAAGAAGTTCTCCACCAGAGGTTGGTGGGCATGGAACAGGCTGCCCAGGGCAGTGGGCATGGCCTCAAGATGCCAGAGTTCAAGAAGCATCTGGACAAGGCTCTCAGACACATGATCTGACTTTTGTGTCGTCCTGTATGGAGCCAGGAGTTGGACTCAATGATCCTTATGTTTCCCTTCAAACTCAAGAAATTCTACAGTTCTATGATTCTTTGATTTTTGAGCTGCTTTCCTTTTATGGGCTGTAGCCCTGCTCCAGCTCTCACGCAGCACTGCTGCCTTGCAGCCAATCACGGGCACGGTCGTCCCAAAGAGCCAGGATTTTGAAAGTACACTGGCCTTGAATGAAGAAGCTGGCTGGTTGATGCTCTAGGTATGGGAGGGGAGAAACTTCAGTCATCAAGTAATTGGTGGCTCGAGCACAGACTCAAGTCAGTTGCTATTTCAGGGAAAGGAAAGGCAACTGCTCCCTGGAGGGAATGAGTGCACTAGCCAGGAATAGGCTGAGATTTAATTATTTTTTTCCCCCCTAGACTTCAGGAAAAGCGAACACACAATGCTCATTCGCAGGGATCGTTTCCTGAACATGATGTGTGCTCGCTGTCCTGCAGGTCACTTTCCAGTGTGTCACATCCGTCTGCACAAGGGAGAGCAGGAAATGGCAAACTCCCAGTATGAGGCAAAGCATTCCCATTGCAGCAATTGGTCCACGGGAGCTATAAATTGGTCTCCTCCAGAAACAGACCAAGACACGTCTGTGGGGAGGTCAGCCAGAAACTGAAGGTAAGTTTGAATCACTTTTTCTTTTGAATCCGTCTGAGTACTGCTTTAGGAAAGCGTTTCAAGTTTAGCTGCAGATTGGGACTAATGTACGCATTATTTCATAACATTAAAACAAACAAACAAACAAAAAACCCTATTTCTTAATATTTATCAATAATTTATTATGAATTTATTAACAAATAGAATTTGTTATTTACTACTAGTAGTAATTTAACTAAACAGTTATTGTTGGGGGGTTTTTCTCTAAGAGTGGGGAGACGGCTTTTTCTTCCTTTATGCTGGCAAAAATCTGTGCATTCAAAAGACATGCATCACTGTAAGGTTGATTTTATATATTAAACGACTGTTCTACTAACTGTGCAGTGAGATGGCTGCTGGCATTACCAGAGACTGTTGTCCACAAGAAAATCTGGAGAACAAGATATTAAGAAGCAACAGGAATGAATATATTTAATGATCAGTTGCTAAGTCGTTGATGATGTGCTCATTGCTCATTTTGACACCAGTACCTATTAGGCTTAGTTTTAGTCCTTGTGCCTTCAGCTTAATCCCTGACTGCAGAGTAAAAAATAAGAGGACAGTGCCTCCAGCTAAGAAAAGCACAATGTACTGAGTGGCTCAAATAGCCCAATGATGACAAAGGCCTGAGAGAAACTGGCATGATTGTTCTGATGGTTACAGGGGCAGAGGAGGCCCTAAAGGATTCTACATGAAATGGATTAGGAAAAGCAGAAAAGAAAAATGACAGCAAGAATTATTTACTTACACTCTTTAGGGTGGAAAGACTCTTAATGGTAGATGGCTTCTTTCTTCTGAAAGACAAAGGAGTCTGCAGAATGAAAGCCCTGAAGAACCAAACCATACAGTGTGCCCAGTGTGAGGGATTGGGCCCCTCCGATTCATACAATAATGAGGACTTAGAAAACATGTCTGCAGTAATTAATAGTTACATTTAGCTGGCCCTGGGACAAAATCTTTCTCCTACAGTCTTATTGTGGTTATGAGGGCAATGTGGAATGTGACCAGTTTCTTAGATCCATGTCTAGATATTGTTAAACACAGAGGCAATGTGGCTTTCTATATGGTGTAGTGGTGTGGAGAGCACGAGCACTGCCCTCATCAGACAGCTGGTGATGCTGCATCCCTCCTGTTGCTTCTTGTGCCTCAGCTGCCATCCACGTAAAACAGGAATGAGGATGCTGGCTTCCTTTATAAAGCACATTGTAACCATAGAGCAATTTGAAAATGCTCATTGGAACATTTCCTTCTACCCTGGTGAAAAAGTACAGAGAGAAGAGAGATCACATAGCTCTGAAACCCCAAGGATTCACCATCTTAGAAGGGAGACATTACCACAGCCAGCACTGTTCTCCCCGGTAGTCCCCCAGGAATGTGTACACTGAAAATGGGCTTCCTATTCTGATGTGCCCTTCATGGACTTCTTAAACATAGTCCATGGACCTCTTAACGCATGGTTCATGGGCCTCTCTGTCACCACCACTGAGGATTCACAGCCATAGGCTGGACTGAGTACTGCAAAACAATGATTCCCATCTTTGTCTGGATCCTGACGCCAGGTTACAGTAAGAAAGAAGTGGTGCAGGACCTTGAGTTACTTAAGCATAAAGAGAGGAAGGATGTTCACAATCGCCGTCTGAGGCATTCCCAGCTCATAGATGGAAAAACTAGACCTTGACTCCCCTCAGCAGCTTCCCTCTGTCCTCCTTTAATGGGAAAGGACCCCTAGAGAGAAACCTAGGATGGGTGGCTTTTATCTCCTCGTAGTCTGGACTTGCCTTTGAAATATGCCCTTGAATATTATAAAACCTCTGAATCCCATCGGGAGGACACCACCATGTAGTTCTGGCAGCATTACTGCACTGGGCCCTGAGTCACTTAACCTTAATGGAATTTATGTCCCTTGGATTGGAAGAAACATTGCATGTTTTCACAGAACAACAACAGTACCCCTGACCCCAGCCCTTAAGATCATAGAATGACCTGAGTTGGAAGGGATCCATAAGGATCATCGAGTTCAACTCCTACATAGACGTTTTAATCTTCTCAAGGGTGACAAAAAACTCCAAAAACTTCCCCTGTATGAAAGTCAGAATAGAGTGGCTATGCATATGTGTGTGTACGTGCGTGTGAGAACATGTACGTGAGCATGTGCATGCATGCAGACAGCAAACATTCCAAGCAGTAAGGCGAAGCGAGAAAATTGGCTGGATGCCATCCTTGGGATGGAGGTCAAGGCTGAGCGGGGCTTGTGCTTTTTAGATGAATCCCAACCCATCTTCTTCTGTTTCTAGACAGAGGCCATGGAGAGGAACGGCACTGCCCGTCCCCAGACGCCAGACCCCACGCATCACTTCCACGTAGCGCTGCTGGATCAGCGACGGAGGCTGCGGGGTCACATTGCTCACCTTCACAAGGCAGCTCGTAAAATCAACAAGCTTCGCAAAAGATCCCTGATTGGCAACATCAGTGGGAGCTCACTGACTGCCGTGGGAGCAGTCACGGCCATCGTGGGGCTGTCCCTAAGCCCAGCTACACTGGGAGCCTCCCTCCTGGCATCAGCAGTGGGTTTGGGCTTGGCCACTGCAGGGGGGGCTGTCAGCATCACCTCCGATCTCTCTGCTGTGCTCTGCAACTCCCAGGAGGTGAAGAAGGTGCAGGAAATTGCAGTGACTTGTCGGAAACAGATGAGGGAAATCCTCGGCTGCCTGGAATTCCTCCGCCGTGGGCAGGGCCCAGGGGACCCCAAGCTTCTCCAGTCAGAGAAGAGAGCATCCATCTCCCTGTATAACTCCGTCTGCTTCATGGTCTTCTGTGGCTCCCACAGCTTCCTTGTGCCAGAATACACAAAAGAGGTCACAAAAGTGAGCCAGGCCATGCTGAAGGCCAAAATCCAGAAGCTGGCTGCCAACCTTGAGATCTGCACCAGGGCAATGGACGAAGTCTGTGAACTCCTTGAGTCCAGGACAGAGCTTTCCCCACGGATGAGGAAACTCAGCTTGGGGGCTAGAACCACTACTGAGACCCCAAGACCATCCAGCTGAAACAGTAGTTGCCCTATAATGAAACCAGGCTTGAAAACACTACATAATTCTCACCATTAGCACTGCTACCTGTTGCTGTTGTAATATTGATGGTGCTCGTCCACATAGATGCACACAGCTCTTGTGCCTTATTTATATCTGAACACAAAACTCTCCCTGATAGCAAGACAGAGTTACATACATACACAGATACACCCCACTGCCTCACAGCAGCCCCCTGGCTCAAGATAGAGGTCATGAGGGACACGTGGACTACTGGGTACGTGGCAGCAGATCCAGGAGCCAGAATGCAGGGATAGGCGGCCATTCCTCAGTTCCATGTTTCCCCATCCTCCTCCATGACTCTGCTTCCTCATGTAGCAGAAAAAAGCAGGTCAGCAGAGTGATGAAATCCCTGCAGTCTTGGTGCTGACTGACCCTGGCTTGTGGATAACTCGTGAATCTATGAATGCTGAAGGGGCTGTGATACCCTCAAAGAGCCACCAGCCACCAGCTTCCAGTAGAGCACAGCCCCGTTACCAAGGTACATCTGGGAAGGCTGTTGAAAGGAGCAGCCCCGGATATGACAGACGGTGTGGATGGCTCAGTCGTCCCAGGGTGAAACAGAGGAGCCAGAAACTGTTATCCTTTATAAAGAAACCTCTCCAGGCTGAGAACTGTGATGTTTGTGTCCTATTTATTTACGTGAGATGTTTTTAACGTTTTGATATTGTATTTTAAAGTTTTGATATTTTATTTAAATATTTTGTTTTTCCTTTTAAAAAGAGGTCTCTGCTCCAAAGGAGTGCAGCTGTTCTTAGAGGCAAAGCAAGTCTGTGGCAAGTGAGAGCAAGTTACAAGTTCTTTGGCTGTGAGGGTAAGTCCCTGTAGGAAAGGGAAAGATGAATGCTGGTAGTCATAAGATAGGTGAACTGTGGTTAACCAGTGACAGATCTTAGAAACCAAAACAGGGAGGAAGATGGGTCAGTGACCCTAGGACCAGAGCCTGCCCCAGGGGCCTCTCTGGGGAGAAGAGTAAGTGTACCTCTTGGAGCATGGGGGGAAGAGTATGCTGGTGTTATGGTCTAAGCTGGAGACCAGCTGAGAGAAGAGCACACCTGAGAGGTGGTAGTGCTGCTCTCTGTGCAAACAGCCTGTGAGACCCACAGCGGTTGTCTGGGGAGGGAGGAGGCAGCACACACAGAGAGCTACACTTAGCAAAGCTTCCCAGGGAAGGCTTCACATCAGCAATACGTATATTGGTACTAATAGTCAACAAGGGTGCAGAAGAGTAGGATGATTCAGTGGTCAGAGCACTGAGGAAGCAGGAGGAATGACTTGGACTCAGTTTCGTCTGTCTTCAGTGACTGTCCTGCTAAGGATGTCCTTTGTGATTTTCAGCCCCTCAGTGCCTCAGTTCTCTGTGCAAAAATGGGAACAGTAGCACTTCCCTACCTCACAAGGATGTTACTGCGATAAGTATTCTGAAGTGCTCAGGTGCTGTGGTGATGGAGATCATGTCAGTACCTGGAAGAGCTGCAAGGAAGAGACCCCAGAATCTAGCTTGAGACAACCAGAGAACTTAATGCAGGACCAATTCCGCCCCTACTAGTAGAACTCAGGTGGTGAGGGGAACTTTCCTTAGGATTGGTGAATCAAAATGATGAAAAAGCCAATTTGTAATTCTATAGCACTGAGCATACTCCTGGGGAGGGCTATACTCCAACTCACAAAGCTCAACTCCATCTTAAGTTGTCTCTTTCTGTCAAGACTTCAACATGTGTTTTGACGTGTAAAACAAAAGCTTTTGTCCCTCAGAATGTGACTCAGTTGTCTGTAATGCACATACCTGTTTGCTGTAAGGGGAAAGTACACTGCTAGTTCCATTAAATGAATATGAAGTACTTTTGTGTCAGTGTCTCTCTGCACACCTGCATGTGATCACATTCCTGCCCCTGCCTCAAGCACTCGATTTCACGCTCCAGACACTGGAGCTGAGCAATCTGTATGAGCAGCTAGGGGTGTGCTCAGAAAGGGAGAATGAAAAGTGGCATCATCATTTGTGTATGAGCGTATGTATTTATGTCTGTGTGAGTGCACACCCTGGTGTGCGTGCTGGCTTCTGACACACAAACACTTCAAGGTGTATATATGCAGGTATGTATGTGTGCTTTTGGGGTGTGAACTGTGTGCTGTGCAGAGACAGGCCTAGTGCAAAATTCTCTTAGTGCCCCAGCATCTCATGAGCCAGCTCCACAAGGATGGTTATGACTTCACCATTCTTTTGAGAAAGCTGTTTTCATCATCACAGACTATTTCTCCTACCTTCTCAATTTTTTGGCAGTGTTGCTTTTGTCTGTGTACCTTTTTACAGGGAACAACATGGGAGCAACAACGCAGCTCTGAATGAGCTGATCTGAGAGAAGAATATGAAGTGGATAGCTCATAGCTTCGTGAGGGCTGGTTTGCTTTGCTTAGTGCAGCTCTACACTGCAATCACACCACTGTTTCAGCTAAGTGTTCATTCAGCTAAGGACAAATGAGAGACACTTTTACTTCCATCCCAGCTACACAAGCAAAAAATCCTGCTTCTGTTCTGTTTTTCCCTTAGGTTAACCCTTCACTTCAGGTCAGGATATGTGTTGTTGTGCAGTGCAGATGTGTGAGTGTGACTGAACTTAAGGTACCATGCTTTGCTGGACAGGTCTCATTCCCTTTCCACTTAATGGCTTGATTTCAACCTAGAATTAAAAGCAGCATCTAGGGGAAGTGCCTTAGGTAAGCAGCTCTTTCATGGTAGTTATTTACCCTTCAAATGAGATGTGTTGGTTGAACCCTTCCTTCAGTAGCTGGGCTTGGAGGAAAGAAGTGTGTGTGCTGATCATTAGCCTGGGCTGGCAGTTATGAAGCCGGGCCTCTTGTTGTCACTCTTATTCTCCTTGTACTGAAAGTGCTCCACGGAAGAACGATCCAGTGATGAAGCAGTAATACAATAGCCATTTTAATGCAAACTCCCATAGTATGTTTGAAAGCATAATAGAAGTTTTTTATAGTAAAGGAGTCTGAACAGAGTCAGGGTATGACGATATGCCAATAGGCTCTTCCTGGGCATTCTGATGAGTAGGCTGAATTATTTATCATCAACTGTGATCTACTATACACATTGTCCATCTTGTGTTAGTATGCATCAATTATGAAATAGAAACACAGAATCATAGAATCATTAAGATTGAATAAGACCACTAAGATCGTCCAGTCCAACTATCAATGCAGCCTCGCCATACCCAATAACCATGTCCTTAATGCCACATCCACATGTTTCTTGAACACCTCCAGGGATGGTTACTCCACTGCTACCTGGGCACTCTGTTCCAATACACCACCACTCTTACAGAGAAGAAGTTTTTTCTAATATCCAACCTGAACCTCCCCTGGTGCAAATTGAGGCCATTCTCTCTCCGTTACCTGGAAGAAGAGGCTGACCCCCACCTCTCCACAACCTCCTTTCAGGTCAGTGTAGGGAGCAATAAGGCCTCCCCTGAGCACCTCTTCTCCAGGCTGAACAACCCCAGTCCCCTCAGCTGCTCCCCATCAGACTTGTGCTCCAGACCCCTCACAGCTCTGTTACCCTTCTCTGGACAAGCCCCAGGGCCTCAATGTCTTTCTTGTAGCGAGGGGCCCAAAACTGAGTACAATACTTGAGATGCGACCTCACCAGTGCTGAGTACAGACAGAATAATTACCGTTACATCTGTACTAAAATTCGTCCGTGTATATATGTGCCCACACTGCACTTCCTAAAGAAAAATGAGCTTTTAACAAGCAGTAGGGTTAGGAATGTGCTTGTTCAAAGGCCAAGACTAAAATCCCTGTAGTGAAAGTTTTGAAGTCCAGTGTAATTTACAGAGCCCTGGCACTGCAGCACAAAAAGAGAAGCGATACATTTTTTATCACAAACAGGGATTTTCTTCAGAGTTGAGGACAGTCAGAAACTTCTGTTCAATGCACATTTACTAACGGGATGGAATTACCCCAACTGAAATGCATTAGAATAGGTGGTGAACTGGCCCCCTGCCCCCACCAGAACAGCACTTACAGTATTATCTGAGAAGCAAGCTCAACAAAGAGTGAGCGACTTCCTGTCACATCCCTGACTCCATTTCCTGAGGCATCACATGGTAAGGGCTCATGTCTTAGGTACTGGACAGGCATAACATTTAGCACTAAGGATAAACAGATAGCTCGTGGCTCAAACTGTTATAATTGTTTTAAATGTGTGGTCATAGCCAGCATCTACACCAAGTGCTTTCTGCTTTTTGTTTGCTTTTAAATCACTGCTCCTGAGCACAGTGGGATGCAGCAAGTTCGTTTCCACTGCTGCCCAGTGAATTGTTCCAGGTTTCCTTTCCTTTCCCTGTCATGCAGAGAGTTTGTTCGGATTTCCTCTAACTTTCCTCATTGTTCTGGGAGCAGAGGAAATGGCACACTAGGAATCCAGTGACAGATGCTCACGAACGTCAGCATTTCCACTGCTGGCACACCCAGTTGGGCTTCCCAAGCGGCAAGAGAGATGGGGGTGTGCTCAGAAATGCTGTCATTGAGTTCTGTTTTGTCATCACCTCCGCTGTCTTTCCCAGGCCCAAGCTCTTTGATATGTTAACATCCATTTTCCATAGAGCAAAGGACATTCACCTAGCTATGAGGGTGCCCTGATGCACTCAGCATTGGGACTACAGATCCAAGAGGCCACACTCAGACCAGATGGAAAGTAGGCAGTTCAGGAATGACAGTTATGACATATGTCCGTCAAAGGCCACTAAATTCATCACCATTTCCACCTTTCACAGGTTCCCTGTTTGGTCAGCAATAGCACCTATCATGAGAGGTGGAGAATGCCAGCTTCCACTCCCAACTCTCATTCCCTCATTTTGTGCTCTATTTCTACAGTTAAGCGTGTTTTGTTGTTTCCAGCACTTTGAAGTTGTGAAGGCAAAGTCACATCCATTTTTAAGGAGGGTAGAGAGGACAGCTCAGGGAAATACTCACCTGTCAGCCTCACCTCAGTGCTGGGGAAGGTCATGGAGAAGATCCTCCTGGAAGCTAAGCTAAGGCATATGGAAGAGAGAGACCTGATACAGGATAACCAGCATGGCTTCATCAAGGGCATCAGCTTGATCAACTTAGTGGCTTTCTTTGATGACATAACTCAGGCATGTCCAACCCATGGCTAGCAGTGACCAAACACCCGTATGTGATCAGCACTGTTTGAGCTGAAAGTGGGACATGGGGAGGGCACAGCGCTGTGCTAACTCAATTTGTGGCGAATTACAGAATCATAGAACCATGGAATCATGGAATCATAGAATGGCTTGGGTTGAAAAGGACCTCAAAGATCATCAAGTTTCTACCCCCCTGCCACAAGCAGGATCACCAACCTCTAGACCAGACTGCCCAGACTTTATGCACTTTGATACATTGGCTAAACACAGTCTTGTGAACATGCAGTTTTCTGTTCTGCTAAAGGAATTTGAGAATAGACTGTAAAAAAGAAAAAAAAAATTGGTATATTTGCAATTCTATTTTCACGTGAAAATACACTAATTAAAAATAAAATAATAATAATAATAAAAATAAATAAATACACTACCTGTTAATTTTCAAATGGAATGGTGAGAGGTGCAATTAGACAGTCCACTCAGAGGAAGATCTGATTGCACCTCTTTACTAGACTCTTACTGTAAGACCTCTCTTACCAGAGAAAAACATCCCTCACTTCACATCCATGCCTAGTTCACGTCATCGCTCTTTGGCAGTATGTGCATTTGTGAACAACTCTTTTCAAGGATGAAGTATAGGAAGAGTAAAATTTTATCAAAAATCTCTGACAAGCACCTTGAGAATCCACTGATTGCATCTACTTCCATTGAACCAGATAGGTATGCTAGTTTGACAAAAAAAGGTCAAATAGCCCACAAGTTTTATGAGTTTTGTGCCCTTTTCTTTTTTTTCAATAAAAATATTAAAGAATAAAATAATTTTGTTACTTATATACATTAACTATTTGATATATTTTATGAGATCTGCTCTGAAAGTAATGCCTCCTATTTTGTTGTATTGGCCCATGATATCACAGACGAATGTTGGTGATACAGCAGTAGAGATTGAACCTTCTCACCGATATCCCATTACATTTTGTTGCTGTGTGGCAGATGGCAGTGGAGGGGCAGTTTGACATGTTGGTGTCTGACATGGAAGTGCATATGAAGAACAGATGTTTCATTGAATTCCTCCACGCAGAAAAAATGGCACTCCAGTGGGTGCCATTAATTGATGTTTGCTGAATGTCTGCAGAGACCAAACAGTGGGTGTGAGCACAGTGAGGTGGTGGGTGCTGCATTTCAGCAGTGGCGACAGTGACAGTGGGTCAACTCCATCAGGGCAGGTTTTAGTGAGTGGCATGCAAGCTCTTGTTCATCACTGGCAAAAATGCATATCTAATAGTAGTGTCTGTGCTGAAAAATAGTGTTTTGCAGTTGATAATATGCTCTATCAAATAGTGTCATTGTGCTCTTTGTATTGGTTGTAAATTCCACGGAAATAAATAGGAGGCATTTCTTTTGGTGTAACCTACATATATGTGGCCCACAAGACAATTCCTCTGCAAAAGATTGGACATCCATGGCATAACTGCACAAATGGACAAGGGAAGAACCACTGATGTAATCTGTCTGGACTTCAGTAAGATCTTTGACATGGTGCCTCACAGCATCCTTCTCTCCAAATTGGAAAGATACGGATTTGACAGGTGGACTGTCTGATGGATGAGGTATTGGACTGGTATATGGACTGGTAACAAGATCATACCCAGAGAGTGGTGATCAACGGCTCAGTGTCTGGATGGAGATCAGTAATGAGTGGTGTCCCTCCGGGGTCAGTGCTGGGATCAATGCTCTTTAATACCTTCATCAGTGATGTCAACGGTGGGATCAAGTGCACCCTTGGCAGGTGGTGGATGACCCCAAGACGTGTGGTGTGGTTGACATGCCTGAGGGACAGGATGCCATCCAGAGAGACCTGGACCAGCTGAGCAGTGGGAACATGTTGACCTCATGAGGTTCAACAAATCCAAGGTCTGCATCTGGGTCGTGGCAACCCCCTCTATCAGTACAAGCTGGGGGTCGTAAGGATGGAGCACAGCCCTGCCTAAAAGGACTTGCAGGTACTGGTGGATGGCAGCTGGACATGAGCCAGCAGTGTGCCCTCACAGCCCGGAAAGCCACCCCGGACCCTGGGCTGCAACCAAAGAAAAAACGTACACAGCTTATTACTTCAGGCACGACCCGCGCTGCCAGAGGTCTGACCGCGAGTACCGCCCCGCCGCGGCAGCGCAGCGCCGTGACGGACCGGCACACGAGGGCCGCCGGCTGAGGCCACGCGCCCGGCCCCGCCCCTCCGCTGCGGCCCCGGGGAGACTACAGCTCCCGGCGTGCCCTGCGCCGTGTCGGAGGGGCGGTCCAACATGGCGGCGGGAGGGGAGCCGGGGAAGGCGGCCGGGCTGGAAGCTGAGGAGGTGCCGGTGGTGGAAGAGGCGCGGAGCTTCAAGGACTTGGTGAGGCGGAGCTGGGGCTCGTTGCGGTCCGCGCCGTTCCCGAGAAGCATCCGTCTGCCTTCACGCCGCAGATGAAGCGTACAGGCGGGGAGAGGGTGGGAGCTGCCCCGTGCTCGGCGGAGCCGCCGGTCATGGGGCGGCCACGTGCGCGGATGTCGCTGTGGTGCTGCGCGGGCCCGGCTTTGGCCGTGGTGGAGACGGGCTGGACTGCGTTGCAGTGCGGATTTGGTTGGTGACTTCGTTTGTTGCTCACTGATGTTTCGTTTCCCGCTCTTTTCGATGATACTCAGGGAGTGACGGATGTCCTGTGTGAAGCCTGTGACCAGCTGGGATGGAAGGTACCAACAAAGATTCAAGTGGAAGCTATTCCTGTGGCTCTTCAGGGTAAGCAGTTTGTTTCCATCCGCAGCGTGGGGATGAGTTCCCCGGGAGCTCTGCGTGAATTAATTTTGCTGATGAAGTGAAAAGGGTCTGGGAGCGTTAGTTGACAGCTGGCTGAATGTCAGCAAGCAGTGTGCTCGCGTGAGCAAGAAGGCCAACGGCATCCTGGCCGGTATCAGCAATGGTGCAGCCAGCAGGAGCAGGGAGGTGACCGTCCCTCTGTACTCAGCTCTGGTGAGCCCACACCTCGAGTGCGGCATTCTGTTTTGGGCCCCTCGCTACAAGAAAGACACAGAGGCCATGGAACGCATCCAGAGAAGGGCAGCAGAGCTATGAAGGGTCTGGAGTGCAAGTCTTGTGGGGATTGGCTGAGGGATTTGGGATTGTCTGTCTGAAGGAGGCTCAGAGAAGACTGAGACCTTACCATTCTCAGCAATAACCTGAAAGGAGGTGGTGATGAGCTGGGAGCTGGCCTCTTCTCCCAGGTAACAGCAATAGGACGACGATTTATGGCCTTATCTCGCACCAGGAGAGGTTCAGGTTGAATATTAGGAAAAATTTCTTCTCAGAGTGGTGAGACATTGGAACAGGCTGCCCAGGGAGGTGGCAGAGTCACTGTCCCGGCAGGTATTCAAGAAATGCATGGATGTGGCTCTGAGGGATGTGGTTAGCGAGCGTGATGGGGATGGGATAACAGCTGGACGAGGTGATCTTAGTGGTCTTTTCAGCCTTAATGATTCTATGAAGTGACAGGTTTGAGAGCATTTTCCCATCTTCCTCATGGAAGTTCTGTACGTAGAAGCAATCCTGGTGTTCATTCTTGTGTCCTTCCCTGATGGAGCTGGAATGTTTATTTCTCCTGGAACATTGCCTGCAGTTTCAAGCTTTCAAGTTAGTGCACAGGTTCTTCTCTGTTCACTACTGTTGGATAGTTTTGGCACTCCATGGTAAGTATAACTGTTCCCAGTCTTTTGAGCTGCTACTCAGCATTGCCCATGGCCTTTCTGAAGTACGCAGGGGTATGCTGGACACTTTGGCACACCTGAGGCTGTGACTCTTCTGGTAGAGATCTACAGTTTGCCTCTGAAATTGGAGATGCCGTTAGTGATTACGTAGCTTGTACAAGCCATTTTGCTGTGAGCAGACAATTCTTTGAAATCAGATTTCTGGAGTGAGAAATAACAAAGCCACGGTGTCTTTCTGTAAACGCCCCGGAAGACTGGGAAATACCTTACTGAATCCAACAAATATTTCTACCTCTAGAATATCTCTTATCCAGAAAGAATCCATCATGAGGTTGGAACAGAAGCACAGTGCAGTGACACTGGTTTTAAAATGGAAATGACTTTTCATTGCCTGCTCTGTCCTGGCACTTGACTGTTGTCAGACTCTTTTAATCCATTTAGAAGATTCTCTTCAAAAGCAAAAGAAAGGTTAAGATAACATTCCTGAGTTTTCTCTGGATTATGGCCTATTGGCAGTGTGTTCTTCTCAGCTGTTGGAATTTAGCAAGTGAGAACGAATCCTACAGATGAATTCTACAGTGTTGCTTTTTGGGGGTAGGGCACTTACCATCCTAATCTTTGCTAACTGCAAGCAGATTGGCTTACTGTTTTAATCTACTGCATAAAGTGTGGCTTTTGAGATGTAAGAACATTGTTATGTTACCCAGAAGCATAATTGAAAGGAATTGTGGCTGTAACTTACAGTGTACAAATGAAGTTACACTTTAGAATTCTCTAGAGATGTTCTGAAATTCGCTGTTACCTCTTTCTGTTCTCCTTTACCTTTTTTGTGTCTTGCCCTTTTTGGGGGAATGAGGGAGGGGATTTATTGACAAGGCTATTCTTTTTATATTTAGTGAAGTCCTATGCTTTATTGCATAATTCTTTGAAATCCACTGTATTTAATACAGATTTGTAACACTTTTTGTTCTCCTTGCTACTCCTTGTAGGCAGAGATATCATTGGACTGGCAGAAACTGGCTCTGGGAAAACAGGAGCGTTTGCTTTGCCAATTCTTCAAGCACTGCTGGATGCACCTCAGCGATTATTTGCTCTTGTCCTTACACCAACGAGAGAGCTGGCCTTCCAAATCTCCGAGCAGTTTGAAGCTCTTGGGTCCTCCATTGGTGTCCACAGTGGTAAGTAGCCTTGTGATACTGGAATGCTTTCATTTGAAGGTTTGAAGACCAGCTCTGAGAATGCAAAGGGAAAAGCAGAGAATGTTTGTATGGAGGGTTGAACACAAGGTGAAAGAATTTTGTGATGCTGATATCAGTTATAGGAGAGAAACTGTGCTTTTGACTGGTATGGTCTTCCCTTATGGAACACTCTGCAGCTCTTCAGTATTTAACGTCCAAACTGCTAAAGATGGAAGTAGTGGAGAATCTCCCCAGCAGTAAGTTTGTACTGGTGTTAAATTGCATAGAGCTCTGCTATACATGATGTAATTTAATCTTCCCCACAAACAGTCTATTTTTTTTTTCTTTTTTTAAGATACTGACATAAAAGCTTTTTAGATATTTCAAGAATTCTCAGATTCTGTAGCTGAGTTAGGCTGAAGAGTAGACTCTGCCTCTACCTCTTCAACTGTGACAAAATAATTGAGGCAGGTAAGGGCTTCAGTGCGTAGCTTAAGAGGCCTGGAAAAGTCAGGCATATACTAAAATAGAGTCAATTTTCATAAAGAAAGCAAGCTTTTCATTTGTTTAGAGTTGTGGGTAGCAGGGAGTAAGAAGAAACACGTTATACTCCAGAGGTTGGCTGGAGATAAACAGAGGTATTCACTGTGTTCTGTTTGTCCTGCAGCGGTTATTGTTGGTGGAATTGACTCAATGTCTCAGTCTCTGGCCTTAGCCAAGAAACCACATATTATAATCGGTAAGTCAACATACCCGAGGTATGGGGTATGAATATAATTAGATTACAGTCATCCAAATTGTGGCAGAAGCTTTTGTGTGTCTTTGAGGAAGCAGGAATACATCCTTCATTTGTTTCATCTTGAGATGTTAATGTTTCTAAAATAGGCACCAGTAGCCTTGCTGCTATGAGCTCATTCCAAAGCATTCCTGCTGGACTGCCTTTAACTCTGCTGAAGTATTCAAAACCCTGGTCTCATTCTTAGTACTTCTCATCTGCTGTCTGTTTGTTTTGCCTTTTTTTGTGAGAGTGGGAAATGTGGGCATTCTTCATGGAGCCTGGTCTTATTTCAAAGCACTTCAAGGATGAAATAGTGCTCACCACAAAGCAACCTACTTATACTCACATTTGGTGAATAATTCCTTTCTGTAACTGACAACTCTTAATTCTTTGGATCTTTGTTTTCATTCTTAACTGGCTCTCTCTGACTCCCTTGTAGCAACTCCTGGCCGTCTGGTGGATCACCTGGAGAACACCAAGGGCTTCAACTTACGAGCTCTGAAGTTCCTAGTGATGGATGAAGCTGACCGGATCCTCAACATGGATTTTGAGACAGAGGTAGGAATGTGCTGAAGGAGCCTTTTGGAACACCATACACGTTCCTTCAAATCATTATATGCAGTCATATAGAAAATGCTGTATTAAACAGTTCTGTAGAAGTTTTTGGCAGTTCATAACTAAGATCTCATAACTGCGTGGAAGCGTGTGGTGGGAGCTAAACCTAGCAGAGTTCTGCAAAGTACCAGCCAGCAAGTAGGAGGCATTTTGTCTGTGAAGTCAGCTGGGTTCTCTGGAATGCCTGATATTGTTTCCTGTGTTAACTGTCAATCATGCATACTCTGCTGCAGGAATATTGCCTGTTCTTTGCACTGCCATTTGACTTCTGGAGTCTGTGCTGCTTAACTATCAACAAAGTATTAGACTAAAACTTCACATGGAAGAGGGGAAATTTGTGCCTTCTATGAGCCGAAGATGCATGCATGCATGCAGCACTCTACTCTTGGATGGCTCTTATTTTTGGAGGGTCTAATCAATGTCTTGACTGCTGTTGTACTCAGCATTTCTCTTTCCGTTTTCTTTCCGCAGGTGGATAAGATACTGAAAGTGATTCCTCGAGACAGGAAGACATTCCTGTTTTCTGCCACCATGACCAAGCAGGTGAGAGGCGAGTACTCTCCTTTAATTCTTCTTTCTTCAGGCTGTACTGTCGACTAGGCTGTCTGATGCAGATACAAGGACAGAGACTTTGTCAGAAGCTTGTAGTGTTGATTTACTTTAATCTTCCTAGGTTCAAAAACTTCAGCGTGCTGCTCTGAAGAATCCTGTTAAATGTGCTGTGTCTTCCAAATATCAGACAGTTGAAAAGCTACAGCAGTATTACATTTTCATCCCATCCAAATTCAAGGTATTACCACTTCTTCTGTTTCTTTCCTATTCTATGGCTAATCTTACTGTTCTCACATCTGCAACGTATCTTCTCTAGCTTCATAGTTTAATTACTCTTTAACGTAGCATATTTGATTATTTTCTTTATTAATTTCTTTTTTTCCCCTCTCTTTACAGGACAGCTACCTGGTTTATATATTGAATGAACTAGCTGGAAATTCTTTCATGATATTCTGCAGTACATGTAACAATACTCAGAGGACTGCTCTACTGCTCCGTAACCTTGGGTTCACTGCTATTCCTCTCCATGGGCAGATGAGTCAGGTATGGGCATATCTCACAGGACGCACTAGGCAGGAGACGTGTCACTTAGGAGATGGACTACACCATACTGAGTCACAGCTACCTTGCAGAAGCGTGTCACAGCTAGTTGACTGGACTGATCTGTAGATGTTAATCTAATGTGGATACTGTTGCAGATTTGTGTAATTAGAAATTAGAGAAGTGAGATCTTATTTTCTTCTTTTTGAGTGGTTTCTACTACAGTTCTTCTCTATCATATTTCAACAAGAGCGTACTAACCGGAGTGAACATTCTCTCATTCCCTTTCTGTCCACCCCTCTTCCAGAACAAACGCTTGGGCTCTTTAAACAAGTTCAAGGCCAAGGCACGGTCTATTCTGCTGGCTACTGATGTTGCAAGCAGAGGTCTGGATATCCCACACGTAGACGTGGTGATAAACTTCGATATTCCTACACACTCTAAGGTAAGTTAGTCTGTGTGCCAGCTGAGGGTCTTCTGTCACCAGGAAGTATAGTGTTGAAGCTAGGCAAAGGAAGAAACAACTTTCCTCTGTTCTGCTGACAAGGCGTGTAGTTCACACTTGTGCAGATGGAAAGAAGTTGTTTAGCCTCAGCGACTGAGCTGATATCTCAGTTTGAGTAGCCTGATCTGGGCTGCAAAACTGAATCCATAAGAGAAGAGGAGAAGTGAGGGGTGTTCTTTGTCTTGGTATTTCTGCTCAAGAGTATTTTTTAATACCATATTGAACAGATTAGAGACTTTTTGGGAACAGTTTTAACATATTACAGGCTTCAAGTAGGCATCTGTGTTCCTGCAATCCAGGCTTAAACTGTGTTTAAAATACAAAATTTTCCCACATGCTCAGTTGATCAAGAATGGTATCTTTGATATGTTCCACTTCCATATCACAGAAGTATAGCAAACTGAAAAATGTGAGTTACTAACTTTCTTCCTTGTAGAAAGCATACCGTTATCTTACAGATGTGGCTTTGTTCATGAGTTTGGTTTCAGAAAGCACACCGTTAACATACAGCTCAAGATTTGCTGTTATTTCTTATAAAGATCAGAGGTACCATGCACTGCCAACAAAAGAAGAGGCGGTTCATCTTTGGAGAAATTGATTTTGTCATTATAGAAGGGCAACAGTTGGGGAGCAGCCACATGAATGACATCATTACAGTTTTTTGCACCTCCCTCTCAGCTCACCATGTCACAGAACATGTCCTGAGTGTTCTCATGCTTTAGTGACGCCCACAGGTACTGCCTGTTGCATGGAGTGTTTTGACTTCCATAATGCAGTATAAAACCTAGAAAACGGCCCAGAACCATATAAACTGAAGGCTCTGAATAGAAGCTTCCAAACTTCTTGTTCATTCTCCCTTTCATTGTGCTTGCCTCTGTCAAAGACAGGCTAGGTAGAACACTGAATCCTGAGAATGAAGGTAGAAGCATTGGCTCACTTTTAAGTATTAGCTTTCTGAGGAAGTGATAGTTTCATTAGCATCCATGTCTCACAGCTTCTGTCCTACAGTCTTGAGTAATGATCTTTTCTTTTAGAAACCAATCAAAGGTTAAAAACAAATATATGCTTCCACAAGCCAGTGTCTTACCAAACTTTAATGCTGCATACAGTCAGCATATCAAATCCTGACTCTTTTGTCCCCATAAAGAAAGAAACAATCATAAGGATGGATCTTCCCCAACTCTTTTTGTGCGTGTTGTGTATATCCTATTGCTTATGAAGAAAATTGCTTTCAGGATTACATTCATCGTGTTGGAAGAACAGCTCGAGCTGGAAGGTCTGGCAAATCGATCACCTTTGTCACACAGTAAGTGTTAAAATGTCGCAGACTTATTCTTCCCAGTTGTCTTTCAAAGCAGAGTGTGTTGGCCTCATCCTCGATGAGAGGAAAATACTATATTTCCTTTTGAGGGACCAGTTGGATTTCTTCACTGAAAGGGGAGAGCATTCAAAGTCCAGGGTGGGGAGAAAGATCTGAGATCGATTCTAGAAGCAGCTATGTAATTATTGGAGCTAGTTGTTTATAACTTCACTGCATAATATATGTACACTTGTTATAATAAATGATACAGATTAAATAGGTTTTCGTGTTTTGATAACTGCTGAATGAAGTCTTTGCTGAGACACTTCTGAGGTAAATCAGCAAAGCCACCCTGAAGGATGACATTATTGGGATGTATTTAAGAGTTGCTCTGCATTAGCACAAGCCAACAATGTCTATTGGGTGCAATTAGGGGCAGTGCCTGTGGACAGAGGTAACTGAAGGAGTCCCAGTTGGGCTGATTCAGGCTAGCATCTTTTCTCAGGTATGACGTAGAGCTGTTTCAGCGCATTGAACACCTGATAGGCAAGAAGCTGCCAGCATTCCCCATGCAAGAGGAGGAAGTTATGATGCTAACAGAGCGTGTGGCTGAGGCCCAGAGGTTTGCCCGAATGGTGAGTGGTGACATTTCATCCTTGTGTACTCACAGTGGTGGTCTGAATTTCCTTGTCTGCCCCAACTCTTTGTCAATCTCTTGATTGTGTTGCAGGAGCTGCGGGAACAGGGAGAGAAGAAGCGATCTCGGAACGCTGATGATGATGATACAGAAGAAGCTCTTGGTGTCAGGAAAAAGGTGGCAGGTGGGAAGAAGAAGAAGCGGAAAGCCTTCTAGCTCAGTGTTTGGACAGACTTTTACTTTCCTGTTTATGGCTACATGAGCTTGGCAAAAATAGTCTTCGCCGCCATCTCCGGTGGATTTTTTTCAGAACTGCTTAATGTTGCATTGGGCAGTTGTCTGGAAAAGGCATAAAAGGTCTTCCTCTCTTCTGCTTCACCATTTACAGACTGAGCTTGGTCATTGTGGTATAATGGTGTCAGTCTATCTTTCAGTGAAGCTAAATCGTCCCATTAGGGATTGAAAGCCTGTATGGTCTGGCCCAGCTCATCCCCAAAGAGATGGGTGCAACTTGCCCATTGCTGCAGCCTCTGTCTCACTATCCAAACTGAGTACCTCTGGGGTGAAACCAGTCTGCCAGAAAGAAGAAGGAAGAGATGAAAAAGTTAAAAGAAGTAACCAAGTTTCCACTGCACATTCATGATGATTTTGCCTTACTGAAAGGACATGTGACTCGTAGAACTCCAAATATAGCTTAATTTTAAAGCAAATTGGTTTTCTTTGTATTGTCACTGACCTGTTTTGCTTATTTTGAATATCAGCTCTACCAGAAGGTTTTGCTCTTACATCATTCTTACTGGCAATTCAGATGTGACATAAATACCTTAAGTGAGTCAGGTGAAGAGTGGTCCAACAGAGAGAGCCTGTTCTGGCTGGTTGGACTGTTCACTGCCTGGAATTCAGCTGAGAGTATGTAATGATTAGTAAGATCAAGGGGAGCTCTGCATTTGCTGGTTGTTTTTTGGTTGTGGTTTTTTTTGTTTTGTTTTGTGATCAATTCTTGTAGTACTTACAAACTAACACGAGAGGGTGGTATTTACATAGAAAAGCAGCCCATGAGCTGAGTGACAGAGAAAGGGGTTTTGAAGAGGTTCTTTTGCATTGCCCTGTTGATTCCTCTGGCAGTTTTTTGTCTTGTATCGAGTTCAGAGTCTTACAGACTTGCAAAAGTGGAAGAAGTGTACTTTTCTTCACTACAAACTGGAAGGTTAATGTTATTGCCAATGGGAAGTAGCACTTTTTGTACTGACCATTGCTCTTTGGCCAGATAGGTGAGAAACTGCTTCATGATCATCCAACGCAGAAGTTTAGTGTCCATTAGAATAATAATGAAAAAAAAAAAAAAAAAAACTTAAATTTCTGCTCCATTAAAGACTATGTTCACAAGTTTATTGTCTGAGGTGTGAATGGAAATCGGAAACTATTGTAATAATAAAAAATGGCAAATTTGGTATTTCATAGTATCAGCATGTATCTTACAAATACATTTGTGCTGGTCAGAATGTTCTTATATTTTTAAGGCGAGACATTCCAGAAAAGGTGGATTTTGACTAAGCTATTTTGAAATAGAGGCAACGTGTTTTAAATCGTCTTTTCTCTTCGTGAGGAAGAGAGGTGCTCACTGTTGTGAGAAGTGTCTGTGTCCTTTGTCCTTTTTTTCTAATAGTTTACTCAAATTTTCCAAATATTCACCTTCAAGTATGATAATTCTAAAGCAGTGTAGGCTCAATGGCAGATACATAACTCTGCAGAACTCGGGTCTGTTGACAGCTGAAAATATTCTTACAATGGAGGAAGAGTGTGCAGATCTTCTGTAGATCTTGGTACAGAGAAGCCAAATGACAAAGTATATTAATTCTGCATGTCCATTTAGTAGTCATGCCCTTGGAGAAGAGGAAATAGCCATAGGATGTACCAGAAATGAGAAAACAGAGGAATTTGAGTGAGCATAGGAAATGAGATGCAAATGCTGTGGAGCAAGGGAGCTCTCCCAACTGCTCTTCTGGTGTGTGGATAGTTGAATGTAGTGATTCACAAACTGGACAGGATTGGAGCTGCTATCAACAAATGAAGATTATACCTCTCTAAGTCTCTGGGTCTCTTGATTATAAGCCTGTCAATGCTATCCTAGCAATGTAACTTAGGTGGCATACAGAGCCAGTCCTGAGTCAATCTTGTAAAGTGATGTGAAAGGCAATTTTACTGTTTGAGGAGGTGGGACAGGGTCATTACTTCTGGAGATTGCTGATACTTAATTGACTGGTGGAGCCTTTAGCCTCTGCTCATTTCTTGTGTGGAAGGCTGCATCAGCAGGGAGGATCTGTCGTGCTCCTTCTTGGGATCAAAGGTCCTCTACTAGCAAGAGTAGTGCAGGAGAGTAGTAGTTTACTCCTTATAAAAAGGATGTAGAGTCACTCCTTGAGTCACTCCTAGACGGTTGGCCACCTCCCTTTGGGTGGCATGACAAACTGTAGAAGTCCTTGTCACAAGAAAAGCAAAGGTCTGCCCCCACCCGCATTTTCACTGGTGCCTCACCTGCTACAGGTATGCACATTCAATTTCAACCAAAAATATCTCAACAGGTTGAAGTGACAGGAAATAGTTTCATACCGTGACGATGTTATGAGGGTTGGGCTGGAGGGTGTTTATATAACTGAAATAGGATAGGGAGTGTCTAAAGATTAAATTTAGTCAAAATATCTTGCATCCAGACTAAAGGAAAATCTGTAGATAGTTTAATGAAACTTGGGGGGGGGGGGAACGGATGGGAAGGATCAAGACCTGTCCCTCTGGATAAAAGAAAACACCAGTACTGATAAGTGTTTGTCTTCATGCTTCTGTATAACAACCAGTGCCCGTATGTTTGTTCAGTCAGGTGGACACTTAGGGAATAATTCTTAAGCACACTTCTGTGAGAGCCTCTCAAGCCTCTGCACATCAGAGAGCTGAGGTGAAGGATTAATCTTGGTGCCATAGAGCAGGATCAGGCTAGAACAACCTGCCAGTTTTTACGGTTGAAACTCAAACAGTTCAATAAAAACCAAGCCGTATTCTCAAGATACCTTCAGCAGAGATGTTTGCAGTTTGAAACAGTTCTATACTTCCCAAAGTCAATGACGTGATTGTTCATGTGCTTGTAATGATATTATAAACAATGCTTTATAGTTTTGATTTCTAATGCTGCACAGATGTCTACATCAGGCAGTAAAGAACAGGAATATTGTGTCCCTCAATTTAATGTTACAGAGACAGCAGACGTGGGACAAGACTTTGGGGTGGAAGAGTGAAATTAAACGCTGATATCAGGGATGAAAGTGGTGTTGTGTGCAGACCAAAACTAGAGCTTCCATTTTTTAGTTATTCTGCATAAATATTGAGAGGATAGCTGCCAGAAGATAGCATTCTTTGCAGTCCCACCATGGTCCAGAACATGAGGTGCATTCAACTGACCTGCCATTTGGCCATCTCAGTTCTCCCATGGAGTGCCTGCTCTGTCTAGGGGCTGCAAGGCAGGGAAGCACAGCTGGGGATCAGAGTGAGGAATCACAGGGATTTTCTTCTACGGTGGTGACTGGAGCTGGTGTCTGCTCAACGTAACCATAGGACTGAAACTGTGTGTGTCAGCTCGATTTCAGGGGTCAGACTGGAGGGGTTCTGAGCAACCCAGTGTAGCCGTAGGTGTTCCCTGTTCATTGCAGGGGAGTTGGACTAGGTGGCCTTTAGAGGTCCCTTCCAACTCAAATCATTCTATGATTCCAACCCCCCAAAAACAGAGATGACAAGGAGAGTGAGCTGCATGTGATGACATTCTAGCATCACATTTATCTGTGTTGTGAAGAGGCTCCGTTTAGATAGGAACTCTGAGCAAGAAGCTATGGGGAATCTGGGGGGACTGTTTATGAAGTGAGGCTGAAATTAGTGAACATTCACAGTTGCTCCAAGCATGGGAGAAGGAAAATATCCAACATACTTAAAAGCCATTAGAAGTACTTGAGGAGGAACAGAATTGATTGCATGACCTGTGGAAGACAGAGGCACGTACCAAGCATTTTGATCTTATATAAATATGAACTCTTGTATAAATATGAAGTTGTGGTTTGCCTGCGATAGCATGTGAGGAGCTTCTGTGAACATCTGAGTGAGCAATTAATTCTTGTAAATGTTGCAGAGCAAACAACTGCTGTAAAAATCCAGTTTAGGTGCCAGAAGCAGTCATTTTGGATTCTTACTGACTTGTCTAAATACTTAGCAATTCATTTTGTGGAAAAACTCGCACTGTGTAAACCCAGAGAATCAGAATATGAGTTTCTGACATAGAAGCACAAGCTTTGGGTTAACCCCTGAACTTGAGGAGAGAGAAAAAAAAACAAAGTTGAAAGATTTCTTAGTCTATAGATGATTTTTTTCCTAGTCAAACTATGAAAGCTCCCAAATAACTATTTAAAAGGAAAAACTGAGGATGTTTTTGGTTTGGTACCTGGAAAGAATGGTCCTCTCTGGCCCGGGGCAGATACAGCTATGCCAACTGTGCTGTATCTCCTCCTGAGGACCCTCCTGTTGTGCCCCTGGAATTTGTTCAGTGCTTCTCAGGGATGTATCTGGAAGCCTGAAGCTGGGCTAACTAGAGGCTGACACAGAGTAATTCAGCATGCCTACAAGGAAGAAAGCATACAGCAAGATTTTCTTTGCCTTCTGTGCTGGAGGATCATCATAATCACAGAGATCTATGTGCTGCTTCTCTGCCTTTCTGAAATAAACTCTAGAGATAAGGCTGTCAGAAGTTTCTGCCTTCCATTATGCACTGAGCTTGGTATTTCCAAGTGTTCCTGAGGAATGGGAGGCACATTGTGGGCTTTCTTTGCCAAAAAGGGTAAATGCTTTCTCTTCCATTCAAATCCTTGTAAAGGCAGAGATAGAACCCTGTTGACAGGCCTCTAGTTGGTACGTTTCCCATATGGACTGATTTAAATTCTCTTTATCCTCGTTAAGATTTTTCACACACAAATATATCTGTGTGTAAAGAAAGGCAAAGGGCAAATCCTGCTCTGCAAGTCATTCGTGTGAGGTAGAGGGGAGGATTTCATGATAAGATTGAATGGATTTTGTTATGCTGGCTTTCCAGAAGGAAATGATTCCTTTGTGTGTTTTTCTTGTCCTACTGCTTCATCCTGTTAACAGAGTTAAAAATTAAATCACTTGGCTTTGACCTAGGAAAAGGTCTATGCACAACGAAGTTGGAGGCTTGTTTAGTTTAATTTAAAGCAACAAAAAATAAAGAATGATAAATTTGCCACTGGTGGCTGGTTTCTTATTGCTGCTGTTCATGTGAATGCATACAGCTGCATTAAACCTTTATCTTCCTGTATTCCAGAGGCTCAATATGGTTGTTAATGACATGTCATTCCCAAATACAATCAACAGTGTGAAGCAGATGCCCTAATAGATTCCACTGACAGAAGCTAAACAGAGTCAGTTTTCCTTCCCTCCAATTGCAGATTTCAAATACCTCTTAAAGATTCTGCAGATCTATGGGCAATTTTCCACTAGATATGCTTGAGTCACGTAGATGTTTCTCTTTTTAAGGCTCTCTGCACCCTTTGGTGAGGATTGCATTAGTGTTAACAAGGAATCTTGGAGTCACTCTTCCAGTCAATAAAAGTTTAGGTGAAAATGCAAACAGAGTATTAGCTCTACTGTCCAGAATAGATCATCTATAATCATATGTTACTTTGTTATCTATGTAATGAATGTCAGAAATAACTTGCTGGTCAACTCATAGTAAGATCAAATTTAGAGAGAGCCTTCCTTCTGCCTCTTTGGTGGTCTGGCTGCAGCCAGGCTTGCTCTTCTCAGTCAGGTTTGTAGTGGGCCCCTGTGAAGCGTTGTTAGCATGTTGACCCTTCGGCTCTTCCAAGACTCCCAGTCAAATATGACTCCTTTTACTCTGGTTAAATTGCTTTTATGTAGTTCAAAAGATGATTTTTTGAAGACCCACTCTGATTTCCAGGCTACCTCACTTTGAAAATGCCAGCGCTGCTTTTGCAGGTCAGACGCTACCATCTGGTCTGCCCTATGAATGGCCCTTTGTGATTAATGAGGGCTCTCCCTTCCCATCACCGCTTGGTTAATCTGATGCAAGAACAATTGCTGTAATTGCGATCTCTATTCTTTTTTTGTGGACTATTTGTGAGTATGTGACTGCCATGTTCCTTTGAAAATCCAACTGCAGGCAGTTGTGGCTCTTTTGAATTCAACAGAAGCTGCTTACTTCCAGGAAGATGTGGTTGGTGCAGGGCTCTGTAGCCTCCAGCTGTTGATAAATCTGTTGTACAAAGGAAGGGCACCTTGCTGGCAGGCATAGTCTCAGTGAAATCCTCTTTATCTCATACACACAGCAAGGTTCTGAGGGTTTTTGTTTGTTTTGATGCTTTGTGTGTGTGTTTTCTTTTCTTTCTTTTTTTTAACAAACCCTTTGGGAAGCTACTTGCTTGTTCTTTCTTGGCAAGGAAGACAGAAACCCTGAAGCAGCAGTATTTGTCCTGTGCCAAGCAGGACACAGATTAGGTCCTTAAACAGGACCCTCCCTTGTGCCATGTTCTTTAGCCTCACATGCCTGGGCCAGGGAAGCCTCCTGGTGGAAGGATTTAGCTGTGTTGGCCATGTCAACCCTGCGCTTCTCTGATGAACTCCACAGAACTGTGTACTACCAGTGCAGGTGGTGCTGAGGGAGATGCTTTTCCTCTTTCTTCTGGGCTTAACATCCCAAAATACGCTGAAGTCTGCAGAAAGGATTGTGCAGTGGTTATTGACATGTGAAAACAGAGGAATAAAGGTGACTGATGAGAGAGAAGTTCTTCACAAGCTGGATGCTAAATTGCATAGAGCTGTTACCTCTAAATGGGGAAAGACCTTTGAGAAGCAGAAATGTGAAGCCAACCATGGTGAGGTGACTTTGTCTTGCTTGAAGCTGTCTGACTTTCAGGATCTGGACATTCATCTAATTGGTCTTTACAATGACTGGACGAATGTGTAATTTTCTGCCTGCTTTGCTGAAGTAAGATAAGTACACTAGAAGCCACGCTGAGCCTTAAAATGAATCTTGCATTGAAGGAAATTGCTGGTGAATGTGTGCACTGCCCCAGATCCAGCTTCAGCTGGAAGCGCTCGAGGTAGAAGCCAGGGCAGCCTGACGTAGGAGGCTGTCCTGGAACCTCCAAGCAGGTTAACCTGCCTGCTTAGCACCTCAGTGAAAACTTATTGCCCAGGTGAGCAGAAAGGTGCAAGCTCTGCCTTTCTCCACTGTCTGCAGGATTTCATCACCACCCAGTCCTCTCCCGATCAGATAAAGCTGACCAAGGGACTCCACTAACCTTTGAAGCATTCAGTGACAGAGATCCTGGGTGGTGCTGCCACTTAGGAACAGCCTGGAGCCGCCTCTGCCATAATGTAAGGAAGGGAATTTCCTTGCATGGCCCGGGGCAGGGCGCCCCTTCGCCCACAGCTCCCAGGGTGCAGCTCCTTCCCTGCCTTCCAGCTTCTGTGCACACTGGCCTATTTGTTCTAAGGCCTTCATGTAATTAACTGGCACCCAAGTGCTTTGCTCCTAGATCTGGCACAGGCCTGCTGAACTCTGCTGAGATCTTCTCTGAGCAGGATTTCATCATGCTTGGTGTGCCCCAGAACGTAATGCTTTTTTGAGCTTCCAATAGTTTGTGCTTTGTTTGCCATCTCCTTGCCCTCTTCAGCTATCCCCCTATGTGTCTGGCTCCCTTCCTTCACCATGATAGCTTCATGCATTCATTATTTGTTTGTGCCCTTTTCTAGGCACCTGCTGCACCCTCCCCTGCTTGCCCTGCCCCTCTAAGCAGCTTGTAGGTAGATCCCTAAGATACTCCAAAGCCAATTCTTTGTTTTGCTGCTCACATCACACCGTGGTGAGGTCCTGCAGACACTTCTCCCTGCTAATAGGCGTAATAGGCAGATACCTCCTGGGTCATTTTCCTCCAGCACTGCCTGCCTTGCGTTTTCCAGGGTGTGGGGAGATGTGAACTGTCAGCAATTCCTGCATTGTTCTCCCTCTCTTGATGGCAACCTAGGAGACGCCTCTGTGCTTTGAAGCCTCTTGCCAGAGGAACCTACTTACAGCCCCATGCAGGTGGAGGTCCCCTCATTGCACAACTGCAAGCATATCTCATCTAGTCATGATGGACCGGGATCTGTGTTCATAGCTGCTCTAGAGTCTAGAAGATACAAAACAATAAGATCAATGAAACAAGGCAGTGGAGACTCTATTTCCTGGGCCCACTGGACAAATCTCTCCTTGCTTGATAGCATGGAACTGCTTGTTAGAAAGAGATCATTCATTTGTTTTCAGCAACTTGTCTTAATCTGTTTGGTGAGTAAGGAGAGGGATGGTTAAATAGAGGACAAGGCTATCAAAATTTTTTGCTGCATTGGAAGAGCAAGATACATCCTAACCAGTCACACACAACAGATTCATTTCTCTCTACTTAATAAATACAAATGAGTACTTAGGAAAGTCAGATTTCAACTGGCCAGCAGAAGTTTTAACCATGTGTACAGCTAGATTAACCACTCCGGAGATTGGGGATCAACCGTTATGTAACTGCAAACGTTTTTTAATTGGAAATGGGATAGCAACAGATGCTGTTTGCTAAAGAAACCCAACTGTCGTGTAACACATCCACAATGGGTGTTTTGCTTGGCAGAATCGCATGTGGATTGTCACTTTCCTTTGCCTTTGCCTCTAGGGAAAAAACATGCTGCTAATCAGACAGGTGAATCATTATGCGTTGGATTTAGTTCTTACTTGGGTTGTCAGGTAAGAACAAAGCCTGACAAAGTGCAGCTCCAGTTCAGCACAGCTTCACATCCACTGAGTGATTTCAGTTCTGGCTGAAGGAAAGTGACCATGAGCTGGCTTGTCAGGTTGTGTCTGGCTCCTTAGAGCAGGACAGACTGTGTAAGCTAAGAAAGGCTACTGTGCCAGGTCATAGGGCTGGTGGTGATTCATTGGCTGCCTCATTGCAGAATACCATTGAGACTCTAATTCCATGTAGTGTAAGATCTCATGGTAACTGCTGCTCTTATGTGCACTGTGGCCCTGTAACCTTAGCCCATCCCACACATGATGCGATGTACCACGTGCCTAACAGGTCAGAGCCAAAATGTGTGGTTATTCCTTTCCTTTTGCCTTTAAAAAATGTAAACACAAAGGTGATGATTTTTCTGTATGGTTAAATAAACCACCAGCAGGTCCCATAGGCGGGGTACTGCTTACTCCTAGAAACACAGTGGTGATTCCTGGTGCTCAACAGCAGCTAGGTGTTACTTTGGGGTGAGATCCTGTATGAGGCCATGGCTTCCTGGAAAAGCACTTCAAAGCCTTTCCAGGACAGCTGTTCCCTTGCCAGTAGATTTTTCATTACTACAAACAAATGTCTGTTAGAGTGGTTTGTTAATAACGAGCAAGGAAGGGATTATCAGGCAGTGCAGTGACTGTGAAGGAGGAGCAGAACCTGCTGAGGGAAGGTCGTAGCTCCCTTTGCCCTATCGCACACACACCAAGAGCATCCCCTGATGCTTTGTTGGATTGCTTGTATCATCAGCTGAAGCTGTGTTTGCATTTTTAAGAAGGTTAATTGGCAACTACACCTTCATTAAACCCTTCCCTGGAGTATGACTGTCACTAGGGGGGATGTCACTTTGTTTACCAAACATAACAGCGCAGGGCTGCTGAGTCTGGAAAGCAGCAGGGAGCAGGGGCTCCAGAGAGTGAGTTTACTTGTTCCTTAGTTGAGGTTATTGGTCCAAATTGGACCAAACAAAATCCACTGGCACGTACTATCTTTCTCCATACTGCATGCCAGAAGCCTTGTAAACCTGTCTCCTCCCTGCTAAGTCCTCTCTATTTGGCTACTAATAATGGCAGGATATTAATGTTGTTCCCCCTAGCTTCAGGGTGCTCCTGGACTGTCAAGAAGTTTGGAGGAAAAGTAGTTAAGGCCAGAGAATTGGCAGCCTGCCGTGTCTGCCTGGTTTGGATATACCTTCCAGCCCTGGGCCCAGCACCAGACTGGATGTTCCCAGAGTGCAGAGGTTTCTATCTGACGTTCAACAGCATCATGTTATTTTCTAGCTCATCACTGCTTGTTGTTTGGGTATGTCTGTGTAAATGTGGCATGTTTGCAATGTCTTTCATGATAACCAAGGACAGGAAGAGGAACACACTGGCTTGATAGCAGACAGCCCCAGTTGTATCTGGAATGCAAGCTTTAGGTGAAGCAGAAACCATCCCAGCAGCAGGAGGTCCCACCATCTGCTCTGAATCACCAGTGGGAATTTCCTTTTGAGGTATCAAAAGAGGGTTGGATTTTTGGTAAAGGAGTGAGGAGGAGTTGCATATACTCCTCTCTGTATGAGCTGCTCCTTGCATTAGGCTGCATATGCTAGGAGTTGGTTTTCCTTTGCATTTATTGGAAAACATAAAACATTGAGTGGGAATTCGATGCACAGACTGCAGCACCCTCCAGTCAGCTCTCCCCTTGAGATCTCCACTCTTTACTGTGATAGAATTAAAGAGAGAATAATGAAATGGATTAGATTAGGAACTCAGCTCCACTTCTCAAGTACTTAATCTCTCTGGCGAGGATTCAAATATATGGCCTAAGTGCTCCATCTTTACAAAGGGCAGCTGCTGCATTAAGCAGCATTTATAGAGTACAGATCAAGAAGGGCTCCTGCCCCAGCGGAGCATACACTGAATATCCTGCAGTGAATTTTTAGGGGAAGGTGCTTTCTGTGATGTTGCTGCTTGCAACTGTCCTCTCTCTCCTAGCCTGCCCGGCTCCCGCTTTCACCAACCCCTTCACCTTACAAATCCCATATTGATATCTATTTTTAATACCTATTGCAGTGGTAGAGGCAGGAGAGCCACAGGTGTGCAGGGCTGGGTGCGGCCGCTGCTACCTGTGCATGCCTGCGTGCAGGAATGTGTGTCTGTGCACGGCGATGTGCCCAGCGAGATCAGCCAGGGGCTGCAGCGAGAGGCAGCATTTCACAGGAGCAAGCAGCTGGGGCTGGAATGCTGTCACAGGCGCACCCATTTAAACTTCTGCCTCAGTGAAACAGATACAATAGGGCACTGTTTCCCCCTGCTTTTTCCCCCAGCTACAACTATTTGGGTATCATGATGTCATCCATTTTAACGCTGCTTAAGCGGCAAATGGAGAGGCATGCGTAAAGTAAACATCGCTATGGCCCCTGGCGAGCTTAATGTCAGTCAGCAGTCATACCAGAGGATTGGAGGTATCATAAAGCATCAGTTGTTATCAGCAGGTAGGACAGGAGGAAACACGAAGAAAAATCTTCACATCAGTACAAGTGATTTCTCCTGGCAAACGTTGCGCTGGGAGACTCATTCAACAATGTGCTTTGGAGTGAGGAGTAATGAGATGAGCTGTAGTCCCAGAACCTCCAGCAAGGCAGTATCTGGGGCACTTTGGGGCTTGTATTGTCCTGGAGGTCAGAAGGGCTGCCTGCTGGCCTTACAGTACAGCATAAAGAAGACTGAACTACCCAGAAGGGAAACTCCATCTCCAGGGCTGACACCAAAGCTGGATGTCAGTTACGTCTTCCTGAAGCCTGCTTAATTTTCCCATTGACCTGCATGGGAGGCTCTGCAGTAGCTTTGCAAGTGGTGACATTGGGACTGGTGGCAACCAGCCATCACAATCTGCCTGCCATGGGGACTTCTTCCATACTGCAAGAAAATCTGCAGGAGCGATAGGCTATGAACCAATTGCCCTCAATTTTACCTTTCCTTTGTTCCTTATATTTTTTCCTTGCTGCCACCCATTGCCTTCACGAAGAATCACGGCATCGATTAATGATTAGCTTTGGCTGGATAGCACACAGCCAGAACTGCTGACTGATCCCATGGTTCTGCAGCCAATAGCAGATTTGTGCACAGCCGTATCGCCCAACAGGATGGGCCCAATTAAGATTAAACATGTAAATATAGTGCTATTTTTGATAATTTAGCCAGAAAGGCAATGAGTTTATGCCAGTTTTGTTTGTGTTTTTGTTTTGCTGTCTGTTGTGGGGGTACAGATCAGTACCAGCACGCTGATAGAAAAAGAAAACCTACCAGCAGGTTTTGTTTTGATTCGTTTGTTTGTTTTATGAAGTCTAAAGTGGGAGGAAAAATTGGTGTTGGACCTCAGCTTTGTTTTGTGTCACTGCGGTGGTGTTTGATAATGTACCAGGAGCTCCAAAACAGGCTTTTCTGTATCACTGAGCAAAGAGATTTAGTGTGCAAACTGATTCCCAGGAATGCTCTGTGCACAGAAGCAACCCTCTACGGAGCCTCTTAGCCAAGCCACTGCCTCTGATTCCAAGGCAGAAGAGCTGTCTTGGAAAACACGTCGCCAACAGCCCCCCATGCAATAGGAGACCTAACCAGCTCCAGTCAGCACTGGCCTCAATGTTTTAACAAATCTCCTTGCCCTTTTCTCGTACAAATCCCTCATCTTCCCAGAAAATGAACCCCTCTGTATATCAGGAATCCAGGCACTTAGAAGCCAGGAATAGAAAGAAGTAGACCAAACCCAGCTCGTTTGTAGAAGGAAGGTTCTGAGAAGGAGGCAGCAACCGTCACTCCCTGCCAAAGCAGCACATCACTGTTAACATATTTGAAATATTTTTCTTACTGGAACTGAAAATGGCAGGGAGCAACACATGCAGTTTGGAAGAGATGATGGCCGCAAACAGGCAATGGCTCTGAAGAAGGCTGCCATGAGTTTCTTTTTCACTTCATGGTGCCACATATTCCAGTTCCAAAGGAAAATCATTCGGCATTTAGATTGGGTTTTCGGTAAGCCTTCAATCCCTGCCTTTAGAACCAGGGCACGGGGAATTCATGGTTGGGATGCCCAGCACAAAGCCCAGTTTGTGAGGAGGTGGCACCCAGAAATGGCAGACGCTGCCCTTGTCCTTACACTGGCTAAGGATGGGGTGCTCTGAGCTGGCTGCTCCGTCTGTCACCTCTGGGCCATTCCTCTGCCCCACGACTATTTCCAAGGGTGTTGTACTGTTTATATCTCATCTGATTTAAAGACGGAGGAAATGGAAGGGGCAGGACAGGGTGGAGGCTGTTGCACTGTTAGCACAGCATGAAGGAGATTACGTGCTGGAGGTGGGATTTTTCAAGGAGAGAGTCTGTGGTGTTGTCAGTGTACTGCACAGGTAGCTAAGCAGAAGGAATGACGGCATTCACAGCGTAGGCAATATCACTGACCAAAAATAAACACCTTATTTAGACACATCACAGAACGCCATGCACTGTCTCTCCCTAGGTGTCTAATTGCTTTATTACTTGCATTAATGGTAGTGACAAACTCGTTCCCTGAGCCTCGCAGACGTTCTCTGTCCCTTGGACCTGGCTGAGGTGAGAAAGGCCATAGTGCTCTGCCCTGTGCTGGCAGCTCCATACTGCAACTGGTGGAGCCTGGCTGGCCCCAGCCTGCAGTGTGCTGTGGGCAGCACCAGGCCTTGGCACCCCAGGATCAGGCAATGCCAGCAGTGAGAAAGGGGAAAGGACTGTGTCCCTCAGTGCCACATCTGCACAGTTCTGGAGCACCTCCAGGGACGGTGAGTCCACCACCTCCCTGGCACTGAGGGACACAGTTAGTGGGCATGGTGGAGATAGGCTGACGATTGGACTAGATGATCCTAGCAGTCTTTTCCAACCTTAATGATTCTGTGATCCTATATGCCAACCCCGTGCTGGTAACTGTTACTCTACAATACCTTTTCATATTTGTCAGTGCTAATACATCAGAATGAAGTCCATCAGGTAAGCATCTTCAGCCAGGTACCTACGTATAAACTGGATATCTTAGCTCTGAAATAGCCAGTGGAACCTCAGAACTCCACCAAACCACTTATTCTTAGTGAGGTGATTTGAGATGCCTGAGGATATCCAGAACATCTGCGTGGGGCTGCCAGGTATTTCAGAATCACAGAATCATCTAATTCCGAAGAGACCTTCAAGGTATGACACAGAAGGTGTGGAAAATCCATGAGGAGCTGCTAGAAGCCAGGCAGGGTATCTCATGGCATCTCAAATGAGACCTCAGATACCCAGCTCACAATTAGTGGATGTAGACCAGAGCTGCTTCTCTACTGCCCTCACTGCGTGGGGGCCATGAGCACTTCTCATGCTACCAGGAGCCAGCAGCACTTGGACTCCTGGGTCACTGGGGATGGCTTTTACAAGTGCAGCCCCGTGTATTAGTATCTTGAAAGCACAGGCTGTCTTTAATGACTGACTCACAAGGATTTCTCAGGCATTCTGGAAAATGTCAGTGTTAATCTTCTTATCTTTTCTTCATTTTTCCCCACAAACCTGATGTAATTTGACACACTGATTTCCATGGGGTTTTGTGTATCTGTGTAAACACAGGGAAAGTAGCTAGCAGCCCATAATGTGCTCTGACAAGATGCAAATGGGCTGGCGAGTATCTGGTGACCTTTGAAAGCTTCTGAGGATCTCTTCCTTGGCCAGCTGGGTCCCACTGAGCCGGTGCTAAACTTGTCTTCATCGCCCCTTCCTTTCCTCCTCTCATTTTTCACAGCTGCCTCCTTCTTTGGCTTTCTCACGGAGCCAGAGACCTACTTAAAAGCTAAGATTATTATTTATTTTTTTTTTGGTAAAAAGCCTGGTATGCCCTTCTGCAAAAAGCCTCATGATTTTACGGTTAAATGAAAGTATGAAGGACGTGAGGACCAGCCCAGCCCACAGTTACACACCAAGCACTGCCATTCACTAAATGAGCCAAGTGTTCCTGCACGTGCTTCTAGTGCACGTACAGAAGAGGAAAAGCAAATCTGTCTGATTTTTTGGGTGGTACTGTGTGGAGACAGGAGTTGGACTCGATGGTCCTTATCAGTCCCTTCCAACTTAAGATATTCTATGATTCAGTGATTTTATGATTTACAGCCACTCCCGCAGTGCTGGGGAGGATCACATCCTTCATAGGGTGGGAGGGATTTCTGAGTTTAAGGCTTGCTGTGGACAGGCCTGGCTGTCAGTTCCTTAATGAGGATAATAAAATATTCCTGGTAAGTAACATTTGAAGTAACAGACAAAGTCATGATGCTAATGAAGATACACCAGTTTCGTAAGGGACTGTCCCAATTAGTGTGTCAGACCAGAGGTACAATGTAGGGCAAGGGAGAATTTGTCATCACCTTCTCTCCTTCGCTGTTTGGGAAGCACTCTGGACACTGTGGCTTAGTGCTTGGAAGAGCTGTGCTGCCAGGAAAGGCAAGCTGCCCCGGGACAGGAGCATGTGAATCTTTCTGCCTGTGAAGCAGTGAGATGATGGGATGTGCACAGTGTTGCAGCAGGATCCTGGAGGAAGCTGTCTTGGAGCTGGGCTTGCAGCCACCCTTGGTCCAAGTGCTGTGGGGCTGTCTTCATCCTAAGACCTCCATTTTCACCTTACAAGCAATTATTTGTCAAGAAAGCACACTCGTAGGGATAGGGCTTGGAGTATGTAGGGGGCATGCTGCTTTTCCCAGCCATGGTCCACAGGCACCGGCAGCCAAAGGAGCCTTATCAGACGCTTTGCTGAGCAGCGCTCAGCCAGACCTGGGCTGGGACAGACAGAGGCTCCATCCCCACCCTGTCACAGGGGTGACTGCCCTGCTGACGTCAGGAACCCTGACTTCATTTCCTGGCACAGGGACCGTATTTTCATAGCAACGTCGGAGGGGTAGTGGAACTGGAATAGGCGTGCTCGGCCACACCTCCACAACCCTCCAGCCTTTAAAGCTCCTGAGGAGCGTGAGCGCAGGGCTGCTGCTCCGCTGGGTTCACAGGAGTGGAGGTGGCTGTGTTACTGGTGTGCTAAGAGGTAACCTCTTCCAGCCGGAGTCTCCCTGCTGCCTTCTCGGGGCAGGATCCACCAAGGTAATTCCAGACAATGTCTTGCAGGATCCAGGGCAGACCCGTGCTCTGAGCTGGGGTGTGATGGCAGCAGGACCACACCTCTGAGGGTGGGAGAGGAGGGGGCACGGGGTGTTGCAGTCAACAGTGCCAGACCTGGCTTCAACTTGAGACAGGCAGGTGGAGCTGGGGCAGACATTCCCTAGATGTGATTGAAATATGTAGTTGGATGGGCATGTTTTATGCAAAAGTATGAATGAGAGAGGAGGCACAGCCTGGAGGGAGAAGAGTCAGCACTACAGTGAGGACCACAGTTCCGGGTGAGCTGTGATGTAGATGGAGCAGTGTGGAGTTACCACAGCACATGCTTCCTTGCACAGACTGCAGAAACCCAAGGAAATCCCAGGTGCTCATGTAGGCGCTGGATGGGCAAGCTCAGCTTCTGGGAAAAGCAGGACAGATCAGAGCCTCTTCATGCCCTGGAGGACATCCATACTGGAAAAAAAAAAAAGAAAAGGGAGTAGAGATCAGTGCTGGTGGCCTTTTAGTTCAAGACAATGAGGTTCTCTCCTGATCTGCAACAACTGTAGTGGCCCCAGTCTGGGACCTGTGGCAGGGCTGTGCTCTGTGCTGCCCTGGGGTCCCTCCAGCTGCCACTGACCCATATCTGTCGGAGCAGTGAAGAGATAAGCTAATCTGATCAACAGTAACTTTCTGTGGGTAGAATTGCGGCTCTCTCGTTTTTTCCAGAATGTTCATTTTTGATTTTTCACCAATGTCCAGATAGCTCTCAGCTATTTGCGCCAGTGTTCAAAATTCATTTGTGAACTATGAGCTTCAGAAGCTCCCGCATGCATTGCTCACCAGATCCTTTCTCTCCACGAGATTCCAGTGTGCCTACTGGATATTTTGCATTTCATTGCAGGCAGCTTTTTGAAGAGCTGCACATCTCCTTTAACACGGTAATGTTAAAAGCTGGAAATATATTGCACTGTTTCTAATTGGGCAACGTTGAGGCTTATGTGAGGCTGAGAGTGATTCAGTGATGTCTTCCCCCTTTGTTTATCCCTTGATTGGGTCAGATGCCATTTACTGAAGACTCAACCTCCCCTCCCTGGAATCTGTCTTTTGAACTAGCCTGGTAATTGCAGTATGTTGTTCTGGATGGGAGGAAATCAAAGCAAATGGCACAGTGAGAACAAAACACTAAATTTTGCAAGGTCAACTCTTTTTTCTTTATATGTCAGAAAATAAAGCCCTTGGTTTTCTAGTGCAGATCACCATTAAGGAGAGATTCCCTCCTGTTCAATGCTGACATTGTATCTAAGCCTCCATTTTGAGAGATTTTAGAGTCTGACCGCACAGTTTGGCACCTCGAAAGCACTACCTGCCCTGGGTTCTAATTTCATTCTTGGGCCGGTAATGGGCCGTGCAGCGTCCAGCATCCTCGTGCAATGGTGTTTGGACATGCTTTAAGTTTAGAAAGCATTCAGCAACTTAATTCCCTGCGGAGATGGGCAGGGCTCACCCAAACAGCTCTGTGATCCTCTGTCGAGACGGGCTTACCTCAGGCTTACTCAGACAGCACTTAAGTCTTCATGACGAGACAGCAGGAGCGTGCTAGGTGTGATGGAAGTCCTTGTGCATCCTTGGCTCGTGGGCTCCTCAAGCAGTAACTTGTTGGGTACTCCTCTTGCGGTGCCAGCATTGGCTCTGACATGTTGGTTCTCTAGCCAGCAAGGCAATAGTCTGGGGAGGGGAATGAGATGTCTGGGATAGTTGTTATTGCTGTGCTATCCTGAAGAAGGACTGTGAGTTTGTGGCTAATGGTTGGTTTTCTGTGTTTGCTGTTTAATGTGGAGTGAGAGGAACTGTGCTGGAGGTATCCAGGTGAGCTATCTGCAGGGCCTTTCGCTCATGCCGTAAATCAAAGCCACGGGTGTTTCAGA
The DNA here is from genome assembly GCF_016699485.2 of Gallus gallus. Lineage (NCBI taxonomy): Eukaryota > Metazoa > Chordata > Aves > Galliformes > Phasianidae > Gallus > Gallus gallus. The sequence goes on from NC_052532.1 coordinate 48,267,142, forward strand.
GAAAGTAACAGAAGGAAAACAAAATGAATAAAGAGTTTCCTGTTCTGTAGTGCTCATCTCTGGAGCTCACTGGTAGCGGGTACTGATGTTGTTTAAACCTTGCAAAGGGGCGTAAACGTGATTATGACTAACTTGCTCTTGTGTCACCTGGGACAAAAGTGACAAGGCAGTTCAGCCTCTGTGCCCCATGAAAGGGCCTCACTTTTCCATGCTGCCCATGCTGCTGCAACATTGCACAACTCCAGGCATGGTGCAGGGGACTTTGAAGGTGAATCATCACCCGCTGAAGGGTTTGGCTTGCTCCTGATAGAGTGCCAATGCCAAGCAAGGAGATGGCTAAGCTGCCACAGCCCCATGTCTTTAGCACTGTGTTGTCCTTGCCCAGTGAGGTGGGAAGGGATGTCCATCCTGCCCCTCCTTCCCCACTGCTGCAGCACCCAGGTGGTTGATCCAACAGCCTGTGACTTTTATTTTTCCACAGCTTTGAGGAAACATTTCCTTGTGAAGTTATTCAAGAAGACATCAGGATGACAACACAGCCTCCTCGAGGCTGCGGCAGCATCCATGCTGACTATTTCCTACTTTGTGACATGGATCAGGCCTGGGGGATTGTCCTGGAGTCGCTGGCTGCAGCTGGAGTCCTTGTCACTGTTTTCCTCATCTGCTCCCTCTTCTTCCTCATCTGCAAAGTCCAAGACAACAGCAAGAGGCACATGATCTCCATCTATTTCTTCTTCCTCTTAGGCATACTTGGCATTTTTGGCATCACTTTTGCCTTCATCATTAGAAGCAATGAGAGGATTCGCCCCACTCGTTTCTTCCTGTTTGGAGTCCTCTTTGCACTCTGCTTCTCCTGCCTCCTCATCCATGCCTCCAATCTCATCAGACTAGTGAGAGGAAAAAAGCCCTTCTCCTGGCCAGTGTTGCTGCTACTAATTGTTTCCTTTGCTCTGGTGCAAGTTGTGATCAACATTGAATACCTAGTCACCATGCTGGTAAAAGATAGAAACACATTTTTGAATATGGCTTCAGAGGAGGCCAACAAGGACTTTGTCATGCTTCTGATCTATGTGCTCTTCTTGATGGCTTTGACCTTCCTGGTTTCCATCTTCACATTCTGTGGGCCGTATAAGAGCTGGAAGAGACACGGAGCACACATCTTTGTCACTGTCCTGTTCTCCATTGCCATTTGGGTTGTGTGGATCACTATGCTCACAAGAGGCAACCAGTCATTAGGGAAGACTAATTGGGATGATCCTGTTGTGGCCATTGCCCTGGTGTCCAATGGATGGGTCTTCTTGATAATGTATATCATCCCTGAAATTTGTTTCCTCACTGCCCCTCTCAAGCTGGGGGACTACCCTCCAGAAAACGACTTCTGCCAACCCACATTCATAAAGCAGTCGACTGGAGTGGACAACCATGCCTATACCCAAGATGAAATTGTGCAAGGTATGATGATCGACTGCACTGCTCCCAGCCCTAAGCACAGATGCACCACTCACAAGTTAAAAGAGGTAGAAGAGCTAAAAAGAAAAGAGGTTGAGGTCGATAAATAATTTAGAAGTAAGAAAGACAAAGTTTCAGACTGATGAGGAAATGCAAGTGAAAATGAATTTCCAGACAGACAAAGGAAAAGAGTACAGATTAGAGCAGAAGCCACAGATGTATAGGAGGAGTGACTGACTTCCTGGGTGTCAGGGCTGAGATGTAATTCCCCATGTCTCTGTTAGGTCTGGGAAGCTCAGATAAAAATTCAGGAGAGTTTTTTGTTGTCTCTTAGCAATGCTTCAGCACTTGAGACCTTTCCAGGTTATACCTAGGAGATTTTTTCTTCCAGTTCTGACCTTGTTCCCATGATCCATTAAAAAATAACAATAATAATAATTTTTAAAAAATCTATCATCTAAAAAGGAAGCAAGGAGGTCTCTTTTACTGTACAGATCTCATCCGTTCTTGAAAAAAGCAAAAGGTTTTGTCAGTTGAGACATCCCAAAGTTATGTATAGAAGGTGTGATTGACCTCCCAGTGAATCTGCTCTTGAGACCACATTTGCCCCCTGCAGTCAGATGTCCAGGTCTGTTTGAGAGTAGCACAGAAAGGATGTGATCTCCCAGGAAATACTGCAGAGGGGGTCTGGTGCATGCCAGTGGGAGGGATTTGGCTGGAGATGAGGTTAGTAATCATGAGGCAACATGAGGTGGTCTAAACTCCAAGGCCACCTCTGTCCTATTATTTACAATACCCGTCAGTTCTGCTTTCTCATGGAAATGTTCAACAAGAAACTCACCAGTGTATTTTAATGCATTCCTGACTGCATGTTACATAGAGCTTGGTCAATCTAAAAGCAGCTGCTAACGTAGCCACAGGCTGTTTAAGTCTCCCTTGACGTGCTATTTCCAAGCTAACACTAGCTCACCAAATTTTCCCCCATTTTATCTTGTGACTTAGGAGACAAGGAAGGCACCAGATACTCCCCGTACTCTGCTCACCTCCAGATGAAGGTAAGCTCACACCCCTCTGATGTAGGCTACGGTTCGGGAGCTGACTAGAAGGGAAGGAGAAGGGGCAAAACCAGATGGGCCCAGAGCAGTCTCTGCAGAGGCAGGTGGATGCTTCCCATAGGGTCAGGTGATGCCATGACACTGTACTCATGGAGGTGTCTGTGGCTGGGAGGAGACAGCTGCTTCTTGTCTCTGGACATGGGAGGTGAGAGGAGCCCCGAGGCAAAATCTCAGGTGGTAGTTTTCCATACTTATTGATTTGAGGTTGCGTAAGAAGTTCTCTCTTTGAGCAGGATTCCTGCAGCAGGCTGTGCCCCTTGCTCAGTAGTCTGTACTTCTCTCCCCAGCCCATGGCCTGAATGCATTCCCATCAGCTGTCACACTGCAAGCTGTCATGCAGATCCAGAGCGGCAGCCTGCATCACCCTGTGTGCACTCACCAGTCCTCCTCCAGCACACAGCCTGGCCAGACCCAGCAGCTCACGCCATGTCCTCCCATGTCCTCTGGTGACACATCTCGATAACTGGTTTGCCGTACCAGGATCCTCCTCTACAGTGCCATCAGTCACACTCTTGGGAAACCTCCCGTTCCGTTTCTCCCTTCCTTGTGTGTTTTTAGTTTTATTCTATTGCTTCTTCCGTCTTTTAAAAGTAAAAACTGCCTCGCTTCCTTTCCAGACCCTTGACGCAAAGAATGATTTCTCCATCCCTCGGGCCAAGGCCCACCCGAGCCCATACCATGACTACACTGGTGGGAAAGGCCCCATGTAGCAGCTGTGCGGGGAGCAAAGAGACTGAGGGCCACGCGGGGACAGGTGTGCTGATCCCACAGAAGAGACAGACTGAGACCCACACTGGCAATGCTGACAACGAGAGGCCCTGTTTTCCCTCAGTTTTTCCACCGGCACCCTTCTCATTCCTGGAAGACAGCTCTCAGGCACGGCCCGGGCAATGGTTTCTACCTGGGACGGAGCTCGTCCTGGGGAGAGCATGCCCTGGCCTATTTCCAGCAGGAATGCTGCAGGGCTAGAGCAGCAGGAAGATCACCAGCTGGGCCCACGGCCTGCTCTGCCCCAGATTGGCCCACGTGTCTGCCTGGGCCCCGCATCTGGCAGGAGGAGAGAAAGGAGCAGCAGCACCAGCGCTCCATGGCCCAACTGCTGCCCACCTGCAACTGTAGGTACAGGCATTGAAACACCCCCACCTGTTTGCCCTGACACATTTTCTACTCTCTTGAGCATCACCCACCTCCCTGGCTCCGAGCCATGACCAGCGGAGCACCCCCAGGAGCTGCCATACCCCACAGGCCCTCCCAACCACCCCAACCTGTGGGAGCCTGCAGTCAAAACCCCCCCCTTTTGCAGCTGCCTGCAGTGCCCCCATCCCGAGCTCTGCCTCCTCCCGAGTGTTTCTGCGGCATTATCACCAACATTTCTCCAGCAGCCAGGTTACGGAGGATTTGCTTTGTCCCAGGGATGAGTGCACACGAGCGTATGCACGCGTGTGCCCGCCCATGTGCTGCAAGGACTGCGCCCTGCAGAGCTGAATCACTCCGCATCCTGCTTTGCATTCAGCAAATAGCTTTCTGTGGTGTTTCGTATATAGACACACAGAGCTCTCCAAGTGGGTGTGTGTGGTATGCTGGCATCTGACACAGCTATGTATTTATTTAGTTCTTTGTATATGGGATATTTAATTAATAAAAACAGCCTGACTTCGAGAGACCGGTGTGGTTCCTTGGGGATATGGCTCCCCTCATAGCTGGTAGGAAGGGGGAGTTGGCAGCATCACCTTTGGGTATTTGCATTATCAGGAGTAGGAAAGAAGCTTGTAGGTATGTCACTCAGCCTGTGAAAGCACGTTTTTGTGATGTGTTGCACACAAATTACATTTTTTTTTTGGAAGCAGAAATGCACCTTGGCCTTGAGGCAGCATAACAAGGAGGGATGAGGGATACTGTGGGCACTCAGTGCAGGGGACAATGGGTTTTGTGATTAATTGGTTGTTACTGTGAGTGCTGCTCTGTGGAATTATCCTTTCCCACTCTGTGGGTTTACGGTGCATTTCAGAGTCATTTTTTAAACCGCTGCATGATGGCCCGAGTACTGACCTGCGCTTGTTCAGTACTGAGCTGGCTTCAGGTGAGGGCTGATTTAACTGCCAAAAGATCTCAGTGGCACCGGGCACGGGCTGGGAAGGGATGGTGCCGCCCTGCAGAGCTCCAGGGGAGGCTTTTTGGGAAAGCAGCAGTTTCCTCTTTTCTTATTGTTGCTATCCAACCCAGACAGCCAATTAGTCACACACAGTGCCCCGCAATATGTAATATCAAACTGGTGGGGCAGGATGGGCCGGTGCTGAAAGAAACAAGCATGTGGAAGAGGCGCTGTGCTGGGCTTTTTTTTAGCATCTGTAGGTCAGAGTGTCACAGGAGAAGGGTGAGGAACAGCAGCATCACCAGAACCTCTCCAGGGCTCCACGTGCCTGGGCAAATGCAGGCACAGGGGGTGCCATAAGCATTTGGGGCAGAGCGCGGGGCAGGTGATGCTGGGGAAGGACCTCACTGGTTCACCACCCTGACACAAGCCATACCAAAAGGCTCCATCTCCCAGCAATGGATGACGTGGAGCCCTCCCTCGCCTCTCTCCCTCATGTATCGCTTATGCTGCCGTCCGCTCCCCTCCCTGTTTTGATATTCAAGACACTGCAGTGTACAGGGCGACTCACGTTGTGCGTAGAGCAGGTGTTTCTGCAGCCCCTTCTTGTTTCCAGCTCTTCTCTGCATTTTAGCAGAATTGCACTTACACAAAGGTTTTGGTCAGGTGGGACCTCAGGAGTGATCCAGCCCTGAGCAGGTCTCACTTGAGAACCAGACCAGGTTGCGCAGGCATTGACCAAGTTAGGCTTTGAATATCTCCAAAGGTGGAGATCTGATCACTCTGATTTGGATATCTTTGTGTCTTATCAGAATTTCCTTATTGCAGCTTGTGCCTATCACCCCTTGTCCTTTCACTGTGTGCTTCTAAGAAAAGCCTGATCTCATCTTTGCTGTAGACCTCATTTCCTTAACAGCCAACAGCAACTGGATCCCCCTTTGGCTTTCTTCTGGACCCAGCAGCTCCCTGGGTCTCTTGTTCTGGTGATGTGCTCCACCAGCCCCTCGATATCTCAGGGGTCCGCCTGCTACACTTATGCAGCTTGCTCAATCTCTGCTGCAGTGAGGAGACAAAACCGGATACAGTACTGCAGATACGGCCTCCCAGGAGCTAACTAAAGGAGAAGAACCACCTCCCTCACCTTGCTGACTTCACCCTTACTCATGCAGCCTGGTATGTTCTTGGCCTAAATTGCCATGAGCACACATCACTGGGCAATGCCTTCTTCAGGTCCATTTTCCCCAGCGCCTGTTAATCCCATTGCCCTGGGGGAACTTATGTGGCTATAAATAGGAGGAGCTCTTCAGTCCTGAGGCTTCATCTCTAAGGAAGGTGAACAGGAGCCAGAAGCAGCAACCAAGGCCGACTGCGAGCTGAGAGCTGCAGCTGCCCCTCCCAGTGGGGACACCAGGAAGCCCAAGGGTCCCTGCTGGCATGTGACAGCTTTCTGATGGCAGAAGTCGAAGAAGACGTGTTCCTTGTCATCAGCAAGCCCAGCACTTGGGTACCATATTGTCAGCATCACTCTACCCAGGCTGGGGTTGGTGAGATGCTGGAGGCCAGCTGTGTTTGATGGGTCTATGCCCTTCCTGGGCCACCGACCATGGGAACTGTCTCTCGGAGAGAGTGGGTCTCTACCCCACTCCTGCCACCCTGATGCCCCACACGGGCCTCAGATTGCTGCTGTTCACTCTCTCTGCCTGCAGCACTCTCACCCTTCTGCACTCAGCGCAGACCTACGTGGGATCCTCTCCCTCCCCGAAAGTCAACATGCCAGGTGGCTTGCTCCACCTTTCTGGGGAATCTGGTGTTTGCTTTGCCTTCACTATGGTGACAAGTGGAGAACTGCGATACCTACAAGGAGTGCTCTTTTCTGTGAAAGGATTTCTGAAGTGCCAGGCACCAGGCAGGAGCTGCCGTCCTGACTGACCTTCTCTGGAGGGGCCGAGTGCCTCTTCAGAGTCAGACAGGGCTCCACCTGGTGAGGAGCTTCTCAAATCAAACCACTTGCAGGCACATTTGAGGGAAAAGCAAAGGCTCACAAAACAGGCACGTTGATGTCTAATAAATTATTCAGGAGTAGAAACAGAATGCCTTGCCTCTGACAGGCTGCAATGTCTGCTCTTTTCCTCCAAAATGATCTGCAGTGAGGCCCAAATGCTGGAACAGAAGTGCGAAGAAGTGCTGAAAATAGTGGATGAAATCATATAATCATAGGATCCTTAAGGTTAGAAAAGACCTTTAAGACCACCTAGTCCAACCATCACCCCATCCCCACCATGCCCACTGACCACATCCCTCAGTGCCACATCCACGCGGTTCTTGAATACCTCCAGGGACGGTGACCCCACCACCTCCCTGGGCAGCTGTGCCACTGCAGCACCACTCATTCTGAGAAGAAATGTTTCCTAATGTCCAACTTGAACCTCCCCTGGAGCATCTTGAGGCCATTACCTCTCATTCAATCACTTAGCTGGGAGAAGAGGCCAACTCCCACCTCTCTACAACCTCCTTTCAGGTGATTTTAGAGAGCAATAAGGTCTCCCCTGAGCCTCCCCTTCTCCAGATGTATAGTCGTGGGAAGAAAGAGACCCAGGCAGTGTTTTTGACTCAGTGAAGATACCTGCCCATTGCTGCAAGAAGCAGGGAAAGAAAAAAAGAGGAGAGGAGAGGAGAGGAGAGGAGAGGAGAGGAGAGGAGAGGAGAGGAGAGGAGAGGAGAGGAGAGGAGAGGAGAGGAGAGGAGAGGAGAGGAGAGGAGAGGAGAGGAGAGGAGAGGAGAGGAGAGGAGAGGAGAGGAGAGGAGAGGAGAGGAGAGGAGAGGAGAGGAGAGGAGAGGAGAGGAGAGGAGAGGAGAGGAGAGGAGAGGAGGAAAAAAGGAAAAAGAGAAAGGAAAAAAAAGAAAAAAAGGAAATAAAAAAGAAAAAAAAAGACAAGGGAGGAAATGAAAAAAAAAAAGGAAAAAAGGAAGAAAAGGAAAAAGAGAAAGGAAAAGGGAAAAAAGGAAAAAGGCGGCGTGCGGGAGCTGCCGTTGGGTCTCCAGCCTCGAGGACGCTGCGGCGAGGCAAGGGGCGCAGTGACGACATATGGCCGCATGGTGGCGCTGTTGCCCCGCAGAGCCATACCCGGCGCGGAGGCGCGATCTGGAGAGCTGGGTTTGGGGGCGCTGCCCCGGGGGCCGGGGGCGTCTCCGCCTCCGTGCGGCTGGAGGAACGCCAACACGCGGGAGTGCTGCTTGTGATTAATTAAATAAGATAAGGGACGGGGGCGTTCTTGTGAGACTGGCGATGCAACTCATTACAGCTTTCGTATTAAACGTGTTAAAAAAAAAAAACCAAAACACCCAAACCAAAACGTGACGCCGTGGCCTTTCTTTGAACTTCAGTACTATTTGCATTTTTGCTTCAGAATTATTTAATGTGTTTGACTCGGCATCCTCCAATAAATTAAAATCAATCAATAAAAACCACACACCAAACCTCAAACCTTCCAGCCTAAAAAGGAAGCCTTTCCGCTGTGACATTCAGCTTCCTTTACACGGTGATACAAAAAGCTCCTCCGAACTTGTTTTATTTTGGGGGGGCACATGATTTTTCCTGAATGCCAGACCTATGTGGGAGCTCCTGGCAGCACGGTGTGCTGCATGTGGCACTGAGGGACGTGGTCGGTGGGCGTGGTGGTGGTGGTGGTGGTGGTGGTGATGGTGGTGGTGATGGTGGTGGTGGTGGTGGTGGTGGTGGTGGTGATGGTGGTGGTGGTGGTGGTGGTGGTGGTGGTGATGGTGGTGGTGGTGGTGGTGGGCTGACGGTTGGACCGGATGATCTTTGTGGTCTTTTCCTACCTTAATGATTGCATGGCTCTGTTGGGCTGTGAGTCCGGTGGGGCAGGGTATGCTCACCCACACGTCACCACGTCTGTTCCACAGTAAAGTCTCAGCCTGAGGTGAAGGTAGCTTTACTGTTGTCACTGTTCGGAGAGAGATTGCAAATCTGGGCTGTAGAGCAGCTCTAAACACGATCTGAAAGGCTTCTTCAATAAGGTGGCCTCACTGCTCCACGTGCATCCTCTGTCAGTGCAGGGAAAGGCCAGCTCCAAATCCAGACCTGCCTTGGCCCCAGGCCCTGTTTGTAACACATGCACAGGAGACACGTTCCTTTGATGTAAACAAGGTGTCTCTGTGGCTGTTAAACAGTGTGCTTTCAATCTGGGCCACACAGCGCTGCACCCGATGGATGGATCTGAAAGACGAGATGCCAGCCAGAAGAGATGGGAGCTACCAGCAGAGAACCACAGCCAGAGATGGTGCACATTCCAATTGCTCAGCCCTACACAGTCGCACCACACGGCTCGGCTGTGGTGCAACTGTGCTGAGTGAGGATGGAGCACGAAGCATTCTGTAATCAAGGCATTAGTGGGAGTTCACACCAGAATGATGCTTCAATCCTTGTGGCCACCAAGCTGTTCATCCAGCAGGAGTCCCAGTGACAGATCTATCAGCGTGACTGCCCTGGTTACGGATACAAATCATTTCTTCCAAACCTTGGAGACAGGAGAGGTGGGAGGAGGGGAAGGGCTGCTCTGCAGGTTTCATTATACACATTGCCTCTCTTTTGAATAGCATTTGTCTTCATTGTCTGACAGCAGTTTCTAAAAGTGGAATTTGCATTCTCTATACTGAATGAACGTGGAAATGTTGGAAGAATCTTTATGCTCCTTTACAAGGTCCCAAAGACACGCATCTCTTGGTGGTGTCTCTTCTGATTTCTCTTTCACGGAGCACTCTACAAGTAATCAGCTTTTGGGGCATGCTCTGTCTCCAACCGTGCATACAATGCTCACACTGAAATTAATAAAAGCACGATGATGTGAGATGTGAGTGTTTGAAGTGAGAATCTGGGACAAAAAGTTAAATTCTTGCTGTTAAAATCACTGATGAAAGTTTCTTTGGCTTTAGTTATCACATTTGAGTTATCTGTGTGTCTAAAGCTGGAAAGAATCACCCTTATGGGCATGTGTGTCTTAGCAACCTCTTAGGAAACAAAGAATGTGGAAACTGATCACGTCTTCTACAGGGAGTTTGGAAGTGTGTCGTAGAATCGTAGAATCAGTTGAGTTGAAAAGGACCTTTAAAGATCATCTGGTCCAACTCTCCTGCAATGAACAGGGACACCCACAGCTCGATCAGGATGCCCCTCCAGCCCGACCTTGAGAGGTATGCTGCTGTTTAACCCCATGGTTTCACCACCTGTTCTGCTCTGGGGGTTGTGGAATTGGTTGTGATTGATGGGATGGTAGTCACACAAGGAGGGAAGGCACTGGGCTCAGATTTGTGTTGGTGAGCTCAGGTCTGGCGTTGATCAGTGCTCCTCTTGTGTGGTTGGTGTGTCTGTGGCTCCAATAAGGGACATTTCATGTGCTTGTCTTCCCATGCTGGTGTGACACAGAAAGGCTGTTTGGTCCCCTTTAGGGCACAAGGCCAAGCACAGATCATCTCCATGCCTGGGTGCCTGTCACCTCACGCCCAGGTGAGATGCTGCATGCCACTTGCAGGCTGGATTCACACCTGGGCTGCTTCCAAGCAAGGCTCACGGTATGGAACCCTCATTCTTTTCCCCACATTGGAGACACTAATCAGCAAGTGGTCTTACTTGTGAGCTGCTCATTGCACAGATTTTCTGACTCCTTTTCTGTTTTCCCTTGCCAGCTGGGAGCTGACAAGGTGAAGTCAAGCAGCAAAAGGTCTCAGACCTGAAACTGTCCTGATTTCTTTGTAAGGTGGCAGGAAGAGAAGAGGGACCCATAGGGGAACTGAGCAGGGGCAGCCTGTGTCCTGCTGTAGTAGCTAGATGAAACAAGCACGAATTTCCCAGAACAAGCTGCATGTCTGACATTTCTGCTTGCAAAATCTCCCAGCAGTAGCACACTGCAGAGATTTCCTAAGAGAGAGGAAGTCACGAGCTGGAGGCACTGGGCCGAGGGTGTCTCTGTCTGGGAGAAGCTCCTGTTCATGTCTTATGAGCCAGATCGGATCCACGAACATAAGCAGTGAGCAGAGAATGGGAGCACCTCCAGCCCTGCAGGGTGGCCTCCTGTCTCTGTGAGCTGGGATGCTCCCTGCACCCAAACCACCCATCTCCCATTGCACTGTGCCCCCCTACTTTGCCTCTACCCAGGTGGGGGGAAGGCACGGCTGGGAGGTACCGCTGTCACCTGGGCTGACAGCGAGCATCCATCATCTCCGCTTCCCTTTGAGCATCTGCAGCACCGCTTTTCCTATCTCAGCCCTTTCCAGCTCCGCAGGTGAGTTCCCAAAAGCGCTGTGAACTAACTGCACTTCCTAAAGGTCTGAAGAATGAGGACATTATTTACTTTTAGCCGGCGATGGGCATCAAATGGTGTGAAAGAAACGCGCTTCTCAGCTCCATCACTATCTGAGACCAAAATAACAGATAAAAGAAGAAAATCAGTGGGAGTCATCATTATATGGAGTTGCCATGGAAATAGCATGAGAGAACTTGGAGGAGAGCGAGTACACCGTGTCTCCGGGAGGGTATCAATCCCCTGCTAGCCTCACGCCTTTTTGTCACATTAGCAGGCAATATTTCTTGATTTAGCCAGAGGTGGGAAAACATCACGGCGCTGTTCTGACATTTTTGTCTATCTCATGGTTTCTATGACCGAGACCTTCGCGACCCTCCGAGAAGCAGAAATGCAAACTGTGGTGCCGTTGGAAAGCTGTCCTGGGAACCGTTGGATAATTTCAGTGAGATGGTAAGAGGGGTGCCATTTTCCCCAGGAAATATTCATTGGATTTTTTTTTTTTTTATGGACTCGTGGAAAAACAAAAAAAAAAAACAACCAAGAATTTTTAATGTACCATACTAAGATCTCATTTTCAGAGAAAAACATCACATTTCATTACAAGTGCTTTTTTAGTGCTGATTTGAAAGAAAAGCATTGATTGCAATTTAAACGATCTCCGAGTTCAGTAAAGCTGCCCGCCTTGTGCTGTTGCACCGTTCTGGGAAACTCATTTAACTCTCCTCTCTGTCACTGGATCTCGTTGTTAAACTGCCCCATCAGCTCCCAGCACCTGCACCCCATTCTCCACCCCACAGTTACACAACGGGCTCTCCTCTGGAGGGCACATAGACAGAGGAGGGAGACCACGTGCATCGTGCAGATACGTGTCCCCAACTTCTTTCAGCCTCGGAAAGGCTTTGTCTCCTCCCAAGCAAGGCTGAATCCACCCCCACAGCGGAGTCTGTCCCATTGGTGGCAGCTGTGGCCATCTGACCCATAATAATCTGCCACGTGGATGCTGGCATCCTACTGCTTTTGCATGCAGATATGAGAGTGTGGATAAATGAAGCCAGTTTTCAAATGAAACGATGGCTCTGTCCTATAAGGTCTTGCATGGATATCTGCTGTACTATGGCCCCAGTGTTGCAATATTTTTTTCCCTGGATGTCTCCTCCCCAACCCCCAACTGCTACCATTCCCCAGCACTTTGTCTGCTATGTAATGTGACCAGGCACCTTTAGAGACAAAACAGGTACTGGGGCAGTAGGAAACCCTTTCCGCTTGTATCTGCTCCCTTTCAACAAAGCCAACAAATGCAAGGGAAAGAAGAGATGCCCAGGAGCTTCCAAGCACACAGGCTTGCTCCTCTCCTCGCCTTTTCACCCACTGGTACAGGAGCTTTGTCTCCACATCGTTGCTGCACAGGCAAGTGTGATGGATGACCGGGGTCAGGAAGCAGAGTCACGGGAGGGAAAGCCAAAGAGCACCATCCCCACTTCCTCCAGCGAGCACCAGTTCAAGTCACGGCCAACCACTGCCCCTAACTCCGGCCCAGAGCTACATTTCAGCCACTAGATTTTCGCCACATTCATGTCTCCACTTGCAAACTCCTTTTATTTTTCCCCTAAAACTGTCCTAACAAAAAGAAAGGAGGAACGGGGAGAAGAAAGGTCTGCTTTGACATCTGCATGTCTCAGACAAAGGTGTTACCTAACTTATCTGAGATGCGGTTATCTAAGATGCTACAAGCAGCCGAGATTTCTCCTTAGAGCAAAACTTGTGGGCTAAGTTCTTGTTGATTGTTTTGTCTGTTTGCTCAGCACCAATTTAAGATAAAATTATGCATGTAATTTTATAAATGCTATTTTTAAGACTGAATACATATTATGCATATTTTGTGACAAAGTGGATCCATTTTTACCCTTATGAAATGACAACTCCCAAACACTGAATAATCCCAGAGAGGCTATTTTTATGGCACTTGGTGTTACATTTGTTGCTGAGTAGCAGTTCTCTGTCTATAGCCATGGGAATAGACATCATTTTTAGCATGCCATAATTCTGGGGCTGGATTTGCTCCAGAAGAGTTTGTCATAACAGCAGGCTGAGCAATGGCTATTCATGATAAATCAGCTTGTTGACTGTGGGATTTTGGAAAACAATTGTGTTTACCTCCACAACAGAACTGCCTGGAGAGCCCCCATCCCTCCCGCTTGCTGCATCTCCCAGACGGGGGGCTGAGGCCTCAAGGAAACCCTCTGGTGGTAACACTTGGAGTGGGCATCCAAGGAGCGAGGGGGGCACAAAGCACCTCTTGCCCTGAAGGTGAGGTTTGACGGTGGAGGAGCAGGGATGGTCAGACCAACAGATACATCTGAAAGGAACAAAACTGCCCCTGGGGCACTCCACGTGCCTGGAACCATAGCTGCTTTTTCCAGTTTTATGGGCTCCAAGCCCTGTTTCCCCACTCGTGCCAAACACTAAATCCGCAGGACAGCCTTCATCATTTTGGAAGGAGCGGGGTGGGCTCCCTACTGGAAGGTGTTTCAGGCTGGGTTCCCAAGACGTGATATTTCATAAGATCAGGGTTTACGTTTTCCCCTCCTCACGGCAAGGAGCAGTGCTTGGAGCAATCTCAGAGCTCAGCATCAGCCCCCGTGGGAAGCAGCACCGAGGGCATCTTCAGAGGAAGAGCACTGCTCTCCACAAAGGTGTACACTGAAGTCTTGTGCAGTGCACGTGGCAACACAGCAGGAGCAGGGCCGTTCTGGTGTTTTCCCATGCATCACCCCATTTCAGCAACTAGTCCCAACTCCCATCCCCTCCCGAGCACCCTGGCTAAGTAATACTACAGTTCATGGGAGACATTTCAATGAAACAGCACATGACGATTTGGAAAGATGTTCCCTTGCAGAGCTGACTCATAAAGAACACTGAGAAACTCAGTGATTAAACAGCCAGAAAGATCTTCCAGCAGAAAAAAAAAAAAAAAAGCTGCGTCCAAAATTGTCAAGCTGTACGTTGCGTTTTATTTCTGTACTTTGCTTTGGGTAAGAGTTTCATTTGTCTCATTTGTCTGAATATGATGCACGTCAGATTTCAAACCCTCTCCTCCCTTCCCAGCAGCAACGTTTAATTCTGTTACTCTTGTTCTTCATCAGCTGCGTGGGAAGGTGGCTGAACTCTTTGTCTCATAGAAGATGCTTCAATTGCTTCTTCAGATTCCAGTTAGGGAAGACCTTAAATCAAACATTAGGGATATCAAAAAAAAATAAATAAAAGAAAGAAAAGCCTGGACTGGCTTGGAAAGCTCTGGAAAAATACTCGAAGGAGAACAGTTGCCATGGCAATGCTTCTCTGTTTTCCCTTGGGATGACAGAAATACACGCTGCAGACAGCTCTCTACCCACCGCACACCCCACACAGACCCCAGTGCTCAGGCACAGACCAGGCGCAAACCCACCCAGCTTCCACGTCCAGGCACACACAGGGTGGTGCAGCTGCCCACCAAGGGCATCTCCCTTGGTTCTTGGCCTGCAGAGCAAGAGGGGTCGGTGGGGGGCACGTGGCCTGAGGTATCCAGCTGCACTGGCTCATAGGGTCCCAGAGAGGCAGAAGGGCCGCAGCAGGGGATATAAAACAGGCACTGACCTGAATCCCACGCTCAGCGTGTAGCTCTGAGTTGATCCACACACTGGAGGATCTATGAGCTCTAAGATCCTGAAGCACCTAAATCCCAGCCGTGCCTTTTGTCATGTTTCACTTCCAGTTTTACCTTTGAGAAATCTCCACCTGAAGTTCAGGTTCCTGAACCCAATCTTCTCGTCTGGATTGCATAAAAGACATGTCTGAGGCTGCCCCAGGATCTAGAGCCACCAATCAGCCAGACCCAGAGCTGTATTCATAAAGAAGAGTGCAGCTCCTTCCACCTCATTCGCCCGTGTTACTCCCCATGGAAACTGGGATGTGGGCAGGAACAAGTGCCAGGGGAGCTGCACGCACCCAACTCTCACCTGGGTATGGACTCAGGATGTAGAATTAGACACCATTTCAGAAACCAAGTGGCATTTGCACTGA
Organism: Gallus gallus; assembly: GCF_016699485.2. Lineage (NCBI taxonomy): Eukaryota > Metazoa > Chordata > Aves > Galliformes > Phasianidae > Gallus > Gallus gallus. The sequence continues at coordinate 48,282,177 of NC_052532.1, forward strand.
CCCATCTTTTGCAGCAGCTCCCACGGGAGACGAGGAGAGAGGCAGCTGCCGTGCCCAAAATCTGTCCTGTGCTACAGATTGAGCTGAGAGCAAAGCAGAAAGATTATGAATGAGATGACAAAACCAGCCTGCTGCTGGCATCGGCACTGAGCAGAGAAGGAGCAGCTAGACTGGAAGTGTTTCATCCATTACTGTCAGAGAAGTCACTTTTGTCACTGATCCTGCTCCAATAAATCAAGTTGCCAAGCAGTTTTATGGAGGCGTTATACATCCAAAGCCACTTAAGGTCCCGTTAAAAGAGATGCATTTCTTTTTTAGCTGAAGTGCTGTCACAGAAGAGAGTCACTGTTCAGAGAGCTACTGTAAAAAAGGTATCACTGTAATTGCAGCAAAGAGGGACGGTGAGAGCTAGGAGCCACCATCTCCTTCCCTTGTCCCATTGCCTTTGGGCAGCCTTGCAAAGCTGAAAACTTGCTACCAGAAGCACAATAGCTGCTCATGCACCATTTGCCACGGTGATTGATGAAAATGGTGAAATAATGATGTTACTTCTCCGTTCGCCATAAATCAACCATCCCTTCAAAGTGACTGGAGCACTGTAAACCTGCCCAGATTTATAGGGACAAACTTATCCAATTAGCTCTTTTATCAGGGCTGTCATCTTCTTAATGCAGTGTTAGATATATCTAGGCATGCATCTGCAGAAGTATTTGTTTCCAAAGCCAACGAAGCTATGATCGTAGCAGACTTAAAACCTTGGTCTGCAAATGTTCACCCTGTGGCTGTGTTTATATTAACAAGTTCTTCTGTGGCAGCAGAAGCTGACTAATAGATCAAAGCATTGGGTCTGCTACATGTACATGACCTCGATACACAAACACACACATATAAACACACACACACATACATGTGTATATATATATATAAGTATATATGATTTGGAGGTTCAGGGCAGATGGAGACTGCTCTGTCTCAGAGCTCTCCTGCCCCAAATGCACGAAGCTGATGCTTTTAAACTTGGTTCTGTTGAAACATGGCCATCCCTGTGGCTGTCCCCACTGCCATCACAGCACTGCTGCACGCTGCACGGGGCTCACCACACCGCTAGCCCCATTTATCACCATTAGAGCGCAGGCACCGATGAAGACCATAGAATCATAGAATCATGAATCATAGAATGGCCTGGGTTGAAAAGGACCACAATGATCATCGAGTTTCAACCCCCCTGCTATGTGCAGGGTCACCAGCCACCAGACCAGGCTGCCCAGAGCCACATCCAGCCTGGCCTTGAACGCCTTCAGGGATGGGGCATCCACGACCTCCTTGGGCAACCTGTTCAGTGCGTCACCACCCTCTGTGTGAAAAACTTCCTCCTAATATCTAACCTAAACCTCCCCTGTCTCAGTTTAAGATCGTTCCCCCTTGTCCTATCGCTATCCACCCTCGTAAACAGATGAAAAGCATTGCAGCTATCAGCTCATTAGCAGCACAGCCGTTCCTTACCCAGCAGGCAGAGATAACCCCCAGCCTAACCTCAGCTGCCCAGGAGGCAGTGCCAGCTGCTGCAGAGAGCCAAGAGTTGCAGGAGAAGAGCACAGGCAGATGTATGACCCTCACTGTGCTCACCCCCTGTACTCAGATCCCACCAGGATCTGACCCCAAGGCACAGAAGCGTCAGTGCCACCTTTCAATTTCCCCTGCTCTGGCTTTTTGCATCCATGCTGGTCTTGGGTCAAAAATCCAGAGAGCACCTCTGACTTGGTTACGCTGCTGGCCCCAGCAAAATGAGTTTGTCAGAGTGCCTCTGATGGCAGTGGAGCATCTGGCTGTTCAAATAAACACTCACCCAGTGACAGAGCCATACGCAAGAGCTGGTGACCCTGCTGCCCACCGAGCAGAGTGTCAGCCTGCTGGAAACCCTTGGCCAAAGAGTATTTCTGCCCTTGCACATGCAAGGAACTCCCTGCCAAAGGATGAAAGAATCCCAAGCGTTGTAAGCTTTCACAAAATTAAGTAAACATATGCATGGGATAATTTTTATCTAGGTTTAAAGCACACACAGTAGCAAAAATCACTGAGCCACACACCATACTAGAGACTGGTGGAGAAGTATCAGCACAGAGTTGCACTGATCCTGTATTGTGTCTCAGGTTTCCTCTACTGTCCCTCACTGGAAGATACATGGACCTTCGTGTGGCAGCACATATAATGATTCTAGATGTGGCTGCATGTGGCTCTGGCAGCCTGGTCTGGTGGTTGGCAACCCTGCCAACCCCCAGGGGGGGGTTGAAACCAGATGATCTCTGAGGTCCTTTTCAAAGCAGGCCATTCTATGATTCTATGATTCTGGACAGAAGGGCGTGTTGAAAATCACAGTCATGAATATCTGCCTGAATTCCAGCCGTAGGAACACACAAGTGAACGCAGAGCATTCCTCACATGAGCCCCCCAGGTTTCCAAATTAGCACAAAAAATCAGTAAACGTTTTCCAGTGGCTGAAAGCCACAAAAATGAGCTCCCATCTCACACAGTCAGATAATGCAAAGCCACACCAGGATACCAAAAATAGCAATTTATTGGAGAAAGCATTATGACTTCTTATAGACGTGAGGTGATTAATACCCCAAACTGGCCATTTGAAGTCTTCCAAATCAACAGCTCCCACTAAGCTCACAAAGTTAGTGATCAGCAAAAACTGTAACTGACACTATTGTATTTATTTCAAATTCTAGAGAACGCACACAGAACACAGGCATCTTAGCTTGTATAGAAAAGGCAGTTTAGTTTGCATAAGCTTTTGATACCAGTAACACTGTTTATGAAACTTTACCCTGTCTGCTCAGTGCTAAAGGCCAGCAGCAGGGCTGCAGAGGCAGAGCTTCCAGAACTGGTTGCTATTGGGTCAGATGTCCTTGCTTTTTATTCAGAAAGTGTGTGCATCTTATGAAAAGCAAAGCAAAACAAAACGAAACAGCTTGCTCTGTACCACACCGCTGAGATGTGCAGCTCTGTGCCTATCAGGTTTATTACTGATCTTTCCAACATCTGAGACTTCACAGCATGAATTTTGAGGAATTTCAGGATTACGACCATTGTAATATATTTGTATTGTCGGTAGCCAGAAATGACTGTATCCATAGATAGTCTATATGTGACTTCCAAAATCAATTCAGGAATGCATAAACAGGGCAGAACTACATCCTTCCATTCCACATCCATGCTGATAAAAATAGCTGGTAGTAAGAACAAGTCCCTTTGCCTTGGGGGATGGCCTTAGAAAGGCCTTTGCTTCTTAAAAAAGTCCTTCACAGCCTACCAGGCTTCCTGAACTCCCTTTGTTTCCCTTGATTTCCTTTTGATTTCTTTTCCCCTGTGCTGTAATCATTAACCATGGCAAACAGCTTTTCCCTTGCTTTCATTTTTTGAAAACTAAGTACTCATCTACTTTTGCAAGTCCTGACCAGCTGCTGTTGCATACAGGGAACTGAAAACGCTCTTGTGAGGTCCACAGTGAAGTTCTTACATGGCTCAGCAAAAGAGAAAAGAAAAAAAACGTCAGAACTTCACGTTTTCTCCTACTACTGATAAGATTTGTTCCCAAAAAGAAGACACGGGTCACACAGCTCAACTGGACAGAAGCCAGGACACCATCTGAACAATTGTGTTCAGCTCCAGAGGGAAAGTGTCTTTTGGAGAGCACCTGAACCCCGAGGCACTTTAGCATCAGAGGGGTGCACTTTTTAGCAGAGCAAGGAATTGTACAGGTATCCATAGTGGCACAGTTTGCATCACCATTATCGGCATTCTGCCGTCTCCCTGGCAGAGCTGACAGCTAAAATGCTGATTTGATGCTTACCAAGGAAAGACTGACAGTGCTCCTAAAACAAGACCCATCCTTAATATTCTATCTGAAGTTTCAGAAAGGCTGCTCAGTATCTGATGTAAAGCCATGTTTTCAAGAACAACCAGGCTTTCCTCCTTCTTTAAAGACAGCTGCTCAGAGTAGCCCTTTTAAAACTCACTTCATTTAAGAAGAGAGATCTGCACTTACAGACAGCCCACTAGATGCTCATCATTCATCAAACGCACCCTCAGATGACAAGTAATAGGTACCTGCTTTTTCACAGTCTCTATTTTTCTAATTCAATTAGAATGCCACATGCATTTCAACTTTGGTCCTTTGGTAGGCTAGTTTTAGAGCAGTATTACACACGAGTAACAGGAAGGTGATGAAATGATCTCGGGGTCTTACTCGTCACACCGCCCAGCTGCTAGCCGAGATCAGAACACAACACAGTCTACAATGTCCTACGTCAAACCGAAGGGACAGCTGCAAACAGAAATCTTCCTCCAAATAACTTTTTCCAATCAGATGACAAAAATGTTGCTTTCCTGCACACTATAAGAAAGTGTAAAGGATGGTTATTTTCACTGCGTTGTTTTAGTAGCGATGCTTATGTCCCTTTACGCTGCCTTTCCAATGGCACAGATAAAAACAGCATCTTACTGCTGCAGCAAGCTCAAGATGATTAAAAAAAATACCTGTATCTCATCATATTCCCCTGCCTGCCTCAGGTAAGACTAATAGCCTGCCAGCACTTGGACATAACTCCTGTCAGGAACCAGTCCTGGTAATTGATTACTTCAGCTGTCTCAGCATTGAACTTTGGGAGCATGAGGAAGATAAAAGCAAGACACTGTGAGATCATGAGTGTCTGTGATTGAGAACTTGGTCTGCAATGAAGGAGCGGGATCATCAGGAGAGTGGGCAGTGTTCTTTCTTCTAAAATGGTTAGTCCATAACAGAGCAAGGCATAGGTGTGAAGGGAGAGGGTAATGGCTTTCTGCCTCTGCCAAATTGTTAGTTTATTTTGAAGAGAATAGAGACAGAGTATGGGAAGCCTGTCAGTGCAAGGAGCATCACTGGGATCCAGATGCTCACTCTTTTACAAACCAGACCTCATTGCGTCTCCCGTAAGGCTTCATAGGGGGGTCATAACCATTGCAGAAGTAGAAATCCTTGCGGTAGGCAGCTTCACTTCCCAGAGCAGTCTTCAGTTTGGCAGCGTAGTTCACGTAGTCCACCTCTTTGGCATAGCCACCAAACTGCCTGCAAAGAAACCAAATGTGGAGAAGTGCTGAGCAGTCCTGGAAGAGCATGGAAAGGAAGAGAACAATGTATAGATACAATGTGTTTAGGAACTCGTTTTGATCCAGGTCCTGCCAGGATGCACTGGTGCAGGCACAGTTCCTTGGGAGCCAGCACACTTCGTCTGCCATAGATCAATAGTCTCAAAGGTAACATAGCCAGGGTAGAGTTGACAGATCCCACACAGACCCATGTGTATCAGTCACTAGAACAACCCTGCCCTTTGAATGAGTGCCATATCAGAGGAACAGTTTCTCAGAGCACAAAGTTATCTCTAAGTCTGCTCAGTACCCGATCTTTCACCAATGCTGTCAACAACCACGTTCATTGGAGTGTGAATAACCACCTTCTGGAAGCAAGACTGAGAAGGGAAGCCAACCCTAGTTAGATGAAGGAAAAAGGGAGGCAGGGCACAGAGATATTAGCATGTTATTGAAAAGGGATGGACTGGAACCCAACTTCTATGCTTATCTCCCACCAACAGAAACTGTTATCACATCAGCCTACACCTCGCGGCCCTGCCTTAGGGCCAAGGTTTGAGACAAAACAGCCGGTTACTGCATTAGCAGCCCACATCTGCAGCAAAGGCCAGCTGCAGTCACAGGCATGGGAGGAGCCAGAAGTCTCAGAGTTCAGTCAGCCAAAATAGTTGAAGAAGAGGCAAGGGTACATCCCATGGTAAAGAGCTTCTTGCTACTGCAATGCTAACTCAAGTTTGGCTTAAGCTGGCCAACAGCCAAAGCCATTCTAAAGTGATTTGAAGCAGCACAATGGCTGCTTGTACCCATGATGGACTCTGGCATTTACGCCTCAGCTGACTCCTATAATCAGGTGAGAACCACACTAAGGGACATGCTTGATGACTAAGAATCATTGTGATCCCAGAAAACAGGGAAAATGATGGTTTTCAGAGATTATATAACTCAGTCCCTTCATATTCACCCTCCCCAACTCTTCACCTCCTCTAGAGAAACAAAAAAGCCTTTCAGGGCTAACCCCTGCCCTTGTTTTCTCAATGATAAAAAAAAATCCATATTCCAAATCTGTGCAGCATTAATCATGACAAGACATGACATAAACCACGTGCCTTCACAGTCTAGAATGACCCCTCTACCTCCTACCACATGCACCCCTTGTCCAGCAAGTCACTGGTAAAATCAACACTGCCCCTCACAGCACCCTATAGACCTCAGCACTTTGGACTGGAAATCCCAGGATGTGTTCCTTACGTGGAATAAATGGTCATCCCTTGTCTCTCTTCAATCTTAATGCTTTCATCACTAGGACAGGGAGGACTGGCTTGAAATTGGTTCGGGATTCGCAGATAGACCTTCACTTTCTGCTGTAAGGAGCCATCTTCAGCAGGAAAAGCAGTGATGGAGACAGGAGCAGTCATGCCCATTCCAGCGCCTGAAAGAGAGGCAGAGAAATTACTACAGAAGCCTAGGTTCTTGGGAACTCAAAGCATTAACAGGGCTCAGAAAAGATAATTGTGGCTTAGAAGCTCCTCATCGTGATCTCTTTGCACAATCCAGCTGAGAGAGTGGGGTCCTTTGAGGTAGGCAGAAGAGCTTTTAGGCTTTTCCTTGCACCACAACTCTCCGCTTTCTGTACAGGGATCCTGGGAGCTAAGGGTCCCCACTGACCTCTGGATGGATCTTCATTAATGGTCCTGGTTTTGTGGCTCTCACTACATAGCTCATGTTTACTGAGATGCTCTTTTCTTACAAATCACCTCTAACACAACAAGGCCTACTGTTCTGGTGCAGTGGCATATTTGTCACTGAAATATTTAAATATATGAGTATTTACAACATTATCATCTGTACTTAGTGGTCAGGCTATAGTCAATACTGGGCCACAGAAACTTTCTCCTAAGCCCTTCCAAATGCTTCCAGAGATCCAATAAATTCCAGTGCCCCAAAATTCAGAGCCAGTCTGGCTTTCAGGAGCACTGCCCATTCTCTCCTCTAGTCTGTACTGTAGAAGCAGCACACCTCTTGTCTGCTTATTACTTCTAAGACGTACATGGCACTCAAGAACGTTCTTCCCTCTTTTTCTTTCAGCAGTAGTGAACCTACAACCTTTAGGATCACGCATTGAAATGGCCAAGATCAAGACTTCCTTCTCATTTATTTGTACACTCTGATAACATACCTTTCTCTATGCCATGTTATGGAAGGTACCTTTTCCTCTACAGCACTTCAGCACTACAGATCATTGGCTTTCTGAAACTGTAGGGCTGTAAACGCCCGTTCCTTTTTCACTCAGCTCCTATTCCTATACAGACTATATAACCCCTTCTACCACATGCTTGAGAAATGTACGAAAGTCAGAGTATACGCTTCAGATCTTCTCTATAGTCTTATCGTCCTGTTACGAATGATTACCGATGCACATACTTTAGTAAGCTGAGAATCAGAGGCAATCACCTGGAAGTGCCATTACAAAACACTGCAAAGCACTATTAAAAAGCAAGCTCACTGTTCATTACCATTTCATGAATAAAAATTGCCAGGGTATACAATAAAACTCAAGGTCATAAAAGTTATCTAGCTGCCTAGAAGGGCAGGCTTTCTAGGTGTGATCACAGAACCAAAGCGCTCCAGCTACCCTGGATTTCATTATCTGCCATACAGCCAGCAGGCTGTGACAAGCACACGTGTGCCTGTCCTTGCAGACCTCACTGTGCCTCCTGAAGGGAGGTTGTGACGTGGAGGGGTTTGGCCTCTTCTCTCAGGCAACAAACAGGACCCGAGGAAATGGCCACAAGTTGTGCCAGAGGAGGTTTAGATTAGACATAAGGAAAAACTTTCAGAGAGCGGTCAGGCACTGGAATGGCTGCCCAGGGAGGTGGTGAAGTCGCCGTCCCCGGCAGTGTTCAAGAGGTGTCTGGATGAGGAGCTACGAGATATGGTTTAGTGGCTTGTGGTAGCAAGGGTAATGGGAGGATGGTTGGACTAGATGATCTTGTAGGTCCTTTCCAACCTTGTGATTCTGTGATTCTATAATTATCCCAGCAGGAAAGTAATGCAGACCTACTTAAAAAAAGCAATCTTTGTGATGTTATCCTCAGAGAGGAAAGAGAGAGGAGTGGACTCACAGGATGACATGGTTGGGCATCTTAGCCTATAGTTAAGTTGATTGCTCTCAAGGAGGGACAGTGCTCACCCTAGACCTCTAGTGATGGGGTCACATGGGCTGCAGTGACACCTGCTCTATCAATGGGGCTCCCACTGAGCAGCCACAACAGCTGCCCAGTGAGCATCTCACCTTTGTCATTGCTTCCTCCGACATACTTGAGGAGCTTCAGCGCTGCTTCCTTCGAGGCTTCGTCGAAGGGCTTCCCCGTCACCTCCACCACAGCAAACTGCCCACCTTCACACTCCCTCTCCTCGTAGCTGAGCTGCTCCTGAGGGAATTGGGATGGTTTAGTCTGGAGGAGGTGCAGGGGAGACCTTATCGCTCTCTACAATGACCTGAAAGGAAGATGTGGCGAGGTGGGGGTCGGCCTCTTCTCCCAGCTAACAGTGATAGGATGAGAGGTGATGGCCTCAAGGTGGGCCAGGGGAGGTTCAGGTTGGATATTAGGAAAGAGTTTGGAAAGAGCGGTGCTGCAGCGGCACGGGCTGCCCAGGGAGGTGGTGCAGTCACCGTCCCCGGAGGTGTTCCAGAGCCGTGTGGATGTCGGGCAGTGGGCACGGTGGGGGTGGGCTGATGCTTGGACTCCGTGATCCCAGTGGTCTTTTCCAACCTTAGTGAGTCTGTGATTCTGTGACGGCGAAGGACGGAAAGGGGAAAAAGAAGAAGCTGTCCCCACCCTTCCGAGCCCGCAGGCAGGCACTGCCCCACACCCCGTCCCGGGCCGCTCAGCCGCCGCCGAACACCACCCAGCTGCGCAAGGAGCGGCCCCGACGGCACCCCGCGGCCCCGAGCTGGGCCTCAGCGCCCGCCCGCCCCGCCGCCTACCTTCTCCCCCTTGCTCAGCACCCGGTAGGGCCACGTCTCCACCGTGCTCAGCAGGGAGTTCTTGATCATGCCCAACATGTTGCCGTCTGGCCCGGCCCGGCCCGGCCCGTCACGCCCCGGGCGAAGTGGGAGGGCCCGCGGGCGTTGCGCCGCCCGCATCGCTCAGCACGACCGCCAGGGCGCGCCCGCGGGCCACGGCGGTGGCCCCGAGGGTGGAAGGTGGGGGTGGCCGAGAGGGGTGCGTCGCCGTGCGGGCACGGGTGTTTGCTGGGGGAGAGGAGGAAGCTGGGGAAGGGAAATACAAGGGAAGGGACGCACCGATAGGAGTGTGTAATGCTTAGCGCACTCATCCTTAAAGAGCGGAAAATAAGGCGGTAATCGCGACGTTAAAGCATTTCCCTCTAGAGAGAGACTTGTGAGCAGACAAAGCAGTTAGAGCGGCTGGACGTGACCATCTGATCCAGCCTGACGTGGGCTGTCACGCAGTGAGTGACAGGAGCTGCTATCCGTGGCGACAAGGCCACGGATCCGCTCATTTATTTACCATTTGTATAATTGGGTTCATTCACCATTATTCGAGAAGTTCGAAATCTGTAATCCATGATGCGTGCTGCAATTCACTTGTTGTTCTGTTTGCTTTGGGGGGGGGGAAACAAAAGAGAAGTGAATTTCTCTCCTGAAATGGGGAGTTTTGCCAAAAATAGCAGTGTGCACCTATCTGTGTAGCAATAGGTTGGGTCAGACCAGATGTGTATCTTGCCCAGTCCTTTGCCTGTGGCAGAATCTACAGGCGGACATCCAGGTAGTGGCTCTGAATGCAGAACAAGGAGGAAGAGGCTGATGAGGACTTTCTCTCCTCTTATTCCCTGTTATTTGGGTAAATATATTCTGAAATAAAAGTAGTCTGCATTTCCTTAGAAATTAACACGAAAGCTTTGCCTGCAGAAATGATGATGAAAGCTTTGACTGCAGTCATCATGAAACAGAGGAGTTCAGGATCCATAGGAGGATCCTTGCTAGGGTGATGTATAGCAAGCTCACTGCACTGGACTTTAGGAGAACAGACTTTGGCCTCTGTGGGGATCTATCTGCTTGGTAGACGACTATGGGATAAAGCCCTGAAGGGAAGAGGGGCCTAAGGAAACTGGTTGATATTCAAGAATCACCTCTTCCAAGCTCGGAAGCGATGCACCCCAACAGAGAGGAAGTCAGGCAAAAACACCAGGAGGCCTGCATAGATGAACAACATGCTCCCGGCCAAACTCAGACACAAAAGGGAGACCTACAGGGAGTGGAAGCAACAACGGGTAACCTGCATTGAATACAGAGAAATTATCCAAGCAACAAGGGATCGGATCAGGAAAGCTAAAACCCTCATAGAATTATATCTGGGCAGGGACATCTAAGAGAAAAAGAAAAGCTTCTGTAGGTATGTTGGTGACAAAAGGAAGATTAGGGAAAATGTGGTCCCTTTCTGGAAGGAAACTGGAGACCTTGTTACCTCCCACATGGAGAAGGCTGAGTTACTCAGTAACTTTTTTCCTCAGTTTTCACTAACAGATGCTCTAGCCATGCTGCCCAAGTCACAGAAGGCAAAGGCGTGAACTGGGAGAATGAAGAACCACCACTATATCAGAAGATCAGGTTCAAGGTCATCTAAGGAAGCTGCAGTTGAACAAGTCCATAAGGCCTGATGAGATACACCCATGAGTCCTGAGGGAACTGGAAAATGAAGTTGCTAAGCCACTATCCATCATATTTGGGAAGCTGTGGCAGTCCAATTGAGTTTAAAACAACGGCATAATTTATACATGGGAAATATTTACCAGTCTGTTTCATCCATCTCATAACTCTCCTCCACTCCCTACTCAACTCTTACATCCCAGCCACAATCTTCCTGTGTTACTTCTAGTCCATCTTGAAGGATGTCATATAAAACTACATGCTCCACTTTCCCTCTTGAAGGTATTGTAGTGTCACTGAACTATTTTCCATATACTCAGGCATTGGGAAAACGTAAAAACCTAGTCTGCATACTAACTGTTTATAACTGGAATGTGCCTGCAAAACAACTGTCATACCAGATTACCCCACACACATTTAGACATAATCCATTCCTCATTTTTGTTCTCATAAAGTGCTTAAAAAATAATTTATTTTTCTCTCTGGCCTCCATAACTACGTTTCAACAGATTTCAGGCATGCCATTAGCTACAGCACTGGATGGAAATCTCTGTATTAAATTTACCTTTAGAGATCTGAAGAGTAAGCCCACTCTTTCCTCTGTTCAGTGCATAACTCAATTTCTGCACCGTTTTTTGTTACCAGTTTTATTACCAGGAAAGCAAAGATGAGCTGAAGGCAAAGTACACTATGTACACCTGAGCTTTGGGAGTATGTAGTTCTTCTTTTTCTACAGGTCTTAATTGTGCTGAAGGGTATGGAGGTTGATGTTTGCATGTGGAGAAGATATTCTGTGAATAAGACATCACCTGAATTAGCAGCCAGACACCAATTGAATTACTGGTGATTTTTGGGACTAAGCTGTTTCCTAAGCTATTTTGGAAAATCTTTGTAGACATCTACTTATACCATTAGGTATGTAGGTTTTGGAGAAACATCACCTGTTTTCAAAGGGTCTTGGCAGAAGTCACTGTGATGTTGTTCACAGCGTCGGAAGTTATGAGCATATCTATTGCATAATGTTTTCGGTGCCCACCTGCAGGTAGCCAAAAGAAAGCTCATTGAAGAAGGTAGGTAGCTTTGGTCCCAAGAATCTGACATATAATCACTCTTGAAACAATATGCATAGTCCAAGGTTATCCAACCCTACTCACTCTCTGAGCACGTGAATAGGGCATTCTTTGCATTGGTGGAGAATAGGTTAAGGCTATATTTTAAAACATAGCTTTCTCTCCCCCTCCTTACCCAGCTGGAAGTGCGAAGCCCTAATCTATCTTCCTGCATTCATCCGGCATTCAGCACTTTTGAAGATTGAATTCCCCAGCTGTTTCTGACAGAGTGCTGTGAAAATAGGACAGAGAAATTCAGCTGAACTTTTTAAAAAGAAGCTTACCCTGGTAAGCAGGAAGAATGACAGCATAACCTAAAGGTATTCACACTCAAGTAGACCGAGTTTCTCAACTTATTTTGCACAGGACACAAAACAACCATCATTGAAGACCAGGGTCAGATTTGACCTACTGAACTAGGCTTGAAATAAAGCAACAACATGCAGAAGTTCTGGTCTCCTTGGTAAAGTCATCGTGTATGTGCTTTGGTTTATTCTGTCTAGCAGTGTCCCAATGAGAAAGGCTTAAGCAGGTGCAAAAAATAAAGGTTTTCCTTTTTTTTTTTTTCTGGTAGAGAGTTAATTCCTCTGAAGTCTCCTCCGCGCAGGCAACCTTCTCCTGTGCATTGGGAGTCTCCGCAGCTGAGTATTTCCACGCCTCTGGCTCTGCAGAACGTTAATTCGGATGGGAAGGACAGCTTTGTTGATGACATTGAGCCTTTCATTCAGTTCTTCTAGCCTTTTCCGTATTGCCTGGACTTCCCTCACAAGATTCTCCACAGCTGCCGAAACAGGGCGCAGACTGCAGAGAAAGTAATACAGAAGAGTAACTCTGAGGACAATTCTTGAGCATGTAAAATAAATTACCAGGCCTTGTGTTTCTTGAAGCAGGGAGGTCCCTTCATGCTGAAAGAGCTGCAAGCAATTAGTTAAAAGATGCTTTAGCACTTCCAAAACCATAGCGCTGGTCCATTAATAGACCAGCTTCTCCTCGCTGCACTATGGCCGAGTCCATTAGTAGATTTGTAACACAATTCATTTTTCCAGCTGAGGTGCTGAGGACAGAGTAAATTTTATTCAGAGTAATTCTTACAGTCATGGCAGTTGGGAATATTTCCCAATAAAGATGAGCAGGTTAGTCACTTTACTACGGTGCTCAGAGCTGCCAGCATAACAGATACCAACAGTCGGATTCATCTCCCCACACTTGAACAACTTGAAAATTAAGGAAGATTAAACCTGGTTGAGGCAGGACAGCCAGGGGAAGTCTAAATCTTGCCTCCAGATGAAGAGAATTACCTGGAGATCTCCGGCAGTAAAGACTCTGGGTTGTTCAGCAGGATGTGTTTCATTTGCCAGAAGATGCTGTTTCCCCATTTCTCAAGTGTTTGAGTAATGCTGTTAATGCCTCCTATGTTGACTTTGTCAGCTAGGTTAGCAGCATGGCCATGGAAGGGAGGAAAATAAGTTTGACAGAACAAGAAAACATGAGCCAATAATCTAATTTTAATTCCCCTCCCCTTCACCTCAACTGTGAGTTGCAGTGAAATGCCAAATATTAAACATATGGAGGATCTAAATTAAAAAGCAGATAACCCTCCCTCACCACATATTTCTCTGCCTTCTGTTGCCAGAGTTTTCTGCTGTCAATGGATGCCCCAGCTGACTATTTCTAAAATCATTCTTCTCCAAAAATCTCAGCAGCTACCCAGGAATCAAGAAAGAGCACTCATGAATGAGCAGTATGTGTCCCACTCCAAGGACAATATAGGGAAATCTTCAGCCCTGAGTTAGCAAATACCTCCCATGTTGACCCACCACCACCTCTTACCGCCTTCTCTGTAGTCCCATTTCAGACTGTGGTCCAGAAAGTCCTCCTGGGATTTACTGCAGGGCAAGAGGATGAAGAAGAGGAAGAGAGGAAGAGTCACCATGATGGTGGTTCGTAGGACCTTGACTTTCCCCTGCTCTGTGGAGACAGAAAATCTTGCTAGCTGCTTTATTTCTCTCTTTCCTCTCTGTCTCCCATCTGTGACCTGAACACCAAATTTCTCTCTGGTAGTGTATTTCTTTGAAACATTTTTCAAGCTGCTCAGCATGGCTTCTACAGAAGCAGAGGGGCTTTTTTTCATGGGCACAAAGCACCTTACTTTTTTTCAAGCTATAGGGTGGTATGGAGATGCTTCCTCGGTGGGCAGCAGCTGGGAAAGTAGCTTCATTTCGTATGTAGCCATGCTAGGATAGCACCTAGAACTTATTAGCTGTAAATGTCATGTGAACGTCATGGGGAGGCATTAGGAGGCACAGAAATAGTTACACCCCCGCTTTACAGTTAGAGAAAGCAAGGCACAAACTAGCAAAGCAATTCATCAAGGATTTGACAGGGGAAAGAACAGGAAATTGTTCTCTTTGACCTTATCCACAACTCAGTGGCATAACTGAGATGTTGCCTTGTGATGGGGTCTCAGGGCCAAAATACAAGCAAACAAACACCTAAAAAACCAAAGCCACATGCTGTCTCTACTTTACCCTGGTGCCTGGGGGGTCTGTTCCTTATCTTTCAAGTTCACCATCATTTCAAAGCACACGGAAGTCAGCCCTAACCTATAGGTCCTCCTGGACATGTACCATTTCTGAATGCAAGGGAATAGGTTAGTCTTTCCACAGCTTCTTGTCGTGCTAATTTGTTATTCTGACTTGAGTATGTAGGTCTTCAGTGTTGAATTTAATATCCTTTTTTTTTTTTTTTATGTCACAGACAGCTGTTCTGGTAGAAACTGGCTGGAAATATCAATTATGCACATATTGCACACAGCAAACAGAAAATACGCATTGCCAAGTTCATGAGTTTTAGTGATGATTTCAGTCATCTGTAGTCACAGTGATGGAGAAGCTTGTGTGAGAAGCAGGCACATTCAGAAAACTCAAATTATTCCCCTGTTTGTATACGTGCATCAAAAGTCTAAGACCTTGCTGCAAAATATGAGGACATCAAATTGCTTTTTTACTATCATATAACCCTCATCTTCTAACCATCTGGGAAGAATTCAGCCACCTCAAAACCTATTGGGAGCTGTACCAAATAAAGCAGAACATAAATAAATCCTTTTACTTTGCACTGTTCTTACATTTAATCACTTGTGTATTTTAATTGAAACTGCATTTATTTTCCCATATATTCAAATACAGGAGTATGAATATAGCCATGCTGATGGAAAATGTCTTGCTGTTCTAAAAATATTACTTTCCACCTGTCAGGATGTATTTTGCACTCAGCATTCTTCTTCTAATTGCAGTGTTCATTTAAAGGAAAAAGAAAAAAACAAACACCAAATTGCCTTCTTCCTATCTCACACGTACACACACCTCTTCTTCCTCCCCCAGCTCACCCAGAGCGAGCTGCCAGAATGCAGATCTCTAAGAAAGTTTGATGATGTCTCTGAGGCACATAAAGAAACAGTCTCTATGGACCTCCTTGAAACTCTTTGCACTGACACCTCAACAACTCTGCCTCTCCGGTCTCCCAGATAAATACTCAAGCCTTTGGACTTTTTTCTTTTTCTTTGTACGACTATGTGCTGCACATCCCTTTTTAATCTTCCCTGATGGTAAAGGACTTACTAGACGCCAATGTCTCTAATTGCAAATGATTTTAAAATGCTGCCAACAACAAGGAGACGGTGTGGCCTTCCAGCTCATTTTAAGACATCCTGAAGGGATTGGCCATTCCTTACCCTTTCCACATTCCACCTGTTTCAATACCCTAGGGCTGGGATACTTTGATCTTTCTGTATTTAATAAAAGCGGGCTTGTGATGAGTTCCACCTGCATCTGGTACTGAAAGTACAGCCGACTTGACCTCGAACTTTTCAAAGCATCAAGCATCCAAATGGATCACAAGACCCACACGCTCTGCTTGCAGAGTCCCTCGTGGACCGGTTTCTTTGTAGCTTCGTTATCGCATTTCTGAGTGCCTGCTGTAATTTGATATCAGGATAAACATCAGGTTGTAATCATTTTGAAACAGGTTTCTGTATCTCAGATACTTACACGGAAATCAAGCTGTCTTCTCTCTCTTAGGTGGAACTGTAGAAGGCAACTGGATATTTGCTAGGAAGATTTCTAGCAGAAAAAGTCTGCAGGGTCATCTGTAATAGGAACCAGATGCCAAGCCCAAGTATGTCTTCAGAACTGTCACAGCGTTGCACTGGAAAATACTGTCAGGGTAGAAAGCAGATTCACAAACACTTGCACATTTTTGGATGAAAGCTCTAAGTCTAAGTCTTTTCTAAGTCTAGAGAATAGCAGTGAGGTAGTAGCCTGTTACTGCTACTACTAATTACAATAATATGGCATGTTCTCTGACAGAAAATTACATCATGTTCTGTCCTTGGAGTGGGGTAAGCACAGTGATTCACTGCCTTCATGTGAAAGCAATGAGGACAGACACATCTCATTATCACGCAATATTTTTTTCTTCTTTTCATCTCTTAGTTCCTCACTCCAACATGATAGAAAAGCTCCACAAGCCAAATAGCCTGAGCACAGCACATTCAGGGTAGCTGTTGTGCTATTGAAGCCTGAATCCCTGTCCCAAAGCAAAGGAGCACTGCCAGAATCTGAGCACCCATCCCTGTGCCCCTTCTGTTTCTGGCTGCTACGCTCCATTTCCAGTAAGCACACAGCAGGGAACTATGACAGAGCACTGAGATTTCATTGGTACCCACCCCAGATTTCGGCACACAGAGGGAAAGCAGGCAATGACTTGAGTTCCCTACCGCCCATGGGCTGTGCTGGCTGCTAGGGTGTTGGGGAATCATCCAGGTTTTGCTCTCCCGGTGCCAAACACAGCTTCCTTTTGGAGTACATGCTATCCCTGCCTCAGACATGTGAGATGTTGCAGAGTGATTCAGAGGTTGCCTGCCCTTGTGCAGCAAGGAGGCTTGAAACCTTCGCCTGCACTTCTAGATGCTCTGAACATACATTCTCCTGATGCCATCTGTGAGCATCCACTGTGTTAGATAAGCACGTGCGTGCTTTGAGGTGAGGGCTTTGTTGGTTAGAGCTAGCAGTCGCTGTGCTGATACCTAAAATGAAGGATTTTTTTTGCTGCAATATTGGGCTGCCAGTGAATTAGCTTTGTGGTTTGCATTTGAGACCTGTTCTACTCTCATAATTTTCCCAAGTTCCTTTCAAGCTGCTTTCAAACTAAAGCTAAAGAGTGATAGTGGGTTCGGGGGTATTTGCAGAGAAATAAAGTATACTTTTAAATGAATCAGGGAGTTTGTTCTCAGGTAAGTCATAAATGCATAAAATATAACTTTGGCCCCAACGGTAATGGACATTTAAACAACAAAGTAAGTGTCAGACTCTCAATTCTGTAAAGGATCTCAAGATACAATAAGGATGTTTTGGAGGCTACTGGAATTTTTCTGTCTTTATTTCTGTATAAAATACTTTAAGGATGTTTTAAGGTTATGTTACTTACACACACAGCACTGAAATTTTCTGCTTTATGTATAAAATCAAGGAAGTTTTAGGTGCTATGAACAAAACAGTTACACATAAAAAAAACATTTAGTAGCTGCGCACAGTCTCTCAGTTACTGCCAGTTCTGCTAGAGCTCCCAAGCTAGGATTGTGAAAAGACTTTGAGCTTTGTAGAGCTGAGAGCTGCCAAGGCTGTGAGTTCAGAACAAAGAAGGCGCAAGCCCTCCCTATGAAGCGGATGGCATTTGTTAGCTCTCCAAGCAAAAGAACGGGGTAGTATCAACATTAGCATATGGCTGCGGTATTATGTAATGGTGGAAAGATCAAGAAAAATGCCAAAAGCAATTTAAAAATTGGAGCCAACAATGTTAACCCAGCTGCTCTGATACATCTGGAATATCACCTGTTACAACAGCCCTCATGAAGAATCCCTTGGTTTAGATGCATGTGAGTTAAATGCTGTATGTTGGTACACATTCAGACACCCCTTTGGGTAACTCAGCCATAACAATACCTTCATGTTTTCAAGCTTGACAACAAATTTGACTCAACACCAGAGTAAAGGTAGTGCTTTTGCACATAATTAAGAGTAACACTGTTCATTTTCTACCTAGATGTTTCATGAGATCAGAGCACCCAAATCCAGGTGCAGAACACACATCCACTGTAAATCATGACATCAGTCAAGTACATTTGGAGGAGGTAATATACATTTTCTGCCTCTCCTCCAAGTGTACCTGCCTTTTCAGGATGTGTCTCATCTCCATCTTCCACTTAGAGCTTGGTGCTCCCTCCTAAGAAATTTCCTCTCTCTCCTTGGATAGGCAAACACAGTTCTGGCACTCTCCATGTCCGACTGTCTGTCTGTCTCAAAAGATCTGCTCACTCCTTCTCTCACCTCTGTTCTCCGGAAATGTAGGTAGCAATCCTCCAGCCTCCAAGTCTACACCACTCTGTACACATTCCCTCCTCTCCTGGAGTCCCTCAACCCAACAAGCTCTTCCCTAGGTGCACGGAGTCATCTCCTCAGGAAGAAAGCAAGCACTCCTGGAAAAGAAGGCAGAGAAGGGCATACAGGCATTACCTGCACTCTTGAGGACAGTCCTTCTGGGACGAGACTTCCAAATCTCTGCCTGCCTGCTCCTCTTCTCCTTACCACCCCCTCCGCATTTCAGCTTGCACTGAGTGACGTGTCCCTCGTCATTTCCCTGCTCTCTGCATTCCCACAGCCTTTTTGTGGAGCCAGCTCCAGCTGCACCTCTCCTGCCCCTCCCTCCCACTCCTGCAGGCTGGCCGTCCCCCCACACATGGCAGCCTCGTGGGAAGGGAAGGAGCATGGAGCCCCTTTGAAAGCAGCCCTGCCCACGAGGTTACCCCTATCTCTCTTTGCTGGTTCTTATAGGCAGTGCTCAGCCCCTCCGGCACAGCTATCCGCCTTCTCCTAGTCACACTTTCCACTATGCGTTGCTCTTCTCTGGCTGCTTGAACCCTCCAGCCATCCAGCCACGAATTAGTTCACCATGTTGTTCCTGCCTCTTAGCAAGCATGCCAATTAATTCCCTGCTGATTAGTTCACTCCCAAAGTGCTCTGCCAAATCTATTTCTGGTGGAATAAACAAGGAGGGATGAATCGGCGGCAGGGTTATTATTTTTTTTCCCTGCTCCTCCTCCTCCTCCAGGTCTGTGCCTGCCAAGGCAAACAGGCTCAGGTCTGATCAGCACTAGGCAAAATGATTCCCAAAGAAATGCAAGGTGTTAACGGGATGATTTTCATGAAGAAGGAGGTGAGGCCTCGGATCTGGTCTCATCTGTGTCACACTGACATTTTAGGGTGATTTAAGGATGTGCAGCCGCTGTGGCCCTCAGCAACACAGTTCCTGCACATCTAGGCTCATGACTAGACCTACGGCACTGCTGGCAAGTGCAGTGGCCAAATCTGCATTCTTCCTCATATTACTTATCCAGTATCAGCTGGCAACAACACCCTCTCTGCTTCCTGACCAGGCTACTCTGATTTAAAACCCTGCTGTCCACGGCCAAAATGTCTGTGCTAAGTAGTGAAAAAATAAAAAGGTGCTTTTCCAGAGGGTGAAGGACTGTCCAGACACTCAGAATAAAAATCCAAGTCCAGAAATAATGGAGCAAGAGGATGTGTGCAAGTGTTACAGTAAGAGCCGGATCCCCAGCTGGAATAGACTCAGCACTGAGGTAGCAGCAGGGCAGTGCTGGTTCACCCAAGGTGAGGAGGTGATGGGCAGGGAAACTGAGTGGGCTCCTCCTGAGCATGTCTATAAACATCAGCAAGTGCTTTGCCAGCACAGCTCATGGGAGAGATCCACAACCAGGCCTATCTGTTTCTCTGACACTGGGCACTAACGATTCAGGCTGCTCCTGCCTGCCCCAGTCCCACTGGCTCCACGGCAGGGAAATTTCTGCTCTATTACAGAGCCATGCTACTGAAGCAGCAGGACACTCAGTTGCAGAGTTATAAAACACCAGTTTTCATAAGCAGCACACAATACACAGGCTTAACACAAACCAGCCTCCGGAAGAACTGGAAGGTTGTTTTGTCAGGCTTCAAGTAAGTAAACAAAATGTCCAGGCAACAAGCAAATAACCCCAACAATCATCTGTCTCCAGCTGTTCCCTGTTTAACACTGGGCAAATGCAGTCTCATCATGCTGGGACACTAGGACCCAGATGAGCCCTGAATGAACCTGCTGGGATATCCAGATGGACACAGCAGGGCGCTCTGAGGCACCCCAAGTCCAGACTGTGCCGGTGAAGGGTTGTGTCCAACATCCCAGACTTTTGCTGGCAGCAGACTGTCTGTCTCTGTGCAGCTCTTGGGATTATTGGGGTAAAGAACATGAGGGAGCTGCAGTACTTCCCTTGTCTGCCTCCTGCTTGCTACCATCCACATTTCCAGCAGTGTGAATGAGAAGAACTGGCCAGCCCAAACACCACATTGAGGCTGGAGGCTGTGCTCAGACAGGGACACCAGCACCTGTTTGCCATCATTGTACTGAGCTAGGCAGAGATCAGGAATTTCATTAGTACAATCAAAGAGAAACTCAATGTTTCTCTTCTCCATTCTTTTCCTTTACCCTTTCCTTTTCCTTTACCCTTTCCTTTTCCTTTACCCTTTCCCTTTCCCTTTTCCATTTCCTTTCCCTTCCCTTCCCTTCCCTTCCCTTCCCTTCCCTTCCCTTCCCTTCCCTTCCCTTCCCTTCCCTTCCCTTCCCTTCCCTTCCCTTCCCTTCCCTTCCCTTCCCTTCCCTTCCTTTCCCAGGTTTTACTCCCTGAGCTCATTGAAAACTGTGCACTGCTAAAACTTTCCTGAAATGCACTTGCTATAGGTAGCAGAAAGCATGGAGTTCTCTGTACCTACATGGAGTGCTAGGAATGGTATCACTTCTGCTGTTTTGACTCATTTTTATTCTTTCTTCCTGTTAGCTCTTAGTACTTGATTGCATTTTATTTTGTTGTTTGAACAGGCATTTCCTATTTGTTGCAGTATCTGCTCACACATGAGTTCTCTGTCCTGGAGAGACTCAGCCAGGCACTGGAGTAACAAAGACAGTGTTCCTGGGTCCGCCCACATAGCCATGGTCAACCATACAAAGGAGAAGGGCAGGAGAAGAAAAGCAGGCAACAGTATTAACTTAGCAAACACAGGAGTGCGAAGATACAGGTTGGCACTTTGGGCTGCCAATAACCCCACTTTTCCTAACATGGGAACTTGCATGCATGTTCTGTGGGGTCACCGGACCAGGGATGAGATCAGCATAGACTCCTTGAACATCACTTTCCCCACTCTGAAGTTCATCAGCTACTTATGGTTCACGTATGGTTAAGCCTCCACATCCATTCTGTGGGAAAGAGCCCAGCAGAGCAGCAGGAAGGCTGACACTGCTGCAAGCTGCCTGTGGCTTTACCACTTTTCAGTGTGCATGATCAAAAGGTCAGCCACCAACTGGAAAGAGGGAAAAAAATGGTTACCTTTGAGGACCCATGCTAAAGGCAGCTCATCTTGGAAGCAGAAGGCAGGATCAGCAGGGATGCACCAGGCCAGCATCTGGCAGCCTGCACATAAGGCAGCTTGACAGAGAGAAACATTAATTATCGCCAAGGCCAGCTAATGAACCAGGACTGTGCAAACACAGAACCACTGTGAACCTACTCTGATCACGTAACTGTGCCAGATTCCATGTCATGAACCAGAACAACATGGCCTGGCAGTTTTTGACGCTGTGGCTTCGAACACTGTCTTCCTGCAGCCGGGTACAGACATGACAACAGAGCCTCAACAGCTCACTGGAAGGTGTATGCCCCTCAAATCCTACAGCAGAACTGCATGCACAATTGTTTCATCATGCAGCTCTCCTGGAGTGACCTGCTTTTGTTGGAGCATTTTCAACAGCAGTTTTACTGGGGCCCTTTCAGAATCAGGGAGCTCTACACAGCCACCCATACCCAAACACTGTGTTTGAAAGGAGAGTGTAAAAGTCTGTACATAGATCCAGGGCTGTCCCATCCTACATGTAGAATCTGGCATTTCTGGTGTTTTGGGATGAGAGGCAGTAGCATCAAGTTGTACCAGGGGAGGTTCAGGTTGGATGTTAGGAACAATTTCTTCTCAGAAAGAGTGGTGGTGCTTCACTGGAACAGGCTGCTCAGGAAGGTGGTGGAGTCACCATCTCTGAGGGTGTGTGGATGCGGCACTGAGGGACACAGGTAGTGGGTACGGTGGGGATCAGTTGTTGGTTGGTCTTGGTGATCTTGGAGGTCTTTTCCAACCTTAATGATTCTATGATTCTGTGTTTATGTGCGGGCAGGCTGGAGAAGGCTGAAATTTCTGGCAAAAAGTTGGGCAGTGCTGCAAACCAACTCAAACCTCTTCCACTGTTTATTTGTCCCACCCTTCACTAAGTGAGCTGGAGCTGTACAAGGGAAATCACTGTAAAGAAAGGTCAGTATTCCTCACTTGTGGGATGTTCACTGTAGGCTGGTCCAGTGGCTGAAGCTGAAGTTAAGACTTGCATAAGCATAACATAGATAAGAGGCTTGAGACTATGTGGTTCCATGTTTTTTGACTTCTAATACTTTTCTAAACAACCACATTGCAACCCAGGGCTCTCAGACTTACAAGCTTAAACCCCAGTATTTCATTTTTTCAACATCTCACATCTACAAATTGATTTAAAAAAAAAAAAAGTAAATAACAATTCATGTAAAAGCAACATTCACATAAATGAATGATTTATTTGTAACTAAAGTTTTATTTTCACAGCTATTTGATTGATATTAACACACTTGACAGGTCCAATTTAAATGCAAATCAGCTTCCATTTGCAATGTAAATAAGCAAAACTTCATTTTTCATGCTTTGCATATTATTAAACTCTCTGAACACTTTGCTCATCCACACAGTACCTCAAAAGCATCAGTTTTCACCACAGATCACTTGCTCTTGCTATCCTTTAGCCTCACAGAGACCTCAGGAATTGGGGAAGAGCCATTTTTGTGGGGATGCACGCATTTAAAAGTGGGTTATGCTGCACCATGAACACGTGAACTCTATAAACCACAGGCTCTTGCAGTGTATGTGTGTGTGCCTGGTGTTAGAAGACCACAAATGAGGACATCAGATTTTCCAGTTCACAGTTCTGGCTGTTTTCTGCTGTGTCCTTGCTCCCAGGTCTAATTAATGCCAGAAGCTTTTTTTTTTCTTAGAAAGAACTCTGCAGGATAGCTCTTATCCCTCTGTATCACAAGATTTTCTAAGTGAGACTTGAAAAGCATCCAGGATCTCTCTTGTAAATATTGACATAGTTACGGGATCTCCACTGCTCCTAAATCAAAAAGTGGAGGAGGAGAAATGGCAATATGGAACAGGACTTTGTACTCAGGAAGACCGAGACAGGAAGGAAAAAGAACAACTCTGATGGCTCCTCCATGTGCTGCTTCTGAGGAAAGTCCTGATCCGAGGCCTGCTGACATCAATGGAAACACTCCCAGTGGTACTAAAAGATTCTGGATGAGGAGCTGCTTCTCTCTTTCCAGTTCGTATCTGAGAAAAAATCAACCAATTCTCTTCAGACCACTTGGTGTCTCTCTTCCACTCCCTGCTTGCTACGAATGTATAAAGAGTTACAAAGGAAAAGGGCAGGCGTGTCATTTGTGGGAATGGGAAGACAGCAGCAGCAGCAGCAGTGGTCCAAGCTAGTCAGACTCTCCTCTCTGGTGTCAGACACGCATGGGGCTGTGAATGAGGAAGCTGGGGCATTATGGCTTTGGGGAAACCACAAAACTCTCCTTGCTCAACTTCCCCATTGTGGGAAAGGGAGAGTGCGGCCAAGTGCATCGGAAAACGCCCTGGTGGGCTTTTGTACTGTAATAATAAACTGTTGCGGAACAAAACCAAACCAAGATTTCTCCCAACCAAGAACTTCCCGTAAATGAAGGCGCATATTTGTACCAAAAATAAGTAAAGGAGTGTCTCTTTCTGTGTGAACCATAGGCCAACAAGAGTACTGCGCTGCCTGTGCTGAGCATGCCGTACAAGGCATGGATACGTGGGCAGTGCTTGATCACAGCTCACAGGCTGAACCAGGCCTCCCATCACTGCTGCCCTTGTAAAAGAACACGGAGAAAAGAAGGACTGGCGACTGAGCCCGTGAAGAGCTCCGTGGCGCAGGCCGCTACGCGGGCGGCCTGAGCGCTGCAGACAAACGCGGCGCTCGGCTGCGTGGGGAGCGCGGGCCTCCGGGTGGCGCCTGGCGAACTCCATTTCCCAGCATGCCGCGGGCGAGGCGCGGGGAGGTGGGGCTGGCGCGCATGCGCACTGCTCCACTCCAGCATGGCTACGGTGCTGTCCCGGGCGCTGAAGCTGCCGGGTAAGGGGTTTTGCTCCCGCGGTGGGGAGGGAGCGCAGCGCCGGGCCGCAACGGGTTGAGGCGGCTGCACCGCGGCCGGGCCCGGCTCTGGCGGCGTCGCGCACCGCGGGGGTGCGTTGCCATGGGGATGCGGCCGCGGGGATGCGGGGACGGGCAACGCCTGCGGGGCCGGGGCCGCCGTGGGAAGCGACGGGGCAGGGGTGGGTGCTGGACGTTGTCTCTGTTTTTCACCCCAAAAAAGCAGTGTGGAACGTACGTGTAAGTGTAATCATCTGGGTACGTGTCTAAAGGCCGCTTACCACGTCTTCATGGTTTCCAGCCAGAGATCTTAAGCAAGATGAAAGGATATTCAACAATAAGGGACTGCTGTGTTGGGAACCAGATCTTTCCAAGATAAGAAGCAGTCCAACCATTCTTTTCAGCTGGGGTATTACAAGGCTATGAAAAATAAAACGTTGCGAAACCAGAACTTGAGTTTGCTGGTTGCCCTTGGATGGGGTGGCACCGGGCTGGGGGCAGTGCCAGCACACCTGGCCTCCTGAGCATGTCCTGCCTCTGGGACAGCTGGGGGATTGATCTCTAAGGATCTGCAGGTGTTAGCTGACAGCCGCCTGAACGTGAGCCAGCAGTGTGCCCAGGTGGCCAAGAAGGCCATCAGCATCCTGGATTAGATCGGAAACAGTGCAGCCAGCAGGAGCAGGGAGCTGGTCGTGAGGTCACACCTCAAGTGGTGCGTTCAGTTCTGGGCCCCTCATTACAAGAAAGGCATGGAGGCCCTGGAGCATGTCCAGAGAAGGGCAGCGGAGCTGTGAGGGGTCTGGAGCACAACTCTGATAAGGGGCGGCTGAGGGAACTGAGATTATTCAGTCTGGAGAAGAGAGGGCACAGGGGAGATCTCATCACTCTCTACACAACCTGAAAGGAGGTTGTAGTGAGGTGGGGCTCGGCCTCCCAGGTAACAGCGATAGGACGAGAGGTGATGGCCTTACGTTGCACCTGGGGAGGTTCAGGTTAGATACTAGGAAAAAATTCCTTCTCTGAAGGAGTGGTGCTGCCCTGGCACAGGCTGCCCACAGAGGTGGTGCAACCACCGTCCCTGGAGTTGTTCAAGAGCTGTGTGGATGTGGCGCTGGGGGACATAGTGGGGCGTGATGGGGATGGGCTGATGGTTGATCTTGGTGATCTTGAGGGTATTTTCCAACTTTAATGATTCTATGCTTCCATGATCTCAATGGGAAGGAGTACACCGTGCATGAAGTTTCTGTAGGAAAATGCAAACAAGTGGATGTGTGTGTGTTGGTGTGTGACCACGGGCGAACCATAAAACAACATGGACAAAATTTCTCTTGAGATCTTCGTGAGTAGCGTGCTCTATCTGAGATGTGCCATTGGGAGGTGCTGATTTGAGAAAGAGAACAGACCTTGCGGCTGCAGTTGAGAAAGCAGTTCTTGTGTAAGTCTTTAGGTGAAATTGCATGTATCATACCTTGTTTGCACGGTCAGCCCCTGAAAAATGCAGCTTTCAACAGCAATGAGAAAGCAGAAAGCCTATTGCTATGGCTGTTTTTCCTGTTGCATCTCATTAAATTAATTACATCAATGTGTGGCAACTTGTCTCCCCGTGGACTCGGAGATACGTCTGCTGTACCCAATGATGGGTGCCTGCCAACCACTGAAACACAGAAGAATAAACAGAAGCCTGGAGCGAGTACAAAGGAGTCTGGAATCAGTATGCCATCACTGCAATAATGCACTGAAATTGCATTTATGTAAAGTCCAAGGTTTGCTCTTTTCATTCCAAAGTGAGTGCAAATAGATGTATTTCCAGAAAGTCAAAAAGAAAGAAAGATGGCAATTTAATATCTTTCGAGGCACTAGTAATGACTGTTTCATTATAAGCAGGACTCGATTCCAACACATTTCACCTCACAGGTGCCTCCTTTCCAAGTCGTAGCATAATTGATCTTTTCTTCTCTGGGAGATCCCAGTCTACTGCTGCAGGAGTCCCAAGAACTGCTGGTGCAAAAAGTACCATCCAGCAAACACACAGAGTATTTTCGAAGTCAGAGTGCATTTTGGAGGCCTGCTTCCCTTGAGAGTTAACAGTGGGGCATTTTCTCTCTCTTTGATCTTTGCAAATCTTCCGTTTTATTTTTTATTTTTTGATTTTTTTTTTCCTTCTCAGTGATTGCGAAAAGATTTAATAATAATAACCCAGAGTGTCATGACTGGTAACTTAACCATCCACAGACCACAAGCAACAGTTCCTCTGATTGTTGGTAACCACAGGCCACTGACTAGGAGCTTCTGTTTTATCATTGGTGTCATGGAAAAAGAGGAATAGAACAAGTTAGGTCGGGTCAGGAGAGAAGCTGTTTATTTGCGACAGCCGCAGAAGAAAACACAGAGCAGTAGGGAAATTGACCATTAATGTGAATGTTGTGCCAATACAGCACAAGGTTTGTATGCCCTTAGAGACCTTATGCAAAAGGCAGATAACAGGATGTGAGTTATGTAAGTCCGTTACATGCCAAAGGCCACAGAATGGCCCAGGGTCTGTTTTCTTTTGCACGGGATCATGAAGGTTACACAGTGATTCTTATTTCAGGAGATAGGCTGAGATTTTGATCAAGAGGCCCACTCAGGCCTTAGCATTTGATCTTCCACCCTGGAGATCTGAAAACCGCATGGAAATGTTGGATTTTCTGACAGCTGATCACGTAGCACAGAGGCAGCTTTAGCAATCTCTTGTTGGACAAACTGCCTTCCTACTTCCTGAGCCTTGTACTTGACCACAAAGGAAAGAATTTGACTTCAGGAGCATTTCTCAGTAAATCTCACTTCTCTGAATGGTGCGAGGCCGTTGTTCTCACGCAGCCTTCACTGCTGTTCACGTCTCTCTATGTTTTAGGTCACAGCAAATGACCTAAAACTCAGGTGAAGAGTCACATTCCTTCTGCTCTCCCTCCAGCCAGGTGAATCGTGTGTGACTGCCTCTCCGCACCACAGAGCAGCCTCAGGGGGCTGAGTTGAGCATGCCTACACCAGGTCTCCAGATGTGTTTCCAAAGCACCTACAGATCATTTGTTAGGGTTTTTTGTTTGGTTGGTTGGTTTTTTTTTGGCAGTGGGAAGTGAGCATTTGAATCCACTGAAGTTCGCTATGCAATTGGCTTTCCCATGGGCTGGGTGAGTGTTCCAGGATCTGGTTTTAGGGGCAGTGTCTTCCCTTAAGATACTTCAAACAAATCAGCTGGGAATTTTATGCCTTACCTTACTGAGCCTTGTGTGAGTATCAGTTAACCATCACTTGTGTCACAGCTGCTTTCTAGTCTCTAACAGATGGATTGGAATTCTTACCTAGTTCTTAGCAGAGATGTTCCTGCTACAGGATGTCATGGGTGTTTAACATGATTGTTGACATTCCCAGCATCTCAATTACAGCCAGCTCAAGGAGTGGGTGAGCCACAGTTTCAAGGTTCTTTCTGTTTCCTTGAGATCCAGACTAACTAAAGACAGACTAACTAGTGTACCAACTAAAGCTCATTCCTAAAAGTCAATACTTCTAGTTGCCCTGGAGATGAACAGCAGAGTTCAGTCTTCTGGGTTGATTGTTTGGAATTAAAACAACAAAACAAATCACAGTCTGTCTAAAGGGTAAGCGTGCTGTTAGGCTGTTGTACTCGGAGCACACCTGTTTCCAAAACTAGGAGTAGTGTGGTTAATGTCAGAACTGTCCACCTTTGATTTCTCAGGCCAGTTCTTTTGAAATACCGTTTACTCTTGGGTCAGCAGCATTTACTTTTCATACCACTCTGGGCAGTCTTGAACTGGCACACCTGGATCAGTAGTGAGATCCTGTAAATACCCTGCCAGTGAGACCTCTCTGGAATGTCTCGGTTTTGCTCAATTCTCTTTTAGCTCTGTCTGGGAAACGTACACTGCTCTCTCACTGCAGTCTCTCAGCAGACATCTGTGTGCTGCTGAGGTCAGGCATCTGTGCTGCTCCCAGGATGGAGCAGAGGTCCAAGAACCAAGGTCAAGACCTCTGAAACACACACCTTTTGAATGCGTGTTGTTTTAGGGCACAACTATGTGATACAGTGTCTCACAGGAATACACTGTGCCATAGGGATGCAGTATTTTTTAGCTGGGTGCTCTACCTCCACAAGGAGCAACTTCAATTTGGAGTATGTGTACCGGATTGTTTTGACTGAGTCCTGTGTGGAAGCGTATAGTTCAGAAAGGAAGAGTCCAATTTAGACCCTTTGGGATCCGGTTGGGTACCTTTATTTCATTCTGTTCACTGTGGCCAAGCTGCTTTGGCTGCTCCATTTGACCTTCGCTGGCACTGACAGTTTTTCTTTGATGCTAAAGTAGACACCATCATCTGTAAGTAGTACATGAAGGAGAAGTGAAGGTCCTTTTGTGGGGCAACAAATGAGAAAGAAATGAGATCCACATGCTGCAAAATAGATTCTGGTGTGTTGCACTAACTAGGTGTTACAGTTCATGTGGAACTGTGAGTCTTCCTTTTACAGAAAAAAACAGAATCATTAAGGTTGGAAAAGACCTTCAAGGTCACCAAGGCCAACTGTCAGCCCATCCTCACCATGCCCACTGACCACGTCCTCAGTGCCACATCCACACAGCTCTGGAACACCTCCAGGGACTGTGACTCCACCACCTCCCTGGGCAGCCTCTGCCACTGCAGCACCGCTCTTTTGGAGAAGCATTTTTTCCTAACATCCAACCTATACACCCTCTGGCGCAACATAAGGCCGTCACCTCTTGTCCTGTCACTGTTACCTGGGAGAAGAGGCTGAGCCCCACTTCGCCACATCCTCCTTACAGGTTGTGTAGAGAGTGGTAAAGTCTCCCCTGTGCCCCCTCTTCTCCAGACTGAACAATTCCAGTTCTCTCATCCACTCCCCGTAAGAGTTTTGCTCTAGATCCTTCACAGCTTTATTGCCCTTCTCTGGACACATTCCAAGGCCTCCATGTCTTTCTTGTAGTTACTCCAAGTAAGACGTATTATCTTAGGCAGTAAGAGTAACCAAGAGAGCCCTTTAATTTCTGTTCAGTAAAACTTTCTCAGCGTCTTAGTGCCTAAGAATGGTTACTGCTTGTGTATCTTTGCTAGTTATTTATGCCTTGCGTGTTTAACTTCAAGCGTCTTCAGACATAAGTTAGCTCCTTTCTCAGGTCAGCTTTAGGCAAAGGGAAATGAGACAGATATCTGGGACAACAAAATCCCAACTTGGAATAGGAGAGAGAGAAATAGACCGAAACCTTATAAACATCAGAGCAGTGGCCATGGCTCCATGCCCAGGCTGGTGGCTCAAGGCAGCTCCCTGAGACGTGCTCCTCCCCTCGTAGCTCAGGGCAGTGAGACTGCCTGATCTCTCCTACCCCTGCAAACAGATGGCCCTGGCCTTATGCCATGGTATAAGACCAGGCTGTGCACCAGCCCTCGTCATGCTCCCTGTGGCTGGCTTGGGCTAGGGGGAGAATCATCTGTGTCACGCATCCATGGCACAGGGGTGGGAGCTGGGAAGACACCTAGAGCTAAGGGACTTCCTCGTACCACCACCTGTATCAGACATCAGTGCTATGTTATCTCTCAGCAAGGCCGGGTACAAGCTGTCAGCTGTGGTGGGTGGGAGCAGGAACAGGGGGGAGCACTTGTTTCATACTGTAGGAGCTGAAGTGCTCCTTCTTACAGTGCTGAACCACGCAGAGCAAGTTGTGAGAGCATCTCTCATCTCTTCAGACACCAGAATATATACTGGTCCAGAAGAGTGAAATCACATACTTTGCCCTCATCAAGGAGTTAATATCCATTGATAACTTGCCTGCTGCTCTATTCCTGCTGTGACCCTTTCTTCCATCCCTCACGAAGCAGGACAGCAAATACAGCACCCGAGAAGGCAGCAGTGCTGCTTGGTCCAGGCAGGAGGAGCAGGGGAAAAGTGAGTTTCAGAAGGCTTCCTTGAAGGGCACAGCCTACAAGTGAACAGAGGCTGTGCTGGGATTAGAGTTTGGCAAGTGCTAAAGGAGTTCAGCCTCAAGTGAGGAGAGTGCTGCACCTTAGGCACTCAAGAGGGCTAAGCATGACTTGTGTCAGTGTGACTCACTGCAAAGCAGGAAAATATACGTATGTGTATGTATGTATAATAATAAAATAAACTGGACAGAGTCTTTTCTCGCAGCTCTCACTCAGAACTCACAGCTCACCACAGCCTTTTCTCCATTTAGGTCCTGAAAAAGCAAGGAGTGAACGCTTTGTTGTCTTTCTCCATCTCTTCCCACAGGAAAGAAGAGCCCGGATCTTGGAGAGTACGATCCTCTCACGCAGGCCGATAGTGATGAAAGCGAAGATGACCTCGTACTCAACATACAGAAAAATGGGGGCGTCAAGAATGGGAAGAGCCCCCCTGAGGAGATGCAGGACCCCGACTCCGACGTGGAGGTTGGGATGACGAAGCAACACACGTCAGAACGTGCACCCGAGGGTTATCCTGCAGAGGCGGCTGGCAGCTTGGAGCAGAAGGCTGCTCCCTCCCTCATGCCATACCTGCGCACAGCGGTCTTTTTGCTCACCGTGGTGATCTCGATGATTCTTGTGTTGGTGTGCGCGTTTCTAATTCCCTGTCCCCCTAGGGACTTGCATAACACCTGGAACCACAACCTAGGTCAGGGAGCAGGTGAGAAAGCCCCAGGAACAGCATCTGGCGTGGGGGAGGTGGCAGCTCCCAGGCTGGGCATCGGCGGGAGAGACCTATCTGGGAGAGCCAGCTCAGAACAGAGACCCTTCCTCACCACTGCAGATGCTCTGAGGTAAAAGACAGGAGGCTCTGTCCCGCTCACTCTTCAAGCCGAGGCCTGTGAAATCTGACAGCAGTAGATCACAAAATCTTGTTTCTGTCAACACCAAAAAGCATTTTGATTCTTCTCCCCATCCTGTCTTTTTGTCCAGAAGGCGTGCTCTGTTTCAGATGGAGATGCCCACTTTAAAACACAGTGCCTCCCTCTCTAGGCCCTGGGTTTCACCAGCACCTCCACGCTGAAGTGTGTGGGAGTTTGGGAAGAGAGGGATAGAGGTCTTTATGTCTCTTGACTGGCTCAACTAACCTCATTTCTGTTGTCTTGCCCTGCTTGAATCTGTAAATCAACATTTGGAATCTTTTATCATCCTATAGAGGCCACTGGTAACATTTCTAAAGTGTCTCCCATTCTGACCTCTGCAGTATTGTGAAATAATTTTTGCCAGGTCTAGATATGTCTCTCCCTCCTTGCTTTCTGCCCCGGCTTCCAAATCTAAGCCTTTCATAAGATCCCTGACTCCCACATCACCTCAGAAAGTGAAGTGGGAAGCAGATATTGTTTTTTTCCTTTTAGCTCCTCTATTTTCCCCTTTCTTTTCTCTGACCCAGATGCCGCGTTTCTGCCTTTCCACGCAATAAAAGATCTAGCCATGATGGGAGCTGCCTGGCATTGATCATTCCTTAGCAGACCCCACAACTTTTCTTTTGTGCCAGCCTTCTGCTCCCACTGCAGAGAGCTGGCTGGGTGGCTGCTTTGTCAACAGCGTGGTGGTTCTCTGTGACTGTTGTAGGTGGCGTGTTATCCCCACTGGAGCTGTGTGATGTGAATGGTGATGGGCTTCCTGACATCCTCATTGTCTTCACAGCCCTGATGAACGCCAGTGTCATGGGTAAGTGCCTTCCGCTCTTTTCCCTGTACTTGTCAGTACAGACCTTTGGGTATTCATACAGTGGTTGGGAAAAGTTGCTGCCACTGTAAATCCACTGTTCCATTTTTTATTTTTCACTAAACTGGCTGCTGTTCTGTGTTTGTGCTTTAACATGCTGTTTATGCTTCAGTTGTAGTTAGCAGTCACCTCTTTCCCCTTACCACACCTTGGGGTGAGTCCATCTCTCTGTCCTGTGTTTGTCCATCTCTCTGTCCTCGATCTGCAGGCAGAGATGAAGTGGTCAGAAAGCACTGCACTACAAATAGCAGTTAGAAATAAGGTGTTGGTTTTGTTTTGTTTTTTCACTTCGCTACTTCTCAAAGCCCTTCACTAAAAGACTCAGTTGTTCTACTTCTACCATTGTAAAAGCAAGGAGGTAGAAGTTCTGTAGAAAGAAACCTATCAGCAGAGAGAAAATTGTGCAGACTAAGTTTTATAAGAAGTACATGAGAGAGAGACTGTTGATGTGAAAGCTGTATTCAGTTTGTAGAGGTTGTCTTTGTGTTCTGTGTTTTTCCATTGCACTGTATTTATCTCTCTTTCATCACACACATATGTGCAGTGTTCAGCATGCTCTGAATGGGACTAGCCATACCTAGCTGCATCCTGGGCTAAAGCTGTGCTAGGAGACATAAAGCAGGCAGGAAAGCAGGTGTAAGCGCATCCCAGTCCTATACCCAGGTAGCTGGACGTCAGCCCTCCTAAAGCTTGTGCTCAAAGTCTTCATACAGCGTTTGATAGAGATGCTCTTTGAGTAGGTACCTGATGGACTAAGCTGTGACATTTTTAGCTGTTTATTCAGCTTGTACAAACTACAGCTGTGAGCTGCATTGAAGAATTAGGAGTTCCTGATCCCTGCCAACCCAATAAAAAGAATTTATGTTGAGACAACTGTTGAGCATAAGCCATGTGATTTTCAGTTTGACAAGTGGTTAAATGTGATTTAGAGAGTGGGCTCAGAACCTCTATGTAGTCAAGTCATGCAGAGTTTTGCCAGTGAAACAGGAGCCAACAGGAACTGCTGTTATCTTGAAATGTGCGGAAGTTCATATCCTAATTTATGGTATGAAAGGTGGAGATTACAATTCTATATAAGGGCAGGCTGAGCTAGAAGTTGCTGGTATTTGAAATCAGAGCCAACAGTCTATTGAAACAGCATGGGGCACCTTTTCTCACTATTATTTTATGCTAAGTGGTGAATTAGGAAAGGACCCTGAGTTACACCAATTTGTTGCATTCCATTTGTTTCTCACAACAACAATGACAAAAACTCATTTAAAATACAGCAGCTGCCTTGGGAATCGTCTAAGGCATCTCCTCAGTGGTGTCCATTGGCCTGAGGAAGAAGACATCGAAAAGATCAGTCTGGTTTAACAACAGAACGATTCAGCACAGCTAAGCAGGTTGCCCCTGGGAGGAGCTTGGTTCCTCTGTGCCCACCTGACCACATTTCTTGCTGTTAGCTCACGTCCAGCCACCAGCATTAATGTGCTGCCAGCTCATAGCCTAACTTATCTGAAGGTTGCCAGTAGGTTCTGCTGGCAGAAAGACTAAGCCATAGAGTGGGATTTGACCTTTGCTTTAAGGCAGCGTGGATAGAGCTAGCTTGAGCCACTCAGCTCCAGGAGCTAGAGATGGAATTCAAGCACAAGGACCAAAGGCAGTGTGGACATAGCCTTTGATGGCAAGGGATTTTACTCTCTTCCTCCTGTCTCTTCCAGGTGTCTCTACGCCCTCCGTGACAGTGGTGGCCCTTTCTGGTATGAATGGCAGCACCTTATGGTCCATCCAGCTTCCAGAAGAGACTCGGAGTGTGCAATGCAAAGGGCTGTCACTGGGGTCACCAGCAGAGCCCATCTGCCTTGTGACAGGAACAGCTAAATTTCTCAGCCTTCTTAGTGCTTCCACAGGTAGAGTCAACTACTAGCTTGTTAGAAAGATGCTGCTGCATTTTCATTTTCTTTGAAGGGCTAATGAGTATGAATGATTTGGTGTTGGCTCTTTGTAGTGGCTGTTATTATTGACGCACAGGGAAAGGTTAAAACACTGACGTTTTTCAAGTTATAAAAGGTAAAAGGGCATTCAAACCTTTGACGCTCTCTGGCAGTACCTCCACCCTACCATTTCAGAACTATTCAAAATGTTTATCTTGTCCTATAACATCTCCATGGCACAAAGGGTATACAAGATTTGTTTTCATCAACACATAGCTGTTAGTACAGCTCTGCACCTAACTAATGGCACTGAAAAGCTGAACACCAGTCTCAGAGAAGTTATGTAGACGTATGCTACAGCTAGATAAACTTTCCAAAGAAATTAGGCCCATAGAGGAATTGATTAGATATGAATGAATGCCACATTTTTAATCACTTGGTCACGTGCACCTTCATTTCTGTTTGTTCTGCCACATTTATTCACTGGCAGAAATATTCATAGATCTCTATAGGAGAACGTTTTAGGAATTAGAACATAGGATGGAGAAATACAGGAAACTTTGTGTTTAAGGCACAGATCCAGTCAATGAGCAGCAGTACGTTCTTTCCAAATGTTTTTAGGGATAGATCACGTGCACAGCTCTGTGTTTGCATTGTCGTGACAATAGGCAGTAGTAGCGTTAATAATGTGCGTGAATGTTTATAGGTTTGGCCTTTGGTTTCTTTGGTTGTGCAGGAGTAAACCCTGTCCTACACAGCAGTATCAGCAGCAGAGTATTTCTAAACTGATAGAAAAAGGAGAAGTGCTGGCAAAAGAATTATGGAGGAGTAAAAGCATCACATTTCATTTTGGGTGTTTATCAGCTTATCTGCAAAACAGGTTTTACTGAGTTTCCAGCTGGGTCCATGCTGGACTGCTGAACAGTTTGACATCACGTCTGCTAACATGCTTTCACCCCGGGGTAGAGTGAGCGTGCTATACCGGAGTGGCTATTTGCTGCTGGGAATTTAACGGAGACACAGATTTGCACTTTGAATATCAGAACTGCCCATCTGTTCTCTTTCCTGGCATCCACCTACAGTCTGTACTGCTGGCTGTGGAAAGCGACTGCTGTCTTGCAGAGCAGCATTCCTATTTAGGTTCTCCTTCCAAGAGTGAACCTCAAATATGCCCTGCTATTTCAGGAAGATTTTTGGGCTCAGGTCTGTTTAGAGAGACGCAGAGAAGGAAGCACAGCAGAACAAAGACACAACTCAAAGCCAGTCTGAAGAAATGAGCTTTGCTTCCCGCTGAACCTTATTCTCAGGGAAGAAGGAAAACAAGCTCTTTTGTTCCCTTCTTCAAGAAGGTTTTGTAGAACTGTCTGGGAATGCCCACTGGTTCCCCAAGATCTCTTTCATCCTGTTCTTTCCACAGGCAAGACCATCTGGACACTGAACTCCATTCACCTTTCAGATGGGATTTTGGCTGCTCCGGCTGCAACTCTTCCAGACGTAGATGGAGATGGGATTAGGGATATTGTTGTTCTGGCCCTCAAAGAAACACAGGTACAGCATGTCTGTGCTCAAGATTAGAAAGGACCTTGACTATCTAGAGGAAGATTGAGGAGCTCGATGTAGGAAGGTTATAACAGGAGATGCAAGAGCCCCTAATTTTTGTTCCCTTAGATTTACTTGAAAGGCACCTTCTTTCTTTCAGTGGATCAGAACAGTGAGATCAAGCAATAATGGCACTACCTGCATTTCTTATCAGCTGGGAATGAACAAAAGGGTTATTATTTATCCCTGGCTGAGACTTGAGAATTGTTTCTGCTCAGTGAATGCCTGATTTGAAGTGACTGGTTAGTAGCCATATAGAAAACCATGTTGAGATAGATCACTGGAGAAAAGAGCACTCAGCTGACCGTAAGTAATAAGTAGCTGCGTGGTCAAGTGCAGATTTCCTCAGTGCTCATCCCTCCCCATGATTCTAGCATAACTATTCTTAGAGGAGTTCAGTTTTTTGAAGTCCCTTCCATCTTTGATGCTTTTGCAGACAAGAGAAAAGCATGAATGTAAGAATCCCAGTAAGCCAAGTTGAGCAGAGGGACCACTAGCTAGACCTTGCTGTGGGAAGAAAGAGCAACAGAGCTTCATGCTGTGGGTACCAGGCAAGATTCTGAGAGCACAAATGTGTGAAAGCACCGCCAGAAATCTCTACATCTCTGTCTTTGCAGCCTGATGTGTTTTTCGTCTTGGTGTCAGGAAAGACTGGGGCTGCTTTGGGTGGGCCTGTGAAGTACAATGTCATTGGAGAAGGAAAAGTAATTGGCCCTCAAGTCCATATCACCAGCCGGGGAGCCATCTACATCTTGTTTGGTTTTGGTAAGATGCACCGTGACTCTCAAGTACTTCACCTTTCTGAAAAAGAACATTATTTTTACCTAAATTGGCTTAGAATATTTCTGGGTTGTCTCTACTATGCCTTGCACTGTAAAATCTGGGAGCAGAGGGCATGGGAAGGAGTCTCACTGCTATGCACTGGAAGAGTATCGATGGAGTACCTGGAGTACCTTTAAGCTTCCCGAAGCCAACTCTGACAGTGGTGCATCATACCAAGGAAGATGCAACTCTGGGCTTTCCTTTGCGTTCTGGCATAACTACAGAAGTCCAAAGGAACCTCTGCGTTACTATGAAATTAACCTTTGCAGGCAGAGCTCTTCATCTTTACTCTTTCTGGCAGGTAATGTTCAAGCAATTGCCCTGAGGGATATCTTTACCCAAGCCAGAAACCGGGACAGCTTTCCTATGATGCTGCATCAGGAGGAGCCAGAGTGGGAAAAGCGCAGATCTGTAAACCTGTCAGAGCTCATTGACATTTACAGGTAGGAGATGAACTGATAGTCTTGCTTCTGCTGGAAGGGGAAGGGAAGATGTGCACCTTCTTGCACTCCTAGACACAGTTCTGTCCTTTCCATTCCTGGTTGTTAACAATACTATGGAGTATTGTACTCAGTACTGCCAAATTGTGGTCAGGGTCAGTCCTGATAGGAATAAAAGAAGGGAACAAATGTGAAACCCTACAGCCCATGCTTTTTATAGTAATTCAGGATGTTCAGAAGAGCATAGATCTGAACTTAGTCCACTTAACTAAGAAACAACAATGTGAAATTAACTTCAGTCATTGAGGAAAAGATGAAACTCTCCAAGAGCAGTTCAAATCTGAGGTAAGTTATTGGGTGGACAGGCAGGTAAATGCTGAGGTGCTTAAATACAAGCCTAGGAATCTCCTCTCTGCTTTCCATTTGTCCCAGTGGGGGTGTTGACTTCCTGCAGACGATAAAGGCACCTGACACAAACTGCAGCAACCTGCTCATCACCACCAAAGAGGGCTTGATCCTACTGCAGGGACAGGACCTGGAGCCCCGCTGGACCTTGGAAATTCAGAACATCAGCAGGTTACCTACTGGGAACATTTTTCTTTCTTTTTTGTTTCTGCATTGTTTCCTGCTTTTCACCTTTAAGTGCATGTGCTCCTTAGAAAGCAATCAAGAAAAACTGTCCAAGCGTGTGTGGAAATTTAAGAGCTGGAGGCATATGGGTACATTGATGCACAAAGAGGGCAAGTGGAGCAAAGAGCAAAAGGCTCAAAACCTTTAGAGCTATGTGTGAGTGATGACAAATCATAGAATCATGGAATTGTTTGAGTTGGAAGGAACCCTTAAAAGTCATTAGTCCAATTCCCCTGCAGTGAGCAGGGACACCTACAACTAGATCAGGATACTCAGAGCCCCTGCAGCTTGGCCTTGGATGTCTTCAGGGATGGAGCACCCACCACCTCTCTGGGCAACCTGTGCCAGTGCTTCACTGCCCTTACTGTAGAAAAAACCGTTTTTTTTCTCATATCCAGTCTAAATCTCTGCTCTTTCAGTTTGAAACCATCTCCCCTTGCCCTGTCACAACAGACCCTGCTAAAAAGTCTGTCCTCTTCTTTGTTCTAATAAATGAAGGGCTTGATACAGACATCCAACATTAATGTCTTGACTACTGTGGCACTGGAGCTTAGGGGACTTCTGGTGTGTGATTCAGCCCGTCTGCTGTCCACAGCTGCCAGTTGCCAGCTCAGTGGAGAGGAGCAGGTGCATTAGTGATGCTAAGTGTTAGAGGTGTCTGAATACGCCGCATGGATCTTAATCTTCCTTGAAAGCTGAAAATCAGCACACTGATGGCAGTCTGCCATCTATAGTAAATGTAAACCTTGAAATAATATTTCTCATCCTCTGACTTCACATATAAAAGTTAAGCAATTTGCTAGACCTAATGGGTTGATAATAACTGGCAATTTCAGCTTTCTGAGTGCTAAATGTTTGCAAAGGGCAGCTGGGCACAGTTGAAGGAAATTATGTGGGAAACAGATTGCTAGCTCTGCTATTTAGAGGAAAGAAAGCAGCTCTCACCTCAGTGTTACCTGTCAACAGCTTCTGTAGGAGGAAGGCATAGATTCTTCATTAAGAAAAAAGATGATCTAGATTTGATATTCTTACGCTGTGCCCAGGCTTGAAGGCTGGTGGGTGACATAAGCAGTGGCTTTAGGAATGGGTTATGGCAAGTTGATCTCAGTGTGGGGAAAGGTAGTGAACTAAAAGGGTTTTTATTCTGGAGTCTGCAGACTTTTGCGTATGGGTCAAGTTTAAAGGGTAAGTGTATGCTGACTAAACAAAGCCAGTTCACAGATGCTATAAAATCAGTAATATGCAGGAAACTTCTAAATGAACCAACTAATTGGAAAATTTGTAGGGATTCAAATCAAGAAGTGTTGAAAGACGCTTTTGTTGTTCCATTCACTGAATCGCAGAATAGTTGGGATTGGAAGGCATCTTTGGAGATCCTCAAGTCCAAGGTCTGAGGTGTCACCAGAGAGTCAAACAAGCTTAAGCCCAGGTCACCATCAGACAGAGTGTACAGAGCCAGCTGACAGCTCCGTCTTGCTCCAGCCAAGCAGACTAAGTCCATGCCTTTGGGTGCATTCTCCAATAACAGCCAGGCTGCTGCAAGTGTGCTGCATTTCTGGATAGCTTTTGACAAGATCCCTGGAAGACCATAAAGGACAACCAGTAGTTATAAAACAAGAACGAAGTTCAGAGACCATGAAATTGTGTAAGCATTTGAAAATTACGTTGTAAATGGATGTTTCAGATAAGAGAGGATTAATTGCTGGTTGCTGTGGGGATTAGTGTTGGGCAGGAATAATTACTAGCCTTCTGGTTCATACAAGAAAGTGTCCAGGGGATTTTTCAGTTGATTGGTAGCATCTAAAATACATATGCCTGCCTGCATTCAGTGTGTGGAATCTGCCACTGACTGTAACCCTCCAGCGGTATGAGAAGTGCCACATCAGGAGAGAGTTTAAATGAATGCCCATAGAACAGAATGGCCTACTGCTCCTTTTTGGTACAGGACATTTCTTAAGTTATAGGAACGTGTCATGAGACTGCCTCTAAATCACTAGCTGTGGTTGCCAAAGGTATTTATAAAGTGTGTTATGTTAATAATAGAATAATAGAATTGTAGAACATCCCGAGTTGAAAGGGACACCTGTGGATCATCGAGTCAAACTTGTGGCTCCATGCAGCACCACCCAAAAATCAGACCAGATGTCAGAGATTGTTATCCAGATGCTCCTTGAACTCCAGCAGCACGGGGCTGTGATCACTACACTGGGCAGCCCGTCCCATGCCCACCACCCTCAGGTGCAGACCCTGTCCCTGACCCCCAGCTGCCCCTCCCCTGACACAGCTCCATGCCGTTCCCTCGGGCCCTGTCGCTGTCACACAGAGCAGAGCTCAGCGCTGCCCCTCCGCTCCCTGTGAGGAGCTGCAGCCGCCGTGAGGCCTCCCCTCAGCTCCTCTGCTCTGCGCTGAGCCAACCAGAGGACCTCAGCCTCTCTTCATATATCTTGCCCTGTAGGCTTTTTATCAGCTTGGTAGCCTTCCTTGATGCATTAAGTATAGATAGTCAAGCCACTGCTGTGCTGTGTCATTACTGTTAGAAAGCCATTCTGGTCTGCACATCTTGAAGAGGAGGCTGGAAAATCTGGAGAAAAGGGCTGGAAAAATGCTTCAGCGTGAAAGATTTAAGTTAGCGTGCTTAGATGATGAAGCCTGAGAGATGAGTTCATGTGTGCATGTAAGTAACAGGAGCTAACAGGGATTTTAATCTTGCCATAGCAAGAAAAGTGCTTTGGAGCAGAAGCTGCTCATGTTCCAGAAAATGAAAATGCAGCCATGTTTCTGAGGATGAGATTAATCATTGGAACTGACTGTCACAAGAAGTGATGAGTTTATCTTGTCTTTGTATTTCCTCACGGCTGGGAACATCTAGCCAAACTCTGGTACTTGGTTAATTGGATAAAATACAACAGTGTATCATAAACAATAGGAGGAAGGGCATGGTCTGGTCATCTTGCCTTGCCCTTTGAAACGGAATTCAGAGGAATCATGTATGCTTCTTAGGTCCAGCTGTGCTGAATTTAGGGAAGACAGAAGTTAGACTCAGAAAGCCAAAGGCAAGTAAGGTGGTTAGAAAGCGCTTATAATAACAGATATTCAAGTAATAGTGTTAAGTTGCCCAGAAGGGAGAGGATAAAAAGGAACTTTTTAAAAACTGCTTTGAGCAGGAGGTCTAATCTCTTGATGAATTGTGAAAGGTTTGGGTAATTTTTTATGACTGTAGCGAAACTGTACAGATTCTCATGCTAGGGAAAGAATAATACAGCCATGCCATAGGGTGATAAACAAATGCCTACACAGCCCAGCAGGGATGCCCTCCCCCCCCGCCCCAGTCAACTCTGAAGAATGGCCAATAAGTACTATGAGCCGCTTAATCATTTTTCACTCTTCTTATCCACCAAAAAATGGTTTCTGCCAATAAGAATAACTCTCAGTGGATGAAATATTTTCCTTAGTATGGCAATTACCGCCTTGGTAAGAGTCAGAATGGAGGATGAAAGCAATTCCTCTTTTTCTGTCATAGAGCTGAGTGTTTCTTTGTTCACGTTTGCAGCCAGCCTGTGCTGGGGTACTTCAGTGCTGATCAAACCCTGGACTTCATGCTGCAAGCACAGACCGGAAATGGGAAGAAAAAGGTAAAACAAGAGGTGGCAGAGAGGGCAGTGGCAACTTAAAAGTGAAGGGGCCTGGGTTGGAAAGAACAGTGATTCTCTACTTTTGGCAGTTCCCACTTCTGTGGCTGTCACTGGTCCCTGTGTGGCCCCAGGCCTGACAGAAAACAACGCAAGGCTGTGCCAGCATAAGGGGAGTCTCTTTATGCCTGCACCTGAGCACCCATTAATGCTACATCTCTTTCTCTATCTTGAGGTGGTGGTGGTAGATGGCAAATCTGGCCTCCCTGTTTGGAAGCAGGAGCTCCCGTGGCAGAAACAGCAACTTGATGCACTATCAGTCATGACTTTGGACAAGAAATCTGTTTTTCTCTTCTGGGCTGATGAAGCACAGCCTGTGCTACACAGTTTGGTGAGCAGCCACCCTTTCTTCACTTTGAGTTTTCTGTGAGGTACATGTAATCACTGTCTTTTATTCCTAATGTAATTAAACTCCAAACCTGCTATTTGAGACTGCTAGGGACATCTTTTTCTCTTGCTTTCACTTGGATAGACTTCTTCGAGCCTGTACACAGGAGCATATGTATGATTTTTCCACCAAAAAACTTCATAGACTGAAAGCTCCCTTCCACAAAACCAACATTTTCTGTGTTATGAAATTAATTTTTTTTTTCCTGCAACACTGAGATTTTCTGCCTGCAACTTTGTTCCCAGACACTGACGGATTCTTTTCAGCATGCCAACACACAAGTCAGCATGGAATCCCAAACTTCCAGACTGTAACTTGGCCAATCAAGCCGGCTTTCACAGAGCCAAATCTCAACTTTACCAAACAGAGGCTGGGGAGCAAATTTGGTTTAAGTTTTGCAATCTTTCAGCTCTGTGGAAACAGTTTTTGATTCTCAGTACCAGGCAAAGGTAGCACAATGTCAGGAAACATCTTTTTTTCTTTGGCAAGGCCTGATTGCTTTTTGGTAGTCATCTGTAACATTTTTATCCACTTCTCATTCCAACAGCATCCTGGTCCCAGATCTGAGCGCCCAGGGCTGCACCACCTTTATCTCCTCCATCCTGTTTTCCCTACAGTCCTTTTGGACCTCACCAATGCAACAGACAAAGTCATTGCTTCAGCAGGTGAGTTCAAATGGTGGAGAGACTACCTAGATTAAAAAAAATACAGAGGAATGAGGATGTAGCTGTGAGAAGCAAAGTGTAGTATAGTTGTGTGCTTAATTGCAGGTGGTATTTGAGATCCACCACTCACACAGACCAGCAGTGGGAAATCAGATTGCTCTTCCTCCTGAAGGAAGGTCCTCTCCAACTCCTACTTTACAGTGAAAGACCCACCAAGATTCTTGAACATGTTTAAACATGGAAAAGTCTGTGTTTGAATTCATGCATGCTTAATACCAGACAACAGTCCCTTGTTTTCTGCGGAGCACATCACCTCAGATACACTTCTGCCTTTGCTGGCTGTCCTCTCCTGCCCTTTGAGATAGCTGATGTACTGCTCTTTCCTCTTTCTTTTTGAAAGGGAGAATCCAAAATGTTTCATTGCATGTTTCCGAGGGAAAGTGGATCTAGATTTAACATTTACGAGATCTCACAGTCCTTGTTGGATTTCCTTTCTTTTTCTAAAGCGGTTCAACCAACAGCCAACTTGTGGAGCATGGCAGGATGCAGGATAAAAGATCAGTGCATATAGCAGTGAATCCAGTAGGCCAGGAAGCAGGGAGAAGCTGCTGCATAGTGATATGTCTAATCAGATTTGTATCAAAAAACAACTCAGTGAAGAACAAGTAGAATATTGTTCTTAGAGGGTTTTATTAGAAGCTGGGATTTCTGAGGTCTGTACAGATCACTCCGTGGTAACTGGAGTAAACTGATTTGCTCCTTCTTTAACAATTTACCCTTCTGTAGAGGTAACAATTTATGCTAGCAGGACTGGAAAGGAATGTTCTATTCAAGTGAACTGCACTAATTAAATTTGTACATCTCGTATGTCAAACAAAAAAAAGCACCTTGGAACCAAAAATTGCCATTGTTGATCTACTTTTCAGTGTATTT
The DNA here is from genome assembly GCF_016699485.2 of Gallus gallus. NCBI lineage: Eukaryota > Metazoa > Chordata > Aves > Galliformes > Phasianidae > Gallus > Gallus gallus. The sequence continues at coordinate 48,325,329 of NC_052532.1, forward strand.
CCACGGAAAGATTTCTATTTAAAATTGTTTTCCCTAATGAACTAAAGCTCATGCTATTGAAAAATCAATCTGAATACACCCTCAGTCCAGTGGGTGTTTGGAATGAGTGAAGGCCGTAAGATTTCTTTTGGGTGAAGCATAGTTATTATTCCTCACCAGTATTTTCTCTCTCTTTTTTGGTGAATCAGTTGGAATTAATGATCTCCAGAAGGATGCATTTCACATCACTGTGACAACAACTGCAACGTCTGAAAAACAGCCAGGATTTCTCTCAGTCAGCAAGCTGGGCTTGAAATGGGCCATGATGACACAGGGTCGAATGGTGTGGCTAAAGGACACCACCACTCCCAAAATCAGCCGTGGAGAAGTGAGGCGATTTCTTGCTCGGCTGAAATTTGTTGACTTTCCTCACAAGGTGAGATTGTACAGGAATCTTTGATCAGATGCAGATTGTTCGGGTTATATGATCGCTTCCATGCAGACAAAGTTATGTGCTCTCTATGAGGTGGGATTCAAATTGACTGCAAGATCAAAGGCTGCAAAATCAAAGACTGCAAAGGCTGTCCCTTTGGGCGTATACTGGACACAGTGTGAGGCCCAGCTGTACTTTAGCAGTTTGACAAGGAGGAGGATCTTAGAAAGAACCAGGGGTGACAGTCATAAAGGACTGAGAGACTCACAGACAGAACAGAGAGGTAGGGCAGTGGTCACTTGTTCTGACATGGCCAAACAGGGGTCCTCCATGGACCCTGTGCCTAGTGGTGCCTACTATTGCTGATGAGTAAATTAACACTTTTGTGTACTGGACTGAATGATAATGGATACTCGCTTTGTTTTTTGTTTCCCTTTCCTTTTCCAGCTCTAGCCCAGTAGTTCCTGAGATTTTGACAGGACCTATGACCTGCATGGGGAATAGAGGAAGCTGCTCAGGGGACATTCAGGAAAACTGCTGTGTAGAGGGAGTGGGAGCTAAAAGCACTTCCCCTTTCTTCAGCTATCTGGGGCATATTGCTGGAAGCTGGTTTATCCTTGGCAGATCTGTCCTGCATCAGATGAACCTTGTTCAGCATCTCCCCATCCATATGCTGTTCTTGCATGCTTCCTTCCAGGTAACATGGAAATGTGAATTTAGAGCTTGCACACACACACACACACACACACACACAAGTTATATATATGTATCAATTTATACAATATATGTATATTTTTTATATGTTTAATTTATGAACAGATTTAGGACACTCCTTTTTATGTCCAAACAGTATTCCCAGGCAGACAAACAAGCTCAAGGCCTATGGTGGGCTATGATAACTATGGGCAAATGATGTGGGTAAAGAACACCATCTGCTTTAATCTTCATATTTTTTGAGAGAAGCCTTTGTCTGGCTTCTGCCAGGCAAGTCTTGTCTACAGCCTTTTTTATTCTCTCAGCCCTTTTCTCCATCTTGTTGTCAAACTCACAAACAAACTAGCTCTCTGGCTGAAGTACCTGATAGAAAATGGCTGCAAGAACATTTTTCAGCATTTGCACTTATATGTTTCTTTTCCCAGATCCAAGTCCAAAACAGGTTCTTGTGGTTGACCAACATAGAAGCAAAAGGTTCACATCTCATTTCTACCTCTTATTCATCCATCCTTAAGCTCTGTATGAACCCGAAGTGTCATTGTAGCATCATGTTGCAGTTCATTGGACTGAGTTCCCCTTTGAAAAGCATTGCAGCCCCTTTGGAAGAGGCTCTCAGCAGGTCCCTACTGGCACTGTAAAGATCACTGGACTATAGATAGAGTTGTAGAGAAGCTTATTATCACACAACTGCTTCAGGGTTTAGAGGCTCAAGACAAGAGGTAGGGATGGAAAGCTTGTCTGTGCATGTGACCCCTGTTCTGGGCTTAACTTGACCATTGCCCTGACAGCCCAGCTTTATCTGCAGTTCCAGGAGGAATGGACTGCCCCTGAGGCCCATTGATTTGCTCTCAATACATTTAGTTCTTTGAACTGTGCCTGTGAGCGTGCTGTCGGACTCCTGTGTTGTAGTTGCAGAGCATCTACATGAAGTTGCCTGCAATAAAGTAACTATATATAAACCGACAACTTTGCTGCTGTGGCAACTCCTCACAGTACAGCGAAGCAACATGTTACCTGTTTTCTCAGTATGCTTTTCTAGATCTGACCTTTGACATTATGCAGAGCCAGGCTGAGGTGAGAATTGCAGATGGCTCTTCTGTCCTCCTGCTGACATGTACCCTTCCTGTTCTGCTGCATTTCCCTCTGAGTAGCAAGGTGATGGCAGCATTTTGATGCTTACATCAAGGATGGACGCATGGGTTTGCTCTCCTGGGCTCTCGACACCTCATCTTGCTACGTCACCCTTTCTTCTCTCTCCCTGCATCTCTATATAAAGCTTCCAGGACAGCTTTCAGTATAGCTCTTCAGGATTAGCTGCAAGCCCCAAAGCTGGCCTTTGGGCCCTTCTCTCCTAATATCAGACCCTGAGAACAGTTTGTATATGTTTAATGGTATTTTTGTGTAAATAGCTTTGTATATATTAGCACAACTGTAGCAACAGCTCTAGGCCTGGGATTTTCTTCCAGATGGGTTAGTATTTATAATATTCCATTAGTTAATACAGCTGTATAATAGGAACTGGAAGCGTGAGGACCAGTAATATATAAAGATTAAACAGGAGTGCACCTTTCTTCCTGTCTAGCCACCACCTTGCTGGGAAAGGTGAGGCGTTTGTTACCTGAAGTAGTTATTCTCCTGAGGTTCTTCCTGAGAGAACTAATATTTGAGTGCAGTGACAGTAGCTCCTCCATAATGTGAATTCACCCCACCCGCACACACACGCCCCCACTGTGAATAAAGAGTCTGTCTGTATATTGTTGAGAAAATGTATTTGAACTGTGAACTGCAATGGAGCAAATAAATACTGTGTACAGCATCAGTGTGTGTCGTGTGAACCACCATTTCACCTTTGAGGGATGATGAGTTTGCTTGATTTGGGGACTGTTGGTGGTATTTTTACACTAAGAGAAAAAGGGATAAGAGAAACAAAAAAGCAGAAGTTCAGCCTAGGATTCTTAAAGGATGTGGAGAAGCACAACAGAAAGAGTCAGACAAGAAAGGATCTCAGAATGGGAGCTGGAGGGGGGGCAAAGCAAGGAGGATGCATATAGGAGTCTTTACAGATAAGAGAGAGAGGAGGAGATGTTTGAAAGCAACCTCCCATTTCTACTCCAGCAGCACTTTTAATCTGGGGGTGGGAACAGGAGACAGGGCCTGGAAATGAAGAATAAATAGGGTATTCAGGGAGGACTACAGCAAGTCAGTATGAGCATCTGTGCCCTATACCTTAGCACTGAACCAAAGAGGTTGCTGGAATGGCAGTGTGACTCCACCCAAAGAGGCCCAGAAATGCAATTTGCCAGCTGGGTTGGGCTGAGTTTATCTTTTCCTTAGTTCAGTGCTGCTGGGATTAGGGCACCTGCCTCAGATCTGTCTGACAGTGCTCGGATACAGATGGCACCGACGCCATTTACCCCCAGTTTCATCCTTCCCAACTGAGGACACCCTTCAGGCTGTGATCAGAGAGGACCTGCCTTGCCTCCTCTTGGCACTGCTTTTGCCCTGTTCCAGTGCCTGACTTTTCTTCTTCTCACCCCCTGAACATTAGAGGAAAGAAGAGCTCCCCAAGAACTCGCTAACAGTGGCATTAGTGTTTGGTTCAGAGCTTTTCGCTTCCCGAACCCCACTGTTCTGCCCCTGTACATTCATCCCTAACACTGGTCTTCCCTGATTGTCTGTCCCAAGACCTCATCCAGGTCCAGCTCTGGTTCCCGCTGCAGCACTTTCTTCTGCAGCTCGGAGTAGAAGTCAACTCCCTCAGACACTGAATGGAGGGGCTTGTCTCGGGACTCATAGTAGCTGCTTATGTGCTGCTGTATGAAGTACTGGTGGTGCTGAGGCTGATCCTTGAAGCTCATATCGTAGCCCTTGATGTGGTTGCGTTTGAACTCCAGCACTGTCTTGGTGTAGGTGTTGAGAGTGGTGACAGCAGAAGCCATGCAACAGGTGAAGGAGGTCCAGGCCATGCTGCAGGAGAGAAACAAGAACAACACATGCCATGAGAAGCCAGGCAAAGAATTGAACTGCATGCACCGTGGTGCACTCTGGTTTGACAGGTAGAAGCTTCTGAGCATGAACACGAACTAGAAAGACTAGAGGTGTCAGACTAATTAACTTATGTAACTGCACCCAACCGTTTTTCAAGTCAGCTATCGCATATGAGCTGGGGTTAGCTTCTTCAGCCTTTGGAGAAAGAAATCCTGAGCCACTTGCTTTTTACATCTGCTCTTTCTGGCTATAGTGTCCAAATCTTTAGCCACATGTCTAGTCTTGATGCTACAGGAACAGACCTTTTGGACTTTGCTCAGTGAAGATGTCAAGCCAACATGCAATTTTATTTAAACTGCAGAAAAACGAGGCGTTTTTGAGAGCGACATCACAGGTGTGGCAGTGGCCTCTGCACACAGGGAAGAACTGAGACTAAATAGGGCAAATAAGCATAGAGGCAAGTCTGATTAGTCAGCAGGGCAGAAGGTACTTGTTTAGGTGTGACTCCGTTGTCTTACCAGTTCTTGGTACCTACTCACTTAAGTAACTCGGCAACTATTTGTTAAAGCAGGGGATGAGGCAAAGACAGGAGATTGCAGTAGGAGAACCATGCCTTTGGAAACACAAAGGGTCTAGAAGGGAGGAGGATTTGGACAAGGTGTAGCATGTCTGAAGACCCACAGCCCAGGGAAGTGAGGGTGGTTGCAAAGCTCACGTACTAGAAAGCCCAGCCATAGTCCCACGTGTGCGGTCTCCAGTCCTCTGGTCCCAGATTAACTGTGGCTTGGAAGACTTGGCTGTACATCATGTGTGCCACCATCCCAAGGAGACCTGGTACAAGAAGACAAAAAAAAACAAGGAAGGTATGGCAGGAGACAGAGCTGCATGCTTCAGTCTTGTGTGGGAGAGGTGACTTTCCTGCTGCTGTGCAGGGCCAGCAGCTGGTATACCACCTCCCCAGGATTGCTCATTCACCATTGTCTCCTTGCAATTCCTATTAACTCTCTTTCTCTTTAGACACGTTTCAGGGGCTTTTTACTGCTCCTTTCACTCTGATTCTCATCAACAGAGGTGAGTGAATGAGAGAAGCTGTCAGTGTATTTTTATTTCTGCCCACACTTGCCTGTTTTGCTGCCAGGTTCCACAGTAACACACTTACCTGAGAGCACTGAGGAGACAGCAGCAAAGGCATTGAGCTTGAGTCCACAGACAGGATTCCCAGTGTGCAGCATTTCCACCATCAGGAGGATGAAGCTGATGAGCAGGAGGCTGATGTACAGCATCTCTGACCCCAGTGACAGCCACAGGATTCCTGCCAGGAATCAGAAACCCCTCACATCAGTACCAAATGGCTTCTTCAAGGGAAAATACTCCTCCTTCCCAACCTAATCCTGAAAGGAAGTCTGTTGGAGAGAAGGGAGGTAGGGAAAACAACCAGCCCCCAGCCTATCAGCAAGGATGCTGAAGAGGACAGAGTATCACGGAAGATGGCTTGGCTGATCCAACACTGCAAAAGCTTAGAAGACCTAAAACAGCTGTCTGTGTATAAGCCAGTGATATTCATAAACAGCAAGGTAAAGCCATGGGGGATATCTGGCTAGAGCAGTTACATTCACCACTCACTCTGCTGCTTGCATGGAGAGTGGGCACATTCATGCAGGGCTTATTGATGGGACTTGAGTCATAGCACAGCTCTCAGCCCAGCTCATTGTGTGGCAGGGATAGAGGAGAATGAGAAAAGGCATTTGGTAATGCTGGGCTCTGGAAGAGCAGAGGATTCACTAAAGAAGAAATATTAATCTGACAAATGAAGCAGCCCTGGGAGCACTACTGTTAGCAATTGCTAATGGCCCTAGAGGAGTCATTCCACTGGGGAAAAGGAATGTGAAGAAAACCCTCATTACTGTGGCACTTAACTCAGCTCCTTAAATATCATTAGTCCCATTGAGTCACCCAGTTCTTTAAAAGGAATTAATGAGTTGCATTCCCTGCACAGAGGAGCTGGTTTGCTTGCTGCAGCAGGATCACAGAGACTGTTTCTTTAGAGGTCAGACTGCCAAGACTGTCCTGGAGGCCACAGACACCAGCAGTGCTCAGAGGCCTCTGCATTGCTTTCCCTGTGAAAGCATGCTGCCCATGCTGGTGGCTGCTCTGGAGGCCTAGGTCATCTTACAGTGGTGCTGTATGCAGGAAGGGATGAAAGCAGGTGATAGAGCTGTGACACTGTAAGTGTTATGCTCATACTGATACTCCAGTTAATCTTGAAAGCCTCAGTGTCTTACAGAACAGAGGCTTTCTTTCAAATCTGTGTTGAAATTAACCAAGAAGCTGTAGCAGGACTGTGAGGAGGGATAGACATATTTACAAAGATGTATTCAGGTTGCATGAGCCTATTTTCTTAGGCTTGAGGAAGACATTGGGACCAATAGAGCCAGAAGCCTGGGCCGGGAATGGAGCACACAAAGGTGAGGAAGCAAAAAAAAAGGAATTACTGCTTCCTGTTGTGGTAAATGCAAGAGCAATTCCTTTTGTGGGGAAGACATTCACTTATGACAAAATGGAGATCCATGTGATTTCAAAATGGTCTTGTAACACCAGCATCATTAGATTCGTGTAAATGCTCTTTCCAAAAAGAGTAAGCATGAGAGGTTAATGTTCACAGCGCATCACTGGCACTGGACCCTGCATCTATGAATGCAAGGGGCTTTATAAAAACAGGTCATCATTCTTAGCCACGTGACAGTGGAAGCAAGACAGAGAACGAAGGTGAGCTCCACTAAAACACTCATTTCCCTTCTGGCTGCTGTAGTTGCCCAGTGTGTGTTCCAGCCCATCCAGGTGTACTGACATTATCCCCAGGATAATTTGAACCGTGTGACAGTGACAGGAACGGTCAGCTCTCCACCTCAGATGTGATATTTGATGAGGCAGGATTTCACTCAAAGTGTGCCTTTTGGATGTCCCGATTGCTTAGTACAAGGAAGTGACTGTGCTCCCAGAGGCATCCATCAGACCTCAAGACTGCAGCTCTGAGTGAACATCCAGCGCAAGGGAAGGAATGCCCTTGGGTGATGTCCATCCCCTCCCTGTTGACTACATGAGATGACAAGCTTGAATTTGACGACTTACTAAAAGAGACGAACCCCACTTGATGTGGGAGGAGGCCTGGGGTTTCTGTTGCTGACCTCACAGATGATAGTGGTTTGGGCAAACATCTGGGAGGGAATCTTTCTATTTTTAGCATCCACGAGGCCTGAGTGTTTGGGGACCCACCTCACTGTCCTCACGCAGGAGAAATGTTGCAGGTCCCTCGTCCCAAGGAGGTGCACTGAGTAGCTACGGTGAGATACGGGGATTTGCTCTTACCTCTCTCTGCTGGTGGAGAAAGCTCAATAAAGCTACGGCATTTCTCCTCTGAAACATAAAAACAAGGATATTAGCTTGTTAAACAGTGTAGGGTAAGGTAAAAGAATACTTCTCCCTCCCTCTCTCTTCACTGCACAGCCACAGTCATTTGAAACTACCTCCCAGATCTTCTCACTTCTGATCTCTTCCTGACCATCCTTCCATACCCTCATTGGGGCATGGTAGGAGAAGGCAATCTGTGGGGAAAACTAGGGGTGGCCCTTCTAGAAAAAGATCAGCAATTAGTAAATGTTGTCAGCCTTTGGTGAATATATAAATCTGCCGCTACTTCACCACTTTATTACCAGTCTCTGAGGGCTGTTGGTCAGGGCAATTGAAGTGTAGCTCACAACAGACCACAGAGCCACCTCTTCTGAGGACACACACTCAACTCACCTCAGGCAAATCAGTTTACAGTATTGATTTCCCAAGAAGAAAGCAAAAAAAATCTCTTCCCGTATATTTCATGTTAGAGATATGAGATCCTCTTCTGAGACAAAGAATCACACAGAAAGTAAGCCTTCTGTCCTCCCAGTTTACGCATACTATTTGGACAATTGTTGTTTGTTTTTGCTTTGGCTTTTATAGAGGCCAGATACAAACTATTAACTAAGGGTCCACCATTATTATCTTTAAGTCCTTCTTAGCACTGCTGTGTACTGCATCACTGCATTGGAGGGTCCTGTCCTCTACTTGGCGTAGTATTTTCTCTCAGGAATACCAGCCTGCAGTTTTTCATGTAAGAATCTCATTTCCTTAATTTCTATCCCCAGTTCTAATCTCTCCCAATCCCCTGTATTACTTCTATCATCCCTGGCTCTCAGGATGCTACCCAGTTTAGTGCCATCTGCAGTCTTCATTAACTTGCCGCTTGCTACTTCACCTAGAACTTTAATGAGGTTATTCAGTGATGGCTCATCTAAAGCTGATCCTGAGATTAGCCTGAATAATGAAATCCTTTCTCCAGCTCAATTCAATTCAAACTCCTGTTGCTGATCAGAGCCTTGTGGTTTTTTTTGTTATTCTCTCTGCACTTGCTTCAGAGACCCTCAGTAGTGGGTGGATAGTACTCACTTTATAGGAAGCAGGGGACTGAGGCTGACTATGCCTACCCCATGCTCTGCTGCAATCCAGATGTAACATGCTCTCAGCACTCCTTCAGTCATCGTGGTTATTCCAGGACTGCCTGGTGGCCAGACAGTTCTTTCAGAGAAAGCTGTCAAATTACGTATTCCCACTCCCACAAGCACCATGGAAACACACTCCAGCCCAAATCAGTCCCAAATAAACACATCTCTTTCCACAGCATATCTGGAAAGCTTCTAATGAAGCAATCCTCTCATTAAGACATGAGATTTTCAAGCATGTTCCTGCTTCCACCCCTCTTCTGTCGTTTGTTCACCTTTACTTATGTATGTATCTATGCATGTATTCATTCATTTAATTAATTTTCAGAGTCTTACAGTAACAGATAAGAAAATGAGCAATGATGTACTAGAATGGTCAGTCAGTTAGAGAAGGGGTGATAGACAGGATGGCCTTTAAGGGTTCCTTCCAACTCAGACAGTTCTATGATTCTGTTTGTGTTGGGTAGACCTGAAGAGCAGGGCAGTAGGCTCAGTGGAAAGGGCCTGATGAAAGTGACTTTCATCACTGCATCTTTAGTTACACTTCTCTCTGATGGCCGTCTTCTGGGTCAGTTCTGATCCCTGATGTATGCGCCAGGCTGTAAAGTGCATTTGTGCACTGCGGAGCATCCACCTGTACTGATGTGGCACCAGTTCCTGCAGAAGGACTTCAGCAGGGCTGGGCAAGAGCAAATCAAGGGTGAAAGAAGACATGGGATCTAATACAGGCTGCATGGTCAGCCTCTGGCACTCCAGAGTTTGCAGTGCCAGTGTACAGTCAAAAATCACAAGTCAAACCTGTCACAATATCACAGAAATTACTAAAAATTAAAATACCATGGCTCTAATCCTCAGGTCAATTTGTCTCCTACATTTGATTTCTCTCTGGTCCTATTCTCAAGGTTTTCTCTGCATCTGTAATGCAGGACTTCTCTTTCTCTCTTTATTGCTTTTTATTTGTTTGAGAAAAGCCCAATCCCTTTTCATTTCATACATCTCCTAGGTTTGGTGATTTCAGGGGAATGTCAACAAATGTAATCCTCACAGTTGTTAACTACAAGTTGGCAACACTGAGTAAAATCCCCGTTTTGATTTTGCAGGGGATACGTACAGACGTGCCCTGTAGAGCACGAAGTGAACTATGTGTAGGAGTGGAGCTCAGGGGAAGGGAAAGGAGGGCCACACCAGTGCCCATCAGGATGGATGGTACAACCACAGAGTCACTGTCACCATCACCTGCATTTCACAGCCCCTGCTCCAGACAGGAGGGCACACCAGAGACAGGCATTCTGCCTTGCTACCATCTGTAAACATCTCTATGAAGGACAGAAAAGTACAAAGACAGTGCACAGGGTTGCTGCCATCTAGGAAAGTGAAGAAAGCTTTTCTCCCAAGTGCTGTCAGCCTCCGCCTTTCAATTCTGAACTCCTGTAGAGTAAAAGCAAGGGAAAAAGCCGTGGCCGTCTGGGCAAGACAATACCTGGCCCTTCCATGCTCTCTTCACAGGAAAGCCACATCCCCGTGTGGAAGTATCTGAAGGAAAAGCGGTCATCCCCGGTCTCCCAGCTGTAGTGCACCTCCTCCTGGGCTGAAGCATTGCTAGCAGCTGCATCAGGCGTCATGGGGACCCCGATGCACTTGGAGTCTTTGCTCTTCCCACACAAAGGCTTGGGCACTTTCTGTGTCCCGGTGCACCAGTAGCTGCTGAGCAAGGCGGTGGTGGAGAGGCTGAGTGCCAGCAGGTTCAGGATGACTGCCAGGAAAGCACGGCGCCACGGCAACATCTTCAGCAGCTCCATCTACAAGACAGAAATGGAGGGACTGTCACACCAGCCATCTAGTGTCACAAACCCTAGCTCTTCTCGGGGGAGCACGTGAGAAGGTAATATGCATAGGAGAAGCAGTCTGCGGTCCTCATCACATTCCAGCAAAGAAGGACCCCTTTCCTAAAAGCCAGAGCAGTGTAGCAATAGCTCAGTTTCAGCCATTTCCAAATACGTAGAATATGTGTATTGGGGAAGAGAGGGTGACCCTGTGGAACTACTGGGACTGAATGCATTGGTATGTGTGTGTGAGGTGATTGTTAGCTCCATCTCAGAGACAGTAGATATGAGCTGTTAACCAACTTCCCCCAGATGCCATGTGTTTCCACTACATGGAACATGACAAATACTTTGTTCAGCTAAATGAGAATTCTTTCTGCCACGTACCCCAGAGCACTTCTTCAAGCACTGTTCATTCCTTTACCTAAGGAGGCAGATAGGATATTGATTTCAGAGAGGGGAAAGACAGGGAAATGTTCTCAGATCACACTCAGAACAGTGGCCTGCCCCAGGAGGACACCCAGCTACCCACACCCAGCAGCTTGAGTTCGAGCTCAGAGCAGCACCTCCCACTTGAGCAAGCATTGCTCTGCACATCATAAATTCGGTAGAGTGGTTGGATAACAGTGTCTGTGCTCTCATACAAAGTGTCAAAAGGTTTTTTTTTTTTTTTTTCCTTTTTTTTTTTTTTTTTTTTTTTAAGAATGAATGGTGTTGCAAACGTTATTCTCAGTTTTACCTCGTGACAAGTAATTCTGAAAGCAGTTTGTGTACCAGGGTCCTGTGGTCTTTCTCTCTCAGAGGGAAGCTTAAGATTTTAAGGTTCCTGCAGAACCCTGCACTGACTTCTGAGTACCCCATCTTATCACTCCATGGATTGATTAGATGTCATCTACCCACACATCAACTTGCATGTAATCAACGCATGCCTCTTCCCACATGGCACACCCTATGTTTGGCACAACTTCATCCAGATACTCCCACCCTTTCCTATTTATGACTCTCAAAATCTATTTGACCACGAATAGATTCGGTTTGTACAGACACTGCCTGCTGCTGGCCTCTTCACACAACTTCTGTTGACTCACCTGACGTTGAACATGTGTGAAAGGCCCAGCATACTGTGGACAGTACTATGAAGAATTAGAAATAAACAATCACGTTGTGGCAGTCTTACAGGTATACAGATGGAAGCAATGCAGTTAGTTAGAAGCACTTTTTTCTGCGAACCAGCAAGCTCAGAAATGTGGCCAACAGAGATGTTGCTGAAACGCTGCTTGGAAGGCAAGATTTGATTAGCATCTCATCACTTAGAAAATAGTGCCTCATACAGAACATCTTCATCAGAGGCAAGAAAATACCCAGTTCATGAGAAATTCCTGTAGCGTCTTATGTTCTGGCTTCTTTTGCTTCCCTCAGAGCACTTATTTCAGCAATTGAGATGCTGCACCTCAGAGCTGGCACCATCTTAGTGATACGGTAACTAAAGAGTTCCATGATCTGGAGGCATATTGGATACCACCAACCTTCAGAGCGGTTTGTCGGTTGTTCACCCTTCCTTGGTTATATTTTCTTTCACCAGGTTTCAGGCTGTTCATGCTTTTATTGAAAATAATCTTTCCACTCACAATATTGACCCAAAACAAAACAACGAAACACCTATTTTTTTCTAACTTAAATCTTCAGTAGTGGGAAAAATACTCTCTGCAGTTGATTTGTTACGGTTGGTCAAAGGCCATACTATCTCAGAACCAGTGACAAGGGAAAAAAAAAAAAAAAAAAAGAGAGAAATGAAATGATTCAGAAGCAGAAACTCAGCCAGCAATGCCAACCAAGGCTGTAGGGGATAAGAAGCAAATCTGAATGATATCTTCATATTTTCCCTCCATAAAAGCCATATACTGACAGTAACTGACGACAGTACCTCGGTAACCCCCAAAAGGAAAGAAATTTGAATTTACCTTACTAGCAAGTCCGTGAAGTCCTGTTAATTTGGAGGAGTAATACAGAAATAGAACTCACAATTTGTCTTCGGTTTTACTTGTCTCTAAATTTCCCAAGAAACCAAACTGCTTCAACCCTCCTTTCTCCTTCGTCTCCTCCTCTCTTCCCTTGCCCACTCCCTCCCCATGATTATTAAATGCTATCCCTCCAGCCAGCAGCTGGTTTGTGGAAAATGGTCATTTTATAATCCACAATGCAATCACAGCACAGCTGTTCTGGGAGATTATATGGGAAGTGCTTGGTGCTGCGGACTGGGATTAAGTGCAGCATTCACAGAGTAAAAAGTTTCACTGAAGCACAGAAGGATTCCAAGCCATCTCTGGGCAGTGGGAACTTGAATGGAATGAGATGGCAGCTCTCTGACTGGGGACTCCAGGGGACAATGACCTTAGCTCAGAAACTACCAACACTCTGGGCACCAATTAGCCCTCTCCCATGCGTACAGCCAGGGCAGATGACAAGGACCCGAAGTTCCCATCCCTGGGATGTCTTCCTGGCCAGATTCCAATCACAGAAAGGGGAGAAATAAAAACTGGGGTTAGGATAAGCCTACATGACTGAATTTGCTGTAAGTACTGTGGATTTCAGACTCTAAATATATGTAGGTCCAGCTCTCACCGTGGGCAATGGGAGTCGTAATGAAAAAAAGGAGTCCCTCAGCAGAACAAGTGCTGAGTGACAGACAGGCTCTGCGAAACAGTGGTGAGTCAAACAAGTGCAGTACTCAAAGGGTGGTGTCCCTTGTATTGGCAGCTTTACCAAGGCATGAAGTTCACCAGGAATCCCAGCTCCCAGCAGCTTCACATCAGATGAATTTGGAAAGCTAGAAGGAAACAGAAAGATTTACACTCACCCAAAGTCCCCTCTGAGCTCCTGCCCTGAAAGCTTAAAGGCCCTATGACACTTGAGGGTTTAGTTACAGCTTGTTTGGCAGCAGAACAGCAAGAATGGCATCACCACTCATGAGAAGGAGCAGTCGCTAGAGGGCTCAGAGCAGCTCCACGTGGAATAAAAGTGTGAGAGAGAGGTGCTGCTCCCACCCTATGCTTCCAACACCAGACGCAGGTGTACCAATAGCTCTGGGGACTGCACAGCTCAGGGGTTCAGGAGCCTGCACAGAGGCAGTGCTGTTACAGGGTGCTGACCCTCCCTGCCTTCAGCATTACAGTTGATGGCTGCACAGTTATTTTCATCCCAGCCACTGCCTAAGCTCCTCTAATATAGATAATCATCGCTAAGATGGGCTAACTGGAGGCAATGCTGAATGTCTCTGTGCTTCACAAGCTGTCTGCGGGCTTTTTGATTAAAAGCAAGGCTCTGTTTGACACAGATGTCCTTAATTTGCTGAAGGAGCTGATGCTTAAAAGAAGAGCAGTAGTATTTTTTCATTGTTCAGTCTCTGCAGCTGAACGCCTTAAATTTGGCTTTTTAATACTCATTTAAAAAACAAAAAACAAAAAAACAAAAAGCCCAAGTGGTTTTCAAGCCCAAGAATAAATAAATAAAATTCATTTCATTCTTGGTAATCCCTAATATTAACAAGTTTCTAATTTTAAGTACGAGTCTCATTAAAATCCAGGATGCTTTGTCAGTTCCTAAAGCGAGGATCATAGCATATATATTAATGAAATGTGACTGAACTTAGATTTATGGACATGGGCTCAGGTTTAAAAATACATTTATCAGATACATGCTATGGTTTGAAGAATATGCCAGATTTAATATTCTGAATAATGGCAGATATTTATCCTTCCAGAAGATGGCAATCTTTCTCTAGTCTTCTTTTCAGGAGACTGCTATTCCTGTGTGAGCCTGGGGGAAGCAACACCCAAGTTTGGACTTTTATCCCTTCTGCTTTTCTTTTCCTTTTTTTTTTTTTTTTTTTTTTCCTCTTTTCCCCCCTCATTGGCATGAACACATTCTCTTTCCTTTCCTCGGGGATGCTGGGGAGTGGATCCTTGTCTTTCAATTGTCTTTTGAAATCAATGTGGAAAGAAGTGAAATGAACACAGAAGCCCAACAGGTCATTTGCTCCACCCTCTGCCCTGCACAAATCTATTCTTTCTAATACACTTTGCACCATTTTATCGAGTAACATATTAACTTTTCCAGAGTGTTTCCATGCCCAGATTACTGTGCACAGCTCACAGAACATCAACACAAGAACACATTTCCTGACATTTGACAAACTTCTCTTAGTAAAATGTTCTTTCTTATTAAATCTCTGTTCCAACTTTGCCTAAATCTAACAGATTATGGACAGGAATACATCGTTCTATCCGTCTCTCTCCCTGCTGTGCCTTCCAGTTCTCTCCTCTTTGTATCTGGTGTTTCCCACCACAGCTTGGCTTTGCTACAGGTTTGAGATGTCTCTTTCTCTTTGAACTCAGCAGTAGCCAGTCCCTGGTGACTCGTTTCAAGTTTGCCCATTGAAGTGAATGCCCACAGCAGTTGGTTTCCTGTGCAATCAGCCAAGCATTTGGCTTACAGAAACAAAACAAGGGAACAAAACACACAACACAATCTCAGCAGAACACCTCTGTGGGGATTGCCAAATCTACAAAAGCCTGGGGGATTTAGAAGAGGTGCATTTTCATCCCAGCTGTATTACACACATACTTAGGGTGTATCCTGCCCAAAAGTGATGCCCTTAACTCCCTAGGGTTGTTGGTGATAGCGAAGGGCAAGAAACCCTTACCAGATAGGGCCCAACAATTGCAACACTTAGCTGGCAGATCCCAAGAGGCACACGGCTCTTCATAGCCCTCTACTCGGCTCTGCATCCCCGGTGTACCAGGGGATACGCTCTCCAGACATCAGCTCTTCAGCTGTCCTGAGGAGAAAGAGAGGAGAAAGAATGGCTATTTACACCCATTAAGTCACTCTGTGAAACCTGGACAAAGGCACGCTCATACTCACCCCTCATTCTGCACATTCTTCACACATGACACTTCCATGTACCATTCACCCCCTGCTCCTGTTTGTGCTGTTATTACAGGAAGACGTCCAACGCTGCTGTCCCCTCCGTCAGTGCCACACAGCCAGCAGGATGTGTCTGGGCGGCAGAAGTCGAGCGAGCCAGACTTCTTAAAGCCAGTGACAGACTGCAAATGCCAGATTTCTGCCTGAGCTCCGAATAATTCCGCTCAGATTGTAACCTTTATTTAGCTGTTTGCATGATGCATTAACTCTTGCTCTGCGAATGACCTCACCAGGCATTTTTTTAGTCAAAGCACATTTAAAGGTGAATTCTGTTTTTAAACATGAACAGCTTATGTTGCTAGACAGCACATCTGTGGCATAACAGACATAAAGATTGAAGTGGAACAAGTAAGATCTTCATAAAAATGAACATATAAGCTTGTCATTAGTTTGAACAGAACTTTACATTTTTTTTTTCCCTAAGCAAGTCTTAGTTAATTTTTTTCCGTTTAACCTTTATTGTTCAAAACATTCAAGAACGCACAGAAAGCAAATCAAAAAGTGAAATGTATCAGCACAGACTTTGAGGGTTCACTTCAAGATTCCAGATGCCTCCATTTCTAGATATGCAACATAAGACTACCTGAAGGAGGGGTGCTCTTCAAAGAATGCTAAAACTTGCACAACTCTGTGATATACGTAGCTGAGCACAGAGGAGGAAAAAAAAAAAAAAAAAAAGCTTTTTTATCAAATTTAGCCAACCACAAACTAGAAGAAGACAAGCAGAAGACAGTGTCTCATATGTATCTATAAGGATATGAAATTAGATCCTGTCCAGGAAAGCAAGACATATAACCTGCCAAGTAGGTAACAGCTCACCTCGTCCACTGCTCACTATCGCCATCAGCTCTTCTGAGGCACCCAGTGAAGTACAAGATGAGCACGGACTCACCTCACTTCTTTCTTTCTTTTTGATGGTCAGGACATTCTGTGAGATCTTACCAGATGCTTTGAAATGTGGTGAATTTATAGTTTCATTGGCCTTCTGAGCTTGCTAATTCATCACAGTACTTCATGTCAGTATCAGAATCAGTGTCCACTTCTGCAGAGTTCGTCTTTACAATTTGGTAATTCCCCTTATGATTATTATTATTATTTTTTTTTTTTGCCAGTTTTAAGTCTACAGGTTATGGGATCTCAGTCCTCTCCTGCACAGAATCAGAAACACCCCGACTCAACAGCTGTCACAGGCTCATGGCTTTTTGTCATCAGGAGGGACTGCTACAGCACCACAGTCTGATCTTTTGTGTAACAGAAAACAAAGAATTCAATCATTTCTAGGGAAAAGCAGAGCTTCTGCTGGAGCTATAGCACATGTTTTATATAGCTAAGTAGTATTGACTATGCAATAGGATATGATGGAAAACCCGTTACATCCTCAGAAAAGTTGTTCCAATGGTTAGTTAGCCTCATTCTTAAAACTTTGTTCTTGATTTGTAATCAGTGCGTGTCTGCTTCAGTTTTCCCACCTCATCAGTCTGTTCCAAGACACAAATAAATAGCCAGTGAAATGATTTCCTAAAAATGCTATTGTAGGAGTCACAAATCAATGCATTTCATTAGAGGCACACCGTGTGATCTAATGAGCTGGCTGGCAGCCGAAATTCCTGGTTCTGTACTTGGCTCTGACACATGATTTTTCCCTCTTATTGGCCAAGTCATTAGTGGTGCGTTTACACTGCAGTCAAAGCGGTGGCAGTGATGGGGAGTAAACATTTGGTGCTTGTTTTAGTTGGGTGTTGCTAACAATTTTGCTCCAGCAAAATGGAATGCAATGCAGGATATAAACCTCAGTCCAGAAATGGGGTAAATTAAGCTGTGCTGAATTCCACTTTGTAACAGCTAGACTGGTAGTTCAAAAATAGCTTGTTTCCCTACACCATAAAGTTGGGTCTTCACAGTCATTCCCACGGACACACTTCTACAGCACAGCTGATCCTTGTTGATGTTGGAATCAACATAAAGCTGGTGGGAAAGAGACACTGTTTTGATAATGACAGAAGTCAAGGATCTAAAATTAGTGTGTTCAGAGAGTACGTTGCATATGCAGGTGATCTTATTGTCAAACAAAGAACACCAGTTTTAAAGAAAAAAAAAGAAAAAATATAGTTTAACCACATTGCATTTGGATTTCATGTATGGAAATAAGTACATCAAAACAATGTTTTTTGGCTTTGTTAAATCTTTATTTCAGTATGGTGAATCAGAATATGGAGAGCTAGAGGAAACCTCCAAGAATACGCAGTCAGTTCACCTGCACCAGCATGACCCAGACACCCTGAAGACCTTCAAGCCTACTATTGAGTTTTTTTGTAAAGTTGAAAAAAAAAAAAAAAAAACCCTTTGTGTAAGGTTGCTCTGAAAGTAATGTCTCCTATTTATTTCTATGGAAACTACAACAGATACAAAGAACACAATTACACTATTTGATAAAGCAAATTCTCGGCTACAACATTATTTTTCAACATAGTTACCATCCAATATGCACAGATGAGCTAATTGAGATGTTCTTCTTTCCATGGTGTGACAGCTGTGCATGGACATGTGGAACATTGTTTGTCTTTCACATTGGTGTTGCCACTGCTGAAACATATCACCCACCACCTCACTCTGCTCGCATCCACTGGTTGATCTCCATCAACATTCAAGAAGTGCTGATGAATGTCAATGAGAGCAACTTTTTCTGCATGGAGGAGTTCAAATACAGTTTATAAGCACTTCCATGTCAAATTCCATTTTGTCAGAATGTCCTTCTGCTGCCATCTATCTCACAGAAAAAAAAATAATGAACAGAATACTGGCAGGAAGGTTCAACCTCTACTGTCATACCACCAATATCCACCTCTGATGTCGTGGGCCAACGTAATAAAATACTCTGGGAGATGTCCTTGTACTACATCCTGGATTTAAATCGTTCTATTCCCTTGCTATATCTTGATTTCAACCTACTCAAAATATCCATCAGAAAACTATTCTATCTCTGCTAAATGCTTAAGGCCTCCATTGCACATCCGAATTATTTACTCACATGGATAGTCCCCTGGAGGTCATTGAAGCTCTATGGTTTATTAAAGTTATACTCACATGCTAGTAATTGAGGAACTGAAGCTTCAAAGGCAGACTCTGAGCTAGCAGAAGAGGTTTGGAAATCAAAATGAGTGAGTAAGACAGAGAGTTAGCTTTTTTGAGGTAAGGTGTGGGAGGTGTTTTTGTTCTTCAGCTATTAAAAACTCCTTCCCTCGGCACTCGAAGAGGAGGAAAAAAAAAAAAGAAGAAGGAGAGAGAACTGGGAAAGGAAGGATTCATGAATCAGGTGGCAGCATGGCAAGAGGCACAGCCACCCGTGTGGCCAGGAGGCATGACGGAGTTCCTCAGGCCAGCTACCCCAACAGAACAGAGCTGGCAGGGAGTGTGAGTCGGAGGAGCTGAGGTCTGAGCCATTGGTCTAAAGGGAATCATAAAACCACTCTTCTCTAGAGTGCTGAGCAGAGGTTATGTTACAGAGGTCGCTTTGAAATAAACAGTGCTAAATATTGCAATTCCACGTTTTATCTCACTGGACATCATGGTAATTATCCAAGATTCAAGCCTGAGGGCATCTCTTTTTTTCCCAGACTTAATGAGGATGTCAGATCCCTCTCCATCTCTCCATGGTGCCTGGGAGCTGCCTCCTCACAGTCGGTCCTGTGGTGAGCGCCCTCCCACAGTGCCTGTGCACTGCGGTGGGAACCAGGCCTGGACACAGGGTAAGGGTGCTACAAGTTTGGGGCCCCAGCCCCACACCATGTCAGGCCTGGAGGCAGCTGATGGTGCCATTCAAAGGCTCCTGAGAAGAAGGAGGGTTCGGTGTCCAGCACTCCTTTGCATGTACTTCCCCAGCTGTGGTGTGGACGTCTGGGCTCGGCCACAGCTGCGGACACCCAGGCTTCCCCACACAGATGGGGGGAAGGGAGTGCCCTGCTTAGTGGAAACAGAAACGAGAAGTACTTTGGTGATGGCACACAAAGAGCTTGGGCGTCTCCCTCTTTCCTTCTCTATTTCTCTCCCCTCCTCGCAGCTAGATTTCTGGGTGCCTGAGCCTCCCCAGGCCACCTGACAGGCCCAGCTGCACTGTGAGCATGGCTGCTGCCTCCAGGGCCAGGGCAGGCTGGGGCGAGGTGGCCACAGCCCTCGGCCCAAGTGTAGGGCAACCCAGGACTTTGTCAAATGCTGTTGTTTCCATCAGGCTTGCTATTAAAAAAAACCCAAATAATTAACAACTGTCCTTTCCCAGTGTTTCTTCTGAGCAGGCTCAAGCTGCAATTACTCAGCAGCTTGTTATTTAGCCAGATATGGGGCGGGGATTTTGTGACAGATGGAAAAGGATGCTTTCCTGACAGAAAGGGTGTGATTTCTTCTAAAGGAAGGCAGTATTGAGAGGGGCTCTTTTTAAATGAAAAGCTCATCTTTTTTTTTTTTTTTTTTTTTTTTTTGTAATAAATATTCCCCCACCAGCCTTGTTGTCAGAAACAGCTAAGTGGTTTTGAGTGAAATTAAAAGCAAAAAGAAAAAGAACCCGATAAAATAGCCAAAACAGATGTGAGATGGTAGATGCTGACTTCAAGTTCGGCAAAGTAAAAAAAAACAACAAAGTCAAACCTGATGATGAAATGTGTCAAGTGACTATAATAAAGAGGCAGTGCTACTAGCAATATCTTCCATGCTCTACATGCAAATTAACACACGTTAATTTCACCATTACTTTTTCCCAGGTAGCCAAGGATGTTAATTGCTGAGATTTAAAGGTAAGTATTAAGTGACACAAAACACAAATTATTTGCCAGCACTTGAACAGGGTAAGCACAAAGGAAGGGGAGCATTTGGGTTGTGTGCTACTAAGAGAAGAGCTTAGAGAATTTAGGTCAGGCAGAATGGAAAGAAAGCTTCAGAAACCTCTTCCAAATAGAGAAATGTAGTCGTCTGCGGAACAGTCTCACATGGGAAGCAGTGGATGCCCATTGCTTAAATCATACACCAGCAGACTGGATAGCACACTGGAAAATGTTCTGTAGGCAAAAATTTTGCAGAAACTGGGCTGGACAAGAATGTGAGGGGATGGATGGGATGAACTAGCAAGATTTTCCCATCTCTAGTTTCTATGATAGTTTTTGTGATTGGCATTGCTCGAAATTCCTTCATAGGAGTTGCAGAATCTCTGAGTGAAGCAGAAGATGGGGCTGGAGAGAGAGAGGTGGGTGTGTTTCTTGGATGACACCAAAATAGAAGCCTGCAGCCTTGCAGAGGCTGTGAAACTAGAAAGACTGGCTGCAGAGAACAGGAGTGTAAACATCTCAGAGGGGCTGCTCCCACTGGGCTGACATCTGTGCAGACGTGCTGCTCTGGGTGAGGACTAGAGGTTAGGAGAACGGTGAAGAGGGCAGACATTTTCCTAATATTCTCAAAAAAAAAAAAAATAATAATAATAAAAAATCTGGATTCGCTGGTGTTTCCACCTACTTCAGTCTATTACAGGCCTAAATGTGTGGTTCACAGCTTTCCCAGAGCAGAACCGCTGTTTCCCTCTCTTCAAAGGTTAAAATTCACATAATAATTATTAAATGAAAATTAAACTATAGAATGGTTGCCATTTCCAACAATCCTTCATGGCCACTTTTATAGCTGGCTTAACCTCAGCACTGAAGATCGGGGAGAATTCTTTTAAAATCACGGTTTGGTTGGATGGGGCCTTAAAGATCATCAAGCTCCAAACCCCTGCTGTGGGCAGGGCTGTCACCCACCAGATCAGGCTGCCCAGGAACACATCCTACCTGGCCTTGAACACCTCCAGCAATGGGGCACCCACAGCTCTTTGTGACTGTGCCTCACCACTCTCTTATTAAAGAATTTCCTCCTAACATTTGACCTAAATCTCCCCTCTTTTTGTTTAAAGTCATTCCTTCTTGTTCTATTGCTATCAAACCATGTAAAAAGTAAGTCCCCCTCCAGTTTATAAGCACCCCTCAAGTACGGGAATGCTGCAATGAGATCTCTCCAGAGCCTTCTCTTCCCCAGGCTGAACAAGCTCAACTCCCAACCTTTCTTCAAAGGAGAAGTGTTCCAGCCCTTTGATCATCTTCATGGCCCTCCTCTGGACCTGCTCCAATAGCTCCACATCCCTCCTGTACTGGAAGCCCCAGGCTTAGACACAATACTCCAAGTGGTGCCTCACAAAGGCAGTGTAGAGGAGGACAATCCCCTCTCTTGTTCTGCTGGCCGCCCCTCTTTTGATGCAACCCAGGATACTGCAGATCTTCTGGGCTGCAAGTTCACAATGCTTGCTCATGTCCAACTCTTTGTTCTTCTGGACCCCCAAGTCCTCCACATAAGGCTCAAAGCAAAAGCACAAATTGAATCTTCTAGAAGCTTTGAGATCTTTGGGGATGGAAGAGCTATTGAAGTCTGTTTGTTGTTGCTAAAGAAAAATCTGAGGATCACAGATCAAATCTGATGAGGCACAGTGTGTCCCAGACAGCACCAATTGATGTCTTGGGGCCGTATGTTGGCAAACTGAGGCAGGAATGTCAGAGGAACCACACCTCCAGGCTGGCCTTCCCCACTGTATTTCGTAATGGGAAGATCTCTGAACTATTCCTTCTCCACCTCCTCACTCCCAGGTTTCCAGGGGCCCTGACTCAGACGCTCAGTTCACTAGTGCACAGTCAAAATGTACATTCAGAGAAAGTGACGTGAGTCCTGCTGAATCTCAGTCAGCTTATTCCATCTCTGCTTGGAAAATGGTCATGGCTTCGGATGTTTACCTCCACCCTTTAAAAGCTTCTGCCTCTTTTTCTAGGCTCCCAGAACTCCCCTCAGCTTTCAGGTTATGTGTAGGCACTGAAGCTTCCCACAGAAGAAAGCTGCAGGGAGTGAAAGGATCACATTGTGCGTCTCCTACCCTGGAGGTGGAGGGAATTAATCAAGGGCTTTCCGCACAGCTCAGGGCTCTTAGCAGCAATGGCTGTGAACAATAAGCCTTCTTCTGATCCCGAAGACTTTCTCATAGAGGTTTTCCCTGTAGTTATGACACCCTTCAGGGACACAGGTGCATCTACTGGATGCTGCAGACACCTGAGCTGACCCTGTGACAGCATTTGCCTTCAGGCTCACTCCTGCTCAGACAAAGGCCATGGCTTCTGCTACATCCCTGCCTTTTTTGAATGACATCCAAGCTGCACCAAATGATGAGGAACTTACCTCTCTAAACTGTCTCCCTGGCTAATGAGCCTTGCAGCTTGGAGTGAACACCCTTTTTCTGCCAGCCACCGAGCTGCCTTCTGCATTAGTAAACTGAGCAGTTCAGACCAAGAACCGATGTGCAATTTTCTGCATAGTTAAGCTGCTAGTGTACTTCCTGGCAAGTTTTGGCTTGTGCCAGCTGGTATTCTCCTAAAAACAGAAAGGCAAAGTCTGATACCACAGATTGGGGGACCATTCCCATCAGTGGTTTGGACAAGACTGCCTACTTTAGGGGAGAAAGACTTTAATTCAGAGGGATGTTGTGCCACTTGCTTTCAGGTTTAGAGAACTAGCCCCGGATCTATTTATTTACTAGTGTAGGTGTAACCTAGATTTCAACAAGACCTTTCTGTCAGCATTGTTTACTATTAGAAATCTCTCTCCAAGTGAAGTATTTGTAGACTGTGATTAAGTCAATTATCTTCTATAAACTATTTTTGAGTCCTTTCCAGTTTTCATTATCCTTTGAGAGCTAAAGCAGGAAAACAGAATAAAGGCTTCCATTACTGCTGTGTGATCTCACCAGCCGTGTCTATACTTCTGGTCCTTCCACCTTCCCTTCCCTTTTTCGAGCACAGAACCAAGACACAGAGTCCTCCTGTCCTCACTTGCATACCTCATTTCCAGGGTTAGGAATCCTACGGCACAACACATTAATCTAGTCCCTGAACTCTCAAGGAAACAAGAGTTTGCAGGATGCCCATGTTCACACTTCTGCTGCTCAGGTTAGACAGGGAAGTTACTGAGACTGAAAAAAAAAGAAAGTGTCCCACTTGCTGTACTATACCTTTAGTATAAAGTTAGCTCTGCCTGTGCAATTTAAGTTGACTTTGCTGTTGCTCCTTTTTCTGCTATTATTTGTACAATGTGCAAATATTATCAGCAGCGACCTGAATTTTTTCTGATAAATGAGTTCAGTACCATCAGGTTAAAACTTTACCTCCACAGGAGTGTCACTTGGGTACATTTGCTAATTTCTGTGGCAGGTAATTTCTGAAGTTGAACCACTAATAAGTTTTCAGCATGTACAGTAGAGGTAGTTTTGATCATCTATCTCTAAGTGCCATCCACATGAAAGTTTCTATGTCACAGCCCACTGACTCTCATTTGCCATGGTCTGGACCATTCTGTTACAAATCAAAAAAAACTACTACAAATTAAAAGATGTGGTAGCTGTTTTTTTCTTTTCTTTTCTTTTCTTTTCTTTTCTTTTCTTTTCTTTTCTTTTCTTTTCTTTTCTTTTCTTTTCTTTTCTTTTCTTTTCTTTTCTTTTCTTTTCTTTTCTTTTCTTTTCTTTTCTTTTCTTTTCTTTTCTTTTCTTTTCTTTTCTTTTCTTTTCTTTTCTTTTCTTTTCTTTTCTTTTCCTTCCCTTCCCTTCCCTTCCCTTCCCTTCCCTTCCCTTCCCTTCCCTTCCCTTCCCTTCCCTTCCCTTCCCTTCCCTTCCCTTCCCTTCCCTTCCCTTCCCTTCCCTTCCCTTCCCTTCCCTTCCCTTCCCTTCCCTTCCCTTCCCTTCCCTTCTCTTCCCTTCCCTTCCCTTCCCTTCCCTTTCCTTCCCTTCCCTTTCCTTTCCTTCCCTTTTCTTTTCCTTTTCTTTCCTTTTCTTTTCCTTTTCTTTTCTTCTTTTTTGTTTGTTTTTGGAAGTCACTGAGCCTGAGCACAGTTCCAAGCTCAGCTGCACAGATCTACAGAAATGCCACCTGACCACTTTGCCTCTGATCTGTACAAGTATCAGAATGATAGAATCATGAAGGTTGGAAAAGACCTCTAAGATCATCTAGTCTAATATTCCACCTATCATTACTATTGCCCACTAAACCACATCCCTGAGTCCTACATCTACATTTTCCTTAAACAGGGAGATGGCTCCACCACCTCCCTGTAGCTGCCTGGAGCTGTTGTGACCAAAGCTCAGCACCCAGCTCTTGGTCTTGTTGAACTTCATCCTGTTGGCCTCAGCCCAGTGATCCAGACTGTCCAGATCCCTCTGTAGGGCCTTCCTACCCTCAGATGGATCAACACTTCCTCCCAGCTTGGTTTCTATCTGCAGGAACATTAGGAGAACCAAGCCAAAAAGCCACGGCAGAGCATGCATCAGTGGAAGTTAGAGGGACACGTAGGCAGTGTCAATGTATTACTACATCTGTCCTCATGACTTGGGGATACACTGATGCAAGCATTGCAATGTTGCAAAGCAAATATTACTAGTTTCAGTCTCACCAGACCTCTGGTATGACAGAGCTGTCACTGCTTCAACACAGCTGTCACCACCTTGCTAAGCAACCATCACAACATGGCAGAGGCCTGCCAATAGATGGCAAAAAGGTTACAAGGTCAAATTTTCAGTAGCAGCATCAGCAGAGCTTCTTCTGTAGAGCTCCCCTTGGCTGAGTAGCTGAGGAAACTGAGATGTTCTCCAGCAAGCAGTATTTGCGTGGAAAATAAATGAATGAACGAATAAATAAATAAATAAGGAGGAGGAGGAAGGAGAGAAAATATAAAATCCTCAGCTTGCTTTACAGGCACAAGTGCAGCTTGCAAAAATTAAGCTGAATTTCCAAGCCATTAGAATGAGTTTTCTTCTATATCTGTCACCCCTTTTTCCCCTCCATCAGACAAATACTGCTCTCTCTAAGCCAAAGTTGAAGCTTGAGGGGTTATATCCACACCCTTTGGAAAGCACCGTGCCTACCACCTTGGGAGATCATTGTCAGCCTTGGAAAATTGACAGGTAGCCTCTAGTGGGGCACTGCTTCTTAGAGGGACAGCCCTTACCCTTCAGCAAGGAGCTAAGTGGCATTAAGTCCTGAGCATTAGATAAAGTCAAGAAAGCAAGAGACTTATTGTGCTAACTCTTATCTCCAGAAACACCTTTGACATGCAGAATGTTTGCTCGCTGTGATTACCTGGGTGGAGAGGTTACTGTTGCTTAAATTGTTTACTTTTAAAACCACAGCAATTTGCCTCCACCCTCCTCATGCTGCCCCGTGCACCTGAGCAGTAACACACCTCAGCAAAGCTGGGGAACACCAGGAATAACTATAAAGGGTGCTAGGAGGGTGTCACCTTGGGGACACAACTGACAGCAGACAGAGGCTTCCACTGGGTTAGTCATCAGCATGAAAGAGCAAATCTGCCTCTGCTGTAAGGACTGCTTGACAGGAGTCCCAGGGGAGCTGAGGGCTCAGGTGACGACCAAACCTGCAGAAAGGCATCTCTTCCTTCCCTGAGCCCTGACCCTGCCAGATAAGAGGCCAGAGTGCTTCCGCTCACTGAACAAATACAGGCTTAAAGGCTTCATGCACAGTGCACAGGATGGATGTGCTCTCCCCTACTCTGATGGTGGGAAGGAGGTCTGTCTCTCTCTTCCCAATTCTTTGTGCATCTCCAAGATTCTCGCACCATTCCTTCACAGTTGGTGAAAGGAAATGAGAAACAGAATTGAGTGGAAGGGCACAGTTTCAGATATCCTGGTGACTGCCACCACCAGTGCACTGAAAAGAAATACCTTCGGATGCAGAAGAGAGATGAAAAATCAGTACTGGGTTGATTTCCGTGTGGAAGTCTGTGTTCCCTGAGGTCACTAACACTCACACTGGCTTTATATGGTAGAGAGTTACACCCATAGTCTTTGCCCTGGCCACGGCAAGCTTGTTTCCTGGCCTGCAGTGTGTTCTTCTGCATCTAGGCCATTTCTGGAAACCAGAACTGATAGGCTAGGCTTCCATTACTGGGCTTCCCTTGGGAAGCTATTCCACACACTAACAAAAGGCAGTTGCTAGCAAAGATTTCCTGATATTCAACTATAAATTTCCTTTCACTCAAACTCTTTCCATTACTCCAGCTATTTACTTATTTATTTATTTATTTTTAATTTCTCCCTCAAGTAGCGTATTCCGTTTGCCTCCATCCTCACATGATGAAATTCCGTCATGGTGTGTGAAAGCCTAGCTTTTCAGAACTGCTTTTTCCATCCCTGCTCTACCCTGGTTCAACCTCCTGTCAAAAAGGAAGCATGCTGCTTGTGATGCTGGAAGCAAGAGTCAGATTATCAGAAGTGACAGGAAACCACAACTCCACTGCAATCTCTGGCAGTAGCTGTGACCATCTGCAGCTGCTTACAGCAAGCGAAGAGCCCACAATGCAGGTGTGATTGGCCTGGTTGCTTCCAAAGTCAATCATGTAGTCACCAGCAATAGAAGAGCCAAAGTGAAGAGCTCAACATTTCAGGTGGAGAAATGTTTCCCAAAATATGCAAACCAAGGAGTATGTGAAAAGAAAAAGGCTCCTTACAATGGCTGAACGTTGCATTCCAAAACAGGAACCCAAATCTCTGCAGTGGTGATCGTTATGGCATTTCAGCACCACTCTTACCTTGAAGTATATGTTGAAGCATTGCAGCGTCTCATATTTCTGAGCAGCACCTACCATGTTGGGGTCCTAGTTTAAGAGAGTTGCCATAGTGCTGGTAACAGTACTAGCAATTAGTTACAATGCTGTCTTTTTTCCTCAAACTGTTGGAGTAAGAAGTCAGTAAGAGTATTAAGTACCAGGTATGCCCCTTCTACCAGAATAACTTTGTCTCAGTGCTACAAAAGTATTCTTTTAGCCTAAGAGACACTTAAGCTCAAGGCACAGCCAGCCATATCCCCCCAAATACATACCTATTTGGGATGTTTTGGTGACTGTAACACACAAAGAACAATTATAGCATGATAAAAAGTACCTCTTTTTCCCTAGAACCCCTTGTTCCCTCTGCAGTCCTAAATAGTCACGTGTGAGTCAAACTCAGGTAGCAATAAGCTGCATATGACCCAGATACGTGTAGACCATTACATTACATTACGTGGGGCAGCCTTGAAAGAAAAACTGACTCAGACAAGTCCATGTGAAATGTGCCATGACTTCAGCCACTCCTGTTCAGCACTTTATTGCTATCCTCTCAGCTAAGAGCTGAACACTGCCTGTAGTAGTGTGAAGTAAAACAGGACGTCATAGATCATATACTATAATAATTAACTTTTAAAGAGGTGAAGGTATACGTTTAATATCTCAGGGGTTGAGAACAGGAAAATCAGTATAAACTCTTTTATAATATACTCCTCCACCTGTCAAGTGCATGCACCTACATATGTATCTCTTAAGGCTCACTTACTTTAGAAGTTCAACAGCCAACCAAGAACATTTTCCAGATTAGTATAGCCTTGCTAGTCTGCTCAGGTCTGCAGCACAAGAAGCAACACTGAGAAGGATGCTTCCAGGAAAGCTGGCATGCAATGAGAGTACAACAAAACCTCAGTGAGGCTGAAAGTTAAGGTAGCTGCACATAACCTGGGCCCCAGAGGCCCAGTACTGTGAATCTGCTGAGGCTGTCACACAGCCAGAAGAATGAGTACCCACAGAAGTGGGCTGTGTTACTGGGTGCAGGGAGCAACTGACATTATCAGAGCATAAAAGCAGACAGCATAATGTTGGGAAGCAAACAGGACACATTTTCCCCTCTTCTTCTTCTTCCTCTTCTTCTTCTTCTTTTTTTCAAAAGGCACACCTGTGCCAGCCCTTATAGGCTAGGCCAGCAGCTCATTGATCTTTGTCCTATTAGTCATGACAAAGGTGTTTATGACAATGATGAGTGTGGTTACTAGCACTGTAAAGCACTCAGTATTGCAGTCAAAGACAATAGTATAGACAGGCTAAGCACATGCAGAGATAACAAGTAAGTCTCCATTCCAAGGCATTTAAAATGTAATTGCAAATTATCTACCTTCCTGGTGAGCAGGGGTCAGATTATATTGCAGGGATTTGCTCTAACTGGGTAGGGTGATGTGAAAAACCTGATGTTTTATTCTTCAGTTGTGGAAAAGTCAGTCGGAAGCTGAGCAAACTGCTCTACAGACAAAATGCAGCCCATAGGCCACCAGCTGGAGAGCTGGTTGTGGATCTTGGAACCTACAAAGTTCTTCAGACATATTAATGTAACTGTTGCTGTGCATGTTTAACATCGCAGAAAAATAAAGTCCTCTGAGCTTTAGGTTACTTTACAAATTGCTTTCAAAGCAGGCATTTGGAGAACATAAAGCCACAAAGTCCTAAACCAAATAACAATTGCATTGTGGGGAAAATTTTCTGCAGTCTTGAGGTCTGGCACTTGCAGAAGGATGTAGGGGTCACGGGCTGCTTCACTGATTCCCTTCACAAAGCCCCTTTCTGCCATGCACAGAGTATTTAGACGGAAGGTTACATGGGTTAGATTTCAAAGCAAGGAATGTCAGAAAAGATCTTCCAGCCGTGAATGGCCTCCAGATGTGGGCTGTTCTTCTCCAGGCATGGGGGAAGGGATGAGAACGCCTTGCGTTTGTCTCACGAAATTAAATGGAAAAACATTGTCTACTGAGTAGGCTGGGCAGGGAGGGAAGGTGGAGTCAGAAACCGGGCAGCACAGAACAGAAAAGCAGAACCACAGCTTAAATAGTTTGACACATACGTATTGTCCTAAAAGCAGTAGTCTCTGAATTATTCATTAAAAAACCACAGTGGATATCAGCAAATGGACATGGAAAGGGCCTAAAAAACCAAAAGGTAATCTTCTCAGAAAGTGTATTCTTTCCCCTCCCTGAACTCTGATGGGATCCTATGTTGTGAGACACCCTGGAGAGGCTGTGGCCAGGTCTGTGTGCTTGTTGAAACTGTGCTAAGCCACAACCAACTTGTTTCTGTTGCCTGCATCCCACAGTCCTGGGCTTGTAGCTGGTTATCTTCTCCTCTGCAAAGATTGTCTGTGGGCAGTTTATACCTCCTTCCAGCTGGTCCATGCAAAATTACACTCCTCAATCGATATTAGGCCTCAAGCAATGAATCTGTACAAGCTGGGAAGACCAGCATACATGGGGACAAATTTTACTCGCAGTTATTTCTGCAAATATCCTACTCATGGTTGCAAATATGCGGAATCCAGATTTCATTAGTGATATGGAATTTGACATTTCCTGCTTGGACAGGTGTAGCTGTTGGATCAGACAGCCAGAGCGTATTTACTGTTTATTCAGCAGGAGAACACTAAGTCTCTCTTCTATTTCCTAAATGTGAAAGGACATCTATCTCCCTGGTAAAGTTAATAGGAAAAACAATACAATTCTCCTTTTAATAATATGAGCACAGTGTTTGCTCACTTTCACTCATGTGGCCTTGTTTCTTGTTAATCATGTGGCTAGCCCACCAGTGCAACAAATGCAAGGAATGTCCATAAGAGATCTCAGCTGTCCGCCTGGAAGTTTGCAGTCCTCTCCAGCTCATTGGTCACTTTCTGCTTCTCCTGCAATATCTGGCCAGTTGACAGATATGTGAGGAATGACTGTAAGAAAAATAAAAAAGAGAGGTTTACTAAAAATGGAGGACCTGTACTATCCCAGATCAAACATCCAGTATCTCTTCTCCAGCTGTCACCAGTTATTAAGGGAAGAAGTATAAGAATAAAAGGAAAAATAAACTATAACCGAGTACATCAGCTCACCTTCCGTCAGCCTGCTGCTTAGGGCACTTGCAATGCAAAGATAGCACCTCTGCTGTTGTAATGTTGACCGGTCACAAGTGGTGTTCCGCAGGGGTCAGTGCTGGGGCCTATCCTGCTTAATACCTTTATTGATGACCTGGATGAGGGCATTGAGTGCACCCTCAGTAAGATTGCAGATGACACCAAGCTGGCTGGAAGTGTTGATCTGCCTGAGGGTAGCGAGGCCCTACAGAGGGATCTGGATAGGCTGGATAGCTGGGCTGAAGCCAATGGGATGGGATTCAAGAAGACCAAATGCCAGGTCCTGCACTTTGGCCACAATAACCCCAGGCAAGGCTACAGGCTTCGGGGCAGAGTGGCTGGAAGACTGTGTGGAGGAAATGGACCTGGGGGTGTTGATTGACGCTAGACTGAACATGAGCCAGCAGTGTGCCCAGGTGGCCAAGAAGGCCAATGGCATGCTGGCTTGTATTAGAAATAGTGTTGCCAGCAGGAACAGGGAAGTAATTGTCCCCCTGTACTCAGCACTGGTGAGGCCGCACCTCGAGTACTGTGTCCAGTTTTGGGCCCCATGCTGTAAGAAAGACATCGAGGCCCTGGAGCGTGTCCAGAGGAGGGCAAAAAAGCTGGTGAGGGGTCTGGAGCACAGGCCTTATGAGGAGCAGCTGTAGGAGCTGGGATTGTTCAGTCTAGAGAAGAGGAGGCTCAGAGGAGACCTTACTGTTCTCTATAACTACCTGAAGGGAGGTTGTAGTGAGCTGGGGGTCAGCCTCTTCTCTCGTGCGACTAGTGATAGGACTAGAGGGAATGGCTTCAAGCTGTGCCAGGGAAGATTCAGGCTGGACGTTAGGAAATACTACTTCTCTGAAAGGGTGGTCAGGCACTGGAATGGGCTGCCCAGAGAGGTGGTGGAGTCACCAACCCTGGTGGTGTTCAAAGAGCGTTTGGATGTTGTGTTGAGGGACATGGTTTAGTGAGAACCATCGGTGATGGGCGAATGGTTGGACTGGATGATCCTGTGAGTCTTTTCCAACCTTAGCGATTCTATGATTCTATGATTCAGCAATGACAGAAGGAGCTACACTGCACAGATGTGCCTAAGTTGCTCATGCATTGCCTTCTATAACGTTTTGTGGCAATGAGCTCCATCATTCCTTGATGCCTATGTGGAAAGGAATGTAGCCTGTTTGTTTTAAACCTGTTGCCTGATCACTTTATCAGGTGCCATTAGGTTATGCGATAGGAGACTGCGTGAATGTTCGTTCTCTGTTGACATTCCCCATACCATTCATGACTTCCTTTAGGGCATCTCTTTTCCAAGACCAGCAATCTGTTCCCGTCCAGACTCTCTCTCCTATTTCTGATCATGGCTGACATTCTCTCTATGCATGCTAGTGTTTCTAAGCTCTTCTAAGTAGATCTTGAAATCACTTGAAACCTCCAAATTTTCAGAAAGCCATGCAGTACGAAAAGGCACGTTCTTCTGTACACACTCCTCATGCTTCTGTTTGACTTCCTCAGAGCCTCGAGAGAGCTTTCAGCAAAGTGCCTGCAATGATCCCAAGATCTCTTTCTCTGCTGGCAATGGCTGACTTAGAGTTTCTCAGTGTATCAGCACAGTCAAGTTGTTTTCCTTCTCATTGAATTCCCTTGCATTTGCTGCCGCTGTACGTAATCTGTTAGGGAGGGCCCAGTCCCTCTGTGACGAGAGATTTTCTGCAATCCTTTGCAGTCAATTTCAGATTGCCTCTCTGGAATAACTGTGGGCCACAGGTAAACTGTTAACTTGTTCACATTCCTCTCCAAATTGTTACAAGTGTGTTGAATAGCACCAGAGTTAGCAGAGCCAGGACGTACTTCTGATGAGCTCTTTGTCGAGACTGACCATTTGAAGTGCTCATGCTGATGCTTATTCTCTTACTTGCAGTCCCCTTTGTATGAGCTCCCCACAGCAAGAACTCAGCTTTGAGAGTGCACAGGTCCAGCACACAGGACTGCCTGGCACCAACCTTTGACAGATGCAGTGCATTGGCACCTGGGGCATGTGAGAGCATTCTTGGTGGTATCCAGACTCAATCTTTTAATGCTCTAGACCTCAAATCCAGAGATGGCTGTAACTGAACACAGACACTCTGGTTTCCATGTTTCTGAGTTCCAGAGGATGTGAGGACTACAGCTTTGATAGACAAGGGGAAATTGTTTCAAACCAAAAGAGAGGAGGTTTAGACTGGATATAAGGAAGAAGTTTTTTAGAATTATGGTAGTGAGGAAGTGGCAGAGGTTGCCCAGAGAGGTGGTGAATCCCTATCCCTGGAGCCAGCCTGGAGAGGTTCTAAGCACCCTGATCAAGCTGTAGGTGTCCCTGCTCATTGCAGAGTGGATGGACCAGATAGCCTTTAAAGGGCCCTTCCCACTCAAACTAATCTATGATTCTGTGATACAAAGAAAAAAAAGAAATCTGAGTTACTGTATGGGAAAGGTTGGGATATAATATATCTTCCCATAAGTGCAGGACAGGGGTGTAGATCTGCACCATTCCTTCCCATTTCCTCTGCTCCCATCCGTGGTTCCTGATGTGACCCTTCTCTTTCTTGACAGCTGGTGATGGCAGGCAAGGATGCCTTGGACAATTTTCTACTCATGAACAAGCTTGCAAACAGGAGGATCCTCCTCAAGCCATCCGTCAAGAGCAGGATAGAGAAGAAAGCAGATCAACGAGCCAAATGTGGGCACAGCACGCTCTCCACCCTCCTCTGCCAAACCACAACTCTCTGAGCCAGCATCACTCCAAAGTTCATCATGCCGAGAGTCTCTTCCAAAACACCCCAGCTCCTCCACATCCAGCCCCTCAGCCTCCCTCAGCTCAGCTAGCATTCTCACCTGAAAAATCAATCTTCTGCTCCTGATTTCACAGCTGTAAATAACCCGTGATCACACAGCCCACAGTTTCAGGTGCCACACTGTCTCCAGGATGAGAGGGGCCACCTTGGGGAAAGAATGCCAGGCATGAAAATGCCTCTCTGGTTCTTGAGACAGGAATTCCTCTCACACCTCTCCCCTCCCCTCCCCTCCTCTCTGTTCCCCCTACTGCTTCATGCAGCTGAAACCCAGCAGCAACAAGGGCAGGCAAGTTGAGTCACTGTACCACCTGGGTATCGATTACACCTGCAGGTGGAAACCACGTTATCAAAACGAAGACATCAGCTTCGCCAGAGGATTCTCCCTGGCTCCCAGTCTGGGCCTAGTGCCAGCCCTCACCCTGATGCATGTCAGCATCCCAGCTCTTCACGCAGCAGTCTGGCAAGCGTTTATTTTGACAGAGGCATTGCACTTCACATGTCTTCAGCTTTCATGGAAGGCAGAAAAATTCCAAAACTGTTTTACTGAGCAGCACTGAGCAACCCAACACCACTGACAGCCAGGACAAGCAGAAAACAACAGCTTCTTTGTGTCTATGTCAGACCTTCCCGTTACTTGTAACTGCCTGCTGACATTTCCCTGCACCACAAAAGGATTTTAAATTACAGTGACAACCTGGTCTTTCTTGTGCTAAAGGCTCAGATTTACAAATACCACATGGCACCCAGCAAGGCATGGCCTGATCGGTAGCCTTCAGACTGCTTTCCTGCCAAGAGAGCACCCCTGGGGTCTCCTGTGACTCAGTGATTGCCAGCTTGACCACTCTCTCCAGGCATTTTGGGAGGGACACAGATGTACTCAATGACCTGTTCTGGTGAGCAGCATCAGCTGTTGGTGTTGGCCAATGAAGGGAGTAGGACAACCAACAGCTGCTGCTTGTAAGAACAGTGGGTGGGATCTGTTTCTAGGAAAGAGACTGGGAATTCATGTCTTCAGTGCACCCACTGCTCTCTCAAAAGGAGACAGTAGAGACAGCCATAAAATTGCCTGAGAGAGGGAGATGCAGGTCAGCTACCAATGTTTTTACAGCTTCTTTCTCAATTGTTGTTTCCACCCTATTTTCACTCTGTCATCATTTATTTTGGAGGTCATGACATACAGAGGTCTCTGCTAATTCTCAGAGCTCCATTATGACTAGTATTTGGCCCACAGCATGGAGACGATCTCTACATTGAGACACGAAGGTGTCAGCATAGAACTGGAACAAACGGATGGGAGGCAGCATGAGAAGCCTCCATAAAGCAGCAGTGCAGCCTGTAAGAATTTAGTGCCTGATCAGAGCTGGTCTGCCCAAGCACACCACTGCTTCTGAGATACATAATTCTGTCCTTGCTGGGAACTTTGGAACAACCAAATGAGATTGGAACCTCCTTTCCCCTCTACCCTGACCACTCTTCTTACAGAGAGAAGGACTCCACAGGCAGCCAGATGGAGCTGGTGGTGATGTCTGCTGGGAATATCTGCTCTGCAAGTAGTCCATGAGTCCAAAAGGCCTCCTTCTCCATCACATGTGGACAATATCTTCACTGTAAGGAGTATAGCTATACCCTATAACTCGAGTTACAGCTCAGTTACCACATAGAGGTTCCCAACGTGTGGCTCTCTGTCTTTGTATCCACAATAACAGAAATAGGATGTCAAAGTTCTCATCACCCTCTCTGCACGTTGCTCACCCTGACACGCACACAAAAGAGGATTGGACCTTATGCTCAGAAGACCTTTGTCCTATTCCTCTAGAAGTGCTGAACATTATGGTGCCTCTCATCTCTTTGTCTTTCACTCTGTTCCAGTACACTCATTATTCAGGTCCAGCTATTGCAAAGTAATTGCTGGGGATTATTTAACCTGTGCATCATTTTGCTTTGCCTCACCCTTTAGTCCAATTTAAACCAGTGTTACAAATTATACCCACACTCTTGCATATCATGGAAGATGCAGCATTTATTCTCAGGAATGCAGTATCTGCAGCCTTGGAGTTACCCTAAAGCTTCAATCCAAGGTTCAAGAATTCCCCCTAATAGCCACATCCTCTTAAGCAATTAATCACACCACACCACCTCCAGAAAGGCTCCTTTTTCACCTGGGAGCACTATTTACCAGTGTGCAATGCCCTTTGCTTCAATTTATTCATTCTCCTTTTCTTTTTTCTTTTTTCTTTTTTTCTTTTTTTTCTTTTTTTTTTTTTTTGTCCAGTTTTCCAGAATTCAAAAAATCATCTTGTGCTATTGAAATACTTGGCTGATTTTCATTCCACACCCACGAAGTATCACTTTTTATAAGTACACTTGCAGTCAAAAAGCCCAGGCTTTTAATTTTTTGTGCTATCTATTCATCCTCAGAGACGGGCAATGTGGTGGATGCTCCCTTTCTCCTCCTCCCTGTCTAGATCACATCTTCCCACACTTCCAGCTGCACAGGGATACGATACCTTTGGGAAGGCTGATAGTATTTTAGGATGCATTAGGCAAAGTATCATCAGCAGGTTAAGAGAAGTGATCTTCCTTTTATACTCAGCACTGGTGAGGCTGAATCTGAAGTACTGTGTCCAGTTCTGGGTTCCCCGGTACCAGAGAAACATGGACATACTGTAGAGAATCCAGCATAGCGTCACCAAGATGATGAAGAGACTGTAGCACCTCTCCTATGAGTAGATGAGAGAACTGTGACTGTTCAGCCTGGAGAAAAGGAGGTTCAGGGTATCTTTAGTGTCTTTAAATTTCTGAAGGGAGGGTGAAAAGATGGATCAAGCTCCTTTCAGTGGTGCCAGGACAAGAGGCAATGGTGAATGCAGGTGGTTCCTTCTGGACACCAGCAATTAATTCTGTACTGTGCAAGTGATGGAACACTGGCACAACTTTCCAAGAGAGGGTGTGGAATCTCCTCCATAGAGGTCTCCAAAAGCCACCTGGATATGATCTTGGGCAGCCTGCTTTGAGTGGCCCTGCTTGAGCAGGGAAATGGACAAGATGAGCTTCAGAGTTGCCTTACAACTTCAACCATCCTGTGCCTCTGTAATTCTGTGACTTCTACTATGGAGGTATCACAGACTAGCCAGGCAGTTCTACAGTGCTGCTGGGTCTTGAGCAATCCCTTGCCCAGGATTTTAGGCAAATCCTTTCAGCAATAAGAACCTTCAGGCTTCACTGTCATCATCACTTCAAGGGCCTCTTAGGGTGAGATATGGCTCTGAAATTTGTGGATGCAAAGCGGGACATGAGCATCTGAAAAACTCTGAATGACACTGGCTGCCTGCTCCCCCGCTAAGTACTATATCTTAGTAGCATCATCGATGCTACTATAGCAAGCTCTTCTCCAGCTTTGCTGTCCCTGGTAAGTCGCTTCCAGCTTTCTTTCTTTTGCAAGTTCCAAAGGCTCCCACCCTTTGAATAGCTAAGTTTGGGTTTATTTTTCCCCAGATAATAGGTTTGCATTTTTCAAGTTTGAATCTTGCGTTATTATTTCCTGCCCATATCCTGCCTCTAACACAAGGGAGCCACGAATGTGGTGACTGTACATTACAAAAGGAGAAGGAATGGAGCAGTGAACATTTTTGCGTTTGTGTAGGCATAGGATACAGAAAAGAAGATATATGAGGAGAAGAAAAGCAACATTTATTTTCTCTCTGGAAAGACCAGAGGACAGCTGGCAAGAAGCAAGAAAGGGGTAAGACCTTAGCTCAGTGCTCAATCTCTCTACCAAGGCGAGAGTTCCCCCCAACCCTCCCCCACACACAAATTCTTGTTTTACTCCACTCTCTTCACAGAATGGCACTCATTCAATCCCTGATTCAAAATCAGAAAGACTGCCAAGGGATTGTTGCAAGTTGTTCCAGTACTGCACTGCTGCAAATTAGATCAGAAGTTGGCTCATAGCATGATGCGTTTGGAAGTTTCCTCTTTCAGAAGGGAACTATGCCTCTGCAGTCAGAGGAATCATTTCCCTCTTTATCGAGGAATGAAAAAGCCAGCTTAGAAATCCTTTGCTCTCTTCTGCCATGCAACCACAGAAGGAGGGAGAGGACCTCCCAGCCTCCTACCAGCACTCTGCACTTTGCTTGGAGTTCGAAGCCACTTTCTTCATTGGCTTAATTAGGCACTACGTTCAGCCCTTTCTGCCCTGCCCTGACCAAATCTATGTCCAGACTGCCTTTATTTCTCAGCGTTTCCTCTTTCTTTCTCCTCCCACCTTACCATGCATTCAGCTTTGTGTCTTTCCCCTCCCCTCTCCTTCTCTTCACTCGGCAACCCACAGGGAACCCACAGGGAGCAAGTCTTCTCTGGGCTTTCCTTTTGGTTCAGTTGAGTAAGCAATACTGGCTTATTCACATGCCAGGTCTTTCACCATTTCTATCCTTCCTAGCGTAGCACTGTCACTTTTTGCATACATATAGGTCCAGTGACATTACAATGCTGCATAAATAAGTGTGTGAGAGTAAGGGGCAAGTACACTTGCTCTTGATGTATGCTTTAAGAGCCTATCTCTGCAGAGGAGATTCCTAGAATCATACAATCATTAAGATTGGAAAAGACCACTAAGATTATCTAGTCCAACTGTCATCACCATCACCACCATCACTCATTAAATCATGCCCCAGGATACCAATATCTACACTAAGAAGTCCATCAAACACTGTATAGAGATGACACCAACAAAAAGCCTATGGGAGCAGCACCTAATGTCCAATTAGCAAACTTCAACTGCAGCACAAATGGCACTTGCCTTTTCTTTGGCCTCTTAGCTGAAGTTCATTTCTAAGCCAATGATGCAATTGCAGTCCAGGACAGTCATGCAGACAATTCCTTTTGTCAGCACTGAATCAAAGGACAACAACACAGCTCTCTCAACTCATGCCATTTCTTGGTGCTTACAGAATTTTTTTCTCCACTAACACAGTAAAACTCATTGGTGAAGCAGTCAGTAGGGTATACTGTGCAATACAGTAGCCACAGAAGAGAGAAGTAGAAATGAGCCAGGAGCAGGAAAAAGCAATAAAGAAAACCTCCTTGGCTGCCAGAATGGATGAGAGAGACCTTCATGAGCAGGTGAAAAATACCACCAACCACTACCCTTTTGATGTGGAATGGGAGAGGTTCTTAGAGAAAGTGACAGCTCAAATAGGGCTGCTGGAGAGGGATCATTTGCATGTTACAAGCAAATGTCTTCAGCTGTGGTGTTTCCAACCTAAAAAAGGGAAGAAACTGAGGTAGAAGTTAGAGAAAAAGAGATGGAGAGTGTAGTTTCCTCACTGAAAAGTAATGAAGACCTCATTTCAGATGGCCTTCGTATTACCACACACTCACCTTTTGCTCCAGAACAGGGAAGTAAGTTACATTTTCCCAGATTTAGGTCTCCGTTTTCACTCCCAGCCAGCTCACACTGCCTCTTTCAGGTGTTTAGAATCTCAGCCTGAGGAACCCAACCAGCCCATCCAACAGCTCCTGACAAGGCACAGCACTTCAGGGCTCCCTGACCTGCTGAGAGCTAGTCCAACCCCCTAGGCAAGTTACGAGTTAATAACTATTTGGTCAGTCTGGCAAAATTTACAGACCTGCTGCAGAGATCACAACGTGAATGCCAGCACTCTAAGACTGTGAGATGTCAGTGAGTTCATCATACAGAAGGATCATAATCCATTCTCATCCCCCTCTCCACCATGAGAATGAAGAATCTGGCCCCTCTCACGTGCTGGGACAAAACAGAATTCTAATCACCATGAAAAGTATGGATGGAATGCTGTTATCTCGTGACCTTATTTATTATTTATTACTGCTAAGAAACAAGAAGGCACTGGGGCTTCCCAGATGCAGTAGGTGGGATACAGGCAATGCATTCTGGCACTGAACCTATTTGTAAGGCGCAAGTCCTGGAGGGAACTACAGCAAGTTCTATTCATCAAAGCTGTGCGCCAAACTCCTCAAACGCTACAAACCCAAGGGCACTTTGGACTCTGTGCCTATCAGCCAATTTCAAAAGGTCAGTCGGGCTGGCAGTACTAAGTGATTTTGGAAAAATCAGATGTAGATACTTCCCTAGGTTTTGTTCTTTGTTCAGTCCACCAAAGTAATAGAGCCAGAGATCAGCCCTGCCAGCAGAATGAAAAAAAAAAACCAAAAAAAAAAAAAAAAAAAACAACAACCATGAAATAGGCCAAGCACAGGTTACGTCTGTTTACTGCTGACTGCAATCCATTCCTTTATTGTACCACTGGGCTTGTGAAGTCAGCTTCCCTAAGTGCTGGTAGTCTAGCAGTTCTTAAGGGGAAAGGAACATGACAACACACATTAGGGAAATGACCAACCCGTCAAGGTGTGACTTCCAATATCTGCTTCCTCAAAACTGAGCATAGCTATAAATCAGGGAACCTCGCCCTCTTTCCAGTGGATGAATGTTCTTATTTGAAGCCCTGAGGGGTCATGCGTGACAAATGCAGTTTATCATATGGCTCTGAGATGTATCATATGTCTCTGCAAATTATTGTATCACATGGATAACCGCAGGATACACACACAAACACCACTACACCACTATAAAGCAGTATGAAACTTGCTGGCTTCTATCTTTTTAAACCCACATATCAGCTCAGGCTCAGCCCTGCCTGCTCCGTGTATATAATAAGTGGAGAAGTAGCAAACAGCATGGAGCATATAACTTCTACCTTTTCTACAATAAGCCAGTGGGATGTTGCATGGAATAAATAACACATACAAGAGAGAGGAAAGGGGTTAAGTGTTTTCAGATTGAAAGACAAGATGTTTAGATCCATATGACACAATATACTCCAGAAAAACACACTCAAATAGTACATATATGTCCTTCTGAATTTGTGCTAGGAAACGTCCCAGAGAGCATGGGAACTCAGAAACCTCTACCAGGCATAGATTCTGGCCTCTAAAGAAACTGCAAGAAACCATGGTACCCCCCTCTAGAAATACGTTCTGGATGCTTTCAGCTGAGCCTGACCATCACTTCCCCACCCTTAAATCCACACTTCATTTCCCAGTTCTTATCACCCATTCCTCCTTTGATCTGGGTTTGTCAGATCTTAATGTTTGTCTTTCTTATCTAATGTCACTGCAGATGCTCTTCTTGTTACCAAGGACTACTGGTCATACACAGTAGTGATATTTGCAGAAGCACAAGACATGGCAAACCAAGTAGATATAAAGCAGCTGCAAGATGCTTCTTTGGGAAGAGCTTCAGCAAAGGCTTGGCATGCATGGGAAATCTTCACCCTCACTGCCTGTGGAAATGCCAGTCCTGATTCCCACAGCTTTAGCTCTCATGGCTGTGACCCGAACACCTATTAGTTAGCTGTAGGCATCCTGAAAAGCCTGTGAAATGAGTGATGCTTAGGTCAAGAGACACCATGAATTATGGTGTGTGCATCTTAGGCAATCCAACTTTAGCATGTCAAACTGGAAGCATGCTTTACACTTTAGATCCCATGATGAGACTCTTCATGTCATGGTTTACATTGCAACCTGCCTTGTGAAATCCACACACCCTAACGAGAGAAGTTGCCAGAAGTACACAGAAAGGCCAGCCTCTACTCTAGCTGGGTGGGTAGGGCTGGTTCTCCCTCACGCATACAAGAAGGCTTATTGGGCTCATGCTTCACCCATAAACAAATAGCTACAGAAAACATGACAAATTTCATCAACTGGAAATATTCTCCTACCTCTACCTATTGGTAGAAAGTTTTCTCACTTCTACTCTGTATCCCTGTCCAGAAAGGCAAGAGAATGCAAGGTAGGTGGAAATATCCCAAAGCGCTACTGAACATTCAGTGAAACCTGAGCTGTTCCTCACCATACCCTGACATTAGGGGGACTCCTTTTACTTGCTTAAACAGTCAGTCACCTTGCCCATGTGCAGCACTGCTTCCAAAAAGGAGCAGCTGTTTGCACCTTTATTTGCTTGACAATTGCTGTTACCCCTCCCACACCCAGCTATAGCAACAGGAATGAAGCCAATTGCTGCCAGGATAGCAATGCTCCTCTGGGGCAACAGTCATGGTGCATGTGGCCCATCTGGTTACTTCTCTTTATTCTGCTGGCCAGGCATCAACTTTCCCAGATGGAGAGCAAGGAGGAAATACTCTTGTGGGCAAGCTGCTGCTGACGCCGCAGAACCCTGTTGCCTCCTTGCAAAGTGCTTGAGGTTGGCCATTGCCTGACAGAGCTAGAGCAGCTTGTACAAAATGAGTTTGCTCTCTCTGGAAAAAAAGGCTTTGCCAGTTTTCTGTCACTTCACACTTTGCCTCTTAGCAGACTCCACTGTCGTTGTCCCATATGCATGTGTTTTAGATGCAGGTGTTAGTGTCTCAGGGTCTCAGATGAGCCCTTCTGCAGCCAGCTGCCATACAACAGGTGGCAGCCACCTGTGAGTAGGCCTGGGGCAAAGAGGATGATCCATCGTATCTGAACTCTGGTCAGCATTTGTGCAGAGCTGAGCAGCTTTCAGTCCAATAAGCTCTGCTGGGGGGAGCAGGGAAGGGCAAGTGGACAGCGTAGCTCAGTGCGAATACCAGAGCCTTCTGCAGGGTAAGCAATTCTATTTTTCTTTCCCTGTATATCATATTCATGTATATAACCAAAAGGCATGTTCTAACTCATATGTATTAAGCACAATTAGGATTATTTTACCCTTGCAGAACAAAATTCTGTCTTTATTTTCCCATGGGATTGTGTAGGCATAGAGTCTTTGCCTACAATACATATCGTATTTGCTGCTGTTTCATCCACAGGTCTGTTTTTAAGTTGGTTGCTATAGTCTAAAATTAGACAGGGACAAAACACGTATCAGTAACATTAGAGAAAAGGAATGATCTGAAAAACAGCAAGGTTTTTTAATCTGTGTAGACTTGAAAGAGCATTAGCTTTCTCAAGTACTGTGTTCAGTTCTGGGTTCCTCAATACAAGAAAGACATGGAGGCCCTGGAGAAGGGCAGTGAAGCTGTGAGGGGTCTGGAGCACAAGCCTCATGGGGAGTGGCTGAGTGAACTGGGGTTGTTCAGTCTGGAGGAGGCTCAGAGGAGACGTTATTGCTTCCTACAGTGACCTCAAAGAAGGTTGTGGCAAGGTGGGGGTCAGTCTCTCCTCCCAGCTAACAGCGATAGAACGAGAGGGAATGGCCTCAAATTGCACCAGGGAAGGTTCAGGTTGAATTTAAAAAAAAAAAAAAGCAACACTGAAAGAGTGGTGATTCATTGGAACAGGCTGCCCAGGGAGGTGGGGGAATCACCGTCCCTGGAGGTGTTCGAAAAATGTGTGCATGTGGTACCTAGGGACATGATTAGTTGGCATGGTGGGGATGGGTTGGTGGTAGGTGGACTAGGTGATCTTAGAAGTCTTTTCCAGCCTCAATGATTCTATAATTCTTGACCAGCAAGCGTCTCAAGCACATTTCCTCTCCTCTTGCCTGTAGCATCCATGAGAGCTACACCAGTCAATTCTGTGCAGTAGTAAAGAATCCATTTTTAAAGGTCATTAAGTTGACGAGAAATGCTGACCTCAGAAAACTGTGAATCACAAACTCCCTGTTCCATCTTTCCTGCCCCTGCTCTCCCTGTGGAAGCAAACCACCACCATCTGGTCAGTTTGCTCCAGAGTCACCACCAGGCCAGCGCTGCATCTTCTTATGTTTCCAAAAGTCTTGTCCGTGCCCATCCTGCAGGTCAGACTTGCATTCCCTCGCACGGCTGACCATGGCAACGTCTCCCTGTGCAGCACTGGGGTGAGGGATGTGGTGACTCACCAGCCTCACTACGTCCCATGCCAACCGGCTGTTTGCTTCTTTGAGTGAATTGTATTGTTGTAGTCACGTTGCCACATTTGTAACTACACAATATTTTTTATGACAACCAGAAGTTCAGTTTTATAAACAGATGCTGTTATGGGCCTCTATTACTCAGCTGGATCAGCGTCAGTCTTTTTTTTCCAGGCTGCGGTCTCTGTACTGTGCTCTGAGTCAGACACAACCCTACAAACATGTCTTTGAGTCGCTGGTTTCCTCCCAGAGACTCTTGACACCTTGCCAACAAAACAGGGCGTAGCTTGCTAATTTTTTTTTTTTTTTTTTCTCCCTCTCTTTAAAGGCAGACTGATTCATAGTAACTTCTTTAAAACGGAGCTAAGAGACACCACCCTCCCACACCGCTGGAGGAAACTTAAACCACCACCAGGTCGCTCCCCTTCACTACAGCTCCGCGCTCCGGCACAGCAGCACCGCAGCCCCGCACGCTCCTGCTTCCACAGGTGCCAGCACCGCACGGTAAGAGTTTCTCTCCAACAGCTTTACCAACTTCTCTTGCTCTCTGGAGCCCGATTCCCTTTCCCTCCAGCTCCAACCTGCTTTTATCCTTCATTCTGCTGCTTCAACTTGGTGTACAAGCTCAGCACGGGACGCACCTTCACCTTTCAGTATTTGCTTTGAAATCCAGCTGTGTAACGGGGCAAAGAAAGGCGTTGGGTAGAATGCTGGCTCCAGCAGTGTAATTCTCACCTCCAGGGCATGTGCAGCTGGGAACGGTCATGGGGAGCCCCACCTGGTCTAGATGTGGCATGGAACTGCTGCGCTCTTTTGGAGCAGCACTGGCAGTGTTTATGGGAAACCCCTGCTTGAAATTAGGACTGCACGTTCAGCACTTCTGACACTTGCTGACATTTTTCTGCACAACTCTGTTCTCTGTCCTCTCTGTCAGTAGTTTGCCAAGCCCTAGTTTAAAACAGCAGTCATTTTTTCCAAGTGGAGCTTGGGAAGTTTGGGGTGCAGTAGGGAGCTCTCTTTTTGCTATGGGAGTCCCAGCTCCTGCAGCCAAGCCCCAGCTCAGCCAAACCCATGTGGTGAGTAGGAATGCATGCTGTGCCTTCCTGGGCAGCACAGGAGCACGGAGCGCTGAGGGGAAGCGTAGGATTGCAGGCTGGCAGTTTTCCCTGTTCACCTGCCTTTCTCCACATGACCTCCCCGTCTCTCCCTCCCCTTCTTCACGACTTCTCTCACTTCATCTGTCTGCTGTGGTTTGTGTCCTGCAGTCAAATGCCTGAACTATTTTTGAGGTCTGAGAAAGGGAGCTCAGCACAGCCAGTTTGCTGGCACCAGGCTTCAGTTCCAATAGCAGGAACCCCGCCCGCCTCTGCAGTTTCACAGGGCAGAAAGAGACAGAAGCAGTGCTTAGCCCAGTCCAGCTGCAAATCGCTGGGACTGGGATTGGCGCAGTGGGTAGCATACTATAGGAT
This sequence comes from Gallus gallus, assembly GCF_016699485.2. NCBI lineage: Eukaryota > Metazoa > Chordata > Aves > Galliformes > Phasianidae > Gallus > Gallus gallus. The sequence goes on from NC_052532.1 coordinate 48,369,722, forward strand.
ACTATAGGAATGGCTATGAAAGTGGGCTGGCAGCAGGGTGGATTTTGTAACTTGTTGAGGTCCTCTCTGTCCCGGATGCCTCCTGACAGAGAAATAGCTGTGTTTCAGAGCTTGGGGAGCTGACTGAGGAAGTGTTTCCTGAGCAACTTTTGCCTAAAGGCTTTGAATTCCTCAAGGCACCTCTGAGAGTAGCCTTGCCCAGGCACTGCCCACTTGACATTGCTGGATGGAGTAGGACTCCTTCCTGAGCAAACACAGAGGAGGGAGCATGGTACGAAGAGCATAAAAGCACAGAGCTCACTATCTATCTATCTATGATAACAGAGGTCTAAGCAAGCCAGAAACCTTAATATCCCCCTCCTAGCAGGCCTCACACTACTGTCAAACGTGGGGACTACATGCAGAGTGAGCGTGTCAAGGGCAGCGTGCTTTCACTCACTCCAAATGGCAGCACCTCATTCTGGCTAGCAGTTCAATGGTTCGAGGCAGTTCCTCATGGCAGGCCCTGCAGCTGGCTCTCCTGGCTATGGCTGACACTTCAAATGCAATCCAAGCTCCCCTCATGTAGCAGTTGGGCATCCCTGCAGGGCACATGCCATCTCAAGGAAACCTCTGTGTGAGGTGGAGCTGAGCCACACCCAAGGACACACTAACAGGCATGGGGTTTGGGATCCCACAGCTAGCACTGGGGACAGTCCTGGCAAACCAGCCCTGCTGGCCTAGCTGGTGGTCTTCAAGTTTTGCCTTGTGCGAGCAATGCAAGTGCAAGCAGGAATTGCAGCGTGGTGCCCTGAGGTGGAGCGGAGGTTGTGTTTTGAAACAGCTCTGGGAGATGTGCTGATAGAAGCCGGCATGTTTTGGTGAAAGGCACACCTCAGGCCTTGCTTACAGTGACAGAGCAGGGGGTTGCTGCAAGCATGATTCCAGCCCTCCGTTAGTCACCTCCCAGCTGAAAATCTGACACATGCCATTCAGCCCGTGTTTGTTGGAGAGCAAGAAATGGCACTACTGGACCGATTGGTCACTCCTCTGCTCCTACTTTTCGATGTGACAGCACCACCGCACAGCACAACACAGGGCAGCCTGCAGGGTGTGGCACTCCCATTTTCTTTTCCATCCTCTTGTTCTCGTGCAACGAAAATAAGGAAAAAGGACTAAAAGATAAGATTTCTGCACCCTTCCTTCAAGGCAGGGAGAAGTAAGGGCACCAGAAGTGCTTTTTACACCTCTAAAAGGGAGAGTGAGGAAGTGGGTTTCCTGTCTCCCCAACTAAAGATGGATACTTAACATATTGTGAGTCTTTTCCGCTGAGGCAAAGCAGCATGCACAGGAAAGGAGCCTCTTCTCCATGACCTTGCTGGACTCATAGCAAACTGATAGCTACAGTGCAGTACTGTCAGCCCTGAATGAATGTGCGTAAGCACAAGCTTAAACCTTGCCAGCACGATCCACACTCAGTCATCCCATAGCATGACAAAGAGTCCAACAGCAGTTCCCCATATAAATTGCCCAGAGGGAATGATAGAGCGCCCACACTCTTACACCTCTTCCTGCTATTACAGTCCAGGGAGGACAGCAAAGCAGCACACCTGGGGGGCACAGTCTGGAGCAGGATTTTTTCAGCCTCCCCTTGAAAGTGTTTTAGAAATTACCTCCTGAATTTGAACAGCTGTCTGATGAACAAAGGAAACCCTGGCCAAATTTACAGCTCTATGCATCTTCCTTACTCTGAACTGTTTGCAGCAGGGCAAAGATTACATGGAAGCTTCTCTCTGAGTAAGATCAAACGTAGTCCATACCCTGACATGGTAGGGAGGGACAATTTAAGGCAACTCTGCTTTTGAAACCACCTTCTCTGAAAGAGTGACCAGTTCAGCAGGCTCTTAGTTAAGATTTAACCCCTTTCCCCCATAAGAATCAACCTGTACCATAGATATGGGGAGACACCCACAGTGAGCTCCCAGGGACAGGTCCTAGGCTATGCAGAGAAGCACAATGAATGACTGAGCACAGTCATGGCTGAGGGCAGGTGAGCAGTGACTAATGCCTAAGGCTTAGCTCTTGCAATGTGGCAGACACATCTGGATTTGAGGAAATCCAGGGTGAAGGCCTTTGCTGCCCTTTTGCCCTTGCAGGGCAGAGTCTGCTTAAGGTGGGGAGTTGTGAAAGCAACTGCCAGGACTGGGTCCAACATCCACATTCTTCTCATTCCCGAGTGACATCTCCCTTACGGGCCTCAACAGGCCTCTGGAAAAGGCAGTGAGAGACATGGGAGCAAGAGGGGTGAGCTGCAAATGCTCAGAGCTGGGAGCAGGCTGGTCAGGGTCTGCTGGAGAACAGCTCCAGGAACATAGAGCCAGCTACTTGATAGCTGGCTCCCGCAAGAGCAGCCCAGCCAATGTAGTGTGCCCCAGCAACTGGAGTTCTCTCCTCTGGTGGAATCCATTTCCACGTGCAACATAAGCTCAAAAGACCCCTGTCTTAAATGGTTCTGCCAGCCCATACTCACTGCAATTGAAGTAGCCCTCTCCAAGACAGACAGGAGATTTAACTTCATGACCACCTTCACCCCACTCCACAAAGAGCACAGACCAACACCAGGCTGCACAGCATCTCCTTGCTTTTGCCTCGTACGCAGGAGCCATTACTTTACTCATTCTCTCTCTGCACCCCATTCTGCATCGTGGGGTGAAAGAAAGACCCATGGAACAGTTTTACAAGTTAATCCTGCATAGTATCTTCCAAGCTGGTTTGCAGGAACCTGGGCGCCTTGGAATCAGACTGATCCAAAAATTCAGACTCTTGAGATGTCTATGTTGCACCAACCTTGGCGTCTCAAGGACTGTATTGGCATATTCAGAGGTTTTTCAGTCTTAAGAAGGTGAACGCTATCTGGTTAGGAACTATCATCTCTCTACTCTCTCTCGAAACAAAAAGGGGGGGGGAATCTTTATAACATCAATGTAAATCAGAGATTTGCAGTTTTAATTCAAAGATGCAGACAAAACACAGTCAGTGTGAGTTCCACAGACCTTCCACCTCTATCTGCTGTCTATCACAAGAAAGATAAGCAGACAGTCCCAGCAGAAATGGTATGTGCACTTTTGCTTACACCACACTGTAACCTGAACTTTCCTGTCAGAGCTGTCAGGTGGTTTCTCCCACGTGGGTACTGTCAAAATCACACTGATAAATACGTGCACTCGTAAAGAATCTGTGCATGAGCATGCACGCAGACACACACCGTTCAGATCTGCTTCTAGAGAAACCACAGTCACACACATCCCATTCATACAGGGAACCACATAGCAGACACACACCCCTACATGCGCTGCATCATCTCCCAGACCGTCAGTCTTCCCACAGTGTTTCTCGCCTATCTTGGCATCTTCTCTGAACTCCTGCAAGTCCCGGCAACTCCCAGCCTTTCCTGATATCTGATTAACCCACCCAAGGACCATCAAACGCACTGTGGGTGAGAGTGCTCCCCAGCACACCTCGCGGGGTGTGGAGGAACCCCTCTGTGCTGCTGTTGGCTTTGCCCTCCCCTTCCCACCCTCCTTTACTCTCTGTCCGTCAGTCCCAGCCCTTCCACGGTGTGTCTAGCGTACAAAGTGACATGTTTTCCTCCCACAGCAGCTGCTGGCTGCCTGCCAGGCCCCAGGCAGCTGTCTCTTCCCCTTCCTACTACCAAGTGAGCTTTGGAGTTTCTGTTGATGTTGTCACATGTCTGAGCACTCCAGGGTGGCTTCTTCAGGAGAAAATGCCAATTTCTCAGTGTCTGCCCTAGGAGCTCTGACATTTCCCCACTCTCAGATGAATCATGAGCATGAGAGCTGTAAAACTCCAGTGTGTCATCTTTCCTGACTCCCCCTTGCATCTGTCAGCAAGCAGAGGATCGTTACCAAGGGTGAATTCTCAAGAACGTGGTCTGGTCCCACAAGAAGTGATTCACGTGCTTTACCACGCCCTTGGGAAAGGAATTGCCCCCGATCCTTTGAAGACCATGCCACCAGGAAATGCTTCCCAAGAACCAGGCAAAATATTCCATTTACTTAAGTTTATCTTCAGTGGTGACCCCTCGGGCTGCTCTGTGCTTTCCTTTTGGTTGACATTCAGCTGCTTCTGTACCCTCACCGCACCCCATGTGGTCACCACAGAAAGGCACCACCCATGCATACACAAAATCTTCTCGTTGCCACAAACCAGAGGCTCCAAAGTTCTCTATGCACCCACGCACACCTCCTGCCCAACCTTTTTCCCACACATGTGAAATCTCTTTCCAGAGGCACCAGCCTACTCATCTACATCTTCATAAAAAGCATCTAACTTGTAAATTGAGTCAGGCTGGTCTGTCAAAACCAGGTTCTTAACAGCCATGCTGGTATACAGTGGTTTGTAAAAGCCCGGAGTCAGCAAGGATGGCAGATTCAATTAGATCTGAAGTGAGAAGTGGAGCAAAGGCTGAAAACAAAAAAGATCACTTCAGGTGCTTGCTTATAATTGTCATGAGCTTTCTAGTATCAGTATAATGGGTCCAAAGTCACCGTGCCACCAGAATATCACAGAGAACGTCACAGCTGCAGTCAGCTAAGTGGCCTTGGGCATGATGAAAATTCATGCTCGTATCACACGTGATGACAAAGCATGTGATCATAGCATCCAGGGCCATAAGAGGTAGCCGGGGCCTCAGTGCAGTCAAAGGCAGATCCACAAATTCTGTAGGAGGTTTTATTCTACCCTGAGATGTCCCCTCCTGTGTTAGGGCAGCACTGCTGTTTGTAGTTTGGCTTTGCTCTGATAAATGTACCAGGGATAGAAGTGGTAGTTTGTAACTCTTTCAAATAGTATCATACACTTTGTTTTTGCCATCCCATCTCCTTCAGTTTTGCCTTTCCTTTCCAAGTGGCCTCACTCCAACCACCAGTATATTCTGCACCTTCTGCACTCAGTACCATCACAGACAGCAGCAAGGTTCATGTGCTTTCTCTACATATAGGGAAATATATCCTACTGCCATCATTAGAGATAATGTACTGGGTGATCTGACTAACTTCTGTATTTCTTACAGTCTGTGATGGCAGCCAAAAGAGGCAGAATTTCTGTTGTCTTATTTGCATTCAATCTATGGACATTTTTGCTGGTATTCTTGCCAGAAGCGTGCAGTCTTTCCCCCAGAATGTTGAAAAATTGAATGTCTCAAACTCAAGGTATTTCAGCAAAAAATCTGATTTTTAGGCAAGTCAGAGGTCACCGCCACAGTGCCTAGAGGAGGTGCAGTTTAGATATCATATGCTCTCTGGACAGTGTATGCTCTTCCCTCAGCCAGCAGCTCCCACAGTACCTCATCAACTCATCCTGGGAGAGAGAGGTACAGTCCCATGAAAGAACCTCTCAGAGAGGACAGTGGGAGTCTAAGTCAGATGTACTCCATCCCTCAGCAACCATTCAGATCTGAAATATTTCAGACTTATCTGAGAGTGCTCTGAATTTTCAACCAAACAGCCCAACCATTCCTGTGGAAACATTCTGTACGCTTCTCCTCTACTGACTTTCTCTACAGTGTACACTCTGCCAGAACAACTACCTAATCTGCCTTGTCCTCTTGAGTAACCCATTCTCTATATCTGAGGAGCTACACTATGGGCCTTTGTTATATCTCCAAGTGGCACTTGGCATTCCACTCTGATGCTATGCTAAGCAGTAAACTGAGGGCAAGGACTCTCTTTTCTGGACTGTCTCCAGACAAAAGAATCCAAAACACATAATTAGACAGAGGGACTTGAGGGGTGGCTATATTTTGCCTGCACAAGAAAATGCTTAGCTTTTCAAGGAGTGCTTGACTGCCTAAACTTGATTTGGATGCAGCAGATCTGTGTGTTGTTCTCCTGTATGCGTGTGCAAGTAGTGTCTATGTAGATAAAGCCTGTAATAATTATCCTTAGAGTTGTGGGTTTTTATTGTTTGTTTGTTTTGTGTGTGTTGAAGGCTGATACAGTGATTGTTATTCACAGTTACTGTTGGTGGAACTGGTTATTTCTCCCCATCCATCAGCACAATTTGCTGCCATCAGTGCAAGATCATCCCTCTTAACTCACCCATGCTGTTCAGCAGGTGCATGCTTCTTCCCAAACAACTTGTCCCACCTCAGTAGTCATTTTACTCTCATGCCTTAGCTCTAGTTTTCTTGGGTTAGTTGGGATCTTACCTTGAGAAGGCGCATCTGAAGGCTCACTGTGGGATTCACAATCTGTTTGATTGATCGGTTCTTGAGAAGCAGTGCTAAACAGTGTCCTGAACGTTTACAGGGTTAAGTAACTGTGGTTTTGAGAACTTTGGGGTGAGTCAGTGGAAAAAACTGGCCACTCTAGGAAGGATAAGACTGACTCATAATCAAAGAAGAGCCCAAGGAACTCCAAATCCAGCTGCAGTTTAGGAAGGGGAATGTTAGAAAAGGCATTTGCATGCAATTGTGTATTATTGCTCCAGCAATGTGACCCCACCCTGAAGTGGAGAGAGATGTCTCACACTTAACAAATGGAAAGAGCATCCTGTCAGCCCCCAGTGCTCTGCCAGCTTCTCTGTCTAATGGGAGGAAAAGTCCATGCTGTACAGTCAGAGGCAGAGATGACTCTATTTCAATGCCATTCAACCACCGGTCCTTTGGGATTGTTCTCCAGTGTTTTACTTAAAAGGAAGAGAAAGATGAAAGAAGGGAAAAGTGAATGAATAGAGAGGGAGGCTTGCGCACTAACTCACAAAGATTCAAAACTCAGCTGTGAACATATAACCCCCGGGTGGTTGGATTTGATAGCATGTGTATTGAGGAAAAGGTGCTGACAATCTCAGGAAGGGGGTACACTGAAATCATCTCAGCCAACGGTGCTCTCAAGCAGTGCGAGAACTGGGCAGAAAAAAAACAACAAAGGAAATAAAAGGTTTGGTTTTCTCTTAGCGTGTTGGCCACAGTTCTGTGCGTGGATTTTTCTTTACATTGTAAAGTCATATTTTCTATTATTTTCATCATACAGAAAATGCATTCTAAAGCATTATTCTAGTCCTTTAGAGTATCGTGAAAGTAGGTCTCCAGTCTTTCAAGTACAGGTCTTTTTTGAAGGTCCTCAAAAATAATCAGCAAAAAAACTGCTGAATTCATTTCTAAAGAAACTTGGAAAAGTACATCTATCTAGGAAAGAAAGAAAGTTTAGCCACTGTTCCACAAAGGCACAGCAGGCAGATCTGCCACGATTTGGCATATATATATCAGTACATCATGGTGGGAACAGTGTTCATTACAGTCTGTGTAAGAACCAAGGTGCTGAGAAGCAAGGATGACAAGCAGTGAAAGGGATGGGAGCATTTGATTCAGGTGCTCTATTCAAGGTTCCTGCTGTAGATAGATATATAACTTAGTCATGGCAAGAGCAATAGTTTCTCAGCTCAAGTGGAGCTATCCAGATCAGTTCCCATCCAGGACTTTGAAACTCACATTTCTTTTGCAGTCAATGAAAAAAAAAGGGGTTTAACACTCAGGTTGGATGTGTTTATGAGGTAGCCTGCATATAGTAGTGAGAAATTGGCTTCTAGCAATGCTGAGCATACACAGATGTCCATTATCAGAGTCAGAGAGGATCTCTTATGGCTGTACTCCCTCCCAGATCATCAAGGGAGGCACTGCAATGAAAGAGGTCATCATCAGTATCCAGGCCATCCAGGTAAATCAAGCTCTAGAGCAAGGGGAATATTGCTAGGACACCCCAAAGCAGGCAAGTAAGCCAGACTCACATTCACCAAGCCAAGGCTAAACTCGCTAAGTTCTCCCAAGTGAGAGAAAACCTCCAAACCTCACCGTTAGTGAAGATTTTGCTGAAGAGATATAGGGTCATAGGACCACTCACTGAACCTCGTTTGTCCTTCTAAGGAATGATCTTGTTTGAGTAGAAGTGCCTAACAAAGGCACTTCATGGAGTTCCTGAACTCAAGGCTAATACTGGCTTTGGACAAAGTGCCACTGGTGGATAAGAAGTCTGCCTACCCATTGCGGGTTGGGGAAACTATATCCAAAGCAGTGCAAGGAGCAGCTGCAGTATTTTAAATGAATACACTCCCACATACAAAGCTTTTTGTCATAGTTTGAGTGAAAGACATCATGAAAAATAATTGTATTGTTCCATGACAGTTACCACACCCTGTACAAACAGTGACAGCATCAAACCTTATTACCTGAGTCACCTGCACCCAAATAACTTGACAGCCAGCATTAATCAAATGCTTGACACTGATCTTCAGTAGCACTTTAGTATCATCATTACCAAGAGATAGAGCAACATAGCCCCGTGAAACTTTCTAGGAAGCAGTCTTCCAGTGTTCATAGGGTGGGCCCAGCAAATTTTCCTGTCTGATTTCTGTGACTGTGCTGCCTGATTACTAATACATTCCTGGGAGGGCAGGAAATATGCTCACTCAATTTGTGTGAATTACCTGCACTTGCTCCTGCAGCTGAGATTTGATCCCTGTATTTCACATTTTCAGGGGAGAAGGCAACAGCCTTGATAAATAGTGTCATGAGTGCTAATCTAAAGTAGATACCCCTCCCCGAAACCTTGCTTTTCCAATGACATGCTCATCAATGATAATGAATCTTAGAAAAAGTAAAAGCTTGAAGGGTACAGAGGTAAAAAAGAAAAAAAAAGAATTTGCATTACAAGAGAGTTACCGCAGTAATAAAGTGATCTGCATGCCTCGAGTTTTAAAAGGGAAACAAGCAGTCTTCTATGCAAGCCTAAGCATTTTCCTCTACCCCAGAACACCTCAGCGGTGCTTCTGTTCTCGTTGTTCTCCTCTATATAAGGGATCAGGCCATTGAATATGGGTAGTTCCCCAGACCATTTTCCACCACTGCTCAGCACCTGATGTACCAAAGGAATGCCCCTCCTCCACTCTGTACCACCTGTCCCATGTCCCAGACTGACTGGAGCAGGCTGTACTGCAAAAGGGAAAGGGGACAACAGGAAGAGAAGATCTTTCCTGACCTCCGTGGGCAAAAACTCCACTTCCTGGAGTGTAGGCCTGGAGTATGTCATTTTTACTTTACAGAACCACACACCAATTTAAGCAACCTATGTATATACCCGGGCTATTTTTATAGTGCTCCAAAGCTATCTACCCCTGCTCTATGTCTCTTCCTAGTCTGGTTCCTTCACCTCCAGGCTTTCTTTAACTGCTGGAGGAACTCCCATGCAGATTCTGAAGAAGTTTTTAACTATGTTTTTTTTTGTTGTTTGTTTGTTTGTTTTATGCCTACATCCTTAAAGAGTGAATTTGAAATCCACCTGTTTTTCACAAGTAAATAAAGCTTACAACTGAGTAAGATGTCCCTGTTCAATGTAGGGGAGTTGGACTAGATGATCTTTAAGGGTCTTTTCCAACTCAAGAGATTCTATGATTCTATTCCTTGATTCAGCCCTTCCCTTCACCTTCTCCTTCTGCTCTTGTTCTCCTTCAGATCTCTCTGCGCCTGTGACACCACCTAGGAAGGATCCAAGATGTTGGTACTACTGGCTGGTATCTTTGTGGTTCACATTGCCACCGTCATCATGCTCTTCGTCTCCACCATTGCCAACGTAAGTAGGAGCCACCCTGGATGAGCCACCGAGTGTGGTTGTCACCTGCTGCACTAGTAGCCCATCACAGGGCTGGCAGCGGGACAGGTGCTTGGGTCTGGAGACAGAAAGCCTGCGGCCCAAACACACGTCGACAGCGGGAGCAGTGGCCTTGCCAGCGCCGCCAAGGGCACAAGGGATCCTCCGGGCACCCCGCAGCCGCGGAGCAGAGGGCCGGGGCTGGGCGAGGCCTTGACCGGGGCGATGGAGACCCCTGGCGGCTCCGCGGCCCGAGCCGGGGCCCGACTGCACGCATCGTCCCGGGTGGTTATAGCTCTCCCGCCGTCTCACGCTAGGCAAGGCAGAGGACAGATAAGCTCTGCGATTTCTGCTGTAGCATGGGAACGGATTTTTCCTGTATTTTGTCTGGACTAAATGCCTTTCAAAGCCTGTGTCAGCTCCCACCCAACCCAGCTGTTCAGCTGTCACTGGCACACTCCGACTCATTCAGCTCTCAGCCTCGTGGCACTTGAGCTATGGCTGCTCCCTTTTACAGTTTAACTGTGGTTAAGGTGGTGGAGTCACCGTCCCTGGGGGTATTCAACAACCGTGTGGGTGTGGCACTGAGGGACATGGTCAGTGGGTATGGTGGGATGGGCTGATGATTGGACCCCATGATCCTAGTGGTCTTTTCCAACCTTAATGATTCTCTGAGTCTAATCTCACAACAGGGCAAAGGGTCCTGTTTGGAGGCACAGGGCTCTCCTCCTCATAACACAGTTGTGTCATTGTGTTTCAGGTTTGGATGGTGGGTAGGAGTTCCCTTGGAAATGTCTCATGGGGACTCTGGATGTATTGCAACAACACCTGTGAGCCGCTGACACTCAGTGGCGACAATGAGCGTAAGTAATACCTCCGCTTTTGTTGTGGTGATGCCTTGCCACCCTTTGGTATGCAACGTCAAGGCCAAACCCTGACCTTCTCAAACCTGCTCTGTTGACAGCTTCCCTCAAAGCAGCGCAAGCCTTCATGATCCTCTCAATCATTTTCTCTGTCATCGCTCTTGTTACATTCATTGTCCAGCTGTTCACCCTGGAGAAAGGCAAACGTTTCTACATCACTGGAGCCATCACGCTGGTTTGCTGTAAGTATATGTGCTGGGCAATGGCTCTGCATGCTTCCCAGTGCTTCTGCAAGCACAACTAGCCACATGTCTGCCACTCACGGCCAGCAGGGAAGTTGTCAGCCAGCTACAAGCTTTCAGCAGCCCACTTTTTTGATTTAAAAAAAAAAAAAAAAAAAAGCATAGAGGGCTCTGGGCAGCCTCATCTAGTGGGTGGTAACCTTGTCCACAGCAGAGGGGTTGGAACTGAATGACCTTCAAGGTCCCTTCCAACCCAAGTCGTTCTAAGATTGTATGATTCATAGAGGAACTGGGAAGTGATCTCTATATATTTTTAATTTAATTTAAATAATGAAAATATTTCCAGATTTTCATTAGACAATCCCAGTGAGTTCTGAAAATTCTCTTCATAAAACAACAAAAGGCATTCAAGCGTTGCAGAGGGCAAGGAAATAAACAGTTAGACAGCTACTGCTCATGGGATTCAACATACAGCACCAAACTGTCTGCAGATCTTATTACTGATTTCCTCCTAACAAAAGTTTATTCTCCCGTGGCATCCACTCAACGAGACCCTAGTGCCTTATGTCATCGTGTCTGCAAGAGGAATTATTTTGAAATAAGCCTAATGGGTTGCAGCCCCTCCCTCAGATGACATAAGACATGCATTACAATCTCTATCCAGAATATTACTTCAGATGTCCTACAGTGATGCTGGTCTCTATGCATTTTCCAATTCTCTCTTTTCCCTTCCTTCCTACAGGGTTGTGCATTCTGATTGGAGTCTCCATTTACACAGCTCGGTTCACAGACAGTCAGTCTGTGAGCCAGATAACACTGATAAGTTCTCACCACGGCTACAGCTTCATATTGGCCTGGATCTGCTTTTGCTTCAGTTTCATCATTGGCATCCTCTACCTTGTTCTTAGGAAAAAATAAGGTCGATGAGAGTCCTGGGGAGAGGGTTGGCTGCTGGGAATGGGGAACAGTGCTCTGCCAAGAGAACTTTTGGATCAATAGAAAAAACAGGAACAGCCACCGTCATCGCCACTGCCACCACCATAGCAAAACAACAAAACTAGAATCTTCAGAAACTCATTCACTAAAGAGAAGGAGGAACAGCACCGACTGATCTCTCACTCCTGGGGCTGCTGCACCAGAAATCTGCAAGTGACAGCTGTTCTCCTTTTCTATCATAACTTCACAAACATTCAAACCCAGCAGTGATGACTGAAGAGCACCAAAACAAAAAACAAAAAAAAAGAGGGCTACATCTTTTCCCCTGTCTAGAGCCCTTCCCACTTGCCTTTCAGTGTGCCTTGTGGGTTGGGCATTGAGGCTTACAGCTCCCTTTTTTGTCTATTGAAATAAATGGGATGGGACTTTTGTTACATTCATATATACATATATATATATGTATGCACATATATGAAAGACATTACATTGAGAAACAACCCAATAGAAATCAGATTAAATTAGTATTAAAAATACTACGGGAACAAGGCAGCTTTTTTTTTTTTTTTTTTCCTGTTCTGTTTCCTATTTGACATTCCCATGGTTGAATCAAATACAGGTATGAAGGGCAAATATACAAGCATGGATGATGGAGAGGGAGAGAGAAAGAGAGAGGGCAGGGAAGGTACGCAGGGGTTCCTAAATATAGAGAGTGCAGTTTCACAATGATGCACGTGCAGGGAGGGAATCCTTTGGGTGTGTGTCTACACTAAAATCTTTTGCTCAGCTCTAGTACATAGCGACAGCACTGCAACAACTGTAGGCATTTTTTTTTCCACGTGATCACTCAGGACATGGTATTAACTGGGAGCCCCACCTTGTGACACAGCTCATCTCAATAGCAGATGCTACGCGTTAGTAGAGGAAATGTATTCCCTTATGAGAGACTTGGAGAGATGAGACAGGACTTGTGAGTTCTGCTCCTTGCTGCACAACCTTAGGCCAGTCACTTAATCGGGTGCTTTTCCATCCTCCTATACCTACCTCCTGGGCTGCTGAGAGATTTGGAGAACGCTCTCTGATTCAAGGTCCCCATGTGAAAGGCTGGCATAGGATAGTCAGGCATTGTTAGTGCTGCAACCAATGCATTTCTGTCACTTTGAAGAACCTCAGTCGCAAGTGGAATTCATAAGGGGCAAGAGGTCAAAACTTCCTGTGGCTCCATCCATAACTAAAAGGCAGAGAGTATCAAAAAAGGTACAGGTGTAAATTGTGCTCGGATATAATTATCTCTCTCTCTCTCTCCCTTTCTCTCTTTCTGTTACATTTTCTTCTTATGTATACTTTATCAATTTGGTGGATTTATTCTAGTACTGTATATTGGTGTTTCATTAACAAAGGTTATTTCATATATAGTCATTGTAAATATTTTGAAATGCATATTTTTAACTATAAGACTGCAAAAATAAAATCTGATTCCCTTTATTATAAAGAATTTTGCTTCGGTCTTTTTTTCTTTAGCATTTCAGATACTTGCTAACAGAAGTATTTGCTGTATTCTCTGAATCAAAACTCACTCTTTTAGAACAATGCAGGACTACCATGTTTTCTTGCCTGTCAGCCTCCAAGATTTCCCATTTTGGTGGGGAGGAGGAAGAAGAACAACTTTGCAAGCTCTTTTCAGGCTCTCTGCAAACAGATAATATGGGCAGTGGTAACACTCAACCCCCAGAGCCAGTCTTTACTTCACATCCAAGAGAGCTGAAAAGGTACTTTCTCGATCACAGAATCATAGAATTGTTTGAGTTGGAAGAGACCCTTAAAGGTCATCTAGTCCAACTCCCCTGCAATGAACAGGGACATCTACACTAGATCAGGCTGCTCGGAGCCTGGTCCGGAATGCCCCCAACGATGGGGCATCCACCATGATCTGTCAGAATCTCATGCCTGTGAACACTGCTGCCTATGATGCTGCAATATTTACTTTGTCACAGACCAATCCACAGCACAAATGATTCCTAAAACAAAATCACCAATATGTTTGTCTGGGACATTCGTCTTTGTAGAGTTCTGTTCTCCTTAAATTTGTCTGACCAAACACAATAGCAACTCCAGAGCTTTTGCAAAAAGACCAAAGCCCAGGACACAGGCAAGTCTCACCAAACTTGGGGTACAATCATGGGAGCACTGAGGTGAGACCTAGCAGGAATCTGTTGGGTAGGAACTATATATTTTTTAAAATCAATTAAGCCACCCTAGGGAAACCTAAGAGACATGCTAACCAAGGGCAAAACCATGACACAAATCTGTAGCAGGTGCAGTTTCACTAAAGAAGGACCTCATACACGGTAGGATATGGGAAAGCTCATGGTGTGCAATGAGTGGACATTTGTTTTGGCTGAGGACATCCCTGGAATCCTGCTGTTCCTCATCCTATTGGCACTCCAAGAAATGCAGGATAACCAAAGACCAGTTAGCTGCTGGAGAATGAGGGTCTTCTGTCTACACGCCAACGCTAGCAGTTGGAGTGTGAGCAGGGGTATGCTAGTCAAGGAGCTGGTATCCATGTCTTGCTGTTTCTAGCATGGCACACCTGATAATAGGACACCTTACAGGATGACAAGGCAATCCCAACTTTACTGGGATGCCCAAGACAGGCAGCAGACAACTGTCTCAATATTTTGTACAATAGTCTACTTCTGCCTCACCACCACTGTCACTGGCAGCTCAGCAAGGATATGAAGGCTACTTGACACTCTGGGAAGCTTGTTTTGGTTCATGTGGGCTTTTAAAGGATCAGAGCCCTGACCTACAGTCAGTAAAAATCACCGGGTTCTCTGTCATCTAGCAAACCGTATCGATCCAATCCCTGAAACATAACCATCACAAATGAGACAGCCTTTGCTTCATATCTAGTAGGTCTCATCACCAGCTTCTGAGTCCTGTTACAATAGGGAATGGCAGGTCAGGGAATGACACTTGGCACTGGTGGGACAGAACACACTGAACAGAAAAGCAGAAGCCCAACAAAAGTAAATCAAATACTAAACAGAAAGAAGTTGAAAAGGATGGGAGTAAACCGCACTACCAGTTGTGTCCTATGATTGGTGTTCGCTCAGAAAGCATCTTCAACACAACCTGGAGGTACACTGACCCAGCACCACACAGAATGTGAGACACAGAGTAATGGTACTCCAGGAACAGCCATTATAAGGATTTCAGGAACCAAGCCTCACGAGGGCCTGGACCAAAACGGAGTCAGGGACAAATCACAAAAGAGCCCTTGCACTGGGAAGAGAGGTCTAAGATAGAGGAGAGGCAGAGAAACAAAATGCCTGAAGCTCCACAGCAGAGCACATGAAGGATTCTCCCTCCTTGTTCTTTCTTCTGTAGGTCACAAAACAACACAATACAACGAGGAAGAGATTTTCTATAAACATTAATTCATGGCATTTGACTACACTAAATCGATCAGATCAAATAACTGTCTGATTAAAATCACACCAGGAGTTAGCAGAATCCATACACTGAGGAAGGCTCTGCTAGACCCAGCTCTCCTGAAACCCCTTCCAGAATGAGAGTAAACTGAAGTTCTCCAAACAGGAGAAGCTTGGTTTAATAAGGCATTGCCAGCATCAACCATTTTATTAGACATACTCATGAGGAACAGATAAAAGTGATAAGACAGATAAAAAGATATAAATAAAATAATGCATTTCCATTCTCATCACAGCGTAAGCAGAGCAGGGAGCTGCAGGAAGAGCTGAAAATTATTGACAGCCAAGGGGCAAGAACAAAAGACACTCTCACTCTGACCAGAGCATTAAGCTATGGAGGCTGGGGAGAAGCTGTCCAGTAAGTGCTCACGTTAGGAGGTTTGAAATAACCTGTATGTGTTCAGAAGTGTATTGTAAGAGCTGCGGGAGAGAGTTCGAGGGAGATTCCTGCTCTGTGAAAGGCAAAAGCCAAATCTTGCCAAGCAAAATAACAGACTTCTGGGCTGATCAAGGGGTGCTGACAGCACTGGAAACACAGATGCAACAGCACCATTACTGAATGCAGCTGCCCACCAGCACAGCCAGAACAGGTGAATGGCTTGACTCCCTTGTAGCAAAGGCAACATAGTAAAAACTAAAACCAACAACAACACAAAAACAATGCCTGCAGGGAATGGGAAGACAATGGGAGGCATAAAAACTGATGCTGGGAGTGGTGGTAGAAGATTACAGGTCACTTCCAGGAATGCAGTAACTCTCTACTGCTGACAACCAGGGTGCAGTTAGCCCAAGAATCATTTAACAGAGACAAGTTAGAAGAAATCAAAATTAAATATTATTCCATTCAAAACGTACCCAGCCCAAGGGGCAGCCCAGAAATGTATGTTGTGGTTGTGTTAGTTGGTTGCCTGATTTTAGGATTATTTACATTTGCAGCTCTGCCTTCTCAGATAATAACAGCCAGGTACCAGTTGATTGCCAGAGGAACTGGGGAGGAATTTGAATCCCAAACCCTCTGTTCCTGCATTGCACAGTTGGCGAGGTGCATCACTGCAGGCAGCTCAGCTCCCAGATCTTGTCAGAGCCTCAGTTCTGGATTAGATACACCAGTGATCTGATGCATGATGACAAATCTCATGTTGCACAATTTACTCGAAGTATGTGGGTATCTGGGATAAATATACACCTTGTCATCTGTTACACTGCTTAGGAAACTTGATTGCCTTTCTGCTCAGCCTAGTGCAGAAGGCTGTAGCTGGCAGCCTTCCCCCTTTGCACCCCCTTAGTCAAGTAATGGAAAGGTGGTGAGGCAGGCATGACCTCTGAGATCTGACAGGCAGAGGCCAGCGTGCAGAGACATAAGGGGCTCCAAAAAACCCCACAAGCTCATCACATCACAGCCATGACTGGTCCTATACGGAGCACCCTGGGAGTTGACGGCAGCCTGCAAGTCCTTCTGATGGTTAGCAGCTCCCAGAATCAGGTCCAAAGCTCTCACCAATTTTGTTTACAGACCCAAGGAGATAAAAGATAGCCCTAGGGGGTTTTATGTTTCTAAACAGCATTTTGAAGCAAAAGAGCATTCAGGTACATTGCATAGATGTCCAACCACACAGCACAGCAAGCTACTTTGTAGTAAAGAAACCAGAAGGCCTACACTTTGCATCCTTTAACTAGAGACAGTTGGTAGGATCTTTAAGAAAGCCAGAGTGTGAGGAAGGTGAGATAGAGGTGATGAACAGGAGTGAAATACTCAGGCCCATCCCAGAAGTCAGAGCACTGCCGAGCCAAGAAGGTGCCCTGGCAATCAGTCATCAGATGCTGTCATGTACAGGGCAAAGAAATGGGAGATCAGATATATGAATGAGAAAGCGAAAGATAGACAGGAAGAACAAACACTGCAGCACACACGAAGACCATCACAGCCCTGATGGCTTGAGGGAAGAAGAGTGGTTCAGTGGGCAGGTGATTGGAGTTTGGGACACATGAATATCACTGCTATTGTCTAAGTATACAGAGCAGCTGACACAGGCAGTAGGATTTGGCAGTAGGATCCCTGCTCCAAGGCAGTGCTCATGTGTGCAGTCCTGATGAAAACTGGGACAAACAGTTTTAACTATCTCAGTGACAAGGACCTACATACGCTCTTTCAGCCACTCGTTAACCAAAGCCCCCAGTCCCCTGCGTTGTCACTAGAGGTCAGTGCAAGCCCAGTGATCCCTCCGCTGACTATATTGGACGATTTGAAATACGGGTATCCCCAGCCATGGCTGGTGCTGCTTTGCCGTGATCTAATTCAGAAATGGGAGCATGCCCCAGGCTCACTTGGCAGCCTTGAACCAGGCCCCTGCTGGCCTGTGGTACGTCTCATAGAAGAAGGCATGTTGGGGCAGCTTGTACCACATAAGAAGTAGCACAGTGAGAGTATTTATTACCAATGAGAAACCCACTGGGAAAATGGAAATGGAAGAAGAAACCCCACTTTACAAATGTGGGGGAACAAGTGTACCCTTTCTAGCCTTCATGTCTGCACAGATGACCATGGCTCAATTCTCTGGCTGCGGAGAGCTGTTTTGGGCTCAAGGTGATAAATGAGTTTGCTGCCCAGTCCTGCAGTTAATGCCATTCCCTCTGCTCTGTACCGTTGTTAAACTGAGGCAGAAAAATTGCTTTAAGCTGGGCAAACTGGCTGGAAACAGAGCATGGAGGGGGTGCTGTAACAATCTGGAAGGGAAAGACTACAGTCCAATTGGCAATGAACTTGCTGCAATAAGGCAAAGCTTGTACTTGCAATGCAGTAAATCTAGGAGTCCCTACTGTATAATTGCATGCCTGTAAGACTTGACTTCTACCTTTTTTTTGGGAAAGGGGAGTCGTGGTGCAGAAGTGTGTTAGAGCCCCAAAACCAGGAGACAGATGAAGCTGAGAATAGAAGCAGCTAAATATAGAAGAATAAAACATTTTCCCACTTAAAGCGAAAGAATTCTGCAAAATATAAATCTTTTATTTGATTCTGTGACCAAAGCTCTAGCAGGAGTGAGGGAAGTTCAGAAAACAGTCCTGGCTTTGTGGAGTTCTTGGAACTTCTGTGAAGCTTTGGACAAGTGTCTCCTTCTGCCCCCTCAGCCTAACTCCTCAGGTGGACCCACAAACCTCTTTTCACTGTCAGCCATTCCCAGCCCCTGCACACAGCTCTCTTAGCTGTCACCTCCCAGGCTGCTTCTGTAGGTGTGGGAAGTCAGAAGGGGCCTGCTGGGCAGGGCTTGGGACAAGAAAGGGAAAAGCTGTAGGCGTAGTGGGGGATTCAGAGACATGTGGGGGGTTGAAATGCAGAAACCTGATCCAGCTATCCCTTAGCTGCAAGAATCAGCTGTGTAGGCCAGGCTTACTATGTGCCAGCAAAGGTAAGGCTGGTGGTCTTTTCACCCTTCACCACCTCCCCAGCTGCAGTCCTGGGCAGCTGCCTGCTTCAGCTGTGCAATGAGTGCTGACACAGGCCTCCAAGGTGAACCTTTCAATACTACTTTCAGAGAGTGACTAGCAAACAAGGGCATTTGGGTCAGGATTCATATCAAGCAGATACTGGTCATGGAAAATCAAGCATAGCCACAACCAGATCCAGTGCTCTTTGGAGCAGAAACAGTGAAACGTGGAGAGCAAGACTGGTCTGATCCGTAGTGCCAAAGGAGCAGTTACTGCACACTGGCCCATGAACACTGATACGAATATAGCTTTGACACATTCTAAGCCGAACTTCTCCCATGCTGGTTCTCTCTGTCCCTTTTTAGTTTTCCACTTAG
Organism: Gallus gallus; assembly: GCF_016699485.2. NCBI lineage: Eukaryota > Metazoa > Chordata > Aves > Galliformes > Phasianidae > Gallus > Gallus gallus. The sequence continues at coordinate 48,388,698 of NC_052532.1, forward strand.
AGGGAAAAATACAAATTTTTGCAATATTTGCTTCTAAGGAAAAGCTTAATGAAAAACAGATGCTTTCTACCATGACTCTTTCTTTTCATTCTTCCCTAGAATGACTTCTACCCTCTCCCTGCTTTGGAACAGGAAGCACAGCTTGCCAAAACAGCAAGCTGGAAGTCATACAAGAAACTTTTATTGCCCAGGGGAAAATCAGTGCCACTTAGGCCAGTGCATATGCTATAATGAAAGCACCACTTTCTCATAGAAGTCATTGTCAGGAAAGTTAGCCCATCTTAACTTTCTGACCATTTTACCTGGTTACACAGGCCTCCTAATGTTAGTATAGCTTTTGCGCCATAGCAGAATCAGTTGTAGATGCAATTCAGGTGGTCAACTCAGACAACATAGCCACGCATGCTTCAGGCTGGGTAGTGTTAACGGAACAGATTCGTGTTCCTATAACCTTACCCTGTTTTCCAGGGTCACTGATATTAATGGATTCCAACAAAAATGGAGCTCTTCTTTCATCAAAATGCTCTTTGTTTGAGAAAGTGCAATGGAAGAGAAGCCACAGAACATGCAGTTTGACAGTTTCATTGTCTGTAATTGCTCTGTTTATAACAGCATCCTTTGTATGCATGGATTCATCTCAACTCCTACAGTTTCACATATCCTATTTTATGAAGTTTGAGAGCATGGCTGCCAAGTCTCCTTCACCAGGTCTGGAAAGACAGATTTCCAGTATGAGAGAAGCTATGCTACTTCTGTCTTCTGAGTCTTCCAAAACCTTATGCCTGACTGTTCCCAGTATGCAGAACAGAGCTACTATCTGCATGACCACCTTCAAGACCACCAGATTAATGAGCACAACGTGGGTGTCACTTGTCATTTTTCAACCCGAAGCACCCCTGTCCTATTGTGATCCCTAACCCTGCCAGAGGTGGGCTTGCTGACATTTGACATACCTCTCCTGCATCAGGCAAAGCACCACACAGCTTCCTTCAGGACTATCTTGCTTCCTGGTGCTACCACCTTCCAGATCTCCCTCAGGTACTCAAAAGACAAAGGCTCCAGCTTTAATCATCAAAGCCATTAGCACCTGTCTTGCATCACATTTACCACTGTATTCTACCTCATGTGCACTCCTAATTCCACCAGTGTTGAAGCTTCCAACAATCCTTGCCTTTTCAAAGGGCACTGCAGACAGCCATTTACACTTTAAATAGATACTAAAATGAAGCCACCTGCATGCCTTCCAGTTCCCGAACTGCAGAGCAGAGTGATGGGTAATGGAAGTGTACCAAACACATCAACAGTTTCCACTAGCAACTGCTGCAGAATAGCATGATACCAGCTTTGAATATGGACTGGAAATACCTTTGGATATCAAATGTATGTTTCAACCCTATAAGAGACTCCAAAAATAAGCCATTTATTCCCATCCACTCTTGATTTGATACCACATGGTTTGTGTAGGACCAAACTCTTGAAAGAGAAATAAGATCAGAAGTACAATTTTAATTGTGTGATCCTATACCCTACTCCTTTCCACTGGACCTGCTGCCTCATTCAGCATACAGAAGAGCTCTGTGGATGAGGCTATCTTCCTTCCATTCTGTTGTCCATACTTATCTGCATGCCAGCAATGTGCTGCATAGCATACAGAATCCTGTTCCCTCCTGGGATTTCTGATTTGCCTCATTATTACCGCTGAGCAGTTCCCTAACTCAAAAGGACTTTTTTTTCTGCAAGTCACCCCTACGAAACCAAACCATTTCACAGCCATTTTTAGAGACAGAGAACTGAGTCATAGACTGATCACAGCCAAAAATCTGTGATGCTGACCCTTAATTTTGGGCACCACTGTGGCTTGCTGCCCCAACACAGAAAAAGAAACAGCTTGTGGCCAGTACAGAACAGTTGGGTCTACGTGGTTTGCTCAGCATCACAAAGAGTCCGTGGCAAAGGCAGACAGAAGGAAGGGGTTGCTACAAACCACTGTAATGTTCTCAGCATGGCTGGCATTATTCATCCTCTTGCCCACACACAAAGGTAGAAGGAAGATTGCACTCACTCCTTAAGACAACAGTCACCTCAGGTTAGGATGCCTCACCTGGGGAACACTGGGAAACTTCTTGCCAGTGTGAACCCTCTGGATGGGAAACACAAGCACACAAACATTGTCAAAAGCATCAAATAATCCTAGGTGCCAGCTTCAAGATGCCAGTAGCTCACATATAGAAAGCTCCATGCATGCAAAGCACAGCTCCCATGGGTTTGAGCTGTAGTGGTGCTTTCTGCAAAACAAATCCCAAAGGCTCCCATGAACCCTTTTTCTCTCCTGCAATAACTCATGTCTGTGTAGATTTTCTTTTAAACAATTGAGCACAAGCTCTGTCTTGGCTGAGAACCAAGTGCTGCACATTTGCATCCCAACTTTACGCTTTCTTGCACATTGAGCCCATCCAGATGGCAAGCTGTATTCGAGACTTAATGATCTGCTTTCCCTCCCCCCAGTATGGGCACAGTAAATCATTGGCAAATCTTCACGATGATCTTTTAGAGGGAAGACAGATCAAATATATATAGTGTGTTTTAAAATACCAAGTCCTTGGGCAATCTATGGTCTGCAACATTGGTGCAGAGAATGGATTCAGCTGGATGCCTTAAAATGCTCACAAGTCAGCATTCCCTGCCAGACCACCCTTCCCAAGTCTCCATGCCTGGGACAGTCTTCTTTACCTGTTGCCTTTGGTAAGCAAGGATGTTGCCAGATTTGACTTGCCTACTCTGCTCTCGATCAGTTCCCTACCTCCTCCAAAGAAAGGCTTTTATCAGAGACATGAAGACTAAATATCACGGAAAAATTTCAAGAATTAAAACTGGAGTTTGGATTGTTTGAAGGTCAGGTGCTGCCCACAGAGATTGTTGGAGCCCTGGATTCCAGGCCAAATTCTTACACTGACGTGCGGAAATCAGACCCTATAGCTGGTAAGGATATAGAGCAGGCATGTGTTTATTGGTGACGTGCGTACACCCTGGTGCAAGGGGGATTGCTCCACCTAACTTGCACACTGTCAGGAGAAATTGTGCTACAGATATAGGTTGAACTAATACATAATCAATAGTTGACAGGAATTCAGATACATATTCATTACATTCCCGAGAGCCCATTAGCATGCAGTCCCTCCTCCCCTTGCACGTGCGTAGTAGGTCATGATGATGAAGGCTCGTAGTCTTCCTCGCTGCAAACTTCTGACCCCAAAGGGGGGGAGGGCACCCCCCAAACCGCTTTCAGCTTGCCCTGTAGACATCTAATCACCTCCCTGTCAAATGTTTTCAAGCTGTTCTCCAGTCCTTATCTTTATGGCCTTCATCCTCCTTGTTATTCCAGACCTAGTGTCTGTGAAAATGCTTGGAATCCCTTGTTTTCTAACACTCTCTACATAAACTATCTCTATTTGCCCCTTATTTCTACTCTGTGAAGCTACTTTCCCTTTCCTTGCTGTGAGGCCCTTCTCTCTATAACTGCAGGGTCCTGTTCTCACTCTTCAACATGTCCAAGTCACTATCAGAAGATGTCTGTGTCCATGGTACGCATCTCCTGTCCACAAAGCATGGCATAGAGTACGGGAGTCTGCTCACAAGTCTTCACCTCAGACAATTTTAAGATGTCCTTACGTGTGGCCACATAAGATAGTTCTGCCATTTGATAGGAGAATAAATAGCATGTGCAAACCTAGTCTCAGTAAATAGGTGCAGAGGTTTGTGCTCTGGCTGCTTCAGCTGATTCTCCACAGTATCACACAGAAAGCTGTAGGAGAGGCAGGCACTGACGCTGAACTGCCCTGACAACATTTGGGAACCTTCACATGAAAATCCTTCTGTGCCCAGCCTGGGTACATCCATCCCATTGTTTTCAGGCTTTCCAGTACTTGCAGTGAACAAGTCAAAGGCTTGCATCCTACAGTTCTTATCGCTTCAGAGCTCTGATCTCTCCCAAAAGCTGTTCCCTCTGTGCCTGCTCAGTGAGGCATGGCCCTGCGTTGAAATGCCATGTGTTGATACAGTGAGTGGTTTTGGATGTCAAGGCGATTAATTTAGGTTCACACCATACTTAATTGTGACATTCCTGGTTACTCAACGTTGCTCCTCAAATTAAGTCTATTTAACATCAGAAGACTGTTTTTCAGTGTGTGCGGTATACTCATAAGGAGAAATTCCCTCCCATGGAGTTCACTGCATTTCAATCTACTTAAGCAGGATCTGACAATAAACTTAAGTGATCTGTATGCCTTGAGCTAACCATCTGCACAGGAGTAAGCATCAGCTATATCTTACATGTAGCAAAATATAAATATACCCACACGTGCATTCAAACAAAATGTCAATGCTATTTCTCAAAGAATATGGGAGCAAGGGCCGGAGGCCAGCAAAATAATTTTCAGCTTTTAAGTGACAGACAATGGAAGCGATCCAGTCTTGCATCTCATAAGTACTGGCAGATTGGCTAGGATTTGGATGCTATCAAAGAGATTCAGTACATAGGCTTGGTTTCAATTAATGAGCATGTGTCCATATGGCTCTGTGTGTGTATGTGTTTATACTGAATGTTCTTTCCTGTCAATGGGCATTGCATAAGTACAAGTGTGCATGTGTATGCCTGTGAAGACAGGTTCAGAGCTAACTCTAAGACAGCCCAATGCACGAGCAAAGTTCAGTGTTGACATCCAGAACAAAAAGTCTTGTATATTAGCTGTGACAAGACCCTGGAAACTGTATTTATACAGAACACTTCTCCTCCCTTGCAGGATATCAGTGCCAAACAGCAGCAGTGAAAGCATCAAGTTCCAGCCACTAACCACAAAGGATCTGCCACAATGCTGGGGTAGGGTAGCAACATCTGGAGCTGGGACAAACCCCACCCAGGGAGAAATGAGGACCAAATACCATAAAATCTATTCCTAACAGACACAACAACCAAGCTGCCCTTGTCTTCCTACAGGAGTGTGCAACTCAGACCAAATCCTGCCTGCAATTTGTCAGCAGTGTCTTGTGTCTTGTCCAAAGCACTTGTTTCACCTCCAGCTTTCTTTGTAAAAAGTGCCATTGTGAGTACAGACTGATCAAAGGAAGTAGGCAAGTGAGGTAAAGTGTTCTGTACACACTAAGAAATACAGATCCAGCATTTTTAAAGCAGTTTATGTACCCTTAAGATTAATTTAATTATTTACGCCCCAACTCAGTTTCTTAAGTTACAATCGATTCTGCAAATGATAAGCTAATTCATAATAAAGACGTACTAATGATGTTAACTCCAATTTCCCTTAAGATGCAACAACTTTGAATTGTTATAAATAATAGTTAATCTAGGCTGATATTTATTCATCTCTGTTGGAATCAGTACTTAACTGCTTTAAGCATCCCTTCAAGTTCTACTCTCATTTTATTCCCAAGAGCCACATACATAGTGCTCAAAAGCTGACAATCCTGATATGTCTGTAGGTCCTAATGAGGAAGATGGCAGCCTGATTTTAGCAGTATGAAACTGAAGGCTGTTTGGGAAGGAGAGAGTCAGGACAGGATATGCTGTGGGATCAGATTGATGTTATTGGATCGCTTTATGGACAGCTCATCGGCTTACAGACAAGTCTGGGCCCAGAGATCCAGTGTCAGGACAGTTTCTGGGAGCATCTCAACCTCTACCATAGCCTGCATCTCCAGTCCCTCATGCCTCCATACAAAACCTGAGAGCCTCTGTTGATACCAGGACTCTTCAAGATCTCACAATACAAGCAAGTCACCCAGTCATCCCACCTATGGCAGCATGGTGCCTCAAGGGAAAGCAGGCTCAGAGTCCTTGGGACAGCTTGGTAAAGGGAGAACTTCTTAGTCCTTCCTGTGCACTCCTCTTCCTCAGCACTGTGAAAACTACTCTGGAAAGTCACACTGGCATGGAATTCACTGACAGGACAGGTTAACTCCATGGAGCCTAGTTGGATAAAGGTGACCAACTCCTCACCACCACACCCTCCCCCTAGGAAACCTGCAAGTGATCGAGGACAGTATCTTCACAAGGGGCACTTATCACTTATCTCAGAGGCGAGGTACTAATAGAGGCTCCCAGGAAGGAAGCTATAGCATGTGTGTGGGAGGTCACAAGGGTGAAGCAAGAGAAGCCTAATGAAAAACAGGACAGGAAAACAGCAGATGTGACTATGTAAGGAAAAAAAAGCACAAAACCTTGTCTTCCCTTCAATAGGAGCACATTGATAACTCAAGGGATCTTGAGTCCCAGCTCTTCACAGGAGTCTTCCAGACACTGCAGTGACAATAACAGGATATGTGTGGGAAATAGGGACAGGAGCAGAGAAATGGCGTCATGGATTAGTGAAATGGGAAATGCAGGGAGGTATAACTGGCAGAACAGAATGGCCAAGAGTGGGACTGGGGAACAGAGCTGAGGGAGAGCATGGAGACTGGAAAGTTTTGTGGATGGGTTAAATGCCAATGTTCATTTATTTTAAAAGCTTTTTAAAAATTATCTCTTCGATGATGGGATGCAATTACGAGCCTAAATTAATATGCTAAGACAAGAGACAACAGATGGATACCAACCAGGAGATGAATAAGAAGAGACAATGAGGCAATTCTGGTCAGTCTGACAGACCGTGAGCTCAGCAGTCTCCTACCAGCCCACATTCACTCACAAGCACATCAGTCTATGTCCTTCTGACCATGCTTTCATTATTTCCGGGGAATTTTTTTACAATCTTTGTCCTCATCAGCACTTCTATTGTTTATTTACTCAAAATCTGTTAGAGACCTAGTGTCTGGGGTCTCAGTGGTGGAATCCCTGCCCAGGAAAGAGGTCTGAAGTTTGTAGATGAGCCAAAGGAGAGGGAAGAAGACGAACTCAGAACCCATGAATGTCTGGGTCCCTGTATCTGCAGCAGCCCACACACAGCACTCGTGGCCTGGAGTCTAAACTGGAGGGGAACAGGGAATTCACATGGCAGATACGTATGCAGAGCTGATTTGAAGTCATAAATTTGCAGGATCCAACCTGACTCCGTGCTGGGGCTGTAGAGGAAAACTAAAATTGAGTACTTCTTCCAACCTGGTGATTCATTTTTCAGTGTTTCAGACATCAGAGAGCTGAAGCCAACGGTATCTTTTCAAGCATTTGCTCCCCCAATTAAGTACAGACCTAGGTCCCTACAGCAAAAACTACTATTCTTTAAGAAAAAGCCAACCCTAAATACCAGTTTGCCTCTTTGTAAAATCTCTCAGGCAAATAGCAAGCTTGTGATGGATTTAACTCTTTGGAGGATATGCAGAACGTCGGGACTTAAAACAAAGAAATCACTTAGCTGATTTGAAATCACTGTGTTTATTTTGATAAGGCTAACACATTCACTTCTTCCAGTATAACTAATGGTAGAGAACCTGAACGCACACTTTGGATAGCAAACAGCAGCTACTGTTAAATTTTTGCAAATGACTTGACAAGTAAATTTGTCACAGCACATAGGTACTTATTCCTATGGAACAATAACCCAAATTGTGGATCAACCTGAATACCTGGTAGGATCAGTAACTTGCAAAGGTGGATCTACCAGTTTTAGATGCACATAAGAATAGGATGGTAATAACAGAAGACAAAACTATAATGCACCTCAGGCACTAACAAAGCCATCCCACTCACTTTACCTCTGACTTCACTGGATCCGGATGTCAAGGACATCACAGAAAGGAATATCAAAGGACGGAGAAGACAAAATGACTGCCTTGTGCAGGAAATGGAAGAGCATTGGATTACGATGGAGGCGGGTACAGTGAAATGTTTTCCACATGGCATCTAAATAATGTGTGGAATTTATTGTTGGAAAGCATTATTCAGGCTAAGAATTCAGGAAAATGTAGAACAGGACTTATACATCTTACAGCAGATGAGATTTTAAATTATTTTTTCTGTACCACAGCTCATAAAATCCAGCTTCTCGATGGCAAGGATTAACCAGAAAGTATCCCTCCAGGAAGGTTATCCCTAAACAGTATGCTGTGGGATTCTTCCCTTTCCTCTGAAGTGCTACAGAAAATTCAGAGGTAGCCTGTTGAGGAACCTGATCTCACCTACAGGATAATTTCAGGGAGGTGTTTTCACAGCTGAACAGAGAAATAATATGCTATTTAATCTGAGCCCATTTGAAACGCTTAGCAGCATTTCAGGCTGTACTGTCAGGAGATCAATTATTACATCAATAGAAGGAATTAAGGGCTTTGTCAGAAAAAACATTGGGAAACCAACAGGCCTAAAAAATACACAGACCAAATTCTCATGCTGTCACTTCTGAGACAGAAGAGGGCCGTTCCCCTTTGTCTGCCCCAGATCTGCTCAGTGGGAGATAAGCTGCCAGCAGTAAAGTGGTTCAAGCAGTCCTTGGCCCCACAGCAGCTGGAAGAAGAGAGCAGAGTTAAGGAAGACAGAGACCACTTTGGAGAAAAGTAGCTCAGCTTCTCTTATGAGCAGATGTGTGAGAAAATGCTGCTATGCCTGGCTATGGGGAAGGGAGGGAGGAAATGAAGATATATATATATATTTAATTTTAGCTGGATTCTGACATCTTGATTCATGAAAAGGAGCACGTAATTGTAGAATCACAGAATCACAGAAATATAGAATCGTAGAATGGTTGGGTTGGAAGGGACCTGAAAGCCTACCCAGTCTCACTCCCTACCGTTAGCAGGGCTGCGACCCACCAGCTCAGCTGCCCAGGGCCCCATCCAACCTGGCCTTGAACCTCCAGGGATGGAGCACCCATAGCTTCCCTGGGCAGCTGTGTCAGCGCTTCACTACCCTCTGAGCAAAGAATTTCTTCCTAACATCTAACTGAAATCTCTCCTCTTAGTTTCATTTCCCCTTGTCCTATCAAGATTAGATTGTGTAAAAAGTCAGTCCCCTTCCTGTTTGTAAGCTCCCTTCATGTACTGGAAGGCTGCAATGAGGTCTCCCTGAAGCCTTCTCTTCTCCGGGATGATCAAGCCCAACTCCCTCACCCTGTCTTCACAGGAGAGGTGCTCCAGCCCTTGGAGCATCTTCGTGACCTCATCTGGACCCACTCCAACAGCTCCACATCCCTCATGTTCTGTTCTGGAGATGAGGCTACAGTCTCTAAATATAAAGCCATTTTCCTACAGCATTTAAATCACAGTACTTCTGTAGACTTCAACTGAAAAACTGCCACACAAGCCTCTAATTCCAAACAGAGGAACCAAAGATTGTTTCTATTTGAGAAGTTCTGACATGGCATTCTCTAAAATGTTCAGAAGCAAAAATAAAATGTTATTATTTCTCTGAAGCAATATAAATTATCTTTCCTCCTCAGTCCCTTACCACCTCAGAAATCTAAAAGATAACCAGAATGGAGAAGAACAGCCAACTATTGTCTGGAAGGATATAACAGAGACTGAACATTTGGGTAAGGTTACCTGCTAGAGGACTTGGACAGAAGTCTTCTGCACCTCATAAGCCAGCAAAGACTGGCTCAGCTGCTGAAAATTGCTTAACCTGCTGCATTCTGCTCCTGATAGGGATCCGGTGCTAAGCCAGCCTTGTTCCTCTGTCTCTTTGCCTGCCTTTCTCACATGTGCATGCAAACAGTTAGGAGGACAAATTTCCACTTCTGAATGAAAGGTGACATCTCTTCTCTTCAGGAGGGTCATTCAGTAAGTTTGTAATTTAATACAGGCTTTCAAATCTTTCATGCTGTCCAATGGCTTGACTCGGCTTCCTACTGCTCTGTAGCGCTTCAAGGCTCTTTGTTCTGTAGGGATTTGATCTTTATTCTCTCTGAGATTGGAAAAGAAAGAATCTTTTTTTTTTAGCATGTAGCCAGGCTGACTTAGATGACTGAAGAAAGGTAAGGTCACCGATTCAAACTAAGCTACATCATTGTGAAAATGCTAACAAGCGGGAGAACTATGATTCTATTGCCTGATGCAAATGATTGGATGGCAGAAGTGCCATCAAAACTATTACCTCTGCATTATGTCACAGGCAGGATCATAATGTCATCTACTATGTCACCCAAATCTTGTCACCAAAAGTAGACCAGGTCCAGATGTGCTCGACTTGCAATATCATAACATTTTCAAATTGATTTTCTATTCAATTTTATTAGCAGCCTGTAAGGGCAGGTAATGGCTATTATTACTATCCAATGCAATGTGATTGAGATTATGAAGTGTACAATCAGGACAGTGATCTGTGAGCAGCCAACCTACCAGTTGGCTTCCTGGCCTCTACAGCTTTCACCCAGATCAGCAACAAAATTATGGCTCAAACTACACCATGAGAAAATTTATACAAACTACCTCCCTCCCCCCTCCACCATCCTTACTTCTTCAGACACGTAGAGCAATATTCATAAGTGACAGTAAATGTTCTGTTACACACTTAGTGAACGTAAGTAGTGTTTTAGTAATTATATTGGGGTGATGCCTACCCAGAAAACAAGCAATACAAATCTGCTACAGTTCTCAGCAAGATGGCAGAAGCAACAGCATCAGATTGGCCACAGCTTTGCAATAGATCTCCACTCCGGCTGCTCTTTGGCTGGCCTTGGATGCATCATATAATTCACAATTCTGCCCTGCAACCACTGAGCAATGAGCTTAGTAGGGAGGGCCTTTGCAACACATTTGAACCATGGTGTTGTATGATTACTGCTCCTTCCTGCAGAGCTACCACTGCTTTTGCTGTCAGTATCCCAAAGGGACTATATAGCTGCCTTGTCTCCAAAGTAAAATGGGTAAGTTTATCCAAGCCAGCTGGGAATAGGTTTTCAATCTCCCCTGCATCTGCATGCACATAAACACACACACACAAGCTTACTACATGTTGAACACTTCAGTCCTTCCATCTTTTCCTTCTTTCCTCCCTCCCTCCCTCCCTTCTGTCCCTCCATCCTTTCTTTTCCTTCCTTTTCCTTCCTTCCTCCATTCCTTCCTTTTCCTTCTTTCCTCTTCCCTTCCTTCCTTTTTCTTCCTTTTCCTTCCTTTTCCTCCCTTTGCCTTCCTTTTCCTCCCTTTGCCTTCCTTTTCCTTTTTCCTTTCCTTCCTTCCTTCTGTCCTTCCATCCTTCCTTCTGTCCTTCCTTCCTTTTCTTTCCTTCCTTCATCTTCCCTCTTCCCTTCCTTCATTTGCTTTCCTTTTCCTTCCTTTTCCTTTTTCCTTTCCTTCTTTTCTTCTGTCCTTCCATCCTTCTTTCTGTCCTTCCTTCCTTTTCTTTCTTTCCTTCCTTTTTTTTCCCTTCCTTTTCATTCCTTCCTTTTCTTTCCTTCCTTCCCTCTTCCCTTCCTTCCTCCCTCCCTCTCTCCCATCCTTCCCTTGTGTTTTCTTCCTTCCTTTTCGTTTCTTCCTTCTGTTTCCTTTCTTCCTTGCCTCTTCCCCTGAAGGAGCTGTTTCCTCTTTCCTCACCTGGCAAAGGGAGGAAATACTTCATTATTTCCTGCTGAATTTCTCCCATTAATAGCCTTTCACTGCCCAGCCCAGCAGACAGATGGCAGCCCCATTCATTTGGAATAAGGCTGTTTCTTCAAAAGATTCTGTACTGGTCAGTGCTGAGATGCCCCAGGGGCACAGGGATGAAGGACCCTTCATGACAAACTACTCCAGAGCTTGCTGTTACAGAGATCAGTACACGTGGAGTGCAAGATGCACCTCTAACCTGGGAGAATCACCTTCTGATCATGATGTCTCTTACAGCATGACACCAGAAGAGACTGTCCTCTGGTCAAAACAAGCATGTCCAATCTTGTCTTTAAGAATCTGGAGTAACCAACCAAACAGTTGTGCTGCCTCAGATGACCTGCCTGAGAAGAATAAAGGAAGGATGTATCTAGAAAACTCAGAACTCTGTATTGACTTTTTTGTGTGTCCCTCCTTTCTTTTCCTTCTATCACTTTCCCTGCTCTCCACCACATCAGCCATCTTTTTAGAGTAGTTAAAAATCTGCTTCTGAGCTGGAGGGTTAACAGGAAAAGTTATGGCAAAGTCAAAGCTTCAGTGCCTGCTAATTTGAAATGATTTCCAACTCCAAAACACTCCCTGAATTTTCTTTAACTGCATATCATGTCATTGCCTGCAGACTAAATATGGCACTCAAGCCAAGCCAGTTTTCCAAGATGACATTACTGGGCAAAAGAACAATATCATTTTTAATGTGTGGGAAAATAATGAAAAAAATTACATTGACTTTTGCAAACTTTCATCTTAAAAAACAGATTTGCAAACTAAGTCTTACAGAAGTCCTCATGTATTTGGATAAAAATAGTAATAAAGAAGAAATTAAAAATTTTATCGACCACCAGAGGGCTCTGCTCTTGTGTGAGAAACGACCAGCTCTAGAGGGCTCCTTAATTCATACAAAAATGCCTGTGCATGCAAAATGACAATCAAGTCTCTTCATTCATTTCATTTTCTGCTGTGCAATTAAAACAAACACACACACAAAAAATTTGTGAGGCAAAATTTTTCTTAATAGGTTGTCTGGAGAAAATGTCCATGACCATGGTCCCAGTAATGTGATGCTATCTACATGCCTTGGCATGCAGGAGTACAAACCACCTTTCATCTTCACAGCTGTATATCAGAAAGCAGCAGATACTTTAGAAAACAATAGATGGAGGAAGGGGGAAAAAAAAGAGAGAAAAAGAGAGAAAACAATGTTTTCCTGGGAGAGACGTTCATTTAGGGCACGTCTTACAATTCTCAAGGGTGCTCCACATATACACAAACATTTGCCAACTGTCTAAGGGCAGAACAGCCTCTAAACCTGGGTGAAGACATGAATAATTCTCTTTCTCCAGCACTGCAGCTTTTAGATGCCATGTTGGATGCCAGCTGAATAAACCAAGCTGCAGAGCATGCACAGTTCCATGGGAGAGAGTCAAATGGAGCTGGTGTCAGCAGGACCAACAGAAACAGCCTTCTGATTCTAGGAGATATCTGCACTTTACTGCAGTGAGTAATACTGTTTAGTATGGGTTGGAGTATCTCTTATTTGACTTTTACTTCTTTTCAGGGATACAAATTTCCCCCGACAAGCCCAAGGGATGTGTAACTAAATCAACTAATCTGGAGAAATGGACAGTCATGCGTTCAGGGCTACACACTGCTTAGGAACCATGGGAGGATCAATGGAGAAGCTCCTAAGGGATTATCTCTCTTACCTCTCAGTGATTTTTGTGGTGATTCTGACAGTCACTTAGAGAGGTGGCATTTAATCTTTAAACTGCTGACAGAACTGAGGTCTCAAGGTGAAACTCAGCCATATGCTGAGCAGCAAATAACCTTGCTGGTGCATTCTACCCACTGCTATAACTAAGGATGATGAAGACAGCACAAAAACACCATGGGAATGGTCAGTAATCAGGAGTCTCTACAATATCTGATTAGTAAACTATTAATGCTATGCTTTCCCCCAACTCTTCAAGGCAGAGCTATGCGCCTGTATCAGCCAAGTGCCAAAAATTTGGATGAGACACAGAGAAAGTGGAGATAAATTGCATTATCTGTTGTTTATCAGGGTCAGCCTGCAGTGCTGAGACAACAGTAAAGACAAGAATTCCCACCTGGACAGAGCTGCCCCATCATTTCTATTTATTAGAAGCAGCTCCCAGCCAGAACCAAGAGAAAGTGGACTGGGTACCTGCTTATGCCAAACTGAGTTTTTCAAACTGAGATAGAATGACAGAAATGAGAGTAGGTCATATGAGAAAAAAAAAAAAAAAAAAGCTATCAAGAAACCTAAAAATACAGATAGAAGTATTTATTTATTTAACAAGAGTTTCTAAGAGAGGTAGCCATCTCCTCCTCATCCTTTGTTACCTATGCCACCTGCGGGCTTCTTTAGATCTCATGAGAAGTCAAATTCAGAAAGATGTATCTTTCTAAATCTGATTTGGTATCTGATGCTGAACCTTAGGTGTCCAGCAGGCCAGAGGAGGTGAGATTACTTGTGCTCCATAACCACCATTGACTTGAATTGTCCCCTCCCTGTCATACACTGCTACAAGTCTGTAACCTGTGGGCATACATGAAACAGCCAGCACAGAGGAGGCTCTGTGATCTGCCTGAAAGAGAGTGTCTACCTGTACTTTCAAGAACAGATTCAAAAGCCCACGAGGCAATAAACCCAGGAGGCATCTTGCATAGATATCCAGCAGATTTCTATTCTTAGAATGATTCTAGCATAAAATGTTCCCCAGTTTGTCTTACTGATGAAAACAGTTCTTAAAACTGGACATGATGAAAGATGCCATCACTGGGAAAGTGCTATCTAGGATGCCCAGGGGGGGCACAATCAGTGTGTGTGAACACAGCATGTGTCACAGTGTATAAGCAAACAACAGCATTATGCTCATGAGCAATATCTCTCCGAGAAGCCGAGCAATAGCTCTTGAAGAAGCCAAGTTTGAGCTATGCATACTCAAGGGGTACGAAGGGTACTGACGATTGCGTTTATCAGTGAGGACATTTTTGAATATGTCCAAATGACATAAATATTGAATTATCATTTTCAAATTTGAATTAGACCTGTGGGGTAAGAATAATCATTTTAATTTTAGCTATCTAACAACTAGGCATCTGGACAAAACCAATAATTTGGGTTTAACGGGAACATCCAGAGGGCAATTCAGTGAGCCTGAACACAAGACAGACAAGAATAGGGCAGTATCACCTGCTCTGTGGGATGAAGATAAGCAGGTACGGATTGAGCACATGTCCAAGAATAACTAGCCTATGGCTGCTGACTACTCCCAAGTGCACCCATCCATCTCCAGTAACATTCTTGAGAAAGACCCACTTGCCTACATTTTTAGTAAAAAGGCTGTCTGCTGGGAACAGTAAATCTATATAACTGAAGGCAGGAGCAGCTTGAAAATCTAAGCACTAAACTCTCCACAACCAGTGAGGTTTATTCTGGTATGAGTAAAATAGAAGAAACTAATCCCTGTGGATCTTCTCCTGCAGCCAAGGTTGTACAGCAATGACTGTAAAGAAGCCAGTTGTTCAGCATGTCATATATTTCCTTGGAAAAATGGCTGGGCAGAGGGCTGTTGAAGGTGAGAGCAGCACAGTGGTCCTTTATTACCATCTATCCTGACTCCCAACCAACATGATATGAGACCTGGGTTAGTATGGCTTTCTGCCTCCTGTCTGTTCTTCTAGATGTGAAGATAGGTATGCACAAATGCCTATACCACTGCTCTGGTTGGCACTGAAATCTATCTGAGAATACCAGCACCTCTTGTGTGGTAAGGTTTGGCTCTCTCCTGAGGGGGATGTACCCAGTTATGTAGATTGTCCGGAGAAGTTGTGGATGCCCCATCCTTGGAGGTGTTCAAGGCCAGGTTGGATGGAGCCCTGTGCAGCCTGATCTAGTGGCTGCCAACCCTGCCCATGGCAGAGAGTTTGGAACTGAATGGGCTTTAAGGCCCCTTCTGACCCAAGCCATTCTATGACTCTATGTAAGAGGACAAAATGCCAGAGACAAAGTCTTCTAACAGCTCATATTACCGTGATGAGGAAGAAGAGTGGTTCTGTGTTCCCTTAGTCCTGGATTTTCTTCTGTATGACACCAGTTCTTAATGAGAAACTAACACACATGACAGCTCACACTCTTCCCCAACCTGTGCACTGTCCACCACACAGCCGTGTACATCCACTGTGTCACACGCCTCTAGTCAAACCCCATGTTCCCTCCTGCCTCTGTATAGGCAGAAAGGCAAGCAAACATGCCAGAAACTTCACAAGCAAGGGCCTCTCCCTCACTCCAGTTCCAAAGGGCAACTCACAGAGAATTTGCCCTCAAATATTCCCCTTACAGTGGTGCTCAACACCTCTACAGCACTGGTGTTCATGCACAACCCATCATGCAACCCAGAGCAGCCGAGAGCCCTGCAGAATGACAATGACTGAGAGGATGAGTGAAAACACCTTCCTCCCCTCTGCAGTCCAGCCCCTGCCAGCGGAGGTGACAAAAGCAGGAACTCATTACAGACTGCCACATCTCCCCTCTGTCCCTGTCCCCTCCTCCCTGACATCGAACCTGGAACGTCCTGGGGGAAGCCCCATCTGCTTCTCATTCCAGACCATGTCATGTCATAATTATTCCTAATTATGCCTCATTTAGCTTGATATGTACCAGATTGGCAAAGATGCCCTGGTGAGAACGAACATCTTGGATGGCTGTAGCGGAGAGGCGAGGTAAGCGGAAGTGTGAAGCAGAAATTAATAAAAGGATGCGAGCAGCGCTGCCAAGCGAAGGGTGCCTAAGGAGCGTGAGGCGGGCCTCGCTGCTGGCACCGGGCGCCGCGGGGCTCAACCGCCCCGCCCGAGCCTCTCAGGTGGCGGCGGGTGATGGAGCGGCCACGGTGCGGGCATCACCAGGCTGCGACAGGCCGTGCAGCGGACGGCCAAGATGTTCCCGCCGCCCCGCGCCTCCCTCCACAAGATGGCGCCCGCCGCCCCCTGATAACGCCCCGGCCCGGCGCTTCCCTCAGCCGCGGCGGCTGTACCGCAGCCCAGTCCCAGCGCCGCGGGCCCGCCCCGGCCTGCCCCAGGGAGCTGTTGGGGGCGGCCCCACGCTCTGGTTAGGAGCGGTCTCTCTTTTTGGTGGAGGATCTGCTACGTGCGTGGTTTCAATGACAGCAGTGGCACTTGCCGTGCTGTAGGAAAGCTCCTGTCACTGCTAATTCGCTCCCCATTTCTCCACATGCAGATGCCTCCTAGACCAAAATCATACAACTAATCGTAGAATCACAGAATAGTTAAGGTTGGGAAAGACCTCTAAGATCACCTAGCCCATCCCCACCATGCCCACTGACCATGTCCTCAGTGCCACATCCACACAGCTCTGGAACACCTCTAGGGACAGTGACTCCACCACCTCCCTGGGCAGTCTGTGCCACTGCAGCACTGCTCTTTCAGAGAAGAAGCTTTTCCTAATATCCAACCTGAGCTTCCTCTGGCACAGCTTGAGGCCATTCCCTCTCATCCTATCTCTGTTAGCTGGAAGAAGAGGCAGACGCCCACCTCACAACCTCCTTGCAGGTCGTAGAGAGCAATGATGTCTCCCCTGAGCCTCCTCTTCTCCAGACTGAACAATCCCAGTTCTCTCAGCTGCTCCCCATAACACTTGTGCTCCAGACCCTTCATAGTTTTGTTGCCCTTCTCTGGACACACTCCCAGAGAGGCAGCTGATCCCCTCAGATGGTCCTGGGAATCATGTGGCTCCACCACCACGTACCGTGGCCACCATATCTCTCCCCCTTTGTGTGTCAGCAACAGATTGAGGCTGAAAGGCCACTTGCCTTTCTGCCTTTATTCACACCGGCCTTTCTTCATATCTGTATGGTATCCACCTCCCATGTGGATACCAGCAAAACACAATGCACAGGACAGTCCAAAAATGACAGTGCTAATTGGAGAGGAGCATTTCATAGAGTCATATAATCATTTGTGGTGGAAGGGGCCCTTGAAGGCCACCTAGTCTAACTCCCCTGCAATGAACTGGGACACCTACAGCTAGAGCCTCTCCAAATAGGGCATCTACCACCTCTCTGGGCAATCTGTTCCAGTGCCTCACCACTCTGATTGTAAAAACTTTTTTTCTTATATCCAATCTAAATCTCCCCTCTTTTAGTTTGAAACAATTTCCCCTTGTCTTATCACAACAGACCCTGCTCAAGAGTCTGTCTCCTTCTTTCTTATAGCCCCCATTTAGATACTGAAAGGCCACTCTCAGGTCTCCCCGGAGCCTTCTCTTCTCCAGGCTGAACAGCCCCAGCTCTTTCAGCTTGTCCTTACAGGGGAGGTGTTCCATCCCTCCGATCATTTCTGTGGCCCTCCTGTGGCTCCAACAGGTCCGTGTCTCTCCTGCGCTGAGGACTCCATATCTGGACACAGTACTCCAGGTGAGGTCTCACCAGCACAGAGCAGAGGGGCAGGATCACATCCCTCACCCTGCTGTCCGTGCTCCTTTTCATGCAGCCCAGGATACAGTCTGCTTCCTGGACTACAAGGGCACACTGCTGGCCTTGCTCCTCCTCTCTGAGCTCACACTGCAGAACCCACCAAGGAATCCCTCATCAGTGTGAGTCAAAGGCAACCAAATAACAACACCATCACTGTGACCAAGGTGTTCTCAAAAAGCATTTTGGGACAGGAGGAATTAGCTAGCATAGGGACAAAATATGCAGAAGTGATGTCTTCATGTGCACTGCTTGCTTTCTTAAAAAAAATTTCAGAACTGCTTGGGGCTCAGTTCCTGTGACTAAAATGGCTGTTGGGAGAGCCAGCGCTCCGCTGTAGTCAGCTGCAGGCTACATCTCTGAGTTGATGCAGGCGCCTCATCCGCAGAGCTGCTGGCCCTCCCCTCTGCCTCTTTGCTTCTCAGCATCAACTTCCCAAAAAGCCCACCAGGGAGACAGGGCTGCTTTCCCCCAGTCCTCCTCTGAGCTCACTACTCTCCCGCTGCAGCGGGATGGGGTCACGTTCCAGAGGGAGAGAGGAAGGCAGAGCCACCTGCAATGCAAGCACACAGGCTGCTGGGGGATGGAGCTGGGCAGCGAAGGAAGGATGATTTACTGGCACAAGCTAAGCCAATCTAAACACTTAAAATGATACAGGTGTCTGCGCTGTAAGAGACTGCCTGACTTAATTCAATTCTTTTGTAAACCATTTTAGTTAAATCTGTATAAAACTTGTGTTGAAGCAGGCCAAAAAATGTTAAAAAATCATTATTAATACATGTCACCATAAAACAAATACAGCTTATCCAGGCATTCATTTTTGCTGACAGGATAGTTCTTTCACTTTGCATTTCTTTTTCTGTTTGTTGTTTTCTTCAGAGACTGTACATTCTTCTCTGCTGGGCCTGCCCCTTCTCTTTTTATACCATATAAAAGTAGGGCTGTCTCCACTCAAATATGGGCAAGTCCACTTCTAATCATAGAATAACCATGGTTGAAAAAGACAGCTTTTTTTTTTTTTTTAGTCCTATTCCAAAATGACCCATATCAAATCTTTATGTGTCCAAAACTCACTGTGGCAAAATCTCAAGATCTTCTCAAAAATATTGCCCAAATGCTCAAGTAATCTGGTCCTGCCCACCCCAGCCCCCATAGATTTTAAACAAATGCATGATAGAGCTAAGAACTAATAATAATAAATCCCTACTGTCAGTTCTACTAACCAGTAGAAACTGCTACTGACAAGAACAAATAAAAGAGGGAACTAGCGGAATTTAATGTGGAATGTAGTGGATTTCTCTTGTCATCTGGGCTGCTCTGAAGGAGTTAGGAGGGACCTGGGACAGAGCAAGATTTGAGGAGGACAGAAGGAAGGTGGGCTGGGGCTGGTTTGCAGGGAGGGGATAGGAAACGGTCTCTAGACTGGTAGAGAAGCAGGATGCATTTAAGCCCTGGGACAGCAGTGTGACAGCTATGGGCTCAGGAATGAAAGAGGCCACTAGTGCCAAGTTGGTGGGTGGACAGCTGGTGCACCCCCTGGGCACCTCTAACTGGAGCTCTGGTTTGGTGGGCAGAGACATATTTACTCTGTGCTCCTACCTCAGCCAGACAGCACTCACAGGCAGCCTCCATCTTCTTCAGAAATCAGGCTGGTTTCCTACCCATCTCACACATAGGCACACATCTCTGTGTTTTATGCCCTTGAAGCCAAGTAGCCCGAATGCAAAGCCTAAAGGCACATCAGAAGAACCAGGGGTAAGAGTGAGCTCAGCTATGCACCCACAGCCTTGACACTGATGCTAAAGAGCACAGACCCTCACCAAGGAAAAGTGATGTGCACACAAAATCTCCTGGGAGAGGTTATCACCCACTCACTGCCAGCTGTCCCAAATTCCTGTTTGTTATCCGTGCCAGAGCCCTTCTCCACTGCAAGACAAGGCTACAGACTGGCACAGAAAGGTGAGACCTCACCCATCTTGGATGCCAGAGCATGAGCTGGCTCCTGAAAGCCACGATGGGAAGGCTGCTCTCCCCTAAACAGAGATTAAGCCTTGTGTACACTTGGCAGGGACCACAGGCCACAGACAGTCACCCAGCCTGGTGACATCACTGGAGGCCTCAGGGGGAGACAGTCCAAGCCAGGATTTGTGGTTGTTTACCTTGACATCCATTTGGATACACTCCAAGTGTAGACAAGGGATTTAGATGTCCAGATTATTCACCCTCATGGCACCAATGCTCAAACACAACTACAGGAAGATTAGAGATATCCCATCTGTTTAAACCGCTCCCCTTTTCCTGCCAGCACTGATCACTCTCTGACATCCCTGACGAAGGGAATTTAAGCCCCAGTTGCACTAGCTAGCAGTAGCATGAGGACTGCATTTCCCACTGAACTCCATCAGCTTTTTGCAATCCAGCTCAGTGTCACTCATGGCATCAGCAGTTTAATCTCTGCTGGTGTGGCCCCACACCTCGACCCCCAGCAGCAGTCTCTTGATTCTTCAAGGCATTAGACAGAACTGTAGCAGAAAGATGAGTCTTGCTTTTTTTATTTGGCTGTTCAACCAAATGGTGATGATCCAAATAATGAGAAAAACCGGCAAACAACATAAGTTATTACAGGAAATATAGATCTTAGTTGTCCTCACGCGGTTCCAGGTTGTGATGCTAGTTTTACTCACGCTTTAAAATGTCACCTCCTTGGGCTGCGGCCAAAAATAAGTTCCAGTCCACCATGGAAAACAGAGGCTTTGACCGAAAGTATCTTTACTAAGCTTTAACTAAGGCATTTGTTATGAGTAATTGCTACAAAATAAGAGACACTCTGTTCAGCCCTGCATCTTTGGAAGGAAACACAATAAGCAATTAGGAATTTACAGAGAAATTACATAATCATGTAGTCTCAAGCACTTTCCCTGGTGGTAGACGTTCCTGTTGTTAAGCAGTGAACTCAGAGTGGGGTGTAGCACTTTTGTATCCCTGTGCCATTTGGAAGTGGAGAGCAAAGCCCTTCATGACTTCAAGTGCTCCATGTTGTGGTTCTGCTCCCTGGAAAGAGGGCACCTCCCACAGCCAAATGCTCACCTTCAACTTGCAAACAGCCTTTTCCACAGACTCTGTGGAAATGCCACCAATGCTGAACATCCATTAAAACCATTCTCTTGCCCAAATTATGAGTCCCCCTCCTATCCAAGTAATGATGTAACTCAGCCTGACTCAGTTTGAGGGCACAGATAAGAACACAGCAGAGACTAATCTCACTGGGAGGCAGTCGCGTGTATGCTGTGCCATTATAGCCTTAATCCTTGCAGAGCCCGCTTCAGGGCCCAGTAACTTTTCTTCTAAACCCTCTGCTGGAGTAGGCCGAGGAGGTATTGCTGTAGATGACCAGGAATTAGTGATGGTGGTGGATTGGTTAGGAGGTGTTCCCATACTACCAAGGAAGAGCAAGATGAATCATAAGTATCCCTCCCTTTATATTTTTCTCTTTTTTTTTGCAGCAGGCCTCAAGCCCATCAAGTCTGGCGGTTGTTTATCTGTTCTCCTGTCATCCCATCTCAATATCTCAGCTATGAAAGTAAAATATAGCTCATGCTCTTATTCTTGGCAGGTAAACACATGAACCATTTGCTGTCTCTAGTGCTTTTTAATGTCCTAGATTATTCTTTTGAAGGGTCAAAGAATGCCTTCAGTGCTGTCCAGGCAAAAGATATCCAGTCAGACCCCTGCTGTATTCAAATAAATTGCCTTTTCCTTTTTTAATCTTCTAGAAAACATTATTTGCCCTCTAGGCCTGACAGTTATTCCCACACACTCAAAAGCAACAAAACCCAAACACACTGAATTCTTTATAGTCAGCTTAGTGCGTAAGAGCAAAAGTATCTAAAATTGTGCTTGTGGAAGGCTGCATATGGAGTAGAGGGAAGCAGTGATGAGTGGCTGTGGTCATAACAGTGCTTATCTAAAGTACAGCCCATGACTGCTCGGGTACTGTACCACGGTGACCACAAATATCAGACCCTTTCTAGGCTTTTTGCTAATGTTTCATGAACTGGGAGTGGCCTCTGCACCACCCAGGAGGAGATCCTGCTGCAGTGGGTCTTGCATTGTTCAAAGGGAACTGCACGGCTAGTTAGAGGAACAGACTATGCAAGGAGCTGCATAGCACAGTGAGGACTGTCTCAAAAGCTCAGTGCTTAATTGCTTCTAGATTTCTTCTTAATTTCACCTGTTGTGTTATTCAACTGAACAACCGAGATGCTAATAAGCTGGTACACCCAGCTCTATGCAGCAGAGAAGCATGCTCGGATTGTAGGCAACGCAGCAGAGGCTGTAAGGCACTGAAACTGAAGAGATGGAAATCATTTCTGTGAGAGCACATTTCATCACTTTCTTCCCAGGAGTGGAAATCCTTACACCTCCTGTCTCCTCACCCCCAGTACCCCAGAAGACATTCAACTGCATTATATAACAGGCAAAAATTTAATCTGCACGACAGCTTCACAGCAGCAAGGTTTCTTCATCACCCTTGGTGAGAGATTTTGGGCAGGGGCAGAGGAGCTTTGTATCATACAAAGCAAATTGCAGCTTCTGAGTTAGACTGACATAAAAAGTCTAAGCCATCAAATGACGGACAAGGAATAAGATGGAAGGATGGCAGAGAGTCATTTGAGATGGAGGAACAATTTTATGGGTTTTTTGTTGTTGTTGTTTTGGTTTGGAAGAACAAGAGCGTTGCACTTTCAGCATATTATACACAGTAAATGCTGAAAGGCCAAGCAAAGTAAAAAGGGGGAAAGGCCCTAAAAACCTTCAATATATTATTGGAATATGAGAAGGAAAAGGTTTTGTTTCCATAGTAACAGGGCCTATGGAGCTTCTGCTTGAGCAATCTACCAGAGAAAGAGGGCTTTTCCTATCAGAGATGCCACTGAAATGAAAGATAATTACAGAGACCCTCTCCTTCAACCAGGTGCATTTGTAAATATTTCATTTGATGTATTTAAGCATTCAGATCTAACATAGTCCCCAGAAATTGATGTCTCCACAGATGAAAGAGAATGAGCTCCTATACAAATGTAGGTGAGTACCACAGGCCAAATTTCTATGTAGGTTTGGGCACGTAGTAGTGTTTTTGTCCTTTCCCTTTTCTTGTTCTGTGACTGAATGTAGCCTAGGTTTCAAGATAATCTTAAGAGTTAAAATATTTTCTGGATGCAGATTTTGGTTTGCAAAGTTGCCATTATCTTCCAAGGTAAGAGGACTTTATTCCCATCTGTTACCTCCAATTTCCCACATATATGTATGTCAAGTCTAAGGTGGTTTATGGAAGCTTTCATGCACCAGTAGCACAGCATGAAAAAAAAAAAAAACAAGAAAAAAGGTGCATGAAACAGGACAGAGAATACCAATATAAGAAGAACTAAAACAGGACTCCAAGCATAGCATCCAAGCATCTTTTACAAAGAGCATCATAAGATCATTGCTTACCAAAAGTGATTAGCTTTAATACTAACTGAAACTATCTGTCTACAGCATTGTGATAATCAAAAGTCCAAAAAGAGATTGCTGTGCATGTAGTAAAAGAAAACTTCTGCTCCAAAGAACTTCAAATCCAATTATGAGACAATGACTTAGATAACTGTATGTTGCAGCTGATAGACAGGGATAAGGTACAAGAGGTTAAAACACCTTGCTTCTTGTAATAGAAGTGTTTGAATGTTTTGTTCCTGAAATCCACCCAGATGTTTAGCTCCATGAATACCTCTAGAACAGTATCTCCAGGTGTTCAGTTGCAGAATTCAGTAGACACAGCTCATCTGCTGAGACCCAGCATAGCCATACAGATGTAGTAAATAAAGGCAGCACAGCAACTTTATGGCCACAAGAACCTGATCGACACTCCTCTGCCTACTGTGGTTTCAGTGAAGATGTTTTCTTCCCAAACTAGAAACAGTACCAAAGTAAAATAGAATAATAATTAAAAAATAATTAAAATAATTAAAGAAAAACAAGCAAACAGACCAAAACTAACAAACCAAACACACACACACAAATACACAAAAACAACAACAAAAACCCATCATCCTTCAGCCATAAGAGTACTTTACGTAGAGGAAGCAGGAAAGCATTTACCAGCTGGAAGGAAGATATCTCTGCACTGATCAGCTGCAGTGTAGTTACGGAGGGAGAGAGCAGCAGCCTTTCTCTCTCTCATATTTTAAGGATCAAACCTTGAAAGGACTTGCTGGGAAAAGCTTCTATTGGGGGTATCTGTTTGTTGTCTTTCTACTTCTTTTTGCCTCTGCATATCTAACCTTCAGGAAAGAAACCATGGGAAGAAGGCAAGTTGGGATTGAAGGGTGCCAATAACTGGAGAAAAGAAGTACACGTACTCTCAGGTGCCAGTGCCAGGACCATCAGCACATAAACAGGTTGCAAAACTGTGCTCCAACCAAACAGTCTTAGCACCTCTGGATCCTGAAGGGATAGATGTATAGAAGCGTGAGGATGCACACAGCAGGATTTATTCTTTTCTCTGGAGAAGGAGCTGACAGTGGTGCCAATCACAGCCTGAAGCTGGCAAAGCAATTACAGAAAGCAGACCAGGAAGAGACTGATGGCCATAGATAACACCCTTCCATTGCTCTTAGCAGTTTACTGACACAAGGCTTTCCATTCTCAGTGCTACAGGCTGGGGCTTCAGTCCCTCTTTCATCCCACCTAGATAAGTGCCAGTATCTCACCACTACCACCACCACCACAATGATGGTGACACATTGCAACAACAAAACTCATGAGGCATTTTGCCCATTCTGTTTGCATGTTCTGCTCATGTCCCCATCATAGGTTTCTCTTGTGAGTTCTTGAGACAGAAAATCTACACATCTACATCTGTATGTTTGTAAACTGGCCTGATAGAGCTTTGTCTCTCTATCATAATCATAAAGGATACACATCACATGACCAAAAAAGTAAATTTCTTTCTCTGATGAGGCATCAGAACAGCATCGTGGTTATTTGAAGAGATGGAGAGTAGATTTTGAGCTAACTGCATCTTTTCTTATCTCTTTTTCTTGCAGCATTCTCCATGCAGAGTCAAAGAAAACTTGCAAATATTTTCTATAGTGCTCCACTGCAACTAAGCAAAGCTGCCAGAAGGATTGTAGAGGCACTTTCAGTAGCACTTAGAGTCACAGAATTAGCAGATGTGGCAGGATTGAATATCCCGTAAGCAACATCAGGGTCCTGTAAATGATCTGCCTCACAGCTCACCTCAGATCTCTACATTTAGGTGCAGATATCACATGCTCCTGGGCCCAACTCAAGGAGTTGACATGTTGGAGTGCAATATGTAGGACACTGCAAGGGGGAGAAGTAGCATCTGCAAAACACGTGTGAAGAGTAAGGCTGCCATTTCCCTGCAAACACCCCAAGGCATGGAGTCTCTTTCCCAACTAAATAGATTTAAGTCAACTTAGCACTGTATTTTTCATCTGCCTAGTACGACATTATCCCCTTCCATTCTCTCCTTTCCCTTGAAAAGCTAAAGAAGCACAGGGTCTGTCTGAACTTCGTATGGTTTTACATAGCGCAAAAGCTGCTCTGAATACAGAACTGGTTCATCACATCCTAGAAATGCTCCCTAAACTGAGGACTATATCAGGAGTGGGAGTCTGTACCGCCTTGCACACACCCTGCCCTAGGGGAAAAATGTTTTTTGTCTGCTCCTCTCTGCTAGCGGAGCTGCACCCAGCCCATAATCATCTCTACCAGCACAAGTTAGTAAGTGGGCTGATAGCACAGTGCCTTTTCCCTCCTGCGAGGACACCCCACCCGCAGCTGTGTACCTAGATAAAGTGCCAACAAATTATGGAGGCGAGGCAGAAAATCATTCCTACAGCTCCATTTGCAAGATAATTTATAGCATCTGCTTCTGAATTCAAACGAGAGCAACACTGCAGCCTTTCTAACCCGCTGCTCTTGCTGCACAGTTGTCACCATCTTCAGTTTCTTTGGGGAGCCTCTGTGAAAGGGAAATGCATTAATGGGGCACAGGCCAGCTATTAGCAGACCCTTGTCCAGATTATAATAGAGATCATAGCTTGATTGGTTGCCCACGGCCTCAGCAAAGGGGTCAAGGACTGAGACAGGGTGACAGAGGTGGTATTCCTGCTTTCAGCCAGCAGTGCTGGAAGGACAGGCAGCCAGGCAAAGAAGGCAGAACAGGGCACTCTGGTCTCACATCATTAGCAAGCACAGGAATAGCAGTAATTTGCCAAGAAAAGGTGACCCAAATGTGGTTTGTCTATGTCACATTCTCAAGTTCAGGAATCCACTTTGTGTACTTGGCAGGCATTGCAAGAGTATACCAGGCCACTCTAATTTTTAGGTCACAAAGTCATTATCAAACCTTAGTGGTGTAGATGGGGTTAGATTCTCTCCCCTTGCCTATTCCTGCTTGACTGAGGCACAGATGAGCAACTCTCCTTTATAGGACACTCCTCTTTCTCTTGCTCCTTCTCCTGCATACTCCTTCCTCAACTGCATCACAGCTGCCAACCTTCAGTGAAACTTGACTTTCTCATCTACAGCAGGCCCCCAGTTCACACTGGAAATAAGTTGCCAAATCCCCTTCAGATTCCTATCTGCCTGCTTGCACTTGGTGCCAGCACAGAAGATATTCAAGTTGAGAATTAG
The DNA here is from genome assembly GCF_016699485.2 of Gallus gallus. Lineage (NCBI taxonomy): Eukaryota > Metazoa > Chordata > Aves > Galliformes > Phasianidae > Gallus > Gallus gallus. The sequence goes on from NC_052532.1 coordinate 48,415,430, forward strand.
CCCAGCCTGCTATCGTGAATGCACTTTGAGTCTGACATCTCTGATCTAACTTGGGTATCTTTAAAAGTAGGGTAAATTGTTCTCTGGAGGTCCACATATCCACGCCACGGCCACTGGATTTATGGAAGATGTGTCCACCTCCCTCAGCAAACGATTGGATTGACCTTTCTGCTCACAAGGATTACACAAGACATACTATACGGGCTGGGGAATGTTGAGGTAAGTCTTGGTTCACAGCAGGCTGTGCCTGTGCCACTCAGGAAGAGCTGCCCAGTGCTGGTTGTCCTGCAATCTGCTTCTCTTGACAGGGAAGGGACAGGAGGGCAGCAGCAAGTGCTGCTGCCACATTGCAGGACAGTGCTTGCAGTGCTGCTGGCCTTCCTTCTAGGAGCATTTCTGCTCCTCTTCCTCTCTCCCTCCCTCTCAGCTTATGCAGAACAGCTAATTAGTTCCATTTGCAGCAGAGCACCATCTCTGATTGTTCATCAGTGATTCCTTTGTTGCCCTCCATCACTCCTGTTGAGCCTCATTAGTGCTGCTAAGAAGCAGGGGAGCTGATAGGATATTTATAGGAAGGGTGGGGTGTTCTTTACACTTTATTGCTGTCTAATAAACTGTCCGCTTACCACCTCTCCCTTCATCTCAGTCCTCCCCTGAGAGCCTCCTCAGGGGACAGTATGAGACAGGACAACTGTTGTTTAAGATTCAGGGAAATGAGAATAGAAGCAGAAAAAAGGGTGAGCTGGAGGCATAATGTTTGGTCAGAAGTGCACAAGCCTGCGAAGAGCTGGGGAACCTAAGAGGAGGGCTGAGCCTGTGCCCCTGTGCACACATACATTGGCTAGGACAGCAGGCCACAGGTGAATGCAAAGGAACTCATTAAGAGCACACATCCCTCCTGGGGCATCTGCAGACAGAGCAGCTTGGGCATTTGGTGCCTCTATCAGGCGCTGCCTATGAATGGGCCTCTGCATAGGACACCAACCTCCTGGTGCATAAGCCAGTGGAGAGCTGCACCACACTCTGACAGCCACAGAGGGAGCAACCTCTTTGGATACTTACAGAAATATTCTTTTAAGTAGCACTTAATTATGGAGGCAACTAGACAGGAACTAATCATTCATTCACTGAAATATGGGGGAGAATAGTCATCTGAACGCAGGAGGTACTTGGCTTATCTGGGAGGAGAAGAGCTGCTGTGGAGAGAAGGCTGAAGAAGAACCACAGGACAAAGAGAGGAGGAAGAAGGAGGAACAAAATCCTAAATCAGTTACCCAGTATGGACACTTTTATGACTTCATAAATGGAATATGCTTACTGTCAGCAATCTTTGCCTTTGGGCACCACGAGGACAACTCCTTTGTCAAAGCCATAGGCCCTGAACAGCCAGCATTCAAACCAGGTGACATTTTAATACCACTTTACATCTTGAGATTGCTTCTTCCTTCCAAAGGGTCCCAAGGAGTTTTTCCAGGCACATAATTCATGTCCAGGGGCACTGAAATGGAGCTAGTTCCTGTGAAGGATGAGCCAGCTCCACCACTGTGCAGGAGTTTTGGACAGAAAACAGTGATAGCTTCTGTGTCTCTCTGAAGCATGTGCATGTGTGTGAGGAGGGGGGTTTCAAGGCAACAGAATGCAATTGCAAAGGATGGAAGCTGGCCAGGAACTGTGGCCAATTCCTCTGCTAATATGTAGGTTAGTGCTGAGGAACTGTAAGAAACAGTCCTGGTGATTCAGTGCATGGCACTCTTCCCTGAGCCTCCCTAGTGAATCATGGCTCTGCAGGGGGAAGGACCTCTGAGCGCCTGGGGACAGCTCCTGAAAGAGGCCACAAGGCAATGTTCCAGTGTGGGCAATCATTCCAGATCAATGGCCAAAAACCAGGCTATTGATCTTGGACAAAATCCAGCTTTGGGAAATGGCATCGCACAATTGTAAACCCCAGTTTTGGGTTTCAACCAAGTCCCACTTCCTTTCTTTCCTATTCAGAACGGTGCCTTGCTGGGTACAGAGGCAGCTTCATTCTCTACCTGCTTCTCCTATGCTTTCCCAGGGTGTCTGCTCCTTGGCCACAGCTGGTGTGATGGCCCTGAGTAACACAGGTCTCCTGGTGGAGACCGTGTACATCCATGGGCTGCCCTATGCCCAGAGCATTCCTGCACAGCAGCTCGTGAAATGCTGCCATGTGTGGAGCCCTGTGACGAGTCGTCTTTGCTTCCAGCTGAGGATGGTGCCATTAGACAGACATGAGGCAGCAAGCACTTGGATGTGCTGCTCAGCCTGTTCCTGTAGCTCAACCAACCTGCTACAATTTCTGCTTAGCTTAGAAGAAAAATTGCTGCACCTCCAGCAAGCAGCTTGGCAGTATCATTCCTAAGGGTTTTAGCCAAAAAGCATCACAGAGAATCAGCATCCTTGGAAATACATGAGCAAGGCCCATGTGAGATTTGAGCAGAGCCCTCAATCCCAGAATCTGTGAGGAACTGGTCCTTCCATTCTTCTCTCAGTGGACTGCTGCAGCAAAGCCATTAGGGAACACCTGCTCTCCTACACAAACAGAGACTGATCTCACTGGCTCCCAAAGTAACAGGAGCAGAGTTTCCCCTGGCCTCTGCAGCTGCAGAACATTATGTATACAGTATTATGTTTGGGTATCTCTCCTCTTTCAGCTAATTTAATTGACTGCCCTGGTTACGAAGAATCATGGTGTCTAGGCACCAGGAGTAATACTAAGCATGATATTGCCATTTTCACATCCCAGAGCTGTGCAAACATTAACTAATGCTAACTCTAATTAGCTGCAACTCACAGGAAGGTAGGTAGGCTTGATATTGGCCCCATTTTTTAGCTGATGACACTAAGACTCAGAAGGTTCAAGCTACTTATCTCCACTGAGCTGAGTTAAGCAAAAGAACCAGGATGCAAATGGACATTTTCTCATCCTGTGGGATATTCTGCCCTCTTACACAACATACATAGCTCAGAAGCTGAAGACCGAAAGGCTTGGGTCCTGCCATGCCACAGCCCTTCCCAAAGTGCCTGTGCTGTGCTTGGCCAGCTGAGAACCCTTGATATGGTGAGTGCAGAGCATCCAGCCAACACATGCAATGCCACTAGGACCCAAGAAGGCTTCCAGAAGCCACAGTCATGTAATAATAGTGCACAGGCAACCCCCTTTCTCACGTTTTCCTACCTTTTCTTGGTGAAAGATGTTGAGTGAAATGGCAAAAAGTCTGTACCGACTGTCCCAGGAACCATATTCTGAGCAGAAAGACAGACATTGTGCAAGACTGCTATAGGAGAGGTTCTCCACTAGATAACTGCTATCTCAGGTAGCAGTCTGTCTCAGAATCCCCTCAAGCTGTTTCTATCAGTAGTAGATCCCACTGTCAATCCTCTCTGGGCCATTATACTTCTACCCATGTTGCTGAGGTAGGCATCCTACCCAGAGGTTGCTTCATTTCCCTAATTAGCCAGCTCATTGCTGCACCCTTGAACTGCTGCCTCCTGTAATTGATATGGAGCTAGATACGTTCATGAGTAAAAGGGTTCAGGTGGTGGCAGGGGTAGACAACCACCACCCTTAGCCCAGGGCAGTGAGTGGAGACAGGGGCCAAGCTCCCTCAATCTCCTGACACATCTCATTCTGATACCATAGGATGCTGAGCTAAGGGAACCATTGTTCTGTCCCAGTGGGGCATTTTATATCACCACTGGTGTGATTTCACACAAGCCCAGCTTGTATGGAGCCTATATGGAGATATACTATACACATGAAAACCTGCAGCCATTCCATCACAGCAAGCATCAGCCACCCCCTGCTCTGACCTGGCCACAGCCCCATGCATACCAGGAGCACACAGCCTACAGGCAGGGTCAGGCACTTCTCTAAATATTGACTCCTTTGTACTCACACAAAACACATCCTGCCTTACCCACTGCTGTAACCTTGTGCTTCAAGTCAACAGGGTTGTGGCAGAGCAGAAGCAGTAAATAAGCCATTTTGCCTTCAGGCAGCAAGTGTGCATCTCCACAGCCTCTGAGAGAAAATGGCATGGGGGAAAACGTGTATAGGAACTACAAGAGTTATCCAAGCACCCTCAGGTCCAGCCAAGCATGTAGAGAGGAGGATGAAGTTGCAATCACTTCCAGTCTCCCTGGGGAGATAAGCATCAGGTCGAGGCAGGAGCCAGGCTCTTTCCCATCTGCCAGCTGAGGTGAAGGCTTTGCTTCTCCTCATTGCACTAGCCCAACCCTCAGTGCCGTGCTATATGTATTTAGTAAGCAGTGCTCAGTCTGACAGCTGCCTTGCAGCTCACACATGAGCTTGTGCCAGAGCTTATAGAGAAAGAAGACAAGGAGGAATATATATATATATATATATATATATATATATATATATATATATATATATATATATAGTCTGCAGAGTGTCTCTCCCCTCATTCACAGCCTGACTTTTTAATATTCCTCACACACCTTTGCCTGAAGACCACAGCCATGCATCAGAGCTGGTTCATTCAGGATAGTCTCTGGTAACAGAAGACATCATATGTGTGAGCAGGTGGTAGAGAAAGAAAGAAGCAGAGGAGGAGAGAAAATTATCCCTCCTCCAGTTGCATTTTATATGGAAAGGAAAGCCATGTCAAACTGAGGAGCTTTAAGAATTAATTTAACCACAGGCTTTGGAGCACACACCTACCTTCACAGGGATGTGTGTGAATATACCACATTTGTCATGCAGAACATCCTCTTTTAAGGTTTATTACACTGTGACTCCTTGGCTAGGAACAGGAGTGCTCTGCTGCACATAGCTTATGCAGCAAAGTTCAATGAGAATCCTTATCAGAAGAGATTATTTTATTCTAAACCACTGATTTCATTCATACTCATTCTTTCATGCCCACAGGTTCTCAGGTACCAAGACACTCATGCCCACGTGCAAGCCAGGACTGCTTGCAAAGACAGGAGGACATGGGACACAAGGTCATAATCATTTCTCACATTCCTCTTAGGCCACGGCCAATTGTTTTTGGATTTGCCTTCTGGTCACTTTAAGGGTTCACAGTGGATGTGGCATTTTGTCTCCCCACCCTGTTCTACCTGTCAGAAGTATTAGGAAACATTACTGATTTACTCATTATTTTTAGTCTCCTTACCTGGATTTCTTCAATGACTTGAGGATTGTCCTTTATCTTTCCATCTCTCAATGGCTTCGGTCTGTTGTTTGCTTGAAGCTGACCTTTGGTTTCCCAGTCTGGGTGTTTTGGGAAGCTGTAAGGTGTGCTGTGATCTAGATAACCTTCTAGCCTAGCTGTCACCAATGCCTGCCACTCCTATCCTGCTGCCACATCCTCTGGTACCTTTCATGCCCATTCATACCACTCTCAGTGTTTCTGTTAGATGTCTGCAATATCTCTGGCTAAGGCACAGTCCCAGCCCACACACTCTCCATCACTATCCTTGGAAGATCCTATCACAGAAGACAGACATTCAAAATGCAGTGCATATTTAGCTAAAGAAAAGCTGTTTCACTCCTTGGTGATTCTCATGTATGTAACAAGCATGCTCTGGCTGCACAGCAACCCGATACAGAGAATCTGACAAGAAGATTTTGGTCACCAAGGGACAAGCAGATGCGTAGAAAACTTCTCCCTTGGCTGATGGCTGTCAAATCTGGACTATAGGCCACAGTGATTAGGAGGGGGGAAAAAAAAAATCCACATTTGGGCAAGTAAAATAATACTTGATAAGTTGATGTCTTATTTTTTAACTGAAGGTTGTAGTCTGGTTGGAAAGGTGAGCTGAGCCCTGGAAGAGGGGAGACAGCCAGCTAACGAGGCTCGATAAGAATTCTAGTCAGTTCAGTTTCCCAGCTCTGCATCATTTCTGCCTTTTGTCACTCATCACTCCTGAGCTCAAGCAGAGCCTGGATCCCCAGAGCACCATCCCACCGTGCGCCCAGCAGCTTCAGTGAAATTGAAGCGTGCTCACACATCGCAAGATCACAGTCCCAGCACCAGGCTGCCTGCACCTCTCAGTGCAGACGTGTGGCTTGAAACCTGCTGCCTCATTAAAAAAGCACCAACTGCTGTGTAGCCACCTCTGTGATTAAACAACATCAAAAAAGCCAAGCAGGCACTGGGTACAGCCTCACATCTTGCAGCTGCGGCGTGAACTTCTTGGAATTTACAGGATCATTTTCAGCAGTTGATCTAATCTCCTCTATCACAGATTATCTCCTTATGGATAAATCCAGGATCCTGCCAGGAGGCAGTGAATGAGTTGCATATTTACTGATGTACTTGAGTGTCCTGGAGTTTCAAAGATCCCACTAAGACACCTGTCAGGCACCTATATCCTGTTGGAAACATTCTGCAAGTGGTTGTTGTGGGATGTATGTGGAAGCTGAGAGCAGGACTGAGATCACCAGAGGCTCTTCCCTGCTCCAGACCCCTTCCAACAAATAAAGCTGCACTCCAGGATCTCTTCTGGTGCAACCATAACAAAGCAGAGATGAGACCACTCACTTCAGAAAAGCTGATTCCACTCCTCCACTGCTTAGAGTTGGTGCCCAAAATGTCAGGACACCAGGGCCAAATTTCCTCACGGTGCATGTGGAACTGAAAGTCTGAAGCCTTTAAGCAGAGTCTCACACTATGTCTGTACCAGAGCTGCCTCACAGCGCACACAGACTCTCCCAGAGCACTGAACTCACAGTGTTCGGCCTCCAGCACTTCCTAACAGCTCCAAATACAGCAGCAGGTCTGGACTGGAACCAGCAGCAGTTGCATGTAACACATTTCTGAGGAACTGTGCTGTCAGGTGGGAAAGTGGTAGTTTGCTGTTAGCAGAGGAGATTCGCTTATATTGTGGGAGGGAAAAAAGTCAGCGTTTGTGCTTATGTTTCCTGATGGGATATTAGGTGGACATTTTTCCTTCAGTGATTGATAGCTGTGGTCAGAGTTAAGGTTACAGGGTCTGTGAGACAGTGAAGGGAGCTAGAAAAGAACACTGACCCTGCTTGAGCAAGGCCCAAATGACCTCCTGTGTCTCTTTCAACTGGAATCTACAATTTTGCCCCCAAAACACAGTAATTCTTTTTAATTCTGGAAGAACCTCGTAATACTGGGCTATAACTTTAATCACAGTGGAATTCTCCAGGAAACCTTTAAAAGGTGTTACTTAAAATACCTATTAACTGGAAAGACGCATAGTGGAACACAGATGGACAAAGGAGCTTGGATTTACAAGGAAAAATATATAGAAAACAGTGCCATCCAGGAACATAAACTGGTCTTGAAGGTTTTAAGAGAGTTAAGAATGAATGAACTCTCCTGTAATTGCAAGAATAACAGGAGGTGGGTGAAACAGCTCACATAAAATGAAGCCATTTCAGAGGCACTGAGCCTGGGCAGCTCCACCAGCCCATCACGCCTTCCTTTCCATTCATGCTTCCCCAGAGAAGAGCTACAAGGGACCCAGAGCCCAACACCTAGGAAAATTCATAAGCTCAGCAAACATCCTGAGCACGCGAACAGAATGCCCCAAAGGCATCTGAGGCTCTGCCACCATCCTGATCTGTGTCCTGCCCTGAACCACAACTGTCTCCAATGCTGTAGAGAGAGGTAGAAAAGAAACAAAAATCCAGAAGACAGGAGGGGCCGAAGCTTTTATAAGCCCTGCTAATTGCAGAAACATTAAACTAGAAGCCTGACATAAGATAAATACAATGAAAACAAACAGAAATTGAATCTCCTTCCAAACCCATTTGATGTGCTTGTGCAACGGATACTTAGGTAGTCATATTTCAAAGTCATTTCCTCTCTTCAGAAATCTTTCTGTTTAGTTACACACATGCTTATCAAGTTCCCAACACAATTTACTGCTAGGTGTGGCTCAAACACTTCTGTAGTGAAAGTAGTGTCAGAAATCAGAGTTAAATTGGGCTCTCAAACTGATCTAGATGCCTTCCTAGAGATCCAGACAGCTAGACCAGCTTTAAACACCTTAAAATCAGCATAGTGCATGCAGATGCAGTTGCTGTCAGTCATCCCCACCCCATCGGTTACATAACACGTCATATTGTTGCAGGGAGCTGTTACTTAGACATCTACTCCAATGGAGTCCACAGAAACCCATCCCAAAAAAATCACATTGCAAATGGCGCCCCAGACCTGCAGCAGCAACCTGTAGGATGGCAGCAGCAATACTATAGAGGCTGATAAGGGCTATGCAGGGTGGGACAAGGAGATATTAGACAATAGAAGGGAGGCACGCTCTTCCTGGAAAAGTGCAGCTACTTTGGTTCCTCAGTATTCACACCAAACAGAGAAACTCTGCTCTTACACTTGGAGGGTGAAGGATGTAACCTGAAAATGAAAACCGAGTGCACCAGCGATTCCAGGAATAACTGTATTTGTCAAATGTATGTGTAGACTGCTATGCTAACTGCATTCACACAGAGCCTGAAGCTGAAAATTAAACAGCTCAAATATGGGCATCTAAAGCAGGTGAAGACTGGGAGAGAAGAGGCTCATATGCCTCCAGGCTGGTTGCTCCCATCTTTGGGCAGCACTAAGCAATGCCAGACTCTAGTTTGGATCGTCAGGCTTTGGCCCCCTGGCCTTTGACCATTACCATTCTGGTAAAATAACCTGAATACAGTGATAGCCAACTGCTGTTGCAAAGAAAAGATAAGCAACATGTAACAACCTCACCTGGAATTTGGCATAGGAATGAGCGTTAACCTGTTAGACGCTGGAAAAAGCATTGGGATTTTGCTTTCTGACCTCAGTAAACTGGGGCCTCTGGTCTCATCTTTTCTGGCACAGTAGTGGCCAAAGAACACGTGAATCCATCAGATAGCCCCAGTAAAGTTGTTACCCAATTTATTTTCCTTGAAAGCTCCATGTCCATGCATTTGTCAGGGCACGTCTACTTTGGTTATATTCACAATAACCAGTCACAGTGGAAGTTTCAAAACACTTGGGGACGCAGACGTATCTAGGTGGAAATACTGAAAAGGAAAATAGGAACATAATATTTGTACAGTCTAAAGCTTGTTCTAGGGGGTTGGGGCAGGAAGGGTGAGAAAGCACATGCATGTTGGGATTTGTTGCTATCTCAAGGTAAAAGCATAGTATACACCAAGGTTGGAATAGACTGTGGCTTATTGCACAAAAATAACAGCCAGATACAGAGAAAGGTTAATATGGCACAAGGGGATTCTTCATTGCCTATGGATTCTGTGAGATCTGGACATCTCTGAACATTAAAAAACCAAAAAAAAAAAAGCCCCATAGAATGTAAATCAAAGATGGAGAGGACAGATTTTGATTCACCTTCAGATTTGCACAGCAGTCTGCTGCACTCTTCACGAGCACAGCTGGACAAGGAGGGGACACTCCATGCTGGAGAGGATTTTAATATTTGTAGCTGTAGTTGGCCCATCCCCCTAGTTTGGAACAAACATTCAGCTTTCACCAACTGTTATAAATATTCTGCCGGCCCTATCTCTAAGCACACCCACTGGCTGCAGCAAGACTTTCTGCAGCACGCAGCAAGCAGCTACCAAGTGGAGAAATGTCACAACCCAGTTCACTGAAATTCATTGAAGACCTACTGGGGTGTGAAGAGCCCAGTCCACTTCAAGGGAAAGCTAAATGTCCTCTCTGACACAGAAGGTTGGTTCAATCCAGTTTAAAAGGCTCGAGCAACAGAGCATCCCTGCTTGTCCATTTATATGACCCATTTCCTAATGGTGGCCAAGGGATTCAGACAGCACCACAAACTGCAGTAAAATTTAAGGGCCTCCCCACTCTCAGCTTCTCCGTGGCTATGAGCACTCTATAAAAACCTAGATAGGTTAAATTAGGTAGACAGTACAAGGAACAAGTTAATTGGTGGTGTTACCCAAATGTGTACATCTCATTGCTTAATTAACTACTAAGTCACCACAAGTCATAGAAATGTCCCTTGTAATATTTGTAATACATGGGGAACAAGTTGGCTCAAGGGGTTATGAAGGAGTACATGCATGCAAGTACTAGAATAGCCCCTCTCTACATCGCATTTACCTGCTACAGCCCCCCACAGAGGGCAAGATCAAGAGTCAAATTCCTCTTCTGCCCATTGCAGGGATGAGCACTACCTGGTCAAGAAGGAGGGCTGGATTAGAGCGAGGCTGTGTCCTCCCTGGTGCCTGATGGAAGAATCCTGCAGCTGTGCTAGGGGGCTGGCTATCTCGCACTGGGCAAAGCAGAAGGGAGCCTTCTCTCTTTCATTCCAACAATAAATCTCCCACCACGCCTGTCAGCTGGAGCACAGTGCTGCAGTAAGGCCACAGAAAGTCTTTGCCTCTCTCTCCTAATAGCTTCCCCCATTTGAGAAGGCAAACAAGCCCCCCTCTCCTTTTTTCAGGGGCTTTTAACACCTAATTAATTAGTACTCAAAGCAGCGTTTTATGTAAATTTTATTTAAATCCCAATCAGTGCTCTCATTTCCGTGCAGAGTTATTTTTACCATAGCATCAGCACTCAGGTGGGCAAGGAACAAAACTACCCAGGGGAGCAGAGCCCGACGTGCCCAGCCTGACAAGGAGACTGGGAGCACTGGCACTGCAGGAGGGGCTGCCAGGTGGCACAGAGACATCCTCAGCCTGCAGCCAGCATTGAGGGAAAGGGCTGAGAGCAGCCATGGCTATAGAGCACAGATACAGCTCTGCAAAGAGTAGAAGCAAGCAGTTCTTGACCATGGAGCAGATCATAAGACATTGTCTTGTTGCACTGAGCACTCCTCCATAGGGAGCAGCCTCACACATAGAGATGTTGGTACCACAGCTACCAAAGGGATGCTTCACAGCAATCCTTGAAACCAGTCTGGATCCGGGGCAGTGATTTCATTTAGCCTATGCACAAAAGCAGGGAGTGTCAGAGCAAGAACTTTCCTCACAGAGCCACTAAGGTTGGAAAAGACCTCTAAGATCACCCAGTCCAACCATCAGTCTGTCCCCACCATGCCCACTGCCCATGTCCCTCAGTGCCACATCCACATGGTTATGAAACACTTTCAGGGACAGTGACTCCACTATCTGCCTGGGCAGACTGTGCCATTGCAGCACCACTCTTTGAGAGAAGAAACGTTTCCTAACCTCCAACCTGAATGTCCCCTGGCACAACTTGAAGCCATTCCTTCTCATCCCTAACTCTGTTACCGGGGAGAAGAGGCCAAACCCCATCTCACGCAACCTTTCTGGTCATGGTAAAGAGCAATAAGGTCTCCCCTAAGCCTCCTCTTCTCAGTCTCCTTACTAGGGTCTTCTCAGTAGGATCAGCTTCCAATTCACTGGAGTTGTCTTGACAGGTGACTTGAAGACCTTCCACCTCTTCCTACTCATATTCAATGCCTGGCCTTTGACCTTTCCACTTACCCCAATTCTATCTCTTGAGACACTGCCAGGCATAGGAGTGTCTGTGGAACCTTGTCAGACAGCATCCACATCTTAAGAGAGGACAGAGAAAAGCTCATCTTTCTTGGAATTGGATGTCTAAAGGCATCAACTACATTATCAGGCACCTCATCACAGTAACCCAGAAAGTCTCCAGAAGTCCCTATCAACAGCACACTAGGCATCAGCTAACACTGCCTCTTTGCATGGCATTGCTACGGCAGCTGGCATCTCTCCCCAGTCTATGGAAAAAAGAGAGCATAAAAAAAAGAAAAATATTCCTCAGCAACTTCCTCTGGGTCATTAGACTGAGACAAGGTACTTGAGACCACTAAAAGGAACCAGCCACTAATTCTGGGACATAACTACACAGAACAGGTAGGAAGACCTAGCAAAGAAATCCCAACTTGCTGCAGATTGAGAGAGTGAGTTTCACCCTGATCTCCACAAGAATTAGTAGATCCTGAACTGCCAATTTCAGTGTTAGTTTACAGTCAGGGAGGTGCACAAATATCAACTGTGAGGGTCTCACGGGGCACTAACCACATTTTGTGGTCCCAAGGAGAAGTATAGTCTTTGAAGAGCAGCCAAAGGAAACATGAACCATATTTTAAACATATAACTCTGATGGTACTTGTAACTATCACGAGTATAAATGAATGACCCAGAACATCAGACCCCGAAGCCTTTTCCTTTCACCTGTCCCCTACCCAGGCAACCAGCCATGCTCCAGAATGGGTATCCATACTCCAGGAAGCAGTCTTTTGTCCACAGCTAATCACAGCTCAGATAGGTGATCCAGAAGCAACAAATGGGCTAAGGCAATAGAATTCTCATAGGACCACAGGACAGCTTCTTCCCAATTAATGTTTCACCATTGCTCTGGGAGTGCTTGCTCCTCATGCCACTCGTATTCCTCTTTTCCCTAGGGCAGCCATGATTTAGTGAGGTCAGAAAACAAAAACCTAGTCTGTTGTGCAGTCTAGAGCAGATCAGATTTTTAGCCACTGTATCTGGCTCTGCATAGAGGAGACCGCTCTGAGAAAGCATTTTTATCTCCTCCTGTTCTGATTTTCTAGCAAGTCGGGAGGCTGAGTCAATGCGAGTGACTGTGCCTCACGCTGGATGGATTCATGCTGTTGATCGTCTCTGCCAATCCTTCAACAACTCTCCCTGCACTACTATTCAGAAATCTATTGATTTGCTAAAAGGAGTCCATCTTTGGTTTCCACCTTATGAATCCTTCTCCTGCCTTTGGCTTGGATAATTATAGTTTATTTCTTAAGGGAGGAAGGAGGAACAGTTTCTACAGGAGACACAATTAGCATCTGCTAACCAGAGAAACAGGAAGAGTTGTCACTCATAGCAGAAATCTCAAAAGGCAGAACATACTCTTACTGGGAGAAAAAAAAAAAAGCACACCCACTCCCAATTTCAGTATAACCATGGTGTGGGGAAAGTCACTCATTATCACCATCAGTGGAGTCATTATAGACAATACAATGCAGTAACAAAACAAGAACTTCATACCAATGCTATCAACCACCAGCATATAAGACTTGGCAAATACAAAGCAAGCCAGCCCCAGGCTCCCTCAGTGGCCACAGTCTATGCAACAGCTTTTAGGACACTAGAAGATTCCAAGGTAGTGTTATTCAATGCCTAATATTGCTTCATAGCCAACTAGATTTGTTAACTTTCCTTACAGAGTCTTTGTGTGATGGTACATGGATGTTTCACAGGTGTATTAGCCAAGCCAGTCTGCAAACATGTGATAACCTGAATCTGCATAGTAGATGCATCAACAGGATTTGACACAATGCCATTAGTTTTGCAACTGATGGTAGGAAGGGATGAGGGAGAAGAAAGGGAAAAATGAATAAACGTTAAAACAGAAAGTAAAAGACAAATCTGTAGGCTCCCTTCTCACCCCAGACCAGGCAGTCCAAGCACTGGCAGACAGCGCTCCTCATCTGCACCATTCCTCAGACAAAGGGGCAGATTCCATGACTGGCTCCATCCTGCCAAAATCCCCTCCGCCTATCCTCCTTGCTTTGAAATGCAGTTGCACAGGCTCCCATCTGGTGAGGAAACCTGTGCTTCCTGAAGACAAGAACACTTAGAGACCACAGCAAGGAGGGCATTTAAGGTACACAGACAGGGAAAGTGCATCGCAAAAGGCAGATAGTGGGTAAAACAGAAACACTCCCTTTTCTGTTCCTTCCGATGAGTCAACATGATGAGCCCGTTGTGTAAAACATATGCTGCTTGTACATCTGCATAAAATGAGGCAGCAAGATCTAGGAGCGTTCATTAAGGGGCTGAATTCAAGCCTTATTTTTAATCTCAGGCTTACTCTCTACCCATAATTAGGCCTCTAGTCAGTCATTGAAGCTTTATCTGTGTGTCTTTCCTCATCCTTAAGAGAGGATTATACCTTCTACCCAAGGAGTTGTAAAGAACTGATTCTACATCTATAAAGCCTTGCTTTTTACATCTATGTAGACACAGACAAACAGTTCGCATTTGAGCAAGATTTGAAACAAACACAGTAAGCCTTCCAAAGGAAAACAGAAAAAAGACACATTGAAAAGTCTCTCTACCCATCTCAGTCAGAAGTCAATGTAAAACAGTGGAGACGAGAGACACACCACCACCTTTGCTAAAAATTGCTTCTTGCACGTGGACAGGAAGCTGTGAGTGCTGCCCTTTCACCAAAGAAGTTCAACAGCAGCAACGTGGCTTCAGTTTGCAGCCTTTTTATAACCTCTGGTAACAAGTTGTACAAATGGAACTCGTGAGACCTGTGGACTCGTTATGTCTTTTGAGCGCAATTCCCTATAGATAAAGTACGACCATTTTTGCGCAGAAATTGCGTAGGAAGCTGTAGCATTTCTGCCCATGTGTCTTTTTGCCAGATGTTCATCACACCAGTTAATGTTTCCCTAAACCCATGCACCAGTACATTTCCATCACTTTCTCATGCAAATGAGCAGAAATTCACTGAAGGGGTCAGAGAGACTGGAGATCATCATCACAACGTGGCTGGGCCAGAAGAGCTTCTTCCCCGTCCCTAGATTCACATATTCTCTTTCACTCCAAGCCAGGTGGGCAGCAGTCCTCTCCCTCCACCTGAAGACCCCTACAGTAACCAACACCAATTTCAGGGATATTGGCTAAGCCTCTGCACAGGATTCCTCTGAACCTTCCACAAGCATTTATCAAGGGATCATTATTTCCAGCTTGCACAGCTTTGCCCAAGCTTTCAGGAAAACAGAGTGGACGTTTAAGGTACATCTGATTTATACATTATCCAAGAGGAAGTCACTTAGTCAGGAAAATTATGTAAGCCTGGGCGTGTCTAAGCACTCCATCTCCATTACACAGGAGTGGCAGGCAGCGTCCTTCCCAGTGAGGTTCATCACCGCTCTGGAATTAGTGCACAGTTTGCCTGCATAAGGCGTTATCAGCACAGAGAGGAGAAAACAAAGATCTTATGGCTCCAGCCCCCTCTGTCATGCATCAACTAACTCAGTTTGTCTGCTGTAGCTTATTCCAGCAGTAATCCTATAATCAGGGCAACAGTTACTTAAGGCAGAGTTATTTCAGATGCAGGGGAAACTTGCATAGCAAGAGCCTGCATTCCTATAGGCCATGAATCCAAAGCCTTTCCATCTCTAGCATTAATTATACAAAAATCACCAATATTAGATGGAAGAGATAATTTATGGGAACAGAAGATTATTCAGAAGGGTATGGCTGACTGCTAGTTTATTAGCATCCAGCTCCACAGTTTCAGTCAACCAGGAGTATCAGGGGAGCAGTGAGGGGGAGCAGAAGGGCCATGACCTTGCTCTTACCCCCCTACATTCAGCTAACCCTGACACTTAATGCTCATGGCAAGAACTACCCTCCCCAAGAAATGTGTGTGGGGCATACTGAGAGCGTTACGAGTTTTGCTTTGTTCACAGAAGCGAGCTGGCTGATCTGAGGAAGGGGAGAGTTCGTACCAGCTTTTGGAGACATGGTGCGCTACAGCCACCATGAATTAGAGCTGTGGCTCTAGCCCTTCCCTAATATATCGCACTGGGTTGATTTGTCTGGCACAGCACAGACACTCTGTTGTCTCTTGGCTCCATATGTCCTGTTATTTCTCTTTTTATGCTATCCCTGGCAGAAACAGCACTACAGAAAGGGAGAACAAATTATTTGTTCCTGTGTTATAGAGGATCTGGAGTGGAAAGCGGTAGCAAGCAACTACTTCTCCCCAGATGACAAACCAAAATTTTCTTTCCCAGCCAGGAGTAGAACTCTGTTGTCATCTCCAGTATGAGAAGTACAAGCCCTGCCACCTCATAGTGCCTGTCAGGATATGCCATTCCCCTTATAGGACCAGGGAATTGCCCACTAATCCAGCAAGAGAGGCAACTTGAGAGTATGCCGGCTCAGGGATCATAGATGAGCTAGTTCAGTGATGGTCCCAGAAAGCAAGGAAGCATTCCATAAAATGGTGCAACAGATTGTCAGAAAGCCAGAACAAAAGCTCTAGGGAGAGCAGTGAAGTGTCAGTGGTCACTTGTCCATACCACACATCAGTATGACCAAGGTAAGTGGTCTTTGTCCTTCAGGGAAAGCCTAGCTCATCCAGCTACTATGGTACAAACAGCAGAGCAGCAAGGTGTGCATTCTGCCTGCACTGCTGAATAGCAGTTTTTCTCATGGCATAGGTAGGTTTAAGCCTCAACTCACCTCATTACCTTTTGGTTAGAGCTACTTGCATCTAACTCTGTAATTGACCTGAAATACAGCTGTGAGTTCAAATGGTTATATGGGGCACAGTGATATGAAGTCTTCTACAAGACTCTGCACCAATGCTGCTCATATAAAGAACACGTGTCAGAGACAAGAACAAGCCAAAGACATAGAAACATTCATCTGCTGGCAGCGTTCGCCTTGCACACTACTTGGAAGGAGACAGAAGAGTCTCTGCTGTCCTACTCCTCCCCCAGATAGAACATCTCAGAATAAACACCATCAGTTACTCATCCACACAGAAAGCTGGAGCTGCATTCAGACAACCATTCATCTTTTTTTTCTGCTGTTCAACAGGAGAAAAAACACATCCCTCCATCCCTCTCCTGACTTCAGACACATCTGTACTGCAACATGCAAGTGCAACTGCCACCCATGCAGAAGCATCCTTACTAATTCTAAGCTAGGGTACATGGATGATGGTCTAACCCCAACAGCAAGTTCTTCTCCGCCAGCAGCTGATAGCCACAGCCCACCACAACTAGGATTTATGCCAAGCACAATAAGGGCAGACATAAAATGAGCTTACTTGGTAGATAAATGATACAGAGTGCTATCACATCGCAGCAGGGTGCTCTCCCCAACCAAACCACACATGTTTTGTGTATAGGAGCTGACTGTCATTGTACGCCTACTTGGCCTTGCTACTTTCTGTTACGACATAATGGGCACAAACACATTTCTCTTGTTTGACATCTTCCTGGTTGGCCCTACAGCTCACTCTGCTGATTTACAATGACTCTGTAAGGGTTTAACAAGCAAAAGCTGACTTGCTAGTGCCAATCAATTGCAGATAGATTTTATTCAGCCATATCTGCTTCAGCATTAGCCACAGGAGATGAGTCAGGAAGCAGACGACTGAAAGTTTAAGAGACTCCACTATAGCCACAATCAGGAGTTGCATGGAGACAAAATCCTGTCTAACAGCTGGTCAAGCGACCTTAGGACTACACAGCATTCAATTTTGGGCTTGTTCTCACTGTCATTAGCTTTAAGAACCTGCTAATTACTGAAGTTTGTAGTCAGTCCATCTTTGACAGGCTTCTTCTGTAGCTGAAATAACTTCTTACCAATCAGATCCTTGTTCATGCCAACAAGGTGCAGACCTTCCAACATTACAGCTGGTAACATCAGATGTTAACTGGAAAAACAAGAATGTATGGTAGGAAGATTCCATAAACCTTAAAATAGCCAATATTTATCATTATGAAAATTGTAGGTTTCACAGTGATTACACACATGACTTTGAAAAGTGATCAGGAGTCACTCAAAGAAAATGAAAATCCACCCATGAGAATGCAGTCAAACCACACACTTTAGAGCTTCTGCATTCAAGAGACATTCATCTTGGAAGCCATAGAAATAACATACACTGTGTTAAGCATGACCTCATCAAAACCATTCTGCTCTTTCAGCTTCTGGAGCTCTGGGAGGCTTACTGCATTTTTCAAATTACACACATACTGAATCAGCAGGTGAAGAATCAGCAAAGCACCCCCTCCCTGGCATCCAGCTGGCTCTGGCTATCTGCTATGGCTTAGCGAGAGGAAGAAGTCACATGTCAGCTCCCAGCCCTTAAAGGTCCGGATTTTCAAAGAGATCCACCAGGTTTTTGTAATAAATACTGCTCAGAGCCTCATCAGTTGTGCTAAGTACAAAACTGACAAGCCTCAAATTATAAAGCTCATGAAAAAGCTGGTCCTGAAGACTTCCAGCATTTATTTTTTTAAGTCAAGTTATTCAGGCTGCAGCAGGAAGTTATTAGATGATCTTTTAATAGGTGACATTTCTAGGAGCATTTGCTCCAATTTGAAAGGTAATTTGTATCAGCTGTTCTGGTTCCTGTTTGCGACTTTTACCCCCTCCCCTGCTGCAGGCACCCAAGCTGGCAGCTTTTGTATTGCTCTGAGGAGGCAGGAGAGGGAAAAGGGTCATCTTTCACACAGGGTAAGAAGGTTTAACACAGGAGGAGCCCGAAAATGTCTTTGCTTAGGCCTTTATCCTTATGGAGGTAAAGAGCCAGACCTCAATGCACCTTTCACAGAAAGAGCAACCAAAGTACATCTCCCTTTTTATTTTAAGACTGGTAACATTTTAAGCTCGCAACGGTTTGTCTGTGTCCTATAATGATGTTCACTTGGATGACCTAGGCTATTTCTCATTCCATTTACCTAACAGTTTGTGCTTAACAATCTTGATAGCTTAAGTGCTGCCACTCCCAACGCTTGTAATAAACACAGAGTCTGCAGTCTGAACATGCGGATTAACTCCAGACATTCAGTATCTCAAGTAGATCTAGCAGGTTTTGTTCTACCAAGTGCAATTTCTAGGATTCCATGTAGGTTCAGGATATTATTAAAGGAGTTGCTCCCTGCGTTCCCAATCAGAACTCTCTTCCATGAGATCCAGCTGAAGCCCACGCAGCCTCCAGGGCCAGTGACCCACCTTGCCAAAAACAGAAAGTGGGCTGTGGGTAAACTGTATCTATGGGCTTAACAACTAGATTTTTATAGGGAAGAGTTCCAGGACACTTGAGTTGAGTCAGAGAGCATAATGTTCTCCAAGGACACTGAGAGTCAGCTTGGTGCAACTCCTTCCTGAGCAAAGCTTGCAGGTCTCATCAAGATCCTCTCTGCTGAGGAGAGCAGCATTTCAAGCAGCTAAGAGCTTCCTGTAGATGTCAGAGTGACCTTAGAGCAGCAAGACAGGGTTTGGATGAGGAACCAGCTTCCTGTACAGTTAGGGCTCATACTTATCTGCTTGCCCTGTCTCAGCTGCAAGGGAAACAGTGCTGCCTTGCTGGGCTCCTCTCAGGAGGGGAATGGTCAATCTGTGAAGTCAGCCCTTGGGAGAGGATGTGCTAGTGAAATGCGCTGTTTTGAGGTAAGACTGTAGATTCAGGATTTGCACTCAGATCTGTAGTAAGCGCACAGCAGGTTTTTGGCATTCTCAAGAAGTGTCTGGGTTCCCTGCATATAGGATCTGCTCGATGAATCACTGTAGTTGGCAGAGATGAGCCACACATCAGCTACAGAGTCCAGGACTAGTTGCACTTAAGAAAAATCCTGAAACTCCATTCAGTTTTTAAGGTCTGTAACTATGTAAGTATGGCTTCTGTTTCCAGAACAGCCAGAATATATCATGTTCTTCCCTAGAATCATTAGGGTTGGAAAAGACCTCCAAGATCATCTAGTCCAACTGCCTACCCAGCACCAATATTGCCCACCACATCCTTCAGTATGACATACCACCATCCTACCACATCTCTATGTTTCTTGAACACCTCCAGGGATGGCAACTTCCCTGGAGCAGCCTGTTCCAGTGACTCACTGCTCTTTCAGTTGATTTTTCCTTCGTATGCAATCTGAACCTCCCCTGATGCAACTTCAGGCCATTCCCTCTCATCCTATCACTGTTAACTGGGAGAAGAGACCAACCTTCACATTTCCTAGCCACCTACAGGCAAGCTTCAACACTCATGTGGTAACCATTCTCACCCTGCGAAATCTGCATGCTCCAAGAATGGAGTGACATCACAGGAACCTGCAGATACCCACAGACTGCACTCAGACACATTTTCCTGTGTACAGCTCAGGGTGACGAAGAAGTCACCATCCTTCAGAACTGCCAGCAGACCAACATCTTGGGTACTCCTAATACAGCTGCACTGAAGTAAGCCAGCATAGCTAAACAAGTCCCACAACTCAGGATTTGCTTCCCCAGCTCAGGAGCAGGTTAGGCAGCAAGCACACACACAGTTATATGGCATTGGATTGGGGTGTGGGAAGAGGAGCAGCTAGCCGCTGGTTTAGTACTTAAACCTCCCTAAGCACCTTATTTCAAAGATGCACCCAAGATGCATCTTATAAAGCAAGAAACAATGAGGATTTGCTTCACCTGTGAATCATTTCTCTTTTCTGGCCTGAAAAGGGCTGGAAGGACTTAGGTGATCACACAGTTTAAATGTCTTTCACATGGAGGACAAGTAGTTTCTGTAGTTGTTGCTATGATGATAAAGAATCCCAGAAGGGTTTTTTGTATATTCTGTGGGATGTACAGCTGGTATTGAAAAGTTAACAGCATTAAGTGTGATGGATTACTTGAGTATGAAATATTCTTAGTCACAGTCAGGAGAAGAGCTGAGCAAGTGCTTGCCATGAAATAATAGAAGAGTGCTTCCCCCCCCCCCCCCCCCCCCCACACACACACAAAGTTAGCTTGTTTGGAAAGCAGGAAGAGTGTTTTAATCAAGGTTTAGACCTGAAGCAGGAGGGGGGGCTGTGTGCAGAAGGAAGAGCTGAGCACAGAATTGGGAAACAAAATACCCTAAACTCAGCTGCTAGCTGTGACCATGGTCTGCTCAAGTAACACACTGCTCAGCAAGGGTCAGGACCAGCCCCGAGTTGAAGTCCATCCTACAGGCCTTGTTCAGCTCCAAGGTTGCTCCAGACCTTATGAGAGACAAGTGCATCCAGGACTCCTGCTGAGCATACATTCAAGAAGTTGTTCAAAGAAAGTATTACCTAGGGAGGTTGCAACATACAGACTCTATTAAAAAGATTGCTCCCAAATGTGCTAGATGTCGATTTCACAGGATTAGGGGAGCTTCACCCACCCAGTTCTATCTGCACACACAAGGTTTGCCTTGCAGGTTGTGTTGTTGCCCAGTGGAGATCACAACTGCATTTGCCCACATCCATCCCCTTCATCTAGGAACTGCTAAAGCAAAGTTATTGCCTAGTGGAGTATATGTACAGTACCCCATAACAAGGTTAGTCAAATCAAATGCCTGGAGATAATTATAAGTTATACAGGCAACATCCAAAGATTATTCTTTCAAGCTCGCATCTAGCATGGGTGTAAACATTTCAGTGTGCATAAATAGACATATGGAAGTGACTGGAGATGGGAACATCTTTGCCAGATGACATTCAAGTGTTCTGCAAATGATTGTGTGCGTTATGGCTGCACCAGGAGCTAGACAGAGTTAGCTAACGGTAAATACTGCTGCATTTTTCATTAGGTCACTTATCAGCTAAGTGAAATACAGCAAGATATACCTTGTGAGTGTATTCTCCTGTAGGGGGAAAATAAAAACATATTTTCTTAAAAGGTTTGTTTTCATTTCTCTCTGTTGTTTCTGTAACAGCTATGATCCAGACTAGCTAATTTTGTTCCGTCAGTGGCTGTTCGGTTCTCCCACCTCCAGCTAACTTGTTTTGGTCTGCCTCCCCCCCCCCCCCCCCCCCAGTTCACTATGTATAAGGGTCTCTTTGTTCTTGTTTAAGGTGATCTCATTCTTATGCAAATGACACAGCTAGAAACAGAGCACTATCTTTCTTCAGTTAGTTTAGAAATTACATTCATCACCACAAATCAATGTTTCCCTACTTGTGGCCGGTTACAAAACATACAGAGCAAAGGCTTTTCATCTGTTCCTCATCTCTAGTGATGCAAGTACCAGTATTGTGCTCAGAGCTGCTTAGTCCTGTGCTCTTGGACAGAGCTGCCATCCATAGAATCACTGAGTTCAGAAAAGACATCCAAGATCATCTAGTCTAACCATCCACCTACCACCAATATTGTCCACCGTATCCCTCAGCTCCCATCTCCACGCTTCTTGAACACCTCCAGGGATGACAACTTCACCACTTCCTTCACCATTCTTCCAGTGAATAAATTTTTCTTCACATCCAACCTGAACCTCCCTTGGTGTAACTTGAGGCCATTCACTCTCATCCTGCTGCTAATTACGTGGGGGTATATCATACAATGCCATCCTGATGCAGCCTCATGTAACACTCCTGTATCTTTACCATAGTCCATTGTAGGCCCAAAACATGTAACACAACTTCTTGCTCACTACAACCAACAGCCTCTCCTCTATACCAACTGTAAGAGCTGGAATAAGCTGAAATGCTTTCAAGTATCTTAAACTGGGTTACTTCTCCCAGATCTGCAAAAAGGGAATATTTAAGAGGTCTTATTCATACAAGGAATTGCTTCTGGGCTGGCAGGATCTGGACATAAATATAAGGGGGATCTGTGTTGAGCTGGAAACATTGGTTCTTACTGACCACTGTTTTTCTCTGCCATCCTGAAATCAGAAGATATTCCTCTCTGGACCTGGCACAGCAGTGAAAGCTCATTCATTTTACCTGCTCATATAGAAAGAGAACAACTGTGGGCATCTTAAGCAACAAATAACATCATCTGGTTCTGTTTCACTAAATTATGTTTAGTCTTCTGACTTGGTTAGTTTATTTGTTGAGGCTTAAAAAAAAAAAAAAACAACACCCAGTGGCTAGACTAGTCCAGGACTTTGTAAACCACAAGAGAGAAAACATAACAAAAATTCAAATTCATTGAAAAATGAAGACAATAGTGATCCAGAAGTTAAGAACAAGTAAATCTGATTTAGGTGGAAAAGCACTCCAAAAGGAAAGCCACACACACAAGCTAGGACAGACCCCTCTCCCCTCATACCTAACCTGGCCAGGCAGCAGCAACTGTCTCTCCTGCAAGGTACTCAGGCCCTTCCCATGCTGGTGATGGAAACCACATGGAGCTGCAGGAGCTGTTAGGTCCCAGACTATGAATCCATAGACTGCAGGCAGAGGCTGTTAGGAATGAGAGTGCATTTCTGTGCAGAAATCCTAGCTACATGGTGTCTCTGTCACATGGGTTGTGACCCCACTACATCATTTTTCACTTGCATAAATAACAAAGCGTGCAAATGTCAGTTATCAGAGGAGCGTCTCCTGGTCCTGACATTTCCATCTAGTCCAGCCTGAAACAACATGGCTCTTTGTTCAAGACAGGCCCAAAGGAAGACAGAATTAATAGAATCACAAAATGACTTGTGTTGGTAGGGACCTCACAGATCATCTAGTTCTAACCCCTGCCAAGGGCAGAATTGCCAACCGCTAGGTAAAGCACCAGGTCAGGCTGCCCAGGGCCCCATCCAAACCAGCCTTAAACATCTGCAGAGACAAAAGAGACATGGTATCTACAACCTCCCTGGGCAATCTGTTCCAGCACTTCACCACACTCTCTGCAAAAAACTTCTCCCTGACATCCAGTCTAAATCTTCCCTCCTTTACAGTAAAACCATTTTCCCCATCCTATCTATTTTAGTGTGCTCCTTCACCCCAGGGATGCCATTGCTGGGAGCCATGCAGTTACCTAGCATTTTCAATTGCAGGATCTTAATTTTTTTTTTTTTTTTTTTAAAGCACATCTCATTAAGCTTCACATTGCCTGTCCCTCCACGTGAAGACAAACAGCATCACTGTTCCCATTTCAAAGCTGAGGAAACTCAGGCGTGAAGGTCTAAGCTTAAAATGGCCTTTCTAAATGGATACAGGAGGGCTTTGGTAGAGTTCTGGCAAGAACCTGGCTTTTCCTTCTTGCAAGGCTTATCATTTTAGCCTAAGACCATTTTTTTTCTCTCCTGTAAAGAGCCCTGACAGTCCTGTGAAGAATACTATGTAAATACAGGTTGTAGCCGTTGATATAAATCACTGTAAATCAGTAGCTGACATCAAAAGCATAAAGCTGCTGCTTCTTCCCTAATGGATGGGCATTTCATATTCCTGACAGTGCTGAGAATCATGTGTCTCTGAAAGCCCATTCCTAGCCATAATGCAATAAAAGTGTAACAAGATGGCAGAGCAGCAAGGTCTTAGACTATAGAGAATGAAGATCCACTTAGTTGTGGTAACAGTAGGTACAAAAATAAGAGAAAGAAATTGCTTACCTTCAGAAGGCCTGTAAAATCCTTAGGTATACAGGGATCTCTAGAGAGATACCTTCACCTCCACTGCCAACCCTTACATGAGGTCTGGGAAGGGATGGATCCACCCCTTCTCATCACTGAGGTGCATTGCATGCACCTGAGCTTCCCTGGGTTGGCCCTGCCTTCCCACCAGCTGCTCAATCACTGATTCAAGCCATGACTTAACATTTCCACTACACCATCCTTCATTCTCAGCACAACCAGAGGTAGGGCTGCCCTGTCATATCAGTTGGTCTCACCTCTCTCTAAAGAAGACTTTTCCTGGGGCTAAAACCCAGAGAAACAAGAATGGAATGCAGACCGTAGCTGGGTCTGGAGGGAGGATGGAAGAACTTTTCTTCTTGTTGAGTTATTTCTCAAGCACAAGGATACACTTCCCACAGGCACTGCCTGAAATGTTTTGTTGCTGGATTTTCAACTTCCTAGGGAACATGTTTTGCTACCAATCCAAACTGCTTTCCAAACTGTTTCTGGTGCCAGAATGATCACTTACCATTCTTACCATTTAACCTTTTCCCGGCTCAGAAGCATTTCCTCCAGGGTCTCTGGGCAGTATCAAGATGTTATGAACTAACATTAAAAAAGTGAGTTGGCACTTGTAGACAAATAAAAGTCAGTGCTACATAGAGAGCTTTCCAGGCAAGGAGTCCTCAGATCTTTTCCAGTTGCAGCCTCATTCCCTGGGGTGCCACAGAGTATCATGATTTTGCCCAAGTCAGGCTGAATTCACATGGGGCACAGGCAGCACTGACCTTTGGAGTTGATCTCAGGATCAGAGTATGAAAAGGACCTGCTGCCAAGCAGTGGTGTGGCAAGTGGCCTTCCACATCCCACTGCAGCCCTCTTGTCTTCACCATCCTGCCCTAGCCCTGGCAAACCCTGAGCAGAGGAAATGCCCAGCACCTCCCGCCACGGCAATCTGGGCTTGCCCAGAGCAGCTGCATCCTTTCCCCCTGCAGTGCTCTTAGCACTTGCTTGGAAAGCCATGGAAGGGACTGGGTGTCTTCAGGAACAATGCACGTTGGTATTGCACAGCCATCCCTTGCATTCCCAAAAATGACTTTCTCAATTGGCTGCACTGATATTTCAGCAGACTCCCTGACAGCACTGGCTGAGGGGGTGAGCCGCTGGGAAATCTCTCAATCCCTTCCTGCACCTGTGTCAAATTCAGAGCTTGCTCTTCAACATGAGGTGAAGGGAGGCAAAGCACAGGGAGATGTCACATGCAGCCTGGGAGGAAACACAGCTCAGGTCCCAGACAGCTGGGTTCCCACAGCTGAGTAAGCTAAATCTGGTCTGAGAAGAGTGGTGAGAATAAGTGTGTCAGCACCGAGCAGAATGGGAAAGCTGTCTAGGTAGATGTCCACTCCTTTTTCAGGCTGGACTGCATGGCTTTGCTCCACTGACTTGCAAAGCAGAAATCTTTGATTTTGGAGCTGATTATGCAGCTAAAAGAGAAGAGAGGAGCAGTGGCTCTCAGTCCCCTAGTAGCTAGTCCCTCTAGTATCTAGGGAGTGAATGAAAGTGACAAAAACCTGCCAGCATGTTGCCTACACAGGAGGAAATTCTGTTTTCAGTCTCTTCTGAAAATCCCTTTCCTGGGGTCAGAAGGGAATCACTGTGTGTGCCTCTATGTGATTTTTCCATCTGACTTAGACCTATACAATCAACAGTGCTGTAACAGTCATTGCAGTTGTGTCAAGGGGATGGGACCATCTTGAAGTTGAGGGCTGTGCAAGATGTGCACCTGGGGTGATCCTAGATAAGTGTGGTACATTCTTACAGCGCTCGGGCACTGAGAGAGGTTCCCTCTGTAACTGCCATCCATAGACATGCGACCAGCACCCCATCTGGGAACAGACAACTCAGTTGGCAATCATGGCATAGATTCCTCCTTCAGACACATTCTTTCTTGAAGTGCTCCATGCAGTTTATATATGAATGCTGTGGTGTTCTTCACAAGCAAGAATTATGAGAAGAAAAGTGTACAGGAAGTGAGGGGCAGGAAAAGAACAAAAAAAAAGGCATGACAGAAACTGGAGGTGGTGACAAGCACCCAGAGGCAAGGTTACCACTCAGTTATTCAGTGTTGTCCCTGCTGACACACACTCCAAGGGTATAATTCAAGAAAGAAATGCTTTGCAATGTTTTTCCCCCTTCTTCCTGGCCCTTTGATCCGTTCTGCCCTGATTTCTGATACCCTTCTGCAGCATCCAAACCATCCTCCTGGGGTGAGCAAGGCAGGCTGAATTTTTCCAACCCAAGGCAAACTTAGTGCTGTAGCCCTCCCTTCTGTGTGTTATGGGTAAATATACACTCAGAGAGAGAGCAAAAAATTAAAGTGATTTGGGGAAATTAGTTGGAATCATGCATGCACATTTAGGATCCCCAAGGCAGCAGGGTAGCTAAGGTGCAAATTTCCTGTGACGCACACACAGATCACAATCTTCATAAATTGAGAGTCTTATTTGATAGAAAATGTAATACAAGACTACAAATGCACAAGTACATATTTTTATAGAGTTTCTAAAAAACAGTTGCTGGTAAAAGAAGACTTCTATTAAGGAACAAGAACCACATCTTTAATCATTCTTTTGTTAATTTTGCAACTCTCAGTTTCATCAATCAGACGCTATAGCCCCAGGAATTCCTCTGACAGAGATGTCCTCTTGAATCTGGAAGACTGTCCAATTAGAATCGAATGAAACTTGCAGGAAAAGTGACTGAGTACAGACTCTAAGTGTTAGAAGAAGAGAAAGAAAGAGGGTGAGAGGGTGAGGGAGTGTGTGAGAGAGATTCACTTTCTCAGATGAGAGAAGTAAGGAGAATTATGTCTGTCCTTAAGTGATGTAATGAGTGGAACCAAGGTCTTCAGTGCTAGGTTTGGACCTGATTGCCTTTCTTTCTTTCTTTCTTTCTTTCTTTCTTCTTTTCTTCTCTTTCTCTCTCTCTCTCTCTTTTTTTTTTTTTTAATGATCAGGACCCGTATTTTTTATGAAAACACTCCACTGCTTCTTAGAGAGACTTTAGATGTATAAGTGATAACAAAAAAGAGCTAATAACTGAAAAGCTGTATTCATGGCAGTACCAGCAGAAGACAACATTGCTGTTACTCATCTGAGTACTCATCTGAGCCAGGTACATTGCAGATGACTTCTCCTGGGAACACAAGAGAAGCTGCAGAGAACCATTAACTTGCAAATCCCACTGGAGGCAGGATCCCCAGGAGCTAACAGTTCTTCCTATCTCTCTCTAAGTACTGGGAGTCATCCACAGGAAGAGACTGTATTATCGTGCCTTGAAGGAGAACTTTGTGGTGAGACATTCCTGCCCAATACCCATCACAGGTATTGTGATCCTTGAGTTGGCATGGGAACATGTTAGGATTAGAGGTTATGTCCTTAAGTTGTGCCAGGAAATGTTCAAGTTGGATATTAGGAAAATTTTCTTATCAGAATGAGTGGTGGTCCATTGGAACAGGCTGCTCAGGGAGCGGTGGAGTCACCATCCTTGGAGGTGTTCAGGAAACACGTGGATATGGCACTGAGGGAAATGGTCAGTGGGCATGGTGGAGATGGGCTGACAGCTGGACTAGATGATCTTAGAGGTCTTTTCCAACCTTAATGATTCGGTGATTCTATTCTATGATTTATGTCAAATTGATTCAGAAGTGATTGAGATTGATGGTAGATTGAGCCCATCTACTCGTCTTCATTGCTAACATCTGCCTGGTTCACTCCTGTATGAGCTGGGCTACCCGTAATGGCTAGGCAAATCCTACTGTTTAAACTTCATAACTTCTGATCTGGGCTTCCACTTCAACAAACATGGCTGAGAGCCAGCAGATTGCCCAGGAGCAAGCTGAGAACTCTGTTGTGCATGTAGACCTATCTCCCTCCATGTTTGGCTGAACTCTGAATCTTGGTTTGTGTATGAAGTGTCCAGAACGTGCTGTGAAGTATGAAGGTGGACCAGGAGGTTGTAGAGTCAAAGGAAGTCATGGGGAAAAAATAAAGGCAAGCAATAGTCAGCTGGAAGCATTCATTTCAATTATAAAACCATTCAGCATGTTAGTACCCCATCTGTGGTCATTTTCGCCATGTTTCTAGGAAATCAGTTCACTTGTGTGTGTCTTTGCAGAAGCAGCAACGTTTAAATGAGTCCTACAGGAGATGTGAAGAGAGAGATCTCAGGCTCACTGTAGTCAGGATTTGCATGAGAAACTTAATTCCAGGAATTACATCCAGGAAGAGAACAAAGGCCTATTAAGTGACCTACCTGTCCAGCTTAATCAGCTCACACTGAATGAAATTAATTAGAACAATCAGAAATTGAAATGAATATGCCAATGGTCCTCAAAAAGTAGAACTCGGTAATGTTTCAATTATTTAAACATTTCAAAATTATGTTTTCAGTTCTCATATTTCATTTTGATTTCATTTTCCAGTTTTATGTTACCTTTTATAGCTTTTAAATGTGCTATGATGTCAGCACATGTAATCTTCACATCAAAAAATAATATGAGAAAAAGAAATAATCTATATTCTAAAACAGTATGTTCAAATGAAAATCCAGCATTTTCAGCAATTAAATCTTATTCATATCAAAGGTTTCTTTTCCCACATCCTCTCAACAAGAATTTCACAAAATCCATTCAACTTCTATCCAGGGAATATGAAAACAATAAAGAAACAAAACTCCCAGCCTTCAAGATGAAGAAGTTTTCAGTGAAGTATTTCTGCCTAGCCTTGCTCACTGCAGTCTTTCTGGATGAGTGACAGGTCACAATTTATCTACAGAAATCACCTGCCAAATCATTTCACATTAAGCGTGCAAGGAAACCATGATGTGGTCTTGAATAATTCACCGAGTCACCTCTGCTCACCACTATCCACGACTACCCAGCTGTAACAAAGGGAGCTGCCAGCAGCACAGAGCCTCACTGCACCAGCAAGGGTATAAAACCTTTGGGATGCTGAATCACAGAATCGCAGAATTATTAAGAGTGGAAAGACCACTAAGATCATCTAGTTCACCCGTCAACGCACCAACACCATACCACTGAAGTGCCACTCAGTGTGACATCACCCTTCTCCTGAAAACCTCCAGGGATGGTGACACCCCCACCTCCCTGGACAACCTGTTCCAGTGCCTCACCAACAGGAAGAGACTGGAAGATAACTCTGCATTAGGTTTGGGTGAATGAATTTGGACCCATGACTGAATAAGAAGGGCCAGGGGAATGGATCATCAGAGCCAAATCCTGCGTTGCTGGTGGACCTCTCCTGCCAGCCAGCATGTGGTGCAAAGGGTTTCTGAGAAAGTCATTCAGCTCATTGCAGTCAATTAATCAGAGCAAGTCCTACGCCCTGTCTGCTGTCACAAGCCATTGCAAAGAGTTTCCATAATCCTGCCTTTGAACTCCGTGGTTATTGCCGTTTACAATGGGTTTATTAGAGGCTTAATTGAATTGGTCCTGCTCGCAATGCTCATTGCTAACACAGTGGCCATTAGCGACTGTTAATGAGGGAATCCAAAGGATTACTGCATCAATTATCAGGTTTGGTTTGGACTGGAGGAGCAGCCCGCGGCAGGCGGCTGTGAATCCAGCTGAGCAGCGTGACATAGCAAAGACAACAGAAGAGTTATTCACTGGCTGGTGACCTCTCACTGGCACAGCCAATGCACAGAGCCATGCGCAGACCTGTGTCAGAGCTATCTACATGCTCAACGCCATCCTGCAGCAGGCGTGCTGGAGAAGACAATGAGCTGGAGTGAACCACATGCAGGAGGTCACAGTCTCCCAGGGAGAGGACAACACCTGTTTATGAGTCAGATGTACCTTCACAGAGCTCTGAAGACTAGCAAAGAGATGGGGCTACTAGGGGAAGGAGGAAAAATGGGTATAGGAAGATGGAAGAAGGGGAAAAAGGTTTGGAGGGGTGGTAGAAGTAGAAAAGACCCTAAGAGAGACCCAGGTTATTGTCTCTTTCTAAGGCACGTAGCCTGGACCATCAGGAGCACCAGAGGTCCAATGACTTCTTTCTCTGCAGTTTTTGCCATTCTTATAGTTGGAGAGCTTTGGGCCTGTAGAGAGGAAATAATTCCTCTGACATCCCACATAGTACCTGTGGTAAAGCTGGAAACAGCCTTAAATTGTCCAAGTCCCAACATGGCAGGTCTTACTGCATCTCACGCTAAGGCTGATTCAGTGCCTTCATGGGGAAAAAAAGTGCGTAAGAGGTAGAACACTTGGAAAAACAGAAACAGAGCATCTCAAAGGTGGAAATCAAGGGGTGGACATTCACCAAAGCAACCCCTTCATTTCCCAGCTTTTCCTCTTGATAGCATCCAAAAGCCAGTAGGCATTGCCTAGAGGTGCTCTGCCTAAGATGTGGCCATGGAAATAGCCCCATGTCTGTTCCCTTGTCTTGCTCCCCTGTCATGCTTCATCTTTGAGAACCAGGAGGGACATGAGTGACAATTGGCCAAGTCCTGGAACTGCTAAAGATGTCCTGTGGTTTCATGGGTCCTTGAGTGGGGAAATAAAGACCTGAATAAGGAGCAAGAGACAGGAGGAAACAGGAGAACAGCAAGAGAAATGAGCCATGATATGAATATCTCCAAGCCCTTTGCGCCTCAGAGAACTGTCTAACTCATGGTCCCCATAACACGTGTCACTGATCCTCCTGTCTAGGAATGAAGGGCTGTCTTGAGAAGGAGTAAGAAAAGGAGGGAAGGTCTCCCACACAAGGTTGCTGCATGCAGCCAGACAGTCATAGAATCATAGAATCATTAAGGTTGGAAAAGACCACTACAATCATCTAGTCCAACCATCAGACCATCCCCACCATGCCCACTGACCATGTCACTCAGTGCCACTTCCACATGGTTCTTGAACACCTTCAGGGATGGTGACTCCACCACCTCCCTGGGTGTTCCAGTATATCACCACTCTTTCTGAGAAGTTCTTCCTAATATCCGACCTGAACCTCCTCTGGTGCAACTTAAGGCCATTATCTCTTATCCAAGCATGAAGGAATCTTCATTTGCAGTGTGTTACAGCGGGTAGCATCCTGCCCTCCAAGCCTGACCACGCTCCCCTAAGGAGGACTGAGGGCCTGCCCCTACCTGGCTGCACACAGTGCTTGGGATGCAGCACAGGCAGATGGGCTGCCAGGACCACAGGATGCTGGGCTGCCCGTCTGTTGCCTCACCTCACTGCCAAATGAAAACCAGAGGCAGTGATTTTTTTTTTTCCCTTCTTTCCTGTCGCCCTTCCTGCAGCTCATTTTTCTTCTGTGTTTCAGATAAGGAAGTGTGCATGAGCAGCGTTAATTATGTCCTGTGGAGGTGAATACGAGGCTGATGGGTGGTGTCAGCAATGGCCTCTTTGCCTCTTTCCCTGGGGCAGCATCTCCTCCATTGCCCAGTGCTGATGTTGAGGTGATGTGGACACACGTGAGCTCATACTCACTCTGCCAAGGGACCTGCTGTAGGGCTGAGAGGCCAGCTGCAATTGAGAGACCTGTGGGTGCCTGTGCGTCTGTTCCTGGTCTCCCTCACCACGGGAGCCATAGATATCCCAGAGGAGAGCTCCAGCAGCCTAAGAGGTGGTAGATACATAGGGAAAAGAAGGGAAGAAGGGACTAGTGAGGAAAAAGCAAGAGATGACCATGGGGCAGGAAGATAACATAGGGATGGGGTGGGGTGTGAGGAGTGCATGGTAAAGCGGTGCAGAGTCCAACAGAAACTGAGAAGCTGGTGGTCCTTTTCACACTAGATATTTTCAAATGCCATGACAGTTCTTTCTTTTATAAAATGCTGAAGGGAGAAACTGAGTTGTCCTTCCCTGCCCCATAAACCCATTCCCTGGTCTTGGTTTAAAGCTACGGCAAGAGGCCTCTTTTGAAATGCTGCCTGAGGGGGAGAGGTTAACACGGAAATGTATCTTCTTCCATGTTCTTGAACTGGAAGGATGAAGTAATTGTCCAGGCCTCTCTTCAGGGACTGCTGGTGCCAGTTTCTGGTTGGAAGGCAGAGAGGCGGGGAAGAGGATGAACAACTGACCACCACCAAAGTGGGGACTGCCAGTCCCACCAGAAACAACCCTGCTGGAGATGGCAGCGGCAGCATACTGCTGTATGGCAGGGAGGGACAAGAACTAAAGGCTGGTACTGAGGGCAGATGTCCCAGGGGAAAGAGCTGTCTGTGTAGCTGGGATGGGCAGTGGGCATTGCACACCTCCAGGTAGGGTCCTTTGTCTCCATCAGCTTCCCCATGGGGAGGCATGGGAAACGGGATGCAATGGCTTTGCTGACTAACCCTTCCCTCCTGCCTACATGATGTGGGGAAAGGGAAGACCTCAGTAAAAGGACCCAAGAGCTCTCTCATTTCTTCATTCAGCCCTGATCTGAAAAACAAAAATGAATTGTGTGTCTTTCTGCTCTGAAGGGTGCCAAAGCTAAGCAAGCCCTGAGGGAAGGAAGGAGGGCGAAAGAAGGGATCACTGAATAAAGGACGAACAAGAAATTATCAAACTTGGATCAAAACGACACTGTGAGAAAGGCAAAAAAGCCTCTTGCTGAGGTGGAGTGGGCTGGTCATTAGCTTTCCCGAGTGGTGGAGGGAGAGGGAGGCTGCCGGAGGATCTGGTGGGACGATTACTTGGGGACCTGACAAACCGACAAATGCAGCGATTTCCATTTCAAATGGGAAGGCGAGAGGAGATCAAACGCATTTCACAGTAATGATCCGGAGCCTTTCCCTGCACACTGAGACACACAAACACCCAGCCTAATTGAAGCCACACACAGCTGAGATGGAGAAGCAGAAATCCGCTCAAGGGAGTTGGGGTAACAACACCCACAAAGCAAACACAAAATCCCAAACTGCAACAAACAAACAGCTCGGCTGCATCCACAGAGCACCAGAGAAAAAGCCATTCCCCAGCGTAACACTTGCCTCCCTGCCAACAAAATAACACCACCTCCCTGGTCCCTCACCACCTCAGAATCAATGGACACCTATTCTCAAGCAAAAAGCAATAGTAAATAAACATTTCGTATTGGACCTTGGATTTAGACGGGTATAGAATAAGAATGTCAGCACAGCACAAGATGAACTTGAGCTCTCTTTGCTTATTCATCCATTTTGTGAAAAGGATAAGGTGACTCCAGCATGGAACTAGTGAGGAATATTGATGAATTGCTCACTGCTTTTCATTCCTTTTTCCTCTCCTGCTGGGACTACCTTTAGATATTCAGTAGTAGTGCGATATCGACATTTTATTCCTCCCTGGAAACCAGCCTAAGATCCACCTACTTCAGAGCCTACTGCCATTGCCCCCACTGGCATGGGGTTGAAGAAAGTGAATACCGTACTCAACACCAGTTTTCTAAATACCATCTAGAGGGCAAATCTCAGCCCCTCCCCAAGCTTCATCTTACAGCTTTCAGACAAGAGAAGAAAGTGTTTCCATGTTGCAAAAAGTATTTCATATATAGTGTGCTTATTTATTCAGTGAATCCAAATTTGCTTTAAAATGCCTGCATCAGGCAGGAAATATTTGCTTTTGAAACAAGAGCATCCACAACCTCACATTACATCAGTCGCCAAAAAGAGCATCCTGCCTCTTCATGCTGTGAACTTGGCCAACCTATGGCAGAACATCAGGGCTTCCCACACATCCCACAGAGCTGGGAGCCCCATTCCCACATAGATATGACCACTGCAGAATGTTGGGTCTTTTCCTGATGCAGAAGTCTGTGTGCCTCCTGCTACCCGCTGCTTAACTTGTGCACAGCCATGGGAGGAAGAGAAAAATCAGTTTCTAAGGTAACCGTGCACCCAGTGCTCAGGGCTGTGCAGGAGGAAGCAGCTGCTGGGAACAGCTGGAAGGCAGTGGGCAGCACACAGGTGAGGGCTGCTCCCAACAAGGTGCCCTGCGCAGCACAGGAGGATGTGATGCTGCAGCAAACTCATCCAGTGGAGACTGGGATAAAAATCAGTGAAAGGGCAGGGGCGGCAGCATGCTGTCCCCTACCCACACACTGGTGACACAAAACCCTCTTGGAGAGCACCACTGTGGATGCTTTTTGTAAATCCCACAGCATTCTCTCCCTCAGTCACCGAGAGTCTGAAGGCTACTCATTCTGCTGGCTGCCCAACTCCTTCCCCACAGCCCCACACTGAATCTCTGGCTTCCCAAGAGATTTTTAAGCCCCGTAGCCCGGCATTCCCTAGAGGTCAGCCACTGTGGTGGTGGGAAACAAGGAGGAGAGCACAGATAGAGCAGTTGTTTTCTAGGACAGAGATGGGATAAAGCCAGGTGGCACCATGAGGTGGGAGGTGGCTGGGAGATCTCCAGGTCACATTATCTTTCTCTCCGACTAGGCGATGTAGCCTGCCCCCAGTACAAGCAGTGGGATTTAGTCATCACTGAAGTTTTAAACCCTGCAGGGCTGAAATGAGAGGTAGCTGGAACTGGGGCTTGTATGTGACATGAGCTGAGGTGCAGGTCTGCGTGGGCTGTGCTGGTTTATGTGCATTTGGGACAAAGCAGTGAGCACACAGAGCCTGAAGGGACCTGGCCTCTGGCTACAGCCCTTTTTCCTAGCACAGGGTAGAGGCACTTTGGTGTATATCAAGGGGAGATCACCCAACCTCAGCCTGCCCAGCCTTGGGGGCTTGGTTCCTCCTCCAGGACTGAGGTTTCTGGCTCTGGCAGCACCAAATCTGGGGAAAAGAGACTGAGGAAAAGCTCAGAGCTGGGACATGAAGTAGCACTGGAGCAAGCACAGAGATGGGACCTCGAGGGATGGCGTGGGCTGAGGGGAGCATGGGGAGGGAAGGGAAGCACGTGTGCATGCACATGCTGTGGAGCTGTACACAGAGGACAGGCCAGTGCCCCAGCATGAAGGAACTTCTGCAGACTGGCATGTGGGTGAGCAAGTATGCCCAGGGCAGAGGAGAGGCTGCAGCATCCTTGGAGTCTCTAGGTATAAAACAGCTGCAGTAGTTAACCCTCCCGCTGCACATGGCTGTGTTGGGTCCCACAGAAACCCCTCTTGTGATGCACAGCCCTTCAGCATCTGTAACATGTAGACGCACATGGAAGTTCTGTGTGTGTGTACATTCAGGGTAGGTGCAGGTGCAAAACACAGGTTCTGTGGCACTGGGTGCAAGCCCAGGCACACATTCCTGAGCCCATCCCACAAGATGTGGGCAGCAGAGCCTCTGCTCATGCCCGACATGGAGTTCCTGAGCCAGCTGGCAGCCCCACCTTGTGCTGCAGCCAGCACCAACACAGCCCTGCCTGATATTGAAACCATTACTCTTCACCAGTCCCTCACCCTATGCTGCCTCTTCATCCCCAAGAAGCTTGAAGCTAAAATTATACACCCGAATAATTATTCTGTGGCTTGAAAACAATCTCCCTCCCTCCTCACCCTCTTCTTTGACGTGTGTGTTTAATATCGAATTATTTATAACCCAGCCTCGCGGTCAAGCTTTTAATGAAAGAACAGCCAGAGACTTCTAAAAGCATCGTATGCACTTGACTGGCCACATTATGCTGAGTAAGGGCTGCAGGGGCTTTAGCAAAAGGAGACTTGCTGCTGAACCCCCCTTCCCCCCCCCCCCCCCCAGTCCCTGTGCGTACGTTTCACTCGCTCACGCTGCCTCTTGTTCTCCCCATGTCATTTGTTCTGCCTCTCCTCTTTCCTCTCCCCTATCTGGAGCTGCAGTCTCTGCCTGGCTATCATGAAATGACTGCCAGCGCTGATGCCTACAAATAAAAGAATGATTAAACAGGGATTCTTCAATACCACGTGGATTTTTCCTTCCCTAGGATTACGCATAGCCTGAGAGGTCAAATAAATGCAGAAACAGTTCCTCTAACCCTTCCTTCTCTGAAAATTCCTCAGCTTTATATCCTTTTCGCCGCACTAACCTCTCCCTCCTCTACATATATATGCACCAGCGCATATTTCTCCCCCTCTTCAGCGTGAAATATTGATGAATTCTGCACCCCCAAATGAAGGTTTGTTGGAGCAGCAGCCCGCAGTTCATCTTCAGAGCATCAGGAATGCAAATTTGCTGAAATCCTGGGAGGGATGGGACAGTGCAATGCAAGGGCTGCTGCAGCAGCTGCCAGCTGACGTTGGGCTCTGCGCAGGGGCAGGGCAGCAGCCGGGCAGGGAAGCTGCTGACTGTACCACTCTGCCAGCTCTTCCCCAGCACGATGCAGGAATGTGGCGAGCGAGCAGGAAGCTTATTTGCACATACTGAATTATAGGGGAAGGCCAGGCTGCTCTTAGCACGGGTGTAAATCTGTGGTTACTGAAGCTAACAGGGAGTTATTCCAGATTTACACTGCCATTGAGGGGTTATAAATGCAGCTTTCCACGGTCCCTTCTGCATCCCAGGCACGACTGCACACATCCTGCTTTCTGGGGCTCTGTCACGCATAACACATGTAACCAATTGGTAACCGATCCCTTCTGGGTCTAGAGTAAAAGGCTTGTCCCCAAGAGATCTGAATACTTGGAAGAAGAAAACCAACAACAACCCATGAGGCTGAGGGGGCTATGCTTTTCTCTCCATTCTCCAAGGAGCAAACCGGTTTGCCTCAGTCCATAATTGGGCTCTGAGTTCCGAGTGAGGAACATCAAAGAGGTGATGTCTGCATGCAGACCTCTGCTGGAAGCGCTGTGGCCGTTCAGGTGGGAGGAGAAGCGGCTGGACGGGCTCCAGAGTCACCGCATGCGGCAGTCCCAGGCCATAGCTGTGCCCAGGAGGGCCACCGGCCCCATGTACACAGACAGCTATTTATTGTCACATTCTTCACAGGTGCAGCCTCACCTTGAGCACTGCATGAGATTTTCGGCACCACAATATGGGAAAGACAGAAAGGTTTTAAAGGTGTCCAAAGGAGGACTAGAAAGATGATGAAGGTTCTGGAGGGCAAGGCATATGAGGAGCAGCTGAGCTCCCCTGGTTGGCCCAGCACAGAGCAGAGGAGCTGAGGGGAGGCCTCATGGCGGCTGCAGCTCCTCACAGGGAGCGGAGGGGCAGCGCTGAGCTCTGCTCTGTGTGACAGCGACAGGGCCCGAGGGAACGGCATGGAGCTGTGTCAGGGGAGGGGCAGCTGGGGGTCAGGGACAGGGTCTGCACCTGAGGGTGGTGGGCATGGCACAGCCCTGAGCTGCCAGAGTTCTACGAGAGCTTGGACAATGTTTTCAGCCCATGCCAAATTCCAGACTCCTCACAGCTCCCTGCTCCTGCATTCTAGCTCTGGTGAGGGCACCCACTGCCCCATCCTTCCCCCCCCATGTACCACCAGCCAACACTTCACTTTTTCTCTCCCGTTCAGAAGGCAGCTTCCCATATCCCACTGCGTGGCTTATCTTCTGCAATTAGCACTTCCCTCCATATCTGATAGGAAAGAAGGGCTCAGCTGCCCCCTGATTAATTGCTGAGTATTTGCTTTCTTTTCCACTTCTGTGGCCTGGAATTAATTAGTTTATCCCTCTTATTCCTTTCATGGGCCAGAGCGTTCTCCTTTTGTGCAATTACATATAATAGCAATGCTTGAAATCCCCTGGGGAACAGTTGAGAGAGGCTCTCAACGGGGAGGAAAGAAGCCTGAAAGCAGGGAGATTACGAAAGGTCATACACCCTACAGCTTCCCTGTAGTCTTAAAATACATACTATCCTCTCACTCCAGCACAAATCCCTCCTCTTGCCACTGCCTTACTGCCTTTTCCAGGCTTTTCAGAGAGTTGATGTTCAAACAGCAGAAAAGCTTGCAGACCCAAACCCCATGTGGGAGCAAGGGATGCCAAGCAAGGGCTCGCTTGGCTGGACACCACCAGGTACTGCAGAAAACACAGATCTCAGCACAGCAGAGACAGCCCAGCAACACTTAGTGAAGCACTGGCACAGGTTGCACAGAAAGGTGGTGGATGCCCCATCCCTGGAGACACCCAAGGTCAGGCTGGAGGGGCTCTGAGCATCCTGATCGAGCTGCAGGTGTCCCTGTTCATTGTAGGAGAGTTGGACCAGATGGCTTTTAAGGGACCCTTCCAACTCAAACTCATATGATTCTAGGATTCTACTTACGTGACCCCTAAATTCCCCAAAATAGAGGAAAAAGAGCAGAAATAGAGACATCAGCTCTTAAGAAGATGGTGCAACTCACATGCAAGTAGATCAACACCCAGTATCTAGCTAAGGAGGATTGCTCCAGTAGTCCCTTCAAAAGACAGCCAGTAGCACTTTGCTGGCTTGGAATGACAGAGGAGTGAAGAGGATTTCTGAGTGCAGAGCATGCAGACCATGCTCTGTCCGTGCCCTGTGACTGTAGGCTGCACTGGAACCAGGGCTTCCATCCTGATTCTGCTCACCTGGAGAGTAGGATAAATTAGAAGTAAAAGAGTACAAAAGCACTTTTACTGAAAGTGATAATTGTTCTTTGGCCCTAAAGAGAATGCTTTTTTGTTCTTCTTTATTGAGTCAGTACAAAACTAGAAACTACAGCCCACAGGGAACAATAATGTGGGACAGCCCTCCAGGTTGCCTGGGACAAAATTGAAAGGATCCAGGAAAGGATGAGAAAGGGTTTTGTCTGCTTCTCTGAGCTATTGGCACAAGCTCCATTTTAGCCATTATTTACTGAAGTTTATAGACCCGTAACTGTCATTTTCTTTCCTATTTCACTCACACCCCTCATTAGGCAATTTGATCTTTACAGTCTGAAGCTCCTGGGCCACCTCGCTTACTGCAGTGCTCTTCAAGCTGGGACGTGATGTACCAGATGGCTGTGTGTGACCCAGAGCCGTCTGAGTTTCAGGGTGTTTTGCAGGTGCAAACATTCCCATGCATGAAAAAATCCAGTGGCATCTAATCCGTAGATGTAGATACACGATGCAGCCATGATGCTGTATGACACTGGCCCCACCGAGAAGGTGAGCAAGGGCTCTCAGAAACTTGTAGGCAAAAATATGGCAATAGCTTCCCCCCCCCCCCCCACTGCAATATCTGCAGAGCTAACACTGTTCAGCTCTGAGTCAGGAAGGAGGCAGCAGACTCACTCACCCTGAGTGTCTGCAGGAAGCTGGGGTGGGGGGCCAGACAGAGGGCCGAATAGATTGTCATTTCTCTCCCCCTTTTCCTCTGCCTCCTAAAATCCCCTATATTCCCACTTGGCTCTGCTTTCATTTGGCCATCTTAATTATTAGCTCTGCCCACTCTCCTCTGCAATCATTTTGGCTATTCTAATAAATAAAGATGATAAACACGGGGAAGGTGAATGCCAGCACTGCAAATGAGGAAGCAGACGAAGATGGCAGCTGGGGCAGCACAGCCTCTCCTCCCCCCTCTTCTCTCCTCTTCTCCCTCCCAACTTGCAGCTCTGCCTGTTCTGCATCACAGACTCCTCTGGACTTGTTACGCAGGCAGGGTGCAAGGGGAGTGCAGTCACACACTCAGAGCCCAAAACCACTCCAAGATATGAGACGTGTGCATGCCAGGAAGGGAGGTGTCAGGGTCATACACATGAGGTGGAGCTGGGGGAGTGCAGGCAGGCTGCACACACGTACACCCCTGTTGTTTGAATCGCCATGTGCACCCCTCAGTATACTGCACGCTCCAGAGAGCATTTACGGAGCAAAAGGCAGTAACATACAAGAAGGAAGGAGCTTGCTTTAAAGTGACAGCAGGCATCCCCCCCCAGAGTGTGTGCTGCATTGGGCATCGTCCAGGAGAAATGGTTGCATCTCTTTGGGAAGATGTCTCATTTAGCATTGCTCCTTCTGCTGCAGGGAAAGCTGGAGAAGATGAGCCTGCAGATGGGAAGAGTGCTGGGCTCAGAAGCAGACTTGTTTGAATCAGAAGGGACCTTTAAAGGCCATCTAGTCCAACTCCCCTACAATGAACAGGGACACACCTACAGCTCCATCAGGTGCTCAGAGCCTCTCCAGCCTGACCTTGATTGTCCCTGAGAAAGCAGTATTCATCACCTCTCTGGGCAACCTGTTCCAGTGCCTCACTGTAAAAAAAACTTTCATTATATCCAACCTAAATCTTCCCTCTTTTAGTTTGAAACCATTTCTCCTTGTCCTGTCACAACAAATCCTGCTAAAGTGTCCGTCACCTTCTTTCTCAGAACTCCCATTTAGATACCAAAGTTCTTGGGCTAGTTTCCTTGTTCAGCTCTTTTGATACTGCACCCTCCAACCATGTTCTGCTGGTGTAAAATGGCCACTCTGCCTTGAACTGGACAATGTTGCAGTCATTTACACCTTCTGAATCCCTCTTTCCTTCACAATTAGGGCCATAACTGGCCTCATATGGAAAGCTCTGAATAATCTTAAATAACAAGACTGCAAAACTGAGAAATATTTCCATCCCAACACCTGCAATGCAAATCATGCATCATCCTTTGTTTAACCTTGCAATAATCTATAGCTCTACCAAGGTGGTGCTTGCAGAGATGGCTTGAAAGAAACCAATTAGCATCACTTTTGAATTATGTGGTAAAGCCTTCAGTTTTCTATCACTTTGCTTCACAGCTCTAAGTAACAGCAAGCTGGGAGGATATGCAACACGCTGGCACAGAAAGCCAAGTGCTTGATCACTCAGGTTTGCAGAAACAAAGCCCAGAGGAGCATGCATTTCTGCATTGGTTTTTGCAGTAGTGGAACTGCCTGTGCAAACCAAGCATTTTTCTCAGGCAAAATGGTATTTACGCAGCTTCATTTGAATGCAAAACTGCCATCGTCATATACATAAAGCAAGCATGCACCTCCTCACAAGCAGACACGCTGCCTCAGTGATAATGAACAGCACCCCCAATTTCCCAACCACCAAGTCATTGGATTTCAAGTGTCAGGCACTACTCAAAGAGGTGCTCAGCATCTCATCAGCCTCCACTTTGTCTTCACACACTGGCTACTTCAAATTCTCCCCACTGGTTTCCAAGCAAAGCGTTATCTTTTCCTCCTTCTGTACATTCCTTTGCTGGGTTTCCGGACATTATTAAGCATCTGTCACGGTCCACCCCAGAGGTAGCTGTGTTTTAGCTGTGGCTGAATGATCACTGTGTACGTAGTCTGCAGAGCACTCAGTGATTCTTCAAGATGACAGGCGCTGGGGATGTCAGTCATTTTCATTAACATAAATAAGATATGTTTCATTTCAGTCACTCTAAAATCATTGAGTCATTTATTGATGTCTCAGTAATTTATGAGCTCTCTGTCTTGGCTGGAAATCTACCCGTGTGACTGTTTGCAGAAAGAAATGGGCACAGCACAGAGACAGATCTCTCTTCAGCTGAACCTAAGCTGTTTCTACCCTGGGTCAAAGCACTAAACAGATGAGGCACGTGAGTCTTTCCCCCACATTCAACAGAGTTAGTGACAAGATGTTTTTTACTGCAATGTCCGATGAGAAATGGGTCAGCCATTCCTTGCTGGTAGGCACCCAGAAATTTGATATAATTCCCATTTTTCATAGAATCACAGAATCATTAAGGTTGGAAAGACCACTAAGATCTTCAAGTCCATCCACCAACCCATCCCCACCATGCCCACTAACCACATCCTCAGTGCCACATCCACACGGTTTTGGAACACCTCCAGGGATGGTGATTCCACCATCTCCCTGGGCAGCCTGTTCCAATGTAGCACCACTCTTTAAGAATATTTTTTTTCTCCTAATATCCAACCTGAACCTCCCCTGGAGCAATTTGAGGCCCATCCCTCTCATCCTATCACTGTTACATGGAAGCAGAGGCCAACTCCCACCTTGCCACAACCTCCCTTCAGGTTACTGTAGAGAGCAGTAAGGTCTCCCCTGAGCCTCCTCTTCTCCAGGCTGAACAATCGCAGTGTCCTCAGCTGCTCCCCATAAGACTAATGCTCCAAACCCTTTGCAGCTTCACTGCCCTTCTCTGAACATGCTCCTGGGCTTTCTGACAACACCAGCCCAGAAGGCAAAAGCCCCGTTAGGACAGAGATTGAGCTCCCTGACCCTGCTGCTAGGAACCGCCAGCAGGTAGGTACAGGTGGGGAATGTGCTCTGCTCAGCCAGAGCAGTATCTGGCAAGGTGAGAAATGGGAAGTGTCAATCTCCCAGGTTGTCAGTCAAGCACTGTCATCAGAATAATTTCAGATAAAAAAAAAAAATGTCTTGCAAAAGAGAACTGAGCGGGTTCAGATGTACTCTGGTGAGGCATCCAGATTTTCTGCTGATGAGACAAACCAAAAAAGGATGTAAGCTCTTCATGGTCCAGAGGGAAGAGGAGCCCTACAACCTTCACACCCCCCTGCATCCCACCGCCCTCTGGGGTCTGCCTTGAGGCTGAGGGATGCTGAGAGGTACACACAAATGTCCCAGCTCTGGCCATGAATTTTGCGGGGCAGAAGGGAAAGATGAGGAGCCCATGGTTACTCATAAGGTGTGCCCAGAGCCTACAGACATTCTTTTCCCCGTAATTTCACCTCTCTGACACCTCAGTGCTAGGAGAGAAGCCACGTCAAAAGAGAGGATTTATCAGGAAAATCAAGGAGGGGAAAAAAAAAAAAACACCCAAAGCCCAAGCAAGCTTGTTTCCTTTTCTGTCCTTCTCAGCTTACTCCTTCCTGTGCCATCCTGTTTATTTCATGTTCTCTCTTCCTTCCTGCCTCTCCCAACACACCTTCCGCTCCTTTTCTCCTAAGCATCCTCATAAGGTTCCTGCTCTGTTCACAGGTCTGCAAAAGTATCCATTTCCCTTAAACTCTACTTTTAAACTGATGGTGGTAGCATCTTAATGGACTGTCGGGGAAATTGGCATTACTGATTTGCCTTCAGGCTCCTCTGTGCCCTCCCAAACAGCCCAGGAGAGGTCAGAGCTCCCCAGCCCCCCACTCACCCAAGGGCACTCCCACTGGAGCTGAGAGAGGAGCTGGCCCTGTCCTACTGCAGTCACATCCCCCCTGGAGTTAAGCCAGAGCATCACCAGGAGTTGCCACTCACAGCACCCAGCACAGGGCAGTCTTTGATCCCCTTCAGCTCCAGAATTGAGACTGTTTGAACAAATTAAGTGCAGGAGGGATGTTCAGGTGCTGCTGCGTCTTACAACTGGGAGCCATTGGAAGCCCTCACTTTCCACACACCCCAAAGCATTAAGATTCTATTCCTCTTTGCTCCCACCTGAATGTCACCTCTTAGGACGCAGAACCAAGTCTTGAGGCTGGAAGGTGCCAATTCTGCTTTGTCTAGATTTGTCAACTTGTCACCCAGGAATGTTAATGATCTCCATGCATGGCCTGCAGCCTTCAGAAGTAAAATGGCTCATTTAGAACATTAGGACTTCCATCGATTTACTTTTAGTGCTTCCAGGCAATAAAGTTCTCTTGGTCCTGACCTGTTGATTGTATTTTCCAAAGGGATTTTATCTACCTATCTGCTATGTCACAGTGGGATGATGATGGCACACCCACATGGGCTCACACACAGGTAGGCAGATCGTCAGACCAGTAAACACCAGCCAGGGGTCATTTTGACAGGCTGCAGGAGCCATCTGATTTCAGAAAATGGCACAGCTTTTAACCCAGTTGAAGGCACTCAGCACTGGAGCCCTATTAGAACAAAGACTCATTTGCAAGTTACCCAGTCTGCTAACCCCAGAAGTAGTACAGTTGAATCTGGTGGTACTGGAGTGATACACAGTGAGTTTTTCATGGCTTTGTCATGGTATCAATTTCCTCTGGCCAGTGGAAAGTCATAGCTGTGCAGCTGCAGGTGATGAC
The DNA here is from genome assembly GCF_016699485.2 of Gallus gallus. NCBI lineage: Eukaryota > Metazoa > Chordata > Aves > Galliformes > Phasianidae > Gallus > Gallus gallus. The sequence continues at coordinate 48,459,288 of NC_052532.1, forward strand.
AGCTGAGATGCTTTATCTCCTGCCCATAACAAGCTATTAACATCCACGAGATTATTTACTGTGGGCCAACTACTAACAATAATAGAAGATGTTGTGATATCTGTACCGCACATTAGTATCTGCTCTCAGTCAAATAGAGGCCCTCTGAGTCAGAGTTATGCATGACATAACACTGCTGGAGGACATTTCTCTGGCATCCAACAGGCAGAAGTGCAAGGAGAGCACAAACATACAACCCAGCACATGAATACACATCACTACATTTTTAAAGGCACGTCTGAGCTTGTCATAGATGGCACGCTTCTCTGCATTAGGGCATTATTTTCTTTCTGAATTTTTCACCCCTTGCAAGAAATTACTGAAACTTTTTCCTCACTGAGCACGATGCTGAGCCAGAGTTGATATTTGAAAGCCAAGGCAGTTGCCTAAATCCAAAAGGCAATAAATCCATATGAAGCCAAAAGGGCAGAATGATCCCAGGATATCTGGAAAAGGGTTATTTCGAGGCTGATCTCCAGGTGGGAATCCAGACCAACCGCCACTGAGCTGCCAGTGTAGCTGTTTGGCACTTCAGACCTTCTGTTTTTTGGATTTGCTCTTAATGTAATATTTCTGTCCCTTTGAACAGGATTCACTGAACTTCCACAGGGTGCTTCACATGTTTTTGAGCTGAGACTTGGCTTGCAGGTTAAGAAAGATCTATGTCTGATCTCCCATCTCCACGCTTTCAGAGGAGGTAGGAGCCCCTCACTCCCCTGCCTAGTCCATACCCAGCAGCAAGATCACTTGCTATGGCCACTGATAATGATGAAGGCTCTGGCCTCAGCTCTGCATCTTCTTTCCTCCCTGTGGAACACGTACTGATGTGTTGGGGGTGGAGAGGAGAGAGAGAGCCCCGCTGTCCACACCAGCAATGACTCAAGATGCTATTTCTGGCAGCTATTTCACAAGCTATTCTTTTTCTATGCTGCTCCTGTGAGCCCAGGAAGGTGGCTCAGGGCTAGACTCCAGGATGCTAGCTTAGGCAACTCAGAGTGATCACAGAATCATAGAACCATTAAGGTTGGGAAAAGACTCCTGAGATCATCGAATCCGACAACCTACCAACCACCAAAATTCACCACTAAATCACGTCCCTAAGTGCTACGTCTCCCCTTTCCTTAAACACCCCCAGGGATGGTGACTCTAACACCTCCCTGGGCAGCCTGTTTCAGTGCGGCACCACTCTTTCTGAGAAGAAATTGTTTCTAATATCCAACCTGAACATCCCCTGGAGCAATTTGAGGCCCACCCCTCTCATCCTATCACTGTTATATGGGAGCAGAGGCTGACTCCCACCTCACCACAACCTCCCTTCAGGTCATTGCAGAGAGCAGTAAAGTCTTCCCTGAACTTCTCCAGACTGAGCGATCTGTTCCCTTAGCCACTAAGGCTTGTTCTCCAGACCCTTCACAGCTCTGTTATCCTTCTCTACACACGCACCAGTGCCTCAATGTTTTTCTTGTATTGAGGGGCCCAAAACTGAACAAAGTACTCAAGCTGTGGCTTTACAGTGTAGAATACAGAGGGACAGTCACCCCCCTACTCCTGCTGACTGCACCATTTCTTATACAAGCTAGCAATACACAACTGTATTTTAAAACATACGCACAAAATAGAAAGACCCCCTCTCCTCTATATTTTTACAGCAAAAACCTTGCAAGCCTCTAGGTAATTATTTAAAACAAATAATAACCCAAATCTTCAGGGACTTCACAGCCCCATGCAGCACTGATGTCTGCCTTGGCCTTTCAAGCTGCCTCCCTGTAGCTGCCACCCATGCTGTGCCCAGCACGTGTCCTGGCATGAATCACTTGTGTTTATTCCCTCTGCCACCACCTGGGGCTGGGCTGCACAGCAGTGACTCATCTGTCCTGGAACACGGAGCAGGTGGTGGGGACCACCTCCAAGTCATAGTCCTACCCTGGTGCTGCCAGTGGCTCAGTGGAAGGTGCACAGCCTTTTATTTTTCCTCAGCTGTCTTCCCAGTTGAGCCACCAAGCCCTCTGCAGATGGTGCAAACCTCCTGGCAGTGACGCAAAGGTTGGGGTTAAGTTGAAGCTTGCAGGACTGTAGTTGCATTTGGTTCAAGACAGGTGTTCAAGGACAGGTTGGATGGGACCATGGGCAACCTGATCTAATGGTTGTCAACAGCAGGGGGGCTGGAACTAAACAACCTTTGACATACCTTCCAACCCAAGCCATTCTATTATTCTTAGATATATGATAAGCCCCAGTGAGTAGCAATGGTGCTATGGAGTGGAGGGTTCATCCTACGGGATCTTAAGCATGCAAAGCACTGTGGAAACATGAGACACCTTCAGTCCTATACCCTGATTTCTCCATCCCTCTTTCAGTTCTTGCAAAGGGGAACATCCACCCCCCACTGACTTTCCCCACCCCAGATGCCACCTTGAAGAGATTAGCCTGTACGTGGGCTTTACATTCCTCCCCCACCCCCAAGCCAGCCCACTGTATCACCCATTCCTCTCTAGCTGCCCTCACCCTGTGTCATCAGGTTCTCAGGGGCCACCGCAGGGAGGATGCTCCCATGGAGCCAAAGCAGCTCAGTGGTACCTGAAAGGTGGAGGACACTCATTTTCCTGTCTCTCTGGTCAAGGAGGAGCTTCACTTGGGGTTGGCCAGGGCTAGAGCAACCAGCTAGGAGCACAGGGGGAAGGAGCAGAAAGCACAGTGGTGGAGCAAAAGTGGGGTGACAGGTGGTGGTTCCATATGGCAGGGAGGGGACACCAAACTGGGGAGCAAAGTCAAGAGAAAAGAAAAGCTGAAAGGAGGCAGGTGAATGAAGAGATGGGGTGGTGGAATGGGTTGGGGGAGGAATTGCAGGAGAAAGAGATCTGGCTGATTTTTCTGGGCACCACATTTTGCACTGCAAGTGGCTCCCCTCTGCTTGCAGTAGTTTACTTAATGCTTTGAAAAGCATTAACGCTTGGAAAAGAAATAAAATGTGTATACCTTATACATTGGGGTTTTTTTGGTTAATAACGGTGATCTATTTATAGGCTGCAAATTATACACTGCGAACATTGCTCAGAGACAAGACATTATTTTGCTGCCAACAGGGAAAAGGGAAGGAAGGGGAAAAAGAGACAGGGAGAAGTAGAGATTGGAGAGGAAAAAGAAGGAGATATTTCCTGATGCAACTCGCTCATCAGCAGCACAGGGCACACTGCATGCCAGAAGGAAAACTCAGAGAGTTTGGGTCAGCTAGAGCCAGACCCCTCCCCTTTCTGACATGAACAAAGCATATGGAGTTGCTTCTGAATGAGTTGGGGCTTATCCTAAGGCCCTCTGAGCACCATAAAATATGTTGCAGAGAAGCTGATGGCCTGTGGCATATGGCATCTTCCTGCCTGCTGCAGACCTGTGTGCAGCCACCTGGCAGGTTCTCTTAGTCCCCCAGCAAGTCACTGGAGCACGTCAGAAAAAGGTTTTACTATCCCATCTCTTTCCAGTCCCCCCCACCCCCAGCAAACTTCTCTCTTCTTTTGTAACCACATTTCCACAGAGATGGCATTTGAAACCAAATTCATTTCCTAGATTTAGGAAGCCAGTCACACTGCCTCCCTTTGCAGTCAATAGAAAAAGGGAAAGAAGGCAAATCACCTGCCTGATGGCCCTAAAGTATTTAATTGAATATTATAGTTAAGTACCTAACATTAGATGAGACAAGCCCAGGCCTTATGAGAAAACCAATGAATTGCTTCCATCAAGTTCGCTGTGTTCATAATGAAGCCAGTCAGGAATAATCCTAGGTCATGATGGAATAGAAAAGATTTATTTCCAATGCAAGCACTGATAAACTTTCCCAAGAAGCCTGGGGCTTCAGAAAGGATCAGAGAAAATCTAGCACAGCTTCCCTTCTTTCTGAATCTTCCTGACCTCTTTCTTTGGATATCTGAGCTTCATCACCTAATTGTTCTTTTCTTTCCACCATAATCCACTTATTTTTGCTCATCTAGATTTTACACTGTGTTTAGTATCCTATTCCTTTTGTTTATAAGAACTGGGAAAGGAATAAGAGGTTTTGGCCCAACCTGCCTGTACAATTAAAAACCCTGTCACCTTTGAGATTTCCATATATATCCTACAAGATGGAAATGGAAAACTTGGAATGTAAAACCCATTTATTTCACAGCCACAGAGTGAAAAGCATTGGCATTACAAATATGGCCTTGCATGCCAGCCCATTTCAGAACACCTGTAATACCCTCTGAGAGATGTCACAATCCACGTATGGACCAGAATGAGGTACTACTCCTTACATAGCTTCAAATACAAGGAGTACATGTGTCGAGGCAGGCAACACTGAGATCCAAATTCAGTGCACCTGTTTTCTCTGGTACTTAGTAATTGGCTCAGATTTGGAGCGCCCAAGGTCAACCCTGTTCTGCAGACAGGGATTCCCTGCATTTCGGTGAGGACAAGAGATGCCAATATGCAGAATTGGAAAAAGATGAGAGAGGTTTGACAGCCTGTTGAAACATGAGCAACTGAATAACTGGTGGCTGAATGACTGGCAGGTACTATTTGTCATTGGTTTCAAGCCATGTGTTGCTCAAGAGGAAGGAGCAATTTAAGGCATCCATCCTCAGGGTGCAGCTTCAGTTAGATGTGCATTTGGATCTGAGCCTGCAAGGCAAAAATACAAAGGGATTCTTGGAGCTGCTTGCTAGAAAGGATGGCATGCACATGCAAGATGGTGCCATGTTCAGTGTCGTGTAAGGAAATCTCCTGAGAGCTCTCTGGAAGCTCTGGCAAACAGAAGAAGAGCATTAGCACACTTGACACTGACAGCGTACCTTCTGGAGCTGCAGTTACAGGCCAGCCTAGGACACTGCCACACAGAGACATCATTTGCATGGTATGTACCCATTAAGTGACCTGTGGGCAAAGGAGATCTCTAGTTCCACCCGGAAGGGTACAGAAACACTGTCCCAGATAAAAATCAAGCCTAATTCCTACACAGATACCATGTTGCCAAATTGCCTTTGCACCCCAGTGGTGGCTGTTTTCACCAACAGGAGAGGACATCCATGCAGGCAGTGATGTGTGGGAAGGGAACTGGCGAAGCAAATGCTGCTGCCAAATAAATAGTAACTTGGATCCCCAGAGGTTTCTGTTTGGCCTGGAGGACAAGTCAACCAGCAGAACAGATCAGCCTAGCTACTTCTCATGCAAACTCCTGGGAACAGCCCTACCTAAGCACAGCACACCCTTCCCCCACAAGCTCTGATCTTACCAGAGCTCAAATACAAGCAACATGAAAGAAAATCCCACGTTGCTGCCTCCTCTTCAAGTCGGTGCTAAAGCTAAACCTGTCTGCATCAGATTAGAGAGCCACGTTGCCTCCTCAAAACCCGACATCTCTAATCCTGCCTCACACCCACCCCCGAAGCTCAGAACCAATTCCCGGACCAGCGTTCCCAGCAAGCAGACTGGCAGCCCATACCCTTGGCAGGGTCTTGCAGCCAACCTGTATTTCCACTGGTGCAGCAAATCAGAACTGAACAGTCTCCTAACCTGAGCCTTACAGGGCACAGCGGTCTCCAGATCTACTGTCTGTATTGTTCACACTCACACTGCACAGCCTGGCTGTGTCTGCTGCTCCAAGGGCAGCCCCTGCCAGGGAGACCCAGCAGGGCTGAAGTTCTGCAGAATCACAGCTGCTCCTTTGTCCTGATTTCCCCCAGCTCCTCTATGATTTCATTCAACTGAAGTCACAACAGCTTTTCCAAGCCTACGTAGGCAGGGCAGATCCCTTGACAGTTAGATTTTTTTTTCTTTTTAAATGAGTATTGTTTGGGGGTGGAGGTTGGGGGGGAGGGTGCTTAAATGCAAAAGCCTGAACCTATAGGATAAAATTTTCACTAAGCCTAAAGGAAGAAGCTGCCTGATTGATGGGTAGCATTACTATAGTGGGAAAGAACAAATAGGGTGAAGATACAGCCAGATGGGAAACTGAATCCTTCTTGGCTCAGTGCACGTAGATATAGCTGGTGGTATACATGCCAGTGGCAGATTCTGCAAACAAGCTTTAATTCTAAGCATTGCTAATATCAAATTCTGCCACTGTATGAACAGCAACAAAATATTGCACTCTAGTGACTGGAGGGGTTGGAAAAACCTTTCCTTGTCCCACTCAACAGATTTACATCTGTAACTTTAGCAGTCACCAGTACAGGACACTGGAAGGACATCTTCCTTACCCACACTCCTTCCACTCCTCCATCAGCTGGAACCTCCATGCAGTGAGAGACCCATGAGGGGTGGCTCTTTGCAGAAGGCAAGATGGTTTCTACGTGGGTGAGATCGTTGTTATGAGGGTTCTGGAGAAGGAGAAAAGTCTCCTCTGTTACTAAGCAGAGATCTGAAGGCTGTTGTCGGGGGAGAAGCAGAAGAATTCCATAAAAGGAAAAATTATTCTGCCTACAGCCAAACCACCTCACCTCTGATCTTGTCAGATCTTACAGCAGCAGGGCTGGTCAGCACAAGAGAGTCGATCCCAAGTGGAGCACGGATGGAGCTTCTCATTCCACATGGATCCCATGTGCTTTTTAAGGTTTTATTTTCTGACAGGAAAAAGAGCGCTCTATGATCCAGAGGGTGCTGTGGGTACCTGAAACATCTAATCTGCTCTCTCATCTAATTCCAATAGGAGGAATTCAGTAATGCCTGAGTACCATCCCTCTTTCCACTTCTTCCCTCTTCCACCTGAACTGCTCCAGCTGGTTGCAAGCCCCAACACTGCTTGAACATCTTGAGTGTAAAATGTATTCCTGTTAGAATCGATGGAAGGTCCTTGGGAACAAAGCAATCCATTGCAAAGTCATCCATTGGGAATCATAGCATCATTAAGCTTGGAAAAGACCTCTAAAACATGAAGTCCAATCATCCACTTACCATCAGTATTGACCACTAAATCATATCCTTAAGTACTACGTCTACACATTTCTTGAACCAATGATGGTGACTCCACCACCTCTCTAAGCAGCCTGTTCCAGTGCCTGACCCACTCAAGGTGAACAAGGAGCAAGGTGATCTCTTGCCTGACAAACAGGAGACTCCCAGGACACGAACACAGGAATGGCCATAGCCATCCTGAGCTTAGAGCTTAGGATTTCCACCCATCAGAGTTGATGTGTTTCACTGTGGTCTCCTAGGAAAAAGAGACACCCCTGAAATCCATCCCTCTTTCCTGCAGCACCTGGGGATTACCTAAGGCAGTTTTATCACCCTGTTTTGCCTCTGCACTGACAGCAGTGTTGCAAGTGCTGTGACACCACAGCAGCACACTGGGACACGGATGGCAGCACAGTTAAGTGTGCCCTTGGCTTAAGCAAGTCATCGTTGATTTCTCTCCATATGTCTGTTGTTTAAACTCATTGTATGACAAGCAGGAGGAAAAGAATATATCAGGAGAAGGAAATAACCAACTCTTGTCCTGCTGCTCTTTGGCCAGTAAAGTGATAAGACAGAAAAGATTGAGCAGGCTTTTCCTCTGCTGCATTAAGAGGCTGAGAATTGCAGAGCAAATGAAGAGTATATTTGAAGATAGCACAAATCCTCGCTAAAGCCTCTCTGAAACTTGCCAAAAAATTTCAAAGTGTATTGGGAAAGTGAGGATTCTCTAAAGGATAAATCCATTACACAGGGTGAACGGAGGAGGAGAGACAGACACAGATATTCAGGCTGGGCTCTCCAGAGCAAAGCAGGTGTGTAGCATGAGCTTTAACCACTTTGCAGCCCATTGGATTAATGTCAGGGCTGGAGATGAAGCACCTCAAGTGGGCTTTCAGTCTCTGCTCTCCTTCAGTCTCTCATTTCAGAGCCCCAGTACACTGGGGCTGAAGACAAAGACTGCTGGAGCAACCATGAGTGTGGCCTACTCCCCATCCCGTCTTGCTCTTTTCCCCAGGCAAGGAAAAGTCTGTGAGCAGGGTGGTTGCAAATGTGGTGTTGAGGTCTCTGGGAAGAGCTGTTGATAGTCACTAACCCAAAAATCTCAGTTTTCTCCAGTGCCTCCTAGAGGAGAGCAAGCAGAAGCAGGCTCTGCCTAATTTTCTAGATCTGCACTAACCTTAGCTACCCCAGTGTGAAATCATTTGGCCTAAATTGTCTGCTCTTCAAGGATTTCCTATTTCCTCTTCTCCCTCCCCCCCCCCCCCCCACTCATTTCCATATCCAACAAATTAATTCCATTGAAATAGGCCTGTAATTAAGAAATTGTACAATTTATTGTCAGGTAAATACAGAATATGCTGTCTGGAGAAAGACATTCCTTTCAATGAAGGTTAATTAGACAGAGCTCCTATTCCAGTCTGTCTGATAGTTGGGGAAAACATTCTTTAAGTGCTAGAGAGAAGAGCCCATACTCTCCCTGCTGCGCATCCAACATGCATTGTTCAGGAAGGCTCCTCAGAGGATACAAGATATTTATCCCTTTCATAGAGGATGTAGAGTCATAGAATCATTAAGGTTGGAAAAGACCTCTAAGATCACCATCAGCCCATCCCCAGTATGCCCACTAACCTCATCCCTCAGTGCCACATCCACACAGTTCTTGAACGCTTCCAGGGACAGTGACTCCATCCCCTCCCTGGGCAGCCTGTGCCACTGCAGCACCACTCTTTCAGAGAAGAATTTTTTTACTAACACCCAACCTGAACCTCTCCCTGATGCAACTTGAAGCCATTCCATCTCTTCCCTATTGCTGTTATCTGGCAAAAGAGACTGACCTCCACCTCACTACAACCTTTTCTCAGGTGGGTTTGCATTCTTCTAGTTTAAGAAGAGACACTGCTAAGACCAACTCATGCAGCATCAGTGAAAAAGGCCAGGGAAATATGCTTGTTTTTGATAGCAAGAACGTGAAGTAGCCTTATTTTATTTGCTGCATATGCTTCTTGAGGGGATGCAGACAATAACTAATGTCTGTGGTGCTCTCAGCACTCAGTGGGAAAGCAGGTCAGAAAGAAGCAATAGGATACAGCTATACCTTTTCCTGGCAACAGATATTTTTCCTTAGGAGTTTGTGAACCTCAGAGCCCACCAGACAGGTGACCAGGCCTTGACTACAAGCAAAGGCCTGAGAGTGTGAAGGGAGCAGGAAATAAGCAGGGACAGAGCAACCCTGCTGTACATGTAGATTGGAAAAAAAACAACTGACCATCCCACATGATGATGAAAAAACCTGAAAACAACACAGGCCACAGCACATACAAAGGAAAGAATGGAAAGATTATGCAGATGTAGAACTCAACCCTGAACAGTGTGGACAAAAAGGGATGGAGAAAAATGTACCAAGCATCCATCACTAAAATTAAATATAGCCCATGAAGGAAATAGCTTAAGGTAAGTTAAGGAAGACAGGAGCAGATCCTGGTGAGGAATGAGAAAATTTGGTGTGGGAAAGAGCGATCACTCATGCATAAGGAGACTCACACACTTAGCTCTTGCTAAAGGACAGGAGCAGATTACCCCAAATGAGAAGGCTCTTCTGCATCCATCTTGCACATCCACATATGAGCCTTTCCCCTATACCTGAGATTCATGTACCAATGCAGCCAACTGCATTAGCAAAGATAGTAAAGAAAAATGTGTGTGTTATTCTCAGTGACTCCTTCCCCATCACCACTTCCAGGTGGGTAGAATGGGCTTCATGGCTCTCTACAGCAGATTTTGACCTGAGATCATAGAAAAGCTTGAGTTGGAAAGGGCCTCAAAGATCACTGAGTTCCAACCCCCTGCCATAGGCAGGGTTACCAACCACTAAATTAGGCACCAACTCAGGCTGCCCAGGGCCCCATCCAACCTAGCCTTGAACACCTCCAGGGATGGGACATCCACAACTTCTCTGGGCAGCCTGTGCCAGTAACTCACTAGCCTCTCAGTGAAAACCTTTCCTGACATCTAATCTAAATCTCCCCTCTTTTTGTTTAAAATCATTCCCCCTTGTCCTACCATTATCTACCCATGTAAAAGATGGGAAGCGTTAGGCAGACTGTCCAACTCTGATCATCCTTGCCCACAGTAAGCCAACAAGAGGGAAACACAGTTTTAGAGAAAGATCTTAGAAAGTCTCCTGCTTAGGCATTTTAACTTGTTCTTTTAGTAACTGTGACAATATCTGCTCTTCTTCTAATAAGCTCAGCCCTCTGGACATTTAATGGCAGAATCCCAGAAAGCTGGATTAGCAGACTGGGAAAGCATAGGCACTTCAGAGAACAGCAGGTCTCATCTGGGGAGGCAGGCAGCTTCCAAATAAACTCTTGGCCCTGGGTAGTGAATGAAGTGTTACCAACGTTTCCAGGAAGGAAGGAAGAATAAAAGTTATTACAAGAAGAGGAAGAAAGCCTTTGATGCTTAGTTTATTGAGAGGCATAATATGATATATGAGAGATTTAGCCAGCATTATTGAGAACTGGAGACTGCCAAGTCCTTCAGAAGAGAGATGCAGAGTTGTTCAGGACACTTCCAGAGGATTTATAAGAGACAACGTTGCTGCAGGTTTCTTGTAGGTGTGTTGGGCTACTCCTTCAAGCTTGACCCCACACTGACTTTGTCAAAACAAACAAACAAAAAAACCACCACCACCAACCAGAAAGGCAGTAACAGAACTAGGAGAGTATCTTCACATTACTGCCTTCCCAGTTATTTATCCCCTTACTGCTATTCTGTACATTGAAACAGCCCATTACAGTAATTAAACACCTCACAATGCCTTCCATAGCAGATATTATTCAGCCTCATTTTAAAGTAAAGTCGTATCACAAAGACTGTAAGGTGCAAGATTTCAGCTGCTGTCATAAAACCCCAAAGGCAAATACGCCTTGAATTGCCAGGAACTCCCAATAGAGGCAGGCATAAATTTCAACAACCTACACCCCAGAGGCTGACCTAGTCTTTAGAAAAAGCTCCCCATTGGGGCTGGTAGAAATGTAACACAATGGAAAGCACAGCAGCAACAGCAGAGTAGCAAGGTCCTAGGCTACAGCAAACAAGGATTTACTCAAATACAACAGGCACAAAAATAAAGGAAAGAATCTCCTTACCTTCAGAAGACCTCAAGTATGCAGAGATCTCCAGAGAGATACCTTTGCTTCCACTGCCAACCCTCAAATGAGATCTGGGAAGGGCTGGATCCTCACTCCAGCCTTTCCAGTCACTCAGGTGCATTGCATGCAGCTGAGCTCCCCTGTGTTGCCCCCCCCCCGCCTTCCCACCAGGTGCTCAGTCGCTGGTTCAAGCCAGGACTTAGCATTTCCACTAAGTAGATATACAAACATTAGGCCTGGGACACTTTGACCACAAAGATTTTCCCTTAGCAGGCAAAGACAATGTTGTTGATTGGAGATGAGATCAATAGAGATGGCAGAAGTTTCTTTTCTGATACCAAGAAGTTAGACATCGAGGGGAGATTAATGTCCTGTAATTTTTGATGTCCAAATACTGATGAAAACGTAACATAGGAAATGCAGCTAGATGCATTTGCAGTTATGGGAGAGACAGTTTCCTTTATATTGTGATTATTCTGATCTATTTGACATAGTTACTTTAGGAAGAGCCGAATCATGTGCTCTTCCTCTCTCATGGCTATAAGAGGAGCCTGGCACTATGGTGAGCATCTATCCTCCTATCCTATTGAGTTTGGCCCATGAAGGCTGAAGCAGGGCATGCTGCTGAGGAAAACCCACCACCACCCAAAGAAGGGACAATTTAAAGTGATGACTTGGCTTTTCTCTTTCTGATTAGTAGATAGATGCAGACAAGGAGAGCTGTGCCACTGTACAGTGTCCAAGAGGTACTTCACAGAAAAACTGAGAAGATGATCTTAAGAAAAGTCTCTCCTATTCAGGGAAACTCAGAGAGACGGCTCAGTTTTAAAGGCACGACATACAAATGAACAGTGACAGCTCAGGAGCCCAGTCCCCCTTCCATATATGAATGATCCCTGCTGGTTTCCAGCTGGAGATATTTGTGTCTTGGTGTTGGAGAATGACATCCTTTACTGAAGACAAACAGGTATGGAGCAGCTTCCTCCTCCCAGTGCTTCAGTATCGCTGTATGAGGGAAGAAGCTGGCTGGCTCCATCTCTGGCATCTCCTCAGAGACCGCCAACAAGAATGCAATTAGTTCCAGTTGCAGAAAGCTGTTACTTTTGTATATGTGTGAGCAGATGTGCTGACCACATAAAAACAAGCTTACAAAGCTGGAAAATAATAATTTTCTTCTTGCATAAATTTCTTCTCCATCCTTTGTGCAGATACAGTAGTCTGGGCAGTGCCCACAAGTGGGAGAATTCAGGTAGCACCTGGAGAGCACCTTGAAGAAGGAAAATTTTACTACTGGGATAGAATGTGGGGGGAGTGTTGTGGAACTGCTTTCCAGGAGCAGACATACAAGCCACATTTTTCTGAATAAAGGTGCACCCATGGGGATTCTCTGCAAACGGTGTGCTGGCCAAGCTCTGGCCAAATGCCAGCCTGAGTTATTGCATCTCAGGTCCCCTTCCAGTTCACATCCTCTCTTGAGCAGGTACACATGTGTTAGGGGTAGATTATATGTGCCCTATTTCCTGATAAAACATTCAGGAAAAAAAAAAAGTGATAGTTCTATATGCATGAGCTGTTAGCATTCTAATCACAACAGCCATCCAGAGGCAGACTGGGGCCATTCATTTAGGATGTGCATAGAGAAGTTTCAGTTCTTGTTTTGCAAACACCAGATCTAGAAGCTTACTTTCTAAAAGTCCCCTGAGATTTCATGAAATCACCAGAGTCCAAGCTTAGCAAGCTTAGTAAAATCCTACGCAAGGCTGGGAAGCTTACTTCAGTGGCTTTCAGCAGTCTCTGGTGTTACCACTAGCTATAAGGTACTAGTTACAGAATTTAACTTCTACCTGTAATAAATTACAAAAGCAAGCATCCTGCAAATAAACACAGACCAAATGAGGCTGTTCACCATCTACCCTGCCCACAGCACATGGTTTCTCTGTCCCATTACCTTTCAGCTGTTCTCTTCTGTAAGTACAAGCTGCCTTTGGAGGCACCTCACACCTGCAGCACCTGGGCTAAGAGTACAAGCGCAACACAAGCAATTAAAACTGGCCTCATAAACCAGCTACGTCCTACAAAGAGACTGTGGAAGGTGTCATGTCTGACAATAAACTCCAGATTCATTGCTTCATAAAGTCCCGGGAACTGGTGCTTAGAGCAGAGGAATTAGAGAGTCTAGTTTGGCAGAAGACTTTGCGCCAGACTGCCTGAAGGATGCTAAGTACATTCATCTTGTCCACAGATGAATGAAATGTTATCAGTAGAGCCAGAGAGGATAATTTGACCTTTCTGTCTCTGTCTCTCTCTCCCTATCCACAGCTCAAGGAGAGAAAAATAAATTCTTCGCAGGTTTCAAGTTCAGTTCTCCACAAGAGGGTTGCCTGGAAGTCATCGAGGCCCACAAAGCAGGAACAAAGCTGCAAAGCTATACTGTAGCAAAGGGACCCCCAGCTCCAAGGCTCCTGAGCTCCAGCACTGGGGCACTGTTTTGCAGTTTCAGCCTTTTGCCATGGCTTGTCTCTTGAATAGGCAATGAGCAGCGCGTGCGTATTTCTGCTCAGTGAGAACGTCACCAGTGTAGAACAAAGCTACCCTCACTAGCAAGTGTTGGAGGAAGAGTGCTTCTGCCCTAAACCTAATAGAGGACAATTCCTAATGTGCTGCCATTTGCCCTGTCCTCTGTGCAAAAATGGCCACCAACGTTTTTGCAGGTCAGTGAGCGCTGAGGATAACCCTTCCCTGCCACTGGCTTTTTCCTGCCTTGCTGCTATTATCCCTCACAACAAAATAACCCAGCAGCTGTCCCTGTCTCAGGAGCGTAAGGAAAGAGGCATTTTTGGTGTTACATTTCCAAATTCTTTGGTGTAGACCTGCCTAAATGCAGTGCAGCATGTCACCTTATTCCTCTGCATCACCACGGGGTCTCTGGATGTTACCTGGCTTAGCATCCCTATTTCTGTCTGCCATGCACCTCTCCCTGCAGCTGTTGCCTTCACAGTTGAGAGATGACCTTCTTCCACCCTGCTGTGGGCATGCAGCAGCCCCTTGTTGAGCCTGGTTTCTGGCTTTCAACCCAGCTCTGCCACTGGCTCATCCTGAAAACTCAGCCATGACTACCAACTCTTCTGTCTCTACAATGAAAGCTGACAAACTTTTGGAAAGTGTTGTGCAGGCCTTTTTCCCAGCACACATGGTAACTCCCCACTAGTTAGCCCTATGGCAATATACATCACTGTGCCTGGCACAAGACACACACAGGGCTTCTTTTCATCCCAACCACCTGAGTTTTTGAATTTTAAATGATTGTCCCATTTGAATTCTCAGCATGTTCTGCCGGTAGAAGTTTTACTCTGAAAGTTGTGAAATTACAATTTGTTTTGTTTTTTTTTCTTCTTTGGCAGAGAAAGAAGAAGAAGATGATTGCAAAGCTTCTGTGAAGTCCAAGAGTGGGAAAATGTGTTCAGCAGGAGCAGTACAAGCACCGCATGAGTGTGTCTCAGGAGCGCTGGGGGAAAAGAAAGCAAAACTCAACACATCATCTCTTCTATCAAGATCCAACGCACCGTCCCTCTAGTACTGGCACTACATGTAAAATCCAATTTTCCTCCAAAAAGCAGCCTAATTGATGCACAGGAGTGTGAGCATATGAACGGGACAGGGAAGCACTGTGGGTCTTTGTGTGTGTAGGCCTCAATGGGGGCAGGAGGAGGTGGGCTGAGCAAAATGTCCCTCCGGAGGTCAACAAAGGGGATCAGAGCTGCACAGGGGCCACAGGAAGAGGTACCTTCAAGGCACCATGCAATGGCCCAGACAGGGCTTGAGTGTTCTGGTGCTCATGCCAGCACACAGCTGACACACTTGATGGGAGCTGCCATTTAAACAAGCCAGTTGTTAATAAGTGAAGCCTTTTAGCCCTAATTGGTGGAGAACCACAAGCCTGGAAAACTCCCAGAGCTCTTCAATTATAGATCATGCCCCAGAACTGCTGGGAAGAGCTGAGATGTTTCGCAAGTCACCACAGAGCTGCTGCTGCCCATCCCAGCACACAGCCATGGCACCACTCCTGCAAGTCAGAACCAGGCATGGCTGGGGTAGGCCTGCGACAAACCCTACGGGCAGGAACACCGGCAGCTGGAGACTCTGGACCTGAATGAGAAAGGCTGTCTTGGCAGTAGTTTGCAGCTCTTCTGCACCCTATCCACTGTTGGATGCTTTCCCACCTTGCACCCATCAGCTCAGTGAGACCCGCTGACTCACACAGGTTTTGCAGCCAAACAACCCCAAGGTGTTTCCAGCAGCAGTCCCCTCGATGGTTTCCTACATCTCCCATGACTTCCCTAGTCTTCTCCCACCTGAGTGCTGGACAAGCTCCTTTGTTTCCACACCCAAGCAGTTACCTCACTGTGGTCAGAGCCTTATTCCTAAGTTGCTGGCATTTCCATGCCTTCAGTCTGGCTTGCCTTTCCCTCTTGATGTCTCTCTCATCTGCAAGATGAACTGCCTTCTCCTGAGCAGCCCTGAACACAATACATGCAGATGGAGACCACTGAAAGAGGTATGAATGATCCCTGCTTGCCCTGCACCATGAGAGGCAAGCAGCCAGCACACAGCTAATTATAGGGACTCCTCTAAGTGATAGCAACATTCACTGAAGGCAGCAATGGGCTCTGAAACCCCTCTGGCCCCACTGCTTGAAGCCCATGTGGCTCAGCCACATGAAACATTCAAAATGTTTCATTTTGAAAATGCCTAAGGGATAGCTACATTCTGGCAGCCAAAAAAAGAAAAGAAAAAATAAAATAAATAAATAAAATAAAATAAAATAAAATAAAATAAAATAAAATAAACTTCCCAGCCTGGCTCCAGCTCCTGGACTCCAGAGCAAGGAGCCCAGGTAAGAGCTAACAGCTGTCTCCCTGCTATTTTCCTGCCTCACCAAATATTTAGTATGACCAAGCCCCGTTTGTGTACTGGGAGCTGTGGATCCAAGTCAGCACACTTTGCCAAACAACAAGAGCTCCGTGATTCAGCATTTTCTAAAAGAAGCACACACAGTCGGAAAAACTCCTTACCAAGCCCCCAGATCCTACCCATCCTAGGAGACACTACAACACATACAACATTTCAGGAGTGGAAACCATCCATGGCCTGGACCCTCTTCTTTCTCCAAAAGGAAGTATCTTTTCTCTCTTCTCGTACAGCTGTGTGCCTTCATTTTCTGATCCCTCAGCTTTAACTCACGAAGATAAATGAAGGAGTAGAGAGAGATTTTAGGTGACCTAATAGGGCTTGCCTGGGCTGCTTCTCTACAGCCAATCTGCTTATTCTGTTGCCAGTGTCTTGCAAGGACTTTAACTGGCTGCTCCTGAAAGGACATCAAAGCAGGGTAAGGAAGAGAATGTTCTATATTTATGTTTAGTGGCTCTGAGTGGGAGCCAAATTGCTCTTCCAGAGCAATCTATCTAGATGAGCTGCTAACTGACCCAAGAAGCAAGACCCCTCAAGGAGGCATGCTGGCAGGGAGGCACCATGCGAGCCCCTGCACCAGGGAAGGCTGGGCTTTGCAAGTCACAAGCACGCCATGTGAGGAGGACTACATATGGATGCTGAGGGTCGCTGGTCACCCCCACCCCTGCTCCTCATACTGTGATGAACAGCTAACCTCTCAGACATGTTCAGATGCAGGCATACACAAGAGCTTTCTATCTCCTGCTGTTCCTTTCCTCCTAGCCTTGGGCTCTCTTCCCTGACTTTCAAGCTTTCCTTTCTGCTTTGCTCAGCAGTCTGTGTGATCTGCTCAGGATGGCTCTTATGCAATGGCCAGTGGCATTGCTAAGAGCTTCAACAATCAATCACTAACAGGATCTGTGACAGACTGCAAAAAGACTGCTTGCACGTGTTCATGCCAGGGCCTTTCTGGTGTTTTCCATATGCAAGCCATATGCTACAACAGGGTTTTACTGGCACAGTAATGAACATACCAAATGAAATCCACACACGTCACCTGAGGTTTACTTTTTTTGGATCCTGCAGCAGTGTGCTGTTCTAGCCCACCCCTATATCTATGGGCCATTGGAACACAAGGCTGCACAGCACAGTGGTATATCTCCTCCCAGCAACAGACTGCCTCCAGCATAGTGTCCCTCAAGCTGGGCTCCACAACTACTGTTCCTAAAGAGAAATCAGCCTTTGTAATTAAGCAGTACTGAAGAACGATAGAGAAACCGGAACAAAACATAGAACCCCTTTGGCACAAATATGTATATTTGAAATGAAGCCAGTCTGGCTGCTTTGAAGCAGATTTGCCAGAAGACTGTGATCTGGAGTTTGTTGCCTTTGGGCTATCACATCCCTAGCCTCTAGATTTGTTGGTGAGAGAGGGCAGCAAAGCCACCAGGACTTGGCTGTAAGAGCATGTTTTTTAGGAACTAAGAGGATGTCCATATCCAAAAAACAGCTTTTTGTTCAGAGAATGTCGTTGACAGAGACAGGAAGTCCAGGTGCTGCTGCATCTGTGGGCACCACAGAGGGGAGATGAAGGGAGCCTCCAGCACTGTGGTGTTTGACTAAGAGCTCCAGATTCCCATCTGTCTATTGCATCAACGTTACTGTTCTGCCCTCCATAGATGACTCTTCGTGCCTGGGGTGTTCATTCCCCGCTCCACCAGCATTCCCCTTACTACCCAGCAATCATAAATTTCTCAGAATCAAAGAATCATTAAAGTTGGAAAAGAACTCTAAAATCACCTAGTCCAACTGTCAGCCCATCCCCATCATGCCCACTAACCATGTTCCTCATCCACATGGCTCTCCAGGGACAGTGATTCCACCACCTGCCTTGGGCAGCTTGTTCCAATGCCTTACTGTTTTTCTCCTTTTTAACCTTTGTACTTCCGTTCAAATTATTTTCTCTCTTATTTTGCAATCTTCACCAGGACAGGAGTCCTGCAAGCAGCACTGACCTGCTCAGCTCCATGCAGGGTTGGTTTGCCTAAGCACACTTCATGTTCCTACAACCTGTCCAAACTGGCTAACAGCCTCTGCTGCCCTGCACCACCTCTACCAGCACTGAATCAGTGCTTCCACGTGCCAGCATGTACAGTGACATGAGAAGGCAGGTCACCTAGGGTCTGGTTCCTTCAGAGGCTAGAGCTGTCTTCATCTCCTTGGTCTCACTTAGGAATCACCTGCCCTGTGCTCTGAGCTTCTGCCACTGCTCACTGTTGCAGGCAGTGCAGAAAGCTGTAACACAGCACAGCAGCAATGTCCCAGACTTGTCCAAATTGCTGCAGCATGCAAAGCTGCAGACAGCAAAGCTGTCCTTGACGTTTTGCAGCTTCACAGTCTGCCAGCAGGGTACAACTGCATCATGTTGCAGCTCTAGCAGCTCTTTGTGCAGGTAAGTGATTAGGTCCTGCCCTCTCTTGTGATCTGCAGCTGTCCACAGAGGTGGCAGACTTTGTGACAAGCCAGCCACAGAGGTGACAGGTTTCCCCGAGGAGCTTCAGAGAGCAGAGAGATGCACCGTTTAAGAAGGACACAGGTCCACATGGATGTTGGAGAGCTCAGAAGTTGGAAAGCTCATATAATATGTGAGCCCAATAAAAGTTGGGCTTTTAGATGGTTCACTCTCTGAGTAGGTGGACTGTTGTGAGGAAGGTGATTTGACAGCATTGAGAGGTGTGTTAGCTGGGTGCAAAGGCAGCAAAGCCACTAAGTCAGAGCCTGCAGGGTTGTAGGCAGGGGCATGAAACAGAGAGACAAAAAAGAAAAAAATCCTGTATTCACCTGGGCAACTCCAGATACATGTGAGATAAAGGACAGAAGAAGGTGCAAAGACTGTGTGTGCAAGGATTGGGCTGGTTGTTAACACAAGTAGTCATTCACAGGGCTCCAGAAGTCACACATCAGATCTTTACCATCACCTGCTGATCTGTGAAAAGAGTAGTGAGTGATTCTCTATGCCCAGCATTTGGGAAAGGCAGGTCTGCCTCTGTCATATTCATTTTCCCCATGGAAAACTGGATACAGAGGTTTGTAATACTCTTCTCCCTTCAGAATTTTCGATTCTATTTCTAGTGACTGGACTGTGCTTTGGGTACTCAGCAGGGATCTCACTCAGTGACGTGAGACACTGGGCCATGAGTAACTCACCAGAGGGAGCAATTGGTGTTCAGCAAGGGACACATAATGATGCTGAAAATACCAATCCCTATTCTTGCAAATGGGATTCACACATTTGTATTCCCATTTCATATCACATATACCATGACACGGAGGAGCTCATGTTATTGCCTTGCCATGTGGAGAACAGTTTCTCTCTCTTCCTGGAAGAGAGGAGAAGAGGTGGGGGAACTGGTATAAACCACTGGAAAGTTAGGGATCACCAGTCTGTGTGCCACTGTGCAGAGGTCACCACATGCTACAGCCCAGGGCAGCTTTCCAGATTACGAAAGCAGTTCTGAAGTCAAGCATTTGAACCCTGCACTTTTGCACATGATAGAAAAGTCACCGCATTTCTGATATGGACAAGAATTCTGTTTGGGAAAGATGCACTGTTTCTACCAGAAGCTACCTGGCAGCCTGTAACATTGGTCACCCCATTAGAGAACACAGCAGGGAAATAAACCAACATTATATGAAGATGAACTGAAGTATTTTAAAAGTGGATTATTTGTGATATAATTAATGCTCCAAAATAGCAGTTATTTCAAGAAGTGGACTTGACCATTTGACCTTGGAACGGCCACGACTGCTTAGCCATGCCTCAATGGGCAGGACCGGATGATAGCCAGGCTTGTTTTCTGATGTTACCTCTCTCAGCTGAGATGTGTCTGTAGCAGTGATCACAGCAGCATTTGTGAGAAATAAATGTTTATAACACTCTAGCTGAAAACTGCTAGCAGTTACTGACTGCCCAGAATGAAGCACAAGCAAACGCTGCAGGAACAACTATACACCTAATTAAAAAAAGCTGTGGTGTAAAGGCCAAATATTAGGGCAGACAAACAGCAATGACTAACTTGAAGTAAAGCAGAGACAGTCTCAGCACAGTGAAAGACATCCAGGCACAAGGGCTCTGTGCCGTGCACACCAGGAAAGCATTAGAGAGGAAATATTGCTCCCAGCAGAAATAAATGTAAAATAAATTAATGAAATGTCTCTGAAGGACAAAGCCCTACTGATGATTTAAATAACTGTTTTGAAACCAGCCTTCACCACATACTGGTTTGTGATTGACAGAAGGAAACAATCAAAAAGGCAAAGGAAACATGACAGAGATTGAGCCAAGCACAGCTACACACAGCAAGGACTCATTTTGATAAAAATCATTTTCTGAAACAGCCACCAAGAGGTCTCATATGGCAAAACTAAACCTGACATCTTTGCATTACCAGGACCAATTACAGCAGTAGAGCTTGGAGTAAAAAACCTCACCTGGGCCTAGTTTACAGGATGATGTGCCAGTGAAGATGTTAGTACTTGACCTGAGATGCTACCCAGAGGAACAGAGCTCCCTTTGGCACTCAGCAGATGGATCAATGCTTGTTTTCTCAAAACTACATTTTTCTTCTTCTTCTTTTTTTCCCTATCAACAGAAGTTCATGAATTTTCCTTTACTGCATGCCAAGAGAGGGGTATTTAGTAGAGCATAAAGAAATGACTGAATAAGATTAGTTAAATAGAACCTCTGTGGAAGGCAGCTGATAAAAATACAGGAAAGTTTTTACCAATGGGAAAAGAATATGTTAAAAATTCAGGACTTAAAATAATGGATAGAGCGATGCTTAAAGTCTTTCTGCTTTGTTGCAATTGAGTTGCTGCAACTGCATTCCACATATGAGGAAAGGCTGGGAGAGCTGAGACTGTTCAACTCAGAGAAGAGAAGGCCCAGAGGGATATCTTTAATGTGTATAAATACCTGACTGTCCTTCCCAGGGGCAAAGCAAGAGGTAACAGGCCCAAACTGGAGCACAGTTTGTTTTCCTCTGATCACCACCAGGCAGCACCTCTGTGCTGTACATGTGTTGAAATGCTGGCACAGGATGTCCAGAGAGGCTATGGAGTCTTCTCCTTGGAGATATTCATAGCCATCTGGACATGGCCCTGGGCAGCCTGCTCTGAGCGTTCCTACTTGAACAGAGGTTGAACAAGATGACCTCCAGAGGTCCCTGCCAACCTCAACCATTCTGTGAATGTGTGAACTTAACTGGCAAGCAGAAAATCTTTGAGGGTGAAAAATATGCTGTCAAAGACCACTTTCTCAAGATTAACAGTCCATGGTGTGAGATCACAGAGAAGGACTTGTTGGACAGTCTGATAAACTATGGCGTCTCGAAAAAGCCTAAAGACAAACTGAGAAAGGATTCAAGAAGGTCCTAGAGATTGCTGGTCATCCTTGTTCTGGGTACTATTCAGAATGAATGAAATGGGAAAAAAAATGACTTTTGTTACTATGAGGCGATCCATTGCTCTGTATCCAATATTAATTAAGTTAATTAGTAACCAAAAAAATATGTGTCAAAAAAAAAACAAACAAAGAAACAAAAACAACAACAACCAGAAAGCTATGTGCTGGGACAGGCAACAGACCTCTCTAAAAAAGATGGTCAAACTGTGACTTGCTAGAGAAATGAGAAAGAATTAAATGTCTCATACTCATTAAAGGAGACCACGTGGCAAAAGTGACCGTGACATGCTTGTACAAAGACAAACGACACCAATGTTTGAAAAAGAAGGCTGAGCATGAGCCTGGGCTAAAATACAGCCTGCCACTGGAGAAGTCACAGCTTGATCAAGAGTCCAAGGACAGCAATTAATAGTCTTAATAGAGAGTAGAAAGGCAGACTGTTACAACACTTCTGCTGACCCACGTCTGGGTTACATGCTTCTGATGCCTCCCAGAGGTACCACCTAAGAGAAACAGAAGATTGTACCTTCTTTTTCAGGACACACACAGCATTGCTAATCCTGCTCTGTGTTTGCAGAAGGTACTCATCTCTCAGGGAACTGAACAAGATTTACCAGCTACTGGAACCAGCCGAGTGGCCAGAAAAGATGTTTTTGTTGAACCAGGAATAATTTGATCATCAGAATAACTTTCTTTTCCCACTGCCTGACTTCTGTTTGCTAGCTTGATGTTATCTGTGGTCATGGTTTTGTTATAGGCTCAATATGCTTGCTTTTATTAAAATAATGGAATATCACATTAACAAAAAGGGATCAGAATATTTGGTACCAACAAGTCAGTTGTATCCTCACAGTACGGTGCTTTATTCTCTGGTGAAAATGGACATTTTTTCAGGCACATAGGTACTTTAGGGGTTTAAAGCAATAATGTTGAAGCCTTGTTGTGTGTCTCAAGGCCTCTTTCCACCCTCTCTACAGGATTACATCGAGATATGATCTCTCTCCCTATCAGTTCTGCCTCCTGTACATCCACAGATTCCTTACCTTTAAAACTGAGGCACTGAGTAAATCACTTATATAGGGCAGATAAAGCCAGCCACCAGGCTAAGTCTGTTTGCACTGGGCCCTTTGCAGCCCCCCTTGAGCTGGCATGCAAACCTGCTGTCACATCCTTGCAGCTGCAAGGACACAGAAGACCATGGAAATGGCTCATCTTTCCTCTGTGCCTGTCACAAGAAAGGCAGTGAAGTGGGCTGTACTGCCAGGTGATAACTCCCTGTGGAATGTTTGATTCATGTTGAATGCCTCAGCACTTAACAAAGCAAAGCAGATGAATACCAGGTGTAAGAACAGCACAAGAGTTCCTGTACCAAATATCTAACTCCATTCAAAGAGGAAAGCCAGCCCTGGTGCTCACCAGCTGATCACACTTAAATCCTGCCAGCAGGATGGATCCTGTGCTACTCTCAAGAGCAGGCAATTCCCATGCAGAGCTGTCTCTAGTCACTAACTCACTCCATGAGTTTGCTTTTGATTTGGGATTAATTTTCAAGAGTGCCCATGTGGTTTTGCATGGCTGTTTGTTCCTGAAAGTATTTAGCCTACCCTTTAGAGTTCTGCTTTTCTTCCACTGGAAAAAGAAACCTCTCTGGGGACTGAGTCCCTGCTTGAGCACTTACAAATGTGAGAGAGGTGGTAAAAACACATCGTTTTTTTCCCCCCAGGAGGCTTACTTACATTGTGTTTGTACTATGGCATACACCTTTGGAGACAACCTTACTACAGACTAAAATCCTGCTTGATTCTGCACGAGAACAAATGATGGATAGGCCCTGCATCTTGCCCTTGCTATGGCCTTTGCTATGACCTTAGATGCATCAGTAGTGGATAAAGCAGTTTCTCTCCCTTACTGGAGCCTTACACTATCCATAATTGTGTAATCCTCTAATGTCTTTGTGTCCCTGCCAGAGATTAATTTATGCTTTTAATCATGTTCAGCTAAATTTCAACCAAGTTCAAACTACCTGTTGGGTCACAGCACTCCTATATAAATGTCTAATCTTTAAATTTACTAGTCCATGTGCTGGTCTGTGACAGTGGTTTTGCTCTAGACAGGTGAGAATTGATGAATTTGTTCCTCTCTGAGGGGTGCTTTGAGCAATGAGAACTCCAGCCAGCTGGAGCGATGGGGGGCAGAGCTGTAAGTCTCTCTAAGGGCATTGCCCAGGAGCCTTGCTGTGAATAAATACCCTGCCTGAATTTCCACAAAAGCTATTGCATTATATATATTTGATGTATGTAACAAGAGCAAATCCCAGGGACTGATTAATTGCAGGGTGAGAAATGTAAGCCCTTTTAATCCATAAAAAGGGAAAACATATTGCCTTTAACACTTCCTCTCTTGTACCGGGCTAACTTAGAGTGTCTGCTGGCCTGTTCTTAATCATACATCATCTACCTGTTTATTGCCTTCAGTTTAGTCTCCAGCATTCCCACTTTCCCTGTGTATCAGATCATTGTTCCCCCTGACAGCTCTCCAGCCCCTCTTGCTTTGGATCATTTGAATTGCCCTTCATTGGACCTCTGTGATTTCTGTGCTCCTCATTAATTACACCGCTCCTGTTTTCCCTCCTCATGTTTATCCTTCTGTTTGTATCAGCACACCTCTGCTTGTTTTACAACCACCTGGCAACACATGATGACAGGGTGTTGAAACAGCTTAGCTGCCAAGGACTAGATAGCCATCAAAATGCCATGTTAGTTACACAGGTGCTGCTGACTGAGGAATTGGCTCAGACACCCAGTCACCTACAGCAGCACACATTCAGATTACTGTATTACTGAGCCAAGGGAGTGGGGAGACCCACCTGGTCAAAAGAAGTAGTACCTCCCATCTGCGTGGGTGAGAGCAGAGCAGCAGAAACACTGGGGAGGTAGAGAGAACAGTTACTGCCTCCTTCCTCCACAGTGACTAAGTTACAGGGCTTGAAAGAGATGCTTAAACCTGTTTTGTTTTGTTTATTCCCCAGTACCACCAATAACATCACTGTGTGGCTGTGATCTCATAGAATGGTTTGATTTGGGAGGGACCTCAAAGATCATCTATTTCCCACTCCCTGCCGTGGGCAGGGCTGCCAACCATTAAATCAGCCTCCAGATCAGGCTGCCCAGAGACCCATCCAATCTGGGTGTTCACGCACTAAGGAAGATGCACATGGATGCCATTTCTACACACTATGGTTGTACTGAACAGCCCTCCCACCCTCTCCTGCCCAGTGCTGGGACCACTGGACATACCCTCAGCTGGCTTAGCTGCAAAGCCTAAGCAATAGTTGTGCTTGCAAAAAGGCCGCTGGCATCTCTGCAGGCTCAGATTCAAATCCCATGTGACAGACATCCATGTAGAGACCATTTCACTCACTGCTGAAACACAGTGACCTCCAGCAGTCAGCAGTACTCAGGTACTCAGGATATCACAGCCTGGTATCAGAGGTGGATAAAAGTTGTACAGAAGGACGTGTCTAATTGCTCTGGGAGAGCAATCTCCCAGCTCAATCAATCACTGCTTTCCATGCACGTGTCACCACACAGTCAAACAATGCTTCCCTTCACTGAAAAATGTTTAAAGTATCGCTCACAAAGCATAGAATTTGAGAATTGAATTGGAAGGGACCCTTAAAGGTCACTTAGTCCAATCCCACTACAATGAACAGGTACACTTACAGCTTAATCAGGTGCTTGGAGCCCCTCCAGCCTGACCTTGAATTCTCTCTCCAGGGCTGGGGCATCCACCACCTCTCTGGGCAACCTCTGCCAGTGCCTCACCACCCTTATTGTAAAAAAAAAACCACCTTTTCCTTATATCCAGCCTAAATCTCCCCTCTTTTAGTTTGAAGCCATCTCCCTTTGTCCTATCCCATCAGACCCTGCTGAAGAGTCTGTCCCCTTCTTTCTTATATCCCCTCTTTAGATACTGAAAGGCCACTCTCAGGTCTCCCTGGAGCCTTCTCTTCTCCGTTCTGAACAGCCCCAGCTCTCTCAGCCTGTCCTTACAGGGAGATGTTCCACCCCTTGGCTCATTAAAGCAGGTGTGCAAATGTGAATGGTTTCAGCATTGACTGGATAGACTAGACAGAACATTGCTGCACTGAGCTGGGAAGGGCACCTTTTCCACGCTGGTGCTGCTTTGTCCACAATTACCAAGTGGGGTACAGCAGGCAGATTCCCTGGGCAGGGTTTAACTGAGAATATCTGTACAGCAGCCCTTCAACCAGGCCCTAAAACAGGATGTATGCAGCAGATTTGGGTACTTTGAAGACATATATTTTCTTCCACATTGTTAACCGGAGAATATGCCTACAAAGAATAGGTATCATCTCACAGATTAATCATTCTGTGATTGCATCTCCTGAGCTCAGACACATCCAAACGCATACGCAGCACTGCGTATGTGGCTGATTACTGAATAAAGAACAGCACTCTGATAGTTGGTGCAAGGAGCACTGTGCTGCAGTAAGCTGTCTATGGAGAGTTCAGGGTGTTTTCAATGTATGGATGAGCATTCTTATGCTTTCTTAGAAGGGTATTACTGCATATAGCCCTATATAGTGCATTGCATAATCACACAATTAAAAAAAATATCCATTACAGCTTTTGTTTCTGCAACAAGGAAAAAGATAAAGAGAGGAATATAAATATGCATGCACACATGTATATAAGGAAGCCACAAGATATTTAAGGAGTCAGAAGGAAAAAAAAAAATAGCTGGCACTTTGAAGTCATGGCTGGAAAGAGATTAAGAAATCCAGTTCTGTCCATTCAAAATTACAGGTAGAACTTTTAGATAAGAAGAAGTCAATTATACAAGCTGGAACTGAGCCAGGACACTGTTCTTTCTGAAACTACACAGCGTTATCATGTTTGAACATGCTTGTATCTAACTGAAACAGAGGACACAATGCTGAGCACAGCTTTTCTCTGAGAGCGGGAGTGAGCCAGCACAGTCCCCTCTGGGTCACTCTGGTCCAATTGTCATTGGACATCATGCAATTTTTCTATGGCCCTGCTGACCAGTCAAGATCCAGTCTCTGGCAAAACCATCTTCAGGCACCACTGTCCTTCGTGCTCTTGCATACATTTGTGTTAGTGTTGCACCAGCTGAGAAGATGGCTCAGGAGGATTTAGATATGGAAAACATACCTGTACAGCTGCCACTGCTGAACAGTGCACGGGGACCTGCAATCCCTCCACTTGCACAGTACTTTATTTACATCTCACATGGCAGAAAAAAAGGGGAAAGGGAGAGGAAACACAACATCACAGCTGTCTGTCAAACCTCATTCTGCTCTTTCCGTCCTGGCTCAGAGCATCAAGTACATCTTACACCATCTGATCTTCCTGCAGAACCCTAATTTCCCTCTCCCATTAAAGCTTTATCCTATGCAAAGCACCGTAGCAATGACTTTTGCTGCAGGGTCCTCTAATAAGCCTTCCTAATTTGAGAATAATGAATGCTGAAGGGTACACATCCCACGGGCCAGTCAAGGAAGAGGGCAGCCTGGGATAGTAGAGGCTGGGGAGGACGCTAATCCATCTTAATTGCTTGCTAAACTCCTGCTTGTCCTCCTGGGATGGAAAGGGGTCCTCTTGCTTTGTGAATTTTACTGATGATAATGGAGTAGTTTCCTTGCCCGTACCTTGCACAGGGTAATATGGCACCTGGCACAAGCCCTTTATTTGAATTACCAAATTTCTGCATACCATGGGGTGAAGACTGAAAAGATCTGAGTGGATGGTGTTTATGGTGCTTTGCTGAAACAAGGCAAGGAGTCAGGAGACCTTCCCCACTCCTGTGGGTTACATCTATTTGCCGGTGTTTTTTGAGGGACATCCCCAAGAGATGCTGCACCCAGAAAAGGAGTACTGGTTCCCAAGAATTTGTCCCAGAAAGAAATCCCAGCCCCTCTGTGCTCGGGGTCTGACACTCAGTATACCTTAACTGCAAGGGAGACATAGCTCCCCTATCATCTCTTCCACCTTAACTTAGATACCAGAAGTGGGCTTCAGTTGACATACCTTTAGCTGTCTTCTGGTGAAGGTGTCCATGAGTCCGGAATCCCAGCAAAGACCTGCCCAAGCAATGAATTCATTGGGAGATTTTACTGGACTAAAAGAGACATCTATGCAAGATTATAAAAAACCTTCTCCAGAGTTCATTGACTGGATGCTAGTTAAATTCAGTGAAAACCTAAGCACGTAGCTGAGATTTCAGCCCTAAGGCTTAGGTGAGACTCTCTACAGACGTGCATACGTATACGCACACACTTCAATCATTTTGGCAATTATCAAGAGAAAGGCTCACCTGGGGGCAGTTGAAAGCAGACATTGGCTTTAGGCTTGTATTCTAGAAATGTAGAAACGCCTTCTGCTCTGCTCCAAGCAGAGAAGGAAATTCGGAAACATCCCCTGGCAGACACCCAATGCTAGGGAGATATATACCTGTCTCTGTGGCATGGGTACCAGGGACTGGCTGTAGCAGTGAACAGCTGTTTTCTATCATTGTCATACTGTGCTATGTTTAAAAGCTTTTCTGTAAAGCTTGGCTCTTCAAAGAACCAAAGGTGACAGTGTGGGCTGATAACATCAGAACAAATCTAAACTTGAGATACCTGAGTATCATAAAGTTAGTGATAAGGTGATTATTTTCCTCCACATATTTCCATTTTTCCTTTTTTTTTTTGTCCATAGCTCTTCCTGAGCTACCAGCTTCTGGCTGAGGTGAAAGTCAAAAAAAGAAGGAAAACTAATCAATCTCTTTCTAGCTTCAGTCTGTTACATCTAGGAGATTCAGACAGAGCCTGAATTTCTTCATCGCTATCTCATTCGCTGATAACATCACCAGACTTCTTAAAAATTATTTGCTTCAGCTGCCAGTTGAGCTGTTTGAGAAGTTCTGCCTGGATTTTATTTCAGTGATATTTTGCGCAAATAAAACCTAATGAGGAAGTATTTTTCTACTGTTTGAATATTTTTTCAATTCCTTCTGATGATTATCTTTGCTTTCCTCTTATGCACTCCATTTAGTTTCCCATTGGATTGCTTTTACTCTATTAGCAGTTTCAAAGTACACAGCAGCTTGGCCAAAATGTGGAAAGTTTCAGATCTGAAACTGCAGACTGGCAGGCATTTCTTGTTTCAAAACAGAACTTGCCAATTATTAATTTAAGTAATAAAACAAGCAAAAACAAAACAAAACAAACAAAAAAGCCCCACAAGAACTCCATGAAGAGTATTGAAAAGGTGGAAAATCGGTCCATTTTGGAAAGATAGAAGAATGAATGCGCTTGGAATTTCAAGCTGTTTGCAGTTCCCTACACCTCCAACTAAGACTTAGCTCTGGATTGCATGTCAAATATAGTGAAATACCCTCCATCCTTTGGCTGAGGAACCAGGATATGACCTAAAGCTTTAATGAGCTATACTATATTGCAGTGATGTGTTGGAGGTTACCCAGTTTTGCTGGCAGCATCCTGCATTAATGCAGCTCTGTCCCCAACCTGGAAGAAGACATTTTTGTTTTCTTAGCAAAAATATCAGGTTCTGTCTGAACTGGCCCCAAACAATCACATTTCATTTTTGCACTATCTATGCCACCGTCAGAAGAAAATAAATTTGATTCCCTATCTAAATAGGGATGTTCTGAACTCAGAAATACAAGGGTGAGCATCTCTGCCTTAGTAGCTAACGCATATGGGTTGAGATTGAAAATAGATAGGTATATAGGTATGTAGGTAGATTGATAGAGAACAGGTTTTTTGTTTGTTTGTTTTGTTTGTTTTTGCCATAAGGTGTGCTTATATAAATATAAACCTCTTTACCTTGGCACACGCTAGCCATAGATTTTCCTTCCCTGCTTCATATGTTCTTCCCCTTGTCAACTCCTTGCATTTATTAATGTTTAACTTCTATCAGCTGTTACAAACCGCCCCAGATGAACACTGCTTTCTTAGCCTGAGTCTTGCTTGCCATGTCTGAGTGTTTCTGCTGTGTTCTACCCTTTTAATTGCACCCCACAGGTTGTCTAACATCCTCTGTCTGCCTCAGCTGGTCTATTTTATTTATTTTTAGTTCCCCTTAAAATATCTAAAGGCTGACTACCCTCTCACCATTAAAAGTGACCCACTGCTCTGTGTTTCCAAAACTTGCTACTTCTTAGCACTTTTCTTTATAAACCCAAGGCCTTTTCTGGTGCTTGGACCAGGGCAACCTCTGCAAAGGTTCGCTCTTACCTTCTCCCCCAGCTTCCATGTGGTATTATGGGCCATAATTCTTGCGGCTGGTGCCAAGGTGAACTGGCATCACTGGAGACTTTGCTACCACCTTTGCTACTCTCTCTTCCTCTATAACTCCAGCCTGGGCTTTGTTTTCTGAAGAAAATGTACTAATGCCTTGTCACTTACTGGCCTGACAGGAGGAGCTCAAGACAGCTCCATAATCCAACAGGTTTTTTTAGCAGTTTATCAACAGCTTCATGCTAGCCTTCAGTATGCATCCCTCATCCAGTTTCTTGGAGGTATAAAGTGAAATACAACCCATGGACAGAGTCTCCCATACTTGCCTCTTCCTCAGTGTGTGTTCTTCTTGATTGCAAAGACAGCGGATGTTATTCCTCCATCCACTCTCGCCAGGTGACCCCAAGATGCCAGGCTCAATCTACAGCTACTAGTGAACGCCAGGGGAAAGGTGTCTCTCAGGGGATACTGTATTCTAATTTCAACTCATCCCCATTTCAGACTTTTTAAACATCACACACATAGTGCAACACTCCTAGGCATTCTCCAGGATAAGCGTAAAATGAACCAAGACAAACAAAAAAATGTTCCGAATATGGGTTCAGATTTTTTTAACCCTGATATTCTGTGGTAGGTTTCTTTATTTTTGAATATAAAGTGACAGAAATAATTTGTTGTTAGAAAAGAGAAAGTATCTTTGACTATTTACAGGTTTTGTACATCACAAAGGTTTTCATGTTTTCTTGATGATTTTTCTTCTTTTTTTTTTTTTCTTCATTTTTTTTTCCCTCCACATCCTTTAAACAATGCTGAACTGGAAATCTCAACAGTTCACAAAAACCCTCTTCCCCAGAAAACAAACCCCAATGAGAAACAAGATAAATAAAGGGGGGGGGGGGAGAGGTGAGGGGAGGGGGGAGGGCAATCAACTCCTTTCATAGTTTTCCAGGAAATCCATTTCCTTAAATATATATATTTATATATTTATATATATTATTTTTTTTTTCAAGTTCAAACACCAAAATTCAAGAGAGAAAGGAAAACAGAACAAAACAAGTGTCTTCTCTGCCCCCCTCCAGAATCTGTTGATCCCTGCTTGTCCAAAGTCAGAAAGAGTTATTTACAGAAAGAAGAACCGGAGGGGGGTGAGGGTGTAGGGAAGAGAAGGATGAGGTGGTGACTGGTGGAGGAAGGATAATAGGATTAGGGCCTCGGAGAGATGAGGCAAGCCTGAGTTCGACCATGCTTTCCCTTAGGAAGACGCTACACTGGGGAAGTATCCACAGTGTCCCCTTGCTACTATGTTCAGTGCAAGGGTGCTGCCTTTCTTGGTCCCCGTCTCGGCCCCCCAACAGGCGCATGGTGGTCACTGCTGTTCTTTTCTCTGAACCCTCTACTGCCCCCCCCTTGCCAACAGGCCAGTCTTGTGCTTCCAACCAGAGGTATTCTGAGGAACAGAGTCCTTCTGGGAGGGCCAAGACCAAGCTAACAAGGCCATGATGGGCAGCAATGTTCCTCACGCCTTTCCCTCCCACTCACTACTGTCACTGCTCACCCATGTCATCCCAAGCCCCAAGTCACCTAATTTGCTTGCTCACAGCAGCATGGCCCCAGGGCCACAACATTACATGAAATTCATCCTGTTGCCAGCTATCCTTGGCATCCTCCTCTTCTGTTTCAGGCCTGTAAGGTATCAGCAAGTAACAGGTGCTAAGGAAAGACTTCTCCACAGAAAAGCCATCTCTGATCCCTCTGCTTCCCTCCTTCTGCACCATATCATGATTCCAGCTGCAAACTGATGGAAAACTTTTGCCAGACAAGTCAAATATGACATTGCACAGGATGAAGTTTATGTTGCAGATGTGAGCCTGCAATTTACACTTGATTTGAGTGTATTATGATGCATTAATCAGGAAACACTATGTAAATGTGTGTAAATGCAAACCACAATCTTAAATCAGTTTTGCATAATACAAGTAAACAAATTAATCTCCCAATGCAGTTATAAACGTTAATAAAAACTTGACATTAACCATTAAGCTTAGATAATGTTACTGGATGAGAAAGCAGTGTTGTATGTCACATGTGCCCTTGAAGTGAAAATGAGTAAAGTTTACATGTCCAAGTCACGCGTGTTCTTAAGAACTCAAATTGCTGCTTGCTGCAAGTCATGTAAGCAGTATTTTTCCCATCAGCAATTTCTTTTTAAAACACTGCCTCCTCCCTGAAGAGAGTAAACCACCCGAAATTAAATGTAAGGAACCCTTGAATATTTGAAGAGCGGCAGTGAGTCTGTAAGCAAGAGTATGCATAATTTAAAGGAGCACTGGCAAGACAGACCTAAAATGTTGGTGTCATTATGAGGCTGGAACTTGCACTATGCTGAACTATAGCCTTAGGAAAACTGTTTCTATCAGCCTACCCTTTTGAAGAAGGAAGGACATTAGGTCAGACTCTGTCCAGTTGCATATTTGTCTGCACTTCAAAGCATCCTGAAGACTTTGGAAGCAAAGCCAGAGAAGAAGTTGGTTGGGAAGTTGAGTCACTTTTGAAACAGGCGAGGCTGTCTTGGATGATCTCCACTGAGAGAGGCCAAGTTGGATGAATACTGTGCATGGTACAAAGAGGTTCTTGATGAAGCCTCTCCAGTACGATAGCCTGAGGTGTTACTGCACAGTGGTGGAAGTGAATAAGGAAATTATTTACTATGCAGCATTTTGACAGCCTCCCTGTAAAAGCTGAAAGCGTGTAGAAGCTTGACAAAAGCAAAAGAGGGATGCTCAGGACTACCTGTGAGTAGTACACTAAGATCTTGATATTTGAGCTTCCGAGGATGCGAAATTAATTATGTTTTGACTCCTAGTAGAGCCTCCAGGATCAGCTCAGAGAAGTCACTGTAAGGTAGCAGAAGAGGCTGAGTCCCATGCACTGCACATGTCTTAGAGACTCTGTACTGCCCAGCATCTCCCTGAATTAGGACCATGCATGCCTTTAAAGATTCTACCTGCAAGAGCAGAACTATTTAAAAGGAAGGAAGGAAGGAAGGAAGGGTGGAAGGGTGGAAGGAAGGAAGGGTGGAAGGAAGGGTGGAAGGGTGGAAGGAAGGGTGGAAGGGTGGAAGGGTGGAAGGAAGGAAGGAGGAATGGAAGGAAGGAAGGGTGGAAGGAAGGGTGGAAGGGTGGAAGGAAGGGTGGAAGGAAGGGTGGAAGGAAGGAAGGAAGGAAGGAAGGAAGGAAGGAAGGAAGGAAGGAAGGAAGGAAGGAAGGAAGGAAGGAAGGAAGGAAGGAAGGAAGGAAGGAAGGAAGGAAGGAAGGAAGGAAGGAAGGAAGAAGAAAAAGAGAAAAAAATAACCTACCATAGCCAGTTAAATCCCTCTCTTTAGGCAAGACTGGGAGACTGAGATGAGGTAGAGCATCCTCAAAGCTCTGTTCAATGGAGGAAGTGAAGAGAAGCTAAAAACAGCAAGATAACATTCTTCAGAAAACTCACATGTAGCAGAATCTGATTGCTCAGGGCATGCAAATAGCACTGTCCTCCTTTCATGACCTCCAGAGGGGTAAGAAGAAAATGTGAAGAAGTGATAACAGGCAAGTCTGGGATCTGTGCTAAACCTGCTGTGGCCTTCTGCTCCTGTATGGATCACACACTAACCTCCTCACTGTTCTGGGTAGGAAAATCTCCGCCTGGGTAGGAAATCCTTGTTCTCACATGAGGGCAGCTCAAATCTCAAAGCAAGACAAAACAAAACAAAAACACAAACCAACCAAATAACAACAAAAACAGACAAGCAAACGAAACCAACCCAACAGGCTGAGCTCTTGAATGACTCTTCAGGTTGAGGTCTCTGAATCTCAGATCATTTCTGCCTGCACAGGTTTCTTGCACTACTTCTAACTGCATCCCAATGAGATTTGTGCACTATTTTCTCCAGACAGCAACCATGAATATAATATGTGAAAATGCTAGGTGTCTTTTTCTGCTGTCCCTTGGTTTTACCATAGGTCATGCAATAGACCACATCAAGTCACCTAGCACACTGGATCACTGGGTACCTCAATTATTTTCCCTATAATGGGTACACGTTTCACTTAATCACAAGAAAATTAGATGCAAACACATGCAAGATTTCAGGACATTTGCATAATATACACAAGCTATAGCATCTGTCAATTTACTTGTAAATGTTAATATCAATGTATTTTAATTTAGCATCAAAACTGCAAACTCTTTGAAGTAAGGACTATGGCAGAGCAAAGCATCAAAGGGACAAATCTTATCTGAAAACAAAACCTGAATGGTTTTTATCAATTTTATGTCAGGGTTTCACTTTGCTGGTTTACCATCTTGCTTCACCTGGTACTTGCCAGATTAATGACTGATGCTGACCCTATCCAACTCTTCAGCAACACTGCTGTTACAGATGGAGTCATTCCAAGCAACACAAAATTAGCTCCAAAGCCATCAGTAATTGCTTGTATGCAATGCTCATCCTCAAATGTACCTTTATGAAGAAATCCCAGACCAAGTCCTGCCCACTTCCCACTGCCAAGCAAGGGGCTCCCACACCTTCTGGGGGCAGTTTCACAGGCTGAGCTCCAATCAGGGCTTTCCAGACCTCCTCCAAGAGTAGCTGCTAGTTGAGATTATTATTACACTTTTGTAAGTGTGAGAGACCTAAATTACTCTATCTAACTGTTAAATACTCCATCTGCTTCATAAACTGATTTTCAAAAACAATAAACACTCTTAGATTTTGTAGCAGAAATTTCAACCAGCATCTGAGCAGCTAAGTACTACTGGCTTTCAATGAGATGGAGTTTGTTTTAATAGATATGTTGAGTGCTTATAAAAATCCTTCCTGACTTGCTGAAAATTGCACAAGCGTTAATTGATTTCTTCTCCGTACTCAGTGCTGCTGACACCAGGCACCCCCAGCTATCCAGGAGGTATATTAAGGATGTCATACAAGCTACGCAGGCACAAAGTGTTGGGGCTTCTGGACTCATAGCTCATCCCTCAAAATGAACATGGAAGAGAAAGTGGCCCTGCCCTTTGTAGTAGAAAGTAGACTGTGAAATGCTGTGGAAGCACAGTCAGTGCCTCTGTATAGGCACAAGCCAAATATCTGTCTTATTCTAACACTGCAAAACAATATTCTATACAGAGTCTAAAGAACAGAAGCTTACCTTTCCTCTTTTTCAGGAAATTTTCTTTTGGGGGCAATGGATATAGACGAGAAGTTAACTTGTCTCCTCTCTTCCCCTTAAATTTACATACAAATCTTGAATGAGTAGCGAGCATGTTAGCATTCTAGTGCATATCCCTTCTGCTAATAGCATAAGAGCAACTTGCAGCCAAAAGAAGATCACTTACCCAGAGCTTAATCTTACAGCTGGCAGACCTCAGTCTCTCACACTGGTGAGGATAACTAATCAGAGAAGCACAGAGACAGGTCCAAAACGTCATGCTTCTCCAATTTTAATCTAATGCCTCAGATAAGAAAGTGTCCATGAAGCCCTAACTCTCTGCATAAAAAGAAGGGGAAGGTCAACAGGGACAGCAAACCAGGCTGCCACTGCGGCACACAGAAAGCCCTGATGTGAAGGAAGGAGAACATCCAAACAGTTAGTGCCTAAGAAATATGAAGCTGCAAAGCTAGCAGAAGTAGCTAGTTCATTACAACTGGTTCTCCTTGGTCACAAATGGTATACGTCCATTTGTGTCTTAACTTAGCAAAATTCAGCTGACAGAGCTAAAAAGGGAATATCTGCACAAAAAAAAAAGCACCACCACAGTCTATGGAAGTGCATTTACCACTTGGAAAAGTTCCTACATGTGGAAGGCCAAAGACAAGCCCTGAACTTGTTTGTTGCAGTAAGTGAAATACACCAGCAAATATCCCATGGGTATGAGACTTACAACTTTTTCTTCAATTATGTTTCTAGGCCCCTTGTTCAGATGCAGAAAAGACACATAGGAAAGCTCTTCTCCACTGGAAGAATCTTGGCTTCCCAATGGACCGTTTAAACAATCTGTGAGGGCAAACAAACAGTGCAGCGCTCATATTAAGAAAGACAAAGAGAGATTTCAAGGAGAGCATCTGTTGCTGGAGTGCTCAAAAAATTCCAGACTCCTGACCTTGACATACATGTGTGTTCTGGAAGGATATCTGCCCTCCCTCTGGCCTTGTTAAATGTCTACCTTGAAAGACCTGGGAGATGTGAGCAGTGAGGTTCAGAGATAGGGTGGGCAAAATGCAAGCTGCTCCCAGAGTTACTTTCAGTTACCAGGGTGAAAGTATCCTCTCCATCACTACTGGCACAGCCAGCCTTTTGGGTCTACAGGAGGAGATTAGCCTGCCAACTCATTCCAGGGAAAGGAAAGTGAATAAGCACAGAGGCTGGAGGGCAAGAATGGCCCCTGGCTGAACTTCCAGCAAGCATAACACATGGTCAAGGCCCTGGTTCCAGACTCTAAGGTTTGGAAATCCGAGTTTTCAGAGCATTTCCCAAATGTTATTCTTTAGCTCTGTTCCCTCACTTCCAGGGCATTGCTTTCAAAACGTATTCCACCCAGATACATATTTCCACACCATGGTGTGCAGGATGCACTTACCATACTGAAGCTGAGGCTTCTCAGCTGCTCTTGTCCCCTGCCTTACGTCCTCCATGGGGCATCCTGATGCCCAGAGAAGAGAGAGATGGACCACTTTTCAGATAGAGGAGACAAGAAGGTGTGAGAGTCCATGCCACATTCTCTTGGTGGTGAGCACGCTGCACACTAGCATAGCATAACATAGTCACTCTCACATCATCCTCTTCCTACCTTTCCCTACTGCCACTGCCTTGATATCTGACTCTGCTAAGAGAATAGTAAGCACACGAACAGGAGGCTGGTGATGGAGCAGCAGTCACAGGGTGGTTGTCTAGGCTAAAGCTAGCAGGCTCTCTGTGATTCATCTTGCTGTGTTTGAGGGAACAACACCAGCTGATAATGCAAATACCTAGCTAGACCACACTGGGTAAAGATGTAAAATACCATATTCATTGAAAGAAGGGCACCTGGAATATCCAAGTCAGTGGAAGAAACTGAGGTGAACAGTACCCCCTAAGCTGTGTATAATGACTTCTCAACTCTCCTGGTTCATAGGACAGATAACAGTGTTAGCTTTCTCCCATAAGGAAGCAAGAAACAGACCCTTTCCTTTACATGCATGACCAGAAGGCCACAGAGGAATACTGTTCCCCACAGCAAGACAAATTGCTGGCAAGATTTGATGGCAAATGGGTGGGGCTATGAGAGAGGACAAAGGGTAAATAGCTAGATACTCACTGGAAGAACTACCTAGATTTGTAGTTATATATATAATGGCAAAAGCTTCACAAAGCATAGGAAAGCTAGTTTCTTCCCTGTAGTAGTAAAAGAGCAAAAGCAGAAAGTGCCTGGATAGGGACTCGCAATAGGCAGAGAAAGGCTAACTCAGACCTAGATAGGAAGCTGCTTCAAGACTTGAATGTCTTTTTATTATGCTAACAGCACTCCCTCCACCAAGAAGCAATGGCTCCGTGCATCCTCTTTTAAGGGGAGCAGATGACCTCTGCAGCTCAAGAATTTAAGAATCCACCAGCAGATCTGATATGCACCACCACCACTGCCTCCAAGTCCTCTCTGCCCACTCCACCCAAGCATCTTGGCTTGAGCAGAAGACGGGGTTTTGATCCATGGTTCTTTTCCTTCATACTGTCAGAGGAATAGTTTAGTCTGATCTTCAGTCTTTATTGACTTTCATTCTTTTTAATTGGTGCAGAATAGCTTAAGCTATATGGGGTGCTATCTGCCTCCTCTCCCTCATCCCACAGAAGACTCCCAGACAGAAAGGACATGGGTAACAGACAAGGCTCCCTGGCAGCTGATGGGAAAGTGTTTTAATGATTGAGCAAAAGATGAGAGCATGAGGGAGGGAAGATGAAAAGATGGACAGAGAAGCCCACCAGCTTCCATCGGAGGGTCCAGAAACCAGTATCTCCTTTCCTCTGACAACTCCTTGGCAACGTGGGATGGCTGCTGCCCATCTGATACCTAACATAAGAGCTTCTCAGGAGACAAAGAGCACTAGCAAATCACTTCCTTCAGGGGAGCAGACAATCTCCATCATTTCTAAAAAGGGCTGGAGTGCTGGGAGAATAAACCGTTTTGTTTGGAACTGGGAGAGGCAGACTGCTTCTTTTAAGACACCTGTATTACCTTTTTTTTTTTTTTTTTTAAGGAATAAATGACAGTGCCAATATATCGTGTAAAAGGGCAGTACTTTGTTCCCTTACTCAGGAGATGTGAAGAGGTCCCAGCTTACCTCCTGTGCCTCACAGAACAAAACCCCGAACTTCATTAACCCTTCCTTAATGCCTCACCTCCTTCACACCTGCCTCCTCAATACCACAACCTCAGCTTCTCAAAAAAGGACAAATCAAGTAGAAAAATATTCATGAACACTGTTAACACTCAAAAGCAATTTGTAGTTACTTTAATTTGCCTTTTTTTTTTTTTTTTGAGCCTTTGGGATTCATTCAGTTCTTATTTTCAAGATTCTCTCCACAGCAATCAGAGATAAAAAATTCCTTTCATATAAAATGTGAGTTGTGATTTTTCTTCTTTTTTTTTTTCCTTTTAACATAATCACAAAACTCCAGTATCCAAGACTGAAAAAAACATCATATATTGTTAATCTTGCCATAAAAGCCACAGCAGCAGCATTCCTCTCTCAGACACCACTGCTTCTCTCTCCCTTTTTACCCTCAAAAACTAAACAAAAACACCCTCTGCACAGCTTTTGTTCTTGATAATTTTATTTTGGTGGTTTTCATGCTACATAAAAATTAGTTTTTATATCAAAAAATTATTCACAATATTTCCAAAATAGTTCAAGTTTTTTTTTTCCTTTTTGTGTTTTTTAAATATTTTTAATGTATTTTCATTTCTTTTTTTTTTTTTTTAACTGCAGCTAGGGTTACAAAACATCCCATTTCCTCTCGCCACCACCATTTCGCTGTCAGTTCCCTTTTACATTTGTATATGTTAAAAAAAAAAAAAAAAAAAAAAAAACGAGAAAGAAAGAAAGAAAGAAAACCTTATTTTTTTATCATTTACTTGAAAAACAAAAAGTCATTTGGCACTCATGTCTCTGTGGCTCTGATTTTCACCAGTGGAGTGGCTGGAGGTGGGCGTACGTGCGCGCGCATGTGCGTGTGCAAAGGGGATGAGGAGGAGGCAAAATTTAGGCAAAGATGGTCTTAGAAGTGAATAGGGAAATATCCGCTGTGTACAACAGCCTGACGGGTGGTCAGGTTCATCACAAGATACCAACAGCTCAAGAGGAGGTAGCAGTGTTGGGCAGTAGAAGACTTACACTAGAGGTGAGTATTCCTTTTCCTTTTGGTTGATAGACTGAGCTAATCAAATGTGCTCTCAAAAGTAAATGTACATTAGTTAGAAATCAAATACAGCCAGAGTTAACCTCTGTCAACTTTGAAGATACTACCTGCCCCAACCCCAGTAGACACAGCAGTCCTCCACTGCTTCTTGCAGCCACTTCCAAGTGCCAAAGGGTGAAGGTGCTGGGCTTTCTCTTGGTGGCAAGGCATTGATATCTGGCTAGATATCCATGCCCCACCTTTAACCCATACTTCATGGCTTGTGAGACTCTGCTGGGCCCAAAAAGGCATTGTCCAAGCTGAGAGTCAGCCCTGTCCACTGGAGGCAACGCTGGACAGCTCTGGCCCAGGCACAGCCATCTTCCCGTCCGTCCCCATGGCCTCACTCCTGCATGGGGAGACCTGTGTGAGGAGGAGGCAATACAGGGAGCTGAGGGGATGGCTCAGGCCAATCCAAATCTGTTGGCCTCCTTTCTGCCTGTTTATCTTCTTTCTCCCACCTCCCTCCCATGAACTGTGAGTGAGAGGTTTCTTCTCAGCCCACTCTCCAGCCTGCCCCAAGACAAGTGCAAGCCAGAGGGTGATCACTTTGGGCACCCATGGCCTTTAGGCCAGGCTCCTCAGCAGCCACCAGACCCCTGCTCTGATTGTCACCACAGAAATCCCCCCAAAAGGACCTTTCTCCCTCTCACAATGGCAATTCCAAATGGAGTCAGGAGGGAGGGACCCAGGGGTCAGACTCCCTCCTTGCCTTCTCCCCACCCCAAAGCTCACTGAAGTAACACTTATTTTTAAGGGAAAAATAGAGAAAAATTTTAAAAAAAGGAAGGAAAAGAGAAGGAGTACCAAGAAAACCCACAACTCCAAACCAAAACCCACCTGTGCGTCGGTATTTGTTTGCCTTCTGTGACTCCACAGGGAAGTCAATGAAAAGCTACTGCTTCCTGAAAGGCTGCTGCCTTCTTTATAGACCAGCCCATGCCTCCAAATACAGACGGAGCCTTGGTCACTGGCAAAGAGATGCTTCAAGATAGCCCTGCCATTCAGGAAAACACGTACAAAGGAAAGATCCCAAACAGCTGAACCACACAAACAACAACTGCACAGAGCTGAGGTCTCAGAAAGTTGTATTGCTGAAAACATCTCCCTGCTCCCACTAAAAGGACTGCAGAAAACAAACAAACAAACAAACAAAAACAAACAAAAGAAATCAACAGATAATCAAGGAACGTATTCCTTCCGCATTAGAAATTTTGAAAAATGCAAAGCTAAAAAGAGCAGTTTGCTGCATTTCTGACCACATGTGAGAGAGAGCCTGCTCCAAAGATAAGAAAAGCATCCAGACAGGCAAAGAGGCCTCCAAAGCTAGCAGCTTTCTTTGATAACATCCACACTAACTGCTGTCTAGTGGGGAAGTTGTTTCCTACAAGCACCTCTTGAAGGCTCCAGCTTGCTAGGAGCTTTTAGGTGTATAGCATGTTGGTAATAGTTACAATACATAAATACACACGTACGTATACACACACACACATATATCTTCTCTTCCATAAAACACAAGCCTGGCAGAGCACAGGATACAATGTGATGGAGAGGAAAGAGCAGCTGAACATGGAATAAAGCAAAGGAGGTGAATGGATGCAATCTAGTTGAAGGAGTCACTGGCGGCCACAGACCATTATGTTACATTTTCTATATATAAATAAAAGGAAACCATTAAGAGCCCCGATGACACCAGCACTAATGGTCTGGTGAAGCAGACTTTAGATGAGGCACTAGTCCCCAGGTCTTGCTCTTTCCTCATCAGATTAATCATGACATCTCTTCATCAGGTCCTGATTGTCTTTTCTGGTTGCTGACAGAAGACAGCAGTGTCTTGTCAGCAGTTTGGCCAGTTAAAGTGCTGTTCTGGTTGGCACTGTAGGGCCCTCCCAACAAGTTTTTCTCTCTGGTGCTACCAGTGTAGAGATCTCTCTTGGGAAACGAATGGGATGGAGGATGGCTGCAGAAGGTTCGCTCTCTCCCATACTTCTTATATACTGTCTCCTCTGAAGAAACTGAATTGCCTCAGAACTTGGGATTTGCAAGATCCCTACACAGCTACAAGAAGCAACTGTGAAATTCTTCCAGGTAGTGGGTGTGGGAGATAATCTAACACAACTCGGATTCTGCCTATATCTGATCCAGAAGCAAGAAAGGACAGGCTAGTGCTTGCTTGCAAGTGGAATTACAGTGTTTGCATTGCCCTGGAAAGCAGCAAAAAGAAAGGCAAGATAGCCTCTTGTTTTAGTCACAGGGCAGGGTTGGCTAGACATCTTTTGACTTTACCAGTCAATGCAGGTTTGTCTTCCTGCTCCAGCTACCGGTTAAGGCCTAAGTGGGTAATGAGTGTGGCACAATGGTTTGAAAATATGGCACAGTGGATTCAGCACATAAGTGAGTGAAAGCATGGAATAAGTTTCTGACGCTGTATTCAAACCATCTCCAGGAGGAGTCTGCGTCCCAGCTTTGTCACAGATTCAGACTGGTCCTCCAGAGTCCTAACAAAGCAGCCATACCAGGGCTCACCAGATAAGCAAGAGCAACAACAGGGCTCCCAAGGTACTTATGGGTACCCATCACCTGGCTTTAGCAGCATACGGCTTCAAACACTTGTCATTTAGCTCAAATATGCGTACACACCTAGGCACACATACAGGCTGTGGCACCACATACACAAATGTGAACAAGCTGCATAAATACACATATCACTATGAACCCACCCCTGTCCCCCAACAAGTAGACACATGCAAGAAATACAGACAAGTAGCAACAGGCATGCAACATACACCTGGTGATCCCAAACAGAGGGAACCCCTCAAAGCTATATTCAAGCAAGGTGAGTTCCTGGGAGATGAGTCCTGGCAAAATGCATTGCAGGAAGAGGCCCACACAAGCAAGAAATCCACAAAGAGCATTCTAGGCATCTAAACTCCCCAGCAGCTTCCCCAAAGCTCCTCAATTTTCACAGGAGTTTAGCTGCCTGTGTTGATAGATCTGGTTACAAGGCCTGTAAGGAAAGCAGCAGGAGAAAGCACAAAGCTATCATCTTATCCCCTTAGTTAATGTTTGTCTGTTCAGAAGCAGGTATGATCTTTCTCCAGGTGACATGGAACTTGCCAGCCACTGCTCACGGGTCTAGACAGAAGTCCCATGGGACAGATGTGTTCTCTCCGGATCCCCTACAGATGCTGCAGGTATGTCATGTTTATGGCACACTGAATAAACAGAAAGGAGCCTGGTGACACTGACAAAGGTAACTCAGTGTTTTGGCCAGAAGCTAATTTATGAAATGTACTCCCAAGGAGATGGCTGCCATATAGATGCACATCCTTGGAGTAGCACCAGATGGGCCAGTGTTTTCTGACTTCACTTGTGTTTAGAGTTCTACAAAGACTCATGAAAATAAAAGTCTCAAATACACACCTCCTCCCAAACTGATGAGTATTTGCAGTCATTTATTCACAAGTATAGGGGCCGCTGTAGATCACACTGGGAAAGCCATGTCAAGGTCACAACAAGGGCACATGAAAGGTACACCTACCCTGCTCATTCCTCTCAGCAAAGCACCATTTCCATTTAACTGCAGAGGTTTTTCCCACCCAGAAATCAGAGATTTAGAGTGACTAAGAGTTGGTAGAAGCATCCAGGAGGAGACTGCTGCTCTTGATAACCTTTGAGTATACCTTTTCCATTGTCCATATGCTGTCATACGGTACAGCTCAGACCCTCAGAGACATGGCAATACACACACATACACAGAGACTAACTGACCCTTTCTCAGATTGTGACCAGCAAGCAGATTCAAATGTCTTCAGGGATAAGCAGCCAGTGTCATGGATGGTAATCTCAGCCTTTGGGGGATGGTGGGCCAATGGAAGTTCAATAAGGACCAATGCAAGTTTTCCGTAAGGGAGAGAAGGAGGTGCCTTGGCATCTGCCTAGAGCCACTACTGGTTTCACACTGTCTCTGACTGAGTATTTACCATGTCACACTGCTACTCTGTTCCCTAACTGGTGTGGTGCTAGAACACAAATCCTAGTTATCTAGTATCAAGCACAAGCTTATATTGACTTATCAGGCTCAAAGGGACAAAATACTACTAGGTACTCACTCCCAGGTTTGGAACAGCGGAACATCATGTAGGTGTTTAGAATCCAGTGGCCTCTAGTCAATAAAGGAAGGGATCCCTGTGCTTCTAAAAGATAGCATACTCCTTTCCAGCAGCCTTGCTTGACTGACGTAGATTAAAAGGAAAAGACTCCACTGAGCCTGATGTGCGTCAAAGTGAACTGAATAAAAACTATTTCTGCCCCTGCTCTAAACTCACCAGTCAGCTACCAAGCAAGGAAGGACTTTCTCATGGCTTTCTCAGAAAAGACAATTTTGCTGCTTCCTTGCACTGATTAATTTGCCAGACTGATCATTTCTTATTCCTTGAGTGGGTAAGAGTAGAACTCCACCTCAGTGAAAGAGACAGAAGTCAAAAATAGCTACCAAATATCATAATCTAATGATCTAGTCAGGGCTAGAATTTTCCAGGAGAGAAGTAGGGTCCTGCCCTTCACTATTCTGCACAGCATTGCACAGTCCAATGAAGACAACAAAGCAACAAGACAGTAATAAGAAGAGCAGAGTGGGCAAATAGCCAGCATAAGTCATTCTGAGGGAAGAGGCGCTGAGATGAAATTGGAGAATCAGGATGTGTAAGATGGGAAATAAGTAGATAAGAGGCCAGGGAGATGAAGCAGTAAACTGGAGTGATCAGAACACCTGAAAATGAGGTTCTGCTTGGAGGAAGGACACAGAATATCTAAATCAGAGGAAGTAAAGTGGGTAAGGATGGCACAGAGGGTCCAAGATGGTACCATCTCATCTCCTCTCCCACTGGTACAGAGAAGGCCATAAAAAGAGGGAGATGGAAGAGTTGGTCAGGAGGAAATGAAGGCCCAGAGAGAGATCCCTGTAGCAACAAATGTATTCTGCTGACATCTAAGAGAGAGGACAACAGGGACCAGGGAAGAGAAAGTAATCAAAAAGCATAGCACATAGAGAAGGAAACAGCCCTGTGCCTCACACAAACAATCCCTAGCAATCAACACTGCTTTTATTACAGGAAATTATTAACACCCTCTGCTACCCACCACCCCTCACCAATCCCAAACCTCCCCTGTCTGGGGACCCTTTCTCGGCACACACATATAA
Source organism: Gallus gallus (assembly GCF_016699485.2). Taxonomy (NCBI): domain Eukaryota; kingdom Metazoa; phylum Chordata; class Aves; order Galliformes; family Phasianidae; genus Gallus; species Gallus gallus. The sequence continues at coordinate 48,503,776 of NC_052532.1, forward strand.
CATCCAGATAAACTTTCTGAACCAGCAAAAGCAACCACTGAAACAACTTCAAACACCACAGACCAATAAAACCACAACTTAGAAGTTAACTTTCCCAGCCCCCCCCCCATGCCATTATTTAATAAGGAAATACTGTACAGATATAAAAACCACCCTTTTCCCAACCTGAATATAATTGCTTGAGTTAATTTCTGTACATATATACATATATATTTACACAATAATGCTGCAGTCAAGAAAGCAGATGATGTAAAAGTCACAAAGTGAATACATAAATTAAATAACTACCAGCAGAATCTTAGGAAAGATCGCGTTGTTTCTACTTGGCAAAAATGCACTGTGGGACAGAGTAATTAAGCATACTGCAATGTACCGTGTGTGTGTGTGTGTATGTATGTGCGTACAAGCGCACAAGCCTCACAGCTTCCTGCTGTGCCAGGCTTGTTCACAGGTGTTTCACTTCCCCAATACGTTTCATATGTATGCACATGCCCAGAGGAACCCCTGCCCCACAGTATAGAATTTGTCTGACCCATTGGAGTGCATACCAGTGTTTGCTGTTAGCCTTGAATGGCAGGAGGCCAGCAGAGTAAAAGATGTGTAGCTACTAACACATTGCAGAGGCCTTCCTTTACCTCAGCACCAGGAAACTGTACCCTTGGCATCGGCAGACCTGAGTCCTGCTCTCCGATACACAGTTTTACTGCCTTTTTCATACACAGGCAGATTCACACTGTGTCCTTTTTGTTGTCAGCAGCGACAGAAGGGTGCCAGAACTCACTCAAATGGTATGGCTAGGAGAGGAATTTGGGAATGCAGAAGAGATGAAGAAAGAACTCAAAGCCAATCGCACAGGGTTTTTTTTGTTGTTGTAGTTGTTACCGTTCTAATGGCAGACACCCAGGTCTGTCTGCAGTCAGCACCAGGGAGGTCCAGAGAGCCCGTGATGGGGATGAAGCAATAGCATTCATATTGCCAGTGAGACAGTCAGCGCCCCAGTTTGCCTTTGAGGGGGGAGGAAGGAGGGAGATACAGGTATATAGGTGGGTGAATGCAGCGAGGGTCTATGGCTTGGAAATCTATTTGGCTGCAAATTGAAAATAAGCCCTTGTGGGGACAACAATCAAGTCCCACTAGTTACTATCTCAATGTGCCCTGCAGCATCCAGCAGCATGGTAGGTGTGTTCCAGGTGGACACGCCAGGTGTGTTCAGCAGCAGGGAAGCACTTATGGGAAAGAGTGGGTGCAGACAGGGATTGTGGCTTGGAGTCTGTCCCCATACATTGCCAGCAATCCAGCTCCTTTCTTGCACACGGCTCCCAGAGGCTTCTGCCAGGCATATGCCACAGAGAGGCAGCAGAATTGGACCCTACCCTCTGCCAGCTTGAATTGAGCAGGAAGGGTGAAGTGAAAATCCTTAGAGAAGCAGCACAAAGAGTCAGCGCAAAGTCCCTTCACCAACACTCATCTTTATCTCCTCCCCTTTTTCTTTTCGTTTTGGCAACCGAAAATACGTGGGGAAGTGCAACCTCCCACCCTTCTCCACAGGAAGAGCTCATCAAAGGTTGCTTGACTGGAGTGGAGGATGTGTGAAAGGCCTAAGTCTGATCATTGGCTGTGTTCCCAGGTTTGCTTCCATCTGTTGATAAGCAATGGAGGTGGGAGGATATGCCACATTTGATAGAAAGCTCTAAAGCAAAGGCTTGCCTATAAAGATCCCTGAGGTATCTCTTATCACTCTAACCTGTCACCGTCATCATCTATAGTCTACATCTCCCCCTCTCTCTTTTGCTGACAATGTTGCTGTGAGAAACAACCCTGATTTGAAGGTACAAAGGGGCTTTATTCAAGATGGATGCTAGTGTCTTCTTGGAGTGAGTAGCTCAGCATCAGTATATATTACTGAAGAAGTCAGAAGCAAAGAGGGCCATCTTGGCATTTCTTAACTCCTCCACCAAATCTTTCAGGACCACACAAAGGAACCTTCCTCCCCCATGCGCTGGAAATTGAAATAGCAATTCCCTATGGGCAAAGTTCATACTTGCATATTGCTGATCATTTTGAACATACTGGGGTTCTCACCTGGAGAGTTCTGATGACGTATGCTGGATATCAGAGAGAACAGGGTGTTTTTTTACCGAGGTGGCGGGGCCGGTGTGCTTCATTATCTCCACTGATAACAAGTCCTGACTGCAGCTCCTCTTTCCTATTTATGAGGTGACAAGGTGAGTTCTGATTGTGCCCTCCCTGGAAGGCATGATGGGAGACGGGACTGCTACAGTAAAAAGCTGGTGTGAATTCCCCAAGAAGGTTTACGATGAGGAGATCCATGGCTGCAAGTTCTACCTGCCAGATGCATTCCGCTGTGCGTGACACATCCCTGACATACATATATTTTTAATATTTCCTCCATCTCCTTCATACACATCCTCCTTCAGCTGAGTACCTACACTCCGGTACCACTTCAGAAGAATGTGGTTCATGAAATACCTCTCAGAGAGCCATGCCTGGAACTAGACTGAGGAGGCAAATGTCAGAAACACTGCCAAAAGCGCCTAATCTTTCCCAGGAGGCTGGCTGCAAATATACAGTAGAGGTCACACACCTGTAGAGGACACAATGATTTTTGATCATTATTCATGTGTGCAGAAACGTTCAGAAAGGGGAAATGATCCCAGCCACTGCCCCCAGAAAATTCTGGTGTTTCTACAGGAGAGAGAGGGAAATGGCAAGTGAGGAGATGTGGAATTTTGTCAGGCTCTGGTATGAAATCCCGTTCTTTTCATGACAGGTAATAAACAGCACATGGGTGGTATTCTAGTATAGACAACACCTGCTGCTAATATTACCTGATTGATTCACTTGAATACTTAGAATGAAAATACACCAAATCTAAAATTCTAAATATATAATCAGAGTTTAATAACATCATTGGTTTATTTTCTGGATTATGAATTACACCCTCCCCCCTCCCAGCCCCTCCCCTTCACCTCTGTTCCAAAATTTGTTGACCTGTCAGAACTAAAATAAACAAAGCAACCAGAAAAGATCACTTATAGAGAAAGGAATAACCTGATGGACACGTGGCCTAATTTATTGTGGGAGAAGGCAAAACACCAGACTCCTGTAGTTAGACCAGTGGTTCAGTCCAGAATTTCCAGTTCTTCTTTTCTGGTTGCCCTAGAGCATTCATTTGAGTGGTTTGTGGCACAGTTAATATTTGCAGAGCACTCCCAGTGTTAACAGTGCTACACAGTATCAACACTAGATAATGATTTTGGCAAACTATCATTTGCCAATCAGTGGAACAAGGGACAGACCAGCTTGGAGAAAATACGAACCAACTTTCACCCTGGAACACAAAAATCAGAACCTTTAAGAAGAGATTTGAAAAAAGTTCCATTAACTTCTTTTTGGTTTGTTTTCGGCTTAATTTCCCTGCAGAGCCACCCTCCAGGTTTCCTTGTTCCAGGTGGGGAGGGACGTAAAGTACTGAAATAACCACCAATGAGATTAGCTGCCCTTGCCAGCTGTCAAGTTCCCCCCCAAGCCCTTAGGAAATAACCAGAAATTCTCACGAGCTTTCCCAGGTCCAAGATTTCTAAACCAATGTAGCATTGGAGAAGTCTCTTAATGTCAAGTGATGGTCCAACCTGAGCGGCCAACTTGATGGTTCACCCCACCACTACTAAGACAGCGTAGTGCCTTGAGGCTCAAACTCCACAGAGAGATGCTGGTACAGAGAGTTTATATGCAAAAAGGAATTGGGGGTGTTCCCATCAAAACATGAAACCCTGCTGGCAAGGCTTGAAGTGACGTTCCGGCGTCTTCCATTCATGAAGATAAGGTGACAGGGCGATACGGGGGGCCTAGGGGTACACAACACACGTGTTTTTTTTTTTCCTCTCTCTCTCTCTCGCTCTCTCTCTCTTCCTCATTCATACGGCCTCGACCCGCGTAAACCGCTTCCAAAAACGCAGCCTGAAAAGTCGTAGAAAACAAACAGAACAGAAACAAACTCCCCTCCCTCCCACCCCACGACCTGAATATTCACGAGAAGAGAAACACCAATTTATACAAAAACGCAATAAAAAAGAAATATTTACAAATGAAAGGAACGCCTTCTTGGTGGCCGCTGTCAGAGGCATCTGACAGGCTGCCGTGTGTTCTGGATTGCAGATCGCTCTCTTAATTTGTTTGGTTTCTTTTCTTTTTTTTTTTTTCCTTTTTTTTTTTCTTTTTTTCCTTTTTGTCCTTGTAATGAGAGAAGAGGGAAAGAATAAGAAGTTCCCTTACCCCAAAGACCAAGGGGTGGCATTAGAAAGACTCTCCCCCTCTTCCCTCCTCAATTTCCTCAGTGAAATCTAAGAAAATGTTCCCTTCACAGACCTTGCCCACCCTCTCCTCACACTCTTTGACTTTACAGGCAAATCTCACCCTCCCCCCACCCCAGCTCTAAAAAATAAATAAAATAAATAGGTAAATAAATAAAAGGCCTTCTGTTGGCTTAAAAAGAGAAAGATAAGATAAAATCAACCAGGGTGCGGTGAGGAATGCGAGCGAGGTGGCTTTCAGCTCCAAGAGGCTCATAAAGGGGCTGCCATCTCCATTCAGTCAGTCCCCAGGAGTGTCCCCATGCCCTCAGCACAGGGTTCTCTCAACCCTCTCCCTGGCGAGCCATGGTAACCGTGACACTGGGACAGACTTGGGAGAAACAGGAGGGGCTCTGCCACATCTCCGGATGAGAGAGGTTGGCCCATGCCCTACCTCAGGAAAAAGAAGACATATGAAGAGGGAGTTCAACTTCTCACTCCTACCATTGCTCCCTTTCTGTTAAGTTTAACTTGCATCTAAAATGATACAGTGGAAAGAAAAAACACTCCTATCGATACTATATGCACCAGGAAAGCTGTCACTACAACTGCAGGGATGGGAAACCCTAGGCTATTCCAGCTTTGCACTTGTGCTAGTATCTCTCTCACACACTGAGGCACACGTACACGTACACACACATCTCAGCCTTGCATGTCTTGTCTTCAGCCCTCAGCACAAGTTCCTGTGCTCTCTGGCATTTATTCAAGCACACCCATTGCCAGGAAGACAAGCTGTGTACTTCCCATGTACATTCAATAGTAAATATACATATGTATTTCCCATGGGTGCGAACACCCTTTTCCCATTTCCACGTGTCCAAGGAGGCATCAAAACAGTCCACCAACACCACTGCCACCACATGCACCTTTTCATGTGGCTTTTTTTTTTTTCTCTCTCCAGCACCATGCCACCATTGGCAGAGGACACCCCATTCCTTTCCTTCCATCCTGCTGGCCAAGGGTGGGGAGGGCAGAAGGATGAAAACATTTCTTGTCCTGCTCTCCTTGCTAAAGAACATGCCAAAACAGGCTTGGTGTCCTCTGAAGAGACAGTGACAAAACTCCCCACCTTTCCCTACTCTTTAGCTCTGTTCCACTGTGTGTTATCCAGACACCTTATAGGATTGTGAGTTTATTTTGCTTTCTCCACAGACATTTCAAGTATAAATTCATTGTATATACTCGCGTATAGGCTAACCCATACTAAATACTGCTCCCACCCTTGAAGTAAACCACAATTAGTGAGCAATTCATAGCTAAAAAACCAACCCTGCTTCCCTTTCCCCAAATTCCTTTCGTTTCAGTGCAAAACAGCATCCTGTCAGAGCTCCCAGAAGCCCCCCTGATTCAAGGGTTGCTCTCCCAGACTCAAAACCCATTTCCTTTTCAGCTCTCCCACTGGCCTGTCACAGATTCAATGCCTGTAATAGCCACAGTGAAACCACTCACCATACCTGCAAACAAGCCTTCTCTCCCTCACCCCACATCTCCCAGCAAACGATTCAAAACGTCAGCGGAAAATTCTCAGCGTATACGCAAATATATATATATTTCAGCCCTAAACCCCCATAGTCTTCACAAAATAATGTAACAAGAACCTCAGTATACCTAACATGTAAGTGCATCATCAAGTTAGTCATGTTATTCCTCCTACACTTTCTCCACGTCTTCAAACATCACTCTTTTCTAGGCAGTTTCAGGAAGAGTTGCCTGAACAAGCATATTTTCCTGCATGTCCATTACACTTCTTCTGCTGTCTCCTCCTTGCCACATGTGTGCATGCACATGCCTTTCTCTGCTGGGAGTCAGCAAGAGTGAAATGCTAGAATCACTATTGCTCCCCCTCACCCCACCCTTTCCCTGCCTTCTTCTCCCCCTCGTGAAATCACGAATGAGGACATCCAACTCCAACGTCACTGTAAAGTGCAATGGCCAGGAATGGAGGAGAATGGGAGGAGAGAGAACATGGAAAAAGAGATAAAAGGGGAGGGGTGGGAAAGAGGAGGAGGAAGAGGGGAAACCAAAGAGGTGGCACTTGTCACCAATGCTGTACTACTCAGAACTCCAGTATCCCACAAACTAAGGATGACCAGGGAGAGTAGCTGATGGGATCGATCCCACCCCACCCTCCCATGCTCCACATCCACCCCCAGTCCCTCCCCATGCTCCTTCCTTCTCACTCAAACGTCAGACTCAATACTGGAGAGTTTCTCATAAACATGCCCGTTGCTGGAGCCATTGAAAGCCCTGGGGTTTTTGTTGTTAGGCACACAGGGGTTGGACTGGTTCCCTATACAGATGTCCTTCTGGAAACGGGCTGGCACAGCCCCATGAAGGGCTGAGACCACCGGCTTGTTGGTGGTGACGATGGCTCGGAAGTCTGGCCTGGCTTTGGGCCCTCCTGCCACCACAGGCTGCCTGAAGAAATAAGATTTGCTGCCGTGGAGCAAGCATTGGTCATCCCCAAAAGTAGGGATGAAAGGGTTTTGGGTGACCCTGTCAGGGTAGAGCGACTTGCTGAGCATGTATCCTCCGCTGCTGCCGGGGTTGTTGTGGTGGTGGTAGCTGGTGGCGGGCACTGAGGACTTGTTGTTGGCAAAGGTGGTCTCACTGGCTGGCATCTCAAACATGTGGGCGTAGGGGCTCCCCTCCAAAAAGCGACCCTTGTCCTTGAGGCTGACGCTGCGAGGGGCCAGGGCCGAGTCATCCTTTTGCAGGTCCACAAAGGTGTCATAGGAGTGCTGCCGGCGGAGCTTGTTGCGGTTCTTCTTCTGCACCTTGGAGGCAGAATTGGAAGGGCTCTGAGGATATTTGGAGGAGGAGGTGGCACTGGTGGCCACGGGCACAGGGGCAGGTGGCTGGTCCAGCTCTTGGAGAGAGTTGTCCTCACTGATGTCATACAGGTTGCCTGCTTTCTTGCAGGCCTCACACCGGATGCAGGCCTGGCGAGTGGAATTCTGCCCCACCACTGACGGCGTGTAGTTGTGCACCTTAGAAGGGCAGCTGCGGCAGAAATTAGCCCCAGACCGGTCCTCCCAGTCTAGGTTGGTCAGATTCTTCTCCCAGGGCGCCGGGACCCCGCTCACAACACCATGCTTGTGCTCATTGCTTCCGCCAAACTCACCCGAACCGTGCTTATGGTGGGCTCTGTTTGTGCAGGATCCACTTCCTCCTCCTCCTCCTGTGTCCCGCTTAAACTCATCTCCACGCTCTTTGTAGATATCTGTCAGGTCCACATGTTCCCAGTGTGGTGAGTTTTCCTTGGCCCGAAACTGGTCCAGGTAGAAGTCCCGTAGCCCTTCCTTGTCCCTGAAGTAGCGTTTGTGGTCGGGCGAGCGGGGTGGGCGCCGGCGGTAGGCCAACTCTATCTCATCGAACTCCCGCCGGGACTTGGCAGAGGCTGGACGCTTCTTCAGGCTGTCCTTGTACTGCTGCTTCCGCCGCTTAGCTGCATTGCCTTCAATGTTGCCATAGGTAACTGTGTGAGTGGAAATGTCAGAGACGTCTGAGCGGATCAGGTCATCGTGGGCCCCGCTGCCCCCATAGCGGTCACTCTTGAAGGAGAACTTGCCATAGAGGTCACCCAGCTGGCTGTGCTTGGCAGGGGGCAGCCCCAGGTCCAAAGGCTTCTTCCCGATGGACCGCGACTGGGCGTTGAAAGGTGGGTTGTCACAGTCATAGAGCCCATCGATGGAGCTGGTGCTTCCAATGCTGTGGGGACGGTGGTGGTGGTGGTAGTGATCCTGATATACATTGCTGTCCTTCAACTGGAGGTTGCCAAAGGTCCTCTCCACCTCACTAATATAGTCACTAAATAGATTCTCCTCGCATGGGGGGTTGTTGTAGGACTTGCAGTCTGAGTGGGTGAAGCTGCGGCGGTGTTCAGAAATATCATAAACCGATGATTCGCGGCGGATGAAGTCCAGGGCACTCTGCGGTGAGCCATTGACCCCTGACAGGTTGGCCATGTTCTTGGCTGTCCGAAGCAGGCGGAGGATGTTGGAATGGGTGTTGTTCATAGTCGCTGTGGGAGAGTTCATTGCTGACTGGCGTTCCTCAATGGCCACACCATGAATGCAGCTGTAGATACCCTGAAATGAGAGAAAGCATGAAGTTGAGTGGTCCTACGAAGAATACACAGAAGGAAATGTAGGCTGGAAAGCACCCTAAGCAGCAACAGCACATTCCTATAGGGCAGAAAAGATTGTCAGACTTCCATTGTGATATGCAAGCAAATGAGATGAAGCCAGACCTATTCCACCAACCCTAACTCTTCTGCCAGTCTTTCTTGCCCTTCGCATTTTTTCTTTCCCCTCTATTTATCCTCCTTTTTATCATATCATATCTGAGGAATGCAGGAATAACTGCTAGTATCCATAAGAGTCACTTACATTTAGTAGGTATAACATAGAATTGCAGATGAGGAAAATAATATCCCTGAGAATGAAAACATCCAGACAAAGGATTCTGCGTGGATGAGAGGAAGGTCTGTTTTGCCCCTTGAAATTCATCTGGACATCAGTGAATCAACATGACAGGAACTATCGTAAAAAGGGAACAGCTTCATTTGTCATAAACTTAGCTACATTAATCACCAGTACGGATTAGAAAGGAAACAGAGCGCAGGACTGCTGAACAGGTATTTAGTTCTTTTGCATCTGGTTGAGAATGGTACAATAGAATTTTTAATTGCATCCTATTAAATTTAGCAGTGATAACAAGCTCCAAATTGATATCCGTGAAAGTGAAAGTCCTCTATTCAACCTCAAATCAGACAGCAGAAGTGCCTGATTCCTCCACATTCTCCACTAGCTCATTTCATCCATGATAAGACTGTTTGCAAGGGCTACTCCAAGGAGCAGAAGGAAAGCAGTTCATTTCTTCCCTAGCCTACCAAATGGAGCATGCTGATTAATGTCAATAGCAAAATGGACACCACCACATCATGTTACCATGTTTTTTCAGCAGCTAGCAGTTGATTAACTCTTTTCAGACTTCCCACCAACCTGGACCAGGTCTAACAGATAACTCCAGACTGAAAAGACCTGTCTTCAGTTAACGATCATCAAATACAGTCCCCTATCTCATCTCTAGACTAAAGCAGGTTAAAAACTAATGACACAGAAGAGATTGTGTCCCCGCGTTCAAAGGCTTTGTCGTTTTTTCTCAACAGTATGTTATGCTGCAACTATATAGTCCTTGTACAATCAAAGTTAACTCTGTTACAAGAGATACTGAGGTCAAAAATGCTGAGATTTGACCTCACTTCAGAAGAGATCAAGAGAGTAGACCAATGACAGAAAGAAGAAAGAGAAGCTCCAAATGAGACGCTGCTATCTACAGTAATAGCAGGAAGATGACTCAGAAATTACTAGAATCTACTTTAAATGTAAATACTATCCCCTAACGCAGATTTGCATAGAGCAATTGCTAAGTTCATGCGGTCATCCTCTCTAGAAGGATTTCTGCATGGCTTAGTGCAAGGCTTGTGGTTAGGGACTTCTGAATGTCCATGATAGAACAATTCTAGTAAACACAGGTTCAGGTGAACAGATGCAACACAGAAGACAATGAGAAACTCCTGAATTTCTAGCCATGTTAACCAACATTACTTGACTTATTGTCCCCAGATCTGGCCTGCTTACATCTCATTTGGGAAGGAGCAGACTATTCCAGATCGCTTCTTCTTATATTGCATTTTCAGTTCCATATGAAATTTCCATTTCCATGACCATAATGAGGCAGAGACCAGAGATGACAGAACAGTAAATGCTCTTGTTACATTAACAGAAGAAAGACGGCAGCTTTTACACTGCAGACCATCTCTCTGTAACATCTGTGTGTTTGACAGTCTGGTGGATTTCCCCATCGACAGTACCTAGAACCATCTGAATAAATCCTGATTGACCCTGTTTCTCTCCGCTAGCTAACAACACTTACCCTGCTGATGGAGAAGACCACACCAGGCTTGCCAGAGCAGACACCCATGAAGCAGTGGCGGAACTGCCAGTAGAAGAGATGTTCACAGATGAAGGTGATGAGACTGAGGGCCATAGCTGCTCCCAGCATGTAGAAGACACCTGCCATGTTATCTATATCCAGCTGGCTGCTCATAACCTCATTCTTCTCATTGTGACAAATGCCAGTGAGCCACAGTGCTTCCAGCTCCTCCATCTCCCCTTTAAAGACACAAAGAAGGAAAGAAACACGTTAGCCAGCCCTGCAATCATAGAATCATAGAATGGTTTGGGTTGGAAGGGACTTTTAAGACTATCTCATTCCAACCCCCCTTCTATAGGCAGGCACACCCCCTACTAGATGAGGTTGCTCAAAGCCCCACCCAGCCTGGCCTTGAATGCCTCCAGGGAGCGGTCATCCACAACCTCACCAGGCAACCTGTTCCTATGTCCCACCACCCCCACAGTAAAGAATTTCTTCCTAATATCTGCCTGTGGATCTCATGCTGAGGTAGTCTGAAAACAAGAAGCATATCCAACTGCTCTTCTAATAGGGGTAGATGCAGTTAGTCACAGGGAAGGCAATAGGATTTTTCTACAGACAGATCTTAGGCACAAAGATCTGTACTGCACAACACAACTATCTACAGCTGTCTACTATAATTTCCTGAACAAGTTGTCCACCACATAACTGAAGACCTCACCTCTCTTCACTTCCACTTTCATAATAGGTCAACAAAGGGAAAATTAGTGACTGATGCTGTTAAACAGAAACGAGCCACTTTTAAATGAAAACACTGCCAGCTTAAAATTCAAAATGATGATTTTTTTTTACATCAAAATGTCTGATTTTTGAATTTGTTTCCATCGTATCTACAGCTCATTAAAATGAGGTGTAATGTTCCCTAAAATATTTTTTGTATTTTTACCTGCTTTTCTTCCCTTGAATTTTGTCTGAATGTGACACTTCCAAGCCCTCTGACCAATGAAAAATATTACTAATTTGTATTAGCTAGAAACAAATGTTCTGTAGTCTAATTTCATACCCCACTTCCTCTCATTATGGTATTTTCAGGAGAAGGGAGAGAAAAACACATATGCGCACACACATACTGAGACATCCAGAAACAAACTAATTTTACAGGTTGGCAGTTCTTTTCATGCTGCTAGGGAAGTTAGCATTTCACAATTTCAACATTCGGTCTGGTGATGGGGAAAAAAAAATCCATATGCTTATATGGCATCATAGTTCACTCTTAAAAGAATTATGGAAATCTTACGTTTTTTTCTGAAACGACACTTATTAGGCTATTCAAGAGATGGAACACCCTATCTGTCAGGTGGCCAATATTATGATGAAGTATATCAGAGCTTTGTTCTTCTCATATTTACTATGCCACATGTTATTTTCAGATTTCAGGGAAAAAAATGCTTATAAATAAAATAACCTGTGAATTTTACTTTTTCTTTTTTTTTTAAAGAACTCAGAAAGGTGTAATATGTAGCACAGAAAGAGAAAACCAGGAAAACGTTTTCTAAAAAGAATTTCTTACCCCCTGAATATCTTTTTTTGATAACACTTCTTTCTCTGTTATTGACAAGATGAATGAAGTAACTATAATGTTCTTTTTAAAAACTCAGCCCAAAGTATACTTCTGAGTCTCAAATTCTTCCTTGGTTGGTTGGTTGGTTTACGAGATTTGGGGAAATCTGAATTAACTTTTTCATCCATATATAATCAGCTTTTTTTTCCTCTAAACTCTGCATGGCTTGATCCTGTCTAGAATTAAGTATGGGGCAACAACGGAAAGTGCAGCACTGTTTGTGGGTTTGGTCATGGCAAAACTCCAAAGGTAGAGAAAAGTTCACAAAAGAAAACTTGATTTCACACGACATTCTCCTCATCAAAATATTGCTCATACACACATCTGAGCTGATTCTATGAAACCAGTAATGCTTTTGAAGTTGCTTTTGATGATATCCTGCATCACAATATAGAACAGGTGACATTCTACACATTTCTGGTACAACGTCTTTAACAAATCCTTATGATAATCTCCTGTTCTCAACATGGATCTGAAACACCAGAGCTGGCAAGATAGAACACTGTTCCATACATGCAAAACTTATCATTTCTTAAGAAAACTCCACCTCCTCTTTTTCTTGTCACTTACCATCTCCAAAAAGCTGTAGAATAGCAAGATCAACCTGGCGCTTCCAGCCTGAGTCCTTTTGGATGGCAATGCCATAGCCTGTGGAGGCAAACACTTTCCCACTCCCGATTGTCACCAGCTTGCAGCCTTCATCTCTGCCAGCCATGTAATTCAGCACTGCTGCATCATAAATGAAAGCATCCAACTTCCTGCACAGGTGCAAGAAACAAGAAGTGTATAGCACAGAGAAGATACAATCTGTATGAGTGCAAAGGTGCTCTCTGCTAATTAAGGCAGAAATTAACCTCTTCCAGATAGAGTACAATAGGTTGCACCTTCAGAGTTAACTAAAATCTGAGCCTAGAATCTGTTTGCAGGTGAAACTAGATTATAAATGAGGTCTGTCTATTTCTCTCTGACTCTTTGATAATTGTCATTTTTGTACTGAAAGGAAATCTGGAGGGCAAACACAGTGCAAGATAAAGATGAATTAAAAAAAAGTCCAAGAGATCTACAGTCCTAAGAATAGCTTACGTTTCTGCACTGTCTTTCATGTGAAAAGAACCTAAAATACTTCATAAAATATATCAATATTAGACAGCATAGCCGAGCTTGCAGTAAAGAAAAGATTTTCTCCAATTCAAAGTGCCGGCATGACTTAGCGGAGTAAAATATATATTGTATTTCAAATTAAATGCAGCCAGGCCACTGTAACTCCTTAGTTACTGTGAAAAGTGCTACCAGATCTTTACCAATGTCAAGTGGCCATGATAACAGCTTTATGGCTTACTGTGCTAAGTAGCTCTTTGGTAAATACTGTTTAGCTGAAAACCACAAAAAGGGTCTGTTTCAACACAGTGAAATGCCCATTGTAAGCTGGGATGGGCAGACAGCACAACAGACTGATGAGAACCTTCTTACCTCAACAAATTGATTTCGGGCTTAGGGGTAGTCTCAGGGGGCTGCATCTTCTATACAACCAGAGACAGCCAATGAGTAAATCCTCCCACTAGATCTGAAATGAAGCTCTTTCCAATAAAAGACTGAAGACCTTCTACCTTACAAATTCTCACACCCACGCTACCTTTTCAATACGCCTCCTGAACATATATTGCCAGTATAGTGATTATCTCATTTCAAGTGCATATCCATGGGGAAGTCTGTCCAAGGGATGATATAAAGCCCAGATGATATCCACCACAAGTGATGAGCTCTGTTTCATCTATATATTTCCAGGAGAGAGCATATTTATTTCCTGGATGATGACTACTGGCAAATGTACCTCCCCAGGATGGCATCCAACAACGGTACAATAATTTAGAATGGGCTATGTGCCTCTGAAGCTGGCAAACAGGTTTAGGAATAGTCAGTCAATCTAATAATTAAATTGGCTGAACATCTTTGTTCGTGCTTTGGAATGAACTTTCTCACAACAGTGTGACGTTGTAAATGAGAAGGTGTTGTTTCATTTCACTAGGGCTGGGTTCTGACAACCACAGTGGGCACTTTTGGGAGGAGGCCTTTAATTATAAGGGACAAAGGCTTTCAAAGATTAATAGGGGTTTTAATTTAGCTCCTCTACAAATTCACTGCTATTAAAATAGAGTGAGATGTTCAAAGATACTTTTTGTTAATGATTTTTTCCCACATTTCCCAAATTACCCAAGGAGACACTCCTATTTAATATACTTCCTTATTATTCAAACAGCATCTTTGTCAGCTTTTGATACTAAAATATTCCAGAGAGAAGGACTACTTGCAAACTATTTGCTTCAAGCACACCTTCTAATACACTGTATTAGCTAGTGATACACTGGAGTGGGATTACTCTGACAAGGATTCTTTCAGCTTCCTGATTAACATAATCTTTTACACACAGGAGAGAAAATAGGGAATTTCCAGATGACAATGCAAAATTTTCTCAAAAAAACTTTGCCCATAGAGGTCTGTGTATTTCTTGTGTATACATGAAACAGCTTGCTGAAGCAAGGTGTTTGGGACTAATACATGTAATGCTAACATAGACAAAGGTATGATGATACTGTGTTTTGTTTTGTTTTGTTTTTTCCCCAAATAGTCTTCAAAGTATTGCAAATCCAGAAACATAAGTGTAATAATAAGAAGTCAATAATTAGAAAATAGGCTAGGAGATTCACAGAAATATTTTCCTATGTTGAGTGTGGTCTATCTACACCTTCAATCATGGAATGATAATGGATGCTCATTTTCCAAACCCCACAAAGATTTCTCAGACAATCATTCAAAAAAAATTTGGAAGAAGAAATCCTCACCCAGTCTTCAATGAGAATAGGGCATCATCCACTCCCCTCTGATTGAACTTCACCATGTAGCTGTGCATTTCAGGGTAGTTGTTGCGAATGTTCCTTTCTGTGCTGCCATTGGGAACTGTCCCAAAGCGGAAAGGGGGTGAGAAGTCATTGGGTTTCTGGAACTGTAGAAACAGAAAAAGAACATTTCTCACAATCATCCAGCAAGAAGCAGTCATCTGCATGGGAGAACACACTCTCCTTAGAGACCCTGTGCCCAGTGCAACACAGAATGTAGTTCTGATTTTACTTTCCTATCAGATGGAAAAGATTATTGAGAAGATACTACATTTCACTGTTTTCAAAGACAAACATTTCCTGTTAGTGTCCAAGAAGTGAAAATGAGCAATCTGGTCTTTTGTCCACTGTGAATAAAGTACATACATGATCAAAAACTAAGAGGAGTTTAGATAAAAGTAAAAACAAAAAAGGAAAAAAAAAAAGAATAACAATGTCTTTGCAACATGGTCAACTAAAGATTTTCAATAAAATCAATGTGAATTTTACCCACATAGTGTCATTTAGTTTCTAAGAAGTATCTATTTCCATTTTATGGACGCCTTTGCATTTCCTGATCTGACTTGAGTAAAAAAGCAATTAATGAGGAGAGATGCCGCTTTGAACAGCTCCTGCCCACTTCACCAAATAAAGGATCAGCTTTCAAACATTTGGGCAAATGTCCCAAATGAAATTCTGTTAGTGGTTGCAAGTCACTAGTAACATTTGATGCCCAGAACAGAGCTGGCAGAGTGCTCAAAACCTTTTGCTGTTCCCAAGAAATACATTCATCATAACATTCCCCTACAGTTGCAAGTCTGTGAGATTTTATGTGCCACTTGCTTAACTCAAGTCATAATCAATGCTCTCTGGGGTTTTATGAGCAGTAAAATTTAGGCTGTCAATTATCAAGACTGCTTAAAACCCCTAAAACCAGTAGATGGGAAACGACACAGAATTGTAAGCCAGGAACTGAATAAGCAGTTAAAGAAAAGATGCAAAGGTAGTTTAGATGGATGGAAGGCCCCCTCATCTCTTAATACGTCAAACAGTGCTAGTTTGGGGCTCTCAAATGTGACTGTATATTTGGATAATCTTAAGAAGCATGCTATGAACATGATAACAATCAAGCCAAACCCATTTAACGGTAACAGTTCTCTTGCCACATCTACCATGCACTGTTGTCTTCTGTGGTGGAAATGTGACTACTGTCTATAGCTACAGCTTCAAAAGCATGCTGTCAGGTCTAGCTATTAAGTTCTGCTCAAAGCTAGTCTGAAACCTGCTGGACCCAACTGAGGAGTCCAAAGCTACTAAAGCAGAATGACTCATTCAGAGCATTTCAGGAACAAGGTCAACAAGGACTTGTGCCTGTGGGTAGGCTGAAGGAACAGTTCACAGCACCAAAAGGAATTTATTGCACCTATTTCTCGAAATCAACTCATCAGCTGTGCAGGGAATCACCCCTCATATTCAGAGAATATGAGAGAGAGAGAGAATGGACTGGTTCATATGTACATATGTGCGTGTGAGATAGAGCGCATGCCCTGCTGCTTTAAGCCAGTAGGAAACATCAGATATGTTTTTTGAAGCACAGATTGGTGTATCACCAAAAAAAAGAGAGGTTTCATATAGCAGAAAATAGGCAGTAAGGTGCCTCTTATAAACTTGTCACACTCTCAAGGGATGAAGACAAATTCAAAGCTATCAAAACCTGTACTGAAAGCAAATTTTGATGGGAGAAAAATCACTGCAGCACAAAAAAAAAATATATATTTCTTACCAAGCTGGTTATAGCAGCAGCTTAGGAGACCCATCACAAGCCATTCAAGGCCAAAGAAGTACAATTTCTCTCCTGACATGCTGAAACTGGAGTTTCCAAAGTGGGCAGCCTGCTTCCACAGAGGATGCAGAACTCAAACTTCTGGGCAGAATAGGACGCCCCCATCCACAAAGAGCCCTCCAACACAGGAAAGCCAGCAGGGCAAGCAGCAGGCAAGCCTGACAAATATTCAACTTCAGCATGCCCTTTGGAAAGGCAAAAAGGGACTATAGGGTCAGGCAGACCTGTGATAGGGAAAACAACCCCTCCTCTGAACAACCCTTCGTTTTCCCCAAGTTTCAGGGCCCTCCCTTAGCACCAGCCAGCCAGGGGAAAAATGTTCTATATTTCATTTTTAACATTCTGGGCAAACAATAAATAAATGAAAACATTCCTCTTGAGGGAAAGGACTGTTTCTAGCAACTGGAAAAGCATGCTTCCAGAGAAAAAAAGCAGGTTGGTGGCTTCTGCAAACCCATGTACTATGCTGTACTGCACATTGGCTTATCATCCCTCACTCCCTGTTAATTCCTCAGTCAGAACAGATCCACAAATGCAAATTCTTCTCCACACCCCCATATGCGCACATACTTCAACCACAGAGTGGTGGACAACAAGACAGGGAACAATTGGAGAGGATCCATGTGGGACCCACAACGGAGATCTTAGCTTGCATGTCTAAGAGGAGCACACATACTCATCTCCAGCCTCCTGGGTTTGTGTTTGCGAAGCTGAAAAAAAAAAAATGATGCCCAATTGACTCCACAGTCCATGAAGCCAGAGACAAGCAGCTATTTCTCCACATTTAAGGACTAATACTGGTACTGGCGTACAACTGTCTATCAGGAAATAGTAGCTGAAAATTCCTTGTACTTCCGCTTGACAGCATGTGAGCACAGCTCAGACTAGAGATGGAAGGATCTCCAAAGAGCTCTCCAGAGCCAGAAATGGCTGCATCTTTCTGAGCTTTCTTGTGCCACACACAACTCATAGTAAAGGAGCAAGAAGGGCTGTAAACATGCCCTTGAATGGGAAAACATAGGGATTGATGGGAAAGGGGTATGTCCTCTCATGGCATTGAGGTGGAGGAATTTCTGTGGAAGAACTACAGAAGACTCATAATGAATAAGGTTAATTGGCACTGCTGTCAAAGAGTTCGGTAATGAAAGACATTCATATGGCTTTTCCAAAGGGCTGGGAGAGTGGGTCTAGCCCAAAGATGTCAGCCTCAGGAAGCAAGGACGCTTTGGCAGACTGGCCTCGGAGGACTCTGAGAGATGTGAGACAGTAGCAGAGGCACAATGCAGGTGCTATTACACGGAGACAGCCTGTGCAGAGGTAATCTGAACGCTTCAGTAAATATTGATAAAGGAATTAACTGGAGATATTGACAGAAATGGTCTGAATTTAGATTAATGAGAGAGCTCTCACATCATTTCATGTAATCATTAGCCCTGCCAGGGCCATAAGTCACAACGGCTTTGCCCCAGGCATCTGCAAACAGGAGCCATGTGAGGCTCTAGCAAAAATAAAATAAAATTAAAAAAAAAAAAATGACGATGACAGGGGAAGGGAAGATAAGCAACTGCACTGATTGCTGAGTAAACACAGCTGCAGAGAGTCACAGGGAGTGGCAAGCAGGGTCTGCACACGTAGAAGCCCTACCTCACCCCTACCTGTCCTGTCACCCAGTCCTACCTCCCTCGAGGGCACCCTGCTTGCTAGGGAACCCGAGGAGCTCGGCTGCAGCCCTGCACCCAAGGAATGCTGTATGGAGGTTCATCCCAGCTGCAGCCTCCCATTTGCTCACCACGGGATCTCAGTCGTGAGATGCTCCCCTCATACACAAGGTGACGTGACAGTCTCTCAACCATGAAAGAAGATCCCTGAGACAGCTGGCTTCACATCAAATTTAGCAGGGAGGTGGAAGCTGCAGATGGGTCCTTTCCCTGTCTGACCTGGGGGTGGGAAGCAGACACCAAGCACGCCTGAAGGGCAAGCCAGAAGGCAGCTTTGGGAGAGTCCCTGGAGGCTGCCCACCTCTTCAACCCCTCACTCAACAAACTGAAATCAAGCAAGACTAAGCCCAAATCGAACGACAGCTTTGAAAAAGTAACCTCTTAGAGTCAGAAAGCAGAGATCTTACTGCTCTGGAGCGCGATGAGCACACAGGCTGGGGGCTATTAGCAAGTCCTGAGTGGAGAGCCCCTTTCCTGCTCCCCCCACATCTCACTATGAGAGCTGTCAACAGCAACAGTGAGAGTGGGTTTAAGTAACTTGTCTGGCAGAGCTGTTTCATTAGCAATTTGGACCCGTGCCGTGCAGAAAGCAGCATTATTCTCAGATGTTCGAATATCAATCTGCATAATGAAACAGGTGATAGGAGCTCTTCCCATTCAGGCAGCTGGGATTGGAGAGGATTCAGGAATGAGGGGAAGGGGTTATGTCTAATTGGCCACAATTAATTTGATGAGAATTTTTTTTAAAGATTTTGTCTATCACCAAATGGCTCCTACAGAAAAGCACATCTGCACTTATTTATCTGCCTAATGTAGGCTCTGTTTACACTGTAAAGTGTTTGCCAATAACATTGAATGCAGATTCCCAAACTCAGCAGGTCTCACAGCAAAAAGGCTCTTTTTTATCACTTGATCTACTTTTATACTTTTTAACAAAAATAATTCCGTGCTGCATAACGGAATGAGCTTCTAAAACGTTGTATAAGTGAGTTTATGTGTAGTATCTTACACATACATAGCTTCGTGAGGGTTCCTTTCATTTTCTAAGGCCCAAACCCTCAGTTTTCTACTGCTTGAAGCTCTGACACTCCAGAATAAGGTCCCCAGGTTCAGCTTCTCTGTTGCCTGCTAGCCCCAAAGATCTTGAGCCCAATTAGATACTGAGTTCAGTTCAATTGCCTGAGTGTGTAAGGGTCATTTGAAATGCCCCGGAGAACTTCACCCTGCAAGCAGGTCCCTCACAGCACCTGTGCGGGGCTATGGAACAACCACCTGAGGGGATTCTGGATATTCCACTACACCGATATTGGCTGTAGACATCTACATTTGCACAACTGAATCCAGCCACTAAACCATTTGGCCCCCAGGACAGCTTTGCCCACCAAAAGCATAGATAACCAGAAACTGTGGGTAGCATACAGTCCAAAGTGCCCACTACTGTCTTGAATTTGCCCATCAGTCAAATCTTTTTGCACAGGCACCTCTAAACAGCAATCTGCTTGCTCTTTTGGCAGCCTTACAACCAGCAGATATCTGTTGCAACACAAGCCAAATATCTCTTTAAAATATGGCATTTATTAGTGAACTGTAACGTAAGATTTAGTGACATAAGGCTAGAAAAGCATAGTCCATGCCTGAGTGAATAATTTTAGCACAATCTCTCTGCATTGCCCAAAAATCCTTGATTGTCCCCTTTTTCTCTGGTTCAGCTGCACATCACTGCAGTCAGCTTGCAACTTTCTTCACTGCCTGAGAGTCCAGCCGGGATGTTTGCACAGGAGTTTCAGTCAGAACTTAAGGCTAGGCCAGTGATTTTCAGTCCTTCAAATCTTGACAGACCACTTGTGGACAGCAGCATGTCTTGCCCTACCTGCCATGTTTCTTTATCTTCTGTTTCAGGCAAGAAACAAACCTCTACAGCTAATCAGTGACTCTCAAAGAGAGGAGCCTTGTCCTTTTCATATTCCCCAAATACACCAATGTTGTCCTCCAAACCACACCATGAACAATACCACAAAATAACAGAGCTGGATCTGGTCTTGAGAAGATGTCTTTTTTTCTCTGTCGAGGCTCTCTTAAACATCACCATTTCCGACAGCTCTTCATCCAGCTTTCAGTGGAAAATGGCCATCACTGGAGACTGCCCATTCCCTGAGCAATCTACCCCAGGGCTTTACTACAGGGATGCTCTTCCAATTGTCTAAACTGAAGCCCTCCCGCTGCAAGACAAGTACTATTTTCTGTTATCTTTACCATAGACAGAGAAATCAGAATAGTCTTTTCCTCTTTGAAGGTGACTTTTACGTTTTTGAAAACTCTTGAGCTGTTTCTTCCCCATGTTAAGGATAAAGAAGTCCCTAACTGTGTTATCTACACTTCCAGCTGTTCTTAATGCTGTCTTTTGGTTGCATCCAGTAGATCTTTCCTTGACTTGCCTTTGGTTGGTGGACATGCTCCCAGCCTCCACTGCACCGAGAACAATCTGATCAGAACCCCAAGATGTTGAGAGCAGATTACATTTTAAAAGCTCACAGCAACACAATGCCAAGGAAACAAAGGTGTTGCTAGTAAGAGGTAATGCTCATTATCACCGTCCTCAGTGCCTCTCTGTATTATAACTTTCCCCCTCTTTACTCTTACCATTTGCAGTTCGCAAGGTTTTCAAAGCTGTAACTGTGTCCTGATCCACGCTCAGGCGGTGATCAGTTTGTTTCTAGAATGTCAATCAGAATTGCCAGCACCACCTGCAGGGCTTCTGTGTTCTTTTCCTTTGTCCAGCTTGACCGCACACATAGGCACTTCCACATAATTGTGCCCCGTCACCTATCCTGGTAGAGGAGGTGATTTACAGATGCACAGTGCGACGGCTGCTCTATTGGTATGTTGGTACAGGGCACTTTTACATTGCTACAACAGTTTCCCAGCTAGGAGTGTGCCAGCACAACTGCAGAGGCATACTTCAAGCCTAAATCATAGCACTGGTACAATAATCTGTGAGGACAGCAGACTAAAGAGTCTGTGCTGCTCTTTCTTCTATTACTCATGAATCTCTTGTACAGATGCTTCTCTAGCTTCACTCCTAAAGCATCCTTCTTCCCTCTGCAGTCACCTAGCTTTGACATTACTGACACTGCTTTTACTCCCAACATGTAACTCACAGCCACTGTCAAGTGACCACAGCTTTTCAGACCTTCCTTTTCTCCTAGCTCCAATTTCTCCTCTTCCTCTGCATCCCCTCATAACATGACCCTCCACTGCCTCAGCAGTAACTGAGACTCCTCACAGCTCAGAATCCTGTAACCTCATCAGCAATCCCTAATTGTCAAGCCCCATGGCAGAAATCAACCCTAAGACTGCAGTGGCAAAACACCACTTTATTGTCTCCACCAGTCAAACAGCGCATCTTGACTTATAAACAATTAAAAAAAAAAAAAAAAAAAAGAATGAACAGCATAAAATCCAGTTCAACTCAGTAACTTGGTTTTGGAAGGGCACACAAAATCCTTGGGTGTCCTCAGACCTTGATTTTGTGGTTTATCTTATTGTTAAATATCCTGTGATGTTTCAAATTCTCTGGTCTTGTTTTGCATAGCACTTTCACCCATGAATTCCTCTAGATAAGTCTGAGAAAGGAGTTATCAGTTCCTGCAGCTGACAGCAGCAGCAAAGTTGGGAAAGAATTAAATTAAAGCCACTTTTAAAGGAAGATGTAGGGTGGGTCAGAACCACAAAAAAAAAAAAAAAAAAAAGGAAGAAAAAATGTCTATGAATGTCTGGTGGTGAAACTGTGGGTCAGGGAAGGAAACAGAGCAACCTAGGGACAATGCAGAGGTGTGAGGGGTGGGGGTAGGTGAAAGCAAAAGAAAGGAGTACAGATATAGCAACTTTAAAAATAGTTGTCCTTGTAAAATAACTGAGATGAAAGCAGAGACCCAATTGGTGGAAGAAGCCGCCATCACATGCAGTTATTGCCAGAGCAATGCACACAGTAGGACTGTGCAGACTCTTTGCAAGCTGGATTGCTCTGTGCAGACCTGCCTTGTGCTGCTTCGGCACAGAGCAGAAGACTGCAAACCTCAGGCAGTACTGTCTCATCCCTAACAGATGGTACTTCAGGGGTCCTACTTCTTACACAGCCAGACCTACACACGCATGTTGGGACCACACAGCCCTACTGCTGACTCAGGCCTTATAGGCACAGCAGGCCTAGGGGCCATTCTAGCATCAGACCACCCTCTACCAGAAAAACAGGCATCTCTAGGGACTGTTCCATGCAGCTGCCCAGCATGTGAGCATTATGCAGAACCTGTGCAGCATGAAAGATAACACTAAGGCTTTAAAACTTCCTCAGGACACATTTGGAAGGCTACAGATTTCACATCTGTCACACTATTAGGTGTCTCTAAAGTCTGACCAGAGAGCAACATCCATAGTGGAACCACTACCACACAGCTCCTTGCATAGCTGTAACACTAGTAGGTGTGGTATTATGTGAACACAGTCTTATCTATTGCAATTAAGTGGGCTATGTGATACTAGCTACAGCACAATTTTGCTTGTATGTATGTAGATGGGAGATGGCCTGTTTATCCCAAATCAAATCATGTTATGTATTCTATCCTTGGAAATCAGCTTCCTTGGAAGTCAAACACAACAGGGCAAAACGCACATTCTGAGTAATCCCAGGCAAGCATAAAACAGAAATGAGCGAGGCAGAAAGATGCTGGTTAGTATGCTCATGTTAATACCACTGAAGTGTAAATGTTCACTGAGAGGAGAAAATTGACTGATAAAAAAGACCTTGAGAGGAGAGGTGGCAGCTACGTACAGATGAGTTTGAAATCTGCTTTGTTTCCATATGAGACAGCTGGTTAACAGCTTATTAAGCTTTCTGAAAATTCAGAGGCTGTAGTTTGGTGAGAGAGGAGTTCCATTTTTCATCCCTTTTCAGTAAGACAGGTGAGTCAGAGCCTCCTATCTTGCAAGTACAAATAGTAGCCAGTTGGCTCTAGAAACTTGTACATGGGTAACAACCTCTGGGCAGGACAGTGGAACCCTGCCCATGTGTGGCAAACGTCTTGAAGACTTCACTGCAGCCAAATAATTAGAAAAAGAAAAACAGCAATTAATCACACTAGTGTAATTTCTAAAGCACTTTTATAATCAAGGAGGTAAAGCGAAAAGCATGGCACTCAAGGCAGGGCAATAGAAGCATCCTAGCAACAATCCAGAGGTGGGAGATAATGCTTCCCTTTAGCTTGCTACAGAAAGCTGCCTCCTACTTACGAGTGGACAGTAGCAAAGAAAAAAAGGCCACATCATGCCCTTGTGTGTCCTGGGCTCCCAGAGCTGGAGGACCTGAAGCAAGCCAGCCTGCTGGACCATGGAGACCCGGGGAAATTTGACCTTGAATTGCCAAAGGCTATGGGAGACGCAGGTCTCCTTTCCATCAGGTGAATGCAAGATAGATAACAGCCTGCCAAATATTTCTCAAGTATGTATATATAACTTCAAATGTTTCAGTCGCTAGGCAAAAGCAATGAAATCTGTGGGAATGCGGAGAGGGGTAGGCGGCTGTTGTGTATTTTTAATCCTGTAGATCTCATCTTCCCATTCCTACTCCACCAGCATTTCATCCCTGATCATTCAAATGAAGGAAGCCTTCTCTCCCCACTCAGGCTGCCAAATCCTGGTGGCAGGGCCATTGTGTTTTATTTGACTGCAGAGGGCCAAGTACATTTATGGCACTGTATAAATAATAAATACAAATATTCATCGCTTCTCTCTCTGCTGACTTACATCGACGCGAGAAGCAGGACAATCCTTTGCTTCCCTCCTCCCTCCCCCTGTTACGCAATTCTCTGAAGACGACATTTTCCAGGCTGCCAAGCAATTAGCACAGAAGCAACCAAGTTTGCCCAGCGCCTCCAAAGGGCCAGCTGTGGGAGCTGGTGAGGAGGAAGATGAAAAGGAAAAGCAGGCTGTGGTGGAGACCCTGGAAATGCAAGGAGGAATGCAAAAGCTGGAAGCTAAGGACTGTGTGGTGGCTCTGTAGCTAACCTCCCTCTCCCCTCCAGCAGCTCCCACTTGAAACGTGGGCAAAGCCAACAGTGCTGTGTTGCATTTCTCCCTTCCCAGCAAGGATGGATTTGGCCTATGGTCTTCCTTTGTGTATCCACTCCTCTTGCACTGTACCTCACTCAAGTTCCCAGCTAAACGGCATTTTAAGTGCCGCTAATCCTTAAGAGTCCTGTTACAAGTTTTACTGCTGCTAAATCCCTCCAGATCGACAGAAAAGAGAGAATCCTGAGAGGCTAAGGCATGGCGCAGCCTTCTCACTGCTCAGCACTACACAGCGCTGAGCTTGAGCAAGAGGGAGAATGACAAAGAAAGTAGGACTGAAAAGGGGGGGAGAGAAAACACACTTGAAAACCCACTGACTTTAAACATTTACAGCCATAAAACTACTGAATCACTTTTCAGCACATGGGCATGGAGGTTTGTTGAAAGGATCTCACAGAGCGTAAAGCTCATGCCAAGCTGAACGAGGCAGGATGATTAAATCTGTAATAAATGGACCCATCTATGATTGTAAAAAAAAAAATCTGAGTTCATATTTATGTACACAATAAATGTCATTGATTATAAAGATGCATTATGACATGATAAGCTGTTTCGGCTTATTAATATGAATATATTCAAATAATATGTAATTATACGGAAATATACTGCATTATATATTATTCCTATATAAATATCATTCTTTAGGAACTGATGATTTATGAACAGGTACAGAGAAATAATCAGTTTCTAAGCCATAAAACTTGTGACTCTCTGAGGTCTGAATTTTCTGCACTTCACTGTGAACCAGCATTTGTTATATCACGCACTAAGTCAGAACTGCTAATGTTATATATAAAGGTCATATTGAAACAAAGAACTGAACGCAGTTCAGCTCATCTACAGGAAGATGTCCCCACCAGAGAAGCACTGTGGAAAGAAATTCAACTTTATGGGGGCATGATTTCTTTAATTTTTGTCCAAGTAAGGTGTGTTCCAGGCCAGGACTCTATCCATATCGAAGAAAGGTTCTGATTTATCACAAAAGGACTGGGTCAGAAGTGGTGTGGCCTTGCTTGCATCTAGCTAGCTTGTAATCTCCATAGAGGTGTCCACACAATAAAAATCACGCTGCTGTTGAGAGGATTACATATTTTCTCCTTCTGGACACTGCCACATAAAACTTCCTTTGTGTCATGCAGACATCTGTGGAACAACAAATGTTGACTGACAGTAAAAGCTTAATCCTGTGGAAAGTTTGTGCTGCCTCCAAGCCAACCACTTAGACACCCACCCTCTGACACACCTTTCAGGGTGCTACACTGAGCCCCACTTATGGTCTCCTCGGAAAATTTCTACTCTGAATTTCTGCTAGCCTTCTCCAAAGCAGGTATTTGTTGTAAAAAAAGCTCAGAAAGACACTTAACTTCAATCATGTGAATAACAGCCCATTGACTTTAATGTCGCCACTCATGAGCGCAAAGTTAAGCTCATGCTTAAGTGTTCTGCATATTGGGATCCTTGTATAATTTACATTTAATGTGCTGCAGAGCAGAATGTAGAAAATAATTCATTTTTCAGTTTCATGGCCGAGCATCTATTACTGCAGAATAAAGCAGATTCATTTTTGCAGGATATTGGTTTTGGGTTGTTGTTTTTTTTTTTTTTTCCCAGTGAGATTTTTGCTTTGTATCAACCTGAAACGTTTCATTTACCTCAGGATAACGTGTTGCTTTGGCTTTCAATTAACTCTTTCCTTCATTACAGAAAAGAAATAAAAAACGTCTTTTTTTTTTTTCCCCCCCTTTTCTTAAATGTAGGTCAATTTTATGATTAAAGCCTTTAGAAAATAAGTAAGTCAAAAATACATATCAGAGTTATCAATCAAAATACTTTGTTTCAAGTACACTAAAATGATCTACTTTGGCAAATACCAGATTTTGGCCACTTTCAACTCCAAAACTTCATTTTTTTCTGTAAATAACGGATATTCATTGAAAAAAAAAAAAAACAACAACAAAAAATAGCTGACCTAGGCTTCATAGAAATAAGCTCTTTGTCTCAACATTTCATTAATATCTTAAAAAGCAAATAAGTTAAATACATGTGAAATCGCAGCAATCTGTATTAATTTGCAGGCATACAGAAATCCATTTCTCTCCTTTTTATGTCAATTACAAAATTACCATTCTGATAGTTTATTAGCCTCTTTGGCATTTCCAACTAATTTACAGGCATGGATACTATTTTTTTTTTATTATTATTAACCTACTGCATTCTAAATTATTTTATTTAAATGCCCTGCTGGCTGTCCACATTTGCTTTTATTCTATTACTTCTGTATATGAATGGAAATTATGTATAGCTATTAGATTATTTCACACATTAGCTCATTTATATAATCTTTCCTGTATTTATTGCCTTCGTTAGGCTGAAATACCGCAGGCACTTGTTTCTCTAACGAGTCTGAAACTCTCCCATTATAGGAAATTGGGTTATATCTCCTGATTACAGTCAGACAAAACCAGGCGTGTGCACTGGCTGCGGCAACCCGTGATAGGCCATCTTGCTGGCCAGCCATTTGCAGGAGGGTTGCGACCACAGTGGTCCCCATAGGCAGCCAGGCCCACATCCAGCCACACTGCTCCATGGGGAAGCCTGGTCAGGGTGATGAGGGCAGGCCGAAGTGCAAGATGGAGGCAGGCCTCAGATCAGCTCTTGGCCAGCAGATCTTGCAGGATCAGAGCTGCTATCCAGGAGGAACAAGTTTCTCCTCCCTGTATCTGCCCATGTCTACACCAGCTGTAGGAGCCACAGTTTGATATGTGATTTAAGCACCCATGAGGTTAACATGCTAACTGTGGGCTCCTGGCTCAGCTCTGGCACCAATTTTAAGCTAGCTGACAACAAACAGGTGGAACTGAGCAGGGTGAGCATCACCCAAACACACCCCTCAAGGCCAGGAGACAGAGCAGCAAAGGCCATGAGGCTCAGCACAGCCACCCACCCACCATACTACCTACCACCCTAGCACAGAGGACCCTGCTCGAGCAGGTCTGCTCAAGCATCCCCACAGCACAGCAAGGACATGACATTAGTCCCTGTCCTGCATGTCACTTGAACAGAAATGCTGGGAAACAGCCAAGACACCTTCCAAGTCCTCAGACAGCTGGAATGATTCAGCCCGCACTTCTGGGGACATAGTGGGTCAACAGCCATAGGCATCTCTCAGAGCAGCTCTTTCTGAGCAAGGACCACACTGTCCACAGAGATCCCTGGGTGGGTGTTGCAGTAGGGCAGCCAGCCTGACCTTGATGAGCATTCCCCCACCAGGCATAGTAATGGATTTTGTGAGTGCATCTGGCATTTTGGTTGCTCTGCAGTTCTGTCTTCCCCAGGTACTGTCATGCTAGCAGATCTGGTTCTAGACAAGTAGGAACTATATCCTTTAAAGTATCTAGACCTTCATCCATCAACTTGGATTCCATTCTCTGCTGACTCCTTGTGCTGGACGCAGCTGCCCTTAGCGGCTATAGAAGGCCGGGAGTTGATCTGCTTCAGTTCTGCTGTGGATTTTAGCAGTCACAATGGAGATAAGAGCCTAAAAACTTAAGTCATTCCTCTTGGCCACCCAGCACAGGTCAGCAACTGCCTCCTTTGTAAATATGAACTGGCTAATTTAAGCTGGCAAGAGAAGGGAGGAAGAGCACAGCACAACTCCATCTCCAGGGTATGTGCATTGAGGGGGTCGCAAGCACTGTGCAGACTTCAGAAGGAGAAAAGAAGAAATTCAGAAGAAAGAATTCCTCCCTGACCAGGTCATCCTGAAGCAGGGCTTGGGTACTTGGGTGGCTGGTCTCAAATTGTGAAGGGCGTCTGCACACACAGAGTGGAAGTCCATGAGCCCAGCAGATTAGTCTCCTGCTCACCCTTTTGGATGGAGTTTTTCCCACTTGTCTATTCTCAAGAGACAGCAGCTGGCCTTTATTTTTAACAGCCAATTTTCATCTGGTTCCAGATGCTCTGGTAGATCATAATTTTACCCATATATTGCACTTGCACTAGCAGCTGTGTTTGAGACATATCACAGCACCTCAATATGTACTATGGCCTTTCTCTTCCCCAAGAAACACAGCACATGCTTTAGGATACCAAAAGCAAACACAGTTAAGTAAGCAAAGAAAAGCAGAAGAAAATGACCTTAATCCAATACACACAAGAAACCCTACAGTGATATCGACCGAAACAGGGCTAGAAACCTATATCCAAAGGCTCGATGAAGCTCCAGGAACTACCACTTCAATTGATATTTCACACACATATCTCTGCAGGCATGGAGAGTGTTTTGAAAAACACGAGAAAGAAAGCATAGCTATCTCTATGAGCCTAAGCATAGCTCTCTCTATGAACCTATGCACAGTCTGAAACAATAGATCAGAGGTATGAACTACCCCATTTAGCTCAGACAGTTGAAAACCTAATGGTGACAAACTAATGTTAACTCTGGTAGGGCTAGTTGGTTTTGAACAGTGCTTTTCAACCTGAGGGAGTCCACAGCTTCTCAGGAGCCTATGCTACAACCTCCACCTGACAGAAGAGCATCTTCCTCACCCCTTCCTTAACACAGAACACTGCAAACGTGGAGACGCTGTGGAACAAATTGAGGTTGGAATGAAAACAAATAACAGGAGCACCTCTGCATGGATTGTATTATTCTGTGTCATATTTCTTTCCAGGGAGAAAAAAGAAACATCTAGAGAGAAAAAAAAAAAAAGCCAACAAAAAAACCTCTTAGAAACGAATCCACCACAGAATTCTTAGCCTGATGCACAGGACACTGTATACACAGGGGGACTGACCACAGTTTATTTCTAGACTGTCACGGGGCAGTAAAGAGGCAGTAACTATAACCAGACCAGCAGCAGCAAATCAACACACACATCCCTCTTTTTGCTGTTATCCCCAATAGCAGTGTATGTGACCTGTTGCTATGTGGTTGCCTGACAATGACATGACCCCTTAAGAAGCCCCAGTGACTGAATAACAAATACAGCACGGGCAATCGAGCCTCACAGAACTCAATTCCTTATGAGTAACCTTGCAACAAAACAAAAATAAAGCAGTGCACACAGCTTCAGACCCTCATGAGCCAGACAGCACTAACCTGCATGCATGAGCAATCTCCTCAAAACCCTCAGTGCGCAAAGCCCAGCAAAAGCAAATGCTCTGTGAGTACAAAACACACTGCATGTAAACAAGGCAGTGAAACACAGTGGAACAGGGAACGATTTTTTGTGCTAAGCCTCCAAAGGCCTTGAAAAAATGACAGTCTAACTTAAAATGCAAGCAATAGTAAATCATCAAAGCCAAGCTGATTTACCCCCATAGGCAGAACTTGTCCCCAGAATAAACTAACAGATCATATTTGCTAGCACAATAGTCACAGTTCCCACACAGACAAATTAGTTCATCCTGCAAAAACAGGTTGCAGTCATTATACACATCACCTTCAAAGCAGCATTAATTCATTTCTTGCTGCCAATCAAGGTGTAGTTTGGGATCATGCAAGCAAGCACAGTTCAGTTTTGTTTCCATAATTCACTCCTGAAGTGCTTAAAATGTGTAAAATTTGAACTGAATACCAGTGAAGAACAGTTGTGCTATTTAAACCAGGGACTACAGCAATGTTGCAACTGAAAAAATCTGAGTGTTTTAGCAGTAAGAGTAGAGGAGAAAGAGCAACACAACCTCTTCTGTGAAGAAGGCTGCTCTGAGGGGATCCATTACCTTTTTGTCGCTCAAGCCAGACACCTGGTCCACATATTCCTCTTGGATCATGAAGGCAGCCAGATTGGCAGTGTAGCTGGCCAGGAAGATGACAGCAAAGAAGGCCCACACTGACACCATGATCTTGCTAGTGGTACCTTTGGGATTCTGCACTGGCACAGAGTTGTTGAACACCAGCCCCCACAGCAACCAGATAGCTTTGCCAATGGTGAAAGAGGGACCTCCTGGCTCTAGAGTGATTGAGAAACAAGATTCCACAGTGAGCATCTCAAAGCAAGTAGTCTGTATTTCTCTTTACATACATGGCTTCAGAGTTAAGGGTAGTATCTATTCCCATGAGATGAATGTTCATAGCTATGCTCCCATGTTCATGACATTTTACCTAAGCAAAGCATGACCCTGAAAGGTGATTTTCTAAAATGTCCTCAGGCTTCTGTATTCATTCTGTCCCAAAGATTTCCAATGAAGCTTTATATAAGGGCTTTTTTGTACCTGATTAGTACACTAATAGATACAGATGTAGAACACTCCATTTCAGTTCAAGTGTAGTCACCAGAAATAGTTTTCTCAGAAGAACTCTATCCTCATTTCTAGCTCTTTAACAGTGGTTTAGTTCCTGAACTCCTACCATACATCTGTGCAAAATATGGCCTTCACTGTACTTGTACAGGTGCAAGAAAGAGCATCATCTGAAATAAGAAGGGTCTAGAAATACATCTGCAAGAGTGCTTTGCTACTGAGTCTGTTGATGTTACATGAGCCAGAGAAGGACCCAGCTCCGTCTCTATGTACTGCATCTAAGCTACATAACATCTGGCATATACTTCTGTCTCTCTCAGGAAGATCAGCACTTCAAGAACAAATCCAATGTTTACAAAGCTGATATTTTCCCCTTATTCACTTTTCAGAGTAAAAGCTCACACATAGCCCAAAAGCCAAGCATGCTCATGAAACACCATGCTTGAAACCTTGTGAAATCCCGTCTGGCTCTCAGTAGTCCCACATCCCTGGCATATGCAGGTTCCATTAGTAGGAACCAAAACATATGCTCAAATTGAGGACAAGAGGAACTGTCACTGAGACTGCAGCTGGAATTACTCAAAGGATCCCGCTTCAGGCACTGAGAAGATTCTCCTGGGAGAAAATTCTCTGGCACAATTCAAGTAGTGCCTGTCACTTTTCTGACGGTGCTACCCTGGCTCTGCAACCCTTTGGTTTAGCATCCCATGCTTCATGTCCTCCCTTGGGAAGGTGGGAGTCTGGTGCTGCTGCCTGTGATGAAGGTTGGCTCCAACAGAGAAACAGAAGGGAAGGAAGTCAACTGACTCCTCTCCAAAGCACTGAGCATCTCCAAAGCATGGATCATCTGAAGCCACTAACTGTGCATGCTCTTAATGCAGCTGAAAAGTGCATTCGGCTCATTGTGTAATCTGGGAATTGCACATTAAGTTCTAAGTAGAATCATCCTCTGGCAAAACTGGAGCCTCTAGATGCAAGGAGACAAAGTTGGTGTAAGAAAGTGGTTTGACACGCCTTGCATTTTACATGCTGGAGTGGTAACTTTAAATTCCTCTTTACCAAATGAGTGAGACATCTGAGTCATTTGTCTCTATAAGGCACAGTTCTCAAGGTATAGGTATGAACTTGTCCTAAGATATGAGTGCAAGCCCTGTAAAACATCAGAGGGAGCTGTAAGGTATAAGGAAATCTTGAGAAGTTCTTTTCTATAGTCTCTGTCTCTCCACAAGTCACTCCATTTGCTTTCAGCTGTAAATCAAGACAGCAATGGGAGTTGCTAATCCATACCAGGGACGAGATTTCCAACTTTGAGTGACCCAAGAACAACAAACCAGCGTAGCTGGGGGCTAGACCAGGACATGCTCATCTAACTTGGAGAGAATATCTTAGGTGTCATTAAAGAGAAAATCCTGTTTTAGGGGCAGATTAATACTATTGTAGACTACTTGCAGCAAAAATAACATTACCAACAGCATTCATTACCAAAGAGGCATTGAAGCCTCCGCAGCTGCTTTCTACATCTTTGCGTTATGTATGTCAGGGATAATATCTTCCTGATGGTGCAGTACCATTCATGATTACTCAGAAATGTTGATACTACAGCTGCAGTTCACCTAACTTAATAACTGCACAACTGCACACCTGTATTAAGATCTGCTTCCCGTTCCACATCTGTGAAGGCAGCTCACAGTTCCATCTTAAGAGAGAAAAGTTCTTTGCTTCCCCATATGTGTGATTCTGCCTGCATTCCTATAAACACTTATTTTTTCCCAACCTGATCTAGTGGAAGGTGCCTTTGCCCATGGCAAGGGTTTGGAACTGGATGATCTTTAACGTCCCTTAAAATCACTCAAAATACTAAATTGGGAGCAAATGAATGCATTTGCTAATAACTCCCAATCCTACCACTCTCAACTGACCAATAAGTCCCAGAAAAATTTGAAGCGCCGATTTGTTAGAGCATGAAATTAGTAGGTGACAATGGGCTCAACTTGCTAATTGTCTTCATACCAATAAAGGAAAACATTCTGCCTCTCAAGTTGTCTGTTCATCCTCTCTTTAACTCATCGGGCTATCTTCTGAAGATCAGAACCATAGAGTTAAGTCACTCATTCCTATCTTTCCTACTGCCTTTACAATATAATTCCTCGCCCAATCCCAGAAAAATGAGCTTCTCACTTTCACAGTTGGCTTTGGCAAACCAGACAGCCAATCTGGAGGCAGTGATGCCCAGCTGACAGATGTGGGCTCTGGAGTATGGCACTACACTGGGAGGCCAGCAGCACTGCTTGCTCTCCTAGGAGATGTAGCACTGAAGGGCAGATTGAAAATGGAGAGCCCTCTGATTGCCTCAGAGAGAGCAGCACTGCGGGCACTGCCAGCACCAGCTACCAGGATCCTTATACCCTTCATAAGAAATGAATTGGAGCTAGTGCTTGCTTTAGAGATGAAAGCATCACAGCTCAGTCTCCTGAGCCAAGCAAATTATCCATTATCCACATCTGTTTGCTACAGAAATGTTTTCCGCCTCCTTCCCTGCCCTCTTTCAGCACACCTCTTAGAGTGGTTGCATAGAGTGGTTGCTTGGAGTGCTAGATCTGTATCACATTTAAGGGAAGGAAATGCCGCTAATGAAGGACCCAGGATTGGAAACAAGAGAGGATTGTGGCAAGGAGTGACTCCCCTTACCTCTGCCATCAGCAAGGCACCGATTATAGCCCACAGGGCTGAAGTACTCAAAGACAAAGACGGCCACTGCAGAGATGATAAGCAGCATCACAAACATCATCACCCAGACGTCAGCACTGAATGGCTCTGGAGAGGAAAAGAAACCCATGATGAGAGGCTTGATACACAGCAGCCACCTTGCCCCTCCCTTTCTTTGCCTTCTGGAGCACCCCAATGACAGTGTGTGGCAAAATGGGCTTGGAAGAAACAGAAGTTACGGTAAAGCCTTGAACCCTAATCTGAAAAACATCTGAATTGGTAGAAGCATAGTTTCTTTTTCTGTAATGACTACATTGATTCTTACAGCCACATTTGTGACACACGGCTCCATTTGGAACCACACACAGTCACTGTGACATGCATTGATAAAATAAAATGCATTGATAAAAGACTGTTCCCAGGAAGTCCTCCAGCACCATCTGGAGAGAGTGGGGAAAATGAAACAGAACTGGCAGAGTTTCAGACAAGCATCCAACTTCCAAGATGCTACTGAGCCAGAGAGCATCTCCAAATTTCTGAGGTTCAGCCCTACTGATAGTAGTTTTTCAGCTATTCAGTTCTTGCAGCAATTGGAACACTGGCTCATTCTAGAATAGTTAAGTGTTTCCATTCTGCAACTGTTTGATCTTTGCCAGTTTTCTCCACCTCCAAGCCTGAAGAGATAAAGATGGGTCTGTACCAGATTAAGGAAACCTAGAACTCTGGCCCACGCTACAGTCAATTTTGCAACCTCCATTTAATTGCAATTAAAAAATGTTGAGTTTATTTTATTGTTGTTTTTACACACCCCAGGTAATACTGGTGGAATATTGGAAGCCAATTTTCCTTGGCTAAAGGCAAAAACTGCTGAAGAGTGAGTAGTAATGAAACAACTTCTTCAAGAAGCTTGGGGGAAAAAAAATTACCCATATAAAATTACTTCTGTTTCTAACTGTTCTCAGGTTCCTGGCAGAGAGCAGTCAGTAATTATGTAACTCATACAGCGTGTTTGCTGCATCATAAAGCATTTTGTAAAGCCAAACAGTAGATACTAGGAAGACACAGGGAAATGTAGTAATACTTCTGCATTCTCCAACTACCCTCGTGCACTGAAGAACAACAGAAACCGTTCTATTGGGATGTGGTGTCAGCA
Organism: Gallus gallus; assembly: GCF_016699485.2. Lineage (NCBI taxonomy): Eukaryota > Metazoa > Chordata > Aves > Galliformes > Phasianidae > Gallus > Gallus gallus. The sequence continues at coordinate 48,538,369 of NC_052532.1, forward strand.
AAGAACTGATGGCTCGACCCTTTAAGTGCTGCTAGATCTCTTACTTCCTCCAGTGTCTCTGGCAAGTGAGGATCGAGTTAAAATCTTTATAAATAATGTCTCTGAAAATACAGCAATTCATTGCTAATTGTCATTGCTAAGAAGTATACACTGGCTTACCAGCTATAATGTTTGAATCATTTTTTTTTCTGGCTTACACTCCTCGAACATGCTATTAGTTGAGTCACTGGGAAACCACATGCTGTAGGGTAGATGGCAACCCTGAGGAGCCCATTCTTTGCTAGGATTACTGAGAAATGCCTTGGAACTTCTAGGCAGTGCCTATTTGCATTTGCCTGGATTTTGCTTGCTTGGGATTTAGAACTAAAACATCACAGTTTATTTTTACATACCTGTCCCACTAGTACTCCTAAAAAGGAACTTTCAGGCTAAGAATCACAAGTAACCTTCACCTATTTTTTTATGAACACTGGGCTAAATTTTAATTTTAAATTAAAATGATACCTAAGAAGGCAGAAGGTGAGACAGTTCCATTGCTACGTGACACCATGACGCTGATTCCCGTCTCAATGAAGGGCACAGAGAAATCCACCACTTCTGATCGTTCCTCATTAATTGTGAGGGATCCCACAGCCATATAGGCCCGTTTGGTGACAACCTAGAGAAAAGAAGATTTCACACATACAGTCCCAGGGCTAGCCCCACTCAAGCATCATGAGCGTGTCCCTTCTCACCATTCTGCCTCTCCATGCAGTTCTTTCACTCCTGTAATCCCATTCCCTATATTGTTTCTATCATTTCTCCTTTCTAATCTTTCATCAGGACACCTTCTTCTTTCAGGGAATCTGTAGACATTTATCTTCCCCTCAAAGCTGCTATGTGTATAAAAAATAAATCCGCAGAGGTCTTAGGATAAACACATCATCCACTGAGAAGATGTCTTATCTCATTTTTCTGTCCTTGCTTTCTCCTCCTTCTAACACTGCAAAGTCTTATTTCATTCTTTATACATCTTATATATGATTGAAGCTTAATCTAGGCTGCAGCCTCTTTGGTGCATGGATATCACATTCTTTCTTTGACTATAAAGGCCAAATTTGTGACACTACAAGGAATAATAATTAATCTTTAAGCAGGAAAGGTGGTCATGGTCAGGGAGTCAGAGCAGTTTAATTCACACAGTGCCCAGAAAGGAGTCAATCATTTCTATAGAGTCACTTCTGTCCCTTCCCTGAAGAGGGACAGAATAATGACTGGAGATCAGACCTGACCTACAGCACCCAGCCCAGGAATGAAGACCGCCACGCCCTCCTTTTGCTGCTGACCTCTCCAATCATTCCATTCCACGTCCCATTGATCTTCTTCCCATGCTTGCCATTAGTCACCAAGTAGAGGTCATAGGTGAACTTGACAGACTTTGAGATTTTCTTGAGGATGTCGATGCAGAACCCCTTACAACACTTCTTCATATAATCCGGCTCCTCATCAGTTTTGTTCCTGAACCATCACAACAAAAAATAAGTTTAAAAAAACATGAAATTCCCTTAATTCCTCTCTATGATCAGTATGAGCTTCCCCTCCCGCAACACAATTTGGAGAATTTCACTCGTGACTTCTGCGCAGGAGAGTGAAGGGCTACACTACAATGACTTTCCTAGTGGGGCCAGTCATGAACAGGCACAGGCCAGGCTGGGCAAACTGAGGTGACTTTTCTAGAAAGGATTATCAGGATGTGCGAGTATTGGTCCAGTACCCTGCTTCTTGCTGAGAAAACAGGAGGAGACAAATTGAGGTGTACGTACTCAGTCACAATGCGTTTTTGGCAAGGGACTGTGTTCCTCATGCAGGTGCCACTTAGGGGGTCCACATTCTCCACAATGACAAATGGTGCCTCTTCCAGGGTCACTATACTCAGGTGATCATCCTCGCGCTCCTCAGAGTCAGGATAAAGCTCAAAGCGGGGCCACACGTAGTACTTCATCTGCAACTTCTTTTCCTTCCATTTCCCCACCTGTGGAGACATATAAAACACCAGATTGACTTCTAGCTGCTCCACCTCTCTGCATTAAGCACATTCCCCAGGCCCAGGCAGGAGAACCACTCTGGAGTGCCCAAGCCTGTATGGGACAGAGATGTTTTGGGGAAGAAGGCTCTGAGGAAATGAGTTCAAACCAAGAGAGAGAAGAGATTAAGGAATATGTCTGTGGGTGTCTCATCTGTATGATGGTTTCACCCTCTGGGGTGTGAACAGAAGACCAGAGGGGTACCATCAATATGGCCAAGCAAGCATGATGTCTTTCAGCTCAGTTGCTTGTCTCAGCCAAGCAACAACCACATAGCTTGTTGTCTCCTGTAGTTCAGCCTGCTAACCACAATACAAATGATTATTTTCCTGTTAAAGGAGACAAGAAATTCATACAGAACAAAAGTGAAAGAAAATGTAATTTTGAAACAGAGAAACTGAAAAACCTCACTTGAAAAAGTCAAAACAAATCTTATTTTCTTTTTCAAAATTTTGTTTTCATTTGTTTTCAGTGACATTAATCACATTAATTCACCTTAACCAAAGTTAGCTTTAACCAGAAATAACTCCTTCTGGAAATAGGTTGCCCACTCTTAGTCAGGACTGAGTTATTCCAAGTGACAGAGGAGAGGCGACCGAAGAGGGGGATGTTCTGCAGTTTTAGGAGCGTCTTCACAGGAGATGAACATATACAGAGATGCATGTTTAACAGTACTCCACCTATTCCTTGCTAAAGGCTCACTAATATACCTACTCTTGTCCTTTCACAATGACATGTTTACATATCCTAGCTGGAAACAAGGAGCTGTTCTGTTTCTGACACAGAAACTCAAGCAGCGTCTAAGATTTTTTTATTCTCACAATTTTTCCGTAAAGATATATTGCAATTTTACATCTTTTCATTCTCCAGTTCTTAAGTAGAGATCACAGTTTCAGAGAGCAGAAAAGGAGGGGTGGGGACTCCTTCGTTTTATACCTACTGCCACAAATAAGAGTTGTTTTGAAGCTAATCCATTCCCTTAAGAGAAGATACGTGTAGCACGCCCACTGCCAATGGTAGACTGCTTCTTGCAAAAATTCCAGGAAAAGAAAACACCTGAACATCAACTACACTTTGAACTATCAAAGTTTTGCCTTTGTTCTCATTTCCCCCCATCACAGTTGACACTAATTAGCACCTTGGCTCGCAGCTCGAGCTGAGTGGGCAAGAAACTAACTGGGCTTGAGGAGGAACTTTCCTGCTCCATCCTCAAAGGAAGCCCTTCCAGGCCATGAGGGGGGAGAGGCTGTGTGTGTATGTGTGTGCATGTGGGAAGCTTGTGTGACTTGCTTTTAGCGGTGTACCTGCTTGGTGGGTAAACAGAAAAGCTTCATTCCACCACAATCCAACACTACCTCCCACCACCCCCAAATTTCAGTCATTTATTTATTTAAACGACAAGAAGGGGGGGAGAAGCACTTATTAGAGGCTCATTAGGTGTCAGCGGTTATTTTGTGAAACTCAAAGCCCAGCTGGGGTTTGGCATTTCAGAGCAGCCAGAATTCACATAAAACACTTGTCACCTTCAAAACAAACAAACAACCGCTTCATCTGGCCATGAAAGAAAAACCCACTCTGAGGGCTGGTGGAAGGAGAAGAAAGGCAGAAGAAATCACCCAGAGACAGCAGCCTCCCCATGCACCCTGCAGTGCAAACACAGCACCCCACGGATAGCAGGACTGTGGTTTCTAGAAGAAGCAGGTGAAGTGGCCAGGCATCAGGCTGCTGAGTGGGTAGGGAGATGTTGTTTTAATTTTTAAATATCTTTTGATCAACAAGTGGAAGTCGGCAGAGGGAGAGCCCAGGGAACTGGTGGCCCTCTTTTACCCGCAAATGAGAGATTATGTTGGCCAGAAAAGCAGACAGTCTCTATGTAAGTCTGCATGTGGAAAGTGAATGTCTGAGGAGGCAGAGAGTATATACCCATACGCTCACCCACAGTCTGCTCAGCCTTGGACTTCCCATTCATTGAACAAGAAGGTCAATTTATCATCAGCTGAGCCAGAGATTTCTGCAGCACAACTTTGGCCTTCAAGTAATTGATCTCAAATCTCTAAAACCAGTTCAGTGAAGCCACCACACAAGTAGAATAACTACACACACAGGGCTCAGGGGGAAGCGGCGATTAAGATGCTGCACAGAACAGCACAGACTTCAGCTCAATAACATTAACTTATCATAGAAATAAGTGGTTGATGAAAGAGACATCCTGCAGTATCTCAGCAGCACTTAGATATCACAGTAATAGGCATGATATAAACTCCTAAGTGATAAATTAGATTAGATAGGCAAACCCAACTCGTAATTACCCAGAAGTTCTCTGGGACAGAAAGAGGACTTCATAAGGCTGCATGCTAGGCACATTTCACAGCACTGTACTACATGGGTCAACGTTATGAAATTAGGATGATAGCAACAGTCATGGCCTCCTGTGCACTGGAGTACCTAACTTGCAAATACAGTTGTATGTGCCCCTTCATTATTAGCCCAGTGAAGTCCTCGTAAATTGTCCGAAAAGGAGGAAAAAACGGGATGTAAGAAGTGCTCTGGCCTATTTAAATTGACTATGGACTGTCTCAAGTGTATATGCAAATACTGCGCCTCATTGCTAACCTGGACAATCAAGCACAACATATAATTATTTATACACCTGGAGACATGTAGTTGGTATGAATCAGTGATACAAGAAAGTCAGAAAAGATTTGTGAACTGAGGAAGGGCAGACTTCTTCACATGCTCACACATGTAAGGATCAAACGTACACCTGTAGTTAAAGACAGTCTTTAAGCCACATCTGGACAATGACAGTAAAGATACTAAGAAGCACCTCATGCACAGGACAGAGACAATGCAAGAGAAAGAAAATAAAAACGTGCACTGTATGCTAGATAATCTGCCATGAGAGAAAAGGAGCAATTCACTCAGGAGGTTAGCCTCAAAAGAATTAAACGTCACAGATTTGTCCAGATAATGATGCCTGCTCTTAAAGAATATAACCTGCCACGCTGTGCAGAGCAGAATAAGGCACTTCTGAACTCTCAAGATATTTGGTATTAACAGCTTGTAAACTGTTATTACTTAGGTTTTGCTCAGTGCTTGCCTCAGCAAAAAGAGGGAAAATAAACCATCCCAGGCATCCTACATATTTGTCAACCTGCAGTTTCAAGACTCACTGGGTGTTCTCTGATCAGAGTCCAGTCATCCAAACTCCCACCAGGATTACTGCAGGGTCACAGAATCAGCAAAAATAAGGATGCCAGAGACCATTAAAAGCCCCTTGTAAATATTGTCCAAAACCTAAGTATTATCCTATATACCGGGGGAGGGCTCCTAATGCCAAATTTTCACCTTAATTTCCCATTCTCTGTCTATACCATATCAGATCTTATCAAGAAAGGGAGGTTACTTAGACTGGGGCTTAATCGGGAGGCACTGAGGGAGGGAGAAGCCAACTTTCACCTTAAAATACAGGATCCTACTTCAGATTAACAAGCTGTTGGGAGAAGAAGTCCAACACATTTACAAAACAAGAAAGTAGAACAAAAAGTCAATCACGATGCTATCGGTTTGCCTACATGTATAAGCTATAACAGGCAGACAAAAGGTACAATTGCCTATAATAAGTCAGAGCCTTCCAAAAGCCTTCCAGCAGGCTGGCAAATTGCCTTAACCGCGGTATAATGCAGCCAGAACAAAAGTGTTCTGCAGTATGTTAATGTGTATCTTTAATGAAAGGTGTTGTAGCGTATTAGCTCCCCGAAACTAATTCTTAACAGAGCTTTGCTCCCCTCCCAAGAGAAGCTAAGACTTGTAACAGTCATTTGTGACAGATGTTTGCCCAACCTGTCCTTTCACTGGCAGAGAGACTGTGGTCTCTGTGGGCAGTCTAACTATCCTTGCCGTTAAAAAAAGCGTGTTTTTTTTTCCCCCAATGTCTAACCTTAATCTTCTTGCTGCAGTTTATACCAGGAGAGTGGATTTCCTTATTCTTCTCCTTGTGCCCCTTTCAGTGTTATCGGGTCAGTAAGATATTTATAAGACAAGGGCTGGTAGTCTCGTTCAGTGGATACCTTAAGTGCTGCATTAGCTAAAGCAACTGCGTGTTCAAGTGACCAGCACTCAGTCTAACCATTTACAAAGCCCTCCCTCAGATTTATAGTGCAGACAAGTAAGAGCTTCTCCCATTAACCTCTAAGACTGTCTGTTGCAGCCATAGCAGAAACCAGCCTCTCTGTTCCTCATAGTATGCCAGTGAAGGACCACAAAAGCATTTGGAGAAATTTCCAACTAATGTCAACAGATGGGAGAAACAAAACCACACCAAAAAGTGGCCCTTCAAGGACTAAACTGGAGAGAAAGATTCAGGGTTTAAAGAAATGAAGGGTTCAGACACAATTCTTGTGCGAGTTACTCAGACGCACTGTGTTTGATTTGGGGCTTAGGGTTCTATTTTGAAGAGATGCCAGGAGAACGATGTCTGGGTAAAGTCTTTTGATAGTTTTTGTTTCATTCAGGCTCCCATTTGCACCATGCCTTGTACTACTCTATTAAAATCTTCTCTAGCTTCCTGACACTCCTGGTATAGAAGAGATGCGGGAAAAGGAACAAAAGGTATTTGGTTTCATTTAAAGAACAAAAGACCATTCCAAACTCACTTAGGACTCAAATGCTTTCTGCTTTTCCCAAAACGTTTTTCCTCTTTTTTATTACGTTCTGTTTTCCAGGAGCTGAGGGGCTTTTTCATTCCAGTGGGGAACATAAAGGCAACAGCACAGGGCAGGAATTGGAAGGCACCAATTCCCTATTTTGCAAAGGACCTCTGGGACCTGATCTGCAAAGATATCCTTGTGCCTCTGCTCCACGTTGTGTAAAATGGAGATAATTGTATGTTCTCACTTCTGGGGTGCATGGAGTGAATCAATACAGAAATAGTCATGAGGTTCAGAAACACCGTGGAAACAGGGAGATACACAAACATAGCGAGATGTGGGAACTCTTACAGTGAGTATGAAAAGCTTCCTGCTTTTTATCCTTTTGCCAATTAAATGGAAAGAGCTTACGTAACTTTTACATATGATTTTAATACACGAAAAAGGGAAAATCAAATATAGAAAATGTAAAGGTAGAATATCTGGCAGAAAACAGTAATATTATTGGCAATACAGCTGATGCAAAAGCGTACCTTACCCCTCTAGGAAGGTGGGAGAGTCTAGGGAGAAGTAAGAGCTTTGTCGGTACAATTCATGTAGTTTCTAAATGAGGACATACAGAAACCAGAACAACTAGGCACGACTGAAAAGGGCTACTGTAGGAATAACAGAAATACCACAGAAATAATAGTTATAACTGGGACACTGCCAGTGGAAGGTATGTCTTGCTCAGAGAACATACAAGTAATGGGAAACTTGAGGGGTTGGAACATCTGTGCGGCAGTAGACTGTAAATGAAATAAATCACGCATAAATAAAATAAACTCATTTGGGATTATAACAGTTTTCAGAAGGCCAGTTTAAGGTATTTCACGGGGGTTATAATAGCGCTGTGGTTTAACCCAGCAGGTGGCTGAGCACCACACAGTTGTTTGCTCACTCCCCGCTTCCCAGTGGGATGGGAGAGAGAATCACAGAAAACAAAGTAGAACCCATGGGTTGAGATAAAACTATTTACTAAGACAGAGAAAAGGAAAAAGGATAATAATTATGACTATATATATGTGTGTGTGCATATATATATATATACAAGTGTATAAATGTATATAACAAGTGAGGTACCCCCTACCACCAATGCCCAGCTAGCCCCCCGAGCAGCAGAAGAGAGACAGATGACCTCCCATCCCCTTCAAAACTTGTTCCACTTGATGTCATAGAACATGGAATATCCCTTTGGCCAGTTTAAGTCAGCTGTCCTAATTCTGTTCCTACCCAGCTCCTTGGACCCTTCACTGCAAATGTCCTGGGCTCCATACCATTCTGTTTAGCAGCAACTATAAACACTGGTGTGTTACCAACATTGTTTTTGTCCCAGAACCAAAACATAGCATCATAGCAGATGCTCTGAAGAAAACAATTCCGTCCCAACTGAAACTATGACATGTAGAGGTGTACTGTAGACACATACGCTGAGCTTTCAATACTGACAGAGATGTTCTTACCATTATTAAAGAGAAATTATATTAGAAACTAAGTCATTATAAAAGACTTAAGCGTCACTAGATAAGACAGGGAACAAATGCACATTTTAACAGCAGCACCTGGATGCCTCATTTTTCTAGATTTGATTGGTGATGCTTTTCTTCACCTCAAAATTACTCAACAGACAATAGGTTGTGCTGTTTTACACTTGGTTTGGGCAAGCAGCAAAGAACCTTATGGAAAAGCAAGTTATCAAAAATAACCTTGGCTTGATTAAGGGAACAGAGAGCCTACCTTAAAGGAGGAGATTAAAGGCTTATTTAACCTAGATAAATGAAAGCCAGGAGAGGATACGATTGCCCTGTTTAAAGAAAGGGGGGACAGATACTCAAGGGAGGAAGGAAAGTTGTTGTTTTGTTTTTTGCTTTTTTTTTAAGTAGAAAAACAGTGTTGGCACAAGAACAACTGGTTATGAGAAAATCTGCCATGAAAACAAGATGGCTTTTAACCACCAGAGGAAGGAGGTTCTAGAACATCCAGCCAGAAGAAGCAGTGAAAATAACTAAAATGGGCTTTGTGTAGGGCTATATGATGTTGCTGCCTAGAGCAGCAGAGAAGGGACCAGATGAGCCTTTCCAGTCCACTGGCCTTAAGTAAGCAAAAACAGGAGCAGTAATTCCTCTGTGAAAAGCCTTTTCTCTTTGCCTTTGCAGTCTGCAGATGTCAAAACGTAATCATTCTATCTCTGTCCTCCAGCTAACACAAAGGCTCATATTATTAATGTCTCCACCTCTTTAAGCTCATACTTTCCTCATTCAGCAGCAAAATCTTCTCCAGGGCCCTGAGAATAGAACATCCCTCTTAGCCTTCACCCAGGCTGGCTAAGCTGTGGTGACTCTCACACTTATACTGCTGACTTCACAGCTATTGCCAATTGCTGTGAAGCTACAGGTCTCTATCCTCGCATAGGCAGGTAGAGAAGAGATGCCATGGAGAGCAAAACATCTCCTGTTTACAGACACTTAGGGTGATTAATTAGCCACATCAACCAATGCAGACACGAAATGGTTGTGAATGCTCCGCAAGCAAAATCAACGCAAAAACAACACTCCTTCTGAACCTCAAGTTCACCTTCCACAGCCAGGTGGGGAAGGCTGCTTTTTCCAACGCACCTTCAGAAGCAGGAATTATTTCTAACGGACTTTCAGTTAAGCATGTAGACTACAACAGACGGTGGATTTTTCTTTCCTCTATCTTTATACAGCACCTAACATATAACAGAGAGAGGCTTAGTGCATAATGCAGGCAGGGTGAAGTATCAGCTCTGGCTTTACAACTCAGTTCTGCAATTCTGGGAATAAAAGTACTTTGCAGAAACACAGATCCCCAGCTCACTAAGGTCTGGCATTTACATAGCTTTTGCTATTTCTGCTGAAACATTTCTTTCTTGGTGCATTTATATGCTTTTTGCAATTGCTAAGGTCCCGTCCCCTGCCATGATTAGTATGAGAAGGTTAATGAGATACTTCGAGTGCTTCTGTCTTCTGCAAAGTCAATGAACTATGAGCTCCACTGGTGTCACAAAAAGGTCAGGACTGCATGAATGCCAAGATGTTTGCCTTGGTAAATCATTCCTCCAAACCAGAGGGTATCATGAGAGCACTACAGGCATATAAAGAGCCTGAAATTATAGCTTCCTCTAGGTGACGGTGTTGTTTCTGGTGGTAGCATTAACTTGGTAGCCCAGAAAGTGGTTCATCCAGACAAGGCTGATGCACACAGGAGCTGTATGGCTTTCAGAGATATGTATTCACTCAAGGTTCTCAGTACTCCATGATGTATGGGTGACTAAGACTTATAGAAGTGCATGCTGTAATCAGCACAGGCATAACGGGAGACACAGGGAGAGGTTAGAGGAAGCTGTTTGTGGTTGTGTGGCCTGTGATCTGAGTAGGCTGAAGGATGTATTTCAGCAAAGCAATAGCTTCTAGAGGGCAGAATCAGGCATTAGGATTTTGCAACAATTAGAGAAAAAAAAAATGTATACAAAAAGCACTACAGAGTGAATGTACCATCCAACACGACTCAACTCTAGTTAACGAGTAGTAACACCCCTGATTTAGGCTCTTCAGTAATGTTGCACCCTTTGGAGCCATCATGCCCTTCTGAAATGATTCTGGGTGAGGAGAGGGGAGTTTAATACAATGTCCTAAACACCAGCAACACCAGGCTATTCTGACTGTGATCTGGGGAAAGCCAGGGAGCTTACATTACTCCTATCCTTGCTCATCTAAGATAAAAGAACAGTTCACCTTGAGCATCTGTACTGCTCTCCTCTGCAGAATCATGAGCTGGGAGAAAATGTAGCCGGGATTTTGGTAAGACTGCATGTTTTGTGTGACATGGGGTTCAGGAGTGGCAAAGGTTTAAAAATAAGTGTATTTTTATGTGCATGTACAGGCATCTAAATGCCTTCTGAAAGCATTCTGAGGTCTACAGCAGGGCATCCGCATTGTGCAGGTGTGTGTCTGCATCCAGTACGTGTCCATGCATGTAATGCCCTATCTAATGATTTTTCCCCTTGGCTTTCCCTGATGAGTGCTGGGCTTGAGTTTGCATTTTGCTGAGCTTTCATTTCTTTCACTCAGGCTTTTTTCTTCCCCTGAAACATGTTACACTGAGGGAAGGATGGACTTGCCAATTCACGCCGCAGTCTGGGAGACGGTTTAAAGATATGGCTGATAAGCGGGTACTGTACAGTGGTGTGTGAACCCCTAATGTGTGTTCCTCTGTCCAGCAACACCTACTCCGTACAGAGCACAAACACCTTCTCTCAACACCTCTTCAGAACTGAGGCTGAGAGAATGCTTAAAAATGCAGATCCGAAGGAAAGCCGAAGACATCTCTTTGTGCTGAGGAAGGCTCTGCGTCCAAGCAGGCCCCCACTGGGGTAGGAAAAGTGGCAACACAAAGAAGGAGGTAGTGAGCTGCCTAAACCCTGCTGTTCTCTGAGCCGTGAAAGTAAGATAGAAGGCACTGCTTTGAAAAACATCTATGAAAATATCAGAGAGATCCCTGAACTTGCAGTGGGGGGGTGCCATGGCAGGTGCAGCATCACAGCATCCTGCACACATGAGCCACAGACCCTGCCCTCAATGCAGCAGCCCCACATGCAGAGCCACACAGGCAGGCACTGCTGCATGAACACCTCCAGCAGAGAGAAGCAACACATTCAACTCTTCTCTCACTGGGGACAAGAGAGGAACACACCTCACTCCACAGGAATTACTGCCTGCATTGGAATCAAGATTGCAGAGAAGGGCTGCATACCCCTCCCTGCTCCTTCCCAGGTTGGATATTAGGAGAAGTTTCTTCTCAGGAGTGGTGCTGCCATGGCACAGGCTGCCCAGGGAGGCAGGGAGGTGGTGGAGTCACCGTCCCTGGAGGTGTTCCAGAGCCATGTGGATGTGGCACTGAGGGACGTGGTCAGTGGGTATAGTGGGGATGGGCTTACGGACAGACTAGATGATCTTAATGATCTTTTCCAATCTTAATGATTCTTTAATTCTATGATTCCCTGTCCCATCACCACTCAGCACCTAACACCTGCCTGCCAGTGGTCCTGCACCCCATTACCATGCACAGTCCCTGCTGCAATGACACCAATAGATGAAGACTCCAAAAACGGGCCACGAGCTGCAGAACCCACTAATACAGACAAGCACTGGGCCTTGCTTGAAAACCATGGTGCTCTGCCCAAACAGTAGTCAAGACCTGGCAGCTCTACCTGCACCCTACAGACAAGACCTGATCCTTGGATAGAGTCCACCAGTGGGACAGCTGGTTCACCGCACACGTGTGCATTGCTGCCATGCTGCCTGGAGCCAGGAAGCATTGTGAGCAGCAGGGAGCTGCTCTGCCAAAAGATTTCACTCCTTTCCCATCCATACACAGGTGCAGACAAATACACACACAGGTACTCCCAGCAGCAATGATCCTAGGCTGATCTGGGCTCGGAGTCCAGAGCTGCCAAGGGCCCAGCTGAGGCCATCTGGGCTGTGCAAAAGGAGTATGATCAAACTTGAATATGGTTAGAGAGAAAGGTAACCTTGAAATCAGCATCTTGGGAAAGAGAGAAGAAGCTATCTGATTTGTCAGTGCTAGCTAGCAAAGAAGGGTTAAGACAAGGACTGCTCCTGGGAGCATGGCCGTAGGGAGATAAAATTCTGCCATTCTCTATTTTTCAAAGACTCATCTGTCATTTTGTCCCTAAACATGTCAAGAACAAAGCAGATATTGTGCAATTCCCTTTCTGCAGCCTCAAAGTAGAGGAACAGGCACACAGTAGCAGTCTTGGAAACATGAGACGAAGCTGAGGCTCTCAGCAGGTTGCTGAAGGTCTTTTGAGGCACATATTAGTCCACATATGAAATGACTTCTCATAGTCTGGAATTAGCTGGATGACTTCAAATGCATATTTAAATGTGTGTGTACTGTATAGTTACCTCTATTATAGGGAGAGTTAGTAGAAGGCCTGTAATTAGCTTCTCTGACACTTTCCATTACAAGAGTCTTTAGGCTGGTTCTCTGAGAAAAGCCAACATCTCCAGGTTTTGCAACAGGCATTTGAAAGTCAAGGGGGAGGCTACCCTGAGGCTAAGGACATGATTTTTACTTTGGCCCATCAAATTTCATTCAGTCTTAATTGCATTATAAACTGTTAAGTAATCATCATTTCTGTCACTTTCTTGCAGAAATCCTAGGAGACAGTCCAAATGGCATCTGAGCATAAATGTTTCAAGAGCTAAGCCATCAACCCAGTAAACCAGCGGGGACGCCCCTACCAGTAGGACAGTCATAACAAGGAACGCCCTTGCTTTAGCAGGGCAAGGGAAAGAAAGAAAGCCATATTAGTAGACAAGCCATTTAGGTTCTCCTCTACCTTTTAAATGCACCTTACTGTGAAACGGTCACTTGCACTTTGTCATTTAGGAGGCAGAAAAAAGGCAAACCACATAATGACTGTCTGTGGAATACAAACAGGTTAGTTACTTGGTTGAAGAGTCAGACTCAATACTGAAGGCTCGGTGTATATGAGAACGAACAGTATGTTTCTACATAAAAGATTTTGAGGTTTCCCCTTGGGAAAAAAAAAATTAAAAAATTAAGAAATGAAAAGAAGAAAAAAAAAACCCATAAAGCAAAGTGCATGGAAGGGAACTTACTTATATTGAATTATTAGGAAATAGGAGGTTTATGATTTCCTCTTCAACCTTTCTTTCTTCCCACTTGTGTGTGGACATTTTGATTTAAGTTATAATTAATGAGTGCATACAACTTTCTCCATGGGGTTCCTGCCTCAATCCTTGAATTGGAAAGACACTTGAAGCAGAAGAATTAAAGCGGCCCAGGAAACAAGACTGGCAGCTCCCAGCTTGGCTTCACAAACTAGAAATGAAATCACTGTTCATTTATTTTGCTGTACGTAATTGCTTATAAAGCTCTATGAATGTGCTCGAGCCCTTACAAAACCAATAAACGGGCCAATAAAGTATCAGTGAAGAAGGAGAAAAAGCTGCCCATGAGGTACTGAATCACCAGGCACTGGCAGAGGAGAGAGAAATAAAGAAACAGCAATGGACAGCAAACCAATGAACCAATGCAGAGATTATTCCGTCCCACTTTATTATGGGAGCAGCATCCCTGACCTTGCCAAGGGGTTTGAAGGGGCACACAAAACAGAAGCCAAACTGGAAGGGAGCACAGAGGGACATGGAAGAGGGTGAAGCTGGCAGGTGTCTCATGGCCACAGTGCCCAGAAGAGGAAAGAAAGGCACCAAGGCTGCAGACTATGCTGGAAGGTCTCTTGCTTTGCAGCTATAGTTTTGTAACTGGCTAAGGGAGTGGGAGACCTGATCTGCATGTGAGGTATGGACAGAACCAGGCTGGCCTGGTCTGTGTGACCCTGGAGCGGAAGCATCGGGGAGGAGGTTCATGACATAGGGACACCAGGAGGGCTGGACACAAGCCAGTTACTGTCCAGATGCTGTCTAGCCACACTAGCCCAGCAGGGATAAGCTGCAAGCTGAGGCAGCTTGCCAGGCTCAAGCAGCTGCCTTGCACCCCACCACGCTGCTAAGTCCCTGTGGCATTGCTCTGCACAGTGTGGACTTACCATCGCCAGCCCACGCCAGCACAGGCAGCTCCATGCTGGATTTCACAGCGCACACACGCCCTGAGCAGCTGCAGCAGCTGCACGGAGTGCAGATGCTTTCTCCCCAAACACCCTGGGGGGAAGGGACCCAAGTGCTGGCTGTGATCCTGTCCTGTGCTTGCTGTGTGACTTTAAGCAAGCCATCTAAGCTTTCTGAAGCTCAGTTTTTCCCTCTACGAAAGGCTCTGAATAATCCACCCTACACTGCAAAGGGGTTGCATGTGAACAGGGATATAAGAGTTGGGAGCAGCAGCATAAGTCAGTACAAGCAGATGCCTCGACTTTCTCACCCCAGAGGAAATCATGCAGCTCAGGGCTGCCCCTACAGCACCTCACACCCCACATACGAGGAAGGGCTTTGTCACGGAAGGGTGCTGGCTGCTGCAGAGCGGCTGCGTGCATCAGCACTCGGCAGTGGAAATGGCGCTGGCTGATGAGAGAGCAGCCATGTAGAAGGTCGGCATGTGGACCAACAGCTGTAAAAGGAACAGCGGGATTTTATACGGTACTTGCTGAGAACTAGTTTGGGATCAGGAGATTAACTAAAGCTCATGAGCACATTCTTGGGTCACCTCCAGCTGCTCTGGGAGCTGAGTGGCACAAGCGAGCAGGCAGCTGTCTTTACTGGCTCTCTAGAGACACCTTTCCTGGAAGAGGGAGCACAGTGATGCTCGAGCTGGCACAGCAGCACTCAGCCGGCCCCTTCCAGCCTCGAGGAAGCAGCCCCACATCATTCCCATGCTCAGTGTAACACTCAGCCAGTGCACACCCCACGCCACAGCTCTCCCTTGAGATGGCTCCATACCACTTCTCTGCCTGACCAGGACCCCGTGCAGTTGGTCAGAGCAACACAGGGTGGATGTCAGTGCAACCTCCTTGGAGGGTAGGATTGCTTCTCCTGTCTGCTCTCCTCTGAGCACTCCTCCAAAGCTGTTCCCCAGCTGCAGCTGAGAGCTGTGTCTCACTGTGTGGTGCTGATTTGCAAACAGAGGGAGAATCCAAGACCCCTCCAGGAAGAACAGCCTTGGAGAGGGACTGGGTGAGCATCTGTCCCTGGTGATGATATGGACACTGTGATGGGGTGGTCCATAAGGTGCAGTGCAGCCCCATGGCCACATACAAGCACAAATGTGCCCCAGCGTCAACTTCAGCCCTGGCTGTTTGCCTGCTGTGCCAAGAACATCCAGTAAGCCAGGTCTTACTCCTCTTGTGACAGAAAAGATTGTGCTTGTGACTGAACAGCCATCACTTCTCATCTTCTGATTATTTCACCAGGCAACCTTAACGTTCCATTAATATTGGTCTTTGTAAAGCTAAATATATACACTAAGCACACATACAAATACATATAAATACGTCTCCATCTAGCAGAGAATCCAATTAAGTGAATATGTTACGCCTTAGCAATTAATGAATTCAACAAGCTGAGCTGCCTCTTGCATACGATTAAAGCTCACGCAATATCAGCCACAACAATAAAAAACCTCAGATTCTTCCATGTTCTGTCTACAAGGAAGTTATTAGCACCTAAATCAAGAGGCAAATTCAGGTGTGTTTGCATTATTCACATACAGCCTGTCCTTCAATTCATTGTAGCCTAAGAGAAATTCAAGTCCAGCTATCCCTGCATGCAGCTCTTTAGACATTCCTGTGCCCTTAGCTATCTTTCTGGATGGGAGGTCTGTAAAATGCCGGCATTCTATGGGTTAAAAGAAAGCAAATTCCATGACTGACCAGAGCTGGCACTCTAACCACTTCACTGATGCAAGTGCTCCTTCTCCTTGCATTCAGTTGCTATTTTTTGTTTCAGTTTGTGTAAGGGCATACGTGTGTGTGGGCATACACACGTGTCAGCATTCTTTTGTATGTTAATCTTTCTCCAGGACAAGTTGTTGTTTTTTTTTTCATGCAACTTCTGCCTCTCAGCAACAGACAATACCGAGCCCTTTAGGGACTGCTCATTCCCTCCATCTCTCACAATACTCCTTCTTTGCATTCGTAAGACATTCCCTGGGGGGAAAGTTCTACATAAATAAATATTTAAGTAGCCACTAAACCACAGAAGACGCAGAAAAGCACGCAGGAGACTTGGCTGCAGAACTCAGGGCACGAGGGGGAATGAAGAGAGGCATGGCTGGGAGCGTTGGGAGGAGTGTTGCTGATGTGAACTGGAAACACAAGCATCCCCTTCTCTCCCCTGACCCACTGCTAGCTCTTACCCTGTGACCTGAGCTAACTGATTTCAGATAGGTCTGAGTGGTGCTGCACAAATCCAAAAACTATGAACATACCTTACGGGGAGTTTAACAGAGGAAAGAGCCTTGAAGGGAGACGCCAGAGACACAGCTAAAAAGCTGAGCTTCTAATGTTGAGTCTTTTTTGTTTCATCAGCTCTGTTGTTCCCCCAGTTGCTGTCACACTTCAGGTGGAGGCTGTGAATACCCAGGAGCAGCTCAGAGCCTCATCTGTGGTCTGGCTGGGTGTGGTGAAGACAGAGGCTGCACCCAAGTACCAGCTGTAACCCTTGGGCTGGGTACTAGGAGGGACAGAGGGCTGCCCACTCTCATCCCTGCTATAAACCTCAGCAGAGGCTATAAGAGTATTAATGACTCCTTCAAGTGTAGCAGCTTGTGGATCCCATACACCTGCAAAATTATGTGTGCCTACACCCACAGCACCGCTGATTTCACAAGTCACCCTGAGACAATAAAGAATAAAGCTTGCATCCTTTCTAGATGATTTGAGAAATGCTGGTTTGAAAGTGGGTATTATAGGGAACAGGGTATAAAATTGGCCACTTATGTCACCCATGTAAGATGGTAGTTTGAGAGGTAATAATCGTATGAAATGTGCCATACCCCAGGAAGCCACACGCTACTTGTATGCTCCCCAGCATATCCAGAAGAGCTAAAAATCCCTCAGAAAATCCAGTCAAGAGTCAGTTTCATGCAGAGCTGTGGGAACATAGTGTGGCATTCACACAGAGCCTGCAGCAAGCGCCGTCAGGCTTGAAGCACAACCTGAATGGTCAGAGGAGGCCATTTTCTGTGTGCTGGCATGCTGCTGTCAGAGGGTGATGCTTCTGAGAGATTTGGAGATCTTTTCTTCAGGAGATTGTCCCAGATTTTTCACTTCCCCAGAGAGCTGAAAAGGTCAAAGCCCCATCGGTGGCTCACAAGTTTTATTTTCTGCTCTGGATACAAAGATACTGGCTGCTATTTGAGTTTTGGTAGGAGGCAAGCCGTCACTGAGAGCTTGGGATTCAAAGTGAATGCAACCAGCCAATAGAACAAGAGGTAATGGCTTTAAATTGCACCGGGGATGTTCAGGTTGGATATGAGGAAAAATTTCTTCTCAGAAAGAGTGGTGTTGCAGTGTCACAGGCTGCACAGGGAGGTGGTGAAGTCACCGTCCCTGGAGGTGTTCCAGAGCCGTGTGGATGTGGCACTGAGGGACGTGGTCAGCGGGCATGGTGGGGGTGGGCTGATGGTTGGACCGGGTGGACTCAGTGATCGTTCCAACCAAAGTGATCCTATGACAGCCACTGCTTCACTCTGTTTCAGTAATTTCTGTCCCAGCAGAACGTTTGCATTATCATTTTACCCTGATTCAAGTTAGTGTCTTTTGGGGAATGGAGACACTTTGGGGAGAAAGCTCTTTATTGATGAGAAAATAACATACCCACTCTGTTTATAGTCATCAAAAGAACAGCCACTGCACATATGCAAATAAGTGCACTCTACAGGAACGGCAGAGAAGATCGTTTCTTAGCTGGTCTCTGCTTAGTCAAAAAAGTACCTCATCCCCTAGGCAGCCTTCTTGCACCTCTTGTCTCAGGAATTTGAACTGTGGGCAGTGTCCACCAGAGCATGAGATGAAGGTGCTCTCTCAGTGTGGCACGTACAACAGAACACATGAGACCAGCCCGTTCCTCCCAACCATTCCCACTTCTCTATAAGCAGAGTGGAAAATGAAGACACCCTTCCCACAAACAGCTGGTAAGATGTCAAAGCATAACTGCATTTGCACAGTTGGGATCCCTTGGGAGTTTCACCCCACACAGCTATCACAGCTGATGATTCCCCAAAGTGGCTGCTGAATTGCCAGGCTCCTTGCAGATTGCCTTCTGTGGCATCAAGCCCCTTCCACCCCTCGCCTTCTCCCTGTCTGTGATTACCCCTGCCTGTCAGCACTGCAGTAAATATGCGTGCGTTTCCGGGTCTCACATTTCTCACTTTACAGAATTCTCTCACTTAAAAACACTTTCCCATCACAGCTTACACTAAAATATAGAACAAACAGGAAATTCTGAAAGGCTCACCTGCTCCATTCACTTTGTATGAAAGCACCTGCACTTAACTAGGAACTCCTTTCTACTTCTAGCAGGAGCTTATTGCACTTCTGCAACGGTAACTTCTTAAAGTTGTTTTATAGGTGCCTACACTCATAAGTGAAGAAAAATCAGGTCTCAAATGAGGGTTGGACAAGGTGTCTCCAAAACCAGAAGTCTGAGGAAATAGAGAAAGCAGATCACTGGGACTGAATGAAGGAGAGCTCTGTGCTCCAAATCCTCAGCGTAGGAAAGAGGTCACCATGCGGGAGGTGAATGTAGCCAAGTTCCTGACGTCAGTAATGCAGGTCTGAGGCACAGGATTAGGATCCAGGTCTGCTGACCTTCCCAGATTGCCCTCTCCTGTACCCCAACATCTTTTTTTCTCTGGCCTTGACTAATACGCCTGAGACCCCCTGCACATCCTTTCAAAAGGCTGTTTCAGAGATCATTTGCCTAGATACCATCTTTCCCCTTTCTTTTCAGTCTTCCCTTTCCTCTCTGCTCAGCTACATCAAGTGCTTTTTTCAAGATGCTTGATGCCTCTAATCTCTCTGTCAGTATCAAGATGTGAATGATGACCTGTTTCACCTTCTGTAGGTTTTTAGAGACCCATGTACCTTTCTTCAGTGTTGACCTCCTTCGTGAGTGAGGTCCCATGAGTACCAGTGAAGTTATGGTGTTGCTTTTCCTCATATTCTCTTCTGATTTTGCCCAAATGGCTGCAGGTAATTGACAACAGTCAAGTTACTGATAGCACCACAAAATGTACAAAAACTGTCTGATTCCCGCTTCGTATTCCCCTAGCAGATCAGTGCAAAAACATTCACTGTTATCAGCAAATAAAATACACCAACTCTTCAGAGTCTTTCTGAATTATTCACAGCAAGAAAGTCTTGGATATTTACTACTGTTCTTAATCGGCCTGTGTTCCTCTGCATTGACCCCCTCATCTGTCTATGTGCCCATGTTTTCTCTGCTGATACTTACACAGTAAGTGGTTAGTGGTTACAGCAATCATCTTGGTCTCTCTGTACTGCTCCCAGCACAAAGAAACACTAGTTAATGGCGGGGATTTTCAGAGACTACAATAATACAAATAATCAAAATAACCATAAGCTGCTTCTTCTGCACAGTTCATGAATCAATCTAACCAGAGCTGCTCTCTGCAAGAAGGTGAATGACAGCCATATTGCAACCGGAGTGCTATTCATTACAGGCTTTCTCTCTCTAATTACTCCTCCATTTTCACCTCTTTCCTAACTGCCAGTTAGAATGGCTCTGCACTGAGGAAGAGCTGCCACATCTCAACAAGGAGGAACAGCTGCACCTCTACAGAGGGCAAAGTGATCTCTACAAACAGAGCTAATCCACAGAGCAACAGGGGAAAGTGAAAGGTTTGCAGTGTTACAGATCTGCCTGTGCCTGACAACCACGAGATCACAGACATATGGAAAGTCTGTCCTGGAATTACATACAACATATAGAAATTATAGACACATATATATCATTTTTATATATTTAATTGTAAATGAAAAAAAAATGGCAGAAACTCAAAAAATGAATTCCTGTTTTATTCCATTCATATTTCAAAAGCCTCCCTACTGTCCCTCCTTCCCCCTGACACCAGACAAAATGCACACTTTAAGACACTAGCTGCTCATTTCATGCATTTGCCAGACTCTGATTAAACTCTCAGATAATAACCTTGCAAGGTAGAGCCAAACTTGCAGCAGTACAGGGCGTTCTCATCATTGGCTCCCAAAAATAGTTCCTTGCCAATAAGAATCAATTGGTTCTGGCTTTGCCAACCTGCACTTCTACTGTCCCCCTATCCCAGGGGCTGATGACACAACCTGTCCCCTACAGAAGGCTTATAAGTCTCTAAATGTAGCCAATAATTGTGTATTGGTTGCTGAGAATACCTCAGGTTTGTAATATTAATGTAAAATAGGCTTCCATGAGTCCTCCCTGTCTCTGTTCCCTGGTGTAAGGGAGATACGAGAATCCTGGACTGCAACATCTGTGAGACAGCATTTGCAGGTTTGGTCTACAACATCTTCTGCAGTCTCGTAAGACCTAGTGGTGATCATCACGGGATGGCAATTTTAGCTTTGTTCCAACAACACCTGCTGCTAGGTATTAGTATAGCTGGCTGCAAAGGGGAAACAGAGGGTGCGGAATGAGCAGGGTATGTATGACTGTGGACTAAAAGGACAGGGGGAGAAGAGAAGAGAAGAGAAGAGAAGAGAAGAGAAGAGAAGAGAAGAGAAGAGAAGAGAAGAGAAGAGAAGAGAAGAGAAGAGAAGAGAAGAGAAGAGAAGAGAAGAGAAGAGAAGAGAAGAGAAGAGAAGAGAAGAGAAGAGAAGAGAAGAGAAGAGAAGAGAAGAGAAGAGAAGAGAAGAGAAGAGAAGAGAAGAGAAGAGAAGAGAAGAGAAGAGAAGAGAAGAGAAGAGAAGAGAAGAGAAGAGAAGAGAAGAGAAGAGAAGAGGTCTCAGGACAGAAGCAAACGGAAAAATGAAGTGCAATGGCATCAACAAGCCAAATCAAGCCCAAGACAGGGTCAATCTGGGGACAGAAATTACCCCATTATGCCTTAGTACTGTTTATTTTGATGTCTACATTCCAAAAATTTAGTGTTGACGTCAAGCAGTGAAACTACTCTGAAGTCAATGGAATTGCAGACACTTATGCCAGAGGTGAATTTGGCTCCCAGAGGACTTTTCTATGCAACCATTTAGATAATGACCCTTCAAAGCTTACGTTGCTGCCATAGCATGACAGTGGGAGAAAAAGGGCCAAAAAGACTACAGTAGAATAGCCATCTGTCATACCCCAAATCTAGAGTTCAGCTAACTCAGGATGGCACAAAATAAGGGCAAGAAATACTGGAATTTAACAGGCCCTCCTGAGGAAATCTTACTCCCATCTAAGATTACGAAACTGTGCAGAGTGTTAATATAGGAGTGTTCATGCAAACTGCATCCCAGAATATTTTGCAAAGTTAAATACAAGACAGCAAATGGCATGCAGCATAAAGAATAGCTGGTGCACTGAGCAATCAAGAGGCAGTGCAAATGGCCATATAATTTCGCCTTTTAAAAGCAACTGCATAAAAGCTCATTCATCCATAAAAATGCTGCGTTTCTGTTTTCTGCCTTCCTAGGAGCTTTCCTGCATGCCCTCTTTATCGCCAACTACAGACTTCACATCTTCTGAAAAGAGTAAGAACAAACACCTGCCCCTCTATGCCAAAATACTGCCTCCACACTTCAGGGCTGTTTTATATAGCTCCTAAGTTTTATCAGACAAGACTAGTCAGAGTTCACAGGGTCTCAGACTCACAGCATATTTGAAGTATTGCACATGACAAAGCGCTATGAATATACTCAATAAAAAATATGGATGTTGAGACATTATGTAGTGAATATATTTTGAATTTGAAAATTAGGAGTGAATTGGATATGATTTCAGGCATGGAGGCATCTATTTGTTTCCCACTTTCTTTGAGAAGGCAGATACTAAATCTGCCACTCTGGCATCCATCTGAAATCTAGGCATCATGCTACAAACTATGAGATTCAGCCTTCAAAATTTTTTAAACCATGATGTCTACAAGAATTGCCAGCCCAGCTTACAACACCTAGTCAGATAGCAAATTGCAAGCACTATTCTTTATGCTGTAGTACAGGTATTTGACTTCTTATTGCTCTCAAGATCACTTTCTCCATATCCATTTTTAGTTTATCTTCTAGTAGTGTGCAGCATCTTGAGAGAATGATCTCTGGAAGTTGTTTTTAGTGACACTGTAATACTAAAGTGAAAGGTGGGAGAGTTGGGATCTGAAAGTCCAAGGGAATTACAGTAGCTCAGATGGAAGAGGATCAAAGGCACATACAAGAAGTCCAGGAGAGTGGAAGACAGACAACTTAAACCACTGTGAATATACAGTTTTGACAGGCAGATAAACGGTGAACAGATATATGCATACATAAAATGCAGATTAAAAAAAAGACAAGGTCAATGATAAGTCCAAGTAAGACGATCAAGAGTGAACCCTGGCTACAGGTCCTGATACAGTCACTAGTATTATCACACAGTGCTGTCAAAGCCATTGTTGCAAACAGGGAAGCTCAGAAATTGAGGATTTGTTGCATGTTATGTCTTTCCCTTCCTCCCCAGTCCCCCTCAACTCAGGACTACACAATTCCAATTCATTAAATTACTGCTTGTTTGTTTTATTTTCTACATCCATTATTGTTTTCACTGCTTCCCCTTGTTCCAGCTTTTCCAGACTTGTTCCAGTTTGTCCGGATCCTTCACAAAGAGCTATCTACAAAACTGCAACGAGCTTTCCAGCCTTACCATCGCTGAGCAAAGCTCAGTGATTACATCATGCGCCTTGCAGGCTGAACTCCTATTTATACATCCAAGTACAGCATTTGCCTCTTTCTCAACAACAAACAACCATGTTCAGCTCGTGACCCTCTTTTATGCCCCCCAATCCTTTTCTGCAGAACTGTGATCTAGTTGATCTTTCTCTGCACTGTATTTATGTCGCTGATTATTGCTGCCCAAGTACAATAGTTTGCACTTGTCTCTATTGAATTACATCTCACTTTTCCAGCGTATATCTACAATTTGCCAAGATCATTACAAATTCTAATCCTGTTCTCCAACAAATTCACAGTCCCCCTCAGCTTGCTGTCATCTTCAAATTTGATATGCAAATTCTTCATCCATCACCAAGGCTGTTAAAGAAAACATCGAACTGAACTGAGCATGGGACAGACCCTCACAGAACCCCAGCCAGTGCTCCCTTCCATTCTGACACTCTTATTCATCCTCAATGCATTTGTTATTAGCTCTCCTTGGGACCTTGCTTCTCTGGATTGCTAACAAAATGTGATGAGAGAGATAGTGAAAACCTTACTGGAGTCAAAGCAGATGAAACCTGCAGTTTCACCTCTGTCCACAACGCCTGTTACCCTGTCACAGAAAGATATCAGATTGATCTGACATGAAGTGTTCTCAGCAAATCCTAGTGGACTTTTACATGTCCCCTTGTTATTGTTCAGGTGCTGACAAGGAGTTTGGTGGATAATTCGTATTTTTTCTGAAGATGAGGGTTAAGCAACAATGATTCCAAAAACCTGCAATTCCAGAAATCCTTCCTCCTCTACCCACCCCTCCTCCCCTTACTGCTCCAGCTCTTTTTTAAAGACAAGCATTCAGGTTTCTCCAGTATCTGGCAGATACTAGCTGGTAACAGCTTTACAGGTGCAGATCCATTGCAGTGCATTTACAGAACACTCTTTCTGCAAATTTCCTTTGGGGAAAAAAAAAAAAAAAAAAAAAAAAAGGAGGCAGGTTATGTATGTAATGTGCTACTGCAACAGAAGTAAGGATGTGGTTACCCTGTCTTGGGAAACATGCACCCTTGCCCTTGAGCAAGTCTGTCTCATTGCAATGACAGCAGAATAGAAACTGGTATTAACATGCACCAGACCTCCTGTCCTACAGTACTGGCCTGCCGCTCATCCTGCCATTTCAGCCCTTGACAGCAATAAGCAGTTTGGCCAGTGCACCTTAGACCCCATCTGTGACACTTCAACTATTTTAGTCCTTCCTCTCCCTCCACACTTCTTGTCAACATGCCTCTGTCCTGCTCAGCCACACCTCAAGCTGCTCAGCTTTGCTCACCCCACCCCACCCTTGTGCAGGGATCAAAGTTAAGCTGACGGCTTGCAGCTTCCCTGATGTGACACTTCTACATTGCCCTTCATCAGCTTCTCTAAGACATTTCAGTCCTGACTTCCTGCTCCCTCCTGCATCCACAACTATGTCAAGTGCATCCTCCATGCTGACCAAAAACAGCTAATCTCAGGCAAGCAACAAATCGTGCAATGACTCAGGATGATAATCTGAGGCATGGAAAACCAGGTGATCTGAGGCCTGCTGTGCTTGTTTCAATTAGGAATGAGGATAGCAGGGCAGCAGTGGTCAAGAAGAAACTCACTGGAGGAAGGAGTCTGAACTGTGCACTGGGGTGCCAGGTAGAAGTTAACTGCCATGTGCTGGGATCAGGCACAAGATCTACGCTGCAAGAAGTCAAGTAGCTGAGAGCATTGGAGGAAGGAAGTGCCTCTATATCTACTGAGAGAACAATTAACTGGTATCCTGAGGAAATGGTGTTGTTCCAGGGATGAGCTCCAATGGACAAAATAGCATTTTCATGTACTAAATACCACGTGCACTCTTTAGTGCGGACAAGGACGCAGGTGCTCATCAATTATTGAGCTTGCTTGAAAAGGCATTTAGGAGAGAGCACAAGAGGCTGGTCTGCTGCTCTACCTCAGTCCCAGCTGGGCTGCTCTTACAAACCCAGTCAGTGAGAAGGGAAGAAAAAAAAAAAAAAGAATTGAAGGAAAGACAGAGAAAAGGAAAGAATCTGAGCAAAGAGCTCCTTCTGCCAAAAGATGTGGGGCATCTTGTAGTAACATTCCTGAACTACCACCCTCCTCTCTTTCCTAGGGTGCCGTCCACACCCTAAGAGGCCAGCTCCTGTGCTGCAGAGAAGACCCTAAATTGGAATCAGGAGAAGGCCAGGACACAGTGTTGTCCCAGCACCATTGTTCCCATATTCCTATTGCTCTGCTGTCCTTGACCTCAGTGGAATTTGCAGTGTTAAGATCTGCCATGTTTATCCAATTCAATCGGCTGTGAAACATCCTTGGCTCTTATATCAACTCTATTTAGGGAAAAGAGACAGCTCTTACCCTAAACCGGCCGCCAACATTCAAACATATCTTTACATGGATCTGCAATAGAAGACTGTGTCCTGAGTAAAGCAAACTCATGCATCCACTGCTCCTCAAACTGTTATGTATGTTGGACACAGACCACATTCAATGTTCTTGCTTTGGAGACCAAATACAACTCCAGAAGTCAGATGTCCAGGTGTAGCTCTCTCCAGAGATTCACAGCTGATGAGCATTTGGAATGAGAAAATGAGAGTAAATCTCAAGGAACAGCTGCAATCTCAAGGAACATTCACTGACAATCACTGAGAGCTTTTCTACTTGTGAACAAGACTTCCTTAGATGCAAACAGACATGTATCCATTGAACAAGCACAAGGTTAAAAATGAACCCATCCTATATTTATCCTACCATTACGAAGTGTCTTTTTATTAAAAAGAGCTAGCTATATGAACAAAGGTCAACTACCTAAAAGGATGTTGTAGTGAGATTGGGATTGGCCTCTTCTCACAGGTAACAGTGATGAGAGGGAATAGCCTTAAGTTGCCATTCAGAGGCATTCAGAGGAGGTTCAGGTTGGAAATTACAGAAAATTTATTCTCAGAAGAAATGGTGCTGCAGCAGCACAGGCTGCCCAGGGAGGTAGTGGAGTTACTGTCCCTGGAGGTGTTCCAGAACCGTGTGAATGTGGCACTGAGGGACATGGTTAGTGGGCATGGTGGGGATGGGCTGATGGTTGGACTGGGTGATCTTAGAGGTCTTTTCCAACCTTAATGATTCAGTGATTCTGTGTCTTGGGAAATACTTTTACGTACTGGAGCTTCAAGTTGTAGAACTTACTATCTTAGTACAACAGTGAGGGACGCAGAGTAATGCAGATGAGGAAAGGACCAGGCGTTCTCAGCATCAAGAATAATGCCAAAAGTTACAATGTCAGTCGTTAGAAAGAAGCAAAGAAGAAGAAACTTGGGGTTATGGAAGTGGTAAAAATTCTTGTGATATAGGCTATAAATTAAGACTGAAAGAAATGAAATTGCAACCGGCAGCGCATGCACACAGAGAGAATGCGGCAGTACTCCACACAAACTACAAGGACCAGCATCTCAAATTCAAATATAGAAATACAAGCAGGACCAAGATACTTCCACAGGCACACAGTTAAGCACAAATACCTGTATGCATATCTACAGCTTTCTGTAGTTGCCAAACACCACTCACCTGTGCCATTCACAGAGCATCACGTGCAAAGTTTTGCTTGACCTGCAGTCAATGCACTGAAGCGTGCACCTACTAGAAACGTCAGGGCAAGAGGTCTAGATTCTCACCCAGCACCAATAACTGCCTGTTCACATCTATGCTGAGGCTTGCTTCTGGGGTTACATTTGGTATACTGGGTGCAGTGGTAGGAAAGAGCCAGAGGCTAGCCTGAATATTGAGAAGTGTCAAGCAGGACACAACGTTGCTGCACCAGAACTTCACAGCAGGCATTTCATCTGCCTGATATCTTTGGCCATTGAAGAGAAGTCTCAAATAACAGCCAGAACAATGATATAGGATGGAAAAAAGCATCACCCCTAAAACTAAAAATATGGGCTATTTTCCCTCGAGCTGTACTACTGTTGGGGAGGTTAGACCATGATGCAGTTCATATCATGATGTATAAACTATGCCATGAGTAAATTGGCTTCTGTTGACTTTCCTGGCCTAAGAGAAGCTCTGAGGGACGGATCTTTCAACACAAAATTCTGCCAGAAAAGTGCTTGTCTCTAACACAAAATTTTCTTTCTTTTCCTGAACCCTTGGGGACCATACACTTAAAATACCATAAGGACAAGGCCTCATCCTCTGAGTCCAAATCACTGGACATTTAAATAACTCCACCAGCATTTTTAACTGTTCTCAGGATCTGTGGAAGAGCCTGGAATGACAGACCAGAGATCACACTCACTTTGCTCTCCAGAGAGCAAAAACAAAGGCAGTCATGTCTTGTTACTGAGCAAATGGGACATCCTGAACCACTCTGAAGTCTCCCACATCATTTACTGCCAATATTAAAATACAATGAACTCATAACCTGCTGTGAAGATACTACATTCATAGCCATGGACAGAATATCCTGTAGCACAGAGAAGAGCTTTCTTCGCAGCTGAAGAAAATAACATTATTTCCCCATGGGTCATGTTCACCATGAAGCTAAATGACAGAGGCCTTGCTCTGAAGGACACCTTCTAGATTTGATGTGCTCTGTCAAATAGTACTTCTCTCTGTTACCGTTCTCTTGCCACAGTTTAATTTCAACTGCCATTTCTCCATGTTCTGCTTTCTCAGCAGCCAGGAAAGTTTACTTCTGGCCCAGAAGAGATAAGGACATTTTTACCTGTCCTTCCATAGCTCCTCATGGAGAGTTTGTACACGGATAAGAGAGGAAGGAGGAATGAGTTGGTCTATAGCACATACCATCACAGACCCCAGAGGTATTACCAGAAAGAACGGGTGTGATCGTGACCTCTGAAGAGGAAACTGGCTCTTATAATTTAGCCCTAAATATTACTACTGGCTTGTCCAAGGCCACAGGCCAGAAAACTACTGACACTCAGAATAGCATTAGGACAGAGAATTACAAAACGCCAAGGCCTTCCTTTCTCTTCAGATAAATTAATGTGTTGAAAATGGGAGTAAGCAGAAAATTTTCATTCTTGAATTGATTTATTTCAGAAATTGGTCCATTTTCAAACTTTATTGTCAAAGACTGAGGATGGAAATCAAAGTAAATAAAATTCTGTCTCCTTCAAGTGGATTTAGAAAACAGATTATCAAAGACAGTTTTAGTGAACCGCATCAAAAGAGTTTAGGGATTTTATCTGGATGTGGCAAACTACAGGAGACAAGGGACAGCCTTACGAGCTTTCTACCAAATTCTTCTTCCATAGCCATGGTTACACAACTCCAAGTATCTTCAGATGACTGTCATAAAATGGGAAGAGAAGTGTTGTCTCCACTGCATGAGCCACCCTCTTCAGTGACAAGCGATAATAAAGGAGGCCACTGTAGATCAATCCATCCACAAGCCAGAAGTTTCAACCTGATGTGATTTTGCTGCTGTTGCACCAGCAGAACCGAACAACCACCACTATGCACTGCTACAGCACCAAGATTTGAGGATATCCATGGGCTGCTGTGTTGCTCCTCATTTATCAATCAAGTCTCATTCTCAGGGACTTCTGATTGTGAATTGTCTACAGCTGATCAGTCATCTCCCTAGGGAAATTAGAAGCATTATCCTAACCCAGAAGAAGGACACACTGTCTGATCAGCCCCTCACTTTTGTCTTCTTGATTAACAAAGGAGCCAACATATACCTCATCTTTGTTCTTATTTCTATCACTTTATATTGCATACTTTCACAGAATCACAGAATGGCCTGGGTTGGGAGGAACCTCAAGGATCATGAATCTCCAACCCCCCCACCACAGGCAGGGCCACACTTTCATTTCCTACCTCCCTGCATCCCTTCCAGTCATAACCTGCTTCACCCATTCATTGCCTCTTGGTCCTCTCGGTCCGTCACAGCATTTCATGGAATCATAGAATCATAGAATGACCTGGGTTGAGAAGGACCACAATGATCATCAAGTTTCAATGCCCCTGCTATGTGCAGGGTCACCAACCACTAGACCAGGCTGCCTCGAGCCACTGTGTGTAAAAGAGAGAACCTGTGAGAAACCTTTCTCCAGAAGAGAAAACAGAAAAAGGACAAATAGTTTATTAACCAACAAGGAGGTTCCAGGCACCACAGATATAAGATTTGCCAAACTTCCTAGGATCATTGTATTTATTTATTTATTTATTTCTTATTCAGTACTGTGTATTATTTCAATCTCTCCAAGTGCAATAGCAATAAAATTGAAAAACATCCATGAAAACACTTCCAATTAACACAAGGTCAGAAAATGACACTAGAGACCTCCACAGCCCATAAAGAAGAAATACATCCAACACCTCTCCTACACTACCATTCTCCTCAGGAACAGCCTGAGAGAGCAGGCAATGCAACTTGTCTTAAAGGTCAACAACAGACATATGCATTTTACCAAGGGCGCAGTAGAAAGTATCAGTATCTAGTACACTGCACAAAGATCATACTATTGGTAAGAAACAAATCTACAGATTTTTAGCTCAATTAATCCAGCTAATTTCAATGCAGGCTGAAGCATAGTGCTAAAAAATTCTCAGGATATAAATCCAGAGAGGGATCTGGAGAGCAAATTCAGCACCTTCAGATGCACCCAGAAATACAAAAGAAAGAAGACCCATCTCTGAAAAAGAGATGAACTCTAGGGCAGTGCATGGGCATTATTCATTGGAATGGATTAACCTTACAATGACTTCAGCACAGCTTCTTTTACAGCGCTGTGTGCCATGCAGTAGCAAGAGAGATAATGACCTCAGTAGGAAGGGCACAAAACACAACAAGTAAAATCAAAACTTTTTTTTTTTTTTTTTAATAGCTCTGGTGCTATTGTTTGTCTGCATGTCCAACAGCAAATAGATGGAAGACCCTGGTATCTGGAGGTCAGCCATCCAGGCTTCTTTCATAGGCAAACTGGAATACTGCCTAGTGCTTCTGAGACTCCATGCCCTTTTCCAGCCAAGACTCAAAACAACCAAAAATATACACTAGCACTCATATGGAAGCCTTATTTCTCCCCAGACCAAGAGCCCTTGTGTAGATAACTAATTACCTCAAACTAATTACCTGTAGCTCAAGGAAGCAGAACAGATATGTTTATAGAAAGTATATGTGATTATTACAACCTAAACAACTTCACCATCCCCAAACTTGGCCTGAAACAGGTGAAGAAAATCTGAGGTCTTCAGATCTCCTTCTACACAGACATCTCAGAAATCATCTTCCCTTGCAAGGAAGCCTCTGCCAGGCAGGCAAAAAGAGAGCTCACCTACTTTAAAAGATAGCTCCTTCCGCTGTCTCTCGGAGTTGCTCACAGAAGGCTGAGTAACCTGACTCCTCTTTCTACAAAGGTAATGTCAGAAAATCCTTGGAGCCAGTTACAGTTTCTACCAAGGTCTAGGCTATGCTGCAGGTAGGTAGATGACTGGGCACATGACAGTGTAATATGTACAACTCATTGCTCTACGAACTGTTTTAGAAATGAATGACCAGTAACAGCAAAATTGTAAGCAAAAATAACCATTTTTTATTCTCTTCCCCAAAATATGGGTTTTTAAACAATGACATAATCTCTTTTCAACACTGAAGTCATGAGAGTTATTTACTTTAACCTTTCCCTTTCTCTTCCCTTCTCCCTTTCTTTGGCTGTCCTAATGTTCTGGCTTTGCTGAGCTTTACATCAGTACCCTACCAGAGCTATTTGAAGGGGAAGCCTGAAATGGCTCCCTAGGCCTGCCCACTTCAGATGAAGAACATGGCAAGGACTATGGTGCCAGCTCAACAGGGGACAAGGGTGTTGCTGTGCCCTGCAAAGAGTGGTTGAGTGGGGAACTGCAGTACTGGTATAACACAGACCAGTCCAGTTTGCAGCAGCAGAGCAACTTCTAGAGAAGGGAAGAGGAAGAGGGGGCAAGGTATCAAAGAAAAGATACAGGCTTTGCATGACTCTCTCTAAGAGGACCATGTCTAGATGGCCTGTGAGAGAGGCCCTTCAAACACAGAGCAGCTTGGTTTTGCTTTAAGGTCTAGAAACCATCTTGCAAAGCTGTGAGGCTGCATAAATATTTTCCATTAATTTTTTATACCCCATTCCAACCATTTCTAAGCTTTTCCTACTGCTCGGTTGTGTCCATGCTCACCATACCCTTCATCAGCCCTCAATAGGGAAAGAGATTGCAGCTTCAGGACCTTGACCTTGCACTGCTATTCTTCGCTAGCTGTTTCTTCAGAAATCAAGGTTCAGTTATTCCTGTCAGCGTCTGCATGGTTTTGCATTTATCATTTCAGAACTTTCTGGAGCAGAGATGGTAATTTCCTCTGAAGGAGGTACACTGGCTAAGAGTATGTTCTTTTTTTAACACCAGAATCATCTGGTTCATATTCTGGCTTCCTGAAACACACAGAAATATACATTTGAATATAAATGAGAGGAGGTCCCTGACACTATTTCTTTTGATGAAAATTTCAAGACAGTATTCAAAAATTTGGGAACAAAAAAAAAAAAAAGAAATCAATTTGTACAGGTTGTGGCAACAAAAGACTCTGGAGTGTCCCTTTTCAAGCTTGCGAGCTTTCTTGCAAAAATTTGGAATGTCTTAAGAAAAATAATTGCCTCGTATGAAAAATACATTTTAACCAAAACACATCTTTTTCCCCCTCAAAAACAAACAAACAAACAAACAAACAAAAAAAAAAAAAACCAGAGGATTTTCTGCATGTGAACTCAGTGTGAGCAATATTTGGACAGAGTCACTCAGGTACACCCCTTTCCCTCCCTCAAGGACTGCACTTAAGTATTGTAACACATCAGCATCAACAGATCTTAGGATTATATCACTGAGACAAGCCCCAGTGAGCATGATAGATAAATGAATCTTAACCAGCGCTTCTTCCAGATAACAGTCACACTTTCATAATATTAATATTTTCATTATATCCCATTTGGTGCATTTCTCTAAATTAAATGTTACTAGGAGCTTGCCTGCAGGGGACAATTTACCAGTAGAAGCTATACCAATTGATAAGTCCTCAGCTTGAAGTCTCTTGCTGACCTTCCATCATCCCTTTAGGAAGCCTCTACTGCCTTTCACTTCACCTTTGCACAGCTGTAATCATTTTAGAGCCAGCAACTGAGGTGGGATACAGCATCCATCACAGGGGCAGACAGAGAGTTTGCAGCATCCCAGGAGTATGAGGGACTTCTTCACCCTCCACCCCCACCTGTCCACTGTGACCCTGGCTGCACTCCTGGCCAACAGAAACAGTAATATCCTATAGCATCCTCCTCTTGCTGTTAGACTCTACATAAAGGTCCAATGGTTCCTCATGCAGTTTACACTGCAGCACCCCTAAGGATCATGATTGCTTCTTGGGGAGAGGCCATTGCTGCAGCTGGCTCTGCAATGCCAGCAGGAACCTTGGCTGCAGACACACATAGCCTACGCAGGAACTATGGACCATGGTGCCAACAGTAACTACACTTCCGAGGCAGAGAGGAGACCTTGTTGGGATACAAGCTTGTTCTCACTTCAGCTTGCTGCGGCTGGTCTCTGCAGATTCCCCCTTTATCAAAGGAAGCAAAGGTGCTTTCGAGCAAAGGTGTGAGCCAGCCACTCTGAATTGTCTCCCAGAGCAATCAGTCTCAAGGCTGGCCTGACTTTATAAGTGTCACTTCCCTTTCCCCTCTAGTCCCAAGCTCTGAGCCTGCTCAGCAGTACTGGCACCCCAGCTGCTATGGGGGCTTTTTGCTAAAGTCCCTCTGTCCTCCAAATTTGTACTTAGAGGTCCCGTCTTCCTCAGCTTCTCTCATCACCTTCCACATTCCCCTTCTCTTCCCACAGCCAACGCACAATAAAGGCGAAGGTCCTCACTGAGTAAGACTTGCTTTCTGAAGCAGGACTGCAAAACATCTATTTCTTTGCTTACATTTACTTTCATTCCAAATCTTAACTGAAATTGTGGGGGGGCTTTTTCTCTCCCTTACCTACCCCTCTCACTGCCCTCTATGTGAAGTATTTATCTCTTTGAAGCATTACCAGATACACTACATAGGAAAGATAAGGCAGAAGAAATTAAATTGTATTGTTAGGTATCTATAATTACCCCAAGTCATTTTTTCCATAGTACAGCAATTTCAAATCTCTCGCAGCACTTTCTTTGGAAACCAGATGTTGACCAAGTCAGCTGTGTGCTAAGAATGCATTTTCATGAGTTGCGTTTCTGAAAGTTTGCAAAGGGGTGGTGGTGGTGGATGGGGACGCTCCTGGAAAATTCCACCCGCACAAGCACAGCATTGGCAGTGCAGAGCCCTGCCACTCTCATCGGGGCACTGGAGGGCTTCTCAGTCCTCTCTCTGTGTTTCAGCACAAATTGGGCTCCCTCCCTTCAAGCAGAAGGGGAGGGAAATCTCTTTGGCGCTCCCACTCACAGGGGGGCAGAGGGGCTGGCTGACAGATGAGCACGTCTGGGAGAGGGAGGATTTCCCCGGGAGGGCTGCAGAACCAAACACGGAAAGGCTTGGAGCAGTGAGGATAACAAATGTGGTAGATGCCCCTCCAGACAGTTCCTCTCTACCTCCCACTTCACATTCAATAGCTGCAGCAACGAGGCTCCCACAATGCTCCTCAGACAACTGGTTGGCATCTTCTAAAAGAACCCCCTGATCTTCAGCATAAAAGCACTTCTGCTTTAACTCCTGCCTTCTCATTACTCTTTAATTACACTCACTTGGACTGTCCTAAAGAAGTCCTTCCTTTTCCTATTGATTCCCTTCAAACGTTTGCAGGAAATTAACATACTCCCTATCAGGCAAAAATGCAGCCTGAGGAAAATCTGTCCTCTGAAACCAGGTGAGGGTCCAGTAAGACACAGGCTATCGAGAGAAAGTAGGTTTTAACTAAAGTTCAAGTAACGTCGTGCAGAAGACCCTGAGAATACTTTGGAGTGTTTATCGGAGATAGGGGACTTCTTAATGGAGAGAGTCCTCAGTGCAGGTTTTACCAGACTGTACTCTTTTAACCTTTATTTGTAAGACAGTGTCTCCATTAGTCCCAGGCTGGAGCAAGGTGTCTGAGCAATGAGCAGGAAAATGCATACATGTACAGGGTTTATTCTCAGACCAAAGCACAGAGGAGAACGACTGTTCAAATACACCACTGGTTTGTTCCCTGGTCATTGCAAAAGCCAGGACCACAAATAACAACCCACTGTAGGAAAAGGGATGAGGAATGGAGCTGGAGAAACCTACAGATGCAGGTTGATCTATGCACAGAAGGAGCTCAAGGGAAGCTGCTGTCCACAGAAAGCCCATCTCAAAGGCTGAAAAGCTACAGGAATGCAATGCTGCCATAATCCCAGCAGTCTACAAAGCAAACATAATTAAATGCAGTGATACAAAGAACTCTGGCCTCAGTGAAAATGAGCACACATCTAAGAAGGAAAGCAAATAGCTCCCACTTCTAAAATAGAACAAAAATAAAACACTGGCCTCTGAGGAATGACCTGAACTATCCCAAAATCTGAAAACACCCAGACGATGCTTGGAGCAAGCAGCTAAGCTCAGCGTTGAAGAGCTGATCTCAGACAGCAGACTGCAGAGAAGAGGTCTTTTTCTATTATTCCCAGTGTCCCAGCCTGGACAGTGAGACTGTCATATGATGCTGCTTATACTTCAAGCTGATGGTGAACTTCAAGCGCATCTCTGCTGCCCACTGTTGCACCCAATGTAAGTCAATTTACCAGCAATCACTGTTTCTTTTAGAAAAAGAACAAAAACCAAAACACCACAGTATTACATAAGCCAAGGTGGATTTAGTGGAGTATGAAGGGATGTGCAGCACCTATTAGCAGAGCTGCTGCAGTGTGCACCCTGTGTTATGCAGAGGGGAGCAAGCTTCCCCCACCCCTGCAAGTGCTGGCCTGCATGCTCCAACACTGACCCAGATGGTGTCCTGATCAGGCTGTGCAAAAGCATGAGTTTTTTAAAGCGAGGTCTGAAAATACAGAAAAAAATATCAAAGGTTTTTCTTCGGCATAAAGCCAGGTTTGCTTGCTTTTTTCAATTTTCCATTAATCAAACTCTTCCATTCTGCATGCACACAAAAGTTGTGTTGTTATCAGATGTTATTAATAAAAGTGATGGAAACTTGGATCTAAACAAATGATTGCAACAACTTCAACTGCTCACTGGGAAAGAAATAGCATTTTTCAAAAGAAAATAAAACTCAGTCCCAACACTCTCCTCAGAGGTGGCAGAACCATCAATTTCAGCCTTGGTTCTGAATTGGACTGGGGAGATCTGAGCTCCATTTTCCCACTGCCTGGGAGCCTGTCCTCACCATCTGACTTAAGAAGGCACCAGGATCTGGGGGAGAGGGAGATGCTGCCATTCACTCCTCCACGTCACCTCTCTGCACAGTATCTGAAGGCTTTTGTGAGTTTAAACAAAAATGTCTGTTTCTATTTACAGCAGTAAAACTTCCAAAAGAAACCTTTTGGATCCGACCAAAATTAATGAATGTTCTCATTGATAACAAACTGCTTTTTCACAGAATCATCTGTTCCTCCTACCATGTTTCTGAGGCTTAGGCATTATCATCTGTAATATCACAGAACCATAGACTCATGGAACCACAGAATGGCTTAGGTTGGAGGGGACCTCAAAGCCTGCCACGGGCAGGGCTGCCACCCACCAGCTCAGCTGCTCAGGGCCCCATCCAACCTGGCCTTGAGGCTCCAGGGATGGGGCACCCACAGTAATCTGGGCAGCCTGTGCCACCGCCTCACCATCCTCTTAGCAAATAATTTTGTCCTAACATCTAACTGAGATCTCCCCTCTTTTAGTCTAAAGTCATTCCCCCTTGTCCTATTACTATCAGTCCATGTAAAAAGTTGTTCTCCCTCCTGCATGTAAACTCCCTTCAAGTACTCGAAGGCCACAATGAGGTCTCCCCAGAGCCTTCTTCTGTCCAAGCTAAACAAGCCCAGCTCCCTCAACCTTTCTCTGTAAGACAGGTGCTCCAGCCCTCTGAGCATCTTTGTGACCTCCTCTGGACCTGCTCGAACAGCTTTGCATTCTCCCTATACTGGAGGGAAGAAAGGACAAAGGCTTTATCTTTCCCGGTCTCAATTCATGCCACTTTTCCCCAGGACTGGGGACACAATGGCCAGAGTCCACTTAAAAACTCCTCACCTCCTTCTGCTTGAGACTCCTCTTTCTTATCCGAGACTGCTCCACTGTGCTGCCCTGCATCATTAAACAGCCTAACCTCGTTCCACCACCGAGCGACTGAACGTTACTCATAGTGAAATGCCGCCTGTATGTTAATTTTGTAAAGTGCTTAGGATCCTTCTGGAAGGAAGGAACAATGGAATTGTAAGTCGTTATCGGTACAGGAACTGAGGAAATAAACCTAAGGGAAACAAGCGCCAGAGACTGTCACACAAAATGCAGACCAAGTCGAAAGCTTAAACAGGAACAAGAAAAAGGCTGTCAAACAACCTTCCGGGCTTGACATGGTGGGAGACATTGCAGAATGCAGAGAGCTCAGCAGAAGGAAATTAAATAGGCCTGGCAAACTCCTGACTCAGCACACGACAGCACAGCCCCCAGCACATCTTAGAAATAAACCTGGGTCTGTAACGCCAACCCCTTTCCTGAGGAAGAAAGGCCAAGGGACAGTGACTGAAATTCAGGCACCACGACACAGCAAGGAACAAGTGAGCGCTGGCGTCTAACATTACTGAAGGCAGTCTGAAAAAATTACAGACTCAGGGAAAACACAGTTCAGGCAGAGGGAAAACAAACGACACTGAGCATATTGTGCGCTCAAATCAATGGCACTAAGTGCATGTCAGAGTTCATGCGCAGCGAGGGAAGCTCTAGCATGCAGCAGCTGCAGCGATAACCGGTTTTAACACTAGATACCTTTGCGGAGCAGCAGAGAAGTTAACACGTAAGAGTGCAGAGAAAACCACAGGGGAAAAGACTGTCTCAGTCTTGGAAAAAATACTGCCAAGATGCAGAATCCCAGAATTGTAGGGGATGGAAGGGACCTCTGGAGGTCAGCTTCAAGACAACCCAGTAAGCAAATTCAGGAATAAAATCCAAGTAAGGAGTGTGTGAGAACCACACACTGGCCAGAACCAACACCAGAGGGCCAAAACCAAGCCAAAGACACCACAGACAAGCTACTCCTTACTGAACAGAAGTCTGAGCGATTCCATACTGAGAAAAATTTGTTTCCATTTAATTCAGTTGCATTGGTCAGACTTCTACACCAGGAAAAGCAAACTGCCAAACCCCCAGAAAAAAAATGGGGGGAGAGGAGGAGGAAGAAAAACAAAATTAAAAGAAAGAAAAATGCAGGGCCTTACGAATATGTAAATGAGGGCACAGCATCACCTTCTTCCTCTCAAGCCCAATGGAAACAAAACAGAGCCTCCAGTTAATAATATTCAAGAAATGCAAAAATAGAAAGAAGGAAAGGAATCACAGGCCAAGCGAAGACATCAACATGAGACAGAGTCTCAAGCAAATGCAACCGAACAGATGAAAACACTCCCTCGGGCAGTAGGGGCATTGCCACCCCCTGTGAGGCTCTTTCAGCAGAAGCTCTGCTAGCGCTTTCTCCGGGCACCGTTTGGTTGGTTGCTTCCTCTCTACCCTCACGTATCCATGAAATTCAAATCTTAAAGCCAACAAAATTCTCGTGTTTTTCTCCCAACTGTTTTTTTTCCTTTGCATATTTGCAAAGAGTTTGGTCCTAAAGAGAGCGGAAGGGAGAGGATTCTTAAAATGTCAGCAAATATCACTTAGTTATTTCACAATGAAATACTTGCTTAAAAATGGCAATATGCAAAATGAAAGTTTCAGAATTTTTCATTTTCAGATGACTTTTTTTTTTCTATCAAAAATGGTCTATGTTGCACAGTGGTTTTACTACTTTTAAATGACCTGAGAAAACGTATTTTTCAGGTCCAAAAATATTCTGTGTTAAAAGAAATTTGATTTTATTTTCCTCCGTCAAAAATCTCAAAGCAACAACTATGCTTCTTCCTTTCATTTGTAACCAAATCACATCTCCTCTTCCAGATTTTTGAGGATGTCATTGATTGAACTGGAATGATGGGATGGATCCTTGATAAAGCGTTGTTACAAGAATATTTAATTACTGTACCCATACTCTAATGCTCATCTTCCTACAGGATTTCAGCTATCACCTGAATTAAGACATGGATATTTACTGCCAGCAACTTGGGATAACATATTTCCACAATCAACAAAATGGGCACAATGAATGGACACAGGTACAGAGCAGCATGGTACATGCCACAGAAACCTCCAAGCCAGTAGTAAGCAGTAGTAGTTTTGACCATTAGCAATATGGGTCTGGCACCAGCACACCAGCTCAGCAACTCTAAAGAGATGTTAAGAACTGAAACTTTGCAGTAGCACTGGGTATTTTTGAGTTCTTGCGCCTTCTCAGCATTACTGTGTTTGAAGTACAAAAAAAAGCATTTTTACTGCTTTTTCACATCTGCCCCTCACATTGTCAATGAGGCCCCATAAGCCTGCACAAAGCCAGTTACAATTCTCTGCTGCCTATCAAACCCTTCACAAGAGTTAGGCAGTTGGTGTGTAAAGCTTGCTGCCTACCAAGCTGACTAATGTTGTCTGATTGTTCCCTTGTACTCCCCCGTTGGTCCATCTGTACCCATCTGCTGCCTTTTGTCTTCTAATTAAACTGTAACTAACCACTTTGGGGTAGGAGCCACCTTTCTGGTTAGCTATCATATACCTCTCTGCAGAGCAGAGTCTCAGGTCCATCACTGCGTGCTGGGGACAGCAGTGACAACACATAAGTAACAAGTGTTAAGGGAGTACAGCGAGCACCTCACCACGTGGCACGGGCAGGTGGTCTGGAAGAAAGCCCCAGACCAGAACTCCTGTCCAGAACGCAACTGAAGCAAGAGCAGTCTTCTCCTGTGGACCACATAACCTTAGTGGACTTTTCCAACCGTAATGATTTTATGTCTTTGTGGCTGGACAGCATTACCACATCAGTACATCAGGCATAGACCTCAGGGTTGCCCCGTCCAAGAAGTCAGGCCGGCAGCCCCAGCACAGATCAGACAGCTACTATTGCCCAAATCAGCTACACCAGAATGGGAATGGAGGCACTCCAGTACTGACCACGCATAATAAAGATTTCTAGATTTTCCAATATCTGATTTGCATTAGAGGACAAGGTCTCTCCAAGAAGCTGTCGTTGTTTCAATGTAAGAATTCTCTCTGGTAGCCAAGGAGTAGGGCCTGGTGGAGGAGAGCCAGAATATTTTTCTGCAGGCTCATGAATCATACAAATATACTCCAAAAATTCAAGCAAACAAAGTCAGCAACTGCTTCAGCAAGAGGCAAAGAGAGCAAGCAGCTTATAGTGTTGCAATATATGGTGGTTAGGAGGATGCATCCAGTACATGTCCTCTTTGGTCAAAGAGGTGGTCTAGCTCGTTACTGCAAGATGCGGTAATCTAATCTAATGCTCTGATACAATCAGTCAGCAAAGATACCACATAAGAATGTCCACAAGATTTAAGTTTGAGGATTTTTCAGAAAGATTATTCCATTTATCACCTGATAAGGAAAGCTTTGTGTTGCACTTGCAGCTGCCCTTCTCCTTAGGCATCAGTGTAAGATTAGCATGGCCAAAATTAGCCATAAATCCATACAGCTACACCCTGGGCAACTGTGAGAAGCCAGGCCAGCTCCTGGCAGTGGGTGCAGCATAGGTGCACAAATAAAGCCATCTGGTTGTCTGATTGAATCAGGGTCATCAGCAGAGATATCAGTGTGACCTAGATCAGGCATCTAAGGGGCACAAGCTTGGGCATGGGGTATCCATAAAATATATATTCTTTGATGCAAGCCTGCTGTCTAATGAGAAGCAAGTGATTCAGCAAATTATGATCTCTTAGAGAAATGTCCAGAAAGAGCACTCCACAAATAAGGGGGAAAATGCATATACAGACTCCCATTCTAATTTCAGCTATTTGTGCTTAAATCCAGAGAGGTGCATCTGCCCTAAGAGAAGCTACATCCGTCTAAAAGCTGGTTCTATGGGAACAGAATCAGTCACTAAATCTGAGTAGGTTTAAACAAACTCCTATGCTATTTCTCTTTGGGGACAATGAGTCATAAATCCCCATGTACACAGGGAAATTAGCAAAACAAGACGGATTGGCAAAAACAATTCAATCTTGTCTCCCCATAAAAGGAGTCGGTGGGATAAAAAACATTTCCTCTGCGAAGTCCCTGGACATGCTGACAAGATGCCAAAACTCTGCACACAGACCAGAACCTGACCTGAAGAAATAACGTCCCCTCCTAGTGAGACAAGCATACCTGCACAGGCATGTGTAAGTGATCAGAAAGGCTTGCTCAGGTGGGCATTAGACAGCACAACGAGGAAACTGTCTCAAATGATCTGGTCATCTTTACAAAGGCAGGGACGGGAGGGTTGTCAGAGAAGATGCTCGGAATTGCACAGCTACAAGTTTCACCGCATAACCTTGCATTCTTGTCTCCCTCCTAAAGAGCCTTCTTCAGCAAAGGAAATAAATAAATAATTCTAAATCCTTCCTTCTGCTGAACAACGTAACATGCACATGATTCATATTGGTTCTTCAAGAAATAGCCAGTGCCACATGGGTCTTTACTGAAAGCCAAGAATACTGATCAGATATTCAGTCCTCTTCTCCCCTTCCCTGTTATTTCTGCTATGGGAACACTGAATTGCAGAAGGAAATGACTGTAAATACTTCTTCTAATGCACAGAAAGACTTCAGACCAGCCCCATATGTCTTCTTCCGTAACAGAAAGGATAGAATCAGAGAATCATAGAATCACAAGGTTGGAAAGGACCTACAAGATCATCTAGTCCAACCGTCCTCCCATTACCCTTGCTACCACAAGCCACTAAACCATATCTTGTAGCTCCTCATCCAGATGCCTCTTGAACGCTGCCAGGGACGGCGACTCCACCACCTCCCTGGGCAGGCCATTCGAGCGCCTTACCACTCACTGAGAGAAAAAGCTTTTCCTTATGTCAAGGATAAATCTACCTTTGAGCTTGTGATCCACACAGAGGTGCTTGCAAACAAGAGTCAGGGTCACTACTGTCTTCTGGTCCTGTAGAAGCAGGTGGTGGTTAGTTTCTCATCACTCTGAAGTCTGCCTCACTATCAAAAGGTACAGCCTCTTTAGCATTTCTGTGGTGTTCACCAGCACTTCAAAGCTGCTCCAAGAGGTCACATGTAGCTCCATAAGGGCTGTTGTTTGAAGCCATCAACAACTGGCTTCTTGTACCAACTGCCTGCTCGCATGAAAGGTATATGGTAGAAGCCTGCAGAAACGATGTCCTCACTAGTCCAGGATTGAAGGTTTTGCTGATTAGCCTATCCATGACCCACTTTTTCTTTCCTGTAAAATGAGGGCTCTAGTGAGACAATCCTCAGGTTCACCTTGCTCACCCAATCACAGAAATGTAGGCTGGCAGAGAATCATATGACATCACTTATTGTATCCTTCTGCTCTGGGGCAGGACAGGAGAGAGACAGACCATGCACTGCTGGATATTTTTTTGTGTCCTCTGGCAAATGAGCCTCACCAGCAAATGAGCCCTGCCATGTCTCACCACGCTAACAATTAGATGGCTCCCTACATCCCTAACTGAAATCTTTCTGCTTGAAAATTTAGCAAGACTTTTTCTTCATCCTATTCACTGTGGACATGAAAAGCAACAGGCCATGATGTCCTTTTTCAACAACGTTTCAGATGTCCAAAGTCTTTTTCTCTTTCCTCTTTTTTTAGATAAAACAAACCTTATTTTTCCATTTTATTTCCATCAGTCCTTCTTCCTCTCTGCAGCTCCCTCCTACACTCCAAGGGAACCTTTCCGGAGCACAGATGTGCATAACACCTCTGCGGTAAGCGGGGAACAGAGTTGCATGAGTTCACTAATTCAGAAACTCACCTTCTTTAAATTAAAGGAGGGGAGATTTAGATTAGACGTCAGGGGGGGAATTTTCCTCAGAGAAGGTGATGAGCTGCTGGCACAGGTTGCACAGGGAGGTTGTGGATGCCCTGTCCCCAGAGGGGTTGAAGGCCAGGTTGGATGGGGCCCTGGGCAGCCTGAACTGGTGCTTGATCTAGCAGTTGGCAATCCTGCCAGCGGCAGGGGAGTTGGAACCTGATGATCTTTGAGGCCCCTCCCAACACAAGTCATTCTGTGATTCTATGACTCTATGATTCTGTGGACCATGACCCAGGCTAAACACATTTCTGAAAAGCCCGTGCAGCAGCAAGTGGTGGGACCACTTTTCATCCTACTGTGATGTCACTCAGACTTCTGACAGAATGTCACACAACAAATGACTCCATTCCTGGGGAGCATTAACATCTGCAACAGAGTAGGGGAACAAGCTAGGAACACCCTGTGAACTTCTAATCATGGCTACA
Organism: Gallus gallus; assembly: GCF_016699485.2. Lineage (NCBI taxonomy): Eukaryota > Metazoa > Chordata > Aves > Galliformes > Phasianidae > Gallus > Gallus gallus. Next base: position 48,581,075 of record NC_052532.1, read on the forward strand.
CCCATGACTAAAAGAAGCAAAACAGATGCTAATAATTGGTTTTTTGGAGATCAAAAGCTAGGCACTGATAATTAGAGGAGCACCAGGCAAACATTTCATCTGCAGAGGAGGTGAGGGTTTGTAGAGTCAGAAGATCAGGCAGAATGAAGCTTGTGGCATGAGCTTCCTGTCTAAAATGGCTTAATGTGGAACCTCAGCCAAACACATCACCTGGGGCTTTGCAAGTCCAGCCAGGAGCACGAGTTATGAGAGCATTTGAGGTAAGACATGCCCTAGGACACTTGCGAATCAGAGGGTGCTGCTGCGCAGCACAAGAGGTTGCTGTTGCCAGCAGATGGAAAGGTGCTCTGAATCCACTGAATTCTGAAAAGGCAGAAAAGTTTTACCCAGGGGGGAGGCTGAGGACAACTGAGTGATACAGGTGATGTAAAACTCAAAGCTCTCCTTTGTTGAAAGCCATGCTCAGGACGAAACCTCAAAGATAGTGAGGTCTGACATCCCCAGTGTTGCCAGAGGAAAGGGATGCAGCACACAAGAAGGGCTGGGAGCTGATGGGACATGATTGCTGTGCCCTGCCTCAGCAGAGAAGGTAGATGTGAGCAAGAGCTGGAGAGCAGTGCTTGCCAGCTCTCACAAACTGTTCACAGGCCCAGAAGTCCTCACCATATGTGAGATTATAGAAGAGCAGAGGGAGAAGACAGTGAGTAAAATAAAGCCTGGGTGAAAATTCTTCTGACACAAGACGCAGACACAAATATGAGGGTAGTATGTAGTCTCTAGCTGGCCTTACGACACCTCTGACCTCAGCCTATTGCTGCACTGAGGCAGAACCCTTCTGGAGCACCTCCACCTGTGCGTCTGCCCCTCTACAGTCAACACAACAGAGGCACATAGGCACTGAAAAACACACCTAGTTTATGTCTGGCTAGTGAAGCAAGAGCTCTACTAAACAGCTAATTAAGAGCTAGTGAGGGAAGGCATGTAGCCTTCTGCCCCTGAGGAACAGTCGTGCTGAGAACTGAATGAAGCGCAGAACGATTGTTATGAACAGAGGAATTGTTACTCATACCCACCGTAGCAGAAAGGCTCAGGATACTGCCCCTTGCCAGAAAGTGGCAACTATCTGTGTTTTTTTCGTGACTGTCAGCCCTGCAAGGATTCCATTTGTCTGAAGGACACAAGAGGAGATTTGTCATTACTGGGATCTGGGGACAGCTGTAGCTCTTCTGGAAAATGAAATCCTGATCTGAAATAGCTGGTGCATTTCTCCATATTTTTCTTTCCGTATCAGGCTGAAAAATCAAAATCTCAGCAAATTTCACAAATGCGAAACAGGTTCAGGGACTGCCTGCATCTTTGCTACCACGAAAATGGAAGGCTTCACACCTGTTTTAAGATCTATCTTTCCGTACCACTAAATCCAGAGGAGACTAATAAAAACGATCGTAAGACTAGAAAACGTGACCTAACAGGAGAGACTGAACAAATTCTTGTTTAAACTGCAGCAGAGGCTGGGAGACAGCACGATAGAAACCTTCAAACATATGTAGAGAAGATAAAAAGAGGAAGAGAATAAACAATTCTCCGTGTCCACAAGGGAGATGCCAAGTAGTAATGGGCTTAAACTGCAGTCAGTGAAATCTAGGTTAGACATTAGAAAAACTTTCCAGAGTAAGGAGAAAGAAGGCATGGAAGAGATTGCCTCAGGATTTCATGGAGTTTCTAGCACCGAAGGACTCTCAGAACAGGTGAAACAAACATCTGTCAGGAATCATTTCAGTCTAGTTGATCCTTCCCTTGGGCAGAGGGAGGAACTAAATGACCTCTTGATGTTCCTTCCAGGCACAACATCTGATAATAGATAAAAGTGTGCAGTGCTGTAATTAAAGACTGAGCAATCGTGAATGCACACAAGTGGACTGAATCAGTGTTTGCCATGCAGCTACTTGCATCTCTCATCTCCTACTGCCTGAGTGTTTGACTGGGATACTCTCCCGTTCTTTGCAGTTTCTTCTGTGTATTACCCAGAAGTTGCTAGGATGAAACACCTTGCTAATTTCACAGAAATTAGTGAGAATTTGGATGATTTTACACTGCAAAGCAATTCACTTACAAATATATTTGGATTGTGTGCTAATAATATATGAATAATTTATGGTTTATATTGTGGCATTGCCTGGAAGCTGCTGTTAAGGGCCAGCATTCCACTTAGTGTGCCTCTGCAAACATGGAACAAAATTATGATCTTTGCCACAGAGAGCCGTTTCACTCTTATGTTTTAATGTTTGCATTTCAGCTGAATGGAGAAAATTAGTAAAAGGACATTGTGGTTCCAGAAATGAAATGTGTTTTTTGTGATCAGAGCATGCTGGAGATTATTTCAATGTTTTCCAGGAAGAAAACATTTAAACAGCTCAGAGTGTGATTATAACAATCTGATCTTCACACTGAGTGAGATCCCCCTTCAAGGTGAAACATTTGCGCTCAGGAAGTACAAAGGGCTTTTCATACAACTAGTACCGTAGCAGTAATGTCATGGATTCATTTCAGTCCAGCCCCAGCTCCTGCAAAATGAAGAGCTGTTCTAGCTTAATGCTTGCCAAGTGGTCCCCATAGACAGCAAGGATCAGACAGATCTCAGATCCGATCCCTCCCACTCAAGCTCACCAGATCCCTTCCCCTCATTGGCTCAACTGAGAGATCACAGATACCCTCTCAAATACTGAATAGGTCCTCTAACCATTAATGAAAGCCCCCACGACCTCACTGAGTGTGTAACACAGTACTGCATGAGAGAAGAGGAGGAGGAAGACAGGATTGTGTTTAGCTGTTCCCCCCCAGAGTCTGCAATGCATTCCAGAATTGCCCATAGCCTGCTCTGCTAACAATCCCTAGCAGGGTTTGTGCTGCTACTGACTTGTTTTCCTGCTATGATAATAGACTGTTCCTCTGTGAGAATAAATTTGATGCCAGCTAGAAACAAATGTACTTTAAGATCAGGCCCAGCCAGCATGGGTTCATGAAAGGCTGCCTGCTCAACCTCATCTCCTTCTATGACCAGGTGACCCACCTGGTGGATGAGGGAAAGGTGGCTGCCATAGTCTACCTAGACTTCAGTAAAGCCTTTGACCCTGTCTCCCACAGTGTTCTCTGGAGAAGCTGCAGCCCATGGTTTGGACAGATACCTTGTTTGTTGGGTAAAGTACTGGCTGGATGGCCGGGCCCGGAGAGCAGTGGTGAATGGAGTTAAATGCAGCTGGTGACTGGTCATGAATGGTGTTTCCCAGGGGTTGGTACTGGGGCCTCTCCTGTTCAATATTTTTATTGATAACCTGGATGAGGGGATTGAACGCACCCTCGATAAGTTTGCAGATGACACCAAGTTGGCTGGAAGTGTCGATCTGCCTGGGGGTAGGAAGGCCCTATAGAGGAACCTGGACAGACTGGATCACTGGGCTGAGGCCAGTGGGATGAAGTTCAACAAGACCAAGTACTGGGTCCTGCACTTAGGCCACAACAACCCCAGGCAACACTACAGGCTTGGGGGCAGAGTGGCTGGAAGACTGTGTAGAGGAAATGGATGTGGTCATTGGAAATGAATATTGGTCAGTGTTTGGCTGAACATGAGCCAGCAGTGTGCCCAGGTGGCCAAGAAGGCCAATGGCATCCTGGCTTGTATCAGGAATAGTGATGTGAGCATGAGCAGGGGAGTGATTGTCTCTCTGTACTTGGCTCTGGTGAGGCCACACCTCAAGTGCTGTGTTCAGTTTTGGGCCCCTCACTACAATAAAGACAAGGAGGCCCAGTAGCACATCCAGAGAAGGGCAACAAAGTTGTGAGGGGTCTGGAGCACAAGCAGGTGAGGAGCAGCTGAAGGAGCTGGGTTTGTTTATAGTGGAGGAGGCCTTACCGCTCTCTACAACTACCTGTAGGGAGGTTGTGGTGAGCTCGGGGTTGGCCTCTTCTCCCATGTAACTAGCAATAGGACTAGAGGGAATGGCCTCAAGTTGTGCCAGGGAAGATTCAGGTTGGATATTGGGAAATACTTCTCTGAGAGAGTGGTCAGCCTCTGGAATAGGTTCATATGGCCCTCTTCAGAATGCACTTCTGACAGCCCTCTATTTCTCCATGAATTGTTTCTGACTTTGGCCAAGCAGTCATAGAGAGAAGGCTTTCTCTGGCTAGCAGAACAAGGGGGCATTTTTCTAAGCCACACACATGATCACATCCAGCCTGAGATCTGCTTCGTATCTGTTGAGTGCTGTACTGAATCATCCTTGCTTTTACTACAACGTCTCATCCCCATCACTTTTCTGTGGCTTATAACTACCTCCAGCTACCCCCTCTGCTCAGCTGATTCAAACCTTTTGGGAACACTTGTTCCAAGCCTGGACCACCGACATTTATGTGGGAGGTGAAAGAAACTAAAGCTTTGCACTAACACAGAAATCCACACCGTTTCTAAAATGGTGCTTTGGGTCACATACAGATTATTCAGAAATACGCAAGTTTAGATGTTTGAGCAACTTGATATGATCTCGTGTACACATCCTACCTCATACACCAGCCCATTACAAGTGACAGTGGCCAGATATATCAAGTAAGTTAACAGTGCCATATAACTAAGTGTGGCTGTGGCTCAATCACAGCCATTTATCATAGAGAACTCCACAGCCTCCAAGCCATGCAGATAAGTATTTTCCATCTGTGCCACTGAAACTCATGGCACAAAGGAGATCTCTTCTCTGAAAGACAGGAAAATTTATGTTCAGAGGTGACAGAAGGGAAGCTGATGAATTTTTTATGCATGCTAATGGAAGAATGTAATGGCATCCTGCATGGGGATGACAGCAGCTTGGGTACTGGAGATACCAGTAGCCCAGGATGCAAGAAAGAGATTCTCAACTCTTCATAATTAGAAAAGGTGGGGGGATAACTTGCTCAGAGCCTTCTTCCATCCTCCTCCTGCCTGACACAGCTTGAGAATTACCAAACATGTCCTACCCTCTCCCACTTCCTCTCCTTGGTCAGAAGGATGATCACCAGCTTCGGATGCATCTGGTATCCGTCCTCACTGAACGACAAATTCCTGCCTTCGAAGGTGACGTTAATCAGGTACCTGTAGGAGAGAGAAGAGAGCAAGGTGAACATTAATGCTTGGAAACTGAACCTGAAACAAGAGCCTGCCTCCCCCTCTGCAGTTTGTGTCAGGGTGACAGAAGTACATTACAAACAACTGTTGTTAATCTGGGGACAGCAAAGGAAAATCTAAAAGGAAGTGGGTGGTAGAAACAGAACAAATACTCCAGGAACTGGGGCAGTCAGACAAGGTAGTACACTTGCCTACATTTAAGACTTTAGTACAGAAGCGATGTCCCATGTTAGGTCTCACCAAAGTCCTGAAAGCAAGTCACATGTGTTTGTGTGCCCACAGTCTTTGATTTCCTCTTTGCACACAGGGCAGAGAAATCCATAGCAATTAGCTGTGTAAACATGGTCCACAGCCTACATTTTGCTCAGTCTCCAAGGGGAATTTCACATTTCATTTGAGGATAGCAATAGTTCACATGTGAAGCAGTGGATACACCTCCTCCCTGCACAAACATCCAGTCAGCAATAAAGGAAGCTGCAGGGACCAGAGGAATGAACAGTGCACCTGTGAGATACCCTGTTCCTATTACAGCTAGCATGCCCTATGGAGCCCAAAGTGATCCTCAGAAGCAGCTTAGGAACAGCGTCAGAGGGTGCTCAGATAGCCCAATGAAAGTCCTCTTCACCAGGACAGAGCCATGCCATGTACCCAGCAAGATTAAACTAGAGGGTGATCAGCCCTGCAGATCCCTGCAGCCAACATTAACGATTCCCTTTGTCTGGAAAGGCTCTGTCATTGCTGTGTAAGGCACCCCGCTTTGGGCCATCTCATGTCAGCTGTACAAATGGACTATTAAACAGTCCAGGCTTCAGCCTCATTTATCCTCAGGCCTCTTCACTCAGTCCCGGCAGCGGGGAAGACCTTTAAGTGGACTGAGATTACAACTACACTCATTTCCAGGCATTTCTGCATTGCAAGAGCATGTTGAAGTGGTGTCGCTGTAAAAGGGAATCAGGTCTATTGTTTTCTTAACTGTCAGACCATCCAGAATGACACTGTGGGGGAGAGGGGGAGGCAAATACACATTTCACAGTTCAATGGCTTATAAGACATCTCTGTGGCACTCTGACAGTTTCCCCTGTTCATATATTTCACTTCAATTCACAGTCCTGTTTCATGAAGTAGGTTTTGCCTTTGTACACCTGCTCTAGCACCAGTAGCATCACATCATGGGAGGGGCAGAGGTGACCAAGCTGCCTTCAGGGCAGCCCCAGGACACTGCCCGCCTCTGCTTCACCCATTCTCCTGTGAATTACACAGGTAACATTTCCATTACAGTCACAAGAGGCTCTTCTCCTCTATCACACCCAGGACACTAGCAAATATTTCCTAATACTCAGCCTCAGTTTGTCCCTTTGAACTTAATTTGAACCAATTTCAAGGGAAAACGAATCAAATCAAAAATACAAAACACTCAAATTCCTGTTCTTTCAAGGGGTTCGCACTTTCCCACAGAGAACTCCATACTAATTTAATAGAAGTATAGGTAGTAGGCAAAATTCTTCAAACAAGTAGAAAAGCAGGTCATGATTTTAGCTTCTTCCATTTCCCAATTTTTTTTCCTAAGTTTATTCATCAACAAAACTCATCCACTAATTTCCCAAATCAAATGTAATTGGCAATTACATTTAATTCTAAAGGAAATTGCATGCTTGCTCTATGTTGCGACCTTCAGAAGATGTACACAGTGTAGAACACCCAGCCCTACAGAAGCCCAGTGGGAAACATTGCAATAGGCCTATTTTCAAGGGCAGGCTACTTGGTGTTTTCCAACAGTCGGACTCATCCAGAATCCAAAAACTGAGGGAACACCATATCAACAGTCACTTGGAAAATCTCAGCCACATAACTGTGTCTTAGTGTAAAACATCCCATGACTGAACCACACGTGGTCTTCTTCTGGCTTTTCATCCTCACCTGTTTGCATTGCTCTGGTAGAGAGGAACGCAAAGCACAGACTACCATGGGCACGTGTGGCCTACCTGACCTACAAAATGCTCTGAGAGTGATAAAGACCTTTCAGTGGACTGGACCAGACTCTGAGCACCCTGATCTAGCTGTAGGTGTCCCTGCTCACTGCAGGAAGTTGTACCAGATGGCCTTTAAAGGCCCCTTCCAACTCAAAAGACTGTGATTCTATGACTGAGATTACAGCTATATCCCTTTCACAACCTCTGTGCACTGGCTTTCAGAGAAATGACAAAGCAAGGCTCCAAGAAGATGAGGACACCGGTAGCCTGATGGGAGTTGCAGCTTTATGTGTCAGTATTTAGCAAGCAGTGTCAATGTCTAACTATACAAACAGCAGTATTAGGTGGTTCTCGGTCCTCTTTCCCCTCCCACCCTAGAATGATGCCATTGTGCAAATCTCCCTTGCACAGCCTGACAAGAGGAGCTCACATAAATCAGGAAGAGATATGACACAAGAGGGTGTAATTTCTGTTCATTTTCCACCAGAAAGATTAGAACTGCTAATAATAATTAAGGAGGGAGCATCAGTGACTCTGATCCTTAGAGTTGCCTTGAGATTTACACTTAAAGCAGCACTAAAATCCCTCACTTCGCACCTTAATGACTGAAATTAGTCTCCAAAATTGGCACAATAACTTCAGAGGGTTCTCTCTGTAACCCGCTAATAATATGTTTACAAAAGTGTGCAGGAAGTGTGCAAAAACAAAAAAAAGCAACTCTCTCTGCAGCGTTCCCCACATTCCAGTGGCTCACAGGTCCCACCACACTGGGGTTAGGCCTCTGTCACCAGTATACCAGCACAATCACTGCCCGCTCTGGCCAGAGGATAATCAGTCCCCAGATGAGCAACCAAAGGGCTGAGAGGCTCCCTGCAACAGGGGCAGCATGAGGGCAGCGGGCTGTACGTGTGGGTGAGATAACACAAGATGAAGCCGTGCCTGAAAGATGCAGTGAAGGCTTGATGCATGATTTCCCTGGTGTGTGTGACTCCAATATGGAGAGAGAAAGAGAGCATGATCATTTTAATTAATTTCATTTGCTATAATCACCTTTCAGCAAAGATTTTTGCTTACGTGGGTGTTTCTGGAGCTGCTCATTGTAGGCATGGAAGAGTTCATCCCCTCTGCAGCCCAGCACAGACACAGTGGTTGCAATGCACAAACGAAGCCGTGTGGGAGCAAGATGCAGATGACGTGGAGGAAACAGGCATTCTTCACCTGTACAACAGGGCACGCAGGCAGGAACAAAGCAGAATGGAACGCATTCTTGGGCACAGAGCAAGTCAGATCCAGAGGACATGGCTCCCTGTCCCATGCTCAGACCACTAGGTAACATCACCCATCCTAGCCTGCCAGCCCTGCGAGCTAATGGTGAGTGTTTCCAAGGCTGGTTGGCATAGGAAATAGAGCATTAAAACCACATCAGATGGCAAATTTAGGACCAGCAGAGAGATGATGACATTTTAAATGGTTTCAGCTAGTGATGGGGAAAGCCTGGAGAAGCACATGTGGCAGGCTGAGGGGCTATGGGGAGAGGCAAGAAAGGGTGTCAGCTGAATTTTAGTTTGCCCTAGAGACAGCTCTGAAAGGGATGTGTTTAAAATCAGCACGAACCGCTCTGACTTCTGCCTCCAGTGTCCTGCTGGGAATCAGCTCCTCCTGCAGCTATGGAACGGGTGGGCAAATCTGGACAGAGTGCTGGCTCCATGCTCAGTGCTCCCTGCATCACATGTGCATAAACACACACACACACAGGCGCTCCCCTGTGCCCTGTCAATGCTTGTTACACTCCAATGCGACAGGCGGTCTGATTATCCCAACACCGACCGCCTCCCCCAGTAAGACGGACTGTACAAATAAAGCAGCCCCTTTGCCATCCGCGTCAGGGGGTCATCTCTGCAGCCCAGCACAAAAGCAAGGAAGGAAAGGAGAAATGGGATGTGGGTGGAGTGCAGGGAGGAAAGGCAATGGGATATCTGCCTGGAAGGATTTGCAATGTAAAAGGTATTTGGCGCAGGGTAAGGGGAGGGGACACAGACTATCATCAGCCTCCTGGAAACTCAGCATAATATGAAATACTGAGGTCAGTTCAGCAGTGTAATGGCAGTGAGGGGAAGCAGTGCAAAGCCTTTACTCCCCGAACTCTGCATGGTAAAGTAGCCTTTGTGTTCCCTGACAGACAGGATTACACAGCCACTGGCCAGAGGTGCAGGCTGCAGGCACAGCTGCTGGCCCAGCTCTGCTTCATGCAAGGATGCTGCACTGCTACATCGCAGCACGGCTGCCTGCAGCTCCAGCCATGTTACACGTGCAGTTTGGTGCACACAGCTCTGGTGCATCTCCCACATGCCAGCTGCTGGACCACGATGGGCAGACGGAAGAGTGGGTGGACTCAAAGGACAGGGGAAAAGGGGCTTAGGACCAGTCCTGCTATCTAAAGATGGGAGTTCTGACCTTCAGATGGAAAGTGATTCACAAATAGAGGTATAACCAGCACTAACTGCTGTTAATAGCTTCTTTCATTTGAGAGACTGAAATAGTGTACACTTTTTTTTTTTTAATGAGAAAACTGCAGTTGATCCCTTCAACTTCTGATGTAAACCTCCACTCTCCAAACCCATGGGAAGCTTAAAATAATACAGATATTATTTCTCCATACTGATGCTCGACATTTCTGTGCCTGCCTCTGCCTCAGAGGACAGCCAATATGTGCACACATCCATCCGGACCCAGCTGCGAGGACATGAGGTCCCTCCAGAAAAGGCAGGCTCCAGGGGACATCAAATACAATTTCTCATTCCCTCAAAAAATCATAAAATCACAGAATGGTTTGGGTTGGATGACACTTCAAGGCCCACCCAGTTCCACCCCCCTGCCCTGGGTTGCCACCCACCAGCTCAGGCTGCCCAAGGCCCCATCCAACCTGGCCTTGAGCCTCCAGGGATGGGGCACCCATGGCCCTCTGGGCAAAAGATGAGAATAGGCTCTGTGTGGGCCTTCGATCAAACTTCCCCACCACTGGTACTGACCCTGTGTGAGCCCTTGGAGGCTCTCCCATCGCTCCGTCCCCTGCACTGCTCCTGCTGCTGTGGTGCTTGATGGCTCATGAAGCTGAGAAAGCTGAGCACATCTGGCTGCATCCCTGTAACATCTGGCCAATGTCAGGTATGATTTACAGTGAAAACATTCCATGCAAAGGGCATGAGAGCAGCTGATTTAACATAATAAGGGGCATGGACTCTGTTCTTTCTGCAATTATGAAAACAAAATCAAAACAAAATAGACAAAAAGATAGAAGCAGACACAGAAAAACTAAACTTAAAGAAACAGTATCCCACTCTTCTTCATTTACTTCTTTTTTCCTCACTGTCAGTGTTATCACTGGCTCTGGGGAGATGCATGAAAGAGTGAAAATAAGTGTAGAAATGAGAGCAAACAAATTCCAAACTGTGTAGGTGTCCTACACCAGAAAATCTGTCCACGCTGCAGCCATATTGTACCACTGGGAACCAATCTGACCACAGGCTGAGAGAAATACCCCAAGCTCAAGATTGCTTTTATTAAGCAAAGAGGTTAGGAGAGCATCTAGATTAGGAAATACCCCTCAGGCTATAATATAACAGAGATATAAGAGATTAATTTGGTTTCTCCCTGCTGCCCACACCTTTTTAAAAGACAAGAGGGCACATGCTGGTCTGGAATAAATATTCCACTGACATTGATGGAGTGATGCTGTCTGGTCTGCTGAGGTTCTGGCCTCTCACCTCTAAGAATGTTGAATCTTCTTGATGTTTGGTCCTGACCTGTGAAAAATCCATTTCTGGTGGAAGATAAATTTATTCTGATCTGTCCTTGCTGTCTCTCCATCATATCCTGCAAAGGTGTTTTGAAGACAATATACATGTGAAGTGAGCCTTCCCAGCGATTCCTTCCCAGTGACAGTTCCCATATACAACAGAAGGATGAACCTTTTTCCATCACTCCCTTCCTTATTAATAATATAAACAGCACTTACACATTCCTTCCCATTTCCTTGATTTCCTATCATGAATTTATCACTTTAGAAAGATTCTGAGCTGACAGTTACTTGGGACTGATTATATATCTATCCTTAGAGTGTACAGGGAACCAGAACAGTGGCAGGGACATTTTCCTACATGCACTTCTTGATTCTAATGAGTCGGGGCCATTCCTGAGGACAAGTTCACTTTCCACAGTCTGTGCAGTCTCAGCCCTTCTGCCAAAAATGCTAAGAGGAACTTCAAGCACTGCATCACAGGATTTTGCAGCACACACAGCTGTCCATCAGGATTACCCCTGAATGGGGAACATGGGGTCATCTCCAGTCTGGGGCGGAAATGATACTGACACTTAGGTGAGAGGCAGTTTGTCCCATGACTCTAGTGAGCTTCATAGTTTCCACGATAACATATTTTGCCAAGTACCAAATACCACCTAGGACTTGATCTCCCATTTGATTTTCATCCTCTGCACTCATTGGCTTTGACAGAAAGAGGTGGTGTCCTCCAGGTCCAGGGGCATATCACACTCCTTTGCAAAGGTGCTGCCGACAGTATTAAGGTCATCCTGTAAGTGGTAGGTCACTTATAGGAAATGGAGGTATGGATTAGAATAAGGTGATCCATTTATGGAGAAAAGGGCAGGACAAATACTCATTTCCTTCCCGTTTGCTATGTCAGTCCCATCAGTATCTTGAAAATCCGAGCACAGCCAAATTTCTCTCATAAACATCCTAACTAACCTATTTTGACAAACATGGGAGCCAGAAAAAATATCTGTCAAAATCACCTTCTGAATGGGAAAGAGAGATAAGAATGTGGCAACAACATTTTCTCGTGAAGAGACCAACATTTTTCCAGAAAGTCGGAACCATAAGATCTGAAAAACGTAACGACATAGAACAGAAAATGAAGCTTCTGGCATGGTCGTGCTCTCATACCTTCTGCCCCTTCTTTTGTGGACAAGAGTCCCAGTGTAAATACATATAATGTGCTACTCTGTAGAAGTCCTACAAGGACCAGCATTGCCTCAGCAAGAGGAAGGGATATCACTGGAGATTCAGCCTGTTCAGGTTTAAAGAAGGAGAAATAGGAAATAGTTCCCATGCTCCTAGTCACAAGAGAGAGCAAACTGGATTTCCGTGCCAAAAGATTTCATTTTAAACCCAAAATATTTGATTTACAACTTTTGTTAAAAAACTATCAATTTTCCTGGCAAAATGACACAGTCCCAAATAGCCTGAGAATATACCTCTACACCTCTGGCCTCACTGGAAATAAAACTGAAACAAGGAAAGGTGTATTAAGAACATATCCTGGTTAAAGTTGAAAATATCCATAAATCTCATAGGAAATCAACCTATTCTCAGAAAGTGTTTTTAACCAAAAAGCTTTGATAAAAATATATATGCTTTCGAATTGACTCAGCAAACCTTTAAGTAATATAAAATAGATAATAGAAAATAGCTGTAAGGTCAAAATTGTTACAGTGACTGGGAAAAATAAAAACTAAACATTCTGACCAATGTTGGATAAAGCCACAAAGCTTTGCCAAGTTAATAAATTCCTGCAAATTACCGATGGCGTACATTATTTTTAGTTTTCACATTTTCCCATCTTTTCTTTTTCGTCAAGAATGGATAAGATACCACTTTGAAGAAAATACTCAAAGGTATTTCTCCTGTCAGAAAGGACTAAAAATCTGCTGTGGTAGATTTACATGGCACAGTAAAAGCACAGAAAATTACGTGTCAGAACAGCTGACAGTAGGTCATAATTATGTCTTGGTATCCACCTAACAGGTCACTGATGGAAGCCGTACCACTAGGAGCAGGCAAATACTGAAAGGTTAACCGCTGTCCTTCAGATCTGTTTATCTGTCTTAGTGCATAGTCATGCAAACACTGGTAGGGCAAGCCATCACGGGACAAAAGTCAAACAAGGCTCAAAGTTTTTTTACCCAGGATGATGTTTTTGAGCTTTCTCTATCTGCACAGCCTTAAAAAAAAAAAATATGCCACCGAACTACCACTGGCCCCATACAGTGAGTTTGAAACCTGGGACAACAGCCTTACTTTTCTGAATCGTTTTTGATCCACGTGACCATAGACAACAGCTTAAAACAGGTGACCAAATGGACATGAATCTCAACAGATTCTTTTGTTGTCTGAAAGAGCCTCACGTCATGGGAGTTAACCATAGGAATATCTCTCTATTTATCCAGAGCTCATTCCAGTTTCTAACGCAGAAGTCAAGACCAGCAAACAGGTGAGCACATCAACCGTAGTCCAGAGCTTTCAGGAATTTTTTGCTTGCAGAAAAATCCTCAAATCTGTCAGAAAAGTCCCCTCACCTCTACCAGAAACCAACAAGGCTAAAATAGCTGGATAGACTGAAATAAATCCATTTATTATACCTTTTGAAACAGCAGGCTAAATTAACTTTTTCAACCCACTAAGAAATCACAAATGATTTTAGGGTTATTCAATCTTTATCAAGTGTTGAAAGCATCTACAGTATTTGCAATACATACGAGAAATACCAGAATAGTTTGTTTGGAAACGACCTACAAAGACCGTCGTATCTGACTGCCTGACCTTTTCAGGGCTAGCCAAAAGTTAAAGCATGTCGCTGAGGGCATTGTCCAAACGGCTCTTGAACACTGTCAGGCATGGGGCATCAACCATCTCTCTAGGAAGAGAGTGTTTCTCTTCCAGTGCTTCTCTGTGCTCACAGTGAAGTTTTCCCTGAGAATAGTGAATCTGTGGCATTTACACGAGCAGAGTTACTGCCCGTAAGGCCACTCGGTCTAAAAAGTGTGACTGGATTTTCCGTGTCTGTAGCTGTTCAGCCAAGATGGCACCCTATCAGTTTCTCCCCTCGTCATCACATCTCCAAAGGGGAACTGAATAAAGCAAACAGACAAATAATCACCCCTGTCAGCGATTGTGTTTGTGGAGGGAGGGGGGCGGGGCGACAAATTCTGCTGCTCCCCCCTTGCCAGAGGAGCTGTTCTCTGCTCAGCTCCCTTCTCTCTCTTTTTCTCTCCCTCTGTGGGTTGATGTTTCCATGGAAACATGTTCTTTAGTGCCACTGAAATTACATTGCATTTAAAGCATTAACCCTTCCTTGGGCTGAAGAAGGTCTCAGAACAATTAGGGTCTTTTTTTTTTTTTTTTTTTTTTTAATTCCCTCTTTTTTTTTTTTTCCCTTGCAGCAATAGGAAACCCTCATTCTTCCTCAGGAGACCTCCCAGCTAGAATTTGTCTGACGAGGGGCACAAGATATATCAGCAGTGGCGTAGTGTCTAATTTAAGATTTCTTCTTTTTTTTTTTCCACTTATTTTTACACAAAGCCATTAACGCATTTCTCTCCACACAACATGCAAACAGGGAAAACACTGCAATAGCAAAGAAATTGAAGAGTGAGACGGAATGAGAAGCAAGCAAACCACAAGCTGGCACATGGGAAGAATACAGCTTCAGTTAATACCAGAGTTGGAGCACTGAAGCCCCTCATAGCTCCACACTGAGCAGCAGCTTCTTCATTGCAGTGTCATAATCGCAGATCTCACCACTCCTCCTTGAGCCTGACTCCTCTTCCTCTTCATGATCACGTCTGTAATTAGCCACTCTTGTCTTTGCTTGCATTTAGCACTCCAAACACCACTGTAATACTCAGTGCAATCAGCATCCTCGTCATCACCAGTACTCTTCCCTCTGCTACTGCTTCTCCACCCAAATTGCTATCTCTGATATTCTTCCCGTTGGTATTCTAATGCCAGCCAGTGGCATTCTCAACACAGCCACTGCCAGAGCACTGCTCCCTTCACTGCAGCCAGCTTGACCACTGAGCCACAAACATTTTCCATGTCCCAAATGTGGGCCAGCAAGGCACTGGAAGTCATCCCATCCAGGTGCTCCCTAGATCCCAGGGCCCAGCTCAAAATTACACTGCAAATTCTCAGCCTAGAGCCTAGAGTTTAGCCCCACCACAGTGACAGTCATCACCTATCTATGCCTTTCCTCCACTGCTATCATCCCTTCTTCAAACACTGGAGGATAAAGCTGCCCAGAGAGGTTGTGGAGTCATCTTCTCTGAAGATATTTAAAACCCACCTGGATGCCTTCCTGTCACATCTCTTTCTAGTGTTTTGTCTGATACCTGCACTCATGCATGCCTCCTTTCTGATCCAAAGTTCCATTACTTGACAGTATTCAGCCCCCTTTTATTATCTGTACCTGCACAGCTATAGGGTCCATATTCCCTTGCATCATCTATTTTGGGTTGCCCAGTGAACACTGTGAACACTTCAAGCATATCTCACCATTCTCTACTCTTGCCCCAAAAGTCAGAGCGTGAAGCCTCCTGCTTCGAGCTGAGTGCATATGTAGTGCCTTAAGGATCAGTGTGGGAGGAAGATGCTATTCTGAAGTGTATGATAAATATGGATAACAAACTCAACCTAAGTCTTTTCTGCTTGTCTGTAGTGGGTTCCCAATATGGGAGATAGAAATATCATGGGTACATTTTGAATATGGCTGGGAACACTGCCAAAGTCCTACTCAGAGTTCACACATTTACATCATTTATATCACATCCGACTTGCGCTTTGTATTATTAACTTTGTAGAGTGTTTTGTGATGTAGTTTATGGTCCAGACTCTGTTAAATAAATGTACGTGCCCTCACTCCCTTCCTTTCGGTAAGAGAGTGATGTCTGGGGCTACACACACTCTTGCTAAGAACCAGAGGGTGACTATATCTGCTGTTGTGGTCAGCGCATTTCCAAGTTCTAAAGCAGTGTTTTGGAAAACCTTCTGGGATTCATCCCTGAGACCTGAAATGTACAAAAAGAAAGGAAATATTTGCCTCTAGGTCACCAGCTCTACTCCTAGCCCAGGTTGGTAGGGACTGAAGATTTTTTTCTCTGCAGTTGGACATTCAGAAACCTTCATGAAATGTACAGATGGGGTTCACTTGAGAGGTGTTCAAATGGCACCATGACTACTCAGGATTCTTCCTTAGCAGCATCAGAAAACATCCCATATAATGCAATTGATGAAATTATATTAATTTAGAACAGAGTGAAGGCATATTGACAGGAGAAGAGGTAAAGCATGACAGATACATCAAGCTTTTAGCTTTCTGCAGGACAGACCACAGCCCATGGCAGCTGAAAATCCATCACCTTCCAGGAACCCATACAAAAGGAGTTACAATGACCCAGCACTATGACTTTATGATTTCATAAGTCAATAATTTTTCCAACAGTCTAAAAAGACTCAGGGTTATACCCTGTCACATACTCCACGTGCCCTATTTAGACTCTGACTACCATGACATCTGAGGCCAGGCGAGCAGCTGAGTGACTCAGATGCCTGACACACACCAACAATGGGGAAAGGTAACTATAATGCGTAGGTTAGGTGTCTGCAGTAGGTCGTCTGAATGCAGTTGTCTGTACATAAAAAAAATATATAAACAAGAGAGAGAGTCAGCTTCAGCCCAAGCTGCTGCATCCCCTGTGGGGTAAATGTGCCATTTTACTCCAGAGCTGCATTTGATTCTGAATGATTTCTCTTCCTTTTCTGTGGGTAAAGGTCAGTTTAAAGAAGCCCCAGGTGTAATGCTAACATCACCTCCAATCAAAGATTCTCAGGAGGTCTGAAACAAGTACAAGGTCCAAATTTGGCCTGTATTATCCGAATTCTTTCCTTTCTCTCTCCTGAAGAGTCAAAGTAGGAAATTTCCCAAGAATATTTCTTCACTCAGGAGAATTCCAGGATTCCTTACACCTAGAAATACTGCAAACAAGTTTTTCCAACATGCATCTGGAGTTCCCAAGCCACAGTGACCACTGCAGGAAGCCTGAACACAGCACACATGGAAACAGCAAGTGTGCTGAGAATGATACCAGAACATTTCCATGCAGAGTGCAACAGAGGGTCAATTCCCACATATAGCACCAACTCCCTTCAATTCAACCAACTAGCAGCAAAGCTACCAGAGCACCCTAGCACCAGCAATATCTAGGTGAGTTTATTCAGACTTGTGCTTCAATGAATTCACCTTTGACTGGTGCTTAACTTAGTAAATTAAAAAGTAACCCACAGATCTCACACCCAAGTTCTGGACATAGCCTGATAGTTTGGGAATTGGCATGAGTGCCAGGTGGGCTGACGTGAGCTCTGGTCCTGGTCTCATTCAGTACTTTCAGCTGCATCATTTCCGCAGCTCTCGCCATGCACATATTGTGGCGGCATATGAGTTGTCTGCACCCTCTTCTCTTGGCAGTGCTCACTATGATCCTTTCAGAAAAAGCAACCTCCAGAGGAGGCATCTTTCCGAAATCTTTCCCCCTTCCTTTCACTCCAGCATGACTTGGGTGTTTAAAAACCATTGATCCATGCTCTAGATTCCAGAAGACACAGTGCTTTGAAAGAAAATGGTCAAAATGTAAGCACTTCACACAGCCATACCTCTGCTGGGTGCCCATCGGCTGGAGCTGTCTTCTGTAGTTTCCCTCCCTCCAGAACCTCACCAAGACAGAGGCAGAGACCTCCCTCTGCCCAGGGACAAGATACCAAAGATGCAGATGGAGCCTCCTCCACCCACACACAAAATTGAAAAGCAAACTTTCAGCACCAAAAAAAGAAACGAGGGGGGGAGAGGGAGAGGGAAGGAGAGGAGGGCAGCTGAAATTCTTTGCGGATTATAACTTTTCCATGGCAACAGGCTTCAGAAGCAGGAGGGCTGGGGAGGGGGGCGAGGAGAGGGAGAGAGGCAGAGCACTAAGGAGGGTGTTCGATGCACTGGTACATTGCCATGGAAACCCGCTTGCATTGCCAATTGCCAAAGTCAGCCAAGATCCCAGAAACAGGCTTGGAAGGGGGCCCAGGAGGGGCTGGGTAGGGCAGTCATCACCTGCATGCCCCATCCTTTCCCCGGTCCCTGCCAGCCCTGCTGCTGATGCCCTCGTCTCCACCAGACAGAGCCAAATTTGGCCCAGTTGAAGAGTGGGAGGAAGCATGGAACAGCAAATGAAGCAACCAGGGCAGGCGGGAAGGAGCAAGGTAGAGAGGGGTGATTTTTCTGGTAGCCACTGGTTTGCTTTCCACCTTTCCGGATCAATTTGGACCACACAGATGTCATCGTTTTCACACCCCAGATGGCTGTAGAAAGAGGTTGTCACTCCTAATCACTGAAATTGAGATGGAAATGTTACTTTACTGCAAACTTAGCTACTGAGGAAAGCCGGAAGGCTGTGTCTGACTAAAAGTCACCAGGTCTCTGAGCAGGGACGTCTCTCTTTTGATTGTGTCTGTCTCACTGGTACGGTAAATGTCCCCATCCATCTCTAAGATATGACAGATGCCATCATACTGTGGTCAGGTGAAGAATAAGAGGAGATTCTGCTAATGGAAATTAAGCACATTATAAAATCATAGAATCATAGAATGGCTTAGGTTGGAGAGGACCTTGAAGATCACCCTGTTCCACCCCGCTGTGATGGGCAGGGCTGCCACCCACCAGCTCAGGCTGCCCAGAGCCCTATCCAGCCTGACCCTGAAAGCCTCCAGGGATGGGGCACCCACAGCTCTCTGGGCAGCCTGTGCCAGTGCCTCATCACCCTAACACCCTAATAAGTTAACACTGCCTTCCAGTCCTCTTCTGCAGCACTCAGAGGGCAAGCAGCCTGGTGAAATCAATGATCAGCCATTCACACCCCTTCACACACTTATTTCAGCAGAAGCCTTCTGCTGCCATAAGAAACTGTTAAAGACAGATTTTGGAGGAAGAACTTAAAAAGGACCAACAACTTCTATGAACCCTTGCTAGTATTTATAGTTGTACCCCTAGGATCGAAAGGGATGGATGAGTCGTTTCAGGCTGCAGACGGCTGCAGACGGCAGGAAGGAATTGACTCCTACTCCAACCACACAACTGGCTAAGCAAATTGTGGAGGAAGATTCCCTTCTCCCGAAGCATCTGCTGTAACCCATCTGATTGCACAATGAATCAGTAGTATGAGGACAGACTGCTGTAAGGGTGGGGAGAGAAGGAGGAAAAGATTGCAAATCAGACAGCTTTAAAATAAGGAGTTACCAGTTTCCACTTTGTCAGAGGAAAGGACATTGACCAGATGAAGACTTTCATACTTCTAAGCAATATGTTTGGATTACTACTGATAGTATAACATCAATGAAGTAGCTTAATTTTTAATATAATAGTAACTTGGTATTTCCACATCTTTCAGAGCAGAGGATCCAAACATTCTCAGCACCATTTATCTCTTCGTTATCACCTACACCGATGAAATAAGGCATCCTGCAGTGACAATTCTACATGTCTCTTCAGCAGAAGCAAAGTCTATGCCCTTAAGCTCCATGTGAAGAGCCCAGTCACAGCTGTACTGGATCACCAAGTGATTCATCTGCACTGCCTCATTTATTATTGAGAATGGAGCCCAGGCCACCAGACCAATTCTCATCCGTCCTCACTGCTGGTCATGTAACCTAGGATAAAGGGCATGGATGATGGTGGTGGTGTTCTTCCCAGCTTCCCCATTAAAGAAAAATCAGATGACCATCACTTTTCAACTCCATAATTTCTTAAGTGTCTAGAACTAACCTATTGCAATCATTGATGCCTTCAAGAACTCATCATAAAGGTGAAACATGTCAACATTCTACCAGGTTCCTACTTAGACTGTTGATGGAACCTGAAACTAATCAGTGTTTTGAAGGAAGAGAGAGGAAATAATAAAAATGATACATTATGAACTTACACAGTGAGCTGTTCAATGTGAAAAAAGTTAGCATGTGGTTAGTTGTTTTCAGGTTTTAACATGGACAATGCTCAGAGAGTAATCAATACATCAAGTTTAATTTGGTGCTGATTTTCAGGTCTTTACTGAGAAGGTCTTGTCAAGCTGCTCACCTGGGACCACCTTCAAACAGCTGAGATCATGAGGGATGGTTTTTCTCAGGCTGGGCTCATTTAAAATCTTGAAATAAGGTGGTGTTACTCTACAAGGCAATATGAGGGCTGATAGTAAGTAAAGTAGTAGGCCTATATAAGCTGAAGTTTAGGGTCACTGCTAGCAGTGAGCTAGGTTCTAATTCAGAGCCTGGATAGGGTACTATGCCTTGTGGGAAGGAGAAAGCTGTGAGAACTCCTTCTCTGTCTTAATTCTGACCCAGTAACTGAGGTGACACTGACTACAACCAGTCACAAGTTCTCCTCTCCAGCCGTGCTGAATTTTTGATTTCAGCAAAGGGGAGTACTCAAAGGACACTGCTCTCCTACAGGAACAGTTCTCACCCCAGAGCCCGCCACTGCAAGTACAATTAACCATGCACCAATAAAAGGAGCCAATCACAATTATTTTCTCCCAGACTTTATCATCACAATTACTTTTCAGGAGCTTTTCAGTATAGCATGTATGAGTTAAAAGGAGAAAGCACTAGACCTTGTGGCCCAAAATCTGGTGCCAGTGACCTTCTAGTGAGCTCAGGTAGCAGCCCACTTCCAGCTGTTCATCATTTACTGGTCATTCAGTACCAAATAGAAGCCTCCTCATGGAAGCTGAACTCCTATCCTGTGCCCAGCACTGAACTTATCTCTGTATCTCCCTTGTTTGTGTCTCATTTCTCAGAAATGGTTAGACTATAAAATATGTACCTGTATCACTTACAGGAGCTTTGCTGGCCCATCTGTGAAATTGTTCTCTGTCTCTTGAAGGCATGTGCAAGAGACATTCTTCTCCCCCGCTCCTCATCCTCCACTGATGGATTGAGTCTGTCAGCTTGTCAGCTCTCATTGGGCACTGTTTGACATAAGTCCACATCGGGGCAGTGAAAATCTGTTTGCAGTCAGCTCTCCCAGTAGCTCCTGCAGAACAGGGGAGGCTGACCCTCTCCAAAAAATGCTGCCTCCACTGGCTACAAAAAGGCCACAGATGATGGTGATGTTAGAAAACAGCCTGAGCCAGAGCAGCAATGCTACAGGTTTGTTTAAGGTCTGCTGGTGCAGGGCAGGGGAAAGGCAGAGATTTGGGAAAGGAATCTCGTGGCTCCTGGAACCCATTCACAAACACTGCCACGAGAATAGTAGCCAGTGACTACAGAAGAGGAAGTTTACACAATGAAGGCTGTGAGGGGATGCAGCTCAGTGCTATGGCCCTGAAATAATGTTCTGAGCATCCCTGAACTCTCCAGTTGCAAATGTCATCTGTCAATACCAGGATCTCTCCTTCTGGAGCAGTTCTGACAGGGGTAGCTGAGAAGGGACATCAGAGGCTAGCTAGGCCTGCAGTGCCTCCAAAGGGTAAGTTGCTATGTTACATCAAGGAGCCAGTCATTCAAAACAGGGTTCCTTGACTCTGCTTTCTTAATGTCTAAAAAAATTACACAGCTTGAAATCCCTGAAAATCCTTCTCAGAGTCTTTGTAGAAAGCCAGAATCAAGGCTATAATGGTTATCACAGTGTCTTGGAAGGAAAACCATTAGGGATTAGGAACACCTAAGTTGCCACCATCACCCTCACCTCTCCACTTACTTCCCTTCAGGTTTTTTTTTTTGACATGGGAAAGAATGCGCAAGAATACCTTAGTTTCTAGGAGGGAGATGAGGTGCTATGATGGACAGTTCAGAGACCGACGACACTGAATGCAGTCCACAGAGATTCTCAAAGGGAACCAGTTTGGTGGGGAAAGTGGGAATGATGATGAAAAATTCCCTTACAGGTCACATTTCAGCCTCACAGTTCCACTTCCAACTGCAGGCCCCCATTTAGCAAAGACTCACGCTGAAAATGTAGGGCCTTTAACCCTACTTAGCATTGCAGCTCTTGATTGAGAAAACACTTCTACAGATGAGCTCTTCAAATTGTAATTTTTTGCTCTCCTGCAAAGTAAGCTTTGTTTAGCCAGTGAAAAGAGAAACACTTGATTGGATTACTGTGCCTAGAAGATAAGATTCAAGATACCATCCATTTCCACCATACCACATTCTGTGAGACAAGCGAATAAAAACACAGCTCAAAGATACCACTACAGCAAACAAGATTTTTACAGTAATAGAGAAATTCAGATTGGAAAAGACAGTTGCAGGTGACCTTCTAAGCCCCCAACCCAAAGGAGCACTTTCCTTAAGTGATCTTTTCACACCTACTTTTCACTGAAGTAACCAAAGATTGAACTATGACCATTAACTTACTTTTCACCTACTATTTCGTGTCTCAGTCATCTATTCTCACACCTGCACAACACATACAGGCAGTTTTTAGCCCTGCCTTCAAACAGTTGTGAACAGAAACAGTGAGACCTTCAGTTCTCTCTAACAAACAGAACGACCAAAACAAAACCAACAACAACAAAGAACAACTGCAAATCACCCTGAAGCCAAGTATGACGGCTAACAAGTAGGAAGGATGTGGGACCAGGAAAAGAGTGAAGGGAAAAAACATGATTGCCAGAGAGGAGTGGAGAGATGGAGAGTTGTGACACAGAGAACTTCTGGATCTGTTTTAGCAATAGTAAGAAGCATGGAAATCTTTCAAGCAAGGTTTAGTTCTCCAGAGTTTTTAGCTTAGCACTTTTGAGCCAACAACTACAAACAGTTGAGCTAAGTAGCCATGTTTTGGATATTGAAGGGAACCTCCCTGCTTTCAGAGCCTCTTTCCCATGGGGATTCATTGGGTGCCAGCTGCCCATTTAGGATGCTGACCACAGCATTGGCTCTCCCACTACTTCCCTCAGAAGTGCTCTGGCAGAAAGGACTCAGGTGCACATCATAAGTCTGAGAAAATGCGGATGTTGACATTGGAGAAGGAGCTGCAGATCCTCACACCAAGTACAGTGGAAAACAAAGAGAGATGAGAGATTCAGAGTGAGCAGTTAACATATGGCTGGGCTGAATCACATAAACATGAGCCTGTTCTCCACCTCAAATCCCTGCCCTGTGCATCAGTTTCATCATTAGCCATGGCAATAGTGACAGAGGATTCTCATCCTGGAACAGAGCTAGAAAAGCATCTGTGACTCCTTCCCATCACAGCCCAAATGAATTTCTTCCTGTCTCTGTAGGACTGATGCATGAAGTCCCATTGAGCCTTGTGTAATAGCTGGGGCTAGTCCTATTTAGAGAACTGCCTAGTCTATGTTGGTATCTTTTGAAGCTTTTTGCCATAATATTTGCTTAAGGCAGCAATTTCCATACTTAAACTAGGCACTCTATTTTACATCTTCTCCTTTTAGCCTTTTCCCTTTCACGTATTTTACGTTTGCTGTATCTTAACCCCAGGACATACTATTTGCTTTTGGACTATGGAAGAAGGCATGGAAGAATCAGGAAAGGAAGTCTCAAGAAATTAATACGGAGATGGATGAAACACTAGCGAACTCTGTCAAAGATAAAAACGGATCCTGCTGAATGACTGAGATATTCATATGAAGGAAACAAAATGCTTTGAGAGCACTGCAAAAGGCATCATCGTGGTAGAGGGGAGGAAGTATGTTAGAGAAAGGATGCACCTCTTAGTGCATGCACTGTTCAGTGCTCCTCGATGGGGAGACATCTTCTCACTGCACCTATGGCAGTCCTGGGCTACATATATTTATACACCTGGTATAAATATATCCTTGTCTAACCCCTTTAATAGGAGGGTCCTTTTGACTATGAGTTTATCTGGTCTCTCTTGACCTTGCTATCCATGGATGCCTCTGCCACCTCCTGGGACAGGAAAATCCTACCTCCAAGCCACTGATAATTATGTGGAATAATAGGAGCTGGGCTGTGAGCTGCCATGTATAACACAGGTACCCCAGCTCTGACTGGGTCTTTAGGAGTGTGCAGCATGCCCAAAGAACCACCCTGCTGTTTTGGAAGTGCTTCAGACAGCAGCAAGCCCTGCAGTGAAGGGCTTGGTACTGACTCGAGACTAAAAACAGAGCACTTCTTATTAAGGAGGCTGATGTCAAGGGGGTGGGGAGATGATATGCAGAGGGAGGACATGTGATATTCATTCAGCAAAAGAAAAGCAACAGCTGAAAAACGCACGAGGTTCATATCAAGCTCTTTTCCTACCCTACAGCTTCTGGATGTTGGGAAGCCCATTTGTCAGGGGTGTTTTCTTCACACACACCACACAAACATACACAACACACCCCATCAGACTCAGCCTCCCACAGTTGGAGAGGAGCAGATGCCCAAACCACAGACTAAAGAGAGGAGCCCTGCAGAGAGGCGTGCTTAACTCAGAGCAGGACTGGTCTGAGCCCAGAAATTACTACCTCCTCCAGTCCCCAAGTAAGCACACAGTCACTTTACAATGAAGAAGAGTCACAGTCCCTGTGGGAAGCGCATAAAGATTGGGAACACTCACACCCTTCCCTGTATCTACGTTCCTTCCACATCCCCGTCCTTAATCTTCCGTCTTTCACACTCTGTCAATGCTAGAGCCTCTCCTACTCCATCAACCTCTGTGCTGGAGGAGACTCAGGGCAGCAGAGCCTCTAATTTCCATGTTCCAGTAGAGCAATATCATCCAAGCCAAGGACTGAAATGGGAACCTTCTCCAGATTGGGACAGTTGCTAACCCCCAGCCTCCGCCTAGTGTAGCTTCAGGTGTGTGCACAGCTAGAGCTTTGGTCTCAGCATTCATTCCTAGAGCTATTCCCACTGCTTTCTGTCTCATTTCTACCCTGTCTTCCAGCTGCTTCTCATTGTGAATAGGTCCTGTTTTGCCTTCCTGTTTGCACAGCATTACATAGTCCAGAATCTAGGATCACTGCTAACCATATTTGAAAGGGAGAATCAATAGGGGTAACAAGACAGTCCATTTTAGCTTCAAGAGACAGCCAGGGAAAGCTAACGAAGACAAAGCAGCAAGGGAGGCAAAGTGAGACCGATGTACAAACAAGGAGGATGGCTCAAAATTTTTATTTTCTGTTACCCAGGTGTAAATGGATTTGTTGCCCTGCAGCAATTTACAATAGCTGAAAACTGGTCAACAAAGGCCCAGAGGGAATTAGGATGCTGTAGCGTCCCAGAGAGCAGAAAATACAGGCTCAGCGCTGAGCTACTGCACACTGGGAGCCCTGCTAGAGTCCCCACACATTCAAAATACTCGTCAGCATTTTCTCCACACTGTGACCAGAAGGACAGAAGACATCTGCTCCACTGACCACTTTCCTCCCTGCACCTCACTCAGCCACGTGCAAAACAAACTAATAATTCAGTCATGCATATTCACCACACTCTCACTGCTGCCCACATGCTCACCCACCTGCTGCCAGAATAGGCACTCCCCATTGCCAGAGTCCATCAGGCATGTTTCTTCTCCCACTCATGCCATCCCACTCAGCTCCATCCACACCCCTGTCTCTGTCTGCCTTTAACAATTATCTACATCTTTGGGAAGGAGCTCTGCTGATTTGCATCCTGGTGTTTTTTCTAACTGTACATTTGTTTAATCAGAGAAAAATGCTATGAGCTGGAATGAAATTTTGCCCTGCGCATATCTGTCCTTATTTCCAGTAACTGGCCACACTGGCTGCAAAAGGGATGGGAAGGAGGCAGGAGGGTATTAGCAAGCCCTTTGACATGATACCCCTTAGAAATAGAATAGTTACTGCTCTTCATATCACTCTCTTTCTCTTGAGTAAAATAAAGGCAGTGAAATCACTCCGGACACTAATCCTGCCTATTTTTCTATGCCCACATGGCCCTGTATGGACACACTGGCAATTTTGGCTCAGCTGCTGATCCATCATTTCTAAAAAGTAATTCTCAAATGCCAGGCTCAACTCTTGCAAAGCGTGAGAGAGAAAATGGCTTCAGACACTCTTTGGAACTCAAGAGAAAGTGATGCTGTTGCATAGTCAGAGCCAGGAGCTATGAAATGATCATCATAGACTGTCTTGGGTTGGGAAGGGCCTCAAAGATCATCTATTTCCAAGCCCCTGACACAGTCAACAGTTGCCAACCACTAAATTAGATGCCAGATCAGGTTGCCCAGGGCCTCATCCAACCCGGCCCTGAATACTTCCAGGATGTTTGACCATTTCAGATTTCAAATAAACTTTCCCAGGGAAGATCCCCTAAATTTGAAGTTACTGTGTACGCTGATACAGTTTTACTAAAGTCCTCCTTCTGGAGCAGTTTTATATCACAGAAAATAGATCAGTCTCCCTTGGAGCAGCACCTGGAGCCTGAGCCCACAGTATCAGAGAGAATACCTGCACAGTGGAGTTATAGTGCCAGCTCCATTTTGGCTAAAATAGATGTAATTGTACTGACATAAAAACACATGTGCTGCCCCACAGCAGCTGTTCCTTGGGATGACAGACGTAGAAAGCAAGATTTCTTCCCTAAGCCTTGCAATCATCTTGCATACATAAATATATCAGTCCATGCAACCAAATCAATATTTTCTCCCCCAGGCTGTTCCATCCTTCTCCCTTGGTATGTTGCCCAGACTACTCAGGAACGTGAGAAAAATAAATAAATAAATAAATTCAGATCTGACTTTTTCCTTGGATACTGGTTCATGAATATCATGCTGAGAAACCAGAATGATATCCTTTCTCTTAAACCACTTCACTGAGTTCCCCTCTCCACTGCTAAAGCTTCAGAGAGAGATTGTATCTCAGTTATGCAGGCATAAACCTGCCACGGCTTCATTTAGTTTTCCCCTGCCCAGTTCTTCTGTGGTGCTCAGTCTTCCTCATTTTGTACACTCTGGCGTTACAAATCTATACCACAATAATCAAGGGCAGAGCTTGAGCCTGTCTCTCCGCTAAGGCAGGTTTGCTGTAAAAGTGCATAGGGAATTGTACTTCACAGGGCAAATAGATTCTGTGTCCCTAAAGGATCCCACCTGAGACAGAAACCGTGTTTCCAATTCATCTGATTGCTATAGTTATATGTTCATACCACTCCATTACACACATCTTAATTAATCTGCTGATTGTTCCCATACTCTCTCAGATTAGGATATCCTCTCCTAGAAAACATTAGCTTATTAACCCCAGTCACTCCTTCTGAAGTAGTCCCAGAACAGAACATTGCCTACCCACTGAATGCCAAGGTATTCATAATGTTCTGGTTTACCAAGAGGCACTGCAGAATCTCTCAAAAGTATTCGAGTGGAGGAATAACACATAGGCTGTTTCAGAAGCATCATTAAAACCAGACAAACCTTTCAATCCATTTAGCAGAGTGCCTGAAGGTTGCCTTTTCAGAGAGGGGAAACAGCACACTGAAATTGAATACATGCAGTGCCACAGGCACCGGCCCTCTTGTACATCATTTGAGATGCTGATGTTTTTTCTTGCTTCCTCTTTTCTTTCCATCTATGCTCAGTACATTTCAGACTCATGTGAGGAGGCATCATAATAGCTTTGGAGATTTTTATTTATCCCTGAGAAAGGTATAAATTGGGCAGCAGGCAGGGAAGTTCCTTCTGTTGTGTGAATACCAGCCAGAAAAGATTACTTACCTGCCACGAGCAGGCAGTTCATAGTTCAGTCCTGCTCTGGTCCCTGCCCCTTCTCCTATGGATGATTCCTGGGCACTGCCTGACATTGGAACTGGCTCAAAAGAAAGATAACGTCAGCTCTGAACTGGACAGAAACTACCTTGTTTGTCTCACACCTCCCACCACATTGTCATTAATGGGCAAGACTTTCAATTCAGTTAGGAGTACTCAGATGAGGTTCAGGGATATCACCCATTCCCCAGAACCACATTGGTTTCTGTTCCTGAACTCCTCTCCTGGAGAAGAGAATGCCTATCACAAGGTCTGCAGACATGATGCTTTCAGCTGCTTTTTTTCCAAGAGGACATCAAGGGAGGGTACATCAAGAGTCAGAAGATGCCTTGCCAGCTGAAGCAAAATGTCAAATCTCCCTCAGCATCTTGACTTCAATCTTGTCCCCTCTTACAAACCATCACACTCAAATGCACAGCCATATCTTTCAGCTGGAGTCTGTAACCTCATCACGCCACTGGGCTCCTAGAAACTTTGTCCAAAAGTGAGACGAAACAGTAGCACTGGCATTGCTTTATTTTCATGAAGCTTCCTCATGTTAGGGGACAATTAATGACCTGCATGGGTTAAAGTGCTTCGTTGAAGGCAGGACTGCAAAACACAGCCCCCTAGCCAAACACCCATGGCTGAAGCAAGGAGGGATGGAGGGAAGGAGGAGAAAGAGAAAGACAGCCTGTGGAGGGTTGGATTTTTTCCACTCTTTCGCTTGTTTGTTCTAACTGCTTGGCTGGTTGGTTTTAGTTCCACGCTGGGGACTGGCACTGGTTTTCTTTCATTGTGTGACATGCATTTTTAAATGAGTATTAAAGGTGCTGAAAGCCTGGGGTAGGCTTTTTTTTTTTTTTTAAAGGAACTCTGATTTGGACAAAAACCTGAAATAAAACAAATATGTTGACTGAGCCCCACATTTGAACCCCTACATACAAAGACATAGCCAACAAGTAAGCAGACTTTCTTTAACCTCCGAAAAATCCTCCAGACACAGAGACAGTTGAAAACTGCACTGCTGGGGCTGATACCATTGTCTCATCTTGCTGCCCTATGCATCCTATCCTAAAGCCTTCCTTCCAGATTCTTCTAGCTATGCCAAACTTTATGTTTTGGATACTTTTTGGTGTAGTTTTGGAGCCTTGTCAGTGGTGCCCAGTGACAGGATAACAGGTAATGGGCACAAACTGAAACACAGGAAGTTCCACCTGAACGTATGAAAGAAATTCTTTACTGAGCAGGTGATGGAGCACAATGCCTAAGTTGTGGGGTCTTCTCCTTGGACACCTCCAACAGCCACCTGGACGTGGCCCTGGACACCCTGCTGTGGGCATCCTTAATGATCAAGGTTTGGAGCAGATGGACCAAGAGGTCCCAGCAAGCTCACTCATTCTACGTGATTCTGCATGATTGGAATTTTCCTCATGAAATGATTATCCCAGATTTGATATTTGAAGAAAATGGACTCACACAAGCGGTCTGTCCAGGAACAGGCAAGATGAAAGAAGCTGTTTTACCAGCGAGAAAGAAAAAATGGTGACCTTTTTAAAAAGCTCTACCAAGCTCTGCGCTTTCAAGGGACTTGAATTTTTATGAGAGGGGAAAGAAAAGGTTCCATTCGTGTCACATGCTGACTTTTTTCCATACTTGTGAAAGCCTAGACAGGTCATAAACCTTTGGAAATACTGCAATTTACACTTGTTCAGCAGAGACATAACAGAGCTTTTCAAACAAAACCATTCAAAAATCTCCTCACTGGGCCTTCTGAAGGCTGAGGGACTTTCTCCACTCAAGAGCTCCAGGAAGGTTGAGGGAGGTGATCCTGCCCCTCTGTTCTGCACTGTGAGACCTCACCTACTGTCCTCGGCACAGGAGAGACACAGACACTGCTGGAGCGCATCCAAAGGAGGGCCACAAAATGATCCAAGAGACTGAACACCTGCCTACAAGGACAGACTGAGAGAGCTAGGGCTGTTCAGCCTGGAGAAGAGAAGGCTCCAGGGAGACCTGAGAGCGGCCTTTCAGTATCTAAAGGGGGGCTGTAAGAAACAGGGGGACAGACTCTTTAGCAGGGTCTGCTGTGATAGGACAAGGGGAAGTGGTTTCAAACTAAAAGAGGGGAGATTTAGATTGGATATAAGGAAAAAAGTTTTTACAGTCATGGTGGTGAGGTGCTGGAACAGATTTCTAAGAGAGGTGGTGGATGTCCTGTCCCTGGAGACAGTCAAGGTCAGGCTGGAGGGGCTCTGAGCACCCTGACTGAGCTGTGGGTGTCCCTATTCATTGCAGGGGAGTTGGACCGGATGGCCCTTAAAGGTTCCTTCAAACTCAAATGATTCTATCATTCTATGGTTCTGAGGTGCATCTCTGGATGTGGGAAGCAAGTGGAGGACTGCCACTCTCAGGCTTGCATCTCCCCTCATCCAGCCTGCTCTCTGCTCATAAAGATGGCTGGAAGAGGAGGCTGGTGAATTACAAAATAGAAAGAGCTGGAAAGGTGATGAGGATGCACTGACTTGAGGCACTGGGAGAAGATGGGACTGAAATCAAAGAATAATAGAATTATTAAGGTTGGAAAATACCTATAAGATCATTCAGTTCAACTGTCCACCTACCATCAATATTGCACGCTAACCCATGTCCCTAAGTACTACACCTCCCCTTTTCTTAAGCACCTTCAGGGACGGTAACTCCACCACCTCCCTGGGCAGCCTGTTCTAATACCTCAACACTCCTTCTGAGAAGAAATTTTTCCTCATCTCCAACCTGAACCGCTCCTGGAGCAACTTGAGGCCGTTCCCTCTTGTCCTATCACTGTTACCTGGGAGAAGAGGCTGACCAAAGGAGAAGAAAACCAGGACATGTAACACCTGAACTGTTTGCAGTAAGAGACTAGATTTTGCTGGGGCTGAGGGGAAGGCAGGACAAGGAGCCAGAATGTGAGATAAACAAAAATGAAAGAAAACAAGGTGTACAAAGTCCAGAAGCATTAGCTGGATTTTTCTAGATCCAGTGACTGGATCTTAAGTGAGATGCCTGTAAGGCAGATTGTAGACTTGCTAGGTAAAAGCTGGACTGGGGCAAGGAGACTGAAGGACAGAAGAGATGAGGCAGGCTGGCAGAGACAAGACAAAGGATGTCAGTGGTGGAGAGAAAGGCTGGAAAGTCCTCAATCACTAAACCATGAACTTCACCAGAGCGTAGTCTCCTGCTCCTTGCTCCCATATTTCTTTGCATCTAGCACAGATGTGAAATCTACCAAATATGCATCTTAAACATTTCAAGATCAGAAGAAAAAAAAAATGGTAAAAGAAAACAACAGAGACTGGCATTCCCCTTCTGCTACTGAAGCCAGTTACTGTTGGATTAAATAGTAGCTGTCTGGGTAGAGGATACAAGCTTCCAGTCTGGCTGCTGATGCATACAAGCATCAAAATGGTGCCATACTGTGGAATTTCTGGGAGATTCTTTCACATTTTTGCAAAAATGTTGGAAACTGTAGGCACATACACCATAGAATCAACGTGAAAAATATTATTCATTAAACAAAGTCAGGCACTGCAAAGTGAGGGAAATGTCAGCATTACAGTTGCTCAAGCAACCTGAGTGGCACCCATTTTGTATAACCACTGCGAGTCAGTCCCAAATGATACAGTCAACTACATTTTTTCTTGCAGGACCCTTGTCTCATTCAGGGTAGCAAATGGGTTGAGCTAGGAATCAAATCTATAATTTGGAAAAGTGGGCAAGAGCAAGGCAGGGAACTACTGAAATAAACAGTAGAATCAGATGGCTAAGCCAATTGAAAGCTGCATCGCTAGCACTGCACAAGTGTCGTGCCAACGACATTAAAATCTCTTAAATCAGATTCTTTGCAAACAGTCACTAAACGTGTGCACTTCATTTTCTGGTTGCCTGAGAAAAAACTGGACAGAATCTCTGCCTCCCTTTTTGTTCTGCTGGTAATTCCAAGCAATAATAGGTACTGTATTGAGAGTCCAAATTTGGCAAACCAGTGAGTATTAAATTTTGACTCTTCTGAAAGAAAACATCGTTCAGCCCTGTCTCTTTTGAATCTGAAGATTTTCAAACATTTTTTTTTCCAAATAAATGAAGAGATATTGAAATGATTAAGTACTTTGAATAAGAAATTAAATGTTTCATCTAAAATATAATGAAATAAATCAATCAAATTAAAATGGAGAAACGGTTTGGAGATTGTTTTGTTTTTCTCCTGCATTCAGGATGATTTCTGCAAAACAAACAGGACACAAACAAACAGCCCATATAACCTGCATGCTGTCAAGTCTCCATTTCTGCATTTAAAGAAAAAAATCAGTGAAAAATGGTTAAGATTTGGGGGTGAGAATTCAATTTGAGAAAGTGCTGCGTTGAAGTCAAAGAGAAATTTGCTTTGAACTCAGAAAGCATCCTGTAATGATCAGTACTTTGAATAACATAATTCTAGGTGTCTCAGATGGGCCATAAAAAATTAATAGACATTTCTGACCTTAATCTTGCTGCACCTCATTTCTCTGCCTATACAATGGATTTACATAAAGAAGCTTTTGTCCTCTCATCTCACTGGAACAGGGTGAAAATCAACGAAATTCACAATGTACTGAGATAGTACCCTGAGATGTGCCACGGACAGCACCCTGAGACAAGAAATTCTCTCCACAGCAGCCTGTGAAAGCAGGCACAATGCAAAACTTAAGGCTGCACATTAAACGCAGACAAGAAAACAAAATACTGAATCACTGCTCAGTCGAGAAATGTCATCCATCCTGCATACAGAAGCACGCAGGGGTCCTGTGTTGAAAGATAGCATACAGTCTTGAAACCACTGCTTTGTAATGCATAGGCACACAAGTGCCAAATTAAGATTGCAACCTTAATTCTGGCATTTTCTTCTGTTTGAAGTGCTTGCCTTTGCAACCTAAATAATATTCGTCTGACACAGTTGTGTGTGCATAATATATGAAAGGCTCTTGGCTCGGGGGCCTTGGACTTCACAGAACATTGCAGCAGTCCCCCTGAGTTTTCCTCCCTGGTTATTTTGCTTCCAGCTCATACCGGTTTTGCAGCACTGCATGTCTTTCCCTATCTCCCTCCTTTACCACATGTCCTTCTCAGACCTGCTTTCTCTCCTTCAGCCTCCCACCCCACCAGCTTAACTCTCTCACACTGAGTTTCACTGCTGCATTGTTAATTATTTGCTTGGGCAATCACGATCGTAGGATTCCAAGCACAGACAGAGTTAGATATAAAGCAGCAAATACAACAGCTAGAGATTCCCTAATTTCAGAGCGGAGCTGCATCAGTGTGAGCGTTATCTTTCTACATCCCTCCCAGCTCCAGTCAACGCAGCAGAGGTCTCTGCCTCCACCATTTGCTCCTTTGTGACCTTCTTCCCAGTGCCTGTACTGGTGGGAGGCAGAAAGGAAAACCCTGGTTTACCACAACTGCCTGCAATTGCAGGTCCCAGGCTCTTTACAGCTCCAGACCCTGAGCACAGTTACTGCTACCCAGCAGTTAACTTCTTATGCTCTTCTACGTTCCTTTACCAGAATAGAAGCTTCTTCTCCCAGGTAACAGCAATAGGACAAGGGGGAACAGCCTCAAGTTGCACCAGGGGAGGTTCAAGATGGATATTAGGAAATTACTTCTTCAAAAGAACAGTGCTGCAGTGGCACAGGCTGCCCAGGGAGGTGGTGGGGTCACCATCCCTAGAGGTGTTCCAGAGCCGTGTGGATGTGGCACTGAGGGACATGGTTAGTGGACATGGTGGAGATAGGCTGACAGGTTGAACTGGATGATATTAGAGGTCTTTTCCATTTGAAATGATTTTGTGGTTCTAAGAAGAGGTGAGGGAAAAGCTTTCCAAGCCCTGGGAGGTCCCGGAGGATCCCCATCAGGTGTGCTCAGTTCATAGCAAAAGCCTCCTTGCCTCTCATCCCCACCTGCCCTTGTAGACCCTTCACCTTTACTAACAGGTTAATGTCTTACTATCAGCTAGAGCAATAAGAACATCCCCCTTACACCGGTTTCTTAGCACTCATTAGGAATTGCCCAGCAATACATTTCTTGGCTGGAATTGGGCAGTTTTACCAAGTCTAAAACCATTAGGGTGGGAGCAGGGCTGATGTTTCAAAAATTCTACACAAAGGGAAAAATAATTTGGAAATTTTCCCTCTTTCCACATGACTCTCTCCCCCCCCCCAAAAAAAAAAGAAAAAGAAAAAAGACTACTTCAAAAAATAGAAGAAATTTAGGACTCTCTAATTCTGAAGGGCTTTTTTTGTTTGTTTTCTTTTTCCTATAAAGAATATGTTTCAGAAGATGCCAAGATCAAAACAATACAAAAAGATCAGCCTAGCCCAAAACAGACGTGTGGTTATCTTGGCATCATGACACTAATCAGTGCAAGATTCCTCCTTCGCTTACACCCCTTGTCCTGTCTCATCATAAATTACTGTCCTGCTCCCATCTCCTTCTTCCCTCTCTCCCTTCGTCTCTCCTGGCTCTCCCTGGTGATCTGTGAGAAGCAAGAAAGATTCCTGGGCTAGAAATTAACATATTAATGAAGAAAGAGCCTTGAAGAAGGGTAAAGAGATGGGGAGAAGCATAGATGCGAGGCAGGCAGAACAAAATAACAAAGGGAAGATATAATGAAGAAGGGACACAGAGCCAAAGCACAAAGAGAGAAAAAAGAATGCCTTTCTCAGGAACTTGTGCTACTTCAAACACTTCCACAGGAAGAAGAGATGAAAGAGAGGAAAGAAAATAGGTGGGGAAAATGGGATGGTTCTTCTGTTTTAAAATAAGATTTAATATTTCTGTGGAAGAGAATCACCTATTGAAGGAAGGATGAGAGAGATGGAGGATGGAAATGAGGGAGGGACACAGGGGAGTAACGGAAACACAAAGGGGACATGACTGATAGCAAGACCAGTGGGCTCATCCCTGGCAGTTTGCAAATCACAAGAATGGATTCATGGATACATCAGTGCAATTTTAGAGCTTTGCCTATGGGTTACTGCCTCCCATACAACACTGTTCTCTCCTTCCACAACATACTCCTGCAAGCCTGCCACAAAATTACACTGGAAAAGCAGAAAATATCAATTAGCAAAGACTGCTGTTGATCTGGCAGGCTCACAAGAGTCCCACTCCCAGCTCCTCTCAGTGCTCTCTCAGGCAAACAGTGGGAAACCTTTTAGAATCAGTAGGTTGAAGAGGAAGTCACAAAATTGTTAGTTAACCATCAAAGCTCTCGTTCAGTCCTATGTTCCTCCACTTGCCTACTCACCATTTACATCTTTGGTTAGATACACTGCAGGTGAGTATGTTCTAAATTTGATCTTGCACCCACAGCCCCACATCTCCTTTCTTCTGTGACACAGTGCTTTCTATAATGGTGAGAGGAGAAGGACCAAGAACCAGTTTTCACTCAGCCATCTCCATGAAAGACCCTTTCTTTTCTGAGGCTTAAAAAAAAGCTTCCAGCATAATCCTCTGTCATAAGCACTACAAATTTCTATGGCTGCTTTCCCTTGACTTCTCCTCAGACGATAACTAAAGGCTGAAGGAATTTGATGGTGTAGGTATCCCCACTGACCACCTTCGTCCAGAGCCAAGTTCACAACATCTATACAGCCCCCCAGCTTTTGGCAGTGCTGCTCTGAGTTGTGGAAATGGAAAGGCAGAATATAAACCACACAAAGAAATAAAAGTTGGTGCCACCCACAGCCCTCCCAGATGAGTAGCCTGCATGGCCTTCACAACAAATGCCATAAAACTAAGTCCAGTGATGCTTCTCATTCCTCAAGCGATCCTCCTACTGCACCACCTCTCCACAAGTCTTCTTTGCCTTTCTACCAGTGGTGATCTGCTTTTGCTCTACTGATGGCTGCAACAAAGATTTCAGAGCTGCTGCAGTTGAACACGAAGGTGTAAGATGCTTTCTCCATGCCTTGCAAGGATCCACCAGTGGGTGGCAAAAAGGCAGGCAACTGGCAACAGTGCCAACTGCCTGATCCCTCATGGAATATGATATATGCCTCTTACTCCAGTCCTTTATGGCTAATCCTACACCAGAAAGACTACACGCCCTCCATACTGGCTTACATGGTACTGCCAGTGCCATCCACTGTTAGGAGTGCCATACTCTTGTCATTCAGTTGCCTCACTGCCAAACTTTCTTGTTAAGCAATTTCACGGAACTATAATAAACGATCCCAAATCAATTTCACAGCATTGCTAAGCTTGTGCCTTCATCAATTCAAACTTGAGCTTTCCACGAAAAATTGCTTGGAGAAATAAATACAAATGAGTAAATTATTTTAAGTAAACTTCTCACTGTAGCCAGTCAAGATGAAGCCTTTCCCCAAACTAGCACCCTTCCACAGCAGCGAGAGAAACCTACTTGGCACCATCTCCAAGGTGCTTGTTTCATCTGACCAGCAGTCTCACACTGGCAAAAGGCAAGGCCTCTTCCTCACAGCTACATTCAAACCAAAATAAATCTGCAACTAGAGCCCCCTCCAGTCATCTCAACTTCATTTCTCAAGGAAAAGGAAACCGAGGAGATGATTACAGAACATGCAGAACACTGAACAAGTGGTCCTGCTGCACCTCCTGGATTTGGGTAACTCAAGGGCTAGAGAAGCCAGCATCCCCTGCTTCCCCCAGAACAGCTTCTTGACAAGAATACATGGGAGGCATACTGAAGAGTAATTGCTAGATGTTCAGACTTATTCAGAGGCTCTAAGCATTTGTACTTTGCACCTCAAAGTGTTCATAGTCCCTAGGCAATACTGGAGAGCATTCCTTCATGGTTTAATTTCCCACTCTTCTGAGCTCTCACCACGCCACACATCACTGCTTATATGCAGAAGGGAAGCATCAGCATCTTCAAGAAGAGGGTGGAGAGCGTTTCTTGCAGCAGTCTGTTTGAGGCACCTCATGTCACTCACAGGGCTTAATCTGTAAATGTCACATTATTTTAAAGAGGGACAGTGCTATGAAAAGCATCCTTTTGGTGGCACCATCTTTTATTTATGGCATCTGTTACCTACGTGGCTGCATCCTCCCAGAGGTCCACTGCATTTGACCTTCTTGCAGCTGGTTCTAGTTATCAATGTCTACGCCCAGTAGAAGGCACACAGCAGTCTTGTTGGACTTCTCTCTTCACCCAGGGCTGAGTTTCCAGGGGAATCAAGCAGATAATCAGTGTAGGATCTGGATACATCTGGATACGTTATAGTCTTGTGAAGAAGATAGTCTCTGAAAGCACGTATCATCTGCTGGTAAACTCTGCAGGCTGGAAAAGCTGCCAATTTCTTCCCTGAAACCACTTCTGGAACTGCTGGCTGCCTGCTTCACACAGGCACACGAGGAGCATGTGTGCCACTGTTGTTAATCTCCTGTGCTTATTAAACAGCCCCAATGTCTTGGCTAAATTCCACCTCCAGCAATTTCATTCTGCCAGCTGAAACGCTTCTTGCAGCACCAGTGAGGTGCAGCATTCATTTCTGCTTTCCACTACGTGCTGTTAAACTTTTGCTCTATTTCACCCCGGAGATGGCTGAATTTTAGTGGCAAATTAAGCCGACCCTTTCTACTTTGTAAAGAGCTTTGGAATTGCAGATAAAAGATACTACAGCCTGTCATAAATAAATGTAAGATGCTGACACTGCTACTGGAGGTAGCCATCTTGCTGAAAAATGATTTCATTTGTAACACTAATATTACAGACAACAACACTGGGCGAGACACGGAAAACTCATTTCCATCTCGTTTTAATACTGCTTCAGAAGACACGGAACAGAAGTCAGCATGCAGCCATTTGTGTGCTTTTAACCCCTTCCAGGCCACAGGGATCCATGGGCGTTCAGCCCTGTGCAGCAGTTCTCTTCCACGCCACCACATCCTGAGGGAGCGTCTTCTCATCCGATTACCTGCCATCTCACCACATCCTCCTGAAGACCAACCCAAATCTGTTTTTCAAGCATTTTGCATGGTGCGTTCCTGCAGAGAGGAGCTCTAATCACCTTACAATTCTTTGCTCAATCACGACAGGTGTGGAGACCTGTTAAGCACGATATAGGAAGCTCAGAAATCTCTCCACAGGAGTGGAAAAGAGTTTTCTTTGTGGTAAGAGGGCTGGCAGCATTCGGCCTGATTGATCATTTCAAGGGCACTACGGTTACAGTTTAATATTCATTTCATATTAAGGTGCTTGCAGGCTTGAGTGGGGACATTTTATTACTTAAATCAGGAGAGAATACGCTGTAGGAATGATAGAGCAAGCAGCGGACCGGACAAGCTGGCAGGTCTCTGCCATTTCTAGTTTCTTCCTTCCTATTTCATTCACATTTAAGCATATTAAATACCGCATTTCTAGGTTATCCATCATCCAAATACTTCCCAAAATAAAGTATAGACACACTAAAATACACAAAAACAACACTATGGTAACATACATCACCTTCAAATGCTTATATTTGTTTCAAAATCTATTATTTTTTTTAAAACCTTGACAGATCAGGCATTCCTTGTCTAACTTTACATACACATCTTTGAAGTGCAGCTAGCTCTGAGTTACTCATCCACACCAACAAAAAGCCCCATTGCTGGATAAATATTTGAAAGCAGAACAAATGCATTATCTCTCACTTCCATAACTCAAAATTGGGTGAACAGGTTTTGTTTTGGCTCAGATTTCCCAAAACGTTCACCTTTGGACCAAGAATGAAACATGAAACAAAATGTGTTTTTAAAATGATGGTTGTCTGAAAATATGGTGGTGTAGAGGGCTGTGAGCTACTGAGAGGTCTGGATTCTGTACTGTTAACAGGTGTTGGAAGCCACCATTCCATTTGGTCTATTTGAGATAAGAATTCAGCTGTCCCACAGATATGCAGATGCATGTCTCCCCAAAATTTGGATGCAAGACTTGAGCATGCCCTTCAAGCAATGATTCTGAGAGGAATTTCAGCACTGCATCCCATCAATAGCACTCTAAGCCTCAATTCAGAAAAGCACTTAACTGCGAGCTTAGCCTGAAACGTGCACAGTGCTTTCTTAGACTGAGCACATGCAGCAAAGACCACTTCACCCACTGCTGAGCTGCAGGTGCCTCTGGGTGGGAACACAGCAGCTCTTCACAGCACCACCACACAGCGGTGTAGGGCAGGAAAGGGGAGAAGAATATCCCACCTGAAGTCAAACTGCAGGGATGGCTTTAAGACTGCAGAATGTCACAAATGAATCTCAGCCTAGCAGCACAAGCGATAATGCCTCATCTCTCTAGCAAGAAGGGCAACCTGATTTCTTTATTATTATTATTTGTGGATTTCTGCCACAGATAAGCAGCGTTCCAACCCCCAGGTCAGAACCACTAGGCGGCGTGCCAGGCTGGTGCATTGTCACACCGCATCGGGAACCTAAACTGCATCAAAGGGATGAGAAAGCTGCTCGGGAGTTGCACAGGGAGCCATAGCAACGCAGTAGATCCTATTTTTAAAAACTTGAAAGATAGTAAGAACATTAAGTCTGAGGGGAAAAAAAAAAAAAGAAAAAGAAAAAAGCACTTCTATCAGGAAAAGGCAAAAGCACATTCCTTACAGCATCCAGTAACAAAACCATAAATGGCTCGCCATCCATTTTCGCAGGTGTGCAAGCCCAAAATACCCAGAGCCACAACACAGCAGACCCTGAAGGAAGGTGGCTGTTTCTCAACTCCCCACTGATCTGCTAACGCAAGTTGTCAAATCCCCTGGGGCACTTCAGACCCATAGGACCCTGGCTGCATGTTGTAAGGAAGAAAGACCCCAAACCACAACCCAAGATAGGTTTGTGGTTTCACAACACTTCTTTCAGCTCTGCCACAGAGGATTTTCATTTGTTTTTTAAGAAGAGTGCAGAGAGGCTGAATGCACAAGTGACAGCATATTGTGACCAGCAAGTGAAGTTGCCACAGTATTAGCACTAATTGGACTTGGCTACAGAGCAGGAGATGTCTCAGAGGGCTGGAAGCAGAACATGGACATTTTCCCATCTGGAAACTGATGGCGCATACTGAAATTCACTCCCAGCTGGTGGATTTTGGAGGCCTTTACAAAAGAAGTTGTCCTCTAATCAAAAGATAGCCCTTGCCTAAAGCCCATCACTTCATCTGAATCCTCCCACCCTATTTTAATTGTATAGAGAATTATACATCCAGCTGTCCACACAGAGCGAGCATCTCCTCTCTCCCTCACAGAAAGCCTTGCTCTGCAAGACCAAGGTATCCTGCACCATCTGATGAGGAACAAACATTTTGCTGTCCTCCTGCCCCCCCCCCCCCCCCCCCCCCCCATCATATACTCCTTTCCAGAAGCCAGGGGTCTTCAGTCTCCTATCAGCATGCCATGCTGGCTTGATACTGCAGCCCTCTAGCAAGACATCCAGCAGGGGCTACGAAGTGGCGATTGCATGAGCAACAGAGAACTCCGTGACATCCAGCAGGAGATACAGGAAGGGAGACAGGCCTCATTGGAGGTGAAAAGCACTGCTCAGCCCTGGCCTCCAGCTGCTG
Source organism: Gallus gallus (assembly GCF_016699485.2). Taxonomy (NCBI): domain Eukaryota; kingdom Metazoa; phylum Chordata; class Aves; order Galliformes; family Phasianidae; genus Gallus; species Gallus gallus. The sequence continues at coordinate 48,621,344 of NC_052532.1, forward strand.
CTGGAGCCATGACAGGAACATGTAGATTTCAACAGCAGGGATTTCTAATCCATCAGCAGCGCTCACTCCACGTCCTGCCAGCCTGCACTAGCCTGACAGCAACCGGATACACTGACCAGCGGGAGCGTAACAAGCTGCTAACAAGATGCTGGCTTAAAGGCGCAGAAAGGTCAAAAGTTACACATTTTCCCTCATCCTCCAAGTTCTGAAAAGGGCAATTTTCACGTCTGTGGGAACACACCATTTATCTCTCCTCTTTCATCCTTCGAGGAGTGAAGAAGTGAGTACCAGCACTGTGCCTCCCAACGCTGGAGCAGCATGGGGCTTAAGGGCTGGAGCAGCGCTTCCCAGACAGCTGGCAAACAGTCCCAAAAGCAGCAAGACTTCAAGGCTGGTCAGTGCTAGCTGCTAGTACAGAGTTCATTCATCTATCCTACAAACAGACAAAGGACAATGACACAAACACTGAGCTGTAGGAAGGTGGGCCTCACTTGGATGTGAGACAAGCTCCAAAACAGTATCTGCAAATGACATATGGTGATCCTTGTGTCTGACATGGCAGGCAACAGCTACTGTGAGCAGAGAAGAAAGCGCAGGACGGTGGGTTAGGAGCGGCCCAGGAAGAGAGGGAAGGTTCTGCATGGGAAACATCCTCAGCACCAAACTGGGCAAAGCAGGTCCAGAGTGATATCTGGACTGCACCTTTTAGAGACAGAAATAACAATTATGGCCATGGGTCTCCAGGGAACCAGTATATTTGTACAATCCTACTGCAAGTACTTTCTCTACTCACTGACTGCACATTCTGCTCTTCCAAGTCTCAGCAATTCCTAACTACCCACTAGGGGAACGTGGCCCTCTGAGAACAGAGCTTGCCCTTGGTGTCCCAGGAAAAATTTTCCAGCTGTTTCTCAGAGGCTTTTCTGCATTTCATAGAATCACAGAATGGCTTGGGTTGGAAGGGACCTCAGAGCTCATCTAGTTCCAACCCCTCTGCCACAGACAGGATTGCCAGCTACTAGATCAGGTTGATCAGGGCCCCATCCGGCCTGGCCTTTCTTAACTGGCTGGAATGAAAAGCTCCAGATGAAAGCCAGTATTTCCCCCAGAGCGGAAGTATCATGTCCAAAAAATGCACCAAACTAGCTTGCCAGCTGTTTTCATATTTGAAGAATCTGAAGCGCAGAATTGAACCTACCTTTGTTCCTCTCTTAATGTATTTCTTTGCAAAGGCTGTATAATTCCACATTTGTATTTTCATTCCAAAGCAAATGCTTCACTGCGCTTTTTATTAAAATGAAATCTGGTGTGTGCAGCCTGGTGTTAAATGAGAGACTATTAAAGCCAATCAGTGGAGAACTCATTAGTAACCCTACAACAACAAACTAGTAGTTATGGCCCAGCATTCACAAGCAGCCATGACAACCAGTAGGAAGAACCCAGGTCTTGTTGAAGGCTATAATAAAAGCATAGCTTGTGTAGCCCAACGACTGAATCTCCATACAAAACGGCTGTGCTTCTATTCCTCAAATGACATGTGCCAGAAAACATATTCTTTTATCATGACTCATCCCTGAATACCTCTCTCAAGAACGCTCCCATCACTTAGTTATTTCTCCCTATTTCTAAAATATAATGAGAAGCACCCATCCTGAGCTCAAGGAAATCTGTCCCATCAATTAAAATAACAAAATAAGCAGAAGGCTGCTTCTGAACACATCCACCTCTGCCCACTCACTCCTTAGCAGCCGTGCTGAAAAGAGAGTAGATGAGTTTTGCAGAATGCCTAGAAGGTTAGTAACTCTGCTTGGAAGGGCCAAGAGGGAAGAACTCCAAATCTGAGCATCTCTCCAGAGGAAAATCATGTTAGAAACTCCTTCTCAATCTCTGAAATCTTCTCACGTGGCAAAAAAGAGCGGGGAGCACAGTGATTTGCTGAATGCTCAGGAGAAGACCAGTTATCAAGATAACTACAAATTCAGTAGACTGGAACTCTCAAACCAGATAGCTTTTTGGGACAATGAAGGAATAAACAGATGCTTATTAAAAATAAAACAAAGAATTAAAGAGTGTAATTGAACTAGAAAACAGTATTTGGATAGTTGAATTCTATTTGATCACCTAAGCCTATTAACAGCATAAATTGAAATAAATCCCTCAGTAGAGGAAAACTTTCTCAAGAATCCTTCAAATCTTTCAGAAAGAAAAATAACAATTACTGTAGAACACACTTTCCTTATGATACCATGCTTCTACTAGTTAGTGGAGATATCTTGTTAGTGGGCTCATTTTCTTGGACAAAATCTGCAAATTCACACTTCTGCAGTTCCAGTCTAACACAAAGGAGTACCAGCTTCAAGACAGACAAGGAACAGTTGCTATGAGACCATTATTAACATGAGGAGATGCACACCAAACACCTACATTGGTAAGAAATGGCATTTAGATAACAGTCCATCCTGATTCTTTTTATGCATGCAGCCATACTTCAAGCAAAGCTTTATTAGTGCAAGCACTTACAAAACCAAAAAAAGTGTCAATGAAATAGCAGGTAAAAACATGGGGAAATATCAATGGAGTAGGATCATTTGATTTTAGCTGCATCCAGAACTACTGCAAAAGGGAAAGGGGAAGAGCAAAGGATTCAAAAACAGAAATGGAGAAATGACAAATTCAGTCTTAGCATATGAAGTGCTTTAGCTGAAGTAAAGTACACATTTCTTTTAGCTGTACTTGTCACTTTCCAAATAATAAAATGGGTAGATTCCTTTACTGCCTTCAAGCAATGGATATGAAGCAAGTCAGACCACCTTGGATTAGCTTCAGGAGTTTCTGAAACCCCAGCTACGTGGTGATGTATTATCTGAGGTCACACACACTCTGCAGTCTCCCCAGACATCAAACCCACGAACATACATTTCTCTATTCTGCGTAGGCATGCGGAGGGGGAACTGTAAGCTGCAGATGGCTGAATATAGTATTGCCAGGTCCGGGGCACGTCTAAAATTAGTTTTCCAGAACCTTCAGTCCAGCCCAAAGCATATCAGGAGAGGTTTAAAGCTTAGCACATAGTAAATTTCAGTAAGTTCAACAAGACTTGAAGGCATGAACACAGATTATAACCATTAACCTCTTCAGGTAGAGAGGTGAACTCGTATCTTCATCTTTGCTGTCTTCCCACTTCCCTCTCCTCTGTTTCCTTCTGCCCACATCCCAGGCTGTAAGGCTGAGCTTGAAGCTAATCACAGTTCTATTGGAACTCTGGATTTGCAAAGGCAAATGCTGATTTTGGACACCACTAGCTTTAATATGCCAAAAGGTGTCTGAAAGTAATTGCATTTAAAAAGAAGTCCAAGCACGTAACTCACTGGAATCCACGCCGTTCAGCCATCTCTCTCAAAAGTACAGACAGGGTACAAATGTTTGCAGGAGGAAGAACTCCCATACTGGCAGATCACAGCTCAGTGTAGTGCAGGGCAAAGCGATTATTTACACTGCCGTTGCAGAAGCAACTTCCACACAGTATAGTGATTTCTGAGCTAGTTCAGGTGCCTGCAGCAATCTCAGCAGAGGCAGCATGGAGCTTGGCATGGACTAATTGACTCGGTTTTTCAGAGAGACTGATGTCAGTGTCCAAACTAAGTTGGGTGTATCCACATGTACCTGCAGTCATTTCTGTGACTGTTATACCCAAAGTAGACAAGGGAGAAGGAACAATGTGATTTGGGCCACAAAGGTGAGAAGAAATATAATACTTTCCAAACTGACAAGAGTTGCTTTAGTGTAGGATGCCCAGACTCCAGGGCATATCTACACTGCACAACAGTGCTGTCATATTTAGAGATTCAAGTGTTTCTGAGCTGGTGCCTCCTATCCAACGCCAAGAAGAGCTTTGCAGAGATCTGTTGGGTCATACATAGCATAGCTATATGGGTATGATGTTATGCATCAGCTAATTAGCAGGTCTCTGCAGAACAGCATCTCACAGCAGGAGACAACATGTTTTCTAAAGAAATGCTGAAAAGTCACAACATAGCTCTCCCGTTCAGAATCTCTACTCACTTAGAAAAGTAAAAAGCAACCTGCATTTATGTGACTTCTGATAACTTCATATGTATTAAGTATATTTTTCCTGTTTAATCATTCTGGTGATGACTCAACAGAGCACCAGCAAACACCCTTTTCCACTAAGCCTGGCTGGGAAGGAAACTGATAAATGCATTGGGCATTTTTGGTGATTCAAGGGCTTGCATACAACAAAAAGCCAGTGTACAGAAGAGGAAAACATGACAATGACACCTGCTAATATGTCAGTGGATCACAGAGACAAAGAAAGAGCAGAAAGCGTCATGAGCAACCTAACAGATCAAAGAAGAGACTTCATTTCAGCCCCCAGCTTTCAGGCAATGCAAAATTGCATTCTGCTTTTCAGTCCACCAGTCCCTCTATCTGCCTAATACAGTTTGTAGTGAGAGGTCACAGCATGCAAGACAATCCATCACATTTACAGTATTCCATGATTCATCATGACAAATGAACAAAGATGCTCTGCTCTCTGCAGCCACCTCTCATGACAACTACTACCTGGATTCCCCATCTCATACTGCAAAGGAATCAACCTGACCAAGGATATTATATGGAAAACATTGGAGAATGACAGCTGAGCAGGTCAGAGGGCATGTGGCTAATTGCAGTTACTGCACCTCCCAGCTCTTCCCATGTCTAATTATCTGGGTTGCTTAGCTACACACTAGAACTCTAGCTGGGACAATAAAGGAAGATCTAGTAATCAGAGTGCTGTTCTAGAAGTCGTTCCACCACAGGCTTCCTCTGACCTTAAACTGGCATCTTAGCACTCTTTTTTCAGAATATCTGAAACTGGATCAGACAAAGATACTTATTCAAATAGTTTTTCCATAAGTTTTGCCATCTAGAAAAACTCCCAGACCTGATGGAGATTTCATGGAGATATTCAGTGTGCACAAGAGAGAACGAGATCTGAAACAGTCAGCAGACAATCACCAATGAGATGCCACTGAGCAGGATGAGAACATAATTCCCTTCTCTTTGAAGTAAACCAGATGCTTAAGATACCTGAGGGCTTTAAATTCCCCCAGGATAAAGCAGGAGCTCAGAGTTGTTGACCTTAACTCTTTTTCCAGATCTAGTTCTCCAGACCTCTCCACACTTCCTTCTCTCCTCTGATTCACAGGTAGCAGACAGAAGAAGGACACTCAGTATTCAGACAACAGGTGCCATGGAAATTTCCCAGTTGGGTTACACAACCATCACCTATACAGGAACACCCACTTGTGCACTGCTGGTTCCTGGAACAGAACCTGGGCACTGCTAGATTTAAATACAAAAATCCCCACTACTTGCACTAAGAATCCATGTGCCACTTACAGACTCATTCATGTACAGACTCTCCAAGGAGTTCAACACTGTAATAAGAGCAAATCTGTTGTGCATCAAAGGGCACACTCAGATTTTTGCATTATGTCTTCATTGTGCCTTTGTTTTGTGCTGGCTTTCTCCTCATATGATATGGATGCTTTCCAAAGGAGTGAAAGTAGTGACATTCAGTGCTCACAGCAACACAAGCGCCACCATCAGCACAACTCCCATTGGCCAGGTTCCTAGCCAACACTACCTACAGCACTGAAGCAGTGGCCTACCAAAATAATTCTGGTGGTCAGAGGTTCTTTGCAACCCCTCTTTTGTAAGGCTAGCCCAACCCTTCTCCTTACCTGTTGAGCATGTTGGACTGGTAAATCCTTTTCTCCTGGGTGTTATAACAGCTGCTCTTGGGCTCAGGGATGAAGCTGTGTTCAGACAGCATATCAGAAGCAGCCGTGGTGATTATGGCTATTCCGTCCCTCACTCTAGCAGGAAGACCGTAGTCCCATTCATCATATGAGACAGAGATGAGCCCGGTGGGGAACTCGGATGGCACTGTGTCTGTATCCCCTGCCACCAGGCTTGGCACGATCCACGTGTAACCATAGCCTGTCAGACCCACAGAGTTGGCCACCTCAAAAATGTAGGTGGCCTCTTCCTTGGTGCAGTAGAGGAGGATAACAGGGCTTTGGAGCTTCTTGAGCTGGTTCTGGATCTTTGAGTCTCCGTCATCCAGGGACATGTCCAACAGGAGGACCTCCTCCAGTTCCCAACCCACAAAGCTGTGCTCAATGGTACTGCGGATCTTGTTCACAAAGTCCTGGTAACCAGGGAAATAAGTAGTGACAATGGAGAAGATGTACCAGTCATATTCTTCCATGATGTTGAGCATGACTGAAGCTTGCTGTTCTATTGATGGGCCAAACTGGAAGAACATGGATGACTCATCCTAGAATAGGAAGTCAAAGAGAAAGAGAAAACAAGAATAGGTCAAAGGAAATAGACAACGTTCCTAGTCAACTCACTGAGCATGGAGGGGGAGGCATACAGTTAGAATCTTGCACTTCATGTCTTGGCCACATTTTAAGGATTTTTAACAAAGTGAAGCAAGTGGGAAGGAAGTAAAAGCCTTTTTATGACCAGCTGTCCTTAATTTATTTTTAAAGGCATGTTGCTGAAATTACTTAAATGTTTCAAATGTTAGGCATGATTCAAACAGATAGAAAACAAGTGGTGCACAAATGAGGCCAGAACAGGAATATACGCAAAATATTTTATGTTTGCACAAATTAACAGCTTTAATACCAGGATTATCACAATGTTGTATGTAGGATAAAGAGTGCACAAAGCAGCTTTGTTGGGTTTTTTTGTTTTGTTTTTTGTTTGTTTGTTTTTTATGTTTGGGACAGTACCCTACCTTAATATCCAGACTGAAATGCGCCTAGATTTGGCACAATCATTGGACACAAACAAATCCGAGAATCTCTACTGCAAGTTCCTCTCAAAACAAGCAGTAGCATAGAGTACTACAACTGTGAAGACTCATTTCAGAACAATATAGAACATACTAAAGTTGAAAAAAAACATTTAAACTATCTAGGGTTTTGTTTATGTCATATTTTATAGAAGTGTTAGTTTATTGCCTTCTATCACACCAGGTTCATCTTTGTAAGAATCAGAATGTGCACCATTTTATAACTTCCAAGACTCCAAAGGCATTTTGCACAGATCATCTCTTCAGTGGCATACTGTAAGCCTTTTTCGTCCTGAGTTTTTACAAGATACCACCATTTCAATATTTGAAAGATTCAGTAAAATCCAAATCCCTGCTTTTGTCCTGTTCTTGATGGAAAGGGATGGAAACAAACATTTCTTAATATGCTCTCTTACAATATGATCTCTTTTGTTTAAAACCAATTACAAACTCCCACTGATTTCTACAGGATAGGATTTGATCACAGAAAAGGTAGAATTATTGTTATCTTTCTGCAGAGATTCACATCTCAATAAGGAAATTTTCCAAATCCAATCACTGCTTCTTCTTCCCTGCCAGAAAAGCTGGACCAGAAATCCAAAAGGAAGTAGTCAGGAGTTTTAGATTAGGGGAACTCCTTGTTTAAATGCCCTAAAACATTACCTCAAGACATTCCTAGCAGTAACACTATACTGTGATGAAAAGCACAGCAATGATAGCAGAGTTGCAAAGTCCTAGGCTGCAGCAAGTGAGGATAAACCCAAATGCAGCAGCCGTGAACAGAGAAACAAAGGAAAAAGTCTGCTTACCCTAAGAAGACCTCAGGCACACAGGGACCTCCAGCAAGCTACCCTTGCCTCCACTGCCAACCCTTACATAAAGTATGGGAAGGGGTGGATCCTGGCTCCACCTCTTCCAGTCACCCAGGTGCATTGCACGCACCTGAGCTTCCCTGGGCTGGCCCTGCCTTCCCACCAGGTGCTCAATCACTGTTTCAAGCTGTGACTTAGCATTTCCACTACGCCAACTCTCTACCAAAGTCACTCTCTGACAGTTTGGCAGGTAAAGCTGGTTTTCCACAATGGTGTTAGTTAATCAGGCATCCATCCATTCATCCGTCCCTTCTTTACTCATGCTTTTTATTACCTATTGCCATTTTCTCTATCAGTAAAAATATGCTAAAGCTCGGTAACTCCAGGAAAAGAAAAAAACCCTCATCTTATGACCAGCCTTGTTTCTTTCTCCTGAACTTCCAGTGGGTCCCGTCCTATACAAAGTTCTTGCCCTCTGATCCCCAAGCCTTTCCTATGAGTTCTGGTGATTAAACTGTATTCACTTTCACCACCCACTCGTGAAAGTACTCTTATGGCTGTTCTTCACTCACTGGAAAAATAAATATACACAAAAAGAAAAGAGAATAAAAAAGAAAGCAAATTGGAGACAGGAGCAGCAACTGAGCCTCACAAGCTGTGGAAAACAGTTCAAGTTTTCTGATTACTGGAATTCACACTCCTCCCCTCCTACAATTGTGCTCAGGAAAAAAAATAAAGAGATACGCTTTATCTTTGAAGCTTACAGAGACAATCAGGAAAGTCAGATGAAAGATTAAATAACTGTCACAGCACTTGCCTGATATTGAAGACAGCCTGAAGAAGCATCTTCAATACCCTTCATTGCACTGTGCCTTTGCAAGCCACCTGTAGCAAACTGATTGCTACACTGTGAGTGATAACTACTTTTTTATATATTAATTCAACAAAAGCTTTTCTATTTTTATGTGTAGCAATCTCTGCATTGACAGCAAATTTCCACAATTTCTATCAGAGAGTCTAAGAGTTGAAGGATCTGGCTACTGAATTACAGAAAGATTTGACACACAGGATCTAGAAGTCCTCTGTGATCAAGAAGGGACATGAGATGGTAAATCCAATAGTTATTTCAAGGCTGCACACTCAGGACATGCACATACAGGAGTTACTAGACATGGTAGCAAGGTGCAGGAGGTACTGCCGTCCCTGTGATTCAAAACCCCATCAGACACTCCAGCTAAAGCACATGCTGACAGTTCATTCCACATGAGTGCACAGCACAGTTGAAGGAAATTCACTCTCAAAAACCCAGGCAGAAAATTCAGCACTCTTCACTAACCAAAGCATAGCAGAGCATCAAATATCAGTACACAAAATAGGTAGCTTTACTACAATCCAGCTTAACAATTCACCTCTACCAAGAAATAGCTACATCCCTCCTCAGATCAAAGAGCACGAACCATTTGGCCGAACATGTGATAACTGCTATTACACAACTGCTTGCGTCTTTATTACAGAAGCTGCAAGAAGATGCAACTTCTATTCAAAATGAAAGCATTCAGGAGGTGCAAGCCAGCCCAGATTTTGGCTTGGCAAGATATGTTTTGGCACTTAATCACCCCAATGCTTGGGCTAGCCAAATGTTCTTCATTCCCTAACCAACTCAGCATTCAGAAGGAAAAAAAAAGAGGGGTGATGAAGGAAGGACATATAACAGTGTGGAAGAAAGTGTTCCTCTCACAATAAATCAGGAGAAGTGCTGATGGAGCTCAATGAGAATCTCTGTGAGTGCATTTTAGGAGAGAGAAAAAGAAAAAAGCAAACAAAGAAAAATGACTTCTCTCCTTATTTTTGACCACACCTAATGGAAAACCAGGGAAAAAGATAAGGTATCTGAACTGACAGAGAACCACAGGGCTATCGGCAGAGAAATTTGACCTCACTGTGGTATTGCAGTGAAAGATTTTAGATTAGGAGGCAGACCTACGTTTTTTTTTTGTTTGTTTGTTTGTTTTGTTTTTACCTACAGGTTCATTAGTGCTTTATTAGTTTAAAATCAAAAAGGAATGTTTTGTCCCTCCAAGCATTTAAAGTTTCAGAAAGCACCGCAAGCTCCTGTTTTAATATTGCAGAAATTTCATACTTCACCCTCCCGTTTTTCACCTTGTAGCAGCCAAAACGTGATTCATCATTGCTACTAAAAGACAGATTTAAGTTTGGGATAGGGATAACTTGAGTTAGAAGAGGTTCCTTATGCTGTGCATCACCCAGGTGAAATACAATCCCCAGACTACCTGAAGAAGGCTTGTTTTCATCCTACAGCCCTTCACCCGTAAGCCTGGGCTCCCCATAGCGAGCTGCTTCAAGAGAAAAGTAAGATGTAGAAGAGGTGTCCCTCACCCAGTCTGGGGGAAGAGAGGCTCCATTACAGGATCTCAGTGCCTCCAGAGATCCTACTACTCCCCCACTGTCACTCTGCGAGGTCAGGGAGCCGTAGTTTGCAGAGCAGAGCTGGAGGAGGAGCCGATCAATTGACACAGCACCACTCCCCAGCTGACAGATGGCTTCCCACAGAAAATCTGCTCAAGTTTGCCACTGCTGGGACAAGTATTGCCTCCCCCTCCAGTGTGTTTAACCCCTTAGGGAAGGAGGCTGGATTGCACTCGGTGCAAATGCACTCATCCAGAGGACTGCTCTTGGAGATGTTTCCTACATGGATGGAGGGAGAATTCGCAGAGATGGCACAAAATTCAAGGAGTGACCAAGTATTACTGCCACAACTTAGAAGTTGTTGAGTGCCTTTTGTTCCTCAATGGCAGGCCCATGCAGGTGCTGCATGGGGAGCTGGGCACAGCCTGACTCTGGACCTGGGCCTGGACCTGTGCTCAGGCCCAGGTCGGTGGCCTCTAGCCAAGATGCAGAACACTCTGAGGAGCCCTCATCCAGCTGCACCAGTCGAAACCAAACTCTGCCCTTTAGCAAACCGTTTACCTTAGGTGTGACAGGTCACAGAGAGGTTCCCAAATTGCTTTTCTTGCAAGTTCCTTCCTAACAGCCTCTCTGGATTCCCCAGGCATGCAAAAGCGATTACTGCCTTGCAAACATCTTTCTATTGAAAGCAAGACTCCTTCTCAGTATGTAGAAAACTTGAGAACATCCCTAAAGCATTGGAAATGCAGGACCCCTAAGAAGAGCTGCAGTGGACCACCTATAGCTGCTGACTTAGGAGATGGACATCTTATTTCTCCTTCTAAGTTTCCTCCATGCAGGTGATGCACATGTAACCTGGTTCTGTGTCATGCTGAGTTGACATGATGGCTGAGCCTTGGACAGATTTTTGGTACCAGTGGGCAAGTTGTTTAGCAAGTTTAGTGCAAGTGCCAGACCCCACAAGAGCCAGGTGTGTCAAGCTATGCACAAGGAATGTGAGTGAGGACCATGTCAGGAGCATGTGTTTGTTGTTTGTTTTTTATATTTGGATAAATATATCTTCCTTTTTTTTTTTTCTTTTTTTTCTTTTTTTTTTTTTTTCCCCAAAATGCCATAGGCTGCTATCTTAGCACAGGTGCAGAAGAAATGCATTTTTTACTGCTCTGGGAGTTGCTCCCTTGTGTTAGGCTTTAAGAAACATCAGTATACCCTCATGGCAAGGGTTGGAACTAAATGATTTTTAAGGTGCCTTCCAACCCAAGCCATTATATGATTTTACGATTCTATACCTAACCCCATTTGCTGATGTACTAATAAGGCTTCTGTATAGCCACAATTTATTAACTGGGGTCAGCCCAGTCCTTCCTTTCCAGTGCCTCAGTTATGATCCTCATGACTCAGGTCGCTATCCCTTTCCAAAACTCTGTTCTCATTTTCCTGATTTAGAAGAAAAGCTGTTCATGTGTCTTTAGTACTGTCTTGATTTGCAAAATTCCTCCATGACCTACAGACAAATCACATAGAGCTGCCTCTTGTTTAGACTTCAGTCCTGCCTACCACAGATTTTGTAGGGACAAAAAGGAGTAAGCAAGAACCAAATAACTTCTGGGAAAACACAGACCTTAATTTCCCTACCGAAATACTTCTTCAAAATTGAGACACCACTGTGTACCTATTTGTCACAGTCCTGGTGGGATACCTGATTCACTGGGAGTTTTATTGTTCATGATGGAAAATGCTGCAACAGTTCAAAGTCTTATAATTAAATTTTCTATATTTCTGAGTCCGTTTGTTATAACAAATCTGACAGGAAATCAGAATCTTTGTTGCTTAAGTGTTCATTTACTTCTGTTTATTCTTACCACAAATGCATCACTGCCTCAGGCTAGCCTGGAGACAGAATCTTCTGCTTATTTGTTTTTTCTCCTCACATTTAATTTTTTTATTTAGTTTTCAACAACTCAATACAATAAAACTCTGTTTTTAATATTGTGTGCTGCCTCATCCTGCAAGTCCTTTCCTTGAGTGATTGCAACAGGATGTGTGAGAACACAGTGACCCAATGCCCCCATGGTGGGACTGGGTTCTAGAACAGCATCTCTGCGTCCATCACACACATACACACATGTCCACAAAAACAGTACTCACAACAAAACCTACTCAAAGTAAAGTTGCAGCATGTTAGAATGTGTCACTTGTTGATGTCACTCTTTTAGCTGATACTATTTAGTGGGATTCAAAACTCTCCTGTCTTACTGCAATAGATTCCCTGGGTTGTTACTGATATTGGCTTATGCAGCAGATGGAGCAGATGACCTCCTGCAATCCTTTCCCAGTGCTCTGATTCTCAGATGAGCAAATCATTTTTGGTGTAAATCTTCAGAGCTGCTCTGGGAACGTGCTGTCAATGGGAAGTCTGAATTTGTTAGATGCATAAATGTGGTTTATATAACCACATTATTTATCAGTTCCCTCGCTTGTTCTAGTAATAACTATAGAATGTGCTGGCCTTATTAGATGGAAGGACACATCTCAAAGATGGTATTATAGAGAAGTGATTATAAAAACTGGTGGATGACTGAAAGAGAGAGACACCTTTCTATGTCCCCACTGATGGAAAGGCAAGCAGGACTCAAAACACAGTCAGCTACTGCATGGTCATTGTGCACCCGTGTGGCACACAACAAGCCAACATACTAAAAGACATCACAAGAAAGAGGAAGGAAAATTAAGGTTGTTATAGCTGGAAAAAACGTGTTTCGGGGACACAACACAAAACAAGAGGAAACCAGGCCTCACTCTTTCCACTGCTGACACAACAATTTGAAACTTGTAATGGCAAAAACAAAGCCCAGATTGACACGGTATCAGGAGGCCTTGACAGGCTGAATACTGTACAAAACCAGTTACAGCATGACAAATTAGTAGAGGACTAGAAGAACCCTCTATTATAGGGGAGCATTCTGTTGTCATGCTCCCTGCGAGAAGGGGCTTCCAAGTGGCCAAGAAAAAGGTCTGCAGCACTCAGGAGAATGGTTGCTGACCCTCTAGGACTTCTCTGGCAGCAGCCATCCCTTGTGGCTGCTGAGAATTATTGCAATAAGAAATCTAGAGTTGCCAGTGAAGCTCAGTTTTGACACCCTGATAACGAGTAACCAAGATTCACATGTATAGTGACATTCACTGTATACTTAAGTATCATCATATACACAGCCTCCCATCACGATTCGGGCATTCATCTCTTAGTAGTAGTGAAAACTGGTTTGCTGCCAAACTCTAGCCCAGGGACAACTGTGCAAGTACTCTAGCTCCAAGTAGATCCTGAAAGCCATAATAAAAAGGTTTTTGATTAAGGATGACTCAAGGGCTGAAAACAGCTAAGCGTTTTCCAGTTTCCCTGTAAGAGTCTGCAGAAATAATTCATTCTAAACATTTTGCAAAAGAAGAAACAAGAGGTACTGTAGATTTTGTAAACTTTATCTTGGGAATGTTTCACTTTACTACATACAGTTAGTAAAAAAATGAAAGAGTCAAGCAGATAAGGATCATTGCCCAGTGTATAGAGTTCTGAAAAAAACCCAAAGGTTGTTTGCCAGAGGTGGAGGGTCCATCATCTATTAATTTTATACACAGTCACTGGTCAAAGCAGACCAGTATATGATGGTATTCCATATCAGCTTCTCAGAGCATCACAGACGGATGCCAGCACTTTTCCACAGAGAGGAAATATCAGTTAGCAAGCTGCCAGGATAAACAGTTTTCACATTGGGCCCGTTGCATTTTCATTTTCACCTCTGTATGTGTGTGCTTCCTTGTTTGATGAGCTTATAATGGATTAAACCACTGATCACTCTGGGTAGATTCCCCTTATGCCATGTTACTGCCACACTAGGCAGCACAGGCCTAGTTCCCCTCTCCCAGCTCAGCCAAGACCTCTAATTGGCTTAATATCCTGATACGGCCAGCCCATAACAGTTAGAGGAAAGTCAGACTGCCCCATTACTCATCCATCCAATTACATCATGGTGTTTGCCTAGGGATTCTTTTCTGGCTGCCCTACCCTCCAGACTAAGGACTCAATTTTGACTGCAAGCTGAATGGTATGTCATTGGTATAGCCATATCAATCAATAGCAGCCATAAAACTATCCAGCACTCTTAAAAAAGTCCAGTCACAGTATTTGGCAAGATGTCATTGAATAAATTTTGCAAATGAACTATCTGAGATGAAATACTATTTCTTTTTATCATTTCTAAATTAGCTGCTCTTCCATTACATCAAATATTCCTTTGTTCTCTTATTATGAGCAAACCTGATTATGAGCTGAACCTCCAAAGGTCCACAGAGTCTATTTAGATAAGCCCTGGAAGTTCAGCACTGTGCCCAATGCCATCTGAGCCTCTCAGGAGATGAAGGTCTCCTCTCACTGCAGCCCAGCTGTGAACTATACCAGTGTCTGTGAGGGTGAATCATGAAGTACCGATGCTTTCCTTTCTCACAAATTCTGCATTGCTTATTTAAGCAGTAATGTTTAGCAGGAAAATCTGTTGGTTCCTCTGTGTCCTCACAAGTAGCACCTGCAGCACTGATGATGCCAACGTCTACTCAGCCTTTATGGACAGTGAAGTCAGCTGTGCCCATGCTCTGAGCTGGATGGACCACGGCCAAAGTAAAGTAGTCAATATAAGGTAATGTTGACCAGGACTTAATCTTTTCTTACAGATTGTCCTTGTTAACCATTTTAGATCGTTTTTAGGGTCCAAAATAGTTTACACACCCTTTGGATCAGAGCTGGCTTGCCTCTCTTCGGTCAGAGTGCAGTGTGAGCAAGCAGTTGAAAGTAAATCTTGTGTAGATGTGCCCTTCAGTCTCCTTAAGCTGAGGAGCAGTAAAAAGCTTCAGCCTTTACAAAACGGAGGCAAAATCAAGAGCTGAAATCTTACTAGATTACAGAGACTGCAGATTTCCCATTGCCCCATACCTAGCTGCCTCTTCTTTAAGAGAGACATAATCAAGGCTCTAAATATTTGAATAAAAAAAAAAAAGAGGGAGTGAGAGAGAGAGAAAAAAAATAAGAGTTCCAGCCCCCACCACTTTGGTTCCAGTTCAGAACCAGTGTTTCCCTAGCAACCATGCACACGTAATATAGCCATGGCCATAAGCTCCTTAGAGCTGATGCTGGCAGCCACAGAGGATGGCACTGCATTGCTCCCTGCAGTACTGTACAGGGTATGGCATGTCCACTGGTGTCAGAGCTGTAAGAGCTGGGGCTGGGCATTGTTACCTCCATCCACCCACCTCACTTTCTCTGCTAGCCTGCTGGGACTACAGAGATGCTCAGGAAGAGTCCTGACAGGGTACTCACATGGACCTCTTGTGCTGGGTGACCAATGGGAGCCTGCAGGGACTTCTTAGGGATGCTCACCTATGTGATTGGTCTTTCACTGTCTTTGAGGTAAGGAAATGGGCAATTTTTGAGGCTCCTTGGAGATAACATCTTAGGTAAGATAGTACCCTTTTTGTTCTTATTCCACGCTAACCTGCATGACCAGGAAGAGCTCTGATTCCTCTCACAAGGAACAAAGGCCAATCAGCACCTTCACTTCCCCCCAGCACAGAGTGAAGGGTGTGATCTAAGGCTTCTGAGATAGCAGGAGTCTGGAGGACTCTTAGGTACTCAGCTCCAAATATACAAAGAAAAGACAATGCCTCTTTCTTGCAGAAATCAAGACATCCCTTCATCCCTATGCACATTCAGGTAGTTCTTGACTGCCTCTATGCTCCTTGGCACCATTTTCCACCATGGTGGCAGAGGGACATAAGGAGTATATATGCTCCTTTGATTCCCTGTTATTATTTCCCTGCATTCATGCACTGTTCTTACCTGGGAATTCAATCCCACACATACAGTAAGGCTTATTTGGTTAGCCAAAGTCACTGGCTTCCTGCCTTGAGGCTGCCCTGAGAGTCAGGAAGAAGGAAGGCTGAACTCCCAGTGCACCTTTTCTCTTACTTAGCCTGGGAGTAATCATTCAGCCATTTAATGCAGCATTCTGAGACGGTGAGCATCTACTCTACCCTTCACTGCATGCTCCAAATTAGATCTTATCACTTTGGTAAGGAGGTGCCGCTTGCTCAGGGAACACCTCCTCCCTGCCCTAAACTCCCCCCAACATGACTCACTTCAGCTCACTCCAACCTGTGTTTTACACCAGTGGCTGGAATGTCAAACCCAACCATGCACGAGGCAAAAAAGCCAGCTCCGTATGGTGTGTTTTAAGAGGGTTTTTATCACCTTCCTCATGCTGCCAAGATAGTTTAAAAAGAGCCTGGGCATAACATGAAGGAACAGTATCCTGGTCCACTTTTGTTCAGACATCCTGCTGGCAAGCAGCTGCTTCATTAGCACACCATGTGCATGTCTGCAGAAGGCAACAAGGAGCCCTGAGACACCTCTAAGACATCCATGCATTAGCACTGAGTGGACAATCCACCTCGTATCTGGTATAGAAGGAGAGCTAACTAGTTCTAATCCTGGCATGTACTGCCCTGGTGACAGTCTTTCTGCTTTTACATCTAGATGAGGACTCTAATAGAATCATAGAATCATAAACGTTGGAATGACCACTAAGATCATCTAGTCCAACCATCAACCCATCACCACCATACCACTACATGATGTTGCTCAATGCAACATCTATTTTTTTCTTGAAAGTCTCTGGGGACAGTGACTCCACCACCTTCCTGGTCAGCCTCTAAGCCTAAAAAGAACCAGAAGTGAATTCCTGAACCATGGGGCCTGGACTTTGAATTCAAACCCTGTTTCAAAAAGCAACAGTATCACTAAAGAGTGTTATAAGAATCCTGAGCTTAACAAGCAATATGCATCTTAATATACAAACCCCATTTGTAATGCTTGAAGGCCTTGATCTCCATCAGTATAGGTTGTTGCTAGAGCTAGTTACCTCTTGTGCTCCAGGATGGGTGAAAGCATGGCAGTACCTATCTTTTCCTTGTTTAGTTCTCTTTCCTAGTCATCCAGTGAGCAGTATCCGTGACAGAAATCTGCTGTCATGCCTGTCTTGCTCATCTAATTGATTCACAAAGTTTTAAACAATTATTGATTCTCCTCCTACCCACTGTGTAGACTTTGAGACCAATAAAGCACATGGAGTTATTTACACAGATATCAGAAAGGAAAGAATCTCCCTCCCAAAATGTTCTGCTTGAGCTCCCATCTATTAAATCTCAGAACTTCACCGGGAGGTTTCCTTCAGCTTTTCAGGCAAATATATGAAGTGCCCTGCGTGCACACATGTCCATCCGAACATTTGCAGGATATTCTGCCAGATTCACACCTGCTGAATTACTGCTTCCTATTATTTTGTTGTGGGATCACAGCTCTTTAGCTCCTCTTCTTTGTCCTGATGATTAACAACCATTTGCCATACACCTTGCTGTTATGAGAGTGAGACAGAAATTATCACAAACCAGCTATTTTAGGAAAAGCCATTTCTGAACTCCAGTGAATTGGAATTTCATTATTTGTAAAAGAGTGGATCACAGGAGATCTGCAGAGGTAAAGCTTGCCATCTCCCTACAGTTCCAGGAACGCTTCATATTCACAGTTGCTACAGTGATTGGTGCTGGAAGAGCCATTTTATCCATCTCCATGCTCTAAGCAGATGAACATTGACACTCTCCATAGTTCAATGAAGAGGATTTAGCGAGGGAATCAGTCCATGTGACTTTGCAATAAGGACGCTGTTTCAGTTCTGCATTTCTCTTTTTCTTTTCTCTTGGGCAACGAACATCAGTGAGCTCGTTTCCAGTCAGCTTAGCTCTGTGCCAGAGCACACCTAATTGAATACTCTTTAAAAAAAAAAAAAAAAAAAACCCAACAACAATAAAAAACTTAACTGCATGTTAATAGAAGGTGCCACCTATATAATCCATATGCCTTTGACGTAACTCAAAAACAGCAGCATAATAAATAAGGTGTTCCTTTTGCACTTTAAGTTTTTCTATTTAGGTTAGGTTTTGTACTTTAAACAAAACCGAGGCTGGGCTTCAACTGCCATATCTTTTTCAAGATCACACATGCACACAAGGCAATGACGTTTCTGTTGAAGTTCAGCACAGCAGAGAAAAGGATTGATGGAGCAGCAAAAGAATTTGCCTCTGCTGACCGTTAATAACAAAAGTAACAAAAGCATCTGTGAGAATGAAAGCCAGGGTGAGGCATGTAAAGTATAGAAATAATTCTTTGACTAATTCAAAGGCAAAGTCAATGCATCTTGTTTTCCTGCATCTCCTGTTGTCTGTCCTCTTTCTTAACGACACACTCCAGCACAACAGGGGAGTGGGAAGTAGATGGAAGCATCAGCAGGAGCTACCGTAAGCTGGGGAGAAACGAGCTATTCAGTTTTAACATTGCCCGGCTAGGGCCTGTGATAAAAGATGAGCAAATAAGGATATGAGAAGGGAAAGAAAAAGCCATATCCAGCAATGCACCTCCTGCAAGCAAAAAGCCGTTGGCTGTGATGCTTTGTCTTTTCTTTCCACTTTGTCTCATTCTGTCTCATTATTTCCCATCGTCCTGTACAGAGCTGCCTCCAGGTTCTCTAGTGCATGTAGGTATAGAGTGAGAGGGAAACATGGGCACATGCACGTAGGCAACTCACATGCATGATAGCTCAAGATAGGCAAATTGCCTCATCTCCAATGTGCCTGTTCCACTCCAACTCAGGCCAGCAGCGCCTGGAGTGGATTACCATTTGACAGTGATTCCTATGGAATGAGGTGATGGCGCAGTCTAGCCTTACTGAGAATTAGCATCTACATCATCACACATGCATTCACAGTTAATTAAGCCTCTGGTTAGTACTGTCAGAGGGAAGCCAAGGATTACGCAGGCTGCTTCACTACACAGCCTGGCCACACCCCAGGTGAAGAGAGCTTAATGCCTTCAAATTATGGGGAAAGGGATCACAGACATGCATTTAATAGACCTTATTCTACCCAACAAAGTACTGTTCTTCAGGACTCATCTTTTATGGTCATCTAACTTCAGGGCATCCTTTCTGAGCTTCCTGCACATAAAGAAGTGCCTTTTCTCCTTTTCATGCAAAACCACTGAATATCTGCTTCCTGAGAAGTACTCAGCTGAAAACCCTTTCCTTCAAGTCTGGTGGCTAGTGCAAGAAACTCAACCTCTTCATTATCTTGATGGATGAAGAATGTGTACATCCCTACACTATGCATCCATCTGCACTGGGCAGCAGCAGCTGTGCACCCTTCATCTCAGAGGACATCCTTCTCTTCTATGTGCTAAGAGTGGAAGAAACAAAGAAGTATGTGTATTCATCATCTTGGCACCAGCACTCTTCAATGCATGTAGCCTTGCAGAATGAGTATACTTGGTGAATGAAGTACATAGCATGGGAGATATCAATCCAGTGCTCTACAGCCAATTTGGTGTGTCCAGCTGCTCTTGCTTTGTTTTACAGTAATGGCCAGCTGAACATAAGCCAACAGTGTGCCCAGGTGGCCAAGCAGGCCAATGGCAGCCTGGCCTGGATCAGAAGTATTGTGGCCAGTAGAACCAGGGAATTGATTGTTCCCACTGGTGAAACCACAGCTCAATTATTGTGTTCATTTTGGGTCCCTCAGTACAACATGAGTTGATCAGTTGTGTGCAGAGGAGTGCAGCAAAGCTGGTGAAGGGGCTAGAAAACAAGATATGAGAAGTGGCTGAGGAAACTAGCATTGTTCACTTTGGAGAAGGTGAAGCTTAAGGGAGACCTCATCACTAGCTACAACTATCTGAAGAAAGGTTGCAGTAAATTCAGCTGCTTTTCTCAGGTCACAAGCAATAAGTTGACAGTTTCAAGCTGTGGTAGTGGAGGCTTAGATTAGATATCAGGAAGAGTTTTTTTCACAGAAGGAGTGGTCAAGCATTAGAACTGCAACTCCACCACTGCCCAGGCAAGTGGCAGAGTTACCATCTCTGGAGATATTTAGGATATGTGGCAGTTAGGGACATGGTTTGGTAATGGATTTGTAGCACTAGGTGAATGGTTGAACTTGATGACCTTAAGGACCTTTTCCAACCTAAATGGTTCTATGATTCTATGATTCTATTCTCGGAGCTGCTAATAGACCTCTTTCTTCTCTCACTCATCAGGCTAATCCCACTAACTTCAAAGTCTAATCTTCTCTGCAGGTGGGAGTGAGACTGTGGTCAGCCTCCTCATGCATACAGCAGTAGGTTATATATACAACCTCTGTATTTATCAGTGGGAAAACACTGATATTCCTCACCAGCCTTCTTTCCTGTGGAATCTCTCATTCTAATACATTCCTAGGATATCCAAGGAAGGAAGAAAATGTAACATTTTTTATGCATTTGCATGCTTTAGAACATATATACTCCATCCACATATATATAGATGGCTGAGAGTCCTAAGTCTCCTTTATGAGGGACATGAGTTCCCCTTCAGTTCCTCCTGCTGTGTGAGACTTTGCACAGCCCATTACATATTCCCCTATTTCACTGCTATGCAGCAAGCAAATTCTTGGGTCCTCAGAATACTTTTACTTCACTCCATTAGCACCAGCATGTCTGTTTCAGCAGAGATAAATCATACAAGCCCTCCTGGCTTTGGTCTCAGACCTTCTCAGGGCTCCTCTACACAGGGCAGTTTACTTCCTTATACAAGGTCAATTGTGTGAGTTGGATATCAACAGAGAAAGACCTCAGTCCTCCAGGCACATTGATGGCAACATTTTAAGAGCACAAAGCGATGCTACCCAACAGTTCATCATGTAAAGTAAAGATGAACAACATTTCAGATAGAAACAGCAGGAAGACTTTAAGCAGGCTGCTCACAGTCCCTCCTTCTGGGATGTGGACAAGAGATGCAAACCAGCCCTGTTCAAGGTGAGTCTTGGTAAGGAATTTTTCAGGACTGTGAGTGGACTGCCCTTTCCAGCCTACAACTTACACCAGACCACCACCCCAGAGTTTAACAGCATTGTTCATTCCTTATGGACTCTGAAATGAGACTACTGCTTCTTGAAGCACCAAGAGATTTTGCTATAGCTTCTAGTTTCTCCCTGAAGCGTTCCACTCCAGGTATTGGATGGCTAGGTATTACAACTAGAAAGACTTTCATTTAGCAACTTTTTCTTATTAGTAGATGTACTCAATGCAGAGGATATA
Source organism: Gallus gallus (assembly GCF_016699485.2). Classification (NCBI taxonomy): domain Eukaryota; kingdom Metazoa; phylum Chordata; class Aves; order Galliformes; family Phasianidae; genus Gallus; species Gallus gallus. Next base: position 48,642,681 of record NC_052532.1, read on the forward strand.
TGCTTGACAGGAACTGTTTGCTCCCCCATATCAGCATTAACTGTTTTTTATCACACTGTACAACTGTTTCAACTTCCCAACAGCCTCCTCACATTTCCAGAGCTCTTAAAGGCATGCCTGGATTGTGTAATGCCACAGTCCCATGTCAGAAATGCCAGAGCTAAGCCTGGTCAGCCTAGTAAGCCCTCACAGAACGTCAGTACCCTGTAGAAGTATTAGCCTGGATCCATAAAGATGAAGAATGGTGCTAGTATAGCTCCTGAGCTTGATTTGTGATTACATGATTGTACCACCCCTCAAGTTATCCAGCTGGTGTTGCCCAAATGCCTACACCATGCCATACAGCAATGCACTCCACTTGGGCACCCAGTATGTCAGGATGTTTCCCACTGTAGCTGCCAGAGCACTTATGCCAGCTGCCAGCTTCTCAGGCTCCTTGTCCCCCCTCCACCTCAGCAGACATTACCCTCCACTCCATGAGGAGCAAGAAACATCTCAACTGCAGTCTCTCGGACCCCCCTGGGACCCTTCTTCTGTGTCCCTCAGCCCAATGGATTCTCTCCCTAGCAGCTCCTCTGTCAGTGGTGACCAAGCCAGGCCTAGGGAAGCAAGAGGCCAAGAGGACAGCAGACGCCATGTTCACGTCCACATTAATGTGCTTCCTGATTACAAATCCAACTTTGTTCCCATGGCAACGCACAGAGCTGCAGCAGCGCAGTGCCTTCATGGCTGTGCTGTGTACCACTAAATCCTCATGCTGACACACTGGCCACCGCTGCGTCCTTCTGGCAGTGTGGCACCCACAGCTCATTCAGCTCCTGTGCTTCTCAACGCCCAGGAGATCTGGGCCTGGAACCTGAGGGCAAAGCAGGCAGAAGTGCACTAGCCATGGTCAAATGTTTCTCCAGGCCTCCAGCAGTCAGAAAAGGTCCCTGCCAGCTTAGAGCTCAATCATGAGCAGCACTGAAGCGCTTGTGATTTCTTGACCATTTCTACCATATGTCTTAAGGGTTGTCTACAGAGGAATGATTGGGAAAATTAATCCAAATTAACTAAAGCTGTGAGTTTAGCATGTATTCATTAAATCACATTAGCCTTGAATGGACACAGTTCTTCCAAATTAAAGCAACCCTTATAAGAAAATTGAACTAAACTGAATTAAAGCCCTTTTAATTCTGAAAAACAGAGTGCCTGCACGGGTTTTGATGTAATTAAGGAACAGCAGTCTGGAAAGGATGTCCCAGCTCTGCTCTTCCAGACAGCCTCTCCATATTACTCTTTTCAGGAACCTGTCATGCTTTTGCTGAAGAGGAGTTAGTCTCCCTGCTTTCCTTGCACTGTTTGGAAGCTGGGGCAGAATCTCTCCATACTGATGACTTTCTGCTGGAGCCTGTTCCTGAGCAGTTAATATGCAGTTGCTCTTTAAGTTAAAGAGCTCTCCTACTGCCTAAGCGTTTTCCCCTGCTCATGTTTTAATGGAAGGCAGTCTTTTATATTCCTCCGTCCTGCCTTTTGCCAGGTTAGACAAGCCACATATTCTTAGTCTCCTCTTGTAAAACATGTTCTCCCTTCTCTGATTAAACAGGTACTTTTCTGGCTTCTTTTTGCTTTAATTGGGATAACTGGAATTATACACAGAATTTTACCCAGAGGAAATTACAGTAGAACCTTTCATATTGATATTGATACTTCTCTGCCTTGGCAGGGAATATCCTGCCTGGCCTCTAGGAGCTTAATTGCCTTTTATGCTGATGTCTCATATTGAAAGCTCAGTCATCACACCAGTAAATAATACTCCCACTTTTTCTCTTCTTCATTTGCTTCCAACTGATTATCACATTGTTTTGGGGATCAATTAGTAGGAGTAAAAAAGAGTTTTCCCATACAGGCCAGCAGACTGTGCAAAGTCACCCAGACCAGTTAGAAGAAATAGAAGTATGTTAGTGCTTTACTCTCTGAACAGTTTTCCCTGCTCAAGTCCTTCAGATCTAGCATGGGTTTCACCACATGGATCCAAACCAAGCACTGTAGATCCTTCTACCTGCACGTCTTTGGATTTCACACTAGTGCTTTTCAAACCATTTCTATTACCATAGTCTTCAAAGCTATTCATTCTCCCTAAGTGTTCCATGTTGCACTTTGCATTGATTATACTACTCATAAGCAGGCATAAATGTCCTCATGAACCTAATTCTTCACACTCCTACAACCAGAAGCCGGAGCCAGAAATTTGGAAATGTTTAGCATTCTCAGATTTAGAAAGTTTCAGATTCAGAATGAGACTGCACTTCATCTCATTTCTGATGTGGGAGGTGAGAGCAAGGAATTCAGGTCAGAAATAGGTAACTAGTCAAAGCAAGACAACCAGGTCCCCCATTCAGACAGGCACTACCCCTTGCAGGACATAAGCACGCTTACAGTGGGTATCACATGAATATAGCCAGTTAAAAAAAACCTAAAAAGCAGCCTTCATATAATACAGATCCAGGCTGGGCACTATATTACTATAGGAAATCATGGCACTGAGCAGCAGAAAGAAGCAAAGAGGTAAATTATTGGGTTCTTACTCAACACGCCATTATTGCCATTTACCAAGGACTGGGTTACTTTGGTGTAAAATTAGACTTTTGTCCTAGTAATAAAGGCCCTTTAAAATTTTTCATTCATATTTTTAATGTAAAATTGCTTAGACCCAGTTTGTCTGTATTTGTTTGCCATCAGTACTCCTGTATACAAGTTCTACCTGCATATTCATGAATGGAAATGTGCAAAAACCTGCAGAAGCGTACATCTTCCATGTTCATATGCAAGTATTCAAGCCAGAAGTCCTTGTGTGCTCATTCAACAAGGGAACAGAAACAATACCAAATAGAGCTCTCTGACCAACCGTAATTAAGTAATGCAGCCTGTATCAATCCACAGAGTAAATATTTTCCAAAAAGTTCACTGAGTAAGTTCAAATAAATTTGAGGAAATTATGATCTGCACAATTGATATTCCACGAGCCTAAAAAAGAAGCTAAATTCACTGAATAAATTATGTGTTGTGAATTAGTCCCCCAGCTCTAGCAATTACTATGGCTGGATTATTAAAATGGATGGATAATTTAGCATCGACAGTACTATTTCTTTTATTATTCTCAGTATTTAGATAATAATACTCAGTTTTTCTATAGCACTGTTCAAAATAAATCAAATGTCAGTTTTCCCCCCCCCCCTTTTTTTTTTCTACAGAAGAGGAAACTAAAGAAGAGAAGCAGCCTTCTTGGTGCGTACCAGCTCAGCAGACTAGAGGAAACAAAGCCCACATCCCTGAACAGCCAGATAAATCCTCCATCCAACAAACTGCAGTACAAGAACCAATTAGGACAGCATCCCTTGTGCACGTCCCATCCCTCTCTATAAGGAGATGGCTGCATTTGGGATGCAGGAAGAGTAGGGATCCTATTAGCCGAAAGCAACAGGCAACAGTTATTGTTTGAAAGTGTCTCAGCACATTTAATGGGCTGGTGAGCACTAGATTTGCCCTTTTAGAACAGGTCCTTTGGGAAAATCCATTATTAATTGTGATCTCTTCTGTAGTGTCACCGAACTATGATGCTCAGCAAACCACACTCCAGACAGAGGGGTAATTTAGTTATTTGGAGGGCTAGAAATGAGATTGAGATGAGCCCACTGCCATTTTGGGGAAAAAAAACCCAAATGCAGGATCTTTGCCCAGCTGCCTATTGACAAGTGTCCCCATCTGTCCAAAACACCTCCGTCAGTGCTATGTGCATGCTTCTGCAGGGAAGCAAAGGGTGGATGAGGTCTGAGTTGCACTCTGCCTCCCAGTGGGACTTTCTTGCAGCTGGGGACAGAATGGGAGGTGGCTGCGGGCCGCTTTCATTCGTGCTGCACCTGGGATGGTGATTAAGAATTCTGTGCTGCAAAAATCATCCATTTGACATCTTGGGCCAGCCCCAGAGATACTCTGCTTAAAACAAACAAGGCAATTTCTTGATAATTTCGAGGCAAAGGGCATGAATCAAAAAATGGTGAGCCTTCCCGGTCGTCATGTATAGCCGTGGGTTAGCGCTTGTCCATTACTCCCTTCCCCAGGTGCTGTGTTGCTGCCACACGCGAGATTAACAAGGAGGTTATATTTAAACTTCCAAGAGGAGCTGCTGTGCGATTATGGGTCTATTTAAAATCCTCCGGGCAGCTGCAGTACATAATAACAAGTCAGCGGGAGGGAGAGGGAGAAGGGAAGGAGGAGAAGGAAAGGAAGGGGGGTCAGGAACGTCACGAATTGTCTCCAAAAAATTGATAGCCAGAAGACAGCAGGAGGTATAGCCAAGTTAAAGATGCCCCCCACAGAGAGGGAAAGGGAAGGGGGGGCATGAGAGAGGTGCTAGCGCTGGAGTAGCACTGATGGGGGGATTGGAGAGGCTGGCATGGAAAGCTGCCAGACCTGAAACCTCACTGCCTCAGGCAAGGACGTCATTCCCTTAAACCCACTCGGCTCGCTCCGGAGGGCTCTGTCACACGCCACTGGGTGCCTGTCCAGGCTTCCTCAGATCACAGGCGTCGGAATGAGTAAATAGCTATTATTAGACTGTCCTCTCCCGCCTGCCCACGCACACACCTAACCCTTCAGGTCAGCACAAAACTACCCCCAGATAACAACCTCCCAGGGCTTTACCCAGTCCTAAGCTTTGCTATGTCCCCTGGGGAACTGCTCCCTGTCTCAACTGTGACAGCAGAGGAAGGGTCTCCTCACGAGGCAGCAGCGGGGATCTAGATCTTCCTACCTCAGCACCAAGTACATTTCTGGGGGTGTTCTCCCAGTCTTCTCCATCACCCCCTCTCACTGGAGTAGTGGCAATGCAGAGGTTCCCTATTTGCTCAGGGACAAACGCCTTCAGCTCACTGTGACATCAGAGAGCAGTGAGTCCCACAGGGAGGCCGGAGGCAGCGAGGCGGTGCTGGGCAGGGGGAGGACACTGTGCTCCAATACGGCAGGAGGCTGTGCTGGCAGCACCCAGCTGAGTGGGGAAAGGGACCCTCGGTGCTCTGCTTCACTGGAGGATGAAGGTTAATTCTTTTTTAATTGCTAGAGTGAGACCTTCCAGCCACAGGTGTATTTCAGCTAAGTCCCATCCCATTGCACAGGCTGCCATCTAACCATTTCCCTTCTGTGCTATCGCAGCTACCTGCTCGCCTGCCCTCTACTAAACTGTCAGATTTCCATGTCCTTCCAAAGACTTGCTGCAATCCAGACAAGATGACTGCATTTCAATGCTGACTGGAGCCTTTGCAATGCAGCCTATAAAACACTTTGGGAGCTTTCCAGAAGGAAGATGGTTGAGAAACATCAGTGATAGCAGTCCATACACCTTCCCTGACACTGTCCTTTGTGACCCTTTCCCAGTCCTCTCTTCTCCCTCCTCTCATCCCTACGCAACCATTTCCAGAACTGGAGAGTGGTGCTACCAGGCAGGGAAGGAGTGTCTTTCCAGAATGAGATTTGCCTCAATTTCCATTAGCAACGGAAAAGAGAAGGGGGAAAAAAAAATGTCCAAATTAAGCTGCTTGATTACTGAAATTAATCTTGTCACTTAGCATCCCTATTCCACGGAACAGGGCCTTTGATTAGCCTCCTTGTTTCAGAATATTACAAGCAGACGTTTATTAAGCAGAAGACAATTTATCCGCAGGGGGAGAGGGGCAGCTGATTCCCAAGGGAAGGCAGCTCCTGGGATAAGACACAGCCCCGGCTATACTCGCATCGCTGACACGCAGCGGGGTGCTGCTCTGACAGTGCAGCCAGGAGCCCCCGAGGATTCTCCAAAATCCTCCCCCCAACATATGACTAAGGCCCATCCTGTTGTTACTGCCATAGGCTTGGTATTTATAAGGCTGGCAGCTCTTGCAGCAAGTTATCGCTTACTATTACCATCACCCTGACAGCCCTCCAAGGCTGTGAGGTGCTGTGCCTCCCCTGCCTGCTCGCTTTGAGCACTAAGGGAATGCAGTCGGGCTGGGAGCACTCCCCAGGGTAACAAGCAGATCAGGGGACTCACGTGTGGGGCTTCCAGCAGTGTATTTCCCTCCCTGCTTTCTCCCCAGTACCATGCAGCATCGCAAACCACGGGGCTATGACTTTGCACATCCATGCTGTCATAGGCTGCTGTGAGCATTTCTGTTCCATAGGGGGTACACACGCAAAAACCACTGCCTCAGTGCAGGCATACGCTGTCCTTCTGACCCATCACAGTATGCCATAATTGCCTGAGTGGCTGAAGGAAGAGTTCATAGAGGGCTGCAGGATGCCACCGGCATGCTTCCAGGATCCTGCCCTTCCTTAGGAGGTGCCAGCCAGGAGTTCCTGGTGCCGCTGGTACAGAAATGGAACAAGAGAGAGTAGGAATTTATATCCTAAGTCCTTTCCTGACTGCAAAGGATACTTGGACACGGTAACATGTTCACCACCATCCCAGGCAAATCATAGGCAAATTTTAAGAAAGCTAAACTGATGACCAGATTTCAGTGCTGTCATCCAGCACTGAAAGGTTGTAAAATCAAAGATCAACTCTTTTTGCTGTTTTCCCTTTCCCCCCTATGCAAAGGATGTTTTTGCATTTCAGACCTCATGCACAGTACTGATATTATAAAATGGCTACATTCCACTCCGTGTGCTACAGCACCACAGTGTCAGTGCTTCGTCCTCCAGGAGAAATACAGAGAAGAGGGGACCATGAGAGTAAGGCCTGTATATGCTTAAAGTACAACTCTTTGCAGGCCGTTGTTCTAGAAACTGCCAAAATTTGGCAGTTTTCAAACCACTTTCATCAAAGTGCCTCCAACTACTTTACAAACACTAACCAACTAAGTTTGACAGTAAGCCAAATCCTCCAAGTGCTTGTTTGCACTCACCAGTGAGGCCAAACTTGTTTGTCAGCTGGGGAAGTAAATATATATCATAATCATTTCTGTTCTACAGACAGGCAAACTGAGGCATTGCGCAACCAAGTGGTTCAGAGATGAGCCAAGAGCAGAAGGGATCTTTTCTTGCTTTGGTTTTTCAGCAGCCCTCTGCATCCCCACTCTTTTTGATGCAGCCACTCAGCTCCCAAGCTGCTTTTAGTAGCACAGATACAACAGCAGATCGAAGACCCTAGAGCTGACCGAACTTCTTTGAACCTCCAAAACTATTCTGAGGGGCACAGCTGGAGGCTGGGACACAGGTGTGCAACAAGCTCCAATTTTATCTAAGCTGATTCTGGCCTGCTCAAATTTTCCTCCCCCAGGGTGGTGGGCAGAGCGTATGGGCTGATCAAGAAACAGCACTCTGATGAGGCATCTACAGGTTTGCTGAGGTTTTGTTTGCGGGTTTGCTGCTTCTTGGGTACCAGGGCTGTGTGAAGCATTGAAATTCCACCCTAAGCAGCAGTGAGCGGCAGAACCTGGTTTCCATAGCACTGCCATGGAAACCGCGCTCTGCGAATCTGTGCCTCCAGGCCCCTCTGCGGCTGAAGCATCTCTTGCTCATCCCCTGCACCCACCTCCATATCACAAGCCCCCAGACCTCACTGCACGCTTCAGATGATTGTAGGGTGCAGTGCATAGGAAAAGTGGACCCTATTTGGTTCCATCCTGGAACACTGTATGTAAAAGAGAGGAAGAAAATTACTAACACCATACTTGCTTCCCCCCTTTCAATACATAGAAGTAGAAAAACCTGCAGTTAAAATTCCTCAACTTGCATTCACACAAGTCAAATCTTGCCTGGTGATATATTAAGGCGCAAACCCAATAATCTCATGCAATGGGTCCTTTTACCTGCCTTTGTCTTTCTGGAACACTGGCTTCAAAAAAGGAAGAAATTAATTAACTACTGGAATGTGGAAAAGGTTTCCCCTTATCTTTTCTTTTCTTTCTTTCTTTCTTTCTTTTTTTTCTCCTCTCCTTTCTGCTTTCCATCCCATTGCTCATATTAAAAAAAAAAAAAATTAAAAAAAAATCTCATAAAGGCTCGGTAAAGTGGGTAAAATGGAGAGAGAAAAGTCATACGACAGGTGTGTGCAAGATCCATGCTATTTCTTCCCTGCATCTGCTGACTGCTTGGGGAAATGCATAGCAACATGTACCTGGAACTGGCATTTGAACACCTCTAACAGGTGCAACCCTTAATCGTTAACAAGCCACCTCCTCAGGCTGGGTGACCAACATCCCAATAGGTCAGTCCATAACAGCCTTGGTCATCATGAGGAGTTTGAATTTGTAGTGCTCCGACCCTCTATCCAGGGATTGGAGCAGGGACATTATGGTCTAAACTTTAGAGGAAAAGCACTGGAAAACCAAGTGACAGACAAGACGTGGATCAAAAGGCAAAAGCTTCTGCTCATGTTCCTGCACCATAGGTCTTCAGGCAAGAACCATATCCAGATTGAGAGAAAAATCCAGTCTCTTCTCCACCAAAATTCTCTCAAAGATTACAGAAAAAGATATTATGTTATCAGGACAGGTCACACTCAGAAATTTTGTCCCAAGTGGGTTAGAAATCATCCCCAACCAATGGTGTAGAGCTGCTTTATATACTCAGAAATGGCAGTTCTCTTCTGACATGCACAGGGCAAAGTAAGCCCTTGGATAGGAGAGGGACCAGTTCTAACTGGCTTTAATTCAGCATCCATCAAAGGCACAGACCCTCAAATCTTCCTTTCCCAGGCAAGAGTCACAGTAACAGCAATTAACAAACATCAAGATAATATCAAATTTTGCATATTTATAACCTATCCACTGCCAACCCAAACAAGCATATTGCATTGCTCTCTGAGGTGACCCATGATGTCACATGAGCCAGCTTTTGCCCCTTTGAGACCTGCATGTGGAGCAGCATTGAGCATATCAGCCATGTTGTGGCCAAGGCAATGTCTCTTTCTCCTGTCCTGGCTGTAACTCATCTGAAACCTTTCTGAGCAAAATGACCGATTCTTCACATTTCATTACGAAACATGAAGAAGGTCACCTGTCTTCCATCATATGTGTTCACCTGACCTGACAGTCTCCTAAACAGAGTATTTTCCTGTGTCACCAGGCATACCTCCAGCATGTGTTTCAATAATATCATTTTCATGAAGTAAGGAAGCTTCTCAGACCCCAAATGTGTTGAGCTTTTCAGTTTGGCTTACTTGTCCCTTTGCATAACAAACTTCAAATCCTAAATGGCTTTGACCTCACTTTTGGAATCCTGACATCTGTTGGACAAAAAAACCTGCAGAGAGCATCCCTTACTCAACTGATAACATGCTGCAATTTAAGAACTTAATAAAGACCAAATTACATCTTCCCCTCCCATCTCTTCCTGTTCTGTTCTTTATCATTTTAGTAATAACATCTGTTAGATCATGGATGAAGAAAACTTGCAGCTACATGTCAAAATCCATGCAAAATACTTAAAATTCATGCCTACTAAGGTAGCCTATTGTCAGATGATACTGTGTCAGGTGTACCAGGTGTGGAAAACCAAATTTGGTATGCATGACCACCTACTTAGCTGGAGTGTCTTCTAATAAAGTTCACTTGAAGTGAGAATAATAGCTTAGGACACGAACATACTGTATTGTTTAATTTCTGTTCCACGGGTAATATGAAAAGATGAGTGGCTATTTTGTCACAAGGGGCCAACTTTCTTGTACCATCAACTTTTTCACTTGACCTGGCCTACATTTTTGCTATGTCTGTGGAAAGCTTTGGCAGCCTCTTCAATATCACTGCTCTTTGGTGCCCAGGATAAAACCTCTTTAGCCCCTCCCAAGTTTATTTTAAATCCCTAAATTACGCTCATATAATCTTCAGTCTCTCATCTCATATTAACTGGACATCTTTGCTTAGAAGTGCTGTCAAGACCCAGGCTGCTGTAACTAAATGAGACACAGATTTTCCCACAAAGGTCTTGGTTCTTTTTCCTTGTCAGTGGGGTGGTATTGGTGATACTGTGATCTACCCACATTAACAAATCTTCCAAGTATGTCATTTACACTACATTGGTTCTGGTTCTTCATAAAGCTTCTCAGATCCTCTGATAATAGATTTATGAAGTTTTAATGCAGCTCAAAATCTCCACTGTCTAAATGTTCATACCCTCCGCATTAGAATTCCTCCTCTTGCAGTAGCAGGAACTGATCTATTTTTAAACATTTATTTATTCTTTCACAGTCCACGTGTCCAGCTTTACACACTTCCCTTTATCACCTGATGATTCTCAGACAAATAAACCTTTTGAATTACTCTAATCTTCACTTAACATCAAAACTGAATTTTTCTAAGATCATGAATCATCATCTGAATCGGCTCCTCCTACTTTACCCTATAGCCAGGCAGCTTCCATCATCCTTGGAAAATATCCTCATATGGTATCTTTAAGAGATCTCATCTTAACTGATTTTAACCTTAGAACAACAGATCATTCCTTCTCAAGTTCACTCGGCTTTCAGCCATGTTTTTAGTTCAGTTACTCCCCTCCAAAATCTAACTCACCCCCATACGTCCTGAATTTCCCTACTTTATCAATTCCTTCCATTAGTTTTTCTTGCAAGGCTAATGTCATTTTTTCTGGCATCAGACTAACACACTCCCACTTCAAGAAGTATCCCACTTGCTTTGAGACTAACAACAAAATCATCTGCTATTGCAAAACTATCCTTTCAGATAGAAAGAGCTGCCCAGTTTTAATGATGTTGGCATCTTCTTTAACTATATTGGGAACGCATTTGCAAAGTAAAGCACAGCACTGCAGTTCCCACACTCTTTTCTCAAATGTCAGCCCTGAGTTGGTTATTGTTTGTTGCAACATCAGGAGCTCCCTGTGCCATTTCTGGTGGGTGCTGACTTTGAAGCAGAAAGGTGGCCAGAGCACTTTCTGCAGACTTCTCCTTTTGCAGTATGTTGGATTCCTCACCAAACCGGCTGTGTTTCTCGACTTAGTGATTCCTCCACTTGGGAAATTCAAAGTACTCGTTCAAGGTTAACCATGGATACTCCTGTGTTTGTGATCTCACCCACAGAGTTTGTTGCCTCCTACCATCATCCTGCTGTTTACCAGGGACTGCCTTAATCTCTTAGATTGACAGAAAGTCTTCATCCTTTCATCCTTCACAAGCCCTCTTGAGTTGTTTGTCTTTTTAATGCTGTGGTTCAAAACCACAGATTGAATTTGCACTGGCTGCCAGATCACTCTATTTATACTCTCCCAGTTCAAATGTAACCTCATACTATGGCTGAAACCTCCAAGATCAGCCCATGCCCCAGCACAGGAGCTGCCACCAGTTACCTACTCTTTTCATTTTGCTTGCAGGTTTAGAGTCAGTTACCATACAAATCCTCCCTTGCATCACCAGTATTTTTAGAGACATGGCTCTGGCAAGGCTTTTATCTGTTCTTTCTTCTACTCATCATGTTTTCTTAGCTCCTTCTACTCCTGTTGCCGTGTGTTTTCCAGCAGTTGCTCGGAGCCTAAATGCCCACTTCATTCAGCATTTACTGACAGGCCACACTGCAGGAGTAAGAGGAACATCTCTTTAACACAACTACCTACTGCTGGCTCCTGACAAACCATCTTAAAGTTGTATGTCCCCACAAGCCCTGGAGAGCATGTGGACTTGCTCAGGCAACTCAGAAATGACAAGTCAAAAGCCACTCAAAAGGTAGCAGACATTACAAATCAACATTATTCTTGTGTGGGATTTGCCTATGTATGTCCTGTTTTAGAATACATTTCCGATAATGGCCAAGGCTTTCTTGGAAAGGCCTAGTGATCACTCAATTTTCCAAGGGCTTCTGGTCATGTAAAAAATCAGATACTATTGTATAGTGACTGGCCATCCTCATAACAAACTTTGGAAACAGATTCAGTCAATCATGTGGATCTGCAGAATGTGTTCCCTTTAACAGGCACATCTGGCTCAGTTATTTCACCAGCCATGCCCCTCACAAAGCTGTATTTCTGCACTCCTGCATTCCCTAGATACTATACAAAGCAATGTAGAGTAGATCTACACTGCCTTACAGGATGAACCAGAAGACACTGTGCTGCTCACAGCCACGCAACATATCCGATTGCAGATAAGAACAATTGCAAGAGGCAAAATTCTAACCATCTTGGACAATTGCCACATTGAGTCCAAGCAAAGCACCTCTCCTACACACTATGCTACTTATCAGGCTTTCATAAGAACACAAATCTATACAGGAAAAGGATGCACTTGTTTCATAGCTCTAGTTTATAAATACTAGGCTTAGAGAGCAGCATGTTCTAGCCAACTTATAGCACATCCATCTTTTCATCTATTCTCCCTAAGAAATATTTGTAGATGTAAATATGCCAACATGCCATCTTAGACCCATACAACTCCCTCTGAATGCCACAGAATAAGATGTTATGCAGGACATCAGCACTAAGCTTCAAGCTCAGCCCCTCTTCAACACATCACGTGCATGTCCTCAGAACAGAAATCCTTTGCTTCTTTGCCCATCCTTCCACCTCATCTCATTTGCCTTCCCCAGATCTCTGACAGCTTCAGCTCTATGTTCTTATCAGTGCTCCTTGTCAAATACAGATTCAGTACTATGATCCTGCACTTAAAAATCCCCTTTATTCCCTTGCAAGACTCATGAGCCACTGCTGCCCCTTTGAAGAGGAGATACAGGTTCTCAGCAAGGAGACAGAGTTGGTTCGGTTGAGTCCCAGACAAGAAGAAGCACCAGGGCAACCATACAGAATATTTTGCCACCATTCCCTCCCATCCCTATACTTCCTGTAGGTATTCAGCTCTTCCTCTTTGCCCTATCTCACACTGTATCTGCATCTCCATATGTCCTCAGGAGGAGGAAGCATCTATGCGTTGAGTGGTGAGGTAGAGAAGGCTGCATATCACAAGAATGGGGCAAGAGCTTCGCTGGTGATAGGTTCTCCTTTGTTGATGAGAGAGGATCCCAAACAGCTTGAGGGGAATTTCACTAGTGAGTTTTGTCTGGAGGGGAATATGTGAGCAATTCTGCTGCATTTCTTGAGCCAGCCAAAAAAAATAAAAATAAAAAATAAAATAAAATAAAACAAACTAACAAACAAAAAAAACCAATATTGCTGTGTTGTTTAAAGTTGGAAGGTAAAAAAAATCTCCAAATTATCATATATGAAAAGTCAAATTGCAACATATTTCACAAAAATATAAGGGAAATACTCGAAAAACTCCATTTTGGGAGATCACAAGAAGATATTTCTTTTAGCCTGTCACCTACTCAGTTGGCAGACAAGGGATCAGGCAGGGCCACAGCCTCTGTACAGACCGAACGACCTGCCCCATTTCCATCACCATTGTGACAGGCCTGATGCGTTCCCAGGGGACTTTTCAATACTGTACAATGAACATTTTCCAGCAAAAAATTGTTCCACCAGAAACCTTTCAATGAAATCTACTGTACATTTGAAACATTTCATATATACCAGAACACTGAGCATATATTCATATACTATTCACGTTCCGTGATCTCCAGTGCCTGTATGAAAGAAAGAACAAAGTAAAACAAGCCCCTTAAAATGCCAATCCCACGTAAAACAGCAAATGATCAGCACAAGCTTTTGTAAGAGGAGCTCTAAGCTGGACTCCAATTTTGCTTCTTTCACTTCATCTCCCTCCAAAGGCTCTGGTTGCCTTCTCATTTTTGGTTAGGAGCATTTAGCTGCTTCGGGCTCTGATCCCACTATTGACTGCATAGCAGTTTCTGCCATGTCTGTGAAGATCCTTGCTGATCCACAGAGCCAGAGACACACACATAATCAATGCACAGAGACCAAGTCTGCCACACCTGAACATCTTCTGCCACACAGAAATGTGCACATTGCAAACACACGCTGGATTACAGACTCAACTTCATCTTTTCTTGAAAGCTCACATCCTCCCCACCAGCTCTATCTCCTGTGGGACTCCATGGCTGGGAACATTAAAATTTTGTTTCCTTCAAATGCTCAGTCTCCCTTTTTTTCCTAGAGGCTGCTACAATTCTTTCTCTGTGATCTGAAATTGCAGCAATAATTATATTTCCTATTTTGTTCACTGTAGTTGACTGTTTTGGCAGTCATTCTGTAGCAGTAATCCACACATAAAGACTCATCCTGCATTTTTCAATCCAATTTAAAGGGAATTGTTTCTCAAGGAAAGCAAGGGAGAGAAAATGTTCCCTTCTGGCAAGAACTTCAAGCATTTGGGTATTACATGGAAGAATTTTACCTACTTGTCTTATTCATCATTGCATTTTACAAGCACTGATTTAAATTCCTTGCACTTCTGCAGAGGCCCCAGAGTTTCTTCATGTTGCTTTCCCTTAGTTCCCCTTTGATTCTCCCAGCCTTTTAGACAGAGAACTTTGAATTTTTTGGTTCACTCTACCAGATGATGCTAAGAGCGCCAAGAGCTCTTGTTTTGTTCTTGTTTTGTTCTGAGGCTATTTGTTTGTTCTAGAGTAAGGATGCGGTAGGAATGAAGGCAGGGATGGAGTAGGAGAAAAGGGAATCATTATTAATTCTTGCCATCAGCTCATTCTCTTGGTTTGATTTAAACAAGTTGCCCTAAAGTTTTCTTCCTAATTATTTTTTGCTGAAATACCCAGAAGCCTTTAATAACGGCATTTACATGTATAATGTAGCATTATTAATGTTAAACAAAGTCTTTTAAATCCCCTCCATTTTACAAGCTCCATACTCTTTAGAATAAATTCTGTTCACAGTAACATCTGGCAGACACAGGCACACATCACTGTTATTTTGTTACATGTGGATACTTTCTCCCTTTCCCCATGTGTTTTCAACCTTGATGTTCACCAACCTTTTAATCCTACACATTCCACTGCTGAAACTATCTCTGCATTCCAGACAGGGCAAGCAGTTGAAATAATAGCATTACTAGAAAGACAAGTTTCAAAATATCTCAGTGGCAACGAGAAAAAAAATTACTGAAAGTTCAGGAAGCAAAGTTTGCGTTTGGGAAGCTTCCCATCTCTGTAACCCAACAAGACTGAGTTTTCAGCCATCTTTCCAGCTTGCACCACCAAAACTTGCACATCACCTGAGGGAGCTTCAGCTACATCTGCTGAAATTACAAGAACTCTGTGGAACTTTGCTTTGTTATTTTTAATTGTTGCGTTAATTGGCTTTTCCCTCTCCCAAGCATCAATGATTCAGCATCAGTCAGGTCTTACAGGACCTCTGCTGCATCCCACCCTGTGACCCAGCTGCTGCTTTGCTTGGCAAACCAAGCCATGTCCTGTGCTCTGCTCTCCGCTCAAGCACTGTGAAGCAGCTGGACAGGAGGTTGCCAGAGATATCAGGGTGCTTCCACAGCAGTGAGGCAGCATATTGCTAGTTTCCAACAAAAAGTACTTCTTCACCCCATGAGTAGTTAAATGGCGGAACAGCTTGTCTACCATTATTCGATTTACTGAATACTAAAAACTTGCACGTGTTCTTAAATGCCAGCAATTTGCACATGGGTAAATGTGTGGAAGAAAAACCCATTCAGGACTACTAAATACAAAGATGTGCCCTCTAGAAAATCCTGACCAATAACCCCTTGGATGCCTGGAGAATATTCTGATGAAGTATCACTAACTGATCCTCTATCTGTCACTGTTGGATACATAATACTGGGATAAATCAACCTTTGATCTAAACCAGATCACATACCACTAAAACCACAATTCTAAATCAGCGTTTGCTGAGGTTCTGTCAAATTAAAGTATTCTGGGACAATACAGAAGAGTCCCTGGGGCTACAAGTCAGACCAATTTACCAGTCCGCCTGCTTCATTTTCTTTAAAATTTGCACCATTAAACAGAATGAAGACTTCTTTGCTTCCTGGAGAACAAGTGCGTGCCTGATCATGTCATCAGTGCAGCGTGACATTACTGCCGTCCCACAGCAGCCAAAGGTGCCAAGCGCATGGGATGGAGCCCAAGGACTTCAGCCATGGCACATCACTCTGCTACGCTCTTCACTTCACAGCAACTGACCCCAGCTCCAGAGCATCTTTTATGAAAAAAAGTGATGCAAAAGCATGGCCAGGCTGGAGCAGGCTTGGAGGCCAGTCATATTCTCAACCAAAATTTACACCTTCATCTGCGCTCCAAGCATGCACAATTCACTACTTCTGTCCTCTCCTCATTTCCTACTCTCTGCTATACGTGGAAGTCCCAAAATATACCACAAGGTAAAAAAATTAAAATAAAATAAAATAAAATAAAATAAAATAAAATAAAATAAAATAAAATATAGTCTTGAGGTAGTAGCCTATTTGGCCAGGGGGGAATGAGCAAGAAAACCTCACTGCATAACCTTCTCATCTGCACCTTGGTGGGTAGAAAATGCCAGACTGTATTGCTCTGCCATGCATCACCTCACACCATCATGGCAATGCTCCTCAGGACCAGCAGATCTACTTCCAGTCCTTGATAATATTCAGCCACCTCAAGCTGGCCAACAGGCATGCCTCCATTTCTGTACATTGCCAGTGCTGCCCGTGCCAGCTCCTTTCTCTTTCTACTCCCATGGTCAGAGGTGTAGCCCAGGGAATGCAGTTTGGCTGGAGCTATCCACGTGTCAAACTAATCCCAGCTACCACAGAGGACCTGGGAGACTTTCAGCACCAGTGCAGAGATGAGGCAATGGCGTAGGGAGAAGGCAATAAGCACACCGCAGCCACACACCACCCTCCTCTGCTAACCTCCCTGTCTTCTCACCACGATCCTTCCACGCTTCCATTAGGAAGCTCAAAGCTCCCCCTTGCAGAGTCGGCACACGCAAAGTTGGCACGGGCTTCAGAGGAATTAATTTGGATGGGCAAAGTCTGATCCCTTTCCTGGAGCGTGCAGTAGAGGAGGCAGCGCTCAGCACTTCAGACATCAAGGAAAAGGGAGAGAAAGAGATGAGAGAAAACCTCACGTAGAAAAGGCAGCAGGAAAATGTCCTAATTTGGAGAGACAGGCCTCATTGCCATGGCAACCCAGAATCGCCCCACAGCAGCCAGATCTGACTTTGTATGTGGTGTTAAATGGCTCAACCGTTAAGAGAAATGAATAAGGAAAAAATAATAATACTATTGTGAAGGTGGAATGGAAAGTATTTGGTAATAAAGAGTTTTAATACTGGGGCACTCTAGCAAGCAAAGTGAACCTTTCTGAGTCTTAAGCTGTATTTTTATCCCCGCCGTTACGTGCACACGTTTTTTCGTGCCTTTGCTTTGGCTCTGAGGTCACCTCCTCACTGTGCTGCCAGATCCTGCCTCCCAAGCAACAGTGGAAAGATGGCCCTGCTCTCTTCTTTAAAACCTCCCAGGACAAATACCTCCCAGGACAAGGCAGAAACTGGGAACGCATGGCACACCACTTGGGGACAGCGTGGGTGGCAGCACATGTCACAGGAGCGGCCACGAGGCATGGGGTGACAGTAGCCACCAGCCTCTGTTCCAGTCACATAATGCACGTATTGCTGGCTGAGAGAGGAACGTGCCTCTCAGTAGTTGTTAATTAATTATCTGATATTGCTCCAAGATCTTTCTGCATGCTTTAGTTTATGAATGCATAAATATCATGTCAAATCTCCTCTCCCTATCACTTCTGCCTCCTTCTGCTCTCATCCTTAGGTTACCCCAAGCCCTCCCCTCCATACTGCTGATCACTGTCGAACACCTGCATTCTGTAGGTCTCCTCATCCATTCCTTATCCTAGACAGAGTTTGCCACCTTTCCTCAGCCCCCATGAGAAGGCTGTTTTTTGGGGGCTGCCCCTAAAAGGCTGATAGCACATCAAGGTGGACCACTATAAAGGAGAGTAAGACAAAGCAAACAGCAGGGAAGGAATGCCAGAAATTGACTTCATCCTCTGGAGGTTCCCAAATTGCAACTGAAGGAACAAGTCCCAGGGGATAAGTTCCCAGAGGCCTATTCCCTACAGGTTCCTAAGTAAATTAATTGTCACAACAAGATCTCAGGCACCTCTTAAGTGTCTAATCTATTCACGTCAGCTCGTTTCCATACCCAATTTATTCATCAAATTGAAGCAAAACATTTGGCCAAAAGGATTCCTTGATAGCACAGATGCATGCAGCATGGAGAGGACATGCTTCCTTATGGGCTTGGTTACACAGTGATACAGCCACACCCGCACGCTGTTACCTATTCTCATACAAAAATACTTCTCCCTGGTCACAGAAGCTCTAATGGGCTAATTGAGAAAATCCTTTTCCTAGTATTGCAGTCTAGACTGAAGCAGAAAAAAAGGAAACTGCATAAGTAAACTCAGTCCTTTACCACCAAACGAAAAAAGCCATCAATGTATGATTCAAGAGATTTGTGTGTTTTATAACAGCACACGGCAGGAGCTGCTGGCTGACTCTTGGCACTCTAGAGGCACAAAATACTTTCTAGCAGTTTGTATTGTGTATTACTGAGTATTATTACAGGCGTTTCTGAAGCCATACAGCATCACACTACCAGACCAGTACAGTGACCAGCAAGTGACACAGTTGGACAGAAGTACAGCACTCATCACAGCAGGAAACAAACACCACTCACAACCTCCAGCTGTCCTCCCAGTGGTCAGCATCACAGCATGCCTCTGCCAGCCCATTTTCCCTTTGGCAAGAAAGCTGCCAACCACAGCTTCCATTTATAACAATTAAGCAGATGAAGCTTAAAACCCACATACATGCATAAAATCTTCCAAGGGAGCTCCAGCAAGGGCAGGAAGATGAGAGTGAGAGAAAAGATGTTAGAAGATGAGCCCCATGGACTCACACCAGAACACAACCAGAGACAGCAAAGGTTAATGGCACTATGGCTCATTGAGGGAGAATGGACCGTGGGCATGAGGAGCAGCACAGCCTGGTGAGGTCTCCAGCCATTCCCTAAATGAAGCAGTTCTACCATCTGCAGGCAAGCACGCTTTGGCATTAAACATTTTGCACGATGGCCTAATTAATAGAGCACAAAGTGACTTATTAAATCTAAATTAAGGAACCAACTGACTAGCAAAAAAATACATGTCTCTGGTCAGGTAATGGCTGTATCAAACATTTTGATGTGCTGAAAGCCCAGCAACATTCACTGGTAGACTGCAAACAAGCAAAAGAAGATAATCAGAAATTTTTAAAACAAAAGAGAGGAAGGACACATGGATTTGGGAAGTCTGTCAGATTACCAGACTAGCAGAAATGGAAGGATGACTGGTTATCATCTGTCCAGTTCCTCCCTATGTCCTCCTCTGTCAGCAGTTCTGTCTTCTGCAGGCTTGCATCAATTCCAAAACTTTCTCAGTCCCATCACAAATTAAGAGCTTTGAGGTTGCAGCTACAAAAGATGAGCCCATAGATCCAAGGAGAACTCAGTGCTCAGAAATGCACCCAATGTTTGCTCTGTACCTCCATGCCCTGCATTTCATCTCATTACACTTTTCAGACTCTGTTTTGTCACCCCCTCAAGATCAAAGGATACCTTGACCTTACTTTCACCTTGAGGTCAGCACCTCCCCAGCCCACCAGAGGCACCTGCTGGTTAGAGCATGCCCTCATCTCCTTCAGTGCTACTTGAGGAAACCAAATCACCATGGCTTGCTGTAGCCTTGCCACAATGATAAGGCTGCACAAAAATCTCAGAGGGTGCGCAGAAGGAAAGTGGGACAGAAAACAGATGTCTGCCTGTTACTTCAAAAAGAAAACAAGGTGCAATTCATGTTTTAAGTGCAATTTTTACGTCTCTGCATTGAAAATATAGTTAAAGGCATGTGTTCTCCTCTCCCACAGAGGATACTAATGGAATAATCCAATTACTGTTGCTGTCATCAGGCTAATTTCTTTTCTCAAGAGGTCTGTTTTTAGATAGAAATATTAAAATCATCAAGCCTCGCGCCATGTTCTCCTTCAAAAGCTAACTGATAGGAGCATGAGGCACCGAGCAAGTGTCTGTTCATGATTATATCTCATTTGCTTCTGTGATCCAAGCCACTGTGGCATGTTAGTGTGAGTCACAGAGCGCATACATGTGCGCCATGCACAAGTGTGAACCGAACATCCAACCCCGAGAGGCAGCACAGCATGCGTTACATGCTCGCTTATGCAAATCACAGAACAGGACCGCACTGGCTGAATCACAGTGAGTCACCCTGCGAGTGAGTGGCAGTGAGGGTGAGCATGCTGCAAGTGTGTTTGGGACACGCTGTGCATGGGTCACTTGTGCAGAAATCACGGCTCTTCAGACAGTCCAACACATGTCTCTGATCACCTTCTGTGTGCATTTTTAGCTTGTTTTTGCAAGGAAATGAAGCTTTTGCAAATCTGGTACATGCACTCATGTGTATATGAGTCAGGCTTCCCAGTAACTCTGGAACCTGCTGGCAAATTTCCACCTGATTTGACAATGGGGCAGAGTACTCGGGGAGAATTAAATTCTTACAGTCCTGTACAAAATACAGCCTGCAACTGCATGCAGTGCTGAAGTCTTGGTCTGGCCCCACAGCAGTGTGTATGATTCACCCGCTCACAGGCTTGCACCATGGTTCACTAGGCAAGCAAATATACTTCATCCTGACCAAGCAACATGCCTATTGTGGGCAATCCCTGTACGCACAGCCGCCGGGACACCAGAATACATAGCTTTTCTGCCCAGACACTAGGCATAAAAGACACAAGGTAAAGTGGGCGAAAAGCAATAGAGGACCTGGGAGGAATAATGGGATTACAGTGGGGAGTAGGAGTAGCCAACTCCTGAAAACACCAACTTATCTGAACTGGACATTTCCTAGTTGAAATAGGGTGGTGGGTAGAAAAAATGAGGTCCTTTCAATTCCCCCCAGTCCTCTCTACTGGGTGAACACTTAGCTTAGCTCCTCTGAAATCTCTTCACACAGCTCAAGTTATCTCCTCTGTGGATTCTCTGATGCCTACTAAGGGCTAGCTCACGTTACAGTCTTAGCATATAATTCAGTGAAAGAATCAATTAACCATGAGACATGAATCAACTGAAAACGGGATTCATTCGTTTGGGAGCTGACAAAACTACTTCTTCCACTGCCCTTACGCTTACTCTGTCTTCCCAACAAGCTATTCCAGTGTCAGGTCATAACAGTCATTTTAACATATGCCAGATGGAAAAAAAATAATAAAGTCTGTAACATATATTCTAAAAAACAATGAGGGACAGCAGATGTCAGTTTGGAGATAAAACCTGAAATGCCGAACTTTCAGAAGGTGGAGATGGAATTTTTCAAATTTGGGTTTCCTTAACCTGCGTTATGTTTGAGCTTAAAAGATTTTAGCCTACATCTTCAATTCCACTGCTTCCTGGGAGGTGGGCAAAGCCCATCCAGATACCAGGTGTCCTATTCCTGGCAGCTTGGCACACAGTGCTGCATAGAAAAGGCTCTCCCCTCCACCAGCCCTAATGCCACCTGTTCCCCAACCTCCCCACCGCCCACCCAGCACTGCCGCGCTGAGGAACAGACTGAGCCTGGCCCAGAGCCCAGGCTGCGAAGGAGCCCAAATGGAGCCAGGCAACTTCAAGATACGGGAGGCAGGCACTTCTGCAAGATGCTCTCTCCATACACCATTATCTGAAAAATGAACCATTATCCCACAAGAGTCTCTCCTCTCTGAACAACTATCTCCATTGTTAAGAATCCACTGACCCCTCTTTTTTTATATACAGTACTTTCATAAGAAGATAATCTTCTTTATGTATCTTCTGAGTTCTACTAGGTATGTGGTTTTTTTTCTGCCTTGAGTAGATAACTTCAAGGTATTGGTAAACATTGGCTCAGCATGTCCCCTGGAGGAACGTACCATATTCTTCTCTCTCAACTGCCATCCATGCTAGCCAGCAACAGGAGATTCCCTGCTCCTGACAAAGCTTTGTGAATTGGAAGTGATGGAATCAACACATTTCCTATGGGGTGAATCTCAGAAGGAGGAGGCCATCCCCTTCAGATCGAAAAATGATTTATTTCAATAGGTCTGAGCTACACATAACCACTTGCATGGAAGAACATTTCTGGCAATAGTGATCTTACCTTGCCCTCAGTCCTATGCAGGACATGTGAAACATGATTTAGAAGGTTTAAACAGAAGTTAAGACAAGAAATGCCTCCCAGATCTCCGGCCTCTGATAAATGGAAAGAGATGGTTAATGCAGCCCACTGAACACTGAAATTTCAGCTTAAGTGGGCTTGAGTTTGAGCAAGCATTAGACACATACACAATGGGTAACAAATTCACTAGAGGATTCCCTCTTAAATTTGGGACACAATTATATGCATCATTAGGACAAGTGGAAAAAACAAATTTATGACATCTTTCCTCCATTACCAGCCCCTTTCAGCCAAGGTGCTGACACACAGCCAGCCTGCTAAGTGTGAACCCCTATCAGCTGGGCACAACAAACCCTCAGGCAAGCACTCACCACGCTCCCATGGGCTGCCCCAGCGGAGGTGGCACCAGGGGTCATCCCAGTAAGGACCATGTGGGCTCAGCAGCCTCAGCCCTTGGCGCAAGGGAAGCATCCACCTCTGTGGAAGGCCGCTGCAGAGCATTCGCCAGGGTCTTCTTCCCTTAACCACTGGTCTGTGACGTGGTGCAGGCACCACCAGACTGCGTGCTCGGCTGCGGTGAGAGGATCACCAGCCTGTCAAGCTGGTGATGTGAAGAAAGATATTAACCGAGTAATTAAATCATTCCTGTAATTACTCTCACACAGTTATAAATAATGTAGGCCCACACGTTCTCTCTGGAAGCCACAACAGCGAGAGAATAAAGGGTGAGAGATGCAAATGAAAAAGAAGAAATAATAACAATAATAAAAACACAACATTTATACCGTACTTTGCATTTTCAAAGCACAGCGCAAACAGTAATTAAGAAGCGGGGAGAGTGACAGACAGGAGTGGGTGACAGAACTGGAAGGAGAAGGGAGGGGAGGGAAAGGGGCAGGCATGGCTCTGGAGGCCCAGCGAGGCTGCCAGCCTGGAGGACACGCTGTCTGGCCATGTGGCTGTGTGGCTTTTCAGCCTTCACCCCCACACTTCCCCAGCAAGCTGGGAAGCAAGGAGACAGACTCACTTTGCTGAAATCTAGCAGTAAGGCAAGGGAGCTGGAGTTGGGACAAAGTGCTGTGGAGGTCTGAGCCAGGGCACTGGCAGCTGGTGGGGGTCTCGTGCTGGCTAGCGGGGCCCCAGCTGAGCCAGCCTTGTGTGTGTTTTCAGAGACCTATCAGCCTTTTTCCAAAGGGAACACTGATGCCAATGCTCCTTGCACCCCGGCAGTCTTCTCTCACTCCTTCTGTGGCTCAACACGAAGTGAAGCAAATATTTGGTGAATGTAAAGCTGAACATGAGGCAGCGGTGTCTCCTTGCAGCCCAGAAGGCCAACCATATCCTGGGTTGCACCTAAAGAGCAGTGGCCAGCAGGGCAAGGGAGCGGACTGCCCCCTCTACTCTGCCCTTGTGAGGCCCCATCTGGAGCACTGCATCCAGGCTTGGGGCCTCCAGTACAGGAAGGATGCAGAGCTGTTGGAGATGGTCCACAGGAGTGCCACAAAGATGCTCACATAGATGGAGCACCTCTCCTCTAAAGAAGGGTTGAGGAAGTTGAGCTTATTTAGCTTGGAGAAGAGAAGGCTTCAGGGAAACCTTGCAGCCTTCCTCATCACCACTAACTCCAGCTCTTAATGCCCAACACAGTTTCGTCACCTCTTCCTCAAACATTAGCTTCATTAAGTCAGGTTTCTGGTCCTAATCTACTCCCCCACTACAAGACTTCACACATTTCTGGTCTTTTTCTCTGCTACACAGTGTTTCTCCTGTCTGGATCCTGACAGGACCTCATAGGAAAGCCAGTTCCACCCACCTCCAGCCTCAGCACAGCCTGTGCTGCCCCCAGTCCAAGCACAGCTTCAAAGGACAAGATCTCTTCAAGAGGTATATAGCAAGCATCTAAAAAGACTGCTTCATATGTGCAGTTTCTCGTGGTTTATAACAAGGCAGAACTTGGGGCAACCTATGCTGTGGAAATCAACCACATTTTGATTAAAAGTCCTTCCCTGGAAGACACCTTCTCTAGGCTTGAGCTCTTTCTCTAAAGACCAGTGGTGTTCAGATACAACTTTTATAGGAAAACATGCTAACAATTTCAACATGAGCAGACCGTGAATCTTCTGCCACGTTTTTAAGAGAGCTATTTTATTTTCCAAATAAATAGAGAAATAAATCAATCAGCTTGAGGCATACACCTGGCATCGAAAACTTTGCTCAAGCAGTCATAGTCTGGCAAAGTTACAGGCAAACCCCAAGAGGATCTTATAATGGGGAATGCTGGGCAAGCTTACAATAGACGGTGCTATCAGTCTCGCATACAATAAGCTCTCCTGCATGCTGCAGCTATTCAGCCACTTCTAATGGGGGTTACAGCTTCTCCTCCTGGAGTTCAGATTTTCAAATCAAGCATAGTATTTACTTCAGCTAGAAAAACTCATTAACTGCTCACTAGCAATTAGGTAGCCTTTACCTTTTGTAGAGCTCAAAGTACTTTACAAAAACATCATTACTGTCTTCTTGAAAAGGGCAAATTACTGTAGACAGAAGTTGAGCAACTTTCTTAAAGTCACATGGAATGCTGGTTTAGAGTAGAGCTGTAAACGAGGACTCTGGTGCAGACCTATGTGATTCTTCTAGCCACAATGCACCCCTTAAACCAGTCCCACACGTTATGCGTGCCTTTTTTTTTTTTTTTCTGCTTGCCTTTTAACTCTCCATCTCCTTCATTTCTCCTTCTCCCTCTTCCCTTGAAACATGCATCTATTATCAGGAACCTCACTGATACACAGCTAAACATTACTGCCGAAGTACAGAGAGAAAAAGTGCCCCAACAGTCTTTTCTATATGTTTTTACTTTCCAATCACACACTCCCTCCCCCTTTTTCTTTTCTCTTTTTTTTCCCTGTCAGTTTTCCTGCTCTTGTTCTTCCTCTTTCTCCTCCACCCCAGCCATATAACGCAATCTATAGTATTTAGTTCACTCCTGGTTAAAAACAGCTGAAGCAACATTGACTTCATGCTCTCCCCTAAGGAGACGAGAGCACATCCTAATAAAAATGTCTGAACTTTCTTCTCAATATACAGACAAATTATATCTTTTCTCAGTTCATCCTGTTGCTCCTTCTGGCAACAACTTTAAGCATTATCTTCTCTAATTTAAGTCCATCTCTTTTGTTGCATATATAAATCACAACCTGATTCATTGTTTAGCCAATCTACAACATGCATGTATAGCTATTTCAGTCTCTCTTCATGTATCAGACTCCTCCAGACCCTTAACAGACTCACATATTACAATATCTTTTTCTGTACCCTATTCTTTTTCCAGTCTGTGCATTTTTAATTCCCTTAACTTCCTTCATAATTCATCCCCTCGAAACTTGGTTAATGAGGCAAATAAAAGGCAAAGAGAAGAAGAGAACCACTGAAAAATTTTGTTTCTCCCCATCCCATGGTTATGGGGGAATGATACACATTTCTGAAGCAGCAGCATTGGGCAATTTCACACTCAATCTTCTCAAATTCATTTTGAGACCAGTTTAGAGTAAGGACAAATTTGAGCGCAATTATTTTAGATTTTGTGCGATAAATAACTGCTTGGGGTTGTAATAAAGGACTGCCTGCTCCTAAATGAAGAAACTAATCTCTTTGTTCAGCTGGGGATTGCACAAATTGATTTAATACTTTTTTTTTTTTACTTTTTTTTTCCCAAAGAAGAGGTTAGATCTCATCAAGCTCCCAGATTTTCTGTAGATAACTGCACATAGATTTGGAAATCTACCCAAACATCACAAATGTCAGGGCAGGGAAAC
Organism: Gallus gallus; assembly: GCF_016699485.2. Lineage (NCBI taxonomy): Eukaryota > Metazoa > Chordata > Aves > Galliformes > Phasianidae > Gallus > Gallus gallus. The sequence goes on from NC_052532.1 coordinate 48,668,605, forward strand.
AAGCAAGAAAAGGACATTTCCATATAAGCCCCATTACTTGTCAGGGCCAAGCTGGGAGGAAAAAACAAAACCTCACCCTCACAATTGTTTCAGTAAATCTATTTAAGGTAGACAATGCCAACAACTCCTTTAAAGGTTAGTAGGAAAGGAGTTAGCTTCGCTTCTCCTTCCCTCAGGTAGGTTGCAGTGGTTGCATTCAGAGCCAGGCAAGGGAAGGTCTTCTGACACTCAAAAGAAGAGATCACTGTAACAACAGCAGAAAACTAACACTGAGTACTCCTCCAAGAAGAATTACATGACCCAAAATAAAACAGCTTATAAATAGTTACAAAGGGTTGATGTACAGCAATCAGACTTCAGGACTGTTTGACATATCTTGTCTGGGACAACTTCTGCAAAGGAAAGTAATCTACAGACCCTTATAAGCTCCCCCACATTCAGTGTCCCAGGTCTGCCCTAGGTCTACTGCTGCCCAAAAGAGCACCAGGGTCCCTTGGCAGAGCAGAAGCCCAGTGGCTCCAGGTTTTCCTCTCCCCAGCCTTGGTGCCACTCAAGCAAAGATGGTGTCTTCAGGCTTCAGGTGTCCAAGGCTCAGGGCAGATATTAAATGCATCAAGTAGAGCATGTTTGAAGGAAAGCTATGTTTACATTAAATGTGTACATAATATATAAATAAGTGGGCTTTCTTGTTAATAAAAATATCAAACACCATTCTTTTTTCTTGTGACTCTCAAAAACACTACCTCCCAAAGAAGTGAAAGCCTTTGGATGGCACTCCTCCTAAGCACACTGAAGAGAAAGTAGAGGGAAACTTGACAAATTACAAAGGAAATTAAATTCTAAAAATTAAAAATGCTATTGTATTATGATATTTAATAAAAGAAAATTTATTTTAAAAGCCTTTTTTCCCATTGAAAGAATATTAACAAGAGTACTTCAGCTCTTGTTTAGGAAACAAGAGTTAGCACTGACGGATTTAATGGCTCTGGGGAGAAGCTAAAGCTCTTAACAGTTCATTTCCAGGTTTCCTAATATCTGAGGGATTTTTAATGCTGCAATTTATTTGTAAAGTAATAACAGTTGTTCTAGGGAAAAGTTTGAGATATTAATCAAACTGAACAGAAGCACACTACCTATTTTTCTTTCTATGAAAAATTTCATTTTGTATGGATGGATTAAACACACATAAACATAAATTACTGATCCACCTGGCCTGTGATTACATGTGTATTTTCAAACAAAAAGCACACAATACCAGCTTCTATTCTCTGTATCTTTGACCTACCTTTTTTTCCTCCCTCCCCAGCTTTTACAGCAGGCATAGTTTGAGGACACATTAAATTTAGTTCATTATTTGCGAGTTACCCAGCGCTTTCTTTTGGCAGCAAGAGGAAACAAAGTAACAAAAGCAAAAGAAGAGTAATAATCACACCCTGAATAAAAATCTTAAAAGCTTGAAGGGGAACTGCTGAATTTATTTATAAGATCAATCTAATCTTTTCCAACCATGAGATAAGTCTAAGAAACATTTAAGCTATTACTATCATCAAGTGCAGTTTAAGAGAAATGAAAATGTATTGTGAGTTTACATGAACTGCATATCATTTTGCTTTGTAGCGAAAAAGGAACAGAAATCTAACAACACTGAGCCACACTCTTTCAATATTTGCAGATCAAAATGTGCCTTTTTTCCCTTTAAATCATCTTTTCTTTTTCCTTTTTTTTTTTTTTTTTTTCCTCCACAGAAACCATTCAAAGGGAACTCCCCCTCTTTATTTTACTGTATTTCTTTCACACAAGGACTCTAAAAATTTTCCATGTCAAGCCTACTGGAAATGAATCAAATTTATGTCCAAAAAATGAGGTTTGCATTCCCCATACATCTCTCTTATTTAACCTTTGGAAACCTGAGAGTGAAAGTGCTTTCCTTTTAATTACATATAGTCTGTTTTTAGCTGCACTGTCCCAGTGTCTTTGACTTTGTCCTGGTTTTCAGCATATATCTGGGTGCTCAGCTTATCCAACTAGGTTTGACTTCCCTGAACCTGCAGCGTCATTTTACTACACTCACACCTCTCCTGCTCTCCAAGTCTGGACCTGCTCCCTGCTGCAGCATGCACGGCCAGGGCACAGAGCTATCACATCGAACTTCAGCAATGAAGGAGAGAGATGATGTGTGTTGGTAACCTCAGAAAACAAAAAGAAATGGGACAGGGATTTATGATGTGGGACTGGCAAGGTAGCAGAGGAGGTTCCAGGTTCGATATTAGGGAAAATATCTTCTCAAAAAGAGCAGTGCTGCAGTGGCACAGGCTGCCCAGGGAGGTGGTGGAGTAACCATCCTTGGAGGTGTTCAAGAACTGTGTGGATGTGGCTCCAAGGGACATGGTTAGTGAGCAGGGTGGGGTTGGACTAGATAGTCTTAGAAGTCACTTCCAACCTTAATGATCCTGTGATTCTAAGAGAAACTGTACTTAGGTATGAATAGGGAGGAGGGAAAGGGAGAATGGTGCAGAATGCAAGGTACTGAAAGGAGTAGCAGAAAATTCAGCTCTATGCTGTCCAAAATAATCAAAAAAAAAAAAAAAAAAAAAGGAAATGAATACAGGTTTTAGATTTTGGATTAGTTTCATACAGCTTTTATGCAGATTTTCTTATGGGCACAGCCCTATTTACTAAATAATTTTTCCCTGTCATTTTATTTCCATCAGTATGACTACTCTGCGTGAACAAGCACTAGAGTGTGAACAGCAAGGGCTGCAATGATAAAGGAGAATTTTCAGCTGGGAGAACATCATCACCCTCCTCTTCCAATATTTTTCCTAGGAGCTGCCTATGCATCATTATGTTATTCCAAAGCTGCACCCAAGGCAGTTCCTGCTCTTACCTCTTCTACTTTCATTATCACCAAGTTGACTTTTTCTGTAATTCAAAAAAAAAAGGTCTCTTGTTATAAAACAGACCAGTCAGTCAAATACACATTGTTGTTATTACTTCTTCTGCAACTATTTCTTTACCTCCTAGTTCTGGGCAGAAGTGATAGTAGGTAATATTAAAAACATAATGAAAAAAGCCCATCCCAGCTTTCCACTCTCAGGTCTGCAAACACAAGATACTGGTTTGTGCGCTTATCTGAACTGAAGCTGCATTTGTAGCCTTGAAGGTTTCCTCCCACCATCAGTCTCCTAACATAGAGCATCCTCATCAAGCAGGTATTTCCACACTGTGATAGGATAGAATTTCTGCTTTCAAAACAACTTGAGAGAAAAGAGAAATTATTTTAAACACTGGAATGGGAGCAGATGTGTGCACTGGTCACAAGTGCTTTGCAGGCCTCAGGACAATGCTTAAGATCAGGCAGAACGAAACTAGAAAAAGAAAGGTCACTGAGGCAACATCAGGCGAAGTGAAGAGACCAGAGCTTCAACAGACAAAGCACTTGGAACCCTACATCCTAGCACTTGTGAAGATTTCTCTCCTCTCCATTTCATCTATTCCAGATTCAACACAGACTAGCAGTGAACCATGCTATTCCCTTTCTCATCAGGGGTCCCTGTGAGATGATGCTATGATCCCAATTCTTTTTCAAGGTGTCAGTACCAAAACAAGGAGCAGGCATTTGTTCGTAGAGCTGAAACAGTGCAACCACTCTTCCAGCCTGCTCCACAACTGCAGGACTTGCTCCTCTGAGAGGAGCCAACTCAGGGGCTATCGGACCAACAAAATGACAGCTACAGCTCCCACTGCTTGATGTCACTGCTGATGATCTCATCAGAGTCTAAAGGGGCTGAACCAGTGGTGAACAAGACTCTTTCTCAGCAAAGTGGTCTCTTCAGTGCTGGAGTGTGGCACAGCACGTCTGTGCTGTACCAATTTCCTGGAACTAACCCCAGATCTCAGTGTGCAAACATCATCTGGTCATTTTCTTCTGATGCCAAATTAGGCAGAGATTAAATGCAACACTTTGTAACAGCTAAACAGGTGGGATTAGAGACATGAGCTCCAAGGAGAGAAACAGCAAAAACATATGCAGATAGCTATATACTTATTGTTCAGAGGAAAAAGGCTGAACAGGGAAAACCCAACATTCTCCACAAAATCTAATCAAATGCAATATTAAAGATCACAAATTTGAAGAAAACGATCAGGAAATCCAGATGTTGATTTTTTTTTTTCCCCACAGCATGCCTTCACCCGCTATGTTACACCCAGGGGAGGATTCATGGCATTTAACCTCAGGCATCAGAAGGAAATGGGGGTACAGCCTTCTTCAGTGATCAGTGGGGAGATACAGAACTGCCCCACAAGCATTTCAGGGCACCCTGAGGTGGGTGGGATGAACTATCCACAGGTGGCACCACCCTCTTCACTGTAGCAACGTCTAGACCTCCAGCTAGCAGGTAGCAAACGTTCAGATGCACACTGGCTGAGAAGAGGGCAACCTATACAGCATCTCAATCTATGAGTACAGTAGGGAGGGAAGTAAATTCAGGCTGAAAACTCTTTTTCCTTTCTCTTTTTTTTCTTTCTTTTTTTTTTTTACCTGCCCTTTTGTGTCCCAATTCACCAGCTTCACAGTACGTTACAAAGCTTTTTTCGCACATGGACCCAAATTTCCTCCCAGACAGACTTATCAACCCTCACTGAAGCTGTAACAATTTCTCATATTCCTCGAGGGAAGGTGCTTCAATGGAGTTTTTTTTGCTTCAGCTTACAGAGAAGAGGGGCTTATCTGTCACACTAAGGTGCCAGTGGTTCTTTAGGTTTGCACTGATGTTATTGATCGTAAATGCACAGGGAATGCAACAAAACTGTAAGTGTAGGTCTGAACCCGTGAAATGCTGAGCTAGTTCGATCACAGCTGACTGCTTCAGGCATTGGGGGGACGCTGACAGAAGCAATGTGTGCTTGCAGGAGCAAACCTCAGCCACACAACTCATTTGCAAACTACGTGACTAAGGCTAAGTAAAAGCAATGCCTCTGTCGAGGCCCTCTCTGGAAAACAGATTAAGGACTTACCAGTCTGACTTCAGCATTTTTAGTAGAGTATCAATGTATTTACTCTCCACCATATTTTAATTCAATTCCTCAAACAAATATGACCCATTAAACATTATGCACCTGTGAAACAGAAGCTCTAAAGGTCAGCATTTTCAATTCATGTTTAAAGAAATCTTGGCCTTTCCTGAAACCACAGATCTTTGTATGTAACCTGCTTCTTCTGCCTGCCAAACTACAAAAAGGGAGCTCGACAAAACAAAGATCTCCATTCATAATGCTTCCACCTTCGTAACTCTGTGGGCTGCCTGCTTGTCAAGAGGCTCTTTAGAACTGAGCTGGTGGGGTACACAGGGCAGCTGCATGAGGCGCCCACCTTCCCAAGGAGAGATAAGAGAGAGGTAAAAAGAAAAATCTTTGCAGATTTCAATAGGTCAAATCTCCATTTGAATTTTGGTGGAGTAAATCTGATGTAATCCTACCACAAGTGATGGGGCTGTGCTGGATTTACACTACAGGAATTGGAAATCAAAATTTGGTCTGCCAAGTCCAAAATTGCAAGGACCTTTTCCCAGCACTTAGGAGGTCTGGCATCAAAAATACTGATGCTTGTTCAAAGAAGGTATAAAATGGCACCGTAAGTGTGCAACACAGCATTCAAGTGTTGCTCCAGACCCGGTTTACACAGATAATAACAACTGTGCAATGCGGGAGGCAGGAGAGCTTCATAAATCACTGTTGCGCAGCTGCCCATGAAAGTGGTCAAGGTAAAGTTCAAGGAGCATCTGGACAAATCTGTGATTTTTGGGTGGTCCTGCGTGGAGCTACGGGTTGGGCTCAATAATCCTTATGGGTCCTTTCCAGCTTGGGGTATTCTATGAGCTCTTCTCAAGAAAGAAAAGTCTCATTGTGAGTAGAATGGGGCAGAATGACTTCTGTAATAAGTGGAGAGAAAAAAACCCAAAAAACTGTAATTATCTTATTAAATGAATACTTTAGTTCAAAGACTGATTTGAGAAAATAACAGTGCCTATTAAATGTATATCTTTTGGCAACTGAACACTTGGTCAAAGAACAAGAAAAAATATCGCAATTAATTTATTCCCATCTACTCACCTAAAATAACCTGCCCTGGGTTATTTACTTACAAATTAAATTAAACAGAAAATGCCTGGATTTCGCAGTCCACTAAATCTCTTTCTGAGGAAACATTGCCAGTGGTCAGCTTAATTCTCCCCCTTTATTCAATTAGACCTGATTCTGCCTAGTTAAATGTCTCAGATTTGTTGAAGAGTTGACTGCGAAAGGAAAAGACTGTCTGCTTGTGCCCCTGTTTGTTTCTGTATGATGCACAAAGCACGGTCAAGAGGTTCTTCTCAATAACGGTGCTGCCCTCATCTCTTTCTTACCAAGTCTACAGGAAAAAGGCAGCCCACTTCTCTTTGATAGTCCCATCAGCCCACAGCAGTTTGGGGGCCGCTGTCAGCCACACTAGCTAGCCAAATGCACACAGGCATGAACTGCTGGGTCCCCTGCTCCTCTCGCAAGGGAGATTTCTGTTGGGTCCGACTGCAACCCAGGGATTCTCCCCTAAGCTCTCAGATGCCAGCTGGCCAAAGCTGGTGCTCTCTGCATATTGCAGTGTTCAGAAGCAGAAGTGGGAAGGCCTGTTTGTGCATTAACTGCCAAGAAGACTGGCTAGAGACAGGGAAAAATGAAATGTCAGTGACATGATGGAATAAAGAAGCAGAGAGGAAACAAGAGGGCTTAGCTGGACCAGTTTGGACTGGCTACTTTCTTTAGCTAGCACCTATTTAACTTCAGAAGCTGATTAACACTTCTGAGAGACAATAGCTTTATCAAAGATTCAATTATTTTTCAATTAAGATGTAAGAGCTGTGCTAAACATCCCTGAAAATGCCACAACATCCTACAGCTCCTTTCAGGGAAAACACAAGGTAGCATTCTTGGCATTTCTAAGGTAAAATACTGGTAAAAGTAAAACCTTAAAAAAAAAAAAAAATCACAATTGTCAAAGTCTTTACACTTCTTAAGGAAGAAGAAAAGAGCTCATTCTTTTGCAGCTCTCTTCTATCTACTCCTTTCCCTCCTTGGTTTTTCTCTGTTGCAGATAATTCCACATGATTAATAGGCTCTCCTCAGCAGTGCTACACAGTTAGCTCTTTTAATCTCTCTTTGAATCTGAGTCTCTCTAATCCCCCAGCCCTTCGGCCCCAGGAGATTCCATCTGAGGATCACAAAACAAGATAGTTCTCTCTGTTTCAACCTTAAATCTGCAAGTCTACAACCGAAGCAAGTTCAAATTTACCTTATCTGCCATGATCATAGAGGAGCCTCCATGGATGCCCAGGATGGGAGTGAGGGTCTGGGCAGAGATGAAGTCCAGGATCTGGGCAATGGCTTCCTGGTCTGTGTCATCAGCAAATACCACCCCTTGAATCTTCCGATCTGACATGAGGTCACAGATGCGGGTGATGATGCTCTTGGGATCTGTCTCATTCATGGCCACCAGCTCCACCCGGGGCACCACTGAGAGGTGGTGGAAGTCATCTTTCTCGTGGGCGTCTTTGATGGCCACTTCGTCTGAGGTCCCCACCAGGATGACCGCAATGCCAATGCTTGGGTGGCTTTTTTGCGCGTGGGTCCCGCTCCCTGTTGTTGCGAGGACTGCCAGCACCAGCCAAAACCTTGGAGAGTAGCACTCCACCCTGGGCCTCATCTTCAGCTCTTACACTCCCTGAGAAATAAAGAAACAAGAGGAAAGGGGGAAAGTGAGAGAAAGTGATTAATTGACAAGTCAATCATGCACTCAGCATTCAAGGCAGATCCATCGATCTTCCTCCGCCACTAGCTGTCCTCCCACCAGCCCTTCTTGTCCAGCACCCAGCACTTCTGTTGCATTCACGGCAACATACTAAGTTCTGGTCTCTGCCCCAGAGTTTGGAGTCACTTTAGAGAATAGCTGTCAGCAGAAGACAGGATCATGTCATCTATCTCAGGACCTGTGTCATGCTGAGACCCAAGTCATAGCTGATTTTGAGAACTTTCCACTGACAGCTGTTCAGCTGTCTTTGTGAAACTAATTGCTTATGTCAAGCCCATGTCTAAGTGCTTGCCCTCAACACAAAGGAATTATTAATGCTTGTGATCAGTTTGGCCTTCTGCTGGATATACAAGAAGAGAGGCTGAAAGGACCAGACAGACAGGACTCCCTTTTACTGCCTCAGCACAGCATCTCTAGAGTAAAGACAAATGGGCAAGGCCATTGGATGGATGTGGGTGGGTGTTACTCTGCATATGCACTGCATATAGCTCTCCCACCCAGGGGACACACAGCACTCATATCTTTAGCTGTCAGTCAGTCTCATGTCTTTCACCTACACAAGGTCCATTTGTTTTTAAAAAGCCAGCAATGCAAAATTTCCAAGTGGTCATAGCTAAAAGCGAATCAGTGAGGTTTGGAGAGGACATTCCCGCCAAGACCCCCGTGACAACACTTTTTTCCAAGAAGCAGAAAGACTCAAAGAGCTTATCCTCCACTACCACAGCCAAAGAAGTTACAGTGATCTTTTCCTTGAACACATCCACTTCATTTTATAATCATAACAGTAGAAATGGGAAAGCCCAGTGAAGTGATCTCTCCAGCTCCTGCCTGAGCAAGATTGTTCCCAGCTCTTTATTCACTCTTGATTTAATAGTACCTCACATTTTCATAGCACTTTTCATTTCAAAAGAGCTTTACAAACACTAACAAATTAATCCTTGCAGCACTTACAAGGAGTTAGTACTACCAAAATTCTACTGATCTGGTGACAAAAATAGAGCAGTGACCTCCCTGGCCACCCATTACCCCTTTGGGGAGCAGCACTGCTCAGCCTGCCTATCCAGGGCCACTTTGCTGTCCCAAGAAGATTTCATGCATTTCAAACTAGAGAATTCTTTCCCTTCAACATTCACACCCAGAAGTCTGTTTTTCAACAGCCAGGCTCACTTAGAATAAGTACACCAGTACTACACCATTGACCCTTTAAGCCTTGGGGAATCCAGAAATCGTACTCTTCCATGCCCTTCACAGCCACATGTCTCTCTATCAAATGGACAGAAGGCTGCAGTAGCAGGACAATAACAACAAGACTTTGGAGAGGTTGGAAGTCCACCCAACAGCCTGAGTGATGCCAGTCAGCCCTGAGGAAAGATTTCATGTGACTCCATCATGCCTTGCCCAGGAGAACACATACACAATACCTGCTCTCTCTCTCTGCTTAGCATGGCAATGAGAATGTATCCTGCATTCTTATTACTGCATAAATAACTGGAGAATAAAATAGATATTAAATATGCACCAGAGGAACCAAATCCACTTAGGAGACTGAAAGGGACCACGGGTACAAAGCACCGATCGATTCTAAACTCTCTGACAGATCTACTTTCTGAGAGATGCTCACAAGAACCAAGGGACTTCGAGAGTTTGGCAAAATGAACAGCTAACTTCATTCCAGCAGGACTGTTATCCTCCAATTACGAGTCACTAAATTAGATTCCTTCACAGTGAAATGCAGTCCCCACTCCTGCAATGCTTTATTAACTTTAATGCACTCTGTACGCTCTCTGTCTCTCACTCTCTTGCTCACTCACTTTAATGCTATATTTGCTCTCTTTAAAATATGTCTCCTGTGATCTCTGCATAGTCTCACACAATATATTATGCTTGGTTAGGTAATGGCTAGCTGTGATATGCAGGGAGCAGACTGTAGGTTTTTCCCAGCCCCTCTCCCACCAGGAATACTTTACAGGGCCTTCCAACACAGAACTCAGAGAGCAGGAGCTACGCAGGCAAACGTGACAGCTGCCTGCTTTCACACCCAAGCATAGACCTTTCCCATAGGAAAAAATGCTGGCCAAGAAACCCACTCCCTTCTCTTCATCTGCTTCAAAGCCAGTTAATCTCTAGCATCTACTTTCAAGAGACAGCAGAAAAAGGCCCAGATCATGAAAAGCATTGGGCTGCCAACCTACTGAATGTTTGGCTTATGGGATGTACCCCTATACAGATTTTCTCTTCAGTACAAGATAATGGGGTTCCCTGCAAAGTGCTAGAAGCTTGGTCTTTGTCCAGTGACACCGAAAATTGCCAGGGCTAGGAAAAGACTAATATGAATAGGTCACAGTGCCACCACAGCCAACTGGCATCTCCCTCCACTTTGGATTCTCAGCCATGAGCCCTATCCTGGCTCAGTTAAAGTAGTGCTTAGGAAACCTGTGTCTATCCAACTACCCAAGACAAGTCTCCCTCCATGTCTTAGTCAGATATAATTTCTCTGTTAGTGTGTTTCAGGAACACGGACACTGGTTCCTGGCACGTGGACCATCCACCTGAAGCAACATCAGGTACTTATTCCCTGGCTGGGTGCTGTGGTAGGATGGGACCCAGGGATGTGATGATCAACAAAGTGTACCCAAAACAACGATGGTGTTACCCTCAGCCAAGGGTTGGCCTCTACCATTCAGAGGTAGTGTGGGGACATCCTTGTGAGCATTAATGTTTCCTCTTACTCCAGTGAGTATTTGCAAATTCACATGGAGAAACTCATAAGATCACGATAAAGCTGCAGTTTTAAAACAGAGAATGTCTCTAGTTGCTCCAAGTAATTTTAATAATCCTCAAACCTAATTTCATCAGCCAAGAGTGACTTTTAAAATGCATCTAGATGTTTCAATACAAACTATTTTACATCAGTAGGTTTTTTCCTTGATGATGCAGTGTCAGGAAGGCTCTTCTGTGCTTCTGCCTCTCCAAAACAATTCAGTAAATCTCAAACTCCATTCTAGCCAGTAATGTCTCTTTTTTTTTTTTTTTAAAGACATTATTCCACACTATTATATTCTCCCTTTCTCCCTGGTACAGAACGCATGACAGGGATATTAGACAAAGCACTTTTACAGACATATCTATATTTAGGCATAAACATGCCTGTAAAATGATTATAACTCTATAATCTTATTTTATTTACCAATAAAACATATCCACCGTTGTAGAGGAACGCAGCATCTACTTAACGCTGCAGAACAACATTACACAATCACTGTTAAAACAGGGAAGGAGACCTAACTTCTCCAATTGAAAATGCAAGGGGAATGTAGGTAGTCAGACAGCAATTATTCAGTTGGAATTTGGCCAGGACCAAAAGGTTAGACTGCTTAAAAATATCATGAGAACCTTATTTGACAGTGCATTTTATGTGGATCAAATCTAAGATAAGTATTAATAGAAAATTATTAGCTGCACAGCCAAAAATACAGCTCAGCGTTTAGAGATATTTCTGGGAAAGTACACAAATAGGTCACTGTGCATTCAACCAGGCTAAGTGTAAATAAAGTGCTACACCACATAAAGCAAAGTGAGGCAATCTTTAGGTGGGACAAAGAAACTGAGGCAGAAGATGGGGTCAGCTCTGTTGTGTGCTGATGCCAGTACCTCCATCTGCTGCAGCCAAGCCAACTGGGCAGCCATGTGCAACAGGCCCTAGGGAAAGTATTTGCAGGGCCCCAAGACCCCACCCCCAGCAAAAGAAAAGGAAGTCCTATAATTCTTCAGTCTGACATAAAGCTGCCTTAAAGGCAACTTTCCTGAGACAGGAGGCTGAACATCATCAGAAGAGTGTAGGGATATAAGATTTGGACAATGAATGAAAAATCAGCCCTCATGTTAACAGCCGTAGTTGAAAGTAGGAAGAAATCCACCTCAGCTGTGAGATACTCCAGAAAGCTAGCAGATGTTTTGTGCCTGGTATCCAACACACCACCAGGGAACAGCACAGTGCCCTAGCAGTGCTGTAGGGAAGTTATTGCACTAGACAAGCAGAAGACTGGTGCATATTTAAGTCTTTCTCTACCACCTACCATACATGTAAGCTGCAGGAGCTGGGAAGACCCATGCAGAGAAAGAGGCAGGGTTGATTCAAATCCCACAAACTGTTACTCCTAAAAGCTGGGGGTTAAGTCTCTAAAAATCACGCTGTAGTTTACACCTAAGTTTCCCCAGCTCCCTGATTTTTGTCAACCCAGTTTCAACTTAGTATAGTATTCCATTCTCATGGTTAGCACCACCTCTCGACTCCAGACATGCTGCATGTTTTCTGCCTCTGAAGAAGCACCCCTCACCTCCTAACACTCCTTTAACCATTCTCCTATCATAGCTTCAGCACAGCTGATTTCTACACTAACAGCTCTTGTGCTGCCGTTCTCCACACTACTGCTCACCAGGTAGATGACATAAGTGCTCATAAATCTTCTCCTGGCTCATGGCCCTGTTGTTCCTGGAACTTTGTAAACAGAGACAGAGATGAGGATGGATCTAGGGCACAATGGATGTGTCCTGGAAGCACCTGCACACCTCAGGTACCGATAAGCTGTATGAATGACACTGCAGGAAAATATTCATACATTCAGAGCAGGAAGATGGCAGAGTCTACAGACATCAGAGGTTCCACGCCCAGTGATGAAAGTGATGGCTATCCAGCACCTGTACCAAAAGGGTTCACTGTAGTGACTCTGAGCTCCCCACAGTGCATTTCAGTAGTCTTCGATGACAACTAATGCAGTTTAATATATTTTATAAGTGATCTTCAAAAATTAGCTATTCTCCTTCTGATACAAAAACTTTCCTTTAACAATGGTAGAAATATTTCTCCAAGGCCACTTGGGCAGGTCTCCATGCTGCTTTTCACAGCTCTTCCCTCTCCAGCAAGTATTATTGTTTATTTCCATGCTGGCCCACAGATGCATTTCCATCTAACTTTTATAAATAAATAAGCATCTTCTTTTCTCTCAAATTAACTTTTTGTTTGTTTGTTTTAGAGAATGCCTCTTACATCCCAAACAAGAGACCTCAAAGCCGTTGGAGTACCCTCATTACTTCACTGCTAGCTTTTCTCGCATGGGAGGAAATAGGTGTTTATGTTCAGTTCTTCTCAGTTTATTATCTTTTCACCTGTTTTCCTTTATTAATACAGGCAAGGACTCCTCACTAGCCTGGGAAGTATCAGATTCATCTCATGCATTACATAGTTATTCCTCCCCATCTCTAAAGGCTAGATGGCTTCTGTCTACTCAATTGGTCTATCCAATGATAAGGTCCAAAATAGCACTTCCCCTTTTTTTCTGTCCCACGCACAGGAGCAGTTATCTCTCTACACTTAAGGAGGTACGAAGAACACTTTGATCATCAATTAGAACCAAATCATTCCCAACAGATGAAGAACTGTGTCTCATTACTGTAAGCTTACCCAAAGGTAAGTTCCCAGCAACCTTCCCACTTACTTCCACCCACGTATTTTACATATCACGGGGACAGCTGTTACAGCCACAGCCTCCAAGCTTCTGTTGAGTCCAGTACCAAGTGATTCATAGAAATTACACATGAAAATCCTCTGCTTAACAGTCTTGCCCTTCTCCCAGTCATTTCAGGATCTCCGCAGCATCTGCTTTATCACACTACCTGCTCAGAAACAACTCAAACAATAGGATTACCACTGCTAGGAGATGCCTCCAAGGCTCACATTTAGAAACATTTCTCTAAACTCAGCTTAAATTTTCCCTTTGCTCAGCTATCCTGTTACTTCAGTAATATCTCCTTCATTCAGCCTAAACAATTTCTTCCTCTCAACTCACCATTTCCACCCTGAAAATGCTTGTAAGAAGGTTATCTGATCACCCCTGGGGACTTTTCTCTGCAGCAGGAGAAATTTCAGCTCTGTTCATCCCTACTCCTAAACAGAGGCCCCTTGGGCCCTCAGCAGGATGAGCAAAGGAGGAGGAAGGCAGCATCAGGGCAGGAAGAACAGGAGTGAGCCTGACCTGCTTCCCCAGGCTGGCGCACACGTGTGGAGCTGTGGGAGTCGGTGTGACATACAAAAGCCATTAAGCGAGACAGCAGGTCAGTCTGGCATTGTGCAGTGCCAACTTCTAAATGCCAGGGCATGGAGGCTTGGCACAGCCACTACTCTCTGCGAGCCTGGCTATGGAGCCAGGCCGGAGCCACTGTTCCCAAGGCAATATCTCACCCCTAGCACCCTTATTAGACAAGTTTAGAGGGACAAGATCCCACCATCTGGAGAGGTCAGCTACCGCAGCTGTCACTCTGCACACACTCCATTTTCAAACAAGGTTTCCAAAGCTTTCAAGGTCTTTTCACCATGCATGGTATCCCACTTTTGAACATCCCCTACTCTCTGTCAGGCTCAGAGCAAATCATCCAAAGCATGGGAAGCATCTCCGTGCACACTGTCCCTCCAAAAGGATTTCAGCATGGATGAAAGTAGCTTTGCTTCCTAGAGAGCAGGACTAAGGGAAGTCAGGTTTAAACAGGCAGCAGAATGCTGCACCCAGAACACCACCACTTTTGCCAGATAAATCGAACTGGAACAACTTGGTAATCCATGCTACAATCCCTTCCTTCCTTCTTCAATTCTCATCTTCCACTTTTCACTTCCAAGCAGAATTCAGCAGCTCATTAATAACCTGATTACATTAAAGACTGAGATTTCTGAAACCTGGGATTTAAATACCTCCAATTCATTAGCATCCATGAAAAACATCTCTAACTTCGGTTAGATGGTTTGGAAAAGGACATCCTCCGCACTTCTGATTATTTGCTGTATTAATTTGAAGTTTTCTACTGATCAACTCTGCATTTTATGTGCATTGGTAGATTATGACGCTGAATTTTAAAAAGTTTGAAAAAAGCATAAAAAAAGAGAAGTATTATTTCTTTACTTCCAAGGATGGAAGGACTTTCCCATTCCATATACACTCATACGCCGCTCTCAGTACCTATTAAATCCCTGAATCAATTCTTTGAAAAGAAAGCAGAAACCAGGCAGGCGGCTGCCAAACACAATGCCAGTGCAGAAAGCCCATGGGCTGCTCAAGACTGTCTCTTGATGTAGGACTTTGAGTTCTTTGGATGCCACGTGTAAACAATGTAAAAACCAAATATCAAAGGTTTTTTCCAACACACCGTAAGTAGATAGAATATATGACTTTTTCTTCTTTCTTTAAGCAAATTAAGTGATTCCTTCTGCAACACTGAGAATCCCAAGAAAAGCCCAAGAAAATCCCCCTCCTCCCAAAAACAAACAAACAAACAAACACACACTAGCAGATAAGAAGGCTCAGTGTCGAAAATATCAAGATTTAAGTGGGGCAAAGAAGCTGATAAGTGGTCCAGGTCAACATTGTAGCACTACAGACACTGATGGGCCACATCCTGCAAACTGCCAGTATCCCTCGGGAGCTTCATGGCCTCTTGATATGGCCACTGATACGTAGCATTTTGGGAGATGAAGTTTGTCACCATGTAAGCCCATAAGAACACCAACATTGCTCATTAAAAGAGTCAGGGAATTAATGAAAAGGTGAGAGGGACCAAGGGGTGGTTTTAGCACATGTGAAAAGACAGACCACAGCAATCTGAGTCAAAAGCAGTTGAGAGCTGTCTCTGGTCAGGATGCGTGACTACACCCAGACACACCTGTTCGCAAGTTTCCTTCCTTATAATTGCCTGTTCCGTGGCAAAACAGGCTCAATGTATAGGTGGAGGCCAGTGATGAGTGGTAACTCATAGGGGTCTGTTTTGGGACTGGTGCTCTTCAACATCTTTATAAATAACCTGGAGAGTGGGATTGAGTGCACCCCCAGAAAGTTTACAGATGAGTGGTGCAACTGATACAACAGAAGGAAAGGATGCCATTCAAAGGGACTTGGACAAATTTGAAAAGCGAGCCCACTGGAATCTAATGAGATTCAATAAGGTCAAATGCACGGTGTTGCACTTGGGTTGCAGCAATCCCAGATACATGCAGAAACTGGGAGAAGAACTAATTGAGGGCACCGTCCTGTGGAGAAGGACATGGGGGTTCTGGTGGATGACAAGCTGGACATGAGCCAGCAGAGTGCTCTTGCAGCCTGGAAGGCCAGCTGCATCCTAGGCTGCACCAAAACAAGAGTCACCAGCAGGGCAAGGGAGGTGACTGTCCTCCTCTATTCTGCCCCTGTGAGGTTCCATCTGGAGTACTGCATCCATGGAGCTGCTGAAATAGATCCGGAGGAGGGCCACAGAGATGATCAGAGGGCTGGAGCACACTTCTTATGAAGAAATGCTGAGGGAGTCGAGCTCATTTAGCTTGGGCAAGGCTCCAGTGAAACCTCGTTATGGAGTTCCAATACTTAGAGGGAGCTTATAAACAGGATAGGGACTGACATTTTACATGGGTAGATAGTGATGAGGCAATGGGGAATGACTTTAAACTAAATGAGGGGAGATTTAATTTAGATGTTAGAAATTCTTTACTCAAGAGGGCAGTGAGGTACCGGCACTGGCTGCCCAGAGAAGCTGTGGGTGCCCCATTGCTGGAGGTATTCAAGGCCAGGTTCAATGGGGCCCTGTCCATGGCAGAGGGTTGGAACTGGATGATCTCTAATGTCTCTTCCAATCCAAACCGTTCTATGATTCTATGAAAATCATGTCTTTCCTTTTCCTAGCTATGATCTTCAGTAAGGGATTTTTCTGTTCTTATTATTGCTGTTTTAAGGAAAACAAAACAAAACCTATCTAGGAGAAGTAACAGGGAAATTCACTATGTCACATCTAAAAAGAGTGTCATTCAAGATGCTTTGAGTTGTATACTCTCACCTCAACAATATTATAAAAATCAGTCATCCCCTTAGAAAAACTTGATCCTTACAATAAATACTAAAGTCAGGATGTAGGAGGAATTGATGACTGCAAATTAGGATTATTTATTTATTTGTTTGGTAGCTTCATTTTTCTTTTCCTTTCCTCACTTCTTCCTTTCCCTCTTTTACTCTCCCCACCTCATACTCTTCCCTTTCCTGGTATTTCTCTCCCTCAGTTCAAACACCAGTAAGGCACCAGCCATCAAGCTGCTGGATACAATATGTTTTCAGACTACGTTAGTGCCGTGCACCAGACCATGCACTGCCTGTGATTCTATGACAGGTCAGGGTCAATTCTTCTCACCAAGACCTTCAGTCAATAGCATCCAGAAAGCTCTCCCAGCTGGAGAGACCCAAACCAGCATCAGTTGACCTCTCCCTCTTCTCAGCAGTCCATCATATCTATGGAGTTGTAGTGACAGAAACATACAGGCAAAGCCACATCTGGGCAATGGCTAGTCACTGGCTGTTGATGCTGCAGGGATAAGGATGGAAGGTCTAATCCAGCACAAACAAACAGATTAGATTTGGCTGAGCTGAATGCCATTTCCATGCATTTTTTTCCCTATCAGATTTCTCTACTTTCTCTTTTCTCCAGCCTGTCCAATTTGTTCATGCTGGCTGCTTAAGCCACTTTTCCCAGTAGCTCACCTAGCAGTTCATTCCCCCCATGATACATACAAGGATGTATCAGCACATGCCTCCTCCCAGCCCAGCTCTACTGCTGGCTTCCTCAGGGTGCAGCCCCACTCCTTTCAGCCACATCTTTCTACATAAAACTGACTATAATACATATTTGCAGCAGGTAAAAAAATAATAATCTTTGGTAGAAAGATCAGAAAGGAACAACCACCAAAACTAAATAATGATCACAGTAAAGTACTATTGATAAAGAAAAACTAATCCCATGGAAAGAGTATAGCTATCGGTTACTTAAGCTTTATAATCAGTTCATACTTTTGAAACAGCATAAAGGGGCTCAACGTAATAGAAAATCCATAATTCCAATATCCCCACAAACTTTCTTCAGTCTACAATATATTTCCTAACCTACCATCCTATTCAGCTTTCTGCATTCATCACTTACCTCTGCTCCATGTTTTGTCCTCCATGGCTCTCACAGTCATTCTATTCCTCACTTCAACCACTGTTACATTTTTTGATCCACCAATGGCACCTCTCGGCTCATTTGCATTCACACTGTTAGGTATCTGCTTTTAAATCTTAAAAGCATGGAGAATATGAACCACAAGTAGTGAAGCCTTGTTCTAATCCTTTACACCATCATCCAAAAATCAATAAGCATTTTTTGAAAGTGTAAACACCACTGTTTTCTTCTTCACTCTTTGCCTTATTCTCCTCATCAGAAAGATGGAGATGCACCTTCTCTGTTTCACAGAGCCAGAAGGTTTAATTATTTATTGTATTTAAAGTATTTCCAGCTCTCAAGTGATGGAAGCTCCAGGAGTTGAGATTATTATTATTGCTTTCCACTGCACTTCCCCAAAGGCAGTAATGTCTTCTTGTGAGATCATACCCAACATTACCCACAGGATCCCAAGAGAGTGTATTAAAACCCGTCTGTCCAAGATCTTCAGGACAATAAATCCTAGCTTAGCTAGCAGCAGAGAGAAAGGAATCACTGTAATACCACAAATAGTCATGGTTTCCAAGCAAAATCCCTGATATTCAATATCAACTTTGCCATATTAAGTCAAACTGCAAAATACCGCTTAACAGTAGTTTCTGACAAAACAACACATTGTCAGCAAATGCCAGTTTGTTAAGCCCGTTTCTCATGAAAATATCTCAGCTCCTGGTACGTTTTCACCAAAGCAGCTTTCTGGCCAAGAGCAAGAGCAATGCTGAGCTATGGAGAGTGAGGCAGAGCTACAGTGGGCAACCAGCCTCTGGGGTTGGGCTGGAGGTGTGGCACTTTGGAGCAGCAGGTGCCATCCTTCTGGCAATTTTAATCCACACCTGAAAATCTCCTGTTTTATCAAGGTATTTGCCTGTGGGTCTGCCATGAATCCAAGGAATCTGGCTCCTGCAGCTCCTGGACTATGGAAACATATGGCCCAGCTCGGTATTAATTCACTTACAGAATCTCAAAGTACAAGATCTAGCAGTGCATCTCAGAAGCGGAGATCCTCATACCCTGGTTTAACAGATCTGGGGAAGGTACCAGAGCAGAGTCACTCAGCTCATATTATATACCCAGGAAGTCCTGTAAACCCCGATTCCCTCCTAGACAGAAAGCCTGTCCTTACACCAGGGAGCCCAGAGACTCAGCATCCTGGCTGGGGCTATGGTGTCAGAGGCACCAGAAATATGGGATTGACAGAGAAATCTTCCGACAAGATTCTGAGGGCTACAGCCTCAGACTAGGCCATGAGTGAAAGCATCCTATGCTGCAAACTCTATGAAGTTCTGGCAGCTGAGAGAGGAAACCAATAGGTTTAGTGGCAACCACATTCAAATCACACTCCTTTCACACTCAGAGCAGTCCTTGTAGGAATACAGCTTCCTGAAGACAGAAACTCAAGCCTGGTTGCCATACCAGGGGTCAGCTTAGAGCTGCTGTTTACCCCGAGAGTCATTTCTGGATGGGGTCGGAGTCACCACTCAGCCAGAAGAGGTAGGTTTAATGGATATGGTGGCAAAGCTGTCTTCACACTGCATGTTCTGAAGCATTGGAGTAGTACTGAATCCTGTCTGGTGAAGAGTTTTTGTACAAACCTTAGGTTGCAGTGCCATGCAAGCACTACAGTTACATCACTCAGTCCACAAGAGGCTGTACAACCTTTACCTAGGTCTCACCTTTGCTTGTAAATGACAGTACCAATATTGACATCCTGAGCAGCCAAAGATTGCAATCTTGCGAGTATCACCCAGCTCCTACAATGGAGTGGGGAAAGCACACCATGTTGCCTGCATGAACTGCCTCTCCAAAGTTTGTCATGAGTACCAGTTGTCCCCTCACAGCATCCTGGAGTTTACCATTTCTCCTTCTCATAGCAGCTTTAGCACTTCTGCAGGGTACATCCATACCACAGGGCTGAACTGCAAGGTCACGGCACAGCTCTCATTGACTGCATCAAGAGCAGCACTGACTAGGCATGCACACACTGGAGCAAGCTGAGACAGACGTTCCCTCTGCTTGGAGACAGATTTCTCATAGGTTCCATGCAAGAGGGAAAAAAATATAATCTGCCCTTGGATGCGATGCCTCTCTGACACAGTTCCTGCTTTGGCGTACCATTAGGAAGACACTGACAGGAGCTCTTTTCAAAACCAGGAGGTGTTTTTCCCCATGAAGTTGCATGGATTTATAAATATAAGGATGCCCAAGTACATTAGAATCCATAGAGTCTTTTGCATGTACCTGTTTCTGTGTACCTCTGTGCCAAAAGGGAATGTGAAGTCTCTGCGATCTGATCTGGAAATGTTCAAAACACATTTTTCATGGGTTTTAACACCTTTCTGAGGCATTAGGTAACATGAAAGGGATCAATCACTCCCCACATCTTTGTCTCGGGAGATAGAGAAAGAGAGAGAGAGAGAGAGAAAAGCTGGAACAAGCAAGCCAGCATGCATTATCACCTGGCTGTGCTGCCCTGGAATGCTCTCAGATCCCTTTCCTCTGGTTTGTACTTATCTTTTGAGCCTACAAACCTCCTGGGATCTTATATTCCCTCCCACACCTAGCACAGTCCTGTTACCACCCCCATCCAGAGGCTGGGAATACTGCAACAAGACTAAAAGCAACACGCACATATGACTCCTTTCCTAACTAAAGGGATCACAGGACATACCAGACCATGGCTGATCTCCTGGCCCTGGAGCTGAGTTGAGCTGGTGGCTAGCTGTGCAGCCCCTCCAGCCAATCCATTTACCCAAGCTGATCTGACATATGGCTAAGGAACTGTCCTCTCCAGATCCACCTACCTTAAAGCTTCCTCCACTACTTAAAATATTATTTATTTATGAAAAGCAATGGGCTAAAAGTATATATACATATTAAAAAAAAAATTCAGGTGGCCTGCCATTAAGGAAAGAAAAGCACTCAGGCGGTGCACAGACTCCCCAAGGGAGGTGCCCAGGCCTGAGTTACTGCCAAGATAACATCTGCAGGGAAATAAGCCACCAGATGCACAGGAATGGAGTGGAAAGTCCAGAGCAATGAGAAAAAAAAGAGAAAAAGAAAACAAGAAATGGAGCAGGCTGTTTTGCCCATAGTTATTGCACTTTACAGAATTCACAGGTGTCTTTCACTCTTCTTTTGCTGAAGCAGCTTCCCAAGTGCCCCAGTATCTGCTTCAGATCATCAGGCCTGCCATACCCCATTCCAGCCTATAAGGTTTAGTGACTATCACAGCAGAGCAACAAAGAGGCATCTTTCCATAGCCACTCTGACCTGATGGGCACGCTCTCCTCTTCCTTCTGCTTAAATGGTCACCTGGTGCAACAGCAACGTTGGTATGAACAGAGAATCCATCCCACACCAACAGAAACGTGAAGAGCATGATGCTTCACCGGATGGCTGGAGATTTGTTACAATAGGAAGAGAAACCCTCATGGAAAACTTGTCACTAGCACTAGTAGAAGTCTCCTGGACTGGCTATACAGGACCTATGGAGCAGTCAGCACTGGGCACCAGAGGTGAGGACACAGGGGTGTGGAGCAGCAGTCACACAGGCAGTAAGAATCACAGGCCTTCTTTGCCAGGCTGCTGGGTGCACCAGCAGCCCTGGGGCTACAAAGACACATTCAGGCAGGGAGAATGTTTTATAACAAGAATAGAAAAAAAGATGCATATACCAGCAAAGGAAGTAGGATAATGAGTCAAACCATATGAACAACATTAGAACACTTCAAGCAATAGGTGAAAGTAGGAGAGCAAGCTCTCAAGAGGGCTCTGCAACATAAGATATGCAGAGCACAAGCCTATGGAGATCACTAGACCAGTAGACTACCTCTCCATCCCAGTATCAGCTCAGAACCACTGCTAGCACTGGTGTTCATCCTGGTTTCAAACAGCTCCTCTAAAGGGCCACTACCTTAGGCACCACACCTGAAAATTCATATGACTGCCAGGCAACTGTACTTTGTCCACATGAAACCTTTGGCTGTCCAACATACTGTAGGAATCAGTGGAAGGTCCCTGCACCTTTGTACTGCTTTCTGAGTTCCATCAGACAGCACTGCGCCAGCATGGAAAATACAATCACACAGAAACCTCAACTAGAGGTATCTTTGTTTTTTCTTCCCCCACACAACTTGATTGGATTTCTGTTCTTGATAGTCTTGATCAACCAAGGGTTTCTGCCAGTTGCATCATCGCAGCTGACACAGACATCTGCTGCAAGACCACAGCTAGTGAAACAAGGCAACCCCATGGGGATGGATGACCATCATTGGATGACTGAGCCCATTGCTTCTTCTCCTGAAAATGATTTCAGTCCAGAAATGGACTGAAAGAGGTGACCCAACAGTAACAGCACCAAACCAGCTGATACATGAAGAGCTGCACAATGGAAAGTGGAATGAAAGAGAGGGTTTTCTTTTCCTTGTCCTCAGGGTGCTTGCCTTGCTCAAGGGTGACCACTGCCCAAAAGAGACCAGCAGCCTGCTCTGGTCACAGGAGCTTTTCTGAGGAGGTGGGAATACCATTGGTGCCTCCATTCCTTGACCACATGCTGACAACCATTCCAGCTGCTGTTCTCATGGACTCGAGGATCAAAGAGAGGAAAAGTCAAGGGGGAGGAGACAGCAGGGCAAAGAAAGCAAAGCTAAGAGTAAAGGTGAAAAGTCAGAGGGGCAGTGAAAATAGGAGATAAAGACAAGAGACATAGCAGAGAGGCAGTTGCTTTGCAAGCTGTAGCTAAAAATCTCCCAACGTTTACAGCAAATGATGCATGAAAACACACTGTCAGGAATGTGATGCCCAGAACCTATTGCTACTAAATATTTAATCTGATTGGCAGGGAGCCGTTAAAGCTTCACCGTCGGGATTGCAGGCTTCTACAGAGCAACAGGTAAAGCAAATACATCAACATGTGGTGAGTGATTCACCTTGGCTGCCATCAGCCTTCCCAACCTGCAGCACCACGCAGGAAAAAAATTGTTGACAGATATTAAAAAGGAGCAGAAAGGGGGTACAGGAATGATACAGTTCACGTACTTTGGTTCCGCTGCAAGCTTAGAGACACATGGAAGGTGGGTGTAATGAGTGTGTTCTTCAGCAATGACAAGATGCTGCTCAGAGATCTCATACAATGCAGTTCATGCCTCTCTAGCACTGTAAAGTCCCAGAGCAGCATGGTCACACTGACGCTGAAGCTCTAATGGCCTGCGCTTCTCCACATGTAATCCCTGAAGCCAATCTGGAGTAAACTAACGGTTGCCTCCAGCAATCAGCTGCCGTCTGTCGGGTAGGAAGCAGGTCAGAACGTCCTACATTCTTGCCACCTAATGCCAGCACATGCCAGCAAAGCAGCGCTGGTGGAATGCATGCAGGTAGGGAGCTGTTGGGGGCAGGAAGCATCATTTGCACATAGTGCAGTACACCAAGGGGACAGCCAGCTGCTAGCAGGGGCACATGTGTGTGCATTTGCACACCCACTGCAGCTCCTGCTCACACAGCCTCCACAGTGGCTGCATTGGCAGTAGCTCTGCTATCCTATACAGACTCATTTCTAGAATGAAGTTTTCACTATTTCTAAATATAGCGTAACATTTTAAGCTTTACAAAGTAGATTGCATATAGAGATACCCAGACCACATTCTCCACCATCACCCAGCACACCAGCAACACAGGTGTAGTACTTTGTAAAGACCCTACAAGGGCAGACATTGCATTGGTACTGATAAGTCATGAGCTGTGCAAATCCAGCAGCTTCCTTCCAAAACATAATAGATATACTTATAGATAGTTGAAAACATAAAAAGTCATTACAAAAATGCGGGGAAAAACAATATATTGTACGCTTGTTCCACAGAGAACAACAAAATGTGACTGTAACCAAAATCCCATATCATGCAGGACATGTGCAGATCTAACACTGGCTGCTGAGTCTGAGGAGCCTGGGATGTGGATTTTGAAAGTAACAGCACTGGTGGTAATATCCCCAGGCTTAGAGCTTGCCGGACCAGGGACTCATCACAGAACAGTATTCACCAGCACAAATCCCTCATCATAGTTCCCTGTCTGTATTTCTGGTTGCTACTCTGTCCCTGTCACAGCTGTTCAAGGAGCTGATTTCATCAGCATATGCTTTGTGAAGTGCTTTTTTGTTCTTCATTTCTTTTACTAAGTGCAAAATCAGTGAAGAATGCCAAGGATAGAGTTCTGAAAGTCAAGACCAAGTAAAAAGTACTTATTTATGGCATCATCAGCTCCAAAGTCCCACAGACCTCTCCAACACAAAAGAAAGAGCAACTGCAGAACACAGTCATGGTGTGCACACCCATCACTCCAACCCACAGATGAACACGTACTGGGTGACTTGGGCACTGACAAACCTCGATGCCATGGCTTTACGCACAGCCACCCCCAGCTTTCACTGCTCACTGAAGGCTGCTGCCTGCAGCTGAAGGGGCATGAGGAGAGGTGTCTGCATTGCAGCCACACCACTCGATGGTCTGACAGGCTGTCTGTAGCCAGCAGCAGCAACGGTGGGCTTGCACAAAACCACCAGGGCACTGAACTACTTCAGGAAGTAACTGCTGGGACAGGGAAAAGAAATGCGTTTAATGACCATAGCTGTTTACTAACTAAATAAGAGTCACAAATAATCCAGGGAGAAGTCAAATATGGGATCGCTCTGACCTGTCTCCTATCCACACCACAAGCTTAGTCTTCTCTGTAAGACAGCATGACCCCACCTGCCTGCAGCATTTCAGCTTTTGCCTTCAAAAGGTGTTCTGAGTTTACAGCAAAAACCTGTTTCTCTGATCCTGAGACTCTGTGACCCTTTGAACTCCTTAAAATTGCCCAGGAACTAGCAGTGTCATTGGGACACAGTTGCTGTCACACATGGACCTAAGCTGAAACATTTATTTTACAAACAGCCTTCCAATCGGAAATCACAAAAGAATAAATTCATGATGTTCTTCACATCAGGCTTACAGAGCTCTCTACCCAGAGAAACTGGAACCACCAGCTGAGAGGCTGTGCAGATGCACAGCTCTTCTTCTCATCCCCACCTCTTTATTCCCTCAGAGATGCCCTACTGCTCACTCTTAAAAGCAGCTCATGAAATTAATGTTTCCAGGTGTGCAATATCCTCCTGGTGTCTGAAAATGGACCATCTCCGAGAAAACATGCAGGGTGTCTTGGATAAAACTTGATAAGAAACCATGAGAATAGCTTTTGTTTCTTGATATTTTCCTGGGCTTGTCAAAATGAGAAGATATAATACTGCACAAGGACTAAAAAAAAAAAAAAAACACCTAATTAAGTTAATTCATACCTCAAAAAAGGTCTACAACAAAAAGGAAAAAAAAAAACAAACACCAGCTAATCCATGCTCTGCTAGAACTAGCTTCTTATTTTTTAATATGCTTGGTTGTTTCGTGTATTTCTCAGTGTGTATTTCTCTCCACTGCATAAGGAAGCATTGAAACAGATAAATCACCAAAAGAAAAAAGAAAAAAAAAGAAAATACAATTAAGCACAAGCATTAGCCAACAAGTCCTAAACAAATAACCTGCAAAACAAAAGTACCACATCACTGGCTTGTTTACAAGCCCAAAAGCCCTTTAAATACTCTGAAATCACAGAAATTAGATGAGCTCTCTGTGTCAGAGCAGCTGTTTTGCCCCTCCACCCCCACCCCCCCTTGCTAAAATGAGATTGACTTCCCGATGCCAGTGTCATCCCCTGGTAAGCGGGTGTCTAATGTCACCCTAGTATCTACAGTCATGCAATTCCCACACACCCTTGCAGCCTCCTTCCACCCAACACTTTGCCTTCTCCGTCATGCAAATGTGAATTTTCTCAGCTTCAGCTAAGGGCCCACTTACTTCCAGATCTGTCCTTGGTAGCTAAAGAGAATAATTGGCCCCTGTCCTCTTTTTATAGCAGTCCTTTTCAGATTGCCGACAGCCAGGTTTCCACCCACAGCTGTCATTCCCCAGGCCAGAATGCACCAGGCTCTCTCTGCCTTTCTTACAGGTGCCTGATGGCATTCACCCCTACCCCTTTGCTTGCACCCCTCCAGCCCCTAAAAGCCCTCCAAGCTTTTATTAAAGCAACCACACCCCAATGTGAATGCAGCACTGCGTGATCACAGTCAAAAGGACGTGCGGGCAGTTTTTCCCCATATCCTGCAAATCAGATGGGAGGACTGCTGTGGGAACACCGCATCCCTTCCCCTCCTCTACTGACAAATTTGAGATGTTTCTCCGAGCAAAGATCCCAGGGCTGCTTTCGTTCAGGGAGAGCCATCGCTTCCCACGGAGCAGCGGCGCTTTCCGTTTCCCAGCAGGGACGGCGCTGTCCGTTCAGCACTCCTGGCGATCGCTCTCCTATCGTTTCCTTACGGCTCCTTCTCCTCCGGTCCCGCTCATCCTTCGCACAGCGCAACCCGGGCATCGAACCAGCAGTGCTCCACAATTCTTCGCATTCTCCCTCCCTTCACTGTTTACATTCTTAAGCACACACTTTAAGGCAGTCATCACATCTCCCTTTTAATTGTCATTTGGCCAAGCTAAATGTAATTAGTTTCTTTAATCTCCCCTCTTAGATCAATCCCTCCAGCATCTTAATCATTTTTGTTGCTTCACTGAATTTGTTCTAATTTGCTGCCATCTTTGGGGCACTGAGTTCTCCAGAAATGAACTCGATAGCAGAGGTACACTCAGACCAGGCAGATGAAGAAAATACTAATAGAAACATGCAGAAAATACTTCTTTGCTCCAAGATGTAACAGTTCTGTTTATGCAATCCAGAAACCACATCTGCTGCTTTGCTGCCGCATTGTATTGTGAGCCCATATCTCATCTACTCACCAGTGTAACCCTGTCGTCATTTCTGGCATTACTGCTTTCCAGGGGTGTACCTTTCGTCTCTGCTTTCTTTACAAGTGCAATCTGATTTTAACTCCTACTATTCAATTTATTATCCACTCTGCTAATCCCCAAATCCTATTCTGAGGTATGACTGCTTAGCCAGCTATATATCTCAAATCTCTTTGATTTCCAATGAAAATGCTCTCACAAAGGAAAGTCACAGAGTTTGTCATCAGAGTTAAGTCAAGACACATCCCTAAATTCACAAGACATTATGGGTTTCTCACACACCACTCCTCAGCTCGTCAATGAAAACTGCCATAGGGTTTTCAGATGCTGCATCTGGGCTTTGGGAGCCTATCAGCCTTGTGTTGCCACGTTATGGTTTTGTATCAGGCCCCACTGCTTACAGAGAAAATGGTGACTCCTGGAGAGCCATGCAAAGCCCTTAGTGCAGCTGCAAGGACTGGGCAGCCTATGGGTTAATCATCACCCAAATGTGCCACTGCCATGGAGAAACACTGCCTTCCACAGTATACACCCTCAAAGCAGCACAGCATCTTCAATTCCTGACGAGTGCTCTTGAGGCTCCCCTTTCTCCTTCATCCCAAAGACTGGGGTTGAAGGCATCTCCAAAGACATCACATTTGCACACATCACCCCAGATGCTGCCCAAGAACAGGGGAGTGAACAGAATCACAGGGGTTGGAAGGGACTGCTGGAAATCACACAGTCAATTCCACCTGCTGAAGTAGGTTCCCTACAGTAGGTTACAGAGGAAAGATCCAGGTAAGGTTTGAATACCTCCAGAGAAGACAACTCCACAACCTCTCTAGGCAGTCTGTTCCAATACAGGAGCCAGGTACAAATGAAACTTTCTAGGATTCAGAAGAGAAAAGCCTTCCCACTTCTCCAAACTCTGTTCCTCTAAAATCTCTAGATCTCATTCCTCCTCCCACTCTAGACACCAGAGTATCCAACAACAACAAACTAGTTCAAGGGCACTGAGGTAGAAACAGGCAACTTAGCGCACCAGCCCCAGCTATTCCCATTGCCTGCAATGGCACTACAGGGCTGTCCTGACCTCAAGCAGGCAGTAATGCCACCAAACTCAGTTTGTCCAGCCTGAAGGGAGTGAGAAAAGATGATGGAGAAGCAAGGAGAAGGTGGAACAATTCAGGGTCAGAGGTGGATGGAGAGCCCACCCCCAGCAGCACTGATGCATCACCTCTGCAGCTGTTCAGCACAGTGGGGGAGACAGTGCTCAGCACAACCCTGCTTCCTCTGGCCACAAGGCAGCTGCAGCTCAGCTGTTTCTAAATGAGGCTGGGGTTGGGGGGGGAGGGAGGAGGGAGCAGAGGGAGGAAGGGTGGTCCTTGCTGCTGCCCCTCTCCTCTGGGCCCGAGGTGCAGGGAGACCTCTATCCACTTTGAGAATGTAGCACCAGCCTTTTCCACCCCACAAAACTGGGGAAAATAAAGCACTGTCAACTCTCCCTCCTGCCTTCTCCCATGAACACGTACTGGTAGTGCAGGGAAATTTATAACCCAGTTCTCTCAGTCCCTCATGGTCCAGGCTTTCCCAGGATCAGAGTGCAATTTACTAGTAGTGAAAGCCCAAGGAGGTGCATAAATCTGCCACCACCTCTTCTCATGACCCATGTCAGCCCAATTCCTCCTGATCTGCAGCAGGAGAAGGTCTTTTGCTTAATTTCTCAGTCTTATCTGCCAAGAGAAAGGAGTGAGGGAAGAGACTCAGCACAACTCAAATCACTTGAAAAGCTGCAGAGCGTGTGAATTGGCTGGATTTATGATAGCATTTAGCACCACCACAAAGATCTTAGCTACAAATAACAGAATCCATTTCAGAAGAGGGAAGATGAAGTGGACAGGACAAAGGTACAAAGCTACAAAGAGTACCGATTCCTTGGATGTTTGAAAGTACAAAATGGCACATATGCATGTACACATCACTCTCAGCTCTACAGTTTGCACTTATGTGAAGATAGTGGGTCCTCTTTGGAGGAGGTTAGCTCAGAGGAACTATGGATACTTTTAGCCCAGAAGAGAGACTAGACCTATGCATACATCTAGAGAAGAGGAACTCCAGCCAATGTACCTGATTGTGTCTACTGGCACAGACCAAGGATGGGCACTTAATGCCAAATGCTGATCAGCATATACTAGACCAGCTCAGTCAGGATGGAGAAGGTCAGCTTGGCTTCAGCCTCTTGGTAGCTGACTATGGCCAAGAAAAATCTTAGCACAGCTCTTACCATCCTGCTCTAGCAAGCAATGAAAAAACTCTCAGTTACAACTTCCCTAAGCCCTCTGGTTTTGCACCAAAGAACTCCATACAGTCAGTGCACTGCAAGTAGCGCTTGAGGTTGCACAGCTATTCCCACTATGTTTTTATGCTTACTGATATGAATGTACATATAATGCCTCATTTCCAGCTAGGTTAAGAGGCACAACTTAAACTGCTGCTTCTAAATGAAATTTGCCCTCTCTGCACTGCTATGCTGCCCTTTCACTGAGTGGACTATCTCTAGGTGTTTTTATCCAAGTTAAACATGTCTTTAGCTGGTGTAATAAGTGTGTCATTTCAGTAATGCCACAGTTTGAGTCTTTTGTATATAAACCTCTCTAAACCACAGGCAATACCTAAAGAACGTGTAAGTTATCCAGGAGCACTGGACCAAACACTTTCTGCCATTTTCTTTAAATTCATTGAATATTCATACATCCTATAAGAAAGAAGATAAGTTTTAAATGAAATCCAGGTCTTTAACCGTTTCTTTTTCGCTCCTTCTGGATGTCTGATGGTAAAATCAAGTTCTATTGATTTTTCAGCAAGCTTTGTTTTGCAATTTTTAAAACACTTTCTTATATTACTCTTTCAAATTCATTCAGATTATAAGAAAATACCATTAAGCTGCTTTAAAAGTCTCAATTTCTATTCAAATGAAAAAAACAGAGATGCCAAATGCAGCTATTTTATGCAGTTCTTACCAGAGAGTCATTGATTTTTCTCCTCCAGACATAGTCCATGAGGATTTGGGGAAGGAAACATGACACAACTTAATCTTATCCCCACACTGAATCTCAACCAGATTCTATACTTACTGCCATTTTATTCTGCAGGAAAAGCAATACATTAGGGTGTCCTGAAAATACCTGAAAATTTATACAGCAAAAGAAACACTGATGAATCGGTTGGTATTGCTAAATATCATGTCATTTAATGCTTCAAAAAAAAGGAAATCATCAAATGCAAACACAAAAAGTAGCAGCCACTGTATGTAGGTAACATGAAGAATTTATACAGCATTCATTATAGGCATCAAAATAACAACCTAGACAGTACCTCCATAGCTAAGATGCTCTTCAGATGAAAAAAGAAAAACAAGCTTATAAACAATAATATTTTGAAATGAAGCTGATTAAAAATAAAATAAAGTAATTACATCTAGTACCACAGAGACATCCAAAATTGGCCCAGTCCTCAGGAGAGCCAATGCTAGGATTCTGTCCAACTTCAAAGGGACACCAGGTCCCATTTCTGATCTGCAGCTAAACACTTGTGTAGGTACACATCACAATTTGTTCTGCCACAGTTGACGAACTACGCTATTAAGGAAGACAATTAATTCAGAGAAGATGCATGGACATCTGTATTAGCCTTTGCACTTAAGAAGTTCCAGTTAGACAGCTAGGGCAAACTTTAGCTCCGTTTGAGCTTTTCTGTTTCTGTTTCATTTCATTTTTATGCTTCATCGTGCAAGCAATATTTCTTATTAAACATCTGCCTTGGTAGAAATGGGCACCACCTCTAAATTTATGCAGACAGACATGTACAAAGATGCATGATTAAATGCTGTTCTTACACCAATTCTCTCCTGGAAAGCATTGGCTATAGATGGAAGTAAACCCTGGCCATCCCTCCTTAACCTGCAGCATCCTGAGTGACAGTTCTCTGCCAGGCGCCAAGGACCAGCCCTATGATACCTGGTCATGTTAAGGAAGCTCTTCTGCCAACTTGCTACTCTATGGCTTGAAATCGAGGACTGAGGAGTCCAGAAATAATGTAGGGGCTGTGTGGACTGAATCAGCTACATGGATATCATTGTTTCTTGCAAATTCAAATCACATTTGGGAACCATTTACACCAGAATGAGATCGGGTAACCTCCAGACCTTTGCGTTCAAAAAGAGATGGACTATCAAGTAGCCAATTTTCCTACAGTGAAAAAACTAAACGGCAGACAGCCCAGGATCAGGAGACTGTGTTCCTCCTAGCTCCTGACTGTTCCAAACTGAGTGATGCAAGGACAGTACAGTTTCTGTCTCTTCCAGCCCCCATCTAGAACATCCTTAGCATGTACACACACACACAGGACAAACTATTGACTTAAAGAACTTTAGGAAGCTCATCTATATAGGTTACCTTTGTCATCAAGAGAGAGATAGCTTCTCCAAAAGGGAACCTGGAGCACATCCACTGGGCTTCTGCTCTTCAAAGGAACTCCCTCTTTCTCCACTGACTCAGTGGAGATCCTCTGGAAGCAAGTCCCCCACAGCTAGTGTTAGCTTTTGCAAACACTTTCCCTCTCCATATAGAAGTCAAACATCTCACCAAGCTTATAAAAGCCAGTGTATAGCGAACGACAAGAGGGGATACACCAAGGGATACAAACTGCAGGAATGAAAATCCCAAGTGATTTTAAAGATCTAGAGACAACTCTAAAGAGCTGCCTGCACATCACAGAAAATTCTTCAATAACTCCAGTTTCCTGTCACAGAGTCTCTGTAGTTCTCATCCCTCATTCTTTGTTTAAGAGCAATTGCTTGAGGATCAGGTCCCATAGGAATTCACCTCCTCCTATCACATTTTCTCCCACCTGGAGTTAGCACTAGAGCTGGATGTAAAAAGAAACATCTTTCTGTCACTGGGAAATATAAATCTATCCAAAGCAGAACAAGAAGAAACCTTCACTGCTAGTTTGGAGGAATAATTAGCTCCTGGGTCTCCCATATCTCAGAGGACTCCACAGCCTCTGGGCTATGGAAACTGCTTCTCCATTTCTTTCATGCTTAAGTCATTTTCCTTTATATAAAGTAATTACTTTATACCAGGCCAAAGAAACAGAATACCTCCACAGCCCAGTCGTTAGAGCACTCCCACTCCAGCACAATGAATAGGCATTTATATAAAGTAGAACGGCTCCAACTGGAAAAGCTCCAACTGAGAAAGCATTACTGCAGAGGACCCAGGAGCCCAGGCCCTCATGCTGACTAGAACAAGTCCCCACTCCAAGGTACGCAGAACAGGAATGCGTCACCCAAAACCTAGTTACTTTTCTGCTTACTGATCAAGTTAATTTCAGCTCAGAACTAGCAAGATCTATGCAATTGATATTTATTTTGGTGGGGCAATCAATCCATTTCCTGGTACATTTGCTCCATTACAAATCTCTCCTGTCAAAAACCTTAATCACCACCTCTGACATCATAAGCTGAAATCAGGGCTCTTTCCAACAAGCGGTGATCAAGGAACAGCCAGAACACGATTTCAACTTAACGTCCTAACAGAGAAGTGTGAGAGAAATTAGGTGAGGTATGCTGCTAACCAACAATGATCTCCTATCGTGTCCCTCCTAGTTTCTGATATATATGTATATATTTATATATATATATAGAGAGAGAGAGAGATAGAGAGAGAGAGAGACATCAATGCATTGCACAGAGTTGCTCAAGTCAGATGCCTGCTGTGGGCACACAGCTCCTGCTTCAGAGCGTGCTGAGGCACAGGCATTCGGCTCCTGCTAAGTTCTCCGGTCTCTGTGGTTCAAAGAGCCTTTTAGCCCCATTGCTTTCCATTGAAATCATTCAAATTAAAAGGGGATGAAGCATGAGTCTTAACAGTTCTCTCTGAATCCCTGGTTTG
This sequence comes from Gallus gallus, assembly GCF_016699485.2. Classification (NCBI taxonomy): domain Eukaryota; kingdom Metazoa; phylum Chordata; class Aves; order Galliformes; family Phasianidae; genus Gallus; species Gallus gallus. Next base: position 48,701,319 of record NC_052532.1, read on the forward strand.
AAAGTTCACAAAACTTCCAAACCAGAGATTCAGAGAGCCTTCTGTGAGAGTCACTGTCTTTCAAAGCAGCCATCCCACAGCTATCTTATTTTTCTAAGCTACTTAGCTTTTATCTCCTCCTGTTTAGCACACGGGCCCTCCATCACATAATGAAACGATCATAATGTCGTTTCCAAGATCCCATTTATGCTTCTGTGGCATTTACCACTTTGCTACTTCCAGAAGGAGATTTAAAAGCTTCCTCCTAGCGTACTTGAATATGTGGTACCTCAGATCACATCCAAGCTGCTTTTATACTTCAACTTTCAAGGTTTCAGGACACTAACTTTGCAATTTTGATTATACATGTGGGTCACTCCAAAAGTAACGCCTCCTATTTATTTCCATGGAAACTACACCAGTTACAAAGAGCACAGTAACACTATTTGATACAGCAAATTCTCAGCTACAGAACAGTATTTTTCAACACAGGCACCACCATTAGCTATGCTTTTTCACCAACAATGCACGAGAGCCTGCATGACACACTCATAAAAATCAGCACCAGTAGAGGTGACCCACTGTCATCACTGCTGAAATGCACCATCCACCACCACACTATGCAACATCCGCTATTTGGTCTCCATAAACATTTGGTGAGTGTCAATGAATGCCAGCGAGTGCCATTTTTTCCACATGGAGTGACTCAGCGACAAAGCTTTGCTTCATGCATGCTTCCATGTCAGACGCCATTTTGTCAGAATGCCCCTCTGCTGCCATCTGTCACACTGTAACAAAATGTAATGGGATATTTCAGGGAGGTTAGACCTCTACTACCAACCTCACCATCACCTGCCTCTGACACTGTGGGCCAACATCACAAAATAGAAGGCATTAGTTTTCCAGCAGGTCCTCAGCTAATATTTGCTTCTTCAGTAATAAATTTGAGGAAAATTTCAAGGTGCACCGAAAATGTGAAGCACTGGAGAGGAGAGACAAAGAGAACAGATTATGTCATCCTGTCGCTTTCATTAGCCTCTCCCTTGGGGATTGTCAGGCTCTGATGTTTCAGCCTGACTCTGCTGAAACACGTCTGACATGAGGGAATCTCCCCTGAGATGCTCAGGCCACTGACTACAGCAGGCAGTGACACCAGAGAAATACAGAGGAGAGGGAGGGGCGCAGGGATGTACAAATCCTTCCTCTATGCTTCCCAAGCAAGTGTATGCTTAAGTGCAAGTAGCTGCGAGCTAGTGCACTGTTGCACGTTTCCTTTGCCACAATGCACTTCAAATGCATTTATTATCAGAGTTCAGTGATGAAAATTCACCAGCAAACCAGTCGCATACATTTAATCAATATCCTACGTTACCTGGCACAAAGACATGCAAAGCAGCAACCCTTTCTCCATCCTCCTCCTGGAGCAGCTGTCAGCATACCTACTCCCTTCCACACATCAATGGAGCCACCCTTCTCACCACTCTGACTTCAAAAGCATCTGACCCCAGACACCGAAGATCCAGGATTATCCTCAGAATCAGAGCCAGCTTTAGGCTCCTAGAAGATCTTCCACCATCCACTTCCAGGACCTTATTCCCAGCACGAGATGCTTGTGCAGCAGAGGTCCCGTACAACAGAGGGAAACACAATCCTTTGTCATAGGAGACCACAACAGCAGATTTTGATATTTACCTCTTACCCGTATCCACTGTATCCTGCTCATGGCCAACAGCTGGAGGCAATACACAGTCACAGCTGCCTCCGGATATCATTAGGCTATTATGTCTATCAGCTGAAAACAATTTGCTGTTTATTAGGCAATCAGCTGTGATGTAGGACATGGCAGTTGTGCTAGTAAATTATCAGCAGGTTCATGACACAAAACCTTATCTGTCTCATTTGGCTCCTAGAAATCATCTCATCTTCTGGTCTGTTTAGAAATACTGAATTTCTAATTTTCGTATTGGTTGCCATTTGCAAAATCCTCCAAATTCTTCAGAGGTCATGCTTGACAAGAAATAATAAATACATCCATAAGAAAGAGCTGTGTATTCTAGTTTCTCAACAGTGCATGGCAACCCTACCAAAGAGATTAGAAAAAGAGATGAAAAATAAAACGTTCAATCCGAGTATAATAAAAAAGACAGTTCAACATGTCATTTCTTCCATCTGAGTTTGAGCTTGTCCTAGGTACCAATACAGAAAAAAGTTATGGACTTGATGCTCTGCTTAAAAAAAAAAAAGGGGGGGGGGTGGGTTCTGTACCTCATTACCCCTTTCCACTGATGTGCAGTAGGTTATGAACTGGAATAGGCTTAAGGTCATATAGCACAGTTCTCCAGTGTTGGCCAAATTCACAGTCTCAAAACAGCACCTTCAGCCTTCTCAACTACCTGCAAGACGATCTCTAATGATTCAAAGTGAGGAGACCACTCCCTGAACCTATTAATAAAACCTTCCATTCAAACTCCAACTCTACACAGGTAGTTTCTCCAACTCAGAGCGTAGAGAGACACAGCTGTGGAGAACAGCTTGAATGAAGTGATGATTCTCAGAAACCACTATGCTTACAGATCCCCAGATTCTTAAATTATCCTCCAGAAGCAGTAAAAGTGATGAGGATGAGGCACCTTTAAACTGTAGCTCATTTTGCAAGACAAAAGAATATAATGAAATGGTATGTGTTTTCATGTTCTTCAGCATGCTGTAACATACAACACCTCCCCTTGCAGTATCTGGTTTGGGCACATGACATATTCAGATACTGTGCTGGTGTAAAAACTTGAAAGCAATGGCTACAGATGGGTGAAGTTTCCTACTGAAAGGGACGCAATCTCAGTCTAGAAGAGCCCATATTATTGCAGGATTCAAGGATTGTACCTGCAAGTGCTAAAACATCACTTACACAGAACACGTTTGTAAGTCCGTCCTGCAAAGACTTCTATCCTGGAGTTCTAGTTCTTCCCCAAGTCAGGACATGCTATCGCAAGATACCAGAGATTTGGAAAACTGGACCTCTTTAGGGAGTTTCTGTTTCACACTCCGAGCAGAGCTCAAGCCATGGCACCATTCAACACCATTATACAGACTCCTACATGTACCAAATGAGATTTAAAGCAATGGGGCTAGATCCAATCACGTGGGGAACATTTCCACAAATTGGACTGTCGGTCCCTGTCTTCTGCACTCTAAACAGATTGACCTCATTAACTTTCTTCTAAAGTTGCTTGGTTAGGCACGCAAATATTATGATCTATAGTTCACCTGAGGCAGGCTTTATTAGATACAAACCTGATATTTCAGCATCTACATCCAGCTTTAAATAGCTTCAGTCAGAGCCATCCTGCCACATTTATCAGCATCTTCCGCTATCACCTAAACCATTCTTGCAGTAAACATTTAATTTGATGTTTAATCTCTATTCTCTCTGCTTCATCTTATATTCATTTATTTCTCAATCTATCCTCAGTGACTAATGAGAATAATTGGCCCCTGTCCTCTTTCTGTAATGGTCTTTTATGTATATGCAGACAGTTAGGCATCCACCCACAGCTGTTTTTTCTCCAGGCCTGAGGCTCTTCCAACTTTTCTTTACCCGTCTTCTTTTCTCTGATCTGCGATCGTTGCCTTTGTTCACTCCCCCACACCCTCCCAAGTCCTTCCCTCTCTCAGAAGTGCAGCCCCCATACAGAATGCAGTTATCTAAGTGAGGCTTAACCACATCTCTAACTAGACATTAGACATTATTTCACTATTTTGTACTAATGATTGCATACAAAGCTCATGCATGGGCTGAGGAGAAGGTTCAGTGGAGGATGGCAGTAAGTGGAGTGATTCATTTTTTGATTGGTGGTTCAAATGAATGCTAGGAGTACATTAAGCATGAACTGTTTCCCTCTCACAACTAGACAGCCTCTATCACTTTTGGCTGTGTGTAGCTGACTGCTACTTTCAGAGGTGTCTCTTATGTTCACCACCTGGAGAATCAATTGGACGCAAGGTCTTGTGTGCCTAACATGCCAGGGATGAGTAAGAACAACAGAACATTAGCTTATGGCTTATCCAGGTCAGATAAACTGATGGAGCCCCATGCCTGTTTTAGTGGCAGTCAGGAAGGACATGCCACCAAACACACCATGAAGATCATATTCTCATTTTTCCCTTTAAAGTGATTCTTCCCTGTAGGTGTTTAAGCACAATCACACATACAGTGATATTAGTGACACTGTATGTGCTCTGGGAATAGAGAAGCATCCTCAATATTCACAGCTGGAAACCCAGCACTTCACCTCGGCCACACTCAGCAGCTCTTTGCAGTTTTGAACCTTTCTTGAGCATGAGGATAGAGAATAAGGAGTGAACGCTGCAGACGTCTCAACATCATATCCCTTCATCTTAAGCCAGTAACTACACTCTCATTCATAATTTCTCCTTTTTTCTTTTTTGCCACAAGTTTAATCAATCCATATGTATTTTTTTGCTCCAAAACACAGTCTTTGATTGTGTGAGAAAGGAGATTGATCCATCCAGCATACCTTATCTCACAATCTCCAAATACCCCCTGTGCTAGGAAGCACTGGCTGGCCATGAGTTCCAGAGAACACTCCCTTCCGCTCTCTCCTGTCTTAGTAGCCCCGAGTACAGAGAAAGTAGTATTTTTATTCCTCACACGTTAAGCACATATAGAGCATAAATTAGTGAAACCAAAGCCAGTCTCTCCTGCTCAGTGCTTTCTCTCCTGCTTCTACAAAAACCAAATGCTAAACAAAGAGCAGAATAGCCTTGAGAGATCCAAATTAGCCATGGTTTGAATTGACTTGATGACAGGCACTGCCTAGTGTCACACCTTGGTTTCAGAGCCCACAGGGATGCATTTTTCTCTGTAGGTGACCTAAGGCACATGGACACACTCTTGGTCGACTTTTACACACACCCATTCACATGCCAATACACAGCTCTAGCGGGGAGCCAGCGGGTTGTACCTCATGGCAGCCATGAGCTCTTTAACTATAAGGGGTGGGTTGGTTTAGATTGTTTGGTGGTGTTTTTTTTCCCCCCGAAACAAAAACATAGTTGAGGCATTTAGCCCATCCAGGTCCTGACTCCCAGTTAGCACCACGCCACTGAATTTTCCAGAATAAGTGCCAATCCATACCCGCCCAGAACCTACTCTCCAGTCTTCTGATGTGCAGAGGAGCAAGGCAGATGCACTAGAGGGGTGCTGGAGTCCCCTTGGTGGTTGGAGAAATTATCTTTGACGTTCCCATAGTGACGCACTTAGCTGAAGCAGGAACACAAGAGGAAGGAAGAAAGTAATGATTGCAGGACGACCATGCTTAGCTTTAAGTCTCTTATTTTCCTCTAGTTCTTCTACATACGTCACCACTGCTGTCACCAAACTGCTTCATCTTACCCAGGGCAGTAGCTAGGTCTGTCTGACTGCAGCGAAGCCACTACTTGAGAGAGTTGTTTTCATGATGAAATCTTGTGGATGGGTGGGTAGGGGACAGGTCAGAGTAACAGCAGATAATACTATCCATGTTTCACCCATCCACTGCCTGCTTTTCTATCTCAAGTATAAGCTTGATATCGAGATAGAAAATATCTCAATATATATCTCATAGGTGGATCACAGGAGAGTCAGGCAATCCTGGAGCCCAGGTGTCAGACAGAGGGGACGCTACCAGCATCCCACTGTATAACGTCCAGTACGCAGAGCCATCTCTTCTATTAACTGATCCATTTGTGATAAATTGAGTTCAACGTGTGAAGGCACTTTTTGGTGTAAGCCTCAATGATCCTTACGCGTCTCTTCCAACTCGGGATATTCTATCCTATATGCTCCAGCTACAAGATGACTTCTATGCTGCCCACCACACCATGCTGAGAAAGGGAGTATGGGCAGAGTGGGGCTCTGGCATCCCTGAAGTTCACGTAGGTTGAACCTCTAGAGAACAGCCCTCAGACTGGATCATCTCACAGGCAGCTTTTGTGCATCTTAAGGACTAAAAGATGGCAGGAGGGAATAGAGCCCATTGCAGAGGCAAACAGTGCTGTCTATACAGTTCTCTCATCTTCTGCCAGCTTGGGGGTTATAAGAGAACAGTACTTGGAATCAAATCCAGACCTCCCACATGTTACTGCAGAGACAACAAATGCTAAAGCACCAAATCCTGGTGCCAGCCCAGGTAGTGAGTGTCCAGCATGGGAGTCCAAGCACACTTCCATGCGCTAACGCAGAAAGGCTCCAGCACTGGAACTGGCATCTACCTGCCCTCCTTCAAACTAAGCATGAGGAATAAGCCCACCTCAGCTCCAGCAGCAGATGAAATACGAAACTGAACACTGCAACTTTCTCCCTCTGTAGGCAAGAGGTTGGGCATTGGACGCTGGTTTGTTGGTTGATAAGAGTTTTATATAGAGGCCACTGATAATCCAAAATGAGCATGAAACAGATCAAAGAGCAGATGAGGATGAAGAATTAGGATTTTTATCCCTTCTCTGCATTTTCCATCTTTATGATGCTCTTGCATGTGCAGACACAATGCAAAACCCAGCCATCAATACAGGTATCCCAAAAATACTGCCCAGAGGAGGACGGCAGGGACTGCTCCTGACACCTTCCTTTGCCCAGCTGTAGTTTCACTGACAAAGGGATCACAAGAGGCACCAAGATCCAAGCATGCTGAGATGGGCTGGTGTGCATCACCAGGGCACAGCCCAGCATCCCCAGGAAGAGGAGCAGGAGCTCTGGCCGTGCTTCTTTCCTTCTCCCTGTTGAAATTCACCTCCGCCCACCAAGGCAGAGCTGAGCGAAAGCTGAAGCGGGTCTCCTCACCCCATGCTGTGTGTCCATTCCACCCTCTGCCAATCCCCTGACACCCATGCCCGGTACTGGGAGACATGCTAGCGCACACTGGGACTAGAGAGAACCAGGAGATGTGGAGGCAGAAAGAACTGCTGCTGCTTTGAGGGGGGGGGGGGCGTGGGCGAGCATTTGCAAATTGCCCATACCCACACATACAGAGCACCTCACACCTACGCATGACGGCTGCGCTCCTGGGAACTGCAGCTGGGGCACACCAGGTCACCTCGCATCCCTAGGGATTGAACAGTGGGGCAGCACTGAGAACCTAAGAGCTTGAGGTGCTGCGTACCCAGTCCCTCCTGTGCGCCCAAAAGGGAAACAGCCACCTCCATGCAATGCTTGCACTCCCCTGGAGGTGGCTATGCTTGGCGGTGTGAGGCAACAGCAGAGGGTGCCGCCTTTTGCCCATGCTGAAGCTTGCACGGAAAATGAGGAAAAAAATCCTAAGCGAAAGTAGCAGCAAGATTGACTGAGAGGTAAATGGGGGTGAGGATGTGGGCCCACATTTCCTGCCCCCATGAGCAGCAGAGCAATAAGAGCCTTCTCCAACACTACCTGCATTCAAATCTGGACCAGGTCACATCTGGGAAGTGCCATGGTGTAATATATGGGACCTACCTGGGCCCAGTGCCTTCAGGCAGAGCTGGCATCAGGCAGTGGCAGGCATCCAGCACCCCACAGCCCAGCCCAGCAACCTGCCCCGCCAACCACCCTGGAGAGCAGGGGATACCCAGCATCTGCCCTCCCCTTTCCTGGCCCTGCTCACTGAGGAATGGGGATGCATCCCCCTCCACCCTCAGGGCTTGTGCTTTTAGAGGCTGTCATGGGGAAATAAGACCTGAGCAAGGTGGACAGCGCTGGGGTCCTGGGAGTATCCAGCAACAGGCACAAGATGCAGGGCCTGAGAAATCCCTCCTAGAAGTGGGAGAAAGGCTCCCATGCACTCTCCTCTCCCCATGCAGGTAAACTTTCTACTCCCACTTGCGGAGGGAGAGGGAGGGAGCTCTCTGGCAGGGAGGATCCAGGCGCGGATAAACCCTGGGAAGCCTTGGATATTTATAGAAGCACAGTCAGAATATGGCAGGGAAGGTGGCTGTCAGCCCCTCCACACAGAACTGCTTTTCATTTTTAACAATAGCCCAGCAAAAGCCCTCCAAAATGAAAAAACAAGCCACTGGAAGGACCAAGGCGAGTGAGAACGCTCTGGGTGCCATGGGGCTGGGCCCCCCCTCCCGAGCTCATCCACAGCAGCAAGGCTGCAGGGGGTTGCAGGATACAGCCCCTTCCCTCATCCTGCTCCTCCTGCTGCGAGCCTCCCCCGCCCACTGAAGGCCTCTGGATTTGGTGTAGGGTGCCAAGCAGAAGGAGGGTTGTGGGGAGCCCACACCGGGGCCAAGGGTGAGGATCATTGGGGGGGAAGGAGGAAAGCTCAGCCCCATCACCCCTTCTCTAACCTGTCGTGAGCGCGTGCAGCCCCACGCATGCTGCTCAAAGCTTAAAATAGACCCAACACGCTCAGCACCTCTCAGCCGGCGCTCTCAGCGGGGCGCGGCACAGCGGCTGCATGCACCGCACCCCCCCGGCGCTCTGCTCCCTTTGTCTTGCCACCATCTTATGGAAAAGCTCACATGGCATGCTATGTTCGGGATGCATTGGTGGCTGGATGCACAATAGCCATTTTGCAAGCCCCGCCGAGCAGGCTGGGGAGGGGGCTGCCCACAGCAGGGGGGGGGGAGGGATGCGGTGAATCGATTAAAACACGTGAAGTTGCCCAAATACGTTGCCTCGTAGATTCAGGTGAAGACTCCTGACGTGCTCGGACTTAAAATAGCCCTCCCTCCACCTCCACGCGAGCAGCCGCACTCGCCCAGCGCTGGGCGGGCTCCTGCCGCGGTGCTGAGGCGGCCCCCAGCCCCGCATTAGGCCGCTCACGATGGAGAGGCCAGAGTGGGTCTGGAGTAATGCAGCACCCATCTGATAACGAGCACGTTTCTATCTACCATTGTTCCTAAGGAGCTCATTTTCACATCGCGGCATGACACGGAGCTGTTGGACCAACGGAAAAAAAGAGCCAATGTGCAGATGGATGGATGGGAATAACTGTCATTTCCCCCCTTTGCCAAAACCACGTTATTTCTCCCATAATCTGCATCCCAACTACACAACCCCCCACCCCAAAAAAAAAAAAATTCCTAAGGGACTTTCCCCCCTCCCAGCCCCCATTCACATTCACAGCATGTAACTGGGAGCATCCCTACCGCCTTCCCTGCATCTCCCATCCGAGGAGCCAAGGGGGAATCAACATGTCTGGTGAACATTGCCTCCTTTCTGAGCTCTATCTGGTTCTGCAAGCAGCAGCCCCGAGCCTTTTGTTCTACCGCGAGTGGTCTTCCCTGAGCATGGCTGCGTGCAGAAAGCAGGCTGCCACCAGGAACGCACCATCAGGAAATTCCCTACCTCGGTTTGTAGAAGCAGAACCTCTAGACGGACGGATCAAGGGAGAGAGCATGTTGGGAATGTCCAGGCTCCTCTTCTTGCTTGCATATCCACATAAGAAGAATAAGGGTCGGGGGAGGGGGGGGGGCAAAAGTTGGGGAACAAGTTAAAAAAAATCCTATTTGGCTGTAAAAAAAAACAACAAACAGAGGATTCTTGGTGGCAATCTTGCGTCTTGAAGCGGTGCAAATTCAAAAGCTGGAGAGCATCACTTCAGAGGAGATTCAGCGCGAGCTGTGAGGATCGTCAAATGCAGGTTCCAGAGTAAGCATTCCTTTTGCCTTTTAGTGATTATTCTTACGATTATTTTCTCTCCTCTTCTCTCTCCCGGAGCCCTAGTGGAGGAGGTTGTGTTGAAAGCAACTGGAGGTCGGTGCCGTTCTTCTGTGAAGCATGATTATCCTCAAAGCGTCCCCTTCCTGAAGGGAAAAACGAGCATCAATTCGCTATCAGAGGGGTCTGAAGGGGATAAAAACCGCTCCCCGACAAAGACATTCATACATTGAGAAGAAAGGGAAGCAAAACGCATTTCCCAACGGCGCACACAAGTGGAATCAGGAAAAAAAAAATCAAAAATAATAAAAAAAAAACAGCTGGCACGAGTCTATAAATAATTCAGCTACGGGCTGACTACACCATCCCCGGAATAGGCATGCATACGAGACGGGAAAGCGAGCGCGATGTGAATCGCAGCGAGCGAACGCGCCCCCCGCTCGGCGCGGCCCCCTCCCCACGCACGCACAGCATCGCGCCCACCCCCAGGCCCAGCCCCCGGAGGGCCGTGCCCACCTCTCTGCAGTGCTGCCGGCCCCGCTGCCCGCCTCAATGGGCACACGCGCTGTGACGGGGGGCCGCTTCACCTGCAACGTGGCCGGATCGCTCTACGCCCCTCACCCCCATCCCCCTCCCAACACACACACACACACACACACACACAGACACACGCATCGTCGTCCCCCCCACCCCGGGAATGCATCCATTGGTTCTTTAGGGGTTGGGTTTCTTTTTTTCCATGTTGGGGGGGGGGGGGAGTGGGTTACTGGGGGCGTACCCCCAATTCCACCTCCAGCATACACGGACAGGTTTATAGCTCTGCAGGCATTTATTTAATGAACTCGCAGGTGTATTGTGTTGGCTTTCGCCCCCCCCCCCCCCCCCCCCCCCTTTCCCCTCCCATCATACTTCCAGCTGTCATAAAGCACAGACCCACATACATACCGGTAAATCCTTCTCCAAGCACCGGGCTGCTCTGAGCAGCTACTGCCCCCCTCTCTCCCTGCAAGGCTGAGCCGCCTCAGACATGCCCAACTTCTGCCTCTCCTCCGGTACTGCCAGGGTAGGAGATACGGGGCGGGGAGGGGGAAGCGTGCAGAGCATCACTCTAAAATATATTTTAAAAAAAATCCTCTGCAACATAAAAGCTTCTCCGGAGGTGAAGAAAGCAGAAAGGCAAACTCATAAATCAGCTTAATAAGAATAAAATACACACACGGAAAATGGTGGGGAGGGGGGGGAATAGAAAAAAAGAAACCACGGCTTGGGCAGAAAAGGAGGAAGAGGAGGAGGAAAGAGGGAGAGGGAAGGAGAGATGAACCCCTCCCCGCCGTCCGGGGGAGGACTCAGCCTCCGACGCCCAACGGGGGCGAAGGGAGAGCCCGGGCGTGGGGCAGAGGTGCGGGATGCGGAGCCGGGGCTGAGCCTCGCGGCTCCGTGGGTGCGGCGCCGGGGGCAGCGCTCCGCGTGGTTGGAAGAGAGCGAGGAAAGGAATGCTAAAAATAAATAAATAAAATATTAACAGTAACCATAAAATAGTAATAATAAGAAGAAAGGAACAGGCGCCCTGCCAGCAGGCAAGCAGAGGAATTGGATCTGAACGAGAAGAAAGGAGAGCCGAGATAACGCTAATATCCAAATTGGATACTCCACAATTAAGCCCAGTGCTTTAATTGCTATTCTCGGAGCCCCCTGGAAGCTAAGCAATACGAAATCAGTCTGAACAGAACGCAAAGTGCACTTGCAAACATCTCCCTTCTGCACTGCCCTGCCCGCCCGTGGGTGGCTCTGCCTGCGCTCCCCTGGGTGTCCCCAGCCCCCCCCCTTCCCCCCTTCAGCAGGGCTCCATGGCCGAGGCTCTCTACCTGTCCCTACCACAGACAGGCTCAGCTCTGAGCACCCAGGCAGAGCAGAGTGCACCCAGTTGCCCTGCACAGCTCTGCAGTGCAGCCCTGGGAAGTTAGTCCCAAAGAAGGGCAAGCTAGGATGGATAATAAAACAGAGCCCTTCCACACAGGCATACCAAGGGCACCCTTTAGGGCATAAAGTCATCCAAGTGTCACAAAGACCCATCCTGCTACTGGCTGTGTATAACGTTTGGACTGGCTCAGCCAGACCTTGGTCATCTAGAGACAAGAGCAATGGGAAAAGCCCTCCCTACACTGCCCTGACAGCTATACCTCAAGAAAGCAAAGCCCAGGTCCAACACCACGTGCTCTGCCTCAGTGCTGATCCAGGCTGTGTTGTCTCTCCTTTGCAGCTCCCTCAGTAAAAGCATCGTTCCCAGAAAACACATAGAATGGCTTAGGATGGAAGCAACCTTACAGCCCATCTAGTTCCTGTCCCTTTGCAATGGGAGATCAAACTGCGCAGGGCCCCATCCAACCTGGCCTCGAACCTCCAGGGATGGGGCACCCACAGCTTCTACCCACCTATGCAGGCTCTGTGTCAGGAGTGGTGAGAAGGTACCTCTGAAGAGACGAGCAAGGACAGCTGGATCCCACATGCTGAAGAGCCGCTTTCAAATGAGCAGCCAAGCACTCTAACTCAATTCCAGTCCTTAGTCACAGGTATATCTGCAAGGCAACATGAGAATAAGTCAAAAATCCACACTGATATGACAAAGGTTCCTGAGAAAGACCACCTGAATGCACCACAGCATTTTCCAGCTCCAGGGTCCTCAAATTCCATCCACATGGTTCACATAGGCTTTGTTGTTTTGCAGAGAGGTTATGTATGGCAATACAGATGCCCTGGAGCATATACAAAGAAGAGCAATAAAGCTGTGAGGGGTCTGGAGCACAAGTCTTACGGCGAGTGGATGAGGTACCCTTTTCTTCCAGGTAACAGCGACAGGACAAGAGGTGATGGCCTCAAGTTGTGCCAGGGAGGTTCAGGTTGGATATTAGGCAAACCTTATTCTCCAAAAGAGTGGTGCTGCAGTGCACAGGCTGCCCAGGGAGGTGGTGGTGTTACCATCCCTGGAGGTGTTTAAGAAACCTGTGGGTGTGGCACTGAGGGACATGGTTAGTGGGCATGGTGGGGATGGGCTGACAGTTGGACTAGATAGTCTTAGAAGTCTTTTCCACCTTTAACAATGCATATAGCAATACACCATCTGGAGCTTGCATGAGTTGTTGTGTCCATGTGCAGTGGGTGTGCAATGGAGTCTTCCACGTAGCCACAGCGACCACATGCAATAGCAATATATGCTTGAGCTCCTTGCTAAAAACATACACCAAGATCTTAATTTTGACAGCCAGGATCTTCTAGAGTGTGCTGGTAAGGTTTGTTCTGTTCAAAAGATTTTCCAAACATATTTAGGCATGCTTAAAAAAAGTGACTATGATCTTTTTCATTCTAACTTCAGTTTAAAAAAAAAATGGAAGACATATTAGCCACAGCCTGAAGTAATCTGAAATTATCTCAACAGTTGGAGGAAAGAAATGTAGAGTGATGCTTGCATACAGAAGCTGCTAATAGCTGAAGAGATTAGTCATTTGACTTCCCATTTCTTCCACTGATAATAGTAATGATACAAGAATAGCAGAGGGGATTTGGCCAAAGGATGTCTTTCCTTTCCTCTATGGCAAGAAGGGATAAGCCAGAACTGTGCAGGTCCTCCTGCATTCTTCCGGATCAAACAAGAGAAGGAGCTTGACAGAAATGAGAGGGAACAGTTTTCATGCAGCTCATTCCTTAGAAACACAAAATGGAGGGTTAAGAAGTATCTTAGGAACAATTTCTGAAAAGGGACCTGTCAATCACAAGAGAACAGCTGCAATTATTTTCAGCAAGTCAGCAATATTTAAGATTATCTTTCCCTGTAACATTAAGAAGAGGGAATTAATCAACTGTAAGTTCTCTTGCTACAACAACGCAACTTCATAATTGCATGCTGTGCCTGTGTTCCGTTCCCTTTTAAGGGTAAGGATAGTTGCCTTTCTGCTTAAAGGATGTATTCATTACATATCAGGTCCACGTTCCCTATAAAAGGTTATAAGGGCTCTGGGCATCTGATCTGGAAGGTGGTCAGCTCCTTCCCTACCCAAAGAAACCAGGCTCACCTACACATTTGGAATTGGCCACACAAAACTGACAGCTGCTTCAGAGCACATTCTCCTAGAGATTCTACACAGCAACTAAATCCCAAATTACTTTCACATTAAGATATAATATTTATTATAAGTAATGGGTGTGGAGGTAGGAGGCACATAGAAATTACTACAGAATTTCCAGCAGCATAGTACGATGACACAGTTTACTCTCACTAGCTGGGGCTGACTTTATTTTTTCTCCAATCAACTAAGATGAATGAACCACATAAAATGAAACAAATAGCATCCCTGATGGGAAATTGGTTTTTCAAACATCTCTTCAATTCAGAAACACTTAAATGTTATTCGTAAGAGGAATTGAGGAATTTATTTTAAATGTGTCCATGTTTACTATAAATTAAGTGCCATATTATACTTGTCCTGCCAAAGATAAAAGAATGTGATAAAGGATGCAAGTTCTTATATCAAAAGCAGCTGGGGCTGGATGTGGCAGTGACATAGCTGGGGAGGATGCAGAGCAGCAGAGCCACTGTGCCCCCATAGGGCAGCATCTGCCACCCCTGACAGCAAACAAAGTACCTACACAATGTTTAACCCTCAGTAAATGTCCTCCCAACCTCATAAAACCAGAGGCTGCTTCTAGTGCAGTACCTACTAAGGTAGACTGGGATCTGCAGCAAAGGGAAGATGGGAAATTCATGAGTTATCTGCACAAGAACAGATCTAGTGATATCAATGTCAGGAAAAGACATGTCCATACAGAGCAGTGCCCCTTGGTGAGGGGTCTGGAGCACAAATCTTATGAGGAGTGGCTGAGGGAACTGAGATTGTTCAGTCTGGAGAAGAGGAGGCTCAGAGGAAGCCTCATTGCACTCTACAACTTCCTGAAGGGAGGTTGTGATGAGGAGGGGTTTGGCCTCTTCTCCCAAGCAACAAACAGAACCCGAGGAAATGGCCACAAGTTGTGCCAGAGGAGGTTTAGATTAGACATAAGGAAAAACTTTTTCCTCTCAGAGAATGGCCTGCCCAGGGAGGTGGTGGAGTTGCTGTCCCTGGTAGCGCTCAAGAGGCATCTGGATGAAGAGCTACAAGATATGGTTTAGTGGCTTGTGGTAGCAAGGGTAATGGAGGACAGTTGGACTAGATGATCTTGTAGGTCCTTTCCAACCCTGTGATTCTATGATTCTGTGATTATAATCAACGAAATGGATCAGTTGCTCTGAAGAATCCACTATAAGAAGGTTTTTCATAAGACTCCTTTGAATGTTTGCCCCAGAGCATGGTAACCAAGGCTTCAGCTGCTTTTATGCAGTGCTCTGTGCCCTGTTCCATGCAGACAGCCAGGTTCTAAAGTGGCAAATTAAATCCCTACCTGTGTCCCAGACCTTCCCTCTATCCAAACAGAAAAGACACTGTGGCAAGCCCTACTGTTCAGGTTCTGAGCCTATGACATTTGTGGAAGATCACCCTAACAATGGCTACACAGAGCCACAAATAAGGATGCTATCAGAGATCAGTTCTATCAGATAATTAAAGGGAAAGCAAAGAAACTAGAGTCTGACAGCGTCACAAGTGCCTGGCTGAAAGACTGGGCTGAGATTTGTTGCAGAACCTTTCCTCTTTTCTTCCACACGTAGCTCAGGACCAAGAGATGCTAGAGCACAACTGAACCTGGAACCACTGGAAGGGGTTCTGGTCTGTCTGCTGCAAAAACACCTGGACACAAGAAGACCACTGGTCTTGTTTGCAGCCTCAGAGGACGCTCAGGTGGCCAGCAGCCCTGCAGAACAGAATAGTGATCACTGCTGCATTTGCTTTGAAGTGATACACATGTTCTCTCAGCTGTCGTACTAGGACATCATTTTACATCGCAGTAATTGCAGCATCTCCCACTGCCTCTGCCACGTCCTGTCTGTCCCCAGAAATCCTACATAACTAGGGGACTGGTTTTTTGTCACAGAGAATCAAAAGAGTGTGAAGTAGATGAAAGAAGAAATAGCTTTCGCTGTGTTTTTATAGGCTTGTTTTACTCTTGAGTACAGAATGCCAGGCTCACCAAAATTGGTTTTCCTAGATGGTCATTTATACATGAAATACATACACATTAAACAAAGAAACGGTGGAGTTCTTTCTTTCAAATGGAAATGTGTTATTTTTAAACTGCAAAGCATACACAAGATTCCAGACTGACACTGTCATCTTTTTTTAAGTGATATGTGGCTCCTCTACCTATAGTTCATACAGACTGAAGAACCTATCTGTCAACAGCCACCATGTCTAGTAACTACTAATTATCAGAAGCTGCAAAGTACATCAACAAGGCACTGTACAAACATTATCCATATATGCCACCCCTTTTCGCGTGCCATTCAGAAGCACGGGGGAAAGTTGAAACACTGCCTCACACAGGCCTGAGAAAGCCACCTTTCTCCTCTGCCTCTAGGGTGCAAAGATCATTCCAGTGGCTGGAGATTTTGTTCTACCTCGTTAGTCTTAACAAGGCATGGTTTTTTGATACACTTCAATGAATGGGAAACCATAGCCCTCCAGGAAATCATCTTCATCCTGTTCCAACCTTACCAAAACAAACATATATCTATTTTCTTTTCTCAAATAAATGAATCAGCTTTCTGCTCAGTGAAAACCTTATTGGTTCTCTCCAGTTTGAAGTGATGACACCCTTTCTTCTCTTCACTGAAGGAGCTGCAAAATGGATTAGGTTGATTGCCTTCATGGTTTAAAGGAAACTGGAAAACTGCTTTCAAGAAGAGATAAGATGTAGCTTTTGCCAGCTTATCACGATGGAAAGCTCAAAAAGACTCTCTTCAAGGAAATGCCTGCATTCACCTGTTCTCCTCACAGGGTGTACAGCAGCTAAGAAAGTCACCTGTATGTCTGAAAGCCGTCTCCATTGTTCTAGCACAGGATCCATCAGAGCATTCAAAACTAAATTAAAATCCCAAGGAGGAATAGGGGATTTAATTCTAGGATTAAGCTTTGAAGTTGCTCCTAGGAAATAAATTTTTATTGGATGAGAACCAACACACCAATTATCTAGTTTACTACTCATGCTACTGAGAGCTGCTGCACATACCCTGAGGGATTGGATACCACAGCTCTACCTAGCCAGTCTTGCCTTTAACACAACATTCGCATAAAGGCAAAAGCTCAGCCAGTTGCATTCCAAGATACTTAGCTTCCCAGCTCCCATTATTAACGGGGAAACTGCCCACTATAGAAATACAAAGCAGTAAGATACAGCCACTTAAACTCCCCGCTTTTCACCTTTTATCTTGCTTTCTGTGGATAATAGAATAGTTAATAACATGCCATTTCTTTGCTCTACATGTTATAGTAGGGTCAAAGTACTACAATTTCGGTGCTACCATAAATAAGCACTTCATTTTTCTTACAGAGAAGGCCTACACACTAGTTAAGTACCAGGCAAGCCCTATTCCACTGAAATGGCACCTAGGTGAAGCAGTGAGACATATCCGGCTTTTCACTTGCTGTTCCACAGATTTCTTGAAGCTACCCAGAATGCCTCACCTTCACTTATGCAGCCTATACACATGTCAAATCCATAATGCTTGTTTAATGGTACACTGCTACAGCACAAACCACCTTCCAAGGAAAGAGCAAGTGAAATGAAAAAGCTCCAAGACAGATAAAAGTGTCTGGAGCAAAGAGACATGAGAGCTAATATTTCACTCAGGCTAAATGCTAACAGTTAATCAGTGCTATTATAAACTCACTCAGAACACTAAGTTACCATGGGTAAAAAAAATAAATCCTTCTCTCTGAAAAATATGCATGTGTCACCCTTGAGGCAAAAGCTGGCAGCAGCAGTATACACAAGCATTTGATTTTCCTACAAGGATTGTGTTTGTTTCTTTTTTAACACCTTATGACCCTAGAAATATTGCCAAAGCATAACTTAATTTTTTCCCCTAAAACATAAAGTTCATATGTTCTGTTCAGGGTTTCCTTTCACTCTTTAAGGAAAGGAAGGGATGTATGCAAAGCAAAGATGAGACTGCATCCACCTCCC
Organism: Gallus gallus; assembly: GCF_016699485.2. NCBI lineage: Eukaryota > Metazoa > Chordata > Aves > Galliformes > Phasianidae > Gallus > Gallus gallus. Next base: position 48,719,044 of record NC_052532.1, read on the forward strand.
ACATCCTCCTCTGTCTGCAAGACATGCCAGACCTTTTGATATAATTTAAAGCATATAGTGATGACCCAGCACCAAGAATTCAGCTAGAAGCAGCCAGACCACAAGGACTGCACATTTCCTACTTCTGTGATGAAGTTCTCATTTTAGACAAAACTCACCAAGACATAGAATATGGCAAAAAAAGAAGGCAATGACAGTGCCTTCTAGTGGAATACAAACCATACAGAACAATGGTAGATTTAATAAATAAATAAATAATAAAAATTTGCTCACCTTTTACAATAACAGCTCACAAGAAGTACAACCTCTATCCAGAAAGATGCTGCTGACACTTAAGGGAGGGTGAGGAGGGGTGGGTGGTGGATCTAGGCTCCAGGCTCCACACTCCTTCTGGTCACTCAGTTACACTGCTTGCACCTGAGCTCCCTGCATTAGCTATGCCTTTTCACCTGGTGCTCAACCATGGTTCAGCCTGTGACCTGGCAATTCCACTGCACATGGGCAGGAGTTCAGAAGATGAACAGGTATAGAGGCCACAGCTGTTTTACAGCAGCTTTGAGAATCAGATTTGACTGCCTTCTCATTGTACTCAAAGCCAGCACAATTGCTTTTGCTATTGGCAAGTGAGTAGATTCACCTTAATGGAAACGTGTCAAAGCAGAGGCATTGCACGGCCTCACCAGCCAGGCTCCCTGCTGGTGCAGCCATCCCGACAATCACTGTTATTCACGACCTCCCAGCAGACTCAGCTTTTCCCCGGAAAAGTTCAGAGTCGATAGCAGCACTAAGTCTCTCTGTCCTTCTCATTCTTCCTTCAGGTGAAGCAGATGGCATTGCAAATAATTTGCTGAGCAGGAGTGGGGGAGACATGCTAGTGAAGGAAAGTTTTGCATTGACAAGGATTCTTAACCAGTATCTGCGTGACTTTATAAAAGCAGATCCCTTTTCTTACGTAAAAATAAGGGTCTGAAAGCATTCTTTGAAACAGAAGTAACAGCAATTTCACCACTGAGCCAACAGCCTACGAGTCGGGGATGCTCCCATGGGGTCCAGGTTAGGTGCCCACTCCAGCATTTATTGTGCATTTGTATTGACCATCTAATCTAAGACCAGTGTTTTCCGTAGGTACATTTTAAAGTGAAAAATGATGTCAGTTAGAATGTAGCTGTGGTCCTGAGATAGTTCCTTGCCCAGGGCAAACAGAAGAGAAATGTTTAATGAGATAGAAAGTAGCTCTGAAAAACTCTGTGTCCGTGGTCAGCAGTGCACCAGCAGGATCAGGGTCACCTGCTCATGTGCACACATATTTTTTAGTTTTGTGAAATGAAGCAGTGGAAAAACATGTGCTAACCCAAAATATACACAAAGCAAGGACAGAGTACGTACCCCCAGCAAATGAGGTCATTGTGCTGTCCCACTATCACCACACCTTCCTGAAAAAAAAGATACCTACTCTTGGCAAATTACTTTATGCAGATGAGATGGAAACAGCTCAGGCAAAAGAAATCTAAGTGAGCCAGCTGACTCCCAGCTGACTCAATAGTTCAGCCCTCCAGCAGTAAGAAGCATTAAGATTTCTGTTAGGTTGCTCTATATTCTAAAGAAAACTGCCACCTTCTTCTCTCCTTTACTCAGATATCCCCTTACTTAGACATCTAGGAAGAGGCAATAAGCAAAATACCTCTGGTACACCTCAGCTGCCTCTTTTAATCTGCCATCAAATAGAAATGGAGAACATTAACCTCATCTGCTTTGGAACCCAACAGCCTGTTTTTGCTCTCATGTTAGGTCTGACTCAAACTCAAGCCTCAGCATCTTGACTACATACACTACACACAGACTGTCATGTTCTGCCTACTCTTTTTGCCACATAGCAGCTGTAAACCTGACCCCAAGACCATGCTTTACTTACATATAAGCTCTCTTTCACCTCCAAAATGATTATGAATTTCATAAAACAAGGCCTGGCTTCACCTGAGCAGCCTCTATCCTCCAGCAGCCTGTGAGTTTGCCCTCTCTCCCATATATTACTGCCAAGATCCAAGTGCTTGATGTGTTTATATAGCCTGGTAGCAGGGAGATGGGAAGTATGAACACACATGCACAGGTTATGCCTTTTCCTCATCCATTACCACGAACTGAATTGAGAAAAGTACACACTGTTCTATCCCTCTTCCCTCATCATCTTTAGAAAACGGCCACCCAAAGCTTCGGCCACACTCTGGCAGCTTTCCCAGTCCAAGGACAGAGGCTGAGCATTAGAGCAAGGCAACATTTATTTGGAAGGACAGCTCAAAGTGGCTCACCGTGAAAATTTTGTTGTCCCCTGGCCCTCGTAGACAGGTTTGCCCAAGAAAGGGGAAAACTGTGTCTATATCCTATGTTATTTTCGTGCCATTCCCCTGCATACTCTTGTGTTGTTTGCTTTTTCAACAAGGCCATTTATCCTTTGTTGTAACCTTTAGAAACAAGTACACAAAGCTCCCGTGGAGTTGTGGCTTGTTCCCCTGGCAAAAGAGCAGCTGGGCCTCTCTGCTCAAGCCCCTGTGTTGGTTTGGAGCCAATACTGTCAGCTCGCCATGCTATCCAGTTCTTTCACGCTTACAAAGAGTGAGCCTGCAGGCTGTTGTGTCCTTGCTGGTCATGTCCTTATTCTAGGTCAAGGATGGCCCTGTATTTTCACGCTACCTGACACAATTGTGCTTTTTTTTTTTCCTCCTGAACTGATCTGTGTCTTTCACATAACTCAATTTCTGTAGGACCCCAGCGTCTTGCCTTTGCCAGCTAACAGTATTTTCAGATTAGAGAACACTCTCTACAGAGGTTACGACCCCAGTAAAGACAATTCCTCTGTTTCACAAGGACCAGCCCACTATGTAAAGAAGGAAAAATGCAGGAAAAGATGATAACAATAACATCAATTTTCCCACATATTTTTATCTTCATCACCATTAGTGGAGATCTGTATCTCAGTTATACTGTTCCTTGGTGGCATCTCAGGGTATGTAGAGAGAGGGAGAGAGAGGAATAGCAACAGTTTGAGGAAAAAGAATTTGACAAAGTCACATGTTAATAATTATGTTCCAAATGTCAGTTATGTCAGTTATGTCATTATAATATATCTCCATGGCAGAAAAGAATGACAGGAAGGTCCCTGTCCTACAGGAGTCAGTCAGTGCTAGTGGCTCTGCTGGGCTTAGCAAAGGCAGATCTCACTCCAATAAACCCCTGTTCATGGAATGGCTCCCAGCTGGACTCACTGTGCTGTGTTTACCATAACAGGCTACAGGTATGTCAGCAAACCTCAGGATGCTGTTACCAGAAACTGATAGAACACACAAGTTATAATAATTCATCATGAGTCAAAAAAATAGCGTTAAGTCTGTCACAGTCAGGTGTGGTCAGAAAGGAATGTAAGAGCTAAGGGGAGTTGCATTATTTGGTATATAGGGTGGTGGTACAGTGCTACAAAAGTTCGTATCCACAGGTTAAACAAAAGCCTAAACTGGCTATGATCTTCATCAACAGAAGAAAAGCCAACAATTCACACATATAGGATGTAAAAAGCATATGAGAGGAGAAGAGGATCAGGATTATTTAAGGGGACCAGGTACATGTATCCAGGCGATGCAAAGTTGACAGATCAGTTTGAACTGATGATGATTAGGTGATTCCCACTGTCTCCATCAACTTTTATTCCCCAAAAATGAGATCAAGCATTTTTCCCTGAAAGCATACTAAGGAAAGAATGAGGAAATATAACTGCCAGAAAAAAAGATTGGTTTCAACTACCATCATTTCAAACATCTCCCAAGAACTGCACAAGTGACTGTGGGAATCTCAGTCTGCAATGGAGGCATTAAACCCAAGTGTGCTATTCTTGTTATCCTTACTTGGAAGCAGACTGGTATTGTGTGGGTCTCTGCTACACACTATCATACCACTTTGCAATTCTGAAAGTAACTTTTGAGAGTCATCAGTACATTGTACGTGACATTGACGTGGAGCAGAGGGGCTCACATAAAATATACACCGACTGTACAGGCACTTTCTTTGCTTAGTGGGAACAGGCTGGCAAGAATGCTGATACTGGTTAACTTCCTGGGCAATGGAACAACTGTACCAGGCAGGTGATTGTCTCTTTCTCCCTTCAAGCCATCACCAAGATCTGCATTACTCTTTTGTGCAGCTACCAGGAGCTGTAGCTCAGCTGAATAGAGTTGAAATAACTAATCATACAATCCCAGGTAATAATGGTAGGCTTCGTGTTCTAAGATTGCAAGCATCTAGCATACGTACAGATGATAAATGTCCCCTGGAGTTACTGCTCAAAAGACCAATTTCAGAGTTTACATCAGAAGGACAAGCTCTTTAAAATATGTTCTTTCTTTTGAAATCAAACAGATGTCAAAACTCCTTGGCTCCTCTGTGTGCTGCAATGAAAGGAGTGCAGTCTCTGCCCTACTGAACATGGGGGGATGAATAGAAACAATTGGCTTCACTGACTCTAATTGAGCGCAATTAAGTGCATATTTGACACTTGCACTTGAGACACTTTTGTTTTCAAGTCTCTAAGTGGCCGTGAGGGTTGGAAACAAACTGGAAAATTCATGCAGAAGTTCTTGGCTCTATGCAGGTGTCGGTGCAGCAACTGAGGATGGCAGCCATCCCTCACTATCAGCTCCACAAGTCAATGGGTCAGAGGATAAGGTGGTGTGGGAGGAGCCTCAAGAAGCTATAGTCCAAACTCTTGCTTGAAATAAGATCATCTGTGAGATCAGATCAAGTTCCTTAGGGCTTTAACCAGCTGAGTCTTGAAAATATCCAGGTGTGGAGGCTGCAGAACCTCTCTGGAGAACATGTCTGGTGCCTTTACTGTCCTCAACCAAGTCTCAATGAAAGTATGAAAGTAAGCTCTGAACAACATTTGAGCCTTTATGAGAAAGCCCATCTCATCAGGGCAGACTACAGCCCCTATGCATACCAGTGTGCCTCCATAAGGTCATGGGGAGGCTATGTCTTCACATTGTGTCCCAATGTTCCCACACCTTCATGTGCCATATACCTCTTCAAAACACAAGTCTATATCATCAACTGCTTTACCCACATCAAGATGCTTGCCAGCTCCCCTCCTCCACAAAAACCTTGAGGGATTACACACATGGACACAACCACACACAGCATCTCCTCTATCACTCAGCTCTGAGCAAAGCACAATCAGCATGGGTCACTGTGTTTATTACATACACACTCCTCTCCTAGATCTCCCTTCCCCTCCCAATGGTGGTGTCCTCCAAAGTTCCCCCCTTCTCTGATACTGGCAGCTGAACTGCAACAACATAGTTGCCAAGCAACATGAATCCTCCAAGCAGGCAACCATGGCAGATCACAGCAACTCGTCACAGATCATCTTGAAAGCCAGCGCACCTGCCACCATTTTGTCTCTCAGCAGCTCTTCCACCCACACATAGCTAGTATCTACATATATCCACTTTCTCCTCTACCCTAGTTGTCCAGAAGCATCAGTGCAGGCACTCATGAGATTGCTGAGTTGCCCATATGCACACAATCAATCAACACGTGCTCACATACAGTGCACGCATGCACAGAGGCCAAGGAAGTTCAAGCAGGAATGGCCTTCTCACGGGTGCCAAGCACCTCTCTGATTTGCATAGAGTTCCAATCTTCTGTACCCCCACTGCCTCCTTCCCCAGCCTCAGTGGGGACGTCACACACTGCAGATGGTGAGGACAACACTCCACATCATCCACACAAAGCTGCCATGTCTCCCCATAACATGCTGACAAGCCTGATCTGTATAAACATACATCCAAAACACAGATTAGAGCATCTTGGGTTAGCAGCCATATCTGCAAAGTAGGCCTTACAGGTCACATGCATACCCACCCCTATCTCCTACACCCCATTTACTCCGCAGCCTCTCTACACCCCAGCAACTGCAGGATCTCTGCCTGTATCTCCATAGCCAAGGCTAAGACTCAAGGAAGAGGCTTAGCACTGAACTCAACCTATCTCTGTCTTCATGCCCCTCTCATAATCATGCTGCATAACAAGGTCAGCTCCTCCACAGCAGCCCAAGGCAAATGACTGAAGCACCCACTACCCACTTCATGTTTTCCCTTCCAAACAGAGCTTTTGCAGTAGAATAGCTTCTTCAGCCTCATCCCAACCTTTGAAGTGTTTCCATCTGCCCTTAGAAACACACACACTCCTTGCAGATCCTGAGCAAATGTATTGCATGATCGTGCTGTAGAGGAGAGTGGTTCAGACACAGCTTTTCTTGGGCACCTCTGGAACAAGCTCACTAGGATAATCAACCATGACTGCAGGAGACAAAGAGATAGAGATCCTCAATTGACTATTTGCTGCAGCCTGGCACAGCTCTTTCTTCCCTCTGCCTCTACCTGAGGCAGCCACAATACCTGCTGTGACCGGCACTTTTAAGTCCCAAACACCAAGTCCCTTGTCTTGCTGTCCATTAGCTTTCTATGGTATGACTGACATCTAAGGACAACCCAGATAGCTAAATCACTTCTGAGGCATTCCATTTTTACCAGGTATATCGCTATTAGTGGTTGGGATCACCATGACAGTTTGCTCTAAGATGAATGTATAAGCACAGAAGGTTCTGTGAGCACCTTTAAAAAAGATTGTCAGGAGGGCCATGGCAGTCTTCTCTTGAAGTTATTTGTGTTTTACTCTGTGTCATGTCACACATAGACCAGGTCTGAGACTCTGAGGAGGAGACAAAAACCTCCCTGGCACAAGCATTGAGAGGCATCTACACAACCAGGGAGGGCAATGTGGAAATGGGGATGTCAAGGCTGCACAGATTTAATGAAATTGATATTTGGGCCAACCGTCATTAAATTAGTGCAAGTTTGTGTATAGACAAGGCTTTCTTCTTGCCACTAAAATCTTTCACTAATCCAAGTTTTGATTGGCATTCACTACTTGATAGCAAACACAAATCGTTAGTCCAGTCTTCTAGTGTCTCTCTCTTCACCCGGCCTCATGTGGAAGAGCTGGGTGCCTGATCTCAGAATTCATATTTAATGGAGTTCTCACCTTAAACTACAAAGAGCCCAGTAAGACAGCTGCTTCTTCCATAAAATTAACTTCTTAAAACTATCTGTACAACCATTCCTTGAGGAAGAATTTAGGCAAGGCTCAAATCTCACTCTTACAGAGAAGCTATAATTTCTGGAGAAACAACAGTTAACCAGATCATGCTGTTCCATCAACTCATCTATGAATGCTGTATAGGGATGATGGTATTATCCTATTTTTCCTTCCCAGCTAGTTAATAGGAAATCCCCTTTCAAAGGCAATTTCCATTTTAAATCACCCACATTAAGAGAGACATGTTTAATACCAATAAATCCTCTTTCTTAAAAGAGACAGAAAAGCCAGGCTCATCAGCTGACTAAATCCTCTCCCCCCACACCCCCACTACTGCCTTGCAATCTGTAGATCTTGTAGAAAGGTGATCTAAGACAGCTGTAGCTTCCTAGCTACACTTCTGAGCACTAAGCTGCTCCTTATTTGGTATTCACTCTGTGCCAGACCAAGGTCACAGGTACACAAGGAGACAAGACTTTTCATGCTGTAAGAGAGCAAGAGCCTCAGCCACTGATGCCAGATTTCCACATACCTCCCATGGGATCCCTGCACTATTTCACAGGACAAGTTTGTGCAGAGCAAGTGCTGTTCAAGGGCTTAACGTGCGCGATGATGTTTCCCTCCTCAAAGCTTCTTGCAGCACACCTAGAAGAACTGGCCACTGACTCCCAGAAGGAGCTCTGCGCCCAAAACAGCTGTCCTGAGAGCTTCTGCTCTGACATGAGGGCTTCTGCCAATTCAGGACCAGTTTTCTTAAATATTTTCGTCAACAGCTTGAAAACAAGACTTGAAGATATATTAAGTAAGCTTGCAGGAGGCACTAAACTGGAAGAAGCTCTTAACTCCCTCAGGAGCAGATAGACCTTGACAAATTAGAGTGCTGGACAGTCACCAACCACATGAAGTTTAACAAGAGCAAGTGCCAGATGATGCACCTGGGATGGAACAAGCTGGGATATAATGCACAGACTAAAGGATGAGAGGCTGGAGAGCTGCCCTGCTGAAAGATTTCTGGAAAGTCTCAGTTGAGAGCAAGTTAACTATGTGTCAGCGGTGTGCCCAGGAAGCCAGGAAGGCCAGCTGTACCCTGGGGTGCATCAGGTACGGCACTGCTAGTGGGCTACAAAGATGGTGAAGCAAAACATACAGTGAGCAGCTGAGGTCCTTTGGTTAGCTCAGCGCGAGCAGAGGAGCTGAGGGGAGGCCTCACGGCGGCTGCAGCTCCTCACAGGGAGCGGAGGGGCAGCGCTGAGCTCTGCTCTCTGTGACAGCGACAGTGCCCGAGGGAACGGCATGGAGCTGTGTCAGGGGAGGGGCAGCTGGGGGTCAGGGACAGGGTCTGCACCTGAGGGTGGGGGGCATGGAATGGGCTGCCCAGGGCTGTGGGCACAGCCCCGAGCTGCCAGAGTTCAAGGAGCATTTGGAGAATGCTCTCAGACGTAGGGTTTGATTTTTTAGGGTGGTGCTGTGTGGAGCCAGGAGATGGATATGATAATTCTCGTGCATCCTTTCTAACACAGGATACTCAGTGATTGTATGTGAGGACCCCACTTCCTTAACATCATCACTGCTCATTGCCAGTGGGATTTCTAGCCCCATGATTCTTTCAGCTTTGCCAAGAAGCAGGAGGGAGCCATTCCAAGAGTCCTGTGTTGCCTAAAGAAGAGAAGAAGCCAACAACATAGGCAGTGCTAAGCCAATGCTCCCCCAGAAGCCAGAGGAAGGTGTCCTGGCAGGACTCTCCAAGGTCAGGACCACATCAGTGTTGGGGCAGTGGCACTTGCTTGTCTTACAGGAAGAAAAATAGCTGACTAAGGTAGGAGGATGGGTAGATTTGAAACCTGAATACACTTCCTCCTGCTGTAGGGAGGATTGGGAGTGAAAACTACAGACAAAAGATAAGGCTTAGGGAAGAGAGAAAAAAAAAAAAAAAAAAAGGAAAGTAAAAGAAAAAAGAACAAGGTACAGCAGAAAACTTTGGCCTGTTTGCCCTCAGTACTTCTAAGAACAGACCTAAAGTTACCCATGTGATATTGCTATCCTCACCATGAATTTCCAGTTGCCAGACCTTCTGCTGGCAAGTACAGTGCTGTGTCGCTGCAGTGATCTCTCCTGGGAAAGAGCAGCCAACTCAGTTCACTGAACAGAGGGCATGGCACAGAGATAGAAATCCTGAGAAGAACTTTGAAATCTTATCTGAAATGCATGTTGTTGAAGATAACAGTATAATTCTTTATATGTTTTTTCAACTGGAAGTCTGGACACCTCATAGCAAAACAACTTTTTTGGACATATCCCTGTTTCTCTGCCACATATGCAGGATCCAGCTCTGCAAACATCCACATAAGTGAGTATATAGATATTCATGCCAAAAATAGGGTGCTATCTATGTTGAAGGCCACACATGTGCCTGTATAAGGTAGGGCCTGTTGGAGTGTCAGAATGAGCCTAATGACTGAAGAGGTCACATCAGTGGTGTCCCAGCCCTGCAGCAGGACCAATCCAAGCAGACTCTTCCCTTCAAGAAGCACAATTTGGACAAGGCTAGTTGACAGAGAAATGTTTTCAAAACAGCTTCCTTTTTAAGGAGAACAAAGGGAGAAAACACAGGATTAATTAGGCATCTTTTTTATGTCTTACAATTTAAGACACTTTGGCCTCATTTTGCTCCATGTACAAGTATCTATGGCTGACTGGGTGTCACTCAGCAGCACAGACGGATCTTCTGCTATAGGAAACCATCCTGCCTTTGCTGGAGCAGGAAGCCTTCCTCCTTCTCCCCCCTCACAGCACTCTTTCCAGTCTAGATAACATGGATAATTATATTCGTTTCCATGCTCTGTTTAACCAAAGTGGTATTTCTTAAACAATTCCATAAACTTAGACAAAAGCACTTCATTTTCAGTCTTGCACTTATTTTCCATTTGATGTTAAGATCTGTTCTTTGTTTTAAGACTGAATAATCCCTAAAAATAATTGTAATCCCAAGGTAAATGGGGAAAAAGAAAGAGGGGAAGGCTTAGGAGGAGAAGGTTTGGGGATCTGTTGCACTGCATCTTGTTACAATAGGTCATAGCAGTAAGGTTATGTTGCAACACAATACCTATATAAGTAGATAAGGGTAAAGCATACAAAAATTATATAAAATTAATACAATGCATTTTTCTCAGTACTGCTGCTACAAAGAACACACACAAAGGGAAAAGAGAGCACAAACCTCATGTTTGGTTGACACAACATTCTGCTTGACCAAAGTATTTGTGCTAGGAAAATGAATTAGTGACCTAAGTAACTTCTGCCATGCCACGAGGTGGAGTTAGGTGTGTGCTAGAATGTTCCCATCCCTCTTTATCTGCACTGAACTGTTAAGCAGATGCTCACTGAGGAGAAAATAGACTGCAATAAACTGGCACAGATCTGAATTTATGGAACTGCCATAGAGATAAAATTCATTTAAGAAGTATGGTTTCCATTTTCTTCTGATAAAAGCTATTGAAACATTAAAAATATCTACTGTTTTCATAGAGCATACTATACATATAAGTAAGAGAGGGAACAGACTTCATTTTATTAATGTAAAATGTGAAGATATCACCAGATCTCATACCAGACCTCATGGGAGAACCAATTTGAGGTTTCTTTTCATAGCAGGGAACAGTTTCTGAGCTCATCAACACAACTAGCAGCACTGAAGGTCTGGTCCATTTCAGAAGCTGTGTCAATGTATGGGAGCCCCATGGACCCTGATAGAAGAACTACACCTGGGAAAGAAGAGAGCATTCTGTACAGCACATCTAAGTGGAGATCTCTGCGCTGTACAGACAGTGAATTGCCTTTCTCCTCTTCAACACATCTGCTTTTCGATCATACTCCCAGCACCCAACTCCAGCCACTATGTAATACAAGACAATATATTCCAGCCACTTTAACTCCACTCTATCTAAACTAAGGCAAGAACCTAAAGCAGACCATTTTCAAACCTGGTGCAAATCCCTTCCGTTCTACCCCAGCTGCTTCAACTGCATGTAACGAGCTCCCGTACTGTGCAATGAGTAGTCATTACAAAGCTAGACAGTTACATTTATAAACTGGTTTCTCCTCTCACGATCCTGAGGAGAACTCAAGCAGTTACTATACCAAACTAACCTGCCTCCAAATCAATCAAATTTGTTTCTGTACTCTAGGAGGATTTAAGAGTGTGAATTTGAAGTATCCTTAGCATTTGGATAACAGAAGCAGGAGTAGACAGCTACAATGGAGAGCTACCCGCCCCTGCATGCTCTCAGTTACCTTCCAAGTCAGGCTGACAGCTCCAGTGTTGGTAGTTAATTGTCACATCAGCCTTCCAAGATTACATGAAAGCCAGACAAATCCAGCATCCTAAAGGCCTTCTATTACATACCAATGAGAGAAATTGCCATGCCAGCCTAATTGATGATCAGGTCTACTGTAACAGTGGGAATGAAAATTAACCTGAGCACCACTAGTCACTGCATAGTTTCAACTTTAAAGTAGAACAAGAGAAATCTGAAAGGTGTTTTAAATTCCACTTTTCCTGACTATGAACCCCCACATCTTACACAAATCTCCTGAGAAACATTCCACATCTCGTGTCCTGAGCCCAGTATGTTGTGCACCATTGTACTCACTGTGCAAGGCTTCTCACTCAGCTTGGGAACAACTGTGTTGTCAGAGAAACATGGCTCAAGGTGGAATCTCATGCAAGTTGCTGCAGAAAGTTTTCCAGTCACTAGAATAAGAGAAGAAAAATAAAAAATTAGCAGAAGCATCAAGATTATAATATATGCATGTGTATAGAGATATATATAGTAGGGGGCTCATAGTTTTTTGTTTCCAGAGAGAAGCTACACAGCCTTCTCCTTACGACCACATTTTTATACAGAATGGTACATTTGGAAAGGACCTACAAAGATTATCAAGTCCAACTGCTTGACCACTTTGCAGCTAAGCTGATGTATGAACATACTTGTAGTGCCTTAGTTTGAGCAGCCTAACAAAAGAAAAGCCCAAGTAAGCATCATTGATGTCTCCAGTACTGCCCAGAAAAGCTGAGAACAGACCTGTTCACAAAATAGGTCAAGCACAGACACTGACTGAGGCTATATAAGTGTTCCCATGACAAGGAGCAGAGCCAGTGCATGGGTGGGGGTCCCAGCTGAGATTGCTCGGGACAATTACAGGCTGTCCATGTAGCCAGGGCTTTGGCAGCGGCTCACTTTGGCAATAACTAGTTTCTCCATCTCCCATGTATGGGCCATGAGTCAGCTTCCATTGCGGTTGCTCTGAGCTTTCCACCTAGCAACAAGAGAGACACATAGATTGGGGAGGGGGGAGGAGGGGAGGTGTAGGAGAGATATTGAAGCACAATATGATGAGAAAGATAGAAACTAAATTGTCAGGGAGATTACCCCTGTGTGGTGCCAAGAGCTACTTGAGTGTCTAAAGGACAAACACCAGTTTGCAAGTAGCTGAGCTCCTTCTACACTTAATCCTCCCTGGGAGACCATGACCATGTCTCATGGAATGAGGGACACATCTCGCTCTCCCTCAAGCCGTGCTGAGGATGTAGGGGCTTGTATGCTTTGGCCTGTGTGCCAGAAGCTCTGTATCAGCTCGACAGTGACCAAAAGGCATTGTCATTTGCTGTGTATGAGCTCACCACAAACCTACCTCTTAATACGAGGCAGAAAGGGTAGCTGTGCTGCTGCCCTTGTCTTGCTCACAGAGGTACTGCAAGTGAGCACCTCCATGGCTGATTTTCTGCCAGCTGAACTGAAGCCGTGGAAGGATGGGAAGATGGGAAACGAAACGCTTCCCAGGGGATAACCCCCGTCAGGGGCAGAGCACTGCACCCTCTCCCAGGACATGCAACACTGCAGCAATCACAGCTGGTGGCAGGCTCAGGACCAGAAGAACTGGGCTGCCCCACCACCTCTTCCCAGAGAAGAGGGTGCGTTCAGAGATTCAGGGGTCAGCAGTAGGGAAGGCTGTGCCTCCACAAGCTCTAAAAAAAGGACTTTGTTCCCGCTCAGCATTTTTTTTTCCCCATCTGGGCTAAATCCACTCTTAGAAAGAGATAACTATCTCCAGGGAAACAGGCTCTCTCTGCTCTCTGCCAGCTCCCCCTCTCCTTTTGCAGTAGGGTCATTCAGCAGCAAGACTGAATTAAGCAGGCACCATGGGACTGCCCCAGGCCAGGAGAACTGTGAGCACAGGATGCTCCAAGGTAACGTGTGGTGGTCTATATAATGGAGCCAGGGCCACCATGGGACCTTCTAGAGCCTGTCCAACCCCAGAGAGCTCACACGAGAGTGATTAGGGAGATTAACTGTGTTCAGAAGTCTCTCATTACCCAGACTGACTCGTGCAGTCTGCTTTGAATCTTCTTCTTTTCTGCCCAAAATAGCTTAATGTTCTCAGCACCAGTCTTCTTTGCAAGCATGCTCGCTTCCCCCTCCTTCTTCTGCAGAGAACCAGACATGCCCTGCTCACAGAGGTCCTCTCCAGCCACCCACACTCCACCCAACAGGAGTCAGCTGCATTACTGCACCTCCATCCCCAGAACTATTCCTTTCCATCCCCATCAGGTCACCACAAGTCTATGGGATCAGAACATCTCAAGGGTAGCATATCACCACGTGACAACAGGCTGTGCCCACTGCAGGTCCCCACGGACACCATTTCCAGTTTGTTCTGGCCAGTTGTCACCTCCTCTCCCTACTCCTCTGGGGAAGCAATTTATGTTACGGTGGAGGAAGGTTTCACCCCTGTTTCTGGGCTCAACCCTCCAGTTTGAGCCCCAATAAAATTCCCACAGTAGTTACATTTTGGAGTGGTTTGGGTTGTGGGAAAAAAGAACTCCATTTGAGAAAGCTGCTCTGCTTTAGTGTCTGAGCTGGAAAAGAGACAAGCCCACAGGGATTTTCCTGTGTTACAGTCTCCCACCTATGGGTGGCCATGAGACTTCTTTATGGACTCCATCCCAAGTAACCCAGCCCTTCCCTGCTTTGGGAACCAACTCCCAAACCTGTGCCTGCTTCAGGGTGCCTCTTCCCTGCTCAGGGGCAGAGACACTGCATGCACCAGCAGCTCAACCAGCAGATCTTGCCGAATGAATAACAGCACAGACCACCGGTGGACACACACCTCTCGCTGCATTCCTATACCCCAAACTTTCAGGCATGGCACAGTGCAGAAGCACAGCCCTGACACAATGCCCGCACAGAGTTTCGTTGCAGGATCTGTGCCTTATCGCGCCTCAGCATCTGAAAGCAGACTTTGGCTAAGTCCTACACGCTGCTATTTAAAGTAAGCCAATTTGTATTCATTCTGCTTGCTACATTCACCAGTTGTTCAGAATTGTGTTTGAAGCTGAAGGGAAGAGGAAATGTACAACAAGAAAAAATTATACACTGGTAAATTTTGTTCTAATCCCTTCTCCTCCCATTATTGCTTCCCCCCCCCCCCCCCCCCCCCTTTTTTTTTTAGTTGCTTTTTTGTTTTCTGTTTTATGTATTATTAGCTTTAGCATAATTTTGACTGAGAAAATATGTAGCTGATAGGACAGACTAATTACACTACCTAGAAGAATTAATTACACCATCTGTGACTGACAGCAGAGTTTGACTCGTTGCTTCCTGGTAGATGGAGCTGCAACACCAGCTGCCCTGAATCTTCCCTTGCAGAAGACAAAAGAGGAAACATCATTTAAAAGCCATTACTTCTCTTTTTGAGCAGTTTAACATCATTTAGTGACCTAGCCTGACTGGCCAAGTCAGGGATGTGGCTCAACTGCCTTCCTTTGTGATCTTGGAAGGAAATATTTCTACACCCACTCTGGCCCTCTGCTCCTAGCAACCAGCTAGCTCAGTAGCTAAAATGGACTAGGTCCCATTTGCAAGGCAAGAGGCACAGTATGGCTCATGTCCCTGTAGGCACTCTCCAGTTTCTATTCCTTCAACCCCTGGGACCAGTCAATGGACAAAGGCATCACTGATCAGGTTTTGTCTGTGAGTTGGCACATAGTAAAGCTGTGCCAGCACCATGCTAACAACATGTTAGTCAGGATGGAACTTTAAATAGTAATGTTTTAACAGAGCTGTTCCTGCCCTTTTTGCCTCCAGCTCTGCTGCAGCTCTTTTCCTCCCACTCCCCTTTTAAACCCACAAAATTTACACAGGAAAAGCTGTTGTAGTTGTGATTTTAAAGCAAATTTCTTTACTTCATAAATGCGTCTTCAACTGAAATTCTGGACTCTTTCTCTTGCTATAGTTCATCAAGTGCACACTACTTCACAAAAATGAACTCCTTGATGCTTAGTCTCCAGCTTAGACCAGCTATCAGTACTGATCAACACACCACAGTGATCCTCAACTTGGGAAACACTAATCCTTCCCTTGGTCAGCGATGAAGAACTCCAGATATCCACTGATACCTCATGTTTTTTGACTTATTTTTTTGCCCTGAGTCTTGAACAGCATCTAAATTGTTGTTTGATTAAGCCTCTAGGCTTAATCAAGCCTCTAGTCCTGCTTTGCTGAAGCAAGGATTCATGACTCACTCATAACAAAGATCTGCACAGATGCATTTCATATGGGAGAAACTTCCAGGAATCCTCATCTTCTGGAAGTTGACGAGGAGCTTATGAAACAAGAGCAACAGAACTCAGCGTCTTTCCTTTCTCCCTCCCCAGGTTATCCTTGTGTCTCTCATTCTCATAGAAAAGAATTTGCAGCTTGCAAAGTCCTCTTCCCTGCAACCTGCATACATTCCCGGCTTTCAGGGGACACCACCAGTGTCACTTGGAATGACCACTTTTTGCGACTGGCCAAGTTCTGTATATACATGTGAAAGGTGGTGAGAGAGCAGACTTGATCAGAAAGAAGTCACATCAACAGAAGAGGAGGAGCGAGCCAGAGAGGACCTAAGAAGAAGGCTCTTTTACTTCATATACATACATCTTCTGAAGAGGAAGAGTCACTGGGAACAAGAAGGAAAATATGGAGGGACAAGAGAGATGCAAAGAGTGAGCAAAATGAGAGAGGAAAAAAGGAGCAGATGGGTAGAGAAAAGACAGGGAGATGCCAGCCTGCTGCTTGCAATACTGGAAACAGTGATGGGGAAAAGGACTTGAATCCGTTACAGGATTTTCATGTCCACATTTTTCCAGAAGCTGTTCCTGCATTTCCAGCTGAGTCTTTTTGTGACCTTGAAATGTCACTTTATTTCTTTACACCACAGCTTACTTACCTGTCACTTGGATGCAGTGATAGTATTTCCGTCACAAGAGTATGGGTATGCTTAAACAAAAAGCTTCAGGATCACAGGTGGAAGTGCACACTATTGTCACATTTAGATAGATTCCACAGATAAACAAGTAAACTTGCTCAGATGACCATATACATCTGTAACTACACACACATATATAAAAATATATTACAAAGATATGTATCCTTTTATATTTATTTAGGCCAGGCTGACATTTCATGGTTGCTTAGTTACTGGAGAACAATAAGGAAAATCTGCTTAGTATATATTGCATGGAAAAGGAAAGGGAGAGGGCAGCTGGGTATCATGTCAGACACAACCACTTGTCGAGCAGACTAGCTCTTTTAATGGTGAACATGGAGGAAGGCAAAAGAGATCAAAGCTAGGAGGAGTTCAGATAGGAAGACAATGAGTTGAGGTATGCAGTATGTGCAACTCTTGATTTTCCCATGGCACCTCTGTACGTTCAGGTCATCAAGATTCATGAAGTGTTACTTCTGGGACATATTCCATCCTTCTAATTAAGCAGCCATTAGGAACATCAGAAGTAGTTAGAAAATTTGCCTCTCCATATACTGGACCTCTACTGTCCTGATCTCCATCTACACCAACACTGACATCCTTGCATTAAAATAAAATACTGTACTAGTTGTAAGGAAGAAAGAGTTTTGCTGGTTACAGTGAAAAAAAAAATAAAAATACTACAGAAGTCAAAGATAACAAAGAAGAACTCTATACCCTCCCACCTTCAGTTATCATCTCTAAGATTTGCCTCCAGTGCATTTCAAAATATTCTTAGCCTGCATTTGCAAACTCATGGAAGAGTCTTAAGGTGCAGAAATGGACCTCACTGGTTTACTTTGTGCTAAAATGGTCACCAACAATGAACTTTCTTGATAGAAAACAGCTTTTCCATATTGACATCTTGTTCCACTAACTCCCATACCGGCCATAGCACAATAATGCGATAGAAAGTACAGTGATAGTAGAAGGGCAGCAAAGTCTTTAGCTGCAGCAAATAAGGACAAGCCCCATTGCAGCAGCTGTGGATACAGAAACAAAGGAAGAAAGCTGCTTATCTTTAGAAGGCCTCAGATATACATATCTCAGATATACAGGGATCTCCAGCAAGCTACCCTCGTCTCCACTGCCATCCCTTACATGAAGTCTGGGAAGGGGTGAATCCTGGCTCCACCCCTTCTGGTCACTCAAGTGCATTGCATGCAGCTGAGCTCCCCGAGGCTGGCCCTGCCTTCCCACCAAGTGCTCAATCACTGTTTCAGGCCATGACTTAGCATTTCCGCTACACTAGCCCCAAAAGCATAAGGAGAAGGTTTGAATTCATCCCGGAACACCATGATAGTGGTTTCTGATTCACTGTTCTCTTGGGAATAGTCTCTGGAGTTCAGTGCTCCCTGAAGGCACTTCTAACGGCAGACAAGGAGATAAAGATAAAACTATAGTGTATTTACTTGCTACAATTCATATATTAAAAATAGGATTGTTAAGCTTAGAGGTATGCATACAACAGTTAAAGAAAACAAAACTTTTGCTATTGTTGAGCTGCCAGGAGTTCTCTGCTGCATCCAGTTAAAAGGATGCTAAAACACAGCCCTTGTATCAGGGGTCAAAATTTTAGGAACAACCCTTGTACCAGGCATTGCTCAGACACATACTGGATATTTTATCCTTAATCCATAATTCCCTCAATAGGTTCCACTGCAAGTTAAGCCCTCCCCAGTATCCAAGAACTCCCTATGACTCATAACATTAATATTTAATCAAGATATGTTAACATTTCTTCCAAATGATTACTGACTGTCCTAACTTTAGAGCTGTTGTTGTTGTCCCTTGATCATATATAGGAAGAAATTCTGACAAGATGGTGAAAAAAAAAACATCCTGTACTAATGAAGTTAAACACCAATTTTTAACTTGACTCAGAACAAGTTGTTTGCATGTTCTTAAATAATTATTTCTAACTACCACAGCATATGTCTGAGTCTGGACCCTAAGGACCACATAGCCCAGTGCTAGGTCTGCAACAGGAAACTACGGTGGATTAGGGAAAGACAGTGCAAATACACAGTGATCCTTCTCCCACTGTACTCTCCCAGCAGCCAGCTATCCATGGCTGAGAAATTGCCTGAGCCAAAGATCACATCTGCGTCAGTGTTTAATAGATCGTAATGTCCTTTTCCCCCCCATAAACATGTCAAGAAGTTCTTAGAACTATTTATAATCTTGCTCTGTGCACCATCCTGTGAATCCAATGGTTTATACATGCACCATCTCAAGAAAGTGCCTGTTTTTGGTTTTGGATGAATGTTTTACTGGGAATTCCTATTTTTCATATTAGTGCAGTCACTTCCTACCCCTCTCTGTGAACCTCGTAGATCTCTGTCATATCCTTCTCAGGCATCTCTCTTCCAAACTACCAAATAATGGGGGGATTCAAATCTTGCTGCCTTACGAACTGAAACATTGAAAAGTGCACAGAACTGTAAAAAAAAAAAAATAATATCAATGACATATAAAATAAGTATACATTACACAAACACATTAATGGAAATATCATGCACAGTCCATAATTGGCTCTGGGTGAAGAATAGCAAACAAGAAACCTTGGGGAGAACAGTATGCTTAGGACAAACAATGCCTGTCCTGCTATTGAAGGATGTCGTCCCATCACAGCAGGGAGCGCAATTTTTTTCTCAAAATTCAACAGCTAAACTGATCCCAAAAGCAGCTATACTGCCGCAGAGATCAGATGCACACCATTTTCCCGTCAACTCCATTACATAGCCTGTTCCATGTGAGGCTGAACTCACTCGGCAAAAGTGGCTAAGACTGCCAGAAACCTGATCAAAATTATAGATCAGGCAAGCTTTAGGTCAAGCTTAACTGAGAAGGTTTTTTGACTATCTTGAATTTTGGAGGCATACTCTCCAAATCTGAAATTTGCTTTTTTATTCCTGTAGTCCTCTACCCACGTAAGCACAAAATATTGTTTAATCCCTTCCGCAGGATAAGAGTCTTCTTACTGCCTCACCAACTTACCTCCTGGGCTGTGTCATAAGCCATGCTGGGAGCAAAGTGAATGACATACAGGAGCTAAGGAAACTACAAAATAAAGACAAAGACCCGGAAACATCCAACACAAACAGCAACTCAACTTTATTCTGCACCCTTTACCCTCAAAGACTGTGGCACCTACAGCCAGACACTAATGAGAAATATTAAAGTGACCCTTGGCACTTGACACTGCCTACCTACTTAGCAAAATTTATTTACTTCATGTTCATCATGCAATCTGAAATCATCCAATAATAATAACTATTCTAAAAAAGTCAACCACGTTTTCATATTTAATGTACATACTGCAGCTAAATAAAACCACTTTTGAGGGGTAAATAATTGCAGAGGAAGAGAAAAATTCAAGAGCGTAGGCTATGAAGATGCACTTTCAGCTGAAATGTTTTAAAAAGCGATTAGTTGAGACAGAAAAGCAAGAAAGCTGTTCTTATATGGCTCAACCAACAGTGGAGGAGGGTTTCACACTAACTGTGGTAGATAAGTAGAAGAGAGCAAGGAGATGAAGATGAAGGAAAGGGAGGGAAGCAGACTATGGTCTAGTAGATAGACAAGAAAGGGAACCTGAATCAGAGACTTTGCCTGATCCTGGATCTAGATGCAAATCCCTTAACCTTTTCTGCTTGACGGCTTTTCCGTCCAGCACTTTACAGAAAGTGGAGTAGGCTGGAATTTACAGATGGGGCATTCTGAGGATTAGAATTGTGAATAAATTTAAGAACATAAGTCCAGGAAAGTCATTAAAAGGTTTTATTGTTGTTTTTCGTTGTTGTTGTTGTTTTTCTTCTGGAAATGCCACGGTGTTTGAACTGCCTATTCCCAACTCCCTCACATATGACATTCACCAAATCAGCAGCATTCACAAAAGTGGATGGTGACTTTGGATCATCCCTGCTGTGACTATGGCCACTCAGAGGTGCAAAAAATCCAGCCCTTCCCCACAGGTGTTGGTGATTTTCCCTCCAAGCACTTCCACATCTGCAATTAATTATTCACTTTTCTGGCCCATGTTTACTCATGTTGTCCTGGCTTATAGGATATGGCCCATAGGATAGTATTCCCCACTTCTCCTCTCTACTCCTTGGCACCCCTGCTGAGATTCTTTTATGCTCTCCCACCCCTAATGCAATCTACCACATGAGTGATGGTGAAATAATGTGGAATGTAACAGGATAAAAAAAAATGCAACCACAGAAGCATTCAAGCTTTCCTGTTTCTTTCTTACCTAGAGGAAAAAAGTTTAGAGTCCCACCTTTTCTCTTTTCCAAGCCTGGTATTACAATACGAAATATGAGTGGAGCAAAATCAACCTATTTTCCCCGAAGGTGACAAGGAAAGAGCACTGTGCAGAACATCTGCTCCCTCCACTCTCTGTGGACAGGAGGTCAGCTGCCCCTTCTCCTAGGTTAAAAACACAGATTTCCATTCTTTTTCAGAACCTACAAAAAACAGTAGCCATCTGTTCAGTAAAACCAAGGGCATGGTTGAGTGCCATGACCTGGCCAGAGATGTAAAGGAGCACAGACCCAGACCACAGAGAAATAGCGTGAGGAGATGAGGAGACCTTTTCCACAGAGACCTGCCAGGTAAGCAGGCAAGGCAATGCCAAGAGGCTGTGAAATAAGGAGAGCATGCAAAAATCAGGTCATGAATCACACAGGAATTGCTTCACCGGAGAAGAGCTGATCTAAGCTGGAGAAAGGTATTGCAGTGGATAAAGAGGGTAGGTACCTGAGAATGTTTATGTTTTGGGGGTGGGTCCATACCTGGTAGTTACCCTTACCTCCTTCCACTGACAGGTTCTTCAGAGAACCACTGAGCTTGCCAAAGTTCAAAGAGCATCTATCTGGACAACACTCTCAGTCATACCATCTGATTTTTGGGTGGTGCTGTGCGGAGCCAGGAGTTGGACTCAGTGATCCTTACGGGTCCCCTCCAACACAGGATATTCTGTGATTCTATGATGTAAAAATAAGGTCTTTTCTGGAGGTAGAATTGAGACTACTGGCTGTACAAGACACACCCATTCCCCTACCTGTATTGACAGCACCTCAGCCTTCACCCCACAGAAACAGCCCAGCCAGCAGCAAGACAAGCAGCATGAGGAGACAAAGCAGGAGCTGTGTGGCGTATCTGCAGAGAGCACTCTGCCACTGGAGACAGCTCTAGATGAGCACCTCTCTGAAAGACTGCAGCTGAAAGATTCTATCTGCCCAACAGCCCCAAATCCCTTCCAACACTATGGAGTTTGTCGTGATTTCTCCCTTTTTAAGGGCCCTGATGTCCCGCCTTGTGCAAAATGAGGTTTCAGCTGCTTTAAGTAGTAGTGAGGCAGAAGGCTCAGCTCTCAGTGTGAGAGCTGCCATTCTCTCCCATTTGCAGAGAGGAGTCATTGCTTACACCAACAGTAGCCACTACACGCTGCTGTTTCCAGTGGGAATGAAGCATGTCTCCCCAGGCAGTAAGATACTTACCAGGCACCTCACAGAAAGCAGGCTGAGTTGGGAAAAGGTTCCATTCAGGAAAAGAGACTGGAAAGCAAAGAGGGGTAGTTTCTAGAGCAAATTAGGTGAGGGTTGTGTCAGGCCTCAGGTGGGGGGCCATCACCAGACCAACGTTATGTACAGGGGACCAGAAACATAGAAAGGAAGAAAAGAGAGGAGGAGATCGAATGGAAAAAGGAGGATACTGTTCGTCAGAAAAAAACAGCAGATGAGATGGGAGAATGGAAGCTGGATAAATGCTGTTCTATTCTCCCTCCTTACTGAGCGAAAGCACTTTGAAAATAAGTCATTATTATTATGAACATAAAGAAATAATCCCAGTTTTGCTCTATCGTCTGTCCGCTGGGTTGAGAAATGTCAGATGCTCGGGGAGGGGAGGAGAAAAGGTTGACATCACACAACATCCATTTGTAAAATTGTTTCTGCCAGATTCCCAGCAGCTGCGATCTCCTGTTAATATCAGAAGTGAATGTGAGAGGCTAGGCAGAGGGGAGCTGGGGGTGGAGGAACGATGATTTTCAGTTCTCACAAGTAATACTTGGCACTAAAGCCAGAGCTTGATAACAAATTGACTCAGTCACCAACTCGCACAGGCTCCCTCTCCCGTAATGGACTCCTCTCTCATTAGCAAATACATTTGTCAGTAAAAGTAAACATACTTGCACCCTCCCCCCCTTGTGCTGCTGACATAGCCGTGATTGACAGATCTCATAAATACATCAATGAAAGGAGAGGACAGTTGCTGTTAGCAGCCAGCTTGAACGCGGGACGGAGCTAATAATAATATCTTATATTTACATAGTGTCTTCGTGTCATGATTCACAGCACTGCAGAGAACAGAGAGCAGTCTAGTAAGCTCTGAATGGTTTTCAGTAAGTAAATTTGAGAAAGGGCTCTCATTCTAAAATTCTCTGTTCAGCTGCTCAGAGGACTCATATTTTAAGTTTATTCATTTTCTGTTAGTGCTGACAGCGAACAATACCCAGAGTTATCAGCCTAGAAAAAGGAACAGCAGAAAGCAGCCAGGTTTCCTTTTGTTTGCGAAAGTGAGAAGTCCCAAAGATCTCCTTTGGTTCTGAAGCACAACTGCAAATACCTGTGCCTCATCCCAGTGATGAAGGATTCTGGCAAACCTCAGGAAAAACCACAAAGACATTAATGCCTGAGTTATCTGAGAGTGAGGGAGGAAGAGATGGGAGAAAGCATATTTGCTACCTTTAAACAAATAATTAATCAGATCCTTTTGCACCGAAGTGTGGAGCAGTTGAGATTAACACTTCAGTGAGGAACTGTCATTACACCAGATCGGGATGAAGAGAAAATCTCAATCATTTCAGAAATGCATCTAGGTATTATCAGTGTACACACACAGTAACACCAGAATGTCATGCACTGAACATGCCCAACAGTCTGCAATGGCAGCTGCGGTTTTGTGCAGAAGTGAAGCCTCTACTTCACATCAAAAATCATACATTACAAAAACCTCAGCAAAAAGCCATTATGCACACGTTCCACAGTCTATGTCTGAAGACACTATTTTGAGCAAGAGCCGTATGAGTGTTCTGCATGCATTATCCCACTTCACGTTACTCACTGCACATATCCTCCTGCCTGAACTGTCAGCTGCAATCTCACCGAAAAGGGCAATGGAGTTGAACCCATTCCCCTAGTGCTTAATAACATGGAGTCCATCCGCTTTTCTGGGATTCAGTTCCTCCTCAAGGTGGGAGGGTTTCTGTCAAGGCCCCACATTTCCCACAGCAGAATTTCCCATGGAACACATGTTATGCCGCAGTACTTCTTCTTAAGCACTAGGACTGTGCATTGTTAAGGGAATAACATTCTACTTTGAGAGCCGTAAGGAAACCTTAAAATAGCAAACAGATCCAATCTGATGCAATGCTGTCCTCCTGACTCTATGGACATCATGGAAGCATCCTGTTCTACTCTCTTCCAGTTTTCTATCTCAGCCAGCTCTGCGACACTTCAGCAATTGTTAGAAAGGCATAAAAACTTCCTTGTTACATACTGGCATATAATCCTAATTAAAACAGAAACATTAGCTATACTGGGTTCATCCTAATGGACAAATCACCTAAATGAACCTGGCGTTTCCCAGCCCCCATATGGACAGTGGCTGAACTGTGTGTTAGCATCACCTCTCTCATTGCTATCCCTGTCACTTGGTTCAGCAATGAATTGCAACCAGTGCAAAACTTCATTCGATGTTGAAAACAGAGGTGCTGTGCAACACAAACTCAGTATAACCTCAATGTTGTTAATGAAAAGGATACAATATTTTATATTAGGATTCCTCTAGAAACCACATGTACTGTGGAAAGTAGGGAATTTTCCATCAGAACTGAGACATAGCCAATGGAAAAACGCGTGAGTTTTGTTTATAGCAGTATGTGGCAAGGCCATCTCAGAGCTAGGTCCTGCAGTGAATCCAGCCAGTTCTTTCCCTGTCACTTCTCTCTTCTGCTTACCTGGTACATCCATCTACTGGCATCTTCTTCATCAGTGCTTCCAGACAAGAGGATTCATAACTGATGTCAGCCTATGGACTGCAAAGAATGGGCATTAAAGGCAAATCACTATACTGGTGGTAGTGAGTAGCATTAGGAGTTAGATTCTGACAAAATTTCATTCCCTTGGAGGCTGGGAATAGCATTTACTCATGGGCCAGTGTCCTAGGAGAAGTGGAGAGAAAGTGAAAAGGTTTCCTTAGGAAACAGGGAAAAGAGGAAGGCGACACTAGCTTATCCCCACTTTTAGTTTAAATCATCAAGAACACATCTATTCCTCCTGCACGCTCTGTGGCTGAGATGGAAAGCCATCATTTTTCCTTCCCATTCTAACTGTGGTACCATGTTTTGTACAAAAGCCCATCTGTTGTTGATGTTCAGTATGCTCGACAGTTCTCTGTTCCCCTCCACCACAAGCTGTTGCTATAGGGTTCAGTTCTTCTTATTCTAAATCTCATTTGCTTTCTACAGCCAACAAGCTGCAGCTCTGAATGTCTCCTAAAGAGAACAGAAGACATGCAGCTTCTCATCCTGCTGATGGAAGTACTTGCTTTGTAATCTTTCTCTCTTTCTCCTAGCATGCAGGAATTCCTCTGTGTACAAACACCCCTTTATTCCTGCACCCACCTGCCCCACATTTTTGCTCCTCCTGCACTGTATTAAGCACATCCTGCCTCCTAGGCCAGAGCCTTCTGATAACATCAGGTGAATAGAATAGGAACAGCTCTATAATAGCACATTATGTTTTGTTTAAAATCTATATTTGTCATGCCAGTGTGCAACAGAGAAGATTTAATTAGCCAGTGAAGCTCGCCTTTGGTATGTTTTCATGAATGCAGTTAGAGTTTTGATGCATGACTTCAGGCTACTACAACAAACAAAGAAAATACACCATGAAATTAAGAAACATAATAATATACAAGAGAAGACACTTGGCTGCTGTTATACATTTCACAGAAAAATGGGCCACCACCAAACCTGGATCAAGCTGCCTAAATCTGGGAACCAGTTTTTAATCCAGGTCCAAATTTTGCACTGCAGTCTCAGTTAAAAGCTGAAAGGATGTTAATTGCACATGAGATGACTGCACAGACCCTGTACTCTGCAACAGAGAGAGAAGCATGGGTGACTAAACGAATGGCCCTGATGTGACGCATTAGTAAAACCCCAAGGTTGTTTAGCATTCTTCTGATGTCAAGGGCTGAAAAAAAAGACCGCTGTGTCAACCAGGAACACCAGAACACAACATGATCTTGTCTGTACTTCTGCCCTGGTCCCTGTTACTCTGAAGTGAACTTATCTAACTACAGGTCCTTCAGCTCTTTGTAGCGAAGGTATGTCCTGCTTGTATGCTGCAGATGAGTAATATTAAAAGCCAGCACCAAAAGTTAGAGCTGGACTTTCCATTGACCTCTTCAGAGTCACAGTTCAGTTGGCAGACCACTTATCAATGAAGAAGGTGCTCAGGTCAGCCTTGGTGTAGCTCCAGTTCTAGCTCTGTCATGCACACCTTGTCTGTCCTCTAGTAAGCAGAAATGAAACTATTCATTCAACTTTACAAGTATTTTATGAGGATTCATTATTTAACATTTATACTTCCCTACACACAGTGCCCTGTGATGTCATTTATTATTGGTTAGTCCAACATTCATGTTAAAAACAATGAGCAGACGAAGCCATTTTCAGATCAGCAAGAGGAAAACTCTCCAGTTTTTGTATCAACTATTCACTCAACTTGAAGCAGCTGCTGTCAGTTTTATTTACCATGATTTCTGGCTGATAGACTTTCCCTCCCAGGGTTCATAAATGCTTGTAACCTGCAACCTGAAGAAGCAGCTCTGTATCAGCAAGCTTCACCAGATACGGTTCTGCCGGCAAATTGCTTACAGCTTTACTGTTTTGGCAAAACCCATTACCAAGTCTGTCTTTTCTACTACTAATTCCACGTAGCCCAGCATGAGAAAGAAAATAGCACCTGCAAGCAGACAGCTGGGGTTTGCATCCAGGTGTGAGCAGATGGAGCTTTTTTGTATGACTTGGTTTACAAGGAAGCCATGCTTGGAGCAAACTGACGAAGAGCAGCGTAGGAATGTTTTACCAAAACTGGCTTTGCCACAACAAGGATGAAAAGAAGATTTCATTCTCTAAAGAGCTGCCAATCCAGTACTTTTTTTTGCTAGTGATAATATTTTCTAAGTTTAAAAATAAACTTAGTGAAGTATGTGCTACTTGACAGTGTATGTCTTCAATCATGGGGAAAAAAAGAAAGAAAGAAAGAAAAAAAAAACAGGAGAAAAACAGAACAGCAGGCACTGCAAGCCAATATCAGATGTAACCAAATTATAGTTTAATACATTTCAAGTATCCCATTTAGCACCTCAGATCTTTCAAGGAAGTAGGTTTTCCCCACTGAGAAATGCATATGCAGTGAATTAAAGCAACTTTCACCCCATGTGAACAAAAAGTAGGTTGGATAACTATTTTAAATAATCACCCAAATGTTAATTTTTCATGATGGAATGAAGACCTGAGATGAGAGGAACATTTTCCACTTCTAGCTCTCACATTCACCTCTCCTTTACTGTATAATAACCATTCAAGCCTGGAGTGTAACAAAACACATGATTAAATGCATAAAATCCTGCTTTGACAACTGTAGGCCACCAGGATGTCTTTACAGACAGGGCAGGATACCTGAAGACTGGAGAGCTCTCCGAATATTTGGGGCACCATCCAAGTGATAAGTAGCATGGGAGGAAAACCAGACGCCAGGGGAAAGGGGAAGCTCTGAGCGCATGTACACGTTCACACCCAAACTCTTTGTCTGCATGATGGCCATCCTCTCTCTTTCTCATGCCTCGCTTGAGAGGCAGTGGTGGCAGACTGGTGACCAAGAGCAATGAGCAAGGGTCCTCCATCTCCCTCAACGCTACCGCTCCATGCACCAGAAGGAAAAAAATCAGCAAGCAAAGAAGCAAGGCAAGTGCTGCTAAGTGGCTCATTGGTTTCTATGGCAACTGGCTCCGCTCTACTCCAGCTGCTTACCCCACAGTCCCTCTGTCACCCTATTTTTAGCTGAAAAATCAAAGAAAGAGGAAAAGTGGTGGGGGTTTGGGAAGGAGAGTGTTAGGAGACCTTCTCGATTTTTGTGGGGAGGAGGTTAATATGCATGCAGCCTTGTCTTGTTCAGTCCTCACTGTGGAGGCTTCCTGTGGGATTCCCTGGACCTGATTCACAGCCAGGTCCTGCACTTGCAAGGTGATCAAGCAGCACGCGAGCAGCAGCCCAGCCATACCCCATGAGTGCGCAAAGCAGCTGGGCTGAGAATTTGACCTTGCCATCAAAACTGGAAAGAGCCAAAAGGCTCCATACGTGGGGAAAATCCACCTCCCTTGGCCACAGCATGACGCAATGAAGTTATGGATGTCAGCACACCAATGTTGTTTAATTCTTTGCTCTGAAAAGTTACTTCCTCCCCCTCCTTCTTCCTTTTTTTCTTCTTATTTTTCTTTTTTTAAGATAAAAAGAAGGGCAAAATTGAGTTTGTCCACAATTTCTCTCTCCTGCGTAGAGAGAAAAAAAAAATCCACACTGGATACAGCAATTTTAGCACAAATACCTCATCATTAGGAGATCTGGAACCAAATTCACCCTGGCTGTACTTTAGTTAATGGATTTTAGTATTAGGAACTTTAGTTGTTGAGCAGTACAATATAACAGCTTATAAATCCAGATCAAAGACATTCTAGCCTGCAGTTTTAGTATGCATAGGAGCGTGTGCTCACAAAAGCATGGGCCCCCTCAGTCTCTTCTGACTACCTGCCTTTCTGAAATGGATGCACCCAGCACTGTGATGTACAACCACTTCCACACGAATTTCTATTTGCCTTTCTATTCACCTTCTACTCGCCTTCACCAAGGTCTTATTTGTCTCCCTCTCCCCTGAAACTTCAGAAATACGTGAAGGAAATGTTGCAATTATCTTGAAAATAATAATCCTTAAACTCCAAACCAAGAGAGACTGATGCAAAAAACATCTGTATTCACTTATTTTCATTTCAGCTGCCATGCCATTTGATGCTTGCCGTCAAGCTGTTCCTGCTAACAGGGCTGTGGAAGACTACCTTTGTACCACTCATTTTCATTTGCTGCTTTGAGAAGAGATATTGATCTGTGTATCTCTGCTCACACAGCAAGGCTTCCCATTTTGGAGCTGTGATATTGTTGGACTAAGAGGACAAGGAAAAGATCAATGATTTCTAACAATGATCACTTTTAAGGGAAACAGCACTGGTAAAATGACTTACTAGTCCAGGTACTGCATTTGCAGTCTCCGCAACCAGTTCCATATCCTGGCAGGCATTAATACTCCTGCTGTAGATAAAAGCAGTGTATTGGGAGGGAATCATCCACTTCAAAAATGTTATTGGCTAAGGCACCTGGTGGTATAGGCTGCACAGAAACCACAGAAGCAGAGTGGGATGCAGCTGACAGAGTCCAACAGTACCCGCACAAAACAGCAAAGGATGTGTCAGGGCACTGGAAGGGCCATGAGCTTCCCAGGGCTCATCCCACTGCTCCAGCACCAGGTATTGGACACCTCTCCAGGCTGCGGTCAGGCTGCGTCCAGGCCAGGCTGTGGGCCTGCAAGTGGTCCCAGTTGGACAGGGGCCGTGGCTGGGCAGGAGCTGAAGCCTGGCCCTGCTGCGGCCTTGTGGTTTAATCACAAGTGTGGGAAGTGCTCAAATATTGTATTTGCTAATTGTTTTCCTGAATAGCCCTTTGTTGATTTGTTGAGAGACACAATGAAAAGGTATTCCATGCAGAACTTTTCTACTGTATGTTACTTTAGACACTTTGATCAAGTCCCTTCTGACTAAACTTCATTTCTTAAAGCCACTATCAAGTCCATCGCCCAAGAAATCTTGTAAAGCCCACTGTTACTGTCCACCTTGGCAGGAAACATGACACCAATGTTATAAACCTCCCATGTCCTGCACGTGTGCACATTCATTCTGGGGGCTGTCAGGTGGAAAACCCACACAGGAAAGAACTGAGAGAACTTGGAACTGCACATTTTTCAGCCTGAAAAGCACAAGACCAGTGGGAGAGATACAGAAAAGCCAAATGCACCATCATATTTGTTCTGCAAGAAACCTTGCTGCATGAGACCTCCAGCCAGCCCAGAAGAGATGCAGGGGAGGAGAGATCACCTGCAGTGAGGGGCACCAAAGGCAGAAGCAGCGGTGATCTAAAGTAAAACAGCAAGACAAGGAGGAAGAGAAGCAGAGAGAAAAATTCACATCAGTAAGCACACATGCCCAGCCTGAATGGAGAGCAACATGTGCTAGGTGGTGATGGATAACTTCATGCCCTGAGAAGTAAATGAAAGGGTGAGTGACTCCTTTTAGAATGAGCAGTCAAGGACAGAAGAGAAAATAATCAAATCTGCATCTTCACTTGGCTGTGCAGGTTAGCTAGATAGTTGGAAGCTCTGTGACTACCAAACCAGTCACTTCACTGAGGAACTCTGTCCCATTAGCAAGATTGGAGGCAATGCTCCTGACACATCTACAGACAGAAATCACTACCTCTAGGTATTATCCTGATCATTATTTATTCTGTTTTCTGACAAGAGGAGTGTACGAGCACCTCCAGATGAAATGTATGTGTGCATATTAATATTAATTTATGGCAAGTAGTCACATGCAACTTCGACATTTATTTTTCATGTCTACTAGCACCAAGAAATTTGAGCCTTTGAATGTTTATCAGAAATGAGCACACGTGCAAGCAATGCTGACAGAACATTTAAAGAAATCTTCCTTAAAACCCAAGTATTTTCACTTCTTTTGCATTTCTCATTTGTGCCTATTCAGCACTTTTTAACTTGCAAACATTATCCCCAAGAGGTCATAGAAAACACTGAATTAAAGCTGTGGCACTGCAAAGATGGTACATAGTATGACAGAGTGAGACTGATACACGGACAGAAATCTTAGAGAGATCTCACTATTGTATGGTCTCAATAGAAGAGTCTTTCATTCAGCAAAACAGACCTTCTGCTCTATCTCCACCAAAAACTTGATGATCAACTTAAAAAGAAAAACCTGTGAAAGATTCTCAAATGAGTACCAGCCCCATAGAACAGCCTCCAGGAGGAGCAAGAAAAATTCAGAACACAGGCAGAGGGAGGTTCACACAAAGAGAAAAATAAGCTCTTTGGAGTGTCTCATCCAGCAGATCATGTTCACAGGAGATACTCAAGGGGAGAAAGTAGAAAAGACATATGAAGATCTTTTTCTTCTTCTTTGTGATGATTGGTGGGGTTATTTTGCATTAGAGGGGACGTCCCTTCATTAAGAAGAAATCCATAGTCATCAAATCTCTTTTAGCAATGTCATGCATAGATTTTTATCACCTATTGAGTTATAGCTTGTCTAAGCTTGATTCCCTTAATATCAGACAAAAGTAACTTGTAGTGTCTTGAGGCTGTCTGTTTCCCCATCAGTTGTTTTAAGAAGGCAGAATAATTCCATTACTCTATACAGAGGGGACAAGTAGACTTTTTTCATTCTCAGGTCTATTTGCTTCTTCACAGTTTGCAGCAGTGATCTTGAAAAAAAAAATAACAGTATAGTTTACAACCAGGCACTCTTCAGAAAGGAAATATATCACTGAGAAATATCCACTTAAGTAGGCCACCCTTAGAGATTCTATCACCCAGTATAAAAGACTTGTGAGCTAATTTCCACTGTAACAGGTGTCCAAAGTCCATGTCAGCCTGATGTTTGCAGTAAAGGAGTTCATCCTTAAAATTCTAGCTACACCTTGGCTCCAGTGACCCTGGTTGCCTTTGCTGCAAAGAGGTGTCAGGGGCATTTCAGGATTCTGTGTCAGCAAAAGCAGCATCAGAATGAAAGAGGGAGAGAAAAGCTGTGTTACACAAGACATCCAGGAAAGAAAGTATGTGGGACACATGCTGCAAGACAAGCAGACCTATTAGGTCTTGTTTCAGACAATGGAAGGGCATGACAAAATGATGATGCTGTGATTGCTTGTGTGCTTCAGCATCAGGAACAATCACTAAGCCAGAAGACATCTCACAAAATGCTTATGCTGAAAAACAGGAAACAGCTGGCTGGAAGTTAGGATTTCACAGCAGCAACGGTCAGTGGAAGTGATCCAACCACTGGGAACAACAGTGCACTGGTAGAGTTTGAAACACATGTCTTATGAGCATCTGTACGAGCTCAAAATAGCCTTTTGACTGGATCTGTGAAGACTCAGCTCTGAAAACTATGGGGTAAAATACATAATACATCCTGTTGAGTTTCTCAGACACCAGACTGTCTTAGGATACTGGTGCTCCCTGATCTGTCTCCCTCTCCCATCCTGAATAGATACATCTTTTTCTCCCTAATGCTTATGCTGATGGATCCTCAAGGACTTTTCTTTCTGTTGTACTACTTAGAGACACATTTGCATCAAGTTATATGGCATCATTCAGCAACGGACAAAGGTCAAACAACCAGCTTGGAAGTGGACTTTCAAGTAACGTCATATTAAAAAATTCCTACAAAGAGCTAATAATGGAGATAATGTAAAGGACTGCCATAACAGCAATCTGACAGTTTAGTGTTGCTATGCAACTTGTGATGTGTGCATACTTCTGCAGTTGCTTCTTGTTTGTTCATTGAATGCACAATGACAGTGTCTGGCAACCTTCCATCCTCATGGTTTTACCTAGAGCAGCAAGAATTCACATGCAGGTTTTGTGTCACAGTGCTCTCTTCCAGCCACTAGCCTCGGAATGACCTGAGATGCAGACACCAACAATTCTTCCAATTTGAATGAGACTCCTATTGAACCACGCTCACATAAATAACTACTTATGCTAACACACATTTCCCCAATCCTCTGGCTAACCATACATCTTTCCTCTTTTCCTCATTTCCAGTCCTAAGGTCGACAGGTTGTCAGAGCACTCTCTTTGAAAGCTTTTCTCTTGTCATATCCCAGCTTCTATTATGCTGGTTCACACTCTATTCTAAGTTTGTACATGAGGTTCCTTCAGACCTTGCTTATCTTTCTTCTGCTTGTTTTCACAGACTCACAAAAAGTGGGCATAGATACAGCTGTTTGCTCCATCTTGTATTGTTCACCTGTCCTGCTACTGCATGATCCTGTCTTGAAGCTTTGGCCAGTTTTAAAACTTCAAGTAATGATGCCTGTAGCTATTTCCCTGGGACTTCTAAAGGCTAATACAAATCACTGGTTAGGGCAGCTGATCTGCTGGACTTTCTGGATGAAACCTGACTAACATCAGGTAGTAACATCCCAT
This sequence comes from Gallus gallus, assembly GCF_016699485.2. Lineage (NCBI taxonomy): Eukaryota > Metazoa > Chordata > Aves > Galliformes > Phasianidae > Gallus > Gallus gallus. The sequence goes on from NC_052532.1 coordinate 48,751,944, forward strand.
TCTGCGATCCTCAAAAGCTTGTATTTGGAGGCTGATATCTCCAGAACATCAATGTGAAGGCTATTCTGCACTGATATTAACTACTTCTCTTTCCTTATAACACTTTGATATCACTGTCCAGACAACCTTTGCCATCCTCATTCAATTTGTTGCCTTTCTTAGAATTTCTTCACTTTCTACAATCTGTTTTGTGGTGTTGTTTGTGTGATGGTTAATAGCTGTAGCTCACAGTTGGCTGTATTTCAGGTGTAGGAGGGGGAACACAGTGAACTGAAACTCCATATAATATTACAAGAAGAGATGAGAACAAGTAAAAGAGGGTTTGCTATACATGCTATCTCCAGAAAAATATCTTTGCAAGTGTGCCTTTGCATAGACAATGTGGAAATACAGATTACGTTATGCTGGAAGAAAGAAGACTGACAGTAGAGATGTCCAATCCATACTGATGTTTCACAATTGTGCATCTCTCTGCAGAACAGCCAGGGAGCTCTCGAAGTCACTGCACTAAAAAAAATAAGGAAAGATAATAACTTCCCTCACCCTTTTACCACATCTCAGAGGGTGGAGGAGGAAAGTGTCACAACTAGTGAGAAAATTTTAATTGAAAGAGTTTTCACCAGAAAACACTATTTTGATAAAAACAACACTTTTCACAAAATAATGAGTACAAACAAAATATCCCCATGGAAAGGGAGGTTCAAAAAAAAATCTGTATTGGAAAATTTGCCTTAGGGAAAAAAATGTTACATAGTCTTTCAAATTAAAACACTCATTTTGAAAGCAAACTTCTATTTTCTTATCATACTCTGTTTCTTCTACTGTTTTTACAATCTTCAGTTAACAGTAAGAGACGCTGTGTTCACTATCTTGCCATTAGCCTGGAATAAGGCTTCTAAGATATTAAAAATAACTGGTCCCTCACTAGTAGCCAGCACGTGTTTTCTTCTTCAGAGTGTGAAAAATTCAGTTGTTTCATTCAGCAGAGACTAATCAAGCTGGCTCATTTTTAGAAGAAAATTCATTACTTACTGCTTGAAAGTGAATTATCACCTGTACTAAATTATATAACAGGATATTTCATTTGCTACGTTACTGGTAGGATTGCATAACATGTCTCTATATGAGATTCAATTTGGCGTAACAGAACCCTGTGTTACAATTGATGGGAAACTATATCAAACTTTAACTAATTTTCAGAACAAAATATCAGTTATTTGATGTTTGTTGTTATGTGTTTTTTTTTTAATATCTAATTGAGTGTTCATAATTTTCAGTTCTTAGGAAGACACTGAAGACAATATTTTCATAGACAGAGTACCAAGAAGCTTTGAAATTATAGATGTTGAAACTTCCCTCAAAATGAACATTTTGAGCTTCATCTAGCTCTCACTTAACTTATGATTCATTCTCTATACTAACTCTAAGTCTCCTAGTTTGGAATAGCTTTAAGATTGGAGGCTCTGTTGAAAGCAAATGTCAAAAATACAGTATTGCACTTCATCTTAGCTCATTCTACCAGCATTTGTTGCTAAATAAAACCAGCTCACCAGTACTCACTTACAGCTCATTTTAACACATTCCATATGCATTTTCGAGGATCTCAAAATTATCCTCATCAATAAATCATGAAAAATTTAATGAATCTTACAACCCAGCCACACCCAAGAGCTAAGAAGTGTTTCAGGCTCCCACAACAGTCCTGCCTACAAAATCCTGTGTCAGGGAGGATCTGGGATGGGGCAGAATCTTCTTCTCCATTGCTATGCTCACTTCATTCCGCATTTGGAGAACCCGGACTTTACAGTCTAGCAAATGAGAGCAGTGAAGAAAGAAAGGTCTCCCTTTCCAAAGCGCAAGTTGTCTGCTCCTGCTGCCTTCGGAAGGCAGTGGAACCGCAGCCCAAGACCTCCACCTAGTGTCTGCTGGCAAACTAAGCACACCACCCCGGTTGAAAATTTGGGATGACAGTGTGTGCCCTAAAGCTTAAAGATAAAGAGCAAAGAGAGGGGAATGTTTTCCTTACAATACAAAATGCGTCTCAGTTCATTATGAACCACCCAAGCTTTGTATGCTGTCAAACAGAACTGAGACACAAGCTTCTGGCTTACTTGTGGAAAATAAGATTATCATTTTTTCCTCCATCATACAGAACGTACTAAAATTCAAGGCTTTGGGAAGATGCAAAATGAAAGAAGAGGAAAAGATAAGCTTTTTGGATTAGGTAGGACTACTTTGGCAAGAAAAATTCTCCAGCACCCAAGGATATCTTCTTAACCGTGCTCTTTGGTGCTGCCTTCATGCCATAGTCAGCCTCTGGACTCAAGGACATTCTTGTTGGAGAGACACTTAAGAATTAGACCTGGCCTCTAGAACAGACTCATGATATACAGGAGTGTTCTTTCATCTTGTATTTGACTCCCTCCTCTACCTTCATTTCATAGATTTCATGGGATTTAAAAAGACTCAAGGACTGTCACCAATTCTATCTGCCTATTCTTTTTTCCATTTCCAAGAAAACATGATGTGTTTGCTACTGGCAAGCTTTTACTCAAGGCCAGTTAAAGAAGAAATGAAATAACTGATATTGGCAGTTGTCAGAGTAGTGCCCTTTCTGTTCATCATCATAGAATCATAGAGTCATAGAGTCATAGAATCATAGCATCATAGCATCATAGCATCATAGAATCATAGAATCATAGAATGGCCTGGGTTGAAAAGGACCACAATGATCATTTAGTTTCAAGCCCCCTGCTATGTGCAGGGTCACCAGCCACTAGACCACTAAGCTGCCCAGAGCCACATCCAGCCTGGCCTTGAATGCCTCCAGGGATGGGGCATCCACAACCTCCTTGGGCAACGTGTTCCAGTGTGTCACCACCCTGTGTGTGAAAAACTTCCTCCTAATATCTAACCTAAACCTTCCCTGTCTCAGTTTAAAACCATTCCTCCTTGTCCTACCACTATCCACCCTCGTAAACAGCTGTTCCCCTTCCTGCTTATATGCTCCCTTCAAGTAATGTAAGGCCACAATGAAGTCTCTCCAGAACCTTCTCCAAGCTAAACAATCCCAGTTCCCTCAACCTTTCCTCATAGGAGAGGTGCTCCAGACCTCTGAGATGCCTCTGGCAACTTGAGAGGGCCTTCCAGCCCTCAATTGCTGAGTAGAGCGGGAGAATCACCTCCTTCTCCCTGCTGGCCACCCCTTTTTTAATGCAGCCCAGAACACAGTTGGCCTTCCGGGCTGCAAGCTCATGCTCATTTATGGGCCTGATATGAAATGTCCTTCACCTTCTCTGCTAAGTTCAGGTTTCAAACATCTCCAGTACAGTTGTTTCCAAGATCTTTTGTAGAAGCCTATTCCTTTGCAGTTTTAACACATCTCTCTTGGTCTCTTTACTTTGACTATCTTGGAATAAGCCTCTTTGCACTCCCCTGTTCTCTTGTTTATGAAGGTTAAAGGCCATGTTCCCCATCCAAGATCTGCTGTTAGTCATTTGGGAAAATGGGTAGATCCATACATACACACATTCACAGGAAAACTCTGTTAAGAGGCAGTCAGAGCTTACAGTGTGACTCCAAAACTTTTTTAGAATACAGAATCACACCTGGAAACAAGAGTCACTGAAAACCACAAAGCTCTACAAGTCATGAAACTTAGTCCAGCCTCCTAATGGCCCACCACTCCCTTCCTCTCACTGACAAGAATGCACCCTAACTGCCTAATCTTTTGTTTGATATGCACGTGACATTTAGGATATGTTTAAGACTGTTTAAAGTCCATTTTAGTTGAGTCTATCTACATGCAATATAAAAGTAAAAGAGAAAGCCACTAATGAAGACACAACTGAAGTGGATGAGCACACATCACCCCATAGGAGATCACAGAGGCAGTGTGTAGTACAGACACTTCATCACCACCAGATTCCTCTGTGGGAGCTCCACCAATGTACTCATGGAAGCTATAAGGTAAAGACAGAAAGTATATTTTATTGACATCACTAGCTAGCATTACTTAGAACAGGGCTAAGCACAATTGCAAAAAGAACTGCCTTCAAGCTGTTCTATTTATATTCCTACCAAAGCTACCATTAGTACAGTCACCCTGCCATTGAAATCCTGACCCTGTCGTTGTCATCGTAGCCACAGACCTGAGAAGATCAGTTTGGATCGTCTGAGAATTTGGGGCCTCTTAATACCAGCAAAAGCAGCATTGGTAGGAGGTGGAGTGTGCTATTTGCACAGGACCTGCGTCAGGATTGGCATTCAGTGAATAGCAAGACATATGAAGGCATTTTATCCCAATATAGAGAATAACGCATCTTCCTCTGCGTTGCTGGTGGTAACTTTGGCAGTCCAAGGAACAATGGTAATTGCTTGTTACTGTGGAAACAAGACCTCCAGAAATAACACTAATTAGCCAGCAGGGTCGTGGGAGAAACACAAGCATACTGTCTCCTGCAAATACATACGATTTGGTTGCACACAAGAGATGGGGCTCTGGGGAGAGGATCAATTTATTTGAACAAAACAGGCACCCAGCAGAACCTTCACTCATCCCCCATGCTAATCTGAGCCTGAAAATAATTGAAATGACTTGAAAAAAAGTTCAGATAACTTTGGAAATCATCGCTTTTCATCTCCCTGTCTGCCTTAAATTTTGCAGTGGGGGTGGAGGGCAGGAGCAGTGACTGGGGGATGTTCCCTTTGGAGAAAGCTGCTTCTGTTGTTTGTGCAATACACTGAAAAGGAAGTTGCCTTCTAAAATATCTGGTGGGGGAAAAAAAGATCTTACAAATATCCATACCCCATTCTGCAGAAGCAAGGGACACTGGTAACTTGGGAGATATAAGAGTCTGAAAGACCAGGTCCCATCCTGAATTGTATTCATTTGGTGAACCACCACTCAAACTAAGAAAGAGGGAAGCACACAGAAGAGGAGAAAGGCGGTAAGAGACACCAGGGAGCTTACTGCAACCTTAGTATACTGTGTCTTTTTCCCCTTTCATCCTGTGCTGCCCTTGACAGAGAGGAAAGTATGGTAGAAAGAAAGTGAGAATATAAATGGCAACCTGTTAATACAGCTATTTCATGCTCTACATTCATCTGCCTTATAAAGTCCCAAGAATGCTGCTTTCCACCCTCAAGCCCTACTGGCACAGCAGCATAGTGGGTGGCTGTATATTTATATTCAGCTCAGCCTCATGAGCTAGGTGCTAAGAAGTGGCACTTTGTCCTGAAGGATACTTCCTTCTGCATGGCAATGGCTGTGAGGCCTTTAAGCTTTTTGCCAAACTCTATAAAAGAAATGTTTTATCCTTGAGAAGAGCAGGTAGGTATTGGCAGCAGGAAACAGTACATGTGCTATCTAACATTATCACCTTGTTGATGCATTTGGGGTGGCCTTGCAATAGCCACTGCTTGCTGAACACTCCTTGCCAGCTCAGAAGTAGCCAAATGATGTTCATCAGCTATTTGGCCATGTCAGGAAGGTCATGGGGCAAAACACCAGATACGAGCCATTGAGAAAGGAATCACTGGTGTCTGCAATTCCTCCTCAGTGCTTTGTCCTTATTAAGAAGCCTTGTTCCAATGTACTTCCAGCATATTCAAACACAGGAATAAACCAAGAGCTGATGGGGACTTTCCAGACCAGATCTCACAGTAACTTCTGAAACACAGCCTCATTCCTCAGGATGAATCCTAAGTGGTTTTGCTCTTCTTTGTAAAGTTTAAAGTACTTCAAATTAGCAGACAGGTACAAGGAACAAAGACAAGCACAGAAGCCAGAGATGGCCCAAGCCAGACAACACTTGAAATCACACCCTGCCTTAGTCTGAAGGAATTTATTTCTTTCACTTGCTCTCCAGAGGGAAGAAAATAAGGTATAAATTTTAGTCTCAGGGGGGATAGGGAAGTGGGTATAATATGCATTTCTTTAATGACCACAGCTCCTGTGATGGGCCAGGAGGTTTTTTTTAATATATATTTTTTTAAGTTGGGTCATTGCTTTACTTCTCATTGTATTTATTTTATTTTAATTATTATTTACTATTTAATTGTTGTTTCAAGAAGCTTCAGATCAAATCAAGGCACTACTGCAGGAGCTACTACTAATCAAGGCATTACTAGGAAGATCCCCGACTCTAGCACTTTCCACACTGTATACCCACACAAAAAGAGAAAGGATAAGAAGACTGTGTGTTATCTACAGAGTAGACCTCAAGCATGAAGACGTGCAGTGATTCAAACACCATTATATCAGGAGTGAGAGGCAGAGCCAGGAGTTCATTTGTAGCAACTTCAGTCCACAAAATCCTTGTCCGGAGCTTTAATCATAAACTCACTTTTACTACAACATAAAAAACAGAAAGAGAATATGGGCATACAGTGTGAAGTAGTTTGATACATAAAATGGAAAATAAAAATCATTAGTTGAATGATCAAGATGGTGACATCTCCCTAAAATAATAATATACTGACACAGTATTATGCAGCATGGTTCTCAAAGGTTTTAATCATGTGTCAGCTTTTTCCCATTAATCATTTGTGTCAGCTTTTTCCTTAAAAAAAAAAAAAAATTGTCAAGTCCTAAGTCATTCTCAGACATGCACGTCAAACAGAACTATATAGAATTATAAGGACACTGAAGCCAAATGTAAGTGAATGAATATTCTCCAGCGATGAGCTGCTGAAACCCCAGTTCAGGATTTTCGCGTTTCCCCAGCAACACTGGGTGATGTCGAAGGCAACTGAGCAGAGCGCAGTCCAGCAGCTCCCAGAGAGCTGGGCAGGCTCAGAGCTTCAGCTAAGGATGGAACCAGTTGAAAAAGAGAAAAGATTGCTCCAAGCACTGCTTCTTTCCAAGAAAGAAAACAAGAGTTTAAATCCACATGGCCTCCTTCTGATCTGGTTATGTGAGCAGCTGCTGAGTGTGCAAGAACCACGTAGCTGTGAACTAACAAGAGGAAAAATGAAACCCAATTCCAGTAATGATTTCTGAGGTTACAGCCACAGATTTGCCTGGAGCACCCCACCCCCCAAATCCGGAAGGTTACTATGGTGACAAATTTCAGCTGTAGGTAAGAATAAATTGTTTCTGTATGAAAGCCATTTTGTAGAAACATAAAAACCAAAAATTAAGCCCCATCGCGCCTTTTATAATCTTTGTTGCCATATATTCACACCCAGATGAGCTTCTCATCTCAGGAATGGTTAATCACAATGCAAATAAGCTGCTTTTATTTTAATTCATGTGTTCTGATAATGGAATTCCTCTCCACACAGTACAATAACACTATGAAAATTTACCAAAAAATGTGGGTACTCATTCGCTTCCAGGCTGTATCTAAGGGAGTTATTAATACTTCTGATTCTCAGAAGATAGATTTATTCCATCGCTTGACTGTGAATTGGAGGAAAACTACTTTAAATCATGTTTGGATCCAATTCATAGCACCTTAAGCATGGAGAGGCCGTAGTGCAGCCCAGATGACAGAGACAGTCACAGAGACAGAGACAGGGAAGCTGGATGTAGCTTGTATTATAGAACAGCACTCAGTAGTTCAAGGGAAGGTTAAAGCAAAATGCTCCTGCATTCACCAGGCCTAACTCACAGACCAGCAAGTGTGAGCCACCACAGTAAACTCCTTCAACTCCCGTTCTGGGATCCCCAGGTAATTAGTGTGAATTGAGTTTCCATTCCCTTGGTTGTCCCAGTCTAAAGAACTTCACTCCCACTAGTCTAATTTCTCTCAGTCTTGGGCCAGCTGCAGATGGAAGTAGTCACACAGCCTTGGTCTGCACTATATCATCACCTGGGCACTAGGGACAGAGTGCCAGTTGCTAGAAGCTTCCATAACGTTATTGACCTTAACACCACTGAGGATCTGGCTTTGTGGCATTTCATGGTACCTTTCCATGCAAAGTCTCCTTCACCTGCTGAGTCTCCCTTACACACCATTCCGTAGCTGCAGGACCATTCCTCAGAGTTACAAGCATAGTGAAGACACACTCTGGTTTCAAGAGGGATCAGCTGAGCAGGAAGAATGTGTTCATGCTGTGGAATAAAACCATGATGTAAGCAACATTTGTCTTTTCTAGGAATGGAAAGAAAAAGGTCTGGGGTTGTCACTTCCAACTATTGACTGCAAGTACATGATATGGTCGGCAATGTGTTTCTACCTCCTTTGCCTCCACCTCAGGAATGACAGCCTGTTCCTTCCTTCTCTTTGTGAGCCTATGCAACAACGTACTGCACAACCAGCCTCTGTGAGCACACATATGCACCTCACAAGCGTTATATAGCACTGCACATATTCTCCTTTTGCCTCAAATCCTTTCAAAAGTTCTACAGTCTCAAATCTCAACATTCTGCTTTATTTATTTGTTAAACTGCCTTAGAGTAGTCACCAAAATGTAGTGATTGCAGTCCATTTATAGTGTAAGGATTTACAGGGAACTATGCCAGAGTGAATTTTGACAGGATAATTGTGCACTGTGCTCCACGAATACACAATGAAAGTTAAACCTTTGTCCAACTAATAGAGGTCCTCTCTGGATACTTTATTATTCCCTCTAGCCATTGCATTCTAAGAGAAGGCAATCACTACCATAAAGTCAGCAACAGTTTTGAGTCTTCATTACATACTAGCAAATGTGCCCTTATGGCTTGTGACTGAGTGAATACCCTTGCTGCTTGTCCTTCTTCCTAAGACTTTCACATGAGCGTGAGTAACATTTGTACTGGATAGTCCAAACTAAGCAAAGGTCAGGTCTGGTCAGAGCTTGTATGAGACTGCATAAACAGTCACTTCATCCATTTAGGTAGAACCAGGTGTTAAAACCTGCCTCCAGATATCCCCATTGCCTGCATCCTCATCCAGGGGCAGCACCAAGTGTGCTTAGCTCAGCTACCAGCCCTATCGCTGTCAGATGAGGTTCATACCTCAAAGGTTCTGCCCCACACAAACTTCTGTGCCCCTTCCAGAACTGATAGGTATTGTCCTAGCAACACAAGATAGCAGTTTTCCATGGAAAAGTATGTGGGTGCAGGAGCGACATGCTTTTTGGAATCCAATCTTTCTCAGTGCTAGCAGTTGTCTTTTTTCTGTATGAAACAAAAAGCCAGGGTTCTTCTTGCTAATATTCATTAAAGAACTTTTCTTTTTCTTTCTTTCTTTTTTTCCTAGCACCATTTCAGTATTTTGATCAAGTTCCAGCTTGGTTTAATTACATACTTTCTATCTGAGTTCTTGCCCAAGCTTCATTTAGAGAAATTATTCACTTCCCATTTCAACATTATTATTATTGTGCTTATTTGCACGATGTGCTTAGCATTCATGGTACACATCTTCAGTGCGCTGATGGGCTCATCAGAGTGGTGCCAGTGGGATGGAACAGAAGAACACTCCTTATTTGCCACCCTCAAAAATCAGCCCTCCTTCCCATCACGTACAGGCAATTTTGCACGGCTGCATATTAAGGAACATTCACCAGTCACACTTGAGGCATCATAAAAATATTACCAATTCCTCCTCAAGACATGCCTGAATGCTGAGCAGTAACATTATTTAGACACAATATTTTAACCTAACTGCAGATAACAAGTCAAAAGGAAAATATTTTCCAGGACACGCTTTCCCAACAGTAAAGAAGATAAGGAAAAGTTAGGTGGGATTGGCAGAAGCACATGCCCTGGGAACCCTTTTTGTACCTCCTTGCAAGGATACAAGATTTGAAGAGTCTTCATCTCACATGGAAATCCTGTGAGTTTTGCTATACAGTATCAGAGAAGAGCACTTCTTCCTTCTTCCCATTTCAGCCAGGGACATGGGTTGAAAAACCCTGCAGATTGGCAGAGAGACCACCATGACAGCTGTTTTGCTGGGTCACCAACAGACAGGCAGGAGAGGGAAGCCAGGACAGAGCAGTGTCCATCCCTGCACATGCACTCACACAGCTGTTATCATTCCCAGTATGTGAGGTCAGGCAAGCATTATTTAAAACTACAATGAATATAAAAGGAATGATCTAATTCCAACTGCATTATATACTTATGCTGGGTAATAATATCCCTAGAATAAGAAAGAGCCTTGCACAAATGTCAGAAGCGGAGTAAACACAAAAACAGCTTATATTAATACATCATCTGCATTCCTGCTCTTGGGGTTTGTTTGCTTTTTGATGTGGACTGGGATCTGACTCCAAATACAGGGCACTTAAATCAAAGCAGCAGCAGCAGCAGCATCCAGCCAGAGATCCCTGTGTGAAGCAGTTCCATCTGGATCTAATCACAGATAGAAGCAGAGCAGTGATGAAGCGGAAGACACATTATTGCCCAGTTGGGACGCAGCTTCCTACCTAAAACAGATGTAAAACCCAAAACAGTTTCTGTGGCTCACTCTGCTTCTCATGCATACTCCTTCCTGCACTATGGGTTACAACAGTCTCTCTTGAGAAAGCAGAAAGCCCCTTCGGGGCAGGAGCTTTCAGTGTCTGTAATATCAAGCCACATTACCAGCACCTTTACAGACTTGCCTTGGCTTAGACACACAGAGAACTGGAGGTGTCTTAAGATATTACCATTCTACAGATGCACGTCACCCTCGTGTCTCCTCATCCTGATCAGTAGGATCCTTATTCCCACTGCCAAGGGGGCAGAAGATGCGAATGTTCCTCATCCACTGTTGTTCAAAGTCCGTTATCTGAGCTTAAATTGCTGGGAAAGGTGACGTGACATTGTACAATAGTATCTTTCACATCCTACCAGTTCAGCTGGGGAGGCAGAAGTTGCCAGTGCTGGAGGAAACTGAACAGTTAAGCTCGGGGCATCTTAAATCACTTTACCTAGTGTCCTGGTTTCAGCTGGGACATGATTTATTTTCTTCCCAGCATCTGGTATGATGTTATGTTTTGGCTTTAGGAGAAAAACAATGTTGATAACACACCGATGTTTCAGCTGTGCAGCACTGCATAGAACCAAGGACACATCAGTTTTTCAGCTTCTTATACTGTCCTGCCAGTAAAGGGACTGGGGAGACACAAGGAGCTGGGAGGGAACAGAACCAGAACAGCTGCACTAAACTAGACAAAGGGATAGTTCCATATCATATGGCTTCATGTGAAAAACCTATAAAACGGAGGAGAGTTGGCCAGGAGGGCAGCCACTGCTCAGGCATTAGCTGGACATCAGTTGGCAGGTAGTGACCAATTGCTCTATGCATCACTTGTTTTGTAAATACATATACATATTATTAGAACTATTGTTATTAGTCTCTTCCTTTAGTTTTTAACTCAACCAATGAGTTTTACTTTCTTTCCAGCCCACCCCCCTCCTCCAGTTCTCTTCCCTATCCCACTGGGAGTGGATGGAGTAGGTGAAAGTCTGTGTTGTTCAACTGCTTGCTGGGTTAAACCACAACACCTAGACTCAGAGAGGAAACTTCTCTACATCCTTAAAGATCCTGTACGCTCTCTAAACTTACTCAAGATTTGTCTTCTATTGAATACATGTTAATGTGCATATGCCCCAAACCAGCATTCAAATCCTCATTCCTCATGGCACTCAGGTGAAGATCTCCCTAGTCATACAATCCAGAGGAGTCAAACGCAGTACAACTCTTGTGCTACCTGATGGCTTCATGGGCCTTTCAGAGGCTACAATCAGGTAATTACCCAACAGTCTGAGCCTTAAGTTTTTCAAAAACATTCCTAGTTTTCATGACAATGTGGTGAGCTCGCAAACAAACAATGAGTGTTCTAAGATCAGAAGGCAGATAAAAAGAAGCAAAAATGTATTGCTTTGGGTTGTTGTTGGTGGTGGCTTAGTCTTGTAATTTTGAAAATTTTAAAGGCGATCTTGCTTTCAGAGAGGAGGCTTGGCACATGATTTCTGTATGTTTGGGTTGGCAGCATTGTTTCCAGTAAGCAAACATTCTGCCATACTAAACACACGTATTCAGGGACAGGCTTGTTATGAGTAACTTTACACAACATATTTCTTTCTGGTAGTCACAAGCTCATGCTGGTCCACAGTACACCAAATAGATATATGCAGTGGTTCCCTGAGGTAAACAGTTTTTGTTTCACTCTCTTGGTTCGCCACAGCAGACACCATCCCAGTTCTCAGTTCAGTTTGAGAACTGACTTGTCCAGGGTTCACTCTGATACACTTGGTGTTACAGAGCCACTCCCTCCCAAGCCAGCTGTCACTAGGACCATCACTTCCCATGCCCCTCATGAATTCAGGCTTGTAGGAAGCCAACTCAAATACATTTCTAAACAAAAATTACAATTTGCTTTTCTAGTAGACTTTTCTTCCTCTGTCACTGAGTTGTTAAGACTGAAATAATTATTTTTTCCTCTTAATTCTTATTGCAGTTACCTTTACATTGGCAGAGCTATGGTGATACTCTGCCATACTCTGCTTAACTTTCTAGTTCCTGAATGAGGGCCTGAGTGGTACAAAGATCATCATGGCTCTGATTGCATTGGCCGCCCTATATACAAGCAGCAACTGCTCCCTGAACTGATGACAGTTCCCTCCCTTTTGTGTTGCTGCATCTTCACCAGCCTAGAAGTATTCTATGTGGAAATAAGGGAAATTTTGCCTAAAAACATGGTAGGATACAGTAGAATTGTCAGGTCATGGCCTGAACGAATGGTTGAACACCAGGTGAGAAAGTGTGCCTAATCCAGGGAGCTCAAGTGCAAGCAATGCACCTCAGTGACTGGACCCAGTGTCCACCCCTCCTTACTCTCATTTAAGGGTTAGCAGCAAGGGAGCAGTATCTCTCTGGATAGAGATCATACTCCCCTTGAGCTACTACTGGTTATTGGAAGGGGTGAGATATCTTTTCTTCTCTTTTATCTTCTATTGATGCATAGTGCTTGTATCCCAGTAGAAGGCACTGTCACTGCCTTCTTTTGCTGCACGTTAGTGGCAAGTCAGGCGGGAGTCTAACCCTTTAAAGGTACTACATCAAAAGGCTCCTGAAATACTAAAATGCCATTTCTAAGTAATATAATGGGGTGGTTAGGATGGGGAAAGACCACCCCTTTGAATGAGATCTTGCCAGGGCAAATCCTGGGATCCTTAAGATCCCCATATCATGGGATTGTTTCTATAATTGAAAAATGGAGCCCCTTGCAGGATGGAGGAAACATCTGTGAGTCCCCGGCCTGCATTGCCGAGTATTTTCACAGCCTCAGCAAAGACACAGTGATTACCAGAAAACAACAGTTGGCTGCATCTACTGTGGCATGGCCACCATTGATGGCTTTAGATCAGTTTTACGTGTTTGAAGAAGCTCTGGCCAATGAAAATCAACTACTACATGACAGAGTTGAAAAACTTGAATGACAGGTCATAATACTGATGAGAAAAAAGCCAAATCTGATAATTCCCCTACAAATGGTCTGAAAAATCTCTTTAGAAAGTACCAGGGAATCTGCATAAACTAGACTTTCTAAATGAAAGAACTAAAATGTCAGATCTCAAGGTTCCACTTGAGTCATTTGAGATATGACCAACTGTTACCCAAAAAAAGAAAAAAAAATGCAAGATAGACTGGTGGTGGTGGCCCCCAACCAATGGCCCCCCACCCAGATCACATTACATATAACAGCACGCCCATACATGGCAGCTGTACTTATGGATCTGGTACAGTGATTTAAGCAAATACCAAGAGAAACTCCCACCCCAGGAGTACAGGGTATCTATTGCCCCAGTTCTATAATATATACTGGGGACAGACATTCTCTGGGGTCTGACTCTCTAGACCAGTGTGGGGAGTGTCCAGACTGAGGGAAAGATATATTAACATCTGGGCTGTGGAGGCAATTTTAAGGAGCCATGTGAAAACTGCGCTCATGTGTTTACCACAAACATACTGGATCACAAATACAAAACAATATAGACTCCCAGCAGGGCAAGAGGAAATCAGTAAGACTATGCAGGAGCTGGAGAGAGTAAGGACCTGCACACAGCCCATAGAACTCCCTCATATGGCCAGTCAGGAAGTCGGACGGTACATGGCAAATGGCAACTGAATAAAGTCACCTTGCTAATCCATGTGGCCTTACCCAACATTGCCCTCCTCATGGATCCACTGAGAAATAGAAACATATCATTGTATTCTGGATCTAGCAAATGTGTTTTTCAGCATTCCAATTGCTAAGGAATCCCCAAACCAGTTCACATTCACATGGGAGAGCAGACAGTGGACTTCTCAAGCCATATACTTAGAGGTATGTGCATTTGCCTAGCTTTTGTCACAGTCTGGTTGCATGTGACTTGGCAAATAGGAACAAACCATCTACCATCAAAATGTACCACTACATCGATTATCTCATGTTAACATCTGACTCAGTGGAGGCATTAGGGGAAGCTGTAACTCATTAACTGCCCATTTACAAGAAAAAGGTGGGCTATAAGAAAAAGTACAAGGACCAGAGCTATCAGTCAAATTTCTAGATGTTGTCTTGTTGGGTGAGACCAAGGTCTTACCCCGTTCAGTCACAGATAAGGTTCAGGTGTTCCCAGTTCCCACGACACTGAAGCAGTTGCAGGAGTTTTGGAGTATATTGGGATACTGGTGATCCTTTATACACCACTTAATGAAAGTGATAAAACCACTATATTGACTAACAAAAAAAAGCCAAGTATGGGATTGAGGTAGAACAGAACAAGAGGCCTTCCAACAAGCAAAAAAAGCCGTTAAACAAGCCCAACTGCTGGACATACTAAATCCAGTCCTTCCAACTGAACTAGATGAGCATGTAATTTAAGAAGGGCTTGGCTGGGGGCTGTGGCAGCACCAGAGTTCTGTTTGAATCCCAACCAGGTTCTGGTCACAGGTCTGGCATGGAGCAGAAGAAAGATAAAGTATGGTAGACACATAGCTATTGGCCACCTACTCTGCGCTACAGAGGTTATTGTTAAAACAACTTCGCCAGCACAGGGATGGGTAAAAGATCTATCTACATTCTGAAGAGTGGTTTTATTTATTTATTTATTTATTTATTTATTTATTAACTCAAAACCTGCTTTTTTATTTTATGCTGAGGTCAGTCATGTTCTGCGGAAGCTGTGGTAACACTCTAGTCAAAACTAAGGGGACTCCAAGTGGGGATGCAGAAAGGAGTATTAGTAAGTAACACAACGTCTACCAAAATTTCCATTAAAACAAAAGAACTATATGAACAAAATAAAAGCCTCACAAAATGACCCAGATTTACTCCAGACAGAAAAAGAAAGGAAGATACATTAAAGAAGACTGTGCAGACACTTCTGGTTTAGAAATGGAAAGAAACTCCTCATGCGTGGAAATCTTCAAACCAGTTTCTGAAGGGTTCAAGAAAGTGATGAAAAAGTTTCTTATAGTCTGTGGACTAGGGGCCCAGCTCAGAATTTGCATACAGTTGTTCTCTGAATTTGTGTAATATGGGTGATTGCTAAAATCTCAGTGCAGAGGGGACAAAACGTCTGGGAAAGGGAATGAAGCATGGGGACTAGCAAGGTGTTTGAATCAAATCCTACAAAGGGAAAGAAGGAATTTGGTGGTCAACAAAGAAGGTGAACAGGCACTTCTAGAAAGAGAATACAATTATGAAATGCAGAGCTGAAACAGATTTGCTTTTTAGAAAGAGAATAGGTAATGGAGCACAAGGAGCTGGATGAAATGCCACTATAGAGAGGTCATTAGCAGTTCACACAGCTTGTTGCTAGCACCACGTGAACTTTCTCAGTACAAAAGCAGAGAGATAGAAAGTCAATGATGAAACCAGATGGGAAAGAAAAAAAACCAAGTTTGATTTGTAAATTCTGAAGAAACAGAAGCAAAGATCATCTGAAGACCTGAATGGGAGCTTCAGTGACGATCCATCCTAAAGCAAAAAAGAAATAAGGAAGAGCACCAGGGAGCTGCCATTTGAAAAAAGAACTAAGCAGAAAAGGAATAAAAAGCTATCAGGATTGTCTCTAGAGCTTCATAGAAATCTCATCCATTTTATTAAACTACAAAATCCCATGAAAGAAAAACAGTCTTGGCTGTTGCTATTTCATTTTTTTTCCCCTCTCCTTGATCTCTTCCAAACAAACCAACCAAGAAAAAACATTTCGTTTCTGAAGAGCCCTTAATTAAAACTACTATTGCCCTTTTCCAAAAGTACAGTGATGCAGAAGCCACAAGGCCACTGAGACCTACAGAGTAAGATCTGCTAACATACACAGGGGCACCAGCATACAGCCAGAGTACAGGATCACAGAAAGATACAGAATGTTACACTGGAGCAGGTCTCAGGACAACAGGACAGCGAGGGAAGAAGACATCTGTTGACTACTGCTTTAGTTTGTACAGCAGAAATGTTATCCATGGCCACATAAGTATTACTCTAACGCTCATCATAGTCTCTGAAAACACCATCTCTTGTTCAGACGCATGACTGTGCAAGTGGCTCATTTATTTCCTCAGCAGGCTTCAGCTTCTCAGAAGCTTTGTTTTTTTAGGTGTCTTTATAAACACACACTGCCTCTCCTCCTCTGTTGCTCTTACCATTTCAAAATAAATTTCTATGGCAGCAGGATTTCACATTTTATCTGGACAAGTACAAAAGAGTAATTTCAAGTAAAACACATCTTTAAAACACTTCTTGGATCCAGTTGCCAAGCCTCTAGCAATGAGCACAGTTGTCCAGGGCTCCGCTATTAGGCCATAAATTACCTAACCAATAACAACACAAGTAGAAAAAGACCAAGAAAAACAGGAAAAAAAAAAAAAAAGTGAAAATAAAAACAGTTGTCTTTCCCTACCCCCTCAAATGCCAAAGCAGCAAAACAGAAGAAAATTACACTGGATTTTCTTTAAGGGGACAAATGTGAAATGGTATTACAGATCCAAATATTTTGGGGTGATCAGTTCTGCTATAAATCAGATGAGTTTTCTACAGTATGTAACTTCTAACTTGTATTGGACACCCCAATCCAGTTCTCACAAAAGGCATCCCCACTGAAAATGTGCCATCTTACATTGTAAAGATGAGAGGAAAAACAGCAGAAATCAAAATGAAAAATGAAAAATTATTACTAATTTTGATATTTCAAATGGATTTTTAAAAACATTTTTGGGAGCAACTGGCACAACTGTCCTTACATACCAAATACAGTTGCTGAGGCAGGAACTACAATCACACCAGCTTATTTCAATCTGTCCAGGAGGAAGTATATTTAGAAACAAGGATAAATTTCATTTTCTTCTGGCTGCAAAAATTAGATCTGTTGAGAAATGTTGTCTTTCATTCATGTTAAAAACTAACCAAATTCACATCCAAGATACATGAAAACATGACTAAAGCCGTTATCATTTTTTTTTTTTTAATAGAAAAAAGAATTAGGAGGGATCAACTGAAATAAAATATGCCTGTAATTTCAAAATATTAACTTCAGATTTCATCGTCTTCCATGTTCACTGAGATTAAAACAATTGTTACTTTAAGCCAAAATCTGAAAATTCCCTTTTGAAATACAAATAGTTCGGAACAATTAAAAAAAATAAACTTTTTTGTAAGGCTTCTGGAAAACCTAAGGCTTTTGGAATTCATCACTCTTTTCTATTAATTGATACCATCCAGTGACAAACTCTCTGGCAAAAAAAAAAAAAAAAAAAAAAATCTCTAAAATTTCAACACATGGGTATCACTCAGAATCAACATTTTGGAGCACTGGAAACTAAGACAAGACCCTATTTTATAGAAAACCAAAGTAACAAATGCTTGGTAACTGAATGTGGGTTCTCAGCTTCCATATATTCAGAATGAAGGAGTTTGTAGAGTCTATTCCCATCACAGCTTCCAATCCTAGAAGAGACATCTAGTACTACTGGACAGATTTTTTGTTGTCAGTCCTTCAATCTGTTTCTCAGTGTTAGTTTTCAATTTTAATAACAGCAATTCAGTACAACTTGTTTCTGTGACCTTATTCATGAAGTCATTATATATATGAAAGACTGAAAGTAGCCATGCTTGGGGTAGTTGCAGAGATGTCTTGAAGGATTTTATTTACAGAAAAATTCAGAGCATTTAGGAAGAAAAATTAAAAATACATTTTTACATTTTAGAACCTGACCATAACTCTGGAAGTTTTTTTTCCTTATGTTCCAATACCAAAGCAGATCAAAAGATGGCAGCATTGGTAAAGTATCACACTGCTCAGTCTCACTCCGTTTTCTGCAAAGCACTTGATTTGTTCAATGCATTATTTCCTCATTGCTAAAACTCGGGCAACAAAAATAGAATTATTAAGGCTGGAAAAAATCTCCAAGATGATCTAGTCCAACTGTCCACCTACCACCACTAAAGCATGTCCCTTAGTACCACATCTAAATGTGTCATGAACACCTCCAGGGACAGTGATTCAACCCCCCCGGCAGCTTCTTCCAGTGCCTGACCACTCTTTCAGAGAATAAACCTTTCCTAATTTCCAACTTGAACCTCCCCAGCGCAACTTGAGGCCATTCCCTTTAGTCCCATTGCTAGTTAGAATCATAGAATCACCAAGGTTGGAAAAGACCTTTGAGATCATCCAGTCCAACTGTCTACCTATCACCAATATTTCTCCACTAAACCATGTCCCTCAGTACAACATCTAAACATTTCTTGAACACCTCCATGATAAGTGATTCCATCATCTCCCTGGGCAGCCCATTCCAGCGCATGACCACTCTCTCAGAGAAGAATCATTTCACAGAATCACAGAATTGAAGGAGCTGGAAGGGACCTCCAGAGATCATCGAGTCCAGTTCCCCTGCAAAGCAAGCCCTCTACAGCACACTGCACAGGTAGGCACCCAGGGAGGTCTTGAATATCTCCAGAGAAAGAGAATCCACAACCCCCTTGGCAGCCTGTTCCAGTGCTCCATCACCCTTACTGTGAAGAAGTTCCTTCGCACATTGATGCAGAACTTACTGTTCTCCAGGCCATTTTCCCTTGTACTGACCCCACAGACCGCTGAAAAAAGGTTGGCTATGTGTCCTTGACTTCCACACTTTAGATATATATGAACATTAATCAGATCATCTCTGAGTCTTCTTTTCTCAAGGCTGAACAGATCCAGTTCTCTCAGCCTTTCCTCATAAGAGAGATGCTCCAGGCCCTTTATTATCTTTGTGGCCCTCTGCTGGACTCTCTCCAGCAGTCTTATCTTTCTTGTACGAGGGAGCCCAGAACTGGATACAGTACTCCAGGTGAAGCCTGACCAGGGCATTGTAGAGGGGGAGGATCACTTCCCTTGACCTGCTGGCCACGCTCCTTTTAATGCACCCAAGGATCCCATTGGCCTTCTTGGCCACCAGGGCACACTGCTGGCTCATTGCCAACCTGTCATTCACCAGGACCCCCCAGATCCTTCTCCACAGAGCTCCTCTCCAGCAGGTCATGCCCCAACTTGTACTGATACTCACGGTTATTCCTTCCCAGGTGCAAGTCTCTACACTTGCTTTTGTTAAACCTCATCTGGTTTATTGTTGCCCACCTTTCCAGACAGCCCAGGTCTTGCTGAATGGCAGCACAGCCTTCAAGTATGCTAGCCACTCCTCCCAGCTTTCTATCATCGGCTTACTTATTGAGGGTGGACACTATCCCCTCATCAAGGTCGTCAATGAAGATACTGAACAAGACTGGACACAGCACCAACCCCTGGGGAACACCGCTAGTCACAGGTCTCCAAGCAGACTCTGCACCACCAATCACAACCCTCTGAGCTTAGCCAGTCAGCCAGTTCTCAACCCACTTCAACATCCACTTATCTATCCCAAACTTTCTCAGCTTCAGTATCAGGATATCATGGGAGACAGTATCAAAAGTCTTGCTGAAGTAGTTAAAGTAGTTATCAAAGCAGATGACATCCACTTCTCTCCCCCCATCTACCCAGCTAGTGATGTCATCACCAAAGGCTACAGTGTTGGTTGAGCATGATTTCCCCTTGGTGAACCCATGCAGAGGAAAACACCACCTGTATTCCTGCTCTGTCAGTTAACCACCCAATGCCTTGAAGTCTCTTTTGATAGCCCTTGAGCTTCTCTCAACAACATCATCACTGCCAGCTTGTGCTAACAGTAAAGGGTAGTAATCAGAGGGTCAACTGAGACCAGGAAGATTTTTTAGTACTGTCCCTGTCCCAGGCCCCAGGGAGGCAGCATACTTCCCTACAGGTAGTGTGCAGCCAACATATGGGGCCCTCCATTCCCCCGAGAAGGGAGCTGCCTATGACAATTACCCTTCTTTCCTTCTTGGCAGAGGCAGTCTTGTGGTATGATATCAACTGCTTCACCTTAGACAACCTCCTGGGTGGATGTAGTGGAATTCCAAGGTCACAGCCTGAACCAATGGGTGGGCTATGTGAGTGTGTGGGTGCCTGGAGCGGGGGGGTGGTCTGGAGCCACCCCTTCTGTCTCCACAATACTTCCTGTGCAATCTGAGTCTGTGCAGGTCCCCCTTTGCCCCCGTCCTTCTCTCTGGCAGCACGACGGTACAAATGGGGGAGAGTCACATTCCTCAGCTCCTCCCTTTCTCCAAACTGTTACCGGGAGGGGTGAGTTAATTCCTTTTTGATATCTTTTCCTATTGTGCCTATTTCTCAAATAAAGGTTCTGTCATTGCCTTCTCTTGTTCTACACTGGACCTTCCACTGCATACTCACCTCTTCGTCAAGTTCAAGAGCCTCAAACCTATTGCAGAGGGATACCTGGGAAAACGAGGTATACAGGGAGGGTGGCCTGCCTGCAGTGCCAAGCTGGGACCTGTTTCCACTCCTCATCTCTAAGGTCCCCACCCTCTGCCCGATGATGACAGGGCTGGGGGTCCACCACTCTTCAGAGTATATCACCCAGTGCCTTTCCCACAAGTTTGACAAGGAGTTACTCCACCAGTCTATCTCCTGCTTGCATTCCCTGATGCTCTTTAATGTTCCAAGTAAACATTCCCTATATCACTGTCATTTTACAGATATTGTTTATGTGTGATAGAAGTGTGGATTGGCAAAAAAAAAAAAAAAAAAAAAGGCATAGAAAAGAGGAAATAACTACTGTTCTAACTGGAACGCTGGCCAATCCTCAATAATGGAACTGTCAGGCACATTGCTGTTATGCATATAGCTAAGATTAGTAATCATTTGTCTTATGGTAGACCCCAAATGTTCCAGTCAGAACTATATCTAATTGTATTGTTGCTGCAAAAGCATAAATTAAAAAACAGCCCCTGCAAAAGAAATTTACAATGTAGATTAGGACATGATGAAAACTCACTAAATCATGGAAAGCAATGGCAGGATTACAAAGACAATACAAAAAAAAAAACAAAACTATTCTGCATATGATAATCCACCTTCATATGTAAGTCTTGTAGCAGAAGGAAGCTATATATGAAAAATAAAAAATAATAATTATATTTATTTTTATATTTATATAAATATGTTATTATTTTATATAAATAATTACATTATTCATTATTTTTAATGTATAGCTTTATAATATATAATTTATAAATAATAAAATAATTATATTATTTATTATGATAAGATATCTCAGATTTAGAGTTTGTGACTTCGGTGTCTGATGTTATTTAAAATCTAGTCATCTGAATCCTATTCAGATTCAGAAAAATAGTTGCACTGTTTGATTTCAATAGGACTTCAGTCCACCATGAATTTGGTTGGCCTGTGCCCTAGATGATCTGAGGTCCAATCTGAAAGTTGTGCAATGACAGCAAGGCACTTGAAACACATGATAGCCAGACTAGAAGAAAATCAAGGACATTTTCACAACTTCCACATACTACTGAAATGCATGTGATTTCTAAGGTGACTGTCCACCACGGTATCCACTACCAAAGATTACTGTAAAAATAATTTTGTGGAACACAAAGTATCCATCACAAGTGTTAGAAATTTAGTTAAAGAAATAGCTTTGATGTCACTACAGTCATCCTACTAATGCTGTGGACACACAAGCTAAGTATTCCCTGGGATATGTAGTTCTTTTCTTTTGAGAAGCATGTATCTGGAAGGTTGTCAATCCACGGAACTGGAGTATTAACTCTTTAAGTGCCTGTGCTGTACATGATGTTATGATGTGGAATACCAATAGCAAAATTACAAAAACATGACACATACACTGGTAGTACCAATCCATCCTCAGTCACAAGGAAGGTGAACCAGTGGTCCTTCTGGAGGGCATGCCCAGACATATACACACACGGTGCAAGAAAGACATAAAAGACATAAAAGACATAGAAGACATAGAAGACATAAAAGACATGGAAACATAGAAGACATAAAAGACATAGGAGCCCATGATTAGGGTCAGAGTAGAGGTGTACATCTGCACCTCTCAGGTTGAGACTTCATGAGACACTTCAGCCAGTTTAAGAACTTGCTGCTTCCAAAAGAGGAGCTCCACTCCTTCCCACTCTTACGCATCTACCTATAGCCTCCAACCCCTACAGCACCTCATTAGCTGTTCAGTTAATCAGTGCAGCTTGAACAGGAGCAGGAAACAAATTGCAAACAGCAACGTTTTCCCACTGATTTAGTGAGTGTCTAGCTTACTAAGAGTCACACAAAGAGCTCAGGGGACAAAGGCACATATGGAATAAGGAAAAGGACAACTAGGACTACTCCTCCCAAGTAGCCATAAGCTGTTAGATCAACTCAAATATCATCACACTTCACAGAATCACAGAATTGGAGAGGCTGGAAGGGACATCAAGAGATTCATCCCTTCAATAGGTCGAACAGGTAGGCATCCAGATAGGTTTTGAATATTTCTATTGAAGGAGACTCCACCACCTCTCTGGGCAATCCGTTCCAGTGCTCCATCACTCTTACTGTAAAGAAGTCCTTCCACGTGTTTGTATGGAACTTCCTATGTTCAAGTTTTAGGCCATTGCTCCTTAGTACTACATGTCACTGAGAAGAACCTGGCCTCATTCATGCGCCTCCTGCCTCCCTTTATTTATAAACATCTATCAAATACCCCTTCAGTCTTCCCCAGGCTGAATAGACCCAGGTCACTAAGCCTTTCCTCATACAGGAGGTTCTCCAGGCCCTTTGTCATCCTTGTGGACTCCTTCTAGGAGATCACTGTCTTGTTTGAACTGGGGAGCCCAGAACTGGACATGGGAGTCAAAACGTGTCCTCACCAGGGCAGAGTAGAGGGAGAGGATCAGCTCCCTTGACCTGCTGGCCACACCCTTTGTAATGCAACCCAGGATTAAGTAATATCTGAAGATTTCAAGCAAGATGTTGTTAAGTAATATCAGCACATGACTCTCTATGCTAGTTACAATTGTGTAAATATTAGCAAAACTATCAAAATCTATTTGGATTCACAATTTCATGGTACAAAATTCTGCATTCTTAATATTTCTATCCTTTGTACATTCAGAAATGCCAGACAGTTTCTTTTGTATGAAATGCATTGTCATTGATTCATGCTACAGCATTTCAATGGAATGATTGGTTTGTTTGTATTAGTACTATTTAACCACATCAAATCATACAACAAATCATTTAAGTACATACAACTCATCTAAGTACACGGAACAACATCTAAGCAAGAGTATGCCATATACTAGTGTATTATTCTCTTTTCAGAAGCAAGATTCACACATTCCCCCTCAGCAATAAATCTGAAATTCTTCAAGAGGTAGAAAATATCCTTTGTGAGATATATAAACATCAAAAAAAAACAAAAAAAAAAAAAAAAAAACCTGTGTAGTATCTCTTCTTCATCTGTAATTCAGAAAAAGAAGATATCCACTGCAAAGCTAATACAAAAGTTCTCAGAAGCACATAAACCTTTCCCTTTTCACACAAGTAAATGGTGCTTCAGCTTTCAAAGTTCTCTAGCAATTATTACTGTAATTATTCAAATAAGAAGTGTTTAACCTTAACAAGTCTTTTCAAAAGGGCACAGTTCAGCTCAGGAGACTTTGGCCAGCAAAAATTGCATTAGCTGGAGAAGATACAGCCTGAAAAACACACCTGCTATGATGCTTCCAAAAAGGATAATGAGGGCATAGGAGACACTTACAGGCTTAGCAATTTGTGCTATAAATAATACTCATCTATTCCCCACCCCTAGCAAATTGACTTCCTTTGACTTGTTAGACTAGTTAAATTACAGCTGGTGGCCATCGGAGACCTTTGCATCATTAAATAAAGTTTCTTTTTGCTATAAAGAAGTAATCTCTACACCAGTATATTATGCTATATCTGTCTGGGTTGTTTGTTTTTCTTATTCCCACTTGCCTAGTGCCTCTTAGGTGTTAGTCTGCTGAATGGCTGTTATCCATTTCTGCCTACAGTTCTCTCATCAACTTTTTTCTCCATCTAAATCTCTTCTTTTTGATAAAATCAAAGCCAAAAAATACAAAAGTCTTGTATCATGTCCCTCCCCACCCAAAAAACAAACAAAGCCTTCAAAATTACAGAATGTTTTCAAATTTACATCCTCCTCAGTAAACTTCCTCATTTTCAGCTTTTGGTAGGGAACCTACCCTCATATCAAACCTTAAGTTTGCACACAGAAACACTTGCTTCCTCCTGACTGCTCTAAGAAGAACTTCACCGGTTCTTTTTTGAGTATTAGGAAACTTCTATTCTTCTTTCTAAAACGTCTGTGTGTTTCTCTTCCCTTCTTGCTGTTCTACTGTTCTGTTCTACTTATTTTTGCTCTAGGTTACAGCCTAATTTCCTGTCACATGTTTACCCTCAAGCTTTTGCATGTTCTTGTGAGGCTCCTTCCCCTCTCTCTCACTACTATTCTGATGCTATACTTCTCTCATCTGTACTTATATTCATGAACCCCACCAGCAATCCGGGCCCTGCACACATCTTCACGTCATATCACTTTTCCCATGCCTGGAATATCCACGCATTTTATGTGTGTATCCTGTGCCACAGAGCACTTCCACAGACACCTCAGGGAAACCCCTAACTCAAGTTCAACTAACAACACATGAACATGCCAAAATGCTCTTCAGGATCTGCTACTCAAGCCATCTCTGACCAGTCAAAATTGCTATGTACTATAGAAGGGGATAAGGTCCCTGTAGTGCACATAGCAAACATGCTGGGTAGGGCAGCCAGATATTCCTGCCTTGGGCAAAGGCAAGTTCGTCCACAAGACTGCTTTTGCTCAAGGATCTGGGTGTACTTGGTGGGTAACATGTAAGAATGTGTAAATCTGGTGTGTACCTGAACAGATTTGATGTCGAGTGAGAACAGCCAAAATCCAACAGTATTATAATAAGAATCACCCAAATAAAACAAGAATTAATTCTGGCCTTTTTTCTCCAAACCAGAACTGGCTCCAGAATGCAACAATCTAGCACCATGCATCATGTCTCCTGCCCCAAAGGACTGTTAGGACAGATGGAATCCAAGTTATGGATTAAATGATCTCTGTAACAATTAAGAGGGATGGCCATGGACTACGGGAAATCTATCTGTGTAATTAATCAGAATATATGGGAAAGCAAGGGACCTGAGCATGATGTAAATGGTATGGAATAAGGGGTGGATATTTGGTTTCAGCCGAAACAGCATTGACACCACACTGATGTTTTGGTTGTTGCTGCGTAATGGGAGCATGCCTACAGCCAGGCCAAGCCACTCAGAGAGGAAGAGCCGCTGCTTTTATAGAGTGACAGCAGGGGGCAGGGTGGAGTCAGGACAGCTGACCTGAACCAATCAAGAAAGCTGTTCCATGCTCTGTGACATCATGTGGAAGGCTGTAAAACTGTGCGGAGTCGGCCAGAGGGGGAGGCTAGGTGGGCAAGTGGGTCTGGCACTGCACCAGCCACTGAGTGGGAGCTGCTGGGCATCAGTCAGCAGATTGTGAGACACTGCATTGCTGGCAGGCCGTTGCTCAGTGGGCAGTTGTGTTGTTGCTGGACATCAGTCAATAGGCAGTAGTATTGTTGCCGGGCAGCAGTCGGGGGCAGTTGCTTTGTTATCTGGTCATCAGTTGGCGAGTGGCAAGTGGCTGCACTGCATCTATATATACACATTGTTATAATTGCATATTTATTTCCATTTTCCTCTTCTGTCTTACTAAATAATTTTTATCTCATCCCACAGGTTCTGTTTTGCTTCCAATTCTCTCCGTCATCCCACTTGGGAGAGGGTAGCAAGCAAATGACTGTGTGGTGCTGAGCTGTCTGCCAAGTTAAACCACAACAAAAGCATTTCAAGATGTCTGAGGATGACTGTTACCACACTCAAGGACCTAAAGAGAGATGATACAAAAAGATCCCATGCCAACTTCTGGTTATCCTCTACAGCTAGGTTTCAAGAGTACTATCGGGCTTTCTCATAGGGATTCAGATACTGGTTCTGTTTCAAATCCTGTTGTAATTTCTGTAATTGTGGAAAATGCTAGTGAATTCTCAAACCTACCTGAGCTCAATCACAAGGATAAAGAACAAAAGAAAATTAACAAATCTGTATGAAAATGCAATTTGAAGCGAATTTATACGTGGATTCTGAACTAATGGTCTTTCTTACTTAAGCATTGATTTAGAAGATTCTGCTCTCTTTTAGTGTACTAATATATTTTCTATTTCTTATTCACTTAGATATACATTTGTTATACAGGAATTAACTAAACCTTTGGCAAATATACAGAGCAATTTGAGGACGAAGTGGAGCTGGCAGCACTCCTGTAGATTCTGCTGAAACAAGTGTGATCTATAGTCATGGTCAGCTCTCAGCAGCCAAAGCTTTAGGTCATAGAGATCCCTAATATATCACAACACATTTGACAGTTTGTCTTTTAAATACTGCAGGCACAGTCTACCTGAACTTCTATTAGATTTTTAAAGGCCTGCCAAGATTATATTATGAGCAGCAATAATAATTACTCAATTTATCCAAACTTGAAATAGTGTGGTTCCCAGACAATTGGTCTTTTGCTATAAAGTGAAAGGATTAAAAAACATACCTATTAATTCTGCTGAAAATCAGTTTTCTATCAAGTTATCAATCCTTTGTACAAAACAGAAGCAGTACAATCAACTTTAGCACGTGACTTCTGTAAACCCTGTCTGGATTAAACTATTTAATGAATGCTGGCATTATTATTCAATGTTCACTTCCCTGCTTGACTCCAGATACATTTTCCTGTTGCTCCTCTTGTGCAGGCATTACTGTTTCCACTCCTGGCATTATGGAAAACCAGGTTAGCAAAATAAATAAATAGATAGACAGACAGATAGATAGATAGATAGATAAATAAATAAATAAATAATCTTTCATGGAAAACCAGGTTAGCTAAATAAATAAATGAATAAATAATCTTTCAGCCAGAGCATTCCCCTGATGCAACTCATCACACAACCACACATATAGGAATGGCAGAAGGGAAGTGGTATGAAGAAGCATAAGGAGAAAAACTGTACTGCTCCTTTCAGCAGCAGTTTGAATGCCTACCAGATAAAAATAGTAGAGTAATGACAGTTCAAACCCCTTTAAACAAAAGAGGCAGTCTGCTTTCAGGGACATTTTTTCTTTAAAATATCCATAAAGGAACATTTGTTTGCTAAAGAGAAAACAGTCAATTATGTATCGTTACAGGAAAAAATAAAAAACAACACATGTTAAAAATCTCCCACTTATGTTAGAGTAGAACATATGAGTGTGTGTAATGAGCTGAAAAGTTTGAAGAGTTAACACAAAATTCAGGAAAAGTAAAAATAGATTAAAAAGATAAAACAAACAAACAAACAAACAACTTTCCTAAAGAACTCTTACCTAAGTAACTCTAACTAATGCATTTGAACTTCTTGGAAATATGTTTTCTGCACTCAGAGAAAGTGATGGTGTAGTCCTCATAAAATATACAGTCACTGAATACTTGTCTCACTTGTTAAACTAAAACATGAGAACAGAATTGTTTGAATTTTTATCATATTGCTTCTATGTTCCATATTCTCTGATGTGGCTTTTCAAAGCTTTTTTGCATTGACTCTTTTTTCTTTCTTTGCCTAATGAAATAATCCAGTTACTTTCTTAGAACTCAGTCTCCAGTGTTCCCTGCTGCTCTCTAAATTCTGTCTTCTTCTCTCCTGAGTTTATCAATACTATCAATACTGCTAAAAGAGCAGATCTGCAGTTGAAGAACAGATTTCTCCTTACAACTAGAAGACCCTTCTGGGTTCATGTAGAAATAAGTGTGTATATACATTCCATTTAAAAAAAATGGAAAAAGGAAATGATGAAATGGTGGCAAAGACAGTATAGATGCTGTACAAGTGAATAAAGTTTAGCAACACACTGGGATATTTAACTACTTGGAATCTGCAGGATACTAACTTAACTGTAGCTCACAAATGAAATTAAACTGGAAGGTCTGTTTGTCATAGTGTAAATAACAGATCTGATCTACACAAACTAACAAACTAGGTCAATTAGCTGTCCTATCAATGGCAAATTGTCACATTAGGATGATGAAGATGAAGGCTATAGGGTCCACAGACAAGTCTGTGTATGTCTAGGCTGAAATGAGTTTCCATGGTTAGAATTTCAAAGCTGGAAAGGGAAAGGAATGGAACAGTGGCTGAAGTATCTGATAGGAAGCTACTACGATGCAGAAGAAACAAGCCTAATATAAGCAGTAGATGAAGTGCCAAGACTGCAATTGCTTTGTCACTACTGAATAGATAGTGTATTTGGGGAATAAAGGGTACTCTCAAAATTACAGCAGGAAGATTATGAAGGAAGATCTGAGCACTCTTCAGTCTATTCCCATAACAAAAAATTGTCTTTCTTTTTTTTTTTGGTTAACATATTTTTATATGACTCATTAAAACAAAAGGTAAAAATGAGAAGCATGTAGTATTATCATGTCAATATAAGCCTCTAAAAGCCAGAATAATTCAATTTACTATTGTGAAAGTCTCTTAAACTGAATGACTTCAGATCTTATCACCACCTCTTCAGAAACATAGTCAACCTCTCAGCTCCACTATTGTTGGCATTACTCCAGGGTGTCAAATTTAACTGAAAGTGAACACTTCACTTGGCAGATTCCCCTGGCTCATTTTCTGAGATACGGCAAGAGTTACTCTTTCATGTCAAGACTGTACAGTTGAAATTTTTAATACGTTTAGATTTAACCCTTCAATATACAAGAACAAGTATGTACATATAGTCTATTTTGCTGAGACACATACTCACTTTGAACTCCTTACGTAAGGACAAAAGCCAAATACTTCCCTATCCAAAATGCCACAAAATCTGGGGAAAAAAATGGGAAAAAAAAAAAGGAAAAGGAAAAGGAAAAAGGAAAAGAAAGAGAAAGAGAAAGAGAAAGAGAAAGAGAAAGAGAAAGAGAAAGAGAAAGAGAAAGAGAAAGAGAAAGAGAAAGAGAAAGAGAAAGAGAAAGAGAAAGAGAAAAACCTGACACTGAACAGGAGAGGGAGACAAATGATATCAGCCAAAATTGGAACAGTTGGTCTCATCATAAGTGAGGCATAGCATATCATAAAGACTTCTTCCTCCAAGTCCTGCTTCAAAGTGTGCAGGTAGGACATAACAGTTGTAAAACAAGCAGTATTCAAATGTAAGGTAAAACAGTTTTCTGATTCCATGAATTTTGTAATGTTCCTTCTTTCTTTTTCTCTATGATCCCCTGCAGTCATAGGAAGAAATCCAAACCTTCTACCAGAGGTGAACTGACCTGTCTTTCCCAAGTAAATCAGGCAGCAGGTCAAGCAGGTAGAGCAGAAACCTTCCCTTTATTGCAGTAAGCTCCAAAAATCACAGCCAACATTCAAAAGCTATAAGCAGACTGAAAATGAAAGGATATTTCAAGCTTAATTGGAAAAAGAAAAAAAGAAAACTGAGAATGCAAGCATTTTCTGTTGGCATGTGGGCTGGAGGCAATGGATGGGGTGGGGAAAAGGACAGCAGGGCTTTGCATAAAGGAGCTAGTCCCTTCCTGTAGATATCTGTTTGCAGACAGCCTTCTCTGAGATTACAGTGAGACATCTTCTTGTAAATACTCTCTGTTTTAAGGCTAAGCAGGGACTACCTAATCTGAAAGATATCATTCCACTCCTGGAGCAGAAGGTCTTTAAAAGGCACAGCTAAAATGCAGCATAGTTGCACACCTGATGAATACCTATTGCATATCTGTGGTGAATTCTGCTAAATCCATTTTGTTCAGACTTGGTCACCTGTGTGTATGTCCACACACGTTTGTACATATGCACACATATCATAGAATCATAGAACACCTTAGGTTGGAAGGGACCTTAAAGATTGTTTAGTTCAACCTCCCTGCCGTAGGCAGGGCTGCCACCCACCAGCTCTGGCTGCCCAGGGCTCCATCCAACCTGGCCTTGAACACGTCCCAGGGATGGCACATTCACAGCTTCTGTGGGCAGCCTATGCCAGCACCTCACTGCTCTCTGAGTAAAAAATTTCATCCTAACATCCAACTGAAATCTACTCTCTTTTAATTTAAAGCCATTCTTCCTTGTCCTATCACTTTTTACTCATGTAAAAAGTCAGTCTCCCTCCTGCCTGTAAGCTCCCTTCAAGTACTGGAAGGCTACAGTGGGGTCTCCCCAGAGCCTTCTCCTCCCAAAGCTAAACAAGCCCAGCTTCCTCAACCTCTCTTTATAAGAGAGGTGCTCCAGTCCTCTGGTCATATTCTTGGCCAACCTCTGGACTCAATTCAACAGTTCTGCATCTTTTCTATACTGGGGACCTGGATGTACTACTCCAGAATGGTCCTTACAAGGGCAGAGCAGAGGGGTACAGCCCCCTCCCTGTCCCTGCTAGCCACCCCCATTTTGATGCAGCCCACAATACTGTTGACCTTCCAGGCTGTAGGAGCACACTGTTGGCATGTGTCCAGCTTTTTTGTCCATCAGGACTCCAAAGTCCTTCTCCACAGGGCTGCTCTCAGTAAGTTCTTCTTCCAGTCCTTGACCCAAGTGCAACACCTTGCACTTTTCAAGCCTGTCCAAGTCCCACTGAATGGCATTCCTCCCTTCTGTTGTACCAACCGCACCACTCAGCTTGGTGACATCAGCAAACAGGGTACATACATACGATCCCACTGTCTATGTCACTGATAAAGATGCTGAAGAGCACCAGTCCCAAGATGGATCCCTGGGGGACACCACTCATCATAGAATCATAGAATCATAGAATTACTCAGGTTGGAAAGGACCTCAAAGATCATCAAGTCCAACCGCAGCCTAACCATAGTACCCTAACTCTAACAACCCTCTGCTAAATCATATCTCTGAGCACCACATCCAAACGGCTCTTAAACACATCCAGGGATGGTGACTCAACCACGTCTCTGGGGAGCCTATTCCAGTGCTTAACTACCCTTTCTGTAAAGAAGTGTTTCCTAACGTCCAACCTAAACTTGCCTTGGTGCAACTTGAGGCCATTTCCCCTCGTCTTGTCACCTGTCACCAGTAAGAAGAGACCTACCCCGCTCTCACTGTAAGCACCTTTCAGGTACTGGAAGAGAGTAATAAGGTCTCCCCTCAGCCTCCTCTTCCCCAGACTAAACAGCCCCAGCTCCCTCAGCCTCTCCTCATAGGGCTGATTTTCCAAGCCATTCACTAGCTTTGTTGCCCTTCTCTGGACCTGCTCCAGTACCTCCATGTCCTTCTTGTACTGAGGTGCCCAAAACTGAACACAGTACTCGAGGTGAAGCCTCACCAATGCTGAGTACAGGGGCAGGATAACTTCCCTAGTTCTGCTCACCACACCGTTCCTGATACAAGCCAGGATGCCATTGGCCTTCTTCACTGCTGGCTCATATTCAGCCAACTGTCCATCAGTACACCAAAGTCCCTTTCCACCAGGCACCTTTCCAGCCACTCCTCCCCAAGCCGGTAGGGTTGCCTGGGGTTGTTGTGACCAAAATGCAGGACCCAACACTTAGCCCCTGTTGAAACTCATACCATTAACCTTGGCCCATCAATCCAGTCTATCCAGGTCCCTCTGTAGTGCCCTTCTCCCCTCTGGCAGATCAACACTCCGTCCCAGCTTGGTGTTGTAAACCAGCCTCCAGCTGGTCATGAAGTCATTGACAACAACCCTCTGGCTACAACCATCCAACCAATTCTTTATTCACTGAATAGTCCAGCCTTCAGATCCATGTATCTCCAATTTAGAGATAAGGAGGTGGTACAGAACATAAATTTCTACCCAGTAAGATTATGCTGCTCTTATTTCATAGAAAATCAGGAAATAGATATGTTTCCTTCAGCAGGCAGTGAGAAGGGTATGTGAACAGACTTCTATAAACACTCTATAGCTGATTAAGGGAGGCCAGTAGGGCTGCTGCTCAGCAGTAATCCCAGCAAGCTGAAAAAATAGTCCAGCAGAAGCCTCAGAAAATTCTATTTAAAAAAAAAATGTGCAAAGCCCAGCACTTGGAACAGGACAACCTGACAAACCTATATAGCTATGGGGATCAATGAGAAAGCACTTTTGCAAAAGTAGGATCTGCAGCTCCTAGTAGACATGAAATTAAACATGAGCCCATAATGCACTTTTGCAGAAATCACTAGGCCTACAGCATACTGAGCTGAAAGTGCGTTAGCGACAAGTGCAGACAACAGACTCCAGGGAATTCTTGTTCAGCACTTGCAAAACTGCAGCACTCCAAAGAACTGTGTCCATGAGAGCACTCCTCAGTTCTAGAAAGATAACTGCAAGCTAAAGCAGGTCCAGTGGAGAGTTTCCAAAATGGTTAGGAGCCTAAATTACAAAAGGTAGGAGGAAAGACTGAAAATGCAGGAAGCACTGTTGCAATATTGTAGCAACAATGGGACATGAAACAGAAAAAGGTGATTTCATTATAGAGAAAAGTTGGTTTCATCTATAATAATACTCAGTCTTCTACGTGTACACAAGTGACCCGTATAGGTATTCAGGCACTGTGCATGCCACATTAGCTTTGTTAAGCTTCTTTGCAATGATACTTAAAACAAATGAAGAGCATTGACAAGTGTTCCTCTGCTTTGCTGGGTTTCCTTAGCTTTGTGTCAAGTGTTAGTGCGGATGTGGTTTTGGTTTATGGTATGGCTGTTTTGTTTTGTTTTGTTTTGTTTTGTTTTGTTTTGTTTTGTTTTGTTTTTCCCCCCCTTCGATAACATGTAGGAGTTGACACTAATTAATCTCTCCATCCTTCCGTTTCAGAATCATCAGACAGCCTTTTGTGTCTTAAAAAGATGCTTATTGATCTATGAGGATATATCAGGAGAGTAGTGGGACTCCAATTGCTGCCCCGATTTTGATAGTTACCATGTAAACAGAACTGCCCCATTCAGGACGCACTGCAAACTGATAGGAAACAATGCTAACAAGCTACAGCAAAGGAAATTTTAAGTGAATGTATGGAAAAAGTCTTCATAGTGATGACACTCAAATATTGGGGAAAGTTGTCTGGAAAGGATGTGGAATCACGTGTGTCTTTGGAGACAGTAAAATTCATCTGGGCAAGCTTGAGAACAGTCTAATCTAAAAAAGTAGGCCCTTTGATGGGAAGGAAACGGGGGTGACTAGAAACAGATGACCTCCAAAGGTCCCTTCCAACTAAAATTATTCTGTGGTTCAACAACTCTTGAGTGCTGTAACGGGTGTAGGTGTTAAGACATTGGTAGAGGGGTGTGTAGGGGTACCTGCACCCCTCCTATCTCCATGCCAGACCAAATGAAAAATCTAAGATAAAAGGAGCAGAAGAGAGAAACTGTTACGTATTGACCACAACATACCCCAGCACTCCTGCAACCATTCTTTTTCCTTAGTGAAAGAAGCATGGTTTGTGTTGATAAGAGGGGGAGAGGAGAGGAGTCTGGAGAGGAGTCTGGGAAACAAGGAAGGACAGGAGTGTTCAATGTTACTTTCTTTTTTGTTTCCCAATACTCAAACCAGTATTATTATGTATATGTATTAGCAAAAACTAAACTAATTTTCCCAAAGTCAGTCTGTTTTCCCTACCATGGTATTTGGTCTTTATTTTGACTGAGTTTCCTCATTCCTGTTCCCCCTGTCCTCTTCCCCCATCCTGCTGTGGTAAGAGAAAGGCTGGGTGAGAGTTTGGCTGCCAGCAGCTGCCAACCCATCATAACCCATATTACATGACGATAGCAAACTGTTTGCATGTGTATGAGCTTTCATTGTTACTTC
Organism: Gallus gallus; assembly: GCF_016699485.2. Classification (NCBI taxonomy): domain Eukaryota; kingdom Metazoa; phylum Chordata; class Aves; order Galliformes; family Phasianidae; genus Gallus; species Gallus gallus. The sequence goes on from NC_052532.1 coordinate 48,786,166, forward strand.
TCTAGGAATGTCTAAATTTTGCATACATTTGTCACAGCATAACACACAGATGACTTATACCTGTTGTCTTTGCCATCTACTCCATCAGTAGTTGTAGTACACAAAGGTTCGTCGTAGGTCATTCCAAAAGTAATGTCTCCTATTTATTTTCACGGAAACTACAACAGATGCAAAGAACATGATAACACTATTTGACAGAGCAAATTCTCAGCTACAAGATGCTGCTTTTCAACATAGTCACCATCACCATTAGCTATGTATTTTGACAGGACTTAACAAGAGCCTATATGCAGCTCTCAGGAGATTCTGCACCAGCAGAGATGACCCACTGTCCTCAACATTGCTACACTGCTGAAATGCACCACTCACGGCCTCACTATGCTCACATCCAGTTTGGTCTGCATAAATGTTCAGCAAGCATCAATGAATATAAATAGGTGTCATTCCTCCACATGGAGGAATCCAGTGACATACCTTTGCTTCATCTGCATGTCCACTTCAAACACCATTTTGCCATACTGCCCCTCTGCTGCCATCTGTTGCACAGCAACAAAATGTAATGAAATATTGGTGGGAAGGTTCAGCCTCCATTGCCATATCAGCAGCTTCCTCCTCTGACATTGATACCTAGCAAATAATTCAGAAACTTAAACAAACATACACCCCACCTCAGAAAGGTTGTTTATCCTAGATAAGCAGGACATATGGAGTCTAAAAGCAGGACTTCAACATTCCACAAGCTGTGAGAAGTTACATTGTCCCTTGCTTGATCTGCACAATGCAGACAATGTTATGAAACTGAACAAGGTTAACATGAGAAGTCATTGCTTTTGAGCAGCCTCCATAATCTTACCTCCAGATGCAGATGTGAATGGCATGTCCATGAGGGAAAAGTCTTTAAAAAAGCAAGTACTTTTCACCCAATCACCCACTTTCCACAATCACCCAGAGGGGCGATTGAAGTGTTAAAGAATTGCTTTCCCACTTGAAGCCTGTGGAAGTGGAACCTATAGATTGATGACTGACTTCCAGAGATTCAATTGGAGGTACACATCATTACACGTGTTTTCCTACCCTCATTCAGGTCAACGGGAGCAGCTCAGGCACATTCCTTGTCTAGGAAGTTTAACAATGGAGAGTGGCCAACATATACACATCCCTCACCCTTGAGATAGTAGGAGACGTTCCCTTGTACAAGAACCTCAGTTTTTCTGAAACATGAAGGTCTGAAAATGAAGTTTTCAACAAAAATTCCATAAAACCATGCCTGACAATAGCACTCTGACAGAGTGAAACTGTGTAAGTCACTTGCTCCCAAAACCTGAGAGGGATCCCACAGTATTCCACAGCAAAAAGGCACCATCTCCTTAATGTTCTAGTTGACAGCAGAGGAAATTGCTCCACAGTGGGAAAAATGTTTTTTTTTTTTTTTTTCAATCCCCTGCAATATCCTCTGCAAAATGTGGCCATGCCATGTTTCCTTTAATCTGTAAGGGAAGATGGGCCAGGAAAGGAAAAAAAGGATTAAGTGTCTTATGTTTATGTGGTAACAGAGAAAACCTGAGGTGTGCCTGCCCTCCTAGTGACAGCAGAAGGTGGGGCAGGAGGGACTGGGTACCACCCAAGTTTTTGTCTCTAGTTTTGCCATGAGATGACTCACCCGTTTCTGGGCCCTGTTCAGAGGAGGCTCTCTTAGCCATGACCTTGGCAAGTAATGGAGCTGTGACAGGAAGGGACAGAGTAGCTGCAGTCTTACGTTCTAAGAAGCAGTGCCTGTGTGCAGCTCAGACAGGAAAGGACAGGATCATCTCTGTGAGGGACAAATTGCTGTGGGGGGCCCTTTGCAAATGGAGAGGTAGCTCTGACCCCAAAAAACAAAGCTTGTGATGTGCTCGTTTTTTTCCAGATTTGGAAAAAAACATGTAAAGTATGGGAAATGAATGTTGTTTCTGCATCAGAACAAGATAAGAATTTGTTAATTTCATGGCCTCTGCTACCATTTGGATCCTTTATTACAATTAATAGCTCTTTTCAGGGGAAGAGGTTTTCCTTCTACTTTATCAGGGTTCTCTGGTAGTTTTCATTGCTCATCCTCTAGGTAAACCCTCCCCAACAATGCATATTCAGTATACAAGTAAAATAATATATACATACATATATATATATACATATATATATATATACATATATAAAACCATAGAGATTAGGTAGATGGAGTAAGTTAAAAGCACAAAGACTGAAGCTCCTGTCTGCCCAGCCATCTGAAAAACTTCTGGGCCTTCAGTTAAAGGCAAGTTAGACGTAATAGATATCTTTACAAATCAGAAACCCCTTTATGTCAGAAAACTACTAGCTTTTGGTGCTGGATAGACAGGACCTGAGTAACAGAGAATTAAAGGAGAAGTTAAACAATTAACAGCATACATATATAAGCTAGTAACAACTTATGTATAGCCAGCATGAAAAAAAATATGTCACACACATTGCAAGAATGAGAAGGGTACTGAGACATCTTGGAGACAACAGGACTGCTACTGACTGACACCAGATAACACACGAATTAACAAGTAATTAACAAATGTAAACCTTTTGATAAGATTGTGAACCTGGAGTACCCAGCCAGTGGGGAAACAGGGGAGGCAAGGGGGAGGGGGGGAAACAAGGTACAAAAGCGGTCATATCCATGCCCATAAGCACACTCTCCTGCTTGTGGGACGCCCGCCATTGCAATCGCGAATAAAATCTGCTTTATCAGAGATACCGTCCTGACAAAATTATTTGGATATTTCCAACATAAAGGAAAAAGTATTTTCCGCATTGGGATGGAGGGAAATACGGGCAAGAAACCAAAGCCCAGAAACTAGAGATGAACTGGGGGCAGGCACTGTACGTTGGCTGTGGAAGGGCAAGGAGCTGTCAGCGTCTCATTACCCAGCCAGGCAGTGCAGGGGCCACACGGGGGAGCACAGCTTCACCGTGCCTCTGTGAGGGAGGCCCGGGGAATGCATAAGGGGGAGGAGGAGGGTGGTGCGGGTGGAGGCAATGTTGACACAGCGCCAATAGATCCGGCCCGGGCCGGTTCTAGCCAGTCTGAGCCGGTTGTGAGGCTGCAGGGAGACTGCAGCTGCTGAGGTCGTGGTTTGCCTCAGGGTGAGTGGTATTTCCCGGACCGGATTCCTCAGAGCCTGCGGAGTGGAGCTCTGCACGACGCCACTGCCGGCAGCCACAGTATGGCCCGGCAACCCGGAACCGGAGCCGCTCCGGGGCAAAGCTCTACTCCGTGCTTTCCATCTCGCCCCGCGCGGCCCCGGACCACCAAGGGGGCAGGGAGGTCTCCGGTGTCGGGTTTCAGCCGGCGTTTTGCGGCCTCTGAGGGGAGCGGTGGAGAGAGGGCGCTTGAGGGTCGTGCCAAGGCAGGCCCGAGGGCTGTGGGGCGGGCTGCTGGGGCCCTGCTGGGCGGCAGCCCCGCGCAGCCATGCGGTCGTTGTCCCCCACGCGGCCGCCCTGAGCCCCAGTTGTGCCCAGAACTGCCCTGCGGGCTCCTGGCAGTGCTCCTGCTACACTACTGCCTTTGGGAAAGCTATATGGCGTGGAGAAGGCATCCTGGCCCCTGCCACAGCATTACTAGTGAACCATTATGAGACCGGGAGGAAGGGTGCCTATGAGGTAGCAGGGAGCAGGAAGCCATTGGCTTATTGGTCAAGTGTGGAGAAAGGAGCTAGGCTTTCACAGTAGTAACTTAAGCACAGTTGTTGTTTTTTTGTACTTTCCTAGAGTATTACAAATGCATTTCTAACCATGTTTGTGTGTGTGAGAGTGTTTCTTTTGTTCTGTATTTGCCAATATATGAATGTTGTATTTGACCTACTGTGGTAGCGCTTAAAGGACAAAAAAGCACCTGAACGCTTTCGCACGGGAAGTAACACTCTGCCCTGGAACACATCAGCTGCTTTCTTCTTCCCTGCCTGATCCAATCTCGTTATTAAAGTGTCTGTCACTGGAGCCCAGGCACTCAGACTCCTGACTCTCTTGGGAAAACGATTTCACACTTCAATACCTTATCTAAAAGCAGATGCTCCTTTATACTTCCTCAGCCTAAATTACCATTTTGCTACGTTGTATTTTCTTCATCCATTTTCAGTGGCCATCTGCAGCAGTCTACTTTTAACAAAGGGCATATTTTTCGCCTGCACGTCACCTGCATGGAGATCTGCAGTACCTGCAAACACATGTGATTACTGATCTACAAATTCTTCTGGTTTCTTTCTGTCCGTTAATGGGAATGTAAACTGGCCTGTGGTGTTTCAGCCTGAAAGGGCTCAATCATCTCAAGACAGTGCTGAACAGTGAAAGAACAGTCTTGTCTTCTCTCTATTAGATTAGATCTCTTCATATGTTTTTAATCTCCTCATATGTGTTTGATCTACTGCTTGTTTCATTCTCTGTCTCTTTTTTTGCATTGTATTGTTTTGTGGATAGCCTTCATAAATGGAGGCCGCTCCATGAGCATTATCAACATTCTTTTTTACTTTTTCTTTCTTTTTGCCCTTTAGGGCATAGCACCACTCGCTTTTTCACCACTGGTGCAACTTTGTGAGAGGTAGCAATGGTGGTGCAGACAAGGTGTTCTCTTGCTTAGTTATCTGACTCTGTACAATCTGAAAGTTTAACAATAAAACCCCTCGTGGCTGTCCATGTTTTGCCCACAGCAGTATTTTTGCTGGTCTTATCAGAAGTGGAGCTGTTCTGATAACTCTAAGGCAGTCATAGGTGATAATCTTACTCAGAAGGAACCTAAAGGTGTAGGCAGAAATAGGAGATGTATTTTGTTCTTCAGAAGTCCAAAGGAATCAGCATATTTCAGTATGGAATTATGGCTCATTTAGAAGCACAAAATATGGACAGAGTTCACTGGACCAGATGTGTTTGTGTTTCAGATCAACATGTTTAGTACTTGGGGTAAAGGAGATGTGTCACTTCCTCAGATACTTATTCCCTTCCAAGGAGATCTGCAAGTAAATACAACTATCAGTAGATATTCTTTCTCCTTGACAAATAACAAAGCAAGAGAACTTTTATATTGGTTGCTACAGTGCAGCCAGCTCTGATTGCTCAGATGAGCCACTCCTGCTGCACTCTTCTGATATGCTGTTTCACTGAAGGATGGGTCTCATCCTGTAGTGAAATTGTTTACCCTCCCAGCAACAGTTCTTTCTTTCTTTCTTTCTTTCTTTCTTTCTTTCTTTCTTTCTTTCTTTCTTTCTTTCTTTCTTTCTTTTCTTTCTTTCTTTCTTTCTTTCTTTCTTTCTTTCTTTCTTTCTTTCTTTCTTTCTTTCTCTCTCTCTCTCTCTCTCTCTCTCTCTCTCTCTTTCTTTCTTTCTTTCTTTCTTTCTTTTTCTCCTCCCTTTCTCTTCCTTCCTCTTCCTTTCTTCCTTTCTGTCTCTTTCTCCCTCCATTCCCCTCCCCTCCCCCTTCCCCCCCTCTCCTCCCTCCCTCCACTTCCTTCCCCTCCCCCACCTGCCCCCCCTCCCCTTCTCTTTCTTGTTGCAAAAGAAAAGAACTCTTATCAGGAAGTGTTATTTTGTTTACCATTAGAGAATTAAAAAAAGACAAAAAATGTTTCTGTTTCCTCAATTCTGTGTTTATTGTGTCCTGAGATACTTTCTGCAACTGAGAAAGTCAGACCTGATTATCTATGATGCAGAGGCAGGAGCTGTAAACTCTTGCTGCAGCCAGATTTTTTTACCCATGTTTACTTGAGAAGTGTGACTCAGTGAACAAGTGATTTCTTAGAAAGCATGTGCCTGTTAAATATTAGTGAATATGTGGTGCTTCAGTCAGAGTTGACATGTTAGATTTGTCATGCTTGAAGTAAATTCTATTTTTACAAGAAAGAAAAAAGTTCCTAAAATACAGAACAGCATCTTTCCTGTGAGAGGTGTCCCTGCTTATAGAAGGGGAGTTGGAACTAGATGATCTTAAAGGTCCCTTCCAACCCAAACCATTATATCATTCTATGATTCTATTCCAAATGTCTCCTCCAGTATGATCGTTTGACATAACATTTTGTTATAGTAACATACAACTTTTGATATAACAATGGTGAGACATTCATATCTGGAAGAATGCATATGAGAAATTACAATTGAGTCAATCATTAAGCAGATTATTTTTATCATTTGCATATTTCAGTTGTCTTGGTTAACACATTGCAAAATAAATGTAAGTTCTTGCACTTTGAAGAAAGAACATAGTATCAGTTCTGTAACAGAACCTTTTATAGGCTACCATGAAAAAAAATAATATTAGCATGAGAATTAGGCTAGATGACTTCCTGATAGTCACTGCAAGTCAGACTGAGTCATACTCAGAACATCAATCATCTGATGGTTAACCACCAGACTCTACTACTCAAATTATGGGGTTTACATTTTTGAATAAAATTGAATGGTAGCTCTTTATTCACCTATCTGCAAAAGGCCTCTAAAACAATGTAGGATGCTCAGTGAAATATTCCTCTTTTGTTGTTTTTATCTACCGTTTCCTAGGCAACAACAATGAATATGGGTCATGGCAGGAAAGAAAAATACTGTATTCTGTCATGAATACTACATGTACAAGCATATTACAAGCACTTGCTTAGTATATTTGAACACTATAAATGGAATTTGTTGATTTATTCTTCAACGTGTCTGGTGTTTTAAATGGTTTGTAGAACTTGACAACTAATAAGTTTGTACTTCCAGATGTTGAGACATCTTTCTTGTTGCTGGGATGGTTTTTTAAACCATATGTTTTGTCCAAACTCAAGTTTGTGTAATTAGATTTGATTAACTCATGATTCCTCTTGCCTACCCTAAGCCATTGTGCTGTGTTCTTGTCATGGTTTTATGATTTTTGGTTATCAGTATTCCACATCACAACATCATGTAGTGTATTGGGAGTTAAAGAGCAAATGCTTTAGTTCCGGGTACCTGTCTGGAAGAGAAGAAGAACTACGGTCCCCAAGAGCCTTTTCGAGTACTGCTATCATTCCTGCTCAAGGGAACAAATATAAGGGCGCAGGTCATCTGACTCGGCCCTCTTCTCGTCTCGCCGTGTTCCCTGTCGGATCAGCTCGCTACTGCTGATCCCGACTGCACGCAAGGCTTCAGTATTAGTGTAAGGCCTTTGGCTCTTGGACAATCTTTCTCTCAATTATTGTTGATTTATATTGTATTATAGTGTGTTATCTTACATTCCGATACTATATTTAGTAAATTAGTTTGTTTCTCCTCAGATCGTTGCCGCTGTTTTTAATTATTTTGGGGTCCCCTGTTTCCCTTCCTGAAGGTGTGGATTTTGCAAAATCCCTCCACCCCACTAGTCGCGGAACCGGGCCAGACCAGCCCTTAAACCGTTGACAGTTTTACACCGCATGTATGCTGTATTGCGAAGATAACTTAATCTGTCCCAAACCTGACTGAATTTTAAACATACAGACAGCAGATGGTATAGCAGGAGGAAGGGATGCTATCCAGAGTGACCTTCATAAACTCAAAAGGTGGACACTTATAAACCTAATGAAGTTCAGCAAAACAAAGTGCAATGTTTTGCACTTGGGTCAAGGTAATCCCAGATATGTATACAAACTGAGAGAAGAATTCCTTGAGAGTAGCCTTGCTGAGAAGGACTTAGAGATCCTGGTTGATGAAAAACTTAACATGAGCCAGCAGTGTGCAGTTGTAGCCCAGAAGGCCAATGGTATTCTGGGTTCCATCAGAAGAGGCGTGGCCAGCAGGGCAACAGAAGTGATTGTCCCTCTCTATTCTGCCCTCGTGAGGCCCCAGCAGGAGTACTGAGTCCAATTCTGGTGCTCCCACTACAGGAAAGACGTGGAGCTTTGGGAGAGGGTTGAGAGGAGGGCCATGAAGATGATCCAAGTGCTGGAGCACCTCTCCTATGAAGAAAGGCTGAAGGAACTGGACTTGTTCAGCCTAAAAAAGAGAATGCCTCATTGCAGCCTTCTGGTATTTAAAGGGAGTTTATGAACATGAGGGAAATCAACTTTTTACACTAGTAGATAGTGACAGAACAAGGGAGAATAGTTTTAAACTAAATGAAAGAGAGATTTAGATTGGATATTGGGGAAATTTTTTACTGAGAGAGTGATATTGTGCTTGAACAGGTTGCCCAAGGAGGTTGTGGATGCCTCATCCCTGGAGGTGCTGAAGGCCAGGTTGGATGGAGCCCTGGGCAACCTGATCTAGTATTTGATCTAGCAGCTCGCAACCCTACCTGCGGCAAGGGGTTGGAACTTGATGATCCTTGAGGTCACTTCCAATCCAAGCTATTCTATGATTCCATGATAATAGCTGACCACATTTCATATGGTAAAACTCATTTCCAGCAAAAACCTTCACTAAGTATTATGTATTCAGGCTAAAACTTTCTGGGTATGTACCTAGCAAATACATATGTGTGTGTGTATGTATATATATATATGTATATATATATGTGCACATCAAATGTGATTACATTTTATTGGAAAATATTTGTAAAAAAGAATGAGGTCTGTGAAAAAAAAGAGACTGTTTTCCTCCAGTAAGAAATTCTGATGACTCCACAGTAACTTGATATTTTGAAGATATAGCATCTACACTGGGAATGTGCTTTTTAGTGGTCCTGTAAAAGTCTGCACAGATTTGGCAATTTAAAGCCCTTAAAAAATAAACAACAACACCAAGAAAACAGAGTGTTCATACTTTTAGCAGGCATCCTAATTTTAATTATCATCACGATAATCATAATCCCATCTAGCACTCACTCTTAACCAAGATCACACTGTGCTATACATTGTTCAGAGACAGAACTACAAAGCAGTCCTGGCCTCAGAAGTATTCTGATGAGGTTACGCAGTACTGAACAGCAGATGGATATGTATGGACTGGTAAAGGAGTTAAAGAGTAAGGAGATAGTGCACTGACACTGGTCAAAGGGATAAGCAGTTGTCTCAGCACATGAATATATTAACCACTGTCACAAATCTTGCATCCATGGCATGTTACAGCCAAGCATGGAGCATGGTCTTTGCTTGTAGCTCTGAACTGTTTGTTGATTGGACTATGGTCAGGTAACAGGAATAAAACTAAAATGCCTGCCTCAGTTACTCTCTACCCTATCAGTGCCCAAGCAGCATAAAGTGGGGACTTAATTCAAATCGGAAGAGGGCAAGAATTAGATATGGAAGGTAGAAAGTCATGTGAGGCATGGGAAAAAGTGGGAATACAGCTGGGACAGCAGATAGAGAAAGAGAAAATAGAAACAGAAACTGTGATTTAACATGGAAGTAAAGTAGACTGGCTGATCAAGAAAACTGGGTGGAAAACTGAGGAAGAAGCGGAGTGTGTGAGGTGATGAGCTGTTGGTTTGAGGCCAAGTGAAACAGGCTGATATATTATTTGTCTTGGAGGAGATTTGAGCTATCCTAGGAGGAAAATGGTCAAAATTTGGATGAACTAGGCAAGAAAGTGTGGGCTGGAAATGGAGGTAAGCAAGAGCGAGGAGTTGGAAGTCAAGGTGGGAAGACTGAAGCAAAAAAGGTCAATTTCAAGGGAAACAGGCAGAAGAGCTTAAGTCTAATCTACTAGATTTCTGCTTGGGGTGTGGAATAAAACTCATGGTTCTTGAATCTCCTCAGTCCTTGGATGTAAGGAAATAGTAGCAAAATCCACTCACAAGAGCATTGCACTCTGCAAAGTGGATGAAAACATGCAACTCCAGTTACTCCTCTGCCAGTACAAGTAGCAAAAAGTTTGTAATTCAGACTTGTCTACAACCAAATTGTCAAGCAGACATTGTGACTGAATTGCTAGGGAAGAAAAAGAAAATAGGTCAGTTTTTGTTCAATTTTTTTGCTAAAAATTACTCACAAAAATACTTCTTAAAACCTTCAAAACCATCAGGCTGCCAAGTATTAAAAAAATACCAGAATGAAGGTTCCTTGCCCAGCTCCAGTTTCTGTCGTACTTACAGTAAATATTAAGTCATTCTCAAGATCTTTGCCCCTTTCAGTGTACAGTCTTGTAGGACTGAATCAAAATTATACAATAAAGAAAATGTACACAGAACCCCTATGTCTTTTGCTGGATTTATCTCTTTCTGGAGCTAGAATTCATGTGGTAAGCCACCATTGCAGTCTTGAATAGTGCTCACTTTTTTAACAGTTAAAATCTCTGAGAAGTCATTGTGATTTATTATTAAGTTGCATCTTGGCTAATAGCTTTTGTTGTTATTAATTATAGACAAGCCTGAGTCTTGTTTGGTCATCTTCTAATTTATTGGTAACACAAAGAAATGTGGGCTCAGATACATATTTTTTTTCTTTATGACATCTGAACAGTGTGTGCTTTTCCTTTCTTTGGGGGCATATTGATCCTGGCTGGTCACTGCTTGTTTGGCATTTTCTTTGCTTCCTCTGCTTTTCTAAGAATTCAACAAGGTTTAGGCTTTGTGTCCTGCTAGTGTTGAGGTTAAAATACAGACAACAGGATATATTTCTAAGATGAGTAATTGCCAGTTTGTTTCTTATTCTGCTTATTTTTTCACTTTTGATTGCAATTTATAGATAAAAACCTATGTTAGAGTACCCATGGAGCATATACTTGGGTACAACAGTGCAGACCATGGCTTATAATTGTCCACGTTTACACTTCTTTCAATACATGTGATGCACACAGTCTTTAGAAATGCTGGGTTTTGTATCAGGGCAGGAATAAAATTATTAATGTGATATTTCTGTAAAAAAATATTCTAAAAGACATGGCATTGACCAGACATTAATGGAGTTTTCTGATTTTTATACTTTACACACGGGTTGGAAGATGTTTCAATGGATGTGCTGTGTAACACTTATTTTCCCAAACCGGACTAATGAACTTGCAGCATTAATTTTCTACTAAGGTAGAAGACTATCCCTCCTCAATTGGCATCAACTATGTCATTTCAACTTATATGAGAAGTTTACGATCCTCTATAAATACCTCTATATTATACTATTCTATACTGTAGCATTCTGTGATATGAAATGGTCTCCACCAGCAAATGGATGTTTTGCAAACAAAACAGGCAAATGCCAGACCAGTATGAGAGGAAGATACTTGGTTGGCAGTTTTTTCTTTTTCTTTTTTTCTTCCCCAAGATGTGGTATCCATTAGAATAATAACAATTAAAAAAAAACTATCTTATTAATAGATTCATGCTGATTTCAGACAAAATTACTGTGTGCAATTTTTTCCAATGTAGAATTGATTAGACAGCCTCACGCCTCTGTCATTTTTCATCTACTAAAAGTAACTGACAGTTTTTTCCTAGTTAAAGCAATAATTTGGGTAACTGTATAAAATTTCTCACAAGTTCAGGACCATACACTGCACATTTGTATTGTGTTTGCCTTTGCTAGAAATAGAGTATTTATGTACTTAAATGCCATGGATCTTACATGCCTAGCTTTTAACAATGCCTCTTGCCCCGACAATTCATTTGTTAGAACTGGTTAGTCTTTCTTTCATTGTTTGCAAGTCCCTTTTCTTTAACAAGCATTCATTGTTTAACAGCACAGTGACTAAACTCTGTCAGCAGAGGTGTGTAAAAACCTTTTTCCTAAGATGAGAGAAAAAATGTAGAAAGATAGTGAGACACTGATTCATAATTTTAAATAGAGCTAATTTACATGTAATTGATGGATGTGGATCACAGGTCCAATGTTGTCTTAATGTAATTTGAGTAAGACGTATATTTTCAAGCAAACTGTACATCCATATGCAAAATGAAAAGGCAGAAACACCTTGAAATGTTACTGTGAAATGCTCAATGCAATCAAGACTATGAAGTCGGTGAAATATAACAGAAAGTGCTTATCTCCCTTAACGTTTATATTATGCTTGCTTAAAAAAAAAAAAAAAAAAAAAAAAGAGGAGGCAGGGGAGAGAGAATTTTTTCTTTAGATCATTTGAATACTTCTTATCTGAACACTGCTGCCCTTACCAAAACCCTATGCCTGGAATGGAAACCCTCTCCTACACCATTCTTGTGTTGACCTTCCCTCCCCTTTCTACCATAGCTCATATTGCTGAGCTGAGCTGGTGGCCAACAGACTGCATGGTGTTAGGAGGAACTCATTACTTGCTGAAAAGAAAAGCACAGGCATAACTATTAACTGCTACCTGGGCTTCATACCCTACCTGTTTCTACATAAGAATTGAACTTGCCCATGAGTACAGCAAATATCATATAAAAAACAACAACAGCAGAATGTGCCCACCTGTACAAGGGCTTTACCATCATCAGGAGACTGCAGCACTCCTTCCAGAAAGCTAAGTAGGTCATGACAGCTGACCTATCACTGTGTTCTCGTGTGATCAAATCCTAGAGCCAATTCCAGATTGTTGTTCTCATGTGATTTCAGCAACATGCTAACATCTGGTAGAGAAACAAGATTTAGATCAACAAAAGCAGAGTTTATAAAAAGGCATCAAGGTGATGTGATTGCCCTTGGGCATGGGACATTTAACAGAAGGCTTTATGTCTACTAAGAAGTGTTTATTAAGATAGTACATTTACACCAGCAAACTTTGCAGGTAGACATGCAGCAGTAGTTAGGTCTCATTTGAACAAACCCTGATAAATTGGCAGTAGTGCCCCTTGCTGAGTAACTGCATTCATGCTTAGACCTTTTGACTCTGTACCTCCATTTGTCATTGAAACTAGAAGGGCTGAATTTTCTTTAGTATTTCAGTCAAACTTTAAGAAATTAAGAACACTGAAAAAACCTTTAAAATGTTCCAATTTTACCGAACTTTTATGAAAACCAAGACTATATTTCTTTTCTTCTCTCCCATCTTTTTTTGTGGGAGGGGGCAAAAATATTTCACTCGCTACCAGTAACTAGCCATAATTATAGCACCTGTGCCAGTATATGCATGCTGGAATATATTTTCATTCTCAAATGGGCTTGACTTTAAAGGAACTTTCCATGGAATTAGGTGTGGTGATGCAATGGAAATTGCATAGAAGAATGGCTGGACATAGTGAGATGATGGCAATGTAATGAACTGAACATTAAACATTCATTAACAACAAAAAAAATAATAATTAAGCCTAAAGGAATTAGCTTCTGTACAAGACTTTTCATTCAAATAACCACTTAAGTACCTCTTCTCCTCCACCCCCCACCCACCCCGAAGTACTAATATTTGTCCAATAAACATTCTTAATGCCACGTTATCCTAGAATTGAGAAAGTTCTCCCTATCAAAACAATGCATTTTAGGCTGATGTGGGGGGGGAAAGAAAAGGAATAAACAAAAAAAGGTTAAGGACTGTCTGTATAAATAAAATACTACAAAACAAGCTGGATTGTGAACTTCAGAGCACAATTCTTCTCACCCTCTCTTAAGCCATGTGACTGCATGAAGAGCACTCATACTGTCTTCAGTTTTCTATGTTGCACTGGCAGATAGAAAAGCTCACAAAAATATATTTCTTTTTAAAGCAGAAAGGGAATGAATTTAAAAACGCAGTGACTGTTCTGCTCATGAATGTTCCTTATTCAGAACAAAACTATCCACACATGGACTTAATTAGGGAAAGCTTCATGTGTAAACAAGCCTTAATAAAGCATCTACTTAGAGACCAAGTGACAAAATTTGACAGTTGATTTTTTTTTTCACATTCTATTTAGATGCTATAAAACTGTATTTGAAGAAGGCTTCTGAATGGAAAATGGGCTAAAGCATTAGGAGAACAAGAAGTCAGGAAACCACTTTTTTTTTTTCCCTCTCGCCTCTGGACTCAGTTTAAAGCCAGACTGTTCCGTGGCTGAAAGGGATCTGAAGGTGCAGCTAACCAGGGAGGAGTGATCTTTCTGGGAGCAGTCAGACAGATCTGCAACACTGCTTGTGCATGTGAATGAGACCCAGGTACAGAAGTGTAGCGTGAATCACAAAAGTTCCATTGTCCATTCTGGAGAATATTGGGTGTCAATGCAGCCTTCCTTTGATCCTCAGCAGATCAAAACAGTTTTAAAGAGGAGGTGAGTCTGGGCTTGACTGTATGGGTTTTTCATTTCCTTTAGCCAAATTTCTTAAAGGTTAGAAGGAGAGACACCCCTCCAGCAACAGGGGAATGACAATCCTATACTAGATGATTGTATGGGAAAGGATACAGAGAAGCCTTCCAACACCCCTTTCTCTTTAGGAGGTGACAAAACAGAAGACAGTGACAATTCACGGTTGCTAGGTGATGGCTAATGCTGCCAGAAATGCAGGCAGCTGCTGAGGGGTTGTATCTGGACCAGCCAAACCTGTTACACAAGCATGGCAACTCACACAAATTACCACATGGGCTCTAGAGGTGTCAGGAGGCCTTCACTGCTCTGCTCTGCAGGAATGCCTCTGTTTGCAGCCCATTCTTCCAAAACTATGGCTGAAGACAATAAAATGTGTGTCAGACTTTTAGGTCAGTTTCACTGCCAAGGGATGGGGATTGGGCTTCCTTACTCTGGAGAGAGGCGCCACCCCATTCCACCAGTCCTGCTGCCATGTCTGCCCTCCTTCCTGGAAGTGGCTGACGCCAGCCTGTAATGTGTGACTCACACCACCAATGTGTAACTCACGCCACCGCTTCGAGCTCGGATGAGAGATGTTTTCTGCATGACTGCACAATGGAAACAGGAACACAATTGTCCCTGGTGATCAGGCACAAGTGCAGCACTGATGTGGTGGGCCAGGTGCAAAACTCTTCAGGACCTTGAAACTTTTGCTGGCTCAGCTTTTCTTGATGCTCCCACAACAGTCAGCCCTCCAGTGACTCAAGGAGGTCCTTCCAAATCTTGACTTATCAGCATCAGATCTTTATGCTCAAGATGTGCGTTCTTCCTGCTGCCTCTCCACTCGTACTTTATACCTGCTCAGACAAATCAATACAGGGGTTTTGGAGCTGCACCTTTACTTGCATCCCTGTCCCTGAAGTGTTAAAAAACAAACAAAACCCATCCCACCATCCTCCTCCCAAAGCTGCATTTAAAACACATCACTGCTGTGAGCTGGTGTGAGGAATGTCTCCATGAAGGGAGTAATCAGCACAATAAAGAGTGAGCCAGACAGCCAGGGGTGTCTTTGAGATCCCATTAAACTGACTTCAGCCTCAAAGCCAATTTGTGTTTTGGGATGTCAGCCAGAGTACAGCTGGTGGTGTCCTCCCCCTCAAGCTGAATGTTAATAATATTTTTTAAAAGGTATTTTTTCATGCAGGTGTTTCTGAAAGAGAATTTTCTGCCTTGGACAGATCTCTGACACTGAAAATTCTTGTTTTTCTAGACAATTCTTGTGAGATGCTTATCCTCCCTTTTCAGATTACAAGCAGGAAAAGGTCCCTCCCCTGCTCCATTTACCTCTTGCAGTTTGTCCTCCCGGTACTATTTGTTTTTCTTAGCCAGCTGAGTCCTGTTTCCTCCCTGCACAGTTCACCTTCTCTTTCCTCCCTTCCCCCACATTATAATTGCTGTGTATTTATTCTGGTTTTTTTTCTGTTCCTGTCAAAAAATTGTAGTAAAAACCTAACCAAATTTTGACAACCTTAAAAAAAGGTGATAAAAAATATCCTGTCTATTAGACAGAAAAACCTCTTTACAGAAACAGAAAAATGTAGGAAAAATTGGGATGTATCAAAATGTTTCTGTGCACACTCTACAGTGATTAAAGCATTATATTCGTAGATTAGAGTGGTTTAATCTAGTATGCTGTCTCCCAGAGTAATCACTGTTAGTTGCTTCAGGTACAAAAATGCAGAATAATTCAGGCAGAAAAGTTTCTTCGAGCGCTTCCTCTCAACAGAGCTTATCTTCACATGACCTTACCTCAAATTAACCAGTGGCCATTAAAATTGAGGCACCTGATATTTGTAAAGATGCGTGCACTCCTCACACAACTTATGCTGTTTTTAAATGTTTATTGTATCTTTATTGATGAAAAGGGGTGTGCATTTGTGCACTCATAGAATGTATCACTGTGCAACTCGACTGGAGATAAACACATGGACAATATCTACTTCACTATAGCTAAACAAGGTCAACGCTGTGTTATAACATAATCTTTCTGCCCAGCCTAGCTGTAGTGTAAAAAAATTAAAAAGCTTTGACTTTCCAGGACTGGCTATTCAAAAGCAAAAAATCCTCAAATTCTGTTTGAAAAAACACATACTGCTCTTCGCTGGAGGTTTTTTGTTTTGTTTTTGGTTTTTTTTTTTTTTCCATTTTTTTCCCCCTCCTATTTAGATCTCATTCCTGTATGATGACTCATAGCAGGAAACAGAGCTGCCCTGTGTCCTTGTGCAAGAGCCAGAAGTACCAGAAGGCAAGCAGAGCATGTACAAGCAGTCCTGCAAGCTTGAATGCAATGCATTCCACTTTGTAAGTGCTTGCAGTTGCAAGCATTCGCCAGTGCTTGTGAAATACTGTGTCCTGAAATAAAGAAAGGAAATCCCATGGCAAAGAATGGCAGCTGGTAGGAAAAATCTGGAGACATCATTTAGAGAAATAAACTGATTTCTGATTACTTTTTGATAAGGTGTCTAGAGATGCAGGAATGAGAGAACATGAAGTCTGGGTGATATGCAAATTCTGATTAACAGTAAACGTTAAAGCTGGATAATGACCGAAAAAAACGTTTTACAATGTACAGCTCTGTACAAAGCCCTGTATGCTTTCTCTGTAGGACAGATAATTCTCTCTAACTCAGAGAGTTAAAGATTGTATGCATTAAGAGGTTCTGTCCAAACGCTATAGTCAGAAGCATCTTCAGCAGTATCAGCTGTGATTCATTATAGGGAAAAACATGTAGCCTAGCCATGAGAATACAAAAAAAAAAAAAAAAAAAAAAAGAAGTTTGTTCAGACGTGTAGAGCCCCAGCAGTATAATGTGGTTTGACATTTCACGTCTAGGAGGCATAACATCCACTTCTTGCAGAAAGCCATGTATGGGCAGTTTCTGAGTACTTCACAGTCAGCTGTCATTGGGCTGATAAAAAGCTGGTTACTACTTCAAAAGAACACAGAACTGTGCAGCCAACATAGAAGTTGGGTTTTTTTTCTTCTTCCCAAGTAATGGCCCTACATATGATTCTATTGTGTCAATTATTGCAGCTTTTTACAATCAAATCTTCCTGTTTCTCAAATTGTCTCCATCAATACAATAGTATAACTACTAGGAAAACACAAATGAGGGAAACTATGAGTCTGACTGCATAGTAAGTTCATGAGTTCAAAATGTAAAAATTTCCTTGCTCATAATCTCAGTTGAGCTGGTAATGAATGGAATACCACTTATTTATGGTGATCATATGCTTTACTCTTCCAGCTCCTTAAGCTCTCCTGGGGCCATTTAAGAAAAATCCTACAATTTTTACTACATATTTGGCCCTGCAGTGCCATCAAAATTAGCTACCCTGGAACTATGAATACTAATTGTAAAAAATAATTTATAATTAGATGAAAATGTGTTTTTAAAAAACCCTTGTGCTGCAATGAAACACAATCTTATTCACCTTTCCCCTTGCCAACCAAACTACAAAATAGTGTTTATTGTGACCTTGAATTTTTTTTCACTATGAGACAAGGTAGAGAGCCAGCTTATAGGTACGGGGATCTATTTTGCCAGGATGGGTGTGTATGTATGAACAGAGAATAGAGAAATGGAGCTTGTTTTCCCCACAGCAGTTTTGTGTGTGTTTTTCTTCAGTCTCTAGGAGTAACTGGAGTAAAGTTGGAAGCACTGAGAAGAGCACGAGTCTGACTTAACTTCACTCTTTTATATTTCAGTCACAAAAGGATGACGGAAAAGAAAGGTCCAGATAAAAAAAGAAGAAAAAAGAAGAAAAAAAAGATGCAGGTTCTTTTTTTACATATTCAGTATATTTCTGATGCGGCAGCATTGAAACCATGCCTTTGTTAGAAAATGCTAGTTATCAAATGCAGACAATGTTCCTGGGAAACATAAATCACATTGAAAGGTCAGGAGACCTCTGTTTAGGCTACAGATAGTCCTATCCTCTCTTACCTGAGAGGATAGGACTGTTTGCTTTGGACTAGAGAGAAGTCACAGAGAGAGGAGTCTGAAGAGAGTCAGATAAACTATGCAGAGGCTGTAATGAGCTCTGTATTGCAAAGAGTTCAGCTGGGTTCCTTGGAGAAAATTATCTATATCAGCTTCACCCAGTTAGACTTCTTGTTCATTACTCCTATCAAGGAGAGACATATCTGTAAATTCTTTCCAGCTTTATCTTTTTCTTACCACAACCTCTGCATCTGTGGGCTGCGCTTGTACTGGATGGGGTACAGCTTTCACTGTGTTGTGTAATGGAAGGGATTTCCATCCATTTTTTATACCATAAAATCTGAATTCTACATATATTACTTCAGTGCAACTTTTTAAAATCTATATAGTTCTGCAATAGTTTCCAATTGTTAAGCACTGTTTCTCCCACACTGTTAGCCACTGAAGTTGCATTTGTGGAATATCTTAGCCAAGGACATCTTGAAACTGTAGCATAATGTTTACTTATGCTATAGTCCTGTGTGAACGCCAGCTGTTCAGATTTGGCAATGCCAGCTGAAGTCTTTGGCATGCTGAGAAATTATGTAGGTTCTGGTTTTGATGATTTCTTTCTCATCCTGACAGGAAACGTCCATTAGTTAATCTCCTGACTGATACTGTTCTCAGTTCAGGAACAAATATGTCCCCCAGCATTCAGCTGCAATAGCACAACTTTTCTCCCTTCAAGCATGTGCTGCCAGCACAGAAATAAACAACTTGGGGAAAACAAGAGGCAAGAGGTTTGAATTGTAGTTGTTCAGGAATGGATATAATTCTACTTCATTACAATTTTCCATATTTACTTAACCAGGTTCATTGTAACACTATTTCCATCAGGGAAAAAAAAAAGAAAAAAAGAAAAAACCACAAACAAAACTATTTAATCTTTAAATTGACCCCTGTTTCAGATTGTTTTTCGTTGATATTTTTTGTTTGGTTTGTTTTGTTATTAATATTTAAGATCACAAAATACCCTGATCGTAAACTTAGCCATAATAAGTTTACATAGCACTAGGTTGTTGTGGAATAATTGCTATTGCTGACTTGGAAGTTAGGGCATAGCTTTGCTCACTGGAAATTAAAGTACAGATTGTTCACGGGGGTACAAAAGCAGAGCACAGCTGATATATCATTAAGTGGTGCAGATGATGGAGTGGAGCAAAGTGGAGACCCTGTGGCCACATTCTACAATCCATAGTATTCCCTAAGCAACGCTAGGTGTTTCCAGCATCAAGAGAACTTGATATACTGACTCTGAGAAGAACAATGCCAGGATAGGAACTTGATGGTACTGATGGGAACTAAGGTACTGATAAGCTGCCTACTTGCTACCCCTCAGACAAAACTCTTTTTTCTATTTTTTTTGTTTGTTTGTTTGTTTCCTGACAAAATGCCATCCTTGGGTGAACTTTGCTCATTAAGACACCAAAACACACCTTCAGTTCAAAAGCTACCCACCTCGAGGATGCAACCACTCCCCACCAGGCAAGCCCAAGTCAGGGCTTGAATCAGTGATTGAGCACCTGGTGAGAAGGCAGGGCCAACCCAGGAGAGCTCAGCTGCATGCAATTCACCTGAGTGACTGGAAGGGGTGGAGCCAGGATCCCTGTATACCTGAGGTCTTTTGAAAGTAAACAGTTTCTGTCTTTTATTTCTCTGCCCACAGATGTTGTATTTGAGCACATTCTCACGTCTTGTAGCCTGGGACCATAATACTATGTTGTTGTTACTGCACTTCCCATTGTGTTACAGTGCTATAATAACCTACAGTGCTTGTGGCCAGGGTGTATGATTTTTTAACTATTTTTTGCCTGCCTTTTGCAGATAATTTATGACCAGCAATCTGAAAGATCATGTAATCTGCTGCCAGTAAACTGCATCATTCACTAAGCCATCCATCTGAGTTTTAACTGGGCGCAGCCAAAATTCCTTAACTGATCTATGTGTTTGTGTTCTAAATGAACACCACTAGGCACATAATAAGGGGCTTGTGAACAGCTCATGGATTGCTATTAGATGAATCAGGTAGTGTGCTATTTGTGAATCCATAATTATGATAGCTCATGTATTGAACGTGACTCAGCTGAGTTGGGCATAACTCAGAACATTTCCCTTTAATGTGATAGTTATTAGAATTTCAAAATAACTAAAGCAATGCAAGATAGAATCCTAATATCACAGAATGGCTTGGATTGGAAGGGACCTCAAGGATCATCAAATTCTAGTCCCTTGCCACAAGTAGGGTTGCCAGCTGCTAGATCAAGTGCTAGATCATGTTCCTTGGGACCCCATCCAACCTGATCCTGAGCTGCTTCAGGGACAGGGCATCCACAACCTCTCTCGGCAGCCTGTGCCAGCACCTTACCACCCTCTCTGTGAAAAACTTCCCGACGTCTAATTTAAATCTTCTTTTGTTCAGTCTAAAACCATTCCCCCTTGTCCTATCCTATCTACACATGTAAAAAAGTTGATTTCCTTCCTGTTTATAATCTCCCTTTAAATAGGCTGCAATGAGGTCTACCCATAGCCTTCTCTAAACTGACCAAACCCAGTTCCTTCAGCCTGTCTTCACAGGAGAGGTTCTCCAGCCCTAGGATCATGTTTGTGGCCCTCCTCTTGATCCTCCCCCAGAGCTCCGTATCTTTCCTGTGTTAGGGGTGCCAGATCTGGATGCAGTACTCCAAATGGAGCCTCACAAAGGCAGAGCAGAGAGGGATAATCTCCTCCCTGTCCATGCTGGCCACCCCCTCTTTTGGTGCAGCCCAGGATACTGTTGGCCTTCTGGGCTGCAAGTGCACACTGCTGGCTCCTGTTAAGTTTTTCATCTACCAGGGCCCCAAGTCCTCTCAGCAGGGCTATTCTCAAGGAATTCTTACCTGAATAAATGGCCAGATTCTTGAGTTCTTAGGATTCTGGACAGTGAGTAACTTTGAAACTGATCTGTTTTGCCAGAAAGTATTTGCCATTAGGGAGCTGGTTTCTTGCCTTGTGTGAAACAAGTCAGTATCTGCTAGTTAGATGACAGCCTCCTGCTTGTGTAGTTACCAGTATTGCCAGTTTTTAGCTAACTGAATTGAAATCAAGCAGAAAGTGGGAGTTTGCAATACAATTAGTTGTTTTTCTTTAGCAGACAGTTAGAGATGCAACACATATGGTAACTTATATTGTCCACCTCCTTTCAATGAAATTGTCAGCTTTCTATGAATCTTATGGAAAATAAAGAAGTTGCTTGGCTACAAACTGATCATCTGCTGAGTAACAGTTCAGTACACTTACAGACATGTTGAGTAGAAGGGGAACCTTATGATCAGGTGGTAATTTCTGAGCAGTATCTGCTGTTGGTGACAAGTTGTTTTGCTTACTAGCAGCAGCAGAAATACTGGTCTGTGACTAAGAGATAAAGCTGGAGAGTCTTAATGCCTCTATGGAGTACCCATGAGTACGCATGCGCACATTTCCTGCCTGTTCAGCTAGATGGTTACTGTCTTCTCAGTCAGAGATGGAATTTGAACAATAGGAAAATAATGTATTTATATCAAGAATATTGAAGAAAATATTTTAAATGCTTGTCGTGGGATGAATTTTTTTCTTTTTTTTTTTTTTTCCTGTCGTGCGACAGGGCCTAGCTCCATTTCCCCAGCCCCTCCCCCTCACAGGAAGCTGTCAGAAAAGTGAGAAGGAGGAGTTGCTGCTCGATTGAGATAAACTATTTTACTAAAAATGGTAAAGGCATGGAAGATAATACAATATAAAAGGAATAAAAAGTCATAAACAAATGGGAAAGGGAGAGTCTCCTAACTGTGTGCTGCAGGCTGTGGTGCAGAGCAAAAGAGCATCCCCACATCACTACATCACTTTGTATCTCCCTCCCAGAAACCATGTGGGAAGGACCAGACCACTCTGGGGACTGTAGTCCTCTCTTAGCAGCTGTCCCAGTTCCACCAGATCATTGCATGGTGTCATCATATGAAATACCTGTGGAAAACGATGACAATACTATATAATTTGATAGTATCAGGGAGAAAATGTATGTAGGTAAACTTTTAATAAAATTCTTTTGCAGAATTTTACATAATAATCATATTATTTATTCAATATAATACTGATCATTTAAAGTGAATGGGGAACAATGACAGAATTTCCTCTTACTTTACAACAAGTAAATAGCTTCCTAAAGTCTTATCTATGAAGTAGTAAGTATGTCCAGTTATGGGCATTACTCTCCAAGCAAATACACACATCAGCAGGAAGAAATCCAAAGATGAGTTAAAAACTGGAAAAAAAGATCTAGAAAACCTAACCCAGGACTGTAAATACTGGACATGTATAGTCTAATGAAGAATAAGGGGAAATGTTGAAACACTGAAAACACACCTGTACAAAAGAGAAGAATTATTTTCTTTCGTGTTCTCTGGAATTAGATGAAAAGTAATGAAATGGAAAGCAAGGAAAGCAGTTTCATACTAAGAAGGTTTAACAGTTTTAGAAAAACTTCTAAATATCAGGATAGACATAAATGCAACTAATTGCAACTGGAATACTGTGAAATACATGCCTTCTTCACCTGCCAGCATTCTGACTGTTTTTACGGAGATGCAGATACAAGCTCAAAAGCCGCTAGGCCAAGGTCCAATGCCCTCACCTCTTAAGAGGGTTATAACTGGGAGATCCTTGACTGACTTATACTGAAGCAGAAAAGGAGAGAAAAGTGTGGCTATTCTAAGGAGTTCTGTAATCTTTTCTGCATTTACTTCCAAATAAGTTGCAACTAAGCACTTACAGTATTCGGTGCACTTACATTTAAAATGGCAGGGTGACATCTGGCCAAGATGATGTGAGGTCAGAAGAGAACTATACACAAGTAAATGGAGAAGCTGATCTAGGTGCATAGGATTGCCAGATGGAGAACAACAGGCAACACAATGGCTTATCTCAAACATACATGGATTCGATGTGACCCTACATCCTCCAGGACTCATGTATGCAGACTGAAACAGGTGAGACAGCTTATTGCCACCTTCTTGGATATATCTGTCACTGCTGCTGTGGGAAGAAAGAAACCAGCAGGAAGGTCACACAGGTCTTTTCTGTGTTGGTCTTCAGATGCGATGACATCGTACCTTCCTCTTTTGATATCATCTGGTATATGGTCATTTTCTGAAATATTTTTAGTCATGTTGGCTCATTAGTTCTACTTCAGCTTTCTTTGGAATCACTGAATGACTTGGATTGGAAGGGACCTCAAAGACTATCAGGTTCCAACACCCCTGCAACAGGCAGCTAGATCAAGCACTATATCAAGCTGCCCGGGGCCCGATTGAACTTGGCCTTGAACACCTCCAGGGATGGAGCATCCACAACCACTCTAGGCAGCCTGTTCCAGCATCTCACCACCCTCTCTGAGGAACATCTTCCCCCAACATCTAAATTAAATGTTCCCTTGTTTAGTTTAAAACCATTTCCTCTTGTCAAATATATAGACTTATACAGATTAAGTGGCTTCCAAAATAAAGAATAAGTACTTAAGGCCATTATACTTTGATTTTAGCTCACTGGTCTGTTTTTAAATGTCTTCCAAGCCTTTTCTTTGTTAGCCATATTAATTTAACTGGAGTCCACTGATGTTAGAACCAGGTCATCAACACCACCACTGACTTCCAGATATATTTCTTCCTTCCTTTTTGTGGCATGTATATTCAATGATTTCAATGTCATTCATTCTTTTTTTTTTTTTTTCTCCCATGGGAAGAAAGCAAATAGGTCCTTTAAGCACCACATTGGCTCTTTGGAAGGAGACACAAAGATGACATTTGTTGTTATCAAGAGGAAGCTGCTGGCTTTCTCCCCCCCAAAATATTCTTTAAAAAGTTGCCTGGAGGCAGGTGTACATATAGTGTTAACACATTTCTAGGTTCTTAAGCAGACCTTGCCTTCTAAGCAATTAGTTTTTTTTTTTTTTAGCTGAAGTACAGCAGACTTAAAAATGTCTTGTTATCTGTTTGCATTTTTATACTAGAAGGCAAATGTAATATCCAGTGATCAACTAGTAGGATGCTCCAGTATTAACAAGGTGCATTTTATCTTTTCATTCCTGTTTCCCTCTTCTCAGCTTCTTGATGCTGGAATGAACTGTTTTTTATAACTCCTTATAGGATCCTAATTGAGTTCCGAGTTCATCAGTTCTCACCGGCTAGAACGCCTGTACAGGAGGCCTCCAAGGAAAATACATTTGCTTCAGTAAAGAGACTAGATTTTTTCCCTGTGCTTTTAACTTCATTACCCTTGACTTAAAAAGGACCTTAGAGTGATTATTGTAGCAACAGAACAAAGGGAAATGGTTTTAAACTGGATTTAAACTAGGTATTAGGAAGAAATTCTTTACTATGAGAGTGGAAAGACACTGGAATGGGTTGCCCAGTGAGGTTGTAGATGCCCCCTCCCTGGAAGCATTCAAGGCCAGGCTGAATGAGGTTTGAGCTACTTGGTCTAGAAGGAGGTGTCCCTGCCTATACCAGTGGAGTTGAAACTGGATGATCTTAAAGGTCTCTTCCAACCCAAACTATTCTATGATTCTATGAAATTGTCTTGCACCATTCCACCTCTGACATGGCTCCATTTCAAAATGAGTTTTTCCTGCACTATAATCATTGGTCTTTGGATTAAATGTGTTGTTACGCATTCGTTGCATCATTCTTCAGTTGTCTGCACTTATACCATTACATATGTATGTATGCCGTCATAAAACAAACCCACCCATACAGTAATTATTACCACATGAGGCACTTTGTGAAGATTCACTTGGAAATATGCAAGTTTGCACGTGGATGAACATATATAAGATGTTACAATAATCATAAATATTGCTTAAGCTTGCTTGGTTTAGTACTTCAGAGATGCATGTTTATAGAGGTATATTAAACTACTGAATGCTGGTAGGGTGAGAACAATAATACGTAGGCTTAGAAATTAACTGAAAATGTTCTGATAGCTTACTAAGTAAGTCTTCTTGAGGCACTAAATTGTCACTAATGAGGGCCTCATTACAAGTATTTAAAACTGCCTTGCCACATTGTTATGCAGGCATTCAGCCATGGGGATTTTAGTGCATAACCCTCCACTTACAGAGACAATAATATAATGTAGGAAAGTGTGTATCTAGAAGGTTGCATTAACCTTCTGGCCTCTAAAGACAAGAAGTTAGATGAACGTGTTGTTAAAATTGGACTGCCAGGACATGGGAATTTTGCAACAGAAAATGTTGCAAAGACTTCCTGAACAGTAAATGCACATCTTGACTAATTTACTTCCATATTTCTAAAGTAATTACCAAGTATGCAGAAGTAGAATTGCAGGGACACTGGCAAATACACCCTTTTTATCAGCATTTTATTTGCAGCTGTAGTTCAGAGTTAGTATAGGACAAAAATCATTACTTCACACCTCATACTTCAATGACACAGTTTCCATGCAGTCATCTTCCTCCACACCCTTGCTTAGTATTTACATGAGCTAAGGGAAGGATAAACATCTTTTTGGGCCCCTCACTACAAGAAAGACATTAAGTCCCTGGAACTTGTCCAGAGAAGGGCAATGAAAATGGTGAGGGGTCTGGAGCACAAATCTTATGAGGAGCAGCTGAGGGAGCTGGGATTGTTTAGTCTGGAGAACAGGAGGCTCAGAGGAGACCTCATTGTACTCTATAACTTCCCGAAGGGAGGTTGTGATGAGGAGGGGTTTGGCCTCTTCTCCCAGGCAACAAACAGCACCTGAGGAAATGGCCACAAGTTGTGCCAGAGGAGGTTTAGATTAGACATAAGGAAAAACTTTTTCTCTCAGAGAGTGGTCAGGCACTGTAATGGCCTGCCCAGGGAGGTGGTGGAGTCGCCGTCCCTGGCAGTGTTCAAGAGGCATCTGGATGAGGAGCTACAAGATATGGTTTAGTGGTTTGTGGCAGCAATGGTAATGGGACGACGGTTGAACTAGATGATCTTCTAGGTCCTTTCAAACCTTGTGATTCTATGATTCTATGATCTTCTAGTAAGGACTCCACCAAAGTTTGGTGTTGGCAGACATAGATATA
Organism: Gallus gallus; assembly: GCF_016699485.2. NCBI lineage: Eukaryota > Metazoa > Chordata > Aves > Galliformes > Phasianidae > Gallus > Gallus gallus. The sequence goes on from NC_052532.1 coordinate 48,812,373, forward strand.
GAAGTAATTTCAATGGTCTCACTGATGACATCATTGCACTGTACTCTTTATTTTTAACTCTTCTGACCTTATCTGATTGACTGCTTCCTGTGCTGCACTCACTGCCTTCTTCAGTCAACACTGCACTTCCTGCTTCCAATGGTCCTTGGCAACCTTCCTTCCCTTGTTCTCTTTGTGTTTCCTGTAATTAAATCCTTCTGTTTTTCTACCAAACTCTTTATAATGCAGTAACAAAGTCACACCCAAAAACTGAAAAACTGAGACAGGATTCATAGAACCAAAAAGTTCACCACCATTATTTTTCTCTGCCTTTGTCTTTTTTCTCCTTTATGTCTGTCTTACTTATCAGACTGTAAGGACAATACAGAATTGTTGTTAGGGCCCACTGAGATGCAACAAATCTTGGAATTAAACTTTGCAAAGGAGGTAAAGAATAAAAAGAAAGGATTTTTTGTTTGTTTGTTTTTAAGTATGTCAACAGTAAAAGGAAAACTAGGGAAAATGTGGGTCCCCCACTAAATGAGGTGGGTGCCTTGTTAACAGGGGACACTCAAAAGGCAGAGATTCTGAATACCTACTTTGCTTCAGTCTTTAATGAATTCTAGACCCTGTAGGTAAGAGTGTCTGGGTAAAGGAAGACTTCACAATGGTTGAGGAGGATCTGGTTGAGAGCATCTAGCCAAAATCAACTCACACAAATTCCGATGGGATGTGCCTTCATGTGCTGAGGGAGCTGGTGGAGGTCGTTGCTGAACTGCTCTCTATCATCTTTGAAAGGTGAGGGCAAATGGGAGAGGTGCCTGAAGACTGAAGGATAGTCATTGTCACTCCAGTTTTCTAAAAGGACTAGATCTGAGAAACTACAGGCCAGTCAGCCCCACCTCTATCCCTGGAAAGGTGATGAAATGACTTGTTCTGGACACCCTCTCCAAGCAATTGGAAGAAAAGGTTATCACGAGTGATCAACATGGATTCACCAATGGGAGACCATGCTTGACCAACCTGGTGGCTTTCTATGATGTCATCACTGGGTGGGTAGATAGAGGGAGAGCAGTGGATGTTGTCTACCTTGACTTCACCAATCTGACACCATCGCCCACAACGTCCTTGTTATGAAACTTTGAAAGTGTGAGATAGATGAGTGGACGGTGACGTGGATTGAGAACTGGCTGACTGGAAGAGCTATGAAGGTTGCACAGAGTTTGGTTTGGAGGCCTGTAACTAGTGGTGTTTCCCATGTGTCAGTGCTGGGTCTGGTCTTGTTCAGCATCTTCATTGGTGACCTGGATGAAGGGACAGACTTTGAGCAAGTTTGATGATGATAGAAAGCTGGGAGGAGTGGCTGACACACCAGATGGCTGTGCTACCATTCAAGACATGGACAGACTGGAGAGCTGGGCAGGGAGGAGCCTGCTGAGGTTTAACAAGAGTAAGTGTAGAACCTTGCACATGGGGAGGATTAACCACATGCATCAGTACAGGTTAGGGGATGACCTGCTGGAGAGGAGCTCTGCAGAGAAGGACCTGGGGGTCCTGGTGCACAACGGGTTGGCCATGAGCCAGCAGTGTGCTCTGGTGGCCAAGAAGGCCAATGGTTTCCTGGGGTGCATTAACAAGAGCGTTCTCTTGCATTAACAGGAGAATTTTATTCTACATCTTACCTATTTGTGAATAATAAAAGCATCAAAGTTTGGAATCATTTCATCAGACTTAAGTAATTAAATGATTTTTTTTTCCCAAACAAATTAGTTATTTCAACATATGGCTATTTATAAATAATTGCAAATAATAGATTAAAATGTTGTAGCTACTTCAACTTCTTAAATGATGGACATTTGAAAATTAAAATGTTTTGTGTTTAAGCATACAGAATATTGACATTATAACAGCACACAGCAATAGTTACAGCGTAGCTGCAGTTCACTTGATAACTTATAGTAAAGTCAAGCTGTTTAATGAGTAATTGATTCTAATGCAAATATGAAGTAACAACAGAGGTATGGCATTCCACACAACACACACATGTCTATACTACATTGGATTCCCATATACATGTGTAGACAGACACACTGTCAGATCTATATAAATGTATGTATATGTATCTCAGATGTACTAACAGCAAAGTGTTCACACTGTAATTATTCCCATCCATGCTCTTTATGGTTAGATGAATTAGTAGTAATTGCAGGATGAAAAATTACTAGTGTAACTATGCTATAATTTCTGTGCAGTCAGTCATTGCATTATGAAGTTCAACAAAATATACAGTTTGTACTCTTTCAAAGCAGAATATTTAGCTACAACCATTTCATAGAAAAGCTTGAAATTTTAGCATATTTCAATTTCTAAAAGCTTTCTCTTTCTCTCCCATGCTAACATCTTTCTTGGATATTTTTTGAGGGGACTGGGGGATTAATAATTAAAAATAACAGTGTGTGGGTAACTAGAATACTCATGTATCCACAGTATGCCTGGGAAATAACAAATTATGGAAAAATATACTTTTCCTTCAATTGCAAAGTTCAGAATGACTAAATTCTAACTCTGTATATTTTTCTGAAGAGATCTACAGTTAATCCAGCACTTGTTATATATCCTTATAAGCTGCAACAGTAGGATTCCTTTTTTTTCTCCTTTAGATCTTTTAATCGATATAAACATAATATTTATTATTTTCATGTGCCACTCAGTGGAAGATGCATGGAATTCACATTTCATCTTCAAACTGAAACTGAAAAGAAAATAAGGAATAATGTCGTTTATCTACAGTGGCCTTAGGTCATGAAACTGGGCAGAACAACTTTGCAATTGCAAAAAAAGCTCAGTGCATGAGCTTTAGGTGATGTAGATTGAAACAAGAAGCTCTTGAGTAAGTCTAAAGTTCACTTCATGAGACGTTGTCTTTCTGAATCAGGAATCCATAGCTTGTTTATTCCTGAAGTGTTTCACTGTTAGTGCTGCTGTCAGATAAAACAGTTAAGTACCACAGGCCTGCTGTCTCACTACCATGAAGCCTACGACATCATTTACAAAATCAGAATTGCATATTAGCAAATCAGTATATCGATACACAGTTTAAGTCTGGAGCAGGGGAAATATACACCTTTATGTAAAACTGCATTGCATTATCAAATATTAAATAGCTAGGGAGGGCACATGCAGAAGCAGAACCTATGAACAATGTTGCTTTCAGCAGCACAGTTGACTATAAAAACGATAATATTAAATGTACTCTCAGCTTCAGCTCAGCCTCTTTATAGACAAATTTATTCTTTTCCATAAATCTGATAAAAGAGTATGCTCTTTTCTAATGCAGCAGACCACAGTTTGACCAACTGGTGCTGGTAGTAGTGATAAATGTAACAGAAAGACAGGGAAGTTTATCACATACTAAAAACCAGGAATAAAATCCTACACTTCAGAAATGCTATAAAGTGGGCTCATAATTATTAAAAAAAAAAAATATATTGCCACAGTGCTTTGTACTTTAAAGTAAAAATCTAATGTCTGAAAAATTTGGGAAAGCTTTTACAACAAAAGAATTGAGGGGTGAGGGAGCTCTAAATCTGAGGCCTCACAAATTTGCTTTCAGAACCATGGCAGTCAGCCTAGATGCTTGTTTCTGGCATGGCTCCTCAGCCACCGCTCCTTGAAAATATCTTCCTCACAGGTAGCAGCAAAGTTTATACTAAAATGGCAATTCTAAAATGCTAAACAAAAGATCTGTAGAATATTTCTAGTGCCAGGAATTCAGATTGCCATGTGCAGATTTTAATAAAAGAATGAGAAATTTCTTTCCCGTTGTGCAATTTAACAGTAATGGAAAAAGCTCAAAATTGGTCTATCTTGTGAGATAAACAGAGACTCCAATTTAATACCTAGAGTATAAACAAACTCAATAAAATAGAAAAGATACGTTATGAACTTGTGGAACTGATTTCTGTTAAGTGATATGGATATCATGTATATTTAATTTTTTGGGTCTGAGTGAGCTGCCATGGTCATAGGAAGGTGGTGTACTGGGGAAACTTCTTTCACATCAGATGGGGATGGGCTGCACCAGGCAGTTCTAATACAGAGACTACAAACCCCAGTAGGCTTCCTGACTGCTGTAATTCAGTACATTCTTAGTGCATGACATTTAGTTTTCACAATACACCCTTGACGCATTTTTTCAAAAGACAAAGATCATCAAATCCAACCATCCACCTACCACCACCATTTCCCCACTAAACCATGTCCCTTAGTACAACATCTAAACATTTCTTGAACACCCCCAGGACAGTGACTCCACCACCTTCCCGGACATCCTGTTCCAGCACCTGACCACTCTTTTGGAGAAGTTTTTCCCAATATCCAACCTGAACCTCCCCTGGTGCAAATTGAGGCCACTCCCTCTCATCTTGCCGCTGATTATGTGGGAGAAGAGGCTAACTTCAACCCTGCCAGAACCTCCTTTCAGGTAGCTGTAAAGACCTATAAAGTCTCCCCTGAGCCTCCTCTTCTCCGAATTAAACTACCCCAGTTCCCTCAGTTGTTCCTCATAAGACTTGTGCTCCAGACCCTTCACCAGTTTTATTGCCTTTCTCTGGACATGCTCCAGGGCCGCAATGTATATTTCTGGTAGTGAGGGGCCCAAATGGGGAAGTCACCTCACTGCTCCTGATGGCAACATATAATACAGAAATAAATTCTACTAACATCAGTATCATTTTTCTTACATTTTTGTCTTCTCCTCTTGTTTGTTTCACTCCTTTATTTTCTAATTGTTAATTCATACTCAGTGAAGATTTACATGTTCCTGTCCATCATAACTGCCACATGTCTGTCTGGAGGAATCAGTCAATGTAGAAGGCATCATCAAAGCTCTGTATTCCACCTCCTCCTTCAAATCTGTTGCCTAGCAAAGAAAAACAAAGAAATTTAACTGCCATTACACAGCCATCCAGTTGTCCAGTTGTCTCCATCATCTTCCTCTAGACTTCTTGTGACCTCTTCAGTTGGATACAGAAGTCTAGATCTAAGCAAGTCTCAGGAAATGAATTCTGTTTTAACGAATCATATACTACATATTAGTGTTATCAATGCTACTGAAACATGAAAAGTTCTGTCCCTATTGTTATTTTTTTATAGCTCCCAAAACGTATGGGATAAGTGTTTAGATAGGAGACACTGCTTTATTTCTGTGCAGAGTGCAAGGTGGGTAATCTCCACAGACCAAGCACACTCAAGTCTCTACATTGGCTTCTATTTATAATCCAAAAGATTTCACTACACGCCTATCTAATACATAAATCACATCTACCTATTACATATTCATAGGATCGATGTAAGTACAAGGTCACCAGGTCACACAAATATACCTGAGTCTTCCGTACTTGCGTGGGGGTCTTCAGTGGTCACTTGGGGAGGTGTCCTCCTACTCTGTCTGTTTGGGCACAGGTTTTCTGAGGACACCGGATTTGTCACTGTTTTGAACTCGCGCCCCTATTTCAAGGATGTTGCTCTTATTATAGAAATCTGGTGGTCAGGAAGGATATTTATCATAGATAAGCAGTATATCTGGAAGTAACTATAGCTTCAAGCAAGCACCTTAATTAGGCAAAATGGTGGATATTCAAGGAGATTGCTCTTATTGATCTGTGCATCTAGAATTTATAAGCAGAACTGTAACTTGGAGCAAAAATAGCAAGTAAGAAGTTCTAAGACATCACAGTGATGTGATTCTAGATTGTAGAATCACATGAAAGTGACGCGCTCAGTAAGCTCTTTCTGACTTTAGTCTCCACCAAGAGAACAAAAGGTGAGGCAGGGACTTCCTGTGACTCTCACATGGCCACGCGCTGCTCCTGGCCTTCAGCCGTACAGCCCCGCAGCGAGGGGAGAGCAAGGACAGATACAGGCGCGTGTACACGGCCTTCCCCAAGGACGGCTCCAGTGCCCTGCACCACTGGGCCAACACCACCGCGGTGATCCCAGCGCATTCTACAGAAGCCCGTTCCTGCTCTCCCACCTTGGCTAATCCATTGGCCTCCCATTTCGTGGTTGAGGGCTCGGTCTCACGTTCGCCTCCCACTTCCTCCCCTCCCCCACGACAGCTCCCTTCCCCTCCCCCACCCAGCGGCTGTTCTCCGAACTCTCCAGAGACGCCTCGTGCCCGGTGCCTCCGTTGCTAAGCAACACCGCTTACCTCACGCGCGTTGCCCTGGTAACGGCTCCCGGCGGGCAGGCCGCCATGGCAGCGCCTCACGCGGAGCCGTCGGGTCCGCCCCGCACCTCCTCACCTCGCGGGTGGCGGCGGTGAGCTCGGGCTTTCTTGCCGTCTGTCTTTGGGCAGCACAGGCAGCGCTCCCGGCGCGTTCAGGGGAGGCTGTGCTGAAACGGTTCGTGAGCTTCACCGCTGTCATAGTTCAGCTAACAGGTAGAGATAGTTTACTTCCGCACGTACCATATTTAGGTGGGAACAGTTCTCTCTCAGGTTGCCCGAGGTACCTCAAGAGCGCATACACGTGTGTGTGGCCTGGAGACAAGTGATTGTACAGGGATCCTCCTGAAAGGGAGATGAGCCCCAAAACGTTTGGCTGCTTAATTCTAGGGAAACACTCTTATCACTAAGGATGAACTAACAAATAAGCAAGGAAAACAAATCCATGGTGCTGTTCCATAGTGGAAAAAGAACGGTAGAGTTGAATACCAGAACTCCTCCAGCTACTGAAATATTTTTGAGCACCTGGAAGATGACAGTTAAAAGGCAGACGGAGCAAGGTAACTAAAAACATTGCACAGCAGAAGAAAATTATTCATCCAAGCAAAACTTGAAACAAGCAAACCTTCTGCCCCTTAGTAACAGGTAGGTGGCTTTCCTGGGCAAGGAGCAGCAAGTCTTTTTGATTATTATTGTATAGCAGTTCCAGTTCTTACCATTGCAATGGGAATAAGATAAAATTTCATGGGTTTTCTGATGTTGCTCTGGTGCCTTTGCTGTGGATTACAGGTTTGCCACGTGGTAGGTATTTTCACTATTGGATGACAAAAAAGAGTGAGAGAAAGTGAACCTGTTCTTTTCATAATTGATTAGAGAAACCTTTGACAGTTTCATGTTTCAGAGAGAAGTGAAAACCACAAACAAACTGGGAAAGAGTAAAGCAAAAGTGATACCAGAGGAGCTTTAACACTTAAAGTTAGGTAAACTGAGACAGGAACAGCACTTCCCCCATTGCCTCATTTGGGAAGTATATGATCTGTATGTTACCATAAGACTTGTAAGTGAGGCAGAACTACAAGGAGAGTTGAGAGAAATCATGCCTAAAAATTTCAGTAAATTGAAAGGAGTTTACTTTTCACCTGTTTAGTGTCCTACCTTTAGTACTTTGTCCCTAATAGTGAGATGTCTGACAAGATTCCAGTGCAATTTCAAAGTACAATTTTGTGAGTCAAGTTTTGAGGAAATGTGATAGTGGGGGGGAGGTCCCTAACAACAAAGAAGAGAGACTTGGTTGCATATTTTAAGTTTATAATACAAAGAGTTGGAATAAAGACATTTACAAGGATATGGAATAAAAAAAAGGAGGAAAAGCAGAAGGCAGGAGAACATAGGATCCCTGCAGAGGAACAGAAGAGAAGCATTTGAGACTGGACAGAATGCAAACTATTTAGAAAAATGAAAGTGTGTTGTAGTCTGGAAGAAAAAGACTAAAAAACAATGTGGCAAAAAGATATGGTTAAAGATGCTTAAAGAGATTCATTCTTTAAAAATGTATCAAATATTCTAGTGATATTTTGGACAGTTATTTGTGTTGTTGGCCCCATCTGTTTTTAATAATGAACGATCCAAATGTGAAATACTTCCCTATCTGTTATTCATGTACAAAAAGTAGTATTTCACTAGCTGACAGCAATACACTGAAAATTATGTACTCTTCTTGATTACTCTCCATCATTTTTGAAAAGTCATGGCTGTCAGGTGACACCCCCAGTGTCTGGAAAAGGGGAAACATCACTCATGTTTTTAAGAAAGTGAGAAAAGAAGACGTGAGGAACTGCAGGCCAGTGAGCATCACCTCCATGCCTGCGAAGATCATGTAGCAGATCTTGCTCAAAGCTATGTTAAGGCACATGCGTGACAAGGAGGTTATCTGTGGGAATACAAGACTTATTCAAGACAGCCATCATGGCTTCACCAAAGGCAGATCATGCCTGACCAATCTGGTGGCCTTCTACAGTAGACTGACAGCATCAGTGGACAAAGGAAGGGAAACTGATGTTGTCTACCTGGACTTCTGCAAGGCCATCAACATGGTCCCTCACCACATCCTTATCTCTAAATTAATGAGAAATGGATTTGAAGGGTGGACTGTTCATTGGATAAAGAATTAGTTGAATAGTCATAGCCAGAGAGTTGTTATCAAAAGCTTTATGTCCAGATGATGGCCAGTGATGAGTGGAGTCCACCAGGAGTCCATCTTGAGATCACTGCTTTTTAACATCTTATCGATGACATGAGCAGTGGAATTGAGTGCATCCTCAGCAAGTTTGCAGAGGACACCAAGCTGAGTGGTGCAGTTGATACAACAGAAGAAAGGGATGCTGTCCAAAGAGACCTGGACAAGCTTGAGAAGCGAGCACACAGTAACCTAATTAGATTCAACAATGCCAAGTGCAAGGTGTTGCATTTGGGTCAGGGCAATCCCAGGTGTGTTTCCAGACTGGGAGAAGAACTCACTGAGAGCTGCTAATGTGAAAATGCAAAATAAAGCATCAATGTGTTCAAAGATGTTACAACCATTTAGAATATTCTGTTGAATGACAGCAAAATGTCTTTGTCATACTGACAGATTTTCTGCATGGTCTGTTTTTCCTGCACCAAGAGGGGCATTTTTGCAAAAGAAAGAACTTCCTTAGAAACCTGTCCCTACTCTCTCCCTGTGAAGAAATGTAATATAATGAAATATATATATTTTTTCAGAATTCTTATTGTTCACTTCTTTTTGAAATAAATGAGGCACATTTGAAAATATATATATTTTAATATTTCAGTATCGTGACTTAGACTGTGAACTGCATCAGGAAAATATTTAAATGTCAGCTTGTAATACAACAAAATAACACAATAGAAAGTGTAGTAGAAGGAACTAACATTTCACCATTTTTATCAGAAAGAAAAGAATAAAGGAAAATACATGAATTATTACAACATAGGAACTTTAGGCTCTTTTTGGGTTGAGGAAGGAGAGGGGGAAGGTATTGTTTAAATTTTTGTTTTTATTTCATGCTACCTAAATTTATTTTAACTGGCAATAAATTAAACGAATGCTCCCCAAGTCAAGTCTGTTTTACTTCTGACAGTAACTGGTAAACAATTTCACTGTCTTTATCATGACCGACAAGCTTTCTCATGCAATTTTCTCCCCCTGTCCTATTGAGAAGGTGGAGAGAGGGGCTGAGTGTGTGGCTGGCTGCTGGCCAAGGCGAACCCATCACAATATGGTAGATAGGGCAGTGAGGTACTGGAGTCCAGGACTAAGATTTATTAAGTACTTTCACAACAGCTCACTATTTACAATTTTGTTTTGATTTTAATATTATATGCTTTTTGAAATTATGGAAAATGTAAATTATTATATATATATTTCAGATTGGTTATAGCAAATAAAACAAGTGCTTATACCCATTTCTGGAGACTATGTTCTTGCCACAGCCTTGATTCAGGATTCAAGTGTTATTTTTGTAAATAAAATCTTAAGGTACTTTTTTTAAGGTATTTTTGCAAAACATTAGAATAGAAGTAATATGAAATGATTTCAGCTTTACTTCTGTCCAGTGTATTTCTGATGAATGGAAACTAGGAATCTAGTTTTAATCTAGTCTAACCATGGAAGGACTAAATCCAGTCTGCATTCTATGGTAACCCAGTTGCACAAGGAGAAGCCTGATGAACAGTTCCGAATACTTGTTCTTACCAGCCCATGATATTTCATTCCCAAGCAATAAACTGTACAGTTGTATAACAGATAGGTTTCATAGGTATTGTCAGGAAAATGGTATTTTTTTGACATATAGTTGAAATAATGAAGTCTATCTTCTGAACAATGGAACTGATTGTGATAAAAGAAAAACAAGCTTTGGTAACACTTGATTCAGGGCTTACAAGCCATGCAGACCCTGAATATAGATAGCACTTAGGGATTTTTAGTTTTAGTTTTAGCACAGCTAAGGAATGAACACATGCAAAAGATTGTTGGAAGAGATATTAGAGAATGAAGAAGTGGGAAGAGAGAAAGGAAGGCACTTTGCATCTGTGACAGAGGGCAAATACAATAAGGGATGGAGTAAATGGATGGATAGAAAAAATAAATGCCTGGAAGCTCTACTTTCAGCACTGCTATCTGTTGTTATCTACTGTTCCCTTTTAGTTTTCACCCTTCATCCATCTGCTCTTCACAGCCTTACAGCCTACAGACATTACAGGTAATGTCTGGAAGGAACAGATGCACCTCACATAAAATAGGGAATGGATAAGTGATTTCTAATCACTCTATGATAGGGAATGTCTCAGTGAGAAGGTTCTGCTACACTGGTATAGAATTGTATACACTGGAAGTATCAAATTGTCTCTATCTGTATTTATCATCCCATTAGACAAACTCTTAGAAATTCCTATCAGTGGCTCCTTCATTCAGATTTTGAGAACCATGCCTTCCCTGGTGAAAAGGGCGGAAGAGGTAAACTAAGCTTCCTTCTCTTCCTCCTCTTCCTCTCTCCCTTCCTTTTTCTTCTCTCTTCCTTCCTGCCTGCCTTCTTTGAAGAATATATATGTGTATATACTATGATCTGTAGCACTCAAGCAAGCAAGCAAGCAAACAAACAAAAAGGCATCCTTTCTCTCTTCCTCATGTATACCAACATCTGGAGAAAATCTGTATGAAATTATTCCACTAGGTCATGGAAGTTAATTATATCATCGTGTAAGACCATGGCATCTAGCAATGGATTGTGACTGAATTCTGCATTCGTTAATTACTTCGATTTTCATGTGTTTTGGTAGTTACATGCCACACTATTATACAAACAGCTCAATATTTTCTTAGCTATGTTTATACAAGAGATGAGATATTGATCTTAGAATCATATAACATCCCAAGTTCGAAGGTACCCATGAGGACTGAGTCCATCTCCTGACTCCATACAGAACCACTCAAAATTCAAGCTTCTCCTGTGTAACTAGTGATATGACTAGAGAAAATGAGCTCTAGTTCTGCCAGGGGAGGTTCAGTGTGGATATTAGGAAAAATTTCCTCTCCAAGAGTGGCAAGGCACTGGAACCTGTTGCCCAGGGAGGTGATTGAGTTACCACCCTGAAAGTGTTCAAGAAATGTTTAGATGTTGTACCAAAGGACATGTTTTAGTGGGGAAATGGTAGTGGTAAGTGGACGGTTGGACTTGATGACCTTGGAGGCCTTTTCCAACCTTATATGAAACTAAATTTCTGATAGCATTCTCCAAATACTTGAACTCCAGCAAACTTGGTGCCATAGCCACTTCCTTAGGGAGCCTGTTCCAGTACCCAGCTATTATCTCAGTGTAGAACACTTTCCTAACACCCAACCTGAACTTCCCTTGACGCTGCTCCATGCCATTCCCTCAGGCCCTGTCTCTGTTACCACAGAGCACTGCTCAGCACTGTCCTTCCACTCCCTTCCCCATGTGAGGAGCCACCATGAGGCCTCTGCTCAGCCTCCTCTTCTCTGGACTGAACAAACCAAGGGACCTTAGCTACTTCTCATACATCTTGCCCTCTGTCCCTTCACTGTGTCTGTAGCCCTCCTTTGGATGCTTCCTAATAGTTTTATGTCCTTAGACTGCGATGTCCCAGACTGCACACAGTGCTTGAGGAAAGGCTGCATCAGTGCAGAGCGGTCAATTCCTTCCCTCATCTGGCTAGCGATGCTGTGCCTGATTCACCCCAGAGAATGGATGGTTCTGTTGGCTGCCAAGACACACTACTGACATATTCAACTTGTCATCAATCAGAATCTCTAGATCCCTTTCCACTGGACTGCTCTCCAGCCTCTCATCCTCCAGGGTTGCCCTGTCCCACATGCAGAATTGAGCACTTGATCTTGTTTGACTTCATGTGGTTGATGATCATCCAGCCTTCTAATTTGTCAAGATCTCTCTGCAAGGCCTCTCAACTCTTCTGGGAGTCAAGAGTCAAGAGTTTGTTCCAGTTTAGCATCTCCTGCATACTTACATAGTATACTTTCAAGATCTATACCCAAGTTATTTGTGGAAACATTAAAGAGCCCTGAAATTGAGCCCTGTGGAACCCCACTAGTGACTGGCCACCATCTTAATGTAACCCCACTTTGAGCCTGATCCACCAGACAATGGTTCAACTATTGCATTATGTCTTTGTCTAGCTGTATGCTGTACGTTTTGTCCAAAAAGATACTGTGAGACACAGTACTGAAACCTTCGCTGAAATCCAAAAGATTTCATCAAATGGCTTCCCTCAGTCAACTAGATGGTTAATCTGTCATAAAAAGAGATTAAGTTCATTAAACACTACTTTCCCATTGTGAACCTGTGTTGGCTGTGGCCAATGAGTGCATTGTCTTTTGGGTGTTTTCCAGTAACTCCTCCAATAATCAAGTCTGCAGTTTTGCCAGGCACCGAATTGAGGCTGACAGGCCTGTAATTACCAACGTCTTCTTTCTCACCCTTCTTGAAAATTGAGATGTTTGCCAATTTCCAATCAACTGGGAGCTTCTCAGATTCCCAAGACCATTGAAAAATAATTGAGTGAGGTCTCACAGTGGCATAAGGTAGCACTTAGTGCACCTAGGATAAATCCCATCAGGCCCCTTAGATTTCTTTGTGTCCACAAGATATAGGAGGAAGTCATGAGAAAGTACTCAGAACTGGGCAAATAAAACCAAGCGACAACTTCAGTTGGAAAATCTTTAAGAGCAAGAGAATGTCTTGAAATTCAAATTTATTCACAGTGACTTCTAGCAAAAATAATAGCCACACAAATTTTTGTTTACAAAGCCTTCAGCTCATTAGAAGGCTGATCATCCTAATATGTTTAAGACAAAAGAAAAAGGAGGAAAAAAGGAGAGACCTTTCAAAATACAACTGAGAAGACCATGAGATATTCCAGAGTCCATGTTATTATGTAAATAATCTCTTCTTGGAAAAGTTCACTGTGGCTAAGCCCAAGTTTCAAATTTCAAGTTTCAAGTCAACCTTTTCAAGTTGTTAACTAAACTACACCACATCTGATTCTTCACTGGCAATTTCCTGCAGGTTCACATAATTTACTGAGAAATTTATATGTCTGTTACCATTCAGATTTGTTAAACTGTAAGTCTTCCACATTCTGGAAAAATCTAAATGAAGTATTACACTGGGGGGAAAAAAATGCCAAGGTTACAGCTGAGACAAATAAACTGAGATAAGTAAATATTCACCCTGAGGATAAGCCTTCTTAAATGGCGCCAACGTTTTTCTCTTGAAAGTATTTGTTTATAAACATCAGAAAAGGTCAAATATTTGTTGTTCATTTGCACTCAGACAATAACATCACTACAATAAATAAATAAATAAATAAATAAATAAATAAATAATTCACCCCAGAATTTCAGGTCATTTGTGTAGTTCATTTACTAAAGACATCTTGTATGTATTACATTCCATAGTGGTGTTCAGATACATTTCTTCCAACAGGCCAAAACATGTTCTTCAGAGAACCCACAGGAGGAAACATCAGACATATTCTTTAAATTCCTTCACTTGTTTCAAAAAATGCATTAAAAATATTGGATAAAGGTTAATAAGACATACTGATAAAACTATATGTAATTTGGAAGTAAAGCACATTTCATCCAAAAAGAACTATGGAAGTTAAAACTGAGTGTTAATTTCTCAATTTCTGCTGTGATGACAATGCTACAACTGCTTTACATTTTTAGGGAGAAGAAGGGCTCTTCCACAATAAGCTACTTCCAGAGCCATTATCCCCAAAGGAATGAATAGACAACTGTATTCAGAAAGAGACATTGTTAATAAACTTGAGGGAAAGCAAACAGTTCTGCTGCCATTACATGAATACTTCCAGTGATTCAAAATAAGCTGCAAGAAAAAAAAAAAAGCCAAGAGAGTTTTTACAACTTTAAGATTCTCCAATATGTCAAGTACTGTTTTTACAACTGGATTTTATAACTTTCTCATATCAAACAGTTATTTGGACAATAGGAGAAAATCTCTTCTTTCCAGGAAACAGAATTCTGATCGTTGCTCAGAATTGCTTAAATTTTTAGACTTTGGAAAAGGATCTTTGTTTAGTAGACTCCAATTGTCCATCAGGTAACATGTTGTTAAAATTACTTATTTTTTCAAAATCTGATAGACTCATTAGCTATACATTAAGCATAACAATAAACAATGCAGATGATACTTGTGTATATCTCAAAGCATATTCAAAACTAGTTTAATGAGCTATGAAAACATGTTTTTGTCACTGCTTTTTCATCATTGAGCTCTGCACTTGTGACTGAACTATATCAATTCATATGGTACAAAATACAACTTTCTGAATAACATAAATGAAGTTAGTTGTAGTTGGATGTGGTGCTCAGGGATGTGATTGAGTGGAGGGTTGTTAGTTAGGGTAGTATGGTTAGGTCATGGTTGGACTCAATGATCTTTAAGATCTCTTCCAACCTGTGTGATTCTATGATTCTATGTCGGCCAGTGATATCAGAGGGTGATGTTGGTGATATGGCAGCAGAGGGGCAGTCTGACAAAATGGCATCTGATTTGGAAGAGCATATGAAACAAAGGTATGTTGTTGAATTCCTCTTATGAGGAAAAAATTGCATCCACAATGATTGTCACACTGACATTCATCAACACGTGCTGAGCATTTATGGATGTTGGTACAGTGAGGGGATGGGTGGTGTAATGCAACAGTGGCAACAGCAACAGCAGGTCACCTCCACTGATGCAGGTTGTTATTAGCATGGCATGCAGACTCTTGTTCATCGCTGATGAAAATGCACAGCTAATGGTGGTGACTGTTGGAAAAGAGTGTTTTGTAGCTGAGAATTTGCTCCATCAAATAGTGCTATTGTGCTCTTTGTATCTGTTGGAGTATTCATGTAAATAAATAGGAGGCTTTACATTCAGAGCAACTTACATACATTTTACAAAAGATACATCACTGGAAGGCAGTTAACCTACAGTGAAAAGTAACCTAAGTGAAAATACCTTTAGTAGTTTCACTGAATTATAGGAAAAAAACATCCAGTATTTTAGTTACATTTATCATTTTTGTGCTTATTATATGTTGTCAAATTTATGATTTAAAAAATTGAGGAAATGTCTCATAGATTTATTCCTGTTCACTGTGATTTAAGGTTCTGTATTAAAAAAGAAATTTTAAAAGTGCATACATTAAAAATGTATGTTTTAATAATCTTCTGGTTTTCCTCATAGAAAGATATCATGCAATTCCTTCTTGAGTGAAGTTTTAAGCCTTCCTAGTGAAATTCTTGTAGTCCCAGGTCATTAAACTAGAAATTATTTTACATTTTAAAATACAAATTACAAATTATTTTCTCATATTTCTGTTAGATAAATTACTTTCTGACATTACAGTGTTTCCTTTGCATTGCACAGGGCCTGTATGTAGCTAGAGAAATCGAAATCATTCTATCCTATTTGGTAATTACTATGCAAAATATACTTATTAATATAGTCAGGTACAAAGAAAAGCTAACGTAATTTCCAGTCTCAACAGTCATCTATTTAGTAAGGTGACCTCTTACAATAATATATTTTCAAGCAACGATTTACAAGTAAAATATACAAATTAAACTACTTTTTGCTTTTCTGTATTGCTAACCATTTCTTACAATCATATTTTTTCACTAATTTTCTATATTTGATGAGTTCATTTTCATACTGACAGCTATAACTCTTTTGTGCACTGCTTTCTTTTTTTCATCATTCTCATTTGTGACTAAGCAATATCTCCATTAGCAATTATTAAATCCTATAGAAAGAGGTTATCTTTGGGACATATTCAACTTGCTAAGTCTCATTTTTATAATTCACCATCCATTGGTGAGTTAAGAACATGAAGAAGCAATCCAGTTGCACAGAATATATTCATTTTCTTATTTTTACAAAGTGCATTGTGATCCATTTTATTTTTTATCTGCAACATCACGATGTCAACAAGTTAGCAGGTTCAGGAAAACGAAGTACATGGACATAAACTTTTTTGTGTTCTTACAATTTTAGTAACTTAGGAATTTAATTCCAATGTAGCATTTGCCTTACATGTCACTCCTGCAGCGACAAAATGAATTTTGCAAATAGAGAAAAGTTGCTGAAGAAAGGTTTTCTCAACCACTTTTTATTTTAACTTTCTTGCACAGAGGCTGAGCAAAATAAACTGATAACATTGGTCTTCTGAATTTATGACCAGTCTGTCTTCAGTGAGAGCAGTTGACAGAAATCTGGACTTTCCCTTTCTCAAATTGCTCGTCTGGTTATTTAAATAATGTCATTGCTCTTCGCATTTGTTAACCCACTGTGCTTATACCATTACCTAGGATGCCATAGCAAGGTACTTCCTTACGATAATGGCTACCTTAATACAACTTTGACGGATTTTGGTTTGTTCGTTAATGGTTTTGGTTTGTTTGGTTTGGTTTGGTTTTTTTTTTGTTTTAAGCTAAAGAATGTTGCTTGGAAAAGAGGAGGAAAAAAAGAACACTGACATTAAATCAAATGATCAGGAGCATTCTTTTGTATTCTTTTATATTTCTGTAGAACTATTCTGAAGCAATAATAAACTAAACTACGATTTTCACAAACTAAAAGAAGAATGGAAATAAGTATTTCCCTTTAAAAATAATTTTAATGCTGACTTTCTGTTAAACTATTGTCTTTGGTAATCAACAATAAGTAGTTCAGAAAAAAAAATTAACTAATTTTGTTTGTCTTTCTGTAACTGTTATGAGCAAACAAACTTACGATATTCTGCTTATGTCATTATCATGAAGCTTTAGTGAAAAGATCACATTCTGTCTTTGCAAAAAAAGAATACATACTAGACACATTTGTAGACAATTCTATATAAAATATTGAATGCATTTGTTTCCTGTTACTTTTCAAGTAAATGTTTTATTTATTAAGAAATGACTTTTTAAAAACATCTTCTAAATAGTATTTGAAATATTTAGGACTAATTCCTAATAGCCATTGGTATAATAGGTCTTGTAGAAAATTTCCCGTGTGCTTAGCCGTGAAATTTCAATTGCATCTTTTATGTTTCTGTATTTCATTACAGAACTGGCTCTCCAAACTTCCTTGAGATTTCTGTTTCTGTACTCATGAATGAAGTATAAACTTTTCAGAATTTGAGAACAGTAGAATGTTATAAGAATTCTAAACACACAGCTTGTCAGCAGTCTAGACACAGGGGATAATCACAGTCAGCAGCACTCTCTTTTCTATTACTAGTCAACTGCTTCCCTCAGTTGCTGATTAAACTATATCCTATCACCACATGGAGACACATATGATGCCTGATAAATAAAATATTTTAAGGCACTGAGATTTTCAGTATTATCTTTTCCTCTGAGATCCAAGAAAGATTTTTATAACTGTTCATTTCATGGTGCCTTTCTACATTTCCTATTTATTTGTGAGAAATGAATAAATAAAGCTAGTTCATACCTAACCGTATACTTAATAAACAGTACATTCTTGAGAGTGACAAAACTTCCTCCCTCATTCTAAAAAGGAATGCACCATAGTCACTGAAACTCTGCTGTTCTAAGGGCTTCCAAACTGGACTGGAATACCACCAGTAGTTATCTGGGGACATTACTATAATAATACTCAGTCTTCTGAAAACATGCATCTTTTAGCCTCATTCCTTCATTCCAGAGCTTTCACTCCTGTCTGACTCTTGGAGGATGTATGCGCATGGTTACTGATAAAGTGCTCACCAGCAGTGAAATTTCAAGTTAAACAAAAGGCACTGTTGGTAACCGCCCACTTCTGGCGCTTTCTAGCCTTTTCTTTCTGGAATGCTTTTCCTCTGACTGTATGCAAAAGCATATAAGACCCAAGAAAAATCCAGTTCTCTTTTTTTTTCAAGACAAAACATTCCAGTTTTCCACTACAGCTCCATAAAACTAATTGCAAGAGTTTACTGTTTCAGGTGCCTGCCACCCTTTTTTAGAAATTGCTGTACCATTAGCAGAGATAGCAGAGTAAAATGTACACACTTCAGTGGTTCAAGTTCCTGGGCTATGGCACCTGCTTAAAGCACTATTGCAGATGCGTTTACAGAAGTTTATGGGCACATGCATACATTTTGTTCTTCCATCTTGGTAAGGTAAATGCAAGCACTTAGCTGGGAGGTCAGGCAAACCATGGGAAACAACAGCATCTTAAAACACTACCACTCAATCTGTCAAACACATCTGACAGAACTTGTGTAATGGCTGTGCCGTAAGTACTGTCTCATGACTTACAGGAACACAGAGCCCAATTAGTCATGTTGTTTTGTATGTGACTGACAAAAACTCACTTCATATTGATTCCAGGTAGATATTTTGAAACTTTCCAAGTGGGGAGATACATGTAATGGAAACATTAATCTTCCCTTGGAAAAGAGTGGGCACTGTTTGTATTAAATCAAAGTGAACACGGAACTCTGTTCAAGTACTGCTTATACTAAAGAAGAACATCTTAGCCATTTATGTTATCTGATTAAACAAGGACAATTGTTCCCCTTGGAAAACAAGCAATGGAAGAACTGTTGAGCTTGTTCTTAGGTGACCATATGAGAATAAAAAGAGTAAGGGGACAATTCCCCAAACGACCACCAAGGGTTACATAAGACCCCTAGCCAATGCAATGAAAGCATAGATGGCCAGGAAAGCCAAAAGGGGCCATACTGTTACGACTGCTTAGCCTTGTGAATATGTAGGTAGTAGATGTTTCTTCTGTATTAAATAGGCAGAATACTTGAGAATTTAAGGTAAAAATATGGTGAAGAAACTTGCATTATTGTGCTTGGCAGTCATTTCTGCCTTTAGCTACAGCACAAAATGTGCCAAGTCACGGCTCAGGTAAAAGCACCTTCCAAGCCTTCCTTC
The DNA here is from genome assembly GCF_016699485.2 of Gallus gallus. Classification (NCBI taxonomy): domain Eukaryota; kingdom Metazoa; phylum Chordata; class Aves; order Galliformes; family Phasianidae; genus Gallus; species Gallus gallus. The sequence goes on from NC_052532.1 coordinate 48,831,557, forward strand.
CCTCCCGTCCACAGCCCTCAGCTAGAAAGTGTGGGCAGGTGGGAAATGGCCACTGACACTTTTGACCCACGCATTACCTCAGATATTGTGTGCCTTAGACCTATTCAAAGCACAGCCAACAGCACTGTTTGGTTTCTTGGCACGCTGGAAACACAAAGTTAGTTACACACACGAAAGAAAGAGAGAAAGAGAGAAAGAGAGAAAGAGAGAAAGAGAGAAAGAGAGAAAGAGAGAAAGAGCCAACAGCCTCTATCATTTGTTCAGGTGCTGCCTGTCATAGAGAAAGATTGAAGTTGTTCTCACAGCACTCACAACACAGCAGCTGGAGAAGAGGAGCAGTAGGGAGCACACAGTGACCAAGTATACAGAGCTGATAATGCGGGTTATTTTCAGAGTTGCCCAGCAAGCTCCTGGGAAGACTTCCGAGGTGCCAAAGAACCTCCAGCACTGTACAGCCCATAGCTGCCGGGGCAGGAAGCCAAGAGAAGGATAAGGGAGGGAGAGGGCAGGAGGAGAAGGGAGAAGATGGGGAGGGAAAAAAGGGAGGAAAGGTGAGCGCTGAGCCCGTTGCCCTCAGCTTCACCACACCGCCCCCTAGCGGCAACGGCTGCGGGGCGCCCCTCGTTCCAGAGCGCGACCGCGAATAACCGTCTGCCACTACCCAGGGGGCGGAGCCACGCGCTCATTTAAATATATCGGAGGCTCATTTGCATGCTGCGAGGATGACCAGCCCCGGGATTGGCCGGCTCCGGGGCAGCCCCGCTGCCGGCCAGGGAAGGGGGCGGGGCCAACCGAGAGAGGGGAGGGGACACGAGAGCGATTTGCATAACGGCCCGGCGCGTGCGAGGGGAGGAGGCGGTGCTGGTGCCGGGAGCGGGTTCCGATTTTGAATCTACGGCGGGCAGCGCGGAGGAGGCGGGAGCGGCGGCTGCCGGGCGCTGAGGCAAGAGCTGCGCGGGCGTAGCGACTCAGGTACTGCGGGACCCCGGAGGGCGGCGTTCGGGATTCCGCGGCTGCCGGGCAGCGGCAGCGGTCTATGTGGAACGCTGCCCTGCGCGGCGGCGGTGGCGGCGGCAGTGCGCATGCTCCGGGGCTGCAGCTTTGCACACGCGCCGCGCGCGCACACACACAGTAGCGCAGCTACGCACATACTGCATGGGAGCACGTGACTCGGCTCCAGTGCAGGCGGCGGCGCGCATGCGCGTTGCTGTTTTTGCCCAGAGGTGGCAGCAGGTGGGGAGCGTGGCGTGGGGACGCGCGTTCCTCACTCTCTCACGCGTGGAGCACCCCCTACGGCGGCGGCTGCAGCTCACAGGTAGGTGTGGTGTGGCACAGGGGGCACGTGGGCGCTGTGCCGGGTCCTGGAGGTGCAGGGTGCCCCACAGCACCCGGCGGGTGTCTGTGTGACCGTCGAATGCTGAGGTGAGGTGTGGGCGCTGTGGCACGCTGGCACCACATGGCTGTGAGGGTGGGACGGCGGCACTCTGCGCCTCGAGCGCACCACTGGGTGCTGTGCGGGGTTGGGAGCGGCTGCCTGTGTGGTGCTGCCTGCTGCTCGTGGGTTTTCTCCAAAGCATGGTGAGCGCTAAGGCTGAGCGCTGCGTTGTATGGGTTGTGGGGACAGTAAGGAGAAAAAGGCTTGTTATTTTTGCGCAGTAGCGTGCTGGTGGGACTTCAGGTGGAAGATCCTGACGCGGACAGGTTTGTGTGCTGAGCGGGAGGAAGGAAAGGCCCGGTTGCGCCTCAGGAAGCTGTTGGCGTGTGAGGCTGTCACAGAGGCCTGTGTCAAACATAATGGGATGCATCAGTCGGTGTTCCTGTAGAAAATGAGCGTGTGTGCTTGTAATGTTCCTTAAGTAACCAAAATATTGAAACCAAATTGATGGTTGAGTGCTGCATTCTAATTTTGATGTGGCATTAGGGCCTGACAGAGGTGTAGCGTTCTCGATCTCTTAAACTTTGACAGATATTCAGTGGAAATATCTACATGGCAATGTTCTGTTTCGTCACAGTGATGCTGTAATAGGTCTAGGTGTTGTAATGACAGTGGGACCATTATCGTGAGTAGGGTTCTTGGGTGGAAAAATTGAGTGGAATTGTTGGGGGAAGAGATGAGGTGGGAACTGCCCAGCTCAAATGTTTTTGGCAACAAGCATTGAGATTAAAATGGCAGCCCTTGTGCAATCACGGACAAATAACACTTTGTCCGTCTGGCTGTCTTACTGAACAAGGTTTCTACATAGCAGAGCTTAATAGCACACTCTTGTTTGGTGAATATCCCAGGCTGTTCAAGTAAATATAATATTGTTATAAAAAAAACTCATTGGGATTTGCGTCTGTAAGATCAGAATACTGTACAAGCATGCTGTTTGGCTTTCACTTGAAAGTTTGAATATATTTTAGAACATTATCTGGTGTACTTCTTTTTTTCTAGTTACGCTTATTACCGTTACTAATATTATATAAGTCCTTAAAAACATGGAAAGCGTGCTTTTAGTGTCTGACTAAGTCTGAAATTAAAACATTCAAAGATGAACTTTCTACACAGGTGAGTTTATATGAACGTAAAAAATATGTATGATCTTCTGATTACTGTTTTCTGCAGTCCCATGGGAAAGTATGAAAGGGTATTACTTTGAACGTTAAGAATTCTTTGGGTGAATTAGGGGGAAATGCACAGAGAACACTACTCTTTGGTATGTGGTTATGGGTAGGTAGTTTCTCAGTTTTCAGACCACTGAACTAATAGTGGTTGTCAGAACTAGCATAAAATGAATTTCCTAATGCTTATGTGGGGACTTATACAATTCATGAATAATGGCAATTAATCCCACTATTTATTCCTTATATTTGCTGGTTTTGTTACTATTTTATGTACTTCATGAATACCAAATCAAGTTCTTATGTACATATAATGCAGAAAAAAATGTCAATGTTCACTTTGGATAGTAGTACATTTTTTTTATAATTAATAACTGAATAAATATAAACAGTAACACAAAATTTCCTATAATTGCTCATTGTGTGCTCTTTTCAAAGAATCTTGATCTTCATGTTCTCATTATTCTATTTCTAACTTAGTAGTCTTAGTAGAATGTAGTCTTACTACATTCTCAGAGTAAAAGCTTTCTTATCAGTTGCAACCTTGCCACCAAGTGTAGCAGTGCTAAACTGATGTTCTTGTGATAATGTGGCGCAGTTCTGTATTTTGCTGCATGAATTTGACAAGATTATCTTGGTTGTTGTATAGACTCAAAATTGATCATACTTAACAGAATTGATTCATAGTAGGATACAGTATTACATAGATCAATTAAAATAGTCATTATGATGCTGTTTTTGAGGGATCTGTTAAATCTCATTTCCCATCCATTACAAAATCTGTTTTCAATGAGATCCTAATCCCAGAAGACACGCATGCATTCCATGTTCTGTGTTTGCTGATGCCTCCTGCTTTAGTTTGCATTGGTATGCCCATTTCACACATGCAGAGGCTCAGCATCAGTTGTTGTATGATTTTTTTTTTTTTTTTCTATAGAAGGTCTTCTGATAATGCTTCCAGAATTTGGGATGCAAGGACAGGCAGCATGGTCTCATACAGGCAAATGCTTTACCCCTCAACCAGGGAAGGTGATCTTAGTAGCCAAGAACCTGAACAACATAAAAATAATTTTAAATATTCATTTTGCAGAATATTAAGCTAACAGTTAAATATATTAAACAACTTTTAAAATCTTGTTTTAGTAACTAATTTCTAATTTCTAATTAGAATTAAAAACTAAATGTGCTTGACTGATTTCTGGGAGAAGATGTTTTTTTCCATAATGCAAAACATGCTTTCAGGCTGAAAAGTAGATGATTAAACCATATGTTACATTTTCCTCCCAAAATAAGACACCATCAATTTCCCTAAATCTAGGTGTTTTTTTAATAGTAAAAATATTAATTAGGCATACCTGTGCTTACTGGCAGGAATTTTAACTGTGTCAGAAATCTCAGTTATTTATGGAATGTAGACAATAAAGCCAAAATATACCTGATTCACATGTTGTTCTTTGGTAGTTTGTGGGAATGTATTTTTGTTGTTTGAACTTCACTTAATATTTGTCTGCAGTGCACGCTAGTTACGTGTTTGTATTGTGAATTTATTTTGGAAATTACTTCAGTGATACAGATGTAAATTACAATTTTCCTAAGAAACATTTGATCAGAAAAATGAGTTGCAAATCATAAAATGATCAAGATTTATTATTTTATTTTTGTTTATCCAATATATTTTTATATAAATGTTTTCCTTTATAAATAGAGTGTTTCTTGGTTACAACTATGGCTGTGCTGTTGACTTCTCTATGTAATTTTACAGTGAGAGACTTACCCACATGGATGTAGCAGTTAAAAACTGATCAATACAAATGGCACTTTAACAGTGTACGCTTTTAAGTCAGGAATTTTATTTATTCTTATCTCACTATGTCCTGTAGTATATGGAAAAAAATGCTGTCCTGATTTCACTGAAGGAGCAATATTTGAAGCTGCAGTGACTTACCTCACTCTCTATCTGCTTTTCAGATAGAATGGTAGCTGTCATGTGGGATTTTTTTCCTTTCTTGGTTTTTTAAATCCTGATTTCTTTCTTTTCTGACAGCTCGTTAAGCACCATAGAGATTGCTTTAGAGGAAAATGTATCTCTGTGTGCAACTAGTTTGTGTTTAATTGGACAGTCCTGGGGTGTTTTATCTGAATAAACTTTAGAAGAGAATTGCGTAGTATCTCATATTTTAAATTCCTGCAGTTGTGTCTTGTTTTGGTTGTTACAGCCTGGTGGCTGATTCCAAAGGGGTAACTGTAGTATTTTAGTTTTGAGTTTTTCAGTCATGACTATTTTTGCCAACCTTAGAGTTTTGTGTACCTTTTCAAAGGCAAATTTTTTTGTAACATTCTGGACTCTTCATTTTCATTAGAGATTTTCATGTTGTGATAATAGTCTGTTTAGGTGTTTTGCTTTTCTTACTTGTTTATTTTCTCTCTCTCCATTTCTGTAGCAACGGGAGTCTGGAAATCCTTGACTTTGTATAGGATGTTTAAGCCTCAAGTTCATTTTGGTCTATAGATCAGAATCTAAAACTGAGTGTGATCAATTTCAGGGATATAAAGTCCTGATACAGAAACTGTATCTTCAGAGTACATTAATTTCTTTTAGATTGGTATGGATAGAACTAGACCAATGTATTCTATTTCTTTTCTGGGTACAAACCATGGTATTGAATCTAGTTTTGTTTTTACTTCAGTTGCATATTCTGGCTTTAGTTAATGTTAATTTCTGATTATTTAGTTCCTTTTGCGTACGTAGAGCAAAACTGTAACATCTATGGACAGTAGAATTGCAATTACGCTTGAGCTTTATGTGGCTTTTTTTGTTTTCATTTGAGGTTACATTAAATGCCGTTAAAAACCAGAATGTTAGTGAAAAATGAACGTTCCACAAAGTTTTTCAAAGTGCATAAGGAACGTCAAATGAGGTTGTTAAATGATACTTGTGATATGCCACTAACAAGAACAAAATGTTTAAACGTTTATTTTAAGTATAAAATAGCGGGCAGTATGACTGAATGTTTTTTGATTGTGTTACAGCCTCACAAAGTTTTATCAGAAACCTGCACACCTCTACTATGATAGCCCTATCTTATGTGATCGTTGTCTATCACTTGATGTGTTCTCAAAAAATTTTGAAAGACTTGTTTGTTTTCAGGAAATCTGACAGTAGTGAGTCTCAAAGACGATTCCTGAAAATGCTGTACAAATAGGCAGCTGGGGTTTGGAGACACTGTCATTCTCCCTGATGAGGAAAGAGACATGGAGAACCTGGCAGTACTGCATTGTTTTGGTGTGAGTGGTAGCTGGTCAGTCTGGACATAGGTATGTCAGTCAGTATGAGGCCATCACGTTAGTATACAACTTCAGGCTGCATAATACGTATCTTGCTTGCTGTGGTAAAGCACCAATGATAACCTGGGGTCACTGACAAAAAGTGACAAGGCTGTTCATAAATTTGCAGGAAACAGTTTTGTTGTTCCTAGCTCATCATCTAGTTTGGTACCACTGGCGTATACTTTTAAAATTGTCAGTGTATTTAACAGCAAGTTTGTCTCTCCCATTCCACATCTCTTTTTTCAGTGATGGTTCCCTGGTGTTGTAGCTGAAGGTGTATTAGTAGCCATGTAGTATTAAATACAAACAACAAAGGATCAGGTATTTAACATTCCATCATGTCACTCCAAAACAATTCGGAGTATTATTATGTGTTTGTATAAAAGCCCTTTATGTTCCTTTGTGATTTGTGAGTTACTTGAAAACAAATGAAAAATAACACAGTGGGTGGATTTAAGATGTTTGATTTTGGGTTGTGCATACTGTATATGAATAAAAACTGTATTTCTGAGTTATCAGCTCTTAGAAGACCATAATTTGATGTTTGTTCCTGGAAGAAATACATGAATTAGATGTCTGTCCACAGAATAATCTTTAAGTAGTTTCCTTATTAAGACACTTAGGTGATATAATGCAGTGTATTTGGAATGTGTAATCTACAGATTCTACATACAGAAAAAATATTTTTCTTTTCTAGATTCAATTTCTGGAAATGATGTTAATTTACACACTTAAGAGATACATGAACGCAAATACTTAATCTAGCTGTTAAAACAACCTGCATATTTGTAAGGCTTTGTCACTTTGTTCTGTCCTGTGCATGTCTGCAGTTTCACTGTGCTGTAAGGAAATGTTAAATTAAAAAAAAAAAAAAAAAAAAAAAAGAAGGACATCTGATGTGACAGAAAGGTCTTTCCATAATTGTCTCTAACCTGGACTTGTAGGAAGAGCTTTGACTTCCCTTGATTACAGTGTTCATTGTCTGATGCTCATTGTGGACTTTCCCCCAACTCCGTCATAGCTTAATTTTTATCTAACATAATTCTATCATAGCTTGTTTTTATCTAACAAGTTCTTGCTGTCCTATGTGTGAGTTGTTTGTTCAAGTTAGGTTAATGTCCCTAATAAGTATAGGAATAAAGCATGTTTTTTGTAAGTGATCTATTGAAACTTCCAATCAGATTCATACAAACAATTGTATTTGCTAATGAATTTTATCAAGAATTGTCTTGTATGCTTATTGTTAATAAACATACTACTCAAAAGAAGAGGGTAAGCAAGAACTGAGTATGTTTTGGTCACAGAACTGTGCATGATACACAATAGACTGATCTTTACATGTACAACTTCAGCAAAAGTAATGATTTATGCTTTGGTTACTTTTTACTGATGTTGCATTGTGAAGTGACTTAAAACCCTGTCTGAAAAAGAAAAAAAAATATTGAAAACTCTGCCTCCTCTTGATTCCTTAGGCTAGAAACCATAGTACATATAAAATCTGACCCTACTTCGTGACATTGTGGGGAGGATGAGGGGTCCACTCTTAGTACTTTAATGAGGAAACAATGCAGCTATTAGGGAAATTACAGGGTGTAGTTCTTTGAGTTTCTTGTTTGATGTTCATGAGAAGGTTGGAACAGAGAAGCTCTGGTTTTAAAATTTTAACATGTGACTAGAATCATTGAACTTTCTGAAATGTTACCACAGCGAGCTGGCTCCTCATCAAAAGAGGGCAGAGTTAAGGTTATTGGGAGTTTTTATTATGTGTGTAAGCAAAATCTTAACGTATGAGGTTAGTCAAGTTCAAAATCAAATTTAAATACTTTTAAAAATGCTTGATTTTACTTACTTCTGAATTTTGGAGAATCTATACAGATGCTAACCCAGAGAGCAATTAAAAAATTGCAGTGCCATACTAATATAGTAATTCGACATTAATACGGGTTCACTTTAATGGTTTCTGGACCAAAGTATTCACAGATTAGTTATTTAAATACCAATTCTGTGTTTAGTTAAACATCTGATTTTTATGTTGATATTTAGTTAACATTAAACTATTAACACAACTGTGCAGTTGAGTATATGGAAGTGAAGTCTGAGTATGTTCCCATGGTTTCTTAGCACTCGGATTTTTTTTGAGACTAGATGTCTGTATTAACACGTCATCCACTCTGCATTCCTGAAGCTTTGTGATTAGGTGATTTACCGCTGCAGTCAGTGTGTGATACTGTTTCTATTCTGTCTAGGTCAGTGGGAGTGATCTCTTTTTTTTTTTTTTAATCATTATTTTTATTTAAACCAAGTAGTTATGCCTATTCAAACCTATTTAACTTAAGAGTTTTCATCTACAGTAAGACCAAATGCTAGAGAGTGCAATATTGTACAAGCGCAGTTCTTGGGTTCCAGACGGAAACATTCCAGGTTTACATTGAACATGTAGGACTGCAGATCAGAATTCAGGTTTTGATTTAGTATTCTTGTAGGTGCAGTAAATACAGACTTCTCTTCCATTTAAAATATTGTCACTATAGAAATCAAAATGAATGCTTACTTACAGATGAAATAGCAAGTCTGAGTTTAAGGATGTTGCAAGCAACTGCAAATCCCTGTAAGCTTGAAGGCATTTTATATATGAAGGTTAAGCTTAAGTTTAAGCAACATGGAGTTATAAGTGGTTATTCAAAAACTTTTCTTTTGAATTAGTCACAAAGTTATTTTGATGTAGTTATACATCTTCGAAGAAAAGCTTCAGTATAGTGGGTAATTTTAAAGCATCTCACATATACTGAAATTCTCTACTCACAAATTTGCTTAAGAGACTTGTCTTTTGGGCATTTGAACTTCAATTGTGCTTTATTTAATGCTTTGACTGTAATAACTTCTGTAGTAGTTGATTACATGCATATGACTGTTCTTTCCCTTGTTTTGCAAACTGTGCTTTTTTTCTTTGTTCTTGTATTAGGCAAGTAGTGCATTTCAAGGTTTTAAATTTCCAATACTAGTGGTGATGAGTACACCAAACATCTCTGCTGGCATGAATAATCAGTCCTGAAATAACCGGCTACAACTGGTGACAGATACATGCAGTTACGTAAGCTTAGATATTTTCATAAAAGAATGGATGGAGGGCATGTTCTACTTCTTTGGTAAAGGTTAGGAATAATTCAGTGTTAATTTCTTTCAAAATAGCTCAGTCTGTTCTTGCAATTATTTTAAAATAGCTGTATTTGGCTTTTCTAGAAGGGTTACATGATGAAGCAAGGCAGATATGGCAATGCTTCCTCCAGATCTCATGCACTATTGCCTGGATGAGAGCAGATGATTGGTGCTAATGAACAGATCTTAATGGGGAACTTGTGTTATATTCTACTTATGTTAAAATCATGTGTTTGTCTAACACTCCCCTGCCCCTAATCCCTCCCTCACTTCATTGATCCTCCCTCCCCTGAGTTCCCAAATCAGTTACATCTTCAGGAGCAAACTTAAAAACCAAAACAACAGCAGCACTAACAAAATTACTGAAGAGATTCTAGATGTCTCTGGAAGAAGAAAGATAGATGTCTGTAGAAGTGGTGCAATATATTACGTAAGAATTAGGTATGTGAATTCTGGGCTTTACTGAAGTTCTTCAGTGTTCTTGATTTGTGGGTTTTGTTTTTCTTTTTTTTTTTTTTAAGCAGCTTCCTCATTTCTGTCTTCCTTTTTTTCCCCAAGTAAAACTGTTTTATTGATCAACTAATGTAAAGGTTTAGATATTTTTGTTTGTTTAAAAAAAAAAGAGAGAAAAATAAATTCAGGCTGCTCTTCAAAATTAATCCCTAATCCTTGTCAGTTCTAGCCATGATTTGGCTCTGTCTGTGGCTGTTAATGTGTGACATGGATTCTGAACTGCCTGGAGTAAGGGAGAATTTGGAGTATGTGATACAAATTCTGGATTGCAGACCTAGCAAGGCTGCGTCTTTTAACATCCAGCGGGTCTTCACTTATTTTTGTTTTCTTTTTGCAGCTACTCAGAACACCACTGGTAATGTTGCAGCCATGCATTAACCATTTTTTGCCTTCTAAGAAACCTTTTATCTGGCCCCTCTCTGCCTGTGCAGTTTGTTGCAGTGTAGCAAAGAGGGAGGTGCTCTGCTGCATAAAAGCTCTATCCACTGCTGAGTTGTCACTGAATGGCTGGTCTTGAGTGCACGTTGCAGCCATCTTAATCACATTTTCAGTGCAGCTGAGACAGTGCAGTTTCAAAATGGCTGACAAAGTGTTCATTGCAGCAGTCTAGCTTGATTGTATGCAAATGAGCAGAGCTGTTGGCATCACATGCTTCGGACCTTGGAGGTAAGCACCAGCTCTGCTTTGCTGAGAAGCAGTTCTATCATTGTGGCTGAACAAAACTTGGAATTTTAACCTATATAAAATGCTCTGAAGAACTGTAAATTTTTTTCTTGTCAGCAGGAGAGTGGTTGTCATGTTGTTGTTGTTGCTTTTACCCCTCTCACTGGATTAATTCATAGATCTATATCCTTTCTCAGTTACAGGGTAGATTGGGTGGGGCAGAAGAGGTCAAAGGTCATACTCGTATATCTTGCTTAACGAGTGATTTAATTGTGGTTCACTTCCTTACCAGGCCAGAAGAGCTCTTACTTCATGCAGCTAATTTTTCAAAGTCTAGCCTCATTTTAACTTACATAAAATAAACTCTTTATCAAGTGGGTAGATTTACATCTGCTATCGTATTTTCAGCAAGATAATTTTTTCCAATGTTAAATTAAATTTTCAAAACCAGCGTAAATATATTAGAATAGCAATAATGATGTAAATATTAACTATTTTGTATGTAGCAGTTAGTTATTACTCAAGAATAAGAGCAGTATAAATGCAAAACTGCTACAAATAATAACACGAAAGATTCAAAGTAAATTGTTCTTCTATTATATGAAATCTGAGTTTCAAAGTGCTAGTGGCTTTGTATGACTAAGGTATTTCCTGCATGTTACTCATTGAAGGTTGCCTGGGTGTCTGTCATGCTTGAAACTCAATTAAATCTAGTTGATAGGTGTTGGTGTCCAAGACCATGAAAACTGGATAAAAGCAGTGCTCAGATTGAAGGAGTAAGATAAAAAAGATACTTTTCCACTTTAGTAATTTATTTTCTTGTTTGCATCTGTCTAAATTACCTAATTAAGGTCTTTATGGGGTCTTAAGCTGGATGTTAGTTAATTTTAGAGTAATTAAATAGAAAGTTACTTGAAGTTCTCATGAGATATCTCAGAAGCAGCACAAGAGCTGAGTAACTCATCAGTATTTATGAGTAACTTCATAGTATTTTTCCTGATTGAAGGTGAACTTAATGCAAAGACTGTGAAAGTCCATATTAAATGCTTAGAAGTTTACTCCTTCAATATTTTTGCATGTTGATTCATGGTGGTTTTTTTTAAAACATGTTATGTTACAAAGTACTTTTTGTTAAATTAGTTTTGAAATATTCATTTACATAAATGATCTCCTAGTGTTAGTGGTAGTGTACCGTTTAAAAAAAAAAATGAAGTATTTTGAGCAGACAGCGCGTGTCAGGTTCTCAGGAGATGTTGTTGGGTGCTTACCTTTGTATCTGGTATAAAAAAAAAAGTTTGTTCTTTTTTTGTTAAATCACTAAAACACAGGAATATAAGGGCAGGTTGATTCTTGACTTCAGCTAACTGTAAATCTTGTAAATCTAGTTCTTGTAAGAGTTTCCTGCTTTAGGGTAACAGGTCAGTGTTAAGAATGATACCGATGTATGATTGCAGGTGAAGCTGGTAGCTAGTCTTATTACTTGTTTTTATCACTGGTGCAATTTTTTTTTTCAGTCATTCTTGACTTAAATAACTGTTTAGTTTATAGTGGCCTTTCTTGATTGGATGAGGTATTTAAAGAGACAGAAACCATTTGGGCACTTTGGAATGTCTGAGAATTTGGACAGCAAGGCCTATTTAAATCTTGCTAAAATGTGCCTTATTTATAATAAATACATGGTAGTAGTGTAATGAGACTTCCTTCTTTCCATCCCCCAAACAGTCTTTGATTTCCTATAAAATAATGAGTCATGTCATCCTGAGCCCATCTTACAAATGATTGCTGAGTTTTCTGTTTATGTGGTTTTAGTTGTTAATTGTTCCCAATTAATTGCAGATGTTAATAACACATTCTTTGAGGCAAGGAGAAGGAATCCATTCTTTACGATAACTGAATTCCTATTTTGTAATTACTGAGAAGGATGAAATTTTGTCAAAAACGTGCTTTACTGTATGTATACATGAAAGCTGTCAAGCAGTGTTGGCTGTTTTCTGCTGTTTTGTTAACCCCCTCTTTCAGGGGAACATGAAAGGGGAAGGTAGCGTATTTTTTCAACTATTATTGTAAGGAGTGGTTCTTAACACGTTAGACTTTAGTACAGCAATGTATATTCACATCAGTTCTCTCATACAGTTCTTTTTGTGCCTTTTGGGTTTTTTTGTTTGTTTGTTTGTTTTTGTTTTTGGTGCTTGAAAACCAAAGCTTTATGTCAGTTAAGTAAGTTAACTTCCATTTTACAAAAATAGCATGATGCACAGACATTGCTAGGGTTTAGAGGAAAGCTATCCTTGTCTCCACAGTGTTTGCCGTTTCCTTTGTTCTATGGTTTATTTTATAACAGGACATTTTGAAAAACATTATCATTTTTGGAATTGCTGTAGGAAATAACTGGTTCAGAATGGAGCTATAGAGTGTTTCTGTTGTAGTAAAGTGTGTTATATGGTTGGATGTTTTTTTCTTCAGTAAAATAGACATTGGAATGCATGCGATATGTTAGGTCCTGAAATCAGTGTTAACATGGAACACCTCTTTTGTTTGCAGAAGTCTGAGTAGACAGTAATACTGGTAACTGAAAAGATGACTCTTTTCCCTTCCTCCCACGTTTTCAGTATTTTCATTTTTTCTTTAGTAGTTGAAAAACGTTGATTACCTGCATGGAAGCATGGCACTCTAATGGATGCAAAGAGATACTTATATATTTAATAAAAGTTAGATGTGCATTACTTGAATTAGAAGTAGTTGTGTATACTAAATTATCAACTTTGTTTTTAATGCGAGATAGATGCATTGTCAGACTGGGCTCTGTGTTCTTGATCGCGTTTTCTCCACTTTTGAGACCTGCTGCATTCTGGAATGATTAGTTTTACACTGCTGATTGGTGAGCTTGAAGGGGTAGGCTTCCAGAAGCAAATAAGTCTCTAATGGGGTAACAGTACTGCGTACATGTGAATTTCAAAGAGAAAAATACACAGTAATTCACTCTGGAGTGAATAGATCCATATTTTTTTCTTTCTTTCTTTTTGAAAGGTGCATTTAAGAGAACTCTACTTTTCACTTGTTCTTCATGGAAGTGCTTATTATATTTGTTCATTACTAAATTGTAAATGACTAGAACCATTCTAGCATGGCTTGATTATTTTTATGTTCCTTTTAAAACTAAGAATTGTCTTAATTTGCACAGCTGCATCTTCTATTTCAGAAGACACACTGGGAGCAAACAATTTCAGGCAGGATTCAAAACAAACTGGAATGGATTGCTCAATTAATGCAATGCTCCTTAATGTATGCAAATAATTTTCAAGCAGCTGATTTGATTGGAAATAGTAAAACTAAATGGTTATGAAGCACTTAAAACTGTTTTGAATCTTGAATATTTAATCATATTATACTTATTTTAAAACTGTTACATTTTATCTTTAGTTGTGAACTTTACAATGGTTTTATCAAAAATATAATATTTTCAATGGAGTTACCAGTAAAGTAAGTTAATATTTTTTCCTGTGTTGTCTTGATTTGTAGGTTTAGGTCCATCCATTTTTCAGTATTTGTTTGATAAATAAATTCATCATGTAAATTTCAAATGACCAAAACTTATACATGAGCATACATACACGTAAATACGTATATATGTGTGCGTGTGTATGTATATTATGTGCGGGGGGAAATGACCAAAGTTGGAAAAGACCTCTAAGATCATCCGGTCCAACTGTCCACCTATCACCAGTATTTCCCAATAAACCATGTTCCTGAGTACAGCATCTAAATGCTTCTTGAACACTGCCAGGTACAGTGACTCCACCACCTCTCTGGTCAGCCTGTTCCAGTGCCTGACCACTCTCTCTCAGAGAAGAATCATTTCCTAACATCCAACCTGAATCTGCCCTGGCACAACTTGAGGCCATTCCCTGTCGTCATATCACTAGTTACGTGGGAGAAGAGGCTGACTCCCACCTCACCATAACCTCCCTTCAGGTAGTTGTAGAGAGCAGTAAGGTCACCCCAACCCTCCTTCAGACTGAACAATCCCAGTTCCCTCAGCCCTTCTTCCTAAGTCCTGTGCTCTAGAATCCTTCTTACCCTTTTCTGGACATGCTCCAGGGCCTTTATGTCTTTATTGTAGTGAGGGGCCCAAAACTGAACACAGTATTCAAGGTGTTGTCTCACCAGTGTTGAGTACAGAGGGACAATCGCTTCCTTGCTCCTCCTGGCTGCATTGTTTCTGATACAAGCCAGGATACCATTGGCCGCCTTGGCCACATGAGCATACTGCTGGCTCATGTTCAACCAAGCACTGACCAATACCCCGAGGTCTGTTTCCTCTACACAGTCTTCCAGTCACTCTGCCTTAAGCCTGTAGCGTTGCCTGGAGTTATTGTGGCCGAAGTGCAGGACTCAGCACTTGGTCCTGTTGAACTTCATCCCATTGGCCTCAGCCCAGTGATCCAGCCTGTCCATATCCGTTCGTGGGGCCTTCCTACCTTCAGGCAGATTGACACTGCCTTCCAACTAGGTATCATCTGCAAACTTACTGAGGGTGTGCTCAGTGCCCTCATCCTGGTCATCAATAAAGATATTGAACAGAATGAGCCCCAGAACCAACCCCTGGAGAAAGCCACTCATGGCTGGTCACTAGCTGCATTTAACTTCATTTACTACCACTTGCTGGGCCCAGCCATCCAGCCAGTTCTTTACCCAGCAAAGAGGGTGTCTGTCCAAGCCATGAGCTGCCAGCTTCTCCAGGAAACAGTGTCAGCGGCTTTGGTGAAGTCTGAGTAGACTACATCAACAGCCTTTTCCTCATCCACCAAGCAGGTCAATCACAGGAGGAGATCAGGTTAGTCAAGGAGGTTCTGCGTAGCACTGTATTTCCAACATTTATCAGGGAAGTTGATGTCCTCTATGAGAACAAGTGCAGGTGATCCCACAGCTCCTGCCAGCTGCTCATAGAACACCTCGTCTGTATCTTCATCCTGGTTAGGCAGTCTATAACAGGCCTCCACCAGGATGTCTGCCTTGTTGGCCCTTCCCCTGGTCCTTACCTATAGAGACTCTACCTAACCATTCCCAGCCCCAAGCACTCTTTAACATAGAGAGCCATGCCACCACCCTTCCTTTCTTGCCTGTCCCTCCTAAAGAGCTTATAGCTGTCCATTGTAGCCCTCCAGTCATGGGAGCAATCCCACCGTGTTTTCGTAATTGGGAGCTACTGAGCTTATGGCTGTTACGTGAATTATTTGCTGTGTTTCGTGCTTTGGAAAAGAGTCAAAGATGGGGGAAGGGAATGTTTTGGGCTGTATGTATATGTATTGCCTAAGGGGGGCCCAGGGCCGTAAGATTTTCTCTGTGATTTTTTTTTCCATATTTTATTTTTCTTTTGAGCTATTAAAGACAGGTTCCGTCATGATTTACCTCTAAAACAAACTTTGCTGATGAAATGTTTGTGCAAATTACTCTGTAGCAGATTTTTTGTACCCTTTTATTCTGAGATAAATCAACTATGACATTTTAAATTTGAGGATATTTTCTACCATATGTACCAATTGAAACCATATAGCTAATAATAATTATTTTGAGCACAACTGGCCTCATTACTTTTGACTGTAACATCTGTTCTTTGAGGTCATTTCTGATCGCAGACTAGAAAATTGCATACATGTTTGAAGAAGTCCTCCAGTGGTAGCTTTGTTTTGTGTGGAGTGGTTTTTTTGTTGTTTTTGTTGCTGTTGTTTGTATGGTTGTCTTTTTTTAACTGACTGTACTGAGTGTGAGAAACAAAGGCAGCCATTTCAGACTTCATTTTTGGTTAATGCCATTCCCTGAAGGATGGAAAGGAATATGCTAGTGGCTTTTCTTGTTTGTTTGCCATGTTACACTCCCATATAAAAATAAATAATAACAGAAAAGCCACCACCTTTTGGAAGCATTTAAAATGGTCACTGCTAGTTTTCAGGATGGGTAAGGCTGCTTTGGCTGCAGTGCACAGATGTTGCTGCAGCTGATCTGGGGCTTAGCAAGTCCTCTCATTAAAGAACAAGAGAATTATAATTTAATTCATGTGTTTCTGAATACTAAACGAACAGCTCCTCCCCTACAGGAAAGTATTCTGCATTTGAAAACTAGCTCTGTCATAACTAGCTGTGTACATGCTGTGACATGCAACAAGGAGTGGAAAGGAACATAAAACCAAGGGAGTGTGGCTGACTTTGCAGAGAATATTCTGGAAGTGGGGTGGTGCCTCCCCCAGACAGCAGCTGGAGAGCTCATCCTCAGGGCTGGCTGCAAGCTCTGGCCTGGATTTCCCTGAGCTAGGAAATAAAATGAGTTACAGCTCTTGTTTTAACTAGTACCGCTTTCTGTGTTAAGAACTGTACTATTACGCTGGTATTAGTGTACAGAGCTGTAGAGCTGGGGTGGGAGATGGGGTAACAGCTGTTTGTAAGGAATGCAAAGGGCAGGGGGGGAGGGTTGGGTTTGTGCTTTTTTAAAAGCAGAATTGGTGGCCTTTATTTTCCATTTCTGAACATGTTCATCTGATGACTCATTCTGCAAATGACAAAAGCATCACTGAAGTATGTATTCAGCACAGTGCTTAAATGTGCTAACATACATACATCTATCTGAAAGTAACATAAATCAAAAGATGCATGTGAAATAATGACCGAGTCCTATCGCATCACTTAAATGGTTAACGATTGTCATTCTACTGTGACTGTCATTCTGGAGAAATTATACTATTTGCCTTGCACGTCTGTTGGATACAACTTCTGAGCTTGAATTATAACAACTAGTGAAAAATAATTTGCATTATTAAATACTCTCAGACCCAAAATCAATATATTTGTGACAGTGCAATAAGTAAACTGTATTATTAAATAACTTAGAACCAGCTCTACATTAAATTGCACTTCCACAGTGGAAAGGGGACATTAAAAGTAATCCAGCTATATATATCCCTGATATTGTTAACATTTTAAAGAAAAGTAGCGTAGAGAGTAACAAGAGGTCAGGACTGCAAAGTAGGCTTCTCTGATGCTGAGGTGGCTATGCTTTTGCCTGACTGGAATTGGCAAGCACCTCTGCCTCCATCTCTTGTCTTTCTGTGTTCTGCTAGATGGTGAAATAGCATACCTAAAACAGTGCTGCAAGATGTGTAGCGCAGCGTTATTGCAGGTTTAACTTTTTTTTCAGGGTTCACAAGTTCATGCTTATATGTAGCGTAGTAAATAGTATATTTACTTGCCTTGAGTTGTGTCATACCCTATGGGATTCTCATAAGGCTGCAAATGGGGAGGACTGGGGAAAGGTACTGCACAACTATTCACCCTTTATATAAACAGATTTAATGGTAAGCAAAGCCTGGTTTATTTTTTCTCCATCAAAATACATTGACTGTTGGAATAGGCATTTGTAAAATATCATTTATTTGTGAATATTACAGGGCTTTGACTGTGATATGGGTTGTCGAATGGCAACTGGAAGAAAAAGCAAGAATTAAAAAATTAACTATTTGAAGTCAGAGTGAGGCTAATATCTGAGCTTCTCTCTTTACCTGTCACTATATCCTTTTAGGTACTTGGAAAAAAACAAAGCCCACAGCTCTACCTACATGATGAGGACAGAAGGGAGGAGGGAAAAGAAGGAAATAGTAAATTAAACAAAATGGCCAAATGTTACCTGTCGCCAGTAGGTTAAAAATGGAGTTGCTCTAATTTGGAGCTGATATTTATACTGGGAGGCTGGAAATATCAGTTATGTAATAGCTGATGGTATGAGCATTGAGCATACACATTTATTCAGTGTTACTTAAATTATTACAGAATGCTTACTAAAATTATTCTGAACAGTACTGTGTTCAACATTACTGCTTCAAGGTGGCATTTCTTTTGTGGAGACCATTGGCAGTTTTAATTTATATAAACAGTAGGAGCCACACTTTTGACAGGGATCTGGATTATTAGTAAGCGGATAGGTAGCTATATATTCTAGAACCTGTAGTTGTCTCAGGGGTGTGGGGGTGGGGAGCTTTGCTTGGCAAAATTCTGCTGCAATTTCGTCTTGAAATGAGGCCCCCTTTATGTAAATTTTTACTGGCGCCAGCTAGCTGTAACTGCAGTCTGGCTCAGCCTCGGCAGCGAGTAACATGTGTCATGGACTTGCCTCTGCATGGATTACAGGAGCATTCTGGTGCCTGAGTAGGAAGAGCCACGCTGATGAATTCGAAAAGGATGTACAAGAGAACCTAGGTGTGGTTAGATTGCTGATGTCTGAAAACATGGATGATTTTTTCTGCCTGCTTCTTTATTTTAAGTATACAGCTTCTGCTGAGCTGTAATAAATTTATGCTTGTTGATACTACTGTGTGGTATGTGGGAGGTACCTCACTGCACATAGTTGCTGCAGTGCTAATAGTTGGCAACGCAGAAGGCAGCACAAAGAGTTCCGGCTGTGGACACTTGCAGTTGCAACATTCACTTGGAGGCTGTGGCATGCTCACTGAGCTGCAGTGACACGTTGATTCACTTGTGTGGATAAGTGGCAGTTCCAGCATGCTTTAACAAGCGGATGTAGGCTACTAGCAGAGAGATACAATAGCATAGCTCAGTCTGGATAGAAAATAATACTCATGCTGCTATATAAATAAAATAAGATCTTAGTATCAAGATGGCTGACCTGGAAGTCTACTTGTAGCTCTTGTTTCTTATGCAAATGAGCTAAATGTCAGTGGCTTATTCAGAGGAGGAAGTTCATTTTGCACGTGTCAAGTTCTCCACAGGTAAGAGGAGCTACCGATTTTCTGCATTAATGTTTCAGAGGCCTTTGAAGCTATTTTTCCACCTAGGTGCCCATCCCCCACGTTGGCAAAATGCCAATTTTATTACATTTAAATCAGGAATTCTTCTGTGAAGCCTGGAAGTCAGTTGTTCTTACTGTAGTTAATTTTGGGTCACTGTCATTAGAGAGAATGTTAACTAAGAATTATTGTAAAATGTTTGCATAAGTTAAACTGAAGACTTTTAAAAACAATAAAATTTCTAGGAAGTACTTTTTTGCTGTTGCTATTGCTGTTGTTTGCTTGGTTCCAGCCCCTACTGTCTCACTACTGTTCTGTCTCCGTAGTGACACCAGTTGATGCACACAGAGCCATAGCCCTACTGTGAGCCTACCCCTGAACAGGGTATAGAATTAAGAAGGTTAAATTAAAGGAATCTTTAGATCTTTTGACCGCTAGATCTTAGCGGTCTTTAGTGATTCTATGAATGTATCAATGATGTGGGTTTCTTTGTTTGTTTGTTTTCTGTGGGGGGGTTGGGGGAGGGGAGGGATTTTTGGCTTCATGGTCTGAAATGGTCTTAAACCACTCGTGGTTTAATTATCATCTTTTTGAGGCGGTAAAGCTGATCAAAACACAGGATGCTGAACTGACATTTATCTTGCAGTATAAATGCACATTCACAAGTGTTCTTATGTGAATTTTAAAAAGATGTATTTATAAATAGCAAACGGTCAAAATATGATATTTATCTGATCTTCCCCCTCAGAAGACAATAAGCTCATGCTAAAACAGCAAATTTTAACTAAATGGCAATACTATAAATTTCTTAAAGTACTGCGCTATGCTTAGGCATGCAGTGCATGAAAACACTGCATTGAACGGATGTGCCAGTTCTGCATAAATGCATTGTTTCCATTTTACAATTAAAAACTTGACAGGATGGGAGACAGGAAAGGGGAGAAGGTAGAAGAAACTAGCTCAATTTGGAAAGCCTCTGAGGTAAGGATGCATTGGAGATGCATGAAGAGGCCAAAAAAAATATGGAAAAAGTTGATTGCTTAAAGGTAGATGGCAGCTTAGGATAAGGATATGGAAGTGACAGTAGGCAGTGGGGTGGTCCAGTTGGAAAAATGTGATTAGTTAAAGGGAGTGAAAAGTAGAGGGGCGAAGTAGGCAGGCAGACTATCTGAACTTGAAATGAGGCACTGATAGAGACCAAAACTGCTAGAACTGTTCCGAAGTTGACTGTGAATTAAGGCCAAGAGAGTTGTGTGTGCTAGGAAGGAGCTACAGCTGGCTGATATTGAGAAGAATTTAACAATAATAGAAAAAGATACACGTCTGTGTTGATATAACAACATAAAACAAACACTGCATGCCAACAACTTGTGCCAGATGATTTTTTTCCTTGTATCCAATTTCATTTTAAATCCTTAATACTTATTTTTTTAGTGAGAGAGAGAAAAAAAAAGTGGTGGATTTTCTCAAGTTCCCAAATTATAGTTAACCATTATTGAGGTTGTCCATGAAGGGCAAATTCTGTTAAAATCTGACTGGATTTCATTTTGGTGTGAAAGAAACAATTCAAGCGCCTTTGCTTTTTTTCTCCCTCCCAACCCCCACCCCCAACATGCAAAGCGTAAGTGTGAGAATAATAGAGAAAAATGACATTGAGTTGGACATGAACAAATGTAGGAAACTGATTATTTGAGAGGAAAACTGTGATTAATAAGGCAAACAGGCAAAGTAGATGTCATGTAGGTGACAATGGTAGTGCAATTTCTAGCAAAATTGAAAAGGCAGAATATTACAGTAAATATTTTTATTTGTTTTTTTTAGGTAGAAGGGATATGATACGTTGTGTTATTTTGCAGGTGATTCAGGTACTTAATCTAGACATTACAAGAATGATACCAAAGAGTTTGTGATAGACTTTCTTAAACAAAAGTTACCAACAGGTATTTGTAATCTGCACTAGGGAGTTCTGAAAGAATTGGCTGAAAATACTTCACACCTGAGATGTCACCCCACCCACATCTATAAGACTGCTAGCTTTTGGGAGGGGGGGGAAGGGCAGAAGGGATGGGGAAGAAGTCAGAAAAGATAATCTGAATAACTGTTCAGGCTAATATCAAGGCGGGGGGGGAGGGCGGGTGAGGTGAGAAGTGATGGATTCAGTAAATGTGGAAGAATATTAACAGAATTATGGCAGAAGTGCTTTAATGGATATAAAATTTTATCTGAAAAAAAAACATCAAAAATGAATTTTTGTTGCTTGGCATTAATGCCTACTGTGTGTAATGCAGTTATGCCTTGGTATAAAACCTTCTTCATCGGCAAAACAAAAAAAAAAAAAAAAGCACATATATCAGGTAAATTGAATGCCTTTCTAAAAGTTTGTGGGAGTGGGAGAATGACAACGTTGGTACTGGAGGAAGCATGATCCAAGTGAGGATTCTTTTCTTACAGGAAAGCGGGGGAGGGACTTTTTATAAGGACATGTAGCAACAGGACAAGGGGAAATGGTTTTTAACTGGAAGAGGGTAGATTTAGATTGGGTATTTGGAATAAATTCTTCACTGTGAGAGTGGTGAGACACTCAAAGAGGTTGCTCAGGGAGGTTGTGGATGCTCCCTCCCCCGAAGCACTCAAGGCTAGGCTGGATGGGGCTTTGAGCAACTGGGTCTAGAGGGAGGTGTCCCTGCCTATAGCAGGGGGACTGGAGCTAGATGATCTTAAAGGCCCCTTCCAACCCAAAGCGTTCTATGATTCTGTGACTGGTACTGTGAAGTTCACCATCTACAAATTAATAGAAAAGAATCACCAGTGAGGCCCATTCAGTCTGTTGTATAGCAAAATCCAAATTCTGTATTGGTAGTTTGTAAATGTATCTATCTGTTTAACAAGAAACTGTATTCTGGGATTAACTAGGGGTCATAGAGACACTCCCTTCGCCCTCTCCCTGCCACCCCCCCTCCCCCCCCCCCCAAAAAAAAAAAAAAAAAAAAAAAAAGAGCCAAAATCCCAAGTGTAGAGCTAATGTAGAGGGGCTGAAATTTTGAAGAATACAGAGTAAGAGTAAGAAAGTAATATATTTTACTCTCTTAAGCTGCCTTGGATGTACTGATGATATGAAGTCCATGTCAGCACAGGTTACGGTCTTGACCATAGGGTTTTAGTAATGTTAAAAATATGTATATCAGGAAAACACATGAAAATTACTCTGCTTAGAGAACATAGAATATTTCGTTTGCTCCGAAATAATGTCTGTTTATTTCCATGAAAACAACACAGTAACACTATTTGATTGAGCAAATTCTCAGCTACAAAACAGTATTTTTCAATGTAGTCACCACCACTAGCTATACATTTTTGCCAGTGATTAACAAGAACCTGCAATGCTGTACTTGTAAAAATTTGCACTAATGGAAGTGACCCTACTGATTCACAGTTGCTATAACAGTGTCGTTGCTAGGAAAATGTTCCCCACACAGTCCAGTGTTTACTGACCGGAACAAATGGAGGTCAGAATGCTCCAAATCCGGACTGTAGGGTGGCCATGGTAGCACAGTCCAGCCAAGATTGGCAGTGTGTTTCACAATCTTAAAGTGGTCTGGGGCTGGTTGCAAGAGAAAGATTGAGCCTCCAGCTTAGTGGTCAGAATTGATGATTTGTCTTCGTTCCAGGAAATCCAGAAGGACCACCCCTTTCCTATCCCAAAAGTCAGTGCACATCACTTTACCTGCTGAAGGCTGCATCTTGAACTTGTTCTTCGATGGGGAATTCACATCTCACCGTTCCATGGACTCGTTTCGCCTCTGGCTAGTGGTGGTGACACCAAATCTAGTCACCAGAAATTATGTCAATCTAGTGAACTGTCACCGTCAGCCTCATATTGGTTCTGACAAACTTGCATACAGTATTCCTTCTGTTCCTGTGAGCGTCTGTAAGACACAGCTTTGCAGTATTCCAACACTGCCACCATTGAAACATAAAGCTGTTTCAGTCTTTCCAGTGCACTGAAGCCAATAGGCTGTTAGTACGCTGTTCCTTGGTCATAATTTATGAATTCGTGAGGATGAACTGATTGAGGTATTCTTCGTTTTGTGGTGTGGCAGCTGTTCATGGTCATCTGAAATGTGGTTTGTCTTTCATGTTACTGTTGACATTGCTGAAAAGCACTGTGCACTGCACTACTGTGCTCACATGCACTGTTTGATCTCCATAAATGTTAAACAAGTGTTGGTCAGTCTCAGTGGGTGCCAATTTTTTCTGCATGGACAAGTTCAGTGACACACCTTTGCTCATACACACTTCCACATCAGACACCATTTTGTTAGACCACCTCTCTGCTGCCATCTGTCACATGGCAACAAAATGAAATGCAATACTGTTGAAAAGATAAAGCCTCTACTGCCATACCACCACCATCTGCCTCTGACATCCTAGGCCAACATAATAAAATAGAAGGTATTATTTTCAAAGCAATTCTAGAATAATTTAGGTTGGAGTGAATCTCTAATCTGGCATCTTCAAAGGATGGTAATCTTAAAATTAGATGAGATTACTTCAGGGTTTGTCAATATAAGGTCTGAAAATCTGCGAGAGTGAAGGTTCCGCAGCCTCTCCAGACAAACTGTTTCAGTGTTTGACCACCCTCGTTGCAAATAATGATTCTCTGCGTCTATCTGGGATTTCCACTGTTGCAGGCTCTATCTGTTGTCAGTGTGCTGTGAATCTCTGAAGACTGTGGATTTTGTCTTTATAAATGCCAATTTGCCTATTGAAGAGAGAATTAGTTCTCTTTTAGCAGTCTAATTTTCATGCTACACAAATTCAGCTCCCTAGTTTAACCTTATTTTCCATGTTCTCCAGTCCTTAACCATCTTGGTGCTCCTCCGGTTTTTCATTATCAGTTGTGTTAGGGGTTTCCTTCCTCCAAGAAAGACATTCCCTTGATTTGAAGACAGACTTAATAGGATTGCTAACTTATGGCGCTTAGGTGACATACGGCTTTGAAGCCTCTAATATGTGACTTGATTGCTCTGGCAACTCTGTATCTGGGTTATGTAGGATGGTGCTGGCGTGACACCTTTCAAATAGTCGAAATTTTTCATTACTGTATGAGTGTAAGGTTCTCCAGTTGGAACCCTTACAACATGTTACTAGCCTGACTGAGACCTGGCTACCTATTTAACCAAACCTTGCCCTGCTAATGTGGTACTTCCCAAGCTAGCTGCAAAGTGAAAAAGCTGTAGTATTGCATCTACTTTCTTTTATTGGGCAGGATAAGTCATGTAACATAGATGCCACCACAAGGGCAACATGTGTATTCCAAGAAGCTTTGCTGACAATCTAAGGCAAATCTGGTAAAAATAAAACAATTCTCCAGTCTAGGAGACAAACAGTCAACTCAGGAATGGAGGAGGCATTGCAAAACCACTTCAGAGTCTGTTCATCTGTCACAGAAAATCCAGCTATCGTAGAAACTCTCCAGTTAAAACTTAACTCTAGTACCACTTAAACTAGATGATACAGGCTCTCAGTTGGTTTGAACATGCCATAACTATTTCTAATTTATTAAGAGATGAACTTCCTTTAGGGAAAGGCTTTGTTTCTGACAGAAAAATGATTTTATCCAACACAAAATTAGCATTCATTTAGCAAGGGTTTTGGAACAACAGCCTGTGGAATAATGAAAGCACTTCAACATCTACAAAACTGGTAAAAGACTGATTAATACTTGAGCAGACGAGCTAAAAGTATTTCTCTCCTAGTAGGTAGTGTCATTTGCATGTATGCAGAATTCTGAGTGGTTTTTAATCTTTATCACAGGGATGTGTTTATTTATGTAAATCTTAAGTCTGCTAATGAACACTATGCATTCCTGACATATTAATCCCTGTTTACTGTTTACTTTCCCTATAGGAAGATGGAAGCACTTTGGTGATTGGTACTCCACTTAAAATAAAACAGAAAACAAACTTTTCTTCCCAAATAGCTGTGGTAGTTAATTATTCTGTTCTAGTGCAACGTATGTAGTACTTTGAAAATTATTGGTAGCATTGTATTTTTACCCACTAAAGGCCCTCTGTGATGGTGCTGTAGCCCCTGCATCTTTTGAGAATACTGTTAGCAGCAGCCTTCTTTTGGAGAACTGTGCATCTTGAGAAAATGATGGAAATGTTCAGGGTTCGCTTAATATTTAAAAATATATATATCAGTACTTGTGCTTAAATTTCTAATTTCAGTCAGTTCTGAATTATAAAGTCAGCTTAGAATGGTTTGATTTTTAAAAGGAAACCATTTGGGCATCCCCTACATGTGTCATGATGGTAAAGAAGGCTGTTCCAGACAAAATTTTTGCATAAGGACTGTGTTCTCATTGTTGTGAACCCATGTCAGTACTATGAACTTGAACACACAACACTCCTGTGTAAAGCTGTGGAGCTGGCACTTTGAAAAGGTAGCATAAATGGTCTAGGTCTACCCAAAAACACAACAAAAAGATATTACTCTAAAATTACAAGGTATCTGTAAGATGAACAGACAACTTGTATACAAAAAAGGCAACAAATGCTTCCCAGACTTCTTACACATCATGCTGTGCCATATGACTAGTCAAATGCTTATACAGAAATATGTCTCACTATATTATCAACAGATTTAACTAAACCCTTCACCTGGGTGGTAATTTTTAGAGAGAAGGTTCCTATTGGCACCAAGCCAAGATACAAAGAAAGATACTTTCAAATCTTTTTTTTTTTTTGCAGTGCAGTTTAAGACCTAAGAAATATTTTCTTTTTATATAGAACATTTTCAAGCTAATGGCAACTTATAGGTGAATTTCTAATATTCTTCTGCATTTAAGAGTAGATTGTCATGTTATGACAAATAATGATAATGCTGTGTATTTTGTAAATGGTGAAAAGAAGCTTGTCTTCTACTATCCATCAAGCAGATGTTTTATTTCATGAATCGTTATTACTGTTCATAAAATCACTTGTTTGGGTGAACAGTCATCAGGTAGAAAGAAAAAATGTTAGATAACTGGAGTTGGAAGTACAGTATTCCAAACAAGTCGTTTCTCAACGTTAGTCAATAGGTGAACTGATTTCTATTTTGTTTATTTTCCGTAGAAATTCTATGAAATTCTTTTAATCCTGTTTTGGAAAGGTAGGGGATATTAACACATTCAGAATCTTAATAGAAAGTCATTTTCTAAGCTTTTGTGAGCTATTGTTGTGGAAATTAAACAGAACAAACATAGTGGTGAAATTCATTGTCTACATAATCTGGACTTTCCACTTGAGACCCTAGCCCAGGCTTCCAAGAAGATGAACATACTTTCCAAGTAGTAGGTTGTTTTGAAGTTGTTCTGGATTTTTGAAGTTGTTCTGGATTTTAAGACAACGAAGTAAGGTCTGTATCTTTTTTGAGCTTGAAATATATTGTCCTCTTGAAGAAGATGTAGTGCTTAAGCTGTCTTCTCAATAAATGGTTCATTTGCTTTGATACTAGAAAACGTGTTACCAGATCTGTCAGTTTTGCCTTCTGACTAACTGGAGGATTGTGTTGCTTCTTTCCCTCCCCTAAGAAAACACAAGAGATAAGACTTTTTTGGTTCACTCAATCAGAAATTGTGACTCTTTTGCAATAGTTTACAGGGAAAAGGAAAAAAAAAATAATCACTGTATTCTTGACTGTGAAAGTCAAGAAAAGCAGGCAGTTGATACAGTGATTTGACATGGCTGAATGGTTGGTTGATAAGTAGTGGAGTTGAAATGGAAATTAGATCATCTCCAGCACAAGTCTGGTACATTGTTCAGTATCTTGTGATAGGAATAATGGCAGATCATGAAGGAAGATTTATAGGAGTTGGACTCGATGATCCTCCTAGGTCCCTTCCAACTCAGGGTATTCTATGATTCTATGTGTCTTTGTGCACACAAACATAAACAGTGAATAGGAAAGGAAGATTTAGAGCAATTGCAGAGTTTGGTTTTAATTGTGGGGAACTTGTTTGTTTGTTTGTTTAATTATTAGTATTTTTTTTTTATTTCCTTCTCATTCCCTCCTCTTTCCTTCGGCCAAAGACATGTGCATGTTGTCCTGCTGGTGAAGAGGCAGAGCTTGCATTGAATCTCCAGTTGTCCCATATGGTGTAGAGAATTTGTTGCTACTATATTCTCATTCTGAAGTCTGTTTTGTTCACTCCTTTCTTCTCATTCAGTGCATTTTTGTTTTTAGAGGTGGGTGCATATTTGCTAGCGAAGTTCTGCTTTTGTTGTGTGGAAATTTTGGAATCTCCAGGCTTTTGGCCTTCACCATACCTGGATCTGATGTCTGTCTTCATGCATCCTCACTGACTGTCAGATGTTGAGAATATGTCTGACTACTCAGCTGAATTCAGTATTATATACACACTGTGTGCTTCTTCTCACCTTCAATCCACTGCCTGAATAACCAGAAATATTATGTACTTTGCAGCATATTTGTGACTTCAATAGAGTTAAATAGCATACAGTGATTTACAGTACACGATGAACCACAGATTCTTCAAGAATCTGATCATTTTGACTTAATTTTTGGTGAGGTTGTCTCTCTGCCAAGTCCAGTTTTGATTCTCTCTTCAGGAATTAAAGATTAGAAGGGAAGGAAGCCAGAGAAACAAAACAATTCTTAGTGCCAACTATTTCTTAGTTTTAAGATTCTGTTCTTGGCATGAGAAATCCTTACTTTCTGTAGTCCTTCTGCAACATCCTAACTATCCACTTACCCACGTGACTTTGAGGCAGAGAAATGGATCACACCAATACAGTCTCTTGATATCTACCTGTCTTAAGACGCAGAACCATTGAATCACCAAGGTTGTAAAAGACCTCCAAGGCATCCAGTCCAACCATCCACCTATCACAATATTTCCTCAGTTACATCCTATTACATGTTCTAGGATGGTCAGACTAATAACATGCATCGCTCCCTAGCAGATGTTATGGAAAGGATTACGAGATGCTACTTCAGATGCAGAGAAATCGATGGCTTGCTTACTACATGAGAGAGAAACCACTTTGGCCTGTATTATTCTGTTCAGTAATTACTGGTGGCACCTTCCTCGGTTAAAATCAGAATCAGCCATGCATTACAAAGATATGCATTTGTATAGCAAGCTTATGAAGACGTTTCCTTACCTGAAGTAATGCTGATGTGTAGATGATGGGGCAGTCTAGCCAAGACTGGCAATGTGCTTCACAGTCTTCAAACTGATACAAGACCTGGCATTATTGCATTGCAAGAGAAAGGCTGACCTCTCTGGCCTCAGTCTTGGAAGTTCAAGTGTAGTCAGGGTTGCGCTGTAATAGTCAGAGTTGAGGAATTTTTTGTTCCAGGAAATCCAATAGGATCACCTCTTTCCTGATCCCAGAAGACAAGACATATCACTTTACTCTCTAAAGGCTGCATCTTAAACTTCTTCAACAGGGAATTTATATGTTCCCACTTCATGGGCTGCCATTTTGACTCCAATCACAGTGATGATGCCATGTCTGGTCACTGATAATGATGCAGTCCAGGAAACTGTCACCGTCAGCCTTGTTTTGGTTCTGGCAAGCTAACATACAGTGTTCCCGTGTGAGCATTTGCAGGACCTACCTGGCACAAACTTCACTGCTGTTGTTTCCAGCATATTGAAGCCAGTATTTAGCTCTGTATGCCATTCCCTGGTTGTAATCCACTGGTTTGTGCAGATGAGCTGATTGAGACACTCCTACTTTTGTGGTGTGAGATCTGTGCAGGGCCATCTGGAACATAGCTTGTCTTTCCTATTGCTGTTGCTGCTGCCAAAACACACATTCCACCACCTCACCGTGCTGCTTGGTTGTCCACTGTTTGGTCTCCATAAATGTTCAGCAAGTGATGATGAATGCTAATGGGTGCCATTTTTTCTGCATGGAGGAATTCAGTTCCACACTTCTGGTTCATATACACTCCCATGTCAGATGCCATTTTGTTAGATTGCCCCTTTCTCTGCTGCCATATGTCACACAGCAACAACATGTAATATTGGCAGGAAGGTTTAACCTCTACTGCCATACCACCACCATCCACGTCTGGTACTGTGGCCCAATACAATAAAATAGGAGGCATTACTTTCTGAGTAGCCCTTGTTCTTTGAGTTATAGACTATTTCCATATCACTTTCAAAGGTGTACTTCTAGTATTTTGTATCAACATTGCTAAAGCGTCCTTTTAACTTGCTGGTTCTAGCTACGTTTTCTTAGTCTTTGCTACCATGTTCATTATGTTGATGCAGCAAGAGGCTGGATCAGAAAACTGGTCTGAAGGGTGAGCTGACAAGAAAGGGATGGGGAAAAAAATGTAAGGGGAAGGGAGTACATATTGCTGTGTTTCACAGATCTCTACTAACACAGAAATGACAGAGGGTAGAAATGAGGGGCTGAAGAACATGGGTCTAGGATTTGTAACTGGAAAAAAATGTACAGGGATCCTTTACTTTCAGTGTCAACTGAATCCCATAGTTATGTACAACAATTTTAATGGTTTTAGAGGAGAGAGAATATTTTAAAAGGATAAGAAAATATGAAAACTGTGTAGGGATGGGGTCAGGAAGGCCAAGACCCAACTGGAACTGGACTTGGTAAGGGCTTCAAAGAAGAATAAGAAAGGCTTTGACAGATACATCAACAAGAAAAGGAAAGTCCAGAAAGGTGTACTCTCCCTAGTGAGAAATACAAACAGTCAGTACAGTGGACAAGGAGAAGACTGAGATATTCAACTTGTTTGCTTCTGTCTTCACTAGTGACTGCTCTTCACACACTTGAGCAGATGGTTCAGAAGGTGGGAACTGGGGGAGCACTGTCCCCCAGTATGTAAGTGAATATCAGAATCACAACCACCTGAGGAACTCAAACATCTGTAAGTTTGTGGGTCCCAATGAGATGCATCCCAGATTCCTGAGGGAACTGGCTGATGTAATCGCCAAGCCACTCTCATTGATATTTGAAAACTCAACTCATGGCAGTGAGGTGGACTCCCTGGTGACTGGAAAAAAGGCAAGGTCACACTCATTTTTAAGAAGAGTAGAAAGGATGGCCCAGAGAACTACAGACATGTCAGCATTGCCTTCTGAGGAAGATCATGGAGCTTGGACCATGGAGATCCTCCAGAATGCTAAGACATGCTAAAACATATGAAAGAAAGGGAGGTGATACGGGATAACCACAAGTGCTTCACCAAGGGCAGGTCCTGCCTGACCAACCTAGTGTCTTTTATGATGGCGTAACTGCATACATGGACAAGGGAAGAACCACTGATGTCATCCATCTGGGCTCCAGTAAGGCCTTTGACATGGTCCCATGTAATGTCCTCCTCTCCAAATTGGAAAGATCCAGATTTGACAAGTGGACTGTTCAACGGATGAAAAACTGGCTATGAGATCATACCCAGAAAGTGGTGGTCAACGTTCTGTACTGGTACTAATGTCGTTTAATATCTTCATCGGTGATGTCGACCATTGGATCAAGTGCACCTTCAGCAAGTTTGCAGATGGCACCAAGCTGTCTGGTGCAGTCAACACAACTGAGGGATGGGATATCAATAGAGAGACCTAAGCACGCTTGAGCAGTGGGCCTTGGTGAACTCATGAGTGAACTCATGAGGCAAAGACAAGTAGAAGATTTGCAACTGGGTCATGGCAAACCCCATTATCAATACAGGCTTGAGGATGTAAGGATGGAGTACAGCCCTGTCAAAAAAGACTTGGGGGTACTGGTGGAAAGCTGAAAATGAGCCAGTAGTATGCCCTCACATCTCAGAAAGCCAATTGTATCTTGGGTTGCATCAAAAGGAGAGTGGTGATCAGGGAGAGGGGAGTGATCCTGTCCCCCTGCTCTGCACTGGTGAGACCTCACTGGAGTACTCTGTCCAGACGTGGAGTCCTCAGTGCAGGAGAGACATGGACATCTTGGAGCGTGTTCAGAGAAGAGCCACAGAAATGATCCAAGGGATGGACCATCTCCCTAAGAGGACCGGCTGAGAGCTGGCACTGTTCAGCATGAAGAAAAGGCTCCGGGGAGAAATGATAGCAGCCTTTCAGCATCTAGACAGGGACTGTAAGAAGGAAGGGGACAGACACTTTAGCAGTCTGTTGTGACAGGGCAAGAGGAAATGGTTTCCAACTAAAAGAGGGGAGACTTAGGTTGGATATAGTCTCTCTTTTTTTTTTTTTTTTTTACAGTAAGGGTATGGAAGCACTAGAGTAGGTGGTCCAGAGAGGAGGCGAAAGCCTCATCCACGAAGACATTCACAATCAGGCTGGAGGGGCTCTGAGCAACGTGATTTAATTGTAGGTCTCCCTGTTCATTGCAGGAGAGCTGGACTAGGTGACTTCTAAATGTCCCTTCCAACTCAAATGATTCAACGAAAATGAAAAATATTTTCCAGGACATTAAATCCTTTTTGCTTGAAGTTTTGCTTTTGGTTTCGTGGGGTTTGAATTCTAAGAATATTTCTTACTGATTTGGAAACAATTTCTTTTTATGTTGACTTAGTAGAAATTTATGTCTCCATAAAACGTAAAAATGAGAAAGATAGGTAAATGCGTAGAAGTCATGTCATAGTCTGAGTTGGTTTTTTGTCGTGCTTTTGTTTAGTCTATCTAAACACCCTTGTATTTTTTTCCAAGTTGAATGTCTGCTAAAATGCTTTCCTGCTTTAGGTCTCTTCCTTTTTGTTTTCTCAGCACACTCAAACACAACACAGAACACAGCCACAGAAGAAGAGACAAACTAAATTTTATTTTTTCTTAAATTTGAACATATGGATGGTCTCTTTTCCCCTGGAGAAATATCAATTCATCTCAAGGAGTTCAATCTGGAGCAAGATATTCTGCCTTTTTAAGGAAGATAGCCAAGAAATGCTGGGAGATCCCTCTGTTGGAAAAACCTTTTCCACTTAAAAGAAACATTTTTTCTTTATATGAGCAGGAGTTGAACCAACTGCTCTCCTCCTGAAGCCACCATGGCAGTGAGGCATTGCCACCACAGTGCTGAGACAGAGTAAGAGGATATAGAAAGGGTTCATTGCTCACTGTTCATCAGCCTTGTGTACTTTCAAAGTGAACTATATCTGTGTCATGCCAGCAATGTCAGCAGTATTTCCTGGAGAAAGAAACCTAGTGGCAGGTTTTGGATTTCATGGTTGTTTAGAGTCTGGTTGAGTACGCTCTTAATGTAACGGAGGACCTCCAGCAAATAAAGCAGAAGTGTCCAGGAAACCCCTTGTGAAATCAGTATTTCAAATATGAATAAAACACTCAAGTTGAAAATAAAGAAGCAAACAACTACTTCAGAGAATAAACCCAGAGTCTTGCCATACAGGGATTTCTACCCCAAATGTTGCCCTACATATTAAGGAGAATCAGGAAAGATTGAATTTTTACCTTGGGTGAATAAAAAAACGTGCATCCTTAGCAAAAAGGGTACACAACTGGATTGTCCGTTTCATGACCTACTCTGCGATGAAGAATGAAAAGATCCATCAGGGTTCTAGCTGAAATTCAAAGAAGGAAGAACAGCAGAGAAAGCAGCTTTCTGTCATTCTTATGTGAGAATTTTGCTAAAACATGCAAAGCAGAATCCTTTTCTCTTGCTTAATAGTTTGGAGAGAATATCCTATACTGTCCATCAGAAAGCATATCAATATCTGCAACTTTTGATGTAGTTCTAGAGAGAAAAGAGACAGGAACAATACCGCTCTTCTGACAGGTATGTCTTCTTCCCTCTCACACCCATGGCTATTCAGTATCCAAAAAAACCCCAAACAAAAAGCCCATCATATGGAAATCACTTTAAAAAAAAAAAAAAAAAAAAAAAAAAAAGAAAAGAAAGAAAGAAAGAAAAAAGAAAAAGAACCTACCAAATTTTAGGTAGAATCCTTCTTTAGTCATATCACTCTTTTTAGAACGAGAACTTCATAGTTAGGCTGAAAGTTTCTTTTAGGCGTAACTGAAAGACTGCTGGTGTTATACAGTTGACCTAAAATTATATTCTGATATGCTGATAAATTAATAAAGCTTGTTGCCAAACTACCCTATAAATAGTGTAAGAAAAGAATTTTTTTTTTTTTTTTTTTTTTTTTTTTGGTATTCTTTTCTCCTCCAGTGGTTATCTATGAATTTACTCTATCATAGCTATTTTTATTATTGTAACTACTTCATTTATTGGACTAATACTAGCATAGGTTAGTAATCCAGCTTTTGCTAGAAGGCAGTAAAAATCTTAAATGTTAATCTGATCTCAGAGCCAGAAGACAATCCTCATATTATTTATAGTTGATGCAACACCAATTTATTGTTATGACAATGCATGCGAAGTCTTGCTATTTGAGGAAAAACACTATGAGTATTGTAGAAAGGGGGTAGTATTTCAGTTTGATATTTTCATGTCATCATGTCATTCTTTTGGATAGTTTACTTTTCTGTGTCTTTTTAATTTTTTTTAAAAATCAAAATGTCACAACTTGAAAGTAGTGAGTTTTTTTAATCCGTTTTCTCATAAATGGAGGGAAGGATTTTAGCACTATATTGACACATTCAGAGTCTTAACTGCTCCTCTTCTTTCTACAGAAAACTGTAGAAATTTGTATTCTTTTGAGGGAGAGAATAAAATTTATAGAAGCATTTGTCCTCTCAAAATGGTAAAGACTGATCCTTTGAGGAAATCACCCTCTCTGAGTGATGTTGCACAGATGCATTATTTTTCTCTATAATTTTCCGTGGAGTTTAGAAAGACAAGCTATCTAAAACAGCTGTATAAGTTCATGTACTTGTGATGATGGTGCTCCCAGTTTGTTGCTCCATCAGCTGCCTTTCTCCCTCCCACTAGGGTAACATTAAAGATCTTTTTTTTTTTTTTTTTTTTTTTTTTTATCTTACCAATTAGCCCTGCGGGGTATGTAGTCATTTTCCTGCAAGCCAACATTCTTTGTTATCCCTCTTACTCTTTCCAGCTTGTCAGGAGCAAACAAGCATAGCCAATAAATGTTTCTTTCTTTATTCTCTTGAGTATTATTTCCCTCATATGGTGGAGCACCGACTCCTACTCTTGCCTTTTAAGGCAAGTTTCCAAAACATGTAAATATCCAGAATATTTTTTATGGAAATAGTACAGGAGAAGTACATTGAATACTTGACAACTGTATGCCTTCATGCTTGATAGGTTCACCATTTCAGTTACCACAGAAGTGCTCAAACTTTAGAGTCTGTTTTGTTTGTGGACTGCAATAGCAACTGTTGCTGCATCAGTAAAGTGACACTTTCTACCTCCTTCTGTTCACAAGATACTGCCAGATACTGTGCACGGTTGATGGTTGTGAATGACTGCAAACCGGGATTCATGTCCATTTTTGAAAAGAATATTCCATAGGAGGGGGGAAAAAAACAAACAAACAAACCCAAAACCTACTGTTTTAGGCTTACTATGAGTGGTGTCTTCCAGAGTACTTCCTGTCCATCTCGCATAATTGTGTCATTGGGATCCTTAGTGGAGAGCCTCTGAATTCAGCAGACAACTTACACCTCCAGAATTCTTTCTTGACCTTGATCTCATCTGAGGCTTAAAGTACCTTCATCTAAAAGGTGAAGGTGTCTTTATTTGTCAAGAAAAACACCTGTGTGTTCTTCCATTTTATTTTAAAATTCTGTCTGAGAATACCTATACCAAAATGTGTTCAGTTAGACTGTGTCTTACTGCTTATAACACTGCAATAACTTTCAAAGATCTATCTCTAAGTGTACTGCAGAAACACAAAGGTGAGGTTTTTTATTGATCATGCAGAAAACTAGCGTTTAGAGTACATATGCGCACATATTTATTTATTTATTGTATATTTGTTCAATATATATATAAATTCATATTCATATTCATATTCAACCCAAAGAGATGTGATGCAGCATATAGGTCATGCAGTAGAGCCCATGTTACAAGGCAGTCTGGAATGCATCTTAATGCTTACGTGCTACTTAATAATGTTAGGAGAAAGTTTATCAGAGTGGGTCTCTGTGTAAATGTATTGTCTATGCTATTTAAGATTATGTCGTAGGGCAGCGGTGGTGCTAATTCTGCTGGAATACTAAAAGTGTCACTGCCTCTTTTGAAGACTATAACTGTATTCAATGTATGCCAGGTACCACGTGGGGTAAAGGCTGTTGTACTGCAAGGCAGTTTTTTAGTGAGCCCCTCTATGTTAGATGGCAATCTGTGTGGGCAGTCTATCACAATAACAGTTACCTCACAGCAATCTTATCTGCCAGTACAAATTCTCTGCATGGATTTTTGCAGTTTATTTTATTTTCCTGCCACTATGGAATCGCCTGTTTGATGACTGTGTATTGATGAAGTCACTGAAAGTTGATTAAGTCAGTCCTTTTTTAGTAGGATAGAAAATGCTTATAGTCTTATGTATAGCATTTGTTGAATCTTCTCAATTTCACACATGGAATGTATGTCTCCCAAGAGCCAAGTAAATCTAGATACATAATAAGGTCACAATCCTGTGGTTTGAATTTGTGTTTTTACTCTCAAAGTCTCTTCTCTCCGTTCTTGCTACCTTGCATTGTAAGTATATTTGTCACCCTGCTTGTCTAGATTATGTAGAATATTCCTAATTAAAAACAGATTGTAAGGTAGACCCTGTCTTTTCATTACTTACGTTTCATCCTTGTGTTTTAAAATAACTATTTTTATTTACATCTGAAGTACGTCAGACAACTTGAAGAATTTAAGGTCCTGTTAAATTTAGCATTCCTTGCAGTGTCTTTAAGTATATATTTCCCTATTTTTTTAAATTCATCCACAGCATTCACTGAATGAATTGTTTATCTCACTGTGTCCGAGTGGTAAATGGTCAAAAAATGACTTCAAGATGATGATATAAATTGAACCTTTAATCTTATCAATTAAAGAAGTGCAAGTTAAATACTTGGAATCCATATATCAGATTTGATAGAAGTCTCTGTCTTGTATCATATAAATTACATGTTGTATCTCAGAATCAGAAATCTTAACTTGGAGTGTATCTGAATAGAGATACCAAAGAAGCAGTCTTTCTTTTCTCAGAAGGAAGGTGACTAAAAATAAGCTTTATCTCAGTCTGATCTTGCACTGTGTGTATGTATTTTTCAATTTATACAAGAATTACATTAGAAAATACGTATGCAATTTTTTTCCCATAGTTTATAATTTAATTATTAGATCCAGAAGTCATAATAAGCCAATTGATCATATGTTCTCTACACATACATAAACAAAATATATAAGAAAATACAATCATATATAATCTTACTTTGTATGATAGATACATACATATATATAACTTTATAGTAGAGGACTATCCTTTGGTTTTTTTTACATAGCTTAGCTTATTGAGAGAAAACCATTTAGCTTGACAAGTATCTTCTCAATTCTGCAACTACTGCTTCCTTACTTAAGACAAACTTACACAAAACTGGAAGAATCTCTTATATTCACTGCTTTGTTATTGTTATTTCTTTTCATGTGAAAATGTATAGAAAAAGCTTGTTGATCTTCTGTGTATGCATGTTTTTTCTGTTGTCATCTTGGTTTTTTTCTTGCTTATAGAGACTTTTTAAAACTAGCCTGCAATGGTATCAACAGAAGTAAAGCGCTTTAACTGTGCCATTTATTTAGTTGTTTGTTTGTTTGTCAGTTTATTTATTTATTTACTTACTGTGTCTGGTACCAAAGAATGGAAGTGGTCATGATTGCATTGCGTCTTTCAGAGTCACCACAGTCATCTTCATACTGCTCCTCTTTGGAACTACTTAGCACTGACTTGTCCCAGAGAAGATGATGCAAGTAGTGAAAATTCAATCGGAGTGTTGGTCACACTTGCCCAGATTTCTTTCCATTCTGCTAAATACAAATTTTGTTTGAAGGATAAAAGACTCAGTTTAGCTATCTGGGCATATAATGGGAAAAAATGGATATCAGTTCTTCTGGTACTTTCTACTACAGGTTTTACTCTATGAGAAACTTGTTTAGAAATGTAGTGATGATCACGTTATTGATCTTTCTGAATTTTATGTATGTAGTGTAGTTTGGTGGGGTGTCAGTTTTCCTTTCAATTGCAAGTTAGCTTGATCCTTCTGAAAGAGTTGCAAATATAAACAAACTGATTTGACTTGTTAATATTACCGATTGCCATGTAGAATAATTAGGAATCGTTCATCATTGTAGGGTAGTCTAGGATCTAGGCTCAAAAAAAAGGTCCAAACGGTTGGGACACATCTCCTGCAGAAGTTAAAACTCCAACAGATGTTAAAATATTCTGGAAAGATTTTGTTCATCACTAGTCTTCTATTATATGTAGCTACAATCTCACAAATATTTACAAATCAACAAATGGCACAGGAGTGTAGCCAAGTGCATTCTTTGCCAGTGCACTTAGGTTAGCTTGTTCAAGAATCATAGAATCCTTAGAGTTGGAAGGGACTTCTGAAGGCCATCTAGTCTAACTCCCCTGCAATGAACAGGGACAGGACAGCTATATCAGGTTGCCCAGGGCCTTAACCAGCCTCGCCTTGAAAGTCTCCAGGGATGGGGCATCAACCTCAACACTAGGTGATCTGTTCCAGTGCCTTACCACCCTCACTGTAAAAGATATTTTCCGTATATCTAACCTTAATGTATTTTCCCTGAACTTGAAGCCGTTTCCCCTTGTTCTGTCACCACAGACCCTGCTCAAGAGTCTGTCCCCTTTTTTCCTGTAGATACTGAAAGGCCACTATCAGGTCACCTTGCAGCCTTATCTTCTCTAGGTTGAAGAACCCAGCTCTCTCAGCCTGTCCTCGTAGGAGAGGTGTTCCATTCCATTTTTGTGGACCTTCTCTGGATGCGCTTCAACAGGTCCTGTACTGAGGACTCCACATCTGGACTCAGTATTCCTGTTGAGGCCTCACCAGCACAGAGGTGGGGGGCAGGATCACATCCCTTGACCTGCTGGTCACGCATCTTTTGATGCAGCCCAGGATACAGTTGGTTTTCTGGGTGGCAAAGGTATATGGCTGGCTCATATCCAGCTCTCCATCCACAGTAACCCCAGGTTTTTTTTTGGCAGGGCTGCTCTCAATCCTTTCATGCTCTATATTGGTAATGGGAGTTGCCTTGACCTTGGTTGTTTTTTCCTGTTTTTTTTTTGTTTTTTTTTTTTCTCCCCAGTTATTTCAGAAATTATAAATGCCAGAAGTAATTTTATTCTCTGCATTTATACTACTACTATCAAGTTTTGGAATAAACAGACTCTGTAAGAGGTTACTTCTACCTGTTGATTCTTGTCATAATCATAGAATCCCTAAGATTGGAAAAGACCCACAGGATCATCCAGTCCAACCATTCGCCCATCACCAATGGTTCTCACTAAACCACGTCCCTCAACACAACAACCAAATGTTCCTTGAACACCTCCAGGGTCGGTGACTCCACCACCTCTCTGGGCAGCCCATTCCAGTGCCTGACCACCCTTTCAGAGTAGTGGTATTTCCTAATGTCCAGCCTGAACCTTCCCTGGCACATAGTAATAAATTACTATTTTCATGATTCTCAAATGCAGATAATATCATTTTGAAGATTAATATTTATTTAAGATGTAATTAGTTTTCAGCCAAACCTTTTCAAACTTCTTACTTACATTATCTTAAGGATACTCTGGAACACCAGACATAGATGTCTCTCAGCACTCTGACTTTTTTTACTGATGCAATACTCAACATTGTGATGATGACACTTAGTGTTTGTTTGGGATAACTTAAGTAAAGCCATTCAAACCAGCCGTAGCTATAAGTATACTCCTTAATTCTTTTTTCCTTGTATGTTTAAAATATACACCAATTCCTTAAATTTTAATGGATCATCCAAGCAGATCAGTGAGTAAAGAATTTCCACTGAAAAATAATGTTATGGGATTAAGCGTGTCACCCAAACTAAAGCATCAGAGTAATTTGTTTAGTAAATACATACTTGACTACTAGTAGTTCTGCTGGCACAGAGCTTAGTGTTGTGTGTATATTTATATGAGCTACCAAAAATCATGGGTTTTTTTGTTTTGTTTTGTTTTAATAGAGAATAAAATGATAGAGCATAAAATGTTTATGCTTAGTGGAGGCTGTTCACTGAAATATTTTTAAAGGGATGAGATAGTACAGGTTTCCAATTTTATGTAATAATAATCACAGTACTGAATTCATAATATGGAGTATAATCAACATCTGATCTTTGTAACTGAATATGTAAATCTGGAAATACTTAGGTAGAATTTCACATTAGAAGCTTGGTTTTGTGAATAGAGCAGAGGCAAATATTATCTCTTTTTTTAATAATACATGTAAAAGCTGTTATGTGTTTCAGGGCCCACCTCTTACTGTAAAATTTGGCACAGTCCAAACCAGAAGTTACATCTTTAATCTGTGTATTTACACTACTTCATCTTTGAAGCTTTCAAAAAATAACTATATATTACAAGTGTAGTTAGTATTGTATACAATGCTTTTACATCAGAGACATAGTTATAAACATTTTAAAATAAATAAGACAACATCTATGTGAACTTATCAAATATATTTCTTTGTGGGAACAACCTCCATGCAGTGGCCCTAGAAAGCACAAGTAATCAGATGAAGCTGACTTAATGGGACAGCTGTAGTGCTCTTTCTCAGGAAACTGAGAAAAAATCAGGAAGTTTTCCCTGTCCATCACAGTAATCCTTGACTCACACATTTACACCCAGAAAACGCAAGGCTGTTCTGCTGCATATTCCAGTTTGGCAGCTCTGGTGTTCCTGTGATTGTTTTGTTAGCCACTTCAAGAAGCCAGTGAAGTATCAATCCTCCTAAATGTATATCTGGATGTTAAGCTTCCTGACCTAGCTTGGTGCTATTTGTACAGATAATATAAATTGTGTTCAAAGGCTTGTATGTGACAAGGTCAGCTTAAATCAGTTCTCTGTTCCTCCTTCTGCCCACTGTCTTGTTCTGGCTTAAGTATTAAGAGTAGCCTCATGGTTATAGCATCAGCCAATTGATCTGGGCTAAGAAGACTTCTTCTTGCTGGGTTGCTTTGTATTCACTGGGTTAAAATAGCATCAAAAAGGTTTTAATGTGTCTGAAATCCCTAATCTGAGTTCATATGCTACCTCATAAGTACTTGCATCATATTCTTGTTTCTTTTCATTCTTCATACACAATAGAATATTGTGTAATGTAGTTTCTGCACAGTTTATGTGGGGTGGATATAATTTTGTTGTCAATAACATGGGTAGGAAGAATAAATACATGTATATTTTAAAGAACCAAATCCAAAATTATTTTCACCCAACTGCAAGTGATAACTTTCCATGAAAATCGTCTCATCCTCCTCTGCTTTTGATCAGGTGTCTGTGTTTCTCAGAGTATATAAGCGAGTGGATATGAGTATACTGGCATTACATGCAAAGTCATCACCTCAGAAATCTTAAAGTGCTGCCCATGCAGATGCATACAATTGTGCCAACCTTAGGTCCAACCTTATATGTACTCACACTGAGTTTCAGCTGTCTCAAGCAGATAGTACTATGAGAACAGATTATTTTATACATTAAGAATGAAGTGTAAGATACTCTTTGGTCTTGAAAGAACTCTAGCAAATTGTATATAATGAGATTGTAAGGCTGACTGTGTAGGAAGTGTGGTGAGAAAAGAAGGGGAATGGTTGAAAGCTCTAGAAAGGAAGGATGCAGCTAGAATCACTACTGTTTCAGGATATTTTTTACTATTAAAAATCCTTTTGAAGGTAGTTCTATTGTGCTTGACCTCGTTTCCATTACTGGAATTACATAAAGAAACCACATTGTGTTTGTCCACTTTCTGCCTCCTGTTCTTCGTTCATTTTAGCAAAAAATTAAGTCAAAAAGCTTGTGTCTGCCCAGCTTGTTCTGAGTTAAGTTGAAGAATCATCAATGCTATGATTGCTTACATGTTTGATTACAAAACATTTAAAGTGCACTTTGTGTAATATCTTGGGTAGTTTTTCTTCCAAACCCTTACCGTTTCAGACATGTGACAAATCCCTGCCTAGCAGCAAATACAGAAAAATAATTGTCTGCCCATTGACACAGGAGAATTTAATGAAGTACTGTACACTTTTACTATAAAATAAATCTTACTTGATTGCATGCTTTATTATAACAAGAAATTGTCATAGAAACTTTTGAGACTGCTTATTACAAAACCTTCCATTACCTGCATTGCCTGGTGTTCTTAGCATATTAATACACTGGGTTACCAGCACTGAAAACACATTTTTTTTTTTTTTTTTCTTGAATCTAGTAGTGAAAGATTATTAGGCTGGCAGCTTGTTTTTCACTCCATGTTGATCAATGAATAACTGTCTTGTGGTCATGACTGCCAATAAAGATCAGCAGTGGCCAGCTAACATCTACTGAGTGAGCAACCTTTCCTTAAAGCAGGATGCTTGTGATAGATAGCTCTAACAGATGATAAGGATAATAAAGGTTTTGTAACTTGTCACTTTTAGAAGAAAAGTGATGAATTTTTTCCTCTTTTCTTTCTTCTCATAATTTGAAGATTTCTTCTATTTCTTTTCTTCTTTTGACTTCTCATTAATTTTATAATTCTATTCCATTGAATCATTCAAAAGCTGTCAGCTGGTGTCACTGGTCAGTGTGACTGTCTGCATTGGCTACCTTTCTTCCGTGTCCCCTTATTTACTACAACCTTGTAAAAAATACACATGGTTTTATGTACCATGGTATATCTGACCAGATATGGTCAGGTGGTGCCTTTCAGGCTGCAGAAGACCATGATGAGGCAGCTATGTTCACACTGCATGCTGTTCTAATCCTTTCAATGTGTTGTGTTTGACCTGCCAGCAACCAGTTCCATGAAGTAGAAACCTGCAGGCAGATGTGGTGGATAGGACAGTTTAGAAACTTCAGGAAGTTCTCCTGAGTTTATGCTTACAGCTCAGTTGTACTGAAAACTGAAGATGTGTAGATTATACTTGTTACCTGAGTAGAAAATGATAAAATGTTTTACAGATGGATCATCATTTAAGTTACTTGTAATAGGATGTTTATTTAGATAGTATTTTTTGTGAGTTTTATTTACTCTGTTTTGTATTTCATTTTTCTTATGAAGATGACTTACCTGTTTATAATTTCATTTCTTGGTTCAGCCTTCTCGCCTTTCCAAGTCCAGTACTATGATGTGTGACACACCAAGGGATAGCACAGGGGTCCAACAAAGGTCTAACTTCAGGGGGAAGAGTCCACATTTAGTGAAGATTCAGATACATCCACTGCAGTGGAATAAATGACTCAATTTCCATTTACATCACCAAAGTGACATGGCATAAAAACCACAATGAGTAAGAATGAGTTTCTGTTAATGCTTGCTTTAAAGAATCAAGAATCATAGAATGGTTTGGGTTGGAAGGGACCTTTAA
Organism: Gallus gallus; assembly: GCF_016699485.2. Lineage (NCBI taxonomy): Eukaryota > Metazoa > Chordata > Aves > Galliformes > Phasianidae > Gallus > Gallus gallus. The sequence continues at coordinate 48,874,124 of NC_052532.1, forward strand.
GACCATCTTGTTCCAAACCCCCTGGTACAGGCAGAGACACCCCCCACTAGGTGACGTTTCTCAAAGCCCCATCCAGCCTGGTCTTGGAAAAGGGGCATCCATAACCTCTCTGGACAACCTGTTCCAGTGTCTCCCCACTCTCAAACTAAAGAATTTCTTCCTAATATCTAGTTTAAATCTACCCTCTTTCAGTTTAAAATCATTTCTCCATGTCCTGTTGCTACATGCCCATCTAAAAATGTACCTCCTCAGCTTTTCTGTAGGCCCTTCAGGTACTGGAAGGCCACTATAAAGTCCCCCAGAGCCTTCTCTTCTCCACGCTGAAGAGCCCCAGCTCTCAGTCTATCCCTATATGGGAGGTACTCAAGCCCTCAAGAAGAAGAAAATATGTAGACTGTAATAATTTAATTTTAAAAGATAATGACTGTAGTACTTCTAAATCAATGTTTTCTATTTAAAACTAACAAACAAGACACACAAACCCAAGAGGGTAAGTATATGATACCTGCACCTAATGTCTCTGTTTTGGGCATATGATTTGAAGACCGTGTCTCCCTTATTTCTTGCGCTTGCAGTAGAGTCATGCATTTGTCTCTCTGTGACAGTAGCATCGCAGTGTAACGACTGTGAAACGAGGCGTCTGGCACGTTGTGTTTACACGTATACGACGTCACAGGCGAAGAGGCATCGCGTCACACCCAGTCTTGGTGACGTACCTTGGTTCCGGCTCTATTTTCAGCCGGTTGCCGGGCGGATTTGCACAGGCCTCCTGGTGGTGACTCAGCTGCGCGCTTACAGATTGGTTGATGCAAAGCGACTCCTCCGCAGCCAATCCCGAGCGGGTATGCAAATTTCCTGCCGTCAGCTGCCATCAGCCTGAGAAAGCCGAGGCTCCGCTCCTTGCGGAACTGGTGCAGAGCAGCGGGGCTGCGGGGGTTCCGTTCTGGGTGCTTTCGGCAGACTATCATTCTATGTGAAAATGAGCAAGCAGCCTTTCAGCTCCCCCGGATGGAAACGTTATGGAAAGTCCCTACCACGTTCTAATTAGCTGAAATTATGGAAGCTGGATCCTTCACATCTTGAAGACTTCTTCCCCTCAATCAGATGTGATCAATTTGAGAGTTCAGCAGTGATTTCTGGTTGTGGAAGCTGTGGGTTAAACAAGTCCAATAAGAGAACAAACAAACAAAAAAAGGCAGCACATCCACTCCTAAGAAACTGTGTCTTCCCTAGAGGTCTTACAGATAATACTTTATAATAACCAGCAAGTTCCCACAAAGAACTGACCAGCTGGTGTTTTAGGTGTATTTTATGATCTTGTTCTTTGCCACTGAGAAAATAATCTTTGCAAAGAACTTCTAAATAATGTTTGTATGTAAGGAAAGCATTTGGTGCCTTTTAAAATCAGCATCGCTTGTTTTTTGTTGCTAGTTCCCTTATAGCATTTGGTAAATGACCTTTGATGTCACTTAACAGTGGCGCCCCAATTTCAGAGGATGTGACTGATGCTAGGTTGCGAACGTTTGGAAGCCAGTTGCATCATGCAGCTGTATATCTTTAGTCTGTCAGATTATCACTTGAAAATTTATCTATGAAAGGACAAAAGACTGGATTTCATAACATATAGAAAAACTGAAATGTGAATTGAACATTTTGCATTACTTTTATAATTTTCTCATTTTCTTTTTTCTTCTGCTTCCATAAATATGAATAACTAATCCAGGTTCTTCAGGATTTCATTTTGCACTACCAGAGGTTTTGTAAATTTTACACTGCAAATGCCTTGTGGCAGTTAGGGCCACTTCTGTGGAATTATTAGTTCTGCCTCATATTTAGAGTATTGTAATTGTTAGTTCTGTGCCAAAGACATAACTACTGTGTGGACCCAGGAGTTGGACTTGATGATCCTTGTGGTTCCCTTTCAGCTCAGGATGTTCTCCAATTCTGTGGTATATAATAAAACATTTCATAAATGTATGTGAAAATGCACAAGTTAAACTTTATATAAAATTTGAGTTCATTTTTAGAGAAAGAAACGTACTTAGTGCTTTAGTTTCTGCTAAAAAACACTCCTGAGAGGCGTTACAGAAATTGAAACATCAGTACTTCTTTAGCATTTGAAGATCTCACAGCTGAATTGAAAGCTTATGTTTGGAGTTGTTGATAAAAGTTGAAATCTCTAACACCTTGGTAAGAAGACGGACAGTGTCTACCACTGTTGCTCTGGCTGAGTTCTACTCAAGCAATTTTAGTCCAAGAAAGTAATGATCAAAGTGACTCTTATAATTAGTGAAGACAACAAAGCTCTGTTTGCTTCTTGTAGAATGAGGTTCAGAGCTTAAACTTAATGTCGTTCAAAGACTGGTGATTCTGACATAGCGAAGTCATTTATACGAGGGTAACTGGAATATTTAACCAAAATATGTCTAAAAATATTCTCGTTTTTCTTTTTTTTCCATTATCTAAACTATCTATTTTTTGTGTAATAGTCATAAACTAATGAACAGTATATAGACAATTCTGAAAAATTATTTACAGCTGAAAGGTCTTAGATGTGTGACCTAAGAGGGAATTGCTGCCTTGCCCAGTGGGAAAAGAGCTCTAAAATTATTCTATTAGGATGAGAAGTGGGTTTATGAGCCAAAGTCAAATGTGGTGTCATCCTCTTGGATATAAAGAATGGCATAGGACAGTTTTGTCTTTTATTATGGCATCAAAGTGATGAGAATGTAATTCAAGTTTGCATGTGAAGCTGTTGATTTTTAACTACATAAGACCACTCAAATTGTCTGAAACTATACTATAGAACACCGATGGTATCCTGGGTTGCATCAAGAGAACTGTGACCAGCAGGTCAAGGGAGGTGATTCTGCCCCTCTGCTCTTACGAGACCCCACCTGGAGTACTGTGTCCAGTTCTGGAGCCCCCAACACAAAAAGGATATCGAGCTGCGGTGAGAGTGCATCCAGAGGAGAGCCACAAAGATGATCAGAGGACTGGAGCATCTCCCCTGTGAGGACAAGCTGAGAGAGCTGGGGCATTTCAGCCTGGAGAAGAGAAGGCTCTGAGGAGACCTTATAGTGGCCTTCCAGTACCTGAAGGAGGCCTACAGGAAAGCTGGGGAGGGACTTTTTAGAAAGGCGTGTAGCAACAGGATGAAGGGAAATGGTTTTGAACTGGAAGAGGTTAGATGTAAACTATTAGAAAGAAATTATTTTGACAGTAGTGAGACACTGGAACAGTGTTGAGAGGTTGCCGCTGAGAAGTTGGGAACGCCCCCTCCCAACAAGTATTCAAGGCTAGGCTGGGAGATGCTTTAAGTAACCTGGTCTAGAGGGCAGTGTCCCTACCTACAGCAGTGAGGTTGGAACTAGGTGATCTTAAAGGTTCCTTCCAACCTAAACCATTTTGTGATATTATGATTTACACTGGTTTACCAGACCCATAGCCTTCTTTGGGTAATTCTCTGAGTAAGCATAGATCCATATGGAAATCGTGTTTTACTGAGCTGGTTCTTCAAAGGGTAGAGTCCAAGTGCAATCCCCACTGCTTGCAAGGCAGAGGTCACATTAGTCGTAAGGAAGAACTCCATTTTGGTGCTCGTATTGGAATGCTAGGGGAACACAGGCACTGCTCAGTAATGGAGGAGAGGTTAAAAACTGCCATGCTTGAGCCCAGATGGGTCCCCAGCAGTTTTATGATTCAACACTTTAATGTTACAGAAACTCGACGGCTTTGTGTGAAGAAAAAAAAATGGACATGTCGCCCAGTGTGCAATAGGTCCATACGTACACGCTCAGGAGAGGCACTGCTTATTTGCTTCAGGTTTGTGCAGGCCTGGTTGCTCTGTGGTTCCCCACTTCATCCACTTAGAGAGCCCCCATGCGTCAAAAATACCCTCCGACTGCACTCAAGTGCTAAAACTGTTGTAAACTCTACCTCGTAAGTAGAAACTCCCTAACTTCCCTTTGCCTTACGTCATTTTCTAGCTCTTCGGTTTCCTTGCGCTGCGCACCCGGCGAAGCGTTTCGGATCCTGGCGTTCTCGCGCATGACCTCATGGGCTTTTGTTGCTGGGTAGAATGTGAAGAGTCGCTGTCTGATTGGCTGCTCCATCCAGCCAATCAGAGACTGGTGCTCGGTCCCCGGGCTGGGCCGAGGCTGCTGCCTCGCTTCCTGTGCGGGAGGTGAGTGAGGGCGGCTGTGCGGGCTTCTCCCTCTGTGGTGTGCTGGAAAAACTACAGCTACTGCAGTGGGAAACGCTGCTCGGTGTCGAAACGGCCACTGCTAAGTCCCCTCTCTAAATACGGCAAAGAAATACGCTAGAGTCTTAATTAAAGTGAAACTCGGCTTACTGTTTGTAGGAGTAGGTGAAATAGGACACGGGGTGATGTAATTTCTCTCAGAAAATGGCACATTCTTCTTTAGCTCTGTTCAGCCAACACTCATGTATTATTAGCCTAAAAAGAAAAATTCATTACCTGTGGTGAGCTGGAAAAAATACTATTTTTACTTACTGTGTGTCCTCAGCTATATTTATTATGTCTTTTACATACTAAGATATAGCTGTTTGTGGATCTTAAGTGCTGGTGTTGCGTTGTGCATCCAGTGTGATAAACAGACAGGCATTAGCGGCATCAGAAGTTACCCCTGGCGTTGTATTTCAGCGTATGTTCTGGAAAAATACCAGTTTATTTTTTCTTCTTTGAAAACGGTTCTTAGATTTATGACAACTTGCATTAACTTATATTGCTAGAGATGATTTCAACTGAAAACTGCTGCTTATGAGCTGCTGCTTAAGAGGTAGGTTTTGTGCATTGCTTTGATTCTCGGGGACTCTTCCATCTAGAACAGTGTAGTCCTGATCATGAGCTGTCTCCATTTCACTGATTTCGCTGTGCTATGTTTTAAGTAGACTTGCGTATTGGGGCAATACTTGCGTATTTTCTCATCAAAGGCTTTTCACTCCCTTTATATAATTTTTGTGTTTTTGCAAATGTTTTATGGTTGCAGTGCTTTTGGCCAGCACTGCATAAACTAGGATGTGCAAATGCTGTTCTAGACTGATGATCTTATGCAAAGCCCATTGAGCACAACTGCAGCTTTCTTCTCCCTAGTGTGTTTCCATGACCTTCTCTTTGTCTGCTCCCTGTTGCCAGGCAGGATTCAGGCAGCTGCTTGCCTATTGGCTGATATTGAGCATATCCTGTGCTGCTCCTATGAGCACACGATTATAGGCTGGTCTATTGCAGCTAACCTTCCTTTGTTGTTGTAGAGCTGCAATCTCTTTGCAGACTAATAATAATGAGGTATATGTAGAAGGAAATGGGGGAAGGCTTTCTGGTTGGCTGAAAGCAAAGTCCTTTATATATTAACTACACTGGCACATTTTGGTTTTGCTGTGTATTGCGTATTTGCTAATGGGAAATATTTGCAGATTTATTACTGGAAGGAGGTGCCTGATGGTGTGTTTTCTTGTAATCCTGAAGTACATATGATTTTCAAAATTAAAGTGAAGAATTCTTATGGAACAAATATTTATGGTATTTTGTGTTTCAAAATTTATTATTTTTTTGTGAACTTCATTTCAAAACAAAAACAAACACGTGAAATCTACCCATCTGTTTACAGGATTTAACCCTTACATGCTTAGCTTTATGTGCAGGACTCATTGTGTACTGCACTACACAAATGCCTTTTCTTCAAGTAAGAGGTAGCCCTTCATTGGTTCATGTCCCTCATGACCAAGTCACAAATGTGATGAGTGAAAACTGAGACTACCCAATCATCATATGAGTGAAACGTATAGTAAATATAGATAAACTCTGAATTAGTTGTTGAGTTTAAAATGAAATTCATTAATTTTCAAAACAGTAGGAGTTTTAAGTGTATGTGTGAAAGTCTGAATTTGTGTAACCTGCTCTAAAATGCAACCACTTCACCACTTAAGAAAACTGGAAGGCAAGTATTTATAAGGTGATTGCTTATTGGCTTGCACGTATACAACCAAACCAGTCCGAACTGGTTACTGATTTATTTGTATCTTGTTTTATTCAGCTCTCACATGAGATCTGTTATTTGGCTGCAGTGTGCTCCCTTGTGGGTACGGCTGGAAACATTTTAAATCTGGTCTGCAGTGATACGTGATACTTAACCAGCCTTTAGTTTTTATCTTTTAATCTCACCTATGTTTATAGTTCTGTAGCTTTTTTTTTGCGTATTCTTTGGTTGCAAAAGATTGTGAGATTGAGCTGAAGATATACATGAGTTATTCAAATAACCATCTGACAGTGAAATTTTGTAAGACTTTTTTTTTCCTACAATTTACAATTCTACAAGTTCACTGTAGAATTGTATTACAGCTTTACCTTTTTTATATGTATAATATCATTAGCGGTAAATAAAACACCTTTTTTCTGAAATGTATTAGAAACTTAAGCTTATTACCTCGGTATTTCTGTTCTAAGAGAAAAGATACATTGATATAAAAAGGTATTGTGATGTTTGAATTTAAACTGTTACCTCTGACAAATTTGAAAAGGAAGTGTAATTCATTATACTTTATTTCATGTCATGCATATATATATGAATGAAAGATAGTTTAGATAATCAAGGAAACTGCAAAGAATAGAAGTACTATTTTACTTTAAGTTATATTTTATGATTATACAAATGATGCATTTATGAACTTGATCTTAAGTTTTGTGTGAGAATTTTTATTAGTCTGTTAATATATCATTTGATCACAGTAAGATTGTAAATTTTGTAGTATGTGAAGTTTCAAAGACATAAGTTCTGTGTAGTGCTCATAAAGTAAAGCACTGTATTTAGGGAAATCACATACTTCTCTCTCTCAGTTTTGAGTGTGAGGCCCTGTATCTTTGTAATAAATTAGCAGAAGGCTTACTAGTCAATTCACCAATCACGAGCCCTAAGAAATGTTTAAGGTTAGCCAAGCCTGGGCACTCTTCTTCTCCCTCCCCGAACTGGTTCTGTGTATCTGTAACAGTATGCATGTTGAAGGGTATTACACTAATAGAACTATGAGTATGATGATCAGTACTGTATTATGTGGCAGCCTGATGCATGCTTTTGAAGTGATGTGAAAAAAAAACCTTCTTCTCGTGTTCTCAAGAAGAAGGAAAAGCATATGCTTTCAACAATTTCATACTTCTGAAATACATGCTTCTGAAGCATGCATGCATCTGGAGTAGGTTTTTCTACACTTGTCCTCATGTAAAGACTGTGTTAAATTATTCTTGTATTCTCCTCTTGAACAATTTGAAGATATTGTATTAGCATGTAGACAGCCTTGAAAAGCTAGTAACAACTTACCTGGAGTTTTTGTGTGTGATAGGAAGTGGTTATGGGATGAGAGTGTTTTCTAAGGATGAGTAAATTGATTTATCAAATCAGCGTTGTGTCTTGCTCCCACTAGTGGCAATAAAAATCATAGACAGTCATGTCCAGAAGATCGTTCAGACATGCAGAAATGCATATCTTAATGGTATAGTTGTAAGTCCGTAAGCAGCTGATAAAATCTTTGAAGGTCCGTTGGATCTGTTGCCAAGGTGTGAATGCATCTGTCATTTAAGCACTGTCAGTTATACAAATACAAGAATTTTGGATTGTCAAGAAAAAAATTGAAATAATGTGGAGGGAAATCTCAATGCTCGTAAGAAATGGAAAACAAAGAGGAAGAAAATACACCTTATATCTCTTACCATTTTATGATAATAGAAGTGATAGAAGCTCTAGCTTGTATAGTACGATATGTTGTGGTTGTAAGATCTAGAATTTTATCTTGATAGTTGAACTTGTACCTTAGAGTATATTTTCATCTTACATCTTAAAATATCCTAGTTTAGCAACGTAGAAATGCTAAATAATTTTCTTCATAAAGAAAACTGTTTGGAGTAAACAAGGAGGTATCTGATGGAGGACGACCGAGAAGATAGAAATAGCAGCCTAAGGCACCTATGAAAACACACAGAGCTTGACACGTCTAATCTACTGAAGAGAAGGCTGAAGGACAATTGGACAGCTATTTAATAGTTGTAGACAAGCCTGCTTGTAAAGAGAGTGGATCCAAACTGTTCCTGTATTGCTGCAGAATGGTACCAAGGTGCAGTGGCCAAGAGTTACATACAGCATGGGTGGTTCAGGCTGGAAAAAAATTTCCCCAAGTGGAATTAGTGCAATGCTGGAACAGGTTACTTTTCAGCCATTGCTCCTTGTGCTATCACTACACACCACTGAGAAGAGCCTGATCTCATCCGTCTGCCTCTCACCTCCCTTTAGAAGTTTGTAAACATTAATCAGATCCCCCCTCAACCTTCTTTTCTCCAGGCTGAGCAGACCCAGGTCACTCAGTCTTCTCTCATATGAGAGATGCTTCAGGCCCTTTATCATCTTTGCAACACTCTGCTGGACTCTTTCTAGGTGATGTCTGTCTTTAGAGAACTGGGGCACCCTGAAGTGGACACAGTAGTCTAAATGTGACCTCACCAGGGCAAAGTAGAGGAGGAGGATCACCTCCCTCAACCTTTTGGCCACACTGATGTTAATGTACCCCCAGGATACCATTGGCCTTTTTGGCCACAGGAGCACAGTACTGGCTTATAGCTAACCAGATTAATCAATTAATGCTAAAGCAATATATAGTGTAATATGTTAGTCTGAAGTGGTATAGATGTTAATACCTATCTCAGCTGATGCAGCTTAGTCTGACCCAAACGCATAAGCACTTGATTCTCAAAGGTGAAATGGTTGACTAGATGATCTTGAGAGATTCCTTGTAAAAGAACTACTTCATTTCATTACAAATTTTTTAAAAATATTGAAATTTTCTTAGTTACTTGATAAAGTTATTTTTGTTATTTATTCCAGTTGTGGTTGGTTTTATTTTTGATTTAAATTTGTCTGAAACTCCTGACATTACTTAGATTTAGAAAGCTAAAATAACTATCAACTGATAGGGCAAGACAGTATCTGTTTTGGAAGAGAAGTGTGCTTGCTTTTACATTGGCCCAATACCCTTTCTAGCTAGAAACTTAATCATATCTCTGCTGTAATGATACTGAGTTGATTAGTCTGTGTTACTACATGTCATTAAAGTAATTGTGTCATTTCAGTGATCTTTATATGCTTGTATTTGTTTAGCATACGTAGAAAACTGCACATATTTTCATGAGGAGAGACAAAATTTAATCATTTTGTTAGATGTTTTGGATTTTGTAGGTAGTCATACAAGTTGGCTTTAAAATGTGCAAAAAGCAGATTTAGCTATAATTTTTCTTTAAAACACCTGCAATAATAATAATAAAATAATAATTGCCTTCACAGTCCTTATGGAACTTTTTTTTTTTAAAGGGTCAAGATGGATAACACAGATGAGCCTCAGAAAAAAGTCTTCAAAGCACGAAAAACAATGAGAGCAAGTGATCGACAACAACTTGAGGCCGTCTATAAGGCTAAAGAAGACCTGCTGAAGACAACTGAAGTTAAACTGTTAAATGGAAAGCATGAGAACGGAGATTCTGATTTAAATTCTCCTTTAAGCAATACAGACTGTACAGAGGACAAGAGGGAAGTTAATGGCCTAGTGGATTCTAATGAAATTAGTGAAATCAAAAGACCTGAAAGTAGGGCAGAAAGTGTAGTCAGTGACCTAGAACCTAAACCTCTCTCTCCAGTGAATGTTACTCGTGAACAAGATACTGATGTTGCATTAGTTTGTGAGGCTGAAAACAGAGTGCTTGGTAGCAATAAAGTTAACTTCCATGAAGAAAATAACATAAAAAATCGTTTGGACCAAAGAGAGAGTGACACTCCATCAGGTGAAAACAAATCAAACTGTGATAATAGCTTCTCCCCTGAGGAGAAAGGAAAAACAAATGATATAACTATTATTTCTAATTCACCTGTTGAAGAGAAAAAGAAGGCTGGAGAAATAATTGTTGAAGATACTGTTGGGGAAGAGGCTATCTCTAGCAGTATGGAAACTGACCAGGAACCAAAAAATGAAAGAGATGGCACTGCAGGTCTTTCAGAAACCGTAGTTGAGAAGGCAGTAGATGAGTCAAGTGAAAGTATCCTGGAGAATACTGACTCTATGGAAGCAGATGAAATTATTCCAATTTTGGAAAAACTAGCTCCTGCTGAAGATGAGATGAGCTGTTTTTCTAAAAGTGCTCTGCTTCCTGTGGATGATACAGCCCCAGATTTAGAAGAGAAGATGGACAACTGTTTGAGTTCACCATTGAAGCAGGAAAGCAATGAAAGTCTGCCAAAAGAGGCTTTCTTGGTACTGTCTGATGAAGAGGATCCTTGTGATGAGAGGGAGCACGCTGAAGTGATACTACCAAACAAATCAGGTCTTCCAGGTAAGATTTTTTTAAATTGGTAGCTTTGATTCAAGTCTGGAGTTTTGTTTATTTATTAAAATGACATATGTTTGATGTGTTTCTAAGTCAGTGTTAAAGAATTTCAGCCTTTTGGGTATACACAGGGGGATTAGGCAGGTGTTTCCTCCTAACGATATCTTTGAAGTAATGAATTTTAGGAGCATGTGAAAATCATATCAGTGTCTTTGAAGGTGATAAACTGTATTTAGTGAAGTAATGAGCTTTTTAATTTTTACCAGTATTCTTCAGCATTGCTGGTGTGAGCATTTGTTCTCGCATTAGTATTGGGAGCAGCAAATGAAGAACTTGAAAGGCATTAAAATGATACTTTATCACAGATAAACTCCTAAAAGCAATAAAGAGAGAAGATCTAGCCGACACCTAACCACAGATCAGTATTAATTTTTGCCATGTTTATGGTATTTTTCTTCCCTGTTGCCCTTCCTAAAAAGAAAGAAAAAGAAGTGTTAAGTTGGGTTATTGTCACACACAAGCATTCAATAAATCAAACAGTATTCCAGTTCATACCTTTTTCTCTCTCTTGTTTTTTGCATAACTATTTTTGTTTCAGGATTCTATTCTGACAGTGTATATTCCTGTAGTGATTTTAAGTCAGGCATATTCTGAATGTAGAAAATCTGCAAACTCTGCATCCAGACTTTAAATATATTGTTTACAGATAAAAGCAGCATTTTTATATTATAATATCATTCTTGTTCTTTCTGTAACTCACATTCTCAAGTAATTGCAGGGAAAAGTAGAACCAATTCACCAGTTGTTACTTTGTTTGCATGCTCATATAAGCATGTTAAGAGGCCTAACAAAAGACAGTTTTAGGCACTACTTTTATGTAGTCTTGTAATTTGAGGGATGGAATTTGTGACTGAGAAAGACTGAAATTAGCACAGAAAATTATCACAGTCTCCCCATCACTCTTCATAAACTGGTGGGAGGGTGGAAGAATATAAAAGGGAGTAATTGCCAGATGTGGTACAGGATTTGTTGGAAAAGAAGTGTACTAATTTATTGTTCCTAAGGAGAACAAAGGATTTCAACTTTCTTCAAAATGTGCATAAATTTTAAGAATGAAAACATGCTAGTAATACAGACATAGCGTAACCCCCATTTGTTTCAAATTTCTTTCACCAAATGATGATACTATTAGAAAGGTTTCAGAAAAAAAAACCAAACACATCATGTAAATGATTTTCATGCCATTTAACTTTATTTAACTCATAGTGATTTTATCTGACTTTTATCTGGTGACTGTGGCAACTGGTTGACATTCAAAAGCATTAAGTATACGTAGCTGGTACTTCAGTCTTTTCATGTAGTTAGGAGAACCAGCAGATAAATTGTTGATGTTAAACTGATGTTCTCTGTTCTCATTGCAGTCACACAGTTTTGTATGCGTAAGTATTTTGGGGATATAGGGCACTCTGTCTTACTCTCTCACTTCTGACAAAACCAATAAATAATTTATGGCTGTATTGTCATTGCTCTCTACTTGTAGTTAAAGAGGGCTATAGCTTCAAGTTGTGTTGTTAGCTTTTTATGAAACAATGACCACACTAAGCCAAATCCATTAATTCATGCCTGACTGAATAGGATTTCAAGAGAGTTATCAAGATCAAGCTCTTTGTTTATGGGAAGTTAGCACTCATAGTTTCTTACTTCTATTTTACTGATGATGAAACTGTCTTTCACTGACTTGTAATAGCAGTTTGGGTCTTAAGTAAATAACTGGAGACAGGGAGATGAGAATGTCTTTCTGGCCATGTTTCAGGCTCTTCCTCCTTTTCTGGTGCTAACCTTTTAAATTTATGCCAATTAAAAGGGGAAATAATGGATTCCATACCCTCTTTAGAGAATTTTATTTGGGTATTAAAATCCATGTTCCTCTGGAATTTTAGAAGTGATAGCACTGTTTAAGTAAGATCTTCCAGAAGATATCTGGGGGTGGGATATGGTGAAGGGAGAATAATACTGTGTGTACTTGTGTAGAAGTTGTAGCACATTATGAGTACCTCCTCTAAAATATATATTACAAATAAATTAGTGATTGTTGTTCTTATCACAGTTTAAGACTTCTCTTATTGGATATGAATGAACTTAGGATAACTAGGTGGCTTTTTTTTTTCCCATCTTAATCAGAAAGAAGCACATTGATGACAGAGAAATCTCAGCTCTGAAGCAAAAGGCTATAAGTGAATATTGAATATTGGACTACTATTTGCAGAAGCCTAAAATGATTGTATCCAGCAATATTTTTCTTTGCTTTGGACAGAATAATTTCTTAACTAGTAATTGTCTTCTTCTACTGACTATAACAGTTCGAGATTTCTATAGTTGCATGAATGTAAATGTTCCTAAAAAGAATGTTGGCCACTGAAATGTACTCTATTGTTAACTAGTGGTCATGTGTTAATTTCTTCATGCTAAGCTTCTTAAAGCTTGCCCATTAAGTTGCCAAGAAGGGAGCTCAATTTTTTCCAAACAAATTCTACATGAAATATATTGAGGGAATCTTCTGGGGTCCCATTGTGTGCTAAATATAACAGGGTTTTAATACCAAAATTCAGCAGTCCTTTTATCAATCTATATATTTCATTAACAAATATCAGAGAGGCTGGCAGGACCAGAAACAATATTGTATGAGAAACCTGGTGGATAGAGTAAATGACTTATAATATAAGTGCTAACTTTCAGAAGGCGTCTGTTAAAATGATATCTATGAAGATGGCATAGAAATTGTTGAAGAATACCATCTTGAATGTATGTGCAATTAATAGTAAAGCTTTGACAGGATGTGGAAGAAAACTAGCATGGCTAAGCAATAACGTAAAGAATGGTGTTCCTTAAATGGAAAGACAAGTAGCATTTGTTCTTCAAGTAGAATTATTATATATAATAGTTATGGTGATAACTATATTTTATTATATTATTTATAAGGTTTATTATTTATTATATTCTATAATGGAAGGTCACACCTTCAAAAACCTTGGGGCTCTTTTTTTTGTGTGTAAAGAAGTACATGGCAAGGAAGATCTGATTGAAGTATATAGTCTATTTCTGATATCCAAACAATGATTTCTTACCAAGAATGTACAGGAACTGAATGTTTTTGGGATAGGATGGAAAGTGCTCATGGAGGAAATAATCTGTTGAAGAACAGAAAGTAAATCCACAGAGATCTGTTCTGGAGACTGCCTTGAGGAACAGATTCATAATTTATTGAAAATGAAGGGTCAGTACTGAGGTGACAGTTTGCTGATGATACTATGAAAAGCTGCAGAGGAATTTTACAGTAACTCAAATATAAAGATGTGAAAATCTCACTGAGGTTAACTACCAAGTGATATGTGAGTACAAAAGCGTTCATAACTTGATAGAAAGAACTAGCCACTCAAGAATGATTTTCCAGGATTATATTAGGTAGTTTTATGAAGTCATTGATTTGGTAGAAGTTGACAAAAGCAAATAAAGAACGCCAAGAATAAATGAAGAAATAGAGGAAAACACCAAGCTTTAATATTTTTTGTGACTGGGGAATGTCCCTGTATTTTTTCTTATTGCATTGCAATTCTTTTTACATTGGAGCTTTACTAGAAGGTCCTTGTCGACCCATGCTGGTTCTTCCACATTGGTTCTACGTTCTGCATATTAAAATGGACTATTTGCATGCTTTGAGTTGGCTGTCCTTGAAGAACAACTAGCTCTCCTAGGCCCCTTTTCTCTCCAAGGCAGCCCCCCACTGGATACTACCAAGTACAGTCTGAAAAAGGTAAGAATTACTCTCCTGAAGGCACAGGCTAGACTGTTCTTTCTTCTGCTGACTTCTTGCAAGATATAAATTCCACAATTACGTGGTTCTTGCAGTTGAACTTACTATTGACTTCGGTACCCTGGGCCAGTTCTTCCTTGTTCATGAATAACAAACCTACCGGAGCACCTCCCCAAGTTGTCTCAGTAATTGCCTACATCAGTAAATTGCCTTCAGCGCACTCTAGAAACCACCTGGATTGTGCTCAGTCTTACATCCCTTCCAGTTAAAAGTATATCTGTGAGTCCTCAGGCCTAGTATTATGTGAGACGGCACCATTGACTTGTTCTCCTTGTTCAGGTAGTTTGTGATGAGTCGCTACCAAAGTCATACATGCATTACTTTGCCATTTGTGGTCCTGAAATGCTCAGCTGTCCTATTGCCTGGCCCCATGGTAAAATTCTGAGCATCCACTGCATAAAGTATTACTACTGCGCAGCCTTTCCAGCCTGTTCTTCATGAAGAACATGCGTTCATATGTTCTAACACTGTAGTCAGTTGTTATCCCACTATGTCTCTAATTCAGTGAAATCGTAACTCTGCAACTGTGTAGGGGACTAGTAATTCCCTCTGGTTGTTTCCTGTGCTGCATGTGTTACCCATAGTGTACAGATACTTTAGATGAACCTTGAGTCATGGTGTTTTTACAAGGAAAATGCAAGCACCTTCCCTGTGATGCTGTTCCCCAGATGTTTCCTCACTACCTCCCATACCTTAATTTCAGGCTATGGTAACTGTTCTCTACCATACCTGGTTTCCTTCTTAGGTTAGCATGTCTGCTTGCAGAACTTTTCCTCTGTTAGATGAATTCAGTGTATGTTCAGAAATTATGGATCCTCAAATTACCACAGTTGTAGATTTGAACAGCTTGTCTGCAGCACCTGTCAGTGAAGGCAGGCGTTGATCTTCTGAATGCATGCACTCTTTCCTCCCTTCCTCACCTCACTTTGGAGGATTTGGATCATTTGGAGGATTGCTGATAATTCTACCTGGAGATACGTGTCTCACACCTTTTCTTGAAAAGCTTCATTGTCACTCTTGTTATGCTTAGAATTACTTCTGGTAGTATCAAGGGTACCTGTGTGGATTGGCATTAGGAGGTAATAACTAGCTGAGCGTTCTTAGCCTCTTTACAACACTGAGGATGTGGGCTCTTGGCAAATGCGAGTCATCTGGACAGTTGTTAGATGGGTGCCTTCCAAAGGAGGGAGTTCCTGAAAACTGTCTATCATTGGTCTTTCCTTCATGCAGGTAGTTTCAGACTTAGTTGGCTCTGGTGTCATCCTTGATATAACATGTCCATTTTTTTTGTGTTCCCAAGGTACTGTAACTGCTCAGTAACTGCAGATTTGCAGGTGGAGAGGGGGATCTTTGTTCTGTTGCTTGAAGTCACAAGCTTCTGACTTCTTTTTTGAAAATTTGTATTATTTACTGCTTTGAGTATAGCCTCTAGCTGTCCTTATTTTGTTGCACTGTGGGGCTTGGGTTTTTGTCTGTAGGGGGTCCCAGTTTATCCCCTGTAGAGCAAATGAAGGTAATGACAAAGCCTTTATTTAAGAAATAGGCACACGAGGGAAAGATATCAAAAAGAATCGACTCACCCCTCCCGGTAGCAGCGCGCAGGCAGAGCCGAGCTGAGGAATGTGTCTCTCCCCCGTTCGTACCGCCGCGCCGCCGCACTCACACACTCACAGAGCCCACCCATTGGTTCAGGCTGTGACCCTGGAATTCCACTACATCCCCTCTTTGTCCATTCTAGATAATCAACTCTTTCTAAAGGTTCTTTGCTTACTTACTAATGGCAGATCAGAGAGACAACTTTTAGACAAGGACAAACTGTATAATAGAGTAGGATTTTTCAGCTTGAAAGAAGGGGTGGAGGAAAAGATGCAAAAATCATGAGTAGTATGAAAAGTATTTGCTGCCTTTTTCTCCAGAAGAACTTCATGTATAAAACAGGAGAAAGGAAAAAAGTCAGAGGTGGGATCAAAGCATGGGAGAAGAGACACTTCTCCACTACGGAACTTAATGCTAGCAGCGCTGTGACTGCTAAAAGTTTACTACTTTTTTTCAGGGCTGCCAAATCAAAAAAAGCCTGAAGATCTAGAAGTCTTCCAGCGGCAATTTTTCAGAAATCTAAAGAACCTTTCTGGGAATTTGCAACTGTGTTCTTTGCTCCTCCTTAGATCCTTCCCTATTTAGGCATCTGCTGTTGTCAGGAGGGTGTTGATGGTAGCTTTTTGGACTAGATAAACTGTTATACCAAGTGCAGCTGTTGCTATGTTCTTCCTCTTACCTTATCTCTAGACATTCAAGTTTGACTGGATGAGGATGTCCACTAACGAAAACCTAAAGTCTTAAAATTGTTATCACTGATTACATTCTTGACTTGACTTGAGGCTTCTCTATAGCAGTGCTTTTTCTTGTTCTCCAGGGTTAGTTTGAAAGAGAGCTTACTGATTTTTTTTATCATTGCTAGTAGTCTTAAGTAAAGCAGGATACCCAAGTACAACTTGTCACAGATAGAGAATGCAATCAACATTTAGAAGAATACAGCTTGTCTTGTAGAAAGTAGTATTTGAAGAGAATTCAGAGCATATGAGTGGTAGATAACTAAAAATGATCCTCTGTTCCTGTATTGTATTATAGATAGCTCTCAAAAATCGTGAATGTACAAACAGGAAAATAAGTTATGTTTAGGTAGCAGTTATGAAACCATTTTTTTGTTTGTTTGTTTGTTTTCCAGTATTTCCAGTTCTGGTATCTAATCCTGAGAAGGATAACAGAAAACTTTCAGACAGCTGGTGCAGTGGTAATGCAGTATTTGGGAAATGTAATACTGGAAGGCTTAGGAAAGCATGAGTTTCGTTCATCCAATAGAAAATACAGGAAGTCTGTAGTATCTGCAATTGAACAGATAGTGCAGAGAGGTTTCTTAAATTTGGCAGACAGAGGTAGAACTGCTGCATCTTCGATCCATGGGATTTTGCAAACCAGAAATCAGATGAATTTCTGTCTGGCAGACCTTGAAGGGACTGGATCAGGGATGTTGGATTTATCAGTTATAATTGTAAATCCTTCATGCATTTTTTTTTCTATTAAAAATACGTTAATAAGTAACTAAATAAAACAATATTGTGTTTTGTGCTGGAATCATTTAATAGATTTCTTTTGTGTAGGAGGAGTGATGAAATAATAGAATAGTTTTGGTTGGAAAATTCCTCAGTAAGTTTCTAGTTAAAACTCATTCTCATAGTTAGGTCAACTGTGAGATTGGATCAGGCTGCTCAGGACTTGATGCAGTTAGGTCAACCTCTCTCAGTAACCTCCTGTAGTAATTGTCTTATACTGCCCTGCCAGCAAAGGGTAGTTAAGGGGTTGCAAGGAGCTGGGAGGGGACGAAACCAGGACAGCTTACCTAAACTGACCAAAGGGATTTTCTATACCATGTAACATCATGAGAAGAGACTTCAAAGACTGTGGGGAGTTGGCTGGAGTGGCTGCCATTCCTTGAGGACTGTCTGGGCATTAGTTGGTGAGCAGTAAGCAGTTTCATTGTGTATCACTTATTTTGTAAATGAAAAGAGGAATAATATATCTTTTTCTGTTCTTAGTAAATAGGTTTTTTTATTTCAACTACTTTGTGTTTTTTTTCCCTGACTCTCTCTCTTCTCCCCCTCATCCCACTATGGGGGTGGGGGGGGAAGTGAATGAATGACTGTGTGGTACTTAGCTGCCTTCTGGGTAAACCACATCACCATGTTTCTGTGAATACAGGATGCTGTTGGCTTCCTTTGGTGCCAGGGCATGCTGCTGTGTCGTGTTTGGCTTGCTGCCTATGCAAAAAGCAGGGCTGTTACCTAGCCATGTGGGCCTCAGCCCTCATATGCCATTGCAAGGGCTGTCCCTTCCCAGGTGCATGACTTAGTAGTTGTTGAATATCATAACACATTTGTCAGCCCATTTCTCCAGCTTGTTTAGGTCATGGTTCCTTTGAAAATAAAAAGAGAACTCTCAGTACAAGTAACTTTTTAAAATGCATGAAAACAGTTGTACTTGACAATCTTGCAGGTCTTTTCTGACCTAGATTCTGTGATTCTGAAGACACTTCAACTGTATAAAAGGACTTGAAAGAACCTCTTGACCGTACCTTTGCTTGGAATTTAGGCTGAGGAATGTGTCATGGCAATGTGGATTTTTTGTATTCTGAAACTTCTAACTTGGAAATCTACTTAAGCACATAATCACTCTTTTGGTGTATATGCAGCCCTGCCTTAAGAAAAGCAATGCTGATATTCTGAGTATTAGGCAGTATTTATGATATACCCTGTAAATTAAAGTGTAAACTACTTTGTAATGAGCTCAGTATTATTGTTGGATCAAGATCGGGGTCTGACAGGCATACTGTATTACTCTGGAAGTTTTCTGTGCATAAAAATTCATGTGCAGAGGGTGATGCTATGTCTCATTTTATCTTAGGAAAACATAGATTAGGAAATAAATCAATATAAATCTTTTTAGTCTGTTATTAAGAATGAAATAATGTTCATGTAACAGATAATTTTGAGAAGTAAATACCTAGAAAGCACACTGAATGCATCTAAAGTACCATCAGTGTTACTGTAATAGCATTGAGCTAGAGGTCCTTAGCAGTTACATAAGGGTTCACACAAAAAAAGTTGTAGTATCTACAGCAGATGATGATCTGAGGTGATGATTGCTGGAGAACTGTTGTGTTGACACAGTGCTCTGTGTGATACAAAGCAAATAAATATCAGCAGACCTCTGCCTAATGTTTCTTGCTTAAAATTCCTTTTAAAATCAGGCTTGTATCTTGCTGCCTTTACAGATGCATGTTTGCACAAATTTGCAGGTGTTGTTATAAAGTTTGTATGGCTGTCAGATTTTTCTTTCGCATTGTAGGAAAAAAACTTTCACATTTTATTTGTGAGATTCAAGACTACATGGCATACATTAGCCAAACTCTTCATATAATGATATGACAGTCCAGGCTAGAAAGGACCTTGAAAGATCATCAGGCTCAACTTTTTGTGGGAATTGAAAGCCTAAATGAGATAATCCAGTCCAGTTGCATCTCAGAAACCTCCAGTGATGAGAATTCTACCATATCTTTGGTGATGTTGTGCCAGTGATGAATATCATTTAAAAAAAAAAAAAAAAACATAGTTCTTAAACCAAGTCAAAACTTCTCTCAGAACAACTTGTACCCACCTCCCTGTGTCTTCTTGTACAGTCAACAAATGTTGAGTTGAAAGAGTAGCGTGGTTAGAATGGTACTTTACAGGTGTTATAGTTAGAAAGATTATCATGGTGCAAAAGAGAGAATCAAAGAAGAAATGCTCACTGATATCCAAGGATCTAGGCTTGCAGTGGAAAACTCCAAAAAGGAGAGATACCCAGAAAGAAATCCTTCCTCAATGGCAGTCAGCCATTAAATGGGGTCTAGGAGAGGTAGAGCCAGGCTCCACCCCCTTCTGGTCACACAGGTGAATTGCCTTCACCTGTGCTCCCACAGCTGACTCAGTGCTTGCCTCAGGTCATCAATCAGTGGTTCAGGCCATGGCTCAGCAGTTCCCATATGCTTCTTCATGGGGCTGCTTGTGAAGAAAGAGCTGCCATTCCCTTAAGGTTACAAGGATACTGTGACAAGGTCCTCTCATAGTATTCTCTTCTCTAGACTGAAAAGACCTAATACTTGAAGCCTTTCCTGACACAGCAGGTTTTGCAGCTCTTTGATCATCTTTGTGGCCTTTCTTTGGACCCTTTCCAATCTGTCTGCATCTTTTTTTGAATTGTTGGGGCCAGAACTGGAGATGGTACTCCACATACAGCCTGACAAACACTGACTAGAGTGGGTAGACAACATTTCCATCTGTGTTAGTAACGCTCCTGTGGATACAGCCCAGAATCTGACTTCCCCTCATTGCTGCAGCAGTGTACTACTGACTCACATTCAGCTTGCTCACCAGGATCTCCAGGTCCCTTTCAGCAAGGCTACTCCACAGTCATACAGATCTTCGTCTGTAATGGACTCTTGGTGAACTTCCATGCAGACCTGATCTAACCTGTTATGTCCTGATGAGCATGAAAAGTGCTGTTCTGCAAATGTATCATACTAGTAGGAGTATGTAGCATTTGGTAATTAGAATATAATTTAAAACAGTATTTCCCTGTGTAAACACTTCTAGGTAGGATTTCATCGAGGATTACCACTCCATACAAGAGGTAGATTTTTGTGCTTTCTTGTGGTTATTGTGTGAGCACATCAGTTACAGCCAGTCTGTAAGGAGAACATTGTGGTTAGAGGATTATGGCTTAGTTAGAAGTAGTACTGTGCATTGCAGCGTATTTGGAAATACTAAGTATTTGCCTAAGCTTAAGCTTACTCATTATTTTTATTTCTGTTTAGACACGTGTTGGCTGAACTGGCACCAAACATGCATTCAGTCAGCTACTGCAGAGATCTGAATGCTTACAGTTTTAGGAGTTCTTTAAAGGTATTTTCAGCTGTTCATGAAATCATGTAGTCAGGAAAAAAAAAAACAAAAACACCAAAGCTGTAGTATTCAGTTCCACAGCAAATAAAGTCAGTTATTAAGATGACTGTAGTAAATACAGTGATAACATAATTATATTAAGAAATTCTTTTTTTATTTTTCTTTAGGTTTGCATTCATTACTTCTACTTGTCTACTTGTCAGGATGATGAATTCACAGCTTAACAGCAAAAAATTAACTATCATCCATTTTCAAAATTGTCCATATGATGATTCATAACTGTAAGAGTTTAGCTGGGGTTGTGTTTAAACCACTTCTAGTCTGTGTATAGGGAGAGTGATGGAAATTTGTAAGCAGTGAGCTTCCTCAGCCTTGAAATAGCCATGTAAAACAAAAACAACAACAAAGCAAAAACAATCAAAACCCACACATGAAAAAAACAAAAACTTCAGCTTTGAAACTAGGATGCTGCTAAAAGCATCCCAGATATGTGAATCTTGCAATGAAATATCTTTTTTTTTTTGGTTGAACATTTAAAATCTGCAGCTTACAGAAAAAGTACTCTGGAACTTTGAGAGTCTCCTTTAGATTCTTTAGTGAGTGAGTCCTGTCTCGCAGGTAACAATTATGTGCATGAAATTTATCTATAGATCTTTAAGAATTGAGTGGTATAGCTGCTATGACACTTTGTTATCTTGAAAGTAAGTCAGATTGGTTTTGAGAAAAGTTTGTGGTTTGAATCGTTATTATTTCTTACGTAGATCAATAATATGGAAAAAAAAACCCTCATAATTTCCATTTGTGGATTTCTGATTCCTTTTGCTGATTTATTATGTAACTTTAAATCATTCAAAGAGTGTTCACAGTACAAGTAGAATTTAGTGTTAAGAGACTATCAGTATTATCTTTGCAGCCACAACTTCCTCTAAAAAGGCCTACATAAACTGTGCTGTAATAACAAAATGAAAATAGAAATTGAAGAAGTGTAGCAAGCAAGCGTTGTATAACAGAGTTGACTTGTTTTGTTATATTCTGGGTCTATTTTAATGTAATGCTAACAGTCAATGTAACTTAATAGTTTTATGTTGTATCTAGCAAGCATAGAAGGCAGCAATACAGCCTGTATGAAACACTGGAAAAAGTCATGGAACATGCAGTACAGGTTGATGGAAATTTCTCCCTTTATGCAGCTTTTAGAAAGTACTTCCATGTAAGCTGTGTGGATTTGAGATGTGGTTGGTTTTTTTGTTTGTTTGTTTGTTTGTTCATTGTTTAAAGAACTTTCTGAAATGTGGGTTTTAAGTGAATGTTGGAAGGGACCATAAGGGACCTTAAAGATCCTCTAGTTCCAACCCCCTTGTCATGAGTAGGGTAGATGATGGGATTTAAATTAGGATGCTTTCTTTTAGTAACAAACATTAAATTAAAATTAATACTTATTAAGAAAAAAGGATCTTAACTTTATCCTTCTATAAATACTGTGGTTGAATTTGCCAATTGTAAATAAACATGCTAGTAATTTCCTACTGAATTTTTATGTTTTTTTCCCTAAATGTAGCTTTCAGACATGACTTTCAGGCATTTTGTTGGTTTTAAAGCTAAGCAAATCCAGAAGTGGATCTTTGTTGTACAGTTGTTCAGACTTTTTGCTCTGAAGTTATCTTCTGTTCTTTTCATCTCTACGTACTTCTCCCTCTCATGTTTCTTTCTCTTCCCTGTTTTGTTAGCATCCTAAGTTCACAAGTCAAAAGTGGACTCTGTGTGTAACTTTCTGTAAGTCAACATAAGTAACACATTTTTTTTTTCCTGTGTTTGTAGAAGAGGTGGAAAAAAGTGAGGAAGAGGACAAAGAAAGAGAAGTGGTCCACAAAGAAGAAGAAAAACACACAGAGAGAGGTATGTAATGTTAACACTGTTATTCTTCACTGATGATGCATATTAGAAACACAGAATCATTGAGGTCTTGAGGATAGCTGAAGGAAAGGTTTCTCATTAAGATCTGAGCCAAAATAGGCATCAGAGACTTTTTCTACTGTATTATTTGCTACCCTGTCAGCAGTAGGGGGTATATTTTCCCTAATTAACCTTATGCTACTAATATATTGGTAGAAAGCCCTTACTGCTTACTGTTCGTGTACCTCACTAGATTGAGCTTAAGGTGGCCTTTAACTTTCTTAACCCCATCCCTGCACACTTCTTGTTTTTAGATTTTTATGAGGTCACCTGTCCATAGCAGATGGGAATCTTTGTTCCCTGCAGGCAGGGAGTCATCCACAGTTACTGCTCTTAATTTCTGCATCGTGCTGCTGAATGGCTCAGGCTCAGACAGTTCAGGTGTTTCCCTGAGCAGAGCTTCCAGCAATCTGAAATGACAGAAGATCCAAATCTTTAGTTATCCTGTGCACCTGCAGGTATATTGGGAGCCACTGTCCTGGTGCTTCCCACCTTTGTTGTTGTTGGAGTTTCCATTTTGCAAGAGGACAAGCTCTGGCTATGTCCTCTGGTGTAGCTGGAGGTTCTGGTTCTTGAAGCTGCAAGATCTTACAGTTCAACCAGTCAGTTTCTGTCTGATTATCTCTAATGTTATTCTATCTCCTGACCTCTTTCCATAGCTTCTTTGCTTGGTGTCGTGACTGTCCCACTACCTCCTGTAGACAAGAAGTTCATCTCTCTCTGCCAGGGCTTCATACAGAAAGGGAGGCCCCAGACAGTCCAGGAGGCTTGGGACTTGCAAAGCCATATCCTCACCAAGAAGAGCTCTGTTTGCACAGGGGCTTGAACATGACAAGGGGAACTGTTCTAGTGGCTGGTGGAAATGATGTCACAGTAGATTATGGTAGATCACCACTGTTGCTGAGCATGGTCACCATGACCACCTTCAGTGCACCCTACTTTGCAAATTTCTGCAGCTGTTGTTAGCTATGCCCTGGGAGCTGTGCTTTAGGCCCAGCCATTATTTAGGCTTCCTGCCAGTATGTGCTGAAAGGATGTTTTAGTGTCCATAAGGTGTTAACTGGAACATAAGTGCAAAACACCCTTCAATCAGGAACAACTGATGCTACTCACTGGAAGCTGTTATTGTTTCCAGGAGTCATAACTTCCCGTTGCTATCCCTTCCATCAGCAGCAAGCACCCTCAAGTTCTTCAAAGATAATCAAACTGCAGTAAGATTAAATGTAGCCTCTGCTTCAGAACAAATTATTGAACGTGTCCTGATAAATAAATACTTCTTGTATGTTACAGGCTAATTGTCTTATTTCTGAATGGTTCGTTTTTTCTCAAATGTCTGACTGGGAGTAGTCAGACACTGTACAGAAAATCCTAGTAAACTTGTCTTCGGTAGTCTGTGGATAGCCTTCTAACTTTGCAGTTTTAAATTTATTTACTTTCTACAGGCTTTTTTGATGGATGAAAGAAAGCTTGAGCTGTAGCTATTTTTGATTCGTCACTGTTTACTGTCATTCTGAAAAAATAAAAACAAAAAATCATAGACATTTACACTGTCCACAAATATTCAGCATTCTGCAGCGTTTATGTGGAGTCCTGCAGTCCTGTTGTATTCACCTAAGATGTGAATACCTATGCTCTCTCATTTTTTTTAAATAAAGGTTGTCACACAGTTTTAAAATTGCCTTTTAATATTTTCAGTACACTAGTGTTTTTAGTACAGCTCTCAGAATGGAAAACCATCAGAAATTTGACCATCAGAAAATGTCTTGCACAGTGTATGTGATATAATTAAAGAATAGAAAGTCACTATTGGTTGTGCTTTTTCAGTCTCCATTATCTACTTATCTAATCCTGTCTTTCTGACTCGTCTTCAAATGCGAAGCTTATGTTCTTTGATGTTAGATGGTCAAACACACACCGAATGGTCTATAACTTTCTCTACTTCCCTTTACCTAGGCACATCATTCTGTATCCATATCACTAGAGCATATGGTGCCAGGAGCTGGAGGAATGAATGAGATCTCTTTTGCTCTTCTGTGCTTCATCACCGTAATGAAAATAGCCTTCATAATATAGTTCTGTTTTGAGCCTCTTCTTTCATCAGGTTTTTACTTTCCTTCCTGCTCAAATAGTAAGAAAAAGGTCCAATTGCTTTCTTACTCAGAGGTTGGAGGTACAAATTGAGAATTCATGACGGATAGGAAAGAACTTTGTGCTAACAAAGGCAGAGTGAAGTAGAAGTTTTAATTTGCTAATAGGTTACTGAGAAAAAAACACTTTTTTCGGAAGAGGGTTTTATTTTGTTTCTCAGAAGCCAAGTTATGTTGCAGGATGGTGCTGGTAGGAAGAGGAGGAAATGCAGGCAGGCAAGAAGGGAATGGCTGTACTTGTGTGGTCTTGCATTTGAGGTAGTGGTTTGGTGAATCACAGAGTGGAACTCATGGCAGCAACGTATGAAGGCAAAGGGACTGTTGTTCTCTTTTGATGTTGTCAAATACATTGTTTTTCTGAAGGCATTCTCACTGTTTTAGAATGAAAAATGCTTAAACTGGTAAAAAAAATGAAACCATAATAATCGTGGTATTCTGCAGGTATCTGTTTGGGATTGGTTCTTCTGGTTGTTCTTTTTGTTTTGCTTTGATTTGGTTTCTGTTTGTTTGTTTTTAAGATTCATCAGCAGCAGTTGTATCTAATTGTTTCAGGTGAAGTGTCAAGAAGAAAGCGTTCAAAATCTGAGGACATGGACAGCGTACATTCTAAACGGCGTCGATTTGTTGGAGAAGAAGATTATGAAGCAGAATTCCAAGTGAAAATTACAGCCAGAAGAGATGTTGACCAAAAGTTAGAAAAGGTAGAGTGGAAATGAAGAACAAAGATGGCAAAACTGTATCTCATATCTTTATTTTTGCTTGCCACTTTACCTGTCTTTTCCTATGCACTTGCTAGTCACGTGCACGCATGCTTTCCCTCTTTTTTTTTTTGTTTAAAATTATACATAATTAAAATAACAACAGAGGTTCAATTTACAAAGTCCTAGGTAGCCTTACTTAGATGCCATCTGGAAACCATACCACAAAAGCCATGTTTGAAATGTGTTAAGCATTTAAATTCTTAAGTGAAATGTGACTGTAGATGGAGAATAAAAGAATCTCAGTGAAGGTGGCATGTTAGTGTGATAAATGTTCATGTGTGGTCTGCTTTTTGTACCCAGCTTTAAAGAAAGTCTCTCATAATAATGAGTGTTATCAAACATAGCGTTTTGAAGGTTTTTGTAGAGCTATTAATTGTCTGGATGGTGCATATTATAACTTCAGTGTAGGATCCAGAGAGCCACTTTTATCGCTTGTTTATTTCTTTTTCTGATTTTTACTTCGCAATAGTAAAGATTTAGGCACAGAAGGGGAAAAAGATAAACATAGCAAGTAGACTTTGCAGAAGTTAATCTCTTTTTTTGCCATTTTTATCTTCTGCAACCAAAGCAACACAGGGCATTTCTGCTTAGGGGAAAGTGTATCAAAAACTGAAGTTTCATTAAACATCTTTAGTTTCAGTCCTTCAGATGTCATTGTCCCTAGCAAGAGTAGAAAAGAAAGGAAAAATTTAACGTGTATAAACACAACAGTTCAAAAATATCTTCTGTTAAGATTCTTTTTGTCAATTAAAAACCTGTATATATTTATCATACTGCAGTGAAATTAATTTTTTGAGTTAATGGCAGAAAGGGACATATATATTTGCCAAAACAGACACAAAAACCTTGTTTGGCAATGTATCCACATTGTTGTTGTTGACTCGGATAAATTTATTTGATCGACAAGGTACAGCCATAGTCATTCTTCTGTGGCAAAATTCTTTTTGAGTTGAGAATATTTTTATAGACAGTATCTCAAATTTTAGGATTAATTTTCTTTTCCTTTTTTTCCCTGTCCTAATTTAAATAACAATTTGACAGGTTATCCAGAGAGTGTTAGAAGAAAAACTTGCTGCTTTACAGTGTGCTGTATTTGACAAGACTCTGGCAGACTTGAAAATGCGAATAGAGAAAGTAGAATGTAACAAGAGGCATAAAACTGTGCTTACTGAACTACAGGTGAGTGTGTATTGAATTGCATACAGGAGTCAAATTTAGCAAGTTCCTCAGCAAGTTTCCTGTTGCTGTTGTTAGGGAAAGCAGTTTGATTCCACAGAGAGAAGAGAGGAGAAAAAAAAAAGTGAATAAATAGATTATCTTTGTGCAGTTGTGAATAGCAGTGAAAATTCATGCATAACGTAGGCTTGTGATACACACTGGTGTCTTTCTGCTGCTCCAAAGTCATACAGTAATACTGTGTTTCATGGAAAGAATATTTTCCCCTGACAAAACATTTTTTGTATTGGTATCTTAGTTGTATAAACTTTTGGTTTGTGTAATTTCTTCAATGGTTCTTGTATTTATGGTTTTGTTTACTTGTTTTTCTCTTCTTTCCATTTAGGCTAAAATCACTCGACTGACAAAGCGGTTTGGAGCTGCCAAGGAGGACATGAAGAAAAAACAGGAGGTAAGAACTGCATTTGCTGTATTTGTATTTCTGAGCTAGCCTTGTACTGAGGAAATCTTATATGCTGAAATATGTGACCTGTTTCAGTGGTGTTCACAAAGTAGGTTTGTGTTATTTGACAAAAGGTGAGCCATATTTACGAATAAAGTCTTCAACATCTATTTGGTAGTTCTCATTTGCCCAGAAGGTCCTTTGTACATTGTTAGTGTGAAAGCACCTAAGCACCTTAAATTATATGTAAGGAAATGTAATTTACTTCAATATAAAGTGTAGAAGATGAATCTCAGCGTTTAGGGAAGGAGGGGGGGAGGGAGGAATGAATACAAACAAAATTTTGGGTTAGTTACTATGACGAAGTGGAAGCTAAAAATTCATAATGGTTCAAAAAGAAATAAGAGGCTTAGAGAATATGTAGAACTGAGGCAGGTAGAACCAAATAGCTTCTGGAGATTTGTAAAACACGTCAAGTTTCCTTATGATTTTGGCTCCTGAAAACATAAACCTCATGTAGAAAGGAATCTGTATGTAGTACAGTCAGTCCGTAAGTTTGCAAGCTGATGTAGTTGTTTTGTTTTTCTTTGTATTTTTGTTTCTTTTTTAGAATACACCAAACCCATCTCTGTCCTCAGGAAAAGCAGCAAGTAGCACTGCGAATGCAAACAATCTGACATACCGGTAAGCAAAGCACATCACTGCAATCATGTTAAAATTCAGAGGAGGACACTTGCCACAGCTCATGTAATGGATGATCGTCCCTGATTTGATTGTTTCTTAATTAAAGTGTTCTTCCTTTATTGCTGTTCAACTGTAAAATTCAATTTTTATTCACAGAATTCACAAATGGACAGTATTGAATCCATTCCTAGGTAAACAATATGTTGTTTTAGCAGTTAAAGATGATAGAAGTCTAACAAGAAAATTCTCTTGACAAAAGGCAAACTCAGTGCAAACACTTGAAAATTTGAAAATAAGTAACTCTCTGAGGGTTTTTGTTTGTTTGTTTGTTGTTTTGTTTTGTTTTTGTTTTTTATTAGAGGAATTTATTGAATTAATTTGCTTGTGGGGGCAGAAGATAAATCAGATTATAAAATTGATGAAACTAATAGTTATGCAGTATTTTTTTCCCCACCACTGTTATACCTGTTGAGAAGTGCTAACTGAATCTTCTTTCTATAGAAATATTACCACGGTGAGGCAGATGCTGGAATCAAAGAGGAATGTAGGAGATAGTAAACCAGCAACTCTTCAAGCTCCTGTCAGTGCAGGTGAGAAACTGCCTATGGACTTTATAAATTAACTTCAAGAAAGTCTTACTGCTTTCCATTAATTAGGTAACTAAACAGACCAAAACTATTTTGTAGAAATTCTTTATTCCTGACATCATTACTCTTAGCTACCTACCACATTCCCAGTTTAGAATGGAATGGAATCATTCGGTTAGAAAGAATCTTCAGAAATCATCTAGGCCAACTACCTGACCTCTTGAGGACTAACCAAAGATGAAAGCATATTATTTAGGATGTTGTTGAAATGTTTAACAGTGACAGGCAAATGACATCAACCACCTCTGCAGGTAGACTCTTCGAGTGTTTGACCACCTTCACAGTAAAGACATTTGTCCTTATTTGTAGCCTGAACCTCCCCGATACAGCTTTACACCATTCCCATACATCCTGTCTTCCATTACCATAAAGAAGAGACCAGCACCTCACTTTTTCTCCTCAGGAAGTCTTTGAGAGCAATGAGATCACCTTTTAGCCTTCTCTTCTCCAGTCTAGACAGCCCAAGTGTTTTCAGCCTCTCCTCATAACTCATTCCTTCCAACCCTTTTATCATCTTTCTTGCTGTCTTCTGGATGGCATTTATGATGCATTTATATTTGTGTAATGTGCTTACTAGGCAAGGCAGAACATGTGGGCAAATTAAACACTAGAGCAGACTGCTTGCCTGGATAAGGCAGAAAAACATGAAGTTTCTCCACTGCTGAAGTGTCTCCACTGCTGAGAAGTGAAGCACATGGCTCACGGGCCATTTTTTTTGCATGTGATTGTAGTAGGATGCTGATTATCACACCCTCTGACTAGTGACTGTAAAAATTGAGTGGGGGATTAAGGGAAGTCACAAGCCTCATTTCTTAAAGGAATCATTGACAAGTGGAATTCTAATACTGGAATTTCATGAGGAATTCAGAATCAAAACCACAATTAATTACATTCATGTATCAGCACCACTTTCAGTTTTAGAATTCTGTTTACTTAAAACTGAATTATTTTTCTTTCAGAACCAACACATAATAGGAATATAATGGCTATATGTAGTATATCATACTCCTGATCTTTAGATTTAATCCCAAAATTTTGTTGCATAAAAGCAGATACCTTCTTGGGCACATTAACATTAATCCTTGATTTCAGTAGAACCTTCTGGATACAGTGCCCTACCCATACAGAGCAAGTTAGTCAAGTTGATTTAGTTTTTCTTTTCTTGTGTTTTCTGAAGGACCAATTGTTCTACTAATTCTGTAGCAAGTGTTTCAAGTGCCATACTTCATGTATTTTCATCTTCCAAATCTCAGCTCCTCAAGCCTCTGCATCTTAATTGTTTGTATTTTTTGTCATTTGTATGTGGTTCTTTCAAAAAGCAATATGGTATGGACTGTCTTAAATTAGACCATTGAATATCACAGCACACAGCAGAAAAAAGAGCACATGTAGCCTTTCTTTGAAAAAAAAAAAAAAAAAAAGTAATCTTTTGCCAGATTTTTTCATTTGTTGTGTTGGAGTGGATCTACCCACTTGGTTCAAATGCTGTTCTTGTGTTTGTGTGTAGCACCAGCTTCCAGTCTTGCTGCTCCTCAGACACCTGCCAGTGGACATCCTAAGCCTCAGACTCCAGTGACGTCTAGCCCTTTGACAACAACAGTT
This sequence comes from Gallus gallus, assembly GCF_016699485.2. Taxonomy (NCBI): domain Eukaryota; kingdom Metazoa; phylum Chordata; class Aves; order Galliformes; family Phasianidae; genus Gallus; species Gallus gallus. The sequence goes on from NC_052532.1 coordinate 48,904,282, forward strand.
ATTTCCACGGCTAACACAGCTACAGTTGTAGGCACAAGTCAAGTGCCCAGTGGCAGCACTCAGCCAATGTCTGTTTCATTGCAGTCTTTGCCTGTAATCTTGCACGTGCCTGTTGCAGTATCATCCCAGCCTCAGCTCCTTCAAGGCCATGCAGGAACTTTGGTCACTAACCAGCAGTCAGGCAGCGTTGAATTTATATCTGTACAGAGCTCATCTACAGTTGGTAGCCTTACCAAAACTGCAGTATCTTTGGCATCTACTAACACAACTAAACCAAATAACAGCCCATCTGTATCCAGTCCGGGTGTTCAGAGAAACTCTCCAGCCAGTGCTGGGTCTGTACGGACAACATTAGCTGTACAAGCAGTTTCAACTACACATCCTGTTGCACAAACCACAAGGACTTCTTTGCCCACAGTGGGTACTTCAGGACTTCATAACTCTACCAGCAGTCGAGGTCCCATACATATGAAGATTCCCCTCTCTGCATTTAATAGTACAGCTCCTACTGAACCACCCACCATTACAGCGCCCAGAGTTGGTAAGTTATGCTTGGATGTTGACACTAGGAAGGGAAAACTACTGTCAAAAGGAAACATAAAATTCTAGTCCTGTGGAAGTTTTGTTTTACTGAAATGTATCTTCTGGATGGCCTTAGTGTTGAAATTATCAGGATCAGAATCATCTGTCACAAATGTTTCAGCCATTGTTAAAAATCATATCTCATTAGGAATTAATAGTGTGAGTCTCTAAGCTTTGTTTTATTTAGAACTTGATTTATATTATTCCTAGCATGAAATGAGATACTTCTGTCCTAATATTAACAATTTAATATTTATACTTTTTAGTGTAGCTTCCTGAAATAATCTGATTGCCTTTCCTAAGAAAAGAAAGTATATTCACTGACTTAATTTTCAAAACACTTAAACAAAATGGGAAAAAAAAAAAAACACAGCATAATATTAATCTAATTCCAAAGAATTACATATAAAGGCTCTTCATTTAAAGCACAAAAAAAGTTCAGATATGCTATTTAGCTGAGATATTTTAAAATGCTTTCTCTCCGTCTTCTGCCATGTCATGACAATTCTCTGCACTTCTGATCTTAGATATGTTGAGTTTTTTTTTTTTGAGGTCAAGATTTTTTTAGTGGTCTTGAGTGAGTTGAAATCATAGCCAAGAGTTTCTCATTGGCACAATATAATGTTAGGATTAATTCAATCAGAGCTCAACATCACGAATAATTTTATTTAATTTTCCCATTTCTAAGATAGGTATGTCCAAATATGTTTTCCATCAAAGAGACAATTATACACTTTGCATTATTGTTTATCTCTGAGTCTAGTATAATGATATAATCTATAATCTGAAAATGAGCTATGACAGATCTGTGCCCAGAAATATATATTGTTTTCTACAGTTCACATAGCCTTTGTGTATACCAGGTGGTTTTCTCACCAGAATTTAAACACTGCTTTGGGCCAGCACAGTTGCTGCTAAGCTCTGGTTAAAATGTAAGGGAGTATGAAGGAAGAGTTTTGATTTAAATGTTTACATCAAATATCCAAGCAACTTCTGCTTAAGTTGCTAGAAAAGGTATGTGTTCCATTGAACAGATGAGAATACTGTCCCTGCGCAGCTTGCCTCATTTACATATTTTCCACTGTAACCATACATTAGTCAGTTTTCATGTGAATGTGTTGAACTTTTTTTTTTTTTTTTCAGCTTAATACCTTGTCTGTTTACATATAGGGGCAGGAGAGATTGGAGTTACGTTTTCTCCTCAGATAACTGAGGGAATTACCCATAAAATATTTGGAATACGTGGCCAGACATTCAAGGAAGGGGATGAATACTACTTCGTACTATTCATACAATACTGAAAAGTGACATTTTGCTTTTTTTTCTTGTTTCCTCTGAAAAATGGTAATAATCAAGCTTGGGTACTTGCAGTTGGAAATGAGGACTGAAAAATAAGGAACATTTAGTATCAAACTTCAAAAGTTGCCTTAAATTTGTAGAGTGGATTAGCTGTATTTAGTTTAGTATTGATTAAACACTGCAAATGAACCAATTTCTTGACCCCTCAGAAAATCAGACAAGCAGGCCACCAACAGATTCTTCAGCGAACAAGAGAACAGCTGAGGGACCAACACAGGTAGGTTGCTGATTATATTTCCGTTTAAATTTTTAAAGTTACAATCCACAGGAGATAAGTTCTTTACCCTCATTGCTCATAATGTAACAACTTCAGGCTGTGTTTGTTGTTGTGGGTTTTTTTTCTGGTTTTGTGTGTTTCTTCGTTGTTTTTTTCCCCCCATTCTTTCTTGTTTGTGTCCATCTGTATTTTTCTTCTTCTGATCCAGAGTATTACTGGGAGCGTGAGCTCCTCATTATCTTTTCAGAAGTTTTCCAGTGTGTTTTCCATAAATAGGTGAGTTAGTAATTCTGGAGAAAACTAAAAACGTGTCTGATGCAACAGAGCCAACATAGAAAGAAAACCCTACTTAGTTTTTGCCTAAAGGTCTTAAACTTGAAGCTAAAAGTATTTTGCAAACTATTGCAGCTCTCATTTTTACACTAATCCAGAAGTTTCTAAGAAAAAGTTATATTTTATTGCCGTGTATCCTTAAGAAAAAAAAAAAAGAAAAGGAAAAAAAACTTTATTCAGGAATAACTACTTCATAATAAAGGATAACTTCTGTTTAGAAGAATCCAGTATTTCTAAATAAATTTGTTGGACTTGTAATTTTAAGGTTAAATTTAAGGTATTCAAAATTATTTGTAATTAAGTTTCTTCCTATGTACAGATATTTCACAAAGCACTTCACATGTATATTTCTCTTAACTGGAAGTCATTTACTTAAGGGGAATAAAATTAATGTCTTCTAGCCAAAATTTCCACATTTAATGGTTTTTCAAGGTGCGGATAAGTCTGAATTGTGTTTCATAGCAAGAAGAAAGTATACTGGACAAGATTCTGTTTTTCACTTGCTGCATGAATAGTCTAGTAAAACTAGTCATCTGAGCAGTGTTACAGATTATAATCATGCCTTACTCTACATTTTTATTAAAGCATTCCATAAAGAATGGTTGCCATTTTTAAAAGATACCTGTGGATTATAGCTATACAAATCTGTCAGTAGTTGATATGGAGGAAAAGCAGTACCAGAATGATTGAGATTTATGGTTTTAAGATATATTTTCAGTCTAAGATGTATATTTTGGAATTTTTCATCTTTGGTAACCAGAGTCTGAAACCCGGAAAAGATTTTAGCAAAAAAGTTTGTGTGTGTGAGTGGTATTTAGCAATGGAAAGTTAGCAAAAAGGAAGGAATTGAAAGGAAACAAGATAAAAGACGCTTTCCGGTTTTCAGTCTTGTAGTGTATGTCTCTAGGTTTACTTTCAGTTGAATCAGTTAAAGCATGTGTAATGCCATGGTTAATAAAAAAGAAGATCAGATGTATTCTAATTGACTAGCAGGATGTGAAACTGACATGCTATGTCATTTGAAAAATCCAGTTAATGCCACCTGCTTTTTGTTATGTAACATCCAAAATATTATGTATTACTCTGCACTTCACAGCTCTCAGAACAAAAAGTAGTTCGCTGTGTGCCGTATACCTGTGGCATATTTGATGGTACAACCTTGATCAATTGTTTCGAAAAGCAATTGAAACAGGAAGAGACTTCATCAGAAAATAAAGAAGCAGTAGAAGCAGCACAGATGAATTTTAACTTCCCCGAGGATGTCCTCTTTGGCTTGGAGGAAGAGGAAGAGGATGCTAAGAGCATCAAAAACACCCACAAGCAGACTGGCTGGGCAGCTAACCTATTAAAGCAATGGCTGGCCAAAAATGGCAAGGATCCTAGCTTTGAATTGGTTCCAGTAAGTGAACTCAATGATATTTTAAGAGAGTTTTATTGCAAAATAAGGAATCATGATGGAAATACCTACAGTGTGGCAAGCTACAAGTCAATGCGTGCTGGCTTAAACCGGCATCTCAAAATGCCACCTTATAATCGTCAGATTTGCTTAATGAAGGACAAAGAGTTTGCTAGTGCAAATATGGTATTTGTGAGTATGCTGAGGATGCTGCGCATCCAGGGAAAGGATGAGACTCACCACCATCCTCCTATAGCTGCTGACGACTTGCGTAAGATTAAACTGTCTGGTGTACTGGGATTGCACAGTCCTGTGGCACTCGTCAACAAGGTGTGGTTTGATTTGCAGTTACATTTTACCAAACGAGGGAGGGAAATTTTGAGAGATCTGGCTCCAGATGCTTTTGTTGTTGAGAAGGACAAGAACGGGCGCCGTTATGCTGTGTTTAGGTATCCTGGCAAAGGAAAAAATGGAGAAGATCCTCATAAAATGGGTAAAATGTATGATATGCCAGGGGACCCAAACTGTCCTGTTTTTTCCTTGGAGCTTTATTTATCTAAGTTGCCTCCGGAGCCTCCAGCCTTTTACCTGCATCCTTTAAAGCTAACAGCAGAGCAAATGAAAGAACAGCCTGTATGGTACAAAAGAGAACCAATGGGTGTGAACTACTTGGGTGCAATGATGCCCAGGATAAGTGTGGCAGCCAGGCTTTCTCAGCGATATACCAATCATTCTCTCCGAACTACCACCATCCAGCTACTGTGTGAAGCGGGACTGGGGCCTGGAGAAAATTACGGCAGTGGCAGGCCATCACTCTGAGTCTGCTATTAGACACTACTGGGGAGCTGCAGTAGTTCACTACAGGGCTTGCTCAGATGTAATGGAGAATAACACGCTCAATTACCTATGTAGCAAGATGCCAAGTCATAAAAAAATCATTATCTGGTGTCTCCACCTCTTCTAGAAACCATGTTTTTGTAAAACAAAGCAAAATCTTATTTCCTAAGAAGTCTAGCGTGCCATCTGGCACTAGTTTTGTGACTTTAGTCCCTGAGGGACACAGTGCTCTCAAATCTAAAAGCCCTGTTGATCCTGTTGAACCGCAGTTCTTCCAGGGTGTTCCTCCCCAAGAACATAGCCAGTGTGAGCCTAACTGCCAGTCCTCTTCAAGGCTGTTGTAGTTAACCTTCATAAAGCACTTGATAAAACAAGAACCAATGTGTTGATGCTTTTTATAACACAACTGATTTCAAGTAAATTGCTAAAATGGAAAAAAAAATATATCAAATTTGTTTTATCAGTTGGTTTACTAAGGAAATTTCTTATGATGCAGTTCAGCAAGAAGTATCTTGCTCACAGTCCTGAAGTGAGCTATGGAACAGAATCTTAGTGCAGATCTTGGAGTTTCTATGACTTTCATTAGCAACTAGGACTTTAGATGACTGAGCTAAGCTATTTAAATTAAAATAAAATAAAAATGGGGGGATACTGATTTCCACTAGCTGAAGAGCTATGCTTTCTACACTAGCTGCATGGCTTCTGTATTTTGTGAAGAGTGTATTTATTATACCACTCTGTGACTGCTGGCACTACTGTAGCCTCTTTCTAAACAAATACTTCATTGCTGAGGATGTAGAGAAAAGTACAAGCTGAATGAAACAGACATTCGCAGTTCAAATATATACATATGCATGAAAACAGCTGGAATTGCCTGATCACTGTCACATGCTTTTTTCAGATTGTTACCAGTCTTGCCAAAGGATTATGCTGTGTGGTATTTTGTTTTTATTATTTCACTTTTGGTTGTTTTTTTTTTTTTTTAACATACTTTAAATTAATCTAATCCACGACCTACAGATTTCTGTTGCAGGTCTTCCATTTTCCTCTTTCAGTTACTCTGATCTCTAAAAGCACTATCTGATACAGATAGTACAAAAATTTCTGTGTCTTCAGTTGTTCATGAAATGAAGAAAATGCTCTCAATAGAATTGAGAGCAGATCTGTTGTTTAAGTGGCATGTAATTAGAGTTGAAGTGTTACCTCTGAAAACTTTCAAGGTCAGGCTGGAGGGGCTCAGAGCAACCTGATCCCGCTGTAGATTCCCCCTTCATTGCAGGGGATTTGGACCGGGTGACCTTTAAAAGTCCTTTCCAGCTCAAACAGCTGTATGACTGTGTGACTTGATGCCTGATCTTTAGAGTTCTTATTGTGGCTGATGATTACATTTTCAAGCCTGGGTTAGGTTAGTTGTTTTTACTACTTCACTTTTGCATGGTGTAGACCAACATAGAATGTTCTATTTTCTGATCGGTTGTGTTGATGATTTAAGAGATTTTGAAATCGCTATGTGCATCTTATATACTGTTTATAATCACTTTTCATATTATAGAGATCAAACAAGTTAACGAGATATAATCTTTAATATAAAAATTACTTCTGCCACACAATCCTACATTTACTTAGTTGTAGCATTAACTTGTGACTTTCTTGGCTATAGGAAATCACAGATCCAGGATTATCATTTTATCAAGTGTAGAGTAAATCAAATGGAAATAACCAATAGAAAAGCTTTTCTAGTGGCCATACATAAAAATTGGGGGAAAAAAATACACAGAAACAGGTGGCGGTAACTTATTCTAGGATTTTTTTAGCATAGCAAGTTTCCAAACTTTGTCTTCATAGAATTCATAATTCAGCTAAACTGGCAAATTTCATTTCTTGTTCAAAGAGTTGTGCTCTAAATCTTCACCAAGATGGATATGTGTTGGTTTTTTACACCTTCTCCCCCCATTTCCTGTTGTTGTCTCAGATAATTCCTGGTGTACAAGAGTTGAACAAAGGAAACAAGAGAACAATGACAGGAGTTCATTCTTTTTTGTTCATTCTTGCTGCGTACTATGGGCATACCAGCCACGTACCCTTCTCTGGTCCTAACTGCATCTGTGTAATTTACTGTAACAGCATATTGCTGATAGCTTGATTCCTCAACACAAATCTAGATGGTGATTTAAATTGAAAAAAAAAAAAAAAGGACCCTTGTGGCAAAGCTGAGCATGTCTGTTTTTTTTAACTTAACTTCTAATTTGACTTCTATCTGTTGACTGCTAAGTAGATATTTGTAATTTCTCATGTGGTAAATTCTAATTTTATGGACGCCAGCCGTGTTCTAAGTCTTCATTTTGAATCTGGTACTTAAAAGCTGCTACTAACTGCAGTATTACTAGGTATTGATCTTTGTAGAAGAGATTTTTTCTTTTTTCTTTTTTTCTTTTTTTTTTCTTTTTTTTTTTTGAAACTGAGAAAAAGCACTCTTGTCTTGGGCTAGAAGTAGTATTGCTTTAGAAGAGCTGGAGACAGTGTTAAATATTAGTGAAAAGATTAATAGAATTAGTTATAACTAATAGAGTACTTTTCTAGCCTTCTACAACTTAAAATCTTTCCTGTTTCTCCTCCCACCCTAAGTTTTATATTGATTTTCCTGCATGTATATCTGTCTACAAAAGCTGTCTACAGAAGCTAAAGTAGGCAAACAGAACGTGTGTTTGGCTGCTTCTGTAAATTCAGCTTTGGCCACATGTGTAGTAGTGTGGGGAAAGGAGCCTTTCCTTTTCTTATGAGAAAATATCAAATAAATCCCATTTATTATAGAACAGACTATGAACAGTGACCATGAAATCTGTTCAAGAAATTGACATGAATTGGACTCCTCAGTGGCAGTGTCAGCAGAGAATCTTAGCATCATAAGTACTTTTTTCCCTTTCCACTATATTTGTTTGTCATGATTTGTAAGACACCATTGGCTCATCATTTACATTTCAGTTAAAAAAAACCTGAATATAGCAAATACACATTGAAATAAATGTATCACCTGTCATTCTTGACTTTTCTCTAATTAGAATCTTCTCATAATCTTCTCATACAACTCATGTTTCATTTTCAGTTGCAGAAAAACTGTATTTAGCCTTAACTAAGTCAGCTAAGCTTGTTTTTTCAACAAGGGCTGCTATGTCATTGATTAAATTTCATTTTCCACATTGAAGCTGATTCTGAAAACAGTGGGAAATGACTGTGACATTTCATAAATATTTTATTTTTACATCTCCTTTTTAATGAAGCTTCACTGCATGTACTGGGAATGTAGAACTTTTGTTCTCTGTGGGTTTTTTTGTAAGGTTGGAAATTCCTGTTGTTCAAATAGTGCCCTCATTTTTTATGTTATTATGTTAGTGCAGTATCTTACAGTGTGTTGTGGGTTTTTTTCTTTCATTGTTGTGTAAGTAATTCTTCCCTGCTTTAAGATATTGTGATCTGAAGTGTGGGAGATGTAAAAGGTAAATATTTCTCACTGTATGCACTTTTCCTGTGTCCACACCTCTGAAGAGCTCTCTGAAGAGCTCAGTTGTGTAGAATGTCAGATATCTGAAGTCAGTCCTGAACTGCAACATTTTGATAATTGCATACTGTCTGGGTTAGTATAGTTAACAGGAAGTAGCTTTGCTGTGATACTACTACTCCCTTTTCAGCCTTCTTCTGCTTATTGTTCCAAAAGGAATGGCTGCAATGATGTAGGAGAGGGGGTATCTTACTTTGTTTGTGGTGGTCTCTGAACTTCCAACTTTTTCTTGTTTACACAGAAATTTAAAGGTTGCAACTCAGTCCCAGTCATTTTGCCGAAGGCCATTTCAGTGCCTCAAGTAGTAGGATTGTATTTCTGAAGACATGATGAGCACTTTTAATTTATTACAGTACACATTATTGTTAGGGGCAAAAGGATTTTTAATTATGTAACAAATCTTTACAGTAGTTTTAAAGTATTTTATTATGAATCCCAATTATAGATACAGGAATTCAAAGTATTCTATATAATATATAATATAGCCACAGCATACTGAGGGAATCTATTAAAGTGACTTATTAACGTTGTGACATAACGTAACAGTGAGTAAACTTGAATCATGTTGGGTATGTTAAAAATGGTGGACATAGAATCAGTCTGTTTGAGTTATATTTATTAAATCACCAAGTTGGGCAAATAGTCTTTTCTTTCCTGCTCCACACTCTGGGTGCACTTTATGCTTTTGTGGAGTAGATCTTTTTTTAGTTTATATTTAATCTGTACATTTCACCTTTTCAGCTAACATTATTTTAAATAAAAAATCCACCAATGTCCAATCCATTTCTCATTGTTTGTGACATACCTTGCTTTGTTTGGTTCTCTACAGTTGAAGGTATTTCTCTCACTATTGGAAATGTATCTGGTAAAATGCTAATAAAGTGCATTTATAACTTTTATATTTCCCTTTATTTGCAGTGTGTAACAAACTTTGTGAATGTCTATTGGGAAACAGTGTGATCAAAGGGGACATACCAGCTTAAAAAGCTATTAATTCAGTGTTGTTGAACCACTATTAATGAAAATGCATTTCATAGTTTTGTTACTGAAAATAAATGTGTAATTATATATGTAAAATGGGATGCTTGATTTTTGTCTCTGAACACGCAATGATGTTTCTGCTATTTAAAATGCAACTAGCTCTCATCTACAAGGTGGAACCTTTACCTGAAACTAATTTGAACTCTAACTTCTTAAAGATGTTAGAAGTTTAAAAGTCATACAAGAATGAATTAGCGAGATTATTTTTATTTCCTTAAAGCAGTCATTCAGTTGAGCTATATGATGTCCTCTTGGGAATTTTTCAGATGATTTTTTTAATTCATTATTACAGAGGTTGTCTTTTCTTGAGATTGTACCTGTTATTTAAACCAAGCCCTAGCTACTGAGAGCAGCTTTCAGTAAGGACTTGTAGTTGTGTTTTATAGGCTCCAATTTGTCAGTTTGGGTCAAAAAAATCAAGAGGTTTATTGGAACATTAAAACTGTTGGTGTCATTACACCGTGCACAAATAATAGCTATAAAAAGTCTTATTAAACTGAAACATGCTATAATTAAAATACATTTAAAGATTAGTAATGTGATTGCTGTCTTAAGTAGTCACCCCACATGATACTGTCTTGAAACTTCCATTGGGCTTTGGGGAAAGAAGGTAGAAGTTTCACCTTAAGAGAGTAAGAGCCAGTAAAGAGATGTGTGTGCAAGTGTATGTTTACTATATACCCTTTAACTGTTTGATTAAAGAAAAAAATTCACAGCAGTATACGAATGCTTTAAGCATTAAGTCAAGTGGTTCTTTATAGTTTTTATTTTGGAATTAGGATAACCACTAGAAATATCTTTCTACCAAAGAGTGTTTCACTTATGTTTCTTGATTTATGTTTCTTATTGACGGGTGTAGCAGAGCTGATGTCTGATCTTCACAACAAAGAAATGAGAAGTTATATAACATATAAAGGTTACTAAGATAGATTGCTCAGTTTTTCCATATTTGATTTGTTATTCTGTAGAAAGCACTGCACAGTACTAAATAAGGGTAAGGGCAATGGTCTGGTAAATGCAATACATAAAATTTCTGCTGAGAGTGTTTGAGTTATACACAAGTAAGCAACCACACACTGTCAGAACGAGTATTGCAGCCCTGTGAAATTTTGTTTGCAAAATTCAAACTATATAAATTGCTAACTTATTGCATTATCATTTATATTGTGGTAAGAAATGACAAATGCATTGGACAAATGAATTTGCATGACAGCTTTGCAAGGATGGCTTAATTATTTTAATGTTGTGAGAGTTACTGTATTGGAATTGATAAGTGTTAAGGGATGAGAAGTTTAAAGCAGTCTGTAACAGAATTATACTCATGAATGTACTAAAAAAGTGTTTTCCGTAGCTACTTATCCTGTGCTTGAAATCTGTGGGTTTGTACTTGGATGACAAAAGCATAATGTGGGCTTTGTTTTTATCCATACAAACTCAGTATCGCCACCACACACATGCTATTTTCAGAACATATTTTTAACATCACTTTCCATAATTTCAAATTGGTAATGTTATTATATAACGCCTTGGTGTGTCATGTACAACTGTGGTGGTTTGGTAGTTGATGATACGTCAGTTTTACGACTCCCAGAATTTTTTTCAGTTTTGTTAATCTAGAAAGTATTAATGATAAAATGTTCTGCACTTTGTCAGTGTGCCACAAATAATCTTCAGGATTTTGAGGTTTACTATCCTAGAGTTGATTTTTGTTGCTGTTGGATTTTTTTTTTTTTCCGTTTTTCACTTTTACTTGCTGAAATGTTCCTTTATGAAAAGCAGGTGGCATTACGATATACAGCATTATTATTTCAGTGTGATGAATTGACCCATGGCGTTATATAATATCAAATTTAAAAAATAATAATAATATATACCGTATTTGAATAGAGAAGTTCAGATACCAGAATCCACATTTTGGTATGTGCGTGTTTGCTTGTATATATGTGGTGTTACGTAAAATGATGTAACAGATAACATTTTTCATTTAGAGATTTTCTATTCAGAGATTCTTTCCCAGCTTTGTCAGTAGTTTGCTATTGACAGGTATACTGTAATGTTCTAACCACTTCTATTTTGGTTAAATGTTATGATTGTAGTTATGATAGAAAATGTTCCATTCTTTTCTCACCATCATCTGCCATATGTGCTTTGGTCTTTGGCCTTTAAATTCAGGCTCCTTTCTTGTGTTTGTTTTCTTTGTGGAAATGGAGTAACTTTTTTTTTTTTTCTCTCATGATTTAACCCAGTAGGCAGCTAAGCACCACATAGCCATTTGCTCACTCTCCCCAAGTGGGATGGGGGAGAGAACTGGGGGAAAAATACAATAGAAATAATGGGTTGAAATAAAAACTATTTTTTAAGGCAGAAAAGTAAGAAATAAAAGGAAAAAAAAAATAGCAGTGATGATTATATGTATGTAGTATGTAATGTGGCCTGCACTCTGCTGCCAGAGGAAGTGAAAAAATGCATTGGTGATATCAGTTGTGGCGTACCACTTAGCTGCTTTTCATTCCAGTTTGTACTGAAGCTCTAGCATGTCCAGCATGGCAGCACTCAGCAGTGGTATGACTTCATTTGGGCTGTGATAGTCCAACTGTTAACCTCCACTTTTCCATTAGACTTTTGCTCTGGCTATGTGGGCTATTAGGGGGTGAGTAAGTCTTGGTGATTACTTCTTGGTTTTAGTTGATAAATCAGCTTATGGATGGGAATCAAAGAGTACTGATTAGTGCTACATTGCTGCTGGTGTTCTACTCTTAGCAACCCCATAACAGAAGGGTCTGAGGGACCAGGCAAGGCAGACAGCTGCTTCCTGTTCTCTGTCTCCAAGACAGCTATGCTGAAGGCCCACCATTATTCATTTGGGTCCTTGAAGTACCCTTGATAGGTAACCTATACCAACGATGCTTGTAGCCTCTGGGCCAGTCACAATTGGGTGCTTTTGCCAGTCATTCCCAATGAGGCTAATTTGGCCTTCCAGTAGTTAGCTTCTGGGATTCCCCTTTCACTCCAGAAATACAGATGGGTTCTCCTCCTTTATAACTTGATGGCGTTAAGGTACTCTGTGCACCAGCATCCACTTGAGCTTTATGCTCTGCAGTTCTGATATACCAGATCATCAAATCCACACAGTCTAATAAACCGAGTTGTCCCTTTTCTCCACCTGGCTGGAGGCAGGGCTCCTCTTGTTCTGGTTATTTTGTTACTCACTTTTTGTGAATGCAAACTTAAAGGCTCATTATCAAACTCACAAATGAGATCAGACCGTCTTCCCTGTCTGGGAAACTGCCTACTGGAAACGGAAGTGGCCATTTTCCTGGAAGAGCAGCCTTTTTCAGTTGTTTTACTTGCAACTCACATACCCTCTAGGGTATGTGCCTCTAGGGTCAAGGTGGATTTTCCATTCCTCTTTTTTATATCCTCTCCATGGTCACAAAGATTAAACCACAGAGTGGCACATGGTGAGTATATACTCTGTTTCCTCCCTCAAGTAGAAGAACACTTTGTTATAATAGCAGAGACACTAGTCCATACAGATGGGGAGTAGGACATAATGTCTTTGAATTGCTGGAACTCCTGGGACGGTTTCCTCACAAGTGAAATGGGCCCATAGGGAAGAAGAGAAATTTTCTTTATATTGTCAGAGTAGGCTGGCTACTTCATCTGTTGTTGGCTTCTTATCATCTTTCCAGGTTGTTACTGCCAGTGTGTTGGCATGTGGTGATGGTACACTCTGTACACATTTCTGCCACATTAGTCATGGGCGCTTAATGTCATATAGATCTTGGGGTAGCTGTTCATTGTCTAGGTTAATATTATAGCTCACCTCCAGCACAACTAATACCCCTGGGTACTGATTTTCTCCATGGTGGTCCACTTGCCCAAGTAACATACCAGATCTTTCTTGAAGGAATATCTTTCTTTCACAGCTGACAAAAGTCACCTCCATAGGATGAAGGCTTGTCCCCCTTTTCCAATCACTTTGTCAAACAGTGTTGAGAGGTATGACAACCTCTGATTCAGGACTTAAAATGTTTAACTCAGATATTTGAAAGAAAATTTATGCTTTAACTTTTGCTTTCACAAATTATATGAAAGAGCTACTCAGTCTTAAAATTCTTATCTTCTGTATCTGCCAAGCTTGGGTGGATTATTTTGCCTACAAGCAAAGCTCAAGGTGATTCCATATTGTTAAATGTTACAGTTGTAGACATAATACTGTGAATTGAAGAAACCACAGCAGAGGATGTAGAATTTGGAAGATACTCTTTAAAGAGCACACTTTTCAAAATGTGTGATTCCTTCTGCCTGGCTGGCTTTTTTGAGGAAAAATGCACAACACTGAATAGTGAAGTAGCATTACAGAAGACTCACGCAGTCTAGTACTTGAAGTGGTTCACGCTTAGCTGCTCCTTGGCTTGTAATTCTCATTTTGTGTCTTTTTTTCTTCCTTCTGCTTTCTTTTTTCACCTTTGTTTCTGCTCTTAATCCTACCTTGTAACCCCTTCTTCACTCATTTCACCTCGTGTTTTGCTTTTGAACTCCAACGTACATTAATTTGCATGAATCTTCTTAGACAGATCTACATTGTACTGATCTGTGAAGTGTTCAGTTACAGGATACATTGCTTTTATGCAAAACATCTTAGTTGCAAATGGAAGTTCAGTGACAGGTGAAGCATAAAGATATATTACAATTACAAAGTCAGTAAGAGATGATGTCTTGTATTTTTCTTGTTGTCTTTCTAAATATTTGTCACATTTGTCTGTGAAATCTGACATTTGATAGTAGAATTTCCTCACCTCTCCTCCCCCAGAAAATAAATTGTTGAAGAATATGTTTTAAATGAAAATTCTGTTCACTTTCCAGTTACTTTTTTAGAATGAGTTCCATATTTTAGTAATTGCAGAAAGATAACTGCAGAGATAAATGTATAAGAAGTATTTTAAACCTAATCAGGAAAGAAATGCTTGATACAGATTTGTTGCAGGTCATATTAAATCTGATTTTAAATAGATGCAAATGCTAGTATTAGTTAGTTTATATTTTTATTTAAAGTTTGGAAGCCATATTTGCACCTTTGAAACATACAATTGCCAGCAAATTTCTTTGACTAATTGTTGTTGCAGGTTTAATTGTTTAACGTGTTGCCTGCAAACACCCACTTACTTCTATCAACTATTCTTCTACATATTGTTAAATTTATGTTCCTGTTTCGTTGTCACTGGAAACTTAGATGGGAACTCGGTCAGTGCTGGTCTTGCAGGTCTTTAGTGTTCTGACAGCAAGCACATAGAATTAACGCTTACTTTCTTGAGGTTTATGATGTTATGTTGCTTTGCATAAAATTGCTACACTTCCAGCTAGTATATGTGAGCAGAAAAAGATTAAAACTAAGGCAGGTCAGATGCAGTTGTGGTTAACTGGATCTTCATGTCTTGCTCTTCGCCATTTGTGCTTGTCCAAAGCTACCTTGTCAGCTCTGGACAAAACAGGTACGAAACAGAGGTATGAATGACAGGTTTTTGGAGCACTTCCTCATATTCAGAGTTTAATGGCATATGTATTAACACGCATAAGCAGGTTACAGATGATGGAAAAGGCAGTATGGCAATTTAAGTTTATTGTAAACCTCAGTATAAACTTTTTATGTCATGATTACTAGAAACTACACAGATACTATTGTAAACATTTCTGTGCAGCTGATTTCTGTCACTTGGGAGACTGATGGTCTAGTTCTGACAAATGAGAAAAGGTGGTTTCAGAGGTTTTGGTTTTGTTGGCTGTGGTTTTGTTTGCTTTAATAAAATAAAACTGTTAGTTTTACTAACATGTTCCAAGTAGGTACAGATCACTTCACCTTACTTCAGTTATTTAGTTTCAGTTCCAGTTTATTCTAGACCACTGACTCTTCTGTTACTCAGACTTGCCAGGCAAAATGTGAAATAAGGCACCACACATGCGTCTTGGGTTCTCATGAAAAGTTTTTAACCATTGCACTAGTGTGGTTGTCTGAGGGAAAAGGTGTCATAGTTGTATCATCTTGTTCTTCTATTGAGATCAGGTGAAGAATATTCGGGAGTTCTTGATATTCCTGCGTTTGGAGAAAGCTGAAAACTCACAGCAGATCAAAATGCTTTTCTGTGTTACTAGTTTCTTAGTGCTTGCTGAAGTATAATATTAGGAGCTGAAAAACTTATTTCAGGTTTTTACCTAAATGAGAAGGTGGTTTGTATATGCCCCGAAGTCCATTGTTACACTTCCTTTCACTTCACAAGTGCCACAGATCTTACCAAGCTGGTTCATGGTTTTGCTGAGTGCAGCTCTCCTTTTCTCGTGTACAACATGGCAGTCCCTTCCTCAAAATCCCCCTCCCTTCACTTTGCAGGAGTAAGAGCAGTTGTTTTTTTCTAGCCTTTCTTCAAATGTGTTTCTATTACAAAGTAGAGCTTTTGCAAGTCCTTGTAGGGGAAAAAAACAAAACAAAACAATTCCTGAGATAATTTCTGACTAAAAGAGTCACGATATTCAAGGTTGATACCTTTTTGGTAGTTGGGCACAGGACGTTATTACTTGCTTCTGGCAGGGATGATTCCAAATGGTTTCATTCATAGGTCTTAACCATTCATGTGGTAAGCAACAACACTCCAGAAACACCTAATAAACAACAGCTCTGTCAGGTCATGGAGATGTCTAACTTCCCTATGAGGAAATGTAAACTAGTCTTCTAATCCCTAATTCCCCATTCTTCCTAAATCTGTTACTGTTCTCTTTCCTGGATTTGAGAGATCTACAAGAATCTAAAAACTGTGCGAATCCGACAGAATGTAGAAATGGTGCCTACTCTTTCTCTTAACTATTGACTGATACTTTGAATAGCCAAAATTCTGACCTTTATGGCAGGCATAATCAGCAGTCTATTCTGTGAAAGAATGCCCTGACAACACCATACCCTTCTACATACTTTTGTTACGAGACACAGCATGCATCATTTTCAGCATTTCAGGTTACCTTCTAAATTTCCTGTAGCCCTAAATTTCATTCACAGGAGATGCATGGCAGGTGAATTAGAGGAATCTAGCTCTGGGGATTGAAGACTTCATGGTGTGCTATGCGTGGAGTGCAACTTCCTCTTGTTTTAGCTGGAGTGGGTGCTCTGGAAGTGGGACTGGAGGTTGTACAAGAGAGCACCATGCAGAACTGCCCTTCTGGTCCACAGTTTTAGTACAGGTTGTAGAAGGAAATGTAACAACGTTAAGATATTTCTTACTGAGGAGATTTCTGCCAGGGTTGTTCTGTAGAAAAGCTTGAATAGTGTGGTTAACTCAAAGGTCTTTTCTTCTGAAAACTGCATTCTTGAGACATAATTTGCTGATTGGATTATTTGTTTAGCATTGCATAACTTGAGATTCTGGCCACCTAGACAAACCAAAATCAAAGTTTCATGTAATATTGGAAATTCAAAGAACTTTCTCAAATGACACGGTTAAGTAGGGCTTCAAAACAGTTTCATAAAGAGTATTTTTCTCCAGGGATTTGAATTTCTTTATGGAAGAATTGAAGGAAATTACATCAGAAAAATAGATTCTGTGGTGGGGGAAGAATGGATAGTTTAGTGTTAGTTTCTTTTTTCTCCAGTTCCTTATAGATTTCCCTCCTATTTTTCAGTCTGCTTTCTCCTAGCAAAGAAAACCATCATTTAAAATACACATCACTGACTGGGAAGATTATCAATTTGGAATGAAATTCCTCTTGATTTTATGCTAATCAAGTAGTTATTGGTTATTTGAATGTGGCATTTATCCTAAGCTTCAAGTGGTTAAATCAGGTCATCACATGAAGAAAACTGAAGTTGGAAGGTCTTTGAAATAGAAATCACTCAACAGAAGAATTCCATGATTAATAGATCTGAAAGATGCTTCTCTATGTAGAGCAAAGATGGAATCCCTGCAGAAGTCACTTCTGTCATCTTGGAACTTAAGTACTTAGCTGTTCTTCACATTTTATATTATTAGCAGAATTCAATCAGTGGCAACATCAGAACTTCAGCAGAAATTGTATTATAATTTAAAAGCATAATGATGATTCATGTCAGGCCCTCCAAATCCAATGACCAGTAATTCAGAGACTCCATTCATTTGTATTTAGTGATGCCTCTTTTCTCCCTCCTCAAAGCCTTACCTGTATGAGAACTGTCTTTAAGACTTCATTAAAGGCTTCACTTTATGCTAATTAAAGTTCATAAAGCAGATAATCTCAATCCTTGGGCTTTTTGCATCTGTCCCTATTAGACCACACAGTAACATCTGAATCTTCCTAGACTTTATCATGCTGGCTGTGTGTGGCTGATAACTTATGCTATTTTTAATTATTCAGTAATTTTGATAATTGTTTTCCTAACCCCTTGTTTGTCCCAAGGAATCTGCTTTACTGCAATCCATAAATCAATAGCAGTTCAGTCCAACAACAAATGATCATGTCTTCTACAAAACCAAATTCTGCTTCAAGTTTAAGATATCAGATATTCGTGTCATTCCACATCTGTTCTAGAAAGCTTTTTTAAAAACCCAGACAAACCTAGGATGGTTCTTCCATTATTTATTCCATCAGCTAAATAAAAAGGTTGGTGGTTCCTGTAAACAGTCTGAACAGTCGAGGGATCTGTTGATCCAGAATATAAATCTTGTTTGATGGCCCTCTGGGTTTTTATAACATTTAGCCTTCAGAGATTACTTTATCTTCTCCAAAGAGGTAGACACAAATAGTTTTATATGTAGGATGACAGAATTCTGAAATTTGTGATGATGGATAAAATACTATAAAGAAGTTAAAAGCTGGAAACTATTGGAATTTTCTGATGGCTTTTGATGACCTATTTTATCAGTATATGGGTTGCATAAGAGGTTTTCGTACTCTGAAGTCAGTGTCACTGTAGGCATGTGGGCTGAACTATGTCAAGATGAGTAATACATTGTCCTACATTGTCCCAGTGACTATTGTGTCAAAAGATTATACTGCCATAAAGGAAAGCACAGATCACAATTGGATTAAAATATTACAAGTGTCATAACTGAAAGTTACTCAATAATACCATTTTGTTAATTTATTTACCTGTAAAATAACAGTATACTACTGGTCATTAAGTTAAGAGATAGTTCAGTATTTGATACTAAAATCCATACGTTTGGTTTTTGCCTGTTTTTCCAAGTCCAGAGCAGCTTGTTTGAAATCTCCTCCTACTGCTCAATTCATGAGTTTCTTTATAAGTGCTTCACTTCTGAGACCTCACTTACTCAGTGTTCAGTTCATATCCCTTTTCCATCTGTGTTCCCTGGATTTGCTTTTGCAAAATGAAGGAGTTTTGTCTTTCAGAGCGTGAAGGTCACAGGAAGCGATTCAGGAGGTGTCATTGACCTTACACTGGATGATGAGGATGATGTCTCCTCTCAAGGTAAGTGGAAAAGATTTTCCTAACAGCTGGGGCAGTTGAGCTGCAAGTATTACTTCATGCCCTTGAATGATAGAAAGGAGTTTCAGTTTCATGTTTTTTATTCCCTGCTGTTTCTGTAAAGCAGGACTGTTAGTAGAGAACTCTGATTGGCCTTAAATAAAAGGAGTTCTGCTTAGTATAAAATACTGTTTTTAAGGTTTTTCCCTTTTCCTTTAATCTAAGAGTTGTTGCTGTCTGTGTTTAAATCTATTAGAAATAAATAATCTGAAGTAATTTGAGAAGTTTAAATTCTATATTACATTTTTGAAACTTCCTCTAGACAGATTTTGTCTTTGTTGACTGATTAATTAAAGACCTTTCTACAATTGGTATTCAGCCATTAGATTGTTAGAGCTTCTAATCCTTTTTTTCCTCCTAAATAAACAACTGTGTAAATACGAAATGAAGATCTGATCTGTTGATCTGTTCTTTGCTTTGGGTCTGTGTGCCAAGATTAGAGTAAATATAGTTGTGCTTTTACATCCTTTGACAATGTGGTTGCACCTCATTGCTCTGACTGCAGTGTTGCAAGCCCATTTTTTTGCATGGAAATCAGCCCCTCTTCTTTTCCATGCTGTGGTTTAGATTTGTAGTTTTGCTCTACGCCTCCAGTAGTGATGATTTCCATTTTATGTTCATTTCCAGAAATCAAATTGTCCTTTCTCTCAAGTTCCACATCTTTAGTGAAGATGATACTTCGTTCATTTTGCATTAGAACAGTTCCTACGTTACTTCTAACTTTAATTCTGTGCTTACTGTGTACCTAGTCTTTGTTTTTCCTTGCTGATTTTTCATTTACATAGCTAAATAACTGTTTGCTAGTGATATCTAAATTGGTTATCTTTCATCATTTCTGGGTGGTAGAATCCTGACCTAGTTTCCAGCAGCTGGAATCTCAGCAGAACTCTTGATTTGTTAGGGACAACTGATGTTGCTTCCATGTGAGGTAAAAACAAAACAAGTCATGTTAGCCCAGGCTGTCCTTGTTATCTAAATGACCCTTTTATAGCAGTAGTGTGTCTGGATTCCTCCTACTTGGATCATGAGCAGATCTTCTCTAGATCATGACTAAGAATGCACTCATTCAAATTATTCATCATTTAAATTATGCAATGGCATTTGAAATGTGTAGAAATCTGTAAGTATTCAAAGTGAATACATGTGTACATCTCTATAGTAATCTCTTCAAGGAGTTTGCTGGATGCTGGGAAGTCTCTCATACTGATGTGAAATACAAGAATTTTGAACTAATCACAAGACCTGTTACTTTATGAAACAGCAGGAAATATCTCGCTTTGTAGTTTCAAAACAAGGATCTCTTTACTGCTTCTTCTAGGTGCTGCTTTGTTCACTGAAAGAAAATTGTTTTTGTCAAATGACTTCAGCAAAGTAGCTCAGCTATTCAGTCTAAAGGCAGGAGACAATGCGGTTTATTTTGTATTACTTTTGAGGTCATGAATTGTGTTAGGTTTATCATACAAGAGTTTGTGAAGGGTACTGCTACTTTAAGCTATCAGAGGCTGATGTTAAAGACGGCTCAGTGTGATCATCAAAATACTTTCCACTTCCTCATAAATAAATAAACATCTTGAGCCACACTGCCATTAGCCCTGTTCTTGTATGTAACTTCATTAGCATACTTAATTGATAGTTTCTAAACATGTTCCTCAGTATATTGCTGATACGAATTCTCGGGAGTATAATATTGTATTTCTACATTGTGTGCTCTTTTTCTGAACTAGTGGTTGCTGCATGTGCAGTTTTGTCAGGACAAATCATTTTGAATGGCTGCCTTTAAAACTTACTTTCTTAATTTTGTTTTCTAGTTGCTTTTTATTTTTGGTTTTTTTTTCCCTAGTTTTTTGGTGGTGCCTTATCTGCCCACTGTAACTCTAATCTAGCTTAAAAATACAGCTTCCCAGTTCTCCTTGTGGACAAAAGGTCTGTTTACATAGAGATTTACACTCAAATTATTTTACGATGCCACAAATAAACTAAATCAGGAAAAATATTACTATAGTGAAATACAAATACAAGTGCTGTATTTCTTATTTCTCCCAGTCAGTGGGTAAGTCACATTGACAGTGTGAGAAAACAAAATTTGAAATCTTCTAAATTTTTTTAATAATAAAGCTGTTTTCCTTGATTAAGAAAATAGTATGAAGTTTCAGAACAGCAATAAATAGGCTGACTATCTTATCAAACAAAGGAAAAGTCAGCAAATAAAACGGTATAAGCACCAGAAGGAGACAAGAATGATCACTTAAAAAAAGTAAGTTTAAGACAGCAATGTTTAAGCCATTTTTAATGTTTAGGCCCCTTCTTTCTCGGTGGAAAAAAATCAGGTTTTCAAATCATGCGGAAATACAGACTTCATAATGATAGAATGAAACATTATGGAGTATAGGGTGGAAAACGATTGACATGATGAAGGGGAGGAACTGAATGAAATTTTAAGTTTGGTTTGCAGAATGAAAAGATGAAAGAAATGTGCTAGAAAATATTCTTCGATAGTGTGAATGACAGGAAATGAACAGATCTGTGATCTAGTTTCTGTTTGCAGTTGTCATTGTTACTGTTATTTTGTTTTAAAGCAGAGGCCAAGAAGCAGAATCAGACAGCTTCTACAGCACAGAGCATCCCTACCCAGCCTTTGTCTCGCCCCCTACCACCTTTGCAACCAAACCCTCTGCAGCAAACAGGTGTGCCAACAAGTGGACCTTCCCAGACCACTATACATGTATTACCTACAGGTAACTTCTTTTTTGTTATTTTGTCTACAATCGTGTTTAGGTTTTTTTTGTTTTTTGCTTGTTTGTTTGTTTGTTTTTTGTTTTTTGTTTTTTTTTTCTGTAGATAATTGTTGGGCATTAGAATCGTCTTACAACTCATCAGTTGTATGGCTTCTTAATTGCTTGTGTTCAGTTGTGATTTTTGTCTTCTCCATGGCTATCCTTACACTCAGGACTACTTTTATTTACACAGATCAGATATAGTAATTGTTTGGTTTTTATGATCTTTTTTTTCCCCTATGTTTGGACTTATTAGCAATGGAGGATTTGGGTTTCTTTCTTTTTTTTTCAGTCTGATTCTTTGGGATATTATTTTTATCTTTTCTGTTTGGAATTTGGATATATATGCTGACATCATTACTGTTTCAGGTGAAAATTACCATTACCATTTGTTTATGCTATTTTCTCCTTTCTTGCACTATCAGAAGCAGATAGAATTTTGTGGTGACAGCTTTTATTTTGCATGTTCTGGAATTACATTCTAGGTTTTGGTTTGTCTTTCTTTTTCCAGCTCCGACAACAGTGAATGTAACTCATCGACCGGTGACTCAAACGGCTGCAAAACTTCCTATACCACGAACCCCAACTAACCATCAGGTGGTCTATACCACTATTCCTGCACCACCAGCTCAGAATTCTGTAAGAGGAGCTGTCATGCCAAGTCCAAGTTTAAGGCCAGTCAACCCACAGACCGGAAGTAAGGGATTCTTTCTTGCAGGCACTTTCTAGCACGGCACAGCTTCATACATTCTGCTTAATGGATCTGGATTGTTTTGTGTTGTTGTTTTGTTTGGTTTTGTTTTACCTAGTCCAAATTAGAGGGGTTTTTTTGCTAGCCTAAAGACTTGAGAAAATTTCCAGCTATTAAGAAATAATTCACACTGCAAGTATGTAAGTGAGGAAAAAGTGGAATGAAGTTATCTCACACACTTCTTCTACCAACTGTGCATCTCTGGGTGGCATTCCCAGTGCTTCACAAGGTATCAGAAAGTAATGTTTGCACAGCTGTTCTGAAGGATAGATAAAGACCATTTTGTTACTAAGCTTGTAAGATTAAAATATATATGGATGTACTAAATTATGTTTGATTTCCCATCTAAAATTCCGTCATGAACTCTTATGTCCTGTGCCCAGCAAGTTTTCTTATTTTAAGTCTAGACAGACAGAATTTCTCATCAAGTACATCAATTTCTGATGCATGATTGTGTTTCTTTGACTAGGTATGTCAGCAACTTCATCTCAACTTTGCAAGCGTAACTAATGTCTTCTCATAGCAGAAAAATATATGAATTAAGTACTCTATCTTCACAATAAAAACATTGAAATCAAATAGTAGTTTATATTTTGCTATTAAGGGGTTTTTAACTGCTTTTTTAGCTCCCCGCAATTGCTCTACTATGCTTTTTCAACATGGTTTAACGTAAGTTTCCCTGTTCCGTTGTACAGACCGATGAGGTTACATTCATGTGACATCCAGGTAGGAATTTTCTTAGACAACATCTGTATAAGTCAGACTCAGAACACTTCGTGTTTGAACAGTGTGAGATTGTGCCTCCATAAAATCCTCCAGATTTATGGTTCTGACACACTAGGTTTTTTTGGAAAAAAAAAAAGAACATCCATGCATATTTGTGGCCATTTAATTCTAGGCATATCTTACAACTAGGTTCACTTGCATTGCCTTGGGTTGTGAAAAATCATCAGTACTAGCTAAGCAGAACTTGATCAAATATATCTTGAGCCACGTCTATGACTTTTCAGGGTGTGAGGAAATAAGTGTTCCTTTCAGAGAATTTGTTTATATTTCTTAAACTCATGGTACTGCTGCGCCACATGCACTTGAGTTCATATTCTTTTCAGAGGTACGTCCACATCTTGTGTTCCTGGTGGCAGAGGACTATAAAAGGCAGGATAACCTCAATCCACCTTAGTTTTTGTCATTGTTGCCCTTAGCTGCCAGTCAGACCTGTGCAATCTACCTGCTGTTTTGGAAGGAGTTTTGAGTACTTAACAGTCTATTCACTTAATTATTTTTAGTAGCTATTTCTACTTTGTACCAAATTTGTATTGGACATGCAAGATACTTAAGGTGCTGTTGAAGAACTTACAAGAGATAATACGCTATTTTAAAGCTTTATGTAGGAGAACTTAGTGAGAGGGAATTCGTGTGTTTTTCAGGTGAAATCATAGTTGATCATAGAACTGATCATAGAATCACAAGGTTGGAAAGAATCTACAAGATCATCTAGTCCAACTGTCCTCCCATTACCCTTGCTATCACAAGCTACTAAACCATATCTCGTAGCTCCTCATCCAGACACCTCTTGAACACTGCTAGGGACGGCGACTCCACCACCTCCCTGGGAAATCATATTCCCATAATAATCATATTCCCATTTCCTTTGACATAGTTCTTGCATCTTCTTACTTTCCAGAAACTAAACTTGGGTGATTTTGTCATCCAACAACAGATCTCTGACCTCCTGGTCCATCGATAGAATGAAAGCTTAGCCTTCAATTATCTGCTCAGAAATTCTCAAAAAAGTTTCCAATAAAAATAAATAAGATTCAATTTGACAGAACCTAATAACTTAATCAAAGAGCATTCTTCCAGCTGAAGTTTGGGCCAGATCATCTCCAGAGATCGCTTCAAACCTTGACCTCTCTGTAATTCTCTTACTGTTAGAGGCACTTACACAGACATACTTTTCAAGTCAGAGTATTATGCAGTACCATTGCCTGACAAGCCAAATAAGAAACTTAAAAACTTATGTCCTGAAACGTAAGAAACTGACAGTTCTTCCCTAAGATTGTGATTTCCATGTACCTCAGGACAAGGGCACTAGATGGTTGGCCTGAGCAGGTTTGAAGATGAGTTTATATGGAATACAGATTATTTCAAGGCTTCACATTTGCATACCAGACGTAGATGTTTCGCTTAATTGTAGCAAAAAAGTTATTACATTCTTTGATCTCTTTTAGCTGTCAGCAGTGTTTATCTTTTAGCCCATTCTAGATTTTTAACCATCCTTATTATACAGCTTTTTAATACTGAAATGCTGGTGATAATCTGTTTTGGTTTTTATTATCATTGAAATTGTTTTTAGGGTCAGTAGCAGGTGCTTTAGTAAGATCTCTACACTCTTTCTTCAGAAGATTAACTCATCCAGCGTGTTTTGCAGAGTTGTAGGCTTGTACTGCTACTTTAACCAAATAGTTAGGTGTACCTGATTTTCACAAAGATGCACTCAGAATAAATATTAACTCTGTACTTTATATGTTCTTAAGGTACTTCTGTCCATCTTTCTTCAGATTATTGTAATTTCCTGTGACAGAATCACAGTCATGCGAAAGCAGCATACCTGGTTGAATTTTCATACATAAGGAATAGCTAGTTTATCCTGTAAGAGTTTCCAGTTTCATTAGCTTCTTAGGTAGGTGCGTTAATAGGAAAAAGATATGAAGCCGCTAAACTATTTTTACTGCTAAATAAAAACAGTAAGGTTTAGCTCTCTATTTGAGATCACTGTCTCAGTCCTTACCTGGATGTCTGATTCTCATTACTTATGTTAAAGCTGAATAACTGTTTATAGAAAGAAATTATCAAAGCATCTGTGGTTTTCTGAAATGTATCACTCTGTGAGCTACTCTTTCTATTCTGAAGAATTGGAATGCTTGGATATCATACACTTGGGGACCTGTAAAGAAGAGGTTGTCCAAGATCTGGTATTTCTAGATAGAAATAGAAGAATCACAGAATGTCAGGGCTTGGAAGCGACCTTAAAAGATCATGTAGTCCAATCTCCCTGCCAGAGCAGGAAAACCTAGGTCACACAGGAACACATCCAGGTGGGTTTTGAATGTCTCCAGAGAAGGAGACCCCATGACCTCTGGGCAGCCTGTTCCAGTGTTCTCTTACCCTTACTGTGAAGGAAGTTTTTTTCTCACATTTATGTGGAACCTCCTATGTTCCAGTTTGCACCCATTTCTCCTTGTCCTGTCATTGGATGTCACTAAGTAGAGCCTGGTTCCATCCTCCTGACACTCACCTTTTACATATTTATAAACGTTAATGAGGTCACCCCTCAGTCTCCTCCAAGCTTAAGAAACCCAGCTCCCTCAGCCTTTCATTGTAAGGGAGATGCTTCACTCCCTTAATCATCTTTGTGGCTCTGCACTGGACTCTCAAGCAGTTCCCTGTCCTGCTTGAACTGAGGGGCCCAGAACTGTACACAGTATCCCAGATGCAGTCTCACCAGGGCAGAGTAGAGGGGGAGAAGAACCTCTGTCAACCTACTAACCACACCCTTTCTAATACACTCCAGGATGCCATTGGCCTTCTTGGCCACAAGGGCACAGTGCTGACTCATTGTCATCCTGCTGTCCACCAGAACCCCTAGGCCCCTTTCCCCTACGTTGCTCTCCAAACGGGCAGTCCCCAACCTATACTGGTACCTGGGCTTGTTCTTGCTTACCCTTGTTATATTTCATTAAATTTCTCCCTGCCCAACTCTCCAGCCTGTCTAGGTCTCGCTGTATGGCAGCACAGCCTTCTGGCATGTCAGCCACTCCTCTGAGTTTTGTGTCATCAGCAAACTTTGGTGACAATGCACTCTATTCCCTCATCCAGTCATTGATGAATACACTGAATAGTACTGGTCCCAGTACTGAACCTTGAGGGACTCCACTAGATACAGGCCTCCAAATAGACTCTGTCCCACTGAACACAACTCTCTGGTTTCTTTCCTTTAGCCAGTTCACAGTCCACCTCACTACCCGATTGTCCAGGCCACACTTCACTAAGATAGGCCACATCCACTACTTTACCATAATCTATCCACCTGGCTATAGAGACATAGAATCCTTAGAGTTGGAAGGGACCTTTAAAGGTCATCTAGTCTAACTCCCCTGCAGTGGACACCCACGGTTAAATCAGGTTGCTAAGAGCTTGATCCAGCCTCACCTTGAAAGTCTCCAGGGAAAGGGCATCAACCACATCTCTAGGCAACCTGTTCTAGTGCCTCATCACTCTCACTGTAAAAGACTTTTTCCTTATGTCCAACCTAAATCTACCCTCTTTAAGCTCAAAGCCCTTTTGTTATGTCTTCATTAAAGGATATCAGGTTGGTTAAGCACGGCTTCCTCTTGGTGAAGCCATGTTGACTGCCCCAATGCCCTTCTTATCCTTAATTTGCGTAGAGATGGTGCCAAGGGTAAGTTGTTCCATCGCCTTTCCAGGGATGGACATGAGACTGACTAGTCTATAGTTACCTGGGTCATAGAATCATAGAATGGCCTGGGTTGAAAAGGACCATAACGATCATTGAGGTTTCACCCCCCCCTGCTATGTGCAGGGTCGCCAACCACTAGACCAGGCTGCCCAGAGCCACATCCAGCCTGCCTTGAATGCCTCCAGGGATGGGGCATCCACAACCTCCTTGGGCAACCTGTTCCTGTGTGTCACCACCCTCTATGTGAAAAGCTTCCTCCTAATATCCAACCTAAACCTCCCCTGTCTCAGTTTCAAACCATTCCCTTGTCCTATCACAATCCACCCTCATAAACAGCCGTTCCCCCTACTGTTTATACGCTCCCTTCAAGTACTGGAAGGCCACAATGAGATCTCCCCAGAGCCTTCTCTTCTCCAAGCTAAACAAGCCCAGTTCCCTCAACCTTTCGTCATAGGAGAGGTGCTCCAGCCCACTAATCATCTTAGTGGCTCTCCTCTGGACGCGCTCCAAGAGCTCCATGTTCTTCCTGTACTGGGGGCCCCAGGCCTGGAGGCAGTACTCCACATGGGGCCTCACAAGAGCTGAGTAGAGCGGCACAATCACCTCCCTCTCCCTCCTGGCCACTCCTTTCTTAATGCAGCCCAGAACACAGTTGGCCTTCCAGGCTGCAAGTGCACACTGCTGGCTCATGTCCAGCTTCTCGTCTACCAGGACCCCCAAGTCCTTCTCCGCAGGGCTGCTCTCAAGGAGATCTTCCCCAAGATTGTATAAATACCTGAGATTGCCCTGACCCAAGTGCAGCACCCTGAACCTCAACAATATGCAGCAGCGCTCCTCTCCTAGTTGGCTCATCCACCATTTGCATCAGGAAGTTACCATCAGTGTACTGGAGGAACCTTCTGGACTGTGGATGGCTGGCTGAGTAGGCCTATGAAATATCAGGGTAGTTAAAATCCCCTGTGATAACCAGGGCCTGTAATTGTGAGGCTGCTATCAGCTCCCTGTAGAAGGCCTCGTCAAGTTCCTCATCCTGATCAGGTGGCCTGTAATAGACACCCACAACAGTGTCACCCATGCCAGTCTGCCCCTTAATTCTCACCCACAAATACTCAGTTCACTCCTCATCTGCCCCTGGATAGCACTCAGTGCACTCTAGCTGCTCTCTAACGTAAAGAGCACCTCCACCACCTCGCCTTGCTCGCCTGTCTTTGCTGAGAAGAGTATAGCCATCCATGGCCACATTTCAGTCATGTGATCTGGCCCACCATGTCTCTGTAACCTTGAGGTTGGACTTGATGATCTTGAAGGTCTTTTCCAACCCAAGCAATTCTGTGATTCTCTGCTTCCTACCCACCTGTCTGGAAGATCAGCAGTGGGTAGTAGTCTGTTGAGTGCACCAGGCTGGGGAGTGTCCTGATGATATCCCTAACCTGGGTTCCAGACTGTAGACTTCACTATGATGAGAGTCAACACTGCATATTAAGGCCTCTGTTGCCTTCAGGAGTGACTCACCAACAACTAGAACCCTTCTCTTCTTCCTTGTGGAAGAGGTGATCACATTGCTGAAAGGCCTGTCTGATTGAGATAAGACCTTTGGAGCAGTTTGCCTGTCTTCCTCTTTGACAACTAGTTCCTCCTGCAGGACCCCATACCTGTTCTGCAAGAGTAACTGGGAAGGCAGGGGCGGTCAGGAGTGGATTTGCTTGCTTCCTGTCTCCATTCCCCCCCGTCTCTGAGGTCACCAACCCCCAGGGACAAGAGGGGAGGGGATCCTCCGCTTTACCTGGGGCCTCAACCTGTTTCCTTTCTCTCAGGTAGTGGGTCCACCAGTCAGTCTCTCTCACACTCTCTGATACTCCTCAACCTCTTCACTTCATCCTTCAGCTCAGCCACTAGGCTGGGCAGATCAATCACCTGTTCTCATTTGAGACAGATGTTGTCTCTGCTCCCCTCCATTGCAAGAACACGCTAGGTAACCAATAACAATGAGCAGAAAAGCACTGAGCTCATAAAACCTGTGTGTCCCACCAGTAAATGGGCAAAATGTTACTTAAGAGAGAGAAACATAGTATAAAATGAGTAACTGCTTGGTATTTTGCAAGAGTTCCGGATATTAGGTATGAAGCTATAAAACTACCTAGTTTACTCCTGCCAGTCCGGTCAGTTTGCTGTGGGATGCAATGAAATGGTAATTCCTGTGAGTACATATTAATAGTGGTGTCCATTCTCTGAGGGAAGACAAGTTTCTTGGACAGTAATGTAATCTTTTCTGGTTTTCATGCCATCCACAACACAGCCTTCTAGCATTTG
This sequence comes from Gallus gallus, assembly GCF_016699485.2. NCBI lineage: Eukaryota > Metazoa > Chordata > Aves > Galliformes > Phasianidae > Gallus > Gallus gallus. Next base: position 48,933,426 of record NC_052532.1, read on the forward strand.
AATACTGAGTGGGTGTCATTCTGCTGCTGCAGCATTTATGTTCTCCTTGAATCCCAAAGTGATTTGATTTATTTATTTATTTTTGTAAAGCTCAAGCTGCCTTAATCTCCCCAATTTATTTCATACTACAAATGACAAAAACATAATTTTGTCCCTTCTGCAGACATTAGCACGTGTTTTCTTTCACAGCTGAGAAGAATTGAAAGGGGGTTTGGTTTAGTACAGTAATTAGTCTGATGGCAGTTTGAGAAGGATGTGTCAGTTTGAAATTTGGTGTCATCCAGCTGAATGAAGGAGTTTGTCTTCCAATGTTCTGTTTTGCTGATTTTAAATATTCAGTGCTCAAAAATATTCCTTGTGCTTTTTACAGGCATGACAGTACGAATGCCTCAAACAACTGCATATGTTGTGAACAATGGACTAACTCTTGGATCTGGAGCACCTCAGCTTACAGTGCATCATCGACCACCACAAGTGCATGCAGTGAGTACTGTCATTTTAAAATTACTTAATGCAATTTACAGACTTGTCTCTGCACTAATATGTCTCAGATTGCTTCTCAGTGTGAATTGAAGAACAGTTAAATATCTTGTAGACACTTTCCAGCCACTTCACATGTGTACCATCACCATATCACCTTCATAAATTTCTGTCAGGAACAGTGAAAGCTGTGCTATCTTGTTAGCTTACACAAAAGTTCTTCAAATCAGCAGTGTTGCATATTGAAAAATGGTGTGAATTATCTGCAGGTGACTTGTGGAGTCAAGGGTACAAAAGAACTGCCACAAGAAGTTTTATTATGGCTTGAAACTATAATTCATGGGATTGCCTATGAATTGGGTGACAACACTTTCTGTTGTGCAGGTGAAAGAGCACTGAAACAGGTTTCCCAATGGGGTTGTGGAGTCTCCTCCTTGGAGATCTTCAGAAGCTGCCTTTACATGGTCCTGAGCAATCTGCCTGTAGGTGGCTCTTGCTTCAGTAGGGGTTGGACCAAAGGGCCTTCAGAGGTCCCTTCCAACCTCAATTTGTCATTTTGTGATGAGGCCTAAAGCCTTTGACGTGGTACCCCACAACATCATTTTCTCCAAATTGGAAAGATGGATTTGGTGGGCAAATCGATCAATGGATAAAGAACTGGCTGCAGGATTGAGTCTAGAGAGTGGTGGCCAGTGGCTCAATGTCTGGATGGAGATGAGTGACAAGTGGTGTCCCACAGGGGTCGGTGCTGGGATCGATACTCTTTAATATCTTAATCAGTGACATTGCCAGTGGGATTGAGTGCACCCTCATCAAGTATGCTGATGACACCAAGCTGTGGGTTGCAGTCAACACACCTGAGGGACAGGATGCCATCCAGAGGGACCTGGACAGGCTTGAGCAGTGGACCCAGGAGGACCTTATGAGGTTCAACAAATCCAAATGCAAGATCTTGCACCTGGGTCAAGGCAACCCTCACTACCAATACAAGCTGGGAAAAGAAAGGATTGAGCACAGACCTGCTGAAAAATACCTGGGAGTACTGGTGTATGGGAATCTGGACATGAGCCAGCAGTGTGCCCTTGCAGCCCAGAAAGCCAACCGTATCGTGGGCTGCATCAAAAGATGTGTGGCCAGCAGGTCAAGGGGGGTGAACCTGCCCCACTGCCTCTGTGCCTTACTTGGAGTACTGCATCCAGATGTGGAGTCCTCAGTACAGGAGAGACATGGACCTGCTGGAGCGCATCCAGAGGAGGGCCACAGAAATGATCCAAGGAATGGAACGCCTCTCCTATGAGGACAGGCTGAAAGAGCTAGGGCTGTTCAACCTGGAGAAGGCTCTGAGGTGACCTGAGAGCAACCTTTCACCATCTAAAGGGGAGCTACAGGAAAGAAGGGGACAGACTTTTTAGCAGGGCCTGTGGTGACAGAACAAAGGGAAATGGCTTCAAGTTCAGGGAGGGTAGATCTAGGTTGGACATAAAGAAAAGATCTTTTACAGTGAGAGTAATGAGGCATTAGAACCAGTTGCCTAGTGATGTGGTTGATGCCCTGTCCCTGGAGACTTTAAAGGCAAGGCTGGATCAGGCCCTCAGCAACTTGATTTAGCTGTGTGTGTCCCTGTTCGTTGCAGGGCAGTTGGACTAGATGACCTTTAAAGGTCCCTTCCAGCTCTAAGGATTCTGTGATTCTATGATAAGTTTTTCAGTACAGATGCTTGCAAAGGTTAGGTAGAAGAACACAGTACAGACAACATCCTTAATTGCCAGGTCCTGAATTTTTGAGGTCTGGGGTCTTTGGGTTTTTGTTTTGTTTTGTTTTAATTACTGCTTGGCTTGATTCTTTCTGCCTCACCTCAAACCCTTTTTAGTAAGACAAAATTTACTTTTGACTAACTTTATATCATTTTGTTGTTGAGACTGAAGTACGTTTCCTGCATACTCCATTGTTACATAGTCACCTCATTTCCAGTCTCCTGATTTGGTAAATGTTAGCAAAGTGGCCAAAAATTCTTTGAATCTAGTCATCATTCGACTTTCACGTATCTCCCACTGATAGATAGTGAGAAGAAAGCAAGCCAATATCACACACACAGAACTTAAAGAACAAAAGCTAGCTCATTCCACCATGAAAAGGTCCCTGGCATTACAGTAACAAAATGTCATGCCCATTGTAACCACATTCCTAAATTGAAATTAACTAACATAAATAACAGACCTTGAAAAGTTTCTGTGATTGAAATGTTTCAATGTAAAGTCACATTTTTGCCCTTATTTCAAAACTTTCTGGAAACTGAGGCTGAGGTTTTGTGTTCAATTTAAGGTGATAAATATGCATGTTGTTCCACTACCAGTTCATCCTCTTATGACTGAAAAAGCTGCCTGTTGAAAAGATGAGGTTGAGTTGCCAGATCAGTCCACCGTCTGGGATGTTCTGGGTAATGTGGGAGAAGCAGCTCAGATACAGATTAGCTCAAACTCATTGTGAACCTGCCCACTCAGTCTTGGTAAATGGCCAGGTGCTCACAGTCCATCATCTCAAGGGTAGGAAGCAAACAGGATATAGAGAAGTAACTGTGGCGACAACCTTCTATACAGGTAGTGATTTATATGTGAATAATAACTTCTGACATCCTTGGTTCCACCCTTTCTCACCCTCTGCTTCTGTTTATGCCTGGTGCTTTCTGTACACAGGACTTTGAGTTGTGATGGTTGAGTGAGTGCAGGCTGACTTCTTTCCATTTGCTTTGGGAATGATGAATTAAAACCTCTTTCCACCGCTGTAGACTTATCTTTCCCTGATTGCTCTTATATTGCATAGGAGCCACCACGCCCTGTACATCCTGCCCCGCTCCCAGAGGCACCACAGCCACCACGCCTGCCCCCTGAAGCTGCCAACACTTCTCTGCCTCAAAAACCACAGCTGAAGCTGGCACGAGTACAGAGCCAGAATGGTATTGTGCTGTCATGGAGTGTCATAGAAGTGGACCGGAGTTGTGCCAGTGTGGACAGTTACCATCTCTACGCATACCACGAGGACCCGAGTGCTACTATGCCTTCCCAGTGGAAGAAGATAGGGGAGGTGAAGGCCCTTCCACTACCTATGGCATGCACTCTTACTCAGTTTGTGTCTGGCAGCAAATACTACTTCGCAGTCCGAGCAAAGGACATCTATGGCCGTTTTGGACCCTTCTGTGACCCCCAGTCTACAGATGTGATCTCCTCCCAGAGCAGTTAAACTGGAGTTCTTTGGAGCCTTTAAACCCATCCTACTTCCAAAGGTTACCCTGGTTTTGAGGGGGTTGATTTCATGCATGAAACTCACTTTTAGATCCACTCTGCAGGATTAATTTAGACGGCTGTGCGATACACTACATACGTTGAGAACCAAAAGAAAAATAAAGTCTCAATTCCAGCAAGAGAACCTGTTTTTCTGGATAGGTCAAGTCATGGGCCATTCAAAAATTTCATTTTCGTTCTGGTGACAGTTGTTCCTAGACATCTACCTACTCTTTATTCAAGGGCACATTAGATGCCTGGGATTCTGCTTCAGAGCGGGAGCAAAAATAGCAGTTTTTTTCTGAAGCTGAACTACATATGTAGTGCCTATCAAGGCACTAACATGAAGGCAAGAACAGATTTGCCTCTTGTACCTAGCTCTCTGTGAGCAGGCTGTGGTATGAAAGGTGATTCAAGGTCTTACTTGTGTGCTGGAAGATTGAGTGCTCTGTTCTTAAATTACCAACAGTAATCAGCTGTCTGAGGAGAGGGAAGGGAACTTTAATCTGGCCAGGGAACCAGTGTCTGTGAATTCGGAGATGGTGTAGTGGGGGAAAAAAATAAATCACCCCACTACCTCCTACCTCTCCTAAATAAGAGCTCTCCTCTACTGTCACCATCTACGTCCATTCACACTTGGAGCATTCCTAGGACAGATCTGAAACTGGACTGTAGAAATCACATTCACACCTCTCTAGCTCAGATAATTTTTCTGCCTCTCACCTTATACATCCAGCCCTGTTTTTTAGATTTATTTTGTGCCTTAAACAGTAATTTCAGAAATAAATGTAGCCAGATACCTTGTGGTGTTCATTTGCTTGGAGTTACTTCTCCTTTTACCCCCCTAGACTTTCATTACTGCTTCTCGTTTTCCTGGCCCATAGTGATTGTTTCTTTCTATAAAGACCAGAAAGTGTAACATCTACTGATGCTGGACTCATTTTTATCTGTACTTGCAATCAGCCCTTCCCTCACTGCAGTTAATGAGTCATCATTTCTGTCCTGTGAAGAATATTAGAGTGTACAGACAGTATTTTCCACCAGAGTCTTTTCCTCCTGTTCTTTTGGGAGAGCTCTATGCTGCATTTCAGCCAAAGAAACCTATGTGATGTAGCACCATGAAAGCTTCTACTTGTTTGCACTCAGTTTAGGTGTTCAGTTGGTAAGAAAACGTACAAAGTTGGCTTCTTAGTTCTCTATTCCAGTCACCTGCCTGCCTCTGCAGAAAGCTAACATCCCCAGAGTAGTTTAGACACTGGCCCAAAATTTGTGAGCAACTGCAAATGTTCCTAGAAGCTTTCATGATGCTTCTGAGCTGAGAAATCAAAACAGTGCATCTGCCCCACTATCCTGTTGACATGTTCTTGAACTTTTTTTATGCATAACCAAATTGTAATACCTGGACGAGAAAGGATATGTAAGATTTTTATTTTGGCATTTTTAAGAACAAGGACAGCGTCTTGTTCCTGTCCAGCAGAACCAAATACTGGATTTAGAAGGGAAAATGTTTGGGCTTTTTTTAGATTTACTTCACCATCTGACAAAGCTGTAGACGTTACATATTTCTTAATTCCAATGCTGGCTGTCTTGAAAAATTTAAATACTAAGTAAGGTTGAAAAAGTCATAAAATATGGCTAGTGAAATGATCTATGTGATAATCAGTTCTTAAGTTGTGTTCCCTTCAAGAACATTATGTGAAAGAAACTCAGTTGTAGACTTTTGTCCATACTACTTTACTGCACTCCTTCATACAGCTGGGATTGTTGCTTCCATCAGGTGAGTAACAAATACTGTCAGTATGGGAGTTGTATTGATTTGGGTAAGCAAAAATTCTGTCTCAGTCTATGTATCATGAGAGAAGGTTTGCACTGAATCTCACATATGAAAAGTGTTTTAACTTTTCTTTTGAATAACAGTTCTCCCCATATTACTGGTGCCAATGATCAATAATGCCTTGATTTTTTTCTATATGGAATTAAATGTTTTGTCTGCCTATTTCAAGGACTAATTAATAATTCATTTACACTACTTATGAAAAGTTGAGTCCTTACAAAGGAAGTTCTGTAGTAGAGGTTTCGAGCAGTTTCTTCCAGTTGATGGCTGTTAAAGCATCAGTTTACTTTAATGTCTTTGAGGTGGTACCAAAGGGCTGTTGGCCGTATCAGTACAATGAGGTTTTATAGTTTGAAAGTTAAAATAAATATTAGAATCCAACCTGGAATTTATGCTGCTTATTGAATTTTGATTCCAACCTCAGCTATACATGAGCTTTTCTATAGTTTGTGCTTGCTTTTAGATCACAGTTGTTACTAGCTTTGTCTTGCTTGGGATAGGCGGGTGGTGAGAGTCTTGTGTCACAATTTTTTTTCCTTTCTCCAATGGAGGTAATAGTTGGGATGGCCTGGTATTGTGTGGAGGTTTTGTGGACTGCATCTTTAGAGAGAAGACTCATCTTTATTTACTAAAGAAAGACATTCTCAGCAGAATTGAAGCTGGCTTCTTGCTTAATAGTTGTTTCTGTTATGTATGGCAGAGCGCAGCTCATTTTTGTGAATAGATAAAGCAAGTTAGCTACTGTTTGCTAAGTGAGGCCATCACAGTTGTAGAGTGAAAGCAGATATCTCTTTCATTGCAGCAGAGATGTTAAGATCCAATTTCAGGATCTTAAGCAAGTGCTGGTGGCTAAGTACATGATAAAGCATAGCTGGATTTTTCAGATACTTTGCTCGGTTTGGAGACATTGCAGGTAGCAGTTCTTAACACTGATGTGCAGAGAACTGTGCCACTTCTGCAAAACTGTTTCACTGTGGAACAGATACCTGCAGTGAGTACTTACCCCTTATGTTAATGAACGGGAGTATTGCTTAACTCAGATGGCACTTTTCCCAGTGTTTTGGAGTGGCTGTTTTTTATTTATCATTTAACCTCCCAGAAACAATAAAAATATTGGGAAACTGAATTTCCACCAGTAACACATTCAGAAATAACTGGTTTCATTTAATAGAATTTATTTGAAAGTATTACCAAAATATCTGGGAACATTCAGTACAGGTCTGATAATACTGTGTTTTAGAATGGAGCCATCATAAAAGTGTTGGTTACCAGAGGTTTCTAGTATTTCATTTTTAAATATGCTACAAGTCTCTACACAGCTTTCAAGTGGTAGACTAGAACAGTTCAGTTGGAAGGGATCTACAGAGATCATGAAGTCCAAATGGCTGACTGCTTCAGGGCCACAACCAAGAGTTGAAGCATGTTGTTAAGCATATTATCCAAATGCCTCCCTGTACCTAATGCAAGTTTTTCCATCCTTATTTTCAGTACCCTAGTATAAATTGTTCCTGGCTAATGAGTTGTGTTGGTACCATTGGGTACGTGACACGTTAGCTGCACCACCTCGGATCTAGTTCTCCATGTTTTGGCAAACACTGCACTGATTCTACACTTTTTATTTTCATCATTTTTCTGGTTTGGTTTAGGTTTGATTTGTGCCTACAGGCAAGAAGTAACTTGAGTTAGTTCTGTTTCTGATTGGAAGGAAGCCCTCCTGTGGAGTGCTGGTGGCAAAATGCCATTCCTTTTCTCTTAGTTACAGCTTCACTGGCCTCCTTTACCTCCGTACAAGTCTAAAAAAAGCTCTATTGGATTCAAATAGCTAAACCTTAGGAAGGGTGTAGACTGTAGGTACAGCATGTGTACTGCAGCTAAAGCAACAACTCGAGAATATGTAAGGGTGCAGAGGCAGGTTCCTCTCAGCCTGTGTTTACTTCTGTGCTCCAACTCAGCTTTCCTGAGAGTAGCAGTTGGTCTCAGCTCTGCTCCTTTCAGTTGTGCTTGCTACCCTTTAACACATTAGATCACTGAGCACTAGCAGTGACACACTCACACACCCAACGTTTTTAGCACAAGGCTGGAAATGCCCATGGTGTCTTCCCTGTAAAATAAGGGGTCTTATCCTGCTTCCTTTGAAAATAATGGCAAAACCCCCTCGTGCCTTCAGTGGGAGCTTGATTGGGCCCAATAGTAGGATCTGAGCACTGTTTTGTACTATAACAAAATATCTATACACTTCTTCCTTTATGCTGTTTGTCTTAAGCATCCACTAAATCAGAATCTGTATTATATGTAGGGACCAGGTCAGATGTATTCTTGCTCCCCAAACAGCCATTCCCCAGTTCTAGACTATTGTATACACTGTACAAAATCAAGCTGTGATTCTGCCTTCTTATAAACTTCAGTATTTTCATTTGCTCAAAAATATCTATCCAGATTTTTTAAAATAGAAGCTTGATATATTAAATATATATTTTTTTAATTTGTTGGTTGGGGGAGGGGTGGGCATTGTATGAAAACACTGGAGAGGGGAGTTCAAATGACAGTGACTGTGCCAGCCCTGCCACCAGATCTGTGTTCCCTTCTGAATACCTTCTGAGGGGCTAAGAAATCGCTAAGAAAAAGCAAATGAATTGATTTTTTCTTTTCCTCCCTTCTGCCCACCTGTTAGAATGCATCTTTATGTCTCATTGTCATTGCGCAGGCTGAGCATTCCTTTTTGTTTTGTTTTGTTCTATTATATATTATATGCACACACACACATATATTTATATATATTTGAAGTGCTGTCTTAATTTAATGGGGTATATCTGTAAATAAGACAACTGGGTAGTAACTGTTTGGGGAGTCCTGTTCAGCTGTTTTAAGTTCTTGGCTATCGAGTTAAACATGCAAAATCCTTTGCCAGTAGCTCCATCCGACTTCTTGTTTTGCTTTGCAGCTGGACTTGTAAATACAAAAGGACTGCTTTTATGTCCAATTTAAACTGGGCAGTTGCAAGTTCTCCCCATTTTTGTATGTACTGTAGATTAGTGTGTGTGTATGTGTTAACTGTAGTGGGGTTTTGTCTGACAAGCCTGAAATTTATACTTTGAAATAAACTACTGGGTTTTTAATGTTTTGAGTCATCTGTGCTTAGTTCTAGACATCTCAGGTGACAAAGCACCACATGTGTGCTCATCCTCTCCAGACATGCTGCCTTGTGGAGCATGGGGCAGCACCAGCTTTTCAGTTCTGCAGTCGTGGTGCCACCTTGGTCAAGTAATGTCAAGCAGCAGTGGTTTGGCTCCATGTTATTCCTAGAAAGCCAAGTGCATGATGCTGCTCCTCCAGGCTTCTCACCAGAGCAGAAATGTCCTGGACAGACATTCCTGAGAGTTGGACATACGTACCCTGACTGAGTGCCGAGCCCACACTTCAAGGGCAGTATCATTAATCTATGTTGGTAATAGTTCCCTGGCACTTAGTAAAATTTGCTTCAAGTCACTGACTGAAAGATTGTGCGTGGACTCGTGTTAAGTGATGGCTGAATACAATCACACTTGGAAGTTCAGAGAGTTCCCTCAAACTGCCTGTTTAGAATACTGGTCTACTTTGTGCCTGTAGTTTAGACCATTGCTTTCATTAAGAAATGTTAGCTTAAGCACTTTGCTCAAGCAGTGTCACAACTGCAGCTTGTGCACGTGCTGTGCTGGGGACAGGAGCTGTGTCCCAGTCACTGCAGCCGCATTCAGCCTGAGCCAGGCTGCTCATGGAGAACGGACATGGTGCAGTACAGCAAGCATGCGGTGATCTTGAACCCAGCACAGCCATTAACAGCAAGAGTCACAGTCACATGGGTTAGCCTTACGCTCACAAGGTCCCATTTATGTAAATATTTACTCAGAGAAAAGGGCTCTTCAAAGCAGAACTCAGTTTTCCCACCAGCCAAGGTGACGCACAAAGCCGTTCCTGCCACACAGTAGGAGGCTCATGGTGTGAGAAGGGCACATCTCCCCTTCCTTGGGAGCTTACAAAGGGGCATCTCACAGCTGCTGACTGCAGCCACATCCAGCACAGGGAAGCATCCATGTGTGAGCTAGCAAAGAACAGTCCGACACAGGAAGCTATGGCCAATTCACTGGTCCCTATGGACCGACAATGAAATAATGCACTTCTGTTTGTGCTTTTTGTTTTTAAACATAAAAATGGGAAAAGTTGGCAGTAAATACAACCTATCCTGTTGCTTAGGATATTCCAGTATTCCTCTGGCTGCTCTCTGCTCCCATCTCAGCAAGCTGCTGCTTCCCAGCAGGTCCCTCCAGTACCTGGCTACCTCCCCTCCTGCAGGTGGGGTCTGTCTTCCATGAGGTTCAGAGCCAGTCCAGTTCCACCTGTGCCAGCTGCTTGGCAGCAGTCTTTGCCCACTTACAGGAGTTAGAAATGCATCTCAAGGCAGCAATCAGGAGCAAACATCTGAAGGCTGCACAGTGTTCATATTTGGTGTTTATTCTGAAAGCATGGAGCCCGCTACCCTTTAAGACTGGAGCCTGCCCTTGTCACAGCAAGGGCTCACAACACTGACCAACCAGGCAGAGGCTGCAACCCTTGATCAAGGGCCAGTAGGAACTACATCCACACATTCCAAGCAAAGACAAGGTAAGCAGCATGTGGGGGCACAGCATTCTCCCAAAACTGTCAGTAGGGTTATTTTCTCCCCCCCCACCTCCGGGGAAAGGCACCTGTGCAGCACTATCTCTTGGTTCATACATGGCATCAAGGGAATATCACATTTATTCTCCATCCAACAGCAGGACAGCTGAATGTACAGCAATTATATGTGTGCCCTTGCAGCCACCTAGTCCTGATGCAGTGCAAATGCTCTTTGTGGCTTCTCAGACATATTTCCTCCTGCTCCAGCAAACAAATTACTTCATTCTCTGCACTGATTTTGAGCCTCAGCAAAATCTGCTGTCTTAATTTCTGGTCTCCCTTGCCCCTTGGCAGAAATCAAGCACAATGTGACAGCCAGATATTTAGGGCAGTGTCAGTCAAGCTGCAGTAACCTACTTCCTTTCCCAACCCTTGCCAAAACCTCACACTTCTGCCTATATGATTAAGGGTGGTAATGTGCTCTGTTTAGATTGGACTGTCAAAGCCAAGAGGAAAGAGCTGTTTATTTGTTGTATATGTAATTAAGAAGGCTCAGTTACCTGCTATGGAGAACATGGCTGTGACTCTTTGACAGAAACATTCCCCGCTGATAAGCAACTTGCAGCACGTTGCCAGCACTGCTCAGACTAAGGGCAGCCATGAAGCCAGCAAGAGGTAAAGCCACGTGGCTCAGCCCAGTCCTGGAGGCAGCTCCTATGTATAGATACAAATCACTTCTGTGACTGCACAGCAGTTCACTCGTGCTCTGGGAGCAGCTGAGATGATGCTCAGATCGACAAAGGGTAGCACAGCACCTGCTGTTTCCCATCCATCCCAGCTGAAGGGCCACCCAGACAGCCCAGAGGAGCAGAGCACATGCTGTGCTGCACAGAGCAGGAGAGGGGCAGGCAAGGCGTGGGGATGTGTACATCCAGCTGGATTTATTACACACAGGAATGAAAGTTTCCATGAAAAAAAGTAAAATCCCATTTTGGAATATTGATGCTGATTTTACAGGATTGGCCTCATGGTGACAAATTTGAAGTTGTATGATTCAGGCAGGCCCTGATGGCGTGTGTTGTTGAACCGCCTCCAGGTGAAGACCGGGAGACCGCCCTGCACTGGGGGACCATTGATGGCTGTGGCGGTGAATGCTGAGGCCAGGCGGAAATCTGACACCTGCAATAAAGGACAGAATGGTTGGCTGGTGTTCGACATGCACCCATCCCATAGCAGAAACAGCTCAGAGAGATTTGGTAACACTTCAGCAACGAAATAGAGCAAGGGGAAATGTATGCTGGTCAGGCAGAATTCCTCCCCTGCACAAAGGTATCTTCAGCCACAAAGGCAGTGCTGAAGGGGCAGCAGCAAAGCACACACAGCCCTTGCACTATCCAGGGTGAAAGCAGCACATCCACCTTCACAGCAGTCCTCCCTGTGCCTGGGTGTCCCCAAAAGGCCACAAGGGCCACCTAAGATGATCTAGCATAAGCTCTGCTGTGTGTTAAGCACTTGGTCCACCCCTTGGAAACTGTCAGACAAGGGCAGCACAGTTACTGCAACTGCCTGGATTCCCCCACCCTGTTCCTTCTTTACCTCCCAGTACAGCACAGTCCATTCCCCTTGCCAAACTGCTGTCAAAGGCACCTGCTCCCTTGTCAGACACCTCTATACAGCAGTTCTCTGGTTTCACTCTGTAACAACCAGCTCCAGGAGCTCCTGCTGGCCACCACAGCAAGCAGGCAGGCCAGCCTGGCCTTGAGCAAGCTGAGAGGAGACACAGCACTAGCAATGCCCAAAGGGGCTCTGCAGGACCCATTCCAGCCTCCAAACTCAACCCAGAGGAGGTGGCTGGTCCCCGCAGGATCTACCAGCATGCCAGGGCTGGACAGCTGTACACACAGGTGTTGTCCCTCACAGTGAAAACATCACACAGGCTGCCCAGAAGAACTGCAGCTTTCTCCAACACAGTGGGTCTGAGGATTTCTCCACGTTTCCTTCCCTAAAAAGATAGGTGACCTTTGGCAAACTTTGCTCAAAGCAGTTTTATGGAGAAGTGGAGACCTGGAGCAGGGTGATTGATTGGAGAGCAAGGCTTTTGTAAAGGTAAAATTAAAAGGAGGATAAAGACACATTCTTGTGGGCTCTGGGGACACAACCAAGCAGCCTCCATGACCAGGAGGTCCAGACTGTGCAGCAGTCATCTTCTCCATCTTCGTCCAAGCGATGTAAGGACTCATTTCAACCTTCACTCAGGCTCCTCCTGCTGCAAAGCTTCAGGGCTTAACCCCTAAACAACACAGGTTCCCATGGACAACATTCTTTTGCGTATTTCCCTGTGCATCCTCTGCAACACCACTGTACCAGGACTGGTGTCAGGGGCAGGAGATGGGTCTCTGCACAGGAGCTGCCCAGTACTGGGACAGAATGAAGAGATGAAGCAGGCCTGGCCATGCCCACCCAGTGCAGGGAAATGCACCGCAGGTGTGAGAAGAGCACAAAGAGACTTCAGTAAACATTCAGCAGAGACAGAAATTGGGGTTATTTACCTTGGAGTCATAGCAGCCTGCAGGCACTGGGAAGGAAGGATTCAGGTCTTCTCGGCAGCAAATGGTGTTGCAGGGATTGCGTTCAGCATAAGGATCGTGCTGGTAGTCTGGGGAGAAATGGGGCAGGCAGGGAAGAAAAGCAAACAAATGAGTCCTTTTACCCAAAGCCCTCTACTTCTCAAGTCCCCAAACCACTAAAAGTTCTATAAGTATGCAGCCTATCACACTGCTTTCATGCTCCTCTCGAGGTATCAGATAGAAACCAGCGCTTGAGTAAGGCAAGTTCCAAATCCAAGCCCATTTAGGTATTTCTGCATCCCAGGAGTACTACTACCCACCTCTAGCCACAAACACCACTAATTCCACAGGACAAAAGCTTGCAGGAACTTTATGACTCCTCAAAAAAGCAGAACAGAAAGGGGTGGGAGGCAAGGAACGAAGAGTGCAGCAGTGAGAGCCTTCACGTTCCTGTTCTGAAAAAAGTAAGCAGAAGGAGCAAAGCCTTCAAATACCCACTAAAGTAGCTGCAAGCTAAGAGGGAAGAAGGACAAGCCTCAACACCTGTGAGCATGCTGCTACTCATAGCCCAATCAGTAGCAATACCACACCCTGGGAGAGGCCTCCCAGTGCCCAAGCACAGTAATCAGTGTACTCCCTGTAATTGGGAATCAAAATACAGCATCTAAAGCTATTTGTACTGAGAGACAGGCTTAGGCAGAAGTTAATTATGCTGGTTTTAATCCAGTAATGAGAAAAACAGGGAATCCAGTAATAGGGAAAAATAGAGTAGAGCATTACCTACTGAAGACCATCCTTCCTGGACTGTGGGAGCTGAAAGGGTGGGCAGAAGCCAAACTGACTTCATGTTTCATTTTGCACTTAGAGCAGTGTAACTAATCTGTAAGTAACACTTTTCACTATAATAAAAGTAAATTAACTCTGCTTTTTTAAGATCAGCTCCAAAACACAAGAATATATTTCTTACTGTTATATCTCATGATGTACTTCATGCTTTCTAAGTTGGTCACCTTGCCCTGGTCTCGACGGAAGATTTTTGCTCGTGGAGCAAGCTCATACGAGAAATCCAGCCCATACTTCTCAACATATGATGCATAACCACTGAGATTGTAAATCTTCTGATGGAAAGGAATATTGTATGAAGGCCAGTAACCTGCAAGAGAGACAAATAAACTGTTAAGACACTTGGAAAAGCTGAGCAATCTTGCTTGTTTAAAAAAAAAAAAAAAAAACTAGCACATTTTCCATGCTGTGTTGCCTTAACAGCATTTCGAGGAACAACATGTCAAACTGGTTTGAAAGGAATAAAATAAAGCAACAGTCAACTGGAATGACTGGGCTTGACTCCCTGCATAACTCTCACAGGCAATCCGCCCCCAGACTTCCACCCTGAGGACTCATCCTGCAGAGCAGCTGAGATCAGACTTGCAGGAGCCTGAGGTGAAGGCACAGATCCGCTGCGGCCCTCCTGCAGAGGTTACACTCCTCCACGACTGTGCAGGAAAAGGTCATTTCCTGCCACCAAGCTTTGCTGTGTGAGACTTGAGTGAATGTGCTCCATTTTCTCCCCTCTTCCCAACTCACTGAGATGCAATAACGCACCGTGCAATGAAGGCAGATGGCAATTAAAAAGAATAAATAAAAACTCCTAAACAAATGCACATTCATAACAGAGCATGGGTCCCAAAACAGCAGTTAGAAAGAGAGACATGGGGAGAAACAAACAAAACTTGGAGATGAACAGCTAAATAAGAACCATGGAGCAAGCAGGGGTGAGCAGGAGACAGGCCTGCAAAGAACACATGGATGCACTACTGAGCAGTGGTTACTGGAAAGCTGTGGCTACACACAGAGGGTAAGGAGATGTGGGGACAGATGCATACTTGCCACTTGAGGGTTAAGAAGCAGTTGACCTAAGCAGAGCAAAAAGCTCTTCTGTGTCCCAGGCTCTGCAAGACTGCAGAATCCTTGCAGGCAGCGCAGTATTTAGCCTAAGACGGGCTTAACCAAGGGCTGACAGTGTGGCAACAGAGGGACGTTCACACAAGGCCTTCTAACTTGAACCTCAGTACTAGTGTTCAATAAGCCCTTCCCATGCACAAAGCACACTCAGCTAGCACAAAGACATGGCTTTCCTAAGCAAGCAAACACTACAGGAGCTATTACCTTTCCGGAGAACATTTGTTTGATCAGAATATTCCACAAGGGTTGGGATCTGCTCAACAATGTACAGTGCACCGTCATCAAGGCTCTTCCGTAGCTTGACCTTCTTCAGGTCCAGCACCATGTACTGATTGTTGTAGGTCCCTAGGTATGAGAACAAAGAGTCACATGCCCTGTTTGGGAAAGAAAAGGGGCGTGATGGGGGGAAGGAACACATTCTTTCTCTTAAGGTTCACATGAAAGTGTACTTACCAGAGTTGCATTTTGAGAAGGTTTCTGCCCAAGCTTTGCCACTGTCTGCCATCATGTTAGCAATGCGGACCCTCTGCCAAGCAAACAGGGATTCAGGCACCACTTGCTTAATGAGGGTTTGGTTGAACACACTGTTGGTGGTCTGCAACATTATCAAGCCACTGCCTAGTATGTAGAAGTCATCCAGGGACACTAAAAAGCCTTAAATAACAATTACACAAAAATTGTTATCTCTGAATCCTTGTTGTATTCACAGAACAAAACAATCCAAGACAAAAGGATATGAAGGAGAGTGCATGTACGTGCATTACGAGGGTGGACGGCAATAGGACTAGGGGGAATGGTCTTAAACTCAGACAGGGGAGGTTTAGGTTAGATATTAGAAGGAAGCTTTTCACACAGAGGGTGGTGACACACAGGAACAGGTTGTCCAAGGAGGTTGTGGATGCCCCATCCCTGGATGCACTCAAGGCCAGTCTGGATGTGGCTCTGGGCAGCCTGGTCTAGTGGTTGGCAATCCTGCACATTGCAGGGAGGTTGAAACTAGATGATCATTGTGGTCCTTTTCAACCCAGGCCATTCTACAATTCAATTATTCTATATGCAACTTTTAAATAAAGCCATAAAAATATTAAAGATGAGATGGCAATTTCTGTGAGCACCATACGCCCACTGTCAGCACAGTTTCTCCCTTGTCATGCTTTCAACATCCACAACCTGCTTTGTTTGGAGCGTTTGCTTCAGGTTTGTATCTTGTGCTTTCCCACTTGTTTCCCTTTCACATGTCAAGCAATGGCTATTTCTAGAAATTACATAGTGTAAAAGCGTTTGTTTCTAACAAAGAAGTTTCTTCAAAAAAAAAAAAAAAAAAAAAAACAACATAATACAACTCCACAAACAGATCTTCATCAACCAGTTTTCAGAGGTTTTGTTTGTTTTTAAATTAATCTCTTCTGGACTAAACGAGCTAAGCAGAAAAGACTTTTTTCTTAATCTTTTCCAATTTAACTATTCTAAAAAGTGTCTCAAAGAAATGGGGGCAACTCGCATTACAAGTCACCTCCTCCATGTGAGAGAAAGTTCTACCTACTCTCCTCTGTCGCCATTCAACAGCCGTGCCAAACTCAGTGCCGCCATGACTTTCTGAGCAGGATCCCTTCCCAGGCTACATGCCAATAGAAGCATTAGGCCCAACTGCAGATCCTGTGCCAGGTGGTGGTATGCAGAATTGCAAATGTCAGCTGTGAAGCCATGGGTAGCATGGCAGATATTCACAAAGCAGAAATAATTTGAGATTCTCCAGAGGATACAGAGCTGGCAGTCACCAGGCTGGGGAAATGCATGAGCTACTGATGGAAAAGTCATCCAGAACCTGGTCTCTTGCTAGTCAGCTTTTAATGACTTCACTCTTTTTCAAAGAGTACAAAACGCTAAAATTGTCTTTGCGTAATAGCCTAATACTTATGCTCCACTCCAACATCTACAGAAGGCCTCATTAATACACTTTGCAAACAAAGCAAGGCCAGCAACCTAAGAGAGCCAGAAAGACAACTCAGTCATGCCTCTTGTCCTTGGCTCTCACCAAAAGGCAGACCTCCTTCCAGCAATGTTTAAGGGCTTCACTTCAGCAAGATTTTTTTTTTTAAGTCCCAAGATCTCAAATCAGAACAGGTCCAGGAAAATATACTTTATAGTCACCTGTTCTCTAAAGGTACATTGGTATACAACAGGCAGAGCACCCTGGCAGACTGTGGGTCCTAGTACTTTATTCTCAGAAACAGCAGTGATAAATAAAACATACAAATAGCAAAACTATCTCAAGTAAATAAGGACAAGAAAGGAAACACTCTAAATCTGTCTCTGTCGGTCTATTTTAAACCAAGACACCCCAGAGATAAGTTGTTGCATCATAAGTCACGTGCTTGTCCAAAGAGAGCAGAAATGGAACTGGTAAACAACTGATTCCAACAGAGCACCAGTGCTCATGTGGGTACCAGTGCTAAGTGACCCACTTCAAAATAAACTGAATAGCTTTTTCGTCTTTTTCAAATCAACTTAAACTGAGATAAAACTGAAAAACACAACTCATAGTAAGCGTTAACACAGAAAAAGAAGCTGAATGAACTGAAGTGTGAACTCTCTAATGTAGATGTCTCCCAAACATTAAGCAACAGTACATCCCACATGACCTACCTACCGTAGGTCCCATGTGACCTACTGGGGTAGGGCCCTTCGAACCCCTACAGTTCTGTGATTCTGTAAATTGCAAAGCTAAGCTGAGCTGAAAACAAGCGGGTTTTTTTTTCTAGGCCTTACTATTTACCAAGTTTCATCCTGCATTGCTTTTATAATACAGTGTGCCATCCATGATACATCATTACTAGCTCAATTATCTAGAGACAACATATGCCATTATGACTTAAGGTACAGGCACACCTGAGGCAATGGGAAGTTAAACACATATGATAGATTTACCAAGGACAAAGACAGCCACAAAAATAAACCCAGGTGAAGTCTACAGATATCAGGACATATTTGATACCCTCTTGTGTCCTTCTCATTTTTTTTTCACTATGTACAAGAATCTGCTGCAATTGAAATTGTCTTCCAGGTAAACTGTACAAAGAGATAACAGTGACATATTTTCTCTGTAAACCCATCTCTCATTTTTATCAGCTACTCTCAATCTTAATTTTTTTTCCTCTCTCTTCCTCTTTCAATCAACCTGACTCTTCCTAGACAGGAACAAATAAAAGCACTTCTGATCGTATTTTCAGAGCCTTAGTCATTTAGATGCAGTTTCTGGGATACTGAAGTTTCTAGAGTCTGGAGCTTCATTCACAATACTATTAATTAGCGAAGCAAAACAAAATACTTTTTGAAATCTGAGCCATAGTGTTCCCTGGGGAGCACACTGAATAGCATGGAGGGGTGCCGCATTCCTAACAGCTATTGTTCCAAAAGAGGTAGCAGCTGCTTTGTCAACCAGTCGGCATCCCCCTTTTCTGGTATTTTAAAAGGTCGCGGTGCTCATTGGTGTACAGAAAAGTGAAGTATTATAGTCTGAAAGTCAGAGACAGGATATCTAGACATCACCTCCCAGGGATGAGAGTAGCTCCTGGCCACAATGCCCACTGCTCTGGGCTACAGGCACATTTAACAGTGGGAAGGGAGCTGCCTTCTCTGTCTGAACTTTCTTAACCCCACCAGCAGCTGCTTTTCATGCCAAGACTGCACAGCCAGCTTGCCACACCAAAGATGAGATAACAGAGCCATAAACTGGATCAGATACTTCTCCCTGCTCACTCCCAGGTTTTAGGTACATGTTGAAGGGAGCTGGGAAGCAAGAAATCGTTTGGCAAAATTCATGAGCAGAGGAGAATTTGCCAGTCTGCTAAATACAGGGCCTACTGCCCTTTCCATGTGTTGTTCCTCCACAAAGCAAGGACATCTTTCCTCTTCATCCTGCCTCAACAGCACAAAGCCATGCATCAGAACAACCTTGTGCCATCTCCTGCCTGTCTAAACCAAGCAAGATCCTGACAGCAGACCAAAGGAGCAAAGCTGCTATAAAGTTCTTCTTAATTGTTTTGCTTGAGCAGCTAAAAACAACAAGACTGCAGCTCATCTAGAAAATGGGGGTCACTATACAACCCATTATGCTTGGGTCCAAACGGTAGGTTCCCTTTTCTGAATGGGGCTCAAGACTAACAACAAGCGGATGGGAATTTTGGAAACCAATCTTCTCTTGCTGTCCAAGGAAACCAACAACTTTCAACAGCTAACAGGGCTCGTTTCTTCAAATGGCTCAGTGGGGCAGTACAGAACAGTGACTGCACAGTTGGGGCATTTTGTTTGGTCTTAACTCTGCTGTTTTACTAGACTTGTCCTGCAAAAACTAGCACCCATCTACTCCATGCCATCGCATTTCTTATCCCTCCAAATGAGCATAGTTTCACTCAACAGCTGTGAACAACCGTAACATGCCCTATATCCCTCTGCTGTGCAGAAACTCACTAGCCACATTGAGTACTTACACTCAAAGTCTCAACAAGACACTGAAGTCAGAGCTGAGTCATTCCTCCCTTCCAGAGGTTCACAGAGTTGTTCTGCATGTAGCTCTCTACAGATGCTTTCAACAGAAAAGAAAGTTAAAACTATGAGCAAGGGTTCAAGTCAGGTTTAGGATGAGCATGGAAATGAGCTGCAGGTGGATGAATCCTTCTCCAAAAGCAGGGATTACTACTCCCATTCCCACGTGATAGTTCCCCCCCAGTGCTACTATTGCTCTGAAAGGGAGAGAGCAGCAAGGAGACAAACTGAAGCAGCGTGGTTGGATCATGCTGGCAAGAATTGCTGGGGCAGAAGGGACGGACTCTGCAGTTCAAGGCTGTCCTCCTAACTACTGAGTCTCAGCGAAAGCAAGGAAGCACGAGGCCTTACAGCTGTAGCATAATGCATAAGTTGTTCTACATCATGGTTAGTCAGTAGGCTTAGGTCCTCAAAACAGAGTAATAACAAATAGATTTTTACAGTGTAATTTCATAATCTTGCCTGTCTTTTGAAAATCAGTAAATAAACTGAAGAATTTTACTCCGTAATTCCAGGGGAAATCAGGGAGTTGGCACATTCCTTCTCAGAATACAAGCATCTCCTTGAAGTGTTTCTGACACAGCTTTTGGACAGTTTTACTTCATAACCAGGCTACCAGATGACAGCAGTCTATGAATTACTCAGTTGTCATTGGAGGCCCATAAAGAAACCTGCCTCTTAACACTTTGTCTCCCTTAGAAGTCAATACTTCTGTGTTCAAGAGGATCGTGTAGGGTATCATTCAGCTGAGCTTACTGAGAACCAGTAAGAATGTCCCAGATAGTACATGTCAGGACAGAGAAGAGGAGCAAGAACTTGCATGCCAGGAGAAGTTACAATGGCCAAGGTGAGCCATGGCCAGGGCCTGTGGATTCCATGGTCAGATGCCCTGAAAATCTACAGCTTCATCTGATTATAACACAGAGCAGAGGAACCTGTCAGTCCCCTCCTTCCTGCATGATGTCCTGAGGTCACTACCAGGCCAGTGGCTTCACAGCTTGCTCACCTTCTGTAGCTCCTTCTGGAGCTACAACCACAGCTAACATGATTTGCTGCAGTCAGTGGATGGTGTTCACATAGCTTGCGGTGCTACCTTGTAATTAGGCAGCTAGTGAGTGCACTTGTCATACCACAGCTCTCTCAAACTCCACTGCAGTCATGCGAACTGTGTTTTGCAACAGCTCTCAGTAAATTCTGTTGGTAGAAGTAAACTTCACCATATCACTGAGTCAGAGTCCAGCTGGAACAGGCAAGCTCTAAAATAAGCCTTCTCTTACAAGTCCCTGCAGACTCCAGGCTGAGGAAGTACACTGGGATTCTGTACACTAGCAAACAGACTCGGATCATTTTAGCACAGCAGCAGCTGATTTTCAGGTACCTTCCATACAGCATGGTTTATTTGTCATGTCAAAATGTAAGTATTTCAGTCTGTATTAAGAATCCACAAAAAGAACGACCCAAAGACATCAGCATATACACCCACTAACAAAATAGTAATATTAAGCAATAATAAAAGTCACTCTGCATGGCTGATCCTGATCCCAAGCTTGAATCTGTAGCACAATACAGTATGCAACAGCTAGAAAACACAGTTACACTCTCTAGAAGAACAGCACTATGCACAGCAGTATTTCTTCTGAGAGGTACGAGATCCAGAATGACCTTTGATACATTCAGGTGACAAACAGAGCTCAGGCAGAAGCCTTTACTTCCTACCAGGCTGTACGTGCTCCGCAAAATTCCTTCTGACAAGCACTGGAATTCCTCAGAGACTCCATGCTCCTGAAAGTCTGTTTGTTTTACATGCATTTGCCAAATGTTCTAACTCCTTCCTTAAAGTGAAAATCACAGAACAAGTTTGTATTCCTGTGGATCATTGAGGAAGGTCAGAACCCCAGAGAGAAAAAAAAAACAAAACAAAACAAAAAAAAAAAAAAAAAAAAACCCACAATGCAGTTTTGCTCTCACCATGAAATGAATGCAACCATTTTTCCAAACAGTCTTGGGAGGCTGTGCCATGAAGTACCCCTTGCCTTCACAGGAAGGCAAGCACAGCAGTTAATCAAAGCACAATCTCAAACCATCAGCCAATACAATTTCGTCAGAATCAGATCACCTCCTGCAGCACACTCTTAGCTTTAAAAAGTTGAAGATTGAGTGCTTGGCAACTTTTGGTTTTGAAATTCCACCTTTAAAAATGTATGCAGTGCTCACACATGCAAAGAGTCCTAAATTTGCTCAGGCTTTTTTTTCCATGTTTTTCAGTACTACACTAAGCTGCTTAGAGTACATGTTATACCACTGAAATATTCAGGGCTGGCAATTCTTTCAGGAAACTTGAGAATACGATTTCCTGCCTTATCTTCCAAAGAGGGCTTGGAAGTGTTCTTGCTGGATATATTTGTAACACATGAAATAAGCATAAAAATACTCCCTTTGCCACAGTTAATAAAGAAGTTGCAAGAGGAAAACAAACACGTGAATTGACAAGGTTAGGAGTTCAACAGTTGAGATGACTGCACTACACAAAGCAGGATCTAAAGTAGCATGTCTGTGCTGCAAGTAGTAGAATATTTAATTAGTACTACTCTGAGTGCTGAATGTGATTAACCAACAGCAAAAAAACAAGATGTTCCAAACAGAAAATTGGATAAGACATTTTGTCCTCTCAGTGGCTCGTGAGATGTCTTTTTTTTGACATTACCTGGGTAACTGCTGAATGAGACACGGTTGGTGCTAGTGTATGGATCAGCTATATTGAAGTTCCAATGCTTATATATTCTCAATGTGGCTGCATATGTAAACCAGCTGGAATGGGCAAAATATATGTTCTCATATCCAGGTAAAACCTGGAAAACAAACAGAATGATGAACCATTTCAGGTCCTATTATACTTTGCGTGTTTTTGTTTGAAAGAAACTGGGAGAACAACTTGTTTTAAGTAGCTTAACTAACTGCATTGTTCAAGAGCGAGCAGATTCTTGTCCCTTTTAACTGTGCGCTAAACAATGAATTTTTGACACCTTTGGAAATAATTCTTCTTCATGTGCTTTTTTCACATAATTAGTTGCAATTGTTCAAAATTAAACAATTCAGGTCTTTTTAGGACACCTGTGTCACAAGACGTTTTCTTTCCCCAGATTACTCTTGAATTCTTGCATTCAAACCAGCTCTCCGCAAACATATCAAATATTAACTTAGAACATGCTCTTTCTCTGTAAATACCTCTGGGAAACTTTGAAGTACAGAATGAAATGCAAGTACATTTATTTTGAAAAGGTAAATGCATATTGATAGTACATCTTAAACAGTTTCCCTGGTTCTAAGATTTACTGCTAGTTCAAACCTCTTGCTATAGGCAAGTTGAATAAATGCTCCACAATTTAAGATGTATGTTTTTGCTCTGGGTTACAGATCTCCATACATTGCCCAGGTTATTGATAATTTTAGCTGAATAAATTGATTGCAGCCACGATGTATCAGACGTTTCTATTCAAAGCATTTTTATCCGTCATTACTCTCACTGGAAAGCTATTTGAGAACATCACTGCTAACACTAAGTAAACTTCTACGAGGGCTGTTGTGAAAGCAATGCCTCCTATTTTATCATGGCGGCTCACAGCTTCAGGGGTGGATGGTGGTGGTATGGCGGTACAGGCTGAACCTTCCCCCGCTATTCTGTTACACATTGTTGCAGTGCGACAGATGGCAGAAGAGGGGCAGTCTGACAAAATGGTGTCTGACACAGAAGTGCATGTGAAGCAAAGGTGTGTCACTGAATTCCTCCATATGGAAAAAAGGCACCCACTGACATTCATCGCTGATTGCTGAACGGTTATAGAGACCAAACAGTGGATGTAAGCACAGCAAGGCAGTGGGTGATGCATTTCAGCACTGGCAACAGTGAAGAGAAAGACAAGACACATTCCAGAAGGCCACACACAGATCTCACACCACAAAATGAGGAGTGTCTTGATCAGCTAATCTGCACAAATCAGCAGATTTTGACCAGGGTGCTGTGTACGGAGCTGAATATTGACTTCAGTGTGCTGGAAACAATGGTGGCCATGTTGGAATACCAGAAAGTTTGCACCAGGTGCATTCCATAAATGCTCAGACAGGAACAGAAAAAACACTCAATGCAAGTTTGTCAGGAACTATTAAACCAGTATGAGGCTGATGGTGACAGTTTCCTGGATCACATCATTACTGGTGATGAGACATGGTGTCACAACTGTGAGCCAGAATCAAAACAGTCCACGGAGTGGTGACATGTGAATTCCCCATCAAACAACAAGTTCCAAGACACAGCCCTCAGCAGGTAAAGTGATGTGCGTAGTCTTTTGGGATAGGAAAGAGGTGATCCTTCTGGATTTCCTGGAACTTGAACAAACCATCAACTCTGAATGCTACACTGCAATGCTGACTAAGCTGAAGGCTCAAACTTACGGAGTCAGGCTAGAGAAGAAGACAACCTTACTCTTGCAACACAATATCGCCAGGCCCCATACCGGTTTTAAGACCATGGAGCATATAACCAGTTATGGCTGGACTGTTCTACCAGACCCACCACATAATCCAGATTTTGTGCCTTCTGACTTCCATCTGTTTGTGCCAAGGAAATATTGACTGTATGGGTAACACTTTCCTAGCAATGATGCTGTCATAACAGCTGTGAAACAGTGAGTCACCTCTGCTGGTGCAGATTTTTACAAGCATAGCATGCAGGCTCTTGTTCATTGCTGGTAAAAATGCATAGCTAATGGTGGTGACTATGTTGAAAAATAGTGTTTCATAGCTGAGAATGTGCTCTATCATACAGTGTTATTGTGCTCTTCTTATCTGTTGTAGTTTCCATAGAAATAAATAGGAGGCATTACTTTCAGAGCAACCTATAGAATTTCAAAACTCTATTTACCGATCTGCACTGTCTTCCTCCCTGCTTAATATCCCCAAGGTATTTGTAAGCATTCATGGTATCCACTTTTGGACTTTGCTTGGCTATATAAAACAAGTTACTCTTCCAGTTTCTTCCCATTGGTAGCTCCCATTCCCAGTAATCATACAAACTTTTTACTATCAGTCTCTGGAGTTTTGAGTTCGTTTGTTTTTGATGTTTCCCTCTCCCCAAACACCACTGAGCAAAACTGGACCCAAAATGCCATGCAGGTACATATAGTAACTTCATAGAAGCAATTTAATTTACAAGGGCGTCTATTCACAGGCAACGTAAACAGTAAAGACTACTGAAGCACAGACTCATAACACTGTGAATCAACATAATCACTAGAAATGAAATTCTCAGTGCTCACCTTGATGAGAGCAGAGCAGTGACCCATATCCCACTGGTATTTCCCATGGCCTCCAGCTTCAACATTGCACTGTCCGCTTCGTGCAGAATACTCAAATAATGCGGGAATGAGATCCAACAGGTCTCCAACTGCATTCAGAAACTGGACATCAAAGACGCTCAGTGGCTGAAGAAAGAAGAGACCATAACAAATGCTTTCAGGTATAAAAGTGTCAACACAATCTCACCTGTTAAGCATTTTTTTTCTTTCTCAAAGGAATCTCTTACACTTTCTACAAAATACCTTTCCACAAGGCCCACAAGCTAAAACTGTCTGGAATGAGGCACTTAAATTATCTTTAAGGGTGTAGCCCTTCCAGTGGAAATACCAATTCTAACATTTCCAAGAAAAAAAAAAAGAGAAAGAGAGAAAGTAGCAGTAATCTAGAAAACCTCTGTGTATCTTTGTGAACAGTTTATTAATTAGCCCGCTGTTACTCCAGCATAAGACTTCTTTTTTTTTTTTAATGTACTTATTAAAAGCCTTCAAAAACCTTTATATTGGCACACACTCGGGTGAGCTCTGGGATATAAAGGCTGCAATTAAAGACAACCTTGGGACTGAGAAGGAGACAACAAATGAGAGAAGTGAGATACATTAACAGTGCTAACAAAGCATGGAACTAGCTGAAAAGAGGAAGTCAGTCAAAAGGCACTCCACTAATAGGCTTTCCAAAAACCCTTATAGCTAGAAAAAGCTATGGTTAACTATACACACCTCACTGAGCAACATGTTCTTCAGAGTCCTCTTACATTGTCTACTCAAAAATAAAACCGTAAGTCTGACCTCAGCCTTCAAAGACCATTTTCTAACTTTTTCCTATTCTTTCTTGCACTATCTTTAGTTAAGGCAAGGCCTAAGGAAAAGAACAGAACACAAATCAGCGTTGGGCTATGACTACTAACTGTAGAATCATATAACAAGGAAGCATATTGCTTGCAATATAAATCACTAATACTAAACCATAAAGCTGAATTCCCTACAAACCCCAGTAAAGAAGAGAAAAGGGCAACAAAAACAACAAATCAAAAAAATAATGCCAAATTCAGAGAATACTTACATTTTATTCAGAAGGCTGAATTCTGTGTTATCCATGTACTGTTTTGGCAGAGCAAATAACCAACAGGAAAGCCAAAAATAATGTAAAACCTACTGTATATATCCTGGGGGAAGGAATTAAATCTTCCCACATGCTTACCAAGACAATAACAGAAATAAGCCATTCTCACCACAAAAATCATGCACTGCTAAAGGTCCTAAAAGCAGCTATGGTGTGTGAGAAAAAAATCCAAAGCAAAATTGAAGAGATGTTACATTTCTCTAGCACGTCATACTTTTGCTATAAGGTCATAAACAGGGAGCAACAGAGGTCATGACTGATAGAAATCAAGAGACGTACCTTTGGATATTAAGCAACTCAGTAGTATGAATCATTTACAGACAAGTCCCAACAACTGCTATTTCACTGAAATCCCCACAGACAGACTTGCCACAGTTCCAGCACATTTTCCCCTATCCAGCTGTACTTAAAGTGCTTCAAGTTAAACGTGCTGTGAGGAGAAGTTGATGTCCAATTTACAAACATTACTATTAGAGAAAAGTCAGGGAGGAAACTGAGGAGCTAACAGGATCACCGGGAGGCAGGAACAGGACTGCATGTAAGAATGCTCCACCAGCCTTCAGACTTTTGAATTGTTCTTTCCCTCCTCCTGCTACCCTCCTCTCCATATTCTCCCTTATAAAGCCTGCCTTCCTTACGCATCTACTGACACTTGCAACAATGTCACTTGTAATTGCTTGTATATTTTTTTAAAAAATTGATATTTATGTGTTATCTCATGGCCATTTCAAATGAGAAATTCATTAAATACTAGGAAGCACATTCAAACTAGAACAAAGGTACTACAGAAGGAAGTTATCAGCACTATGATCACAGAAGGGTGGCCAGGAAGGCAGGAGGAAAGATCTCTTTGAATGAAACAGCAAAGAATATGTAAATTCCTGGTGTTGCACTGAGTGAGATTGCCATCTCCCAAAGTCAGCCTAAACAGAGAAGTAAAAGAGGAACGAGGTCATTAAGTACCCATTCAAGTTCTGTTTTCATTTCCCTTCTGAAGTGCAAGCAAGTTTCATTCCAACTTATTTCCAAGAATTCATGCCCTAGCTTTGCTAGGAAAAAAACTGGTTTTGTGTTTTAGACTGATGCTAGCCAGGTGACATTAGAGAAGTCTGACATGCTCAGTGCAAGAGCTTCTCACAAAAACAATGCATTCAAATAGGAAACTCAAGCATCTGTGCTGCATGCCAGTTGTAGGAATTTTGGGAGCAGACTGATGCATCTCCCACCAGGCTGAAAGCCCAAGTTGGGGAATAACTACACCTGATTTTCCAAGACATATGGAGAAGTCTTCTCAGTAAGATACTAATCCAAGCCCACCAGCAAGAATTAGATAAGCATACATCGTAACAAGTGCATAATACAGGGCGTATTATAACCTCTTTTCATCACCTTCTCCCATCTCTCATAGCATTGTCAGGAAAACTCCTTGTATGCATCCTGAAGAAGAGTGAATGAATGTGCTATATTGACAAGCAGTGAGATGACATAGCCATGACAAGAGAAAAAGTTCTTTAGCTAAAATATATCAGACATACTCTAGAATACCATCCTGAAAAATGAAAAAAAATCAAATTGATTTTTCTTTTCTCAATGTTAACTTTACTAGCAGCTTTAAGGAGACAAACTTAGAAAAGGTAGCAGATAAGAGAACAAGCCTTATATGCTTGTCTACAAGGAACAATAAAATAGATTAGTTATTCGGTAACAGTTGCCTTTCAATGACCTCCCCATGCATGAGCATTCTCCATAATAAGTGAGCAAGTACAAATAGAGCTGTCCTGGAGTCACTGCAGTATTTAAAACTCTTACACCTCCTTATTCAAGAGTAATTTCCCTGTGTGGACAAGCCCAAGATTAATCACAGCGTTGGTAGAGCATTAGGCAGATGAAAAGGCTTAATGTTCTTTGAGTGCCCCTCCTTCAGAAATTGTCCTGACAAAAGGGTTGGGTTTGTTTACTGAGTAGAAAATGTTGTCAAACCAGATGGAATAATTTCACACTTTAACATGAAAATGTATTCAGATTTTGACATAATTCTTAATGATACCAGTGAACATCAAATTCAAGATACAGAAGTTTCCAACAAGCACTGCTCTCATCCAGGTCTGAATGAAGTGCCTACCTAAAATAGCTCTGCAGGATACCAGGCTTTATACAAGAGAAAACACAAAGATTAAACAGTCCACTACAAAACGTATGCTCTATACAGAAAGAAATAAAAACTATGTACCAGTGCTACTACTCAGCAGCTCGGTGCCCAAACCAATTTCCTCTCTGCGCTAAAGTTTGGCTATCTGGGACAGATATAATGGCGCTTCATTTGGATATCGTAGAAATATTGAATCTGGGGAGGAGGGACAGGGAATAGAACATTTTAGAGTGTCATTTATCTGTACTTATAAAATCCAGCTCTCGTTTATGCACAGCTGTCCAAGCTGTACTCAGAAGCTGCAGACTGATGTTAACATATTCGCTCAGGAGAACACAGGAAACTGCAGTACTGTCTGAAGTGACAGACACACACCGAATATTTATGCTTTGGAAAACAGAAGAAAGATATGGATACCAACATAGGTGATACTGCCTAAAGCCAAAATTGTGAAAGCGGCAGGAAGGACTGGAAATAATTCCCACCATCTGCTCGAGACATATCTGGGAAAATAAATAAATACATATATACACATCTATATATAAATACATACACACGTAGATGTATATGTGCCTATACGCACACACACACACTAGATATAGCTCAACCATACAGGGTCAGTTATTTCAGACTGAGCCACATGTTTGAATTACACTCATATGCACCGTTTTATACAGGTAATGCTGATGAGATGTGTCCTGTCCAAAAGAAGATCAGAATGATTTGGTTACTTCAGAGGTCAGTGCTTTTAATACCAGCTACACAGACAAAAAAAGATGAATGAAAACACACTGCAGACACAAACTAGCACTTTTCTTGCCCATATGAATCTAAAGCATTCCAAAGCAGCCAAAAAAAATTGATAAGATTTGCAGGGTTCTGCAGCTACGGTGTTGTAAAAAGGAATTATTTCCCTAGAAAGTCATGGCTTCTGAATATCTTCCCTGTAATTCAGACACACCAGGATGGATATTTTTGTTATTGTCAAGAATCTTTTCTTTTAGTTTGAACTGGTTCCTACTCAAGAAAGCCACAAAGCAAGGACCATGCAAAGAAGAGATGACATGCATTTTACTAAAATCCAATTGCTTATGATTCCTTACTGTCATCTTCTCTAAAGTCTCATTATGAATGAACCAACGCAAACTCAGATCCTCCTCTCACAGTCAGGAACCCATTCAACATACTAGACTTAAGAAGACATCTGTAATTACTAATGTTCTATCGAATTTAAAGGAGCTCTGGTACTGCATACAAGTTGATGACCTGGAACACAATTCTAACCAACCTTGAAAGAATAATATTATTTAAAGAAAACACCCCATTTGGCCTGCCACAACACTGACCACACAGTTTGAAATTAGAGACCTGGAAAACAGAAAGGGAGATGCCATCTAGCAATGTAAAATATCCTTTAAGATCTAGAAGCTTTGATGCTTGGAAATAGAAGTTTTTAACATGCTCCCTATTTGCTACTTCATGCTGTTGCAGCCACTCTTCATACTGAGAGGGTCATTTGCTCAATAACAATTGCACAGCAAACATCTTAGAGAAGTGTCTATCTTTCCAACATTCACACCTGAATACAAAAGCCACTCCCAACCTAATCAACATGTGAGAGGACAGAGTTCTAAGTGCAAAGGTCTGTGGTGACACGACAGGAGAGCTCTTTAACAACCTATACTGAGCAGTGACTGCAGTTTTTGTAGAATCACATGCAGAATGAATGCTTTTCACTAGTCTTCATATATACTTTTTCTTTGATAATATCAAATTCCCTTTTCAGATCTTCATCTTCTGACATCCCAACCCCAACTACTAAAAAAGAGATGCATTAATCTTACTGTTTGTTTGTGTAGTTTAGCCCACTCGAGGGCTCCCATGTACAGACCATCCAACTGTGCAATAATATAGCCAGCATGCCTCCAAAAGGGGTCATCCTTATTATTTCTGATTTGTTGTCTTGTCCATTGATCTTGTTTCCTGCAGAGGAACAAACAGGTTGGGGTTTTCTTCGCTTTTGCTTTAGAGTATAATTGATATTGCAGGGAAGGGACAAATGCAGGCCTGTATTACAACCCAGATATCAAAACTTTCCTAATGTTTTGAGCCAAATCATAGTTTGGAAATTCAGAGGTTGAATCCTCTGGGTGCAAGTATTCAGATCCATGTAACATACCCAACAGTTATTAGCATACACTGCTTCAGAGCTAAAGGAAGAGATAGATTCCATCTCTGTGTGGGACTCACCTATGTCAGATCTAGCATACTCTCATAGTCAGTAAAGAGAAACAAACATTTGACATGTAAGGTGAACAATTCCCTTTCAGATGCCTACTTGAAGATAAAATATGTGGACCTTTGAAGTCCCCTCATTTCTCTCCCTTGGCAATAAGTGCAATGAAGGCTTTCTGGTGGCAGTGCTTAAAAACTGCTTAAGAACCACCATTATCCTCCTCTGATGAAAAGGTGGGAGGCCAAACACAATCATTCCCTGTGCTAAATCCAACCAAGAAGTCACTAGCCAAATAACCTAGGTTTACAGCATGAGACAACAGAAGCTGAACAGACCCAAGGACAAAAGTAGTCAACACTATACACATTTTCCAGAGTTCCCTCTTTCACCGTGCACAAAGGGCCGCAGAAAAACCTGAGTTATCAGAATAAGCCAGGACCAGTGCATGATTTCTGGGCCTCTCTCTATCCAACTATCTGGTGTTATGTATAGCCAGAAAAAAAGGGACTTAATATGGCAAGGAAGTAAACTCTTCCAGCAGTATACGGCTGACAAAATCACCCAAGTTTAGTTGCCGGAAAGTAAGAAGATGCAAGAACTATGTCAAAGGAAATGGGAATATGATTATCATGGGAATATGATTTCCCAGGGAGGTGGTGGAGTCGCCGTCCCTGGCAGTGTTCAAGAGGTGTCTGGATGAGGAGCTACAAGATATGGTTTAGTAGCTT
This sequence comes from Gallus gallus, assembly GCF_016699485.2. NCBI lineage: Eukaryota > Metazoa > Chordata > Aves > Galliformes > Phasianidae > Gallus > Gallus gallus. The sequence continues at coordinate 48,964,308 of NC_052532.1, forward strand.
GTGATAGCAAGGGTAATGGGAGGACAGTTGGACTAGATGATCTTGTAGGTCCTTTCCAACCTTGTGATTCTATGATCAGTGCATCCTGGGGGATACAACTGCTATTCTGAGTTACATAGGCAAGAAGACTTGGATATGGTACCTACCTCATCTTTCTCTCAGAGAGGATACAATTATAGGAAGGGAGTGGTAAAACTTTTTTTTTTTCTGTTCTATTTACATGTACCAAAAACAACAAACTTGATGTAAGTGCAACAATAACAGAATTATTCAGAAATGCAACCCCTTGCATCAGAAAAAAAAAAAAAAACCCACAACAAGGTGAAATGCAATTAGTCTGCAGGAGTGACTCAAGTTTCACAGAAGTATTCATAATGGAAGAAAACACAAGTCAAAGGAGATGTAAAGAGCTCATCACAGTTGAGCCTTCCAGTACCTAGTGTGGTTTCTCTCCCATTTCTGGTTTCCAAGCAGTGTAGCTGCATTATTATTCAAGCAGAATTACTTTTGATTTATACAGCTGAAGAGAAAAGGGAATTAGGACTTTTTCTTGATTAGTGGACAATTTACTCCAGTGGTAGAATATAAAAAAATCTAATCTCACAGTGGAATGAAAGAACATGCAGTGCTAAAAAGACTAAGGTACCAGAAGACCACACTGTTCAGTGAAGCATTCAAAATACAACCTTTTAGGAAAGGATTCTGACTAGAGTAAATTTCAGAATCAGTTGACATTACCTACACCCATTTGTGGTTAGAGCTTTAAGTATTTTCTTGAAAGAATTAGAAAAGGGCATATGCCCTTTTTCATTTCTGTTGCGAATTTTTTAGTCTCCCCACACACGAATGCCACACAGTCAGAAGAAAAGTAAGCATGTATTTTCTGTAGTCCGTAAGAAAGAATTTTAAAAAACTCAATAATTCACTCATACTCCAACCCTAAATCTTGATTATTGCTTTTTGTAATAACGAAATACATACGCCATGAAATTCTGAACACCACTTCGAACTGTGGGATTTTTAATTAATTGTGGATACATGTTTGCAGCGTGGTCATACATATGCCTGGAAGAAAAAAAACAAAAAAAGAAAGTTACTCTTTTCCATCTTCCTTCCCTCTTCCACACCAACCCACTTATCACCAAACATCAGCAGGCAAGCACCACAGTCCACAGTCAGCTTTTTTGAATTACCAGAAATGACTTCATATATTGAATCCATGTCAAACAGCGAAGTTAACACAAAAGGATTGTTGAAATTTGAATCAAAATAAAAGACCTTGTTAATGCCTGCTCAAACTGCTCTACAATGGAAAAAGAAGCAAAACTGAGAAGCAAACCTTCAGACTAAGGAAATGTTTGTAGACCAGAACTATCTTGGATGTTCAGGCACATTAGCATAAAGCACAACAGAAATGGTTTATTAGAGAGCTCTTCTATTTGGAATCAAGAAAGCCAGAGATCAGAAGGATATTATTTGCTGATTTAGTATGAGAGAATTTCAGTCTGATATCTAGCAGAGTTTTCACTTACCATTAACCATGTTCAACCACGTAACAAGCTAAGTATCTCTATTTTAAGGTGTAAGTTGATCCTGAGCATTCTCAAATAGTAGACTCATGCCAGCTCTAAACAAATTCAGCTTTATGGAAAAAAAATTATTGCAGTATGGGGGTTTTTTGTTTCTCTGGGTTTTTTGTGTGTTGTGTTTTGTTTTTTTTTTTTTTTCTGGGGGGGGGGAGGTTAAGAAAAGGGGTTACATTTGTTTTGTTGTTTTTTAAATTGAGTTCAGTTAGCTGTTTCATCCCTACTAACTAGGAGGAACAAAAGGTTGTGGTTTTTTATGCTTGTTACTGTTTGTTTAGTTATTGAATTGAAGCACTTTACATTTTCAGACAAAATTAACTGCCAAAAAAAATTCAGGAGTCCATGAGTTAGAAGTCACACTTCAAGTTTAGGTCAAGTGTAGTTGCCCAATTCATGCATCTGATCCTTTGAATCTCCTCATTCCATTAATTTTTCTCCCAACAACATTTCTTCATGTTGTGCAAACTGAACTAACACTTTCTCAGCCATTGAGACAAAAAAAAAAAAAGTGTAGGGAGGAATATTTAGTTCTAAGTAGAAGTCAACAGGAAGTCAACATTTTGCTGAAGTCTGGAGTTGGTGGAACTACGTCATCAGTAGAATTAGCTCCTACTAAGTTCCGAGAGAAAACAGAACTAAGAAGCAGGCATTAGCCTCAAGGAAAGCACATGCCAGCACAACAATATTCTCTGTACTAAAACTCATGAGGGCAACTCCCTCTGGAAGCTGTGCAGACAGGTATTCTTTTTCTCCAGTTTCTCTCAGAGCATAATTAGAGGCCATAATTAGAGAATGCAGCCAGAGATGACTGAATGGTTTGTTGATAATTAGAGATACTGATCTACTGACCTTCTCTTTGTCCCTTTCCCCATTCTCAACTGTTTCTGACTGCATGACCCTGACCCTGCTGTTTATGTCACTTCTGGTACCCTTCTTAGCACTTGGTCTAATTGGTCTGCACACATTCAGGTAAAACACTAACCCAGCAAAAAAATGTAAACTGCTTTTCTAGCTTGCTTGTAGACAGACAAGCAACAGAAGTGGTACGAGAAGGAAGCTTGAGGGGATTGAGTGCACCCTCAGTAAGTTTGCAGAAGACAACCAAGTTGGGAGGAAGTGTCGATCTGTCTGAGGGTAGGAAGGCCCTACAGAGCGACCTGGACAGGCTGGATCTCTGGGCTGAGTCAATGGGATGAAGTTCAACAAGACCAAGAGCCAAGTGCTGCACTTTGGTCACAATGACCCCATGCAGCACTACAGGCTCGGGGCAGAGTGACTGAAAAGCTGCACCAAGGAAAAGGATCTGGAGGTGTTACCTGACAGCTGGCTGACCATGAGGCAATAGTTTGCTCAGGTGGCCAAGAAGGCCAAAGGCATCCTGGCTTGTATCAGAAATAGTGCAGCTAGCAGAAGTAGGGAGATGACCATCCCTCTGTACTAGGCTCTTTTGAGGCCACACCTCAAGTGCAGTGTTCACTTTTGGGCACCCCACTACAGAAAAGATATTGAAGCCCTGGAGCACATCCAGAGAAGGCAACAAAGCTGTGAAGGATCTGGAGCACACATCTGATGGGGAATAGCTGATGGAACTAGGACTGTCCAGCCTAGAGGAGACTCAGGGGAGACTTTATTGTTCTCTACAACAACCTGAAGGGAGGTTGTGGTGAGTTGGAGGTCAGCTTCTTCATGCAGGAAACAGTGATATGACAAGAGGTGATGGCCTAAATTTGCCCCAGGGAAGGTTCAGGTTGGATATTAGGAAAAAATTCTTTGAAAGACTGGTGATACATTGGAACAGGCTGCCCAGAGAAGGTGCTGGAGCCACTGTCCATGGAGGCTTCCAAGAAAAGGATGTATGCAGCATTAAGTGATGTGTTTTAGAAGGCATGGTGGTGAGGAGCTGACAGTTGGACTAGATGATTTTAGTAGTCTTTCCAATCTTAATGATTCTATGATTCTATGTTAGTAAATGGAGAAGGCTGAGGGGTGATCTCATTGCAGCCTCTCAGTACCTGAAGGGAGCCTATAAACAAGAAGGGAGTAAACTCTTTGAAAGGGTAGATAACAGCAGGACAAGGGGGAACAATTTTAAGTTGAAAGAGGGAAGATTTAGGTTGGATGTCAAGGGGAAGTTCTTTACAAGGAGAGTGGTGAAGTGCTGGAACAGGCTGCCCAGAGAGGTTGTAGATGCCCCCTCCCTGGAGGTGTTCAAGGCCAGGTTGGATGGGGCCCTGGGCAACCCGGTCTAGTAAATGGGGTGGTAGGTGGCCCTGCCTGGCAGGGGGGTTGGAGACTCATAACCCTTGAGGTCCCTTCCAACCCAGGCCATTCTGTGATTCTGTGAAAGAGCTTGGTGAGTGTCTGGGTAGGTGCAAGTGAGATAGGTTGGATAAGTAGAAGGAGGAGCTAGGATGAGAGAAGAAAGTACTCAGCAGCCTTATACCATCACACTTTTTATGGAACTTCAGCTGTAGCATCAATTTTAGTTCTAGAGTTATCTGCTCTCCTCCCAGACTACACACCCTAATTCCTACCCATTTCTTGAAGTAGACAAGAAAGCTGAAGAGCCAGATTAATATTCTGCATCCCTGCAGTCACAACAAATTTGGCAAATAAAAATCCCAAGCAATTTTGGTAATGAAATCATAGCATAACATATGCCATACAAGTCTGATCCCTGATGGCACTAGAAAAAGGAAACAAATAGCAGGAGACAATCCATCTAGCTGATAGCCTTCCAGGGACAAGAATCAGATTAAGAGGATAGAAACAATGAGGACGCTGCTCTGACCACTGCCTGGGCCAGGATAGATGACCAAGCTTCTAGGCTCAACCATGAGCCATAACTCTCCTTCATTTGGAGCTCTCAAAAGTTATGCAACACAAGGCAGATTTTACAGCAGTGGTATCGTTAGGCTGTGATGATCAATACAGAATGGGTTTGTTCAGAACCAGAGGAGTGAAACCAGCTTCTTTCATGGGCCTCCTTCTTGCATATACTAAGAGGCCAGATGATTCCTGGGATAATTTATTTATTCATTATTAATGCACAAGGTTTTTGAGACTCTTTTCCCCTTAGATGCCCTGTGTTATTTTTGAGTTGGGTTTTGTTTTTTTGTTTTTTGGGTTTTTTGTTTTTTTTTTTTGCGTTTTTTTATTCCTTCTAACTAAGCTTCTATGTGCAAGGCCTACAAGTTTTGTAAGAGAATTGGATCATTACAATAACATAAGGCTTTGCAGCTGTATCTAAGTCAAAAACAAGGCAATTACAAAGCTGGGACAAGAATTCAGAGTCTAAAAGCAGCAAAGCAGAGCTATGCTTCTTCAAATTAGAGAGGAAGATGACAGGACTCAGGTCAGATGAGGTTATATCAGAAAAGAGTACAATTAATGTTGCTTCAAATTTAAATACTGCTCTTAGGCAGCTGGCATGTCTCAGTTGGAACTGAGTATTAGCATGTGCTGAATGTCACTGATCTGGATGTGCTCTACCATTGTTTGAGTAAAGTATGTCTCAGTAACATCTGTTTGTAATGGGTGAAGAGAATTCGCATCCAAGAAAACCACAGCAAAAAAACTTTAGCTAGACAATAGGACTAGATCTTACAGAGAGACCTGAGACTAGGGGTAAAAACAAATGTCTGGCTCTCAGACGCGAGCATTAGATTTAACCTGCCCCTATTTTCAAAATGGACAGTTGCTATCTGAATCAGGTGCCTATTCTAGCAAGATGAATCATGCTCACTGGTTGATGGGTCTAGCTTAGCTATTGCTTTTATACCAGAGACCTACAAAACAAGAGCCGAGATGAATTGCTCCCCAGTGATTTCAGAACATACAGTCCCAGCATGTCTTTTCTTTTTTCTTAATGCATTTTTATTACATTCTCCTTGGGTTCCTAAAAAAAGACAAAATGTACACTTGAGAGAAATTTTGTCACTCTTAGGCATGCATAAGGCCTAGCTCAGTCTAGAAACCTTCCTTCACACCCTAAGTGTAATGAAAGAACTGGGCTAGCTGAGAATTCCTGAAGGTCTCCAAATTGCAGCCACTGTCAAACTGGAGCTGACAGCTTCTGCAGGAACCTGTACTTCAACCTGGATTAGGCTTGCAGTGTAACCTTCCTATTAATACAACACAATGAGATCAGAGTGCTTCCTGGTAGGATTTCAGGGTTCCCACAAAGATGCACCTTGGGTCATTTCTGCTCTGTGGAGTCACTGCCGTAAATGGATGTGTGACAGATGAGACCTTGGAGTTAGTTGTCCAGACTTAGGAAACAATATACCACAGGACACCTCAATTACCAAGCATACCTGGTGTACTCACCTTGGAGGGCTGTACCAGAGCCACCCACAGTAGTGGTGCCAGTACAGGCAAGTAACATAAGCCTTTTCACTCTGGTAGTGAAGCAGCTGTTGATACAAATAAAGCCTTCAACACTGTCAAACACTTTGTTACACTCTTCCTTGCTGTAAGCAGGACAGAAAAGGCCTTTAAAAGGAAGGCTGAGCTGTGTGCAGCCACTGCAGACAGGAATGTGTGCAAAAGCAGAACAACAGTGTTTAGAGACTCGTTATCTTAAGAGAAGTAATGATGGTGCTAGAAAAAAGCTTACCTAAAAGCTGGCTGCCAGGCTGTCTGATGGAACAGGGTTACAGTCTGAAAGATGCTCTTTCCTAATTCCACTGTAAAAGACTTGTATAGCCACCCAAAGAAAAGAACATCTGCCTGCTTGTCAGTTAGGATTCCATCACTTTCCAGGTAAGATAAAGAAGGAGGAATAGAGTTGTGAGAGCAAGCTTTTAGCATGCATCCAGTTTTGCATCTTAACCTGCTGTCACACTTACCTGTTTTAAAGCAGTTCAAGTTGCCCAGTTCACTTAAAAGCCCTAGCTGCAAACCCTGTTTCTTCAGTCTCTTCCTGGACACAAACCCTCAAGCTCATTTCCACAGACTCTAAGACCTCTGTTCAGTATAATTTCTGCTTATCTACCTCTCTATAGTCACTGGTAGAGCTCATAGCCCTGCAGTAAAAGTGGCAGTAAAAGCGGTAGTAAGCATCTGGTCTGGACAAAGCAAAGGCCTTGAGCAGAGTAACTTGTGAGCACCTTCACATCTGTGAAGCTTCACTTAACATCTGTAGCCAAGAGGATGGGGATGTGGAACACCACTCCTTCCCCTAAACCTAAGCATAGATTGAGACATCATATAAAGATTTTGCAGGTGCTGTTTCACACTCAATCCATTTTTAAAGAAGTGGGCATATACTTAAGTCTTTTTAGAAGGACAGCCAGGAAGACTTGCAGATCAACTATGGATGCAGAAGGGGACCAGGAAGTGGGTTGTTGCTCCTAAAACATTTCTTGCCATTTAATTAGGCTTAGCACAGATTGGGCCGTCTACGTAGTATGACAAAACTTAAGCTTAACCACTTAAAGACAAGTACACAAAGCCTTAGAGAAAAATCTATTGAGCAATATTCTCATGTAATGCTACAATTCCCCCACATCCATATGTATTTTATATAAACTAAGTAGTGCATAACTATAACTTCTCTTGCAAAATAATCTAAACAGCATATAACCAAATCTCTCAGGTACTTCATTCTCTTTCCTGCCTGGGTTAAATGCTGTGCACTTAGTACTCTAGGACTCCTTTCTTCTTTCCCTCAGAAGTGTTTTCTTAATTGACAAACACTGTTTAACTGGGTTTCCTTCATACTATAAAAGTCTTGTTCAAAGACCTAGTTGTCCCTCCATTAGAGGGACCCTACTAGAGAGTCATATTAACATATGACATGATCAGAGAACTATCCACAAAATCTTAACTGATCTTAAAATGTCTTACTACTCATTACACTAATATCTTGTTCAAAAGTCATAGCAGACATTTGTTCTTCAGAAAAGCCTACCATACTGACCTGTTAAATGCAGCTAATGGATAATTGTTTTAGAGTTGTAGAAGCAAGTCTGGTGAAGCCAGCATCTGTCATAAGCATCTCCCAGCTAATCCCCAGGCACACATCAGAACTTGGGAATTTTTCTTTTACCGTGACTAAGATCATGGAGGGAAAAATCAAGCTTGTTCAACAAGCCATGTGTCACGTGCTTAATATAGTTATATCTCCAGATATATCCCATCAATTCTGTCTTCCTGCTTAGTAAGGGATAGAACTTCTTTTCTGTATTTAAAAAAAAAAAAAAAAAAAAAAGCTATTCTGGATTCACTGAATTTGTACCAAGCACAAACCACCAACTGTTCTCACAGATCTACACTGTGGGAGAGATTCAGTCCCTCATTCTCTCCACAGGGCTTTCAGTGACACTTCTAGACACACATCAGTTTGCCCATTGGTATATCAGCATTTTTTATTTTGTCCAACAGAGACCGAGCTTCCCACATTGTGAAGTTTCAGCACCTGTTTCTCCAGTAGATTTATTGACAGTGTTTGCTGAAAAACCTCCTTAGAGAAGCCCTGCAGTCTTTGTCTCTCCCTGCCTGACCATTGTCTCATCAGTTCGTCAGTCACCTTCACGTATGCTGGGGAAATAACTATTCTTTCTGCTGCCTCTTTTGTAATTACTTACAACATAGTGCTTACACATTTCATTATACATGTTCTATTCTGTGATTACATTATTTAACCAGTAATATAGATGCAGTACTCAACAATCTCACTGTGTTGACGTGTCAAGAGAGCCTGCAGGATGAGGAGAGAACACAGAGTAGAAACCATAGCTTGATACTGTGGTGAAGATGCTTTACTTCATAGTTGCTACTAATTAAAAAAAAAACAAACAAAAACACAACCACAAAAATGTACGGTTAGTTTAAATTGATAGGATATAAGAGAAAGGACAAAAGTTAATTAAAAACTCACTAGCACAGAAATCCACTGGAAGTGTCATAAGTTGAGAAGCTTCCTGAGCTACTTACGGAGCTGTGAGATAGCCTTCCAAAAATCCAGCTGCATACATGATATCTTCATTGCTTAAGGTCTGATGGCCATAGCCTGCTTTTATCTCCAGAACTCCCCAACCTGTTGTCTGTACAGTGTTGTTGTAGAAGCCATAGGCATCTCCACTCCTGTCCAGTATATTCTTGACCTGAAGTATTTTTTGAGCTTTATTCCAGTACAAAGTTGCATAGCGCATTTCTGTGGCCAAGAAGAAAGAAGGCAATGGAAACAAAAACACGAGGGAAATTAGTGATGCAACACATCTGAAAAGCAACAAGCTTCATAGGAACATCATTTTACTACAACACTTCTGACTCTTAAAGAGGACTAGGAGGGTCAGAGAACTAGTTACAACACACACCAACCCAGGTCTTCAGAGTCCCAAGCAGCTGTTGTGAAACAATAAGAGTGGAAGAGGTTGGTCTACCACCTTTTCAGAAGTCAGTATCTATAGACTGAGAACTAATGAAGTAGCTGCTGCAAAGTAAGAGTAAAACAGGGAAAGCATGTGTAGGTACTTCCTGTCCAATTGTGGATCGCTGAGGCAATTTTGAAGTTTCTTTGGTAGCTTTCCAATGGGTTTGATTCCATTATGGAGACCAACACACTAATGTTAACATACTGAGGAGCAGTATGAGAACCAACTAGAGTTTTACAAGGACAGCATTTTACAGATAAATATTTTCATGTTACTTTTTCAGAAATTACCAACAGTTCTTTTGGTATAAAGCTCCAACCAGCTGAGTCTTGACAAAAAAAAAATCATAAAAATATTTCCTTATCTGGCCCAGAAGAAAAACTATATAAATCTTATCAAAAGCAACTTTAAAAATGTCATGCCTTATCCACGGCAAATGATGATACCTACTGCTGACTTTGTTTTCTATCTGAAGATTCAGACAGCTGCAAAAGTTGGGGTTTTTTTGTTTGTTTGTTTTTGTTTTTTTCCCCCCCTCCAACCTTTCTGGGCAGCTACCCTTGGAGAGGCTATTACCCACCCTGCAGAGCTCAGTGGATCACAGGCTGAAAGATCAAAGCACCACGCACATATGCAACCCATTTTAAGGCATGCAACACCTATCACACAACCAGAAGAGAATGGACCCCAAGTATTAAAAGAACAGGAAAGGTGGATAAGGAGGGCATCAGGCTGCTCCAGAATTCTGCCAGGAATTTTGTCTGGGGAACATTATTAATTAATTTGAGTTTTAATCCTGTTGCACTGGAGAACGAAGAGCAAGGTAATGAGCTTTCAGAAAAGCCTCTAATTGTTCAGCCTTCCCTAAAATCGGACCTGGTTACATCAGAGCAATGCAAGTGAAAAGAGTTGAGGGGCAGAGGGACAGAGCAGGAAAACTGGAGTTTCTAGAACTATTTTAAAGGATAAGCTCATAAAAACAACAGGGAAACTGGTGATGTTTTTATTCTTCTGACCACTGCTCCCAGTTGATAGCAACAAATTACAACTTGGTTACTATGCCTCACAACAATTCATTTAGTGTATCACACCCACAATACCTGCAAAACAGAACAATTCTGGATATTTTTACATATTATAATTTTGGTATGCATGTTATTATACTGGAACCACTAAAAAAAGAAAGAAAGAAAAAAAGCAATACAGTGCCAGCACAATACATAATGCTCTTCAAAAAGCTTTAAGTAAAATGTCTGTGATTAAGGAGCTCATCTGACTTCAAACTAAGCGCACCCACTTCACTCAGTACTCTTCATTAGGAAGCTATTTCTATGAAGAGCCATGAAGTGGCTGAACAAAAAGCGAAACAGGTTTCCAAGAACTAAATTCTTTCTCCAACTAATCACTTTTGGACATAGCAGTTAATCAGCCTCTTTAAGACATTTTTCATCTATTTTACTAGACTGCTGAATACTCAGTCTCATTCCCAAGGTTCCAGCAAGAAGAGCAAAAAATGTTCCTTATTAAGAAAGCTTGGAAGGGAACCTCTGGAAGTCATCTGGTCCAATGTGCTTGCTTTCACAAGGTCACTCAGAGCCAGCTGCCCAGGCCCACAGGCAGGTGGCTTCTGAGCGTCCCCAAGGAGGAGGCACCACTTTCCCTGGGGCCCCCAGCACAAGAAAGATGCAGAGCTCTTGGAACGAGTCCAGAGGAGGGCCACTAAGACAATCAGAGGGCTGGAGCATCTCTCCTATGAGGAAAGGTTGAGGGAACTGGGCTTGTTTAGCTTAGAGAAGGCTCCAGGGGGACCTCACTATGGACCTCACCTTCCAATACTTGAAGGGAACATATAAACAGGAGGGGGAACAGCTATTTATGAGGGTGGAGAGTGATAAGACAAGGGGGAACGGTTTTAAACTGAGACAGGGGAGGTTTAGGTTAGATATTAGGAGGAAGCTTTTCACACAGAGGGTGGTGACGCACTGAACAGGTTGCCCAAGGAGGCTGTGGATGCCCCATCCCTGGAGGCATTCAATGCCAGGCTGGATGTGGCTCTGGGCAGCCTGGTCTGGTGGCTGGTGACCCTGCACATAGCAGGGGGGTTGAAACTAGATGATCACTGTGGTCCTTTTCAACCCAGGCCATACTGTGATTCACTACTTCTCTGGGCAACCTGTGCCAATGCTTCAGCACCTGTAAAGAAGAGAAGGAAGTTCTTCCTGGTGTTCAGACGGAACCTCCAGTGTCCCAGTTTGTGCTCACTGCCTCCTGTCCTGGCCCTGGGCACCACTGAAAATAGCCTGATTTGTCCTCTTTGCACCCTCAATTCAGATATCTATAGCCATTAACGAGATTCTCCATTGGCCTTCTCTAGGCTGAACAGTCCCAGATCGTGCAGCCTCTCCTCACAGGAGAGGAGCTCCAGTCCTTTCATTATCCTCATGGCCCCTCACGAGACTCTCTGCAGTACATCCAGGTGTCTCTTGGACTGGGATACCCAGAACTGGACACAGTACTCAAGGTGCATCCTCTCCAGTGCTAAGAAGACAGGAAGAATCCCATTCCTCAACCTGATGGCAATACTTGCCAAATATCCAGGACACTATTAGCCTTCTTTGCAGGACTTTGCACTTCCTTTTGTTGAATGAGGTTCTTGAGGTTCTTGATGAAGTTCTCATGAGGTTCTTGTCAGATCATTTCTACATCTTGCTAAGGTCCCTAAGGATGAAGAAAATCCCTCTGATCTATCAATCACCCCTCCTGGTTTTGTATCATCAGGAAACTTGATGAGGGTAGTGTGTCCCATCATCCAGAGCATTAATGAAGACACTGAGCAGTACTGAACCTCGTACTTAGCTAGTACTGAACCTGCAGTACACGGCCTCCAGCTATAGATTTGTACCACCGAGTACTATGTCAGTCTTCATAATGTACCAGACACATGCAAATGGGGGAGTGTAAACCAGAACAGCACTTTAGTACCGAAGAAAATCTTCCCCTCCCCCCATTTTATGAATAGGAGATTTTACATGAACTAATTTAGAGATTAAGTTACTTCAGGGACTGGGCACACAGTGTTTAAAAACATGCTTTTAATCTGCCAGGTACTGATGCTATTTAAAGGACTGAGACATGACAGACCTTGGATACCTCCTCAAGCAGCCATAATCTCAGTTTTCCATTTTCACCTTACCTCACGTATTACTAAGATAGTTAATTGCTGCTTTAGTTTAGGGGTAAACACGGAAATCGCTCAGACTGAAAAATCTATGAAAAGCAGCACAGGCTAATGAGGCTGATCAGTACAGACTGCCAGAGACCATTCATACAACTAAAGCTCACAAACGCAAAGGGAATGGAGAAAGCTGGGTCCTGAACAGAGACAACACGTGCCCTGAACACACATACTCTAATGTAGCAGGCTGTGTTCTTTGTTTTACTCCTTGTCAGAGCATGAAGATACAGAATTGTTTTCAAAAGTCAGAATGAACTTTTAAATTATCCTCAAGTTTGCCCTGCCCTTACCTTCTCGATATAAAAGTTTAACTGGAGAAAACCAGGACTGGAAGAGGAGAGGAGAGAAGTGAAAGCATGAAGCTACAGGATGCAACAAAGCTGCAGAGCCCTTTAGGGGAACAGGACTGAGCCATGTGCCATAGATGTAGTTTAACAACAGTGCTGGAAGACACCATTTCCCATTACTGATTTTTGGGGGTTTTTTGCAGCTCATGTACTCATTATCTGATGTCAGCTCATTCATTTTTATATCAGTTTCTGCAACTCTAATAGGCCTGGTCTAGCGTGTCAAAATACCCTCAGATTACATTGTTACACCTACTTCAAGGAACAGATATTTATGTATAATCATACAGTAACTGTTCTAATTTACAAGATAAGGCTTTCTGTTGCTGAAGGTGGATATAAAAACGCATCTTATAAATTTGTGTGCACTTAAGTTTACACTTTCCTGTAACTGAAGCATTTCCTATCACTCTGTCACAACTGTAACTTATTCATCTAAACAAGTAGTTCTACCTTTAGCAAGAAAACCATCCAGAACCAAAACATATAAACAGAATACAGATATTGAAGAACAGACTGCAGAATTCCAAACAATCCCATATGTGTCCTTTAATGCCATGAACCTCTCCCTAGTATAACGCCAGCATTTTTATTTTGGGAGGGTGATGCAGAGACCTTAATATATCTTATCACAGCAGTTGTGTTGGTAATGCCTTACATATGAATCAAATGCAATGTCTCCATGAATCTAGAAATCATCCTTTTATCATAGAACTTACTGTGTAGCAGAGAACGCTGACAAATGTCAACTTACTGCCTTCTCTCAGGGCTTTGAAGAGCAGAAATGACTATGATAACTTATGTCAATTCCATATCAGTACTGCTTAGTAGGGTTAACCCAAGAAAAAAGCAGAAGTAGACACTATTTACGGCAACAAATGACTCAATGTCCCTAGGAGAAGGGCAGGTCAATGGAGCCAGAACTGTCTGTGCAGTATCAGCAACACCCAGCTTCACCACAGCTGCCAGTGCACTGCAAGATGGGGGACAGAAGTGCAGAAGAGCAATGACAGAACAAGTACATAAATAAGTAAATGTTCCTTCTCCTGTCTGCAGGCAGCAGGGACTGGGAAGAACCTTTCCTGAAGCTGCCTGTTCTTATAGACACATTGATGCTTTTGCCAAATAAAGACCCAGAAACAGGACTACAGTTGGCAGAGAACTGGAATTTCTTTACCATGTGAGAAGTATCTGCCTTTTGCCAAGATCATACCCTGGAAAATGGAAAATGAAGATATTTCAGCTGTGGCTAAGAAACGATGGTACCAAGCAGTAGACAAAAAAGAACAATCCAGCAAGACAACTGAAGAGAATCTAAAACGCATTACTTAATAACTATCTCTTATATTTATTAAATAAATCAATACTACAGAAATAGCACCTGACATACCTTGAGAACAGCAACAGAGTTCTTTAAGAAATATTCAATAGTTGCTTTTTCTTATGCTTTTGTTTTTAAAACATACATACATCTGGACAGCCTACTAGACTTCTGATTAGAGAAATTAACAGAACTCACTCCTCCCTGCAAGTGGAACAGCTAAAAGGTTTGGGGGTCAGAGTTAACATTCATATTTGTCCTTAGTTTAAGCAACAAGCCCACTAACAAGCAACAGAGGGAGCACTGGGAATATTGTCAACCATTTCATGCATTTCAGGTTACATCTAACTAAATTAAGTCAGAGTAGGAAAACCACTGGATCCCTCAGCTATTAATTTTTATCTCTATTTTGTATGCTTATTTTTATTTCCAGCTTTTGAAAGGTGGAATTTTTTTTTTTTTTTTTTTTTTTTTTTTTTTTTTTTGGTCTTAAGAGGTACTTATTAGATTCCACTCATTCACTTTCCTTTTCCTGTTTCACTGAAAACAATTTTTGCACAACCTGTAACCATTAAAATAAAGCAGAGTTTCACATCTCCCCTTTATTAGTACAGCCTGTCCTACAACTAATGTTTGGTTAGTTATTCATTTCATGTATCAGGTCAACCATAATAAGAAGCATCTGATAGTTCAGTTCAATTCTGTAATTTGATAGAACTTGCCCTATTTTCCCAAGGAAATTTTAGAACCAGCCTTCTAACTGTTTAGAAAGGTTGTACACCTCTGAAGTACAAGTGAGATTTCACACTACAGTTAGGACCAGAATTCATTACAAAATGAACATTAAGTACTTCAGGATTTCTTTAGAGATTAGCTTAAACCACAAAGACACTTAACATGAAAGCCAGTAGTTTTCAATTAAAGAACTAAATGCATTCTTGTTCCTCTTGAATAGAAGTTATTTGTGTTTTCTAGTCTACCAGCCTTAATTAACCCTATTTCCTTATACAGTTTAATTTTTCAATTTGCTTCCAACAAGCCTATCATTATTTGAAGCCTAATCCCCTGATTTCTGCTTACTGGAGAGAGAGAGGCAATACTGTAATGTGTGAATTGTGATTTAGGAGTTTCAATTTTGTATGGTTTTCATGTTCATGAGGATGCTTGTGAATGGGATATTTGCCAAAACTGTAGGTCCCCAGCATACATCATCCACAGAGGAAACAAAAGCAGTTGCTTCACAAGTAGCTTCACTAATCTTAGTCTCTAATTTTCAGTGATTTTTACCAGAGAACATTCTCCAGAAACATTTTCCACATTGCACTATGAAGAATCCTCAAGTTTAAAATACTAATGAACAATCACAGAATCAGAATCACAGAATCACACAGGTTAAAAAAGACCTTAAAGATCATCGAGTCCAATGAACAAATTTAGAGAAAACAAAACAAAAAAAAACCAGAAAATTCACAATGTTGAAAGCTAAATTTGCTCTACTAAATAGCCCAAAGGCACTTCCATATGCTGCTTAATAGTCTTCTATTCGTCTACTTCAATTATGATGTGAGGAATCAGTAAGGTATTAGCTTGAACTACTTTATACCCTGAACTTCCTTTCACTTCTTTCCCCATGCTCCATGGTTGATTCTTCCTTAAGTCCTGCTAATACAGTAATGAAAGTTTTTGCCAATTCATAGAATCATAGAACAGTTTAGGTCAGAAGGGACCTCAAAGCCCACCCAGTCCCACCCCATGCTGTGGGCAGGGCTGCCACCCACAGCTCCATCCAACCTGGCCTTGAACTTCCAGGGATGCAGCTTCTCTGGGTAGCCTGTGCCAGCACCTCACCACTCTCCAAGTGAAGAATTTCCTCCTCTCCCCTCTTATGGCTTAAAACCGTTCCCCCGTGTCCTATCACTATCCGCCCACATAAAAAGTCAGTCCTCCTCCTGTTTATAAGCTCCCTTCAAGTACTGGAATGCTGCAATGAGGTCTTCCTGTGGCCTTCTCTTCTCCAGACTGAACAAGCCCAGCTACCTCAGCCTGTCTTCATAGGAAAGATGCTCCAGCCCTGTGAGCATCTTCGTGACCTCATCTCGACGCACTCCAACAGCTCCACATCCTTCTTGTGCAGTACTCCAGGTGGGGCCTCACAAAGGCAGAGCAGATGGGGACAATCCCCTCTCTCTCCCTGCTGGCACCCCTCTTTTGATGCAGCCCAGGGCACTGTTGGCCTTCCAGGCCACAAGAACACACTGCTGCCTCATGACCAGCTTTTCACCCATCAGGACCCCCAATTCCTTTTCTGCATGTCCACCCCTGATGACTTCTGCCTGTCTGTGTATGCATCTGGACCTACCCCCGCCCAAGAGCAATGCGCCGCATTTGGCCTTGTTCATCCTCATTAGGTTCAACATTAAGGTTTGGAAACGTTTGAAAAACAGGTCTCCGAGATGAGATAGGGCTGTCCACAAAATGAGATGCTTGTAACAACATAGACATGTTAAAATAATTGTCACCTGAACTTTCCCTTGTTCTGTAAGCAATTAATAAGTGAACCAGGAACCTCGTAGAAGACTTCACAGAATCACAGAATGGTTTAGATCAGAAACGTCCTCAAAGCCCACCCAGTCCTACCCCGCGCCGCAGGCAGGGCTGCCACCCCCCAGCTCAAGCTGCCCAGGTCCCCATCCAACCTAGCCTTGAAGCTCCAGGGATGGGGCACCCACAGCTCTCTGGGCAGCCTGTGCCAATGCTTCACCGCCTTCTGAGCAAAGCATTTACCCCTGCAGCCGCTGCCAGGGCGTCACGGCCGTCCCTTACCCCGACACGAGGCGCAGCGCCTGCTCGGTAGCCGGGCCGGGACAGCGCCCCCGGCCGCCAGGCAGCTCCGCGGAACCCCGCCCGCCCCGACACGAAGGCTCCGGGACGAGACCCCGCCGCCGCCCCGTGAGAGCTTCCCGCCTCACCTGCTCGGCCCCCCGCCACCGCCCATAAGAGGACGAGCCCCCAGCAGCAGCACAGCGGGCCGCCGCCGAGCCGGGCCATGCTGCTCGCTCCCCCGCGTCTCCTCTGAGCACCAGGAGGCGGCGGGACTTTAACAAGTTCTCTCGCTCAGGGCAGGTCTCGCCGCTGCCCCCGCCTCCTCCGGCGCCCGCCCCGGCGCCCCCGTGCTGGGGGTGGCCCCGTGCTGGGGGTGGCCCCACCGGGACCACAGCTCTCGCCGTCCCCTCCTCTCCCAGGAAGCGGCGGTTGCTCGTCGCCCCGCTCTGCCCCCTCCCAAGTCGCCTCGTGGTGGCCCCGGGGCTCGCGGGGGCCGTAGGGACTCCCCTTGTCCAGCCGCCACGAGGGCTTGGTTCCTACGCTGCCCTCCAGGCCCGGCTGTCCCTCAGCCCGCTGGAGGGGATGGTGGAGGTGTCAGGCTGAGACCTGGGTGTGTTTTGGGGCACAGAATTTGTTTTCAGAACCCCCAAAGCCAAGCTGGGAGCTGGGGTTCACTGCAGGGCAAGCTGAGGCCTCCTCTCCACACTGACCAGCCTCGGGTGGCACAGCACCATGGTGGAACAGCCCCAGACCTGACCCTGCCAGGCCCCGAGGCTGACCGACCTCCTGGGTTTGGCAGAGAAGGCTCCAGTAAAGCAACAGGAGTTACATCGTGTCTTGTCAAACCACATCTTTTGTGAAGAGGAAGGGCACCTTTCTGCCCTATTAAGGCAAACCACTGCACATTTCCCTGCAGAAAAAGAACAAGAGAGAGTACTTCCCTTAGGGTTTACAACTATGGCCATTCCCTGTGGGTGCCCCATCCCTGGAGGTTCAAGGCCAGGTTGGATGGAGCCTTGGGCAGCCTGAGATGGTGGGTGGCAGCCCTGCCCACAGCACAGGGTTGGACTGCGGGGGCTTTAAGGTCACCTCCAACCCAAACCATTCTATGGTTCAGTGACAGTGGACTCTTTAATCCAACATTTAATAACAAAATGCACTGATAAGATATCAAATCTAAGACAGATTCAAACCAGAAAGTTGGTGAACATTTTTTAGAAGAGTAGTTGTGATGTATGGCTGACAGAAATACACAAGAACAGAACCACATAGAAAACAAACATGCCAGAAAAGATAATCAATTAATTCTTAAAGTTACAATTTATCTGCAAAGAATTACATGACATTTATGATCTGAAGAGTGCTGGAAAGAGAAGAGCTACTGAAAACGAGGCAGTATCTAAATGAACTATCCCAATGTCAACGGATATTTGCTGAATAATTCATATCTCAGGAGCATCACGGATGGAACCCATGTAGCTGCTCTTAAAAAACAGACTTACAAAGAGCAGAACAACCTCGCTTGAGGAAGCAGGAGTGGACTTCATGCTGGAGGAGTCCGACACTTGTCACTGCAGTATAGCCTCATTTGCTGAGTGTATCAGATACAGTAACCAGAATAGACCTGTGGTGCCAAGTATCACCTCGCCAAGGAGTGTAGACATAGAGACAAAGCTCCTTAATTGGCATCTTGGGCCAGGAAATAGCAGGCATGCTGGCTTTATGTTTTTCTGCTGTACTGATATTCTTTTCAGTGCATAGCAGTTTTAGAATACCATTCATTTTTTTTCTGTCCTCATCCCAGTGAGCTTGTTCCATTGGGACACAAATGGGAAAAGTAGTCGTATGTTCTTAGTGCCAGCCCAAGTTAAAGACTGCTAGCACAGTCTGAAACTTGTAGCTGTTGGTTACAGGCTGTCTGCTATTTCTGCCTATAACATATTCCTGTCTATGGACATTCAGCAAGCAATGCTAGAAGCCCTACAGCATAACCTGATTTAATTTTATAGCTTGTATATTTACACTTTGGTTGTTCTGTTGAGTTTTATTTTTGGCGTGGGGCTTTTTGTGAGTTTGCAAAAAGCAAACTGAGGTTGACAAAGACAAAACATAGGCAACTGGCTTGCTCTTTTAAGATTGTTTACTTGGACAAAATTGCTGTTCAAAACCATCAAAGAATGGTTTGGGGGAAAATTACATAACAAAGTGTACCGTTTGAATACCGACCAGTATTTGACAGCTGTTGAAAGAAGTAGCTCTGCTTTGAAAGCCATCAATGCACAAAAACCTTTTGCAAAAATTCTGCTCACTACTTGTTGTTTCTTCATGGGAACGTTGATTTTCTTCTACGTGCACCCCCTGTTCTTTGGCTACTTTTAAAATCTGATTATTAATAAATGCCATGTGTCAGTTCATGAGTGAGTCATCTCAGTAAAATGTGAGTTCTGCCTGGTTGTGAAACTTCATCCAAAAGTTGAACTGAAACTTCCAGAGGTTTAAAAAACATGGAGAAGTTTGTTTTCTTCATTTCTGTTGCACTTCTGGTTTGGGGGCACAAACAAAAGTGGAGGAAAGATATGAAAGGGTCTGCTAAGCAAGATTTGCAGTTTGATTTTTCAGAATTAAGACATTCAGATAAGCTTTAGAAACCATACAGATTCTGGAGTTATCTCCCAAGGTGAATAATGGAAGTGCTGTCTCCTTAAGAAGGACAACTTGGTTAAACAAAATGTGGGAGAGAGAGGGGAAAACTGCAGGAAAAAAAAAAAAAAGGCAAATATCCAGGACTTACACAGTATCTTTAATGTTATTTTCAAATATATTACAGCAAAGCTTTCTTGAAATAAAAATTACAAATGAAATACAACATTTGAAAATCATGAGAAATTAAGGCTATGCTGTGAATATTTCAGATGTGAATTATTGAACAGGATATCACCTTTAAAAAACAAACCAGAACAGATAAGGTATCCTCAGGTCTCATTTCTCTCAAATCAGATTGCATGTCTCCTGCTGAAGTCATCTAACAATTTGGACATGACAGTGAGGAGAGGTTTGATGTACTGCTAGCAGGTTGAGTGGTAGAAAGGTTGCCTTGAAAGGTATTTTCTTTCTCCTCCAGCTGAGAACATAAGCCTCCAGCCTTTATATGAAGTACTCCCAGGAGTTGCTGTAGCTTTTTAAGTCATGCTAGACATCCAGTCTTAAAGATATGTAGCAGAATTATCTGTGCTGGCCAGCTGCAAGTATTCCAGGGTGCCTGTTCTGTAGCTTGCTACCCGTTTAATCTCACTGGTCCTGTACCCTTCGGTTTCTCTTTTCTGCAGAATTTTGGTTATCATCTCTGCTATGTCATCTTTTAACTGCTGCTGATTCTCCCTGAAAGCAACAGGATGAAAAAAAGGTCACGGACTGACATGCTTTTAGCGATCCTTAGATCTCAAACATTTCTATCCCACACTTAGATTGATGTCATTCACACAGTACTGAGATAAAGGTTTTAGATCCAGCTTTGGGATTTGGGAACATAAGTGAGGAACTACATGCAATTTTTCTATATAGCACTGATTACCATCTTTACAGAGATTCGTAGAAATGTCATTAGCTAAAATAAAATTAGTGTTACTTGCATGAAAAAGAAAACATCACTTAAATGTGCTCCCAATTAAAGTGGATTCTATTTCTCAACACCATTATTTGTACCAGTACTTCCACTACTTAGCTTCAGGTGGTCTTCAGTAACAGAACTGCCACCTTTTCATAAACTTTTGCAGTGTGTCTGGCTTTTACTGGAGTACCCTTTATATGAGAATTTTAAGGGGCAATTCTTTAAGACAGAGCCTAAAACGAGGATGTGAAAAGAAAAACATCACTGAGTACAGTGATCCAGCTCAAGAAGTATTTTCAATAGTTGAATTTCAGAACAACTGCCAATTCAGTCATTCCCGTAGTCTCAACTGATCATTTTAATTCAGAAAAGGAGTTCTGAGGTTACACAGAGATGTACCGTATAAACAGGTCTGACTGTTTATACTCAGACTTACACTGACTGTCCTGCTCAGCACAGTGACAAACACTTGTAGTTGCCATTAAATAAAGCCAAGTTTGTGAGATTCTGTAATAGATTAAAAGCTTTGCTAATATCTTGAAAAAACCTTTATCTTTCTCCTAGTCATCTCTTTTCTTTAGGTAGATAGGAATATATGGGTAGGAAATAAGGTTATATACTTATGCCTTTCACCATAATAGATCCCAGTGTATTCAGCAAAGTACAATTTGCAATATAACTGCTTCAAGTTTTACTGAAACACTATTATTTCAAAGCAGATAGCAGAAAATCCCCGTTTGGTGAAGTGACTGTACACAAGAATAGAAAGAGAAATTCCATGTTCTAATGAGTTAACAGGAACAGATGCAGTACTCATATGCCAAATACAGATGAAATGAAGACAGTCATCCTGACTTCAATTTTGCACTATTTCTCAAAAACAATATTCCCACTATTATTATATTTTGTATTAATGCATATTACAGCTCAGTTCCAATACATCAGCCTCTTCTTTCTCTCTTGTTAAATATACTATACTCTTACATGTTAAGAGGTAAAAATTTGTTCAATGTTTAAACACTTTATGTCTGTGCAATACTACAGATGCTTTGTTTGCCTCTTCTAACAGAATACTACTCAAAATCCTGCTCAAAATAACATTATATTAGAGAGCTGCATATTTGAGTTGCAGCTATCCTCTAGCTGTAGTGTGCAGTATGGCATGCAGGTACAATTAGGGTTAAGGTTTTGGAGAATTATCCTGGTTTCAGCTGGGACAAAGTTGACTTTCTTCATTGTGTTTGCTACGATATTGTGTTTTGGCTTTGGGAAAAAAACAATATTGATAACACACTGACATTTTAGTTGCTGCTCTGCAGTGCCATACAGAGCCAAGGACATTCCATTTTTTCAGCTTTTCATACTGCCCTGCTAGCAAGGGGACTGAGGAGGCACAAGGAGCAAGGAGGGGACAGAACCAGGACAGCTGCCCTAAACTGACCGAAGGGATATCCCATACTATATAGTGTCATGTGAAAACTTTAAAACTGTGGGAAGTGAGCCATGAGGGCAATCATTACTCAAGGTATCAGTCAGCAAGTGGTGAGTAATTGCACTGTGCATCACTTCTATACATATATTTACAAAACAAATGATGTCATATTGTAGGGAATATTAATATTTTTAATTTGTATGTCCGTCTCCTGTATTTATCACATCAGCAAGTTGTCCTATAAGTCTTATTACCCTTCCAATGAAATGAACCTGTTAAGCATACAAACAACCTGCAGCACATGCATAGTCCCAAACCTAATACTGTCATGAGTATTTACATGCTTATATCCTCAAGCCCCAAAGAAGAACAGTTAAGTCTAAAGTTCAAAGACTGGGAATTTCTCTTTCCTTTCCATGTATAAAAAACAGCTTACACTGAAGGAGGTGTTGGGAGATTATATTCCTTGTCTTCAGTACCCGTCAACCAGTAGGTAATCTCAGTTCCTCTGCCCTAAATAGGCATGACAAACAAGAGAAAGCACAATTTAGGGATTAGACTGCAATTTCCTGTAGTTCATTTACTTAAATAATTCTATATTGCACATTGCTGTGTTTGTCTTTGCTCTCAGCAAAGGATTAAAAATCAGATGTGGAAACAAAACTAATGGGTGAGATGCAGCTGAACATTGACTTGTTCTATGACCTGAAACCATGGGAGAAATGAGCTGTGCTACCTGCCATCAGCTCCCAAGTACAGACATCAATGCCAAGTTACATAGACTGAAATAAATAGATACGTAGGTAGACAGTCAGATATCAGAGCAAGAGCAAATTAAGAATAGATTCAGCTTCTCTTCCATCAGCCCAATTTACCATTACTATTACTCCATAACTTTCAGTCATATGTTTTGTTTATTCTCTTCATCTTTATGTTATTTTAATTTTTCACTTGGGCAGCTTTTCATTGCCTTAATCAATGTTATAGAAGTGTCTTCAGCAACTAGAGCTTATGGTACTGATTGATCTGTGACCCTTGTTCCCTAGCTGTTAATTAAACTGCAGGGTACTCTAAGCTATATAATGCTTTTATACTGTTACTTTTCTCTTGTGTGCATGTGCATGGTAAAGGTTACCTTCAAGTATGTTTCTCCTCTCATTTCATACTGGAATCGACAATCTGTTCTTTTCAGGATGGCAACCGTGGAACCACTTACATGAATCCTTAAAGCTAAGAAATAGACAATGAAAGCTCAATCTGAAAATGTATCTGTAGTGCTTATATGCCAAAAGGGAAGAGAACATTTGGGAAGAATCCCACAAAGAGAATAGTCATATGAAGACACCGGGCAGAAGGAAGATAAGTCGGTTCTTGGCAATGGTCCCTAATGGTGTAGTTGAAGAAGTAATTGCTTCAACTTAAAATATACAGTCAACATATTTACGCAACAAAGCTGCAATACAGTTCTAGGCTGAAATGAAATCCAACATACATAGAGTAAAATTAAATCCCAAACACATCCGTAGTACATCTTCCAGAGAAACTCAGCCAACAAAAACCAACCTACATACTCCCTGTTACCAGCACTGGAGCAGGAACAAGGAACAATTCTTCACTGCCCAGCTAGACAGTGAAACAATTGGTAACTAGAACAAATAGGGCTTCATCTTTAAAACATCTGCAAGCTGATTACAAATTGTTCTCAGCTGAAAACAGACACTTCAGTCACAAACTAACCAATAGCCTTTGGCCCTGTTATATGGACAGATGAACTTAAATCCTTACGCAAGCCAGTGGATTCCATCCGTGAAGCTGTGTTCACCGTATCTCCAAACAAACAGTAACGGGGCATTTTTATTCCTACCACACCAGCTGCACATGGACCTAGAAATGGCATTCATAGAATGAAAAGAAAGGTTGGTCAAGAGACTAGTAGCTTGACAGGTGTCTCTCCCTGTTGCAGAACACTGTAGTACCTACTTGGAACAATGTGTTCCTCACCAATGGCATTGCTCTCTACCGCTAAACTATCTGGACATCTACCAATCCTCTCCAAACCAGGCCTAGCTCTGCTCATCTTGCAGAATCCAATTAGAACAAAATGGGACACAGCTGGACAATATTAATTGCATTTAAACATAATCCCTGTGCAGGAGAAAATACGGTTACTGTCAGTTTTGGAAGCAAAAGAAATAGAGAATAAGCTTAATTATAGAGGGGTTCCATATTATTGCCTCAAGGGGTATCCCAGTGCCCAGCTGCTTTCACTGTTACATTGCTCCTTCACCAGTTGCTTAGATAACTGTTGAAACAAGCAAAAATGAAAAATGATTTCCCAAAGTCCTTGAGATTGTTGAGCACTTTCTCTTAGAGAAGAAATATTTTGCTGGATTCATTGAAGCATTAATTCCCACATAGGCATGATCAGAACTTTTGTCTCCAAAAGTGTAAGAGAAAGGCCTGTTTTCTGTGGCAAGACAACCATGTCTGGCCATGGCTGATCTCTACCTTGGTCAGGGAGGAATTATCTGTGATAGTTTTCAATTGACCATACCAGGAGCAATGACAGTTGCTCTTACTAGCTACTGATTTAAGCCATGAATGAATAGATATGGGCTATTTCAATAGACAGGAACCAACTAGTGGTTTATTTACTTCTGTTAACCTTCCCCCAGGAATATTATTTTCAACCCGATTCTTCATGAGGAAAGCAGTTGTGTATGATGTCCACCCACACCTTCCATGGATATCTGTTCTGTTAAGTTCAAAAACAAGGCAACTACATTGTCATTGCTGATCTAGCACCATTGTGTACCAGAGTGAATTCCAATGCGAATCCAAACAGGCAGACCAGGCAGGTGTCGCAGCTCAAAGGATCCTATGAAGCTAAGGATGTCCAGAGCCATCATGGAGATGTCTACTGCATGTCGGTTGCCATTCCTCTTTGGTAAACCACTCACCACCATGTAAGCATCGCCAATGGTCTCTACCTGTGGAAACACAGTGATCACAGCACGCAAAGAACATACTCAGCTGAGAGCAGAAAGGTTTTATCTTATTCTCTTGTTCATGATTAAACCTGGTCCCTAGTCAGCAGGATTATTTAGTTTAAGGTAGCTAACACCTTTTTGTGTATGAGTATTTATGACTATACATGGCATTTCACTTAAGGAATCTGTGACCGCCTGGTATATAAAATTTGCTCTAAGCTGGCACACAAACATACTGAAATGAGGTAATCTTTGCCTATTAGATTTCTGCGTTGCTTGGTAGTTAACTGAGCAAAAGTGAGGAGCTAATCACCTTGTAAACATCATGATGGTCAAGAATGTGATCAAAGTTCTTGTAGATGTCATTCAGCATATCTACTACCTCCATAGGGGTGCTGTATTTGCAGAGTGTGGTGAAGCCAACAATGTCACTGAAGTAGATAGTGACTTCTTCAAAAAACTCTGGCTCTACCAGGCCAGTCTCCTTCAAAGATTTTACTACTGGCCTGTGGAAAGAGAGAAGGCAGGAAGACGGAAGACAGTGTTTAACATTAAAGGTATTTTCTCACACAACTCCACCGCATCAATGCTTTCTGAGTAGGAAACATCAAATTGTTTGCTGAAAACTGACATTGTAATAGCATGTTAGATGTTCATAATGCCTTTCAGCCAGGGATCTCAGTATATACTAAAATCAGTTAATGTGCTACAGTCTTGCAAAATCCTCTGCATAAAGAGACACTCGGGAAGATAAGGGGTCCATGTACTGCTTTGGCATGAAACTCCGCCAGAGAATGGAGACTTCAGTGATTCACTCTTCTTTCCTGCCTATAAAGGTCAGATTAGAGGGAAGGAAATTTGTGACAAATAAGTCACTCCCCATGTCCTTGTAAGTACCTCTGCCCTTTTGCCCTAAGGACTTCAGAATATCTTGGAACAGGATAATGATATAATACTTCATTTTTGTATTGGTATTAAAAAAAAGATTAAACTGAGGTTGCTGTCACATCTCATAGCCACACGAGCTCTTCAGACTACTTCCTTCTGAATTTGCAGGATAGTTGTCTCTATACTGTCAAAGAGAAAAAATTAAGTCTTCATAATGCATTAGGATTCCAGCTGTATCCTACAACTGATTGAGGAAAATGGAGAGAGTAACCAGCCTCCATCACAGACATGCACTGAACAAAATTGTGCATACTAGTGGTGAGAAAACACAGTTTTCTCATCTTCTTGCTGGGCTGTTTGTTGAGCACTTGACATCTTTGTACATTAACACAATGTCAGTTTGCACATTTGCATGTTTTCCGAATACCTTCCTGTTAAAAAGAATACAGCTGCTTGGGCAGACTGGTTTACCTGTCTGTCAATTAGAATTTACAATGATTATGTATAGAATTGCTAAGGTTGGAAAAGACCCACAGGATCATCCAGTCCAACCGTTCGCCCTTCACCAATGGTTCTCGCTAAACCATGTCCCTCAACACAACATCCAAACACTCTTTGAACACCAACAGGCTCGGTGACTCCACCACCTCTCTGGGCAGCCCATTCCAGTGCCTGACCACCCTTTCAGAGAAGTAGTATTTCCTAATGTCCAGCCTGAATCTTCCCTGGCGCAGCTTGAAGCCGTTCCCTCTAGTCCTATCACTAGTCACACGAGAGAAGAGGCTGACCCCCAGCTCACTACAACTTCCCTTCAGGTAGTTATAGAGAGCAATAAGGTCTCCCCTGAGCCTCCTCTTCTCTAGACTGAACAATCCCAGCTCCTTCAGCCGCTCTTCATAAGGCCTGTGCTCCAGACCCCTCACCAGCTTTGTTGCCCTCCTCTGGACATGCTCCAGGGCCTCCATGTCTTTCTTACAGTGAGGGGCGCAAAACTGGGCACAGTACTCGAGGTGCGGCCTCACCAGTGCTGAGTACAGGGGGACAATTACTTCCCTGTTCCTGCTGGCCACACTATTTCTGATACAAGCCAGGATGCCACTGGCCTTCTTGGCCACCTGGGCACACTGCTGGCTCATGTTCAGTCTAGCGTCAATCAACACCCCCAGGTCCATTTCCTCTACAAAAACTGTAAAACTGAAAGTTTTCAGTACTTCAAAATGCTGCCAAGTTGTTAACGGATCAATACACTGATAGAATGAGATGGACTGATAGAGTTAATCTTCATTTAAAAAAAAACACTTTATCAGTGTCAGTAACTTCCAAGTAGGGCATGTACTTTTCAGGGCTAGGGTGGTACGCACAAGCTTGAAGGTGTTTGTCAGTTGTGATACAAATATTGTATATCTGACACTATCAGCCTTAACAAGAAATGAGTAAGGATGGCCTCAATGTAATTCCACCCTTTTCCAGGCAAATACATCCTATGAATAAATAAAGATACTTTACATGGGCTTCCCAGCTGAAACTTTTTTCTTCCTTGGCTTAAATCATCACACTGTAACTGTATATGAGATATAGTTTATCTGAGCTCCTACTATTTTTTCATAATTAAGGCAGTAGTTCAGTAAATCTTTTTAACTCTAACACCACATTTAAATCCTGAACTTAATCAGAGCCTTAGGCAGGGGATTAACGTAGGTATGGAAATTATCTTTATGGGAGATCAGACCAGGATGAAAAGTCTATAGGAAGTCTATGGTTTTGTCTGTGCAAAGAAAGCCACATTCTCCCTGCCTGCTACCCCTGTCCTCAAATGAGCCGTGCAGAGAGACAGAAGAAGGGATTGATGGCACCTCTTAAATTTGACATTTTATCTGTAAGGTGGGGAGAATTAGAACAGAGGAAGTAGCATTTCACTCTGTAAATTGAAGAAATATAAGACTGATATTAATCCCACCCTTGACTCTCCAAGAATCAGGTGATATATATAAATAGAATGTCAGTAAAAATCCTTCTGCTCAATACTAACCTTGGAAGTAACATGAAATTAAGCCTGTCTGCTCTGTCTCGCTCTGCTTTATAGAGCTCTGTTCTCTCCTCCACCAGATGCTCCAGATTTCGGGAATACAGCTGTAGACGTCGGATCAGGGTATCCATGTAGCTTTCATTGGTCTGGCCATGGTAATTACTGGGAATAACAAAAATGCACAGGAGCCAAAAAGAAAGGATGATGGAAGCATATTGCTGAGAGAGGCAACAAAACTTCTCCAGTGTTTAACTTCTGTACAGATAGAATGAAAGTGCTTAAAATGCATGTTTTTTGTTGCTTGGAGGACTTATGTTTATGAATTAAAAGTCTGTGCCCCACACTTGTCACTCAGAACTGTTAATTCTTAAAGCACTTTCAAATCATAGCCCTGATAATACTTCCAAGTCCAGGTTACCTTGGGTAATCCATAAGCATTCATTTGTGCAAGCCCAAATCCCAAGAGGAAGCTAAAGAAGATGGATAGAAAACTGCGTGTAACTTTCAAATGGGGATTTTAGACAAAAAGACTAAGACCATCTTGGGGCTACCTCTGTGGAAGTCAGAACAATTCAATGGAACAATTAGCAGTTCAGTAGTTAGTTTTGGTCACAAGATTCAGCAGATTTCAGTCAGAAGTGTAATTGCTGGAAGCAGAAGCACAGTAACATGGGCTACTCATAACCCATTTGTCTCAGTAGCCTGAAAGTAGAAGGGGGCAGACTGACTGGAAATGTCAGTTCTTTCTAAACAGACTTTAAAGCCACTGTGACTTTAGACAAGTGTTCCTGTCATAGATGCACTATCTGAGACTGCTCACGAGAAGAACACCTTGTTGCATGTGGCAGGAGGCACTCTCCATCCTCTTGTAGGATGGAGGCTTAGGAAAATGAACAAGCTACCTCTTTGGATTCATCTGCAGCCTGATCCACTCAATTGATACATTCGGTTTTGCATAGTGTAGTTTTCCTTCTGCCCATGTAAAGTGTAAAATAAGGTGAGTTAGTATTGGATGATGAGAATTTTAGAAACTAGGAAGCAATTTCCAAAGAGGGTGATTAAAAGCTCACTGTTTGGACATCTAACTAATCAATTCAGACTAAACTCTGTAGGAATAACATAGCAGTAGCCAAGTGAAAGGTCTGTAAAACCTTGTAGTTTTTATTCAATTATGGCTTTTATTATCCCACAACTTTATACCTACAAAACCCCATAATTAATTCCTCTGATGAGGTATAACCCAACACTTTTAGTCAGCTCAATCTGAGACCATCTGAATGGCCATTTACGGCACAACTCAGCTCATACAAACTTTCTCATCATCCTCCAAACATTTATGTCCCTTTATTTCCCGAAACTTAGACAACATGACTCACTATCCAACTCCTGACTAGAGACAGGAGGTAAATTATTTGAATGGCTTGAATCTCTAATTATCCAGCTTGCTACTTTCACAATGTACCAATTTAAGGTATGGTGATCATCTCACCTTCACTCAGCTAATACATGCATAGCTGCACACATTCACACGTATACATACACAAATGAATGTGCTCACCTACTTTTGTGGCAAAGAAAAAATCAAAGTGAAGGCACTAATTGGGCTGTATTGACATCAGCTTACATACTTAAAAATACAAGCTTTCTTGTACCCAGAAGGAGTTTGGAGCAACTTGAAAAACTCAGCCCCAGATGCTCACCTGAATATTTTAGCCAGAATATTCTCAATTTTCTTAAAGTCAGGTCTTTTCTCTGGGTCTTCCTCCCAGCAGCTCTTCACTAGTGTGTATACCTTCAAGTGAAAATTTAAGGGAAGTTCAACTGAGTACTGGGTATAGAAAGATAATGGAGCTAAATAGCACTAGTTCATCAGGGAATTTCCAGTTACTCTTGGTAAGCAACATATTGAAACGTGTGACTAATTGTTATGAATCTATGGTTGGGACATTCATTGCAGGCATCTGAAACTTAACTCTGTGGTGGCTAGTGACACGATCTTCAGTTGAATTTGCAATATGTAAATGAAAGGCGTGTAAATGGATCTCATTTTGCAACTGGTGCCAGGTATGGTTACTGACATGGAAGTAAATGCTGTGGTAATTTATTTCCAGTACTCTGAGTTTGGGAATTTTCTGAAACTGGTGACTCAGCCAGAAATAATGGGGTTCATCAACTGAATATGCTGATGTCCGCAATACAGACCTCTGCACCTGAGCAAGAAGTCTAAGGGGCTACATAACAAATAGAAAGAGGTACATTTGAAGTGCCATTCAATGCATATTAAAGCTATCCAGAAGAGATCAAAAGAGTAGCACCATGTAAGTGTTGATTTTTTTTTCCCTGTGACTACGGAGTAGGTAGCTCAAATACAGATATGTGCATTGCAGATGTATAAAGCTACCTGAGGCAAAGCCCACTTGTAGTTTTGTTTAAAAGCTGGCATAGCCACCCTAGGTAACACTTGTAATCAGTAGAGAGAAAGGCATCTTGATCTAAAAATATAAAATAGGTCCAAATAGTCATACAGGTGAGTATTCTCTTATCAGATGTAAAAGGGACCTATGGCAGCTAGGTCAGAATGAGATATACAGCTTGTAGATATCTGAAGATAGGTGAGATGAATCCTCTGTGAAATGTGTTGTACTGCCACCAGTTCCCCTGAGATATTATCCCTTGTGATCCTCGTGCATTGTTTAAAGTTCATATATCAGTTTAGCACCCTGGAATAATACCAGATTTCAAAAGACACACCACTGTAATACAAAGATAAGTAAGCAATACTACTACTTGAGAGTACTTTCAAAAGATAATGATAGTCCTTCCCTGAATTATTGCAACACAGCCTCTTTGTGAGTACATCGTATACTGGATCAGAAAACTGATCCATCCCAGATCCTTTCCTATGCAGGTCAGACTGCTACTTTCCCACACACAGATATACAACCCTCACTACAAAATGATACATAATTTTTCATATATCAGTATAACACTCTCCTTATGGTATAGCAAGCTGTTCTCAGCCCTAAGACCATAACAAACTAAGTAAGCACATGATCCCTTTTTACTTTAAGACCTCCTTTGACTCAGACAAACTGAATACAGTTCTTTGTGAATTCTAGAGAGACAGAGGAGCATTGTTCAATACATTTGCCTTTTTTTGAGATAACCAACTCAACAAAAAGTTCTAATTCACAAGGGATCTACTTTTAACATGTTTTAGTTTTTAAACCATCACTAGAAAAAAAAATAGAGTTGCTGCACAGAATACACTAAAGAAAGAGGAAAAAAATGTTGTTAGTTTTGTTTCATTTCACTAGTAACAGCTATAGAATACTGTTTCTTCCCATGAGGTTAAGGCATTTGGCATAAAACGTGCATAGCTTTCATCCTCTTGTGATCATAAGCACTAGCTTGGGTGAGACTTCCACCTTTCACATAGAAAATGGCTGTGTTAATGATTAGCTTACTTCCATCTCTCTTTCTCCCACTGTTTCTAAGGATAGGTCTGGTCGGAAAGGCTTCATTCCTTTGTCATTCTCCACTCTGTAAAGTTTCTCTGAAGAGAGAAAAAAAGATGTAAAGTTTTAATTAAAGGGGAAATATATATATATATATATATATAGGAAGAACATTCCTTTTGTATAGCATCCCATGATGTGTTACAAGTTACTGTTCAGATAAAACATTAATTAAAGGTGGTTCCCTTCTCTTTGATGTGAATTTCAACTCTGGAGCTTTTCTAAAAATATGGTTTAAGATCGTAACAGGCTGGCTTGAATACTCCTGAAAGCAAAATGAATAGGAATGTACTTGAGTATTTATTGGTCGTGGTAGACATGGTTATGGCATCCTCCCAAATGAACATTAGGTATTATTAGTGTGCCTCTCAGCATGAGATATAGCTATAGTAAAAAACCACACAGGAAGCCCACTAAAATATTACACCTCGATCAAAAGCATGGAGACCTACAATTCTCACTAGATCAGTTCAAATCATCCTCCAGGTGCTCAACTTCCTTAAAACTAAGCTGTTAATGTGTATGGTTTAAAAACATTGGATTTGTTAGCTCATTTGTACTCATATTCATGAAATCCATTCTATGAAAGTTATCTGGATTCTTAACACATCAGAATGCAGACTGCGCATTTGCAGAACAATTTAAAGAGCAAAAGCAAAAAAAAAAATTGCTTTCTCAAGAGCTTCTGAGGGAGATAGTACCAAAAGAGAATAACTTTTTGACCTCTAAGGAAGCGAGGGAAATTGCAAGTGTGAAACATATTTATTAACGATGTTTTATTATATTTGGAGGACAATTTTGCCAAAGGAAACAGGTAATGAGATGAGGAAGATTTGTCATCAGGACGGTATGTACATGCCTAGAGTAGCTAGGGACGCCTAAGCATGCCCAGCGTGTGTGATCACCCTAAAAAAATAAAGCAGCTTAAGGTGCAGATGTTACAGACTAGAGAAGAAGTAGGAGATTTTGTTTAACGGTCACACAGATTGGAAAGCCCAAATCCTGTGAGTGAAGAGACAGTAGAACCTGTGTAAGTCTCACGAATGCAAGAGGAATGTGATAGATTTCCAAGCTGCACACACACCTGAAAGAGGAAGGAAAACCAACTATTAGCAGTACTGCAATTAGACAGTGGCAAAAAGCAAGGAGCATGGGTTATACATTCACTCATGACAAGATTTCAGTCTTGAGAGTGAATGAGGTGTTTCTGCAGAAGAGTGGAGCAGTAGCTGGTCTAACAGCTGTCTCACAAAGAAGTCTGACAAGAACTATGATCTAGTTACATTATACATTAGAAATACAGTTCTGTATGCCCATCCTCTTTGTGGGATTTCTTTTCATTAATAACAATATTATTGTACACTAAGTTGATCAATATTTGTTTGCATTTTGAAAGAACTAGTTCACTGAGTACTTGAAAATTTAGCTTAATTTTCCCAATTGTGGATGGAGGCTAGGTACAGGCTTTACTAAACAACTCCTAATTCTGAACACAGTCCTTGCTGCTGCCAATGAAGACCTGGAGAAGTGGCTGTATCAGTCATCCTGAAATGTCCATATCATATCTTCTAACTTGCAGAACTTAATTTCTGATAGCCTAGCTACTGAAAGACTTTCACAGGATACTTAAATGAATGTAACATGCAACAGGGACATTTTCTTGCCCATTAGCATTCATTCTAATTTTGCGTTCTTTTCCCTCTAACTTAGATATTTGTAAATTAATGATACTGCCAAGTCTGAACTACTCTTTCCCAAAACTAGATGATGACACAAAATTCAAAGGCGTTTGAGTAAGTATGGTGTACCCTCTTGCTGCCTTGTCTTGTCTAATGAATGAATCCTAATGTTCTAGTGATGAGCCACTTCAACAAAATATAACTCGTTCCTTTCCATTACATTAAATCTGATGAAGTGCTGAAACCAGACTGAACATATTTACTGAAGCTGCAGAATCAAAATCACAACTAATAGCAGCTATTAGATCAATGATATTTGGCCATACATCCACTAATGATTTAGAAGAAAAAGCCTCTGGGAGAATACAATCTTCTCAGTCGATAGAAAACTCTTAGTTTGAAAAATAGGATGTTCTTTTTCTTTCAAGTTACAATGAATCCAGACTTACACAGGACTTACTGGGTTTCAGGCCCAGTAGATTTACTGCTCTCTTACTAAACTCGCTGCTATGTGTCACCATGCCCAGCACTAGGAAGCCTACACCTAGAGGTACTAAGAGTACTTTCATCTGGTTTATCTTAATGCTATTTGAATTGAACAGTTTTTCTAAAATGGTAAGATGCAGTGTTAGGACATAGGTCAAAGTTAAAACAAGGAACCAGACTGTGACTATGAAGCCACAGTCAAACAGAGCAGTGGGGTCACCACCACATCTCAGAACAGCCAGGAAACACAAAGTGAGGCTAACACAGGTAGGCTGTAACTGCTGTAAATTATTAAAGAATGCAGTTTGCAATGGATTTGCTTGGCAAGTCAAAATCAGAAGGGAAGAGTATTAGTCTTTCCTTTTTTCATCTGTATGGGGGATGTTTGTAAAATTATTGTATTCATGAGGATTTTGGCTCCGTCTTCCCAAAGATAAGGAGTGGAAGAACTTTTATTTTCTCTACCCTGTCTTATTTGGTGCAGTTCAGGGGACCATCTGTCACACAACACAAAGACCTGAATAGTTTTGTGAAAGGGGAACAGGTATTTCTAATCTCTCCTACATCCACTTATATATTAAAGAGTTGATTATGTGAAATCTGTATTTCCTTGGATAAGAGCACAAATTTGCTATAATGTAAGATGATGAGCCTGGCCTAGATGTTATTCTCAAATGTTACTCAGGAAAGGAGCTAATAAGCTGTCCAGCTGCTGCTCTAGATGTTTTAGCAAATGTGAGTTAGATCTTTCAGAATGACTCAGAGACAAAGGAATTGTTTAAACTTGTTGTTGGTAACTGTCACTAAGGAAATCTCAAACCTGAATGCCATTATGGTGGTTATAACATTGTAATATAAAATAATTCATGGGATTCGGGGCACTAGTATTGTCTGTGTTGTTAGCCAATCAAAAATAATGTCACAACATGCACACAATAGGGTTTAATGGATGCACTGTGTGAGGAGATTCTTTTTCTGACAGAAGATAAACTACTAAAGTTAATTTGACAGACTGGAACAAAGTCTGAATTGCCAATTTTTAAATGTCAGTTGTTCTCATGTCATGCTGCTGAGTTTTTGTTGTTCTCTTTTGACACTGCTGATTTGTGATGCCTAGTACGAGTGAACTACTATATGCTGTGCACAACCTTTTGTAGCCTTAAATGTCACAGTAAGTCTAGGCAGCCTTTGTATAAGGTTAACTTCTATACCACTGTGGAAGAGGTGGGAAGGAGAGGAGAAAGGGCAAGAAAACTCAATAAAAACTCGA
Organism: Gallus gallus; assembly: GCF_016699485.2. Taxonomy (NCBI): domain Eukaryota; kingdom Metazoa; phylum Chordata; class Aves; order Galliformes; family Phasianidae; genus Gallus; species Gallus gallus. The sequence continues at coordinate 48,998,895 of NC_052532.1, forward strand.
TTCACAGGAAGATTGCCTCTACAATGATATCCTTCAAACATGCTCTTTGTTCATCACACAGTGAAAGAGGCACCGGTTTGAGCACCTACCAGAGACAGTAGTTTACACAAAAACATGTGGATGTGCTACTTGCAGCTACAGTATCATAGAAGGATGCAGTGGAGGAGAAAATTGTGGATTTACCTTTGGTGTCTTGGCAGTGTCTTGTGTAGAAGGTCTCTTTGCGTAGGATGATTTCCTGGGCAATGATCCCATAGCTGTACACATCACCCTTCTGAGATACATCAGCATGACGGAGATGCTCAGGAGCTGTCCACAGGTCTGAAAATACAGATGACAGTGGGAAAAAAAAGGTAAATGGGTATAGGACAGAAATAATTGAAAAGGGTGATCCTTCTCAAAAGCATCCATTGGCCATTTTCGATTTACTCTTTTCATACCAAACATGGAGCTCACTGGTACTGTTTATTTCCTCCTTCAGTAGTTATTTGGAGAAGGTGATATCAATGCTGGTTAGATAAAACTATGATGTGGTAGTCGGCAATTGTCTGGGATTTGATAACTACTATTTTTCACTGTTGGTGCAGACCCTCACACCTCCATAAAAGTTGCATTTGTTGGCAGTGAACTTGCTTCTCCGAGCTACCTCACATGGACCTCTTAGAAATAGCCCCTGCATCTGTATAAGACGAAGGAATGCCAGTGCTATGAAAAAATAAAAATAAAAATAAAAAAATGCAGAGGCATAAATTCTTGAACCAGATGCATGAAATGTGTTATTCAAGATGTCATATGAGAAGGCTGTAATATTTCCTGGTAGCCTTGGTATCACAACTCTATAGAAGTAATCTCCAAGTGCTTTTGAGCTTGACATAAATACTACCTTGCGTAACCACTTTCTTTCTAGAGAAATTATTATTCTGTACTTCTAGGTCACCAAGCCCTGCTGTATCTCAGAACTAGAATATGGCCATGGTATGACCGTTTTATATGACATGCTGATGATGTACCATAACAGACAGATAGTGACCCTGAAAACAGTGTTATGATATCAGGCTGCAATATCCAGCCACAATGAATCTGTAGGTATCTTGTGAAGCAATAAGTTTTCTTCAAGCAAGGAAGCCTAGGGGCCAGAAATTTTGAAGCTGATTGCCAAAGTATTTAAGAGCAGCGTAAGAAGATAAATTCATTAAAATCCAATCATAATATAAATTTAAGTGTAACGTGCAAAATAATGAATTAACAGAACATTTTCATTCAGTGCACATTTCTTACTCTTCTTATGTTCTCATTGCTACTCTTGACATTGTTTGTGTCTCAATGTCAATTTTTTCTCTCAATTCATTTGCAACCACAGGTTCTTCTCAGATAATATATAACAGTTACAGTACAGTCTTGTGCTTGTTAAACTCCAAACTCCCCTAAACAGATTCAGATGACATAATTTCAGAAGGGCTTATCTTTGCACTCAAGATCAAGAAGAAAGGAGAAGATATGTAGAAAGGAATGCTCTGTTCTACAGAATTGTCCTATGATTATTAGATGAAATAAAAAATGTAAACAAAAGCTGTGAAAACTAACCTGAGCTCATTGAACAGATATTGTTATATTCCTACCAAAAGAATGAAAAACATTTTTATCATTACATATCATTACTAATTTTTAAGAATGATTTTAAGGGTGATTAAATTAAATTACACAGCACTGTGATAACACATATAACTGAGCAATGACAAGACAAGTGCCCACTGGTACTTAACTCCTTCTTTCTGCACACAAGTCCACCATTACTGCTTATGGAACTTTTTGCATGAAGCCCTATGCGAGATATTTTCACAAAGCCCTTGGATCATGAAAATATTTACTGCACCTCAGTCACAAGGGAATTCTCCTTGCTTCTCCAAATACAATTTAAAAATTTATCTTCAGTTTCCTTCTCACCGACACTGCCTAATTTCTTTCTCTGCTTCTTAGTAATTTTCATTGTGTTATTTATGAAAGAGTTTTCATATACAATTTGTATGATGGCCGCTACATAAAATAAAGTACTGTATGTTCTGTACTGTGTGCAAGATGTTATTAGGCCCTACTGTACTATGAATGTAAGAAAATTCCACTGGGTTGGAAAGCATGAGGGACAGTCTAACTGGATATTGTTTTTACCTTTCCTTTGAGGTAGAATTGAATTACAGCCAAAATCAGTGATCTTCACAACCATCCGATTGTCCACTACACAGTTCGTGGATTTGAGCCGACCATGGACTTCTGTTTTGCTTGAATGCAGGTAAGACATTCCCTGTGGTTGATAATAGGGAGAAGACAAGGCTATAAATGAGACTCTCAGCTGTTACTAGAGTCAAAGAGAATATGAAGTGTTAGCATAATATGTGTCTAAGCAATTAACTTGCCTTCATCAACAATTGTCTGTCATGGAAGGAGAGAAGTATTTTACAGAGAAGAATTTCCAAGATAAGAGAAGCAGTCAGTGTTAAGAAATGAGGATGGATTATTAGAAGGATCATGTCTTAACTAATGATCATCTTTCCTGTTGGCTAACAAAAGCCTGATAGAGCATCTTGGGTTTTGATAAGATTGGATTGCCAATAGGGTATTAGAGGAGTTTGTTTCCTCCTACAGAAGTGTTGATTTCATTTGCAATAAATACTTTTTTGTTAAATCTAGTACAGGTTTGTTGGAACGACAAACAAAAAAAATGTCTCCAACGACATATCTAACCAATGGTTACTGAAGATGAGAATAATTGCTCTTTATGTCTGTATCATCTTTGAAGATTATAATTCACCAGAAACTCCATTCAGAAACATTTCAGTAGACACTTCTCTGCAAAGCAGCAGGCCAGCACGGGGTCAATGCAGATTAGATGATATACTATCACTTTCATGAGGCAAGCGATCACAGTAGAGAGTCCTAAAGGTCACTTCTGACCTGACTGTTAATGGCTTTCTCTGCACTAGTGAATATGTGTCAATTATCCATGAGCTAAACTAGGAAGTGAGCACAATGAGGATTGGCCAGTATAGTTTCAGCTGTATTTCCTGAGATTCAGACTCCTGACTCACAGCACACACACATGCATACAAAGGTGTGTAGTTTGCTATTTTTTACTTACCACCTCTGAATTTTGTTCATTTAGTACTAGACAGTCAAATGTGGTATAATAAATGCCAAGTGGCCAGCACCGAGGCGTAGCAGGAAAAGAACATTAATAAGTGGGTGTAAACTGAGGAACAGTGTAGGTATGCTAATTTATACTTTCCTGCTATTATTTATTCTGTTTCATCTCTCTCTTCTACAGTACCTTAGCTCACATCTACTTTTAGCCTACTGCTGATTGTTTTTCTTCCTATATTCCTCCTTTCTGTAGTACAATAGATAGGGAACAATCTACATAGGTTGCTCCAAAAGTAATGTCTCCTATTTATTTGCATGGAAACTACGACAGATAAAAAGAGCAGAATAACACTATTTCATAAAGCAAATTATCATCTACAAAACAGTGCTTTTCAACATAGTCATGACCACTATCCATGTATTTTCACTAGCAACAAACAAGAGCCTGCATGTCATGCTTGTAAAAATCTGCACCAGCAGAGGTGACCCACTGTCACTGTTACCACAACTGAAATACACCACCCACCACCTCACTGTGCTCACATTCACTGTTTGGTCTCCATCGACATTCAGCAAGCATCACCAAATGTCAGTGGGTGCCATTTTTCCCCATGGAGGAATTCAGTGACACACTTTTGCTTCATACACGCTTCCATACCAGCCACCATTTTGTCAGCCTTCCCCTCTGCTGCTATCTGCCACATGGCAACAAAATGTAACAGAGTGCTGATGGGAAGGTTCAGTCTCTACTGCCACACCACCAACATCTGCCTCTGACATTGTGGGCCAACATACTAAAATAGGAGGCATTACTTTCAAAACAGCTTTGGAAGCCAAAACGGATATGTTTTATCTGTTCAGTTTCTTCTGTGAATGGTCTTCCACTGAAATTCCTACATTTGCAACTCATCCTCCTGGATGGCAACTGATAGACTTTAATCAGAGTTACAGAGCTTATGTGGGCAGGCATACACTATATGACATGCTGGGTTTTCTCTCCTTCCACATCCATCTCTCCTTGAGAATCGACCAGTAAGTGATACAAGAGTTCACTGAGACACAAGTTGAGTTTGGGGCACAGTACATGTATGTCTGAGACACAGGCAGTATGCAAGACATGTAATCCCTTGAGAATGTGGTTGGACTGGTTATCCTGGGCCTGTCTAGACCCTGCCAAAATTTACAGAGACTGTGCGCACGCTATATCCAAGGACCATCCTTCTTCATTAAGCAGTTTTTATCATGCAGCCTTGCTGACATTATCCAGGATGTTTTGCCTGCTTCAGAGCCTATTTCCTCCAACTGTGCCATCTTCCTTCCCCTGCTTATATCATCCAGGAAATACACTCCCTTGCTATAGCAGAATTCCTAATCAGTTTCAGCATCAAATTGGAGGCAAAGGTTTGATTTCCTTATACCAGAGCTTCCTTGTTAATGATTTCTGAAGAAAGAAGTCTCACAGATGTGCCTGATAATATTTTCCTCTTTCCTTCTAATCATCTTCTATACCTACATGAAAACAAAAACAAAAACAAACAAACAAAAAAAAACCAACCAAAAAAAACCAACAAAAAAAACCCAGCCTGGAGAGCTGTTAGAGGGCTTGAGAAGATCATTTATTGGGGTGAGGGGAACAGAAGCTGAAAGGTCATTATAAAATTTAAGTAAAGCAAGAAGACATTCAAGTGGGAATGTGAAAAGCAGTAAAAGAAGTGCATGATAATTTCCAGGTCCCAGAGACTCTACCACAGCATCAGGTGGAGAGTAGGCAGGAAAAAGAAAAGGAGAGGTTGGCAGATCATCCAAATGACCATAAATTACTATATATTCCTAAGTTTGAATTTTCAGGAAGGTTTTTTTGAACCAACTCCAACATTGCTAATATAATAATGCTCTGGAGCCTTTCCAGAATGGATACAGTGTTCCACCCACCCCCAAACTCCATGTCCTCATTATCAATGGTGCAGTGAATAAATCATTCTGAAGTCCTGGTCACACCTAGTGTAGTCACTGGGCATTTGGTCACTCCCTTCAGAGGGACTGCAGTTTTCCATGTGTCTCATGAACAGAGCCACTACCTATTACCATTTTCTTAGGTAATATCTGAAGGTGAACTGCAAAGGATTAAAAATGCCCTGCTCTTTTGATATGTTAAAAGGAACAAGGGAAATTACACTGCTCCTATTTAAAATGGAGCTTAATGCTGAATACTAAATGAACTTGAAAGTCATTAACAAGGCCAACAAGCTGTGACAATTTGGATTAAGGAGGTTCTAATAAAGAGCAAGATTTTCAGTACCCCTTTAGAACAGACACAGTGGAGTCATACATCATGGAAACCAATGCAGAACTGAAGTGTGTAGGGAAATGGAAAAACTTCCAACAACAGCTGTGCACTAGCAAAAACATAGCAAAAAGTGTTGTGGATTACCTGGAGAGATATAATGTGTGTGAATTACAATGTTTTCTTAACTACCAGCTAATCAGATGCAAGTCCATAGTATATAATAGAATTTGCTTTATTATGAATTTCTGTTCTTCCCTCTCTAGCTGACTGAAATGGCTAGTCCTAGTGAGGAATGAGAGTCTCTATAGAGTGGGACAATCAAAATAAAATGCAAAATAAACAGAGCTCGATTAGAAAAATAACTTGATCTTGGTTTTGGATACAAATTGAAATAATTCCACCATTTTGAAAGATCACAGATTTCCTTTACATGTCTTGCCCAAGGCCAGACAGCACAGTCTGTTTTACAGGGCTCATGACTGCCCAAGCCCTACTAATCAGATCTGCAACCATCAAATCATAACCCTCTGATCTTTGGGTCACATGTCTTTTATCTTTCATAAAATATGAATTTTATTATTCATATATACCCAAAGCCAAATCTGGCCCCCATTTACTCCTTCAGTTTGAGAGCCACAGGCTTTCCTGGCCTCCAGGAGGCCAGAAGAAAGAGTCAAAGGGCATCAAGCTCTAAAAAGGAAAGAAAAAAACTGTAGAAGCTGCTTTTCTCCAGAGGATCTATATTGCAAGAAAGGACAGGGTGATTAATATTGCGTGGTCAACAGTCCACTTACCTTGGCAATATCGTACATGACAGAGATTTTAAATTCCCAGTCCATGAATGTGCCATCAGGGTAGGAGATTTTATCATTTAAAACATCCTGTGAGGGGGGAAAAAAAAAAATAATCTGCATCAGGGAAAAAGCAGAAGCTGAGATCTGAGTATTACATAGCCTTTCAGCCAGGGACTGAATAAGGCAGACTTGCATATTAGAAATACATGCACTAGAGCATGAGTTGACTCAAAAGACAGGCAATATTACATATATTATAGGTTTACAGAGAACTAGAAAAGTGAGGACTCCAGATAAGAGGGGTTTTGTGTAATTAAAATAAATTGTGAATTTGCTTTTAAAGCCAAGGTAAGTCTTATCAAGCTGTGACAGAAATGAGTAAGATGTATAAGAGGAAAGGACTATATGTGTTTTGTGCTCAACCCAGTTCCTTCTCACTAACTCAAGGCCTTATAAATTCAAAGTAGAGTGATCTTTTAGCATAAAGGGACAGTGATTTACAGTTCCAACCACAATGATTTCCATTGCTAAAAGTAAGTCTCCGTGAGTTTACAAGAAAATAACTGGAGATAGACTTGTTATTTTGCTGCCTTGCTGTGAGATTGTTCCAGAGCCCACTGCTACTGATTAGAGTCTTTGTATGGCCTAAGAAGCAAAGAGCACTAGTGCTTGCAGAAAATCTGACACCACAATGATTAGCTCTGAAATAATATTGGTAGTAATAAACTCTGAATCTTTCCTTCCTCTTGCCAGGTAACAATTTACTGTTTCCTTTTATAAACAAGAACAAAGGGCTTAGAGCACAGGATTTACTACATTCCAGTCTGAAACTGTTTGCCTCTTATTAATATTATATTATTTTCTGTGTTTTCAAACTCTGGGGCCACTGCAGGAGTTGCAAGAGCATCAGAAGAGACAACAGCTACATCTTGGAAAATAAAGAAAACATTATATACTGTATGTATTCCCTTGTTCAAACCTCACTACATCCTCTAGCTACTGAGAACCACTAGTCTGATGGCAGCCACAGGCGAGAAGTCTGGGGAGAGGTGAGCAAGGGGGAAGGAATTCAACATCAGAAACTTGCCACCACTTGCTTGGTGCAGTGCTGCAGCATGAGGGCCACGCAGAACAGGAGATCTGTTTTCTTACTATAATTTGGGGAAGGGAAACTGCAAAATTCTTTACCCGCAGGGAACCTCTTTCGCAGTACTCAATCACTGCAAAGATCATGGTGTCCATCTTCACTGTGCCATAGAACTTGGTCAGGTTGTAATAATCAATCTGCAGGAGCTAGAACAGCAATATTACATCTATTTTTAAAAGCAATTGTTGTTAGCATAGAAACACAGGTCAGTGACGCTTGTGTGCTTTTTATCTCAGGCTCTGATAAGATGTAGGAGTTCCCTTTGAACCAGTGTGGATTAAGGCACATAGTGAAGTACTTGAAGGCATTTGTCATTCCAGAGCCTTCCAGATTAGGGAGTTAAAACTGGATGCTGCTGGATACTGCAAGATCATTCCAGAGATGACTACAATCTCTATTATTGCTTCTCTAGTCAAACCTCACAGCTAATAAAAATAGCCATTATGATAGACAGAATGTTGTTAATCAATCAGCAAATGAGCAGGTAATAAAATTGTAATGATGATGCATGATACTATGGACTTTGTCCATACATATATGCACAATTATAGTTTACTTCAAAATATTTTTAGAGATTAGCAAATTCACAGTATAGCTGTGTTTGTAAAAAGGAAGAGTTGTCATTCAAAATAATGCAGTATTGTAGCCAAGTTCATCCCTCATGTTAGAACTATCAGTATGCACAAGTCAGCACAGAGTTACTTATATTGAAAGATCTGCATTTGGCATTCAGTAATGAACTACAGTATTCCACTACAAATGAATTAGCACAACATGAGCAGAGTGCATAGTCTTTTAGCACTGGCTATAAAACTGTATTTAGCAGGGCCTTATGACAATGCATGAATTACCTCATTTACCTCAGTTTCACTGCCTTCAGCTGATGATGTGATTACACATGCAGAGACAGAGGTCATCAAGCAATATGCTTTGATGAATACATCACCTGTCCACCTCACAAACATGCATAAATATATATGGCTAATGGAGCTAGCAATGGAGGGCAATGTCTTCACTCATTGGCTTCATCCCACCCTACTGAGTCCAGTTGCTACATACAATAATTACCTTGTTCAGTTCTATTTTTTGCTTCTCTGTGAAATTACCATCATTGTTTTTGAGATCCTTCAGGATCACCACCTGAAGAAAAAATACCAGTGGAAAGAAATTGTAGTGATTAATTCTTCTCTTCCAAGAAATATTAGATAAATATCTCAGAAACACCTGCCTATTGCTTTGCTATCTCAGTTAGTCAACTAAGTAAGCAATAAAGTTACATTTCCCTCGAAGGATTTACCACATAGACAGGAATGGCATTCAAGGCCAGGCTGGATGTGGCTCTAGGCAGCCTGGTCTAGTGCCTGACGACCCTGCCCACAACAGGGGGGTTGAACCTAGATGATCTTTGAGGTCTTTTTCAACCCAGGACATTCTATGATTCTATGATTCAATGACGCAGATTGTACCTCAACATGAACATACCTCAGTCAAGCAGAGAGAGAGCTCAACTGAGTATATAAGAAACGCACAGAAATGTCCTGTTCTCCATTGATACCTTAATCTCCGTGGTATGAAACGGTATGTATTTGACTTCTGTGCTTTCTGTTTCCACTTCTGTGCTTTTGGACTAGGCCAGGGTTCATGGTGTCTAATGTTTTGCCTCCCAGCAGTAAGCAAAGTGCAAAGCACCCGATATGGCACATTCCTTGCATGAACCGAAGCCATTTTGCAAGGTCAGAGGGAAGCATAGCTGTTCCCTGAACTCCAGAGCAGAGGAATGTCTCCCACACTGCTCTCCTGAGCAGGAGGAAGGAGCATGGACTCTCAGTTTACCTTCTTGTCATATTTGCCCTGGCGCAGTCTCTGGGTGGTGTCACGTCTCTTATCTTCATCAATCTGAGAATGAAGAAGGATCATTAACTCACAGTTATCACCTACTCCCCACTCAGGCTCAGAGAGGGAAGTGTTGCCAGTGTGTGCCACACAGAGAAGCACAGGCCTCTCTCTTGGGAGTACCATCACATCCACAGGAGGTGTGGGGCAGCCAGGCCACTCCTTCACCTGCCATGGCCTCCACTTGCTGCTCCTCTGCTCCTGGGAGTTAGAGGAGTGGAACGAAGCACAGAGAAACCATCTGTGGTGTGGAAGAGACTGGCAATCAGCCCTCAGCCTCTTTCCCCTTCATAAAACAAGCATAACTGTTGGGAAACTGATTCTATTAGGGAGTGGTAAAAGGGGAACAATCAATATAGCAAGTGAGAGTTAAAAAATAAACCACAATAATTTTAACAGATCCCATTTCTACCACAGCCATAGCCTGTGTTTTAGTCAGAGAAGGCCAGTGTCCCAACATTGATGGTCCTCAGGAGACAAAATCCAAGATCCGTCTTGGATCATGCTTCTCTTACCTTCAGACTGACATGGTTTGTCTCACTGGTCTCCAGAGGCAAGATTTTCTCAGGCGATATATGGGACCATTTCTTCCGCCGACGCTCATTATCTCTCCTGTACTTCCTGCAAAACAAGCGAACTTCAGGATATCCTCCCAGAGAACTGAAACTCATGACAGAAGACTAGGACAGGGAAGCTTTGGGATGATGAAAGGATGGAATGTCAGGTTGACAAGGCTTGAGCACAAGCCCCATGTCTCTCATAGTCTTCTAGTTTGAGGCTGCTCTTATTCCCATAATTTTGGGAAAGAATAAATGCTGTCTCAGTTTCACAGATGCGGCAGAAGAATAGAAAAGGTTTAGCAGAACAGCTGCTGGGCCATTGCCAGAGATTCAGGAGAGGTCAGAACAATTTAAAGTACAAAGGGCTTTCTTTATTTTATATGGTTTTCTCCTGTATGTTATTGAATGTACTCTAAAGGGAGGTGCCTCAAATAACTACTAGCCAAATGAAGTCATGGTATCAATACTGGGTGTTAAGAACAGATGTCAGTACAGTGCCAGGAAAGGAAGCAACAAAGGTGTTGAGATAAAACCTCTTTTTGTGGGTATCTCTTGTATTCTGCATATTTTGGAAGAGCCCTTGGAACTGGAAAAAGGAAACTGCTGTCTCTCTTGCAGAACTTCAGAGCAAACACTATCTTTTTTTACAGAAAAGCTGCAATTAGACCTTTACTCATCAAATTATCTCTTTACCCATGCAAGTACTTCCTCTATGAAAGAAAGAAAGAAAGAAAGAAAGAAAGAAAGAAAGAAAGAAAGAAAGAAAGAAAGAAAGAAAGAAAGAAAGAAAGAAAGAAAGAAAGAAAGAAAGAAAGAAAAAAGAAAGAAAGAAAGAAAGAAAGGAAGAAAGGAAGAAAGGAAGAAAGGAAGAAAGAAAGGAAGAAAGGAAGAAAGGAAGAAAGGAAGGAAGAATAGAAAATACAAGATTTAAGAATGTCTGGAGAAACAGTGTGTTGGGAATCCCAACACATGGTGACTGCTGGCAAGTGCTCCAAATGGGAGAAATGATTGTACTGACTAATAAGAAAATATTCCCTTTTCTGACTCATTTTAACTTATATTTGTATAAGAAAGAGGTACTGATAATTGCTGTAAGAATGATGTTTCTCAATTCAATCTCAAAAACTGTTGTCCTTACCTCACCAGAATGTGTTGCAATTCCAACTGTTACCAGCTTGTGATTAAGGACACATCAAATTGAACTAAAATCTACTGAGTCTAATATTTAGTTGTGTGTTTTTTAGGGCTTTGCTATTTTCCTCAGCACTCGGAACAATCAAGAGAGGTGTGTAGTTCTGACTATGAAGCATCCTAGAAACCTGGGAGATAAACAGGGACTAATGAGGCATTTTCTTCATTTTCATAACCGAGTCTCTCTTATTACCTTGTTAGGGGACAATCTGCTGCAGCGCTTCTAGTCGAGATGGTTGTTATTATTTCTATACTAAAAAGTTAAGTTCTCTAGCAGAAAACATGAAGAAATTATTCTAAGATATCCTCAGAAACTTCTATATTTGATGGTTGATGATGTTACAATGATATGTATACAATAAGAATCTAAAAATATGAACAGAATGTTTAGATTTTATACATGTGCAAATATGGAAGAGTACAGAACTTTTATAACATGCTCAAACTGTCTCTAGACAAAGTTTTGTCAATTTTCATGACTATATACTAACAACTTTACTTATCTGTTTATATGTTAGTGATTATGTGGGAATAGTCAGCTCTTCCATTTCTTGAGCACAACTGCCTGTGTAAGGGTTGTATACCTTCATCTTCGAGTTTTCATCATGAAAAGCTTTAGTCCACCAGGCAGATTGGTCCACTTCAAATAAGTGAACCTGAGTAGCATCTGTTTCTAATCAGGTTTTCTTAAGACCTCATTTTCTCACTTTGTCTGAAGTTCTCTGCTATGTAACTAAGAGGGGTCCCGAGCTACCAAAACCAGATGCAAAGTTAAGACAATTTATTTAAATATGAAAGAAAACCATATAATGTGGAAATGTACTGAAATTTCTTCCAGCAAAAGGAGATTTCATTGGTTTCTATTTCTGCATTTTCCATCACAATTAAGATGAACTGTTATATTTGAGAAATTACATCTGTTAGAAAAGTCTGTATGTAAGGAGTTGGACTGAGTCAGAGGAACTGAGAAAGAGAATTGATGCATGAAATGAAAACACTAGTACCTCATGGAGTTTTGATTCCCACAAGACAGAAAACTCCTTCTGAATTGAACTTCTATATCACCAAGAGGTCAAAGAAACATAAAGGAACCCCAAGTGGGCTAATGGTTGACAGTAAGTGGAAAAAGTCTGAAGAGTGATCTGAGACACGAGATTCTCTGTTGAGCAGGAATCAGAACTTTTGCAGATGCAGAAACTTTGAGCCTTCTTGTATCTTCTCTCTTGAGTATTAACCTTACATAACAATGCTACAGATGCAAACCTGGCATATGCTAAACAGTTCACATCAAGGGCACCTACCCAGGTATGTAAGGAAAGGTCATTAATAGCTCTTCAAGGAGACATCAAAGGCACTGCCCTAGGAAGAAAATTCTTCTAGGATAAACAGAGGGACAAAGGGAGTGGTACCTCAGGACAAGCAAAGAGATGATCAGAACCAGAATCACAATTCCCGCAAGTGTGAAGACAGCAATAGTCAGTATGTGTGGGCCTGCAGAAAGGAAAAAAAATAGAAAGTAAACAACTTGATGAAAGACACTGAAAAACAATATTCTATTTAAGAAACTACTTTCACCCACATATGCAAGTCACAGTAGCCAAGCAGGGGTATTCTTTGGTCACATTCCAATTGAGAGGCTTTGCTAAAGCTCAGCACTCCCCGAGATGACGTATGCCTACTCCCTTTCAGAACAGCATAACTCTGAGCAGTGCTCTTATGTCCCCACCTTAGGCATGGGCACTCTGCAGGCACAGTCAGGTGGGAGGTAAATTCAGTAGCACTAACTCTCACATCAGCTCAAAGCTTCCAAGTGTTTCTCTTCCTTAAAAAGAAACTAAGATAGTTCTGGAATAAAAATAACTGTTTCTTGGTAACCACGTTCTAAAAAATGAAGCAGACAAATAAGTTCGTGAGAACAGAGAGTGGCAGTAAACCCTGGATACAACCGTCTGTGTGGTGGGGATGTACATGCATTAAGTGGTTGGCTACATAGGAAAACCATGGAAAGTAAAATAAGAAAACAAAAATAATAAAAATTAATAAAAACAACATCACAAAGCAACAAGACACACACTAGCTACCTCCAAAATCACGCATTAACTAAGCACAGATTTTAAGCACACTACTGTAAGTGTTTGCATCCAACGTGGAACTCTATTTAGGAACTCCTTTGCATTTTGGACCCAGCTTTCTAGCTTTGATTTTGTTGTTCTGTGTATCACATCTCCCTGCCTCCCGTGCTCTCGTGCCAGCCTCTGTCTTAGGGTCTCCAAGTAGCTGTAAATGTTAGTCTCTTACTCTTCGTTGAAAACTATCTGTACTACCATTTCCCTGCACCAGGGAAAGATATTGTCAACTCCTCATAATGACATATGCACGGGATTTTGAAAGCAATTTCCTAAGAACTATCTAAAACCTCAGCTCTGTAAGTAGTGGTTTATCATCAGGTTGAAGTTTCCCATTGAAGGCCGGTTGAACAGCATTTTCCTGTTCCTGAGACTTTGCTCCCACCTTCTGGCTGCTGATATTACAACACACAGAAGGATTCCGCATCCAGAATCGCACTGAAGAAATGTGTATTTTTACAAGTGGGAAAACAAAATAATCAAGCGCCTGTGAGAGGCAGATTTACTTTGTTTTTGCGTAGCTTGGCCATGAAGTCCAGCCTTCATTATGTACTCAAGGTTAAGTTCATAGACACAACGTTTCTGCAATTCCCAAACATTTTTCTTTTGCCCTTGTGCAGCCACTTCAAACAAGGACATCTTCAAGGGAATGTATTGAAGATAATGAGGTCCTCTGATAGCATAGTGCATGTGGGGCTTGAGGGGTGGATGAGAATGGGACTGGAGCAGCACTGCAAAGGCTGGGGCCGGACAGCACAGCGCAGGGAGCTGGTGCAGGGTTGACACACGCCCTGTTTTACTTTACTGAAGAATAAAAACGTCCACCTTACTGTGAATGACTTTTAGTTTGCAGGTGGTGCTTGTTCCTCGCTATCAGTTTGCATTATAACATTCCCTAATGGAAGTCAACAGCACAGCAATCTAATAGAGCCTTAAGTTATAACTCTGGCACCTTTGGACACTCGCTCATCAGTGGGAATGACTCAGGTGAACACCAACCAACCCACGCTACACTAACCCTTGCAACCACTGCCACAGCAGGAATTTTTATCTTGCATATCATACCTTGAAAAATATGCCTTCCCACTGCCGATTGCCATGAAGCAAATGGCAAAACAACACCTGCTGCCTCTGATCAGCAGGGTTGTACTCTGCCATGCTGAATAACACAGAGGGTTAATCATTTTATCCAAGAGCCACCAAAAACTCAAAGATAGGTGGTGGTTTCTGGGATGTCATGTTCAATGTTTGGGCAGAGATAGAGCTGGATATTAGGTGTGAGGGCTTTGTAAACTCTCTTGGAAGAATAAGGTACATTTAATGGATATCTCACCAGTGCTTGGAATATCACTAGGCAGCCTGTGGCTCTTCCAGATGAAATCCGGACTGGTAGATACCACATACGTGTCATTCTCCTGAGTGTTGAAATACATAAGAACTCTGTACTGTGGCTGTAGGAGTAAAGAAATGCAGTCAGCAGCAGTTCTGTCTCTCTTTTTTTTTTCTTTCTTTCTTTTTTTTTTTTTTGTTTTGTTTTTTGTTTTTTGTCCCTTCTTTCTAACTACTCTTAAAAATGTACAGCTCAAACTTCAATAGAGTAATTCTTGCTCTTTCTGCCATACTGGTGTGTTCCTTTCAGCTTAGCCATACGTTTGGCTGTCATATTCTTCCTTACTCCTCCCCTCTCCCTAAAAATAAATGCATCAGAGTCACTAGCTATACTTCATTTAGAGAGCCACAGGATGACACCTCCAGCACGCCTCTTATGACCCCCTCCCAGCATGCCCAGTATGTCTTGACATGCTGCCACTTCAGGTTATTTACACTGTTCTTATGTGATAGCGCATGGCATTTTGTTTCTCCTTTCATATACAAGGCCAAGCAGTTTCTTCCTGGACATACGTACATCACTTGCAGACTGCGTCGTGTACAGTAGGGTCAAATTGTTATCAATATCTCCAAATTCATCTAGAGTCACAGGACCCTGTGCACCTGTGGACACACAGAATTAGTCAGACGGCTTGTATTATTCAGTAAATAAATATGTCGCAGGAATGATGGGACAAATGAAAGGATTTCTGTTGCTAAGGATCTTCTTCATGTATGTGCTAGAGCACATATCAGTTTAGTGTGGCACTGCTTCTCTCTTCATAGTGCACCACGTTTTCTCTGCAAAACCCAGTAAAAGGGGTTGAACTAACTGCACAGAAATGGAAAGGCTCCCTCTAGCCATAGAAAAGATATATATGTCAGGTTTCTTCAGCATACCAAGAATGGCAGAGTAAACTCCCCCGAAGGGATCATTTTAGAGGTGAGAAGGGAAATTGCCCTCTGCAGTTTGAGTCTGTCAGCAAGAAAGAAAATGTGGAGGTACTTTCATTCCTCTAGCTCTTTTGATAGCTACATGTGTGACTCTAACAACATTACTTTAAGCAAGTTCTTTTTCCCTTTAGCCTCTTGACTCCTAATGTCAGCAGATGTGTGCACTGAGAAATTGCCTATGGAGAACATTCCAAGGATTTTAGGGTGGAATCCCTCAGCACTAGCTTGACTTTGTTCTCATGAGGCCAGGCACTTCAACAAGAGCAAGCGCTGCCAATATCCACCACTCTTGAATTGTGAGTGAATCCACCACAATTTTTTGCTTTCTTTTTGTTCAGGAAAGTCTCTTTGATTAGTTTCAGATTGCTCTTTTGCTGCAGTTGCCAATGATTTCTTTTATTTTTCCTAAAGTTCAGCATCAGCATCATTATTTTTGTTTGGAAATGACCTTTTTCCTTTTCACCTTAAAAATTGGTGTTAATTTTGTCACAGTTTACCTTCTACATATCAAAATAATTATTATTTGAACTCTCTACTCAGTCAGCACCTACACAAGGAAGAATGAGGGTGATTCAACACCTTTCACTTTTTCTTTTTTTTTTTTTTAAAGAAGCCATAACTAATATACAAGAATAACTTGAGACAAGAAAAAAAAGTCTGTGCAACTTATCATTCAAACCAAAAGAAACTAAAGAGATGACTTCAACAATATAAAAAAGGATGCAGACTCCAGGAGGAATTCATAGAATCACAGACTCACAGAATGGCTTAGGTTGGAGGGAACTTTAAAAATCATCTAATTCCACCCCCCTGTTGTAGCTAGGGCTGCCACCCCCCAGCTCAGGCTGCCCAGGGACCCATCCAACCTGGCCTTGAATGCTTCCAGGGATGAGCTACCCGCAGCTTCTCTGTGCAGCTGTGCCAGCACCTCACTGCCTTCTAAGTAAAAATTTCTTCCTAACATCTAGTCTAAATTTCCCCTCTTTTATCTTAAACCAATTCCCCCTTGCTGTATCACTATCAGACCATATAAAAAATAGGTCCCCTCCTGTTTATATGCTCCCTTCAAGTTCTGGAAGGTCACAATCCTTCCTGGAGCCTTCTCCAAGCTAACCAAGTGCAGCTCCCTCAGTCTTTCTTCATAGGAGAGATGCTCCAGCCCTTGATCATCTTTGTGGCCTCCTCTGGACACATTCCATCAGCTCCAGATACCTCCTGTACTGGGAGCCCTAGGTTTGGACACATTACTTCAGATGGGGCCTCACAAGGGCAGAGTAGAAGGAGATAATCCTCTCCCTTGCCTTACTGGGCACACCTCTTTTGATGCAGCCCAGGAATTAGCATAAGCAAACTTTTTTTTTTTTTTTTTTTTTTTTTTTCTGGGATGCAATGCTTAGAACGAAGTTAAGCACCAAGTCTGTTAGGCCATACTAGGAAACTCTGGGAAACATCTAGCTGTGTCTCCTGAAGGTAGGTGAGACAGTAAATACAGAGCTTTGAGTAGTCACTTTGGTACAGATCTGTGATGTGAAGTGACAGATGGGACTTTGCGCTCAGAGAGACACTGCTGTGATTTTGTTGTGTATGTGTTGTCTCTGTCTTTTCCTAACGATCAATTTCTGTGATTTTTAAGTACAAAAGTCCACTGGTACTAGACAACCTGTAAGAGAAACAAGGACACTGACTATGAAGGGCCACTGTGCTGCCGGCTGGCTTATGCTCTCAGCAGAGGCACCCAGGCCTACAATGGCTTTGTAAACTAAAAACAGTTTGAAACTAATTGATGAAAGCTTTGCTAAGTGGACTTCAGAGATGTTTTGAGCATTAACCATAAGCGTTTCTCTCAAGCCAAAACTAGATCTCTTAGAAAAGACATTGCCACAATTTAACAATCCATGAAGAACTGAAAATGAAACCTGAATGCCGGGTTGTCTCTAGAGGAAGCATAGACTCTGAAACCCTTCACTCTTTTAGCACCATTTTCATTCTCTGAAGTCTCCTTACAGAGAGTTCAGCTCTTTTTCAAAGTAATGGCACCAGCTTCAGGGCCTCATCCCTGTCCTCCAACTCTGTTTCCCAGGAAGCCCTCTCTCCCCTCCTCCCATCCCTCCTTTGACAGCAGTATTCTTTAAATACAACTCTGATCTTCTCCAGAGATTACAAAAATGTTTATTAGGCTGGGCTGCTACTATTTCTGAATTTTGAACCTGAACAGAAATTTATCTCACCCAGAATCTTGTTGCAAACAAAGGATAACCAAAGATGCTTGCGTAATACTAAGGGACATGGTTAGTCAGCATGATGGGGATGGGCTGATGGTTGAACTAGATGACCTAAGAGACCTTCTTCAAACTTAATGAGTCTATGATTCTGTGATTCTATGAAAAGGCCGTGACCCAGAAAGGAATCTGCTCCTCAAACAGGCTGTTGCTAATTGCAGTGGCACTGAGGTGATTCTGCATGACTGCTATGTAGTGCTTTTGTTAATACTGAAGATAACTTATGTGAAAAAAAATGATAAAAAAGTAAAAAAAAAAAAAATTACAGTAGTAATAAAATTCACTGAAATGCTTGGACTTTTTTAAGTGTAGAAGGGACTTATCCTAAGAGTACTTCAAAACAAATCTCTTTTCCCTCTTCAGTTCAGTGAACCCTGCTCAGGACTATACATTTTTACCTTCAAAAGTGATATTTCGGAATTCATTGATGAAACTGGTAGGTAACACGGGGCTTTGGGAGAAGATAAATTTCTTCAGAATATGTCCAAACAGCAAGACTGCATTATAATAGCCAATAACGAAGTCATCTTCCAGCTAGAAGAGGAGAAAAAAAAAGGCAATTTGAGAGTTTGTATTTCTGCTTTAAAGCTACAGTAACTTTGGTAATCTGGATAGGCAAAATTTCCAGCATGGAAGGCCAGCATCTGCATGCTGAGTGATTCCATGGGCACTGCTACATCAGTGTTCTCCCTTGGAAGTGTAAAGTTATAAACAATATGTTTTTGGTGTCTTAAGACAGGAAAGTAGGGAAAAACTTATAAGAGGCCCATGTAAAGCATTGGCATGCTGATTCTGGAGCAAACAATTCAAGAAATCCTACATTGTGGGTTCTAAGCAGGTGTGCTCAGTGGGACGCTAAGCTCTTGGCTTTGAATTAGACTCTCAGTGCAGATCATCTGGTATGTTGCCAACAAGTCTGGGCTTCCAGATGGCCACAGCTCAAGGGCAAGAAGCGGTGCCAAAATTCCCAGCTGCCTGCCACAGAGCTGGCACCCAAAAAAGGTTGAATCCAGGCTGAGGGACCTGGAAACTCAGTAAAGCCAGCCAAAAGCTGGAGAGCTGGAGCTCAAAACCAAAAATCCTGGGAGGAACTCTCTTGTAGAGTCTGGTTCCTGGGCAGACTGCAGGAGTATCAGTATCAGTGAGCAGATACAGGGTTTGCACAGTTTCAGCTTTCCAGGAAATTTCGGAAGGCATGTATGCATTTCCTATAGGGGAAAAAAAAAAAGAAGAAAGAAAAAAGAAAAAAAAAAAAGCCTGTTTTTTGAAAATTAGAAAAACTGGAACATCTCTTGTCAGAAGCACCAATAGTTGTGATTGCCACCACTTACATATATCTGCACACATAAGTCTTATCTTTCCATGCTTGCATCCCTATTACACCTATAGGTCTTCCTTCATTGATGTTAAGCAGCTATGCTGAAAACGTAAGATTGTCAGTCAACCAGAAGTGGAGTCAGAAAGCCTTGCTCTATGATTCTCCCCCCAGTCCCATGGACATGATACTTGCAGAACAAAAGACAAGGTTGAGTTGAACTTCACAAAGCAAGAATGTGAGATCGTGGATGTTTGCCTTATGACACTGCATTTTTACATCATTACAGCAGAACAAAATGTCATCCTGCATTAATGTAAGAAAACGCTGACATAAAAGCACAACAGGGATGATTATAACTCTGTTTTCAGTTTTCATTTCCTAGTGCAGGAGCGGGTATGAGCTGAATGTGATGACCAGATATAAAACAGCATGATTACCAGGCTGGTGTCAGTAGTCCTTGTGCTGAAGTTGTTATTAGCCGGTGGTAGAGTCAGGACAAGTACATTCTGCATGTAACGGGCTGAGGTCGTATTCCTGAAGTATGTGTTCCTGCAAAGCAAAATGAAAAACCTCATGAAGAGTCAGCAACAGGGGTGGCAGTAACAGAGCATTCTCCCCTCCCCAGTGGAGCTGTTACTTAACAGGTTAAAACAGTAGTTATATAAATAAAAATTCATCATAGACAAAACCCTTTGCGCTGTTCATTCCCTCATGCCAGCTTCTGTGCTTAACTATATTAAAAGGTAATATAAAGAGATCTGGCAATCTGAAACATAATGTTCTTATTAACGTAACTGGTTCTGTCCTATTTTCTCTTCTTCAAAGCAGGAATTTATATTTATTACAATGCAGTCTCTCCCTGGAATGCGTAGTACTGGAATCTGTCATTTTTTCATGTTGTTGTCCATGTTTCTGGCCTCTTTAGCACTCTTTTACATGTTCCTCTAATTCTGATATTTCCCTAGAACTGATAACAGCAGGAGTTGCCCTGAAAACATTTAATAGGAGGGCATCAACAATCAGAGAGGTCAGAGAGCATCCTACTGATCTATTTTTTTTTTAATTCAGTGATCTGGGAAGATCAAAGGAAACTGTGTGAACTGAAAAGCATGCTAAAACAAGCAGGAACATTTGTAGCTTTCAGGCGTCTTTGGTTTCATCATCCTGACACGCCATCTGGAAGAGCTTCCCAGACTGGCAAACACATATTGATTCATGTACCGCAGAGTAATTTAGCAATTGCTATTGCTAGGCTGATTAAAAACTCATTTTGTAGGAATCTTCTCTTATTAGACATTTTTTATCATCCTTCTAAAGGTTTGTTTGTTTGTTTCAGTAAGTACAGTATTAAGGGCTTTTGGAGACCACAAGCTCTGCTTTTCAGACATCAGATAAGATCCCAACTCCACAACCCTGTTCCTGCCTTTCTCTGAATCTTACAACTTTCACATCACACTTTTAACCCCAGATAATTTCAAATTGCTTTTTATTCAGGCTTGAACTGAACTAACCAGATGGAAAGGAAACTTCATTAGACTCCACCAGACTGGATAATTCTACAGCATCCCTCTTCCCTTGAGGGAGGCTTAAACACTGTGTGCATCCTGGATGCAACAGGACTCAGAGCTGAAAAAAAATTTAAACCCATCGCTTTGTCTGAGGGCCATGACACCTGTAGAAGCATAGACCTTGCCTTCTCCTATGGCTTAAGTTTAGATCTAACACAGTATCTGTATTTTGTTTTCATTTTAAGATCAAAATGGTTTGAGATCAGGACACGTAGCAGATTTAAGGAGGGCAGTGTGTAAGATGGTCTGAGGCATCTGGGTGTACCAGAAGGACAAATACTTCAGAGAAGTCCTGGGCATGGTTTTGGTCTAGATCAACTAGCTTTCTCTCAGACCACGACTTACCAGGGTGACAGGAACCAATCCCAAGAGGCAGTATGGGCATGATTTAGTCACATGGATATGGGCTGTGCTTTGTCACTTCAGCTTAGGGCCAGAGATCAGCTCTTTGTCCAGTTATTTACTAATTCAAAGCTCATGAGACTATAACTGATAAAGCTAGTCGATGTCTGTCCTCAACTACAAGGATTTTGTAGTTAGCAGTAGGAAGGTTAAATTGAACAACAGAATACTTAGGCTGAGTACTAAGGAACATCTCTGAAAAGTTAGATTTCTGTAGTTACAAAAATGTTGCTCCTTGGGAGAAACAATTGTACCTCCCTTTTAAGTCATTTAATAATGAGTAAGTGGATCCTAGAAAAGTATACTGTAAGCCATATTTCCACAGCTGCCTCAGTTGCATAGAGTGTATGAAAAGTTTACAGTCCTCATGTGAAGAGCTCATGATCAACTTTGGACTGATTCTCTCACAGCTTCCTGCCCTGAGGAGTATACAGGACGAAGTTAACCATCTCTGCTCCGGTCACTGACTTAGAAAAATTTTTTGTGGACTAAATGGGATGTTGTAGATGTGCCATGATTCACACACAAAACAAGTTATATAAAGAGCAAGACAAGAGGAAAGAAACAATTAAAAACATTTTGTGATAAAGCATTTCTTCAACAAAACAGTTCCACACTGACTATCTCCATTATCTCTATATTTCAGCAAGGTGCAGAGAAAATAGGAAAAGTAAAGGTGATACTTTACTTGAAGAGATCTATCAGGATGATAACAATGTCCTTATCCACTGTCTCCGTCCCTAGGTCTTGCCTGATGTCAGCTGGAGTGCCACACATGATGATCACTATAGATTGGGCAAAAACGGAGGTGAGAAGTACAGATAAGGAAAGGACATTTGCTTGCTCCCTGGTGCCTGAGTGGCAGGCAGTGTAGCAGTGCTGGACTAAGGCGCATTACCTGCATTATGCTGCGACTGTCTGCACAGGATATCTGAGGTATGGGGATATCTGAGCGAAAGTCAGCCGGTAGAAAGTGCCTCAGTGCCTATTCTATTTTATGTTTGACTGCACCAGAGCACCACCGTTATGTCACTCAAGTAAGCAGCAGCAGTTCTGATGCAATCCAGGCTACAGAATACGAAAGTTTATAAGTCATATGGAGTTCAGGTAATAGTTTAAATGGTTTACTTATGACCCTTGTGCTCCCTTGGCCTGCTGATACAAGGTTCTTAGTCTTTGCAGAAAATGAGGTATTACTCATCTATTTTTCAGGCTTACATGGATCACTTACAGAAGTGCCCTTTGATGGCACAAGTGAGAACCATTTATACATCAGAGCTGCAAACATGGGAATGGTAGAGAAATAAGCATTCTTGTAAGCTCTAAGGCCTTGATTAGGAGGAGTTGTGATTCCTGGATTTCTGAATCTTTCACAAAACAGAGTATGTAGGAGGATAATATTATATCTAGATGGGAGAATTCATCCCAGAAGGCCTCTGGAATAGGGATATTCCCCCATGTTTTATGGGGATAGGGAGAGGAATCTGAGAGGTTTGTGCCACCTTCTATTTGCATCCGTGTGAAATGATGTCTGTGCTTCACTATGGAAAGACCAATCCTAAAATGCAGCTAATAGTCTGATTTCCATGAAAAAGTAACTTACCTGCAGAGAAGAGTGCACCCTTAGCCCCTCCTTACCATTGCTTTTCCTTTTGGGATTTTTCACAAGTCTTCTAAACTGATCTTGTGTCCTCACAATGTCCTTGAACTTCAGTTTTTCAGAGAACTGTGTGACTCCAGCATCTAATGCATTCATGTACCTGGCAGAAGGGAGGGAGCACAGAGTAAAAAAATGGCTAACTCCTCACATGTGCGTTGTGTGATTTCTCCTAAATAAATCAAAATGCTAGACAGACAGACTGTCTACAGTACATGAGTGTTTGAAAAGCAGAATGGAGCATTTTTTTCTGCAGCAGTAACAGAGAAAATCAATATAGAGCATGAAAGCATTAAAACTGTTGAAAAGTCACCCAGGTGTATTTGAGCCAGATCACACAAAGGATGGGCTTAGAGAATATAATCATGCAATAAGACATTAACAGTTAAAAAAGAAAATCAGGATTGTGGGGAAGTTAGAGTAAGTGAGACTAATGGGAAACGGTGCCAGGAAGCTCTGCTGTAGAAGGCCCCACTTGTAATCTTAGAAGGAGTATCTGAAGATTCAAAGGAGTAAATGAGAGCTGCAGAAAGATCTCAGATAAAAAATACACGTACCTTGCGAGGAAAAGGAAGGGAAGGAAGGAGCAGAAGGAGTTATACTGAGTCATTTAAAACTTGAAGTGAAAAAATGAGAATGGTAAGAAACAACCAAGTGAGTAAAAGCCAGGTAAAAGATTAAACAAAAACAACCAACTCCTAAATCTTCTTGCCTAAACCTACTGAGACATTCTCTTTGAAGTAAAGTTAATACAGAGGGAAAAGGAAAAGGATTTTCTTTGCTTTCAGACTTTTGACTTAGCAACACTGAGATCCCTGTCCTATAATCTACAAAATATCTTTTGCTCTGTTTTCAAGAACTGAGTTGTTAATCATTAACTTACAGTTAATATAGTTGGAGACATAGCTTGCTGTTGCTATTACTGTGAGTATTCGTGTACTTTTATACATACATGGGGAAAACAATTGTCCCATGTAGTATAATTTATGTGTTAGCAAAAACAGATTTTTAAAGTTAGGCAGTTGAAAAAATTCAAGATGACAGTTTCCATTAAAGCAGAATGAGGTACATCTTACAGCTAAATTAGGATGAATAATGACAATCAAATGGGAAGAAACAGAAAATTAATTTTAAATTTTTTGTTAATTCAGCATTAAAGAAAAGGAGCTTTAACATTTCAGAAGTTATAAAGAAGGTCTGAAGCCAATAGATCTGTAAATTCTGCTTAAAATTCTGTAAAATCCTCGGGATATGAACTGGAAATAAAAATAATAGCTATCTTCTGTGAAGCTATCCAAGAGATGGAACACTTCCCCTATGACGACAGGCTGAGAGAGCTGTTCAGCCTGGAGAAGAGAAGGCTCCAGGGAGACCTGAGAGCAGCCTTTCCATATCTAAAAGGGGCTGGAAGAAAGAAAAGGACAAACTCTTTAGCAGGATCTGCTGTGATAGGACAAGGGGAAATGGTTTCAAAATAAAAGAGGGGAGATTCAGATTGGATATAAGAAAAAAGTTTATGTGTGGTGAGGCACTGGCACAGATTGCCTGGAGAGGTGGTAGATGCCCCATCCTTAGAGACATGCGAGGTCAGGCTGGAGGGGCTCTGAGCAGCTTGATTGAGCTGTGGGTGTCCCTGTTCATTGCAGGAGAGTTCGACCAGATGGCCTCTAAGGGTCCTTTCCAACTCAAAAGATTCTACGATTCTATGATTCCACATCCATATAACATCGGTAGGAGAAGCAAAAAAACTAAGTATAGCATAGCTGATGTTTTTTGTTTTGGTTTGTGTTTAAATTAACCAGTATTTTGGGAAAAAAAATAATTCAAAAGAGCACAGAGACATTCACATGAACTGAAAGGCAAGAGTCAAAAAAGGAAGAGTAAGTATAAGTGGCAGTATATGAAAGCATCTACTTGACTGAAACAGTGTTTGATATCTGGAAAGGAGAAAATCCAGCATTTTTCAAGAAACATCATAGGCTGATGCTTCAGGTCACAGCGTAAATACTGTCTCCTTTTCTTCAAAATTGGTGAGCCTATAGCTTCAACTCTGCAAACACTGGGGGTAATGCTGAACAGAGAAAGATCCAGTTTGAACTTTGAAATGTTTTGAAGTAATAACTGTGCACTCAGATTGAATCAATTAATGTGTACAGCTTGATAAGATCCCTGACCTAAAAAGGCATTTACAGAGACTATGATGGAGGATACTCTTGTGTCACAATATTTACATCAAGAATGGAGTAAACGGGTATTTGCAACAGGAACAACTTCTGTCCATAGGAAGAGAAAAGGTTTGAAAATACTTAAATATAGACAGTGTAATATTCTGATATGCAGTACAGCTGAGGGGTGTAATTCTTCTTTTAGTTCTCTCACTCCTTAATAGCAGAAAGGCACCTCCCAGTATGCAGGGCACATAGGACAGCTTATGGGAACCATGCCTGAGGATGGAGATGGAGCTTATTAGGTCAACAGCTGAGGCTGAAGTGGATCTGGATCTTACCAGAGGCACTGCTCCGAGTTGTCAGTCTTCTTGTAAAGGTAGACAGATTCCCAAGTGCTAGTTTTGAATGGCTGCTGGATTTCATTCCAAAAATAATAGAAGAAGTCATTCACTTTCCTGGCTGGGGTCAGAAGACGTGTTAGATTTTCTTTGTAGTCACAGGACAGTCCAAAACTCCCTACAGAGATCAGAGGCAGGCTCGGTATTGTTTCAACTCTGAGGGGAGAGACAAGAGGACACGTCTGAATGGATTGCTGTAGCACCAAGGCCGCTGCTACATGATTTCTATCTCAGCTCCCTCTCCTTGCATCCTGTGTTAGTTTAACCTGAAACAGGTGGTTCCTAAAGAACACAAGTAAATTCCAGTGCATTGGCACTGCAGAGACAGTTTTTGAATGGATCTGGGTGTCTTATCCCACTGTCTCCAATTCCCTGCACAGTGCACACACTCCTCATCCAGTCTCTTTGGATACCAGGCACCATATCTACCCTGTGACTCCAATGGTGGGACTCCAAGGGCTCTCATGCCCATCCAGTTCTGCTGCTGGGTCACCATCAAGGACAAGATGCTGTTGTCTGTCTCAGGAGCTGGTTTGTAAACAGCATTTGTTTTCAACAACCTACCCAACAGCTAGGAGATGATGGCATCTATATGCCATATTCTAGGGGCCAGGTGGAAAAACAAATTACAAAAAGGAGGCATAGAAGTTACTTTAAGGAAAACTCCAATTTATTGTGTCATCCAATTGACACAATAAAATACATCCTTCTGCAGGCTTTCAACTTTTTTTTTTTTTTTTTTGCCAACCTACATGTGGCAAGTTAATCTTTGGTACCTTGTAGACTGGTCACAAAATGTATTTTACAAATTGAGCTGCATGCTCAATATTAAGAAGCCCAACAGTCTTGGCAATGTTGTGATGTCAGTTTTGGATGAACAAAGGGATTTGGTCTTTTCTCTGATTTGCGATGAATGCTGGATGATTTTCTGCCCACCAATATAATTTTTAATCTGGTATGTATTTTATCTCTTAATCACGATTGTGCTGGAGGGTGAGGGTTTTGTTGCCGTCAAAACCATTTACTCCTACAAGTCAAAAGAAAAGTCTTCCAGTTTCACTATATTTTAGGAGCTGAGCAACAACATCAGTCAGAGAGACCAAATAATGATATCCTCTGCTAGCAGCAGATTTGTAAAGCAATGATATTTTTTGTCCAGAGACCAAGAGTTGGATAAAAGTATTTTATCCTAGATGCTGCAAATTATCAGACTACACTGAAAGTATTTTCATTCCCTTATTGTGAAGTATTTTTTGTTCATATGCTTGGTTTTTTTTATGACAGGGTATTATGCCTGCAAAAAAACATGCTCATCAGCACTGTTAGCATTATTATGACAAAATGTTATTTTCCAGTTTAAGTGCCACTTCACAAGCTACAGGTTTTAAAGCTGTCACAACAGAGACAGACGATGTAATGTCAAGGAGAGTGTTTCATAATGAAATGGACCTTCTTCTCTCTGACTTAAAGTGTTGTAAAGAGAATCACTTGTTCTGATTTGTAAATCTGTTGCACTGTGGGCAAATTCAGCTGCCTGATAGTATTCTTTGCATAAACTTCCACTACTCATACTTTTTACTGTATACTGTTGTAACTGTACCAGAGTCTGAGAAAAAGACTTTGGCATCATTTTGGGCAGCTCTATGTCCAGCAGACAGAAAAACAAAGAAAGTTAGGAGTCACAATGAATAAAATGGGGCACATTGAACAATATTTTATCGTGGTTTTGTACATAAGAATCTGTTATTTTTATTCTTCTATAAATCAATCACATTCTTTCACTGGAAATATTGGACTAACTTCTGGTCACCCCATCTGAAGAAAAGTATAGCACTGATAAAGCCTGAAGTAAAAGTACCCCAATCTTATCTGTACGTCTTAGTGAAACCACAAGGCTACCAAAGTTTAAAGCAGGGAGAATGATCCACATGGGTAAAGGTATTGATTTGTACTCACAACTGATGTGTGGTTTTTTTTAAAAGTTATGCTAAAGCTACACAGATTTAGCTCGTGTTTTCCAAATATCTGAGAATGAACATATTAATGTATACTGCAATACAGAATTACACAGATTTATATATAATACTATAGTAGAGACACTGGTTCTTCAGAAATGCTTTCACAGGCAGAAGAGTTAGGATGAAATTGGCTGTTCCCTATCTAAACACTCCTTACTGAGGAGGATTGGAGTTTTTTATCTTCTCATGCCACATCGAACTCAGGCTCCTCTCAGTAACTGAAAGCCCACTCAGAAGGACCCTCATTTCTGCAGTTCTTCAATGTCTAGTGCCTCAAGCTATCATCCCCCTTTCATTCTGTGGTTGTTGATAAGTCATGTCTTCTGAGCCCAATATCAATCCATCATCAGCAATTAGAAACACTTAGCTAATAGTAATGAGACTGCATCAATAGGGTCTTAGAAGGGATTTTCTTTTCCCCTCCAAACTTAAGTGGCTATGCACAACAGCCTTACTGCCTTGTCTGTTCACATCAAAGTACCCGATGTATCCCAAGCCCCACTGTCTCTGCTGGTTTGCTGTGCTCAAAACAACTTTGTTCATCACTTGATATCTTTAACAACATAATATTGCATGGAGAGGGTGGTACTTACGAGACCATTTGGTAGGTAGCATAAGTGCAAGCGGGTCCTATGACAGCACAGCCAAGAGTGCCATTTTCCTGCAAGAGATCAGAGAGAGTCTGTAGTGGGGACAGAGTGGTGGCATGGTGAGAAGGATAGGAGAGTGAAGAGAATTTTAAGATTTGGAAAGGAGTCCCAGAATTTACTCAGCAAAAGCAAGGACAGAATACAAAAGGAGACGTAGAAAGGTTAAAAGAACAAACCTAGAGTAAAGGAGGGAGGAGTCACGTGGAGCTACAAAATGGCAGAGTACAGAATAGTACTTGTAAGAGTATGACCTTAATGGAGACAGAGAGGGAGAGAGCAGGTTAGGATTAAAATATTGCAACTGCATACATGAAAGTACAGACCAAAGCAGTTTTGTGTGCCATGAGGGGACTTCTTAAGAAAGACTACAGCATGCAACCATACACTGTTAGATGTGAGAATTCACAGTTGATTGACAAAGCATCACAGTGTGGTGACAGTGATTAGACACAAGAAAGTCTGATGCAACACAGCTTCTTGAATCTCTTGCAAGGCACCAGTTCTAACCAAAACTTTTTCCAACATTTAGAGATTCACACATTTTCTCCCACACGACATATCTCATTTCCAGTGAGAAGCAAGCATGCAGTTCATCTTTGCCCTCTGGGCACAGTCACACGATATGCTTTTTTATCAGTGCCAGGCCCTCTGCCTGCCTGTTCCTAGCTCGCACTGATCCCTCCTTTGTGCTGGCACATACATTTCTGTAAGCTGATGGATCAGGGAACTGAACCAGCTGGAAATGGACATTCTTTTTTCCACTTGTGCTGTTGGAGCATTTGGGTAGTTTGTTGTTGTTGTAGTAGTTTGTTGGGTTTGTTGTTGTTATTTGTTTTTATTATTATTTGATTACTTCGGTTATGTGGCCCCACAAAGAGCTGTGCAGATATGACAGAAGGGATAACCTGAAGATGCAAAAAGTAGCTTGAAGCAGGTGGCTGCTTCATCTGGCACTGCTACCAAATGGCAGCCTCTAGGAAGCATTAATAAGGTCTCTGTGCTTAACTGCTTGTCTTCATGGAACCTATGGGAATGTCTTTGACAATTTCACCTACCTCTCAAGTTAGTTTGGAATTGAACAACAGGTTCAAAAATTAATACAGAAGGACAGACATAGAACCACAGATGCATGCATACTTACATGCATGTGCACAAACATATACAAAAGAAAGTCTTTTCTTAGGAAATTAACTGAGAGAAACCAGATACTCACAAAAATTTGCTTGATGAGCTCTACACCTTCACAGGTGCTGGTGCGACAGCCTTGTGAGACATATAGTGATGATCTGAAGTGGTGGAAGGAGGCATTGACTGTAACCTTTACTCCTGCAATGCAATGTAAAAGTGAACAGCCTGAAGAGCTGGAGATAATCACTAATACACCGTATTCCTCTTCTTCCAACACATGTGAGCTGTCTTGTGCAAAGGTGTCTGCTATCCTGTTCTACCAGGAAACTCACCTACCTGGATCCCACTATTTAGGATGAGATGAAGAATTTGCTCTGGTGTTGATTGCTGGGTGTGAGTACTTTCAGTACAAACTATTTTTAGTGTTGGTCTTTGTTAGAGACATCACTTTCCAACAAAATTTGACAAAAACTCTTCAACTAGAGGGCAGGATATGAATCGTTTCTTTGGAAACTTTGTCCCAAGGTACTCTAGACAGTGACGATGAGAGTGGCAGATTCTTCACATTTTTAGACATAATGTGATCAACAGATGGAGTCAAGAGGAAAATTATTCTCAGAGAGTAGAAGCTAATCTGGTCAGGAGAGGAAAGGGTCTCACTTTTCCCATCATAATCAATTATGAAATTGGATGAATGAGTTCTAAGTTTTCAAGCAAGGGCATCTCAGTTTCTTCACTAGCTGGATCACTGGTCTGAACTGATCCAGTTTAGCAATTTCCACATTCTCAATCCCAACTAAAAAGCATGCAGAAAGACTCTGCTCAGTTACTATAAAAGCAAATCTAGCTCTTCCTATCTGTAGAGCACTTCTTTTCTCACAGAGAGAGACCATTATTTCTGTAAGATCTATATAAGTTGAACAGAGAACCAAAGAGCCTGTCTGAAAAGCAGTTTGATGAAGGTCAGATGAGTAGAAAAAAAGTGGCAAAAAGTGAGAAGAAACCACAGTGGGAGAGGGATCACCAACACCCATTGCCTTACCTTCTGTCTCTAATTCATTTTGAATTGTTGACAAGGCTTCCTCCACAGCTGATGTCAAATTTTCAGAAGTTGATGGGAAGTCCGAGTCAGGCATGAGCATCACATTGATCATGTAATTGTTGTTGTTACACCTACTTGAACCAACTTGCTGCAATAGCTGCAGAGAGAGGAATAAAAGCCAAAGGGCCAGACCCAACATCCGTTGCTTCATTATTGTTCAATTTAGATCCATAGTGTGTGTTCTCTCTTTTCTTTTCCTCTTCAAGTCCTCCTCCTTCTTCCAGATACCCTACATAGACTTTATTTCAGGCAAGTGCAAAAAAAGATTTCTGCACTGCAGATTCAAGGACAGGCTGTACAATCCTTCTCAGGCACTTCCCTGTCCCCTTTCCTTCCTTCACTTCTGCCCATCCCTCTGGTGTCCTAGGTGGCACTTTGGTTTGTGAAAAACTAACAACAGCAAAACTCAGGAAAGGAGAGAGGCTAAAGGTTGATGTGAATGTTTGCTTATGGAAAGGCTGAAGCTGTAAAACTGAAGCATTACCTGAAACCTTGCCTGATAAGGGCACTAACATTTCATCATGGTAATGAGCTGAGAGAACTAAGGGGAGGGAACAAATGGACTGTAAAAAAGACTCTTTAAAATGGAAATAAAATAAAAGGTACATTAAAACCTAAAGGAAAACAGTTGATTACTTCGTGTTTGTATTGCCCAGCATCTCTAGTTATGTTGCTATACCATCTTTGCTGGCTGGGCTCATAAATCAAGGGTATATTTTCTCCTGTGATAAGCTATCAATTTCATTCCTATAGCTTTTACCATCAGAGCACTTTTATTGTTGGCAGAAATGTCTGCTTTGCAGTCCTCCAGACTGAAGCCTTCATTTCCATTAATAGAGTAGACTCAGCACAAAGCTTGTCCATTAGTACTCACGGAGCATTGCACACCAGAGTGCCCAAGGTCTGCTCCCAGGCAGCACAGGCTCATCTGAGACCTGTGGGACCAAAATCCATATTATAAATGGCATCACTAAAAGGCACCCGCTAAGGAACACTGGGGCAATTTTCAAGAGTACATCTCTTAAGATTTCCTAAGCATTCATACTGAGAAAGGTACATAGAATGAAGGGGAGGCAAAGGAATAAATGCTACAAGCCTCATGGGTGGGGCTGTGCACAGAAGAGAAGTCCAAGATAAAAGGAATCAACAGGCAAATTTAAATAAAGTACTGAGTGTGATTGGTGCGAATTTGGGCTCTTTGTTCACACCTACAGCAGTTTCTGCTTTTCTGAAATCTGAGGCTGTCAGATAGTTTATCAGTTTACTTGTCTACTTTTATTACTTTCCTGATAATTTTAACACACACACACACACACAACAAAAAAAAAAAAAAAAAAAAAAAAAAAAGGAAAGGAAAATAATCACCATTGCTTTTGATACAAAACAACAGAGCTGTAACTCCATGGTTTCTTTCCAAGCCTGTTTTTAAAAGGTGATGAATACACTTCAAATGTATTTCCATTGACTTTCTACACAATCATTTTTCTAACAGCAAATTACTGCTGCATGAATGTTTCTTACACCTAACAACAGGGGAAACCACGAAACATCATTTAAGAGTAGACCTCAAACACCTCAGCGTGTCTAATCTAGCATTTCTAATACAGTAATTCTGTATTATTATTCACGTAAAGATCTGGACTATATGTGAATAGAGTCACATAGTGAGAATAGAATATAGCTGTTCATGTTGAGACCATCTGCTCACCACTGGCCCATTTTATAGGTATTTGCAAAGTGCCTGAAGCTTAACCCACATAAGTCAATAGAAGTTTTGTCATTAACTTCAGCAGAACAAGATCACTGCATTTTTATACTCTTCTTCATCTATCTGAGAGAAACAGCTAACTCATGTAGTTAATGCAAGTAGAACTGAGAATTTGTATTGCTGGTCACCCAGTAAGTATGTAATAACAATGAGGTTTCCCTAGCTATGTATCTAGTCATGTATTTGTTCAGTTGTTATACCAGCTTTAAAATGTTCTTTAAACCAACAGGTAAAATCAGCTATAACCTTAGAACAGCATCACTTTTTATGCTTTCTTTTGCTCCTTGCCTTCACGGTGCCATAGGGAGTCCCAGCCAGAAGTTAAATGAACTGTTAACTTCTAAGTTTCTTAATTGCTCAGTGTGTGTGCGTACCAAGTCTCAGTACCAAGTCCCATCATGTGAGGATGCCTTCATTTTCAGGTGGCGTGAAGCACAAGGGAGTGCTGCAGGGGAGTGCAGCTGGGGTGAGGCATGTGCTCCTCAGCACACAGCTGAACACCACGCTTTCTCCTGTTACGTGATCCCAACGTACTTGGCAGACTGATCGATAGCATCTGGTTCATGGGGTAAAAAAAGACAAAGAAAAGGCACTGTGCTGTAAACATGAGAGTTTCCGATACTGTAGATCATGAGAGCGGACAGAGAACAAATAGACAGCTGAGTCTTATATGTAAAGCACAAAGTTTGATGGGGCTGCCACAAATAAAAGCAAAATCTTCTGTACTTCGGTGTTAGTTGTTGCCTGTGCCTGAGGGATCTTTGGTCCCAGGGAATAAGGGGGAAAGATGACCTCTCCTGACACCCCCCACGTTAATCCGGAAAATGTATACTAAAAACTTCATTGAAGCACATCTTCTAGTACTACTACTTCTCTCTTAGAAGATTCAAGGCTTAATCAGTTTCTAAGGAATAAAGTACTAAGTAACTGCATCTGACTTCCCTGATGAATTATACCATTATTCTGTGGCATCTAGGCATCAACTATTGTTACTATCTTGTCAGAAAGGTGAAAACCACTCTGGCATTAAGTATGTTTACTTTGTGCAAGTACCTGTACAATAAGTCAGTTGTTATGTGTGCATCAGTTTGAGCACCTCATCTTTGTAATCCTAGCATTATTAACGGGTGATGGAGGTCTCCTCTTGGAATGGCTGAATACAAACCCTGAAGCTTATCGTGTACTCTGTCTTCAGAAGCACAAGGACAATTAACATTCAATAGCAAGGTCCTGTATTTATTTGTCTGAATAAATAAATAAGCATAATATATAATAAATAAATACTATTCAGCCTCTCACCAATAACAATAGTACCCATGCACATATTGCATAATTACAAAACATCCTGACAGATCTGTGTGGGTGATAGACCAGAAATACCAGCTCAAATTAACTCTACAAAGAACTATATCATGGAACTTAGTGAAAAGTGATTTTTGGTTCCTGATTCTATGGCGCTTTGTTCTGACCTCTGTTTCATTGGATAATAAACAACCAGACTAGATTAAACAGTGTGTATTTGAAACAGATAATCAGTATAGACTTCCTGATTGAAATCTATTCTCAATCTTCTGGAATGCTCAAAGATACTCAGGAATAGAAATTGGAAGAGCAAAAATATCGACAAATTTGTTCCATGAGCTCCCTCAACCTTTGTAAGATTACTCTCTGTGCAGTAGTTTTCTAGTCCTTTTTCAGTGGTTGATGTGATAGACTTTTCATTGTTTAAATAGCGTCTATTCTGTACAAAGTACAAGAGTACTGAAGAATGGCAATGGCAGTCCAGCCAGGGTACCCTCGAGTCCCTTTCTCTAGTGAGTTCATACAGTAGAAGTGCAATTTTATTCAGAATGCATAACTCTGATACCTTTGCCAAGTTTATTTTTTGGACCTTTTCTCTGGCATGTAAGCTAATTTATTTTTTGCTTCATTATAAATCATTATTTCCACTTGATGACTCAGAGAAGAGAAAATAAAAGATACGGAATGGAAATCTCAGAAAACTCAAAAGAAACAAAAGGCTACATGAAAGTATCAGCTGCCACCAGGCAGTCAAACTATTACTGCAGAAGCTGGCACCAATAGTTCTAGCAAGACCAAAGATAAAGTAGGCAGATTGTCAGCTCGTCTTCCTGCTTTTTTCTCACCCCAAGGACAACCAACACAGCATTTTTCAACCAACTATTTTGTGAAGAAACATGCATTGTGGTACAATTGTGTTTTTTCGCAGAATAAAATATCTTGGCAGTGTCCTTTAAAATTGATTTTTTTAAAACTTTGCTGCAATTATTTATAATCTTAGAGTCACTTCATTATGATTGTTATGATCATTTTCTGCCCACTATTACCAATCTAAACTATTTTGATTGTCTGTGGCCTTAGCAGCTTTTAGCCTCTCTTTAAAAAGATTTAGAAGACCGTGTTGAAGAAAATAGAAATGTTTCTTTTTTTTTTTTCAGTTTTGTTAGAAGTTCAAATAAGAAAAAGCGATCAGAGACAAAAAAGAAAACAAAACAGAACCATCTGTGTTTATTTAATATCAGTATGCCACAAGTCTAGTCTGCCTAGTAGAAGGATACCATCTTTAACTTTAAAGGTTACAGAGAATACCCAGGTCTTTTTTTTTCTATCTATCTTTCAAACAGTCGTTGTCAATTTTTCTACTACCCAGATTTCAAACAAAGTAATGTAAATGATGAGAAACACAGCTGTAGGGCAGCTCTATTGACTTATTGGAACGATTCGTTTTTTCTCATTGTCTACAAAGAGAAAAACATTGTCTACAAAAAAAAAACCAAAAAAACAGAAATATTACTCTGTGGGACTGAAGCTATCTCCTGATAAACAGCAAATATGTGGGTCACATGTTACGTTATCCTGATAAATCAGCATGATCGTGATCTAGAACAAACCCTGATAAAGTAGAAGTCCTCATTATATTGCCATTTCCATGGTTTATCACAAGCTTATCACTCTGTCCTTGGAGTTCATAGCTGCTGCTATAGATTAGAGTGCAATTACACTCCAGCTGCAAAGCACCGCTGTTCTTGTCAGAAATTAACAAACCGGGTAGGGGAAATCTACAGACAAGGATAACAACAGTTGTAAGTGGCATTACGGGACTTTGGGTGGTGGCCCCATTTTCCCATTGTTCTGTGTTGTCGCATACCAGAATATGAAGCTAAATGTGTATGTGATCATAAACATGTAGCTCAATGAAGAAAGGTTCTTCCTTTTAACCCTTTCCCAATTCATACAGTTTGAAATGAATATTATTCAGCCATCTGGCTTGTATACCAGTTAAACAAATAGTAAGAATTCTTCCCTCTCAACTTCTGGTTTTATACTATTTCTCTAAAGAACTGACCATCTCCTTAGGGTGAGTACAAGGCCCAACTGAATCAGTCTTTTGTAGCTTCAAATCTGAATTATTCCAATCAATAGCAAGGGAGAAGAGAAATTAGATCTTGTGCAGAGATACAGCTGCAGCTGGGGTTAACTCAAGCAAACAGCCTCTGTTTTGATATTCAGTTATGGTATTGGGCATTCCTACCAGAGGAAAATGTTCTGTGATATCAGCTAATGTAAGACATCAAACACAGAGAAAACATGTCTTTATTTAAGAGTAGAAAACAAAGGATCTCTGCCGA
Source organism: Gallus gallus (assembly GCF_016699485.2). NCBI lineage: Eukaryota > Metazoa > Chordata > Aves > Galliformes > Phasianidae > Gallus > Gallus gallus. Next base: position 49,034,456 of record NC_052532.1, read on the forward strand.
CACAATCAAAGACCAAACCCTGTCAGATAAAGACAGGCTGAGGGAATTTCCTACTACCCATAAAAGAATTAGCAGGCGCTCCTCGTGAAAAGTTAAACTTGACAGTGGACCTGAGCCTATGATAGTAAAAAAAAAACATTGGTAGATGGCACATGGAGAGCTATTCAGTATTTACTGCAGTTGCAGGGGTAGTAAGTTAATAAGGTGAATGGTTATTCCATGTGAAGTTAAAATATATATATATATGTATTAAGTCTAAAAAACTGTTTCAGAGAGGCTTCGGGCTCCTACCCTGTAGTCAGGGTGCTGGTTAGGGATTACAGTGTCTTTGATATAGGATATAAGGTCTCATCAGCTAACTCTAGCATAATGGAGGGTCATGAGCGACACAGAGATGACAGCTTGGTGAGGAAGGCAAGTACAAGAACATCAATGCAGCTACAGGCAGATCTTGGCATCAGGGCTTCTGCCTGGGACCATTTTACTTCGCTAGCTGAAGCCTCAAAAGTGCAGCAATGAGATGGAGGACAGATTTAAAATCTACAGTTCAGTAGAGTCAACCAATTTTCTAATATCCTAATATTCACCGCAGCAGAGTAGGCAGCCAAATGGAACCACAGAGCTGACCCTCAATGGAGAACTTTGTTTCCAGAGTCACAGGACATAGTTTGATATAAGAGTTAGACACTGTTTCAGACTCAGCAGGATACAGCTCTGTCAAGTGACAAATGGAAGCTATCTGTAAAGTGCAAATATCTGTCATGTTTTACCTTACAAAGGTAAGAGGATCACATAATAATTTGTGTCTTGGACATTTACTTCAGTCTCCTTAGGTCCTTTTTTTATTAAATGTTAACCAGGTCTACACTGTGTGATGGGATGCAGTTATAAGATTTTCAGTATAGTGCATGCTTACAAATCCATTTGGCAGTGGAATGCTGTGCAGATATTTCAGCCCAAGTCCTGGACCAGTACAACTGCATTCTCCAGTCCATAGCAATTGCAATGACATGGCTTTCTGACTCAGGTAAGTTTATGTGGGTCCAGCTAAGCATGCACTGCATTTTCAGCTCTGAGACTGTCTTGTAGGAGCAGTTGGGATTTGCACAATTTGCTGGTTGTCTTGCCTCCCGTCCCTGTACTCTACGTATATAAACTTCCAAAACTGCTGATGCTGAAATCCAATACAAGAGCAGCTTGAAGTTACATTTACTAACTTGACTGAATCTTAATGATGTGCTGCAAGTTTCAGGAAGTTTCTGAAGCTGCAGTTCCCACAAAGCCACACTTTGTTGTTCAGGGTCTTTGTTTCACAAGACTATTGTTTGCTGCCTTGAGGTGGACAATAGTGGCTTGAAAAGAGTATTAAATGAATACATGATCTGTCACCTCTCTGCAGACTGGTCTTAGACTGAAACTTAGATGTTTCACCTTCTCTCATCATGGTCTAAACAGTCTACACAGGGCAGATTAAGGTTCAGATGTTGCTGACTCCATTAAAAAAAAAAAAAAAGCAAATATTCTTCAAGATCTTTGCTTTATGGGAATCATTTCCCATTTACTCATCTCAAGGGATTGCCTTTGTAGCTTTAGCAGGAGAATAATTCATTTCTTTCACTTCTGCAAATCACTTCTGAGAGGCTGTCAGATGCATTTTCAGTGGTACAAGAGGCAGAACATTGTGACACATCATTATTGAAAAACCATGATTTTAGCTAGATGTTGTGGAAACTGAAACATGTGATTGTTGCTAGTGAAAAGATCATTTTACAACCTCTTGCTTTGTTTATATGATGACTTTTCCCCATTTCTTGTCTTTCCTTTCTGTCCATTTTAGCTTTCCTTCCCTCCTTCCCCTTCTTTCCTTAAACCACACTTTCTACTCTCTGAATTTCTTTTATTTAAAGTCATTACAGTCTCTCATGCTTATCTTGGTGTTTAGTCACAGGTGTATGACTTCCCTTTTGCTGCTGTCAGTATAGGCCAATTCCTTCTCAGCAGTTTTGTGTGGGAATAAACATGATCATTAATCATCCTACAGCTCATAGTCTCCAAGATAATGTCACTAGCTAATAGAATGGTGATGGTAAGAACGGCAGCAGTTTTCCAGCATTATTAATAGAGTAGCTGAACTTCTCAACTTAGCTTTAAAATTATGAAGTGTCATTTTGGTATTTCATATGAGGATAAGATCATAACATCTCTACCCACTTTGATATGCATCTTCACAGTAATACCTACACCAGACTTTCTAGAAAGATGTAGGTCAGTTTGGTGCTGGTGAGAATACAGGATTAAATTACATCAGTCCTCCTCCACAATTTAGCATACACTAGATTTAAATAGAGACTTTTAAGACTTTTACTTGAACAGGTTTTAGACCACTCCTAAATGCAGAGAGCCCACACCAAATGTCACAGTGCCAAATTCTAGCATTTCACTCCCTACTTCTGTTGCTCACACATTATGTACAGATAGCATCTCAACTCAAAGTTAGGAGATAACTTGATTTTTATGTGTTCAACCCACAGCCTACCTGTTGAGATGTGCAGTTCAAACCGGGAATCCTTCTGACATCAAAGTTTCTTACTTTGATTGACAGCCAGGTATGATTAGACTGGAAAATCAACAGTGATTGAGCTATCATGTTTCCCTATACACTTCATTGTGTAAGTCAGCAAGGCTGGACATGAAATCACAACCAAAGTCACCAATCCATCCTTTAGTACTGCACAGACCTCACACATGAGGGAGTGATCTGACAGAGTCACAGCTTCGCCTGCCGAGAACGCTCCAGAAAAACTCTGTTTGAGTCATGCAGAAGCAGCTAAGAAGGTTCTGTACTATTAAATGTAACCCACAGTTCTGCTTCATGTATAAATATCTCCACTTTTCTAACTGAAAACCAGACCATTATGTTCAGTTAGTTAGAAAAATTTTTACCTTCTAATGTTGCAGGTAAGTTGAAGCTCAGCTGGAGCTCACCAGTATGGAATATGCTATTTTTTTGAGGCAACAAAAGTAAACAAGGTGCGTGTGTAGGCTAAGAACTGCCTCAACTAAAGCACAATCAAGGTCAGAAGGTCTCCCATCTGATTTTGCATTTCACATAAAATTCTTTCTGCAGTCACATTTCTGTTTCTTCTGTTTCTTTAATCAGTTTTCTTTGGCATTTGTATGCTAAAAAAACCTTAAAACCTTAAATCTCAGTTTTTCCTGGCTCTCTGTACAGAGTCAGAATATTCCATGGCAGTACTGAAAAGTGCTGTGAGGTATTTACAAAAGTTATTATTTTCTTTCAGTTAGAAATGAAGCAATTCTGAGGCACCGCTTCAGATCTGAGAGGAAGAAGGAATCTTACAGCATCCCTGTCAATCTAGATGGTTTTCGTGATTTAGTAGGGTTTTGATAAGGAGGCTTTTACAACTGCTAAGCTTTCTGGCCTGCAGAACAATTTTTTTTTTTTTGTTAGATAATAGAAAATCCTACACAACTGATAAGAGCACGGATACGTGTATTGTATTACTTTGTATATAAAAACTGAACGACGTTAAAAAAAAGACTTAAAATCCAATCTCTGAGAAGGCAAATAATTTTGTAGCTATTTATAGAAAATGAATTTTCTCCTAACAAATGTAATAGCTTACTTAATTAAAAAAAGAAAGAAAGAAACAAAGAAGGAAAAAACTGGTAAAGGAGGCCAAATCACTGGCACACGCTCCTTATCACTTTGATTGACTAACTTGAAATTAATTGCTTGCAGATAAATCCTCTATGGGAGTGTAGATTACTTCCCTTTCTTTATGGCCTATTGTATGAAAGCACATTCATAAGCAAGGCGCATTGTCACAGTTCTGTTGTGCTCCCACGGTTCCTGGTTGCAGTGTAACCTCTCGGGGACACCTGCAAACACTCTGTGCTGTTCCAGGGCCAAGCTGGCTTGAAGTGACCAGGAGAATGTGAACATGGGTTCCATCCTCTGAGGAACTGAGCAGTTTATTCTTTATTGCTGAATAATGCTACAAACAGGTCTGTTTATTTGTAGCAAAATAAACAAACAGCAGCAAAAGCCCTCTCTCTATCTGATGGAATGCAAAATATTTTTTATTCTTGAGGAAGCAGAAATGCCAAGAGTACAGGTGCTTCATTAAATCTCCCCATGGACAGGTGTTTTCAGGGTAGCTGTCAACATTACTGTAATGTATTGCTTCTCTTTACTGGAATTGCTAGTGGTGCAATTAAGACAGCATAAAAATTAATGTTTTGGAAATTCTGTTGTGTGGAGTTCCTCTCTAAGTAGAAGGGATTTGTTCTGTTTGCAGCAAAGCGCAGTGCCAGAGATGCTACAAGAAACAAGGTCACAACTGTACTTGAAAATTACCCTGGATTTGCCAAAGGGATCAGCTATGGTATGCTGTTAAAATGTACACAACGTGCTTATCTAACATTTAGTATTATACTCTCCATGTTTGTAATTAGAGCAATATAGATGGAGTGGGTATGTTTACCAGGAAACTATAAACACCTACACAGTATCATCTGCTGACTATGCAGCATCCTAACAGCAGTACGCTACAAGCAGCACTCCAGCAAAGAGTGATTACTGACTGGAGGACATGAACAGTCCTTCTGGGTGAATCCAAAGCTCCATCTATGCTGATGTCCCACCTTGGGACCTCCTGCTCAGTGTCTCCCTGACTGGTGAAGATGATCAGATGGGAGGATTTTATCAACAGAGAAGTCTTTTTTTCTGATTATTTCATCCTTTCCTATCTACATAGGTCGCTTCGAAAGTAAGGCCTTCTATTTATTTTCATAGAAACTACAACAGATATAAAGAGCACAATGACACTATTTGATAGAGCAAATTCGCAGCTACAGTGCTATTTTTCAACATAGTCACTGCCACAGAATCATAAATTCTTAAGGTTGGATAAGAACTCATCATCAAGTTCAATTATCTACCTATCCCCACCATGCCCACTAAACCACATCCACATGGTTCTGGAACACCTTCAGGGACAGTGATTCCACCACCTCCCTGGGAAATGCATCATCACTCTTTCTCACAACAATTTTTCCTAATATCCAACCTAAACCTCCCCTGGTGCAACTTTAAGTCATTACCTCTTGTCCTATTGATAGTTACCTGGGAGAATAGGCCAACCCCACCTTGTTACAACCCCATTGCACGTCACTGTAGGGAGTGATAAGGTCTCCCCTGAGCCTCCTCTTCTCCAGACTGAACAACCCCAGTTCCCTCAGCCGCTCCTTTCAAGACTTGTGCTCCAGACCCTTCAGCAGCTTTGAAGCCCTTCTTTGGACAGCTGCTGATAGGATGCTTCATCTGTCCCTTCATCCTGGCTAGAAGGTCTATAACAGACTTCCACCAGGATGTTGGCTTTGTTGGCCTTCCTTCTGATCCTTACCCATAAGGACTCAATATTATCACCCCCAGCACTGAGCTCTACAACATCAAAACACATAGAGAGTCATCCCACCATCCCTCCTTCCTTGCCTATATCTCCTAAAGAGCTTATAGCCATCCATTGCAGCACTCCAGTCATGAGAATCTTTTCAGTGATGACGACTAAGTCATAGTACTCCCGTCACACCATGGCTTCGAGCTCCTCCTGTTTGTTGCCCACGCTGCATGCATTAGTGTAAGTGCACCATTATCAATGCATTGAACAAGAACCTGTATGCTGTGCTCATAAAAATCTGCATGCCCATTCAAATTTGGCTTGTCTTTCATATTGCTCTTGTCACTGCTGAAATGCACCACTCACTGCCTCGCTGTGCTCACATCCACTGTTTGGTCTCCATAAATGTTCAGCGTGCATTGATAAATATCAGTAAGTGCCATTTTTTTTTCTGTGTGGAGGAATTCGGTAACACACCTTTGCTTCATGTCAGACTCCGTCATCACATGGCAACAAAATGTAATGGAATATTGGTGAGAAGGTTCAGCCTCTACTGCCATACTATGATCATTCACCTCTGATGTCGTGGGTCGGCATAATAAAATAGGAAGCGTTACTTTTGGACCAGCCCTCATACAAGCACCACAGAGAAGCAGACATCAGCCTCTTGCACCACCATCGGGGAAAAGTTCATCAGCACAAAACCAAAGAAGCACAGAAGAACCACTGAACAACTCCAATAACTCCACCACCTTAACTTTAGCTCCTCGCAGGCTGCTGTAGGAGAGTCATCAGCCCATCAAGTCCATGGGAGAAGCTCTCTGGAGCACCTACAACTACAAGCATATGAAACTCATCATGGGATGTCATGGAAGAACGTGTGAGGACCACAGGCATGCCCAACCCATGGGCTACATGTGGGCATGCACCTATTGCTCAGCAGCAAGGAAACAGCATCACACCATCTCTAAATGCGGCCCAAGGCAACTCTTCTTCACTCAGTGTGGCCCAGGTGAGCCAAAAGGTTGGACACGCAGCATTGTGGGATGTTGTGGAGAAGGACCAGAGGTGGGGAAAAGGTAGGGATCAAAGTGGTTTGGTGAGAAACCAATATGGGAACCAGAAGGCCTGTACACTTCTCTGGCTGTGTCCTGCACCTCATCAGTGTGTGCCCGGGGAGGTCGGAGCGGGGAGCGCCAAGCCTGGGGAGTTGGACAACCAAAAGACGTTGCGGGAGAGACGCCCCCCGCGCGAGCTGACTGCAGCCCACGGGAGCTCAGCGGAGCCAAAGGCCAGCCCTTCCGGGGGACGGCGCCCGTCTCTGCGCGGTGCCTATTGGCCGCATCGCTGGGCTCCGCGCCTTCTTCCGCCGTCCCACGGTTACCGCGGCAACGGCGCCATCGGCGGCGCGGGGAGCGCGGGCCCGGCGGCAGGATGGTGAGAGGGGCCGGGCGGGGGGCGCGGGCCGGGCGGGCGCTCCTTCCCAGCTCCCTCCCGCTCCGAGTGGGGCGGCCCCGCTCCGGGGCCCCGCTCTGAGCCTGCTCCGCTCTGCTCTCTGCCCAGATGCTCTCCCGGGCCAAGCCGGCTGTGGGGAGCACCCCGCCGCAGGGGGACAGGCGGAGGAAGAAAGGGAAGAAGGTGCCACAGCTGGAGGAGCTGCTGGCCGGGAGGGACTTCACCGGCGCCATCGCCTTGCTGGAGGTAACGGGCGCGGGCCGGGGCCTGCTGCTTCCCTGGGAACCGAGAGCGGCTGCACCCAGCGGCATCCACAGCCGTCGGACTGCCCGCGGTATTAATGGGCCTGGTGTTGCTTTACTGGTGTTTATAAACTGTGTCTGATTGCTGACAGCGGTCTCACATTCCCTCTTCCCTCCGAAGTTTCAGCGGCACGCGGGTGAGCAGCAGGAGGATGCTGACCTCTGGATCGGGTACTGTGCCTTCCATCTGGGTGACTACAAGAGAGCTCTGGAGGTGAGATGGGGAACTGGGACTCTGCCCCAGGGATGGCAACAGCGGGAAGGCGTTCTGTGGTAGGGAACACTTCTGCCAGCCAGCCCAATTATAGATGTGATAATCACTGAATCATTAAGGTTGGAAAAGACCACTAAGATCATCCAGTCCAACCATCAGCCCATCCCCACCATGCCCACTGACCATGTCTTCATTGCCACATCCACCTTTTCCTTGAACACCTCCAGGGATGGTGACCCCACCACCTCCCTGGGCAGCCTCTGCCACTGCAGCACTGCTTTTCCTGAGAAGAAATTGTTCCTGATAGTAAGATGAATGGTGTGGAAGGCAGTGTGGATTGAAGAAGAGGTGTTTGCCCAAGAAAACAGATGTTTTGTGGTTACTTACTATTTGATTTAACACTAGGATCAGTAAACTGATTTGCCCCTTTTAATGTCATACTTCATGTTCTCAGTTTTTCCATTCCATTCTTGCAGTTAACTTTCCACAGTTTTGTTTTCTAGATTTAATTATGCTGTAGTCTTCATTGTGTTCCTAATACATAATATGCGTGCTTTTTGACTGTCTTTAGAGGTTGATGGCCCTGACCGTTTAATGAACTTTATTATTTTTCTGTGTGTTCTCTTATGTTAGATAATTCCATGCAATAAGACATTCTCCAAACGTTTTAAGTCACTAAGAGGCACGTTGATTATTCAAGTATGCCTAAGTTATCAATATTTGCACCATACAGTGCTGTTGCGTCGCTTTTTGTGTATGACTCCATATGTAAGTCTTTCTCTTGTGTCCATTTATGTCTCCTGCAAAACTCATTTTGTTGACTATCAGTTTATCGCCAGTATCACTGGATTTCCTTTCTCAGTTGTGCTAACATATTTATCTATAGAAATCTGAACAAGATGTTGTTGCCTACTTTGCTGTGTACTTCCGAGGGATAGAGTCACTGTGCACTCCTGAACACAGAGTAATGTGGAGACTTGTTTGGTGATACTCACAAGGCTGCGTGTAAGCAAGTGAAGATTTGGAAATAACTCAGTCTGCCTGAGTAGTGATTTTTCCATTGCTGCATTCCTACTGATGTGAATTGCTGGATCCTTACAATGCTGTATTACACCATTTAAGGCTTATTAGTTTTGGTCCATATCAGCTGGGGGAGAGCTCCATCACAACTTGCTATGAAGTGCAGTTGTCATCTGAGAATACATTTCAGCCTTTTAACTTGCCTACTCTGGGAGAAATTATCTTTTTTAAAAAGTATATATGAGGTCTACTCTGAAAGTAATGCCTTCTATTTTATTATGTTGGCCCATGATGTTAGATGCAGATGTTTGTGGTATAGCAGTAGAGGTTGAACATTCCTGCCACTATTCCCTTAGATTTTGTCACTGTGAGATGGATGGCAGCATAGAGGTAGACTAACAAAATGATGTCTGGCATGGAAGTGCTTATGAAGAAAAGGCATGTCACTGAATTCCTCCATGCAGAAAAAATGGCACCCATTGACATTCACTGATGCCTGCTGAACATTTATGGAGACCAAACTGTGGATGTGAGCACAGCGAGGCAGTGGGTGGTGCAGCAGTGGCAACTGTGACATGAAAGACAAGACATGTTCCAGATGACCACACACAGATCTCACACCACAAAATGAATAGCATCTCGATCAGCTCATCCAGGTGAATCAGCAGATCATGACCAGGGCACTGTGTACGGAGCTGAATATCAACTTCAGTGTGTTGGAAACAATGGTGGCAATGCTGGAATACCAGAAAGTTTCTTCCAGGTGGGTTCCATGAATGCTTGTACAGGAAGAGAAAAAAACACCACGTGCAAGTTTGTCAGAACCTATTGAACCAATACGAGGCTGTTGGTGACAGTTTCCTGGATCACATCATCACTGGTGATGAGACACAGTGTTACCACTGTGAGCCAGAGTCAAAACAGTCCATGGAGTGGTGACATGTGAATTCCCCATCAAACAGGAAGTTCCGAGACGCAGCCCGCACTGTGCACTGTGATGTGCACTGTCTTTTGGGATAGGAAAGAGGTGGTCCTTCTGAATTTCCTGGAACTCGAACAAACCATCAATTCTGAAAGCTACACTGCAATGCTGACTAAGCTGAAGGCTTGAACTTAGAGTCAGGACAGAGAGGAAGACAAACTTTCTCTTGCAAAACAGTAATGCTGGGCCCCATACCAGTTTGAAGACCATGGAGCACTGTCGTGGTTTTATGATTTTTTGTAATTGATATTTCACATCATAACATCATGTAGTGTGCTGGGAGTTAAAGAGTTAATGCTGCAGTTCCACAGATTGTCAGTAGTTCTGGGAGCCTAGTCCCAGAAGAGAAGAATGAACTACAGCTCCCAGAAGGCTTCATTATTCTGTTTCAATTTTCTGTTCAGAGGGAAAGATAAAACTGCCTGGAAGTCACAGGGCTGTCTCTTTCTGCTTGTCTCTGCTGTGTGTGCTCCCTAGCTGTCTCACCTACAGCATTAGAGTAAGGCCTTCAGTTTTTGGACACACTCTGACATTTATTTGATTTATTAGCTTCAGCTCCAATTATATTGTATTGTGTTATCTCAAATTCATATTTATTTTGCTATCATATCTAGTAAATTAGCTTTCTCCCTTAGCTCACTGCTGCTGTTTTTCCTTCTCTGGGCCCATCTCTCTGTCTTCTCCATTCCCTCTTTCCTGGGGCATGGATCTATGGGTCCCTCTGCCCCATTAGTCACAGAACTAGGCTAAACTGGGCTGGACTGCCAGATTTGGCTGGACTGTCCACCCACACCTACTCATTAGTTGGGATTTGGCTCCTTCTGACTTCTGTCTGTTCAGGATGTTGCAAGATGGACTGCGTGGACAACCTTTTCCTAGCAATGATGCCGCCATAACATCTGTGAAACAGTGGGTCGCCTCTACTGATGCAGATTTTATGAGCACAGCATGCAGGTTCTTGTTCATTGCTGGCAAAAATGCATATCCAGTGGTGGGGGCCTGTTTTGAAAAGCAGCATTATGTATCAGAAAATTTGCTCTATCAAGTAGTGTTACTGTGCTCTTTGTATCTCTTGTAGTTTCCATGGAAATAAATAGTAGGCGTTACTTTCAGAGCAACCTATGTAAATTGAAATATTAGCAAAAGAAAATAACCACGCAGAAATTGATCATAGAATAATCACAGTATTTTGACTTCTAGGTAAAATTAGGTGTTTAACTATAGCAATACACGGTCGTGTGCACAGAACTTATGTGAGGTAGAAACAGAATTTCTCAGGCCTCCAAGTAAGTTGAAAAGACACGTTCCCCTTGAGTAAAGGTTAAACAACAGACATCTGCTGGGAGAAGTTAGAGCTGTTCAGTGTCAGCAGGTTGACAATACACATCGCACAAAGTGGAGAACAGCAGTTTAGAACACAATGGTAACTTCATATTCACGTTTAGAGGTGTGTCATTGAAAGATTATGAATGTAACAATCAGTAGCTTTACTAAATTTATATCCGGATGTTAAGGTGTTCATAAGGAGTGAAAGTTTAAAAAGAAAAAAATGTTTGTATAAAACAAATAATAGGTTGGGATTTCTTTTGAATGTCCAGTAGGTGCCTATATGGCCAGAGTAGGTTTTCAGAGTTTAAGCAAAAGAGTAACAGCTTTGTTTTTGCAGAAATTGGATTTGATCAGTTGTATTCAGTTCACCACTAGATGATGCTGTTGATTCAGGCTTTTAAAATCTACAACCCAGTCTGTTTTTCTCTTTTGCCCCAATAGGGAAAAAACAAACGCACAGAAAAAAACCAACCGCAAACCATGTATAGACACCTCTTAAAGTGAGAGATCACAGAGCCTGTCTTTTCCACTTTAAGACTGATTTTTGGCACAGTAACGAATCCTGATATCTTTGTTGCTCTTGTAGCATGTGGGAAATGAGCCTGCGCATCTCAGCCTAGTCTCTTTTGGGTCAGAACACTGTGTTTGTAATTCCAAATGTTGTAGTGATCAAGACAAAGTGTTGACTGTACTGTGTAGGTTGAATTCCCTTTCAGTTATCAGCTTTGAGGCTGAAGTGCCTGCAGGATCTATCTTCACTGCTATGTTACAGAAGCATTGGTGTATTTCAAGGGCAAATTCCTTGATTCTCTATAATCCCTAGATCTCTTCGGGATGTGCGCAGACCATGATAAATGAAATACTGTGGGTAGAAAATTCTCCAGAATTATACAGAGCGACATTACACAAAGCCTAAATGAATCACAGTCATAAGTGCCTGCAAGTGGCTATCTATCTGTTGTCTCTGTCACTATATTCCTAATCTGTGGTTGGTATTCTTTATACCTGATGAAATTCTGCTGTTAATAATCCTTTCATTTATAATGAGATTTTCATGATGAGTTAGGCGTGCTGGCTGCATGCCACCTCTTGGAGAGTCTTGGGAATTGAGGTGATGTAGCCATCATCATCCATAAGGAGAGGTGGGGAAAAAGTGAAAATCAGACAGACCTGCAACTCCAAGAGTATCCTCAGGGAGAATTACAGCAATATAATCAGCACATTCAAGTTCTCATACCAACAGTCTCTAGGCAGAGCTCAAACCTGACTAGGTTCACACTCTTCCTTTCTTAATAGGTAGATGCCTTTCTCAAAGGATATACCACCAACACTTGTCTGGGATCACCACTGCTGCTGTGCACCAGTTTACAAGTGGCACTGCTCTGGACCCTTCCAGCAGTCACAGTGGCAGTCCCTGAGGGCTTTCCTACTCACTTGTAGATCGATTTTTACTAACAGTAGACAGATAAGTGTCTTCTTGGCATTATATGGCAAGTGGGACTTCCCTAGTTGATGGGAGGATCTAATTAGTTTTGTGGAGGTTTCTTCCTCTTCTACCAACTTCAACCCCCACACACACCTGTCTGTTTGCCATCACTTGTCATCCAGGGATTCTGGCAGGCTTTCCTGCCTGCTGCTTTCCTTTCGGCAGAGAATCAGGAACTGCTTTACCTCTTGGGTAAGGGTAAGGACCTCCTACCTACCCTGATCTGCCTGAATTAAATACTGAAGTGTGAAAGAAACAGAGGTATACTAGGGTAATGGTTCATGCATGAGCAATATCTAATCTTGTTTGAGTTGTTCCGCTGAGAGTATAAGAGTATATGGAGCTGGAAAGAAAAATATGGAATTTTGGTTCTCAGTTTTCTGTGCTTCTTTGTCTTGACTGTAGCCAGGAATCAAGTATCTCCACACTTCCTTTCAATACTTCTGATGCACATATGTTGGCCTGTTCAGCATCTTTGCAGAACCTTTGTTTATGAGCTTGGAGAATCCTGAGAAGTAATGAGGCCAGCAGTATTCTACTCAGTGCCTTCAGTGTTGTCTGTAGGTGCACTGCCAGTAGGTGTCCATAGCCTTAGGCAATCAGCCTATCAGCCTGCTTCCATGGAAAACTGAGTGTATGCCTTTAGACAGGATGAGAGGTAGAGAAGAGTGAAAAAGCATGGAGCTGTCAAGCCCTTGGTTGGCAAAAATATGCCCCAATGTGGCTGTTGGAAAGACTTGTATTTTGTTGGTTGGGTTTTTTTTGGTGGGTTTGTTGTGTGATTTGTTTTGTTTTGTATGCGGAAGGGGAAAAGCTCTTGTGAATAGTCTTTGAGAGACTGTAATGCTGAATGCCTTTTACTGAGTGAAGGGGCAACAGCACTTAGCTTAGGCTCGTGGCCCAGAACTATATGGTAGGAAGGACTAACAGTCCTCATTTTTATTTACTGTGTTTTCACAGATTTGCGTTAGTAATGCCACAGCAGGCCTTATTTATTGCATGTCTTGAATGGCCAAGCCAGAACATGACTTGTGTTTATGCACTTTGTCCTTTCTAATTAATCTGCCTGAAGCCATAGCCGAAAGAGACCTTTGGGTGCACTTAACTTGAATGGATTTTGAAGGATTCCAGATGGTGCCAAGAAAAAGCAGTAGCCTGTCTCAGAGCTCCGTCACAGGCCTGTGTCAAGACTGAACTGGCCTCAGTAGGGAATGTCAGCCTATACGTAAATGTTTTCTTTTTTTGTTGTTGTTGGTTGCTTGTTGTTTTTTGTCTGTTTTTTTTTTGTTTGTTTGTTTGTTTGCTTGTTTGGTTTTTGTTCTTAATTAATTTATTATTTTTTTTAAAGCCTTCCTGAGAACAGTTAGTCACTAGAATACTAGCAAGACTGGGCTGGCTTTCAAGAGCGCACCTTACCAATAGCTTCTGTGGTTGAGAGTGCAGTTACTTTCATGTGGCAACAGAAAAAATTCTTTTTACTAGCAACCATAAACTTTATTGCTGTCAGTGTGTGTCTGTTGTTGGAATCCACAGCCCTTTGGACATAGTTTCTCTAGTGATTGATGCTTATATCTGTGCCTTTCCCCCATGGGAAGAAGACTTCCATGCACAGTGGTGCAATGTAGTAAATTCACCAGGAAGGCAGAAATTCCAATTAATGGAGGATCCAATTAATTGCAGGAAGAATACAGAGTTGGCAATGGGGTATGTTGTTGAGAGATATGAGAGGTTTCTGCTGGTTGAGAATGATAGGGATATCATTCATTAAGCAAGTCATGTGAGAACCTTGAATGACCTGGCCTGCTTTTGCCCTGTGCTGGAGGTTGGACATAGGACAGGGAGAAGGAACGCAAGCAGGAGGCACATTCACTGGGAAGGTCCTTCTGAGTAATTTAATAGAGCCTCAAGGAAGAAAAAATGGCATTGAGAGGTCTCCTCCATGCCTGTGTTTTAATTAGCTAGTGTTGTGCAGAGCACAAGATGTTTATCTTCAGGAATATCACTGTTCCATAGCTGCAGAGTTTCTTGCTTCATTAAAAGAGCAGATTGAAAGTTTTGTCCGTTCGGTTTTACTTTTTTTCCCCCACAAATAACAAGAGATAGAATAGTTTATGTATTATTATTATTAAGGGTTACATAATGAATGTGAAAGCGTGAAAAATATCAGAAAATGGTGTTCAGTGGCTTTTGATAGCTGTTGGCTGTAAATCTTAACATGAGAAACAGTGAAGTTAGGCACAATCCAGTAATATTTGCTATAATTATATTTTTGTGTGTATGGTAGACTTGAACTTGACCAAGACCAACTTCTGGGCTTGTATTTTAATACAGTCTCAAAACATTTTAATAAGGCATCCCTATCAGTAAAATTTTTGGAGCACACACCTGCAATATATGAGTATTTATTTATAAACTATACCCATTAAAGGTGAAGTAAACACTTTTATATTTTTGTGCCATTGATAAATAAAATAAAAGCTTAAAATAAAAAATTGTCTTGCCACACCTCTTTGGATTGCCTTGCAATTATTCTGGTTATCTTGATGACTTTGTAACTGTTACAGCATTGACAGGTTTCCCGCAGTGACAACTTTTAGTGCTACTTGTTCCCATTGACTCTTCCATTTTCGTAAACAACAAGGGGCTGCTGAATGTATCTTAGGTTAAAATTTAATAGTTCAGTTGTAAGAGTGATGATGAATTTGGCAATAAGGTGAGTGAGCTGAATAATTTGTATGGTATTAAATGAAGAAAAAAATACAACAAAAAACACTTCTTTTACAGGAATATGAGGCCTTGACCAAACAACCATCTTGCAATCCCGATGTTTGGGTGAACCTTGCGTGTACCTACTTCTTTCTGGGGATGTACACACAAGCTGAACAAGCAGCCTTGAAAGGTGAGATGTATATCTCCGATTGATGAAATGAACTGTTTGTTGACTTGAACACTTAAAATGATTTCCAGAAAAGGCATACAGTGCTATTTTTTCAGAGTAATTAAGGATACTTTTTAACAAAGTGGATTTTTTCCTTTTTTTTTTCTTTTTTTTTTCTTTTTTTTCTTTTTCCTCCTTTTTGTTCAGGGCAAGATTTATTATGTGATTTGCTCCCTAGAAATACCTTGGGTAGGTGGAACAGCTGGAACTGAAAGAAGCATCTGGAAAATAATTTCTCTTACTAATTTCTAAATGCAAAACCTTGCATATGCTGACCAGCAGCAAAAATTTACTGTGCTTTTGGCTGACTGGATGTCTTTGAGCCATTGCAGATGAAGCTAGTGAGGACAGTGAAATTATCAAGAAGTAACATGAGAGAATTCAGCAGTTTGAGTGATTTAGTAGGTGGTCTTACTGCCTTTTTAGTTAGATATTAGGGATCTGGTTATAGGGTGTGGACTTTGCTGCACCACATTATGATGTTTCCATGTTAATGTGAACATGCATGGAATCATTTAAAGAGGAAGAATGGAAATTAGATTCCAAGGCACTTTTTTACTGCCTAAAAACGTTTCTGCAGTTTGATTTTGTTACCCATCACTTTCTGTTTATCTTAGTGACTTATATTGTTTCCCATCACCATGTATCTCAGGGCTTCCTAAATACAATTAATAGTAGTGGTGTTGTCAGTCAGCTTTTGACTTTCACCTTTTTAGGATCAGACTCTTATGGAGTCTTGTTTGTTTGTTTCTTTCATTCTTTATTTCTTTAATCTTGGGCAGAAAATAGGGTAGGGAGAAAATTACTCTGCATATTCTGCTACTGTGTTAGAGCACCTCCAAAGAGGACAGTTTTGCAGTATTTTTTAGAGATAATTAGATTCTGGTAACCCTTTAAAATTCCCTGAACAATCATCCTGAACTTGATTCCCCCATCTAAAAGTGTTTTGTTTCCAACACAACTGCAGAAATGTGTATTCCATATTCTTGATTAGTGATCCATATCGTTCAAGAAGTGTGTAAAATTCTAGTATTCACAGTATCCTTAAAGTACTGCAAGCTTGAGTTTAGGAGATTACAATCTAGGACATGAACTTGAAATCTAAAAATAATTGGGCAATAGATCTGAGGTGTCACTATATCTAAACCACAGAGGAAGCAAGTAACTGCATCCTGTACGAGTTAGAGCCTGCTTGTTGTCATCAGCTTCACATAGGGTAAATTACAGTTATCCATTCTGGAGATGACAGATACGCAGCTGGGCATGCATCTTTAGAGCTGTGAGCTGAAAGTGAGGAAAGGTTAATTCTTCCCTGCTCCCCAGATCAGTTCTTGGTAGCATGGCAAGGAGTAGGGTAGGTGGTGTGGTTAGCAGTGCTCAAGTGCCAGAAAAAAAAAAGGTCAGGAACATTAAGAATGGAGGGCCTGACATTGGGAATGTAGCTGAAGGACAAAACAGAAAATAGCTTAGCAGTAGCGTTACTTCCTGATCTTTATGTAGTTGTGCAAGTAGGACAGCATGCCTGTTACTATAGTGAGATGCTAGGCCTTTGTTGTGAATATTGTAATACTGATGATTCCTAGCTATTTAAGCTTGGTGGGGAGGCAGTCACAGCTGAAGATTTGTAACACTTGGGAGCTTTCAATGGAGAAAGGAGAACTGTTGTAGATTCCCCATTCCACATCCATCATTTCGGCCTTTCCTACACTGACGTTGAATCATCTTATTATCACTCAAAGTGTATCCTCTTTTGGTTTATTTTAGTGTTTTTCAATGGCATCAATGACGATTTTTCTCAGTGCGTTAACAGAGGAAGCTGTAGCGTCTTATGATTTCTTCTGTGGTTTTGCAAAGATCTGGAAGAAGCAAAATACTTCACTGAGTTGTAAGCACAACAGGTGAAGTCTGTAGAATGCCACCATTTATCCACTACTGCCTTTAACTCTGCTGTAAGAGTGATAGATGCCATTAGTGTTGGGCTGCTTAACATTGCTATTTTGGGAATACATTGCCAGACTTTTTTGCATACTGTTTGATGTTTATTGATCACTGCTGCGGTTGTCATGCCCCTGAAAGCAGCACAGCACTAAAACAAATGAAGGAGAAATAATTTATTTTCATTTCTAATTCTAAATTCCTACAGTGTTGGAGTCTCTGCATGAAAGGGAATGTAAATGTCAGCTAGCTTTCTGGAATAGCTTGTCTGCACAAAACTATAAATATCTGGAAATTAAATAGAAGTTCCAACTTGTTATTTACTGTTGCTGTTGCTTAAAAAAATTCTTAACTGAGGAAAAAATATGAAGAATGTTTAAAAATCAGGCAATGAGGATTAAAGGCTATGAGGTAATTACTGCATTTCATAAAAGATCATTTGCATTCTATTCTGGAGCAAGACTTTATTTTTTAATAGATGTGAAGCTTGTCATTATTTAAATAAAACTTAATTGGATATTCTCTCAGGAAATAATAAGTGTGCATCAGAAGTCATATAAACCAGAATTACTGCAAACATAACCTAAAAAGTGGAACAAAAAGTCAGTAGAGGAGAATCCTTTTTTGAAGGTTCTTCATTATAGATGTACTTTATCTCCTCTAGGCTTTCTGCCAAATTCCTGTCAGATATTTCTGGCCTCTTTTTCCTGCTGTCCTTTTACAGAATCACAGAATCACAAGGTTGGAAAGGACCTACAAGATCATCTAGTCCAACTGTCCTCCCATTACCCTTGCTACCACAAGCCACTAAATCATATCTCTTAGCTCCTCATCCAGACACCTCTTGAACACTGCCAGGGACGGCGACTCCACCACCTCCTTGGGCAGGCCATTACAGTGCCTGACCAGGCACTCTGAGAGAAAAAGTTTTTCCTTATGTCTAATCTAAACCTCCTCTGGCACAACTTGTGGCCATTTCCTTGGGTCCTGTTTGTTGCCTGGGAGAAGAGGCCAAACCCCTCCTCATCACAACCTCCCTTCAGGAAGTTGTAGAGTGCAATGAGGTCTCCTCTGAGCCTCCTCTTCTCCAAACTGAACAATCTCAGTTCCCTCAGCTGCTCCTCATAAGTCTTGTGCTCCAGACCCCTCACCAGTTTCATTGCCCTTCTCTGGACACGTTCCAGGGCCTCCATGTCTTTCTTGTAGTGAGGGGCCCAAAACTGAACACAGTACTCGAGATGCGGCCTCACCAGTGCTGAGTACAGGGGGATGATTACCTCCCTGCTCCTGCTGGCCACACTATTTATAATGCTGGCCAGAATGGGGGATGTTATAGTTCCTGAATCTGTGGTGAAAGTAGAGTTACTTCAAGTCAGCAAATATTGTTCTGTAGTCATTCCATATCAAAGTTTCCAAGTGATGCGTTGTTTATTCCTTCTGCCTCAGTGCTTTAATGCTCAGGGCTGAACATATATTTTCCTTATCATCTTGCTTTCTAAGAATGCAGCCAAGTCTTCATCTTGGCTTAATACATAATAATACATGTATTAATTTTTCAGTGTAAAACCAAGTAGTCTTAGGTTGCATTCCCAGTCCTGTGCCTTCAAGAAATAAATGACAAAGACCAGAAACTCAACCTGCCACATTTGCACAGAAATAGTGGCAACTAAACCTGGTGTTCAGAAGCCTGTACAGTGCTCTCAGAAGCCTTTGGCTAGCACTGCATTAAGAAAAATACAAGAACCAACGGTATTCTTCTAAACCACAAAATACATGCCAGCAAATGTGATTTGCACATAAGTGAGGCTGCAAAAAAAAAACAACAACAAAAAACAGTCTCTTTATTTTTAATGTGGAGATTTACAATTAAATGTAAGCTTCATGCACAGATGGGGTTGTATTAACTTGTCATTAAACGGTTTTTTTCCTTCTATTTTTTGCTGGGCAGTGCTTTATAATTAATTTGCTTCTTTGCAGCGCTTCGTGTGTCAGCTCAGAATGTGGTTTAACTGAACAGATACTTCTCATTTCAGTCTATGCAGGAAGGAGCAATATTGCACAAAAGCAAAACAGAGATGAGTTAGTAAGAACAGCAGCGTTTTCCAAACCAGTTTTGCTTATTCATGCACAAATGTTTGCCAGGTGTCAGATAGTTGTCGCCAATGAAAATGTGCAGTTACAAGAGGGCATGGAAACATTGCTGGATTTTCTTTTCCTTTAGGCCGCATCTTTCCCTACATGCAAAATTATTTGCTGTCTGCTTGTACTGCATTTCTTGAGAACATTCATTTTCATTGCATTTTAGCCATTCTTTTTAAAAGAGCTGAGTTTGAACTTTCAAAGCACACACAAGAAAGTATCAAATTATAGATCTTTTAACTTTAAAAACGACTAACCTTATTTTGGTTTGGTGGTGTTTTGTTGCTTTTGTTTGGTTTGTGTTGTTTTTTTTGTTCTTTAAGGCATAGTGGAATCCACATAACAGAAATTACTGAGTTTTTGTTTCAGTCATCTTCAAGTTACTGTGCTCAGGCATGCCTGAAATGAAACGTGTACTGTGAGGAACTGAACACAGTTGAACTGACTTTTAAGTATAAGAGAGAATAAAAGTATTTGAGGAAAGGGAAAAATTCAGTGAATTACCTCTGCAGGTTTCATGTGAGA
Organism: Gallus gallus; assembly: GCF_016699485.2. NCBI lineage: Eukaryota > Metazoa > Chordata > Aves > Galliformes > Phasianidae > Gallus > Gallus gallus. The sequence continues at coordinate 49,054,204 of NC_052532.1, forward strand.
AAATTCTCAACAGTTGAGCTATTCAAGTGTGTATAAGTGTGAACCTCAGTGTTGGACTCTGTTTTTTCCTGACATTTTTCCCTTACCCTTGCACTTTCCCTCCACCAGCGAGACTGTGGTTCTGAGGCACAGAGGGCTTCATTCAGCTGTGTTCAGGTGAGCAGGGCGTTGTTTCTCAGGGACAGCATAATAGGGTTTTCTTCAGTCATATTTTTGGTGTTACCTGGCTGAAGCCTTCTCATCTCTGTTCCTTCCCTACCCCCTACCAGCTCTGGCAGGTTCAGATGTATTCTACACCTGTTCGTATGTGAAGAGCTCTGTAGATCCATGTCAGCTATGACCATAGTCCCTGAAACATCAGCATTGATGATTACAGAAATTCTAGCATAGAGATATTGTCTCATTTCTTAGGTGGAAAGAGATGTGTCCAGTCTGGCTATCTCAGTGATGTCTTCAGTACAAGGCCAATACTAGACACAGGAGCAGGGTGCAGTTTATCGCAGTACAGCACTGTCATCATGATCTTTCGATTTCTGAATGCTGATATAAATAGACAAACAAACAAGCAAAAAAGAAGCAGTCTCCTTCTTGAAAAAGTAGGACAGGAAAAGAAATGTGTGCTTCCTGGTGGCATTGACAGGTCAGTGACAATGACATTTGATAACAGAGAGTAGTAAAAGAGCAAGCCTAGCGTTCCTCAAAAGATGGTTATTTGATGATGAGGCACTTTCACCCCTTCCTGCCCCAGTGATTAACAGCAGCTTTATCTAATATTTGTTATTTGATTCTATCTGGAAATTATTCTGACCTTGCCCACAGGTCTCTCAAAAAATGAATTTGGCACTGGGAGAAAATAAACTGCTGTTATTGAATGTCTCCATGGTTCTGCTTATAATGTCAACAGGACTACATTTTTTGTTTTTGTTTTTGACCCTCCTCTTCCTTGCCTGACATCATGAAAAAAGGTTATATTTTAATGAATATAAAATGGATTCTATCCTGTAAGATACAGTATTACGGAGTGGGAGGTCTTTTCCTATCCCATATGCCTATGCAAACCATCAAAACTTGGGTTTCATCTTTTGCCTGGTTTTAGGCATAGAGTAACACGGACTAACCCTCCAGCTCTTGCCAACAAGTAAATAACATTTTCAATGTCAGATCAGATGCCAGATTTGTGAGTGTAGCACTACCGTCATTCGTTGACCAGTGAAACAATAATTCCTCAGTTTAGGTTCTTGAGGGAATACTGCTAGCAAGTCACTTACAGGGGAATTAATGCTAAAACCTACTCAAAAAAAGAAACAAAACCTATGCAAAAAAAGGAACGTTGGAGTCTTTGTTTGCTGGACTGTGGTTATACAATATGTTATTTTCAGTGTAAATCCCACAAATTGTCCTGCTTGTATTTTTGGAGTCTTTGATGACCAAATGTTTTGAATTGCAAGAAGTGGTTGTGGTTGGTTGAAGTTTTGCATGAAAGCACATGTGGGGTCCATGTGCAACCTTTGTAAACTTTCATATGGAAACCTATCAATTAACACGAAGGTGTGTGCAAAGTTAACCGTGGCATCACTGCTGGCAGCCCATCGAAGAACTTGTTTTAAGTCAAAGTACTCCAGCTTTCTAACTCAGTGGATAAAATAGTCTCTGGAATGTACTGCGATGTCAATAATAATGCTCCGGCTGCTTACACAATATTGATTGTAGATCAGAAAAGCTTTTCTTTCCTATATTAGGCCAGTGAGAATTCCCTAATATATCCTAGACTGAAGACCATGTAGCTTTGTAACTGCTTGATCCTTGGACAGCAATACTTGGCAAGATATTTTGGTTTTTTGAGAACTCTTGGTACCACCTTTTCCTTTTGGTACTCCTCTATACTAGAAACTCGTTAGAGAGAAAATTTGCTGTCTTTTTTTTTCTAGACATAGTTGGAGAGAGTACGTAGAGTTTCACAGTGCCCATCTGATGAGAATGGCCTGGTTCTTTTTTGGCATTGTTGTGAATTACAGTTTCCTTATTATGTAGAGAAAAAGTAAGAATTATGGAAATCTGTTCCTAAATTGCCGTCTAAAATAAATCTTATTTATTGCTAGAAATTTCCATCTTTGAGAGGGAAGAGAAAGAGGTTTTGGTGGTTTGAGCTCTCTTTCATGGCTTAGGATGTCAGAAGAATTATAGCGTTGTGTTACAGGCCACTGCTTTGCTAACTCTGCATTTTCTTGGCCCTGTAAACACAGTAAGTAATTCTGTTCTTTGTAAAAATTCCATCTAAATCCTGGGTTGCCAGCTGGTTGGTCTGAGCAAAAATGAGAGTGCTCATTAGCTGAGTAGGCTGAAGAAAACACAGGAAACAAGGGAAGGCTTTTTGGAAGATTGCTTCCAAAAGAAGTTAATAGCTCTGTTGACTAAGAACGTTGGTCAATCTCAGTGAACAACAAGGCTCTCTGTAGTCACTTAAAACTCTGCTGTTAACAATTTGTGCCATATGAGATGTGTTAAATGCAATTGCTAAACCTGCTAGAGCCAGAAGTTTTACGGACCTCAGTGGCTTTAGAGAGCCACTCTTCTCTCTTCATGTCTTAGTTTGAATCTTACCTGCTCTGAGTACAGGATTCATTAATGTACCTTTTGTTCCTCTGGACTGAAGAAATATTAGAACTATGTATGATATCATCTGTACACATAACCAAACAGTAGCAACACTGGAATTTGCAGTACACTGAAAGTTGACAAGATTCCTAGAATTATGAATCACAATTTACTTCAAATATTACACGCTGCAGAAAGAACCTTGATTTTGAGTTTGTCTGTTGCTGCTTTTTTTTTTCTATGAGGGATGTACTGCATGGCTTCAGGAAAAGAAACACTTTAACCAGAAGAACCAGCAGAGAAATGGTAGTGCAGTTATTCACGGTTTAAAGACTCGTGGAAGGAAGAGGCAAATGAAAAAGTATTTTCAGCAGGGATTTCAAAAGAAATGGACAGGGAATGAGGATGGGAAGCAGGAAGGCTTTAAAGCCAATTAAAATTGCTGAAGTGAAATACAGTGAAGAACTGTATTTGTGTTAGTTAATGAAAAAATACAAGTGTATGCATGTCTGTTGAGAAAGTTAAAGTAAAAACTAGATGTCCTGAGTTGTTCTTTGCAGAAATACTTACTGAATTTTCCTTTCAGCACCTAAGAGTCGTCTTCAGAACCGCTTACTCTTTCACCTGGCACATAAGGTACAATGTATTTTCTTCACTCGTGCTTTGCTTTGTTTTCTTTTCAATTTGGTAATTTGTAATGTGTTCTGGCAACCTGGGCAAATAATTACAATGTCTCTGGTGGAAGGAGAACAAAGATTTTCTGCAACCACTCTCCTTTAATAAAATGTGGACGAGAAAGCAAGTGTGAAAACAAGATCTTGGAATAGATGCCCTCAGCAAGTATTTTAAAAAGCCTTACCAACCAGCTGCATGCAAGTCATGCAATAGGAACCTGATGTATTTTTGATAACGAGGAACCTGAGACTTTGAGCAGAATCAGAAATGCATACACCACTGTTTTCTTTTTCTTTGAAGTTATCAAAGTTTCCTAACTTGGAAGCAATTTGACCAAGAAGGTACATAAGGTATTTCTGATCCTCCTAAGTCATTCAGTGTCCAGAAAGTAATCATGTTTATGGCATAAGACTTACTTAAATTTCAGCAACAGGTAAATGACTGTTTCAATTACCACATGTGGCTGTCTTCCCTTCCATTTGCTTTTGTACCATCCTGTATGATACCCAACCAGTATTATGCTACCAAAGAGACTGAGTTTTGGGCAAAATAAAATACAAGTCCTGCATGTTAGCTTTGATGCTAGATTCTCTTCACTTAATCTTAAAATGTTTCTGTAGCAACCTGGGCACATAAAAGATGTCCATGATAAAAAGAAAAGAAGCACTGGAATAACTGATTTGAGTAAAATGATTGCTGGATAGCCTCAACTTCACTACTGCAATACAAGTGTAAGATGATTGTTGAACTCTGTTGCTTTTTTATACCCTAGTGTGTTTCTTATGTGCTTGAAAGCAATGCTTTTAAAAATCAGTGCTTTAACTGGAATTTTGAAGGAACGATGAAAGAGAATTTGCTAGTGTTGTAAAGAAGTATTGTGAAAGTTGGTGCTTGAGTGTTGACAGGACTTCCATTTTTCTGCTATCCATGAGAAATAAGATTTCATCTGTTAACAGAAAAAATTCTGCCAAATTGAATAGTAAGTTAAATCCTGTGTTGCAGAATTATATTTGTGAAATAACTTAATTGATTAATTAAGCTCTCTTATTCAGCAAGGCACACGACGTGTAATTATGTCTAAATCACAATTTAAAGGAAAACGCGTGCTTAGTTTTAGCCTCACATTCATCTGGTTACAACTGGTCTGCTTCTTAATGTTTGGCTTTCTCCACTGTTCAAATTAACTTTGAAGTAACATCCAGATGTTAAAAATGAATCGCTTGCTGCTTGCCAGCGAGGACAAAACTAATCCAGTGTATTAACTTAACATGTATTTCTCATTGAACTCTTCTGAGAATGTCTCACTTTCTGCTTTAGTTCAGTGATGAGAAGAAACTGATGAACTCTCACCAAAATCTGCAAGACATTACAGAGGATCAGCTTAGCTTGGCATCTATCCACTACATGCGGTCCCACTACCAAGAAGCTATTGATATCTACAAATGCATTCTTCTTGAAAATCGGTGGGCATTTCTACTCTAAACCTTTCTTCGCTGTCTCCAATATTGTTGTAATTGAATTACAATTAATTGCTTTTAGGTTCTAAAAGTAGGAATTTTCCCCAGTTACCATGCCCTCCTTCCAACACAAAATGTGCACAAGTTGCAGATCCCTCAATTTTGTTCATTGCACATCATTATGGAAAAACACACATTTAAAAAGTAAAAGTGCTCTCCATTGCTTTTTTTTCTTGTAATTCATCCTGACAGCCCTCTATATCTTTATTCTTTTCTCTTCTGAAATTATGTATGGTTACATACCTGCTTTGTCTTTTCTTTTTCTCTTTCTTTTTTTCCTTCTCTTTCTTTCTTAACTCCCGATGATCAGTCCGGTGAGCCTTGCTTTTGATCATTGATTTCTGCTTCACCTGTTACCCTTTCTAAGAAAAGGTTCAACTCTTTGTGGTTATGTAGAAAGGTCCTTGCATTTCTTTAGGTATCTTGCTTTTTCTGTCATATTCTTAGTTCATAATTTAAAAAGGAACAAAATGAATTCTTAAGTGGCTGGAAAAGCAGTTTGGTAAAATAGAAGCTGCAGCCCCAAAATACGTCGCTGTCTTTTGGCACTGTTTCCTCTTGAGGGCTTTAGAGAAAGCTGAGTGTCCTTCATAATGTACATATGTAATTTCATGCTCAGGAAAGAGTTTTTTAAATTCTAAATCTGTAGAAGCAATCATGCAAAGCTAAGAGAGTAACCTTCGTAACAACTGTCTTTTTACTTAATGTTACCACAAATATCTGTCTTATTTCTGTGCCTAGGTCTTCTGTTTTCATAGCTTGCAGTAGCCTGTTTCGCTTTCTAAGAAAAAAAGAATGTATTTCTAAGATAATAAGATCTGTTGAAATGTTTTCAAACTTTTAAGTGCATATTAAATGTTTTCACACACATTGCACAGAAAATCCTATTCTGCCAGGACAAAAGTACTTATTTTCTGTGGATTTCCTTAGTATGAATTACCACATTTTCAAAGATTTGCAAACCAACAGTTTTGTCAGTAATTGTGTTGGAATAGCTGCCATTGAAAAAAATTAATGCACGTCTGTTAATGAATCTGTGCAACTTATATCACAAACTAGAGATATAAAGATACCTAACAAGTACTTAGAAATCTCAAATTTGATGTGTTTGTTGAAGATATAGGGCTTTATCACTGATTTTAATATTCTGTAATATAACTATCTGGTGGATTGAAATGTTATCCTAAGTGCTCTTTTCTTCTGTTCTGCAGGGAGTACTTGGCTCTGAATGTGTATGTGGCTCTATGCTATTATAAACTGGATTACTATGATGTATCACAAGAAGTGCTAGCTGTTTATCTTCAGCAAGTTCCTGACAGCACCATTGCTCTCAACCTCAAGGCTTGTAACCATTTCCGACTATACAATGGAAAGGCTGCTGAGGTATCTATTTGACAGCCCTTCAGTTTGCCTTCATTTTAGTTCAAGATCCCTTAGGCATTTCTTTTCCTTGTTATCTGTCTTAATCAGTTAATCATGTTGATGGTGGCCTAGTATCACATCATTGTGTCCTTAAGAGTTTAACCTACTTGAGTTACCCTAGTATTAAGCCATCTGTACACATGGGTGCACGCACAGTGGTCTTACTGTTCTCCTGATCGCTTTTGACCTTATGTCTATGTATTACTCAATTGGTAAAAAATCATCATATGAAAGTGGGAAGGTACAACTCTTCCAGTGACCCAGCACTGGTGGAGATGTTTCTGTCAGTTTTGGGACAAATACAAACCTCCATTAATGTTTGTGTGCTTTTTTTTGTGTTATTGTTAAACTCTGTGAATATATGTAATTCCAGGCAGAACTCAAGAACTTGACAGACAGTGCCTCATCATCTTTTGAGTTTGGGAAGGAGCTCATTAAACATAATCTGGTGAGTAATGTACTTCTTGAGTTTCATGGGGTCTGCAGTCTGCTTTTCTTGAAGACTTATGAAAGGGAATATTTTGGGACCTGCAAACATCTGAATCTCTGCTGCCTTGTAAGTCCCATTCCAGAAAACTGGCCTGTATAATCAGTGTACCATCAAGTTTGTTGCTGTTGCTTTTTTTTACCCTGGCACCTTCTCTGGCAGTTTGAGACTGTATCATGAAAATAATAATGTTGCTGCTTTTACACAAAAGGCATATCAAAATAATTCATAGCCTGTAAGAATACCCTAGCAAGATATTTTGTAGAGACTACTTAACTAGGGTAGTATAGAAACAAGCCAGAATGCATGACCTTGAACTGTCAACTCAATGTTGTCTACAATTGAGTACAATGTCAGTGGAATTAAGATAACTCAGGAAAATGGTCTTTATCAAAACAGTACTTGACAAGCAGTGCATGGGGAAAAAGATACCAACACAAGCCAAGGTATTTATGTATTCTGCAGTAAAAGAGTCACTGAGTACCTGTTAATGCTCCCCACAGTGGTATCATTACTGTGCTGAACAATTGTCAATAGCTATTATCAGGCAGTTGTTTGTCACAACAAGCTAACACTGATTTCAGACTGGACTTTATAGGTTAAAATTCTTTATTTTGAATGTTGGTCTTTTTACCAGGAGTTTACTGAGTCAGTATATTAGAATCTTTTCCTGGAGTAACTGTCATGTAACACTGAAGTAGCACTGAATCCTTTATAGGTCTAATAGCATTCTAAACAATTGTGTAATAGTTATCCTATTTTGTTCTCAAATGCATAATCATAAGGCAACTAGTTTTGTACTTGTTCTCACTTTTATTCTGGGCCATATTCTTTGAAATGTTTGGCATGTAATGTGTCACAGCTTTGAGCTTCTCATATCTGAGATCAGTCAATCTCTGCTGATGAATTATGTACTTAATATTCTTTAGAATGAAGGCTGTCATACATATAATTTTATTGTTATATTAAAGCAGGAATTACACTAAAGACAGTACTGTTGACCTCTTCTACTGTTAACATTGGAATTAAATAGATTATAAAGAGGATTATAATATACAGGTATCAATATGCTGCTTTTATTTGCAGGTGGTGTTCCGAGGAGGAGAAGGGGCTTTGCAGGTGCTGCCTCCTCTGGTTGATGTTATTCCTGAGGCAAGACTGAATCTTGTGATTTACTATCTCCGGCAAGGTAAATATGCCTCCCTCTGGCTCTTTCATAGCTTCAGGGATGATTTTCATTTATCTGATCTCAACTGATTACTCTCCAAAATGCTTTTTATTTTGCAGCAGTGTGTAATATATTTCCTTTTCAGTATCTCTGAGAAACAGTGATGTAAACAAATTCCCATGGCTTGTAGAGAATGGCTGTAATTGTATGCCATCAAATAAATCTATTTCCACAGAGAATTGGAGGTTCTTGGATTTGTAGGGACGGCTAAACTGGTGAGATAGGAATTGGCTGTGGCAATATTATAGAGACTGTGTCAAAAGACCTTGCTAAAGTCAAGCATGTGCTACTATTTCCTTATCCATACAACTAGGCATCCATTGGGTCAGTCAGTACACTTTGACACTGGTAACTGTGTACTTGCTGCTCCTAGCAAACGTTGTGTCCAGTATTATTGTAATCAATATTATTGAAAGCAATATTAGTATTATTATTGATTACATTATTATTAACAAAATCACTGAGGAAGATATGTTTCTAACTTATCTCTACTTATACTCATTTGCTGCCAACCTTGCAATAATTTCAGTTAGGTTCCATTCTTTGTTATTCACATAACCTGCATACTGACAAAGGAACACTATGGAGTTAGGATTAAAATGTGCCTACACTATGTCTCCATTTAAAAATCTTTATAGTGCAGCAGCATCAGTTAAGAACACTCCCAATGACTAGAGCCATCTCTCCGAAACTTACAAGGTGTCTGATAAAGACATGCTCTGAAGTGGAGAGACTGAAGCACAAACGTGCTTCCCATTTTCTTCTGCCTAAGGTAGTGAGTTTTAGTGTATGGGGCCAGGAATTCCAGTCTTAATTTCCTATACTTGTTAGAGAACATCTTCAGAGACCAAAGAGCAGAGTCCTGTGTTGATGGTCCACACTGACAGAAAGCAGGGGTGCTGTAGTTTCTTCTCCTCCTCATGTACTGCTAACAAACTTAAATAGCAATCCTATCTCTTGCCTTGTGCCAGCACTGGTGAGCTAAGCTAGTCAAGGAAAAAAACCCAAAGAACTACTTCTTATTTTTTTATAAAAAGTGATTCCTTTTGGATAGTCTGTACTGGCTTACTATGTGGCTGCTCTAGGGAATGGGTAGAAAAGCAGAGTTGTTGGTCAGGGGTTGAATTGGAGCTTGAGATCTCCACTGTATATTGCCTTAAGTCACCCTGGAGTACTGTCACTGTGCCGTATGGATGGTATGTACTGTCAAAAAGGAAGCTTTGTTTGACCAGGTTTATTCTTATAGGCAGTTGGTATAATGCGGTATTAATAACATTTTGTCAGTTCAAAGGGCATCTTCATAAGGTTTAGGATATTTTCAGTTACTATTTCTTGGGGACATGCAAAGTTGCTTATTGAATCCAAACTTTACATTTAAACTTCTATGCTAGTAGTGTTTTTGCTTGTTAGAAGTAGGATCAGGTAAGAGGTGCTGGACGGATTTTGAAATATTGATAAGAAAAAATGCAGTTTCTCTTCAGAAACATCTTACCCGATCCTGCATATGGAGTAAATAAATAGGAAAGAAATAAAAAAGGAAAGTAATGGATTTTTTATCTTGACCTTGTACAGTTGAAAAGACAGCCACTAGATTATGAAGAAGGGACAGAATCATCTCTACTAGGAAAACTGTAGTAATAAAGAAGCTATTACTCACACCATGTTTGTTATTCGAGTTCTAGAAAACCATCACCATTGTGATATAAATTCACAGTGATTTATAGGTACCTTTCTCTTCCTGTCTAAATGCTTTATTTCTTCATCTGTGACTAGAGGGGAATGTTGTAGAGGATGAGTGATTTGTTCTAATACAACATGCCGTGGTTTGTCATGCATTCTAACATCTGGTATTTCAGATGATGTGCAGGAGGCTTATAACCTGATTAAAGACTTGGAACCTACAGCTCCACAGGTAATTGGAAAATGATGTCATGGTACATAAAGACAGGTGATAAATTAGTATGAATTCTGCCACATCCAAAACTGGCATCCTGCAGATAGCTTGCTCCATTCCCACTCTTAAAACTCTCATGTTTTATTCTTTTATCAATGATAGATTCAACAGTCATCCATAGAATATTATATGTGCATACATGAGTACCTAGCATGTTTAGTGCTGTACTGCCCAGGGTCAATTGAAAATGCAAATCTTTGTACAGATTTGATTCTAGGGAGCTGACCATTACTGTATAGATAAAAACTCTCTTTCAACTACAGCTGCTTGTCACTTCTCCCTTGGTGGTGGTTACCACCATCCCTCAAGATCTGCTAGCTCAGACACTCGTGGTTTGTCTTGAAGCCATTTCAATAAAAATGAGCTAGATTAGATTCAACGTGTTAAATAATAGGTCTCTTCTAATCCCATCTCACTTTGGCTGCCATGAGTGAAAATTGCAATATCCCTTGACTGCTACTGTCATTTACTTTTGTGGCTGTTCCAGCATCTCTAGTCTCTGATTTATTCCTCTTTGCAGTTTAGTTTCCAAAGATCACATAGCTGGGCATGAAAGAGACCTTTCATGAGTGTGTGTGAGGAATAGATGGAGGGGGGGGGGAAAGGAAAAGGAAAACCTCAAGCACAGATCTGGTAATTCTGTGCTGAGGAGTGTCTTCTGCTGTTTCTTTTTGCTTTATATTTCTTGCATTTTTCAGTATAGTTAATACTTAAGCAGTTATATATGCTGTACTTAATACTTAAACAGCTTTATGCAGGTATTCCTTCTTTGGCCCCTGTTTTCTCCCTGCATTTTCCTCGTATACAAGCTTAGTAGCTATACCATGATATCACCCACTTGATACATTTTAAAGTGAGAATCTTTGTGGATTTTTTCTCCATTTTCTCACCCACGCTTGGAAGGAACTCCCCATTAAGACAGCAAAACTACACCTATAGTTCTATAGTCCTCCTATAGTTCTTGTCAAATTTCTTCTTTGTCATGGAGTCTATAGGATTTAATTTTGCATCTGTAAGAGTTGATGTACTGAAACGATTACTTAGCATGCTGGCTATTACTGTCAGATTTGTTTCCTTACATTTTGTTAATTTGTATACAGTCTTTTCTTTTTTCCTTCTTTCTGTGTTTATATCTGAGGGATCTGTCCAACTTTATCAGGAGAACCTACTGCAGCGCATTTATTGCTAAAATGCTGAATTATAAGATTTAAACATGACAAATGAGTCTGTTACATGCTAAGAAAATCTTGTTCAGTGGAGAACTGTCTTTGTAGCTCATAGTAGAGATTACAGCGTACTCTGTTCCAGTTCCTAGTTTCAGTAGAATAGCAGAAGCACAAATCTCTTGACAATTTTACCCTGATGAGAAACATTGCATTTTGGAGCATGGGTGGTGGTGGTGATGGTTAACCAGAGTGTGTACTAGAAGTTGGATCTGTGCATTAATACAACAATATTGCACTTGATTATTTGCCAGATGGTGGTGAAGAGGGCATAATACTATGTTATGATGTAGCTTCTGGTGCATAATCTTTGAATATAAAGTCTTATCAGAAAACATGCTACCTCTTTTCAGCTCAAATATTTAGCAGAAGTGATTAGCTAACAAGTAGTATAGATTTTTGGGGGGTGTCTGTGATGCCTTACTGAAGCACTTGCTCTGGTAATAACCAGCTGTCAGTTAAACTGGTTTGGGATAGAGTTAACTTCAGAAAGAAAAATATGTGTGAGTACACTGTTCTGTGTCTCCTGAAATCTCCACGTTGCCTTTTTTGATCCTCTTTACTCTTTTTTTCCAGGAGTATATCCTCAAAGGAGTGGTAAATGCAGCTCTTGGACAAGAAATGGATTCGGTGAGTTAAGTGCATGAGGTTCTCCAGCTTCTTCAACAGTAGAATATGAGCAGATCTGTAGGGACTGGAATGGAGTGAGTCATCTCACATTTACAATGCAGGATCTCTGAGTCTCTTCATATTACTCCATGCAGTTCTTAGTCCATACTGAATAAACTGTAAGTTTCTGTTACTAGTCCTGAAAATAAATCAAGCTAAATCTGACTTCCCTGTCATGCTTCCAAATTCTGTTTGGTTTTACAGTATTCCAGTGTATCTAGACCTATACAGTGGTATAGTTTACCTTTTCTGGTTTTACTTCAACCCCACTTTGCCTGCATGTTGTTCTTCACTTCTCCCATCTGATCTCCAAAGACATTTTCAGTTTGCATTGTAGTAACAACTCTGGAACTCATGTTGAATTTTTTTTTCCTCTCCTAGAGAGACCATCTGAAAATTGCTCAGCAGTTCTTCCAGTTGGTGGGTGAATCAGCCAGTGAATGTGGTACGTTTGAAATGCTCTTTCTCTATTATGTAATCCTGCTTATGATGGTATATATTTGTATTTCAGATCCTCTTCTAACTGCTGACCATTAGTTTGACTAGTGCAAGGTTTTTTGTTGCTATAATGTGAGTAACAGAAAGTTTAATTTATGGTTTAAAAAAAATTCACAAGTTTAAATTAGAAGGCTCAATTTATTCCAAAACTTTGGCCAGAATTCAGCCAGAAAAGAGGCTATGCTTCAAACTGCAAGTCTTCACTTAGAGATACTGTAGCAGCTTGTCTTATATTAATAATCCCTTTTGTAGAAACGGTACAGAAACATAACTAAATTACGTGCGTTGATGAAACCTTTGTCACTTTTAAAAAATCATGTGGGAAAAAAAAGCTGACAGAAAAGAGCACATAGTTCAAAGTAATTCCTCCTTTAAAAGCGAAATAGTGTGGTTTTTGTGTCCTCAAATGAAGGCTGCATGGAGGACAATAAACTGTAGATAGGAAGTAGAAGAAATAAACAGAGTTCAGCTGAGGTAGCAGAAAGCATACACATGAAAATCAAATATGCTAACCTTTTTAAATGCAATGACATGACATGATACAGAAGAAAAATTTTGAATGACAACTTCTTTCTTAGAAAGAGAGCACACAAATGAACAGGTGATTCCTGGCCAACACAGAGATTATTACTTAGAACTTGATCTGAAATATTATGATCAAAATTCAATTCTGTTACAGTAATCTGAGTATAATCAAATTCAAAATCCATTTGCTAAGAAAAACCTCAAGTATTTCGCCAGTACTAAATTTCAAGAAGGGAAGCTACATAACATTTCACTACAAGTTTTCTGTTTCAAATGAGAAGTAGCAGTGAAAAGGATAAAACAAACCTGATAAGAATACTTGAAAGAACCTTTTTTTCTTCCTAACTAAAGGGTTCATATTCATAATTGATTAGCTGTAGGAGGCAAACAAAGACATGACTAGGTTTGCCAGTGGTACAAAATTACTCATAGCAGGAGCTTCCACAATGATGAAAGCTGTGGAAGAATATATGAAGCTGGGTAGTAATATGCAAATTAAATTTAGCTTTGATAACTACTAAGTATTACTTATGGGGGATAAAAGCTTTAACTGTGTTTGCAAAATTGTCAGAAGCACTAGAAAAACTGAAGAGACTCTTAGAAACTGATGAGGAAAGAGAGAACAAAATAGAAATAATTACTGTGTAATTGTACACAGTTATAGTTCCCTTTCTTGAATATTGTCTGCAATTCTGATTCTTACATTTCCAATCAGCATGGTAGAACAAGAAAGTATACATAAGCACAACAAGGATAAAAGAAAGGGGACAGATTGTTGAACAACGAGAGATAAAATAAGAGGGTACAGAGCCTGCAAAAGTGATGACTGAGTTTATTACGTTCATGATACGGAACACTGTAAATCCATAGCAAAGATGTATAGAGAAGAATTAGTTACTCCGCCATCCAAACCCTAAAGAACATTGAAATAAATCATCAGCAAGATAGTTAAAAACAAGCAGCACAGATTACTTTTCCACATAAGACAATTTTTTAGATATTGAATCTTACAAGAACTAAAAGGTATAAAGAAAATCATAAAAGAAAACTACATCGGCTGTTGCAAAATTTTCGATTGCAGTTAGGAAGTCTGTCAGAGCAGATTGGTGGAAGTTGGGAAAAGCTTCAAAGGAAGTAGCATTGTTTACCAAATCATATATCGTATGTGAAATCAGAACATATTTTTTCTGTAGCCATATATTCTTACTACACAAGCTTCTGAACGAGACAGACTTTGGAATCTATCCAATAAGATCATTTTTATGTTCATATGTTACTTAGCATATTAACCATTATGTTGTATATTTTTGGTCATTTTTAATATGCTGCCTTTGTCTAGCTGCATTTTGAAATGGAGAACAGAATTCTCACCTGTTTGTACACGTGAGCTTGTAGCTAGCCAGGCTATTCAAGCATGTGAGTCGCACTTCAGCGCTTCCCACTGTGCCAATCTAGCAGAGTCAGAACTACCAGATCATCTGTTTGAGATCTTTATCAAGTTACTTAGTTGCTTTGCAGACTACAACGGAAAAGAAGGTTCTGCTGATTACACCGAGGAAAAGTCTGTGCTTTTTCTTTTCTTGGAATTGGACCTGCAAGGCTCTCAACTTTAATGTGGATTATCAAAATATGAATTTATTGAAGCAAAGATTTGTGGTGAGGTAGGGGTAGGCCTTTTCTCCCATGTAGCTAGCAGAAGGACAAGAGGAAATGGTCTGAAGTTGTGCCAGGGGGAATTCAAGTCAGGAAATAGTAATTCTCCAAAAGAGTGGTCAGGCACTGGAATGGGCTGCCCAGAGAGGTGTTGGAGTCACCGACCCTGGAGGTGTTCAAGGAATGTTTAGATGTTGTACTGAGGAATATGGTTTAGTGGGAAATACAGGTGATAGGTGGACGGTTGGGCTGGATGATCTTAGAGGTCTTTTCCAACCTTGGCGATTCTATGATTCTATGTGGAATATTTTCTCAAAACAACTTCCTGTGTTTCTGACTTGCTCTCTGTAACTGTAGAAATTCCATGACTAGATGAAGAGAAAAGCAGTAAAAAGTTAGTTTATGAAGAATACTGTGTTGTGTATTTGCAAGGTCATTTGGAGTCAGCAATTGAATCAGTTAGTTATATTTGTGACACAGAGGTTTGAGAAACGTAGAGCAAGCAGAGTCCTTTTCAGTGTGAGATGAAATTCTTAGATATATGAGAAGTTATGTAATTTAAGAGGAGTGGGGACACCCAAAAGTGAAAAATTAGGAAGCACTTAAAGCATAGCAGTCTGTACTCAACTGTTAGATACAATAAGTAAAATCCAGAACAGCAGCTCTATTTTACTATTTAATAAAGAATTTGTAATCCTGAGTGATTCCTGAAATAGAATTGCCATTATGAAAGGGGATATAACTAGATTTTTGCAGGTAATTCCCATGCTCTAAGTAATCTAATCGCAGTGTCTCAACTTGGTACAAAACAGAACCAAGACCATATTTCTGAGATAATTTAAGGAGAAAAATGTTGCAAAAATGTTGAAAGTAAATGAGCATTAAAATTTTCATTAAATACAGTGTCTGTGGTGCTGAACATAAGTCTTACAAACTACCCTATCTACACCGCCGACACAATGGAGAACAGCACCCCATGTGTTTTCTGTGGTCCTCTTACGATCAAGGCAGGTGCCTCTGCTGTTAAGTGGAAAGAAGGAAGTATTTCTTCTGGGCTTTGTGCAGTCTTTTCTTTGAGGTATTCTTAGATCAATCTCAGTAATTTTTCAGAGTGAGAACCTTTATCCTCTTCCCACATAAGACAGACTGTGCAGAGTAGAATTATAAAACTGGTTTTCATGCTGAGCTCTACAAGATTTATAAATGTTTACATGTTTGAGTTTTGTTTGTTTGTTTTCATTAAAAGTATATGGGGGATAGTGTGCTGGAATAATAGAATTTCCTGCCAAAATGTGGATATGAGACTAGATACTGAAACTTAGACATCTCCCATATATGGGAAAAAACATGCATGGTTCTACTAACTCCTTTTTAGTGGAAAATTTATTCCTAGTTTTAAGTCTTTCAATGTTCATTTGCATTTTCTTGGTTTTTATTTAAATTACTGAGAATTTGAGCCTCAAAAATTGAATGTAACAGGAAAAAGTGCATTCTTGAGGTACTTTCATTCTCATTACAATGAAAAAAAAAGTGGAGAGACATTGTTTAAACAGTGTTCATAACTAAATGATTTTCTTAAATTGGAGAACTGAAGGATGTCATTCAGCCATTGATAGGGATTATTGTTTCTTTATGGAAATGACAGGACATCCAAGCCCAGTATCTCCTCATGCAAGAAGATAAAAAATAAGAATTTCCTTTGCAATACATTTTGAGATCTTATGTAATGCATTCTAGCAATAATTAGTACCTTACCTCGGAAAGCAGAATTTACAGTGGAATTCCAGTGGAATGCTGTGTTTAGTGCTGTGGTGCAGTCAAAATATTGTTCTTCAGATGCAATTTTCTAGTGTGGATGGATTGATGATAATTCACCTGAAAGAGCAATTACTTCAGGGCTGTTGGTAATCTTAGGATCTTAGCTTCTGTCACTTCACCAACCAGCACCGAACAGCATGCTCTCTAACGACCTTGGGATATTGCCTTCATAGTTGCTACTTGGATTCATCCATCTCTGACCACTCTCTGCTGGCTGGGTCCAAGGGAAAAAAAAACTGTCCTAGTAAACTCGTAAAAAAAGATCCTACTGGCACTCATTTGCACTTATCTACCTAACTTATTTATGGCATTATCACTTGTGAGCAATGTAGTAACCCATCTGCATGAAAAAAAAAAAACGTTCATGCTGTATTTTAGCTTGTGCATGTATTGAAACTTTTTGGTAATGCTTTTGGTGTCTGAAGTTTGCTCTCTTATTGGAACTAAAATCAGAATATATAGAGCTGCTTTGTCTGGAATAACCAGAAGTGTAATTCTAAAGGAAAAG
This sequence comes from Gallus gallus, assembly GCF_016699485.2. Lineage (NCBI taxonomy): Eukaryota > Metazoa > Chordata > Aves > Galliformes > Phasianidae > Gallus > Gallus gallus. The sequence continues at coordinate 49,070,976 of NC_052532.1, forward strand.
AGTATGGGGTCAGAATAACAAACCCAGACTTTGTATCAAATGTTTCCTAAAAGTAAGATGGTAAAATAATGGTGCATAGATTTTGTCATGGAAAAAGTCGTATTACTTAAGCAATTTATTTCTGTAGAATATGCTGTTGAATGCAGTCTTGTGATAGTTATTGTATGCTGTAGAGAAAGTTGACAAGATGATCTAATAGCTTTTCTAACCTCTAGTGTACTCCTTTGCCTGAAAAGGCAACTTACATTATTTTTAGAAGTTAGTTGCTTTCATAGTTGCCAGCAATCTTGGCAGTGACATCCATTACCACATAATTTTAACATTCTACTAATCTGCATTTCTCTTGAATTTCAGATACCATTCCAGGGAGACAGTGCATGGCCTCCTGCTTCTTTCTCCTTAGACAGTTTGCTAACGTCCTGATTTACCTCAACTCAGTCAAGGTTAGTATTATTATTATGTAGCATCGGTAGTACTATAATGCATAGAATCACTACCTGTGGAATTATGCTATACTTTGTGAGACAGAAAAAGATACAGAAACATAATAGGAACATAGGAACAACAGTGCTACATACTTGGTCAATACAGGAAATGGATCCAAATGTATCGGAGCATGGTGGACATGATGGTCTCAACCTGCAGTTTAATTAGTATCAGACTTTCTAGTGGAATCACAGGAGAAGAGAAAGATCACTAAAGGAAGACAATTAACTAATTTGCAGCAGCATGGAACTAAAAAGCAAATGTTTGTTTAAAGATATATCAAATGAGTGATGGAGATTATTGTCATTAGTTAAAAACTGGGAACACAAGTATGATGAGCATGAGTGTGTAAGGAAGATAAGACAAAAAGGATCGTGGAATTAATAAAGCTTATATTTTAAAGAGAAAGCAGTCAGTGATGGGCTAAGATAGGGCAGTACTACCAAAGCAGAAAGCTAAGAATGCTATTTTTACCGAAGCAATGAGTGCTACCCTATAGGTAGTATTGTGTTTTTCAAAGTGAGAGGAGTTTACAGTTACCAAAATGCAGTGCTGTCACATCACCTGCATTCAGTGAATTGAAATGACTGTAACTTACAGTTATTTCTTTATAAATAAGATGTGAGGACCCAGAGATAGGTTGTAGTCTGATCATAGAATCATCCTAGAATCATAGAATGGCCTGAGTTGAAAAGGACCATAATGATCATTGAGTTTCAACCCCCCTGCTGTGGGCAGGGTCACCAACCAGCAGACCAGGCTGCCCAGAGCCACATCCAGCCTGGCCTTGAACGCCTCCAGGGATGGGGCATCCACAGCCTCCTTGGGCAACCTGTTCCAGTGCGTCACCACCCTCTGTGTGAAAAACTTCCTCCTAATATCTAACCAAAACCTCTCCTGTCTCAGTTTAAAACCATTCCACCTTGTCCTACCACTATCCACCCTTATAAACAGCCATTCCCCCACCTGTTTATATGCTCCCTTCAAGTATTGGAAGGCCACAGTAAGGTCTTCCTAGATTGCAGTCTTGTTCCAGTGATTGTATACAAGAGTAGTAAGAACTCTGTATTTGATAAGAAGAGGAATGAGAACCTGAAAAGAAACAATTTGGGAGATGCGCAAGATAGAAAGAGAGCTATGATGTTCTAAGGGAGGGGAGACCTAAGGAATATGCATGTGGTTGTAATCATGCCAAAGCATGGGTGAAGTATGACAGAAGTGTAATGTTTTTAAACTATATCAGGGAAGAGGTCAATGATGAAATCCCAAGTGGCTATAGCAACTGGAATGGCCCCAGTAGTGGAATGAAAAGATACCTATTACACTAAACTGAAGTGTGTGTTTAATTGAAGAAAAGGAGCAGTAGAAACGAGCAGTGAGATTTGTTCTGCCTAACTTAGGCCATCTAAGAGTTAGACTTCAGTTAAAACTGATCATCCTGTCTCACTGTATAGCCAATATGGACACATGATAACTTTAAGAGGAGAATTGATCTTGTGTATTTCTTACAGTTATCTTAAATGGAATGAGTCACCCCAAAGACATGCACAGCTCTTGAACAACTAGTTCTAACCTGGAAAGGCTCAAGTTAAATGAGATTAATCAGTCACCACTGCAAATGTATATGGGAAAGCTTAGAAAAGAGAGAGTATAGTAGCATCTGGGGAGGCAAAAGGAGTAATCATTAATATTGGAAAGTAAAGCATGGTTAGTATTTTTAAAGGAAAGTGTTAGAAGTGAGCAAGACACTAAACAGAAATTAGGAGGGTGAAAGTGGGCAATAGGGTGATGAAAGGATAGGACAGAGTCATGAGATAAGAGAAGTACTAAATTGAGGGGATTTGGTGAGACAATTCTGTTTGTGAGGGTATAAAGGAAGATGGTGTAGGAAAGGTTGGAAAGAAAGTCTGAAGGGAAAAAAAAGGAAGAACACAACATTCAGTGTTTTTGGTTTGGTTTTTTGTTTTAAATTAGCTGTTCTACTGAAAGTATGAAGCGCTACTGTTCCATGTTATATGTAAGCGGATCTTTGCTTGCAATTGAACTTTTCCATTCATAATAGTAGTTTGCCAAAATCAATCATAAGAGAAGAACAATGTACAGCAGTATATTCCACCTACAGCAAACAGTGCTGTACATGCCTGTTTTTAACCATATGCCTATTTTGACAAATTTTTAGGCAAAGATAACCTTTCTTAGCATTCCCTCAGTTTTCACGGTTGAAAAGTGAATGTTTTATGAGGATTGAACAAAATATTAAGCTAAGTAAAGGAAAGTCGATAGAAAAAGAACTGATGCATTTCATTGCATAGTGGTATATGGTTTACTCTTATTTGAAATATTTGAAATAGTGAACCCTCCCTTCTGCAATGCAGAAAGAAAAGTAATTCAGAGAATTCTTAGAAATTGAAATACTGTCTTAAGAGATTTAGAAGATGGTTATTATTTGCTATAGAAATGTAAGAAACTAAAATTAGTCATAATGAGGATTGGTAAGAAAACAAAGTGATACAAAATGAAGATTAGAATAAACCAGGTAGATTTAAAACCTCTATTTGATTTGTATTGAAAACAATATATGGCTTCTGGAATTACAGTAAACTCACAACATCTTTTCTAAGCAAATTAATTTTGTCCCTTAAAGCATATGGTTTATCAAACTCATTGTCATGGCTCATCCTTGAGTTGCAAGTTGTTGGAAGGTTTTCTAGATTGTATCTAGCAAGCTGCAAAATGATCAAGCCTAACAAAAAATATATTTGTTAAATTCTTGAGGGGCTTTATGGCTACTGGCACTCTGAGACATAGTGCTGCTGATAAAAAGCAAAGACTAAGGACAGATGTTTTCTGCCTACTACTGCTTTCCTTTCATGGTACATTTGAGGTAGATGATACTCATCAATTCTAGCTGAGTCTGGCCACTTGTCAGATTTAGTTAGGCCATGGGAATGCAAGTAGTTCTTCTTGTACCATTTTACAGAGCAGGATTAGGTGGCTTTTCAGTCACCTTTGTATTTTTTCACTGATAGAAATAAACTTCAGTACAATCTCTGCAACTCTTTATGTAGAGCCGTGCACTCTCTGAAGACGTTTGCATGATAGTTACAGGAAATACCACCTTCATCTATGATTGATTAAAACAGCTTAAGGCATGAGAATGTCTCAAAGGACACCCTATTATAAATGTATGGCCAGCTGCTTTGGGGGTGATGTTGTAGCACTGAAGATCATCTAAGAAGACAAGATAATTCAAGCTCAGCTGAGTTCTGACCACAACGAATGCTTCATTGTTCAACTGAGTGTCTGAGTGTCTCACTGAAATACATGTCACTCAGAGCAGAGTTTTATGCAAAGACTGAAGGCCAGTAAAAAGACCACAAAAGAGTGAAGTCCAATGACTGAAAAAAAAAAACATGTAGCTGCCCTGAATATCTTGCAGTACGGGTCCATTTCTACTAGTCTTGTTTTTGCAGCAGTTCTGGTCTCTGGCATTAATACAGCCAGGATAGAATGACAGTTTTTGAGTTTGGTTGCTGACAGAGCTTCTTTTCAGTTTTAATTCAAAAATACAATGGAGGGTATTTGAACAGAAGGAGCTATTCATGCAGTAATACCAGCATCTTGCTTACCAGCTTTGCCTAACCTGAGATTTGTGCTGACTCACACAAAACTATCATTGAGGAAGAATACAGTAAAGTGTTGTAATTCTCCTTTGGCGAAACCAGTTAATTCACCCTAAGGGTACTAGAATGTTTGCACAGACTTATTTTGAGATTCCCCCAATTGGTTCATCCTCGTGCTTTCACATAGCTTGCTGTATTTGCCATCTCCCTTGGACCTTAGCAGAGATTGTTTAGGCAAAAGCTAGACATCTGGCAACTGCTGGCAACTTCTCACCTCTTCTCTCAAGGCGGTGGTTAGATATATGTGGGTTGGCTGGGTCTTTGTGACTGCCTGTGACAGGGAAGGGATGAGGTTCCTCAAGTATCTCTACATAATGAAAGAAGACAGAGAGCCCTGGCAAAGGGTCTTGTCCCTTGCTTTCCATATCTTTATACAGTCCTAGCTATGCTTTTTGCCTCCTCCTCACTCTTAATGAGGGAGCAAACCAGTTAGCTAAAAACAGATCTTCCTAATACGTGCTGTTTCTGTTACAGATGTTATATATGGAAAAACATTATTTTTCCACACAATTTGCTATTATGTACCCAAGAAAGCTTTCCTTGTGATAACTACAGACACTGGATAAACCATCCTGCTTTTTTCCTGCGTTCTTCCACAAGCACTGTACCTCTGCTTGGCAGAGATCCACAGTCTCATTCATGCTTGTTGCTATGGTATTGTGATCCAGTTTACCTATACCAGGTCTGCCTGTGAGGCAGTGTGGTGACAGTGCTGAATGCAGAATATGCTCAGCTAAGTTTGGTCATTTTAATTATACTTTGATTTGGACATCTGACCACGATCAAATCTCAGCTATTTGGGTTAAATCCAAACATGAGGCTAATCTGTATCTAGAATTTTATTTCCTGCCTTGGCCCATGCAGCATTTCAGAAGAGATTGCGGCCAGGTCAACCTGATCTATCATTAACCAAGTGTGTCCTGTCTGATGTCACAGGAGAGAACAGCTTAGTATCACACTAAGAGAATGGTGCCTGTAAGCAAGTCTTGAGCTTAAGCCCTATTACACCGTATGCTCTCTGGATACAGCCCAGCACTGCAGCTCCACCTCTTTCATGTGATCCAGTGTTTCGGATTAGCATCTGTCACATAACCAGATCCACAGGATGTCTTGTTGAACTTCTTGAGTAGTCTTGGAAAAACAAACTGTTCATCTCCTTAAGCCTTTAGGGAGTCAGCTACCTATTTACCGCTCTTGTGGTGAAGTAAGTATTTGGGAGGTGAAAGAGATCATGGCAGCAGAGCATGTCTTCACATGACCAAATTACGCCCATAAAAACTGCCACTGCAATTTAGAGCATGGAGTATTTTCCAGATATCTCACGGTTAATACTGTGGAATGTTCTGGCTGTGTTTGTAGTCACAAACGTAGGATGGAAACCCAGTCCATAATTTTCTACCCACTGCTTATAAATGTTGTATGTTCATAATGCGGGTTTTTCTTTTTCCTTCCTGTTGTCTTGATTGTTGTTGACTCAGAGTTGGGGTAGGATGTTATTTTTAATCTTATTACACCATTTGAGTTTTTTTCTTTCTTTCTGTGTGCCTTTTTTTTTTTCCAGAGTTACTTTTACAATGATGACACTTTTAACTTCAACTACGCCCAAGCCAAAGCTTCCATGGGCCTTTTTAGTGAAGCTGAAGAGGTATGGTTTTACTTTCTTTAAAAAGCAATAGAAATGTTTCCCTCATACTCCGGTTTTCTTCCTTTTTTTCTTCTTTTTTTTTTTCCATCTACATCTTCATTTTAGTTGAAAATAATTAGAATGTATGGAACATTCGTAAAGGAACTGAAACTCACAGTGAACACTATTCAGATAAGATTATCTTGCTAATCTTGTAATGCGATGTATATGGAGAGTCATGCTGCTTGTGGTGCATCACAAGAGTGCTTGCAGCTCTCTCTAATTGATCAAAGAATGCCTTCTTAATCAGATTTCCTACACTTGTCTGGGATCTCAGGCAGTCCTATTGTTCGGATTGACTAGAGCATGCTGAGTAAAAGACACTGAATAGTTAAGAGCTGCTAGGTGTCCCTAGAAATTTGTGTTAAAAAAAAACATGCAACAACAACAGAAAAAACATTTTCTTCCTTGGGGAGATGTGGGAGGAGAAGAGGAACTATCACTATCTTACAAAGCAGCATCCAGATGCAGCTGGAAGAGATTAACTTCTACATGCAGCATTTTTTGTGTCTATGTGCAGTAGAAACTTAATTACAACTAAAATATGCAGAAGCAAATAGCTATTATGAAGATGGAAGCTATGTTTTCCACAAGGCTATTAGAATACAAACTAGAAAAAAAAACAAATAGTCTGAAGTGGATGATACAGGTTTTGTTTTGTTTTGTTTTTAGGTTTTCTCCTTTCTAATTTTTTTTAACTCTACGAGTCTCTTCACAACAGAGCTCTTTATTTCTGTGGAACTCACAATTCCAGTCCATACATCTGCTCCTACAAAGATATTTTGATTTTTTTTTTTTTTTTTTTTGGCCAGAAGCATCCCAAGTATAGTCACAGATATACCTGCAAAGAGGCATACATAGTTGTGTTTTTTTTTTTCTGTGAATAGAGCCAGAGTACATCTTAAAATGCCTCACTTCTCCCACACACACCCATTTAGATGCAGACTGTAATAAGCCTGTGTTTTCACAGTAAGTTACAAAAGACTAATGTTTTGCCTCAGAACCTTATTGAAACTAAAAGGGTAAGAAATGGCTTATTGCTCACCTAAAATGAACTCTGACACATATGAGGAAGAAAGACTCATATATATATATAGTGAAACTTCTGGTATTTCAGGATGATGCTAATTAAATTGCATGCATTGCTTTCTAAACAAACAAGTTCCAAATACTTTTTCCCACAGGCCCTGTGTTCCTTTGTGCTCTTTGAGTTTCATGGCCACTTACCGGCGCTTGTTCAGAGCAGTCCACACCCTCTGCACAGCTTGGCACTTTGAAGCTGCAACAGTCCCTTGATAAGCATTGCACTGTTTCTGTCCTCCACCTACCCAACATAGCAATATGCCCCTGCACTACAGTTGCAAACTCAGAGTCTTCTCGTGAAGCCATTGTTGTATGGCTTAAACCTTACCTGCATGTTGAAACTAGGCAGGTCTGCCTTATGTTTGTTTAAAAGTACGTGCATATATATAATCTTTTATTTTCCTTCTTCCTGCAGGTGTTCCTTTTGATCCAGAGTGAGAAGATAAAGAATGATTTTGTTTACCTTAGCTGGCTGGCTCGCTGCTGTGAGTCACTTTACTCTCAACATTACTCTCAACAGAATACAGATCCTCCTCTATTGCATCAGTCTTGGCAATCCGCTTTCCTAATTGAATGTAATGTTGTAGGTGGATTCAGGACTTGAAAAGTGAAAAGCTGATTGTGCACTCATTATAGTGTGGGTGGTTATTGCACCTTTCATGTGTCTGACTTCATTAAGGAGTTACAGTTTCAATGCTGTTATGGTTCCATCAATGCAGTTTTGTCCTAACCAGCAAACCTTTTTCTTCTCAGTTGTCTACTAAGTTGCTTGAGTGAGGATTTCCTGTCCTGAAAGACTGGATTAAAATTGTAAAATGTTCAGAGTAAAACATAAAATAGAAGCAGCAATACTGGGTCAGGCACAAGGGTCTGTACAATTTCAGTTTTAGTGGGAGTACTTCTGTGGCTAAGGGAATTCATGCTTGTTCAGTAGACTGTGTTCATCCCTTTGATTTTGTGCTACAGTAGTTCTCTGACATACCTCTGGAAGTGCAGTACTCTGAATGTGCAAACTTTTCTACAAGAAGTAGAATTAACACTATAGTATCAACTACAAATTTTGTGGCAATTTCATAAAAGTTGCTATTTATTCCCAGGTGTGCCTCAGCATTCTGAATTCCTCCTGAAGTTTCAGTAGAGGTGCTATATTCTTCTTATCTATCTTAAAATTTTCATTTTTCATTCCAAACAGCTTCTAGAATTTTTTGCAGAAGGAACTGTTCATTGATGAGTATACTGATCTTCTTGTGTCAAGTTTATAAATTACTATTATATATTTCTGGAAAACAGCTGCTATGGAAATTACAGAGCATCCTAATTTGTTCATGTCAGAGTATGATTAGGTCCTGAGTCATACACAATTCAATCCTGAAATATCTCCAAAGGGGAGAAAGCACTAGAGGTGCATCTTTTTTGGAAGCTAGACAATATTTTTTTGTTTAAGGTTGTTGCACCATTTACATCAAATTCTTCCTGAAGAGGAGGTAAAAAGCCATTGAATGAGCACAGTAGTCCATTTCTCCAGGTAGATGGGTTTGTATGTGGAAATTAAGTGCTGGCTGTTTGCTGTTGCGTGTGTTATCCAGAGCTGATGAAACTGTTATACTGCTTCCTAAATAAGAACTGTCCATAAATCCTGAGTTTTTATATTGGCTGTTTATTGTTGATGATTCCCACTCATTCTACCTGCAACATATGTATTGGCACAGTGGGAACAAATGTGAAAAGCTGAATGGTCCCTCTTTTGAAAAAGCATGAGAGTTCTCCATGGACAGGCAACCATCTACTCTGTGAGTAGCTGATAAGACACGAAAAAAGAAAGAAATACTTATTTCCTTTTCTTTTCTCCCAGTACTCAAATGTGTCTGGAAGTAACAGTATGAGCCTCACATTAACAGCATGGCCCTTATCTTCATAAGATCAATTTTTAGAATTCTTTCTATTCAAGTTGTGCTAGTAGATGGTTTCACTAGCTGAGGTGGAAGATTCTGTTTCTTTTATTTCAAATTGTGTATTAACAGTTATGCTTGAAACCCAATGAAAATTTCCAGTTACAAATTAAAATTTAAAACTAGGATGAAATCTCAGGCATTTGGACACATTTTTTTTTCTAGTAGATGCATAATGACACGTTTTATTATGCCTGTAGGCTATAGCAGCTTTTATTTTATTCTACCAGTCCTTTGGTTTTCCATGAACTGTGGGAATTCATTGTTTAGATTGAGGTGGGCACCAATTATCAAAGACCTTATTTCAGCACCAATTAAAATCTTCATGTGCATAAGAACACAAAACCCTAAATTGCAACATCTAAATTGATTGCCCAGTTAATTGTCCTGCATAAAAACCTTCTATAATGCTTTCTGTTCTGTTGCTTATTCGCTTCGGAAATCATACGAGCTGTGCTTGTTGCTATACCTGTGAAATACAAAGTGAGATGTATACTCCATAATTATTAGTGTTCTCTGATGAATTGCTGTTATCACTAGGAAGGCAGAAGATAAGGATGCATTTCCCTTCCCAACTTCATGCTCACAGGGTGAGGCATGCATTCACATTGAGAAAGAAATTCAGAAGCATTTATTCCACCTTTTCACTTAGTATTGTGCATGGCATATACTTCTAATGATCCCATGTTTTTGTCATTATGACAGATATTATGAATAAGAAACCACAGTTGGCCTGGAAGCTCTATCTGAAGATGGAGACCTCAGGGGAGTCCTTTAACCTATTGCAGCTCATTGCAAATGATTGCTACAAAGTGAGTCTTCTTTTTTTTAAAAAAAAAAAAAGTTGGATCAGAGCTTTTCCATGATTCTGCATCTCGGTGCCTTAGAACTCAGTGTACAGAATGTTAATTAGGCAATTGCATTAACAGCCTTTTTTTTTTTTTACTACTTCTCATCCTTGTCATTAGTATTGAACTTCCACTTATACCAGGGGTATGGTTATTAATGCAGATAAATTGGCAAGGCTTAGTCAGCATTTTAACCTATGGGTCTTCTTGGTAGATAATCCAGTAATGAAAATACCAGCAAACTACTGCATGATCTACTGATATCAGTAGTTTATTCCACAATTTCTAGTTCATAAAATGATATGTTAGTAGTGAAGAGAACACAGGAAGCTGATTACAATTCTGTCTCAATTCCTAATATCTAATTCTTTCCATGGTGTTTCTACAAAAGGAGACTTAGCTCGGATTCAAGTTTGATCCTGTTCTTCAAAATGTGTAATAGAAAAGTGGGCTTTGTCTGCAGGATGAACGTAGAGATGTAAAGACCTACTGGTTTGAGAGGATTGTAAATGGTGCTACAGAAGAAAGAAAAAATGATCTGTGATTGGAAAATAGAATAGTTCACTGCTTTAAGAAGGCAGATGTAAGAAAAGTAGAACAGATGCAATTCTTGAGGAACTGGTTCAATGGAGACTCCTAATTTAAGTGAATGAACAAGAGTTAGTTGCTATTAGTGTAGGCTTATTAGAAATACAGTGACCAAACTTGCCATCATAGAGGACAGTGAACTGAGTCTTGTTGAAAACCTCTCAAAAATTCTCAGTTCAGCCAAGCTTTCCAAAGAGCAGCAATACCTGCATAGTCTCTATAACATTCTTTTTTGCAGTTTTCTTTCATCTGACAAAGTAAAATTTCTCAAAATCCTAAACAACTCATAACTGTAAATCAGAAAATCTACCTTGTGATCTTGAAAGTGTTCCTCTAAAACAGAAAGGATCCTCTCTTAACGCATCTTTTTACTATTTCATTCACCATAGAATGGCTTAGATAGAAGGGACCTTAATGATCATCTTGTTCCAACCTAGCTGCCGTGGGCAGGGCTGCGACCCACCAGCTCAGGCTGCCCAGGGCCCCAGCCAGCCTGGACTTGAATGCTTCCAGGGATGGGACATCCACAGCTTCTCTGGGAAGCCTGTGCCAGTGCCTCACCATTCTCTGAGTAAAGAATTTCTGCCTAACACCTAACCTAAATCTCCTCTCTTTTAGTTAAAATCCATTCCCCCTTGTCCTATCACTATCAGAGCATGTAAAAAGTCAGTCTCCCTCCTGCTTCTAAGCTCCCCTCAAGTACTGGACACAAACCCTCAAGTACCTCCCCACAGTGAGGTGTCCATGCATCCTTCTCTTCTCCAGGCTAAACAAGCCATCTTCCTCAATCTTTCTTCATAAGAGAGATGTTCCAACCTTCTGAGCATCTTTGTGGCCCATCCTGAGTGCAGCACTTTGCACTTGGCCTTGTGGTATGGGACCATAGAGTCATAGAATCGCGAAGGTTGGAAAAGACCCACAGGATCATCCAGTCCAACCTTTCGCCCATCACCGATGGTTCTCACTAAACCATGTCCCTCAACACAACATCCAAACGTTCTTTGAACGCCTCGAAGGTCGGTGACTCCACCACCTCTCTGGGCAGCCCATTCCAGTGCCTGACCACCCTTTCAGAGTAGTAGTATTTCCTAACGTCCAGTCTGAACCTTCCCTGGTGCAGCTTGAAGCCATTCCCTCTAGTCCTATCACTAGTCACATGAGAGAAGAGGCCAACCCCCAGCTCACTACAACCTCCCTTCAGGTAGTTATAGAGAGCAATAAGGTCTCCCCTGAGCCTCCTCCTGTCTAGACTGAACAATCTTAGCTCCTTCAGCCGCTCTTCATAAGGCCTGCGCTCCAGATCCCTCACCAGCTTTGTTGCCCTTCTCTGGACACGCTGCAGAGCCTCAATGACTTTCTTACAGCGAGGGGCATGTCTAAAACCATGTCAAAGGCCTTGCGCAAGAACAGGGAGACATCACTTCCCTTCTTTTGTCTACCAGTGCTGTCACTCCATCATAGAAGGCCACCAGATTGGTCAGGCACTATCTGCTCTTTTTCGCTCAAACAGGTGGTTGTCACCTTTGGCATCTCCCCTGGCTTCAATTTATCAAAACAAGTTGACAATCATATCTTATGTAAAATCTGTCTCTAGGCCATATTCTCACTTTTATCAGTTGATTACTTTGACTAAATTCTTCTCAAAACCATATTGCATACTACAGGAGAGGCAGCTCCATGCTTTGGATTTACCTAGAGCTCTTAAAAACTGCCTAAATTTTTTCAGGGTATTTATGGCTACATATGGCCACAAATGACCAAGGAATTTCATTTCAAAGGCTATGTAATTAATGCAGTATTATAACTTGTCTTTCTATAATATTAGCTATGTCCACTTCTCCCACTAATTGGCAATTGCAATATATTGTTGAGTTAATGTAGCATTCTCCAGTTGTTTCTGAAATATTATATTATACTGGAAGTCTGCAAACAGCATCATAGCTGTAACTTAAGAAGCAGTCCTGCAAGGCTTCATTCAACAGAATGCTGAAAGAACATGGTTTAGCAACGCTAACAGCTATGTGAGACCAGATAGGTATAGCTAGATGCCCCACTGCTGTCTGTTTTGATAGCAGTTACTAGAGAAATCTAGCATGCAAGATTTTTGGCTAATTTCTTGCTTATTTTTAATGGAATAGACAATTTTATCCATTCATATAGGAAGTAGAACAGAATTTGGAAGAATTGAAGCAATGCTTGCTTTTATGTGAGGTAGAAATAGGACTTTAAATTGGTATCTGCTTAATGGAACTACATCAGATGCCACTTTGGAGAGATGGCTATTCAGTGTATTCTGAGCTGAGATGTCTGTTTATACTCACCATCTTTATTCCCATTCATTTAAGTGTTTGCCAGTCACCTGTGGTTAACATTACCATGTACCTGAAGAAAAGGGAATTATTACTCTTTCTACAGTACCTATACTTCTCTAAGTATCCCACTGTAACTCCCACAGCCTGCATCTGCTGAGAAAAAAAGGACAGGCTTCCAGCCACCAAAGGATGGGAGGTTGTGCTCTGTTTATCTTCCATGTTCTCCTCTTGGAAGATGCTAGCCACAAACAACATTGCTACTCAGGCTTGCTAAAGTGAAAAATATTTGCAGTCATAGATAAGGTTCACATGAGTTATAATGACTTGACAAGCTGCAATTACTGCAGTCGCTCCTTTATTATTGACTGCTATCAACCAACTTGCTTCTTGTTCCCGCTTACAAGTAGAGTCTAAAGCAGAAAAGATAGGGTACGTAGTCAGTTTTCCTATGCTTAAGAAAATTTTGGTGTATAGAGTCACCAAATCTTAATTCATACTGTACACAATTCACTGTAACAGTGAAATGTAAAATTTAGCTCTGAGTTTAACCCAAAACACATACAGATCCACCTCTGTGACCATCTCTAGGTGAGAAAAACAGGTTGTGTTTTAAATGTTAGGACTATTTTCGACTAGTGGTGGTTGGACTTGATTAATTTAGAGGTCTTTTTCAACCTTAATGATTTTATTATTCTAATTTGATTTGATGTTGTATCAAGGACTTTGGTACAGTAGATATTACTGTATATAGGGCAACTCATAGTTTAAAGTTAATGCTGATTTGGTGGGGAAAAGTAAAAGCGGGTAAGAAGTTCTGTTAGCTTTTGTTAAATGTATATGATAAAAAGAACAGTGCTGATCATGACCAATTAATAGAAGCTCACAGTGTAGTCTATATTTTCAAAGACATGTAGCAATAATGTTAATACCATGCGTTTCCCTACATAGAACTAAAATGTACCTGTTCTGTCACTTGCTGCCAGAAGAAAAATGGGAGAATAAATGCACATTGCTTCTATGGCTTACTGTTGATTTCAGAAACTGAACTCAAAATTTTTAATCCTCTTCTGAAAGATGGTCATATAGTCAGGAATATGCAGTGATTCTCTTCTTATGCAGATGCGTCAGTTTTATTACGCAGCCAAAGCATTTGATGTCCTGGAGAGACTGGACAGTAATCCTGAATTCTGGGAAGGCAAGAGAGGTGCTTGTGTTGGTGTCTTTCAAATGATCTTAGCTGGCCGAGAAGCAAAGTAAGTATTCTTTGTTGTATTGGAATTTTTTTCACAATTCTCCTATTTCCAATTAGCTATAAGCTAAAATCTTTATCTTAGTTTTGAGAGCAGTTATTTATTCCAAATACTTATCGACCTGTCGGAGAATAGAAACTCTGGCCAGTGGTTCCATATACAACACTCAGTTTGAATTGCATCTTCCACAACAACAGTTAGAAAATATGTGGTAGAGAATGTCTTATCAGTGAATGCCGTGAATTTCAGGCAACCGAAATACATTGGTCATTATAATGGTAAGAGCTAAGTTCTATATGTAACATGTTTGTGTCCTGAGGGAAAAGACCTCATTTCATGTTGATGGCCTAAGAATGGAAAACTGCCCCATGACAGTTTAAGGTTCACAGAAAGAAATAAGGGAGCACTTACTCAGCACTTGAGGAAGGATGTGGTTTCTCCAAACAGTGACTAATGAGAGACTGCTAAAATTTGCTAAACTTTACTTTCTGAAAACTGACTGTCAAAGATACTTATTTGATGAAAGCTTAAAGGAAACGATGTGTGTTATTGATAGTTTTGCTTTTGGTCCATTTCACTGAATGGAAGAAAGAGAGAGAGCAGTGAGGCTGTATTTAAGAACTGTTCCCTTGTGAACATTCTGCTGTGTTGCCAGATGTCCATTCTCCCCTGGCCAAAGTTGCCATTTTGTACGTGACTGGAAGGTGTGTATCTTGGCTTCTACACACTCCTTGTATTCCCTTCTCTGCTGGAATAATCTCATTAACCAGTACACCCTTCAAGTGTCCTTTTGGCAAGTGCTGCAGTAGATGCAGTAGAATATTCATAGCTTGCCTGTTTTACTTTATGCGCACAAGTTCTTGTTGTAAAGCAGCTAGCAAACTGCAGTTTCATACTGGTTTGTCCTATTGGTAATGTTTGTTTCCATGCTATTTATGTATTAGTAAGTTGTAAGGTGCTTTGGTAGTATTAAACTAGATGTTGCCCTACGCAGACTAGCAAGTAAGTAGCATTAAAGAAAAATGCTTTGTTTTGTTCCGGAGAACTATTTTGCAACGGTAGGGATTTATATATGAAAAGTCTCTCCCTGCTGCAACTGCACACAAGACTTTGTTTTTTTTTTCCCTTAGTATTTAAACTATTGTGCATTCTTGCCTCTCTGCCTATTAACCATCTTGTTCAAAACAGTTTGGGCAGGAGAGCTTGTTTATTTTATCAGGTTATTCTTACCCACATTTAAATCTTTGCTTTTCACCTTTGTAGAGAGACCCTGCGGGAAGTACTGCATCTCCTGAGAAGCACTGGTAATTCTCAAGTAGAATACATCATCCGCATCATGAAAAAGTGGGCCAAGGAGAACCGAGTCCCTGTCTAAGCCAGAGCCACAAAATGAACAGGGTCAGTCACTGTTTTCTGTGTGACTGTAATACGTGGGGTTTGGTTTCTCCCATGCATTCTGGGTATTTCCTTCTTTCCAGGACTTTCAGACATGAAGCAGGTTGACCGAGCTGAGCAACAGTATCGTTCAGTGAGACTGCAAAATGGCCAGTGATTTGGGGGCTTTTGTTTGTTTGTTTTTGGTTTTGATTTTTTGTTGTTGTTGTAGTTTGGTTTTGTTTTTGTTCATTAAAGCATTACTGGTATTTTTTTCTGTCGCATAAATCTGTCCTCCTTCTAAGTTTCTCAGTTCTTTGTTGTAATTCCAACTGTCCACCAGTCAAAGCACTCCTCAGATTTCTCTGCATGAGTTATTGGGGTGCTTTGTGGTTTTTTCAATAAGTATTCTGGCCTCTGGAGAAGAATTATTTGTTAAATGACTGAGATGAGTTTTATTCAGCAAGTGATGGAATGAGGTGGGTAGAGAGGATGACTGTGACAACCAAAATAGGATGTCAGAGAACATGTAAAGAGTTCTATATATTACCTGCCTAGGGTAAAATACAAACTATATTCTAAACACTGTCCTTTTCTGGATAAATCGTCTCTTTTACTTATATCTGAAAGACTTGTTATCTCTCTTAACACTAATTCTGAAATGAGGGTTAATCAGTCCCAAATGCCAAGACTCAAATTGGCTTATTTGCTCTCTAGGTTAGTAACAAAGCATGATGGTGGCATCTATTCCACTGCATGCAGGTTTGACTGACCTGAGTGCTTAATCTTGCTTTGTTGATGCTTGAAAGACCCAGAGCTGAATCTTTTGAATAAATTTGCTTCAGCACTTACTACCCTAGTTGCAAATAAATTTATTATACTTTTGAGGTAATTACTCTAATGGGGAGAACGTGATTCTAAAAGAAGACAATAGTTGTAACACAGAAATGTATTATATGGTTTGCAGTGAAAAACATTTGTATATTATTTGTAAAAGTAAAATTTACGATTTGTAAATTTGTAAAATACTTCTGAAGTATTTTTGTATCTTTTTTTTGGAGGGAGGGGAGTCTGAATGTGGTATTCACTGCTGTCTGTGCTTTGATTAAAGCTCTTAATTGAATCTACAGTTGAATGTTGGTCTGCGTTGCTTCATGCTGAAGGAATTGAAATAGTATATTCATTTAGCTGTGAAAAAGGATAGATCTATGTCTGGTTGTTAAATGTATGTTCAATAGTCATTCACGGACAAGCCAGTGGCCTTGGCCCTGATTTTGAAGCTGAATATTAGGAGGCTGGTTTTCTATGAAACATACATGGTTCTTGGCCATATAACATCAGTGTTTTTTACCCCTTTAGGCAAAAACTGTGGTTATGGTCATTCAGATATCTGGAAATACATTGATCGTTGTGGTTATTTGCATTTACTTGGAATCTAGAGAACAGATAAGCAACAATGATAAAGGCTTTCAGCAGGGTCAGTGGCAACAATACACTGATTCAAAAGAGAAGGCGTGAAAGGAGCATGAAGTATTTTCACTGAAAGCAGTTACAAAACAAATTTCACTTGGAAAAGGCATTTTTGTCTGCCCTCCCAATTTAATTAACTTGGAAACAGATCAGGAATACTACTATAAGTCTTGGTACAAAGCTTCAAAAAATCATGTTGGTGGCTTTGTAGCAGATGTTAAATGCATCCAATTACTCCCTTTATTGAAGGTTAACCTGCAGGAGAGCTGAAGAGCATCCAAATCCATTGCAGACCATTTTACATGTTGGATGAAACTTCTGAAGGGAGTGCGCTACCATTGCAGCATATGGCTCAGGGACTCATTTTAAATTCTTTGTCTGTGATCAGTGGAGAAGTTTTTGAAAATGTTGCTTTTGTTCACTATAGCTACAAAGTCATATTTAATATGCTAAAGAATGTGGTTTTTAGCACAGTACATTTTATTGACTGATAAAATTTATCATTTAAGTTGTAAAGAACTGGGGACTGCAGGCTTTTGCCTTGTGTGGTGACAAAATAGGACAATACATTAAGGTATTGTCCTAGCACTTAAAAGTACCATTAATGGAACAGAAATGTAGGTACTACTAAAATGCAGAAGAAAGGTGCTGAAATACTTTACTACAGAAGTACGTTCAAGAACAAAAATGTGATAGAAGTTGCCTCAGTTGATATAGACAGAGAATAGAAAACATCTAAAGCTGTTTCTCTAGTAGTTACCAGAACTTTATCTCTGCCCATTTCCAAATTCCCTGAACTGTAGGAATTTAAGGAGTCACTAAATAGGAAAGCTGGGAGCAAAAGGAGATGTGCAGAAAAAGCAACAACAAAGGGGACCTACATAGAACTAGCAGGCAGTGAAGAATGTGTGTGCAGTCAGGGAAACTGGTAAGTTTAATGGGTCAGTAATAAGTGAACATAAAATTGAAAACAGCTGTAGTTCAGATAATGTAGTTGAAGAGTGAGTAAGTCAAAAAGAAATGGTTGCATCATTAGAATTACAAGGAAGAATGTGGAAAATATAGCTATTTCTTTATACTCTCAGTAACCATCTCATTATGGAAAATATGATATAGAGAGTGGACAGAAGGTACAGCGTTAGCAATCACAGCATTAACATCTATAGAGAAAAATAAAACATTGTAACTGCTTTCAGTTGGGCGCTGACCCATTCCTGATAAATAAAGATTATGATCATAAGCTTGATAATACCTCAACATTTATGCCAGTAACATCCAAGTATTCTACAGGGGAGGACAGCTGTGCTTTGTATTACTGCAGTTATAGTGTAGTTATAGAGGGTTGCTGGGTGTCAGTCAGTGGGGAGTTGGTTGGTGGGTAGTTGTGTTGTTGCTAGGTGTGGGTTTTCAGGTAGAGAGTAATTGCATTGTGGCTATATATGTATGTATATAACTATATATATTGTTATCATTGCATTTTTGTTTCCATTTTCCTTTTCTGTCTTAGTAAATAGCTTTCATCTCATCTCACAAGTTCTATTTTGTTTCCAGTTCTCCCACTTGGGAGGCAGTGAGTGCAGGGCCATGTGGTGCTGAGCTGCTGCCAGGTTATACCACAACATCTTCATACTGCATGGTAGCAAATTTCATCTGCTAATCCTTGTATTGAATCCCATAACTTGACTTTCCATGAAAATATTTGCCAGCAATGTTGTCAGTAAGAACTAACCTTTGTACAAGTTTTTGTATGTGTATCCTCAAATATAGGAAATACGTGTTTTTATCTAAGTCAGGATGATCACCCTTGAAGCTGCTGAAGTGAATGTGTGGAGGAACTCTTAATCTCAGTGCAACAACTAGAAAAGATAGACGTTTTTCTTGAGAAAACACATAGTTAATGAGCATGTCTAGCTAGCCTGCAGGTAGGGAAATCAGCCGTATCTCTAGCTGACCAGTTGTAGGCTGAAGGCTGTATAGGGGTAGTGATCAAGTGATTAAAAAAAATGTATAAAAAAGCATCTACTGCAAGCTTTGTGGGAGACCATCTAGCACCCAGACTTGTACAACTCTGCAATAGATCAGTATCTCCTCTCTGTGTGAAATTGGCTTACTGCACTCTGGGTAACAAATCTGCCTTTCAGACAACAGTAATGCTTAAAGGTAGAACATTTTCCTTTGCAATTTGTTTAAATGGTTAAATCATGTTAAATCACGCTCTTCTAAAAACTGCACCTTGATTCTAAATTCAGCTTGTTTGTCCTCATTCTCTAGTATTTTGCTCTTCCAGTGTTCACATGTGCTATGTTAAATAGTCTGGCATTCTGTGTTTTGGCGGGATTTTTGTTAATTTATTTTCCCCCCTTTTTAGGTATGCATAGACTGCAGGCCAGTTTTCCCCATATTAAAGAGGTCATCTCTTTTAAGGATATTTTCCAGCCTGGAAAAGTGGCAATGAGTTTGTCAACTTTCTTTCTTTTTTTTTTTTTTTAGTGGTGTTGTGGCACTTCGTTTATCACTGCATGAGATATTGGAATATGTTCTTTCATACTGCTGCTCACTGTTCTCCTAAATTGTACTCAAAAATTGTATTCACACTTTTTTGCCATATTAGCCTTCTCCACTCACTTAAGGTATGCCTTGCTGATTCTGTATTACTGTATTCTTTTAAATGAGTTACATGACATTAGTAATGCCTGAATTGCTTTTGTCTAACTGCTGCACAGCTAAACTTGTAAGAGATCCATGCCATTAGTCATGTATCTTCACATTCATTCTTTATTACACTAATTTTACAGCATTCTAGAAAAGCTGATAGATACAAAGTCCCATTGGTTAAGGCTGCTTGCAGAATTTGATAGGTATTACTCGTTTTCTTTGCACTCAACCACAAAAAAAAATCTTCCTTTCAAGTTTTGTAGGTACTAAAGTTTTGTTTTCGTTTTGAACAGGTAAAGCAGGTATTTGACATCTCTGGGCAATGGTCAGATCCTAAATTCCCTATAGGACTTGCTTAATTGTTAAATTATACTACCATCTATTTGTGGATTCAAAAATAAGAGTCTATCTTTTGTAAAAGTTTCAACTTCTGAGAAAACTCAGTTTATTCTTCAAGTAAAAAGAGAACTTCTGCTTCAGATCATATTTGTACACTATTGTGCTTAACTGTTCCACATTATTCTTCAAGATAATTAAAAATAACAAATACAGTGAAATAAGTAATGATCTTTAAAATGCTTTTACAACTCTTCAAGAACTGGAACTTAGCATATTTCCTGTCAAAATAATGTACAGGTTATATACAGCTACACAAATACAGCTGAATCTTAACTGAAAAGTGGGATAGTGCCTATGTCATCATCTCCAAGTTGAACTTGTATGGACCTAGTAGTTGTATGCCTGTTTTGGAGTCCTCAAACCACACTTAAGCTGCCCCTTAACTACAGAAAAGTGATGAGCCTCAGACCTCACCATCTGTTCCTTGATCACAATAAGCAACTTTCAAGTGGTCAGTTCTGTGAAAAACCACACACAACAATGCAGAATTACATGGTATGCAATAACATTCTAACAATACATGTAATAACGTAGAGATGGCTTAAGTCATCCAGAAAAGAAGTGTGCTTCAGATCCAGCAGTTACATTCAACACTGTAATGCTACAGCTCTGAATTTCTTAGCTAATTTTTTGTTTCTTAAGAATGATGGGATCGTTATGCATGTCTGCTTCAAAGCTGCTGGTAATCTTCTTGCCTCTCACCAGTGGGTGTACACTCAGGTTGAGGCCATTACATGGTTAGCCATTATGTGATGAAGCACAATGTCTTTTTTGAGCCAGTCAAATAATTAATTTAATGTGACGTAAATGTCATATCTATATGTGATAGCTCTTTCTAAGAAAACTTCATAAAAATTAAATTACAAAATCTGTTATACCAGGTCTTAAACTGACATATTCCTGGTACTGATGGTAATCACAGTAATAGTATTCTATAAGTTAAATCATACTTTTGTCTGACTCATTCATGACGTCACAAGTTCTGAACTTGAGTCATTGCTAAACAGACTGGGAATAATTCAGTTATATAAAACTATCATGGTTTTCCCCACTACTTAAAGTCAGAAGAGCTGTTTTCAGGTCAGAGCAAAACCATTTCCAAGGCCAGTTTTACATGATTTTGCACTCAATTCAACTAGCTGTTCTCAAAGAGGTCCTGCTGCTGCATCCACTTTTCATTTCTTCATGCTCTCCTTCCCTATCAAGTGTTTTCCCTTCCCATTGAGCCGCTATCATGTGACTTACAGCACAGTCATAAAGTTTTCCACGTATCTCCTCCTCCCCTCACCCCACCTCCGAACACTGCTTGCCTTGCCCTACTTCCTGGGAACATTCACTGTTTGTTCTGATTTGTGAAATATGCTAAGTCCTATGGATAACTCCAAATGAGAACGACACTGCGAAGTAAACTTAAAATCTCTTAAAACCATGACAAAGTAGTCAGATAAGTACTCAGCGTAAGTTACATCTGACTGTATAATTACTTATCAATGTAAGGAGGAATACTGTTAAGGCCAGGAAAATGACATTTGAAATGTAGCTTGTTTTCACAAGCATTTCTGGTATGTAGCTGCCTCTCTGCTCTTAAACTTCTCACTCTATTGCCGTTGTTCCAATATTCTAAAAAGCCTTTAAATTTCACACATCTTCTCAAAATACAGCTTGAGGTGGTAAGAAAACAGACTTCAATAAAATTCCATTTGTCCGTTTAAATTATTCATGTATGGAAAATCACTTTTCACAAGTAATTTTTCAGATGCTATTTTTAATGCTGTGGCAACTCAAAAGCAGCTTTGTGTTGAATCTGCAAGCTTGGTATGTCGTTAATTCCCACGGATGAATATGTGCTTTGCTTTTTGAATGCAATTTGGCTTGGAAATAAAATCATGGAAGTATGAAAATGCTGAACCACGCATGCAAAGAATACTTCTGGCTTGTATGAATGTTAAAAATGCGGTAATTTGTTTATGCAATCATCCTCAGCTGTCTGCGATAATGTGCACTTATTTAGATGCAGAATTTGATGTAAGGCAAAGCAGTTTCCGAAGTGCTGAGAGGCACCAAAAGAGGTGGTGAGGATGTTGGAATTTCTGTAAAACCAGTCTGAAAGCCAAAGGAGAAACTAGAGAAGACGCAAAATCCTCCAAGGTCACAGCCAAATATTACTTCCTATGTCAAACAATTCCTAGAAGGTTGCTTTGTGATCTACACAGAATATATGACATTCTGATTTTTGGGAGGGTGAACGTCGATTGATAGTTGTCTCCAGAACAGTGACCATACTTTTAAAACAACGTTCTACAATATTTATATATTACAATATTTTATAAATGAAACACTTTCTGATAATGAAATATTAATATTTCACAAGAACAGGAAAATATAATGCTGGTGAGTGGGCAAGGCCAGGCTGCCTGTGGTCTGACTGGGTCCACTTCTGTGGGCACTGTGAGAGTATTTGTCTCATCCTAGGTCAGCGCTTAGAAGAGCAAATCTATGGCACGTTAGCTTTCCTATTGCTGGGAATTACTTCCAAAGCCTTTTACCTCATTAAACAATATTACTACTGCTTTGAGTGTACAACCACCATTCCAGCTGAGAATTCTACGAAAAGCCAATTTTTCTTATTCACTTTACAGGTGGGTGCTGTAGCTACTTAAAATAGTGACTCATAGGTACTTGTGTGTTTTTAATTACTACTGAAAGAACAGAACCAGCAGACAATAACAGAAGGTAAAACAATTACCTGACTCCAAAGTTTCAGCCAGGCTGGTAATCTTCCGCTGCCTCCAGGGGGCTGGCCTGATGGAACAGGCTTTTCACTGCAGATAAGTATCCCATTCAGCAAGCATCTTTAACACTGGAGGGGGGGGGGGGGGGGTCGATGAGACAACTCTGAGCACATAATCCCTCTCAATCTCTGTAAATATGTAGGTGTTTTTACACCGTGAAATGAGCAGGTATGAATCATGAAAGACTTAGTGCTATTAAGGAAATCTATTAAGGAAATCTTTTTTCTGAAAGCAGCATATTTTTTAAAGATGAAAGGTGCTTGCTTGTTCTAGCAAGGAATTTTAACAGCAGAAGCAGAAACAATTATTAAGTATTACATTAAAAAAATAAGAACATTTCTCATGTTACATCTTACAATGCTAGCTAGAATTGACTTTGCTACTGTTATCTGAGGAAAAAAAATAGCAGCTTTTGCTTGGTAAAAACACACTTAAGAGCTGATGTTTAATATTAGGTAGAAAACTTAATATTTCACCACCTCTTCAGGAGGAGTTTGCTCTTCCTCATCCAAGATACAGTTCTTTGTTTTCTCTCTTTTTTTCTTCCTAACGTGGTTCATGCTGCTATTCCATGTAAATTCAGCTTTTGAAGCTTTCAATTTTCTCTGAAGTTCCTCTAAGTTAGTGATCTTTTTTCTGTTGTTTTTTTTTTTAATTAGCTAACTTTATTACAATATTCTGTAGATAATAAAAATTACAAATCATACAGCAGTAGTGTCAGTTTGCAGTTCACCTTGAGAAATTACATGTGAGCAGTACAGACAATCAGTGTAGGAAGGACTCCCCCTTTGACTGGTTGGGAAAACCACACCGCTATTTACATGTGGGCCTGTAAATCCTGTTGTTCTTCTAACTTGAAGACTTGCCCTGGTGAGATAAATGCCAACATTATGTTTTCATCAGAGAATCACAGAATCTTTTGAGTTGGAAGGGACCCTTAGAGGCCATACGGTCCAACCTCCCAGCAATGAAAAGGGACACCCACAGCTCCATCATGGTGCTCAGAGCACCTCCAGCCTGACCTTGGCTGTCTCCAGGGACGGGGCATCCACCACCTCTCTGGGCAACCTGTGCCACTGCCTCACTACCGTTACTGTAAAAAACTTCCTTATATCCAGTCTAAATTGCCCCTCTTTTAGTTTGAAACCATTTCCCCTTGTCCTTTCACAAGTGACCCTAATAGAGTCTGTTCCCTTTTTTGATTCTTTCTGCCCCCATTTAGATACTGAAAGGCCACTCTCAGGTCTCCCCAGAGCCTTCTCTTCCCCAGCTCTCTCAGCCTGTCCTCACAGGAAGGTGTTCCATCCCTTGGATCATTTACATGGTCCTCCTCTGGATGCACTCCAACAAGCCTGTCTCTCCTGGACATCTGGACACAGCACACAAGGTTGAGATCTCACAAGGGCAGAGCAAAGGGGCAGGATCACCTCCCTCTTCTGCTGACCATGCTCCTTTTGATGCAGCCCAGGACACAGTTGGCTTTCTGGACTGTGAGGGCACACTGGTGGTTCATGTCCAGCTGCCAAGTACCCCCAGGTCCTTTTTGGTACGGCTGTGCTTGATCCTTACATCCCCCAGCTTGTACTCATAGTGAGGGTTGCCATGATCCAAGGGCAGACCTTGCACTTGGTTTCGTTGAACCTCATGAGGTTCACTTAGGCCCACTGCTCAAGGCTGTCCAGGTCTGTCTGGATGGCATTACCCATCCCTCGGGTGTGTCAGTCACACCACACAGCTTGGCAAAATCCACAAGTGCTAAGGGTGCACTAAATCCCACTGTCAATGTCACTGATGATGACCATCTACCTAACAGATAGCCAGTGCTGCTCTGGTACAGAAGACAGTTGTAAAAGACCATTATGGATGGCAGGAAATGGATGTATCTAAATCCAAGTCTAAAGGAAAAGATCGTCTTCAGGGTGAGGCCTCTAGCTCAAGGAGCAGTTTGAATGTAGCCTTTTGAATACCTTTTGAATGTAAGCTGTTGCTACTTTAAAAGGAAAACAAAAGCCCCATTGCCAATGAAAATTTGAATTTTTGACTTTGTTCAAAGTTTTTCTTAAAGTTCTTGAAAGATTTAGTGTCTCACAGGCTCAAACTTTCATTCTCCAAGAAGTAAGGTTTGACTAGTTCACGGGGAGCAATATACCAATGCATGGGATAAAGTTCACCACTATTGCTCGGCCTTGAAGTTGTGACAAGTTCCCTTGTAAAGCATTTCCTAATTACCTAAAGCCAATGAGCTTTTTGTAACCCTCAACATCTGGTATTCATCCACCCGCCTACTGTTCTTCTAAAGTACTGTTTACCTCACTAAATAAGAGAACTTCTGACCTTTTAGAAGTGTGGTATCTGGTAACAACTCTGAACATATATGCCTGAGTCCTGCCTGGCAGAATTAAATAGGATTTCTCTTCTAAAGGAGAGAAAGCTTGAGGTATGTTCTGTGGGATTTTTGTATTTTTAATTATTTCAGTAGGTCTTGACAAACTTGCATAGAATTCTCTCTGTCCCAGTGTGAGCATTCATAGCACTCATCTGGTGCAAATTTTGCAATATTCCAATGTTGCCACCATCAATTCCAACGCATTGAAACCAATACTCATTTCTGTGCACAAGTCTCTAGATGTAATCCACCGATTCACACTTTATTCCAGTGCCTGCTACGCTTGGATCTGCTGCCAAGGTTCTTTATGATTTAGTTCAAGATATTAAGATCTAGAGCAAGCTTGCTTTGGTAATTTCACTTTAAATTCAAACATCCAGAACCACTATTTGTCTAGTCATATAAACAAATGTTCAGCCTCATAAAAAAGAGGTGTGCTCCAAGATGCTCAGATGTTAGATGAAATAGGTCTCTGAGGATTTATTTATCTAGCTAATCTCCCAAAGACAGGAAAAAGAGAGGAGAATATAAATGAAACAGTGAGTATCCACAAAAACCTTATATGTGAGAAAGGCTGCTACTTCTATAAAAGTCTGCAATGTCTTAACTTAGAATAGATGGCTGCCTGCTGCTTCCAAGAAGTAGCACTATTTTCCTCTGTAACCCTATCGAAGGTCAGATCAATTATTGCTATCTTTTTTTAAAAAGAAAAGCACGTTACAAATCTGATGAAGATGTGGTTTCAAGTGTATCTACACAATAATCAACAGAATTTTAAGTACTGGTTCCAGATAGCTTGCAAGTTTCATTTTCTTGTAGAGTACATGTCCTACATTCATTACGTCTGAATATGTATCTTACAGGACTGAAAGTCAGAATCAACTTTTAAGTTGGATTCTTCCAGTGCACAGCTCATCTTCACCTCTTTCCAAGAATATGTGCAAGCATTACCTATGAACACTGTTATATTCCTGTTACTACACTGCACTTCAAGCTCTCATCTCCCCTACTGGAATTGGAAACAAGTATACAGCAGAGTCACAAAAGAACCCAAGATTTCCCAGTTACACTTCTGTTTGCTCAGCACTAAACTGCTCTTTTAACAAGGAAAGGTCTCCTTCTACCATCACAAGGCTTAATAGCACAGACTATGTAGAAACTCTGATGAAGACTAGAATCTGCAGAGCAGGATCTGCAGGTCTGGAGCTTAGTGACACTGAGTCCAGCAGTACTTATTGTGTGCCTCATCTGATAAATGTACAAAACAAGAGATTAGGTGGTATTTACAAATAATTTTATGATGTTGAAAGCTGAAGTGTATGTGAGGAATACCTATGCCAAGCTTGCTAGCTCATCAAACCATAGAATTTCCTGAGCTGGAAGGGACTCATAAGGATTGAATCCGACCCCTTGTGACCCAAAAATCAGACCCTATGTAGGAGAGCATTCTTCTTAAACTCCAACAGCTCGGGGCCATGACCACTGCGTTGGGCAGACCTGTTCCATGCCCACCACCCTCAGGTGCAGACCCTGTCCCTGACCCCCAGCTGCCCGTCCCCTGACACAGCTCCATGCCGTTCCCTCGGGCACTGTCGCTGTCACTGAGAGCAGAGCTCAGTGCTGCCCCTCCGCTCCCTGTGAGGAACTGCAGCCGCCATGAGGCACCTCAGCTCCTCTGCTCTGTGCTGAGCAAACCCAGGGACTTCAGTCACTCCTCATACATCTTCCCCTCTGGATCCTTCACCACCGTTGTAGACCTAGTTGTACTGGAACATGAAAGGTTTTAAGATAAAAGAAATCTCTACTATAATGTTCAACAAAGCCTTTCAGAAGGACTTCAGGGCAATGTTCCCTAGACCTGGTCATGCACTCCATGATTTCCTGCTGCAAGTAAGATTCTGGAGCATTCCCCATTTCCTTTAGTGAAACCACAGGGTTCAGGAACACCATTCCAGTTTTGTGAATATTCTCTGCAGCATAGAGTAGACAAGTCAAAAAACTTCATATGCAGGGAGATGAAAACATAAAAGAGCTGTGCTGAAGGCAGATTGGAAAGTGGGGTAATGGGCTGTGTGTAGAATGGCTTGTTGTAATATTCAAAATAGATACACAGATTACAGTCTTCTTGCATAACATGAGTGCATTTTAAATTAAAGGAGGAACACAGCTGCCTCAGAAACACTGAAGCCAAGGAAGAACAAAAGATGGTAACATCTTCCTCCTGCCTGCTCCAGTGCAGGTGAAGATACATTATGGAGATGCTCATGGTTTCCTGAGATTCCACAGTGCTTTCTTTGTCGGCATATCCCTGCCTGGCAGTGCCAGCATCAGTCTGTCAGGTAGGCGGTGGCAGACTGAGGCACCCTGCTCGCAGGCAGCTCCAGCTCCTGGAAGTATGCTGCTCACACCCTGCCTTCTTCGTGTGTGCGGAGAGCAGTTCTTCTCACCAACCTACTGCCACCAGAACCTCACACAGCGAAAGGGTCCTCATAGGACCACCTCACAGCCAGGGCAGGACCTCAAGGTGGTCAGCTCCTCAAGGAGCCATTTCGGGCCGCAAGCAGGCCCAGGCCCATCGGCGGTGGGGGCCTCCTCCACGGATAGCACAGATCGCACCTCACCCCGTCCCGCGCTGCCCCTCCTCTCCCCTCTCCCTTCCCGCCTCAGCGGGGCCTCCCCTCAGGGCGGCCGCTCCCCTCCCGCGCGCGCGTTCCCCGAGCGCCAACGGTCCGGCGCGAGGCGGGGGGTGGGGATGGCAGCGGTTCGGCCGCCATTGCCCCGCGCGGCGCGACGCGTGCGGGCGGCCCCTTTAAGGCTCCGACGGCGGCAGCGTGCACATCGCCATGACAACCGGGGGCGGGCGCCGTCGGGCGCGCTGACGTCGAGGGGAAGCTGAGCAATAACAGCCGCGACGCGGGGCGGCGCGACGGCGTCGGCGGCCTCGGGGCGCGTGCGCGGCCTCGGGGCCTGCTTCTATTTATGTGGGGGGGCGCCAAGATGGCGGAGGCGGCGAGGAGAACGTAGGGGGCAGCTCAGACCGGGCGGCGGAGGGGGGAGGGGAGAGGGAGGAGCCGGGGGGAGGGAACGCGGAGAGCGGTGTCACCGTTCGCGCGAGGCGGGGGCCGGTGAGAGGGCGGGGGGGTGGGGGGCGGCGGAGGATGGCGGAGCCGCGCCGGGTGCCGTTCATTAGCCTGTCACCCGTGAGGCGCCGCGAGGCCGAGAGCCCGGCGCTGGAGCGGGAGTCGGGGGGCCGCGAGCCGGAGCCGCCGCCGGCGGGCCGCGAGGTGCCGCTGCTGGAGCCGCCGCCGCCGCCCCGGGAGAGCGCCGCCCGCCTGGAGCCGCCCCGCGAGCCCGGCCGGCCCGAGCCGCCGCCGCAGCGGGAGCCCCCCCGGCCAGAGCCGCCGCCACCGCCGCGCCAGGGCAGCCGGCAGGAGCCGCCGCCGCCGCAGGAGGCGCTCCCGCTCCGCCAGACGGTCCGCCTGGAGGTGGTGCTGAAGGACCCCACCGAGGAGGGCTGCGTGGAGTTCAGCTACCCGGAGCTGCTGCTGTGCAGGGAGGCGCGGGTACGGGACCTCCCCTTCCCTCCCTTCTTCCTCCTCCCCCCTTCCGCCTCCTCCACCGTAGCGTTATCGGCGGCCTCGTCCTGCCGGGGTGTTTGTCCCGACGCTGAGACCGCGTTCGGGGGAGGGGAGGGGTTTGCCTTGTCGGGGAGAGCACCTTGCATCCCGTCTGTCTTTCCTCTTCCTGCCTGGGTAGCAGTGTGTTTATTGTGCTCTCTGGGACTGGGAGGCTTTTGTGGCAGAGGATGGAGCTGTCCTGTGTTGGGCTGTTGTCTGTGGGGCTCTCTGCAGGTGAAGCAGTTGTTAGCCCGGCTCTGCTGCCAGTCCTGGGGAGCAGTGGGGTGAGCGTCAGTCCTGGAGGTGCGTTACTGAGTGGGAGTTAACGTCACTGTAACTGACACCTTACTCATAACTATCAGAGCCTTCACTCAAGTAAAGAAGTTCTTCCTCTTTTTCTCCCAAACAGAAAATATTTAGTACTTTGGCTGCCGTGTTTATCCTGCAGACAGTTTTGGGGAGTGAGCATATTACCAATCAGCAGGACAGAGCCCTCAGTTAGGGAGGAGACAGTCCCACTGGAGCCAGTCACTCTGTGAGGTGCAGATACTGATAAAGTTGCAGTGTGTGGTTGTGGCTTCTCTTAATTTCTCTATTTGATTTTAGAGAAAGTTTCTATCTTCCTGGAAGGGGCAGTGGCAGCTACTACAGAGGCAGCTATCTTTGGTGAAATCTGAAGGCAAACTTCAAGTACTGGTACTGATGCTGTCACTGGCTTTTCAAATCCAGTATAAGCACAAGAGTGGTTAAAGGAGCAAAATATTTCTTTTTCTAACAATACTTAGTGGCCTGTTTACTTCTTGCACTGTATGGGAGGGAATGTAGAACTGTGTTGTGTTCAAAAGCTGAAGACAGAAAAATCAATCATTTTAATAATTCCTCTGCAAGTTTCTCATGTAAGTTAAAAGCTCCTTCTGTTCTGTCCTACAGCTGTTGTGGGCAAACAGAGCCAGTGATGACCGCTCTGGGTTGTAGCAGTGGCCTGGTGCTCTGTGGAGTGCCATCTTTCTGAGCAGTTCCTCTGTGATGAGGATGGAAGTTGTGGTGGTGTTTCAGAGTGGGTCTGCACATAAAGGCTGACTTTGTCCCCTGGCAGTCCTCACTTTCATATTTTTTTGTAGGTTGTTAATGTGTTAATCACATAGTCGGGGGGGAAAAAGTATTTTTATGTTTCTGATGAAAATTCCATGTCTTCTGGAGGAAAGCTGGGGGGGAGGAGGGGGAAATGTAGTGGAGTTTTGCTACAACTGGGATCAGATAGATAGAAATAGTGATAGAATTGCTTTATACGGAATCTCTGACAGAGTACAGATTGAAAAATCAATGGATTGTAATGTTGTCTCCTTCTGGACTATGTGGAACAAACAACTGATGATGTAGAACTGTGTTATAAATTGTGATCCTGAACTGTTCAAAATCTATTGTGTAGTTGTTCTGTCAGTTTAACTTCTTGCTGGTTACAAAGCAGACACTGAAAAGGCTTCTCTAATATAGCAGAGGGGACTTAAAATCTTGCCTCAATCAACATGCAAAGAGAAGCGTTTTTTGTCCAGGAGTAAAACTAAGGTATCCCTCTTGCTTCATGGTTATAGAAAGCATAAGAGGAGAACTTGCTCTACACAAATCTGTCTCTCACCTAATCTCTGGTCATTCTCAGACCAAGAAATGTTGCAACCTGTTCAGAATTCTAAGGTAGGAGCAATTTTGAAAGGAAGACTGATTCTGCTTGTGGAGTAGAATAGCTACGGTGATGTGTACTAGTTAAGGCAGCAGAGAAGACTGCCTTGTTAAAACAGAACTTGAGGAAGAAACTTCTGCCCTCTGTCATTTTTCTGCTGATTCTGAGATTTGCTGTGAGTTGGTGGTAAGTAGTTAGCAGTTAATGCTGTAGTTTTAAATGGAGTTTAAGCTTTCAGAACTTAGTTTTGTTAAAAAGTTAAAATGAACAGTTTATACAAACTTAGTTATGCAAACTGCTTTTGTAGGGTGAAGATTGATTGGGTTTTCTGAAGGCTATTGTTTACTACTTATCCCTTATAAGTTACTCAGTTTCCTTGAAGCTATTCCCATTAAAGTTCAACATGACATAATTCAAAACATGTCTTTATCCTGTAGTGTTGCTTGGTGCTGAAGTAGCCAAGAAAGAATCTCCAGAGACTCACTGTTCTGGAAGGGGAGAGATGTGTAGAAATTGCATCAGTATATGGGAATAACTGGAAGCAATGATTGAATAGGTCTCTTAAACAGTTAGTAAATAATCCCAAAATTTACTTGACAGGGTGAGTGCTACTTTTTTTTTTTGTCCAATTTTAAAATTGGATTTACAGCCTGAATAAGAAGTTGGCAAAAATGTTTCTGATAAACTTGTGGTGTCCTTCTCCTTTTTTTTAATGATAGTAAAGAAAGCATCCTTTGGTTGGGTTGTTGGTGCAGTTCATATTCTGGTAGGAATTACTTGCATGAAGTTTTTGTGTAAAACAACATGAAATGGGTGAGCTAGAAGCCCAAGTTGGCTTGTGTCAGGCAGGCTGTGAATGTGCTGAAGTAGTAACATCTTGAAGTTAATGTGAAGTCCAGAAGACTTGACTGAGCCTTTACATACAGTCAAAACTGAAATTTGCTAATAACTATTCAAAATGTATAACAGAGTAGTCCACCTACGCCTTTGGTTTGGTGAAGATATGAGAATTAACACTTACTGCTGAATTTTCCTTGACCTGTGTTGGAGTATGGCAGTAGAGGCGGAACCTTCCCACCAACATTCTGTTACATGTTGTTGCTGTGTGACAGAGGGCAGCAGAGGGGCAGGCTGACAAAATGGCATCTGACATGGAAGTGAGTGTGAAGCAAAGGTGTCATTGAATTCCTCCATGTGGGGAAAAAAGGCACCCATTGACATTCATGAACGCTTATTGAACGTTCCAAACAGTGGATGTGAGCACAGTGAGGTGGTGGGAGGTGTGTTTCAGTAGCAGTGATGACAAGCCACATTCTGGACAGCATTGCTGACAAAAATGCGTCACTAATGGAGAAAAATACTGTTTTGTCACTGAGAATTTCTCTATCAGTGTTTGTGTGCTCTTTCTATCTGTTGTATTTCTCCTGGAAATAAATAGGAGGCCTTACTTCTGGAGTTATCTATGTAGAATAGGCTTTCCCTGCTAAAAGGAAGGGAAAAAAAAGTGTTGCCTAAATTGGGCAGTATTTTATATTAATATGTAGTATGCAGGAAATGCATATGTAACTTAGTAGATGTTTCAGGATTATGTATAACCCTCTTCTTTTTCTTCTAAGTACTCAATTTCTCTTACTGTGGGGGGAGGATCTTGCCTTTCAGAGCTTTGGATTTTCTTGCTTTTCACAGCTTTGCTTTTTGTTCCATCTTTGTCTGTTGTAAAACGTGATTTATTCATTGAGTGGTTCACGTGGAGTAAAGTTAGAGAGGCATCCATAAAGACCTAACTATGTTCTACCATGTTTTAGAACCCTGTTACCACTCCCACCTCTTTTACTGTATTTTATATAGAAAATTGTCAAATGCAGTCCTAGTTTTTTTTTTCTGGGAAAAAGAAAAAAAACCTTTTCATGCTCTTGATTGCTCTTCATTGACTTCTTGTCAGTGGAAACTCAGAAGTGTATGCTTCCTGCTTATTTATACAGCTGGAATATTAAATCATATTATTCTAGCAGCTGTAGTGGCAGTATTGTAGTATTTGTGTTGTGATTACCGAAGTTATCCAAACAAGAATGTAACAGTAAGGAAGTTCAGAGTGGTAAGGTACTCGTTACAGTATGACTTTGCTTTGTAATCTTTCAATTGCTTTCTTGCTGGTTAGCATATGAGGTACATCTTGTGTATGGTACCTGAGGATCACAGCACCTATAGGGTAGGCACCAGCGTAAGTTACATTTGGAGTTCTTTCTCCTTGGATCTCTAATTCAGCTAGCATACTCTTCTGCTCATGCTTTCCATTGTGGTTGCACTGGAATGCTTAGGTAAACGTAAAGCTGTGTCTTTCTTTAGATTTGTGTTTGTCTCTTCACTAAGAGGAGACAAGTAGATGATAACTGAATGGGCTAAACTCATTTGTAGAGCATAAAGTAAGCATTTGGACTGTCTTAGTATAGTTTCTTGCTACTTAGTTATTAGAATGTAGTTTATTCACTTTTAATAGGTTTTTATTAATGTGCCTTATGTTTCTCTTGTAATTGAATGAATACTTCTGTCTTTTTCAGAAGAAATCTGTTCACTCAGAAGATCCTTTTAATGACGAACAGCGTGAGCGGCATGAGGTGGAGACACTAGCCAAGAAGTTTGAGGCAAAATACGTGAGTTATGGGCCTTTGTTAAAACATACCAGTGTTTAGTTGTGATAACTTACAGTGTGGCATAGATGTTAACACCAGGTTTTTGTTGCTCAGTACAGTTGTTGATGTTGAAGTCAAACGACTTCTGTATACATCAGAGTTGGCCATCCCATTTATATTTCATCTAAGTAGCTTGAAGCTGCTACAACATTATTAGGCAAGTCTGCTAAATAGATTTCTCCATAGGATATTATTGCCTGTGAAGCTATTCTTGGAAGAGCTTCCTATATAAGGGCAACTGAGTAATAAATGTAGGTCAATATTAGTGATAAATACTGTTGTGCACTACTGAAAAGCTCTTCTCCTAAGGCTGTATACTGACAAATCTTGATGAATTTCTGACTAGTTTGGAGTGCTTCCATGGGAAGCTATTATTTAATAAGTCATCACTTGATGAGTTTATCTTGTAGCTGCCAGCTGCCTAAAGATACTCTGCTGACTCCTGAAAATGTAGCATGAATGACTTGAACAACTCTAGGTGATAATATAAAGAGGCTTTCACTAATAAATGAAGGTAGAAATCAGTAAGTGTTGTCTAAAACCACACCCAAGCAAGTCTTTAAGAATTCATCTGGGTAGGGTTGGGTGATTAATTCTGAGCTGGCAATCAGAACTCATCATCATGCTTCGACATGTTGATATTCTGAATTACTAATAGAGAAGGGAATCAAGAACAGTCCTTTGTATCTTTTGCTACTAATATGCATATTGAGATGTTACTTGTTTGATTTCTTTTTTTCCTGGCAAAGGCAGACTTTTAGGAGTATCTGGTCTAAATATTCAGTAGAAGTAATTAGTATTTCAGAGCATGTTAGATGTGATACATCACAAAAGAAATCCTTAAACTGAAAATAATCATTTTCTTCTTTTGAAGGGTTTGACAGGAACTCAATATACCCAGTGTACTGAGAAGGTAGTTCCATAGTAATGTTTGGTTTTCATTTGAATGATAAATTGTTTTTTGAACTTCAGAGAGATATTTCAATTGTACTTTCTAGAAACTCATTTCCATAAAACAAGTTAAGGATTTTAATAATGTTCTAAAACAAGTAGCTTAACTGTAGGAAATGAAAGTCAGTAGAGAGCATGTAAAGCAATATATGTAGGAGGGGTGGAGGTGGTGGAGGCAATCTAATACACATGCAGGGTACTATGCATGCAGATATATTTATTCATGCATCAAAGCTAAACATGTACATTCATGGACAAAGTTTATTATTAAAACTATGAAAACTAATTCCAGTGCTCAGTTGCAAAAATAAGAGGCAAATAGATATTTGTAACCATTAGAAAAGCAGTACATAGCAAACTACTGTTTTACCAGGGTATGAATTCAGGCGTGCTTGTATCTTGGCTATTTGTGCTTCTGATGTCCTGCATTTCTTTATTCTCTGCCTTACCTTATGCCCTCCACTGCCACAAAATTCTCAGAAGGCGAATGTCTTCTAGGGACAATTTATTAGAGTAGGACGACTAAGGATGCAGGGTGCTGAGAGATTGATAGCTCTTGTGTTAGATAGTTGCTGTCCTTTCTCTCTTCCACTACAAGAGCCATCAGTCTCTACTAACACTTCATGGTAGGAAGAATTGCGTGTCTGTACACTGACCCAGTGCAATTGCTCCTGTTCTGACAATATCCAGCCAGCTTCTGAATCTTGAGGTGAGACATTTATTCCCTAGCTTAAACTAAAATAGATATCCCTTGACATAGATGCTGATTCTCTTTATCTCTCTAATACTGCTTCAGTGTAGAAGTAATCACTGGTTGTATGAGAATGAAGTTTTTTTACATTTGCAGAAAGGACTATACCTTTCTTAAACTGATGATGTATGACTTTCCTGTATCCATTTAAAACTGAGTCAGGTGATCTTTACACAGCATTGATGCTGTAGTAGTTGTGGAAAAAAAATGTGATTCATGAAAAACAGTCTTCCTTAAAGACCTTTTCTACTTTTTTTCATGTAAGTGTCTGTACTCATAATTGGTACAGTTTTGGATACATCTTGCTGATACCAACATAAACTCTTTTAATAAACATTTCTAAGTCTAGGTGTGTGAAGTTAATGCACCATTTGTTTACTTGATTATTTGGAACTTTATTGTAATTGCTATGAGTTTTAAAATGCCAGCATAAAAATCTCTTCCAAATAGTTGCAGTTTTAAGTCATGTTTTCTTATTCTTTAGTAAAATTAAACATATGCTGTATGTTGTGAAAACATTATATTAACCTCAGGTAATATTATATAAAATGTTAAAAATAATTATCATAAGATAAAATCAGTAGTTGCTAGGTGTAACAGTTCTCTGACACCATAGTGATCTCATACTTGAATGTGTAACAGAGCAAGTGCACGCTGATGTTACCAGAGCGTACCTTTCTAACAGTTTGTGGCTTAATTTCTTCCTAAGCCAAGGACTGTGTTTAGCCACCATTCGTGTCGTTTTCTGCCATATATCTGCCAGGCCATCTTCTGAGCTTGCTGGTGTTTAATGTTGTATTCCATGGCACTGAGTGGCCTGATGATTGTTACATGAAAACATATTCTGTTTAAAACTGCTGGCTACTAAGTTCATGTGGTGCTCCATAATTCATGTATTGTGAAAAACAGTGAATGGTTTCCTGTTCTTTTCCATGCTGCGTGTGATTCTGATGCTATCATCTAGTCTGTCATTTCATTCTCCAGCTGAACTCTGATACTGTACAGTAGCAGCTTTTTACCTTTAAAATCTTTGTTGCCTTACTCTGTTCCCTTTTTTGTTCCAATTTCTTTTTTTAAATGAAAGAACACTAGCAGTAGGATGCCCTGATTTATCAGTGATATAATCATGACTTCTGGTTTTGTTCTCTGTTCCTTTTTTTAAGTCCTAATTCTTATCTTTTTTGACCACTGCTGATTGTCGGGCAGATGTCATATTACTCCATGTAATGACTCCAGCACTTCCTGAGCAGTGTAACGAATTAGGAGCACGCTGTATTTGTTGTAAGGGTTATACTTCCTTTGTGTGGATTACCTTCCTTTTATTATCATAGAATTCAATTTACTATTCAAGTACCAAGCAACCAAGTGGTCTCAGTGCTCCTTCAGCTGCCTCTCGTATTTACTACACTGAG
Source organism: Gallus gallus (assembly GCF_016699485.2). NCBI lineage: Eukaryota > Metazoa > Chordata > Aves > Galliformes > Phasianidae > Gallus > Gallus gallus. The sequence continues at coordinate 49,107,034 of NC_052532.1, forward strand.
TAATTTCTGTCATCTATCTCTTCCTCCCTGCCCCCCAGCTGTTAGCCTTCTTTGTTGCTTCTACAGATGAATATGTGTTCCTTGGTGAACCATTCATTCCTACCCTTTGGATACTGGCCTCAAACCAGTCATTAACTTGAGTGGAGTTTCTCTCTTATCCAGTGATAGTTTACTATCTTTAAACATCTTGGGGTCTTTTCTCAAGTTTTGAAGTACCATTTCCTTCAAGCAAAATTATTTTCTGCCCTGGAATGTGTAGTCTTTTATCTCCTGTTTTTTTTAACTTCTATTAATGTGCCCACTACAGAGACGAAGTTGACTCATTTCTGAAGAGTCTCCCAGAGGCATTGTATTTGCCACTTTCTGTTGTGTGAAGGTTGTTTAAACTTTAGGTTATGCCCTATTGTTGAATTATTATTTGAGCTCCTGAACAACTGTATGAGTACTATCTGCAGCTTCAGGAACTGTCTCAGTGTGCTCTGGTGTCACGGCTGCTTTTATGCTTTGGGACAGAAAAGTTGAAGAAGCTCTTTGAGAAGAGAGGTGAAAGCACCTGTAGTAAAACTTCCCTTAATTATTGTGTAGTAAGCATTAATGCAGGAGATCTCTTCAGTTTTGTCTCGAACATCTATATAGATGAACCTATAGACTTTTAACGTGCTTCCTTAAACATAGCTTGGTAGAGTCAGGCCTGAAGGAAATTCTCTAACTGCAGATATAGTGGTTCAGATATTATCATATCTGTTTCTGTTTGAAGACAGTTTACTGTTGTAACCCTACCTTTACTCACTCTGCTCTTACAAGACTTTCATTTATTAGGCTTGTCCCATATCTGTGCTGTACTTCTATCAATAACATGCAGTAAAAATGCATTGGAAAATCTTTTAAATGCTTGTATGTGCTGAAATAGGCATTGCTGCAAAAAGACTTTGAACTTTTGAACAAGGATGTGCCCCTCTGTGTTTTTAGTTAGTTGGACTTAAAAGAAATAATACAGTGGTGGATTGCACTATACTATATTAATGGGATTGCAGAGGTAAAATGCCATAGTGTTCATTAGCCTACAGTTGCTGCAGAATCATGAGAATTACAAACTTTTGCATGAAATATGCTGGAATTTAAGAAAGAGCAATGAAGTTTTACCTCTGTTTTTCTAATATTTTCTTTTTCATCTAAGATTTTTTTTTAAACAAAAACTTACTGCATGTCTGCATGGATACGTATTCCTAAAACATCAGTTGAGTAACTTGACTGTAGGGGATGACAGGACTGATTAAAAAAAGAAAAAGTTAGGAGTACAATTAGATTGGAAACCTGAATTAGAAATGGAACTCACTTTTGTGGGTTTTTTCTTGTATGATTGCGTTTATTGGCTTAGTTATACCTCTGTATTTGCCAAGAGTATATATTTTGCTTATAGTTAACAAACTATTCATGGAAGAGCCTGATACTGTTTTAGTAAAGATGGTGGCCTTAGGCACTTAGCTTTAATAATTTTATACTGACAATTTCCACAGTATTGAGGAGTCAGAAAACTAGGCCTCACATCTTAAGCACTTCTTGTTTGTATAGCCATAAGTTCAGTTACTCTGCAGTTTGAGCTTGATGTGCCTTTTTACTTAGCAGTAACACTTTCATATTAGAACAGTACTTACAGGTTAAACTGAAATTTACTTTCTCTTGGAGGTAGGCGAATGCACAATCTGCAATATAGTTGATTTTAAGTTAAGTAACCCTTTCATGTCTGGTCCTATCAATTGCAATGACAGCCCTTGTATTTCATCTTACTGTGTTTTTTCTTCAGTTATGTTAAATGAATACTGTAACTTTCTGGAAACTCATACACTCCATATCTGCAAGTGCCAGATCAATATTTTTCTCTTTTGGCTTCAGCTTCACTCTCTTGTAGAAAGGCAATCCATCTCGTGTGGGAGAATGTGTTAGCAAATGCAAGGCTATTTGTGTTCTCCTTTGTAATGGCACTGTAGCATACTGAAAGACTTAACACTACCTAAATTATCTCAGTTGTTCTGTCACTAATAGAAGTTTTAAAAATGGGACAGTGAAACATGTCTCAGCAGAAAATGCTAGGAATATTTCAGTCACCCAGAAACCAGGTGGCTAATGAATAACTTTCAGAAAAGATTCTGATAAGGCATTTATACGGCATTTTAGCATGTTTGCACAAACTCATTCCTATGTGAAAGTTACGCCTTCTGGTTTTTATTTATCTGGGCAATCTTCAAAGACACATCAAAGCAAAGCAGAACTCTGCTAAGTCCCTGGATGACTATCATGCCAGTGTTCTAGGTTTTGTAGACTTTAGTACTTTGTTTACTTTCTTCCCAAGTGGTATAATTTTCTTTTCTTTTCCAGAGTGGAAAGCCCCACAAACATCGGAAGGATCGCCTGCAGGATCTAATTGATATAGGTTACGGTTATGATGAAACAGACCCTTTCATTGATAATTCTGAAGCAGTAAGTAAGCCTTATTAATACAACAACAAGAAATAAAGTGATCTTTTTTTCTTCTTGATAAAAAGAAAAGAAGGGTAGGGGCAAATACTTTGTGCTCAAGTGTAACTAGTGTGAATCCAGAGGGTGAGTTACTATGGGCATCCAATAAATGGCTGTGTTTGTAGTCTGAGATCATTTTGTACTACAGGAGCAAGTTGTTACTGTATTGCATATTCCACTTCTAGAAATTGATTTTATTTACAGTGGTCTGAAATTACACTGGACTCTATTTAGTTTCTTGTACTAGCCATCTGGATTATGAATTGGTTACTGATGGTAGCTTTTTGTATACATTTAGAATACTAGTCTTTTCTCCAGAACCCATAGGGACACTGAATGTCTGAAAATTTTGAGATAAAATAGGTTTGAGATAAAACAAGATTTTACAGCTTATTTTGAGTATTTTTCAGAAATCATCTCGGATGAGGTGAGAGAAAAATGCATTAGTTGGATGCATGCAATATCTATTTGGAGGCTTATAAGAAAGCACTTGAAGACATCTTAAAGGTTACGTAGGAAATCATGAAGGAAAGAGCTTGGAAGAAAGCGTAGATGATAAAAGCTTTGGGAACATCCTATAGTTCTCCTTTATTAGATGCCAGAAAGGAATAGATGTTCATTCTTCATTTTTACTTGACTAAACAGTACAAAACCACTAAAAAGCACCACCTGACGTGTTAGCCAGCCTTCAGTCACCTCTGGTGAGTGGCACAGGGCAAAGCAGCCACAATGAAGAGGAGAGAGCTAAAAGTTTAAGTCAGAAAGGAGAGAGAAAAGGAATTGTAGAGGGGAAAAAAAAGCGTGGAAGTGAAGTGTTGTTTAGCATTTATTATGCTGAGCTAATGTGATAAAAGTCCTTTATAAAACCTTTTTGAGAACTCTGTGAACACTGAGCTGTGAGGTTTCTAGTGTATGGCAATTCCTCTGAATACTGCTGAGAACAGTGTGGGTACACAGAAGGTATGCTGAAGAACTGGTACCTTCTTGAGCAAGAGAAGTCCAGCCATTTACCACAGTGGGTAGCAGGCTGAGCTCATCTCTATGGATTGTTTTGGTGAACGCAGCCTGAAGGTGCATGAGCAAGTTGTGTGAAAAGTAAGTTTGCTGTAGATGCTCACCATAACCTCTATTAATTTGTTTTTTTTCTTGGCCTAGATTAATATTGACAAGGTCAGCTAACATTTTAAACTGTCTTATATCCCTTGGCTTTTGATTGTGCAGCTGGGACTATACAAGGGCCTAAGATGGTGTCCTTCGCAAAGGTCAAATTCTCATCTTCAGCTCAGTAAGAACAGATGTTTCATTCTTGCTGAGAAAGCAGTTTAGTCTGTAGACTTACCTGGGTACTCACTGTTGCTGAAGACAATCACCCTCACTTTTGAAATATTGTGATAACAATGCCCGAGTTAAATCTTAATTTTTTTCCTAGATTTACTTCATTCTATCAGCAATCTTATTTATGCATTGAGTACTTGTAGTACAGATCCCTGTCAAAGCTGAATGTGAGTTCTTGAGATTTGAACACTCACTGAGTATTTCTCACACTGTGCCTCCTTCAAGTGCTGTTCTTGTTACCAGTAGCACATCATTAGCTTTGCAGAACCATTTGCTTCAGATATCTCTTGCAAGAACATAGAAACGGTAGTTGTCCAAGCACCAGGGGGTTATATCATGTGGAAGCTACTGGGGAGAATGGTGTATTCCCTAATGGCTGCTGTTCTGAACAAATCGTTATGTCTTGTCTGAATTCATAATGCAGTCTAGTGAAATGCCATCTCTGTACGCCAGCTGCAGTCTTAAGTCCCTGTTGCCAAGCTTAAGGGCTCTGTGGTGTGGAATTTTAGTTCAGCAGAACCTCTTGTTCATTCTCTGTCCGATACAAATGGAAAATATTTAGAAGGGAAGCCTAGGTGTTGTCTTTGCTCATCTTCTGTGGACAGCTATTAAATCACTGCGAAATGACAGAGCTAGGCCAGCCTAGACTTATTTTCTTTTGGAATACCTGCTTTCTTAAACATAAAAAGCTATAATGTCCAGGATACGGATGCTTGAAAACATGTATGAGTACCTCTTAAATTGTTCCAGGATTGGAGCCCTTTTGTCTCCTTCTGTATCCCAGGCAGGGTAAGCTTCCTTAGAATGTTAGTCATTATCACAGGAGTTGAAGAAATGCCAAACTCTTTGGCAGTGAAACCGATCTATTCTGTATCTTTAGAGAGGTCTTCGTTTTAAAAACAAATGTTGAGATAATGCTATTGAAGAAATCAAACCAGTAAAACTAAACCTGTTTTTTTTTTTTTAGCAGGCACTCTGAGTTAATGAATTCTGCTTCCTTTGGATCTGTTTGCAAATTAAGCAGTTTCGTACATGCAATGAAGATGCATATATAACAAGTAGCATGTGTAACTGTATTTGGTTTCTCCAGGAATCAAATTGTTCATCAGTTTCTTCCTTGGAAGGGGAGGAAAGAGGATCAGTTTCAGGGACTTTGATAATGACATGACTGTCAAGTAACAGACTTCAGTAGGGCTGGAGTAAAAACAGCTACAGGGCATGTGTTTCGAGAGGAAGATTCTTGTAAAGCACTGATAAAAGTGGACTTCCTCTAAGCAAAGACATTTTTCCAGTCCCACTCCTTAAAGGGCACTGGTACCTGCCCTGACAGTAGGTTGGGCTCAGGGCTGTTTGGCTAGGTCACCAGTGCCCCATCTTCAGCCAAAAAGAAAATTGCCTGAGATTCTTACTTATCTTACAAATCTACTTTCATTGTTCTCTCTGGAAAGAATCAATACTTGTCTGAGTATCACAGAACTGTAGGAGCTGGAAGGGACCTCCAGAGATCATTGAGTCCAGCTTGCCTGCAAAGCAGGCCCCTTACAGCAGGCTGTGCAGGTAGGCATCCAGGTGGGTCTTGTATATATCCAGAGGAAAATCCACAACCCCCGTGGGCAGCCTGTTCCAGTGCTCCATAACCCTTACTGTGAAGAAGTTCCTTTGCATGTTGGTGCAGAGCATTCTGTGCTCAAGTTTATGGCTGCTTCCCCTTGTACTGTTACCACAGACTGCTGAAAAGCAGTTGGCCATGTCTCCTTGACTTCCATACTTAAGATATTTATAAACATTAATAAGATGACCTCTGAGTCGTCTTTTCTCAAGGCTGAACAGACCCAGTTCACTCAGCCTTTCCTCATAGAAGAGGTGCTGCAGGCCCTTCATGATCTTTGTGGCCCTCCACTGGACTTTCTTCAGGAGATCCTTGTCTTTCTTATACCAGGGAGCCCAGAACTGGATACAGTACTCCAGGTGAGGCCTGACCAGGGCAGAGTAGAGGGGGAGGATCACCTCCTGGCCACCAGGGCACACTGCTGGCTCATTGCCAACCTGTCATCCACCAGGAATCCCAAGTCTTCCACGGAGTTCCTCTCCAGCAGGTCATGCCCCAGCCTGTACTGATACTTGCTCTTATTCTTCCCAGGTGCAAGGCTCTGCACTTGCTGTTGTTAAACCTCATTTGGTTCAACACAACATTTACCTAAATGACAATAATTCTTACACCACATCTTTCTTCAGACTCATCTCCTCTTACAGAATAAGAACATAGTTACAGATTGCTGTATGCTTTGGGTGTATCTAGTATACCTGCTGTTTGTTTGTTTGTTTTCACCCTTGCTGTCCTCCTCCTTGGATAATTTTGTTAGCTTCTAAAGCTTATTTTGAAGAATTGACTTTCTCTTCATAATACAACTGAGACAAGGGGGAAATCTGTGCTTCAGGGGATATTTCTGGATTGAGCATTTTGACTGTAGTAAGTGGATGCTGAAGTTTTCATTCTAGATAAAATTTACATTAAGGCAATCTTCCATTTTTTTTTCTAGCTGCTCTGTAGCCTTTAACAGTTGACTTTGCAGTAGTAGTGCAGTATTTATAACCTGCAAGGAAAGCTGTTCCTCCTCAGTTTTTCCACTGCTTCAGTGTCTAAAATGAGTATTGCTATAGTGTAAATTACCAGGCTACATTATTTGTAGAATGGTGCTCCTGTACATTTTTGCTTTCCCTCAGTTCTTCCTGCATGCACTTGCATGTGAGCCTGTTTTGGCTGGTCTCGTTGTCTTTATGATGGAATATTTGGTCAGTTGCATGCCTTCCTGACAGCATAAGCTTTATATGTGTGGAGGTTCCATGTGGTGCTCTTCATTTTCTGGTATGCCATATAGAATGGGAATCTGAAGAAAGGCACGGTGTTTAGTGAACAAGTATGCTATCAGCTCTTACTTACACCTGCATGTCCAAAAAAAACAAAGACTATTTAGCACCTTCCTAAGTCAGACAGATGAACACAGAGGGGAGAACTGCCTACCTAGAAATCTGTAAGCAGTTTTAGTTATCTTGAAATAGTGATGCTCCATAACCCATGTGACAGTAATTGAAACAAAACATAAATGCCAAGTGTAACAGATGTTGATTGATGGTCAGCACCTCTGGACACTCAAGGCCTTAAGTATTAACCTGCTAATGCTATAGATGCTTGTACAGGAAAAATGTTGCCCAGGACCCATTATTAAACACACTTTGATTTTAAATTGAGAGGTGAAAATGCAGCAATAATGTTAAGTTTATGTGGAAAAAGCTGCCCTTGTAAGCCTCTGTAATCTCATCCTCGCTAAATATGAGGGTGTTTTAAAGTTTTGTTTTTATTTTTTAAGATATTTGCTTACTAGCTGTTTCTTTGGATATAGATTTGTTATTACTGGCCTGTCTTCCTTGTTCACTGTCATTTTGCCCAGTGGTTGGGCACCAGTGTGCAGTGTCACCTTTAATAAAAGCTATCTTGCATGCTTCCCAGGTGTCTTCAGGGTAGATCTGCTGTCTGGCAGCTGACGTGTCACATGCATTCTAATGAATTTAGGGGCAAATTTCAATTAAATTTTTCTTTGCTTTTGTGCCCCTCCTCCCTCCAAGATAAATAAGGGTGTAAAGTGGAGTACCAAACAAATAAAGCAGATACTGTTCCACATGTGGAACAGTCGTGTTTAAACTGTACACTATACTGGTTTAACACCATAGATACCCAACTATTACGCAGCTGCTCTCCCTCTCCCTCCTCAGCAGAACTTGTCTGTTTTGATAAGGACAAGGGGATTGGTCACCAGTTGTCGCAGACATAACAGAGGAGGATTTGTTGCCAATTAATAACAGTCTAGAATAGTAAGAACTAAAAGCAAATTAGAAATGTTTTTCCCTTCATCTACCTTGTACCTCCCACCCTGTCTCCAGTGGCTCAGGGGAATGGAGATATTACTCTGTCCATAATAATGCTTTGTTGTTGCCACTCCTTCATGCTCATTCTGCCTATGCTCCATGTAGGAGCATCTTCCCATGGGATGCCATCCTTCCCAAGCTGATCCTGCGTGTGTTGGCTTCCCATGAGCTGCAACTTTTTAAGGACTTCTCAAGGACATCATGGGTCTGTACCACAGGGCCCAGCCTTCAGGAGTGCACTGCTCTGGCATGGGTCCCCATGGGTGACAGCTCCCCTGCAGGCTCCTCTCCATGGGCTACAGCTCTGGCCCATGGTCTGCTTCTTCGGGGACTTGCCATGGACTGTGGCCTCCTTCGGGCATCGCCCACTGCTGCACAGTGGGCTCCTCCATGGGTTGCACGTGGAGATCTGCCTGGGGCACCTCCTGCCCTTCTTCACTGACCTTGGTGTCTGTGGGATTGTTCCTCTCTACATGTTTTTCACTCTTCTCTCCAGCTGTTTCCCCAAACCAACTTCTACCCTTTCTTAAGTATCCTGTTGCAGGTACCACCAAGTGTTGTTCAGTGGCTCAGCTCTGGCCAGCAGCTGGTCACTCTAGGAGCTGGGTGAAGCTGGCTCTTATCTAACTTGGGGCCTCTCACAGAGGCCACCCCTGCAGCCTTCCTGATACTAAAACGTTGCTGTAAAAGCCCTGTGCAGTACCAAGCAGTCTTACAGTGCAAGTTTCATTATGGCTAGATGAATTAAGTTGAATGTACAGAGCAAATCTGATGTTTGTTAAAATGTTTTTTCTACCAAATATAATATCATTTTTTAGGAAGGAATAAATGAGTAGCTTTTTTAATCCCATGTTCTGACTTACATTTAAATCAGATACTTTACGACTGTTCATTGACTTCAAGACCTCAGTGAGACAGTTCAGAAACAGCTCAAACAGCTTCTCAGGTATTTAAAAAAAACAGATGCGTATCTGGCCTTTGTAGTATCATTGCTTAAATTGGTTTAGGTCAAGACTTCTGCAGTAAGAAATAATATTATATTGATAGTAACTCCTGCACTATTTTTTTACTTTTTCTCTCTCAATCTTTTTCTTTTTTTTTTTGGAAGGACAAAGTTACTTTTCAAAGTAGTCAGCCACTGGAGGAGTAGATGGTAGCCTGGGGTCAGCTAATCTTTGAGTAGAGAAGTATGCTTAAGCAGTACAAGGAACTTAAGTGTTTTCTAAAATATTCAGACATAGCTATTACTGCAATATAAAGGGGCTTTACACTAGCCAAAATCAGGGGTCTGGGATAGGAGCACTTGTCTGAAGTGTTGTGAGTGACAAGTCTGCAGTTCACATGAAATGAATGGAAAAGGAAAGCATAACTTTTTTCAGTAGTGTTATTCTGAAACATGAAAGCTGGAACAAAAATTGCTTAATTGCAACAATTAAGCACTACATTAAAAATACAGTTCAGTATTTTAGTACTATTAATTACTCAGTGTGGATCAGAGCACGATCTCTGAAAGAATGGAGTTGAACAGATAACAATAGTCATGAGTGATCATACGCTTTATAAATGAAGCTGAAATGCAAATACGGCTCCAGAAGTAATGCCTCCTGTTTTTTGTTGACTCATGATGTCAGAAGAGAGTGTTGGTAGTACTTCCTGCCAGTGTTCTGCTATATTTTGTTGCCATGTGACAGATGGTAGCAGAGGGACAAAGGGTGTCTGTCATGGAAGTGCAAATGAAGTAAAGGTGTCGTTGAATTCCTACATGTGGAGAACTTACATTCTTTGCTTGCTGAACATTTATGGAGACCAGACAGCAGAAGTGAGCACAGTGAGGCGCTGGGTGGTACATCTCAGCAGTGGTGACAGCAGTGTGAAAGACAAGCCATGTTTCAGACAGCCGTACATATTTTTGTGAGCAAGGTATGCAGGCCTGTGTTCTTTACTGGTGAAAGTGCACAGCTAACGGTGGTGCCTGTGTTTAAAATATATATATATACTGTTTTGTAATTGAGAATTTATCAAGTAGTGTTGTTGTTGTTGTTGTTTCCATGGAAATAAATAGGAGGCATTACTTTCAGAGCAACCTACTTGAATAAAAGGCATCACAAAACTTACCTATACGTTGTGGAAGTGGATTCTTTAGCATTACGAAGCTTTCTGCTTAGTTTCCTATGTAATCTTAGAAAAGCAGTGGCTTGTTTACTCTTAACCCAGTTTGAGATAACATTGTTCATCCTGCCCACAGCAGGGTGGGTAGGAACTAGATCATCAGTCCCTTTCAACCTGAGCCATTCTGTGATTCCGTTACTGATGTCCCAGTGAATGATCTCCCCACTTCCCACAGCAGCTGGCTAGAGCCATCTCAGAAATGTGCTGAACGAGGAACAAAAATGGTCTCTACTTGTTTTTGTCCAAATAAAGCTAGTTTCACAACAAGTAGTATTCAGGTTATATATTTTTTTAAACACTTGTATGTATTTACAGCAAATCTCATTTCTAGGAGTTAATGCAGAAGTGCTGAAAAGCCTTTTTATATGTGTACTTCTATTACTCAGCTTGTTCTCTGGCGAAGAACTGGACAAGCAGAATTGCAACCCAAATATCTGAACACAGAAGCAGACAAGATGTGTACTGTGGGTTTGGGTTTCAGCACTAAATTGGGTGTAGTATGTACCATTGTGCAGTTCTTAGTGTAAGAATGAAGAAGAAACTGGTTAACTTACTTAAAAATAAAAGCTGGTTAATTTATTTTAAAAACAAACGTTCAGATTATCTTTCACATGGAAATAAATCTATAATACTGTAGCTCAAGGATAGTAGTTGAAGATAAGAGACTAGTTGAAAATAACTTCTGTATTGATGTGCTTTTAAGACAGTCTCAGTCTTTCTTTGCAGAATCTCTCCGTAATCTGAGACAAACCTCTGTTCACATGAACCAGGGCATAAATGGAATCCTGTCTGTTTGTGTATCTGGTTCTAATTCTCAGTCTTTGAATGTATAAAGAAGATTAGAGTGTTGTAAAGGAGTTTAACAAATTTCCTTCAATAATAGAATTAGACATGAGCTCTGATTTGATACACAGAAAAAGCTAATGAAAAGCAAATTCTTGAAAAGATTTCGTCGGGAGATTCAGAAGTTGCAAGAGGTGTGTGCCTTCTGAGTGTCCGGGAGGAACTTCAGAATAAAGCTAAATCCAGCTGTTGCCAGTACGTTATAAAATCTTATTCAAGTTTTATGTTGGATTAGAGCACTAGTCAATGGTGAGGTTACGCTGGAGGATGAGAGACACCAGATATGCTTTAGTTTGTAGAACTTTAGGTTTATTCCTTGTTCAATAGGCTGAGGACAAATCAAATTTTGATGGGGGGAAAAATGAAATTCTGTCAAGGGTTCAGGAGAACTGAATGTCAAAAAGGTCTTTGGAAGTCAGACTAAATTCATAGTCCTTGGAGGAAGCTGTTGAAGCCTAAACTGATTAGCTGCGCTTCCCCATCTTTCTGACACTGTTTGCTGCTGACTGTATGGAAGTTTGTTCATCTCTATATTGAATAAAACGTGCCTTTGTGGTCAACTTGTTTGCATGGGTTTGTGCCATGTATCATGTTGATCATACTAATCACCTGCTGTAATGCATGTTTTTCTCACTTGTGGACTGTCTTTAATTGTTACTTTATGTTCTCTAGGGCTTCCTTTACTGTTCTGCAGCCAAGTCTTCTCAGTGTTCCCCTTTTCTTGTTCTTTACTTCTTGTAATAATAGTCTCAGCTTTAACTGTGTACTTTCTCGTCCAAACTTGGCAACTACTCTATGCTTCTGTTTTGATCCCATACGGCCCTAACCTCACCAATTCAGTTCATGCCTTGTCAGCTCAAAAGGGAAATGCCTGTTCTGTCTATTAACTACTGTGGATAATCATTTATTTTCTTTCCCTTTCATCTCCGTGTACTTAATGAAGCTGGTTCTGAGGGCCTGTGGAAAAACATCAGGCTTCTCTGGAGCTTTTACCCAGCCTCCACTATTCGGTTCACTTTGCGTGATTGTCCTGGTCTTTTAAGATGAATTACAAGTCCATAACTAAATCACTTTGCTTTCAAAGTCCATAACTAAATCACTTTGCTTTCAGTTTGTCTATTTAACAGTCTTCTGCTTTCTTGCATTGGTCTTTCATGCAATCTCAGGGTGTTTCATGCATCCTGTCACTGCTTTTATTATTTGTGTGTGTGTGTTCCTGTACTGCATATTAAGCCTTCCATTCCAAGAAGATAAAGATGATGACTCAGTGAAATTTCTAACCGCTTACTCAGATCAAATCCACATATAGTTCCAAGTTCAGGTTGTTCCATGCAACTTACTGGTCTAAGCGCTTGTTAATTGTTTTCCTCTTATGGATATAACTCTTGTGTCTTCGTGCTTTTGGTGGTGCAAGTTTTGTAGTTCTTAAACTGTATCTCTGGTTGTATCTTCAGTATATATTGCATCTGTGCAGGGGGAATGGACTAACCTGGTTACTACTGACTGTGTTGCCCTGTGTGTGTTCCCTTCCTGTGAGTCATCTCAGGTCTTCAGTTACTGGCATGGCAGCTAAAAATGTGTGTACTTGCCCTAGTAATTTTTTCAACCCGTTGGATTCTGGGATGTATCAGCTCTTATCAGACATGCAGTGAAAGGCCTGCTGGCTCACTATTCAAAATAGCACACATGCTGTTTCCCTCTTTAACTGTCCTACTTAATTCTTAATCATTTGGTCTTACTAGTAAACATTTATTGTTTGCAGCTGTAACTCAGAGTAGACTTTTTCTTCTGCCAGACTGCTTTCCTCTAGGATGCATCAAAATCACACACCCCTCCCTTCAGAAGGGAAGAAACCAATTCTCAGTCATTTAAATGGCATTGTATCTTTTTGGTACTCTGTAACACTTAGTAAGCATTTTGGTTTTATGACTCTAAACAGGCCATTGCTTCTATTTGTTGTTGATTAAGCTCACCGCCTTAGATTTTTCAGTATTTGTTGTTAACAAGATATATCATAGAAACTAACAGATGTTTGAAAATACTTGAAACAGATGTTTGAAAATACACGTCATAGCAATTTTAGCAAAAGAACAGAGAATCTGGTAAGAAAAGCTTTTTTTATGCGGGTACTGTGAGTGGAGTTGTTAAGGAATGGAACGTTTGTCTGGGCATGCCAAGTGCACTGCAGAGTCCTGTATTAGTGAAAACCAATCAGGAGGAAGGTGAATGTTGCTGTGGCTATTTCCATGAAGCAAAACATATAATTCAGAAAGTTCTTTTTGCTTGTTTTACAAAATCAAGTGTGTCTATTGTTGCAGTTCTATTTCCTGGGTATAACAATATCCAGTTTTGCAAACTTCTGAAATAGTTTAGACTTCTTCCTTTGCAGAGTGATGGTTGTTCAGATTGTTATCTTTTTTTGAAAACATGCAAGAAATGAGCTCTGGAAATAACTTTGTAGTTATCACTTCCAGATAACTAAAGGACCTGTTATAAATGTATGAGTAACAGGAATTGTTATTAGAAAATATTGTTAGTTTGAACTATACATTTTCTGATAAGATTGAAGGATATTCAGTGAAAGTATGGCATTTAACATGTGAAATCAGTAGAGGCAGCATTTGTACAAAATGCGTTTTAAATCAGTGATGTTGCTGGTATGTATGTAAGGCTGTTATAGACAAAAACAATTCACAGTGTGCTTACCTATTGCAAGGACAAAATCAACTTGTCAACAGTGAAACTGCTCATAAGCAGGTGGTGCATAATTGTCCGTATAGTTTATGTATCATGAGATTTTTAGCTTCTAGCATAAGGTAGCATGTCATCAGAGATAGAAAACTGGAAATATTCTCTTGAGGGAGGAAAGGCCTCCATGCCTGTCTTCCCTTCCTTCAGAAAGCAGAGCTTCTCTTTTTAACGTTGTAATCTTTTCTGAGAACAAGGTGTTATTTTGAAAATACAAAGGTGCTTATGTGACATCAGTATTCTGTTCCCTGTCCAGTAAGTTTTTCAGTAGTATTACTATCCTGATTTATGCTAGCAGGCAGTACTTATGTAATTCTGTATAGTTATTCATGTATAGGGAGTGGTAAATGAACTACATACACATTTTAAGTGATGATGATAAACTTTTTTTTTTCATGTCCAGTATGATGAATTGGTTCCTGCATCCCTGACAACCAAGTATGGAGGGTTTTACATCAACACTGGTACCCTGCAGTTCCGCCAGGCATCTGACTCAGAGGATGATGACTTTGCAGAAGACAAAAAGCACAGGCCACCGAAAGTGAGTGATATTAATTATGCTTTTTATACAGCGGGCGCTGAATTAGGTGGATATCAAAAAAGATTTGGTATGCTTAAATGCCTTAGATGAAGAGACTGAAAGCAGAATGATACATGGTACTGTCTTACTGCAGTCTCTGTTATGTGGCTGTTGCATAAACACTTAGGAAATAAGTCAGGATGCCCACAGACTGTCCAGTCTTGGAAGACTAATCACCTGTTCAGGCAGGCTTACAAGTTGCGTCCATCCATCTTAAGTAAGTGACAGATAACTACTTAATTTTATAAGAATTTTATTCCCTAAGATGAAAACATAATTTTTCCAACATTGCTTTTGTAATTCTGTAGAAAATATGATCTGAAATGTTCTTGATACTCAGAATAGTAGTTTAAAGGAAACATCTGATAAAATAAGTTCACAACATAGAACTAGCTATATTAAAAGATGTATGTGTATGTCTGTATGTATATGCTGTGTGTTTCACAAAAAACGCACTGTGCTGTGTGCTGAAATGTTTTCATACCAGTCCTTATGGTGCTATGATTTGTATTTGTAACTTAGCGCTGTGCTGATAAAACAGCAGTGTTTTGACTGTTGCTGCATAACAACAGCACAGTATGAAGACTTTTTCTTCACCCCCACTTCCCCCCCCCGCTATTCAGCTTCCCACCCATCCTCAGAAAGTAAGCTAGGGATGGCCAAGAAGTTGGAGACCACTGATGTGGATGGCCAGAAAGATATGCCATACCATATTGTGTTGTGCTTAGCAATGCAACTGTGGTAGCAGAAGAATGGAGAAGGTGGTCTTCCAAGGTGGCTGCTACTCAGAGAGGCTATGAGACAGTCTACCTGTACCTCAAAAAAAGTAATGTTGGAGACTTATCAGTAACTGGTATTGCTGCTGTGAATCCAGTTGTACTGTTTGCCTTCGCATACATCAAGATATTTTTCTGGTTCCCCATTGGAAAGTGTAAGGAAAATTAGATGTTTCTTGCTGTAAAAATATTTTTGATGGAAGAATCTTTGTCCTGTGTTTAATTCGTTTTGTAGATAGCAAAGTTGAAAGAAAGTGAAGATCGTGGAATGAAGAAGCGCAAGCGGAAAGATGAAGGGATGGAAAAGGAGAAGAAGCCTCGGAAAATGAAAGTTCCTAAGCAGTTGGGGTAGGTTTCTTTCTTTAAATAAAATGTTGAATTGTATGCGAAGTATGTTTCTAAGATTTGCATACCACAGTGAGATTATCACAGCTGTCTAGGATTTTGTTTTGTTAATTCATATTTAATAGCTAATAGATTTTGGTCTGGGATGTTTCTTGTTTTGCATAAACATCATACAGACTAACTTTCAAAATTTTGGGGAATGAGAATGAGGAAAAATATAAAAGAAAAAATCAATTATGGAAAATATAGAAATTTTGAGTCAGTGAATAGTATTATCAATCATCATTCTACCCAGAGTTTTCTGACTGTAAGAACTACATCTTTGTTTTCTCCCTTCTAATGAAAAATAGCTTCCTATCCCTAGATATCTATTCTGGGGAACTGTAAACATAGCTTGATTATTCTACATATTTCTTATTAATTTTTGTGTACTTTCCTGTGTTCTGAGGCTAGTGTGGAAGGATGTAGTCTTGTAAGATGATAGGATTTTTAATTGGCTTCTGAAAAGCTGTCCTTGAGTGAACATTGTCTCATTGTAGATATTCAGTTGGTATTGAAAACCTGTTAATTGTTCATTTTTTTTTATCAAGGACAAGAACTGGGGGGTAAACGTTCAGTTTGAGTGGCTTGTAAACATTGAACCTGCATGTACTTAGTACTTAATAATTTTAATTTTTTAAATATTTTTAATTAAAATTTTTAATTAAAATTTAATTTAAAATTTTTAATATTAGAAGTGGGAGTTCTAAACTCCCAGTTTTTTCAAGGCCTTTGTCACCTTTAACAAAGTCACATACCATTCTAATCAAATATTTCTTTGCCTACAGAGTAATGGCCTTAAATTCACACAAGTCTGAAAAGAAGAAAAAGAAATTTTATAAAGACTCGCTCTCTCTGGCTGCCATGATCCGTAAATTTCAAAAGGAGAAGGAAGCCATGAGGAAGAAGGAATCTAGTCCAAAACCTCCAGTGACTATTGCGACCTCTACCCCTAGTAAAGTTCCTTCTTCCTCTCTCAGTGCAGGAAATGATATCTCTGACTTGAATCTTAAGATCAGCGATCCTGTCCTCTCCATTTTTGGTAGCACAAATGAACGTGATCTCCTGCAAGAAACTGAAAGTGCACTGGAGATGTTGGGAGACATTGACTTTGACAAGTTGCTTGATGGCACTTCTGATGGCAGCCCAGTATCTGAGCTGTCAGGAGAAAATGGAAATGTCACTCATGCAACCTACACCTCTCAGGTCATGACACCCAAGCAGGTGCCTGCCCTCCCAGAAGGTCTGCCTACGCTACTTGAAAAGCGCATTGGAGATCTTCGAACAGTAAGTATGAACGCAGTAGTGACGGCTTGCAGTCAAGAATCTGAGAGGAGGAGGAAGAACGTTTAGGATCTGAGTTGTCATCCTTGAATTGCTGGTTGAAATGCTAAAAATGTAGAATTAATGTCAATGGTTGTATTTATACTCGGATAAAAATGGGCACAGAGGTGATGCAGCTCAATAGTTGAGATGGTGTTTGTTTCACAGTGGAGACAAGGTTTTCTACTGAATCTTAACATGTTCAACAAATTAATGTTTTATTCCATAATGGGAATATCACTGTTAATTTTGACTTGAATTAGTTACTTATTACTATTTATGAATTTATGCTTTCTCAC
Source organism: Gallus gallus (assembly GCF_016699485.2). Lineage (NCBI taxonomy): Eukaryota > Metazoa > Chordata > Aves > Galliformes > Phasianidae > Gallus > Gallus gallus. The sequence continues at coordinate 49,123,932 of NC_052532.1, forward strand.
CTAGTTTTAAAGAGGAAGCCTTCAAATACTATTGCAGTTTACAATCTAATGTCAGTCTGGAATTCTGCCTTTGTAACACAAACTACGTGAACTTGCCAGTTTAAAAGGTGGGAGTGGAGGGGTGGGAGCTGAATGGTTTCTTCTGGAAGGTTGCAATGGAGTCTCAAAAATATTAATGAAAACCGATAAGTTCTCAGCTTACAAACATCCCTATAGCTTACTGAAAGGGCTCAGAGCTGTTAAGGTACTATGTGCTCCTTGTTTCAGTAGTGGATGTTATGTGAATGTGAAGAAGAAAATTGCTACTTGATTGTCCAGATTCTGATCTTACCTGTGCAGCTTTTCCTTACTCAGAATAAAGTGCAGCTTTTCCTTACTCAGAATAAAGTGCAGCTTTTCCTTACTCAAGAGTAAGTTTTATAATAGTAGTTAAACTGCAGTTATTTTCATAGTGACAGTTTGAAAGCAGCAGAGCTTGCTTTGCTATTACTTAAACGTGATAGTTATCATTTCTCAATCTTAGCTGTATGTAAGCATTATAGAATATTGTTAGTTGTTTTAAAATGTCCATAGCTAAATATGGATAAGGGTTTAATTGTCACTAAAGTGAGTGAGAGGGTTGTCTGCCTTCAAAATTTCAGGTTAATTTTTCAATAAGTTTCTAGCAAAACAGCAGTAGAACTGGATTAGGCCAAAATTAAGTGTTAGCTGCCTGCCCCAACTTCATGCTATTTCACTAAAATGCCCAACCCAGTTGGAAGAAAAGTTTTCCAAGAGCCACTGAATTAAAGTTAATTCCACAGTTGTCTACTTGTGATGATGTTTTCTGGAGATTTGATGCTGGCTGAGCAGAGCAATTCTGCATGTAGACTCGGGGAAGAACTAGACTGTGTATTGACTTAAAGACTGCAGCTTCCTTGCCTTCTACAAAATGCCATCAACTGACATGTTAGCAGTGACAAAGGAGTAAAAAAAAAAAAAGTTGAAAAATAGTTCCTATACAGTTTTTTCCAGACATGTATCAAATTCACATCTTTAGTGCTCTTTAATACAAAGAAAGGTAAGCTATGTTCCATGAATGGAGTTATGGTATATCTAGATAAGGTTAAAAAAAAACTTAGAAAGCCACTGACTATATACCATGAAAGCTTCCTGATCTCCTTGTGTAAATTAACGTCTTCTACCTCCCTAATTGTGTAATTCTGAATTACTGTGGCAGAGGACAATATTGCACATAAAGCAGGGAGATAATAAAATGCCTGTTTTCTATTGTGATGGTAGCTGTCAAGATAGTCCATCTGTGGAACAAAAAATCCCAGCGGTGATTGCAGTGTTTCTTGAGTCTGCCAATTTCATCCTTTTCAAAGACCAGAAGCACTGTTAAGTATGATAACATAATGATGAAATTGGCTTTAAGATCTCCCTGGGACTGGAAGGTCAAAACATCTTTCCTTCCACTTTATATGGACTAAAAGGTAATAATCCTTGTGTTAATTATTCTTAAAGATACTGGATCTAAGACTTTCAAACTTGTCTTGTTGGTATCTTATCACTTGTAAATGTCTATAACTTTTCTTATTTTTTAGCAGAGAAACTGCATCAGTAATCTTAAAACAGATAGTGCCATCCCCTCAGCAGATGACTTTACAGTAGAAGGTAGTGAGCGGAGTGCAGTCCTTACAGGAACTAAAAAACCTACAGTATTTGTTCCTGACTGAAATGGTAAACGATTAAAGACAGTTGTCTGCTTTACAGTTTCTGATGGAGTAACAAACTCCTATTTTACTGTGCAATATAGAGTTCACAATCTCAGAAAATACCTCTTTCTAACATAAGTGGGTCAGCTACAAAGAGGAAAAACATTAACTATTGAATAGTTATGAAGGAGTTTTGTCAAGTTAACACTTGCATTTATTTATAGCATTGACCTTTGTTGTCAGAAGTTGCTAACTAAAATTCTTTAAAGACAAATTAGAGCCTTTCTCATTTGGCTGTTCAGCCACATAGCATGTTGACTGCCTACAGTATTTGTCAGACAGCATGATGATAACGTATTTACATAAATTTCTGTAAGGGCATACTTTTTCAGTTTCTTCAGATATTCACTCTCAGGTCCCATTGCTAGAATGGCTCAAGACAGTAAGCGTTGTAAGGTTTTTTATTTTGTTTTGTTTTTCCTCTTGACTTCCATAGATCTCTGGAGTGGAGGAGTAGAGAGGTTTACTGATTTTTTTTTTTTTTTTTTTTGTCGTTTGGGGTTTTTTGTTTTTGTTGAACAGTGCAGGGAATTGACTTGGCATTTTCATAGAAGCTGCCATGGTTTGTGGACAGTAAGAATCTAGACGAAAGAAACAAGGATAAAGGAATTCCATACGGGCATTCCTGAGAGACTAAGAAAAACTTCTAATAAGAGGAAATGCACACATTAGTTATCTTGCTTTTTTTTCCCTACTAACAAAAGAGCTAGTGGGAAAGATTGTCCAGTTTTCACACCCCAATTCTAAAGTTGGAGACAATGCTCAACAGCACCAGAAAATGGGGATGAAACATTCCTCTAGCATACACAGTTCTGTTGTAGAAGTCACACTTGAAGGGTTGAGATGGATCCAAGAAAGGCTAGAAAACTGTAACTGGGCAAGGTACATAAACAGCGGAAGAAACTAAGCCTTTTATGCTTTGAGGATGGTGATGTGTTGACAAGTCATACAGACAAGAGCATCAAGCAATGCTCCTCTTTTTAAAGCCATGAGTACTACTGAGATAATAAAACTAGTCCTAGTGTGTTTTTTTTTAGGGTTATTGAAAAAATGTCAGCGATCCAGGCAGATTCTAAATAGAGTGATTGTGAGCACTAGAACAAAGAGTTGTTATTTGAATACGATAGTAATCTTCACCTTTTGTAAGTAGTTAAGTATAGGGGATTTTTTTTCATAGCAATGCTCTTCACTGAAAAATAAGAGTATGATATAGCTGTAAAAGTAAAGCTACAAATGCTGAGATTAAAACGACATCTGTGAACTTTTGAATATTCTTTTTTTGCTGTATTTTCAGGCTGCCAAGATGTTTGATGAAGAAGGCAGGAAGAAGTTTTTCACACAAGACATGAATAATATTCTGCTGGAGTAAGTGCTTATCTGTACAACCTTTCCTTTCTGGACATGGGGTGAAAGGCAAAGTTCAGAAGAGGAAATATTGTTGAGTTTGTTCCAACAAAGCCCTTAAAAGTCAATGAAGGTAGATCAGTCTGAGCTAGTAATTAGGTAAAGAGATTTATATATGAATACAATTCCTGTCATGACTATCTGTCTGTCTTTCTCCACTGTAAAGTGTTTTGTAGTGCCCTGTGTCCTTGACTTCATGTGTAAAATTCAACAGATTTGCCATTTTTTCTTGCTGTCCCACATCTTCATAAATCAAAACACCTTTAGCTTTCATGAAGAAAAATGCTGACTCTTCTTATTCTATAATCCTTCAGCTAAGCATTTAACATATAGGGTTTTATGTCTTTAGTAATATTAAGTAGTAAAAAGAAGTAATCTCTAGAAGACCAGCAGCCAAAATATTACCAATATTGATGTGAAACTGCACGAGTAAATAGAATTCGGATAGCAGCATTCAGTGTTGCTGGGGAAGTATGCATCTGAAAGTCTTTTTTTGAATGGTTTCTCACCATTAAGACTACTTTTTTTCTAAAAAGTTTGTTTAACAAATCTGAAAATATATCCCAGGCTGCTATTTGAAGTATGCATAGCTAGAATGTTATGCATACGAAGCTTCACTAGGTTTTTGTTCAGTTGTCATCTTCATCTTGGAGTGCCTCACTGGTTGGCTGTCTCTTGTTTGTTTGTCAGTATTGAGCTACAGTTACAGGAGATAAATCCTGCCATCCGCAATGGAGTGTACTCTCACCTTGAGGCTTTTGTGCCATGCAATAAGGACACACTGATAAAGCGTCTGAAGAAGTTACACCTCAATGTCCAGGTAACGGGGGGGAGAGTAGCTCCAGTGTGAGTCAAATATGTAATAGTAAGGATAGAATGCAGCAGAGTAGAGCAACAGCCATTGTCTCAAGTAAAGGAAAAGATTCTGTATCAATTACTAGATCAGCATAAATGCTTTTTTGTCTGCTCCTGTCACTACTTTAAGGACAAATATTTTAAGTATTTTAGACTTTACTGTTTTGGGAATTAAATGCTTTTCTATTGAAAGCTGGATAGTTTTACAGAGTAGATAATAAGAGAACTAGAGAGCCACAATTACTGCGGTTATGACAAACTAAAAATTACTGTTGCATTCATTTTTATGCCAGGAAAAATAATGAGTATATGGATTATAGATGACCAGCTTGTATTATTTGTACATGTATGCTGCTTTTAAGTCTTACGAGTACTTTGCTTCATTTGCAACTTCTTTCCTCTTAAAGAGTGTGTGTTTCTCTTGAATTAAAAAAGGTTTCTATGATCTGAAGGTCCTGACCTAGTTCTTTAGATGAGATTCAGGACTAAATCTTGCAGAGGATCTGAGGGTGTGAGAATTCAGAACCTGATGAGTAGGAAATCAATTTCATATGCTATTTCTACATTACGCATTAAGATATAATACAAGATATAAAACAGAACTGAGAACGCAAAGTTGGAAGATCATAGAATCATAGAATGGTTTGAGTTAGAAGGGACCTTAAAGATCATCTGCTTCCAAACAGGGTGTGGTTCCAAGGTATGGAAGAGAACTTAAAATGCAAGGAAGTACATATTTTTATTTCAATTTAATTTTTTGAATTCTTAATATCTGGAGACTAATTTAAATTCATGGTCCTTGTCTTTGAGGCACATGAAAAGATTTACTTCTAGTAATAATCTAATACATAGGCAGTTGAATACATAGATTTTGATCATTAGTGAAGATATTTTTATACTACAGAGTTTTTTGGAGACTTCATTCATCATATACTTATTTAATAATATAAGTGTTCATCAGTCAAGTCATTTTGCTTTTTCCCTGAGGTTTTATTCCATATTTTGATTTGGAAGGATTATTAAATGAGATTGTTAGAATGTTTTGGGGTGTTCATGACTTGTTTCCTTGTGACTATCTTTCATCGTTTCTGGTCTCAAGACTACATTAATTGTATGAGAAATTTCAAGTGCATGCATTAATATTTCCAATACTAACTATTGCCTGCAGCAGTACTTCTTATGTGATGCTTGAATCCTGTTCACTGCAACAGTTTAGCCTAATGGGAGTGAGGGAGAAATAATTTCAGAAAAATTATCTTAAGTTATTTCTGTATTGCATCTGATAGGACTAATTTGGTGTTTCTTTTATCGCAGGATGACCGCTTGAGAGAACCACTGCAGAAGTTGAAACTGGCTGTCAGTAATGTCATGCCTGAACAGTTATGCAAGTATCAAGAGGATTGTCAGGCCCGTAACCTAGCTAAGAATGCCAAGTAAGTATTTCTGGGATCTGCGTGTTCACATTTTAGAGCTGACCTGAAAGGATGTCTCCATGTCCTTCATTCTCTGAGCTCAGCAAAGTATTGAGCTCTAGTTGAGTTGTACAAAGCATATGGTATTGTTTCAGTGATTTTATCACCTGACTTCAGAAAGAAATTTCATTAACTGAATGAAATAGATCTTGAGAGAAAGAAATTATGAACTGTGAGAAGGAAACTGGACATATCGAACGTGCTGGACTAGTGAAAATATGAGCGTGTTCAGATTCATAATTCTTCTGTCCTTTTATATTTTAGTTGTTTCCTGTGTAGTTAACTGATTTAGACTCAGAGAAGCATTAGCAGATTGATCAGCATCTTTGCATTTCCCAGGAGAAAGCACTACATTAAACTTAGAGTCAGCATCCTTGGTGGGATCCATACAGTGTGTCGTCTTCACTTGTCTTTGAGGATTGCGAAGCAGTGAGGGTAGGGGGTAGATAAGTCCTTCACTCTTTCAGGGAGGATATAGCTAGAGTGTGAAGATAGATCCTTTTTTTACTTAACGCTTAACACGGTACTTCTTCAATGAAACATTTTATATGTTGTGTATCTATTAAAGAAAGCAATTGTTCTAAATGTAGGTTGCAAACAGAAGATGAACGAGAGAAAAATGGATCAGAGGAAGATGATGATGAGAAACCTGGAAAGAGGGTTGTGGGGCCTAGAAAGAAGTTTCATTGGGATGACACAGTAAGGTGAGAAACTACATTTTCCACCAAGATCTTTTCCTGATCTCGTGTTAAAGTTTTGGCAGAGAGTGTTGTTATATAATATTGTTTAATAAATAATCATTATCAGAAGTATATCTTTTTAGAAGTTTGGGGAAATGTTAGGAGACACAATAAGCAAGCTAAAATGCCGCACTGTAAACATGCTTTTCTTCAACTTGAAAGGCAAGATCATCCCATGCCCAACCCTTTTCTCCTTGCTTGCTCATGTACTTCATCCAAATACAGGAGAATTTTCCTGGACATAGAACCGTGGGCTTTTTGAAGCAAAGAATAGAGGTGTAAGCATAGTTGCACCTGCTTCACACCGTTCTGGGGATGTCACAGAAAGCTGTCATTCAGTGAGTGGTAAAACTTGGGCCACAATAGAATAGAGAGCCAAAATTGAGTGTGCTGGTTTGGCAGGCCTCCCAGTCCTTGGGAAAGCCAACATCCGGAATGCATGAATCTTAACCCATCCTATTACGTTAGAACACAAATTCTGTTGTCTCTCAAGAACAACATGCTCATCTGAAATGCTGAATTCTCCTGTTTCCCAGAGTAGCTTTTACTGAAAAATTAGATTCTTTAATTATTTGAAGAGTAACAGGCTTTTAAGCAGACAGATTCCTCTAATTTAGTACTTGCTTATGCAAGTTCTAAATTGATTTTTGAACAGGTATAAATATTATTAAAAGGGACTGTTGAACTTCTCACTTTGAATCTTTTTTTTAATCTATAATATGTTAAGACAACGGGGAAGCAAGTTTAATGGAATATATTATGTATACTATATATTATTATGGTTATGTATTGTATTATATATGCTGCTTTACATATATATAAACATAGCTCTAGCTGACCTGGTGTTGTAGTTTAACCAGGGTAACTGAAGTGATATGTACTTAAAAATGAGTATTTTAATTTGTTTTTTATTTCATGAGGCTCAGAAGAGTCAATGTTACTTAGCTCTGCCCACTTTTATATTTTTAAAGACAGCATCCATGTCAGAAAGTGTTCTGTTGAAATACTAATTCAGCATAGAATAGATTTCACGTGCTTTCAGACATTATCTATCTTAAATGAGATCAAGATTATTGTGACCAAAGTGAGAAGATTTTTCAGTTATGAGGAAACAAAGATGTAAAACTAATTACAGTATGATAAAAGAAATCAGCTATATGGTCTGCTGAGAACAAGAGAACAGTGGCAGATTATACAAGCTGTAGTAGCAACTTGTGTGATGGTTAGTTTTTTTAATTGAAGTTAGTTGTTTCTATGGAAAAAAAATTGCTTGCCAATGAACAGCAGCTGTACAGTATCAGTGCTTCCCTTTCTCATTCTATTTCTGCTGAGCTTTTGAAAAGTTGGTTTCTTTCAATATATTTATTGTATTCTCCTCTGCAGGTCTTTGTTGTGTAATCTTGTCAAGATCAAGCTAGGATGCTATGAGCTAGAGCCAAACAGAAGTCAGTCTGCTGAAGATTACCTCAAAACCTTTATGGAAACAGAAGTGAAACCACTTTGGCCTAAAGGCTGGATGCAGGCAAGGTAAGATACCTGCTTTTTATATTTATTATAATGGATTTAACTCAAAAGTGTATTTTTAATACTTCAAAATTGTCCGTGGAACTGGAATATTCTAAAAGAATGAAAGTTTCTTTAGAAATGAAGTTTCTATTCTTTTCAACTCTCAGGTTTGCAAAGATTTTTTTTTCCTTGGAGCTCTGTTTACTTTTGTCATCTGCTGGAAATTGTATTTGCTAAAGTTTGTAGTCCCTGATGCTCCCTTTTTGGGGGAAGTATTGAGTGAAGACAGAATAACTGTTCAGGAAGCTTTACCTGTGACGTAAAATGATAGAAAAAGCAGTGTTGCCTGTATGCTTTAAGCAGTCTGATGAAGCAGTGTTACAAAAACTTTATAAGTTGGAATTTCAACATCAGATTTTTAGAAGACACTGAAGTTGTTGTGCTCTTATTTCTCGTATGCTATTGGGATGCTTTGTGATGATGCAGTTCAAAATATACCTATTTCTTGATCCTTACTGACTTGAAAGAACAACTATGCAAAGGGATGGCAATAAAATGAGAGCAGTAACAGTTGTTGTGAAATACAAATTTGACAAAGTTCTCAGGCATTTTGAAGTGCAAGAATAGAAACAAATGGAGATGACATGTTCTTTCCTTCTGAAGCACGCACTGCAGAGGACAACCTTCCCTCAAATCTTGACCTAATTTTAAAAGCTAAATGATAGAACAATACTAACAGATTTGTTGAGTAATACTTTAATTGCAGATTAGTCAAATCGGCATTAAGTTGTGAAAACTACTTAGATGTTTGTAGAATTGTTAATGTAGAAAATAAGGGTGCAATAAGCTGCTTGTTAAGTACTGCTGAAAGGAACAAATAAAATTTTACACTCCATGGCATACAGCTGTTCTATTTCTGCTCAGGAGTTTAGCTTTGTATGCTAAATTTGCTGATAAATATACAGGTGAGAAGTCATGTGTTCTGGAGGTTTTACTGAAGTAGTTGAGATGTGGAATCCTGGTTTAGATCAGGACAAGATACCGAGAGATCAGTGGTGGTAGTAGTGAAGTGATCGGATGATAATGTGAGGTCATCCCAGAGTACAGTGAAGCGTGTCAGAATTGTTAATTTGAAAGCTAAAAATGGTTCTCTCCTATCCATGGGATAAGTGTGCTATAAAGTTTCATAAGTTTTTAAACCAACTGTAGAAGTGGTTTCAGTAAAAAAGCAAACTGTCACCCCTCCCAAACAAACAAAAACAGCGTAAAACACAAGAGCTGCCTTAACATGTCTTTCTGCTGACCAGCAGTTCATTTACCAACTGCGCTGTTTGGATACCATAACTTTTGTGTTTACATACCGTTTTTCCTGTATTTGCATTGAGAGATTGCTTTGAACACCGGAAGAACTTGAGCAAGTGTATTTTTTTATTGTTTTACCTTTAAGTCATTGATTTTTATATCTAAGTGTAATTTGCATGTTACCTTCATGATTCTGCTTGATGTCTGAAGGAGATGCTACTTCTTGTTTTCAGTCTTTGTATGTATATTCCCTACTTTGATCATAATGGTAAAATCTTAATTCCAGAGAAGTACTTTCTATTATTTGGAATCATTGTATCGCTGCCTACCCGCCATAGACTGTCTGAACTGCACCAGTCTCAAAGCACAAATGTCAGCCATCTTGTTAAAATGTATTAAGTGTAATGGTTAGAATTGGAACAGATTGTATCATTGCTTTCAGTTCTTCTGTCAGAAAGCTGGATGTTCTCATGTGCAAATGAAAGCAAAATGACTGCTTTTATCCTATCACTTCTTAAAAAAAAAAGAAAAAAACAAGGATGTGTGTGGTGTACGCCCAGTGCACAAGCTCTCACAGTGGCTTCTGACAAGCTTAAAATAAGTGTGTGTATAATGTGTGTGTTCGTATTGTTATGTATATACATATATCCACACAGGATGGCTTTTACCTTCTGAAATCAAAGCTGCTTTCATGGAATGGCTGAGGTTAGAAGGGTCTTATGGTTCTCATTTTGTCCAACTCTCCTCCTCACACATTGGACCAGCTAGAGCCCAGGATCATGTTCAGATGACCTTTCCACTGCCTTTCTGGGCACTTATGCATGGAAAAAGGAAAAGCAAATATTTCGTGTAGCATTCAGTAATAGTTCATAGTGCAGCATCTCTTGTTCGTATGCAGGATGAACATCTGGGATGCTAGGATAGGGATTCTCATGCTGAAGTTTTAATATTTTTTAATCATTATATTTGGCCTAGAGTGAGAAGGAGCTATGTAAAATAGGTGGGGGGAAGGTATGTCATGTTAAAGATGACCTACTATGTATTTTGTAAGGAATGCTTACTAATCAGAGTAGGGCTATAGCATAGAACTTTGTGGGCTTAAAATGGAGGAAAATTTTAATTTGCAAAGTCGACTGTACTAAGTAGGTTGCTCTGAAAGTAATGCCTCCTTTTCATTTCCATGGAAAGTACAACAGGTGCAAAGACCACTATAACACTATTTGATAGAACAAATTCTCAACTACAGAGCAGTATTTTTCAACATATTCACCACTATTAGCCAATTTGTGCAGATGGGCTGATCAAGATGTTCTTCATTTTGTGGTGTGACAGTTGGGCATAGGCATCCAGAATGTGGCTTGTCTTTCATGTTGCTGTTGCCACTGCTGAAACACACCACCCACTGCCTCACCATGCTCACATCCATTGTTTGGTCTCCATAAATGTTCAACATGTACCTGTGAATGTCAGTGGGTGCAGTTTTTTCTGCATGGAGGAATTCAGTGACACACCTTTGCTTCATGGACACTTCTATGTCAGACACCATTTTGTCAGCCCGTCTCTCTGCTGCCATCTGCCACGTGGCAGCAACATGTAACAGAATGTTGGTGGGAAGGTTCGGCTTTACCTTTATTGATGAACTGGATGAGGGGATTGAGTGCACCCTCAGTAAGTTTGCAGATGACACCAAGCTGGGAGGAGCTGTCGATCTGCCAGGGGGTAGGAAGGCCCTGCAGAGGAATCTGGATAGCTGGGCTAAGGCCAATGGGATGAAGTTCAACAAAACCAAGTGCTGAGTCCTGCACTTTGGCCACAGCAACCCCAGGCGATGTTACAGGCTTGGGGCAGAGTGGCTGGAAGACTCTGTAGAGGAAACAGACATGGGGATATTGATCAGTGCTTGGCTGAACATAAGCCAACAATGTGGCCAAGAAGATCAGTGGCATCCTGGCTTGTATCAGAAATAGTGTTGCCAGCAGGAGCAGGAAAGAGATCATTCCTCTGTACTCAGCCCTGGTGAAGCCACACCTTGAGTACTGTGTTCAGTTTTGGGACCCTCGCTACACAAAAGACATGGAGGCTCTGGAGTGCATCCAGAGGAGGGCAACAGAGCTGTGAGGGGTCAGGAGCACAAGACTTCTGGGATTGTTCAGCCTGGAGAAGAGGAGGCTCAGGGGAGACCTTATCGCTCTCTGCAAGTACCTGAAGGGAGATTGTAGTGAGGTCGGGTTTGGCCTCTTCTCCCATGTCACTAGCAATGGGACTAGAGGGAATGGCCTCAAGTTGTGCCAGGGGATGTTAGGAGAAGCTTCTCTGAAAGAGTGGTCAGGTGCTGGAACAGGATGCCCAGGGGGATGGTGGGGTCACTGACCCTGGAGGTGTTCAAGAAATACTTAGATTTTGTACCGAGGGACATTATTTAGTGGGAAGTGTTGGTGATAGCTGGACAGTTGGGCTGGATGATCTTGGAGGTCTTTTCCAACCTTGGTGATTCTGTGATAATATAACTAATTTCTTCATAAGTGGGTTGCATGCTGATTCCATGTCCTTTTAAAAATGTGTGCATGTTTAAAGGAAGCAAAAAGAACAGGAAGTCTTTCTTGGAATTCCCAGAGTTTCATCTTCTGAGGGGTGGTCTTGCCAGTAGACTTGCAGCACACCTATTTCTCACAGGTCAAGCAGCACACTTGAAGTGTCAGAGAGGCAGTGTCATACTGACCTTTCTCATCAGTTGTCATAGCTAAATATACATACGTAATGGACAAATTGTTTTCCAACCATGTTCTTGCTGCCTTGACTTCTATTCCAGTGGTAGTTAAACTTTGTCTTGAGCCTTTAAGGATAACGCTGCAAATTATCGGTGTCTCACATGCCCCAAAATGAAAAAGATCAAGGAGCAATCAAAGCAGTGGGTGGGAGGCACAAGGAGAAATGCTCTGGAGAAGCCGGATAAGTCAGTGAAGCATTGAATAGGGAATGTTCCTTTTGTTTCCTGATGTTCTTCATAGATAGTGTTATACAGATTTGGAGGTTGGTATGGTAAATGAAATGTGAGAACTGAATCTGAAAAATAAGCCATTGGAAATGTAACAAGAGTGTGTCAATGCCTTCTTGCCAGATTGCATGAGATTTGTGGATACTTGGATTTTTCGTAACCATTGCAGCTCTACAGGATGTTTTCAGTGGTGAAAAGCTCTTGTTTAGACAGCTGTTCATGTTGTTAGTGATAATATGATGATAGTGATGTAGGAAAACTGTGTCTAGTATGTCTACTTGGAAGCAGAGAGGAAGAGGTTTCCATTAACTGTCTGTTTATAGCTGCATTTAGGTAGCATGCAAGTATAGGTACAGGTAAGGAATTATTCTCACTTCACAGAGCAGGAGTCAATCACGTGGGAATAAAACCACATAAAATGTTAAGATTCTCATAGCAACTCTAGCTTTTCATGAAGGTGTGTCACTGGCTCTATGGTAAAATATGGGACTAAACACAGAAGTCACAGGAATGGTACACAACAGCCAATACAAAATATTGAAGGCTAGTAGACACAAACTTGTCTTGTGTTCTCACTGCTTTCTGCATTGAAGCAAAACAAAAAAAAACAAAACAAAGAAACATTAAAAAAAAAAAGAAAAGCAAATACAAAACTCATACCTGTGATCAGTGCGCGGACATGCAATGAGAAGAGTTTAAAATAATCCTTAATTTGATATTTGAAGTAGTCTGCTAGCCTTTGAGGACTGAGATGTCAGAACTTTTTCTTCCCTCCTGCTGGAGGATGTAATACTCCATTACGTACACTTCTGCTTGGCCATTGCACGAGGTATTTTGAATATAAACGTAACCGTTTTTTTATTTAGCATTCTTTTTTTTTTATGGCTGCCTGTGACTGTGTTTTGGTAACAGTACAGATAAACTCTACCAACCAGCTGCTTTAGAAATAGATAATAAGGAATTACTCTGAGAATTCAAAGGTACTTAAGTATTAGCTGGTCATATTCTGTCTGTCCCTATAGAATCATCATATGTTTCTTTTCTCATCACTCTTGCAGGATGCTTTTTAAAGAAAGCCGGAGTGTACACAATCATCTCACTTCTGCTCCGTGAGTATTGACAGCTCAAAAGTAGCTTCAGTACATGATATCTCTTCATGCTACCTCTTTTTGGGGAGAGAAGGGAGATATTTGGGGATTTATTTGAAGACATTTGTAATGTTCATAAGTGTTTGATTGTTTAATTTAGATTTACACCTAAAATACAGTATCACAAGAGTATTATAACTTGGTTTTGAAGTGGCTGAATAACTTACATGGATATTTGCAGACAAACACCTTTTCCTTAAATTATTTCAAAGCACTCTGCACAGCAAAGTTTAGACAGTGTAGCATAGTGTATTGAATCCAGTACTTCTTGCTCTTTTTCTCATGAGTCTTTGTAAACACAGTAGGTTTTGTATCTTAGTGAAATTTTACCTTCAGTGTTTTCAGACAGTGCTGTGTCCTTCTTAGGAGTTGCCCTCATTCAATAAGAGCTCAAATAACCAATTATGGCTTTGAATACTACCCACACTATAACTCTCATAATACATGTGATTAACACTGTATATTTTTAACATAATGGCAAAACTGAGTCAGAGTCCACCTACTAAAAAGTTTTTTTTTTTATTTCTAGTTGCTTAGGATAGCAGAGTAAGAACTGTGAAGTCTTAATCTGTTAATCCTTTTGAGGAAATTAGAAATTAGACACAATGTGAAATGTTGAAGCAGACAACTGATAGTCTTCAGTGCTGTCTTTGCATGCATAACTGCTGTTGGTGCTACAATGTTCATTTGCACTGCAAAAAAAAAGAAAAAAAAACTGAGAGCTCATTAAATGGCTTGTTGCAACAAAATGTAGTTAGAGCTATTTCACAGTGGACAACTGGTGAAAGCCTTGGAGGAGAAAAAGACTGGTTTTGTGGTATGAAATACAAATGGGAACGTAAAGCATACTACTGCTTTTGTGACAAAAAAAACCCAGCAATATAAAGTGAAATTACATAACCTTTATCCTTCATCGGTGATTTTCATTTAGAGAAAGCTCTGCTGAGAGAAACTCCTAAGATTGTGAGGGACTGAAATGCCCTGAATTGAAAAATTACAAAAAACAAACAAACAAACAAAAAAACCTCTTAACTTGATATACATCAGGCTATATCAGTAATGCAGTAAATTTTGCATCTAATTTACGTACAAAGATGACAACAGTAGTTTAAAGATATGCTTGTTCTTTCCCCAAGTATGTTTTTAGATATTTTCTATTTCAAGAATGCTCTATTAAAAAAAGCTGAAGCCCAGTAGTTATCTTCTTAGTTTACTGGAATATAATCAGGATGGCACTAAAACTGTTTGCCTTTCTGTCTTCTGATGTGCATTTATCTCCCCTGCTTTAGGGCAAAGAAGAAAGTGATTCTGGCACCTAAACCCAAAGTGAAGGTAAATGACTTTTTACTTATCTGACTTCTATATGACCATTTGGTACAACCAGTTTTCTGCCTCTGACCCAGAAAAAATCTATCAAAAAGGTCCATTTGGAAAATCTGACCTTAAGGAAGTGCTATTAGAGCTTATTGGCTGATAATCATATGGGCTTTAAACCATATAATACAAGAGATTATCTGCATAGCTTCATGATGTTAAGCTATATAGCTTTTTGAAAATTAATTATGAAGAAAGTAATAGTTCTATTAAAGTTCTAGCGCTGTCTACCTAGTGATCAAATTAGCTATCCTGTTCTTTGCAGCATAGATTGTTCTTAACCTTGTAAAGCACCAGTGTGAGATTTTAAAATACAAATATTAAATTCACACACAGGACATCAATATATCATAGATATCTTAATATGAAAACTTCAGTAGTAGATTTTAGGTTCCTCTGAATTTATAGAATAATAGTATTAAACTAAAGAAGACTTTGAGTCTACTTTAGAAAGGCTGTTAAACTTTTCTTTTACTTATTTTTTCGTTCATAGGACTCTAGTCCAAAGAAAGAACAGAAAACCTGTATATCTTCAGTTAATTCAAGTTGTGGTACTACATTGAGTACTGGTGCACCTGTCTGCACCCCATCCAGCTCTAGCTGCACACCAGCTCCAGAGACTATCTGCTTGGACGACTCACTGGATGAAGACCTTTCCTTCCACCCACCCTCACTGGACTCTATTTCTGATGCTCTCGCAGTTATCAATAATGGTGCCAAGGGTTCTCCTCTTGGATCTGCTATAGAGACACCAACATCCAGACCTCGCCCTGGGCTGAGGGAAGAGAAACTGGCAAGCATTATGAGTAAATTGCCTTTGGCAACTTCTAAGAAAGTAGAGCCCGCTCAAACACCCCACTCATCAAGTCTTATTGCTGGTCACACAGGGCCAGTACCAAAGAAACCCCAGGACTTAGTTCACACTGGTATCTCTTCAGGCCTTATTGCTGGATCTTCAATTCAAAATCCTAAAGTTTCCTTAGAGCCTTTGCCAGCCAAGCTACTTCAGCAAGGACTACAGAGGTCAAGCCAGATCCAAGCTGCTGCTGCTTCTTCACAGACTCATGTTTCTTCCTCTAAAACCCAAGCAGCTATTTCTACCACCTCTCAAAGACCCAAGGATGCTAACATCTTGGTGTCATCTTCTGAGGTTCAAGGTGGTTCTTCAACGTCGCAAATGACAAAGGTGCACCAGCATTCAGCTGTACAGCAGAAATATGTATCTCCTTTACAAGCAACTATTAGTAAATCACAGACCAATCCAGTGGTGAAGTTGAGCAGCAATCCCAAACTGTCTTGCTCATCACCAGTCATCAAAGCTCAAGAGAAGTCTGTAGTGTATCGCCTGCCTTTGTCCAATCCCTCATCTGGAAGTGGCTCTCAAGTATCTCACCCACTGGTTTCTCGGACAACATCCAGCACCTCTACCTCTAGTAACTATTTAGCCAAGGCTATGGTGTCGCAGGTTTCTTCCCAGGGTTTCAAGCCTCCCTTCTCCATGGCTGCCTCTCCCAAACCTGCTGCCTCTCCCAAGCCCACTGCATCAAAGCCCTCTGTGACACCTAAGCCCAATGCATCACCTAAGTTTTCATCTAAGTCCACCTCATCCCCCAGGCCTGCAGCAACACCCAGTTCTTCCAGTTCAAGTGCACTAGTTTCCCAGAGTAGTCACTCCAGCAACACTCCCCTACATAAACAGACCAGTGGTGTAAATATCAGCAGGCAGTCTCCCACAATGAATTTGCTGCCCTCTAATCGCACCTCAGGCCTTCAGCCTGCAAAGAACCCTCAGGCTTCTTCAAAATTGTCCAACTCTTCTCCTTCTGGAACTGTTGGTAAAAATAATTTGGGTGGAGTTGGAATGAATGTACCTGCCAGCAGAGGCAGTAACCTTAACTCAAGTGGAGCTAGTAGGACTAGTCTGTCTGGGGGAGCAGGAAGTGGAACACAGGGTGCTACTAAACAATTGTCAACTCCACACAGACCATCTTCTGCCTCAGGGTCTCCAGTTGTAGCAGCCAGTGTGCAGGTATGCATCTGAGTTTACATTTAAATCTGACATTAATATTTATCACATTTTGTAAACATTCTTTGTTACAATATCTTGTTTTGAAAATGAATCATAAACTTAATGATGACACTTCACTAAGTGTAAATGCTAATATGGATGAAACACTTTCATAACAGTGAGTAGGTATTTCCAGCTGATGTAAAATCCAGGGATGGGGTGGAAGGAATCCTCAGTAAAAGCCAGTTGGTCTGCAGTATGAAATAATTTTTTTCTTTAAAGAGAGCCCTATAAAGGTGAGCTTTGTGTGGCCATATTTTCAGGGTATGCAGTATTGTCTTGCATTATTGAATTTCTGTATTGTTGCCTACTTACCTGTAAAGACTGTGCTTATATAAGAAGTCTTCTTAGACAAGCTTTGTGATTACAAAGCTGGAAAGTTTCAGTTGTTTGTGGTTAGGGTATAATGCAAGGCACGTATTAACAATGTAGAACTTTTTTAAGTATTTGTGATCATTATGTATTTTACTTTGTAGGATCTAACCAAACTGAATTATAGGTTTATCTATATGTAAAGATGCTAGAAAAGACTCGAGAGAACTTGTGCAAAACTTCTATGCTGTAGATTAAAAAAAAAAAAAGAAGTCATATAATACAAATGTTTTGAAAATACTACTGTTCTAAAACCTGTGCAAATCTATTATTTGCCCAGAAGACAACCTACTTTATGCATTCTTCTTACTGGGAACGATTTTATTACTGAGATGCTTGGAACTATTCCTCTCTTTTTATAGTGCTTTCTCTATTGTGAGGTCTGTGCTACTTAAGTTAAGAAAGATGATATCACTGTAAATTAGAGTCATGGTCTATAGCAAGCTAGAAAAACTATGTATTTTTCTGAATGATGTACATAGCTATTGTATGGTAGTGATATATACTCAGGTTTTCATAATGCTTTATAATCTTGTAGTGTATTAATTTTTCTTAATGCAGCTGAAAAACAAGAAGAAAATGACCTTCATGAGGTATTTCTGTGGTTTTTCACCCTGCTGTACCTTGGAGTAAACAGGGTGTTTGACAGATTCTGATACAGCCTTCTCCTTATTTTTGGGTACTTTGAGTGGAGGAAAAAAAAAAAAGAAAACCCAGCAATCCATGCCCTGTGTAAGGTCCACAGAGGTACCACAAGCAGTGTAGAGAAGAGCTAAGGTTAAATGTGGTGCAGTTTGGGTACTCTGCAGTCAATGGACTGGGGATGATTTTTTGGTGGAATCCACAATATTCACTGGATTCAATTGTTGTGGTGTGGAAGAAATTGTGAAATGGTTGTGGTAGTTCTTAAGGTTGATGGACATAGGAAATGAGTAGTGCTGTGTGAATTACGAGATCGATTCCGGCAAACCTTGTGCAGTTATAGGCAAATCATTATTTTTATAGAGACACTGATTGCTTGGATAATGAAATGCATCTTGGCAGACAGTGATGTTGAAGAGAGGGACTGCTGGGAATGTGGTGGATAATCAATTAACATGAGCGCATACTGTAATACAACTAAATAAAGTGTTTTGGCATATAGAAGGAGGAAATCAGCTAGAGGAACTGAGTTACATATGGCATTACAAAGTTAATAATTGTGACTTCACATGTGTTTTGGTTTTTTTTCCTGACACTTCAGGCGGTACTTTGATAATGTAAAACAGTTCAGGAGAGTTTTCAGAGGAGGATAAAATATTCACTGTGACTTCAGTGCAGACTGAGGCTCAATCAGTGTAGTATATTCAAGAGAAGATGATAATCAAATAACCTCCCAGTCCAAGTACACTGAAGGGAGAAAGATTTTTGACAACAGGACTGCTTTAGCCTTAAAGACTTGCTGGGTACTGTGTGCTAAGGACTTAGTTACCCTTCTTAATACATTGCATAAGACTGAAAGTGAATTTCCTTTCCATTGAATGTTTAGGTATTTCGTTCCTGTTTAAATCAGATGCTACTAATCTGTCAGATAAGAATAGTGCATAACTTGCTTTTTAGAATATCCTGGTCTACTTGCATGGAAGATCAAACTAATATGATTTCATGTAATGACAAAAAGGTGTTTGTAACTAGGAAGAGTTTCCAATAAGCATTTCCCTTCTTTCCCACTTGATTGGTACAGTTGTTAACTCGGATATAAACTTGCACCTGCTGTAGCTCCTCAAAATTTTAACAAAGTATATTATGTTGTATTTTGAGAACATGAAGCCAAAATAATGTAAAATTGAGCAATTATGTTATTTCCTTGAGCTCTACCTATCATTGGTACGCTTGAGCAGAATACCACTTAGATTTTTAAGGATATTAATGACTTGAATTTACATGACCGAGTTGAACCTTTTGTGAGGTGCTAACATAGCTGAGATGGCACTTGAACTGCAGCTCCTTTATGGCACTCTCTGTGAGTACTTTCCCTCAAGTAAACAGATTCTTGATAGAGCACACTAAAAAGCTCCTTTCTGGTTTGAGGCTTTTTGCAAAGGCAGAACTGTAAGAGATGGCCGCATGGCTTTTATTTTGTTGTACAGTGGAGATTACATAGTGAGCAGTTGCTATTTTGTCATACGTGGGCTTAGTGTGAAATTAGTACATCTGAAGTAACCAAACATGTATGTTCTTACAGCGTTTTCATCCATGGTTTTCTACTTGTGAAATGAAGTATGTCTTACCAGCTGTCACTCCTAAGATGGCCAATACAAACATTTCTTATGAGAGTCTGCTTTGTACTTGCTTGTGTTCACAGAGATATAATTTTAAAATGTTGTCTTAAGCAGCACTAACCTTGCTTTAGCAGCTTGCATATAAACATCTTAGGACCCAAATGGTAATAGAAAATGTTCATCTTTTGCTATTCCTATAAGTTGATACTACAAAACTCAGAGAGATAAGCTTGGGGTTTTGTTAAGACTTACTTGTCCGAATGCACAAATTTTGAGCCTTGTTCAGTCTCTGAATCTTGATAGCTCAAACATCTAAATATGTGAGTTTGAGTCTAATTCAAAATGCTTCTTTCTGTACTTACTGCTTTTTAATAGCTCACTTGAGAACTGAACATTACCCTATGAAATTATTGTAAGTTTAGTGAATGAAGGGTTGTTAAATAGGAACGAACCAATCAGCTTCTCAATTCAGAGGAATTAATGTAATTTGGGAACAGTTGTATCTAAAATATTCTGGCTTATCGTGCATTTTCATTTTTAAACTGAGGTGAATTTAACTTGTGACATGTGGGATGGAGAGAGTTTTCATTTCTCGCCTTTTGCTCTGAAATACGCACTTGTGTGTTTGTGTATCAGCATTGATACGTATATATTTGTATGTATATGTCTGCATGCTGGTAACCTGACTTCTCTTGAAGTGTGGTGGTTCTTAAGTATGGATTTGAGTTTTCAGAAATTCTTAATTCTAAGAAGTCTCTTTAGAAATATAGTTAGCATTGTGTTAAGACCTGTATTTGGAAAGGAGAGAGTAATAATGTGCTAAAGATCTTCAGACGTGATAATTTAAAGGAAATCATCTGCAAAGCTGGCAAGAAAAAACAAGAGGTGAACCGTTCTTGCGTGTGTAAATCTGACATATGTTTGTGCTTGTTTAGTAAGTGAACAGTGGGAATTGCTCCTACATGGCTAAGGGGATATTAATAGCCTAATGTCCTTTTTAACCAGAGCACACTTAGCAGTAAGCAGTTTTTATCTCCCTGGAGGGCACAACTCAGAGCTTTTAAATGTTGAAGTTCTACTTTTTTTTTGTACAGTCAACAGCAGGAGCATCATTACTGGCTAACGCCTCACCTCTGACTCTCATGGCATCACCCCTGTCTGTAACCAGTCAGAACGTGACGTCTGCACCATTAACTCCTTTTGGGATGCTGGGTGGCCTTGTTCCTGTGACTGTGCCCTTCCAGTTTCCCTTGGAGCTGCTTGGCTTTGGGACGGACACAGCTGGAGTGACAACCACCTCGGGATCTACCTCAGCGGCTTTCCACCACAGCCTAACTCAAAGTGAGTGGAATTCCTTATCACACTGTTGTATGGAAAGAGGCATCCTGAAAACAGAAATTAAAAAGGGAAGTGGTATAGTTCTGAGTACAAGAGAAGAAATGTGATTTCTTCTCTGGTAAACATTTTTAAGTAATCATCCAAATATGATGGATCACCCTTGATAGGTGATTAACTTTACTGTTACAGTATAGTTGTTTTTTATCATGCATTCTTGAGTTAACTTGTTCTCTTGTCTTTAGAAAGAAATGTCTTAGTATTCTCTAAATTTCACAACACAAAGATGAGACCTGAAATAATGATTCATTAAAATATCCTTAGCTTAGCAATGACTTAGACCCTCTGGTGCCAAACCACTTTCTTACAAGAAAGCATGAACTAAAATGGGATTTCTTATTTGATTGATTAAAAGAAATTCTTTAAGCTTTTAATCTGTATCAATTTTGGCCTTTCTGCCAAGGGAAACAGTATGAAGAATTGCATCCCAGTAGTGAGGCATGAGCCTTGCTCTGACTTTAACTATTTCTGAACAAGTCTGTTTTACTGGCTTGTATATCAGCCACCAGAATACTACTATGTATTTATTTTTGTTGTTAAGATGTCTTCAAAAATCTATGCAAATTAGCACACTACTACATTAATTTCTCAGTTTTCTCAAACAAAGGCAAACATGGTCTTTCAGTTTTATTTTTCATCCTTGTTTTTCTCCTTGTTTTTTTTCTCAGACTTACTGAAGGGTTTACAGCCAGGTGCTCAGCACGCAGCAGCGTTATCTCACTCACCTCTGCCTGCTCACTTGCAGCAAGCTTACACAGGTAAAGATAATATTTCTCTTACTACTTTTTATAACTTAAAGAAACTAGTTATATTTCTGCTCTAGATTGAAATAAAATGTACACTATTTAAAATTGGTTTAGATAAGACAGGAAAAAGAACAAGCTTTGGTAGCAGCAGGTAGTGCACTTTCTGTTACAGCAGTAGTTTTAGAAGCTGAGCAGTTTTTTTTCTGTTTATGTTCAGTGCCAGGAACAAAAATAATAATAATAAAAAAGCTCAAAATCTCAGTAATACTTGATTATAGCAGCTGTAGAAACTTAAGCCTCCAAATTCCAAGAGTAGAAGAAACTACTACTACATACTGGATGTTCTCATGATTGTTTACAGGCTGTATAGTCTACACTGGAACGGGATTGTTTTTTCCACTACTTTTTAGTTTCTCTTTGGAGGAGAAACTGACCTTCAAGCTTAGAATCTTGATGTTTCTTGCAGTTCTGTGTGCATGTGTGAACAGTGTGATACGTTCCTAATGGAACACTTATCTTCCCTTGGAATTTTAACATTGATAATAAAGTTACATGTTTTGAGAGGAGTAGCTTGAAGTAGAACATCTTTTCATGCTTGTCAAGCTTAGTGCTGAAAGGTCTCAGAGTAAGTGGTGCACTATGTAGGGATTTTTTTTTTTTTAGCCAGGGAGGGGAACATGAAAGGTACCAGTGTCTCCGTGGATTCATCATCCTGTTTTTTGGAGTACTTGGCTCCAAAAAATGGACAGTGTTGTGTCACGACTCTGAAAATATACCAATCACCTGTATGTGGTACAAACTTCAACTTTCTTGTCACCATAAGTGCTTTGGGGTAACCTACGATTCTTACAAAGTAAAGAAAAGTTTGATTTTTTTGGTGTATTTTTGTTTTTGGTGGTATTCAGAGCTGCAACTTACCTTTAGTGAAGTGGTATCTTTAGGTATAAAGCTTGATGTCTTGATTTCAATAATGCTATTTAAAAAATAATAATAAAACATCTATAGAAAATATGCGCAGTCCTCTACTCTATAAAGAATACACTTTTTGCTGATGTTAGAGATGAGTATTCCAAATACATTTATGTTATAAGTTATAAATTTTGTTCATGCTTTTATTCTTCCACTTCTTTTCCTGTCTTTAAACTACAGATGGAGGCCAAAGTAAAGGGGACACTAAGTTACAGCGGAAAAACCAGTGACTTCTGGACAAGCAAGGGAGCTGAAGCAGTTCTGGTTGGCTGACAGAATCTGCCCAGTTGGGGAAGTGCTTATTTGTCACAGGGCTGCTGTTTCTGTCGATGTTTACATATTCTGATCCCAAGCACTGTGGTGAGAGGAAGAAGAAAAAGAAAACAATACTTGATCAAAGAGAGAAGGAAAAAAGGGGGACTGGTCCTCCTCCTGGTCATGCAGACTGGTCATAGTTTGATCTCGCCTAAAGAAACAAACTTTTTTTCATTGTTCTGATTGGCTTTTAAAAGAAATTGATTGTCAAACCCACAGCAGCACAAACATATTTTTTTTCTGGGTAATCTTCAATAAAGAGTTGAAATAATGAGAGGAGCTAGAATAGGTTTCTCCATCTATTGCATGAGGTGGAATCATCTACTTTATTAGTTCCTGAAGTGCCCGGTATAAGATTATATGTAGGTCCTGAGTGTACCATATGGTTTTGGGCCAAAGATTGCGTAGAGTAGAGGTGGTGCTGGGATACTTTGCATTGTATTTAAAAACTTACAGAAATGCAGGTTCTGATGTGGGCATTCTTCTGGCTTTACAAGGCTGTTTGGCTATAGAGAGCCTACATTAATCCCAAGGAGCTGTCTTCAAAAACAGATCTCCTGGTACATGAGATGTGAGAGACTACTAGGAAACCATTTGATCCTTGCTTTTTTTTTTTTTCTTTAACATAATGATTCTTATTCAAGGGAGGAAAGGCGTTTGGAAATTTTTCATCTTACAGAAAAGGAAAAGCCACATTTTATTGGTCAGGGTAGCATTTCTTTCCTACATCTGTTTTTTTTTTAAAGGCATTCTATGATTTTCTTCTGTCTCTGTTATACTTTCTTTTCCCTTCCCTTTTGTTTATCCTACTAAAATTAAGTAGTGTTCTATCGCATCTTTTATGAAACATGGTAAGTTCTTTATCCATTTTAAATCTGTCTCATTTTTCGTGCAACTGCTCCCAAAGCCATGCATTATCTTGATTTGCTAGTAAAGGAAAGCTGAATGTGACTTACTTCAGAGCCAGGTTGATATTGCTTCAGGCATTAGCCAAAGAGGAGTCGTTCAAGAGCGACCAGAGGTGCCTTCTCTTCCGGGGGCTGATTGGGTTGTCTCCAGCATTTCTAGCCCCTGCTGGCCTGAAGAGTTTCCAACCTGAACTCTTCCTTATATGGTAGCGCAAGACTGCAAAGCTGGCTTTTTTTTTTTAATAGCAATACATGGACTGGTTCATTTGTAAGGTTAGGAAGTATCCAGCACATGTTGCACTTTTGACACTAGAACAGAACTATGCTGTTGAGTCCCTTGTGCTGTCGGATAAAAGGTGAGAATGGCAGAAACTAAAATAAATCATAAGGAGAAAGAAACAACTAAAATGGTATTATGTCCTTCTCCTTCAACCCTGAAACATTCCTTTGATCAGAGATGCTGAAATTCTTAGTACCTAGTCTTTCCAGTAGTTTGAGGTGAGTTTGAGCCAGTGACTACAGGTTGTCTCACCTTCCAGAGATACTTTGACTCACAGATAAGGAATCTTCAGTGTTTTTTGCTAGATTAACTTATAGCTTTCAGGTTACTTTTACATGTGACTTATTTTTCTTAGACCAGAGAACAATTTCTTTTCTATTTAGAGCTCATTTTAATTTTATATAAAAATATATATATACATGAATCTAAAATAATATATATTGTGTATTTAGTATAAAAATGTTGGGTTGAGCTCAGCAATAAATGTTTTTGCACAACACTTCTGTAAAAGACACATTGAATTAAAATAAGATGCATTAGTTCTTGAATTTCACTCGGTAGCGTCAGCCAATTAGATGCTTTTTAGCTAATGCTAATGTTTGTATGTGGCATGTTGATTAGATGAGCTTGCATCTCAGTCCAGGTTATTTAGAGTTGAAACATACAGCTACATAGACTCTTGCATTCCTAATAGTATGCGTATTCTGTTGAACATTATATCCCACAAGCTATGTAGAGTACAACTTTATCTGATTTTCTTTCTCTTCTCCAGGAAGGGTTGAAGGAAGAGAAGTTTTTGGAAGCCTAACAATGTTAATTCTCTGAATTCTGTCAAACCTGATACATTTTTAATAATGCAAGTAGCTAAGGGAGTTGGAGCAGTGAGCCATCAAGCAACAATATATTAAAAACAAATAAAACACCACCACAACAAACCACACTAAAAACCAAAAAAAAAAAAAGAAAAGAAAAGAAAAAAAAAACCCCAAACAACCCCGTCCTAAGAGTTCTACCTCTTCTGTGTTTTATTCATCAAGGCATCTCATTCAAATTGGCATCTTTTGTCTTCATAGTTGCTTCATGAAATTTTCAACTGGGAAACTTATAGTAACAGCACAAATTTCCTTTCAACATCCCTCTCTTCCTAGAAGTATGCCTCACCTTCAGTTGAGGGGTATCTACTCCAAATCTTGAGGGTAGGAAGTCATCCTGTCTGTGTGGCCTATTGAGTCTTGAGAAATGAGTAAACTGGTGCAAATAGGTAGGAAGCATAAAGATGACCGTACATTCTTCCTGAAGCAAGTTCAGACAGTGCACCGGAGGCTAGCTGTTTTCAGTTATATTCCTGAGCTGCTTTGGAATCAGCAGCATAGCGATGAAGGGATCTGCATTGCCTTTTCCCTACTCTCCTGTGTTAAGCCAAGCAAGACCAAATTAAAGGAAATAATAGAGTGGTTCTGAGTGACCTTTGTAGGTTGCACGAACAGGATGGAGAAGTGAAAAATTTCTGCAATGTCCAAATGCTAAATTAATTTGATGTTTTACTGTTTTCTGCACAGCAGCTCTCCTAAGGTCATTCACCCTCAGATTTTTACTACTTTTTAAGGGCCTTTGGTAATAAATACCACACTGTAGTTGTACTTATTAAATAACCCTCAGTATTCACAAGCAATAAGAAAGCCAAGTAGAGCTGTCTTTCCCAGGCAGCAGGGCTGAACTCAGTTTGGGGTCTGTACATGAGCTACCATGTCAAGCTCGCTGAAAGCCCCAAACAAATGCAAGCAATAATTTCAAACACAGGTTTTAGATGTTAAAACCCTCCGGGTAATGTTTTCTGCAACATGATCCAAAGTCCCAAAAGCCACGGTAGCTATTTCAAATCCTTTTGAGACATTTGCAAAGTAAGAAGGAAAGGTGGCAGGCTAGATGAAAAATGGGCTGCAGAATTTCTGATACCTTGGACTATTACTGCGGTATTCTCCCATTCCAAGATGCTAACGGCCTAAATCACTTTGTCCAGCCTTGTCAGTTGATTCAAGACATATGACTAATACTGAATTAAGTAAGTCACAAGTGTGGATGCTGTGGGTTTCACATCTGTTTTCTGCTAATCAGAAGTAACTTTTAATTGCCTGGGTTCTGCTTCTTGTTTGAATCCAATCAGAGTTGTCTGATGCACAGATCTGGGGGTGGGACAGGTGCCAAGAGCCTGTTTCGGTCCCTCAGTCCCATTACCTGACCCTTCCTCCACACTCCTTCTCCACTTGGTGCAAGATCCTTGAGGACATGAAAACAGAAATCCTGCAATCTCCCAATCTGACAACAGTTGTGTGAACCATTAACCCTCTTGGAGTCGTCTTGGACCCCAACTAACTTTATCACATTTGCTGCTACATTCATAAAATGAACTTTTTGGCTGTATTTATTAGCAAAATTTAATCTAGTTTACAGTTTGTTTTCTTTTGAGTAGTTTTTGCCCACAGACGGATTAGAGGTGTGGGGGTGTTTGGGTTGTGGTTGTTTTTGGTTGGTTTTTTTTTTTTTTTTTTTAGTGGGTTGTTGTGGTTTTTGTTTGGTTTTTGTTGTTGTTTTTGAGTGAATTGTTAAAGGCACAGTGGTCCCTCTCCTGTTTTTGTTCTAGAGGTGGTTGTTTTTTTGCAGATGGCGTTGCAGGAAAGCCTGCTGTTAGGCCGAGCCATGGAAGGATTCCTCCCACACCTAACTCTCATCTTTTGCTGAACTGGGGGGAAATCACTAAAGGGACACTGGCTTTTTCTTTCATAAAATGATGCAGAAGATTAAAGCAGTAGGTAAATGGCTGATTAATTAACACCTTATGCAATTTTAATTTTGAATCAACTTTAAGTTGGTAGCTTTTTTGATGGGCCCGAGCTCTGGTGAAATGGCTGTTACCCTCCATGACTTACTTGATTCAGGCCTTTGTCCTTTGTTTAAGTGCCTTTTTTTATTTTATTTCCCTACCTTCTTTAAACTGTTCTCAGAGATCCTGAAGTGCTGGAAGGCATTTTGGAGGAAAATCTTAAGCTTGCCAAGATGGCTTTATGCTGTTATACTATTTTTCCCTTTTGTAAAAAAAGAAAAAAAAGAAAAAGAAAAGAAAGAAAAAAAAAAAGAAAAAAAGAAAAAAAAGAAAAAAAGTGTGTAATGTATGTGACTCATAGCTGCTGTACCATGGCGTTGGTTCTGTATGTTTGTCCTTACTTTTCTCTCACACCTGCACACATTCACACACAGCAGTTTTCCTTAGAATCCTGTAACGCATAGTACGCCATTCTGCTGTCTCTGTTAATGTTTGCGTACAAAAAAATGAACGCTTGGGCAAAGGTGGCAGTACAGTAAAGGGGCGCATGTGTGAGTGTGTGAACTTGGGTGAGAGAAAGGAAGAAGTTGCTAATGGGAGTGGAACTTCTTGCATTTTTCTCTGAAGGTTTTAAGTTTGGGGCTTCGTTAGTTCACAAGTACAACAGACAGATTTGAATACTGGACCACTTCACACTATTCCTGAATTTGAAGCAAATGTGTGGCTGACATAACTGTAAGGAGTGGGGAAAGGGTTAAAATAGCTTTCAACAATTATGAGTGGAAATGAATTGCAAGGAATCCTGTGTACAGCTTGTCATGTCTTTTGACACTGGTTAGTGCAAGGACTCTTACTAAAATTGTCCCTTCGTACCATGTGTTACGTATAAGAAGGAACTTGTTATAACCTGCAAGAGTGCAACTACTCTGAAGTTTAACTTGACTGTATTTTGCAAGCTGCCTAAATCATTCACATCAAGTACTTGTCTTGTACCTTTTCTTGCTGAGATTTCATTTGTTTTGTTCTCTTAAAATAACGAACAGTAAGTTCATGTATTGTTAGCTGCAGAACACTAAAAACAGTGCTTGTTTCCTTGTCTCTGACAAAATTAGCAATCTGTAGTAGAACTTCTGGTAATTTTAATAATTCTGTGCTGAGGATACATGTAACTTACTATTATTGCAATCATGTGTACCTGAAATTAGCAATTGCTTTGTTGATCAAGTGCTAAACTTATATGAGCATCACTAGACTGCTAGTTCTGCGATGTGTTTCCACTAGGGAAGATACAGTTCTGAGTTGCAGTATGAAAAGGGTCTGATTACCTTCTCTTTTCAGAAACCAGAGTGAGAATGGCTAGAAGAGCCCTTCATGCTGAGGTTGACAGCCTATCTAGAGAGCTAAAAGTAGGATATCAAATACAGCATGTTCCTGTGGCTGAAAATAGCTCTACCGCTGTATCACGGTCAAGTGAACCTGCTTAAACTATGCCATAGTTTTTGTTTGTTTTTCTGTTGTTGTGGTTTTTCTAATCTTTACCAATCTAATGGCACCAGTCAGAGAGAATGCTATTGCTGGTAGCTTGTTCAGATGGAGTTAGAGTGCTTCCTTATCTGCCTTGTGTGAGCTGCTGAGAGCAACTTCAGTAGTTGGCTGCATCCACCCATGGCAGTGAATTGCACCTGCTTGTCTCTTCTGCTGTTAGTTCCTTCCAGGCATGTGTGCTCTTCATCCCGGGCTGATGGAGAGATCAGGTATCCACAGCTGGTGCTGCTGGTTGCAGTGCTTTTCACACATGTGGCTGTTCAAAAATCAGCATCTGCTACTCCAGAAATCAATGCCTAAGTAAGTAGGCTGACTTGACAACATGAAAGATTACCGTTGAGTTGGGGAGTGCTCTGGCTGTGGAAACTTCTGGTATGGCTTCATTGGCCGTGTTCTGTGACCCAGTGATACCCTGCTGCTGTAATAGCCTTTGGGGGCCATGGGAAGCCCCACTGCTGCTGTGTTACGCTGAGAGATCTCGGCATGGCAAAACCGGGGAAGCACAAAGGTTCCCTAGGGCTGTTTTTGCACACTCCTTGTAGATGATACTGTGCTAATCTTGTCAGTAGTCAAAGACATAAGTCTGTTATTTTGTAGCCATTTTTTGACAGCTGTAGTTCTACGGAGCAACTCTAGAAGAATTACGTTTTTGTGTTTTGTATCTAGAAGTGAATTTCAGCCTCTCCCCTTGCCCTCAGCTCCCGCTAATACAATAACCATTGACTAATGAGTTTTTCTTCATAGTGAAGTAATCCAAAACAAGCAGTGCACACTAACTCCTATCATGCTCCAGCATGTGCAAATATATTCTAGGAACAGGTACAATTACATTTGTTACTGTCCACTATCAAGAGAAAAAGGTGAGAGAATTGACCCAAACCAGTTGGGAGATAACACTGCTGCAGATCAGGCCAAGTAGCTGCTGACACAGCCAGAGCTCCTTTGAGACTTCTTAGATTTCACCAGTGGAGTAGGTGGTGGGAGAAGAAACATTCTTGTGTTCTCAACTTTCTCCAGATAAGGCCTTAGTTTGATTAGTAGTCACTAATATCAACTATGCAGATAAGTATTCATTACATATTTAAGTGTTACATGCATTCCTTCCCCCAGCTACCCTGTTAACACATGTTGAAGTTTTACCCAAAGAAAATGGAATATTTTTTGAATGTCTTTAAAACTCCTTTTGCTAAAGTGAAGAAAGAAATTTGTATTTTAAAAAAGAAACCCTCTTGCTGGTGCAACACCTACTGTTGAACCTCGTGAAGTTGCTTCATGAGGGAAGCTAAAATTGCCTCTTGTGACAGGTTTCAGTCTGAGAGCTTTTGGATTATTCAGCTCTCAGAATTGGTTTTAAGAAGCCGTAGTGATGTTGTTTATTAATGTGCAGATTGGATACGGGGAGAAGATAATGAGATCCTGTGTTTCCTTCCAGTATCAGAAGTGAATTAAATCAGTTTCTCAGTTAAATGAAGTTACTTCTAAACAAGGGCAGGTATGAGCTACACAGTAGCTGGATCTTCAAATAAAAGCAGAATTGTGATTCTCCCGGTATTCCTGACTGATCTTTTAGTCTTGTATGTAACTACAAATAACAGTTTAGCTCGGAGATGAGAACCGTAGTGTGTGTATTATGGCCGGTAATTCCATCATGTAGCAATTAGTACCATGTTCTTGCATAGTTCTCAAGATCTCTGTTGAAAATAGATGGAGAAATACTATTTTTGGACTACTATTAAAAAAAAAAAATTCATTACTACTATTTTCTCCAAAAAGTCTACTGAGCAGTTATATTTTAGCTGTTAAATTAGTACCCTTGTTCTGTGATTTGTCTTTTGTAGTCTTCTTACTGAGGGTTAGAAGCATTTCATGAGTAATCCTTAAAATGTTGGTATTTTCTAGCTTAAAGTCAGGTTGCTTATAATAAAAGGGCATCTGTGATTATAACTTCTGGTGATACAAAAGCATGATGTTCAGAATATTTCACTGAAGATACAGGTGTGGATGCAAGTCCCTGCAGTTCTGCCTGCTGATGAGGCTGAGTCAAGAGCAGAGCTTCCAAATAAATCCCTGCCTATCCAGCTAGTGGCATTGGGGTCCTCCCACTGACAGAGGTCTAGCCTCTACTCTTTGTTGTCACATTTAGGATATGTATTCTTAGTGAGTTTGAATAGAACCAGCTTAACCCCACCTGACTTGCTGATCCCCGGGTGAATCAAGGAAGCTATGTAAAGTCAACAGCAGAGAAAATGGTGGACAAAGCATTTTCCTGCCTTTCTTGGTGTAGCTTGAAACAGTTGGTCACTTGTCTTACAGACAGAACTAGTGTTCTTTGTAGACCTCTGCCCCAAGCAAAGGGGTGCAATATGGCAAACCTCTTTGAATTGGTGATTCCTGTGATGTTCTACTCAATTCAGTGTGAATTTGCACCAGGTCACCTTCCTCCTTTTTAATACTTGCCTATTTCAGATCGTAAGGCTTAGTATCAGAATCCTCACAGCCAGGTGCTTACCTGGCTTGCTCTCCAGAGAAACTCCCCTGTGAAATGCTCCCCTCTTGTGACCGCAGGCCTGAACAACCAAATGCAGCTACGGTTGGGTGATTAGCACCACTTTCTTTTGGATTTTTAGAGAGGCGTGTTCCACTAACGTCAAGGGATACTGTGTTTTAAATGTGTGATTTCCTTCCTCTCTCCTTATAAAACTGGACCTGAACACAAGTTTTGAGTTGTTGCTTTTTTTTTTTTTTTTTTGGTAATAATCTCAGGACCTGAAAGATTGTAGCATTTAGTGTGTCTTAAAAATGATGTACTGTACCAGCCATGGATTTTGTAAATACACCTGTCTCCCATTTTTGTATTTTAATTTTTTAAAAAATGTGTAAGGCTCTTTGCCACAGGAATTGGTGCCTGCTTAATTTCCATCCTGAACTGAAGCGGGAGAAGGAAGAAGCTGCTGCCACAAAAGCCTGCATCGGTTCCAAACGTGTACAGTTCTGGTCAGTTTAATGACTGTTAGTTTTTTAATTGGGAAGCCAGTTTGTTCTCTTGCACATTCCCAGCTGTGGCGAGCAAAGCCCTATCAGGGACACTAATTAAATCTCTTGTGACTGCTCCGTGTTTTCGCTCCTTCCAGATGCTCAGGTCTCCATCCCTGAGACAGGTGGTGGTTTCAGAAGTCGGGGTTTTGGGGCTTCTGCAAGAAGAGCTGCAGAACATTTCTTCTCTTAGTGCTTTGGTCCAAACAGGTAGTGGTGTTTGTGTCCTACAAGAAGCCTTGCAGGTGCTGCCTGCTTCGCCTATTCCTGGAGGGATTTTCCCTCCCCCCCCCCCCCTTCTCCATTCTGCTTTCCTGAAAGCAGATGACTTTTTGGCAGCAGTTTTGCTCTGGGATCCACGTTTAGGCAGCAGGCCCTGTTCTGCAGTAGGAGCCTTACACAGTTGGGTGTAGCTGTGCCCTGTCCTTGGTGGCGACAGGCTTTTTCATGAGTGTGTTTTCTTTTTTATCTGTTACGTGTCTGTGCTGTATTAAATAAAGAGGAATGTACATATAAGCCCTGTCTCTGTGATTTCTCACAAAATAAAAGATGAAAAGTGCACCACGTAAAGGGC
Source organism: Gallus gallus (assembly GCF_016699485.2). NCBI lineage: Eukaryota > Metazoa > Chordata > Aves > Galliformes > Phasianidae > Gallus > Gallus gallus. Next base: position 49,155,772 of record NC_052532.1, read on the forward strand.
TGTTGGCCTGGGCTTATTGTGGGATTTTGCTTCGTTATGAATTCGAGTGGGGAGTTCAGGCTTTCTTGAGCCGACCAACCACTCAGGTAAAGGACTTCCCGTAGGCCGACAGCACTTAACGATAACAACCTCTACCGCGGTGCCCCGCCCGCGTTCGAGGGCCTCACGGCTCCCAGAAGGCTCCGTGGCAGGGAGGTGGGGACGGAGGTGCTGTCCAATCAGCGCTCGCCAGACGTTGGCTATAATAGGACGAGGGGAGGAGGTAGGGGACAAGTAGGCGCCGGAAAAACCCTTCTTTCGTGGCAGCCCCAGTGGCCTAATGGATAAGGCATTGGCCTCCTAAGCCAGGGATTGTGGGTTCGAGTCCCATCTGGGGTGGTCTTTTTTTCCTCCCTTCCCGCTGGTTGTAGCATTGCTCTCCGTTTTCTGATGTGCGGTCGCGGCGGGGCGTCTCGACGCTGAGCAGACGGTGGGTGGGAGCTGCTCTAATTAACGTCCCGAATGCGGCTTTCGCGACCCTACTTGTAGGCCCTGCAGACAAGGCGGAAGCCCACCATCTGAGGCTGAGCCGCTTTCGTTGCGCAGCGCTCACACCACGCGCTTCGACATCCAACGTCCAGACGCAGTGGGTGGGCGGCGGCTGCTGCTTCGGCTCCGGCGCCCCTCAACGCCCTGAGCGCGCGTCGCTCCGCCCAACGGCCGAGGGGGCGCTCGACCTTCGGCATTTGACCTCTGCCGATGGGCGGAAAACTGCGCGGGCCGCCCGCTCTCTGATTGGCCGTTGCAGCGGGTTGCCGGCGGCTGATTGGCGGAGGGAGAGGAGCGGGAAGATGGCGGCGCTGGGCTCTCCGCTGCAGACGTTGCGCGGGCTGCTCCGCGAGCTGCGGCACATCAGCGGGCGCGCCTACCGCGACACGGCCGCCTACCGGCACGTCCTCGCCGCCTTCCGCGCTCACCGGGTACGGCGCGGGCGGAGAGGCGGCCTCCGGGCCCTTCCCCCGCTGCCCTTTTCCCGGTGCTATCTCCTGGCCTCTGCCGCTTCTCCCCGCAGGTGACCAGTGAGAAGCTGTGCCGGGCCCAGCAGGAGCTGCACTTCCAGGCCGCCACCTACCTGTGCCTGCTGCGCAGCGTGCGGCAGCACCAGGCCCTGCATCGCGAGTACCACGGCCGCGGGGAGCGCTCCCCCGAGGAGGTGGCGGGGTTGGTGGGCTTCAGGCTGCCCCGGCAGCCGGGGGGGAAGGGCTGAGGCCGCCCCGTGCCGCCCGCTGCTCGGCGCCGAATAAACGCCCTCGGCTCTGGAGCTGCCCTGTAGCTTGTGTGTTCTGTCCGCTTCGGGTTGGGGCCGTCAGAGCCACAGCCGGGGCTCTGCCTCTGCGTGCCGAGCACTCCTGCCTTGCCCCGTGTGTCTGTGTGCCCGCGGTGCTGGGTTGGAACAGGAAGCAAGGGGAGAAAGACTGCTGTGGAAAAGCATGCCAAAGGCCTTGCCACCGAGTGCTTAAGGAGGTATAAACTTGCTTGTTTTCTTTCCCTGAACTTGTAGGTAAGAGGACTCTGGAGTTTCCCAATGCATGAGGAATTCTGTACTCCTCCAACAGCAAAGGCCCTGTCAGGCCCTGTCTTTAGGGTGTTGGAGGGTGAGCACTGCTGCAGCAAAAAGTACTGCCTCCTATTTATTTCCATGGAAACTGCAGCAGATGCAAAGAGTATCACTGTTTGATTTCACTCTTTGTGAAATTCTCAGCTGTAAAACACCATTTTTCAACATAAGCATATGCAATAGATTTTTGCCAGCAATGAACAGCCTGCGTGCCATGCTTATCAAAGTCTGCATGGCCATCTGGAACATGGCTTGTCTTTCACGTCACTGTTGCCTCTGCTGAAGCACAGCATTCACCTCATCACGGTGCTCACATCCACTGTTTGGTCTCCATAAACATTCAGCAAAGATGAGCGAATGTCACTGGGTGCCATTTTTTCCACTTGGAGGAATTCAGTGACACATCTTTGCTTCATGCTCACTTCCATGTTAGGTGCCATTTTCTCAGCTTGCCCCTCCGTCTCAAAGCAACAAAATGTAGTGGAATACTGTGGGAAGGTACAACTTCTCCTGCCATACCACCACAACATCTGCTCTGACGTCATGGGCCAACGTAGTAAAATAGGAGGCATTACTTTCAAGCAGCCCTCGTATAAATCATGTAACAATGAGCTATAGTCACAATAATACCACTGTTCTCTCTTCTCACAATCTGGAACAGTGAATCATTTTTTTATCAGAAGAGAAATAGTAGCTGCAATTGTTGCTGCCCACTCCTCAGAAGAGTCTCGAATTCTGTGCAATACGTGTAAGAAATCTGTAATCAGGGTAACTTACAGTGGATAAGAATGTGAGGCTTGTTTGTAATTAGGGAGGAGCTTCAAGTGACACTAACAAAAGAGTGCTTGTGTTGGCTTTACTACCAGGGAAAACAAAGTGTGCTATCAGGAAGCACTGCACACAAAATGGCTTCATCTGATAAAATCAGAATAATTTCAGTTGGAAGGAACTTCTAAAGGTCACCCAATCCAAATCCCCTGCAATGAACAGGGACGACTACAGGTTGCTCAGAGCGCCCCCACCCTGACGCGTTGAATGTCTGCAGGGATGGAGCATCCACCACCTCTCCAGGCAACCTGTCCCAGCGCCACTACCCTGCTGGAGACTCTGTCCCCTTCTTTCTTACAGCCCCCTGTCAGATTCTGAAAGGCTCCTCTCAGGTCTCCTCAGCACCTTCTCTTCTCCAGTCTGAACAGCCCCATTTCTCTCAGTCTGTCCTCACAGGGAGGCATTCCATCCCTTGGATCACTTACATGGCCCTCGTCTGGATGTGTTCCCACAGGTCCATATCTCCTTCATAAAGAGGACTTCCTGTCTGGCCACAGCACTCCAGGTGAGGTCTCACAGTGCAGAGCAGAGGGCAGGATCACCTCTCTCTCCCTGCTGACCATACTCCATTCGATGCAGCTTTCGGTTAGCTTTCTGCGTTGTGAGGGCACACTGCTGACTCATGTCCATTACTTCCAAGTCCTTTTCACACAGGCTGTGCTCCATCCTTATATCCTCCAGCTTGTATTGGTAGTGGGGGTTGGCATGACCCATGTGCAGACCTCGTGCCTGGCGTTGTTGAACCTCATGAGGTTCTCCTGGGCCCACTGCTCGAGCATATCTTTGGTAGAATCCTCAGGTGTGTCAACCGCACCACACAGCTCGGTGTCATCTGCAAACTGCTGAGGGTACACTCGATCCAACTACCTAAATCCACGTGCTATCCTTTTTCCTTAACACCAGCCCAGCCCCATGCCCAGGAGATGGGCACAGCAGGTAGCCGGGGAGATCTGGGTGATGTGGGTCGGGTAAGATGTGCGCTGCAAGCCATAAGGTTTTGTAGGCTATAAACTGCATTGGCAGTTCTGCAGTCTCACCAGCCGAACAGGGGAAAGCTTTTGGTTTGTTTTACTTTCTGAGTGGATTGAGGACTCACCCCAACAGCTCCCGTATACCATAATGACGACCAAAACCAAATCTGACAAAGGAAACAATAGATCCAGGGCATGTTCAGACTGCGCGAGGAGCTCCGGGCCACGAATTTTTCCACAAACGCATTTTAAGGACTACTTCTGTGGGGATTCATTGCATCTTCCCCACAGTTCGTGTTAAATCCTGACTGGGGCGGGGCGGCTTTTTGTGTCGCCTTTTCTTTCGGTTGCACTGAGCTAAGTCTGACAGCGTAACGCGTCCCCTGGCTGCGGACGGCTGATTCACAGCTGGGTCGGTCCCTGTACCAGTCGGCGGCTGCAGCCGGGCGCTAGAGGGCAACACGGCGGCTGAAGGCACAACAAAGCGCCCGCCGCCGCCAGGCCCAACGCCGCGCACCCGCTGACGGGGCGGGCTCCCCTCGGGGCCGCCCGCCGAGCCCGTGCCTCACGGCGCCTGCGCGGAGCCGCCCGCCCAATCACCGCGCGAGAAGCCGCCCGGGCCAATCGGCGGCCGCGCCGCGCCGCGCGTCACCGCGCGTGGCGGCCAATCAGAGGGTGCCAAAGGCTCCGTCCGCGATGACGTCGAGGAGCGGGTGAAGGGGGGTGTACGACGCGTGCGCGCGGGTTTCCGTTAGCGCTGGCGCGCGCGCGTGGCAGGCGTGAGAGGAAGCGGGCGGCGAGGCGGGGGGAGGGGAGGCGGCGGCAGCGGGTCCGGAGCGGGGCAGGCTTCGCGCTCCGCCCTCCGTCCGCGGCACAGCCACAGGCAGCGCCCGCTTCGCCCCCGGCGGCGGCGTCGCCGCCCGAGTCCGCGAGTGACGCGAGGGGGGGGGCCGAGAGCCTCAGGCCTTGTAGGCCGCAGGGAGTCGGCGTGACTCGGCCGGGCCGGGCCGCCCTCGCACGCTCAAGATGTCGGCGCAGGCCCAGATGCGCGCCATGCTGGACCAGCTCATGGGCACGTCCCGGGACGGTAAGCGGCTCCGCCGGGACCGGGGGGGGGGGGGCGGGGAGGGGAGCGGGGGGAGGAATGGGGGGAGCGGGGCGGGGCCGCCGTAGCCCTCGAGGTCGCGACGGCGGCGGGCGGTGATTGGCGGCGCCGCGGGGCGGGGCTGCGTGCGGCCGCCGCCGCTCCGGCAGAGGCGCTTCCCGCGGGCCCCGCCCAGAGCGGGACCTTCTTCCGGGCGGGGCGGGGGGGCGAGCGAGAAAATGGCCCGGGGGCCAGGGCTGCGGCTGCAGCGCCGGCCTGTCGCGTTATTTTTTGACTGAAGTGTGACCCAAATCCTCGTTGCAGTCAGCAGGTGGGCCTGCTGTTGTCTCCTGAAGGGGGATTTAGTTACCAAAGCGGACGAACCGCTCTTCGTCTTAGTTTTGTTTTCTTTTTTTTCCCCCCCCCCGCAGAAACCTTTTCTCATAGCCCAGTATTTAGAGGCAGCAATTCCGAAAGAGATGTTTAGGCACAGCCAGGCTTCTCGTCGGTGAAAGATTCGATGGCAGTGGTCTGTAATCCAGAGAGCCTGGGGACCGCTTGAGAACAGGGGGTCCTAATAAGCTGTGTCGTACTTCATTTATAAATGAGAGAATACCGCACCTGAGGGCTGGCAGTAATTAGAGATTACATGGGCGTTCTGCATGCTGTAGTTCCTTCTGCAGGCACGCTGCGTGTTTATTGAAGCTTTGTGTGGAGTTAATGATTATTATCTGTTTCCTCATGCACTCCCTGGGCAGGATGCATGTGCTGGTGGTCAGTTGTTGGGACTGGGGCAGTACCACCTTCCTGACAGCTCTTTTAATCTAGAGTTTTAAATATAACAAACCTCCTAGCAAAAAGCATTCATGATGTATTGCGTAAGAGTGTCCTGTGTGGAGACAGGAGTTGGACTTAGGGACCGTTATGGGTCCCTTCCAGCTCAGGGTATTCTTTGATTCTATGGTAAGCGCATTGGAAAATTACCGTTATGCAGAAGTTGCCTTCTAGAGCAGTGCTGGCTGCTGAGCTGTCAGCATGCAGGACCTGATGGAGCACATTGCTCTTGCCCCTGAAGATTCTGAGTGCTTCCCGTTGCAGCTGTGCGTGGCTGCACACTCAGCATGGCAGGATAACACTGTGCTTGTGCAATTCAGCTCATTCCAGTGTTGGTACCCGGATGGCTGTGTCAGAGAGCTTCTGAGGGCTGCATGGAAGCTGTAAATGCAGGAGACACTGTTGCAGTTTTTGAATGTGTTTTCCATTGGGCCACGGGAGAAGAATGTGATTTACCTCAGAGAACCGCTAAAAACTGCGAAATGACAGTTAGGTTTAAGACCTAAACTGGGAAAAACAATGTCATACTAATTTCCTTTGCTTTTGTGAGAAAGCGGTTATTTTGCTGATAACAGTACTCCCCCTTCCCACCCACCTACTAAATCCAGAACAGCGTCTGCTGAACTGAAACTGACTGGTGGGACAGGAAGCTTCTAAATAGCACTGTCAGAATGAGGAAAGACAGGGAGAAAAGGCTGTTTGTAGTACTGGCTGCCATTATTGAATTAAGTGGGGAATTGAGGATCTCAGTGTAACACCACTCTAGGTCTTAAAAAATAAAAAAAAGTAGTGGAACATTATTTAATCTAAAATGCTCCCAGGGACTGAACATCATCCTTTCGAGTGAAGCTGGTACTTAATAAATTCAAGGCCACGCTCAAGGTCATTGAAATACTGCTAACCCTGAGAGTAAAGGGGTTTTAATTTCTTCTTCCCCATTCCCTCCATCACCTTTGACAAATCCTCTGTAGCAATATGCAAACCACAGCTTTCAGTGGGATGGGGCTGTCCGTCTCCTGGATAGGTCTGGATAGGTCGCAGTTCTTGTTTTCCCCCTGCAGCTGTTCCCATTGCCTTTCATTTTCCTCTGCTTGGCCATAGAATCAACTTTTAAATGCTTCTAAAAATCGTCTTTGGGTGGGATTTGTGTCTGATGTTGTTCAGAATGACCAAAATGTGTCCCCATTAATAGAATGTTGTACTCACCACGGCCTGGTGGTGGGGTTTTTTTGGTGAGGGAAGGTACCTAGAATGTGCAAGCTTAACATTCTCACCCGTATGGGAGAAGGGAAATTGGACATCTGGCGTCTTCTGTGAGAATAGCACTAACTCAGAGGTGAACTCAAAGCAAATGATGTTGCTTGAATATGTGGCCTATGTCACTTTTTCAGAGCTTATAATATTCTCTGTAGAGGATATGCTCCAAAAGTGAAGTATTCAAGCAATGTAGTTACTAAATGCTGCTAAATCTTGTTGAGCTCTGAGAACGCCTAAAGTCACTGTTCAGTATTGGTCAAAGAGAATACCTGCCTTGCTGTAGGAATACTTACAAGGACCAAACTCAGCGAGGAGCTTCTCTCTTTCAAACAGAATTAACTGCCCAGTGTGTGGCTTCCCAGAACCGTGCCGTGCTGGGCCTGCCCCTCTGCTGTATCCTTTCCCCAGGGGCCCTATGACTGTGGGCAGGGAGAGCTGAGATCTGCGTTCTTTGGTAGCCTGCTCCTTCCCGGCCTGAGTTCTGGCAGTGGAGGGATGCACTTGGGGTCAAACTGCTCTCTCCATGTGTGCTGCCTGGTACCTGCTGGGAGGGGCTTAAGTATGAACTGCTGAACAGATACTGTGGGTTCCCCAGATATTGGGAAATAACAAGCACAGAAGATAAGGTACTGACCCTATGTACTTACATCCAAGTGTTTTATTCATGTTGTTTTTCACCGCTAGCAGTTAAGCAAAATGACTTTTGTCACACCTGACAGTTGTTAAGAGATGATTTGAAGGTGAATTTAGTGCTGATGACCAGGGCTGTGTGAATTTGTCACTCAGAGATATATGGAGTAAGCTGAGAGACAGAGACTGACAAGTATGAATTTTTAAGTTACTTTAAATAACTTTTCAGCTCTGAGATTCACAAAATAGTCTTAATAGCATGGTTAGGTAGTGCCTTTCTTGTCATCCCCATGCTCTAGAAAATGGGAATGATCCTTGCAAATAGGTTTGCAACTGTTACAGGTTGTGATTTTGCTTCTCAAGTGAAATCTTCACCTCATGCAGTGAGTACCCCAGGAGTAGTTACTATTATTTTCATAGCGGCACAGCAGGGTCGCTGCTTCGGAGAGTAGTGCAGGCCCAGGTGAGGCCGGGGCACAACACCTTGAAACAGCCCATACTTTTATATAATTAGCACTACACCAAAGCCATGTTCTAGTCTAAGACCATGGCAAACTAGCAAAGTTGATGAGATTCTGGATAGATAGATAGATAAATATAGAGAGATAAATGGTGTGCTTTTGAAGTTTGCCTGTGGTCACAAAAATGTTCTGTCAAGCTTCCTAACAAATAGTGCACTGTGTGACTAGCAGGAACTTGTTAATCTTTGGAGCCTTTAAACGTTTGGAACACGTACGTAAGAAGTAGCAGTCAGCCCCTCTGTGCTTCACCTGCTGTTTGTTTGAGCTGTACTTGGCGACATTAACCAAATCCTGTAACTGTGGCTAGCAAAGCATTTCCTTGTTCTCTGTGATCTTCTTGCACTGGAAGTTCTAAAATGCAGCAGAGATCTTTGCAGGCAAAGAACTTCAAAGAGCGTGAGTTTATCTTGTGTAAATTTTGCATGAAACTTTTATCAAGAGACCTTAAGAGCAAATCCTCAGGAAATGTAAATTGGCCGCTAACACAGAGCTGCCTGTGTGACTGTGCAAATCTAACCTCTTCGTGAGGAGAGGGAAATAATGGCTTTTGTGTCACCGCCGAGTGAGTGCAAATACCTTCCTAGGACCTCCTGGCAAAGGAAAAGCAGGGAGAAGTACCCTGAATGTGTGAATTTCAGCTAAACCCACCAAGCGTGGAACTGATGGCAACTCAGATCTGACAGTAATAGCCACACATACTTGGTGTAAAGATTATTTAGTAATCTGGCGTGGTTGGATGGCTTGAGAGAAATGTTTGTGCTCAGTGAGTTGTGCCTATTTGCTGGCTTCATTAGTAAGTTTGAGTAGCCCAGCCCTTAGAGGTGCGTCAGGTATTAGCGGCGCTAAGTCAGAATTAGCTTCCCATCTGCAGCAGCAGCAGTACCTCCTGGGGCTGTGTGAGGTTCTACTAAGGAAAGATGCTGAGTGTTTGTTATACGATGCTTGCTTTGCCAATAAAATTTGATACGCAGTCTTTAACATGATACTCCATGGTCGGTAGATTCACGTTTGTTCTGCTGGACCGTGATTAAAATCTCCGAGGGCTGCTCCAAAAGCAATGCCTCCTATTTTAGTATGTTGGCCCACATGTTGGAGGCGGATGTTGGTGGTATGGCAGCAGGCGGGCAGGCTGACAAAATGGCGTCCGGTGTGGAAGTGCGAGTGAAGGAAAGGACATTGAATTCCCCCATGTGGAAAGAATGGCACCCGTTGATATTCACTGACACTTGCTGAAGGTTTGCGGGGGCCAAACAGTGAGCGTGAGCACAGTGAGGTGGTGCATAGTGCATTTCAGCAGCAGGGACAGCAACAGGGGGTCACCCCTGCTGGTGCAGATTTTACAAGTGTGGCATGCAGGCTCTTGTTCCTTGCTGGCAAAAACGCGTGGCTAATAACAATGGCTGTGTTGAAAAATAGTGTTTTGTAACTGAGGATTTGCTCTATCAAACAGTGTTACTGTGCTTTGCGTTGTCAATTTCCACAGAAATAAATGGGGAGCATTACTTTTGGAGCAACCTATGCAATACAATATAGAAATGTGATTTGGGCAAGGCGCACTGTGTAAAACCGGAGCTGCTTCTTGAGGAAAAATAGTGATTTTTTTCTGTTATTTTTATATACATTTTACCAATGATGGTTTTCTTCGGTGAAAAAAAATGTGATTGGAAACACTGGAATGGCTTATAGTAATAGATACTGTCTCCTTTGATTTCTACAATGAGAACGCCTGCTAAAGAACAAGGGTTAAATAAGTTGCTATTCTGAGCTAATTTAATGATTTACCTATTAAAGTAGAACTTAGGAGAACTGAAATATTAGTGATGGTGTCCTCGTTAGCAATGTTAAAGGCTGCTTCTAAAATTTAGATGACTGCAACTACTTGATCCTCAGATCTGTTTTCTTTTTACAGAATGTATAAAGCCTTTCAGTACTCCTAACGGTTCTTTGGTGTTCATTTAATTGTTGGCTGTATGAAGAGTGTTCCACCTTAAGTATAGCTTGCTGCAGAGAGGTACCGTGTGGGCTGTCTGACCTCTGAAGCCCTGGGTTTAGGAACGGTTACTTTCACGCTTCTGTGGGTGCCTCTGAGAAAGCACCTCTGAGTCTACAGTGTGCTGAGTGTTGGGTATAGCAGGGATCTGTGGGTCTTATTTGCCCCCTCCAGCAGCCCATGTAGACCCCGGAGGTTGTGACCTCTGATGAGTGCTGTGCAGGCTGGCAGCAGGCCGCATCTTCCGCATTGCCAGCAGTTCTGCGCCGTTCTGGGGGTACTGGAGCTTACAAAAGTCATGAGACAATAAAATGTATTTTCTTAGGAGGCAGTTGGAGTTTGGAACGAGTTCTAAGAGGGGTATACAATTCAGTTATCAGTAGGAGGTTGGACGCAGCACCTTTTCTTTCTTTATAAATCAGAAACAGCGTAGATTAGAAAGGAAGGAGAACGTAGATGGGAAAATGTATGTATCGGAGCGTTCTGTGTGCGGGAGCCTCTGTGAAGGTCTGAAATGCTAGGCCAAAGGCACCGTGCGGAAGTATGAATGCCAGTTGCAGTGTAAATGTGGAACACGTTTGTAAGGCTGCCATTTGATCTGTTCCTGGTACCTCCTTATTTTCTCTGTTGTCTTGTCCCAGTTTGGCAATTGTGATTATCATGCTCGCCCCTTAGAGGGAAAAAGTCCATATTGCAGAGTCAGCCACTAATTGCGTTAGAGATACAAGCAGAATGACCTCTAGGTGTTGAGGTAATGTCTGTGGAAATACTTCTTTCCAACTTTGTGTAGGGAACCATCAGTCTCTCAGCAATTTTCTAGTCTTGGGAACTCCTGAACTGCTGCTAGGTTAGTGCCTAATAGCCGTCAGCTGCCTCTTTATAAACAGTTCTCTTGATTTTGTTCATTTGTCTTTATATAGAAGAATCTTTACAGTCAACGTGTATTTCTAGATGCTGTGTTAAAATTGCTGGCAGAGTCTATTATTCTATACAAACTGAACAATCTGGCCCCTTGTTTTATTTATAAAGGTTCAATGTATCTTTGCCTGTCTACATCAATCTGCAAGGGAGTGTCAGAAAGGCCCCGCATTCGCCGAGCCGTGAGTTATCGCTAACTTTTCAGATGTGTTAATGAATGTGGAACAAACGCAGTTGTGTTTTAAAACAAACAAACAACAACAGACTATGGATCCACCTCCTAAAAAGCAAAACAAAACATGGAATTCTTTACTGCGGTAGCAGGCATGATTATAAAGGGATTGCTCTAAATTTTTAGCAGTGTGAGTAACGGTGGTAAGTTTAACCTCCAGAAAACCTATTGCTGAACTGCTCTGAAGCTGCCTTCAGCCTGTGGATTACTGGGTTTAGCTGTCATATCCCTGCAGTCAAATTAAGCACGTGGTGTTCTTGGGAACTTTTGTTTGCTTAATGATCTGAAACTGAGCCCAGCTGAAAATGCTATATATTTGCATCCTGTGCATGGAGCATAAATGTGATTGCACCATGAGAAGGGCTGAACTTGTTTTTTCCTTTCTTAATTTCCCCTCTGTTGTATTTACCTAAGTAATGGATTTGACTTTTTGAATTGTTTAATAAATTCAAAATTCTCAGCATTTCCAATCATCGAGTCATAAAAATGTAGTAACTGTAAAATGTATCCATGTTCTTTATAGTACTTGATGAAATGGATAAGATTGCTGTATGAACTCATTGTGTGTCTCTTTTCACTCAGCAGCCCTCCTCGCTTCAGTAATTCACCAGTAGGTTTTCAATGATTAAACATTTGAACAAGTTTTTATTTTTTTGTGAATAAACAGACGAATACTGAGAGAGATTAAGGTGTTTGTTTCATCATGCCTGTATCTTAAGAGCAAGAGAGCCATAGCAGCAATCTCTCTTCTGAATCTCAGAAAGTGACAATTACGTTATGACTTGAAGGAAAGCATATTTCCCCGCCCCCTCTCCTTCCCCCCAAATACCAGCTGGTGACTTTGATTTGGAGACTTCAGGTCTTGCTCCCAGATGGGGTTCTTTAAACTTGCAATTGGATGTCAGAGTTGTGCGCAGGTTGATGCCTCTGCTGCTGATGGAACTGCAACCTGCCATCGTGAAGATGCAGTTAAGATGCTCCCATCCCAACAAACAGCACATAGGAAAAACAATGTATATGTGGCTTATGATGCAGTTATATGCAAACACCTGTAAAATAATGTTGCATATAGGCTAAGTCCATATGTTTGACTGACTTTTTTTTCAGGTTTTTAAGCATTTAAATTCATTCCTCTGCCAACTCTTTATGCTACTCCTATCAGAAGTAAGAGGGCGCTTTGCTTCAAAAAGCAAAACATTAAAATGAGTATCAGGTGGGATTCAGTGAAGACTCACTGTGTATCATTTTGTTTATGAGGCTGCTTTTATTTGCTAATTGTTGCATAGAAATACATTGCTATTTCATACAAAACCTGAATAGAGCTCATTTAACAAATGCTGTTGTAGCAAAGTATTCTAAAGCTAATACTGTCTTTCTGGTTTCAAGCACTTTTCACACTACATTTTTGTAGGGGAAGTATGAGAGTATTTTTGAATAGCACTGTAGAGCATTAAAATACGTATTTGTGGTTTTGGCTTTATTTGGCAAAGAAGCATAGTGTGTTTTAAGTTCTAGTCTCCATAGGCCTTCACTACATGACAGGACAGTGTTAATGCTTTGCATGTAACTTGCAGAACATATCTGGCTTCCCCAGATTTCTAACCTGGAATGTGTTGGTTTCTATGTTGCAGGTGATACGACCCGCCAGCGAATCAAGTTCAGTGATGACAGAGTGTGCAAGAGTCACCTCCTCAACTGCTGCCCTCATGATGTCCTCTCTGGAACTGTACGTAGCTGAATATGTTGCTTAATTTAGTTAAGAATGGGGAAATTCAATTATGTTTGATCTTTAATGTCTATTGACTTGGTGGTTTTCAAGCACAGGTTGCATTCGTACCATCTTTTATACGAAAACTGAATTTTGCATTACAGAGGCTTTTTTTCCTCTCCATTTCTGGCTGTGTATGCTAATTATTACTTAGAAATTCATATTTGTTTGCTATAGCATACAAAACCTAAAACAGATAAGACTACCTGCATAAATTATGCTGTAACAAAGTGTTTATACACTGGTAGTGTTGCAACTAGCAGAAATACTCCTATAAATTCTATACAGACACATTAATTATGAAGTTACTTCCTTAAAACTTCCTGTTGGCACCTGAATGGGGAAGAGAGGTTTGGTTTTTTTTAATTCAATTGCATTTTTGTAAAAGCAGTTGAAAGTTCCAATAATTGTATTTCTATAAGCTGAAACGTATTGAACATAAGTGACACAGTGCATGACATCCAGTTACTGTCCTACTTTTACACGATCCTAAGGCAATTTAAAAATCTCCATTTGTAGTATATTAATAACTTGTCTTGGATTTTTGATTCTGTATCAGAGATTCCTGTGTAGGTACCTCTGATAGCAAACAAAGTGCTTTCACACATGCCGGTGACTTTTCTAGAACAGTGGTGCTTTACTTTGGGGTGCCTGAATAAGGTAGCTTACCCTTTGTGAAAGGGAGGGAAGTTGTGTTACGCTGATTAAGGAAAAAGGATGTACGTGTAGGCAGTTACCTCAAAACAGCTGATAGATGAGGAGATGAGTGTGTTGATGTACTGAGTCTCACTTGCATACTATTCTTAATACAGCACTTCAGTGGGTTATCTTATTCATGTTGGCATATTTTCTTACCCTATGGCAGAGGAGAAAATAAGGGCGAGACATATGTCTTAGGGGCTTTTTGAAGTATTATTTGTAAGTATTATTCATTCTCTGTACCTTACTCTTCGAAATGGGAAACTTGATTGGAGTCCTCAGTGAAACACAGAATAAAGTTCATTTCCAAGATGAAAAGCTGAAACATGTAGACCTGATAACTGGTTTACCTGTGACCTGTCCTTTAATACAAGTAGCTGTCATCTTAAATTACCATGATACTTCTGGTTAATCAAAGGGCTTCAAAGACTCACACCTGTACTAAATTTGTTTGCTTTACTTATTTTGGTACTTGTACTGACAGGCAAATAACTACAGTTTGTCCTTCCCTTCTCTGAGAAGTCCCTAGAAAAGTAGATGCAACTTTAATTGTTATGAAGCACATCATCAGGAGGCAAAATGAATAGGAGAACTGAACCAGAGAATTTAAGATTTGTCTTAATAAAAAAGGCAGTGGAATAGAAAAGCTGCCCTGGTTCGGCTTCTTTTTAAGTCTTGTGCCTCCTTTGCCTCCTCCTCGTGTGATGTGTTAGGTATCAACTGAACATAATGCATGCTGAAGCTAAGGCAGGACAAGTGATAGCAATTTGATAACAGTGCTTTATGTATCATTGTGTGTGTAGTTTTATTTTTTTCAACTGTTCTGTATGTAACTGTCTGAAGTGGCGGGGGGGGGGGGGGGGGGGGGGGGAAGGAAGAAGGTGTTCTTTCCTTATCTGTTATGTTGTCTGGCGCTTTGGTTGCATGATGAACAAAAGACCTCATGGCTGGGGACATAAATGCATGCTACAAAAATGTCTGAAGCCGTTGTTCAGAATTCACAGGGTGCTTTTAGAATGTTAGTTTGACTGCTTTCCATTGTGGTATAATTTCCATGAACAAATACTTTTAAAATGGCCGTTGTTAGCAAGTAAGAATTGTTTATAGTTCTAAAGGTTCTAGGTAGCATCCAAGAATACCTCTTACAGTGCACATCAGGCATGTAGGCTGGGCCTGTCTCTGAGTGTGTTGGATCTTGCTTAAAGCTCTCTTCTGTCTCACGCTGAGTTGTTCTGCTGCTGCTTTTGGAGTATTTATTCACTGAATATCTGTGGCTTGCTTTCTTCCTCAAAATTCAGGTAGTCATCAGGTGACAAAAATGTGATCCATGATGTCATTCTAGGTCCAGAACAACAGCAATTAGCTTAATGCTGTCAGTGGGAGTAGTAGAAAGGGACTCATCAGAAGCAGGCGTTATATGTTACCCATCCACTGTTCTGCTGCTCAGTGTTTTTAAGAAACCTGCTTCGTACCTTAGTAGTGCAGCTATTAAAGGAGCAGAAAGCAGACATTGTGTCTGACAGGTCATTGACAATTTGGGAAATGAACGTGGGTTTATTTCCTGAGTTCTAAGAAAAAAATTATAATCCATCTTAATGTTCAAGATTGATACGTGATGAGGATTGTGTGACTTTGAATTCAGTGCTAGAATCTTGTGCTTATCCAAACAAAAAAGGTCTGTTGAGCCAGTTTATATGGTTAAATCTCTTCATGGACTGCATGTGAATTGCCAGGTTTTTTTGCCATAAGATAATCTGCCTTCCTCTGAAATGCAAACTACTGCAAAATGCAGACTTCTGTGCTACTCTGTTCCACCCACTTCTTCAGAAGCACTTGGGGAGGACACGAGATGTATGAAACAAATAAAACATACATAATGGGTATTCTGCCATTATTTGTATGCCAAAACTCCACTAAGGAGCGCATGCTGATTTTCCTTGATGATAAAATCGCGTTCCCCAGACTGCAGTATGCATCAGCAATGGTAGTGCACACACACGTTTATTAGAAGATTGGAAACTTTCTGTTCTGTCCAGACTTCTGTAAATCTCATCTCTTCTGTCCTTAGATGTATTGCAGGTTTCTTTATTTTTAAGAATACTGTATGAAGTCTTCTGTCATCTCTGGGCTCCTCAAGAACGCTCACAGTGGTTGTTTTCATCAGATGCCTTTGATCAGATTTATCTTTTGGTTATCATTAGAAGTGTTTATTGGGGAAAAAAGACGACAGAACAACAACAAACAAACCCACACATTATTAAAAGTTTCAATTTTGAGATTTCCAGTGTCTCGATGGGCACCAATGCGCAGATTCTGACTCCTTAGAGCTTCCTTTTGCTCTTCTCTGTCTGTCTTACTTCCTGGGAGTTGCTTGTCATGGTAAAATAGTCCTTTCTGGAAGCCTAAATATTTGACTGAGGGCTCTAAGTCATAAGAACTGTGTTTCAAAGTTGAATTTTCTTCTGGGTGCTTTGCCACCAGACCAGTTCCTTCTGCTTCAGTTACCCTTCTCTTTCATGGACATAATGGGCTGTGTTGAAGGTATTGGTAGACTGTTGAGTCCTAACAGCAGAAATATAAACAAAGGTAATAAACTGATGGAGGATGTTATAATTCTGAATGTATTGTGTCCTGTGGTTGTCTTGTATGTGAAGTGTGTTTTTAAGTCTGCATCAGGCACATACTAAGCTAATCAGTAAGATGGCAGAAATGACTTTGGATTCAGCATTATAAAACGATGTCTGTTCAGAACCTCCTTCTAACAGTGACTCTCACAAATGCTTTTCTGTTTTTAATTGACACTGTGCATCTTTGGTGCTCTGCTTTTTGAAGTTGATCACACTGGCACTGCTTCTTACGTATAAGTCAGTGGTTTAAGTGTTTGCTCATTCATATCAAGATGAGAATTTTGTAATGAGGTTATTAAATCTTTGAGTCTTGTCTTCTAGGACATTAAGACTAAAAATTGAAATAAAAATTGCTAAGTGATAAAGACTTAACACTTGCTTTACCTTTTTAGCCTTAGTGAATGCCAATAGTCTTGTGATGGTCAGTATTTTTGTTATTGTTTGGGGTTTTTTCAAACCATGGTTTTTGAGTTCCTTTTCATCAGTGTTACCAGAATGTTTTTGCTTATCTGTATATACATACATACGCGTGTGTGTGTATTATGAGATGAGGAGTGAAACTACATGTGTAGAAGTCAAATAACTCCTTTTTTAACACTGTGGCCCTCTCAAGTAACAGTCTGTGGATGTAAGTGCTATACTGTCTTCTGCAGCTTTTACTAGATGGGCAAGAATGTGTTTTTTCTGTCTTTGTGCATGTGTCTGAGTTGTACTGTTTCAAGTGATCATGTGGTGACATTTAAAGTAAATACCTTCAGTAAGGTTAAAAGTAATAATGTCCTGAGCATTTACAGCAGTAACTTGCAGGTTGCCTTTGACAGCCCCAACAGGTCAGTGCTTCTGCAGTGACCTTTGGTTGTTTTATTACGTTGATTGTCCTTTCCTGTTGAGAGGTAAATGTCGCAAGTATTTTATGTGATCTTGCAAACTGTGGTTGAGAAACTTCTTGCTACTGGGTGAACCTTAACTGTTTTTGTGTGAGTTTGTTGAGGTACGTTGCTTTTTGCATTTTATTTTTAAAAGCCCTCAAAGTATCCTGTTGGTGCAGTCCTGTGGTTAAGTGCATCGTTGGGTTCTCGTGAGTTCCTTGCACCCAGACCTTCAGAACTCATGCTGGCTAAAACAACATCGACTGGGACCTTGGTTTAGCAACACGCTTTGAGACGTGATTAACTTAAGCTTATTAGGGTGGAATTCTGTTCCAGATAAAGACACCTAAATTTAGGTTCCATCTGGGGAGCTGGGTGTCCAAGATTGATTTCACGTGCCACGGAGTGTCCCTCTGAAGGTGGACACAGTACATCTGGTCTCATTGCACTGTGCTGCCCAGTTCTTTTTACTGTGGAAGAGCAATTGGGGTAGTACTCGTATCTCAAATAGGTGTGTTTAGGTACTTGCATTTAGGTGTCTTAATCTTGAGCCGATATCTTTGTCAGTAGTTCCATAGGCTCGGTAGAAGTATTCCATGCTTAAAACTCAGTTGTGCTGATGTGATTATTCCACGTTCCGCTGGAGGTTATCAGCGAATCAGTTTAGGTCTGATTTGATCACGTGAACTGCTTTAACCTTTGCAAATGAAATTAGGCTTGCGTAAGCCACCTCGATTCATAGTCTTCAACCTGGTAGTGATGAATTTCTAAATGCTCTGTTGTGACAGTAAGTGATCACATCAGTCTCTTTAGACACGTTCTTAATTAGTTTGACCGGTGCTCAAAGAATGACTTGATTTTACCACATTCCATTTTAATGAGCATAATTTATGTAGAAGAAGGGCTGGGTTGTTCGTTTTTTATCATTGCTCTTCTGTATGGTTATCTGACCTTAGCATTTTATAGCCTGGTTATAAATTAACACTATAGAAACACATATCTCATTTAAAAGTGAGACATTGCTTCCAGCTTTATCTTTCAGTGAAAGCCTGTTCTAAGATGCTGAAGCCTTCAGAAGTAGGTAAAACTAAAGAGGGAAACATTTTTCTTGACACTTTGGTAAGGAGAGGTGTGGTACCTCCAGAACATATAACGTTTCCCCTCAGATCAGAACTTCATAAACAAATTCTCTTGCTGAACATTAGCTGTTTAGGTGGGGGTATCTTTTTAACTAGAAAGAATTCTCTACAGAAATGCTGCTCAGAGTATCACCTTTCAGAACATTTCAAAGATGCATGCTGTTTTTAGAGACTTTGATAGTATGTGATACTCTGCCACACCTCTCTCAACATCATCCTCTGCATTTTAAGTAGGTTTGGCTTTTATTTGCTTTTCCTGCAGAGCTTACTGCATGCATCCAGTAATCTAATCTTTGATGTCAATAGAATATGTAGTAGCTGTAAAAGCATGAAAATGAGAAGCTTCATGTAGATTGCTCAAGACCTGGAAAGAAAACCTTCTTAGGTTCACGATTTCAAGAACAGCACCACATCTGATGGTTTAGTCTCTGTTTAGCTACTAATGTCACCTTCTTTGAGTGTATGTTTATTTTTCATAAAAGCTATTCAGCTTCTGTGTTGCTTATATTCTGGACCACTTCTTTCTTGTCTACGTGCACTGAACCAGGGTAGTGATCTTTCTGTACCTGATTTGATTGACGTGGTGCCAAGCATCAACAGGAAGCTAACATTGTTCTGTGTTAATACAGTTCTATCCATTTTCATGGATGGGATGATAAAAATACTTACTGAATCATTTCAGTGTGAGGTTTATGGGGATTAAAGATGAGTTATCTAAACCTCGGCTCTAGGAAATCAAGCATCTTTAATTGCCCATTTAACAGTGAATGAAAGAAGAAAAAATTGTTAGAGCAAATGGTTAGCAAGTTGTTAGCAACAGTCATTTTTTTCTTAAATAGAGCTCTGCAGCAGCAGCAGATCTGCATGTGGTTGCTAGACTATTTTCTGGACTAAATCTGCAGCAGTAACCTTCCTTTGTGATAAAGATTCTCAAGATAAGAATTTTTCTGGAGTTAATGTTCAGTAAAAATGCAGTAGCTGCAAAAAATCCTGATGGTATACGTGGCTTCTCATATTCAATAAACCAGTTATGTCTAGCCTGGGGACTTTGTTTCCCCCCATTTCATTGCTTTTCTCATCAGGATTCCTCTGTAAATCACTTCAAGTAGCATGAGTCTGTCTAAAACTTTCTTTCACTGCTGATGCAATGATTTATGTGCATGCTATTTAAGCCTTCAGCAGTAGGTTGGAATCTAAACATCCCTTATAGCTACCTTCTGTTTCAAATATGACTGATCTTGAATGGCTGTTCTTTGCCTTTGGGGAAAGGCACATCTTGGCATCAGATTGCAAAGTAGACATGTGGAACATGAAAATAATATCTTGCTATATCTTCTGGCCTTCTTCATCTGCTGTCCATATACTTTGCAGATGGTCACATGAGCCAAACTATGTGAGCTTCTCTGTGATTAGCAAGGTCCTCAGCAGTTCTGATCCAGTGTAGACTTTTGACAGTAAGGAATCATCCCCGATATGAACCAACTTTGCCTAACTTTGCTTAACTTATACCAGAAGTGCTTTTATCCTGATTTTATGTATAACTTGTAAATTGGCTTAACTTTTAAACTTTTGTCTATGTTTCTAAACTTGGTTTTACTAATAGTTTTTAAGATAAACATTTAGTAGCAATACTTCTGTTGAAGTACTTTCAAAGCAGTAGCCAGAACTAGTACAGACTGCACTATGGAGCGGTTCTAATAATGATAGAATGTCTTCAGCAGCAAAGCCAACAGAAAGGAATCAAGTTTCACTTGTATATATGCTTGTTGTTGCTCTCTGTTATGCCTCATGAGCATTCAGAAGGCTGTGCTCAAAGCTGGATTGAAGAGAAGGAAGCAATTCAACACTATTTCTTCTCATGGTGTTGCTGACAAAAAAAAAAAAAAGCTACATCACCTCTCTCCCACAGCCCCCTAAAATGGCAGCTAATTTTATTGAAGCTATTCAAGAGTTTGTGAAATGATGAATCTCTACAGGCTGGAAGGAGTAGTCCTTGAGAGCAGCTCTGCGGAGGACTCGGGGGTCCTGATGGATGTCAAACTTAACATGAACCAGCAGTGTGCTCTTGCAGCTCGGAAAGCAAATGGTATCCTGGGCTCCATCATGAGAGGGGTGGCCAGGAGGGACAGGGAGGTGATTGTCCCTCTCTACTCTGCTCTGGTGAGGCCCCATCTGGAGTACTGTGTCCAGGTATGGAGCCCCCAGTACAAGAAAGACAGGGAGCTGTTGGAGAGGGTCCAGAGAAGGGCCACAAAGATGATCAGGGGGCTGGAGCACCTCCCCTACGAGGATAGGCTGAGGGAGCTGGGCTTATTCAGCCTGGAGAAGAGAAGGCTGCGGGGTGACCTCATTGCAGCCTTTCAGTACCTGAAGGGAGCCTATGAACAGGAAGGGAGTCAACTCTTTGAAAGGGTAGATAACAGCAGGACAAGGGGGAGCGGTTTTAAGTTGAAAGAGGGAAGATTTAGGTTGGATGTTAGGGGGAAGTTCTTTACCAGGAGAGTGGTGAGGTGCTGTAACAGGCTGTGGATGCCCCGTCCCTGGAGGTGTTCAAGGCCAGGTTGGATGGGGCCCTGAGCAGCCTGGTCTACTACTAAATGTGGAGGTTGGTGGCCCTCCTTGTGGCAGGGGGGTTGGAGATCCATGATCCTTGAGGTCCCTTCCAACCCAGGCCATTCTGTGATGTCCTGGTACTGTAAGAGATCCTAGCTCCTCAGGTACCCTGTCACCTTCCTTCTGTATGTTGTCAACACCTCTTTTTGCGTGGCTGCCTGACGTATTGGACACAGGTACTCTGCTGAAAAATTGCCTCCATTTTTTGCTTGCTGATTGTTTTTTCCCAGTCAATACTCTGGTATTGGTATGTGCTGGTACAGGAGAGGCACAGGATGGTGGCAAACAGAGGGCAGAATTGTTTTTCAGTAGTAATGCTGGCTCAAAGTAATTTCCAGGCTACATGATGGAGTAAGAAGAAATAAGTAAATAACTGGAAGGAAACAGATTTCATCAAAATTGCTTTTGCTGTACAGTGTGCAAACTTCAATTTTAAGCGAGTATTTGTTATACCAAATAAAATTGAGTGCTCTTCTTGGTGATATTCTACATGAGATTAAAGGTTAGTGATGTAATAAATGAATTTGCATTAGTTCATGCTTCCTTCGTGTCCTTTCTAGACCAGTGTTAGATTGCAAGTAAAATATCTATATGTTTTCTTCTCTGATTCACACAGACAGTGTGACAGCTCATCTCTGCTCATCAGCAAAATGTTTTGGAGAGATTTGATTTTTTTTTTTTTTGTCTACAATGCTTTATGTGCGCTGAGAATTATTTTTAAGCAGCATTTAACAGTGATGCTGTGGTTGCAGCTATTCCAGATGATGATTACAAACAGTACATCTATATCGTGAACTGTGTGGAAAGATCAGATCAAGCACTTGACCATTTAATTGCTAATTACTTGTAGGAATCTTGGTTCTCTTGTTTTAGTTCAAGACAGGACATTCTACTTTAGTGACGACTTCTGAACTTTCAGTAAAATAACTTATGCAGAACAATAATGTTACTCTGTCACGTGAACAACCATCATAGAATAAACTGTCTACTCTTCTGTATGTTTTTTCATTATTAATGCATCTTGCATAGAAATCTGGGTTTGTCTTAAAGCTTTATTAAATTAAACTTATCCCCATAATGGAAATGATTTGCTTCAGCATGGTTTCCTTTAACAGTGAAATATTATAACTTTATTCTTGTATATACTACTTGTTATACTACTTTCCCTATGTCTCTTTTCAGAGAATGGACCTTGGAGAATGTCTGAAGGTGCATGACCTGGCATTAAGGGCAGACTATGAAATAGCATCCAAAGATCAAGACTTCTTCTTTGAACTTGATGTATGTACTTCGTTATAATGAGGGAGAGAAAGTGTAACTTTCATGCCCTCGGGGAGGTAAACTGAGCAACAAACTGTAAGCTTTGGTGCACAAAGAAGGAAAGTTTTTGGGAAGTAGTTTTTTAAATATGTGTTTACATGGCTCATCATGATCACGTGCAAGCACTTGAATTTCTAGTCATCTCAAAGTAGAATTGTTAATAACCTTACAGAAGCAGATTAGTATGAACCTGGGTGCTGTCTTAGCAGTATCAATCACTGGGCAAATGCTAATACAGTGTATAATTTGAAGAAAGGCTTATATTCTCTACTTGCTGGGGGAAGAAAACATCATTTTGTACTGGGGATAACAAATGATATGCTGTGTCTCAGTACACTGTTGTTGGAGTAATACAGTTACGAACTCCCAGCTAGGAAGTTAGTCTTCAGTGCAGATAAAAGATTTGGGTTTGTTGTTGTTAGGGGTGGGTGATGTTAATATAATACCTCATAGCTTAGAACCCTGGTGGAACAATGTTTCAGTATTGCGTGTATTAGTAAGGTGAAGTGAATATACCTATCCTTTCAGGAATTTTAATGCATGTTATAAATGCTGGCTGCTTCTTAGAGAATGAGAGTTGAGACAGAATCCCTTCCAAATTTCTGCGAGCACTTGTGGATTTTGACAATGTGTAGGCAGGTTTTTAAAATGTTACTGTGGTTATACACAGTAAGCTGTTTTAACAGTTTTACAAAAGTTTCACCAAGAAAAACTTTTAAAAGTTAATCTCAAACCAGGAATTTGTTGAAGATAATGAAATACTGGTGTTCTTACTGTGTTAATTAGTATTCTGTTGGTGTTTTAGGCAATGGACCACCTGCAGTCATTTATTGCAGACTGTGACAGGAGAACAGAAGTTGCTAAGAAGAGATTAGCAGAAACCCAAGAAGAGATCAGTGCTGAAGTTGCAGCTAAAGTAAGCATGTAAAAACTAATTGCTGAAGTTATTTTGGAGGTCTGTTGTTTTTTGTGGTTTTTTTTAAAGGAACCAGCTTCAGACTACACACTCTGAGAACTCATGCTGATGAATCTATAAATAAAACACTTCATGTGGTTTTCTTCTAACTGAAAAAAAGTTCTGTCATTTTTCTGCAAATATATACGTGTGCCAGGAGGGATGGTTGTATAAATACAGGTCTCTGTGGCATAGGCAACAGTGTGAATTACTTGAAATTTCTGAACAAGATCCTGCTCAAGAGCTACTTTGGCTTCTAAGCCTTTTTCTGTGTTTTGATATGAGACAATTGTTTCCCTTTTATTTGAAGTACTTCTCTGCATGCTTCCTTTAATTTTATCCTATGAATTTTGAATATAGGAATAGCTCAGTATTGGTTCATGTTATTTTCCATAATTAAGGCTATTTCGTTTGTTGAGCCTTTCTTCCTGTTTCAAGGCTGAACGAGTTCATGAATTGAATGAAGAAATTGGGAAACTACTGGCCAAAGTAGAACAGCTGGGAGCTGATGGAAATGTGGAAGAATCTCAAAAAGTAATGGATGAAGTGGAGAAGGCCCGGGTAAAGAAGAGAGAAGCCGAAGTAAGTTGATTATTTAAGGCTTGTGGGATGGAGGCGACAAAATTAAATTGGTCAGTAACTGTAGTGCAAGGTGTCTTAGCTACAGGTGCTTCCTTAGCTTTATATAAAACCAAGGGATTTGCTTTGTGTATGGGAAAATCCTTTGCATTAAGATACACTCCTATGCTATTAAAATTATGCTTATTTCCGGTGGTGATGCGTTTAGCTGTACTGGCTGGTAACATGTTGTGTTTGTGGGGACTTAACTATCTTGTTGGGTCTCACAGCTCTTGCTGTGGTAACCCCACTGTTGATTGTGATGTGATGGGGTGTGACTCAGACAGGAGATCTTCAGTGAAAGGTGCCCTTTGAGACCCTGCTAAGCTTGTCTTCATTGAAAGATAGTTAATGGCTTCTGTATCAGGCAAGTCTAAGCAGTCATTGTAATGTGAAAATGGCAAACGTCATCAGGAGCTCTTCCAAATCATATCTCACTGAGGTACTTAAATTTGGAAAAAGAAACATCTGTGGTTGTTTAATGGTACCAGAGGGGTTGCTGGTAGTCTGACCCAGCTGTCATCTCAGTGTTTGTAGGCAAATGTTGCAAGGATAACGTGATACTTAATTTGTGTCTAAAATGTATGTAGATTTCTTGTTTTTAAATTGGGTTCAGGATGAATATATGTAATGTTTCATAGTATGGTAAAATACTGCAATTATAGTGTTAAAATATATTCATTGTGTTGTTTAGGATAATAACTTCTCCTTGTAAGGTAGTATAAGTACTGAAGTGAAGACAACAGTCACTCCACTTTGTTTAATTTGCAAAAGCAATTGCTAATATCCCCATTGTAATTTATCTATCTTCAAAGTAAGGAACCTGCATTGTATCTTAGTAAGACAGTTAATTCACACCATGAATCAGCATCTGCTGATTGGCTTTGAATTATGTTATCAAAAATATGTTACATACTTGTTTAAAAAACGTATTTCTATGAACTGAAAAGTAAAAGTTAACTTTTTTTATTTTCTAGGAAGTGTACAGGAATTCTATGCCTGCCTCTAGCTTTCAACAGCAGAAGCTACGGGTTTGTGAAGTGTGTTCGGCTTATCTTGGTCTTCATGACAATGACCGACGTCTTGCTGACCACTTCGGAGGAAAACTACACTTAGGATTTATTGAAATAAGAGAGAAACTTGAGGAACTCAGGGTAAATCATTTCTCTATTTTGTTTGTGTTATTAATTACTTGTCAGGCAATCTTAATGGAATCTCTGGGTGTGTGAATTCTTTCACGTTACCTTAAGATATTTCATTAGTCTGTAAACACCAGACGTGTTCATTGAACCCCAAACATGATTATTAAATAGCAGTTACCTAAATAATTTGCCAAGATGGCCTCTTTGCACTAGGTAGATGAAAATATGCTCAAAAAAATGCATCTGGGGAATGGAGAGTGCAGTTCCACTTGTAAGCTTGAGAACTGTATTCTGAAGCATGTTTAGCAGTCATAGAAGATAGGCAAATGAACTTTTCACTTAGCCAGTTTATTGGATTAAAGTAATAATGAGGCTCTTGAAAGTACAAGAACATGTAGCAAATTTAAGACAGTGGTGTTTTATTCCATTAAGAATAAAATATCCATAGAGCTGTTGTTGATAGCTTTGCTTAGCCTTGGTACCAGTGAAGAAGATGTACCTAAAAAGGAAATTAATTCATAGCAATAATTCCAAAAAGATCTGCAGAAGTGTTTGAAGCACCAACAGCCTGTTATGGGATGAAGGACTACAGAAACTCATTTTATCCAGTCATATAGTTGACATTTTTTTAAATGATTTGGAAGTTTTTAAGCTTGACTTGACAGTAGTTGAAGTGAGTTCAGACAACTTAAGTAAGGCTGTAGCTATCCAAGTCAAAGTAGAAAAAGATGTATATCTTGAAGTGGGACCAACTTAAAGTAATTGTTATGGGGAGGCTGCATGTTCTCCATTGTCTGCAGTTTTGAAATCCAGTTGGAATATTTTCCTAAACAAATGTACCTTGACCAGAAATTTTATGTTTGAAGAAGGACTTACTGGAATTATATTCTAGATCTTTAGTATTCAAGAGTATGCATTTGGACGCTTATAATCTTAATATATTAAATACGGAGTTTAAGGCTCATTTAAGCCTGTTACTGTAGAAATTACTAAAGATGATTGCTAAATGAATTGAAACCCTAAAAGCGGAGATGTTACTGCTGAATTTGAGTAACTTAGCTTGGGTTTTTTGAATATTCCAGCTGTCTTGCATGGATACTGTAACTTAACCTTTGGAAAGCCCAACTCTTTCCCTTGACTATATTGGCAATGTAGGCTCCAAAAGAAATTGCTGTAATTCAAACCTTAGATACCTAGAGGAGATCATGTGTTTCCTGTCATCTGTCCATGAAAGTGTGCAAAGATTCACTTGAACATGAAACCTTGCTTGTAGTTAAATTGCTGATATTTTGCAAGGCAATATAGAAATAATTTGACGTAAAGGAGCTAATTAACTGATTACAACATTTGGAAAAAAATATGCATGGATAATTATTTCACATTCCCAAAGCATCAATAAAATAATCTTTTGAAGTACTTCACTAACAAAAAAAGAAAACAATAATTATCCCCTCCTTCCTCAGAGCTCTCCTCAGAGATCTAATCAAGATGCTGCTGGGGCAATTCCACATCTCAGAAGAAGGTCTTTACAAAGAGTTGAATTTCTTGCATCATGTCCAGAAGGTGGCGAGACTTGGGTTTGGCCAGATCTCCAGTTGTGAGTTCCACATCTGAGGGCCCTCTACTGAGCGTGCCTTGTCCCCAGTAGTAGTGAGTTCAACCTGGGGGCTATTAGCTCAAACATCCTTTCTAATTACATGTATAATGTTCGCAACTCAAACAACTAGCCTCAAAACTAGCTATCAGCCCAACCGAATCCTTTTAAGAGAAAGAGTTTCTTTATTTCACAGCATAGCTGAAGGCGTTAATAACGTTCTTAACTCTTCCTGTTCCTATTACCTTTTGCCTTTCCCCAGTGGCCAAAATATGATAGGATTGGCATGAAAGCTCTCACGTTAAGGCATGACTTACTGTTCTGAATTCCCTTCATGAAAAACTTACATTAAGTTTACATCTTTCAGGTCTTGGTGTAACACCCATCTGTTTATAGCAGCTCTTCTGCGATAACCTGTGTTTCTTGAAAAAGATAAAATATACTGAGGAAGAGAGAGGGACTGATACTCCAAAGGGAATATTCATGAGGGAAGGAACTGAATATTAACTGCATAGATTGCTTTTATAGTTTTTATACCTTCATTTGAAAAATATTGAAGTGTAACTTAATGAATGTATTCTGTTGCTTTTAGAGGATTGTGGCTGATAAACAAGAGAAACGAAATCAGGAGCGCCTGAAACGCAGAGAGGAGAGGGAAAGAGAAGAAAGGGAGAAACTAAGGAGGTAAAGATCAATTTCAATTGCATATACATGGCAACCTATTTAAGTTAAATAGAAAAACTATGATGTTGTTCATGAACGTTTGTTTTATAAAATCTGCAGAATTCTGTTAGTTTCCATTCCTTCAAAACTTAAAGGAATTGGAAGTGAATGTAGCACTTAACTCTTAAAGCCTCAACTATTTTCATGGAAAGCCTTTTCTTTAATTAAAAAAATATGCAAATACTAGTACTTTTTCCTACATATCTGAACATATGCACTTTAAATGAGGTATTTTGACACATTACATATAACGTATAGGTGTTAATTTTTTTTTTCTTATGGGAAATAGTTGAATGTATGACTAAGGAAAATAATTCCCTATTTTTCTATGAAATGGTTGCTTTCATGCCTTGTGGGGATGGGATTGAATGGCATCTGAACTGCAGTTCTCTTGACATACTGGCTCCAGAGGCCAACAGTGGAAATGTTCAAATCTATTTCAGTCTAATAATGTCTGACAAGAAATAAGGGAGTACTGACTATTTAACTGTAATCTTTTGTTATTGGGTGGGGGTGGGGGGAAGGAGTTACTTAAAAAGTGGAGTATCCATATCCCTGCTCCCTCAAAAGAACAAACAAACAAAAAACAGCCACAACAACCACCACCAACAACAAAAAAAAGCCCAGGAAAGTTGTTGAGGGGATATGTATTTCCTAATAAATGTGTTATGAAGATAGGTTAACCTCAAATAAGACATTTCAATTACATGCTTGAAAAGTGAAAAACACAATAGCTCTGATAGTTTGACTTTAGATTACTAAACTGTACTTTTGTATTTGATATTAAGGTTATATAAGAAAAATTAATTCACCGTTTTCCATTTGTTTCAGGTCCAGATCCCACAGCAAGCATACCAAAAGGTACATAAGTCTGCAGACAAGGAATGCCATCAGTGATGCCAGCCTTTCACAAGCTGGAATATTCTGCGTTTGTCTAGCCTTATTAATTTAAGACCTCTTTCTTTACAGACAAAACAACCTACTACACAGCCATCTCTGTGTGCTTATACAGAATTTGGCATTGTACTACTGAGTTATTTATCCACATATGTCTATTTTGTGGCTATTACAGTGCAGTGTTGTGTCCCTGGTAACACCTGGAGCACAGAGTATTACTTTCTTTCAAAACAGAAGCTCATGCTCAGTACCTTTTAACTCGCATCTGGAGTGGTAGTTTTCTTCTTAACCTGCACTTGAAAGTCACCAATGAAGTATTGTTGCAGGGTGATTCAGAGAAAGAAAATCATGAATTTGTATAGTGTTCAGAGCCTTCCAGATAGATCTGTTGTAGTTATGGAGAAGCTTATAGTCCTGTGTTCTCAGAACACTGTAATACCCAGCTTCTGGCCAGGTAATCCCTATCACTGCATCACAGACTTCTAAAACTTGGCCAGGTAAACACAAGATTTTAAACATTTTCTTTCCTTTTTATTGTCTAAATTGACTATGCTGTAACTATATGTGTACTCACAAACTGACTGTGAGGCTCTTTGGAGTTATATAGTACTTCTGACATTGCTCTCCCCTCTTTGTTTGTCTGTGGTAAGACGATGCAGTCACTCTGAACACTGCAGACTGTTCTCTGTACAGCTTTGCTTATGCGCGGAGTGTGTAATATTCAAGGGACGCTGACACAGTGCAGTGTCCTAAGTCCTTTCTGTTCCTAGATCTAGGTCCCGAGATCGTCGCAGACATCGCTCTCGCTCAGCCTCCAGGGAACGGAAAAGAAGAACTCGCTCTAAATCCCGTGAGAAACGCCATCGCCACAGGTCTCGCTCCAACAGCCGCAGCCGGAGTCGCAGCCATCATAGAAGCAGGCACAGCTCCAGGGAGAGGAGCCGAGAGCGCAGCTCCAAAAAGAGGTCAGTGTTGATCTGGACATGGCTTTTCCTGCATGCGTAATCAGACTTTATTTTGCACTGAATTAAGTTTACATTCAGCACTTAGTAATTTAAACACATTTTGAGGCTGTCACAGATTTCAGTTATGCTCTTAGCATATTTATGATTTAACATATAGTCGTGATTTTTTTTTTTGTTTGCTTGTTTTTTTAATAGTAGGGTTATGTATTAATTCTGTTGTGGAAGAGTGTTACAGGATATTGGTGTTATGTTGAGAATCCTAATAGTTTCCTGCAGTGTAGGAAGTGAAATGATTGATCTCCATTTGAACTTAGGGATATGAGCAGTCTTCTTAACTGTGATCAGTTTGTTGTGTTTATTTTCCTCTTGGGTTCTTGCTCCCAGTGGTGGAATGTATCTGTTGTGTGCTGTCCCAGATAAAGACAAGTTTAGATATATGTGAAAATGGACTTGTTGCAGCAGATCTGAAGATAGCACTTTGCATGCAGAGTGGTTTGATCCCTTTCTTAAGGACTATTGTAAAGAGCAGTCTGGGGCCGCTGCCTTTGTGTGACTCAGTTGTTGTCTGTTCCTGAGGGTTGCTGGCTTATTTTAGATGAGTGAGGTAAGCATAACATAGAAGAGAGTTGGAATTGCGAAACGAGGCTTCTGGTAAAGAGGTGTGCTCATAACCTGGATTCCATTCTTGTAAAGGTCAGTGACTGAGGCAGAAATTTGAGAGCAGTATAGAGAATAGGGTACTGAGTCTTAAGACAGTGACAGACTGTCAGCTTACAAGAAGAGGAAAGGTCCAGTTTGAAGTGTCAAACACGTGGGTTTTAGAATTCAAATGATTTTACTGAGCTGTTGTTGAATGTCTTCACATGTGCTCTTTGCCCTAAAGATGAGCTTTCTTTCTGGGTTAGATGATTCTAATAGCACTGTGCTCTGCTAAGAACATAGAAAGCAGAGTTGGGTCAAGTCTTTTGTTTCCTTCTTTTTGTGGCAGGTGATTAAAACCTGAGTGTCCAGCACTCTAGCTAATACTAGTCAGTAGTGTCTGGTATTTAAAATTCTTCAGGGTGTTCTGTAGTGTCCTGAAGTCAATGTTTCAGAATCAGAAGTTTCTACGTTGATGTTAGCTTGTCATCAGTTATCTTCTAGAGCATGTCTTTTCCAGGCATTCACGATGACAGATTACCAGACTTCAAACTTGTAGTTTTAACCTTGAAATAGAAATTTTCATTTGAATCAACATGTTTGTTCACTCAGATGAAACAGTGCATGAAGTATATACTCAAATTGCCTTTGGTACTTCAACCTTGAAGTCAAGCCTTGCAAAACTGAATTTCAGAGAAAATTTATTCTAAGATTCTCATCACAATTGTACAAACTCTCTAATTTGATGAGCACAAGACAAATGATGCGTTATCCTCTGTCTGCTAGCATAGAAATATGTAAGAACGAGGAAATAGCATGGAAATGTTCAACTGTTGGTATAATACTAAACCTGTCAGCTGCCAGAGGTGAATTGAAAGAGCACAAAGTAATTTGAAGATGAAGTCATTGTCTTCTTGCAAGATACTATCAAAGGTTAAATCCTTCAAGTTATGTTTGATATGAATAAGGAAAAATACTAGATTTCAGGGCACAGGATTTCAACTTTATGAACCTCAGTACTGGAAATACTTTTCTTGGTGCCAGTTTCTGCCCAAAATGAATAAAACCGGTCTGTGCTGGAATAATCTTTGGCACAAATAAGAGTTTTGGACTATAGCTAACTTGAGGAAAAAATGTGTTGCCGTCATTAGTAGTTCATATCTCTTAATTCTCTAATGCCAAACAGTATTTTTGCCCTTAAAGTATGCAAGTTGTGATTTCAAGAGAATAATGAATCCATACAGCTACAGTCTTGCTTCTCTGAAACCAGGGTATCTATTGACCTTTCAGCCAGACTAGATACCTCCTTCTTAGAGATGCTCTTCAAGCAATCAGATCTACTTTTTGCACGAATGTGGGAGAATTCTTCCTACTGAATACAATGCAACTGTTGATTCTGAAATCTAAAATAAACCTGAACTTGAAGACTCGAACACATTGTGCTTCTGTCTTCTAAGAACTCTTTTTCTATTTGGGGGGAATGCTCATTGTCAAATCCTCTTGTTTTTCATGAGGAATTACATAACATCCAGATATAAAGTACCTTTATTCAAACTCACCTTCTTTAATCTCAAAACATCCAGTCATCCAAGGGATTCTGGCCAAAAATACTCTGGAGAAGATACATTGCAGCACATTACCAGCTTCAGGAAGGAGTCCTAGCTTCTTGTTTTTGAGTGGCATAAGCACATGAACTCAGATCTGAGGAATGTGATGCTTTTGTAAGCCTCTTTCAGAAGAGCAGAGTGCCATCAGAAGTAGTTGGGGGACCTCTGAAATCTGCAGCAGTGGCAGCACGTGGCAACATCAACTTTAAAGCCATTGAGAGAAGTGTGGAGTTGTGGTTTCTCTGTGGGAAGAGTGGCATTTTACACTAATGTAAAGCTTTCTGTGTGATTTTTTTTGGAGGGGGGGGGGGGGCGGAGGGAGGGCTTGGCTAGAGTGTAGTAAAAGACTCAATAGCATCAGTGAAGTTTTCGTAAACTACTGAGTCTTGTTCTTAAAGCTATTTTTGTCCTGTTCTTTGGATGCTTTGGTTTTTTTTTTTCTTCTTGGGAATGCTGGGGAGGGGCTTTTTACAAGAGCATGTAGTGACAGGACAAGGGAAAATGGCTTAAACTGGAAAAGGGTAGATTTAGACTAGATATTAGGAAGAAGTTCTTCACTGTGAGGGTGGCAAGGTGATGGAAGACTTTGCCCACAGAGGTCTTGGATGCCCTCTCCCTGGGGGCATTCAAGATCAGGCTGGGTGGGACTTCAAGCAACCTGGTCTAGAGGAAGGTGTCCCTGCCTATAGGAAGGGGTTGGAACAAGATGATCAGAAAGGTCTCTTCCAACCCAAACCATTCTACGACGATATCTAGTATGGATTCAACACGTAAGTGTGCTAGACAGTTAAACTACTTACTAGATAAACTCTTCATGCTTCCTCTGGAAGTCGCATTCCCATTTTGATAGGTTTAACATCACATACAAGTATGCTGAGATTAGCATTAGCTGCAACCATAATTTACTCCCTTTTGATTTTCATGTCTGCCTTTCTTCAGAAAACACTTTCAGAAAACGTTTTCTGAATAACCTCTCACAAAAAATGAAGAGCTGCCACCTCTTAGATGCTTCTTCATTCTAAAAGCAATGGGA
This sequence comes from Gallus gallus, assembly GCF_016699485.2. Lineage (NCBI taxonomy): Eukaryota > Metazoa > Chordata > Aves > Galliformes > Phasianidae > Gallus > Gallus gallus. The sequence continues at coordinate 49,187,842 of NC_052532.1, forward strand.
TGTTTGTGTGCTATTTGAGAGAATTCTACAAATGCAGAAATTTGTCTTGAGATAAATGTTTTCTTTAATCTGTGTCATGATTCACCCTAGAGATGTGGATAGATTTAAATCACTTAATAGCTGGAAATTCATTTCAAATTTATCATTCTAAGGAGCAGGCTTCTGCATGGCAGAACGTGTTGAAGTATCTGGTATAGTAGAAATGTGTCAAAAGATGGAAACCTGTCTGACAGTCACAGCAACATGCCTAAGATAGTAGGAGCTAAGGTGTGGATTACAGGCTTATCAAGAGCAGGACTAAAAACAGAGCTGTGTTTCTTTGGTGTTAGCTGTAAGGTCCCGCTATCTAAAATGGATCATTTCTTTCCCTAGAAGCAGAATAGGCATTTTGCTTTCTCATTACAAATAAAGCAGTGCCAGTGTTAGGTGTTATTCATACTCAGTGGTGAGACCAGTCAGGAAGCAGACCCAGGTGTGGGTGGACTGAGATGCCTGTGTCTGTGTGCTTGAGTTTGCTTGCAAGAACTCATATGACAAAGGCTAATGTCCTTTGTGGACACAGTATAGTCAAATAAAGTACCTGAAATCATACAGTTGGATTTCTTTTCTCCTGGTTTTAGATGACTAGATCAGATGTAAATCTTGTGACTCCCATTACAGACTCATCTGACGCACTTCTCTGTCTGAAGGTAGACAGTTAGGATATGATTGGTCTCATTTCTTTGCCAGCTGGTAAAGAATTCTGGCTGATCGGCTTAGATGTCTACACTGCAGGCATCTAAAGCTGCGTGAGAGAAATCCCACTCTCAGCATTTAGGAAAATGTATTTTTAAAATATTCTTCAGATCCTGTTGGCGAACAACAGAATATTATAGCCCTGTGCTTATTCTCCGTGGTGATGGAAGGTGCAGGCTTAGTTTTTTCATTTTCTTTCTTTTGAGGAAGGGGGAGGATGGGAGGGGCGGGGAGGAAGCAAACAACATAGATCTGTGCATTTAGTCAAATTTCTCACCCCTTAGAGGTGCTGAAACCATAGCTACCCTGCTTTCTTAGTTCTGATACCAGACTGCCAAAGCTACTTAGCTCATTTGCCCGGGGCTTCTTCAAGTTTATTTGTCCTTGGACTTTATGTAGGCATTCACAAACGCTACCCTCAAACCACTACAGTGTATTTAGAACACAATTTGTAGCTGGTGAACGTGACAGTAGGTGCTACCTGTGTGTCTTGTGAAGAGGGAGTTTATTGTAAAGTATCTACTGCTATACTAACGCCAATATTAACTACTTATGTGATGCATATTTTGGCTTCTTGTTTCTCATGTGGTTTGTGGTATAGGACAGCAGTCTGTGGACCTCACCATTTGCAAATGCTACATTTTGCGAAACGCTGCACTGTCATGAAATTAATCATTTTAGCTAGAAAACTGAAACTAAAGGTACTTCCTCAATAAACTCATAAAAGAAAGTTTAGTGCAAAAGCAACTTGCAAACTTCTGTTTTGAAGCTTTGAGGTAACAACAGTGTAGAGAGAGCACAGTTTACTATCCAGTATACTAGATACATTGACTAAGAGAAATTGGTGACTAGCTTTATAGCATATAATTGAGATTGTTCTGTGAAAGCATGAGTTTGATTTATTCACAATTGCAAGACATCTTGGAGTGAAAATATGATGTTTTTCAGTGACGAGTTCAGGTGTACCTGAAGGGGGCTATACCTAATCAAGTGTCTTCAATACAGGTAGCTCATTTAATTTTAAGGAACGTTTACGTTGTGGAATGTTTAACAGAACAGTTCTTTCTGGCTTCTTTGTAAAGATTTTGGAAATGCCTACAACTACAGCAAAAATATCTGTAGATAACACCACGCCAACATTCTAGAATCACTCAAGGAATGATTCTTCTAAAAAGAAACCCGCAACAGGTTGGAGCACAGGCTCCAGGTGCCGCCTTTTCTTTGTCATGTAATAGCCTCATTCCAGAATCAATACAAGTTAATTTCTCTTATTTTAATTAAATTCTCATTTTTAAGGGCAGTAATTTTTTTAAAAAAATTGTGGCCTAGATGTGTGAGAAATGCTAGACAATTCTTCTCAAGCTAAAGGCGGCGTATGTCAAATTCTAGCAAAATGTGCTAGTACAAGATTATGGGTGAGGGTTGAAAGTGAAAGATGAGGCATGTTGACCGTCTGGACTCTGTGATAAGTGTAGATGAAATTTTGTCTCTGTCAATATTTGTATTTTGAAATTGAAAGGAGGAAAGTGCAGTGAACTCTGCTGTCTTCTCATGCATTTCTGTTCATATAAATCTAATGTTGGGTGGAATACGGAGGAAATCGTAAGATCAAAATGCTGCTTGGAAGTTTATGAATTCGTGACTAACTAGAATTCTCAAATGTACTGCACTTTCAGGTCCTCAAAAGAAAGATCTTCCCGGGACAAAGAACGTTCAAGAGATCGTGATAGAACATCACGTGATAAAGATAGAAGCCCGAGAGAGAGATCGCCGCGAGATTTCAAAGACAAGAAACGTTCTTATGAAAGTGCTAATGGCCGATCAGAAGACCCAAGGAGCTCAGAGGAGCGTGAAGCAGGGGAGATATAACTGGCTGTATATTCACCCGATCTCTAGCTTCCTATGGAGTTGCATACTATGGTTTAGTTTACAGTTGTTCAAAGGGACACCAGTGAGCAGTTTGAGATACTGATCCAACTAGGGTAGATGTACAGTATATAAAAGTGGTTAAAACTAAGTCAGAATTAAACCCCATTGATTTAATGATGCCTAAAGCTGGGTCCTGGACTTCCACCAAGTTGTAAAACTTTTCTGAAAGATTTCTCTTTATTCAGGACAACAGTTTTATGTACAAAGATGCAGATCTCAATGTTTTTAATCTCCTTTCCAATACAAGTTAGTGAACAAATTACGTTGTACTACTTGCCTTGGGTGCTTCTGAACCTTTATAAATTCTCCAATTCTGCTCCAGTCAAAACAGCAGCATTGAAAGGTTGTACTTCTTGGGAATTTTTTTTTGTTTGCTTTTTTTGTAAGAGGGTGGGTGGATGGATATTAACTTTTATTCTAAGGTTATGTTCCCAGTGATTTTTTTTGTTGTTGTTTGGGAACCTAGGAATTGATTACAGTGGGAACGTTTAGGCAGGAATGTGTGCTGGAGAAAGCTGAAATGTCTTTTTACAGTGCCTATTTAGACTTGGAAATTGAACAGCTGTTGCATTACATCTTTTTTTATTTCTACTTAAATTTTGAAATCAAAGCCAGTCCCGTATCTGTACCATTTGATTGGTATGTGTTCAATATATTTGTTTTTTTCCATAAGGACTCTTTCTGCTTTTTCTTGTGGGGTGTAAATGGCACATCTTTAATTGTATTAAAACAAACAAAAAACAGCTACAAACAGCGCAACAAACAAAACCTTAAGAACAAAAATAAAAAAAAATAAAAAGGAAATTACACTGTCCAATAACTTAACAAGAATATATTGGTCTCTTAAGGTGTTTCATGCTCTAGGAGAAGCAGTCTTTCTTCGTATGATCCTGACTATTCTAAGATCATTATGAGGTAAAACCATTGAATTAAAATGATCGTGGCGTAGCCACCAACTGCTTGACGACTTCATTTCCAAAAAGCAGGATTTAATGAGTCTGGAGCACAAGTCTTATGAGGAGCAGCTGAGGGAACTGGGATTGCTTAGTCTGGAGAAGAGGAGGCTCAGCCTTAAAGTTCTCTACAGTGACTTAAAGGAGGTTGTGGTGAGGTGGGTTGGCCTCTTTTCCCACATAACTAGCAGTAGGACTAGAGGGGATGGCCTCAGTTTCGCGGCAGGGAAGATTCAGGTTGGGTGTTAGGAAAAGTTTCTCTGAAAGGGAGGGTCAGGCACTGGAATGGGCTGCCCAGGGTGGTGGAGTCACCATCCCTGTTGGGGATCAAGAAACATTTCACTGTGGTACTGAGGGATGTGGTTTAGTGGGGAGATATTAGTGGTGGGTAGACAGTAGAACTGGATTTTTCCAACCTTGGTGATTCTATGATTCTGTGATTTAGGTACAAGCTCTCTTTACATAAAAGACTTGCTGTGGATTCTGTTGGACTGAAAGGGCTTTGGATCAAATCAATTACTCGGATAGCTTTTACCTTCACACAGAAGAAAGAAATTAGAATTTCATATGTTCTCCTTGAGGTGGCATCACTGAGCTACATGACAGCAGCAATGTTTGTAATGATATATTGGCATTTTGAGCTGATTCTAACAATATATGCCCTAATCAATGGGCCTGTGGAGGCCAGCTAATCATAGCTGTACAACACAGCTATAAATTCACTGTGTGCTTTTCCTCCTGAGTGTCTTTTTCTGTAGTGTTTGGTTTTCACTGTGATCAGAACACGTAGGTGATAATTCTCATGCAGTACATAACTGTGCAGCACTTTGGCATTGAGCTAGAGCAGGGCCTTGACGTCTCCGCAAGGACTTGTATCCAACACGGTTCATACTCAACCACTGCATATTTGTGTCTTTTTAAGCTCCTGTAGAAACAGTGTAGTAACAGTGTACCTACTTAGCACATTTTTATTTACTCACTTGAACGTGAGTTTCTTTGCTAGGAACGTTTTGTGACATCTTGTGTTGCCCAGCTGCATGATAAATGTGAATTACCAGTGTTCGTCCCTCTGATAAGCGCTTGCTAAGATCTATTACCACACCATTGTTAATGGAGTTCTCCCTGCTAGTGTGACTGAGGTGAAGTCATTTCTAAATGCATCTTGTATAGCGGAATTGCAGATGAGTGGATTGCCAACTCCTGCAATAAAAACATTCCAGAAATACTGAAGAGCTGTCTCCCCATGCATCCGGTGACAGAGATGCTGTGTTTAAAAAGGAAAGAAAAAAAAAATCATACTGCAATTAAAAATACTACTCCTCACTACCAAGTTCTGGCTAATATGCCATCGATTTTACAAATGCTTTCTGGTTTGTTGTTGTTGTTTGGGGGTTTTTTTGTTTTGCTTTTTAAATTAAAGAAGGGTGTTTGGAGCTGACCCTTTCATCATTTGTAGGATCTCCTGGGGTGGGGAGCTTCACAGTATCCAAGTGCTACACAAACATTAGGCAGATAAAAGGTAAGTCTCACCACTTGTTCTGATTGACACATGGAAATGTGTGCTTTCTCTCCGAAACAAGGACTGGAGTGTGGTTTGGAATAGAACTGAATTAAAGTGACTGATGGTTCTCTTCTGATGCAGTAGAGCTGGAACATCTGTCAGTGAGACTGCTTCGTTAACTGCACCTGTGCAGCTCGTGGTCTTAAACCCTTCCATGAGAACCAAGCTACCTTCGTATCCAGGAGGGAGAAGCCCTGAGCTTTCCATGACCTCTCTTCTGCTGGACAGTTGAGGGGTGGTGTTGACTAACCTTAGTCTGGATGATCAGAATGATTACAGAAGGGGAACTACTACATCATGTAATTGAGAGTTTTGACAGCAGTACTGGTGTACTTCAAATAAAGAGAGAAGAGGGGGCTACTTGTCTTAAACCATAGCTCTGGGTCCCATCTGTTTGTCCAATCTATTTTGCACCGGTTCTGCCCCAGGGATGTGGCAGACTTTCAGTATTACAGCAAGGAGCTTCAGCAGGGCAGGAAGTGACATGAGGTGCAGTTCTCCATAACTGGGAGGGTTTTGCAGTGGATGAAGTAGCAGTCAGCATAAAACAAGTGTAAGTGCCAAATGAGCCTTATGCCAGAGGTGATGGCAGTGTGCAGCCCCAGGTAGGGCCCATCTGTTCCACTGCTGTCCACCCCATGTTTCACAGGACAGCTTCATGTACAGGACTGTCCTTAGTTTGGCAAGCAGAACAGGTTAGAGTTTCTCTGGAAGCAGTGGCTTAAAAAAAGCGTGTCTGACCTCCCACTGGTTTTGTATGGTTCTTGCTCGTTACTTTTGGTTTTGATCCTTTTATTTTTTTCCTACTTGCTTCTTGATACGTTTTTGTCCTGTAACTGCTGAGGCAATTATTGAATTAAAACCTGGAGCTCTGGCTTCCACTCCAGCCCACAAAAGCAGGAAGCTGTTGGGCGGGAGCTGGAAATACAGGGCAAGAAAGGAAGAAAAGTCTGTTCCCACCCCTTGCTCTCTTTCTCCTGTGTAGGCAGACAGAACATCAGCAGGCAATTAGGAAGTTCTCCTGTGGCTTTGCCTCTGTGGGCGCTCTCTCTCTCTCTCTGCCTCATGTTGCTGAGGTGACAGTGGTCTCCAATGCCTCCGCCAGTTGTACTGGGAGAGGCATCAGCGGGTGGGGATGGCAAGCACAAAATGTTCCTATTTCTGCTGTTTGCTGAGGAATTGAGTGGCTCAGCCCGGGGTGCTGCTGGCTCATGAGGGGAAAAAATCATTGTTGTCCAACCACTGCTTCTTCAGTGCTGACCATGTGCAGTCTGACTGCTGTAACTGTGCCATGGATCGGCTCAAATCCACTCTGCTGCACAGGCTGCAAGTGCTCTGATGTAGCAGATCGGGTTAACCAAGCATCAGTAATAGTCTGACAGCAAACTATCTCAGTATTAACTTTAGGAACGTTAATGAGAAAAGGTCTTCTCTGGCATCCCCCTCTTCTAAGGCAGGATGTCGCCTGTATCGATCTGCCTGTGTTCCTTTCTTTCCTTTCTATTCCCTGAGTTTCACCAAAACTGCCCCTGCCACAGACCTTAGGGGAAGCAGTGGAAGGTCAAGGCTGAGCTGGATGGGGCTTTGAGCAACCTGGTGTAGAGGGAGGTGTCCCTGCCTGTAGCAGGGGGTTGGAACTGGGTGATCTTAAAGGTCCCTTCCAACCAAAACCATTCTATGATTCTGTGTTTGCTCAGCAATGCTAATGAACTGAACTGTAGCGCATGTGTATTTCTACATTGTTTAGGTAATAATTTGAATCAAAGCTTTCTTGGCTCTACAAGATCAAATTTTCCTTCTATGGATGTTTTATTCCTTGGTTACTCCCCTGCCCCCTCACCCCTGTCCTGTACCACCAGCAGCCCCTTACTGTGACCAGCTGCCACTCCGGCAGGCCCTGAATGAGAAAACGCACCAGCTTTCCTTGTGTTTATTGTGTTACAGTGAAGCAGAATGGCCTGTGGTTATTTGCAGTTATCAGCTGATGATTTCACCACGTCTAAGGAAAAGCAATTAAACAGTTCTGGACTTGGTCACTGCTGGAGTGTCAGGAGAAGCTGTGCAGGAGCTTGGTGCTGCTGCCCTCCCCTGGGTGCATGGCCAGAGCAATCTTCTGGGAGTCACAGTGCAAAATCCAGGTGCTGGAGATGTTCACCCCTGCCGAGGGGGATCCAGTGGTGCCCACGTTCAGTGTCAGAATCCTCTGTGCTGGAAGCTCCTCCGAGGAACTTGCTTCGTCCAGGATGGGGCTTTTCCTGTGTCTTTTTCAGATATTGCTCTTCCCCACGCTCACAGCGTCCCCTGCTCCTCCCACCGTGGTAGTTCAAAACCAAACCAATTCCTTTGTCTCTTAAATAATGACCTCTACAAAGTCCATTGACCCAGGAGATGCTTCACAGAGTTTCTCTCGTCACTGATGAGGATGGCAAAGTACAGGCTGCTGGTTCCTCTCTGGGCTGATGGTTCTGAAAGGAACAAGTCTTCCAGAACCGGCAAGCTTTATGTCTTGGTCTTCAAATGTGGTCTTCAGGGACCATCCCCAGAGGAACCCACCTGGAGCAGTGCAGCTGCAAAGCTCATCAGGATGCTGGCTTTGATGCATCTGTGGTTTTCATTTAACCACAGAAACTCAGTTTTCTAAGGAAATTATTGACATTAACATCTATATTACATAAGCCTTTTTTTAATTATTCCTTTTTTTTTTTTTTTTTTTTTAACTTTTTCATTTTTCCAACTGTGGCTGAAGGCCCAAAAGCAGCAAATCAGTGCTGGTGAGAAGTCTGAAGAGCCTGAAGGTCAACTGCCCTCACCAACCTGCTTCTTTGTAGATGTTGGTCAGGTGAGTGCAGATCTCGTTGGTCACCTTCTCAAAGGAGGCTTTGCAGTCTCCACCAAATTTCTCCTCCATCAGTTGCAAGATAATGTCACAGATGATCTAAACAGGGAGAAGGGAAGAAACGGTATGAACTTTCCTGCATATTAGAGGGGAATATATGTTTTAAGTTGAGATTTTTGGAGAACAGAGAAGGAGAACAAAATTCAGGAGCGTACAGCATGCAGAATTAGAAAATAAGTTGTGGAAAATTAGGTGCATTATAGAATTCATCCCAAATTACAGTCACTTTTCTATTTTTATCTACCCTGTTTCTATGTAATTTTGACTGCACCCATACGCACAGCCACTTAAAGACTGCTTTACAGGACTGGTTTACTCGGTCCCTCCAGTGCAGTCCTCCTCCTGGTGGTAGACCTGCCCAAGTGTTGAGGAGCACTGTACTGGACACCTACGGAATAGGTGACTTAGGGGATAATCTATCCTGCTCATTCACTGCCTGGTGCTCTGCAGCAATGAGCATTTATATGTCTTGATAGTTTCCGGGTAGGTGGTATCATGTGAACTGGTAATTCCTTTTCTGTGTTGCATTTATTTTTTTGCATGCATCTTTACCCTCAGTAAGTCTTTTCCGCATCTTTCCAGGCAGAAATCCTCTTTTAGTCTCTCATTCAATAAAAATTGGACCTGTTGCTTTGGAAATCACCCTCCTTGTGCCTGAGTGACCACTGATGGAAGATGCCTCTTTTCGCACTGTCTGCATTATAGGGCAGATAACACAAAGATCTATGTACTCTGCTAGTGACTTCAGGTGGACTTGGGTAAACCATTTGGTCCTGTATCTGGGTTGCTTCAGTGGCGGCAGTGCTGTTGCCGTTGTTGATCAGCAGTCATAAAATCCACAGAATTGCTTGGGTTGGAAGCAACCTCAAGGATGAACAAGTTCTGAGTCCCTTGCCATAGGCAGGGCTGCCAACCTCCAGATCTGGCACTAGACCAGCCAGGTTGCCCAGGGCCCCATCCAACCTGGTCTTGAACACCTCCAGGGACAGAGCATCTACATCCTCTCTGAGCAGCCTGTGCCAGCTTTCTCTGTGAAGTACTTCCCTCTGACATCCAATCTAAACCTTGAGCTTAAAACACTAACAGCTGTCTTAGTTGACCTGGGAAAGCTCAGTTCCTGTTACTAGAGAAAAACAGACATCATGGACTGAATTTCAGTGTAAGCTGCTTTTTTATGTCTTGTTATTAAATGACAAGTGTGTGGGAATCCTGTTGTGCTGAGAAAACCTGCTACAACTTGTGGGCAGCTCTGTGGCTCCCACCAGAGCTGACCTGTCTGCACAGCACCCCCTGCATGGCCTTACCTACAGATGCATTCCTGCAATCTTCCGCCATCTTCCTCCATCTGTGCTCTGAACTGTATATACACTTACATATACAAAGCTCGTTTTCACCAGTTCTTCCCTTCCAAAGGAAAGACACCATCCCATCACAACTGCACTCCCCGAGAAGATGACTCATAGCTCACCCTGAAATTTTTGGGGTCAATCTTGAGCTGGGTGGCATGTTTCTGGCCGAGTGGGTTCAGTATCCCAAGAAAAGCCTCAGTGTTGTCCAGGTGTTGCACCATGTCATTGATGGCAGTGAAAACCCTCTTGCCATGGCCTCTGACCTGATCCGACTGTTTCATCTCTTCAGCACTGTCCATGCCTTTGAAGTGTGTGAAGTAGGACTTGGTGTCCGGGTGTTCAGTAAACATCCTGTTGAGAAATGAGATTTGGCCTAACTTTCAGACTGAGGCATCAATGCAGATGTGAATTCACGTTCCAGGCCCTGTCTTATGTATTTACTGGCCTTTTCACCTCTTCATTAGAACAGATCTGTCTTTCCCGTACATGTCTATTCCCTTCCCATCCATGCATGAGATTCTTGTGCCTCCCCAGCATACTTTTTTCCTCTCTGCCTTTTAAGACATCCTAATACCAGGAAGCACCTGGGAACTGTGTTATCTGCTTGAGAAAGCACCTGAAGCTGTGCTATCTGCCCAAGAAAGCCAGCCTCCCCTGCCCTGCATCTACTCTGCTGTTTTGGACATGAACATCTCAGAGTCAGATGGCGCTACAATCTATAGGGACATGGGAGAATGTTTGGGCAGGGTAAATGCAACAGTGCACTGTCATAATGACGTTCTGGACAGCAGAGAGTTCCACTTTTGTCTCAGTATGTATTTTCAAGGAGAAACCCAACTATCACTTTTCTTAGTTAATCACTTCCTGGAATCTGTCCCTGAGAATTCTTCTGCCAGTAATAGATTATTGTTTGAGTTCTCAGCAATGCTTATTTTGTTTATTCTAAGGTAACATAGTTCAGTGCCACTCATAAAGGAATTAACTTTTACAGTATGTCAACTAGAGTTGTCTTGATCAAACCATTAAGAAATCAGTTTACTTTGTTGAATAATCCAGTTATCCACCTGAAATAGCAATAGTAAATTTCGTATTGCATGTAATGGAATCAAAGGATGGTTGAGGTGATCACACACCCCTGGATCCATCTGCTCCAACCGCTTCTCATCAGAGACACCCAGAGCAGAGTGCCCAGGGCCATGTTCAAGAGGCTCTTGGAGATCTCCAAGGAGGAGACGCTACAAATTCTGAGCGGCCTGTCCCAGCACAGCACAGAAGTGCCTGATGGTCAGAAGGAACCTCTGTGCTCCAATTTGTGCCCACTACCTCTTGTCCTGGGACTGGGACACCACTCCTTCAGGTACTTGTACGCACTCATAAGGTCTCCCCTGAACCTTCTCCAGGCTGAACAGCTCCAGTTCTCTCAGCCTGTCCTCGCAGGAGCAATGCTCCGGCCTCTTCATCATCCTCATGGCCCTTTTCTGGCCTCTCTCCAGTAGCTCCATCTCTCTCTTATACTGGAGTGCCCAGAACTTCTGTAAAGGCAGAGCTGGGTCTATAGGGAAACTAAGTCAAAACCTTCTACAGCAAATGACCCTGGGCTGCCAAATGACTGGATGCTGCTAACATTTCTAGCTGCGTTTCTGAGGCTAACTGTCCTCAGGTTGCATTGACAACAGGGGGAAGGAGCAGTGTATCACATCTGTTGAGGCTTAAACAGGTACAAGATGTGACATACAAGGCAATGGTAGATGTGTGCTAATAGTAATAATATAATAATAATTTGGGCTGACCAGTGTGTATGGAGGTAATGTGAGTCCCTGTTGAGTGAGGGATATGTGAAAGGTGAATAGAAAAAATGTGTTTATTAGGGAAGAAGAGAAGAAAACAAGGTGAAGACTGAAGGAAGATAGACCACAGGAGGGATACAATACAGTGAAACAGATGAGCTCTGACTGGAAAGGCTAAAAAGAATTAAGAGAGAAATATTGAGCACATACAACTGGAAAAAAAAAATAATCATTAAAGTCATTCAGAGATAAAGGAAAAGAGGGAAAAAGGGTCCATGTTTTGTTCCTGTTCTATTTTATACCATGCATTATTTTATTTATCATAAATACATCACTCTTTGTTGGGGGTTGGGAGGGAGGAGTGAAGAAATGGTTCCAGACTCTCTCTCCTTTACCAGACCCTTTCTCCCTTTCTCTTAATTCTCTTTGTATGGATCTCTCCTCTGCACCGTTTCCTCACTGAAGTTGCACAATCCACAGCAAACCAAAATGTTCCCTGTGAGGCTGTGTCAAACACATTGAGATGCGCTTCCAGGTGGCACCTCCAATCTTCTTGCTGGTCCTAGCTGGACCCCTGGCCTAGCAGTTAGATGGGCTCTTTCCTTACCTGACCAGCACTGCTGTCCCGTTGTCTTCAGCATCCACATACATCTTCTCCCAGGCACCACGGGCGCTCTGCACCTCCGCTTCAGAGAAAGACATGGTGGAGGAAGGGAGGGGAACACAGAGGCAGTGATGGGGCGGTTCTGCTCCAGGTCTCTCTTCAGGGCTGTCTAAATACTGCCTGGGGGATTTAAGAGATCATGAATGGACTGTTTGTCTCTGTTCCCATCGGTCACATTTCTGTCAGCTTTAGGGCTGCCTAATCGCCTTTAATCAGGAAAGAAATTAACCACATGAGGAGGGAGGCGTAGCACTCCTGCCTGGAGTCTGAGGCCAGAGCAAAGAGCTTGATGTCCAGGAGAGAAGGGAAAATAGGGCATTTTCAGTGGGGAAGAAAAAGTTTGACTCTCCTCCCTTTCTACCCCCTGCCTAAACCAGTGCTTGGCCTCTCTTTCCTTGATTTTCCTGCTTTGTTCCCAAGAATGTTGCTGTGCTCAGGGCACCCTAGTGCCCTGCCATCCCAGCTTCCAGCCCTTCTGGCTCCTGCACTCTAAAGATCCCCTTTCCAGCTCTGGCAACTCACTCCAGTCCTACTCTTGTGCCATGGCCACTTCTTTCCTCACAACTCTCTGCTCTGCTGTGGCTCACACTTTGACCAGTATAGGATGCTGGGCCTGCAGCAGGGCCTTTCCTCCTATTGGCCACCCTAATTCTCCTGCCCTGCAGCTATGATCCTGTTCTGTCCCTAAGCCCTACAGGCTGGAAAGAGAGGAAGAGGTAAGGGGCAGAAGAATGGTTGACACACATGGGCTCATTATCAAGACTGTCACTGGGAGAAGGAGGCCAAAAAAGCTCAGATTATCCACATGGTGCCCAGGCTTAACCTCTGGCAGGAATGTGCTGGTTAAGCTCAGAGCAGGCACACAAAATAGGGCTTAGGGGCCTAAGGAACCACCACTGCTGGATGTGTGTGGAGACAAAGCCTCATTGTTTGGGATGGTGTGGGGGAGGGAAAGAGCAGATACAGTGATCAAGGCCAGCCTGGTGCCTGGGGTGGATGGAAAGGGATGGTTGTTACCCCACAGAGATCTCCTGGAGATAATAGAATTATCACAGAATCATTTGAGTTGGAAGGAACCGCTAAAGGCCATCTGGTCCAACTCCCCTGCAATGAACAGGGACACCCATAGCTCAATCAGGGTGCTCAGAGCCCCTCCAGCCTGACTCAGGGTGTCTCCAGGGACAGGGCATCCACCACCTCTCTGGGCAACCCGTGCCACTGCCTCACTGCCCTATCGCAGCTCCGCTGAGGGGGGCATTTGAAATGCTGGGAGAATGTAGAGGTGCTTAGCGCAGGGATGAGATAGAGACCAACTCAGGGACTTTGTGGCCTATTTCTGGACTCTTTCACCTCACAACCTGTGCTTTTCCTTTCCTCTTTCCTGATAGGGGTGAGAGCAATGCACTGAGGTCCTTACAGATTCACAGCTCTGTGGCAGTAGGGCAGAAGGGATGCATTGTTCCAGGTCCACCTCGTAAGCTCATCTGTGTCAGCGTGCCCTGCTACTGCGTGCTGGGCCACCACATCTGCTCTTCAAGAAACTCAGGTATCGCTTCCCTCCAAGGGCTTCACTAGAACCAAGCACCCTCTCCTTCCCCCCCTCTCCATTTTGGCTAACAAAAGAGCTGTCTGATGCAAAGCTGCACAGCCTTCTGATTTCTCCTTCCCAAATCCTCAGAAAAATGTCCCAGATTTCAGAAGAGCCGGGCATGGGGGGACAAGCACAAAGCTGGGGATGCCAGCCAGCTGTATCTGCCCATAAGGACGAGGGGAATGGAGACAAGGCCATAGCAGGCAGGGGGCTGCCAGACAGTGGGCACCAACAGGAAGGGAGTCCAACAGGGGCAGCATGGAGCCTGTGGGTAGAGCAAGTGTGGGGTGGGTGCTTGTTGCAGTGGTGGTGAGCCCGGCTCCATGGCCTGGGCTGCTGCAGCAGTGCACAGCGCACAGAGAAAACAAACTGAAGTCATCTACCACATCACTGCACTTTGTGACTCACTTTTACAGCCTGCTCTTTCACCTTCCTGTATTATTCTTACTGCTTGAGAAAACCATCTTCTGTTTTTCCCTTGCACAATTTGCCAAAGACCTTATAAGATTAATGTAATAATATCTCATAAAGTTTTGATACTGATAACAGATTTATACACACCCACACACCACCTCAGGGATCTCTAGCGACTGAAAGTGAAAAGCTCTACAAGCCTATTGCTTTGGTCTTGAAGTGGAAGAGCTGCAAAAAATTTGCTATTCAATCCTAAAGTTATCAGTGCTTTTCTGGCACTGACTTCCACACCCATAGGGAATGGGATGTGTTGTTTTTTTTTTTTTTTTCCCATTCCTTTGTCCTTTTCCTTAGTTTGTTTTGTTTAATAATCTATATACTGCACAAACACAGCAAATTGTACCTTCTGCTGAACAGACAGAAATGTTTTCTAGCGTGGTACAACTGCAGAGACTGCCTCAGAGCCGGGTGTGAGGCTCATCACAGCTGAGGTGGGGAAGTGACAAGTGAAAAAGGAACCGAAGTACATCCTTGGGGCCATGCTGCAGCCTTCCTCATGCCAACAGCCATGAATGTTGTGAAAGACAAAACTTTTTCTTTTTGTCTCAAAGCTTGTTTTGTGAGGCCTTTCTGGTGATAAGACTCTAACTGACAGCTGCAAATTATCTAAGGGGACCGGTGGTGGATGTCGCCGTGCCGGTACCTCTGCTTATGATTGTAAAGATAAGCAGAAGCGGGACAAGCAGTCTTTTTTGGGGGTGCAGCTTGAAGGAGCTGACCACTGCAAAAGGCAGTAATGCTTGTGCATGGCAATGAAGGCACCACTCCCTGCTGGCTTATCTGGTGGGTCAGATATGTCACACTAACAGAGAGAAAAAAAAAAAAGGCCTTCACTAAACTAAGGATTTTGGAGAACTCCCAAAGAAACCTTTGATAGAGAATTCCCTGAGGGGAAAACCTCTTTGGAAGAACCCCCGCTGCCCCTGGGCCTGCTTGCTGTAGAGCTTCCTGGCTTCCTCCCATCCCCTGCGGTGACCAGACGAGTTCCTGAGAACGACAGACCTGCTACGAACCTTGCTGGACCCACGATGGTGACTCTCTCTCTCTCTTGCTTTCTATGAAGACTCCCTGCTTTTTATTTCCTATCTCTTTTCTATCGCCCATCTTCCCTTCCCCCTATCCCTAAGCAACTAGGATTTGTAATAAACTGGTTGGGCTAACCTTTGACCCATTGTGTCTTAATCTCACGTTGGGTATACATATATCAAAGAACCTCCTCTCCGTCCTATAAATTGGAGCGGGACAAATGTTTCAATCATGATCCCAATTTTTGCTGCTCGTCATGCACTGTGTTTGGTACCATGGAGGGATGGATGCTCTCCCCTCACCAGTTGAACTCACGCAACCCAAACCCAGAAGCACAGGGTGCTCACCAGCCCCAAGTCAGATGTGTCAGAGTGATCCTCTGGGAGATGTTTGGTTAATAGACCCCATGCAGAGCGAAGGGCCACAAAGACAGCGAGGGCACTGGAGCATCTCTCTCTCCTACAAGGACAGGCTGGGAGGGCTGGGGCTGTTCAGTCAGGAGAAGGCTCAGGGGGAGACCTTATCAATGTGTGTGCAAATACTTAAAGGGAGGGTGCAAAAAGGAGAGTGCAGTGAAGACAGAGCCAGGTTCTTGTCAGTGGTGCCCAGAACAAGAGGCAGTGGGCACAAACTGGAGCACAGAGGTTCCCTCAGACCATCAGGCAGCACTTCTATACTCTTCAGGCAACAAAGCACTGGCACAGGCTGCTCAGGGACATTGTGGGGTCTTCTCCTTGGAGATCTCCAACAGCCTCCTGGACATGGCCCTGGGGGACCCTGCTCTGGGTGTCCCTGATGAGCAGCAGTTGGAGCAAATGGACCCAGAGGTTTCTTCCATCTTTTGATAGTGTGATTGAGAACAGACCAGCTTGAGTGCAATCACACGGCATGTGTGAGACAACCAGGGGATCAGGCCCAGCCAGCAAGAGTCCTGAGGTTGGTCCTGCCTGACCAACCTCATCTCCTTCTGTGACCAGGGGACTTGCCTGGTGGATGTAGGAAAGGCTGATGTATTCTACCTAGACTTCAGCAAAGCCTTTGACATTGTCTCCCACACTATTTTCCTGTGGAAGCTGCAGCCTGTGGTCTCGACAAGTACACTCTTTGCTGGGTAAAGAATTGGCTAGATGGCTGGGCCCAGAGAGTGGTGGTGAATGGTGTTAAATCCAGCTGTTCATGAGTGGTGTTCCTCAGCAGTCGGTGTTGGGGCTCATCCTATTTAATATCTTTATTGATCACCTGAATGAGGGAATTGAGGGCAGTAAGTTTGTAAACCACACTAAGTTGGCAGGAAGTGTCAATCTGCCTGGGGGTAGGAAGGCCCTACAGAGAGACCTGGAGAGGTTGGATCTATGGACTGAGGCCAATGGGTTGAAGTTCAACATGGCCAAGCATTGGGTCCTGCGCCTGGGTTGCAACAACCCCATGTAACACTACAGCTGGATGACAATGCTCAACATTTTAACACCTTTTGTCTCATGTTCTGCTCAATAACTCTTTTTTTTTCCCCAAAACCCCCACATGCTGTCCAACTGAGGTCAAAATTACAGCCAGGTTTCCTCACTGCTCAGCTTGTGGTGCTGCAAGCAGACTTGACTTATCACTTCCAGTTAGAGAGCACCAGTGGACTTGGGTGGTGCTGTGTTGTGCTTTGCTCTGCTGAAGGTATAAATTCAAAAGGGTAAGAAAAAGCAGGAATACTCAGCTTTATAATTCACATTTTATCTCTCTAGTGACACAGACAGACTTGGCACAGACAATGGGTTTAGTCTGAGGAAGAGAGGACTGATGGGCTGGGATTAAGAGGGCCAAAAATAACTGCATGTGGAAAGTGCAAGCAGGGTGAACCCTAGCCACTCAAAAGGAAGTTTACTGACAAGTACCATTTGACTGTAGAAATATGATCAGGTTACTGCTGGGAGTAATTCCATAGCACAGATAAGATTTTAAACGCGAAAACGTGTTGTATTCAAAATATTTCAGCGTTTATACATCATGAGGAATATTCACAGATGAATATTCTGAATCTTGCACTAATTATTGGCATCCTTCTCTTCTCTTCTGAGAACCAGGTGCCTGGAAATATCCACAGTCCATGGAATTGAAGCCTTAACTCTTTAACTCCCAGTGCACTACATGATGTTATGATGTGGAATACTGATAACAAAAGTCATAAAACCATGACACTCCGATAGGTTTTGGATACAAGTGTCCAGACTTTATTGAATTCCTGCTACACACAGTAACTTTGACTGGGACAAGAGCCTTTTAGTTGTACACAATGCATTTCTAAGAGGTACTCTGAAGAAAACTAAAATACCTTTAATGACACTCCCAGCAGAGTTAAGCTTTATGAAGAGGCCTGAGAACAGAGTTAAGCTCTGAAAAGAGAGCACATAGCAAACTAAGAGAAAAACAAGTCTGAGACCATGTCATGAGGCTGAATGTATACAAGTATATGGGGCTCAATGGTATGCAACCCAGTGTCCTAAAGGAGCTGGCTGATGTGGTTGCTGAGCTTCTCTCCATCATATTTGAAAAGTTGTGGCTGTCAGGTGAAGCCTCCAGCGACTGAAAAAAGGGAAACATTACTCCCATTTACAAGAAAGGGAGGAGAGAGGACCCAGGGAACTACAGGTCAATGAGCCTCACCTACAAGACATGTTAAGGTGCATGAGGGATAAGTGGGTGATCCAAGACAGTCAGCGTGGCTTCACCAAGGGAAGGTCATGCCTGACCAATCTGGTGGCCTTCTGTGATTGAGTGACAACATCAGTGGACAAAGGGAAGGCGACCTATGACATCTACCTGGAAATGTGCAAGGCCTTTGACACTGTCACCCACCACATCCTTATCTCTGAATTAAAGAGATGCAGATTTGAGGGGTGGACTATTCAGTAGATAAGGAATTAGTTGGAAGGCCGTAGACAGAGGGTTGTGGTGAATGGCACTATGTCCAGGTGGAGGCCAATGATGAGCGGTGTCCCCCAGGGTCGGTCTTAGGACCAGTGCTCTTCAACATCTTCATCAATGACACTGATGATGGACTTGAATGCACCCTCAGCAAGTTAGCTGATGACACCAAGCTGAGTGGTGCAGTTGGCACATCAGAAGGAAGGGATGCCATCAAGAGGAACCTCAACAAACTCGAAAGGTGGGCCCAACTGAACCTAATGAGATTCAGTGTAGGAAAGTGCAAGGTTTTGCAATTGGGTCGGCGTAATCCCAGATACATATGCAGACTGGGGAAAGAGCTCCTTGAGATTAGCCCTGCAGAGAAGGACCTGGGAGTCCTTGTGGATGAAAAAGAACATCAGCCAGCAGTGTATTCTTGCAGCTCTGAAGGCCAGTGGTATCCTGGGCTCCATCAGAAGAGGGACGGCCGGCAGGGACAGGGAGGTGATTGTCCTTCTCTACTCCGCCCTTGTGAGGCTCCCTCTGGAGTACTGCATCCAGGTCTGGGGCCCCCAGTACAGGAAAGATGTAGAACTGTTGGAGAGGGTCCAGAGGAGGCCACAAAGATGATGAGAGTGCTGGAGCACCTCTACTAAAAAGACAGGCTAAGGGAGCTGGGCTTGTTCAGTCTGGAGGAAAGAAGGCTGCAAGAAGACCTCGTTGCAGACTTCCAGTATTTAAAAGGGGATTATGAACAGGAGAGGAATCAACTTTTTATGAGGGTAGACAGTGATAGGACAAGGGGGAATGGTTTTAAGCTTAAGGAGAGAAGGTTTAGATTGGATGTCAGGTGGGAGTTCTTTATAGAGAGTGGTGAGCTGCTGGAACAGGCTGCCCAGAGAGGCTGTGTATGTTCTGCCTCTAAAGGTGTTCAAGACCAGGTTGGATGGGGCCCTGGGCAACCTGGTCTAGTGCCAGATTTGGAGGTTGGTGGCCCTGCCAGTGGCAGGAGGCTTGGAACTTGATAATCCTTGGAGTCCCTTTCAACCCAAGCCATTCTATGGTTATTCTATGATGATGATTCTAGTATGTAGCTGAAAGATCTTAGGCTAAAAGAAACAGGTATGGGCTGGTACTTGTGAGAGTTAGACACTAGTCGAGACGCATTATATCACATACTGACAAGGTGCAGGTGACTGTACTGGTGGTATGTCAGAAAGGAAGGAACCAGGGAATCAGAACTGCAAACCGTTTACTTGTGTGAGAAGGATGGATGATGGACTTCGTGGTCCATTTGCCTTTCCATCATGGTGATTGGCACCTCCCATGTAGGCCATGCTGCTCTAAGACTCAAGTATTCACACTGATAAAAAATCTATCATAACTGTCCGACTCTGATTGGAAGTAACGTCAGTAGCTGTGGCTTTAAATTCAGTAAGCCCAAACTTAATATCCAGATTCAGTTTGCGTTTCCTCCCCAGCTCTGTGTTTGGCATTGGTACTGTGCATGAACCAAGCAGTTCCAGCCCTTCCTCATCTACATACTGAACATCCTGCTTTTCTGTGGAATAGAAAGCAAACAATGTACTTGTCTGATCTGGTTCTACTGGTGTGAAAATATATTGGGCAACTTCATTTATATTCACTGATTCCCCAATTCCCACCAATTTCTGGAAGAGACCTGTGCAATAGACATAGCCATCAGCTTTCGAGACTCTTCGTTTACGAATGTCATGGATAGCTGCATCAAACGCCCTACATACCTTTACCCCATATGTCCGAGCACTGATTCTTGAGGTAACAATTTCTGGATTGATCCCAAATAAAACAGCCCCTTTCACAACGGCAAGCTGGGGCTCCACTGGACAAAATATATGATACTTCTCACTAAAAGCCTGCTTGACCTCATCTCTCAAGATGACGCTAGATGCGAAGCCTCCCACAAGCAAAATGTACTGGACCTTGGCCATCTCAGGCTTGCCAAGGATTTCTCTCAAAGCAGCAATAATATTTTTGATACTATATTCAAAAAAGCTTTTCATTTTCTCATAGGTAATCATGATCATCCCATCACACCACATGGCTCCTTTTACTTTTTTGAAGAAGTGGGAGATGTCCTTCTTTTTTTCTGCAAGTCTAGTCAATTTGTAGTAGCAGTGCAAATAGACTGCCTCCCTCTCAGCAGAGCATTTCTGGAAATTGAAGTTGTACATCATCTGTTGCAATTCAGTAGGGTAGCTCTTTACATATTCATCCCATACACCATCATCAAATATCTCCCTGAAGAATGCACTGAAGTTTTCATCCACTCTGTTGCCTCCCCATCCACCTCCAGATGCCTTGTGTAACTCCTTCAGGCAACGGTTCTCTTGGACCTCATGTACTGTGATGTCTACTGTACCACCTACACAGACACATGCACACACACAGATGAAGTCAGATCTTCTCTCTAAACTACAGAAGATACAGCCTTTAGAAGACCCATCTCTCCTCCCATTGTTCTGCTTGTCCATAGGACTTCATTAAGTGAGAAATAAAAATAAAAATCCCATGACAAGCATGGAAGTGGAGCCCAAGCTCTGGGACAACACTGCAGTTCTTTGAGGCCCCCTGCGTTCAGTACTGCAAAGCATCCATGCTCTGCACCCAGCAAATTTATACTCATTAAGAAGGGAGAACATTACCTCCGCAGTCAACAACAATATATTGGATCCCAGGCGAGTCCTCAAACTTTCTCTTGTCACTGCCCTCTGCAAGAAACCCTTCCTGTGGAAGCTGTTTGCACCAGAGTGATGCAGCCTCTGGCTCCAGGGCAATAATCAGCTTCTCAGAAGTCATGTCAGAGATAAGTCCTGCCTGAAATCACAAGAGAAGTGTCAGTTCAGGAAAGGTGGCAAGATCACTGCTGCATGGACACCATCCACTAGTGAGGCTGCTCTCATCCACCCTGGGGTAATGGTTCTTGCACTTTCAGTTCTGCCACAGGGGAAAGGGCAAAGCTGTTGCTACTGCCAGCTTGGGACATTTTCCTGCATACACATCATGGGAGAGTTATCTCTCTGATAGACAAAAACTTGAAATACAGACTGTCTAAGTAATGAGAAATTCCTCTTCCTTAATGAGATAAGAAATCTCAGAAGAGAATGTGAGAAGTGTGATCACCACTGCTTTTACCTCCTTTGCTGCCAGCCGCATGAACTGCTTGGCAGCTGCACTCCATATGGCTGGGACAGTAATAACCCAGGTGATCTCCTCGGGGTCACAGACGGTATTGAAAGAGGCCTCCTGGATAGTCTTCAGGGCATGTTGCTCCATGTAGCGCAGACTTTCAGCAAAGACCAACAGGGCAGGAAGGGTCTTTCCATTGCTGGCTTCCAGCCTCATGTTAGAAGTGACTTTCTACAATTGACAGAAAACAGTTATATGTGGCAGCCTCTGGAAGTGTCCTGTCTCCTATACACTGAGCAATGCACAAAGTGTGTTACAGAACAACATCCTGTCTCCATATCTCAGGAAATTCCCCAAAATGACTTCCGTATGTGGCTAACTGAAATCTAACTGACACAGGTCAGCCATCAAACCGTGTGATATTTCAGTAGGCAAACTACAAGTGTGGCTGATTAGTTGACTGTTTCTCCCGTTCCAGGTTGCATAAAGACCATGTAGGCCAACCTGAACAGTGGTAGGAAGAATTGTTCTTTCTGTGTGACATCATCCCACATTTCCCAGGTATGGGCATAGAGACTTCAGGTTGCTCACGTGTTTCTGTATGTGCAGTTAACAAAATATACACAGGAAAAATGTATATACAAATATACATCTGTTCTGATACAGTTTCTCTATAATATAACCTCTTGGTTTATGGCCTTACGCATCTGCCTGGGTGTACCTGAATCCTGAGGCAGATGGCTGCTCTAAACTCCCTCCATCAGTTCATGGTTGCTGGTTCTGTCTAGAAAGAGTGGAAATATTTGCCTGCATCCAAAGACATTTTGGGAGCCAGCCTTCACCGCATGCGTTTCTCTGTTCTGCTTTGGCAGCGATCAAAGTTGGCCCTACAGCACAAGGACCATAAACCAGATCACCAAATCCATCAATCTGGGATCTTTTACAGCCATACAGCCATAGGCAGGTGTGGGGGTTGCCCAGCTAAAATAAGCAAGAACTGTGAGGTGATGCCTGTTCTGGAGCTGCAGCCACTGAAGAGAAAGGGAATTTCTGTTTATTTTTGCTTGTAAACTCATTTCCTGTCACTGTTCCTGGCTCGGTTAACAGAAAAGCATGCGTCCTCCATGGACATTTTCTGTGGAGATTCAGAAATAACTAATTGGGTTAGGTGTCTGGGAACTGTTATTTCCCTTTCTTGTTTGTTTGTTTGTTTGTTTTTATGGGGGGGGGGGGGGGGGGGGGGGGGGGGGTGTTAAGCTAAAATCTCTCTGAAAGTCTTCTGCCCTAAAAGTGGCCGGGAGCCCATCACTCCACAGGTAACAGCACTACAGCAGTTCACATCATTCACACTTTTCCCGTGGAAGGAAGTCTTCACAGATGCCTCCCATCTCCTCCCAAATCCAGTTCAGAGCTCATTGCTTAGCACTGGGAAATTCAGAGAGCAGATATGAGACTTTATCTGGGGCTCACTCTGTGCTCCGGGTTATTTCACTCTGCTCAGGGTTACTCTAACAAGCACACATAGGAAGACCTTGTGCAAACACTCACAGTGGAGAAACGCCAAAGTCGAGGATATCCACAGTAAAATAAAAAACACAAGCCAAAAAGAACCGGTAAAAATAGACAGTGGCACTTAGAAAGCATAAACTTCAATAGGCAAAAAGCAGGAAGAGGTGAAAGACCTGTGGGACCCTGGAGCACAGACGAGGAAGCTCTAGAGTAGCATTATATTATTGTGAAGGTGATGAGACACTGGCACAGGTTGCCCAGTGAGGTTGTGAATGCCTCCGCCGTGGAAGCATTCAAGGCCAGGCTGGATAGTGCTTTGAGCAATCTGGTCTAGAGGGAGGTGTCTCTGCCTATAGCAGGGGGTTGGAACTGGACGACTTTAAAGGGCCCTTCCAACCCAAACCATTCTGTGATTCTATGTTTGGCTGAACAAACCAACCCAGAAATGCTGTGAACAATTCTGAGCAAGCACAGAGCCTTTGGAGAAAAATGACAGCTGGACACCCATAAATTGGCTTCAGCATATCCCTTCAAGGGAGGGAGAGAGAGGCCAGCAGAAGTGTATAACATGAGAGGAGCCCTGTCTATGACCTTGAGGCTGCCCAACTTCAAAATGCAGCACACTTCTATTGTTCCCTGTAGAAGACAATGAATGCCACCACAAAGGAAGAGCCCATAAAGCCTTTAGCTTAAGAAGAAGGTAAATCGTTTCCTCTTTCATTTAACAAAGTACTCTTTGACTTCTCTGATCCTCACCAGACAGATTGGTCAGCTCCGTTCACCACTTCCTTTAGCCCACATCCCTCCAATAAACAAACAGCCCTAATTCCCACAAGCAGGAACCGCTCTACATACCGTGTTGTACAGGCTCATCTTGAAGTTCTGGAAGAAGTACCACTGGTGAGCTTCGTTGGGTGGCAAGTTCTTGTACTTCATCACAGCATCATAGCCAAATTTCTTGAACTCCTGATTCTGGTCAAACAGGATGCAAGTGGGCGTCTTCGGGGTCTTGTACCCATGCTCCATTCCCCAGAACACCTGGCGGATTTGGTCTGTGCCTGAAGCGAGGGAAAAACAGTACCCACTGTAGGACGTGCCAAAATCAATAGAAACAACAAAGAGTGAACTGCTGGCCATAACTGACAGCAGCAGAGGTGCGCAGTGGAGTTGTAGATGAATACAGCTATCAAACTGGAATGAAACTGATACTGCTCTGGCAGCAGCAAGAAGCCAGCCCATCCCTGTCTCGATTGGCTGGGGAGAGATTAGAGCGTGACTGCAATTACAAGAATAACTGCTATTTCCCGTAAAAAGGAGGAGCTGAAGCTCACAGTGGGAAAGCAAGTGCCTGATACTTGCAGTAGCTTCCTGCACATTCAGCAGTAAAGTCCCTTGTGCTGCTGCTCATTTGGGCAAACATTTTCTCCTTCTGTAAGTGTGTGGATAGAGTTATGTCTTACTTCTACGGGCAACATGAAATACCTGAAGGAGAGTGTACAGACCCTGATCCTAGAGAGGTGACTTCAGAAGACATAAGGTATGTTGCATAGGGGTTGTCTCTGGGTAAACTTACCATGCTTAACCCTAGGAGACCTGAGGGCTTGCAAGAAAGGAATTGCAAACACTTCTTGGCCATGAAATATTTCAGTGAAAGCTTGGTTTTCTACTTCATATCCGGTGGAACTTCCCTGTGGAGTCACAGGGCTAGTTAGTCCTGCAATAGCATTCAGCTCCAAAGGGTAAGGCAGACATTATACAGATGTGAGAGGAAAATAAATTGGAAAGAATCTTATGAACAGCATAACAGTTCCTAGACGTCAGGGGCTCCCTCTCTGTGCTCCTTTGTTGTGAGGGGGAAGGTTGATTTAAATGCAGATTTTATACTGAACTGTTGAACTCAATGAAAAACAGGTGTCCTTGGTTAAAGACTGGAGATCAAGCAATCTAGCTAAAAACCAATGCATTGAAGCAAACGAAACCGAAATCCATTGCAGCTGGAGAGGAAAGGGAAAGCCATGGGAGAGAGGGGCATGACAGTCCCTTGCAGCAGTCATGCAGATGTGGATCTGTGTAAATTGATGCATAGGCTTTCCCTGATGCTGCCTTGCTGTGGGAAGGAGCTTGCTGTGTATTCCACCCGTATCTGAGCTGCAGGAGCACCTGAGCTTGGGACTATGTTTGCTATAGTTAGTTGATGTTTGGGGTCCTCGTTAGGAAACAGGCCACAGAGAAGGTTAGAAACTGCAAAAATGCATCCAGAAGTGTACTGAGCCATCATGTGCCCTGGAGCCTGCACCCAGGCTCTGATCTATTCACCGGCATGGATGTAGCCATGGAGTACCTGCTCATGAGGCTGGCTGCTTTTTAGAAGGCACATCTTCAGAGTACGTCATCTTTTTTATTATTCTTCAATTTCAGAATTCTCTTTTTTGTTGTTGTTGTTGTCTCGCTCCAATTTATAGGAGGGAGAGGAGCTTCTTTGATATATGTATACCCGGTGTGAGATTAAGAAACAACGGTTCAAATGTTGGTCCGACCAGTTTATTACAAATCCTAGTCGTTCAGGGAGAAGGGGAAGGGGAGAAGGGCTATAGAAAAGATAGGAAATAGAAGCAAGGAGTCTTTATAGGAAGCAAGAGGGAGAAAGTCACCACCATGGGTCCAACTTTGTAGTTCAGTCATTGATCTTCAGTAGTGGTGGGTCATCGGGCATTGTTGTTCTGTTGATGACAACACTGACCACAGCGACAATTTCCAATGGCAGTACAAACTTATTTATAAGTCCAAAATGGTTGAGTCAGCTCTCTTTGGAGTGACAGCTCGAATCCAAAGTGGTTGAGTCAGCTCTCCTTGGAGTGGCAGCTTCTGGCTCTGGGATCTCAGCAGAAACTCCTTTGTTTCCATCTTCTGGGCCTTGCCAGCAGATAAGAGGGATCAGGGATGCCCACCTGCATCCTGTTTTTCTCAGGACACGATGGTATCATTCCCCAGCTTTTCCACACTAAACTGGGGCTATTTAGTCACAGGCCAGATCTTCCGCCAGTAAACACTCCTGAGCACTCTCTTCCAGAGGCAAACAGCTCTGGAGGAAGGTGCTTTCAAATGTCCACAAAGTGATGTTGATTGTCACACCGTAGCACCAATCACTTGCCTCCTCAATAAATCAGTTAGAGTCTTATCACAAGAAATACCTCAAGAAGCAAGCTTTGAGCCAAAAAACAAGGATTCATTAGAGTTGTTTCTTCTTTTCTTTTCTTTTTCAGAAGCGAAACATTTAATGCCCCACAACAAATATCAACCTGTGGAAGCAATACTTCAGAGAAGGAGACATTAAACCCTGAGGTATTAGAAAGGTTGGAGAAGCTGGAAGAAGAATGTAGGTAAGTCTGGTGACCAGAAATTATCTTGTAAATACTCATTCTTGTGATCTGAAGTGATGGACTGCTGCAGTTTCACCACTGTCCTTTGTGCTCCCAGCCTTTATGGCAAGGGTTGTTAGGAGAGTAGGCATCTCTGTGGCTGCAAAGGAAACTCAAGGGCTCTTTCCAGAGACAAAAGCAGATGCAGGTTGACTGTCACCTACCCCGAGACTACCTAACTTGCTGAGGCTGGCAGCACTGCCCATAAAAATACAACCCAGCTCATGCCTGGCCCGGTGCAGCCCTAGGACAGCCCTGCTGTGGCATGCGTGGGCCAGTGCAGACACGTGATTAACCCTGAGAGCAAACAAAGCAAACAAGCAAGCAAGAAAACTGAGCAAGCAACAAACAAGCAAGCAAGAAAAAACTGTGCTGTGTGGCAGCACATTCTTAGTCACAAGTTGCAGATAAGTGGTGCAGAGAAGGCAGAGTTGCAGGTGACATTGCTACTCCAGGTGTGTTTTCAGCCTTGTAACAGAGCTTGATCCATGTTGCAAAGCTGTGCTGACTGTAATGTGTTCTATCATTTCATTCTTCCTCGATGGATTGATGGACAATGTGAATAGGTCTTGGCATGTTATCTATGAGGCTCGACTACAATCTCTGGAGACGTGCTACAGGTACTGTGATTATATATATTAAGAATTTATATGAAGGGAAAATCATAAATGTTGTTGTGACTTTTAGTAAAACATATTCAAATCTTGGTTATCAGAGCTCTGTTCTCCAAGGCACATCAAACTTTCTTTCTTCTATTTGACTCCATTTGCATGGCCAGGCATAAGCTCCAAGGCAGGTTTGTCTTGGAGTGCAGAGTGCATTGACATGACATGTGAAAGGAAATCATTATGTTGTAATATAAGCTTTAGTTTCTATATAACTACTTTGCTGAATAGGTAACGGCTGCATTAAGAAGATCCCCAAAGGTAAAAGCATGCATCCCAAAGGATGGGGAGGTGGCAAAGGCAATGCTGAGGACACTTTGAGTAGATGTGCAGAGTCAGACATGCGAATTTTTGGTGAAAGCTGCCCTCATGGACTAAGAACACACTGATGGAAGACATTGGTGCTGTAATGGTGGGAAGAAAGAGGGATGCTGTTAATCAGGAAGAAAAAAAAGAAATAAGAACCAAACAAATGATATTTGGAGTATAAAATGCAAACATAAATAATCCTCAATAACCAGGGCCAGGAGGGAATAACATCAATTGGTGTAGTTGGATTTCCAAACAGTTCCTGAACACTGCACAGCTTTGTGGAGAAGAGGCTTTCCTGTTGGGATTTCAGTTAGGACAAATTGTGATATTCTAAAGTTTCTGAACATGACTGGAGTATCTTTAGGGTCATGAGAGGTTTTCAGATGTGCAGTTCTATATAGCCTGATAGAGAGGACAGTAAGTAGAAGAAACGTTCATATATTCTGAAACCTAGGAGATTTCTTCAGGAGTATCTCAAAGGTTGAGACTTGTTTTGATGTTAAAGAAGAAAACTGAAGAAGAGATGAGATTCCAACCAGTGGAGAATACCTGCATTTTCCTCGAGCCCATTGTTGCCTTCTTGTCTCACCTCTGGTCCTTGTAACCACACATCCATTTCTTCAACTCTAGATAGCTCTCCCCTTGCTCTAAGTCCTATGTAGGAGTTTCTGGGGAGGTTGTTTAGCTGGTTATGTGAAATCTTTCCTGGGTGCCTATGCCTTCTCAGCTGACAGCGTTTTTTACTGGAATTCGGGGGGTTCCGTGGGGACAAGTCTACCGTTATCCCAGTATCCACATACAAAGGAACAGATCTCACCAAATAAATTCGTTGCAGTGTGTTTTCTGGAAGGGTCATTCAAAAACAGGTTCCAGAGAAAGAAGAATGTGAGAAGCTCAAAGAGAGGATCAGAGATCTAGAGGCACGGTAAGATACTCGTTCAGATTCCTGACAGTGTGTGTTCTTACACCGAATCATAGAATCATAGAATCACTCAGGTTGGAAAAGACCTTAAAGATCGAGTTCAACCACAACCTGACCATACTACCCCAACTCTAACAACCCTCCGCTCAATCATGTCCCTGAGCACCACATCCAAATGATTTTTAAACATTTAACATCCAGGGATGGTGACTCAACCACCTCCCTGGGGAGCCCATTCCAGTGCTTAACCACCCTTTCTGTAAAGAAGATTTTCCTTATATCCAACCTAAACTTACCTTGGTGCAACTTGAGGCCATTTCCCCTCGTCCTGTCACCTGTCACCAGTGAGAAGAGACCAACCCCGCTCTCCCTGTAAGCACCTTTCAGATATTAGAAGAGAGCAATAAGGTCTCCCCTCAGCCTCCTTTTTCCCAGACTCAACAGTCCCAGTTCCTTCAGTCGCTCCTCATCGGGCACATTCTCCAAGCCCTTCACAAGCCTTGTTGCCCTTCTCTGGACCTGCTCCAGCACCTCAATGTCTTTTCTGTACTGAGATGCCCAAAACTGAACACAGTACTCAAGGTGAGGCCTCACCAGTGCCGAGTACAGGGGCAGGATTACTTCCTGAGTCCTGCTCACCACACCGTTTCTGATACAAGCCAGGATGCCATTGGCCTTCTTGGCCACCTGGGCACACTGCTGGCTCATATTCAGCCAACTGTCCATCAGTACACCAAAGTCCCTTTCCATCAGGCACCTTTCCGGCCACTCCTCCCCAAGCCAGTAGGGTTGCCTGGGGTTGTTGTGACCAAAATGCAGGACCCGACATTCGGCCCTATTGAAACTCATACAGTTAACCTTGGCCCATCGATCCAGTCCACCCAGGTCCCTCTGTAGTGCCTTTCTCCCCTCAGGCAGATCAACACTCCCTCCCAACTTGGTGTCCTATGCAAACTTACTGAGGGTGCACTCAATCCCTTCATCGAGATCGTTCATAAAGATGTTAAATAGGAGCGGCCCCAGTAACAAGCTCTGGGGGACACTGCTTGTGACTGGCCGCCAACTGACTGAAGAGCCACACACTTCTTGTTTCCCCAAGTCCACAGAGACCCTTTTTCCTTTTTGCTTTGTTTTGTCTGAGAAGACAGCCTAGACATCCTCTCCCCAGACTCTGGATTCTGATTGCTGGAAAACAGTTTGCTTTGTCCTGGAAAGATGTTCCCAGGGTGAACATGTTAATAAAAGGAATCAGCTGACAGTTACATAAATACTGTTCTTTGATCATATTCTACTGTGACCATGCAAAATTGAGCTGGTAAAGCAGTATCTCCCATACAAAAGCTGCTTGTTCTCTAGTATGGTACAGTTAGGAAATGCACTGTAGAAAATATGGTATTTATGCTGCAAAATAGTTACATTAATCCACTGTTTTGTCTTGTCTTAGCTAACTTTTTGAATATCTTTTTTGTTCTAGAAACCAAAAGCTCTTGTCTCAAGCAATGAGCATGCACAACCAGTCAGAAAACGTGAATGACCCTTTCCACTTGACTGCTGTTCTGAGTATGTTTAGGACGCTTAAGTTACAAGAATGGGGAAAATGCTGGAGCAGCTCAGACCGCTTGTCCTATTCACGGGCCAGCAACATTATTAAGGTTTGTTTATGTCCACTTTATCAATCTGAATCTTATCAAATTGATATTTTATAGCCAGTACAGCAGACTTTGAGTGTTTAGTACTTCTGTATCAGACTAATGAGACTACAAGCTCTGTTGTTCCAGTCCAGCAGGGCCTGTGTAATAATGCTATAGAGAGAAAACTGACAGAGACTTGCTTCCTACTGCCTTTCAGAAGAACACATTCAAATCCCAGTCCCATATCTCACCCGTGTTAAGGAAAACATAGTCCAGTTTCCTTATAGTTGACGTTTTAAGTACTGTTCAGAAGATCCCAGTCTGACGGCTGACTCTTTGCTCTGATCCTGAGGGTGTCTAAAGGAAAGTATCAAAATGTTAGAATTTGAAGGACAAGGGTGAGGTGAAGCATTTATTGGCACATGGGTACTGAAGAATGGCCTTCAACACGCAAACAGCTCACAGAAATAGTTTAATTCCCAGGTATTAAAGAAGTATTTGAGTCAATTAGGGATCCTACAGTTTACTGATCAGATGTTCTCTTTGCATTACAGAAGCTGTTTGATGCCTGTGAGAAAGATATTGAGAAGAGAAAAACTGACATACTTGAAATCCTTGGCTTTTCATCTTCAGATAATGCTGCGAATTCCTGCAAACAAGTACTTAATATCTTTGTGTAACTGCTCTCAGGCAGTGGGATAACAGGGCTACCTTTATTTAGAACTCAGCTTCTGCTAGGGATGCTGTTCAAAGTATACTGGCAATGACAGTGGAATAAGTTACGAGCTGAGAGCGATGGGAGAGTGGAAAGTCGAGCTTCAGCAACTCTTCTGTGTCCCACAGACACACACTGTGTGGCTGAATTGTATCTGAGGCACATTTACAGTGCAGAAAGCATTTCTCAGATGCATGTTGCTTTTATGGGATCTTCCTCCACAGCCTGAAGCTGGAAGCCTCTCTATTTCTAATTGACATGATCTGGAAAAAATAAACTCCCAGTGCTCAGGCAGTGAACTGCTTGGGTCACATGCTAACAGTCTGCTTTGTGCTGTGCTTGGTTTTTAGGAGCAGATGCTAGGTATAATGAAACTCTTAAGAGATGGTTATTACCATAGCGACTTGGGCATTTGCGAAATTATTAAGGTAAGTAAAGATAAAGGCCAAGATTAAGGGCAGGAATTCAAATTTCTAGCATGTCTATGCAGTGTGTTACAAAATGGAATAGGTCTCTCTTCGGTTTGGAGGTTGTTTGTTTTTCCACTTGTAGAGAGGGACTTCCTGCCCAGATGCTCCCATATATTCCCATAGACATGGCCTGAGCTACATGTAACCCTTTACCTTCCCAGAGCTGCATCATGAGCAGGGAGAGCAGCAAGACAGGCAGGGCAGTGCTCTCACCAGCAAGGGTTTAGTCCTACCAGACTGAAGCAAGGCGAGCAGAGCAGGTCTGGTGACACTGATCAGGGTCATTCACAGAGAGGTGATCACCAACCAGATAATCCCACAGTGACAAGGCAGGCTGAGGTTGAGCTGAGAAATTGATCTATGGGTCAGATGAAACAATACAAAGCTGGGCACAGGCACCCTTGATCCTGAAGCAGCTCCTGTGTAGGAGGGTGGGGGGCATGTGTGTTGAGGCCCCAGATGAGACTTCCCATAACTTCTCACATCACTCCTGCTAGCTTTGCTGTTTTTGCAGCACTCTGATCCAAAGTTGCATAGCCATGCTGTATCAGAACTGACCCTGAGCACTAGCAGTCAAACCCCTGGGGAGGCAGGGGAAAGCTTGCAGAAGGTGTTGGTGTGTTCAGAGCCCACTTGCTATCCAAATGAACTACAGCCCAGTTTTTTTCCCTCAGGAAATACATATATATGAAGCTTCCAGAGAGCAGCTTCATTCTTTTGCAGCTTGCTGGGCCCTTTCAAAATCTCAGCCTTGTCCAGCTCTTTGTGAAACTGTATACAAGGAAATACAGACAGTTGCTGGATGTTGTTATGGTCTAGAAGCCAAGACTTAGTAAATAAGGGGATCTTTTAGGTGACCCTGGGACCCCTGCCTGTCCCACTTAAAGAGTACCATCAGCTTTGACAAATGAATTTCAAGACTTGATTCATGTGGGGGCATCTGTACAGAATCTGAGTAGGGAGGCAAGGTCTGCTCATCAAAGTCATACTATAAAGCTGTGAAAACTGTTCTTGATTTTCAGCAAGCTGATGTTCCTCTGAGAAGTATGAATCTAAAGCAGTTTGCACAGAAGTGCTGCAGAGTTTTCTGTTTGCTGCTTCTTCAGGACTCACCAGTTAAAGCTGTGTGGTACATGGATATGTGGCCTCAGCATTATTTAGAGTACGTGGACCAGCAAGTCATAACATACCATAAAAGAAACAAGCTTCAAATTCTATGGCCCGTGCTGACAGATGGGCAAAATGTCATTGAGAAAGGTGTAGCGTATGATGGAATGTAACAAGGCTTTAATGTCAAGCTTATACTTATATGACCACAAGAAGATGAAATAGCTGTTGTGCAATTTGTTGCTTTTCTTTCTCCTATGAGCAGCCTGCTTTTCATATCTAATTAAATGTTTCTGGCTTGGGATATCGAGAATAAACTATAATCAACAAACACCTATTAAAAAGTGAAAGTGTTTGCCTTGGTGGAGTGCATACATTTTATGTAACTTTGATTGTCACTATCTCTAGACAGCATTTGTGTGGAAAGGAAATCTGTGTTTCTAGCCTACCTCGCCTGTTCTTTGCAGGTGCTTTTCTGGCCTCAGGTTACACCAAGGGAGGTTCAGGTTGGATATTAGGAAAAAATTCTCCAAAAGAGTGGTCAGGCAGTGGCACAGGCTGCCCAGGGAGGTGGTGGAGTCACCAACCCTGGAGGTGTTCAAGGAATGTGTAGATGTGGTACTGAGGGACATGGTTTAGGGGTTAATTATTGATGGCAGGTGGACAGTTGGACTAGATGATCTTAGAGGTCTTTTCCAAACATAATGATTCTATGATTCTATAGTGTCAGGTAACACCGTTATCTCAGCGTCAGACTTCTGCCACCCTGTGGAGGCACTTACCTCCTCACCAGCTGTGGGCTCCCCCTCCGAGCATCTCTGAACTGCACTTTGGCAGGACCCCTAACAGCAGTGGGGCCTCTGCCTTCCCCTGAGCACCACCCAATAGCCAATACACAAACTTGCTTGTTGCCAATGAAAAAGCAGTGAGGATACGGATGACCTGCATGGGAAAAAGGTATCTCCCTAGGGCAAAAAAAGTGCTTAGCTGAGAAAGAAAACAAGGAACAACAACAACAATAACAAAACAAACAAACAAACAAACAAAACAAAACAAAACAAAACAAAACAAAAAACCTGAGCTCAGAGAAGCAATAGACTCTCACAAGACAGGTGTGCGTGGCTAAACAGACACAGACACAAAGGCTCACTCTAATATGCCAAAGGACTTTTCATGTCCACATAAATGCTGCCTACCTCCAGGCTGGTGGGAGGCAAGCCTATATTGAAAAAATTAAATCCAGTATTAGGAAATGTCGGCAAATCAGCAGGTAACAAGACAGAACACATCTGGATTTGCTACTTGTCTCTTGTGATACCCCGACACTGGAAACTGGTAAAGGACTCTTCATCTGGAGGAGGAGTGACGTGGGGAGAGGCAAGTGGGAGAGGAAGTGGGCTGAAGTTGGGTGTGCACTGCCTTTATTCCAAGAGCAAGGCTGGCAGATGGAAGGGAAGCCTTCAAGAGGTGGCTGTCCATGCCTCTGGGCTGCACTCCTTGCCAAAGGACATTGTGGCCATACAGATGTCACTGGGATCAAGGAGCCTCTTCAGGTGTCTGGGGGGGATGATGTCCACTGAGGCGATGAACCAGACACGAGCAGCTGGCAGTACACAATGAGGAAGTGCTGCAAATGCCCAATTCTGATTTGATTCTCCCCCTGCTTGTGGATGCTGTTCTGGTTAACCTGGATTTTCACCTGATCCATAAACAACATGGTAGGGTTTCTCATGGGGGTCAGTACAGGAGGGCAAGGAGCCTCACACTCAACCTCCCTGATTCGCGCTGTCTCCATGCAGGTTGGAAGCAAGACACGGGGGAGACGCAGCTTGATTCTGAGCCGCTTGGGCTGCTTTTTATGCTCGGAGGGATTTGATGAAAGAGAAGAAGGCTTGCCGTAACATCAGGCTTGGACTGTTTTGGCCGCACCGTACCAGAGCGGACAAGAGGAGCTGCAGGCAGACGTAGCCCGTCGCCTCCGGAAAAACGACCTCCACACGGCGGCGCTACAGACGGACACAGAACAGCCCGCCAACCCAACCCGCCCCGCCCCTCAGGTACCGCCCCGCGGAACTCTGTCCTTGGTACGCTGAGCACAAGGGGTCGGGCAGATCATTGCACCTGGGCATCCCGCGAAGTAAGCGGGTCACCCGGGGACGACCTGTACCCGCACAAAAATTCCTCTCACATCAGTAGTGAGGACTCGGGCGTCACCCCGAGTCGTTATTTTCCTTACTCATAAGTTTAAGGCATGACCTACGCTCTTCAACCTTGTCAGGAGGGCCCTACGCTTGACCTCGTTAGGTCAGGGCGAGCAGCGCTCTCAGCTCCTTTAAGATCCACCAGCTGCAGCCTCACTCCCCCCGCCCTTCCGCCCCCTTCTATCGCTGTTCTGAGCCGCTGTGGGCCGGAACGCGCCGGTGCCGGTATGAAAATGAGAGCCTGAGCGCCGCGCGGGGTTGTGGGAGCGTCGGGCTCGCGCGCGTCCTCACCCACCCTCTACGCGCTCGGGTGGGGCGGGGGCGGTAACTGCTCGTCTTCAGAGCAGCGGAAGCGCTGTGATGTCACGTCCGCGGTTCGTTGGCTGCGTCTCATCGCTGGGCCCCGCGACAAGATGGCGGACCTGTCGTTAGACGAGCTCATACGGAAGCGCGGTGTGACGGTGAAGGGGAGGTGAGCGGCCGGCGGGCGGCGCCCCGGGCCCGGCGGCTTCAATGGGTTCTTCTCTTCTCCCTTCGGGCCGTCCCGCTCCGGAGGCCGCGGGCAGTAGCCCGCCTCGGCGCGACCCGGCCCTGCCCCGCGCTTCGCCTTCCCATTGGCTTAGGCGTCGCTGTGCGGGGCGGCGGCGGCCGTCGCTCAGGACCGGGCCGGGCCCGATCCCACCTCAGCCGGGTCCGTTCAGCAGCACGGTGGGTGGGGCGGTGTGAGGGGTGCCGCCGGAGTTGTGCCCATTGGGATCAGCACGGAGAAGGCCTCAGGCTGCGGTGGCTCTGCCGAGGTTGCTGACTGCCCCTCGGCCCTGTGAGACTTGGCCAGCAGTTCCCCTGCCTCATTGCTTCAGTGCTTGTGTAGATGTAGGGAGCGTTACGTATGGCTCCGTACTCTTTTGTATGGCAGATGTCCTCCCTGTAGCCCAGATCGTTTAGAGCAGCTATTGCAGTTCTTACCTGCTCATGTCATAGCTTTCCATCCTGCTGTGGACTGTAGTCTGTTGATGCTTCTGATTGCCCCCCATCTGTGTTAGTTCTGATTTTGTTTTGTTTATTTAATGATCACTGAGGAACGACCATTTATTTAACAGGTCTGGGTTTACATGTCTGCAGTAGTATTTTGAAAGTCTTATGGTATAAAGTGTCTTTAATCGTGCTGTAAACAAGGCCTTAGCTTTGCACATTCATTCATGTTATCCTCCATGTTTGGAACAGTGTTCAGCTGCTTAATATGCAGAACACCGCCTTTCTTCTTTTTCACATCCTCCTTCACTTTCATTTCTTGAAGGAAATTTCTCTGCTTTTTATCTGTGGAACAGAAATCCCTCAGCAGCACTGTGAGAACTTTTGTACCTTGCATTTCACTTGTTTTACATGTTCAGCTTAACTCATTAGATTTCTGAGGCAGCCAGGTTGCCTTTGGAAGGATAGGCAAGCAGAGCAGACTTGTATAATTGTATTACGTTCTCTTTAGTAGTCTACACAAAATGATAACTCAAAAATGTTCAGCTATAAAATATGCTAGTCCGTAAAACGTTGTATGATGCAATAAGTAAGCCAGAGCTTGTAGTATTTGAAAGGGATGTTTGAAATACCATTGTGTTTCAGGTGCAGTGGCACAAAATGGGTACAAATCCCAGAACGGTTTGTGCTGTTCCAGGGTAAGCAATTCTCCACAGAGAAGAGTTGCTTGTTAGAATAAACAAAGCATTCAGAGAAGGTATAAGCTTCAGTACAGAGTTTCCTAACTGATTTCATCAGCACACATCATTAACAGTCTAACTAATTCTGGCTTAAATGCTGATACATGGATTTCTGGTTTTGCTTTGACCTTTATGCTTATGAAAAAGAACCATTCATCAAGCTTTGTGTGGCACTCTAACAAAATACTTTCAACTTTGCTGAATTAATGCTTCTTAAAATAGCAAGGGAAGTACTGCTTAGTGGCTGTTAGCTTCGTGGGTATTTATCTTTTCATATTCTTCTGGAGATATTTTAATAAACAGTCTTAGTAATGCTCCTGTCTTGTTTATCTAGTGAGCTCTGGCTTTATGAAAGAGCAGCCGTAGAATTCTTAGCAAGGTAATACTGTGGCACTTCAGGTCTGGCTTTCCAGTTCTGGATGTAGCATATCTCTGAGTAGAGACATGGCAGTGGATGTACAGTCGTTCCTATCTTTTCCACACATCTCTCCACTGTTAATATGTGATGGTAAATAATGCTAAGCTTTACTTAGCTGAGTAAACACCACAGTTCTGTGATTCTATATGAAAAACTGTATCATCATTTGAATATGTGGCATTAGTCTTTTAGATATTAAATAAATTCCAGGTAATTAATTTTAGGCTAAAGTACTGTGTGATGTGTTTCAGAAAGCAGATAAGCACTATAGCACCATATCTTACTTTGAATTTTTAGAAAAGCTGACCTCAAGAATATTTTTCAATTTCTTGCAACTTTGTCATCTGCTCACAAGAAAGAAACTTAATGAAAAGAAACAATCCTAAAACTTAACAAGGTGTTGAAAAGAGGACCTGCATTAATGAGATAATGTCCTTCCCTCTAGGAGGAGTTTGGGTAAAGTAAATCAAACCTGTAACAGGAAGCTAGTTCCTGCTTCACTACGTAATGGGCTGCTGCTTAGTAATACTCGTGTAAAAACACTGTTCTTCCTGTGGACTGTTACATTCTGTGCTCAGTTTTGTGGTGAAAATGGTATACTTAAAAAGCATAGGTAGCAGTTCTGTCAGTAGATGAAGAGAGTGGCAGCAGTGTTGAAGGGTGGTTTGCTTGGTATACGTTCTTGCTAACAATGAAACAGTTTTGGAACACTTTGAGCTGATGTTGGTACTTCTGCTTGTGCACGCTAAAATCCAAGCCTCCTACCGCCCCAGCAATCTGAGTTTGCTGCCCAGAAATCTTGAAATCAAACATACTTCCATGTTTTCTTTGTATTAAGGCATATTGTTGTATTACAAGAGATGTTTAGCAGAGCTGCTCACTCCTAATACTAGAAAATCTATTTCTGTTCCTCCTTGTCTTCATATGGTTTCCCAAGGTGCCCAAGTTTTTGATGAATTTTGTTTAAATGTAGTGTGTTTTTAGCGTGTGTGTAGTCAGGCCCTTAAGTTTGTAAATGTGAGCTTAAGGAATTTGGAAGACAGTTCCTCAGCTATTTACATGCAGAGCAAAATCTAGCATGAAACAGCTTAGGAGCTGTACTGCTGTGTTTGGGCGTCAGACCTGGTTGGAACTCTGTGCAGTAATAATGAGCTTTTGTTAGCGGTAGCACAAATACTTCTGTGGATATTGTATCACATCTTACAATGTCTGAAACCTTTTTGTTTGTTTGTTTTCAGGCTTAACACAAGGCCAGTATTTGGAGGTATTAGATCTCGCATTGGGATCCAGCAGAATATTTTAAGTAGATCATCACCAGCTGTCAACTTCCAGCGGACGTTTGATGCTCGACAGAAGATTGGCCTCACTGATGCCCGACACAAACTGGGAGTTAAAGACGCTCGTGAAAAACTGATTCAAAGGGACGCTCGGTTCAAAATAAAAGGGAAGGTGCAGGATGCTCGGGAGATGTTGAATTCCCGTAAGCAGCAAAGTGTTGCTGCTGAAAAGGTGACCAAAGTGGTAGACGCCAGAGAGAAGATCAGTTT
This sequence comes from Gallus gallus, assembly GCF_016699485.2. Classification (NCBI taxonomy): domain Eukaryota; kingdom Metazoa; phylum Chordata; class Aves; order Galliformes; family Phasianidae; genus Gallus; species Gallus gallus. Next base: position 49,225,498 of record NC_052532.1, read on the forward strand.
AAAAAGGAACACTCCAGCTGCTATCAGCCCAACTATGGGGACAGTAAATCCAGCTGTGAAAATCACCAAGACTATCCAAGTAGGTCATGCAAGCCATCTCTGAGCTCCTCAGTCATTCTACAGCAGTCCACTGAAAATAATCACATTTATGTGAACGTGTTCCCTTGTTTGCAACAGAAGTGACGATGGTACAGTTCAACCCAGTCTGTAGAGCAGGATTCAGAGTCTTTTTGGTGTCCTTCTGGCTGCTTAGGGTTTTTTGAAGAATACAAGATCTCACTTGAATTTTTTGGCCCAATAGAAAGGATTGCTCTTTTCAGCATTAAAGTAGTTATTTTAGACCATTATCTCTGTCCCCCCGTGTCAAATCCAATGAAATGTGCATTTTTTTGTCATACTGCTGGTCTTTGCAAGGGTCTGATGTGGTAGATTGCCCTGTCTAGACAGCTAATTTATCTCAGTGGTGAGATAACAGTTTAGAATATACAACCATGTTTATATCTTGAAGCAGCTTGAAAACTGTGTGTGCCTTTCTACCCTTTCTGTTTCCACTCACGCACCTATCAGGAAAGTCCTGGCTTCCAGGGAGTTCCTTGATTACGTGATGCAGTCCTACTGAGGCTTGGGTTTTATTCCAGCTGCAGTATAACCATTTGGTCACCGTGATCTGCTGGTTTCCTTTGACTGATTTCTAAGTTCTGTGCTATGTGTGCAGTAACTTGATTCTTACTTGATTTCTCAGGCTGACATCTGTTAAACTGTGTGTGTTACATACAGTGAGCAGAGGCAGAAGGGAATTTTCCAGAATATTAGGATTGCTGTTGGAGGAGTGGCTGTGTTCCTCACCTCTTCAAACATGTTACGAGGATGTATCTCTAGTTCCTAGTCCACCTCTTCTTTTCCCTTCTCTTGAAGATCAACAGTGTGCTCTGCACGTACCAGAACATCTCTGTCCTCATCAGTTTGAAAGCCCTGATGATTTTTTTTTTGCTCTGCACAAAGCTACCCACTGCCTCTTCTGATTTACAGCCAAGGTGGGAGCAAAAGGCTGGCCAAAGGAGAGAGAACACCTGTGGCAGTAGGAAGGGCTAATCACGGACCGATAGAGCAGTCTGTTCAGTAGCCACAAATTAGCAGGGTAATTAATACTTGTACTGTCCAGATCACTTCTGTTTGGAGTTGAATGTTGTTAGAAAGTATCTAGGTGTTAAAATAGTTTCTGGAGAGTTGCTTCTGCAGCAACTTGCTCTGGCCTGACTGAGCTGCTGCTTTTTTTCTTGGTTGTTTGTTTAAATCACGTGGTTTGACCTGTGGTGCTTATTACCCTATTGCTATAAAATGCTGTAGAGTGCCATGATGATTAAGGCTGTAGACAAAACTGTGCACGTAAACAGTTATCTTAGAGGTTTTTTTTAAAAAGATCTGCATTGAAATTGCAAAAGGCTGGTGGCCTTCCTCCCGTTCCCAAATGTGGGAGCAGAATCAAACTGAAGTGGCTGAATCCAAGATGCAATCTGTAATTTTTACTGCTTGTACAGAGTATTCTTGTAGGACGTTATTCCCTGTAATTGGTAGCTTCCAACGTTTTCAAAAACAGAGGGCATTTTTGAGGTAACTGCAGGTTGATTTCAGTTGCTGATGAGTGCAGCTGTGTTCCCTGACTACTTCTGTTGCAATTTCCCTGTTTTCACGGAGAAGCAGATGAGACAGCCAAAGGATCAGGTACACGATCTCATGCATCATTTTATTTCAGTACAGCTTACTTCAGTTCTAGTGTAAGCGGCAGTATGTGCTTCTCCTTTGAAATGGATCTGAACAACTAAGTTATGTTGCATCCCAACTTGATGAACTTAATGGAAATAGATACCTTTTCCTTCTCTGTAGCATCGTAGAAATGTTGCTTATTGATTTACCCTCCTCCTGGTTTTGTATTTACAGCAATAAAATTTAATCAGTGCTGTCAGAGCTGGAAATAAATCCTCTTCCGATTTAACTTAGACTAAAATGCAAGTAATTTGAATGAAAAGTTATCTACATGGCTGTGGAGTTTTATTTCTTCAAGTGCAGACATCTCATATTTAACATATTGCAGCAGGCATTTTGCAGTATTACGTAACATCTACAACATGTTTGAAGAACAGGAAGGTGAATCTCGTTTAAGTGATATCAGGTTATCAGTGACAGCTTCAGTGTCCTGAAATGAAAATTTGGTGGACTACAGTGTTTAACAGTTTGGCTTTTTCTCTCTAATTGTAGCAGAAGGCTCCCGTTGTTCCTGGACACCCTCATCCAGCAGGAATGAGGATCAATGTGGTGAACAACCATACACATAAACAGGTATGTGCTCTCTCTGTGCTGTTTTTAACCTTTTATTTTTGGGAGTAGAGTTGAATAGAGAGGGCGGGAAGGTATCCATAAACGTTGGCAGATAAGGTAGGAAAGAAATGAGAGTTTGGACGTTCTCTTGACAGCTTGACTGTTGTAGGCTGAAAACCTGATGGTGAGTGATCTTAATTGTTTTTTTGACGAGCTGTCTGTGTTGTCATATCAAGCAGACTGTGTGTGAGGAAAACCCTAGAATTTGTGCTGTTTCTCCTGAGATCAGTTTTGAAGGACTTTGCCACGGCCCTCAAACATTCAGCTGCCTTGGGTTCTTTCAAGGGAATTATATTAATATTGCATATTTTGTGTATGTGCATTCATAAACAATGATATATTGACAAGTTGACGTTGGCAGTATCATGTCATTACTTACTTTTTGCCTCAATAAGGGTAACTTTATCTGTTTATCTCTGCACTGACCTGCTGCCATGACTGATCCCAGAGGCTGTCACTGTCTTCGCTATTTGGACCTCGTTACAATAAGCCTTGAGCGTATTTCACTTTGTCTCTAATTCAAGTATATAGTCCATATGGCCAGCGTTTTTCCCAGTTTTCTGCATAACTCTCCTATGTTCTATCACTTTGTTTTTCTTCATAGCACTTCTGTGGTTATAACTACTTTCCTGTTTGTAAACCGGAATCTTGCTGACTATGAAACCTGCTTATTTTTCAAGTTATCATTGCTAATCCCTCAATTTTTTCTTCACTGTTCTACTGAACTAATGAAAAACTCTTTTAAGCTGTAACTTTAAGTGTTCTGGGCAGTGCCATATATGTCTAGACCTTTTTCTTAGACTTTTCTTAGAAACATTATTGTTCAGAGTATACCAAAAAATATTTATGTAGGTGTTAGACTCAGTATTTTAAGACAGGGCTGTGGGCATTAAGTAGAAGTGGGAAGTGAATTACTCTTTCAGTAAACCTCATAGTACAGTGTTTCTAGTGCCAGACAGGCGTGTGCTGTGCCGAGGAAAGCATACTGTTCAAAAGGAATGTTCAGTTCAGGCATATTCAGCAAGCACCTGCTTAAACAAAATTAAAAAATCAAACACAAAAGCTTTAACTCTAGAGCTAGCAAAGAGTTAAAATGTAAGATGTTAAGGCTTTATTCTAGCAGTGTGGTTTCATGAGTGCTGAAAAGGTTAGAATTAGAGAACTCTGTGTGGCTTCAATACACCTGGGGAAACAACATTTCTAGGAAGGAAGTTTGATAGTAATTAAACTGACGTTACGAAATGGACTTGTATGCTTTCGGTTCTGTGCTGTAGTTGTGAGGACAGAAGTGAAGCAAAGTCATCATGGAATTCTAAACATGCAAACATTGTGTTTGCAACCCTAACCACAAATAGAAGTTGGGTGTTGATAGAGAGCAGCCCAGTGGAGAAGGACTTGGGGGTACTGGTGGATGAAGAGCTCAAAATTAGCCACCAGTGTGTGCTTGTTGCCCAGACAGCCAACTGTATCCTAGGCTGCATCAAAAGAAATGTGAGCAGCAGGTCAAGGGAGGTGATTGACCTACTCTAATCCATTCATGAGATACCCCACCTGGAGCACTGCATTCAGCTCTGGGACCTGCTGCGTAAGAATGACATGGACCTGCTGGACCTGGTCTAGAGGGGGACCGTAAGGACAATCAGAGGACTGGAGCACCTCTCCTATGAAGACAGGCTAGGAAAGTTGAGGTGGTTCAGCCTGGAGAACAGAAGGCTCTAGGGAGACCTTGTTGCAGCCTTTCAGTATTTAAGGGGATCCTATAGGAAAAACGGGGAGGGACTCTTTTGAGGAGTTTAGTGTTAGGACAAGGTATAACAAACAGTTCTAAGGTAAAAGGGTGTAAATACAGGATAGATATAAGGAAGAAATTCTTTTTGGTGAGAGCACGATGAGAGTGGCGAGGCACTGGAACAGACTGCCCAGAGAATTTGTTGGTGCCTCATCCTTGGAAGCGTGCAAGGCCAAGGTGGATGGGGCTTTGATCAACCTGATCCAGTGGGACATGTTCTTAACCATGGCAGGGGTTGAAACTAACTAGATGGTCTTTAAGATCCTTTCTGACCAAAAACCATTCTGTGTTGATTTCTTCATGTTACCACAAGTCTTTTGAAGATGATGAAGGCAGTAGAAAATTGCTTATTTTGGAAATGATGTCTAAAGTAAATCTGCCTGCTTGTGAACTGTTACGTTGCTTCTTTTCAGGGTCTGTATGACGTGGAAGATGATGATGAAAGTGTCTCTCCCCTTCCTAGCAAACAGATGAAGATCACCACCACAAACAGTTTCCTTCACAATGTGGTAAGGGATGATCTGAACAGTCCCCACTGTGCCATACTCATACTGAGTAGATGGACAGGCTGCAGTTTTACAGGGTTTATGCTCTTTTGAAGTATGTAAACAATGCTTCACCCTGAGATGTTTATTCTGTGCCCCGCCTTTCTCTTTGTGCCAACACTTCCAGTGCTATTTTGGGAACAGATTCCCTTTTAGGCTAACTGTGATTTTATAGGCCTTTTGCAGCCAGAATGTGTGCTCTGTCCCTTGCTGCTAGGCTCCTGCATGGTAGCTTTTGTCTTTCTTGTTGGGAAAGTGCAGTGTACCTGCTTCGTAATTGTTTGACAAGGCAAGCAAGGGATGCTTTCTACTGCTTCTATAGGCTGGACACCAGAGCAGGAAATCACTTGCCATGCAAAATCACAGTTGGCAGCCTGATGTTTCTGAAGAATTACTGCTGTTTGCACTAGGGTAGCTCCATTTTTCTTGTGTGTAAATGAATGGTCTTTGTGTACATTTTGTTAAATACTTGAGAATTATTGGACACCTTTGAAAAAAAGTTGTTTTTTGAATTTGAACTGCACTGGTAATGTTGATTTAAAGAGCATATGAAATTTAAGCATGGTGTAAAAAGTGTTCTTTTGCAAGGGAAGTGCTGTTTTGAAGTAAACATGCTTAAAAAAAACCTCTCAACTTCAAGACAAAATTCAACTATACTCTTCAACACTGCAGTGGTTTTGAAACTGTGGAGGACATGGAGTTCTTAATGCTATCCTGTTGGTGGTGCTTGAAAAAGAGGGCCTACTTTTGCAGCCTACAGCTCTCATGGTTATTTTGTTCTCTTCTCTCATAGGCTGGGCTGAGTGGCAATAAGTTCTCTCTGTCCAAGACTGTTCCCCTGACTAAAGTGGTCCAGAATGATACGTACACAGCTCCTCCTGCACCTCCTTCCCCAATGAGGACAAAGGCCTTGACAAACATGTCCCGAACCTTGGTGACAAAGGAGGAGCCTCCAAAAGAGCCAGCACCTGTTGAGGTGAGCTCAGGGAAGTTGGACATGCTTGTTAACAGAAGCCTCTGAAACATCTGAAGTTTGCTGTTTGTTGGTTTTCTGAGTATTTTGCTTCTGCCAGGCTCCCACTGCTAACTCTGGGGCTACAAGCTGATAGCTACAACCTGTCCCCCAAGAATTAAAAACTTGTCTGAACATCTTCTTCTCTGATGCTTGAGAGACTGGGAATTCTCAGACAGTGTATCGTACTTCATTCTTCTGTCTAGCATGGGAGTACGTGGCATGAGAGGAAACAGGGAAGATGCTACAGGAAGATAGCAGCTGTTATTTGGACACCCTTTGGTGAATTCCGTGTACCTAGGAATAATGCTTTAGCACTATTAGTATATCTATCTTCTGCTGTTAGCAAAGATCAAGATTCTTCCAGACATAGCTTCTTGCTGTCTGCGCCAGAACTTCTCAGGTACTTTGTAGACAACCTGCCTGGAATTGCTTTGCCAGACTTCCTGGTGCTGGGTACAGGTGTTCTCAGACAGGTTGAGTTCAACAAGCTCTCTAGAGGCCATACTTGAGGTTTGCTGGCTGGTTCAGAGTGTAGCCTAGCTATGCTCTTAAAATGAGGGACAGTCTGGCATAACTCGTGTATATAGGAAGATTAACTTAGCGTTACACTTGGAAATGGGACAGAAAAATTACTTCAGAAACAAGTTAGCACGAAAAAGAAGCTCTCTTTCATTCTCAGATGATCTGGGCTTTTCCGAGCATCAATATTTCCCATTACTGGCTACAGTTTTCTCCTTTATGTATGTATACCGATTTTCGTAGGCATCCCTGTAGTGATTTTCATCTGCTGTGATGTCTGATTGCTGCATTTCTGACTTGTGTTTATCGTGTTGGCAGCTGGCCTTCAGTCCTTTGGAAGGTACAAAGATGACTGTAAACAATCTGCATCCTCGAGTCACTGAGGAAGACATTGTTGTGAGTATTGCTTACTGCGTTAAATCACTTTATGGTTAATGCAGTGAGGAAAGATATGATGTGACTTTGCTTTACTTGTAAAAGCAGGCAGTTTCCTGCTCTGGGGGTGGGGTAGGCTGGGTTTTTCACTTATTTAAAAAAAAAAAAAACTGGACTCAAGAAGGTGGTAGAAAAGGCCATTCCTAGGGTGTACTGACGTACCTGATATCACTTAAACTTCATGCCTGCTGATGTTTAGTGTTTTCCTTGAACTTATACATGGGTGCAAATTACCTAGGTGCTTCTGTTCTCAGCAGGCAGAGAACAAACGTGGTGTTTGTGTGCCCAAGTACAGAGCCTTAAACATTTTGGCTTGTGTTGGTGGCATTATGGAGGTTTGTCCGACCTGTATTACTAATGCCCAGTACTTAGCCCTAGCAACCACACAAAGACAAGTTCCAATGGTCAGATTCTGCCATGTGTTTACTGAGGAGGAGTGGGAATGTAATTGGGAAACTGAGCCTTTCTCACCTATTGTTCCAGTGGTGCTTCTTTTGTGACCACAGTCATGACTAACCCTCTGCCCCCAGGAGTTGTTCTGTGTGTGCGGTGCTCTGAAGCGAGCCCGGCTGGTGCACCCAGGAGTGGCTGAGGTAGTCTTTGTGAAGAAAGAAGATGCAATCACAGCATATAAGAAATACAACAACAGATGCTTAGATGGTAAGTTTGAGCAGGGTTACACTGAAGATGGGTAAATGAACAAAAAATGTTTTCTACTTCAGGAGAGAGTTTAAAAACATTTCAGCGCTCCTGTGCTGCCAAGAGGAAATGCCAGAAAATTGGTTCAAAAGCTGGACAATATAATGCATGTTGAATATGTGCATAGTTCATTTACGTAACATTCAGAGAAAATCTTTTCCCAAAAAGAGAATGCTTAAAGAGAGGCAGGCTGCCAGCGATTCCGTTGTTTTGACCTCCAGATCAAATTTCTGTTATTTCTAACCCAGTGCCGAGAGCTAGGAGGGAATTAATTGTCTTTAGGAGGGAATTAATGCTTAGAGAGAGCTGCTTGCAAAGTACAAGTAAAACTCGTATCTGCAGAAGTCTTGAGGTGTAGTCAAAGGCATTTTGAATGAGACTTACAAAACAATTGCTGTCAGCTTCTCTGTAAACCTTGAACAATGCACTTCTTGGTCTGGATATATTTGCATTTTGTTACAGACTGAAATTAGCTGTTAATTTCTAGCTGGAAATGGGTGCTGCTTCTTTCTCCAGATGAGTGGCAAGTTATGAATATCAAATGAAGAACAGACAGCTGAGAATAGTAGATTATTGTGCATCTATAAGGGCTTCTCACCAATATGTACTTGTTAATCAATGCAATTCTTCATGTGGCAGTGAGTGTTTCAGTGGCTCATTTGCCACTGTGATTCTGTAAGAAAGGATATCAGCTGTTCCTTCTTGTCGTTCCTCAACATGTGGAATCTGTTGCTTGCACTACTGCATGATGTATGTGGTGTTTTCCAAAACTGGGATCCTAAGATGTGGACTCTGTTTTTGTTTAGGTCAGCCAATGAAATGTAACCTTCATATGAATGGAAATGTCATCACCTCAGACCAGCCTATATTGCTGTAAGTGTCCTTTGGATAGGGGAAAGAAGCAAGTGTATTTTCAGGTTCTGTTCTGAGGAGAATCTAAGGGGATGGTAGAAAAACTGTTGGCAAACTGTCCTCAGAATATTCTCCTTATCTGTGGCTCTTTGTTGAGTGCGATGTTGCACTACATAATGTTCTCAGCACTGGGATTCAAAATGAGCCTGAAATCAGGAAGTTCTTGTGTCTGAAAGTATGTTTAAAACATCAGTTTTTTATAATGTGAAGGGTGAACGCTGAGAACAGCAAATACGGGCATTGTGTTAAATTTTCTTTTCTAATGAGAGGTTAAATGCTGTTTGTATGCGTTTGTTTAATCCTCCAGCCGATTGAGCGATACCCCTTCTGTGAAGAAGGAAGGGGAACCCCGCCGGTCAAGTGCAAGTGCTGCGTCAAATCCCCCAGCTGAGGTGGACCCTGATACCATCTTGAAGGCACTCTTCAAATCCTCAGGGGTCTCTGCATCTGTGCAGCCCACAGAATTCAAAATCAAACTCTGAGAAGGGGCAGTGAGCAGTGGACTGGAAAACTCATTTAAGTTGGGGAATGAGAAAACTGCAGGAGTGCAGATTTTTGCATTTGCCTGCCTTGAAGATCTTTTTGTTTTCTATGATTGCTACCTTACTGTACAGTAGTGTTTCCTTTTGTGTGTGTACTTTCTGTTTTCATAGTTGGAGTTTTCTTCCATGATTTTTTTTTTTCCCCAAGAGAATACCCTCCCCCTTCTGCCAGTAATGATATTACTAAGCATATACCATGTAACTCCCTCCTTTACTCCAAAGCCCCTAGTGGCCATTAAAAGTGCACATAGACTTTGAAGGAAGGGTTGGCAATCTCTTCTCTTCTGACCTACTTTTAACTAAAAGATGCATTCTCTTGATTTTCATCATGCAAGAACAGTGCATAGTTTCTAAGATTTCCACACTGGGTACCAAATTAAGTGTGGTTGCATATGGGAATTGTGCCATCTTGCACCTTGGACTTGAATGCATTTAATTGCATACGGTTTGATTCTGACTGCTGAATATTTTTCTGCTCGGCAGCTGTGATGTTGAGAAAATACATGAAAAACTGAGTTTCCCACTGTGTATATCAGCCCATGGAAGTATCAGGCAGAATGGACATAAGCACAAGCGTGGCACCCATTTTGCACCTGTTGTGCTATGGGAGGGATCCTTCAACTCTGGTAGTACTGAAGGTGGGGGCAAAAAAGGCTCTGGCATTTGTATAATGAATATATTAGCCCTTTAGGGTGAGTGGAGTTGCTTTCTCCTTTCTGGTCTGGAAAACAACCAGGATTGTGTATGGAGCTAGAGTACATCCTGGTGTTTTGTTCCCAGTATACTGTATTGCATCTTCCTGCTAATGCAGGGACATATTTTTTTCTTACCTCCTGACTTAACCGGTCTCCTTTTATGAAGAGAAAGGAGCTGGGGCCTTTTTCCAATACTAACATGTAAGCAGTCTTCACTTGCCTAGGAGAAATCACTTTCTCAAGAGGCATATTATATTTGGGCAATGTTTGGCTGCTGTGCAGGCCTGCAGCTTACATAGGTGGGTTTGGAGGATGATTGCTGTGCTTCCTTGCTGCAAGGAGAGATTCTGGAGGAGAGCAGGTAGTGCCCTGTAAAAGACATTGGAGAGGAGTGTTAAGCATGTTGCGTGCTGAGCAACAAGGACGCTTTGGCCCATGAGCATCCATGATGTGCCACAGGCCACTAGGTGGCACTTCAGTACTTTGTCTGTACAGCATTTTGTCATGGATGTTTGAAGTCCCGGTAGCTCCATTTGTTTGTATTAGTTCAAATTATAAGAGAGAAAAAGAAAGAGCCACTGCCACAGTCTGGTTGGGATTTGAATTTGAGCCTTAGAGCTAGAAGACAGACCTAACCCATTCTGTTCAGGTCTGCTGAACTTCAGTGAACTTTCTGTAATCATTATAGGTCCAGATCCCAATTCTTGGTCAACTCTGTGTTTCTTTTGCTTTCTTATTCTGTATTAACTCTTTGCTCTATCTAGCTGGTGCAAACCATTCCTTATGTCACGCTGTCCCTCTTAGCCATGGAAATAACTGGGGACTTGACAGGACTTGTTTTTTTCAGATTATTCTCTTTGGTTTGGAAATTTAGTAAAACACTAGTATTGGTAGGGTGCTTCATGTGACCAGCAGATGTTTGTAAGGCTGGGGTCTTAAGACAGCTGTTGTTCCCCTTTCTTAGATCACCCACCAAACAATTGTGTTTTAATAAAAATCGGGGGGAGGGGGAGAAATGTTAGGGCTGGAGAAGATTATGTATTATCTGTTTCTGAATAAACATTTGTTATACAGAGATTGGATTCTAAGCCTTTTTAGATGATGTGAAGCAACTGAAAAATCAGTAGGTAAGAGTTCAATATTGAATCAAGTATGCTTTTTAAAAAATATAAAAACTTCAAATCTCTGATCTTGCTCCTGGTTCAGTATTACGTACCATAGGTAGCTGGTAGTGTGAAGGAAGAGCAAGAGTATATGAATAAGAAAACTGACACTTGACTAATTTTGATGATCTGGATTAGCTGATTGTTGTTGATAGGAATGATTTGTCCCCCCGCTTAGCTCTAATTTCTTTGTCACATGAAAGGAATGGCAATTTGTTATTGGCAGTCCAGTGACTTTAAGAAGTAATTAAAAAATATATTACAGCTGTGAAGTCAGAGTATCCACTCCAGATAAAGTGGGGTACTTTCATTATCAGCCAGATAATAAAAAGTTCAGGCTGTGAAAATGTGAAGACTTACACTTACACTTAATTGCATATCTCGTCTCTTCTGAAAGAATGGGGAGACTGAAGCCTATTTTTCATTAATTGATTTATGTCCATTACAAAAGTCAAATAGCAAGAAAATGCACTTCATAACTCACTGTTCAGTCATGCATCATTTGAGTTACCTGTGATAAATTACGGTGATATTAACATACTTCCTTGGAAGAACTTGTGCTCTGTTGTCTAGCTCTGATCTGTGCAGTAAATATTTTCTTTTAATTCTTCAAGTCAGAGATTGTCTAAACACTTCTCTATGATTTATCCTACAGCAATGTCCTGGTGTGCAGTGCTCTCCTGTTCCTACAGTCAGTTAGCTCTTTAAAGTCACCCAAGCCTTCTGGCTCTTTATAGAGTGGCTTGATTCAGGAGGAACTGAGAGAGAAACCTGCAGTTATTTCTAGGCTTTTTCAAACAGTTCACCTTGCAGCTGTCAAACTTCTTCTTGCTGTCCTGGAATTACAATGCTAATCTTGTTCACATTCTGCTGAGCTCACCTACCACCTTCTGACCTAACATCCGTGCACATTTGCCCTTATGCAGCATGGCTTTATATATAGTGTGTTTAATTTATTTTTATTATTTCTAGGCTGTTAAGAGATTGTAAGCTTGTGTGTGAAATACTGACTGCTTGTACTAACACAATATGCTAACAGGAGAGGTAGGTGGTAGGTAATTTGTAATAGTTTTTCTCTATTTCCCTTTGCTTTTCAAGTATGCTGCCTTTTCAAGTGACTTAGAAGTTCGCCTGGTATAGCTCTTGCATTTACCATTTCCTCTGATAACATTCATTAACTTGGATATCTGTTTGAGTCAGCTGTCCATATTATTTCTTACTTTCACTAACCTTTCACCTCGTACATATGTCTTGATTCAAGATCTTTCCAAGTGTGCTCTCTTCCATTCCATCATAAATATAGTTTCTTCAGTAAAGGTTCTTTTATTTTTCCTGATTGACAAAAGTCTTTAAGAATAGTTCTTACTGTTCTCTTTTAGTGTTTTTACGTGTCTTTTTAACGTTTCTTCTTTTATTTGCCTTGCTGGGAATGAGCAAATTTGCTGCTTTGTGCTGCTTTTGAGGTCTTCATTTCAGAACTGCTAAAACTAAATGATTGTGTGTAATAAGCTTCCTGTCAGAGCACATCATAATGCAGAGGCTGTAGGTGTTATTCTTCTATATAAAATAACATTATATTTCCATAGTCCTTCGCCAAGGATTTCTAGAGCAACTTAAGTATAGAAATAGACCTCTATCACCAAACTGTTGGGCAATATAACCCCTCCAGACAGATACTTCTTTTGCCCCGGTTACTGCCTCCTTTTAATCCTTTGTGCCTGGTTCAGTTATTAACCATATCTGAGCCCTATTACCGCAGGGAGAAGGGGAAAGAAAAAAAAGGAAAGTTGAACTAGAACCATTTTCCACAATTGTAGACAGCGTTAAGGAAAACTTCACTTTTCCTCATTTTCCTCATCTACTGGTGCATCGTTTTCTATTATGTGTTGTTTGCTTAGCACAATATTCTTGTATTCCTTCTGCAAGTTTTTTCATGCGCTACTGTTGGTTGCTGTTTCCATTACCATCTTTTGGTGGGCTTTCTCTCTTCGGTGATGCTTGGCAAACGTGTCTCCCTGCACACAGTACTGTTCTCAGTTCAAGGTTCCTGTAAATTGCCTGCCACCTTATGAAGCAAAGTTGGGGTCAACATCTCCCGGCCCAGGTGGGGGTCACAGCTTTCTTCTGGAGATTAGAGTGGGTGTCTGACTTCTTAAAGGCTGCATAGTCTACAGGTGCAAGGAACCTCTTGTCTTAGTTGAGTTGAATGCCTCCTTATATTTGGATTAGGATAGTTGCTACCTTCCTCCTACATTGCCGTTCTCATCCAGTACGTGCATCCCCCTCATCACAGTGACATCTGTCTTCTTACCATCAGAAAACCTTAGCCAGTGGGTTTGTTGTTGATTTTAAATCTCCTGAAACACATTCAAAAAGACAAGTGTTTAGAGAGGAGGCGTTGATTTATTCTGTGCAGGGTGGGAAATCTCCACAAACCAAGCATACACAGCATCTATACCGGCTTTTATTTATAGTCCAAGAAGTTTTCACTATGCTCCTACCTAGGTCACACCTACCTATTATATATTCACAGGATTATGTAAGTAGAAGGTAACATAACATATTTGAATCTTCTGCACTCGTGGGGGTCTTCAGTGGTCTTTGGTTGTTTGGGGAGGTGTCCTCCTCGCCTTAGCCACGTTTGGTCACAAGGACACCTCATTCTTTCTGAGTGGTCACTGTTTTGGACTTGTGCCTCATCTCAAGGATCCTCAAGGTGTCTGTCCTTGTTTCTGATTTATGGCAGTCTTGCATCTTTGAAGAGAAACACTCCATCACAGCAAGGCTGTTTTCCCTAGATAAGCAGGACTAATGGAACTTACAGTGGAGTTTCAACCTTGGATCTATAGCTGAGCCAGAAAAAAACATTTAACAATTAGCTTTGACGGCATCAACTTGGCTTTAGTTTGATACAGGCTTTGAGCTGTGCAGTGATGGTACAGTGCTGAGGGCTCACTGGGTCCTCGATGGGTGCCTTATGGGAAGACAAGTGATGGATTTTCTTCGATACTGCCGAGCTATTTCCCAGTTGCCCTCCCTTGTGCTTGCCAAAAAGGGAATTCAGCCAATGGAGTGCATTCCACGATGGCCTCCGTCTGCACTGGCGGCGCTAGGTGACTAAACCATGCCTCTGGCTGCTGAGAGGGTACGTGCTGAGGCTGAAGAGAGAGATGGGGGCGCTATAGCGAGCGGGAGAGGCTCGGTGCGCTGACGGCGTCTCAACTGCCGCCATTAGCAGCGCCGCAGACTACAGCTCCCGGTAGCCCCCGCGGCCGCCGCTTCCCCCCGCGCTAAGATGGCGGCCGCCGAGCCGCGTGTGGCCGTGACCGCGCCGCCGGGATACACGGGTGAGGGGCGGCGGGGAGGGGGGGATGAGAGGCGCGGCGGCGGCGGCGGTGGGGTGTTTAACCCGTTTGTCGCCCGCAGCGCTGGCGGTGAAGTTCGGGGTGCGGCAGCGCTCGCCGCACTGCCTCTTGGTGAAGGAGCACCGGGTGCGGGAAGGGCCCGGAGACACGCACCCGCCGCAGCGCACCCTCTTCGTCCTTAACGTCCCTCCGTACTGCAGCGCGGTGAGCGGGGTGAGGGGGGAGGGGCTGCGAGGGGTTCGACTGGGAGCCCCCGGCGCGGGGGTTGGTGCGTTGGGAAGGCCGGGAGGGGAATCACTCCCGTTGATCAGTGCCGTTCGTTGTCCCCCTGCGTGCAGGACGCGCTGTCCCGGCTCTTCGCCCGCTGTGGGGCCGTGCAGTCTGTGGACCTCCGTGACAAACCGGGACCGGGAGAGAAGGCAGAAAAACGCACGTCCAAATTCTTCACCAACGGAACGGCAACGGTAAAGCCTGGGGGGGGGTAGTGGTGCTTTAGTGATCAGAATGGGAAGAAATCCCGAGTGTTGAGCGTGGTGGTTGGAGCATGAGATATGGGTAAACCGCATGGGTTGGGTATAGAGTCATAAGTTGGAAGAGCCCCTTAAAACCACCCAGTCCAACTCCCCTGCAGTGAACAGGGACACCTATGGGTAGATCAGGGTGCTCAGAGCCCCTCCAGCCTGACCTTGGGATGCGGAACCACCACCTCTCTGGGCAACCTGTGCCACTGCCTCACCACCCTGCCTGTAAAATGCTTTCTTATACCTAACCTGAATCTCCTCTCTTTTAGTTTGAAACCATTTCTCCTTGTCTTATCCCAACCAACCGTGAGACTAGAGTCTGTCCCCTTCTTTCCTATGTCCCCCTTTAGATACTGAAAGGTTGCTATCGGGTCTCACTAATGTGGTAGAAGGGTTTAAATTTGTTAGGGTTTTTTTGTCATCCTACTGGAACTTGTGATTTGACCTCTGTATGCGTCTCCAACTTCCACAGTATATCTGACCATCCTGGGGGTGTTTTCTTTTAGGGATTTCGAGTTGCATATGTGGTATTCAGGAAACCAGCTGGTGTCCAGGCGGCCAAGGCCCTATCGCAGGAAGGTCCCTTGTTGATATCAACAGAGAGTCACCCTGTGAAAACTGGCATTAGCAGTAAGTAAGCACCGGCTGCATTCCTGTTAACCAGAGCAGGGGAAACATGTCCTCGCTGAATCCTTCCTGACACATTCCAAGTTCTTCACCATTTTGTATTAAGCCTGGGTTGGGGAAATGTCCAGCATTTCATTGTCCTGTTTTTCTTATTGTATTTTAGAATCATAGAATAATTAAGGTTGGAAGAGATCGCTAAGGTCATTGCATCCAACCATCAACCCCTCACCACTGTACCTGCTAAACACATCATCTTGTTGATAGCTTATTCTGTTGGATGTTTTAGGCCCTGGCTGAGTGACCCTGCAAGAAGACAAGGGTCACTTGTTACAGTGGAAGGGCAGTTTTCCCCCACATCTCTTCAATATCATGATTCAGATTCAGAAAGACTGGCTGTGTTTTTTTGTGAAAACTGAAGCCAGGCACCACATGGCTGTCGAGGTGTCAGCACTTCATATGTTACTGTTGGTGGGAACGCAACCTTGAACGTTGCATCTCTTGGGTTTCAGGATATTTGCTTCTCCTTGGAAAGTTGTAAGCTCTTCCCATTACTTAATGCTGTTCTGCTGGAAGTCTGTCATGCATAAGATAAGGTAGTGGGGAGACTGAATGGAAATGGGAACAAAGGGTGTTCTTTCCCACAGCAGTTCTCTCTAGAGCTGCTGGAAGACATTACACCAGAATTTGTTTCTAACAGAGGCTACAACTGACTTCTGCTTTCTCTTTCTCAGAGTGGATCGCCAGATACGCAGATTCAGTAGTGGATCGAGAAGAACTGAAGGCTGAGGTGGATGCCTACATGCAAGACTATGACAAAAAGATAGAAGAGGTGAGGCCAGGCTGGGGAGGGAACCCAGCTAAGCAGTTTGTTTGTGGAGTGAAAGGCAGAGGGAGAGGATCTCTCAGTGCCCAGGTCCTAATGGAAATGGCAGAGGGGAAGCACTGGCTGGCAGGGTTGCTGGTTTGGTTCATCACAGCTGGCCTTCCATCCAGGGCTCCCAGTAGGCATCCACAAATAAAACAGGTTCTGTCTGGCATGCAGTGTTGTGACTTGAGTGCCTGGTCCCGCACCTTCCTTCAAATCTTGTACAGAACCAGGTGCTGTAACTTTGTGTCTGAGTGGGACCTTGGAGGAGCCTTCTGTCAGACTGGCTGGCAGCCCAACTGTACTGAGCTGCCTCACCTTCCTGTCTCTGTAGGAAGAAGCCAAAGCGGCCAAGGAGGAGGGTGTACCAGATGAGGAGGGCTGGGTGAAGGTAACACGGAAGGGCCGCAAGCCTGGCCTGCCCCGGACAGAGGCTGCCAACCTGCGGGTGTTGGAGAGGGAGAAGCGAAAAAAGGCCCGCAAAGAGCTGCTCAACTTCTATGCCTGGCAGCATCGCGAGACCAAGAGAGAGCGTGAGTGTCTGAATCGCCTTCTACCCTTCTCTGTCACACTGTAACCCAAAGAACATCTTTTTCTTTCGGTGGATCTACATCCAGCTGCAGGTGAACAGCTGGCTGGGAGGCTGGGCGAATGGTCTGGCCAGTTCCTGGGTGTCCCTTGCCACCACCTGGCCTAGCAAAGACTGTTGCAATATTCTTTGGGAGAGTGGGCAAGTGGTACCTTTCTAATCCGTTTTGTCAGTCTGCACAGAGGCAGCTACTGAAAGGGAGAACTAGCATGTTCCTTCCCCAAGAGGGAGCTGCAGCTCTGCAAAACAGCCAGATCCTCAGCTCTGCGCTTAAAGGACCTGTTCTGAGCAATGCGTGCTTGCAGCTGTCTGAACTGAGCATCTTCCAATGTGCAGAAGTGAAGCTCCACAGGGAGAGGGAGGTCTGCTGCTCCCCTGTAACCTGTCATCTTTCTTTTTTTTTGTGTGTTTCAGATATTGCCCAGTTGAGGAAAAAATTTGAGGAGGACAAGCAGAGAATTGCACTCATGCGAGCCCAGCGCAAGTTTAGGCCATACTGAGCTGTGCTGTTTCTTCCAATGCCTATGCTGGAGAGGGCAGGAGAGACTCGTGCCATAGGGTTTCAAGGAACTAAGGCAGTTTCATATCCCTGCCATTGGCTCTCATGTGGGAGCATTGGCTTCAGTTGCACTGCTCCTGCTCTCCTGGCCATGCCTGCACTGACATCATCCCAAGGTGTGTGGGCCAAGGGGGCTGAGGCATGTCTTCTCACAGCCTGTATCTCCTGTGCCTTAGCCTGTGCCAGCTAAGGCCCTCATGAAGTTTGGTAAAAGACAGTATTGGCCCAACATAGCCTCTGCAGGGGCAGGGAATGGCCGAAGAATTGTAAATAAACTGGTGCTGTTCCTCAAAGGCAGGAATGCCCCTTTCTCCACTGCTGTACTGTGGGGAACAGCGTCTTCTGTATTGGACTGGGTTGGTGATAAACGACCACTGGCACATAAGCCATGGCTTTTAGGTGTTTATCTGGGGGGCGATGAAGAAGGGGAGAGAGAGCCTTGGATACAAACAACTGAAAAGTTCCCAGACCTGCTGTCACAGAGAGATGAGTGGTTTGGTACAGAGCCCTACCTTTTCTCCTGGTGCTTCCCTCCCAGGCAGCTCCATCTCAGCCAGGTGCTGAGATGCCCCTCCAGCTGTATTTGGATCTCTGCAGCTAGGTGTAGCCTGGGCTGTGGGAACCACTGCCATTCAGCACTGTCACTAGACAAGGCGACAGGAAAGCCTAGCTTTGGAGGGAGAAACCAGACTCTCCAAGGTGTTAACACCTGCCGCCAGCCCACGGGAGGCAGGTAGGATGGCAACATGCACATCCAGTTGTGGGGCAGTGCTTTTGCTGCTGGTCATGTAACTTGCAACTTCATGCTAGTAGCCTGTGATATGAAAGGAGGCACCCCTAGCATGCTACATTTATTTTACTGCCTGCAGCCTCGGTAAGGGAGTGACCATGAGCATAAGGAGGAAATGCTGATAAATTCGATAGAGTTAAGCTAAAGTAGATTCACTGTCCTCTAGAAAATTCATTTAAGTGCAGCTTCCATTGCATGGGATTGCCAGGCCTACTTGCTTCACATGGCTTTTTGCCTCTATTTAACTAGGAGGCAGATGGATACTTAAGATGAAATATCCAAAGCAGGATGCACGCAAAAATCACTGCCTCATCAGATTGGCACTTGAGCTGCTTGGGTGAGCATCCTGCAAGAAAGGTTCACTCTTCTGTACAGTCAAAGACGACAGTGTTAACGGTGGAAGATCAATCTTTATTTAGAAGGACAGAAATCACCTCTGCCAACTTTTCCATTACTAATAGTTCTCCCAGCTGTTTCAGCTACAGGATTAATGACTCATTTCCCAGCAGTTCATTGAAATGGCCTTCTGTACCCAGGTGAGCTCTCATTTAAGCTGATTATTAAAAAAAGCAGCAGCCCTCACAGTAGAACAGAGAGGTTGAGGCTCTCTGAGCTCAGGCACTCATGGAAATAAGCAGAGAAGCAGAACTCTTTCCTGTTTTTTCAACTGGTTTAGCCCTGGGAGGAGACTTGTCACTTCATGCTGAGAGAGGAGAAAAGAATGAGCTATCCATCTCTTGCAGTGCTACAGCTGGTGGTGCTGCTGCTCCCTGAGGAGCCCCTGCCTGTATTCCTCCTCCATTTCAGGATGCAGAAGTTGGGAGGAAGAAAGGGGAAAGCCACTGTGTGTCTAACCTTGCAGATCTGCATTCACCCCTTCAGCGAGCTCAGCTTAGGAGTAAGTATCATGAAACTGACATTGGATGCGAGGTAGGAATGGTGACAATTCCTCCAGAGCCAGACTTTTACCTACTTCTTGTCCTGGACTGCTGTTGCAGTGACTGCTTAGAGCCTGGCTCTGGTGTTCTGCGCTGTCAGGAAGTTGCTGATGATCCCAGACACCACCTCGGGTTCATTGAGGTGCACAAAATGACTCCCAGGCACCTCTACCAGCTGGATGTCCTAGAGGGAAAAGACAAATAGAAATAGCGCAGGAAAGTGTTCCTTCAGGCAAGCTGTGCTTGCTGTGTGGTACCCACTGGGAAGGAAGCCAGAGGAAACAATGCAAAAATGGTGTCTCAAAGAAAGGTTGGATTTTACATTGCCATAGTTGACTGCAGATACACCAGCCACTGGCAAACCCATCACAGAAAGATGACAGTCCAACAGGGAGGCAGGACAGGGATGGGAGTAACTGGGAAGAGCTATATCTGGAAGGCAGTACTGATTAGGTCTTTGGCTGTAAGGGCAAAGCTTCCTTCCCTTCCATCCCTCCATGTGAGGACTGGGCTGTTTAGGACAAATCCCCTGCTGTGGATGTCCTCTAAGGTAAGGTAATTCCTAGCTGCTTCCAGGTTGGTGCCCAGTGAAGTGGATGGAGATGCAAAGATGGAGATTGTGCTCACCTCTTTGAGGGTATGCTCAAATGCCTCCCGTAAGGATTTCACAAACTGATTTCTGCTCTCTAGCTTGTGTGGTACCAAGAGTCCATCTTGTGCTCTGAAAAGTAAGAGCAAGGCTCAGTAAAGCACATGGTGTGCCTCTTTGTGGCTGTCTCCTGGGCAGAAGCAGTGTCCCCAGGACAGATTGGGATGACAGGCCCAGCTGCTCTGCAGGCTGCCAGTAAGCAGCACAGTTACAGGTTCATGCATGGTAGTCAGAGGAGCAAGGCACAGCTTGGCAAAGCAGCTATTATCTATCAAGCTATCTGTTTAATACTTGGAGTACGGCCTAGTAGTATCACAGGGAGACAGGTTAAATATTATCCACCCAGGACTGGCTCCTTAACTTGTCTCAGTATATAATTCCCTGCCCTTACCCTGTCTTCTGCTCTTGGCTTTATTCCTTTCAGCCAGCTTCTGCATCTCACCTCTGTCCCTTTCCCTCCTCCATACTGCTGCTTGAACGCTATAATCACAGTTCCTGCCCTACTTGGAGCAGGAGGCACCAGGGCTGCTCCCCTGAAGAAACCAGTGTTAGACTCCCTGTAGAATTAAGATTGTGCTGCAGGTACCTAGATGAAGGGATGTCTGAGGCTTAAGGGGATGTGCTCTGTATGGCCAGGAGGACCTGTCCTCACCATGATGTTGCATTTTTCTGCTCTGGACAAATAGGAAAAGTCAAAGAACAATGCTCACATGATTTGAACAGCCTAGAGAAGCCAAAACTTAATCTTATTTCTCAGCTCCTAGCACCTCCTCATTTCCCCTTGACAGCATGGGCCAACATCACCAGAACCTTGCACACCCTGACCTCTAAGGAGACAGCAAAAAACGCAGGAGGACAAACAGCACCCAGATCAGACAGATGGCTGATGGCTTGTGGGGCTCCAGGTAAAGACACTGGCTGCCTCCCCAGCATCTCCTCCCTGCCCTGGGGCTAGGTCAGGCTCCAGAACCAGCTGGAACAGGTGAAGGCTGCAGTGGCTTCACTGTTTGTACAGCACGAGGAGGAGAGGGCAGGTGGGTTACTGCTGAAGGAAGAGGCCACAAGGGAAGTATGCAGGAATGATGATGGAAAGGCTCACGTGTCTGCCAGGATGTTCCCTTTGCTCAAAGCCAAGGGATGAACAGATGGGGAGGAGCCCTTCTAGCCATCGCCCCTTCACACAGGGTGGCAGTGAAGGCTGGTTTTACTTGTGCCTCACTCACAAAATGATGAGAACGCGGTCCTTGATCTTCTGCAGGAGCTTCACACACTGTTCTACCGTGAGGTACTCTCGACTCTGCTGCAGGTGCAAAAACAGAGAGCAACAAAAGTCAGGGACAGCAGCTGAGGATAGAGGGTGTCCTCAAGCCCTGTGCAGGAGAGGCTGAGGCCCCACGGCTGCTGTGCTGAGACAGGACAGGCTGCCAGGCTGCACACAAGAGCGCCTGGCTCTGCAACTGCTCCTTCTATCCAGATGTGTTTCAGGGCTGCCAACAGCACTGCCTGCTGGGTTGCAGCACATATGGGAATGATCTCACAGCAGAGAAAATGCTTTAAAAAGTCCTTTTACTAAAAAGGAGATAATACAATACTCTAGTTTTCATAGCCTGGCAGTAGCACAGGTAGAGGACGCCCTCCTTACACAATAGTGACACAATGCTATCAACATATCAGATGCAAAGACTTTGTTCCACTCCCTCCCCCTTTCCTGTAAGGGTGACCTGACAAAAAAGCTGACCTAAAACATCCATCCATCTGCTGCCTTAAGAGTTACAACAGCAGGAAAATGTGGCCAGGAGGCCCTGGGGCTCAGGAACTGCTAAAAAATTCAGTAACATTTTCCAGTGACTCTAAGCTGAGTCAGTTAATGATCAAGTGCAGGCTCTTTTAAAAGCACCATTTAAAAGAGGTGTGGGAATTAGGGAAGCACTAAGTAAACGGTTGGGTGGAGGGAGGGCCTGGGCTCAGTGAGTGGGCCTCCGCTACCTCTGTTTTCTGTAAGCTCAGGGCTCAGAAGCAGCAGGGGGCAAGTCAGAACAGCAATGCTCACCGTACGGACTCTCATGTCTCTGTTATACACCAGCCCTGCAAGGAAAACAAGAGAAGGTTTTCATGTCTCATAGAAACAGGAGTTGCTCTGCCCCTCGCCTCTGGGGTCTGCCCAAGACTTCTTGAGGTAAGAGGAGTAGGATTAACTCAAATATCTCCTTTTTATTTTTTCTTCCTTTACTCATTCTAGGACTTGAGCTCCAATGTCAGTTGCTGGGAAATGAGAGCTTTGCCTCCAGACTTAATTGATCCCATTCAGGCTATGTAAACTCATAGCTAGGGCACCCTGGACCCTGTGGAAGACAATGGTTGTTGGCGCTGCTCCCTTCCCACACCCGGTGTTGGGCCAGCCCTCAGATGAGCCCTGTCTCCAAGCAGCCCCTTACCAGTGGGTGTCTCAGTTGCTCCTCGCTGCAGCAGGATTGCCCCACCCTCTGCTGTCAGATGTCTGTTTGCTTCTAAGAGCCTGGAGGAGACATGGCAGAGACATTGTGCTGCTGAAAAAAGGAGGAAGCGAAGCGAAAACGGCATGACAAGGTGACAGCAAGCTCTCAGGCTGCTTCAGAGAAGAGCAGGAAGCTGACTGCAGAAGCAAAAAGTCTTGCTGAGATACCAGAAGAGAACTTGAATGGGCAGAACCGTGACAGTTTCCCGTTATGGTTCATGTAGCCATAACTGCCCAAGGTAAAGACGGGCAGCAAATGAAGAGACAGCTGGGAACCCACCTCTGCAATGCTGCTTCAGGGCTACGTGCTTTGGGAGCTTGCTGCTTTGCTTCTAGACTCAGTAATCTATCGATAGCCAGCCGCTTTGATTTCAGCCATGCCTCAGTGTCCTAAAACAAAGAGATGTACAGCACAGGAATAACCTCCCTCTTCTGAGTCACGTTATGCCTTATCAGAGGGTAGAAGAGGGTATTTTACCCGTCAGCATCTCTCAGAGCTAGTACCAGTTATGGACATATTAAAAATGCCCACTTCTCAAGGAAAGAGAACAGCAATACATAAGAGGCAAGATAGGAGCAGAAAACTAAGCACTGTTGTATAGAAATTTTAACTTTTCACCCTCATAATCTCTTTTACCTCCTCCCACTTCACTTTTGAATTGAAGACAACCCTCTAAAAAAACAAGGTAAATCTAGGATCTTTTGCCTCTCTGACCCTGGGCTTCCATCCCACTTCTGTCTACCAAACCCCCAGCACCTGGTACTGATAATGGCAGTCTGGGAATGTAGCTTTATGTCCTGCCAGGAGCAAAAAAAATCTGCCAGCCCTGTGCTCGGGTCACCCAACAAGCTGTTGGCAAGAAAACAGCCTTGGCAAGCAGTTAGCTGCTTGGACAGAGGTTCCAATTCCTTTTGCACATGGGCATGGCATAGACAAGTGAATTTCAGTGCTACAGGACTGCAGGATGCTCCCCAAGGGCCACCCTAAACAGGGTCTTACTTCATGCAACAGGGAGCACATCTGTGCTTGCCAAAGAAGTTTCAAGAATTGCGTGACCTGCCAGGAACTGGGCAAATCAGTGTTTTCTTTGAACAAGCGAGGGGAAGACAAAAACATTTCTTTCTATTTTAAAAAAGGGAAGGACACGTGAAGTCTAACCTCTGGAGCTAGTAGAAAGCCAAGATTTTCCAGCAAGATCAGCTTGTCCACCATCTCAGGATAAATGAAAGCAAACTGAAGAAAGATGAAACATTATGAGACAAAGAGAAAAGCTGCGCATTGAGTGCTGTTTTCATCCTGCCGTACAGAAAAGGGGGTTAGAAAAGGGCCTCTCCTTCCCCAGGATCCAAGACCCATACAGTGTTTCTTCATTCCTCTCCCATTTGTTGTTCCACCTGCAAAAGTCACAAACCCCATGAAGAAAGTATGCTCTACTCACCATTCCTGCCACAGACCCACCTGTAAAGGAAAAGAGGGTGCTCAGTTATGCATGGGACACCCTTTGGTAACAGGAGCACCCATTCCCCAAAGCAGGAACTGTCTTAGAAGCACAGATGCATGCTTGTACCAAGGGACAACGCCCAAGCTACACAGTAAAGCACTCTCAGCAGAGAGAATGCAAGCAGAGACCAGGACTGGTAAGCTGGACTCTGCGTCCTGCCCCATCTCCCCCTCAGGCAGCAAAGGAAGAGTTATCAGTTAAAACACTACGGTGTGCAGGTACTGTGAGCTGTGTCCAGAGAAGCCCTGGGCAAGGAAGGCAAGGCCATAAAGCCTGGGGAGAGCAGGAAGGCCTGCTGCGAATATTCCTGCCTTAGAGCATCGCTCTTTGTTCATTACGGTTCCCTCCTGGGGGCTCAGGAAATGCCCACAGGGACAGTCAGCGCCGTTTGTATTACAGCGTTGTGAAAACAGAAGCATTTTAAGCAAGGATGTAGATTTTTGAATCGCTCAAGCAAGAACGTGGTACTTGACACAATATAATAAATATTCCAACCCAGCTTCTAGCAGCATGCTTTGTAAATTAATTATCTACTCATATTTCCGTGAATCTCACAGCTTACAAGGAAAAGAGCCACTTACCCATACTGTGACCCATCAGGGTGAACCGTCTCCACCGCAATGCTAAATGGCAACAGACAAAAACAGACAGTGATGCATTAGAAACCAGAGCTGTGGCATCTTGCTGCTCCCCCACCAACACAGGCCCCTTCTCCCAAGAGGGCTTCTGCAATGCTTAATTTGCTTCCTAATCCAGAAATGAGGTGGCTAAGTAGGCCCGTTTTAAAGAAAAAGAACATCCACCACCTCATTTCTTTGGTAGTTATCTCACACAGCTCTCACTCTGCACACCAAATTCCCATTTACTGCCAGACATGAAACTGGCAACTAGCAAAGGAGCCTCACTGTGCAGCACCCACTGGAAGGGGGAGGCCTTGACAGAGCACCCTGCTGCAAGGCATGCAGCACGAGCTGCAAGGACACAGCCAGCTCTGCTGCCCTTGGAAACACATCATTATCCCAGATGAAAGCTCTCAGCACCAGGAAGCACATCAGGCTCTTCAGTCCATTTTTATGGAGCTCTGGGAGACTTATAGGAAAATACTGCTTTATCAATGCTGCCGTCTGAAACATACTACATTGAAAGGCATGTTTTACATTTCTGAAACATCGAAAAGCTCCCACAGGCTCCCCTATGATCAGCATACAAATATGTAGTCAGACCAGGAGTTCTTGGAGTCCAATGCACCTTGGCTTCCAGATCTCTCTGCATGGCCCTAAAGCAAGCACCAAGCTGTGAATGGGGAGAACCAGAAGACTCTCCAGTTAAGATCTAACTCTGGTTGGAGGTTGCTGCCTGCTTAGATAAGGTCAGTCTGGGGGAACTACTTCATTGCATTCACCACTCAGCCACTACCGCTGCTTCTCAGTGCAGAAACATTTCCTTCTCAGGGTTTACTGTTTCTTCTCCTCAAAAAACACACAAATCAGTCAAAACCCCATAGAGTTGGTTTAACAAAGCACCAGCTAAGGTTAGCCTGGAGAGAAGCAGAGGGTGCTCCCTCCCAGCAGTTGATGCTGCCAACTTGTTCCAAAGAGCAGGAGTGATACAGCACCCCCTGCACAGTCATCTCCTCAAGGGCCCTTCCAGCTACTCACCTGCTGCCACCCGGCGCACATCGCTCACATAATCCAGGAAATGGTAAGGGGAGCCTGCAGGTCGGTGGGATGACAAGCCATGGCCAGAAAAATCCATCGCCACGTACCGGCAATCTGAAAAGCAGAGAGCGTCAGACACACAGCCCTGCCACGCAATAAGAGCCCTGTCAGGGAGCCAGACCCACCTCTGGGGAGCAGTGGAATGAGCCTGTCAAAAGTGTTGGCGTTGTCCAGCCAGCCGTGCAAGCAGAGCACGGGGTGTCCCTCTGGGGGTCCCCAGGCCTTAGCTGCCACGTGGCCCCAGGGCACAGGGAACTTCACCTCCGAGAACATGCCCAAAATAAAGCACTCTCAAGCGATGTCCCTTGAGAGCCACGTGCTCAGAACACGTCCCAGGGAGCTTGTTAACAGCCTAGAGCTCTGAAAAGAGAAATACAGATCTTTAGTAGCTCACTGGCTTTCTGTAGTCTTAATTAGCAGCTTGCTGATTTACAGCTCCCCATTCAACATCCCTAGCCACTATGCCTGCTTGCCTGTTTGGGGACTCCTCCTCCCAGCACGTACTAGCGGTGCTCCTAGGAAAAGCGGGAGTCTTTTATTCCTGGGAATAAGGATGCTGCCTCCTGTACTAGATTACTGTCGCCTTCTCCTCCTTTAACCTGCTATTTCTCATCTTCCAGAGCGTGGCATCTCCTACAGAGTACGTCACACAGCAGGTCCCCTCTGCCACCCTCCCACATGCCCCCCTGGGCCACGTGAGATGAGCCCACAACCCACCAGGCACCTGCCGGCACACACACCTGTCTCACTGCTGCCAATCCGCCTGTTAATTGCTGAGCTTCATCAACACGTAGAATTGGTTGGGTTGGAAGGGACCTTTAACCCTAGGCTCTCAAGTAAACCCCCTCCAGCACCGACAGGCCTCCAGGGCTCTTTCAGGGCTGCCCTGAACATCCCCCCATTACCCCTAACCCTTCTAGCTCCCGGAGACCCACAGATAGCCTGAATCCCTCCCCCACACCCAGCCCCAACTCACACGCTCTGCTCCTTTCCCAGTCCCTTAAGCTGCCCACCCTACTGCAATAACTACAGCAGGTCCCTCTGTCACATCCAAGAGCAAACTGAAGGACGCTGCCGTCGGGGTCCAGAGGGAACGTGCAGGCCCTACAGGACCTCACCAGCAGCACCTGAGGCCCGCCCCCCGCATCCTCCCTCCCTCCCACCGCTCAGGAGCCCCATTAAGCTCAGCGCGGGGCCACCTCCCCCAGCCCACAGGCTGGTTTCAACACAGCGCCCCAGCCCTCTCCTACCTCTCCGTCCGCTCGCACGGCGCAGCCAGGCCGCAGGACGGAGCCCGGAGGCGACGGGGCGGGCACCGCGGCAGCACCTCCCCGCGGCCCGGCCGCTCTTTCCTTGCGCCTGCCCGGGGCGGCTGCGGCGCTGCCTGGAGGGGCGGGGGCCGCCATTTTGGTGCTCCCTCATAGCTGCCCTGCTGGGGAGCGCCGCTGGTACGTGAGGTGTCTCTCTAAACGCATTCGCTGCCATCAGGTTCATAGCCTGTAACGGGAGTAACGAAGGGTGAAGCTGTACTGATTACTGAAGCTGTAATCCACCTGAGGGGGCCTTGCTGCATCCCCGGCTGCCTCTTGAAGAGATGGTGCTGATGGTGGAAGCGGCTTGTATGGCAGTGTTACGGTGTGAGATGTTGTACGTGTGACCCAAGAGCATCCTAGGGGCATCAAACGAGCTCTGTGCTTCACACCAGTGCTGGATTGTATCCCTTTTTAATGGAGGAAGTATTCTGAGCTCTGACATTTGCTGTAACCACATTGCTCTGGAGATGAGAGCCACTTACCCACACTGCTGACTGCACTGCAGGGCTGAGCTGTGGGCAGGTGAACAGCAGACAGCACTGCGAGTAACTCCTCATCTATGAAACTGAGTGCTCTCAGCCACAGATGATGAGGGGCCTGGAGCACCTCCCATACGAGGAGAGGCTGAGAGCCCTGGGACTGTTATGTCTGGGGAAGGGAAGACCAAGAGGGGATCATGTCAGTGCTTATAAATACACAAAGTGCAGGAGCCAAGTGGATGGGGCCAGGCTCTTTTCAGTTGTGTGCAGCAATAGAACCAGGGGCAGTGGGCACAAATTGGAACACAGGAAGCTCCACACAAACACAAGGAAGAACTTCTTTACCATGAGGGCGATGGAGCACTGGAACAGACTGCCCAGGGTGGCTGTAGAGTCTCACCCTCTGTTCAAGATATTCAAGACCCACCCAGATGTTGTCTTGTCTGTAGGAATCTCCTTTAGCAGGGGGTTGAACTTGTTGACTTCCAGAGGTCCTTTCCAGTCCCAACAATTCTGTGATTCTACATGGTTGTTATTTGCCCAAAAATGGGGTGGTATATAGGCCAAGCTTCAAAAAAGAGAACACGCTACAGTCAATCCCTGATAATCTGTGTGAATGCTGCTTGGTGGTGCCTAGTATTCCCTCCATGGTCAGAGCCTATAATCAGACCCAGCAACAGCTCAGCACTGCATGGCCGTGGGTTCACTGTCCCCCAGGTGGGATGAGGGAGAGAATTGGAAGCAGAATAAAACTCGTGGGTTGAGATAAAAACTGTTTACTAAAGAGAGAAGAGGAACGTGGAAACAAATATACAATGATAACAATATCCACACATGCATATATGTATAGCTGCAATGCAGTCACTCACCACCTGCCAACTGACACCCTGTAACAGCACAACTGCCCGCCAGCCAGAGCCCACCAGCAATGCAAGGTCTCACCTCCTGCTGTTAGACACCCAGCAACCCCCAAGCAGCAGCTGCCCATCAGCCAATTCCCCACAGCTTTACAGACTTCTGCATAATGTCACATGGTATAGAACAACCTTTTGCCAATCTCCTGTCTCTGCCCTTTCCTCTGCTGCTGCACCATAGAGGCCAGGCCCAGCCTGGTCCCAGGCACACTCTCATCACTCAATTTTAATGTTCTTCAGTGGCATGGCTTGGGTATGTGGGTATCGACATGACATACCTTTACAACCACATTCTCTGCCTCGGATACAGTAACTTTCCACAAGGCAGTGACCCAGATGGATTTGCCTCTGCCCTGCCAGTTGTTCTGCTTCTATTGTTGTAACCACCCCCATCAGTTGGTCAGTGCAGAGGTGGAGCACTGGTTACTTTCATTCAGCAATATCTAAAACCAGCTGGATGGCCTTCAAATTGGCTCAATTCACCTTCTGCTTAAGCAGCTTCTGCAACCTGTAGTGTAGGGCTCCATACCGCAACTTTCCACCTCTGATGTTTTTCCAGCTCAAACCCCTTCATATACTGCCAGTATCTCTTTTCCTATTGGAATGTAGCAAAGTTTCGGATCCTCTGTATTCCTGACTCCAGAACGCCAGGGGTTGATATCAAGTCTCCCTTAGGGCTTTCTGTCAGTCTCCAAGTAGGACCATTCTCCCCAGCTTCAGTGTAGAGCATGGTTTTACATCTTGTCCTGCTCGGACTGGCCCAAGGGCTACTTCATGAACTATCCCTCCTGTTTAAACTGTTCAAAGGTTTGTTGCTGTTCAGGGCCCCATGTGAAATTGTTCTTCCAGGTCACTTGATAGAGAGGGTTTACAACCAGACTCTAGTCTGGAATATGCCAAAAAAAAAAAAAAAAAAAAAAAGAAAGCCTAAGAAAGTTTGTTTTCTTTTTGCTCATTGGTGGCCACATAGCAGTTATTTTGTTAATCACATCCATAGGGATCTGATAACGTTCATCTTGCCATTTTATTCCTAAGAGTGAGATCTCCTGTGCAGGTTCCTTGACCTCACTTTGCCTTATGGCAAGACTGGCTCTCAGAAGCACTTGGATTGTTTTCTTCCCTTTTCTCAGAAACTTCTGTGTTGCCCCACACAGTGATGTCGTCAATGTACTGCAGGTGTTCAGGAGCTTTCCCCTTTTCCAGTGCATTCTGGATCAGCCCATGACAAACGTGAGGGCTTTTTCCACCCCTGGGAGAGTCAATTCCAGTTGTACTGGACGCCCCTCCAAGTGCAAGCAAACTGTGGCCTGCACTCTGCCGCCAGAGAGACAGAGAAAAATGCACTGGCATATCATTAGTGGTGTACCACTTGGCTGCCTTTGATTCCAGTTTGTGTTGAAGCATGTCCAGCACAGCAGCACTCAGTGATGGCGTGACTTTATCCAGGCCACAATAGTCCACTGTCAGCCTCCACTCTCCATTGTACTTTCACACTGGCCATATGGGACTGTTAAAGGGTGAGTGGGTTTTGCTGATTACTTGCCCCTCCATCTCCAAGGCAACTATGCCAAAAGTACACTGGTACCCTTTTGCGTCCTTGAAGTACCCTCTCCTGCAGTAATGTATACCAAAGATGCACAGAGCCTTTGAGCCAGTCACAATGGGGTGCTTTTGCCACATATTTCGTTAGGCTCATTCTGGCTTCCAACACAGGGCTTGGGATCCCCTTGTCATTCCGGAAAGACAGATACACCTATGGTTCTGATGCACCAGGCCACTGAATCCGCACAGTCCAGTAAACCCAGTTGTCCATTTCCTCCACTCAGCTGGAGGCAGGGCCCCTCTAGTCCTGGTTATTGTATTCGTCACTCACTTATCATGAATGCAAACTAAAATGCTAATTATCAATGTCAGAAGCAGGGTCAGACCATCTTCTTTGTCTCAAAGACTGCCCACTGGAAAATGGAGCAGCCATTTTCCTGGAATATATATATATTTTTTTCCAATTGCAGTTTCTTGCAGCTCTCATACCTGCACCTCTAGGGTTGCGGTGGATTTTCCATCCCACTTCCTCATGTCCTCTCCATGGTCACATGGGTAAAACCACAAGATAGCTCATGATGTGTACCCACTACATTCCCTCCCTCAAGCAGAGGAATGCTTACTTCTAATAGTTGAGACACTGGTCCATACAGACGGAGAGTAGGACATAATGTCTTTGAATTACTGGCACTCCCAGGATAGTTTCTCGACAGCTGAGACACAGACCCATAGGGAAGAAGAGAAATTGTATTTATATTGTCGAAGTAGGCTGGCCACTTCAGCCACTCTTGGATTTTAATTATCTTTCCAGACCATTGCTGCCAGTGTGCTGGCATATGATGATGGTGTACTCCATACGATTTTCTACCACATAGATCACAGGCACTTGATATCATCTAGATCTTGGAATAACTGCTCATTGTCCAGGTTAATGTTATACATCACTTCCAGCACAGCTGATTCCCTCAGGTACTGCATACCTTTCTCCATGGTGGTCCACATGCCTGGAAAACATACCAGATCTTCCTTAAAGGGATATCTTTCCTTCACAGCTGACATATGTCACCTCCATAGGGTGATGGCTTGTGTCTCTTTTCAAATTGCTTTGTCAGTGCTCCTTTCCCTAGACAGGGATCCCAGCTGCATTAAGTCCAGTCTGCTGGCCCCATTATCCCAGCACTGGAGCAAGCAAGTGACAATATGCTCACCGGGATGACAGCTGAAGCCTTTTCACATATCTTGCAGCTCAATTCAAGTTAGGGTCTGAAGGGTTCTGAGTTCTGACTCGTCCTCCTCCTGTGCTCCTGATGGCTCTGCTTCATCTTCTCCTTCCATCCTCATTTTAGTAGGAGTTTTTGTCCTTAATAAACAAGCCTCAGGCCAGATTTGTGGGGGATATTCATACTTAACCTTAAATAAAACCCGAAACACGTTCAATAGGCGTAGCAGTAGTAACATGCTGGTTTGAACATTCCTGCTCATCTCCCCCATAGCCTGGCTTCCCAAGGAGGCAAAGCAAAGAGTGAAATTATTAATAGTTTCCAAGATATGGTTCCCAAAGTATGAAGGTGACTGCAACATCAAATACAAATACCAGATTAGTTTCCCAAACAGTGTTACAATGTACAGAAAAAATGATAACCTTAATCCAGCCCCTGGAAATGGTAAACAGCGCAACAGGAATCATATACAGCAAGTAATACGGTTCCATGAAAATAGTCTGAAAGATCTCCAAAAGTAGAAAACAGAGCATTTTGACCAGTGGCCATCAAATTACAGTAACACTTGTGACTACTTTAACAGCTCTGGTCAGATCTGTTGTTATCTCAACCCTTTGAGCCCCACGTTGGGTGCCAAGGGACTGCTGTGCTATGACCCGGCAGCAGTTCAGCACCACGCGGCCTCTAGGTGATATTAGGGAGTTGGGATAAAAGCTATTTATGAAGGCAGAAGAGAAAAATGGAAATAAATATGTGATGATAAATATAAATATAAGTAAATAAATGTCTATATCTGCCCACAATGCAATTACTCACTGCCTGCCGTCCAGCTAACAACACAACTGCCCACCAATAAACCCCCCAACAACTGATGCCCAGCAATCCCCAAACAGCAGCTGCCCCCTGGGCAACTCCCCACAGCTTTACAGCCCCCTGTATGATGTTACGTGGTAGGGAATGACCCTGTGCCTAATTCAGGCCACTTGTCCTGGCTCCGTCCCACTCCCTGCTAGTGCATCATAAAGCAGCCCAGCCCAGCCTCAGGTACTCTCCCATCACTCAGCAACTACCAAAACATCGATGCGCCATCAACACTGTTTCAGCAGAAACCAGAACACAGGCTTAAGCATTCACTTTCTGTCAAGGACTCTGGGCAACCAAACGAAGCAAAGTCAAACTGTGCTGTGAGCAGTGACACACCTTGCTGCAACAGCTGGAGAAAGCAGAATGGATGTCTGCTCTTGGGAAATTGTTTTTATTGTTGTAATTGAAAACTCTGTGCAAGGTTCAGCACATCAGTTTCCTCAACTGCACAATACATTTTTCAAACAGCCTGTGAAGCCTGAAAGAAAGCAGCACAGCAGCTCACAGCCTGGTTTTTCCTGCTCATCTCAAAGCGGGCTCTGTACCACAGCAGAAAGGTAACAGCTTGGGGGACCATCACACAGCAGAAATGAGAGTGCCATTCTGCTTGCAGCCTCCTCCCCTGCAGATGATCAGGAATCCGTATAGGCTTGGAAAGTTGAATGCTTTGCTTTTTCTTAGGCCTTCTGCATCAAGGAGGAAGATGAGGAAAGCAGACCACAAGCACTGAGGAACCGTGCAGAGAGAGAGAACACAGTTCTCTCCTACAGTTTCTTTCCTACTACTTCCAGCAATGGATGTCTAATTACAAAGGGAGAAAAGCAAGAAGCAGCTTGGTAGAACAGATATGTAAAATGTACCCAGTAACTGCTGCTGCTGTTAGAGAGAGCAGGGCCTTACTGCCAGTTGCTAAGATTTGAAGGTAAGAAGCTGTGCAAAAGCACTGTAACTCTTAGGCAGCAGCTGCAGGGGGGGCTGCACCCAGGCAGTGTCTGCCAGGCTTGCAGTTCTGTGTACATCTGCTCCTTAGGAAGGGTACCTTGTTTCCAGACCAGGAGTGATGTGGACTCAGGTTTGTGGGACAGCAGGCCAGAGGCAGGAAAATCTGAGCTGGTCCCATTGAGCTGGTCCACAGCCTACATATCTGGACAGAGCTTGTCAAGTAGGTGTAGTTAACAAATTCACTTATCTGGCAGCCCTGACCTCTGCTTAATACCAATTTTCAGGCATAAGCCTTCTCTGGGATAACCCTGAGACTGTGCTGTAAATGCTTACTTTACTGTTACGTGTATCACTATTCACAGGTCTTGGACCTTTTCTCCCATCATCCTGCAGCCAGAAGCCATCCGGCATCAAGCAGTCAGAAGAATCTGGCCTTTTTGCTTTGAGTCACAGAGACAACCTCCGGGCTTTAGGTGGGAAGGATGCCTCTAGTGAATTCTGACTCCTGTGTCTTGCATCCCAACTTACTTCTTGTAGGAGCTCCATCAACAGCAACCCCATGGGAAAGAGAAAATTCCTCACAGAAACTACCAGCAATGGGTGATGTGAAGATGCTTTTCCTGAACAAAGAGCTGCTCCAGAGGGAATCTTCTTTCAGAGCTGGAGCTTAAAGTGGAGGTTTTACAACCCTGGCATGCAACCCTGGACCCAACCTCAGCAGCAGCAGCAGCATGTTATAAGCCAAAGGCAGACTGTTGAGATCTTCTCCAGTTCCCTCATCTCCTCTCTTCTCAAACCCAAGTAATACTGCATAGCCACTCTGAAAGAGCAGCCCAACATCCTGCAAGACTCTGTATTTCCCTGCTGACCCTGCCTGGCAAACCACTCCCTGTGGGCTATGAGGGCCCTACTGAGGATGCATGGCAACATTTGGGTGGCTCACAGAATTTGTTTTGCTGTTATCTACTTCAGAGAAGTGCCACAGGCTACTGAAGTGGAATTGCTGCCAGCTGGGGACCAAGTTAGACTCCACCTGGCAAGGTGCTGGAGTATTGGCTGGGCTGCTGGTAGAAAAGGCTGCTTTTGCCTAAAGAACTGGGAGTTAGTTGGAGAGCTTCCATGCACTTAGCAAAGGATAATTTAACCTCTTTGTCCTTGCAGAGGAGGAGGAAACTTGCAAGTGTGAACACTGAGGCATGTAGAGCTGTTACGCTCTGCCGACTTGGAACTGCATTGATCAGTTTGTACTAGCTGTGGGTCTGGTGAGGAAACTTTAAGTACAGCAGATTGATTGCTCCCAAGGGACAAATTCCCCATAGCTAGTCGGATTCAAGCTCTAAAGTACTGGCATATTGATCTCTTTATGGTGATTTATTAGTAGTAGCCCTGTACCCCAAACTCTCTTGCACAGTTATATGAGAGAAAAAGCACACTATTGCTAGCTTAACTCATTATTTTTCAGAGTACTGCACAACCTCTACATAAAGCCCCACACTGATAGGGCAGCTCACAGTGGGGCTGGAGGAAGCAGAGAGGCACTTAATGATCACAAGGCAGCCCCTGCATCTTCAGTCCATGGATCCCAAATGGGACCTCTGCCCTTTGTCATGCATACTGTTTGGTGTCCCCCTGGCTGAGGAATGCTGCCATCTGCACAAGGTTGCAGGGGTAAGGACCCCATCCCCTAATCTGTCTTGTTCAGGAAGGAGAACAGGACGTTGCAGAAGCAGAGCTCTCAGTGAAAGACTGAACCACAGATCTGCGTGTTGTGGATGTTTTGCCGTGGACATCCTCCTCCCTTGAGCCCCATCCATTAACCGTGCTTGCTTTGGAGACAGTTCCAGGGAGTTCCAGGGGTTCAAATGAGCTGCCCAAATGGGAAGAGTTGAGAAAGGCTATGAACATCCTGCAGCCCAAGATGTTCTGCCACCTCTGGGCCCTGCTTGACTTTTGCTATGTATTTTTCCTTTAGTTTTCCCTAATTTTCTATTTAATTTTGCTGATGTGAATGAGTTTCTGATGCCTGAAGTAGCTGCTGATGTATTAAGCTCAGAAAAAGCTGAGATGTGTTAGGTTGATTTCTCTCCCTTGGCTCCGCCAGAGCCCTCCAGACCCAAAGAAGGCAAGAAAGACAAATACGTGCTGGCTCTTCACCCACCGCAGTCTGGTGATAGTGTAAAGGGAAATCTTTGGCAGTTGAAGTTAATAGCCGAGATATGAGTGGTTGAAAAAGTAGCAAGCATCTGCTCCAGGGATTAACCTGCAGCAGGATTTGGATAGTGGGGACGCTGGAGTGTTAAATCATCCCCACGTGAATTATTGCTGTTCGGCTGGCAGCAGCCCCAGGCACACACCGTGCATCAGCTGCAAGTGGCACACATTTGTATTACTTTATTTGCAACTAATGAAATAGCTAGAAACATTTATTGCATATAAATTATATATGAGCACCCATCATACAAATAAACTCTCTCCCGTCTCAGCTTTCCACTTCCTCTTTAATCAGAAAGTCTTTTATATTTGGGGTTCAGATGCAAGAGTCTCTGCTGGTTCCCATCCCTTGGGCCTGTTCTGGTTAACTTGTGAGGAGAGCTGCTCTCCGGTTCTCTACAAAACCTGTACATGCCATTAGATTAAGCAGCTATTTTGATGTATTTAATGGAGGGGGAAGGGCAGGAGTGTCTATCCTGCTCTTGTCTAGGCTTAACCTTCCTTCACTTTGAAAATCTGGCAGATTCCCCATAAGCTGAGGCAAAATAATAGCAAAAGCCCAAAGTAACCTGACACTTGTAATTACGGGCCTACCAGCTCCTTACTGACCTCAGACAGAATAAGGAAATGGTGCATGTATAAGAATCATTAAAAGCAAGAGAAGAGTTGTAGCTAATGCCAAGTCTCATGTTTGTGGAAAAGAATCCATAAAACCGAGCTGGTAACTGTTGGAGCTGTAGGTTTGAGGTTAGGGATTTGGCTGATAAATACAAAAGCTGTTGATGAAGTCGGGCTCCAGCAAGGAATGCGATATGCTCTCATTTTGTGTTTTGATTTTAAAAAGAAACAACAACTTAAAATGATAGCGGATTTACAACATTTGTAGTAATTGGATCAAAAATTGGCTAGCTAACATGTCCAGGTGTTACGGCACGTACAAGGACATCAAATGTGTTTTTGAAACAGCCCAGTGGTAAGCTACCCAACCCGGGCCCCACTCGTGGACTGGCAGCTCTGTCCATGGGAGAAGGGACTCAGGCAAAGGCTTGGCTCTTGGTGTAGGAACAGTCGAACCAGGAGCTCACTGTGCTGCATTTGCAAAGGCTAATTTGATCCTCAGGTGTGTGAATGGGGAATGCAGAGCAGGTGAAACGTGGTTATATTGCATCTGCTAATTCCGTGGTTGTGAGTGTTGGAGCGTAACAATTTGACATCTACGACTAAAGGAGGAAATTAAGAAATTGGTGAGGCTTCCTGGAGGTTGGAAGACATCTGGGGGAGGACTGATGCGATCAAAGCCTAAATATACCTACGCGAGGACTGAATTTTTGCTCCTCTAATAGCTCCCCCTGCCAACAATTGCACAAGAATAAGGCCTGGACAGAAGATACACAATTTATAACGGTGAAAGTAGTTAAATACTTGAACTTGTGATGCCGCCGGCTTCCCTAGCACTGGCAGTTTTTGAATCAAGATGGGATGTTTAACAAAGCAGCCCCAATGACACAGTCCTTTGTCACGTAACCATCAGGAAAGCAGACCAGTCTGAAACTTAGTCTACTGCAACAGACACCACTGTCAGGTGGTAGCAGACTGCAAAGTCTTTGCTACAAATACCCCTATAGTTCATAGCTATATTCCTTTTTGTTTTCTACATTATTATTCTTCAGTTAGAGACTCAGAAGATACTCCTGCTTCTAGGTCCAGCAACCATGCAGGACCTTTTTCCTATGTTTGTCTGTGTCTTGTCTAGCTCCTTCAGGATGGCTTCTTGTGGCTGTTTGTATCTTTGGGTAACAGAGCACCGGCACGAGCTGCCCAGAGAGGCTGTGGAGACTCCTCCTTGGAGATCTCCAAAAGCCACCTGGATGTGGCCCTGGGCACCCTGCTCCGGGTGTCCCTGATGAGCAGGGCTTAGAGCAGACGGATCTGGAGGTGCCTGCCAACATCATCCAACATTCTGATTCTGTGAAAGCCCTGAAGGAGGTCAGCGTAGGGGAGGACTCGGTGCCAGTCTCTTGTGAGTGGGGTCCAGCATCACCTCTCAATGTGGGGGAGCAAACATGGGGAAACAAGGGCAGAGATGAGGCCACGCTGGCAGCCGGCAAGAGGTGCCCTCCCTTTCCTCTCCCTCCTCTGCAGAACAGCAGAGGGTGTTGCAGCCCAGACTGAGCACCCAGATCTCTTTCTCCCGCTGGCCGCAGCTCCCCAGCCTCCAGCCCAGCTGCCGACAGGTGTGGGAGGCCAGCAGCCTGCGAGCTGCCTTTAGGCCTCCCCGCAGCCTCGCCGGGTCACGGCGTGCCGGGCAGAGTGTACCTTCGCTTTCCTGGAAAGCAACTTCTCGTCGATACTGAGAAGAGCCTTGTTCTTGGAGGGGGAGGGGGGGCCCGGCCACTGCTTCACGCAAAGGGGCCACTACTTGTGCTAATTTTTCTTATAAGGGCTGAACTAACGCAGCCTGCACTCACTCTAAACCACAGAAAGGTGTTTTTGTTTGTTTTTTTTCTTCTTTTTTTTTTTTTCTGGGGGGAAGAGGAAAGGAAGCAAAGGGCTGGGAGATCTTTTCATGTTGATTTTGTCCTCCCAGCTTTCTCTTTCTGTGCTGGTTTTTGTTTGTTTGTTGTTTATCTTCTTAATGCTTTGCCGTTTGCATCTCCCAAAAGGAGGCCTTTAGAAATGGCCACCTAGAAAGGTAAAGAGAGAAGGGTATTTGCAGTAAAAGGCTGTACATTTTGTGCTCTGCCTGCAGGCTGGACACACAGCACATCAGAAGGTCATGGCAATCATTGCCTATCTACACCCCAAGCATCCTTCACCCTCTCCTCTATACATCTTGTGCACTGTGTCGTCACTTGTGCTGTGGTGCCACATCCTTGCGTCTCTCCATTGCCGTTCTTCCAGCTGGCAGGAATTCCACATGCTGGCTCTGGGCCACTCTGATCAATCACCACCAGGGCAGGCTATGTGCAGAGTGGTTCATCTCCCACCCATGTCCCACCTGCAAACCTTGGAGGACAGCAGCTTTAGGTCTGCCTGGAGGCCCAGTAAAGTACTGAGCCTCTAAATCAGTCCCCCATGATCCAGAGACCATGCTCCAGTCCCATCTGAGCTTCCACACACAGGTTTGTTGGCAGAAGGGCAAAGCAGCACTAACACTTAGAATCATAGAACCACTGAGGCTGGGAAAGACCTCTAAGATCATCTAGTCTAACTGGTCATCCAACCACTAATATTGTCTGCTAAACCATGTGCCTAAGTACTACATCTACCCTTTTCTTGAACACCTTCAGGGATGGTGACTCCACCACCTCCATGGGCAGCCTATTCCAATTCATTGCCACTCTTTCAGAGAATAAATTTTTCCTAATATCCAACCTGAACCTCCCCTGCTGCAATTTGAGGCCATTCCCTCTTGTCCTATCATTGTTACCTTGGAGAAGAGGCTGACCTCCCCTTCGATACCACCACCTTTCAGGTCATTATAGAGAGCAATGAGATCTCCCCCGAGTCCCCTCTTGTCCAGACTGAACAACCCCAGTCCCTTCAGTTGCTCCCCATCAGAGCTGTGCTCCAGACCCCTCACAGCTCCACTGCCCTTCTCTGGACACACTCCAGGGCCTCCATGTCTTTCTGGTAGTGGAGGGCTCAAAACTGAACTCAGCACTCGAGGTGCAGCCTCACCAGTGCTGAGTACAGAGGGACAATCACTTTCCTGCTCCTGCGGGCTGCATTATTGCTGATACCAGCCAGGATGCCATTGGCCTTCTTGGCCACCTGGGCACACTGCTGGCTCATGTTCAGCCAAGCGTCAACTAATATCTCCAGGTCCATTTCCTCTACACAGTCTTCCAGCCACTCTGCCCCAAGCCTGTAGCATTGCCTGGGGTGACCAAAGTGCAGGACCCGGTACTTGGTCCTGCTGAACTTCATCCTATTGGCCTCAGTCCAGTGATCCAGCCTGTCCAGATCCCTCTGTAGGGCCTTCCTACCCCCAGGCAGATCAACACTTCCCCCCAACTTGGTGTCATCTATAAACTCACTGAGGGTGCGCTCAATTCTCTCATCCAAATCATCAACAAAGATATTAAACAGCATGTCCCCAATACTTATCCTTGGGGAACACCACTCATGAACAGTCGCCGGCTGGATTTAACTTCATTCACCACTGATCTCTGGGCCCGGCCATCCAGCCAGTACTTTACCCAGCAGAGCGTACCAGCCCAGGCCGCAGGCTGCAGCTTCCCCAGAAGACTGTTGTGGGAGGCAGTGCCAAAGGCTTTGCTGAAGTCTAGATAGACTGCATCAACAGCCTTTCCCTCATCCACCAGGCGGGTCACCCAATCATAGAAAGAGATAAGGTTGGTCAGGCAGGACCTGCCTTTCATGAACCCATGCTGCCTGGGCCTGATCCCCCAGTTGTCCTGCACTGGCTGTGTCAACACACAGAAGAAGATCTATCTGTTCCATAACCTCCCCTGGCACCGAGGTTAGATTGACAGGTCTGCAGTTCTCCAGATCTTCCTTACGACCCTTCTTCTGGATGGGAGTCACACTTTCAGGCCTCCAGCCACCTGGGACCTCTCCGACCATCACCTTCCCACCCCAGCACACCCCCTGCCCACTGTGTTCTTCTCATGTTGCTTTTCTGCACTTCTCTTCCTCTCTTCTCCGGATTTTCAGTGCTTCTTTCTCCCCACCTTGTCCCTTTTTCTCACCACCTTACTCTTCCCTTCCTGCAGGGCAGTGCGTGCTGTCACTTTCCCAAAAAGCTATCCTCGTTTGCTACCTCCTTCGCGTCAGCAGACACGAAGCTACTCCAGCATCCCTGTCCTTGTGAGTCAAGTCTGAGCTTTGGAAAACTGTGGTCAGTGGTGCCCCGGCGCCACGTCTCACCAGCTTTTATTGCTGGAGAGGATTGCTGCAACACACTGCGGCTGTAACCGCTGCGAGGTCACAGTTCCAAGTGGATGAGGGAGGAAAGAGCGAGACCCGCGGGCACGTTGTTACTTTCTAAAGCAAAGGCAGAGAGTACGAATAAAAGGAAGAATTAGAGCAGCCCGCTTACTGTTAAGGCAAGGTGGTTGGTAGAGCCTATGAAGTCACCCAACGAATGCTATAAATACCCACAGAGGGAAGCTGGCTCCCTACTAGGCAACTGTAAAACAAACCACAGGATATTTTTGAAGCCGCCATCCAAAAATACAAAGAAAAGTGTGACAAGCCTCCTCGTAAACCAAAAATGGAACGGATGAGCATTTTGGCCCTGCCGTGATTTAGGGCTCCAGTGGCAGGTCCTCCCTGAAAAAGAATTACCGCTTTGCGCCGGCTCTTCTGGAAGCTCAGACATTCTTCTGTGGTCAGCAGCATCTTCATGCTTGGTTGAAAGGAAAAACAAGGACCGATGTCTCAATACTCAGCGAACTTCTGGCAAGGCTGCAGGTTGGATTCAGCGTGCTTCTGACTGCTTCATGATCCCCAGCAATGCAAAGCAGCTGTAAAACTCTTGCACTCAGCTGCATAACACAGAGTTACAGCTGCTTTGCATCACCGGACTGGTGCAAAACAACCAATAGCACGTTTGTATTCTGCATTTGTGCATGGCTTTTGCAACACAGCAATCCACCTGGCATGCATGGAACAGCCACGGTGGGACTAGGATGCCCAGAGAGCTGTGGTGCCCCATCCCTGGAGGTTCAAGGCCAGGTTGGATGGGGCCCTGGGCAGCCTGAGCTGGGGGTGGCAGCCCTGCCCACGGCACGGGGTGGGACTGGGTGGGCTTTGAGGTCCCTTCCAACCCAACCATTCTGTGATTCTATGACCCAGACCGGGCTGCAGCATATCGATGAATCAGAGCTCCAATGGTGCAAACACTGCCTGACTGTGAGCTGGGCCTTTGCTAGTTGTGGGGTTTGTAGAGAATTGCAGAGATTCTCTTTTCTCCTACTCTTTTTCACCGTCGGTGCGGTCACACTGTGCACAATGTGCTGTACCGTTCTATCTCCGGATTTTTTTTTGAGCGTTCTCCCGTTTTTCCGAGGTTTCCAATCGTTTCATCCGGCGCACCGAGACAGCAGCGCACGTCTTAAGGCGCCTGTGAGCCCGGAGGGCTCCGCGCAGCCCCAGCCCCCTCGCAGCCCGGGGGCGGTGCAAGCAGGGCCGGGGCGGCCACCGTGCCCGGTGCCGCTGGGGGGGGCCGGGCCCGCGGTCCTTGGGGGGCGGATGCTGAGCGGCTGAGCCCGCAGCGGAGGGGCGTTCAGAACTTTTTCTTTCTTTCTTTCTTTTTCCCCTCTTTCTCCCAGTCTGGCCAACTTTTCTAACTTTCTTCTTCTTCTTCTTCTTCTTCTGCACTGTTTTTTCTTTTCCCCGCACGGAGAAGCCACGCCGTGGAAAGACGGGGTGGCGGTGGAGGAGGGAGAAACCCCTCCCCTTCCCCTCCCCCGTGGCTCCTTCCTCGGAAAAGCCACACTTGGGGGGTTTCCTCCCTTCCCTCCCTCTCCCCTCCCCCCTCCCCGCCGCTCCCGGCGGCCGAGCAGCGCCCGCCGGGCACCCCCCGGCCCGGTAAGGCGCGCCCCGGCCTCGGGCCGGCGGTGAGGGTGAGGGCGGGGGGATGCGCGGCGCGGCGCGGGGCCGCCTCTCTTTCGCTTCGGGGCGGGAGAGCGGCGGGGGAGGGCCGGGCAGCGCGGCCGTCGCACCGGCGGCGGAGCGACCCTTCGCCGGGAGGTGCGGAGAGTAAGCGGGGCTCGGGGGGGGAGGGGAAGAGAGGGGGCTTTTCGGTTCTGGCTCGAGGGAGTCCGGAGCCGGCCGGGGCCGGGAGAGGGGCGCGCGGTCCGACGGAGAACGGGGCGAGCGGCTCTCCGCGCTTCTCCGCCCGCCGCAGCGCCGCGTTCCGCGCAGGGCTCGGCGATGCGGGATGGGGCGGACGGCCCCGCACCTGCGCTGCTCCGCACGCGCCTCCGGTGCTGCCCCGCTCGGCGCTCCCGCAGCGTCCGCTCTTCGCCTCTTCCCAGCGGTGGGTGCGCTTTCGGAGGGCTTCGGTGCGAGCTCAGCCCGTGCTTCTCTTAGGACTTCTCTACCCCCACGCCGTTCGTTCTTGGTTTGTTTTTTAATTTAATTTAATGTAAGCTTGGAAACAGGATCTGAACGAACCCTGAAGGTAACGGAGAGGAACTCAAGAATGTTAAATTCGTATCTGTGGCTTTTTTTTTTTTTTTTTGTCCCCTGGTATGAGGGAAGGATGGGGATGTGGCTCAACCGTTGCTTTGGGAAGCGTGGGGTAAAGAGCACATCTGCAGGCTGCGCTCTACCTGTGAGCCTCCCGGTCGGGGCTGCGCGGTCCCGGCAGCGCAGTTTGCACTCAGAGAACGTCAGTGCAAAACGCAGCCGCGTGCTGACCGTGCTTCAATCTGCAAAACGGGGTGGGATGAGAAGCAGCTGCAGCTTCCTGATGCTTCGCTTGGTGGTGACCGGGCGGGCCCTCGTGGGGCCGTGCAGCCCCGTTTCATTCTTCAAACAACCACTGAACAGCCCGTGGAGTTTCAGCAGACTGCAGCCATGTGCTTGAGATGATGCTCGTGCCCGGGCTGCGCTGAGCCACAGGTAACTACCGCTGGGCGTGAGGGAGCACGGGGGCACCGTGGGCTGGTGCTGCTCCCCCGGGCCTCTGTTTGGAGAGGGCTGAGTTATGTTTCACAGATGACGGCTTCAAATAGCAGCCGGTGCCTCCATCTGTAATCCGGCTGGAATGCCTGTGGAGCTGGTGGGCAGTCTGTGCGAGGGCAGATTCCTCACTGCTGTCACTAACGCTGCGGTTGTGCTGCCGAGAAACAAACGGGAGAGCGTGCTGCTGGGTTCCTTTCCTGCCTTCTCCTTCGCTCTGTCCCCGCTGGACTTTCATTCTTCTTTCTTCCATTCAGCAAGGTGCTCCCGTAGGGCATCCGTTGGCCTCGATCCGAGGCTGGTGCGGAACGGGGCCGGCCGTGCCTCAAAGCGCAGTGGTGTGGTTCAGTGGGAGCGTGCGTGGTGGTAGGGGGTGGTGGGTTTTGTAAGCGAGGTGTTAAGTGTGTGGGGACATGGTGTGTTTGTTGCAAAGAAGGCAACTGATTGTTAATTACACCCCTGCTGGTGTGTACTGAGAGGCAGGAACTGAAGACAGGCACGATACCAGCTTACCCCCTGAGGTCGCCCTTCACTGCCTGGCCTCCTGTTTGGCGTCCATGCACGCCCTTCAGCCCCACTGAGGCACTCATTAGCTGAACGTTTTGCTGGCCTTGGCCTCAGTGCCTTTACCCAAGCAGGTCGGTGGTGCTTGGGGCAGCAGGACTTGGTGGCTTCGCGTTAGGGAATGAGCAGTCAGAACGAGCCAGGTGAAGTTCATTTCCCCTCTGACCAAGTGCAAGATTTCATGTTAAGATGGAGAAGCGAGGTGTCGAAAGCCCTGTGTTTTAGCCTCTGGGAATGTCAGGCTGGGCTCAGCAGTTAGCTAGCAGTACAGCAGCATCGACTCAGCCTTAGTAAAAAGGCTAAATGCTGGTTTCCGTGTTGTCTTTGGAGCCCTTAGAGCTGCCCCTTATTTTCGTCCTCTTCAGTGGAGAAATGAAAAGGCCTGTGTGCACTTCACAGGAAATGAATGTCTGATACACGCTCGCAGGCTGCTCATTTCCAAGAACCGCTCTCAAGGTATTTTGATAATGCACATTCTCTCTGCCTTCTCCCTTCCTGCTCCCCTCGTGCTGCGTGCCGCTGTGCGTTCGCAGACGTGTGTGAGCCCGAGGGGACGGCGGGCTGTGCTGGCAGCGGGCTCACACGCAGGCCGTGGGGCTGCAGGAGCTCAGCGTTGGCCCTGCCCGAGAGGTCGCAGGCAAAGGCACACACGGCTGGCAGCGCTCAGCCGCCTCTGTCTGAGCACCCCCTGCAAATGCTGAGGGAAAACGTTGACTTGGGTAACAGTCCTTGTGGCTCTGCAGCTCAGCAGTGGTGCGTGTCTGCTTCCTTACTTCCTCGGGAGCGAACCTGGGCTGAGGGAGGTCTGTGCCTTTGGCTGGGCTCCCTTTAGCTGCGTGTAAAGTCAGGGAGGTTTTTAAAGGTGATGCTAAATAGGAATGTTAAAACAAGCCCTTTGCTGCTGGATTCCTCTGCTGG
Source organism: Gallus gallus (assembly GCF_016699485.2). Classification (NCBI taxonomy): domain Eukaryota; kingdom Metazoa; phylum Chordata; class Aves; order Galliformes; family Phasianidae; genus Gallus; species Gallus gallus. Next base: position 49,269,428 of record NC_052532.1, read on the forward strand.
AGCGTGGAGGGGTGGGCGCCTCACAGGGACGGAGCAGAGAAGCTTGAGAAAGAGGAGAAATGAGTGCTCTCAGATCAGCTCTCTCACTTTCCCCAGCAGCATTTTAATGTGTGTGTGATTGGAGTTTTTCCCTTTTATGAGTTTTAAAATTACTTACTTTTCAATCTCGGTTACCTTTGAACTTCCTCTCTTCTCGTTTTATGAAAGAGCATAAAAAGAGCAGCCTGATTGTAGGGGTGCTCCTGCTGCACCCCCCCCCACATCTCTCTGCTCCATCTGAAAGCTTGCAGGTGGCTTCCCACCACCCATCCTCAGGCCCGTCCCCGTTGTCTCAGCTCTGCCTGTTTGTATTTCAGGTGTGCCAGGTGGTGGCATTGCCGTCCCCGTCCCACCCTGAGCGCGGTCTGCTGCACCCCACTGACTTCCCGCTGTTTCAGTTTTCCCCGTCTCTTCTGATCACTCCCCGCAGCCCTGCAGGTAAAACAGCTTTAAGTGCTGCGCGCAGAAGAAAGCAAGCCAAAACTCTGCTTGCTTGCTTAGCTCCTCCGCAGCTCCTCGCCCCCCCTCGCTGGTGGCATCCTGGTGAGCTGAAGGATGGATTCCCCCAGAGGCTTTCTGGTTTTGACAAACTGAAAACGCCATTTGTTTTCGTTTTGTTTATCTTGGCTACCTGCTGTCCCGCTTTCATGACAGCCATCCTCGTGGAAATTTGTTCCCCGCCGACACTAATTCATATTCCTTTATATCGGCTCCACCAGCGCCAGCGTTTCATCTTTGCAAGCTGCAGAGGTTGGGGCAGGCACTGCCATAGCTGCATCTTTGCACAGCGCCTCTGACCGTGGCCACTGCTTGTAGGGGTCATCGCGCTCTGTCCCTTTAAGCTTTCTTAAATTGCTTCTAATGGCTCAACTCTTTCCTTGCCCGCTTCTGACTCTCGGGACTAGTTGCTTTATTTTGTGTGCTGGAAATTCGCGTTGCGGTGTGGCTGTGCTCTGCACCCCTCCTTCCTGCTGCCGACAGCGCAGGGATGGATTTGGATCCCTCACATCTGCCAGGGCCTGAGAGCAAAGGGAGCGGCCTTCCCCTGCCCCCTCAAACCCATGGTGCTGAGCCAGTATTCCCTGCAGATGCTGCTCGCTTCCAAGGACTGGTGTCTTCCCTGAATTCCTTTCCCATTGAATGTGATGGTTTTGATGAGAGGCAGCTGGCACTGTGGGGACCGCTGACAGCTGTCATGGCTCAGGGTTTACTCGTGCCTCTGGCGGGGCGCTGGGACAACACAAGTCAGTCAGTTCAGCCCAGCGTGGTTGGAAGAAGCCTCCCCAAACCAGCACCCTGTTGGGCAGAGGTGGGCAGAAGCACATCTGTGTCCCTCAGCCTCAGCAGGACAGCCTGAGCTGTGGCTCTGAAGCCGGGCGCACTGATTTCCTGCTTCTAACAATCTTTATATTTGAATTCTCTTTTTGCCAGTGATGTGGAGGGGGAAAGCCTCAGAGCCCAGACCCAGTCCTGCGTGGGTCAGCCCGGCCGGCTGTGAGACAGGGGGTTATGGTTTGATGCAGGGCTGGGACTGCTGGGAAAAGGCTGTTTGGTTTGGAAGGAGTTGCTCTGAGTTCACAGCGTGTTTCAGAGGTGTGAGGAAGGGACCACGTTTCTTCCAGCTCTTTCAGTTAGGCGAGTGAAAGCAATTAGCTTTCCCTATGAACTGCCACCGTCCTTATTTATTTATTTATTTTGAGCACGTTACGTGGAAACCAAACATGCATGCAGGCTGCCCTGCCCTGGGGAACACTTAGGGCACGTCGAACTATCCCGTGGGCTTTCTCCTGGATAAGAACCTTTTAGCCCGTATCGGCAGAGCGTCACATTGAAGCAGAAGGCACGTCATAGAAAAGGGCATGAGAAACACAAAAACAAAGCAACACATTCACGGGGAGGTGGAATTATTTGTGGGTTTTGGGGTATGCTCTCCAACCCCAACGTTATCACAGGGGTTTGATAAGAGCAGTCCTTCTGGAAGATCTGTAGACGGGTTTCCAAAGCCCTGCGTGCACTCCATCTATACGTGGAAACAGGAAATGTCACAGCATGTGTAGTGCTGCAGTGCCTTGTACGAGATAACAGACTTACAGGGTTTTTCACACTGCATCCTGGTTGAACGCTGGTTGTGTAGGGAAACATGGTTTTGGTTTGGTGTGAGTTTGTGTGTGTCACGTTCTTTTTATCTGCGTATTCCTTCGTGTCAGACACGGCGTCACTCTTGCGCCAGGCTCTTACTTATGGCCATGGCATAAAAGATAGCGGGAGCTGTGGTATCCCCATGGCCACACTGTGCTGGAGGAGCTGTGACTGACACTGGGACGGCCCCATTGCACCCCGCCTGTACCAGGCACAATGAAAGCATTGGCTGCGTGCTTTCAGATGGGATTCTCGAAGTGTTGTGCCTTGTGTTGAGTGCAAGCTTGAGCTTGCTATTACAAATCCTAAAGCTTTTTCCTGTTGCCATCATCTCTTAACGTTTGGATTTTATGGGTTCTGCTTCCTAAAGATGATGACAGTGGTAAGGTCTTTCCATTTGTCCTTAGGGCATCCGTGAGCTGTCTGCTAGTTAATCACACTGTGGCTTTGGTAGCAGCAGTAATAATAATAACACCAATAATGCGTCTGTTGCTATCTGAAGTGTTGTATAAAGCCTTCTACGGTCATACAGGGTGAGGAGGTTGAGGCGGAGCAACCGTCTCCAGATTTGTTGCATTTCACACCCATATTACGGCCAACTAAAGGGCTCACTGTCTGATGGGCATCTCTTTCTTTCCAAAGGATGGATGCAAAGGGAAGGCTTTGCAAAAACTCAGTATTGCTGCATCAAGGCTCCTGACTTGGGACCACTTCCAGGCCTGACATCTAGCAGCTCTTCCCTATGGATGGTAAATTTCAAGAGGTAAGTGAGCCCTTCAAGGAAGAAAAGCGCAGCAATGAGTCCTCCCTGAGTGCTTGAAGCCACCACTGAGTGTGCCAGCTGTATCCAGCCCCGGGGCTGGCTTACACAGCAGCTGCACACAGCTGCCTGCTTCACCGTCTCCATACACAAAATGCGTGCCTTTGCCTGGATAGTGAGCCAGGAGGAAGGCAGAATGCCCTGTGTCAAGAGTACTTGTTTTGAAACGCTCCTGAACCTGCAGCAGATCAGAAGGCCTGGCGAAACTTGTCCAGCCTTTCAACCAGTGGGACGCCGGCATTTTGGGGATGTTGCTTTGGCTGTAAGCGCTGTTCTTACAGTATGGAGGCAGCGATGTTCCCGGCTGTTGGGGCTTCTGGGGGCTGTTTGTCAGTGGGGAGAGAAAACAAAACAGATCTTGGTATGGCAAATCAGATGAACCTTAAAGGCGATAGCAGTAAGTATTTGCAGTGGGCTAGCTAATGCTACCCTGCCAGCCAGTCATCTGTTGGAACTGGGACACTGAAGCTAAACAAACTCATGCTGTCTGAGGATATGACCCGTGTGTAGATTTCAAACCAAGTCAGCGCGCTATGAGGGTGCTATTTTTGCATTTACTTTGAATTTGAAATGATGACACAGTCTCAGTTCTTAGTCAGCCAGACTTCTAGTAGCTGTGGATTTTTCTTAAAGGACTTAAGAGGGTGACTCAAGGTTGAAAACTGGGACAAACACTTGTTTTCCTGTTTTGTCAAACAGCGTCTGCAGCCTTAAACAAGTCATAGAATCACAGAATCGTTTGAGTTAGAAGGGACTCTTAAAGGCTGTCTGATCCAACTCCCTTGCAGTGAACAGGGACATCTACAGTTACATCAGGGTGTTCCAGCCGCACTTTATCATCCATTTATTTGTTGTTTTTAAAGTAGTTTGAAAATGAAAGACATCTGCCTGCTTCTGTTTTCCTGTTAGGATTTACTGTCCTACCTAGACCTAAAGCTCTGGTTTGGATCCAAGAGAAGTTGCCCTTTGGGAGGAGTGGCTGCTGGTGGGAGTGGGGCTCCTTCTTGGTCCCATCACAGCTGAAGCCTTTGAAGGCTCTTAGCAGGAGTGCTACCTTTTTTCCCCTTTTCTTAACTAATGTAAAATGCTCTGTAGCTTCCTCAGCCAATGGAGAGGAAAAGGATGGAGATGCTGCAGCTTCTTGTGGCGCCTGCAGTGCTGAGTCTTTGGTGGTGACAGATTGCCCTAATGGCTGCACGTGTTGCCTTGCTTGTGTTCTGCTCACCAAATCAGCTTCCCCTAAGATTTATTCTGACTGGTTGAAACCTCTGAGCAGCTTTCAGCTGCCTTTTTTTTTCTTTTTTAATGGAAAAGAAAAAAACCCAGCTTGATTAACACCTTCCTCCCCCTCCCACCTTTCTCAGGGTGGAATTTCCCTCCCACAGCAACACGTGGCTAAAGGGCAGGATCCGCCGTGTTCAGAGCAGTGCCAGGGATGTTGTGGTCTGCAAATCACAGGGTAGAAAACAGAGTGCCACTGAAGAGGCTTTCCAGGCTTGGACAGGGTGTATGGAGGCCAGGGTGTATGGCCCTGTAATAGAGGCGTGCCTGACAGTGGCATTATTGATACCACTGCTGAGTGTTGCAAGAGGAATGAGGAGAGAAAAGATGACCCCAGGCAGGGTGCTGCTGGGCACCTCTGAGTCCCCGTGTTCCCTAGTGAGCCTGTGGCCACAGTGGGGCCTGCTGGAGGAGGGACACAGGCTGCTGGGCCGCAGCGTTGGGCCTGCCCTGAGCATGGCCACGCTGCCAGCGACTGTGACTGGGTTAATGGAGTGTGTCAAAGGACTGAGGGCAGGGCTTGGCGGTGAGCGACTGACTTGTCAGGCCTGGGGAAGTGGTATGTGACAGCTCCGCTTCTCACACAGAGCGAGCCTCTGGCTTGGGGCTGTGGTTTCTATGTTGATGTATATATATATACACTCACACACACACAGAGAAAACATATTTTTCTAATAATTGAAATGACTTGGATGGATGGCTGATGGCAACACTGGGTACAGGGCTCTGTTTTCTGAAAGCAGACAGTCTGGTGTCAACATGAAGCCCAGGAGATGAGCAGGGCTGAGACGGTGAGGGAGGGCACCTGCCTGAATCATAGAATCGTAGTCATAGAATGGTGTGGGCTGGAAGGGACCTCAAATCCTAGCCAGAACCAACCCCTGCTGTGGGCAGGGCTGCCACCCACCAGGTCTGGCTGCCCTGGGCCTCATCCAACCGGGCCTTGAGTGTCTCCACTGATGGAGAAAAGGCAGCATGGGAACTGAGGACGGTGGCTGGGAGGGGGCAGCAGCACCTGGAGGCAGAGAGGAGACATCCCTGCAGCACAGGCAGGGTGGATGGTCCTGAGCAGAAATGCTCCTTGGGCATCAGCAGAGCCTGGTGTCAGCACAAGTGCTCTCACTTGTGGCAGCTCTGAAGCTGATGGCGATGCATTTCAGGGAATCATAGAATTATTAGGTTGGAAAGACCAATAAGATCATTGAGTCCAACCATCAACCCATGCCTGTGACTGCTCTAGACCACGTCCCTCAGTGTGACATCTTTCCTTGAACACCTCCAGGGACAGTGATTCAACCACCTCCCTGGACAGCCTGTTCCAATGCAGCACCACTCTTTCTGAGAAGAAATTGTTCCTAATGTCCAACCTGAACCTCCCCTGCTGCAATTTGAGGCCGTTCCATCTTGTCCTATTGCTGTTTCCCAGGAGGAGAGGCCAGCCTCCCCTTTGCTACACTCTCAGGTCATTGTAGAGAGCAATAAGGTCTCCCCTGAGCCTCCTCTTCTCCAGACTGAGCAACCCCAGTCCCCTCAGCTGCTCCCCACCAGACTTCTGCTCCAGACCCTTCACAGCTCGATTGCCCTTCTCTGGACACACTCTGAGGCCTCAGTGCCTTGTAGCAGGGGCTGTGTACTTCAGTACACAGTACTTGAAGTGTGGACCTGGATTTCTTACAGAGTGGATCTGGGAGCATCCTGATACGAGGGAACGGTTCCTGGGCTTTGGTGGGAAGGGCTTGTTCTGTCTGCTGCTGCTTGTGGGTCTTGCTGTCTGTTCTGTCTGAGGGGGGTTGCTGAATGCCAAAATGAAAGATACCCTCCTGCCTGGGAAATTCTTCTCTTCTCACTTGGGATCTCATTTCCTCTTGCCAGACTGAAGGCCACTCTGAAAAGCCCCTGACCACCCAGCAGAGGGAAATCACAAAATAACGAGATCTGCTAAATACAAGCCAGCCTAAAGGATGTGCTGAGAAGCCCCTAGATGTGAAACGTATGAACCCAATGGATGCAGCACTGTAACCTGGTCCCTTGCACTGGTGTGGCCCAGCGGGAGTCTCTCCTGCTTGTATTTGCTTGGTGTACCTACAGCTGTGGGTTGGTGGCACACCACGGCTCTGCTCCCTCTGAAACGTCCTCACTTGCTCAGTGCGAGGATGTAGGGGTTTACCTCGCTCTGCTTCTCTCCTGCAGGCTGGAGGCGACGGAGAAAGCATGGTAAATGCAGCGTCTCCCCGGGATCCATGGGCTCTTTGAGAGATGATCAGAGGGAGGCCAGATGATCTGCAAAACACACGCACCACTGTTGCTTGTCTGCAAAGGCAGCATCGGAGCGTCCTCCCCAGCCCCGCGCCGCCCGGCTTGCCCGATCGCTTCCGGATGTTTCGCAGCTGCGAGTGGGAGGTCCTGGAGCGATCCCTCAACATCCTCCAGGCCAGTGACTTCTACTGGGGCCCGCTGTCCGTCGGGGAGGCCCACGCCAAGCTGCAGCGGGAGCCCGTTGGCACCTACCTGGTGCGGGACAGCTCGCAGGGGAACTGCTTGTTCAGCCTGAGCGTGCGGATGCCGACTGGGCCCGTCAGCCTCCGCATCTCTTTCCAGGAGGGCTATTTCCGTCTGAAGAACTGGTTTTCGGACTGCGTGGTCCGGCTGCTGGAGCTGGTGGTGGCGGGGACCCGCAACAACCCCTTGCACTTTGATGAGATGGGGGGAACTCCTCTGGTCTTCTCCGAGCCCTTGTGCCGGAGCCGCCGGACTGTGCCCACGCTGCGAGAACTGTGCCAGCGGCACCTGCCCGCTCCCACCGCTGCCATGCGGACATGCCCACAGGAGGCGGCGGTGTCACCCCTGGAGGGGAGCGTGGTCCCCAATCCCTCTGCAGCCGGCACTAGGAGATGATGCCGGGTGTGTGGAGGTGAAGGGATGCACACGGCCATGCTGGAGAGGCTGGGCTGGCTGCTCGGAGGGGCAGGGTGCCTGCGCCCACTGGCTGCAAAAGCTGTGTCTTCAAACATGCACAACGTGCCTGACCTTCCCCCATATGGCTGGGGTGAAGCCAGGCCTGAAGAGCAGATCTTCCCATCCTCAAGTCCTGCTCTTGGCTCCAGTCATGACTAATAAGCTTGAGAACAGGGCAAGCTGCCTGTCCTGCCAGGTCAGCCCCACTACCCAAAGTGCCTAAGCTAGTTTATGCTGCCAGTGTGCCTTCGTGAAGCCATATGGCCCCGCAGCGCTGCATCCCAGGTATCGGTGGGCACGGGCCACAAGCTAACTGGAGGCCACATGTTAACAGGAGACCACGTGGCTGTGCCTGAGCACAAGTACAAGACCTGCCCCTTCAGAGATCAGCACTTTTGGGGAAAAAACGTTGCAGCCATGTACAAATACGTGCAGCTTGAGTGGCTTCTGCATTGCTTTATTTGAACAGGTTTTTGGGAGTGCAGATGAGTTACTTTATACTACGGGCATCGTGCTCCTGGGAGGCAGGTCTGAGGTCGGTTCTGCCCTGCAGGGTGTGAGCAGACCCAGTCCAGAGCCTCTTGTCCTCCTCATCTGATAGTATGCTGCTGCCACCTATGGGCTACAAAAAGGTATTTTGTTTTGCCTCGAGAGGAGGCAAAGGATTTTTTATACAACTCCTAAATTTTAATAAACATGTTTTTGTACTTATTTTTAAGAGCTGCTGAATACACAACAATATTTTCATTCCGTTGCAGTGCTGGGAGCCCTGTTAGCTTAGTGCAGAGACGTGGTAATCAAACTGACCCTGAACGACGAGGGAGTTTCTTTCGAAGAGCAGATGCAGTACGTAAAGGAGTGGTCCTAGCTGGGAACAGTAGGCGTAGTTCACCTTATGGTGCAATGAAATAAGAATTTTATGAACATAAGATAATTCCTAAAAGTGTAGGGGTGAAATTTTCAGAAGTATTTTTAGTGTCTGCAGACCTGCACTGAGTGTTTGGAGGAAACACCGGTGCTTTGAGATCCTAGAGCGTGGCACTGCAGCTGTGAGCTGTAACTGCGGAGAGCGAGTGGGACAGAGAGGGATCAAATAGGCTGGGACAAATCTTAGCGTTGTTGATTTGTTTGAGGGGTGCAGGTGGGTTTGATAGCCTCAAAAACACATGACTAAAAGCAGCTATGTGGAAGGAGTTCAGTGCGTTTGGATACTGTAAAAGAGGACACCTGAATGGGATCAGGGAGCAGTCAGCTTCCACAAGCGCTTTGTGCGGGCAGACTGCTGTGCTCACTCTGCCTTTCCCCTCCAGACCTGCATAGGGGAAAAAATACCAAATGCAGAGAGATGTGACCCTGAATTTGCTCTCTTGGCTTTAGGTGTCTTATCTGAGGAACCACTGTGTGCAGCCAGTGCAGAGAGAGATACGGCGCATTATTCATGGCAGGAGCTCTTTGGATGCTGAATTAATCTCAAGAGACTTCTGTCGCGCTGCTGGCACCGAGGTCCTGCCCTCCTCCTGAGGCTCTGCCTTGTGATCCGAGGCTGCTGAATTAGTGCTGTGGGGGGATCCATCCCCCTGCCAGCCCCAGGGAGGGATGGGGCAGCCCGGTGGCACTGCAGCTGCAGCAGTGGGTGAGGGAGTGGTTATCTCACTGTACTGGCTGCTCATTAGATCCCGTTTAGAATATTGCATCCAGTTTGGGGCTCTCTGTTGCAACAAAAATGTCATAAATTGGAGCGAGCTCGGGGGTATGACCCCAAGATGTTTCCCTGGGAGGAAAGGCTGAGGGAGCTGGGTTTGTTCAGCCTGGGGAGTAGATGGCTTTGGGGAACCCAAGAGCAACTTGCCTGTACCTGTGAGGGGGTCAGCAAGGAGTGATGCTCACTGCAGCATCCATTGCCTGATGGGAGAAGGAGGCACAAGGGTGGAAACAAGTCCAGGCTGGATAGGATGGGGGGATCCATTTGAGGGCAGGTTGCCGAGAGAGATCTTCAAGGCCCAACTGGGTGCACTCCTGTTACTCCTGTGCCCACCCTGCCGGCCCCTCGGGTGGCTTTGGGCAATGCCCTGGCTTTCAGGGGAGGCCCTGGTGGGTCAGCTCTGCGTGCTCCCCTCCCTCTGCCCACCCAGGGGTTGAGGCCATGTCTCCTGCCCTTCTCCTCACTGCCTTTCATCTCTGGGGCGTGCTGGCTGCCTTCCCTCCCTCCCTTCCTAAACTGGGGGTGGTGGGAAAGCTCTTGGCTCATTTCTTCACCATTTACAGCCGAGCACAGGAATGCTTCTGTTTTATGGCAGCAGTTATAACTCGCTGAGGGAAGAGCTTTCTGACTGGATCGCGCTGACCTGGTGATGAACCGCTCTCATTTGGCCTGAAATGAGCATCTTGGGCTGCGTGGCCGAGGGCTGCGGAACAGCCGCGTTTGCGGCCAGGGCTGTGCTTGAGGAAAATCACACCAAGGGAGGAAGGCGTAGTTTGGGTTTTAATAAAATCTACTTTATTTTGTTCTTTTTTTTTTTTTTTTTTTAATTGCACAGCAAGTACTTGTCTGTGTCTTACAAGTAAGTCAATTCCGTGCAGGGCTGTAGCAAATTGATTTGAGATCTGAGGATGAAAAGCAGTGAATGACTGCCAAGTATTGTTACATTATGAAAGTTTAAAGCACATTATGATGCCTACCCTCGTTATCCCAGAGGAGAGGGCACGTCTTGGATCAGGATTGGTGCAAGAAAAGAAACCAATTCGGGAAGAAGAAGAATGTGAGAAGTGCATGGGATGCGGCCAGCTTTACGGAGGGGGCCAGAAGCCCTTTTCCTTAGACTTCGGAAGCAAAAAAAGGTTCATAGAGTAAAATCAGACGAGGTTACATCCGAGGAGTGACTGCCAGTGACATCCATGGGCTCCCAGCAGTGGGTGGGATATGTTGGCTGCAGCCACCCTGCCCCTGAGCCGCGCAGAGCAGAACATTGTGGCCCACATCCAAGCGCTGCGTTTGGTGGCTCCTAAAGGAGCTTATAAAGAAATTACAAACTTCCTCACAACCCCTCAAGCACCGTTTGGGGACTGGAAGAAAATTGTTTGCATTTTTATACGCTACGTTACACATTTCTCCAGCTGACTCGTTTCAGTTTGCCGAGGAAGCTTACGCAGCCCCGCAGATGGTTTCCTTCAACCACTCGTCCTCACAGCCCAAATGGAGAGGTCTGTCCCCCCTGCCAGGCTGCCCGGGGCCGGCTCAGTCCCAGTGGGAAGCTGTTCCTCGTCTGCTGCCCGCCAGCACTGCTCTGGGGTTGCAAGGGTTAATTTCCCAAAATCCTCCGCTGAAAGTTGTTAATGACTTCCATATGTACCCCTGTGAGTGTGCAGGAGGGGCCCCACGGCCAGCAGCTCTTGTAATAACACTTGATTACCTCTGACATAAGGGTCTGTATTGCATTAGGGCTCTGCCTCAGAGCATCAAAATTCACCCAAACACACAAGTTTTGTGCAAACACGTCTCAAAAAAATTGCATTAACATTTCAGCATATTCACTGTTTGGAAATGAGTGCTCCTATGCAGGCGAGCTTCAGAACAAAACCTTCTGCATAGGCATAACACAAAGCACATAACACACAGCCTTGGTTAGGACTTTTGCCCTGACATCCTTCATAAAATATGTATGTCCATCGTTATCACAGAATCATGGAATTAAAATTTGAGTTGGAAGAGACCATTAAGGTCCATGTGGTCCAACCCCCCTACAATAAACAGAGACACCCACAGCTCAATCAGGGTGCTCAAGAGCCCCTCCAGCCTGACCTTGGATGTCTCCAGGGTCAGGGATCCACCACCTCTCTGGGCAGCCAGTACCAGTGCCTTACCCCCACAATGGTAAAACACTTCTTCCAGTGTAAACCACCCCGTTTCGTTTGAAACCATTTCTTTGTGTCCTATCACAACAGACTCTGCTACAGTATCTTTCTCCTGCTCTCTCATAGCCCCCCTTTAGATACTGACCTTTAAATGTGCTAAAAATCTCAATTTGCAAGGATACCTTGGTTAGGGGAATCCGACTATTTTGTCTGAGTTCATTTTGCAGCAATCCCTTGGACGTTTGGCATTTGCAAAGTGCTGTGCACAGCGGAGCTTTCGGCCATTGCCTGGCACAAAGGCAGGGCTGCAGAGGGCAGACGGCCATCAAAGGGAGAGCAGGTGTCAAAGGAGACCTGGCAGCATCCTCAGCTGCCTCCCTGCAGAGCTGCCAGGTCCCGGCGTGCTCTCTGCTCCTGTGATCTCAGCTGGGGAAGCAGTGCTGCCATTTTTGATGCAGGCAGAGCAGAGCACTTCCAACTGCCTCCCTGTAGTGGCTGGCTCTGTAGGCTGGGACTTCTCGTCAGGGAGGTCTGTGCCAGAGGTCTGCAAAGTGTAAGTGACATGGAGTAGGAGGCTGAGTGTGTTTTCTTAAAAAAAAAACAACAAGGAAGCATCCAATCAGATACTCGAGCGTGAGTGTGAAACAAAAGGAGGTATTTTTTCACGTGATGTCTGATAGTGACAGGACAAGGGGGAATTGCTTTAAACTGAAAGAGGGGAGGTTTAGGTTAGATACTGGGAGGCAAGTTTTTACTCAGAGGGCGGTGAGGCACTGGCACAGCTGCCCAGAGAGCTGTGGTGCCCCATCCCTGGAGGTTCAAGGCCAGGTTGGATGGGGCCCCGGGCAGCCTGAGCTGGGGGGTGGCAGCCCTGCCCACGGCATGGGATGGGACTGGGTGGGCTTTGAGGTCTCTTCCAACCCCACCATCCTGTGAATCTATGATTCTGTCATTCTCTGGGTAGGAAGGTTGGAAGTGGAGGACACCCTCTGCCCCGAGCAACAGCTGGAACAGCTCTGCCCAGTGCACAGGTTGTGTTGGATAGGAGCTTCAAGTATGTTGTGCCATGAGGAAGAAGAAAATAGCACGCAGCAGTGGCAGCCTCCTAGATCTCCATCCCACTCTGAGCAAACAGCTAAAGGAGGATTGGTGTGGCTCCTGGGCTACCTCCTTCTCTGCAATGCCACTCTTGCTGGCAGAGCTGCAGACCTTCCAGCCACTCCCAGATGCCACTGAAATCAGTGACCAAATTGCTGTTCACCTCAGAAGGTTTAGTATGAGACCGCCTCATTTTGTGAGGCTGGTGTGAGCAAACACAGGTTTTCTGCAGTAAACGTAATCACAACAAACCATGCTCCCACTGGCTTGTGCATCAAATCATGCTGGGGGAATTGCTGGCATTCGGCGTGATTAGCCTAAGCGTAGATGCCTTCCAGCTCATAAACAATAGCCTCAAGGACTGGAAAGGATCACAAACAAAGCACTTACAGACAAGACAGTGTTTTCAGAAGTGACTTGAGAGCTTATGTCCATTGGGGGTTTGTCTTTTAAAAATAAACCAGAAGTAAACAAATTGAGAAAGACGTCTCTGAAGAATCTAAGAGAATGAAAGCAAGGATGTACTACTTCAAAATGGAAAGATGAAGGTGGGAAAAAGCTTCAGGCAGGGCTGGCAGTTCCGTTGGGGATGGATGGGCTCTGGAAATGTCACCTGCCTGGGCACATATGGAGATATAGGGTGGGTGGGAGGAAGGACATGGGCTGCATCCAACCTGCCTCCAGTTGGTCAGCAGGGAGAAGTCTTTGCTCCAGTTCAAGGGAGGAAAAAATATCCCCTGGAAAGCACTAAAAGCAGCGAAATAATGAAGCAACTTGTATTTGCTAAGTTTTATGGGGACTCAATCTGCAAGGGGCATTCCCTGCGCTGTAAGCTAGTGACAAACAGCTGCAAATTTCAGGCTGAAAGCAGTTCTGTTTATGTAAACAATATTTTTTGTATCACATTTTTATTCATTTTTTAAACTCATTTCTTTATAATAATATCTTTAATCTTGGGCCAAATTATTTAGAATTTCATCTGTTTTCCCCTGGTCCTGGCCCAGTGAATTATCATGTGCCCGGCTTCACACTCAAGAACTTTTGCATTCTTGGCCATGATGGAGTTTCTTGCTTGTTTGGATGCCACAGGAATGGTTTCATCGCTTGTTCTGGGGTACTGCGCTGGGTGGAAAAGGGCTTCTCTGAACCTCAAAGTGCAAAGAGCTCTCCAAGGCACTGGGATGGGGTCGCTTGCTGCTCTTAGGTGCTGTGCAGGGGATGGGCCAGATATGAAGGCAGTTCTAACGTGTGTGCTGAAATACCTAAAATAAGCCATGCAAACAAATCAGTCGTATGCTATCCAGATGGGACTGTTCAAATCCAATAATAGCAGTAAAGTGCTCCTGAACTCTGCAGAGAGAGAGATTACAGAAAGATCAGGTATAATTATAGTGCCTTATTATTACCATTTTCATCATTCCTTCTAACAAAGATTTTCAATAGGATGAAACAACATCTTGAAGAAGAACATAATGTGTTTGCTGGCATTTTTTTCATTTTTCCTTCCAAGGCTGTACAAGTCAGGCCTTGTAAGTGGTATTAATAAATACCATAATGATCTTGGATTGTATCATCTTTCAGACAGTGCCTCTTTAGTATCCCTCTTTGGCCTTGACCACAGCAAACACTTCTCCTGAAATTTCTCACTGTTGCTACCACTAACAAAAACATCTGCAAAAATACACCCCTGCTGCTCTCATCCTTGCTTTGATACAGGTACTCCCAAGCAGGATGGAGAAGCATCTTTAAAATACTAGTGGTTGCTAGTGGTTTGTCTATCTGCGTACTGCTCTGTAGCTGAAGTAATGTAGGTGGAATCACTTAACAGATATTCTTTACTTCAGACAAGGTCACAGAGCTGCAGGTGTGTATCTGTGAGCAGCTGGGACCACAGAGAGGAGAAGGAAAATGGCCTCCAGCATTTTGTCAGCGCTATCCCCTCCCTGGGCCCTGCAGGATCCTGAAAGCTTTACCCTCAGCTAGTGACTGATGGTGTGGTGTAGCAATGCTCTGTAACCCAGTGTGGACTTCCCGGGGAGGGGATTTCTCACAGGAGGGAAGTCCCAGACCCACTCCACCTCTGTGGCTTCCCACTGTGCCAGTGAGTGTATGGATGGTAAAACTTCTGGTGACACATCACACTTAACCTGCAGTACTCCCTGCCCTGCCATCCTCATCCCACCCCTGGTTTGATGAGTACCATCCATGCACCGAGCTCAGCTTGGAGTGATGGTGACACACCAGAGCCTCCAGCCCAGCCACCATGTCCCTGGGCAGCTTTGCTTTGCTCACTTCTGCTGCCCGGAGGTCCCAGGCCAGCCAGGAGGAGCGGGCGGGGTGGTTTGAACAGATGCAGCAGGGTTTTTTTTTGCGGGGAAGCTTGTTTCAGGAAGGAGGGAGGGAAGGGGCGGTTTGCTGAGGTGGATCTTTCTCTTTTCTCCTCCTCTCCCCAAGCACCTCAGCAGAGCCTTGCTCTTAGCTCAATGAAAGTAGGGCAGAGCCTAACCACATTTCAAGCTGTCTGCGTTTTTGGATTCTGGGTAATTGTGATCTCTTATCTGTTCCTAGAAAAGATTTAAACAACTTATAAACCACAGCTGGGCAGAGATAATAAAGGAAGCAGTGGCAGGGTGGGGAAGTCTCTCCCCAGTACAAGCAGAGTGGGGAGGGGGCTGTGGGAGAAGTCATGGGCCCAGCTGCAGTGCAGGGGCTCCCACATGACTGCTGGGGCCATGGGGGGCTGAGGGGACTGGCTCAGGCAAAGCAAAGCCACAAGTGCTAGTACTGGGCTGCACATAAAATGTGTGTGTGTGAACGTATGTGCAAATACGTATGTAAAGAGCAAACAGAAATATATTTAGCCATAGAAGAAGCCCGAACCCTGCTATAGTATCCATGTACCCACCTCCATGCACATGTTCTTGCTGATACTATTTCTCCACACAGACTTTCATATTTTCTCTTCCTCCTCGCTGTTGGTCTACAGCTGCCATTGCAGGGTTTGCTATGCAGCCACACTCCTTCTACTAGAGGGGCTGAGGTGGGCTCAGAGCCAGCCTCCAGCCACCAAGTACACAGAGAGGTTCAGAACTTTCTTCTCAGACCTTCCCCTGCCCAGCAGGTGAATGCTTGATGCTCCACCTGGCCACGAGGTTGTTCTCTGCTCTGCCTTTTCCTCCTCAGACAGACACTCTCAGTGCTTCATGCTTATGTGCCTGCTGGGGAAAAGCTTTGTCAGCAGTTATGCTTTTATGCTTTTAAACTGTATCCTCATCTGCATGTCTCCAACTGCATGCAGGAATTTTGAGAAGGGTTTAAAAAAACTTGGTGATGATCCTCTTGCATTAGGCCAGATCTGTGTCCTGTAGTCCCGTCAGCTCAGGATGTGGATGGTGGATGGGAATCTGGAGTGAGGTGTGGGTAAAAACTGAGAATGAAAAACAATTCTATGTATGTTGGCAAAAGTCCTAGCAAAGAGATGGTTCTTCCAGCAAATGCTCTTGCCAGGATGGTTTATTTAGTTTGGATAGCTAGAATAGGGTCTGGTGGCTTAAAGAAGTTTTTCTACCCTAGGAGAGTTTGCTAGAACAGCTGCATCAGCCTGTGTATTCTGCACAGTTCACGATAAAAGCAAAGCTCAGGAATTAACAGAAAAGAAAGCCATCTTCACTTGCCAGTGAGATACTTAGCTACTTAATCCCTTCCCGGCCATCCTCCCAGGAGCTGGCGGAGGCCTGCTGCACATGGGGAGAGCAGTGCTGACCCAATGCAGACTGTGACCGCATGCACATGTTTGCTGCTGGGTGGCTGCTGGCTTAGAGGTGGTGTTGATTGCTGCAGGTCCCTTGGCTGGAAAGCCGCCAGAGGAAGAGCAGCAAGAACAGGGCCCTGGCTAAGCAGAAAGAAAGAAAGGAAGAATGGAAGACTTTAAAAGACATTAGAACTAGATGATCTTTGAGATCCCCTCCAACCCAAGCCATTCTATGATTCTTTGATTCTCAAAGGAAGGGAAAAAAAGAAAAATGAAGGAGCTGGTGGGGAACGATGTTGGCTAGGCACAGGGGAGCACAGAGACTTTATGGAAATGAATGAGCTTGGAGTGCGGTGCAGCTGCAGGCACACCGCGGGGCATGGCAAGGTACCTGATGGCAAGCAGAAGCTGCAGCTTGCCAAGGCTTGGGGAGCTGGGCCTGGCACAGCCAACTGGCTCAGCCATAAGGGCCACCTGGCAAGGCTGGCAGGGACGGGTCCTGTGGCCACTGGCTGCCCCATCACCTTGCTCTACATAACCCTCCCTGTGCCTGCCCCATGGCATCACCGATAGCACTTTGTAGTGCTTTGCTAGGGGCGGAAAGTACATAAGAAGCTTTCCCAGGAAAAATCAGAGTACAGATCATCTCTGTTTTCTTGCCTAGCACCCAGCCAGGAGCCCACACTCGCTGTCAGAAGGCCTCTGGAGGTTGAGAAATCTCATTCATAATAAAACTTCCCCCCCCCACCCCAGTGCTGGCAAGAGTTTCCAATGTGCCCGCAGCGTAGGAGGGATGGCTTCCGAGAGCGGCTGACAAACCATGCCAGGCTGAAACGAGGTTTGGCCCCCACACCTCACCCCGTGTGCCAGGGGGCTGCCACCCCCAGGTCCACTCCAGTCACACAGGGCTGGGACAACAGCAAGAGCCACGTGAGGGGAATTGAGGTCTCCCAGGGCTGCAGTGGTGAGGGAGGGAGGTGAGAAGGGGGGGCGGCAGGACAGGGTTGGCCTCCCAGCACTGCAGCTGTGCTGGTGCCCGGGGTAAGGTTCGTTTTCCTTTCCCGCATCCCGCCGTCTGCTCACCTTCGCCTCACGGGCGAACCGCTACGGTGATAGCTGCAGCATGCTGAGTAAACGTTGCACTGCGAGTTGTTGGTTACAGTTAATTAGCATTAATTTCGCCTTAAATGGATCCTAGTTGTGCTCGTTTTCTCTGGCGCTGTGGCTGGGAAGCTGCTGAGCAGAGAGCTTGGGATGGGGAACGCGGTGGTTCCCGGTGACAGGGGGCACCCAGGGCACTGCCGGCACCTCTGTGTGTGGAAGGGACGGGGCAGGACGGGGTGAAACCAGCACGACGTCTGCTTTTTGCACGTTCTGCCTCCTCAGCGACCTGCGTGAGCCCGCCGCGGCACCTGCATCCGTGACACCACAGGGCAGGGCGCGGGGCTGAGGGAGGCGCGAGCCGGGGCGACGGCGCCATCTTGTGGGTGAGGGCGCGGGCAGCGGGCAACGGGCAACGGCGCCGCCCTCCAGGGCTTTCCTGCGTGGCTGTGGGCGTGCAGGGAGCTGTGCTGCGTCCGGAGAGGCAGGTGCTGGCCCCGCTGCTCCAATGCAGAGCATTCAGCTGCCTCGGAGCGGGTGGGAACCTGCGAGCAGCGCTTGTGGTCACTCTGATCGTTGTCTCCCGCCCGGGGCGAGGGCTGTGGCATCCAGGCGTTCTCCTGCTCACCCGTGTTTCCCACAGCCTGGAGGGCTCTGGGTATGAGCCATGTGGAATTTATTTGTTGTTTGTTGTTTTTTTTTTTTTCCCCGGAAGATGTCAAAGGACTCCTTGGAGGTGAAATCCCCCTCGCCCGCCGGCTTCTCATGCAGGCTACAAAAGGAGGGATGTGGAGGGGAGCTGCAGGGAGTGCTGCCAGGTTGAAGCGAGAGCCCCTACGAGCGCATCAGGCGCCTGGTGATAATTCAGTCCCCGGGATTCTTTCCAGTAAAGCAACAGAAAAAGAGCAGAAGCAGAATGATTTGCAAGGCAGACTCATTTTGTTGGTGAAAGGGAATCATAAAAGCACCCCCTCCTTTCCCTACGGTGGTGTCAACACCTTTCTTTTTCTGGTTTCCCTTCTAGTTGCTGATTGTTCTCTTCCCTGGAGCAGTTCAACTGGTAGAAATCTAGCGAGGGCATTGGCAGCTTTTTCTTCAGCATCATCCAGTCCTGCTGAGAGGCACTCGACACAGAGCGGTGGTAAAATGCTGGCAGAGGTAAAGCCCTGCTTGTTCTAGCTCTCCTATCGCTCTTACCACCAGCCAGAGGGAAGCTGTAAGCCACAGAGGCCGGGGTTAGAGGAGTCAAAGAGATTGCGAATCCTCGGAGGTGCGTGTCTGCATTGCCGCTGGCTGGGTTTGCAGCGGTGGGGGATTGAGCTGGTCTCTGACAAGGCAGCGAATCCAGAGCTGCTGTGCTGGGGAATGCTCTGAAACGCTCTCAGGCAGGCGCTGCAGTCAGGCTTGTTGAATTGCTGCAGCTCATCTCTGCGCCAGGCG
The DNA here is from genome assembly GCF_016699485.2 of Gallus gallus. Classification (NCBI taxonomy): domain Eukaryota; kingdom Metazoa; phylum Chordata; class Aves; order Galliformes; family Phasianidae; genus Gallus; species Gallus gallus. The sequence goes on from NC_052532.1 coordinate 49,287,904, forward strand.
GTGTTTCTCTTACGGCTGGTTGCGGTGTTAAACGCTACGGCAGTAAAGAGGCTTTGTTGTGGTCTCTGCAACGTTGCTTTCGCCTTGGCTAGCAGCAGTCTTTTTGTTGGAATAAATACTTTCCCTGGAGTTGGCTGTGGGGGCATGTGTGGGCACGTGTGTGTGCCGCTGCTTTTGGGTATACATTGGACACAGCTGTGAACAGGCAATTCTGGTAGGTTCAGCACTTGCCCAAACTTGTTGCTCGCGAGCGCCAGAATGATGTGCTCTTCCTCACTGTTGGGAATGCTGGCCGCTGTCATGAGCTTTTGAAAATGCTTGAATGAAATTAATAGATGCTTTCCAGCCACATGCAGAAATTGTTGCTAGCATCTGGCCCAGTGCTGTATTTGGTCTCAGGAAGTGGTCAACTTTTGGTGCATTAAAGGAAGGACCAAACTTACAGATCCCGACCAACCTGGAATGGGACAAACAGTTCCCTTCTCATGCAGCAGGGACCAACTCACATGCAGCAGCGTACTGTGTAATGTATGGGTGCAAGTCCTACAATGGCCCATTCCTTAGGAACTTTGTAATTTTTTTCCTTTGGCACAGGTGTCCTGGTTTGTTCCACCTGAGTTTCAGGAGGATCAGTCCTGCTCCAGGCTGGTTATAGAAACATAAAATACCCCCGCTGTCCCTCATTTTCCTCCCATCTATGTCTCCAGTCCAGAATCCCCCAAACCAATGGAATTATAATTTAATATTCAAAGATTCAGGCTCCCTTTAGGCTCTTGGAAACAGAATACTACCCTGTTAATAGTTGCTGGGTAGTCATTTCAAAACCATTTCTTTTCAGCAGGCACTACCCATAGCAAATTCCAGCAGAGAATGTGTTTCTGGCCTGCCGTGCCAGTAATCCTAGAGCAGAGTCTTACATGTGACCTCTTTTGAAATGCCAGAACTATATATTTCTTAAAATTCCAGACAGCAGTATTTCTAGGACTTGGCATTTAGAGTGGCAACAGGGTTGTTTATAGGAAGAGAAGGGAAAGGACAGAAGGAGGATGTTGACCTAGCAGCCCTACAAACCTACCGCACTTAATCCACTTATCACTCTGAATTCCTGAAGCAGATAAATGCTGATAACAGTTAAAACACATCACTGACAGGAGCAGCACGTTCTGTCCTCTAGAAATACATCATTGCTGGAAATTGCAAAGCTGTGCTACCATGGGGATGAGTGTGATATAAGAGCTGAGGAGGCCCTCACTGTTCAGCAGAACTCTTCCTTAGGAAGGTAGCTATTCCCTCCCTCCCCCAGCTATCTTGAAGATGCAATTCAGGCCTGAGCAGTGCTGTTGAGCATGGTTGTGACCCCACATCCCCCCAGAGCCACAGCTGCCTGATCTGTGCCTACATATCTGAAATACCAAGTAGGCCCCCAGTGTCTTGTTACCGCTCTTGATTGTCCTTGCTGCTCAGCGTTAAGACCTGTGAGGAGCAATTTGCAGCTGAGACCAGCCCTGTGCAGCTCATATCAGTGTGTCTTGGGGAGAGGAGTTCCTCTTGGCTAATCTGAGCTAAACCTTCCCTGGAGGAGTGCAGCTGCTGCACCAGCCTCGCAAAGCCACACAAAGCCACTTGCTCCTCTCCCCATCTGTCAGGGCTCTCCTCAAGGTACTGAAGCTGGCCCCGGGCCCAGGGGAATAGAGCAGCCGCAGCTGTGCACAGCCTCCCTGTGTCAAGACCCCTTCCTCCTGAGAACCTGTCCCAGGTTGAACAGGGGAAAAATGCTATGAAGTGAAGGTTGTTTTGGAGCAAGTCTTGCTCATACAAACTCAACAGACAGGGTGATTTTTGAATATGCACAATCTACAGGCTCATCTAGGTCTTAGACAGCACAGCTATCCCCCACCAGTTGCCACAGTGCAGCACCCAGTGTGAGTGGGAACCCTTGAAGTTGCAGCAGAGTGGTTTCTTGTGGTCAGTGCACATGTGTCTCAAGAAGTCTAAAAGGACTTCTCTAGAGAGAAGCAAAGACCTCTCAGACACCAGGGTTTTTTGAGTCAGACACCGCTCAGCTGTTGCATTGCAGATGTCTTAGCTAAAAACAAGCTTTCATTGAAATCAAAGACTCTTTGTGAGTGTAGGCAGTAGGATCCTCCCACAAAGAGAGGGTTTTCTTCTTCAAAGGGCTCTCCTTACATTTCCCTACAATAGATTTTTTTTAAGGTTTGCCTGCAGTGCGAAGCCGGTTCAGAGCCAGCGTCGTGTGAATCTGAAACATCACAGCTGTTACGGATGAATGCACTGTCTGGTTGTTCTCACTTCTGCAATACGAGCGCCTTTCTCTGAAGTAACCTAACCTGTGGAGGGAAGTGTTGGGCAGCAGGGAGTGCAGCAGGGCTGTTTCTCTGTGCTGACTGCTGGTGCAGGTACTTGTTTCCCATTTTGAAGGCAAAACAGGTGATCTCATGCCCAAGTAGCCACATAAAGAATTAGTTTGATAGTGCTCCTCTGCTGTGAGCCCACACCCTCTGGCACTGCACAGTAGCCACTTGAGTAGGAGAATTTGAAGTGCCCTTATTTCAAAATCTGGATAGTCAGTGCAGTGAGGTAGTCAGGAATAGCTGTTCCAAAACAACTGTATAAACAAATTCCTACAAAATTATGGTAATGTGCCACTTTTAAGCTTGTCCATTGCTCCAGAATCAGTTGACTTGTTGAATGAATTTGACCACGTTTACCTCAAATGACCTCAAGCTGCATCAGTCAAAGCACGTTTTTCTCTGTATTCCAACGTGGGGCTTTGGTCACTACAGAAGGTGACAAAGTTTGCTTTAAGTGCGTGTGATGTTTTATGGTCATTGGAAGACAAAGCTCTGTGCGTTAAAGAGCTTATAGTCTAATCTTTTGACACCTGCTGGTAGATATAACACCGTGATAATAGTATAGAGAAATGCACCACAGTGCAGGGAGGAGTCTGACAGAAAAGCAGAAGAGGTTGCATGTGCCAGGAACAGCTTGCCAAAGGCAGCGTGTGTCTGTCCCGCCTGTCCCTGCACAAACGGGAGGGGATCAAACAGCCTTTCCGGCGCAGGAAGACCTCGTGAAATACAATCTCTTTTTGCCTTCTGGATCTTCATATCTGGTTGCTTCCTTACAGCCTTTTGACCTTACCATGGGCTCTAATCTAAAAGTCATCTTCCTGTTTCTTTGGTTGCTTCACTATGGAGGTAAAAAAGTTTTTTTTTTTTTTTTTTCCCTTCTGCTTACTCGCACGTTTGTTCATATTAGAGCATTTCCAGCTGCTATCTTTTGCTAATTTCCAGAGCTCCCCTCTAGGAATTTGCACACTGCTGCTATTTCTGTCTTTTAGGCATTTCAAAGCTCAGAGAGAGAGTCCTTAAGAAAGGGGGAACATGGGAGAAGGGTTATATAACCTAAATAAAATGGTTTGGCTTTTTCCCTGGCATGTTCCTCTCAAACTAATGGCTCCTGGGATACTGTAAGAAGATGGATCTCTCCTCTGCTTTTTTACAGCGATGCTTTACAGTGCCTTGTATAAAAACTGCATTCATGTGTGTTCTGCTGGGTAGAGATGAGGAGAAGGATGGTGATTTATTTTAGAAAATAAGGCCCAGAAGAGACTACTCAGGTTATCGCTCCCACTGTGACTGCAGGATTTTCTGTTGCCTTCTTTCCATAACATTATATCTAGTGCACACAGGACTGTGCACTCACAAAGACCATGTCCCTCGGGACTTCATTGTATCCTAGTTGCTTTTACAGCCAAGAACCCTTTTCTAATGATGTAACCTAAGCTCTTCCTTACTCTTAGGCTATTGTACTTGGCTATGTCATCTGTAGAGGATTTTCCTTAATTTTCTTTAACTGATGTTACTTCCCTGAAGTCTTTTCTGGACAGTGGTTGTGCCCTCCTTCTGTCATTCCACCCCTCAATTCTCCTTAGTAGTCTGCATTCAGTAGCATTGTCAGGGTTGCCTCTTCCGATGCTGGGTCCCTTCACACAGAGGTGGATACTGCTGTTCCGATGCAGCATTACTGCATGATGACAGGAAAGCAAGCCTGGCTGTGTTCTGGGACCACTTTTTTAATGCCTTGTTATGATCCTATTCATAGATGCTGAACCCCAGAGAGTGCCATCAAAACCACGAATGGAAAAGCTCTACTTTACCTCTCTGTATTTTTCCCCTTTTATTTTCACGTCTGTGAAAGAATCCTGACTCCATCGTTTTGTGACAAAACTTGAATGCAAGTTTCCAGTTCTTTTCCCTTTTTTAAGTACAACAATGCTTTGCACAGGCCTCCTCTTAAAGGGCTTTTTTGTGGTGTTCTATCAGCTACCAAATAAATGGATCCGGAGTCTGATGTTAAATCCAGATTTGGCTGGGATGCCAAGTGATCCTATATCCCAGGCTCTTTACTAGACTCACTCTTAGCTTTTTTTTTTTTCCTTTTATTTTACAAAACAGAGAGCAAACTCTGGTGTGGTTCCCCATCTGTGCTTGTTCATCCTCTCTTGTAACTCCCTACACCATTGCCTACTGAGTTGCAGTGACAGATTGCTTTCAACAGACCTAAGTAAGGAGGAAGCACATGAAGGGCATGATCTCCCATCTCTCTGCATGAGATACTGTCACATGTAGATATTTAAGATGTGCAGTCTTCCACAAATAGTTCCTGCATCTAGCAACCACTCTTGTGCTTTGCTGCCCATTTACGGCAGCAAAAGTTGGGAGTGATTAAGCTGTGTCTTATTTCTCGTGGCCCCAGTGCTGGGCCCCACGCACAGTATGCAATTTCCTTCCTCACTCTTGTTTCAGAGACACACAGTTCCACAGATGCACCTGCTTGCACACAACATCTTCTTGCTGGCACAGAGTGATCACGTGCAGGTGTACACACCTGAGCAGAGGATTGTAACTCAAGAGTTACAGAAAACATCCAGCTAGTGTTTCTCATAGAAAATTGCTTTTCTTTTTCATAATTTGTAAGTAGTCTCTCACACCAGTGCAAAATCAGTTCACTTCCTGCTTCATTTCCTGTCTTTCTGTACGCTGGCGTTGTGCAGAGGAGCTCACAAGGGAAAAGGGGAAGCCTGTGATTGCAACAGGCTATCTCAAATCACACAGCAATTACCTAAGAGATGTGGCAGATCACAAGGGGCACGTGCTCTGCATCACTCAGTTTCTGACAAGGGCCAACACTGCTTGCTCTAGACATGCTTCTCGGCATACATTTATTTTCACCATCTGATCGTGTCTTTGGGGCAGCAATTTTCTCCTGACTTACGGTAATGTTAGATGACTGCTAACAATTATCACCCTTACAGGGGGAGATCTCAGTGTACAGCAGAAACCTGTAATCCAAGTTGCACTGCTTAAGGAAAAAGTATCCATCCCCTGTGAAGTCACCTTCCTGTACACAATGAAATACACCAGATTTACAATCTTCTATTACTGGATTAATGCACAGGACCAGGAAGTATCCATCTATAATAAGAAAGAACAAGTAGATATTCCTCCTGGAAAAGAGAATAAGACTGCCATCAGATCTTACAGTCACGAAACAAAGCCGCTTGAAAGCACCTCTTCTACTGGCACATACTACTGCAAAGTCGAATGGGATGGCATCCAGATAAAGGGAAAGGGAGTGTTTGTCCTTGTTAGAGGTAAGTGAACAACCAGAAAGGAAGGGTGCACAGTTAAAAATCAGCTGGATTTTACTACGAAAATATGATCTTTACTCTTTTCTTCCTCTACCCAAGCAAGCTATAAAGTCAGATAGGAGTAATGCTTAATACCCAATATTTAATGGCATCACAGTTGAGCATGTTTTACACAGGTTACCCGTGCCATTGTTCCCAATTTACAGGTGGTAACATGAATATGCAGTAATTTCTATCTACCCTCCACAGGCACTTGGGAGCACCAGCCTTAAAATCAGGGTCTAAACAGGGACCGGGTAGGGTGTTTTTAGTGTCAGTGTCCAGGACACAGCATGGTTTGGCCTTTATCACTGTGACAGAGATGGATGAAAATGAAGTAAGTGGTTATGGTGCTCACTGTGATCAGATGTACAGGCTAGGTGCTGACTGTTGGGGGCTCACAGTCAGACTAGGGGCTCGCCCCAATCCCTCCCCTTTTTCCACGTGGTTACAAGGTTTCCGTTGTTCCACTGCTGCACAGTGAGACAAGGGAGACCTTCAGGCCAAGAACAGAGCAATGCTATAGAAATATGGCAAGAACGGGCATGCTGCTGATTGGCTAGATTTGTATTATTGAATACTGGATATGAAGAATTACTTAGGGTAAATGTGAAGAGCCACGACAAAAAAGCTTTGCTACACTGGTCAGGGGATGTCTGCAGTACCTGCAGTACCCACTTCGCTCTTTCATGTAGGTGGTGCTTTCCACCATCTATCTTTCTCCCCTTATCACTCAGGACCTTTTCCAACCTCTAACTACCTACCAGCCTTTTTGGCTGCCATATTTATGTCACCTCCCTCTAATCTACGTGAAGCACAGCTGTTCATATCTCATCTCCTTTGTATGATCCTCCAGCTGTGCCCTACTATCTGTTCAATCAGACTGTGTTAAGAAGCATATATGCATCTTTATAACCTCTGTATTGCTTCTATATTTTAAACTTCCTAGGACTTTTGGCCAGAGTTTAAAACAGGAGAAGCATAATTTCTGCTCACAGTATGAATCTCTTGCTTTCTTTCCCACAGGTACAGGGTATGCACAGACCTCTTATGGGCGAGAAATCCTCATTACCCTTACCGCTCTTCTGGCTGCACTGAGCATCACCGCAACAGCTCTGCTAGTGTGGAAAAGAAAGGCAAGTTATTACCAAATAAAAAGCAATACCTGACATGACCCATTCTAGGAATTTATTTCACTTGCTTCTAACTTGGCTGGATTGGAACTCCCCGTGCTGAAATTTTCCGTGCTGAGTGTCTGCCTCAGGTTTATTTTCTTTTTCTAAGTTCAGTCATTCTGAGAGAAAAGATCACAGAAAAGATAAAGCGAGTCATTGATTTGTCCATTAAATAAATTCTAATAACCATTTTGACTTTGGCATGCTCTGCTATAGAGCAAAGATCTGACACGGGGCGAGAAGTCACACCAGCAGTGGGCTGGCCCTGAGAATATTCAAGCAGGTGTAGCCTTGTGATGGGTCCTTGGAAAATTGCAGTTCGTGCATGCTTAGTTTGTGGCTCTTGTCAATTTAGCAGCTCAGTTGTCTAAGGGATGCCATGCAAGGCTGCCTTTCCACTCAGCATGTCCTGTGTCTTGTGCATCTGTTGCAGTTCCAGTATGGAGGGAGAGCAGGGCTTTCCCCATTTCTAATCCTTTTTCAAGATGGGGACTACTCTGGTGCAAAGGCACAACCTGATGAAAGGAAACTGCAACTGCAGTCCTGAGCCATAGGTTGGGTACTGTAGAAAACAAGAGTCTGCAGAGTGGAGGGGATGGGGACTAGAATATTAAGCATATGCTTTGCAGAGCAAACATTAGGAAGTGATGTTAAAGGGGAAGGTCAGGACAAGGATCCCAAGGAAGCCTTTCTAGAGGTCACAGCTGACTGAGTAAAAAGAGGGACAAAATTCTGAGCAGCCTGCCTAAGTTGATTCTGAGCAGGCTGCAGATTAGACTAGACAAAGTCCAGAGGCATCTTCCAATGTCAGCGGTTCTGTGAGGCTGAAATGAGGAGACTTGGGATGGAAATTGGGACTGGGAGCCAGAGTGAGGAAGCACAAGAGCCTGGAGGAGGGTATTAAGACTGGGCTCACAGGGACCCTTGGTTGAGAAGGCCAGTAGCACAGGCTGGAACCATCTGGGTGAGAAAGAACTGAGGGTAAAGGGGAAACCACAAGTGGGGAATAAAAGAGGTGTAGAGCAGGAGAAGAAGAGCTGAAAGTAGGACTAAAAGGTCTAAATGAGTCTGGAGCCCTGTGGAATAAACTTTGAAGTTTTAATACTGGAATCTCTGTTGGCCAGGTGAAATCTACTGTTCCTTACTTCTACTCTCAGATGTTCCTTTGCAGTCTTTCAGATATCTTAAGGCTGGCTTGAATAGACCCGATGTATTTGAGAACTGAATTTAGGGAATGATGTTTGTGTAGGTATTGTATCCACTCGTATTTACTCTGTCAAGCTGCCCTCTGCCATTACAGCAGCAGGGTCTGTGCACGTGTTTTTATGTGAAAGCGATGTTGCTGATGCAGACCTTTGGCTCCAAGGAGCATCAGGCTTCAGCATGCACAGTCAGAGATAGTGAGATTGAACACAGAGTGGCAGCAGTTGGCAGACCTGCAAATCTCGTGAGATTTACCTTGCAGGCAGGCAGATGGAGGGGGAAGGAGTTGGAGGCAGAGTGACTAGGCTGGAGATGAGCCCCCACCTCTGCCTGCCTAGACAGCATCTCCATGGGGATAGGAGGGAGGCACTTCACAGCTTGCCAGTTGGCATCTCTAGACTTTGAGGCAGGCCAGCAAGTCTCAGACCTACAGGCTCTCCTTGGGGCCTGAAGAGATCATGCAGTCATTACATTTGCCCTCCTGCTGAACACAGACCATATTTCTCACCACAGCTTGCTCAGACCTGCTGGTTTAAAAATGTTTATCTTTAAGAGAAGCTATTTAGCATCCTCCTTAGTTACTAATGGACTGGAAAGCAGTTCATCGTTTTCATGTGATGTGAATATAATCATCCCACTTCTTTCTGAATTAAAACAGAGATACTTAGCAAAGCTTTCTGCCTTCTCTGCCTCTTTCTTTTGCTTGCTGAGCAGTGCTAACCCTTACCTGTGCATGAATGAAGCATATTCAAGGAGAAGCCATCCGATGTGAGCAACATTTCAGAGGAAAAGACTTTCTTCCTTCAACTCCATAACTCCGTGCTGGACCTGCCTGTTAGTGTATCACTGACTATATGTCATCATTAGTGCCTGCCTGGTGCTTTTCTCTAGACTCTGTGTATTCGCAACATCTTCCCAGCTCACAAAAATCACTGCATTCACTCTCTGAAATTCCTCTTGCACTTTGAATATGGCCCTGCTTTATTCCCTATCCTACAGCATTGTACGTGCTGTTAAATACCTATTCCCTCTGTCAGGGGTAGAGCTGATTTCTATATACGGACAGAGCCCAGTTTTACTTTCCAGTGCTTCAGTGTCAGTTGTCAGACTCCTTCCTTTCACTCAACGGTGAGAAAAGTGACTGGCCTGCATTGTGCAGAATGCCATCGTTCCATACTGTGCAAGTACTCGGAGGGTGTGTTGGCAGCTGGCTTTGATGTGACACTGGCATTCATTTCATCCTTGGGGAAATGGTGGTTTTTTTCCAAATGTCTAATTCTGTGTCTTGTCCCGAGCAGATATTGTGTCCTAAGAAGAACCAGCTAAATATCAGGAGACTGCAGACAGGAACACAGCCTCCTTCAGCAAGCCCACCACCACCTTCTCCTGTTTATGACGTGAGTATCAGAATCACCTTCCATCTCAACAGAAGTGATACCTATATGGCTGGCAACCCCATTTCTGCGCTCTGCCCTGTTCAGCTCCCCTCAGGACTGTGCATGTCTCCATCCTGTTCCCGGTGCCAAAGCCTTGCACCATGCCCTGTGCTGGTGGGCAGCACCCTTCCCTCTGCCAGCAGCATATAATTGAGCAGCGAGCATGGGGCCAGAGACAGCTCTTGGCACTGGAGGTGGAAGGGCCTCCAGAAGTCAGAAGGGAAGACTGGAGCTCAGCCTTGCTTGTAGTGCAAAGTGTCTCAAGGACATGCTTTTCTCAGATGGAGATTGATGACTCAGAGAAGTGGCAGAGAGAGAAACTCTCCCACCAACAACTTTTTAGAGGTTCTGCTGTGATACCTTTGCTGGTGTCAGTGGCATGGACCACTGCAGTGCTGAGCTGGCTGACTAGCAGTCTGAGGAAGAGGACAGGAAGAAAGCAAAAGGATACTTTTTTTGGAGCATTTCCCTTTCCACTGCTTAGAATGCAGCCCATCTCCTTTCTCCATTCCCCAGAATGGAGAGCACCGTCTGCTGCCACTCTTTGAGCCCAGTAGTGGCAGTGTCATAGGTAATAGGATTGGAGTGGCTCTCCTGAAACGTCAAGCCCAGACCTTGACTACCTCAAGTAGCCATGACCCCTAATCACATTTACAGCCCATCCAGTTCCATTTAAAATGTATTCCTTTTTTTTTTTTTTTCCTTTAACTCCCATGGGAGGGTTGCTTTGCTAAGAAGGGAATGATTTATTTCATTTATTTTTTTTCCACATGGTCTGTGGGACAAATGAGGAGGAATGAAATGAAAGTGAGTAGAGAAGGATGTTGCCTGAATATTAGGAAACCTTTCTGACTGTGAGGTCTGTAAGGGCTGGAAAAGTCTCTCCAAGGAAAACCTGTAAGCTCAGCTGCATGAATCATTTAAACTAAACAAAGCAGAGCTCTGGAGAATGTACTGCAGAGAGGAGCAAAGCCCTGCCAAAGAGGCATGGAAATCTGATAGGGGGCAGATGTGAAGGCAAGGGCAGGCCTGCCCCCTTCTTGTTCACACTTCGCTGAGTGGGGGGCACTGCTTTGTGGCCCTTCAATTTCTGGAATGGAGGTTTAAAAGAAAGCACTATATATTGTATGTGATGTGTTTATTCTGGGTAAAAAGAAATGCTTTGGGTAGAGGATGTTGCAGGTTATAAACCTTTTCGTTTATATCAAGTAATTTCTTTTTAATTCTGTCTTTTAAAAATCCGACTGGGTAGCTTCCTGCTGAAGTGGATGATTTCTGCAAGGAGACAAAAAAAATTCAAATCCATTTCTCGCTCAGTCGGCCTCGTCATGCATCCTTAGCTCCATCTTAATTACATGTTTCATCATGTTGTTCTGTTCAGGAGGCCCCACTAAGGCTAATGCAGTAAGCCAGCAGAGCCAACCTTAGGCAGAGGCAGTCCCGGTAGCTGGCTGGGATCCTGCGCTTCCAGGAGCCCTATGGACCTGGCCCATCCAGCCTTCCCCCATAGCCCATTAGCTGCACGCCAGCTGTGTAGGGCTTGCAGCCAGCCCAGTGTGCAGGGCAGGCAGCTCAGCCCTCTTTGGCAGAGCGGCAGGCAGCCTCAAAATCATGTCATGTATGCCATGGGGTGTGAGCCTGCCCCACAGTGCAGCTGCTGTGACTCGTTCAGGCATGAGGCAGCAACTCCTGCAGCAGACACAGTGCACGGTGAGAGCAGAGCTCTGAGATGTTATGGGAAACGTAATGGGGAGGAGAGGGTGAGCCCTGGGATGGAACACATGCTCTGTGAAATACTGTTGGTGTTCAACTGGGTTGCTGAACACATAGTGCTTAATTCCTGGGGAAGGGAGGGACAGATTTCTATCTGTGGTCAGCTCTGGGGGAAGCTAAGGCAAGTCACTTCTGAATGGAAAGTCACTTCTACTGATGAGATAAAGAGGGAGATCAGAGATTAGGTGAAGGGATAGGAGGCCAGCATGTGCCAGATGTGCTGTCTGTGGGGGAAAGCAGAAGGTTCAAGTCTGGAAAAAAGTCAGGGAGCCACAGTGGGCCTGGAGCTTGGAGCAGACACAGCAGACAGCAGGACTGGACATACAGGCAAGGGCTTGGAGCTGGCTGATGCAGCTTGTTAAATGGTCTGTGCTATCTTCCCTGGCAGCAAGGCTTGCCCCTGGCACAGAAGGGCTCCCAGCATACCTTCTGCAAAGCCATTCTGCTGCACATCGCTAGGAGCAAACACGCTCCCCACCATCTCTTCCAGGTGTCACCTTATGGTCCCTAAGGGAGAGTGTATGCAGTGAAAAGCAGCTTGAGCTAGTACAAAGTCCCTGTAGTGGGGCAGCTGGACACCTGCTTTGTTCCACTACACTGCCAAGCACTACAAGGCCTCTTCACCCTCCTGCAGCCCCAGAGGAGGTCATCGCACCACCCAGACCAAAGCCTGTATTTCCCTCCATCTTCCAGCTTAGCTGCCTAGTTAATGAGCAGCTTGGAAATATCAATCCAAGGGCCTTGCTTCTCCTGCTTTGCACTTCAAACAAGCCTTTTTTTTCAGCAGCAAACAGAGCTCCTGCAGCGCAGGTGAGTTCCAGAGCACAGGAGCTTTTTGAGAAGGCATCTGCCAGCAGGGAGGAGAGGCCTGTGTGCTACCACTGCGACAACAGCAGGTGCTCAGTGACCGTGTACAAGTAATTGATTTGCAAATGGCAGCTGGAGACACTAGCCTTCCAACTGGCCAGCAAAGCGTTGTCGGGAGCCTCCGTGGGAAGGAGGGTTTGCAGAAAGAGGGAACCTCTTTGGAGTTGAAGCACTAAAAGGATACCTCTTGCTCACGAGTGGCTTTGGACTAGAGCAATGAAAAAGGCTGCCCGTCATGTCAATGGGACGCAGAGCCAGGCTGTTGGGAGCACAGCACACAGGACAAGGTCCTCACTGCAAGCATCAGAGAGAGAACTGAAAATGAGGAAAGGGAAATGGGATTTTCTGTGCACGCATGTGCACGCAGAAGTAGTTGGGAATGTGTGCTCCAGGCAAGTAGGATCTTGGGAGAGAGACGTGGATAAGTGAAGTACTTTGACTTCTTCTGGAGGAGGACTGGAAACGGGAGAGCCACATGAAGCTTCTTTCACTGTGGCCCCTTCCTAATGGGGGCTTGCTCCCAGCCCCATTTCCAAATACTGCTCCACTATCATCTTGTCCTGTTCAAACCACAGTCCTGCTGGCCATGATCCAGAAAGATGCCGAACTCCAGATGAAACGATGGGGGTCAGATGACTGGCAGTCCCAGGAGAAAGCCCCTGTATTTTGCTGGTCCCCTTTGCTGTACTGTAGGCGGCCTTGCTCCCTTCACAGTCTCTCCACTAATACCATCTGCCCCTCTTAAGGCTGAGCTCCTCCCATCTTCCTGTTGCCAGAGAAACAGCCACCTTGGCAACCTGCTGTCATCCTTGAAACACACATGGAAAAGTCCTCCTGATTGTTATGTTTGATCCTTCAGGCAGATCTGGAACATCACTCAAACTGACATGCATCTCTTGTGACATGATTACCTGGGGGACCAACGGGTGCATACACATGTAGAACGTGTGTGTGTTTCTCTGTATCGGTGTGGGACCACGGATATATCTGTGGGCCTGCAAGTGCATTGATTTTTTTTATTATTATTATTATTCTTTACTCACTCTAAGAAGAAAAGACAGTTCTAGCTTGGAAAAAAAAAAATACCAGGCAATAAACAGAAATCATGCCTATTGTAGGATTTCCTGTTTTCAACAGCTGTGTACTTCAGGACCCCAGACTAGCCTCCCTTCTCATCACTGTGTGCCCAGAACAACCAAGTGCAAGAACCTCTGGCTGTTAGGCACCCAAACAGTCTTGAGAGATGCAGCTTGCTGCCTGTTACCCATGGTTCCCTTTGTGCACCACAGGCAGAGAGGTCTTTCTTTTGCATTCTGTGACAATTTGGAGGGAAGCAGGGGCATTGGCATTGTTCTCTTCTGCCTTACATTGGATAGGTAATGTCATAACCTGTGTCTATCAGCCTGAAAAAGGAAGGTGATGAAGCTGCACTGTAGAAGTTTTAGGGCAAAAATGATTTTATTTTTGTGCAAGACAGGAACTTCAGAATTTTGGAGGTCAGGTTCCTCAGAAATGGCAGGCACGAGATGAGGAATCAGGCGTGCTTAAACCTAAGCATTTTATGTGAACCCTACCCTTTTCTCTCTTCCCTTTCCAGTGCCTGGATTCGCAGCAAGTTGAGGTCTATTCTGTCCTCAAGAACAACACGAAGATCCCACAACACAGAAAGAGTCCTCCAGGCAAGGTAAAGGCTGGGGCTGTGTTCTTGTAGAATTCCCTTATGCGCTGGAAAACTCAGAGGCACCACGGCCCTAGCAGGTAGTAAATGTGCCTGCTATTTCCCCACTTCCAGCCCCATTGAAAGAGGAAAATGGGACGTGACATCCACTCACCAGCTGGGCTGCACATGTAGTGTATCTTCCTGCTTCTGACAGAACCCCTGCTCCTTCAGTGTTACTGGTTCTGGCAGACCTGGCTTCGTGCAGATGCTTTGCTGAAAGGTATTGAGAAGTTTGGCATTGCTCCCTCTAAATGGCCCAGACATTCATGGAGAGTTGGCCAGATGCTGTCCCTCACTATTGCCCCTTCCAGATTGTTTAGGCAGCCAAAAAGTCCTCCAGCATAGAGGAATCTGTGCACTAGGGGAAGACCTGGAACACAATTTTACTCTGGCTGGCATTAAGCACCTGAGAGCCATTTCCTGGTAAAAGAAGGTAAGGTGGTCTGAACAGAGGCAGGAAAAGGCAGTGTGGCTATGTCTTGGATCTTCTCGCTTGGCTGATAGTTACGAGTTAGAGACAAGGAACTGAATCCACTCATAATGAAAGTAGCTGCAACTTGGAATATGCAGGCATGGATCATTTGTGGGGGCCATATGATGTAGACTAGAGGCCCACGCAGCCCTGCACCCTGCCCTTAGCACAAGTATCAGATGTTTCTAGGGACAAAACCTCAGGGAACACTTCCTTCCTGCCCTCAGATCTTTGTTGTTCATTTCCCCTCCAGAACTCTCATCTACTTAAAAAGTATGTTCTCTCTTCTAACACTGGAAAATTTTTCTGAAAAACGTCTCCTGTGTCTCCCTCTGATATCCTGCTGCAGAGAGTTCTCCAGGTCAACTATGCAGTGTGGAGCCTGCGCCAGCTTCAGCTGGCACCATCCCTCTGTTTCATGAAGGGCAATATTTTTCAGCGTGAAGCACTTTCACAAATCCAGTGGTATAGAATCAAGTGCCTTCTTCCATGTGAGAGCTAGTTGCATGCGTTCTGCTTCCAGCACCAGTGGCATCCTGCAGTTAGTGCTGTGCCTTTAAAGCGGTGGTAGCAGAGGCAGTGGCAGGTATCTGATTACTGCAGTTGATTACTGAAGGGAAGAATAGGTTCTTTTATATAAGCTGTCTTATACCACAGTGCATCTTATGTACTGGAAGAGACAGCATCCCTGTTCTTGTGTTCTTGCATTTTGAACTAATTGGGTAGGAAGATCAGTAAGTCCGGATTCCTCTTCTCTGTCCTAATTATTTATCTGTATACCTTTATCAGCTGCCCCCTTCTAAATGATTTGGTCTGAATGAGGAGATGCAGTACATCTTTTTTCCTACCGTGGAGTTGTCTGGGCTGTGCTGAATCACCTGTGTGTGGCCCACACCACTGAATTGCTGCTTTAGGGGCCAGCAGACTTGTAAAACAGAGTGGGAACAAAGCAACGAAGCAAGAGCGTGCGAGTGGGTCTGGCTCTTGTGGTCTCAGCGGGGGAGAGGTAAAGATCGAAAAAGAGATGGGAGAAACAAAGGAGAAGAGAGCAAAGAGAGGTGATGGGATGAGCTCTCACTGCCATGAGCAGACACTTCTGAGTGTGTTCAGTCTTCATGCTGGTCAGAAATGGGGAAGTGTGAGTGGCAGGGCTCCATCACCCCCACCGCTGTGTCCCACCTCAGGGCTTATCCTCTCCAAGTGAGGAGAGTGGAAAGGAGCTTCTGCAGTAGGAGCAGCTGTGAGGATTGGAAGAGAATGCCAAGGCCTTGGGCTCTCTGTGCAGCGAACAATGATTTAAAATGGAAAAGGTGGGAGAATTATATTAATCTCTGAGGTTGTTTCACAGAAGCCGGGAATGAGTTTGGTTCCCCTCGAAGGGATATAGCCTTCTCTGCACAGGTTAATTTGACTATGCTTCTCACTGCAGTGACAAGCCTCTTGATCAGCTTCCCACTCCATCATCCTGGGCTCTGGCCACTTGGGATACTCATCCTCTAGCTGGCCATGTCAGAACCTAATAGGATGTTTTCCTAAGAGCAAAACTTGTAGGTCAGTGGGTTCGGGCTGGAGCAGGAAGCTTGGGTTGCTGAACTGTGGCTGAGACTCGCTGCAGAGGATCACAGCCAGCCCTCGGTGCAGGATGCTGCACGTAAAGTGAAACAGCGCAGAGAGCACTTGAAACAAGAGCCTTTGCAAGCTGTTGCACTGCGCTGACAGCCAGCCTGGGTGGTGAGGGGTTAATCCTCTAGTGTCTGTTCCTGCTATGGAGGTGTCTGCACTCAGATTTTGTAGAACATTTCCCTTTGGTGGTGGCAACGGAGAAGAAGCTAGTGTAGGTAGGGCTCCATTCACCCTCTGGCATTCCAACTACTCGCTGTATAACCTTGCTTACAGCAGGCCTGTGCCACGCGGCGCTTAAAATATCAGTCTGTCAGCGCCTTGTCTACACAAGGAACAGTTGTGAGGAATAGACTCAACTGTTGAAGAAACAGGATTGGGGAGGTCAGGGAATTCCTCCTTCACAGAATCCAAAGTGATTTATTTTTTTACTGAGTCCAATTTTCCCTCCCCTCCTTGTCTGACAGCTTTTTGGGCAAAGAGTGACAAGTAAAGGAGGCATCTTTATCCCTTGGGCTGGATTAGTCACGTTCGTCTCTTTTGGAGCAACATTTTTCAGCACAGCAGCTTCCGTTTCAACAGATCACTTATAGCCATTTCTCACAGAACAAACGTCAGTGTCTGCTGATTAAGAATTAATTCATCTTCTTTTGAATAATTTTCCTCCATTTCTTTTTTCTCCTTTTCATCATTCTGCAGACACCTGAGAAGCAAGAAACTCTAGAAGAATACAGTGATACACTGTATGAGAATATCTGAGGGAAAAACTGACCCTGTGTGGATCAGACATCTTCCTGCACGACAGAGCTACTTTCTACACCATCAGTTCTCTGCGAAGAGCCACAGTGACTTCAGGGCACAGCCATGGGGCACTCGTGAACCTTGGGCTCCCTCCAGACTGCCCTTCATTAGCAGCAGAATACATCTGTTCAAATCCCACGGGGGCTCAGTCTGTATTTATGCAGCAAAGCTATTTTGCAGCAAAGCTGTTTTTGATGCAAAAGAAAAGCTGTTTTTTGTCACACATATCTTAAAAATGCTGCAGATGGAATCTGTGCAGGTTTTTCTCACCTGGCCTGGCTGAAATACTTGAATCTTGGTCCTCTGTAAGTGGTATCACAGTCCAGAAACCTCCCTGCTTGCTGGCCTGATCTTCAAATCTTGACCTGCAGCAGCCCATCTGATCCTGTGCCTATGGCTTTCCTGACACAGCCATCAGGCCTTCATGCATAGTTTAACGAAGATCCAAGCATCCACCTGCCCATTTTTTCTTTCTCAGGAACCCCACAGTGAAACATGCTTTCTCATAATCTGCTAATCCCATCAAGTAGTCACAGATGCCTGCTGTGACCATACTCAACTGACTCAAATCAGTGCCTTGGAAGAAATGCTTTCCCTTCAGCAATATCAGCAGTACTGGGCAAGGGATGGATGCATGAAGAGAGATAAAAATGGAGTTGAAGAAGACATAAAATATCTGTGCCTGCCAAGATGTCCCAGTGGCAATGACCCCTCCAGAACAAGGAAAAGGAAAAGCTGGGAACTTGAGGAAACTCCCTTGCTGGGCTGCGTAATTCAAACAGTTCTGGGTCCATGTCCCAGCCCAGAGAAGTTCAAGCTGATCTCCCCAGTTTGCTATTCTTTTTGGCAATGGCCATTCTTACTGTTTGGGATTTTGAATTTCTGTGGGAGGAGGTTTGGTACCTCTGCCCCACCAAAATCCATAGGTTTGCCTTTGTTTCAGCCAGCCATTATTTCCCAACAAAGATATAAGTTTTGTTTTGCTTTGTTTTCCCTCATAGATTATTCGGGCAGATAGACCAGTTCTCAAACTTAGAATGACCGGAGTGAGGAGAGAGACCCTCAAGGTGAATTTTCTACCCAAGCTCTTCTCTCTCCTGTCAGCTGGAACTTGCCTACCTTTTGTGCTGATGCATATTCCAGTTCTGGTAGGGAAAAGGTTACATTTAATATCCATATAACGCGATCAAACCAGCGGATCAAAAAAGCTGAGGCCGTTTTATCTCAGATTAAAAAAGAACAACAAAATAACAACCAAACAAAACCAACCCAAAATAAGAATATGTAGCATAACTTGAGAGGAATCATAGAAACCTCTTTAAAGAAGAAGATCAAATTAAAACAGAGCTCCAGGGTCATAGGACCCTCTCTACTTGAAGATAATGTTGCTATGCATCAGAGATAGAGGCTATGGAAAATGTCTCCAGGGCCTCCAACCTTCCTATACTATGTTTAAAGAGATAATCCGCTTATTGCTTTGCTCTTTTTATTAGAAGAGATTTCAGACATGCAATTTGGACTTTCTTAAACCACAGGAAAACGCTTTTTCTCTTCCCAGTGTTGAGGAATTCATTTCAGAAAGAGCAACAAATAGACAGTGTGTCTCACTAGACTTGGCTGCCAGTTGTTAGGTGATCACAATAATTAGAACTAAAAATTGTTGAACTCAGCAGTTTTAGTATTTAGTAATGTGACCAGAAATAGCAATTGGGATAAAAACATTTCTCAGAAAACAACAACAACAAAACAAAAGCAGAAACAGGGGATTGTGCAGGTATAATATCACCTTTCCTTAACAAATTTGAAGAAATGATGAGATGAAATATAAATACGTTGTAGTGTGGCAATAAAACATTCTGAAGAAGCTGCTGGTTGAGATGAAAGGTTTAAGTTTTCAAAATAATGCCGTTTGTTTGGGTTGTTTTTTGTTTTTTTTTTTCTTCGTGTGTGTGTGTGTTTTGCTTTTTAAATTTTATACGTGCTAAAAATAATAGTGCTGCAAATTTCCTGGCAAAGATCTCACTCTGCAGCGAAGTGTTTTGCTTTGCTTTTCTATTAAATAGCGTTCCTTACATTTATGTCTGAACAATTCTATATATTAAGTAGCAGTAGGTGTTTAAGATGAAACATAAGAAAAGGAATGATATTTGGAATAGGAGGGCTATTTTAGAACAGTCAGTGCTCAAGTACTGAACGAATCCCAACCGGTTCCGATCAATCAAGTGAAAAAGTAAAAATGTCCAAGAAACGCTGAAAGTCTGGGGATTTGGGCTGTGCGCCAGAGCCTGTCAAAGTCAGGAGGAGTTGCTGTGTTGATTTCAATGGGTTTGGGATTGGTTCTGTGAGGCTAAAAGACTGCTGCTTGAGAAAAAGGAAGCTTGGAAGCTGCGTAGCCTGAAGCTAGTATCACTTCTCTAGCATTGTGCACTGTGGGCAGCCGCCCAGAGTGTGTGAGAGAGAAAGGTGTAAAGTAGAAGATGGTGAGAGAAGAGTTGTTTATAAATGGTACAGAGTTTTCCAAGGAGGTATGAGGAAATGCCCTCTGGCACAGGTAGGAGAAACCAGTGAATATAATTTATATAATATTGATGCAGTTTCTTTATAGCAAAGGTTTGTTCAAGAAAAAAAAAAAAGGCAGTCGTTTGCTCTTCTTGTCTGTATGGTCTCTGAGAATAGATGCAGAAAGAGATTGTTTTAAGTGTGGACAATATAAATAATAATAATAATAAAAAAACATACAAAGAAGAGAAGTTAAGGATTATCTACCCCTGCTCCACACAAGTGAGACTTGATGACGGACTTATTGTGTTTATTCCTAAATTGAATGTGAGAATGGATTCCTCTTGAAAACGATGTCCCTGAGGGCCACAGCTCTGCTTGCTTTCCCCAGCGTGGTGCAGTTACACACAGAACATGCTCTCAGGTTGCAGAGCTGTAATCTTTGATTCCCAGGTGGTGGGAAAGCTAAGAGAAATTACCCCTTTGTATTGACAGGATTTCAGGAAGTGGAGACGTTATCAAAATAAGCGGTGGTGCAAAGGTGGAAAACACACTGTTTTCTTGTAAAGGAGGTGCCATATTAACACAGGGCCCTTTATCCTCTGTACCAAGAGAGAGCTTTCGGTCCTAAGATGCAGCCTCTCACTGTGATGATCCTCTCCGTATTGTCTTAGCTGGCACTGCTCTAAGGGTTGTTGGTGGCACTGAGGCCACCTAGTCCCTTTCAAACAATTCCTTCACAACACTTTCTAGCAAATCCTACTTTCAGAAGGCAAAAAGCTGAGCGCATATGAGTGGTTCACTCTTTTCATCCTTTTTGGTAGAGAACAAACTCTTGCATGGGTGCTGTTTTCTGGTATGAAATACACCAACCACGTTTTGCCTTTTATCTGTGGACAACAAAGAGCTTGTTGTGATAGGTGACTGAAACAAAATGCCTGACCAACGTGTTGTCCACTGTGTTCTCTTTCATTGCTGTCGTCTTCCGATCATCATCTTTTCCCTTCTCAGGGGTATCATTGACATTAAACACTTCTATGGCAGGTGTCTAAAGACCTAGTTTGGGCTGAGTCTTTTTGTGAAAGGAGGCACTTACTGAAAAGCACCCAAGTGGAATGGCTACTGCAGCTCTATTTGGACCCCTCTCCCACCCAGCAATGTCCAAAGGGCCAAGGGCAGGGGTCCCATCTTCCTGCTGGATGGTCTCTCTGCAGAGTCTGGTGTTTCTCCAGTCCTCAGCCATGCAAGGGCTGTGACCCTGTGTGTCAGGGATTTAGGGAAGGCGGTGAGTGAAGCCACCAGATGGTGCCCTAGGTCCTCTCTGCTCCCTCTCCTGTCCCCTGCCTGCCCGCATGCCCCTGGAGGCCCCCAGCCTCTCGAGGTGGGCACCTCGAGCCATGCAGAGCCGTCCCAGCCAGGGCTGCCTTCTGCCCGTATGGATGGTGCCTCTGGCCCCGCACAGCTCTGCACTGCAGCCCAAGTGCCACCAGCCCCTGAGAGGTGATGAAGACAGGGCAGGCTCCCCTCCTTTGCGTCCATGACATAAGAGCATCTCCCGGAGCTCCACTTTTCCTTCTGAAATACGTGGCTTGTGTTCCATAGCTCTTGGCCACATGAAGATTGGAATATACAGCTGGTAGGGTCAGGCAAGTCGGCTCCCCTGCTTTAAGCAGTCAGAATGTAATTGCCCAAATTGGAACAGCATGAACATGGAAAGGCTAACACATGGGCTTCTTTGAAACGTGCCTTTAGGTAACCAGTTAGAACCTCTGTTTTCTATCCCATCTGAAAGACTGTTAGGCCTACAATTTGGGGCAAGGATTTCTGAGCACTCCCAGGGGTAATAGTTGTACCCAAAATACCTGTACTGCAGTTGCGAGGGAATTAGCCTTGTAATGCCACCAGCGGTGCTTTACGCTGACACATGCCATTAAAATCAAAGATGTCAAGTGTCCTTGCAAGACTCAGTATGATATTTCAGCTTCATACATGAGGAAACGGAGACTCAGGAGGTTAAACGACTTTTCCAAAATAGCAGAGGGTCATAAGTAAAGTCAGGAGCAAAATTCAGCTTCCTACGTTCTTATTCCGATCAGGCTGTCAAGGTGGGAGCCAGCAGCTGGGTAAGCAGGAATTATTAAGCTCCTTTCGGTTTTATAAAGTATAGGGGAAAAAAGTCTCTTCCTGGGTCTCCAGCACCTGTTTCAGCAGCACTCTTCTTTCATCACTGGTTTCTTGTGCAGGTATTGATCGGGGCTCCCATTTGCCTGGATGAGGTCTGCTCACAGAGGTCACTGAGCTGCAGAAGTTACTGCTCTCTCTTATGGAGGTATCCACCATTTTGGCAATAAGGAGAGCTCGTAAAAGCCAAATTACCATGGAAAGCCCAATTACTTATGCTGTAATTCCCCAAATAAATGTTTATGGAGGGGACGTGATGAGTTACTGCACATCCATCCCAGAAGGTCTTAACTGCTGAAGAATCTCCTGGGCTGGTGGAGAGGGCTTAGGGCAGGCAGAGCAAATGGCTGTGGCTCGTCACAGCACTCTGCTCAGGGAAGAGAAGATGGGGAAGCCCTCAGTGCCAGCGCCGAGCTTCCGGGCAAGAGAGAGGCACAAGAAGAGGTGCTGTGATCATTCTGTGAATGGGAATGCTTGCCATTCTTTTGAACATTTGAAAGAAACCACAGCCGCGGTGTGATGCAATTCCTGCTTGGTTGGGTTATTTATTCAAACAGGGCTGTGCTCTGTGAGCACGTGGGGAAGAGAAAGTAAAACTTCAGCTCAGCTTTTGCTCCCTCGGGATTTCTGTAGGCTTTCAGACTCACTGAGGTCAAGGCAGGGTCTGAGCCTGGAGCACAGCGGCTCTTCAGAACAGCTCTGTGCAGCCCTGCTCTGCTAGGCAGTGTGCGAAACGCAGGTGTGGGTTTTGGAGAAATCAGTTTAATAAGGGAGCTGTAGCTCTTCTTCTCCTCCCCAGTAGATTTAAAATAATCTCGCTGTCCATAAAAATCAGGTTAGCTATTTTGGGTTCATGTAGAGCTAAAATGAATGCAGCATCTCTCATTTCTAGTCATGATAAGTCACTAGATATCAATTCTTAATTGCTTGATTAATCTTGAATTTTCAGAGCTGACAATGCCTGTCCTACCTCCAGAGAAAAGCTACATTTAAAAGAAAGAAGAAAACACTTTCCTCTTGATCAGAAACAAAAACCAAACACCAACCTCGCAAGGTAAGTGCATGAAACGAGAGAGGTTTGTGGCAGGTGTTGTCCTGAGACAGCCATTAGGCAGAGTGTGAGTGAAGCAGCCAGAGGTCCCCGAGATACGGGCGAGTGATGGACTCATTTCAGTGTGTGCTTCAGCAGTTAATTACAGGACAACCTCAAACCAAGATATTAGTGCACTCGTGTTTGCCTGTGTGTGTCAGGCCACGGTATTCATTTTAATAAATAAGTAGAGAGGTTTCCTTCACAGAGATCATTACATTTCTACGTATAGAAAAGCTGTTTAAGGTCAACAATTACAGGATATGGTACCTTTGTGTGCTTTGTGTATGCTTGGACTGATAATTATCACTGCAATGCCTCCCTAAGGGTGTTGTTAAAAAAATACAGACCCAGAAAGGAAAGGAAAGATGTTCAAACTCATTATAGAACATTTATAAAATTGTCTGGGCTTTTTTATTTTTTTAAAGCATTGTGTGCGTGGCACATTCAGGAAGAACAGCAGCAGGCTGCGTCAGCCCTTGCTCGGCCACTCTATGCTGTAGGTCTCCTATTATGTGGTGGCACAATGTGATAGAAAGGTGGCATGGGTGCAAGTTCAGGCTGGCTTTCCTACCGTGTTAGAAAAGCAGATACTTTGATCTCCTTACTCTAATTAAGGAATAATAAAAGCTCCGATATATTTATTTATTTATTTATTTTCATCTCAATTAGCTGCTGTCTATGGATGCCACAGACTTCTTGGAAGAGGTGGGTGCTGTCCAGGACAGCTTTTGGAAGGTCTGTGTGATCCAAGAGAATGTCATGACAACAACACTAAACAAAGGAGTGCTGTCATTGTTGTCCTGACCAGATGATGAACCAGGGACATCTCCAGAAAATCACAGTGGTGAAAAGGAAATGTTCTGAGGATACAATCACCCCTTAGATCTCTTTAAGTACTGCACTCCCTCCATAGCTACCTGCTGGAACCAAGCACGGATATTTTGATCTACAGCAATGCTGTTGAGAAAGTTTCCCCCATGTACAGGGTTGAGACCTCCTGCTCTGCAAATATTGCAGTTAGCAAGCAGTTAGGCAGTCAGAAGTGGGACATCCCCAAGGCATGCTGTCCCCATCTAATCCCTTCCCGCAGACACTGCTTCTTGATCATCTTCCATGAATTGGGTGATGGGAGCTCCTCTGGGATGCTGTCATGCAGATTTGCAGATTAATACTTATTTTGCTTAATTTCATTTACACTGATATCATTTACACTCCCTCAGACAACCCTAAGCAGTCTTTCTCGCTCCCTGGTGCTTCTGCACCCCTGAAGTTCTCATACGCAATTCCCATGATGCTCTTCACAGTTGTTATTTGGCCAACCTACACACACTGTAATCCCTTCCAGCTTTTTTATCATTTTATGTTCTTTTTTTTTTTTTATTTCCCTCCAAGTCGTTGACATCTAGCTTGTACTGAGCTGTCCAGATCTAAACATGTCTTCAAACCGTGGTCTCACCGCTATATTAAAAAATGGGACTATTGCCTATATCTCTGAGAAGAGGTCTCTGCCTTTACAACCCCAAATTAAATTAACTGCATGATTTTTGCTGCCATATAACATTGCAAAAACATATTAAATCTGCTGTCTACTGTCTCCCTGAGGTCTTCTGGTATTTCTGCTTTCAGTACTTGAGCACAAATGATTCCTCTCTTCACCTCAGTTCCTGCCTTTCAGAAGCTCACATGTTGTACCTCTGCCTCTCAAACATGTGGGATTACTCAGGGTTCCTCTTTGAGGAACAGTGGTGTGACTCCTCACGTAGGAGGAAATGCTCTCTGTGTTTTCACATGAAATAGTTTATTCCCACTGTTTCCCTTCAAGCTGTCCTATAGCGGTCTGTTTCAATGCAATCAGAAGATACATTACTCCTTTTGGTTTCCAGATATTCCTATTTATAGCTGTGTAGAGCACTGGCCTGTATATGTTAATAATCTGCCTCAATCTGCTGGAGCCTTAGGACCACAGGTTGAAACTCCTTTTCTGGAGGAAGGGAAATGCTGTTCTCTTTTTTTGGATGTTTCTGTCCCAGATGTCAAGAATACAGATTAGCTTTTCTTTGGTTGGGCATAACATATTTTAACGTTCCTTTGTGCAGGAGACATCTTTCTATGGGTGCCTCAACACTCTGAAATTAACTTCCCTGGGAAATAAAGTCTAGCACAGAAATTGCCGTCGTCCTCATTTTCCCTGGTATGAATACAGAGCAACAAGAATAGAGGAGGAAAAAAAGAAAAAAAAACCTCACAAAACCAAAACACTGCTCTGCACATCATTTTCTTCCTGGGGAGAGAACAAGACAAAGAAAACCAAGCCCCACATGTGACAGATGTTACGTGGATCAGTTAATGTAGTCCTCGACCGTACTTGAATATTATGATTATGAAAACAGCATAAGAATCGATACAAAACAAAACACATTTTATCATATTCTATTTCATAGATAAGAGAATCTGGAAGAATCAGTTAGAGAAGGCGAGACAGTGTTGTTTTTGTAGCTGTGATGGTCTGAGGATCCCAGGGAAGCAAGGTTTGTGGAGAAAGGTAATATCTTTTATTAGATCAGCTGATATGGCTGGAAAAAGCAAACAAGCTATCGGGCTCAGGGTCTCTTTATCAGATCTGACAGAAAGCAGCAAAATTCAAGCTAACTACAGGCTAGATGCAATTGTTCTTAGTTTAATCTAATTATATTAATCAATTTGACCACTTGAGAGGAAAAAAAAAAAGGAACACCTATGGAGTGCAAAGGCGTGTGAGCAGGAGTGAGTGACAAGCTGACGGCTCTCTGCTGGACCATGAGCAAAGAGAGGGTTGAGATTTACCTTCTGGGAGTCTTTTGCAGGTCTCCTTTGGGATAAGGACTGAAGAGCCTGGGTTGTTATTTTCCAGCACATTCTGCTAATGATGAGTATGTGTTCCTCTACTTTATTGTCTGTCTGTATGCTCCCGTTCTCAGATGGCAATTAGTTGGTTTCACTCACATGGCTTCTGTGGGGGTATCTCATCTGCCGGATGAAGTGATGAACTGTAGATTTGGGACAACTCTGCGCAGGAACAAAGAATTTCGGTGGTTTTGCTGTGGGAAGAAGGGCATTGATTATGCTGTCTGTGGAGCGGCGCTGGCATATTTCATGTTTGATGCTCTGGCGGGATCTGGTTCTATTTCATGTGTTTTCATCTGCAGATTTGCTTCCTGTAATGAGCTGGGAAAGGGAGAGGTGGAAGGTTAGGGGGAGAGGCAGTAGGAAAAAAAAAAGTCTTTCAAATTGAGACAGTCATTTAAAAGATTAATTTATGTGTGGATTTTAGCATGGGATATTATTGCCGTGGGGGGCACGCGATCAAGGGAGGGGGAATGCTGTGTTAGAGGCTCTAAACTAAAGAGCAAAAAAATAAATTGCCAGAAAGCTGATGTGGTCAGAGGCTTTGCCAGCCCTTTGTAATGCTGGCTGCACTGGACAAACACCAAATGAACCCGATCCCTTGAAAAGTGATTGTCTAAAACTGCTCTTGTTGACATTGCATCTGTATCGCAGTGGACATGCCTGCATGCTGCTGCCTTGCAGGGCAGGAGCCTTCCGCTCAGGTGGGCACAGCAGTGCTAACAGGGCCAGCCAAGCTCCTTGGTGTGCTTTGGGCGGCTGCTCGGCCCACACTGGCTTTGCAGAGGCATTTTTAGGCCCTGTAGTTTGGTGGTTCATGGGTGTTATGCTTTTGTGCCAGTTGTGGTGCCACTAACGCCAGTGCTGGTGTAGGAGCAATCTCGGGAGCAGTGGGGAGGCTGCGTCTCAGAATCACTGAATCACATAATTATTAAGGGTGGAAAAGACCACTATGATCATTCAGTCTGATGGTCAGCCCGTCCCCACCATGCCCGCTGACCACGTCCTCAGTGCCACATCCACACGGCTCTGGAACACCTCCAGGGACGGTGACTGCACCACCTCCCTGTGCAGTCTGTGCCACTGCAGCACCGCTCTTTCTCAAGAGATTTTTCCTCATATCCAACCTGAACCTCCCAGGGTGCAACCTGAGGCCATTCCCTCTTGTCCTATCACTGTTATCTGGGAGCAGAGGCCGACCCCCACCTTACCACAGCCTCCTTTCAGGTCATTGTAGAGAGCGATCAGGTCTCCCCTGAGCTCCTCCAGCCTGAACAACCCCACTTCCCTCAGCCGCCCCCCATCAGAGCTGTGCTCCAGACCCCTCGCAGCTCCGCCGCCCTTCTCTGGACACGCTCCAGAGCCTCCATGTTTTTCTGGTAGTGAGGGGCCCAGAACCGAACACAGCACTGGAGGCGCGGCCTCACCCGTTCAGAGGGCCGGTCACCTCCCGGCTCCCGCTGACTCGAAAACCCTGCGGACGAACAGCACCGTAGCGCGGCGCTCCCCGCGGGCCCGGCCCCGCCGTGGGCAGCCCCGGGGCGGGCCGTGCCGTGGGCAGCGCCGGGCGCCGCCGGATCCCGCCCCCGCGCCCCGCCGAGGAGCGCTCCCGCGCGCGGCTCCTCCTCCTCCACCGCCGCTCCGCCGGCAGCAGTCGGGCCTGATACCCGCGCCCGGCGGCGGGGCCTGGCCTGGGCGGGGGGCGGAAGGGAGAGAGGGGAGGAAGGGGAAAAAAAAAAAAAAAAAAAAAAGAAAAGAAAAAAAAAAAGGGAAAAAAAGAAGCACCGCCACAAGAGCCGACCCCCCCCGGCGGGTCACATGACGTGACCGGATCTTGCCCGCTCCCCGCCGCGCAACAAAGAACCGGGAGCCCCGCGCCGCGATGGCACCGTGAGCGGCGGCCCCGCCAGGTGAGCGGCCGGTGGGCGGCGGGCCGGGATACCCCTCCCCTGCACCCGTTGGAGGTGACTTTCCGTGCCCTACCGCTTTGTGAGGGCTTTGCGCTGAGCGGCCCCAACCGCCGCGGGGCTGCGGCGGGACGCTGCGAGCCGAAGGGGTGGGCGCTGCGTGGGTGTCCGCGGTCACCCAGCGCGCGGTCCCTCGGCTGCCTGCCTCGCGCAGCCCCGCGCCTTCCGCTCCGAGCGAGCCGTGCGCGTCGCTTCCCATCCCTGCCCGCCGTGACCTTTGGGGCCGAGCGTTGGGGTGATGCCGATTTTTGGCAGAGCGCCGTCCGGGTCCGAAGTGCCGCTCCCCGTCCAGATCGCTGCCGGCAGGACTGCGGCTCGGAGTTGCTGACAGCGGGTGACACGGGGGTGACGCTGAAGTTTGAGGGCTGCACGCTGGGATGGTGGCGTGGCCGTAGCCGGCCGTCGGCAGCTCTCCATCCCGAATCTACCGTCTGCGTGGTGCGGTCGGAGGCTGGAGGTCGGGGCAGGAGGAGCCCGTTGGGCCCGCAGCCCTCTTTGTGTGCATGGCGTGGGACGGCGCCGCAAAGGGAGCAGCGCTCTGCACGTTCCGTTGTTTTCCTTTTGCAATTTTCTTCTTGGCCTGTGACCCTCGCCGCCACCGTGCTGACATAACGCACTCCTGGGCATCACCAGCATCTTCTGCGCTTGCCAAGCTGCCTCCCAGCGGGGATTGAACGCCTCCGGGCCTGGCTGTGTCCGACTGGGAGTGCCTGTGGGCCGGCGGCTCCCCTTGAGCGCTTATCTTGGCTTGTGGGAATGGGGAAGGAACCGCAGCTCCTTCCAGGGGAAGGCTCTGGGCTGGCCTTGCTGCTGGAAACCTGGATTGAAAAGAAGTGAAGCCGAGGGCTGAGGAGGAACGAGGCAAGGCAGGATGGTGCTGTGTGTCCCCCAGGGTCTGTCCAGAGCTGCACTGGGGCCCGTGGTGGTGCACGTCAGGGTGGGCCACATTGGCAGGTAGTTTGTGCGCATCTTCGTGCAGATGGGCCTTGAGTTTGTTTGTAATGAAAGCTATGAATCTTACCGAGCAGTTAAAGCAGCAAGTGTTCCAAACTTGAGGCAAAGCAGAGAGTGGACAGTACTCATTTTAATTGCTCCTTTCTCCTCCAGCCCTTCTGTATCTGCAGCACCTTTCCCTAATTCCTTCCCTTCACAGCCATGGTGGGGAAGGGAAGAGGATTTGTCAATAGCCAGCTTGGTTTCTGCTGATTAGTGCTGAAAATATGACTGTTCCTAATGTAACCAGCTGTGCCGTGAGGGCCTGGAACTGGGATCTGGCAGCGTGCTTGGTGTGGGTCGTTAGCGGCCGTGGAAGACTAATGACGGGCTGACAACTCGCGTCCTCGAAAAATGAGGAGGAAAGGTTGGTTTCTCCCCTGGAGCAGACAGGAGGTTCGAAGTGAAGATTAGTGTGTCCGTCCGTTCCCTTGGGGAAAAAAAACACATGGCATATTTTTGAATGCGAGTCATCAGGTAGAATTTATTTCAAGTATTTTTGGGCTCTTATGGATTTGGTGCAGTTCGGCTGTATGACGCTGTTGGACAGTCGCTCAGGTTTGCTCTGTCTGGGCTCAGAAAGGTAATGGGAGAGCCTCCGACTGTGCTCCTTTCAGGTCTGAGCAGAGCAGCAGTGCATTGGGAGGGTAGGGGCAGCAGCCATGTAACGAATACCTTGTCTGCAGAGATGCTAAGGAGCAGCACAAGCCACCCAACCCCTCTCCCTGCTGCTGGCAGCATGTGAGCGTGGGAGCAGGAAGGCATGGAGCGCGCTGTCTGCCCTGTGGGCCGCACAAACTACAGGGAAAGGGAGCATGCAAGGCTCCTGGCACCAGCCCAGCCTGCCTGCTCCGTCCCTCTAAGCTCTGCTGCTGCAGAGGGGCAGCACAGAGTCTAATGTGTGATGTGCCTGGTCTGCTCGCGTCACTTTGGGGCAGTCACAGTGGGGACGCACGGCTTCAGAGTGATTATTAGTGTCGGATGACTTGGCCAGGATTGTGTAATGACACCGAGCAAGAGATAAAAGGTTTTATATCCCATAAACTTGGTTCTTGCTCCAGGGTGATCTGCAAGGCTTTTGAAAATGTGTGAGTTTGACGGCTCGTTGGTAGCTGCAAATAGGTGCAAACATAAATCACTTGAAACAAGTCTCTGAAAATAAGAACAAACACAGATGTAGACTATAGGCAGGAAAATGAAAAGGAGAGCTAATTACTATTTTTTTTTCCTATATATTTTTTAAATGACGTTTAATTCTGTGGATATGGTTCTGGAAGTGACCCGGCAGCTCCTGCAATTTATTCATTTATTTAAAGAAGCTTTGTAGTTCACCTTGAAAACCGCTTCCTGCCATATGGTTATATTATTTCCCTATGCCACATTTTTTGCTAATTATCAAGACCATTTGCTTTAAAATAGGTGTTTTTAATTTCACAGCCTTGTCTGCCTCTCCTGCTTGATCCTGCCCTGGAGTCAAGAGGCTGTGTCTGTTCGTTCTCCATGGCAACGGGTTGTGATTTACTTATTTCAATTTAATTAAAAAGCAGCTATCAAATTCTAGGCATCTTATATGTTCCTTGTATTAGAAAAATATCAGTGGCTCAGCCTCCGCCAGCCTCAGAAAGGATATTCTCAGCCTGAGCTGCTCATGCCTTCTGCAGTTTCTGCCTTTTGGAACAGTCTGGGAGAGGGAAAGGTGCTGCGGGCTGGCTGGAGATTGAGGAGATGGGAGGGGCCTGGACATGGGAACCTGGACCTGAAGGCCTGGGTGGGGAAACCTGTATATGGAGCCTGGAGCGGGGAGCCTGCACTCCAGGGCCTGGACGGGGAGGGTTGGACTTCAGGGCCTTGATGGCAGCGCTGGGTGCCAGTTCCGAGCACCCAAAAGGCTGCTGGTCCCCTCCTGCTGTCCTGCAGCTGCTGGGAGGTCGCAGGCCACGCTGCCAGGCTTTGCATGGAAGGTGCTTGTGGGCTGTGGGCTCCGTGTGTTGGGCCCTCTGCAGTGGCTGCATCTCAGGAGCCATTTTGTGAGGTAGTGCTGGGCTGCGGTGGCAGGGCTGTGTGGAAGGGGCGCAGACATCTGGACTTTCTGCAGTGAACAGGCAGAAAATGGCGGCCCTGCTAGAAATGGTGTGGTGTTTACCAGCTCTCCCTGTGTGAGAGAGAGTGCAAGTCCAAATCCTTCATGTTGGCTTTGTTTCTGTTGTTTTCTGATCCTTCTTGACGCCTATCTGTTCTTCGATGCGTGTGTGATACAGCTTGGGTTTTCAAGCTGGTCACAGTAGAGAAGCCCCAGTGCCCTCTTGGGTTAGGAGTGACTGGTATTTGTGTGCAGGCTAGAAAATGAGTCTAATCCTGAATTAGTTTTCCACGGGGCTGTGGCTATACAAAAACCAGTCCGTGTTGGTCAGGGATAAGGAAACGAAGCTGCCGGCCAAAGCAGGGAAGGTGCCAGGAGAGGACTTGCAGGGTGGATGGAGGAGTCCAGGAGCGTGTGGGTTTACTAGGTTTGGTGGTAAACGCAGGCTACGTGATAAGGTAGTGCCAAAACTAACGCTGCTTTGTCTCCAGCACCACCTTCCTGGTTCTTACAGGGTCGTTCAGCTGTGGTGTGTGGCTCTGGGAGAGCCGGGCGCGCTGGGCTGTGCAGCGCTTCTGAGCTGCAGGAACGCGCGGAGGAAGAAAAGTTGGCTGCGCGTTTTTATTAAACCTGGAGGAGCAGTTAGCATCAGAAGAGCGCCTGCATATTTTATTTCCCTTCTTTTTAGTGGTGCTACTCCCCGTGCTTTTTTGCAGGCGGTTATTTTAACGTCAGGCTCAGGTTCTCGCTCCTCTTGGCCCTGCCAAAGCCCGGGAGGCTGCGATAAAGCGTTGGACGCTCTCCTGGCTGGCAGATCTCCATTGACAAAATGATGTGTGTGGTTTTCAGCTGCAGATTCTTCATTCCTGGTGATCGTGCACGAAGCTAATAAAAACAGAATAAAACAAAAAAGCAACACCCCAGAGCGGGCTTTTGTTTGTTGCTGTATTTAAGCAGATGCATTCACCAAATTTACATCCTGCTGGTGACATCCTTAACCCCTCATCACTGGTTTTACTGGTGTGCAGGCACGATCTGTGTTCTTTAAGAGTTTGTCTGCTCCTCTTCCCTACCCAGCTTTGAAGCAGACCTCTGTGGTATTCATTTCTGTATAGACTGTATCCTCATCTATAAAATAAAGGGAATGTTTCATACAAGCAGCTGTGAAGTTGCATTTATTGTCTGTAAATTGCTTTTAGTAATTGAGCTGAGGAGGTGGAAGGGAAGAAAGACAGTGAAGTAAAATGGGCTTGATTTTTTTTTTTTTTAATCGAAGAGAACTGCATTATTTGTTCATGTGATGTAGAGCTGATGGGGGAAGAAAAATGCTTTACCACAAGCACCCTGAAACTAATTGTTAAATTTGTAATGGAAACAGACATTTCTGAGCACAGTGATGAAGGCAGCCATCTTGTTGGATAATAAGAGTCCAATTTAAAAAGAGGAACAATTATTATTGGAAATCCTGCAGCACTGCTTGTATTTTTGTCTGGTTTGGGTCTGCTCAGTCTGAATGTCAGCCTTTACCTTCATGGCTGCCTTCACTCCTGAGCTCAGGTGGGCAGACTCTAGGTACAGGTAGAACTTTATGTTTTATGAGTATTAGCAAAGACATCTATTGCAGGCTTTCTGGCTCAGCCTCTTCTTTTGTGCCGGCACCACGTTGTCATGTAGCTGAGGGTAGGTTTTGTTGCAGTCTGGCTGCTGGCTCTGTCCAGAAGGGGAGGTTGAGCTGTGCCCTCGTGCTGCTCCAGTATGCCCAAGTTCAGCATGTGCGGCTTTTGGAAAACGACCTTGGTCAAAAATATATGTGTATTTAAAAAAAAACAAACAAAAAAGCACATAAAAAAAAAAAAACATGAATAGTTTCCTCCTGGGATAGAGAACTGAACCTGCTCACCAGGTTCAGGCTAGTACCAGCGCTGCTGCGCGGGAGGGTTGAGGTTTGTGTTGCCAGAAGTGAAAGGTGGGGAATGAAGGAAAGGTGGAAATGGGGCCCCCCTTTTTTGGCAGCAGTGAACTATTAGTCTCCTTCAGCTGTAATGTGAAACCTCGCCCTCAGCCTTCATTCTCAGCTCCCTCCCTTCCCCTCGCTCCTCTCATGCTTTCCCCAGCATCAGCTCATGTGTGCTTCCAGATGCTGATCCCATTTCCAAGCCGTACTTTCAAAAGGGAAAGGGAAGAGGTTGAGTTTCACCACGTCGTCAGGAAGACAGCCTGTTGCTGTTAGGGTATTTGCTAATAGCTTGAGCCTAAGGGTGTTAAACGGCTTAAAGAGCAGTAGCCGTATCTCTGCCTCAGGCAAGGGCAGCTGTGGGCATCACCACGTATGGGGATGGTGGCACGCGGGGCTGAGTTTGGTGCTGGTGGGACCGGGGGGTCCTCAAGGTTTGGGGTGAAGGATGAGAGCAGGGTGATGTCTGGGTCCCCCTTTGGCGGGAGCAGCCAAGGTGCAGGGGTAGGGCGGCAGACCAAAGTCCTTGGCGAACGACCAAGGGACCTTGCTTCCGCTGAATGGCGTGAACGGCCTTTCAGCCTCACTCTGCTTCTGTAGACCAGTGTCTGTGCGCCATCCCTTGCTGGTGGCAGGGAAGAGGCACGTGCAGCCTGATGAGATGCACGCCCACGTGTGCACTTAGCAGGGGCTCTGCATGGGTCAGAGTGCGCATTTAGGAGATGAGATGGAGACGTCTCTTGGCCCTCTGATTGCTTTACAACTACCGGAGCAGATCCTGTGCTGCCTACTGAGTTTTATAAAGCACGGGGGTGAAGATGATGTCACCAGGGGGTTGTTTGCCAAAAGCAGCAGGGTGTGGGGAGCCTTTGTGTGCATGGACCGACCGAGAGGCCATACCTGGTGGGAAGGGCAGGTGGCAATTGGTGTGCGGCACGAATTGGAGATGTTTGTGCAGCTGTTTTCAAATAACAGCAGGGAGAGGTGGGGGAATTTGCTCCAATTTGGGAGTTGTTAGAGATGTGTATCCTGCTTTTTTTTTCTTTTTTCTTTTTTTAAACATATAAGCCTAAATTCTTCTTGTTGGTATTTGAAGACGTTATGGGAAGAGAGGGATTATTGTGGGGCTGCGTTGCTTTACAGGGTAAGATTATACACGGGGTGGCTGTTACAGTGGATTTGTGTTCCGGCAATGGAGTGCATAAAGGAAAGAACTGGCGTATTGATATTAAACAGTGGTGCCACTGGATATGCTGAGCACAAAGTGGCTTTGTTTTCAAGGATATGTTTTTATAAATCTTAGATGCTTATAAGCCAGCTGCACTATTAAAGACGAAAGAAACACCCCAGGTTTATAAGAGAGGGGCAGTATAGAAAATGCTGTAAGTAATCTCATAGAGTGGTATGGTTTTCCTCCATCCCCTGCGCTTGTTTGCAGGCCCGAGGCAGGTGCTGGAAAAGGAGCTGTGTGGTCAGGGTCCTCCCGGGAGCTGCTGCTGCTCTGCCTGATGCCGTGGGTGTCAGGTGGGGGTCACATGCAGGTGTGGGAGCTGCTGCTGGCTTCATCTCCTATGCTGCTCAACCTGGCTCATGGTCTTGGGTGTTACTGGGGCCTGGGGCCCTCTGCACAGCTGCAGCAGTTGCTCCGGTACCGGCAGGTGACGGCATTGCAGCTGGTTCCAGCAGTGTCCCATCTGCCTTGCAGAGGGCAGAGGAATGCGGGGAAGGAGCAGGGCCCCGTTTGGAGCTGCTGCGTCCTCAGGCTGGAAGTGCTGAGGGCGTGTTAGAGTTCATACGCCAGGCTGCAGTAATCACACAGCGCTGGGAGAGCAGGGGGAGGAGAGCACATGAGGGTCACTTCCGATAGATTAGTGAAGAACGGGTATTACGGTGCCAGCAGAAGGCATCCTTCTGTGGAGGTTCCCAGCCAGGAAATACCTAAAAAAGCTCTCCCTGAGGGTGAGAGGAAAGCCCAACAGGTCTCTGCGATAATTAATTGCCCAGATACCGCTGCAGGAGCAGCTTGGAGAAGGGAGTGGAGAGGGGGAAATGGGAATTTCCTGACTCTCGTTTGCAAAGCTTTAACTGCAGAAGGAATTTCAGACACTGTGAGTGGAAAGAAGGGCTAAGATTAATAGGTAGTCCCATCTTGTTTTGCACTGCCTGCTCCTGGATAGTGTTATCTGAGCATCAGTTGAAGCAGCACAGAGCATGCTTGGGAACCGAAGGCATTAAGCAGAAAGAAGGAGCGAATCTGATTAGCTCTGCTCTTCATGCATTAAGCAGAAAGACCGACTGAAACGTGATTGCAAACAGATAATAGCAGTGTGCTCACGCAGCATACCACGACCCAGCGCATGGGGTGAGGGATCCAACCATGTGATGGGGCTGTTCCTTGTAATTGAAGGCACTTGTTGTTCTGCTGAGGTTTCTGTCACACTTTCTCGTTGCCCTGTTGGTTGCTGACTGCCATTTTGGACTTGATGATCCCCGCGAGTCCCTCCCAAGTCAAGGTATTTGATGATTCTCTGATTCTGTGACAGTTCAGCCCCGCAACGTGTGCCCTGCTGAGTGCTCCAAGTGCTGCCCGTGGCTGCCCCGGCCCAAGGGCTGGCAGGAAGGGTGCTAAGGCCAGAGAGCCCTTGCTATTTCTGCTGGCCCCTTGCTGCCTGCAGGTGACCAGATGCACTTTCCAATGGCCTCCGGCTGTGTGGATGGGTGGCTGCCAGCAGCACGCGGTGCGGGTGGGAGGAGGAGGTGTTGATAGTCAGGAAAAATGCTCTGGGTACCACAGAGGGTAATGAACATCTCCTCTCACCGCTCTCCCCATGCATCAAAGCGCACTTAGAAAAAAAAAAAAAAAGAAGTGTTCATCTTTGACCCCCATTAATGGCTGGCTCGGGCTGTGTGAGAGTTTTACGAGGCTGCTGCTGCTCCCACAGAGTTTAATTATTTAGTGTGTGAGGTAGAGGCTGGTGCCTGCTGAATCCCAGGGTTCAAGCCCTGCTGACCGGCCCGCGGGGTTGCTTACAGGCGCAGTCGGGCTGGGCGTGAAGCCGCGTGCCGCGGGGATCCTGGTGGGACTCTGGGCTGCAGCCGCACGGCCCCTGGCAGGGCTGAGCGTGTCATCCTCTTGCCGTCCCTGCTCCGTGCAAGCTCTGTGTCCTGACCTTCAAGGGCTTGATGGCCTGAGAGAGCCCCAGCTGCTCTGCCGCTGCCTCCTGCATGCTGGATCTCCTCTTTCCTGCTCAGCGCAGGGCTGTGTGCACCCTTGGGGTGTGCCGGTGGGCTCGATGCGCTGTCCCCATTCACCCTGTTCTGTTTCTTCCCACTCCTCCGCCTCTTCCCTTTCCTTTGCTGCGGGACCGATGTTTCAAGCCGTGTTGGGAGATGGGGTCGGGCTAAGAAGGTGGCAGAGGGAGGGCAGAGGGGTGGAAGGGGCTTCCACTGCTAGATGGCACTTTGTGCCACCAATTTATTCTTTAATTTCTGATGATTATGGGCCTAGCTAAATCAGCTGGATCTGCTAGACAAATGCCAGGTGCTCTGTGTCCTGTCTCCATATTCTACTCTGTTTTTCTATTTTTTTTTTCCCTGAAAATTACTAGGATTCTGCCCATTGATGATTAAAACATCGCCTGGAGTTTGGGAATGGATCAGATGCGTCAGTCAAATGCTACCACATTGCACCCAAAGAGAGGAATGCCATCCAGCTGGGGGTAGGGTCTGCTTTTTCTTTCCCCCCGTCGGTGTGTAGAGTTACTGAAAACCTTCCTGTTTTTTTTTGTTAAGGCAAGAGTTTGTACTAGAAAATACTAGCTTTCAAAATGGATTACTTGATTGTTTGAGGAATTGCCTGCTTTCTTCTCTTTTTGGTATGGAGCTATGTTGTGCTTGTTATATTCAAAATGTTATTAATAAGCTTGAGTCTTTGTGGGGTTTTGGCAGGGAAAACGTTTCAGTAACTATTTCAAGTATTTGGGGAGGGAATTTTTCTGTTTTAAATGAAAAGTGAATCTATTCTTGATTGCTGAGAAAGGCGAAAATCATTGAACTTGTTTTCTGAAATGTCAAAGTTCCCTTCATTTATCTCAGTTCTGGAAATCGATGTGAAATGGACCAAGCTTGCAACAGGGGAGAGAAGGAAAAATGATCAGTACGAAGCCACCTCTTTTTAGAGAGAGATGTATATATACTGCTTTACAGGTTTCTGGCTGCTGCGGCAGCAGGTATGGCACGAAACCTGGAAGGAGATAAAAGGTCTGGGAGAACGCAGAGCCGGAGCCTCGCGCTCTTCCAGCGCAGGTTGCTGCCCGAAGTGGCTTTTTGGCTGCCAGCCATGTGCTAGTGCCCATTATCCCGGCTGGCGCGGGCTCGGCTGCCTCAGCAGAGTGGCTGCAGAGACAAAACACGGCTCCAGCTCTCAGAAGCAGGGTGGGCTACCCAGGCCGGGGAGGAGACACACGTGAGGGTTCGCGTGGGGCGAAAATGCTGCTCCCGTGGCGCTCACTCGAAATGCGGAGTTGCTGATGTTTCACGTCGCTTTCCCGTTCTCGTTGAAATCGCTTTTTGCCTTGGAAAGGAAGGGTCTTAAAACCGAGGGTTTCGATGGAGCTTGCTGCAGAGTGATTCTTTTCTCCTCGGTATGCGAGCTTCCTGAATGAATGATTTTGAAGTGAAGTAATATTCCCCTGCAGGGCCTGCCTCTCTCAAGTCTTTACACTGTCACAGCAACAGCACGACTACCAGTGCAATATTAATAATTTATGTGTGTCCCTCATTTTGGACCGTTGTCAGTCATTTCAGCCTCGGCAGGCTGGGAGAGATGAGAAAAGCACATCTACGCTTTGCTGCGATTCTCTCTGCATATCTTCTCCGGGTAGGCAAAGGCTTTCAGTCTCCAGAGAGCGTCTATCTGGAACCTTTTAGCAGTGCTAAATTTACAGAAATAATACCAGAAAATAGCCTGGCGGTGTCTCGTTTCAGCGATCTCTGTGCACAGCTGTACTGCTTACATTGGACTCTGCGGCAGGGGTGGTTCAGACTGTGGTGAGCTCTGCCTGCCTGCAGTAGGTGAGGGAGGGGCGAGCCCTCTGTGGGTCCCTCCTGGGCGATGGGCCCAGCCAGGTTTTACTTCTGTGCTGCAAGCAGCTTTCTTCAGAATTGAGCTTTGTGCCCTTGATTCTCCCCCTCAGCCTGTTTTCAGAAAGAGGGAGGGAGACGGTCAGAAGGTTTGTGCACTGCCAAGGTGTTCTTGCTTGAGGTAAGGAGCAGAGGCTCTGAACGCAATGCAAGCAGGTCTTCAGAACTGAGGCTGATGGAGGGATGTCACTGGAGGACTCAACTGCTTTATGTACAGAGTGTTGGTGCGCCTGTGCTTGCGCTGAATTCTGGAGCTTGGCGTTGCAAGCTTTTGCTTTCTGCAAAAGCTCAACGGTCCACAGGGAGCTTCTCCTTCATGTCCCGTTGGAAGCGCCGTGCTGCGTTTCGGGGAGCTTTGAAGGAGCAGTGAGCATGAGCTAGTTGGCGTGTTTCAGCAAGTGTGCTTGCAGGTACCGAGCAGCTTGAGTCATAGCAGCCCACCTGCAGTGGTATGTAGCGAGCGGGTAAGTCCTTGGCAAGAAGTGAGAGCTGTAGCTCTGATCTGCCGCTGGTGGTCAGAATGGCTCAGCGCAGAGAATGGCGGATGTGGTTTTCGTGCCGTTGGCGCCGCGTGGACGGATGGTTGGATGGATGGACTGATGGATGGATGGATGGACGGATGGACGGACAGGGCTTTCTAGCAGAGAATGTTCTGCAAAGAATTTGAGCTGTATTTGAAGCCTGACAGTTTGGCTGCTGAAAGACAGATTTCTAGAATAATTGTTCTGGGGGAAATGAATGTTTCTTTCAAACTGGATTACATTGTTTCAGATTCTGTTTTTGAACATCTTGGCTTGGAAAAAGCCTTGGCTCAAAAACTGCTGCATGTGTGCAGAAGGATCTGCAGAAAGATTAATGGATAAGAAGAAACTTGGTCTAATTGTTTTGTGTTGCATTCATTAAAGCATCTTTTCATTTGAGATTTGATTTTTTTGGGTTTTTTTTTTTTGCTATGATTTGTACCTTTGTAGCTCAAGGCACAAATCCTCCCAGATTCTCTGTATTGTTAAGTCTTCCTGAGAGCCTGCATGCGCAGTTTGAAGGGGGAAAAGAAAAAGATGTAACTAAGTTAAGATTTCTTGAACCTAAATTATAATACGCAAATCCCAGATTCAATTGGCTTGGCTGCTGGTGAATGGTTATAGCTCAGAAGGCAGCTGAGGTGCCGAACTGGACTTCACATTGCTTGGTTGCAGCAGTGAGAATTGTTTTTCTTTCCCCAGCTGATAAGGGGTAGAGCCTCACTCCCGATCCTACTCGTGTGCAACTCATTAAATATACACATGCGTTTGTAACAAAGGACTTCCTGCAAAGCAGCACCGATTTCTTCTGCAAAACAGAGAGGATTGGGAGGCTGAATGGAGGACTCTTTTTTTTTCTTCTTCTTCTTTTTTTTCTCCTCCTCTTTACGAGAAGTTACTTTAAACAGGGAGCTGTTCAGCAGGTTGCAACCAGAATTCTATAATAAGATCTCTGTTCGCTCTCCCTACTTTTTCACATGCAAAGTTGTGGCTGTAATTATATGACAGCTGCCCTCTTGGCTGACATGCAGCAGATTGAACTGGGGGATCTCCAGAGCTAAAAGTGTGAGCTGCTACTCTGTGAGCTAGAGCTCCATAGCTGGAGGCTGTAATGATCTATATCCTTCGTGACTGAGCGTGGAAGGGAGCTGCAAAAAGCATTCGCTGAGTTATGGTGAATACATGGTGCTCCCAGGGTGTACTGAACCTTTCTTTGAGTGGTTTGTGATAATTGTACGAACCGTTGTCAACTGAGGGGCGCTTTAAAATGACACTCCATTTTGAAGCCTTTCTACCTTAAATTAAATGACTTTGCTATAGCGTGTTAGTCGGGCTCGGGCGTTTGCTGCTGTACGTGTGCCTTGTGCTGAGTACAGGGGATCCTGATATTATAGAGGTTCTTGAACATTAATGCAACGTAAATAATGGGTAACAATTCTGAGCGCAACGTGAGCAAACCCTCAGCACCGGTGGCGTTCAAACAAATTCACCTCTATGCTGCACCGTAACCATACGTTTGCCATAGATGGCACAGTGGGAGCTTCGTCAAAACAAAGAAAGGAGAAGCTGGGATTGCTGGAATCTCTCCTGTTCCCCGAGGACCGGGAAAACCTGAGCAGTGCCAAAGTGTGTCAGGCTGAGGAAAAATCAATGGAAGCAGAACCATATGGAGCTCCACGAGTAGTGTCAGCCGTGGGCAGCTTCTGCAACCAGTGTGTTGGGAGCGGGAGGGAAGCGTGTTACAAACTGTTTTGAACTTGGGGAGGTTCTTAACGCCTCCTTCCCTGCCCCCCCAACGAAGAACAACGAAGAAGATAGGTGTCTGCTAACCTTAAATGGGGCAAAATACGTATTCCTGTAGAACTGCGCAGTTCTAAACCAAGCTGATCTTTCTCCCTATTTTTAAAAACATAAAAAATGAAAGGTTAGAAGGAGGTCATTGAACATGAAGCCAGCGCCAAGACGGTCTTCCAGATCGAAAGCATTAATGCCAGCCCAGTGTGTCAGAAACTTATTTGATAGCAGCTATACTATTAACAGACATGCTCTCTGCTGTAAATTAAGACCACCTCCATATATACCAGGCCATGCCCAGTTTCACGAGCGTGACCATACCAAATCATGGCTTAGTTAACCCCCCTCCACCTGAGCTGCATCCTCCACTGCCTTTCTTTGCATGCACGGAGGGTTACGGCATGGCGTGTTCCCTCCCTTCCCACCTCACATGCCTGGCCTGTCCCACTGCTGCCATCCCATCCGTTGTACCTCACTGACCTGATGTGGGCTTACCGTCCCTGTGGGCACACGGAATGACTCAGGTTAAACAACGTGGTTTGCGGTGAGGGGGAATGTCGGTGGGAGTTACCCCTGCCGGGCTGTCCCACCAGCCCCGGGCTCTGAGTGCTGCCGCCCGCTTTGTCACTCCTCACGGAGTCAGTGGGATGAGGTTTGCCCTGCTTCCCCTGGGAGCCCGTTCTGTGCTCTGATAGACTTTCCTGGCAGAAAATTTTTCTCGACTGTGCTTTAATCGTGGGTGTCAACCCCCTGATCCCTGAGATGACCTTAGCCTGCATCTCTTCGGGCGCTGTTTCCACGTGCACTGCCTGCAGCCCTCCTGGTGTCTCCTCCCGCGTGTGTTGCTCTGGCAGCAGGCAGCAGTGCATTGGCTCCAGCCCCACAGTCCAAGCACTGCTCCTGGAGGCAGGCACGGGGCTGGGAGCCGACATCAAGGGCCTGGGTCACGATGCGAGGCATGCTAGTCACTTGGAGCAGGCTGTCTAGAATGCAAGCTGCTGGCAAGCCAGCAAGTAGAAGCTGATGCAGCATTCATGTGCATGTCTACCTTGGATGGAGCCAAGTCCAAGGAATCTGTTACAGCACAGCTATCCCCTGACCTAATTACATTGCTGTTAGCACGCAGATGTTGTTTCCCACGTGTAGAGTCCACTTGCTGCCTTCCAAGCCTTTTCTCTTTCTTTGTTGCCACTTCCTGAACTCCCTTAGTCCCTCATCTGCCCTTGCCAAGATAGGATGAGTAAAGAAGAGGTGAACATATCTGATTTATATCACATCACTGTGAAATCAGGGCTATTTTCTGCTCTGTTCCTAGTGCCGTCAGACGTTTTGCTTACTCCCCTATCTGTCTTTGTGATATCAGTAGACCTCATTATGTGATGTGTACGTCTTTTACAGAATGGATGTAATTACTCCA
Source organism: Gallus gallus (assembly GCF_016699485.2). Lineage (NCBI taxonomy): Eukaryota > Metazoa > Chordata > Aves > Galliformes > Phasianidae > Gallus > Gallus gallus. Next base: position 49,329,208 of record NC_052532.1, read on the forward strand.
GAGCTGGAGGGTGCGTGAACTGTGCAGATGATGACCTGTTAAAGCGTTCACAGCTGCAGTAGTTATGAGTACCAGAGATCCGGATTAGCTTCTTTTACGCTTCTCTGGTGCCCTCCTCTGCCACCAGGCTGGACCCTGGGTGTCACCATCGTGTCTTTTGGTCACCTTCTTCATGTTCTGTTCCTGAGCTGTATCGTCTTCATGGCTGTCCTCACCGCTCTGCCAAGAGTTAATTCTGTGGTGTCTGTGGACAGTCCCCACTCCTCAGCTGCTTTGGTCCTCACCCTCCTTACTCCTCAGAGATCCTTGTCCACCTTCTGTCAGTGCCTTACCATCACTTCTGCACAGCTCAACCTTTCTTCACACTCCTGTTCCCTTCTCGAGGGAGAGCGTTTTCACTTTCCCCATTCCCAAGTGGGAAACGTACGTAAGTCTCACCTAGAGGCTTGTAAACTGTGGCCACGCTGTCACCGGGCTAAGTTTTTACATCCCATTTGCCTCGGGTCACCTCTTTCCAGTGAGCCATGTGGAGGCCTGGGACTGGCTGGAGCACGTGTGTGTCGGGGTGTGTGAGGCCATGCCTGCTGGGCAGCCTCCCAAGCGTGGAATCGCCTCACTTATCCCTCAGCCTTATTAGCGTTGAGGGGATGCTGCTACCCCGCTGGGAAATGCAGGATGGCCCCGGGTGCCAGCATGAAACCCCGCGTGTCCCTGCCCGGCTCCATAGGACGCATTCATCCCATCCCATCCCTGCCTGCCTCACCCATCCGTGCGCTCCCAGCTCCGTGCTGCCCCGGGTTTAATTTTTGTTTAAGATCTTCGCTCCTTTAATGACAGCGGGAGCCGAGGGCTGTTCTCTGTGGGGGCTGTGGTGCGCGGCTGTGCTCGAGGTAATGAGACTTGATGAAAACCTCTTGTTATTGTGGCAAGATTTCTCCCTTCTCTGCGTTTAAGAAAAGGGGAGGGTGGAAGAAAAGAAAAAGTGACAGCCCCTGCTGGGTATGTTAATATATTTTTAATGGCTTGCATGCGGCTAGCTGAAGACTTATTTGTCCAGCCCGCAAAGGAAACAGAGCGTGCGGTGTTCTCTGCACCCTTGGCTGCGTGCAGCCCGGGGAGGTGGCAGTGGGGGGCTGAGGGGAAATGTCACCAAAATCCTGATGGCACAGATGAGATCTGCTGGGGGAGAGGCGGAGAGAGAGAAGGTTGGTCCCAGGTGCCTTCTCCCCAGCTCCTCCCCAAGTCTTGCCTGGGTTCTTGTTTCCTTCAAGGGCCTGTGGGGCGTGGTGGAAACCATCCCACTGTCGTCCCACTGTTGATGCATTGCCCCCTCCTGGGAGCAGCTTCTCTTCTTCTTCCTGAGGCAGCATCCCAGCGGGGTCAGAGCTACATTTCTGCCTTTATTTAGTTCTTAAATTGAAGGTTTGACTTCTCATTTGATTTTGGTGCCAGGGGATGGTGCTAGACTGGGAGCTCTGGGGACATCCTTTGTAGCCGTCCCCTGCCAACGTGCCAGATTGCTGACTCGGAGCCAGACTGTCCCCTCTGATTGTAAACAGCACAAAAACAGTTTGTGGGGGATTTCTCTGAGGATACCGACGGTTCCTTTGCATTACAGAGGACTGGAAACACATATGGTGAGTCGGCAGTATTGGGCTTTGGGGGAACAGCAACTTGTTAGCCACGCTGACCGGATTGCTTTGCTCGTCTGAGCATACCCTTATTTAGATTTAAATGAACCTTCAGCTGCTTTGGTGAAAACCACCTTAGTGGTGAAGCAGTCGTATCAGGGATGTGTTTGTGTCAGTCTATCCACACAGGCTTTCGGTGCTGTCTTCCCCACATGCTTGAAGTACTACAGCGTGGCCTTCCTGCGTGCCCCTTGCAGGCAGGCCCTCTCTTTTGCTGAGTGTCCGCTGCTTTCATAATGTGGTTTTCCAGCTGAGCTGAAGCTGCTGACTGCATCGTGACTTATCCCGGAGCATGAGTGATTGTGAATTGGCACAAAACCAAACCAGAGACCCACCAGGCTCCCCGTCCTGTAAATCTGGATTGCTGAAGCCCTGCTTTCCTCGAGTAGCCAACAATAACAGGCAGCTCATACGGCCACAACGTATTAGTCTTACTTAGGCCCCTTGGACTGATAGTACGATTATAAAACAATTGGGAGGCTTTTGTTTGTCTCCTGAAGCACACTTTCTAGTACTGTATCCAGATTAGTTTTAAAGATGACCCAGAGAGAGTTTGTTTTACACTGGGCTCGCACCAATTTATCTCCCCCCTCCCAACCCTGCCGCGATGGATTTAAAAAATGATACTGTCATCAAACCTGATAAATCTAAGTCTTCAACAGAGGGTAATGTGTGCTCAGTGGTCTTTTTTTTTTTCTTTTGGCTTAGTTAGAGAACCGCTGCTGAGGTATCACTAATGTTTCTGTGAGCTTTAATACTTTAATTGTAGGTGAGAGGGTTTTGAGTCTGTTGGCTATCTCGAGATTGAAACAACTGAATCAACAGAAGTCTTAGTATAGATGCTAGTAAAAGTGAGTGAAGACCAACCAGAATTTGACGTGGGCTAAATCAAATCCCATTTCCTGTTAGCGTCTTTCGGTTTCTCACTATTTAGGAGGATGTCATTTTCTTGGTCCTCTGATTGTCAACGTCTTTCAGCCTAGAAAAGCTTGGATCCTCAGATGGGGAAGGTGGGGGAGGTAAAGGAAATGGCCAGATGTTCCCCAAACCAAACCAAACAAACAAACCGTGTCACGTGTACCCTTTACCTATTTTTAATTTTAAAGATTATTTTAAGGTCATCTCCAGCAATCTCCTGACATTGTAACATCCCCTCTGCTAACATACATTGGCACAACCCCATTTTTTCATAGCTTTTCAGGTGCTGGGCTGTGCAGTGCATTTTTCTTGGTTTCTAGCTGTTTACTAGAGCAGGGCTGAATGCTCTGATGTGGTTTCACAGAAGGGAGTCATCGGTGAGGGTCTCAGAAGACCCCGGAGCATCTCACTGGTGTTGCACTCAGGGTAATAAGGTGGGCATGCTATTACTGGAAGGAGAAAGAGTCTCCTGACTGCTCTGCTCAGTTTTATGACGTGGGAAAACGAGCGCACAAAACTGGAGAAAGATCTTTGCTGTTAGGGTGACATTGTCAAAGTAAAGATCAGATTTTAAGCAGGCACTTCCTTGCATTCCTGAATTATGCGCTGAACTATAAAACTAAATGAAATTTAAGAAATCACCTTGGTCTCCCATTTGTAGCCAGAGGGGATGGCCTCGAGCATCAGGTATGAATTACCTATGCGCCCTGCAACCACAACTTTGAATCCCGGCAGGCCTGACTTAGCCCTGTGTGCTGTGGTCGATAAATTGACTTCCATGCAGCTTATTATGTGGGGCTCTTTCAGATGTGACCTTATTAAAACCTGGAGTCCTCTCTGGACGTTTACAATCCCATAGCTGTTTCCCTAAGTACAGAGGAGGGTGTTGCCATGGCATCCTTGACAAAATCTCTTCCTTCCCCCCAAACCTTTGCTGAGAGGGGTGCCATCTCTATGCTGGTCACTTACCGAGCCCCAGCCACTGGTAAACAAGCTCTTTCTTGATCAGGTAGTTGTGTGCTATACTTCATTGTGTTGTGTTGCTGGTGAAATTCCTGGTCTGCACCCAAGACACACACAGTACATATAATCCTGGCTATCTCTAGCCAGCTAGAGGGGTTTTATAACCTCACACTTTTCCTTCCCTCTTCCTGCCCCATGGGTTCTTTTTTGTGTTGCCTTCAGAGCAGCCTTCTTCTCTGTCTCTCCTTTGACTTCCTTCCCCTGTTCTTTGCATGCTTGGCCACCAGTCAGCATCAAAATGCCTGTGTGCTCTGGTTGGACTTTGTAACAGATATGAAATATTCAACGTGCAGAGGACAAAACTGACTTGTCACAGACATGTGGGAGAGAGAAAGGAATGACCCAGCACCCCAGGATGAAGCTCGAGCTGGAGCCTGCTCTTTTCTCTCCTGCTTCTGCTGAAGTTGGAGGTTTCTGCCAGTGTCACATCTCTGCTCCTGTTTGCCGACCGGCACTCTTTCTTTTTCCTGGCCTTTTTCTTTTTATCCATGCTGAGAGCATCTTGGGTGGCATACACATAGAGAGCAGGCCTTTGTACCTGACTTCATTCAGCTCTTTGTGAGGGGAAGAGCAGCGTGCTGGTCAGGGCACCAGCCGTGGCTTTGCTGCTCCCATTCGGGTGCTCTGCTGTCTGTATGGTGGGGCTGGGGGATGTGTCCGGGCTGCAAAGCACTCGGCACTGGTAGAGAGGAAGGCTGGGGACGGAGGGCTGCAGAGCTGCCCCTGCCCTGCAGGAGCAAAGGGGTGCTGGCAGCTCAGGCTTTGCTGGGATGCAGAGGGCAAGAGTTGATAAAACCTGTTTCTAATCTTCTGTTTTGGATAAAACTCTGAGCTGCAGCAGAAGGGCTATAGCTGCTGATGTACAGATTGCTGTGGCTTGGTCTCATTTCACATTATAATGATTTTCTACGAGTGTGTGTGTGTGTGTGTGTGTGTGTGTGTGCCTGCGCTAATGATGGCTTTGGTTCAGTGCAAGCTGTTATTACTGCACTGTGATTTCTTGGTCTCTTTCACAAGGAAGTGAATTTTCTCGGTGTCCTGCCTCTCTGTATGCACATGCATGCACATGTGTGTGCACTTTGGGATCTTGCAGGATGGAAAGTGCGGTAGAAATGTAAAATACTGTAATTATGTGCAGCGCTCATTTCTATTTTTGCTCTACAGTCAGCTTGGCAAGTGGAACTCTTGTGTCTGGGCAGTCTCATATCTGATCTGATCTATTTGTCTGTGCTTTTTTGCATTGCGGTTTACAGCTCAGCAGTTGAAACCTTCAGGATTACTTAAAGATGGAATGAGATCGTCCTTCCATTGGGCTTTGTAAAGGCCATTTCTTCTAGTGTGATATAATGGCCCTAAATGGCTTGACGGCGCCCCTTTTAAATCCGCCGCTCGGTTCCCAAGAGGTGGGGGCACGGAGGTAATGTACGGCTCTTCCAGGAATGGAGGCGGCTCTGCGGTGGCAGCCCTCTGCCTGCCCCTGCTAGCAGGGCTGTTGTGTCATCACCAGTGAGCCAGGTGTGTGGCAGGCAGGGGAGCCGAGTCCGTCCTTCTCTACAGCTCCCTTCTCAGCTGTGGAAATGGGGCTCTGGGGCTGGTGGCTTGGCACAGGGGCAGAGGGTGCCGAGTGACACCCGGGCCAGTGCCAGCATCGCTGTGCTGGAACAGCGTACGGATGGGATATAAAGCCGAGACCTAGAGCCATCAGTTGTTAAGGGTCCCCCTGAGCTTTTCACGAGATTAGGGGACGGTGCCCTCAGTGTCCTGGCCCCATTCCAGTTCATTACTTTCTGCCCATCTAGAATTTCCCCTTCTCCTCCCCCTGCCGCTTCTCCTGGAGAAGTTCTCGGTCGCTTCCTCCCCTGACGACCCCCAGGTACTGCTGCTGCCACACGACTGATGCTTTATTTCATCCCAGCGCTGAGGGAGGGATCCCTGTGATTTGGGGTCCCTGGGCTGCAAGAGGTGCTATGGAAACACGGAGCTGTTTGGGGTGTACGCACAGACACAGGAGCGCAGTTGGTTCGCGTTCCCCTTGGATGCCGTTTCGGAACAGGTAAACAGGCATCCCAGCGGCATCTCCAGCTCCATCCAAATTGTCGATGCGTGTGTCTTCTGTGTGTGTGTGTGTGTGTGTGTGTGTGTGTGTGTGTGTGTGTGTGCGCAAGCCGCTCTCTCCCCCCCTTCCATCTTGGAACAAGAAAAATGTGTCAAGCCCTCTGGCTGCAATCCAGGACTCTCCGTGGAACTATAAATCGACCCGTCAGGGAGGGGGAAAGAGATTAACGTTGGCCGTCTTCATTAGTGAGTCCCCGGAGGAAAGCGGGTCTGCCATGAGCCGTGAATGAGACCAGCTGAGAGGGAGAGGGGGAGTTTGTGGTTTTTATCGCTGCCTCCAGAGACCCCGGAGGAGCGGAGGAAAAGAGCGTGATAGGGATGGGAGGATGTAAAATGAAGGAAGCCGGAGCGTTCCATTGGCGAGCAGGTAGCTGGTTGCTGCTCCGCCGCGCCAATCCCTGACCCGCGAGCCCATGTGTGTGGCTGGAGCACTCGGCATGCTAATTGGGAGCAGCGAGGAGCGAGCCCGGTGGCAGCGCAGTGCCCTGCCTTGCTAAACAAGTGCCAGTAATTGCGTTCAAGGTACTCGCATTATGTCCAATTTCTCTCAGAACCAGAAAAGTGCGTTTCTCACAAGCGGCATAATTCTTCCCAGGCGTTGCTTGAGGGTGGGTGTGCTTAATTCCCTGCCCCCAGACAGAAAGAAGAAAGTAATTCTTCTCCATGCTTTATTATCGCTTGCACACGGATTTTTGCACGTAGCTGCTGCTTTGAGCTTCAGACAGCGATCTCTTTCTTCCTCATTCTGTTTAATGCGTGTGTTTGCACTGCAGGCTCGTGCAAACACACGCATGCACTGACACACACGCGTGCTAATGGTCGTTTCTCCGAGTTGAACGGCAGCGTTTCAGGTTCCCTTGTCAAGTCCCAGAGAGCCCGGATTGTGGTGGTGCTCCTACCAGTAAAATCTGGTTTAAGCTGGTGGTTGTCTTCTCCCCCCCCACCCCCCCGCTTCTTGCAGTGAGTGACGCAGGCTCGACAGCTCCCGATAGCGATGCTCTTTATTCACGGATCCAGCATCCCCGCCGTGGCAGCGATACGGCCGCACGCACACCGCTCCCACCGGGCACCTCACTGTGACCCGAGGGGTCCGGCACGGGAGGCCTCTTGTCTGCGCACAGGCGGTCCTTGTCACCTCTGCCGCGCGACAGCCGCAGAGCCAATTAGTGTCAGTCGTGGCGGTGGCTCTCATTGACGGGGATGCAGACCCGATCCTTGCTAGGAGCTCGGCTTCCCACGTTGCGTGCGCCTCGGTCCCCGCTGACCTGTGCAAACCCAGCGCGAGGCTTTGCCTTTGCCTTTGCCTTCCCGTGCCCCGGTGGCGCGCAGACGGCTCCGCTGTGCGATTTGGCAGCGTCTCGATATTGTTTTCTAACTGGCACTCGCAGCACAGTTGTGACTCCGGGTTCCGGGCTTTTAGCATTTGCTCAGTGAAACGATGCTCAGTGAAAGTAATAATCCATTTTTCTGACATGATAGAAGATTTTTTTTTTTTAACGTTTTCTTTTGTGGAAAGCAACCCGTAGCTATCAGATCACTAATGCCAGGAGCTTACAGGCAGAATTGGACAAGCAATAACACTCGGATTGGAAACTGTGATTGTCTGTGTCTGCTCTGCCCTCCTGAGGCCCCGTCTGGAGTATGGCATCCAGGTCTGGGCCCCCGGCACAAGAAAGGCATAGAGCTGCTGGAATGGGTCCAGCGGAGGCCGTGAAGATGCTCGCGGGGCTGGAGCTCCTCTCCTGTGAGGGCAGGCTGAGGGAGCTGGGCTTGTTCAGCCGGGAGAAGAGAGGGCTCTGGGAAGACCTCGTTGTGGCCTTGTAAGCAGGAGGGGGAAGCAACTTTTACATGACCTAAGAGTGATAGGACAAGGGGGAATGGCTTTAAACTGAAAGAGAGGAGATTTAGGTTAGATGTTAGGGAGAACTTTCTTACTTAGAGCACAGTGAGGCGCTGGCACAGCTGCCCAGAGAGCTGTGGTGCCCCATCCCTGGAGGTTCAAGGCCAGGTTGGATGGGGCCCTGGGCAGCCTGAGCTGCTGGGTGGCAGCCCTGCCCACAGCATGGGTGGGACTGGGTGGGCTTTGAGGTCCCTTCCAACCCAACCATTCTGTGATTCTGTAGTTGTATGATTCTGTGATTCTATGATGTGTGGCAGGACAAAGGAAAAGCTGGGGGAAAGGAGGGCACTGCTGGTACTGAGAAGTGGCATTTCAGGTGAGTTGGCCCCAGGGCTGGTGTGACAGCTAGGAATCCCCTGCGTCGTGGTTCCCTTTCACACCTGACACTGTTCCTGGCTGAGGTGCACGCAGCGATATTTTCTCATTGCCTTGGAAGGAGAAGAAATAGGTGATGATGAGTACAAGGGTAACTGTGCTACGGTGTCACCGCACAGCACCAGCTCTGCTGTCACTAATGAACGAGCTGATGGGTGAGCTGTTCCCTCTTCAGTGAGCAGGGAACGGCCACCTTCACTGACACCCCCTCCTGGATCTGCACCAGAGGCAATGCTGTCACCTGCAGAGGCAAACCTCTGGCAGCCGGGTGTCCTTTGGAAGCCTCTGGCTCCGGCAGGTCCTGCTTAGCTCGTGACGTGGGCTTGGGGCTGCTGGCCAGGGCTGGGCTCTGCTCCCAGAGGGCACCGTCCTGGTGGAAGTGCGGAGGGCTGAGGGAAGGCAGGCAGCCTGCTGGGGAGAAGGGCTGTGCTGGATTAAAGCAGCTGCTGAGGGACTACTCCAGTGAAGCTTGAAATCAGATTGTTTGACAAACATCATGTTAGAAGCACCTGGCTGCTTCTGTTTGCCCCACAGCTCCCTACCTCGGAGAGAAAACAGGGATTTCCGTGGCTTCAGAGCCACAGCCCTTCCTCTTCCCTTTGCCCGGAGGGCAGGCTGCCCACTGATGTGCACGGAGTGCCACGGGGAGCCCCTCGCTCCTATTCCCCCTGCCTGTGCCAGACAAGGAGCTTGCAGAGGGGTGGGCTCCTTTGGTGGGATTTGATATATGTTTTTTTCAGCTCTGATTTTTGTTCTACCTCATTTGCATATTGTGTTTTTTTTTTCCCAAGCCTCTGCATCTCCTTTCTTCCTCCTCTTTTTTTTTTTTTTTTTTTTTTTTAATTCTCTTCTCTCTGCTGAAGATTGCTTCCTAACTCTCAAATGTCCCTCCCCCGCCTCACTCCCCCCCACTGCATTTTTCTTTCATCCTTTGTTCTTGATTGCTTGTGCCCGGGAGCAAAGAAAGGAGAAGGAAAGGATACCATCTCTCTATGAAATAGACGAGGGAGAGAGAAAAACAGCAGACAAAGTTGTCAGCCTGGCAGAGGGAGGCTGAATGCATCCCGGGAGCGCACGGCTCTGGTTGACATAGGGCACTCGCCGCCTCCATCTCACCATGGGACGCCAGCCAGGGGCTTGCCCTGCAGAACGCTGTCTGTAGCATCTGCTGCCCCCAGGGAACGAAACGGGGATGGACCAAAACCATCATGTTAACAAAGTCCTGCACGCGGTCCTGGTCCCGCTGTGCGGCTGCGGTGTGTCCCTGGCTCAGGAGCGTGGGTAATCATGTGAGATGTGTGCGCACACTGGCTGATGCATCACATCTTCTCCTGCCTTCTATCTCCTCTCTCTCCGCATCAACAGCGCTGCCATAATCTCTCAAAATCAACAGGCCATTACGGTCTGATGTAACTCAATGAGTACTTTGAGACAGAAATCCTGCAGTGTACTTAAAAATCCTAATGTAGAAACACAGCACCGTCCTGCATTCTCCCTCCACCTCATTTGCTGGTTTCTAGTGAAAAAGCAGCACTGTTCCATGTCTGTACATATTCAGCAGAGTGGGTTGCTAATCTGAAGCTATCCTTTTATTCTCGTTCTGCTTACAGACCGTTAAATACATTCTGCTCTCCCTCCTGCCCCAGCCTCCTTCCTTTTTACCATCAGCCTCTGTGAGTGCTGACTTCAGCTCTTGCCTTGGGAGAGGAGAGGTCGTGCAGATCTCAAAGAAGCCCTCTGTGTCATCAGCTATCCCCATCCAGCTGGTCCCTTGCCAGTGGCACATGTGCTTTTGTTGATTGCACCCTGCAGGTGGGCATTTCGGGTGGAGATGGGCCATGTTGCACAGCAGAGGTGTCTTTGTGGCACTGGGGGACGTGGTTTAGCGTGAATGTGTGATGGGTTGTTGGTTGGACTAACTGATCTTAGTGGGCTTTCCAGCCTTAATGCTTCTGTGGTTCTTTCTGCTGCCTGCCTTGTTTCTGTAGGAGAGCAGTGTTTAAGATGTAGCCTTACATTTCAGTCCTTCTTTGTCATCCCCTCCCCCAAGTTTGTGCTGTAACCACGTTTCTGCCTGAGAGCTGTGAGCTGTCAGCCTTGCTGGGAAGAGGCATTGGTCTTCCTGGTGTTTGCAAGTTATTCCTGCTTCTCATAGGACTTCTCTGGTCTGAGACCTAGGATGCACATAGGTGCAACTTCAATGTCATATCCCACAGAACTGGATTGTCTGTGATTATCTTGGTTGCTTAGGATAAACATGAACGGTGGGCGAGACAGAGGGAGATGCTTGCTGGATGAGTCACAGCGGTGTCAGCGGTTCTGCCCAGCCTCTTACTGTGGCATCTTGCTGGAGGACTAGGTGGTCCTGCTTTGTGCCTGGATGTTGTGTCAGCAATGGGGTGCTGGTGGTTCTCCTTTCTGACTTGGCTTGAGGTAGAGTTACAAAGCTGGATGCCATATAGCTGAATGCTGTACCCCATAGGTCCTCTCCAGCCCGCCCGAGGCTTGAAGACAAACGTGGAATGACTTATCAAAACCTGTAATGCAAGTTGTGTCCTGGGCTGTAGAGACACGGGTTGGTTTTGCCATCTAGAAACCTGGGCATGGTGACACTAACTTGTTCTCTCTGAAGAGTGGTGTATGTCTGTGGTCCACTGATGTTGACTAATTGCAGGCAGATGACCAATAGAAAAGAGCTGGCAGAGATGCATGACTTACATTAGCTGTCAAAAACAGATGAGCAATTAGCAGAGTCTCTTACCTTTTCTGCCCGCAGGCCTAATCCAATACTCTGTGGCTTGAGTAAAAAAAGACAGGTTAGCAATGCAGTCTCATGTTCAAAGAAGTTATTTGGGGTTTCTTGCCAGTGGCAAAACACCTGCTTTAACACGGTAGCTCATCACCCAGAACTTTCCTGTGATGGGTTCTGTGGGTATCACTGTGGACCTGATGAAGCGTGGTAGCAGAAGGGAGCAGAAGAACTGCCATGCTGCTGGGATCCACTCAGCCTGGTGTGCTGCTGTGGGCACGGGAGCTGGTGCCATAGCGGAGCTGGGACTGAGTGCCCTGTGGGGAGTGAAGGACATTGGGCGCTGTGGGTCCTTCAGAGCAACAATCCCAAGAGAGAAGTTTCTGCTTCCTGTCTGTTAGCTGGCCCGCTTCTGACACGTGAGGGTCTGTGCGAGCTCCTGACTGCTCCCCTGCCTGTTTCCTCTGTGATGTTTGCATTGTCCTTAGAAAAGTCCAATGGAACTGAGGTGCCGGCCAGTTTTTTTTCTGGATGAAGGAACTGTGTCAAGGGAACGGTACTGCTGCATGTGCATCTGCCCTGTGGATGTGGAGGCTGTGGCTTTGCCAGACCTCATCTCAGGTGGTCTCATGGGTGCCTGCAGTTAATGAACTGGCCTTGGCCTCTGTTGTGAGTGTCCAGGGAGCCTCCCGCCTGAACGGACAATGGAAATGAGGGTCCCCTTTGCTCACGCTTCTCCTTGCATCCAGCCAACGTGTTTAGTGGCTTACTGGCTGCTGGCTGTGGTCACTGCATCACAGCTGCTCACGCTGTATGAGCTTCTCTGCTTTCCTTTCTCTTTATTCCCCTGCCTTGCGCTCTGTTTGAGCAGCCTTCTTCTCTGGCTTGTTGCAACGTCCATCCTGAGCTACAAAAGGCTCTTGCCCAGCTGTGTGTCCTGACCATCGCCCCGTTGTGCTGATTCTTCCTCACGTTCCTCATTTCATTTGAAAACACTTTTTTTCCCTCTCTCATCCCTCTTAGCATTTCCTCTCCTCCTTCCCTTGAAGATACGAGCACTTGAGCCAGTTGAGAATATTGATCAATTTTTTTTTTTTTTCTTCTTTTTCCTGGAAAATGTTAAACAGCGCTAAGTGCCTGTCTGAAGCACTGCACTGGTGATGCGCCACGGGGGAAGGAATGCCACTGTCCAGCTGCCTGCTGACCTAAGGGCACCCTCTGGTCTGCAGCCGGGCTCCCAACCCGACGTGAGGGCTTGAGAGTTTGTGCGTAGCCCTCCATGAAGCATCTCCTGCTGGGGACTGTGCAAAGGGAATTGGAGCCACGGTGCCTGGCTTTGTCACCAGCAGCCAGCAAACCTGGCTGTGCCTCAGGGCTCTTCCTCACCCAGGAGGGGGAGGAAAGCCTTGTGTTGTTTTGTTTGGGCTTTTGTTTCCTGGAAGCTTTGAAAATACCTGTGATCTCCTGCAGCATAATGAAGACGTTCTTATGTCTGTTTAACTTTGGAAGCCTCTGCAGCGTTCAGATTTTCCTTGAAAATGCCTTTGGAAGGCGCTGGAGGGTGAAAGGACAAGACTGGGTGGCAAAGCTTTGTTGGGAGGATGCTCTGGGTAATCACTAAGCTGCAGGTTGGCGTGAGGTTGTGCCTGCAGTGCTGGGGCTGTGGTGCACTTACAACACATAACAGCTGCAGGCAGAGAGGATACAGGGCTTAGCTGCTCTGGCAGCTGTCAGAAACGGAATTCGGGCACAGCCCTTTGCTTGCTCCGGTGGCATCTCCCAGCCCAGAGCAGCTCTGGGTCACTGCCGCCCATCAATTCTGAAATGAGAAGGGATGGCAGCTGTGGGCAGGAACCTATTGATTGTACTGTAAATCAAGATGCTGAGGAAAAAAAGCCTGGTTCTTGGGAAAGTGGAGGTCTGCGTCTCACCTGCTGCAGGCAGAAGGGTCTTGCTGTCACCTCCTGGGGGTGCTCCCAACATCAGTCCTTGCATTTGTTGCGCCTACGGGGACAGTCAGCAGTACAGGCACTGAGATCAGTGTAGTCCTTTACATTTTTTACATAGGGTTTCAGCAAGGGTGAATTAGGTCTGATGGTGATATCAGTAGGTTCAGCCTTACTTAAAAAGTAACCCCAAAGAGAAATGGGACTAGTGAACTACCAGGGGCACCAGAGCTCGTCTGAGCTGGTGTGGAAAGGTGGCACAGCTCGCTGCCTCTGCTCTTGGAAACAATGCCTGCTGGTAGAGCAGAAGACGAAATGTGTAATGTAGGATTGCTCTGCGAGCAGTGAGCTCTGCCCCTTTGAGCCCTGGGGAATACCTTGCTTTGGGAAGAGATAACCGGGGAATTTCCCCAGCGCAATCTGAGGAAGGAGGCAGTGCTCCAGCGGGAGCAAAGGTGCTGATCTGAGATGGGAGGTGACTGCAGTGACATGGGGCAGAGGTGGCAGCCCATAGCAGGGCTGCAGAATACAGCAGAGCCAGAGATTTGTGGGACAGAACGAATTGCTGGGCAGGAGGTGGGCAGATGGAGAGAGATCTTGGAGGAGGTCCCAAAATTGCCCTGTTTAGTACATTTGGGAGAGTCATCGCTCTTCTCATCACGCATATGTTTTGGGAGTGGGCCAGGGGAGGTCTCAACAGAATCAGAATCACAATCTCAACTTAAAGAAATAAAAACCCAAACAAAACCAGACCCACTGTTCTGGGGTCATTTTAAATGCATCGAAGAGCAGTAGTGGTTTTTGGATTTTTTTATTTTTATTTTTTTTTTAATATCTGCTAACTGTTAAATATCTCTTGGTTTTCTTACCCTTCCATTCTAAGAGGAAATTCTTGCCAGGCCCTGGTTCAAGTATAAGTGGGAGTCTCACACAGATTGAGGACAGATATAGAGGCAACCTGGGAAAAGTGGAATGGCAGGAAATCATGTTGATCAGAACCAAAATGCTCAGCACAGCCACAGCTCTCAAACAAGGGAACCTTTTCTACAGCACGTGTTGCCCCTGTGCCATAGATTGTTAATTTCTTCTTTACAGAGAGCAGATGGAAAAAGTCTCTGGAGATGGGATATGTCTCCTGTGGCTGGAGAAGAGTGTGTGTGTGTGCTCTGGAGGAAGGAGAAGCAGCTCCTCTTGCTCTGTGTGTGTCCGGGTTAGCTCCAGGAGGACCGTGGCTCTACTGGATCTGTGTTTGCTTATGGTGATCTGGGATGCTGAGGTCAGAAGAGCTTCCTCTGGTGCAGTGGGGAACTACTATAACAACTGCTGCTTCTGCTGTTACGGGCCGCACAACGATGAGATATTTATTAGGCTAATGAGCAAATTAGAATTCAAAGCTTCAGGATGAACAAAAAAAGAAATGTATGTTAGCTCCCAACTGGTAACGGTTGTGGTATTGGAGTCACATAATTCTTGAATTTCAAAGTTTTCCCAAGTGAGCAGCGCTTGGATGAAATGCAGATATATAAGTGTATGCAGTTATATTCTTCAGCTTATAAATGCGTGTGTGCATTGCGGTCACAATATAGACAAGGAGGGAAAAAGCAACCTTACCTCATTTCCTGCCTTTCTGCATGTGAATTCTCATTCATAAAGCACAGAGAAGGGATATTTTTGTACGGTTTCCTAAGGGGATTTTAATTTTTTTAACTAAAAGAAAATGCAGAAAACTTTGCTCGTGCGTTCAAATGCAGCTGCGTTTGGTTTGTGGTGTAGAGGTCTAGCGGTGTATTCGGACATGACCTGCCTGCTGTACCTGTTTTGCATCACCTCCAAACACAGAGGGCTTTTTCTGTGTGAACCATATTAACCCGCTGTCCAAAGGCAGGTTTGGATTAAACTTATCTGGGCTGGGTTCAAGTGGTGGCCTCCAGGAGGAGCGCTCTTTAATCAGTAGAGCTAGATGCCTGAGTTTTGGGATCCTGCAAATATGTTGGCATGTATTTAATAAATACAAGTTAGAGAGTGTTTCTTTTTTTCTCCTTAAGGAGCCCTTGACTTCATAAGCTTTTATTGTGAGTTGGTTGTTAGGGCTGAGAATTTGCCACTGACTCCCTTCTCCCCACCCCAAAATAAACAAATAAATAGAACCATATGTAGTTGACTTCATCCTCCAAACAGCCTCCTGGGCTACTTCCTTATGAAATCAGCAGCTTTTTTTTCTTCCAAGTTGTGAGACGTGCCAGACCACTGGCCCTGTGTGGAGAAGGAAGATGTTAGCCCCAGTGGTGACTCTCAACTCAGCTGTCAGCTCTGTCCAAAGCACCCATCATTTTCCCATAGCCGAAGTCCCTTCTAACATGTTTCTCTAGCCTCATTCCCTGTGTGAGATGAGCTGTTGTAAGCAAAGAGGTTTTAAAGAGATTCTTTTTTTTTTTTTTCCCTTCCCCAGAATAGAACCATTTAATCAAGTTTTTAATCGCGCTTCTCAATCTGCAGCCAACAGACATTGTATTTTCAGTGGCTGTTTCTGGTTTGGACTTGGCATAAATCTGTTTTGGTTTGTCGATTATGTGATCTGGTTCTCGACCATGAAATGACCCAAAGATAGATCTGAGTGATTCTGGACACGGCCTTCTATTTTGGCACTGCTCCTGGCTGCCCATGTGGTCTTTGCCAAATCACTTGAATTTATCATCTATTTCCTCTAGCCTTGAATCAGGGGAGCTCCTGATAAACTCTCAAAGGCGTTGTGGCTGTTTAATTCAATTGATATTGGTTGACCGTGCACCAGATGCTAATGTTAGAGAAATGCACTGTGACCCAACCATCAGGGCGAGGGCGTGAAGGGATGGAAGGGCACAAGTGATGGTAAAGAGCAATGAGGAAGCTCAGACTGAGTGATGCTGGGGAGCGATGGGGAATGTATAAAAAGGGAGGGGGGGAGGAGATGCTGAAGAGCAAAGAAGAAAACAACACAAAGCAAAAACAAAACCAGTGGTTTGGAGAAAGGTAGGATGAGTCAAGGAGTTGGATGGAACAAAAGGGAGAAAATAAGGATGAAGGTTTGTTCAAGTCAGTTAAGTTTATAGATTATATCTGTTTAATTTTTGCTTTTGAGGCATTACGTTATGTTTCTAAACTTGGGGCAAGATGATTTTTGTTTGAAGCATCTGACCATCCCCAGTGATCTCATTAATGATTTTGCATAGACAGACCTCTGAAATTTGCCCTCTGAAATTTTGGGTTGTACTGGCCCAGATGCCTGATATCACCCTCCTTTCTCCAGCAAATCTGCAGATTTGTGCATTTTTTTGTTTTCTTTTACTCTTCAGTAAGCAACATGCCCAAATCGAAGCCTTGCTTGAGAAGATACTTCTTTGCTTCTGTCTGTTTAGGTTTCATTGGTGGTTGTCATTCTTTCCCTATGCTCAGCTGTGCATGGGAGGAATAAGGGCCAGGAGAAGGCATACGAGCTTGGATGGTTTATGATGGCTTGTTTTGTTCTGGGAAGCGAGAGGGGGGTGGCCAGCCTTGGTTGGGAACTCGGGGGGGGGGGGTTTCTCTTGCTATTGTTCAGCCAGACCGCACGGCTTAGTCATGGAGCTGTTGTTTGTCAAAATTAATGCTTAAAAATTCCCAATCTGAAAATAATGAAAACCAATACGAAGTGTAAGGGCTTTTAAAGGTCCTAAATTACTTTAAAGCTACCTGACCATAGAGGAGTCACCTGAAAAATTTCCCTGTGGAAGTATTCACATTGCCTCCTGCTGGATGACCGCTTCAAAGCACAACGTCCGGGTCTTGTGCCAGCTCCTGGGGTGACTGATCGGGCAGTGGAAAACCAGAGGCATTGCCTCACCTGGTTAAAAAAGCGATGGAAGATGGAGGCAGCTGCTGGCAATGGTGTGTTGCAGCAGGCAGAGGTGGGGAGGCTCCCTTCCCAAAAGGCTGTAGTGAGCAGTACAAGGTGAGTAGCTGCTTCCTCTGAGATTAATGAGGATGAGGGAGAGACTTTTTGCTTAATGTGTGGCGGTCATCTGCAGACGCCAAAAAGGGTCCTTTGGGGTCATGCTGCCATCCATCTGCAGGGGTTTGCGGCTGTGCGGGATGAGGCAGGTGTGCTATGCTAACGTCTGTCTCCTTTGGAACTTGGAAGAGCAGGGGACGGAGGGGAGAGGGTTGGGTTTTTCTTCTTGTAGGCTTTTATTTGTCTCTTCTGTCCCCAGAGAAAGCTCAGCATGGTGTTTCAGGCTGTTTTTTTGTCTTCAAGAAATTCTTGTGAAACGATCAGAAGATTTTATCCATGTGAGATGCTTCTGTATTTTGAGTCCTAATCACTTAGGTGAAAAAGAATAAGTAAATTATATATTGAACTGCTAACTGGTGCTGAGGCCTGGTTGTTTCCATGGCAACCGGGCTGGAAATAGCAGCCGGTGACATCAGCACGGCACAGGTAGAGGCAGATCCAGCCGTTCTCCCCTAAATACACGAAGGCGCTGGGTCCAAACATTGCTCCTGTGATCAGTGTGTGCTGATATCCTGACACTGCAATTAACATATACCAATACCCTAGCGGCCAGGGGTACAGGGGGCCTGGTGCTGAAGTACACCGAGTTTGCTCTGCATCTGTGGAGGGATCCATGGGCCCCTGTGCATGGTGCTGAGGAAGATGGCTGCCCAGTGGGCCCCACGCTGAGCCCTGTGCCTCAGGCCCAACCTGGGGGCTCAGGTCTCTTCTGGGGGTACCCCAGGTCACCCACGTGGCTCTTTGGTTCATGTCACAAGAGTGGGGAAAGGTGCCCACACAGCTCGTCTTGGACACCATTTCTTCTCGCTGATGATGGATAAAAGACCTGGTAGGTTTGGGGTGGTTTGTTGTGTTTGCTTTTTTGATTTCATATATATATATATTTTGTGTGCGTGTTTTTTTGCTTAGTGGATGATTTGTTGTTGTTTCTTTTTTATCTTTGAGGTGCCAGGAATATAAACTCTGGTCTTTACTGGTGTTGCTGAAGGACAAGTGGGAGGTGTGAATGGATCTATGAATGTGAGCACTTAAAACCTTAATTGAAGGGGTGAAAGTGGCGAATCTCTAACAAAGACCTTCTCTACTCAAAATATTAATTACCTGTTGAAGTAAATACATTTTAAGCAAAACAAACAACCCTTCTGATTCAGCACAATCTCTTGACTATCCTCGAGGACTCAGGAATGGAGGCATTTTTTTGCCTGACGCCTCTCTGTGCCGACCTGTACGTATGCAGTTGTCACATTCCTGTGTGACAGCGACCATCCCGCACTGGAACCCTGGCAGGCAGTGGCAAGGTAGACACAAAGAATAGGTCTCATTTCAGCTGAGAAATTGAATGTCTTTTTGCCAGCAACAAACCAAACAAACAAAAATACCCCTCAGTGATCTGATTACCTAGCTCTACGTGTGATCAGAAGGCAGTGTATGTGATACTTCCTTCTGCATGTTTTCCGGTGTTTGCGTCCAATTTAGTTGTGACTGTCCCGAATGATTGCGTTTCCATTATTTTTCTGAGAAGACAAGACCATATGCCTCCCTGTTAAGATGATTTGTCTTCTTTTTCCCTTACTGTACTGTGCAGTAACAAGCCTGTGTTTTTCCTTTCTTGCTTCCACTTCTGCAGCCTTCTGTTTTATCATGAGCTTTTTGATCAGGTTTAGCCCAAAATTAAATACCGGCTTTCAGATACGGATGCAACCAAAACAATTGGAGGCATGTCAGCTCTTGACACTGCCAGTACTGCAGGCATGTGCAGCCAGTGCAGCTGTTTGCTTGCATCAGTGCCCATGTGCACACAGGAGTGGCTTTGTTGCAAAAGTCTTTCCAAGAGCCTCCCCACCAGTGCATCTCCGACACCGGCATCGTTGCACTGACCATGAGTAGGAAGCGCTGATGTTTCAGTCGCAGCGATGTAGCTGGCTTGCTCAGGAAGGGTCTCCTACTGTTGCTTCTCTGCAGTCAAAGTAAATGCACTTTGGCTGATATTTTACATTTAGATGTGTTTTTCTGGCATATGGACATAAAAACATACAGTGTTTATAATAAGAAAAATGACACCAGGCAATGGACGGGGAATTTTATTAGGTGCTGTGGCTCACTGAGCAGTGGTTGCAGATAGTGTGCTGCATGGACCACCTATCATGCTTCACCAACCAGCGGTGACCTGTGGACCACAGTTGAGGTGATGCTATTCCAGGGCCTTATCTATACTACGAAGAGGAAGACAAATGATGCACAGTTTATCGTCGCACTGTGAAGCTAAATGACATTGTGTTGTTTTTTTTATATCAAAAGGTGATTCTGATGGTGCTGCAGCTGTGTTTCTGCTTCTAGAGGTGAATTAACTGTCCTGATTTCATCAGCGTAGATGCAGATAAATGTAAACAGAACTACAGAAGACTCCTACCTTTATCATGCGCCTCTTTTTAGAAGCATCTCTAAGTATTAGTAGCTCCTTTTTCCTCCTCTGGGTGGACTACTTAAAATCATTCACATTGTTGTGACTTCCAGTGGGTTTTTTTTTCCCCAAATACTTGGTCTGCAGGCAGAGCCACCAAGAAGCGAGTAGATGTAAGTACGAAAAATACAACAATCTCAGAAACCTCACTGACAAAAAGGAAACCTTGCAGTGCACGTCTCGGTGCTGCCAGCCCTAGTTAGCTATGCTACCACTACTCATATGGCGCAGTAGTTTGAGATCGTCTGTGGCTCATTAGATGCAGTGTCAGAATTTCCAAGAACTGAACACCTACTGCTTCTGGTTGCTGAGCAGTCATGAAAACCTGGTCTTTGTTTGGATACCTTGGCGCTAGCTGAGCTTTGAGAAGATGCTTTCCCTATTTAGACCTGCTGTGCTCAGATACGGCATGATGCGTGAAGAACTAAACTCAGCGCTTCTGTCTTAAGGTACCCACTGCTATTAACACTTGCACGGTTCCTTGGGGTTTTCTGACGCCTCCCACCTTTTATACACCTGTCTTTGAGAATGTGAAATCTTTAGGCCAAAAATGGACATGGTTTTGTAATATGATCATACTGATAGGACTAGAAAGTGTGGCACAGCTGATCGTTCCCATCAGAATCACTGGCAAGTGCATCTGTCAGGTAGGATTTGGTGATGAGTATTCGGGTAATAGGCCACAGGGAGGTCGGCTATGAGTAATGGAAAGCAAGCTGAGATCACTTTTAACTCCGTTCCCCCTCCACGTTTCTCACAATCCACGTGGTCTTTACAAGAAGCTGTTACTACTGTTAGCTGTACAGTGCGTAGCTCTTGGTGCCCGTGGATGCTGTGTATAACACCTGTGTGAGGCATAACCTGGGAAAGGTGAAAGCTGAGAAGGGAGGGTTTTATGGTCTTGTGAAATCTCAGTGGCTGTGACTTCTGGAGGTAGACGGCTTACTGTTAGAGTTGGGATATCGTCAATAGAGCCTACTGGGGCAGGCAGCTGTTTGTACACCCTAAAAACACCATCTGGCCTTTCCTTTGCCACAGGGCAAGTAGCGGGGGGAGCCGGATTTGGGGATTGCGGGGGACAGAGGTGGGACAAGCTTCAGGGAACGAATCAGGTGCCTGGAAGGAGTCGGGGCCCTATATAAAATGGCTGCTGCCGCGTTCAGGGGGCCATTTTAAGTGTCTGTTATCCTACTCTTGCTTAAGGATGTAATTTGAATGAATGTGAAGCCAACAAAAATGTTAGATTCCAGTGCAAATCTGTTCTGATTTGGGGATTCATCTGAGTCCTAACAATGCATAAAGTACTGCAGGATGAGAGGTGATATATTGTGGAAATGTAAGATATGAATTTTATATTTATTACTGACTTGGCAGGGTGCTTTTCACATCGCCATTCTGGTACAATTTTGATTAGATTTTTATGCTGAGTATCAGAGAAACGCTGCTTGTGTGTATGCGTTTCTCCCTCCCTTTTATGCTCTCCTTCTCTGATAAGGAGAACTCTGTGCTGATGAAAGATACAGGGTTGACAGTCCTTGCACTCTGACGATACAGTTTAGGCAATGCCAGTAGAAACTTCCTCTGCCAGCGTGGAGGATGCACGTTGACATGGAGCAGAGAGCTGCTAGCAGTGGGAGGAGAGGTGAGTTTCTGTGGCTTTCCCTCTGTAAGGGTTCAGAAGGGTGGTGGTAGTTTCCGTGATGTTGATGTGCATGGGGACTTGTTGGATGGTCCTTAGTCCATGTGTTGCTCTTGTCTGTCACAAACTGTTGTCTCCTGACGAATTTTGTTTACTCCCAGCATGTGCTGGCTCTGAGCTGGCTCTGAAAGCAGATACAATTCAACTGCAGGTGGAGTGCTGCCTGCTCTCTCACCAGTACTGGTTTTCCTAACGTGAGTGAGCATCAGGAAAGCACCCTTGTCTGTAGGCTACCACACAAGGTCAGAGTTCTGGGGCAGTGGTAAATCTGTTGTGTCTATTCATATTTAGTTATTTATACAACCATTTTCTCATGTACAGAGCTTGCTTTTTTTTTTTTTTTTTTTTTTTTGAGCTTTAATGCATGTATTCTTCCTTGCATTGTGTCAAACCTGTCGTGCCCTTGTTTTATAGCTTCTTGAATGGCTGTGTTGTGTGGTTCAAGGTGGGGCAGATCTGCATTGTAACTGAGGGTCCAAGCCAGACCTCTGGGCTCTCAGATCAGTGTCTAAAATCCAAGAAAGACAAAAGAGAAAGAAGGATGATTTCTGTGCTTTCTTAAAGATCTCTATATACGTTTGTGACACATCTGCTTCTGTAAATGGACATCTTCAAATGCAGCACTTGTCATTAAAATAAGTGTTTTGAGGAGGGGCTTAAAAGAACAAAAATAGGACGGTAGCTTTCTGCAGCCTCGCCACAAACAGCATTACAGTTGTACTGCAGACAAGCATTTAGCTTATGGCATTTGGTGGAACCAAAATGTTTGCGTAAATCTGATATTGGCGGAGCAGAATGTATGAGCGGATGATTGCCAGCGAGTTGATTTACCATGATGGGATTATAAGTTGTCATCTGGGCTATAGTAATTGACTCCATTTGCCATCCTTCTTCATTGCAGTAAGAAGTAAAACATCGGCTTAACCCATCAGGAGGTTGGTTAGTTTAGTGCTACTGTGACTCAGCTGACAAATGGCAACTCGTTAGTCATGGTAACTCAATTGCTTACTCCTGTGTTTGCATATCATGGGCTGGCTGCGATGGGCAGCCACTGTAAGTGGAAGGCAAGTGAAGGGGAAAGTTTGAGAGCTCCCGCTTGTAACCACGTTAATGACTGGTAGCATAGATTGAAGCAACTCTGGAAGGTTTGTCTGGGCCCACGCTGCTGTCCTGCCACAGTAAATGTGTCACCCGCATTGGAGCTGTGAATTCGTGTATTTAAAGTTTTGGCAGCACATAGACAAGGCTTAAGATGGCGTTATATGGGTTAGTAGCTCAGTCCCTGACCTCTGGCAGCTGGAGGGTTGACTCTGGAGAACATTTCCCTTGCTGAGTGCCAGGCCGGCCGCACGCGTCAGCCCATACCTTTGTGTTAGTCGACAGTAACGTGTGAAACCACCTGGCTCCAGCCTGCTCTAAGGGAAACCGCAGCCTCAGCCCTTGGGCTGCACATGTCCCACTCAAGGTCTAAAACCCCAAACAGCCCAGCTCGGGGCTGGGCTCTGCAGGAGGAAGCCGTGGGTGCCGCTAACAACGCGCTGTTTATGTGGGGAAGTTGGTGAGCCGGGGGCGAGCTTCCATCTCCTGTGCTGTCCTGAGCCGCTTTCTGTGGGCATTTGTCACCCGTGGTCCCCGTCCCCTGCCCGGGGAGCTGTGGGTGGGCTGGGGGGACCCGGCTCGGCGCCGCTTGCCATCCCCACGCCCCGCACTGAGCGCGTGCTTGGGCTTGTGCGCGTCTTCTGGACACCTTCCCGGTGAGTCTTCCAGAGAACGGCTGCAGATGAAACGCAATTAGACACAGATGGACGGGGGCTGGGGGAGGGGGCGGCGGGGCCAGCTTGAACATGGGGGGAGGGTAGAGATTAATTGCCAGGCCGCCAGGCGAGGGGCCGGCGTGCAGAGCGCCGAGGGTCCCTGCCAGGAGACACGGGCTAGGCCAGGGCCGGGCACCCGAGGAGGATCCTCTGCTCTCGCAGCACGCTGTGGTTGTTTGGGAGCCCGGGGGAGCGGCAGGCGTGTCTCAGGGATGATTAATCATGGATGGCAGCAGCGGGGAAAATGAGCGCAGGGCGCACACCGAGGCCAACGCAGCCTCTGCCCCTGCGTGCCGCTGGCTTGCCGGCAGCAATCCCTGCTGCTCCCAAATCTGGCCCAGGAGGAGGGCAGGCCGTGGCTCGGCTCCTCGTCCGCCCCGGCCTTTGGGGCTCCACAAACTCAGATCTCTCGGGTGCGGGGAAGAATGAAAACAGTGTGAGAGCGGGGAGGTGAGCTGGGCCTGGTGGGAGGAGAGGCAGACGGGCTGGAGGTTTAATTAGCGAGGAGTGTGGAAAAAAAAACAACAGTGAGTTTGGCAGCAGCGGGCACTGAGTGGTTGTTGGTCTGAGAGGTGGGGACAGGGTGAGGGCAGTCCGAGTCGGGCAGATGTCCCTGGGCTTCAGGACTTGTCAGCCTCCTCTCCCTCCACACCCTGGCACTACCTGAAAAACCTGAGTTTTACACGCAGATTGGTTTCTGTTTAAGGGTGGGTGTTGGATTGGTGTTGAGCCTCCAGAATTCAACTTCTTATAGCCTGGAAGTAAAGGTCAAGAAGTAGAAATGTGGGGGTTTTCTGCCCTTGTCAGTATTTTTAGAGAGGTCAGAGTCCTGCATGAACAGAGATCCAGAAGATGGGAATATCAGAAACTTCCCAAATAGGAAATGCATGATTATACCAGCAGAGCTGGGCGGCCTGCTTACCACGTCTCCCAGTCCAGCTATTACCTGTGTGGTCTGCATGCACATCTCAGGTTCCCCTCTCAGCTCCTCCTGCAAGTCACTGAAAGCTTCCCCTTCTCTCTGCATCCCTCCACCAGAGATAAGGCAGCATTCTTTCCACCATCACTGTTGTTTCCAGTGGATGGTGTCAAAGTGTTCCTAGTTTTCCCTTAATCTCAAAGACATACCAACCATCACTTGGTTCTTCTGGGGAGCTTTGTACTGGAACATTTGATTATTTGCCCAGAGAAGGGTGCCCCATCCCTGAAGGTTCAAGGCCAGGTTGGAAGGGGCGCTGGGCAGCCTGAGCTGCTGGGTGGCAGCCCTGCCCACGGCAGTGGGTTGGAACTGGGTGGGCTTTGGGGACCCTTTCTACCTAAGCCAATCTATGATTATATTTTCCTGCCCCTTGTTTACCTCTGCTCTAGATTTCTTCAGAAACCCTTAACTTAGTGCTGTCTCCTGTAACTGAGATGGAATATCTCAGATAATTTTGGTAGGGTTGCATGGACATGCTGCCTTTATGTTCCCTAAAGATTGCCAGCAAGTTATTTAATGCTTATAAGCAACCCCTTATTTTCCACGTGCCACTTCCTTGTGCAGTTCATAGTAGTAGAAGGCCCTGATTTCTTCCTCTCTCTGTTTTTTTTTTTTCCTGCTGTTTAATGTGTAGCTAAGTAATATTTCACAAAGAAGGGAGAAGGAGGGCATACAGATTGTTCAGGCTCTGGAATGGAGCAGATTTTGCAGGACAGAGTTCATTGCTGTTGGGAAATGCAGCATGCTGCAGGGCTGTGTGCTGCAGAGGAGGGTAGAGGTACCCTTGCAGCGCTGTTCTGGGATCCCTAGATTAAAAAAAAAGCCGTATCATTTTCCAAACAGGATTGAAACATGTTAGTGGCAGCAGAATCTGACAAAACCAAGAGCCGGAATGAAATACTTAATGCTCCTCCCTGTGAGACCTCTACTCGCAGTCAGTAGTCATGGAAAACAGGACAAAACAGATTTGGATTCCCGAGTTTGTGAATAGCGCTTCTTTATTCGCCGCTGCTGTGGAGCGAGGTGTTTTCCTCTCCTCCCCAGTTTGGCAGACCTCCTCTGTGGTGTTCGTAGCCCATGGTGGTAATGTGAAGAAGCTGCTGGAAGCAGTTGGCGTGTTGCAGAGCTGTGCCGTGGGATAAGTGCTGAAGGTAGCAGATAGTCTGGCAAGTTTTGCTCTGCTTTTTGCTCTGCTGGATATGTTTTCTGTAATATGGAGCCACTGGAGTAGGTGAGAATAGGGTTTGTTCCCCTCGGCCCCTCTGACACTAGCCCAGCTCATCTAACTCTGGAGTGTGAGTGAGGGCTTGGGCAGTACTGAACTCCTCCATGTTGTTGAGAGCGTGTGTTGAGAGCAAGCCAAGGGACTGGAGGTGTCTGTGCACTTGAGGCCCACACAGAATTGCCATTTTTCACCTAAAGCCTTCCCAAGGATAGTTTTTCTAAGGGAGAGCAGTGAAGGGAAGGGACAGCTCACCCTCTTGCCTTCTCTCCTTTCATTCAAGGAGGTGATGGAGTCAAGGCGTACATCACAACATGCGTGATTTAAGAAAAAGGAAGAAAACAGGGCAAGAGGACATCATCTGCTACCTCGCCTCACTTGGAGGAGTGCAACTGTAGTCACGTTGGGACAGGGATGATGCTGTAATGGGGAAAAGCTTCTACCTTTGGACTGTTGGAGCATTTGGGGCATTATGTAGTCCTTCTCCAGCCCTGGGGACTCCACGTGGAGCGTGGGTGAAGTGCTCAGCAGAGGTGGGGAACGGCCCTTGGTTGCTGCAGCAGGCTGGACGCTGCAGAGCATCCTGGCTCTCTGGGGGAACACATCTCCACCAGGGCTGTGCAGCCCCCTGCCCTGCCCAGGGGTGCTTTCCGACAGCGTACAGCAAGCTTTCCAAGGTAGCAGAGCTGGGGGCTGGCTGCCAGGCTGCCTTTAATTCCCCCAGCTGGCAAACAGGAGGCCTGTGTCGGTTGCCGGGGCAATGGTGGGAAGCTGTGTTGTTTAATGAAGCGTTGGGAAGGCTGCTGTTGGTTTTGGGGAGCGGAGGCTCCCCCGAGGCACAGGGGTGTCTGCCAAGGGGCTGCCAAGCTGGGATGCGGTGGGTGGTGCTGGTTGATGTTGCCCTTCCAGCAGAGCATGGCGGGCACCGGTGTGTTTGGTCCCCGCCCCTCAGGTCTGTGCCCCTTCCCCTCAACTTGTCCTCTGCCCAACACACCCCTGAGAAGTCTTCTCTGCCCCACTCCTGCAGTGGAACAGCAATTACCTGAACTTGCTCTCTTGATTTAAGCAAATGAAGACTCAGAGCATCAGTGTCTTCATAGTAAAGGTGATTTACAAAGGAGGGAGAGGAGAAGGGGCGGGGGGGGGGGGAATAAAAGAAGGCCTTGCATTTATGCTCCTTTCCAGTGTCTCTTTATAATTTAAAAAGGAGAGAGCGTGGGGCTTGGGCTTTCTTATCCCTCTTTGCCTCTTTTCTTCGCAGCATGTTGTTTAGAGCACAAAAGGAATGGTGGGCTTGTTTAACCTTGGGGGGAGGGGGCTCCACGGACAGCCCCGGCACTAATAGGCTTAGGGCTATTCAGATAAAACTTCATTAACTGATTATTTAAAAAAAAAAAAAAAAAAGCAAACCCTCTCACTCAGACCTGTTAAAAACCAAGGGAGTTTAAATGGGTGCGAACAAACAAATATTAGGTGGAGAGCTTGTTTGAAAGTTCAGTAAGCCATGTCCATTTAATTCGAGGCTAAGAAAAATGCTCCCAGACCACAAGCCCATGAGTTTTCAGGGGAAAAAAAAATATAAAAGGCTTAATAAGACGGCTCTCTTGCAAAGGAAAAAGAAAAAAAAAAAGCCCACAACAAAAAGCAACAGCAGAAAGCTGGGCTCTTTCATATGTTGAGCTGTATCTGTGTTTTGCAAGGATGCGCAGAAGGGAATGCACCTGATTTCAATCCCCCCCCCCATCCCCCCCTCCCTTCCCTGCTCAACACCTGCCCGCTGCCAGGGCTGCAGCATCCCACGGGCGGTCCAGAGCTTCCATGTGCAGGAGAAGGAGCCTTTCCCCCGGCGTGAAGCCCACAGCCATCCAAACTCTCCTACCCCCTGTTGCTATCCTCCCTCTCCATCCCGTTTCTGCCTGCCTGGAGCGCCGCGCGGGGCTGCTAATTAAAAACCTTGGAGGGGGATATTATGGAGTTAACAGTAGTTATTTGTGAGGCTGCTGTGGGGGGGGGGAGAGCGATCCATCCCCGGGGAGAGCGGCACTGACGAGGGGTGGGGGGAGCGGGAGGGAGGAGGAAGTGGGGGCGAGATTGGCAGGTGACTGCCAGCTCCGACGAGATGACAGCGGCAGCAGCTCCGCCAGTCCCACTTGAGCACTGCACTGCAGGTACTGGGTTAATGGGTGGGAAGTGGTGAAGAAGAATATCAGGGTGGGTGGCTGGAGGGGAGGGCGTCGGCGTGGGGGAGCGGATTTCTGCCGAAAGCCGACATGGAGCTGACACTCCGTATATACATGCAATCATTAGACTTCTCGTTCCCAAGAATATTTTCCTTCATATCGTTTTAAAAAATGCAGAGAAAGCTTTCCCCGAAGCCGACAGTATTCTACCTACAAGCACTCCCCCCTTGCCAATATTACCACGTTCTACAGAAACGGTCTGAAATGCTGTGCTATTTTTGACCGTTTCTTCAGGATATTTGTAGTGAAATTTTAATTTTTCAGGTGCCAGGAATAGGCTCCTGGGTCCCACATCTTCCCTTTATAACGAGGCCTTTTTACTGAACGTGAGGCTGCATTACAATCTAAACCTCACAATTTTCTTGTTTGATGATACTGACTATCCAACTAGAAAATTCACGTATCCTCCTTTTGCAGGACTGGCAGGTAGGACCCAGGCTGAGGTCCTGACTGACATCTGCAGACAACATTCCCGGCCGTGCTTTCTCTCTCTCTCTCTCTCTTTTTTCCTCGGAGGGTAAAACATCTGTTTGCAGAGGGCTGAGGACATGAGCTGCACAGGGAGATAAAAGCAAAGAGCCCTCATCCCATAAGAGTTCATAGATCTGTAACTCAGGGGGCTGGCAACAGGGTTTGGCAGGGGTTGAAATCCTTCTGTCTTTTTCCCTTCTCCCGTGTTTGAGCTTTAAAAACAAAAACAACCAGGGTTATCTCAGACGTCCAATAGCGAGGATTTAGATGTCAGCCTTGCTATCAGCTTCATTCTTTGTGTACAAAGAGAGAAGGAGGATCACACGTTTGCGCCTAAGCTGCGCAGAGTGGTGCCTCGGTTTATCGCAAGGGGGGGGAAGCGGTGCCTCTCCCCTTATACCACAGCAGAGTCTGGCCCCGAGGGTCTTACGCAGCCTGCCCTCCCTCTCCTGCAGCAGGAATCAAGTTGAAGGAATCGGGGCTGGGAGTTCAAGGCGCACGTGTGGCTGTAGACCTACAGGATCTACAGGAGAGAGGAAGCTTAGAGAAATGCCTGTGCTTCACCGCATCCCTGCCGCCGCCACCAGACACCTGTAAAGTATTTAGCCATAAAAACGTTGCATTTTCCCTTTCATCTGTTACGGCTACGCAGTGGACCACCACCTATGTCCCCACATCTGTGATCTTGCAGGCTTTAGCCCAGAAACCAGGTAGGATGTTTTGAGCTGTGAAAACAGTTGGCAGGCTGCTCTATACGGCACAGTGAACCTGTGGCTCAGACGCGTGCTGATGCGCTTGTCGGAAACGCCTGCAACAAAAGGGGCAAATGCCCTTTTCCATGCTGACCTAGGCATGTTGATCTATGTTATACGTGGAGATATATATTTTGACGACAATGGCAACTTCTTGTCAGGCAAGTAAGCCTACTGAATGGCAGCGTGGCCACAGCCATTCGTTGTGAGGCCTTCTGGGCTGGACTTCACGAGTCGCGGTAGGGCCGGTTTCAGAACAGACCTGGTTTTTAGGCTGTTGACTGCTCACAGTCTTCTCTGAGCAGCACTAGGAGCTCTGGGCATTCAGCAGCTTTGAAAATTACATTATAGGCATCTTAAATGGCACTTTTCAAGTGTGCACTCATTTTATAGCTTAGCAGCCGGCCTTTTGGCCATATATATAGATCACACACGCATAGAACTGCTTACTAGGAACAGCGGTTATTTCAATCTGAAGAGGAATTACACATTTCCCTTTGGACTTCTTCCCCTCTTCTCTGCGGGATGAGGATGCGCCTGGTTCCCCGACGTGTGGAGAGCTCAAGCTGCACCCTGAAGCTCTCTGCCCATCTCTGCTGGAACTGAAGGGGCTCATGGCCATAAAGTGCTGCCCGCTGTCTGGGTGACCGCACCACAACTGGCTGTGTTCCCAGTGTGACTGATAGGTGGCCGCGGGGTTCAGATGCGCGGAGCCTTGCTCGGGGGTGAAGGGGATGGGAGAAGAACCTGTAACTCAGATCCCACAGTTAATAGGATTGAAATTTGGGGCAATTCTCAGGGTAGCAGGAAGCTGGTTAGACAAAGCCAACGCTGGGAACTCATTTTAATTTCAACCATCTTGTGCCTGTGTAGTTGGCTGTCTTTGTTTAAAGAACTTGGCCTTCAGGTAGGTTTTATTGGGGCTGCTTGCATATCCAAAGAAGATGAATGGCTTTCCTTGAGAAGCTCTGCCAGCACCTTTGCACCCCGGCTCTCCTCCAGCCCCGGTTTTCTCTCCTCCCTAATCTCCCAGTGCCCGGCAGCAAGCCTTTAGGGTACATGCGCAAGTGAAAGGAGCCGGAGTTGGGGAATTAATATTCCTGGAACATAACACCAGCAGCATGCACACGCTGAGGAGAATATTAGAGCTATTAGCGGTGGGAGTTTGGAGTGCATGCAATATCTAGATGGAGAATTCAGTGTGATTAATCTGCCTCTAAGCAGCAGCCTCCGGGCTCTGGGAATTCTGTGGCACGTTTGAAATCAGAACTTTTTTTAATTACCTTTCCGCATCAACAAAACAATCGCAGTTGTGCGAAAAGAAGCCCCTGTTCAGCCCCTGCCCTGGCTCTGCTTTTGTGGTTTGGGACGAGACGCGCTGCCAAAGCCCTGCACTTTGCACCAGCGCAGAGGGATGCAGCCTGGGCACCTTGGCCGCCCTCCAAGGCGGGTAATGGTGGTGTGGGCCAAGGCGGAGCACGCCTGGTCTCGTTTGCGCGCACGTTGGGTTTCTTGCTTTCCTTGCTCCTTCGCCCTGCTCTTCCCACAGCTGCGAGCACCCTGGCACTGCAGCAGCCATGTTGTATGCCTTGCTGAGGGAGGTCCCCAAGGAAAAGGACGGGGGCAAACATGGAGGCAGGAGGGGAGAAAACAATCCAATGGGATTCGGTTGTAACGAAATTGCAGCCAAACAGGGAGCGTGGCTCTCTGGGGAGTATGGTGGGCACAGAGTCAGGCGGGCGCCCGTAGTGTGCCAGCTCTCCTCCCTCTCTGAAGGAGAGCTCATCCCTTCCGTGGCAGCCTGTTGTATTGCTGCGCTGGCACTGGAAGCTGTACAACGACACAGGCAGCCAGGGAACATCTTCCCAGGTGCCGCGGCCGTGCCAGGGCTGGGAAGAAAACGCTCGCAGCGCCTGAGGCGCTGGCATTCAGAGCCCATGGATGGAGCAGCTCCGGCACCGAGGAGCCTCTCAGAGCCTCTACCTGACAGCCTGGCGGGGATCTGGGTGGCTTCCCTTATGCATCCCGCTTGCTGCACGCAGCATGGCTATCCGTGCTCCATCCCCGGGTTGGCCTTGGAGAGGGCTGGAGCGGCGGCTGCAGAAGGGTGGACACGCTGCGAGGAGCACAGCTGCCTCCCCTTTGGCTCTGCGGTTCAGATAACTTTATAGCATCGCCTGCAATTAGCGCTCTGTAATTTTTATACACATATATTTTTGCACTTGGCTTGGCTGTGGCTGTGCCCTTGGCTTATTATCCCCCTGCATTCCTGGCCTGCGGGCATGATTAGCGCAGCGCAGGGCTTTGGGGTTGCCGCTCTCCAAAAGGACGACGAAAATTCTGCTTTAAACACAAATAACAGGGCTTTATTTTTTTGCCCGTTTACCAACATATTTGAGGTTGTGTTACATTTTGGTAAACTGCTGTAAAAAAAATATATATATATCCAACTGAATAAACAAAGAAAACCCCAATTCCTGCAACTGTCCTGTTTGCATTAAGCCAATACTCAGTAAATCCCCTTTTTTGGGGGGGGCTGTTTCAGAAATGTACGTTAATATCGTGCTCTTTTGCAACATCCAGGCATTGCTCTGCATTCTGAGCCTTCGGGTATTTCTTTTACCCACCCCAGCCTCCCAGGGCACCTAAAAACTGAAAATCGGATGGAGAACCGAAAACCTCGCTGCTTATTGCCTTCCTTAGGCCTCACGTTCAACTCCGTTACCTTAAGCCTGACCTTTACTACCCCTTTCATTCCAATTATAGCTTAAAAGTGGTTTCAGATCCTCAAGTGGGAGAAAAAAAGCAATCGAGTGCGTGCTAATTAGCGTTACCTCAGCCCAACCCGCCGCTGCCAGACCTGTGTCGCCGCGCGTCACTGCCGGCTTCTCCAGCGCTGCGACCTGCAGTCCCGAGTTCCCCCGGCCCCTTTGCCTTCCCGCCACCCCCCGGCACCTCTCTTTCCCTGTCTCAGCCCTCGGTCTCAGCCCCAGCACGGCGGGGGTGGGCGGCTCGGTCCCAAAGGGCTGCGGGCGATGGGCAGTGCTGGAGGACGGCGCTGGTGCGGGGCTCGCTGCCCGTCCTGCCCAGACCGCTCGTGAAAGGTATTCCCGGTGCGGTCACAAACTTTATTTTTTGATTTGTTATTTTTCTTTTTTTTTTTTTTTTTTTTTTTTTTGCGGGTGGGGGGATGGGGAGGGACGAGGAAAGAGAACGGGCTTTTTACTAAAAAAAAAAAAAAAAGAAAAAAGAAAAAAAAAAAGCCATTTTCTGGGCCAGCCGTTTCCTGAGTTCCCTTTGTTACTACTGCAGATATGTGTTTGAATAAGAGCCTTTTCCCCTCCCCTCTCCTCATCCTCCCCGTTCTGCCTTGCAGTGAAGTCACAGTCCGGTGTTTGTGGGCTCGCTGTGATGTCACAGCCCCAGCCTTGTGACTTCACTCTGCTCAGGCAGAAGGTGCAGACGGGGCTGAGAGAGGAGAAAAAAAAGCCCCCTCCTCTTCCCTCCCCCCCCCCCCTCCACCCTCTCGGTTTATAAAACCAGTAGCTGAGATAAATCGGAAGGGGGTGGGGAGAAGCAGCAGGGAAAGCTGAGAAAGATGCCAGAAAGGTACAGTAAATGGGCTTTATGTCTCTCTCTCTTTCTCGAAAGTTTAGAGTGTAAAAGAGGCCGCATCCGGCAGGCCACGCGCGCGGCCGCCCGCCCGCCCGTGTCTGCGTGTCACCCCGTGACGCCGCGGCCGCCCGAGGGTGCGTGTGTGTATGTGAGTGTGTGAGTGTGCGTGCGCGGGGGGGGCGCGGGCAGGGGCTGCGGCGTCTCGCAGGGACGCAGCTGGGGCAGAGCTCCCCGCCGACGCCGGGCCCCAGCTGTTGGCTGCTCGCCGCAGCCCGGCTCCAGCCTGCAGCCCGACATAAATGGGTTATTGGGTTGGTGCGTGTGCCTGCGTGGTTTGTTTGTATTTGTAGCCGTTTCTGATTCCCCTCTCTTCCCCGCATCGCGGTTTTTTTTTTTGTTTTTTTTTTTTTTGTTTCGGTTTCAGAGGGGTTTGTTGTTTTCCTCCAGCTCTGCAGGTTGGGAGCGGGGTGGGGGCCCTGACGGCGGTGGGAGGAGGAGGGCAGGGCCTCGGGGTCACATTCGCCAGGGCTGAGAGAAGGGGTTTCTTTTTTAATATCTTCATAGATACAGATATATATATATATGTATTTGGACACAATAGCAGTGCGGGTGCACCAGCAAAGAGCAACCTCAAAAAAAAAAAAAAAAGAGAGAGAAGGGGGTGGAGGAAGGGGGGTGGGGGGGCAGTTTGCCCCTCCCTTCTTCTTCAGCATTTTTTTTTTTTCCCTGTGTCCAATTTAGCGTTCATTTGAGATTTCGGACAAAGGCGGGGGCAGTGGGTGGGCTGCTTTGAGTTTTGTGATATAATACGAGTGGAGCGAGAGAGTAAAACGCAGACAATTAGGGATCGGCGCGAGGGCTTTGCTCATTCAGCCTGCCGAGGAAGCCGTCATTTTGTGTTAGCGCGTGTGTCTGGAGGAGGAAGGGGAGCCGAGAGTGACAGGGGAAGGATGCTCGGCACCGTGTTGCGTTTGTACTCGCTAAGTGCCCGCTCCGGGAAACGGGGGCTTCAGAAGAGACGGATCGGGGAGCGGGGGGTCCTTCTAGATTTGCTCCCGCGGTGAAGCCGCTTCGGGCTGCTGCCAGCGTGTCACGGGGCTGCATCCTGGGAAGGGAAAAGGCCAGGAAACGGGCAGAGCACGCAGGTGTCAGCCCCGTGTCCCGGCGCTGCCCCACACCTCGCCCCGATGGCCGATGGCCGCCCCGCTCGGCCTGGCCCCGCCGTGCCTCACGGCCCCGCCACCGCCGCGCTGGGCTTCGCCGCCGCCGGGTCACCGGGGTCCCTCCGCCGCCGCGCGTCCACCCCCGCGACCCGCAGCGCGTCCCGCTTTTGTATTTATTTATTGCTCCCTGTCAACTGCTGGACCCTGGCTGTCCTCTGCCAGCACGTCTCAAGGCTGATGAATAGCACCCCCTGCAGTTACAGGGCTGAGCTTTTGTAGCGCGGATGTATAATTAATCGTGCGGCACTTTTGCAGTCGGAGCAGGCCGGCGGGCGTGGGGAAGGCCCCATTTGCAGCTCGGCGGCCCTCTGGCCTCACCCTGCCCTGACGCCCGCGGAGACCTCCGCAGGCGGAGAATCCGGGTCTCGGGTGGCAAAATAGCCCAAGCCCAAAGCACTGCTGCTCATTGGGACCCCTGCCCCAACCCACAAAGACTTGTGTGGGGTTCTGGGCATCTCAGCACCGTCGTGACGGTGTTGTTTAAGGGATTTGTGGTCTCCCCCTTCTCAGAGGGGAGGTGAGGGCTCTCAGAGGGCAGGAGTGCCCCCGTCGCCCCTTAGGGTGAGCTGAAAGGCCTGCCGTCCTCCTCAGCTCTCTGGGGGGCAGCCGTGGCGGCCTCCTGGTTGGACCAGCCACTGCAGGGGCGACAAGAGGCACGGAGCCCATGAAATGGAGGGCAGGGGACATCCAGGGCGTGATTTAGCTACGATTAGACACAGGAGAGGTTTTAAGCCTCATCGTCTTGTCTGGGTACAGTGGGATTGTTCCCTGCAGGATTCTCCTCAGCTCTTTATCTACACCTGCTTTTATATGACTCCTGAAAGAGCAAGAAAACAGCAAAGAAAACCTTTTGCTTTGAATTGTGTTCATCTGGGGACATCCGCCGCACAGGACTGTATCCAGAGACGCTCGGGGAGAGGGAGCGGTACATGGCTCCAACCCCATGCCAGGATGTGAAGGGATTAAATCTCTTTCCAAAGCTAAGTGAAAGGTCCCCAGGTGTCTTCTCTCAGGCACAGAGATTGTGGTGGGAGAAGTGAGGCAGGATCCAGCTGGGTAAGAGACCTCATCAAGAGGATAAAAGCATTTAGGGTAGAGGACAGTCTGTCTCCCTGAGTGGGGAGAAGCAATCAGTGTGAATGTGTAAGGGGCTCTCAGAAAGCCCTAGGCAGGAGACGCTTGTACCAGAGCTGCCTTTCCAGGCAGTGGTGAAGGGGAACAAGCTGCAAGCATTAATTGGTTCCCCCTCTCTGCTAAAATATTCCCTTTCTTGTGACGACCTTTTTTTTTTTTTGTCTTTCTCCAACTTCTCTTCAGTCTCAATGTGGGGAACTGCTAAGGAAACCCCCTACTTACCACCTAAGGCTAGTTGCTGACTTACTGTTTCTGGAGATGAGATAATGCTGGCTGATTACGAACAGGGTGACTACCCTTTCTCATCAGCGCTAGGAGAAAGCCGGCACCTTGGTCTGCAGCCTGAGGGATGAATCACGCTGCAGGAGTGGGAAGCACGGCTGGTTTCAGAGATGAGAAGTCATCCCGAGGCTCACCCCCGCCTTCCCCTGTGTGGCCGCAGTGGGGGACTCCCGAGCCGCAGGCTGCTTCCACGGGGAGGTGGAATTTCACCCCAGCCCAACGCTTCCTCTCTGCCAGCTTAAACAGCTTCTCTCCTTAGGCCTGGGTTCAGCCACAGTTGGCTGAACTGAGTAGGCCCCTCTCTGTAGACTGCAGTCCTCCAGAGTGCTTCTGCTTCTTGTGAAAGAATTTGTGCTGGGATTTCCTTTTATGTTATTTGTGGCTATGGGCTATTTCTAAAATTAGCTGATGGAGTTGATAAGTAGACGTGCGTCTTGCTTATTGAGTCTTTTCTTCTTGTGCTTGCTGGTGATGCTCTGAGAAGAGGAGCCTACCTTCTTTTGGGAGCCCTGATGGAACAGGCAGCATGTTAAGTCAAGTTACCCTGAGCGCATTTACAGAAAAGTTAAATAGGTGGCCTCCATTCCTAGTCACCTGTGGGACAACTCTGAGCGCTGGTAAAGTTCCAAGCTGCAGGAGAGCATCTCTACAAGAGGAGTGGTGACAGCCCCAGTACACGAGCAGAGGTTTTGTTAGCATAAACCTGAAGTCGCTGATGGTCGACGGCTGGAAGGGTTCCTTGAATCCTGCAGTAGAAACTATGTCAGGTTCTACTAGATGCACCCATCACTTGGACCCTTCTAAAGGTCTGCACAGACTTTACTGGATTAAATGCTAATCTTCTTAACCCAAGTTGGTTTACTCTATTACCTCATAGCACTGCCGTCACTTGGGGTATGTGACTTAAGGGAATACGTGCCTCTTTACCCCACCCCTAAGGTAGTGCTCCTCAATACTGAAGATGCTGGGTTTAAAGCTCGAAGGTCTGTTCTCATGTTCTCTACCCTTCCTTGCAACTGAGTGTGACTTTAAAGGAACACGGGGCACTAAAATAAGAAATCAGTGTCTTCTGAAATTTAGAATTAGGGCTTTTGAGCATTGTATGTACTCTTATGAGTCTCAAGATACAAAGTAATTAAAGCGGTTGTGTTTGAAGTGTTTTTTTCTTCATGTTTTGTTAGCAATATGAGATATATAAGTAAACAGTGGTGAAACCTCTAAAATATTTTTAATAAACCAATGTCTCTGATGAATCAGGAGCAGAAAGCGTCACTGCGTGTGACAGAAAAAAATTAATTTGGTTTCTCTGCCAAGAAGTTAATGAGATTTCATGTAATGCACATATATCTTAAGTGGACCCTAAGACTACTACTACGCAAAATAAATACAGCCTTCTTAGCAGATGAGTGTAGAAGATAGAGCTTCTGGTCTGGTCTGTTGTGCTTTGCTTTCGCCTCTTCCTGCTGCAAGCCTCGCTCCGGCGCTGGGCTGTGTGCCTGGCCTTTGTACGGTGGTAGCAGCAAAGTGGTGGGAGAACCAATGCTGCTCCTTCAGGGGTTTTTTTTTTTCCTGGTTGGAACAGCTGAGATTGAAAACAGCTCTTGTGTGCATCGGGGAGGAAACCAACGGGGAGTGAAGCAAGAATCAAAATCTTAGCTGCCTCTAAAATTTGGGACTGTATGTCACGGGGATTTAAGCTCGTCAAGCCTGGAAATTCCCACTTCCCTGTAGGCAGAAAGAAAACCAACAGATGAAACCTCTGTAAAAGGCCAGCAGAATTAAAAGGAGAAAAAAAATCCCACTCTGTAAAAACATGCTCTGGCAAGGCAGAGTTGGTTTTATGTAAGGACGTTTTAAAAGATGGGCTGTTCTAATATTTGGATTTCTTCTTTTATTTAGATATGTTTAGCAATTCAGATAATGAAGATTTATTGATGGCCTTTTCTGCCTTGTTGGAGACAGTCTTGCCAGAGAATCGTATTTGTGTGGCTTTCTATTTTAATTTCCACCTTTATTGCTTTGGACATCTGCATGGAAATGTGATCCTTTTTTCCTCAAAAGTTCAGCTTCTGTTGTTCCCAGCCTTTTCACTGGACTCGGATCCCTTTGTCTGCAGCACCACAATCATTTTCACAGCAACTAATTCTGATTCTGCCAGGAGCAGCTTTTTGGCAGGAGGTAAAAGGAAGAAGCAGAAGAAGCCGAGCAGGTCTTAAGGTACAAAGATGCTATTTTCATGAATCAGCTCCTTGTAATGGGAGGATGAGAGGACAGGAGTGTTGCAGTATTAAAAGATGGAGCAGAATTGTCTCCCGTATAGGTGATTTATTATTATTTTTTTCCTGCTATGATTCACGCTACCTGCCTTCAGCTGCTTTATCATTTTTCTTCCTTTGAGAAACTCCAAAGTCTTTCAATCCAGTTGGTGCTGTGCTGTGGGAATAGGGCTCTAGGACTTAACACTAAGGCTTACGAAGATGCTGCTCGTGTCTGGAGGAGATCCACTTCCAAGTGATGCAGCCGGGACGTGACAATCAGTAGCTGATAATCTGTGCTCTCCCAAAATACTTTGCAGCAAGAGCACAGATCCCGTGACCGTTTGAGGGGGAAGTTCAATTTTGATGCATTAATGAGAGGAGAGCCCTCCCTGTCTGTGCTGCAGTTCCTTGGGATATGTCTGATAGTGCTGCTCCCTTGCACAGGGTCAGATGTAGCACCTCTTATCTGAAGTAAGCGTAAAAGAAATAGGAGGAAGGTATGGGAAATCCTGGGGCTGGATGGGAAGAGAGTTAGGAAATGTTAATGAATGCAGCCATGCTGATGCCTTTCTTGGAGGAAGAGAAACAGTCTCGCTGCCCTTGCTTTACACTTGCTTAAAGATTTAGCTGTCCCACCGTGAGTATCAGCTTCAGTCCCTGGTTGTGTGACCTGTAGGTGCCCGATCTCACTGTCATCTTTTGTATTATCTATCTTCAAGCTAGTCTCTAATGCCTGTTCCTGTAGCATCTAAGTGCCTCCAGATGAAAGCTGCAGAAGTGCAGTGGCGAGCCTGTGCGTGGCATGAAATTGTGTAGTAGGGGGAAGGATTAGAATAAGGGTAATACTTGGAGGGGATGGTTTCCATGCTTGTGAGAAATCTGTGTGCCTGGCTCTGTGGAGACCTCAGCCTCCTGTTGCTGCTAGTTCAATGCTTTTCATCAGCAATGAAACCTTTTATGAAGAAGAAGAAATCTCTCGGAGGACCCCACCAGCTGCATGCAGACATCGTCTTTCCACTAACAAACAGTGGGGCACAGTGGAGTCTTTGCAGCATCTGTTATCGACAGACTCATTCTCTATCCCGCAGGCTGTGTTTCTTGCAGCCCTGCTGCATTCCTCCTTCCTTTTGGGCAGAGGGAACTCAGGGTGTGGAGATGACGGGTGGTGGAGGTCAGGAACTGTGCACTCCTTCCTTTCCCCCCCATGAGCTGCTAATGTATGCTCCTGGAGAGCCACAGCGACTGAGTAATCACCAAATTACGGCTGGATCAGAAGTGATGACCTCAGGGACAGGAGGAGGCTCTCCATCTCCATTTGTCAGTTCTCTCAGGGTCAGAGGGAGATTTTTCTCAGGGATCTGTGGGAGAGGGTAAAGGGATGTGCAAGGTAGCCTTACGTTGAGGCATAACAGGGAAGAACCTTGCCTTTTGCCACTGGCAGAGCTCGTGTCTGCTGAGAGTCAGCGCTGCTCGTGTAATGTTCGGTGGCAGCAGCGCAGGTGGGAGCAGTGGCACTCAGCAAGGGACTATTTAGGGGGCTTAGTTTCACCCCAGACCTCCTGTCTGCCATATGGGAGGGTTTCAATCAGAAGGGTTTTGCTGAGGTGGTCCCGGAGTGGCTGCAGACAATTATGGCAGAGCTGACTTTCTTGTGCTGAAGGCAGGAACTTAAATCTTTCCCACAACGGTGGTGGAGTGCATCTGCTCAATTTATTGCACTCTCCAGTTACAGAGTGTACTGCTGAAAATTTACATGCGAACCTGTTCAGTTTGTTACGTTGATTTTAGAATTGACACTTCAAGGGTTTATTTTGGTAAGCGATTCTTTGTAGCTTTAAATCCCTATTCTCTCTTTTTCCCCCCTCTTTTAAGAACTAAGGAGTGACCTGGTCGCTGTGTGAGTGTGTAGGTGCTACTGATGGCTTTGTGCTGAGCCAGGACTGCTTGTGTGGATGCTGCATACCAGCTCTGCTCATCTGTCAGCAGGGTGAGGGCCTGACAGGGACGTAATGGGATTACTCTCTCTGTTAGCACTAACAATTAATGTTTTATTGCTAACAATTTTTTGTGTAACCGATGGTCATCAAGTGGTTGTCGTTGAGCGGACAGGTCAGAAACCTGAATTTCTTTCTTCTGGAAGGAAAACGAAGCATTCAGGGGCCAAGAAGACACAAGAAAATTGGTGAGGCAAACAAGGTATACGAATGACTGTGTTTTTTCTTCTGGAGTCTGCAGACAGCCAAAAATTAGTTCCTGAGAGAATTCAATTATCCGTTCAGCTCAGTGGGGCTGTGTCTTAAGGCCTGATATGTTGATTCAGAAGCAGCAAAGTAGATGGGATCAGTGCTTATTTGATGGTGTGATAGAAGAGAAGGCTCTGGGGAGACCTCATTGCGGCCTTCCAGTACTTGAAGGGAGCATATAAAGAAGAGGGGGAACGGCTGTTCAGCAGGGTGGAGAGTGATAGGACAAGGGGGTGTGGTCTTAAACTGAGACAGGGGAGGTTTAGGTTAGATATTAGGAGGAAGTTTTTCACTCAGAGGGTGGTGACACACAGGAACAGGTTGCCAAGGAGGCTGTGGATGCCCCATCCCTGGAGGCATTCAAGGCCAGGCTGGATGTGGCTCTGGGCAGCCTGGCCTGCTGGTTGGCGACCCTGCACATAGCGGGGGGGGGGGTGAAACTCGATGATGGTTGTGGTCCTTTTCAACCCAGGCCAGCCTATGATTCTATGATAGTTTATATATTTGGGGTCCTTTGTTTTCATTCTGGATGTTAAGGGATCCTCTCCATTCCCAGAGGTGCCTGCTGTGGTGTAACAGCTGACATTTGGCATTGCCCTGGATTTATAGCCCGCTGTGTTTTTTGTTAAAACTCCAGTTCATCCTTGTAAAATTAGCTGTGCCGTTTGAATTTGTAGACGTTTTAAAAAGAGCCATCGTCCCGGGCAGCGCCGGGGTCCGGTGCTTCTCCGTGCGAACGCACTGCTTTTGTGCCTGTGGGAAATGTCTGACTTGTGATCCTCATCTCGCTCCTCGTTTGGTAGTGCTTTCTCTGAGCGCGTTTCCGATTCACGCCGCAACTTCATTTTGTCCGTGGGATAAGAGCTACCTGGATATACCAAGCACAACGCTGTGTTTTCCTATAAGGTGTAACTCCCAGATTCAAGGTTTACGCCAGACTCGGGAGGGCTGAGAGTCCTAAGGCCGCGGGCCCTTTAAGCGTGAGGCGGCTCCGCCGCGTGCCCCCCGCTCCCGCCCACCGCCGCGCGCGCACACGCGCAAACAGACGCGAGCGCGCGCGCGCACGCGCCGCTCCCCCCCCCGCCCCCCTCCCCTTTTCTCCCCTCCGCCCGGCCGGGACCCGCCGCCTCGCGCCGTTCCCGCTGGCGCGCGCTGCCTGCCCAGCGCCCGCCGCCATTGGCTGCCGGGGGTCAGCTGACCCCGTGTTATTTCCTGTGTGTGCGCCCCTTTCCGTGCGTGCGGGTGTGTGTGTGTGTCTGTGTGTGAGAGAGGGGAGAATGGAGCCCGACGGCCCCGAGCCGCCGCCGGGCTCCCCCCGGCCCTCAGCAGCCCCCCGCAGCTGAGCGCCCCCGCCCCGCGCTCGCCTCCCGCGGCGGCGGGGTGGGGGGGGAGGGCCGCAGGTAAGGGGCAGCCCCGCTCGGCGGTCGGGGGGCAGGTGGCAGGGCCCGCCGGGGTGGGGGCGAGGGGGTGTGGGGCCTCCCCGAGAGCTGGATGGCGGGCGTTGGGTGGGGGAGGGCTCGGAAGGGGCTCTGGGGGAGTTCTCACGTGGCCCGTTTCACCCCTACCCTCTTTTGTTGTTGTTTAGAGACATAACGCGTGTTCGCGTGTGCAGAAGGCCGCCGTGCCGGCTGAGAGCTGCCCACCTGTTCCACTGTCGCGAGGAGCGGCCTGTGGCGTGAGCGGGGCGGTCTGTGGGGCCCCACACGCACGGGTGGTGCACGCGGACGGCTGTGCTCGAGGCTCGTGCTGCTCCCCTCCGTTGAACGGGGTGATCCTCGCGTTGGTTGGCAGAGGTGCGCAGAGCCTGGTGCGTTTGGGCTGCTGTAAGGGCCGCCTGTCTGGAAGTGGTGGGGAGGACCACTGCTGGCAGCTGTTTTCCTTGCCTCGAGGAAGGAATGGGAGAAAGTTATGTAACCGAGGTGTTACAGCCCTGTGTCGGAGCTGTCTGATGGTACCGGGGCTCTGTTGTGAAGTTGAAAATAGGGCTGCAGTTGCGTATGAATCAACAAGCGTTTATCGCTGTGTCAGTTCAGTGCCATCATCCTTTCCTTTGGGTCTAGCCACATCATCACGCTTTCCATTAGAAGGGCAGGCAGCTTGGTTAAACTGCGGAATTGTTCCCTGTACCGTTCCGGTCCTTTTATCCTCTGAAAACAAGAGAGAAAAATCAGATATGCCAGCGAGGGAACCGAGGATCAGTTTCTGAGCTTGCTATGTTTAGGTTAGTATTTGAAAGCTATTCATGTCTGCAATAGCTGTTGCCATCTGTTGATTCCATGGGTAATTCTTAGGCGCGCTTGACGCGTCGCGTGCTTCTGATCAATAGCTGCGCATGTCGCAGTTGCTCACCTTCAGCTGTCTGTGCGGAACCTTTCCGCTCTGCGGGAGGGGATGGGTGATTGATGGCCACGCAGCAACCTTTGGGCTTCACATACAGCACATTAGTTGAACTTGGCTCAGTGCGGGGTGTCCGTTTGGTTAAGTGCACGCGTTACACGCAGCAGTGTTTTGAAGTATTTAAGTTGTCATTGAGCTGAAAGGTCTTTTCTTTAATATGCCACCCTACAAGACAGATTTGTTTCCTTTGGGTTGTATAAAGCTCTGTTTCTTAATCTGTTGTCCCTGCATTAGGTTCGGTTGGCATATAAACAGGCAGCTGCGTTAAAATGATGCAGATAGAATAACTACTGGAAAAAAAAAAGGGGGAAGAATATATTTGTCAGTCATCTGTCTCTTAAAAAATCTTTGCTAATAGTATTTGTTAAGTTCTTTAAATGGCTGGCATGTGCACCACATGCCTTTTTTTATTTTCTAGCTAGCAAGTAAACTGTTACGCTTCTGAAGTGCGAGTATGAGCCTTTCTTACATCAAAAATATGGTGTCCATTCTTAATTGGTTATAGTTTTGGGAATAACCTCAGACAAAACAGGTAGCTCTGGGGCTTTCTGTTAACGTGCTTAAATGTTCAGGGGAGGTTTCTGGACCTTCCTGCAAGCTTGGCATTCTCTGGACTACTTAGCTTTAAATCTGCCAGCATCCTTTTGAGTAGAATATTATGTGTTTTGACACAATTTGGGCTTTGATCTCTAAATCAGATTTCAGAGGCTTTGGGAATTATGAAACTTGCATTTTTTTGCTGAAATGCATACTTTAATGTACCTTTGCAGCCTGGGGCAGGTTAAGGATGTTTCCCAGCGTGAAAGCACTGGGAGCAGTTTGGTTGTGTCTTTAATGGGAGGTCAGAAATTTATTTTGTCCTCTTCTCAGTTATTAATGCTTCATAAAGAGGGCCAGAGGTGAATCTTTATGAAGGGAGTAAATCCGTTCCTGTAATGCTTAAATAAGAGCGATGGCTTATTCAAATTAAACAGAAAATCTGTTTGTGCTTTATGTGTAGGGAGGAACTCCTCATTGTCAGAAGGAACTTCCATAACCTTCGGCTGAAGAACTGTGAGCCTTTCTTACATTTTGAAGGGTACTCAGATTAAACTTAGAAGCGTAAGACAGTGCAAGTGCAAACCTTCTTGGTAAGGGTTTGTATATGATTGCTACAGGCATAAAGTCTGTAGGAAAAAGAGTGAAACGTGCAGGTTTGGGGATCTCCCACTTCCTGTTGTTGGAATGCGTACAAAGAAGTCCATTTGGGCTCATAGTACTATATTAAAAAGCAAATCACCGTGTGCCCTTCTTCTCCCTTCCTTTTTAGGTCATGTTTAACTAAACCACCCATGAAGCACAGCCAAATGACAATAAGACCCTTCTTAGAAGGGTCCCTGTGTGGGAA
Organism: Gallus gallus; assembly: GCF_016699485.2. Lineage (NCBI taxonomy): Eukaryota > Metazoa > Chordata > Aves > Galliformes > Phasianidae > Gallus > Gallus gallus. The sequence continues at coordinate 49,372,129 of NC_052532.1, forward strand.
TTGTGCCGCACAATTCCTGTTGCAACTCTTAACAGCTTGGCAGGTTGCTGTGTGGAATGAGGGCATCAGATGTAATAAACGTGAATAATTTTCATGCTGTTCTGCTTCCCTATAATTTGAGATAAGGGTATATTTAGGAGTTTACAGCTGGCTTGTGCATACCTTACCTTTTGGCGCAGGGTATGCCAGATCCCCATTTGGGTCGGGTAACTTCTTAACTAAAGCATTTATTTTTTTCATAACCTGCTCGATTATATTTTATACTTAGAGAGGCTGTTAGACTATTGGTTTTGGAACCGGAGTTCTTATAACTTCCAAAGATTCAGGAATGTTTTTGGCAGTGCTAACTCCTCAGGCTTCACAATGAGCCGTAACTGGCTGTGTGAGAATTCGTTACTTAACTGTGCAGTTGGTTTCCAGGACAGGAAGGATTACCTACAGCAATGTGAGTTTGTGAAGAGCCAGCTAACATCAGTCAGTGGAGTCCCGTGACTTCATGCTGATTTATTTGCTGGTGGAGACTGGTCTGAGGCCAACAGACTCTTCTCATTTGAGTAGCTAAAATCAGGGAGCGTAAAGTGGTTTTTCGTGACTCTCTGTGTTGAGATCTCTATCCCAAAAATAAATAAGCAAACATACTGCTTGTTTACCTTTTGGACTTAAAAGACATAAACTGAAGATAGTCTCAAGCATTTTTAATCACTTCTGGTAATGTTGGTGCGCTATGTTGGCACTACTGATAGAGGACACAAATACAACGTAAGTGGAGTTGTGAGCTCTCAAAATGTGTAGGGAAGACTGCTGTATTTCAGTTCTGGTAACGGGATCCTAATGGCTGGTTCTGTTTGTCTATATCTATATAGATGGATATTTTGTGAAGTTGGTGCTGTTACCTTGACCTAGCTCCCCTCCTTTACAGTTGTTGCTTAGACTTCAGTCTTGACTGACCAGGAAAGTAGAAGGTTCTGTTCTGCAGTTGCACGCAGTGCTGCTCATGCATCTGTGTAACATCACAGAGTCCAGCTGTGGCATTCCTTGATTTCTTCAGCTGAGCCTTTCTGCTATTGCTTACCACTGAGTTATGTGCTGTTTTGTTTGAGGATGTTTGGAAATGCATACGATTTTTCTCCTCTGGGCCTTTACATGTGTTTCCTTTCAGTTAAAAAAAAATAAATAGATGGACCAGAAGCCAAAACCAAAGACTCAAAATTTGAAGCTGACCTGCGATCATAAGCCGATTCTGTTTAGCCCTGTTGGAGAGTAAGGTCAGTTCAGGATGTTCTGCAGTCTGTGCTGTTTGCCTTTGAAGAGGGAAAGGAAAAATAAATTAGCAGCTCTTGAACTTGTTTATGCTGCACCTGTGAACGTGAGCAGTCAAACTTCAATTTTGGGCTGGATACAGCAAAGCGTTAATGTTGCAGTAAAACTCCTGGGTTTTTTCCCCATCTGTTATCTGTTGATTCCTTAAGGTGAAAGATGAGAAGCGACAGAAGAAAGCACGGCCAACCTCTTGCTGGATTCACTGACAGATGATGGATATGCACGTGCTTTGCCCGGCTCTCTCTGCGTCTCTTCTACTGCGGTGTTCATAAGTGATGGTAGTACTGAAAGGTTAGAAAAAGCGTTATGGGGTTTCTCTCTGAAAGCCCCAAAGTCCCCTTGGGATGTTGATGTGGTCTCCAATTGAGAACTCCAGTATTTCTTGCCTGTGTTGTGATGCAACAAGTGCAGAAAAAAGGCAAGGAAAATCACTTTCCCCTCTTCTTTGTAAGCACACAGCGTGTGTGTGTTTGTACTGATAACTGCACATGGAATAACTGTGTATTCCATGCAAGGACACGGTGATGTGTTTTGGAGGGTTTTCACTGGTGTGACTGAACTCAGTCTAATTGCTAGTAAATGTGGAGTTGTAAACAACCCTCAGATGAGTTCTGATAAGAGCTCTGTGCTTAGCTGGAAATTGCACTGGGAACTGTTCTGTTAGAAGCTTTCATACGGTTTATTGGGAGTATTGTTTGTATCACTCCTCCTGTAAAAGATCCATGCTATAAGCTCTGCCTTGGTAATAGCTTTTAACTGGACTAAATACAAGTTACTTTGCCCTGCTAAGCACCAGCAGAGCTGGCTATATAGATGGCTTTTGGCCATACGTAACATTGCTAATGACGCTGGAAAACATACCTAAAACTTAGAAGCTGAAAGAAAAATAGGTGCCGCCACACCCTCCACATCTTAAAGGAACAAACCATTGCAAACTGCAGCAAAATACTGTTCGTCAGCTTCCAGTTCAGTGCCTGCAGTTTGCTCGTTCCTTCGGTCAGGTGACTGGGTACACTTGGATTGCTGTGAGATTTGTCCAGTGGTATTTCCCCTGGATAAAAGTTCTGGAATAATGAGAAGAGCCTGTGTGGTTTGTATCAACGCAAACGGTTACCGACTCACTGCCTGGGAAATGCAGCGAGTGCTGTGTGGTCAGCATTACATTAACACGTTTTTTTGGCTTTGTTTCTCCCTTTGACTGATTTTGTTTCTTTCTCTTTGAATGAAACTGTTCTGTCACGTGGTGTGCACTTTGGCATGTCGCTGTTTTCCTCTCTCTCTTCACGTGTGTGGAAGAGGGGAGCTTTCCCTTCATGTTCTCCACCGTGCTTGCACAAAACGTTGTCAGCCTTTCTGATGTTCTTCATAATGCCCATGCGTGATGCATACTGATGGGTAAAAATGATCTTCTAGCTCGATCTTGAGAAGTTTGATAGACACTTAGCAGACAGCAGGGTAAGTGAGCTGGGCAGAGCAATACAGACGGTGGGAGCAGATTGCCTTTGTATGGCGGGGTGACAGCGAGCAAACGGCAGCTTCTCTTCGTACTGCTGCAGAACGTGGGTTCTGGGAGTGTCACTGACACTTGCTCTGAAGTGACACTGTTGTTCCGTGTGGAAAAATGAGCTGTGCCATCCTTACCACTCCCATCAAAATCGTTGCATTTTAACAGAGGAACATGCTTTGCTTTTCTATCTCGTTTACTGTGGAAGCGCATAAAGAGAGCATGGCTGATGCGGAGTTACGTGTTGATGGGGCACGTGCTGTGGCAGGGCATTGGCTTTGGGGGTGACCCATGGAGATCCACCACAGTGCAACTTTGAGCATCTGCCATTCTGATCTGAGTCAGCAGCATGTTTGCTGCAGTGCAGGGAGCGGGGTGACGAGTCTTACCTCCTGCTCGTTTCCCTGTGGCTGCGGCACACTCTTCCATGTTCAGCATCTTAGGTTGGCTCTGCTTCCTGCATTTTGGTCATCAGGGACAAAACTTGTTTCCTTCTTGAGAACTGCTCTTTTGAATACAGCGTTTTTTGGTTTTGTTTTTGTCTTTTGAATGGTGCTGGTATCATGCAATTAAGATAAACGAATTTGACTTGCCATTAATTTTTGCCTTGCAAAATTTTCTTTATGCTTGAATGGTGGAATCTGTGGAAAATCAATGTTGCAGGCATACACAGTGGAGTTTTTGAAGGGTTGGTTGCTCATACCCACTACTGAAAGAGGTGAGGGGAAGTTAAGAAGGTTAACTACACGCATATCCTGCAGGCTAATCAAAAACCTGTTGGAGCTGATAGAAAAAGAAGCACTGACTTCAGTGAATCTGCATGAAGCTCACAGCAAAAGCACACCTCTCAGCTCAGCAAGAAGTAGGGTCAGGAAGCCACTGAAGGCAGGCAGGAGGAGGAATTAAAAAACAAAATTCCTTGCTTGTGAACACTACAATTCTATGGATAAAGATTTGTTAGGCTGTTGCTCTTGGAACTTCTTCTGACCAGATCCTTGTGTACGCTGCCATTCTGAAAGAGGCTAAGGAGTAAGATCCTTCTGTTAATTAGCAAGGCCTCTGCAAACGCATGAACATTCTGGAGTGATTGTGTGTAATCCATTATGTATGGTTTGTTAATTATCCTTCTATATTAAGCCGCCTCTTGAGGGGAGGCAGGATGGAGAAAGAGTTTTCTATGGGTTTTGTTGTTGTTCAGGTGTTTTCCCCATTGTTCTTCCTGACTTATAGGATGGCTGACTGCAGAACTCAAGTTTCACAGAGCGGTGGGGCTCATTCTCAGTGTTGGGCCATCTACAGCTCCCTCTCGTACTTTGCAGTCTTAATTTAGCATTTACAAAAAACTGTGTTCAGAGTGCACCATCTTTGTTATCCTTCTCTTATTGCATTTAAGTGTTCATTCTTCTCCAGTGCTGAGTTCATCTCGCTTCTTCACTTTCAACTGTTAACTTCTTAATAGTTCATTCAGTTTCTTCAGGATGTATGCTGTAGGGTATGAGTTAGCATACTTGCAGTGGAAGCTTTCTCTATCAGCCTTTCAACGTTGTGTTTCTGTCAACAGTTTTAGAAGCTGCCCCGCGCTTCCACTGTGGTGATGCTGAAATCTGCTGGGGGAGGGGGAAGCTTTCAACCTGTGCTGTGGGATGATCTGCATTTCTTTGCTTCTGTGAACTGCTTACTCTCATTAGAATTAATTTTTTCTGTGTGGAGTTGTCTGACTGCTGTTGGCATTTGCTGTGCCTTTGGCTAGGGCAGCAGAGCTTAGGAATACGGGGTTAATTGTCTGCAATTTAAAGTAGCAGGATGCAGTATCTTGTTTCTTGATTACTATGGCCTCAGTTCATACCATATAATTTCAGACATTTGACTGAAGAGTATTAGTTTAATCACCTTATACTTGTAAAATAGACATGGAAAGAGGCCTTCTGGAAGACTTTCATTGACTCTGTAGGGAAGCTGGTGAGAGCAAACCAAGTTAAGTGCTTTAGGCTAAGGATTAGTGAAAGAATTCTTTAGGTTTTGTTGTTTTGGTTTTTTGTTTGTTTGTTTTTTATTTCGTCCAACCCTCTATGGAGTTCTGTCTCCTCTTGGTCATCTGCCTGGTGGGTATGCCTGCAGGACTGCAGTGAGGGAGCATGGTGAAATGATTCATGAAACTGGTCCTGTTTGCAAAGAAAACCTTTGGCGAAGGGATGGGAGTGAGAATTATGAGGATGGAAAGGCAGGAGGCAGATGGAACTCCTGCGAGTAGTGTGGACACTGAGGTCTTCTTTTTGTTGAATCACATGAATATTTGAAGTTATACTAATAGGAACCGTTTCACCTGTCTCCCTCTAATAGGGATGCAGTCTTAATTTCTCCCTGATAGTTGCTTTTTAGGAGATAACATTGTACTAATGGATCTGCTTCAACTTTGGGTTTCAGAATGAGGGAGATAATGTGGAACCTGAGGGGTTGGAGGAACGAGCCAAGTGGTGTTTAAAGGATATAGGTTGAAGGAGACAGGAGAAGACAACTTGGTTGTTTTTCAGTGTGAATGTCTTAAAAATGCTTGATTTTTCTGAGGGAACTTCTGCCACTTCTTCATTATATTAGATGAAAAGCCTTATTTTTCCCCTTATGTTCTGTCAGGAAGAATCATACGAATTTGCCTGTGTGTTTGTCTCAGGCCTTCCATGGCGGGAGTATTTGCAAACCTTGCACAGCCAAATTACTCCTCAATCTTTGCCGTTTCAGGAGAAGGATAAAGCACCAATCTGGGAGGAAGACTAATAAGGCAGTGGAACTTGAAACTTCCAGTGCGTAGCTAAATTCCTTGTGTTTTCTTGAAGGAGTAAAGATTATTGGTAGAAAGCATGGAAGAAATAATTTGAGTACAGCCTGAATGCAATTGGATGGTGACTGATTTTAGTAGTCTGAGGTTATCTCTACCTGATGCTGATGTTTTTGCGTGTAATGTAAGTAGATTGTGTGATCCTCAACAATGGATTTATCCTCATTTGTGGATTTAATTCTTGTGTACTGTGTGTAACCTGTATTGTGATAAACCTGCACATAACTGATAGAGATTTTGTGTTAATTTAGTTCATTTGCCTTGGAGTTCCCAGGAGTCTTAGTTACAGGCTCATTGCAGCAGGCATTGTAAATCAGAATAAAAAGGTTTGATTGTGTAGACTGCTTTGAATAGGAGGAAAAAAAAACCACATATCTTACTGTGTTAATATTTAATGTATGACCTCAGCATCCATCTTAGCAACTTGCCATAATTTGGAGAGAGAATGCATTTAAGACTTTAAAGACAGAGGGTACTGTTTGGTATGAACAATTCACAGAAGTTAATGTGCTGGTGGGGTTTTTGGTTGGTTTTTATTATTATTATTTTATTTTGCTTTTTAACCTGCTGTTATTGTTTTGAGTATTTGTGATAGTGGTTTCACTTCTGCAATGAAAGTGGGAGCGGAGAAAGGTTCTGCCTGGCAACCCTATGCAGTCTTTTCTGCTTCCCTCTTGCAATTAATAGTTCACTTCTCCTTTTCTCGGTCTTAATATTTTTAACTGAAGGGTGGAGGTGAGGTGGGAGTTGTCATGCCTTTACTGAAAATGTCATGCCTTCACTGTCCTCTCTCTCATGTCTGAGGGAGTGAAGAGCAGATCGAGAGCTGTCCTTGAAATGGTTGCTCTGATTTTGCTGTATTGCAAAAGCTGCTATCATGTTCAACTGTGGAGATGTTGAAGTCGTGGATGGAGGTGAATTTTCAATGTGAGGCAAATAATGAATTGCCCAAACATTTGGGAGATGTAGTGCTTTGAATTAGGGTTGTGTGATGAGCTGGTATGAGGCTTCGCAAAAAGAAATGAGCGGAGTCTTCAGTATTATTTTCATTTTGAATGGTGAGCGAGGTTGTTTGACTGTTGTATAAAAATGAAGAGCCTTTTAAATATGAACTTCTGATTTCGAGTGCTCTTCAGTAGCCATGGCACTTAAGCAGTTCCTGCTGTGTCCGTTTTGCTGGTACGGATGTTTGTGTGACGATACAGTGGATGGATCTGTTAGTTCAGAAAGGGCTTTTTCCTCTCGCAGAAGTGTTTCTCGCCTGTAACACTTCTGTGGTGTGGCTTGTGTCCTGACGGAGAGCCAAGTGGGAGGCTGGCCTTCCTCATCTGGTGCAGAGACTGTACGTTACAAGCTGAAGTTATTGTAATGTTTGGCATAAAACACAATTGGTCTTGAATGGGTTCTTATTGTTACTGGTGGCTGTTAAAAGCTTAGCTGGATAACTTTCTGCAGTCGCTTGGTGGACTTTTAGAAGCCATTTAAAGTGCATCCGCACTGTCAGTTGGGACAGAAAACCAATCACCATAGCATATCCTGAGTTGGGTAAGGACCATTGAGTCCCACCCCTGGCTCCACACAGCACCACCCAAAAATCAAACCCTGTGTCTGAGAGCATTCTCCAAATGCTCCTTGAACTCTGGCAGTTCAGGGCTATGCCCACAGCCCTGGGCAGCCCATTTCATGCCCACCGCCCTCAGGTGCAGACCCTGTCCCTGACCCCCAGCTGCCCCTCCCCTGACACAGCTCCATGCCGTTCCCTCGGGCCCTGTCACTGTCACGCAGAGCAGAGCTCAGCGCTGCCCCTCCGCTCCCTGTGAGGAGCTGCAGCTGCCATGAGGCCTCCCCTCAGCTTCTCTGCTCTGGGTGAGCAAACCACAGGCCCTCAACCACTCTTCTCGCCCTCCAGACCCTCCCCATCTTTGTAGTCCTCCTTTGGGCACTCCCTAACAGTTTTATGCCCTTTTTGCACTGTGGTGCCCAAAAGTGCACACAGCGCTTGAGGAGAGGCTGCTGCAGCACAATGTAGAGTGGGACAGTCCGTTCCCTCGCCTGACCAGCAGTGCTGTGCCTGATGCACATCAGGGTACGGTTGGTCTTCCTGGCTGCCTGAGCTCACTGCTGACATATGTTCAACTTGCTTTTGACCAAGACCCCCAGATCCCTTTCAGCTTGGAGGCTGCTGTCCAGCCTCATCCCCCAGTCTGTATGCATAACCAGATGCAGAATCTGGCTCTCGGCTCTTGTTAAATTTCATCTGTTTGGTGATTGCACAGCTCTCTAATTTGTCAAGATTGCTCTACAAAGCCTCTCCACCCTCAATGGAGTCAGCAGCTCCTCCCAGTTCAGTATCGCCAGCAAACCTGCTCAAAACACCTTCTGTTCCTACAGTAACGTAATAGCTAATTCAGATACCTAAAACCAGATGAAATTCTGTTAAACCTTGATCATTAGTTACTTTCCTCAGGATGCATGTTTTCACAGCACCACAACTTAGCTACCACCTTACAACAAAGTTTTGTTCTTGTCAAGCTGCTGCTTTCGTCACATTAGGGATATAAATGTAACAGTATGCTTCCATCAAAGTGCAGAGCTGAACTGGAGATGGCATTTTGCTTCTGGTCACATAATGAGGGAGTAAGAAAAACTTGCAGATGCAAAAACAATCTGTTCAGATGTTTTAACTTGGTGATACCAAAATAAAAATTTTTTAAAAATCCAGAAAAAAGTCCATGGTCAAATAACAGCCACATGCAAAAACCTAATTTACTTTGTTCATTTGTTTATGTGGTGTCTTTTATTATAGCAGTTGAATACTCCAGGTTCTTGTGTGTCTGTCCTTCCCTATGAGACTAGAAGATGCGATGACTCAGACTTAGCACATTTTTTTTTGTGTGGCCTCTTGGGAAAAACACAAAATAAGAAGTGAATCTAGATCCTATCTAGCACAATAATCCCCAGAGCATTCCCCTCTTAAGACTGACAGAGCTCACTGTGTTCCTTCTGTCATGCTCAGCTGTTCTTCACTCATCCTGTGAGAAACATTTTCTACGTTGTTTGGATTCAATGCGTATCTACTGACTTTCTGTTAAAAAAAAAAAAAGAGCTGTACAGACACTTCTGTAAAGAAGGCATAGTGTCTCTATGAGCTGATGGAGATGAGTTGGGATTGATTTGTCCAAATCTTACCTCGGTTGAGGAGCCCTTTGAGGTTTTTATTGGGCCAGAAGGACAAAACTCAATTCTTAGGTCTATGCCAGTATTAACACTGCTTTGCAAGACGTTATTAATACATATACATTAGTAGTAGGAACTTAAGCATACATGATAATTACATGCGTGTGTTTAAGACATGTAAAATTGTTTTCATTAATCAAATGTTCTGGTTTAAACTTCCATTTTTACATAATTGCTGAGATGACTTGGAGTGAATGAAGTATCTTCCTCACTGTGGTGTGGCACTCTCTATGAAAATTGTGTACTGTTTAAACTCCGGGTGATGTGATGAAGTTTATTTGATAGAATAATGTCAAAGACAAAAAATGTCTTGCTGAGAGCTGGTTGTGTTTGCTGCTTTCTCCAGAAGAATGGACTTGAATTAGACAATACATGAGTTTCTTGTGTCTTAGATCATTCAGTTTATTCCTAGTGCAACGGAAGTAACTTCTGGCTGAAATAGAATCTGAAACAGCTGTATAGAAAGGTACAAAGGAAATCCGTGTATTTCAGACTGACCAGTACTGGTGAGCTGTGACTATTACTGCTTGGAGAAGATGGTGACCTCTCGCAGTGCTGGCTGCCTGGTTTGCTTGCATATTACACCTAAGGCAAAAAACTAAAAGTGCATTTTCTTCTTAATTCTGATCTTAGGGATCTTTAGGGACAAATTATTCAGTGGAGTTGCACTGAAGTTTTGGAATGATGGAGATTTGGAGTTGTGCGTGCTCTGCAACTTTGAGATGGAGAAAGAAAGGAGAAAAATGTTGGCTTTTGTGCAGGCAGGGACTAGAAATGGTTATGGAGATGTGTTTGTATCTCCCTCTGCACAGCATTTAGTAAATAAGTCTGTTTTAATCAGAAGCCTGGATGGCCAATGGAAGAAAATAATTAAAAAACAGCAGTTGTTTGTGTACATACCTGGACAGCAGAACATGCTTTCTTGATGTTTGTCACCTGTCTGTGATGACGTTTTCTTTGCTGATCGGTGTTCTAGGAAGTGAGAGGTCTCAGGCAGATCACCAAAAATGCATTGCATTTGAGTGCTGCCTTGAGACTTCTCTGCACAGATGGGTAGCAGTAGTCAACTCGAATCTGAAGAAAATTTAACAAAGCAGAAAGACTTCTCCTCCTACAGAATGAAGTGATGCTGATTTGGTTTGCTCTTTCATTGGCTTATTGTAAGCATTAAGCTTGTCCCTGCAGTATTTTGCCATTCAGCTCACTTGTGTTGAGCCGGCTGGCAGTAGTGCTGCACAACTACACTGGCATTGGCACTACATGAGAAAAATCTATATTTGTCTTTGATAATTGGGACAAAAAAGTTCAGAGACTTATATGGATTTTAAAAACCTAGCACAGTATGTTGCAGAAAATCATTTCACACAGTAATCTTTGTGTGGGAGGACTGATGAACCCTGTTAATCAGTGGTGGTTGGACAGTTGCATTTACATGCAGGAACTGTTTAAAGAGATTTACACGCTACTGGCTACCATTTGGTAATCCTGCTGACAGCAGGATCCGAATACAGTAGCTCCATATTTTAGGGAACACCCACGTTAACAAAGTTGTTCTACAGAGGTGTTTCAAATAATTAAACAAGAAACAACGCCTGCGTTGTAGATGTACTTAGAAATAACTTCGCATGGAGAAGGTAGATTGAAAAACTACCTGATCAGTTCAGATGTTGCACAAATAATGGTGAGACAGATAAGACCTACTGCTTCTCTCTGAGTTATGGGCAGTGTATGGCAAACAGATATTGGACCAGAGAGATGATCGTGTTACAAAGGAGAAATGAAATAAAGATCTTACCCGTGTCCTAGGCTCATGGAAGGGCTCTAAGAGTAAGAATCTCCAGCTGGAGATCCTTCCTCCTTGGGAGTCAGCCCTTAAATGGGGTCTAGGAGAGGTGCAGCCTGGCTCCACCCCTTCTGGTCACTCAGGTGAAATTGCATTCACCTGTGCCCTTGCAGCTGACTCAGCGCTCGCCTCAGGTGGTCAATCAGAGGTTCAGGCCGTGATTCAACTGTTCCCATACAGGGCAGTGATCTCAAAACTGAAGCTGTTTCTTTGTCACCCATGAGAGCTTGTAGTATGCTTCCCTGTTCCTATTCACGTTGTAGACAGATGTTGGTTACTGGGGCATTTGGGAAGAAAGAAAAGCATTGGAGCAGAGTGAAACAATTCAGTCTAGTGAATGTCATCTGCAATCTCTAGATGGATATGCTCAGATGGATATAAAGCTATAGACCATGAATGCTTGAGAGGAATCACAAAGCTTCAGTGGCAGAGCTGGGTGCCCTTTCAGTCACTGTAGATGGGACATGGTATAGCGAGAGCTGTGCCAAGGTCTTCCCTGTGAATGATAGGAGGTGGCCTTGGATGTTTTTGTTATGTGTTGGTAAATGCTGGAAACCTATGTAATTAGTGGCTGTTAGTGGAGCACTTTTTTTGTACATGAGACTTTGCCCCTTGTGCTTAGGAGAGAATTACAGCAGTCCGCCACAATTCCAGACCGCTTTATGTCTCTTGTAGTCTCTGCTCAGCGACTGGTGTGCCGCTCTTTTGAGTTCCTGCATTTCAGAGATAATGTACTGGCGGAGGCCACGCCTCAGGCACTGCCTTCAGTTTTGGTTCTCTCACGAAGGAAGGACATAGAGGCCCTGGAGCGTGTCCAGAGAAGGGAGGTGGAGCTGTGAAGGGTGTGGAGCACAAGTCTTCTGGGGAACAGCTGAGGGGACTGGGGTTGTTCGGTCTGGAGGAGTGTCAGGGGAGACCTTAATTCTCTCTACAGTGACCTGGAATGAGGTTGTGGCAAGGTGGGGGTTGGCCACTGCTCCCAGGTAACAGCCATAGGATGAGAAGTGATGGTCTGAAGTTGTGCTGAGGGAGATTCAGGTTGGATTTCAGGAAGAACTTCTTAGAAAGAACGGTGCTGAGGTGGCACAGGCTGCCCAGGGATGTGGTAGAGTGACCATCCCTGGAGTTGTTCAAGAACTGTGTGGATGTGGCACTGAGGGACATGGTTAGTGGGCATGGTGGGGGTGGGTTGATGGTTGGACTGGATGATGGTAGTGGTCTTCTCCAACCTTCATGATTCTGTGATTCTAAACTGTTTGCTTTAAGTGCTTCTGGTAACATTTTAAGCAAATAAATATTCATCTTCTTTCTTTTTTTTTTCTTTTTTTCTTTTCCTGTGGATCCACGTGGGCTTTGAAGGCTTCCTCATTTGTCTGAACATGTTCTATTAACAGAGCTTGCCTGTGGAATTCTCCTTGGTGGTTTTGCTGAGAAGTCAGCACTTAGATCTGTGCACTTAATAGTACTGTTACCTTTAAGAAACATTATCACAGTAGTAATTGTAGTAGTCCTGTATTTATAGTACATTAATGACAGGAAGCGTACTATAGGTATTAAGTTATCAATGATGTAATGGAGTGAGGCTCTGCCTATTTTTTTTAATTCCTATTACTAATGAAATGCCTTTTTTTTTTTTTTCCCCTTGGCTGTTATCCTGCTGGATGTGTTATTCAAGCTGCTTGTGAGATATCTGAAAGATGTGTTGTGCTGAGGGAGAACTGAGAACAGAGCATTTACTTAGGGCACAGGCTAAGTTAATCTGACCAAAACATTTCATTTGTCAAGATGAACCGCGAGATCAAAACAAAAAACCGACTAAGAGGAAAAACCATTCTCACTTTTTTGAGTTAGCAGGTCTTCTGCCTTCCTAAGTTAGTGGAAAGGAATTGTAGAGAAGAGTAGTAACCCATATAAAAGCAGGCTGTCTTTCTGGAAGACTCAGAAGGTGGAGAGGCAGGTGGGAAAAGAGTGTGATGTCATGCATAGTCTACATCTTGTTTGTATGTCTCTTTTCTTGGGACTCTTTGGTGATCTTGTACTTGACCAAAACTTAAGGCTTGAATTCTGAGTGGGTTCAATTGGATGTGACAAGTACATAACCTGACAATATGAGAAGGCACAAATGAAGGCAAATGTTCCAGGAAGTCTCGCATTTGAGGAGTTAAGAGTTCTGTTTCTTGGCAAAGCGTGAACCTTGTCTTAACATTTGAAGAAAGCAGTCTCTCCACGTGGTTTTAACCAGTTTGTTTGCTGGAAGGGAAAGCTGTACAGTCTTCCAGAAACAACAGCTTTTTTCATCTTTCTGTGCTTTTTTTTAATTGTACTTTTTTTTTCTTGCAAAATTAAAAAAAAAAAAAAACAAACCAAAAAAACCCCAACAAACCAACTTCAACAAACAGTGTGTACACACACTCGTTACTTGACCTTCTTAATGAGTGTAGTGGTGCCTCAAGCTTTTGAGGTCCTACCCAGGATCCTTGTACAGTATTGCAGCTGCTGTCCAGTCCTTGAAGATGAATTATGATTCCTCATACTGGTTAGCAAATGGAAGCATGTAGGAGGCCCTTCCTGAAGTTCATTTGCTTTGGAGTTGATTATGTAGATGTGGGTAACATGCATGGTATTCCAAAAAATATGTTCTAGCTTTTTTGACAAGTGCTTTCAGATAAGTTTACATTACCTTGACTGAAAAGTCCTCAGGATGAAGTGTAGGCCCCTTTGTTCAAAGAAGTGGACTGGTTCTGACTTTTCATATTGCAGAACAAAGCAGGTGTTGGGGGGAAGAGTACCGCTTGTTACCTTCTTATGTTGGTTTTCACCTTAAAGTATCATCGGAGCAGTTAGGCATGCAGTATGAGGCAGGTGTCTTTAAGTGTGCTGGTGCCTGATTTTTCACAGATGCACGTTTGCATTTTCACTGGAATATCTTGTTGGAGCTTTATTCCCTTGTATGTTGACTGTATTCTAGTTGAGGTCTCTCAGTGAAAGGTGGTGTTTTGGACATTGTTCCTACAGTGTAGATCCAAAGGTGGTTTGAGTCTGTTGTATGGCTCGTACAATTAAATCTTTTTTTTTAATCTTGTGGTAGCAAAATAGCTGAAGGAATAGGATCACTCTCCTCTGCTTAACAAAATGCTACTGGAAGCTTGTTTTCCACATAAATAGACCCAGCTAGTGACTGATTGCAGAAAATACTGAGGCTGAAAATATGTTCCAGCTGGTAGTAGGCTACAGACTTGTTTTTCCTGGAAAGCAGTGACTCCTTTTGCTACCTAGAATGACTGGAAGGTGCAAGCACAGAGATAGAATTTAGTGTAGGAGACGACCTCGATTTTAATTGCTGTTAAAACAGTGGAATTGAGCAATGCTATTTATGTGAATGGGACATGCAGATGCTATACCTCTTTCTTTCTTTTTGTCCCCCCTTTAGGAGGGCTTTCGAGCTGTTGCTCTGCTGCTGAACAGCATGCAGTCCTTTCGGGAGCAAAGTAGTTACCACGGAAACCAGCAGAGCTACCCGCAGGAAGTGCACGGATCATCCCGACTGGAGGAGTTCAGCCCGCGCCAGCAGGCCCAGATGTTCCAGAGCTTCGGAGGAGGTACTGGCAGTGGACGTCGCGGAGCAGCAGGAGCCTCTACAGCGATGCCTGGTGAGAGCTCTGGCCATCAGAGCTACCAAGGTTTCAGAAAAGAAGCAGGAGAGTTTTACTATATGGCTACCAACAAAGATCCAGTGGCGTCAGGAGGGCAGCAGCCGCCTCAGCGCAGGCCTTCTGGACCGGTACAGAGCTATGGGCCCCCTCAAGGGAGTAGCTTTGGGAGTCAGTATGGGAGTGAGGGACACGTGGGCCAATTTCAAACACAGCATTCGACCCTTGGGGGCGTATCCCACTATCAGCAGGATTATACTGGTCCTTTCTCTCCAGGGAGTGCTCAGTATCAGCAGCAGGCTTCTAGCCAGCAGCAGCAGGTACAACAGCTGAGACAGCAGATCTATCAGTCTCATCAGCCTTTACCCCAGGCTTCCAGCCAGTCTGCTTCTAGCACCTCGCACTTGCAGCCAATGCAGCGTCCATCCACCCTGCCTTCCTCTGCTTCTGGGTACCAGTTACGAGTGGGTCAGTACAGCCAACACTATCAGCCACCTTCGTCGTCCTCGTCCTCCTCTTTCCCTTCCCCACAGCGTTTTGGCCAGTCAGGACAGAATTATGATGGAAGCTACAGCGTGAATTCTGGGTCACAGTATGAAGGCCATGCCGTGGGTTCCACTGCACAGGCATATGGGTCCCAGTCAAACTACAGCTTTCAGAGTCAACCAATGAAAAGCTTTGAGCAGTCTAAGCTGCCCCAAAGTGGGCAGCAGGGGCAGCAGCAGCAGCAGCACCCACCTCAGCATGTAATGCAGTATTCAAATGCTGCCTCCAAGCTCTCTCTTCAAAGTCAAGTGGGACAGTACAGCCAGACTGAAGTTCCTGTAAGGTCACCGATGCAGTTTCACCAAAACTTCAGTCCAATCTCTAATCCATCTCCTGCTGCATCTGTGGTTCAGTCTCCAAGCTGCAGCTCCACCCCTTCTCCTCTCATGCCGGGTGGAGAAAATCTCCAGTGTGGGCAAGGCAACATGTCTATGGGTTCTAGAAACCGAATCCTGCAGATGATGCCTCAGCTTAGTCCTACACCATCTATGATGCCAAGTCCCAATGCTCATGCAGGGGGATTCAAGGGGTTTGGGCTGGAAGGACTGCAGGAAAAGAGGCTCACAGATCCAGGGCTGAGTAGCCTGAGTGCCCTAAGTTCTCAAGTGGCCAATCTGCCCAACACAGTCCAGCACATGTTGCTTTCAGATGCCTTGGCACCTCAGAAAAAAAGTTCCAAAAGGTCATCCTCTTCAAAGAAGGCTGACAGCTGCACAAACTCAGAAGGCTCTTCCCAGGCAGAGGAGCAGCTCAAGTCCCCCCTGGCAGAGTCCCTCGATGGTGGCTGTTCCAGTAGTTCAGAGGATCATGGGGAAAGGGTGAGACAGCTGAGTGGCCAGAGCACAAGCTCAGACACTACCTACAAGGGGGGTAACTTAGAAAGATCCAACTCCTCACCAGCACAAGGCTCTCAGAGTGAGCCCTCAAAACTCAGCACCAGCCCTGCAGCTAGGGAAGATGTGGCCTCCCCTGATGGGAAGGAAGCTGTGGTGGCAGTGGAAAATGCCCCAAAAGTGAATGAAAAGGCAGTTGGAGTGATTGTCTCCCGGGAGGCTATGGCAGGTAGAGTAGAAAAGTCAGGTGGACAAGAGAAACCTGCACAGGATGATGTTTCCACAGCCACTCAGACACCAATTAGTGCTAGCGGAGCAAAGGAAGCTGGGCACGCAGGGCCACAGCCAGAAGCTCAAGGAGGTACTAAGGGGAGCAAAAGTGGAGATAACACTAACCATAATGGAGAGGGGAACAGCCAGCCCAGCAATGCGGTTGTTGGGTCAAATTTTCCTGTGAGAACAGAACCTTCCAAATCTCCAGGCAGTTTAAGATACAGTTACAAAGATAATATAGCAGCTGGCATACAGAGAAACATTGGTGGTTTTCCACAGTATCCTTCTGGTCAAGAAAAAGGGGATTTTCCAGGACACAGTGAGCGCAAAGGGAGGAATGAGAAGTTTCCTAGCCTCCTACAGGAGGTCTTACAGGGTTACCACCATCATCCAGACAGAAGGTATTCTAGGAATGCACAGGAACATTCTGGGATGGCTGGGAGTTTGGAGGGAGCCATGAGGCCCAATATCTTAATTAGTCAAGCCAATGAATTGACGAATAGAGGCCTCTTAAATAAAAGTATGGGGTCTCTCCTGGAAGGCCCTCACTGGGGTCCCTGGGATAGGAAGTCTAGCAGCGCAGCCCCTGACATGAAGCAGATAAATTTAGCTGATTATCCTATTGCTAGAAAGTTTGAAATGGAATCTCAGTCTTCTTCTCATGAAGGGGGAGCGCTCTCGGAGAGGAGATCAGTGATCTGTGACATATCTCCATTAAGGCAACTTGTCAGAGATCCTGGTCCTCACCCAATGGGGCACATGGGTCCTGAGGGCAGAAGTGGAAGGAGTGAACGTCTTGCCCCTGGCTTAAGCCAGTCAGTAATACTCCCTGGTGGTTTAGTATCCATGGAAACAAAGATGAAAGCTCACAGTGGGCAAATAAAAGAAGAAGAGTTTGAACAGTCAAAGAGCTCAGTTAGTCTTAATAATAAAAAGACAGGAGACCATTGTCATTCTGCTGGCATCAAGCATGAGTCTTTCCGAGGCAATGCTAGCCCTGGAGCTGCAGTCTCCGATTCTGCTCCAGACTACATTCCCCAGCAGGAGAGCAGATCAACACAGCTGAGACGAGCACCTGGCAGAACTGGAAGCAGCAGGGGTAAATCACCTTCTCAATTTCAGGATCTTGCTGATAAGCTGAAAATGTCACCGGGCAGAAGCAGAGGCCCAGGAGCAGATCTGCATCACATGAACCCACACATGACGCTATCTGAAAGAGTTAACAGGGGTTCCTTGCATTCTGGCTACCCTCAGAACTCAGAAGGCTCATCTTTGGCTGCAGCATATCATGCAAATGCTAGGCCTCATCCTTTTGGTGACCCCAACCAGAGCTTAAATTCCCAGTATCATTACAAGAGACAGCTATACCAGCAACAGCAAGAAGAATACAAAGATTGGGCAAGCAGCGCTGCTCAGGGTGTGATTGCTGCAGCTCAGCACAGACAGGAAGGAGCCAGGAAGAGCCCAAGACAACAGCAGTTTTTGGACAGAGTAAGGAGTCCCTTGAAAAATGACAAGGATGGAATGATGTACCTTCAGGGTAGCTCTTACCACGATACTGGAAGCCAGGATCCTGGGCGCTGCATTATGGGAAGCGACAGCGCACAGGGTAAGTGCATTGACCTAAAACACGGAAACCAGAAGCTGCAGCCGCATGAGTCTGGTTGGGACCTCTCTCGGCAGACTTCACCTGCCAAAAGCAGTGGCCCTCTTGGAGCAGCCAACCAAAAAAGATTTTGCCCCCAAGAAAGCGATGGGCACAGACGAGAGGAATCTACGGATTTGCCCAAGCCTAGCAATGCCATGCTCAGGCTCCCTGGCCATGAAGACCAGTCTCCTCAGAATCCCTTAATTATGAGGAGGAGAGTCCGTTCTTTCATCTCTCCTATCCCTACCAAAAGACAGCCACAGGATATGAAGAACAGTGGCAGTGAAGATAAAGGGCGAATGATGACGTCAGCAAAAGAAGGAGCTGATAAAACATACAACTCCTATGCCCATTCATCTCAAAGCCAAGATGTTGGCAAACCAGTTGCAAAGGGAGATTCCTTCAAGGATCTGCCAAGTCCTGATGGTAGGAATTGTCCCGCTGTTTCCCTCACAAGCCCGGCTAAGACCAAAATATTGCCCCCAAGAAAGGGGCGAGGATTAAAACTGGAAGCAATTGTTCAAAAAATTACATCTCCCAATATTCGGAGAAGTGTTTCCACCAACAGTGCTGAAACTGGTGCAGATACTGTCACTCTTGATGACATCCTGTCCCTTAAGAGTGGACCTGAGGGAGGGAGTGTGTCTGCACATGGGCCGGAGGCTGAGAAGAGGAAAGGAGAGATGTTGTCAGATCAAGCAGGGTCAGCAAGCCAGGATGCAGCTAGTGAAATAACTCTTGCGCGATCCTCAGAAGAGTGGCAAGGCAACGAGGATGATAAAACCAAGAAAGACACTCCTGAAAATGCCAGTGTTAGTAAAGAAGGGACAGGATCCAGTGCAGCACCACCTCCTCAGAAGTCAGGTGGTCAGGGGAGGTCTGATGGATCCATAAGCGGAGCCGGAACTCTGGCCTTTCCAGACTCAAAAACAGTTTCCCCTTCCATTGTGTTTACTTCTGAACCAAACCCAAAGTCTGAGGAAAAAGATGGAGATGTGACAAACATTTCACCCAAGCCAGATGGCTTCCCTCCAAAGGGATATTTTCCTTCTGGAAAGAAAAAGGGGAGACCAATTGGGAGCGTGAACAAGCAAAAGAAGCAACAGCAGCAGCAACAACAACTGCCACCGCCCCCACCACCTCCACCTGTACCTTCTCAGTCTTCGGAAGGGGTTGCTGGTGGTGAGCCAAAACCTAAGAGGCAAAGGAGGGAGAGGCGAAAACCTGCAGCTCAGCCACGGAAGCGGAAGCCTAGACGGGCTGCTCCGATTGTGGAGCCTCAAGAACCAGAGATCAAGCTTAAATACGCTACCCAGGCTGTGGATAAAACTGACTCCAAGAATAAATCCTTTTTCCCTTACATTCACGTGGTAAACAAGTGTGAATTAGGAGCTGTGTGCACAATCATTAATGCGGAGGAAGAGGAGCAGAACAAATTGGTGAGGGGTCGGAAAGGACAAAGGTCTTCAACACCCCCTCCTAGCAATGTGGAGAGCAAAGTGCTGCCCACCTCAACTTTCATGCTGCAGGGCCCTGTAGTAACAGAGTCTTCTGTCTTGGGGCATCTGGTTTGCTGCCTGTGTGGCAAATGGGCCAGCTATCGTAACATGGGTGACCTCTTTGGTCCTTTCTACCCCCAGGATTATGCAGCCACCTTGCCCAAGAACCCACCTCCAAAGAGGGCCACAGAAATGCAGAGCAAGGTCAAGGTACGGCACAAAAGTGCTTCTAATGGTTCCAAGACAGATACAGAGGAGGAGGAGGAACAGCAACAACAGAAGGAACAAAGAAGCCTAGCTGCTCATCCCCGCTTTAAGAGGCGGCACCGCTCTGAGGACTGTAGTGGAGCCTCTCGGTCACTTTCAAGGGGAGCTTCTTGTAAAAAAGCAACCACTGAAGGTGGCAGTGGTGGCGAAAAGACTCCTTTGGACTCAAAGCCCTCTATGCCCACTTCAGAAGGTGGCACTGAGCTGGAGTTACAAATTCCTGAACTACCTCTTGACAGCAATGAATTTTGGGTCCATGAGGGTTGTATTCTCTGGGCCAATGGGATCTACCTGGTCTGTGGCAGGCTCTATGGGCTGCAGGAAGCTGTGGAGATTGCAAGAGAGATGGTGAGTACTGAAATTTACTATGCTTTTTTTTTTTTTTGCTTGTTTGCATTAAGCATACCATTTGAAATGTTGTTTTCCTTGTTCTTCTCTTGTATCTTAAACGATCATCTTTCATCTGTAAATAAATCTCTAGTGATGCCCTTCAGATGGCCTTCTTTAGATTTCTGCCACACCTACCTGATGAGCCAGAATTTTTGAGCCTCAAAAGTCTGCATGCATTTCTCCTACTAAGAGTTCCAAATGTCCAAAAGTTTTCTCGTGACTACAGCTATCTTTTTTTTCTTTATCTGTCCTATTAGATATTAATGCTCTCCAGGGCTGCTCTTGGAGTTGTGCAGTGGAAGGACAAATCACAGCAGACAAAAGTTACAGCAAGGGGAATTCCAATTCAATATCAAGCAAAAAAAAATTCACAGTGAGGGTGGTCAAATATGGGAGTGGGGAGGTGGGGGGAGGGAACAACAGAAGTTGTGGTTTATCTGTTCTCGACCAGTCACAATTTATGCAACCCCAAGGTTCTAAAGCAACTCACTCTCACTCTTCCTGTGAAGTTGAAGGTAGCTCCAAAATTGGCCCTGCTTCGGGCAAGAGCTTAGACCACACATCTGCAGAGATCCCTTCAAATCCAAATGATTTATTCTTTGACTATAATATGTATTACGTGGTCCCTGCAAATTAAAGTCGATAAAGTGGAATGACACAGAAGTCTGTAAATTGAGTGGAACTTGGGTGGCTTGACTGTTGATGAGTTCTGTACGAATTATAGCATAATCACGCTCATAACTGGCCTTCTCCAAAGTGCAGGTACACAGTGAATGAGGAGAAAGGTAAAATCAAAGCAGGGACAAAGAGAGTTTATTCAGTGTCACCTGGTTGTGGATGAAGGCACTCATAATTGATTATCTGAGACTGAAGCTGACACTTTAGAACCATATCTGATTTGACTTTCCTGGCCATTATCAGTGTGCCACATCCCTTTATTTATGCTTACCCTCTTGCTGTCCTGGGCCAGACCATGTACGAGATGCTAGACTACTTTTTCCCCACTGCCTTCAGATTCTCTTTTTTTTTTTTTTTCCTAAACGGTGTTGGGATCTAATTTTTTATCTTCTCTCTGCTTTCTTCAGTGCAGCTCATTTCCACCTCCTGAGCTCTCCTCTGCAAGTTTGATTCTTGGCTTGTTCTGCCTTTTCGCTCTCTGTTCTTTGACAGTAATTACATGCTTCTTCGCCCTAACTTGATTTGGCCTGCATTCCTGTTTCTAGCTTCTCATCAAATAAAGTCAGTTAATTTCATTTGCTTTTCACCAAGTAGTGTTGGTGTGCTAAATTTCTTATCTCTGATAATTGCAAGGTTTCTTTCAGGATCTCCAACATCGTTTGGATTCTGCTTGTAATGTAACTGTCCTTTCATGTGTGTTGCAGTTCACCGCTATTTTCAGTTTGGATCTCTCTAGCATATTTCTCCCTTTTTCCTGTTCTCAGGGTGTGTCTTCCCATTTATGATTCTTGTTTTCCCAGTGGCAGACACCTTCTCAAATTCTTGAACTGCTTGAGGAGTTGTTCTTCAGTGATCCTTTTCGTGTTTCCGTACTTTTAAAGGGTTTGTGGCCAATGGAACATCATGGCTGTACCAGTAGATTTAATCAGACTTGGCAAATAGTATCCCATTGTCAGCAATGGTTTTACATGGTTGTTGGATGTTGTTTGAAATGTTGTTCCTTCTCTGTATGGGATCATGATGATGTTCTGAGTCAGTACACTTTGGCCTACTCTTTATCACTTTCTTCAACTGTTAGGATCATCTCCTTGTCACAAGTGGAACTTTGCACTCCTCTTCTTAACCCTTTCGCTTGCCCTTATGGCATTGTACAATAATATCCCCTTATCTCCCTTGAACTTGCTGGCCTTTCTCTCTTACCTTTTTCCTTTAATCACTTACTCAGCTCTGAGGGTTTTTTCCTTACAGTGACCTGTAGACACAAGTGTTTCACATTTTTAAAAGAAGCGTACAAAATGCCTGTGGCCTCTCTTGCTGTTGCAACTACTTCTTCATTTCCTTTCCCTTTTTTCATCTCAAAATTCTTTGAGTGCATTGTCTGGTGTGCTTGTCCTCCTCCACTTTGGCTTCGATTGTGTTCTACTACAATTGTAATCAGTGTTTGCTGTGATCTCTTCCTAGCTAAAGCTCAAATCCAGTTCTTCATTTTCCTTTCTCTGTCATCTACATTCGTCACTATCAGCTGTGCTGCTCTTTAAGTGTTGTTCCACCTTGTTTCCTGTCTGTGTTCTCTTTTGATTACCTCTTTTCTCTCTACTGGCTTTGCAGAGGTGGTTGTTCGGTACTTGCAGCTTTTTGTGTGGTTTGCTAAGATTCTGCCTGTGCTTTTCCCCCCCCTAGTCCCAGAGTGCCATATCTTCTGGTAATCCATTTGCTTTATTCCTGTCTTACAAAACCTCCTTTTTGCTCCAGATCTGTCTTTTTCTGTCAGAAGCTTAAAGATGGCTTTTGAATTCGTGGTGAGGTCTGAGACTCTAGCTTCAGATACTGCTTTTGAATCTACATCATCCTTGATCCATTGTCTGCCATCTTGTTCTGGCTTGGTGAATCTGAGCAGCACAGACCTTCTCAAAATTCTAGTTCTTCCTATTTAAGGCTGTAAGAAATACTGCTTACTGTTTGCATATGAGAAGCAGTATGTGTCTTTTCTGTGCTCACCACTGCTCTGTCAGGGGCCATAGACCTTTAAGGATGCAGGCCATTTGTGTATCATATTATATTCTGTCTTATGCAAACACAGTAATAAATGTCATAACTGAATGCTTGGCACTTCTTCATTTCATTGGTAAAAGTAATCCATCTTTCTCCTTCTCTTCTATCACAAACAATGAAATGGGTTTGGTTTTTTTTGTCTTTGTGCGTTTTTTGTTGTTGTTTAAGTTCCTGTCCGTATTTTTTCCTTACCGTTTTTGTTCTACTGTAGCAAATTGTAGTTGTGCATTCTCTGGAAGCTGTGTCCTTCTGTCTCTCATTTCAGACAGGGTTACACACAGCACAGAGTTGGCAGTCAGGATATCAGAGGTGTACCTGCCACAAGCCTTCCTCAGGCAGTAGAAAGGCTGTGTTGAACTAAGCTCTCTGCTGCCCTGCTCCCTGAGGACTGTCTTCTGGCTCTGACAACTCATTTCCTATGCTTGTTGCATATGCTCTTTCCATACATCTTCCTTGCTTTGCAAGTGCATTTTCCTTTTCTTTCAGCTGACTTGCAGTTCATCGGTGTGTGTGTGTGTCCTGAAAAAGCAGATATGCAAACCACATAGGTATTGGCTGGCAGGAAAGAGGAGGTAGATGGGCACACAAGCCTTTGGTAATTTCGTCTAGGAAGAGGAAAGACATTTTCTGATGACATATGAAGGGATTATGAGCCTGGAATGAGCACCTCGTGTATATGTAATGCATTCTGGTCCAAGGCCATAACCGTGATAGCGGCCTAAGTAACTCATCCTGTGTTTGTTCTTCTCACACCAACTCACCTTGCTTCAATGGAAGCACATTACAGATTTTTTCAGACACCTCTGATTCTTCTTTGACTTCCAGAATCAGCAAAGAATTTGAAGTGTTTCTCTTGCTGTGTTAAATCTTCTTCTGTTCCTTTTATGAATAAATATCTGTGGCTCATGGCTGCTTTTGGAGAGCAGCCCCGTAGTCAATCTCAAAGAAAGTTTAAATGTATGTGAGGTTTCTCAAAGATCTAGTTGTACCAGATGCTCTGGGAGAATTTGAAATGAGAAAGTATTTTCTTTTTTTTTTTTTTAAAAAAAAAAAAAAGCTTTCATCAAACTGAAATGACTTTCTTGATCTTTGAGTTTTCCTTAAAGCTTGATTTCATCCTAGACTAAAAATGATGTTGAAAGCATTACGTAGATGGTTTCCTAAGCAGTATTCCTCAAAGCCAAAAAAAAAAAAAGAGGCACATCTATGTGCTCCAGGGGTGTTACTGTTTCTGAGATCACAAAGAGCTCCTTAGGTGAATGGGGCTGCTTTAGATGCAGAATGTCTTAATCTTCCTTATTTTGAGTTTTAAATTAGATGTCTCTGCAGATGGACCCACCTGCCAAGCAGTCTTGTTCCTTCTTAATATTTATTGGTAGACCATAGTCAGGGTGCTAACTGACCTTCTCATATTAGACATTTTTGGTTCGAGAGCTAAAGAAATCTTGAACTGAGAAATTGCTGTCTGCATAGGGCTGGATGGACCTATCACCTATAGAGTATTTGCTTTCAAATATTGAAGGTGATCAGACTCCATGGTTATGAATTGTTGAAGTCAGTCATTAGAGGATAGTATTTTTGCCTGATGGTATGGAGAACCTTGAGGCTAGTCTTTCTGCAGCAGAGAATATTTAAGGATTCCTAGCCTTACTTGGTAAGATACGGTATATCTGTATTCTTCCTGTGTTTTAGTTTGGTTTTGCATCTCTTCTTACAGTTATGTTAGGCCACTTCTTTGCATTTATAGATTTAGAAATCTAGCAGTGGCATGCACTTTGCTGTATATACCTTTAAGAAAACACTTTATTTCCTTGTTCATCTTCTCTTTGTTTTCCTACTCATGAGAAACTGAAGTCTTGGTTACTTTGCAGCTGACAAAATTAGGAAGCTGTGTTGGCCCTCAGCAGATTTAATGTTTGTAAGAATGGATGGTCTTCATTCTCAGAATTAAATTTTAGAAGCTGCAGGTAGGGAGAGGAACAATCCAAAGAGCCTTCTTTACGTCACAGTTGCAGACTCCAGGGAGATATATAGTTCTACTGTTGTTTGGTTTTGATTTTTTTTCTTTTTTCTAAAAGGCTGTTCACTAGGAGGTGGCGTGCTAGTGCTTGCATTTTATAGAAAGCATTCTTGCTTCCAAGGCAGAGGCTGTGGCCTAGCACAGGAATTATTTCCGCTTGTTCTTCTTCCCTCCTATCACTGTCAGAATTGACCTTGATGAATGTAAATCTTAGCCCTTTGGTTCTGATGACGGTGCTCCTTGAGAGGAAAATTTGTTTATCCCCCTTTTAAAGATCTCTTGAATAAAGGTCTGAAGAACGTAATGCCTTTTTTCAGTGATCTCTGCTTCATTTTTGTCTTGAAGGCTCTTAATCCTCATACATGGGAGGAAATCCTTGGAAGCTTCTTGCTTGCGTTCAGTGTCCCTTTGATGGTTGTCTGGACTAGAGATGGGTTTAATACGTGCTTCCTAGATTTCCTGGAGAACATCTTCTGGATTTGCACAGAAAAGTTGTTCTGCATCACTTCAAACTCCTGCTAGCTGATCTTCCAAAGTACCTGTCAGGGGAAATCTGTGCCATAAAGGAAATAAGGGTTGCATACATATGATGTTTACTCTGTTGCATTCACAGAACTATTTTTATTTGTGTGCCTCTGCCTTCTGGGATCCTAGCTGTAAGTTGGGTAAAGAAAGGTCCTCAGAGGGATCACTATAAGCTGTCTATATTTTCCGATGTGAGAAACCAAAGCCTGACAGAAACGTTGCTATGTGCCCCAAGTAATCGGTTTTGAAAGGTTCCTAACTCATGGCTTCTGAGATGCCTTAGCTAGCAATTCAGTACAAACTGAGAAAACTGTGGAAGGTTAGCTACCTCTGGCAAAACAGTTTCTAGTCCCAGAAACCTAAATAGCATAGTGCCAAAGGTCTGAAGGCGTCAGTTTTATTTTGGATGTCTCATTGGGCACAGGTGTGCTTTGTCGTCCCTAAGCCAGGCTAGGAGAGAGCTGCTGCCAGAAGGAGGATCCTGCTTCATTGCCTTTTGAAAGCTGTTTGTTCCCGTTGTCTCCCTTACAGTAGGTTGGCCAGTTACACATTGGTGCAGTGAGTTGATCTTTAGCCTGTGAATTGGTCAGAAGATGGGTCAAGACAGGGAAATCCATTCTGCCAGATCAGCTATTTCCATCAGCTTACTCTCTGAACTGTGGGCTCCATCTCACTGGTCAGGGCCTTTCCACTGGTAGTTATAACCTTTGCATCACATGAACACAAAATGGACTCCACTGCTTAGAAGTGTTTTAGCCCTACGGTGTTACTGTTTTGGGGGTGTTGTGAGATGAATGTTGTCCTCTTATTCATTATCCTTTCTAGATTAAAAAAAAAAAAAGTCAGGTTCTGCACATTTTTCTTTTCCGTAATCTTTCTTTGCTGAAATTCTATCAAAAAAACCCATCGAGTGAAGTTCTACATCAGGTCAGGGTTCAGCTGAAGTAATGATCTGCTCCAAAGGCTGCATGCCTGACAAATGTGGGAAGGAAAACCTGTATTTCTTATATCTAGACCTGTAAGAATAAGGAAAAAATTTCTAGAGTAGGAAGAAGTAACAGTGGAGCCGGTGGATTTTCTAATGTGCAGATGAAAAGAGAGGAAACCAGTAACAAATTTAAAAACTACCTGTAAGCAGTGGTTGAAAAGGGGGAGGATAGAGAATGTTGCCTGTTACTCTGTCAGCAGCTTTTAGTGTGCTGTGACCACACAAGAGACGATTGCCATGGAATCTCGAGGCACATCCTCCCATTACCCTTAGTGTGTTTGAGTTCTTGGTTCTCATTGATGGACTTCCCAGAGAAGCTGTGGTGCCCCATTTGTGGGAGTGCTGGGGCCAGATTGGATGGGGCCCTGGGCAGCCCGAGCTGGTGGATGGCAGCCCTACCTGAACTGAAAACAGGTATGCTCTTTATTGAAGACAGTCCTTAGTATGATTAATCTAATATCTAATTTCCCAGTAAATGGCTGCATCCTTTGTATTCTTCTGCAGTGTTATAAAAACAAGGAAGCATGAAATTTCTGGTGGAGAAGAAATTCTGAAAGACAGGCTGAATAGCAAATTTCTGTTTCAGTTTTCTCAGAAAAGCCTTGCCATCTGCTGTGCTACTGAAACTGACTGTGCTGTCATGACTCCTGTTGTGCATGAGTGTGCATCCACAGAGATGAGAGCCTGGTAGAGCCCCTGTTGTATCTCAGTTCACTGCCTACCTCTGGTAGGGATCTGCAAGTGTGAGTGAATAGTGCTGTGGAGCTCGCAGCAGCTCTGTGTTGGTATCACAATCCTTAGCTGCTGAAGACATGAGCAGACAGAACCTATATCTGCACTTCTCATGCATGTATTTCAATATTCGAAGTGATTGAAAGCCATTAATTACATTTGGGGGGATAAAACTTGCTTTCCTTTATCATGAGTAGTAATTGGGTAAAATGGTTGCAGCAAATAGATGATCGTGGATTGTAGATGCCAGGAAATGCAGTTTAGTTGAGCTCTCAAACATAAAGATCATATTGGGAAGAGAGGAAAGACTTCTCCATTATCAATCTTTTATATGACAGAAAAGATGAAGGGTTGAGTACAGGGAAGTAATTTTTGTGCATCTTTGGCAGACTCTTTTGCTATTAGTTTATCCTGGAGTGTGGACATTGTATATGTGCTTACATGTGGTTTCGCATCTTACTGCTCTACCATGTTGAGTAGTCAAAGCAGGAAATAGATTTACTGACAGTGGAGCATTGGGAAAGAATAGGATGTTTAAGCACTTATGTTAGCTGTAGCCAGGAGCACTGGAAACCTGAATGTAGAGTACAGCTTGCTCATTCCACAGTTGTGGTCTTTCTGTTGTGCGTCAGGGATTCTCAAAGTCTGTGTAGTTTTCACTTAGAAATATGCTTTACTTAAGTGCATTTTTAAGAAGCTCTTCCGAATGTGTATGGAAATCTCTGTGCTGGAGTTTTCTTAGCAAAACTTCAGAGCTTTTGTCTGGCTATCCGCAAACTCACGCAGTCCTTTTTGTGTGATTTAAGTCACTTGTGTTACCGTAGAGATGCCAAACTCTTGCTAAATTCTCAGTAGCGAGAGAATGCAATCAATTTGTGCCTTTTTTAGCTTGATCTTTTTAAGCTGTGCTAGCAAAAAGATTGCAAGCTTCCCAAAAGCTAGGGAGGAGACTTCCAGTGCTGCTGGCGTTTAACTTCATGAACTTAAGACTGATTCTAGGCGGTAGTCGGTTGCTCTGCCATCATTAGGAGAATGCTACCAAACAAACAGGGGTTGGAGGACATGCAAGAACTTCAGAAACTTATTCTCATCCACACCTCTGTATTTACACCTTATAACTGATTAAAACTAGGCAAAAAATGCAGATTTAAGGTGTTTTTTTTTCAAAATCAAAACATTTTGTTTCTTTATTTGGTGAATTTAGAAGTTTAATTTATGAATGCAAAAAAATTCATAACTTTCTGTTAGAAAATATTGTATGAATTATTAGGTTTTATCTTTTGCAAGACTTTTTATTTAAAATACTTTATTTTTAAGCATAAACCATATCCTGAACCCTTTAATCACAGAGTAAGCAAAATAATACTTCAGCTGTACTACTGTTCTGCTCTTCAGAGGAAAGGAAAGCTCTTCAAACACTACACAGCAAACCCAATACTTCACTACAGAAGCTTAATGCTTTGGGACTGGGATGGGAATAGTGGAGGGTCATAACTGAGAAACTTTCGGAAGGTGGTGTAACTTTATTTATTGTAATACAGCAATTTAAAAATTTTTATCTTTGAAAAGAGTAATTTTCATCCGTCCATTATAAACCCAGTTATATAACCCCAATGTACTCTTTAATTAGAGAAATGTATTCTGAAAGGGTTTAGATTAATTTCTCTGGAAGAGCTGGGTAAAAATAAAACTATGATGAGGATTCTTGCTATAATTTTAGAAACTATAGCAGAAATTAAAACTTAGAAGACAATTTTTGCCTTGAACATTACTCTGAAGATAGGATAATCAGAGAGAAGAGCTGCTCCCTCTCTGTACCGCACACGTTGCCTGAGGATGTGGGGGAAGGCAGGAGTGAGATCTGGGCTGCTTGCACCTTAAAACCATACTTTCACCTAAACAGTACTGTTCTTTAAATTGTGTTCTGACTGGTTTATTTTGTAGTTGTTTTTTTCTTTCTTAACAGAAGAAATACTTCTGCATCAGAATTTCATGCACACTCATGGACTCTGTGTGAAGTACTGGATAGTCTTCATGGATAAAGCACTTTGAGAAAAGTTATTAATGAACCTTCATTGTTAAGGGTTGGATCTCAGCCAGCTGCTTAGTGATTAAAGTTTAATTGCATGATGATTAGTTTTCATTAGTAAGTAATTAGCATTTAACAGCAGTCTTGTATTGCTGAAGCTATGGGTGAGCATAAGTGGATTGAGCCACGTTGAGAAGGCATGAAGCTGGGGTTGGGGGCACAGGGTTGCTGGGGGAATATGGGGATGTGAATCTTGATGTAAGAACGAGCTGTTGAGGGAAACCAACTGCTGTGTAGAGCCAGGAAGGGAGATAGGATTTGGAGCAAACGATCAAAGCGATACAGCCTGGACCTAAGACAGCATCTGGCTGTGGATGCCCCCTCACTGGGCGAGCTTGTAAAACAGCAGTCTTCCTCAAAAAGCCTGCTGAAGTTTCCAGTTATGCTCTCAGTAACGCTAGCTTCTCTTCCTACAGCCTCATAGGTTGCCTTAGTCCGTTATTTGCTCCAACTGAATGCTTTTTCAAAATCCCTTGCTAAATTGTTGAAATAGCCATTTCTAGTGGAGCAGTTGTTCTTGATACTTTCTGCTGTAGTGTGGTAGGTTAGGGGAAGGATGAGTGGAGGGCATGGGTAAGATAAGATGGTAAAGAGGGAGGATGGAAGGATGATGGCAGTAGCGCAAAGCAGTCTTGTCATTTTGCTACAGAAGATATATAAGAGAGGAGAGTGTGATAAACTAGTTCAGACCTGTCAACAGAACATTTAGGAAGTACCAGCGTAACTCCAGCCTAGCCTCTGTTACAGGTTCTAGGAGCCATTCTTCTCCCCAGTGCCTTCCCTTCTCCCAGCACCACTGCTCTGAGTCTGAGCTAATGGAGGGAGCTCATCTGGCCGGCAAACTGCCGCCACCACATTTTTATCAATCTATTTGTTATTGGCTGGGCTGGCTTTCTTGACTCTCAGTGTCAGCACTGATACAGGGAAAAGCATGATGTGCCAGCCAGAGTAACCTCAAGCAGGCATTTCTCTGCGGTTAGAAAATACTAAAATAGCTCCAGTTTCTTTGAAAAGTTCCAGTAGTGTTGAGACCGTGACTGTATCATGTAGATCTACTTTGATTGTCTTCAGACTTCCTGAATCATTGCTAAGAGCACATTACAGCATAGGACTTAGTATACACTGGTGACTACCCAAGGCTAGTACTGGAGTAGCAAAGCATCCTTGGAGCTCTGCATGCACCAGCTATGCTGTTTTTTTCCCCTACTTAGGCTAGCAATGGTATAGATTGCATATCTCTTCTGAGGGCTGCTTGCACAACTTCTCATAGTTTAGATACTTAAGTCTTACCTCAGTCAACTAACTGTCCATGTCCTAAGCTTTCTTTCTATTTAAGCAAAAAAATAAAGGTTGGAGGTAAAAACTGGCTATGTGGCCTTCACATAGTAGTGACATTTTTCCTATTTCTTGCTCCTGTTTTTTTTTCTGATTTACAGTTAAATCCCTTAAGTGTAACTCAACACGTTTTTTATTTCTTGTGTTTTCTGCTGTAGCAAAACACATAGCTCATATTTGCCTCATATTCATATATTTTATTCATAATGCCTCATATTTATTTC
Source organism: Gallus gallus (assembly GCF_016699485.2). Classification (NCBI taxonomy): domain Eukaryota; kingdom Metazoa; phylum Chordata; class Aves; order Galliformes; family Phasianidae; genus Gallus; species Gallus gallus. Next base: position 49,402,615 of record NC_052532.1, read on the forward strand.
TGTGGAAGCTACAGCAGATACAAAGAGCACAATAACACTACTGCGTAGAGCAAAATCTCAGCTGTTTTTCAATGTAGTCACCACCATTAGCAATGCAATTTTTTTTGTCAGCAATGAACAAGAGCCTACGTGTCGTGCTCAGAGAAGTCTGCATGGCCCTCCAGAACATGGCTGTTGCTGTTGCCGCTACTGAAACACACCGCCCACCCTGTCGCTGTACTCACATCTACTGTTTGGCTTCCATAACTGTTCAGCAAGCATCAATGAATGTCAGTGGGTTCTGTTTTTTCCACATGGAGGAATTCAGTGGCACACCTTTGCCTAATCCACACTTCCATGGCAGGCACCATTTGGTCGGAATGCCCCTCTGCTGCCCTCTGTCACATGGCAACAAAATGGAATATTGGTGGGAAGGTTCAGCCTGTTCTGCTATATCACCATGATTTGCTGCTGACATCGTGGGCCAACATAATAAAATAAGCATTACTTTCAGAGTAGCCTTCCTACAATTCTGTTGGTACTTTGCACTGAGCTGTTTTAACTGCAGCTTTTCTTGCTCCTTTGACTCCTTCGTTACATTATTCTTACTTTCTAAGTTTAAGAAAATCACTGATGATTAAAGAAGAGTGTGGAGCTCATAAAAGCTTTATTATGAAGGGAGAGGAAAAAGTATGCCCTGACATGAATTTCTGAAATGGGGACTTTCTCTAGAAGGTACTGCTGATCTGTGTGAGACTAAAAAAAGAGGGTAAGGCAACTTCAGGTACTTCAGTTCAGTTTTGAGAGCTGTGGTTCTTTCAGAGCCTGTGCCTATGCTATCGCAGTTCTCTGTGCAACCTTTGACAAGTCTGTTAATTACTCAGTAAACGTGCTTTAAAAACACTTATTTTGTGACTATCAAGGCAGACTTGTAGAGTTCTTTGAAAATTGAAACTGTAATATGTTTGAAATATTCATAATTAAATGGCATGTTGGGGAGCTGGTACGAGCTTGTGTGTTTTAGTTGCATGCATGAAATGAAAGTTAAGTCACTCAGAAGTTTTTGTTGCATCATTGAGGTTCGGCTCCACAGAAGATGATGAAGATGTTCTGTGTTCATCTGATGTTAGTTTTCTCTTTTCTTGTAGAATGCTGAAGATGCTAGCTTGAATGTACTGATATTCTCCATATTTGTTAGAACTTGTTTTGTGGAGGAGGGTCTCCAAGTTGCATTTACTGCTGAAATTTCAAGACTGGCGCAATGCATGAGCAGTGCTTTACAGAAGGGAAGCAACTTTTTTAGATGTTAGTTTTAGGAAATTGTTTACAGTAGAATGACTCCGTTAGCTCTGCTGTAGGTATATAAAAACATTTTAGAAATTCTTTAATGCACTCTTTACTCCTGTACTTAAATTTAATTATCCTTCCTTTGAAGCGTCACACACTGTGATTGGCAAGAATACAGGCTCTTTAGTGATGCCACTAAGTAGAAATGTGCAGAGACAGACCCTGGGGAATAGGAGTTTTGACGAAGTTACCAACAAATTCTGCCTTCTGGACTAATAGCTTCAAGGGTGATGCCAAAAGAAGAATTTTCCATTCTGAGTCTCTGACACTGCCTGACAAAGAACACTTTGCTGCTGACTTACATTTCTGCTTTTGAGTGAGAGCCTTCAGAAGATGGAGGAATAAGGTGTGAGAAGAGGGTGTGCCTCTGTAAAATAAACGAAAACCAAAATTGCCCCCATCATTCTATTTCTGCTTCATATGAAAATGAAATTCCTTCTTGGTCTTGCACGGTGATTTATTTCCAGTACGCTGTGGTTCATACCAGTCCTTTTTATCTTAGTATAGATTAGTGTATCTTAGTACAGATTGGTACCTGTTGGAACAGGCTGCCCAGAGAGGTGGTGGAGTCACCATCCATGGAGGTGTTCCAGAGCTGTGTGGATGTGGCACTGAGGGACGTGGTCAGTGGGCATGGTGGGGATCAGCTGTGATGGTTGGACTTGATCTTAGTGGTCTTTTCCAACCTTAATGATTCTGCGATCTTAGCCTATCACATCTAGCCTATCCTTCAGAGGAACTCTTACCACTACCCCAGCACTTTGTGCCATCCAACTGGAATGCTGTCTGGCCTTGACTTTCTGCTGCTCTTTATATTTGCTGCCACTTCTGAACTGCTCCTTGTTCACTGGAGGCTTTTCTGTGATACGTGTCTTTGGCTGGCCGGCTATTCTGCAGTGTTTTTAAATAAATTCACTTTAGAAAAGCAGTTGTTATTGTAATGAGCTATTTAAGCAGCACATATATCATCGTTGTTTGTAGTTTTGGGTTTTGGTTTTTTTTTTTTTTTGTGATTATTGAATAGTGAACTAACACGTTCCTCTTTAAGCCCATTCACATTTTTGGCCAGCAGGATTGTTTCTTTTTAACATCGAACACCTCCTCAATATCTGAAGTTTTTTCATCAATGCCTCCTACTGAGTTGTGTCATTTGCCTGGGCTGTGACTGGTTATCTATTGCTTGAGCTCATGAGCCTGCATTCCAGCTTTTTTCTGCTTTTTTTTTTCCTTTCTTAACATGTGTGTTCTGTGACAGCGCATCACTACAGGGAGATGTACTCCTGGGCATTCACTTCCCCTGGGCAGCAGCCACCAGTGGCCCTGGGGAGCGTTTCTGCACACCGGGCTCTGCTCCTCAGGGCCGTGCTGCCAGGAGTTGCTGCCTCCCCATCACTCTCTGTAGCCACAGAGCAGTTATTTGTGTGTTCTGCAGGCTTCTCCTTTTCCTAGAGAGAGATAGTTCATGTGCGAGGTGCGCGTTGTACCTTTCACCTGGCAGTGATGCGTATTCTGCTCTGAGGAGCAGCTCTTAAGATCTGAATCTAACAATTGTTACTATTGAATAAACATCCATTGGGAATACTGTTAAAAAAGATTGTAAGCCATCCTTTTGCATACCTGCTTCTTTCACACTCATCTGCTTGCTTCCCCCTTCTTACACCTCAGATTACTCCTCATTACGGCAGTTGCCTGCTTACTTCTCCTTTATCTGCCTTCAAGAATTTCTGATCCACGTCCCGCCAGTGCATCCTGTATTTCCCTAAATGAAGCGTGTCACTTTCAAGAACCTGCACGTTTGCCTTTGTTTTCCTTTGTGCATTTCTTCAAAGCCCTCCTTGCCGGGATTTCTGCCACGCAGGGATGCGCTGCCTGCTGCTGACAGACTCCGCTCCCAGTCCCGTCATTGCCACTTCACCCCTTTGCCTCCACCGGCATTTTGCTTGGCATTACAGAAGCGTCTGTGCACAGTGGGGCTTTGTTTATGACAACGGCTTGCAGAGATTATTATAGATAATGACAATTGCCTTACTTCTGTGCGGTGTTACAGACTGAATTGTTAGCAGGGGTGGAATCCTTCTGCACCTTGTTTTCTTGCTAGGTTGCACTGGTATTTAATCTCTTGTCAAAATCTTTTCCATTTACAGTTTGTCCTGCTCAAAAGCAGTGTCTTACTTTTCAAGCCCGTATGGCTGTTTCTGATGTGCCACTAATAAGGTCTGCTTCAGTGGGTTATTTCCTGGAGTCTTTTCTTTACCGTAAGGGTGGTCAGACACCGGGCCGGTCTTCCTAGCGTAGTGGTTGCTCCACTGTGCCTGTCAATGCGTTTGGATAAGTGCCCTTAATAATACGGTTTAACTTCTGGTTAGCCTTGGAGTGATCAGTTCGTGGTCTTTCCAGGCCCTTTCCAACTTCCCACTTAGTTTTCGTAGCGACTGAACATCCTTTATTTTTTGACTGGAGGAAGGCTGTTCCCATCATGCATATCGCCTCTTGAAAGCAAATTCCTCAATGCAAACGTAGAATTGAGGTCTTTTCTTTGTCATTTTTTATGTCATTCCAGTCATTTTATTAAAATGTATTGCCATGTGAGGGAGAGTTTTTGGTAATTAATTTATTCAAAACCTTTTCCTTCATAGTGATGGTGCTGCTTTGTTTGAAGGCAGCTGCATGGTGCTGTGTTACACTGTATTCATTGGACCTTGTGCTGAGATTGGCCACATTCTTGGATGTTTCCCATAATCAGTACCCAGAATGGCTGGGAAAGAACTCCAGCACTAACAGAAAATCTAACTGGAGTAAATGCTCTCTCTTGCTGAACATGCTGTTCCTGCAGCCGTGGATCTCCTTATCAGGCAATCACTGCTTGGAAATTTGAATTTCTTTTCCCTCTTTTAAGTCTCTTCTTCTATCTTTCAGACCTTTTCTTAGCTAAATTGCACTTATTGTTGAACATTTAAATCCCCAAATGAATAACCAAGATAACATAAACTGTAATTTTTTTAGACAGACTTGCATGCTTTAGCAAATTCAAATCCCTGTACTCATAAGTGGTTGTCTGAAATGTTTCTCTTGTTCAGGGTGGCACTTTGTTGTCAAAGGAAACAGGACTGAGGCATTTCTGGTCTGCTTGGGCATGCTGGTCTGGCTATTAATATTCCTTTTAAAACACAAAACTTATTGCCTACAGAGGAGTGCGCTTAGCCTGCTTAATTTAAAATTACATGTGCTTTTCCATTGCCATTTTAAGTTGGCAGTTTTCATTAGTTCTGCTGAATCTGTTCTAGTGTGTTCCTGAAGTATCTGAAGTCTGCTCAAGTTCAGTTGCACTCAGTCCTTATTTCATTTGTTTTTTTTCTTTCCATTGCCTGAGAGGCAGGGAGGTTTTATATCTCCCTTGATTTCTCAGCCTTCTTCCAGTCTCATCTCCTAGCATAGGTTCCTGCACATTTAAGCCTTTGATCGCTCTACCACGTGAATGAAGCACTTAGGCTTGTATGGAGCAGTGAACAGGAATTCATTGCTTAGATCAGATTTCAGCCCTTTTATATAGTGTTACAGTTGAGCTCAGCCTTCCTGTTCTAGAGGCAAGATGAGGAATCTTAAAGGTGTGTAACCTCATAGCGTACTTCTGGGTGCCTGCGTTCCTTTTAATAATCATGGGACTTTTGGTGGTGTTTGTTGGGGAATTTTACAATCAAATCTATTGGTCTGCAGAGGAGTTGCCATTCTGGGCAGGTACAAAAGCATTTTATAGCAGTGTGCCATCCCCAGCAATGGCCAGGAGCAGTTGCCTTTGGAGGAGGGTAGCAAACCAGGTGTGTGTGGAGAGACGTTCGGATGTTTTCATAGAATCGTGTTTTCTGTGTGCTTTACCAGTCACAGCTCTGGAGTTGTCTCTTTCAGATCGCTGTTCACAGCCAGTGACGTGTCTGTCCCTGATGAATTTGCCTAATCTGATGTTGAAATGACTTGTCTTTTGGCCAGCAGAGCCGCCCTTGGCATTGAGTTTTATCGTCTAATTATTTGTTGTGTAGAGAAGTGGATTTATTTTAGATCTCTAACCTGCAGTCTGATGATTGCGTTATTTGCTTCTCCTCCTTGAAAGTGGCTAGGAATCATTCCCACATGCACACCATATTTGATTTGTAGATCTCAATCCTCTTTCAGTTACCTCTCTTCCAAAAGACTTAACTCCCTTCCCACATGGACACTCTTCATTTTCCTGCTTACCTCTGTGGTCTTTCTCTTATTTTTCCTGATCTGTCGTATTCCTTTATTGATAGGGTGACCAGAACCACACACATTATTCAGGGTGTCAGGATACTACAAGACTAATATACGGACATAATGAAGACTTTGCTTTCATTATCAGTCTCTGTTTCTAATAACGGCGTTCTGCCTTTTTTGCAGTTGCAAGTACTGTTATGGTGTGTCTAGGATGACTCCTTTTAACTTCTCATGAGTAGTAACAGCAAATTTAGAGTCTATAATCATGTATATGTGTAGGTGAAAATATTTTTCCCCATGTGTATCTCTTTGGACTTACCAGCATTAAGTTTCATCCCCATTTTATCATGCAGTTACCCAGCATAGTAAGATCTTTGTTTGCAGCTCCTTACCATTGAGATCTGACTCCGTTGGATAATTTTGCACAGTTTGCAAGTTTTTCCACCTTATTGTTCAGCCTTATTTTGAGATTTGGTACAAACAGCCCAGGTGTCTGCATAAGGCCTCAGAAATCACTGCTGCAAACCATTCCTTGTCATAACAAGCAGTTTATTTCTATTCTTGTTACTTTCTGTTTTTTGTTCAAGTTGAAGGAAATAGATGTGTTCATTGTTCATTTGAAGTGCTTCTGCTGTACTGTAATCAGTTTAATCGGTTTTGTAAGTATCAAATAGGGTTTCTCTTCTTAAGGCATTTTTTAGCTCTGATATTTCATTCTTTGCTGTGCCATCCATTTTGAGCTGCAGCTTCCCTTTGTGCTTCAGCAGCCCATGCAGCACTGCAGCTCTGACTCTTCACTGTTTCCTCATGCAGCTTTACAGCACAGCAGTGGCATCTTCCAGATTGTTGATTTATCTGTTTGCTGAAATCTCGAAATCTAAAGTAGTCCTCACTGTTGAATTCATGGTAGCTGCCCAATTCTGCTGCTGTGATTATTTTTCTTTATTGATACTTGACTTGCTTGCTGCAGAAGCAGATCCCCATTGAGAAGAGGTGCCTCTTCACAGTGCAAGTTTGAAGGATTTTTTTTCCTTCTTTTTAATTGTGGGATTCATTTTTCTGATGTTCTGTGCGTGTTTTTTAGAGAACTTCAGTTGTTTTACAGCAGACCATTCCATATCCTTTTCTGCTGCTTGTTATCTCGAGCCCCCATCACAAAAGCCATTTTTCATTAATCGGTATCTGTACATCAGTGAAGAAGCTTTCTCTTCTCCTGCTTCCTAACAATGTCAGCCCACCCTCATCTTTTTCCGTCTCAGTCCCTTGTAACAGCAGCCTCTCAGAATCACTTCTTCCTTTCCCTTACAGCATACAGCACTTCTCACCACTGTGTGTGGCAGCGAACATCTCGCAGCTTTCCTCACAGCTCCCTGGATGCAGTCATCTCCCCGTGCCCCACTTGCCAGGAAGCACAACGGGGCGTAGAATTGAAACAGTACAGAAAATCCGTACAATGTAGAAAGTGAAGACTTTGCATGTGTAATTCATACCACGTTTCTTTCTTTATTCTTCTTCTTTTTTTCTTCTTTTTTTTAAGCTGGCATTTGTTTTCAAGTAACCTTTGGTTGTTGCTTTGCATTTTATTCCATGTATGTGTTCCTGACGCTGGTATTCAGGAAGGGTTAAAATAAGAAGATAGGGAGCGAAGTGAAGGAAAAGGGAAGAAAACGGAGGGTAGAGAAAACCACAATGCTGTACTCTGGGGAGAGGAATTTAGAATGAAGCCTGAGTGTGGGGCACTGGTGGGAACCTGAAAGAAGCAGCCAATGGGCAAGAAAGATCTCCTAAAAATATCTCCAGTCAAAAATGATTGAGTGTGCATGCAAACCCGAGCCAACCCAAAAACCTTAAAGCAAAAGGAATGCAGCTGGAGGATGTCATAGTGTTGTGAGTGAATCAGAACCTCTCCCCTGAGCTGTGGTGGTTGTCCTGATACTGCTCACGCTTCGTGTTGGTGTTACTTCATTTTGGGAGACAGAGAATGATGAGTTGTAATGAGGAAGAAATGGGCTGCTAATAGCATGGAGGAGTAGAGACACTGTATCTGGCTTTAATACTATTGATAATTTAGTTCAAGGGATGGAGTGTCTCTTCTAAATGGCACTTTTCAGTCTCTCCAGCCTATTGTAAGTGAGATGTATGTGCGCTGTGGCCAGAGATGAATTGTGGAGATAGGACCACTGAATCAATCTTCACTGTGTGGTCTTCTTTTTCTTCTTTTTTTCTTTAATTTAAGCCAGGAGTTGATTAGCTGCCTGGCAATGATTGCTGCCCGTTGGCACCTCCCATTGGAAGCATGCTCCAAGCACCAGCTTTCAGCTCTGTCAGGCAGGGCAGGTTAAGCAGGCTGCTTACTGAGCAAAAGGAATTTCTCTTCCCATGAGAGGCCGAGTGCTGCTTCCCTGGCTAGGAATGCTCTAATTCCTGTGGAGGTGAGAAGCAGGCTGCTACCCTCTGCTGGTGAGTGGCTGCAGGATGGCGGTGGACTTTGGGTGAAGATGTGCTCATGGATGAAATAGACTGATAAGAGGTCACTGAGCCCAGTTTATTTATTTCCTGTATGAAATTCCCCGGTTTTGTTTGGGTTTTAGAAAGTTTTCTAACTGCAGTGCACCCCGTTATCTATCTGTCTATTTATGGAACGTAAATGCGTAAGGATATGGTTCTCACCAGAGCTTCAAAAGGTGCTGACAGGAGCTATGCATCTTTTTATCTTTCAAGACACAACTGTAGTGTCTTGCAAATGAGAACTGAAGCCATCTAGATTTTTTTACATTTGCTATATTCTGTCTGTTTGTAGGAAAACTTGGAGACATTTGGTAGTTACATGGCGTTGTTATCATTTCTTTCAAAGATTCAGTGGTAGACTCCTAAGTTATTTTACACCATATAACTTTGTAGGATTTCTGCTTTGTTCAGTCGCTGTGTGGTGTGTCAAGAAGAAAGGACTCAGAAGAAAAGAGTAGTTATTGTGTTGTGGTTCCCCCTGCTTCCCGTGGAAGAAGCAGATGGTCGGGGGTCCCAGGAGGTAGGAAAAACGGGGCCATTAGACTGTCAGTGGCTTGTGAAAAGCAGAAGCATCTGGCAGAATGGAGACTTGTTTGGCAGCAGGGGAGCCAGCAGCAGCAGATGATCTCTGCCTTGAGCAGTCAATGGTGTTGTAGTCCGCTGGGGAATCGCTGTTGTGGGCGTAGCTGCAGGTAACCTTGGCAATGATCTAGTTGGTCAGGCAGACCGAAAACAAGGGATGAAAAGGCTCAGTGCTCATCCTCAGCCAACTGAACCACCCACTTTTCCTGCCTAATCAGTCCCAACTACAACCCATATGAAAATATCTGTGCTCATCCTCAGCTGAGTGCTACGGGCACACTGAAAATCCATCAGAATGCCGGTCGTGTTCCCACTGCAAGTTTTAGAATAGCAGGATGAACCACACTCGATGCAATGAAGAATTAGTTCAAAGACTAAATTAACATTTGGAAAAGTATCAAAAATGTTGCTAGGGGTCTTTTTGTTTTCAGCTGTATCTCACAGTGCACTCTTATGACGTGCCTTTTTAGTTTTAAGAAATATTTGACACAGCTGCAGTTTAATCTCTGCTGTTGCAGTTCGTAGGCTCCTGTTGACTGCTCTGTGCAGGACACAGTGTTCCAGGGAAGAATGACCTCTGCTGTTGCAACGGCGCAGTGGTACTTCAAAGACGAGATAAAGTGGGGAGGACAGAATGCCTCTGAGGGACAACGCTAGAAATTCATATCCTTGTTCAAAAAGAATAGTCAATTTGTGCTCTGTCCTGTTAGAATAATTAATCTTAGTCTGCCACATCTGAGAGGGAGAACAAAGCTTGCAGGTGAAGCACTCTGATCCAGAGCTCCTCGAGCTGCACTTTGTGAATACTTGGCAAAGGTGAATCCGGGACTGCTGCCAGTACACAATAATCTTATAGGGTTGATTTCATAGCCAGGAAGAGCCATTTTTTATACATGAAACTCGGTTTTACTCCCATGGCAGAGAGAATTACATTGCTGTTTGGCCAGAGGTCCATGTGTTTCAGTGTGCATTTAAATATTGTGTTAGATTTTATTTTATTTTATTTTTTAATGTTTGGAAACCAGCATTCATGTTCTGACAGGCAAATATAAGCTTCCTGGGTGTCTCTTTCGGGCCTCAGGGGCACTTCCCTTACATTATAAATAGTAGTTTGTCATGACACACGTTCACTGCTTAGAAGATAGAAATGATACTAAATCGGAATGTTGAAAAAGGGAATGTTGAAGATCAGGCTCGAAAAGCTTTGGCATAACTGAGAAGAGAAGGCAGCATTCGAGACTAGAGTTGTACATGTCAGGAGAAGTGATGCCTCACAAGCTTTGCTGCTAGTTGCATCTGCTTTGATATGAAGAGGGCCACCTGGTTTATGGCTGGAGCTAATTTTGCTTTCATCCTCATTCAGTCGTTTGAATGCAACCTAGTCATCGCTGTCTGCATCGCACAGAATAGCAGGACGAGCAACAACTGTCAGCTATTCCTAGGTTTTTTGTGAAGTGCTGCAATCAAAACCCTGTTTGTTCAGAGTGAGGGATTTCTCTGTGGCTGTAATCATTGGCCACGTCTGTCCTGCAGGCCTGCACTGCCACACGTGTGTAAGTCAGGGATGTAAGAAGTGCTGTCTTGCTGATGCAGCCATCCTGGCATATAAGCCTCCTCATTTGGCAGAAAAATGGTGCTTTTGTGCAGTGCCAGGTATGCTGCTGGTTCAGGCACATCTGTTCCATGTGCTGTAGGGCTGTTGCATGCTGGTAGAGTTGGTGGGAGTACATGTAATTTGACAACAGTTTCTCCAAGAGGAGGAGAGATTTTTGGTCATCTCATCCACATGTAACCATTGACCAAAGCGACTTTTCGTAGCCTGAATTCAAGATGAATTGTACCAGGTATGTGAAACCCTGTTGTGTTGGTCATGTTTATCAGCAAACCCAGAGTTCCTGTGTTTCTTAGGTACATCTGAGAAGTTGTAGTTAATGTTTTTCTGCCAGTAGTCTTCTTGTATTTTAGTTTTCAAATAGGAGTGGCCTCTCAGCCAGCCTTCTGCTAGATGTGACTTAGGTGTTTTTTCTTTGAAAAATGTCAACTTGCCAGCTTTTATCAGGATCTGAGATTAGTTAATGAAAATCACTCACTGTATCCGTTCAGGAAGAGTTGTTGTTGTCTGAGTGAGGTGTGCTGTAGGCCTCCTTCCATAAAGTCACTCGAGAGGAAGTAAATGGGTGAGTGGCTTTCATCCTGCTGCGTTCGCATCTGTCTGGTAATACGATCAAATACATCATTGACCAGTTGAGGCGATAGGATTTAGGTAATGGAACTTGAACATGTTCATCAGATGAATCTTTCTGCTTTGAAAATAAATGTGTAGCATCTTTCTAGTGCTGTGAGCACTTCCTCGGGAGAAGTGCCATTTCTGTGACAGTGAGGTATTTTTCCTTGATGGCATCTTCCCCTGCTCCAGGTAAACCTTTCTTCATCACCTGTGAAAAAATGTTCAACTTGGCCTCGATCTTCCTGAACAGCTAGTGGTGATGAAACCGATGTCAGCAAATTACTTTTGCACTAATGGTATCCTCTAAATCATCTTTGTCATGCTAATTTTCATTTTTAAGCCGTTGTGGATTCAAAAAAGCTCTCTTCCAATTTTAACACTGATGTCATTGTCAGGTGCTGAAACATGGGTCACTGAAATGGATTTGAGAGAAGTGTTCCAAGTTCTGTCTGAATGGCTGGTGTGAGTGTTTGGTCTATCTTGCCTGGTTAAGCACAGCCGAAAAGTTTTGCGTTTGAAACACCCTATGTTGTCTTTATTCAAAAGGCCTTTCTTTCTGTGGTGTATAAAGACATAACATTGTGATACTCAAGAAATGTGTGCTGGAACATGGTTGATTCACAGCAAAATACACATATTTGGAATTATTGTTACGGTGTTCATTGCCATTTCTTGGTTTCCCTTTCAGAAATGTTCCCATTGCCAGGAACCAGGAGCCACCTTAGGCTGCTACAACAAAGGCTGCTCCTTCCGATACCATTACCCATGTGCCATCGATGCAGGTAAGAAGAAATGACACGCTAACTGTATGTCTAACTACTAATGTAGTAACAGAAATGATGATGGATCACATCAGAGAAACAGTGTACGGTAATGCACTGGGACAAGATGGAACTTGTAGTAATATGTATCTCCTTGAAAGTGCAGAAAAAGACTGTTTTTACAGAACACAGCTGCAGCAACTGAAATCCAGCTGCCATGTGAGAGTGGCAAAAAAAGAAAAGGATGCAAGCAACCAGAAAGACACGTCCCCTCTTTTGGAGTATCACTCATAAAGATAAGCATAGTAGTGATTTCAAGTGCAGAGTGTCTACTGTATCTTCAGTACCACAAGCAATACAACCTTCCTTTTCCCTCCTTAGAACCATTTCAGCTGATCTCTTGACTAGGTCCAGCTTTTATCACTGGACAAGCTAATGGCTTGCAGAATTTGCACCTTCTATGCAATGATTAGAGGAGGAGTTTGGAGTTCTGTGAGTACATGTGCCTTTATGGAATCTATTGTTTACCTGGTGTGAACAGAGGTTGTATAGAAGACAGAACAGTTGGTTGCAGGAAAAAAAGCTTTGCTAGAATGTTGTTAATAGAAGTCTAGAAATTAAAACAGAATAAAAGGTTCGGATTGTGCAGTCTCTGCAAATTCTTACCTTTTGAGACACAAGGAAAGGTGAGAGGAATGCGTGTAAGGTATGTCACAACAATTCATAAGAGGTTCTGTGAGTTCTAAACTATCTTCAGCTATGAGCTTGGGGTTGAGTTGGTATTTTGTGTACAAGAGTAAGTTTTCCCTGGAGATAAACTTTTATTCTTGAGTTATTAAAAAAAAAACAACTGAACAGTTTAGAATAAATAACGTCCAACTCTTCCAATATTCTGTAACTCACTTCACACATTGTACAAAACTTAGTCCAATTGCAAGGAGGTAAGGATTTAAGTTTGCATCTCTTGACTGGCATATGAATGCAAGCTTCCAATTTGTTATCTCATTCCCACAGCAGACCACTTCTTTCTCCACCTGTTTTGTGCTGTTTTTCAAATACTACAGTGCTTGAAGTAGGTTTGCTCATTTCTGAATGAGTGCATTGCATTTCTTGCTGTGAAATCCCACCCTGTTGGAGCATCACATTTTATTCCAATAGAAATTTATTTAATACAAAGAGTATTGCAGTAGAATACGACTAATACCGCAGTATAGATAGAGAAGCCTTGATTGTACATGAAATACAGTGTTAAAGAAACATTATTCAGGTTGCAGAAATTGCATACTCAAAAAAGGCAGAAATAAGGCTGTCCTTGTAAATTTAATGTTGATCTCTTAGGAATGTATCTTAGAAGATAGTAATCACCTAACTAAAGACTTATTTTTGATAGATAGGGCTCCACCTCAACTCATAGGATGAAGGGATACTCCATTAATGAACATTACATTATCCACACTGTGTGATTCTGTGTTTTGTTGAGGAAATTTTCCCATCTCAGTTCAGAAAGTGGAGTTGTGAAATTCTGTAATTTCATCTCTGAAGAGTTTTGTGAACATTAACAAACATGTACGTGTATTTAGTGATTTGTTTCTGGTTTGTGACTTCATCTTTTCTGTGCCATGAAAACACAAAGTAAATTATAGTGAATGTGCCCAATAGTTCATGGTGCTTAATTAGAATGTTTGTGTACAGGATGTAGCATTTTCTGTGTTTCAAATACAGATAACAAAATTAAGATATTGTCCTTCTGATATATCTTCCTCATTAACTCAACTCTACTTCAGAAGATGCATTAGGATTCTCCAGATGTCACATTTACTGAACAATCATGACTGATTCTCGAGCAGTTTTGTGTCATGTGTGGAAAAGGCAGTATTCTATGGAAAAGCAGCATATAGTCCTACTTTTAAATCCATACTATTAAATCCATGCTAAATGTAATATAGTATGTTTACCGTATAATTCATTGAAGTGGGCTACATTGCAGTTGGTATTGCCTAACATTCATCTTGACATTGTAACCTTTGAGGCTTTCTTAGAGTAGGTTTCTGTGTTCAAGTTCCAAGGCTGTGTTTGCTTCATTTTCTTCTACTCTAAATTCTGTCATGAGACATCGCTTTGTCATGTGGCCATCTGTCAGAGGGCACCATTCCAAGCTGGTTTACCCACTTAGAGTAATATGGCAGGAATAAATTGCCAGCCACTGGGTGGATTAGAGCTGCATGGAGATGGGGTACTTTGGCTGTGAGTTTCACAAGCATACTTAAACAATAGTGGAGGAATGATGAAACTTGTGAATCTCTGTGTTCAGTCCAGGAACAGTATGATTTACCGAGAACAGGGACTCAGGCCTCTTCTCTCCCTCTCCTCTCTGCTCATCCTTCCCCTCTCTTCGTTCTGCTTGTCCTGTTTCCTCTCATCCCACTAATTCTTAGACTTCAGTCTTCTGGCAGTAACACACTCCTGATTTAGTCTTCTCTTCCTTCTGCTGGCTCTCTCCCAACCCAGCCAGTCCCATTTACTTCCCTCAGTGTTTGCATAAGTCTCACATCTTACTCTGTGGGATCACATGCTTCTGATTCCACCCGTCCTTAATTCCCTGCTCTTGACTTCTCCTAGCCCTACTCTCCACAACCTGCCAGCTTGCACTCTGTCTCCAGCCCCGCGTTCCCATCCCATTAGCCTTTATGCTTCTGCTGCCTTCTGGACCAGTGCTTCCCATTTTGCAGTGGAGAAATGGCCACATCCTTTCTTCAGACTTCCTGGGCCTTCAAAGGGATTCCCGACAACTTTGCAGCTTTTGGCTCTGGTGCCTAAATCTGAGGCCCCAGAAGAAGCACATTTGGTGGAATTGCAAAGGAGTTAGCTACTAAAATCGAAGAAATCTCTCTGAGAATGTGCAGATTAAAATCCCCTTACCTCCTTGCAGAGGGTGACATTTGCTGATTTTGTGGTAAGTTGCAAGAGAATGGCTTGGCTGAAATTCTGGTTCCAGAATATTGTTAGAGTCTGTCAGAGAAAGTTTGCTGGGACATTGAGTGCTGGCAGAATAATTTGTCCAAGAAAGAGTTTTAAGGAAATGGTTAGACTGCTTTAGCTGAGGTGTTGAACCAAAACGAACAGAAGAGCCCAACTTGAAGGTACAGTCTTGGCATTGAAAAGTTCAGCCCGATGACACGACAGTAAGACCTTCCTTGCAGTTCTTTTTATCTGTGGGAATAATCAAGCTGTCTTAATCTATAGATGCTCTTCCAGTAAGTCAGTATAAAAGAAACAAGCTGTAAGGAATAGGACTCCATTTTCATTTATGGTCAAACACAAAACGTGGGCTTCGGGAGATGCAAATCAGCATTCTCTTCTCTCTCGTCAGCCTGCTGTCTGCCTATAAACCTTTTTATTGGTGATGCAGTGCTGCTGCAGTGAATCAGGTGTAGGCATTTCTCAAGTTCCCTGAGCCCTGCGGTAGTTCGCTTTGAAGTCAGCGGCCCCACTATGAAAGATGCAGCCACCTTTATGGAGGAGCTGGTGCCGCGTCCTCAGAAGTTTGTGCAGACATTTACAAGCATGCTCAGGCCTCCGGAATACATACGACTTCTTTTGTATCTTAGAAAAAAAATAAAAAATCCAAAAGAACTTCCTGGAATGCTTTTTAGGGTATGTCAAGTCATAAACACTGAGTGCTTGACAGAGTGACTCTGGCATCCCTGGAAGTGTGAGCGTGCCTTAGCTGAGACTCAGTGTTTGTGTCCTATGCCTGGGCAGCTGCACTGAGCTGAAGTGTCTCTCTGCCTCTGAGTTCCTTGGATTAGTAGCGAGTGCCCTGTCAGCTCCTGTGCCTCATCATGTGAAGGGCAGCACATTTGCAGTGAAGGACTGGAGGGTACAATACCTGAGAGCCACTTGAGCTACTTGCCATGCTTCGTGCCAGCCCTGCTGAGGAGCTGCATTTTGGGCAGCTGACTTTACGTGACTGCTGTGCAGGGCATGTGTCTTCTGAGCTTCCAGTCAGTACATTTGGATGCGTTCGTATATCCCAGTTCACTCTTCCTTTTAATCTCCTCTCATACAAAATAATCTGGCAATGTAGGGTGTGTTTCTGTGCAAGAGAACTGTGCAAAAGGCAGCTGAACTCCTGCTGGCCATTTGCATAAAAATCAAGATTAGTAGTACCACTTAAATAATTTTTACATGGAAATGACTGTGGTTAACATTGTCTGTGTTTAGCTTTTGTCTGTCCAAATTTACAAAGAGCCTGTGATGTCTCAAGATAACTTAGTCCCGAAGATGTCTCCATGGAAACAGAATCTTTGTTTTGTGAAATTTGCTATCTGCTCCCTGGGCTTGTTCCTCGCCACCTGCAGTCAGATGGTGCAGCACTCTTGTACCCTCAGCATCCAGCGCAGGGAGTAGCTCATACTGACATTTCATGATTGTAAATTAGGAAAAAAAGAATAGCAGCAAAATAAAAAGGATTTTCAGAGAAGAGAAATTCCATGTCTTCACAAGTATCGTTAAAGATGAGGAACAAGAAGAACACAGAGAGTGAGACAAAGCGTGAAGCCTGCAGAAGAAAAATTGCTTCCATTAGAAATGCTTTAGGTTTTTTCCTGACTGCTTTATGGAGAAAAATCTGTACAAACAAGGACGAGTCTCTGCTCTTTTTCCCTTTCTGCCATGATAAGCTGATGGTAGCTACGTGTCTCCTGACTCGGTGGTGAATTGTAATCTGTGATATAAAATCCTTGGAACTGCCAGTTGAAACCCCGGCCAGCTTGGTAACGTTGAACAAATTTTTCTGGTTTACTGCTGTTCTCTTGATTTTTACAGGGAGCAGAGTTGGTTTTCTACTGTTGTCCCTTAGGAGAAACAAAAAATTGTTATTAATTGGGATTGCTATTAGTAATATAAGAAAAAAATGCCAAACTTATTAAGAAACGGAGCTCCATTCTCTGATCAAGCCTGAAGTGCAAGGTGTCTGACTTTCCTTCCTAATACTTGTGCCATCTTCCTTTCAGATAGAGAAGTGCATTCATTACTGATGTTGAATTTCCAAGAAAAAAAAAAAATCCTTTCCCAGCCTGCTGTGTATATTTTTTGATCACTGCTCTATGTATTTTTAATGATTGCTGTTTTATACAGTGATAATTCAGTATATAGTCGAAATGTACAATTCCTGCCCTTACAACAAGACAACAATTTATTTTATTTCTTCTTTGTTACTTGCTAATGCTGCATATGAAATCGTTATCCCTGGCAGGATTAAAGGTTTTACTCTTCTTTGCTAAAATCTCTTGATTAACTTAGCCCACTGCACGCTGTTTCCCTTTGATTCAGGCCAGAGGCATTCGTGTTGGAACATAAACGTTGCATAGCGGAGGGATGCTCTGCCAAGGCTTGGGTGTCTAGGAAGCCTTTCCCTCAAGCTTTAGTTGCAGTCTCCTGCTGTCTGCTAAACTCTTCCAGCAGATTGAAACAGCAGGTAGCGCTGGTTATGCTACATACTTAAGAGCGTTTTAAATTAGCACATTTTATTTACCATCGTGCCGCTTTCCTTGCTGGCTGTTTGGGTAGGTTGAGAAGATGGGAGGTCATAGGCAACTTGCTGAATTCTCCTAGCGCCAGCCAGCGCCCATGGTGCGGGAGGTGGTGGGAGGTAGCAACACCTGCACTGGCACTGCCAGCAATGGAACGCTCTCTGAGCTGCTGTACTGCTTTGTAGAATCCTAAACAAGCTCTACTTAGGTGCCCCAGTTTTTTTTTTAATACGTTTAAATCATTAATTAAACTGTTTCTTAGATCATAGAAGCTTGGCATACACAAATCATGGAAGCAGATCCAAGAGCAGCACGAGTGACCCAGCTACCAGACATAGTGTCAAAGTGTAAACTGATCTCCAGGATTTGGGATTGTAAATAAGCTGTCATATGAAACCATACCGAGGGACAGTCACCCCTTCTCCCCCTGTTGTTGGCAGGGCCTTGGGGTAGGATGAAAGACAACAATTTTCCTATGACCTGTAAAGCAGGGACTGTCTGGATGGGATGGATGTGTCTGACTTCCTTGCGCAGGGAAGGCTGGAGTAGATGAAGGAGGTTGGGTTGCAGGATTTGCTGTTTTGTTGTTGTGATTCTTTCGGATACAGAGGCTGGAGATGGTTAGGTTTGGTTACCCAGGTGACACTGGGTGTGTAGTAATTTTAATTGCTACAACTTTGGAGGTGGAAGGGACAAATCTGCTAATAAGACAGTATTCCTAACAAAAAAAAAAAGATATTTGAATGAAAAATACATAGCCTGAGAAGCACAATTAACACATGTGGTGTATTATTGAAATTGCTTTTTATTAAAAATGTAATAAATTGCTGTCTTCTCCTTCTCTAGATTGTTTACTAAACGAAGAGAATTTCTCAGTGAGGTGCCCCAAGCACAAGGTAAGAATCCTCACCTGTATTAGACCTGTTTTTTGCTGCCCTCTTCTGGTATTTAAATCTGCTTTGGTAGTTTTATACCTGGATAACATCTGTAATCAGAGGTGCTTTTAGATGAATTCTTCTGTGATGTGTGCTTGCGGTATATTCTGGGGGCAGACATCAACTTAAGAAGAATACAAAGAGTTTCAGAAGATAAATGAAGATTTTGTTGTGTCTTCTCAGTCATTCTTTAGATCCTTGATGACACTTTAGAACCAGCTTCTTTTCCTGTCTTCTGTGATAGAACTCAAACACTGCTCACTGCATCTGTTCAAATGCTTCATTGAAACTGTGGTGGTTTATTTTTCTTGGATTTACTGAGGATGCAAGAAGGAAGAAATAATAGCTCATGGAAAGGTTTCAACAGCTTTGGGAAACATTTAGACTACATCATGAACCATTTTTGTCTATGTGAAATACCCTGTCCTCGTGTTGTGGTTTAACCCAGCAGGTGGCTCAGCATCGTACAGTCGTTTGCTCGCTCTCCCCTTTCCCAGTGAGATGGGGAGAGAATAAATAAAAACCAAAAAAGCCCAACAAAGTTGAATTCATGAATTGAGATAAACTATTTCCTAAGGTAGAGCAAAGCAAAAGGAAAATTGTTACGATGATATATATATAAATGTATATAACAAGTGATGCGCAAGCAATTGCTCACCATGCCCTGACCAATGCCCGGCTAGCCTCAGTGAGCTGAACTTCCACTCCTTGAGAGCTCCTTCTGCTTGATGTCATCTGGTACAGAATATCCCTTTGGCCAGTTTTAGTCAGCTGTCCTAATTGAGTTCCCTGCCAGCTCCTTGGGCCCTTCACTGCGAATAGCCTTGGCTTAGCAGGCGACTATAAACATCCGTGTGTTACCAACATTGTTTTTGTGCTAGAACTAAAACACAGCATCGTACCAGACACTTGGGAGAAAAGAATTCTGTCCCAGCTGAAACCCAGACATCTAGTTAAGTGGTAGTAACTAGACTGAGTCCTATGATATATGTTTGGCTGTTCTTTGGATCTTGACTCTTCTAAAGACTCATTGTTTCCTTTTATTGGTGATGGATACAGCGTGATGCTTATGCCTAGAGTTTGGACATACTTAGCTGAATGCAGACACAGCAGTGCTAAGAGCTGGACTTCTATTGCTCTGTCTGTATGAAAAGAGGAGACATAGCACGTATTCTCTTGTACATATGAGCAGTGTGATAAAGGGCTGGGAATATCCATCCTCTCTCTTGTCCCCCCACTTCCCCCTGTCCATAAGTGAGGTTGCAACTCTGGGACCCTGTGGGTACCTGTCCGCTGGTTTCAAATGCTCACGAGTCTCCAGAAAAATGGCTACGCTTGTGGCCGGTTGGATGCCATATAAATTGTGTGAGAGCATGGATGGCCCATGCTGGAAAATAAATGATAATAGGGAACAATTCTGTTACTCTCATTCAGTCTCCATTTAGTTCTTGTCTGCAGATCTCTTCTCTGCTTAGAATTAGACTGACATCTGGTGGTCTTTTGTCTTCAGAGATTATCTTTAATCTGTCTTTTGTAAACATACAAGAATTAGTCTCATAGTACTTTCGAGATCTTTTACCACAATATGAGGTATTTAGACAGATGTATTTAAAATGTGCTGGAAGATTCTGGGAGCAGTGAGTCTGTGATCCAGAACTGGCCTACTTTTCATCATATTAAAGAAAATAACTTACTCTGGGCAATTGTGGAAATGATGTTGAAAATTTACAGCACATTTAAATTGATGTATTAATGCTGCATGAGCCTGCAGACCTCCCCGAACAAAAATTGAAAGGGTGAGCTCCCCTTACTGTGGAATGCAGCAGCAGAAGTGCCATCTGCTGCCCAACTTTGGATACCTGTCTAAAGAGAACAGGAAGAAGACATCTTTGAAAACTGTTTTATTTTCGGTGCCCACTGCCTGAAGGGAAGGATAGTTCTGAAGTTTTTCATACCTGGCTTGTGTCACCAGTATTAGTACTTGCATTGGTGATGCCCAGACCATGAAGGAAAAAACCACGTGGGGGAATCCAACTCCTGGATATGATAGTGAAAAGGCACATTGATTTCTAAAGTAATCTTGGGGAGCAGGAGGGGGTAGACTGCTAAATATGTTGATTAAGGTACTTCATGAAGCAGCAAAAGTTGTGAATTTTATTCAAATGCGGAACCACTTGCACACCTGCTGTGTTGCTTTCAATACAGAAATTCGGCATCAGCAACCTTTGACACTGCAGTTTGTTGTCATTTGCTTAGTAAATACATGAATCACTTGCAGTCAAGCAGGGATTTTTATTTTTTATTTTTTTTGCCTGCATGTGACTCAGCCCTTGCTCTGTGACTCACTGATCATTTCTGGCAGAATACAGTATTGCCCTGCTCCTTTTATTGTAGTAACTGGGGAGGGGAGTTCCAGCCAGTTGTAAGGTGGGACCAGAAGGGCTGAAAACTATTGCTTTAGAGTGACTGGAAAACAAATTACGTCAGTTTTTCTGCAAACTATGAACGTGAGCAACTGAAAGGAAAAGACACTTTAGATTAGGCCATTTAAAACCAGGCTATTAGGTAGCAGCAGTTGAACATTAGTAGCTAATTAGTAGCTGTCTAATATCTCACTCCTCTGTTCTTTAGTTAATGGGTGGAAGAGCTAACTTCATAAATCCACTGACACTGAGTGAGTCCCCAGTATAGTGCTTCTTACCCTTTTTTTAGTCCGTGCCTCACGTTGGTAAATACACCTCATCATAATAAGTGGCTCCCAGAGAGCAAAGGTGCTTCTTGCCTCATTAACTGCGCTTAACACTTCAGGCATAAGCAAGCTGTGTCCAGAGGGACCAGTCCTGCCTTTCCCTGTGTTCCCCAGTGAGCTTTCCCATTTCCTTCTGTCAGCATTGATGCTTCAACCATCCATGTCCTGAATGTGCTACTTTTGCAAAATAGCAGCTTTTATCACAGGGAAAATGCTGTCTGAAAGCTAATCATCTTCTGAAGGGTTCTGCTTCCACTCACAGAGCCAGCGTACTGTGTGCTGCATCACAGCCAGTGCTGTTGCAGCAGACCTGGTGAGGATGCAGAGGCAGAGAAAGGGAAGCACAGGGGATGGGATACCTCACCTTTTGGTGGCACTGCAGTTTTAGGTCGTCTTAAGCTATCTGTGGGGCAGTTTTAAGCGGTGTTGCTAAGTTCATTCTACCTTTCTGTGTTAAATTCTGTGTTTCTTAACCAGGCTTCCATGTCCCAGACTCTTTACTTTTGCAAATTTACCTGCTTTAGGGAAAACTCTGTCTGAAAATCTGTGTCTGGTTTCAATACTGACTTCTCTTTCTCTCTCTCACTTTCTGTATGTTCACTTTCCCTACCCCTGTCTTTCTTTTCTCCCTTGTTTTCTTTTTTCCTCCTCCTCCTTTTGGCTTGCTGGTTTGTCAGCCCCTCCTTCCTTGCTCTCTTCCCTCCTTGCAGAACAAGATGGTGAAAGGCAGCCTCAGCACAGAGCAGTCGGAGCGGGGGTGAGGGGGGAAGTGTACTCCTGGGAATGGAAATAAAAGCAAGCACAGGTGAGTTGGGGAGAGCTTCCAGTTTCCACCTGCTTTCTCCTGTGGCTCCTTTACCTGCAGTGCTCTTCCCCACTTCTGAGAGACAACACGGTGATCTCATGTACGTGCAGCAAATCTGTAATTACTAACTTTGGTTTCCTTTTTTTCCTGCTACAGTCTGTTCAGGCTAGTCACTTCACGTTTTTTGTACACAGCAGTTCCTTCTGTATAGTGGTGAGAGACAAAGCTTGTTGCAGCTGCCCTGTTACTCTCCCAGCTAAGCCAGTGGCAAAAATCTCATATCACGCCCATAGCAATCTGAAGGTTTTTTCCTTAAGTGACTGGTAGTTAATAAGTTTCTGGTTTTGTTTTGTTTTTGTTTTGTTTTTCAGGTTCATCGGTATCTTAGATTTTGTGAGAAAGAACTAACAATAACTGATGAGTTCAAGATTACTGCAATCTTGATTTACCTGTTGTCTAGAAATGTAAATACAGGAATAAGTGCATTGAACTTATAAAGAGTGCATTCTATTTTCAGGATAGCATTTTTCTTTATTTTGCGAACAGTTGTGGGTGAGAGAAGGTGGAGTTGTGTCCCCAGGTGACCACAAATTCAACTTCCTAGTGTTTCCTCTAGTTCCTTATAGCTCTACCCTCTGTATCCAAGGTAGCTGTAGCGGTGTTTCATCAGCCAAAAGGGAGGCAGCAGCTCTGCTCTTGTGCCCCAGCTCCCCAGCTGCTGTTTCCTCTTGCCTCCCTCTTTGTCTAGCCTATGGGTGTCCAACCTTTTGGCTTGCCTGGACTGCACTGAGTGAATAGGAGTTGTCTTGGGCCACATATACGTAAGTTGCTCTGAAAGTAGTATCTTCCCGTTTGTTTCCATCGAAAATACAGGAGATACAAAGAGCACAGTAACGCTGTTTGATAGAGCAAATTCTTAGCTACAAAACACTTATTTTTCAATATAGTCACCACCATTAGCTATGTATTTTTGCCGGTGATGAACAAGGGCCTACATGCTGCGCTCATCAAAACCTGCTCCAGCAGAGATGACCACTGCTGAGACACACCACCCACTGCCCCATAAACATTCAGCAGACATCAGTGAATGTCGATGTGACTTCCTCATGGAGGAATTCAGTGATTCACCTTTGGCTCATACACACTTCCACACCAGACACCAATTTGTCAGACTTGCCCCTCTGCTGCCCTCTGTCACACAGCAACAAAACATAAGGGAATATTGGTGGGAAGTTTCACCCTCTACTGCCATACCACCAGCATCCACCTCTGACACTGTGGACCAATATAATAAAACAGGAGGCATTACTTTCAGAGCAGCCCTCGTAAAGTACAAGTAACAAAACATTTCAATTTTTAATATTTTTCTTAAAACAATTTAAAAAAGAGAGGAACAAAAACATAAAACAAGTGGGATATGTGACTTTGTGAAATGAATGCACCACCTTGGTTTGACGGCAGTGGTTGCAATTCTTAGTGAGGTCTCAAGGTATTCATCAGAGATTTTTTGATGAAATTTTACACTTCCTCTACTTCATCCTTGACAGCAGTTGTTCAAAATGTGTGTACTGCCAAGAAGTGATGACATGAATACGGTGTGATTGTGAAGTGAAGGATATTTCTCTCTGGTAAGAGAGGGATTATGAAAGTCTGGTAAAGAGACATGATTAGATTTTTGAGTTGAATATCTGATTGCAACTGTATACATTCTATTTGAAAATTGGCAGGTAGTGCATTAAGATCAACTCAAAATAATGTTGCAAACATAAATTGATGATTTTTTTTTTTGCAATCTTGAAACCTGTTTTCAAATTCCAAAATCAAAATGAAAAGCTCAGCTGTGTATTCTTCGCCTTTTGGAGCCCTGTGTTTAGCCAATGTATCAAAATGCATACTAGTATTTGCCGTCACTTGAGCCAGGACTACACAGTACTGCCTACCCCATGCCCTGCTTTCAGTCAACACAGCATTAATAGCACACTGACAGTTTGGTTGCTGCTGAGCAATGGGTGCGTGCCTGGGGCCACTCTACAGGGAAGAGCTGCTGCCTTTATAGCGTGTGGCAGGAGGTGGCCACGTGCAGCCCATGGGCCATGAGTTGGACACACTTGCTCTCACCCAAGTGTTCAGGCAGCCTATGTGAACTTGGTGAGACATTTGATATGTCTGAAAATTGTATTTTGTCATATTAGTGTATCAGTTTGGATCATTTTCTTAATCTGATTTGCTGTATGTCTGAAGTGAGAAGGGAGTAGCGCAGAGGTGGGAATTAGAGCGGGTGTGATGAGGATGGGATTTCTTGTTTCATTTCCATTAAGTACGTTGCCATGAGGTGGCAACAGGGAGGTCTAAATGAAATAAGTGATTTCAAATTAGTTCCTCTTGGCATGTTTTCCCATACACTCTAGTCCCAAAAAGTCTTCTGACTCCATTTCAGTGCTCAGGTGCATTTCTTACTCAGCTGGCCATTTCTCTGTCTTTCTTGCAGCACTGCAGGTGTAGTTGCTGTTTCATGTCTGCTGTCTGACCTGATTTTAACAATCCCTTTCCCTCACCACCATTTTACTGCTTTCCAAGCACCTTTGTGACTTTATAATCTTACTTGTTTCTCCAATTAAGTACCTGGAAAGAGCTTTTAATGTTGGTTTCAGTGAAGGACAAAGGGTTAACTAGAGAATTCTGGTCTTCAGTGTGGTAGCAGAAGACAGAAATTGCCTTCTCAGTGATGATTTTTGAAGGTAGTTTTTTAAGGAGCTAATGAATATTAATGTGTTGCAGAGACCTTTGTGCAGCTTTGTTTATCACATCATTTTCCTTCATTCACTATTTTTATAGATCATAGGAATGTATTGGCTTAAGACCTTGCAAGCTGTGGAATCTCAGCACCATGTTCACTATGTGCTTTAGGCATCTCTCTAAGGTATCATTTCTTCCCAGTTCCACTTTGGCCTCAAGTAGTTCTTACCGAAAGGTCCTGCTTAGCCTCCTCCGTTGGGGGCTGAGAATGTCGTAGGTATATCCCAAAGCAAAAACCATGCAAATCCAAACAGTTCTTAAAAAAAGGTTTGCTGTATTATGATGGTAATTAACAAAGTTTAGAGGAGCACTCTTGCTAGAAGAGCAGCTGCCATTCCACTAACCTTGGTGTAGAGATAGAAGGGGCAGTCAGTTGTTAGATTATTGGGCTACTTTGTCTTGGTTCGCTCCTAGGCCCAGCAAGTTAGGAAAAATCGTGCATATTGGATAACATCCAGGCAAGTCAGTGTATTCTGTCTCTGTTTGTTGCTTCTTTCTCCCTGAGCCAGTTGCCTCTAGAACATTTGGATCACATCCAGATCTGGAGAGTGACTGTGAGAGGGAGTCTGGTGCTCTGGAACCTGTCCAGGAATGGGGAAGGGCTCTGTGTGGTGAGCCTGATTTCTCCCTGAGCCAGTGCCTAATGCTCTGGATTGATTCCAGGCATGGGCAAGCAGCACTTGTACGGCAGCCAGAGACAGCACTGCAGCCTTGACACTCCTTCAGTGCAGACTCACAGTTGCACAGTAATGAATGCCACAGAGGTCAGCTGCCTGAACCTCCCTCCTTTCCTCCTGAGTTGCAACTCCATGGCTTGCCTGTCTGGTTTTCATATGCACTTGCTTGACCTTCTCCACTTTATGAGGGGGTGTTATCAACCAAGAGGTAGGCTTGCTGGGTTGTAATTTCATTGGTATGCTGATAATCAGAAGGGCATTGATCACACTTTGGGCTCATGGAGTAGTTGCCAGCTATACATAAACATGGATGTTACTTTATTCACAAGCACACTTCTAATGCTATTAACTGCTTTCTGTATGTGTCACTTACATTGGGACCTTTTTTTTTTTTTACCCAGAGCTCACTGACTGGTGAGGAGGGATTTACTCACACTACATCAAAGGGTTAACCTTACTAAATAAATCAGCTGCTGCTGGGCCTCAGTTGTGCTATGGGAGAAGGGAAGAAAGGAATTTATTATTTCAAGCTTTGCTTTTTCGACAGTGCAGGTTAAGAATGAGAACTGTGGCTTAGAGAAATTAAATTTTAATTTTATCTGTAGTTCCTCTTTTGAACTACACCTCTGCCAACTTACTGAACTCCTGGAGTTCATTCTCTCTGCTCAGAATTTCAGGACAGGGAGAGTGAGTATGCCGAGCGCTTGGGCATTCCCATGCTTGTCTCGAAAGACAACATGAGCATCATTTTTTCCATGAACTTTTGCTACCACAACTTTGCCACTAGAACAACAACAAAATGAAATAAATTAATATCACTTTACCTGCAGTTAGCTTAACTGTAGCTCTGCCTTTGGCTGATGAAATCCAGCTGTGTCAGGAACTTGGTTCCTGTGGCTGGACCCTGTAGTCTTGATAACAGTTTCACTATCTGAGTCATGGTCACTGAAAACTGTCTGATGGCAGCATGGCGATCTGTATGAAAATATTTGGGTCCAAATCCTAAGGGACAGTATGGTGTCTCAAAGCTGTCATTGCATTTGAACATGCTTGGCTGCTTTGCAGTTTTCAGAGTCAGGATGAGGACTGAACATGAGGTGAGCGAGCTCCTTTCCCACTGCTGGAAGTTTGAGAGTGCTGAATTGGGTGTGGGTAGCTCTGCCCTTGAGGACTCTCTAGCTGGGCTCTGTCATTTTCTGCTGGTTGTTAAACTGATGCTTGCTGTTACTTGGATTTGCTTTTATGAACTACTTACCGTTGTACTTGCATCCAATTTTAGTCCACAAACCCAGAGCTCTGGGTGCTGCTGCTGTGGTAAGCTGCTGAATATGTTCCCCAGAATGTGGGGAGAGTGTTGGCAGACCAAGGCAATGAAGCCTTCCTATATATTACTGGTTTCACTTTGTTTTTCAGGTTAGGCTGTTGAGATAAAAAGCGGTGGACATTCGTGACTGAATGGAATCTCTCCCACTGTGCAGCCATGCCCCCTCTCGACGTGCCTGCCAATGCCAGCACTTCCTTCATCAATTCTTACATCACACTCAAGACTGATGACATCACAGAATCTGACCAAGGAGTCTGAACCAGCTGTTTCCATGGACACAATCTCCATAGTGACAGTGGGAAGGGGAGGGGGAAAAAGGAAACAGGTGGGGGGAACTAAAGAGGGAGGGATAAATATATATATATATAAAGATCTATTTTTTAGTCTTGAAAGACTTTGTTTTAAATGAAAGGTGCGCTATCCCTTTTGATGCTTTTGATTAAAATTAACAAAAACCCAGATAAATTTAAAAAACAAATTTGTAGCTGAAGTAAATATTAAATCCAAAATCAAGCAAGGCTCATGAAGCCTGACATTTGGCAGGAAAGAACAGTGGTTCTGGGAGCAGTCTGGACTGGGTTTGTGTCCTTTCCTCTTGCCTTCTTTCTTTCTCACAACATCCAAGGAAGTCCAATTTTAAAGGAAAACAAAATCACAGGATAAATTGTTTGAAGGGTATGGGAGGACGGTTTGATTGGATGCAGGTGGTGGGGCATTTTTACTTTGTGTGTGTGGGATAGGGAGGTCATAGTTTTAAGAAACACTGTGTTGATAGTGGGAGCTTGATAAACATCTGAAGACCCTTAGGTCATGTGGATCACAAAGTAAGAGGAAACTGCTGTTTGCTTAGATCATGCACACAAGCGTACACATTTTACATGTGGGAACTACCTGTTAGAGAAGGAAGCAGCTGCCCTCTGCAGCACGCAACCCAGGTGATAGCCAGGAGCTGCCTTCAGCACTGGAGGCAGCGGGGAGGTTTGCTTTACCTGCCAGACTGGGGAGCTGGGAAGGAAGTCTGAATGCTGGTGGAATCAATGTATTTTCAGAGTGGTCAGAAAATCCACTTAGCCCTTTTTTGTTTTATGTTTTGCTTTTCCAGAAGAAGGAATGTCAGTGTAACAGGCTACACTATATGGTTATTTGTTGTGGGTTTCTTTGTAAATTATGTAACTGTAAACACTTGGGTTTAAGAAACATCAACTGAAAAAAAAACAAAAAAAAACACAGTTTTTTTCTTATTAAGGCCTTAAGAAAGGGGTTAGTGCATCTTTCAGGGGTCACTCTGCCATGGGAATAAAATAGCTGTTTCACAAACAGTTTTATATAAAAAAGCTTAAAAAAAAACACCAAAAAAAACTAATAAACTTCATTTTAACCTTATCTCCTTTTGTTTTGTGCGAACTTGATTTGTTTAAAAGGACAGAGACACTACTATCTGCTGCTTTTTGGTTTCTTTGCCTTCATCAGTTCTGCCTTCAGCGATGACCTTCTGAACTGGCCCAGCAAGAGGAAGACCACAAAAGCTTTTTAAAATAAAAGCTTAGAATTTGTTTGATGCTCCGAGATAACAAGCCAATGACTGGATACATTTTGTGTTTGCGTGAGATGGTATTTCACCGGTTCACTGACTTCTTTCACTCATAGGATGGTAGCATATCCTAGTGATAACAGCGTGGTGTTTACTGGGAAGTCACTATAGATAGGGATCTAACCAGCATGACTTGGATAAAAAAAAACGGGGTTGATATTGTGGGGAGGGAAGAATTATTTTAAAAAGTTATGTACTGGATGCTTGCTCAGCTACTTGCGTTTTGGAGTATTCAGCACATAAAAAATAATATCTATGATAGCTCATATTAAGATATCTATTTTAACTCTATTTTTAAAAGATCGATTTAAAGATTTGGGAGATCATTTGGCAGTTATTTATTTCTAGAAGTTGCTACTTTCGCTGATAAGAATTTGGAAAGCAAGGGCAGTCTTCTGCTTACTCCTTTCCCAGTAGCAGCTACTGACGTTAGTATGTCCTTCTACATTAAGAAATAGACCTGTTGTGATAAATGTCACTAATGTGTCCTGAACTGGTGCTGAAAATATTTAACTGCTGGTGTAGTCAGAAAAATCATTTTTAGCATAGTTAATGTGATTGAGTAAATGACTTCTTTTCAACTGAATAAAAAATGTTTTTTTTTTCCTAGTGTCTGTTCTATTCTACCTGTTTTGAAAAACAAAACCAAACAAAAAAAACATAAACGGAGTTATTTCATTGATTTATGTTGGTGAGGAATCAGCTTTGTGGTACTACAGCAGCAGCAGGAGACTGTGGTAAAACTGGTGGAATTTATGCTCTTGGCTTTTCAGGGTGGTGGTACAGCAGAGGGAGGTTTTGGGGCTGGTGGGAGCCGGGAGTCTCGGAGGGTTTTCTTATTGCTCCTCTTGGCAGTAGCTCCTTGTGCACCATGGATGGAGAGCAGCAGAAGTCATACACAGCAAAAGAATAAATGGTACCACGCTGGACTCCAATTGGGAAGTATTTTGAACCCATCTCATTAGCTTCCACGTGGGCCTTTGTCAGTACTGCTGTTAGAAGTAAGGGCCATGTTCCCCCCCAACAGAGGCCCTACAAGTCCACCATCTGCATGGCAGTTGGAGCCTTTACAGGAACCAGAGCTGCAACGATTCTCTAAAACCAAGCTGGAAGGAATCTAAAATAATGTTTAATGCCTTCTTGGGAGGACTTGGATATGATCCAGAGCAGTCATAAAATCCACTTGGAAATAAAAAATCTCTTGGATCAGAAGCTATAAAGTGCCTAAGTGGATTCTGAAAGCCGTGTACAAAATGTTTACGAGCTCTATCCTGCATAAGTGATGAGAGCCCGATGCCATGGATATGTCAGAGTTGAAAGAAAGGGAGAAAGATTTGAAAATCTTGGCTAATTTAGAATTTGTGAAGAAAAAATGACCTGCAGCAGAACTGTAAAACATGGAGATTTTATCAAGAAGAAAATCGGCAGCCTGCAAACAGCTTGGGAATTACCTACTTGGATGAGGAAATGAACTAATGGGAGTTTGGATGAAGCAGCTCGTTTTTCAAATGTTTCTCCACGTGACGTCTAAGATGAGAGAAACTAACATCAGCTTACCAGGAAATGCAGGTGATGGTTCAACAGCATTTCCAAAGTGAGTAGTTGCTGTTTAAAAATGAACATTCTGATGGCTAACTGGAGTAAACCAATGCTGCTGAACGTGGTCAAAGAAAAGGATGTGGGATTTTTGGTGGTTTTTTTTTTTTTTTTCCCCTAAAAGGATGTGCAACAGATTAAATATGCAAAGGATGACTATAAATATGAGCTGATGAGGGTTCAGCTGGAGGCCAGGAGGATAAAATTCCTGCAGGGATTGATGGTTGATCTGGGATACATACAGCACACATACTGTGATACCAGGAGCTGCTGATTGATTTATTCATTGTGGACTATTATAGCACATGACATCTACGTTTGGAAATCCAAGGCACAGACTAATGTGGAGTTTATAATGAGATTGTGCACCACAAGAGGAAGACTGCAGGTGACGGTCATCTCTGCTCAGCAGAGTACAGTGACATAGTACAATGACTGGGGATTTTATCTGGGTTTGTGATGCTCTTGAACCTTTTGAATAGGAACAGACTGGTGATGTGTAATGGAACCGAGATAAAAAAAAAAACCTCAAGGGCCAAAGAATACATGTAGTTCATGGTGTCCAGCTAACACCAAGCTCAAGAACAGCACTCTCAGTGGGACATGAGAGAGGGTGGGAAGGGGGCTGTCAAGGTAATGGGCGACTAAATGACAGCTCTGTTACTAGGACTGTTTAATGCCCTGTATGATTACAAATTGTAATCATAGAATCATTAAGTCAGAAGACGACCACAAAGATCATTTAGTCCAACCGTCGATCCGTTGCTGCCATGCCCACTAGTACATAATGTACATAACTAATGTGCGTAACTGTAGAGGCAACATATGTGAAGAAAGATCATGTGTGTAAACTGATGCTGTTAGGGGGAGAACATTCGGGGACAGTCTAGTTAATAACTTATCAGTAATTGCATATGGTATCCTGAGTGTAGTGGTTGCCCTGGGCACAGAGGAAGTACTTGCTTAGCGGGGCACAGGAATGGTTTGTCTGACCTCCATCCCAGTCCACCAGAATGGGGTGAAAAGCAAGCCTCCATCTAAAAGTATAGAAAGTTGAATGCAGATACCAGACCTTCAGAAGTGGAACAGGCCGGCTGAGTGGTTGAGGATAACAGAATCAATTATAATTGGTCTGATTTTTTTTTTTTTAAATCAATTAAAAGTTTTGTGAAAAAAGTGGGTGTACAGGTAATCCAGATTTAGTTACAGGTCTAGAAAATACCAGGGTGTGGCTAATTCTTGGTGGTTCTGCTGACCTTCCTGTGAGAAGCTGCAATCTGAGGGCTGGGTTAGAATTCTCTATATTGTGAAACAAGGTGAAATTCTTGTTGGACTGCGGTACACTTGCAATGAACATCTTGGTTTGGTTTTTAGAGCTACTACAGTGTATTGTGAACGAGATAATTCAGTCAGTTAAGCAGAAGGTAGAAGTAACTCCTGGAATGTTGCAGACCAGCAGCTCATAGGCACTTTGTGTGCCAGTTTGACTGATGCACATCACTGAAGAATCGCTTCCGTGCTGACAAGGTTCTGCTTACAGTCTAAAGATCAGTGAAACAGTTGTAGACAGTGCAGTTGTACACAAATGTTTATTTATTTCTCTGCCTGTAGATTTGTCAGATGCAAAAGTTTCACTCCGCTGTCCTACTGAAAAGTGACCAGGTGACTACTTACAGTCTTTTTGTGGGATTTCATTTCTTAAGTGGGACCCGTATGCCAGTTTGCGCTTCCACTGAAAGGGGCCTGAATTCGAGGGAAGCATTGCTTGTCTGCTCACTTCTTCCACGAGGCCATGTTCAGAGCTGAGATTGCTTCCCTTTCTTCCTTGATCTGTAGAGGTTTCTTGCAGTTCATTGCTTATCTCAGTTTCACTGCTGTGGTTTCAAGATTTTGGCCTTGTCTAGTTTCAGAAATGCTACTGCCGCTCCACAGCCATAGAGAAAATTAGTAAGAAGAAAAAAATACTCTTCAGCCCATTGCAAACCTGCTGTGATGGAAATCTTCCACTCTAGCTGGGGGATCAAGACTCAAACTGGTGACATACTCATCTGCTTGACAAAACCCATGCACACTTACTACTGTACTGTACATGAATATATCCAGTTTATCTGCCACTGCTGCATGCAGTCCATCACTGGCTTTTGGCTTGTAACTATATCTGCTAATAACCAAACCTCGAGATCGCAGGGCTTGGGGATCTGTGCTCCCTGGCTGTGAGACATATCATGACAGTGGTTCCCTGAATTTTATTGAAATGACGAGTCTGACATCTTTCAGTGGGGAGCAGCAAAAATGGCCAAGACATCTGAGAGGAAGCTGGGAACCATTATGCTAGAGAGAAGTACAGTGTTGTACAGATATGTCTGCATTGCATAGCAACTAGATTCCCCTGGGCTGAC
Organism: Gallus gallus; assembly: GCF_016699485.2. Lineage (NCBI taxonomy): Eukaryota > Metazoa > Chordata > Aves > Galliformes > Phasianidae > Gallus > Gallus gallus. The sequence continues at coordinate 49,434,652 of NC_052532.1, forward strand.
ACTAATTTATCAAAGAACTGTCACCACACTGAGTGGTTTTATTAAAAAAGGATAAGTCCTTATGTACACTTCGTAGCATTCATAGTAGGAAAACATAATTGGACTTCCACCTAAACTCCTGCACCGGGAATATATTTCTGTCCCTAGAGCGGTAACATCATTGGATGCTTACAGACAATAGGTTATTTTGAAGACGTTTTGGGGGACCCATTGGCATTACCATGAATAGTTAATATATTAAGCTGGCTCTGGGTTATATGACTGTCCTGCCATTTGTAGTCAGGAAGAAGAAACGTGGGAAAGCAGTCTTAAATCTGTTTTTCAGTGTTGTATGAGGAAACTAGCAATGGCAAGTGGAAATGGGTCTAAAAATGAGTCAAGACTGTGTGCAAGCAGAAAAGAAACTATAATTTAATGTAACCCTTCTTTGTGTAATGTCTTGGCTGTATTGGAGCCAAGGTGGCTGTATGAAATGGGTGTTAGGATCTGGCTGCTCAGCGGGTATCTTGTTTTGGCTAAAACTTCTAAGGAGAAACTGCCACATGTACAGGTGATAAATGGCACAACCATAACCAACCATTTGGAAAAGACACCAGAGGGCTGCACTCTGCAGGAAAAATAGCATGGCTGATGGAGGCATGTCCAGTAACCAGGATCAGAGGGCAAACAGAATGAACCCATTTTGCATACTCTAACCTGTTTGACAGGGCTGTATATGGTTCTCTTTCAATTGTGGAACGTTCCTGGCTTCATTGGATAGGAAGACACACTGGGAGAGGAACCAGTAACAACAGTTGTGAGACTGCACTGCAGTCTTGAAAAGGGCACTGATGGCTGCTGCCGCCACAGCCTACTGCTGCTGCTACAGAACTCACTTTTACTGAAAGCAAGAGCAGTGTGTTGCCAGAGGAGACAAAAAGACTTGAAAAAGGTGCAGCTATAGCAGATGAATAGGCATTCCTTACGACAAGTATGAAAGACTGGTTTAGAAACATCAAGTTTGTGGTTTGATGCTTCAGAGGAAGATGCATCTTTTGTGCAGAGTTGCTGCAGTCTAGATGAACAAATTATAAAGGGAAATGACTAAACATAATCCCAATCTTGAGTGATCCACAGTAGTGACTGTAGCCTGCTGGTTAATGGAAAGGCTCCTGCTTTGCAAGCGTCCATCTGCAGCACGGCCTGCTTGCCTTAGGTGGGCACTAACACTGCGGGATAGATGCCACCTGCCTGAGGGCCACAATCCCACTCACAGTGACAGGGAAGTGAGGCCCCCGTTTCCATGGCACCTGATGGTGAGAAAGAGCCATGGAGAAATAACAGGTCAGTAGAAGAAATCCTGGGAGGTTTGTTTGTGGGGCTGAGGAGGCCTGAGAGTGCTGGAGGGGCATGTGGAGGCCTGGGCTCCTGCTGGCTGCCTCTGGGGTTTGAAGGTCTGTTAGTTTTGGGAGAAGTGCTGACATAGGCACTGTGCCAACTTCATTCTGTGCTGTTTGTTTTACTACGCAACAGGCCCCAAATCAATTCTTTAATGTGAGTCAGTCATTTCTCATCCAAATGGTAGTTCCAAACAGAGGATGGATTTTGCTTTCCTTAGAAAGGCACTGCTTTCTGGGTTATCCCGGTTTGTTTGTCCCTCCTGAGAGCACAGATAGGTTATCTTGCTTTTATGAAACCAGTTGATAGCAACCCACAGTCAGTGCAGAAAAGGGAGGCTGCTTCCACATCTGCTGAGGTCAAGGTCTGTGCTGAGCTCTGCAATGAGGCACTGAGGTGGGCACAGTAAAACTGAAGGAATGTGTCCCTCTCTGGGACCACTGAATCTGTGTGCCATTCCGGTGAGAAGCGTTAGGCTTCTTGAGCCTTCATGTAAGCTTATTAAAAGGGCTGATTGTGCTGGGGGGACACCCAAAATCTGTGCAATCTCTAAATACCAATTCTGGAGAGATTTTCCCCTTAATTCTTTTCAACGTTTATTGGAGTTGCTTGGGATGTGGGAGTAGCTGATCAAAACCAAGAGCAAACAAAAACTCTTCCAAAGCTGTAGTCAAGTGCTTAATGAAGTGCCTGGGAGAGTTCTCTGTTATAGTCCTTCAGGATGCAAAGCAAAGGAGCAGTTGGGCTGGTTTGAACAGCATCTTCATCTAGCAATTTGCAACAGCCCTCTAACCTTCCTCTTTCTTCACTAAGTGCATCAAGGAAATACAGCGTCACTTTTTAAGAATACATGAATTCCTAATGTGTAAGCTCTCCATCTGTAACTATATCAGCATAGGCATTCAATAGCTGGGGAAAAATGAGTGATGTTTGTGCTCACTGACCAGCCTGCATGGATGGTAAGAGTCTATTCATATGGGTTAAAATGCAGCTCAGACCCGTAGTGAGTAGACGGGACACGTGGACAACTTGAATGCTACCATTCAAGGCTTCCCACAAGGCACTGCCTCTGCACAAGGAAACAGCCAGCAATCATGCAAGAAAAGACTCTTCCTTGCAGTCAGAAGTCTCTATCTTCAACCCACAACATCCTGAGCACCAGGCCTTGAAATAAGCTTTGAGTATCTGCACAGCACTTGTCACCTTAAAGAGGAGAGAAGCAACCACTTCTTGTATTTCCCTTTGTTTTCCTTGCTGCACTGACAGTAATTGTTCGGATTTGAGTCATATCTCTGCCTCCATGGCTCACGCTGCTGTAATTGTCAGAGGACGCGGGTATTCCTGGGGATTTGGAAAATCCCAGGAGACCATGACTCAAAAGGCATAGAAGAGTTCCCAAAAGGTGTAAGCAGACCGAGTCATTATTATCATTTCCACTGATAATGGAGTCCCTGGAGGACTGCGTTGCTGCATTTCCCAATCTTCCATTATTTTCAGGTAACCTGTTCATTGCACACCTGTGTTGCTTGCAGCTGTCTTGTCCTATTGTTCAGAATTAATTTCTGAGGCACTCAAATGATGTGTTGTGGAGCTGTAGCCCGAAGGATTTGGGATACAGGAGCTCACATTTCCCACCTCTCCCTCCCACCCTAAATTCCCTGCACCTCCGGACTCACCAGCACTCACCATCCCTGGTGACTGCTGCTGGCTACACAAGTGTGGTAATGCTTCAGCAACTTCAGTAATTGGGTTTTTGGCCTATCAGCTGTTAAGCTGTTCACAGTACTCAGTAGTACTCAGTACTCCAAGTCTGGAGTTCTGGAATTGGTTTTTTTGTTTGTTTGTTTGTTTTTCCATTCTCCATACTGAGGAAAATCTCCATTATCTCCATCACTTCACAAGATCAAGAGGTCAGTGCAGCTTGTGACTGCTGTCTCGTCCTGTCGCCATTTGATTTGGAGATACCAGCTCCAGTCTCCTTATAAAGGCACCTGTTCACCATGGCATGGCATGTCAGGGCAGTCAGACGGCACAGATTCTTGAAAATATTCAGGACTGGTTTTAATCCTGAACTGCAACACATCTTGAGAGCCCGATTGCTACCATCCAGTGCAGGCAGAGCTGTTCAAGCAGCAGTGGGAGGTTACTCTGAACCCCAAACTATGCCTTGTTCCCTCCTGCAGGCAGGAGTCCGCACAGACCATGGCCTGCATGAAGCCTTCAGAGGAAAGTTATCAAAGTGGACTGCACAGAACCACAGAATGTCTGAGGTGGGCTGGGACCTCTGGGTCCACCTGCTCCAACCCCTGCCCCCACATGGCCACCCAGAGCAGGGTGCCCACTGCCGTGTCCAGACAGTTTCTGAGCAACCCCCAGGAAGGAAACTGCTCCGAAGTCCCACTTCTTTATGAGGATGCTGTTCCTAACTGAAGCTCCCCACTTTTTCCTGCTTTCCAGCAAACCCGCTATTTGGTACTTTGGACTTTGGGATAAGCAATAAGGAGTATAAAGCAATTAAGGATGTGCCTGAGGATATCCATCTTTCCAGATATGACCCAGTGTGCCTTACCTCTAAGCAATGCAGTAGAAAGCTGCTGGAAGGAGTTAGAAAACACACAGCAGGGCTGATTCTTAATAGGTGCAAGGACTCATGTTTGTCATCTCTGGATGGAGCAGGGCTTTCAAGGTCTCCAAATTTTTGTGTTTCAAGCAAGCCAGCATCTCCTACAGTGCTGTTACTGCCCAAACATTTGTTTTATCTGCCCAGGCGCTCTGATCTGGGGCTGGAGATGCACAGATGCCGCTGCTGGAGCTGCAGAGGTGTAAGTAGCCAACTCATTCAGAATGGCATTCCAGCATGCAACTTGCTGAATGGTTCCTATTAAGTTCCGTGCATTTTCATTGTTTCTAATTTCCTTTTCACTCCACATACTCCCACAGGTATTAATCCAACTGTGAGCGCTGCTGAGCCAATGTTTCAAACCCAAACAGTTATTCATGGTTTTCCTGTTGATAAATGAATATACATTCTGATTTCCAGTGCATATTTGGATCTGTGAAGCATAAACATCATCACTGGAGGCATCAAACACAAACAACCTGCTTTACCATGGTCATAAGACACAATAATCTGTGTTTCCAATGCGCTGATAAATACTCCTAAATGTTGCTTGTGTTGAAGCCATTGTTTCGCTGACATAAGAAGTGCAGATAAAAACATGAAAAAATCACTAACGAGCCTGACACTGTGTTATTCATGAAAATAACAGAATAACAAACTCTGTACTATAATGCTGAGCACTCGGTGCTTTTGGAAATGATTACCGTGGGTAATAGACCACCAAAATTGCGTGTTTGTGTATTTTAATTTGCAGTGTGTTCATAAGCATTTTCGCAAGAGCTGGGAAAAATGCATGTTTCACTTTCACTGTTGAAGTGCTATGTTATTTAAGGTGTGCTTGCAGAATCAATAGTTCTTCAGATCATCTTCTGCTTATTTAATGGGCCATTAATGAAGGGCAGAGCCAAGGAACTCATGAACTGATGTCAGAGCAGCCCCGGGTGTGCGGCCCACAAGCACTGGGCAGAGCTTCCTTGTCAGCTCAGCCTGCTCTGCAGATACCTGCACCTTTGCAGACAACAGTCTGAGCATGCAGTCTTCTCTGTTATGTCCTTCTTCTCTTGAGTTTCTCCATCATTTGCTGTTTGTTTGTTTGCATTATTTCATTTTCACTCATGAATCTCATCGGAGTGACAGAGCAGGCAGTGCAGTGCTTTCCCAGAATATTTTCAGAGTTGGAGTAATCTTATCCCCGAAGCCCACAGGATGGTGACATGAAGGCTCAAAGATCTACAGCAATAAGTGTGGTCAGGAAGTAATTCCTCTGGCAGCTCGTCTCTCTGGTGCAGCTCTGAAAGCTTTCCTGGGAAGCAAAGCACATTCAGAATTTGTTTGGATTCATAAACACCCAGTGGGGGCCTAATTATGAGCAAGTTGAGCATCCCCAACACCTTGGAACAATAGCACTGCCCCTGAATGGTTCCCTGTACCAAAAGGAAGAGATCAGATCAGATAACTCCTGCAATAATGGGTTCTCTGCATGAACATTCATCTCTTCTAAACTCTATTCTGAGCTGTTTGCCATCCTGCCTCTTTCCTGTGCAGTCATGGTGGTATCAGTCCTCGTGATTGTACTTTGCACCTAGATTTGCGGGTGCTTTTTCATTGAGGTGCCAATGGCCCCATTAAACACATTTTACAAGAGGAGAAACTGAGATGCCAGCGTGCTGCTTTCTTGCCTCCAAGTCACAGCTCAAATTGATGCTGAAACTAAATCATGGTTCTTTCATCTCTTCAACTGCCAAACCCATAGTTAATCACCTCATTATTTTCAAAGGTGTCCCACTGATCTCACACTTTAGGAAATCAGGATGAGTTTTCCCATATGGATATAAATGCTTTGCTTACAAGAAAATTAATAACAGGATTTTAGCCAGTAACTCTGTCCAAAATTCCCCTGGATGCTCCTGTACGGCTGAGAAAATCCACATGGCTTCAGCACTAATCCAAAAATGAAAAGAAGTGCAATATGTTCACTGCTCTTGGGAATCTTAAAGAGAAGAAACCCAAACCAGCAGGTGGGACAGAGCCACAGCTGTAGGGCCTGAGATGAATCAGGGCAACTGCTGCTGTTCCTTCCCTGAGGATGGGCAGCAGAAGCAGAGCAGCACCAGGCCTTGCTTTGGTTAGAGATGAGCTGCTGGGATGGGTGCAGGGAACAGCCACGGGGAATTTAAAGAAGAGCCTGAAGAACAGATTACTGTGCAATGTGGGAAGGCTGGCAGTAAGTCATAGTAACAGTAACTATGAAAGACTTGGCTATGTCAGGTTTGCTGCCTGCTTTGTTGTGAACAAGCTGTTTGCTCAACCCATCTTAAGGCTGTACAAATACTCCCAATGTACAAAGCGCTATCTGAACTCCAAGAATGTCACAATCAAACAACTGAGACTAAAACTTCCCAAGCAGGGGTTGTGCTTTGGGCTAAATTTGTTTGGGAACATACAGCCAGAAGTTGTTAATCCATTTCTAACAGCTGAAACCGTTCTTAGGAACCCATTGTTTATCTGACCTTCCTCTAACCCATTAGAAAAATTTCTGGCAACATTTTTCTTTCTTGGTTTAATGCTTTGAAGTGTTGCACTTGAATCTTGGCAGGAGGCAGCTTTCTGTTAGGAGCACATTGCACCCGCTCCCTAAAGCTGAGCTCAGGCTTGGCCACGTTACAAGCAAGTGAAAACCCAGTCTGCATGGGCTTGATAGAGATCTCAGCTTTTCAGCTCAAATTCCCTTGAGCTGTCTGCAGGGCACAGGTGGCGGTGATCACTGCCTGCCGGAGGCTGGCAATGGCAGGGACAAGTGCGAACCTATTCTTCTCTATGCTCCTCTTGCCCCATCCAGCACATGTATGCTGCTTGTGTGAGGACTCAGTAGGCAAGAGACAGATAGGGGTGTGGAAAGAAGGGGGAAGGAGGACCCAAAGGAGTGATGGCCCTCTGGTGAGAAAGCAGAGGATGAGTTTGTTTGTTGGTTCTCCACAACCCCTGCTCTGTGAGGTGGCCAGGCAAATGGTGTTTTGATTCCCTTCTCACAGGGCTCTTACAAGGGGCTTTGTTGCTCCAGAACAGTACACTGCTGAGGTTTAGGTCCTCCTAATGGTGTTGGGAGCAAAGCAGCCCCTGGGATTTGAATGAATCATTTCTGAGAGCTGAAGGAAGTCTTCCTCTTGTGTGACCTGGCTGGCTCCAGTGTTGAAGCTCCTGACTGCTGGCAGCTGCTCAGGAGCTGGGACTTTCACCAGGGGAATAAGCATGTGATGCTGTATAAATTACGCAAGCTGCAGTTTTCATTAACAGGCCCATCACACCCTATCAAATCTGTGCCAAATCTGTGATCCAGCCAGGAGCTGGGCATGGGGCGTCAGGCTGTTAAAGGCAGAGGGAGCCCTCTGACTCTGCTGCTAGGCTTTTCTTTTTAGGACCCAGCACTTAGATGGTCATTTTGAATTACATTCCATTTTGTCCTTTGGTGATGCCTCAGGGGGATGCTCTGAGTACTAAAGATTGCCTGCTCCATACAGACACTGATGACATCTGTGGAAAAGCCCAACAAAAGCAGAGCGTGAACAGCAGGAAACAAACCACATTTTGAATCCTATAAACCCTGATCCTATGAAACAGGATTACTAATTGATCACCATCTACCCTATGAACAAAGAGAAGGTCTTTCAGAAAGGAGAAGTAGCACAAGACTGTAATTTGCAAAGATGCAGAGGTGTATATGGACAAAAAGGTGGAATAAATACTGTGCAGCCAACACTAATCTTTGCAGACCTTGCATTACATTACTTCTGGATGCCTCATTCTGCGAGATCAATAAGCTTTATATATAAAAATATTATATATATATATATAATAATGTTATTATATATAATTATTATATAATATTTATATTTATATAAATATATTATTATACAAATATTGTATAATATATATAATATATATACTATATATATAATATAATAAGTATTATGTTTCATATATATATATATATAAATTTCCACAGCAGAGGATTTGGAACTAGATGATTCTTAGGGTCCCTTTCAACCGAAGCCACTTTATTGCAGGACCTCTGTTATAGAATAGTAACCTCCACACACTTTCTCTAACTTCACATAGCTCATCTCATAACTGACAGAGCACAGAGATGCACTCAGCACTTTATTCTTCCTTTCCCTCAGAGATTTGTTGCCAGTGGTTTCTTTGTTTGGAAAATTGTTCTTTTGAAATCACCTAAGCTGTACCACTTACTCCACCCAGCCCATTGCAGGAAAGGCAGCCCTGCCCAGGCTACTAACCAAGAGTAGAGGAGCAGCCTTGTTTGTCATCTAAAGAGGGGAGAATAAATGATATTTGCCTAGAGATCTTTGGGAAAGCTGCTGTGTTTCTCAGGTTGCAGCTCTGTAGCGCAGATGTAAAGGCCAACCCCTGTGAAGAGCAGCTGGAGGCTCACTTTTTTGGTGGCTTTTCAAAGTTGTGTTCATTAAGAGTAAATCCACTTCCTGAATTCTCATCAACCATGCCTCTGGAAGCCCAGAGGTGAGTGACGGCAGTCCAACAGCTTTTATCTCTAGCCAAAATAAGTAAAAAAACAGAACCCAGATGTTCAGCTAACATTTGCAAAGGTGGGGCTGAAAATAAAGCAAAACCTGAAGAGTGACATCCTTTTATAAGGTGGATGATCTGAAAATGTCTGTTCATGTTCTTGAGACCATATTTTTCCATCTCTTCACTTGTCATCTGCATGCGTGGGTCACAAAGGTCACTGTAAGACAAGCCTCTCAATCACCTTTAAGCACCCAGGTCCCTCTTCCTCCAGCCAGTCCACTGAGTCACAGCTCTTTCTCCTAAGACCTCACTGCAGAGCTGTTCAAAATGTGGTGGGTACTTTGAAGCCAACAAATATTCAAAATTCTCTGCAAGCACACCTTTCTCCCATCATCCAGGTCATTAATATGTTAAACTTTAACAGCAATAGTGTGGATATCTAAGGGACATCATCAGTGATCAGTCAGCAGCTGAACTCTGTACTGCTGATCTCAGCTCTTTGAAATCCATAGACCGAATGGTCTTTCACCTATCATATTATCTATCATGTCAGTCTTTATGACACTGATTTAGCTACAAGGGTACTGCAGGAGATGGTATCAAAGGCTTTGCCAAAGTCACACATGTCCAACCCACAGCCAGTGGGCTACATGCAGCCCGGCACAATTCACAATGCAGCCCCCTCCCTCCCTGACACTTAAGTGTGTTGGCTCTTCCCTGCACGGTAGCCCTGGGCACATGCTCATAGCTCAGCAACAGCAAAACTGTCAGTGTGGTATAAATGCCGTGTCATTGAAAGCGGGGCACAAGGAGGGCAGTGCTGTGCAGTCCTTTGCAGTGCTGACTTAAGTGATGTCAAATAATTGCATGCACCTTGACCCAGGTGCAAGACCTTGCACTTAACTTTGTTGACCCACATGAGAGTCTCCTGGGCCCACTGCTTGAGCCTGTCTAGGTCTCTCTGGATGGCATCCTGTTCTTTGGGCATGTCAACCGCAACCGACAGTGTAGAACTGCAAGACTGGGGGGAAAAAAAAAAAAAAGTCAATTTACACCAGCAATGTCATTTTCAGTTATAAATACATTGCAACTCTAAGGATTCTATGATTCTATGACCTGCACCCTTTCAAATGTGACCCGCAATCAGATATTCAGCTCCAAACTCTGCTTGTGTCTTTTTATCAGACTTTCATAATTCCCATCTTAGTAGAGAAAAATATCCCTCACTTCACAATCACACCATATTCATGTCATCACTTTTTGGTAGTAAACACAGACTGAAAAATTACTGTTGAGGATGAAGTGCAGGAAGAGCAAAATTTCATCAAAAATCTCTGATGAATACCTTCAGACCTCACTAAGAATTGCAACCACTGCCATTGAACCAGATAGGTGTGTTTGTTTCACAAAAACAAGGTCAAATATCCCACTAGTTTTATGGCTTTGTTCCTCTCCCGTTTTTTTTTTCTTTTTTCTTTTTGACTGTTTCTAAAAAATATCATAAATTAAAATGTTTTGTTGCTTTTATACTAATGATATTCTGTGTATTACATGGGCTGCTCTGAAAACAATGCCTCCTGTTTCATTATGTTGGCCCACAACGTCAGAGGCAGATGCCGGTGGCATGGCAATAGGGACAGTACCTTCCCACCAGTGTTCCATTACGTTTTCTTGCTGTGTGAAAGACAGCAGCAGAGGGGCATTCTGACAAAATGGCATCTAACACGGAAGTGTGTATGAAGCAAAAGTGTGTCACCGAATTCCTCCGTGTGGAAAAAATTGCCCCCATTGACATTCATTGATGCTTGCTGAATGTTTATGGAGACCAAACATTGAATGTGAGCACAGTGAGGCAGTGGGTGGTGTGTTTCAGCAGTGGTGACAGTGGGTCATCTTCACTGGTACAGGTTGTTATGAGCACGACATGCAGGCTCTTGTTCACTGCTGGTGAAAATACATAGCTAATGGTGGTGACTATGTTGAAAAATGGTGTTTTGTACCAGAGAATTTGCTCTACCAGATAGTGTTATTGCGCTCTTTGTATCTGTTGTTGTTTCCTTGGAGATAAATAGGAGGCATTTCTTTTGGAGCTACCTACATATATGCAGCCCAAGACAATTTCTATTCACTAAATGCAGGCCAGGCAAGCCGAAAGGTTGGACATCCATGGCCAAAGTCAAGGTGCTTAATAACATCCACCTCTCTTGTGCTTTGAGGAGGCTGTCCTCGAAGAACAAGCAACTCTCCAGGGCCCTTCTGCACTCGAGTTCCCTTTGGGATCACACCAGCCGGATCCCTAAATAAGGAGAATTCTGCTCTCCTGAAGGCAAGGGCTCTAATGATATTTGATCTGGCAACTTCTTGCAGGATTTTAAATTCCACAGGGTCATGACTGCTGCAGGTAAATGTACTCGACTGTCATATCCTGCACCAGTTCTTCCTTGTTTGTAAACAACAAACCCAGCAGAACATCTCCCCCAGTTGGCTCATCAGTCACTTGTGACAAGAAATTGTCTTCAGCACATTCCAGCACACATCTGGCGTGTGCCAGACCATACAGTCCTTCATGCTGAAGCACACCTGTAAGTCCTCAGCCCTACGCTGATGTGAAATGGCACCACTGACCTTCTGTCCTTGACCAGATCCTGGCCCAAAGTAAAGCTCTCTGCATCCTCTGCATGAAGCACTACCTCTGCTCACCCTGTCCAGCCTGTTCTTCCTGAAGGACCGCTGTCCATCTGCAGCAACTCTCATTCACATGAGTTATTCCGCCACGACTCTAATCCAAAATAAATTATAACTGTGCCGTTGTGTAATTCCTCATGTTTGGTTCCACAGCTGTCTATGTTCCCAGGTGCCTGAGATAATGCTGAGTTACAATGCTTTCACAAGGGACGTGCTGGAGTTTCCCTGGTCATGCTGTACAGACTCTGTATAGGATACTCTTTGAGGAACAGGCACTTTGAGGCCCTGACTGCATACCAGTGACCACTGCAGAGTCTTTGCAGGTATATCACTTTGTGAGCTCTCCAACACTGTTGAAGGAATTGCTCCATCAGGAGCCTTTCTCTGATCATGTTGAGACCGCGAATCAAAGAGTGATGGGTTTCTTGCTTCTTTTTAGCCAGAGATAACTGCCATAATAGATAGCTTTATTGATCTCTAATAGCAGTGATGCCAAGAGCACAGCGCTGTGCTGTGTTAGGAAATACACAGGCTATCTCCATAATTGTGTTTTGATTACTGCTGTCCCAAAGGCTGGAAATGCAAGGCTGCTTGTAAGCATGTGCTTTCTCCCCAGTAATTGAGATGTGTTCTACAAAAATCAAGGTCATTGCACCGACTGACATAAAGGGTTGAACAAAGATTGCTATTCCCAGAGCTGTAAGTGATTTTTAAAGTCTCAGGCCACTGTATTAAGGTTACTTCTGTGAAGTAAGTGCTTTCTATAAGGAAAGGTGTGACCTAACCAAAGCTTTCAGAAGTTCCAGTGGAATAAATTCTCAGCCCTGCAGAAATCTGAACAGCCCATGTTTAGGTTGTGCATTTCCCCTGACTTGTCTGTATGAACAGTAAGACAACAGACTTAAAATCTTTCAAAACCTCCCATGTGTATGCAGCAGGACTGGACTGCTTTGTGCACTGCAATCCCACCTTGGCTGTGGAACAGGGCAGGCAAGCACCTGGCCATCATCCAGTCCTACCCAAAGACAGCACAGCTGCCTCTGTTGCCATGGTGGCAGGGACAAGGAGGTCTCAGATCCGAATTTGGCAAAGAGGTGGAGGAGGAAAAGGATTGGCCCTCATCACCACTCCCCCAACGCTGAGCTGAAAGGAGGAGGAGCTCTGGATCCATGCCAAATTCCATGTTTAAAAGTCAGCAACAACAGGGAGAGGGGAGCAGGAGGCAGAAAAAGAAGACGTGAGGAAGAGGAGGAAGCAAGAGAAAGAGGGCAGCTGCCCGGGGAGGGGAGCAGGAGAAAGGAGGCAGAAGCGAAGGACAGAAACAGTGCTGAGTCAAAACAGGAAGACCAAGGAGTAGACAAACTACAAAATGACACTGCTCCTGTGGCTGTCATCTTGGAGCAACATCTCTGTACTGGGAGTTTTTCTTACTGTCTTTACCATACTTGTTGATTTCATGAAGCGCAGAAAGAAGTGGAGCCGTTACCCCCCAGGCCCAATGCCACTGCCGTTTGTTGGGACCATGCCATACGTTAATTACTACAACCCGCATCTCTCCTTCGAGAAGGTGAGTAGTGGACCCTGCCAACACGTATAGCAGTCTGAGGGCTGGGGAAGTGTTACAGGAATGGCAGACTGCTCTGTGAGTTATCCAGCATGCCTACAGCCATGTTGCAGTTTCTGTTAAAGACAGCTTGCAGGATTTGCCCCAGCAGTGGTGCCCAAAATGCCTGTAGCAATCCTATTCAAAGTCAGGCATTATCTCTTTTCAAAGGAAAAGCACAGCACAGCTTGCAGCAGATCAGCCATGGGCTTTTCCTTGAGTGTGCAAAATCTAAAGGCCCCTTCTCTAAGACAAAACTTTTTAGCTGTCTGTCCAAAACCTGCCAAATGGAAAAACTAAATATAGCATTTGCACTGTTAACCTGCATAGTGTCCAAAAGATTACCATTTTCAAATCCTATCAAATCAGGGCCATTCTCACTGCACTGATTGCTGGTTACTTGACCACTAATTGATTTTAATGATGTATTTCTAGTGTCACTGAAGTACTAATCCCCTTTCAAATCCCATAGCAAAAAAAAAAAAAAAAAAAAAAAAAGGATGAAGAGGGGAAAGGGGCAGATGGATGGGAAGAGGGAGATAGGAAGAAATGGGGGAAGGGGGAGAGAGAGAGAAAAAAGGAGAGAAGGGAGTAAAGGGGGAAGGAAAGGAGGGAAGAGGGAAAGAGGGGAAGAGAGGGGAAGAAATGCAAGGAGAAAAGCAAGGCACAGCAAGGAAAGAAAAAGACAGTGAAAAACACATAGGGAGAGAGAGGGAAAGAACAAAATGAAGAAAGGAAGGAAAGAATACAAAGACAAAAGACAACAAAGACAAAGAACATACAGCTGATAAACTCATCTATGCAATCACCGTTTTGTCAGTAACATGTCTTTTACAGATCATCAGAGAGGTAGGATGTATGCCAGTTAGCAGTCTTCCTAGGAGAGTACGTTCCCCCTGGGGAGAAAGCTGACCTGGAACTCCAGTGTGGAGCTACCTTTTCCAAGCATGCTTCTGGAAATTGGGCTTTGGGTAGAAAAAGAAATTACATACCACTTTATTATCAGTATTTCTGTCTAGCAGAAATTAAAACTACCTCAAAAATTGCTTAGGTTTTCAAATGAAATTACAAGTATCGGGAAACAATGTGTTCCAGAGTGTGCAGTCTTTGAAAATCTCTATACTGGTTCTTGACCTAGTGTTGTCAGACAAAATCCAAAATAGCCACACAATGCTCTGGACAAGTTTCATCAGAATAGTTGTATATTAAATCTTGCCAGCTGCAGTGCATTGCTTCCTGCTTCACATAGGGGATGACACTGCTCCGAGCTGTTGCACTGCAGAGACAATCAATGGTCAAAGGTCAGCTGGAAGTTCTAATAAAACAGTACAAACCACTGAACAGTCAGGTCCTAAGGAAAGATACAGGGATATGTTTTTGACATTACGTTCCTGTACTATTGCGTGTTTTCAGGGCCATGTTTTTTTGTTTGTTTGTTTGTTTTTATCTGGGTAGTTTCGCAAGAAGTTTGGAAACATTTTCAGTCTCCAGAACTGCTGGACCAATGTGGTAGTGCTGAATGGGTACAAAACTGTGAAGGAAGCCCTGGTCAACAAATCAGAGGACTTTGCTGACCGGCCATACATGCCAGTATATGAACATCTGGGCTATGGACATAAATCTGAAGGCAAGTCCTTCGCAAAGGTACATTTCCTGCAGACACTAGCTCAAGGAGGACTGGGTAGATAATGAGTAGACGGAAGATTTTCGTGATGTAAAGCCAGCTTCTCATGTCCCTGTAGCCAATATCCTTGTACATCTGCCACTCTTCTGTGGTCACAGAATCAGGTGATCTACCAGCTCCAGTAAGTAGCTGTAGTACAGCTCCAGGCACTAGCACACACCTCTTCAGCAGTGTGAGAACACAATCAGTGGTACAACTTGCTTGCCAGGGTGAGAGCTGGTAGTTCTCTCTGCCCAGTGCCCATTGCCACCCAATGAGCATGTCCTTGTCATTACAAAAAGATGGCAACTTTCTTCCAAGAAAACAAAGCATCCCTCCCCATCAGATCCTCTGCACAAGCTGCTGCCCAGTTTGTACAAGCTCAGGACACAGTGCTGAATAATCTGGAGGAATGTTTCCTTCCTATGCTCTCCTTCAGTCCCCCCTTTTCCACCTTTGCTAGGTGCTTACCTGCATTAGAAGGCGCAGTACTAAGTTCTTAGAATGGCTGTTAGGAACAAGCCATACACAGTCTTACCCTTTTCTGTCTCTTTCCATGAATGTGAACCTCCAAACTCACATTAATTCTTTTCTAGCAAACCCTACTTGGTGTACACCTCAGAGCTCCTGATGTTTCTTGATCACTCTTATTTCCAGGGCTTGTTTTGGCAAGATATGGACATCTCTGGAAAGAGCTAAGGAAATTCACGCTCACTACCCTGAGGAATTTTGGGATGGGAAAGAAGTCCTTGGAAGAGCGAGTGACTGAGGAAGCAGGATTTTTGTGCTCTGCAATCAGTTCTGAAGGAGGTTTGTCACATGCAGCAGGATGGAGGAAATGTTTTGATAAAAAACCCAAACAATCAAACAGAAAAAGGCAACAGAGTGATACAGCTTCTCCTGTTTGCATGCTGTGTTTCAAGTCCATCAAAATAATGGTTACTGAACCTGTTCTGCTGTAAAGCCACTTCCACCTTATACACTGGGGCTACTGTAAGGCTAAACAATTTGAAACAGGAAATATATAGAAATAAGCAGAGGTAAAATATAATTATTTCCAGGACTGGGTAACTATTAGCTGTATGAAGTTAGTTGTAACAGGGTGGAACATGGTGGATCCACTTGTTGTCTCCCTCTACTCTGCCCTCGTGTGGCCCCATCTGGAATACTGCATACAGGGCTGGGGCTCCCAGCACAAGACAGAGATGTTGGAGCAGATCCAGAAGAGGCCATGAGGATGTTCACAGGGCTGGAGCACCGCTCCTACAAAGACAGGCTGAGGGAGCTGGGCTTGTTCAGCCCACAGAGGAGAAGGCTTCAGGAATACCTCATTGCAGCATACCAGTATTTGAGGGGAACTTACAATCAGGAAGGAGATTGATTTTTAACATGATTTGATGGCGAAACGACATGGGGAACAGTTTTAAAATGAAAGAGGGGAGAGGAGGAAATTCTTTACTCAGAGAGTAGTGAGGCACTGAAACAGGCTGCCCGGAGAAGCTGTGTCTCTGGAGGCACTCAAGGCCAAAGTGGATGGGGCCCTGGGCAGCCCAAGTGGTGGGTGGCAGCCCTCGTAACAGCTGGAGTTGGGACTCAGTGGGCTTTGAGGTAATTTCCTACCCAAACCATTCTATGATTCCATGAAATCACTATCATCATATATGGCAAAATGAATCTGACAGCTTTCACACCGCATCAACTATCATTAGACACAAGAAGAAGTGCTGTCATGTGACAAAACAACCCTGTAAGTCAGATTTTCTTGGGGACTTTTCTTCTTTAAACAATGACCAGTTGAACCATAGTAGGAGATGAGAAGATGTTCTATTCCTACTATGAAGTATTTCTAATTTCAGCACTTTGGGGGCTTTTTCTCTTGAAAGCAACAAAGAGGTATGTGCATATTCTTGTTGCTGGAAGCTGCAGCACCACAACGCGATGTTGCTTAGCCTCTTTTCTTGATATCCATTTCCATTTTTAGGTCATCCTTTTGATCCACGTTTTCTTGTAAATAATGCAGTCTGCAATGTGATCTGCACCATTACCTATGGAGAGCGTTTCGACTATGGAGACAAGACATTCAAGAAGCTGTTAACTTTGTTTGAAAACTCTCTAAATGAAGAAGCTGGATTCCTGCCTCAGGTAATACAGAAGCATATTCTGTTCTGTGAGACACTGCCCTCTTCACTTGAGAGCACTGTGTTTCCATTATTTTAATTTTTGCATCACATAATACTTTGTCTCTTTCTGTATGGTTCTTGCCTACCAGCTTCTTAATGTGGCACCTGTTTTGTTGCGCATCCCTGGACTGCCACAGAAGATCTTTCCGTGCCAAAAGGCATACGTAGACTTCACACAAATGCTCATAGATAAGCACAAGGAGACCTGGAACCCTGCTTACATCCGAGACTTCACTGATGCATTTTTAAAGGAAATGGCAAAGGTAGGGAGAGAACAGCAGAACCTCAGAGTCCTGGGGCAGTTCCTCTACTTCTTTAAACTTGTTGATAGAAGCTGGCTTCGCTTATAAAGTTCTATAAAGACTGTTATGAATTTCCTACCTCTTCATTCCATGTCATACTTTAGAAATGAGGTGTTCAGATCTTCATGCTGTGCCCTCCTTGATTATCCTCAGAGATCATATAATCCACTGTTCCCATCCCCATCTTCCACCCTTTTTCCTCTCAGTGTCTGGCAGCTCTCTTTTCAGCCTACATCACTTTGCAGGCCTTTAAGGGGTGGATCTGAGCCTGACCACATCCCCTCTTGTCACATCTCTCTGCTGCTTACCTAAGGTCCCCTAAAAAGCCAGACTGAAAAATCCCTCTGCTGGTGCTAACTTTGGTCAGGCCAGTCCCTCTGCTTCCTTGCCAGAGATTTTTTGTTTGAATCAAAGCTGAGTCAGAGGTACCTCATTAACTGCTATCCATAGTAAGACAGCATCAAAATATGCAGAATAAGTTAGCAGACACTAGTCCCTAGGAAAGAAAAGTATAAAAGGGATTAGAAAAGACAAGCAGATGAACTCATACAGAGAGCTTGTCAGATCTCATATGCTAGCTCAAATCTGAGCTCAAATAGCATTTGGATGAGAGACCAGTTTTGCGGAGATTGGTGTCGCAGATGTAATAGGTAGCAATGATACCCTGAGACCTTTTTTTTTTTCCCCCCCCACAATTGCAACAAAATACCAGGGCAAAACAGTGAGAATCTGTAATGCATAGATAGATAGCCCCCTCAAAATACTGCTGATTTGAATTTGCCACATCAGTGCGGCCTCCTCGCTGCTGTGTGGGTTTTCAGATCTGTTCAGTCTGTGTAGCAGAGTTGCACCTCCTCTGGGGGAGGATGTCACAGTATGTGGCAGTGGCCTGCTGAGTTGAGAGCATAAGGCATTCACTATGAAAGCAGGTGTAACTTTCACCTTTCACACTGGCATACAGGAGTATAGTGGTAACGGCATGATTTAAGCACATCAGTCATACACAGACCACAGCTTGTGTTGTACTCTACTCTGCCAATGAACTTCCTGGTCGGCAAAAATGGATCTACTGCTTCTCAGTATTTCTCTGAAAGAAAGTCTTCTCACTCAAGAAAGCGTCTTTGCTCCTGTCACACACTTGTTTGCTCTCCGCAGGGTAAGGAGGCTGAAGAGAATGGTTTCAATAAAAGCAACCTTACTCTGGTGACCGCAGACTTACTTGTAGCTGGTTCTGAGACCACCGCCACCACCCTCCGATGGGCGTTCCTGTTCATGCTTTTGTACCCAGAAATACAAAGTAAGTGAGAGGACAAGTACAGGTGTGGTATGCTCCTCTGAACACTCATTTCATGGCAAGGACACTGCACATCTCTCCGTATTTTGGGCTTTCTGCAATAAGAAACAGCTTTGGGAATTGTTGGTCTGGGAGAAACCAGGTGAAACGCTTCCCCAAACACAGCTGTTCTGGCACAGCTTAGTAAGAGCTGTGGGGAATCTGATGAAAAGACTGGAGTTGGAAGGCCATGTTCAGGTTCCCACGCAATGAAGGCTGCTGGGGGACTTTCAGTGGCCATGGTGCCCTCCTTCCTGTATTTGGAACACACCCTAAACTGTTTTAATTCTCAAATGCTACATGCACAAGTACACTTTCAGTCACATTGAGGAGGGGTAAGGCAGCATGTCAAATGAATTTTATTAAAGGCGCTGTGCACAGCCAAAATTATAGAGATCCTTCTGAGCAACTGAAAAAGTGTATTCCCATAGTTTCTGCCCCTTTCTATAATTGCTTGTCTTGCTCTTGCCCAGTGCCTGCTGAGCTCATGCTGACAGCTTTCCCATACCTTGTATCAGCCCCTTCTGATTATCTACGGAAGCTCTAATTCCTAAGCTGTGCTGCTTCTAGGTAAAGTCCACAAAGAGATTGATAAGGTGATTGGAAGAAACCGACCGCCCACCATGGCAGACCAAGTGAACATGCCCTACACCAATGCCGTCATCCATGAAGTACAACGCTTTGGGGACGTTGTTCCTATGGGACTACCTCACATGACATACCGGGACACTGAGCTTCAAGGTTTCTTCATTCCCAAAGTGAGTGTGCCAGGACAGCCAATGCAGCAACATTGCTCCAGGAAGAGTCCAGGCCTGGTGTGACCCCACACAACTCTGCAGCTTTGTCCCTCCTGCCTCAAAGCACAGTCGTGGTGAACACTGAAGCAGGAATTTTGAAATACTAAGATTACACAGATGGTCCCACTTGCACTCTGGTATACACTGCTTATGCCGGAATCAACTGCAGAGGCATCTCAGGAGCTCTCTCCCCTGGCAGTGCTGGCTGTAATGCAGGCCTGAGATGTTTTTTAAGTCATGCAATGATTCCCTGAAGTTTAAAATATAAGCTTTGAGGTTTTCCATATCCCATGCAAAGGTTGGGCTTTGAAGTCTGTTAGCTTTTTCTTTCCAGCTATAAAATAAGTCCAGGGGGATCTAAGAAGCAGAGGCTGTTTGCACTCTGTAACCATGAAATTGGCATTTGCATGGAGCAGCCTTTGTAAGAATACAAAATTACCAACGCTGTGTGAGCATAGGCAGGCAGCATGTGTTACTGGAAAAGTGCGACTGCTTCACCTCTGTTTTCAGTAAGATCAAGAAGAGCTTGGTGCCTTATTCTGAAGCACCTAATAATGACTGCATTAGGTGGGAGAGACTGACTGAAGAGGGACCAGCACTTATCTGTCATGCTAAGATAATTCTGTGGTTCTCACATAAGTTGTTTCCTCTTGTGAATGAGTGCAGGGGACGACAATCATCACCAACTTGACTTCAGTACTTAAGGATGAGACGGCCTGGAAGAAGCCAAATGAATTTTACCCTGAACACTTTCTGAATGAGAATGGGCAATTTGTGAGACCAGAGGCCTTCTTGCCCTTCTCTGCAGGTAAATCTAAGGGGAGGACCTAGCTGTAAGTCTGGTGCACAGCAAGAGTGGTGGTCTGCCTTCTGGGAAGTAGAAGTCCAAGGGTTGTCCTTTTCCTCATCTTTGCATTTGAGCAGGGAGTAAGACCTGCAGGGGACCCTTTCAACCTTAATTATTCTGTGACTGTGCCTGAGAGACGTGATGCACCATCTAACTAATTCACTGTGAGTCTCAGCCTTTTTGACATGGTTAACAAAGCAGTCTCACTTTCTTCCTTCTCTCCATCCAGAGCAAGGAGGCTTCTGATTGTGTTTTGCTCCATCCTTTGTCTACACACAAAGGGTGTTCATCTCACAGTGATTTCAGCATGGTTATGTGTCCTCTCTCATGAACATTCCTTCTTGCAGGTCGACGTGCCTGCCTGGGGGAACAGCTGACCAGGATGGAGCTTTTCATCTTCTTCACCACTCTCATGCAGAAGTTCACCTTTGTGTTCCCTGAAGATCAGCCCAGGCCACGAGAGGACAGTCACTTTGCTTTTACAAACAGTCCACACCCATACCAGTTGCGAGCTGTTCCAAGATAAGTGTGCTCAGCTTCACTCAGAAACCACCAACAGTCAGAAATGTTGCAGAGCTATGCAGATCATGCCAGGTTCTAGACATCCCAAGTCTGTGCAGATGTCCCCAGCTGTTTAAAGTAAGGATGTGGCTCAGTATCCTTAGCTTAGCTTAATTTCAGTTTTAGTCCTGAGTTCCTGCGTATTGAAACACAAAGAGTATCCATGGTAAGAGATAACGTACTGATTCTAAGAGCAAAAAACCTTGGAAAAAACTGTAAAGTGCTGCTGGGCACCTCCCTTCCCTGCTGGCCACTCTCTGCCCCTGGTGCTCTGCCTCTGCCTGCCCTCCAGGTGCCCAGGAGGGCTCTGGCTTGATTCCTGCAAAAACAAGGCTCAGAATGTCAAGTGATTTGGCATGTGCTGGTGGTGGGCAGGGTGAGAGCTTAAGCACTTACAAAGTCACATTTCCTGCCGGGACTACGCATGGCTTCAGAGTAGTGCTCCTGACCATGCAATAAACACAGACTCCATGCATTACTTCATGTTTACTGCTTACTGCAGTTTATTGCATACATACTGCATTGCCTTCATTTACTAAAGAAAGTAAAATGCCTGCCTACTAGGACTCCGGCAGGAGCAACTACCAAGGAGTACCCAAATAATCAATATGACGTTTCAGCTCCAGAAGCAGGTAGTTTCTGAAATACATAAATTCCCACAAATGTATTTCAAGAGGAATTCTGGAGCTTCCATTACTATCCCCTATCCAGTTAGCTTGCCAAAATGGCTTTTTTCAGCATTACCCAAGATCAGGGAAAGTTTGAAACTCATACAGTTACACCACTCGAATGAGGGAGCTGCAGGTGTCACGAGTGGCTTTCTTTTTCTTCCTGCAACGTTGCTGACCAGTGGTTTTGCAAGGTGTTAATGCTGTTGTTCATGCTGGTAGAAAATATAGCACGAATGCATAATCGCAACAAAGAAGCCTCTGAAACAGTGCTTGCATGCATACATTTCTTTCTCATACTAATTTTGGGACCTACGAAAGCTACATTATGTATATGACTACCTATACTACTGTTAAGATTTCAGCTTCAGTGGAACTGCACACTGATGTTTTTCAGCTGCAAAATAAAAGCGATCTGGAAGGGCTGTCCCGCCATCCCTGCTCTGTGGTTGTCTGACCGTCCTGCTGTACACCCACCTTGCATACTCACGTGCCATTCCTCTCCTCGCAGCTCCTTTCAGTGTTACCTGTCAGGTCCCTTCAGTAGCACTGACCTGAAGGTGGACGTTTCTACAAAGCAGCCAGCACACAGCCATGCTTTTTAAGAGCGTTCAGTGACCTAAACCGAAGGAGCCCAGCAGCCACGTGTTTGCATTCGGGTATATTGAGTGGAGGTGCTCTCCTGAGCATGCACGAACACGGTGACAGAGCAGAACTCCGTCGGCCGGGTGACCACCGGCTGGCGGCGTTTCTGAAGCGGAAGGGAACAAGTGGGTCAGTCGAATGACAGAATCGCTCAACAGCCGAGTTTACAGTGTCCCCACACGTCGAGGCACTGAGTCCAACCCCTGGCTCCATCCGGCACGAAAGCCGATCAGATGGCGCTGCTGAGCACTGCCCAAGCCCGGGCAGGAGGAACGAGCCGTGACGCCGCCGCGCACCTCTGAAGGCCGCACCTCGGCCTACGAGAGCCGTCCCGCTCTGCCCCTGTCCCCGGCCCGCCGGTCCCCAGCCGCCGCTCACGCCCGCTGGGCCCAACCGCCAGGAGGAGCTGACGGGCGCCGTCCGGCGAAACTAGGCCCCGCCCCTCCCCCCTCCCCCTTTCTCCTCGCGCACTGATTGGTCTCCTCTCTGCCAGTCAGGCCGGGCACGCTGGAGTGGCAGCGCGGCAGGCCAATAGGAAGGCGAGCGCGTTGCCAGGGCGGCGGAGGCGGGCTTGCCGCGAGCCGCGGGGCGGGCCGGGGCGGCCGCGGCAAGATGGCGGTGGCGGGCAGGGGCGCTGCGGCCGTGAAGCCCATTTTCAGCCGCGACCTGGCCGAGGCCAAGCGGCGCGTGAGGGAGCTGTACCGCGCCTGGTACCGCGAGGTGCCCAACGCGGGTGAGGGCTCGGCGCCGGCCGCGTGTGCGCAGGAAGGGCCGCGAGCTCAAGGTCGTAACGGCCGCCCCGCAGCCCTTGGGGGCTGAGGAGCGATCCGGGCGCGGGGCCGCCGCCGCTCTCCGGTGTGGCAGAGCGCCGCCGGGCTCATCCGTCTGCTGGCGTCGGGGCGTCCCCTGAGGGGCCCCCTGCGCCGCGGAGAGCTGCGGCTGTCAGTGGGAACCAGAAGCGATGCGGACGGTCTCAGGCTGTGTTGTGCTCTGTTTCCGCAGTGCACCTGTACCAGCTGGACATCACGGCGAAGCAGGGCCGGGACAAAGTGCGGGAGATGTTCTTGAAGAACGCCCATGTGACGGACCCGCGGGTGATCGACATGCTGGTTATTAAGGTACAGTGGAGTTATCCCTGCCTGCGGGGGAGGCGGGCTTTGGGTTTTGTTTGGCACTTCCCCTGGCTCAGTAACAGGTCCACTGTGTCCTAGGCATGCAGCCTGTCTGGTTCAAAAGGTTGACCGTGCACCAAGTGTAAGGCTCTGAAAGAGGCCTCCGTGGCAATAAGAGGTCTTTGCTGTTGTAATGCATGGAAAACCTTTCAGCTAAGAATCGCTGTGCCCATCTGTCGGATTTCCTGCATTTTCAGACAGCTACCCTGTCTTGAAATGATTAATAATAAAGCATGCAAACACAGTCCTGGATGATACGGTGGGTGAAACTTAAAGACACTCAAAAGATCACACAATATTCAGGGCTGTAGGGACCTCTGGAGATCATCAAGCCCATGCCCCTGCTAGAGCAGGCTCCTACAGTAGGTCACACAGGAAAGCATAGAGGCACATCTTGAATACCTCTGGAGAATCTCTACAACCTCTCTGGGCAGCTTGTTCTAATACTGTGTCATTGTCACAGTGAAGTTCTTCCTCGTGTCCGTATGGAGCTTCCTGTGTTCCAGTTTGTGCCTGTTGCCCTTGTCCTGTCATGGCATAGCACCAAAAACAGCTGGGCATCATCCTCACTAGGAGAACATAATTGTGGATGCAGCTATTTAAAGGGTTTTCCTAAGTGCATTTCACTACATTATGTAGTGCTGTATATATATATATATTAGAATTGAGCTACACCTGAGAATCAGCCTAAAATTCTTTTGTCTCTGCACAGGGGAAAATGGATCTCCAAGAAACCATAAATGTTTGGAAGCAGAGGACTCACGTCATGAGGTATTTTCATGAGACGGAAACCCCACGACCTAAAGACTTTCTGTCCAAATTCTATGAAGGCCACGATCCGTGAAACAGATTCTGTGTCCTCCTGTCTTGTATTACAAATAAAGTTCTACATAATACAAAAAAAAAAAACCTGTACAGACAGATTGCATAGCAGCCTAGGAGCCTATTGAATAAATCTGAATCTGGTATGTATGCAAGCAGTTATGATATCTATGGAAAGCTGATTCCTGGTATCAAGGAATGTGTATTTCCAGTGAGTGGATTTTGTCCTGGAGTATCTGAATAACCACAGCAGCCCAGTTGTGGACCTCAGCCTGCAGCCCTCTGTGGAGGCGGCAGCTCCTTAGAAGAGAGCAGACAAGAGGAGGCCTTCAGAGAGCCATTGTAGCTGTTAAAGTATTGTGCTTGAGACCTGCGCATATTCATGCTGTGCCTTTGGTGACCTTGTGTATGACACTGGTCTCTGTTTACTTCCTAGCAGAGAATGTCTTGAAATCCAATAGGCCAGTAAAGCCCTCTGTACCCTAACAAGATCAGTAGACTCCATTTCCCCACTGTAAAATTTAGTTACGTGGGGCAGAAGAAGTAGAGCCAGGAAGGGGCAGGAGAGACAGCAGGAAAATGGAGCAACGAGGAGTTTGGCAGTATAGAAGACAGGCACGATTGGCTCCCAAGATCACATGAACTGAGTCTGGGGGAAGAGAGGACAGCTCAGATACTGAATGACTCAAGGCCCTGCCGGCTGCCTTCAGCCACAGCTGTTGGGGTTACTCAGATTGCAGGCCCCTCCCTTTTGTCACTGTCTGAGATAGCAAGTTAAACAGCAAATAAAAAAGAACACGGCCAAATTACAAGTGCTGAGTTTAAAAAATGAAATCACTTGACTTTGAACTTTCAAGGTGTTTGAAAAAACAGCTGGTATGCAACTTGTATCTTCAGTCACATCAGACTAGCAACAGAGAAGCCTTTAAGTCTTGTGTGATGATTTAATTGCAGTAGCAAACGCTTAAGAAAAGGGGGGTTGAGCTTTACAGACAGTTAAGAAAACAAACATATTAGGACTAAGACGGAAGTAATGAACTATCTTGACATTACAGGGAACTTGGAGCCAGAGAGCATTCCTTTTCACCTTCCATATATTAAATGCTATAAAACACATTAGCTTAGTTTGCTGCTCATGTTCTTAACCTTTTACGTTACCAAACCTACTCAAAACTGTAACTGCACTGATAATGCTGTACCGAATTCAACAATGCAGTTTATCAGACATACCTGCATAGTGCTATGTTGCACGTTGTCTCAACAGCAGTGCTTTTGACAGTATGCACTCTGATCTTTTAACAAGGCTGTGCTTTGGGGCTCCTGCTTTCCTTAGGATTTCTGTTATAAACCATAAACTAGTGCTGAATTACAGAAAGGACTCCAAAGAGGGAATAAATATGAAGAGACACTCCTCACTGGGACAGACTTGTGGAGGTAGAAAGGTTAAGATGGAAGTTCTAGGTCATAGCCAATAATCTATAAAAACACACAAAAAACCCCTCATATGTCTTGTTCTTTAATTAAGTGTTTCCCATACCGCTAATATAAGGAATCCCACGCAGATCTTTATGAGGTTGGAGTGTGTATGTGCAAGGATGCAGAGCTTATGAAGCACTTATTTCAACCCTGATCTATGGATTTTTCTTATACATACAAGTGCAGGACATTCACTGGCAAAGGGGATGTAATGCCCACCCGTCCCCTTGAGGAAGGACAAAACATAGATGGCAGATGCTGGCACTATGTCTGTCCATGGTTTCCTCCCTTCTGTTCTTCCAATTACAGTTCTGCAAACAGAGTAAAAAGACATTACTCTTCAGATATATGCCGTACCAATCTGCAGCCATACTCTTCCCACAGACAAGGTGGCAGTTTGCAAAGAACAAGTTTCTAAGGAGCCACTGAGATCTCTGCAAACTTGTTTTTAGCTGCACACACAACCACAAAACAACACTGCTGGATATAAAGAAAGAACACCCAAACTAAAATCTTACACAAACGGACAAACCAGATGGAATCACATCAAATGAAGGAAAGTGTGTACACCCGGCCTTCTCGCCTACAGAAGAACCAAAATGCTCATAGCCAGAGGCAGCACAGCTGCACATGTCCTCATCTTTAACCACAGCTGTTGGTTCACGCAGAGCAGCTGCTGCCTGCACTTCCTATGGGGCTGTGTCCCAGCACCATGGCCAACAGAAGCACCCATGGTGGCGCTGCCGGAGATGGTCATGCCATTCCGTACCCTTTAGTCATCGTCGTCGTCATCCTCTGGGACAAAGATGTCGTGTTCTTCCAGCAGGGCTGCGAAGTTCTTACTGATCTGCGTCCCGACGTACAGGAACGGGATCACAACGCTGAACACTCTCAGGAGGCCAAAGGGCGTCTACAAGGATCCAACCGAGAAATGATGCATTTTTTCAGCCTGTGTCACTGTGGATTAACTTTTGCACCCCTGTGGGAGCTCCGGGCCAGGCTCAGCCGCGGGAAGGAAGGCCCAGCAGGGGGCAGCGGCGTTCCACCCCACCGCGAAGGGCCCAGCAGCGATCAGCACCACGACCTCACCTCCCCAGTACCGGCCGGGGCGGAGGGTCTGGGACGCCGCTCCCGGCCCCACCCCGCCCAAAGCCGCGCCGCTCATTGGCCTCACAGCTGCCACTCAACCCCTCTGCCCCCGCCCATAACGGGAGCTCCCGCCCTGATTGGCCACCGCTGGATCTACGACGTCCCCGCCGCTCTCGCCCCCTCGCTCACCTTAACCGGCTTAGGCAAAATGGCGCCGCTGCGGGTGACCGTGGCGCTCCGGGACGGCACCAGAGACGCGGCCGGGGCCTGGCGCAGCCCTCCGCCCCGCGCCCGCCCCGCGCCCGCCACCAGAAGCCGCCCGCCCACCGCTGCCATCGTCCCTCGCTGTCAGGGCCGGGCCGGGTCTCGCGGCTCTCGCGAGATTCGAGCGGAGGCTGGGAGGCGGTGCCGCGCACGCGTGGCAGCGACTTTCCCGCTCAGCCCTCAGTTGTGAGGGAACGCCCGGTTGTGCCTGCGGGTGTGGGAGTTATCGTGGTGACACGGAATTACGAATACTAAATTGTTTATTCAGCCAGATAGCATAAAATACAAACAGTAACTGAAATGTATAATAACACACACAAGTTCTGCAGGTAAAAAAAGGCTCGCGCAAACTTGCCCCTTAGAAAGAACAACACGGTCTATAGTTAAAATAGAAGCACCTCAAGAGAGGGGTGTTCGCAAACCACCTGTAGTGTTACCTGTGGGCTGCGAGGTGACACTGGCCCACCACAGGGACCCCGGCGCCTATCAGCACGGGGTTCCAGCCCCTTTCTACAAACACAGTGACTGTGGTACCACAAAGTGTTTGGCCATCCCAAACCGCAAAGCCTATTAGTTGGCTGCTGGTGGTCAATGGGAGACCGGGTCGGCCTTACCTCTGGGGCATGACTTCAGAGCAAAGAGAAAGCATCACAGTGGCTGTTGTATGAAGCATAAATGTGCACACAGTGATATGTTGTGGGCCTGAGCTGAAATCCTGTCCCCAGAAAGCTGCAAGGATTGCATCCATGTTTTGTTTGACAGGTTGGGCTCCCTTACTGGCAAAGCATACCAAAGCTGTGTCAGATTCACAACCTCGCTCCTGCTTTTGGTCTTCAAATTACTTTAAATTAAACCATTCAGACTCAAGCATTTTTTTCCCATCACTTTTGCAATATCACTTTAAGGAAAACCCTTCACAATCCCTTCAGGACTACAAGACGAGCAGCCTTTCAGCTTTAAAACACTCTGTCTCCCTTTGCTAAGGATCCTTCTGGCCGCACATTTTCTATTAAAAAAAAAGTAATAAGAGAAGGTGGGAAGCTCTTTTTAGCTCCAAAAGAGCCGTCCCTGCTCTGCAATGAGGCTGAGAGGTAGCCTTGATCGAGTGCACCTGAAGTCCCACAGCACTTCTGGATGAGCCCTAACAAAGGCTGTTGGGCTGCCCACAGATACCTGGCATGATTCTGCCATTTTCTTCTCAGTGCTGCAGAATAAAACACAGTGTTACTCCAAATGCAGTCAGACAGGAAGAAGAACCTGTCTCCTCATTTGCAGGATTTAGGATTTAGCTGGAATATTTGCTAAAGCAAAGCCAGGTGGTGTGGATGTTGTCTGGTTTGAACGGGGCAGATTAGGCATTAAATATAAGCTCCTTAGGAGTGTTACTGGCACAATCCTGGCTCATAAAAATAAAATAAGCTTCTTTAAAAAGTGAAACTGCCCATATATGAATAATGCTGTTTCGGGTCCAGTTCTTACTGAACTGGCTTTGTTTTTTCTCCTTCAAGTCTCTCCTGATTCTTGAGTCTCAGTACATTTTGATTTATTTTGGAAGGTAAATCTTTGCCATCAAACTGTCTTATGTGAGTCTGAGACATCAGGAAGATTCTCTCTGTATTGCATTAAATAAGAAGAAAGAGTCTGACACATCTGACCCAGCCCTACAATCCCACAATGGGGAGGTAGCACCTTTCCTGATGCTACTGTTGGGAATCCCAATGACTCCTGATGGGCCACAGACCCACTCCTGGCCCTCCTGCTCCTGTTCTCTCATTACTGTTTTCTCTTAAAAAGCAAACAAAATCCTCCCAGCCTTTAAGTTCTCTGCTATGGAAAAATGCAGACATGAACTAGAGATTATTGGATTGCACCATTTGTATGTAGAGGTTACATTCCCACTGCCCAAAGTCAGACCTGATTTAAGGTCTGATTTATGCTAACACACCATGGCTAGGCAGGAAGATTGTCATCCAAAACTACTAGAGAGATTTTCAAAAGCACCAAAAGTTAATGGAAGCCATTTGATTTTTGTCTCTGACCACCTCTAGCGGTTATAGCAGAGTGTAAAGCTGAGCACATTCACCTCCAGAAAGGTAAATGGGTACCCATGTCATGCTATGGCACAGCCTGCTGCTTCCTTAACAGAGCAGGGCAATAAAAACAGACTTAATGCTGTTAGAGAAGAAAGGAAACACAAAGCTGTTTTGTGCATTTTTCTGATTTGAAAAGCAGCCCTTGCCAAGAAGATGAGGAAAGATATTTATAAGCACCCACTACAGAGGATTCTAGTCCTTGGGCTACTGCACTCAGCACTGTGTAATGTACCGTTGGCCTTTGGTTAAGGGCTCTGACCTAGCAGGTAAGCATACGGGATGTGCTCCTGCAGTCAGCCCAATGATTCTGACAGAGAGCTGGAGGGAAGCCCCAGCAGGACAAGATCTGGCTTTGGTAGGAGGTGATATGGCTCTTAGAGCAAGGCAAGTACAAACACTGCTGGCACATGGGGCTGGGAAGCCACATTAACTCACTCCTTTGCCTCTGGTGTTCCTAGGGCCAGTCACTCCTCAGGCGCGTACTGATGTCCTTCCTCTCCTCCCAACTCTGTGGCTCTGCCCATCTTCCCCACAGTGCCTCAAACACATCATCATGATCACATCAAAAAAGGCCTCACATGAGTGCAGCTCTGCACTCTCTCTCCTGCATCTGACTAGCTGCCAGAGCCCTATATGGCACTTTCTGTGGTCTGTGCAGAAGCTGATAAATTCACCCCATGAAGGCAGACAGCCTTTAGCATTCCTCTTTTTTAACAGGGAAGACTCGAGCCAGAGGAATGCACAGGCTTGGCTACAGCTGGGTACTGAAAGTCAAGGAGCTTGTGATCCTTGCCGTTATTCAGATCAAAGCCCAACTTTCCTTCTGCCCTCCCCATAAGCCTTGCTTATGGACACTCCTAGGATAGAACACAGCAGGGGTAAGGCATTAGGGCAGCTGAAAGTTAAAAAAATGATGTTTGCAAACACAGCTGTGCTATGGCTCGGTACACTGCCCTGTTCCCCACCCTGCTGGGAAGGCTGCTCATGGAACTCTGCAGAGCTCTGGCACCCAACCAGAAGCCCCAGGAAGGGCAGCCTGTGCCGGCAGCACAGTCAGATCAAATGGGCACTCGTCATGATAAGCCACGGCTCCTGGGCCAGCCAAAGCCATGGCATCTTTGTCCTCCTAAAGCTCATGTGCAGCTAACCAGGCATAAAGCTGTAGGTGCCCTGAGGCACCTGAGG
The DNA here is from genome assembly GCF_016699485.2 of Gallus gallus. Classification (NCBI taxonomy): domain Eukaryota; kingdom Metazoa; phylum Chordata; class Aves; order Galliformes; family Phasianidae; genus Gallus; species Gallus gallus. The sequence continues at coordinate 49,464,579 of NC_052532.1, forward strand.
CCAGGCAGCCCATTGGAGGCATTTCACAAGAGTCAATCTTTTCTGCAGCCAAAGAGTAAAGCAGAAGGGCTTCAGCGCAACATCACAGACAATAATAAATGCTGACCTGTGCAAACTTCCACACTGAGAAACAAAACCAAAGTGGATGATGAAACGCCCAGAGTATCAACCATGTAAGGACAGCAGGGCACTGAGCCCGGCCATATCCATGGAAAGAGGATGAGGCCCGTTGGTACACTTGAGTCCAAGGGAGCACAAAGGCCCTCCTGCATGGAGGCAGCAGGTGAGGGAAGGGGCAAGCAGCGTGCCTCACTCTGCTCTGGCTCTATGTCCCCACCTCATGGGTGTCCCCTCTTCTGCCTCTCCTGCCACTCCTGCCTCAGCGCCGCGATCTCCTGCCCGTACCAGTGGTGCAGCTTGGCAAAGCAGGTTGTCTCTGGTGACACCGGGCTCTCCTGCAAGGCGGGCGCTGAGGACCCTGCGGCTGAGCGTCGGCGTGGAGGCAGGGGTGGGGGCTTTGTGTGCCCCCCATCGCGGTCAGGGTCGCTGCCCCACGTGGAGTACCCATTCTCCAGGACATGCTGTTTCTCCTGGACAGGCGGCAGGGCAGGGTTGGAGAGGTGACGTCTCCTGCCTGAGGAGGACTTCCGTGGTGACTTGCGGCATGCAGCCAAGCTGGTGCAGGCCTCCTCCAGCTGCTTCTCCAGCTCCCGCACCACCAGCCGCATGTAGTCGAAGCTGGCCCGTGAGAGCGCCTTCACCCAGGCCTCCATGGCAGCTTGCCCGTCAGCCACCAGCACGTAGGCCTTGGCGCCAGCATCGTCAAAGCGGATGGCAAAGGCGAATTCCTCGGCAGCCTCGCAGAGCTCCACGGTGCAGCCCTCCAGCACCACCAGCCCCACGGGCTCCCGGCTCTCCCGCTCCTCAAAGTAGAAGAGGAGGTTGCCCTTGAGGACAAACCATCGGCGCTGGTAGGAGGTGCCGTGGTGGCCATGGTGGTGGTGCCGCTCCACACGCTTGCGGAGGAAGCCGGCGTGGTCAGTGGGAGAGTCACAGGTGGCGTAGTGGGCCACGCTCCGCTCATTCAGCTTCATGGCCACAGAGGAGCCGTCAGCTCAGCGCTGTGTGTTGTCCATCCGACAGGTACAGCAGCTGCGGGGATAACCTCCAGGCCCACCACTACAGCACTGCCTCCTCCAGCGATGCTGCTTTGTTTCTTCCTCTGCCAGCGACCTACTTTGCAGGTTTTTTATGGAGCACATTGAAGAAACAGCGAGCGTTCATCTTGCTTTCTCCTCCGTTGTAGGACACAGGGAAGAGGGCATTTTCAGATGCTCTGGGACTTGTTTGAGCATCCTCTCCACATCTACGCTCAGGACTGTGCAGCCTCACCGGCCATCCCACAGCACTGCTGTCACCCAGCACTGCAGCCAGCACTGCCCTAAGCCATGGTGGCTCAGGCTGTGGCCCCTCGACATCTTCCTTGGGCCGGCTGCTTTCTTGGTGAGTGCCTCTGGAGCTCCACTGCACAGAGCTCCATACCTGTCACAAGGAAAGGCGCGGGAGAGTCATCAAACAGCAGAACAAGAGCAAGGAGCTGCACAAGGACCGTAAGAGCAAAGAGCTGCATGGCTCCCACTGCTAAATATTTGTGAAGAGCAAAGCCCGGGACACTTGCGTGGGCTCCAATGCCGAGCCCAGCCCCAGCTCAGGACCTCGCACTGCCTGCAGACGCGGCTGAGTGCCGGTTTTCTCCTGCGACACGAACACGGTCAGTCCCACAGGTTGATTCTGCAACTCTTCTTGGCTCCTGTGGGTTCGCTTTGGTTTTAGTTGGAAAAAAAGAAAGCACTTTCATCGAGCATGGCCCGCACGGCCGCTGTGGGCGATTTGGCGAGCAGAGCTCAGCTCATCATATGGGCTTGCAGCTGTGGAACGCTTCACAGCAGCAGCCCTCTCCTCGCACAGCGTTTCTCACCGTTCAGACCCTTTCCCGGACCCCTCCCCTCCCTCCGTGCCCGCTGCAGGGCTAAGGACACGGGGACACGGCCCCGATCCGGCCCGCCCCGGCTCACCTCCGGCCCTTCCTCCGCGGCAGTGCTCCCGGCCCCGGGCAGCGGGGCGGGTGCCGTGTCGCCCCGCCGCGCTCGGGGGCCGGGCCGGGCCGGACGGGGGGCGGAGCGGGCGGTCAGGTGATGCGGTGTCATGTGAGCGGGCCGGGGAGGGGGGAAGGTTGTCGACGTGCTCTGGTGGAGGCTGCGGCGGGGATGGGGGTTCCGGCGGCTGTCGCGGTCCTGGCTGCGGCGTTGGCGCTGCCCGCCCGCGGGCTGGAGAACGGGCTGGCGCGGACCCCGCCCATGGGCTGGTTGGCCTGGGAGCGGTTCCGCTGCAACGTGAACTGCCGGGAGGACCCCCGCCAGTGCATCAGGTAACAGGGAGCACCGTACCGGGGGTTTGGATACCCCACTGCTGCTGGAAGTCCCCGAAGGTGAAGGCTGCAGACGGGTTGTGCAGGGCGTCGATGTACTGTTTCCCCAAGGAACGAGCCTGTAGCCCTCCTGCACAGCCGAGGTCACTGCACGCTGACTGCCAGAGCCCCAGCCAGCCCCTAAGGCACCGCGGTGGCAGGGGTTCCACTGATCACGTCTCCTGTCCTGCAGTGAGATGCTCTTCATGGAGATGGCAGACCGAATAGCAGAGGACGGCTGGAGGGAGCTGGGCTACAAGTACATCAATATCGATGACTGCTGGGCCGCCAAGCAGCGTGACGCTGAGGGGCGGCTGGTGCCTGACCCCGAGAGGTTCCCCCGGGGCATTAAGGCCTTGGCTGACTACGTGAGTGACCTCCACATCCCTGCCTCGCTGCAGTGGACAGAGCTCAGTCCCTGGAAGGCACCTGGGATCCCCTCATCCCCATCTCTCTTCACAGGTTCATGCCCGAGGCTTGAAGCTGGGCATTTATGGCGACCTGGGCAGACTCACCTGTGGAGGCTACCCAGGCACCACGCTGGACCGTGTGGAGCAGGACGCACAGACCTTCGCTGAGTGGGGTGTGGACATGCTGAAGCTAGATGGGTGCTACTCATCGGGGAAGGAGCAGGCACAGGGTAACAGCTGTGTTGTTGGCTGGCAGTTGTCCACTTGCTGCTTGGCTCAGAGTGGTTGCCCATCTACTGGACACTTGACTTCGCTTCCTCCCTCACATCTCTTCTGGTCACCCATCTCCTTCACCAGTTTCCTTCTCTCCCAAAGGCTACCCACAAATGGCAAGGGCCTTGAACGCCACTGGCCGCCCCATCGTCTACTCCTGCAGCTGGCCAGCCTACCAGGGGGGGCTGCCTCCCAAGGTGAGTGCTGTCCCACTTTTTTTTTTGTCCAACCTGTGTGCTACATCCCTCTTAACTGCTCCATTTCTGGTGGGACATGGCCTCCTGCCAGGTGTCCTTGGCCATTCAGGGTTCCTGACATAGCTGGCTGATGGAAGTTTGGAGAAGGCCATGAAACATGCTTAGCTTGTGTGGCATTGGTCTTGACAGCCTGTTCTGCTAAGACTGGTTCTTTCTGGCTTAAATGCTTGAAATGACACTTCTGGTCCTCCCCAGTGGGTGTTTCTCCTTGTAATGTTTTTTGAGAGCTGAGTGCATTGGCTTTTCATCCCCTTGCACTTTCTGAATCAATCCCTAGCTGCTCGTGTTCTCTTCTTGCAGCTGATCCTATAGCCTCATAGCCTCTGTGGTTGTTTTTCCAGATGCTCTGTCATACTGGGATGAGTCCAGTTGTACTGGGATATGACTGTCCTCCTTAATCACATGATGTTGCCCTTATTCAGATCCTTCTGGCTTGCAAACACTCTCTAGATGCTGCACCTCCCAACAAGTCCTCCTGCCCCTTCTCCCTGCCTCCACCCATTGGTGTCCAGTGCCACCACACACAGCCTCCATCCCTTCTGACTCTGTGCTCCCCTCTAGGTGAACTACACTCTCCTGGGTGAGATCTGCAACCTGTGGCGGAACTACGATGACATCCAGGACTCATGGGACAGCGTGCTTTCCATCGTGGACTGGTTCTTCACAAACCAGGATGTGCTGCAGCCGTTTGCTGGCCCTGGCCACTGGAATGACCCAGACATGGTATGGCAATGCACTTGTCACCCCCTGACTATGCTTGTCCTATAGCATGGGTGACATTGTCCTTCACCTGTGCAGCCTGAGTGGAAGGGAGTACTGACTCGAAGGGCATCAGCAGGTGTTTTTGTGTGGGCCAATTGCTTAGTGCCTAGCAGAGATGGATGTCGTGGCTGTAGGGAAGCAGTAACACTTGTGAAGTTTGCCATGCTTGCTCCTACTCTGCAGGCTGCAGCGTCACCAAGCAGGACACGCAGACATGCTTTTCACCCTTTTCACAACCTTTGCCCCCTCCCCCTGCAGCTCATCATTGGAAATTTCGGTCTCAGCTATGAGCAGTCACGTTCCCAAATGGCCTTGTGGACCATTATGGCAGCTCCACTCCTCATGTCCACCGACCTGCGCACTATCTCGCCGAGTGCCAAGAAGATTCTGCAGAACCGCCTGATGATCCAGATAAACCAGGACCCCTTGGGAATCCAGGGGCGCAGGATCATCAAGGTTAGGGGGAGGCATATGTGTTTGGGAGGACATAGGCAGAAGAACATGAGGAATGCTGTGGGCATTAGGCTCTGTCTCACCTGTCTGTCCTCACCATAGGAGGGATCCCACATTGAGGTGTTCCTGCGCCCGCTGTCACAGGCTGCCAGTGCCCTGGTCTTCTTCAGCCGGAGGACAGACATGCCCTTCCGCTACACCACCAGTCTGGCCAAGCTTGGCTTCCCCATGGGAGCTGCATATGAGGTGAGCTCTGAGGGCACCCTGTGCCTGCAGCCCTCCTTCCAGTTCCCCACTGCTGGCACCACTGCATTTTGGGGAGGTTGTGCCAGGGGAGGTTCAGGTTGGATACAAGCAACGATTTCTTATCCGAAAGAGTGGTGCTGTGCTGCAACAGGCTGCTCAGGGAGGTGATGGAGTCACCATCCCTGGAGGCATTCAGGAAACGTGTATGTAGTACTGAGAGACATGGTTAGTGGGCATGGTGTGATGGGTTGGTGGTTGGATCTCAGCAGTCTTTTCCAACCTTAATGATTTTATGACGTGACTGTGGAAGGACCTCAAGGTGAAGGTCTGTGCCATTCTGGCAGCCACCCGCTATCTCTTCCAGGTGCAAGACGTGTACAGTGGGAAGATCATCAGTGGCCTGAAGACAGGAGACAACTTCACAGTGATCATCAACCCCTCAGGGGTGGTGATGTGGTACCTGTGTCCCAAAGCACTGCTCATCCAGCAGCAAGCTCCTGGGGGGCCCTCACGCCTGCCCCTTCTGTGAGGCCCATGGCCATTGGGAGCCCTGGGATACATCTCACCGCTGCTCAAGTGCCTTCTTCTGGTGTGGCTGGGGGAGGACATGCAGCTTGCTCCTCTGGCACCACCTGATGATTTCTACTCATTCCACGTGAAGCAGGACTTCTTGTTACTCCCTCCTGAGAGCATGCAAAGCGCTCTGAGGTCCTCCTGTGGAAGAGGAGTGTTCCCAGTGACCATCCTTTAGGACCAGATGTGGTCACCTTTTTTCCTTTGCTTGGCTTAGGACAAAGGGCTGTCCACAGGGCTGCACCCCTCTTCCCAGGCACCATCCCCAGACCAGGAGCTCCTGGGGCCAGGCTGTCTCTGTCTGGCAGCAGGATCAGCAGGTAACACCACTACAGTGTAGTCCGCACATAATGAAAAAGAAATCTAAACAAAACGTGTGCCAGTAGTGTACTGAACCCGCTCTGGTTACAGCAGAGCAAAACCTGAGTTGTCCATGCACAATCCCAGTATCCTCACTGTGGTGTTAGCATGAAAAATTGCAGTCACAGTGCATTGTGCACGAGTGGTGTCTGGAAGATGCTGATGCTTGTTCGTGGTGGTCTTAAGGTGGGAGATGCTCATGGGTGCTGGCCAAGTTGCATCTCAATCTTGTGAGGCTGAACCTTCCAGCATTTCTCAGGGAAAGGCTCTTCCTTTTAAAGGCAGCCTGCACAAATAGAAGGGGCTCAGAAGGAGCCACGGAGGAGGGGCTCAGGTGGGCCGTGGCCTCCCCTGACCACCCCAAGAGGGGTGCAACACTCACCAAAATCACCCCTTCCAAGGCCAGGGCAGCCCAGGGAGACGCACCCAAGGTTAAACCTCAAAACAGGAAATCACCCTATTTTAAATTAGTGAGAAATTGAACTTCCCCATTCTATTCAGATGAGGGCTAGAAGCCCACTCTCCTTAGAAGGCCACGTGGCGGATTCCTGCCCCTTGCAGAGACATTGTGGTGCTGAAGCAAGATGCTGAATGTGATGCTTTGCAGCGCTGGAAATGACATGTCTGTTTCATGCTTGTGTGGGAGCTGGCTTTGTTTTTGTGATTTTGACAATTTAACTGAAATAAAAGGGAAGCAGAGGGTTGGCTGTTTCAGATTTACTCATTTAATTAACGTGGAATTTTAGGGTGAGTTCCTCAAAACACAACAAACTACACTGAAAAAAAACAAAGTATTGGCTTCCTGTTGGACTGGGCTTGCAGTGAGTAGGAAGGGGCTGCCTAGCAGTTACACTGTGCTCGGGCACTGGCTTTCTTTGGCACCAGGGGAAACTCAGATGTCACAGTCCACAACCAGCTGCTATTTTCCTAAGTATTTATCCTGTACTAGAGAAAACAACAGTGTGGTGCCTGCCCTGGGACACGATTAAGTACCCGTTCCGGAGATCTGTTCTAGACAAGACAATGCCACACAGCAGCCTTGCCCCCTCCAAAGATGAGCTAAAGCCAATGCTTCTGCCCCCCTGGATTACTTGGCTCCAGCTCCAGGGCAGCTGTGCAGGAGAGGAACTGGCCCTCAACCTGAGAACAGCCACAGCGGTCCCTATTTGTTGCAGCCTCCTGGGCACCAGGCAGTATCAATGACAGTCAACACAATGCACACACAACAGTGAACAGGCAGTTACAGGTATCAACTCTTCTGTATTAAAGTGCAATTCAAAAGTTACAAACTTTTTAAAATACAGAGTCATTTGAACACTTCTAACTCAAATTTCAGAGGGGTTTTTAAATGAAGGAAATTTACCTTCCTCCCCATGCAGGGCTGCTTTATGAATTCAAAGATTTAAGTCATACAAGCCTGACTTACAGGAAGGTCCTGACAAACGCACAGGTTAAAAGAAAAAAGAGCCCTTCCCCTTCATTGTGAAGGTAGGAAGGCTGTGAAAAGAAGTACAATTATCCCATATATAGAGGATCACGCAGGCCTCCAACAGACTAGAGGGGCTCTTGTCAGAGCAGGTTTAATGGCACCATGTCCTAAAGAGGCAGGAAAGGCTCTGGCTGAGCAGCCACAGCCTCTGCAAGAGACCCATATGTCAGTAACACCACACCCGAGCACTGCAGTCATAAGCAACTAAATTCCACTTCTGCGGCACCTACCCTTGCTGCTCAAGTGTAGGTATGCACACCCTGGCAGCAGTGGCCCAAGGCAAAGGCCGCTTTTTCCTCATCATGCTAGCATGGTGGCACGAGCTTCCTCAGCAGAGGGAGCCAGCACTGTGTGATCTGTCTCCTGACAAGGCCAGTGTTGGGTTATCTTCATAACGTAACACATTTTGCTCGGAGGCAGCAGATTCCTGCTCAGCTCTTGACTCCATTATGCAAGAACAGCTATGTGACACAGAATCATTGCACAGATATGGACTTGCTTCCAGGAGAGTGAAAGGAAGACCTATATTCATGCCTGTTGAGCTTGACTTGCTGCTCTGCAGCATACCATTGCTGTTCTATTCAAGGTCTAGAAAGGCAGGCTGATTTTATGGGGTCACTGCTTGCTTCCAGTTACATTTCTCACACCACCTCTGCCAGCAGCAGAGGACTATGCATCTACAGCTGCATCTCACAGCAGAAGATGAGGAGACATCAGGCAGTGTAGGCCCTCTACCAGAGAGTGCAGCACCTGAGCACTTCCCTCTTTTGCAAGGTTACCGTTAAATAGGAAAGGAGACAAATACTAGCAGAGAATCTGCTGCAACCAAAGCAGGCATGCCTGTGCACAGAAACTCCTCTGGCTATAAGGAGTGCAGTAGGATTGTCCCTTCCAGAGCTAGTGCTGAGCTGGGGTCCATCTCCAGCTCACACCCCCAGATGCTTCAGCGTCTCTCGGGATGCATTTTCCAAGTGCGTTACCCCATGACTGTTAGTCCAGGACAGGAAAAGAAATGTGCTTCCAGCACGACACAGGGTTTCCAGAGTCCCATCTCACGCTGAGCTGTGCCACAGTTTAAGGAAATTTAACACCTTTTCAGTTTATGCAAGGAAATTTCATGGCTTTCTGTATTTTCTTCTTCAATAGTGCTTAGAAGAGGTTAGAAGTCTGACATTCCAAGTAGTTTCACTTGAAGATGCCACAGCTTTTGTATTTCACTCATAGATTAGTGATGTGATCTACTGGTTTAAGAAGTCCATCTCTCTCCTCAAGCCAAAGGCAGAGCAAAAAGTTAGTGCTTCCACCCCATGAGATAAAGCAAAGAAGCAGGAAAGTGCTATTGTTCTGCCTTGTATTGCCAGCGAGTTAACATTTAAGGAGGGCAGGTGCTCAGCTGCCCAGCTCTACACACATTGTATATACACAGAGAAACATAGAGATATGCTAACCCAATGGGTAGTGACAGCCAAATTGTCTTCTGGGAGAGAGAGTGTGGGAGGCTGGCTGGAATTTCCGTCTGTTAGTTGTTTTTCTTATCTTCAGGAGGTTCATAAGGAGGTGGCTGATCCTGGAAGGAGACAGAGTAGTCAATAACCCTGCCTGCTTCATGAAGAGCTCTTCTCAGAAATTCTCAGGCTTGGCTTACAGGAAGTTACTGCCAGAACTGAATGCTGTTTTTTAAGCTGTCATTGCACCGCATCATCTGTCTCCAGCATCAGTTAATGCTCCAGGATATACGCTACCTCCCGTTATCATTTCCATTGAACATCCCCTCAAAAATAAATAACCAAAGCTCTGTTTTAAATCCACATCTTTGCTATCAGGGTTTTGTCTCTGCTGCTGCTTACACTCTGACCCAGCCCACACCAGCTGTGGCTACAGCCCACATACCAGTTGCCACTCACTGAGCCGTGACAGACCTTCTCCCAGGCAGCCCAGAAAAAAGCACAAGTGAGGAAACCCAAAGGCTGTTGTCCTTATATGATCCATTCTTCTTTAACTCTTCCCACTTTCAAACACTACAGAAGCAGAGAGCTCTACTCTGTGTACATGCAACTACTTTATGCATGTAAGAATGAGACAAGTACTGAGCTGCCACTGCTGGATGAATCTTAATGTCCTCCTCCTTTTTTGATCAAGGATTTAACAAACTTTCTTCATGCCATTGTCATCCATGCCTCCTCCCAGGAAAGTGTATGTTTTCTGTGCTTTTTCAAAATTAAGGTGCTCTCAACTTTACTAGGAAAGCAAACTTCTGTCTCTCTAAGCAGTGGAAGAGCAGACACACACAGACCACAGGCACAGTACTTACCATGGGCATATAGACATTGTGTGGGTTAGCAGGGTTGTAATACGCACTGGAAGTGGCCTCCATGGCCTTACTGCTCCCTAGAAAGGAAAGAGAAGAAGCAAGCATAAGGCACACCCATTTCTTACACAACCACCCCACCCCTGAGCCTCCAGCCCAGCCACAACACTTCTGAAGAGTCAACAAATGTCCCAAGAGACAGGAGCTACCACAGCAGCTTGTCTTGAATTCATAGCACTTTAGGAAGGCTGCAAACCAGCTAAAGATGACCACAAGCTGTATAACACAGAGCTGAGTGCCTTGCAAGACCCATTATCTCAAACAGCAGATCAAGATAACAGCTCTTGTGACAGCAGCAACTGGGTGCCCCCAGTGTCACCCACTGCCCCAACCCCTTAGCAGCCTTTTGCATCAGACCTGTTTACCTGGCATACCCGAGTCCACCCAGGGTGTGGAAGCTGGTGGGGCTGAGGGTCCTGCAGGAGATGGCCCGGAGTAGGGGGGAGGAGGGATCACATATGTGGAGTTCATGGTGGGGAGTGGTGGGTAAATACCTGAAAAAAAGATGACACCGGACTGATACTTTGGACTGTGGTGACAAGAGAGAGGGACAGCAAGCTCCCAGGCCCAGCCATAGGCAAGAGGGAAGATCAGTGAGGGAAGCTCAGCAGGGATGCAGGCATCTGTGGTTTTACATCTTGCTAATGCCTGCCACGCCAGCAGGCAACAATCCTCTGTCAAGAAGCAGCACAGTTTACATACTGCATTTCCACCTCCTACCTCCTGTTCAGTTGCAACTACAGAGACACACAGGTGTAACTAAGACCATGACAGACTTTGTAAGGACAAGGACCCTCGAGGGAGGCAAAACTACAATAACCCTCATCATAGCATCAACATTTTTACAATTAATACTCAACAAACCCCACCACACATCATCACACCACTTCCATACCTGGATTCTGGGCATACGGATACCCCATGGGCTGGGGAGCAGGTCCGTAGGCATTCATCGGAGGTGGTGCATAAGGATAAGGACCATTTGGAGGTGGTGGAGGAGGAGCATAGCCCCCCGGAGCAGGTGCATACCCTCCTGGAGCAGGTGCATACCCTCCTGGAGCAGGTGCATACCCTCCTGGAGCAGGTGGGACAGGTGCATACCCTCCAGGTACAGGTGTGTATCCATAGCCAGGGGGCTGGAGAGGAACTCCACTGGAAGCTAAAGAGCATATATTTATTTAGTCAGACATCTTTTTTGCTGTAACTGAATGTATGGAATAAAAGGAAAATAGTCTCGTTCATGTAAACCAATTTTCCATCATCTAAATTCAGAGATGCTCACTATGCAGTTGCAGCAAAGTACTGTGCTTAAAAAGGATTAAGCTGTAGTTTCCTTGCTGTAAGTTCACATGGTGCTAAAGGAAGCCAGCTGCAAAAAAGCTATCAAGTAACAGCTCAAACACATGGCTCTCACAGCTAGAGTAAAGGACTGATTTAAGTAAGTACCAATTGGTTTTTTATTTTCTTATCAGAATAGATAGTATACCTTTGTCCTTTCAAACATTTTAAATATAAAATTTTTATTTCTTTTTCTCTTTCTACAAAAGTAGACATGTTGAATTCCCCCTTCCCACTCCACTATTAGAGAACCAAGTAGAGGGAAAGTACATGGATCAGTTTTTCCATCATCACATTTCAAGTTGGTTTTTTTCCCCAGGAGAAATCAGGCTCCACAGAAAAAGGTAAGCCACCTCAGAAGCCAAACTCCAGGATGTTCTGATTGCATAAAGCATTAAGTCAAAATAAAGAAAAAGGATTGGAAAGAAAAACAGAAGTTCCCTGTAAAAACAAACAGAAAAACATCGATGTGGAAGACATACAGTGTGAACAGTCTCCCCCACCCACACACACTCCAGGAACCTAAAAAAGAGCACCTCTCCCTAACTATCTCAGTCAGCCTTAGGGGAACTGCAGGCTCTGAAGATCTCTTACCACTAGAGGCAGCTTTGAACATCAGCTGTCCAAACTCGATGGCTCCTCCGCTGTTGAAAGTCAGTTTAAACGTTCCCTGCCCTTCCCAGCCACCTAGGAGAGAAAATTAGAATAGGAACAGATTATTGACCTCCTCAGTAGCAGTCAAGACAGCAAAACAGTTAATGTTCAACTTCTTATTCTTCTTCATTTTAGAACTATCTTAAAACCACTGTCTTAAAAATTTCAGCCTGAGAAAGTGGGCTTATGACAATCCAGACAACCCAGTCACAAAGCACTGTTAGGAACAGGAATCAATAGCACGGGGCAGATACCATCAAAATAAACTAATTCCAAGGCTGAAGACAGAAAAAATACGAACTGGAAGCCTTGGTTTAAATCCCTGCCTTGCCTTCTGCAGTTCCCCCTGTCTGATTGTGACTGTGACTTTAAGTCTCAACACAGTTACATCATCAAATAGGGAAGAAAGCTAAATCAGCGACACAGAGCAGCATACTAGATGCATGCAAACGCATCCAAGCTGCTAAGTGCCTGCTGGTCTCCAGAAAACACAAGCGGGTGCTATTTAAACCAGCATCAATGACGTGTGATGTGGCCGACTGTCCACTCTTCCATGTCAAATACAGGAGAAAATGAGAACAGGCAGAAACAAAGTAAACATGACATCCACAGCAAGACAGAAAGTGACAAGATTAAAAAGCCACTTTGCAAAAGTGAGCTACTAGCTCTGGGGGACAGAAAGCAACAGTGAGGCTAAAGATGAGTAGACACAAGTTACATTAGCACAGACATGTGAACAGTGCTGCTGTAGCTACACCATCTATCTGTCCCGTGCACTCAGCACATTCAGCAGAAAAGGACTTACGACACCTGGGAAGAGTTCAGTCTAAGCAGCACAGGCACATACCTCCTGCCTCAGCCTGAATCTGTCCTTTGATGTAATTAGCAGAGAAAAGAGGCTGCTCAATAGAGCACCCTTTCACCAAATAAAACGGCATCATAAAAGACAGCATAGGATCCTTGCCCTTTGACACGAAGATCATCTGCAAGACAGGAAGGAGCACTCTGGAATTAGTCAATGAGGTAGGAAGTGTGGTTTTGGAGTTCTAGTTGCAGCAGCATCCAAAAAAAAAAAAAAAGAAAAAGGATAGTTTAACCCCTACTACCAGAACATATTGTGTTGTTTCGCAGTGTTCATGCAATGGAATGCCAAACAGATCCGATGGCATGACTCACTCACGTGAACAATGCAGGTTCCAAAACAGCATTCTATTTAGGGCACACGCAGACATTTAGTTTTACTGTTTTCATTTCTAAGGATAAGTTGTGACAGTTTTCCAATAAAGTAATTACCTACTGATACATTAAGTTAAATCACAACATGGCGACTAGGACAGACAGAGGCTCAGACTGTCCAACTTCCACTGGGCTTTCTCCTACCCAGGACTTGCAGTGGTTCCTCCTGTAACAAAAAATCACTTCTCCTGCCTCCAGCTATGTTTGTTGTCTAAAGCTCATGAGACCCCTGGAGAAAGGGGAAGCCCTGCTGGCATCAGACTTACCCTGTATGGGGTGAGATACAGCATTCCCTTCTTGGTGCCTTTGAAGGCCTCAAGCTTGCCCGTCATGTCACTGAAGGAGAGCTCCACATCTTTACATTGCTTGAGAATGCTACAGGAGGAAATCAGACCAATTGGAGACAACCTCAGCTCTAATGCACAGAAACCCATCACACAAATCCTAAACATTATCCCAACATACTCAATTCTAACACGGGGTCTGCAGTTTTTCTTTTGGATACACAAGGTTAATTCGTGCAGAGTGGAAGAATTCATCCTCTCACCTTTGACAAGCCCTGCTCCTCCTCCACAAAGGGAAACTTTAAAAGACAGGAAGAGAAGCTGCCTCCAGAACCACGAGGCTAAAGGAACTGCTCTCTTTGCATGGCAACAGCCTGAGTCCGAGCCTGGCAGGGCACAGAACAGGATGAGCTGTCTGATACCCACTCCTGAAGTCAAGGTAAGACCTCAGAGGAAACCCCTCTCCATGACCACATCCGGGACAGGCCAACAGAGGGGAAAGCAAAACTGCCTGAATGCCTCACCCGCTGGGTGAGCTGAGGAAGTTGTTTCACAGTACCCTCACTGCTGACCCTACTTCACATGATAGAAGCAAATATTTGTGATGGGGAGTGCCGTGCTAAGGAAGAAGTCTTTATTGTTTAGCTAGATGCATATTTTCACGTTGCCTGGGAGTGACAGACACAGCAGAGATCTTTCTACTTCCAAGTTACAAAGGAGGAATATTCTCCCAAGATAAGCAAAACTATCTCCTCATCACTCAGAACCTTATCCCGAACCACATAATGCAGCAGTATTTCAGGTTTGTCTGCTTCAGCGGAAAGAATTTATGTGGTCACTTAATGCTTACTCTTGCCCAAGCACTCAAATAACAAATAGCAAGGCTGCCATCTGGGCATGATTATGCTGCTGAGCTGGTTTGCACCCACTTGGGGTATCACAGGACAGCTGAGTGCCCGTGGACGAACAGCGCCCTGGAGAATGGTTTGGGCTCAGAGACCCGAGCTCTACAGGGCCTGACTCCATGACGGACCACCCAAAAATCAGACCACATGTCTGAGAGTACTGACCAGAAGCCCCCTGTACTCTGACAGCCCGTTCCATGCCCACCGCCCTCTGGAGCGGACCCTGTCCCTGACCCCCAGCTGCCCCTCCCCTGACACAGCTCCATGCCGTTCCCTCGGGCCCTGTCGCTGTCACACAGAGCAGAGCTCAGCGCTGCCCCTCCGCTCCCTGTGAGGATCTGCAGCCGCCGTGAGGCCTCCCCTCAGCTCCTCTGCTCTGCGCTGAGCCAACCAGGGGAGCTCAGCCACTCTCCATACGCCTTGCACTCTAGGCCCTTCGCCACCTCCACGCCGCCCTTCGGACACCTCATACAGTTTTACGGCCCTTTAACCCGAGCAGCACGAGGCGCAGGCTGCGAGTAACACAGCCGGGCAGCCATACCCACCCACGCCAAGGCGCGGTCCCAACGCCCCCAGAGCAGCCCAACAACAACTCGAACCCTTCCCCCCGCCCGCGGGCCCGGCACAGGGCTTCCCTCGGGGCCGTGGTGCCGTCCCGCCCGCCAGTACCTCTCGGCATTGGGGACGACGACACCGCCTTCCTTCGAGTGGTGCCTATTGAGCGCCATGGCCGCTCCTGCTTCCGCCGCCTGACCCCTGTGACGTCACATCCGGCTGCTGTTTCCGCCGCATGACTCTAGGTGACGTCACATCCGGCCTCTGTAGGAAGGGGAGTTGACCTTCCCTGCTTGGGGCCTGGTTTTAGGAATCAGCTTGTTGTGGGGTTTTTCATGTGTTTTTATGCCTTGTGTTTTCTTCTGGAGCGTGGGCCCCTTGTCAAGGAGCCCACGGGCCTCTGTAGGCCCTGAATAGGCCCGACTCGTGGGTCAGGGTCTGTGCCTTTCTGCAGGCATCTCCCCACAAACCTGTGCTGCCCCTCTTGAGGTTGTGTCTGTGCAGGGTTTGCAGTGGCATTGAAGGACACCAAGCTTGCTTTTTTCAGCGGGCCTTTATGCATCCCTTAGAAACAGTCCACTGTAGGAAATTACAGAGCAGAGCATCAAAACCACTTCATTACAACCCAACCTCCCCCCAGAATCTTACACGTACAGAGCAAGCTGTGCGGCCTTCACCCCGCAGCCCAAGGTTCGGGCAAGGAAGCCCTTCCAGCTTTGCTGCCAGCAGTGCCAGCTCTCAGCCGTGCCCTGGCTGGGCCTGGCGTCATGGCGTGGCCACACGGAGACATCCCTTGTCTGGTGACCGTCACGCTCCAGTGATACATTAGGAGAGCTGAAGCGGCCGGCTGGTGGGCACGAGCTGGGAGGAGGCTCCTACCCCATGACGGGCGATGTGCCTGTAGCAGTGTGACCTCTGCAAGGTCTGTGTGGTGGCTGCAGGCAGCGGTGAGGAGCAAAGTTCTTGTCAAGGCTGAAGAAGCCTGGTGCTGAGGTGGGATGGTGGGTAAGAGGCTGCATGAAGCACTGGAAGCTATAAACATGGTGGGGGAAAGGGATGAGAAAGGCTGGGAGGACCTTCATGTCCTGGCAGTGCTGAGAAGAGCTGATGTGTTTGGATGGATGGGAATGGGATGGAAGAGACATTTGCTTTGCAAAGACAGCACCACAGAAAGCCACAGAATGAACACAAGCTTCTAGATGGTTCTGCAAAGCTTGAATCACCCTCATCCTGACCCTGAACATCTCTGTCCACAAACCTCAGGCTTTTCTTCAGTCATGCCAGCCTTTCCAGCCCCATCCCAACCCAACATACTTCCCTGTACTTGCAGCACTACCATCCCACACCATGACCTTCTGCATGTGCACTGCTAATGCAACCAGATGTTCTTCTGGGGTACAGCCCCTGGCAGCTGGGTGACATGCTTCTTCTAGGTGATGGGCAGACTGCCACACTCAGGGCTGTTGTGAGCCCTCTCAGAGTCACTGTCCCTGGAGTTGTTCCAGAATCATGTGCATGTGGCACACGTGGACATGGTTAGTGGGCATGGTGGTAGTGGGTTGATGGTTGGACTTAGTGATCTTAGAGGTCTTTGCCAACTGCAACAATTCTATGAATCTATAATTTAGCCTCCAGTAAAACTGTGCATATTTCTCCTTGTGGGTTTTTTACCTTCTCTCCCCGCTTCCTCCAAGTGAAGGCGAAACAGCGGCTTTTCAATATGACACAAAAAAAGCACACTGATAAGGAAGAGGTGAATGTGGAGGAGGAAAGGACTCAGAGAAAGGGAAGATTTTGAAGGAAATGAGGGAGAGACAGAAAGGGCTGGGAGCAGAGAAAGTGAGGTAAGGAGAGAAAGGAAGAAAGCTACAGAGGGTTAAAAGGGAGTGAAGACAAAAGTAAAGGAGAGGACATGGGAGGCAGGAGAGCTGTATGAGGGGCAGGGGATTAGCATAGGCTGGGGCTGCTGGAGTGACAAACACAGATATTTTGGTGAGGAGAAGGTATTTTTTGTGTTCGCATCACCAGTGGACACCAAGGAAGACATCTTGGTGTTCATTTATTCTTTAATTCTGGAAAATATGGCTCTTTCCCCCACGTACTTTGATGTTTCTCACATAGATGCTACAGCTCACAACCTGTCTTCTTCTACCACTCACTTTCCCTGAACCACAAAACCTGTCAATCTGTCACTTTTCCCATCTATCCACTTTCAAGCTGCCATTTCACTATGGGAAGCCACAGCAAAAAATGGAGATAAAATGCTGGGCCACCATCCTCCCTGAGCAGTGGGCTACCTTCCCACCCATCAAGAACTCTGCCATCTGCCCCGGAGTCTCTCCATGCCACGTCCCCAAGGAATAAAAACAGGACCCCACCATGCCCCGCACCTCCCACTTCCAAAGCCCTCTTGCCCCCATAAGTTATTCCCCCACCCCCATTTCCCCCAGACAAGACACACAGCTGAGACAGCAACGAGAGAAAGGAAGATGACAGACAGTCCACTGTGCAAAATACAAACCGAGAATGAGGACAATTTGGGAAGGGCAGAGAAGATGCCTTTGGTCCCCCTCTGGCACACAGGTAGGCACACACGCGCACACACACGCACCCTCTCACACACACAGAGGATGCTCCACATGCTTCAGAGACAGGCTCATGGTAGAGCCAGGGGTAGCAGGGGTGGGTTGTCATATCCAGAGACACCAGGTGATGTCAAGGGTGTCATTCACAGGTTACTTTCATGGTTTTCCTCTGTCTCAGAGGTCATGGGGGGCAGCCCTCCATTGTCATTCAGCCTCTTGGCCCTATAGGTCTCATAGTGGATGTTGTGGGTCACTTCTTTCAGGTCCTGAAGGTGAGTCCTGCGTGGGACAGAGTGAGAGAGGATATGATAACCAGCATCAGCACTATCGGTGTTAGCTTTCTATCTATCATTTTATTCCTTGAGATAAATGGAAGAGTTCTCCAGTCAGTCTGGTTAACAAACTTACCCTCTTCCTATCCAGGTGCCATAATGCAACAGAGAGATGGAATATCTGCATGCAAGAGGTCACATAGGCAGGATGCAGGATATGGACTGCAGTCTCTCTCTGTGCTGTGCCCCCTGTCCTGTCACTGGGCAGCACCACTGAAAAGATGGTCTAGGATAGGGTAGTGGATTCTTTATCACTGACTTCAATCCAAACCTATATCAGCAACAACTAGAAGTTGTTGGAACCTAATGCAATTGATAGGATTAAAGAAGGGTGCTGTTACCCTGTGTTTCTTGTTGTGTCCAGATGATACATGAAAACCAGCACCTACTTGACCACATAGTGGTACTCAAGAGAGGCACTAGAGTACCTACCCCTAAACTCAATCCAACCCTACCCCACATAAGCTTTTACTGCCTGAAAAGTGCCGTATCTTCCCTCCCATAAGGACTATTTCACTCTAAGAGGGTCTCAGGAAGATTCCCTTCTCATCAAGACATAAGAGTCGTGGGCATGACTGTGGCCTTACCTAATGACAAAATCTCGAAGCAGGGCAAATTCACAGTGAGTGAGGTTTTCCACTGAAAAGAAAGCAAGGAAATGTTATGTTTGATTTTTCAGCAACCTGCTTGTGGTTACAGAGCATGGGAAGGTCATTGCTATGGGACATGCATGTTTCAGGTGGCATGCTTCAGAAAGAATGGACAGCTGTTTGAACAGCAGACAAGCTCTCAGGCATTGAGCAGATATGCTGAGTGGTCACAGGTGGGTTTTCGTTGGAAAACCAAGGAGCTCAGCTTCACACACCCCATGGTGCTGAGAATGGTTCTGCCAGTTAGCAATAGTGGTACTACATTGGCAATGGTAGTTCCCTCCAAGCAGAGCTATTTGAGTGTTCTCTTCTTGCTTGGTTTCAAAAAAAAAAAAAAAAAAAAAAACCAAAAAACAAAACAAAAAACCCCCACAAAGACAAAAGGCATGGGAAAGTAGCCATGGGACGTGTTATCAGGACACTGTTATCATCTCCCAAAAGCAAGAGTTTCCTTACCTTCAATGATTCCCCAAGGTGTTTTCCTGCCCAGGACTCTTTTGCCATTCACTTGGTACTCCTTGTCACTGCCCACTACTGCAAAGGGCATGCTTTCCTGCTAGGGAAAGACATGTGGAGAGACCTATCAAACCCGTTCCAGAAAGCAGCACCATCACTGTTCCTTAGCCACCTCTCCTCGTTGCACCTCACCAAATGCAAAGCCTTTTGCAAGGGAGGAGGTTCTCCAAAGCAAAACTTCATTCATCACTGCTATCCACAGCATTTTGGGCTCTTGTTTTACTGGTGTCCTTGCACCCCCTGGGCTTAGTGTGTATCTTACATCAATGCCAAAGGCTCCAGAGAAGGGAGTAAAGCTTTTGTGCACACATCTCCATCATCTCTGAAGGGCAAGGTGACCAGAGTGCAGGTGCTTTGTCATAGTAGGTGAGTGTCTGTCATCCTGGGGCTCCTCACTGGAATACTTTGCAGTGAGTATTTCTCTTTAAGTTTGCAGTTCTTCGCTAGAAAATCTCACAATAATCCCCTCAACAGATCACATGAACATTCAAAGCTCAATTGCTGAAATGGTTGTACTGAGGAAGGCCAGAAGACTATGGGAAATGGGACAGTAGGTGAGACTACTGTGGATCAAGATATATTTACACACAGGGAGAAAGTTCCTGCTTCCAGAGAACAGGGTGCGAGAGAGTCTACTATCCATAAGGCTGTCTGGCTGTTCATAGATTTATCCTGCTTTGCAGACTTCCCTCGACCTGGGAAAGGATTGCAATTACCACAGGAATGGGATGTTCTATTCTTTATTATTATTTACTCTTTATTATTAAGTTTATTTCTCACGTGTGAGACTACCAAACCCGGGGCAATTAGGCTGAAGTGCAGAACAAATTGTGGCGCCTTCCTCACAAACAGTAACAGTTTGGAGGAGAAGCAAAACCCATCTGGTCTCCCCCAGAGCGTGTGATGTGCTGCCAAATGGGAAGTGATTAATGAATCTGGGGGAGGTGGGAATTTCTGCTGGGGCTATGGCAGCTAGGGAGCTTGAAAGAGCAAGTGTCAGGCTGCCAGGCAGTTAGTTACTGCTAGTTTCTTGGCGACTGCCATGGAAGACAATATTTCTGTGAATAGTCTAGCCCTAAAAATAATGAGTAGGCTAACTGAATGCAGTAGTGTCACAAAGCCAGGAGGTGTTGTCAGTCCAGAGGCAGACTAGGTTATTATCCAAGAAAATATAAGTTTGAGGCACAAAGAGCAGCATTTAGGGAATAACACCACGAAGTTCTGCTATGACTTTTAAGTTTGTGCACAAGCAATGACTGAAGGAGGGGAAGGACCCCATGTGCCAGTCAGTCACAAGATGATCACAAGTCACAGTCAGTCACGAGTGTGATGTGATTGTTTAGAGAGCACATGTGGTCCAAGGGCTTAGCAGTTCAGATCTCAGAAAAGACAGAGGAGTATTGGGTACCCACACCAGTGCCAGAAAATCAAATCAAACTAGAGCAGGCACATAAAAAAGTGATAGTGGAATACGGGAGAATGGGAAGCTCAACCAAAGGAGCTTGTCTCATTTAGCTGACCAGAAGAAGGCCAGCAAAGGATAAGACTGTTCTCTAGCTGATGGGACTAGTAGGCAGGAGAAATGTTCGAGTCAGTGTTGGCACAAGAACACATATAATCCTGGGTACAACATGGCTATGAAAAAACACAGGCTGGAAATTAGATGGTTTCTACCTCTCTGAGGTAGGAAGAATGAGACATCCCTTCTCACAGGAATTGGCAGGGCAAAGCACTGGACTACTTTTCAGGTAGAGTTTGGCCTGAGCTCATGAGATGGTTGTTTGGAACAGGGGATGAACTTGGCCCTTTGGTCCTTAGTGGAGGCCAAACAGCATACAGCAAGAGGAGGCGAAGTACAGTCCTTCCTCACTCAGCCTTCCTAGCACCCTGTGGAGATGACAGGGACAAATTAAACTAGGAAGGATGAAAGGCATTCTCTTGTGTCCATTGCACCTTTTGCTCGGGGACCATGAAGCACTTAAAACCTAGTGACACATGTCTGTTTTACTCATTAAATCTGACCAGCCCTCAACCCCCCTTTCCCCTCCCACAATAAAATGTTTCCTACCCTGATTTTGTCGTTTTCTGTTTTATCCTCCAGGTCCTCATCAAATTCTTTCTGGGGATAAAACTCGATCCCATTCACTTCTAGCTCTTTGCGCACCTGGGCAGAGAGAAATTTTGGAGCACAAAGCAACACAGACCCGAAGGGAAGGCAGGCAGGATGGTTGGGCAGACATATCTGGGACATCCTTCCAGTGGGGAAGGGCTGGAAGGACTGTCCCCATTGAAGTGTGAAGCAAAGTGAGGACACATGGCAACAGTGACAAGTTTTTCTTCTCCAGCCCAGTCTACTTATTTGGCTCTGTAATTCCCATGTCAGAACATATCATGGAATGTCACAGGGATGCCCACTGTTCTTCCCCCTCTAATAGATGTGATCTCAGAGCCATGGACAGCTGCATCTTCAGGGCAGTGCCAGGACTTACCCGCCAATCCAACACTGGACTGTGAGTGCCCTGTGGACTGAACTGCAGTCCCAGCAGAAAGGATATGGCTCATTTCTCCCATCTCCCAGCCAGGGAAGGGAGGGATCCCATGCAGTAGGAGAGATACTCACTCTTTGTTTGAATTCGGTCTTCTCCTCCAAGGTCATGGTGTCAGCCTTGGCAATAACCGGGATGATGTTCACTACCTTGCTGAGATGTTTCATGAACTCCAGGTCCAAGGGCCGCAGGCTGCAGCCCAAGAAGGAACAACATGGAAGGGGTCAATTTACCCTTCTTGCCCTTCTAGTGACTCTCCCAGCATCAGGGCGTCAGTTCCCATCCATCCTGCCCACTCCCAAAGAAAGCACAATGGTGTTTCTCCTGCCTTGGTCATCCATACCCTTTCAAGCCCTGTAATGCCTAAATTTAAGCTAATAGCATCCAGCCCTGCTGGTAGGAATCCTGGTCCTGTGGCTGAGACTGAGCAGTACAGGGTGTGTATCTGCCACAGTGGCATGAAGGGGATGAGGAAGGACAGGGAACTGCATACATACGAGTGGCCTGTGGGAGAGATGAAGTAGAGGCAGCAGTGCACTCGAGTGTCTGGAATTCGTTTCTTCCTTGCAATATTCACCTCCTCTTTCAAAAATTTTTCATATTGCTCGTTGATGTATTTCTCAATAGGCTCCCAGCTGTTAAGGTGGGAGAGAGAGATGAATAGACAGGTACAAATCTCCTCATATTCCTGCCTACAGTGTTCCCAGCTCTGACAGCGGTAAAGCAGACTCTGGCATTAAAAACAAACAAACGAACAAACAAAAACAAACAAAAAAACCAACCCACCACCACCAGCAGAGATGTTTAAGAGTTTTCCAACTGAGCAAACTGCTGTGGAAGTCAGCAGTTAAATCAGTGGAAGAGGGAAGGAAAGACCTGATGGTGCCATGGCAAGCGGCTGCTGGGGAGCGGCCTCTGTGAGAAATCTTAGAAAAAATTGAATCGCCTGATTCTGGGCAGAACAGCTCAATTTTCAGCTAAAGGAGCACATGTAGAATTCAGTGGAACTCAGTCTGAGAAGGGGATTACAGCTTTTTGCCTGGTTTCCTGGCAGTGAGTTGGTCTGGCAGCATGGCTGCATTTTACCTGTATTGGGGGTGGAGGGTTGAGAACAAAATGAGGGCAGGCGTTTCTTAGTGTTTGAGTGGGGGCAAGATTTTTAAGGCACGGAAATAGGCACTCGCTATTTAATGTGCACATACCTCTGAGCACACACGTAAACCCAGGGTGCTCAAAATTCTGCATCCCAATTGCTGACCCGTGAGTGCAGCAGGATCCCAGACACTTTCCAAGGTAAGTAACTGAGCAACACTCCACGTATCAACATAACTGCAGCCCTTTATGGGACATGAAGGTCTTGACGAGGTAAAACTCACCAGTTCTCATTGTTGATCTGGTCTCCAAATCCTGGGGTGTCGATCACTGTCAGCTTCATTTTGACCCCACCTTCTTCAATAACTGAGAAAGAAATTGCAAATTGTCATATGCCTCTCTAGGAACCTTCTCCATCATGAGTCTCTGTGTCTTACAAGAGAACAAGAGTATCCTGCCCTCATCCCTGTCCACCAAGCACAACCAGGTCAGGCTGGGTCATGCCTCAACTGTTGTGAACCTCTCTTGAGTTCCTGACTCTGAATTTTGGTAACCTCTGCATTAAAGCTACCTGATACCACTCTTCTGCAGGAAAATGGATTTGCGCTTATTATGTGGCCCACCTAACTTACACAGCTTGTCCTCTCCTCCACATATCACCTTGAATTTGAGCTGATGCTCATTGCTCCTCACTGTTTAAAAGCTATGCTGATGTTTTTCCATGAGAACACGTGCTCTGCCAAGTTTCAGATAGGACCCAACAGTGCAGTTGGTATAGAGCATTAAATGTCTGCAGATAGGAATCACAATGGTTAATCCACACATACAGACCAATGTCTCGGCAGGGGAAATACCTCTAACACTTTTTCTGCCTCTTGCTTTTGTCTATGACATCAGTGGAATGCACCACTGCTTCAGAAAAGCATTGGCTATGTCTGAGGTCACCTAAACCCGGCACTTCTCCTTTAGTTTCCCATGGACAAAGGGCTGCCTTATAGCAAAGTATTGGGTTCTTCTGCAGGACCAGGTAGAAGCATCGGAACCAGCAGCCTGGTTCTTACCGTGTCCAATGGCTTTGATCTCCACTGTCTTGGGGATCTTCTCCTCCCGGTTCCAGCCTGAAGATTTGCGGCTCACTTGGGATTTGAAGAGGGTGTTCACCAGCGTAGACTTTCCCAGCCCACTCTGACCTGAGGATTGCAAAGAGAAAGCTTACGACATCTGCCACAGCCCAGCAATGGCAGCAGACTCAGAGAAGCCAGAAAGCCAGAATGAAGAAGTGTGGTAGGTATCTCCCTGTCTTGTACAAAGTGTCATTTCAGGTTGGGTAATTGGATTTTTTTTTTTTTTCTCCAAAAGAGTGGTGATGCATTGAAACAAACTGCCCAAGGAGGTGGTGGAGTCACCGTCCCTGGAGGTGTTCCAGAGCCATGTGGATGTGGCACGGAGGGACATGATTAGTGGGCATGGTGGGGATGGGCTGACAGGTTGGACTGGATGATCTTAGTGGTCTTTTCCAACCGTAATGATTATATGATTTTCCAAGAGTGAGTGAGCACTGTCTGATCCTTCATGCCCTCCCTTCAGGGCTTGCTCTCCCACCTGGCCTCATGGGAGAGTATCCAGCCATGGCTCCCAGTTCCTCCACTGATCCCTGCATACCTACAACCATAATGTTGAAGTCGAAGCCTGTCTTCATGGTCTTCTTGCGCATCTGCTCAATGATGGTGTCAATACCAATGTAGCCCAATAAGTTGGCATTAATGCCCACAGGTTTCATCGGCACAACTGGTTTTTGTCGCGACTCTGGAACTAGCTCAGACATGGCTGCTTCGTTTTTGTTCTCCACTGGTCCTGCACAGGGAGAAAGGTTGAGAAATCATCACTCAGGTGTGATGAGGACGTCCCTGCTGCCCTGTGGAAGGCAGCTTTAAGTGTCCATTTCAAGGGCTGCTGAGCATGACAAGACAGTAAGATTTTAGCAGTAAGGCTCTTCATGGAGGAACATCCACTTGAGTTTCCAGCATAGTCTTCTACGTATTAATGTGGATGAGGAGTTGGACAAGCAGGGCTCCTTGAGCACAGACCGTGTTGATCACTATCTCCAAACAGCAGCAGCACGCCCAGTGAAGTTGGCTGGGCTCCTAATCAGAGGCCAGAACACCAGTGTGCGTCACTTGCTTGATTTGCCTCCCAGTTCTCACCAGAATCCACAACCTCCACGCTTGCCTCCTGCCTGCAGATCAGTGCAGTTTGTCCTGCCTACCCATAAACTGTGCTTTGTCCTCCCTCCCCTCCCTGCTTCTTCCATGCAAAACAAACCAGCAGAGAGAAAGGCTCTGAGGGCTCCCTAGCCTCCCTGACTCTTTTTCAGATGATGGCACACATAGCCTGGGGCAGGCCTTGGCCATTCATCTCCATCTCTTGCCTCATTAGTGAGCAGCTCCCTCTCACCACAGAAGGAAGCTGGAGGTTGGGAGAGGACAAGGCACAAAGGGAAGCTGGTGGGAAAGGGAGGCATGAGGGATGGATCTGGACAGAAAGATGAAGTGGGGATGGGAATCAAGTACCCTTCATACACAACCAGCTGCAAACTGGAGCTTCTCCCACTCTAATTACTATGCTTTATCTCATTAGATGGTTATTTTTCCAGGACAAAGACAGCATGCTCTTTTGCTTGGTAAGCACTCCTCTTATTTTGGATGCTACTTCCATACAAGTATCTCACACTAAATTATCCCTTTCCATCATTTCAGCAGGGTTTGTTTTTGCTCCTCTCAGCAGATCTCATTGGCTGCAGAAGAGTAAGTGAGTGGCCAGGCAGGTGACTGCCATTTTGGGGGCAAGTGGGATGGGGTCACTGACAGCACCAGGGAGAGCTCAGCTAGAACAGGCCAGATTAGGGAGATTGTGTTCATGGATAGTTGGTTCTGAAGGTCTCAGCTTTGAGCCAGCTCTGCTGGAGGATGCCCCTGCCTCTCCTCCCCACAGAGCAGCACCTGGGGAGACCAGGGCATGAGAGGGAGTGATGGCCAAGCCGGGCTGGCAGTTGGGAACACCTCATGCTGCTGGCAGAGGCGGTCTGCCTATCTGAGCACTTCTCACAACCCTCTCCTCCAGCCATCACAGCTCACCTGTGCTCTCCTGCTGACAGAGCCTCCCCTTAGGCTCCCCGTGTCTTTTTCCAGCTTTCTCAAAGCTGCTGCCAGCCAGAAAAGCCTACTGCATGGAGAGATAAGTCGGCCAGCTCTTCTCTACCTTGCCCTTCACTTGTCCTCTCCTGCCTGTCTTGTGCTACCTGTATTATTGTCACATGGCTGGGCTGTGCCCCAAATCTTGCAGTGCCCACACACAGCCCTGCTCAGTATCTTTCCAATGCTGGGATAACTATGGAGGGGACTGAAGGCAGAGGGTAAGCAGAGCCATTGCTTGTTGTTCCTGGCCACAAACTGCCAAAGTCTGACAGAGCAGCCTGCACTGGGGTCCCACCTACCCCAGAGTGTGGGAGAAGGCAGAGTGGGGTGAGATGGAAGGAGGGAGCTGGCAGCCACCATCAGGGCTCACTATAAGGCTGATAACCCGTCCCTCGGTCCTGCTGCACTGAGGGACACTTTGCTCACAGTTGTTGCTGACTGCTGTGGATACTGCAATACTTGGCAATCCCTAGGCAGCCTTCACTGCTCCAGTAGCCAGAGCACATATTTCCAAGTCAGGTCCCAACAGTCCAAACACCTATGAAAAGCCCTGAGATTAGGGAAAAAAAAAAAAAGCTCCAGGAGTCTTCTTAAATAATTCCTGGACTATTTATCAGTGGTGTGGGTCTGGGAGTTCTGATATCAGAGTCAGAAGGTCTCAGGGTAGAGAATACCCCTTTGCTCTCAGTCACGTGCCTTTCCTTCCATGTAGGGTGCTTCCCACACAGGCTCTAAATGGGAGCCCGCATTTTACAACGGGATACCTAAGGGCTTTGTGCTATGATTTTCCATCTCTTGGCTCCTACGGAGGAATCCAAGGAGACAACTGAGGGCCAGCCAGCAGGAGGTCAGGGCGTTCAGGACTAGAGCCAGAGCTGTGGGGCACCTTGAGCCACAAAACATGCTTGCCTTGTCCTCTGGGGACGGCTCTGCTTTAGGTGCTGTGATGCTAATGCTGCTGCTAAGCCTCATTACAGCTCTGACTAAATGGTCAAGGGTAGCATTATGCATCCCAGGCACATCCCATAGTCCTGCTGACCATTCCCTCCAATGTATCCATTGACAGAGAGCTATGGTCAGTGCAGCTGTGATGAAAAGAGGGTTAGCCAAGGTTAACCACTCACATTCGCTGTTTGCATTACCACCCATTTCCCTGCTGCTTTGTTCTGTGTGCTAAGCAGAACTGGTTTAAGAGGGTGGCTGCAGTGATGGGCTCCCTGGCTGCAGGCAGAGCTGTGCACCTGGGGCCACAGCTTGCAGGGAGAAGAGTGGCTGTGGGTGCCCATGAAGGCCCCAGTCAGCTCTACAACCCACCCCAAAACGTCTCTCTGAAGGCCACAGCCAGCAATGGGCACCACTACTGCACCACATCCATGACGGAGATGGCCCTGCAGATCAGCTGTGGGCTCAGACACGAGGACCTCCATCCACGGCGTCCTGGGGCAGAGCAGCCCCGATAACCTACATACAGCCATATCCCCTCCCCCTGCCTTCCCATCCTTTGTCTGAGCGGCAAGGGGGGGGGGGGGAGGGCTGCAAGCAGGCGGCCACCACCACAACCCAGTTCCCAGCTCGGGAAAGCTGCTTCACTCCCATGCAACACATCCACAGCCTCGCTGCAGCTCTCCTGCCCTGACCGGAGGCACTGACCCTCGTGTCACACTCCTTTGCCACCCATATGGCTCCAGATCTGTGTCCCTGCTCCCCAGACTGAGCATCACAGGGTATTTCAAGCTGGTGAGAGGAACCTATCCCAGCCTTTTGGGCTGCCGCAGCCTTGCTGGCAGCAGCCTTCCTCCATGTGCCCTCACCACTCTGCAGAGGGCTTTGGCTGCAGCCAAATCTAGGGCAGCATGTGCTGAAGCCTCTCCAGAGATGCAGGAGCTGGCACGAGCTGGCATAACCTCAGCTGTACCCCAAGGCGAGGGAATGCTGAGCATCCCAGGACCGGGGCATCCACCCCACCAGAGCCGCCTGTCCCCAGCCTACCCACCAGCACCCACGCAGGTGCCCGGGGAGCAGCACAGAGCATCCCCACTGCCCCAGCAACGACAAGGGACAAGGCAGTGGCAGAGCAGCTCGTGGGCTTTCCCGGCCCTGGACCAGCTGGGATTATCTCTGTCTTACAGAGCAGCCCCTGGCGACAGCTACTCTGCATCAGCACCACAACCGCCAACCCCGCTCCTGCTCCTTCGGTGCTACCATTGAAAGATGAGAAGGAAAAATACGAAGCTGATTCCCCCCTGCTGCCCTCTGGAGATACTGATCCCCAGCAGCGTGGGGGCACAAGAAGCCTGATTGTCCCTCCGGCATCGCCCAGCCCCGCCAGCCCGCATCATCCTACCTTTGAACATGAAGCTTCCTTTGTCTGCGAACACTCTCCCGGGGGGGTGGCTCTGCCCCCACTGTCCTAAGCTTGACGCTGGCGCAGCACGGTGGGCTACAACACTCCGCTTTTACCTCTCTCTTTCCTGTCCTCTTCTACCCCCTCTCCTTCCCCTCCTTCTCCAGTGGCTATTTCAGCCGAGCGGAGATGCTGGTGCTGCTCCTGCTGCCACTGTCATGTGACCTGAATATTAAACATCGCTGCAAAATCCCCCCCGCCCGCGCTCCCTCCCGAGCTCCATCCCCGCTCCCCATGGGGTGGGCATGGTGGCGGGGATGGAGGAGCACCACGGATGGGCTCCACGCACCATGAGGGGGCCTTCGCACAGCCACCCACCTCCTACCCCCCCACATCACCTTCTCCCTCCTGAGCATCCCTGGATTTAGCTGCCTGTTTGCAGAGGGGGTATTTAACCCTTTGTGGCTGAGAAATCACGCTCCCCGCCTGGATATTTCTTTATTTTAGGGGATGGCGAGGCCTCACAGAGAGGGGAAATTGGGAATTGTGAACAGCTCGTTAAGACCCATTTGCCCTTCAGCTCTGCCTGCGGAGGCGTGAGAAACCTCTCCTCCCTTGGCACTGCAACTGCTGGCTGCCTGCCCCTGGTGCAGAGACACAGCCGTCCCCTGTGCATGCGTGTGTGTGCATGTGCATGTATGCACACGCATGCACAAGGTGCTGCTGGTTGTGTCTGGGAGCCGTGTAGGTCATTTGGCTGCTCCAGAGCAGGATGCCCTTTCCCTCAGTGTTTCCTCCTCCAAGTTCCCCACCACGCACTGTGGCCACCCCGAGCTGTGCCTGGGCACCAACATTTTGGCAGGGCGATGCCAGCACCCAGCTCTGAGGGGTCAGTGGCTTCCTCCACAAGCGCGCCCAGTACAGCTGCCTTAGGACAGATGCACAGACAGACAGACAAGGTTCCCCTCCAGACACCCCCCTCACCTGGCTCTCCACTGCCCCTCAGCTCTGTCAGGGTGAGGGGGAAACCCCCCACGCCCCCGCACTGCCCCCCACGGCATCCCTGATGCCCCCCAGCCCACCTCACGGCGCACACCCACCAGTGCGTGGGTCCCCGGTGCCCGACATCTTCTCCACCGGTGTGACCTCAGCCCCTCCACGTCCTGACATGAGCCGTGGGCACGGGGCCACGGGAGTGACGGGGGCTGGGGCTCGTGGCCGATGCCAGGGAGCCCCCCCGGCCCCCTGCCGCAGAGTGACCCAGAGGCAGCTCCGCTGGGTGGGAGCACCAGGAAGGCCGTCCTGTCGCGGCAGGGGGCCTGGGATGCGGCTGGGGCCAGCCAGCCTGGAGGCGGGAGGGCGGAAGGCCGAGGCGACGTCCTCCTCCATGTTGGGCTGTAGGCGGAGGCGTGAAGGCGTGGGTCACCTGGGCCCGGCAGGGTGAGGCAGCTGGGGGGCCCAGCCCCAACCTGCCACAGGGCTGAGGGCAGCTGAGCCCTCTCCAGCGAGTGGCCGCCGTCCTCCCGGGCGGTCTGAGCACCCGCCTCCAGCCACCACAATGGGCCTCTTGTGGCCTGCCCAAGGTGCCCCCACACACGCTGTCCGGCTGCTCCCACCCCCGCCATTCCCAGAGGCGCTGCAGTCAGGCCGTGCTGTGGGGCAGCCCCACACACAGCCCCATGTCCTCCTTGGTGGTACTCCTGTGCTTGTGGGCCCGCCGGTGGCAGGTTGGCTCTCAAGCAAAGTGAGCACAGTTCACAAAAGATAGCAAAACACTTCCAATTTTTGAAATGTTTTCCTTTTGTATCTCTCTCTCTCTCTCTCTCTTTTTTTTTTTTTAATTTTCAAATGGCAAATTCCTTTTTAACAATGTCTGCCCCCAACAAGGAAGCAAATGGTGCGCAAATGCTCCACTGCCTACACATGGCCTTGGCCAAAGACACAGATGGGGTTGGTGGTGTCCTCGTGGCAGGAACCGAAGGATAGGGCTGAGGCTGAGAGGCACCATCACCCCTTGGAAAGGAGCTTGGGCAGTGCGCTCTCTGCAACTACCTGAACGCCTCTCTACAACAGCCTGAAAGGAGGTTGTGGTGAGGTGGGGGTGGCCTCTGCTCCCAGGTAACAGCGATAGGACCAGACGTGATGGTCTCAAGTTGTGCCAGGAGAGGTACAGGTTGAATATGAGGAAGAACTTCCCTGAAAGAGCGGTGCTGCAGTGGCACAGGCTGCCCAGGGAGGTGGTGGAGTCACCGTCCCTGGAGGAGTTCCAGAGCCGTGTGGATGTGGCACTGAGGGACACTGGTCTTGGGGATGGGCACTTAATCTCAGAAATCTTTTCCAACTTTTATGATTCAGTGATTTCTATACATGGTGCAGGAAAAGGGAATGAAATGTGTGAGAGCAACTTAATGCTGTCCAGTGTTTTCCAGCACTAAGTGTCTTCTCCAGTGCTTTATGCAGCTTAATTCAGTATCTGAGACTTCCCCTCTCCCTCAAATTCTCTGCACGGCTCTAACCGAGCAGACAGTCTCAGCTTTCAGCCAGCGTTTTCCTTTGGCTTAATTGTTCCCAGACACCCCTCCTGCATGCCCAGAGCAGAAACCCTGCCAATGGAGAGCTGCTGGGCTCTCAAGGAACCAGAGTGCTCCTGGGTAGAGGCAGCTCCCGGGGGGGACAGCAGGGAAACAACACAGCGGGCACACGGTTTGCACACACCTTTATTCTGCTGTGGACTCTATTGACAATAGTACTTAGTGAGACGTGGAGAGATCATGGCACAGAGCAGGGCGGCGGGCTGGGGCAGGAATGTGGTCGATAAAACTGAGGATGGCACTTGGTGCCATGCAGCACAGTTCTTTTCCCAGCCCCAAGCAACCACGGCACAGCAAACATGGTATGCACCTGTGTGAGGCTGCACCTGTGTTTTGAGCCTTTGCTCAGCACAGTGAGCACAAATTTTGGCACATGAGTAAGCCTGCTGGCTCCATTTCCCTGCTGAGAGAGGCTACCCAGCCAGGGGATTCGCATCAAGACCCCCAGTGCTTGTCTGAATGGAATGGGTCTCAGCTTCTCTGGTTTGGAATAGAGACTGACAGTTCCTGCCAGGGCACCCAGTGTTGGTGTGGAAGGTAGTAGCGGTACTACTGCAGTCTGGGAGGATGAAACGTGCCAGAAAGACCTCAGATATTTACAGGATGCCCTGACCCACTACTTCCTGAGCCAAAACCCTCAGAGCTAAAAATTGCCTCTTACCCCCAGAGAATTACCAAGGGCGTATTGCTCACTCATACCAGCCCAACACTTGAGACCTGTGTTGGTTCAAGGAACCACACAGAGGGGCGGTGCGTTGTCCTTTCTCAGAGACAAGGAGGTGGAGGAATGGCTCAGAGCTTGTGCTGAAGTGACAGCCAAGTGACAGCGGCACAGAGCTGGAGCCTATCCACTCTGAAGAAGGCAGCTCACAGAGATGTGTCCTGTCTCATACAATGGCAGAGAGCAGAAGGGTGGGCAACTGGGAGAGGTCTGTGTGACAGATCTGGAGAGCTGCAGAGCAGCAGTGCATGATACAGGACTTGGACGAACCTCATCAGTAACAATGTTCAACACAAAGGTAGAGCTCCTGAAAACATCAGACTGTGAGCACCAGGCTCTGAAGTTCTCCGTCTTCAAAACCCCAACAGAAAAGCAGAGCATCTTCAGTAGGGTTGGTCTCAGGATCTTGCTGAACCCTTGCTTGGCAGAGCTTCACCTATCCTGTTACCC
Source organism: Gallus gallus (assembly GCF_016699485.2). Lineage (NCBI taxonomy): Eukaryota > Metazoa > Chordata > Aves > Galliformes > Phasianidae > Gallus > Gallus gallus. Next base: position 49,496,230 of record NC_052532.1, read on the forward strand.
CTGCGGAGACCTCCTGGGGTGGTGCCAAGAAGCCAGGCAGCTCCAGCTTAGGTGACAAACATGGGACCCTTTGTGTGAATGGCTCCAAGAGGTGACATCATCCCTGGGGAGGAGCAAAAACTCTTGGCTGGAGGATGGCCTGCAAGCTCACAGAAAGCTCTGAGCCTGCCGTGCTGTACAAACCTGAGGAGCGTAGGGCCAGAGGGTGAGTGGCGAGCAGGAGACCCAAATCAGCAGAGCGTGGGTGCCATCCCACCACCTCTGGCCTCCCATCCACCTGGCGGGCACATCAGACCTCAGGCACCCCGAAGGCCAGGTTGTCCCGAATCATCAGCGTCTTCCGAAGGTCTCGTTCCATGATCGGCCTCTGCGTTCGCCACTTGTGGGCTTCCTGGAGGCCGGGCTCAAAGTAGTAAATGCAGGCTCCAAAGCCCACCAGGATGAGGATGGAGATCATCAGGTACACAGGCACAAACCAGTCCAAGAAGTGCGGCATGGCTGCTGGAGGAAAGGGAACACAGCTTGTGGAGCACCCAGAAAGCAGCTCCGCCACGAGCAATGGGTCCCACCACACCTCCTACCTCCCACATCATGCTGCATGAGATGCTGCAACAGATTGCCATGAGAAGCTGTGAACGAAGGGGCTTGGAACAGAATGGGCTTCCAGGTCCCTTCCAACCCAAACCTTTCTATGGTTCTGTGATTCTATGATTCCATCGTGCGCCTGGGCCCCATTTTGGCTCCCTTGGGACCTTCTGTCTGTGGGCTTTTTTTTCTTCTTCTTTTTTTTTAATACCACAGCAATCAATTGATTGAAACACACCCAGAAGCATTCATATGTTGAGTGGCACTGGCAGCAAAAGTCCCAACCCCGCTCCCAGGCTCCCAGCGGGAGGCATGTGAACGTGACTTCTATTTCTGCCCTCTGATGAACATTTTTGTGGCACAGGGTTAGATCTGAAATGAGCTGCGATTCTCGCTAACATAAGCAAAAAATTGCCAGCATCAGAGGGGGAAAAAAAAAACAAAAACAACCAAACTATTCCCTCCCACCTACTGGCATAGATTCCGGATATGTATTTGTTCTGCTATGATGGCAGAAGAGAGCTTAGCAGGTTTTGGTTCCTCACATCATGCTCTTTTGCTTTCAGAGCGTTTTGCTTTGCCCCCCATTTTGCTGCCAGTGCCATCTCCGAGTCCTTGAGCGTTTATCCCAGTTTCCTTCGCCTGCTTTCAAGTGCTGAAAAGAGGGACTTTCATTTGAGAAGATGTCACCTTTCTGGAGCAGCTCCGCAGGTTTTAAATGTGCGTTAACCCTCGCAGGACCGGTGCATCTTAACATCCCTATAGGGGCAACCGCAGCCTCTCAAAGACACAGCGCCGCAGCTGCCATAGCCCTGGGGGGGCTCGCTGCACGCAGTGGCACGGAAAGGGGTCTGCAAGAGATGGGACACGCAGCGGTGCCGAAGCGATGCCCACGCAGAGGCGATGTGCCCGCGTGCACGCAGGCGATGGGGGCACAAATGGGCGGCAGTGGCCTCACCGCTTTGCACGACTCCCCCCCAGCCCAGAGGTGGGCACCCCTTTCCCATGCATCACCCCCAGCCCCCCCCCCCTCCCTTACCTCCTTCCTCGGCCGCGGGCGGCGGGATGGGGCCGCTCCCCCCGGGATGAACGGGGCCGCTCCCCCCGGGATGAACGGGGCCGCTCTCCGCGCTGCCTCTGCCGGTGCCGGTGCGAAGCGGAGCGCGGGGCGGCAGCGAGCGGCGGAGGGAGGCGGGGACAGCGGCAGCCTCCTCCCGCGGGGCGCCCGGGGCTCCCCCAGAGCCCCCCGGCCCCCCCTCCCCCCAAACCCGGAGGAGGGACCGTTTGCATCCACCACCGGGCTGGGTGCAGCCCCGCTGCAGCCGGTACTGGGATACTGGCAGAAGCGATTCTGAGACTGCATGAATCCATTCCCAGCCTGGCAGTAGCTTGGATGGAGATGGGAACGCCACAGCTGCTCGCTTTCTCTTAGTTTTGTGGGGTTTTTTTTCCAGCCCTGCTGCCCTCTGCAGCAGGATTTGCAGGGCTAATAAACACCGCAGCACCATCCGAGGCCCAAAGCGGAGCCCGTACACACCCAGATCCCTATATCCCAGGAGGGGCAAAGTTTGACTTTGCGGAAGATTGCACGTCAGGTGCAAAGGGGCAAGCCCTCTCCTCAAGAAACCCGTGGCCCATATGTTCCTGTAGGTGCCAATGACAGGTCACACATCGCCACTCACCGTCCCACACTGTCCTGCACCTCTATCAGGCAGGGCTGTGCACGGCTTCCTTCCCATCCCTCTGCCCGCTGCAGCCCTGTGCAGCCAGTGGTGGCCGTGCCTCAGGTGCCGTGGCAACAGCTCGCTGCGTGTGATGGTCTCCCAGGTGCTGTCACATCAGAGGTTTCTCAGCAAGCGAGCACTGACGTGCCACGTGCAGCTCAGCCACATGGAAACGCCGCAGCTGCAGCTCAACTCTCGCTACGAGTACAGCTGCTACGTGCCACTCGGCATCTCCCAGGCATACCTACACACAGACTGTCCTGCTCCGTGCCCACAAGACAGGTTCCAGGCAGGAATCCCTGTGCGTGGGCCTGCACGAGCAGCCCAGCAGTACGGGAGTGGCTGTGCTGCCTGGAACTACGCACTCTGGGGGAAATGACTAGGTTATAGAGCCACTGAATAAGGTTGGGAAAGGTGCCTAAGATCATCCAGACCTATTATCAGCCTCCTCCCATCATGCCCACTAACCACGTCCCTCAGTGCCACATCCACATGGTTCTTGAGCAACTCCAGTGACGGTGACCCCACCGCCTCCTTGGGCAGCCTGCTCCCAGCCCCAGCTTCCTGTGTGTCCTTGTGCAGCCACATCTTTACCCAGAAGAGCTTTGATGTGAGACCTTCCTGCCAAAACCCTGACTGGAGAAAGAGGAAATGGCCAGGAAACCTCAGGCAAACGTTCCCTGTTGTTAAGTACCAATGGAACCTCCCCCAGGCTCCTCAGTGGAGGACAAGACCCCAGCGAGAGGCACAGAGCCCCCAACTCTGGCTGTCAGTGGGGCTTTGGGTCAAGAAACCCATTGGGAAGCTTTGCTGAGTTGTTCAAAAAGACACGGAAACGTACACTTTAAAATAAAGAGTGTAATAGAAAAAACTGACTTACGTCGAGTCTAAAGACAGCTGGGGGGAGCCTTTGCCAAAGGAAACCGAAGTTGCCAGCAACATATGTGGAAATGTCATTCGTTTCCCTCCTAACATGCACTTGCAGCAAATTACATCACTTGTGCGTGCTGGGAGAGAGCAAAGGCAGCCCAGTGTGTGTGCAACCGCATCCCACAGAGCTCTGCTGGCAGCAGTGGGGCTGCTGGGAGCCCCCTGAGTGCCCGCGGGTGCCATGCAGGTAACCACGCGGCAGCTCAGCGCCATGCGGCTGTATGCAGTCCCCCGGGTGGGACGAGGGAGAGAAGTGGAAGCAGAATAGAACTGGTGGGTTGAGAGAAAAGCTATTTATTAACACAGAACAGAGGAACGACTGGGCAATGATAACTACAGATATGTATTTATATAGTCACAATGCAACCGCTTGCAGACTGCCGACCAGCAGCAACACAACCGCCCACTGACCGCCAGCATGGTGAGGTCTCACCACCCACCGGCTGACACCCAGCAACCCCCGAGGAGGCCTTTCCTTGGTCACCTCCCCGTGGCTTTACAACGCCACGGAGGCAGTGGCTCTTCCCGGCCTGGCACTGTGCGCGCTTCCATCACTCAGCAACAACCAAACCATCGCTGCTCCACGATCGCTCTTTTGGCCGAAAGCGGAGCGCACGTGGAGCTCTGCCCCGACCGCAGCCTCCCTTCTCCCCCTCCCCCCCCCCCGCCGACCGCTGCGGCAGCCAGAAATATCCGCCATCGCTTCTGCTTCACCTGCCGCGGCGCTGGCGACGAGCTGAGCCGTCTGCCTTTGTCAGGATCAAAGCGGGTGTGATGTCAGCCTCCATCGCGCCCCCCGCGCGGCTCATCGGAGGAGAAAACGCAGCCGCGGCTCCGTGTCGGCCTCGGGGAGCCGCACGGGGAGCCCCGCTGTGCTCACGGGGCGAGGAGCAGCGCAAGGGGAGCAGCCCCGAGGCTGCTGCGCGCCCCGTCCTCACGCTTGAGCTCCTCCGTGCGACGACAGCTCCGCGGCTGCCGCGGTTTTGCACGGACTGCGTTTGCAGCACCGAGCGAGGCACGGGGAGGGCCGAGAAGGAGCGGGATGGAGGCCGGGGCAAAGGCAGCTCCAGGGACAAGGCGCCAGCCTTTCCCGAAGCCGGTCACCAAGCAGCCCGGGCTTCGCCCGTCCGCACGCCCGCAACGCCCGCACCCGCAGCAGCGCCGTCGCCGCTGCCGTCGCCGGCGCGCTCCCCGCCGAGCGCGCGCCCGCGCCGCGCGGCCCCGCCCCGCCCCGCCCCCAGCGTGACGTCACGCGAGGCGGCCGTTTTCAAATCGCCGAGCGGCCGGCAGCGGGGATGGCGGTGCTGCGGCCCTTCGATAAGCTGCCGGAGCTCAACAGCGCCACCATACTGGTAGGTCTGCGGCTCCCCGGTAGTCCCCCGTCCTTCAGTCCCAGCCCTTTCCCGGCCCGGTTCGGATCCGCTCGGCCCGGACCCGCTGGCTCAGCCCCGCGACGGACATCCCCTCAGTCGCAACGGCTGCGGCGGCCTCACCCCCCCCCCCCACCGGGCCGCCGTATGCAGATAAGGCCCCACCCATATCCCGGCGGGATAGGGCTTCTATATGTAAATTAGATGGTCCGCCCCTTTTCCGGGATAGGCCGTCGGGCTGCTGTATGCAAATAAGGTTAACCCATTGTGACCGCTGCCTGTCGCCCCGCAGCTGGTGGGCGCGGAGGGCGGCCCGCAGCAGCAGCTCGCCGAGGCCATGCTGCGCGAGAAGAAGGACTTCAACATCAACATGTGAGTGAGGGGCAGCGGGTGGTGCTGGTCCGCTTCTCGGGGCTCTGCCCCACTAACGCACAGCCGGCTTTCTGGGAAGGAAGTTCGGTTGTCACTGGAAACGGATGTGGAAGTAATTGGCACTTAAGCATCGCATTCCCTACAGGCATTACAGAGCTTTGTGTCCCCTGGCACTGACACTTCATAGCACGGGTCTGGAGGCTCCTGACACTTATTTTTCCCCAGATATCGCAGTCAGCGTGTGATGTTGTTTGTATTACAGCACGCCTTTTAGTCACACTTTGCTCATATCTGGTGCTATTTTGGAATGCTCTGTTCAGTGCTTTCTTCCTTGTTTATAGGAAACAAAACACCTTCGTTCAGAGACTGGCAGACAAAGCTACAAACTGTGCGTGGATAAAAGAAACCTGGGCCAAATTGCACAGTCTCTAAGACTAATTGCTATAAGTGGCATTCCCAGAGGAGACCAAAAGCAGTGTTTCTCTTTTGGCTTCTAGAGATGAAGTGCATTGAGAAAGAGGTGGAAATTTGGGGAGTTTTGTTCTTCCAGTCTATCTTTTTAATGATCTTCCAAAAAATGCGGTGCTGTTACTATTCTTCCCTGATTCCTTCCAGCCTGACCTGATCTGTGATCCTCTGTGCACTACAGATGCCTTTGGGAGGGATGCAAGCCCTCTGCTTCCTCCCACAGCTGTATCAGCAGTGGCACTGTGGTGTAAGAGGACACCTGAACTATCCTTGTAACTTCTGAGGCAGTGCAAGGAAGAGTAATGGTATCACAGGTGCACTGAGCTCTCCCCCAGTTGTACTTCCCCCTGTAAGCAATACAAGCAATACATGTCTGATTTTTCACCTGAGAAAGCAGTGGGTGTAGCAAAATGTACTCATGGAGCATCAGAGCTTGCTTTATTGGAAAGCTCTATTAAAGTTAAATGCTATGACTGCCATACACATCTGTAAGGAGAATTTTTTTTCTAGGAGCCTTGTTATGCTCTGTTAAGCCTCTCATTATTAACATCTGGGATTAGTAAGTATGTGGCTGCCAGCAGCTCAGAATAGGCTTAAGAGAGAGATGAGAATCCAAAAGAATCTCCATATCTCCTTGGTGCCTAATTATTTCACAGTTAGCTGGCTTCCTGGTTATGTGCTATGTGGTGAGCTGCAATGGCTGTGCGGTTATGATTAAGTGGATGCTGCCTTGCCAAGCTATTTGTTAAACTGGCAGATTTATTTTCTTTCAGCCACCTTGCATCGTCCCTCCCTTTACCTTCAGAGAGGGATCACCTTCGGCCCAGGATAGATCTGATTGCATTTGTTATTGACATCAAGAGCAAATACAGGTAAAAGAAGGGCATAAATACAAGGGAGCAAACTGATATTCTTGCTTGAATTCGTGCCTGAATTTACATTTTTATTGTGTTGGAATCACTGGATTTTAAACCCAAGACTTGCTGAGGTAGATTGTCTCTACCTAATAATCAGCCAGCTGCCGTGCCTGTGTTCCCACTTCACGGGCACTGCTGACCGCGTGGCATCAGCTCTGTAAGTCTCCCGTCAGAAGGGAAAGGTCTGCAGGGGCTGATGTCTTTTGTCTCATCTCTGTGGAAATGGTATTCGTGTCCCCAGGCCATAAGCAAAGATTCGCTAGATCACAAAAGTCAGCATCTTTGTGCTTAACTTTTGGCTGATGATCGTAGGCTCTCATTTACCACAATGACAGGCCCAGCTGCATGCTTACAGCACAGATGGTGCTGCAGAAATGTGTGGGTTTGCTTTTCTGAAAGAGCCTAAGGAGTGCTGAAGTCTCATTGGATGTTAATGAGTTTGGACGCTTAGCGTTCGCAAACCTTTTAGGACGCCGTTCAAACTAAGCCTAACTGTTGAGCCTTGAGTAGAAAGGATATTTTATGGATTATTAAACAGCTGTGGGTAGTCCAGAGGTCCCTGATGCCACGCTCTCAGCGTAATTCTGCTGGCTCACAAATCAGCAGATGTTAACATCATGGGTTTTCCAACTGTGCTTCTGAAAGTTATTCCCTTTGTCCTCATGCTGTGCTGGTTTTACCTCCCTGTCCAACTGGATTGTCTGTGCTTTTCTGACAGCTTGAAGAATGTTCAAGCTTCACTAGCTTATGTGGATGTCAGATTCTTCCTGGGAAAAGTGTGCTTCCTTGTCACTGGGGGTACGTATGGCATCTGCCCCCTCCCTCCCCTCTGAGCAGAACAGCTCACTATTGCTTTCCTTAAAGCAAAGCGGTGGCTTGATTTGAAACAGAACAAAAGTGGCCAGTGGATTTATCAAAGCTTTGTTTAAATATCTGAGCTCATTTGCTTATTTTTTTTTCCTTGGGTAAGACATGGTTCTCTCCTCTCATGCTCACTTGTCCTTTCCATTTTGCTTTTGCCATTCAGATCTTCTTTCCCTCATTTCTGAATACAAATTGTTATTATTTTATAATTACTTTTCTGTGCCATTCCAGAATGCTGTTGTATCTGCTCTGGCAGATCAGTCTTAACAATAGTCTGAATTAGCAGTCAGGAGCATATGATACTGTGGTAATAAAATGAATTTAAGTGGATGAGCTACTAAACTATTAAGTATAGTTTTAGTACAAGACTGTGATCCCTGTTGTGTGCTGTCTGGCCCCATTGTGTCTCATATAATTCTCTTTCTCTCTCTCTCTCTCTCTCTCTCTCTCTCTCTCTCTCTCTCTCTCTCTCCTCTGAGTGAAGAGGGTACTTTCCTGCATCACTTCTCTACTTCAAATTGAGGAACTGAGAGGGCCAGCGCATCCTGCTGGGTGCTGTAAAAGAAGTGCTGTGTCCCTGGAATGTGGGGTTCAGAAGGCCTAATTTAGGGGTGAGAAAGAGCCTTAGTGTAGTCTTGTGCTGTGGTTCTCCTGATGGAATGAGGCTCTTGGAGGCATGAGTACTCTGTCAGGGCTTCTGACTAATGAGTGGAAGATTCTGTCCTGCTGATAGAGTACTGTCTGATCCCTTATCCCAAATGTTAACGTTGCAGTACTCAGTGATGTGGCGATACTATTCCTGCTGTCAGTATTATGGAAGACTTCTGTGCTAATTCCACTGTGCATCTTGTACCATTCTGTTTGTACTGCTCACTGTTGCTTTACCTTCTATGATGTGCTGTCAAAATTAGCTGTGGATCATTTTGCACATGCAGAATTTGTTGGTACTTTTCTTCACTGGATGTTGATAATGGGGCTTGTAATGCAGAAAACTTCTGTAGTTGGCAGGGCGAATAACTGCAGCGTAGAGATGAATGCCATCTGGAAACTGGGAGAAGACTACTGCAGTCCTGTGATATTCTGTGAGCTGGAGGTGAGGTGCCTATTTGGTGTCTGAAGGGATTGGGGAATTCCACTGCTCTCTGATCTTCAGTAACACCATTACATTAGCAATAAATATACGTACATATGCTGTTGCCACATGTAAGTGGTGTCAGAGACCAGACTTGTTGGAAGAATAGATCCAAGAGTCTGACTGTCCTTGAATTGAGTCTTACAGATTCTCTGCACCTTCTGGTGCTACTTCAAAGCCTCAGAAAACCAAGCCTAAGTTATGAGAAGCTTCTCTGATGTGCAGAGCCTTGGTACATTTGTTCCACAATGCATTTTCTCTTTCTGGGAGCCCCGGAGCTGTTTGCTGTGTGTCCTTGCCCACACAATGCTCCCGTTAGCCAGGCTCTGTTGCTTCACATGCTGTTTTGTAGTATGAGTTGCCGCTCTTTCCAGTTATCCACTTGGTCTGAAAAGCTGACAGGAGTTGGCATGCAGCAATGGCACCCTTTACTTTTGCATTTAATAATCATTCCATTGTCAGGGATTGCTTCCTTATCAGCAGATAATATTTGTGCCTTTGGCAGTCCTTCTGTTTGCTGCTGCCTCTCTCAGCAAATCAGAATCAGTGAGTTTGGGCACTTGAAACTTTCTTAGGGCTTTCAGCTGGCATAACTCTGCCCCTCCTCTTGCATTTGGGGAGTAAATGAATCTCATGGGTGTTTTCTGTAACTAGCAGCTCTGAATCATACTTAGAGCTGGTTCCAGTTCTTTCTTTTATCACAGTTAATCACTGCTTTTCTTTTTTTTGCCTATTGATTAAGTAACTTCTCCGTTCTGTTTCCAGCTGGAAGGGATACGAGTTGCCACCGCTCAGCGACTTCTCCGGATGTTACAGATCTGTGCTGGTCGTGTACCAGGAGTTTCTGCCTTGTACTTCAGCTTGCTGATGAGGAACTCTGCTGGTGATTAGCCTCTTGATGTGAGAATTTATCCAGATTCATCAGTTTTCTTTACTTCCAGGCATTTGAGCTGCTGCAGTTGGAATCGCACTGGGAAGCTTTCTTGCCTGATTTGTTACAACCACTCATCCAGAGCTGTTTGTAGTTGCTTGTCTATCAAGAAATCTGGATTCCTATTGAGTGAATAAGGTATAGGTAAGGAGAGGATAGTTTGGATTAGGGATCCCTATCTGTTGTTACATTTGAATGCCATTGTGCAATGGATTTTTGGATTTCGGCCACTTTGCTAGTGGCCAGGAGCTACATATTCTCTTGATATTCTCTCAGTAAAACAGGCAACTATCCCAGATGCTGCTTATCCTGATTAAGTATCTTAATTTCTGTAGGCAACACGTGAGGCAGCAGGCTTCTGCTTCCTCTCAACAGAAATATACTACCTTAGACTAATGTGGAACCTCACTGCAGATTTTCTTTCCCCACCAAGAGAGTAACAAAGGAGAAAGGCAGTCCTTTAGCTTCAAGATATACTGCAGTTGGCAGTTAATGATCCAGCTGCGTGAGCATCTGCCCACCGAAGGGCTCAGCATTTCCATGCCTGGCACATAACTAGGGAGGAAGAGACTGAAGAAGATAATCTAGCACTTTAGCTTTCTTTTAGAGAAAAGGGCTCTATCTCTTAAGCCCAAAATAATGTGATTTGAACAGCTGTGAACTGTGCTGCTGCAAGTCAGCTCCTGCAAACCGAGGAGAGATTTTTCTGAAGATGTCAAACTTTCTGTGAGCTAAGAAATGAGGAGGGCTGTAATAGAGTGTGGCACTGCTTGGGTTACAGCCCTTACAGGCAGGCCACAGGAGGAGAAACATACAGCTGCCAGTGAAAACCAGCACCTGTTCCCAAATAAAAAAAGCCACGGAATTGTTGTGTTTTTTGTTTTTTTTTTCACTCTCTTATGCTCCCGAAGAATCAAATCTGAGAGTAATGGAAGTTGCTGGCTGGCTTCCAGCAAGCCTCTGCACATTGGGCAGTTCAGCCTCAGAGAGCTGCAGGACTGCACTCATCCCTCCAGCATCTGTAGGGCTGAAGCTCTGCACTCTGCAGCTGACCAGAGACGAAAGCCAATTGGACTATAGCAGCATACTGAAAACACACAGTGACTCTTGCAAGTTGGGCATATGATGTGTACAATTATTTAACTAATAGCTTCTTATCACAAGTAATTCATGACTTATTCTTACTGCCAGTCAATACTGTGTTTTGGGGTTTTAAATTAATAAAATATTATATATTGATTTGTATGCTTCCTCTGTTTAGGTCTGTGGGATGGGCTCTAAAACCTATGAATGCTTTTCCCAATTATACCTGGCAGTGGAACTGGTCTTTGCTGGCATTTCAAATGTCCTGTGAGTTCAGTGACTTGGTAGGCTGCAGTCACTGCTTCCACCACGTGGTGGTGGCAAAACCTTTCCAAATAGGATGCTTCCGTAAGCTGAATTGAGCCACCTTACGGAATAGATTGTTTCTTGATATACTGGGCTGTTTCTTATCCAGAATTGCATGCCAGGTAGAAATTAAGTCCTGACAGAATCTGTTAAGCTCTTCTCTGTTTTAACTTAATCCCTAATAGTCTGCTTTAATGTTTCTAGGTGTGGAGCTGTAGCTGCATGTGCTGTTTTGCTTAGCTTGTTTCTGACATCTGTCTGTGAGCAGGAGAAAGCAGCACTGCAGGCTTAATCAACTGTGAGTGTTGGCAGTCCTTGCAAAGACAGCTCAGCAAGACACAAAGCCTGTATCCTTGCTCAGAGGACACACAAATCCCAGCTCCAGTTGTATTGTTGCTGGCAGGGGAGAGATAGGTTGTTTGTCAGCTGGAACAAAGGAGCTAAACCGCTCAGCTGTGTTATGGTGTCCAAAAGGGCTGGACTATGGCTAAAACCCAGAGGAGGAAGATGTGCAAAGTCTCATGGCCATGTAAGAAGGATGGGGAGCTTAATGGGCTTGCCCTACTTTCTGCTTGCTTTGCGATCCTGCCAGTGCCTGCAAGGACTTTACCACCAGAGACTGAAACACCAGTTTCTCTGTTGGTTATGCTGGCTGAGCTTCGCTCTGACTTTGGGTTCCTCTGAATAAATGAGACCATGGTTCAGAATAGACTGGTTTCGATTTGCTCTCAGGGTGCAGGTGCAGTCTAAGGAAGGGGAGGAAGGCCTGTGGCACCAAATGATAGAAGAGTGATTCTTGTGTGTCCTCTGCAACTGCTGTAAGGACAGGAGACTTTCATCTCCTTGGCTGCTCTCCGGTTCCCCCTGAAAACTCCTGGGCTTGGGTAAAATCCATATTTTAACTGGTGAAAATGAAAGTTTCTTTGGTTCAGCCCTGTAGCAACCCCCATGTGTTGCTGTCCAACACCTTCAAACGCAGTGGATCAGATATGGTATTCCTTTCCTTCTACCGCTTCCTAAGGAGAAAGGTATTGTTGGTACTGCCCACAGGTGGCTGGGTCCCAGCTAGTACAAAATAAAATCTAGTTCCTTAAGAGCAACATCTCACTTCACCTAGGGGCAAATATTTTTCTTACTCTTAGGAAAAAGTCTTTAATAGAACTGGCAGGGGAAGTGGAGCGTATCTAAGAATATGACACTGTGTCTCAGGTCCATCATGTTTTACAACTGGAAGTCGTTGGGACACATCTAAAGCTACAGCTACAACTGTGTAAATACCTCTAGGAACTGTCAGCTATTAGTTCAGGCAGGACATAACAACGCCGAGCAGACGAGGCAGCTGAGGATACCCTTCATCTAGATGGAGTAGCCAGTGCTAATATCTGATAACGGCCTTGTGAAAGTAGCACTTGGATTCAGAACAGAGATTTGGAGGGCCTGGAGTTGAGTTAAGGCTACTCACTCAGGTTCTGCCTTTAAACATCACAAAAGAGCTTGTCAGGCTAGCTGAAACCTAAACTAATAGAAATATTCTGGATATATATATTTTTATCTTTCTGTGCCTTGATTCCCTGTTTCTTTGGAGGTCTACAATGAGAAATCCCCCCTCTCTCTAGCAAAAGTAGCTGTGAGCTTTGCCACTTCGGCTACTTTTCTTTGTGGATATGTTTTTGTCAGCTGTGTGCCAACGAAATTAGTGTAAAAGCAGTTTGATTAGCATAGAAGAGCTTACACCAGTTGCACCAAAGTGAGCTTTGGTCATGCAGTGCTGAGTGAGGCTGTAATGAGGACTTGCCTGCTGCTGCAGTGTGACCCACGGGAGGAAGATTTTGTGTCCTCACCCGGCTGGCTGAGCTGCTCATGGAGGTGCTCTGTAAGAGATTTTAGCACAAATGGGCACAGTTAGCATTAGCTGCTTGGATTATAGCTCTCTGTTGGCCCAGGTTTTCCAAGAGAAGCTTTTTTTTCTGCTGGCTTTGCAACAGCATTAGTTAAATCAGACCAATTTTTAGGCATAATAAGACACATGGTATGCTCAGTCTGTGCTACCAGGGGAAAGAGGCTGTGTACTGTTATGGGGCCTGGAGTAAATGATCTCTGTCCTGCAACAGCAATCAGAGATAAACCCAGCACAGGCAATTTTCCTGCCCTCCAAACCTTGAAACTGATGGTAGAGATTTAGATTCAAGGCCAGCTCTAGTATTAGCTTTGGGGATCTTTGGTTAGACCCGAATGTCTCTACTTGACGAGATCTGCGGTTGGCAGGGACTTGGCTGGGATAGGGGGGGAAGGAAGGAAGGGCTCTGCTGTGCTGCCCTGAGTTGCAGAGCCATGGCAGAGGTGTCTGGTCTGCTGCGTGCCTTGTAAAGAGCATGAAAGCAGAGGAGGTGTTTCCTTCTGTGGGATTTCTGACCTTTCTTGACTCTACAGAAGCTCTGCAGGGCTCTGCTTAGGTCAGACCCCAGCTGCTCTGCCTCCTCCTGCCGGCCCAAGTCACCTGGCAGCTCCCCCTGCTCACCGAGCCTTCTCTGCTTCCCACCCTGCGCTGATGTGCCGCGTCGCTGCTGGCTGTTGAACAACTGCCACTTTCTGCTCGCTGACCAGCTGTCCTTCACTGGTGGGGAAAAAGGATTTATATGCAAGAGAGAGCAAGAGCTGGCACAGCCCAGAGCCGGAGCCAGAACGCTGAGCTCGCTTGGTCTCTGTAGCTGATCTCTTGCATGACTCTGGGCACGTGTGTTAAAATTCTCTGTGCCTCGCTGGCACTGCACATGAAACAGGAGCTGCCTCCTCTGCGGTGCGAGTGAGTTGACATTGGCACCGTGTTTTGGTGTCCTTGGGGCTGCAAATCTGGGCCAGCATTGTCCTGATGAGCAGAGCTTGATGTCTGCCATCGTTCTGGGGGAAGGTAAAGAAGTGTGTCTGTGCTGCTCGGTGTCCGTCCCTGTGGCGAGGGGGCTAAAACCGGGTTCCTGCCCTTCTCATGGAGTGTTGAGTTCGCCCTTCTCATGGGGCACTGCAACATGGTCGAGTTCTGTTGTGAACTGGGCCGAACCCACCTTCTGAAGCACTGCAATTCCCTGTGCCGCAGAGTTGTCCTTGAGCTGGCTGGTGGGAGAAATCAAAGTCTCTGGCTCTCTCTCCCTCACCGTTAAATATTAATACGGCGCGGAGATGCGAGGCAGGATGGATCCCCTCGGGCTGGCTTGGATGTGACAAGCTGGAGCACAGGAGCGGTGGCATGCGGGAGGCTCGGGGGGTGACGTGCCTCGCTCAGAGCCCCCTCAAACAAGCAGCTCCTGGCCCACGGGCTCTGAGAGGGGCTGCCACGTGCTGTGGTGCTGAGGTCCCCTTCGGGCTCACCGCGTCACGAGGGGCCGTATGGCATGTCTGACTCTGCAGGCGGCCATGGAAGCCGTGGCCGTCCTCCTTGCTGTGTCCTTGGCAAGAGGAAGTCAGCGGTGTGTGAAAGAGCCCGTGCTTTACATACGCGTCCCCGCTGGGCCAGGTGCAGCTGCGGGCTGGGTGCGAGAGCCCCGGGGGCTCTGCACGTCACAGGAAGGAGCGCTGAGGTGGGGTGAGGATGAAAACAAAGAGAGAAGCCACCTCCCCCTGGGAAAGCTGGCCCCCGTGCGTGGGCTGCCGTGTGCTCTGTCCCCCCGCATCCTGTGCTGCTGTGCCCCCGGCAGCTGAAGCATTGCTCTCAAGGGCGGGTGTTCTGTGTGCAGGAGCCAAGCAGGGACATCGCAGTGAGCGCAGGCAATACCTAAAACAGCCCAGCTGAACGTGCTAAAGAGACTTACTCTGCCGTGTTGGCTTCCATGTTCTGGGGCTCATGGCATGATCCCCAAGCTCTAGCGGAGCCTGAGGGGCCCGTGAGATGCTGTTGTTATTGGCAATGGTCAGCTCAGAGCTCTCCCTTGCCTCCATGCTGGCTGCTTGCCTCCATTTGACAGCAGTGTTGGCATCACCCCAGCATGAACACACATGGCTTTTTTCCCCTACTCTGCTCCCTCTTTAGCTCAGCAGAGCTGACAGATGTGGAGCCTGAGCCGCGTTCAGCTGGGTGCTATCTGTAGCTACCTGTGGCACTCTGCACAGCCATGGGCCAGCACTGCTTGATTAAACCTCGTCCCCCCATGACTCGGGGGCTCTGTGTTGATCAAAGGTGGTGGAGCTGGGGAAGCCCTGAGCAGTGCTGAGGTGAAGGGCAGGGGAGGGAGTCTTGGGCACTGTGGGCACAGAGGCACTGCAGCTCTGCCTGTCCCTCCCCCCTCCCAGGCTTCAGAAGCCCTGCAAACTGCACGCACAGCCATGCAAGCAGAGAATCCTAAAATCAAAGAATCATTTGAGTTGGAAGGGACCTTTGAAGGCCGTCTGATCCAACCCCCCTGCAATGAACAGGGACACCCACAGCTCCATCAGGGTGCTCAGAGCCCCTCCAGCCTGACCTTGAATTTCTCAAGGGGCGGGGATCCACTGCCTGTCTGGGCAACATGCCCCAGTGCCTCACCACCCTGATTAAAAAAAAACCTGTTTTCCTTACATCCAGTCTAAATCTCCCCTCTTTTAGCTTGAAACCATCTCCTCTTGTCCTATCCTGACAGACCCTGTTAAATAGTCTGCCCCCTTCTTTCTCATAGCCCCCCTTTAGATACTGAAAGGAGCGAAGCACAGCAAAGCCTGGTGCCTGGCCTCACAGCACCCCAGCATCCATCCTGCTGCTGCGTGCGAGCTGCTCCCGGGGAAACGCCGAGGAGCTGCTTGTGTGCAGATGTTGCATAATGCTGACCTACTTCGTATACAAGTTGGTGGGCTGGGTGGCGTTTGCCCCAGTCCTGGTAACCCTCTCCGGGGTGGGGGCTGTGGCATTATGTCCCCTGCCCCGTGCCGTGGAGGTGAGAGGGTGGGAGACTTCTCCTTCCCCACACGCCCATGATGCATGTGGGCTTTCACCTGCACCAGGCTGCTGCCAGCACACTGAGCTTTGGTGTGGCTTTGCTCAGCCACTGCATGGGACTAACACGTAGTGATGGTGTCCTATAAATTATATAGGTGGTACGTTCACCATCTGCTCTGCACTGAAAGCCAAGTGTGATTGAGACCTTCTCCTTCCCCAAAGCTCGCCTTGATTACGGGCTGGGTGTGCGGATCTCCTGTAAGCGGGTCCTGATTTAATCAGGTAAGGGGGGAAGTTTGTAACCAGGTTGTGATGTTCCTGCACCCGATGCAAGAGCTGAAGCGCCATCCAGCAACGTATCGCCAAGAGGATGTGAGTAAAAAGTGAATCTGATTTCATGCTAATGAGGCTCTAAACTGCGTGAATATTGATTGCGGTGGTCATATCAAAAAATCAAAATAGCAGTGCAATGAGCAAAGGAAACCCCAGAGTGATTCATATGAGAAGGGGAAATAAAGAGAGCCATGGGGGAAGAAGGAGTGTGGGGGGGACTAAATTGGTCTGCCTACCCAAAAGCAGAGGGGATTTGAATCAGATTATCCTCATTAGATGTCTCTTTAAAGCATCATCAAGCAAAATGAATGGTCCGGGGGAAAGCTCGCAGGCATGGTGTCTGTGATTATCACCAGGGATTTGCAGTCCTAGTTAGCTAGCTCAGAGACAAGATGGTTAAGGGACTTAAAAACTGCACTGCCCTCATCCTCTGCATTTTTCGGTGGGGTGATGGGGGACCCCAGCTGCATGGCTGCACAGCTCCTCAGTGCTGCAACCTGTGGCGGTCCATCCCTCTGTGTTCTGTGGGTACTTGGAGGGAATGCTGTCAGTGAAGCCCGGGGCTGGCTGCGTGGTGGTGCCGAGCTCACTGCTGCAGAGCCCTTCGGGCTCAGCAGCCACTCGCTCCCCCACCCTGTCCCGGCTTGGGGCCACACTCATGCCCAGCCACGTGCAGCTTGCTCCTATTGCTGCAGCTCACATCGGTGCTGCAGGGCTGCAACCAGCTTGAGGTTGGCATCCGACCATCCCTGCAGCCAAACCCACCACTTGGCATCGGCCCAAGCAGCCCGGGGTGCCACCAAAAGCCAAAAATTAAAATATTGGCAAGGGGTGGGAGGTCATCCTCTCACCTACCCCATACGCAGGTGGCTGTGGCCAATGGGACAAAAGTGAGCTGCACGTGTTAGAGGTTTGTCCCAAGGTCAGTGGGTCTGCCAGATAAACACCTCTGTAACCAACACGTCGTTGGGTTTCCGGTGCACGCGAGCACAAGGTGTACTTTTGGTGGATATTTTCTGACACAGACAGCCCCGAGAGCATGTGTGAGTCACTGCACCCGCCGTGGGGCTGCAGGAACCGCTCACGCAGGGATGGGGATGAGGGCCGGCCCTGCTCCTGGGCTGGAGCGCGCAGTGAGGAAATTGAGCCCTCTCCAGTTCCAGGATTGAGCTGTAACTTTTAAATAGCTCTTTTGATATTTTTGCTGGTTTATTTGTTTAATAAAACCACTTGGTTAGCTAGGCTTCCCAGCTCCCGGGGCACTCATTTCTCTGCAAAGATAAGAAAAGCGCATTTCCTTATCCAGTGAGTCATTTTTTCTGCTCTTTAATTATGCATTTATTCTATTATCAAGCGCCCCTAGATGCGAGCAGCCCATCACCACTAACCAGCTACCAGGTCCTCACTGTCCCCGCTCCCAAAGCTGCCACGAGGGCCGGAGAGGCAGAGGCTGGAGCCCTGGGCGCGCGGCTCACACGTGAGCGCTGCCGGGGAAGTCAGCGGTGATTTTCTCCATGAGTAAGCCCTGCAATGTGCGAGTCGAAACATCATTTTCCTGGCCTGGGCACGAGCAGACGTGCATGGAAGGGGATGGGAACGAGCGGTGGGTGACGGGAAAGGGGCAGAAGATGGGGGATAGGGAGATTTAGATTGGGGACATAAGGAAAACGCTTTTTACTATGTAAGGAGAGTGAGGCGGTGGCACAGGTTGCCCAGAGAGGTGGTGGATCCCCATCCCTGGAGACATCATCCAAGGTCAGGCTGGAGGGGCTCTGAGCACCCTAATGGAGCTGCGGGTGTCCCTGTTCATTGCAGGGGGGGTTGGACCGGATGGCCTTTGAGAGTCCCTTCTAACTCAAACGATTCTGTGACTCTATAGGAAAAAACAGCTGGCAGCAGGCACAGAGCTGTTGGCTCTGTGGAGAAGCAGCACCCATAGGTACCTGAGGCAATGCAGAGGGCGCTGAGTTCACCACTGGGCCCTGAAGCAAGAGAGAGAGAAGTGCAGGGTGTGCTCGGGGAGTTTGTGTTTGAGTCAGGCAGAAGTGGAAGAACTGAGTCACCAGGCCGGGGCCGCGCTGCTCTGGGGGAGAACGGAGCCATGCGGGCACTGGGCATGGGCAGCGAGCGGCTGCTGGGCTCTCAGGTGGAAGGGGAAGTGAAATCACCTTGGGTGTGGAGCCGGTGGGCAGCCATCAGTTGTGGTCACAACTTTCACTCGCCCGGCCGAGGTGCCCGGGGAGGAAGAGGCTGTGCTGGGAGGAGCCTGCAGGCTGCAGCAGGCAGTAGGTAGGCTTCCTTCAGCAGGGTGAGCCAGCTGTGTGGCTGGGCCCTTCCCTTCCTGTGGGATGAAGGAGGAAGGGACATAATGCTTGTTCAGTTTAGACGTTGAGGGAAAAAATTTCAGTGAGAGGGCAGTGAGGCACTGGCACAGCTTGCCTGTGAGCTGTGGTGCCCCATCCCTGGAGGTTCAAGGCCAGGTTGGATGGGGCCCTGAGCAGCCTGAGCTGTTGGGTGGCAGCCCTGCCCACGGCACGGGGTGGGACTGGGTGGGTTTTGAGGTCCTTTCTGACCTTAAATATTCTGTGATGGAGAAGAGCCACCTGCAAAGCAGAAATCCACCCCTTCCATACCTCAGGTCTCAATCACCAGCATTTGACGTATGGGTGTCAGTGGCAGGGAATCTCTTGCTCATGATGAGGGACATCTGAAGCCCTTCGTGGTGTATTTAGTCCTCTCTGAGGGTACTGGGACCAGGATTGTTCCCAGTTACTGTGAGCAGAGACAGCTCCGAACCCCTGAAGAATGGGAGATGTGGCAGCAAGGGGCTTCGACACTCCTTGCCAAGGGCCTGAGCTGGCGATATGAAGGGTGTAGCGGGCAGGTTCAGCCCTCTTGTGTCGGTCTTGGAGTGAGACAGAGCACGTGGCCCTGTGATTTCTGTCCTGCAGCCCATGTGGACACACGGCTCACCATGGGGCTTCTGCAACGGGACGCCAGCAAACATCCTGATGCTGGAGGCTGGGGTAGATCTTGGACACTCAGGGGCTGGGGGTGACATCAGCTGGGGAGGTGACACGAGTGGGCCAGAGCGGGACAGATTTCAGCATCACATTTTGGAGCAGAGGGGCTGTCAGAGGGTGCGTTGTGTGTTGTTGGCCTCCTCCTCCTGGGCGAAGATCCGCCCCGGGGGAAGTGAAGCACCCGGAGCCCCAGGGGAGCTGAGGCAGCTCGACAGACTGCATCTCCCTCTGCCACCCGCCCCGGGGCTCTGCGATTTCACACTCGGGCGGCCGCTCTGCGCTGAGCCATGCAGGAGCGCTCGGCCATGGCCTCCCCGGGAAAAGCAGACGGCGGTGCCTCCTGCCTCTCCTCCCAGTGCTTCGACCCCCTAACCAGGTCCTGCGTGATGTGCTCCGAGCTGTTCGGGGACAACACAAGTAAGTGCGGCCAGGGCTTGGTGGTGAAGGGGGCTGGAGGACGCTGTGGGGTGGGCTGGAAGGGGACCTTCTGCGGGTTGCGGTGGAAGTGGCGATGGAGATGGGGTGGAGCTCCATCACTGCAGCCCCAGTGCTGGGAGACCTTGGTAATGCCATTTTGCCCCTTCTGACCCTGCCGGCATTTTGCACCGCAGCAGATCCCGCCCTTGGAGCGCCCAGCTCGGACACACTGCCCACCGTCCCCTCCATGGACCTGCCCAGCAGTCTCCTGATCTTCGGGGTCCCTGTGCTGGTGGGGCTCCTCCTGGCCCTGGCTGCCCTCTGGGGATTCCTTGCCTGCAAGTTGGGGAAGCGGAGGAGGAAGAGGAGGAAGGCGGAGCAGGAGGCTGAAGGTAGGAGACTGTGCTCACACTATTGGCTCCTTGGGGAGGCTCAGATTTCCTATATCTTTCTTGGGATGCCCCAGAGATCATCCCTCTCCCTGTTAGGTATAGGGCAACATGAAAGGGACTCGATATGCAGTGGGAGCCATGTGAACTGGGGTACCATGCTGAGCACCCCACAAGGTGTTCCCAGCACCCTCTGACACTTGCGTGCCACTGCCGCCCCAAAGAGGTGACAATGTCAGAGCCAGCCCTTACCAGCCGGGCACAGAGCGCTGAGCATCTTATGGGGTCATCCCCAAAGACACCATTGTTGGCTCAAGGGATAGGGCTATGCCTCTTCCCACAGGGCATTTCCAGGAGGTGAAGTCACTGTGCCCCACCGGGGACCCCCAGGAACAGTACTGAAAACAAAAGAGGGAGAAATCCCACGACAGCAAGTGTGGGGAGGCACGTGGCCATTGCTACTTGTAAACAAGTCTATTTTTAAGTGGGAAGCAATCATGCCGGGTGCTTGCTGCTAGCATGGGCTCACAGGAGGCTTGAGGCACAAGCGCATGGCTGCACTTTCCCGATTACACTTTTGGGGAAAAAATGCGCTACAAAGCAGTGTGGTGGGGAGATCCCTGTCCCAGGATTTGCTTCACGGCCCCTGACCTCACTTCTCATCCTCTCTCAGAAAGCCACGGCGATGCCGGCCCCTTGCCCAGCTCCGGCTGCTTGGATGTCAGTACTCCAGAGGGGAGTGCCGACCCAGCACAGGGACACTGCCCACACCGCAACGGAGGTATGAGGATGCCCAGGAGGGATGGAGCAAAGCAGTGGCCATGCTGCCAGGGTGATGCCAAGGGTGACGTGGTGCTGCTGGCCACTACCTGGCCCCACCATAAGGAGCACGGCCACAGCTTCCCACTGCCGGCCACTGAGCTGGGAGCCACTGCCTTGGTCACCACCAAAACCACCCAGGAGTGTATGGGTGAGGAGAGACTGTAATGGCCGGGAAACAGGGCTAGGGCTCTCCCTGCAGACAGCCATAGCCCTTCCCTAAGGGGCAAAGCCTTGCACAGACATGAGCTGCATCAGAACCGGGTTTTGCATTTTACGTTTCCCCATTTGTATGGAGTCCCAGCCATGCCTGCAGTCACTGGAGGAAGCCCAAGGATTCATGCTGTGTCACCGATAGCTGCTGAGATATAGAACTGGGGAGTCCAGATGGGTCTGCTGCTGCTGAATGGGGCACTTCTAGGGAC
The DNA here is from genome assembly GCF_016699485.2 of Gallus gallus. Classification (NCBI taxonomy): domain Eukaryota; kingdom Metazoa; phylum Chordata; class Aves; order Galliformes; family Phasianidae; genus Gallus; species Gallus gallus. The sequence continues at coordinate 49,517,218 of NC_052532.1, forward strand.
ACGGGGCTGGAAGACCAGCAAGAGGGGAAGCAGGGAGTTCCTTTAGGACCAAACCGCATCAACATTAGCTCAATTATTGCTACTGACCAATGGCTTGGGGCCTCATGGAGAAAAGCTCATCCAGCATCTGCTCTATGCACAGTCCTGCTTCTCCTGTCCCCTGCATGCTGTGACATCCACGTCCCTGCTCCCTTTGGGCACTGTTGTTTGGTGGCAGGCGCCCATGGGCAGTTGTGGGAACTCCCTCTGCATCTTGAATGCCCAGGGAATGGGAAACAATTCGCCTTTTTGAGCAGGAAGCAAGGGAAAGAATCAGGGAAATCTGTCTTTGCTCTGAGCTATGGTAACTGAAGTCAGCGAGAACCAGAGGCAGGCAATGGAGACTGCTGGTTGGGAGGAGCACTGGCTGCAGGAGCTTGTCATGATGGCCCCAGACAACCATCGCTTCAGCTCACGGTGGCTGCAAAAATACTGCATGTCACTTGTGGTGACAGGACTCACAGTGATGGATGTACCCGTGCTGCACACAACCAGGCAGGGAGTGATGCAAGCGTGGGAGGGATGACTTAATTTATGTGTGTGTCTTCAGGGGCTTGCTGTGCGTGAGAATTGACCAGCAGCGCCAGTCCAAGGCAGCTCAATGGCCATGCTCACACGTAAGCCAATGGCTCACCTGTGCGAGAAGCTTTGGGAATGAAGCCATTAGTGAAGGTTGTGCTCCCTCCTGAGATCTCAGCTTTGCTCCTCATCTGCCACCTATTCTGGCTTCCTATGTCACCACCACCAATGTCACCACCACACCCCAGCTAGAGCGTTCTCCTCCCTCTCACAGCCTTCAGAAGATGGAGGATGCTGCTATGCTCACCTAATGGCCATGGAGGTCCAAGGATTGTGGTAGGATTGACCAGTGACACTGTGTCTGGTGGCATTGCCTCTGCAGGACCATGCAGTCTTGTTAGAGGGTGCCTCCCTCCTCTCCTTGCCATGGACGCCAAGATGACTTTGCTGCCTTCACCCCAACAGGGAACCATTTGGGCATATGAGCCTACAATCTTCACCACACGTCCTCTTTCAGGCCTAAACTCGCTGCCTGGGATGAGCCTTGCTTCAGATAGTGCCTAACACAGCTCAAGACGTGATGCATCCCCATTGCTGGGGATGCAGTCTCTTCACATCTTATTGGATGGATGTGCTTTGACATCAAGTCCAGCGCTGGGGACATTCAGAACACCTCTAGGGATGGTGACTCCACCACCTCCCTGGTTGTAAGAGAAGGACCATTGGGAGGCAGGACAACCTGCTTCATGGACAGCGGGGCTGGGAGGCGAAGGGAGCAGTGCTGCTGCATCTCCCCTTCCATTTTCTATGGCTGTGACATGTGGGTGTGGTGCAGACCCCACACCAGAAGATAAACTCCTGTAATAATCTCGTTGAAAAAAAAAAAAGCCCGCTTTCTGCTCAGGTGAGGGCTCTGGCTATTATTTCTTCAAGTGTTTCTGCTTTGCAGGATGCCACGGTGAGGTACTGGAATGGGCTGCGCAGGGAAGTGGTGAAGTCACGGTTCCTGGAGGTGTCCCAGAACTCTGTGGATGTGGCACTGAGGGACATGGTTAGTGGGCATGGTGGGGATGGGCTAACAATAAGATAAGGTGATCTTAGAGGTCTTTTCCAGTCTTGATTCTCTGATTTCATGGGCACCAGTTGGGCAAAAAATGGGGAAACCCCAGGCAGGTTGTGAGGGAGACTTGCCTACTGCTTGTTCACCCATGGGTTCAGCTGCACCAACCCAGGCCCACTCTCCCCTCGCTCTCCCTCACCTTCCCCTCACTCTCTCCTCATTCTTGTGGGTTGAGAACCCTAGAGAACACGTGTGGAGCCACCTCAGGCTGCCTGCCAGCAAAGGGCACTGCAACCCTGCAACACATTTCCCTGCAGCTCCATGTGGGACGCCACACTGTCCTCACTCAACCCAAGAGCTCTGCACCTCTGCAGGAGAAGGACTGCCCCCTCCACCTGCTGAGCTGGAAAAGGCCCCCCTCTGATTTTGGCTCTTCCCCAAAGTGGCTGAGGAAGGAACGCTGCCCGGCTCCGTGCACTGTCTATCCGGGGACACAGCCTTCCCAGTGCTGCTCATCAGCATCCATAGTCCATAGTCACTACTACTGTGTAATGACAGTCATTAAGGGAGAGTGAAGCTGCCTCAGGACTGGAAGCGCTGATGGAGTTTGGGAGCCAGATGGTGTTCGCACTTAAGGAAAGACTGAAAAAAAAATACCAACACAAAAACACACACCAAAAGCCACTCCACTCCAATCAGCCTCTATTTCCTTTTCTTAGTGTCAGGATAGTTCTGGTCCCACACATCTTCTGAAAGGGTACACTGGGAGATGCTGAACGCGGTACTCGTGCTGGTTTCGGGGGCTCCCCTCGGGGTGCCACCTGCCCCAGTGACACCTGGGGGGACATGGATGGGCTGCGGGCATGTAACCTGAAGCAGCACCTCCAGGGGGAAATCCCCCCTCTGGCCCTGAGAAAAGCCACCTCGGGTTGGGTGAGAGCAATGTGCACAGAGCTGGGCTCCTTGGGGCAGGCAGAGGGGCTGCAATGGGGCCGCATGGCACGGGGGTGGGAAGCAGGGGGTGGAAAAGGCATGCTGCAGCCCCACTGGGTCTGTGGGAGTGAATGGGGAGATGGGAGTGGCGATGGGGATGGGGTGAGAATGGGGCTGGGTATAGAGATGGGGATGGGCTGGGGATGGGAATGGGAAATTGAAAGGAAATGGGAAAGAAAATGGGAAGGAGATGGCAATGGGATGGAAACAGGAATGGAAATTTAGATGAAATAGGAATGCAGTGGAAACAGGAATGGGAAATAGAGAGGGAATGGGAATGGGATGGGGGTGGAAATGGAAATGGAAATGGAAATAGAAATAAGCATGGGGATGGATATGGGAATGGACAGGAAATGGGAATGGGATGGGAATGGGAAAATGAAAGAAAATGGGAATGGAAAATTGAGTGAAAATGGAGAGGAAATGGAAATGGAGTCAAAAGGGAAGTGGAAAGGAAGTGGAATGGAAATGGAAGTTGAAATGGAAGTGGGGTGGAAGTGGCGTGGAGCGGACGTGGATCTGGTTCCAGCAGCCCCCCCCGAAGGCACCAGCTCCAAGGCAGCGCGCTCGGTGCCAGCAGCACATCACGCAGCCCCTCCTGTTCTGAGGCTGTTCTTCCCTCTCCCACCCTCCTTACTCCGTTTCCCCTTTCTCCTCCATCTCCACGGGGGCCGCAGGGCGAGGAGGGGGGCATCGGCCGTGTCCTTCCAGCAGCACTGCGGCGTCGGCCGGCTGCTGGCAGCAGCTATTCTGGGCCCAGATCGATGGCAGCGGCGGCACTGGGAGGGAGAGAGCAGGGCTGGGGGACCCCGGGGAAAAACCCGGGGGCTGCGGCTGAGCCCGATGCTCTCAGCCCTATTTACAAGCAGGGGCCTCCTGCGGTCAGGATGAGTGCGTGGGATTTTTTCAGGAGTTTCCCCCGTCCCTTCCCGTTCCCCAAAGGGCTTCAGTGCAGCCACTGCCACCGTCGGTGCCAACAGATGTGATTGAAGGCCACGGCAATGGCATATCCTGGCCGCAGGCAATGTAGGCACAGAGGGGCAGGAGTGGCATGTGGGGTGGGCAGGGTGAGGTGTGCCCCACGGCATCTCCCCAGGAGCGCTCCTTGTTTGCTCTCCAGCTCCTCAATTATTTATCTCCGCTGAAATAAACTCAGCCAAGCAAACTTCATGCCCCGTAGTGACACCGCCAGTTATTAAAAATAAAATAATAAAAATTCCCCAATGAGTCACTTAAGATGTACATAATCAGCTCCAACTACAGCCGTAGTGGTGTTCATGAGTCGCTGCTGAGTGCAGGGAGGGCAGGGCGGGGGCTGCATCCCCCCACTGCATTTCCCAAAATGAGTACGTGGGGAAGGGTAAACCCTGGGTGTCCCCACTGGCAGGTGGGGGTGATTGTAACACACATCTGGGGGGGGGGGGGGGGGCAGAAATCAGCCCCAGCCTTGATAGGGGGCAGTTCACCACAGGGGCGAGGATCCTGCACTGGAGGTATCCATGGGGTTGCCACAGATGGGGGGGGAACCACGGGCATGGGGAGATGCGGGGGGATGTAGGGGGATGTGATGAGATGCGGGGGATGCAGGGGGGTGTAGGGGGACATAGGGAATGTGGGGCAATGCGGGAAAGTGTGAGGGGATACAGGGAACGTTGGAGATGCAAGGATACAGAGGGATGTGAGGAGATATGGAGATGCAAAGGGATGCAGAGTATATAGTGATGATGTGGCGAGGTCCTGGCGGTGCAGGGATGTAGGGGATATGGAGAGGATGCAGTGGGATGCAGGGACGCAGGGGGATGTGATGAGATGTGGGGGGATACAGGGGATGCGGAAATGCAAGGGATATAGAGAGGATGTGATGGGATGCTGGGGATGCCAGGATGCAGGGAGATTTTTGCAAGGGGATGCAAGGGGATGCAGTGGGCTACAGGGGCTGTGTGCAGGCGGGGGGCTGCAGGAAGCCCACCCGTGGGCTCAGCCCTCACCCCGCTAACGTGTGGCCCCATGCAACCGTTCTCCACACACTGCCGGCACAGCGGGCTGCGCTTCTTCTCAAGTGCTGGGAAAGCAAAGGGCATAATTTTAGGAGAAGCGTGTGAAATCTGTTCTGGCAGATCATCCAGAGAGCTTTCCAGTGAAAAGAAAGCATTAACATTTGCTAAAGGTCCTTGCAACAAAGCGAGCGGTTCCCAGCAGGCAAACCCCACAGTGACCGGGGGTTCGGGTGCTGTTGACCGGGAGCAGTCGGGGTGAAGAGGTGCAAAACCCCCCAGGGTGTGAATGGGGACAGGTGGCTGTGGACCAGCAGTGCTCTGGGGATGCTCCGGGAGCGCCCTGGGGTTTGGATGGTGCTTTGGCACAACACGGCTGTGCAGGGGAGGGGAGAGGGAGGGCTCCCGGGTGTGATGGTCACAACCAGGAGGGGGCACCGACATGGGGCTGTGTGCCCACCGTGTCCACTCCCAGCCCGCTGCCCCCACCATCCCATTCCCCCAGGATGGAATTAGGGGGAAGGAGGGGCGAAACCCGCAGCTCATGATTCATCCCTACTATATTCGTGCTTATTATAAGAATGATGAAAACACAGCCGGATCTGGAATCGCAGATGTAGGAAGCAGGGCTGCCGCTCTGGGCAGCGCAGCCGATAGCTCGGGTGCTGCGGGATTCCACCCGGAGAGCAGCGGGGCCGTGCAGGTGGATATGTGGGGTCCTGCAGGGACAGCGGCCGTTGGGTGCCCGCTCTGCAGGACGTGGGGCTCAAAGCCCACACCTGCGGTCTCGGTGCTGCGGGAAGCCCGGAGTGGTGTGGGATGCAGCACATATAGCGTCAGTCCTTTGGGATCGTGAAACGGTGGGTGACCCCCACCGGTCCCCGGAGAGGTGACGGCACCCCTATTTCCGTCACTGGCCTCACAGGGAACATGTGGGAGGTATTTTTATCCCACTGCCAGCTCCCTTAGTCACCGATGCTTGCTTTAAATGGGTCAAGAGGGAATAAAGCTGCTGCAGCCCCGGCCTGTCTGGGAGCACACGCACCCGCAGCGGCTCCACAGAGCCAGGAGAGCTCTGCCCCTCCTGGGCAGCGTCAGCCCCAATTAACATCTCATTAAAGCCCAGCGGTGGGAGAGGGGTGGCACGTTGGGGGAGTGGGATTGCCACACACACACTGGGCCAGAGGGACACTGTGGGATGGGGCCAAGTGTGAAGGGAGAGCCCACGGGTTTGCATCTGTTGCCAGTGTGGGCGCAATGAGGCACGGCAGCGTTTGACATCGGTGACCCCAAAATGGCAGTGATACTCCAGGGACGTGGGAAGACATCACCATGAACTGGTGACACTGTGACACGGTGACAGCCTGGTGGGGATGTTCATCCCATTGGGAGGGCAGGAAGCGGGCAGAGAGCAGGGCTGCGGCATTATGCCCTGAGGAGAAGCAGCGGGAAATGTCTCCCGATGTGGAAGATGGTGGAAGGGCTGCTCAGGTGTTGCTAATTCTCCAGACCTCGTGGAGCAAAGCAGTGCTGCAGGGCAGAGCTGACTTGCAGGTCCACATGGGGTCACCAAAGGCCAGCAAGCAGCTGGACAAGGGTTGGAGGTGGAAAAGGTAGGAAAAGATCTCTAAGATCACCTAGTCCTACTGTCAGCACATCCCCACCATGCCCACTGACCACATCCTCAGTGCCACATCCACACGGCTCTGGAACACCTCCAGGGACGGTGACTGCACCACCTCCCTGTGCAGCTGTGCCACTGCAGCACCACTCTTACTGAGAACTTTTTCCTAATATCCAACCTGAACTTCCTCCGGCACAACCTGAGGCTCTCGTCCTATCACTGTTATCTGGGAGCAGAGGCCGACCCCCACCTCAGCACAGCCTCCTTTCAGGTCATTGCAGAGAGCAATGAGGTCTCCCTTGAACTCTTCCCCAGCCTGAACATCCTCAGTTCCCTCAGCCGCTCCCCATCAGAGCTGTGCTCCAGACCCCTCACAGCTCCGCCGCCCTTCTCTGGACACACTCCAGGGCCTCCATGCCTTTCTGGCAGTGAGGGGCCCAAAACTGAACACAGCACTCGAGGTGCAGCCTCACCAGAGCTGAGTACAGAGGGATGGTCACCTCCCTGCTCCTGCTGGCTGCACTATTGCTGCTACCAGCCAGGATGCTGTTGGCCTTCTTGGCCACCTGGGCACACTGCTGGCTCACATTCAGCCAAGTATCAACCAACACCCCCTGATTCTTTTCCTCCACACAGCTTTCCAGCCATTCTACCCCAAGCCTGCAGCAACGCCCGGGGTTGTTGTGACTAAAGTGCAGGACCCAGCACTTGGTCTTGCTGAACTTCATCCCATTGGCCTCAGCCCAGCGATACAGCCTGTCCAGGACACTGTGAAGGGCCCAAGTAGGACCTTTTATCAGATCAGACAGGGCTGCATGCAGGCATCTCCCCACACCGCCCTGGCACAGCCGCTGTGCCCGCGGAGCTCTGCCGGTCTGCCACGGAGCCGGCACACCGCACGCTGTTCCCGGCCATATGGCTCCAACCTGAGCCCAGTGAGCGCGGCCGGATGGGATCACTCTGCTGCCCTCCCGCATCCACAGTGCCGGAACGTCGCTCTGCGTGCGGATGCTGGGGTGGCCCCCGGGAGATCTGTGGGGTCAACACCAGAGGGCCATATGAGGTCTGTACCCCATCCCCCCCGTGACGCAGCCAGGTTTAGTCCTAAATGCTGAGTCCCTGTGCAGCGCACGCTGTATGCATTTATTTTCTTTCTTCAAAAAAGCTCTGGCTTTGAACAAATTCCCTCCCGATCCCTCAAGAAAACTGTTTGGGTTTGAACCCGACGCCGTTGGGAAGCGGGGATTTTGCACATCTCGACTTCGGAATGTTTGTAATTATCATTTTAATGGCAAACGCACATATGCTCCCGCAGTGTATATAGGGCATTGCGCGGCGCGGTTCCCCGCAGCCCATTCCCAGCCACGGCACCGAGCGCAGGCGGGGGAATAACACCCATCTGCGTGTGTAGGGCTGGGAACGGGGCTGCCATCCCAAGCGTTTGCCCGAGGCCAAGAGATGACATCGAGGACACCCTGCCGTGGCTCTGCGTATTGACGCCCCTCGGATGAGGAGCCCGATGGGGCCCCAACCACCGTGATTCGGGGCCGCAGCCCCCATGGGGATGCTGGCAGGGGCCGGCACCGCAGCTCCGCCCTTCCCCGGCGGTGGGGCTCTCCCCGCGGCCCCTCTCCCCTCGTCCCCCCGGGGGGCTCCGGCGCTGCGCGGCGCGGGAGGGGCGCGGGGCGGTCCCCACCCGACGGGGCGGGCCGGCTCGGTGCCGCCCGGCGGGGCGGGCGGGCGGGCGACGGAGCGCTGCTGCAGGAGCTTCTCCGGTTTCCCCGCCGAGCCGTGCCTTGCCGCCTCCCTCCTCCCTCCCTCCCTCCCTTCCCGGTGCCGAGAGGGTTTCGCTCCTTCGCTCTTATTTTTTTCTTCTCTTCTCCCTTTCTTCCCTCCCTCTCTCGGTGCCGGCAGCGCGGCGGGGATGGGGCGATCGAGGGTTCCCACTGCTCCGGGCCGCTGCCCGCATCCCCGCCCCGGCCGGGGGCTCTGCCCCAGCCCTGAGCGCCGAGCCCCGAACCCCTGAACCCCCGAACTCCCGAACCCCCGAACCCCCGAACCTCTGCATCCCGCCCCTCAGAACCCCATCGGCCGCTTCTGGGGGAGCAGAGCCGGCGGTGCACTTTTTTCCCCCCACTTTTTAATTCATTTCCCTTTTTTCCTCCCCTTTTGCATCCCCTCCTCGGGGCTCCCCCCCAGCCATGGGGCTGCTCCGGGGGGGCCCTTCCTGGGCAGGCAAGCGGCTGTAACCCTCCCCACGGGGCACGGAGGAAGCGGGGGGGGGTCCTCCAGTGGAGCAGTGCTCGGTCCTTTGGGGGTGGCCATGGCCCCCCGGAGCCGCGGGCGGATGGAGCGGAGCTACGTGGTGGGCATCTGCTGCCTGGTGCTGCTAGAGCGGAGCTGGGGCGCCGAGCCCGGCACTGGGGACGGCGGTAACAGCAGCCGGGCACCGGCGGTGGAGGACACAGCCCCCGCGCCCACTGAGCCCACCCCAGGAGGGGACCGTTGCCGTGGGTATTACGACGTGATGGGGCAGTGGGACCCTCCATTCAACTGCAACGCCGGCATCTACCAGTACTGCTGTGGGACCTGCGGGTACCGCTTCTGCTGCCAGTTCAAGGCCAGGCGGCTGGACCAGAGCGGCTGCTCCAACTACGACACCCCCAACTGGGTCAACACGGGGCAGCCGCCTGCCCGCGTGGACGAGAGCCCCGAGGGCCCCACCCGTGACAAGACCAACATGATCGTCTACATCATCTGCGGCGTGGTGGCCATCATGGTGCTGGTGGGCATCTTCACCAAGCTGGGCCTGGAGAAGGCACAGGGCCCCCAGACCGAGATGACAGTCTCCAGGTAAAGGGGTCTCGTTCGGTCCTCCCACCTCCCCCGGCCCCCTGCACAGGGTGAGCCCCAGTGTCACCCCATCCCCAAAGGGATGAGAGGATCCCCAGACCCTAAGCATGCAGAGGGGTGGTGGTGGCAGCTATGTGACATCGTCCTCTCCATCCCTCATTCCCTTTGTCCCTCATCCTCCCCATCTCTCCACTCCTCCGTCCCTCATCATCCCCTCTATCCGTCATCCCCTCCGTCCTTCATCCCTTCCCTCCCTCATCTCCTCTGTCTCTCATCCCCTCCATCCCTCATCCCCTCTGTCTCTCATCCCTTCTGTCCTTCTCCTCTCATTCCCTCTATCCTTCATGCCCTCTGTCCTTCATCCCCTCCTTCCCTTGTCCCCTGCATCTCACATCCCCTCCATCCCTCATTCCCTCCACTCCTTGTCTGCTCGCTCCATCCCTCATCCCCTCCATCCCTTGTCCCCTTAGCTCAAGACTGTCCCTCTATCCTCAGCAGCTGATGATGTGGGCAGAGCACTTGTTGTTGGAAGTGGCTTTTTGCCTGCGTGTGTGCCTTGTACCCTGGTGGGATGTCACTCCTAGGGAGGGGACCCAAGCTGCACACCATGGGGACACCGCAGGGATGTGGGGCAGCCTCCCCCAGTTGCCAGCCCCTCACTTCTCATGTGAGCTCCTGCTCCAGGCAAACGGTTCTTGTCCTGTGTCTACCCCAAATTGTGATTTTGGGCAGCTGTTGGGGAGGGATGGGGACAGGGAGAAGGACAGGGACAGGGAGGGCCGGTGGCTGCAGTCCCCTTGCTCCCTCCTTGCATTGTGTTCCTCCACTCAGGTCGATGTTTCTCTTCCTCTTTTTCCTTTATTTTTTTTCCCCTTTCACTTTTCTCCCCCGACGATCACATTCAATGAGTTTAACACTTCTCAGCGGCTGACAGCAGCTACAGCCCCCCCGGGTACAGCCCTGCCCCTGCGGCTCTGACTCAGAGCTGCCCTCTTCGTCCCCCCCCTTGGCACGCATGTGCGCACACACATAAACACATCTTCCTGGGCTTTTATGCTGCTTTATTCTGGAAATTTAGCACGGCAAGGAAATGATTTCACTGCGACAATGCTCTGGTTGCATCCACCACCTCAGAGACCTGCACGGGCACCTGCTTGGGGAACACCTTGCCCTGGCTCTGTTCCCATCCCTTCTCGCTCTACCAGGTGCTGTGGAATTTGCTGTCTCCCCCAGCTCTGTGCACCCCCTCGCAAGGATGTGCCCCGGTTCCTGCCAGCATGCTCCAGCATGGGGAACATGCGGCTCATTGCCCAGCAGATCCTTTTTTCCCTGAGGCTACTGATTTTTTTGGACACCACCATATGGAGCGGGAGGAGGGAAGCTTCCCTTGGGTGCCTCTCAGGGACAAATCCAGGAGCCTGCCACTGTCCTGGCATGCACCGGGGTCTTGTGCATCTGTGGCTGAATGTCCCAGCCAGGTGCCACCACCTCCTCTGTCCCGGTGTGAGATATCTCAGTTGGGCACCATATCTCCACCTGCCTCTCCCCGCGCATGGGCACTGCGACCTCGCGTCCCGCCTGACGCCGCAGGTTGCAGCTTCTCATTTGCTCCTCAGGAGCTGCAGCATGGCCTCGGGCCAGCTCCCTGTTGCATGGCCTCGCTGGTTCCTGTTCCCATCCACCCATCCTTCCATCCATCCATCCATCCTTCAGCTCATCCACCCATCCACCCATTTTGCCACTGTTTTTCCACTCCTGGCGCTGCTCACGCTCTGTGTGGTCCACCTCGAACACAGCTTCATCTCCAGACTCTCACGGCCGGGTCCAGAGGGAGGTTCAGGCACCTAAAATGCTGCGGTCCCCCCATGTGCCTCTGCAGGTCCGTATGCCGGCTCTGCCAGGCTCGCTCCTTCCTACTCGGCTAGCACTTGGCACCATCCCCGTGCTCACTCGGCGTGCCCAAGGCTCTGTGAGTCAGGAACACCTGCCCATGTTTTTCTTGAGGCTGCCGATGTTGGGGTCCTTTGAGGGCAGGGGGATCTGCTCGTGTCTACCACATGGGGACATCCTCATACAGACCTACAGGAGGCCCGTGGAAAGGGGTCTGGGGGCTCTGCAGAAAAGCCAGGGAATAGGCTGGGACTCTCTGTGCTTTCTGGGCTCCCAGCCCTGCTGGGTAGTCCATGTATGGCCCCAACCCCCATCTCCACGGATACCCAAATAAGCCCCGTGGTGAGGTCCCATGCTGTCACCTCTATTTTTTGCACCAGTGGCTCAGGGACACCAAGTGTGGCATTCCAGCTCAAGCAGTGGAGATGTCACCATACTCTCATCTTCCTCTCTGCCCCAGAAATTTCCTCTCTGCTCACTCCTGGAGCTCACACTGGGATGGTTTTGGGGATGCTGGTCGTGTCCATTGGCCAGGTCTTCCAGGTGGGGCTGTGCACTGCATCTGGGTTGCCCAGGGGTCACCCAGCACCACGGCCAGCACCCATGGCCACAGTGATGGATGGTGACCTCACTGGGCTCACCGGTACTTTACTGCAGACAGGAAGATGAGCTTATGTGCCCCACATTCCCCACCTCGAGCTGCATTCTGAGGCCATCTCAGACCTTTGGGTGAGCTAAGTCGATGTGACTAGAGCCTCCCCAGACCCCTAGAATAGGGTCAGTGTTCCCCAAAAACACAATGGGGAGCCCTCCAGGGTCACCTCTTGTACTTGAGGCTTGCGGATGGGGATGGAGCTGCTCTCACTGTTATTGTCCGGGCAGTTGGGGCCAGGGGCAGGTTTGTGGAAAAGAGCACTGATGGATTTATCTGGAGAGGAAAAGTCGCAGCTAAAGGACTGCTCGAGCTTGGTAAATAGACCCGAGGAAAAAAAGGGAAAAAAAAAAAAAAGAAAGAAAAAAAAGAAATAGGTCAAATTGCATCGGACCTCCCGGTGAAACAAGCCTGGGTGAGTGCTGGGCCCTGGGGACACGCAGGGGAGGCGGCAGCTGACAGCGTGGCAGCTCCCGCAGTGACAGCCACGGCCCTGCGAGCCGCTGGCCCTGCACGCTGCCTGGCATCAGCCCCAGGCTGCTGGGCCACGCTGGTACAGCCCCACGGGCTGGGAGAGGTCTGGGCTGCAGGAGGTTGATGGATCTTTAGGAGGAGATGGTTTATGGGGTAGAGACACCTCTGTGCAAAGCCCAGTGCTGATGGAGGCTCAGGCGATGGGCTGAGGTGGGCAGGGTGCTCTGGGTCTGTCTGCTCCCAGCAGTGTCCCCAGGTGGCTGTTGGGAGGTCTCCAGGAGACAGCTCTCCAAGTGCAGCCTCTCCAGTGCTGAGGAGAGTGGAAGGACCACCTCCCTCCACCTGACGGCATCTCTCAGCCTAATGCAGCCCATCAGCTTTCACTGCGATGAAGGCAGGAGCCCGGTGTCCCACCCCAGGACCAGGGCTGAAGGCCACACCGCTGTGTGTGCCCTGCTGTGGGATGGCCACTGTGTCACAGCGGTGCTGCAGCATCCCCAGGCATGAATAGTAAATGGAAGGGTGCTGCGTCTTACGTAACGGTGTTTAATGTTTAATGCTATCGCTTACCGGGAGGACGCAGGGAATGGCAACACCAGAGGCCACTGGCGCAGCCTCCTCGCTAAAGAGGGGTGACCCTCTTCCCTCGTCACTTCCCTGGGGCCTTCTCTGCTCCCAAATGGCTCCAGTGAGGGGGCTGCCCCTTCTCCCCAGAGCTTGTGGTGTGGGGCAGTAGGGACACCTGGACTGGGATGGGGGATGTGGGCATCACCTGATGTTCCTGTGCTCCTGTGCCCCTCCCCAGGACGCTCACTGACCTGCTGAAGCAGCCGGGCCACGGCCCCTCCGAGCACATCGATGGCCTGATGGGCAGCATGCAGGTGCAGCTGGGCGAGGGACTGCCCCGGGGGCCCCCGAGGAACAGCACAGGTGAGGCACAGGCTCCCCGGCCCCTTCTTAGAGCCTCTCTGAGGTGCCAGCGTGCTGCTGGGCATGCTGCTGCCCATGGGGGGAAAAGGCAGAGGCGGGTAAGAGGGCTCTGCTCTCCCCTGAGCCCTCACCTCTACCCCCAGACAAGTTGCCCCTGAACAACGCGGTGGACAGCACCGGTGTCACCCCGCTGGGGCGGCCTCATGGCCACAGCAAGCGCCCGCCGCTGGGCAGCAGCCTGAGCCCACCAGCCCCCAGCTACACTGCCTACACCACGCTTACGGCTGGAGGTGAGCAGGGAGTGGGAGGGCACAGGGGCATGGTGGGGAGGGGGCGGTGCACAGAATCTTCCAGTGGACCCCCAGCACTGTGCAGCTGATTAATGTCCAGGTTCTCCCCTGTAGACTTACTGCCAGCAAATCAGTGCCCAGCATCCCCCTCATGGACCCACCATCCAGCCAATTAGTGCCCAGGATCCACCCTCCATAGACCAACTGCCTGGCCAATCAGTGCTCAGCTTCCCTCTCATAAACCAGCTGCCCAGCCAATCAGTGCCCAGCATTTCCCTCATGGACCCACTGCCCAGCTAATTAGTGCCCAGGATCCATCCCCCATGGACCAACTGCTTGGCCAATCAGTGCTCTGCATTACCCCCATGGACCCACTGCCCAGCCAATCAGTGTCCAGGATCCCTCTCCATGTATACACTGTGTTCCCCAGCCAATCACCATGCAGACTCCTGCCCAGACCTGCAGCACCACCCATGCAGACAGCAGGATCCTCCACAGACCTTCCACACTGCTCAACCAATCAATGCCCAGGATCCCTCTCTACACTCCTCACCAATCAGCCAGTAGGATCCACACTCTCCCCAGCCAGTCAGCACCCAGAAGGCCCCCAACGCCCCTCCCACTTCCCCCCCCCCCCCCCCCCCCCCCCCCCCCAAACTCCATCTCCCAGCCAATGTCCCACCCTAGGGGATGGGGTGCCCCATGGGAATGACACCTGTGTCCCTGTCCCTGCAGAGAGCATTCCTGAGGACTTCTACATGCGTTTTGGGGGGCCAGAGGTGCCTCCCACCAGCACTCTGCCCTTCCCAACCACTGAGGGGTCTGACAGCTGCCCCCCACCAGGGGTGACCAAGGCCAAGGGTCTCCCCAAGACGCCAGGGGGCCCCGCCTTCCCGGGGGGCTGGGAGGGAGGCCTCCCTCGGGGCCTACGCCGGCCTGGGCCCACAACACCGCTGTACGGCCGGGCCCACCGGCACCTGGCCACCAACAGCAAGACTGAGGTCACCGTCTGACACCAGGACCAGCAAGGTGCCATCACCATGGGACGGGCAATGAGTTGTGGCTGTTCTCAGCTCACTCCATGGATGGGCAATGGACTTAAGCAGCAGCCTGGCTGCGCAGCCTCGTGTTCCCTCTTCCCCACCAACCAGCTTCCCCCTTGTTAATAAACACATGGAAGTGTACGGCCTCATGTAGCTGCACTATGGGGACGGAGAAGAGGAGCAGGGCACGTGGGATACGGCGGTGACACCACCTTTATTGGGTGAGGGAAGTAGGCTGCCGACAACAGCTGCCTTCCACCCAAAACCAACAAAAAAGTTACAGTATATACACACATATAAAAACTGTAGGGATAGACGGGCACGGAGGGTGGGAAGAGTAGAAAAAGGGGGCAAAGAGCCCCCAGAGGAGGAAAAGCAGTGGGCAGCCTCAGCCCCTCATATAAGGGACAAGAGGAAGGCTGAGGGCCCTCAGATCCTCCTCCCCATTTACTGAAGTACAAAACTGACCCCCGGGGCAATGGGAAATAACTGGGAGGTCGCAACAGGTCAGAGCTGCTGTATTTTAGTAAAAGAAGCAGATAGGAGGTGGAGGAGGACGTGACTTCCTGGCAGGAGCACAGATAAGCCAGGAGCTCTGTGCTGGGCTTTGTGGGGAGAGGGGGTGCCCCTGTGAAGGAGGAAGGAGGGCACCATGGGGTGTTACGGAGGTGATAGCACTGCTCCCATGTTGGGACCCCAAAGCCACATCCTGTGCAAAAGGACAAGGGCTGTGAACTGCTTGCCAGGCCCCAGGGGTGCAGAGGCTGGGGGGCAGGCTCAGTTCTGGGACTGGGAACCGAATCAAATAAACCATTTCTAAAAGTTCCACCTGCACTGACATGAAGGCACCACAGCCAGCAGCTTCTGCCCCCACCACCTGTGTGGACTGGCCACAACCTCACCTCTCTGAAATGAGGAGGAAGATGGAGAAGAGGGGGGGCTGCTGTGTCAGTCCCTACATTTGGTAAAGCCACAAACACTCCTATTAAAAAACAGCGGTATAAAAACGGTACAGAAACCCACCACTGGCCCCAGGTGACGATCCCAGTAGGGTCAGTCCAGAGGGCATCAGCACCAGGTCCCTATGGGCAACCCCAGCACAGCCACTGGGTGTCCCTACTACAGCGCCCCGCAAAAAGTGCAGGGGCAATAAAGCCACACCTGGGCCAAGATTAAAAAAACAAACCCTCCCACTCCCACCCCAGCATGACCCCCCTGGCATGGCCCTAACCTACAGCACTGATTTTTTTTTTTTTTCTTTTTTTTTTTTTCTTTTTCCCTCCCTCTCCTTTTTCCTTGCATTTTTTTTTCCCCAATTCCTTTTGCAACATGGAGGAAGTCCGGGCTGAGGGCTGGTGAGGTGTTAGGAGGCGGCGATGGCTGTGCCCCCACTCAGCTTGACAATCATCTGTTGGCAGTCGTTGCACGAGCGCTTGTCCCCCACCTTCTCCAGCGTGCGTGCAGCCTCAGCCAGCAGGACGGCACGCTGGCTGGGCGAGGACAGGAAAGAGAGTGGGAGGTGGCGGCAGGCCAGCAGGATGGCAGTGGCTCGCTCCCTCTGCCCTGGCAGCGTGTCCAGCTCCCCTGCAACCAGAAGAGAAAAGAGCTACGGGAGCTGCTCACCCCAGGGAACTCCTTTAGCAGAGTCTCAGCTATGGGGATGATCAAAGAATCATTAATATTGGAAAAGACCAATGATATCATCTTGTCCAACCATCCAACTACCAGCAATATTGCCCACTAAACCATGTCTTCATTGCCACATCCACCCTTTCCTTGAACACCTCCAGGGATGGAGACTCCACCACCTCCCTGGGCAGCCTGTGCCACTGCAGCACTACTCTTTCTGAGAAAAAAATTGTTCCTAATATCCAACTTGAACCTCCCCTGGCATAACCTGAGGCCATTCCCTCTTGTCCTTTAACTGCGAGTAGAGGCTGACCTCCACCTCACCACAATCTCCTTTCAGGTTATTGGAGAGAGAGATAACGTCCCCATTGAGTGCCTCTTCTCCAGACTCAACAACCCCAGTTCCCTCAGCCCATCAGAGTTGTACTCCAGACCCCTCACAGCTCTGTTGTCCTTCACTGGAAATGCTCCAGGACTCCCATGTTCTTCTTTTAGTGAGGGGCCCAGAACTGAACACAGCACTCGAGGTGCAGCCTCACCAGAGCTGAGTACAGAGGGACAGTCACCTCTCTGCTCCTGCTGCCTGCACTATAGCTGATACCAGCCCGAATGCCATTGGCCTTCTTGGCCACCTGGGCACACTGCTGGCTCGTGTTTACCTGAGTATCAACCAACAGCCCCCGATCCTTTTCCTCCATGTAGCTTTCCATCCACTCTGCCCCAAGCCTGTAGCATTGCAGGGGGTTGCTATGACTGAAGCGCAGGACCCAGCACTTGGTCTTGCTGAACTTCATCCCATTGGCTCAGCCCAGTGATCCAGCCTGTCCAGGTTCCTCTGCAGGGCCTTCCTACCCTCAGGCAGATTGATTGACACTTCCTCCCAAATTAGTGTTGTCTACAAACTTACTCAGGGTGCACTCGGTCCCCTCATTCAAATAATCAATAAAGATACTAAACAGGATGGTCCCCAATACCAACCCCTGGCTGGCTCTACACAGCACCCAATAGCCGTGGCCAAATGCAGCTCCCCATGCTGACCTTGCTTGCTGTTCTGGGTTGTGCGACGCCTGAGACTGTGCTCCAGCAGCTGGTGGGTGCGGGTAGGGCTGGCCCCCGCCATCAGGCGCACGGTGGCCTCGTGAAGGAAGACCTGGAGGGATAGCAGGGTGGGTGGTGAGGGGTGGGCTGGAGGCAGCCTTCAGCTGTGTCAGCAGCACAGTGCTGACACCCTGACAACAAGCAGAGCCCACATCCACCTGCCTGCGGTTTGCAGGTCAGGGCAAGAGGAAGGAAAGACAGGAACAAAAAAAAAGCACAAATTGCTTTTGACATGTAACTGAGCAACCTGGAAAGGGAGAAGGCTGAACTGCCAGAAAGAGGGCAGAAAATAGAAGAGCAGAAGGAGGTGGTGCTCCGCTCTTCCCTTCCCCACTCCTCTGCCAGGAGCAAGGGCCAAAGCTCACCTTGCGGTACGCGGGCCTGAAGCCGTGGGCCAGCTTGCGCAGGCTGCCGAGGTCACGCTGGAAGCCAGTGAGCTCGGGGGGTGAGGCATGGTAGGTCTCACCCAGCGCCTGGCTGCTGCTCGCCTGCTTCTGCCACAGGCTGGTGCGGAGGGACAGCAGCAAGTCACAGGCCAGCAGCTGGATCACCTGCAGGAGCCACAGAGCAGACACGGCTCAGCACCAGGCGAGGAGCACAGCAGCTCTGCACAGCTCGCCAAATCCCTTTTCCCCATCTTCTGCTGCCCCCTAGCAATGCTTGCTGTTCCAGCTGCCCTTCGGAGAGTACCTGCTCTGTCGAATAGAAAGCGCCTCTGTACTGCACTGCAGGAACATTGCACAGTTACTGCCAGCACATGCAATGCAACTACAATGCACTACAGCTGCCACCCAGGAGCGACAGGGACATGAGCTGTCCCCATACACTGTGCGGGGAAGCTCCAGCTTGAGGTGATCCTGCAGAGAAGAGAAACAAGCAACGCGCCTCCTCAGGAATAGCATAGCACAGTCCCACTTTTGCAGGAGAGGGTTCCGATGCTGCCTGAAATGGAGTGGCCCTGACATAATGAGGTCTCTTCTCACCGGTGGCAGCAGCTGCCCCTGGCTGGACAGGGATGGAGGTTTTCTGCAGGCCAAAGTGGTCAAAAAACAAAACGCAGCAGAGAAGAGGTGGCAGGTACTGGAAGGAAAACGACACAGCACCTGCAGCACTGCTCCTCCGTACAGCAGGGACAGAAAAAAACATCAATGCCCTTTAGAAGGAAAGGGTGAAAGCATCCCCCATACTCCTATCAGACTCAGGACGAGTGGAGAAAACAGACACAACCAGGCCACGACGGAGCGCACGCCACCCATGGTGTGTAGCCCTTACGTTGCTGAGGGGAGTGCTGGAGGCACCGCTGCTCATGTTGAGGCTGTTCCACAGGTGGCTGCTGGCCCTCTCGCAGTGACTCAGTGAGCTCTGCTGCCCATCCGCCTTCGATGACAGCGACGCCTGCATGGCTTTGCACAGGTGGAAGGTGGCTTTCACCAGGGCATTCCTGGAAGAGAAAGAGCCGTGCCTTCACAGTGCTATGTTGGTGTCACCTGCTCCACTCCATGATGAGGAATTTCTTCCTTATGTCTCACCTTGAAGCCATTAACCCGTGTCCTATCACTACATGTCTCCGTAAAAAAACATATCTCCCTCTGTCTTTCTTAGAAGCCCACCCTCAGCACACAGGGAGCCCACGGCTGCGCAGCACAGGCTGCAGCCTAGAGAAGGAAGAGTGGGAGTTTAGGAGCAGCACCACGCACTCAGACATCTCCAGGGACTTCGGCAGGCGCTCCACTATGCTGAAACGTGACCTCACAGCTGTGTCATCCCCTCTGAGCCAACCGATGGCCATAGCGACTGCTGCCGACCACCACCTGCACACCACATCCGGGCCTACAAGAACGGAGTCACGGGTTAGAACCACAGAACCATTCAGGCTGGAAAAGACCTCAGATATCACCCGGTCCAACCGTAAGCCCATCCCCCCCATGCCCTCTAACCATGTCCTCAGTGCCACATCCACATGGCTTTGAAACACCTCCAGGGACGGTGACTCCACCGCCTCCCTGTGCCAGTGCAGCACTGCTCTTTCTGAGAATAATTTTTTTCCCAATATCCAACCCAAACCTCTCATTCTATTGCTGTCACCTGGGAGAAGAGGCCAACCTCACCTTGCTACAGCCAGAACTTACTCCATCTGCTTGTCAAGAAACACTGTGACACCCATGCTGACAAGGCTCTGCACTCACCACCCCAATCCATCAGCTCCTCTGTTATTCAGCATTCCACCAGGAACACCTCTAAGTCAACCTATGGCCAAAGGATACACAACCTGCTGCCCAGGGCTACCTTTAAGTTTCATGGCAATACTGACTCAAATGCAAGACTTCCCTCCCAGACGAAAGGCATCCCCTAGAAAAAGGGATATTCAGCTTCCCCACTGTGTTTGCGCTACACATTCTGAGGAGCACCAGCAGCATCCCAGTGAATGGCCAGATGCTGTCTACATCCAAACACCAAGTGAGATGAATTCCCCAGTGCTTGTTTATAGGCTGCGCTCCTCCCCTCCCTGTGCATCAGGGAGTGCTGCCCCTGTCAAGCCTCCTTCCAGCACCAAGGACTGCATTTTGGTCAGGCCTGGAGCTTAAAAGCTGGGGAAGCACGTGGCAGCAGCATTTCCTGCAGCTAGTGGAGCTTCTGCTCAGCCAGACTTACCCAGGGCTGATTTCAGCATAGAACTGCTGGCAAAGGGCGGTGCTCCACTTCCCATTGAGTCCAGGAAAGAGTTGAGCAATTTCAGGTATTCCATCGCGCTGGAGAACTCGCTGAAACAAGAAGCAAGCTAGAGCTTCGCTATGCCATCAAGCAGGAGGCACCAAGGCCTGGAGGCGTTTCTGATCAGTCATAACATGTCTTTCAAACAAGGCTGACCCATTAAGGCAGCAGGTGGAGGCAGAAACTTCAGGCTCCACCAGTATCACAACACTGTCAGACCTGAAGAGACCTCCTGAGAGTGGGAGTGTATGGACCAGTTTGAGGAGTACCACCACACCTGCCTGTGTGCACGTTCCAGGACCTGCACCGCAGCTACGGAGATGTTGGGACTTACAGTGGACCTTTGGCAGGGTTTTTGCTCCCTAGTTAAGGGACAGGGGTCAGGCTGTGCCCAAGTCCTTCACAAAAGGTGGCGCCATGCTCCAGGGAGGGACCAGTCTGCGTACACCACGAAGCAGATTAACTCATGTAAGACACATTTCAAGTGAAAGATGATCCACATTAGCACTTAGTCAGCACCCCACGTTCTACAGGCACTGAGCAGAAGCCGCCAGCATCCCCTCCAGTGCGTTAAATCTGCTGATGGACACGACATATGTTATGAGTTGATTACAGGCTCCTTTTCAATCACTGCCTCCAGAAGAGGCTGAAGAATGTTTTCGCAAGTGACTATTTGCATATATGCAAATATACATGAATGCAAGTGACAATGTGGCAATGATCTAATTTCCTCGGACATGCTACAGAGGAGGATCTATAGCTCCTACCCCTGGAGGGGGAAAAAACAGCTCCCTGCGTTAGGAAAACCAGTCCTTCCAGCCAGGAGACTCCACTAAGGAACCTTCCCACCTCAGGCATTTACCCGCACTATTTTGGGACGCACGGTGCAATATGTGGATTTTCACTGCCAGTGCGTGCAATGTTTTGTTTGGTTACAAGAATGCATAACACAGGCAGGCAGCGGGGTCACTCTGCAACATGCCAAGGCCTTATGACCCCGCACACGCTTTGGCCAACTGAAGCGACAGCGGCACGCTAATTTTAGCGTTCCTGAACATTGCATTGTCAGCAGAGAACGTGCCAACCTGTTCAGGAATCGATGGGTACCACGCCAGCTGGCACCAGAAATGCCCGCTACATCTGACAACAGCCAGAACTGCACCTGAGGCTTCAGAGATCGTCATATGAAGAGGCAAAGCTCACCCTGCCGATACGCTGCGGCGGTCAGCCTTACGTGGCCATTCCAAGTCCTGGTTAAAGACTAACCCGCACATTTGCCTCGGAGCACTCGGTGACCATCAGCTCTGCTTCAGAATCTACAGCTGCCCCCAGCACTGGAACTTACCACGGTTCGTCCTCCTCTTGTCCCACCACCTCTTTCCTGGTCTGAGGCTTCACAAGGGAATCCACTGCTCTCTCCAGCAGGTTCTCACAGAACGCCTGATGAACTTGTGCTATGGGATCCGCTACAGAGAAAGGAAAAGAACGAATTCAACACATTTTTCTTACCTACAGTGATAGCCCCCTCCTGATAGACAAGAACACCTGCATTTTAAGAGTGAGAGGAAGAGCAGTAGAAGGAAACCCCTGAGGAATTACTGCAAAACCTTCTGAAGACTGAGTTTTCAGAGCCTTTTTAATCACCGTTCTTACTAATTATCAGCTGTATACAGCTGCAGCCCGAGGCTAAACATCCCTGGGACACTTCAGCCACCCAGCGATGCTGCTCTGGGGAGGCTACGCTCCATCACCCCCCTCCGGTCACCCCACACAAAAACAGATGACATACGCAGGGCAGAGCCAGCTCCTGCAGTCCTAGGAAGCACCTCCCAACTGCCCACCACGTGCAGGGTGAAGATGCAGGAGAACGCTCTCTAAGACACCAGCTTTGGTGCCAGAAAGCACAGAAGTGGAGGCTCCCAGGGCAAAGTACAGGCAGCCCCACACCCAGAGCAAAAGCAGCTCTCACCGGGGTTCCTCTGGGTGCAGTACAGGCTCTCCTTGGCAGCAGACTTCACCGTCCAGCTTCGCTCCACAAAGAACTTCTGTCCCAGAGGGTGGCACAGCCAACGCAGCGAGTCGGGGATGGCGCTGCGCTCCGAGCTGCACAGGCTCTGCGCCTGGCTTAGGAAATAGCTCTGGGGAAAGGAGAGGCACCCAGGGGAAGTCAGACCACCACACCCCATAAACTACAGACACCAGAACTGCCAAGCTTGCAGCCTTTTCCCAGAGCTCCGCGTGGAGCTGCAGTAGCAGAGGACGACACCGTGACTCACCGCCAGGAAGCCCAGCTTGCCTCCGCAGCGGGTCTTCAGGCCAACTGCAGCCGTCAGGTGGATTTCAGCCATTGTGCTGGGTGGGATCTTCTCTTCGGCACACTCGGCCAGATTGACGGCACACAGGGCCATGTGCAAACCGGAGTAAGCGGAGCTGGAGGGGAGTTTACCTGCACCAACAGGAGAGAAGGGTTAACCTGAGGCACGGCAGCACCTGCTACTCTGTAGTACCATGACTTGCTGGGGAACCGTCCTAGGCAGACAACCCCAGCTAAGATGGCGTAACTACAATTCACACAGCAAAATTAGGCAGAAGGAAGTGGAGCTTGGATTTCTGATGTACTTGTAGCCTATTCAAATTGCAAATCAGTTTGCCAAGGAGGCAGCAAAAACAACCGTTCACAAGGAACATTCAAGCACTTCCTCAGTACACGTGCCCATGCCGAGGTTTCCAAAGCACATCAACACCAACTGGCCATCTGCGCTTCACACAGCTTCAGAAATTTGATTTTTCTCCAACAGTTAACCCTGGCCTCTGCTTTCACATTGCATTCCCAAGTGACAGACAAGAAACAAGAAAGAGCAGTGAAAAATGACTGGATTCTATCAAAGGCTGCTTGGGACAGCCTCTAAGCCACCTCTGCAGACTCCTGGATATGTAAGAGGCCACTGCAGTTGCTTCAGCCATTCTTATCACAGAATCACAGAATGGTTGGGTTGGAAGGGACCTCAGAGCCCACCCAGTCCCACCCCATGCCATGGGCAGGGCTGCCGTCCAGCAGCTCAGGCTGCCCAGGGCCCCATCCAACCTGGCCTTGAACCTCCAGGGATGGGACACCACAGCTCTCTGGGCAGCTGTGCCAGCACCTCATCGCTCTCTAAGTAAATTATTTCTCTCTAACATCTAACTTAAATCATCCCTCTTTTAGTTTAAAACCATTCCCCCTTATCCTATTACAACTTATGTAAAAAGTCAGTCTCCTGCTTATGAACTCTTCTCAAGTACTGGAAGGCCGCAATGAGGTCTCCCCATAGCCTTCTCTTTTCCAGGCTGAACTAGCCCGGCTCCCTCAGCTGGTCTTTGTAGGAGAGGTGCTCCAGCCCTTTGAGCATCTGCATGGCCTCCTCTGGATATGCTCCAGCAGCTCTGTACCTTTCCGAAGCTGAGGTCCCAGGCCTGGGTGAGGCCTCACAAAGGCAGAGCAGAGGGGGACAATCCCCTCCGTCGCCCTGCAGACCACCCCTCTTTTGATGCAGTCCAGGATACTGCTGGTCTTCTGGCTGCAAGCACACACTGCTGGCTCACATTGAGCTTTTCATTCACCAGAACCCCCCCCAATCCTTCTCTGCAGGGCTGCTCTCAATGAGTTCTTCTCCCAGTCTGTATTCGTGTCTGGATCTGCCCTGATCCAAGTGCAGCACCTTGCACTTGGCTTTGTTGAACCTCATTAGGATATCGCGGGCCCACTCTTCAAGCTCTACCGCCTCTGCCTTACCTGTGATGTGGAGCTGATGGAGCTTGTGGTAGGCCAGAGCTGCGTCCCGAGCGCTGGTCTTGGCCTCATCCTCAGAGCCCGCAGTGGCCTCTCTGGCCCTCCACTGGTGAGAGGTCCTCTTCAGCAGCCATCGCACCAGCGCTAGCTTCTGCAGGCTGTAGCGGATGACGTTCCAGGAGAGGCTGCAGGCCAGGTCCAGGCGGGAGGCCGGCAGTGCTCGGCCCAGGACCGACAGGCAGGTCTGCAGGTTTGATGCTGCCGCAGCAAAATCCCCCTGCAAACATCGTGGCGAAAGGTTACACAACAAAAAGCACAAGCAGAGAGATGCCCTGGGGCCTCCTCACCACTGGGAGCAAGACAAAGCAACGTGTGACCTATGGTAAGAGCTTCAGCTGAGGAAAGTCAGCAATTGAGAGTACTCAAAACCAAATTTGGCCCAGCACATCTCATCTGATACAGAGGCCTGGTCCTGCAATGGCTGCAACAGCTGGGAGACACACTGGCACCAGCTGAAAGCAGCTTCCTGCCTTCTCAGACAAGGCAGAAGCTTTGGGGTGCCCACGTCAGATCTGAAATGCTGCCTCAACAATGGAAAAGAGCTGGAGGACAGGGGGATGCAGTGAACACCCATTCCAGTTAGACTTGTTTAGCTTGGAGAAGACTAAGCTCCAGGGAGACCTCATTGCAGCCTTTCAGTACTTGAGATTATAAACATGAGGGAGAGTGGCTTTTTACATGGCCTAAGAGTGACAGAACAGCTGGGTCTGGCCCTAAACTAAAAGAGGGGACATTCAGGTTAGGTGTTAGGGAGAAATTATTTACTCAGAGAGTGTTCAGGTGCTGGCACAGCTGCTGACACAGCTGTGGGTGCCCCATTCCTGGAGGTTCAAGGCCAGGTTGGATGGGGCCCTGGGCAGCCTGAGCTGCTGGATGGCAGCCCTGCCCACGGCACAGGGTGGGACTGGGTGGGCTCTGAGGTCCCTTCCAACCCAACCATTCTGTGATTCTAAAGATTCTACCACCCAGGCACTACGAAAACTGGTGTGAAACCTGTTACAGCAGCCAGCTGGTAGCTTCTGCTGAGCTATCATCAGGACAAGCTCATGTTACAAAAAGACACCCTTGAGCGCTGTTTGCCAGCAGCAGAGGCCAGGACTGGGACTCAAACCAAGCCCCTGCTTCCAAGGATTGCTGCAAGATGCAACAGCAAGGCACAAGGACAGAGCTAGGAGCCTGTGCCTCACTAATTCAGGCTGAGGGAGGACTGCAATCTGCTCAAGACAAATCAGCACCACCAACCTCTCTGCAAATCAGACCGGATCCCATCCAGAAATACCACACTCTTGCCAAGGCACCATCTCGTTAGGCCACTTTTCCTACACCTCCTCCTACGAGACGCATGTGATGCAAAGCAAGGAGGCAGCCCTACCCGTGCCAGGTCCAGGTCTGCCTGCTTGCGGTGCCTCCAGAACGTGACCGACGACCTCGAGTGCAGCCGGGTCACTGGCTCTCCGTGCACGAGGAGCTTCACAAACACGCTGAGGACGATCACACCATTCACGAGCCACAGGATCAGCGTGGGCATCATCCAGCCAAACCATCCACCTGTGTCTGCAACAGACACCCCAAAAGGAAAGGGAGAAGCTGATCCTGACACTGAAAACGCTGCAACAGGATGAGCCCAGACCAAGAAGGATGTACGGCTCTGTTTGCCACTTGTAGTATCGAGTTTTGCAAAGGCTGCATTTTGCTGGGAAACAGCTCTTGCATCAACAGCTCTTCATCAACGCCAAGCCACAACATTCCCAACCTAACTGAAACAGTTGTTTTCACAAGGCTGATTTACAAGACCCAAGTCAGCGCTTCTAAAATAATCTTAATGCAAGACGGAAAGCTATCAGATACACCCATTGGTATTCAATACCTCGGGGTCATTTTCCAGTCTTAATTAGGTGTACAAAGCAACAATGAGGAAGTACGGCGACCAGCTGGCTAAATGACAACACACCTACAGAATCCCTGAGCTCACCTTCAGTTGAGCTGTCCTCTAAACTACTGACAGTATGGAATAAGTACACTAAGCGAGGCAGTTTAAACCTATAGCAGCAATGTTTCTGAAGTAATTCTTCATCTGCAGCTTAATGTGACAAAAAAAATCAGCTAAGCTGCCTTAAAACAAATTAAACGTGAAGATCATAGAATCCTTAAAGTTGGAAGGGATCTCTGAAGGCCGTCTAGTTCGACTCCCCTGCAACGATGCCTCAAAGAGATCCCAACTCACAGCACCCCAACTCTTTACCGGACTCAATGGTCAGCATGTTCCTGCCAGAGCCGTGGCGCGTGAGGCTGTCGGACTCCGGACTCCCTCGGGCATCCAGAAGGGATGTCAAAGGGTTGAAGGAGAGGCACAGGAATGTCAGGGCACACAGGAGGATTCGGGAGCGGTCCACCATGCCAAGAGCCACAGGAGGAGAGTCAGGTTCATCCTTAACCTTCAAAGGATTTGGAGCGGAGAGATGAAAAAACATAAAGACTGCTCAACGTTCCATAAAACAGAAAATGCTTATGCAGGAGGAAAGAAGGAAAGAGACAGAATAAGTTTTAAAATTTAAGATCAAGATCAGTAAGAACGCCAGTGGAGCTTTCCCTTGCTTAGTAAGGTCAGGCTGAAGTACTCGAGTGCCTTCACCTTCCTCCTGCTCCCAGTCACATCAGTTACCACAGACTGGAACCCTGCTTTGTGCCAGGACTAACTTCTTCTCTGAGGGACTCCAAGAGGGCTCATTTCTTCCAAACCCATCAGCTAAAGGCAGCTAACAGATCGCTGTAAATGCAATTACTTACAGCCTCGCTACCCACAGCTGAGACAGTCATCCTTTTCCAAGCTCTCCTGCTTTATTCATAGGACATATCTATCTCCTGAAAGCCATGGGCAATTTGGGTTGTGAACATTCACCATGGGAATCATAGAATCGTTTGAGTTGGAAGGGACCCTTGAAGGCCATCTGGTCCAACTCCCCTGCAATGAACAGGGACACCCACAGCTCCATCAGGGTGCTCAGAGCCCCTCCAGCCTGACCTTGGCTGTCTCCAGGGACGGGGATCCACCACCTCTCTGGGCAATGAGTCCATAGAGAATTGACTGGTGTTGAAGCCTAAGCACAGTTCCAGCAGCTAAGGCATGGCTCAGATAATACAGCTCAGGCAGCAGCCTTAATCATTAAAAATAAGTAAATGAAGCATTCCCGTGCTCCTTGCTCATCCTTACAATATATGCCTGATCCCTACAGCTCTGCTTGCCCGATGTCTGCTAGCTCCATTCTTGAGAGTTACGAGAACATAAACTGTGGCCCTTAAGTAACTCTAAATCTGACAAATCGAGTCAGAAATACCTTTGCATCATCAAGGAGTGGGCTTCCTGGCTCTGAATCAATGGAATAGGGGGAGAAGCCAGCCTGTGATCCCGAATCAGAGGCGGGAGGAGACATCAGAAGAACATTCTGGTTGAAGTCATCTATCTTCAGGTCCGCATCGTTGTCAACCAGACTGCTTAGGTCAATGCCCTTCAACAGTTCTGCAAGAATCAGAACACATCATGTACACCTCTCTCAATCCTACACCCTGCTAGTCCTGCTCAGAACACAGGCCACTTCCCATGCAGCATGCACCTATCTACCTCTACCAATGATAAAGAACCGAAAGAGGGAGCCTACATCCATGCAAACCACCTCCTTCCTGCACAGACACCACAACTCACTGTTTTTCTGGTTAGCCAGCTTCAGAACCATGTTCTCCTGTCTCAGCTTATGGTTGGCCTGCTGCAGGTATTTGATGTAATCAATGGCTTTTCTCAGGACTCCAGACTTGTGCATCTGCAAGGAATTAAGACACACAGAAAGCAGTTTGTACAACGTGCTTCCAGGGTTGCTCTTGCTCATAGGGGTACCACAACCCTATGTGTCACAGAGGGGGATACAAACAGAAGGGTGTAGAGGGCCACTTGGCAGCAGCAAAAGGAAATGAATAGTAGGACATGCTCGGGGCCAAGGTATCCCACTTCGGAAGGCACATAAGGACTGGACAACATGGCTTGAGTCCTTGTATCTCAGATCTCTCAACACTTTTATACAAATAGTACAATGAAAACAGATTAATATTCCAATTACAAGAGTTCACGTCTTGGCTTCAGTCAGAAACAGTCTTTTGAAAGTATCATAGTTTTGAAATGAACTGAATGGCTCTTTTTGGGGATGATGGAGCAAGCTGCTCTCAGTTAACCAGGGTTCACCATTCAATTGACATAAGCGGTTCTCTTCCCCTCCTCAGTCCCTCCTCCATCCCCAAGAAAATACATGCTTCCAGCAAAGCCTGCCAGCATGATGTAAAACAAACAGCACAGGTCAAACACGGTCCAAGGTGGCTTCAACTTCAATACCTACTGGAATCAAATTGGAAAGCTCTGTGCAAAAAGACACTGCTCTGAATTTTATCGGATCGCAACATGCACGTGCATACTCCATATCTATACCCATCTGCTCCACTTAATAGAGCAACAAGCAACTGAGGACACAAATATTCCTGACACCACACTTGCTCTCACTGCACATCCTTTACCTTGGCGTCTGTCCCCATGATGAGGTCCTTCAGCTCAATGATCTTGTCATTTATAGAGGATCGGTAACGCTTTTCAATGATGTTGTGAGTTGTTCTCCTTTCTCCTTCCTTAGGTGGGTCTGGTTGCTTGACACCTCCAGGAACTTGTTTGATAGGCACCTTTTCTTGCCCCATCATCACTGGCATTGTGGTCAGAATGGTTCCATTGCTCCCAACAAGGGTCTACAAAGATGACACACAGTAAGTGTCACCAGCATTCAGCCAATATAGACAAGATTATGATGAGAAGAGCAAACAGAGTAAACAAAAGCAGAATCAAGAGAAGTCCACAGAGCTCAAAAAGGAAGAGGTATACAATGTCCTCCCATATTCCTTAGCTGACACAAGCATGGAAACAGCAGCATAGGAAAAAACATCCACGCTGCCTCCCACAGTAAAAGGATCTCTTTTCTCCAAGAGTATCATCACCCCGACACCCTTTCACCAACACCATGATCTGATCATCCACAATTTAAACAGAAACACGGACCAAAGCTCCTTCCTGCCTTTAGAGTCCTTCTACCCCACATCTCCAAATGCAAGAAAGTCACTGGACCAACAACAGGCAATGCTACTTCTGAACCCATAACATTAGAGAGGTTCTGACTGTGGAAAGACAAACTCTGGCTTGAAGTTAACTTGAATTAGATTGCATAGGGGAAGAAAAAGATCCCTACCTACTTTAAGTGACAAAATACCTTCAGATGAGTTATTAAGGCAGAGGGATATACACTGATGTGAAGAGCTTGGACTTCTATCGCTCTCTACAACAACCTGAAAGGAGGTTGTAGCAAGGTGGGTTGGCATCTTCTCCCAGGTAACAGTAATAGGATGGGATGGAATGGAGGTGGTGCAGTCACCGTCCCTGGAGGTGTTCCAGAGCCTTGTGGATGTGACACTGAGGACGTGGTCAGGGGGCATGGTGGGGATGGGCTGACAGTTGGACCAGGTGATCTTAGAGGTCTTTTCCAACCTCAATGATTCTATGGTTTAGATATAAACAAACCACCTCCCCCCAGCCAAAGCAGTGCGAGCTGCGGAGGAAAAGACGGTGAATCCCACCAGAATGGCTGCACAGAGGGCTTCTAGGACAGTCAGACCAAAGGAAATCATTTAGATTGCTCCAACCACTAACATCAGATTGGGGAGGGTACAGCTGGTCTCTGAAGCACACTCAGAATCAGAGAAGTTGTTATGGAAAAAAAAAAAAAAAAAAGAGTTATTTACACTGAAAGTCAGACTGATGTAGGCAAGACTAATTTAGCCCCAAGCAAACTAAGAATCAACTTTGATTCTGAAATAGTTCTCTAATTGGCATTATAGAAGTGAATGTAGGTTCACATAAAGCTGGAAGTTGAGAAATAAGCAAATTTAAGCCTTCTATCTTTCCTCAGTTAATTTCCAGCATAGTTCAATGCATTCAGAATGCTCTGTGGGTTGTGTATTTGCCAGACTCAATCACATGAGCCTCATCTCCACGACAAAGTGAGACCTAACAGCAAGTAAACTGAACATTTTGGTCTGGCTGCTACCAAGGGCATAGGAACCCCATTGAGCTATGCATAAAGAAGTTAAGTGCAGGCTTGCAAGCTTATCTCCAGCAGTAAATATTCGAACAGAAGGACCTTTGCAGAACGCACAAGGCTGTGATAAAAGCCTCTTTGGGGCACAAGCATCTCCAAGCTGACAAGTCATGGCAGCAGTGCTTCAGGGCCATCTTGAATGACAATCCCAACCCCTTGCAGCACGTGCCCTTTGAGGAGTAGTTTAATTAGTTTTTACATTCAACATTTTGCCATTGGATTCTACGGAGGGAGAAAGGGAGGTCCGCAGCCACTCCGAGTCAGTTGGCTTTAAGCGTCTTTCACAGAGGTTAAAGACCACACGGAGTTCTTTGGTCATACTCCTCTCCTGGTGATGCCAGAAAAAAGGTAAACAGGGACCTGCCCTTGCTCTGTGCTCAATGGCCATGAGAGGCTGCCAAAAATGCACAGTCTGTGTTCTCAGCCTTGGCAGAAGTGGCACATTACTCACGTTGGACACGTTTAGAGCAGCATTTGGAACCCCTCCCATCCCCACCGTTAGAAAACTCCGAATACCAAATCTCCTTCTTGTATAAGGAAATAACATCAGTGAGGGGAGGAAGAAGAGCAGTCACGGTGCTACCTGCAGTGCTGTGGTCTGGATGGGAGTGGTGAGCGCGGTGAGCGCTGGGTTCTGCACTGCAGCCATGACAGGATTGCCGTCCGTCTTCAGCGTGGTCAGCACGAGGGAGTCCGTCTTGATGATCTGAGGCTGGACCAGAACCTGCACGGGGAGCAGCCAGAGGTGAGGGATAAGCACTGCTCTGCTCCTCTCAGTGGTCAGAGGCAGTGACAACCCACGGTGCTGACATCAGAGAGCAGTAGTAACCCAGTGCCCAAAACCACCAAGGAGCTGACGAAAGGGATCCTCTGCCCTCGCCTGTAGCAAGTTCCCTGTGTTAGCTGGGGGAGCCCTCAGGGTGCAACACATGGCTGGGGGTAACAGCAACAGGGCGAGAGGTGATGGTCTCAAGTTGTGCCAGGGGAGGTTCAAGTTGGATATTAGGAAAAACTTCTTCTCCATAAGAGTGGTGCTGCAGTGGCACAGGCTGCACAGGGAGGTGGTGCAGTCACCGTCCCTGGAGGTGTTCCAGAGCCGTGTGGATGTGGCACTGAGGACGTGGTCAGTGGGTACGGTGGGGATGGGCTGATGGTTGGATCCAAGTGATCTTTTCCACCCTTAATGATTCCGTGCCACGGCACCTCCCAGCGCCAGCAGCGGTTCTTCCCTCTGATTTAACTGGGAGGAGGTCAAAACAAGCAGTTACTTTGCTGTGCCACCACTGGCTCTTTCAAGTACCTCACTGACTCCCAAATACAGAGAACAATACAGAGGGCCCGGACAGAGTTGAACCAGAGCAATCCGTCCGTATGGAGCGTTCCCTAGAGAAAGACGCTTATCTGACACTTATCAATACCTACTGAAGGTGAGAGCCAGGTGGACGGGCCAGGCTCTTTCACTTCCACTTACCGGCACCTGCTGGACCTGCGGTGCTGCCACCGTCTGGACCGTGGCGGGTGCCAGTGCCTGGATGGTGCCACCGGCAGCCTGCGTCAGCACACGTGGGGCCGGCACCGCCTGCACCTGCTGCTGGATGGTGACCGGCTGCACCTGGGGGGACGTCACCAGGCTCTGCACCTGAGGCTGGAGAACTGCAAAGCGGGACAGACGTCAGGGACGGCACCACGCCGAGGCCTTCTAAGCTTTCCGCCGTGGAAGCGACCAACCCCAACGCTACCTTGGAAGCTCGTGGCCGCGTTCTGGTAGAGGACGGGCTGCTGGATGATCCTGGTCTGGGGCGCAGAGCTGAAGGTGGGGGCGATCATCACCGTCTGCTGCTGGAGCTGTGGCTGGAGCTGGGGCCGGGGCTGGAGCAGCGGGGCCGGGCGCTGCGGGGCCGGGGGCGCCTTCACCGGGACGCTCTGCAGCTGTGGAGAGGCGGCGGGCGGAGGGAAGGGCTGCGGGGCCTGGCCATAGGGCCGCGCGGCATCCAGGGCCCCGACGCCCGTGCCACTGCCACCACCGCCACCCTGGAAGGTGCCGCACAGAGGGTCCGAAAACAGGTCCGGGAAGTCCCCTGCCTGGTTGCTGACGAACTGCAACATCTCTGCAAGGAGGAAAGGGAACGTTTGGGGCCGGTTGGTTCCACGGGACATGGGGTCAGGGCTCAGAGGCCAGCAGCGGGCACAGGAGGAAGCGGTGGCTTCAGAAGGCCCAGAGGTAGCCAGGAACTCAGTGTCAAAACACTCCCAGAGTTCGGGATCCGATATTTTCAGCTCATTGCCGCTTGTCCAATCCCCATTCCAGCTTCACGCTCGGAGGAGGAGGCTGAGCAGCCCCATGACTTCAGTAGGAGCCGTCCTCCCACCTGGGGCTGCCTCACACCGCCCATCCTCTGCCCACGGAGCCCCGCGGGGACACACGGATGGTGACTCACCCCGACTTCGGGTAATTTCAGGGATACGGGGAAAATGGGGAAACATGCTCAAGAAAACAGCGCTTTGCAGAACTTGAGCTGAGAAACGCACGGGTTTGCCTGAGGGGGTCCCACGGCCAAAGCTTCCTCCCAGTTGCCCCCCGCTGACCACCTGAGCTCCCCCTGAGCCCATCCCACCACCCGGCCCGCAGGACCCCACATGGCACGGATAGCGCAGGGGCGGTACCCGGGTACGGAAGCAGCGCAGGGGTTTGTGGCGAAGGGCCGGCAGCAGGGCTGTCCCCACACCACCCCACGCCGCACCCAGGACACACAGCGCGGCACTTTCCCACTCGATGACACTGCCATTTTGCGAGCAGGTGGCCCTAAGCAGGTAAGGCACAGACATAACGCGTCGGACGTGCTCCATCCGACGCACTCCGCGCTTGGATACGGGGCCCTCCCCGGGGCCACTCGTTAGGATGGGCACTAATTACCGCTTCGCCCCCCGCTGCCCTCTGACGTCATGCTGCTCGCCGTGACGTCACGCGCATGACTCAAACCCGCCAACACGCGCCGCGGGGGCTCCCCCGCACCCCCACGTAGCCCACGCGCGGCACGGCACCGAGCCCCGCGCCCCCGCCCAGCCCCGCGCTCACCGTCTATGTCGCCCAGCGTCAGCTCGTCGCCCAGCTCGGTCAGGGTCTCCATGCCCTCGGTGCCCAGCTCGCCGCTCTCCATGTCGCACGGCCCCGCTCCGCTCCCCGCCCGCTCTAAGCGGAGGAAGCAGCCCGGCGCCGCCGGCCCCGCGCCATCTTGCACCGCCCCGGCCCCGCCCCCACCTGCCCGGCCCCGCCCCCCCCGCGCTCTGTCACTGGGACCAGGTCGGCGGCAGCCAATGGGAGCGCGCAGCGCCGCGTGGCGTGATGGCGCGTCGGCGATCAGCAGCTGCGATTTGCATGCGAGGCCGCGCCCCCTTCCTTCCGCGCTGCATATTCATAAGGGGGCGGGGCCGAGCCCACGAGCGTGAGCCCCGCGCCGCGCCCACTTCCCTGCCCACCGCCCTCTCCATGGCAGCGAGCAAGAAGCCTCGTCGTAAAAAAAATAACAACCGTTCTGATTTATTCCAGAAAAACAACGCACGCCCCGTCCCCAGCGCACGGCCCTGCAAACATCTGACGTGTGGCGCCCCAGCGCCCGCTGCTCGGGGATAAGCCCCGCTTCGGGGCCGTGGGACCACTGGGCCGCATCGGCTGAAAAACAAAAATCCACCCCGAAACTCACAGAAGCGGCTGCCAGGGCATCCCCAGCCCAGCCATGGGTGGGAGCGGCTGCATCGGTGCAGGTCCCGGCCCCCTCGGGCCTACAGCTCAGACTGCGAGCGAGAGATGCGCGGGCCCTTGCGGATCTCCTTGCGCTTCTCCTCCTTCCGGCGCCGCTTCTCCTCCTCACGCAGTGCCTTCTGGAAGGTGTCAGCGCTGGGGAAGAACTGGGGTGGGCAGGGGGTGGAAGTATGAAGGAAATGACAAATTCAGTGTTTTGAGGGAGAGTGGAGCTGGAGCCTGGCATCTCCTGTGGAGCATAAACCGCCACAAACCCACCAGAACACAACCAAAACCTTCCAAAGCCCAACAAAAACCCAGTAAAAACCCAACCAGAACACAACAAAAACCCTCCAAAGCCCAACAGAACCCTTCAAAACCCAACAAAAATCCTTCAAAACCCAATAAAAACCCAGTAAAAACCCAACCAGAACACAACAAAAACCCTCCAAAGCCCAACAAAAACCCTTCAAAACCCAACAAAACCCTTCAAAGCCCAACAAAAACCCTTCAAAACCCAACAAACACCCTTCAAAGCCCAACAGAAACCCTTCAAAACCCAACCAGAACACAGCAAAAACCCTCCAAAACCCAACAAAAACCCTTCAAAATCCAACAAAACCCTTCAAAGCCCCCCCTAAAAAACAGTAAAAACCCAAGCAGAACACAGCAAAAACCCTCCAAAGCCCAACAAAAACCCAGTAAAAACCCAAGTGGAACACAACAAAAACCCTCCAAAGTCCAACCAAAACCCAACCAAAACCCAGTGGAGTCACAGAAGGGGGACTGTGTGGCTTGGCCACCCTACCTCAGAGTGGTCAGCTTTGAAGGGATTGCGGTAATTAGGGGACTTCTCGCTGATTCCCAGCTCTTGAGCCATCTGTGGAGCAAAGCAAAGCCCCTGTGGGAGACCGTGACCACCGCCTCCTCCCAGCCCTCATCCCTCCAACACTTCAGTCCCCACCAGCCCCCACTCCTCTGCCTGCCACCTTCCCCCTGCGGACCCCCAGAAGTGACCTCAGGGCCGTACCAGCCCCAGGAGCTGGGAGTGAGGCCCCTGCTCAAAGACACCCGTCAGGTTGCAGAAGCCGATGCCCCAACGGATCAGGTTGTTCCAGTTGGAGTTGCGGTCGAAGTAGTGGTGCACAATCTTGGGGAAGCGCAGCACGACGTCCCCGAAGAAGGCCGTGTTCTCCACCACATGGGAGTAGGCTGAGGATGAGAGGAACCAGCCCCGTCAGCAGGACACCCCCCACACCCCAAAATGCCAGCTTCAGGGCATCACCAGCTATGGGATACCAAGGATGGACATGGATGGACAACTCCCAAGAGCAGGAGTGGGAGAGAGGACGCAGGCTGTGAGAGCCTAGCTAAGCGGGTTAAGCGATATGGAGCACTCACCATCCTTCAGCTTCTCATCCTGGGGGAAAGGCCCATCCGGGGGCACGTCTGCAGCTATGAGTACAGCCCGGGAGTCCTCCAGCACCTGCAAGAGCCCTTGGTCACTGCCCTCTCAGCCCACGGGGTACCCCGCTGTGTCCCTCCCTTCCCCTTCCTGCTCGTCTATGAGCCCTACTTCTCCTGCCTGCCCTCCCCAGCATCACTAGGTGCTCCCCAAACCCATCCCCCTGCACCACGGCACCCTGAGCCCATCCCACACTCACTTTGAAGAGTCCCTTGAGCATGATGTCAATGATTTTATACTGTTGGTTGATGTCATTGAGCTCGATGAGGTTCTTCAGGGCATTCATCTGGTCCTTGCGCTTCACCTCGAACAGCTTCTTATCTGCAGTGCTGTCAAGGGCACTGCGGGGCTCTGGGCATGCTCGCAGCCTGCTCCCAAAATGACTTAGCCCAGTTCTGGGAGTGGGGTATTGGGGCCAAGAGGTGGGATTCCAGATACCCCAGCAGGGTGCTTGCTAACACCCAGCACACAGGAGCAGAAAGAAAGAGCACTGCATGAGGAGAACATCAGACACCACCTGAGAAACTCGCCTCAGTACCATCCCCGACATCTCATTAGCAACTCCCTCCCACAGAAGGATGATGAGGAAAGTGCTCGGCAGTGCTGGTTGATGCTGGGGCAGCATTTGAGCAGGGACTGCTGCTTCGTATTGCCCAAGAACTAGCAGGTGGCAATATGGGGCCCTGGAGGTGTGCAGTGCCAGCCCTGATCCAGGCAGGACCAAAGCCACATCAGGTTGCTCAAGGTCATGCCCAGCAGCCACGTGACACTTTGTTCAGCTTGTTCCCTCGTCGTTTGCAATAAGCATAGCCTTAGGGCCCTTCCCTCCTCTCTCCTCCATCCCCTCTGTGCCACGTCCTCACATGCAAGTGTTCCCTGACCTCCTCAGGTGTGAGCGTGACAGAGGCATGGCACTACGGGAAAGGATACAGATCTCCAATCCAGAGCCCATCCTTTGCTTCTCCAGGTCTGCCAGGCTGCCCTCGGGCAGCACCACCGCCAACAGGATGAGGCAGATCCAGAGGAAATCCATCGTGGAGGCCACAGCCTGGAACGAAACAGACAAAGCCAGTGACAATGCAGAGATGTTCCCCACAGGAGTCCTGCTGGCCCACCGGGCCCAAAACCGGTGACAAAGCAGCCACTGCCAGGTCAGAGCTAAGGTTCCCGTGTCCTCGCTGCACACCCACCGCCATCCCCTGCTCACACACAGCAGTGCTGGGATCACCAAGTTGAATCATCAACGTAACCGACCAAGTCCTGTCAATAAACCACATCCATTAGCGCCACGTCCACACATCTCCTGAACACCCCCAGGGACGGGGGCTCCACCACGGCTGAGCAGCCCCCTCCAGTGCTTCCCGTGCCAAAAGCAACGTGGTGTGTTCCTGCACCACCGGAGCCCCAGCAGCTCGCACACCATATGCACACTCCAGCACAGACTACACCACAGAACCGGGGAAGATTTGCCTGAATCTTCCCTAATTTAAGCAATCCGAACACCGGCTGTGGCTCGGCCATGAGGTCATGACCCAAACGACGACCCCCCTTCTCTAGGCTAGCAAAACCCTCCATGCAGATGTTCCTCCGCGCTCTCCGAGAGCCCTTCCTCGTGTCTTCACACCCGCTCAGGGTGAAGAGAAACGCTGCAGAGCTGCTCCCCTCTTTGCACACCGAGCACCGGGCTGCCACGGCCCGTCCTGTGCAGCAGATGGGGAGCAGTTCCCCCGTGATCCCCAGCAGTCCCGGCCAGCTGCCTGCTGCACACAGAGCTCACCCGTCCGCCTCGCCGTCTCCCATTCTCTTAATTTAGCCGTGCTTTTCCAAAGGCGCGACAGCCGCTCCGTTGCAGACACTTAGCGCTTCCCGTTAACGCGTTATTAATGACTTTATAGATTCTCCCGGGGGAGCTGCATCCCAACAGAGCACCTCGGAGACCGGCCCGGCACTGCCCCCCTTCCCCTCCTCGGTGCAGAAGCACACAGCGGGGGAACGACGGGTGGCTGCGCCGCCGGGAGCCCATCCCCGCACCGTCAGACGTACGTGGCTCAATCTCATGTCACAGCCCGGACCGAAAGCTTCACGAGTTAAGCGGGGTGTCGGACTGCTCCGGCGGCATCTCCAGCGGAGCCCCAGCCGGACGCTCCAGCGGAGATGCTCGAGCGGAACAGCGACGGCACGGCCGCATCTGCTCGCCTCCGGGTCCCTCACCCGCCGACCTCGGACACGTACTGCGGGGACACGAGCGGCACAGCTCGGCGATCTCCGCCAGCCGCAGAGCTGCCTGCGGAGGGCTCGGCAGCTCCGCACGGCTGCGGGCTCAGGGAGACGGAGTTCCTCTTCCAAGCGGCGCTTGGCCAGGGCTGAGCGCTCCGGGCCGCCTCTCTCTCGCGCGCACGGAGGGTGCCACAGTCCTCCGGGAAGCGGCCAACGCGTGGCCGTGCGGGGCAGCTCACGGCGGCAGCCCGCGGCTCCCCTGCGGCACCCGGCACCGGCCCGGCCCCGCGGAGCGGCCGCCGCACGCCCGCCCCGCATTGACCCGCCCGGCCCGCCCCGCGCCGCCCCGACCCGGCCGGCCCCGAGCCCCTACCTGCGGGCCGGGAGCGGGGCCGGGAGCGGCGCTCAGAAGCACCGCGCTGCCATGCCGCCGCCGCCTCCCGCCCCGCCCCGCCGTGTCACTTCCTGAGCTCCCGCACCGCCCCGCCGGCCGCCGTACCTCGGGCTGCGGCCGGAGCGGCGCGGCCAGCAGGGAGAGAGAGGGGATGCTGCCTCTTTGTTCTGCGCTGTGAGACCTCACCTGGGGTGCTGCGGCCAGATGGGGAGTCCTCAGAGCAGGAGAGACGTGCACCTGTTGGAGCGTGTCCAGAGGAGGGCCAGAGAAACGATCCGAGGGATGGAACGCCTCCCTGCGAGCACGGGCTGGGAGCTGGGGCTCCGGGGAGACCTGAGAGCAGCCCTTCAGTATCTAAGGGGGGGCTATAAGAAAGAAGGGGACAGACTCTTTAACAGAGTCTGCTAGGATAAGACAAGGGGAAATGGTTTTAAACGACAGGAGGGGAGCTTTAGAGGGGCTGTAAGGAAGAAGTTGTCTACAATCAGGATGGTGAGGCAGTGGCACGGGTTGCCCAGAGAGGCGGTGGACGCCCCATCCCTGGAGACATCCAAGGTCAGGCTGGAGGGGCTCTGAGCACCCTGATGGAGCTGCGGGTGTCCCTGTTCATTGCGGGGGGGGTTGGACCGGATGGCCTTTGAAGGTCCCTCCCAGATCAAACAATTCTCTGATTCTCCCCTTCCCAGCGGGACACAGCTCGTTCCTCAGCCCCTGCTGGCCCGTGGGAAGGGCAGAACAAGGATGGCGCCATCCCCCAGCAAGGCAGATGGAGAGCACCTCACCCACCATCCAGCAGTGCTGTAGTTTACTGTCTGCAGAGTGTCAGCTAAGCGGCGTCCCACACGGAACACAAAAAGAGGAACTGTTTAAGAAACTGTGCTTTATGAACGATATTCAACAAAAACTTAACAACAAACTGACTTCCTTGGGCCGCTTCCTCTCTACAGCCTACAAGGAGCAAATGGCAGGGTGCCACCTCCCATTCTGTTCTTTCCTCATCACTCTGTTGCGTGTACCCCATCTTGTCATTTCAGTCTTCACTGTGGCAGGGCTATCGTCACACTGCCCACACATCTGTCATTGATGGCATGAGTGGAAAACAAAGGGAAGGCAGAGCTGAAACTCCAGCACGACACTGGAATTCCCACATTTGACACAGTGCTGACAGGAGGTAGGTAGAGTCTTAGGACATCCCGAGTTGGAAGGGACCCATAAGTATCATCGTGTCATTACTAAACTGCCATGGAAATCTCACCAACCCATGGGGAATGTTTATGCGGGTGAACCCGAAGAAAGCTTTTTCTTGATAGAACAGAGGTATCCAAACTACTCCAGCAATGTAACAAGACTTCTGTCCACCCCTCTCACCCCTATACAGACCAGCAAAGAGGAACTTGATGGGGCTTACGTGGTCTTGACCATGAGAACTTCCACCCCGAGCTTCCCACTGCAGAGAGGCAGTGTCACACAAGGACTGGGCATGAGGATAAACCACTGCTCACAGATAATGCACACCTCACCTGCCACGGACGCTGCCCATGGCTGAGGACAGCGTCACCCCGCAGGCACAAGGGAGGAAGTCCCCCACCCAACAGGAAATCATTGCTGGGGCCCATTCCATATCTGCTACCTATTCGATGCAACACGGCACGATGATAACAGGAAGGCAGTTTCAGACATAAACAGTACTGAATTTAGCACGGGCATCAGGTTCCCTCTTTCCCCAAAAGAAGTCTGGGAGTTGCTCCTCCCTCCCATCCGTGCAGAAGAAGAGGATTTGGTTCTCAGCAGGGGACTCCACTGCTCAGGTGGAGCAAAAAGAAATTCAGTAACTCCACTCAGCAGTTTCTGAACACCTGCTGTACTTTAAAAGTGTTCGAGTTACCTTTGGGTTGCCACGACTTCACACGCTTAGCAGTGCTAGTTAGCTCACAGACAGAGGTTAAGTGGCTGCTCAGCCCCCAGGGAAATCAATATGGGAATCGCTTCTGCTTTGAAGTCAACAGGCGCCCCAGCCTGCCCCTCTTTCATTACACCATCTCTGCCTTACAGATTAATGCAATCCCGGCACAGACAGCCATCTTTCATCCCAAATACCTCTTCATTTCCCAGACGTCTTCTCAAATTTGAGAATGTTGAGGTATTTCATCTCAAAGTTAGCCAACTTTTTGCACTGTTTGCCTTTGGCTGAAAATGGTCAGGAGCAGCAGATTAAGTATCCCTTCTACTTCTGTTACAGCTCCCGCCCTCACTTTTCTTATCAAAGGCATTTGCCCAGCAAAAGGATACACAATGTCCTGATGTTTTGCACAGGTGTTCGTCTGCTGTGGAAGGTGCTCCAGCAAGGTCTGAATGGTCCGTGCCTGCACTGGCTCCACCTGACAACGGCTGCTCTGAATCTGAGCAGTCAGGAGAAGGAATGGTTTCCAGATGAAAAGCAAACTGTTGTTCTTTCACACTTCCCTCCTGCATCTCCAGCCAGAGCAATGAGACCTCCAAACTTTGATCAAGGAGCCCATGACAGTACTGACAACACAGTTCAGGCAGCTGCTGGCATCAGTCATGTTCTCATTTCACCACTCAAGGCCAAGCAAGCAGCTGCAGGATTCCTCATCATCTCACTATAGCCTCAAAGGAAGCTTATGGCTCCCCATCAAAGGCTGAAGCAACCCCCTATGGAACTCCCTTCTCACTTTCCTAGGCAGTCACTGCTTTCTTACCTGGCAGAGGAAGAGGTGAAGAGCCCGAGATGTGGCCTCTGGCAGCTCTACTAAGTTGGCTTCT
This sequence comes from Gallus gallus, assembly GCF_016699485.2. Lineage (NCBI taxonomy): Eukaryota > Metazoa > Chordata > Aves > Galliformes > Phasianidae > Gallus > Gallus gallus. The sequence continues at coordinate 49,557,625 of NC_052532.1, forward strand.
GCCACTTCCTGGAGAATCTGGCCAATTTCTTTTTGAGAAATGATATTGCTGCTCTGATATTTCAGAAACTTGAACAAAGGAAATGAGAGGCATTAATTAGTGAGTGAATGACCCACAGACTCCAATAGCGATTCATCACCTGAAAAGACCTCTTCTGTGTTAAAGGATCCTGCAGCACGCTAATCACAGGCCTGATTTTATACCATTTCTGACAGAACCAGTGCAAATATCCATGTTGGTGGTGCTCTGACTTGTAACTTGTTTTGGTTTAGGTCAGGCAAGAATCAAAATGAACCCAGTATCTCTTTAAAGTGCATCAAGAATAACAAAGATCGACAGACACATCATCTATTTGGAGAAAGAAAGTTCACATAAATAACCCTTTCCTCTCATGTACTGCTATGAGGGCTTTATCATCAGTGTTTCTGTTGGGTAGGAGTACACTCCCTCTCCTGCTCATAGGCCCCAGATGCACTGGGGTCATACACTGTAGTAGTTCCCTGACCTGAAAAGTCAGGCCTGTAAGGCCAAGGACAGGGAGAGAAGCTGTGAGGCCATGCAAAGCCCTGCTCTCCAAAGAGCCACAGCACACTCTCATGCTGACAACAGCAGTTGCACATTCTCTGTAGTCTTTCCCTCTCCTCCCCAGGGGTCCTAGGTGATGCAAATCAGTGCTACAAACACCAAAAGAACAGGATGTGCTCACTAAGAGCAGTCAGTTTCTGCACAGTGTGGAAAGGAAACTCACTTCAAAGTATAATCATTATAGGATAGAAATACAGTGATGGACAAAACCACAGCAGTATCCAAGATTGTGTGTGTGCAGGAAGTAAGTTCCAGTAACCAACTCAGATGCACTGTACCAACAAAGAAGTAAAACAGAACAGCCTACCCTGCCCTCACTCACCAAAGTCATGAGCCTGAGAATTTCTGGCTGCAGAATGGACTTCTGGCTCCCACTGAGCAGTGTCAAGAGCAGGAATCGGTGCCAGGGCTGTGAAGCAACATGTAGTGCTGGGAGAGAAGGAGAATCCACTGAAAGACAGCTTTAAAATCTGGCAAGCGACAGGCTGGACCTGAAAAAGGAGTCTTCAACTCTGACCTTGTATTTCTGTTTCTAGACCCCAAGCTGTGAAACACTAAGGGGGGTATTTTGCTCTGTACTTACTTGCTTTAAAATCTGTCACTCTTTGGGCAAGAGTTTAGTCATGAGGACAAAAGCTTAACAGCTTTTTAAAACAGAAAATGCATTTTGTCCACCTTTGTGCTTGTACAGGAAGAGAAACCTTCTCCTGGGGTTCATGTCATAAAATAGAAAGGGGATATCTTTAGCCCAAGGTTTTAAAAATAATACCCTCTGGTTTCAATATGAGGACAAGGTTCCTGACCACGGGTTTTATTTAGCTGCAGAATACTCCTTGGGTAATGAAGGAAGACCTATAACATAAGCTGCAAAAACTGAGCCTGGATCTGCATCAGAGAGCATACTATAGGGACCAGCCAGGCTGATGGCAGCAATGCGAACAATCAGTAGAGAAAATGTTCCTAATTAGAACTGTAGATGATAAACAGAGGTTAGACTCAAGGTCACCATCTGTGACAGTACGAAATCTCTCACTGAACTCCAACGTTGCATTACCTTGTACTTATTGCTGGTTGAAAGCATGTGATGGACAATTAGAACAGGTCAGCTGATATAACTTGCTATACCTTGACAGTTCACCAATGGGTTTGAGCCCTTTGCTTTAGATATATCCCTTTTCCACTGGCAGTCGCATAACCTCCCTGATGCCACTACAACAATCTTGTCCACGGTCAAGCAACACCAAAAAAAAATCAAGTAAAGTGTTGGCGGAGAATAAGGAGACTCTTGTTGTCAGTGCTGTGAACTGCACCACGGTAAGAATTTAGGCAGCCAAACTGAAGGGTTCAGCTGAAACATTTTGTTATCTTAATCCCAAATCATTGCAATGTCCTCATAACAAGCCTCTTAAGATTCCCTTCAGCTACTGGCTGTCATTCATCTGCACTACTATATTTTCATTCAACAGTTTCCTCTCTCCCAACAAGGTCTTTTTTTTTTTGTCTGGCACTCGTTCACTCCATTCCCCTCTTTCTCTGCATTTACATGACTGATTTGAACAGATCAGAGTACAGAGAACTAACTTTCTGTTTAATGAACACAGCCAGCATCTCTACTTTGTGACAGGAGGCTGACAATGAGCAGAATGGTCTTCTCTTCCCTCAACTGTACAACGCTGTCATATGTTATACTGCTGATATGGTATACATTTGGTCTGACATGGACTCTTGAAACCAAGGTCTGTATTTGCCCCTGGAAATATAGAATTTCCAGCTTCCATTCTCTGAGGCTGTTTACTAACTCTCTTCTCCCTTCACATCCCTTAGGGACAAACTGTGGCCAACATCTCTGCATGGAAGATGCATCATATTCAGAGCCTTCCTCCTCTATATTTATGGTCTAAAGGTTTGCTAAATCGGCCTGGAAGTGAAAGACTAACTACTCTTATATTGCTTCATTTCCTACATCTTTTGCTCTTATCATATTAGGGCGTGGGGTGGTAGTGACTATTTTCTTCTGTAGAACATCTTGGTATTCACAGCCCAAGTGAGGGCTGACTCCTACAGGGGAACCAGGCACTGTCATTTCATCCCACAAAGCACGTGATTAACTTTGATCACACAAATAATTCTTCTTGTTTGGCATAAACACATTAGGCATATGCTCCAAGGCATTACAGGATGGAGATCAAAGAGCCCAAAATCACTGCAAGAGGGAAACCAGTAGAAGGAAGGACGGGAAGACTTTACCAACATCCTGGTTCCTCACATACAGGTATTCCAGTAACGTTTCCAGGCAGGCAACCACAGCTTGAGAAAGCAGTAAGTCTTTCTGGAATCCCAAGAGGGGAGAAAAAAGAAGAAAAAACAAGCAGTCAACAGCTACCGCAAGAGGAAAATTCATAAAGTGGCAGGCTCTGAAGAGCATGCAGCACAGGAAAATAACAGCCTTCACCTCCTTCACAGGATGTAACGTACTGCAAATTATCTGTCATGTCAAGGAGCCAGACAAAAGCATGAGTACTTATTCTGAGACGAAAAAATTAAGTAACTGTCCCCAAAGTATAAAGATAGGAGCCCAGTGTTGCTTAAGAGAGTTAAATGTAAACCGATGTACTATCCCCTGGAGCCCAACATCACTTGAGTGACTAAATGTAAGCCGATGTACTTTTCCCCCAAAGTACCTTGCCAGGGCTGTAGAGGAGGGACTGAGATTTGATATGTTTCTCCCACCTCTGTCCCTATGGGTGTGGAGCCCCCACAGAGCAGGAGATGGGTAACAGAGATTGTCATCAGCACACAAAATTTAAGCTCTCCAGTTCAGCAGCAGGGAGTTCTACATAGCTTGATTTACATTCTTCCACACTACACTACGCCTTGCACACTGCAGCAAGAGCACTTTCCCTCCTCCTCATCACATGTCTATATGGGGTGCAAAACGCAGGCAGAAGGAAAGAAAAGGCAGACCCCTTTCATTCTGCAATAGGGTGATTTCTCCTCAGGTTAGTTCATGTGTGTTGTTCCAAAATTGGTGTTTTATATACCTGCAAGTAGACATGCACCAAAAGGTTCTGCAGGCTGACAACAAGGGAGAAGACCTGCTGCGTGGTGAGGGGGTGCAAGGCAGCATCCTCCAGTGACAATGGCTGTGGTTGCGTAGCACCTTGGGCTGTGTTTTGTACAACAGTCACCAGCAGGGAGGAGAAGTTCTGCTGCAGGATGGCTCTCAGGAACTGCACGATGCTCACTAGACAGGGAGCCACAGTGATATGTCAGTGCTTTCCTCTCCCCTGCCCTGTGTGTTGGTGCCTGTGCAATAGCATGAGAGAGGTGAGGAGAGAAAATTTGGACTTATGGGCCCAGTGGAATTGCCCAGCACCTGCTCACAACAGCAGGCAGGAATGGCAGCAAGTTCCCTTGTTCACCTCCACCACACGTAACGCTATCCCAGTTCACACTCAGTTCCAGATGTCTCTGTCAGCCAGGACAGAGTTGTCCAAACAGACGGCAGAATTGCAGACTCCCTTTGCCTCTTCTCACAATCTGTTATCTAGTCTCAAAGCTTCCAGATTACCAACACCTGCACCTTCCCATCCCATGGTCACCATACCTCCCTTCTTGCCTGTAACATCATATAAGCAGCTGCTCCCAGGTAAATCCTGGCAACAGAGACAAAATACCTAACAGCAGGACTGGCTTCTTATTCCTGAAGATGACTGCATTCAGGACTTGTCTTAGGTCTACAGAGAGTGTCTGGTGAACCTGCAAGAGAATGAAATGAAGAAAAATGGCAACAGCCATCACCAAACTTGACTGTCCGTCAGCCAGTGAGCCAGGCAGCCAAAAGCCAGCAGTGACAACAAGGCTCTGGTCCTGCCTGCTCAGCATGCGGAGCCTGCAGAGAGCCTAAGGCTAAGAAGCTCCTTACAGATGAGCATACATACATACATGAAGGCTTACATAAAGGAGGCAGAGGAGGCTAGGAACTTGGGAACAAGGGGATACAGGAAAGGTGGGCTTGAGAGGGAAGTCTGCAATACCGTTACCCCCACAGAGCAGCCATTCAAGCAGGGATGGTATGAAGGATCGCAGAGCCCCAGAGGGGTTCAAACTTGCTCTCTTCAGCAAGCAGAGAGGTGGCATGGGAGCATGGGCATCAGGATCACGGAACTGATTTTTTCCATCCATCTTTGTGAAAAGAGGAATGTTCAATACAAGAGCTAGGAGTACCTGCTGTAGCAGAGTGGCTCTTGCTACTTGTCCAAGCACTGGCAAGCCAAAGCCTTTAGTAGCCTACCACCTATGACCCATCTTTACCCACAGGCTTGTGCTAAAGTCACTAGCAGTAACACAGCTAAGACACAAACTTGCTATGGCCAGGCAAGTCTTCATTATTAATGCACACCTGAGGTGAATATGGGCAACTCACATTTTTGGAACCATGAATTTCAGGCTCAGAAATACAGCCTGGCCACGTTCGCAATCACAAGGGCTCTCTACAGAGGCCCCCAAGTAGCTCTGTTGTAGCTTTAGCAACACTGAGCAGCAGAAAGCAGCAAAGTGACTCCTCCTATCCTCTTTTCTTCCTCTCAGCAGATTAGAAACACTGAAGCTCAGAAGTGCTGAAGATTAGAAACACTCAAACATCCTTGAACCACTTCAATTTGCCATCTGTATCTGTAATTTCTTTGCACGTCTCTGATTCAAGGAGGATTCTGGATTGCAGATCATAGCATATCGAGCCAGTAAGGTACTGATGAAATCAAACAAGCTTGTAAGCCACTAAATGATTGCACTTCAAGGATCAATATGACCTGAGAGTCAATCCCAGAAGATGAAACTCAATACTAGTCACCTGAACAAAGTCCCTTTGGGACTGGCACAACACTGACCATTCAGACACAACCCTGACCTGAAAACTGAGAATGTAAATTGTGCTCAGCAGTTAATAAAGCAGAGACAGGAAGATCTTCCCATACACTCACACAGCTGATGGTCCCTACAAGTCCACCATGACACTTAACCAGAGGCAGCACAGCCACCAAGTAACAGGTACAGACTCGGCCTACTTTGGTCTTTTCAAAAGTCTTCCCTCAACATTAAAAAACCAATCTTTGCCTACATGTGCTTATGGATGCATGCCCTTAACGTGACTTTATCATCCATGAGCAGATGCACCAAAGAATATACCCTACTAGGCATAACCACAGAAGTGGAGCTCAGAACTCATGACACACTATTTAACTCCATCTCAAGAGAGGGAAGACAGGCCTGGGTAGATACTTCAGAAGGAAGTGTTACTGCCTTGCATGGGCATTGAAAAGCTCTCCAGTTCCAATAGCAGCTGACAACTCCAGCCTAGCTTGCTTGTTGGACTGCAAAGCATCAAATACAATGACAGCTGCCTAAAATTCATATGATCTTGCTAACATTAAGTACTTATTTGACAATAAGAGGTTTGGGCTGTGATTATTGATCATTTTACTACCAAAAAAAATATAATAAAATAAAATTAAAAGCATGGGAGCTGTTCCTCCCACCCCTAGTTTTCCCTTAACAAAGACTTTTAAATGTATTTTGCTCTATTCTGAAGAACAAAGTGGCTTGGACCTGGAGGGCTGGGTATGGTGTTTCCTCCCCACCCCCCAAACCCCAGCATTTCTGCCCATCTCTAACTGCAGTGATTTGTGTCTCACCCTTCAGCAACATGCTAGCTTCCAGTCCAGCTGGAGAAATGCAGTAAGGAGTAACTTGTAGTCAGTAATAAAAAAGCAACAAGGACAAGCAGATTCCAGGCCAAAACAAACAACTTTCCCCTGCTAAGGAAGAATTATTTTTTAAAGTCATGGATACAAATCCATGTATCTGAACACTAGAATGGCTCTAACCTCAGTGTTGTAACGATGCTGATAAATTAAGAGGGAAGCAGCCAGCAGCCATCCTGAGCTTAGCAAGGCATCTTCAGACGACAGGTAAGTAGGTTCAGAGGGAAAAGACCACATCCAGGTGCACTCCAAAAGCTTCTGGAGGAGCTCAAGCAAGGACACGTTGGAGAGCAGCACTGCCACTGCTGTATGGGAGAAACAGAATGATAATCATAGAATCATAGAATGGCTTGGGTTGTAAGGGACTTCAAGGATCATTCAGTTCCAACCTCCCTGCCATGGGCAGGGTTGCCAGCCAGTAGATCACACACTAAATCAGGCTGCCTAGGGCCCCATCCAAGCTGGCCTTGGACACCTACAGGGACTGGGCATCCACAACCTCTGTGGGATACCTGTTCCAGCACCTCACCACACTCTCAGTGAAAAACTTCCCCCAGCATCTAATCTAAATCTTCCCTCCTGCACAGGAAATTGAGGCAATTTGCAGAAGTGAAGGTCATCCAGCTGGTTTAAGATATTGCTGAACAAGAGAAGAGGCCAGTGCACTACTTCTACATTGACTCCTGGATGGTGGCACGTGCCCAGTGGGAGTGGTTACAGCAATGGAAGCAGAGGAACTGGCAACACAGAGGCAGACCCATCTGGGCTGCTGCACTATGAATCAAAGAGGCTGATGGGATGTCACAGGTTAAATCAGCTTGACAAGCAGAAAAGAACTGCAGAGCACACCCCTGCTGCTGTGAGGCAGCCCTAGCTGCCACAGCTGGTCAAGCTGAGGCTGTCCAGCTATACCAGTATTCATCTCCCACAGCACGAGCGACCTCTCAGGCTGCTAATAAAATGACCAGCCTTCAGCCAACACAGCTAGGAGGTTGGTTATTGCTGCCTCTATTATTGTTTAATTTTTTTGAACCATGGCAACTACCAGGACAATTCAGCAAGGCACCAAAGCCCCACTGCTGTGTTTTATGAAGAAAAAAAAAATACAGCAGTTCTGCCTCTCAGCAGCCAACTCCTGAATCATCAGAAGGCAGCAAAAACAAAACCAAACCCTCAATCTAAAAAGAAAAAATCATCCCAAACACAAAGTGTTGTTTGTTAACCGTAATGCTGCATCAGAAAGGGGAAAAATCCACCTTTCCTGCTGAGACACTTTGAATACAATCTCTCATGGCCAAGCCACAACCCTGCAGAGATTAGCCCACCGATCAATACAATCTTGCCTCACCTCTCTGTTGACTACAAGGTGTTGTCTGATGAAGGGTACAGTACAGAAAATTCAAGGATGGCTGCAGGAGGTCTATGTCTTTCGGCCTGCATTTCCCACAGAGGTTACTGACTGGAAACAAACGAACATGTGTAACACAGACACCAACATAATGCAGCACCTCAGCACAAGAAAGAAGTCAGTCAGCGGGGAGTGAATTCAGACAAGAGCAACACAACCTGAAGCAGAATTAAACAGAGCGTGGTACAGACAAAGCAACAGGCCCTAGAGAGTCTGCTTTAAATAAGACAGTACATTGCAGGATGATAATAGGTGTGTGTGGGGGGAGGGGGAACAAAAACAAAACAAAACAAACAACAAAAACAACAGAGAACAGAGAAGGGAATATTAAAGGGCATACACCACAATGGGCAGTGATGAATCCAAGAACTACAAACTATTAGATAAGTTACTCATTTCCATTCAGCAAATCTGATCCTAATACTAGGTAGACCATAAAAAGCCACATGCCCATTTCACATGGTGACCAATAACCAGACCAGAGGATGGTAGGAAGAGCTCTGCTCCTCTACCCTCACAGACTGCTCATAGAAGTAATAAACGCACTGTGCTTGCTGGAAGCACCAGACATTTAGGAACAGCATTTAGCAAGAATTTGTGAGGGAAATGCAGGACTGCAGGGCTCAGCAGCACTATCACAAGAGATCTTTTGGAAAGCTTAAATTCTAAGTAAGCAGTTCTCATTAAAAAAAAAAAGATACAGATCGACATGCCTCCCTACACCCCTCCCATCTACAGGCTGGTTTTGTGTAGGCCTCATCAGAGAAGAGCACTCTTCCTTCAAGAACACAGACTGAGGAGTAAAACAGGGAACAAAGGAGTGGCTGGAGCAGAGAGAGAGTTGTGTTGAAGAAAAAACCAAAAAGAACAGAAAGAAAAAGCAGAAGGAGCTTGTGACTTCTGAGAGCAGCTAAGCTGTGCTCTGAAATTACAGAGGCTAAGAAGAGCTGGTATAAAAAAGACGTGATTCTTTCACAGTCCCAGTTCCCTTGGCTAATGAATGTCTGAGAAACACTGCTTCCTTACAAGGACAACACAGGCAGCCTTGAGACATGGAACATTTCTAATTCAAAGTGATAGCCCTTCAAAGTCTTCTGTAGAAATCAATTTGACAGAGCAGAAAGAGGTGAGAAAATGGATCAGCTGAACACTCTTCTAGTATCCTTCATTGATGGCCTGCACGAATCTCCAATTGCCAGGTAAGAGAGGAGAAGTCATCCACTAACAATCAGCAGACAAGAGCAGGTCAGCATATGTGAAATAAACAAACACACTCCTCTCTTTGTCTCTGGGGTGGAGCAGGCAAGTCCTGCCGAGGGCTGGGACCAATATAATCTGGATTCACACCCCAGGGGAAGTCTGGGTACACTAGGCTGCTGGTCCCTGCTGGCTGGTTCACAGGACACCCCTGGGGCCAGGATCTCAGTGCTGTGCTAGCAAGTGTCCTGGTTTCAGCCAAAACAGTGGAGCTGAGACAGCTTGCCTGAATCAGGCACAGGGTTGTTCCATACCAAGTAACATCATGTGGAAAGCCGTAAAGCTGTGGGGAGTTGGTTGGGGGCAGCCGCTGCTCAGGGGTTGTTGCACATCAGTCAGGTGGGTGGTGAGACTTTGTGCTGGTAGCAGGGTGTCAGTTGGCAGGTGGTGAGTAATTGCATTGTGGGTATTTATATGTTGTTATCGTTGCATATTTGTTTCCACTTTCCCCTTCTGTCTCAGTAAATAGTTTTTATCTCAAGCCATGGGTTCTGTTTTGTTTCCAGTATCTCCCTCATCCCACTTGGAGGGGGTGTGAGCTGTGTGATCTTTGGATGCCTGCTGGGCTAAACCACAACACAACAAGAATGGATAGGGAAGGATGATACGCAGAGCACATCAGCACAGCATGTATCACATCAACAACAGTCACAGGCTCTGAAATCAAGTCATGGCCATAAGAGTACTTCAACCACCTTCTGAGGTTTTCAAACAGAAAAATGTATTGCAAAAGCAAGAGGCAGAAAAATGTATTTTGTTGCCTAAACTGGTAACAAGAGCTCTTTGCAACACTTTGGCTATGGAGGTATCTTAAAACAACAGTAAGTGTAATGCAAGGCACACCTCTCAAAAGATGAAGAATCATCCCCTAATCATGGTATGTACTAACTACTGAAATAGATCAAAGCCCCCTGGGAGAAGATGGATGCACACAAACTCACCCTGGTGAAGCAGCTTGAAGTCTGTGCTGTCCAGCTCCCTCATGCCCTTGTTCCGCAGCTGCACCAGGAATAGGAGGCTCAGCAAAATGGGCAGGTTCCTGTTAGCTATGAAGGATACTGACAGTTCAGTTTGCCAGTGAACTTTAACATTCTACCTCTAAGAGTGCCAAGAATTGTTCACTTTGTGGCTCAGGAAGGAGATTGAGTTAAGGAGCAAATATTCCCCCTCTCCACACCAACACACACCCGTATCCTCCCAATCTCATTCTCATCTCTGCAGTCCCTTTGGACCAGGCCCCCTTTCCAGAACTGTGGGTTGGTCTGAATTACGTGCTGGATCCTGCTAGTACCACTCTAGGAATAACTGGAAAAGAGGTGGAAAGAAGAAGGTTAGGGTCATTATTTACACCCTTAATGAACCATGTGAGGGGCATGGTCACTACACATTCAAATTCACATATTTAATAAGCTAGAATCACCAGCCCATTCCAGACAACCCTCTTCCCATCTTCTTGACCATCACTGGCAGCCTATGCCTTGATCGCAGCCCAGAAGCTCAGAATACTTGGCTGTGCAACATTTGTTCTGCATCTTGTGAGGCTGGAAAATTGCCATCCTGTCCCACTGGGCAGAACAGGGACATGAGAGGTTAAAGGCCTACATGGCAGGTCTGTATGCAGGAATGGGGCTGTTCAGACCACCAGCTTCCCAGGACAAACACATCCCTCCCTAGTATATTCACTCCTCTACAGCACTGCAAACAGGTAAGGATTTTGTACTGAACAGAGCCATACCTACAGCAAGCAACTCATTTCCAGAAAATGGCTCCACAAAGGCTCAGGAGTTTTCAGTTTTGATGATAGAATATTTACAGGTATCTTGAACATTACTATGTTCTTGATGGAATTTGCCTTTCTGGATGAGGCTGCCAGTAACCTTGCTAATTAATTCATGATGTACACAATTCCAAAAGAGACAGATCTAGCAGCTGCCAACACTGCCTTCTTTATGCACATCTCACAGCATTATACTCTATCATGCTCCTACTTTTAACATCCCCTCTTCTCCAGCCTACCAGACTTTCCTCAAGCTAGGGCAAAACAATTACCCCTTCCAAGCTTCCATACCGACTCTGGACAATGAAAACCCCCAAACAGAGCAGTTAGTAGTGCTAGTGCCCCCCTCAAGGACAGTCAAAAGCTGCTCTGGACTCCTATCCTAGAAGAGCCAAGGACATCCTAGCTCTGCTCCCTCTTTCAGTTCAGGCTCACAAGCAGCTTTGCACAGCATCTTTAGTGATAGGATAACAGTCTCTATTCCACTGGGCTAGTAAGGAAAACAGAGATTTCCTCCAATCACAACCCTGCAAAAAGTTTGAAAGAATTAACAGAATTGTGAAATCTGACAATATCACAGATCCTGTTTGGGGATCAATATCATGAATGATTCAAATGATGCCTGTGCCCAGCCTCTGTGCCCTGGAAACCATCTGAATTCAGGCACACACAGCCGTCTTGCACAGAGAGGAGGCAGAAAGGATTATGTCTTTCAGGAAAACTTACCAGCACAGCTCCCCATGTGAATACCTAGGGCAATATAAATTTGCCTCAGTTTAACAATCAGACCTTGATAAAAGAACAAACTTAAATCTGAAAAAGACACTTCAAAACAAGAATCTCTGGATAAGAAAATTAAATCAGTACAATTCTGTTTGTATGTTTCCTCATGTAGCTAAGTACCAAAGCTACATCAGCAGCTCAAAAACACTTTATCACAGACTGTATGATTCCAGCCACCTCCCTGGTTAGTTGATCACACAACAAAACCCAAGTCAAAGAGGGGAATCACCTTGTAAGGAGGCTGAGCTACTCTCTACCAGTAGCTGCTGCAGAATCTGTAGGAACTGACTGCGGAGGAGGTCACACACAAATACATCCTCATTTTTTTCCAGAAAGGTCCTTAGAGTCATCAACACCTTCTGAGCCACCTCCACAGAACTTGAGCAGACCAGGTCCTGGGAGGGAAGAAACACACACATTATCTTTCTGCCCTGATTAGGGAAAAATCACCTCTGTTTAATACCATTATGCTAGTCTGGTGTCTTGGGAAACATTCTAATAAAGCACTGTTCAGATTGACTATGTCCTGATTAAATGGAGTACTGGATAAAATAGGAGGACTCTCTTCTGATAGGCATTGCTGACTAATATCCTGTTTAAAGAATGTACTTGGCTACGGAGCCCCCCCATCCAGCACAGAAGGGTAGAGGAAACATTTTTTAAGGTCAAGGCTTTAGAAAAATGATTTCACAAAGCCAGAGCCCTGTTTCCAAGAACTCAGAGCCTCTGGCACTTCTGCTCTCCTTGTTGTTTTGAAAAATCAGGCTGCATATTAAGACGCTTGCCTAAAATCAAGCTTGTGAGTCAGTTCATAATTAGTCATTTTCAGAAGACTGAGGCTGGCAGCCTACTATCTACAATAGCAACACAACAGCCACACTGCATGAAATGTACATAAACCAGACAGGCAATCACTCAGTCATTGAAAATGGAAGAGTCATGTATACAGCAGTCACTCCACAAGCCTTTCTGAATATAGAGCTCTGTCTCGAGTCTCTGAGCTAAATCCCACAGCCAGTAGCCTTAATTTGGGCATTTGTTTGTTGCTGAGGTGTTTAATATTAAATTTACCTGCACAGCATGTATAGATGCAGTCCCATAAAGACAAGGCAGAAAATGCCCCATAGTGCTGACATAATGAGATAGTCAACATAAATTACATCAGCACTGCCATTCCTCTCCCAGTAGTCCTGGCTACTGCACTACAAATGGTACAGCAGAATGAGGTAAGCAGGAACAAAAACTGATCTGAGCAATGTTACCAACCCTAGAGCCTGCCCTAAGCCTTTTCCTGCTACCTTCCCCTATCACACAGTTGTCATACATTCAGATCAGGATGATGGAGAAGAAAGGGCTTTGGGAACCCCTACTCAAGAAAAGCAGTAAAGGTAACAACAGGCTGCTTCTGCCAGAATAAAAAAGCCTTTAGCTTGCCTAATTCCTGCCCACATTTGAGACATTCAGGAATGAAGGTCTGAGAGTTGTCTGCACAACCTGCTCCACTTACATATATTCTACTCCATATGACGTTCAAGAATGTAATCTAATATCAGTATCCTGTAACCACTCTCCGACAGCTCAGCTCAGATCTGGAGCATGGAGAAGACAAGTGGGCCAGTGTGTGATCACCACCGCATTCATCCCCAGGTGAACACACATAGCACAAAATAGTGCTAACTGAGGGCCACAGCCTTTCCTGGTGCTGGTAAATGCATCGTTGCGTTAACATTTTCCTCTCTGTTCAGGAGCTCAAGGTCTCAGATGAAGCCACCAACCATCTGTTCAACATAATCCAGACTTTTATTAAAAGCAGAAAACAAATAAATCATCCTTGGAAGGGCATTCGTTTGTGTTTCACCCCAACATGCAGAGGCCTTTCCATTTTACTAGTGGATCCTCAAGCTGAGGTTATTCACCTCATAAGTTTTGTTTATATCTGACAGTATATTTATTTCAGGACATCGCACTGTTTTATTAGGCCATCTAAATTCAGATTGATTATGCTCTTCCCTAGCTTAGAGGTAGACTGTCAAAGCCTGTGATTTATTACAACTCACTTTAAAGATCGGGACAGAGCTAAATTAATGTATTTCTGCACAAGTACATGGCAGGACAGGAAAGGGGAAAGTAGGAATGCTGCACGATTCAGAGGAGGAGCCATCATTTCCCTTTTGTGTAGCGACAGAGCTGTGATGTATATTTTTAGTCTGTGGAGTGATAGGGTCCAGAACTACTGCCAAAGGTAATAGGGTAGACAAGTCTCTTGGGACACTTTTTGTTAATTTGCACTGATTTGTCAACTCATTGATCACTTTTACTATGGCTTTGGCAATGCTATAAAATGCCTGGCTACTGTTACCTACTCTGTAATATCTCCCTAACTGCCTGATGGAAAAGCCCTTCTGTCAGTCATTTCCATAATCTGGGATATTAAAATTTACTTTATTGTATCTAAGGTTAGAACAAACACATGCCAGCTTGTAACACCGTGAGGGTGCCCACTCACAATCAAACCTGGCTTCAAACATGGATTGTCAGCAAACGTCTGTTTGCTGACATTGGTTTCTATTCTTGATGATACATTCAACAAGAATCTAAAAATCCCTACTGTAACAGGCTGGAGAAGAAACATCACAGCTGTTAGCTTTCGGCATAAATGTAAATCTTGCATTGTTGCGTGGAAATATCAACAAGGATTTACTTATGCAACTGGCTAGGCAGTCATGGGACAAGTGGCCACCAATGCAGGGGGGAGAGGTGGAAGTGAGCGAAGACCTCTGAGTTTTGTATGTTAACTTTTAAGAGCAATGCAACGTGCTACTTGCAGTCCTGAAAACTCTGAGCAGTGCAAAAATCTCTGACAAGGCTCTCTCCAGTTAAAAACAAACACAGGAAAAAACCCAAGCACACAGAAATCCGTGCCCTTAAGACCTGCTCACCGCATGCTGCTTTTGAAAGTTCTTTGTTCCTCATCTTCTCATCTATTAGTAGAATACCATTGCTTCTAAATTAGCAAAGCAACTTCTTAAAAGGCTGCCCCAAAAGAATCTAGACTATCCAGCTGTGTGTCTGGATAGAGAAAGGGAAAAGCCTGTGATTTCTTTGCATGGTAGACATCAGCAGCACCCTTCAGATCCCTTCCTAGCCAATTCTCAAAATTCCCTTTCTATCACAGTGAATGGATGACAGAGAAAGAGGTAGCACATACAATCCCATTTGCTGTTATCAGGCTTGATGCAAGGTGGAAGCCTGTGTATAAACTCACAGGCCCTTCTAGCAGAACCTATGGCCTCAGAACAGCTGCACTAAGTGCTTTAATGACCAAAAAGCCCTCAGTGGTCCCCCTAAGCTACAGTCAGGATAACAGTCTGTCCTTGTGAGTCACATACCAGTAAAATAAGTAAAATGCTGGAATTGCTCTTCAGAATGGGAAGTAAAGGGTTAGCATTGTTCAGCTGATCAGACGTGCCAAAAGCAGCTTCTTCGGTCTCCATATGGTTGCAGTCTTCCCAAGAAAACCAGAGCTGCAGGACCTGGTGTCCAAATCTGCCCATAAGTTCAGGGCAGTGCAGGAAGAACTTCAGCAGCAGAGGACAATGAATGTAGACCAAGCTCAGATCTGGGAGATTATCCAGGATCCTCTTTATGGTACACAGTGACCTCTGGTAAGTGTGTGGGAGGGAAAGGGGGAGGTGGGGAGACAACAAAATAACCGCCAGATAGTGAATATCCAAAAGCCAAAGCAGTGAGATTTTACTGTGAAAAACAGTCACATTGCCTTTTAACTAGACAATCAAATATATCAGTTAAATATAATTTTGTGAAGCCCATTTGCATCACAAAGACTAAGAAACCTGTAGGCTTTATGCAGTGCTCAAAGCTGTGCAGCAGCAAAGGCCCATGTGGGAACACTAGAAAGCCTGCTGCAGAGGCTGTGAATGCGTTCAGGAGACTGAAGCTATGAAATTTATAATATTCTGTATGTGAATTCACAGCCTATCCAACGCATTTACGCTTCCCACGCAGACACAAGTTTATTCAATCAAATCTATATCCCCTAGTGGCTTTTCACAGCTAACTTTCCAGAGTGTATATGCATCACGCACTCCTCACTCATTCATCACTGACTGCGTGTATCAGATTACTTTCTGCAAGAGGGTCGATGAGAGCAGAGAGAAACTTTAACAAAAAGGGTTCAAGTGTTAAGAAAGAAATCTTTTACCGAGTCCAGGGCTTTGCCTTTGTCCTGACAGACAGCAAGAAGGTAAAGCACAGCTCTGAGTATGTATGGAGGGAGGCAGTCTCGATGGTCCTGTGCTAGCAGGAGAAAATTTCTTATGGCTAAAAACAATTCGGTTTCTGGGACAAACCTGCATTCGAGGAGATGGGAGCAGAAACAAATCAGACATGCCTTACCCACTGATACATGTGTGTAGTGGCCATATAACCACTTGCCTTGTATGCTCTTGGCTCACCTGTCTCCAAGGGTGTAGGCAAAGTATAAGAGGAGTATGAAGCAGTGTTGGTGGTTGCAAAGAGACTGATCCAAGGAGAGAGGTTCGGGGTTTTCAGCCAGGAGGAGAAGGCTTTCTGCAACTGTGTAGTTTAATTGAGGCAGACTCTTCTGCAGGAGCTCAGACATCTCTTGCTCTAGAAATAAAACTAATATGAGCAGACAGGGGAAGACAAACAGGGGGGACTGAAGCACCTGTCTATCTAAAACTCAAGCATATTAAATTAGTGAAGCTCCGGATATAAGAAATACCAAAGCCAACTTACTACCTCACAGTCTGCAAACAGTACATGAAACAGCAAGTACATCTCCATGATTTGGTGTGAATACAGGCATAAGATCTGATATAATAGACTTAGCCATGAGGATGAAAAGAAACTTCTGTTTGAGGTTCTCAGCTCTTTGCTGATGCTGACAGTACAGTGACCAACCACTGCCAGTAGAAAAGTACATTTTGTGATGTGGAAACTTTCATCTTACTTATCTGGGACTTACCTATAATGAAAAGCCACAGTATAGACAGGAAAAATAGAGTATGTCAGAGGGAAAAAAGGACTTGAATTCCCAGATAAGGGTGACTCGGTGGCAACTAATATTACTGAAATTAATCCATGCACAGTTGTGCTAATAAATGTCACCGTGTAAACAAAACCATAGGCACACATTCATTCAAGTAAAGTCAAACTCTTCTAAAGACATTCTCTGACTTTTATCTCAATTGAGCCAATTTTAAAAAGCTAGAAAGAAATCTCTAAATAGAACTCAACCGTGCCCCTGTGCCCCATCCCTTCCCTCATCTTCTCTTTCTCTCTCTCTCTCTTTTTTTTTTTTATTTGCCTAAATAGAGCCTAGCAACTAAACCCCAAACTTGCCTTCTTGAGAAGAAGTTCTCTCCTTCTCTGTGGTAGAGTAAAGGCTCAGGCACAAGTTGCAGAGGAAGCTGGAGCAAGCCTGATTCAAGGCAGGATTACTGTAAAGAAGAGTAGAAAGATACAGTGAAGAAGGGTAGAAACACCCCCTTTACACTTCCAGTGTCACAAACTGCCTGCCAGAACTTTGGTTTACTCACTGATCATATCCAAGCACCTGCCCTGTCAAAACAGTGACTCCAGGAGCCAACCTGGGCTTCCAGGAAAATCAAGAGTTCCCAGAGAACAGTCAGTTCTCAGACGTGGCAGATGCAAGTAGCGATGACAACAGTCATTTCACATGCCTTGGGATGACATGAATACAGTGGGATACTCTCACAAACCTCAAATCCTATATTCACAGGAAGTCTTGAAAGTGCAGGGCCCTGAACTGTGCAGAGAAGGCTGTATGAGGGTGGCTCCCAATTGATTCCACTGGCAAACACCACTGAGGAATTTGCCACTGCAAACCTTTTTGACACAATGGTGTTTACAGGAATGAACAAGGAAGAACACCAAGACCAAAGGGGTGAGAAAAGCTCTATTTCTAGGTATTTCTCTTTGTCCAGTTATTCCAACAGCACATAATCAAACAACTTTGTAATGTACCATAGCATCCTTGTATTGTACACTATTTTATTTAGAAACCTAGATCACCCCACACACGCACAAGTGTCCCCAAACCGGTAACCTGGATGAGGGTGCTGTGTATTTTGTTTACTCTTTTAATTAGATGCAGTCACAGGAAAGAGGAGGTAAAACATCTCTGTAGAACAAAAGGGAGTCTCCCTCAGTCCTCCTCAACCTAGAAATCATAACCTCATCATACACAACATTCTTTGCAATGCCTCCTGCTGAATTCTTCCTCCTCCCTTCCCTTTCTTACATATTATGATGGCACAGGGAACAAAAGTAGTGGTAATACATATCTTGGGAGCCAGAGTTCAAATGGAACTCATGCTACTGTTACTTCATTACAAAACACCCACCAACTTCACTATTTAAAAGTCAGCCTGCTTTATCTCTGCATGCACAGCTCACAGTGGAGCACAGGATTCTCACAAAGCTGTGAAGATTTACCCTCACCCTTCCTGACTGCTTCTCCCTTCTCACATATGCAGCTTTTTCGTAGACAGTTACTGTTTACATTTTGCTGTGAGATAGAGCAGCTCTTGAGTCTTTTAGTCTCCCTTGTTTAATTCAGGTGCATTAAATAAGGCATGAACTGCTTTTCTATCTGGAAATTTTTGACTTGCTCACAACACACATATCGTGATACCTTTGTACAGAGCAAAATCTGGCTTTCAGCTCCAGTATCAGTCGGATGAAGCAGGAGGATGCTATAGAGAAAGCAAGACACAAATGTCAAAGGAGCACAGAATATGGATCATAAGGGAAAACAGTGGACTGGCTCCCCTAATCATCTCCACACAGACCTAGTGAATAGGGCAGGCCATTTCAGTAAGAATACATTTTAGGCCTCCTCTCCCACAGTAAACTATTTCAAGTTTGGTTTGGAGGGGACTCTGAGCTTTCTTTGACTTCTCAGAAAGAGAAAGGAAGATCTACATATTTAGAAGAGAGGAATTCTGCATCATCTCTCTGTTGCACAAAAAGCAAGAAATACACAGAGTGAATAGGAATTCTACATGACGAAAGCCCACCAACAATTCCAGCATAATCTCTATCCACAGGAACAATCAGTTCTGAATGTTCCAGGGGAAAAGATGAAGCTGATATCATTTAATTATCCAAAATAAAATCTATCCAATCGCTATTGCTAGACCAAATAACCCTTTTGTCCTACTGAACATGACTGTGCACTCCATTCTTACTCATACAAACATGTCATATAATTCTCCACAAGCACTCTGGTTAAGCTCACTGCCTCTGCAATACACTGCTGCAGGAAGTTCCATCAGTTAACAGCACTGAGCATAGTTCCACACCATCCTCATACCCAGCTTTTTGGAGAACTTATCTCGCATGTTTGGCACCACTGTAAAGAGGGTATTAAGTGCTGAGATGAAAACCTCCATCACTGAGGAGCTGACAGCCCTTTCCAGGTAGTTCTGCAGAAGGAAGAAAGGAACAGATGAGCGATACACAATACACACTGAAAGCGGCAGCCTGCCTCCTGCCTCCTGCCCTCCCAGAAAGTTAGAGTCCCAAGTCCAAACAAATGGAGTTCTTCCACCAAAATGCCTGGCAGCAACTATCATTACTGCCCCTATAGCCCTGGACATAACTGCTCTTGCAGGTCCGAGGGCTAACTCTGGCACAGCGTGCAACACAGGACGTACACTGATCTGCAGCTGACTTCAGTAGCACTTAATACCTGTGCTTCAAAGTTTTATTGGGCAGTGCCAAACACAAGCATTTAAGTCCAGCACTAAAATGTTTAGAGCAGAACGACTCAGCTCACCCTTGCTGAAGGTCACTGGGCAATTTTACCACAGTCCATTAATTTTTACCCAAATTCAATGGGCAAGAAACAGCACTATACATTTCTCCACCCTCTGAGACTATATATTCCCATTTGCATGAACTATATAATAAATACCAAAGTCAGCTCTGGAGAGGTGGCAAATGCCTCTGCCATTCTAGGTTTACTCTACAAGCTCTCTTCCCAAAAAGACTTGTGCCACCTACTGTTGGTGCCTGAGAGCACCCTTCCAGGTACCCAAGGAACAGAACAAGTCCAAAAGAAATCCTACCATGACCATGGGGATGCAGAGACTGTCACAGATCCTCAAAAGGAACTCAGAAAAGTTGTTCAGCGTCTCCTTGTTCTCTGAGCAGGGAGCAGTGAAAGCATTCTCCTGGGCCATGGGGTCACTCTGTAATTCCACTGCTACCCTACAAACATATAGCAGATACCAGAGGAGACAGGAACACTCATACATCACCAACAGTTCTGTCTTATTTCCAAGCAGTTGTTCAGTGACCAAAGACATGAGAGAATCTGATAGGTCTGAATCACATTTCTTAGGGGACACAAACAGGTGGGACAAAATTTTCACTGTCACTACATATCTCCCCTTCTATTGTTTAACTGACAAGTGCAATGCATTGAACCCACCTGTGATATTTCAGCGGTGGGGTTTGACACAGGAACTCAGTCACAAGGACAGATGGACAGACACACACACAACACCCATCCATATTCCTTCCTCGTCCTCACCTGCAAGCATTTCTGAAACTTTCCAGAGTGTTGAGTAATAGCTGTCCATGTTTCCAAGAAACTCTACTCTGGGACATCGATAACAGGAGTTCACCCTGTTAAAGGACAGAAGCCTTCAAAATGTTGTATTCACTGTCAGATAAAAGAAAAACTCATTTCCTCTTTGATACCAACAGTAGGAGGAACAACATACTTCAATCACTTCTTTTGCACAGATATTTTTTATTATTGTGCTCTCCCTAGGGAAGGCAGAGTTAGAAGATTTACACTGCTCCTTCTATGGAAGACAGAATTACAAATCCACCAGTGCTGCACTGCTCTATCCCTTGGGCAGTATAGGCTGTATTGCCATGCTTTGGTCTAATCTGAGTTTTAAGCAGCTCAGCTTCAAGCCCTTCTGGGAAAACTTGGGTGTTTTTTTTTTCATTTTGTTCCTTCCATTTACTCTTCACACAACACCAAACAGTTCCTCTCCCTGCTCAGAAATCACTACTTGGGCTCAGATTTGTAAGAAATTATCCACATACTGGCCCTTGTTCTAACACAGCATCCTAC
Source organism: Gallus gallus (assembly GCF_016699485.2). Lineage (NCBI taxonomy): Eukaryota > Metazoa > Chordata > Aves > Galliformes > Phasianidae > Gallus > Gallus gallus. The sequence continues at coordinate 49,578,357 of NC_052532.1, forward strand.
TGAGTTCAGCCAGAAGCCAACTTCCGGGTCAGGGTTTGTCATCTGCCCAAACTGTGAACAAACCACTTGGAACTCAAAATCTGCCATTAAACCTTAACAAGCTGTGGTGGTGTTCTCTGAATACTACCAGAGGAGGACATAGCAATGCATTGGTGCTTGACAGTTCAGAACTCCTTATATTTCCCCATTTGGTACTGTGACACCTTATCACAGCTACAATCACTTCCTCTTTACTCTCACTAAACACAGACTGGATGTCATTCCCATTTTGCCTAATTTTCTTCCTGTAAGGCTTTTTATCCTGAATGGGACACAAAGCTCCGTGTACACAAACATACTGACCAACATCTACCTACGGGGCAGAAAGCTCTCCTATTTTCTCCAGGCAGAGAAGACAGGCATTAGATAAGAAACAGTGTGGACCTAAGGACAGTTCAGCAAGCATTTGGAGTTCTGGTACCCCCACAGATGTTCTTGCCACTTCAGACATGCAATCTAAATTTACGTGGCCCTAAGCACACAGCAAGAAGATTCAGCCCTTGTCATGTCACCGGCCATCAGTCATGAGAGCTCTACTGACAGGTGCACAGGTCCCAGCAGCACATCACATTAAGTGCATATTCCAGGAACAGTAAAGAATTTGCAGTTGAAGTAGCAGCTACCAATTCCCTTGCTGAGGAATCACTGTGCATACAACGTGACTGTCTTGGTCTGAAGACACAGTAAGAGATGCTCGTTGCCAAAAAATAGATTGACTAACACAGCCTACAAGGCAGGGGCCTAAAGAAGGGGAGGTTCAAATTACCTTGCAGCACTGAACATATAAAGAGAGCAGCATACTAAAATGGTGCCCCACATATTTTCACTGATTTAGAAAAAGCACTCACCAGCATCCATCTTCACAAAGACTGTTACCATCTCAAGCCATGAGGACCAAAAGAAACACCATAGACTACAATAGTCACAGGTAAGGAGATGGAAAAAACATGCGACTTCCACGTGGTGTGCTAGAAGAATCATCCCTGTCCTGCTTAGTACTACCAAAGAGCACAGTACCTCTTGACTTACTTCATGTTTGCTGCTATTAGTACTACCAAAGAGCACAGTATCTCTTGACTTACTTCATGTTTGCTGCTACTGTGTGGTGGGGAAAGGTCGACACATCGCTTCAGCACTGCCTCTAGCAGTTTCTGCAGCTTTTCATAGGGGACTGGAGGGGAGCTCAGATGATCCTTCCTGAACAAGAAAGACAGTGAACGTGTTCTCTGCTGGGGACATTCTGCATGAGAAGGCAACACCAGCAGAACTAACTCCTTCTTGGAAAGCAATATGTCACTGCCATCTCTCTCCAGCGCAGCACACAAAAGTCAGGATGTCTGAATAGTGCCTTCTCCAGACATGAACCCAAACACACCTTCACTGCATTCAGCATCACAGATTCTCACTACAATCAAGAACTGTATAACTGTGCACAGTCTTATACTTGCACTTATCCGTGTGCCAAAGACACAGCAGCTGCAGAACAAGCCTGATGGAGATGCTAGGTCCTTGCTGCAGCAGCTTGCTGCCTACCACAGCTTCATCACCCTGGAATCCCTGGCAGGTGGGTGGGAAGCTAGCTGTGCTGTACCCATGCCTATCTCAGCCAGAATTCCCACTGCAGAGCACACTCACCCACACAGACACAGGGGAGCTGCAGAGACCAACATTTCTTCAGATCTATCTGAAGAAAAGCCTGTAAATACTTTCCTGCCTACCTCAGAAAAGCTGCCACAGCTTTCACAGCCTCCACTACCACCTCCAGCACTGGGCAGTCCACTGTCTTCATCAAAACATCAATGGCATTTATACATATACCTCGGTTCGTGAATAATTTAATTTCCACTGGTTGCCTGCAAAGAGGAAACAGAGTAAGCAAGGAGGATATTGTCAGGTTAAGTAACTGTAATGCCCTCTCATTATTTGACCAAATGGACTGCAGAGCCATGTGGTTCCAGACACGATTTTCAGTATTCAGAGCCAGCTGCTCACAAGGATGCAGTCTCAAACTTGAGTAGGTGGAGGGTTTGCTACAAAGACTGAACTTCAGCAGGTCTGGAGTCCTACTATGATGAAAAGACCCCACAGCCTGGATGACTTTGTGCTGTGCCCGCACATACTGACATGAAAAACACATGAAAAAAGAGGCTCTGCAAAACACAGTCCCTGTATAGGACTTTATGCTGAGGCCATCTGCTCTGGCACTTGTAAGTTTATCTAGCAATTCATATTTCTGAGTAAACAAGCAAACACTACCATCCTAGAAGAAGGACAATGCCAAGAGAATAGCTTCTCCAACAGTCCTGCAGTGATTCTATGCTGCCAGAAGGACAGGGACTTTCAAGAACTTGAAGAGTAAACAGGAAAAAACAAAAATAACCATAATTCAATTGTTTTGACATTTTTTCTTGGCAGTGACCATTTTGGTCATCTGATCACTTTGTGACCCAACACCTTTGAGCATTCAGCATGAGAGCATGGAGGGATAACAAGCCATTAATCCCATTACTGGGCAGAGATGTACAAATGGCAGACTGTGCTCATCTGACTCCTGGAAAGTCAGGTACAGTCGTGAAGGTGAGGAGAAGGTAAGCAGCTACTTGTGGAAAAGAGGCATTAGTGGTCTGCCAGAAAGAATCTCCAAAAGCTAAGCAAGAAAAGAAGCAGAGCATGACAGCAGCCAGACTTGGAAGCCAGAGTATTCCCCGTTACTCCATTTTCATAGACATGACAGACTAAGGCAAGCCAGGAGCACGTGCTCCCATGCACAAATGGGAGAGAAGAATCAACTGCAGTAGAAATTAATTTAGTAGCTCAGCTGCAGGGCAAAAAGTGAACAGAGGCAGAGCCGCTCTTTAGCCACTCAGTGGGATCAAATCCAGCTTGGCAGTCACTTCACGTTCTGCTGTGAGAAAAGGCAGAGAGGTGGGCAAGGCAGGGATAAGGCCAGGGAACGCAGGCACCAGGACCAGCCTCTGGCCCAAACCATATGTGCTGAACTTCAAGTTATTTCTACTTACACTCTAATTTTATTAATCCCTTCTATTTCCTTCCTTTAATCACCGACCCTCTGAAGTAAAACACATCAGGAAAAAAAAGTCTTCACTGACTCATGCAGGGAAGAAAGGATGGAGGAGTACTGCTGACTCACCCAAGAGGCACAAACCCACTTGCAATATGGTGTACTATGATGTCTGCAGGGCCAGGAAAACAAATGCACTCGATACAGCACTCCTGCACCTTCCTGCAGCCCCTTGTCCTTGGATCCCAAACTCTGCATGCCACTCTGGTTGTGCTGGGAGAGAAAAGGAGCACTCCACAGTGAGCTACCCACCATTCCTGGCACTTCTGACAGTGCCAACAGAGGCAGTTTATCTCGTCTGGATAACATCAGAGCGTGGGGGTCAATTACAGAGTAAGAGAACCCAGCTGCAAGGAAAACCAAGAAGAGATGTTCCAACATGAGACCACTTTCTCCACATGATACAGTTTAAAATAAAATGACATTTTAAATGTAAGCCTCTGAGAAACACGACGTGTGTGCTACAAAATGAGAGCACAGAGCATCCTCTTTGTTTTACAAGCGTAAACGCTGTAATTAGCGTTTCCCACATTTTGGTTTCTCTATCTGACAGATCCCACACTGGTCTCATCACACCGTTCCTTCTCCTTTTTACCCTACCACTTGCTACAAAAATTGACTGACATTTCCAAAATTCAGCTCCAGGGCTCTCTTGGGGGACCTAAGTGGCAAAAACAAGATTCTGTCACTAGCACGACACGACAAGAACAAGATCATACAGGCAGGAACAGGAAGCACAGAAGAAAAACAAGCCAGAGTATGTTATTCCTTAGCAGAAAACAAGGGGAGAAAATGACAGAACGCATTAATAGTTCAGCCTGGAATTTGTTTTTGCTGCTTGAATTTAGCTCTGATGAAGACAGAGGACTAGAAGCCATGGAATTTATATGCTCTGTTTTGTCACTTAGCAGGAGCCAGCTGGCTCACATACACCTGGACTTTCCTAGGCTTTGCCTCCTTTTGTGCCTACAGCTGAAAGGAGAATTCACTCCCCAGACTGCCAAGGAAGCAGGGAGAGGCAGAAATACTGAAGGAAGCGTGCACAAAGAAGGCAAGCTGGGAGATTTGGAAACAGCCATCAGGCCCTTCTTCACAGGACTAAACACAAAGGCTCATGAGGTACCCATATTTGGCCTTGGAAAAAGAACTCAAAAGCGCAACAGTTTCCATTTTAAGGTGCCAAACTCTGAGTCTGTGAGCCTGACAGGGGCAACCCCTTACCTTTTCACTATTTCAGTGAAGAGCAGGAGCCCTTGCTTGTGTAACTCCACATTGTTCAACTGCAGGACGTGTTGGAGACTCCTCACCAGAGATTCTATGCCTGCAATGTTCAAGAGAAGTTACAGAGGAGGATTTTAACACCCCCCCAGCCCCTAATTCCAGGATGGGAGAAAAACAAATAGGTTTCCTTTGAAAGGAAGGAAGATATGAACAATCATTCTTCTGAGCCACTGGCAGAAACAACTGCCCAAGCCATCGTATTCGCTCAGCTCCCTGATAACAGGCATCAGCTCCCACTGCTGAAGGGAAGTCCAGAGGAACGGAAGTAATTTGGCCTTTCTTCCTAAATCCACCCTTGACACCTCCACAGAAACACCTAGTAGTAACTCCTGATAACTGGCTATTACTAGCAGTCAGGTTACAGTCACAGGCACAACAACTGGTTGTTACAGTGGATGCATGCTCATCAGAAACTCATTAGGACAGCGACACTGTAAATTCAAGCCGCCGTAGACATCACAAATGCATGTGATAGGTACTCATTTTCAGCCCTTTATCCATCTTGACTAGAAGCTGTGACTGTGTGTAAAGCGCTGAAATTCAGCTAGAGGCACAACAAATGCCAGCAATATTACTCGCGGTCACTGTCAGAAAGGCTGATGACTCACCATATACTGTGTGACACTTGGAGAAGAAAAGGCGCTCTTCAGTTAGGAGAAGCAGCGAGCAATACACTGACCAGATGAGGATTTCACTGCTGCACATGAGGCACTCGAACAGGAATTCTGTGAAAACACACGTACAGATAAGGTCACACTGGTAAGAGGCTCACAGCGTGGCACAGCTGCTCCTAGAATACAGCAGAGGAAGGAGGGAGAAAGCAGGAATCATGGCGACAGCCAGAGGGAGAATGGATGTATTATGAAATGGAAGGAATGGAGGATGGAGTGGATACGCAGAGGCATGCTAGCCTTCAAAACACAGTGACTGGAGAGCAGAGTCCCCCAGGCAGGCTTCTTCCCAGCACAAACTTAACAGGCAGGAGCTGAATTGTGGCTCCAGCCTCTGGCGTAAATGAAGTCATAACGCGAGCTTTAACACAGATGCAGTGATCTTTTTTTTCCTAAGAACTTTCACATCTCACAAAGAATTTGCAAAATCAAAGCACTTCTGTCTTCTGGGAATAGAGTGAGCAACGAACCATCTCCTAAAGCTATATTCCAAAGCCAGATCTCCTAGATCAAATTCTATGAAAATTCACAATATTTAGTAAGATAAGATGGAAAGCCAGCCAGTTTAGACTTTGCACCTATGCTTCAAGAGGTTCCTCGACCAAATTCTTGCTGAGGAGATCCCATTTTGCCTGCTGGCAGCTACTTGTATGCTTTCAATTGAAAACTTGCTCTTCACTACTGTTTCTAAAATCACATTAGACATTTCTACTGATACTAAAAGGTCATTGCATAGATTATATCATCCGTGGATTTCATGGAGCCAAACTGATTCCTAAAACAGAAAGCCAGGGAGATGGACAATACAGTGTTATTATACTTCTTCACCTGGGACATCAGCATGGATAAAGGCAGGAGCGTATCTGCTGGGAGAGTGAACCAGCACTGCAGCCATACAGTGAGAGCTTGCTGCCTGTAACATCTCGTCTCTGCTCAACAAAAGCTGTCATGAAACAAAAGCAGAAAGGAGAGAGGAAGTCAACTGTGCGGGTATGAGTAGTAACAGTTTCCTCTAAACTTAAAAAAATTAAACATAAATGAAGGTCTCTCTTTTAACACACATTTCATTGGTTAAACTCAGCAAGGCGAGATAAAACACCGGATTAAATGCACTCAAAAATACAGTGTGAGAACCACAATAAATAAGATTATGAATAGGAATAGTTCCGCCTCAATATTTAGTCATGTTGGCACTACCAGAGCTGTATCACAACTTAAATGTCAGTGAGTAAAACCAAATGAGGCCACAAGGAAAACTCCAGGACGCAGGAATGAACAATAAGGAGACCTATGGTGGTGTCCAAATTTTCCACTGCAGTCTCTGCTGCTGGTCAGTGTTGGCAACAGCACCCAAATGCCTCAAATAAAAATTCAATACAGGCTATCAAACTCTTGCATCTACTAACAATTCACCTCAGAACAAGGGATAATGTGTTAAAAAGTCATAGGTTGCACGTTGTAAGACTACTTCATCAATCACCTTTTTGAGAATGAGTGGAAGTGGGTTTTCCCCTTCTAACAAATCAGAGTTTTCAGACTCTTCTTCCGGTTTTGAATTATCCATAAGAATGGATACAAAACGGTCAGATTTCAGCAGCTCCTTCAGCAAACCTGCAAAAAGGGGAGCAAAAGTGAGCATCACAATGGACATGGGATTAATTAGAAGTACTTACAGCCAAAGACTTGTCAGTTTCCTTCTCTTTCCAGCACTCCAAGCAAAGACCCTTACTTCAAGTTGAGCGACCTTCTTCTGATTTACATACAAAGAAAGTGCCATGAGCCACGCATCTTGCAACCCCCTGTTACTAGTTCTTTTTGCCAGGTCTGACTGCTCCCCATTCCTGAGAGATCTGTATGTGCAGTAGTAAATGACCCCTCGAGCCTTCTACTTGCATTGTCTCTTCTGTGCTTCAGTACTTTCCCCTTAAATTGTTTCTTTAGAGAGCTCTTGATTTGCATTTTTCTCTACACTACAGCCAAGGACCAAAGAGTTAACTAGATATTCTCCCTGGAATACTTCCTAGAGCCGTGGCATTTATCTTTCTATTTTCACAGGCTTTTGCTGAAATGGCTGCATTTTGTTAAAGGACATTCACACACACACACAAAAAACTTCAGTATGAAAGTATAGAGCACTGCTACAGGTATTGATACAAATCATCTGTACACATGGGCACAAATTCACGAGGGATAAGGCGTGAGATCAACTTTCAAAGAAATCATCATCCTTTTCTAGCAGCTGAGTAGGTCTGAGGAGCAATCCAATTCCTGCTTGCATCCTACAAGGAAAAGGAAATCCTTGGATGGTTTGCAACCAAGCAGTGCCAGGAAGGCTGAAACTGTGCTCTCTACCAACAGCTGGTAAGTGCAATATGAAGAATAAATGCACAAAACTGACCCTTCCATATGTTATTCTGTTCTGGTGCTCTACAAAACCCACCTGTCTGTGCACTGTGTTTGCATTCAGGCAGTTTGAGTCTGGTAGCATCGTACTCAGACAAGTCAAATCACAGTGCAAATCCTGAAGAAACTCTGAAGATTAATCAGTGCTAGGCAACCACGGGGCTTCAGGGACAACAGAGGCGGGGGGAGCACAACAGCAGGTCTGGGTTATTTCACTGCTGTCTAATAACAGAAAGGATCAATTGCTTCAAGCGAGCAGAAAAACAGCTCCTCCAGAGCCCAACCCACATCAGGGTATCTAAGCCATCCAAGGATTTCTGCTTTGCTCTAAACGTACCCTTGCACCTTGCAGTTTCTCTCAGCTGTGCCTTACCCAAGCAATTAACCTGCAGCTCCTTTGTCTGTGCTTGGCCAAAAGTATTCAAGAAGAGGCCACACAGTCTTTCTTCAAAGTGTACTGAGAGCTTTTCTGTGCCAACAGGAGAGGAGTACAGCTTGCCGTACAAGTAGCAGACAGCAGCCTTTACACCTTCATTTGGGTACATCAAGCCCACCAGCAGATGATCCACTAAATTACCTAGTGTGGGGAACAGAAATGGCAAACATTCATACCAATGAACTGACTTGTGAACTGACTTTTTTAAAGTATCAACCTATTTCCCTTGAAAACTGGTGCTGTGATTTAAATCCAGTAGGCAGCCAAGCACCACACAGCCACTCGCTATATCCTCTCCCAGTCAAAACCAGTACAACTTGCACAAGCCCACTGCACAGACTGGTGTACACAGATTAACAAATACCAGTGGATGTTGTGCTACTTCACCACTGTCTCTCCCTCTGATCCAGACAAACACTTATGGACAGTGGGAATGCTTCTAAGAGTCTCTGAGTGGAGGCACAGTAAAAAATGGCCTGAGGAGAAAATCGTTCACCATACGGATCTCCACCACCACCACCTCTACAAAGAGCTACGTATGCTCACAAGACCCCAGAGGCTGAACCAAGGAGAGGAAAACAAAACACACATTGCCCACAAGGTGTACCTACAAACACAGTTCTCAGAGGCTGTTTTTGTCAGGATGGCTGCGAGCACAATGCCAAGCCTGCTACTGAGGTTCTGACCAGCAGCCCAGGAGGTCTGCATACCACTTCATCTTCAGGGAAAGGATTATTGTCCAACCTTTATAAAAGCACACAGTAGGGGAAGGACAGTGCATGCATGCTTCTGTGTGTTAGGGCTGTGACTACAACCCTTCAGTGGAGCGTGACAGGCTACTCACTGTGCTCAACCACCAGTATGTCAGCAAAGACTGGGACAGCATCTGCCAGCTTGCCCAAGAGAGTAAACGTGGGCAGGCTGCCTCTCCTGGTAGTTGCTTTGCACAGCTGTAGAGGAGACAGAGGAAGGAAATGTTTCACAGCTGAGAACACAGTACATAGGTAGAAAGACACACAAACCAGTAAGCAATCTGTGATGCACAATGCTCCAAAACAGGATCTTCACCTAAACCAGGTCCTTTTCACCATTTAGGGTATATCGGAGGAAAACTCAACACACCTATTAAGTCCCCATAATGCAGCACTGTTTCCTTAATTTATCCAAGAAATCTCTTTACTGAGATCTCTTTACCCCTTTCCCCTCCAGCTCCTATAAGAGCAGATGAACCAGCTGAATTTCTCCCTGCTTTTGCTATTCCTCAATTTTTTGTACCCCACAGGACCACCACAAACTTAGGAATAAAGACAGCAGAAGGCTGCGAAAGCTCCTCATTTCACTGACGTGGGAAAGGAGGAAAAGAAGAATCTGAGGAAGGCACACAGTTTCATTAAAGCCATACAGCTACAGTGTGCCATGAGAGCAATAGGAAAACTCCAGAGAAGACACCAATGCCAAAATCACAGCAGGGGAAGTGGCATTAGGACATCCCACTACAGTAAAGCTGCATCCCAATGCAGTAGCTGCAGTCTCGCAGGGCCTCTCATTCTCATCTCTTCGACTTCTGAAGATCTGAAGGGAAGGGCAGGGAATTCATCCTCACTGACCTCTTTTTGGCTTTCATCCAGAATGCAGCGCAAGTACTGCTCTGACTTCAGCTCCACTATAAGCTGCACAAGAACTAGGCAGAAGAAATGGGATCAGTAATTCACATCAAAGAGCACTCACAATCCATCCTCCACAGGGCGTTAGCAGCCAGTGAGCAAAGAGCTTAGCCATTAAATGAGCGTGGGGCTGCTGAGAGAGCAAGGTAACAGCAGAGCCCCAATGCTATTACTTCTGATAGCCCAGCTGAGGCTCTCTGCAGCAACATTACAGCAGCAATCCTGTTCTAGCAGCATCACAACCCATGCATGGAAATGACAAAGGGTGTATCAGGACATCAAGTAAACATAAGGAACGGAAGGAAACAAAGCCCAAGTGTGAAACCATGAAAAAGTCTAATAATGGAATAGAGCAGACATCCTACAGTATGAAAGCTGGCCTTTAAAAACAGCCTTGCGGAGAAGGTAACATTACAGTCTACCAGAGATATGTACACAGGCATCCCCTACACCTTTCCAGAAAGTGAGGCCCTGCTCATCTCTGTGACTCTCAACTGAGACACAGTACAGAATATCACTCCATATGATTTGGTAAGGCTGGTTTGGATATAACTTCTCCTCATGGCATGACTCATTTCAAACGGGGCACGCTGTACTCTAACACATTATTTTTATTCGTATTCGTAGAAAGCATTAAAAAAAAAATCCCAGAGACTTCTAGGTGTACCATCTCTTGGTATATCCAGGGCAATACTGTGAGTTTATCTAGGAGACCTACTTTAGATGAAAAGCCAAGTTTCTGAGCAGAGGCATATCTTGAGGCAGATGATATATAAGTGATTTAATGGCCCTTTCCTGCCTGGAACTCTCAGAATTTCTAAGAACATTTTATTTCTAAGAACGCTCAACAATTAGGTATCATTAAGTTAAAATTCCTCAGCTTGAAATCATCCCTCTCTCAGCAGAACCGCATCGTGACAGAAACATCTCTCACCTTTGCAACACATTTCAAGCACGTGTCTGAAAACTGATACCTCTCTGAAAGGAGCTGGTCACGTCTCCTTTCATCTCTCATGGCTGGACAGGAGGAAATCGCTGCTCTGTGAATATCACAAGACTCAGCAGAGACGCCCAAGGTTAATAGGACTGCAGACATCCCTTCTCAGCCCTGCAGGCGTTTCCTCCAGATTACAAATGCAGGACTGCTCAGAGAAAGGAATCTAGAAGCTGTACAGCTACGTCCCAAATACTGTTTGTCCTGAGGAGAAAGCACTAGATTCCAAAGCTCAGTGAGGCCAATACAAAGATTTTCATTTGGTCAGGTCCAAAGATGGGGCTTTATTTGCAAATGCTACCCATCCGATGTCACACACAGAACCTGAGGGAGAAATGCTAACGTTTAAATGCACACGCACTTCACACACACGCACCCCAAAATATTGGAACGGTCTGCTTAGCACTTTTGCAACTGACAGAAAATAGAAGCTCTTCCCAATTCAAGCTGTGCAGAAGCTGAGCACCTCACTACCGCTATCACACAAGATGGATGCCTCTCACAAACTGCCACTGACTGGCACACAGCATCTGCACCTCACCTTCTCCAAACTGGTCCTGGGTATCGCTGTCTTCCACAGCGTGACACATCCCTAAGAGATAAAGCACAATCAATTGCAGAACTCATTTTTGCTTGTGCTCATCGGTGCTGCAAAGCCTTCTTGTAAAAATAGCTGCACATTATTTCGGTATCAGTTTGCTTCCCCCCGCTTCACACGAGGCCAATCTGACTCTGTCAGAAGAGGGTGGATTCTGCAGAAGGTGCCCTCATAACCGGGAAAAGGGGCATGAGGTGTTCTGTTCTCTCAGCATTTTGTATGCGCTTTGTAGTTGAAGTCAGTGGCTCCACCTATGTAGGTAAACATGAAACTGCGAACATCACTGCATGGTCCGGCATCGTACATCTGAATGACAGCACTACAGAATGACACGAGTCACAGCCCAGTTGCGAGACGTCCTTCCTATCTTACCCTTATTCTTACTCATCACCAAGTCTTCTCCCTCTACACTACTGAGAATGCCAATCAATTACAGCAAAGTCACAGAGCTGTCCCCTAAAAATTCAACTGCGTGTCTTTTCAGAGAGGCACACAGACTGATTATTTAAAAACAGAGCACTGAAATGCAAGTACAGCTCTGTCTTCTGGGGTATTTGGTTTAGGATCCCACAGTGTAGGAGTGAACTGCCCGTAAGCGGTACTCCCTCCGCATCTGTAAAGGGCTGTGTGCAGACAGTGCTCAATAAAAATCTGTGTGACCAAGAGAAGGAAAGCCGCACAACATTCTAACAAAGCTGTTTCCAGTGTGCAAGGCACAGTTTGTGCTGGGAAACCAGCTAGGAAACGCGGCTTGAATTATTCAGTGTTGTGGCAAGGGAAGGGGCCTGTAAGTCACCTCACGCAACGCACGTATCTGTGATGTGCAAATGAGACCGTGGACTTCAAGGAACCCAGCATAATTGCTCTTTGAAAGCATCTGCATTCATACCCTCCACCTTTCTCTCCCTGCCTGACCGTTCCCTCATTTACACCATTATTTCTCCTCTGAGAGGATTTTAGATATTTCAAAGACCTTGCCCACAGCACTGCTATGCAAACAGAAACAGTGTGGGATGTTCAAGATCTGAGGGACCACCATTGGAAAGGCACTTTCTGACATCTCTCTGAACGCTGAGTTCTGCTGGGAGGCTGACCCACCAGGAAGAAACAGGTGTTGTAGTCCTATGGCTAGAAGGATTTCAGCAAATATCAAGTGACAGTGGGGGAAAGAAATACTGTACCATTTGATAGCAAATCCTGTAATGCCCTTTTTAAGTTCACGCTTCCATTTCTGTGTGAATCTTCATATAGTGCCAAAAGATGAGAAAGCACTGAGGCATGAGACCAGAACAGAGGGCGTTCTGGGAAGAGCCATAAGCCAGAGTGCTCAGATCTCCATAAAGACTTTAAAGATCTGTCAAGATGCTTAGAAAAGCTGTGGGAGCTTTATTAACGTGCCAGTTCTGCTCCTTGGGGAAGAGGGAAATTAATTACCCTATTCTAGTTGGAATGGCAGGCCCTTTTCCATGGGGAATAGCAACACGTAATGGAGAATATTGGCGGAAGTATGGAATTGGGTATTTCAGTGGTCTATTGCTGTTTTTTGGGGGGAGTTGAATGTGGAGAAGCCGGGGTCAGGGAAATCCCAGATATGTGTACAACTGGGAGAATAACCCACTGAGAGCAGGTCTGCGGAGAAGGACTTGGGGATCCTGATGGATGAAAAGCTGCACATGAGCCAGCAGTGTGCTCCTGCAGCCTGGAAGGCCAACAGCATCCTGGGCTGCATCAGAAGAAGGGTGGCCAGCAGGATGAGTGAGGGGATTGTCCCCCTCTGCTCTGCCTTTGTAAGGCCCCATCTGGAGTACTGCACCCAGACCTGGGGACTCAGCACAAGAAAGATGTGGAGCTGTTGAAGCGGGTCCAGAGGAGGCCACAAAGATGCTCAGAGGGCTGGAGCACCTTTCCTACAAAGACAGGTTGAGGGAGCTGGGCTTGTTCAGTCTGGAGAAGAGAAGGTTCCGGGGAGACATCATTGTGGCCTTCCAGTACTTCAAGGAAGCTTACAAGCAGAATGGGGACTGATTTTTTACATGGGTAGATAGCTATAGGACAAAGCAAAACAGTTTTCAACTAAAAGAGGGGACATTTAGATTAGATGTCAGGTAAAGTTTTCACTCAGAGGGCAGTGAGGCACTGGCACAGCTGCCCAGAGAACTGTGGGTGCCCCATCCCTGGAGGTTCAAGGCCAGGTTGGATGGGGCCCTGGGCAGCCTGAGCTGCTGGGTGGCAGCCCTGCCCACGGCACGGGGTGGGACTGAGGGCTTTGAGATCCCTTCCAACCCAAACCTACGAAAAGGCAACTCCCTGGTGCTGTGTTAGGCCGTGTGGGAGCTCTTACCGAAGAGTGTTCCTATCAGACAGAGGCAGCCCCTCTCGTCAGGAGCCAGCAGCTGGACGACCGGCAGCGCCTGCCAGGCCAGGGCATCGCGCAGCCGGGACAGCGCGTGCTTCTTCCGCACCAGCTGCGGGTGGGAGACAACCGTTAGCACCCAGGCCTGCCCCAACGCTTATCGTGGGAGTAAAAGCGTCACCCGCCGTGCCCGGAACCCCTGCCCCGACGCAGGAGCGGGCTGCGGGGGTACCAAGGCCTAGAGGGAAGGGGGAGCCCCACCGAGGCTCCGCCGTCGCCCAAGGTCTCCACAGCGCAAGCGAGGCACAGCGGCGGCCGAAGCGGCAGGGTCCACCGCGCGCCGTGCCGGTCGCGCAGCCTCTCGCAGCCGGCCGCCATCGCCCCACGGCCGCTAGGGCGCGAGGTGGGCAGGGCCCCCAGCGAGGCCCGGCCCGCCTCTTCCCTCCGCCGTGCCCTCAGTTCCGGCGGCGTGAGGCCCGCTGCGCGCAGGAGCGTTGGGCCTCGTGCGTCCTCGCGCCGCGCCGAGAGCTGCACCGCGCCGCCGCCATGGTGAGCGGGGCCGGGGGAGCTGCGGGCTGCCCAGGGGAGGGGTCCGCTTCCCTGCACAGGGAGGCGGCGGGCGGCCGGGCGGGGAGCATGTGGGGGCCGCGCTGCGTGGGGCTGCGCCGAAGGGCATCCGGGGGCGGGTTGTGGGCTGATATGCGTGATATACATAGACGTAGGTGCCTGAAAGGAGGTTGTGGTGAGGTGGGGGCAGCCTCTTCTCCCGCGTAATAGCTATAGGGTGAGAGGTGATGGCCTCAAGTTGTGCCAGGGGACGTCCAGGTTGGGTAGCAGGAAGCATTTCTCAGTAGGAGCGGTGCTGCAGTGGCACAGGCTGCACAGGGAGGCGGTGGGGTCACCGTCCCTGGGGGTGTTCCAGAGCCGTGTGGATGTGGCACTGAGGACGTGGTTATGGGCATGGTGGGGGTGAGCTGAAGGTTGGACTGGGTGATCCTGGAGCTCTTTTTCAACCTTAGTGATTCTGTGATGTGACACGTGGTAGACTTGCTGCCTCTCTGATGTCCCTCGGAACAACCTCCTTTGCTCCTGGTGTACCACTCTCCCATCCTTTCCTTTCTCCTGTTTCTAGAGTGAGGCAGAGGTGAACCCCAAAGCTTACCCGCTGGCTGACGCACAGCTCACCAAGACGCTGCTGGACCTCGTGCAGCAGTCCTGCAACTACAAGCAGCTACGCAAAGGAGCCAACGAAGGTAAGACCAGCAAGGCATGCTGGGAATGCTGTGAGAAGCTGTGGCTGGAGATTGTGTTTTTTCCTCCAGCTGTGGACCGTGAATATTATATAGCTCTGGCTGGATGACTGTCCCTCTCCTTCCTCCTGCATGAAAACTCCACAGCTTCTCCTATGGCTTAAACTGCTCTCATGCCAGAATTTTTTTCCCCTCATGTCCCCAGAATTTCCGCAAGGCAACAGTCACAGTCCACAGCTTGTCCTTTATACTGTGCACTCATGGAGACAACCTGGGTCCATCCTCGCTGCAGTCTCCTTGGAGTGGCAGAAGGCAGCAGTCACTCTCCTCCATCCCACCTTGGCTGGTTCTTCTGCAGTCTGCACAGATCCAGCTCCCTTGGTTTCTCATCTACAGAGTGCCCCAGCTGCTAGCCCTGTGCTGGCCTCGCTCACCTGTGAATCTCTGAAGGTTGAGCTGGGTGCAGTAGCTTAGATGTGATCCTATGAATAATCCCTCCCTGAGACCTGCTGTTGGCACTCCAAGGGTCAGCCTTCTTCGTCTCATGGGTGCGATGCTGACTGCAAGTTGTTCATTCTGGACTTGAAGCTGTGCTATTACATGGCCCTGTCACTGACAGTTTTCTTTGGCCTGCCCTCTTGCTGCCTCTTCTTGCTCATGCTTACTTCAGCATCACCTAGTGTTGTTCATGAGATGTACTTCACAGAACCTAGACTTACTTTCAGTTTCTTTTTACAGCCACCAAAACACTGAACCGAGGAATAGCAGAGTTCATCGTGATGGCTGCCGATGCTGAGCCCTTGGAGATCATCCTGCACCTCCCTCTTCTGTGCGAGGACAAGAACGTTCCTTATGTGTTCGTGCGCTCCAAGCAGGCCCTGGGCCGGGCGTGTGGGGTGTCTCGGCCTGTCATTGCCTGCTCCATCACTATCAAGGAGGGATCGCAGCTAAAGCCTCAGATCCAGTCTGTACAGCAAGCAATAGAGAGACTGTTGGTCTGAGCGCCCATGAGTTTGAGTGTGTGTGGAATGGGTAGAGATGAAGTCAGGGGGAATTAACGTCTAGCTTTAGTTGATGACATTACAGTTTTGGTATCAGTGTTCCATTTCAAAAATCACGTTTTTGTTTAATAGTGGCTTAATTCTTAAAGTGTCTCTGCCTCTTCTCCCCTCCCTTTTTCTATTATTCCACTCCAACGCTCATTCTCGTTGTATTACTTCTTGAAAAGTGATTGTACAACTGTATTTACTGTTTGATGTTTAAAAGAAAAAAAAAAAATCCCCTCCTATCTCCACATCTGCCTGCTCAGGGCTTTTGTAACCTACCCATTAGCTTCCTATTGCTTCAGCCTCTAACAGGTATATCTCTCTGTTTCAGAATGGTTTACTCTATGGGGGAAATAAGGTATGTTGGTTCCGCAGCACAATGCGTGTATTTGGGCTGCTGGAGTTGTTGCTTTGAAGTGAAGCAGCACAGACCAAGTATAGTACTGTGGCTACTGTGTAGCAGCTGGTGGAGCCAGGTTCAGTACACATAGCACAACCCTGCCTTCAGATCAGGCAAGAGACTTCTCTAAGAGGTGTATGGGGAGCTGAAATCGTATGGCAGTGCACAAGGGGAAATCTCTAATTTCACTTATTTTTAAATGCTGTTTTTTTTTAAAGAAAATAAAGTTACTGACAAATCTAAATACAGGAATGTCCAGAATTGTCATTCCCTCGGGAAAGCACTTGCTAACTGAAGTGTTCCTGCTTGTGAAGCTGAACTGCTCAGAGATTGCTTAAAGGCCATCATAGTGTAGTAGATCAGTACTCGCTCAGTTTTCTTTGCATGGATTGCAACAATGACCTGTAAAGCTTGGGCTTTTTAAGACATTTAAATACTAAACTTATTCTTGGGCAGAAAGCAGCTTGCTGTGTCTGATAAGTACTGCACATCTGGCCAATAACTATAAAAAGGATCTAATGCTTTTAGAGAAGCTACTGCACTGTAGTTACGTGGCAGAAGATCAACCCTTTTAAGTCACAGCCAGGACAACAGTGGACAAATTGACTTCTCAGATAAAACAACCTGTGACTCAACAAGATGACACATAATTTCATGATCTGGAAAAGCATGAATGTACCACCAGCGTTCTGGATCTGGGGTGTTTTTATGGAGCTAGCTGTAGTTCAGTGCACGTTGTGTTATAAATCCCATTTCTGTTTTGAGCAGAAATGTAAACCTCTGCGTTGGAGTGGATCATACCAAATTAGTCTTTTGCAGGATGCCTGGACTTAGCAGCTGGAAGCTTATCCCCAGCATTTTGTCTCCTTGTGTGGCTGCCCAGCTCAGCTGTGCTTCTCACCTTTCCGAAGCAGGAAGGAAAACTAGAGTGGAAAGACCAATAGGTACAACAGCAGAAGGGAAAATAAGTTGTGTAACATTCTCAACAGTGGTACCAACTGCATACCTTTCTTAAGTATATGCCAAGCAGATGAAAGCAGCTCACACAAGACTTAAGATAAATGGTATCTTTTTGTAAAGGGCTGATAAATTCATCTTGGCAAGAAGATTACTGTCGTGTATACAAAGATCTCTGAGCCCTGTTGTTTGTATGAATTTTGGAAAGCCTGCTGTTCCATCTATCAATTCTGATGGCTGAGCTAGTTGTTTAAAACCACAGCTTTCCCTATCTGTACCGTGCCAAGACAGATAATGTAACACAAAGCACATATGAAACAGAAATAAAGGGTTCTCAAGCAAATAAAGCTAATTTTCTGCTCTGAAGCCTTCCGTTGCCATCCCTGGTAAACTTATGCTTAATGCAATAGCCTGCCTTAAAAAGATGAAAGGGAGATGTAATAACCTAGAAGAAACATGACATAATTATCTAAAGCCTGGAACATACTGTGCCTGGGGGTTAGCAAGCCAAGACAGAAGTTAACAAGGGTATCCAGGATAGGAAAATTCACAAAATCAAGGTAGTCTCATTATTATATTGCACTCAATTCAGGCCTTGCTAAGACAAGCATTTACAGTAACTTCTTCATCTAAAGGCAAAAAGAATTTACTGTTTAGACAAGTCTTTACTAATACCTGTCATAATGCAAGCAGATTGAAAGTAAGACACGAGGTTCAATCTGCAGGGCTCAGTATGTTTGCTGCTCTTCTGAGGCACTGTGCAGGTGGAAGTGGGCAGTGTGGTGGTATAGCTAGAGTGGTCGCAGCTCCCAGGCTGTTTTCAGCTGGCTACCTATACATATTCTGCACTCACGGCACAGCCATGACCTTAATATACAACTTAACTCTTCAGTAAGTTGCCTAATGGAGCGTGCCAAAGAGCATCCCAATCTGCTGAACGCAAACACCGGGCAAACTTACACAACCCCAGATGCAGCTTTGTCAGTATGATTAAAAAAATACTGCAAGTACCAAACAAGGGCCACTCTCCACAACCTGCTACTTCTGAGCACAGGTTTTGGCACAGGAGTTTGTACAATACTCTGACTCACACTCACTGCAGAGGTGGAAAAGCACTATGCCATCTCAGTAATTTACCTTGGATAAGTGCTTGCAGTTTTCCCTGGAACGTGACTTTTTGCTTCTTCATCATTTAAAAAAGGAAGACCTGGCTGAGCAGCTCTATGATGTGTTGGTGTTTTGCCCAAAGGATGGGCTCCTGATCACCGTAATGATTCCCTCCTTTGTTATCTGCTAGTAATCTTTATAACACCAATGGGGGAGAAGTTCACAATTTGATTACAAGCACTGACGCCGGCAGCTTTGGAGAGCAGCAAAGTACAGCACTGTGTTTACATCCTCTGTTGGCAGACAGACTTGATCTGCTGCATGTGTTTATGTGGTGCCACACAAATCATTCGCTTTCTTATTTACGTTTAAGTGAGTTTGGGTGTCTTCGTGATGAAAAGATGGTACAGCTGGTGTTGCAAAGTAAAAAGTCCAAAACAACTTTATTAAGAAACCAAGAAGGCACAACCGTGTTCTGGGAGCAACCTGAGTTAGCAGGACATTTAATTCTGCTACTGTGAACAGTACCCGAGTTTGCAGAAATGCTTAGAAACTACAAGTCAAAAGCTTCTCCAGTGCTAGATTCAACAACCATTGGCCTTCTTCTCCATAGCAAGATTAAGCAAATTCAGAATTCAAGTACAACAGCCTCAACTTTAAGTGAGTGAAGTCAACCGTGGCCTTCCGTTCCTGCTTAGCGCCCACTGAAGTATTCAGTCAGTGCATCGATGAGCTCCTGCTTCTTCCCCCCGCTCCTCAGCCCATAATGCCTGCACGTATCCTTCAGAGCAGAGACAGTGAGCTTGCCCAGAGTGCCATTCTGCACATAACTCCTCAGTGAATCTTCTGAGATTTCTATCTTGGGCCTCTTTTCTGCTTGAGCATCACCAGCTGGAAAGATGAATTTTATATCACCAAGTTAGCAGCCATTAGAGTGATATTTTAAAGGCCATCTACATACTCATTCACTCAGTGTTTCTCCTAAAGTAGGTGTCAGTATGTAAACTATACGGTATTTCACTGATAGCAGTGATCTCAAACTCAAGTACAAAACTCTGTGTTCACACAGGGAATTCAGCTGACGCTCCTGCTTTACGCACACTTTTGCACGTTCCCAAACCACAGTTGGACCTGAGCATTACTTTGTGACCTATTCCCCAAAATGCTCATCTTGGACTTGCAAAATTGTCCATGTATAAAAGTCTGCTTCCTCACCCAACATACAGACCGAAGGCATGAATGCCTTTTATACCACTCTGGGTTTTCATTAGGCAGTTTCCCATTCTAGCAGTTCTCCAGCTGGATACCACAATATTCTCTGCTCCCCGTGAATCACTGAAAACTGAAAGTGCAGAAGCCTCAACTGAAAAGAACACAGACACCATGTTGTGCGTCTGCACTACCATTACTTGCCTTGTTTTCGCTTTGCAGCCTTCCCTTCAGGGCTGTAGTCAGGAGGATAAACCAGCTGCTTGAACTCCTCCACCAGGTTGCCCAGCCTGCGGCTCATCTCTTCAGTCTTTGGCACTGGCAAAAGACAAACATTTGTCCCCTCAAGAAAAGCAAATTGCCCGATACAGTTTTGCTTCTGTAAAAGCTACCATGCCAGCATCCTGCAAGCACTCAAAATGCAAAGAGCTATGTTATGATAATCACAAATGAGAAATTCACAGCTCTTGATACTATCAAGGATCTGTGTTATACATATGTACATATCCCTGAACTGTAAATATATCCATGGAACAAAACTTAGGTGGTAGAAGTGATAGAGAAGATCTCCTAGTTGGTGGCACTGTTACCTAGGTCTAATCTTGGACATTTAAAATGCAATGGTTTATGACCTAAGGTTACAAGTAGTTCGAGGCAGAACTTGTTTCTGTCATGTATTTGTACAGTATCTAGCAGAGGGTCCCAGATTATTGGTTGGAAATCACTGCATATGAAACAAACAGCTTCTCTAACACTATTCCTAGAGTAGAACAAAATATAAAACCAAACCAAACGTTCCCTTCAGGAGTAGGTTTGTAGCCTTTGGTAGGTGTTCTCAGAAATTGTCAGAGCCACCAGGTGGCAACACTGCCTCCTAGCAGAATAATTCCGTGAGGAGCTCTGCCACTTCAGACTGGAATACTATTAGACTCCTGAAGACAGGAATTGCAGAGAAAATGTTTGTCACCAAAAATCAAAAAAAAAAAAAGGGGGGGGGGGGGGAGGGGGAAGGGGAGAATTCAATTTCAATTTTGGAGTGTAAAGCAAAAATTTTTCCTTTCTCCTTTTTGCTGACAGTGTAAGAAATTCAGGTTTCTGTATTTCAGAATGGAAACATCCATAATTCTGCATCTTGGAACAGGACACCGCTAAAATATTCCTTTAAAAGGCATTTAGTTTTGTAGCACCAAAACTCTGGCTTAGAACAAAATCAGGAGCCCTCAAACCCACCTCCCCTAACATCCACCACTAATTCTCACTTGTAAGATCCTCAGCTTGTTCTGGTTCCAGCATATCCAGCGCCAAAGCCTCCAGATTCCTGAAGTGCTGCTGCAAAACTGGGTTCTCAAAGCTGTCAGTCCTGTCAAGAATCCCCCACATTTTCAATGCATGCTGTCAGGAAGCCAGCTAAGACATAAGATCTGCCACCAGTCTATTTCAAAGTCAAACTTCCCTCTTCCCCACAAATCAATCCATCCCACCAGAAGAATCCCTTGCCCTCTTTTCAGTTCACCTGCTGAGTCACCACCCTGTCAAGTACCAAACATGTTAGGTAGCTTTAGAAGACTTAGAAGGCTACGTGAGATAAATAGACAGACTGGCATTCTGCACTAATACCAACTGTGCTACTTTCTATATACAATTTTTTTATGTCCCACTTATTTTAAAGTCCCCCTCCTGAAATTCATCCTGGTTATGACAAAAAAGGCCCAACTATTCTCTCTAGCACAAGCTCATTTGAAAGATCCAGGCCTGATCTGCAATAGATTGGCACAGTAAAATGTGATATCTGCAACAAATTATAACAACCCAGAGAACAAGAGCAATACTATGAAGAATTCTAGAACGTGCTACATAAAGAACGTGATGCCTGGTCATTTCAGAATGATGATTGAGAATGAAGTTTGCACAAGGCTAATACAAAGGGAAGCAATTTGCTTATGCAAATCATTGTCTCTTTAAAGTTTCCTCACTGAATGCATTTTATGTGTGTGCCTGCAGTGATGACACCGTGAGGCAAGGGACACATTTGTGTTTGGGAGACAAGGTGTTCTCCTTGTTCACACCTGAGGTATACTTTAAGCCCCTGAGTAAAAATGTATGTGTAGTTTCTATATGCAAGACACTGCATCATGAAATGGAGGAGCAAGGCTTGCTAAGTTATCTAAACGTATAATTGACACATCCCTGATATGTAAAAGAACAACAACACTCACACAATGATGCATGGCCATATCATGGGACAAAATCCAGATCAAACCTAAAGACCAGCTCAAAGTCTCACGTCTACTGCATCCACAGCACTCAGCTTGTTTGCTGAGTATGGACCATTAAGCAGTTGATTGTTTTACAATCAATGTATTCGTAACTATGGCTTCCTAGAACATTTACTGTAGACCTGCTGAAGAATGCCAAAGCCTGTTAAATTAGTAGCTATGAAGCAACATCCCAATTAAAGCTATTTAGTCAATACGTGCATCAAAATCTCATCTTGTGGACAACACACCTGAAAAATGTGTGCAGTAGAGAAAGCAAGTGTTGAGCATTCTTCCCCATGTGCACCCCACACACTGTTTACCTCCATGTACCTGTATTTGAAGCGGAGTTTTTGAATGATCTCCTTCATTTTGTCCACCTGTTCTCGATTGGCTGGTACCTTTTCTGTAAAATCAACGTTCCGTTTATCGTCTGCATATGGTAGGAAAATGATGTGGAAACCTACATAGGACAGAGAGAGCAAGAGAACAGTTATGCAGAACCATGGCCTCAAAGTCAGAATTTAGGAGAAAAAGCAAGATTGTCAGATAGGTCTGCTGACTCCCCAGACCAGCTTGCTATTTTGCCCTATGCAGCAGCAATCAGTAATACCTCCCTGTCCCTACACAAGGTGACAGCATTTGAACACAGCAAATGTAATGCCGACTGCACCCAACAGAGCAGGGAAAGGCAACATCTCTTCCCGTACCTGGAGGAGCTATCTGCACTTTCTGTTCATCCACCTCTTCCTCCTGAGGAATCAGGGCCACAATGCGAGGGGGAGTGTTCCGGCGGGCGATGTATCTGCACAGTGCCATCACCTCTTTCTCCAAGCACTTCATCAATAAGGCATTAAACAGAGTTGTACTGCCTGCAAAGTAAAGACTGCACCGGTCAGATTGGCCGATTTGCTCCTTTGTTCCAGAATGTAACCCCAGACATTACAGATTCGATGCTGACTTCTTTGCAATACTTGCACTATTTCAGAGGTAAAAAAAACCAACTGTTGGAAGGTGGAAATCTCTACAATGCCATTATCTCTCCTGACCAGAACTGTGTGAGTTCTGGGCAAAGAACTGAAATCACTAGCACTTGAGAAATGAAGTAAGGTTGAAAACTGGAAATAGGTATCTCCAAAGCATGTCTCTGGTATGGTGGGGCACAGGAATAGCAGCACACCATAGGACCTTTTCCAAAAGCAACAAATTAGTAATTCGGACTGCAATATTCTTCCCTGCCCAATCAGCTCTCCTCTGCTGAAGAAAACAAAAATTAACTGCAACTGAGAGGGGCAGTAATACTTATTTCTATACATTTCAATATTAGCAAGCTCTTAAGTTAGACAAAGATTTTACACTCGACAGTCACCACCCCAATACTGTATGAATCAGCTGGTTACCCTAATGCAAGCTGCGAATCTCCTCTTGCCACCTTTGCTTACCAGTTACTAGGGACTCTTCAGGATACATGAACTGGGAGGGCCTGATATGGTGGTGCTGTTTTAGCATTGAAAGTGGTTTGAAGCCAATGAGAAACAAGCCCGGAGAATCAAACCGTTTCACTTCTTCTGTCTCCTCCTTCTCCATCGCAATCTGGCGGTTTCCATATGTCTAAATTAGAAGGAGCCAGAGAAGAACAGATAGTACTGATGCTAGCAGAAGAAAAGCTGGATGAGACAGGTAAAGAAGAGGAGGCAATCGCTGTCTTCCGCTACTGGAAAGGGGGTTATAGACAAGACAGGCTGAATTCTCCTAATTGGGGCACACTTAAAATTGTTGGTCATAGTCTGCAACCACTGTCCCAAGGGAAATTTGGACAGCACATTAGAAAAATGCAATTTCCTAAGCCAGTGGTTAAGCCCTGGCACAGAGAGAGACTGTCACATCTCATCCTTGCAGTTACTCAGAGCCGTCCCAAACAAGCCCTGAATAACCTGATGCAGTTTTCTGAGTCTTGTCTGCACTGTGTTGGAGCAGATACTTCCAGAGATCCTGTCCAACCCATGGCTCTAAACTTGTTTTAGCAGATGCCCATCAGCTACTCACTCCTGGCAAAATCAGGGACCAAAAAGCAATGCTTTTAAAGCATCATTCATGTATCATAAAAATGAAAACATATTATAGTCAACCTACAGAAGTTAGACATGCAAGGTCTTACTGCTCAGCTCCCTGCCCATCTTCTGTATTTTCTCTCAAAAAAATACTGTTCAGTATAAATAAAAATAACAGTTAATCTTAGAGTACAACTTCATGAGCCCTTGGCACGAAAGGATACAAAGTGCATCTGTGCCAATACACCCAGCAACCGCCTATTCTATTCTGAAGTAAGGCTGTGCCTGAGCAGAGAGGCAAAAGCTTTCAACCTACATCAGACAAACTATCAAGCAGGAAGACAAAGCAAAGAATAAAATAACATAAAGAATAAAACTGCTGTGTTTGTTTTGTTGTTGTTTTTTTCTCCCTTGGAAAAGAGGAGCCCCTCTGTGATTTATATTTGCATGTTTAATAAAGTGGTCAAAATTTGTTCCTCATGACTCAAGAGATAGTGCCAGCAGTGCAGTCCAAGGCCATACAAGGTTAGGCTCTGACAACCCAGTTCTGCCTTTCAGAAAGAAACGACCTGTGCTCCTAAACACACTACCACCAGCACCTCTGCTTTCCTTTGAGCATCACACCATAGAAACAACCCACTCTCTCTGCACAGCTTACAAAATGACTGCGCTAACCCAAAGGGCATACAGATGTAAATACTATCTCATCCTGAAAGTGAAATACCAACAAAAGCAGTAAAAGGCTGAGCATCTCCCCACCGCCACCACCCCGAAATCACAGCGTGAGAAGGCACACAAGCAGTACATTACCTGAGCCCTTTTTGTATCGCTAGGCAGAAGCAAACTGCCTGTTTTTCCATTAAACACCCTCGTTTTTGTTTTAACAGGTTCATTAGTTTCCCGATAAAGTTTCACTGGATATGGCTTGTAAGCTTTTTGAATCAGGTTGTAAACGCCAACAGAGAAAGACAGATCTTTGTTCAAATACAGATTTAACCTGTGTAAAAAAGAAGCAGAAAGCAGACTTGAGACTTCCAAAGGATTACTTCTGTAAAAAAAAAGTCATCTTCCCATAACATATTTCTTCCACATCTTTCACTTGGAAGGGCAGCTGCACCCCAGTAGAGCATAGGACAAGGTTATGGTTGGGCATCTTACTTCTGCTTAACACAACATGACCTCTGAATTCACACAACTGCTACAGCAGAGAGTAACATTCCCCAAAAGAACACCATCGAGACAAACAAACCATGATAAAAAATCCAAACTTTGAGAAAAATACAGAGGAAAACGTTTAAAATTGGAGGCAGTCTTCAAGTTCTGAGTGCAGAACGGTGAATTACAGTGAATGTTATTTGCTCTCATCTCAATGATATCACTCATACAGGATTCTTCCTCCTCAGGTATTGGAAAACTTGAGGAACATTGTCAGAAGAGTAAAATAAAGTTGCAAACAGGACAACACCAGTGACAACAGCTCAAGTTGGATTTTTTTTTCCATATATACTAAAAAACATCAGGCTGCAAAGGTCATTCATTTGCTGTGCACCCACATCAATCTGTTAAGAATTCAAGTGGTGAAAAACAACTGGTATGAAGTAGGTGGTTCCAAAAATACTTTCTATCCGCTTTGTCAAGATCCCTTTAATCTCCCTGTCAGCATTTCTAATCTTTCAGTAAGAGATCAGAAATATCAAGGCTGTGTGAGTCCATACCAAGTGCATGGACATACTGGCCACATGTATCTATTAAATAATAGGCCAAAATACCTACCAGTCACACTGAGATCAACTTATCTAAGTTAACACTAGTAAGCAAAGGCTCATTTCAATCAGGTTGCACTATGAACTGAACATTATACACCGTGCATTACAGACTTTTTTGCAGGTATTTTACTTTGGCAACGGTGTCATTTTTCATAGTGATAATTTCTGACCAAGGTTAATACAGGAGATGTCACACAGTGCAAAAAAAGAGGTCTATCTTCACTCTCAATTTGTCATCTACCAAGACCAAATATCCTTGGGAGCTAAGGAAGAAACATCAACTCAAACTGAGGAATTAATACTGAAAAATTTAAGCACTGATGCCAATCATTCCAGAAGAAGGTGAGATGCAGTCTAAAAATAACATCCAGTTGCCTCCACTGAATGACATACAATAAATAGGCCCACACCTGCTTAAAGCCCGTTTCCTTGTCTCCTTTGCTCGTACTTTCTTCATGAGATGCTCTAGTTTCCCTGACTCATCAGGCTGGATCCCAAGGTCCTCATCCTCTGCTACGTTGATGATGTCCCTGTAGAACAAAGAGATATCGAACCCTCCCGGCTTCTTCAAGTGCATCAAGTCCAGGATTATACCTAGAAACAAAGCAAAAGGCAGGAGGAGGATCACACAAGCTGCTTTTTTCTTACATTGGCATGTTCCTAAGATTTCTCTGCCTGACCAAAAGTAAGTTCCAAATTGCTACATCTGCACCAGATGGAAAAGTTTCAAGGGAAAGAAGCAAAAGACTTCCTTCAGCTTCAGTCGAAGCAATGTAGCATGGAAAACGTTCCCTCCCAAATTAAGAATCCGGGCAACTTTGTGCATGAAACAGCTCCGACAAGCTCCTATAAAGCATACTCCTACTTCAGGCAGAGAGAGAAGAAATGACTTCAGCAATTCCCTTTTCCCAATTTTAAGGTCTAATGAATCAAGGATGCCTCGCAGCTTCTACACCTAGCACATATGCTGAACTCCAAAAACAATGGTTATCTCAGCTGCAAAGTTGAACTAATGAAGCGTTTGCTCTCCAGTCTCTGAGCTCAGGTTGCTGCTCTTCAGCTAATTCAAAGTGCAATCATTAAAGTGATCTTCCTTTTGCATTGACTTGGTGCTGTGTTTCCCCTTCCTTGTGTTATTATTCCCTTCCTGGAAAATGGTGGAACAACGAAATAAAGTACAGTTTGTTTTCCATGGACTTCTCCAATTCTGATTTATGGTATGAAACTAGAGCAGCCCTAGAAAATAAGTGTTCATAGTTGGATACCAGGTTGGATGACTGGTTTCCAAAGGTCGCTCCAAAAGCAATGCCTCCTATTTATTTCCATGGAAACAATAACAGATGTAAAGAGTACAATTACACTATTTGATAGAGCAAATTCTCAGCTACAAAACACTATTTTTCAATGGTCACCACCATAAGCTATGTGTTTTTGCCAGCAATGAACAAGACCCTGCATGCCACACATGTAAAAATCTGCACCAGCAGAGATGATCCACTGTTTCACAGTTGCTATGATGGTTGTTGCTAGTAAAATGTTGACCACACAGTCCACCTTTCATCAACCTGAACAGACAGAAGTCAGAAGGTGCCAAATCTGGACTAATCAGTGGGCGTAGTAGTGCAGTCCAGCCAAGACTGACTCGTGCTCAAACCAAGACTGAAATGTGCTTCACAGTCCTCAAACTGGTGTAGGGCCTGGCAGCACCATGTTGCAAGAGAAAGGTTGCTTTCTTTTCTGGTCTGACTCTGGAAGTTTGAGTTTTCAGCTTAGTCAGCACCATGATGCAGCAGTCAGAGCTGACTGTCCAAGTTCCAGTAAATACATAAGGACCACCAGTTTCCTATCCTAAAAGGCTGCACATCACTTCACCTGCTGAAGACTGTGTCTCAAACTTTTTCTTCCCTGGTGAATTCACATGTTGCCACTCCATGGACTGCCTTTTTGATTCCAGCTTGTAATGGTGACACCACGTCTCGTCACCGGTAATGATGCAATACAGGAAACTGCTACCTTCAGCCTCTATTGGTTCAATAGGTCCTGATAAACTTGCATATGGTGCTCCTTCTGTTCCTGTGTGAGCATTCATGGGACCCAGCTGGCACAAACTTTGCCAGCATTGCCACCATTGTTTCCAATGCACTGAAGCTGATATTCAGATCCGTACGCAGTTCCCTGGATGTAATCAGACGATTCACAAGGGTGAGATGATTGAGACACTCTTCATTTTGTGGTGTGACAGCTGCCCATGGCTGTCTGGAGCATGCCTTGTCCTTCATGTCGCTGTCACAACTGCTACAACGCACCACCCACTGCCTCACTGTGCTCACATCCACTGTTTGGTCCCCATAAACATTCTGCAAGTGTTGATGAATGTCAGTGGGTGCCTTTTTTTTCCTGCATGGAGGAATTCAATGACATACCTTTTCTTCACATGCACTTCCATGTCAGACACCATTTTGTCAGACTGCCCCTCTGCTGCCATCTGTCACACGGCAACAAGGTGCCACAGAATATTTGTGTGAAGTTCAACCTCTAACACCATAGCACCAACATCCACCTCCAACATCGTGGGCCAACATAATAGGAGGCATTATTTTTGAAGTCAGCCCTCATAGAAAGCATCAGAAAGTTTCTTAGTTCTGATGATTTTACATTCTTTTTCCAGCACAATCTTGCAATGCAGTTAATATCTGCTGCAAGGACACATCACTTTTATGCTGCCTGACATTAGAGGCTTAAATTAAAGGAGAGAATACTGACCTGTGTCTCTCAGATCACCAGCTCTGGTCCTGGCCAGCTTGGCCTTAGCACTATCATTGGCATGAGGGTTATCCTCGTTGGTGAAAAGCATGATCCTTTTGTGGCTTAGTCTAACTCGGACATCGCTGAAGAGATTAGAGCAGGCCCAGAGTGCTTCACCCAGTGAATAGTCAGCATTGTGGCCAAAGGTCTCACGGAACAGTACTCGTCCTTCATCTCCCCTGTACTGGTCCAGCTCCAGAATACGCTTTGCACCTATGGGAAATAATAGCATTTGCAAACATCACAAATTCGGAAAAAAGTACTGCAAACTCTTCTAAAGAAGCGCTGAGTTTCCTGCAGCTGATATCTGATTAACACCCTTTAGCAGCTCTGTAGTGAGAGCTGCTAAATCCTGACTCCTTATCGAGTCCACCTGACTGAGAAAACTGTTTGAGATACCCTAACATTTTCAACATTGTAAGCTGGTTATCAGTTGAAAGCACCTGCGAGGGCCAAGGGAATGCAAAGTGCCCTAGCATAAATGTGGGGCACGTTCTGTTGCAGGAAACAGGCAGGGATCAAAGTATCACGCACCCTCTGCACTGAAAGAATAAGTTGTCATCAGAAAATGCAGCAATTGCACCCACTGCAGAGGAACAGCAGACCACTGTCCTACCAGCAAAAAGCAACAAGGCTGAAATACATCCTGCATCTGCATGGCACACTGGGAAGGTGGAGAATTCCTCCTGCTTCCTTGCGCCGCATGCCTGACAGTATCACTCCAGACATTGGATTCAGCCCATAGATAACCACAAGGATTTCAGCAACATTCAGGGCAGGTGCCAATAGCCTTTTGAAACCCCTATGGATCACTCCAGCCCAAGTATGACTCCTTCCCCCACCCATCTAAAAGTAATCCCCCTGTCTTCTACAACTCTACAAAAGAGGATAAGCTTTCATTTTTCAGTTGCAGCACTCTGCAGAGCTTCTTCTTCCATCCTTCACTCAAATTCAATAGCACTCTTGAAATAGTACCAGGAAATGTCTTTTTTGCACATTTGCTGCTTTATTTTCATGCTCAACTTTCCTTTAATAGCATTTATTTTCGTAACAACTACATAATAACTATCATATGCCTCCCTTCTCCAGAGCACACAGCTCTCCAGTGACAGTAAATACACTTCCTTTTTCACAGCATCTACTTTTCAAATTAGCTATCTTTATCAGCAGGAAAAAGCTACTATCTCTAATGCAGAGAAAAAGGGCAAACAGGGAAGGAGAAGGAAAAAGGATGAGTGAGAAGCCTAAGGCACTGCCAAAGAAGGAAGAAGACCCTAGGGCAGCCTTGTCAGGTCCCATTTGTAATTAATTCTGAAACTAGGACAAGGCACAGTTCTTGCAGGAAAACCCAGGCTTACTAAAGCATGAGAGCAAGAACACTAACTTGCAACTCCTAGTTAAGAAAATGAAATGAAACCTCCCCAGAGATACAGACAGCTATTAAAAGCCAGTTGACAGAGTTTCCTTACAAGACTCTCAGCTGTCATAGAATCTGTAGCCCCTAGCATGTCTTTGTTGCACTCCTCCCAGTATCTCCTCCAATTTATCAACTGGCACTCCTGTTAACAAGTGCATTCTGTGTAATCCTAACAAAATGGAAGAGCAAATTTCAAGAATTTGTTATGAAAATAAGAGAAAGAACACCCAGTTAACAAATCGTACAACCTGTTCTAACTGACCCTGCTTGAGGTGAGGGTTGGATAAGATGGCCTCCAGATGTCCCTCCTAACCTCAGCCAGTCTGTGATTCTGTGATATTCTCCATCAGTTGTAACTTGTGGCGCCTTATCAAGTCTGAGCCTTATTCTGAAATGTGACCAGCACAAAACGGGTCTTCAAGAGTTCTGCTGAGATTCTCTTTAAGAGACAGTGAGAGGATGACCACAGTAAATTAGAAAGAAAAAAAAAGACATAGGAAGGGGACCAGAACCATCTATAACAGAAAAGGCTAAGCTCCCACTACGTTTTTACTATTCCTCTACCTTTATCAATCACAGAATCATTAGGGTTTTAAAAGACCTCTAACATCATCTAGTCCAACCGTCAGCCCATCCCCACCATGCCCGCTGACCACGTCCTCAGTGCCACATCCACACGGTTCTGGAGCACCTTCAGGGACGGTGACTCCACCACCTTCCTGGGCAGCCCGTGCCACTGCAGCACCACTCCTTCTGAGCAGTTTTTTCCTCATAGGCAACTTGAACAACCATTCCCTCTCACCCTATCACTGTTACCTGGGAAAAGAGGCCAGCCTCACCTCTCTAGAAGCTCCTTGTAGGTTCTTATGGAGAGCCATAAGGCTATTCTTCTCCAGACTAAACAACCTCAGTTCCCTCAGCCGCTCCCCATCAGAGCTGTGCCCCAGACCCCTCACAGCTCCGCTGCCCTTCTCTGGACACACTCCAGGGCCTCCATGTCTTTCTTGCAGTGAGGGGCCCAGAACTGAACACAGCACTCGAGGTGCGGCCTCACCAGAGCTGAGTACAGAGGGACGGTCACCTCCCCGCTCCTGCTGGATGCCCTATTGCTGATACAAGCCTGGATGCCATTGGCCTTCTTGGCCACCTGGGCACACTGCTGGCTCACGTTCAGCTGGCTGTCAGCTAACACCCCCAGGTCCCTTTTCTCAGTGCAGCTTCCCATCCTCCCAGAACACATCTCAGAAACAAGAACTTTTCCCTTTACTTGACAGCTGTTTTCAGAGAGGCCAGTTACCAGCAACACTACACAGATTTCCTCATGCAAATCTTCATACCCCTTCACTCCTCTACCTGGATTGTCCAGCTCCTGAAGGACATAGACATGCTTGAAGTCTGCGGAGTTCTTGTTGTTCTCCGTGCCGTAGAACACAACGCTTAACAGATCCTTATCACTACTAATAATTTTGCTGGTGTACACATTCCGGATGCACTGAAAAGAACACAAAGAGGTCAAAACGTGAAGAAAATGATCTGCAGTAACAGTACAAAACGCTGCCTTTGGCAACCAGCAGTTCCTACGGGCAGACTGCAGCAGCCTGCGTGATGAGGGCAGGCGGCCCTCCGAGGACCATAACTGCCCTGCGTTCCTCACCTGCATGGTCATGTCAAAGGGAGTGGCCGCCTCCTCATCCTCGTAGGGCTCGAACATGGCCTTGGAGGCGTCGACCAAGAAAATCAAGCTGTCCCGCCCCGAGAACCTGTAGTCCGCTACGGAGAGGGGGAAAGGCGGCTGCATCAACGGCCGCGGAGCCCGCTGAGGGACGGCAGCCCCGAGCTGCCCTCGGCCGAGGGAAAGGCATCTTACCCACAGCCTCCGGCCCCTCCTCCTCCTGCTGCTCGCCGTCCTCCTCCTCGTCCGGCCCGTCGCCACGATAATAGGACACCCAGTCGGCCATGGCCGCTGCCGAGAGAACCGCCGCTCAGAGCTCCCTCAAACACCTCCACGCGCCGCCGCCCGCGGACCGTCACTCATCTGAAATTCCCGCCTTCCTCCTCCACTCTGGCCAATGATGAGGCACGAAGGGCGCCTCGCCCCGCC
Organism: Gallus gallus; assembly: GCF_016699485.2. Lineage (NCBI taxonomy): Eukaryota > Metazoa > Chordata > Aves > Galliformes > Phasianidae > Gallus > Gallus gallus. The sequence continues at coordinate 49,610,242 of NC_052532.1, forward strand.
CCTCACGGGTAACTCCGCCCTAGCTCGGCGAGGATTGGTTGCGGGAGAGAAAACAGAGCGGGAGCTCCCCGCCCGCCCCGATGCCGACTCCGGAAGAAGCGGCAAGCCTCAGCCAATGACTGAGGGACGTTCCCGAAGTCCCGCCCACTCGCCTCTGTCCCCGCCCCTCTCCCCGCCCCGCCGGAACCGCGGCGCCGCATAACGGCGCACTGAGGGGGCGGTTCGGTGTTGCGCGTGCGCAGAGGTGCCGTTGCGTTCTCCGCCCGAACCGCCGATTCAGCACCGGTGTTCGGTGCCGCGCCTCTGCACCTTCCATTCCGCCTCCCGGCGGGCGGTCGCGCGTCCCCATGGAGGAGCCGCCGGCGCTGCACCCTGTGAAGCTGTACGTGTACGACCTGTCCAAGGGCATGGCCCGCCGCCTCAGTCCCCTCATGCTGGGTAAGCACAGAACGGGGCCGGCCTCGGGCCTGCGCGGGGCGGGGCCGGGCCGGGCTGCGGGGCCTGGGTCGGTGGAACGGCTGCGCCTGCGGCCAGGCCCGTGTCTGGGCAAAGGGAGGCCCGTGGCAGGCCGTGGGCGGCTTGGGGGTCGATTGAAACGTGAAGCGGAAAGGCGGGCGGAGCTCTCAGCAGCTCCGCGTCGATGCTGGCCTCTGTCAGGCCGTGGTTGTGCTGTGAGGCATCCCTGCGGGGCTCTAGCTGGCTCCGTTTAGCCCTGATTTGCTGTCCGTTGGGTTCACTCGGCTCATCCGTCTGTACGGGGAGGCTTGGTGCTTCATCGTCTGAGGCTTCACGTGTGGCAGCAGTAGGTGCACAAAGCCGAGGGTGGGTGATGTGACAGGGAGCTGCAGCTGGGAGGGATTCCCCACTGCTATAACACCAAACCAGGTCTGCAGCTCACAGAGCTGTAGGGTATCCTGAGTTGGAAGGGGCCCATAAGGATCATTGTGTCCAACTCCTGGCTCCAGACAGCACCACCCCGAAATCAGACCCTGTGGCTGTCTGAGTGCTTCTCTCAGTCTGTTAGTTCACAGTAGTTGTGCTTCACCCTGGGCTAAGAGCGTTCAACGCATTACATGTCTTCCTGGTTTAACTGTGTGAACTAATACTGACCAGTCTCGTTTCAGAGCGTTGGTCCGGGCATAGACTTGTACAGAAATCAGCTCTCAATGTCATTGTGCAAATCTTCATGTAAACTGGGTTGTGATGGCTTCGTAGCTTTCCTAATCCAGCCTCAGAGTCCGGTAGCTTTCTGATTTTTCACATGAAAGCGAACAGCACATGACTTCATTGCTGGCGTTCTTTATGCTGTCTGAACGACTTTAAGTTTGTAACTTTGTGCTTGAGGCAGCTCGATGCTAAATGTGTGGGAGTCGAGTCATGAAAAGGAAAGCTTAAAAATCTGCATGCGTCTCTTATCAGTGTGGGAAGTGTTGTGTGCTGGTCCTGCTCAGGAACCCGAGGCCTGTCGGTGGAACAGAGCCAACAGGGCCTGCCTGCTCACAGTGACAAGGCAGAGTGCACAGTCCTTGGGGTTACGTGGATCCCGTGACTGGGTTATCCATGACACAAACAGCAGTTTGTTTGGTTGTCTTTTGTTTCCCTCCCTTTCAAGTTAATTGTCTTCACTCAGGCCTAGCAGACTTCCAGATGATTTTTAGAAGCCTCCCAAAGAGAGAATGATGGGTTTGTCTCATTCGCCCAGCTACTATGTTTTTTGTTTTACTTAAACGATAACAAAAACTGCTGCTACTTTAACTTTCAGATGGTCAATAGCTACTTTTTTTTCTTTTCTTTACCTGTCAGTGGTGTTCATAAACCATACGTCATAGAATCATAGAATGGCCTGGGTTGAAAAGGACCACAGTGATCATGTAGTTTCAACCCCCCTGCTATGTGCAGGGTTGCCAACCAGCAGGCCAGGCTGCCCAGAGCCACATCCAGCCTGGCCTTGAATGCCTCCAGGGATGGGGCATCCACAGCCTCCTTGGGCAACCTGTTCAGTGCGTCACCACCCTCTGTGTGAAAAACTTCCTCTTAATATCCAACCTAAACCTCCCCTGTCATCATGCTGGGAGGACACAGAAATCAAAAATTATTGGATGACCTGGTGCTCAATGCTTGTCATCTCTCCTTATGGTGTTCTTTCCAAGGATGCGAAGTTTGAAGCAATGTTTTTTGCTTTTAGTTCTGTAACATTGCCACGAGTATCAAAATAGTCATACTTGGGTGAGCGGATTGCTCCTCATGAGGCTGGCTGTTGTGAGAGCATCACCACACCGTGCCTTCAGCTGTGCTAATAGGATTCACTGTTACTATGCATTATGTTGGTGCGGCATTCCAGGATCAGCTCTCTCTGTTAAAAGTTACCCTGACTCATTCAGGATCAGCTTTGCACATTGTGGCTGAATGAACCTGAATAGTAGAACCATACGGTGTTGCTCATCACAGGCATTGGGTGACTTGGTTGTGCCTTCTGGGCACATCTTCACTGTTCTTGGCAAGTTTATTCATTTTTACCCAGACTCCTTTTTTTTTCCTGCTACTTTTCAGTGCATTTCCTATAGCTTTTTGGTGGATGTTTCTGCTCTGAGGTGTAAATGACCCAATGCTGAATTCACTTGGCTTTGATATCGCATCTGGCACATTCTGCCTGCTGTTGCTCTACTTTCTTTGCAAGTACTGTTCTCCTTCATTCAGTCTGAGACTGTGTTTGTCTGTCCATCTACATGATCTGATAATAATTAATGTTCACTTGAATGTAATTAGACTTCCATTCCAGCTTTGTTCCAAAGCACTTGCTAGGAGCTTCATGAAAATCAAGTGCACTCCTACAGTCTGCCCTACTTCTTGCTCTCTCAAGGAGAAGGGAAGTGAAGCAAACTCCTCCATCTCCGTTAGTCTTTTCCTTCAGTTTGGTATCACCTAGAAGAAAATGTTTGATTTAATTAAAATGATTTTCCATTTTAAAAGGGCAGGAATCATGATGGCATGGCCTAGAAAGTCTCAATGCTATGCAAAGCGGTGTTCTGCCAGCAATACCCGGTCTGGCTGACCAGATTTCACTGGTTCCGTTTCAATAGGAAACCAATTTGCTATTTTTCTGTCTTCTGGGGCCTACAAGCATAGAAAAGTGCCTGGAAGCCTAGTATTTTTTTAAACATTATTTCTTCACAGCTTGGGAACCAGTATGCTTGCGCTGAAGGATGGATAACAAGCTCTGAATTAGATAAGCTAAGAACCCACCTCTTATATAATTCCTCGGTGTCTCAACTCTTCTGCCCTTCAGTCTAATAATTGGGATTAATATGCAGACTCTGCGTTCACTTGATGTTTAAAATGCACAGGGGTGTGCTACATCACATGGGCCACATTAACAAATCAACTCTGCCAGTAAAATAGGTTGGCAAGCATCTAATCTTCCTCTTGCTTGGCCTTACAGATAAACCCAAGCATGGAAGTAATCTGACTTGATTGTATTCTAAAATTATTCAGGCTTGTGTTCTTCTTTCATAATGCCCTCTTATCCTCACGTGTGCCATCTCCTAAATCAGTAGCACAAAACCCAAATCTGACTGCTTCATTCTCCCCATTCCTGTAACTAAGCTGGGGGGGTCCTGGAATTGTTTTATGCATTTTTATGTTGTATTTTTCTCCTATTTCTCTGGTGCTTCAATAAGTAAGAAGCCTTTGAGCGTTAGGGAAGAAAACAAAACAAATGTGTTTAGTTGCCAGGTGATACTTTGCCTCGTTCAAACGATTTGGGATGCTTAACCAAGCAGTTCTTTGCATAATTGACATGTCCTTCAGAAAAGATCCATAAGAGTGCCTGAGCAAGGAAGGCTTGAGTTCATGTATTGATCAGGCTTCTAAAGCTTAATGAGCTCTCATCCTAACACAGCGACTTTTACACCCATGTTCTTGACCTGTGACCAAAGCAAAGTAATGTGACTTGCATTAGCTTGTAATGGCAGCAGGGGAAATCAAACTGAGTTTCTTCACGCTTACTGCTGGCTGAGCTTACACACAGACAACTGCTGCTGGACAGCTGATACCTGCTAACTTGACCATGGATTTTGTATATCATGGGCAATGCCTAGCAGCATACAAGGCATAACTCATTATACAGGCTGTCCTGATTGCTTTGCTTCCATTTCTTAGGAGTGGGAGTGATTGTGAGCTGTTACCTGGTCTGTGCAAGGGCTGGGCTTGAGAGAAGAGTGTACAGCAAGATCACCAGCAGGGGCAAAGCTTCAGGAGGAGGGTGATGGTATTCATGGAGGCCTGTGTAGAAGCTCTTGTGTGATGCAACAGACAAATGTCATTGGGATTCTTGCTGAACAACAAAAGAAGGAGTTGCTTGAGTTGCTCAAGTTCCTCAGAAGTTGATGGCCTTTGATTCCTCTGTCTCTTGGTTTGGAGTTGAGGTGACCGCAGCCAGCAATGCAGTATGGAAAGCTGCAGCAGCGCGCTGACAGTCCATGGTCTGTGGGAGGTGCGGGTATGGTTAGTAATGGCAGGTTTCTCAGGTGTGGGACTGCCCAGTTGTGTTGGCATTGGAGAGACTAGCGTGGCATTCACGAGTGATCTTCCTGGCCAAGCGCAGTCCACTGGTGGCAGAAAGGGATTATGTGTTGTCTGCAACAGTTTGCACAGCTGCCATGGACGCAGCACTGCACATCCGGCACGTGTTCTCCACTGTGCCAGCCTGGTTAGTGTCTCACAGGAGCTGCACACAAACAGGAAGACAGCAGGTCCATTCAGAGCATCAAACTGGTCCTTGGCACGGGCTGACCTCACAGAACACCCTCGAGCAGAGCTGCCAAGAGCTGTTCTGCTGTTGTCCTGGCAGCTGCTGCCTGTTTTTGACCACGGATGTGGTGTGTAACTGCCAGAGAGGAGCCCCTGGCACTGCAATACAGCCTGGTGCAAAGTTCCTTCCCTGAATGCTGTTTGTTTCTCTTTGCATGGTCAGAGAGCCATGCCGATGGACGGGGGTCTCTAGAGGTCCTGTCCAGGGTAGGTGTGGTGAGAACAGATTTCTCAGGGCCTTGTGCAGTTGAATCCAGAGTGTCTCTGGGGCTGATGCTCCCTTTCCTCTGTGCCCATCATGTGCTTCTAGACAGCACCATGGGCAGCATCTGCCAGGACTTCCACCTGCACACAGAACCCCAATGCAAACTGCCAGCTCTGTAAAAAGCCTTTTGTTACTGTTTGCTGGAAGCGTGTGCGTGAAAGTAAATATTAAGTCTTTTCCATTTAGCATATGAAAGCACAGATACAGTACTGGTTTGTGCTGCCTTTGAGACAGCTTGCTTCTCTGCCCTGGAGGGCGAAGATCAAATTTTTAGTGGAAAACTGATTTATTGTGAGCAATAGTTATTATTAATTATTAGCAGAACATGAACTACACAGGCCACAGTATGGCCTGTCCTAGGCCAGCTGCTGAATGCAGAGCTGTGCTGTATACCCTACCCAGATGGTATTACTGATGGGATGGTGGTGGTATCACTTCTTTCTGGCAGCTCCAGAGCACAAGAGGAAAGCTGTCATGGAGATGGTGTGGGACAATGGCTGGAGAATCTAGCTTAGCTGCGTGGGATGCTAAAGAAGCAATAAATCCTCCTGAGGTGTTGCAACACACTGCCCCACTTCTCTCATTGCTGCTGCTGTCTTTAGGCCTTCAGCCGGCTCCGTGCCCACGTTTCTGTGCAGCAGGTTAATGGTGAGACATGCTTGCTGCCTGGCTGTGATCCATGGCAGTGACAGATCAGCCCACCTACTTCAGATCTGGGTATGCTCACTTTGACTGATGTCTCTATTGTCCCAGCAGCCTTTTCCCTGCCTCCTCTCACATGCAGCCCTCATCTGAAACAGGTACCTATTTCTGTACCTGTTTTGCTTCAAAGATAAGGGAGAAGATTACAGCAGTGGCTTTTTCTTACTTGGATGCACAAGCATCCCTTTACTGAAGCTCCTGGAGGACTGCCTTCTGCTTCCTTCCTCTGTTTCACCCAGTCCTGATAGTAATAAAGACTTTCTTGATTACTACCCAAGAGGAGGAACTTGTGAAGAACTGCAGCTGTTGGAAGTGCTCATTGCTGGGATTTGCAGACCACAGCAGCTGTGACAGAGGAGCAGGAGAGTGCCTCTGCCTCCTGTGGTCACTGATCTGAGTAGGGACAGGCAGGGAGTGGCTTCCTGCAAGACAAGGAACAGGGACGATGCATCTCATTGCTGCTACCGTGCCTGGCAGTGGAATAGTTAATTGTTATTCTAAGCATCTGATTCCAGCCTTTTGAAAGTGACCACGATGTGCTTCTCAGCAACAGAAGCTGTGGGGATGCAATTGCAGTAAGTGATGGTGTCATTTTAGAGACAAGCAAAGTTGGCGGTGCAGTGAGGGATGCAGCCAAATCCTGAGTTAAAGCCAGGAGATGGCATAGTTACTGCTTCAAAGACTGTGGCATCCTCATGCTCCCATCATCTACCTCAGCCCTATGGTATTTTGTTTCCTTGTGCATGTCAGCATCTGCGGATGATCCCATCGTGTTCTGTCACTTAACAGTGGGCCAACAACATAGCATGCTGTTGCTGCATACAAATTTACAGAGGGGTACTGTACCAGGAACCAAGCCCTTGGGTTCTGATAGATGAAGTAATTGAGCCTGGAGCAGTAGCAGCTGGTGACCCTTTGAAGAGTGGCTTCATCTTGAGCTCCTACCCTGAATGAGGAGAGGTTTGCATTTCCCACTTGGAAAAGCTGCGTCGGGGAACTAAAGCATTTCAGAAGGAACTTCTAAGACAGAAACGCCATCGTTGTGCCTGAAGCACATCTTTGCTGCTGCTGTGTTCTACAAAACACACAGTTTGATTTTGTAACTTGTGTAGATTGCAGAACTGTATTTCTCTTGCAGATGTGCTTAACCTCTTGTTTTTTAAGAGCCAAGGAGAGCCATGGGACGGGTGGTTGTAGAGACTGTTTTCACAGATCATTGGTTCAAGTCCGATCACTCCTCTTTTACTGAAAAAGAGAACTCAGTGCTCTGTGCTGCCAAACTGCAACTGTGGAATCAGAGCAGAACTCTGAACTCTTCTGAAAAGGGTTATTTTCTCTGTAGACAAAAGCCCAAGGAAGCTGAGCATTGGCAGGATAGGATAGCACTGACAGATCTGCGTGCAGGAGGAAAAAAGTCAGGCATTGGTGTTGACAAAGGAGTTTATTTGAAAGAAAGACATCCTTTAGAAGCAACTCTGGGGTGAAAATCCTATCTTTGGACTTGCTGACATGGTGGAATAATAGGTAAAGATCCTTTGTGACCGACAGAAAGTATGCTGAAAGCTGGAAAACACATTACTAATAACTATCTTCTTCTTTTCTGCACGCAGGGAAACAGCTGGATGGCATCTGGTAAGTGATTAGATTTGAATTGCATACTGTGGGGTGTAGGAAGCATTATCAATATGAGATCATATATGCTTCGGCTCTTAAGAGCACTTTGGTGCTGAAGAGGGACCAGTGCACTTTCTGTTCCTGAATACAGACTGCCAGTAAGAGTAAATATTGTCACATGCTGATTGAACCTCTAGAATCAAAGCAAGAGACAGAGCTACTATCTCTGCAACTTCACCCTCAACCCTTTAGCAGAAAGGCTGCTGGAGATCTTGTGCTGGTGTGGAAGTCCCTGTCTCTGTCTCTTGGGCACCCAGCAGTGCCTCTTCTTTCCCAACCACCTGTGTGTTACAGTAGGCTTGATAATTATTGCTTTCATTTCTGTTCGTGTCCCAGCAGGTACTGTTCCTAGTCAGAGAAGCACATTGACTTTTTAGGTTATTTACTTCACCATGTCATTGACCACATGAATTTACTGTTGATTTTAAGTGCTAGGTTAATTATCTCCTTTATCTTACCTGTTGTTTCTGTTCTCTGTGGCAGGCACACCTCCATAATAGTCCATAAGGATGAGTTCTACTACGGTGCTGGGGGAATCTCCAGCTGTGCACCTGTAAGTTAAACTTACATCTCTGTTAACTTTGTGATAGAATTGCATCATCAGGTTTGCTCCTGTCCTTTAGAAAAGCAGCAAGTGAAGAGAACTGAGTTCAGCAGATACAGCTGCTTCCTGTGGTTGCCCTGTCCATCTGAGGGAAAAGAACGTGGGCAGTGGGTTCAAGCTCAGCCAAATGCAGGCTAGAGGGTTACTTCCACTGACGGTGACCTGGGTAGACAAACTCTTTCTGCAGCTGCTTTGTCAGTGCTTTGTCTGATTTTTGTGTGCGTGGTCTTTGCATGAAGGCCTGACAACTCAAAGCATCCTTTTCAAGGTTAAAGAAAAAATCCATGATGCTTCAACAGACCTTTCTGTTCTTGGAGAGGTAAAACTGATGAGTTGTTCCTCTAAAGCAGAATTCTGTCAGAGCTTAGAGCTTTCAGCACACTGCCTCTCAGCCTCTGAGTGGAGAATGGAAGGCCAGTAGGGCCCTTTCCTTGATAAACGTACTAGAAGTTCCTCCTTCTGTGCCTGTACAAGCCGGGAGGGCTCAATTCAGTGGAGCCAAAACCAATTCAGTGTGATTTGAAGAGTCTTCTGCATGTTAATTCCTACAGGGAGGAACACTTCTTGGCCCCCCAGACTCAGTTATTGACTTGGGGAACACTGAAGTTACAGAAGAGATCTTTCTGGAATATCTTTCTTCCTTGGGGGAGTCTATGTTCCGGTAAGTAGCAGCTATTACTGTATAATCTGAGCACCAAGAAAAGGCTTTTAAGGAGAAAGGTGCAGACAGGAGGAAAGTATAATGAACCCAGTCCCGTTCACAAAGCTTTGTCTGCCTATTCTGTTACTTAGTAGTCTCCAGAGATGAGGCTGGAACTGATGCACAGCTAGACAGCCCTATGGCGTGCCAGCCATGAGCTCGGCTGGGAAAGCATTCTGCCAGGAAGTCTTTCTCACTTCTTTTTATTTATTTATTTATTGTAAAATGGAATGATGCCTGAAATCTCTTTGAGGGGATCACTGGGGAAAATGAAGGCACTGTATGAAAGATGTCAGAAAACAATGCCCCGTGAGCCATAGGTGAGATGCAGTGAGGCTGCCAACTTTCAGCTGAGTAAAAGCAAAGTCTTGACTGCCACAACGTCACATGTACTTCTCACTACACGAAATGGTGGCATTTAGTATTCTGGCTGGATTTCAGTGCCAACAATTCCAGTGATTTCTCTTTATTCCTTCTGTGGTTTTACGTGAAGAAACCTGACCTCACTTAACCTTCAAAAAACCATCGTATAGAATCAGTGATGCAGAGAGATGTCATTTTCCACCCAGATTCAATTAAATTAGCGGGTGAATTGATGTCTGTGTTACACCTATTTGCCTTAGAGTCCTTTGTTGGGGAGAGGAGAGAAATGCTAATGTAAGGAGATGCTCTTCAGTAGCGATCTGTGTTTTACTGCTTGTTAGATTTATTGTTGAGTCTCTTCTTTCAATCCCTTTCCCGTGGCACAGAAGTGAGTCTTACCACTTCTTTGAGCGTAACTGCAACACCTTCAGTAATGAAGTGGCACAGTTCCTGACGGGAAGAAAAATCCCTTCCTACATCACTGACCTTCCATCTGAAGTACTTGCCACGTGAGTATGCATTCTGCTTCTCTCTGTAGTGTATTGCTTCATGCTAATGCTTAAATATTTGACAGAGGCAGCAGAACCAGTTTGTGCTGCATCTCTGTGAGAAGCAGGGTGAGATTAAGGAGAGGATGCTGTTTACTTTAACACAATGCTATACAACAGGTACTAACTGGCACCGGTATTACTGAGAAGGGGGAAGGAAAGCTGTTCTTCTGTCTTTAACTTGAGAGACCTTCACAAAGTAACTAGTTAACGTGACAAGAAGGGTAAAGGATCTCTCAGAAAGTGAGGCCAATGTGTTTTTTGTTTCTTGGTGGGTTTTTCTTGTATTTTTTTTCTTTGTCTTGGGAAACCAGTACCTCTCAAAGGTCACTTCTAATTCTCTAAGCACCATAAGTGCACTGGAGATGTCAGTTTTGCCTGCAAAGAAGAAGAAGGGGAGATGTAATTTTAAAGTTAAAGCTGCAGTTTTAGAACTAGAAATGAGTGAAGAAGAAGAGTGGGAAGAGCAGAAATAAAGGTAGGTCAGCTCAACCATTTCTGTTGTGCTTTGAGCTAGCAAGGATCCCAGTGGGACAATTTGGGCTTCATTATTTAGGTCTTGTAAGTGGTATACCACATCATTTGGGAGGCACATCTTCCACCCTGGGCTCTTATTTCCTAAGATCTGTCATATAGTCTGTAGCAGAGTGAGTCATACCTGAAGGCAAACTAGCAGCTACACATTGCAACAGAAATCATTCTGTGTTGAACCACTGTCTTATAAAGGGACCAGATCTGTTCTTCTAGCAGAGTCTGTAATATTGATGTGATACTTAATGTAGAACTGCAGTTGCATAACATGGATTTCAATCACATGCTTTAAGTAGTGTAAGTTACTGAAGCCAGTTTCAGACACGCTATTACCACATTATCAGTGTGGGCATGTTAGGACTCAGAGCTACCTGTAAGAACCTTAAATCTGGTTTTATTTAGTTATGGAACAGTAAATTCTGTTTAATAGGTTAAATTTACTTTGCTTGTAGTGGAAAAAAGTCTAGAATCAACCCAACATTGTAGAAGAAAACTGATAAACAGACTAAAAGAGTTGTAAATGAGGGGGAAAAAATGTTCAAGTAAACTATTTAAAACATTTATTTCCTTGTCTTTTCAGGCCTTTTGGACAAGCTTTACGGCCCTTCCTGAGCACCACCCAGTTCCACCCACCTGGAGGAAATACCTTTAACAGGGATAATGGACAGAGCTAACAGGAGTGCCGTGCTGTGCCCAGCCTCACCAGGCCTCTTCCTTTTTAAGCACGAATCTTCCAGATTTCTATTTTATAATTTCCCATCCGAATTAACTCTATGGAAATTACAAGACCGGTTTTAAAATTTCTTAGGGAGAGGATTTATCAGGGTGCATGCAAGACAAGGCTACCAAAAAGATTGCCATAATTTCTAATAGTATTATACTAATTTATAAAGGCTGTCTTGCCTGAAGTTAGGCTGATACTTTCTAAGTAATTCTCTGCTGGGAAGTGGGAATTCATTCCATGAGCATTCAAGCCCATTATGCATTTTGAAGTAAAGGGGGTGTCCTAGCCATCCCTTGCATACTCACTTGTCTTTCTCTTGTCACTGTCAATATTATGGGGGTGTTTGCTCCAGTCTCTAGCAAGGGAGATACTCGTAGCTGAGGAAGTAAAGGTGTCCCAGTGCATATTTCATTAACGTTGTGTTATTTGCTCAGGGGAAAAGCTGAACTTGTTCGATAGGAGTATTCCCAATGGCACAGCAGTGGGAAAGGTGGCCCAACTGAACCAGGCGGTGTTACTTTCAAGGCTGAAACTTTCAGTATGTGTGTGGGAGAGAGGCTGCATCTGAAGAGTACCACGAGCCTTGTGAGATCCAAGTGTTAGGAGAGACAACAGCTGAAAGAACAAGATCTTGTGAGTTGAGCGTGAGTGATGGAAGCAATGGATAGAACCTTGTTAACTGTTTGCCTTTGCGTAGGAGTTGTTTTTTTCTCACTAAGCAGGAGTTACAGCACGGCGGTCTCTTGATAACATGATGTAGGCCAACCCTGCCTTCAGTCTTTTGTTGCAGACATGGTAGGGCTTCCAGCTGTTTCTGATACTGCTGTTCTTTCTAAAGCAGCCAAGTACATCGCAGAGGGCTGCATGAGGAAAAGCAGGCGGTAAGTCAGTCTCCCTACATTTAAAGAAAACAAGGAAGAGTAAAATTAAGCTTTCCTGTGGAACAATTGAGTTGATTGGGATACATGGAGAAGCAGTCCTATCCTTAGATTGACAGCAGGTTGTGTCGATGCCGCATCTTCTAATTTAAGATTCTTCCAGCTTTGCAGTTATTCACAGCAGAAAAAGATCACGGGAAGAGGAGAAGAATAGGCCCACTGATTTCTTATTGTGCATGTATATATGCTACTTTCCTGAACAATTCTGTAGTAAGTATGCTTAGGAAAGAACACAACATCAGAAAAACCCCAAAACATTGCCCTGCAAGTGGGCACTGCACAGCTCAGATACTGCTGAAAAAAGTGTCTATGCAAACGTATGGTCCTATGTGCAGTGCTTTGTTGTGACAACATCTGTTGCATCTCCAGTTTCCTGCACTGGAAACTGCATACCTGCCGGAGGTGTCCTTCCCCTGCTGAGCTCTTTCTCTCAGAATAGTGCAATGTAGTGCACTTCTCCTGCTGTTAGTCAGAGCAGGCTGTAACACTTAATATTTCTGTGGGGATGGAACAAAGGAAAACTGCAGTTTTCTCACTGCCCGATGCGCTGTTGCTCTGCACCTTATGGAATCACTACACGAGTGGAAATAAGGTCCTGCCTGTCCCTTTTGCAGCTGTGTGTGGCTGCTCTCAGTGCGGGTGGCCTTTGGACCACAGAATGGTTTTTGGTGGTGGTTGTTTGGTTGTTTTATCTTTCTAACAGCTTCATACAAAAGCTTTCAGTCTTTCCCCAACAAAATGTACTGTTTGCAGAAAGCATTCTGCAGTAAATCATTTACCATACAGCACCTTCTGGTGTTCTGGGGAACAATAGTTAGGTTTGCTTTCTGCTAAGCCATAGAAGCCATAGCTTAGTTTTTCCACTGTCTGTGTGTATCACCTCCGAACTCTTTTGATGCCTATTTTGTGAAGAGGAACTGCTCTCTTATCTTCCTGCAGACATGACTATACCACAAAATGCAGAAGCATCTTGAAGCTTCCCCAGACAATCAGTTATACTGAAGCTGATACAGTGCAGTACAGCATCTGGGTATGCTGTCTTGGCACCCACCGGCAGCACAGCTGTGGCTGTTTCTTTCAGCAAACTGTATCTTCAGGTACAGCAGTCTGCTGGTACAGCTGCTCAGCAGAGGGAATGCAGGCACCTTGGTCTCTGTGCACTCTGTTTCATGATAAGTGTCCACTTCAGAGGTCCTAAGCCCGGTTTTCACTTGCCTGCCTACTTCAGAACATATCAGTGGGTTACATTTCTCGGACATACTCTGTTTGCAGCAGTGATGGTGCTCCCAGATGGCCTCCTTGTCTCCGGACCTACTCTGTGTTTTGTGTAATGGATCTGTAGGAAGAGCTCCTGTTTATTTGATCTTACTGGGTAACAAGACCCTTGTACCCCGTAGGTCTCTTAGGAAACCCATTTTCTCCAAAGATGGTTAGGTGTAAGTTGCACAAGCCATTCCTCCCAGCCATATGTACTCATAGAAATATAAACTAGAGTGAGACATGTATGTAAGTGTATCGGGGGGGGCAAACCTCAGCCAGCTCACTGACAAAGGGGCAGGGCAGCTGCACTCCTGAACGGGAGCAGAATCCTTTGCTCGTGCTTCCTGATCTGTCGTGTATCTCTGGGGTTCCCCCCTACGCCATTTAAAAAAGGTTAATTAATAACATCTTTAGACAAAGTGATGTTTTGGATTTTTCCTTTCTATTGCAATTAAAAAAAAAAGTGATCCTGTTTGTACGTATCTTTCCACACACCCACCCGGGTGGAAATGTACTTAGTCTACCTCACACCGTTCCTGGCTGGAGGTTGGAAGCTGAGAAACCATCCCAGTAGTTCGTGCCATGTTCTGCTTGGGAAAGCAGCAGTGCCTCCTGCCCTTGGTGCGGGCTGCTGGGGGCAGTGTCAGTGAGCTTTGGGGAGCTCCTGTAAGTGCTGCAGTATGGTATTGAGGTCACAGAATCATTAGGGTTGGAAAGACCACTGGGGTTGTTGACTCCAACTGTTGAGGTTGTTGAGTCCAACTGTCAGCCCATGCCTGTGACTGCTCTAGACCGCATCCCTCAGTGTGACTACTACTACTCTTAGGCACCTGCAGGTGTGGTGGTCCCACCACCTCTCTGGGCAGCCTGTCTCAGCACAGCACTGCTCTTACAGAGAGGTTTTTCCTAATATCCAACCTGAGCCTCCCCTGGCGCAAACTGAGGCTGTTCCCTCTCACCATGTTGCTGTTAGCTGGAAGAAGAGGCCAGCCTCACCTCACTACAACCTCCTTACAGATTCTTATGGAGAGCAATAAGCCTCCTCCAGCCTGAACAACCCCAGTTCCCTCAGCTGCTCCCCATCAGAGCTGTGCTCCAGACCCCTCACAGCTCCGCTGCCCTTCTCTGGACACACTCCAGGGCCTCCATGTCTTTCTTGCAGTGAGGGGCCCAGAACTGAACACAGCACTCGAGATGCAGCCCCCCCAGAGCTGAGTACAGAGGGACGGTCACCTCCCTGCTCCTGCTGGCTGCACTATTGCTGCTACCAGCCAGGATGCCATTGGCCTTTTTGGCCACCTGGGCACACTGCTGGCTCATAGTCAGCTGAGCACCGACCAACAGCCCCAGATGCCTCCTCTGAGGGCTGATGCAGTTTGAGATGAGCTGAATGAAGGTCAGACAGTGGGGGTTTGTTGGAGAAGAGGCTCATCACACCTCCATTGGTGGGCTGATAATCACAGAACCATAGAATCGTTCAAACTGAAAAAGATGCCTGGGATCTTCACGTCCAGCCAGCAGCCCATCCCCACCGTGCCCACTGACCACGTCCTCAGTGCCACATCCACACGGCTCTGGAACACCTCCAGGGACGGTGACTGCACCACCTCCCTGTGCAGCCCGTGCCACTGCAGCACCGCTCTTCCTGACTGGAAGCCCCCCTGACGCCCCACCTGGCGAAGCGCCCCGAGGCGGCAGAGCTGCTCCCGACGCACGGAGCGCTGCCGGGTCCCGCGCCGCGTCCCTGCCTCCCACCCACCTGCCCGCGGGTGCCGGGCACCTCCCGGAGCGGCGGCCGCACGATGGCGCCGCGGCGCAGTCCCGCCCCCGGGCCGCCCCCGCGCTCCGGCAGAGGCTGCGGGATGGCGGCGGCGCGGGGCCGGGTGCTGTGCCTCTTCGACGTGGACGGGACGCTGACGCCGGCTCGGCAGGTAGCGGAGCCGGGCGGAGGGAGAGGCGGGGGGGGGGCTGCGCGCCGGGCTCGGCCCCTCTCATCCGTCCCTCCGCTCCCGCAGAAAATCGAACCGGAGGTGGACCGCTTCCTGCAGGAGCTGCGCGGCAGGGTGCAGATCGGCGTGGTGGGGGGCTCCGATTACTCCAAGATCGCCGAGCAGCTGGGAGAGGGCGACGAAGGTGCGCGGGGCGGACGGGCGGGGCGCGGGGAGGCGCGGCGCCGGGAGGGCAGCCCTCCGCCCCGCGCCTCGTTTTCCTTCCCGAGATCCGTGCCCTGCGCACGGCGGGTCCTAAGGTCTCCCTTCCGCCTCGTTAGCTCGGAGGGCTGAGTCAGCGGCGCCGTGTTTGCACGGGGGCCGCGTTAGGTAACCCGTCGCCGCGCCGCGGGGCTCGGCGGCGGGGACGGAGCGATGGGCGCACGTGGCCGAGCGCATGACGATCCGTGCGCTTATCTGGGCCGGGGATGGGACACCGTCGGGTCGCTGCCCGCGTGCGTCAGCCGCCCACCTGCCCGCTGCAGATAGCGGCCCACGGGCAGGGAGACGTGCGGCCTGCCGGCTGTCCCCATCGCACCTCTTGTCCTCGCTGATGACCCGGGCGGTACGTGTGGTTTCTCTTTTGCCTCCTCCCTTTCAGTCGTCGATAAGTTTGATTACGTCTTCGCCGAGAACGGCACCGTGCAGTACAAGAACGGGCGGCTGGTGGCCAAGCAGGTGGGTCGGCACCGGGTGCGGGTGGCCCCGGCGCGCCCCGTCCCTGGAGGCGTTCCCAGCCAGGTGGACGGGGCCCTGGGCAGCCTGAGCTGCTGGGTGGCAGCCCCGTTCTCAGCATGGGGTGGGACTGGGTGGGCTTTGAGGTCCCCTCCGACCCAACCGTACTGTGATTCTATGAGGACTGCTGCTCCGTGGTCCCCTCGCTGCTTCCTCCTCAACCCTTCTCCTCCCGTAGGCCATTCAGGACCACCTGGGAGAGGAGCTGCTGCAGGACCTCATCAACTTCTGCCTCAACTACATGGCGCTGCTGAAGCTGCCCAAGAAACGGTAAAGGACATAAAGCTATTAGAGGTGTCCAGAGGAAGGCTACAAATGGAGAAGGGTCTGGAGGGCAAGGCGTATGAGGAGCAGCTGAGCTCCCCTGGTTGGCTCAGCGCAGAGCAGAGGAGCTGAGGGGAGGCCTCATGGCGGCTGCAGCTCCTCGCAGGGAGCTCTGCTCTCTGTGACAGCACAGGCTGTCCAGAAAAGCTTTGAGAAATCCCCAGGCCTGACTCCACAGAAGCGCTTACTGAGTTGAGCAACCGAGCAGCAGTGAGGCAACCAAACAGCCCTGACAGCTCTGGGCCCAGCCCTTGGTTTTGGGGGCACATTTGACCAGCACTGCTATCTGACATCAGCTGTAGTTGTACTGACCTCGGAAGGGCTGTTTTTCTCTCCCTGCCCTCGGAAAGACCTCAGTAACCTTGTGCCCTTGCCCACACAGAGGAACCTTCATTGAGTTTCGCAATGGGATGCTGAACATCTCCCCCATTGGGAGGAGCTGCACACTGGAGGAGCGGATCGAATTCTCTGAGCTGGACAAGGTACATGGGTTGGGTTTGGGCTCGCTGTTCCCTTTGCAGGTCTCACACTGTCACAGGCCTTGAGTCTTGTCCACTTCCCCCACTTCCCAAGGAGATAGGAGCCCAGCTCCAAGCTGTGTGTCTTGGCTTGGAGTTTCCTGGAGGTGATGGGTTGATGGTTGGACTTAGATGTCCTTTCCGACCGTAATGACCCTGTGATTCAGACCCTTTTCCCTTCTCCTCCACAGAAAGAGCGGATCCGGGAGAAGTTTGTGGCAGCCCTGCAGAGGGAATTTGCTGGCAAAGGGCTACGTTTCTCTCGAGGTGAGCAGAGGGGGCTTTGACATGGCCTCTTCATTGCATTCACCTTAAAATCCTGGGATGGGGAGTGGGAATGCGGCTGGATGAAGGCTGTGCACTCTGGGGAGACCCCAGGGACTGCTCAGCAAGCTGCAATTCCTGGAGGGCTGCCACGGGGGGATCATGCTTGCATTTGCAGCAGGTCGGTGGCAAGGTGGTGATGGCTCAGCGGTTGGACTACATGATCTCAGAGGTCTTTTCCAACCTTAATGAGTCTATGATTCCACGAATAAACTGAGCCATAGGTTTTTCCTCTGAGTGTGAGCCAGGCCAACTGCTTTCTGTCCCATGATGCTATCAGTGCCTTATTCCTGTTAGCTCTGCTGAGCCCACCCCTGTGCAGCAGCTCTGCTCTGGCTCAAACATAGCAGCAGGGCTGCCAGCAGAGCTCTGGGCACATTTAGTCCTCTGCAGGGCTCCTCCAGGAATGCGGTGGTGTGAGAGGAAGGGGCCTCGTGTTCTCAGCTCAGAGTTTTGTTTGGAGGGCTGGCTGCTAGGGAAACATCCTTCTCCTTGGAAGAAGAGCTGGCACTGCGTGTCATGGGCTTTTGTAGGGCTGCTTCTGGGGCTGGAGGTGCTTTACAGCCAAGGCAGGGAGCTAAGGAGGGGCTTCAGCAATCCTGGGAACAGGGCCAGTGTTGGGGGAGAAATGAGGTTATCTAAGGGACGGAGCCGAAGCCAGAAAGAGACCTTCTGCAGGACTTTGTGTAACGTAAGAAGGTGGAAATCTGGGCAAAGAGCAGAGGGGCAGGGACACATGGAAATGGGGCTGATGGGACAAGCTGGCTCTGAGAGCCTCGTCCCAGGCTGTGGAAGGTGGGAAGTGATGGGAGACCTCACTGCACTCCCATGCTGTGCTCAGGCGAGGGGCAGTGCTTGGTGTCCTCAGCAACTTGCTTCTCCCTACTCCGACTGGCTCCCTGCCCCTTCCAGCTGGCACCAGGGGCCCTTCCTGCTGCCCAGCTCTCATGAAAGGGCAGAACACAATGCTGTGCAGCGTTTTATTTCAGTTATTTCCAAAGCAGGAGAGTGTGACGTCCATGCAGAAGCCTGGGAGAGGTCTCAGTGCCAGTAGCTGACAACATGTGCTTTGTCCCCTGCTGTCCCGCTTTGGGAGACAGCGCACACCGATGCTATCTTCAAGGTGTAGCCCCAAATCTTCTCCAGCACATGGATGTCTGATGCCTTCCTGCCAGCTCCCCCTGCAGCCCGCTGCTGCCTGCTTGCATGTGTGGCGTGGAGCCCTACTGATGTCACCCGGCCCTGCTGATGTCACTCAGCCTGTTGCCATAGGAACAGCATCTGCCACCTCCTAATATCACATGCCAGAGAGCCACACGGCACAGCTGTGTGTGGAGGGCTCCAGAGCTGGGGGCAGGGGGACACCCCACCACCTGGAGGCCACTCTGCTAACACTCTCCCTTCTGCCGGCAGGTGGCATGATCAGCTTCGACGTCTTCCCAGAGGGCTGGGACAAGCGCTACTGCCTCAACGTGCTGGACGATGAGAGGTTTGACACCATCCACTTCTTCGGGAACGAGACCACCCCCGTGAGTACACCCTGCTCACCCCTCACACGGCTGCTTTCTCCTCGCTCGGTGGTGCCCGTGGTGCTCCAGCGGCCACCACGGACCTCTGGTGGCGTGCGAGTGGGGGATGCTCTCTGTGTGTTTGCAGCAGCAAATGGAGGCTTCTCGCAGGATGCAGATCCTCCAAGGGGACTCTGCTAATGCTTTCCCTGTTCTCTGCTGCCCTGCAGGGAGGGAACGATTATGAAATCTATGACGACCCCCGGACGGTGGGACACAGCGTCCAGTCCCCCCAGGACACGGTCCAGCGGTGCCGTGAAATCTTCTTTCCTGAGAGAGCGAATGAGTGCTGACTGTGAGGGTCCTGCAGCCCTCCTCCCTTCTCTCCCCCACGAAGAAAAGCACCTTCGTTTGAGGAATCTGCTCAGGGTAGACTGAAAAACACTTGCCGGTGCTGGTCAGGGAGCTGTTGTGTGAGTGCAGGGGGTGTGCAGAAGGGGGCTGTTGTTGGTCAGCCCTTTGGCACTCCCAATTTGTGGCTGAGGTCTGTGGGACCAAGCAGTCCTTCCTCCAGCAGAACTTCTCTCTTGCCAGCTGGGGCCTCAGTGGGCAGCGATACATTCCTGCCTTCTGGACCCAAATGCCAGGGCCAGATTTAACCACATCTGTCTATGTGCGTGTGTCTGTCCGTCCTTCTCTTGTTCCCTTCTCTGTTTTGCTGTGTTGCTCTTCAACGCCTCTGCACAAGGGAATTTGTCTCTCATGTTTCTCTCCCACTTTGCCAGCGGCTTCCCAGCAGCCTGCACACAATTGCAGCATGGCTGAGGCACCTCTGGGTCCACCTGGCCCAACCCCTGCACCCAGAGCAGGGTACCCAAGCCCACGTCCAGGCGGCTTCTGAAGATCTCCAAGGAGGAGACCCCACAGCCTCTCTGGGCAGACTTTGCCAGTGCTTAATCTTCCCATCCATGTGTCCATTACATGTCACAGATGCGTTACTATAAAGCCTTACCCAAGGCATTCATAGCAGACTAAGTCCCCTTCCTTCCTAGTGCTCAGCTCTCCTGCTACATCCTGCTTCCTCCCGCTGTCCTCGTGCTGTCATTGCCCATCCACACATGCCCGTTGCCCATGGAGCTGGGCTCAGAGAGAAGTTTCCCAATGGCTGCCACCCTTTAACCACGGGACCAAAGCAAAAGCTGGTGCTTCTGGGCCTGAGGCAGTTTTTCACAGTCCCTGAGAGGACTTTGGTCCCGCTGCCTGGCCCTGCTCGCGCTGCAGTGGTGTGTGACCAGCACTGGTGGGTGCTTTCTTCTCCGTGTGACGGTACCTCTTCAACACATCAGTCTGTAAACGTATCCAATTTGCATGAGTGCAGCGGCCTGGCATCCAGAAATCTCCAACAAATGCACAAATACCTCTCTCTACCCAGAGAAAATCTGTGGGAGGGGGGGACATGTTGGAGAAGCCTGAATGCGGAGTGCCCTCTTCACGGGCCGCCATTTTGACCCTCCACGTCAGCGCTCATGGAGGAACCTTGTGTTTTGTGGTTCCTCCTCTTTCACTGAGGATCAGGGTGTGGTTTATTTTTCCTGTGAGTCTATTTCAAGTCAGCAGGATTTCTGTGTTGTTTGGCAGTGAGGCTGCAAGGCACTGTGGTGGCCCTGGGGGCTGAGGTGATCTGTTTGCTCCCCATGCTGTCTGTAGGGCCGCTCATGCTGTGCGTGAGGGGACAACCTGTCCTGCCGTAGCTCTGGCTGCAGCCTGGCTGGGTTCTCTGGAGTTTCTCAGAGGCAGGGAAGCTTCCCTTTGTCTGCCCCATAGCGTGGCCACGGGTTTCTCCCCATGGGTGTGTGAGTGAGTGGATGCGGTGGGCCCTGTGGTGGGAACCGTATGGCTCTGTATCTGTGCGAGGTGGGCAGCTCCTGTCTGACTGGTACCAACTGTTAGATTAGAAATAAATTTAAAGAAATAAATATATAAATATATATATGTATACAAATCCTATTAAAGCCACAGTGTGCAGTTGTCAGTGTGTGTGCTGTCTGCAGGCTCTGCTCCGCCCTCAAGTGTTGGGTGCAGGCACTGCAGGACCAGGGAATCAGAATCACAGAATGGTTGGGTTGGAAGGGACCTCAAAGCCCACCCAGTCCCATCCCGTGCCGTGGGCAGGGCTGTCACCCACCAGCTCAGGCTGCCCAGGGCCCCATCCAACCTGGCCTTGAACCTCCAGGGATGGGGCACCCACAGCTCTCTGGGCAGCTGTGCCAGCACCTCACTGCCTTCTGAATAGGGTATTTCTGACCTCAATCTCCTGTCTGATACTTTAAAGCCATTCCCCCTATCCTATCACTATTAGACTGTGTAAAAAAGTTTATCCTTTGTATAAGCTCTCTTTCAGTACTGGAAGGCTGCAGTGAGGTCTCCCTGCAGCCTTTTCTTCTCCATGCTGAACAAGCCCAGCTCCCTCAGCCTGTCTTCATAGCAGAGGTGCTCCAGCCTGCTGGGCATCTTTGTGGCCCTCCTCTGGACCCACTCCAGCAGTTCTGCTGAAGTTGGGGTGCAGTGCACAGCATTGGTGAGTGTCTGAGGCAAGCCTTGGGGTTCCTGGGTCCCCTGCAGGGTGCACTTACACACAGAAAGGCAGGATGGGCAGGGCTCATGGGAAAGTCACTTTTAATGGTTTATTGCCAATGTTACAAAGGTTGACACAAGGTCAGACAGGCGGGAACCACACCAGAGTTGTAAAAACACCAACAATTCTATGATTTAAGGTTATTTCCCCCAAAAAATAAAGAAAAAAAGAAAAGAAAAAAGAAAAATCCAACAGTTTGTCTCGGCCAGGCTGACTGCCTGGGGCATGGCATGGGGCCATCCCTACGTCCACGTCCCACAACCCTCAGGTGCCCCTTCCCCGTCCCCAAGGCCACAGGAGCCCACCTGGCCAGGATATGGCGGAGAGGACTGAGAACAAATTTGTGCTTTATATACGAGACCCTGTCTACACCGAGGGGGCGGGAGGTGTCGGCTTGGAGCACGAGCAGAGGGAGATCACCAAACCCTTCAGCCCCACGGTGACCTACGGACACACACACACACACACACAGGCACACATGGGATGGGGTTCCAGGGGGGCTGGGGTGATGGGGACGGAAGGGGCTGAGCTGTCCCCTCCCGGCACAGTGATTTGCCCATCTGGCCAGAGCAGGGCTGGGGAGGCTGGGACAAGCCCCCCAAAAGCCCCAGGCTGCAGTGGGATGGGAGCAGGATCAGTCCTCCCGCTCCCCTTGGGCTCAAGGACATGGGACTCAGTGCTACCCCAGGAGCTGAGGGGTCAGTGGGGAGGACTCCGCTTTCCCCATCCCCCTCGAAAGACAGGTACAAACACACACAGAAAAAGGAAACCGTAACCTTAGAAAAGACACCGAACGCGAACACCTGCGTGCTGGGGAGTGGCCCCAGCCTCTTTGCCAGCCCGGCCTTCCCCATGCTCTCTGCGAGCGGCCATCAGGCCCCCCAGGTACCTAGGAGCCGATGATCTGCCCAGACCATGTCTCATGCTTCGTATGGGGCGCCAGGTTGGTGAGCACCACCTCCACTGCCTGGAACTTCTGGTTCTTGGGAGGGATGGGGCAGACCTTGTACGTCACCTCATCCCCCTCTACCGGGACGTACTCCCCCTCGATGCTGTGGGAGAGGAGAGGGGAGGCGATGGGGCCGTGGGGCCGAGAGATGGAGCCCCCCAGCACCAAGGAAGGCACCAAGCATCATGGGGAAAAACCCACCTGCAGTGGGATTTTAGGTATATGGAGACAGAGTATCACCTATGGATGCACCATCACCCGTGGACACAGCATCACCCCAGCCCACGGGTCACCGGCTGTCCCCCACATACCCAGTGCTGTGCGGACTTACTCAGACACATGGACAAAAATGTCTTCTGTGCCGTTCTCTGGAGTGATGAACCCATGGCCCTGTGAACGGGAGAACTGCTTGCAGACACCCTTGTAGATGGGCCCGGCAGAAGCACGTGCCGTCCTGCAGGAGGGAAGGGATGGAGAAGTCTGCGCGTGCAGCCGGAGGGGCATTTCCAGCATCCCCTGTGGACTACCGGGTACTTACGCAGAGTAGGTCCTGGTCCTCTTAGTGGGCAGTGGGCTGGGCAGGTCCCGCAGCAGGAGGTTGCCCCGCTCCCAAACACGGCTGCCCTCACGCTGGAAGGGGAAGGTGGGCCAGACTGGGGACTTGGGAGAGTGCAGGGGTGGCACGGCCGGCGGGGCGCCAGGCTCCGATGACATGGTGGGGTCAGTGGGGTCCTCCGTCTCGGGGCCGGGCGTGGGGAGCAGCAGGGAGGGGTCTGCTTCAGCAAGCTGCAGGGAGAGGGGGGAGTGGTTACGGGTCGGCTGTAGCCATCGGCCTCAGGTTCTTGGTGGGCATTGCACTGTCTGAGCCCCGAATTAAAGCCTGTGCCATAACACTGCGTTTTGGCCCCCGAAAGCAGAAAACCCCCAACCTTCAGCTGCAGGATGATTGGTGGGAGCATGGAGCCGGGTATCACGTGCCAAAGAGCAGGAGCTGGCACCGGCATGGGCAGGCTGTTCTAATTGATGACATTTGTAGGGTTTTATGTGTTTTTAAGTCTCCTGGCTCCGGAGCTGCTCAGAAACCCTTCACCCTGTGGATTTCTTTCCCCCTCGGTGGCTTCATCCAACACAATGTGCCCTTCAGCCCCCCAGACCCATGTGGAGTATTTGGGATTGCATGCCAGGAAACCCAGAGAGCCTTTAATTTGCTTTCTGACTCACACTGAGAGGTGAGGGCCCTGGGGGAACGTGCAGAAGGGGGTCACCTCTGCTCCGAAATTAGTAAGCACCAAGGACGTGGGAAAAGGTTTCTGGAGCAGACGGCACGGTGGGGAGGGAGCATGCCCATTCCCCTCGCCCACCACCCATGGCCATCTCGGCACCACGATCCCACACAGGAGCAGAAGCAGTGAGACAGGAGCACGCTTAGAGGCAAAACTGACATCAGAGAAGGGGCCCACGGGGCCCACATCCCCTGGGGCACTGATTCCCACCTCATCTGAGTCTCCGCAGCAAACAAAGGGATGGGGGAAACCACAGAGGGGAGCCGTGGGTACGTCCTCCCTGCGCCCACCCCACGCTCAGCCACACCGTGGGGATGAAATGCGGGGCAGCTGAGGCTGCTGCAGGCTGAGGACCAACGAACTCGCCGCCTCGACACAGCCACGGTTTCTCCTCCTTGTTCCTGTGAGAGAAGGCCTCCACGCAGAGCTGCCAGCGGGCGCGCGCACCAACCCCGCGCCAATTAGGACAGACAGGCAGGAGACACGTCGGCTTTTATCTGCGGATCCAAGAGCCTCGCTCATCACCATGCAGCTCATCAAACAAAGTCGCTGTCTGCCCCACTCCTCGTAAACACATACCCTCCGGTGGGTGCCGGCGTGACCCCGTTTAACTCCACAGCCCCACAGAGAGGCAGTGGCCCAGAAGCTCCGGCCGCCGTCACTCCCCGGTCATTAGCAGCGGCAACATGAAGCTCTCACGCATCACCCGCAATCCATATTTAATTGGTGTCATCGCCCTCAGCCCCCCGCCCTCCCACGCAGCTCCTCTTTGTGCTCCTTCCCCCCGCTGGGATCCCTTTGCCTTCACCCAGCCCTGGGGTCCTGGGCCTCCTATCACCTCGGGGGGCTGCGACCCCGCGCCATCCCTTTGGGCATCGGAGCGTGGCCTGCGGGCTGGATGCGAAACTGTGGGGTTTCGCTTCTGGACCCAGAAAGGGGCTGTTGTAACAGGAGGGGGCAGCCGGGAAGCAAACGTTCAGCCATCCCCTGTCCTTGCAGCCCCGGCGTCTCTCAGGTTTTCTAAATGCCGTCTCTGTCCAACGCTAATGAAAGCCCCTTAGCCCCCTCCCTCTTTTTTTGGTTACTAGATCATGCCATTAAGAGCTAAAGAAGAGTGGAACAATTTCCTCCACGTATCCTGCATGCTAAAAACCCCTCGGCTGAAATGAATCGCTATACAAAAGATAAGCCAGCTTTCATTGGGAACACACACTTAAAGCTTCCCCTCCCCATCTAAGCCAATCACGCTCACAACTCCAAGCATCTTTGCTGAGATCGTCTCGCCTACGATACAGCCTGGTTAGCGCTAAAATATGAATGTCACCTTTATGGATTGATTATAAAAAGCTCCCTCCGTCGGTACCGCCGGATTCTCGGGGAGGCCATGAGGAGAGCTGCCACAAGCCAAGAAGCCAGAGGAGAAGCCATCATGGAGGCTTGGTTTACCTTTGGAGTGTATATGCATAAAGCGTCGCTCCCCGACAACCGGGTCTGGGGGATTTGCCTGGTCGTGGTTGGGCGTGATTTTAAATCACAGTATTGTCGGCTCAAAGACCTCACGCGAATGTCCTCATCCACATCCTTTCATCCTTTCTCTCTCCTTTGTGATCTAACTTACTGTCTGCAGGAATGAATAGCACAGCCGGCCCCAGAGAAACATCCATTCAAGCCCCCGCCTCTACCAGGACAGGTTTTCACGCGCCGCTTTCTCCTGCTGTCGGGGAATGGAGAGCTGGTGCCAGCCGAGCCCGGTTTGGTGGCACCACGGTGTGCCCCCAGCAACAGTGGCCATGCAGCACCGCCTGCCCCGGAGGAGGCATTGTCTGGGAGCTGCTGGGGAATCGGCAATAAGCAGAACAGAGGAGGGATGCCACGCTTCACCCTCGCACCTCTCCCAAAACGAAAAGCAGCCCTGTAAGCAAGCATCGTGCACGAAGCCGAACCTTCGGCTACAATAGCCGATGGCCGTCGTGCCTGCCCTTACCTCCTTAGCAATGAGGGGCTCCCTGGAGCTGCGGCTCGCAGAGCATCAGCGCACGGTGGGGACGGACGAGCGCTCCTCTGCTGCCCGGCGAGGAGCAGAGCTCTCGCATGTAGCCCGGCTCCGGGGGCTTTTCCACTGCCGGCTGCCGGCTGCCTCCCGATGTCTCTGCGGTGCCTGATGTGTGTATGATGTGCAGCCCGCACACACGCATCCGCACGCCTTCCCTGACGTCAGGGCCAGGCCAGGGGGAGCAGGCAGGTGGGAGGGATCAGGCTGGTCATCGCCGTTCCGGGCTTAAAGGAGTGTTTGTAGGGGAAGGGGGGGGTGGAGGGGCTGCATCTTTCTGCTCGAGCACCGTGACGCATGCCCACGTCGGCGGCACGGCCTGACACAGCACGAGGCAGCCTTGTAGGCTGCGGGGACAAAGTGGTGGGGGGACACGTGTAGCCAGCGAGGGGTTCCAGCCTCTCCCCGCATCTCCCCAAGCCCTGCTGGTGTTCCTGCAGCTCTCCCCAGCTCCTGCTGCCTGCAGCCCCCTGGTGCACCCCACAGTGCACAGCCACTCCGTGGCACAATCAGGGGCTGAGAGACAGCAAAGAGACAGACAGCGGACATGGGGACACCAGCCCAACATGACTGCTCATATGGTGATGCCGCATCCCGTGCTGGCAAAGCTCCTGCTGCTTCTCCCTGTACGGCATGTGTGGTCAGGAGGGGAATTCTGCTTTTTGAGCATCACATCCGTAGAGCTGCCATATGGCACGTCCCCATACCAAAAGATCCTTTCTTTTCTGCCCTCTGCCAATAGGACTGTGCTTGTGAGTTATCTCCGTGGGCAGATGCTACATCATAAATCGCCCCCAGAGTTCCTCTCCTGGGGGCACGGTGTGATGTGAGCACTCACTGCAACGAGGATGGGAATCAATTGTTTGTTGTGTCTGCTGGGGATAGGGTGAGGAGCAACGGGGCTTGCAAGGAGCAAGATTGATGCTAGATATTAGGAAACACTTTCTAAGCAGATAGTTAATTACTCAAATGTTTTGCCTGGGGAAGCACCAGAGTCTCCATCACTGGAGACTTTTAAAAACACCATGGGCAGGCATCCATTGGGGAGCTGGGTGATACTGGCCTCATTTTGTAGCAGGGGGATGGACCAGGCTGGCATGTTTGGGGTTCTGTCAGCGCCCATCTCCCTCTAGTTGTGGCCTTTTGAGTTTTCCGTACCAAACACGAGTCCCACGTGCCACCTACAGATGCCACAAGGTTCATCCACCCAGACAACCCTTCAAAACCTTGCAAAAGAAGTGGAGGAGAAATGCAGCCACCTGTTCCAGTCTCTGGTCCAAGCTTCTCTTCAGCCAGCCCATCCTCTCAATGCCTGGGGAATGCTGGGAATGTGCAGCATGGGCACACCTTCCTCTTCCCCAGCTGTTCATTTAACATCATTGCTGTACACTGCTGTACATTGCTGTACATGGTTCATTGCTGTACACTGAACATCATCGATACTTGTTCTTCCTCACCAGGGTCAGCTGTGTGGCCAGCTGCAGGTGTCAAACAACACAGAGCATCAGAGTGACTCTCCTGTATAGTCAGTGGGGGCTCTGAAGGGAAGTTGAGGTGCGTTAGACTGGCGGGTAGTTCTGGGCATGCGTTGCAGTGGAGAAGGCAGGGAGTCCAAAACATGTAGCAGTGATAAAAGGAGAAGAGGGGAAGCTTTGATCAGAGTGGGAGTGGGGGTGCTTGAGATGCCTGTGGAGACAGAAGCAAAGACAGGAGCGTGGAGGACTTTGTACGTGAGAAGATACGTAAATCCTTTGGAGTCAATCAAAGCAGGGCTCAGCAACCTAGATGCAAATCATCGCTCGCCTCCGCCTGCAGCATCCCTGAGCCAGTCTGCCCCAAAAGCCCTGGGAATGTGGGGGCAGAGGAGATCATAAGCAAAACAATTTGGGGGTTTCTTTCATTTTCCTCTGTTCCTGAGCCTTCACATAACTTCAGATTGTGTTTTCAAGTTTTCTGCAGTTGTGAGGATGAGACATGCCTGGGGTTTTCTCTAAGCAGCAGAAAAACAGCAGCAGAGAACCATGCCCCCATATGCTGGCAAAGCCTCAGTGCTCTCAGCACTACTGAGAGACTCTGGAGACATATGGTTACAAAAACGTGTGCACAGCCTCTGTGAATTTGTGGCTATTTTATGTGTCAGTACTACAGGGACAAAAAGAAAGCACTCAGCAACGTGGGGCTGTTCCCACAGTTTCCAACATCAGAATACTTTAGCTGCAGTGTGAAATATAGTGTGCTGCTGGGTGCTATTCACAGCAGAGTCGAGACAGCAACATTTTACAAGGCAAGATTTGGCTGTGGTTTATATTTTCTCATCACAGACAATGCTTATGACCAGTGCTGCTGCAAATACAGAATTCCTCCACAGAGAAAACCCAGCCAGTAGCAGCACAGCAGCCACCGCATCACTGAGGCTCCAGGTGTGCACCATGCTGGGGTCTGAGGGGTTATTTGCAGGAAAGCATTTCCTGCAGAATGTGATATTTCTAGTAGAAGCTGATAAACTGCTAGTGGGGCTGGTAGCCTGGCATCTCAAGGCAGTGCAGCACATCTGACTGTGCCATTGCACTTCATAGAACACCAAGGAGCTCTCCATTAGACATGGGCCAGTTGGAGGGGATGCCTTGCAGACCTCCTAGTCACATAGCTGGCTCAGGGCTGTGCAACGGGATGAAGGAGACGTGTTTGTTTTGTTTTGGACACCCAGCAGCCCCCATTGGGTTGTGGCTGTTGGAAGCATGAAAAATGTTAGCTCAAGGGTAGGCAAGAAATGCAAGTGTGGTGTGACCATCCTAATCCACTTGTTCATCCAGTCTCCTGTGTTATTCCAGGTATTCACCCTGCTATTGCCTAGAACTGCTGTCCCTACTTAACCATCCAGCTCTTATGTACAAAAGCATCCAGAGCAATCACCTTGCTAGTATCAACACATAACCTAACTTCTGCCTCCTGGTGTGATACCAAGGCTATTTCTTCCCCTGCTGTCAGAAGAGGGACACGCTGAGGAACTACTGCACCTTCCGAAAAGGCAGCTACAGCGACCTGCAAAACCTGCAGCTAAAGGTCAGCCCCAGCATCATCCAACCTGCATGGGGCCAGGACAGAACAGCGAGGGATGAGGTGAGCATGCCAGCAGAACTGTGATGTACCCAGATTAGCACAGCCACTGCCACAGAGAAGTGAAAGGTTCTTTGTACAGCACCTGAAGTAGGCTGGGGTGGATTTGAGGTGAGGTGTCCCAGCAATGGCGTGTGCAGAGCTCACCGCTGAGACTAACACTGCTCCTCCCAGGAACCTGGGAAGGAAAACTGGATCCTCCATCTCCTGCTTAATGCCAACACACCAAACCCGTGCAGAGCGGCCATTTAATAATCACAAAAAAGACACCCTGGTGGAGCAGGAATAATTTCAAACAGATCAGAAACGCCTTAGCCACGACAGATCTCTTGTTAATGAGGCCAAGGTGCGGTATCTGTGGCCTCATTTTCCCCTTCCCACTCCAAGACAGCTCAACATTTAACGATTTCTTATACCGAGCACTCATTACCGCCCGCTACACACTGCCAAAAGGTGCGGGGGGTGACACCCGTCGTGTTGGCATCAAAGCCGCGGTGCTGACAGCACAGTTTTGCCTGTCAGCCACAGACACCTTGGTTTTCCTCAGTCTTTTTTTAAGCACACCGCAGGCAGCTCCTTCCATGTCTCAGGGCACATCTCAGGCACGGGGACAGATCCTTGTTTTCCACAACCCCTCTCACGAGGCGGACAGCTGCGGAGAAGCTTCCACGGACTCACGTTTTATTTAACGAATCTAGGCCCTCCAGGGAACGGGGCGCCTCAGTAACAGACAGCAACTACTGCGCTCGCAGGAGGACAAAATGGCCGCCCCCGCCTGAGGCGGGCCTCGCGCCGGAGCCAGGGGCGGGGCCTTCACGTCGCACAGAGCCGTGCGGTAGGTCCGGCCACACGTCAATCAGAATCCGTCTCCCCGCCCCCCCGAAGGCGATTGGCTCCGAAACCGGAAGTCGCCGTGAGGACGGGCAGCGCGTGGCGGTGTTCGGTGTGTGTGTGTCAGGTGGGTTTGAGGTGGTGCGGGGTCGTTGCTGCTTCAGCGGGCTTGCTTCTGTCTGCTCCGGGCTCACGCGGTCAGGGGCCTGCTCTGGAGTGGCTGTGGGGTCGTGGGGAGGCCGAGCGCTGCCCGGCTGGTTTCTAACCCCACTCGTCCCCTTACTTTGTCCCTCACAACCTCCAGGAGACTCAGAGTGCTGCCCCGCCGCGCCTCGGGCAACGCCCGGGCTGAATGCTTGTTACTAAGGCGGCCCCTGCACGGTTGTGCTCTCTCCCTGTCTCCCCAGAGGCTGCCATGTTTGTCCTGGTGGAGATGACTGACACGGTGAGGATTCCTCCCTGGCAGTTTGAGAGAAAACTGAATGAGTCCATTGCTGAGGAGCTGAACAAGAAATTGGCCAATAAGGTAACGTATAGGGTGGTGTAAGCATCATAGCATCACCATATAGCAGAGTGTCTCTGTGTTTGTGCTTAATGACACGTACGTCAGAACAACTTAGATGTGAAGGCCAACCCCAAACGAAGAGGAAAAGAAGAGGAGGCCATGTGCCATTCCACAGGGATCTTATGTTCTTCATGCTGTAGAGAAGGAGCTGAGAGGCATGGAAGAAGAGAGAGAGTCGCTACCATCTTATGTGTGGGGCAGCAGAACAAAGTGCCATTTGAAAAAACACACATGTAAACCAGACCAGTGTAAATACAACAAAAGTACCGAAAGAGAGATGGAAGTGATCATACCTGACTTGCTTTGTGCTGAGTACAATGTGGTGGCACAGTCTTCCCCTGTAGTGCTTTTATCCACTTTTATCCACTTCTATCCACTAATCTTTTATCCACTCACAGTGGGTCGGTGCCACAGATTTTGTAGGCTGTGAGGTGGCAGAGAAATTGGGAGTTCTCCTTATCTCTGCCCAGAGCTATTATAATTTCAGACAAAGACAAGCTTAGAAACTTCTGAGGATGCTGGTAGGAAGTGTGTTTGGCTTTTGGACAAGATGTGGGTCTGCTGAATTGATAAGTGTTCTTTCACAGCTTTAGTGTTGTGGCAGGTCAAATTTTTCATTACTGACAATTATCCCAATGATTTCTGTTTATAGCAGTGCTCCTTCTAGTGCCAGTAAGAACAAAAACTCTCATAACACTTGAGGAAGATATGGGTACCTCTGAAGTGCAGTGTGCTTCGTGCTGGGTTCGTTGGAGGAGTGCACATAAGCAGCCTCTCTTCCATCTTGCCACCTTCTGTTGCCTTCTTCCTAAAAGCTATGCACTGTGTATAAACTTGAAGTGAGTTAACCTGGTAATTGATTTACTGCCTTTTTTACTTTTTAATTCGAACAGGTTGTATACAACGTTGGTCTCTGCATCTGTCTGTATGATATTACAAAACTGGAAGATTCATACATATTCCCTGGGGATGGTGCGTCGCATACTAAAGGTATGTTCTGAGTTATGGCGGTTGCAGAAGGTTAGTGGTCTGCAAGTGTCGACTGAGTTCCCATTGTTAGGTAAATTAAGTTTAAAGGGACTTGCTGAAGTCAGCAGCTTTCACTGTTCCTCTTAGGAGAGAGAGAGGATCGTGGCAGAAGTCCCTTTCCATTGCGCTTCTGCAGTTAGAAATACATATTTAAGTAGGTGGTGCCATCTTCCTTCTCTAGCAGTCCATCTCTGCTCTACGGTTATAGCTACATAGGTCTTGGATAAGGAGGGGGTTAATTTAACTTAGAGAGCTTGGAAATCTCCAAATGGAAAATAATTTATACTAATTGCTCTGTGTTTGTCCATTATTATTTTTTCTTTTTGAAGCTTATTTAGCCTGCCTGGAATGTTGAAACGTTTCTAAATATAACATTCACACAACAGTTGATGCTGTTTTCTTAGCTGGAAGCTTTGCAGCATCTGTCTTTGAGACTTAGACAGATCTGGTTCAGCATACATTTTAGGATTTTAGATGACTTTTTTGGGGGAGGGAATAATGATTCGTCACTTTTGAGCTTTGGCAAATCTGAACGAAAGCTGTAAGTAAACGCATAAACACTTGAGCAAATGAAGTAACCCTGTTAGAAGGGGACTGGACTGACTGCATGTGGCACCCCGGACATAATTTTTAATGCCAGTAGAGCTCAGTCCCTACAAATAAAAGCTTCTCTAATACTGAGGAGGATGGCAGGCTTTCCTGCTTGCTTTAGTCTCCATTTGCTTCCTTAACTTCAAACCTCCTTGAACTAAAGCAAGAGAATATGTTGAATATGTTCTCTGAGTCTGCAGAGAAACCTCCTGTTTTCAGAAGCTGGGATAGCACTTGCTACCAGGCAGCAGGATTTATTACTCCTTCTCCAATCTAGTGCCTGGTTTTATATAGAAGAGCAGCACTGGGCATGGACAGTAAAAATGATGTTAAACAGCTTTTAAGCATTATTTTGCTGGAGTTGTCTTAGCATAGCTTTCTTATAATTATATATACAAAATTCTTAGTTAGCAGCATAACTAGATTTTTTCATTTGGGTTAAATAAGATTATGGCAGAGAACCTTACTCTGATAATATTGTTTACCATATAATTTCATTTGAAGAAAATAGATCATTGCTGTCAAAGATAAATGGAGCAGAAGTATGGCAGGAAAACAACATTTCAGCTGACGTTCTTGGTTTCCAAGGAATGCTTGCTTTGTAACTGAATCAGAGGCCCTGCTTATTTTATAGTTTTATCCTGTGAACTTCAATTCTTGCAATGTTGAAGAGCAGAGAACGGGAAACTGCTGATCAGCTGCTGCCATAAGTCATACAAAACAGGACTCATAACTCTGATTCCTGTTTTCCTGAACTCATCGGTACCTGTAAGGAAGCTGTAAAGCATGCAGGATGCAGCATTTTAGAGGGCATATAGGATGTGGGATTTTGTTTTAGTGGCTGCCACCCTGTGGAAGGAGTATGGTTCACTCACATGGATATAACATTAACGATGTGCTTTCTTTCAAGTGCATTTCCGCTACGTGGTCTTCCATCCCTTCCTGGATGAGATTCTGGTTGGAGAGATTAAAAGCTGCAGTCAGGATGGCGTTCACGGTAAACTGCATCTCCTAACATTAGGGACGCAAGAGCTGCAGTGCACTTGGGGATACTGTGCTTTCAGGCACTGTCATGCTGTGCGTGAGCTGCTTGAAGGCTGGTACTGCCTCCAGCCCTGCTCCAGCCTGAGGCTGATCGGTAGCTTGAGCCTGGCAGCTTCCCCTGCACTCCATGGTTTTGTCTGCGCTCCCCTTTCCCTTTCTCACTCATGTGCATGCCCAAGAAGAATAGGCAAGCCCATCTGGAGCTAGATTGAATTTGTTTTCTCGCTTCAGTTGACAGAACTTTTGGTGGTTTTCTTTTAAGGTGGTACGATCAGATTCTGTTGGTCTGATATATATTGCTGTAGTTTCTTGAATATTTGCAATTAATTCCTGTGCCTGAAGACATGGCTGGGAAACATCTTTCGTAAGAAAGATGATCAGCCACATACGTCATGAAGTACATAGCTTATGGGTTGCCTTCTGTTATTGTAGGAGTGTTGGGCTACCATGTTAAATAAAAAGCAGCGTACAGTTAGGTCTGTGATTTCTAAGCTCTTTCCTGTCACAGACCTCTATAGCATCTGACTCATTTATTGGAACACCGACACTTCCAGTCCTGCTCCAGGCAGCCTTTTCCTTTCCCTGTGGACATGAAGAGTGTGCCCTCTGTTGCTGTACATACTTCAGCCGGGCGGTTGCTTCACTGCCAACTGAAACGGAGCATTGTGACTCAAAGAATAATTCCTGCATAATCTCAGACGTCCTTCCTGAAAGAGGAAGGAAAATGAATCTAGAATCGCACTTTAGGAATTGCTGTGGTACATCATTTGTGAGGAATGGTTTCAGTCTTAATCAAATTCTTTTCTCCGCAGTTTCTATTGGATTCTTTGATGATATTGTCATCCCACCAGAATCCCTGCAGCAGCCAGCAAAGTTGTATCCTTTGATCACCTTTGATAACTTTAGTACTTCATTTCAAAAGATTGTGCAGTGCTGGCCCAGCAGGCATTTACTGCTGCAACAATGAAGGTGCTCAGTGGCAGAAGCTAAGCTGTTGTGTCGGGCAAGTCCCACAGACTGTTATCACAGCTAGGCAGGCCTCACGCTTATTAGGTTTTGCAGGATCATTGTGCCAGCTGATGAAAATGAATAGCAGTGTCCCTCAAACAGCCGCACCATTAATCCCTGCCTCTGGACTTTGGTGCTGCTGGAGACAGAATGCAGGGTTTGCTACATGTGTAGATACACGGTGTCCAATGTCCTTACTTGTAGGAGCTTGAGGGGTTGCTTTGTTTTGGAGGTGGGGGCCGGGGGGGAGTAACAGCATACACCTGGAAGCAGGAAAATCAGAAACAAGGCCACGGTCCTGGAATGTGCAGACAGTGACGTAGGACAGCGTGTTGGAGTTTGAGAGATGATTGTGAAAAGGCTTTGAATCAAGGGGATTCTCAGAACTGGAAGAAAGTGATCTGCCCGGTGAAATGTCGTTTCCTTCCTTAGCCCTCGGCGTGGCCAGCGATGAAGCAGAGCAGGTGTGGGTATGGGAATATGAGACAGAAGAAGGGGCCCACGACCTCTACATGGACATCGGGGAGGAGATCCGCTTCCGAGTTGTGGACGAAACTTTTGTTGACACATCACCAACAGGTCCAAGCTCTGCAGAGGCCTCCACTTCAAATGCCACAGAAGAAGTCCAGAAGAAAGAAGCCCCCTACACTCTTGTGGTAACCATGTGCATAATTCCTATAGTCTCACAAAGCCAGTGGTTAATTTTATTCTTAAAATAGCATCCCTTTCCAAAGGAATTGGTTGCTTTAAGCTGACCTTGAAACAAAGACAGTCACAGAATCAAAGGAGAGTTAAAGGGGAAGAAAGAGAGTTCTTGTGGTTGCTCTGTGTTTGCTGTATTTTTGCTAGAACACATTGTGGCTGGTGGAGCTCCCGCCTGGCAGGCTGAATGAGAACAGACTGGAGATTGAAGGCCTGCAGATAGGAATGAGCATACAAGGAATACAGAGCTGGGAAAACCACACCAAGGTTTACGCAGCAGCACAGCGGTCTTTCCCATGCCGTATTTTGGCACAAGACCTCCCCGAGTACAATGCCATAGAAAGATGGATCCAAACCAAAACGAGCTGTTTTCTCACAGCAGGAGAAAGTTGGGGCTGTCGGCACGGTCAGGATGGTGTGGGCAACTGGCTGATTTTTTAAGCGTTGAGGGTTTGGTGTAGTGCTGACAAGATGTCAAGAAGTTTGGGCTAGGATCAGGTAGGAAAAAGAGGGAATGCCTTATCTGTAACACAAGGGGGAGAGATTTTATATATATATTTTTGCATTTACTCCTGCGTTCTCTATGCAGTTTACAATTGCACGCTCTCTTTTCTGTGTGAGCAGGGATCAATCAGTGAACCAGGCCTGGGACTCCTGTCATGGTGGACAAACAGCTAGCTGCAATCAGTGCCAGCTCCGCAGAAAGTCTTTCCAGTGGATGTTTGGGGGATTACGGGATCCTGCTGGTGCTCACTGCTCCTTTGAAGCTGAATGAGAAATTAGACCTGCCATTCTCTGTTTCCCCTTCAGCTTCCAACCTGCCAGATCAAGACAGTTGCTTTCAAGAAATGTCTTCACTGATCTGTAGAAGTGAATTTACAGGGACAAAAAGCCTTGAGCCCAGCAGCAACAAACCCAGCTGGAGCTTTTGTCTCCTGCCCTGGAGGGAAAACCGGGGAGGTCTTCACTCGCCTGAATTAAGAAGGGAGTTGACTTCAAGTGAGTGAAAGTGGGAGAGAATGCCTGTCTAGATGTATTGTTTCCTTGGCCTGACAGCTTGATTTTAGAGGGGCAGAAACCTGCAGTTCTGACGGGAACTGGAGAAGAAACAGCGAAAGACTGGAGCTGAGAGGTGTAGTACTGAGATCTGGAAAATCCTTCTGCTGGGAGGGCAAGGGAAGCAGTGGTAACGTTCTGCTGAGAACGGGAACTTAACGCGTGGATGAAAACAGCCAAAGAGAACTGGAACGAAAGTTGTTTACTCACAAGTAACGGGCTCTGTGAAGATGACGACCGTGGAAAAGGAAGGGCTGCTTACTGTGGTGAACAGAAATACTGCACTAGGTGGGCTGTACTGAGAATGAGCTAAACTTTGCTGGAGCTTGACTGAAAATACATAATTAAGAACTGAAATGGACCTGTGTTTGAGCAAGTTAATTATGTCTGTGGGAGCGTGTTAATACTAGAATTGGAATAAACACTAAAAGCCACACAGCCTGCCTTCCTGTACAGTTTCTAGAGAAACGATGAGCTTCCTGCCTCACAGGAAGAAAAAAACTGCCTCCTGCAGTCTAGCTACTTGTATTTCAAGGCAGACAGTGTTGAGTGTCGAGACTAATGCTTTGCTGTGCTTTAACAGCCAATAGCAAACAATTGCCATCACCCTCTCTGACAGCAATGAAAGGAAAGAGGGGAACAAAACAGCAAGTAAAATCTATGCAGGGCCCAATGCCAAGAGGGTGATGCTGTACATAATTACAAAGCCAGCCACGTTTGGCAGGAAGGGGCTGTAATTCCCTGGGATAGTGGAGCTGCTAACCTCCAACTGTGAAAACAAAGCCTGAGTCACCAGCACCCTCCCTGCGGTGTAGTTAGAGCCCCTTAATTCTGAACTGTTATTCCTGGTGCATTGCTCTAATTAAAAGGGAGCCTAGAATTGTGTAGGTTCACATAGTAACTGAGGTCCATCTGCTCAGTCAGTCAGCTTACTGAATGCTGGCTGAGCAGCAGCGGTGCTCGGACATGCAGTCTGCTAGACGTGAGGGAAAATCCCTGTCCATTTTAAGAGGTCAGAATTTGTGTGATGCAGGTTAGAACCTCAGCAGCCAAAGACACCTCCACACTGGTCGCTCCAGAGGAAGCGTCCCAGGTAGCTGTTGTGCTCAGCTCACGTTTCACCAGCTCAGAGCTCCCAGCAGTGCACCAAAGAGTAGCTTCATTGCTTCATAGAGCGTTCTCATGAAATCATCCTCAGCATCACTCTTGCTGCGGAGAGGGTGAGCTGTGTGAGAGGTGATTACTGCACGATGCCAGGAGAACGCATAAATGACTTAGTTCTTATAGGTTTGTTCTTACCATAGTGTAAAAACCAAACCAAAACATGGTCTTTGCATAGCAACACCAAGCAGGCAGGTAGCGTGTTTCTCCAAGTTCTTTCCCACCCTCCCAGAAACAGTGAGGGGAAAGGGGCTGCGGAGCAGGATTACGAATACAGTAACACGAGGCAGAAGAGATGGTCACAGTCTTTATTTCCACTTTAAGTCTTTAGCCATCAGTAAAGTGAATGGGCAAAAAAACAACCAACTGAGCAGGCAAACCCACTTTAGCTGGTTATTTCCAAATATAAATAACTGTGGGACAACTGAAATTGAGCCAAAATAGAAAAAGGGAGCTGGGGAATTTAAAAGACAAAAGTAAGCCTAGCTGCACTCCCTTTTCATAGTGTCAGTGAAGAGGAAGTGCCATAACAAAAAGGAAGCTATGGTTACATTTGATCAGATGTTTATTCCAACAGTAGGCATGGAATTGCACTTTCATGAAAATGCCAGAGCTGAATCGAGTCCAGTGCACCGGGGGCATTGTGCGCACTTAGCTTGATTTCTGCTGCAGCTCCTTCATTCTGTTCAGGGCACTGCCAGCCTGGAACCACTCGATCTGCGACTCGTTGAAGGTGTGGTTCAACATGATTGTTTCTTGGCTCCCGTTGGGATGCTTGATGATGCATTTCAGAGGCTAAAGGAAAAAGACGGTGGTTCTTATTTTCTCCCTTCTTTTTCAAAGGAACAAGTTAGCTCGAGCTTCTCACAGGAAAATCCCTGCATGATTCTAAGGAGCTGAAAACAGGGGTGGTCTTAACATAGAAGTGTGGCTGAAGTTCCTTCTAGGGACCACTCCTGCCTAAGGCACCAAGTCTGAACTGAAAATATCCTAGAGGGGTTTCTCCTAACAGGTCAGGGTAAGGTGATCTGATTCCCCCCAGCCCTCTAGCCCCCGCTGCTGGTGTTGCAGCATCCCCTCTGGCTGGAAGGCTGCAGGGCCACTGCTGCCTATGCTGTCTCAGGCCCTCGCACACAGCTCCACACTGTTCCCCACCAGTGGCTCATCCTTGAACCCGAGTGCAATGACAGGACAAGCAGGTACCTTTCCAGGAGCAAAGTCTGCCAGCCCCACAATGCTCAGCTTGTCCACAGGATGAATCTTGTTGTAGTCTGCTGGATCCGCAAAAGTAAGAGGCAGCAGACCTTGCTTCTTCAGGTTGGTTTCTGCAGAGAACAAACCACTGAATCAACTCACTGCAGGGGATCAGGATTACTTCGTGGCTGCTCAGTGCTTCTCCAAGTAGGAGTTCACCAGTAATTACGAATCCAGGAGCAAAATGAGTATATCCACTGTTCGTGCCATATCTAACTAGATACGTAACAGCATTCCTGACATGAGACCGTGCGATCTGTCAGCAGATAGAGTTCCTTTCCATAGGCATTGAGCCCTGAGGCAAGGTAAACATCTCTTCCACCCAAACCAAACATCCTGTTTATATACACTACAGGGGAAGTGCAGCTTACCGTGGATCCTGGCAAAGCTCTTGGTGATGATCACCCTGCCCCCTAAGTGACGTGGCTCCAAGGCTGCGTGCTCTCGGCTTGATCCCTCACCATAGTTTTCATCCCCAATAACTGCCCATTTGACACCCATTTTCTGTGATAAAAGAAGAAGATTTAGAATTCTGCAGCCACTCAAATGAGGAATTTACAGTAAGTACAACCCCAATCCATCTAATTTCAGTGCAACACCACTGACGTTGCTGTGCTATAATACGTCCTACCAGAAGGCTCCCTTTGGTTCTAAGGACAGAAAGAGAGGGACTAAGAACTTCAGAGGAGTTAGGCATTGCTGTTGTTGGCTAACAAGGACTGAAGACGATTGCTTTTGGGATCCAGAGCAAATCCTTGTCACCACGTTTCTTTACACAGTCTTGTGCTGAGGCAGAACTCACACTGGCTGTGATCCCTGCTCTACTTTTTGGAAGTCATACTTCCAGCTTGAACTTCAGTCTACCAGAGGATCCCACTTGAGATCACTGCCAAGCTGTCCAGAGAGTGAAAGGCCATTTCTTGAAGTTCTAACCCAAGTTTTAAAGAACGAAGAGGTCAAGATATTTATTTCATCGTTAGACTAGTCAGGGGTTAATTCTTTAGTTCACATAGTAACTGAGGTCCATCTGCTTAGATAAGAAGGTGGGATTTAGTCGCAGTCTGATGACACAAGTAAGTTGTGAGTGCCTAGAAGAGTTCTTCCCCTTTCATCTCCCCTTTAATCTAGGGTTTCTGGTCCCCTCTGGGTCACAAGATCATCCTCCCTCAGCCTCACAGCAGGCAGGGAAAGAATCTTCTACAAGAACTGTCACAATCAGACTAAGTCCCAAGAAAAATCCTGAACACTGAGTGAATTCATGACTGCTGTTACTTGAGCCATAGGGTAGGGTCCTCGGTCTTGGCACAGACCACACAGAGCACAAACATCCTCTTAAAACAGATGAATCAGGAGAAAATCCCACCTTATAGTAACGGGCTGTGTCTGGGACAGGCCCAAACTCCTGGGTTAGTGCATTCCTCACAGAGTTGGCTTTGCCATTTTCAATGTTGATAGCGCCAATGAGCAGGTTGTTGGAGATGTTGTCCAAATGGCCACGGAATTTGAGCCATGGTCCAGCAGCAGAAATATGATCAGTGGTGCATTTCCCTTTTACCTACGGGGTAGTAGAAGAGATGAGTATATTAGGATGGATCAGGACTTGATGCTTCCTCACGCTTTTTATTCTGAAGAATCTTCACATCTCTTTTTAAAAGCACAAACCCAAGACAACTGCATCTGTTACACAATCAAGGCGCACCAAGGCAGAACGCAGTGGTCATTCTGCATGCTTGGATTAGAAACAAGATCCCCATTCCAAAGGGCAGAAGTACAAAAATGAGGTTCACCATGACATCTTGTGCCATGTCCTCACTTCCCTCAGCAGCATGTTCAAATAGCAAAAACAATTGTTCTTCCTGTTACAGCTCAGCCTCTCTGCTGGAAAAGCTCAGCGAGATGCTAAGTGTTCCCTCTGAGTTTCCAGTCTGTACGCAGGCCTTCTCAGCGTGTTGGAGCAGAATTCCCAACAGAGAGAACAGCTTTCCTACTGGCAGTCTCACAATGTTTCCAAAGGAATTGTGTGCGTCAAACAAGAACAGCTCAGCATGGAAGCATGGCTCTTGGGAATACCTGAGGCTCTGCCACTGAGAACCAACAGTGCTTCTGAAGGACAATTCCTAAGGGACTGTATTTCTGCACCTATCACTGTGTTAACTGAAACTTCCACTTTGTGAACTCACCACAGAGGAAGAGAAACTCATGTCTTCCTTAAGAGACTGAAATGTAATGTTTAATTATTATGAAATAAGAGTTTCTCTTCCTGTAAGACAACACAACTACTGATGGATGAGAAGATTCTAACAACCTAATTTCAGACAAAATACCTCTTAGAACTGTCAGGTATTAGAGATGCTGATGAATGGTTATAACTGGGAAAGATTCTCCAGACTGCAAAGCATGGGTGGGATCACATTCCACAGCGTAACAAACTTTGTTTTTCATGATATTAGCTAACAACTAGCCCCACACAGAGAAGTCTCTTAGTTACATTAAGTGTAGTATTGGAAGGAAACATCAGCACAAGAGAAGGAAGACCCTTGTTTCACTTCCCATAATAATGCAGCTCTAGGGGAAGAATCTCAGACAGCTCAAGGCACACCAAAAGCCTCTAGTAACTGATGTGAAAATCCCTGTTCAGCAGCCCTGCCACAGCTGGTGTTCCCCTCTTTGCTCCTGACCTTGATGAGGATCAGCATGTCTTCTAGATCCTTGCCATCCCACTTATCAAAGGGCTCAAGAAGCTGGAGGCGCTGGCTGGTGGGGCTCACATCCACATGCTGCCCACTGCCATCCTTGGGAGGGTACTGATACGTGTCCTGGCCTGGGTCAAAATCCTTCCAAAAACAAAAGGAAAAACATCAGTCTCAGCCAACACTAACATCACTTGAGGAGAACATGAAAATAATGGCAACTGCACCAATTACAGCCTTAACATTAAGGAAGAGGTCAGTGCATGGAAGCTCCCCTACTACACATAAAGAACAGTGACAGGCCTTCCCTCCCCAGACCAAGCAGTTACCAGCCTAGGCAGCTCATCTGCATCAGGTGCTTCTAGTTTAAACTTCTTCCCATCTGCTCCTGTCAGGAAATCTGTCTCAGGGTTAAATTTTAGAGTACCAGCAATGGACAGGGCTGTGACAATCTGAAAGAAAAACGACAATTAAAAGGCACAGTTTTCCTCTCATCTCTTCACTTGAAAATCCTATGCCTAAAAAAGATAGCAGTCAGAAAGCTCTCATAACTACACACCAAACTACACTGTGTCTCCTTCTTAAGAGAGCAGAATGAGCTCCCAAGACACTGAACTACCCCACGGGCTCCCTGTGGCTGTCTCTTACCTCTGGGGAGGTCACAAACGCGTGAGTCTCTGGGTTGGCATCATTGCGACCTGTGAAATTCCGGTTGTAAGACGTAACTATTGTGTTTTTCTCTCCTTTCTTTATGTCCTTCCTGTAAAAGAAGGAAACACACTTCTCAGATCCAAAGGGAATATTGCTTCTAGATGTCTTGCTGTTAAAATCCCCAGTCCTAACTTTGGTATCAGTCTCTGTCTTTGAGAAATGTTAATTAGTGCCCAGACATGTTCTCCTCCCGTAATACAGACTCAAAACCAAGGACAGTGAAAAGCCAAGTCAGACACTGATTCCCAGAGTAGTTTTCATAGACCATGTTGTGCACTGTTGAACTGTCTGAACAATTATCTACTAGAGT
This sequence comes from Gallus gallus, assembly GCF_016699485.2. Lineage (NCBI taxonomy): Eukaryota > Metazoa > Chordata > Aves > Galliformes > Phasianidae > Gallus > Gallus gallus. Next base: position 49,651,743 of record NC_052532.1, read on the forward strand.
ATGTACCTTTGGACACCTCACCATTAGCAAGGACAAAGCGTGTGTCTCCCACCTCTCTTACCAGGAATTTTCCTCCCTGCCACTCCAATGATTGAAGCCAGACCAATAACTTATCCTATTTTAAAAGAACCAAGCAAACTGCAGCCCATCTTGTCGAAGATGACTAATCTCTCTCTCCATTTTTCCTGCTATCAAAAACCTACAGATGTGGCCACGTGTGGTCTTTTTGCAGCTTCATTTGTCTAAAGGCTCAGCTTAAATCCGCAGTCTTTCATTTCTCCTCCTCCAGTGCACATCACGCAGCTGTGTCCAATGGCTAGGGTGTGTTTAATTCCTAGTGTGTGGAATTTATAATTAAATTTGGCTTCACGGAGCGCTTTAGGAGCTAAAAGATACAAAGCTAGAGAGAGGTCCATCTTTCCCTTTACCTGTCCCACTGGCCAATGCATGGCCCACAAGCATTGGCAAGAATCAGCCCTCCAACGTCTCGCAGGATTTGCGCCTGGGGACAGACAATAATTTCATTACCAGGAAGAAATCTGGAATACATTTCTGGTGTTGCTCTTTCAGAGAAAGAGGACACTCACAAAGCACCAACCCACAAGCATTCCTCTCCTTGTTTCACTCCCAAGTTTTGAGTCTCTTTTATGAATACATGGAGTTTGATCCCAGTAAACTCTAAGTTAACGCTCAGAAAGGCACAGGAAGGCTTTACCATCAAGTTTCCAATCTCTACCTATTTTAAGTGGAACAATCCAGCTACTCAGATATTTCACTGAGAGCAGCAGCTGGTCTGATTAATTTTCTGCATAATTCCTGTCAGCGTAAGGATTGATTTGGTAGAAGTGCAGGCAAGAATGTGCCTACTCAGTGCATTCAGAACAGGATTCAATCAAGAGGGCAGCTTTTGAAGAAGTCCATGTAAGGACTCATGTAGTTGGTCCCCAGGCTGTGACAGCATCCAACATTTAATATAAGAACCTATTAACAAATTGTTATATTTTTCTTCCCATGCCAAACTGTTCTTAAATGAGAAAATAGATCAACATATCCAGTCAAAACACTGTCTAGGTAATGTCAGGACCTGGGGGCATAGCAGCACAGGGCTGGCTACTAGATTAGTAATTGTACCTCTAGTGACAGCCACTCCAGACTCCTGAGTATTGCCTGGAAAAGTTGAACATGTATTGCTTGGAAGTGTAAAGGGTGGTCATACTCACGTAACCGTCCCTTTCAATGGTGGCACGGATTTGCTCTGAGCCTGGTGTGATTGTGAACTTTGATTTGCACTTCAACCCATGCGCCAGTGCCTGCTTTGCCACTGCTGCAGAGCGTCCCATGTCCTCATAGCTGGAGTTGGTGCAGCTGCCAATCAGGCCTATGGGGTTTGACAGACAGAGACAGGAAGGTGGTTACTGCAGCCATGGTTCCAAGATGCTCCTCCCTGACCACCTCTCAGCAGAAAACACAAGGGACAACCTATTCCACCAGCAAGGAATCTAACACAGTTTCAGGTGCTAACACTGCCAAACCTCCCAGCAAGATCCTGTGGTCACAAGCAATCCTTTGTCAGGTTGTGGAGCTGCTAAGTCAGAACATGCTATCTGGCTACTAGTCTAGTTATTGTTTTACAAGGTCAGAGTGGCACCTACTTGCACTTTGGTTAGACAGATTACTACACAGAGGTATTCATCCAGAGATACAGAAAGGGCTTCAAATCAAGATGAAAAGAAACTGAAGAAATGACAAAAAGAGGTAGGTGCCTCACCATTCAAATTGAATGTTTTCCAGCCCTCAAGCATACACTTTTTTTTTTTGCTAGCCAAAGAACCCACTGACATTTTTTTTCCTTCTGAGAAATTTACACACCCAAGTAGCTCACCTCAGTTTTCTTGGCTAGACCCCAAGGTACCATTCAGTTTTGGTACACACATCCTGTAGTCCTTGGATAAAGCATGCTTTGTTATGGTACAAACACCACATAAGGACACACTGTGCTGCACTGACAGTACTCTAGTGCTAACCAGTAGAGTAACTCTTCACTTCAAGTTACTTCAAGTTATTTGTAACAACAGTGAATAACAAGTCTCCCACCTGCAGTGTGGCCTTTACAATGTATTTGCATTCTTTTCATTCCCACCTGGAACATCCCAAGAGAAGCCAGCCATCGGGCTACCATCCTACAAACGTGCAGGTATCCAAGCCTGCTCTTTAGGACAAGAATTAACTTTCCTAGGTCCTGAGAGCTCAACAGCCAATTGCAGGGAGAACTCACAATCCTGTTCCTGACAGATCTTTGTTCAAAGCCTGTTGCATGGATTTGACCAAAAGTATTATTCAACAAGTAACAGTACTGTCTACCCAAGTGTTTCAAAGTTCCCAACAAGGGGAAAAACTTGCCTGCTTCTTGAGATTAAAATCTCTCCAGCCATCCCAGATCTAGGCCACATGTATAGGATGAGAAGAGACTACACTTCCCAGAAAGTTCACATACCTACGAAGATGTGACACTAACCCAAAACCAAAGGAGCAGTAATTACTGAGCAGTAATTAAGGGACTGGATCGCAAGCTACACGACCAACCACTTCTGCCAAAACAGCAACATTCATGCCACAAAGATGTAGACAAAAGAATGAATGCTACCCACCAACTCTGATATCAACAGGCCAGCCCTCCTTTTCTGCCACAGCACCAACATCTGACACAGGGTGCGCCAGGTCTGGTGTGAAAGGTCCATTGATATGTGGCTTCAGCTTTAAGAAACAGCGACAAAGTCAGAAATTACAGTAGCCAAGAGAAAACCTCAGGCAGCAGCAAATAAATTCCTTTCATAGCTCTATATAGAAGCTGTTTAGGATTCACCTACACAAACACCTGAGCAGAAGCTGTCAGTGGAGCAGATCTGAGTGTTGTTCTAGGATAGCCAGGGGTGTTGCATCCAACTCCCAGTACAGTCCTCATTCACACAAATAGTCACATCACAACATCCACGATGGCAAGCAGGAAGAAAGCCTTACCTCACTGAGGTTGATTTCTATCACCTGGTCGTACTGACAACCAGCATCTGGCACCAAGTATTGCTGGAACTCATCTGCCAGTGCAGCTATGTCTGGAATGAGAAAGAAGGGAGATCTGAAAAACTGCAGCAAATACAAGGGAAAAGAAGACTGGAACAATTGAACACAGGGTCTGCAAAATATCTCCCCAGGCACTTAATCTACAGACCCCATTCCTGTACATGCCAGGTCAGAAGTAACAGCAGACAAAACTGTAGGAAGGTGCTGCTCCCAGAATACACCTTCACTCAAATCCATGCTTCTACCCACTTCAACTTTCAAGCTCTCTTACCAGCTCGCCCAGTCTTGCCCAGGTATTTCTTCATCCGGGTGTTGTAAGGGAAGACTGAGGTGGTAGCTCCAATTTCAGCTCCCATGTTACAGATTGTTGCCATTCCTAGAAAAAGAATGGGAGAAAAGATCATGAGGTCAATGATCCAAGTCCAAGACCATCCAATTCTTCAAAGGTCAAACCACAGAAAAGGCAGTAAAGCCAAGAGAGATAAGGTTCATTAGGCATAAAAACCTAACTCTACCACAGACAGGATGCACTGACTACATAATGGCTGGTTCAGTCCCTAATGTTTCTGATCAATACTATGTCTGCAACCAGACTTTGGTACAAAGAAGAAGTTGAAAGCCACAGTGATTCTTGATCCTGGAAGGTCTAATAGGGACTCCTTCCCATATGCACTGAGCACCAAATATACTTACAGCAGTGAGCAGTGTCTCTGCTACCCACAATGAGCGTCCGGTCTCTCCCTTGCAACTTATTTATCTTTACTGGAAGAGCCAGAATGCACTTAACTATATGAGAAATCTGATGAGTTGAGTAAAAGCTTCTGGTGATTGAGTACACTAAAAAACCATTTACTCGTGGCAAGGGACCACCCGGTGCTTTTCAAGGACACAGCAATGAAGCAGTAGGAGATGCTGTTTTATGTTCAGCTCCCCCTGATTCAAGAGAAGAAAAATCTAAAATTGCTCTCAGTTTGTAAAAACCAAACTATCCAAATTGTAGCCAAGCCATATGAACAGCAAGGAGAAGTCCAGCTTGAAGGCGGCATTTCAAGCCAAAGGAAGTGACACGTCCCATACTTTTGTCCTGACAAGTATCACAGCAGACAAGTGTAATATCTGCTCGTCTCAATTCAGCACCTGAGACCCACAGTCGACTAGTGCAAGACTCCAAGTTAAACCACTGCTTTCTGGTCTTCCCTTTGCTCTGCTTTTTGGAGAAGTTTTTCTTTAGCAGATGTCACAAACGTTGCCTCTCTGTCCACAGCTTATTTTAGGCTGAGCTGAAGATGTCATCCTTACCAGCCCGGACATCTTTATCCTCCAAGCATACAGCAGAATACCTCCATCCTTACTTGCATCCTGACAACACCATCCAACAGGATTCTTCATAATTAAGTGTTCAGTGTTTCACAAAGGTTCAATGGAGAGAGGCCTTTTTTTCCACAGAATGCTACCTCATTACACCACCCACACCCCTGCCAGCTTGCAGAGAACCAGACTGATAGTTTGCAGTGCATTAATCACTCAGCCTGGCTAAGAGGGAGTATATAACACTTTCTGTATGATTCCCTTCCCAACTTCTGCAGACAATAACACCCACCTCCAACAACACTCAGCTCCAGATAAGAGATTCCTGCTGTCTTACCAGTGCAAGAGATCGAATCCACACCAGGCCCGTGGTATTCGATGATGGCACCTGTTCCACCCTTAACAGTGAGGATGCCAGCCACTTTCAGGATCACATCTTTAGGAGAACTCCAGCCAGAAAGCTTCCCAGTTAGTTTTACACCAATAACCTGAGTAACATTAAAGATATATTAGATTAAATATATATTATACTGTAGATTAAACATATATATATGTTATATATAAATATATATATATATGTAGATTAAATATATATTATACTGTCATCGTTTCCCTTCAGCAGCCAAAATAATTCCTCATACTTCACAGAATGTGGGTAGTCACAACACCACAAGGGGGAAAAATCCTGAAATACCACAGCACGTGCACAAGGGCTGAACCCAGTGACAGGGCCAACTGAAGGGAGACCACTACTTGCCTACTTCTCTCAATCTCTGAATAAAAAGGCTGGAAATGGAAACTCAGAGCTGCCAATGAATCACAGACCAGCTGTTTGAACCAATGTGTGATTACAAATAAAACTGTTAATTGTACATAGTGCCTAACATAGGTTTCTTATGTATCTTAAATCTCACCTGCCACAGAGAGGATTAGTATTGCTTTTGCTCCTACCTTTGGGCATTTGAGCTCCCAAGGGATTCCTGCCATGACATCTACAGCATCAGCTCCACCCACTCCAATACAGATTCCTCCCAAGCCACCTCCGTTGGGGGTGTGTGAGTCTGTGCCAATCAACATAACCCCAGGGTAGGAGTAGTTCTCCAGAATGATCTGAAAATAAAAATGGATCGTTTGCTTGCTTGTTTGTTGGGAAAGAAGGGGGGAGACAGCAAGGAAAACAACAAGAACAAGAATCTAGATTAGTTTTTATTTGCAGATTTCAGTAGCAAGAAAGTAATTTAATTTGCTTTGGATTGTAAGTTCAGCTGTATTTCAAATTCCTATCAAAGGAATGACAGAACAAGGTACCAAGTCTTGGCCCAAGTGTCCTTGCTCATCCCAAGACAATACAAAAACTTAAACTGTGATTTTCCATTTTCCACTGGAAGATGACTTCTTTCCAGTAACCTCAGTTGGAGGCTCAGGGATCTGTTTCTCAGTCTCCAACCCTTTGACTCAACTGCTGAATGAGCCAATTCACCCGTCCAGTGCTAATGAGATCTTTTGCAGACCTTATGGTCCCACAGCAGCAGAATATCAACAGGTCCCTCCAATCCATGCTGCAGGCAAAAGCCTCATCACATGGAGGAATAACTCACAAATACACCAGGAGGCTGCCTTTCCCTCACTGCTGATCCCAGAACAGCCTCAGCAGAACTCAATTAGCCCTGTATTGTGAAAGCTAAAATTTTGCCGCTAATACTTCTAGATTTACATACATGTACAAGAAAGGTCGCTTCCAAGGCCTCACTTTGCCAGAGCTGGATTCTGAAGCTATAAAGCATGTCCAGTTTTCTCCAACCAGAGAAAGTAAATCATAAGAAGGCTGGCAACAACTGTAGGTAGCTATGTTACCACACGACAAACATTATGAGTGGTTTCAGAGCAGAAGTGATCTGAAGTGTTCCCCTGAGTTTTTGGAGAGTTCACCTGTTCTATTTCATTTCCCCGCTGCATCACGCTAAGTAAGTCATTCCATAGCTAAGAAAAGAGAGCAGAGAGCTCTTAACTGCACCTGGTCACAAGCTCCGGGCTGAGAGGATGTAACAGTAGTCATCCGTACCCCTCTCCATTCCTTTTGCTTCTTCAATTTGCACTTCAATTTTTCCTACCTGCATCTCAGGAATAATGTAAAACGTCTAGTAGACATACACAGAAAATCAACCAAGATCAAGTCAGGGAAATCTGGCTAGAGGTATTGATTTTAAAAATCAAAAAGCCTCATTAAGTGATAAGTTATCTTGGGATGGTCATCTTTTGAGATGCAAGTGCTGCAACAAGATAATCTCAGACATGAAAACTACTGAAAACTGTTCTGTATTTTATCCAGTTGAGATAGCAATTAGTTATGTGGTGGTGTTGAGTACTTAAAAGTCAGCTGCTCTAGTTGGTGTCCTCATACACTTTCTTGGTTTACTATGGAACAAAATGGAACAAAAATGTATATAAAATAGTCCCCAAAAGGTGAGTTCCTAAAGCCTCTTTTCTTAACACTAAAAGGAATGCATATTAGCCGTATGTAGCCACTTCATGGCACCACTTTACTGTTCAACCATATCAAAATGAGCCAGTATCAAAACAGTAAAGGTTCTCTGATTCACGTGGCCTGCTGCTGGCACTCACCAATCATGCATCAGGTTACAGTTTGACAAAAATAACCTCTAAGTAAAAACACTGTCATCAAGACAACTGAAAGAGAGAAAGCAAGAAAGCTCTCTTGCCTCAAAGAGAGTTGCTCCTCTGAACTGGTGAAATTTCTAAGCGTTTGTGCTATGAGGTAATGAGGTATGAGGTAAAAGAGCCACTGAGTGTTCAAAGACTGCAAATACATACGTTACCTGGTGAATGATTCCTGATCCAGGTTTCCAGAATCCCACTCCATACTTGGCACCAGCCGTGGATAGAAAGTTGTACACCTCCTGGTTTATGTCCTAGTCACAGAGGAGAACACACAATATTAATAATGCATGTTCTTCCTTAGACCATGAGCTTGAACACATTCCTTCCTACTCAAGCCTGTCCATAGATTGTTCCATGGTTTTGGAACAGCTAGGTGGTGCACATCACTCCCAAAACCTAAAGAGATGAGTGCCAGTCTGTCAGCACAGGCCACTTAATTTCACTCAATTTCGTCCCACTTGCAGCTCTACTAATGCATCTTTTTGAGTTTCAATTCCAAATAGCACAATTAAAGGAAAACCCTGACAATAAGGTAGTTGAGAATGCTCTGGTTATTTCTTGTATTCTCACAGGGTACTTGAACCTGTTTTTCACTTCTTCTGACCCCCTCCTTCCTTCTCTGCCAGCTGTCTCCTTTGTTTTACACATGCTTTGCAGACATTTCTAATCTCTCGGATTAGCATTTTGGCTTTACTTTTATGGATGAAGAAGTAGAATTGGAAGTTGCTCACTGCCAGGGGAGTTGGTGGGTGTCATTTCTCATTCTGTTGAGCCTCCTGCTAAAGCCTCACACAATGCTGCCTTTCTTGCTGCACTACCACCATTACTTGCAGAGGTCACACCGTGAAAATTGCTTGTGAGAATAACCGCGGTTGCCAAGGAAGTACAACAGTACGTATGTTCTGATAACTCTTGGCAGAAGAGTGGCAGAGTAGATAAGATAAGGGCTAGCAGAAGAGAGCTTCTTAAAGACTGTTTTCAGGCAGCTATGTTTCAGAATAAAGAGGAAACTAGGATAATGGAAGAACTGCCTCAGCACACACTTGCTGAAGTTTCCCATGAGGCAGCAACAGTTCTTTAAGCCCTGTTTTCCACAGGGAGTCAGGTCACTTTACTCTGTTTGTTCATCTCTCCCCCAGTAAAGTATGACGATGAGCCAGCCAGGAGCAGATTCAAACTACCCTCTGGTCTGCCAGCATTCACTGTGTGCCAACTGGCAGCTTCAGAAGAAGGCAAGACCTTTACTTGGTCTGCTCAGAGCAGCTGGCAGAGGAGGACTCTACTCAGCTTAGCAGCAGAATACCATGGGCACTACAAGGAACAAATAAAGGAATAAGGGAGAGAGGAAGACAGCTTCTTTTCTTCTCTTCACCTGCTGTCTTATTTAGTAAGGTCCCAAATTCTTAACCTCACAACTTCAGCCTAAGGCAAACTGTGGAGCAAGAACTCCCCAAATTCACTCCCAGGCAGCATAAGTTGCTTTACTCTAGACTGAAGGAAAAGAAAAAAAGAAAAAAGAAAGAAAAGCAGCAGTTACTTCAACATCAGGAGTTTCTGAGAACAGATACGGACTACAATCTTAAAATCCATCTGAACACCCATAAAGGGCTAGACAGATTCTTCTGTTTTGGTACCAGGATCCAAGTCACAGATCCTTCTGGCTATGACAATGGACTCACACTATGCCCACTTGGGGGCTTCCTCCATCTCCCTGCTATACTAACAGGATGTCCTTCCATGGCAGACTTGCTGTGGTATGTGGAGCAGAGGTGCATGCATCTATATTTGACAGAAATCTCTAAGGACGAATAAGCAGTAAAAAGGCAAAGGGGAAAGTTAAAGAAAACAAACACCTCAGTGAACAAGAAGTTGGACAAACAACACTGGAATTCTCAAATAAAGTACAGTATCCTTCATGCCCGCTTATACATTTACACCTGTCCTCACTGGCCCTGAATGCTGCACATGCTTCAGTAAGCATTCAGCTAATCACATGCAAGACATCTGGGAAACAGAAGTAGTTATCTGCTCCCTGTTCACAGTGTAAATCAGTGTGATACAGACATGTTCAGGATATTCTCTGTACAGTACATGTATGATTCGTTTTTTACTGTTAGCAGATTAAGTCTAACTCTTCCCATTCTCAGGGTTAAACCATATAATGGAAGAACGTGGCTGAAAAACTCCCAAAGTCCTGCTTGCTCAGTTTCTTCACTGCATCTGACATACCTACAGAGCTGACCACCACAGGTAACCTGGTATCATGTCTGATTTCATAGCTGTTCTGCAAAAAAAATGAATCTCTTCCCAGAGCGGAAAGAGGCCTTCAAACAGTCTGAATTTAAGTCTCTGCATTATTCACCTTGGCTCTTCGAAGATCCTTTTCACCACCTGACTGAGCTTCTATGAGGTGATCACAGTGGATGGTGGAAGGCACGGCCACTTTCGGCAGCCCGCTGCTGATGAACTGTAGCATTGCCATCTGAGCAGTGGCATCCTGCATGGCCACACGGTCAGGCCGCAGGCGCAAATAGGTCTTGCCTCTCTCAATCTCCTGTTTTGCTGGATCATCCAGGTGTCCATATACAATCTTCTCAGATAAGGTCAGGGGACGGTCAAGCCTGGGGAGACAAAGGAATTTTGCATCTGCATGTTGTCTACTTTGACATTTGCCCTTTTAAGGACGTAACTGAATAAAGATACTCTTTGCTTCCTTTTACCACTCAGGCTACTAAGACATGAATACAGACACGTGCATGCTGGTCTTACAGAACTAAAATATCAACTGGTAGCTCACTGAAACAGATGGTTGGCCCAGAAAGTTCAAAAGGATACAGACTGGTGTCACTTTTGCTTTCTCATGTAATCTCTCTATACAGTAAAGCAATGACTGTTCATTTCTCAAGGTCAGACTTCAGGCCAGAGAATGAGGAAGCAAGACAGAGGTCAGACCCAATTCACAAGTACGAGAGATCAAGGACAAGTAAGGAGAGTTTTGCGACCACAGATCTTTAGGTGCTGTAGAGTTCTACTGGCTGTTTCAGTTGAGGAGCCTATTTATGTCAGTGGTGAGATCTCGTGAGAAGGAACCAAGCAGATGCTATGACTTGAAATGAGAGTTACCACATCTAACAAAGGATGCAAAGACCAAAGGACACATCTTACAAACCACTGACAAGGTAAGTGGAGCAGGAATGACAACTCAGCAGGCACACAAGCCTCTATCAGCAGATTAAGGTCACCATGTTTACATACATTACAAATTCCTAGCCCTTCTTTTTGTGCCTCACGCCTACAGTGGAATACAGGAGAACATTCACTGTCAAAACAAAGTGCAAAGGAGCATTAACCTACAATGACCACTACCCACGCATTGCTTCCCCAGAAAGGTGTGAGGGCCAATACAAATGCTCCAGAAGGAAGGCGTTAATAAAAGAGGACAGAGCCCTTTCTAGCACCTCCTCTGCACTGACCTGGTTCTCTACATGTCAGTGCTTCATCGTAACCTTCAACCCTTCCACAGTGCCCCACTGCCACTTGGAGACATTACAACCCATATTTCACTATATTTGCAACTGTCACGGCTCAGAGCTGCTCCACCTAATAAACACACCCTTTGCTAGAGCCCTGGGATGGTCTTCCCTCCCTTCCCATCACTGCAGAGCTAAATTCTGAGCATTGAGCTGACCTTTTCCCTCTTCACTCCTCCATTCTTACCTCTTACGGACGATGTTGATGTTCTTCTCCAACTTTTCATAGTTTATGTATTCATTAGGCTCAAAGTGGCTCATGGCCACCTTGGCCCTCTGGCATAGAACAGATGCAACATGGTAGCGCCGTATCCCACCATTCAGGGCATGCTGGAAAAAGGAGAGTGTTAGTGTTGGAACCCAGAACTGGTATCACTTGGAATCACTCATTGGTATTGAGTTTACACTGTTGGACTAGCAAACAACACTGAATGGGAATAAGCAGACACCTTTCTGCTCCACCATCACATACCAAGACCTCAGTGCAAGGTCCCTACGCAAAAGTCCCGTAGAACATGGGAGAAGAGCAGACCGTGGCAAGGCACCATTTACAGCAGCTGACCTCAAAGAGACAGGTCAGTGCCAGGGTTAAAAGGCTCTCACACAGCTTCGAAAGCTGAGTCAGAGGGCAGCCTTCATAAAAACCTCCAAGGATTTGCCATGTACATTTCTTAACATCCTTTGAAAGTCTCCGTTGTCATTGCTGGAAGTCTGGAGCCAGACACAATACGAGTGCGGAGTTCTCTCTCCTCTGGTATTACAATTTAATCTGAATCCTGTTTTTTCTATTCATCCTCCAGTTTACAATGACAATATTTCAGTTAGTACAGGTTAGTAAATATACCAGTGTCACACCTGGTGTCCCTCGTGTACGTATGATCGTATGTATGACTGTAAATGAGCAAAGGTCCTCTGTGCACCACAGAATCACAGCACCAACCACTCGTTTTGCACAACCAAAAATGCCAATCAAACCTTTAGGTCACATCTTTTTCATTTCTCCCTATAAATATTTTTCCCATGGTTTTCTTGATAACAGTATTCAAAACATTGCTTAAAAATATCAAGACCAAGAGACAATGTCAGCAATTTTTATCCAAATCTCTTGTTTTATTGTCTTTTTTATAACGTTTGTTAATATTTTCCATAATAAAAAGTCCAGGAAATCCAGGAGAGAGCACAGCAGCCAGCACACTAGCAATAAGGGTGTTGGTTGTTTTCTTACCAAACAATCCTAAGATATTAGATACACATCTCTCAGTAGGAGCAATGCACATCTGCAGCATTTTAGCAGCCATGCACCCTTTTGGTCCAAGTAAATCTGAAATAAACGTGGTGGCACAGGGGAGAGCATTGCTGGAACACAAGGGCAAATGAAAGGCAGTCATCAGATTTCAGCCTGCCGCACTTTTAAGCTCACAACTTCCAGAATATATCACAGATGTCAATGGTGAGATGACGACTTCTCCTACTGGAGAACCAACCACCACTTCAAAATCTGAAGCAGGGCTCTCCAAAGATCTGAAGAGAGATGTAAGGACTTCCTATCAGATAAAAGTCAGATAGTATCTTCTCAGCTCCTGCATACATACCTATGTACCTTTTTTACTTCATGAAATGGCTCATTGACATGCAGTATTCATTAGAATACCACGTAAGCATTCAAATGGTAATCACAGTAATAGCAATACAAAGCAGTTGACTTCTGTTTGATCCCCACTAAAGCTCCAGATGCCAGATACGGAAGAGAAATGAGCCTGCCTGAGAAGGATCGCACCTGGAGCTTCAGAAATAGGGGCACACGAGGACTGCTCTGAAAGCAGTGCCTCCCATTTTATTACATTGGTTTGTGATGTCAGAGGCAGATGGTGGTGGTATGGTCGTGGTATGGTAGTAGTGGTAGAACCTTCCCACCAACATTCTGTTACATTCTGTTGCCACGTGACAGAGGGCAGTAGAGGGGCAGTTTGACAGAATGGTGTCTGCCACAGAAGTGTGTGAACCAGAGGTGTATCACTGAATTCCTCCATGTGAAAAAAATGATACCCACTGACATTCATCAACGCTTGCTGAACACTGACAGAGACCAAACAGTGTCTATGTGAGCACAGCGAGGTGGTAGTGGGTGGTGCATTTCAGCAGTGGTGACAGTGACATGAAAGACAGGCCATGTTCTGATCAGCCATGTCGATTTCTACAGGAGCGGCACACAGGTTCTTCTTCATCACTGGCGAAAACACATCGCTAATGGTGGTGCCTATGCTGAAAAACTGCTTTGTAGCTGAGAATTTGCTCCTTCAGACAGTGCTACTGTGCTCTTTATATCTGCTGGCGTTTCCATGGAGGCATTAGTTTTGGAGCAACCTCCATAAAACTACAAGATTAAGTCACAAGACTGAGTTTCCAGTTTCATTTTCTCCCACTTTTCTCTGAAACAAGAAGTGCTCCACGGGGTTTCTTTGGTATTTTTGGTTTGTTTTTGGTGAGTAGTGACAACAGCCATAGGAAGTACGTAGTCAGCATCACTAGGTTGCACCCAGCAAACAGCTGCCCAGCGGGCTCTTCTCATCTGGCATTGAATTTGTTTTCCCTGTACCTGAGTGTCCTTTACTCAGAAAGAAAAAGAAAAGAAACCTCTGCAGGGCTCCTGAGTCTATCAGTATTTTGGTAGGTGAAAAGCTTCCCCTCAGAATTGGTGAAGACAGCTTACTAAGTGTGTCATTGTGTTTGAATCCTTCTTAAGGAAGCCTACTCTTATCTATGTGGACTTTGAAAGCTCATCTGAAAAAGCCAGCTGTCTTGTAGTTAGCTCACAGCAGTAAATGGCCAGATCTAAGTTTGAATTCTTGAAACTCACATTTTGGCATCAGATATGGTAGATACATCCAGTAAGCATAAAGCCTGTAGTCAAAAGACTAGAAACTTTGCCACATGCTCTCCTATCCCAGAAAGCACTCCTAGAAATTCTAACTGAAACCCAAAATATCATTTTTCCTCCTCCTCCCTGATCTAAGAACACTAGCCAAGTTTCCAACGTTGACCACGATTCAGCCTAAAAAAAGCAATAAGGTATAATCAACATGTAAATGCAAGCTGTTTTCCCAGACCCATTTCCAAGGAGCAGCCAAAATTAGTGTTCAGAAGATGGGTTTAACTCTAGCCAACACAGTTTTCTTGCCAACATACACAAAGCTCACAAAATGCAATTGCTTTGTATGTACCTACAAGACCTTCAGCAAACCCCTGACACTTCAGTCAGTTTCACAGTGCTGTTCTTTCGGTCGTTCCTTAGCCAACGTGGCTTCAGAAACAAGATGGCTCCCAAAAGCATCTTTTAGAACAGCATGAAAAAGACCTCTGTCCTCCGAGTTAAGGAATCATACTATAAATAGGACTGTCAGCCTGAACTGGGCTAATTCCAGTTCATTTCTCTCTAAGATAAGCTTCCTACCTGGTTCCAACTCCAAAAACCTATTCTAGGAGGGGAGATGTGCAGAACCAGCGTTAATAGCACGTGCCATGCTCAGTGCTGGCACTACCACAGCAACTGGCAAGAGGAGCCATGTTATCATTCCATCTCTAGTCTGCTATACAAGAGTAAAACTATTATTTGCTTCCTACAGTGACCAGCCAGAATGATTGATAACAGTCCCTTAAACGGGGAAAAAAGCCTATTTTGAGTCTGATAACATAATACTCCCAGAATACTAAAGTTCATGCATTTGCTGTGCTGACACACATTCACTTTAGTACACATCCAATTGATGTGATGTGACTGCACACACCATAAAAGGAGAACCAACCCATTATTCTAATAAAAGATTTGCCTATGTTTTATCAGCAGTTGTTTCTGTTCAAAGTGCAAAGTAGCAATTATTGAACAGTCAATGATGAATACACTGAGATAATTGCAATGATGCCATGCTGTAACATTTACTTTAAAAAAGCAATGCTTTTCTAAGACATCCGCACTGAGAGCAACAAAGTAATATAAAATGTGAGTTAGAACCACAGAATCACCGAATATCTTGAGTGGGAAGGGATCCATAAGGATCATCAAATCCAACTCCTGGCTCCACGTGGCACCACCCAAAAATCAGACCCTATATGTGAGAGTGTTATCCAAACACTTCTTGAACTCTGGCAAGCTTGGTGATGTGCCCACTGCCCTCTTCACAAAGTGCTTTCAGAGCACTGCACTCAATGATCCTTTATGTGTTCCTTCCAAGCTGAGATATTCTGTGACTCAACGATAAGGTTATTGCTGCAGCTCCCTGGGAAGCGGGAACACCCTCCCCAAGGTCACAACTGGCAAACGGAGCAGTCAGAGCTCCCAGCTTCACCACGTGGCTTACTGAGGGCAGCACAGCAAGCAGCACTACAAGAGAAAACGGCATTCTATCTGCCTCCTAGGCTTTAAAAAACAATGAAGTGCTTATTAGCGAGTAGGCGCTAAATGGGATAATGTCCTTAGTACAGCAGTGCCTGTGACGGGCACGGGCAGATGTGCGTTTTAGAGGTCACAACGGAGAAGACAGGGAGGATCGCTATGCATGCTGATTCAAGCCATTTGGAAAATAAAATAATAACAATACAAAGATTATTTATGCGACTGCCCGGCCTTGCACGGCCCCTTTAACACGCAGATCCAGGGACCCCCGTCGACATGAAGGGCAGCAGTTCTGGAGCCGGGCAGCCAGGAGATGCGGAGCGCTGCGCTCTCCCCAGGGGCACACGCTGCTAACGGCACGAGATTAGGAGGAGCCCGCGGAAGGAGGAAGCGCGGCCCCAGGCGCGATCTCTCGGCCTACTCGGGCGCGGTCACCTTGCGCTCACCTTGACGGCCAGCGGTGCCCGGAGGCAGCGGGGCCCGCCCGCCACCGAGGCCCACGAGCCGGCCGCGCCGCCTCCGCCGGTGCGGCCCCGCCATCGCCATGGAAACGGGCGTGGGGCCGCGCCGGGGACGCGCTGACCTACACGCGGAGACAGCGGAGGCCCGGCCCCACGCTTCCGCCCGCGGCCCCGCGGTCCCTCGGCCCGCCGTCCCGGAGGGTAGCGGCCCTCACCCCGCCGCCCCGCCCGGCCTCGCCCGGCCCCGCCCGTCCCGCTGCGCTCACCCGCAGCCGAGCCGCCAGGACGCAGTACGGCGCCATTTTGTGCACTGACAAAGATGAAGTCGCGCCTCGATGGCGTCAGTCGGTCCTTTTGATACCTCCGGCGCGTGAGTGGGGGCGCCGAGGGGCGGGGCCGAGCGGGTCCTGGCAGGGAAGTACGGGCGGAGAACGCGGCGTCCCCCGGGTGGGGGTACGGGTGTTCCCGGGGTAGAAGGGAGCGGCGAGACAGACTGAGTTTGAAGCACTACGCAGAGCTCTGTTACGGGTCGGTGTCCCCTCTCGGAGCGCCGCTTTGTCAGACGCTCTCCACACCCCTGCCAGGACCGGGGCACGGCGGTAGAGCGCCGAGAAGTGTCGACGGCGCCATGGCGAAGCACCACCCGGATCTCATCTTCTGCCGCAAGCAGGCGGGCGTCGGTGAGTACCGGCGCGGCCTCAGCCCTACGCACCTTGACGGTGGGGTCGGGCGGCCGTTCGACCCCGTTCGGCGCCGTTCGGGCCCGCGCGCGTAGCTTCCCGCTCTTTCCCCGCCCTCAGAGCTCGGGGTTCGTGGCGCTTCCCGAGGGCACGCCGTGCGCTCCCCAGCGCAGGGATGGGGCTTTGGCTGCGCGGGGAGCGCGGTGCGGCGCTGAGTGCGGGTTTCCTTTCGGCCGGTGGGTGCCGTTGGCCGGACGCCGTGCGCGGGAACTCTGTGCCGGGTGGGTGTGCCCTGAGGACAGGCGTCGCTTGTGTTCGCCTTCTAACTGCAGCCGCCTTCCCGTTTCTGCCCCGAGTAATATATGTTTTCTTAATTCGTTTTCTTCTTACAGCAATTGGAAGACTCTGTGAAAAATGTGAGTATATCTTCTGCGTGTCGTTGTTTGAGAGCCCAGCGCTGTGGTAAGAGCCTGCAGCCCGGTTTCTCTTCTCGCTCTGCTGCTGCCTTGGTGTCACAACCAAATAAAAATGGCGGGTGGCCGCAGCTTGGGATGGGAAGAGTTGCCCGTGTATTGGCCTCAGTGTATGGAGCGAGTGTGAGTCGGTGAGTGCTCGCAGCCCACGCAGACACAGTGCAGGCTGCTCTGGAGGGTGTGCTGCAGCAGTTTCAGTGGCTGCAGATGCAGTGAGTTCTTGACCGCTGGATTCCTCGTCATCCGGAACGCAGAGCGGGCAGCCTGATGGTTTCAAAGGAGAAGAAAAACACGTTTTTGGAACCTGAGTCCGCAGCTGGAGAAGGGTTCCCTTCATCATCTCATAGAACGGGAGGTGGATGGAGAAAAGTGCCGTCTAAAGCTACAACAGATGAATATGCAGAAACAAATATCTGTGCAACCCTACTGCAGGGAAGCTGCTTTGGCAAGAGTGTTGGACCTGATGATCCCCGGAGATCCCTTCCAACCCCTACAATTCTGTGCTAGTGCTCACCTATAGCAGAAAACAAAGAGCACAGTCAATGGTTAGATCTTTGCAGGAGCTCAGTACAAGTAAGCCTGCTATTTCTAAGCTCTAGGAAATGTTAAAAACAAGCAAAGTGAGGAGAAGCACAGTCTGAGGTGATGGAACTGTTTTCAGGAGTGCACAGAAGTTAAACAGATTCCCAGTGGTAGTAGCTGAGGGCAGTCAGGACAGAGATTTAAGAGCAGGTTAAATGAGCTGTTTGTGGGCGTCGGGATTAAATGCCTTGGGAACTGGTAATAAGATATGAAGCCTTTCATCTGGAGGTCAGAGTTTTGGATCAGGGCCAGTACAGCAGAGACTGTCAATGGCATCTGATGGCTGTTTGCCTGTATGGATAAGAGTGCTTGAATTTCACTCAGTTCCTTGCGAGAAAGCAAGAGCAACCCTGTGAAGTGGCTGTTTATGCCAGTTTGCCCTTTCTTTGGCCTTCTCACGGATGAAGGATTAAAAGCACCACAAGTACGATCTCCTGTCCCATCCCTTTGAGGGCAGTAACATCAGACTTTTGTTGATGTGGCTCTCTGGGAGATGCTTACACTGCTGCTGTGTAGGTAAGGATGCTAGTCTTGTCCATCTCGTATTTTTTCACAAATGAAACAGTAAGGGAAGTTTGCAGAGTAAAAGTGATGGCATGAGGTAAGCAGTGTTAGCTAGTCACGAAGGACATGCCTGTGGCTTTCTTCTCTGGATGTGCATATGTGATTTAAAAAAAACACCAGAAAGCATCTTGGATATGGCAGGCTGTTGGCCCTTGTTCCTCTGAAGTCAGTGTGCAAATACAAAGTTGCACCTTGTGCCTGTAAGCTAAAGTTCTGCGGTCTAACTGCATTGTCTTTGAGCAGACAGGCAAGTTCTTTGTCCAGAAGGCTTTTCCTCTTTTATGTGGGGTGGAAAAAAGGATGCTCTGTAACCAAAGACTGCTTTACTTGCAGGTGATGGCAAATGTGTGATCTGTGACTCGTACGTGCGGCCCTGCACCCTCGTGCGCATATGTGATGAGTGTAACTACGGCTCGTACCAAGGGCGCTGCGTCATCTGCGGGGGCCCAGGGGTGTCTGATGCCTACTACTGCAAGGAGTGCACCATCCAGGAAAAAGATGTACGTTGTCATCCAGTCTCCCGTAGAATTGCTTATGCCTTTGTTTTATAGCTATGCTTATCTTTAAAGGGACTTAGAGCTGGTGATATTAGTGTTAGGACGTTGGATGCTTGGCTTCCACTCCCAGAACTGGCACTGGTTTTCATTACCTTGCACTTTTCTTTTTCTGTTGTTGGTTCCCAGTATTTGTGGAGTGTTTTGAGATAGCGAGCAGTGCCCCGATTCTGCATCCCAAAGGATCCTTGAGTGCTCTGTGATGCATACTCACAGTTCACTTCCTCCACATGCTCCTTGTTACCACTTCCAGCTGTTATCTTACTAGATCTCTCAGCCTAGGTTTTATCAGCAGCAGAGATATTTTAGATGCTGCAAAGGCAGTGGCAGGATCAGCACTTCACTGAGTCCGTGATCATACCATACATGGTATGGTCATGCCACTGGCATGTATGGTACTATAAGGCCTACAGAATCACCATCCATGTTTAGCTTTATGTTACAGTAAAGTTAGCTCTTAGTGCCCTTTGTCCTTGCTCCACTAATTGTCTTATACAAGCTAAACACTTCTTGTATAATTTCAGTGGGATGTGATTTTTTCTTTTTTTTTTTTTTTTAATTCTTGTCTGGAATGGCCTATATTGTAAACACCTCTTTTTCTGCTAATCTCTTGTTTCTATAGCCTGTGCTGTTTAATCTCCTCTTTCTGAAAGATAGTTGCTGTGCCTGTGCGATAAGGTAGATGTTCACTCTCTAGGTATTCAAAAATATCCATCACAGTGAGTGCAAGTCATGAAGAACTGCCAATGAAGTAGTAGGAAGACCATAGGGAGACGCAAGAACATGATGCTTGCAGTTACAGTGTGCCAGATTATGGACCTAACGGAGAGTATCTGTTAAGGGTTGTGTGGTTTTTGGGTTGGATCCTTTGCAAATGTCATCTCCAGCACACCCTGATGTCAGCAGAGCGTGCTGACAAACAGCTCTGTTTGATTTAGAGGAACGTGCTCAGCCGACTGAGCTGCTGCTTTAATTTTCTGCAGCACCTGTATTGTCTCTAGAGGTCTTGCAGGGCAAACCCTGATCTGAATTTAGTCAGTAGATCTGACAGGACCACAATCTTTCTTAGTATCTAAGTGTTATATGTGGATAGAAATGCTGTTGGTTGTGCTGCCTCCTACATCTAGAAATGCTGTGAGAAGCAGTAGTTTTGTTGACTTGTCTGTGGAACCAAGGCATTTGGTTTGGCAGTTTATCAGTAAAATAGTCATGATTATCTTTACCAATTCATATTGATTCCTAATGGGTATTTTTCATAATCTAGTCTCATCTGTAGGTTCAGGTGTGAAACAGCCTGCTGCTCTGGAAGGGAGGGTTATAGAGAATATAGAGCTGGAGGAGCAGAATAGCAAGTCAGAGTTGAGGTATTTTGATAGCTGGATGAAATCTGCTGTAGGAGAAGACCATTGCACTGTACCAGCAAACTTGTACATCAGGAACTATTGCAAATGTGAATTTGCAGATCTACAAGAGCAAGTGACAAGAATGACTTGCAGGATTAAACAGAGCTGGCACAGGTGTAGAGTGCTCAGAACAAGAACAGCCAAAGGTGGTACACATCACAATTACAATAGCTGGTGTTGACCTGAGCAGAATAGGAAAAGCAGACAGACACAGCTCTGCACCTGAAGCTCTACCACCCTAAGGCTTCAGTCACAGCACTTACCTTCCTTCATCCTCAGATTGGGACTGAAAAGGATCAGGAAGAAAGAAATCAGATCCTAAAATGATGGAGGTGGATGCTCTTAGGCACACAACACAAAGGACCTGGTTAGCCTTGGTTTGTGCCTCTCTGGAGAGAGGAATGGAGGTATTGTTTCACCTCGGTTCTGTCTGTGGATAAGGTCCAAGATCTGCCTTGTCATCCAGGACAGATCTGAGTTGCAAAATATAATCCTTTCTTGGGGGACAGGAGCATGCTCATATTCTACCTCCTTGTGAGGGGGTGGAAGAATAAGCAGAGCCCTGCAATAATGCTGTCAAGATTGTCACAGGCACCCTGGTTTGTGGGAGGTAAGGCTTGGAAGAGTCCTGCTGCTGAGGTTCCAAGTCGAATAACAAGACAGTAGCTAGAGATGGGTTGTGGCAGGTGATTTTCCCCCCCCCCCCCTACTCTTTTCTTGTTACTTTTACTATGCAGACCCTCCCCAGCAGGTCACTTCTCCCACACAGGAGCCAGTACTGGTGGCACAGCTTGAGTGCAGTTTCTGCAGTGGCTGACATCTGCCCAGAGGCTTTCTAAATCGAATCCAGTCAGCCTTATGCAACAGTCAAGGATGTGTTCTGCCCGTTGAGCCCCTTGGCTGCTGTTGCCAGCCACAACATTTTGCCTTCAAGAGTTATACAGATGCTGGGCTCAGGTGGCTCACTGACAAATGGTCCGTGGTTTGCAGAGAGGTGCATGTCTCTGATTTGTGTTTGCAGCTATGCCTCTGAAATGAGGCTCTCTTGCTCCCATTCTTGTTGGTTTTTGTTTTTTGGTTTGTTTTTTTTTTGCATACCTTCTACTGCAATTCAGGTATAAGATCTTAATCTACATATCTGCTCTGAATAGCTGTCCTCTCCCAAGATGACCACATAGGCTCTGAAGTAATCAATCCAATGTGCAGGAAATCTGAGATTCACTTTTGCTGTCGCAGCTGAGAGAGGTCTCTAAACACAAGAATGGCTTAGTGACATCTAAAGCAGCAAGATTCTTTGTGGCTAAGGAGGGGAAAGGTTATTCCTCTGAGCCTCGTAAATCCTCTGTATCCTAATTTAGAAAGAATCCAGTCTTGAGGCACTGAGCATCCTTTTCATTAAACTGTTATACGAGCTGCTTTCCATCTTCACCCTGAGGAGGAGAGTGTCCTAGAGTAATGTTAAAAAGGCATCTACCCTTTTTCCTCTTGCTAATAGTAACCAGGATTTGAGGGCAGTTTGCCTTCACAGGTGTTTGAAATGTGTGTTGAGGACAGGGTGGGGAGAGAGTGACCTGGGATGAGCCTCCTGGAACTGTGTATGTGATGATGGTGTTCTCTTTGTTCAACTCCCACTTCACGTTCTCTTTTCTTTTTGCAGAGAGATGGTTGCCCTAAGATTGTCAACCTTGGCAGTTCCAAGACAGATCTCTTCTATGAAAGGAAAAAGTATGGATTCAAGAAGAGGTGATCCTATCTGTTCACAGCTACACCTCCTGTCAGGTTGGCAAGAGGGTCTTGGAACATCTCTGGACTTGACTATTACTGAAAACCAGATGACTATGTTTTCTAAAGCAGTACAAATTCACTATTATACTTGGTGCTGAGAAGGGACTGAAACCTGACTGGAACTGACTATCAGAATGAGTAAATGTGGACTGGCTCATGTTTTTTACAGTAGCTTTGCTAGTAGCTGTCTCAACTCGCTCAGAAATATCCTGGTGGGCAATCATTTGCATATGGAGGAGAGACTGGCTCAGTAAAAACCAAGTGCCGTTGCTGGCGTGGAGAAAAGCTGTGCTTCCCTTCTTACCAGGTCTCCTCTCAGCTGTTAGAAATCACCCCGCACGTTGGTACCGAAGCGCAGAGGGCGAGTCTTGTGTGTCTGCTCCCTGTCCCTTCCTCCAGTATATTTCCATACTGCCCTGTTCTGTGAAAAAGCTAGCACCATTAGCAGCTGGTGCTTTCCTAGGGAGAGCTCAGCTGTTCCATGTTTTCTTTGACAGATTAATCCAAGGCCCTTTCTGTAACCACTCCTGTAGGATGCATACCAATAAAGCTTCTTCTCTTGTTTTTTA
The DNA here is from genome assembly GCF_016699485.2 of Gallus gallus. Lineage (NCBI taxonomy): Eukaryota > Metazoa > Chordata > Aves > Galliformes > Phasianidae > Gallus > Gallus gallus. The sequence continues at coordinate 49,673,799 of NC_052532.1, forward strand.
TTTTTTGTGTAACAGAAGGATTTCTCTCTGGTTCATTCTGTGCCTAGCCTCTCTGGAGCTTTCTGGGGACACAGAGGATTAGCCAAGCTAGAACTGTACAATGGGTTATCAGGTTTCCGACAGTGTCTGCTTATGGCCATGTGACCTTGCTGCAAGGAGCTTCAGGGAACGGCTATTGCTTTTGTGCATGTGTGATCCCAGCCACTGATCATTTTGTCCTGTAGCATGAGGATCGCTGAGCTTGTAACCCTTATCCTAGCTAAAACGGCCGTGGATGTTGTTTCACCATGCAAACATCCAATCCCTTTCTAAAACCTACTAAGCTATTTGACTCGCTGTCCTGTTCTTGTGAATAAGTTAAAGCCTTCCCTGCTGTAACTGGAAACCAACTATTGTGCGATAGGCTATTAGCTGTATGCATGCTGAAAACCAGGGGCTGCTTGTTTGTCAAATACCAGTGCAGGCTAAAAGCGGTCTGTTTGCTCAGCAGAGATCTGGAAACGGGTGCCTTTACGCAGAGGGATAACTGCGTGTGTGCCCCAGGTGGTTAAATTAGGGCTGTACCATGCCCCATGGTCCTTAAGGTCTTCATAAAGCACAGTGTGTTCTCCAGTTAGGGCAGTCACTGCCTGTATAAGGCACCTTCTGGGATTTCAGTTATTCCCCTGAAGCTAGTACTGATTCCTCTAGCTTCTTTCTGATTTAAATGTCTCTTCTGCCTATTGTAGCCGTTTAGGTATTTCAACTAAGAGAAAACAAGCAGACAAATTGTGATCTTCTTTCCCATAAAAGTCATTTCCTGCTGCTGTAGCTGGCTCTAGCTGTGAGTGGTCCTACAGCTATCTCAGCTGTTCCTCCCTCCCCCCCTGGCAATTAATTCTATTTTTCTCTTCCAAGCTTTTTGAAGTCTTGAGAACATCTGTATGTCTTCTTCCCTGCACCTTAGTTCCCTTGCACAGCTTCTGGTTATTTTTTTTACTAACGTGGATGCCATTTGCCAATATACTCGGAGCAAACCGGTTCTCTGGTTCCAGCAAACCCACTCTTTGAGTATTTCTGCCTCAGTAAGTGGCTTTCTCTTGTTCCTGGCTGGGAAGCTCATGTCAAAGCCATTATCGGCTGCGTCTAATTCTGTATTTCTTTAAAACCATTACATGACGTGTAGATTTTTTTTTGTACCTGGAACTTTATCACTTCAACCAGAATTTATCGGTTACTCTCAGTCAGGCTGCCTTGGTTATCACAAAAGGAATGCAGAAGGTTGGTACATATCTTTTCTGCTTTCTTTCCCTGAAGTTTTTTAGATGAGAAATGTCATTCAGTGAAGCCAGTGGGAAATGAAGTTTGAATTTCTCTTTTTCTCAGTTACTGCCTCTGGTGCAGGGTACCCTAGAAGATCTAATTTTGGAGCTGCCCTTGTTCCTGACCATTTAACCAGGGGTTGCTATAGAGATCTGAGAGCCCTCATCCCTTCCCCCAGCCCAAAAAGGGCTGAGCACACTTACTTCCTTGGCACTCCTGCTGCCCTCGCTCTGCTGGGTGTATTGGTCTGCATTTGGCAGCAGCAAGAGCAAAGCTGCCATTTCTAGTTGTTCTGAGTCACTGGGCAGGTGGAGAGAGGGAGGGACGGGCGCTTTTCCCTTTGCCTTGTTTGCTCAGACAGCTCTGGGGAGAATGCCAAATGCTGCTGCTGCTCAGATCGGTTCAGTGCTGCTGCCTTTCTGGTACTTTCAGAGCACGGATGGGACATTGCCCTGGAGCTGCTTATTCAGACAGGGGTAACGGATACAGCTGGGTCGCCCAGAAAAACTCAGCTTTGCTGCATGGCGATGATGTCTGTTCAGCAGTGGGGTGACCACGCGGGGCCACCAGGAAAATGCAGTATTTGTTACCTAAAGAGATCGACAGAACAAAACTCATTGAGATCACTCCTGTCCAGTAGATTTCCTGTCAGTACTGCATCCCGGAGCACATAGTAAAGGGGTGGTGAAGGAGGGAATGAGGAGTGTTCTGCTGTGTGCTGTTAGGCTCTGGAGAGGCATCACCAACCTTGGTGCTCCTGGTGCAGGCTATTCAGGGGCTCCCTGGCTGCAGGCAAAGGAGCAAGGACAGGTGGAAGGAATACTGCCTTTCCCATGGGGCTGAACCCCCATGGTGCTGGCTGCAAATCCTGAGTGCATGGGGCTAAAGGTCTTTCTGCTATTACTTTTCTAGGTAAAGTTAGTGATTTTTTTTTTTTCCAATCAAAAGAATGTTATGTAATAAGTAAAAAATCCTTTTATTTTAAATGTTTACACAGAGGGGGAGGAGAAACATGGGAACTCTTGGCCTATTAGGTAATTGGTCTCTGCTGCCAGTACTAACAAGGCATCGCTGCCTTGTGAAACAGGGATGTTCCCTACACACCCCTTCTGACCAAAGGCCAGCCACTGTGTCACAGCTCAGTTCTGAGCTCAGCAGTAGCTCTCCAACGCACCTCCCGTCACTCAACCGTCTCATCAAGGGCATCGACAAAGCCCTTGAGCCTGAAACATGACCTTTAAAAAAACGCTGAGGGCTGGCAGATGCCTTGAGCCAACCTCTGAGCTTCCCCAGCGCATAGGTGCAATCCTGCTTTCAGAAACCTTACCTGCAGAGATGTTGCTTTCTCGTTATGGAGATCAGCTGGAGATGTTTTGCCTATTTCAATAGCAGGAAAAAGAAATCCATTTCCTTGAGGTTGTCGTGTGACTTGGATGTAAAGAGGATTCAGGGTACGGCGGTGTTAATTATGCTGATTACAAACCTGACTGCCCTTCCTCAGCATTGATGAGCTCAGCAGGACTTACCCTGCCCCTGCGGCTGGGCCATTCCTGCCCTCTGTGTATGCGACTCGGTGGCTGTGCTTTGACGTAACACCGCAGGACCGGGAATGCAGGAGCGGATACAGGGACAGGATTCCTCCGCACGCACGTGGGCCGGCACGGCTGGGTAATTACAGGAGCGTGGTCAAGATGCAAATATCTTAAAGAGTCCCGGTGTGTAAACACCCTCTTAGTAACTCCTTATTAAAACAACAATAGGATTTTAGCAATGTAATTGCCATTTTTCTTAACGATGCTATAAATAGTGCCATCGTTTTGATTTCCTGATTGCTGGCTGACAGCGTGACTTTGTTTCCAGCCAAGCAAGGGATTGTTAGGGAGTTCTTTTGTAGCTGAGTTCCTGTTAAACTCCAAGTGATGAAAATAAACCTGCTCACGACAGCTCTTCACAATCTTCCTCTGCTCTTTCTCCCCCCTTCCCTGTGTAAGAGAAACACTCCAAAGTTGTTTTTTTTTTTGTTTTGTTTTGTTTTGTTTGTTTGTTTGTTTTTAGAAAGGATGGCATTAACTGTGTGATGCTGACTGGCTCCAAAAGCAGCCCTGCTCTGTGGCAAACATCAGGTTCCTGAGATTGCAGGGGAGATTCAGGTCCTTGAGACTTCGGGAGAGGTTCAGGTTGGATATGAGGAAGAATTTGTTCTCTGAAAGAGCGGTGCTGCAGTGGCACAGACTGCACAGGGAGGTGGTGGGGTCACCGTCCCTGGAGGTGTTCCGGAGCCGTGTGGATGTGGCACTGAAGGACGTTGGTGGTGGGCATGGTGAGGATGGGCTGACCGATGGACTCAATGGTATTAATGGTCTTTTCCAACTTTAATTATTCTATTCTATGGTGAAGGGCTCCTGACTGAGGCAAGACGAGCAAAACCCAGAAAGATGCTGAGGGTCTCTGTGGGAGCAGGGCAGGAGAGAAACTTGGTATTTGGTGCTGGGGGAGGGTGGCTGTGGAAAATTATCTGAACGGGGGATGGGGAACTGCTCTGGTGGTCTTTGACCCTTCATGAAAATAGGCAGTGAAAGAAACCTTTGCATGTATGGCTGTGTTCAGAAATCGTATTACAAGACAAATGCCACTACGCGATGTGGCGTGGTTCCTTGGGAGTTCTGTAGAACGAAGGGCTGGGGCCCTCACACCGCCGAAAGAGCAGCCTCCCTGGCCTGGGAACTACAACCCCCAGCAGACCCCGCGCCCAGCCCGGCCCCGCCCCGCGCGCACACCCCCTTCGTCTCATTGGCTGAGGCAACTCACCAATCCGGACGCGCCGCCGGGCCCGACCGGCCAATGGGGAGGCTGTTGCTAACACGCCTCAGTTATTTTTAGCACTCCGCTGTCGGCGCACCTTGCGGCTCGCCTCCGCCGTGGCCGGACCGGCCCTATTCGCGGCGGCGGAAGCACACAGGCGCACTGTGAACAAATAGTCCGCCACCGGCGGGGCGGGGGCTGCTCCCGGCGCGGGGTCTTTCCAGGAGATCGGTGGCCACAGGCGGGGAGGGAGATCCCAGGGGCCGCGGGACTCATTCACAGGGGTCGGTGTGGGAGGCAGCGCCAGGCCGCTGAGGGGCACTCAGTGAAGCCGCGGGGCGGGAGATCCCACCTCGGGTCAGCCGCCCGATCCCCGCTAAGCCCCCCGCCCCTGCGTTCCCTAGTGCTGCTTGCCCCTCTGCACGGAGTGAAAAAAGAGTGAAAAAAAAAGAAAAAAGAAAGAAAAAAGGAAAAAAGAAAAGAAAAAAAAAAAGAAAAGGAATAGAACTCCTTCCCCTCCCCCGCGGGCTCAGAGCACCGGGCGGCGCTGAGGGGAGGGGAAGTAGTCCCGGCCCGCCCCTTCGCGGCCGCATCACGCGGGTCGGGAGCGCGGATCCGTGCGCGGGGTTGCTAAGGGTGAAAGTTTGCCGTGAGTTGGCTCACTCGGGGCCAGGGCGCGGGCGGCTCCAGGCCGGCGGGGGTGAGGCGGCTGCCGTGCTCGAACCCACACCTCCGGGCGTCCCTCAGCACCTTCGGCCCTACAGCCGCGACGCCACCCCCGGGCCCGCCCCGCGGAGGGAGCGCAGCGCTCGACGGAGAGAGAGAGAGAGAGAAGCGAGGGACGGGGCGGAGAGCGGCACACAGCGCTCGGGCTCCCCCGGCCCCCTTAGAGCCTGGAGCTGAGAACACAGTGAGTGGGGCGGAGGGCTCGGACTGACGGACTGGGCCGAGGGCGGCGTTCCGGGGCTTTCCGTGCGTTTTAAGGGGGCTGAGAGGCTCTGCCCTGCCGCGCTCAACAAAGCCGCCGCCGGCTTTGCGCCGGGGAGGGCTCCGCCGGCGGCCCGGGGCTGCCCTTCGCTGCCGGGGGTGGAGGTCAGGCCCGGTTCTGTTCTCGTGAGGCCGCCTCGAGGGTCTCGGCCTGAGGGGGGGCCGCCTCGCCTTCTCCCCCACCCCCCCCCCCTTCGCTGACAGGGAGAGGGAGGAGGAGGAGGAGAAGGAGGGAGGGGGGCGGCTGCCCGGCGGTCCCTGGCTTCGGGGCGTTGCTCCGGGGCGGGCGGCGGCGCACCGCGCATGTGCCGTGGAAAATTTTTCGCCCTGCCCCACCGAGGCAGCGCTGGGGCGGCGGGCGGGGCCGCGCGCGGGGCGTGCCGGGAGTCGTAGTTCGGAGGGGAAGTGGGTCACGGGGAGCGCGGCGGCGCGGGGGGGGGCGCGCGGACTGCAGCTCCCAGAGTGCCGCGCGGCGGGAGGCGGCCCCGAGGCTGGGCGGTAATGGCGGCGGTGGCACGGGGGCAGCCGGCCTTGGGGAAGCGGCCAGGGGGGTGGGGCGGCGCGGCCCCGGTGCGGCTGCACCGCGGGCTTTTCTTTGCCTGTCGCTGTGTGAATACGTTTTGGAAGAGCTCGAGGGGTCCCCGGGAGCAGATCCTCTACTCGTTAGCAGCCTAAGCAGGAGCGGTGGCTCTGAGCCTTTTGGAGTGCCGCTATGAGCTTTGGGGTTGATTAATCCGTCTCCTTCATAGAGAAGGTTCAGGGTGTGCTCCTCTATAGAGAGAGGACTCGGTGGAAGAGAAGAGGGACGTGCAGACGGCTGCTGAGGGTGGGGGATCCTCCATTCCCTACCTGTAACCTCGGGACTCTCACTAATGTTGGGTCTGGGTTAGCATATAGCACATGAGATGTAAAGGTATACCAAGTGGCCGTTTTTTTTTCCTGCTGTATTTGCTGGGGTCTCACGTTTCCCACTCCTTGGGAGCCTCATAGCAAGCAGGGTTTCATAGAACCTCCCCTTGAGGTAGCCCAGGGCCCTCTCTGAGAGGTCACTGTGCTCTGTGAGCCCTCTCTGAGAGGTCACTGTGCTCCTCCGGGGCTCTGCTCAGTGCTCCTCTCTGCACAGGGCTCTGTCTCAGCCCTGAGGCTTCTGCCTTCTGGAAACGATTCCTCCTTTGTTCCTGCTGGAAGCTCTGCTTTCCCATTGCTTCTTTGGTGTTCATCCATTCTTGGTCAGTCTCTGGTCTCATTCCTGTGGTTTCTCATGTTGCCGAGTTAAACCCGAAGGGGATTTGTCCAGCACTGGCCTTGCTATTGGCAGGCTTGGGCTGTGGGATTTGCTGCTGGTTCCTTAAACTGAGCCTTCTTTAACTCCAGTTCATACAGAAAGAAAAATGTAGAATCTACCTGTTTGTTTTCTTAGTAATAAAGCCTAAAAATAGTTGAGGGTTTTCTTAAAATGTGCTTATTTAATCCTACTTGACCACTCAGCCAGCCCAAGCCAACAAGTCTGGGCAGTTCCTCCTAGCCTGGGTGCGGGGCTTTGCTGCTGGGCTCCTGCTTTTTTAGGGGAATGCTGACAGCTGAGGTTTGTGCTCTATCCCCGCCCCCGGATAATTGGCACAGGTCGTAAACACCGCCAGGCACTGCATGAGAGCATCCCCGCAGCCCATGTTAGGAAGGCAGCTGAGCATTGTGTGGCTTCTTGAGCAAGGTGAGGGTAGCTGAAGGCTGAGCAGCCTGTGACGAAGCTGCCAATTAAAAACTGGATATTCTGCTGGCCTGCAGAGAGGTGTGTAGGCTGCTGGAAGCGCGCTTCCTCATCAGGTATCTGTGGGATGCGTTTGCTCTGGGTGGGTGACAGCGCACGGTGCAGACCTACCTGGGGGTTGTACACAGGTAAACGCTATTCCCAAATCAGAGTGTAATGGGAGAGCTGAGTGTTGTGGTTTCACACTGTGCTTTTGTGGATTCTCTCAATTTCAAAGACCTCCTTGGGCGAGTGAGAGGAGAGAGAGGATTAGATTACTTCAGTCTCTGGCAAGCAGTTCCAGTTTTTATTCAGTACCTGGCCCTGGCAGTGCTCACCTGCTCTCTGCACAGGGAGAGGGATGTGAGCAGTGCTGGACAAGCTGGTGGCACGTGTGCATCTTGTGACCCTGTGCACATTTCCTGCCTCCATCTGAATTAAGCTGGGATTTCAAGCTTGCGGCTAGACTGAGCCTCTACTGGGTACACTTAATAAGATATCTACGTGTCTGCCAGTCAAGGGAGAGTAAACAAGGTCTGGCAGCTGGTGCCTCCGCATCCTCCCTTGTTCCTTATCCTCCTGCCTGTGCCGGCAGGACGTGGTGCTCCTGGCCTCCCAAGGAGAGCCATCTCCAGACGGGTTCCTGCAGAGCTGCCGAGAGTCACGAGGCTTCCAGGTGGTGCTCGTGTGCTTGGAGAGGCGGCTGCAGGGAGCTGTGCTGGAAGCAACCGGGTGCCAGGGCGTAGCGAGGCGTGTTGGCTGAAATAGCTCTGCCACAGCAGGCAGTTGGCCTGCCTGCTTTTGGCAGCGAGATGGGTACACGACACGTAGCTGTGTGCAGGGAGCAGCTATGCTCCTGTTTCTTCTGCACAGGACCAGGGAGGCTGCTTCCCAGCAGCGCCAGGAAATCTGGGCTGACGCCTAGTGAGCATCGCTGCTTGTTCCGCTTCTGCTAATGAAACAGCGTGGCTGTTTATCTCAGTGGGTGGAGAGTTGCTGTATTTTCTCATCTTCATCCATCCTTTTCTCTCTTTTTTTCTAGGTCTGCTTGGAGCCAAATCTTGTCTATGTGTGTGTCATTTTGTCTCTTTTAATACACTGCCCTGACTTGCTTGCTGTGAAGGGAGTATGCATCTGGAGATTAAAGTTGCTCTTAACTTCATCATCTCATACCTGTACAACAAGCTTCCTCGGAGGCGGGCGGACCTGTTCGGTGAGGAGCTAGAGCGCCTGCTGAAGAAGAAATATGAGGGTCACTGGTACCCGGAGAAGCCTCTGAAGGGCTCAGGCTACCGCTGCGTTCATATTGGGGAGACGGTGGACCCGGTAGTGGAGCTGGCGGCCAAGCGGAGTGGGCTGGCTGTGGAGGATGTGCGTGCCAACGTGCCAGAAGAACTGAGCGTCTGGATCGATCCTTTCGAGGTCTCCTACCAGATCGGTGAGAAGGGCTCCGTTAAGGTCCTCTACCTGGATGACAGTGAGGGCTGCAGCGCTGCTGAGCTGGACAAAGAAATCAAGAGCAGCTTCAACCCTGACGCCCAGGTATTCGTCCCCATTGGCAGCCAGGACAACTCGCTGTCCAACTCTCCATCCCCCTCTTTCGGCCAGTCACCGAGCCCCACCTTCATCCCTCGCTCTGCCCAGCCCATCACCTTCACCACTGCCACATTTGCTGCCACTAAGTTCGGCTCCACCAAGATGAAGAAGGGCGGAGGAGCCGGAGGAGGGGGGGGTGGCGCAGGGGCCACGCAGCAGCCACGGATGGTCAGGTCGCCCACTACCAACCTGCTGAAGCACAAGGGCCTCTCCCTGTCCATGCACTCTCTGAACTTCGTCGGGAACGCTGGGAGCCAAGCCCCACAGTCGCAGCTCTCCCCCAATGCCAAGGAGTTCGTTTACAGCGGCAGCTCGCCAGGGGCCAGTAGCCTGTTCTTCGACGGTGTTGCCAGCGAGAGCCAGGCCAGCAGCATCCCTCCGGCATCGCAGTTCAACGCTGGCACAGGCAGCACCTTCGACGTGGCTCAGGTCTTCGGCGGCAGCACCAACAGCCTCTTCTTGGAGAAGTCTCCCTTTGTGGAAGGACTCAGCTACAACCTGAACGCCATGCAGTATCCCAGCCAGTCCTTCCAGCCCGTTGTCTTGGCCAACTGAACGCAGGGAAGGAGAGTATTGGGGGCAGGGGAGGGAGGGAGGGAACAACAACAACAACAACAAAACACACGGGGAGAGAAAACAGAAATATACAGAAAATATTCAAATCTTATAAATATAGCTTCTTGGAAAAAGAGAGAGCCCAGTGTTGTTGCGCTGTGCTGGCAACGCTTCTGAAGCACTGACTTGTTTTTTTAACTCAGTCCCTGTGCTTTTTCTCCTACTCACTTTTTTACTCTTTGAATGAGTCTCTGGTCTTTTGGGTTGTGTTCCACCTTCCCCAGCCCCAGATGGGCACAGATATAGGTCACAGTGCTCCCTTTCCCCTCCCACCTGGCTGTAGGAGGGGCAGGCAGGACCAGGTGGGCTTGCTTTGCTGTTACTGCTGTATGTGTGGGAGGGAGAGCGGAGAGCATCTCGTGTGCCTGGAGGTTCATGCTGCTGCGCTGTTGTTGCTCCAGGCTGGCGAGGCCAGGCTAGCGTTCAGTTCTGTCTGTGCTGAGAAGCACCTGCTGCCCCCTCTCAACTCCAGCTATGGGAGGGCAGCACTGCTTGCAGTCTCTTTTGTGCACCAGCCAAGGGGCTTTTCTGTGCCCTTTTGGGGTTGGTTCAGAGGACAGCCCTGCAGCGTAGGAACACTGCAGGTCTGTCCCTGTGTGAGGAGGTGGTGCTGAGCTGTTGGATCCTGTCCCCTCCTGGTGGACACCCTACCTGCAGGGCTGAGCATTCACTCGTGATCCTTTGGTCCTAGGTTTGAGCTCTTGTTGCCGGCTGTGGATTTATCTTCATCTTAGAGAGGGGATTTTTTTTTGTAGTTAGAGGCAGCGCTATTTTGGGGAAGAGAAAAGGCTATGTTGTTGAAGCTGCTGTCTTGAGTGATGGTAAGTGGTCTACAGGTCACTTCTGTGCCAGGGTCTGAGCCCCCAGGCGGGGCTGGAGAACACCTGGCTGTGAAGGAGCCTCCTTGGAGGCTGTGGTGGGAGCACGGAAGAGTGCGGAGAGGAGAGAAACAGTGATGAGACTCCAATTTTTGAAGTTTAAAAGAAAAATGAGCTTTTTGCTGACTGCTGGGCTCGGGGTTTAGTTCTCTTGAAACGATGTCTCTGGAGCACCCTCTGAAACCCATTTCTGTGGCTGCTGTACCAATGTGCTCCTTCAGGACTTCCCCGTTCAGGGAGGCGGTCTGCAGCTTGTGCTTTTTCCCTCTCCTTGACCCAAGATGAAGGCGTGCCAGCCCTCCTGTTGTTGCCAGTGAGCCTTTGCAGAGGCAACGGGATGGGTGTGGGGGGCCATCGCTGCCACAATCTTGAGGAGCATTTCCATTCTGGCGGGGGCAGGCCCCCAGCAGGCTGCTTGCTGCCATCGGGCTATGACCGGCACGGCGGGCCAGCTCACTTGGCTTCTCCCAAAATGGCGTCCGTAGCCTCAGCCCTGCGGGTTTCCAGGCTGGAGCAAGCTGCTCGGGAACAGCTGAGCCGTCTGCGTCTTTCTTTGCCTATTCTGTTTGGTTTTTAACCTACTTACAGATGTTACCACTGCCACCCTCTCCCTGGGAGCACACTACTGACTGCCAGGGCCCCGCTCATGGGACCCGGCTGTCCCCAGTGCTGGCAGTGCCACCTGCCAGTCGCCGCAACGGGACAGCGGACCCCTTTGGCACCTTTGGGGAGAGGCAGGGAGCCCCGATTCTGTGCGTGTGAAGCTTTGATGCTGCTTTGCCCCCATAGCCACGTTGGGAACCGTGGCGCGAGGGGAGGGAGGGACCAAGCTCTGTATCAAACAAGTGTGCTTCAGAAGCGTTCCCCCGGCATCAGGCAGCGATGGAAACTAGCAGCCTTTTCAGGGCTTTTCTAGTCTTGGATGTAGGCGTTCAGCTTCAATTTTATTTTTTAAAACCTGCACTAATTTACCTGGTTTCTTAGGGAGAGAAGAGAGAAAATTTTTTTTTTTAACTTTTATTTTTTATGGGTTTGTGTTCTTTTTGTTGATGTCCGTTTGTATGGAATAATTTGCTACATTTGTAAAATGCAAGAGGTATATATAATATATGTATATTTCTAACGTAAAAAAAAAAAAGAAGAAAAATTGTAATTTTTTTCTTTTCAAGATTTTTTCTTAAAAAGAGGAGAGAGAAAAATATTTTTTCAGGAAAAAAAAAACCTTAAAAAACAAACAAACAAAAAAAGGCAGTGAAGATTCCTTTCTCCCCTGCTCAGCCTCCTCCTGTCCCTCCCGCCCCACTGCCAGCAGCGAATGGGAAGTTGCCTTGTGGAGAATGAATGAATGGAAGAGATCCGTGCTGCTCCGGGTGGAGGATCTGTGTGTGCTTTGGTGGTTCCTTTCTGAGACAGGGGGGGCTCTGAGGGGGGGGATTTGGGGGACTGATGGCTTTTTTTTTTTTCTTTTTTCATTTTTTCTTTCTTTTTTTTTTTTCTTTTTCTGTAGCGAAGGAGGAATACAATCAGTTTTGTATTCAGAATGTTGTGCAATATTTTGGAACGGGACATTGGCGTGTCTAGAGATTTAGTTAAAAAACAAACAAACAACAAAAAAAAAAAAGGTTGATCAAATCTGTACAGTTTCTATTGTTCCAGATTTTTTTAAGTTTGTATTAAAAGCATGATATAATAACTGCTCGTCGTCTGTTGCTGTCCGGTGAGATGTGCTAACGGAGGTGCTGCTGTGCTGGCCTTGCTGGTGCTGCCCAGCTTTGTGCCAGGGGCAGCTCCCCAGGGACAGCAGCGGCTGCTTTGCCTCCCAGCAAGCTTCAGTGCCCTGGGGAGGGGGAAGGCAGGGAGCAGCGCCTTCGGCTGCAGTGCTCCTGGGCCCCTCAGGCAGCCCAGCTGCCCGAATAGCTGGCTTCCTGCAGCAGGCTGCCAGCAGGAGCAGCTCCGGGCTCCTGGCAGTCTGCAGCCCTCGGGTCTGAATTTCTTCCTGGAGAAGCTGGTGCTGCTTTGCCCTTGGGTTTGCGAGCCCTGGGAGCCAGGCACGCTGCGCGCCATGTGACTGTCACGCTGTGCTAAGCAACAACGCTATTTTTTCCCCTTTGTGTCTCAAACCCCATGTAATCATTCATCTGAAGTGCGCACCGACTCTCGCCCTTTGCCACGTTTCTGGAAATGGAAGAGGGCGGCTGTGCCTGCCTGCTCCTTGCCCTGCTTTTGCCTGGCTCTGACACAAGCCCTTCTTGGGCTCAGGTGTGCAGAGGGGGCAGTGCCCGTGGTTAGTTCAGAGCAGATAGCTGAGCGGGGTTTAAGGTGACAGCTTGGCATCACCTTGTTCCTGGTGCTTGCCCTTGCCCTGTCTGCGTGAGCAGGGTGTGTGAGTGTTGGCTGTGAGCGTGACAGCAGGCCGAGGCGCTGAGCAGGTCAGTCCCCAAATGGGGTGCAATATGTGGCAGCAAGGTGGGGCTCATCTGCTGGAGCCAGGGGGTGGTTTCAGCAAGGCAAGGGTGTGGGGATGTCATTCAGATGCATGTTGTGGGAAGCTCTGCTGCTAAGGAGGGAAACTTGCTACTTGAGTCACCAGGCAGTCAACTCTAAGGAGGAGACAGCTTGGGTAGGGGAATGCCACGCTTACCCCTGCGTTTTTCAGCTTGTGACAGCAGCAGTCACAGCACCACTGCCTTACGCAAGCATGGAAAGCCAGCTGTAGGACAGCCATGCACTGGCCTGTGTTCTAAATACAGGCCCAGCAAGAGCAACCCAAGTTTGCTCTGGCAGGTGAGCACTTCCCACTGCCACAGAGCCTTCGGGGCCATGGCGTAGCTGGGGACAAACATCACTTTGCGCAGGTGCCTCGCTGTGCCCTGGCTCTTGCACTAGGGCAGAACCAGGACATGGAAGAACACTGCAAAGCCCCTGCCAGTGTGAATGCTGCTTCCTATCTGTACCACTTGGGGACAGCCAGTTCGTGCAACAGCCAATCTATGTGGCCACAGCCAACAGCAAGAGTGACTCCAGCCTGGCAAGTGCGTGCTGGGAGGGACATGTGAGGTTTTCCCATCGCCATGGAGAGAGTGAGGGCAATGAGACCCCTGCAGAGAAATTCATGTCCGCGTTTTGCCTGTAGGAGGGCCCGGGGGACCCTCACCTTCATCAAACACTGAGGAAACCACCGTGGACACTGTCAGGGCTTTTTTTTCCACTTGATTTCGTTGACGTGGCACAGGAGCCATGCTGCTGCTGCAGGTCTCTGTGAGGGAGCGCGTCCCTCTTGCTCCACAGGGTGTTTCTACCGAGGGCAAAGTTTTCCTTGGAGTGAATCAGCTAGCAAGCGCTTGCAGAAGTTGCAGCTGTGGCTCTCAGCAGAAAAAGCCAACACCCACAGGAGGCAGTGGGTAATGGGGTGATGGGCAGTGCTGCTGCAGCCCTCCCAGCGTGGCAGATCCCACCCAGCACTGACACAGAGGTGCTCAGGTCCAAGGAGAGGATACGTTCCCCCATGGTCACGCAGAGCACTCCGGTACCCATCCGCTTCTCCTGGTGCCTCTCATGGTCCCCTGAGCAGAAAGGAGAGGATGCTGAGGGATGGAATCATGGAGTCATTAAGGTTGGAAAAGACCTCTAAGATTACTCAGTCCAACCATCAGCCCATCCTCACTGTGCCCACTGACCGTGTCCCTCAGTGCCACATCCACACTCCAGGAACAGTGACTCCACCACATCCCTGGACAGCCTGTGCCACTGCAGCACTGCTCTTCCTGAGAAGAAATTTTCCCTCATAGCCATCTGAACCTCCCTCAGCATAACTTAAGGCCATTATCTCTCGTCCTAAATAGAGACATGCTGGGGACAGATGGCTGATCCATCCCAGTCATGCCATCGCTAAGCATCCACCAAGGAGCAATATTCCTTTAGACTAGAAACTTGCCCATTAAAACTATCATCTGGTCAATTTTTAATCTTAGAGTGAATTGTTTTCATTCTCCAAAGTACTCTTTGAGAAGTATTATTTTCCCCATGCACTCTGTGATTTATTTTATTTTATTTTATTTTTTTTGACCAACTGGTGTTGCCTATAAGTGGAAACCTTCTGGAAGCCAATGACTTCGGAAGACTTCAACAGCTTTGTAGTAAGCAGAGCACAGCACATCTAACCAACATCTGCTCCACAACAGCTGCTCCAGACTGGCATTTGCTGCAGGAGAAATCCACTCACCACATCTCGTTGTCCTCCCATTCGTAGAGTCTGTTCTGTCCCCTCCCATGGCCAAGCAGAAGATGGGAAAACCCCAGTGGCTCCATGCTGACCTTGGCCTGGGTGTTCAGCGCCCTGCAGTGCTTGGGGACAAAGTGCTGGCTGCCCTGGGGACACAGCACGAGTGCCACGTGTCCCCAGCAGCTGCACATCACTCAACTTCCCTGGAAAGCAGGAGGAACTTGTTATGCCAGGTCACTTAGGGACCACAGCAGTCACCCGTGAAGCCTCCTGGGGGAGCGTGGACTGGACCCTTCCCTTGCCCATCCAGTACAGCTGCATACCAGTCAGGGCTGGACATCATCATCTAGAACGCCGGCGGTGGCCCCTGAAGTTGCACAACTGCCTTCCCCCAGGCTAGTGCCTCACACGTAGGGCTGGAGGCAGCTGTCCATCATCACTGCAGAGCCACAAAGGCAGGAACAAGGTGTCTTGATGGAGAAGGAGTTCTCAAATGCTGGCTTGATCAATCTTTACCTCCCATCAGAAAGTGTCTTGGATGAAGATACATCACTAATTTTGTCTCCTCCAGTACAAGGAATCATAGAATCATAGAATCACAAGATGGTTGGGTTGGAAGGAATCTCAAAGCCCACCCAGTCCCACCCATGCTGTGGGCAAGGCTGTCGCCCAGCAGCTCAGGCTGCCCAGGGCCCCATCCAACCTGGCCTTGAACCTCCAGGGATGGGGCACCCACAGCTTCTCTGGGCAGCTGTGCCAGCACTTCACTGCACTCTGAGTAGAGAATTTCTTCCTAACATCTGACCTAAATCTCCCCTCTTTTAGTTTAAAGCCATTCCCCCTTGTCCTATCACTATTTGCCTGTGTAAAAAGTCACTCCCTCTCCTGTTTACAAGCTCCCCTCAAGTACTGGAAGGCCATAATGAAGTCTTCCCACAGCCTTCTCTTCTCCAGGCTTAATAAGCCCAGCTCCCTCAGCCTGTCTTTGTAGAAGAGGTGCTCCAGTCCTCTGAGCATCTTTGCAGCCTCCTCTGCACCTGCTCCAACAGCTCCACATTCCTCTTGTACCCAGGCCTGGATGCAAGGAGCCTGGGCCAGCTGGAGAGCCAGGCTTCCTGCTTTTGGGGGATAATGTTGGCAGGGGAATTGGCAACTGCTGCTGCAGGAGGTAATTGTCACTTGGTGGATCTCACTCAGCAAGGCAGGCTGCAGGGCCTCTCTAGAGCTTCCTGCCCTTGGGCACAGCCTACTCTGCTCCTGCCTGGAGCACCTCCTGGTGCCAATGCTCTTCACCAGGCAGGCCATAAAAAGGGAATTGAAGGGATGCATCTGCATCTCCATCTGTTTGCCACCGCATGTACCTGCTGCCAGAGCCCATGAGAAGACCCCAGGAGTGTGGCAAGCTTTCCCAGCTCTCTGGCTATGAGCGCAGGTAAAGCCACCACAGGTACCAGCATTCACCAGATGGGAACATGCCTACCAGGAAACTTGGGAAGTTGGCCACAACCACCTGCATGCAGCAATGCAACATTTCTATCAATGTCAGCATGGCACACAGCTGTGTGAGCTCAGGCTGTGCTGCAGCACATGGCTCGTCTGGCACAAGCTCCCTGGTGTGGCTGCAATAGCCCAGTTAGTAGCTCAGGTGTTGCCACAGCCACTGGCAGTGGCCCAGGAGCTAATGACAGAGCAGGCAGCAGATGCGAGGATTGCATGGCTGGGGATGAGGGGAGCTGGATGGACAGCTTGTTCAGACTGGCCTCCACTCACCACTGGGACAATGGGTTTTGCAAGGTGGATTCTCGCTTTGTTGGAAGTCCCCAAAACACCCTTGTGCCTTTGAAGGGTGCTGCATTCGGCTCTGCCACCCCTCCCAGGATGTCCAAAATTACCCATGACCACTGGTTTAGAGAAGAAGGAAATCTCATTAACGTCCACAGGGGTTTAATCAGAAGCCAATTGGCAATGGGGCATTGACACATCATGGATGCTGATGCAATAGAGGGGCATCAAGGGCACTCAGTGGTGGAAGAGACCTTGCCAAATTCCTGCCCTGTACCTCTGCCACAGATGTTCTTCTCCAGTGCCTGTCTCTTTCTCTTGCACTCAATATCAAACATGGTTGATTTCAGTGGGTGCCAGCCCCCAAGTCAGCTGTGAAAAAAGAGGCAAAAGGGTTATTTCATAGATTCATGGAATCATTGAGGTTGGAAAAGACCACTAAGATCATCGAATCCAACTGTCCATCAACCACCAGTACTGCCCACTAAGCCATGTCCCTAAGTACTACACCTACCCTTTCCTTATATACCTGCAGGGACAGTGACTCCACCACCTCCCTGGGCAGCCTGTTCCAACCAGCATCACTCTTTCTGAGAAGAAATGTTTCTTAATATCCAGTGTGAACCTGCCCTGGCACAACTTGAGGCCATTCCCTCTTGTCCTATCGCTGTTAGCTGAGAGAAGAGGCCGACCCCCACCTCACCACAGCCTCCTTTCAGGTCATTGTAGAGAGCGATCAGGTCTCCCCTGAGCTCCTCTTCTCCAGCCTGAACAAGCCCAGTTCCCTCAGCCGCCCCCCATCAGAGCTGTGCTCCAGACCCCTCACAGCTCCGCCGCCCTTCTCTGGACACACTCCAGGGCCTCCATGTCGTTCTGGTAGTGGGGGGCCCAGAACTGAACACAGCACTGGAGGCGCGGCCTCAGCAGAGCTGAGTACAGAGGGATGATTTCTAGATCTGTTCTATGGCGTTGGTGATTTTTTCCCCCAGTGGCTTCAGAAATGCTTTGGAGATTACCCCATGCCTCTGAAACACAGCCCCATCTTGAAAAGAGCTGTGTGGGTGTGGGCGTGAGGGCAGCCATTTTGTGCTAATAACAATAATTTAGTACTTATAGCGTGTCGCGGGAGGGAAGACAGAAATGACTAATTAAAATGTTGGGGAGATAGTCAAGTCATGAGAGCATTACTCAAGCGCAATTTAGCCGGGAAGCTGCGATTCAGAGTTCTGCTATTACAAAAATACCACAGGGCTTAATCCTCCTGACACCGCCGCCGAGGTGTCAGCTTGTCACCGTACCTGAGCGCAGCGCAGGGCTGCCCGCCACCCACCTCTGGGCTTTGTTGCAGGGCATTCCCTATCTTCAGGCTGCCCGGGGCCCCATCCAACCCTGCCTTGAACAACTCTATAACAGATGGGGCGTTGGGTGACGGCGGGGGGTTGGAAACGGGTGGGCTTTAAGGTCCCTTCCAGCTCCAAACCATTCTATGATTCTAGGATTCTTTGTGCCCAGAATCATTCTCCAACTGTTGCTCGCTGTCCAGAGCTCTCTCCAGGTGGTGGAATTAAGGTGATAAGTGAAAATCTTGGTGCTTTTTGCTGGGATCAGGCTCAGTGTGGACTCTGCACCGCCCTGAGCACGTCCATCACTGCAGCGAAGGTCCCGAGGCTCACATGGACTTCTGGCAGCAGACAGCAGATCCCATAAACAGCAGCTGCCGAGGGCCTGAAGCAGATTAAGCTGGAGCACAAAGCACGTGTTTGGAGCAGCGCCGATCCCTCCCCTGCTCTGTCAGCCCCTGCTTCTACAGCTGTAGCAACAAGGAGCGGAGGTCTCATGCAGCAGAACGGCGTAGGAGGGCTCAGCAGAGGGAGGTTTGAGCTGCAGATGGGCTTGGAGCCCAAGGCCTTGGGTGGAAGCAGTGTTTGGGGCTGTAATGCGGTTTGTAGGAGTGGGAGGGCCGGCTTTTTCTGGAAATGCTTATGAGCAATTAGCACCAATATCTCCCCTGATACCTTTGTGATGCTTTGATGGGTACGTGTGACACTGAGGGACGTGGCCTAGAGCGGTCACAGGCATGGGTTGATGGTTGGACCGGATGACCTTAGTGGTCTTTCCAACCTTAATGATTCTATGGTTCTATGAAATGCTGTATGATATCAATGAGAAAGGCTATGCTGTGTGGGTTCCAGGGGTGAGAAGATCTCCATGGGGATGCAGGGCCAGCCCTGTACCGGGGCACCATGAGCAGTCCCAGAGAGGGTGCCTGAAGGTCCCACCACCTCTCAGCAGGGCAGGACAGCGGCAAGGCCCAGCCTAACCCCAGCATTTGCTGAACCCCACGTCCCTGTGGTGCCAGCAGGGAGAGAGCCTCATCCACAGGCCAGGCTCCTCTGCGGGCCCAGCGGAGTGATGCTGCGCCAAGAATGGCATTGGCTGGGGCTTACTCATCACTCTGGGATGTCAGTCCTAATGGAAAACATCAGGGAGTAGTTAGAATCTGCCATAAATATTTACGAGCGAGAACATCCATTTCCTAACTGCTGCTGGAAGCCCGCAGCTGCCTGAGGCTTCGGGCTGAGCTTCTGGCTCCCGTTCCAGCACCGGGAGAAGCACAGCACCGCTCGGTGCCGGCGGCCAACGGACCGCGTGCGGTAACCAATGGCGGGCAATGACACGGCCACCTCCTGCGGTCGGTTTGTGGGTTTGGACGTAGCTGTTGTGGCCGTCCCTCGGCACGCCAACCCGGGGCTCCTCCGGCGCTTTCTGCTCCTCCCGCGCAGCGCAGGCACGTGGCTGGCACTCAGAGGACGGACTTTAAATAACCGCACGGCGATGACTCACGCGTCACCCCAGGCGGTCTGGCTGCCGGCTTACATAGCGTGAAAGCCGGTGATCTCTGGAGGAGGAGAGGAACCGACGGCGAGCAGACATATGGCTCAGTTCCTGGCCAGAAGGTGGGAGGGATGGACGCGTTTGGGGATGAGATAGGCTGGGAGGCTCCGTCCTCCTGACCTGCCCGCACATGCCACGTTTACTCAGGAATCGCCCCGACTCAGCACTATCTGTGGCTCCGTGCTGCTCCGGAGGCAGACACGGGCCACGCAGCGCAGCGTCCAGGCCCAGCATGGCAAGCACGGGGTCCCGGAGCTCTGCTTTGCCCTCTGAAGCCCCCAGCCCATCCCACAGCCCCTTCCCAGGAGCGGCACGGCCGGCTCGGCGGCTCCCGGCTGCGGCAGTGCTGTGGCCGGGCCGTGCCGGGTAAATGTCACGGCTGTCCCCGCTCCCAGCCCGCGGCCGTGCCCACGTGTCTCCCATTGCGTACGTCGCTGTGCAAATAGGAGCCGGGGCGCCTCAGGCTCACGCGGAGCTGACAATGACAGCTGCAGAAATGCAAAGGGGACTATTTTTAAACTCCCCTCGCTCCTTCCCCAGCTCTCCCCGCAGTCTCAGCTGGGCCGTGCGGCCGTCCAGGCGCGGGCGCACGGGGGGCGAATGCTGGCGGCCCTGCTGAGCTGGTCCTGAGCAACGGCCACGGACGGACAAGCACAGGGTGGCGGTCCCAGAGGAAGCATCCTCCGCAGCCCTCCTGCCCTGCACCTTCCCACCTCCCCCGGGCCTCCCGTACTCACCCGTCCCTCTCCTCACCCCTAAATCGTCCCGTCCCTTCTCCCCGCCTTGCCTTGTCCTCCCCATTTCCCCCCGTAACCTTAGAAAGGTCACTCCCTCCTCCAGCCAGAGGGCTACCGCAGTTCCTCCAAGCAGAACAGGAAGGATCTCCATGGGGCGGTCAGGACACTCCCGGGACACCCAGCCCCGCCGCGGGGCCTCGAGGACCGGGGGAGCGCCGCTGCGCAGCCCTGCGCGCTGCCGCAGCGCCACCTGGCGGTAGGTCGCCGCCATGACACCGCCCCGCCGCCATCTGGCAGTACCGACGGGCCCGGCTCAGGCCTTGCGCCCCCAGCCAGGCGCGGAGCGAGGCAACCGCCCGGCCCTCTTCTGCCTCCTCCCTGTTCAGAGGGAAGGAAGATCGTCGCCTGTTGCCCTTTTGCTATTATTTCCCGGGGACACCCCGCCCCCCCCCCCCCCCCCCCCCCCACACACCTCATTCCAGCATAAATGGCCGACTTCTATCTTAAATCCTCACCACGACTGGTTTGCTCCTGGTTCCCTCCCCTTGCTTTTTCACTCCTTAGTCCAGTAACGATCTCCCTCCCCACCTCCTGAACGCATTCCCCTCCCAGCACTGGGACGGGGTGAAAGACTGAATCCTTTACACAACCGCATCTCCAGTCTTCTGCCTCCTCCCACTGCAGGCAATGTTGGCTGTAGTGCCTGGTATACACACGGGGTCTCCAACAACGTCCCACTCAGGAGTTGGGATGCCCACCCCGCTGCAGGTCCTGCTGCTTCACCAGGCCCACAGTAGGCTGCCTCCAGCTTTGCACATCAGCAGGGAAGATATCAGCTTGCTCTTCAGTTACTTTCATTCTTCTTGTTTTAAGGGCAAGAGGAAGTTGAAAACACTTTTGCAACCTGGTCACCCATGGGTTGAACATCGCAAAGCCCAAGTCATCCCAGTTGAGAGTTGTAACGTTTGAAAGCTACATAAAATGCTTAAAATGTTCTCTCCAATGGCCACATCTAATCAGCTATCACAACCAGCAGGAAGCAACCACCCCGAGCTTGGTGTACACCGCTGTTGCACGTTTCTCAATAGAAGCATTCCAGTTGCTATTTCAGAGCAGCAGAAACCAGAAGACAGATCCTTTCCCTGCTGCTCTGCAAATCAGAGGAGAAAAGAGGAAAATGGAATGCAGTTCGAGTCCCGAAGTCAGCAGATCCCCTCGGCCTATAACAGGAAGGAGGTTGAGTAAGAGGCTGCTATTTTTCCATTGCCATCTTTCAGATCGCTAATGGCTACAAGCAGGAGAAAGCACTTCCATTTCCTGAAAGGAACGAGCAATACAATGTGCAGAGCTGGCATGTTTAGAAACTTGTCCCCCACACACCCAAGAGGGCCTACAATCGCCCTGGAAAGAAGGCACTTCATTATCAACATCCGCACTGCTGCCAGCTGCGCTCACAACAGGGAACAGATACCAAGCATCTCCCACTGATTCTAGCATCGAGGCCAAGAAGCACGATGAGGATGCATCCAACACGCCCTTGTAGCCATTCAGTTATCTACTGCAGTACTTTGTTTTGGCAATGCCACGTTCTTGGCCTACAAGGCACAGCACAGGTCAGGCCCCTTCCTCTACACGGCTTTTAGTTGTCTAGCTTTCCTGCTCAGATTGCCTGAATCGCTAATCATGTCTCAGGCAGGTAGCCAGAGGAAAGCTACTCAGTTACGCTTCCTTCCTTCTGCAAAAGCACACCAATTCATTTGCTAATCCACCACAGTAGGTTGCAGATAGCCATCTTCATAGTCATCTTCATGCGTACGTTTCAGAATTACCCTTTTGAACAAGAGCTTAAGCCGTTCTTCATAGACTTTCTATAGTGCCTAGACTGTGCACCTCTTCCCTTCCTCAGACGTCAGAAAACAATCAGTGAACATCTACGTTTCCTGTTTGAAATCATTTCTTTCCTACCTGCCCCCACCCCCCAAATCACAAGATACTCTTTGGGAGATACTTTAAACAAAAGCAAAGAATCAAAGTCAACCTTACTGCGTTTTCAGGATATGCTAAAATGGTCCAAATGCACTAAAAGGCCAGTGACCTCATCTTCCTTGGGAGCACGTATCTCAGGTAGAACTATCATAGACTGCAAGAGGCCAAGGGAACTGAGCATCGTCCTCTGGAAAGGAGAGACTTCCTCAGTCAGACACTGAGTGTATAAATGGCATTTCTTACCACTCCTTTCCCACTAGGTTGATGGTTAGCTACCAACCCTTGGAAGGAAAAAAGAAAAAGAAACAACAAAGCGAAATTTAAGTTAAAAAGAAAGGAATGGAAAAGCTGTCCTCAAAACCTTGCAGGTCTTTAAACCAATTAATTCAGAAGAGAAGGAGAGCCGGATAGCAGCTGCCTGCACACCCAATAGTTAACATGTGGGAACAGCAGCGGGAGCACGAAGGCAATCAGCTCTTCAGCATCTACCAACTCCAGTGCAAAGTGCAGGTGTAATGCTGGTGGTTGAAGCGTACAGCACGCAGGTTGCTATCTAGAGAACAAAACTACCCAACCTCTGTGTAGTGGAATATACTTTTTATTTCTTAAAAAGGAAGGGTACTAACAGAATTTAATACAGTCAAAATTTTACATCTTAAACAAAAGCTTTTATTTCTCTTAAAAACCAGTTATGAGCAGAGAGGTGAGAGGATTGAAACTACTCACAAAATCCAAGCTGAAGACTTTTGAGAATTCAAATCTGTGGTTTATACAATTTAAAAAGTGTCATAAATGGAAATATAAAATAATACCAACTCTGCAACAGTGAAATGCCCTTTCTTCATTTGATTGCTGTTTAAGCACCTTTATTTTCCCCTATCAGCTGCCAAGAGTGTGTAGGTTTATGTACAACGTAAGTAGTTTGGGACAAAAGATTCGTCTATAAATTAAAACCATTTATGGCAACATAGCTTTAGCCAGCCACTACACAATCTTTATTATTTCTTTTGTTTCTATAGGATCTCTCAGCCAGAATGATCTCAAATACACCTCATGGGCTGCTCTGAAAAGCAGCTACGTTTACAGGAATTACTGAGACGACCTCTCGGAGTAGGCATCCAAGAGCTGATACAACTTAATGCGTAGTAAAACTAAGGTTCCTTTGTGTCTCATATAAATACTGTGCAATCTGTCGTCCATCCCATTGAACGGCTGGGACAGACCAGTGTCACGTCTGAAGCCAAACAAAATGTTTTTATCCAAGAGGAAACCGAATTTTAGGCCAAATGTAGCGGACAGGAGTTCCCTCTGACTATTCAGTTCAAACTGAATGCCTTTGAAAAAGCCTCACAGGAACAGAATTTTCTGAACACCCTGCACATACGCTTAGCTATTTTATAGCCTAGAGACATGGGTGGGGGGGAGGAAGAGATCATCTGTGCTCGCTACAAAAGATGCTGTAGCTTTGCTGTTGATGGAACACCACAGAAGCAGTTGATACCAGACAAAGGCTGTTCCAGTACAGCATCGAAGACAAAGAAGTTACGTTATGGCTGGAGAGGCTGTTATCACAGGCTGATCTCCTAGCTGAACACCGACAGACCTCCTCACCTCAGGCCTCCAGGCCTTCACACCTCCTCAAAGCGTTGGCGTCTCCTAACGGACTGCTTGTGATTAGAATCGTTAAGGTTGGAAGGGACCTGTACAATCACCTAGTCCAACCATCAACCCAGCTTGCTCCACTGTTCCTCTTTTAACACAAGATAGAACAGGCCGTGAAAGCTGATGAGAGTTCCAGCTGTGCAGCATCCAGCAAAACCTCAACTCGTTAATTACTTTCCCCCTCCAAAACCAAGACAGGGTACCCGTGTCATCTACGTACATAACGCATCTAATAGAGATGTAGGCTATCTAGGTTACAAGTGAGCTTCAGTAACACTCACTGTTCCATTGCAACTCGCTGCAGTCTGGCTGAAGGGTGGAGGCAGATCTGTTCAAGCCAAGAGAGAAAACGGTTAAAAACCCTTTCGTTCTCCTCAATCGCTAAGTGTTACGGATCATTTCACACTGCCACTTTCCAAATGCTACTCACACACAGCAAAATTAATTGCTCAGCTAATGGGGTAGGAAGAATACAGTTACCGGTGCCATGGGTGACTACCCTTAAAGAAAGATTGGAAGAGAATCAGTTCCCTCAAATTCTCAGTTTCTCTGCTTAAGTAGCTCATTTTTTAACACGTTTTGTCTCGATAGAAAGCATCACAACTAGACTAAGATTCCACAACATCAATCTTGCTTTTGATTTCTGTAGTTCTCTAGGAAAAAAAAAAAAATAAAGTAGTCCCAAATCAAGCTACATGAAGCATTAACAATATCCAGGAATTACAATGGAAGCACTTATTTATTACTTCATAGAACAGATCAGTTTTAAAAGTGTATTTACACGTTCTAAGTTATACAAAATACAGTATTTCAATAGTCATGTTCATCACCATATTTGAGACAACTTCACACAAAAGTGCAGAGGATGCATCCTTCCACGGTCCTGGCCAGCAGCAAGCGGTCACCTGCAGCATGACAGGTAAGAGCTGCCATTGTGCTTCCCTGGGGGAAAACAAATGCTGCCATACCTTCTCACCGAGACACAGCTGCAGATCTAAGGGGACATTCAGGCAGGTACACGAGCAAAGGTTGTTGAGACCCACAGACCAAAGTCACATGCCTTAATTTACTAGATGGATGTGAAGTACACTGTTCTTTTTACAGGTGTTGTACAGCGAAGGGCTTCTGCTCATGCCTCGGTTGGGAAAATGACGTAACAAGGGTTTTGGCTATGTAACAGGCACCCAAATTACATTGAATATGAACAGCCTTATAACTACAGCTGACGGTGTTAAGGACACAATTCTGCAGCCGACTGCCTGGGCAGAGCTTCACATTCAAAAACAGATCCTGTGAAGTCCACGCGGTTCTCTATAGATACAGAGCTCATCCCATGCAGAACTGAGGTCTTAAAACACTGGGGCCTCAGATAGTAATTTCTTCATGACACAGCACTATCAGTTCACGTGGGCAGGTCAAGTCCTGGCACAACAGCACGCTCAGGTCAAGCGATAGCTATTTGTTCGTGCCTTTCTGCAGTAACTCTCCACCCCCATCTCTATATTCCTTTCACTTCGTTCTGAACTGTGGATGTGAGATCAAGAAAAGGAGATTCCCAAACCTAAACACGTTTCCTAAAACCTAAACAATCTTCTACAGGATGGGGATCCAAACTGCTGTAGAACATAAACAGCGAGGCTTTGGTTTCGGCAGCCTAATTTGGGTCAGTACCCCGTGGTACTGTTTCCCCCACTTTCACCTTCTGCTTGACAGGTATTTTTATGTTTATCTACACATGTATCCTCCTCAAAGTATTCCCCTTCCCCCATGGTTGCTTCAACTTGAAGTCTGCATTACGGAAGGGGCTTCCTCGGGGACAGCACATTCTCAAGCTAAAGATGAACATTCTGTATGACCAATCTGCGTCACCGACAATGAAATCACTGTAGTTTCTCAATTAGCATTATGTTAGCATCTCCACAGAAGTTAAGCTTACTCTTTCTACCTTCTTCTCGTTCTTTTGTTGTGAATTTATCCATCTTCACCCTGTTACAGTGGCAGCTATACACATCAGAGTAATGAGCTGAAAATCTAGAAAGCTAGCCAGTATCTTCCAGTACTGCAAAGGCAAAACAACAGCACTGACAAATCTGTTTTGCTGCTTTTGGATTTAGATGTAGATTACTAAGAAAAAAAAATATGCATTAAGATAAGTTTGCATTTCTCATCTCCTGTTTATCAGCTAAGACAGTGAGGGCAGATGAAATCTTGTCTGGGTTTTAAAGGGCGCAAGATACCTTCGCTCTCGCTAAAAATGAAGGCATCCTATCACAAGGAGCAGAGCCATGTTATCCCAAAGAGGTTTACAAGGCTGAAGCAGCAATATTCTCTTCTGTGCAAACCCATTATTTTTTGGGGGGTGGGGGGAGGGAAATTCCCCACACAAGAATGTTTTGTTGAGCTGTTACTGCCGGCCTTCCACTACACCCCTCAACCTGAAATACAGTTG
The DNA here is from genome assembly GCF_016699485.2 of Gallus gallus. Taxonomy (NCBI): domain Eukaryota; kingdom Metazoa; phylum Chordata; class Aves; order Galliformes; family Phasianidae; genus Gallus; species Gallus gallus. The sequence goes on from NC_052532.1 coordinate 49,699,459, forward strand.
TTAAAATCAGTAGCAATCCTGCAGGTAACACTGAAAGTGATTTTGACAGCTGGAATACACCTTGGGCTTTCAAAAAGCACAGCAGGGATAAGAAAAATTGTCAGAAATTACATAAAACGTTACCAAAAGAACTGTAGAAAGCCACATAACACCCTTTTTAAGAAAGGAAACGACCAAACGAGAAAAAGCCACAACAAAAAACATTCCTTCTCCCAACACAAGTTTACAGTACGCTTCTTCACCCTGTCTGTGCAGGGCTGGGGGAGGGAGGGGAAGGATTTCAGGCCGTCTGAACATGAAAATTGTGTGAACAAATAAGTGAAGGATCAGTTTACGAACAAGACAGCAGCAATCAGGGGTACATCCACCCGATCCCAGCACACAGCGCTCCGGAGTAACGCAAATACACCCAGGGCTCCGGTGCTTGCTTAAAGCTTGATGCTCACCTCATCAGAACAAAGACTTTTTCCTACGGAAGTTAATGAGATCTTTGCTAGTGGCTTCACTGGGAGCAGATCTTGGCATCAGGTGAAAGGATGGAGTTCCAGGGGCTTTTTAAGTACCAAAATGTGTCACTGCAACTGTGTGGATTAGAAGGCCATGTACGAAAGCAGCACTGCAATAAGTTTTGTGCATGACTTATTCACTGTCAGTTTTTCTGTAGAATAAGACAACAGTCAATGGCCAATATCAACAGTTTCTGCACTTTGAAAGCTAGTGCTGTGCAACGGCTCTTTGATTTCAATCCATTTCTTAATGAATGTAGAGCTGTCAAAAACAGCTCCCTTTAATGGCAATCCCTGCAGTGATGATCCAAGATGCATTCCCTTTATTCCCTCCCCTTAGAGATGGTCCCTTTGTGGATGCAATTGGGGTATATTGGCATTAGGCACACGTACGGCCTCTATGTAGCACGTTCCAAGGTTAGAGAACTTCAGACACTAACAGTGGCAATTCAGCATCTTTTAACACACAGACCGAGCTAAAAGAATATTGGTCTTATGATCTCTATGGAAAACGTATCCAAGCTATCATTTACAGATAGGAGGGTCATCCTCATCAAAGAAACAAGACTGTCAGTGAGTCTTTCTGAAAGGAGCAGAACGCTCTGAAGCAATAAGCTCAACTGCCCAAGACTGCAAAAGCTGCGGATGGAAATCAGCACTGCACATCACTCTGCTGTCTGGCAGTGTGCACATTCCTTTCGTAGTTATTACCTTCTCATCTACCCTTGAAGATGTTCATTCTTAAGAAAAAGAAAATCTCCAACTACAGATCAGTCACATTTATCCTGAAGTGTGACTTTCCAGTTTTGCAACCTGTAGATACGTGAAACACGATGTGCAGATACACACTGCTCTACAGGGAATCACAAGAATTTACCAACAGTCTTCTCTGAAAGAAAAACATATATATATCGTTCACTGTTAGTTTCCACTGTATAAACCTTTGATACGACAGGAAGAAATAGAATTGCACATACTATTCTTACTATTTTGCTGTTAAAATAGCGTGGCATACTGCAAAACCAGGTCCTGTATACAAGGTATAGGCATTTCAAACATGCTCCTAAAGCAGTAAGACAGCAAGACCCAATGAAGGATTAGCAACTCCTTGCCCAGTTACAATATTCTTTGATTTAAGCAGGAAGCATGACTTTCAAGAATAGTCAAAACCAACTGGAAATGTAGAAATGATCAATGGAAAAAGAGTTGCTGTATTTACATGCTGCCAGTATCACCGAAATAAAGGGAAAAGGAAAACAGCACATACCAAAAACATCCATTCGCATCTGCAACGTTTGCTACAGGTAGTGATACATGCTGACGTTTCAGCAACGCAGAGCTGAGCTATTCATCCATCTGAGGGTGCTCACAGATCGCCTCAGAATCGCACATTCTGACTGTGCACTCGGTATAATTTTGTAACCAACAGAAGTTAGAAATACTTTCTCCACTCCAGCAGGTGGTCCGTTACAAATAACAGGTCAATAAGTGCATTTGATATATATGCCCTTTACAAAGGTTATGCTTTCAAAAAATATATAGTTGCAAATCCTGGATTTTAATGTTTATTTTTTAAGTGAAGGTACAACGTTATGTGCTGCCTTGCATCTTTTTCTCTTTGCCTTCCTGCTCTGAAGAGTGGTACCTCTCGGATAAACACTAACTCGGAATACTTGCTCAATATTGTGTCAGGTTTTGCTGGTAACCACTTGTGCCTTGTAACTCAGGCACTTGTGCTTCTTGAAAGCTTTTTGGGTTATTTCTCTTGAGGTGTATGCTGTTCATCCATCTCCAGGCACAAATACACCAAACATTCACTCCTGTCTTACAGGCTTCAGCACGGCTCTGTGCTACTTTCCCAGAAAGTAAGGTCCTGTTCTTCCCACTTAAATATAGCTCTTAACCATCCTCAGCATAGATTCTTGTTTGGCTGATGAAGCTATTGCAAAGGAACTTCCACCTACTTTCCCCATCTCTTCTACACACACTCATCATCTCCACAATCTGCCTAAGCTTTCGTCTACTCTCCCACACCAGCACAAGGAAGGGTGTTGGTACTTAAGGTGTCCACTGTACTTCTCCAAAGTCATTAGCTGTTTCAGATTTGTCAAACAGATGAAGTACTCTTTCTCCACTGCAGTACTCATGTAGTCAAGAGAAAGCAAACTGCAGCACGGCAGCTCATGGCCATTGCTTTGCTGGCACTAACACTAATACTGGTAGTCTTACATTGCCAAAAGACATGGGGATCAGACTAGCACCTTGTCCACGACTGCTAACTCGTAACAGAAGAACAGACTTCGTTTCAGAGAGATACCATTAAAGAAAGTGAGCCTTACAAAAAAAAATGAGAAAGCAGGTTACAGCAGTGTTTTTCTCTTACGTGGGCCGTTCGATAGAGATTTATTACAAGCCTTTGTATGGCACGCTGGGGCACTTTCTGGATTGCTTCAATACATCTGCTGTATAACTCTGCACTGGAAGCCTTACACATCACAAACTGCTGCCTTTGATTCTGCACTCACAATACTCCACAAGATGCTGTGCTGTACCAGAAGCGAGCTGCAGCATTAGGTACAACTTATTCTACTGCAGGGGAAAAGAAGTTTTAAAGTATAGCAGTTCTTAATATATACAGACACTTCCATTTAAATCTCTCTATTTTCTTCCACTCGAGTGCCAAAACAGTCACTGCTCACACAGGCTGTCAACAGACTTTGAAACACGAACTTTGAGCGTCTCGACAAAACCCCAGTAAGTAAGCTTATTGTAGTTCATAGTTACAGTGAGAAAGACAGATAAGAAAGCCATATACAGAATTAAGGAGACTTTGCACTTTTCATCATGCCCAGCCCTGGGTAGTTCAGATGGGGTACTTGCAGGCAAGCAGGCAGGCAGGGTCATCGTCAGTTGTGTTGGGACACCTCAAAGATTTCACTGCTCACTCTGAAGACTGGCGATTCATGTGTGCTTTTTAGTTTCTTTGTTTTTAAAAGTCTTTAAAGTTGCATCACTCGGAATCAGATAAGTCACTTTAAACAAAGCAAAGTGTTAAGTGTGACAATTTATTTGTAATATACTTCCCACCATCACCACCACCACACACCACCCTGCGAAAGCAAATCCCCTGCTGAAAGGGTGACAATTTTTGGTACGTTTGAAAGAAATCAGACCAACGCGGTACGAAGAGACATTCGGGTCGAATTAGAACATAAAAGAGGGGGAGAGAGATCAAAGCATACATTTACTCTAACTGTACTGGATTAGTCTGCCTCTCCACTTCCTTAAGAAGTCAACGCACAATTGGTTTTAAATTCATACTAATTTATCCATTATGTTTCAAGAACAAGCTGGGCACAAAGCCTTTAGTACAGAAAAGAGCCTCCGTTTCACTTCCCTCAACGTTCTTTTCAGATTTCAAGAGGGGAACTGGAAACTATCCTCAGCATCTTCTACCTCTTGTTTACTCCCTGACAGAAGCAGTAGCCCAGGAAGCATAGCTTAGAAGTTCTGACATAACCGCTATCTTAAGATAGCTTCTCTTGTCTAGAAGGGAACTTCTGCACAAATGCTTCTGTTAAAGCTTCTGGTTCTTGCAGCTGGAGGTCATGGAGAAGGTCCCAACATCACACGCAACATAGTTCTCTTTTAGCAGCACATACTGTTGAAGCAGCCCTTGGTGTTGAGAATGGATTATTTTCAAGAGGGCAAGTCTTGTATGTTAATTTTCTACCAAGAAGCATGCTAGAGAACCAGTGGGCACAGAGAGTCCAGATACACTGCTACACAAGAGATATGGAGGTGTACTGTTGGTAGCTTGTTCCATAGCATATTCGGGAGGCAAAGGACCAAACCAAGAAAAAAAACAAACAAAATCTCTGTACAACAGGTAAGGTGCAACAAAGGAACAGTGGCCGGTTTGTTTCTCGTGGTACGGAGGAAGATTTTTTGTAAAAAATTTAAAAGCAATGCCCTAACAGATAGGCCTCAAACTCAGCATAAGGAGGCAGACTTCTTTTTCTAAGCAATGCTATCTCCCTTACTCCTCAGTTACGATGAATATGCTGCTTCAACAGCGATTCAAAGAAGTCGTCTCTCCTTAGGGGACAAAAAAAGGAAGGGTGGTGGTAGAATTACAGCCTGAAATCCACATCAAACTATTTTGTAGTCATCTGTTAAGTGAGAGACCCCCTGTTGTTCTCTATTCTAGGCTCCTGGAAGTTACCCAGAATTAGAGCCTATCAAGAGGTTTGTGCAGTATTTTACCAACACTGTCCTGATTGTAGTTTTCGTAACGCTTAAGGTAGAGATCTCAGTTTCCACAAGAGATTGAATATTTCCTTGTCCTAAAGACTCTCTGTTCCTCTTCAACAGGAAGAGAGTACTTTCTAGTGCCTCTAAATGGGAGAGGAAAATTTCACGATGCTGCACAGCAACATCTTAATTATGTTTCACAATTTGACTGGGGCGGGGAGGTGGCACACAGGTACAAAAGAGTAGGAGTTTCTTTAAAAAAAGAAAAAGGAAAAAGAAAAGAGCCTGGGGAACTCTGGTCTTTGCTTATTTTCCCTCCATTGAAAAAAAGGGAGGTTAGAACAGAAAGCAAAAGCTCCATCCGGTCACAAGGAATCCACCTATGTTCCTTTGGACAGGATAATCTGTTCTTTCGTATGACATCAGAAAGTGCTCTGTTAGTGCTAGAGTTGTAAATATGGACACTAAGGTTTTGGGCAACACGATAATCAGGAGAAGTGTCTGAACGTTGTGCCAAGAGATCTTTGTAATAGATGCAAAATGGCAAAGCCTCCACCAACTTTATTTCTGAGAGTCTCTACAGAAGGCAGAGAAGTCTAAGAGGCTAAAACAAGGAGCCCTAACAAGGAAAAGGGGTGTGCTTACAAGGGTCCGTATCTGGTCTCGTATTTAGAAACAATGTTCTTGCATCGCCCCACTTCCTTGCGCAGCTCTGCAACCTCCGTCCTCAGGGCCGTATTCTCTTTCTCAAGGAAGGCTGCCCGAATTGTGATCTGATTCTCCTTTAATCGCCGAGCATCACGGGAACGCTTTGCTGCCACATTGTTCTTCTTTCGCCTTGTCCAGTACTTCTCATCCTGCAGCAACAAGAAATAAGAAAAAAAAGATGCCAACCTGACATTTTGTACCAAATAAACACCTCTGTCCTTTAAGGGCACTACATGCCATACTCGAGAACTTCCTTCACTGGTTCGTAAGATTCAGACACTAAAATATAGGCAAGAGAGCACTGCAAGATTTCATAATCACACACAAGTCTTGCTTCAGCATTAACAAGATGTGCTGCTAGAACTAGGGAGAATCAAAGACTTGGCTGCTAAGCCGTCCAACTGAAATCTGCCCTTAATTTCAATTCAAGAATGAACTTCCAAGGAAAACAGCCTGTTTTCTTGTCTGCTCAAAGCTACAGCAGGCATAATGCTGGGCAAATACATACAACGGCCTTCAAAGTGCAGCTGATGTGGATGCGACCTGAGAGTTCTTCTAATTTCTGGGTCTATCATTTTAAGTTGCCCCTGCCTGGTAATCGCCTCATGGTACTAAACCAGCGAAACAGCAAGAGCAGCAGTTTACTTGCCAATTCTATTCCTGGCAGTGCTTATCCCCAGTCATGTATGTATAGCATGTTACCTTCACATGTGAATGTTTGGTCAAAGAGTGAAAAGTTTTGATGACAGCCTAGAGAAGTCTGCAGTAATAAATCTGTTACCTTTTGCTCATCTGGGACAAAAACCTTCTTTGCTTTTTTAATCATTGGTTGTGGTTTCAGGTCCTCTTCGGTAAACTTGTGCTTGCGAGGATTGAAAAGCTCACCGCCAGGCACACTGGACAGCACTAAATCAGCAGGGTCAGGGTTAAAATTCACCTCAACTTCTACACAGTCAGGATCAATGGGGCTGGGTGTATTTCTCTCGTTTTGCGGTGGGGATTCTGGCAAAAACAGAAGTTGCAACACATTCAGCAGGATGAAGAGAATTAACTCAGAAGCCACGCTGGATACCTCTATTGTCGCTGCTTACATTTAATAGCACTACCTGATAGTTCTCTAATGCAACGCGTGGTACTGTATGTCCGTTGTAATCCAAGCTCCAGGAACACCTGCCAGACTAACAGACATGAGTAGACAGGTGTGGGACAAAAGCTAAGACTTCCTCAAAGCGCTCTGTGCACTTGAGCACATTTAGCATTGCTACAGCAAGTGCTTCTAAGTATGGAGATTATATCAGCCTGAGACTTGTGACTTTGAAAACTCCACATAAAAAAGCTTGCCCAAACACTGCAGTCCTCCAAAGGTAAGACAATTGCATTACCAAAGGACCAAAGAAGTGCAGATTTGGTACAAATGTAATTACATGCTACTACCTTGCCATATGGGAACAGAAGTGCCCCAACAAGTTGCCTGACAGCGTTCACATGAACTTTGCCATATTTATCTATCACTTAGCAATTCAAGTTCATGAAGTTTGTAATGTCAGTGCAATCTGAAGCAGAGATCAATGAATCAATCTTTTCATATGCCACCTGGAAAAAAACAAAACACAAACAACACACCTTATGTCTTACATAAAGAATCTCATGTTTTGCTTTTCGCATAGGTTCCCAAGGAGGAGACCCTCAGCAAAATGCTTGCTGCTCCTGAAGTAGCACTGTGCAAGTTTACTGGCTAAGAAGTTTAAACTCCAAATCTAGCTCAAACACTGCTCGTGAAAAGCAGAAGTCTCTCAGTACCGTTTAAGCACATAGTTTTGTTTCTTTGTTCCTTCATTCCCTCTTCTAAGCAACACTGAATATTAAATTGTATAATTAATAGACCTTTTCCAAAGGTCAGTTGGCCGTTTCATAGGCCAGCAAGGAAAGGCTGCTTTGTTATTTATTTTTTTTCCAATTAAGCATTGTTATGTGAGGGACAAACCAAGCCACCGAGGCAGTACAAGTGACTTGGCACAACCTATCGAATCTGTGAGAAGACAATGTGAGCAGCTAAATTCACAACACACCCAGCTTCTCACCAAATAAGCAAAATTAGGAAAGCAAATTCTTTATGCTGGCATTCCAGCTCCACTGATTTCGAAAGAGAAAGGCTGCGTACTTGTAAACTCTGACTCATTTTTCCAGTAAGGAAACTGAGGAAGACGAGAGGCAGCATCTTCATGGACTGACACATGGACTACGCTGAGCACTTTCATGTCACTTAGCCTGCCACAGCTAACGGCAATGGGTTAGCACATCTCCTCTTGGATCTGAACAGGCACCTGTTGACAGCAGAACAACCAAAACAATTCCATCTACCTGTGCTGGAGGCTGCTTCAGATTGCTGGTAGACGGCAGTAGACGACGAAGACACGGGAGAACCAGTGGAAGCACTGGCTGGCTCCTTTTCTTCCAGCTTAGCCACAGGCATGAGTGGATTCTGGTTCAAATCCAGGTGAGTAGGGCTGGAAGGAATTCCATTCTCTAGGAGAAATTCATCCAGATCCATGTACTCCAGGTGGAAAGACTCTCCATCATAAGGAATAGTTTTGTCCCAAATAGGTGGCATGAGGGAAGCTGAGACTGCCATAGTGCTGGCAGCTGCCGCCTCATCTTCCTCAAGCTTTATCTTCTTCTCTTTATCTGAAAGATACAAGTAGGTCACTGCACAAGTTGCAGCTTTAAAAAGAAAAAAAATCCCACGGAAGAAAATTCAGTAAACCATATTTCTGCCTCAAGACATGAGCTGGAAACGCAGATGTTGAAAGACAACATTTGTATGCAGCTCAGCGTGGAGTGCTTTGCCTCCCCGTGAGGGCTGGACCACAGCTGAGTAGCCTCGAAGATCAGCAACTCTGCTGTGATAACTCACCAGAGTGCACTATAATACTGCATCTAGCTTATTGTTCACTAGTCACTGCAAATAGACTGGTTTTGTTGTGGTGGGTTCGTTTGTCTTTTCCTGACTTGTCCTGGAAGATGGGGAAGTGAATGTCCTGACACAGAATTACAGCGGAAGCCATTAAGAGGACTTTGAAGAAGCAGAGTAGTTCATCCTATGCAGAAGGGAAAGAAGGTGCAGAAGAAGAATTTAGATAGACATCCAGAAATAAGGCTTTTCAGATTGCATTTGAAAATCAACCAGAAGGGTCCACAGCACGTCAGAGACCTGGACCACTACCTTCAGTATTTTAGATGCATTCCTTTCTAAGATGACTCAGCATGTCCACACAAAGTAATAGCTCCAAATGCTGTTCACTACAGATAGCTCAGTGTACCTCCACACAATTTCTACTCTTTGGGGAGATGTCTGATAAGGCATACTCCCACACCTCCACCCCCAAGCCAAAAAAGACTGATGAGCTCTCCATTTACTATGCTACAAAGCATGTAATACTGAAAAATGGCTGTTTCTATGTTCCCCATAGCTACTGAATCTTCACAATTGTCTGGGACAGAATCCAAGCAGAAAACTCAAGTTACGGAATAATTACATAATTTAAGAGATAAAAATAAATTGGCCCAAAAAAAACCGTCCAAGTTCTGTTCCTGATCCAGTTCTCCACACAGCCATGCAGTTCTACCTGCACTGCAAGGAAGCACTGCAGAAGCAACGCTCGGGCAGCGACTACTGGAGCCAGCACTGCCATCAAAAGGAACAGCCACCAGGTGCAGCTGTATCAACTGGGAACTGCACCTTATCCAGGAAACAGATGAATACCCACTCTGAGGGAACGAGGGCTGCAGGAAGGTACGCTGGAGCAGCGTGGATCTCCAGCATCCACACACATCAGCCTAACAAAACACACAAGCCCTCGGCAGTGGGATATTCCAGACCAGTTAAAATATACTAAAGGAGTATTCTACTTCATCGAGGTGGGAGGGTGGTTGAAACTGTGCTCTAAATCAGAAAAGCCTATTTATATAAAGCCTATTTGATAAAACTGGCATTCCTTCCACTGCTGCCTTAGCTGAGACGGAACTGAGACTGAAAGAGCTTTTTATGGCTCAAAGAACAGCACTGCCATACAAAACAAATTATCGTTTTCATCTACCATACCCCGAACATTTTATACAAGAGATAGTTACTAATCTAAACATATAAGAAAATACTTACCAGCTACAGACTTGGGACTAACAGTAAGTGCCTAAAGGGCACGTAATACCTAAGCTTCGTTAACCTGATCTCCTTGCAGCTATGGGGTGCTCCCCTCACAACTTCACACCACCGCCTCTGCATTTCCACCTTCCACCACCTATCCTTGCTATAAACTCCTTCGCTAACTTTCCTACCTTTTCCCAGGCAAAGCAAATGTTCAGCCTAACAGCCACGATCCAAACTGACTGAATGTTCTCAACAGCTCAACTTGAAGCAAGTAAAGAAATGCTGTCTGCTCTGTTTCACATCCAGAGATGACGTCACTAGTGAAGCACACTCCACCAAATCAGAACAGCCATTTTACATCAAGCTTTTGAATCTAGGAGAGTGCACTCCCAATAAGGTTTGCATACTGCCCAACAGAACCACCCAGATTCATACCAGGGGGTTGTGTACGGTATTGTAATAATACAAAACAAGTGACAATAATGGTTTCTTTACAAATGGCTTTATTTTTAATCAACGTGATAAACAACTTGTGAACGTTGAATCAAAGCGTCATCGCCCCTTAGTCTTCAAAACATCAGTATTCCATTATATACTATGCAAGTCTTAACACAGCCAGTAGTGCATGTGCATTGCTACATCTCACACAACACCTCAAAATACAAAGCTTGGTTGTTGTGTGTGTCCAAACCCCCTGCCCCCCAGAAGACAGATGCCATGCTGCGGTCATGCGTGGCTCTCGTAAGAACCTTCAGAGCCCCTCAGATGTGCACCATCACCCTGATGTACCTTAGTACCCCAAAAAGTCCTTCCAGCTTCCTCTTGCTATCATCCCTGGCTCCCATCAAATTAGATCCCTTCTTCACATGAGAGGACCACCTGATTTTTCTCCTTTCTCTACACGTTGAGAACTGGACAAGCACCGAGTCCCCAGTGTCATCTTTGTTTAGCTACGCTGTCTCTTTCTCCACCCTCACTTCTAGCAGCAATATCTGAAACCAAATTAAAACAGCAGCCGTTAGCAGGCATACCGAGTGCCCGTGTATCTCAAACATGACGCATAAAGAGACAGAACTGTTGGGTGATCATTTTTACACTGACATTTTCCCACTGGCTTTCTTTCAATTCATTTAATCTTTATTTCCTGCTGCACAACATCCTGCTGGGTACACAATACCTAATGAAACACTAATTAACTTCTCGCATCTTGAGGTGAAAGCCTCCGCCTGCCCCAGCACAGGGACCCCAAACATTAATTCTCCAAAGATATTTATAGTGTAAACAGGTATTACCTGACAGCAGAGCTGCAGTATCCTAAGAGGCTCCATTTGCAGTGATTCAAGGTCACCCTGGTAAATCTGGACTGTAGTTCTGCAGCTGAAAGCTCACGTCCGATTTAGTCCCCTCGTTCTGCTACTATGGCCTATTAACTAGCCCGTACATCTGCTGCTAAGAGAGGTCACTAGTTTACCCTAAGTAATGTTGGCAACGAAAAGCAGGAACTCCAGGTCACTAACAGCTGGAAACACTGTTATTTTAGCAAGCTGGAAAAAGCCTTATTGCACACCCTTGTTTTTCCTCAAGACAAGACAGATGTTTAGGCCACTGCTAGCAGCCATGCTTTTGAGGAAGGCCCCCTTCATCAAAAAGATTTTGCCAAATTAGTCTGAAAACGCAGTCCAAGGCTGACTGTTCCACAGATCTTCAGCCCCACTTGTGACAGTGCAACAGGACAGGTTACAGAGTAATGTACTCCTCCTGATGCCCATTATGTGATGTTTGTTGAGGCATTCCTGCCACAGCAGCATGCAACTGGTGATTAAGGCATCCTTTGGACTGGAGAGTACGCAGCAGTTCATTATTAATAGGCAGGACCTACACTCCTGCTCCAAAATATTAATGCTCTTCCCTTACTCCACAGACTTTATTATTTTAAATTACTATTTCTTTATTCAACCCTTCCGCTCTGCTCAAGAACAACTTACAACGAGTGCTGTTGCACACACTCAGTACATGGCAGAGCGTTCAAGATGATGGCATTCAGTTGGAACTGGATGTCCTCTGCTGCTGCTCAGGAGGATTAGAAAGCCTGCTCGCTTGCTGGGTAGTCAAATTACCCAGGGCAGTTGGAAAACCCATAGGAAGCCTGTGCAGACTATAAATGGACACAACTGCAGCTAGTTGATACCATTTATCTCAGAATAATACAGCAAATTGTATTTTGTCAACAGGCAAAACACACAGGAGCCTTTCTAAGAAAGCCTGCTGACGCCTTGGCTCCATCCACGCGTCGTGAAGGAACAGAAAACAAAAGCAGGATCCTCTGAAGTCAGTAGTTGCAATGGTACCGACAAGTCCTTTGTAACGTTAAGAATAGTTACCTGCCAACAGGGGTGCCTTTTTTCTCCATCTCGCAAATATGCAGAGAACTGAAGCGTCCAGAGATCAAAACAAACAGAGCAGCACGTTTCAAGAAGCGTGAAATAAATGAAACGGCGCCAGGTGAACTAAAGGGAGCCCGGGGAGAAACTGAAGAATGGGGACAGCGTGAACTTCATCCCAGCATGAATGGAGGGGGTAATCAGAATGCAGCGGGCCCACCAGCAAGCTGAACAGGGTCACGCTGCGTGCCTTCCCAAGCTGGAAACGGGGTCATCTGCTAAGGGGAAAAGAATCAAACGCTTCTCATTTTAGAGCGGTGCGAGGCACGAAATCCTTATTTGTTTTAACGTTTCCCAGCTCCAAACGCTGGACATAGAAGACAAAGCGGCCGTATCCTGTTTGGTCACCACACACCACCTGAGGTCGTCGATAGCACTATCGCCTCTAAAGGCTATTGGGTGAGGATAATAACCTCGGCACTGCCGTAACGTTGGAGACTCGAGATGCACTGCAGCATCCTGTGCCATAGCAACACGGCCAACCTCTATCCGAGGCTGACCTTTCCATTTTTTTTTTTATTTTTTTTTAAATAAGCAGAAAGGACAAAAAGCCGTTTTGCCACAATCACGAAACGAACAGCTTTACGCAGCGCCGGGAGAGGATACAAAGCGCCAACGGCTCCGCACCGGGAAGGATCGCGCACAGCGCACGGCGGCGCGGAAGGCTGCAGCCCGCCCTGTTTGCACAACGCCGCCCTCAGGAGCAGAGCGGCCCGGGCCGGGCAGGACGGTGCAGGTACCGGGCACACCCTTCGGGATTAGGCTCGCAGCTCTGCCCACGGCAGCGCGCTGGGAGCAGGCAGAGGCACCTGAAGGCTCCTCGCAGCCCAACTTTGCGACAACGGAGGCAGCCGCCTCCCGCAGCGCGGCCCGCACCTGCACCCCTCCCACCTGAAGCGCTCCTCTCCGCCTCGACGCACCTGAAGCGCTCCCAACCCCCCCCCCACCCGCCACGCTGCGGGGCTCGGGGCGGAGAGAGCGGGCGCAGGGGGTGCCCCCCGGATCGCCACCCCCCCCCACAGCCGCACCGGGCCCGCCCCTAAGGCGGGAGGACGGCGGCGGCGAGGGGAGGGGGGAGCGGTGGAAGGAGGGGAATGGAGAGCGGGGAAGGGGGGGGGGGGGGGGGGAAGGTTGAGGTGCCGCGCGCTCCCGCCGCCCCCGCGCGCTCACCCAGCCGCGCGTCCCGCGGGGGGTTCTCCATCAGCTTCTTCAGCACCAGCGGGAAGGCCCCCGCCAGGCCCTGCTGCTCCGGCTGCTGCGCGACGGCCCCCGCGCTCCCCCCGGCTGCCGTGGGCTCCGCTGCCGCTCCTCCCGCCGCCGCCGCCGCCGCCTCCTGGTGCGCGGCGCGGCCGGGCATACTCCCCGCGAGCCGGCGGGCGCCTGACGGGCTGTCAACGGTCGCCGACGGCCGCGGCGCGCGGCGCCAGGCTGCTGCTACTGCGGCGGCACCTCGGGACCCGACGACACCGAGCAGCTGGAGCGGGAGGGCGCATGCGCGCCCGCCTCTCGCTTCGATATTCACGAGCGCCGCGGCACCGCCCACCCGAGCCCTCGCCACTCGACCCGCCCTCTCCGCGGCGCCGATTGGTCCGCGCCGCTCTGGGGGCGGGCTCTCGCCGCCGGGCTCCGCCCTCCGCGCCCCGCCGCGGCCGGCGCGGGCACGCGTCCCCCGCCCTCCGGGGCACGTGCAGGGGCAGGCTGCGGCGGCTCATTAGCATGAGAGGCCCCGCCCCTCGCCCCTCCCGTAGGGCGCTGCGTCACCGCCAGCTGCTCCTGAAGGCGGCGGGAGGGGCGGACCGAGCGCGCGCGTGGGCGGCGGAGGAGCGGCGCCCGCCGCGGGGTGGGCGCGCGTGCGCAGAAGCGAGAGCCCCTCCCCCTCCCCCCCGTCTCGCCTCGGGCAACCGTTAGCGGCTGTGGAGACGGCGTAGCCGCGGTGCGCTCTTCGCTAGCCCTGGTGTCGGTGGGCCGCTGGGGAGCTGCTTCACAGCAGTGGCTGCCGTGGGGCAGGGCCGTGCCGCCGGCGGACAGATCCCTAAATATCCCTCGTTTGGAGCCCGGGATCGCCGTGCCCACGCGGCCTGGATTTAATCTCTCTCTGCCCTACATTGCGGTGCAGCCGCCGCGTGCCCCATATAGCGTCAGCAGCCGGGAGGGACCTCGGCCGCCCTTAGCGGTCCGGGCAGGGCCTGCCTCCTATTCCAGCGGCAGGGATCCGTGCTGGGATTTAAGCTCCTGAACGCGCAGGGAGACGTACGCTTCGCCATGTTCGTCCCCGAGAGCACACGCAGAGCGTGAGGAGCTTCTGCGGAACGAGCGGGCTCACAGGGGTGACGGCACTACAGCCGCGGGCCTCTCCTGTCAGCAGCTGCTGCCGCTGAGGGCTGCCTGCGGCAAACCCGCCCCGTGCTGCGAGCAGCCCAAAGAAAGGGCGCACAGCTCCTCCGCCAGAGCCCCGTCTGCACCCCGCAGCACCGCGGCTGAAAGGGCAGAGAGGTTCCCCCCCTAAAAGGGCCCTCTCCCTCCCGGCAGACAGGAACGCTGCCTTGGTTCGGCTGCACCTCTGCAGACCTCCAGGGCAAAGGCTTCAGAAATAACTAGAGGCGTTCCAGTTTCAAGGCACGACTCGACCCTTCCTAATAAACCTCGGTGGTTGCTGAGACACAAAATCAGGTCTGAATTCATCCCCATGTGCCCCAGAAAAAAAAAAAAGGAAAGGATTGGAAGCGACACGTGGTAGGTGCTCCCCACTGATTCCTCATTGCACCAAGCCCTTGTCCAACCCAGAGGGACACGGAGCACACGCTACCCTAAATACCGGCTGCTTCTCTTGCATGGAATGGAGACAGAATCTCCCTGACAGTGCAGCGCAATGCCAGTGCATGTGGAAGGCCACCTGGTGAATGCAGGATGCTGGAGCAGTGTGGGTTAACGTATCATTGCAGCTGATAAAGCCAGCTGCAAAAGCACGCAGAACAGGTCATGCTCCGTTGCCTGGTGTGCTCCAGGGCTGCCACGTGCCTTTCACAGGCTCCTTCTGCCTTGCCAAGCTCAGCTGGCAGAAGAAATAATCATATGAGTGGAAGAGGGATGGCACTTCACACGGGACAATGAAAGACAGATGTCAGACCACACAGGACAGAGGCAGCACATGGAGCTCTGCAAGGGGCAACTAGCTTACAGTAAAGCCCTTACCCAGTAAACAGCTAAATGGTCAGTGGTAACAAGAATACAACCTAGCAAGGCTGGGAAGCAGCGGCTTCTTATGAATAGGGTGAGGGGACTTGGCCAAAGTGGGGCAGGCTGCAGGCTCCCCATTCAGCTACAGCTCCCTGGGTTGCTTTGTTCCATTGTTGTTGTGGCTGGAGGCCCACAGGCAGGATGCTATGTCTCAGTACAGTACATGGCTCCTTCAAGGAATGTGCTCTGTGTGCATCCCCCCCCTGCAGATCTAAATGGCAGCTACTTTGCTGGGTGATGTCCATGTGAATGGAGGTTGCTACATCCACTCAGTAGCCTTTCCTCCAGGGATTTTCCCTTTAGATTGACCACGCTCTTTCTCCAGCCCATTTCCACCCCAGCTCAGTAGTTGCTGAAGCTAAAGTTCACTCCACACTGCCACTGCCTCGTGACTCTGCTTGGGGAGGGTTTGGCCTGCACAATGTTAGCTGTTCTGCCCGAGGGCAGGAGGTCCTGGGGAGCATTCCTGTGGGTTCCTTCTCACAGCACCCTGCCCAGGCTTCGGCTCTGCTCCACCAGCAAGGAGGGAGGTTGCTCTGACAGCTTTTCCTCGCTGCCTCAGGGGAGTAGGGATTCAAGTCACTGCCAGCACAAAGTGGACACTGCTCCATCAGCTTCCTGATTGAGTTGGGATCTGCCTGGATCTTTACACTTGGTATTTTGCTCTGCAGCCGAAGAGGAAGAGAGGGGGACAGTGAGGTGTGAGGAGAGGAATGCAGTGGCCTGGGCTGTCACTGTCGAGGATAGATGATGCAGAACAGCCCAGCTTTGATGCAGCAGGGAGGCAAGCAGAAAGCAGCCCAGTGCTAGGCACAGGGTGGGACACATCCAGCAAGCTCTGCTGGGAGGTCTGAAGCCTCGCTTCAGACTCAGGGCCAAGACCCAGCAAAAACAGAAGTGGGGTGTGTAGGTATGGAGACCCAGGAGGGAGAACTGAGCTTTGTGGGAAGCGGGACGTGATGGGAACACTGGCCTCAGGAGGGAAGTGGCATAATAATCACAATTCTGAGGGTTACATAAGGTGATGCTAAGAGGCAGTGTGGTCCCAGGACTGAGGAGGAAAGCTGCCACAAGACAGCAACCTCAGCTGCCAAATTAGCCACATTCAGTTAAAATGAAATTATTCCCTCTGCAAATCATTGATCCCCAACGGCCTCTACTCCTTCTTGCCAGACAGGCCAATCTTGCCAGCACTCCTCCCCTGGATTAGTTCAATCCACCTGGCTGTGGAGACCAGAGGTCCCAAAGGGCCAGCCAAACTTCAGCTGAGACCCTGCAAGGCTCTGTGCCATGTGAGCCACCTCTGTCCATTACTGCTGCCTCCCAGCCAGGTCTGCTTTCCATCTGGGCGTCAGTCAGCCCTGAAAACATGACCTGCTTCCAACGTGTGGCTTCACATGTGGTACGTAAGCACACCAGGTAACAGTCAAAGTCTCAGCAAAGGAGTGAGCCAAGCAAGCTCACAGCTGGGAGCAGCAGGGTAATGTGATCAAATAAGCCTCTGGAAGGTATGAGCATTTCCCCTTGCCTTTTCCCACAGTTTGCTGTATTCCAGCGGGTGTTGGCAGCTGCTTTACTGCCACAGCATTCTTCTTTCCTGTTGACAATCAGGGCGAAAGGAAAGCTCCCCTTCGCACTGTGGGCCTGGCTTTTCTGCTCCCACCTTGAGTCACGCTCCCCCTCAAGACTGCCAAGCTGTCCGCCTTGTCCTCTGGCAGCTCCCTGCCCAACAGCCAACTCAGCGGGAGTTCTTTTGGGCGAGTTCAACTCACTCGTGCCTGGACACGAGCGTGTGGTGCCGAGGTGTTCCCACATACCTCGCTAGCGCTTGGCATCAAACATTACAACACAACCATCAAAAAACTGCTTGCCAAGGGCATGTGGCATCCCATCCAAAACCATCAAGCCCGTGAGTTATGTGATGGGCACCTGGAGCGTGCCCAACAGGAGAGAATCGGTCAGCCCAGCAGAAGCACAGACTAAACAACTTCTTGGATCATTTCCACTTGTTTTCTCAGAGGCTACACAGAGAGTGGGAAAGCCTAGAAGTACCGGAGTGCTCTTGCAAAGAAAACAGCATTTTGCTTTGTTCTGTACCCCAGCTTGCAACCAATAAACAACTGCAGCATCACGCACAAAGTTTGCACAGAAGCAGCCAGCTGGGCACCCCACCCCAGGCAGTGCACATCTGGGGAGCAGTGGTGTCCAGAGGCTGAGCAGTCATTAACCATTAGATAGCACTGATAGAAATCCTGGAAGTGAGCACAAAGGTTTGTACCCAATTCTTGTCTGTCCAGAAAGCTTTGAGGGCTTCCAGAAGTAGCCGAGAAAAGAGATTAAAAGGATCAGGAGCTCAGCAATCCTGATGGATTTTATAATCAATCCATCACTGCTGTTTTCCTCCAAAGCTGCATGCCACGCTCAGTCCCGGCACTCCCCAGCCCAATTGGGATCGGAGGAAGCACACCCTTGAAAAGCCTGCAGCGAACAAACTTCTGTCCCCTTCTCGCCTTGCAGTTTAAGGAGAAACAAAACCAGCCCCGTAAGCACTCCCTCCGTCCTACCTGTCATTTTGGTGGTCCAGGGTAAGGAGTACTCCAGCAGGGACTTCAGGACTTCGGGAAAGTCCAGGGCAGCGGGGCCCCCAGCGCTGTTGCAGACTGACATGTCCTGTGCCGGGACTGCTCTAGAGAGGCCAAGGGAGGGCCAGCAGCCTGGCCGCCAGCGCCGCAACCCGCTCGCCTGGACCTCCCGAGAGGGGTTCGGAGGCACCCGGAGCGGGCTTTGCCAAATAACTCCGGCTGAGAAAACCCGAGGAGGAAAGGAAGCAGCCCGGTGGAGATACAGTTTGCCCGGCTGTCTTCACCTCCCCCACTCCCACTCTGAAGTGGCCAATTGTGGAAATAGCTCGCAGCCTAGCAGGGCTGGGCCAGGCTGCTGGCCAGCGCGGTTTTACAGGGCCTCTCGCAGCCAATCCGACTGCGAAGAACTGGGCCAGTTATCTAACTTTGAAAAGGCAGCACCCTTTTCTTTCCCGAGGTGTTACAATAAATACAAACACTGTGAAGGAAAATAAAGTGCACGCACAATCAGCGGTGCTCGTGTTGGCTGTGAGCACAACAGCAAATGGATCTGTGGAGCTACGAGCTGCCCCACGGAGACATACACACCGTGTCTGCATCTGCCTGCTAACTTTCCAGCTCTCAGAGAGGCAGACAGTGCCTGTTTTTCTATGATGTAACACTTACTGTGTGTCCACGCTAAGTCCGTACTGATTAACGGCGTAAGGGATCTTCCTTACCAAGTCTGCATCAGGCACAAGTGCAGAATTTCTCTTCAGAAGCGACACAGAGTTTTATTGGAAATCCAATAACCTCCTCGCAAAGCGGTGATGTGAGGCAAGTTCGTGTACCCTGAGAGTAGTCCGATAACAGCTGGTTAGGTAAGATCTTCAGCATGCAATCCCCTTCTATGAGTGAAGGGTTTTTATTTCACGTGGAGGGATGGACAGGAGACAGGAGGAAAAAAGTCTGATCTTCTTTATAGGGATCTGGCTTGGCAAGGTGTGGCTTACATGAGTCGGGGTCTTCTCTTGCTGCGCGTGATAATGAGAACAGAAGTGCCTTTGTTTCTCTTTGCTCCTGTCTTGCTCAGCCCTACAGTGCTTTGAGTCATAGAGTCACCAAGGTTGGAAAAGACCTCCAAGATCATCTGGCCCATCTATCCTGCTACCGTCTGTACTTCCTCACTAAACCGTGTCCCTTAGTACAACGTCTAAGTGTTTCTTAAACACCTCCATGGATGGTCACTCCACCGCCTCCCTGGGCAGCCAACACCGTGTGTCCTTCTTGACTCATAACCGGCTGAAAATCAAGCTCTCAACCAGGAGAAGGTTTTACGTGGGCAGTGATAGGTTTTAAACTAAAAGAGAAGAGATTTAGATTAGATATTAAGAGGAAATTCTTTATTCAGAGTGTAGTAAGGCATTGGCACAGGTTGCCCAGGGAGTTGCGGTTGCCCCATCCCTGGAGGTTTAAGTCCAGCTTGGATGGGGCCCTGGGCAGCCTGAGCTGGGGGGTGGCAGCCCTGCCCATGGCAGGGGGGTGGAACTGAGTGGGCTTTAAGGTCTCTTCCAACCCAAACCATTCTGTGATTCTATGAAGACTTTGGTAACATCACAAGTAGGATGCATCAACACTGCCCTGACATCCAGCCCCAGAGGAGCAGAAATCATGCTATGGACTAACGTCACAGCAGTGCAGAGCATCCACCTGCCCTCATGTCCCTGACATGGAGAGAGCTTGAGCTGCCTTTGTGAATTGAGTTGAAATGTTGGCTCTGTGTCATAACAGAGAGCTGCAGGCATGGCCATAGATTGCATAATTTGTTCTGGCTACACTGTTATCAAATCAGTTCATTATTTATTTTCACTGTAATCCCCTATCAGTGGAGGTCTCAGCAGCCTTCTCCATCGCTCAGAAGCCCAGTCAGCCACACACAGCAGATTTTCTCACACACTTGACCAGCCACAGTCAACTTGCACTGACTCTAAATGGGTGGCACAGAGAAGGGTACACTGAACATGACACAGAGAGCCAGACTCCAGGAACAACTATTTAAATTGCAGAAACCAGGGATGCATTCATTTTAAAACCCTAATTCTCCTGCTGTCTTTGCAGGGATCTTTCTACAGGCCCAAAGTGCACCAGGAATTGCAGAGCACCTGCTGCAGGGATCATCTGCCTTCATGTCACCTTGAGGCCCCAAGGAATTGTTTTGGGCACTCGGACTTCCCTGATACAGCCCTGGTTATTGCAAGGAGCTGGGTGAGAAGGCTCCTTGTACAGATCTAAATGTTAACTACTTTCCCTCAAGCCCAGGAGTGCTCCCTCAGTGTCTTCAAAGGGCATCATCAGTAGTGCTTCTGGAGCTGCCTTTCTGCTCCCTCCCCTCATGCCAGTCTTTCACAGCCACCCTCAGCTCCAAAACATGAGTCAGTGGCATGCCTGGGTGCCTTCTTGGGCAGAAACTCCTGAAAATTTTCTCTATGGGTCTTGTACTGTGTGGTGGTATCTGGCTGCACACTGTGAGACCGTGGTTTTGTAAGGGAGTTTAGTTGTGTGTTACGGATATCTGAGAGCACAGCTTGTGGGGAGCCCACCAGCAGCAAGGACGTTTGACCAAAGGGCAGCATTAATGGTTGTTATTACTACTTGCTATCTCAGCTTCCTCAGGTGAAACGAAAGCTTGGCTCAATAATCCAGTGGGATGTTTCCTCTTAGAAAATAAAAAACATAGTTGTCTGATTTGATAAGGACACGAAGCTTACACAACAGTATTACCTATCCATCCATCTACTCACCCCTCCCTTACCCAGCACACACTATCCACTTTGACAACGGGATAAATACATTTAAATATATTTTTTTCTACTGGACACATAAGCTAGGAAGAAGAGGGTCAAATTAATGACTCCCCAGCAAGAAAACCTGCTGGTTTTTGTTCTGTTTGATCTGGGGCATGTGTATTGGTAGCTGAGACCCCAAAGCATATATTGCCCCTGGCAGGCAATAGTGTGGGTACAGGCAGAAGCCTGCAGCACTGAGAGGACTTTGAGGTGACAGGTAAGGTTGGCTACTCCTCTGAGGTATACCTGGAAATAAGGATAAAAGTCTGTAGAAACCTTTAGAAGCTTTACAAGCCGTGCTGCTCTTGGAACGGCTTTCTTTTTTCAGTCACTTGAGAGCATTCACTTTGGCAGCACAGCCATTATTTGGAAATTTCCATATCACCTCACATGGTCTTCTCTTGCAGGTCTTATAGATCAAACCGACTCCCCATGGTCTGGGTGGAGGCTACAGCCCCAATTCCTTCATCAAACCCAGCCTGGTAAATGGTTTCCTCTTTCTTCTCTTGCCCAAGCAAACCCTTTGCCAGAGGTCAGTCACTGCCTCTTTCCAGACATCCGTAATTTTTTTTTCCTGTGCTAGCTCCTAGGACAAATAAATACTGTGCTCCAATGAGGGCCTCCGCTGGGGAACTTAACTATTTATTTGCATAGTGCATTGGGTTGAGTAGGTGTTCTTTTTTCACCTTGGCAGGGACTGCCAGGATAAATGTTAGCATGACCTTTCTGAAAGAACGCCTGCCCACATCCTGGAGTCTCTTCTATATTCTCAAGATGCTGCTGCTAGTGGACAGGTGCATGAAATACATACATAAAACCCTTTTTGATGGTAGCAACGTGGGTTATGGACAGGCAGGTTTGATGAGATATTATGCTGAGCCACCTTCTAATGGGCCTCTTCTTCCCCAGACAGGTCATTGCATACGTTCACACGTACACATGCCTGTATCCCTATGTGAAGAAGGGCTGGTGAGTGATTCATGTACCCGAGGAGGGACAGATTGCTGCAGCAAGCCCCTCTATTTGTACCCCCTGGTGCTGGCCTGGCCCTGGCACAGCCTTCAGTACCCATACCTCCCCACTGCAGGGATACAGCCCACGGCTGGAGGCAGCCAGCAGCTTTGCTTTCTCTGCAAGCCAGGGCTGGCATTGGGACGGGCACCTCCTGCAGCCCTATCAGCAGCACTGGGAACCCCTGAGCAAACAGCACAGCTGAGCAGAAGGAATCGCCTACATCTCCTGCCTGAGGCAAAAAGTATTTCTAAAAACTAATTTCCCAAAACGTGTGCCAAAAGCTAATGAGCTTTTCCTTCCCACCCTGCTGCCAAGACATGCCCACCTCTTGGGGTGCTCACAAGGCAGCCGGGCTCACGGTGCCTTTGTTGTTCTGCATGTGGCCTTCCCTGTGTGGTGTGATTTGCCAGAAAACTAGGTGCTAGGCAGGGAGATAACGTGAGAAGGACTCAGGGTCACCAAAGGTTGTGCTGCCCTGCACAGGAAGGACGCCTAAAGCTGCTTTTATGCATTTCCCTGTTCCAGAAATACTCGGGGAGCCTGGGCAGAGCTGGCTTTGGGAGCTCTCCAAGCCTTTGCTTTATCAGACCCTTGGCAGGAGGCAGAGCCCAGGAGATGCCAAGAGCAACAAAAAAACAAAGGTGTTTAAAGAAGGATGGGGAAATCCAAGGACAGCAATTGCTGGGCCTCTGCCAGGGTCTGTGGAAGATGGTTGGGTGGGATGGCAAGGCAGACGCATGTTCCTGCAGCCACTTCTCAAAAGAAGGAAGCTGGCTGTAATTGATCACAGCCATCCCTTGACCGACCCATCCCAGACTCACTCACCTCTCCCAGGAGCTATGAGGCCCCTGGTAGGAGAAGGGACCCTGCAGCACTGTGGCCAAGAGGTCAGAGCCCGATAGATGGATAAAAGAGTTAGCTTGAGTCTGGGGAAAGAACACAAGCTGAAAGAAAAGAGCCAGTCCCACAAGAAGCCTGGCCAGCTTGGCTACAGTTGATCCCCAAAAGCCAAGATACGAACACCTACTTTTCCAACTAGACACAATTCAGTCTGCTGAAAGTCTCTCGTGAAACACCACTTCTGCACTGGATCCCCACATCCAGCAACGTTGAGAGTATCCTCAAGCCATTCAGCTGAGGAAAACAGAGGCCATCTCAGTCCCATGGAACTAGGACTCTCTGTCTCTGCTGCTGAGCTTTGCTGGGGTACGAACAGGGGAGCGTGCCTTAGTATTCAATTACAGAAAGTATGCAGCTTTTCATCCTCCCTGACGGTCCGCCTGGAGGGCCCCAGCACTACTGAAGGCCCACAACTAAATCAGAGAGAGGAAATCCACAGAGAAATGCATGGAAAAGCACCTCCAGCACTGAGTATTTTTCCGGTTCCAAGCGAGCCAAATCTACTCTGGCATCTGGGTTTAGAGATTTCCATCTCAATCCTTGGCAAATGTCATTTTGGGGAGGATTATCCCAGATGATAACAAATAACCCTATTTCCTGGAACACTGCTGTCTGTACCTCACAAGGCTCTCAGGAAAAAAAAAAAAGAAAGAAAGAAAAAGTTTTTCTGGGGAGCTGCTAAGCATACGCTAAACCACGGAGAGGTGGTCATGAAGGGCAATCTCAGAAGCTGTTGCAGAAGGCATTGAATAAATCAGAGCTGTCATCCTGTCTGTTCCTCTCATCCCAGCTGCAGCTGGATCTGCTTTTGGGAGACAACACCTCTGCCCTGGGGGCACCGGGGCCTGCTGCTCCTGCCAGGAGGGGGAACTGCAGAGCAGCAGAAAGCAAGAATCCAGCCAGTGTGAGGGAGGGAAGTTAATGGGAATATATGGGCTCTGGCCATTCCCCTCCCATCCTGGGGGTAAAGGGGCGAGGCTGGGTGAGACATAGGACAGAGCTCCTGAGCAGCACCCGCAGCTTTCCAGGAGGAAAGAAGTCCTCTGCCCAGACTCACCCTGTAGGTGCCTATCCATCTGTTCTGCACTTTCCCCTGCCTTGCACCAAATGGCTGGCTGCTCCAGCCTGCACTCCTGCAGCCTTTCCTCCTCCATTTCCCTTCGTACCAGTCACTTCCATCCAGCCTCGTATCTCTCCTTTGCTATTTAGCACATCACTTTTTGCGCAATGTTTTCCTCACCACGTGCCCTACAGCATTACCTGCTCCGTGCCCTCCTCTGTGGCCAGTGACCCACACACCTCAGCAAGTTCCAGCGCCTGCAGGGCACAAACCGTCTGCTGCTCTCCTTGCACAGGCATGATGCAACATGCTCCCATTCTTGGTTGCAATGGTGGCTACAAACAGTTAACGGTGATGACCATGTTGACATCACCTGCCGTCACTGCCCAGAAAGGTTTCCCTGTAGTGTGGGAAGACAGACTCAGTCACAAAGGTGACTGAGATGCTTAGGAATTCCATCTGCAACTTAGGGACTTTGGAAGGCAAGCTGTCTCTGCCATACCGCTGCATCGTGGCATTAAAGGCCTTTAGTTGGCAGCCTTTCTCTCACCTCTCAAGGTGAAGGTCCCTTCCCTTGCTCCTTTCACTCTGCCGTCAGACCCAAATCCTCCCTGGCTGACCTTATGCTCTCCCCTTTGCCTTCACGTCTGCTGAAATTCCTGGGAGGGTGAAGCCACCACTCCTTTTCCTGCCTCCTCAACATGTAAGTTGCTGTTCTTCAGTGAAGAAACACTGGTGAGGAGTTTACAGCTGAGGCTCAGGCTTGCCAGGAAAACACTGCAGTTAGTACTTTTGTTTTTCTCCCTGTGCTTTGTCTGCCTCACAGTTTGACAGTTTTGGTCTCCGCTGTACTGGAAAAGCTACACTCACTCTTGCCAGCAGGGTCTCAGTCATCTGTGCAGGGTAAAACCAATGCCTCTCATTTGTACACACTCCGTTGATGCATTTAAAAATGCAGCCATCTCATTCTCCCTGCACTCTGAGATTGTATTCAGGACTCTCCTTTGACCAGAAGGTCCTGAGCTGTCATGTTTGCGTCCCGGCACATTAGGAAGATGCCTATCAAGTCTCCCCTCCTTAGGTCTCGCTGGGTCTGACCTTCTGGTCATTCCTGCAGTTTGTACAGCAGTAGCAGGGTGCCTCCACAGGACTCCCTTGTCTTTGCCACATCTTCAGCTTTGGCACTCCATCTGCATCATGATGTATAGGCAGAGAAAAAAGAAACTCTTCTTAATAAATATTTCCGTACTGCTGTTGTCCCCCGGCTATGATCTTCACACAGCATCCCACCAGGGGGAATCTGCACCAACACTTTCCATGGCTCGAGCTGCATGCGACTCGGGGTGCGACCGAGGGCATTTCCCTGGCGAGGTGCACAACTGGCTGACCCAGCTGAACAGAGCAGTCTGCACAGCAGAGCAATCTCTGGATTGAGGTGGAACTGCAGAATCTGTTCGTGAACATGTATGCAATTTTCTACTCGGCAAGATGAGCGGTAGATTATACGGAAGGAAGGCAGAAAGCACAAACGATCCAATGCCAGAAGTACTCTCTTTGCTTCCCTCCCTACAGCAGGGAAACCTGGAATCTAGATAAGAAGCCTTTGTGGGCTATTTGAAAAATGCAAACACACACTGTATCAGAAGAGGGTTTAAAGTGCACACTTTTATTTTCTATTACAAAGGCTAAAAGAAGCAAGTTTGTCGTCGTTGTTTTTTTAAGAACAAAAACAAAAATGTTGTTAAAACATCTACATTATTATCCTGATACTAGACCTTATGAAAGATACTAAGTTCTTTTTTAATAGTAAAGCGTGGTATTCTTAAATTATATTAATACAAAGACATATTAAAGGACTCAAAATCATTACTACCCAGCTCAGAACTGCAGCATCCCCTCCCTAGCTTTTCCTTTCACTTGCTAAAACCCATTTGTTTTTGACATACAGTTTCATACAAGCAAAGTAGGGTATTTTGTTTGTTTTTCCTTCCCCCTGTAAAGGTCAGGTTCACACCAGCATCACTTAAACCTCAACCCTTACCAAAGGATTTGGGAAGAGATTTTCACCAAGTCCTTCGGCATTTACCAAGCTGATCTAAATCAAAGTCTCTACTCTGTATGTGTGGTTATTTTACAGGACGTGAGATTTTCTTCTAATGCTATAAAATCAAAGCATTGTTAATAACCCTCAGACTTGGTTCCACACTGCAAAATCTTCTTCTTCCCTCAGAGGAATGATTAAAAGAGAGTTATCGGAGGGTCCTGCGAATGCACCGCTAAAGCAGCCCTACAACTTACCTGTGGGGTTAACTGCTGGGGAGCTGAGAGCACCAAGCATTTCTACTGGAAGTACATAATGTGCTGAAGGAGAACCTCTTGACTTGATCAAGTGAGCCCGGGAAGCCGAGTGTGAAGCTCCCTGCCTTTTACAATGTCCCTTTAGATAATATAAGCAAAGCCTTATCGTGAAAACTTCACTCACTAGTTAGCAGTATAATACCCTTTCAGTGAGATGGGACTGTAAGGACATCCTAGGGGGTTTTAAAAGCAGGTAAACCTGCCCCATCTCAGAGTTTATACCTATCTATATAAAACCCTCCCCTCTGTTATTTCCCTTTCCCTAACCCAAGTAAAAGTCTTCATATTTTAAATGGAGATGCTGCGTTTCCTGGCCTGAGTCCTTTTCCTTTACCCTCATTAAAAAGATTCCTTTGATACCACACACATATAATATTATATAGAGCGATATATTTAATACCTGTGTATATATGCTTCATGGGAGGGGTCACATATATACACACTAAAACAAGTCTGGTGACAAAGTACTGCAACACCACAGACCAGGTTATCATATCAGGGAAAACAAAAAGAGATACTCAACGCAACACCCGTGACCGTGGGCCTCCCTCCCCTCACGCATGCTTGCCCTCTCCCCATCTCGGCCCCACTGAGCAGCTCAGCTCCCCGTGCAGAGACAGGGAGAGGGAACAATGACCCACTCTGGAACCTAAAACAAGTTACTGTATGAGAAATCACAGCGCAGCGAACGCTTGAATCACACTAGAGATGCAGATTTGTATTAAAAATAAAAATACGTTCCAACATTTCCCAGTCCAGATTAGTTCCTTGGCATCTTTGCCCAGCAGGACAAGATAACCCAGGAGCTGGTGCCCATCACTTCCCCTCTCCTTCTCTGTTCATAAAATTGACCAGCACAAGGAGCACCAGCAGAAGATATGATCCAGACAGCTACAACAAAGAGCAGAGAAAACACAGTACCTAACCTCTCAAAAAATGCCATACCTGATATTGCACTGTCATTCTTTTTCTCCATCGGCACAGATTCTTCCAGCTCTCATCCTTCACCTCTCACACGGGCAGAGCTGGAAATGGCCACTTCTCTCCCCTCATCTCCCTGGTCTACCATAAGCCACTCATGTTTCATCAGATGCTACAGCCCAGGGCCCTTTCAGGGCAGATCTCAAGGTGCTGCACATCCAAGAAGGGAAGCTCCCATGAAAACGATGACCCCGTCTGTGTTTTTACAGGCGAGGAAGCAAGCTCAGAGGCACATGTGGCTTATTTGGGGCACATCATACTACTAGAAAGACCCAAGACCAGCATGCAGCACATTCTGCTCCTGGGCCATAACTACCTCAGTGTTACTGATGCAGATAGCTGGCGGCTGGTTTAGAAAGGTGCCAGCTGTTCCCACAGCATCTCCTGCATATTATTACCATGTCCCATCTCTCTCAAAGCTGGGAACCCAAAGGATATGGGAGCAAGCAGGGTAAAGCAGGACTCAACAATGCCAAAGCACCATGTGGAACACAGCCAAATTGTATTTACCATGGATACAGTGCTGTCTGCCAGCCCCGAGGGCTCTCAGCTTGCTGTTCTGGGAGCCTGTATACAAAAAAAGACATCATCATGAAGGCAGGGAAGGAGATGCTTTTGTGTTGGAGAGGATGATGCCATCCATGCAAACAAAACTGCAGAGCACAGCTGGACTGCAGGAGAGATGAGGGAAGCTCTGGATAAGACGTGTTTACTGCTTACAGGATGGGAACACCAGGAGGAACAAGGCTGGCATACAGAATGAGGCCTCTCACTGCTGCCACCATGAAAACCAAAAATCTTGGCCAAGGGTTCAGCCCTGATGGAGAACCATCAGTGGGTTGAGGTCCAGTGAGTCTGGACTGGACCTTTAGCGCTTGTAAATGTGCTTCCAGGTGAATTCCCATCAGCAAAGCATGACCAGTGTCAGGCCCTCCATGATACACCCACACTGCCTGATGGTGTCCTTCTAATTCAAGCCCCACCCAGTTCATAAAATCATTAAGGTGGGCAAAGACCATTAAGATCATCTAGTCCAACCATCAACTCATCATCTGATGGTGCAGTATAAAGCTCAGCTCTAAGTAACCACCAACACATGCCACTTAAAGAGCAAGAAGGGAAACTCATTGCCTCCTTCCTGGACACAAGCAGACAGAGAACTACAGACTCCTTTTGGTTACAGCCTTCTTCCTGACTGATCCTACTGTGTGGAGTATAGTGACACATGGCAGGTCACAGTCTCCACTACACCTCCTAGATGACTTTGCAGTCTTACTTGCACCAGTCAGACCAGACAAATAACAAACCTAAACCACCCACTCCAAAAACATGTTGCACACTTAAGACATCTAGTGAGGCATCACCAACTCGTTTCCTGGTTACAGTCAGCCAAAACAGTCTATAGTCACTTACAATATAGTTCTTACCATTGCAAAAAGTGTAATTACTTTGCTGCTTTTAGCTGCACTCTTTCTACTAGATGGCTGTTACCCTCCTCAGCTCCAGTTGATGCCTCAGGGGAATAAAATCAGTAGGGGTTTAAGCCCAGATGTTTTAAGCCACATCTTGTGGCTTTTCTTCTTTGCATCTCAGTTCCCAATTCTTCTGGTACTGAACTCCTAGGAAAGCAGGCCAGTTGCGAGGCTTGCTCTGCAGCACTGAGAAAAGGAGCACATGAACCTCATGGTCCCCTTTCAGCGGACACCTAGCCCTTCCTCTCAGCTCTGTTTTCCTGACCTCTGCAGCCACAGTCCCAATTGAAGGGCAGGGGAACGATAAGGAGAAATTCTTATTCACATCCCAGTACAGATTGGATCCATTCCTTTAAAGGAAGGACAGCGAAAACAAGAAGATGGAGAGAAAGGAGAATTTAGGGGAAAAAAACAGAGAGAAAGATGGACCACAAACTCAGTGAGCACGGCGTTCGCTGGCCAAGGAGAATCAAATTCACGTTTTCATTCACCACTAAGAAATCATCGTCTCAAAATCTTAAAACGAAAGAAAAGAAAAAGTTCTCTTTGCGAGACACGGATCTCGCTCGCCCTGCTACTGCCTCACTCGGAAAACCCGCCCTGCATTTCTCCAGCCAACAGGCCTCCCCCTCCCCCCCGGCCCTTACTATACACCATCCCGCAATAGGAAGTTGTATTTCCCGAAGTCGTCGTCCCGGGGGCAGAGCAGCATGTCCTTGCGGGCTTTGGCCAATTTCTGTTTCAGCACCTCCCTGCGGTCCAGCCACTCCGTCAGCTCGTCCTGGCCGTGGGCATAGCGACATTCTTCTCCTTCAGGGCAGGCCTTGCTCTTCTGGAACCTGCCAGCACAAGCAGCATTGTCAGCAGGGATCCCCCACCGGGACAGGGGTTTGAGCTCTCCATCTGTGAGACTCCGCTGGGGCCCACCAAAACTGGCTGCAGGCTCTCCCTGCTAAGGGGGAGGTGATTCTCCTACAACCTGCGTGTAGGCAATGGAAGACAAATAGGCTGGACGCAGAAACAGCAGCACCTATGAGGAGACTCAGTCAAAAGAATGAAATGGTGTGAGCTAGGGCTGGACCAGCAAGGGAAAAGAAGAAGCCACCACCCAGGACAGGAAATGCCAGAAAATTCTAAAGCAGCCACAGGAGACACAGCCTTCTCTCTAACCAAAATGCCATTTCTAACCATCACAAGCCTTCTGAAGGCACCTCAAGGCACTGATTCAGAGGGCGTGAGACATTCAAACAATCTAATAAAGCATCTGGGATTCCCCCAAGAATTGAGCCAAGTAGACTCTGTTCAGCAGACCGAGAGCTGAGCACATTATGGCTACAAAGGGCAGACTTGAAGCTTGCTCTCCTTTTCTGAAGTTGTGTGTCTGGAAATGTGTTTTTACCACTAAGTAGTCATCACTTCTGGGATCAAACAGAGCCATGTGCATGGTACCTTTCACAGAGCTGGAACTCGCCCATAGGGAAGCGATAGCTCCAGCAGCTGGAGTCACTGTCTGAGGTGAAGACCTTCTCCTTGTGCTTCTCTGACTGGATGTGCTGCTGCCATTGCTTCTTGCTGTTGCTGTTCTTCCCGCAGAGCCAGCAGTGGTAGCCCATCTAATCGGTGCAGAAAGGGCAAAAGGCCAGTCAGTGCATCAATACTCACACTCACCAGCCTTCCTCACATTGGCATCACCTCTCCCCATCTCCCTCCAGAGCATCTTAGATACTTGCCTCACTCTAAGACCTCGCACACTTCTCTAACACATCATCTTCTGGGCATCATGCTACCACTGAAGGCGAGCAGAAGAGATGCTCTGAATCTACCCACAGCTCAAGCTGACTGTGAGGCACTCAGGCAGCACAAGACTCCTCGGGAGCACAGACTTCCCCCAGCCACCATTCCTGGGCTAAGGAGACGCATCTGCCTCTGATTTTCTCAGGTCTCTTTGCTCTAGACGCAGCTCATCTCCAAGCTTTCCCTTTTCCCACAGGCCAGCAGTGGCTTTCCCAGCTTCCTCAGGAGCAGGAATCCTGGGGAGAGGCTGAGCCCGTGTGAAAGGGAGTGCAAGGTAGACGCCTACTCACTTGAGGATTAGCAAAAAAGCTGTTGCAAAGCCTTGTTGCCCCAGGTAAATCCCCTCCCACCTCATCTGTGCTGCTCCAAGCTGTCCATTTAACCTACATCAGCATGGGCTCTTTCCCAGAAGAGCAATTCAGCCCCTGCTGGCTTATACCCAGAGCACTGAAGAAGGATGAAGGACAAGAGATTAGCTGTTTACCATGATGTCAGCATAGTCAGTGGGCATCTGGATCTGTTTCTCCCCTTCTCGCGAAGTGAGTGGTGTTCCCTCTCCAGGCTTCCCAGGATTGTGTTTCTTTAGCCACATGTCATAGGTCTGCTGCATATCTAGTACTGCACAAAGGCGACCCGTGAAGTCACTCAGACAACCTCCCGCACCGTGCACAAACTACGAGAAAAGGATGAATGGTGGGGCAGCCCTTCCCTCCCCTCTCCAGTGCAGCAGCTCCTGCCATCAGAACTCAGGCCAGTGTTTGGCAGGCCCAGTGTCACCTCCCCAAATGAGAGCTGTGGGCAGAGGAGCTAAATTTACAGCCCTCCATCCTGGCATGAATCATAGAATCATAGAATTACTCAGGTTGGAAAGGACCTCAAAGATCATCAAGTCCAACCGCAGCCTAACCATAGTACCCTAACTCTAACAACCCTCCGCTAAATCATATCTCTGAGCACCACATCCAAACGGCTCTTAAACACATCCAGGGATGGTGACTCAACCACCTCCCTGGGGAGCCTATCCCAGTGCTTAACCCTCCCTTCTGTAAAGAAGTGTTTCCTAACATCCAACCTAAACTTGCCTTGGCGCAACTTGAGGCCATTTCCCCTCGTCTTGTCACCTGTCACCAGTAAGAAGAGACCTACCCCGCTCTCACTGTAAGCACCTTTCAGGTACTGGAAGAGAGTAATAACGTCTCCCCTCAGCCTCCTCTTCCCCAGACTAAACAGCCCCAGCTCCCTCAGCCTCTCCTCATAGGGCTGATTTTCCAAGCCATTCACTAGCCTCGTTGCCCTTCTCTGGACCTGCTCCAGCACCTCCATGTCCTTCTTGTACTGAGGTGCCCAAAACTGAACACAGTACTTGAGGTGAGGCCTCACCAATGCCGAGTACTGGGGAACAATGACAGGATGAGGAGCTGCTTTCTACGAGTCAAGGGGCACCCATGACAGCAGGTACACAAAGTATTCAGGAAGGACAGAAGGTGCCCCAAGATCCTCATGGACTTCACCCCATGAGGTGATTCTCCATCAGGCTTGATTCTGCTTGACCCCAGCAGGCATCTCACTGCAGCCACAGCAAAGGCAGGGGCTGGATTCGGATCCATCCCTTTCCTCTAAGCCTACACTTCATCCTCAGTGCTCAAGGAGGAAGAGAGCCCATAAGCAAGCTGGCCACAGGAAGCACTAGGGAGGGGAGGAAGACCTAACGATAGCCCGCCCCAGAGTTCAAGCCCTGCCCAGAGCAGTGCAATCAATGTATCTTGGTGATTTTGGCTTAGAACCCATTTGGGATGCTGCTGAGAAATTTTGGCTGGAAGATTTGACTGCACATCTGCCTTTTCAAGATCAATTTGTGAGATAGGCCATGAAAAAATAAGAGTTTGCAGAGAGCAGTGTGACGTTCTAAGTGCAATGCGTTAGTGACTTACTCCTCATTAAATAGGTAATTGAAGAACTCAAGGTAATGGGCAATAATTAATGCAAATTCCCCCAAACTGAAACAATGCCGTTGTTTGAAGATTCACCTTCATGCTTGAACAAACACACCCAGCCTGGTATGATGTGCTTTAAAAAGGCTCAGTAACAGAAGCACTTGAATTGCAACAAACAACAGCATTTGGCACATCAGAGAAAGACCCTCCAAACAAGCACAAAGACTGAACAACCTGAAATCCTTCAAGCTTTCCAGCAGCTGCCCCCAGAGCTAGGTAAGCACCTGAAAAACTGGGCATTGCAAAGAATCTTTTTTCCCTGCTTGCTGTTGGTCTGAATAAACAATGGATGACAGAGCGCTGATGGTCCCTCCATGAGCCCTACTCTGCTCCCACGGGCACAGAGCTGTGTGGGGTTCAGCTGATGTCAGTGCCACTGAAGCTTTTCTGGGGAACTGCCAGGGCAACAGCTTGCCAGGTGTAAGTCTGAACAGACCCTGCATCCACAGCCCACATTTCCCAAACTCACTTTTATTTTCCTTCATGAAGGTCCACATGTCTCTCTCCTCGGGACTATGGGCGAAGGAGCAGTTGCCCACATACTGGCATTTTCTGCCATTTTGTGCATGGATACATAACTGTTAAAAGACAGAGAGCAAAATTTAGCATCTGCACAAACATTCCTTGCTGGAGGGGAAAATGGGCTCAAAAAAACAAGGGTGTCAAACTGCACACAGGAGAAGTCACAGAACAGGACACATCATATATCATTAACTCATGCCTCTTTTCCTCAAGCTCCCTATGACATGAAAGGTAAGATTTCCCTATAAACACACAAGCAGCTCAGTTCAGCACCTGGCCTCTCCCTAAGTGCCCTTACCACATGCAACTTGCCCTGGAGAAAACAGCAGGGAGCAACCTGGACTGACCCAACAGTGTCTCCTGCTGGTCACCAAAGGAGCCAAAGGTGACACATTGTCCAGCCATCTCCAAGCAGGCAAAGATAGACCTATCGCAACCAGCCTTTGTTGTATGACTCCCGACTCATGAGGGCCTCACCTCCTACTGCTGCAACCATAATAATCTCTTGTTGCCCCCTTCCAGCCTCCAGCAGCAGGCCTTCAACTGGAGAGTGCCAAAGGCCTCACAGACAGCCTCGCACCTGGACATGGATACAGGGGATCCCATGGGGCAGCAGGGAGAGGAGCTTTTTCTTTTTAGGGAAAAAGGAAAAGAGAGGGTGAGAGTGGTAACTGCCATATTTGGAGTTGGGGGTAGAGGTTGGACATCTATTGTCTTCCTCATAGCATGAGGCTTTTTAGCTGAGTTCTTAGTTTTGCTTTCAAAACACAGTTTGGGCAAATTTCACAATAGACAGCAGTCCAGACACAGCAAAGGCAGAGGTAGGCTTCTCCCCAGTACTCCATCTCACCTCTCACCCACATTGAGAAACCTTGACCTAAGGGAAGCCTTAAACCTCATCTCCAAACCCGATGCCAACCAGTTCTAGAGACGGTGACTGCATTAACAACAGCGACAGAAAACTTGCATACGTGTGTAACTGAGTGTTTCAAATGAGTGCTGCTCCTTTTCCTGCTCCACCATTTTTCTGGATGCATCTGAGATCTCGCTGCCTTCAGTTTGTCCTGCTCTCACACCTCAGCCAACATCACGTGCCTGCTTCTCAGACAGGTCTACAATGGAGCACGCCTCAAAGCACTGCACAGTGCTGGGAGGAAAGGGGCACCTGGCCGAGCCATTCATGGGGCTTACATCATATTGCTGTGGGAAGTTGCGGATGGAAGGCAGTGGTCGGACAGACACCCACTTCTTCTTCGCTTTGGACATCACCAGCAGAACTCGACGTTCCTTTGTCCAACTAAGGAAGAGAGAATAAATCAGCCGAGGTAAGAGGAAGAGCAAAACAAAGCTTTGTTTTCCTCAGAGATCTCTTGAATATGGAGAGATGACCAGACCCCCCAGTTCAGCTTGTCCCTGCTGCTATCTACCTGCTCCTCAATATCCACGTCATTGGCAGAGGAGTCAGAAGAAGGGTATTTAGGAGGATTTCTCCCTCTACTTCTTACACGTTTTCTGGGATATATCTTTTTGTACAGCCACAAAAGTTTCCCCCATGTCTTGCATGGCATCACCATGGATTACTAAACAGCTGCGTTCCACCCTTTGACACAGACAATTCTTGTGCAACAAGATCCATGGAAAACATTTGGGAATATTTTCTGCTTGAAAGGTACAGCAGAAATGCAAGTCATTACAAGCACTGTCTTAAGAACATTAAGTACTAATTCTCGGGCAGCATCAGCAAGCGATCACCAGGAGATACCACGGGCAAAAGCCTCAGCTCTGTTCAGCAGCTGCACAGAGGAGTTATCTTCCCATTCCAGGAAGTAATCCTCTCCTTCTCACTTCCTCCAGCAGCTCCTGCCTCTGTGTCTCTTTCATCAAAGGTCTTAGCATTTGCAATAGGATGCTGAACTATACCTATGTGGTTTGTGTTTTGGGAACTGATGTCCTATAAACCTTTCCATCCTATGCTGCCAAGTTGCCTGGGTGAGAGGGGCCACAGTTTCCATGGACCAGTGGCCTGTTACCAGCCAATATTCCCTTTCTATCAAACCCAATGGGTCCCATGTAATTAGGAGGTACAAAGAGACAAGACTTGTGTCAGAGAAGAGCAACAAAAGCAATGAAAGGGCCATGGAAACTAATTGAAAAAGAAGTACAACACCTTGAATAATTGCTAATAGTGACATGACAGACGTCTTCAAACAGCACAGAGTATAAATGAGCTCAGAGCAGAACTGTTTTAGTGACCGTGCTAAGGAGGAATGATAGCTGGAGGAAAGGGAATTGCAGGAGCTGGACTGCAAGCACTAAGATTAAGAGTCTGGCTGTGATGCACCACGCACGGTGCTGGCAGCAGGTACAAGCAGTAATGAAGAGAGCTGGAAACTGGAAAAGAGCTACCTGCAACACTCACTATAAAACACCCTGAGGACAAAGAGGCTGCTAGGAAACCTTACAACCTCTTCCAACAGTGCCAAATGGAGACTTGGAGAATGTAAGAGGAGAAATTCTTGCCCTTCAGGAGGGGTGGGGGAAAGAGGAGGTTGCATTGCTCACCAGTGGCGGGCTTTGGCACTACAGTACTTGAGGTCTTTATCTGGCTCCACCAGCTGTCCGTTCCTCCAGCACTGGCCACACACAAATTTCATCTGGAGGTCAAAGGTGCTCGATGTTGGAGCCCGAGGAGAAGCCTGGGGAAGAGAACCAGAACCTCAGGCGAACAGAGTCAAAACACACCCCCTAAAATGCCGCAGTGGCAGCTCCTGGAGCACCCATGTGCCAGCAGCTAGTTGATTAAAAGAGACAGCCCAGCTCTCCTTCACCAAAGTTAGCTAGTGGCCCATTGAGATACCAGACAGGAGCGAAACTAGTGCTTGCTTCAGCATGATTTCCTGCATTTTGACTTCTGGCCAAGAGCACAGCCAGCCTGGCAACTTCCAGCACTGACCAGGCCTGGCTGCCAAACACCTGCAGCGTATCTCCATGTACAGACAAGCTCCGCAAGACCTGCCCCAGTGCTTAATCCCTGTTTCCCCACAGGGAGGGCAACCCACATCCTCCTTGCTATGCACAGAGAGAGCTCTGTTGCACAGCTTGAGGAGCCCCTGGGGAGGAAGCCAGGCTGTGACATGAGGCAGGAGCTGCTTTTGGACCAAGAGGCTCGTGTTACACCGAGCATTTGAAACACCAAAATCAGAGTGGGGTCCTCTTGTTGATACTTTTCAAAGCCATTTCTGGGCAGGTTTCCATCCCTCACGGTTCCCTTGCTATGGGTTTCACAGGCAGTTAATTACAATCTCTGGACAGAGGTACAACCATAAACACCCACACTTCGTATCCTCTTAACCACTTCGCTTAATTGGCCTTCTACCTGTCATCATCACAAATGGATGCTTTGGGATTATGACCAACAGACTGTGCAGGAAAAAACCCAACAACCTAAGCAAGTCCCATATCACCACTGCCTTGCATTATCTCAGCAAATCTATGAAAAGTCTTTTAAATTTTATGCCATCACTGTCAGATACAATACTAGTGTCTCCTGTTCATTTCCAAACCAAAGACCAAACCTGACTGCAAGCCAGCAGCTCCGGGCACAGGTATATGGAACACCGTGGTGATCGAGCCAACCATGAAGCACAAAGGTGTCATATCAGTAAGTAGCTCACTAGCTGCTAACCACACAAGCAGCCCCCACAGCTTCCATGCCTTCACTTCTAAACCCGAGCATCTCATAAGGAACAGACAGGCAAGCAGTGTCCCAGAGGAGCTGGCTTCTGCCAGCAACAGCAGTAGTGTGAATCCTTCATGCATCACCAGGCACAAGGAAAACAGCAAATGCAGGGTGGTGCAGAATCAAAGCATCTCCCAGGAAACACTACATAAGCTACTGATTACGACTCTGCATCCTCCAGACCCAGTCTTTCAAAGCAGATCTGGCACACAGAGGCCCTCCAGCTCTGTGAACAGCTATCCAGAGAGCTTACCTTTGCATGCACTGACTGCAAAAGGCCCTCACTGCAAAAGGACTCCTGGAGAACCACCATCTCTCTTGCAAAGCAGCGTTGATTCTGGCCTACTTGCCTGCAAGGTGGCCTTTCTGGTGGCATCTGCCACGTGACGTGTTCATCTGTTGGCCTTCACCGATGCTGGTGACCACCGAGAACACATTAAAGTGGCCAGCTGCAGGATGAATAGGGTTGAGGTCTGGGATATCACAGAAGGCAGTAAGATGTCTCACTCTCAAATGTGGCAATTCAACAATAGTTTTAATCTCCACTTGGTGTTCAAAGAAAATTACAGCTTGCCACTGACCCACCATACCTATGGGGCTGAAATAACAAAACAGCACTGCCGGAATACTGGCTTTTATCAGCCCAGTACTATCCGCCCTATAATCTACCAGGCAACAGATCCTGCAGCACAGCCAGAAAGCTCAGCTCAAATCTACTGACCCAGCAAAAAGAAAAACTGAGTGGCTCCAGAAGCCACGATAGACCGAAGAGGGACAGAACATGTTTCTCAGGTAATTCTGGTGCTCTAAGCTGCTTTTTTCAGAAATTCATGACAAAACGAAGCCCTGCACATTTCTTCACTAGAGTCTTGCCAATTGCTGGTCAATAATCCAGTGGATACGTATGCTCCCAGGGGATTAGGAGTGAAACAAAAATCAAAGCTGCTGCTGTTGCCGCTACATGACTGTATTTGTAAAGGCAAGACACATACCTGGCAGCCTGCTGATAACCAGCAGCGTGGAAATTAGTATCACATGAGGCTGTAGCAGACCAAGCCAGGCAAAAGTGCCTCCGGCTGTGGCACCACCCCTTGTTCTAAAGCCAGACAATATAGTGTTAGCTATGCACCATGGCAACCAAATAAATAAAAGTCTTTGGCACAACAGCTCTCCACTTGAGTATTTGCAAAAAACAAAGCTCCAGCACTACCATGTGTGTCTCCCAGCTACAGGAAGTCCTTTCAGTCATACTAAAATGCTCTCTGGAGGATCTGTGTGCCCTTGGGGGACAACATAGCAGCCCGGGTTACTCAGTCACCTGAGTGAGCTGTATTTAGGCACAAGTATCCCTTATGACAGGGAGGGATGATCCTTTCCTCTCCCTGCTGGAGTTGCTAATTCTGAGCCTAGTTTGTGTGGTAGTTCTGCAGTTGGCCAGCGGGGTGAAACAAAACAAACAAGAAACAGAAAAAATGAGGGCTTAAACCCCTCAGTTCCTGGGGTGCACTGGGAGTTGAGGACACCCAACTACCTACAACTGTCTCTCCTGATGAATGACTGCTTCTTCCATCAGCAGCCACAAGGCTTATTCCCATTGCAGCCTACGTATGAGCTCCCTGGCAATTGTTCAGCAAGAAGTGTATCATCATCTTCTATTTCTTACTAAAACTTCTGTGTCGTCACGGCTACCAGGTGCCCATATGCTGCCTGCCTCTCTTCTCCACAACTGGAAGGCCCTCAGCTGCTGTGTCCAACTGGCTGCTGTGACAAAACTGCTGCAAAATCCCTGGGAAGAACTTTGCTTCTGCTGACCAGAGGGCAGCAGCAGGGCAAGCATGGATCACACTGGACGATGGGAAGAAGAGGTCTGCTTTTACAGCAATCCTGGGAAGTTGTCTTTGCCAGGAGGCCAACTTCAAAAGCTGGAAGGACACTGAGAAAACTCTGAGTCACATTAGCCTGCTTGAACTGGGGAACATAATAGCAAAAATAAACATCTCTCAACAGATACATTATTCCTGCCGCCAGGGTCTTCAGCAGCAAGCCTGTGTCTCATCCCAGAGCAGAGTCCTCTGCCTGAATATGTGCTGATGCCCAAGCCATGGTCTGCTACTGCAAACAGAGATGTCTGACCGACTTGACTGTCTCCCTGTCCAGTGATAGGCTGCCAAGTCCTACAGATGACTGATGGTGCCACTAGTAAGCACATTCTGACTGTATCAACAAGGCTGCTGCTTCGCCTCTGAACAAACTGAAGTCCTGGAAGGGCTCAGGGTAAATCCAGCTCTGCACCAGGCATGTGTGGGGTGCCACTAGACTTTGTATTGACCATCAGTATGAAACATTGCCCATAGGACCCAGAAAATATAGCTCTCTGCCTACCCCGAGGGCTGTTGTAACAGGCACTGGCATTTCTTTTTCTCAGCCTCTGCCCCTGCAAGCCCTAGCAGCCAGAAATGAAACCCTTACTCAGCATCTGGAGCTCACATGCTTCAGTGGACATGCTCTGACCATGCCTTGCATACAGCTTATTCTTCTAACAGCAGCACCTCCAGTGAAAGGCGAACTTGATGCTGCAAGGCTTCAAAAATACCGCTGTCCATCGATAGTGTTTTACCCCAACATTATACAGAGAATGACAAGACGGAGCTTTCTGGAGAACACTGGCAGCTCCATTGCAGGCAGGACATAACCAGTCGCTAGACTTCATTCTCCATGGGGAAGGGACTGCTGAGATAAATCCAACTACCGTCACAAACTGCTGCAGATTCATACTTAGTTTCCTCCACTGTGGAGATGCAGGTATCTGTCTCTGCCTCCATGCCAGGCTAGAAAGAGAGCATAGGCAGCTCTGTCTGATGGAACCATTCAGACTTTTCACTTCTCACATAATAAAGATGGTAAAAACTTATCTCATACCTTCAGGACCAAACATACAGTTTCCTGACAGGTTAGAACAAGTTACTTAGGCAAGTCAAACAGTTTTGGGAACTAGTGACCTTGGTTACTCTTGACTGCTGCTTCCCATTCCTCGGTCAGCACCCTTTCCCCCATCATTTCAGACCATGACAGCAGAATACACACGTACATTACTCCATCTCATGCAGCATAACCAGTAGATAGCTGGGCATACAGCACAGTGAGAACATCACTGCAAGTCACCTGAGTCTTTACTAGTGGGCTAACCCATGCTGATCACAGCTGCTTTTCACAGCATCAGCAGCCTATAGCCTTCAGAATATTTCTGGTGGCTTGTGACCTAGCCAAAAAAAGCTACCATACACCACGTGAGTGACTCAGACCTCTGTCCTACAAAACATCTTCTTCCAGGGTGCTCAGGAGCTGTATTCAGTGGTACAAGGAGACTCTTGGTGGGAAGTCCCAAACAGAGGTGAATCAACCTTGCTCTGGCAGTAGGGCCAAGCAGTGGTGGGTTTAGGCCTCCCGAAGAGGAAGAAGACTGTCAGGTGGGAATAAAATGGATTCACAACACATTCTCCACCATTTTGCAGGGGAGAGGATTTGCTAGGAGGCACGACATTTCTCATCTCATCAGATTTATCTTTTGAAAGTAACTAAGGAAAAGAAAATCACAGTTCTATTGACAGAAAACTGCTTTAGTTCAATCTCAGGGAAGGAATCAACCTCACTAGGTGGGCTCTGCTTCTATGCTACAGAACACCTCCTTGGAGGAACGAAAGGATAAGGTGGCACCACCCATAGCCAGTGAGCTGGAGTAAAGCAAACAAAGAGGTGTTCTTTGCTTGAAACATGCCTCTCCAGAGAAATCTCTTGGCAGTGCTTCAAGTGCAGCCAAAGACACCTTTTCCCATATTGAGAGACTGGTGAAACAAAGCAGAGACAAAGCTCACATTGTCCTCCTGTCAAGGTGCCACCAAGCTCTCTGACCAGGCCCAACAGCACCTAAGCCACAAGTTTCACACACTCTTGTGTTAAGAGTAGCCCCATGGATCATGAGTCATTTCTTACAGTCCTTCCAAACGGCCATATCATCCCTTGGCCACTAAAGGGCAGTAGGACCTCTTTGATCCCCACTGTGTGTGGACAGGACCCCCAGAGTCTCTCAGTTTCACTAGCAAGATGTCACAAGAAGCACCACTCTCTGTGTGCTGCCCTCTCTGCTTTGAAGGCTTTTTTTCTCCACCACTGAACTGAGCAGATACAATGCTGATAAACAAGGTGCAAAGATCATCACAAGCACTGCAAAACAGAAAGCTCACAGCTGTCCTCCTCCTCTGTGGCCAGCCTGGTTTGCTGGGACCTGCTAGGCACAAGGCATAATAGTGGGAGGAAAAGAGAGAAAAAGTGCTGGAACAGTTAGGAGCAAAACCAGGCTGCAAGCCTGAGATGCACCTTACCATGCTGTTGGTTGGTTTGCTGGCATGTGCCTCCATCTGTTGCCAGTACTTCTTAGATTCCTGCACAATATCTTCATGTGTCATTCCTGGGAACGAGAAGGAAACAGGACTGAGCTACTCCATTTTGGCTAACAGAAGAGGGGGAGGGAGGGCTGGCAGGACTTCCAGCACTGGGGCTTAGGAATGCCCCATGTGGCTAACAGCTCCCAGCAGTCCCACCAGGAATGCCAGCAGGTGGGTTTTGAGGGGATTCAACGCCACCACAGAACCTGTTCGAAAAACAAAGTAGGGAAGGATCTCTCTCTAGCACTCTCGCTCCAACCAGACAAATGGGAAATGTTTGGTCTTCTGAGCATATTCAGCTCTGGCATTCTTCTCAGACTTTGTACAAAGAACCTTGACGCTGCCTCTAAGGTGCTGATTCTTGACTAGGGATCAAGACCTTGACCAACAGCAAATCAACAGATCTACTAAAGGTTCTAAAGATGACATTTTCTTACTGTTGATCTACTGTATTCTGGAGTTTTTGCCATTAGCTCGGAAGATCACAGATATCCCACTGTTTGAGACATCTAGAATCTTCAAGCCCCCAGAAGTCTTACCTAATCCCTGCTAGGTTTAATTAGCCTGCTACACACTTCAAATTGAGTGTTCATCAATCAATAAGTGAAGAAAAAAGCTGAATTTCAACAGTCCAGCCAAAGTAGAAAGGAAAGACCAAAAGTGCAAAACCAACAAAGAAACAGCTGCTTCTCTGTGATCAGCAAGAAAAGATCTGCAAGGTTTCAGGAATCAGAAACGCATTTGCCAACAAGAAGAAGGGTTGGTCAGACTTTATCTAAGGAATTAGCTCCTGGCCAACTCAAGGGGTGAAGTAACAGCCTCTGTCAGCACCAACCAGATTAGATGGGTGCTGCAATTCTAAGAGAATTAAATATCAGAAGAAAAGTACGGAAGAATAGGAACTGGCTGGTCAGCATGAAAACTGGCTCCATTAGAGATAAGCCGTGTTATTTAAGTGCTGTAAAGACCTGAGACACTTGCCAAAACAAACTAAAGAAGTATCTTACAACTGCCAGTTGACTGCAA
Source organism: Gallus gallus (assembly GCF_016699485.2). Lineage (NCBI taxonomy): Eukaryota > Metazoa > Chordata > Aves > Galliformes > Phasianidae > Gallus > Gallus gallus. The sequence goes on from NC_052532.1 coordinate 49,741,461, forward strand.
CAAGTCGGATGCTGAGGATGGCTTTGGTGTAGTACTCCCAGCCAAGAGGGCTTACACGCTTGCTTGCTTTGCCTTTACCAACAGATTCCATTATCAAAGTTTTGGTGTTCCCCAGACATGCTACATGGACATGATCTCTGATTTGCGAGTCAGCATGTTCCAGAACATAAGGGCCAGCAAACACAAGTTTTCATCTCAGCTTAGGTTGTGTGCAACTTGGGTAAGCCACAGCACACCTGACCTCAGTTTCTCCATCTGTGATTTCAGCTGTCCAAATCCCCACCAGACAATAATACTGCCATTTGCATGGAGTTTAGGCAGGATTAAAGGACTTCCTCCAGGAAGTTTTGCTGAGGCCTCCAAAATGGCAGCTGCTGCCTAGCTGGTATTCCCAAATCAGAGCTGTTTGTAGATTTATTCCTTGTTAGCTGTTAATCCCAAAAGACACTACGGAGAGTTAGTAAAACTGCAACTCTCTCTCTCATGTCAAAGTAGTCTGGAGCTGAACGCAGCCCTGGTCTATACTATGGGGGCAAAAGCTACAAAGCTGGGAAAGCCACAGCAAAGAGTTAATTCACTGCACTGCATCTGGCAGAGAAAGACAAAAGCAACCTCCATCATCTCCATTCTTCACTCCTGCACTGTGATCCTGGGCATGCAGAAACATCAGGAGAAAGATATACAGCTCCTGTCAGAAGACTTAATTTCAAATGGAGTCCTTAGCAGGTGACTGCCTTCTCCCACTCCCAGAAATCTGAACTAACTGAACAGTATGGTCTAGAAATGTAGTGGCTGGACAGCACTCCCAGATACAAAGCAATGTTTTCCGATACAAAGCATGAATTTTCCCAAAGAGAAGCTCTGGGAAGCAAAAATGCTTTGATTTCCAATGACAGAAAAAGATAGCACGGTATGTCTGTGAATAGCCACACTGAAGAAAGAAGCAGTCCTGCCCACCCACATTTTCCAATCATGGGAACCTTCACTCCGCAAGTGCAATCCATTATCCCCATGAACAAAGCCACATGTTCTGTAAAAGTTCAAATGGCTGAGAAATGCAACAGCCCACTGGTTTCAAATGCAAGCTGCTATGAATGATGGATGCTCCCTTCCTATTTTTGCAGAGCACTTGGTGCCTAAATCGAGCTCTCTGCTCCAAGGCTAAGGCCTTCTCAGAGACTGGTGACAACCACCTTTCATCTGTTGCCTTAACAAGGACTGTACTTAAGAGAGGTAATAATCTACCACTCTAGAAAGGAAAACACAGAAGGAGAACAGGCTCATATCAAATGCTTTGCAGAAAAATCAAAAAGATTATGGCTGTCCCATTGTTGGAAAAGATAAGAATAAGCACAAGACTTACTGACCAACTCTGCAGCTAAAACTCTTAGCCTGCTTTATCTCCTCAGCTTCTCTTTTGAAAGTGACTCCTTCAAGGAAAGGAGGCAAGAGGCAAAAATCAATCTATTTCTTCTACCGGCAGGAGAGGAAGGAAGAAGGAAAGAGGGAGCAAAGAAACTTCTAAAAATAAATAAAGAGTAAAGAGTAAAAAGTAAAGAGTGTGGTGCTTGAATACTAGAGCGCTCAGAGTACTACATGCAGTATCATGAGCATTTAGTGGAGTAATCCTGCATATGGTTCATAAACAACACATCATCTTAGAAATTCTGGTGTTGTAACTTTTTTATTTCCTGTGGCCATGAGTAAGTGAAGCCACGTGGACAAAATGCAGATGGCATTTGCCACAGTATGCTACTTGTTCTTCACTGTCCTTCATGAGCCAAGTTGAGGCTAAGGACTGCATGAGCAACTGTGACAGGGAGGCGAACAGTAAGCTGAGTTAGTTGCCTCCAATTACATAAAAGAATGGAAAGGAAAATTTAAAACATGTTTCTTCTCTAAAGCATTCCCATTACCAGGCTGGATTCTGCACTAAACAAGACCTTGTGGCAAAAAAATATCCAGGCGTCTTTGTGAGTGGACCAACATCTACTCAGTTAACAGGAGAGCAGCAAGACAAACAGTCCAGCACTGTCAGAGAGAGAGAGGAGTGAAAATGCCAGATGTGGCAGTGTAATTTTATGAGTGACCTGAACATAGTTCCTGTAGTAGCTTCTTCAGAGGTACATCATCAAAGCCTTTTTGGGAAACACCAGGAATCTTGTCATCTCACACTGTTGGTGAATTTGTTCAGAGAAATTAGAGATGCACAGTCTGCCTTTTGTAACTGCTTTGTCACCTGTGCATACTGCTGTTCTCGCTACGCCAGATGTTTATTCCAAGTCCCAACTGCTATTTAGGATCTTCTGCAGGATTTATGCATCAAAACACCTCTGAAGATTCAACTCTACCTAACAATCATTTCAACTTATACGGCTGGTCCCAAAGGAAAAGCCTCCTGGTCTGCAGTTTACAGTAGCTCCTGTAAAGGGACAAGGGCCAAATAATCTCGCAGAACACCTTGGCACTATTTTCTGTGTCTCTTGAGGAGAGAGACTAAGCACAGGCAAAAGTGAGCAACAAGTCCTCAGCACTCCCACATCACCTCCTTCCCCTCTCAACCGGCTCCCAGCACATGCTAGAAGAAACTAAGGTGTACACATCACCAGTCCTGCACCAAGCCACACTCACCTGAATACTGTTGCAGCAGCCAGACCTTGAGCTCAATGAAACTATGAGCAAAGTGGCAGCTGTCCTCACGCAGGCAGCCGTAGCGCACCTCGTGCCGGCACACGTCAAACTGAAAGTGTTCCTGGAACTGTCGGATCTTGGAGTATTTCAGGGATGTGGAACGCACGATGTGGACCAGACACCTACAGCCAGGCCAGAGAAATGTGAGTCATCAGAGCAACAATTCTCCTCCCACTCCTTCTTACATCTGGTTTTCATACATTTGACTGAACAGGCAGAGAACACAGAAGATCAGCTCTAAGAGATGCGAACTCTAGGAAAACATCTGGGAAACCAAGTTGCTGCCCTCTCAGTCTGTCTGAACTCTAGGTAGATATTTGCAACCTCCTCAGCCCATGGGTGACGAGTTCAAGTTCAGAAATCAGATCCACTTCAAAAACATGCAGCAAATATACAAACTCCTCTGGCTCAGCAAAGTTCCTAAGCCTCAGGTTGCCAGGAGCCAGAAGGGGTTGTATTACTATGTACTTCACATGCTTCTTATACTTGTTTTCCTAAACATTCATTATCAGCCAGTCAGAGGCAGGATCCTGAGCTAAAGGATCTTTGGCTTGACCTTTATGTAAAGGCCAAACTCAAAGGCAAATTAAGTCAATGGAAAACTCAGGTTGACTTCAAAAGGGCTTTGCTCTTGCCTCAAATCCCTTAGCATCAGCAGCAAACATGGAGGGAGACACATATAGCACTACTGACCATACTTTGAGCTGGCCTACGATTGGAACCCACTGGGAGTAAAGAAAGAAAGAGACCAGGGGGTTGGCGCTAAACTGGTTGGACATGTGAGAGACTGCTCCCATCAGTGCAACCAATGTTCACTCACTTGTTGTCATGGAAACTGTGTTTGGCAGAGAGGTTGGAGCAGACAGATGGCGTGTCCTTGGTCCCTTTGCTGATAATCCGGGGTTTGCTGTCAAAGCAGATCTGAGAAGAGAAGAATTAGCACGCTGGGAAATCCTCATAGAGAAGTAAACCAGAGCCATTTCACTTGGAAGGGGAAGAAAAACCAGAGCCAGCCTATTCTAATGTTCTAACTTTGAACAAGCCTGGTGAAAACTTCGTGGTAGGGCATTAGAATAAAGTAAAAGAGCTTTTGGAAAAGCTTCAGGACAACATTTTTGGCTTATTTTCCACAGAATTTTCCACTGTGGTTGGAAACATTTTGGTCAGAACCACATATTCTTTTCCAGTTGGACAACAGGGCAAGAACAAGGAGGAAACGATGAGGAAAAATAGAAGGGGAAAAACACACACAACAGTTACAGCTAAGAATGTGTTTCTTCACATATTACACTGCCAACCCAGAGAACTCTATGCTGCAGTGTGTCGAAAGGGTAAGAGCTAATCCCTAACTGACCAAGGCAGTTGCTCAATACAGACATCAAGTGGAAAGCTGCTGCATTGTGGAATTCTGATTTTTAAAACGGATGGATCCAAATTACACTTCAAAACAACACCCCACGACAGAGGAAGAGGAAAGTGGTCCCATGTAGCTGTGTGCACCTCAGGCATCTGGATGGATGAGGAAAACTACCTCACCCACCTCCTGCATGGCTGCATCCATTGCTCACTGCCCTTCTGGGTACAGGGCACTGGCTGGGACATATAAATGCTCCAGATCTACACTGAGAAGCTGAAGGGGCCCACTCTCCCCCACCAGCTCTTTACCTCACAGAGGAAGGTAAAGATGCCTTGATGTTCCTTCAGAAGCTTGGCAATGGTGAGGTTGCTCTGCTTGATCCCACCTAGTGGGTCAAAGAGGAGGTCACGGTTGAGAGTCCCCTTCCTCTCCTCCGTCCACACGTCGATCTCTTCCTGGTGGTACGCGAAGGTGCAGTTATCCCCGTACTTACAGTCCTGCTTGTTAAGCATATCTACAAAGCAACAAACAGCACACACCACCACACAGGGAGGGCGGCCCAGTCAGAAACTAAGCTCTCTTTTGTCTCCTCCCACTGCCCACACCTCACAAGGAGCTGAAAGCAAGAAAACACAGAGTTAAAGAAAAAGAAAAGACATCTCCCTCCAAGTTTGCTTACACCAAGGCATTCAGAAAAGTTAATGCAAACTTCTAAGTGGTGACACTCACAAGATGTAGAATCTGTTGTGGAAACTGGAGACCCGCTTTAATGCTATGCTTGGTCAAGAACAGACTGAAATTTAACCAATTTAACTCATTAGGTGCTTTCCAATGACACTGCCTCAGGAACCAGTCCAGTCACTTTAATGTGACCCAAAGGATGGGTTGGATCAAAGAAGCTTTTCCCTAGGCCAAACCATTGTCCTGCCACGTGGCTGCTAGGTAGGTCCTCAGCAAAGCCTGCATTAACAGGGCAGCTACAAGCCCTTGGCCATGCACAGCACCACACTGTGCCTTTGCAACTCTTTTCCTGCTCCACCACTTTCTATGCTGCCCATTCTCCACAGCATGGGAGTTCATCTTCTTTGACTGTACTGGGCCTCACAGTCTGTGGGCTACTGATGGGACAGGAATACCCCAGGAACAGCAGGCAAAACCAATGGGAAGTCTTCTTCCAGACCCCCTGGCCCACACCTTACAACCCCTTCCCAGCCACCAACATCTCTATCCCACCCAGATCACCTTTGCACAGGTAATACGATCCTACAAAGTTGGTTTTGGTTGGGCGAGGACGGATCCTCTTCCAAGTCTTGTCTTCTGAGTTCTTCAGCCTGCCCAGCAGGATGTCTCGCTTGCATTTGTGCTCCAAGCCTTCTCGATAGGTGTAATCGCCAGCCTTGGGCCCTGTAGCAGAGAAGAACTCCATCAGCTTTTTCACATCAGCCAGGAGAAAGGCAAAGCTTTATCATGGCCAATGCTGTGGGTGACAGAGGAAACACATCACCTGTTTTAGGGTAGCAGATGTGACAGGCTTGTTTGAAGACATGGGTGGATGCCAGAGGGTTCTTCACCAGCAAGGCTGTGTTGGGTATTACTGGTTCTGGCTGGGACAGCAGGTGCTCGGTGACTTTGGGCACAGCTGGGTGACTTCCCCCACCAAGGCTGACCTGTACAAAAACACACATACTTCTCTTCTAAGCTCTGCAGCCATATGGCTAAGAAAGCTCTGTAACCTCACACCTTACTCCAGGCTCTCAAAAAACTTCCTCATCTTCTTCCTCATCAAAACATTCAATTCTGAAATGACATTTCCTGAAAAGCTGCATGTAACTTTCAAAAATAGCAAAGCGTGATATGATCACCTCAAGGACAGTTCTCTTTCTCTCTTGGTAAGAGGCACCAGTTTTCTATCACGAGACAGAACAGAATGTCCACTCACTCATTCTCATTCCATCCATTACAACCAACTCTCAAATCAACCCCACCGCTACCTGGAAAAAAAAAAGGAACCACTTATCAGTGAGTCTTTGGGGATTAATCTGAGGACAAAGATTTTGTTCTACAGCTATGTAACAGGCATAGCAGGTGAACAGGAATCTAAGAAGAACAGTTTGCATTCCAAACTTGCTAACCATTGGCTTCCTTTTCCCACAAGTCTGGAGACATCAGATAGGAACAGAACAGCCTGGAAAAGTTGACTGACAGGGAGAAAAGAGGAGTAAAGAACTTCGCTAGCCTTAAGAAAGCCTGGTCTACTCCATTGTTGATCCATTGTTAAGAGGCTGCCAGATACATCAGCACACTGGCCTTCTTGATCCCCTGTTTATCCTACAACCTAGGTCACACTATGTTTACTTTGGCAATATGCAGAACCGGGGATAAAAACGAAGGCAGAACAAAGGTCTTCCTCTTGACTCTGGGAAAATCTTTACCTGCCTTGTCACAAGATGGGAGGAAATGCTCACTGGGGCAGGTTAAGAAGAGGGGCCCAAATTACCTACGTCACCCAAGTCACTACTACCTTGGCTCCAGAGCACCTTGGGACATCAGCATGGGGGAGCGGCTCACTCACCACGGGGGACGGTTTTTGGCTGCCAGGTGGGTGCCGCAGTTCCTGAGGGCTGGTTTCTTCTGGGCCAGAGAAGGGAGAAAAAACAAAAGCATTTCACTTTCAGAGGTAGTTCCGCTCACAGAAAGACAAACACATGCCAGCAAAATCACTTTGCTTTATTTATTTCAGAACATTTTATACCCAGATCCCCCATGTAAGTCTTGGAAAAACTCCAGGAAAGGCCTTCTTGTCCTCAAAACCATACTGAACTCAACTCTGCGCCACTGAGCTCTGACTTTCTAAAGTGGCAGCTATGAGGCAGTCCAATCCTTAGGTAAATCAGTGTGTTGAAGTGCTGACTGGCCAATCCCTGTTCTTCAGAAAATATTTTTGCTAACCAAAACATACTGCAATACAGCAGACAACCTAGCCAAGAAGAAGCCTGTCATCCCTTACGAGACAGGTGGAAACTTGCTTTTTGCCCACTGATCTCCACAATTTGGCTCCTTGTGACGTGAAATTGCAGTACTCAAGGCAATGGGATGCTTACTGTTCTGAATCCAGAGATGGGAAGGACCCACCTTGGCCTTTACTATTTAGTCCAGTGCAAAAAGGTCCTATCTCATTTAAAATAGTCACCAGGGTTTGGCTGGTTTGGTCCCAAATGTCCAACAGTCACTAGGGAAGGTGGAAGAAACACTTTATAGTCAAGTAAATTGTGCCAAGGGAGGTATCCTGGATACCATGCCACAATTAGACCTCACTTCACTTCATTAAACATCCTGTGTTCTTTTCCTCTCTGAGATTTCATAGCATGCACATACTAGTTATCTGGGATTACTACAGCCCTCCTTATGACTCCTGAGCTAGACATACCCAGCTGCTCTGCTCAAAACAATTCCTGCCCTCTTCAACATTTGTATTCCTGTTCCGAAGCACTGGTAAGGACAGCTAAAGGACAGACCTCAGCACTGAAGGAAACAGTCGTGACATGCACAAGTAAAGAAGCATAAAACCCCGTCAGCACCACACCTACCGATGGCAAAGGAGTCCAAGGCATCCAGCGACCCTCTGCTTGTCCCAAAGGAATCCAGGGCATCGAGACGTGAGTCTGTGTAGGGGAGCAGGTCCAGGGAATCCAGGGAATCTAAGGTGGAGCCACCGCTTCCCCCAGGCGGGGGCTCAAAGGCATCCAAGACAGAGGAGGAGGAGAGCTGTTTGGTGGGATCCATCACCAGGCCAAAGGAGGCAGGCGGCAGCGGGGTGGAGACAGGGATGCTAGCTGTCACAACTGGGGGCAGCAGCGGAGTTCCCCCTGGAAACACGGGGATCAGCTGGGGCATCTCTGTTGGCAGGTTGGTGGGAATGCTGCCCTGGACCAAAGACTTTGGAGATTGGGAAGGAAGAGGATAAGCAGTGTATTAGAAACAAGAAGGGAGTGACTGAACACAGAGGGAGCCAACAGACTCCCACTCAAGCATGTGCTGCGTTATCTGAAGCAGAAGGACACCCAGCAGCTCCATCCACCTGCAGACCTCCCACAGACCTGCCCACCTGTCTGCACCACACACAGTCTGGGCTGAGGTCCCTAAGGAGGTCCTGGGGCACCATCAGCCCACAAGGCAGAGCCCTGCACTGGGCACCTGCACCAGTTCAGGTAGAGACACAGTGCAGCTGAGTACACACAGCACCAAGGTTGGGGTAATAACCATTGCTCTTGGCACCTCTCAGCAGAGCTTTTTGCCTCAAGTTCCTTCCTGCCCGCATGTGGTTATATTGCTTCCAGATCAATGCCGACTCACATAACATCTGCACTACTGGCAACTAAAATCCAACATAAGCATCAATTGCAATTGTTTCTACAACATGGAGACCTGTGCAAAGAGCTCTGGCTGAATGCAGCCTGCAAAACAGTGTGTAAAATATATCCATTGCACCTACTTCAGCTCACTCATTTCTACCCTCAGGCCTGCTTCAAATCCATGGACACCAAAGGCCAGGGAGAAGGTGAAGGCTGGGGAAGGACACCTCAGTTAGCTCTGAGGGTCAGCTTCATGAAGCTGCACACAGCAAAGCAGGCTTAAAGGTGGGCTCTTTAGATACTCACAAGCCAGTTGCAGAAATAAGCAAAAGAATGAATGAGTTTTGCTAGAGGAAGAGCTAGGAGGAAGAAGTGACAGAAAGAGAAGCAGTACACATATATGTAGGCTCTAAGGATCTATTTGAATCAAGGGAATTATGCAATGTCCATTCTTACTAGAGGGTACGGTGACCCCTCAGCGAGGGAGTCCAGGAGGGAGTCCAGTTCTTCCCCAATTATGTCCCCATCTGTGAAGTCCTCCACACTGTCAGGCACTGGCAGAGACACAGACTCTGGAGACGGGAGCAGGCTGGCAGCAGGGAGTGAGCTAGGAAGGCCCTTTGCATCTGAATCCGAGTGCAAAGGGGACAGCCCCTCGCTCACAGGGATGGAGGTGGCCACAGGAGCTGGCAGGCACTGCAGGTCCATAGAGCAGTCTGCGATGGAGAAGAAACAGAGACAGTCAGTCACCCAGGAGGGTGCAAGCAGAGCACAGCCTGGCAAAGCCAATACGTCAAATCACAAACACCAAAGTATGTCTTCTTTTCAGAGAGGAGGGGCTCTGGTCTGCTCTTACTCTTTCATATTTGCTCTCAGTCTCCAATGGCTCACTGATAGCTGAAATATGCCTTACAGGCCAGCGCACAGACTGGTGTGTCAAGCAGTAAGCAGACCACCACAAAGCCACTGTCTGACCAGCTACTGTCCTGGACACAGCAAATTCAGAAGGCCAAGGGCACATAATCCAATTCCTCTAGAACCCACCACCTGATGTTTTCTTTAATGTTCCTCACTAAGGCACTTGGCAGAGACCACTGCCTTCTCTGCTCCCTGGAGCTCTGACATTCCAGCTGAAGGCTTGCTTATTCACACACACTCTCTAAACCCTCAGACATCCTGGATGGCAAAAGATAAAACTACGTGGTCCTGCTGGGACGACACAGAGATCAGAAGCTCACATCAGGCTGTGTTAAAAACGCGTCCCTTAGTCCCATCAGACTCACTCAGCTGTCTTTACCTAAGAAAATTCCCTGCACTTGTATGCTTCCTGATGTCTGCAGGTGGGAGGATGCTCCCCACGCTCCCCCCCCAACACCTCAGCACCAAACATCCCTTTAGAATGTTGTGTGAATAAGGGTCGGGGTAGGAAAGAGGCAGGGATTTTTCCTAAGGATTCCTTACTGCTCTGGTACACTACTGAAAAGGTAATGTGTTCCCATCATGCAAAATACACCTCTGTTAAGTGAAGTTAAGGTTACAAGCACATATTCTTTACAGAAGAGCATTATATTCTCCAGAAAAAAATAATAATAATAAAAAAATTAAAGGTTAAAAAAAAGTTCAAATGTTAGAAATTCAGGAAATGAAGTATTACATTTGCAGCTCTCAAACCAAGCACCCAAACTACCTTAATTCTGCCCCTGTGCAGATGTCCTGGAATAAAAGAAAAGAAATGAGAAAAAGGAGCTGCCACCTCCAACCACGTAGCAGTGGCTGCACTGTACCTATGGTGGTCTAAAGCTATAAGCAAGGAAACTTTGGGGGGAGTGACAACAGCTTTCATTAGAAGGATTGATAAGAAAGGAAAGAGATTTGACAAGTTGCTGAGATGCAAATCTTGATCCAACAAGAGATACTGCATCTTGTCTGCACAAGCTCTGTGAAGGCAGCCTTTGCAACACCGCTGTTGCCCCTTTCTCATGGGCACTGAGTGAGCCACAATGTCATCCTCTACAATGCACACTCAGTGTCTGAGGATTGTATCAATGCCCTTCTTAGAGCAAGCTCAGCAATTCCTGCAAAACCTCAAATCCTGAGTAACACCACAGCAGAGCTGACACAGGCTCATGGGCCTCCTTACCTCCAAGCCACCCCTGCCCGCTGCTACCTTTCCTCCTGGAGCTGTGAGCAGGAGGACAGCAGCTGAGGTTGCTGTACAAAGCACTGGAGGCCAAGCAATGACAAAAGAATGGCGGGGGGGGAACAGCAAGATACTGGTCCCTCTCCACAAAACTCATTCATGAGATTAAAGGAGAGCACATGTACTTGATGGGCTCCAACACACTTTTTCAGCATTGCAGTTGGACACAGCCACCACAGGCAGTGGAGTGGTTCAAAGGAAGGCTGCAAATGCCCTTGGTTACACAGGAAAAGCTGTTCCTCAGATCAGGCCTGGCTCCAACCCCATGCTTCCTTTGCGAAGGATCCTCTCAGCTCAGTTCCCTTTGGTGCGGACCCTCCAGCCACGCTCGGGAGCCAGCCATTCAGCTTCCCTTTGGTGCTGGCCTCATCGCTAGTAGTGCAGCCAGAATTCCCTCAGCACAAAGGGACAGCTTGTCCCTTCCTATTTTTCAGATGTTTTAATCTGGAGTACTGTCAAGATCCCTACAAAGGCCAACAAGAAGTTCAGGACATGCCGGAGGGGCCAGGGACACGTGCAGGGGGGAGTAAAAGGGTTCACAATGATACAGCCACAAGGGATTTACAAGTTCAGACCTTCTCCAAGGGTTGAGTGAGGCCCTCTGGTTCTCAGTCAGACTGGGAAGCAGAGAGAAATGCCCTCACATGCCCTAACAGGCCCCAAACTCTGTAAAACTGAGTGTATGATCAAAAGGCAGAGGGCATAAGACAAAAGGCATAAGGGATGTCCCACAAATTGGTATGGATTAATGGGAAGAAGAGCAAGGAACCAAGAGATCCCACTACCTTCAAGCAGAAAAAATGTCTGCCCCTCTCTCTCTGACTACCTAAACCCTCTCCTCCTTCCAGCCACTTGCTCTCATTCCACTCCATCCTATCTCCTCCCCTACCTCTCCTTTCCCCATGACACTCCCATCCACTGAGTTTCCTCACCAACCACCATGCCCATATCTACTCTTTGTCTAGAAAGCTCATGCACCCCCTGTACCCACTTTAATAGTTGCCCCAACTTTAAAAAACAAAAACCGTAAGCCCTCCTTGATGAACAGATCACGCGTACATCCCTGCCCTCCTGTGCCACTGCTCCAACACCACTAAGCTGCATGTATTATTATGAGTTCATTGAGGGTCTTGTCCATTCCTTTCCCTGAGCTTCTGCCAAAACTAGACTATGCTCCCCACTTGGGGGCTTCCCTGGCCATTGCCTGTCCCAGAGAGGTGAACAGAGTTCTTTTAAGAGCCCTGTTTCTCACTCTGTATCCCAAAAAGCAGTTTCTCCCCCCATGCATCAGTTGGCCAAAGGCAATACTGAGCCATATCTGAGCCATGACATGTGCATGACAGGGCTGAGTTAATCAGTTGACTTCAAGGAGGAAGGGTTGTCAGGAGTTTACATCTCAAAAAAGAAAGAAAAAAAAACAAAAACCAAAAAACAGAACAACAAAAAACACCCCAAAATAACAACAACAAAACCCCCTAACAGCCTTGTGGGTTTCACTTGAGGCACCTGGCACCCACAGCTCTCCTAACAGCACGCCAATCTCAGGGCAACGGAGAACACATCATTTCAGTGGTTTTGAAAAGATCTAGCAGAAAATGTTCTCTCTGCCTGAGCTGCAGCAAAGCTGGCATGCTGCTCCTGCACCAAGCCCTGACGAGACAAAGAGCCTCCTGGATGCAGCCACTCTTCACTCTGCAGCAAGAGCCCAGCTCATCTCAGCACAGCAAATAACTGAAAAACTCGCCTTGTTTTGAGGAACTGGGTCTCATGCCTGCACGCAGCATTCTGTTACTGAACCAGAATTCAACAGGGAACTAACGTGTTTTCCAAAATAGACACCAGAGCATCCTGATTATGAAATTAGTGTCTTTCTATAAAAAGAGTGATAGCTATCTGCAGTGTTAAGCCTGCACACTCAGCACTGCAGCTACCTTTCAAAGGAACAGAGACTGACACGCTCAGAGGCAAGATTAAAATGCTCCAGCACACAACAAAGGTCAGTCAGTCTTCCCAAAGGGAAGATTTAAGGTCACTTGATTCTCGGCATGAAAAAAACCAACCCTGTGGTCCTCACTATGCCCCTCCTCTGTGCCTAAGGCAGCACAAGGCTCTCCTTGGGTCCTTCCCAACCCCCTTACTTTGAACTCTTCCATCTCAGCATCCTGGAGGACCACACGCACTCAGAGCACAGACGGTTGCCTACAACCTTAAGTTCACTTTATCTAGACTGTTTTGTCTGGGGGTAACACAAGAATCTCAGAAGCTGCGCCAAGCTCAACGTTAAGAAAGCAGAACTGGAGGAAGCTGTGTACATCACCATACCCTTTTAATTCCTGGAGATGTTCCTTGCTGGGCCTGGACTAGAAGTTTTTTCTGTAGGAGGTACTAATAGGCAAATAACTGCTCAGCCTCCTTTACCCTTCAAGACAGTGCCTCAGTAACTGACTGCAAATATGGAAGATATGAGGGGAAACTAGCTGAGGTAACAGTCCCATATGCTCCTGCTTCCCATCATCTTTTCTTCCTCCTAGGTATCAAAGTCAGGAGCACACAGAGAGACACAAACACAGACCACAAACCTCTCAGGCCTACCAGCCTGGTCAGGTACCACACTGACATCACAAAAATCAGAGAAGAGAAATATCTTTACCTGTTTCGATGTCATCAATTGACCCCAAACCATTGGAAGTGGTCTGTAGAGGGCAAAGGAAAGAACAGAGAAATTATCACCAGAAATTAATCTTTGAAAAAGATATTCTCAATTCACAGAGGAGATCTTTCACTACTCCTAAATGCATCAGGCTCTTTCTTTTCCTTTATTGCCTCCCCCAGTGCAAGAACAGTAAAACCACTGAACTTTAAGAGTCCATTCATCCAAAGCCTATGCACTTTCACCTCCAGCAGTGGACAAGGCTTGTTGCTGCAAAGGAATACCAACTCTGCATAATGCCCAACCACATGAGCAAATCTGCATACAGAATTGGGTTTTTTCCTGTGTGGGTGAGAAAGAATACCATGTCCCAAGTCCCAGGACAAACCAGTCAGCCAGCCCTGTGCAGTGAGATCTGATTAGCCTGGTCTGACACAATGTTCCTTTTCGTAGTTCACATACTTTGCAATCTAATAACCACAAACTTCTACAGCAAACTCAAAACAGGAAAAGATTTCCACCAAGACAACTGCTGACATGGAGCTCCAGGCAAGGAATAAAATAAGCCCCTGCTTTACAGAAACATAAACACATGCAAGTATGCGTGCTTTCAGTTTAAACTTACAAAGGTACAAGTAAAGCATAGCTTTCTAGATACTGCATCTGCATACTACTGCATCCGCAATAGTTTACACAACTTCTGATCTTTGCAATATTTCAATTTCTTCAAGATTTACAAATGAAAAACTAGGCACAACTATACAAGAAAACTGATTTGCTCTCCTAGAAAGATGTGAAGGCAAGTCTCTGCACATTGGCAGGTAAACTGGTTCCTTAGCATCCCACCTTGTCAAACAAAATGTCAACTGTGATGGTTTTATATTTTGCTTGCTTTAAGGAGTAATGTGAAGTAGCAAACAGGCTAAAACAGCTAAAAACATCAAGGCTTTTGTTAGCTGGTGGTGGAACAAGGAATTCAGCAATTTCCTATATTTTGGCTCAATATTTGTGCAGAGCTCTGCCCAAGGATCTCCCAGGTCAAAGGACAAATACAAAGAATACACAAACTGCTTGCTCACCTTGCTCAGTTCTAGGCAACAAAACTACACTGCTTGATTTGATCTCCTATCTTTCCTCAGCAGTTGCACTTCCTGATTTTTACTTAGTGTTGTCCTAACTACGTAAAAACCTGAAAACTGAAACTTATTTAAAATACAAAAGAAGACAACCATTCACAATAAGTAAGAAAAATAACCATTGCCACTTGATTTGTTGACAGTAAAAGTGCTTTCACTAGAAATGTCTTCAAAGAAATAAATTTCCTTAGCAATATTCTTTAAAAGGTTCTCCTGGTTTTGGCTGGGACAGTGTTAATTTCCTTCTTAGTAGCTTGCTATAGCATTGTGCTTTAGATTTAGGATGTGAATAATGCTGATAACACACCTATGTTTCACTGGTTGCCAAGCAGTGCTTGCACTAATCAAAGATTTTTCAGCTTCTTGTATACTGCCCCACCAGTAAGAAGCAGCTGGCATGGGACAGAACCAGGACAGGACACAAACTGGCCAAAGGGATATCCCATACCACGTGGTATCATGCTGACCAGTGAAAGTGGGAGGAGGCGACATGAGGGGCTGCAGCTGCTTTGGGATGGGCTGAGTATCAATCAGTGGTGAGTAACTGCATCATGCATCACTTGTTTTTTATATTCTTTTATCATCATTATTATTATTATTTTCCCTTCCTTTTCTATTCTATTATATTGCCTGTCTCAGTCCATGAGTTTTACCCTTTTTCCAGTTCTCCCCCTGATCCTACTGGTAGGAGTGAGAGAAGAGCTGCGGGTGCTTAGCTGCCAGTGGGGTTAAACCACGACAAAGGGGAATACACTATTAAGTACATTTCAATTCTAAAAGACAGCCATCGATGTGTATGTAAATAAAGCTCAGAAGCATTCCAGCAGCAATCCATCAACATTAGTAACAAGAGGATGCAAACTGTACCTGATTTGACAAATTGATAGACGTGCCGTTACTGAGTAGAGAGAATGTTTCCAATTCCTGCTGCAAGAAGAGAGAGATGTCTTAGAACAGAGATAGCCCACAAACACTTGTAAACGAGGTAAAGCTGGGGTATGATACAGCTTTTCTTTCAGGCACTGTCTAGAAATAAAAGCCACCCCAAAAGCATAAGTCTGTGACACAAAGGTACAGTTTTATGGACGCTTGCAGGGCCACATATTTCCTATGGACACCTCAGTGCAAAACACCTAACACTCAATGCACGATCAGGAAGCTAACATTATTCCTGAAAAACAAATTTTTTGCCTTTTCATTAAAACATTACTGCTTTGGGAGGGCATTACAGCACTGGAATGAAAGTTGTTAAGTCAACACAGAAGATAGCAAGGTGTTGTCAAAATACCAATCCCTACACATCAAGTAATAAAAAGCATTCTGTCTTTTTTAGTCTTTGTTTTTCCAACGCATTAGAGTGGTTTAAGTCCATCAGAGTCCAGTAATGTGACGACAGCAAAAATGTGGCTGGGTCACTGAACACAATGAGCAGCTACAAAAAGTATTTTCCAAGTAAAACTTCCTTTTCTTTGAGACAGAATCATTTCAGAGTGCTGAGAGTTGCTACAGCATTGAAGGCTTTTGGGTGGATCAATCACATGAGTTTTGTCATGGAGTGGAACATGACATCAGGGCCATACTTTTCCCAAAAGCCCTCTGCAGGTTGGTAGCCCAGGAACCACATCACCAAATACCATAAAGGTTCCCTGGAGGTGTCCAACACACCACTGTGCAGGGGGCTGAGGATGCTGGGCAGAGCTGGCTCAGGGAAGCATGATGACGGTCATCCCATGAACATTCAGTGAACACAGGCTAGCACTGCTTACTCCTGAAAATGCATCCCATGATTTCACATGACCAAAGCAGGTTTATCCAAGAGGGCCAGCAGTGGCCTAACGCCCTCTAGCTCCATCCCAGAGTATACATTTCTATACCTACACAGTACATTGTACTACAGCACTTTCTTTTAAAGCCAGGTAACAGATCCAGCCACTGGGGTCCATTAACAGGACCAACAGCTTAATTTTTGCTGCCTTCTTTCCTAGCATCTGACCAGATATGTATCTGCCACGTTCTTGTTATAGGGAAAGAACTATGATGCAAAACCTCCTTTGGTATCAGGCCACATGTCCCTCTCTTCATGGAGGTGCATGGAGGCTCCTACTGCATTAGACCCTTCTCCTGCAGCACCAGTCTGACTCTGCTGGAGACACAGGGAACATCCTTGAGAAGACCCAGGGCAGCAGTGAGATCAGAAATGGACAAAGGCAAAGGTGAGTCAGAGGGTCAGGGTAAGGAGGGGAGCCAGTGGGCCGCTGGGGGGATTGCAGCGTAGTATAGCTGTGTCTATAGCTGCAAAGCAGCACCTACCACTTTTGCAGAAATAAATCTGAAAGAACCAAAGGATAGTCTCTAGGGAAAAAAGAAGAAAAAGAAAAGAAAAAAGAAAAAAGTCATACCTGTGGCCTTTTATATGCTTTTCGAACCCTCAGTCCCAGCTTCTGGGCAAGCTCCTGTCCCAGCTGCGTGACACTCTCATCCTGGGGACAAAAGCATTGGAAGGACACTTTCAGCTTTGTGTCTTTGTGGCAGACAAAACAAACAGGAATGCAGCTGTCCGCACGGCTGTGCCAAGAAGCCTCACTTGTAGATAGCAGCAGAGCAACCCTAGCAGAGGCCATGCAGACCAGAACGTTCCTGTCATTCCTGCTGAGGTACTGAGGTTGCTCCATCCTCTCCAGTTCTGCCTGGACTAACCTGCCACAAACCTCTTTACTTATTTATCATCAGCAACTCCTTCCTTGTGCTTTTCTCCCTTTCCCCACTGGCAAAAATACTTTAACGGTTTCTTCTAAAGAAAAACAACATTCCTGCCCCATCTATTGCAATATCCCTCCTTAATGCTACAATATCTCTCTCATCTATAACCCTGAAGCTTGCTCTTTCTCTCTACTTGCCACGTAACTCTGATCTTTCCAATTTCCTTCTCTCTGCAGGTTCATTTTTTTCCCTTTCAGCCCTCACTAGCCGGTGGGTCTTCTACCCCATTGCATCAGTAACTTTTCCCCTCAGTTTGAAATGCCACCTCTTGACTGAACTTCTCTCCCGACACCCTCAACACTGATTTGTTCTGAAGTCAGTGAAAAAAAAAATCCAATTTACCCATGTCCTCTTCTCTCTCCATCTCATACCTCTTCAGGATGTACCTTCCTTTCCTGAAACTGTCCCCATACTCTCCAGAGATATCTTCTTGCTCAGTTCTTATGGTTGCCTCTCCCTACTCCATCCCTTCCAACTCTCAGATCTGTCTGACATAACCATCACTCTGCCTTTATTAATATTTTACCCCAATCATCTTTTCACTGCTGTTTGCCTCTGGTTCTTCTGCCTGTCCAAACACTCTTGCAGGTATCTTCTGACACCTGCCATTTTCCTGCTCCCTGTGGAAAACTCCCAGAAAGACCACCTGCACCATCTCTTTTTATTGATCTCACAACGATACCTACCAGGCTCAGCCTATCCAATTCCACATGCCCTCTCTGATGCTTGGACAAAATCAAGAATGTCTTTTTCTCTAGACTGCTTTCACTTCCCTTCAGCATGAGTTAATTTTTAACAAGCAGGCCTGAGGTTTGGGAGTGGGAGCTTACTGACTCTTTGTCATTCTGAGTATTTTTCTTTAGCCTTCCTTTTCCTCAGCCAAATACCACCCCTCAGGTGCTTACTGCCTTCCACCTAAACAAGGGGATGCTCAATAAGGACATGCAAAATGCTCTCTTCTGACACCCTAAAAAACCTCCCTTCGTGCCATCCTAAAAGCAAACCACAGAGAAGCACCAGCCTCACCATGCTGGGAATCTCTGCACACTATCAGCACTGAATATCTGCACCGGGTTAAGCTAACTCTGGTAGACAGTGAGTCAACTGAGTGGCATTTCTTCATCACTGTAAGTTTTAATATATGATCTGCTTCTCAGCTGTTACAGCAACACAAGCTGGAAGCACCTCATTGCTCCAGAGACCCAGCAACTGGTGTAGTTGAAACAGAACTGAGACAATGGATAGTCTGACTTGCCTTTGATGCGGAGAAGGCTTACGATTTCTGTTAATCAGATAATAAGGCAATGGCATACTTTAATTTACAAGACTGAATTGTTCAGAGCCAGGAATACGGATGTCTTGATAATGAATTTGTAAGGTTGAGCTATCCTGACCCAGAAAAGTTAGATGAAAAGTCTGTAGACTACCATTATAGTAGTCTTTACTACTTTAATATTTCAGCCACATATTGAAGTGGCTGAACTACATTGTGAGATACAGCCACATACATGAACAGATGTATTAGGCAGTTTTGTTTATAAAAGGATTTAAGAAATAGGTCTTTAAAACTCCCCTAGTATAATACCTCCAGTGTGTTTTGGTCACCTTGTTCTGCCAAGTCAAGGAAACTGAATACAATGAAGGCAATGAACTGCTAACATGGCTTTGCTTTACAAGATTGCTTCTGTAATTCTAATAGGAAAAAAAATAACTTCTGCTGAAGTAGCTGCCTTTTTCTTCTGACAGTATTACTTTAATGGATCAGAACTAAATTTAGCAAAGATGACCAGTACTCACTGGGATGTAATCAGAGTCTGCTTACTTGTTCAATATCTGGCCTAAAAGAAAGCTCAATAAAAGCATTGTTAAGAAAACACATAGGGGCTAGTATATGCAGATAGATCCCTCTGAAGTAAAAACAATTTACACACCTGTGAACATAACCAACCATCAAGGACCCCTCCACATGCCCCTCAGAAACAAAAACACTTTATCAGCTTGCCTTAGCAACTATTAACTAAAACATCAGACATTTTTATCTAAAACAGGAAAAACATGTACGTTTCCCTGCAGGGCTCCAGTCTGCATTTGTGCCATGCTCACAGTCACTCTCATTAGGCATATAAAAAGGGCTAATTAAAACACCTTCATGGCCTTAGTTCACCTTCTGTTAGGGCAATTTTTTGCTCCTTGTGAATAGGCCAGCAAACCTTCTGCCATTAGCCAGTGTCTCTGGCTGGTACTGTCTGCAGATGGTGACTTGGACTGAAGAAACACGAGAGTTCAAAGGTCTTCTCTGAGTTGAGAGAGAGAGAAGATTCCTGGACATAAGTATCTATGTCCAGGTATATAGTACAGCCAACTTTCCTCTTCCGCTATCCTCAGGCCTCATGCTAAATGTTAAGTGACAGAAGGGCAAGGTGGCGAGCCCCAGAAATCAAGATAAGCTGTATGTCAAAAACTTACATGGGGGAGGGACAGCAGACATCGGCTATTACACTCATATGCTTCTTTGTGTCTCCCAAGTTCATTTAAAGAGCGAGCTTTGCGGAAGAGCGCTCGGATGTTCTCCTTGTCAAGACCTAAAGCCTTTTCACTGTCCTCCAGAGCCTTCTCGTACAACCCCTGCATGGAAGAAACCACCAAAAGTCAGCACAGCAAACAAGCCCTTCTCTGTGTGAATCCATGCATTGTATCCCTCAGCAGAAATATAAAAGCGTGGGTAGGACAGTCGGAAATGCATTCATTGCATTTTGTTAATTCTGGCAAAACACAGAACACTTTAAAGTTAGTGAACAGCACAATTTGGGCTGCTTGAACAACCTTATATTGCTTCCCCTTCTGCTGTGGACATGTTACATTTGACAGTCTTTAATTATGTGACTGCCCGTTAACTTTATCCATAGGACTCAGCCTCGTTTATGAACAGGATGGACCTGCTTTGGTGTTGTGCCATAAAGGACGGCTGTTACATTCCTGAAGAAAATGGAAGAGCACAGCTTTTTAGAGCCTGATTATTTCAGAATCGTTTTCCATATGCGTTCTGAATGCTCTGCCATGATCCAAAGCCTTCTCACTGTCTTCCAGTCGCACAGACGTGGGGAGGTAGGCAAACTTCCAGAGCGGTATTCAGAGTCAGTACAGGAAGGCACTGGCTCTTTACAACTGAATTTCCAGAGTGCATTAACTCCTCAACAACAAGGACCTGAACTGCCTTCAAAAACAAAAAGCAGGACCAACAAAAGCAGGACTGCACTGCTTTACATCATTCCTCTGGCTTTGCAAGACACAGTATGATAGTGAAGAGGTATCAAAGTTCTCTGTGTGCCACCATCTCCTTCAGTGCTGGGGGCTGAATTCCCTCCTGACATAACAACCAATGCAATCCAGCTTTCCTCCCTGACTCCTGGGGATGCCTTGGGAAGGCACTCACCATGGCAAAGTAGCAGGCAGCTCGGTTGACATGCAGCTTGCACAGGAGTTCCTTTGGGATGGTCACCTCATCAGAGGCTGCATAATCTGCCACGTTCAGCCCTTCTACATACTGTACCAGCGACAGCTTGAAATCCTTCTCTCGAAACAAATCATTGCCCTCTGCAAACAAATTTCTCACCAGCTTCTGCAAGACAGCCTGGACAGCAGGGACAGAGCAAACAGACTGAAATGGATACACAGAGACAGAAGCAGTTTCCCACTCCTTCCCATGTTTCAGCAACCCATCTGCCCACCAAGATTCTCCCACATCCCCACTCTCCTATAAAGCATGAGTCTTCTGATGGAGGAGAATAATCCAGTCAAATCTCCTCCCTTCTTGATCCCTCAAGTGTCTTCTCCTTCCACTGAAAGTTTTCCTTGCCAGAATTCTTATGGCTTTGCATTTTAGACAAACTGTGACAGACCATCCCTACTCCTCTCTGCTTCTTGTTTGTAAACTAATGGCTGTGCAACAGAACAAATCTTGTTAACCTAAGGGTTCCCAACTTCAGAAAAAAAAACCACAAAACCTGTAATTACCTCATAATCTTCTTGGCTTAGGGGTAATGTAGACCTGAAAAAAAAAGACGAGAAAATGTTCATGATACAGGCATCCATAAAAACTTGGTTTCTTCATCAGACAAAAGCATTGTTTTGGTCTTGTTTTGAATATCTCAGTGATTTACTGAATGTTTTATCACTTAAAAGACAGCTGAAGTGAAGAGAACACAATTAGGGAACATTATGCTCAGCGATGGACACAGTGATGCCAAGAGATGGTCAGGTCCCAAAGGTATTTGAGATAAGAGGAATCTTATTCTCAGCTATTTTCTGTGCATATGTGATATTTTGTCATGTGTCTTCAGTCAGCGACCTACAAAAACATTTCTAAGAAAATCTCATGAGAGGTTGTCATGGAAAATGGGAGCATAAAAGCACCTAGCCCTGATGAGAGGCAACAGATTGGTCACTTCAAGACCTCTTCAAATCCTCCGTGCAGTCACAGAAAAGACAGTGATAAACGCAATCGCTTTCCTCCCTGTTACCTCAGCCACATGCCTTTAGGACTACACCACACACACAACAAAAGGAGAAAACAATGGAGGTGCAAGAAGCCATTCAATTCTTGCTGCCTTGGCCAAGACTGCCAGGCTGTGCCCTAGAACTGACAGTGTTTGCGTGGGCTACACTTGCCCCACAACAGCCCCGAGACATAGGCAAAAAGCTCTGTTCTTCAAATCAGAGCACCTGTTTGGTCCACACACATTATTTCTCCTGGAGACAACATAAAGTTTTCAAGAAATCCCTAGAGACCTTCATGCCCCTCCTCACCTTTGACATACAGCACTGTGCATATGGCCTTACTGGTCAGAGAATAAACTTTAAAATTTCATCAGTAAAATTAACTACAGGAAATGTAGTGGCCTTGTAAGAAATATTCACGCTGATTATCAAATTGGACTACCCCAAAGCAAGCCAACGAATAACACTTCCCCTGGTTCAGAGTTCAAGACACGTTCCAGAAACACAGACAGCATCCTGTATTTCTAAATTATTTCATTTATGGGAACCTTATGCATTTTTATAAACGTTACCGAAATAAACCTCACAACTGCCTGTCTGAGACTGGTTACCAGCCACACATAATTTCAAACTGGGGTAAAAATACGATGGCCATGCAAAGGGATGTCAGTATATAACCTGGAAGAGATGGCTTTTTTCTCTACTGTGGATGCACAGATTTCATAGTAACTGCAGGATTCAAAGCACACCTTAAGAAAACATAAGAAAATAAATCTGATTGAAATCTTGTTTCTTCCCTATTCATCATGCAACTTGGACCTTGAGGCTTTTGCCAGCTCAGCCACTGGAGGGAAAAGCACGACTACACTTCATAAGGAAGCGCTTGAACTTGTAGCTACCTGTAGCTACCACACAGGAAGTCACCACAAACTCTAAGTGGCCACCAAATATTTGCAGAAGAGTGACTGGAGGCATCGATCAGGTTGGCAACTGCAGCAGAGCCCAGGTCACCTCTTTCTGGTAACAGCAGTGTACAAGGCACCTGGCATTTACCCGGCTTTCCTCACCTATGTAACAGGAATACTATCTTCCTAAGAAAGGTGAATAGGAAGAACTTCATTCTTACAGTCCTTGATACAAAGATAACCACCTCCCAAGCCACAGGAAACAGTGAGGTTGTCCACTTACTGAATTAACTGAAGTCCTTTCTCTATTTCTTGTTTTCTCTTCTGTCTCTCCATTACAATCGCTGCAGAGGAATAAAGAAAAAAGCATAAAAATGAGTCATTACGGGTCTTGCTGGCAGTTAAGCAGCACAGTATTTTGTGTGCGCTTCAACTTACTACTAACAAAATGTACCAGCCCAAATGCACAGAACACCGAAACCCATGATTTATCCACACTGCAGACAAAGGACGGCAAGCAGCTCGCTACCCAGTATCTGCTTTTTCTCACATGCCACTGCCGGGATACACAGGCAAAGAGGAACTGCTTCAATTTGAGCTCGCTGCTTAGTCTGCCAATAAACAAAGCAATGGGAACCAACTGTGATCATGACTGCCTTCTAGGAAAGGGGGAAAAATAAACACTTCCCCCGCACTGGCAGAGATGTCAGGAATTTGTATGTGGACCCTCCCATGATAAGCAATTCTGACCACCGGGCCAGACTCAAACTGGTTTACAACATCCTTGCATACCAACCAAGTAATTTATGTGGGGCATCTGGAATCATATCACAGAGAGGCACTGGGAAGGAGGTGGAATTTCTTGCTGTGGTACGCATAAAAAGACAGTAGGGGACCTCAGCAATGGATATTTTGTGCTGAAAATCAGTTGACAAGTGCACAAGTGCAGCAGAGACTTGGGAATGCTCGTTGAGAGCAGGAACAGGGCTCCAGGATGCTTCAGGGAGAGGGGACCCCCCATTCTGCAGTGCTTTGAATTGTGGCCTCAGTAGGACTCAGGGGAATGTATTCCCATACACACACACACAGATGGACAAAGACAACAATCTCAAAAACACTGAGATGAGATGGAACTGAAGGCAACATGCATCCACAGCTTGGGATTGCCTCTGAAAAGATTAGGATAAAAACCAAAGTCATTTATCTTGGAGAGCATTACCACCTGGCTCCCTTTCATATTACAGACGTCTCTACCAATCTAATGTATCATACGGTACCTGCAGCACAATCAGCCCAGAACACTGTGAGGGAACCTTTAAGGTACATGAAAAATCAATCCTGGCAGCTAAGCAAGCCTGTATTGATTATGCTCTGCATTATGCAAAATGCAGAATGGCTGAGAGTTGCCCTTTACCAGGAAGGACAGTTAGGCAAAAAAAGATAGGGATGAGATAAAGACCAAGAAGCAAAGGTAGCAGAAGTAAGCAAGGCTTGAAAGTGATACAGTGTTGTTTGTAAGTCACCAGACATTAAATATGAGAGCAATCTGGTCCAAACAGCAGGCAGAAGATTTTAAGCAGCTGTATGTGGAATGGGATGGGCAGCACAGCAAGCAGAGGAATACAGAATGCCAGCAGACAAAGTGAGTGATGATCAGTGTCTCTACAAGGGCTTTTAACAGAAGCAAAGGAGAAGAGCTGGTAGACCTCAGCACACCACCACTAGAAGGCCTGGAATGGTTTATAAATAACCTAGATAATGAGCAATCAGGAAGAGATAAATTTAACAAGGAGACTGTGAGGTTAATATGAACACAGAAGCTACAAGCAGACAGGTTTAAATGGGAGAAAATAAGACAGTCATCTCATTCAGCATTTCTCCTCACACAAAACTGAAAAGACAAAAGAAAGAAAGAACAGACAAGATGAGGAGAAGTAGGAGCTATGTGCACACAGACAGCAGTGAAAGCTGGGGAAAAAAGTCAAGCTTGTCCTCTCTGGAGAAGCCTTGCTCTTGCTGCTCCTCAACAGAAGCCACGCTGGAGAGAACAGAAAGAACAGAAGGAAAGTTGTGGCCCACAGACCCGATGGGAAGGGAGATTATTGGTAACTGTGGGAAGTGGAACACTGGCTGTTCATCACAAAGTCAGTGGCTGCACTCCAAAAACACTGTGGCACATCTTCACAATTGTGTTTATCCGCACAACTGAGACACCACCTTAAAAAGCTTCTGATATACACAGCATGCTTCAACTCTGCTACTGAGCTCAGCCCCTTTCTCAAAATACAACTGCAAGGAGCGAGGAAGAGAAGATCAGTACCTGTTCTGATGGCTACCCTGATCCACTGCTGAACATCTTCCACAACACGATACGGGCATGTGTTACAAACCAGAACTGGTCACTGCTGCTTGCTCACAGAGAGTGGCATTCAAACACTGCTGGCCAAAATGTGGAGCGGGGCCAAAGGCCTACAGGAAAAGGCTCTGAAACATTTCCTTCCCACAGTTACCCAACTCCTCTTGCACCCTGGAGTTCCCCTTGTTTTTAATCTCCTCATCATGGCCATCATGGCCTCATCAGATCCAGCATACCCATTTCCATCTTTGCTTCACTTAGATGGCTTGATCATCTTTACATCCCACAATACCCTGTTAAAGATTTGATCCTTGCTACAAAACTATCATAAAAAAAAACTGCTCCCTGCATGCTGTTTCCTCTCTGCAGTCCAAGCCTCATCTTCCACAGTGAGTGCTTCCCAACACGAGACTCTTTGTTGCCTTCTTTAGACACAGACCACAGGCTCAATTGCCCCTCTACAGTATTGCACCCTGGTGCTGCCCCACATTCCTCTTTCCTGATAGGTTGGTAACCAGCCTCCTCTGCTAGCACTCCTTCACACCTTCACATTTATGTCATAACTTCACACATAAGACTCATCTCCTCATGGCAACACCCTCAAAATGCACACCACATGCCACTGCCCTAACAACCTATTTTATCTCCCTCAGGAATAACCGTCTTTCCCATTTGATCTGATTCCACAGCAGCACCTTCCTCCACGTGTTCTCTTCTTCCCTTCTGCATGCTTCACGGCCACTGCAGATTCTCCTTGCCCTTTCATACCCGCTGGCTGCATTCCTGGCAAACTCAGTCTCTTCTTGGTCACTCCAGCCTCTTCACCATCATGTCCCACTCTAACCTTAGACCAAACCGCACACTCATCATGCCTGTAACCCCAGAGTACAGTCAGACACCAACACACGCAGTGCTTTGGTTCTGCTGCACACCACACCACAGTTGATGCATAATTAATTTTAAGCACAGAGCCTGCTTAGCTTTTGTTTTCTCGGTCGCATAAATATTTTTAGAAACACAGTACAAAATATTTCATCAAGCAGTGTGCCTGAACCTCCTTTTTCTCCCCCAGATCTGCCTGTCCAAACTTGTCTGCTCAAATCACCACCAGAATTAGAATCCAGGATATTTATATCACCACCAAAAAGGTCTTATCATTTCAGTTGAGATGTTTATCCTCTCTGGTCCAGCATCTGGAGAGGACTTTATTTGTGGTTTGTCAATGAGTTACAAACTATCTGTCAGACAGAAATAAAATACTGCATATTAGCACAACAGTTATCTTACTTTCAGAAAGAAGCACAACCCAGCAAACACAGTGACTCAGTCACAAACCAGGTAGATCCACTCAATGAGAGAATATGAGATGAACGGAAATACTTTAATTTACCTTATCAAGGACTCTGACAAAGCTGAATTTGCACAAAGTTTTTCACAGTAGATTTCTGTGACAGCAATGAGTTCATACTTGTCTGACTTCTAGGCTTTGACTGCAACATTTGAGCCAGAAATGAGCACACTGAAATGCAAGTGGCAGTTTGTAGAGCTCAGACAGGAGCTCAGCCACTAGCTGTGTGCTCGCCTCCATGCAAGTGGCTCCAGGATTTGCTAACCTGCAAACATGAAGTCTTTGGCTGTTGGCCACCATGGAGGTGAAGCAAAACAGGTCAAGCAGTACAGCCCATCACAAATAAGTGCTCCTGTTTGTTTCTCGAGGCTGCTCCCTGAGTCTGAAGACTTCTCACAAACAACAATTTTCAGGATAGAATCATAGAATCACTGAGGTTGGAATAGACCTCTAAGATCCCTTAGTCCAACCGTCTGCCTGCCATTAATATTGCCCACTAAACCGCATCCCTAATTGCCACATCCATACGTTTCTTGAACACCTCCAGGAATGGTGACTCCACCACCTTCCTGGGCAGCCTGTTCCAGGGTAGCATCACTCTTCCTGAGAAGAAATCCTTCCTAGTATCCAATTTGAACCTCCCTGGTACAACTTGAGGCCATCCCCTCTCATCCTATTGCTGTCACCTCAGAAAAGAGGCTGACCTCACCTCGCTACAACCTTTCAGGTTGTAGGAGAGAGTGATAAGGTCTCGCTCGAACCTCCTCTTCTCCTGACTGCACAATGCCAGTTCCCTTAGCCACTGCTCATAGAACTTTGCCCCAGCCACCCAGGTATGATGGCCATGTCCAGTCTCCAGTGAATGTGAGACTTCCCCCAGCTGAAAATAAAAGCAGCCATCAGATGTTTCCCCAGGGCAAAGTCTCAAGAGAGCTCCCAGGCCCTTGTCAGCCCCCTTTTGGCTCCCGCGGGCCTCCCACCCACTGTTTACTGCAGGCCACCTTCCTCTTGCCCCAGCAGCACAGCTTGGGCAGTGGATTACACTAGCAGCCCCTCAACCACCCGCACAGGATCTCCTGCCCGCCCAGCTCGTCCTCCCCTGCCTCATTTTCAAATGTAAACGCCGGGGCTGATTTCACGGCTCCCGCTCTCCTCCCCCACCCCCAGCACTAGGCCGCCGATCCCCGGCCTCGCGTGGCGGCCACCGCGGGCGGAAGCGCCACCTTCGCCGGCCGGGACTGCGTGGGGCCGGCGGTGCCTTCCGAGCCCCGTGGGGCTCCACCGGGTGCCCGCACCCCGGCATCACCCCACTCCCGGTGCTGCCGGGGGAGACAGCCAGGTTTCCCGGAAAACGGAAAAGAAACCCAAACATACTCTTCCTCCTTCCCCACCCCCCCCTCTCCGCTTCAATAGAAACCACTCATCTCCAGGAGTCGGGGGGGAGGGGGAGCGACTCTACGAGAAAGGGAAATAAAATAAAATAAAAAATAACGTCCCGTGCTACCCGGAAGCTGCTTAAAACATAAAGAATTAAATTTAAAAAAAAATAAACAAATACAAAAGCAGAACCTTCACATTTGATAAACTTTACAAGCCCCAAGGAAGGTGTATTTGGGAAGCTATTCCAGCTGAGCTCCTCCACTGCTCCGTGGGGCTTATACCAAACAGGAGGGAGATCTGCAGCCCAAATACAGCCCCAAACACAGCCCTGAAAGCTACGAGCCACGAGCACAATGAACCCCAAGTTCTTAATACAAACCCAGGGGCTTTCCCCCTCGCTATTCACTTTCAGACTACCACCACATTTTTTCCGGGGGGTGGGATTAGGATCTCTGACAATTATTTTTTTGCAAGCCCCACATTTTTTGGCAGAAGCGGGGGGTCGGCTTCCGAATGTCGCCGGTATCATTTCCCCCACTTTTTTTTTTTTTTTTTTTTTGCAATTACACAACATTCCATCTATGCAGTCAGCATTGGAAACCTTTACTTTTTAATGAAGCAACGTCCAGATTTTCCCGTTTCACAAGTCCACCCCCTCTCTACATACACACATACACACACATAGACATTCGGTTTAATAATAATAATAAAATAATCATAAAGGACTCACCTCTCCTCGGGTTCTCCCCCCCACGCTATGTATAACTTTCCTCGATAAATGGTATTATATTACTAGAGGTATTATTAACGTATTATTACTATAAGTAATAATAACAGTAAGTGCTATTTAATTATAGGAGGGAGCATTCTGCTTGTGGATCGGCTGCCCCTGCAGCTCCCTCCATGTGCCTCCTGAGCTCTTTACTTTCATTTCCAGGTCTCTCGCTCTGCTCGCTCGCAGCCGCACCAGCAGAGAAAATGCCTCCCGCATATCCTCTGGGCCCTAGAGGCTACCGCTTCCCACAGCCTACACGCATGCAGCTTTCCCTCTTGGACGGTTTTGAGATTCTTTAAGTCGAATTAGGCTTAAAATAACAATAGTAAAGCACTGAAACATTTGAAGCTCTGTTCTTGATTTTAATACAACATTGTTAATGATTTACTCAGTCTAGAATGCACTTACTGCATTCCACACTGCTGAGGGCTTGCCTGAAAATAAGATCTACAAACATGAACCTTCCTGTGGAAATGAAAATACTGTGTGTATATATAAAATATTAATACTATTGCATTATATACTGTTGCATATTATACAAAACACATATATATAACTTATATACACATTAAAAATTTAGGCATCTTTTTGGAATTAAATGCTTTCCTTGTTCTCATCTCAAACCTTTCAGTGTTTCTGGAAAATGAACTACACCGCCACAACACCCCATATAATAGCATCATAGGAAAAGACTGTTAACATGCAGGTTCACAGATCACCTCAGATAAAGGTTTCATCCCTCCCCGCCTGCTGCAATGTCATTAACTTCAAATATCCCTCTGAAATGAGTATTACGCTCGGCTCCCAACCTAGCCTCCCTAGTAGGATGGGTTTTCCACTCCCCAAAGACTTCTGTCTCCCACCAGGTCATCGTTTCCAGACTGACATTAGTTTAAATTATCCCCTTTTTTCACATGTAATCAGGGACATGTTTACTCCTCAGTGCCTCACTCCTCTATTTACCATGACCCAAAACAGTGTCACTTAGTGATCTGCAGAAAGGCATCTCAGGTAATACTCATGCGCAGGTAGAAGGTATCATCCAAAACATATTAAAGCTCCTTAGTATTCAGAATATTTTAGTCAGAGAAGGAAATACTTGGTGATAGAGAGTAGGATTGGCTGCCGGCAGTCCTGTCAACACAATAAAATGATAATTTACAAAATATAGACTGTGAATTGTATAATGTACCATATGATGTTGGAGGACATTGTCCTACTCTCTTCACAATATTTAATAACAATCTATTTTTTTTTTTTTAATCTTCATTATGTTGTCCAATACAACACAAAGACTACTCTGATTCAGGGATAGGACAATGTTTATTTTTGCTACCTGTTCAGCAGATTCATTACCTCTTACTTGAACACCTCCAGGGACGGGGCACTGAGTGAGTCACAGAGCCCAGGATGCCTCCAACCATGCTCTCGGAGCTCACTGTCTGAAAGGCAAGATTGCAGCTGGATGAGAGGAACAAGAGCGCTTAGGAGAAGCCAAGGAGAAAGAGGAACTAAACCATAATCTATTCACAATCAGGAGTTATGCTGGAAAAAGCACTATATTTTTATACAGGACAATTTATACAACGTTAATTTTCAAGATTGAGTTTCCGCATTGAATGTCACTTCACCCAGAACCAGTTTCCTTCATTTCTAATACTAACAGCTGTCCCATAAGGGACATAAGGCAAGTGCTGTCCTGCTCATGAAATAATGCCTTTCCTCGGGGGTTAATGTGAAGATTAGGGGCCTTTCAGTATCTTATGGGGGACTATAAGAAAGAAGGGGACAGACTATTTAGCAGGGTCTGTTGTGATAGGATAAGTGGAAACAGTTTCAAACTGAGAGAGGGGGGATTTAGACTGGGTATAAGGAAAAGGCTGCTATTGATAAGAGACATGAAGCACACTGGAACAGGTTGCCTGGAGAGGTTGTGTGTACCCATACTTGGAGACATTCAGGGTAAGGCTGGAGGGGCTTTGAGCACGCTGCTCTAGCTATAGGTGTCCCTGTTCATTGTATGGGGGTTGGACTAGATGGCCCTTAAGGGTCCCTTCCAACTCAAACAGTTCTGATTCCCTGTGATTCTATGAAAATCCTCATAATTTGGAAACATGGTTACCTAGGTCTTGTATTCAGTAGAGTCAATATGCTGCAAATCTCTACTGCAAAATACGGCAGTGTCATAAAACTGACTTTGACCCGTAAAGCTATACTTGTAAGGAGAATTAATTTATCGACCTATGCTGCAATGGCACAGCACGCCTTCACTGCAATATGCCTGCAGCCACAGTTAAATGTTTTATCCCCGCCCCTTTGGCTCAGCCAATATGTGGGAGAAAGAGGAAAGAATTGGATATATTGGATACAATCCTGTTCACTGCTTTAGGTTGTGATGAGCTAACAACAAGTGCCACATTTCTTGCTCATACGATGGCAGCTATGAAAGTAATGCCTCTTACTTTATGATGCTGGCCCATGACATCAAAGGTGCATGATGGCGGTATGGCAGTAGAAGTTGAACCTTCCCACCAACATCCCGTTACATTTTGCTGCCGTGTGACAGATGGCAGCAGAGCGGCAGGCTGACAAAATGGCGTCTGACATGGAAGCGTGGATGAAGCAAAAGCGTGTCACTGAATTCCTCCATGCAAAAAAAACTGCATCCATTAACATTCACTGACGCGTGCTGGATGTTGGTGGAGACCAAACAGCGGACGTGAGCACAGTGAGGCGGTGGGTGGTGCCTTTCAGCAACAAGTGACAGTGCAAATGGGTCCCCTCCGCTGGTGCAGATTGTTATGGGCATGGCACGCAGGCTCTTGTTCTTTGCTGGTGAAAACACACAGCTAATTATGGTGGCTATATCGAAAGATGGTGCTTTGTCGCTGAGAAATTGCTCTACCAAATAGCTCTACCGCAGCAGGCGGAAGCCCAGGCCTAGATCCAGGCCCCGCAGGGTGCCCCCACGCGGGGCACGCCGGGAATTCTCATCCCCGCAGGACTACATATCCCAGCGTGCCCCGCGGCCCTGCCCACGACTGCTGCTTGCGTCACGCCGGCGAGCGGCGTCACGCGCGGGGCGGCCCCTTGTGACGTAGCGCCGTGCAGCCAATGGGAGCGGGGAGAGCAAAACTGCCGGCTTTCAAATCCTCCGCCTCCGCCCGCCCCTCCCCCCACCCGCTCCGGCGACAGCGACGGCGGCGTGAGGCGGCCCCGTGCCGGCGTCACCTCGGCCCCTCAGCGACCCGCACCCGGCGGAGGCCCCGAGGTGAGGTCGGGCGGCGCGGCGGCCGTTGGGGACCGCTGGGAGAGGGCCGTGAGGGAGTGGCGCCCCTTAGGGCGCTTGTCGCGACGCGGGGCCTCGTGAGGCGCGGGGACGGCTCCGCGCGTGGCCCGTGGGCCTTAGGAAACCCCACCCGCGCCCTCTGCGGGCCGCCAGCGTGTGGGGCCGTCCTCGTCGAGGGGCAGAGGGCAGCGAGGGGACTTTCCGAAGGGAGGGAGAGCGAGGAGGATAACCTTGGGCTGTCAGCAGACGTGTTTCCAGCTCCTGTTTTGCCAAGAGTACTTAGTAACTCTGAAGTTTCAATATTTTTCCAAAGGTTTTCTCGTGGAAGATCTGGCGGCATAAGAGCCCTCGGGTAGGTAAGTAGTTGGGTGCGGCCAACGTTTGCAATAAAACGCGCTGCAGGGTGAGCTGGGGAGTTGGCGTGCTGGAATTAGGAAGCTGTCACTGCTTATGAAATAAAAAGTAAAAGGAGATCTCAGGAAGAGAGAAGGAAAGGTGTGAGTGTGTCTGTTGGGTATGGGAAAACCTCATGGTAAACAGAACTCTGCTTTCGTTTTGCCAACTGTATCCCAAGCTGCATCAAAAGGACTGTGGCCAACAGGGCAAGGGAGATGATCCTGCCCTCTGCTCTGCGCTGTGAGACCTCACCTGGAGTGCTGTGGCCAGATGGGGAATCCTCAGTACAGGAGAGACATGGACCTGTTGGAGCGTGTCCAGAGGAGGGCCACAGAAATGATCCAAGGGATGCAACACCTCCCTCTGAGAGAGACGATTGAGAGCTGGGGCTGTTCAGCCTGAAAAAGAGGAGGCTTTAGAGAAATCTGAGAGTGGCCTTTCCGTGTCTAGATGAGAGATTTAAGAAAGAAGGGAACAGACTCTTTAGCAGGGTCAGTTGTGAAAGGATAAGTGGAAATGGTTTCAAACTGAAAGAGGGAAGGTTTAGACTAGATATAAGAATAAAGCTGTTTCTGATAAGAGTACTTGAAGCTCTGGATCAGATTGTCCAGGGAGGCAGAGGATGCCCCATCCCTGGAGACATGCAAAGTCAGGTTGGAGGGGCTCCGAGCACCCTGATTGAGCTGTGGCTGTCCCTGTTCTTTGCAGGGGGGTTGGACCAGATGGCTTTTAAGGATCCCTTCTAATGCAAGCAATTCTATGATTTAAGCTGTAGGGTAATGAGGTATTAGAAAGCTGAAGATTAAAGTAGGTGAACAGACTGACTGCTGGACCCTATCTAATTTCTGTTGCTTGTGGTAAAACATTCATGGCTGGGGGACATCCTTGCATCTTCTCTTTCTCCCTTTTCATTGGATTTACAGAGATTGGGAGCATCTGTTGCCCATTGCACGGTGTCTGTGACTTGGAATTGGTGCACTGAGTTATTTGAGCCTCTTTTTATTGTCAGCATCTACCTGAGAGGGCCATCATCCTCAGAAGGTGGTGCTGATAAACCTTGGGGATGTTTTATCTTCTATGTCCCAAATACTAAAGTTAATGAAAGCTGAAGAGAAGCTCTGCCCTGGGGAAGCTGAAAACAAATGCTTCAAAACAGCAATCCTTGGAATGGCAACGTGTGAATTTGCCATGGAAGTAGTAGTTCAGGACACAGACCTCAGTGGGTAAAGTGATGTGCACTGTCTTTTGGGATAGGAAGGGGGTGATTCTTCTGGATTTCCTGGAACCCAGACAAGCCATCAACTCTGGCTGTTAGGTTGTGATGCTGACTAAGCTACAAGCTTGAAGTTCCAGAGTTGAGCCAGAGAAGAAGGCAACCTTTATTCGCAGTACGATAACACCAGGACCCTTACCACTTTGAAGACCATAAAACACATTGCCAGTCTTGGCTGGACCGTGCTACCACACCCACCCTGTAGTCCACTTCTGGAACCTTCTGACTTCCATCTGTTAGGGCTGATGAGCGACGGACTCTGCGGGCAACGTTTTCTTTTTCGTTTCATTTTCATTGCAGCGATGCTGTCATAGCACTTGTGAAGCAGTGGATCATCTCCACTGGTGCAGGTTTTCATGGGCATGGCATGTAGGCTCTTGTTTATCACTGGTGAAAATGCATAGCTAATGATGGTGCTTATGCTGAAAAAGTGTTCTGTAGCTGAGAATTTCCTCTGTCAGATGGAGTTATTGTGCTCTTTGTATCTGTTGTAGTTTCCATGGAAATAAATAGGAGGCCTTACTTTCAGAGCGAGCTACGTACAACACACATGATTTTTCAGCAACTCTGTGGTTCTGGAACTCCGCTGACTTAGGCAATACTGGGGATATCGCTGAAAAGGAAAAACAGTTGTGTTTGTTCTGGCTGGGTTTGGAGAACAGGAAAAAAAACAGTGCAGCATGTATTGCTAAGGGGTGGGGCTAGGGGAGAGAGGAACGCTACATCCTAATTGTAGAAGTGTTGTCCCCAAGACTAACATCTTAATGTGGTCTTTTCTGGTAGCTTTTAGCTATTGGTTATTTGGGAAGTGTAACAACTTCATCAAAACCCAAGTCACTTCAGTACTGGAAGAATCAACACCGTCTGGCTGGCTTTGAAATGTTAACCTAGTTTGGATGTTGTAAGTGAGCTATGGTGAAAACAGTAATGACACTGAATACTCAATTAGGTACCTCAGGAAATAATACCAGCACATTAGTGATTATGAAGATGATTACTAATGCAGATTATGTGTTATAGTTTCTCTTTTTGATGGTGACCGTTTGTTTTAATTGACAGCTCTTAACATTGGGAAAGCAGAAAAATGGCATCGGAAGACATCGCTAAGCTTGCAGAGTCACTTGCCAAAACCAAAGTTGGTGGCGGGCAGTTGAGCTTCAAAGGCCAAAGCCTTAAACTCAACACAGCTGAAGATGGTAAGAGAAAATATACATTTAGATCAACATTTCTGCTACATGAAAAAAGCAGCATGTTCTTCAGAGAGAGAATTTGATCTACTGTCTACTGTTCTTACTGACTCTGATGGTGGTGCTTTTTATATGCTGTATTAATAGTGCAAAGCCACTGAGATTTGAGGAAAGAGTTTGGATATGTCAGTGACAGGAGGGAGCCTGCAGCCTGCACCTTTGCCTTGAATGGGAGTATTCCAGAGTACAATTGTTCCACTCTGCCACATTTACTAAACAGGCATCTACTTTTGCCAGTCAGTGGGAACTTATTCCTGTTGATGTGGCACCCACTGCCATCATATTTTAGGCCTTTTTGTCTTTGTTGATGCCTGCATTCCTAAACTATGTGCTGAATGGCAGAGGAATCAAACTTACAGACATTCTCATATTTGACAAAGTAATAATAGAAATAAATCATGGAAGAGGAGAGAGGATGGTGAATGGAGAGCATTCACTCTAGTGACCTGACACTGTAGCTGTGTTTTCCATTGCTGTTTCAGGATTGTTTCAGATAGTGTTACTCAGGTCTTTTTGCTAAGTGTAGAGTTTAGCAAATACTTCTGCCTCAGTGTGTTACTGTTATTGTGGTATCTAAGATAGTAGTTACAAGTCCAACGGGACTGTATGTTTTTTCCAGCTGAAGAAGTCATCAAACAAATTGAGGAATTTGATGGCCTGGAAGCATTGCGTCTGGAAGGCAACACAGTGGGTGTGGAGGCAGCAAAGGTTATTGCCAAAGCCTTGGAGAAGAAGTCGGAGCTCAAGGTGAGACCTTCAAGTGGATGGTGGGGGCAGAAAAAGTTTTGTAGAAACACTGAAGGCCTAACTGCACTCTTCTTTCTGGAGCCCATCTTGAGTTAGCCCCAGAGCTTACTTTGTTCTTCCAGTGGTAAGAATAACCGTATGAAAATATAACAGAACTTGGAGACTTTGGGATAGTGGGAGGAGCTCTTCCTGCATTCCTAACTGTTCCTGTTCAAAAGGCTTCCAATCTTAAAGCTGGGAGGCTGTGCAAGAAAGAGCCTCTTTGTGGAGGCAACATCTGTGGACAAAGACCTGTGGCCACAAAACTGAAGTTCTAATAGCAAAGCTGAAGAATGGTCAGATCTTCTGTGAGTGATGTTTCATACAATACCTGAATAATGAAGGAATTGATGGAGGATATGCACCAGAAGGTTTTTCTGTGTCCAAGCCATGTTTCCCCACTACTCTCCTAGCCTAATGTTAGAAGGATGCTGTGCTGCTAGAGGCGCTGCTCTTTGCAAGAGAGGAGTATGAAACATTGATTCACCCACTTGTGGCTTTTCAAGTCAGCCCAGATTGTTGAGCTCCATACCTTAGTAAAATATGTGTTCCTGTCCTTCAGTTTCCTCCTGTTTTTTCTGTTGGCAATTTTCTCAGCAGAAAAGAATTCCAGCTCAAACAACAATTCATGTATACTGTTATTTACAATATACATTTCAGTAGCTTGATGTCCTTCCAAGAAAGCAGTCGTAGTATGTTATCACAGTTCCTTAGCACAATCAAATGGCAAGGCCACAGCAGACAATGTTAAGCTGTCCATACTAATGTAATGCATCTTGTATGTTTAAATTTCTGTACGGCTGTGTCCTAAATATTTTTCATGGCTCCTGTCTGCATGTTTCTTATTTTAGAGGTGTCATTGGAGTGACATGTTTACTGGGAGGCTAAGATCTGAGATCCCTCCTGCTTTGGTAAGTAAAAACCAGATCCGAGACTTCCAACTAATATAACTTATTTTCTCACCTGTCATGCTTTTTGTGGGAGTGTATTTCTGAGACTTCGTTAGTGAGTTTTGCTCTATACTGTTAACACTAAGTGTCTCAGAATAAGTCATGTGTTTTTAGCTCCTTCTGTATGAGCTGGAGAAGTGTTGGTAAAAGGCCGAATGCAGTTCTGTATTAGTGAGGAAGCTTGTCCTTTGGGAAGACATCTCCATGATCCAAAAGATAGTATGGGAACTAAGCTTTCCAAACAAAAGCATATGGCTTTTTCTTCCAGTAGCATTACAGTGCTCCCCCTGCAGTTATCTTCAGCTTGATTTGCATGACTTCTACTCTGACTTTAGCCATGAAGTTATATTGCTCCATGCAACTTTGCAAAATATCTTCAAAATGGAATTTTTTTGCAGCATCACTGTCTCACCACTGCAGTGCTGCTGTCAGTAGCAGTCAGTCCACTCCTTCCCCTCACCCCCGTCACCTGTTTCTCTGCAGATCTCTCTGGGGGATGCACTCATCACTGCTGGAGCCCAGCTGGTGGAGCTGGACCTGAGTGACAACGCCTTTGGGCCAGATGGTGTGCGTGGCTTTGAGGCGTTGCTGAAGAGCCCTGCCTGTTATACCCTGCAGGAACTCAAGCTGAATAACTGTGGCATGGGCATTGGTGGTGGCAAGGTAAAGGTGGTCTCCTTACTGGGGATGAGGTCAGAGCCAGAACTTGGTTTCAGACTTCCTTACACAGAATCACAGAATGATTGGGGTTGGAAGAGATCTTTGGCGATCATCTAGCCCAGCTCTCCTGCTCAGAGCAACCAGACCAGATTGTTCAGGGCTGTATTTAGTCAGGTTTTGAGTATCTCAAAAGATGAAGGACTTCACAGGCTTCTCTGAATAATCTACCCCAGTGTTTGACGACCTTCACAGTAAAAAGTGTATGGGTTTTTTTGTTGTGGTTTTTTTTTGTATGTGTGTTTTTAAATGGAATTTTCTCTGCGTCAGTCTGTACACATTTGTCTGACGCTGCCTTCTCTACACCACTTTCTCCCATGGCGACCCAATAGGCTTTCTTAGCTGCAAGTGTATGTTGCTACTCTATGGTCCACTTCATAGCCATCAGGATTCCCAGTTGTTTTTTGTTTGTTTGTTTTTCCTACTAAGCTGTTTTGCTATTGTTTGGCACCCAGCATGTGCTTCTACAGGGGCTGTTTCTCCCCAGGAGCATGAGTTGGTGTCTTCCTTTGATCTTCATGAGAATCTTCCTGTCCCATTTCTCCAGTCTGTCATGATCCCTTCCCTCTGTGTTTGTACTGACAAATTCCTGAAATATAATAAGCTCACCTGTTTTTCCATGGTAGGAAAACAGGTCTGTCTTAAACTTCAGATTCCATATCAAGAGTACTAATATCCTCGGATGTTAGAAAACCAAGCCTAGCACTGAAGGATGCCTATTGGATGAAGCAGAAAAGCAGGACTGGCTGTCATTATTACTAAGTCCCATTCATTTGCATGTTTACTAACCAAATGTTACTGGGATCAGTGTGTTCTACTGCAAAATCACCACTTCTGTCCTAGGGAGTAAATGTGCAAGTGTTGCATTAACAGTTTTCCTGTATAACGTATTATAGAAGCAAGTGTATTTTGGCAGTGTCTGAAGTATTATTGCTTGAGAGTTGGATATACAAAACGTTTGGGCCCCTTCACAATGAAATGGTGGGGTATTATAAACTACTTCTGCTTCCTTTAGATATTGGCTGCTGCCCTGAAAGAGTGTCACAGGAAATCAAGTGCCCAGGGCAAGCCTCTTGCTTTGAAGATATTTATGGCTGGCAGAAATCGTCTGGAGAATGATGGTGCCACTGCCCTGGCTGAAGCCTTTGGAGTAAGTATCAAACCAAATATTGACAGCAAGTGGGAGCAAGGTATACTTATGTGCTGATGTTAGAGGTAGCACACACAGGGCTTGCCATGGCTTGGAAATAGTGGCTGGCTGTCAAGTCACTTGAAGCAACAATGCTCTTTGCTGCTGAGACTGGAGTCTTCAACAAGTGTGGTTAGAATGGATGACTGAATGTTTCTGTGATCTAAGTTTCCAAGCACATAACTAGTTGCTGTGTCAAGTAGTTACCTGAAGGAGAAATAGGTATCTCCTTAGTAAATTGTTGGTCCTATTCCTTCTCCTTTCTTTGTACTAATGGATGTTGGCTGGTGCTGGGATAGATGGAGCAAGTGATTAGGGACTAGTTATTTCCTTGCTTAGTTGTTTAGTCAACTGGCAGGAGCAACCTGCCTGCTATTTTTGCCAGCATCAGCCTGTGAGAGCTCAACTTTCTCTAGCTGTCACTGATCAACTTTCACTTTTGTTGGAGGAAGAGAAGTCCCTGTGTTTGGTGCCACCTACACCTCTTTGCTTTCCTCCATTGCTGCTAAAAATGTCTTCTGAGTTATAATATATATTGTAAAGCGTGTTAATGATGATTTTGCAGCTTATAAGTTGCTCTTTTTTTGTAGAGTTCTTTCTGGATGTGATTTTTTTGACTAACTGGTAATCATAGCAAAAATCAGACTTCTCAGGTACTTGAAAGGCATGGAACAAGGTGATTCAAGAGGAACTGAGACTGAATGACTCTATAAAAATTGGATTAATTACTGTGTTTTGTGATATGCACGTGGGACCTTGCATTGTTAGTGGGCTGTCTCATGGCGGGCAGTTGTGTTAGCTGGGTGTTGGTGGGTGGGTAGCGAGTGACTGCATTGCAACTAATGTATTTTTCTTCTCTTCTGACACAGCAAATAGCTTTTCTCTCAACCCATGAGTTCCAGTTTGTTTTCAGTTCTCTCCCTCATTCCCCTTGGAGGGAGCGTGAGCAAACGGCTGTGTGGTGCTGAGCTGCCTGTTGGGTTAGACTACAATGAGTGTTCATACTACTTCTCTTACGCACCTGCTTTTGTAGCCAAGGGAATTTGTAGATCTTAATGACAACAGTATAATAACTACTGATTTTTTTTTTTCTTGGTTTGTTTGAGGGTTGTTTAATCTCAAACTGAGAACTCTTGTTTTGAGCTATCTAGAACAGGCATACTAGCAGGGAGCTACCTATAACTTAGATGCTTGCCACGAGCCTTATATTTCACTTAGATTTGTGATGTAATTGCTGCTAAGTAATTCTGTGTAGATGAGCTAATGAACTTCTGAGTTGCAAGAAATTGATTTTGAGCAAATCCTAAAGAGTGGAGCCCTATATTCTTAAGT
Organism: Gallus gallus; assembly: GCF_016699485.2. Taxonomy (NCBI): domain Eukaryota; kingdom Metazoa; phylum Chordata; class Aves; order Galliformes; family Phasianidae; genus Gallus; species Gallus gallus. Next base: position 49,781,047 of record NC_052532.1, read on the forward strand.
TGAAATGTGTCTTCTAACAGCCTTTTTTATATCTACATCCTTTTGCAGATCATTGGGACTCTAGAAGAGGTCCATATGCCACAGAATGGAATCAACCATCCCGGCATCACAGCACTGGCCCAGGCCTTTGCTATCAATTCACTGCTCAAGGTTATAAATTTGAATGACAACACCTTCACAGAGAAAGGAGCTGTGGCCATGGCAGAGGTGAGTTGTTACAAGCAGTTGATTTGCCTTCCACCTCCCGGTCTCTTCAAATGTAGTTAGTTAGCATCAGCCTGTGGGTTGGTGCAGCCACATGCCACAATGAAGTGGGAACGATGACCTTCCAGAAGTGATATCACATTTGACCTGCATGTCTGTACTGTGAACTTTGTGTTATCTTGCAGACTCTGAAGGCACTTCGGCAGGTTGAAGTGATCAACTTTGGAGACTGCCTGGTGCGTTCCAAGGGTGCTCTTGCTATTGCTGATGCTCTTAAAGAAGGACTTCATAAATTAAAGGTACTGCCTTCTGCTGTTCAGCTTTGAGTCTCTTTTGAAAATGACTCATTTTCTGTTTCCTGGCTTCACGTCTAATCTCCTACTGCTACTGATTACTTTAAGGTGGCTTTCACCTCAGTGCAGCTCTATGCCTGTAACTGAAAGCGATGAGTTGTAGATTAGTGGCATCACCACATCCACATGAGACTATTCTGTGTGGAGGTGTACCTGTAATCTGATTAGGCTCCGCTTTGTTTTTTAAGCTGCTGGTTCAGTTTAGCAATTGCTCTTCAGAAAGTCTGATGATAGAAGTATCTACTTTTAGAGCCTCTTAGAGTCATGAGAGCAGAGTGAGATCTCTCTCCTCCTGAATATCTTGTAACCTCTACATCTTTTCAGCGTTGATACAGTTGTTGCCTTTTCTTGTTTTGGGGATGTATCAAAGGTTCAAATAGTTTTTTGTTTCTTGGCAGTACCGTCACCTCCTGGATCGGTATTTAAAGTTCACTGGCATTGGACTTAGGCCTGTCTGAAATGTTGTCAAGTCACCTAAATAAGTAAACTAGAATCTCTAGAAACACCAGTCCAGGGTCACAGCTGCACTGGGACAGATGCTGAAAACACTTCCTATTCTTGCAAGCTTACAAAGCCAAAAGTCCAGAAGAGTGCTAATGTTTATCTATGTGTATGAATCTGGTACAGAAAGAATTAGGTGCCTTGTGTTTTGAGATCCCTTGCTTGAGTTTCTACTAGTTTCACCAGAATTCATTTCTGAGTTTCCCAGGCAAACTTAAGTAAGGATTCTAATGGGACTATCTGTGTGAACAGTTGGAAATTAAAGCCTTTTCTCTTCCAGAGCAGAAGTGGTTAAGGGAAAGTAGTATGAAGCAATAGTAACTGATTCATTGTGTTCAAGAACGACTTCCCTTCTGTTGTTAATATTAAATCTCATCTCAGGAAAGGACTGACAGAACACTGTGTGAAATGGTGGGGGATGGTGTAGTTTGTCTTTAGAAGGCTTTAGCTTGAAATGTAAATACTAAAAGGCAAATGTGCATTCCATTCAGTATAGCAGCTACCGTTCCTCAGTAAGACTTGGTATGTGAGTTCTGACCTATTCAAGTGACTGGCAGCTGGGCTCTGCTGGTGTGGAGTGTGCTTAGAAACAAAAATCTTCAATTTTTGGGAGAAGATAACACAACAGGGCTGTCCATGCTACCCGAGCAGACTGGACATGCTGCTGAGTCCCAGGGCAGCTTATCTTCTACTGCTGCGGGATGAGAGGAAATCAAGGAGCTAATGTTCCTTTCTTCCTTTAAGTGGTTCCAGAATTTCTCCTGTTGGTTCTCTAAGAGGTGCCTCTTGAGTAGGTGAAGATCTCCAGCCAGCTGATTGCCAAGGGCTGAAACGGGTGCTACCTTTTAGGGGAGTGGCCATAATACTGTACGGTCTTTGTGGCTGTTTCACTGAAGTGGTTGCTTTTAATGATGGTATGTTTCAAAATACTTCTTTTCAATGAGGTAGAGAAATGACACTTTATTTCCAATTAAAAACGTGTTTTTGCTAAGAGTTTCTTCAAATGAGAATCTTTCCAGAAAGTTTATGAGCATGTGAAGCTTATGGGGATGATCGATATTATGGGAATTATGTAAACAAATGCTTTTTGCTTCTTAGGAACTGAATTTGTCCTTCTGTGAGATCAAACGAGACGCTGCTTTGTCTGTAGCTGAAGCTATTGAGGATAAGGTAGAGTTGGAGAAGCTGGATCTCAATGGTAAGTAAACTTGGTAGGTAAAAGCACACACAGTCTGATCCCAGCTAGAAACCACTTGGAAGAGTGGTTACAGTATCACCTATACCAGTACTACAACTTCTAGCATTTAAAAAATGGTTATGTGGGAGTAGCTGAACTTGAATGATGCTGGGACAGGAAGTGGTTAGATTCTGAAAGCAGTCTTAAGCTGTGAACTCAGCCAATTGTTAGAGTTCAGTAGTTTCAGTCCATCCTATAAGGTAGAAAGATTGGAGTAATACCCGTAGCTGTTTTCAATAAAACTTTCAAAAACTGTTGATGGTGCTCTTAGATATTTCAAGATTGTGAGTAGAACCTCTGTGTGGATCTCTACGGAAGAATAGGAGGGTTTGACCAGCATAGGCTTTTGCCTTTTGTACCCTGAGTCTCTGCATTTCAGAACTGGCGGGTCTAGCAGCTGCTTACAGAACTAGCAGGAAGTTTCTCGTAGACATTCTGAATAGCAAAGGCTTTTGTCTGTCTCCAAATGTTGTGTAATGCTTCTGTTAAATAGCTTTTTGATTCTGATAATTGAAATCTGCATCGCTGCCTCCAAGGCTTGATGTAGAAATTACTGATATTATTTTTTTTAACTTGAACAGATATAGATAAAAATCTCTAACAAGGTTCCGAAGAACAGCTTGTGTGCATCTTTTAAATGTGCTCTCTTTTCCCTTGAATCCAGGTAACAGCCTGGGAGAAGAGGGATGTGAGCAACTGCAGGAGATCCTTGAAGGCTTCAATATGGCAACGGTGCTGGGATCGTTGAGGTAGGCAGGGCACCAGCATTTAAATGAGAAGTTTTCTACCAATTTTTATCAACACTTACTTTTGTTTAATGTAAGAACTGTAACACTGCAGTTGGATGTTGGTCTGAGTGCATTGTGGAGTGCTGTGAAGGGATTCCGTAAGCAGGATAAGCCTTGTACCCCATTTTCATTGATAGAATTAACTTGGTGTCAGTTACTGACTACATTCCAGGCTCTTTGGTTACCACTGTCAACTGGATGACTGAAGTCTGAAGTGGCCTCATAATGTGTTGTAGATAAAGGTGTACTTCTCGCACTGAGTCTTGAGGAAAGGCTGCTTTTTTGTTTTTGGAAAAGAAAAACTGAATACCAGTGTATAGGAATTGCAAGTATGTAATTAATGTAATATGTGAACTCTCAAACTTTAGTGATGATGAAGGGGAAGAGGAAGATGAAGAAGAGGAAGAGGAGGAGGAGGAGGAGGAAGAAGAAGAGGAAGAGGAAGAAGAAGAGGAGGAGGAGGAGGAACAGCAACAGCTGAAGGAAAGAGGACAGGGAGAACAGGACTCTATGACTCCTAAGAAGATAATTGGTTCACAGGTAAGTTTACTTCAGGATGCATTTGTTTCCTTACTGGAGAAGAGCTAAGGAGGAAATGAGATTTAGAGTGAGTTTTCAGCGTTGGCTGCAGTTCACATTCCTGCGTGGATTGGCTCTGTGGTAACAGGCAGGGAGATAACATGCGGAAGATAAAGAAAATGAGTGACTTGGCAACCTGTGTTGTTAAAGGGTGCATGTGCACACATGTGTGGTGGTAAAAGCTGAACAGCCATTGTGACAGACATGGGTAGAAAAAATCTCCCCATCTTCGGAGTATGGTAAGAACCTTGCATGTGCACTGCCATGCAGTCACAGTAGCATATTGTCTCTGTTTTAACTCTAGCCTCATTCCAGCTTTAAATAGTTTTCAAGTAAAACAAATTCTGACCTGATGTGCCTTTGCTGTACCGGTTTGTCTGCTTTTAAGAGTAAACTTGAGGTGGATTCTGCCTGTTTCAGGATTCAACTCCAGTGCCATCTCCTCCTGTGGACGTTGCCACGTTCCTTGCTTTCCCATCACCAGAGAAGCTGCTGCGGCTAGGGCCAAAGTGTTCTGTGCTGATAGCTCAGCAGGTAGGTGAGCCAGTGGTCTGCTGCACTTGACTCTCTCTCAGGATTATTAATTCCCAGAAGTGGTAACTTCCTCTCAAGTCCTAGACTTGCTGCTTCTTCCTGGTGATCCTGAGGAACCTCATGGAAGCAGATGGTGCATTTAATACTTCTACTGGCACCCCAGGTGTTTTACACAGAGTAACTTTGTTTCATAGTGTCGCTTATGTCTTGTAACATGGCCAAGGCAAAACCCATGTCTGGCTGCTGGAGGCTGTATTTCTTGCTGCGGCTGTTGGCAGAGATCCATCTTCTCTCTTTGGTTACCACTTAACTTATTTTTTTCCTTGCCTTTCAGACAGATACATCTGATGTAGAGAAAGTAGTTACAGCTCTCTTAAGGATATCTTCAGTCTTCAAAGATGAAGCCCAAGTAAAAACAGCAGTGCATGAAACAGCAGGTGACCGGACCTTTCTTTGCTTAAGGGTGCAATGCAATGCAAAGCAAAGGAAGGCCCCTGTGGGCTGGGTATTCAACTGGTTGTCTCTAGTAGCAGGAAACCCCAGATTACAAAGTACCAAGCTGTGCTGTGCTGTTGTGTGGAGTGGAAGTAAAGGCTTGTTCTAAATGAAGGAAGTCTTATGCTTCCAAAGTTTGAGGAAGAGTGTCTCTTATAGTTGTTGTCTTTATGGTCATGTGCTGCCCTTACCTGTATCTCCTTGATGCTGTGCTATCAATAGCCAATAGTTCTGTGTCTCAAGATCAGTTATTTTTTCAAGACTGCTCATTTAAAAAGTATTTTAGAGAAGTAGCCTTCCCATTTAGTTTTAAGAGAATGTAAAGAGATCTCTTTTTTAGTGTATCCCTTTATTAGTTAAAATTAGTTATTAAGACACAGCAGGTACTGTAAAACAAAAGACTGTTTCTCACTGTACAGCGTAGAATGGGTAGGCTTGATTTATGGGTGTACTAATAGTAGTCCTTCACTCCTTTGCATTTGATCACTTGCTTCCATCTTTTTTTCCAAACAATGCAGCAGTACGGTTTCCCCATACAAGAGGTACCTATCAGTACTGTGCAAAAGAAATGGATCCATTGGTTTTAAGGCCATTTAGAGTGATTTCTTTTAAAGAAGTGTGTGTTCCCCTAGTTAGCATTTTCTTAGTTTGGAGCATGGTGAAACTGTTGGCTATTGTCTGTAAAACAGTAAAGGAATACAGAGTTAACTGGAGTGGGGTGTGGGTCCAACCAGCCAAAAATAATCTGTTGGCATTTCACTGAGAGTGCCAGCCTTGACCATTGCCCACTATGAGTTGTCTCCAACAAAAAATGGAGCGCAGGATTTACGTGTTGTCTGAAGCATGCTTGTGCATGTATTTCTTTGATAGCTCTTCATTACTACCCCTGCTTCATAGGGAAAAATAGTACATAGTAATTGCTTTCCTTCCACAAGAGTAACTATGAGTTGATGAGGAAGTCCCTAATTAATGACCCACACTGCTCGACAGCTGCTGTAGTGGGCTGTGTTCACTCCAAGAAACTAGAACAGTCAGAAGTCAAGATGGTGCCTTCTCTGCCTTGTAGACAAGAGAGGATAAAGCACTGGTTTGCCCACAGATAGCAGCAGGATATTGGTCCCGAGGAAGCCCAGGAAGCAACTGAACAAAATGAGAATACAGTGAGAACTTGGCTTCAAGAGAAAGGTGAAATCTTGCTGGCCTTTACATTTCAAGCCTTTCTGCTCTACTACAACTGATAACGTTTATATGCATACACGCACATGTGCTTGCAAGTTCAAATGCATTGAGTAGAACATCTCATGGTGCATAGGGTGGAGATCAAGCTGCATTTGAAACTTGAAAATGGGATTTAGTGTTACTTTTTTCACTGAAATCCTGGTATCAGGCCTTATACTTAAGGACTGGATCATCTCTGTCTTGGTTCCAGAGATTCTACCTGATTCCTGGGGAAACAGACAGGCAGATTACCTCTCAAAATTCACAAATGATAGTAACCATCATCTGTTGAAGGATCTTAACATTTTCTACAGGGTCCCTTTCTGTATTGTTTAATGCGATGCATTTCTTTTTTTAGATGCCTTGATGAAAAAAGCCTTCTGTTCCGCCACATTTAATTCAGATGCATTCATCACAAGACTCTTGATCCACATGGGGCTACTTAAGGTGAGGAAGCAGGAAAGAGTTAAGTTATGGTCTGCTTAGGCTGTTGAAAACCAGTCTGGTTGGGTTTGGGGTAATTATGTTACCATGGAAACAGCTGGGTGCCTGTGCATGCCTAATGCCCAGGGACAATAGAAGTCTGCAGGACCAGCAAAAATTGCAAGATTGCATTTGGATGAAGGTGGTGTCAGCAATTTGTACTTCTTCTGTTTAATGTGCTCTGAATTCTCTAAAGAGAATTCAGTCATCCCCTAAAGGTAGGGAGGGTCATGCTGCTGGACTACAGACTCTTACAGATGTCTATTTAAAAAAAACCAAACCCTATGTCCAGGTGTCTGATGTGTAATATTATTAACCGTGGCCCTTTAGGGCACCTTCTAGTAGCATGTCTGACATGCTCCTAGACACAACACATATCCAACTTCTTGTGTTTGATCAGTAGCATTTAACTTCTCTTTGCATCATTCTAGTGTCAAATACATCTTTATATGGAATAAACTTTCTCCCAAGAGACGATGGAAGCCTGCCAACTGCATCAGAATACCTGTAGCATTACCTTCAGTGAGATGCCTTGGGGAGAGGTTCTGTCTGCAGACTTAAAAGTTTTTGCCTATGGGGGCTGCAAGGATCAGTTTTTCTCAAGACCTAGAAACTGAAAATGGGAGCTTGGACCAAGATGATTTTAAGCTGCAGAATGTCTGTATTCTAGCAACCTGCTCTTAATTTTATAAATCTCCTTCTGCTAATATCGAGTTCGGGGAACAGAAGGCTGTTGTCGTGTGGGTCACATCTGAATGTCCTTAAAAATCCATTTAGCCTGTCCCTGTGTAGATTCAAATGGGACCAAAACAGAGCATCCCTCTTCACAGGTCTACAGAACCCAGGGTGGCTTTCTGCTCTGCAGTGTGCTTGTTTTGAGCACTGCCACCTACCTCTTACCCCATGCACAAGATAACAGATGTACACAGCACAGACTTGTGCTCTGGAAGAACTATGGCAGGAAGTCATGGATAATAATGGCCTCAAGGATGACTTGTGGCCTTGTTGATGACAACTTGTTGTCACCTGTGGGGGACTGCTGATGAATTAGGCATGTGGGGAGAGGGAGCAACTTCATAACTTTCTGTCCCACATAGGCGGAAGCACGTGAGCAACAGATATCCTTAGCACCATGAAATATAAGGTCACATACCCAGAAAGGCCTGTCTAGCTTCTGTCTACAGAATGAAGAGATTAGTAGGAGGGCAGTGGAAAAAAAAAAAAAGAATATAAAAGTTGGGGCATGTAGGTCAGCATCATATTAGGAGCAAGAAGAATTTATGCACTGCTTAAGCAGGAAGAGGGATGGTAATAACTTTACCTTATTCACGAATGTGAGACCAGTGCTGGGAATAGTGCATCAGGTTCTGAGGCATCCCAACACAGGGCTGGAGGCGGTATAAAAATGAGCTATAGAATAATGCAAGAGAAAATTGTGTACTTAAGGCAACTCAGTTCTTGATAAGATCGAGTAGAATTCCGCAGGAGAACACTTTGACACAGAGCCTCTGAGATTTGGCTGTTCTGCTTGTACATTCATTACTTCCTTTTCCCCACTGCTGATGCGATCAATGACTAATATTTAATTGTTATGTACTAGAATATCCTCAGTGTGGTGACGTTTCAGATGTTGGTGCAGGGAGGCTACAGAGTTGGCCACCTTGGTCTTGAGGAACATCATGCTTAGCCTAGTGAACAGTATGTACTCTCATATGCTGTAGTACTTCATTCTACAGAGAGTTCATTGCCTTGGTCATCTACAGTGAATCAGATAGAGCAGTGACTGATGCTTGATTTCTGTCTTGTCCTTTTCTCAGAGTGAAGAGAAGATCAAAGCTGTCCCGAGCCTCTATGGTATTCTTATGACTTTGAATCATATGGTCCAGCAGGATTATTTCCCTAAATCACTGGCCCCAGTTCTCTCTGCTTTTGTCACAAAGTGAGTATTGTACTCGTCACGCCATCTTCTTTCTCCATGAGAGTTGGTGTAATGGAAGGTTAATAGCTTACATGTAAACTGCTCTGTTGAAGTACCACTAAATATCTGTTCTAAACTCAAGGATTAATCATTTGGCCCTCTATCTTTCTTACTCCAGTATGCAAGGTTTAGGTTAGCAAGTCTTAAACCTAAAGGAAGAAGTAGAGGAAAGCTATCTGGCCATGAAGCAGAGGGGAGAAATAATCCAGCACTGTCCCAGTAGTGAAAACCACCTGAAATCCATTTGGAATTTGGTGGCTGCCTGGTTCATCACAGACTGTGTGCCTTGTAGGGTCAGAACAGCTTAGTGGGTTTCAGGATAAGGCTTAAGTCTTCCTCATTTTCATGGTGTGAAGAATATGCAGAAGCTTGAAGTCTTGTGCTGGTGAAGGGCAAAGGCCTCAAGTAGCTGTGGCTGTTACAAGCCATGCGTAAGAGGGATTCAGTCAAATACTGGTAGTCAGCCTTCTCTTAGCTCTGCTGGGATTAGAAGCAGGCTGATATGAGACAGGATTTTTGCAGGTGGTGTGGCTGAAGCTGTGAAAGCTGATAACGTCCAGCAACCTGCCATGCTAACAGCAGTTCTAGAAAGTGAAAGGATGTAACTGTGTTACTTCTGGAGTAGTCATTCTCCTCCTTTGTACTGTAGCAGTGATGCTGTGGATAGTGCTCTCTGTTCCAAAAAAATAATGAAACTGGGGTATGGGCTGTGAGCAGCATCCATCTTATCTGCTGCTCTCTGTCCTTATTTTCTTTTCTGGACACAAGAGGGTGCTGTGAACGCACCTGTGCTTCTGCATGATCCCTTAGGAGGGAACAAAGTACATGGATGTCTGCCCGGCCTCCAGAAGCTGTGGTGGTTTTTAGGGAGAGTTTTTTAATTCTATTTTTGCAGCTCTTTGTTGTTGGATGGGATCACATTGCTGGTCTTTTTTAACTGCCCACCACAGAGCAACAGGCAATTTAATTCCACAGCGAGGAGGAAACTCCACAGTGTTAGAGGAGGTTTGGTGCTAAGGGTGGAAGATTAGCAAGCTTGGCTGTGATCAGCACCAGCTTTTTAGTGTCTGTGCTCCCAGAAATGGGATGCTGCTTAGATGCAATCAACCTGCACCATGCAAACAGGGTTGGGTCTTCTGAATACGATGGCTGAAATCCCTGGAGGTGCTCAAGGCCAGGTTGGATGGGGCCCTGGGCAGCTGAGCTGTTGCGTGGCAGCCCTGCCCACGGGCACGGGGTGGGATTGGGTGGGCTTTGAGGTCCCTTCCAACCCAACCATTCTGTGATTCTATGAATCCCTCACTGAGACTCTCTGAAGATAAACTGCAAATCATAATTGTGTCCTGCTGTGTCCCTGAACGTGTGGGGCATTAAATGGCTTTTGTGGGGATAAAAGCAGTTAACTCTTCTCCAGGATACGGTCTCGGGTACTTCAGGCTGTGGGTTCTGTTGGCCATTTCTGAAGCCAGCAGTTGCTCTTAGGCTCCAGGGTTACACTGCCTCTTTTTGAAGACCTAAAAATCCTGGAGACTGAAGTTGGTGTTGGCTCGGTGAGAAAAGATGTGAGTATAAGCAGGCTTCCCTTACTCATTTCGGGTGCCCTAGACACAACCTGTACGGAAAATTCCATTGCAGGGAGGGAAAGGGAATTCTCTTCCCACCTCCTTCCTGCTGCCAAAAATGAGGCACAGGGCTGCAGGGAGGAGCAGTCTGCGGCCCATCTTTGTACCTCTGGAAGTAAATTTTCTGATTCTTGGCAGCTCTCTCCCTGACTCAAATTCTGGAGAGGAGAGAGAATTTTCTGTAGCATGCTTTGATTGGGAAGCAGAAATCAGGGAGAGAACTGATGGGAAAAGATGTGTAGGCTGTTGGGCATGCAAGCCCTGTGTGTTTGAGGTAGTGTTTATTGGGCATTTAAAGTCTATCACAATGCAATTTTGAAACTTCGCTATTGTCAATAATTATCTTCCTTCTACAGACCAAACCGTGCTCTCGACTCCTGTTCCTTTGCCCGCCACATGCTTTTACAAACCCTCCACCAGCTGTGAGAGGCAGAGATGTGCCCTTCCCTCCCGGCAGGACTGTCCTCGGCAGAGAACTCAGAGCTGCACAATGGGAGCAGATCCCGGAGCCCACGCAGATGTGCTGTCTTTTTTTTTTTGCCCCTGTTGGAGGTCTGTCCTTCCTTCTGCTTTCATAAACTTGGACAAATCCTGCTGATTATTATTATTTTTTTTTAATATTGTTCTATTCCTCATGAAGTGACTCTCTGATCTGTGGGGCCGATGTTTATGCTGTGAGCTCAGCAGGAACTAGAGTCACCGACCACTTCCATAGCATTGGCAAGGGTGTGCCAAGATAAACACAGAGCTTGGAAGCGTTCTCCTCAGGATCAACCCCTGTCCGCTTCATTTTATTGGACTGTGCAGGAGGACAGCTGTGCTGCTGCTGCTTCTTCAGCCAGGAGAGTGCTTGACATGCCCCCTGCCAGCTGCTGCTGGCTCAGAGGGGCAGGGTCTTCCCATCGATTCTTCTTTTGAGTCCATTTCTTGAAGGCGCTGTGTGGCCAATCTGTATTTTAGGATACTGCTCCCCTGCTACTGTGGCTTGGAGTGTCTGTGTAGCGTGGCTGACCCGGGTGGCCATTGCTTAAGGGAGCAAGCATATTTTCATTGTAAATCTTTTTTGTCACTGCCTGTGTAGTTTTCCTTTTCCCTTCCCTTTCCTAGCTAAATAGACTCGGTCTGGAAATGAATACAATCTGTGAAGTCCATGTGAAATATGTGTTCCCTTTCTCCTTCCTTCTGTCTTACCTTTGGAACAGGGGCACTGTTCACATGTTTGAAAGCTGAGCACAGGTAAGAGCACAGAATTAGGGCAGCAGTGATGTTCCTCAGGTAGGGCACAGGAGTAGCAGAAGGTGCCCCATACTCTACACTGAGGTTGGTTCACCTGCCTGCACATTGCTGTCAACTACCCGCACTTGTCTTTTGGGCTTCTGAGAGTGAATGCCTCTCTTTAGGATAATAAGAAGTAATAATTCCCTTTGCCTGATGCTGTAGTTGAAGGAAAGGGTTCGTCCCCTCCCCAGCCTTTACCATTGGCTTACACCACACCGATCGTGCTGCCTTTAGCAACTAAGGTGAAGAGGTGACGGCTGAGTCGCTGCCCTATCCCCAGGGACCTCGCCTCCTCCTCCTCCCCCCTTCCTGGCTCCTTCCAGCCAGAGCTGCTGGGAAAGGGACACAACGCGTCCCATTCAGGGCTTGCTCCTGCATATACCGGCACGGGCACGGAGAGGGGGGGAGCGTCGCAGGAGCCGGGCAGCAGCAGGACGCAACAGCTTCCCCCTCGTTCCTTGCCGCCTCTCGAGGACCTGGGACCCGCTGCGTGAATCCCAAAAGGTGTGTGGGAAAGAGGGGGAGGGCAGCGCTGGTGCGCAGCACCGGTCCTGGGGCTGCTGCGTGAGCTGCGGCGCCGGTGGGATGTGACCGCAGAGCCGGGGTGAGAGGCTGGACAGCACAGCGGCTCCCACGTGTTTGAGCCCCATCGGCCCCATTGCACGAAGGTGGTGGGAGCCCTCTGCGCTCCCCCTAGCCCTGGCCCCTCTCCATTACCCCCCGATGGGGCTCGCTGACACCCGGCCAAAACCAACCCGCTGCTTGCTGAACAGAACTGACCTTTATTCCACAGCGTGACTGGAGGAGCTCTGGGAGCAGCGTGGCAGCTCAGGACGGCATCTCAAATCCAGTGCCTCCTGTGTGCTGGAACAAGCGGCTGTCCCAACAGTTCCCACCCAGTGCCCGGCCCCAGCAGATACTGTTTGGGGTGAGAAAAGCGTTGCTGCTATCCCTCACCGCTGCCTCTCCCCGGCCGCAGGTGCCCCCACCATGGGGCTGCTCCTGCTGGCACTGGCGCTGGCCCTGGCACCGGGAGGGACGGCTGCAGCCCCCTGCCCTGCAGTCTGCGTCTGTGACAACCTCCGTGCACACGTCCTGTGCCTCAACCGGAACCTCACAGCCGTACCCGACACCATCCCCGAGGTGGGTGAGGAGCCGGGAGGGGGGGACGGGCCGGAGAGGGCCACAGCCCCGCGGTAACACAGCGCTTTGCATGACCCGCAGCTCACCAAGCAGCTGAACCTGCGGGGCAACAGCTTCAAGGCGCTCACAGCTGGAGCCTTCCTCAGCACGCCGTACCTCACGCACTTGGACCTGCGCAACTGCCAGCTGGAGAGGGTGGAGGAAGGGGCCTTCCGGGGGCTGGGGCGGCTGCTTCACCTCAACCTGGCGTCCAACAGCATTACTGTTCTCTACCAGGAGGCCCTAGATGGGCTGTCCTCCCTGCAGCAGCTCGTCCTGCGGCAGAACAACCTGGAGGAGATGCAGCCGGGCGCTTTTAGCCGGCTGGAGTCCCTCACCCTCCTCGATCTGAGGGAGAACGCCTTGGTCTATCTTCCAGACATGGTCTTTCAGGGCCTGCAGAGCCTCAAGTGGCTGAGGCTGTCCCACAACGCCCTCCATGTGCTGGGCAACGAGGCCTTCACGGCCCTGCCCGCCCTGCGCAGGCTCAGCCTGGACCACAACGAGCTGCAGGCACTGCCCAGTGAGGCTCTGGCACAGCTGAGCGAGGTCACGCGGCTGGAGCTGGGCCACAACCCCATCACCTACCTGGCCGAGGAGGCCGTGGCCATGGCGTCCCTCCAGCACCTCTCCTTAGAGCACGCAGCCCTGCAGGATGTGACACCCGATGCCTTCTCCCGCAGTCCCCTGCTGAGGACGCTGGATCTGGCACACAACCAGCTGCGGGGGCTGCCCGCCTTGGTGGGGGTCGGGGGGCTGGTGAGGATCAGCCTGGATGGGAACCCCCTGCTCTGCTCCTGCCTCCTGCTCCCCTTCCACCGCTGGATGGGGCGGGCAAGAGTGCAGGCAGAGGGGACCTGCGTGGCACCCCCAGCCCTCCAGGGCCGACCCCTCGACTCCCTGCGGCCCTCTGAGATGAAGTGTGGGCAGCCCCAGGCGCCCGGCCTTAATCCCACTGTGCCCTCGGTGCAGACTGGGGGAACCACGACTGGTCCATGCCCCACGGGCTGCACCTGCTCCCCTGAATTCCACCACACAAACTGCGAGAACAGAGGCCTGCGCAAGATCCCTCGTGGCTTCCCCACAGACACCCAGCTCCTCGACCTACGCCGAAATGCCCTGGGGATGGTACCTGCGGGTGCCTTCCTGGGCCTGAAGTCACTGGTGTCCCTGCACCTGCAGAGCTGTGGCATCACAGAGCTGCGCCCTGGGGCGCTGCGGGGGCTGCCCAACTTGGTCTACCTCTACCTCTCTGACAACCACCTCAGCAGCTTGGTGCCCTCTGCCTTTGAGGGGGTCCCACGGCTCGCCTACCTGCACCTGGATCACAATGCCTTCACACAGGTGCCCTCAGGCGCCTTCCAGCTCCTGCCCAACCTCTTCTCCCTCCACCTTCAGCACAACGCCATTAGGGAGCTGGCCAAGGGTGACCTGGCAGGGCTGGCGGGGCTGCGCTGTCTCAGCCTGGCTGGGAACGCTATCAGGAGCATTGGCCCTGCTGCCATGGCTGCCACCAAGATGCTGGAGAAGCTGCACCTGGAGAGGAACTCCCTGGAGGAGGTGCCCACAGCCTCCCTGCGGCACCTGCCCGCCCTGAGCGAACTGAAGCTGTCCCGAAACCCCATCAAGCACATCAGGGATGGCGCCTTTCTGCCCGTGGCCGGGAGCCTGCAGCACCTTTACCTGGACAACATGGGGCTGGAGCAGGTGTGTTTGAGCAGGAGACAGGCCTCTGTAGGTACCTCTGCCCCCTGCGAGTCCCCAGGCTCCCAGAGCTTTGGGAGATGCTCCACAGCTCAGCCAAGGGGAGAAGCTTCCTTGTGCTGGGATGGAACGGTGTCTTGCTTCTGCCTCACCGCCACTTGACCTGGGACAGCCTCATTCACTCCCTGTTCCTTAAAGACAGCAAATGCCAAGAGCAGGCCATTCCTGTAACCCTTCTTCAAACTGCTCCTTTCTCAATCCCCTTTCTTCCTTATGATGACCCTTCCTGTAGGACTCCTCTGCTATAACCCTGAGTTTTTCCTCCTCAAGAATTTGGTGCTAACATCAGTCTCATACAGACCATGCACCTCTTAACAGTGCCCAGAGATCATTCTGTGACCTCCTGCACATCACCTTCTTCCCAGAAACATTGAGTAGGATCTAGTGAGTCCCAAAACATGACTCATGGGTGCTCCAAACTCAGGCCAGGCTCTCAACTCCTCAAAGTAGCATTGAAGGAGTTTGCTCCACTCAACACTGATCCCCTTGACACACTCTTGTTTCATTGCAGATTTCCCCCAGAGCCTTTGCTGGCCTCGGACCCAAGATCAAAAGCCTGCACCTGGAGAACAACAAAATGAGCAACATCCCTGACATGAAAAACTTCACAGGGCTGGAAATCCTCAATCTGAGGGATGTGCCTTTTCACTGCGACTGCCGGCTGCTACCCCTGTACAGGTGAGTGCTGTGAAGGGACGCAACCCCAGGGACACTCACAGCTGCCCAACTGGTGACATGGGTCCAGCAGACAGGTCTAGTCCCACAAAGACACATCTGTGTGCAAAAAGAGTGTAAGGAGAGCAGTGGTGCACTAGGATGAGCAGATATTCTAAGCCTGGGCAGGTGAGGCCCTGAGCAAGAGGTTTTGCAGCAATTCATACCTGCTCACATGCAGTTTTGCCTCATCTTTTGCTCCTCCTCTGATCTTCTGCCTCATTTCCAGGTGGATTGAGAAACTCAACTTGCGCATTGGGGCTACCTGCGCATCCCCTGTAGAAGCACAGGGGCAGAAAGTGAAGTTTTCCACCACTTTCCAAAACTGCCCTGGCTGGAGAGCCAGAGGAGCCAGTGCTGACAAGGCTAAGGCTGCAAGAAAGCCCAGCAAGAAGAAGAGATCAGAAAAACCACCATCCAGAGGCTTCAGGAAAAGCAAAGCTTAGGAAATGCATGCGAAGTGCTACAGGGCTGTACCTACAACATGGCGAGAGCAGTTTTCTGGGCTTGTCCTCACTGCAGCAACACAGAGCTTGTATAGGGTATGAAGGAGAGAGCTTGGCCACAGTGGAGTGATGCTGACCTATCCTGGCCAAGGATAGTAGATGCAAGGTTTGTCTTTGCAGAACACAGAGGCGTGTTATCCTGTAAAGGTCTTGTGTGAAAGCTTCCATAGTATTTGCAATGTGCTTTATCTGGTGACTCCAACAGCAAAGCCATATGCTTGCTTTACCTTCACAAGCCTTCAAGAGCCATGTGGAAAAGCTGGAATCTACAAGTGTTCTTTCTATTTGACTGCTTTCAAAGGTTCAGAAATGCTGAAACAGTCTGGAGCAGGACTGGAAGCAGCTCTAGCACAACAGCCTGTGCTGGCTCAAATCTTAGAGGAGAAAACTTAAAAATTTTAATCAGAGAAAACACTGCCTGAATTCCCAGCTGCTCCTTAGAATTAAAACAAAAGCAGATTGAAATCTTTCTCCTTTTTGCAAAATTTGATTGATGGTCCACCCGTCCCATTCATAAGCAGCATACCTGGCCTATTCCCTGCAATGGTCCATGGGTTGGCACCACTGGGAGGGGAAGAGAGGAAACACTCTGCTTTTGCCTCAGAACAGGATCCCCCTGCATCTAATGCAAGCTGGGTAGACTCAGGGCTGGGCAGCAGGCAGGGACAGGTATGCAGGAACACACCCTTCCCTGCTTTCCATTAACACCCCACAGGCTGGCTCCATAACACTTTGCTGATGGCCTTCCTTGGGCCAGAAGTTTCCTCAGAGACCCAGGGGGACATTTACAGGACAGACTGCAATGGTCCAGTTCGCCCATCAGCTTTGACTCTGATCCTCCACAATTTTTCCACTTGTGTTTCACTCTCCCCAGTGTTCACTAGTTAGTTTTGCCATTGTTGCCATTTTATTATTTTGTCATTAAGCACTTTTCAAAGCATGAACTATTTTGGCATTGCAGGCCCCTGCCTGGAAACGGGAGAGGGGAGCGGGGCCAGGGCAGCCATTTTGTGATCAAGACACTGTCGTCCTGGACAGCTGTCATTTCCCTGCAGCATCTGACACGGTAGATGTGCTGCAGCCAGACAAGGCCCGCAGCACCACGGACAGGGTGGGCACTTTCCCACCTGTAGAAAGCTCACAGAAACATTTAGAAAGCTTCTTCATCTCTGTTGCCACACTGACCTTTATGAGTTGTTCTTCTCCTCCCCAGTTTGGGTAGCCCTGGTATTCTGGAAAACATGACACAAGCCTCTGGCTTCTTCCTTCATTTAATCCATAGGACCTCAGGATACAGAATGTTGATCAAAATTACAGTAGGACTACTAAAAAATAAAAATCTCAAACTGTGCGCCATGCACGCTGCAGTTCTGGGTTCCAAAGCAAGAAGTGATGATACACAAAGAGGTCTCTTGCTCCCTCAAGAGGCATCATCATTCCTTTTTCATTTTTCACCTCTTCCACTCTTCCTCTCTTGCCCTTCCCAAAGGCAGCAGCTGCACCCAAGGAGCACAGCATGGCAGCTGATTCCCTGACACGTGTGACCTGCACACATCATCTCACATCACAAGTTTGACACCTCCAGCCACAGCTGAGAGCCCAGACTGCCCTTCTGTACTTTGGCAGCCTCTGTCCCCACCAGGGGTTTCTGCTCAGAAAGATGCCTCTGGGGCTGGTAACACACTGCCGCAGCAGCTACCCATTCATGCTCCTCTGCAAGCCTGGGGCTTTTCTGGAGTCTGTTTGCTAAGGCTTAAAGTTACAGGCCTGAGGGCAATCTTCTTGCTCACCAAGAAAGCAGAGATGTGATGATGCAGGGTGGCCTGCCACAAAGAGAGAAGGCTCCTCTAAGTCTTCTACTTCCCACTGACAGGACCTTTCCCAAAGGGCCACAAATGAAGTGTGGCAACCGCAGGATGCTCCGAGATCAGTCTGTGTCCTCCTGCTTTATGCTGCTGATAGGAACAGGAAGCTCTGTGGTTTCAAACTCTGCCTCCGAGGGGTCGATGGTCTCTTCTTTCACCTGCACGGCAATGACTAGCAAAGGACAGAAAAAGAGAAGGGGAAATAAATACAGGGAAAACTAGCATGGTCCACCTTCTACCTGTCTAGGTCCACGCAAAAGGGAAATTGAGCCTTTATGAGCAACTGGAACCGTTCTGAGGCCCTACCCCACACACACCAAGCACCACACCCAACCCCCTTCCCCAGCACCAGAGCTGCACATGGTTACAGGGTAAAGTAACTCATTCCCTTACTCTCATCAGGTGCCGGATCTGGCAAAGCTTTGCTGGAAGCTTTTGCTTCTCGTTTTATCCGTGAGGCGGGAGGCTTCTTGACTGTCTGCTTGATGGTGCGGGTTTTGGCAGGTAACTTTTTTCCTTAAGAAAGAGATAAAGCATAGGAAAATGTGCACTTCTTTCCCCTGGTAAATCAGCACCCCAGCTCCACTGAGAAGCCACAGGCCAGGGGCCAGCGCAACCAGCCAGCGAACTACACCATCATGAGCAGCCAACTGGTTACTCAAAAAAAAAGAAGAGGAGCTACTGAAAAAGAACTCTACATTCATCATCTCAACAAATGCTCCTCTGTGTTGTCCTTTATTAGAGATAAGGGACTTCAGCATGTGCTTAAATTCCCAGGAGGTGGTCCAGTTGAATCCATTAAAGCTTTGCTTACCTGTCTGGGTCTAGCCCTAGGAAATGGGCACGGTGGCTCCAGGGCATGGACAGCATAGCATTGACATTTTCATTTTTAGCAGACATTTTTATTTAGGTTCAGTGTCTTTATACTCTTTAGATGTTCATTCCTCTCCACCCCCCAGGAAGGAATTCCTTGCCTGTCTATGCATGACTTGCCATACCTACTGCAACAATGACAGCAACAAGGACAAGGTAGAACAGTGACACGGTTCAGCCCCTCTACTGGCCTCTTTAGCCATCTTAAGGCTTTCTTTCCTTCAGCACAGGGAAGGGCTGCTTTCTGGCTGCCCTCCAGCTGTGGCCAAGAATCTCCCTCTTACCACAGACATGGTGGGCAAGCAGCACACCTCATGCCTGGAAACAAGTGCCATTTGTACCTCAGCCAACAGAAAAGACTGTGAGACAGAGCCTTCCCACACACACACAGCGCTCTGCTCTTGGGTAATGGGGGCGAGTAAGAAGGATGAAGCTGAGTTGTCACACCCAGAGCTGACTGAGAGCAAACAAAGCAAGACAAGGCCTCTCTCTCCTGCTCTGACAGATCATAGACAGGGTTCCTCTAACTGGGCCCAGCCTGCGAGCGAGCGGGAGGGCACTAATCAAACATCACTCACTCTTCTTTCCATAGGGTTTCTTCCTCTTCTTGGGCACCTCCTTGGCCTTCACTGGAGTTGTGAGCTCTGCCATAGAGACGAGAGGGAAACGAAAGCCAAGTCCCATAACCAGTAGGTAACTGGGATGAAGTGATATAAGCGAGAAACAAGATATACCCATCCCCCCGAGTCAGCGCCCTCTTCCCAAGTCAACCGGCTGAGGGGAAAGCAAGGCCCTAGTGCAGCTGCTGTCTGTGCTTCCACGTGAGGGCACAGGGTGGCAGGCTGGGGCAGCACAGGGGAGAGAGGCCTAGTGCAGGTTGGGCAGGGACAGGCAAAAAAAAAAAAAAAAAAAAAAAGAGATCTGTAGCTTGGATGCAGAAGGAAATAATCTGCAGAGGCGAGGCAATGGCCTCCCTGTGACAAGGAGAGGAACTAACTCTTGAGAGGGATACTCTTACCTTTCACAGAGTCAGAGAAATGATGAGATAAGGGAGCAATGGCTGAGGTGCCCCTGCTACCTGGCTGAGGCTGTAGTGTGCTTAGTAAGAGGGAGCTGTGCAGGGACAGGACCACCTGAACTCTACCCAACTTCAGCACGAGCAGTTCTCTGTTGGTGTGCAGGTGGGGATGCCGAGGGGAACCTGAGCCAACCTCAAACCTCAGGTTGTTTTCGCCTCACCACAGACTCCTTCCTCTGCCAGCTGCAAGGTTGTGTGGCTGCAGAGAAGGACTTGTGGGAGTCAGCACAGTCCAAGCTGTTATATCCCTCCTCTATACAAGGCCCAAAATGAGGAACCACTCACAGAGAAGAAGGGAGGGCACCTTTGCCTCCAGTATCAGAAACCACAGTCAAGCCTTCACTCACCTGGAACAACAGGCGGCTGAAGCTGGTAGCCTGTCAGCTCGCACCACCCCACAGGATAGATGTCTGGGGACTCACAGTCCACCCACTGGTCATACTCGTTGTCCCAGCCATCAAAATGGATGCTAAGGAGACGGTGCACTACACGCTTCACCGTGGCCACACATATAAGCCGGGGTTCCATCAGGTCCACTGCTTCCACCTTCATGCCTGCCTTGAAGCCGTGGTTTGGGCAGTCCTGAGTGCATAAAAAAGATAAAGGAAAACCCAAGGCAATTGCATCCAATCCAAAGCCACATCTGGACAGCAGCTCCCTACAACAGCTATAGGCTTGCCTACCGCAAGCAGAAAGAAAAAGCCCACTCTCAAGCCTGAACACAGGCAGAAATTGCTGACAGAGGCTGTAAGATCTCCCTCCCCCCCCTGGAGACCTTCAGAAGCCATCTGGATGTGGGCCTAGGCACCCTGCTCAAGCAGGTTGGACCAGATGGATGCAAAGTCCCTTCCAGCCTCAACCACTCTATTACAGACAGAACTCTTGTGCTCTTTCTTGCAGACTACAAACACATCTCTTATCCTGGGCAGCACTCACTGTATTGAAGAGCCGTGCTGGAACAGATCTTGATTTTGTCATTTCCAGGTAACTTTCCCAGTTGAAGGTCTTTGCATCTTGCCCTGAAGGAGGAAGAAGAGGTCAGAGGAACAACACAGTCACTGGACAGATTAGCAGAGAGAAAAGGCAGAATGGGCAAGAAGGAAGCACAATAGCTACCTCCAAAGCACATACAGCCTGATTTTGGACAAACACTTAGAGTTCAGATTCCATGGCAGTTCAGCATCTCCCTCCAGTGGGCAGAGAGAAAAGATGCAACACTGAACACCCATGTCAGTCATATATCAGGCCACAGAAATAAGTGAGAAGAAACAATCAAGAAGTGGTCTGATTGCACATCAGAAACAAACCACTAAAAGCAATCTTTATCCCACCAACAGCAACATCGGAGGAAGACAGAATAGCACTACTCAAAATGCTGCAACACAAATTGAGAGTAGGCCTTTTGGGGCATGGCCAGGTGAGACAGTAAAATCCACTCTTAGAGGGACGGCATATCAGACTCGATTTATTTGTGCAAGAAGAGGTGCCTCCTGCCATTCCTAGTGGTCCGAGTCACAGAGCAATAGCTCTAGTTATCCCTTCCCAGTGTTGTTATCCTTTACGCCTCTGATTGTTCACTCAGAATTGTACGCCTGTCCCCCTGATCCTTCAGGAGCTAAACTAACATTAGTGCCCTCAGGAGACGTTATTTCATTTCACAAAGTACAAAGACTCAGTACCGAATCAGAGCAAAAATGCACTGGCTTTTCCCTCAGCCAGCTCTATCTCCTCAAAAAACAGGAAGGTTGGAACCCTGAGGTTTTGATTCATCTCAATCTGCCACTTCTCAGAAAAGCTCAATCCAGCAGATTCTGTGCACAGGTTTGTGCCACAGGCCA
Source organism: Gallus gallus (assembly GCF_016699485.2). Taxonomy (NCBI): domain Eukaryota; kingdom Metazoa; phylum Chordata; class Aves; order Galliformes; family Phasianidae; genus Gallus; species Gallus gallus. The sequence goes on from NC_052532.1 coordinate 49,802,137, forward strand.
CACTCCAAATCTCACCTTTTGGAGGGGTCAGATCAATGTTGTTCTTCTGACAGAAGTTGACAGGGAAAATGGCATGTGAGGAAGCATGATAGCAGAACCAGTCAGAGCCATCATCAGATGTGGCTCCATCAATGCTGATCATGAGATATCCATCCAGGAGCACCTAAGATGGGAGCAAAAGGCAAAAGTGCTCTAAAGTCTCTCCTTTCGAAGGATCTAACAGCACCCGCAGCTGAATCACCACTGCCACTAGCCAGTAAAATGCAATGTTATATGCTCCAGGATGCACAGAAGCTTCTTCTGATACATCAACCAGCATAAGCTAATCCTCAGAGCAGCAATTGCTGCAGGACTGCAACTGACACTAACAGTTTTATGATAAGGGCTCAGCCATAAGGGGTCAGGAGCTCTGCTGTCCCCCAAAACAAGATCCTACTGGCAGCCCAGAGCCCAGACACACTGTAAGTTTGTTACTGGGCTGAAGGGAAGGTGACCCAATCTACACCTGCAGATACCTACAGTAGTGAGACTCGTTTCATAACGTCCATTGCAACTAATTAGTACTGACAAATGTTGTAGGCACAACTGCCCCCAGCCTCTCAGCATTTCAAAGAGCTGGCTAAAGGGAATGTTTTCCAGACAAAACTTTTTCAGAATCCCCCTGCCAGACCCCAATATCACAGCCTTCTGCTTGGGATTCTATGACAGCAGTTAGCTCCTTGAGGGAGTAGGGAAAGCCCAAGTAAACCCTATGCTTCAGGAGATGCAGAGCACCCCCTGAGGAAACCTGGTGGAGCAATTTGCTTTTCAATACCAGCACAGGAGGAAAGCCCTCTATCACCTCATCAGGAGAGATGTTCAGAGATGCATTTATCCTCAGGTTTGCAAATCTATGAATGCTGCCCATTAAAAAGATACATGCCACTACCCTTCATCAGTTCTCTCTTTCCTCAAGGCAGCACTACAGACGGCTCTCTTGGCTTTCTTTACTGGAGATAGGATCTTCCCTAGTGCGTGCCAAAGTGTGAAGGTTGTTGCCAGTCATACACCCTAGACAGTTACCTCACAGATCACACATGCTCATCTTCTTGCTGTCCATGTAGGTGTGGATGGCCAGCTACTGATCTCATCAGCCTGTCAGACCTCTGAGCTAATGCCCCAATTCACACCCTCCATATACTAGCTACCTACCTTTCCCTTAACACCTCCACTTTACAGCTCTCTCCTCTCTCCCAGGCAAAATCCTACCCAGTCCAATCCATTTACGAAGACCTGAGGAAAGGCTAGGATGTCTCAGATAAAGCCAGAAGACCTCCTCTTCCCGACCCAAAACTTACCTTGCAAACAGTGGCCACACAAATGTTGCCCAGATTCAGAGGGTCAATGGCCTCCAGTTTCATGCCCTCCTCAAACCATCCACCTTCAGCGTATACAGCACGAACCTATGGGAGACCCCAGAATACCACATACTGTCAGGAGTGTGGGACAGCCCCATCCTGACACCACCTGCCCCAGGTGCAAACTGGTTTAGAGCTTTTTTACTCAGCTCAGCCCAAGAAGGGAGGGGAAATAAAGAACTAAAATACAATATAAAGAGGCAGACAGCACAGTACTGTCCTTGTACCAGCAAGTTCCTGCCAAGACTCTGGCCAGACTGAACACTCGGCTATTGCTCTGTACCAAAGTCCCCTTCTGATCTCAGGCTCCACCAGTACGATCTAGCTGCTTACTCCTACTCAAAACTCTGAGCATTTGCTCACTACTCAGTTGAGCTCCTCAATCTGATGCCATCTTTTAGTTTTCCTGTCTTTTTATGCTGACTTTCCCGTCTTGACACCCCAAATACTTTACTGTCCCATAGCTGTAAGGGGAACAAATGAATCACCCTTAACTGCCCACACAGCAACATACACTCAAGGAAGTGGTATCACCGCTTCCTGTGTTGTAGCCATGGCAGAAAGCAAGACCTGTCCTACCTTCTTAAACAAATAGGGAACAGCATCACAGTAAATCTTCCGGAAGGTGGGGTGGTTTGCCATGTCACTGCGCTTTTCTTCTGTAAGGAATGGGAGAAAAAAAAAACAACAAAAGAAGTGAGAAACCCGCAGCAAACACAGCAAGAAAATATCCTGGCTACCAGTTATCTGGTGAGAACTCAGCAGCTAACCAAGATCCAGATCAGATGAATAAGAAGAACAGGTCAATTCCTCTACATCTTCCTATAACAGGCTGTGATACAGAGCTCACACAAAAACAAATGCCTGATCTTCAACCACGATGGGACTGGTGTTAACAGTAGAGCCGGGCAGCACACAGCAAACCAAAAGATGCATGTGGGGGCCTGATCCCTACCTGTCTTCTTCATGCTGTGGCCCACTCTCCGTGACCAGCCCACAGGATGGATGAGGGGACTCCACATGTGGCACCAGAAGTCATCATCACTGTCACCATCTTCATAGAGGAGTCTCAGTCGACCCCCGATGACGGTGTCCACCACTGCCATGCGTGTCTGGGACACGTGGTTCTTATCCACCACCTCCACCCGCATGCCCTGCCGGAACGGGTACTTCATGCTCTCTGCCATCTGGCAACAACAAGAAGAGGTGAGGTGATCGCACACCGTGCCTTCCTTCCCCAAAGACCTCAAAGAAACAGCTTTCCACTCCACACACAGTCTGGTCAGCTCCTCTCACTGCCCAAAGCTGACTGGGAGACACCTCTGGGAAGCATTGCACGGGGGTGAATTCATCAGAGGCACAGGGAGCTGCCAGCCCCACAACATGACAGCATGGCTGGGCACGTACACCTTAAATCTCCCTTGGTCCTGTAGCTTCACAACAGGTACCTCAGACCAGGAGCCATGATTAGCCAGCATCTTGAGTGAATATTATGGAAGGCGAGAAAAAATATCACTTCTTTGTTCAGCAGGAACTAAATGGGGAGTTGTGTGCCTTTTTCAGCCAAAAAAGAGGCCACAAAGGTTTCAAGGTTGGAAACAGTCAGAGAGGTACAGCTTTCCAAAGGGTAATAGGATTTTCAGTAGACTTCAAGAGGTCAGGTCCTTGTTTTCACTTTCTTACTGTGATCAAAGGTTGAGCAATGTGATAAACCACCTGCAAACTCCACCTCCAACATTAGAGTTATGCTACAGACAGATCCAATGAGTCAATGGCTGCCTTCAGATTGACTTTTTGGAGACCTGCAATTTGTTGGTAACAGCCTATCTGTACTCACCTGCAACTTATAAAACACCTGACATTTTTTCACTGGAGATCCCAGAATGCTATAGAACTACTAAGAGCACTCTAAATAGACTCTGACACCTCAACCAGCCTACAACTGAATGCAGATCTTTGAAGGGAAGGTGCTCCCCACTTCTGCTCATCAGGTGGGAGCAGAATGCTGGGAGGAGAAACACACAGACAACATCTGCCTGCCTCCAGCACCTTCCATAGCGTGAGCTTTCAGCTGTGGCCCAGGAACAAGCAGCCAAAAAACATCTCAGCTTCCTGAGAAGCAACAAAGGAAACACCACCTTCATCAAGGTCTCACCTTGATGTGGAAATCCACTGGGATGGTCCTGGCTCCCACCAATTTTTTCATGAGGTAGCTTCTCCAGTCAGTGTACTTGGCATGGATAGCTAGACACACACAGGGAAAAAGCATATCTTTATGACCAAAGGACTGTACTACTCCTTTCCTCTTCAATAAGAGTTCATCTGTACTAGAAGGCCTTCACACTCCAACACTCCCTGCTCTCAGGCAGACTCTACTCTGCAGCTCACCCTCACTACAGGCTGTGAGAGATCACCACCACAGAAGGGACTGCGCCAAGCTGACAGCCAGCTCCACTCATCTAGATGTGGAAGTGGTATTACAGGAAATATGTAAGTCATGCCAAACAAATTCACTTGCCAGAATCTTGCTAAGCTAGCATCCTTCTCCTAACTGCTAGCTGAACAAGAACTGGAGTCAGTGTGTTGCTCAGAAACAGCATCCAAGATAAATCCCCGAAAGCTAAACCTAGTTACTGGGAAGGTCAGAAGGAAGAATGGCTACATTTGTTAGATTCTGTCCACAGATGAGACACAGCAGCTCGGCACCCAGCACCCCCCTGGGTCAGCCACAGGGAGATGCAGGGCCAACAGCCCCAGCTCACAGCAGAGCACAAGTAGAGCTGTGGGTAGGAGCGTCCATCCCACTGTACCATGCATAAGATAAGGCAGCTAAGCCAGTGTGCCGGCCTCTCTTTCCCACACTCACTTTGTGGTGGCACCAGGATTTTGCTGTTGATGGCACACCAGCCGATGGGATGAATATCCACTGTGCCTAAATTGCACCAGAAGTCATGGCCATCATCATTCTCAAAGCCCTCATATCGCAGAAGGGCCCTGTACCCTGTCAGGACAGAGAAGACAACCAGAGAAAGGCGTTAGAGACAGAATCTCTCTTTTCTCTTGTGGGTACTACACGTTTATTCCCTACAACAAGAAATTCAGAACTCTGCACAGGTTATCAGAGCTTCTCCAAGCATTATGGAGGCAGAACAGTCCTTGCAAAGAGCCCAGCAACCAGAAGAGGAATCAGATGCTGTTTTCCTCTCACCTCTACACCATGGTATTTCCTGTTCCAAAATCCCTCCACAATTTCTTCCTATGAAGAAAGGTTGAGGGAACTGGGCTTGTTTAGCTTGGAGAAGTGAAGGCTCCAGGAGACCTCATTGTGGCCTTCCAGTACTTGAACGGAGCATATAAACAGGAGACGGAACAGTTGTTTATGAGGGTGGATAGTCATAGGACAAGGCAGAATAGCTTTAAACTGAGACAGGGGACGTTTAGCTTAGATATTAGGAGGAGGTTTTTCACTGAGAGGGTGGTGAAGCACTGAACAGGTTGCCCAAGGAGGTTGTGGATGCCCCATCCCTGGAGGCATTCAAGGCCAGGCTGGATGTGGCTCTGGGCAGCCTGGTCTGCTGGTTGGCGACCCTGCACACAGCAGGGGGGGTTGAAACTCGATGATCATTGTGGTCCTTTTCAACCCAGGCCATTCCTTGATTCTATGAATTGCTGAGCTCCTAAGAGCTGATGCTTTACACGATCAGCTACGTTCTTCTCAGTCAAGTTTCCCCCAGCAGTCAGCTGTGCCTGGCTGTTGGGAGTTGCATTGGAGGCATACCTACAGTCTGGATGACGGATGCAATCCAGTACACTCGGCTGGGGAGCACGGCATCGCTGTTCAGCACCTCCACTTTCATACCTTTCACCACATCATCCCACTGATCAAAGAGTGGCACCTAAAGAATTGGGACAGCCACAATGGGAAATGAACATTGACAGCCTGAGCACTTTCACCTTAAACAATGACCCTTAAACGAAACCTTGTACCTGCCAGCAACAACCAAACTGTGACAAGCATTTCATTGGGGTGCTTTAGAGGATCCCAAGAGGTAGAAATTTACTATTTCATTGTTGGCTGGTCTATAATCTCAAATTACAAGGGCTGCTCTGAAAGTAATGCCTCCTACTTTATTACATTGGCCCACAACATCAGAGGCAGACTGTGATATTGCAGCAGAGGCTGAACCTGCCTGCCAACATGTTATGTTGCCGTGTAACGGAGGGCAGCAGAGGGGCAGTCTGACAAAATGGTGTCTGACACCGGAGTGTGGATGAAGCAAAGGTGTATCACTGAATTCCTCCAGGTGGAAAAAAAATCACACCCACTGACATTCATTGATGATTGCTGAACAGTTACAGAGAGTAAACAGTGGATGTCAGCATAGTGAGGTGGTGGGCGCTGCATTTCAGCAATGGAGACAGCGATGTGAAAGACAAGCCATGCTCCAGACTGCCATGCATTGCTGCCACTCCACAAAATGAAGAGTGTCTTGATCAGCTAATCTATATGATTCAGCTAATGGTGGTGACTATGCTGAAAAACAGTGCTTTATAGCTGAGAATTTGCTCTATCAAATAGTGTTCTTGCACTCTTTGTATCTTTTGTAGTTTCCATGGAACTAAGAGGCATTACTTTTCAGAGTGACCTATATTGCTGCCATTCTTCTATAACATCAAAATCCCAAATCATCAGTAAAACAGCCATTATCTTCCTGCTCTATATTAAAAAAAAAAAAAACCCAAACCAATTTTGTTAATACTAATTACAGATCAAAAAGTTAAAAAACAAACAAACCACAGAACAAACAATTATAACAGAGGATATGGCTACTGGTATCCTTCCATTTCTCTGCCTTGGCTCCCTGGCCCACAGGGCTTGCCAATCACTGTCAGAGGAAGCAGACCTGCTGAAGGTGCAGCTACTGTTCCTCCTTGCACATCACTGTGTGCAGTACGTACCCACAGAAATCACAGAGGCAGCTGGGAACTGCCTGCCATCCAACCCAGTCAAACCCACCCCAGTAATGATGCATCACCACTGGCAGTGCTCCTCCCACATCTGCCTCTGCTTCTGCCCTTGAAATTAAAGGCTCCGCCCCACAGGATTCCCTCCCATCCTTAGCTGTGAGAAACCCCTGCTCCCTCCCTCACAAGCAGTGCTCAAGAGCCCTCTCCCCAGGCCTCTCTCCACTCCCCACAAGAGAGCCCAGTGCCTGCAACGTGTACCACGCACACAGTGAGGCACAGCAAAGAACTCACGTGTTTGAAGCAGCTGACTGGAGCTGCCTTGAAGCCATGTTCCTGCAGGTACTTTCCCCAGTCAAAGCCCAGGACTAGTGCTAGGAGCAGACAAGAGAAGAAAGTAAGGCGAAGAGGTTTATCTAAAGGCACATAGCACTCAATTACCTCCAGACTACAACATGCAACCATGCAAGGGCAGAGCACTCTGTCCCAGCGAGCAGGGACTTGGTATTTGAGTGCATTTTCCCTGAAGGGGAGCTAGATCCCAAAAGTGGTGTCACTTGCTCTTGAGAAATGGAGATGGGGGGCTACCTCTGGGGCCACAGCATCTCTGGAGAAATCAGAGTGAAGCATGGGGCTATTAATCTCACAGACACCCCACCTAAAGATATACCTCCTCATGACTTGCCTACACTCACCATCCTGGCCTGTCAGCGTCCCATCTGCCAGCTGCCCTGTGCCCTGTGAATGGAGGAAGGCCCCGATCTTGGCAGACCACGCTGCCTTGTGCAGGACTTTAGCTTTCTTTGTTGGCGGCTTCCCCTACAAAAGAAGGAACATTAGTGGAATAGGAAGGAAGAGAAGCTTGCAACTGGCCAGCAGGAGATACACTCTCCAGGGATTTTCAGATTATTATTAGTGCTCTTAGGAACTAGAAGATACAACAAATAAAATATAACTATGCCCTTCCCCAGCTTCTAGGAAACACTACATCTCAGCTGGTATGCTTTTCACAGGGGCTTCAAGCAGAAATAAGAAACCACTGGTATTAGCAGCCTGAGACCTCACTAGATAGTAAAAATCCATCCCTCTACACAGGGGTATTCTGCTCCATCCCCAGGGAAGGAGGACGGGCTTTGACTCACCTGCAGTCTGGCCAGGATGCTGGCCTTCTTGGAGTTTGAGGAGTAACTCCTGGAGCAGGAGACGCTGCAGAAACGTTTGGTCTTGGAGAAGAAAGCCTCCCTGGTTCCCACAATTCCACACATCTCGCACACAGCTAAGTGGAAAAGTACAGAGATATGAACAGTTAGCAGGGTCAATGCTTTACAAGTGACAGATCTAAGCCCAGGTAATCCCCACTACACACAGCAGCTCCCCCATGTAATTCAGAACATGCTGTATCAGTCCCGTACTGCTCCCAGAGCATGCTCAGAATGAAATCACACACCCTTTGGCTTCCTCCAGCCCTCATTCTTTCCACCACACACAGGAGAATGGGCACTACCTGGCTCAGAGCCGCTGTCTTCTGTGATCCGGCCTGAGGATGGCTGGTGCACAGGGGAGAGTGGAAGATCTCCGACTTCCCGATCTGCCACCTCATCATCACTAGACTCTTCCAGGCAGGAGCTGCTGTCACTGCCCACGCTGCTGTTGTAGCTCCGAAAGCTGTCGTAGCCTCCAAAGATGTCCAAGTCATCCTCCTCCTCCTCTTCCTCCTCCTCCTCACCTTCCTCTTCTGCCCTCTCCAAAGATGAGGTTTTGTTGCAAATGGAAGACACCACCTAACAAAAGAATCCGTCTGCTTTAAAAGAAACATTTTATGCCAAATGTTCACAAGCTTGTCTTCACTGCTGGGAGGCCTTCTGAACCAGGGAGAAGCCTTGGACTGTGCAAGAAATCCATGCAACAATCCCAAACTCAGGAATCTAAAGAATCATAGAATCAAGGAATGGCCTGGGTTGAAAAGGACCACAATGATCATCGAGTTTCAAACCCCCTGCTGTGTGCAGGGTCGCCAACCAGCAGACCGGGTTGCCCAGAGCCACATCCAGCCTGGCCTTGAATGCCTCCAGGGATGGGGCATCCACAGCCTCCTTGGGCAACCTGTTCAGTGCGTCACCACCCCCTCAGTGAAAAACCTCCTCCTAATATCTAAGCTAAAGCTCCCTTGTCTCAGTTTAAGACCATTCCCCCTTGTCCTATCACTACCCACACTTGTAAACAGTCATTCTTCCTTCTGTTTATACACTCCTTTCAAATATGGGAAGGCCACAATGAGATCTCCCTGGAGCCTTCTCTTCTCCAAGCTAAACAAGCACAGTTCCATCAACTTTTCTTATAGGAGAGGTGCTCCAGCCCTCTGATCAACTTAGTGGCCCTCCTCTGGACCCAGTCCAAGAGCTCCATGTCCTTCTTCTGCTGGGGACCCCAGGCCTGGACACAATACTCCAGATGGGGCCTCACAAGAGCTGAGTAGAGAGGCACAATCACCTCCCTCTTCCTGCTGGCCACCCCTTTTTTTAATGCAGCCCAGAACACAGTCGGCCTTCCGAGCTGCAAGTGCACACTGCTGGCTCATGTCCAGCTTCTCATCTACCAGGAACCCCAAGTCCTTCTCCACAGGGCTGCTCTCAAAGGGTTCTTCTCCCAGTTTGTATAAATACCTGGGGTTGCCCTGGCCCAGGTGCAGCACCCTGCACTCAGCCTTGCTCCTCCTGCAACAAGTTCCTTTAGAGGAATTTTTTATGCTGCACATTGCTTCCCAAGAGCAAAAAACACAGCCACAGAACTACAGCAACATGAAGTTTGAGGAACATGGAATGAATGCAGGGAACTTCAGAGGCACACTGACAAAGATGGAAAGAGCCTGCATCCTTCCAGGGACCGTCTCTTCCAACAGCTGCACAGCAATGCAGACACCATTGTCAAAGCCACAGTGAGCTTTCCACAGAGTACCAAGCTAGACTCACCGGCCACCAAAGCTCACAAAACCAGTGCAGGCTAAACGTCAGCTGGACAAACTTTCTCCAGAGTTGAGTTTATGTCCTTTGGAAACTACATAAACCAGAGCTGACCTCAGTTCAGAAGTTGTTCAACAGGTCAGCTTTTATTGAAGAGCCTTTCCCTACAGCCAGATAACTCTACCTCTGAACGTCTTCACAACCTCCTCACACCTGGCATCCAGGCAGGGACAGGTCCTGCACTGTTACTGTGAGAGAGCAGAGAGACGGCAACTGGAGGAAAGGAGCTGAAGCCCAGTGGCTGTTTCCCAGACTAGAAAAGCCTCGAGCTAAGAATAAGGGCAAAATAACCTAAGAAAAAGCGTTAGCAATTCACAAGAGAGCAGCAAGAAGACAGCATGAGCACAGAGAGCAACGCAAGGTGAGGCATTAGGAGCTGCTCATCCAAACGCGCAGTAACGAAGGACCAGCAGCAAGTCCACAGGAAGCAAACAACTTCGGATTGCTGCTCCGGAACCAAAAGGGACTGAAAGCTGAGACGCGTTACCGAGCGGGAACACCTGCAGCGTCCCTTCTCTCCCCCACCCCTACGCCCCGCTGAATCCACATCGGGCGCCACACCGCCTCCAAACAGCCGTTAAACGGCCTCCACAGCCCGGGCCGCGTGCCTCCCGCGAGGCGCGGGGGCACAAGGCGGCCCAGGCCCTCCAGCCCATGCTGTGAGGCTTTGCACCGCAGTCCGCAGCTGTCGGAGCAGGAGGACTCTCGCAGTCCCGTCCCGACCCCACCTCCGCTCACCTCCCCCTGCTGCTGTTGCTGCTCCTGCTCCATGGCTCCCAGGACGCTAGCCCGCCTCACGCGCGTGGAGCACGTCCCCCCCCCCCGCAGCCGCACATCTGATTGGCCGCAGCCGGAAGAAAAGGAGCCAATCAGCGAAGAGCTTGTTCCGGCTGCGCTCCCCGCGGGGCACGACGGGAGGCGTAGTTCGATTTCCGCTAGAAGGCGGAGGAGCGGGGCCAAGGCGCCTTAGGGCGGCCGCGCCCCGTTGAGGGCCACGCCGTTCTACGTTACCCGCTTTCCAAAGAGCAGCTGTTAATTCAACCTCAGCTTGCAGTCATTTCATGCAGAAATAGGATAGCTTTCCTCTTCCCCCCCACCCCGTGGAAAAGTACCGTGGTCTTAGTTGTCCTGCTAGCAACATCCCTCATCCCAGCTCCGTTAAGAGTAGGCAAGAAGCACTCCATATCTCTAGCATTTATTCTCTTTTATGCCAAGCTTTGTTTTATCAACTTCAATGTGCTGACACAGTAAATAGGAAAAAAAAAAAAAAGGAATTAAAAACCCTAAACTTAAATGAGACTTTACTTTTTCTATCTCCTTCTCTACTGCTGCTCTGGGCCTCTGTTTTGAAACCGTCTGAAGTGAAAGTTTTACAGAAGATCATTATTAAAAGTCTATGGTTGGATCCAAAGCACTGAAGGAATCCACAATGCAAGGGGAGGGATTACTCCTGCAGGGCTGTGGCCAGATTGCTTTCTCAGAGCTGGACAGGGGCACTCAGCTCAAAGCTGTGCAGTTGGAGGAGCTTTTTTGCCCTACAGCACCTGGTCTGTTCCCAGGCACCGCAACTTGCTTCAGGAGTACTAGCACACTGGCTCTTTGCACTTGCCACTGGCACCATCTCTTCACCCATGGTCTGAGGTGGGGAGCTCATGCTCCAGGTCCCCAGGCTTCACAAATTCTCCCCCTTTTAGTTTTCCACCCTGTGCTATTTCAAAGAATTCAGGAGACCTCCTCACAGCTCACTGGGCTAGAACTCTCAGAACCAAGAAATGGCAGCCATTTTAGTTGCATGCTCTTGAGTCCATGTTCTTGAGTGCAGTGGGAAATGGTACATGGCTTTAGTAATGATTTTTCTCATCACCTTGTACCTAGCTTTTACGGGCAAGGAATAAACATTGCAGATTTCTGTCATCAGCACTGGGGAAGAGAGATAGCCATTTGGGAAAATGGCTGAATGGACTTGTAAACAAGCAAATAGAAAAACAAGCTAAGAAACTTGTGGGCCCCCTAACATTTTGGTGGACTAATTTTATAAAAGGTACCTGTGAAATGAAAAGAGGGAAATGGTCACCAGTGTACCAAATTGATAGTACAAGTTTGCCCAGCACCAAGTGGTAACCCAGCCGTTCTTACTTGCAGACATCCCTGGCTGCGTCTGTCCCATGCTGAGTCCTTGATTCAGGGAGGGGCTGTGGCATCACATATTGCTTCTGCAGCCTGATTCTTCTCATTTCCTCTGACTTCTTCTGAATTCTATTCTGTTTTGTCAAGTCATAAAACTCTTCCTGCTGGGGAGAAATACAGGGGAATTCAGAAGGCTCCTCACAGTCCATTAGGCTAGAACTCCCAGAACCAAGAAGGGGCAGGCACTTCAGTTGCAGGTGACAAGAGGAAAGATGTTGAAAAAAGTAAGTAAAAAAGGGAACGGGTCACATTGCCAACAGTATCCAGGCTGCATTAGAGGGGTGGCTGATATGGAAAGGGAGGGGATCGCCTCCCTCTACTCTGCCCTTGTGAGGCTCTATCTGGAGTACTTTGTCCAAGCCTGGGGTCCCCAGTACAGGAAGGACACAGAACTGTTGGAGCAGTTCCAGAGGAGGGCCATCATGATGCTTGTAGGGCTGGAGCACCTCTGCTATGAAGACAGACTGGGGGAGTTGGGCTTGTTTAGCTGGGAGAAGAGAAGGCTCCAGGGAGACCTCACTGTGGCCTTCCAGTACTTGAGGGAGCATATAAACAGGAGGGGGCCTGACTTTTTAGATGGTCTGTCTCTAGGACAGGGAGAAAGGCTTTAAACTAAAAGAGGGGAGATTTAGGTTAGATGTTAGGAGGAAATCTTTCACTCAGAGGTCAGTGAGGCACTGGCACAGCTGCCTAGAGGGCTGTGGGTGTCCCATCCCTGGAGGTTCAAGGCCAGGTTGGATGGGGCCGTGGGCCTGAGCTGGTGGGTGGCAGCCCTGCCCATAGCACAGGGTGGGACTGGGTGGGCTTTAGAGTCCCCTCCATCCTAAGCTATTCTGTAATCAAAGCTCGGAAAACATCCTTCCACATGCACATTTCAGCTTGGGAGAGGAAAAGGGGAAGATTTCTCTTTGCAGGGGCTGCCAGGGAGGTTGGAGAACAAAACCAGGTGCTACTCACGGCATCTCTGGCCAGTGGCACAAACTGTTCCTTAGCCTAGGACACTAATCTGTGCTTTCACTGCTGTTCCTCCACAGCCACTGCTGCATGGGATCAGGGAGACTCAACCAGATGGCTGAGGACATCATTGCACCTTGCTATTCACCTCTTCGTAGATACGACCTTCCTCATTCTGAGCATATGACACCAGCATTCTCATAGGAATGTCCTTCAGTACATCAGAGTCAACACCAAATACAGGATTTGGACTCGGAGGCCAAAGCACACAAAGCAGCTCCATGGATGACCAAGAAGGCAACGACGCCTGTGTCAGGCTTCTGCTTTCCCTTCTCATTAGCGCTTACAAGCTCCACAAACACACCTCAGAGGTAGAAACCCACCTCACTGATCTTGGAGGTCTTCTCCTATCTTGGTGATTCTACGATTCAAGAGGCTGAATCCCAGAATCACAGAATGGCCTGGGTTGGAAGGGACCTCAAGGGTCATGAATCTTCAACCCCCCTGCCAGGAAGGGCCACCAGCCTCCCCATTTACTAGACCAGGTTGCCCAGGGCCCCATCCAACCTGGCCTTGAAAGCACTCATCCACTCATCTTTACTGATGTTAGTGCCCATCAGCTTGAAAAATGGAGACTCCCATGATAAAGAAGGCTGTAAGATTGCCACTTTGGGCACTGGGAAGATGTGTCCTGCTTCACCTGCAGATCTACAGAGGAGACGAGGAGCACATCTTCATAGGTCAGGCTGCGGTAGCCATCAGCGTAGGAGCTGTGTGGCTTCCTGACAAGAGGAGAGTTCTTGAGGCAGAACAGATATGGTCAGTAGGTCAGCAACTGCTGGTGCAGCAATGCAACTATGATTCAACTTTCATTCGAGCCTCTAAGTTGGGACATAGAAAAAGCATAATACAGCCTGGAAAGCTGGGTTCACTATATACTCCACTAATGCCTGTGTGATCAAAAGGTTTTTTATTTGTACTACAGCCTGGGAAGCCCCAGGGCGTTGGGTGGAAGGAAAGAGCTTGCCATGGTTGAAATGGAGAACACAGACCTAAGCCATCCCACTCTGCTGCCCTGGGTATTCACCGTGGGGCTTTTTGTTTGCTTCAGCGGATCAGCAGCAGTCACTACCTTCCACTGCAGAAGAGGCAGGTAATGGGCTTGGTGCAGAGCTGGCTGCAGCACTTAGGGCTGGTCAGAATGAGGATTGCCTGATGGAGAATGCCAAAGCACGGAGCTGCATTCCATAAGCCTTCCAGGGACCTCATGGTATCCTGGGCTCCATCAGAAGAGGGGTGGCCAGCAGGGACAGGGACGTGATTGCCCCTCTCTACTCTGCTCTTGTGAGGCCCCATCCAGAGTGCTGTGTCCGGGTATGGAGCTCCCAGTACAAGAAAGCTGTTGGACAGGGTCCAGAGGAGGGCCACAAAGATGATCAGGGGGCTGGAGCACCTCCCCTGTGAAGACAGGATGAGGGAGCTGGACTTGTTCCTGGAGAAAAAGCGGCTGGGGGGTGACCTCATTGCAGCCTTTCAGTACCTAAAGGGAGCCTATAAGCAGGAGGGGAGTCAACTCTTTGAAAAGGTAGATAACAACAGGACAAGAGGAAATGGTTTTAAATTGAGAGACGGAAGATTTAGGTTGGATGTCAGGGGCAAGTTTTTTACCAGGAGAGTAGTGAGGTGCTGGCAGAGGCTGCCCAGAGAGGTTGTGGATGCCCCGTCCCTGAAGGTGTTCAAGGCCAGGTTGGATGGGGCCCTGGGCAGCGTGGTCTACTATTAAATGTGGAGGTTGGTGGCCCTCCTTGTGGCAGGGGGGTTGGAGATTCATGATCCTTGAGGTCCCTTCCAACCCGGGTCATTCTGTGATTCTGTGGCCTTCCACCATCCTGCTGAAGGCATCTTGCCATCAAATACACCTTCCTATTCACAACTTATGCTGCTGCATAGGATCAATCGTCCTACTTGTGCTTGTATCTGCACATCAAGCTTTTAATGGCAAGTCTCTAACAGCCACAAACATCTGTCCACTTGGCAACAGACCACGGCTTTTGTTTGGCACTTGACTGAGATTCCTGTGCAGTCAGGCTCCCCACTCCATCATCTTCCACCAGCCGTTTCCTGAAGGCAGCTTGCTCGTGTTGTTATCTGGGCTTCGTGGACACAGGGATAATCCCAACACCCGTGCTGTGCTCTGGCCACATCCAGATCTTCAGGTGCACAAAACACAGGTACAAGTTACTCCCCACACACCCAGGGCATACACACCCATGTGTGTAAAGCTGTACTTTGGGAAGCCCTCCCTGGTTACTCTGCACATCTGGCTTTCAGGCAACGCATGACACACCAGGTTTGACACCACAGGGTTGACAGCACGTGCATGCAGTTACAGATGGCACACGCAACCCGCTTTGCTACACACGTGCTCCCTAGCTGAAGCGTTTCCGTTCAGGACATCCGCAAAATAGGGGTACATGCTTGGATAAGAGGCAGCTGCTGTCAGGTGAGACCAAGAGCACTTCCACCTCTCCATGCTAAGCAGCCACGTGCACCCTATGCCAGGTGCAACGCAGCATTAACGTGGCACCCAGCAGCTACTGCAGCGCAGCATCTACAGAATACCCACGCAAGGCTGTCTCAGGCTCGCACTTCGGTGCCAAAAGCTGTACAATGTATTCCAAGTGAAATAGGATCTTTTAATATCACATATCCAAACAATAGTTCTCATTTCAAAATGCAAAATAGGTCTTTTTGAGCATCAGCCGCTCCCAGCCTGGCCGAGCAGGGTGCGGTACGGCTGAGCGGCACAACTGCTGAGGTCAGACCTCGTTTCTTTGGTAAAATACATGCCACGAACAAACGCAAATGCAGGGTTGTACCAAAAAAAAAAGCAGCGTCCATTTATAAGACTAATGGTTACTCCACGTCCCCTTAGCATAGGTTTGCATGTTAAAACAGTCACGTACATTAAATAGCTCTCCAACTCCTACGCGGCGAACACGGGACGTAGCGCATCTTCTGCCACCCCACCGTCTTCTCGGCGAGCGACACGTGTGGGAGCGCAGGGAGTCATTACAAACAGGCTGTCTGTCTCACACAGTTTATTTAACAATAGGTAATAAGAAATCAATTTTTAACAGTCTATACAGTGATCGAAAGTTCGTATTTATAAGTAATCAACTTTAATTGCATGATTTACAACATTTGAGGGTTTGTTTTGTTGGGTTCGTTTTTTTTTTGTTTTTTGTTTTTTTTTTGCTTTCTATTTTCAAGTTTTACAGAAAGTGGAAGAGGGTGGGAAGAGGGCGGGGGGGAGAGAAAGCAAGCAGAAAGAAGAAACCCCAGGGACTTTTTCCCCCCCCCCCTCAGGTTAAAATCAGCCCGTCGGAATTGTTTCTTACCCTCTTTTTTTTATTTCCTTTTTTTTTTCTTTCCATTTGTTAGATGTAAAAATAACAACAAAAAAAAAAAACCCTTTCAAGAAAACAGAAACCACAATATATATACTACATCCATTTGGCAGCTGCCCCTGTGTTGTGTCTGCAAAAATGTCGGCTTCTCTCTACATGTACAAATTTTAATACTTGAAGCTTTTATTTTTTAAGCTCAGACTCTCGTATAGAAAATTCTTGGAGGACAAAAGTAGACTTCGGGAGGGGAGGAGTTATTTTATATTTTTACATTTTTTTTTTCTCTCTCTCTCTCAAAGAATTGACATATTTCCAACCGAAGAGGAAAAAAAGATCGGTATTTACTTTTATATATATATATTTATATATGTAATGTATTCTTAAAGCAACATTAACCCCTTTTGTCCTCCGGCTTTAGGAAAAGTTTCTCCTCTGGTGGTGTTTTTGATGCCGTTTGTTTCGCTGTTGCATTTTTCTTTTTGCGGTGACGCGAAGAAAAACCAGAATAGGGAAAATGTTTTTTTTTTCTTTTTTTACCATCTGCCTCAGTAAATAATAACTATCAATATTACATATTTTCATTAATTTAAAAAAAAAATAAAACCTATTGGAGGCAACGGGGAGGGCGTCCTTCGACCAACAGCCAGAAGATCACCCTCTTCCCCCAACCTCCCCAACGCACACGAGGAAAAAAAACAACAAAACAAGAAAAAGGACTGGTTATGATTCCAGCCATAACAAAAATATATTCTTTGTACTCTACTGTCCCTCAGGTTCGTTGTTGGTTTGCTTTGAAAACCACAAACTACTGCTGCAGAGTTCAGATGTGTCCAGGGAAAATTGTTGTTTTAGCTAAGAAAGATTCAAAAAAATTCGTCTTCAGTACAAAAAGTCTTGAGAAAATAAGTTTTTTTTCTTTTTTTCTTTTTTCTTCTTTTTCTTTTTTTGCTCCCAAAATGCTACAATGTGTCTAGTGTATGTCTAGTGTACTCTGTGAAAGATTTGAATTCAAGTCTGAGTTCTCAGAGCTGAGCCCCAGTTCCGTGGCGCTTGTACCATGGAGGCCTGCCATACCAGGATTGCTAGCAAGCTGGGAAAGCATTGCACTCTGGTCCGGGCTGGCAAAGTGCCCTTGATCCATGGGGTTAGCCTGGGCAGCTACCAGTCCTGGATGTGGGGAGCTGGTCTGCGGGGAGACGTGGTGCGGAGAAGGCTGAGGCTGCATCCGGGGGGACGGGCTGGAATGGGGGGGCTGGGACTGGGGCCGTGGCGAGGGTACAGGCTGCGGAGAGCGCACTTGATTGGTGAGCGACGAAGGGAGCTGCTGGCCCTGTAGGTGTGGGGACTGGGCCTGGTTGGGCAGCATGTGCTGCTGGGGGCTCATAGGATTGGGCTGAGCCGGGGACCCCATCTGCTGCTGGAGCAGCCTCTGCTGGAAAGCCTGCTGCAAACTGGCTCCTGTCTCTGCACTCATGGCCTGGGGAAGCTGGCTTATCTGTCCCATGTTTCCTTGCTGCATCTGCTGCATGTGATGCTGCATCCGTTGCTGCTGCTGCTGTTGCTGCTGCTGCTGCGGATACCCGACGCCCTGGGGCTGCTGGAACTGGTTGTGGTTGGCCATCCCTGGCCCCAGCGCCGGTCCCACTCCTTGCTGCTGCTGCTGGCGCTGCTGCTCCATTATCTGGTGCCGCCGCATCAGGAGGTCTCGGAACTGAGGAGCCATCCCCGAGTGATTCATATTCATCTGCTGTGCCTGAGGATTCATCCCAGCCATGGCTTGCTGTGGCTGCTGTGGCGGCTGCTGCTGCTGTGGCATGCTGGGCCTCTGCACCCCTCCCTGCATGGGGTTCATGTTCTGCATGGCTGCGTTGGGGTGCACCCCTCCCTGCTGCCCCTGCATGGCCTGCTGCGGTTGGAGCCCCGGCTGGCCCTGGGGCATGCCAGGCTGACCAGGCATCCCCTGGGGGTTTTGGGATCCCGCGTACTTGGCGGCCCGCTGCTTGATGAAAGCAGCCAGCAGCTGAGGATTGGAGTGAAGGATGTTAAGCACCTGCTGCTGCTGCATGGGTGAGCTGGGAGACCTGAGTGTCCGCAGTAGGTTCTGTAAGGCCGCCTGGGGCAGAGGTGGCTGTTTTGGCTGAGCAGCGCCAGGTACCTGGCCCATTCCTGGCTGAGGTGCCATATTCATTGGCTGACCTGGCTGGGCTACTGACATCATGGATGGCCTCTGCATCCCCGGCTGCAGTTGAGCTTGAGGCAAGCCACCCTGCACCCAAGGCGGCTGCTGCTGGATCCCCGCCGGCCCCATTCCTTGATCTATGTGACCACCAGGACCCCTGGCTATCTGCGGAGGATTCATTCCCATGGGCGGCATCTGGGGCATCTGGTGCTGAATCGGCCTTTGGAAAATCTGAACCTGCGCCATCTGTCGTTGGGTCTCCGCTGCCCTCTGGATCTGCATGGCCATTTCCACTGCTGCTGGAGGAGGACCCTGAACCGGTGGCTGAGGCGGCTGGGGTGGAGTTGGAGGAGTCACCTGGCCACCTGCCTTGCCCTGGGACACAGCGCTGGGGGGCTGAGTTCTCGGCATGCTGTAGGGTGGCATGCTGTTGGGAGGCGCAGGCTGAGGCTGCGAGGCAGGCTGGGGCGGAGGCTGGGGCTGAGGAGTTTGTGGCGTCGTGGGTTGCTGGCCTGTTGGAGTTGTCGGGGTGGCCGGTGTTGGTGAGGGCAACCCCTGCTGCTGGCCCACCACACCGGTCCGCTGCATACTTGCCATCCTCCTTCGGAGCATCTGAGCCTGTTGCAGGCGGTGCTGAAGCTGCTGTTGACGAAGCTTGTGTTTGATGTTGAGGCAGAAGGGCACCGGGCACTTGTTCTCCTGGCAGTGCTTTGCATGGTAGCAGCAAAGAGCAATGAGTTGCTTGCAGATGGGGCACCCTCCGTTGGTTTTGCGTTTGCAGCCTTTGGTGTGTTGGACAACCCGTTTCATCTTCTGGCAGGATGGCAGCGAGCAGTTGGCGTTACGGCACTGGCAGGCGTGGACCAGGGACTGGATGCAGCGCTGGATGCTCAGGCGGCGGGAGTCACCTGGGCTCTGGGTGGTTGCAGTCTGCTGGTTGTTGCTCTCATCATCTAGACCGAGGCCTAATTTCTCCATCTTATGGTCATGATTTTTAGTGTTATAGCAGGTGATGCACAGGTCATAATCCTGGAAAGACAACGAAGGTAAAGTTATCAGTGCTCCTGTAACTCCCATGCAATAAGCAAATAATGTCATGCCACCTCAGCACATTACTCCCAGACTGCTCTGGATGTGCAAATTGATGTCTTGGGAAAAATTCAGTCTTTCAGGCTATGCTGAGATAGCAGAGAGGAATAAATTGAAACTATAGCCAGGAAAAGCGTGTGAGTGGGTAAAGGTGTCTGAAATTTATTCAAGATATACATATTTGTGTAACAAGTTTGCTCTGAGTTAATAAGTCGCATGTGATTCAGCCAGGCTGAAAAAATCCCTTTCTTTCCTGATTTAAAAAAGGAGGAGAGAAGCAAGGACCAAATAGCTGGCATACGCTGCTTTTTCAAAAGAAGGGGTACCTTTCCTGCCATTCTTACCCAATTTTCAAAGAAGGAAGAATGAAAGCTGGGTTGTCACGTGAGTTGAACCCAAAAGTGTGCTGATAGAAGAACAGAATAGCATTTACACTCTGTGAAAGCAACAGCAAGAATTTGGGCTCAATTTATTTGAGAAGATCCAAGTTATCCAAGGGATTCATTAATCCATAAGAAATGCAGAATTTGTTTCCCAATACCTACTTCAAAATGAGAATATAAAAACTTAATCAGAACCTTTCAGAAGCAAATCCAAAGCAATCATTTACTTCCAACAGGCTAAAAAATTAAGTTACAAGCCAGATTCAAGGCTCTTCCAGCTTCTAGGAACAGGCCACTGGGCTCCGTCTTCAAACACTGGTATTGCAAACTGTTCTGAGAACAAGTATGCTGTTTGCTACTATAGAGTGACAACAGAACCATCACCCAAGTATAGAAACCTGTTTGATGGCATAGCAAAACCTTTGTATCAGAAAACTGATGGAGAGCCCTGTTTACAGAAACAGCACCACAATTTGGAAGAAGAACGAACACATTGCTCTTCAGAACAATCAACTGATTACAGCCCAAGCAATCACTACTGTTTCCAACTGCTTAAGCAGCAGCACCTTAAATGAATTACAGGAAATGCAACTCTGCTACTTCAGTTCTCCAGAGCTTGAAACTAGGAGACAAAAATTTCACTGAGTAGCCAACCTAGTAGCATTGTCTGATGAGAAAAAACATCCTTCTTTCCTCAACTGCCAGAAGGTGAGCTGTACAGATCTTTCTTGTAAAGCAACATTAAGAAATTAGTTGAAAAGCACTCTGGGCACAGAAATATAGGGATGCAAGTAGGGAAAACTTCACCAAGCGTACCTCACACACAGTGCAGTGCCATCTGGTCTCCACATGATGCTTGCACTCGTTGCAGGTGTAAACAAAGCGGTCTTGGCTCTGCGTGTGCAGCTCCACCAGCATGCACATGGTTGACCACTGAGCCCTTCGTAGTGAGGAGAACTCCAGGTGCTTGTCTCTAGCAAGGGTAAGGAAAGCATCGCGCCCATCCATCAGGTCGCATGGAATGAGTGGGTCAGGCTCAACGATGGGGGGAAGGGAGTTGGCTGCAGGGCCAGCAATGAGACGGATGACAAAGAAAACCTGAGAATTGAGGTAAAAATAATTAATGCCAGCACTTCCCAAGAATTCTTGTTCAAACTACAGTGTACAATTCCAGGCCCAGCTAACACCTGAGTGATAGGCTGCTACAGTAGTGTGTTTTTAAGGACTGGGAAACTTCAAACTTCTGAGTGCACTGCATGTTGGTTTACCTTGTTCACAGCAAAGAACGCCCTCACTTACTGGTACCTTAGCAACCAACACCCTAGTCAAACCTGTATGATTTACAGCACACAGTTCTGTTGGAGGGACCGAGGTTTTGAATACCTGTCTACCTCAGTACAGTATTTCTCATTCTATCAACTCTCACCTCTTTGTGCTTCTCCATAGTGGCATACAGCTTTTGGGAAAGGTCATTGGACACATTCGGCATGCCAGGCTTCTTCTTATTGCCACGACTCAAACTGCTCTTGTTCTTACTTGTCTTCTTATTATTCTTCTTTTTGGCATTTTTGCTGTCTCCTTTGCTCACCTAATAATTTTAAAGGCATTTTATGTCAGGTATCTACATCACATCACACCACCATTTTACTACTTGCACACCTTCTCTAATAGCAGGACTAAACATACTTCACAGGAATTTACTCCGAAGACACTTACTGGGGTCCCCTGAAAGATTAAATTAATTCAATTGGAATTACTCTAGAAGATAACAAGATCAGCAATGCATGGTACCAGGAACACCAAAAGTATAAATGTTTAGGAATTATAAGGGATAAAGAATGCTAAATGATATTTACTGAAACCCATTTGCTTGTGATAGTTGAACACTGAAGAATCTCCTGGATAATTACCAATGTGTTCAGCAAATGGCTCTTAATGCAATTCAAGACTAAAAATAACTGAAAAGCACAAGTGATACTGCACTATCCAGAGGTAACACAGACTTATTCCACCTAGATTTAGTTTGCCCTCTGCCCAACAGTTGTTTTTTAAAATAGATTGTATCAAATTGATTTTAATATAAAGCTTTTCTTCCCGGTCCAAAAAGCCTTAGTAATGTAATTTCTAGTATGAGGATATGATAGGAAGGTGCAACAGTTAAACGACAAAAACTTTAACTAACTTAGTTAATGTTAGTTAATACAAATTTGGTATCAAGTTGCCTAACTCCCAGATGGCTCATAAACTTAAGTTTATTCAAAAGCCTGTCAGGAGATGTTGCAAGGACAGCAGAGGAGAACTACAAGTTCTTGTTGTGACATTAACTTTTTTGATGCAGAAATCTTCTAGATGACAACACTAAACCAGAACAAAATTCTAATATCTAATACAATGAGGAAGCAACAGTGGTCAGAGCTAACTAGTAAGTACTACTGTGTGGGCAAGACTACCAACTTCACCCTGGATTCACCACCTATTCCATAAAAGCTAAGAAGATCAAGGACATAACTTCTGCATCTGTTCATTTTTGAATTTGTCTGTGAAGAGGCACAACTTTTTGTTCTCTATGGAATGTGAAAGCACATTTCTTGTATGGTCTCCAAAAAGAAAATGGCACAAACAAGACACTGGCAAGAAATTGCTGTAACAACAATTCAGTCTCATTTTGAGCTTCAACGCCTGAAAGCCTTCTACTGAAAAACAAAAACAGAACAAACAAACAAAAAACCCTATCCTGAGTAAATTACTAGATCAGAGCTGTCTTTCTCTGGTGTTCTGCTAAGATCATTACTGTAACATCTAGGCTAGTAAGGAAAGAGCCACTGTTCAAAAGTGAAAGCTTAAGGAAAAGCTTTCCTACCCAGGCTAAGGTTGCAGCACAAACATTGGTAACAGTTGAATTTCAGCAACAAAATATTCAACTAGCAGCTGTTTCATTTTAAAAAGTTTTGGTCATCGATTAGGTTTACAGCCATGCGAACAGCTATCACTAAAACAAACATAGTGGGTATTTTAACAGCTTTAACTTATAAGACATAAATTTGAGTTTTATATTAGAGCAAAATACGAAAAAGCGAGCTAAACGAAGAGCCTAGGCCCTTTTTCTGTTCAATTAGTAACAGGAAATCACAACTTTTGCATTAGGACATGAAATAACAGAAGCATTCTTACATCCGTGCTTTCATTACTAGTGTTCTCTTCTCTCTTCCGTTCTTCCTCCTCTTGCTCGAGTTCCTTAATACTCTCCTCCAGAACATTTGGCCAGAAGTCCCCTTCAAAGTAAGGCAACTCTTTTGCACTTGTCAGACGGTCTTCTGTTGCCTGCTTAAATATATCCTGAAAAAATAACACACCAGGTTACCACTATAACAACTGAAGTGAGTACAGCTAAGCTTTTCAATAAATGATTAAAAAAGAATCCAATAAACCTGAATTAAATCTGTAAGAGTATGGTCTAAGTGCAGATTTAACACTGCATCATTTACAGAAAATTCCTCAAGCACATTTCAAATATTTCCACTCACATAACCACCTAATAGACTTCAATGTGCTCACTTACCAGACAGGACAACATAATCTCTATATTGCCTACAGTAGATGAAGCTCCGATCATTCTGAACACTTCACCTATTTCCAACTTTGTCAGCAGCCCAACACTGCAACTATGTTTAACACAGGAATACTAGAGATCCCATAAGTTCTTTCTATTAACAAAAGTGAGATTTGCTCTCTTATACAGCATTCCTCAAGATCTTAGTTTGTTCTACCCCATCACTTTAAATCTCTTGCTAGCATTGATTTCAGAAGCTATATGCTTTGAATAGGATTGTTTTTTAACTCCAGGATGTTAGTGATCAAATCCCATAAACTAATACAGTACAATCCCAGAATTGATTTCAGAAGCTATATGCTTTGAATAGGATTGTTTTTTAACTCCAGGATGTTAGTGATCAAATCCCATAAACTAATACAGTACAATCCCAGAATTGATTTCAGAAGCTATATGCTTTGAATAGGATTGTTTTTTAACTCCAGGATGTTAGTGATCAAATCCCATAAACTAACATAGTACAATCCCAGAATCAGACAATGCGTAGGCAAGGAAGAAACCAAGACAAGGCTGGTCAAAAGCGGCCCCCACCACAGTCACCCAACAAACCTTGTAGTCGTGAACAATGCGCTCTGACACAGATTTGTCCAGCATCTTTTTGTACCACTCTTGCAGTCGTTTGGGTTTGGGTATCTTTTGGTCAGGAGGATGGCAATGGAAAATGTAGTCATCTCCTTCACTTGGTGGGCATGCCCAGATATGTCCAGTAGTATACCTAGCATCGTTAGATAAAAAACAGTGCATGTTGGTTCTGATAGTTATTAATAGAGCTTGCTTTCCTCTTCGCCACGAGATGGAGCCACCACAGAGTTGGCTGACATTAACAGATGGATAATAATAGCTCTCAAAGATTTAATTCTAGTGTTCATTCCAGCTTAATTCACATAGATAACACTTGCATCTTTTCACTGACTTTTAGAAATTCAGCACTATATGCAGAATAAATCAAAGCACGCACACTTTCTAGTCAAGGTAAAAATCTAAGCCTAAAGTAGGCCTGCAAGTGCCACCTGGTAACTAATGAGAAAGATGGAGACAGCACAATCATTTGTTACTTAGGAACATTTTAAAAACGCGTTTACTTGAACAATTCATTTTTCTACTGTAGATCCTTTTTAATTTTGAAGACCTGTTTTAAAAGGTTTCACAATTATATCTGGGAATAAAAAAATAGTCACTGTCAACCTAAGCTATTGGATATACAAACAAGTACTATGAAGACAAATGACATCCAGATAGTAGCAGCTGCAAAAAATAAAATACGATGAAGATCACTTCTTCATTCACAGATCATCTATATTAGATTTTTAAAAATAACTCCCATAAGAGGAATTATCAGATCTCAAGTTAGAGAAAAATAACCATCCTTGGTGTGTTGAGAAACAGCTCTGCAGAACCCTACCCAATCCCCAGGAACTGCAGCCAGTTGTCATTCCTTCTGCCTGAGAAGGGAGAGATGATATTGCGTGACCAAAATTGTTTTCCCCAAATGAGAACCTGATGTTACCCTTTCCACAGAAAACAGCATTAAATAAAACTGAGGCGTGAGCTCCATGCAGCAGTTTTACAGATTCCCAGGTCAGAAATATACAATAAGCAGTAAAGAAAAGTCTAAAGTATGCCTTCAAAGTTCACGTATTCATCATTTCTCTGCAGTACTGAAAACCGTACAGTACCACCCGCCTCCATTCCGACTCTCCCAATTCTTCTCATGCAACTCATCCCCCAAAATTTCTTCATGAATAACTCTGCCAAATGATACCAGATACCTTTGACATTAGATTGATGTTTATTTTACTGCTTGTTCTACTTGAGTAGTCATGATCATTTCCACCTTTCTTATTTCACTTATTCTGAAATTCTCTTTTGTGCTGCCTCATGTAATTTCTGTTCTTTTGCGCTGTCCCGTGTATAATTTCCTCCCCCTCCTCTAACTTTTCAGTTTTTCACAATTTGAACTACTCTTTCTGCAGGAGGTTTCCTAGCAGCCTTGCACAACTGTAAGAGTTAATCAGTGCAGACAGAAGAAACTTACCTCTCTCCACACAAACAAGCATGGGTAAGAACTTGCCAGCCCAAAGGAATGACCCGATTGAAGCAGTGGCATTTCACAAGTACTGTTCACCATCAACAAGGCCAGCAGAATTTTATAACCCAGACAGGAAGGTTAATTTTTCTACTTAGATTTAAGGAAGTTTAACATCAGTCTGGAAACTCTTTATATACCTAAAGTATGTGAATCAAGCCTCTTCTGAAAGGCCTGTTAATCTCCTTTTTGTCTTTTCTTTCTCACCTGTACACAGGTATTACCAATTTACTCTGTCACTCGGTATGATATTTGGAACCATATTCTGCATAATAGGTGGTAGTAACTTGCAGTGAGAGCTATGGAACACAAATTTGCACAGAAGGAAACATTTTAAAAAAAAACATACCCTAATTTCTTGACATATTCTAGATATCCAATTAGGATTTCATGATAGACAGCAGTCCTCAAGCATTTAGGGCGGAAGAAATGAACACTGTCAAGGTAAGATATATACACTCGCCTAGAAAAAAAAAAAGAGGGCATGATCAGAAACAGATCTTAAGTTGGTTCTAAATTTTTTTCATGTTTTATATATTTGAAGAATCCAGTACAACAGTCTTCAAAGCGTCTAGTCCTAATCTACTTCTAGAAACCAGCTGTTGATATACTAGCCTCCTCTGTCTAGAATCATCCAATCGCTTCTCTTAGAATAATGACAAGTGATCCTGAAGTCAGCGCTGTCTGCCAGCCCGCATCTCCAGTGATGCAGTGTGCATTATGCAGTGCAATGCAGTGATGCAGTAAAATGTGATTCTGAAATATTTCCTCCAGAAGCTGTTTTGTTTTTAGAGGCTAACAGAAATAGCAGTAACATCAAAGCTTTTAGAGCAAGTTTCACAGAACTGAAACACTACCAAAATAAAATCAGTTATCAGACAGCTACTCACCTTTGATTGGGTGGGGGACAGTCTGAGCCATACTCCTGCACATGCATCCCAAAGAAGCACAAGTCTACACCATCAATCTCCTCAAAGGCAAAAAGCGCTTTTGTTCGATAGGGGAAAGACTCAGCCATCTCTCCACTGTCTACAAATCTGCAGAGTGGAAAGTGAAAACTGAGCGTCAAATACATTCACATATTAGAGAATATATATCAGTATGTAAAAGCAACAATGAGGACTACTCCAAGTGTAATTTTTGTGTAATTTTACACTTAAACACTTACAGACCACTGAGATATAAATACATCCACTTTTTGCTATGAAAAAGATGACATGACAAATAATGGAAGTTGCTGTAACACCTGTTCATCAAGAACTGGCCAGCAGTGAGTTTTTGAACTCAACAGTCTTTATCTTTTCTAAACGAAACCAAATAGCTTCCTGCTTTCCTCCACCTCCTCCTCCTCAAAGGGAACCAAAACTGGAAATGGACAGAACGTACCTTGCTTTCATTCCTGGCTTTACTTCGACAGTTTTGTCAGATGCATGTACCACCCTAACTGTAACCTCTCCTGCTTCCGGGTGATTCTGCCGCTTTAGGAAGTCATTGACTCTGTTCTCTAAGAAGGTACCAAGTCTTGTAGCCGGTAACCCTGCAGAAAAAACAGAATCAGTTCTAAATACGTACAAAATTTAACTATTCAAATGTGATTGTGTGATTTCTCTATTGAGGTGTTACATGAACGGCAAATCAATGCATGCACTATGTTACTATAAATTAAATCATTATCTTCAAACACTACTATTAGATAGAGATGAGCTGCCTTTCACCTACAGGCATACTTGTGGTTTAGACATCGTTCAAACAAAGAAAGATTCTGTCTCAACCCAGTTCCTATCTATCTTAAAAGTCAATTGTAATTAAGGCTCCTCCTGAAAAGAAGCTTTTAATTACTTAAAGTAGATTACAAAACATTGCTCTCAGACGAAGCTTCAAGAGCAGACATAGAAGTAAACTCGGCCACACTAGCCAGCTTAGTCCCTCCAGTTACCAGAAGAATCTATTTTGATAAATAACTACTAAATATGACTGTCTGCAAGTAATGTAGTTTGTTCAGAAGTTTATTTTTTCTTTTCCAATCAAAATTCGGACAGAAGAACAAGCATAGAGATAACTGACAAAACCCAAAGTTAAGAGGGAGTTTAAGATGTAGTGTGACAGCGTTTGTCTCACTGCTGTTCACTACTTCTGTTAGGGTTACACGCTTGTTAATCAAGCTCTTACATTTTACAGTTTAACACCTTCCAGCAAAAGCATCACTATGCTATGTTAAGTATGCAATACATGCAGATTGCTAGAAACAGAACAGGTAACATGCATAAAATAATTCCAATGCTCTCAGTGAAAATAGCAAGTTTTGATTTTGGAAAAAGGCACAGACTTGAAACCTTTGAGTTGTTCACTTTCTATTTTGTGAGAACAAACAAAGAGGACAGGGTGTTTGACAGAATTGTGCACCTATCAGTCTACCCCCACATTTCAAGACAATTTACAGAGCTGGAAAGAACCCCTCCTCTTTTCCAAAGCAGCTCCTTTCAAAGTAACTGTGTAACACTAGTTATACTTATGGTTGAATCTCTATTCAAACACACTGATTTCCTAGCTTTTTTTTTTTTTATATACTACCTACATACCAGCTACCTTGATCATGAGGAAATACCAAGTTTTGTGCTTAACTAATGCAGCCTTTAAATCTTTCAGAGTGGCAGCACAGTAATAAACGTGTATTCATAGAATTAAGTTCGACTGTAGTTACACAATAACTAATTCTCAATGCTATTAATCATGTAATAAAAAACCCATGCACCTTACACTAGCAGGACCTTAAAACAGTACATAAATCCTGTACAAAGGCAGCACCTGAGAACACAAACATTCTCATACCAGAACTCTTGGTCAGAGCTGATCAAATGTATACACCATCAAACTCCAAAGATTGAAATAAATGCAAAATGAGCACAAAAGACATCTTCCAATTCTTAGATGGAAGATTTTTGGTGCAAGTGTCATAAACTTACTTTTAGCAGAGAATTTGTTCTCTTTCCTGGTTCGTCCTGTTTTCTTCAGGCAGCCATCGCAGACAAAGCTGAAGCAGAAATACGAGAATGTGAAGAACATGCCAAATCAGACCATAAATCCCTTAGCATCTTATGACTGGAAGCAAAATCTTTCACCAGATAAGGTCTGGAAAACACCTTAACTGACATTTGAGCTAAAAGACTGCAGAGAAAATACTGCCAGTAGAAATAGCCCGTTTCATAGCTGCAGTAGAGTCACTTAACATCAGGGGGAGCAGCTGCAGTCAGCTACCCCACCACCACCTGCAAACTTCAGCTCAGGAAATAAGGGTCTTCTCTGGCAGATCTGACAATACTGACTTAAAGCATTCCCAGAACAAACAGTCTCAAAACTGTTGTCTCTGATGAAGATGAGGAACCAAACTACGTAAAGCAAAAGCCTGATTCAAAGAAGACTAGATTGTTTTTTCAGATTTAATCTGATTACTGAGGCCAAAAAAAGTGAATTCATCTTAAATTCTTTGGTGGTTACAGAATTTGAAAATGACAAAGCAATCTGAGTTGTACAGAAAAGAGATTGGTAGGAAATTATTACAGGAACTAAAAGTATCTTTAAACGTAAACAAGGCTGTAGACTCTCCTCTATACGTGGGAACATTTGAAACAACTTCACATGTAACAGTAAAATACAATTTCTGAATTCAAGGTTACCTTACGTATTCTGTAAGTTTTTCAGGTAAGTGTGCAACTTTTTGGCTGGATAGGGTTTTATCAGACAGTTTTAAACATGCACTAACTCTAGTAAATCTATCTTACAGTCAGGGAAGAGAAATTCCTCACCCAGAAGGCCAGATGATCTCATTGTGAAGAACACAGATCTGGTGCATTTTTCTTCCACATTCTATACATTCAACAAATCTGTAGGGAGAAAGGAATCAAGGTTAGTAGTACCATTAATTGCTTTTGTATTTTGTGTAACAGTCAGCTCAAGTCTATGCAGGCATACATTATTACCATCTGCTTCCTTTACCTCCATCCACCTCGCTCATTTTTCAAAAAGGAACCCTTCTAAGGATCAAATCTGTGAACTGCTTGTTACCAGAAGAAAATTCATTCGTGGTATCAGAAGCAAGGAACCACGAGAAATAGCTGTCTATTAGTTGCCCCACTACGCCTGAAGCCTGAGGAACACTGCAGATCTACTGCAGAAAAGTGGGAAAGAGGGAAATAGTAGCAGTGTCTAGATATTTTCAGAATTCTAGAGGAGATTTAGGGACAGCTCTGAGCTAAGTTCTACAGTTCACTTCACAGAAGTCAGTGAATGTAATTTTCCTAAATACTAAAGTTGTTTCACATATCAGGACAATCTGACTCCTTTTGAACACATCTATTTGTAAGTCAGAATGAATAGTTGTTGTTTATGTAGGACACCGCATTTAGGCTTGTATTTTAGCATTGGGCTGCATCTCCACTATAACAAAGGGAAGGACAAGTTATGAATCAAGTTACTATTCCCTTCTTCCCACAGCCCTTGCAAAATAGGAGAATTGGCTGACCCTTACACCCTCATAGAAAGATAGTGTGGGAAGAATACGCTTCCTTTCTGCTCATTCGAGAATGAAGACAGCATTTTTCAGAATTGTGGCATAGGTGTATAATGAAGGAACATGAAGTGGCTTTAAAAAAAACATCTGGAAAACAAAAAAAAGCAGCGGAGTCACCACCATTTTTACCAAATGCCTACAGTTCTGCCTCCAGAGCAGTGCAGAAGAACCAGATTTAACAGATCTTTTCCTTGTACTACAGCAGAGCCCCCAAAGCAGCTATTGCCAAATGACCCAAATCAGTTCTGAGACTTAAGCGTTTGCAGCAACAGGGTTTCAAAGCAAGTTACCTGCATTCATCCTTTTGTTGGATCTACATGCAAGACCACAAAATGCACTAATTTCAGGCCATACATGTGATTTCACATTTTTTGTAAGGATAGCTGTTGCAATTTGGGTTCTCAGGACAGAATGCCAGATACGCTGCTTAGTTAGTAGCCCCTACCGGCTAACGAACAGTTACATGAAAATTGGAAGATGATGAAAAACAAAGCTGGTAAGTAAATGAGTATCATGTCTTTAACAAAGGAATTGTGATGAAATGAGGATCATTCAGAATAAGACAGCATTACTTACAGTTCAGGATCCAGTGTATCATTTTTCCTTTTTGAAAACTGTTCTTTGTTTATCGTGCTGTGAAGAAGCAGGCAAAAAAACCCAGTTTTAACAAAAGACATATATTTGTGTCATACCACACACCATGACAAAAGCAGATTTTTTTTTAAATATAAACACTCATTAGCACTACAAGGAAGAGTATTTTATTTTATGAAGTGATGGACAAAGTATGTGCCATCCTTGACTCTGTCCATAAAAAAAAATTCTTCTCTGAGATAACAGCTTGTGACCTCCCTTATTCAGTTTACCAGAGTAAACGGTAACTTGCTGATTCAATTTTTGGACCAGTTATATCAGTGTTTTACAGTTAAAGAATCATTTAATCTGCCCCTGCTATTCTGAATGTCAATTATCTTTCATTACTGAAAAAAGTTATCCTGATTTCAGATTCTTCTATAGCCTTGCTTTCCTCATACATCAATTTCAAAGGAGAATTTTCAGCTTCCAAACGCCACAGCCCCAACATAGCCATCACTCTAAACTTCAGCTTTACATTTCCTGTATCATTTGCAGGACTAGAAACTCCATCTTTTTGACAGTGAGGTCCCAGGTATCGTTTGACACTAGTCTGCTTTGAAGTAGTCCAGAGCAATCATATAAGAACACTCAGATCTCTGAAAGAGGGTGCTGCGTAATAGCATGAGGTGATCAATACCTTTTACCCTGGGAAGCAGTGACAGAGATCCAATCCAACTAGCATTAACTTTCCTGTCCTTTTATGTCAGTGTTTATTCTGAATACTGCCACCTGAAGAATTCCTCAGGCTTGTTAACTTATAAACCCTGGTTCCTGAAATGTCCTCCCCCAAAAAAGAGCATTACTGTATAGCTCAAAACGTCCAGAGTAATGAGTTGGTGCTCATCTTTCCCTCAAGGGCTCCCTTAGTCTTGCAAATGTCTGCTTCAAGATCTCTGGAGGAGGTATAAAATGAGGGCACAGTGGAATGGAAGACTGTCCCAACAATTTGCTACTACCACAGAAAATGCAAGTAAACCCATCCACAGCCTTTTACCATTACCTACTCGACAACTGCACAGCATTTCTCATAAGCAGATGGCACTCCAACACTGAAATACTTGAATGGCAAAGAGACATTTTCTGCTTTTGATTTAGATGAAAAGTAATCTGAAGCTGAATACACGTTTAATAGCACATCCAGTCTATATAAGCAAAACGGTACATTCAACTATTCCAGACTATGCCTGTCACTTACCTACCTGCCTGTAGACATGGTTATTTTTCTCCAATCAAGTACTTTCATGTTTTATGCAGAAAAATAGCGATTCTACTCTTTCCCCTCTAGTGGTATAGCTATAATTTCTTTGCTACAGTTCAATCAGCCCAAACGTTAAAGAAGAAATTTAGAGGACAAGTCCAGGCTTTTCCAAAGAATATTTCATCTTCTCTACCCTGGCCTAAGAAGTGAGAGGGTTACCTAAAACTGAATTCCTTCTCTTTGAGAAAGGACTTTAGACCATGTCACAGCTTATGAATGCAAAAGCCAAGCAAACATAAGTGACTCACGTTTGAGGTTGTGAAGGGTCATCTCCCAGAGAAACGCTCTCCCCTTGGATTTCATTGAAGCACTTCTCACAGAAATGATACCTGTCAGCAAGAAGGCCATATTTGGGTGAACTGCTCCATCCACACAACACAGCCCAAGCCAAGCAATGGAGCCACCAACCACAGTAGGCCAAGGAAAGGACAGGAGCAGAGAGCAGGTCATCAACGGCGACAAGGATATTCAAGGATGCAGATTTATAGGCCCCACATTAAGTTTGGTTGGTTTTTGTTTGTTTTGGTTGTGTGGGTTTTTTTGTGTGCAATCAAAGCCAAATGCAGACAATGACAAGCATGAAGGAGAAAAATACGCACATGAACAAAGAAATGTGGGGTTGCAGGACAAAAACAAAAACAGAGAAGCATGACAAGACAACACAAAGCAGAAAGCCAAGGCAAAGCACACATTAGCATTATATCTCTCAAATGGGTTCTCAAGCAGCAAATGATTAAAGCAAATTAAATGAGTTTTTCTTTTTAGCATACCCACACCCTCTTTATTTCAATAATCCATGCCATGTACAGCAAAGAATTAAAATGAGAAAGTGGAAAGAACAGAAAGAAGGAAGAACTGCTGCTCTGATCTGTGTATCAGCATAGCAGTTCTGTTGGCAGGAAGATCTGCAGAGCATCAATGGAAGAAGGGCAGTCTTCCATCTTAATGTATAAATTCTGAAAGGCTGCAGGATTTTCTCTCACTGGGAAGGGGAAGTTAAATATCAGAAGTTTTTAATAAAATCAGTCCTCAAAATCTTTCAGACACTCGTTATCAAACTGTCAAATTGCACATTAACAAAATACCCAGTGCTAGCTGCATACAAAGTGCTCTGCACTGATAAAATTCTTCCACAGCCCAGAACAGTCCAAGTACCAGTACAATAAGCATCACAGAAAAAGATTTCATCTACATTTGAAAAAAAAATTGGTTGATTCAAGATTCTACCCCAGCCCTCAAGTGTTTTGAGAAACTGTGGCCTCTCTCTACTACTGAAGTATGTTAATTGAATGCACAAGGCATCTAAAAATAAAAGGAAAAAAAGTTGCAACAGTTTACTGTAAAGCCACAAAGCAACATTAAAACAGCTGTTAAGCTAAGTCAAGAGGTCTAAACCTTCTCTCCCAGTCCACCTGAGGTAATGCATACAAGAGTACTTCTGGGAGTACGTGAGTATATGGATGTACATGCATGTGTGTATATAACAATTTGAAAATCACATGTGCATGTCTTACAGTGCAAACATTCCATTCTAAAGTTTTAAAACATTAAAGGATGTCAGATTTTGCGATATTAGTCTTTTGGTCCATCAAGTGCTATAAGGTAGAGTGCTTTGTATCTTAAATCTAGAATTACAGTTACTATGCAATTCTGTAACTACAGATTCTGGAAACTTATTTTCCACTTCCTTGCTACCAGAAACCTCCATTCCCTGCTACAAACCTTCATTATGCCTAAGAAGGCTAAGATGCAACTGTTACAGCTCTTTGGATGCCTTTGCTTAACCAGGTGCTTAAAAAAATTAAAACTGGTGTCAAATCTTCTTGGCATTCAAGTCTTCGTGATTACTTTTGGTTGGTTTGTTTTGGAAGGTGAACGAACAGAGCAGGAACTAAACTGATGGAGGTGGCATAATTTTGAGGTAATCAGCCCTCAGGTCTAACTGGTACATTGTGGCAATAGGCACAGGGACACGAGAGCTTTAAAACATGTATTTTTCTTCT
Organism: Gallus gallus; assembly: GCF_016699485.2. NCBI lineage: Eukaryota > Metazoa > Chordata > Aves > Galliformes > Phasianidae > Gallus > Gallus gallus. The sequence continues at coordinate 49,835,881 of NC_052532.1, forward strand.
TCGTGCCTCACTCTTCCAGTCAGCGAAGAGATGCCTTCAGAAGTCAAAGACGACTTAAATTCTTTAATAAAGCCTCTGAAGACTGCTCCTTTAAGGTGACCAGGGGACCAAAATATATCAAACTATTCAATATATCAATATATAAATCTTCAATGAAGATTTGCACCACAGAAGTTTGTTCTTCAGTTAATATCTTAAGAAAAACCAAAAGCTTGTTAAGTGTAACTTATTTATGAGCATAACACACTTGCTCTATTTTTTTCATGAACAATACTGCTACATGGTAGCAAGCAAGTTAACAGACTTGTGTATGACATCTAGACTACTAAATATTTGGTTAACAATAGCATAAAAATTTAGTAGAACATCAGACATTCCTGCAAGCAAAAAAGGAAGAGCAAAGACTGCAGTGAATTTTTGCAAAGAAATTGTTTGCACACAAAGGAAACTATTCAAGGGCACTTTCAGCAAATTTTTTTGTATAATACAAAGGTGTACACATATGAAGAGGGTATATACGTGTATACATGCATGCCTTTCACAGATCAATTGCGTCATGCACAAAACTGCACCAAGCGAGTTTTCCTTACCTGTTCTGGTAACTGTAGTAAGTGGCATCTCGAGGGATTGTGCATAGCTGTTTGCCATAGCAACACAAAGTCTGTGGCGAGAACTCCAACTGCAAAGAGGAATGGGTCATCTTAGTACTAATATGTTTTTACTTGCTCTCCGTGGGAAGCAAACAACCCAGACACCAACCATTACCACCTTATTCTGTGCACAGATCTCACAGCGCAGCAAGGCTACGAAGTGCTAGAGTCAAAAAAGTGCTTAGTGGGCTGTTATTCTCAAGTTAGCTTTTCTCCAAAAATGGAAAGCATATCAAGACCATGGAAACACAATGTAGCCTCAACATACACTGAAATTGAGAATGCTTCTGCAACAACATCTTTTTCATTGACCATCAATGTAATTCTTCAGATGCTGAATTTCTCCCCCTGCAAGGGCTTACATATGAACATATAACTAAAACAACAGATAACATTAGAAGATACATAAATTCTGAAATCTAGAATTACTCAAGATTGCTAAACCCTGGTAAGCATTTAGAATTCTTGACACGATGTAGCTGCTAGCGACTGCAATTGCTGCATTTCCCCCCAGTAGCAGGAAGCAAGAACCAGACTAGAAAAAAAAAACCAAAACATTTTCCCTACCTTTCTTCCACAGCAGTAACCAAGGCTCTGCATAACTGGGTCAATTTCTTGCTCAAACACCTCGGCCAGTTTTGAGCAGTACTTATATACCCGGGATGTTTTGCGGTTGTAGAGCCAGGCATTATTGAACATGAGCCAGATGTCATCTACATATTGCCATGGTTCTTGATATTGCCCTGTGTCTAACTTCCTCTTGATAGTAGAAAGGTCCATGGGATTCTTCACTATGTCAAAATAATCCTGAAAGAGTAGCATAGCAAAATACTGCTATAGAACTACGTTGTGAAATGACAGCATATGCATTCTCAGCACATACATCCTTCTGCAATACATCAAGAAAAACAGGTTCCTCCCTGACTTGACTGTCAAGCTCCCTGTGACGTGCACTGAAGTCTCTAATTCTGTATAACTCCCCCGTGCATCCTTTTAATTATTCCTGTATTTCTCAGGTTCTATCAGCCATCTACTATCAGTGAAGTAAAACACTAATTTTAGTCTGCAAAATAAGTACTACAGAAAGAAGGAAATGGCAGTACTTTTGCAGCTGCTGTGATCCAAGGACACATATAAGAATATTAGTAGGACGAACTGCACTTAGTAGACCAAATAACAAAACCCAATATATGTACTATATGATAAAAGATTCCATGTTTCTTCCTATACATCTTCCATTTAAAAGTCTTCTTCCAATCTCCCTCATCAATTATCTGATCACTTCTCTTAAGAAAGTCCTCCAAATACAACAACCAGTTGAGAGCTTGTTTAAGAACATGAGAAACACCTACACCTGCTTCTAATACAGAAGGCCTTGCATTTTTGCAGTTTAAAAAAAGCAGTGAAAACCAACGGAGCCAAATGAAAATATTTCAGACAAAAAATGTCACTCAAAGCATTTAAACAGGACTACGTACGCATAGGTGTATAAAAAAATGCAAGTGTGGTCAATAAGGTGGTTTAAAACATAGACCCTTGCAGGATAGTAATGTCTGCCAAAGACAACTCTAAAACAAGTGCACAATTCAACACAAACAAGAAGTTGAGTAGCCTCCTTTTTGCTAATGAAAGCTTAATCAGTGAGTATTTTTATTTTTTGAAGTGGTCTTGATCTACTTAAGTTTTTACATCAACAGTTTTCTGCATATTTACATACGTTGCATTTCATAGGTGTTTCTCGTCTATAGAAGTATCTTAATACGAATGAAGATCTACAAAAGGCCCCCAAAACAGTGGGATGTTAGCAGTCACCTCAATGAGTAGTACGTGTGCTTATTTATCAAAATGTACACAGAACTGAACAAACCTTTGAAAAAGCACATTTTCTTAACTCAAACATCCTATGTTCCACTGTCTAAGTCAAACCTCTTCAAATGCATCAACACAGAAATGGAAGCAAGACAGACTCCAGTTGGTCTCAAGTAGATGTTCTGAGTTAAAGCCAGGAAAGTATCTTGCTAAGACACTCACAGGAATTCCTAGTAGCTGGGGATCCACAGGCTGCCGAAATGGAAGAGACTCTGGGTCCTGACGGTAAAGTGCCTCCAGTGTTGGCATAAGTGCCTGCCGCAACTCTTCTGGCTTGAAAACTTTTGAAAAACAATCAACATTAGAAAGATAGAAACAGCTGTAAGGAGGAAGAAACCTGCTGGAAAGATGTGGCGTGTAAAAAGACTACATGCAACAAGATGCTTAGCAGGGCTTGTTTATCCTTATAACACTGCATTCTGAGGAGAATATTAAAACAATCATCTGGACACAAGGGAATGGTGAAAATACTTAAAAAGGATTTAATGATAGAAAGACACCATCAAATTTAAAAGCCAATTGATATTCCTCCCTGATGCCACAGGAATAAGCTTGTCTAGAAAATCTGCCACAGCTGCTCCGATCTCTATTGCACTGATAGTTTTTTTTTTTTTTTAACACAACATATAATACTAGAGCTGTAAAGAACTTGACAGAAGACAATTACATGTATTAAACATTTGTTGCCCAAGAGTCACAAAAACAATTCATGTAAGCCTACTGAGTTCCAATGAAAAGAAAGCTCCTCTCTCTCTCAACACCTCTAAGGGAAATAAGTGAAATTCAGCCAGTGTTTCTACTTACTTTTTTTCTTAGACTGTCCTGCTGCTGGTGAAGACTGAGTAGCTGGAGTTGTAGGTCTTTCTTCCCCTTCTGTCATTTCAGTCTTCACTTCTGTTTTCTTCTCTTCTTGTTCCATTGGGTCTGGTTTACATTCCTCCACTGCTGGTTCTACTTTAACCTGTAAAGTAGATTAGACCCTGTCACAGTTGCCTGTAGAGTCACCCAAACAAGTTTCTGTCCTATAAACCTACACACCACTTGCCCACTGCTTTTTTCTAGGATTAAGGCTGTCTACATTGCAATTGTAACTTGCCTAAAACTTGATCAGATGTGCCAGAACATATCTTTAACACCACAGGAGTGGCAGTGATGGGCTGCTAACCAGTTCTGAGCTGCAAGTAGGCAAAGAGGTACAGATCTTGCCGCTCAGGCAGTTTGACTGCCTCTCCTGCACTTCAGCTGCCAGGAGTCACACTCACAGCTGTCCTCACAACAAATTGTCACAATCCACTAAAACAGCTTGTCACACACACAGCCACTACTCTAACAAGTAAGAGACATAACATTCAAAGGAGCATCTTGAGCACCTTCTTACATTAGCATTTACCAAAAAACTTCACAGTTCCAACCATGTTATCACAGTTCTTGTGGTCACTGGTTTCTACCATTATTTCACCACAAAACAGAGACCCTTCTTTAGAAAGAGGTAAGGGAGGTGACAAAGCCACAGCAGCAGGTAGCATCCAACTCCCTCACTGAAGTCTAGAAGGACTAGCTTACATGGAGACCAAGGAGCTAACAATAGTAGATATTCTCCCCAACAACAAACCAACAAGCTCACCTCAGATTTCTCCTCCATCTGCAGCTCTGTTTGTTCTGGTTCCCCTTCATCTGTTTTTATCTCCATTTTCACTTCCTGCAAAGGTGGCTGCTGCTGCTCTGCTGCAGTCTGCTGAGAGTTCACTTCTGTGCTGCTGGTGGATGGTGGGTTGGACACCTGCCCATCAATGCTTACAGCTGGTTGTGACAACTGAGGGGTAAAAAAAACCCAAAACATTACAAACAGGCTTCTAATTAACCTATTATTTTTCTCTGCTCTGATCTACCTTTTACCTATAACCTTATCTCCATCAAGTTTAAACGCACTTCAGTACTTCCACTTGCTTAACCTGAAGTACATACTGCTAACACAAGTCCTGTTATAGAAGAAAATACAACAGACATGCACTGGAAGGCCTAGTATATAATTTCATATTGTTTCCCTATTGTATGACATCACTATGCATACGCAGACATAACTAAAGGCCTTGTATGCGTGCTTCGCTGTGAATTTCTCAACATGCATGAAAAAACTGCTTCCTCTGGAAAGAACAGATCCTGAACCTTACATTTGCCCATTTGTACAATTAAAATATTTACTTACAGGTGTTGTGGGGTGCTGAGGCTGCAGTGGTGCTGTTGGTGTGGGAACTGATGCTGTTGTACTCTGCTGTGACAAGGGTTGCTGTTGCTGCTCTGCAGAGGGGGTAACTGGAACTGGAGGCTGGACTTGTGGAGGCAGCTGTGCCTGTGGAGGTGTTGGAGTCTGCCTCTGAGGGGGATGCATAGTTTGTGACTGTGGTCCGGGTGGCACTGTCTGAGGAGTAGGGGTGGGAACAGCGGTGGCAGCTGCTGCTGCCTGCTGTTGCTGCGATCCCAAGCCTGGGGGTGTATGGTGAGGTGTTGGGGTTCGACTAGGTACTGGAGAAGGAGAATTTCGGTGCATGGGAGGCTGTGGAAGAGGTGGGCAGTGAATATGGCTTCCTTGAGAACCTGGAGCCATGGCAGGAGAATTCACAGGACAGGAAGAGCTGTTCATTTGTGCCTGTGGGAAAACAAGTACACATCTGCAATGACTTCAAATAGAAAAGGAGAGTAAGTACTACTAAAATGGCTGCTTTCCCACAGTTACTGGCATACTTTTTCAAAAAGTGACAAACTTAAGAATATATATTTCAAAAGGAGAAATGGGCTTTTTATTTTGTATCACTTGAACATATAGCTGCTTTGTAGTGTACTCAGCTCTAAAACAGAAGTTTCAGAGTAAGTAATACTCATCGATACATTCAAAGAACAGCACACCTACACTTGCAGTTTGGAAAACATTTCTTTCTAAAAATGCAGATATATACATCCTGAATATGGGGAGATACATCACAGTGGAAAGAATGGATTCAAATATAGTGTGCCCATGCCCCCACCCCCAAGACTGGAGACTGAATTTATCATCAGAAATACATAAAGCTGTAACTGCACTATGAGATTACAAAAAGATGTACTGGTCAAGAAAAAAAGCTGTCACTTCACAATAATCTTGCCTGCAAACTAGGAAGAAGCATCAACGAGAAGCAAACTGACGTTCCCTACTTCTTCCTGGCCTGAAAGGTTCTCACTGAAAAGGGAGAGGGAAAGGACAGAAAAGAAACTGCTAGACTGGAAGTTCCAATCTTTTGTAGTGACAACCCTCCTATTCCCCAAATGGCAGCAAAATACATTTGATGGTTGTGGTTGGACATGCCTTTTCAAGACTTAATCTTGTATATTTTAATTTCTCAGGCTCTACTGCTTTGCTGCTCTTAACTACTATATGCTGAGCAACAAGCTCTTTCCTTCACAGACACAAACTTAAATAATTCTCTGTCACTTAAACTTAAACCTGAGAACCAGCCAATATTTCACCCTTGCCACTACCAGACTATATCCAGGAAAACGCTGAGTCTCAATAAATGAATTCAGTTGATTATAGCTCCAATAGCATCTTGAGAAAACACATTATTCTCCATTATTACGAACCTGAACAATGAAAACAGCATATGACAGAGCCCACTAACTCCACTTCCAGAAATCAGAGACTTACTTGAGAAACTGGTGTCTGATTGCTAGTTTGTGTCATAGGCATGCTTGCTGCATTCATTCCTGGGGAAGAAGCAGGGAATGGGTTCTGCTGCAGAAACTGATTTTGACCAGAAGGTTGGCCAACTCCTGGTTGTTGCATACGTGAAGGAAATCCCATCTGTTGGAAAAGAAAGGAACTAATTTTATATACTTTTGTAGTATTTTACAAAAACTTTTATCTCACCACAGAAATGGTTGCTTGATACTTATGCGTAGGATACAGTACAGAAAGTCTACTATAACTCTCAAAAGATAGAAATTATGATATCTGCTAACCAAGCAAAGGGATACTGATTTCAGACAGTGACTGTGACTTCAATTTGTTCCTTGTTTCAGGAGAGCAACACCCAAAAACTCCACTTAAACTTAGTTTTCAGTGAAGGAAATTATACATATTTTTAATTAAATCACCAAAGCTGACCAGACCAGACACATCTTCTGTGGCACTGCAAAATAAGGAGCCAAAGTGTCTACAGAACACAGGAATAATGTTTAGATTTTATTTATTTTGTTTACTTATTTTAAGGAAAGCACAACAGCAGCAAACCCACCAGCTGAATACCCAGGATGAAGGGAAGCGCACTGACCTGGTTCATGGCCCCGGCCTGGCTTAGCTGTCCAGGGTGCTGAAGAGGAGGGGTTTGCCGGGGTCCCATCGGTGACAGCTGCATGTTCATGTGGCCAAACTGATTCATTCCTGTGCATTTATGCCAAAAACAAACAAGCAAACAACAACAAAAAAACACTTATGAACAGAGGCCCGAATTCTCCTTTGGGCACCATTCAACATTTGGAGAATGCTGTTAGTTTCTTCTTTTTTTTTTAAATGAAAAAATTTTCAAGCATGCAATGGAAAGCATGTAATGGAAATGTCTGTCAGTCAGTTAACAGAACAATTCTGAGTACTAAGCATCCAAGCTACTTCAGAATACATACTGGCTTTTTTCCCCTGAAAGACTTGTTCCCACATACAATTTGTGATAGTTCACATTATCTTAATTATTAGAAGTTCATTTCTTGGAAATCCTGACTGTAAATCTTCATTTAAGTGTTTTTTTTTGTTGTTTTGTTTTTTTAATATTGGCTGCAATGCTTCTTGAAAATGCAATCAAGGTTCTACGCCAGAGCAGCAATTTTCAGCATCCTCCCTGCTAAAGACATGCCCTCACCCTAAGCTGATTGGGTCAACCATCTCATGTTCACACAGAAACTTAAAAATAATAATAAAAAAAATTAAGTTCCTCATTTAACAAAGCAAGCAGCTAACACTTCCAAGAAAATGAAACAATATTGTGCATAGAAACACACACAAATATATCTATACACACACGTATATAAAGTACAGATCTATTTTCTTGGTCACACAATCACAGAATTGTAGGGGTTGGAAGGGACCTCAAGAGATCATCGAGTCCAACCCCTCTGCAAAGCAGGTCCCCTACAGCAGGCTGCACAGGTCAAATGGGAAAATAGCAGGTGAAACAAAGGCTACAACACTTCAGCAAGAACTGCCTAATTCCAAGATTCTTTCACCATCACAGCAAATTTTCTTATAAAATTTACCTGGCTGTGCCTGCATGCGATTCATCATCTGGTTTGGCACATTCGCACGTATCAGTGTTGGGTCAGTTATAGGACCATCTGTAAAAAAAGATACTGGAATAAGATTATGGCATTTAGAAACCACCAGGTTTTTAATCGAGAAAACATTCTAGTGAAAACAAAAATCCTCCTGTGAAAAAAAGTAAAAAATGCATGGACACTGTCCAGTAATTCTAAGCATACTTAAGAGTCCCTCAAGTATGAAGCGAAGCCCAATTGATATCCAATTGACTAAAAACATTGACTTACAGCCAGATTTTAGAAACGTGGACAAATACGAAATATGTTATTGAGGTACAATGACAGACTCAGAAGCTTGTGAACATTCCAGACCACAAGAATTTCTACAAACCACTCTACACTGTTACTGCACTTCCTGATTGAAAATACTATAAAAATAGTAGGGATGGTTTGAAGTACTTTATCAAACCTTTAAAGTTTGGCAATTCTAGCATATGGGATAAACAACCAAAATATCACATCTACTCCTGAAACTCTATCATCTAGAGGAAGTTACAGCAAATAAATTCATAGTACCAATCTTAAAGGCCTTTCCTGATTTTTAGTAATGCATCTTAGTAAACCCAGTTCTAAGAATTACCAAGATACATTCATATTCAAAAAGGAGAAAAACTCCTCAGATTAAGCTTCTTGTAGCATAACACTGGAACTACCGGATCATCATGCAGCATAAGAAAAATAACCCAAGATTCTTGCCTCTTCAACTGACTAATTCTGATTTTGACTCCAAGTTCTTAAGACAATTTATCATAGTGTCATTGATAGCTATACATCTATCCTAATTAGATGTCTTCAGAACTTAGTTCTTAACTGTGAAGTACCTAAAAACGTGCAGGAATGAATGAATGGAGGAGAAATATCAAGTGCAAGAATTAGTGTTACTTGTTTTCACCTGTTACCTGGCAAAGCCTACTGTTTCATAACTTCCTAATGCTGTGAACAGATAAGTCTTCAGTAGCATTACAATTTTGATCATTAGCTCCTTTCCAAAGTCACTTTTACTCTAATATGCAAATGCCTAGTTATAAGGGAACATAATAATAATAATAATCTGTTTAGCATTAGGAGTGTCAAGTAACAGAACTACTGTGAAACACAAGACAGCTACATGGGGAAAAATACTGAAATCTGGTTGTCACTGCACACTATAAGAGCTATTTGTTCAAAAACCCAAACCAAAACACAACACCAAAGAGGACAAACAAACATGGCATAGGGCAAGCACAACTTACATTTTCAAAGGCATAAATAAATTGGAGAAACACTTCAATTATCAGACTTCCCGCCTAGCAGCAATAATAACCATTTTAAGCACCAGACAGTTAAATACTACTAAAATGCGTTTGTTAAGGGTAACTTCAGTTACTACTAATCAAGCAATTCTAGAGTTGAGACTAATGAGACTGAAGTTCTACAACGTCCTCCATTTCCTCTAACCTAGCATAAAGGGTTAGGATACTTAAATATGCTCACAAGACCACACAATTTTAGATAATTCATGGTCATTAATTAACAAATAAGCAAAGCAAAGATTTTGCAAGTACTCCTAAACAGAGGTAGATAAGTTCAGTTTAACTCTGGGTAAACCAGGTACCAATGAAACAACACTGTCAAAATGCTCACCAGCACACCAGAAAAACACTATATTCTTGACCCGTACTAAGCAATAACTAACCCAACTGTTCTTACTTGCAGACATCCCTGGCTGAGGCTGTCCCATGTTGGGCCCTTGATTCACAGGAGCCTGTGGCATGCCTGGAGCACTTGGTATCATGTTTTGCTTCTGCAGCCTGGTTCTTCGCTTTTCCTCCAGCTCCTTCTGAATCTTATAGATCTTCTCAGCTAGCAAGTGATAATACTCTGCCTGTGGGGAGAAGAATATGATCCAGGACAGGGAAGGAGACATGTTAAAATAAGGCAACAGGTCACACTCAGCAAAGCTCGGAAGTCATCCTTCCACATGCACATTCCAGCTTAGAAGGGAGCAAGCTTCCCCTCTGCGGGGCTGCCAGGGAGGTTGGTGGGCAAACACAGGCGCTGCTCAGGGTATTTCTGGCAACCATCAGGGCACCACACAAAATTTTTCATCCAGCATGTTTCAGGCACAGCACAACAGGCACCACCCCAAATCCCAGCACAGCTGCAGCCGGCTGGTTCCTAGATTCAAGCCAGCAGCCCTGGGACACTGCTTTTCACCCCTCTTCCTCTCCAAGCACTACCAGGTGGGATTAGAGAGACGCAACTAGATGACAGAGGACAGCATCTCACCCTGCTATTTGCTGATTCATACATATCGCCTTCCACTTTCCGAGCATATGCCACCAGATTCTCCATACGCCGATCCTTCAATGCTGCAGGGTCAGGTGTAGGAAATATGGCTTGGACTCTGAAGAAAAAGCATGCAAGCTATTAGGATGTCTCCAAACCTGGACCTCAGCGCCAACCCCAAGTGATGGGAACGCAAAGCAGTAAGCAAATTTTTGAGGGACTAAGGCACTGCTGCTGTCCCCAAGTGATGCTCCTGGTGCGTTGATGGGCTGAGTATGGAATGGAACACTTCCAAGACAATAGCCCCAAAGCAGCACGTGCATCTCCACGGAGAACAAGAAAAGCAAGAACACCTCCATCACGCTTCTTGCCTTTCCTTCTCACCGACCCTTACAAGCTCCACATCCCAGCCCCTTGTCTTGTTATTAGCTACTCACAATTTATGAACAAGATGATTTCGGAGATCCTGAGTAATATCTTCATGCCACTGCTTTCGAATTCCTGTATTGGATGGCTGAGCTGTTGGCATAGCCCCCAGACTAGCAACATTGGCGCTTTCACTCATCATGGAGCTTCAAAAACAGAGTAAGAATTTGAAGATGGAAGTCCAGACCAAGCTTAGTGATCTTACAGTCAGAGCCTCTTTTAGAATAACGTTAGTACAAAGTGCTAGTTCAGCCATTCCCTAATCAATGGACAAACTGTGCAGAAATAGCAGCACAGACACCAAAACAACGCATCCCTCCCAGGATTAAAGAGGGCTGTAAAAGAGTACAAGCTGTGCTATCCAAGGATTTTGAAAACTGGAACAAAAGCTACAAAATCCAGAGGGACAGATAACAATCAATGGAATTTATCTCACTGTTTATGCAAAAAGTGCCACGAGACTATTAAGCACAAGGATCACTTTTACACCTCAGTGAATAAGTTGCCCCTTAGTCCCATCGCAGACCAACAGCAGACTTGTGGTATGCCATCCCCATCAGTAAATGCACCGGTGGGTGCTTCAGGTCTGCCCAGTTACTAATCCAGATATCATCTGTAGTCTCTGAGGCCTAACAAAATCAGTTTGTAATCACTTAGTGCAAAAGTTAAAATGGACACACAGATATCTAGAAAGGATAAAAATGAAGACATAGCAACTACCAGGCTTCTTTTCCAACTGTCCTTAGCAGCTATGATCGGCTCTGACACTCTCAAATATAAGCACACAAGATCCTTACATACACCTTCTTCATCTCATTTGTTACGAGCAATCATCAGCATTTGTAGCTGAATCAAATCACTGGGTTGCAATGAGTTAGTCAACTTACTTTTGGGAATTCATGGTTGAATGTAACATTGAGTCAGGCAGCAGACTGGGGGTTTGAACTCCTACTCCTCCATTTACTCCCATTGGATTTGCACCTAGAAAAAATAAGTAGTATGAAATGAACTGCATAGCTATTGTGCATGATTAGGAATTGTTCAGCAACAGAGGTTTGGACTTTAAAGTACCTAGATTTCGTGAAAGGAATTTAATTACTCTTTACCATTTACCCTCTTCCTTTTACCAAATTGAAGTCTGAGGCACAGCACTGGTGTCCTCCAAGTGAAACATCAGCAATATTATTCTTCTGCTCATCTTCCTGAACTTCTCAAACAAGCAATTTGCATTTTCTGCCAATAGTATGTACCAGAATATTTTCCTGCAGAAGGTTCTGCATTACAAATTCTGCTGTTTCCTTAGAGCTTCTTCTGTGATTCAGAGGCTTAGAGGACGTATACTCAGAGGATTCAAAACCAAAGATTCAGCTACAACCTGTATCTGACAAGGTTCTCCGTCACCTGTTCCATACTTAAGGATCCCACAACTAATCCAGTGTAGGTATTAAAAAAAATAAAAGGAAAACTGACAATCCTGTATAGGAAAAGGCTCTATAATTTATGTACCAACATCTGATCTGAATCACAGCAGACCTCAATCACCGTAAAAAGTGCCCACACACTACATTTAAGATTCAAAAGAAATGCAGTATATTTCTGACCGGAACTTCTGAATAGATCATTTGATGAAGCTGAGTAGTATGAAAACCATTACTAGTTTTCATACTTTATACATATTCAGGACACCTGAATCCTATTGAATCTGTACTTCAGGAGCATTTCTTACACATACCTTCAAGATCACAAACAACAGTTTAACACAGCCTTTTCATATAGCTGCCTCTAGTTCCTTCCCCCACACTGTTCACCTTTTTTTTTTTTTTTTTTTAATTCTTCCCAGATATACTTCGCCACCTGAGAGCAAGGTGGTGTAAAAGACAACTGCAAACCTTTGCTTTACCTCTCTCTTTCAACTGCCAGAAATGGTTTATTTGATCTTCTTAGGTCGGCATCTCTTCAGATCAGAGCCCTCATCAAACCCTGATCTTTGTCCAAAACTTGCCCTGCTGTCACACAGTCCATGGGCCCACAGAGGTTGTGGATGCCCCCTCCCCTAGAGGGGTTCAAGGCCAGGCTGGATGGGGCTTTCAGCAATCTGGTCTAGTGGGAGGTATTCCTGCCTATAGCATGGGGGTTGGAACTGAATGATCTTAAAGGTCACTTCCAACCCAAACCATTCTATGATTCTATGATTCCTACCTCAGCTGTTTTAATTCCCCGCTCCTAATAATGAAACAAGTGAAAACTTTACACTCTCAAAGCTTATCCTTTCTATGTTAAGCTTCACTTCTTCGCCCTCCAAGAACTTTTCAGCCCATCTCTTTGGCTTTTCTTTTTACTAGTGCTAAAAGGAGTGCCCAATAAAAACGAATAGGCATCTATGTCAGTAAATGGAGGGAAAAAAGAAACACAACAAAACACATAGAACATATTTTCATTTGGAAAAAAAAAAGGGGTTACACACTACTTTCAATTTCTCAAGCCCCTCACTACAACTTTCTGGAGCTTCTACAAATTCATCTACTTGTAAAACACTAATGAAGAATTGAAAATTGTAATTTTTATCTAGTTGTTCTAAGACTAAGCTCTCAGGACTCAATTTAAAACAAACACTTTACATTCTGGAAGGCAAAGTTTTAGCAGTATACAAGCTGCAAGAAGCCTATGAGGATCAATCATCTCATTAAGAAGTCTACATTATCCATCACTCTTCATGAGTATTACGTCCTCTGGTGCAGAGACAGCACAATCTGAAGCCTACAACTAACTGCTACTTTTCTTCGTAACCTCTCAGTTCTCCCCATTGGCACTCCTGTGCATATGGGACACTCACTGTGTACATGAGCTTGTCATGAGTCATATGGGCCAGACTGTAACGCCACACAAGATTGTGATAAATGTCTACCAGTCCATCTATCCACTTTTCAATTAAAGCAACTCAAGCTAAGAACTGAGAGTGAGAAAAGTTCCCATGATGTCATCTCAAGCTATCAATCTTAGATTTGATGGTTAAAGGTTACTTTGACACCAATGATAGCCAGGGCACAATTAAACACACTTCAAATTTAAATTCCTATGCAGCCTTGTGTGATTATACAGTAAGCTACACAGACAGTTTACAGTTACGAGTCTATATGACAGAATTCAGAGAGACAGGAACGTACTGCTTTTCATTTTTAAAACTAGCATTGCAGATCTGAGAAACAAATATGAAGTGCTACCATCCAAATGAAAAGGAAGCACCTTTGAATGCAGGCATTCTAATGCAGGTATTTCCAATTAAAGACTAAAAAAGTTCCTGACACTGACATAACAGTACCATTATAAAGCTACAAAACAACATCAAATAGAAAAATTAGTTTTCATAAAAGGAACTAATGCAGAAAAATTAGTTCCTTCTCCCCAAAAAGTATTTTTTGTTTTCCAAAAAACATGCTTTTCCCAGAAAGTTTGTTTTCCAAGAGAAGAGATTTGGGCCCTCTAAAGTCCCCTGTTCCACTGAGAAGATTGATATTCCATGTCCAAAATACTGCAATTTCATACCTTTTGCACGTTAACTATCTGTAACAAGGTAGCAGGTAAGAAAATTCCCATCAGATATAGTATAGGAAAATTGCCTGTAGTTTGTACTTTAACAGTGACAGATTAACTTACTCATAGGATTCATTGGGCGCAGACCCTGGGGTGACTGTCCTTGCTGCTGATTCTTCACTTGAGCCTGAGACTGTGTCTGCATCTGGTTCCCTTGATAGGTTAGTCCAAGGGCTGCATAGGCTCTCTCGATGGAGCTGGGGTCTATCTGGCTGGTAGTGCTTATGCTGGGCGTAGTCTGCTGCCCCACACCCACGGAGCCGGTGTTTGCAAGTCCTACTGCAGCTCCACCCAGTAGCGCTAGAAGAGATGCACCAAAGTTAGTAAGGACAGCGGGAGGTAGTCAAAGAGGTCTACAAAAAGAGGGAGGAGACTGCTGGTTGTTCAGAACCAAAACGTCCCCATCTAGGACTACGCAAGTAAGATGCCAGGTCTGGAAAAGCCACTGTGAAAAGGGAGAATAGATTTTGACCCAAGCAGTCATTTCAGTAACATTGTTTTCCTTCTGAGCTGCTGAGAAGAAATCCTTAAGTATTTAGGAGATTGTTTGCTCAAAATTGAGAACAGAAGCACACGTCACAGAGTTTAAAGGCAGAAGGGTTCAGCTCTTCAACAGCCATACTTTGTTATTTTCTTAGAACAAGAAATATCCCAGTTCATGTCATGCAAAGAGCCCAAAATAACATTAAGAACCATGAGGATACAGGATACAAGATATCTTGCAAATTTTGGCAGGAAGACCAAGGAGTCAGAAAGGGGAAGAGGGAAAAGGAAAACAGAGGAAGACAGAACAAAGCTGAAATGGCACAACCCTCTCTATGCGCATGCTTATCTGCAGGAGATCATCAGCTCCAACAGGTGGTAGAGAAAAGCACATCAACTGGTTAAGAACACTACAGTTCTTGTTCACCCTTACCACTCTCCTGCTAGAAAAGTTAGAAAGCTTCCACAAAAACTAGCTATCAGCAGCAGCAGAATATTCTGCCACTTCAAAGCAAGATGACAATTACATTGTGTATTCCCAGGTCAAAGAGGATCATCACCAGGGTACAAGCAACTCCCAACATGCATTTTACGGTTTATCCAACACACAGAGCTTCCTAGCAGACTTACATTGCTGGTTTCTTTTGTCCCCAGCATTTTTGAGTGGCAAACATACAGGACAGTCATGTCTTGTACAGTTCTTCCAGTGCGAGATGATTTGTCGAGAAGATGCACAATGTGCCACTGAGAAAGGGAAGGGAATGAGAAGCCTTTAGAAATTAATGCCAGCACCTTTACACAGCCAATACAAACTAGGTAGGGAGTAACTTTTCCTCCCAGGGCACACATCAATGTCACAGTTCAGTATTCAGATAGTTCAGTATTATCTAGCCCTGAATATGTAGCTAGATTGGCTCAATGAAATTTCCTTGGAAGCTCTATCTTATATTTCCAAGCCTAGTTCTGTGAACACCACAATATACATAAGGGATTAGGCACATGGAATCAAGCAATTAAGATGCCAGCAACTGGCACAACCCATGTACACCTAGGCTACTAAAAAGAGTGCACACTTCCCTTGGTTTCTAGGATAGATTAGGAGTTCATTGGAGTCAGAACCACCTTAATTCTGGGCTAGCTATTGCTTAAGATTTGTCCCTTCCATTTAGGAGAAATAGAGTCCTGCTCGCAGATCTCTCCTTTGTGCCTTCTGTTATCAGAAGACGCCATCTAAAAGGTCTTGCAGTGAGTTACTAAGTTAACCAAAACACTTTCATTTGTCTCTGCCTGTAATCTTGCCTTAACTTGACCAAACTTTTAAAGACTGAGGAGGAGGTTATAACTTGAATACCTAAGGGGACAGACAGGTTAAAAAAATTCAGTTTCCCAAGCCACCCACTTGTTCTCCATCTTTTACCATAAGCCCTTCTGGTCTTGCAGAGGTTGACCACATCTATATAACCACTCCTCCTCCACTTACCCTGGCAAGATTTGCCAGCCTGACAATGTGTCATGTGGTTCAGGACATTCTTCATGGTTCGGCAATGAGGGAGGTTGCACTGCCGCACCTCACCATTGGCCTGTTCTCGCCGTTGACACTTGTGAGCGTGTAAGAGGAGAACTAGTTGTTGCTGAATGAGTTTGCGTTTCTCTGGATCTGCTGTTGGAGCTCCAGACCCCATTCCTTGTGAAGCTGCTGGCCCCATCCCAGCTTGTTGAACTTGGGGAGCTTGTTGCTGACCCTGGAGGAAGGAGAAAGGAAATGTCCAGAAATAAATCTATTTAAGAATCGCCTATTATCATGGGAACACCTACATTGTGTGATCAAGGGACTATCCCACCTACCTGTAGTTCTGGATGATCCATATTAAACATTTCCCAACAACAGTGCTGGCAATACTTCACTTGCCAACCACAGTGTCTTCCTCATATCATACCCTCCCTATTTCCAGCTCTTGCTTTACCAAAGGCCAGCAGAATTTCACTTTACACATGCTCACAGGTTAATGCCTGCTGCTAGCCCAACTATGATGTATTAAGAGCACCCAGGCCTCAAATCTTTTGGAAGCTACAAAGTTGCATCTATAATTCTGGCATTAGTGAAGGAAGGCACTTTTTGGAAGGAAAAAATTTTTCCCCTGCTTCTACCAAGCACTTCAACTGACCATTTCTAGAAAAGAAGAACGGAAGGGAATGTAAGGGAACCTACTACCATTAGGAAGCTTGTACATATACATTCAGAAAAAGCACCTACTAGTCTCTGCTAAAGATGAAGCACAACTTCAGCATAATGCATGTCAGAGAACAAATGTTAAGTACGACAACCCCTACTACTTCTTCCATACTGACATTTATTTCTTCAGACTTCTTCCTCTTTCTTCCAGATGAAGTGTGACAAGCGCCCAAAGAAAAGAGGCTTAGGAACTATGCGTTGCTTGTTTCACTTCAAAAGCCTTCAGTTTGTAATGGACTCTTCACTTACAGAATGTTTTAAGGAATGTTCATGAAGACCTCCAGTTATTTTAGAGCTCAACTACCTGTGTTCCCAAACTCCAGTTCTTCTATAGCAGAAAAAGAAACCTTTTATTTTACAAGGAGACTCTACCAGTTACTCAGTCCCTTCAGGGCTTTTCTAAGCTCCAGGACAACCGTAGCTGCCTTTATGCAGTCTGTCATTCTAAATGACAAAGAGAGATAGCAGCAACTCTTCATTCCTAGGTCCAGCTGGGTAGCAACTCAACTTCAAAAGAGTTATATGTGCTGAATTGAACAAAGGCTTGACAGCAAGTTTTGGCAGTTTCTTTATTGGTTAATATAACCAACTAGCAGTACTAGGATCCTAGTGTTTCATGCTCAACTTAAATAAAACTCAAGGAATCAACCTTTCTTTAATTCAGAGATACAATTTTATCTGTGAGTGTTTTTCAGCAAATTACTTAGATCAAGAGACTGAGTCTCAAGGAGGTAAACAATCTAAGATCTGAAGCAGTGACAAACAAGCTATATTCAGAAGCACAATTTTGTTTCACAAACAAGAATATATGTATGAAAAAAAAAAACAATAGTGGGGCACTTCGCATGTCTTCCCCCTAAACAATCTAGGCTCTTAGAATAATGAAGCAAACACATTCAGCCCTTGTTCTCCGAGAGCACTTGGCACTACTGTTAAATTCAAACTAGGAAATCTAATGCTTATAATTTATAACCTTGGGCCATCCACTTTTTCCACCACTCACTTCAAGCCTTGCTGCAGCCACAGCATTGAGAGGAATGAGGGAACAGCAGCACTACTGCAGCAACACTAAGACCATTGTGTATGTCCATGTAAGAGCACAACAGAAATGAACACTCAACTGGGGCTTCTAGACACTATCACACGTAATACATTTGAGAAGAATTACTTCTCCCAAAAGCACTGTAAGTACAAGCAGAAAAACAATCCTCAAGACAAAACTATACTGAGAAGGAACCCAGTGAACCAACTACAAGAGAAGGGATGGGAGAGGAGAGCAGAGGTGCCCATACAAGTAGCAAAAGGTAACTTCAGATAAGGAGGTCCTTTTAATTTCCTCTGCTAATAGGGTTTAAAGGGTGAAAAGTAGAGGTGCAACTTAACAGAGCACAGCTCAGCTCTCTCCTCCATATCAGCCATTTTAGGAGCTTAAGCAAATAAGTAACGTGTAGATTCAGAACACACATTCATAACTGCAAAAATTCTAACATGGCAACATCTGAGCACTGCACATTGTTCTGCTTTGGTTTGCCACAGCATTTGCTGGAGGTATCTTTCACTCTACTTACCATGTTAGGCATTCCTGTCCCAGGAACTGGCTTCTTGTCCATTTGAAACTGCGGTAAGCTATTTTGCAGTCCAGTTTTATTCTGCATCTGAGGTCCGAGACCACTGGCTCCAATCTGCTGCCCAGTATTCTGACTATATGGCTGACCATAAGGACTGGGATTGCTCATCATTCCCATCTAGGAATTAAAATGACAAGACATTCAAGTAAGAACGTAGTTCACAATTCAAAAGGTAAATTAATATTTCAGAGAAGTAAAGGCTACCAAAGCCATGAAACAGCTGCAATGCAATCCTGATCCACATGTTTCCCTTGCTCCCTCATGTGCATGTATTTACACCTATCACACAACGTTAACTTCTCAATCTGACTGCTCCTATAAACAGAGCAAGGCCAATCTATCAACGCTGAAGTCAGCTTGGTTGGAACTGCCCTGATTCTTCAAAAGAAAAAAAAAAAACCAACCATGTAGTTCAGCAGATTTCTCATATCAGTTTCTCAATCACAAATCCGTACATTGGAGTAGAGAAGGAATTCTCTGCTTCCACCAAAAGGATACAAATACCACCTCCATTCGTTATCAGCAAGGTTTACCCCAAATACTTCCCACCCAACTGCCAGCACCCCCACAGCTCCTCTCCATAGGGCTATAACAATTCTCATTCAGTACACAACAGCTTTCAATTTAAGAACACACCACAGACACAGGTAACACTACAAGCACACAGGCACTGTAACTTGCTTGCAGCGAGCACTACTTGAGGTCAAATGAGATGGCAGGAAGGAATGCTGCTAATAAAACAAAGCTATCGAATCATACCATGGAAGCAGACTGATATACAGTGTTTGTTCCTTTCTGCACTATCCATCAACTATTTGCATACTCAACAGTTTTAGCATAACAGAATATACGGTTTGTTGCCTTGGAGTGCTGCAGAATCTAAGGAACAGGATCAATCCTGCCCGTGAAGTAGTTTGCCCTCTGATTTTTTCCACTCTATTCCCTTCTAGTTCTCATAGAAAATTTGGCCTTCCCAGACCAAATAACCAGCAACAGAAGACGACCAGGAAAACTGGAGTTTTTTCTTAAGACTACCAAGCTCTCACCATTACTCAGACGGGATCCTCGAGCAGCCTTAGCTCACTTAGCTCACACACAAGTACTCAAGAGAGCTGTGACGTTTCGATTCACATTAGCGTGTGACTCAGCATTCAGGCTACTGGATGCTTTTCTGGATCCACGAAAATGCCCAGACTTGATCAAGAAGCGCATACCAGCTCCTATGGCATGCATCTGTCCAAGTACTCCCGCGTTTGCTCTCAGATCCTGCTCCCCCAGTAGAAGCACTTTGTTCCTTCTCCTCACAAAGTCTCTCCAATCCACACAGAAAAGTAACTTATGTGCCCACAGATGACCTGCTATCTGTGATTACCCCAAGTTTTCTTTTTCCAGGTTTTAATTTCTGCTGATCTTTTACAGCAGCTTCAACTTGCATTTGTAAAATAAATCTGAATCAAACCAATGCCACAGGAAAAGTGGCACAAAACTTACTGAAAAACCTGACACTCGGAGGAAATTCACCGGTCACATACCTCATGACAACCCCTTCCCCCCACTCGAAGCAGTAACTATAACCACCCAGCGGTAATTCATTAGAGAGAAATGAGAAGAACCTCTACACGTGGCAGATAAGTTGTGCAGTGATGAGGAAAAACTAAAAATGCTTCCTTTGTCTCCTTTAGCACTGCTACTGCCATGTCTCAACTGTGATGAATACCCACGTGGTGACAAGCAGCTGTTGCCCAGAATGACACAGGTGAGACCCAAGCTACAGGGAGCCAAGCGCACTGGTACCTCTGAGGACGTTTCCCTGTTGTCTCTGCTGCCTACAACTGAGCAACAGATTCAAAGCTCAGTATAAGACTGTGGGAATTATTTCCTTAAGAAAACACAGAGTTAGCTGTCACCAGAGCACATACTATGTGCTAGAGCATATATTACATTAGCCAACACTAACAGTGCCCCACAGACCTTGTACACCTTACGCTGCAACCAGCCTTCAAGAAAACTAAGCAAACAACTCAGATCTGAAGGCTGATAGCACATTTTCAAACTGTGATGTCACTGGGAGAAAACGAGGCACTCAGCTTAAGAAAATCGAGCGACTTCTTCTATTGATATCAAAGGATCAGATGTACTGATCCAGTAGACAAAGCACAAAGATTCTCAAGCACGAGTGATTGGGGTGCAACATCAGCCCATCCAACAAGGGGCCTGCATGGCAGAAATGTAGGGCATGGCTAGGTCAGAGGGCAAGCATTGCAAAGTGATCCCAAAAGCCAGAGACAACTATCACCTGAGAAGGGTGCTAAAGCCCCAACTGCTTCAGTTTCCTGGAGGAAATAAGCAGCCATCCCTTGGTCCGGGTGAGACTGACAGCTGCCAGATCCACGGCTGAGCTTCACAGCCATGTCCCCAGTCCTGCTGTCACTGACCCGCTGATGTGAGACAGACAACGCGCACACAGCTCCGGGCTGAGTCAAGAGAAGGGGCACACGGCAGCAGCTTCCTCACAGTGACACCACAGGGTCTAATCAGTGACCCTGGCACTGGAAGCGAGAGTATGCCAGTGTCATTTGATGAAACGCACTGGGAAACATGGATAAAAAGGGGAAGCGTGTGTGTCTGTGTGTGGGAGAATATCAAGCGGGAAGAACCAGGTGACCTAATAACTAATCATAGAAGGAAGATAAAAAACAATCCAGCAGGCTCAGAGTTCATCAGTTGGAAAAAAAAACAAACATAGAAAGACTGACATACAGGTTACTATCAAATTAGTGAGTTATTGGAGGCAAGGGGTAGGTACACCATCAAGCACTGAAGTGCCAGCCAAGGCAAGGTGGTTCTGGTGGCACTGCATGAGATAGACACAAGGCTTCCTTTATAACACCATGTAAAAACATATGTGGCTGCACTGTGGCCCAAAGTCAGCGAGTTCAGACTGTGCACTCCTGGCCTACCTCCTTCCACTGCTCTTCCCATTGCACTTCTTCATCCACTCCACCTGCCATCCACCTCTCTCTCCCTCCTGACAGCCTCAGGTTCCTTCCAACACATACACGAGGCCTTCACACACAGCAGAGCTCACAGTAAAGGAGAAGAGGGATAAAAAGCAACAAAGCAAAAGATGACGATGCACGGCTGCTAGGTGACAAAGGTAATCTCAAATGCTCGTTCCTTCTACACACAGCAGAAAACAACTGTGCTTGATTTTCCTGCCTCCAGTTGAGTTTTTGTAACGTTGATTGAAATAACCCAACATTTGCACTATCAGCTATGCATCTCTATTGGGGTAACTGTAGTACATGCACTAGTTTAAGAGCACGCTGATGTAATCTTTCCATATTTGCAAGTAGAAGTTAATTAACTTTCCTAAACCGGGAAGTTATTTTTATTAAATTCCAGCTGGCTCTTTAAAGAGGAGATCTTGTAACTGATTTATTGAACATCACTTTCTGGTGCCGTTCAACTGTCTGATAAAGCTTTATTGGACCCACATGCAGTCTAACAAAATTGTGTCAGAGATATCTGCTACAATCTTTCCAAGGACTGTTAATGATGGTTATTCTCTGCAGAGGACCTCATCTTTTAAGGTATCTATTGCAAGACACAAACATTATTTCACTGCCCTTTGTGTGAGAAACTCCCCTAATCCACACAAACTTAGATCCCCAAAGACAAAGCCTTCCTGCTCCCTTTCTTCCTCAAACACATTGTGCCCATACACTGGGACAAAGTGAGCAGTTATCCACCTTTTACACCAAAGAAGAAAAAGCAAAGGACCGTGACATGCAGCTACACTTTCGATTAATTAGTACTTGACCACAGGGCACACTTAGGGCACAGAATCTAAATGCTGTGGGTACACTTGCACATTGAGTCAAACGCAATCAAAGCAACCAAGAACGCTGATCTGCTGGCCAAAGCATGACACAAATATACTAATGTTAATACACATACATTGGTTTTTATTTTCTGTACCTAAATTTGCTATTGGAGGGTGTCATGATTCTCAGCCTCTGCAACTTCCAACATGACATTTCTGACTGTTTTATTTAAAGGAAGGTCTAAATAATTGTCTTTGTAAAATATGGTAATTGACTCTTAACACAAGTGCTAAGCACTGATAAAACAGAATAGTGCCTCCCGTTATAAGAGGAGAGAGCTCTGCATATACTCAGACAATAAGCCACACTACAAAGAATTAACATCAGTTCTAAACATTTAGAGTAATTTCACACACAAGTGTAACGATCCAACAGGAAAGGCAGCAGCTCTCTTACTCACCTGGATTGTCTTCAGGTCCCCGTTGTTGATGAAAGAGCATTGTGGGGATCAGTGGGAGACCCAATGTAAATGGTCTGAAAGTCAGGTGGACCTGTGCACTTTGTGAAAGGCACGGCCCTCTAACAGAAGGCTGGACTGTAAGACCTCATCAATAACTGGGAACTGCAGGAACCAGGAGGAAGAGCCACACTAAGGTTTTAACTATACCTATCTCCAAACAAAGAATGGTTCAAAACAAGAAAGGTGAACTTGTTCTTAACTTACTACAGAGCTTAAGTTTGCTGTTTACTCTTGAATCAGAACTGGAAGGCTAGCCAGTGAAATAAAATGCCTGAAAAAAATGCCTGAACGGTGAAAGAATCAAAGCATTACAAACAGTTTCCAAAACTCTATTTTAAGAGTAATAGGAATGTCTCTGCACACAATCAAGCACCCATCAAACAAAAAGCTATCCAAGAAAGCAAAACTTGTTCTAATTCCTTTCCTCCCCAAACATTCCTTTCAGGCTGAACCTTCCCAGGTGTTTGGAAGCCACCCCAATACGACTGCAGGGCCCACACCCTGACCACAGCACCCTCTCCTTGAACACATCTCCTCCCCTAATATCAGGTGCATTTAAGGTGCATTACAGAGTCATCACAAAATGGCCTGGGTTGAAAAGGACCACAGTGATCATTGAGTTTCAACCCCCTGCTATATGCAGGGTCGCCAACCAGCAGACCAGGCTGCCCAGAGCCACATCCAGCCTGGCCTTGAATGCCTCCAGGGATGGGGCATCCACAGCCTCCTTGGGCAACCTGTTCAGTGCGTCACCACCCTTCTGTGCATCAGAAAACTCATTCAAATTACAACTCTTTTTTCAGTGACCAAGTGAGTTCCAAGCCTGGATTCATTTCTCACCATCACTGCTACAGAGATAGGAATGCCTGTTTGTATTCCAGAGATGGCTTACAGCATACATAAAGGTACAGCAGGGGACCACACTACAAGTGGCTGATTAGAACAATTCAAGTTTGTGTGTATCTGCTGACCTCAAATCAACTCGTTTTGGGCATTTTGGCATTCAAGTGCCAAAAAAAAAATCCAAACAACCAAAGTTACACAACTAGCAAAGTGAGGAACACGCCTACCATGCAAAGAGAGCGTCCCACTGCTGCCAGTCATTTAAGAGAGGAAGAAAACACTTCAGCAGCTCCATGGGACAGCTGAACAAAGCAGAAGTGTGACCAGACTGCTGCTCAAATCCAGGACCACTTGGAGCTCATCTTTACCATCAGAAGAGCACATCCTTCTCCCTCCCAGTAAGTTAGCATCCCACCAAACATACGGGACTCGTCTTTAAAAGCCACGGCAGACGACACACCTCTGTTTTACTGAAGGACAACTCCCAGAAGCAGCCACCCACCACATAAAGGGCTGACTCTGGAAAGCCAACACATCGCTGAACGCAGCCCAAACGCCTCATCTATTTTTTTCCCCCTCCTACTGAAGGACAGCTCTGAAATAATGCCCATTTTCACAGCGGCGAAGGAAACGTACGAAAGTTACTCCACAAACTCCCACATTAGCAGCAACACCGTGCTAAATTTACCAGTAAAAAAAAAAAAAAAAAAAAAGCCTTTGAAAACAACTGCTTGGGGTCCTATGTTTTCATCTACTTTGTGAAGATTTGTAGGTGGGGGAAAAACAAAAGCAGATGGGTGGAGAGATGAAGCGGTCCGACATGCCTGTTGTCAGACTGCGCTAACTCCGCTGCACGAAGTGAAACACAGGCTCCCTGCCAGCAGCCAAACCAATTGAAGGCATTCTGGAATTTCAGCCTCCATTTCAGACCGTGCTTTCTCATCCGGCAGTCGGAGCAGCTTCACGCGGGCTGCGCCCGCTGAGCTCACCCTATGAGTCTCCAAGGGTTTTCTCAACAATTAAAGAACTTTACCTTAAGCTTTTTTTCCCCCCCCTTCCTTTTTCCCCTCTCTTTTCTCTTTTTCTTTTTTTCAACCAGGCTGAGACTACAGGCAAAAAAAGCAGAAGTCCTACATTGGTGTAGAGACTCGCCACAGCACAAGGTGCTGCTTACTTTAGATGTAAAGCACAAGGCAGGACTTCAAGAAGCCACAAAGATGGCTTCATTTTGAACTATCTCAGCCAAAAAGTCAGTTTTAAGGCCTTCCTTGATTTCTCCTAGATAAAGAACACCGTGTTTCCACGTTGTTTTAACAGTTCAAAGCTCCACTTTAGGCACAATAAATAAGGATTACGATGTTACACTTTACCCTGAAACTCAACACATTAATTTTAGACCCCTGAATACCGTTTTCACATCAAAGTATAACAAAGTAAACAATCCACTAATTTCAATACAAAAACACTTCCAAGTATTTCTTTCCACTATGAACTACAGCTACTGTAGCAACAGGACCTTGCAACAATGCATTTATCAAGCTAAGCTGCATGAAATGAACAGACCGCAAAATTAACTCGTTACTGCTCACAGATATTGGAAGCACAGCCTGCAGCACACTGAGCTCAAGCAAGCAGCAAAGATAAAAGAAGATTTTAATAATGCTCACCAGATATTAACATTTTATTTAGTACGTTAAAACATAGCAACGTCATCAACACAGCTGAATTCAATCCTTCTATAAACAAAGTTTCCACTCATTAACCAATAAACACAAAATAACCCCATCAAACGAAATGTTTACAAATTTTCCAGGCTTTTTAATCAAACCCCAAAAACTTATGCAATATTCTTCTGGTTCCCTATGCTGGTGAAGCTATTTGTGCAAGGTAAGACAAATTTTAAACAACTGGTAACTTAAATCATTTGGTCTTCTCTCACTTTTCCAGAGCAACTCCACAGCAGCTTCATTCAAACCTCTTACATTATAAAAGCACATCCATCTCCCCCCACCACTATAGTTATACATATAGTCTCTCTCTCTCTCTCTCTCTCTATATATATAGTATAGTCTCTCTCTCTCTATATATATATAAACTATAACTATATATATATATAACTATATATATATATAGTTATAGTTATAGTATAGTCAGCTTTCTGATTTAGAAAAAGGTAGACAAAACCTTTCCAAACTAAAAACTAGAATTGGGTGCAATTGGACAGCTGTTAGGAACCCAACTCTTGTTTGTAGGTATTCACACAAGCATTCTTTTTGCAATAACTCAAGCCTATATTTCTCTATAAATCCAACGTGTCCTTACACACGCTGCACATCAGCCCATTCCAACCTGTATTTGCCTCTTCTCACCTGCCACAGCACAAACCAATACTCATCTGATCTCAGGCAGCAAATACGCTCATTAAGTGTCACACAGAAAAGCACCACGACTTCTATAAGATCCCATTTTATTCCCATCACACTCACCACACTAGATGGGAAAATATAGTTGTGGACAAAAGCATGAAACAGATTAAATACTATCAAGTTAAGTTTACATTAACATTTATGATCTATGCTGCCACAGAACTAAAAAGAAACAACACCACTTAACCTAGCAACAGTCGTGTTTGTTGAGTAATTTCTTGCTTCCCCTGATTGCCATAATACCACTTTGGCAGTACATTAATTATTTAGCACAAGATTCGGGACTCTTAAAAGACAAAAACCCTATTCTATAGAATCTCTACTGCAGATAAAATAAAACCATGTGAAGAAAGCTACTGAAGTCAAGCTTAGCATGTCTTACCTTGTTCATGGCTCCAGGCTGCGGCCCCCTCAGTCCAGCCTGTCCCCCCATCTGCGGAGAGCCTTGCTGCAGTGTCTCAGCCAACAAGTTACCAGCAGTTCCCATTCCTGGGTTTGGGTATGGCATATTTGGTCGCCCTCTGCCCGCTCCAATCGAACCGTTCATGACTTGCCCCTGCATCACCCCCTGTCCATTGCCTGCTGCCAACATCCCAGGATTCATGCCAGCATTCATCCCTGTGTTCATTCCCATGCCAGGCTGGTTAACTGGACTGTTTACTGTTGGCATCATTCCTGCTGTAGATTGGGCTGAAGGACCCTGATTTGGTCCACTTGTACCCATCGCCATACTGGGAGAAGTCAACCCAGCCTGTGCCATGGGGCTTTTCACCATGCTGTTTAACATTCCCATTCCAGGACTGTTTTGTGGAGTTTGGCCGGCCATGCTCTGGCCAGGGCCACCAACCCCCATATTGAGATTTGGGGAGCTACCAGCCCGTAAAAGTTCTGACAGCTGCTTGTGTTTAGAGGCAGCATCTTGTGCCAGGCCAAGGCTGGTCTGCAGCTGATTAATGTCACCTCCATTGGTGAGTCCCAGTTCTGTGGAGCTGATCAGTTCATCTGGCAAGTCATGTTCCAGATCAAATAGTGATCCAAAATCTGAAAAACAAGAAATTTTACAAGGTCAATGCAAACAGCAGAAGAAAGTTACTTCTTATGTAAAAACCCTATTTATCAATTCTTTTTTTGTTTTGTTTTGTTCATTTAACTACCAAAAATTCACTCGCTGTGTTCCAGTGGAATTCCTCTAACATTTACTATTGAAAGCTATTCCAATTAGTCATCAGAAAAGTAGTCCCTAAACCCTATCAAGCCTAAATAGGAGACAACCATTCCACCTGACTTTCCTTCAACAGCTTATTTTGAAAGAACATGATTTCCGAACTCAGGAAATTTGAAGGGAAAGGAGGGAAAAACTATTAACATCCCATAGTCTGCCAACAGAATTAGACAACTTTTATTAACAAGAATTAAAATGCTGATGAGAAAGCACCACCTTCATTTTTAAGCTTTCACTAAAGTATCACTTTCAGGAAGAGACAACCAATATCATTATGTGCTTTTCAGAAAGTGTTTCTAAAACCGTAAACAGTTCTGTTGTTGTTTGGTTGTTTCTTTCAATTTTCTACACCCAGTCCTTCCCAGCACAGACCTACATAATTAAACTGAGCTTTGTGGAATAGCCAGTATTTTTCCCACAATAAGCATAGCCAGGAAACAATCAAAATAACCTTCCTGGCCATGAAGCTGTGAAATATGGATATGGATAAAAAAAACCTACTTAAATAAAATTCATATCACAAGATCCCTTGCAAAGAAATCTGCAAGCAATGAAGTAGAGGAAGATTACTATTTAGGATATACATAGATAAGGGAATATCATACAGTGCCTATCAAATTCATCAAGAAAAGAAGTTCCAACGTCTGCAGAGATAGTATGCACCTTCACCCACATACTTAATCTAAGGCAGCTAAAACAAAAGTGATATAGAAAGTTTACGGCTAACAGAAGAACTACTGTACAGCACAGCTACTCCTACCAACTAGGCTGTAAAGCTCAGCATTCGGGATTTGGGAAATAGACAGTAAAGGGTTTTTCTGTTTTTGTTTTTTTAAGTTAATCTTAACCGGGGAAATAGTTCACAGCATCACTTCTGAAGAAAGGTCATGTCATGGATGCTCAGTAAGAGTTCTTCCACTGCATCTTCAAAAACTCCAGATCTAGACAAGGATCTAAAATACCACTCGTTATTTCAGCAATTGCTAAGAAGAAAGTGTCAATTACAGAGAATCTTACAGAGGTTGGAAGATGACTCATTCCAAATATTAATGGAAAAAGACTACTGTTAAACAGCATGCAAGTCAGAAAAGCTGACCAGCATTAGAAGCCTGTTCAAAATGTTCCATACAATACTGAATCCAAACTGCTCAACTCCAGCACTAAGGGGTTTTGTTGGTGATTTATTTTCTTGTTCTTTCCTGAAAACAATCTCTCAACTGTCATCACAGATAAGACCATAGCTTTTTAGAATTCTAAAGGTATGATAGAAGGTTAGCAAGTATTCAGGTATACCAGAACAGGAGACTTCAAGAGGAGATTGCATAGCTCCATTTATGTATTCTTCATCACCGCAAAGCACCAGAGACAGAATGAGAGTTTCCAATAAAGA
Source organism: Gallus gallus (assembly GCF_016699485.2). Classification (NCBI taxonomy): domain Eukaryota; kingdom Metazoa; phylum Chordata; class Aves; order Galliformes; family Phasianidae; genus Gallus; species Gallus gallus. Next base: position 49,864,597 of record NC_052532.1, read on the forward strand.
GCTGTACCTTAAAGCTGTTGAAATCAGCTAGCCCATTCTTGTTAAAGAAAACAAGAATGTTGTGCTAAAAGTTCTTCTTCCTGGTACATACTAGGAATTTATTTTCAATGCTGATACTGTATCAATGATACTGCAGTGATGCAGTATTTTTTGATAGAATCAATATTTTCTGAAGTTTCAAAATGAGAGAGGCCAAAGAATATAGTTCTGTCGGAGTTCTTTGGCATTTAAAACCTGGTAGCAGATGGACAAGAACTTCTACTCCAACAGATGCAGCCTCCAGCACAGAGCAAGTCCCAAAACAAAATCCTACTTCATGTCCCCTGAGAACAAACCACTCCATACTCAGCCATTCACAACACCACCTGGAAAGCGGTCAGTAGCCATCTGAATACGAAGAACAGCTCGTTTTTCAAACTATCACTGGGTATTTCCTCCAAAAGACTTATTTACATGATTTCAGATATAACACTCCAGAAGAGCAGTGCAATTCGTGTTTTGAGAGATAGAAAGACTTGCTCATCCTTCTGCACAAGACAATATTAACCTGTCTTTCTGAAGAGCTCATTCTTTCAAAATTCCCCCTTGTCAACCAAGTGGATATTTCCAGCTGCTAAGTCAACTTGCTCCCATCCAACCCAAGAGCCCTGGTGTAGGCTAACAGAAGCTCCTTGGCGAGGTGATTTGGTGCAGACCCACAAGCAGGAAGCAGAAAGCCATAAAAATGCTGTATTATTAATTCTTTTTTTATTAACTTCTCACATCTCAACATATCAACAGCCACATATCAAAACAGAACGACTAAACGGCTGGGAGATTATCCCATTCTTTACACCCAAAAATTTAAATAAGAAAGCATCCTGTTCTTTCCATATGAAACTAACCTGCAAAGATTGGCAACCACAGAGAACGTGCAATGGAAGAGTTATGACATTAGAATACAGCACCTACAAGCCAGAATCATAATGCCAGTGAAGCACCATTCTGGTGTTATTTGCCCCTCTTCCCCCCTTTTTTTCCCAAGTCTTTTACAGAACACAAACTTCAAAGTGTTCTCCAACCAGGTTAAAAGAATACAGTGAAAAATCCTCAGTTGTCTGCTCAGCAAAGGAATCACACTTCTAGACAACTGGCAGGAGGCAGAAGATTTCAGGTACAAGACTGAAACACGAACAGTCTCAAAGGACCATACGGAACAATAGGACTTTGTGTGCACATAGCACGTATAACAATCCATTCCAGTCCTTTACATGTACTGCTCTCCTAAAGCCTTCCATAGAGACCTACCTATGGCCACACCAAACCCCAACAAGGTGAGGGCAGACAGCTTTGAGTACGTGACAATCATGGTAAATACATCCACACAAGAGCCAACGGAATAGCATAAGACAGAGGTGATAAAAACCCAGAGATCTGGCTGGCTTTCCAGTGCCACTGCTAGCCCTGCAATCTTTTATCATTGAAGACACACATGGAGATTTCTTACTAAGAAAATAAAGCTGGTAGTGGGAAGGGGAAGGAGGCAGAACAATCCTGAAAAGGTTTGCCTACCTGATTCATAAACCTTAGAGACTCCAGTGCATAATCACAGACAAAGAGAAGCTAGCACAAAACAGAACAGCCACTGACTAACCTAAGAGCTCATCAGGATCACCAAGCAGTGCGTTACAACTCAATCTTGATCTCAGTATAGTGGTACAGAGTGATTTCAAGTGATGCTGTTAATGGCATTACTAGTGCGTCTCACTAGTAAAGGAAGGTGAAATAGACTGCTCCTGCCATCTAAGATTACAAAAGATGGAAGGTACCTCTGAAACACAACATCCAAGTAGGTACTAAGTGTTAAACTGAAAGAGTCTCTGCACGCAAAGGCATGTAATAATTCCCACTAGGAACTGCACTGCCACTGAATGTCAAAATGAGTCTTTGTAGAGTGAAGAAACTGGCCCAACTCGCCATGGCTGTGTTAGAGTTGTAGTAAGAAAGTGGGTGAGGAAAACCAGCAGATGGAATGGGTCCATTTTTTGTAGCAGCAGCCTAGCTCACCTGGATTGAGTCACTTGAGCTGTATCCCCTGCTTAGAGAGCAACCGCAAAAATCACCATGTTAGCTTTTCCTTGTATGTGGTGCATTGTTTCCTCAGTTTTAGATCCTACAAACACTCCTGCTAAGTTTGCCTTTGACAGCATCTAATCTGCATAACACAAGGAGACTGTCAGACTGAGATGGAAACCCACCTGACACCAAGAAAGCCCTTAAACCGCTACAGATTCAGGGTGAGCAATCAAAACCCAGAAGTCATTAAGAAATCAGTGCCCTTTCAACCAAGTCCCAAAGTAGGTATTTCAAGCTAGTGTTACTGCAAGAGCACCAGGCAGCCCCAGTGATAACAGCTGTCAAAGCATGCAAGGCAAGGTAGGGATTTCTGACAAAAGTGCTCATAACATAAGGACAACATATTCCTACTAACTAGTCATCAAATAAAGTCACATGTGGATTTAAGTGGCATGTGTTAGTTTCTCTTGCATGCTTTCTAGCCTACAGTCAGTAGCCTTCATTTCTGGCTTAACACAACAGACTTCCTGTCACCTTTCAGAACAAAATAGGAGTTTCTATCAATACAGAGATTAGCTGGTACTAGCAAAAGGGCTACAGTGAATTCTGTCAGTCTTCAGAGAACTTGCTTACATGCTACAAAACAGCCCAGAATACTTCAATTTCACATGTTCTGTACCACAGCCTCAACAAAGCTAAGCACACTGTCTTGAAGGAGGTCGTATATCTGAAGAAACAGCATCATGTGCTGACAGTGATGCCAGGAGAACCCCTCTTGTCAGTCACGTAAGACAGCTCACGTAAGAGAGAGGGAATGAGACTTTCAGTTTCTGTCCCTGCATCCCACGGACTACATTACATTCTGAACTCAGACATCAAGCTGCTGAGCAGTCCCCTTTTTGCACAAGCATTCTTGGGTTCCAGAAACGTATCAGTGGATCAAATAATACCACAGTCCTTCGGTTCACAATGAATCACGTGGGCAAGGCTCGCTACAGGACACTGAACACAAAGTATGCATGTGACAGGGTTGACAGGAGCTGTGGATGATGAGAGACTACACAGAAAACACGAAACCTACGCTACGCTTTCAGACAAATGGCAGAAATAAGGTGCTGAGCACAGTATCTTCCCCACATGGCAACATCAAAGCTATCCAGGAATTGAACAGAGCCAAAGCATAACAGCAGGAAAGCCCAGCAGATACAACCAATACCCAACAGTAAGCAGCACCAGTAGTGCAGGCCCTAAAAGGCATTGCCTGAAATGCCCTTAGAAAAAAAAAAGGGGGTGGAGAGGCAGAACACAAGAAGTAAAAATGGCAGAACGGGACGCTGAGCTTCATTCTCACCAGACAACTCTCAGGTATCCACGAAAATGCAGAAGCAAAGGTGAAGCACAAATTGGTAACAAAGCACTAATAAAAGAAAATCATCAATTCCCACGGCATCTGCAATGGCAGAAAATGAAGTCAGACATGTTCAGGCAATCGGAGTGGGGGAAAAGCACGCTAAGAAAGAGGCAAAAACCTTCAAGATTCTACCAAGTGGGTGTGAGAGAATTTTGCTATATTTTGGAGACCAGATTTACTCTCATGATTAAAAGCCTTGAAAGAGAAAGCTTTTCACATAAGATGGTCTGGGAAGCCACAATTAGCCGACGGTAACGAGAACTCTGCCAAACCCTTTTTCCTACCTTAAATTGTAGAGTTTAAAATAATGTACTAATTTGATGCAAGACAAAAGGGGAAAAAGCTATTCAGCATCAGCCTACGCAATTAAGGCCTAGATTCATCACTGCTACTACTGCTGCTTCCAAAATCCTACGGCATCAGCCCCTGCATAACTGCAGTCATCGTGCATGGCCAAAGTGGAAGTGCGATGCAGAGGTCTTCACTACTGCTTGTGCAAGAACAGCTGAGAATTCTTACGCTGTATGACAGTATTTCAATAACGCAGTCTTCGCAGTAGACTTTATTTTTAATTCTGTTCCCTGCGAGAAAGTGGGGAAGCACTGCCTCCTCCTTCCTTCCTGCTAATCCAGCGAAGACCTAAATTTGCTCACCACATCAAGGAACTTGATAACTTGAAGACAAACCACAAACAACACAAGCAAAAAATACATCTGAAAGGGACGCGTGCTATTCATCCTGAGAGTGGGCTCAGCACCCCTAGAAGATACCACGTGCAGAGGCTCAAAACATGTCAGCAAGCCATGGTAGCACACAGCTCCAGGCATTGGTTTTTAAAAACAACCAGAAATTTGTTGGTCAAGAAGTGCCACTCGTTATCTAGAACACACGTGATTTCACATTAGTTCTAACAAGTAGAAACATCAGAATTTTGCAAGCATAAAAAAGTCATTTTAAAGAAGTAGCCACCTATTGCACAACGTCTAACAAAGTCTATTCTAGGACTGCGTGCTTTCTTCATTTTCATGTTATTCTCACCCCCTTTCAACTTGCATTTAAGAGAAAAGTCTAAATTCCACTCAAAATTAATCCACAAGTTTAATTTACACTCTACTCCAACTAATCTACAGACCAGTTTTAGTAGATTCTGGATAACGTGAGGTCTTTTGCAACGTCAGATGAATATTGTGTTTTCATTTTCATTCAAAGCTCTTTACAAAGCAGCATTTAGAGATACAGGTGAGCGAAGTTCATGGCTGAAATAGAGTGAAAACTTCATGATTCTGGAGCATGGATTTTGCTGTAGGGAAACTGAAATGCTCTGATCACGTGGGGAAGACATTACTTAAGGTGAAAGTTCAGAAACACCGTTCTTTGTGTAGCAGCATACTCATGCTTTACGTCATACAGCAAAAAGGTACCAGCCTTGCTGTCCTTGATGATCCAAATAATATGAAGCGCTGATGTTTCAATTCCAAGGTGCTGAAGTCACACAGTTAACCATTAACTTGTGAACGTGATGGTGTTCGCATGAATTTCATAGTGCTACCTTTCAAGTCTCAAATTAGTATTCTTGCTCCCAAGAGTATCCCACTTTTGGATGCCACTGAAATTCCCACAGGGCCACGTTAGGTTACATACTGCTCGTCTGTGGTATTGTTAGAGAGTAAGAAAGGCATTTTAGCCGGGAGTCTGATAAATGATGGAGCATCACGTGCACAAGCCTGGAAAGCTGGTGGTCTCTGCAGCCTGAGAGCTGCTGGTTTGCTACACTCGTGGGCAAAAACATGGGTACATGCAGATAGGAAAGGAACACGTTTATGTCTGCAAACAGACACCATCAGCTTCAATTCATAAATGGTTACAAATCAGTTTCAAGGAAAGAATGAAGCTGACTTTGCTGTCATCTCCAACTCTGAAATGATGCAATCTGCATAAACAATTAGCAGAGTGAAGTCAGTTTTCTGACTGAGTTGAGTTCATTCAACATTACTCCTGAGTAAAGCCAGAAAGGTAGTATCAAGTTCATAGACACACAAACCGAAAGTCAGCACATCAGATGTCATCTTGAACCAGTAATTCAGCTGGAGCTCCCAGTACCCAGGAACCTCACAGTTCTGCAAGCAAATAGAGTTCAAAATTCCACTTCTTGTGGAGATGCAGAAGAGATGCAGTACAGAGGAGTTTTGCACTGTCAAAAACGGAAAAGAGCTAAAGGTTTATCCAGCCCGTTTTACAGTCATCAATAATAGAAAGAGATCTGCATAGTTTCTGAAAATCTTGTAGTCAACTTCTACTTTCTGGTGCAAATCCTCGCTTAGACCATGGTTTTGTATCCGTGCTGTTCCTGTAAGCACAGCCAACTAAGCCATGAGTTACTTATGAATGGAGTCGAGAATTTAACATTCCTTTTTCTGACTTTCATCAGAAAGTTCTGTGAGAGAAGAGTGCTTGAAAAAGAAAATAACACATTTTGCAGAACTCTAAACACTCTCGTATGCCAAGGCATTTTAAGCAAACTTGTTGCTATTTAGGAAGCAAACAAAATCACATTGGCCAACGTATCAGCCACCGCTCAGGGAGAGGATTTCTGTGAATTGCCCTGCATCCACTTCTACGTGAAGTCCTACAAACTCAACCTAACTACGGATACACTGTCACTGCATACAACCATATGCAGAGACAGATGTATTTTACTTCAGCCTGCTGCTACAGTGTAAGGAAAGACAGAAAACCCAAGTCCTTCCAGACAGGTGTGCGTTGTTTATCTGACGGTGAAAACAACACAGCAAAAATACTCTGTTTGTCAGATAATAACTCTGAGTGACTTCTCGCCAAACCCCCTCTAAGGATGCACTACTCAGGGTGATGAGAAAGGTTAAAGAAATGGCACTGCGTTGTTAGAACATGCACTGAAAGGCTGCTCCTCTGAAGGGCAGCCTATGAAGAGAAGGCAAAACATGCACATGAAATCACACCAAATTAAAATCTAGTAATAAAATCACTTTGAACTTTTCCCGTAAAACTGTTTTTTCCCCGTACCTTTGTAACTTGGACGTTGGTAATCTCCAGTACCTCATAAAAAGCACATTCTCAAAAAGCTCTAGGTCCCACTACACTCTCCCCAGATAAAGTCTTCTGAAGGGTTTTTCATGCAAATACAGAACTGACCAATGATCCGAACTCAAGGCTGCGTGGACTAAATCCTAACCCCGCTCTGACAACGTGGAGGAAAGATGCAAAAGTTAGCAGGGTATTTTTCATGACCTGTATAAGTCACACCCAAATCAGCGGAGTAGCAAAAGCAGCAGCACAGCAATTCGGAAGCGCAGGAACATCCTAAGCCTGTAGGATTTCCTTTGAAAAGTTACAAAGTGCCATCAGGGCGATCAGTTTGCAAAACATTTAATATACCTCCTTGCTAATGCAGGTACTTTGGCAGTCCAGACAACTATAAGGCAGAGATACCCCTTCACTCTCCCTGGCAGATGCAGTGTCTGCTCCTGGCTTGATGATAATCTACTGCAACGCCTCATTTACAGACAATACCATCCTACAAACTCGATTTTAATGCATTTCTCATCTCACCGTAAGTAATACTTGGGAAAAAAGGAAAAGAAAATGGCTCAACAGGAAGGAACAGAAATATTGAACTGATGGCTCTGAGCAGCTAACGACTTGGCCTTCCACACTGATCAGAAAACAGATCTGTAGAAGTTATTTAAAAGATGTGGATAGATACAAACTCTAAGAAAAGAAAAAAAAATCCATAGCAGAGCAAAAACAGAGCTGAAAACCTTACAAGTGCCTCTGGAAAAGGCAGTAAGGCAAGATCAGTAAGATTCATTTCAAGCTAAGAAACAGTCTGATAACATTCGGAACAAATGAAAGATGGGGATCAGTCAAAACTGTAGCAGTCCAGGTGAGAAGTTTGGGTTTTGTTTGTTGGTTTGTTTTTGGGCATTGTTTTCATGCAGGATTTGAACCTTTGCTGTAAGGGAGAGGAAAGTTGTAAAGGTCAAAAGCAGTTCCTGAAAGAAACTAACAAAACAAGAAGACAAACTGTGTATAAGACAGGTACTGCAATGGAGACACTGAAGAAGCGTTATCGCTCAGCAAAATGAGACTTTTGGATACGGTAAACTGAATGAAGTTAAGGCACACATCAAACCCGCAGCAATGTCTGATAGAACGCATGCCAACGAATTAATTGTACAAAACTGACTTAGAGCAAGTCAGAACCACTAAGCACTTCCAATCCTATTTTCAGATCTAACAACCAAAGAAGCGATGCCATACCAGCACACTGCAGCGCTGCGTATATTCCATTTGTATTCCTTGATGGAAGACAGCAGTTTGGAGTCAGCAGCCCCAAAAGCTTTCCCAGTACACAGAGCCCAGGTTATTTCTAAGGGCAGGGAGCGCTGTACAAGGTGATTAACCTCATCCTTACTGAATACACCACGTAGAAATTTGTACGTGGCAATCTCAGCACACCTCCATCGCCGCAGGAAAAACTGAAGGGATCACAGATTAAAAAGGACGACACGAAAGCACTGCTGTAAAGCAGCCAGTTAGAAATGAATTGATATGAGAGATTTCTATTCATTTACTCAAGGAGATAAGTTTTCAGGACGCACTGAAATTATGCCATTGTAGTGGTGGAAAAAAAATAGACTGCGGTATACGATTAATTTGCTAATATAATGTTAAAAAAAATAATCTTCCCAGACTAGATGCAACACATGAAAACAGTGTTTCTACCAGAGAGGAAGGGTAAGCAAATGAAGCTACGCCGGCAAATTACTTTTCTCAGTGTAATCACCCCGCAAAGTTGCTAGCACAGGGTCACAGATTTACTTGCCACGCTGAGGACACTGCGCCAATAAAAGGTGAGCCCACAGCAAAGCTCTAAGTCTCAATACCTGAAGATAATACTTATATGACTGCCATTCTCCTATTCAACTAATTATTTGAGTTTAGTATATTCCTATTCCAGAATATCAGCATCGTCCTGAAATGAAAACGTGGGTGAATCAGAGGCTCAGTCACCAATATAAATACACCGAACTCCTACCAGGTTGGGAGTGAGTTAACCACAGCCAGCCATCCCTTCAGGTACCTAACAGGCTGAAACTGTATTTCACATTAAGAAATCAAGGCAACAAGTTAACAGCAGAGGAAACACGCTCACAGTCCCACTGCGCACATGTGCTGGGAAGTCTGACGGACCCTTGAAGTTTCTTAACCTCTCTCCCTCCAGGATGAATATGGGAATGGAACCCTGAGTTTAACAAGAGTGCTGGAATAAGGACGTGAGCACCGTGTTTCTGATTTTCTATAATGAACTCGGGACTGGGGACAATCTAATAGGTTCTCTACGTGGAATTTATGACAGGAGAGCTACTTGTACTGTTTTAAAACAAATCTAAAGAGCAGACAGGTTAAAAATGGCAACTTGAAAGCTGCTTCCCACAGCAGCAAAAGCGAGACCAAAAACAGAGCCACGCAAGCGGCAAGTGGAAAAATATAGCCTTCAAAATATATTTATTGGGTCGGCACACTTGATTTTATTTCATCAGAGAAACAGATGTAGTAAGCTAAAAAACAAAGTGGAAGTGCCCCAGATGCAGCTTAAAACTGTCAGTGAGGAAACCAGAAGGGTTAAAAACCCTCTGTGTAGCATCCATGGAGTGTCTGCAGTGTCACAAACCTCTGCATTGCCACCAGATAATGACCACCTCAGTGACCCTACAAGAATTTTATTCCATTTTGTGCTGCCACTTCTGAGTTTCTGCTCAATACTCCTGAGCGTTTCACTGTAACTAGAAAAAGTTCATTTGTTAAGCCGCTCGATAAGCTCACAAGTAAAAACCAACACATTAATTCACATCCACAAACAGAGCAAGATACCACTGCCAAGGCAAAGTCAAAATGGTTACTGCTGAATTAGGTACTGGTTTCCAAGCTCAGTACAGGAAGCTCAGCAGCGAGCCCTGGCTAAAGATTCTCCAGCCCTCTTCTGCTCTCTCACTGAAGACCTGTTGATAGTGGGGGAATAGTCATTTCCTCCAGTCACAAACTATCCTTCCCGGATCTAACACGTTCTAAAAGTTGCACACAAACTTTTCAGAACTAATACGTCATTCACCAAGAACAGGGAAGACTGAAGTCACAACTGTGAACGCGATCCCCAGCAGCCCCACAGCCACTGCTCAAACCAACTGAATCCTGTAACCTTCTGCTTACTGTCAAGAGACCGATCCATCAGCCATCTTATTCTTTTAAAACTGTTCCTTTTTTTCGGCAGCTCTGATTGCTGCCCACATCTCCACAGGCTCCAGAAGACTGAAAGTGACTGGAATGAGACTCCGGGGGACAGGTAACCAAGTGCTCTCCCAGCAGAACGATACCAAAAGCTCAGCTGCTTCTCAAGGGGGCATCTAAAAGCTGAACATCCCTTTGGTACGCCCTCTGCCCTCCCAAGCACAACCAGACCTATCTGCAAGGGGTTAGGACACCCATCGTTTCTCACCTCCACAGCATCACCAAGGAGCTCTGCAGGGACTGCAGAGAAGCCCCTCCATCTTCACAACCTGTACGTCTACAGGGCAATTTCAGACATTTTGGTCTCACAGCAAAGAAATGGGAGATGCAAGAAGAAGTGCACTCCATATTGATTCTTGATGCAAAGAAGGTGAAGTAACATTTTGTTTCTCTAAGAGTCCTGATGAGCCTCCTGCCCTAAACTAGCAACCTGGATTCAGGCTTTAGGCCACTGGCTTTGGCAGAACAGCTATTTGAAGCAAATGAAAAAGCAAATTTTGGATGTTCTTCTGCAAAGAAGAACAAGAAGAATCACAAAAAATATATATCAAATAAGCAGTGTGCATAGGGGACGGGGGGGGGGGAAGGAACAGAGAAATAAATCTAATTTCTTAACAAGCTCTAGAAGAAAAAATAAACGTGGATCTACGTAAAATAAGAAATAAGCCACACGTTTGTGTATGTGGACAGGCACACCCATAAATTCAACAATAAAGAGTGTTAAAGATGATGCTTCTGTGCAATTTCGATTTTCTGCAGCGGGAATTCAAGGCACCCGGCTTGGAGAGGAGCTCTGCCGTAGCTACAGTGGGAAAGACAAGAAACGGACTAAATCTCATCAGCGACTGCCCAAAAGCACAATGCAGCAAGCAGCTTCGCTTCCAAAAGAAACAGGAGGGCAGAAACACGCGAACACCCTCCTGCGCCGTGGTGAAGCAAATAGGTTCGGGGCTGGAAGGGAGGGAAGCATGGAAAGGCCGAGGGCAGGCCCGAGGCAGAGGGAAGGAAGGGGGGATTTCGGGCAGGAGAGGGGAGAAATAGGAGAGAAAAGGGAGAGAAAGGAGGCTGAGGCCCGGGCCCCCGAGACTGACCTGTGCCGTCGCTGGCGGACACGGAGAGCGCCGGCGAGGAGAGTTTAGGCCGCTTGGCTGAAGGCGGGCCCGGCTCCACCACATTCTCGGCCATTTTTAATTCTTTTTTAGACAATCACTCCGAGCAGAGAGACGGCGGGGGGAGCCCCCAAACCCCCACCTCCTGAGGCCGGGCCCTCGGGGGGCTGCGGAGCGGCGATGCGGAGGGGCGAGGAGCGGCCGAGTTCCCCTTTTTCCGCCCCTGGGAGGAGCGGGGCGAGGTGGGAGCGGAGGGGCTGAGCGAGGCCTCTGCCCGCGGGCGCGGAGCTGCGCGGGGATGGCAAAAGCCCCCGCCGAAAAGAATAATTAAAAAAAAAATAAAATAATTAAAAAAAAAAAAAAAAAAAAAGAGGCTGGTGGTGTTGGTTGGTTGGGTTTTTTGTTGTTGTTGTTGTTTGGGGTTTTGGTTTTTTGTTTTTTTGTTTTTTTTTCCTTCCAGTGAGATTAATCCCGGCTGTTGTGCTGCTGGTGCTTCCTCGCCGCCGCCACCATCATCATCTTCATCCTCCGGGGGCTCTTCTCCTCCTCCTGCTGCTGCCTCCTCACCGCCGCCATCAGCCTCTTCCTCCTCGGCGCCGTCCTCCTCCTCCTCATCGCCACCAGGAGGCGGGCGAAGGAGGAGGGGAGAGAAGAAGGAGGAGGAAAAAAGAAAAAACGACCGCCGTCCTCCTCCTCCCGCAGCAGCAGCAGCAGCGCCTTCCCCCTCCGACACCACCCTGCGAAAAAGAACCCACCGGCAGCGAGCGGGCCGGGGGCAGGCGGGCGGCCGGGCGGCCCCAGCTCCAACGCGCGTCTTCCTCTCGGCCGCTCCGCTTAATGGCTGCAGCAAAGGGAGCTGGAAGGAGGATGAGGATAAGTCCCAGGAGTCTCCGCTTCACATCTTGTTGTGCAGAAGGAGGAGGGGTTGTTGTCCTGATGGAGGCAGCGCCGATCGCGGGATGGGGAGCCGGGGGGCCGGGTTTCGACACCCTCTCTGTCTTCCCCCCCCTTCTCCTTCCCCTCCTCCGCCCTTTTCTCCTCTTCTTTTTCCCCTTCCTCTTTCTCTCGCTCTCAGTAGCGCGCTGCCCCCCCCTCGGGCGCAGGCAGAGGGGCCGAGCCCACAGCAGCGGCAAGAGGAGGAGGAGGAGGAAGGAGCCGGCCCCTCCCCCGCTCTCTGCCTACCTTCCCCCTCCTCCCGGGCGGCCGAGGATGGCTGCGGGTGCCGGGGCCGGGCGGGGAGGGGGCTGCCCGGCTCCGCTCCGCCACGGGGACTCCCTCTTCGCGAGGGTGGGGAAAGGAAGCGACGAGGTTGGTAGCGGGGGGGGGGGGGGGGGGGAAGAAAAGGGGAAGAGGGGGTGCGGCTCAGCGACCCCTCCGAGCTGAATTGAAGCGAGGGGGGGGGGGGGGGAGGGGAGCGGGGGGGGTTAAAATTAAAGTAATAAAATCAAATAAAGATTCCGCCGGGGGTGGGTTAAATGGCCGAAGGAGGGAGGGGGAGGGGGTCCCGGCGCTGCCCGCGGGGGGGCGGATGGGCGGGGGGGCGGATGGGCGGGGGGGGAGGGGGGGGGGGGGCGGGACGCGCAGCAGCGCGGGGGCCGGGCGCAGGCTCCCTACTGCCCCTGCCTGGCGCTCGGTGGCCGCCGCTGCCGGGGCGTGCGGCGGAGCGGGCGAAGCGGGAGCGAGGAGAGGAAGGAAGCGAGGGGAGAAATTAAATAGGACGAAATAAAGAAAAGAAAAAAAGGAGGGGGGAAAGAGAGGGAAAAGAGAAGGGAGAAAGCAGAGGGCGGGCGGCTCGGTTCCTCGCTGCTCTCCCCGTCCCCTGGTCGGGCCCCTGGGTCTCTCTGCGCTGCCCTCCCCCTGGCTCGCCCCGTCCGCTCGGCCTCTGGCTCTCTCTCTCCCTCCCTCCGTCGCTCACACACAAACAAAATGGCGGCTGTTGTTTCTTCACTCTGCCGAGTCCTCGGAGGGAAGCGAGCGGCGGCGGCGGCGGCCGGAAATGAGCCAAGAGAAAAAAAAAGGGGGCGGGGCCAGAGTCGGGGGGCGGGGCCCGGGGGCGCTGGCGCACACAATGGAACGCGGGGGGCCGGCGTGCGGCGGCGGACGGGAAGGGCGGGGCCGCAGCATGGTCACGAGACCGCGCCGACGAATCAGCGGCCGCCGCTCGCCGGCTTCTTCCGCAAACTGCGTTGGCCCCGCCCCTTAAAGGGGAAGTGCTCAAAAAAAAAAAAAACGCTCCGCTTTCCTCCTTCCTCTCGTCACGCACTTTTCTGTCGGCCGGGAGGCGCCCGGCAGCGGTGGCGGTGGCTCGGAGCAGGCCTGCAGCACCGCTAGGCCCCGCCCCACCCCTACGCCGTCAGTCGGGTCCCGCCGGGCCCGGCGCCCGACGTCACTCTCCACAGCCATAACCCCTCGCAGCCCCTGAGCCATTTGAGGGCTTAACGGGGATTAGCGGCTGGCCAGGGGTTGCTCAAACCTTTAAACGCTCATCATCTGTCATTAGCGAGGAAATGCCCCGGCCCAGCTCCTCTGTGAAGCGATAAGAGGGGGAAGGAAGCGCGGGGCTGCGTGTGTGGAAAGGCGCAGTTCCTTTTGATGCGCGCTGTCCGGTTTGGAAGGAATTAGAGCTCTGTGTGGCGGTTCATCAATAAAAGAGTCTCGACAAATGATACATTTTTATCTTCTGAAGGCCAAAGTGCCTAGTTGGGATTTCTACCTTGAACCAGGCAGGGGGATAGAGACTCACACCTCATCATACACGATCTGTGAGGCCTTCACGGCCTCAGCACCCAACCTCCCCTCACCACCTGCTCTGAGCCCGGACTGAAGCAGGTATTCAGGAAGAGCCCATCACAAAAACCAGTGAATGTGACCAAAAACAGCTGGTAGAGCTTCCCAACCCTCTCGCTGTTATCCTCCAGTTCCCTCACCTAGTCCCACCTGTGAGCTTCCCGTATTTGGGCTTTATTTCAAGGAGAGCTGTCGTGGTTTCCCTCAGCACCAGAGGGAAAACGGGAGCAGGGCTCTTCTCAAACAGCTCCAGAAGCGATCAAAGATTCGACGTGTCTTATCTCTCCCGAAGAGTTCTGGAGCGACAGTGTCCAAATCCATACGTTTAAAGATGAAGCTGAAGACATCTGGCAAAAACAAAACAAACAAAACAACAAAAAACCCAAGCAATAGGAAACAGTCTGGAGATGGGAAAGCTTATTGCTCCCAGAACTAAAGTTGCTAGGGTTAACAATGACCGAACAGCAGCACCTTACAGTCTGTGTTACGGTTCTCACTGGTTTTTGCCTCCGATTGCTGCTAAATTCCCAGAAGTACCCCAGTCACAGAAGTCTTGTATTACCTCAGTTTATTTTGTCAGATTGACTATTTCCCTTGCTTGTGAAGCACTTTATTTTTGTTAAGCACAGCTGAGACTAATTTTAACCTTTTTTTTTTTTTTAACTTTTTTTAAAGTCCCCTTAGAATTAAAAGCTGACTGAAATAAGTCTATGTACAGTTTTCAGACTCTCCAGAGGCCCTTAATCCATACTTCAAGAAGGAATTAGTGCCAGCTTTATAAAGATACCAAGGTGCACGTAAACACCTACGTGCTTTTAAAAATCTGGCCCTTACTAAACAGCAAGTTTGGAGGAAAGCAGATGTTTCAAGTTTTGTGACACTCGTCCCTATCTAGAGGCTTGCTCCTACCAACAGTTGCGTGTAGCACATAGTTCCACTGAAATCTTGCTGTACTGCTTGCCATAGTAAAAGTGAGCACGTGTGTTCACTGGATCACAGCCTAAAAGTTAAGAAACTGGGCAGCTATTTGCTACTCCAGAGAGTATCACAAGCATCAGTTGGTTTAGTTAAGCACTAGAGGAAGCTGACAGAAAAAAACCCAACAAAGTCCTTTATTTGTGTAGCTTCCTCTCTGTTCAGCCTTAGAACAACTTTAGTGAAGTGTACCTGTCTTATCCAAACTGTGGGAAACATATATCCTTGGTGAGTGCTACCAGACCTGCATCTATATTCTTCACATTAGCGTATTAATTGATACATTAGTAAAACCATACCTCTTCCAATAGAGGTTTCACAGCCAGAAGACTATGTTAGTTCTTTACATGTTAGCTTTCCACATTAGGAAAATAGATATAAGCTGAAGTATATGGAAAATAAATTAAAAATAAAGATGAAATACTACTTGTCATTTTTTTACTGGGAAAATACCCAGCTCCCTAAAAAAGACAAGGAGAAAAGAAAAAGAAAAAAAACACATAAATAGAGTAGAAATAAATAAATAAAAAATTAAAAGGGAGAAAGCCTTCAGCATCTGTTCATTTTCCTAAAAACATTGCAGTTTTCTTAACTGAACCTCACTACAGAAGCACAAAACCAACTGTTGTTAAGCGTCATCTGCCAAAATGAAAATATTTTAAATTACTGGAAAACAATAATAAAACATAAAGTATTCTAAAAACCAAACATGTAGATCTATATGAATAAAACTAAGAAAAGATTCAACTAGTAAAAAGAAAACAGAGCTATTTTCCAAAGAACAAGCACCTCTCCTCCTTACCTCAGTTTCCACATCCCCACACTGAGGACAGTAGTACTTATTCCTTGAGAAATAATACCCAGAAGAATTAATTAGCTCATTATTGCCAGTAATTACAGTGGTTGTTATGTGCTTTGAGATAGCTGGGTGAAAGTACCGTAAGTCTGATTAAAATGAGAACCTGCTCAGGAAAGCAATAAGACGAGGAATGCGAGACCTTGAACTTTTATCATGGGATCTCATTTGGTCTTAGCTGGTAGCAGTTGAACACTGTAAGCATGCCCAGCTGCTCTGAGGGCTACAGGGAATGAGATAACATCCTGTCGTGCTGCGAGAGTCAGTGAAGTGCCCAGAACGTGGTGTCCTAGCATCGATAGCACAAGCATTTCCCCCTCCCATTGGTGCGTGGGATGCTCCTATCTTCTCGTCCCTGTCCCCTTCTATAGTTTCCAGCTGTTTTCACTTTCTTGTGAGCTTCCCGTGGCTGATGCCTGTGGCTAGCAGGTAATTTCTCCTCTGTGCTTCAACTGCCTCCAGCTGCTGCAGCTTCTCCTTACTGGGAGAAGGAGGAATGACCCTTGCTTCCAATGAAAGAGGGGGACCTGTATGCAGAGGGTCCCTCTTGGAGTGGGTCAGAAGGATGAGGAAATGATTTAAGGCTTCAATCTTTGCAAGCAATGCCAGGGCACAGTGATAATTCTGGAAAGCAGGACCCAGCTGTGCCTGAGCAGAGAGCGCTGCTCAGCACGGTGTCAATGTTGAAACCCAGCAACATTTTGATACGAGACAAATTTTATTAAAACCATAAGAAGCAACCAGTCAATAGCTGGTTCTTGCAGCTAGCTTATACATAAAAGAAACGCCTGGCTGGCTGACAACAAGCAAAATGCTTGCAGTCCTCGGCCCCAGAAATGCAGGCTTCCTTAGTCACACAGCTTTCAATAGCTGCAAACAGAGTTATGTTGCTAAATGTTAAGGGCTCAGCTGTTTACCAGAAGAATGTTTCCTCCCCGGAACACATGGTTTTGCTTAAAAGAACTTCTCCAAAACACTTAATTTCATTAGCAAATGCAGCATTATCGTCCTAACAAACATGCCATACAGTGTCCCTTTGAAAGAGCAAAAAGTGCAGAGTAGACTGCTGGGTTTAGCAGAGGGGCAGAGGTGGACTCTGTGTAGGAAACACCACTGCTTGAAATCTGGTGATTTAAAGCTGATCTCACACTCTGAAATGCATTTATCGTTATGCATTGTTTTCATATTCTGTTCCACGTCAAAAGCACAAGTGTGGAATAGCACCAGGAGACTCGCCTGCTGTCCCAGTGTTGGCAAATCACCATCTTTCACTCCCGAAGCTCAGCTCTTCCCTTCAGCAGGGAGGTGATGCTTCCCCTCTTACATAAAGCACATTGGGATCGTTACACAGGAACGTCGGTGCCACTGTTTCTCTGTGACCTCTCTTCTGTCTTCTGAATGAAATTGCATTTAAATGAATACATTTACAGCAGCAGCTGATTTATCCTGAAGTACTACAGAGACGAAAGCAAGAGGTTACAGAGCGAAAACATCATATTTTTAGTTAAGTTGCTTTGAGCGTGTGGATGGTGAAGTGATGGCAAATGTCTGACCAATTTGGTCAGCTCAGCACTGTATTCACAATGATCTCCTAGAAATGATCTTTATGCGATGGAGCTCAAGCTAATATGGGAAATCTGTGCTGAAAGAATTACAGTGATAGGAATGACCCTGAGGAAGCGTGCTGTTCACATTCCTCTTACTTCTTTTGACTCTGGTATCCAATGGGAAACTTCTTGATAAGCTTTATTGTGCTGCAGAAGGTATAAACAATGTGTTTTGAAATCTGCTGAGCTTAAACCCTAAACTTATTTTTTAATTTGCTTCTGAATTGTCCCACAGATATAAATCCTCTGTCCATCCATGTGCTTATAAGGAGCAAAATATGTTTCTGTTATGCCTTTTTTTCATTTAACATTGTGTTCATTGAATTTAGATTTTTTTTTATGTACTGCAATATTCTATATACTGAACTGCAGTCTATCTCTTGATGTTTGCAATCAAAATTTAAAGTAGGAAATAGTAACATTTTTCTGATTTGCTCATTTTCATGCTTCAGGATATAAGGTGATTCTTGCAGTAAGGTCAGGAAGGAATTTACTCTTCAGCAGAGAAATGTACTGAATAGAGTGGTGTTCACTACGGAGGGCATTGGCCTTCAGACGGAGCTAATGGGACCCTGTTTTTCACATGAGCCTTCATGAGTGCTTTCCTTCTACACATAGGTAGAAGTCAATAATTAACCACAAACACCAAAAGCCAAGTGATACTAATGCAACATCTTGGTGTGTAAAACAATAAGGTTAATCATCAGTTACTTACCTTCCTAATGCATTTGGCTTTATCACTTCTCTTCCCAGAAGGTCCATCATGAATCTTCACGTTGCAAAATCCATGAGGTTTTTGTTCTCTCATTCTCTTCTATCAAGTGATGCTGACGTTAGGTGGCCTTGGACTTTATGCTGTCATGAGGCCAAGTTGTTAGCATCCTCCAACTGCCTTGTACAAGGGGCCATGGAGATCAGACTCTGATGGTGTTATAGCCCTAAATACTGTCCCACTGCAAAATTTTAGAGAACTTTTTAATGTTGTTTTCATCACGCAGACATGAAGTGCTTTGTTTTACTTCTGTTATAGCGGAAGAAACATACAGATGACGCTGGGGGGACGTAGCGGGCTTTCCCTGGTGATCAGAAAAGTGATTTGAAGTTTGATGTTAAATCACAGAATCATAGAATGGCTTGAGTTGAAAGGGACCTCAAAGATCATCTGGTTCCAAGCCCCTGCCGTGGGCAGATGAAGCACCAGATCAGGTAGCCCAAGGCTCCATCCAACCTGGCCTTGAATGCCTCCAGGTGTTGTTACTTTATTCTCAATACTTACACAATTGCAAATATTTTGCTGTTCAAGAACCAGCTCCAAGGAAGAAAAAGTGCAAAGTGGGAGATGTACAGACGTCATAAAATGTTGGAAAGTCCAGATGAGCCTTTCACCAGCTCACACGATGGAAGCAAGGAGTAAATGCTTGGCACAAGGGTGTGGGCCCCATGAAAGAGACTGGGGCTTGGTGGCTGTGCCTGAGTCATCACTGCACATTTACTCCCTTGCAAGAAAAACCTTCGTGACTTATTTTGGCCGAGGTGGGTGCCAGGTCTGTTGGGACATGGCCTGCACTGGGCCCATCCCCATTCACAGGGCCAAGGCAAGGGCTGAGGCATGGAATGAAGGGTGCATAGCTCTTTTCTGGGTGTTTTAATTAAACGATGGAGAGGAAGTCCAAGAAAATGCCTAAAAAGGCTTGAGCCCTTCCTCCCTATCTGGAAATGGAGGCTGGCAGTTGGCCCAGCCACCAAACCCCCCCTCCCCAGGGCTGTATTTCTCCCTTCTTTCCAATGTGGAGCAAACAGCCCATGCTGAGGCGACCAGCGCTCACATGCCTGCTCTGACAGTAATCCATCATCCCCTGTCCCAAAGCCTGGCCTAGGATGGAGTGACTGAAGTCTGACAGGGCCCAGTCCTGCTTACGAGCAGAGGGCTGATTTTAAAAGAGGCTGCTGCTGGAAACAAAACCCAATTAAAGCCTGCCACTGACTGAAATTGGCCACAAACCAGGCCTGTAACAGCTTTCCCAGTAAAAATAAGAATTAAAAAAATGGCTTGTTTATAATTTTTTAAGCCAGCACAAAGTTCAGGCAATACATTCTGGCCTTGTCACAAAGCTAACAGATATCAGTGTCTGTAACAAACACGATTAACTAACTGGATGGTCAGGAAGGCCACATCCTGTACTCATACATGGTGTGATGTCCTCTGCTGTAGGTGTATAGGTCCAGGGCAGCTGACCTCGATCCTGCATTTCTGTTACAAAATCCCCATGCATCATTACAGACCTGGGGCAGAGTGGCTGGAAAGATGCGTGGAGGAAAAGGATCTGGGGGTGCTAGCTGACAGCCAGCAAACATGAGCCAGCAGTGTGCCCAGGTGGCCAAGAAGGCCAATGGCATCCTGGCTTGTATCAGAAATAGTGCAGCCAGCAGGAGCAGGAAGGTGACCATCTCTCTGTACTCAGCTCTGGTGAGGCTGCACCTCGAGTGCTGTGTTCAGTTCTGGGCCCCTCACTGCAAGAAAGACATGGAGGCCCTGGAGTGTGTCCAGAGAAGGGCAGCGGAGCTGTGAGGGGTCTGGAGCACAGCTCTGATGGGGAGCGGCTGAGGGAACTGGGGTTGTTCAGGCTGGAGAAGAGGAGCTCAGGAAGACCTTATTTCTCTCCACAATAACCTGAAAGGAGGTTGTGGCAAGGTGGGGGTTGGCCTCTTCTTCCAGGTATCAGCAATAGGATGAGATGGAATGGCCTCAAGTTGTGCCAGGTTGGATATTAGGAACAATTTCTTTTCAGAAAGAAAGGTGCTGCACTGGAACCATCTGCCCAGGGAGGTCCCTGGAGATGTTCCAGAACCGTGAGGATGTGGCACTGAGGGTCAGTGAGCATGGTGAGGGTGGGTTGATGGTTGCACTAGGTGATTTTCAAAGTCTTTTCCAACCTTAACGGTTTTATGATTCTATGATTCATACCACTCATGCAGTGGGTGGTCTTTGAGTGACCAACACTGCTGGGAGATGGCTTCATTCGCAGGGTGCATGGGCTATTGACTAGGGAGATGCAGAGCCGATCTGCTTGTGTGGGACCTACCCAAAGCTGCTGCTACCCTCTGGTTTGTGACCTCTGTTCAGTAGGGTAAACCTGCTTTGCGTATTCCTTGCAGATTTAATTAGTAAGAGTCAGCGAATGGAGGCACACCTGAGCAAGGGTATTGCTAAACTAATTCATTAGTTTTACTGAACTAAATGACAGCAGACCAATGAGATGATCACACCAAGATCATGATTAAGATTGAATGTATAAATCAATAGTTTCAAACGATTTGGTCATCGAATTATATATTAGTCTATCCAAGTGATTTCCAAAGATGCCATTGAAGATATCACTTAAGATTTAATGTCACCTAAGGACACTCTGAGGGTGAGAGTGACTCCTTCTAGGCTGAAATTCCAGTGAGCTTTCCAGCAGATGCTGTGACTCTACCAATGAAGAATGCATGTTGTGGAAGGTGAAGGTCTTGGGGAAATGTGGCCTCCACTCCTGCTTGGATTCTTTGCCAAGCTGCAGTAACCTTGTTTTAGCTCTCTTTTGGGACATAAGGTGATACTTATCTCCACAGTAATTTTCCTTTAGCACTTCTTCCTTAAAGCTAAAACTCATTTCTGAACTTTGTTGTGTTGAATGCAGCACCGGACTCTTCCTCTGGGTGCTCAACATGGCGTCTGGCATGGTCCCTGAGCAGTCTTGCACACTGTGGTGAGAACCTTTGCTCAAATTCAGTTTGTCTTCCAGCATGAGTTACCCAGTGCAAGACAGAGACATGGTTCTAGTGGTGTTATTTTGGAGAACACATGATACCAAGAACCGTGCTTTCCATGTTATCATCTGAATAGGTATGATTTCTATGAAGGTCAGCCTGTGTGGTTAGTGGACCAGTTGTGAACACTTGTGTTTGACCAATAGAGTTTTCTGATGATCAGCCCTAGTCTGCTCTGTGCCTGTTTTCTTGCCACAACAGCCAGCACAAAGCTCGGAGTGTCTTTGAATTCCCAGCTGATGGAAGCTCCAGGCTTGCGGGTAATGCAGTGAAGTCTTTTCACATTTCTTTGTCACTGATGTGAGTTATAGTGCACCTGAGGCAAAATAGAGTCCTTCAAAATAAGAAATGAAAGTGTAAAATAAAAGATGTCTTGGTTCCCCTTTTGCAGAGACAGCACAAATCAGGAGGCGAGCTCTCCACAGTGCTCTAGTAGAAGGCAATTTCCTGATTTAGGGAGATATGTAACTATAAGGATTTAGACTGATCTCATCTATATGTATAGTCAGTCTTTCCAAGATGTTATTAGTAAGTACACCTGAAATTTGAATGTCTTATTTTATTGTATGAAACATCTTTTGTATTATTTTCGGGACAGTTATCTGTGTTACTTGTAGCCTGACACAGCTTTGGGTCATCTGTGACTTTAACAAACCTCATCTTTCTTCCAGAAAGCAGCTGATTTATGTGAAACCAGTGCATGGTCACGCACCTGAGCTGGTCCTGACTGATCCTCACCCACTTCAACCTTTCATGTTGATTGTAAACCACTGCTACAGACTGAAATAATGCAGGGTTTTGCCACCTGGTTTCATCCAATGAGTATCCCTGCCTGGTGTAGGGGAGCATCACTTGAGACCATGTGGAAGCCTTGCTGCCACTGAGCTGTGCCACATCTGGAGCTTCTCCTTCATCCACAGAGCCTGCTCTTCTCTCTTGGAAGGCAGTTCAGTTGGGTTGGCAGGGCTCACTGTTGACAAGCCCAAGCTGCCTGCTTCTCTTGTTGCTATCTCCTAGAAATTTACAAATGAGCAGATTATTTGTTCCAGATTTTTTTTTTTCTGAGAGTTGAAGTTGAGCTGACTGGCCTGCAAATTCTCTTGTCTCCTCTTCTCTGCTGTTTAATGTGTTTTTAATTCCTTTGCCCTTTTTTAATCTTTGGGTGCTCCGACATATCTGCCACAAATTCCCCAAATTAACCACCAGAAGATAACTTGAGATAATAGCCATCGTTTCTGGATGAAATTCATAGAATTGTAGAATCATAGAATTCCTTGAGTTGGAAGAGACCCTTAAAGGCCATCCAGTCCAACTCCCCTGCAATGAACAGGGACACCCACAGCTCCATCAGGGTGCTCAGAGCCCCTCCAGATTGACCTTGGCTGTCTCCAGGGATGGGGATCCACCACCTCTCTGGGCAACCTGTGCCACTGCCTCACCATCCTTATCATAAAAACCTTTTTCCTCATATCCAGTCTAAATCTCCCTTCTTTTAGTTCAAAACCATTTCCCCCCATCCTTTCCCAACAGACTCTGCTAAAGTGTCTGTCCCCTTATTTTTCGCAGCCCCCCTTTAGATACTGAAAGGCCACTCTCAGGTCTCCCCAGAGCCTTCTCTTCCTCAGCTTGTCCTCAAGGCTGTTTTTTTCACCCCCAGAATCATTTCTGTGGCTCTCTTCTAGATGTGCTCCAATAGGTCCATGTATTTCCTGTACTGAAGACTCCACATCCACACAGTGAATCTAAGAACGTTTTGCTCATCCAGGTGCCCTCAAGCCAATTTTTTACTCTGGGCTTACATCTCACTTTCTCTGTTAACTGCCTGCTTGGCAGCGATATTTCCACTGAAGATCAATAATAGAAAAAGTATTAAGCACTCTGACTTCATCAACATTATTTATCAGTAGTATTTGCTCTTCGCTGAGTAGCAAAGCAATACTTCTCTGTGGTCTCTTCTTTTGGAATGAGATGAAGTCCTCTTGGAGCTGTGTCCTGTGATAGATCCAGAGGAGTCCAAAGCCCTTTATTTTTAATCATAGAATCACAGAATGCTTTGCGTTAGAAGGGACCTCAAATCCCACCCACTTTCAACCCCCTGCCATGGGGCTTCCACTCACCAGGTCAGGCTGCCCAGAGCACCATCCAACCTGGCCTTGAACGCCTCCAGAGTGTTTAAGGGGGAGGAAGGGGGGGGCTGTGGTGTCAAACTGGTTCATCCTGGCTTCTGCTCATTTTTAAATATATTTTTTAATGTTCTTCTGGGCTCACTCAAGTTGAAATTCAAAATGGCAAAGATCCATTTTGGTGATGAGGTCTCTCCCCCAGCCTGGACAACATGCAGCCTGGACAACATGCAGCAGACATCTCTAGAGGGTCCCCCGTGGGGATCTGCAGTCCCCAGGTCCCCCCCAGTTCGTCTTTTGGTGGAGAGTGCAGCAAAGTGGTCACAGAATCTCAGAATTGCAGGTTTTGGAAGGGATCTCTAGAAATAACACTGAGACTGACCCTCCTGCTAAAGCAGGTACTACAGCAGGTCACAAAGCTCGGTGTCCAGATGGGTCCTGGATATCTCCAGAGAAGGAGACTCCACGGCCTTTTTGGGCAGCCTTTTCCAGTGCTCCTTCAGTGACTGAAAAAGTTCCTTCTTGTGCTACAGAGGAACTTCTTGTATTGCAGTTTCTCCCCTTGTTCTACTGCTGCACACCACTGAAATGAGTCTGCTCCCATTGACTTGGCTCCCGCGCTTCAAATATTTATAAACAGTGATGAGATCCTCTCTCGGCCTTCTCTTCTCCAGACTGAGCAGTCCCAGGTCTCTCAGCCTTTTCTCGTATGGGAGATGCTCCAAATCCTTAATCATCAAATCCTTGCCTGCCCCAGCCCCCATTTCGGCCGCTTGTGCTCCTCCACACGCTGTGGACGTTGGCGATGCTCTCTGCATCCTTTCAGAAGCCCCGTCGCTATGGTGACTGCATGCAGCTTTACCATCGGGTTGTTGTCCACCTATTTCCATTGGAAATGATTCAGGAGCTTTGATGTTTTTAATGATTTTAAGTTGAATTGCTACTGGACAGTTTTAGGTGCAAGAGGGAAGCGATGCGCTGCAAAGAGAAACTTTCATTTCAGAAACCTTTGCGGTCTATGGTGACGTTCATTTATTTTTTTTAATGATGCCAGGAGAGTTTTCATCAATGTTGCATCAAGTTTGTGTCGTTGTCACTGTGTTCCTCAGAGCACATAATGGAGAGAGGGAGAGAAAAATCTTCACTTTGTCCCCTGGGATGGATGCAGATAGCTCCAAATTGCATCGCCGTTGCACAGCCGGTGGCACAGAATCACAGAACTGTAGGGGTTGGAAGGGACCTCTGGGGATCACCTGCTCCAGCTCCCCTGCTAAAGCAGGTTCCCTGCAGTAGGTCACACAGCAAAGCGTTCAGGTGGGTTTTGAATATCTGCAGAGAAGGAGACTCCACAGTATCTCCAATGGCAAAGCAGGGCGCAGTGCTGTCAGATTTGGTCTTCTGAGATGGGAAGAAATTCTTAAAGAAAACTGTTAAGGAGGCAGATGGCTCCCTAGGCACTTCAGCAACAGGTTTTGAGAAACCTTCCGATTTTATGGTCAAAATCCAAATGTTGGGAACCTGGTGTCTGCAATCCCCATGGAAAAGATCTCACCCCATACACTAGGGGCTCCTCTGAGCAGAGGGATGTCAGCAGACGCTTTGAAGACGTGCAAACAGCCCCTGGCCCGAGGTCTGCAGGGAGCTGTGCTGGCTGCTTGGCCTCTGTACGCAAGATTGCTCAGCAGTGACGAGGAGTCTCCTCCTGTCCCAGTGCCTTTGGCTTTCAGGAGGCTGCTGCTGCAAGCACTGAGCATGCTCACATTGATTCAGCCACTATTAAAAATCTTTTCTGAGCATCTGGCTGGCTGTACAGATCGGTGACGAGGCTGCTGGCATCAGAGGAAATCCCAACTTTTGTTAGGGAGAATGTAAACAATGGCTGTTCACAAAAGGGCCGCTGCATTCAGCATCCAGGAGAAAAAAAAATTAAACCTCCCAGGCCATTGCTCTGCCACCATCCTGTTCCTCTGCCCAGGGGCTGGAGCCTGTGTAGGGACCAACAGTAGGGCTCTTCAGAGAAAGGTATAAGTTGAAATGCAGCACTGCGTATAAAAAATACATGCATGGAGGATGAGATGAACTCTTTTCCCAAACAGAGCCCTTGTTCCCATTCAGTAGAGTTCTGAGCACCACTTTCGTTTTTCCTCTTTTTAGCACAGCCTTTGTGAGGAGCAAAGTTCTGAGTGAGCCCGGAGTTCTGTGAGTTCTCTGAGATCTGGGACGTCTGAAGGGCTGTAAATGCGAGAAGTGTAAAAATCATAGAAAAAGAATCACAGAATCATTTAGGTCGGAAAGACATAAATCATCCAGCCCAACCGCCAGCCCATCCCCACCATGCCCATAACCATGTCCTCAGTGTCACATCCACATGGCTCTGGAACACCTGCAGGGATGGTGACCCCACCGCCTCCCTGGGCAGCCCTTTCCAATACAGCACCGCTCTTACGGAGAATAAATATTTTCTAATGTCCAACCTGAATCTCCTGGTGCAACCTGAGGCCAACACATCTTGTCCTATTGCTGTTACGTGGGAGAAGTGGTTGACCTCCACCTCACCACAACCTCCCCTTCAGGTCCAGGATCCCATACTGGATGTACCACCCCACCCAGTGATCCTGGGGCAGAGCTCAGCGCTTTGTCTCAGCATTGCCCTTGTTCTCCATTGCAGATAAAAGGTGTCAATTTAAAAATCCCAATTTACACTTCATTTTCATGTGAGGGAATCCGAAGAACAGCAGTTGAATTCAGGACAAAGCAATACATTATCACATTGTTGATTTTTTTTCTTTGTTTCTTCTTCCAAATAACCCTTTTCCAACTACAAAAACAACCGTATTTTGCTCACCCTCTTTGCTTCAGGACTGTCTCAATCTGCTACCATCTCATTTGCTGGACCACTTGAAAACACAGTGTAATTGGACTGAGACATAACTAGCAGGACTCCCAGTAGTGGACAGCGATAGTTGTGGTTGGGGTTGGCCTCATGGTGGGCATGGGTACCATGAGTGTGACACAAATCCATTCTAGGGGGCCAATGGGTTCTGTGCAGGAGGAGGGCACATCTCCCATCCACACATATGAAGCAGGGATATAATCTGGCTTGCAGATAGCTGCTGGTGGGAGATCTCAGTGATGAACGTTTGCTCCCTTGTAGCCTTTTCTGGGATCACTTTTGGGATCAGGGCAACGCAGGGATGCTGCAGTCCAGTCCTTGACCGCATGGCTATTTTAAACCCAGTGTGGAGAGCATGTGAACAGCTTGCTGATCTCACCAGGGTTTTCAGCTGCCCCTCGAGTTCACCTCACAGGAACCCAGTGGTCCCCATCTTGGTGCTGTTCTAAGTGGGGCTGTTTCCACGGCCCATATTACTTCAGTTTATTGCTTTTAGAGTCTTTGAATATCTTTGTGTCTCAAGAACAGCAGTTTTCAACAGTGGCAGATGCTGTTGTCACAAAATGATATGGGCTGAGAGTGACCTGAAACTCCCCTAAAAAGTCTGGAGACCCTCCGTGAACCCTCCAGGCTCTTTGTGATAGGTTGATGGTTGGACTAGATGATCCGAGTGGTCCCTTCCAACCTTAATGATTCTATGATTCTATTCAGAGATTGTCCATCCTACCAGGCTGTTGTCATCTGATAAATCCTTGGATCTGTTCCATGGCCCCAAACAGGCTCAGAACATTGTGCCATGGGAAGAGCAGAGCACTTGTGACTCTGCATTGCCTCTGCTGCTGATGCCATCATGGGACAATAGGAGAGGATGTAGCAGTGGTGGTGGGAGGGCATCCAGACCAGGAGTAATTGGTGTTGGCTGCCAAAATGCCGAACTATGAACAGTTTTGTCATCTTAGTATTTTGTACTATAGGGCACACAGCTGTTGCAAAGGGCTTTGTGTTTGCACTGGTAGTAAAACCCTTTGTGGCCTCCTGGTCCTAACACTGTCTGTCTGTCCTGGGGAAGGAGGAGGCACAGCTGATCTTGCAAGAGCAGGCAAAGTACTTTCACTTGTGCAAGGAAGAATAAAAAAAATAAAAAGAAGATAATAAGAGGAAGTGAGTAATTTAAAGCAGCGGGATCCAGAGAGTTCCTTTATTACAGAGATGCTTATATACCAGCAGGATACAGGGGTTGTGAATGCCCTGGGGACGGTAGGGAAACCCTTCTATGCAAGAAGGCACGCGTACCGATGGCAAAATGAGCAATCTGGACTTTGCTAACTGCTTGCTGTGTTTTTATCCTTCCTGTGAGCTGAAAATTGCCTGCCACCGTGATGGCTTTCCCTGGGGTTCTTATCGCAAGGCCCCAAGAACTGTTAAGTCCAGGCTCTGATCTGCTCTAAGTTGAAGTTATTCCTATGGAGAAGATCTTAGAATCACAGAATCATTAAGTTGGAAAAGACCTTCAAGATCACCAAGTCCAACCACTTTCTATTGAGAACATTCAGCATCATGTTTTAAGATGTTTGGTTTCCTAAAATGTTGATAGTTTCATTAATTTTCCAGGGCACGATGCACCTGGAAGCCTTTAGCAGAACATTCTGGTTGCCTCTATAGCTCTAAACCATGCCTCCATAGCACGACCTCAGTCACCTACTCTGAATACCCCGGGGATGAGTATGTCAAGGTGGCAGCAGTCTTGGTGTTTCCGCGCCCATTGTGATGGGCTTGGTGTGGCACTAGGAAGGAAACTGGGCTCGAGGAGCATGGGGCTTGGCACAGATGGATGTGCTCATCCAGCACCAGAGAGGATGAGGGAAGGAAAAGCTCATAGCTTCTTTATAAACCAAGGACAGAAATCATTTCAGGTTGGAATGATTTCTGCTCTCACCCCAGCCTCAAGGGACACCAATACATGGAGGCCCATGGGTGATTTTGCAAAAGTCGAACATGCTGTGGAATGAGCAAAATGAAAATGGGCTTTAAATTCTGCGCAATTAAAATTGAGATACAGAGATGCTACAATTGAAAACCCTGGAGAACATAAAACAGTGCAACCACTGCACTACAAGGCTCTGAATTTCTTTTCCTTACCCCTCTGGTAAGGAAAGGCCTGATGTTCCTCCACTTAATTTAGTTTGTGTTTCTGACACTGTGCGAGGAGAAGGAGAGAACGGGCACATAGCATCAGTCTCTCCTATGTTCTGGGTAGTACATGAGAAAACCTAGCACATTTTGGGGAGGAGGAAAAGCTTTTTCTGCACATCCAGTCTAAATCTCCTCTCTTTCAGTCTGAAACCACCTCCCCTTGTCCTAGCCCAACAACCTGCTGAAGAGTCTGTCCCCCTCCTTTCGTACATCCCCTTTTTAGATACTGAAAGGCTGCTCTCAGGTCTCCCTGGAGCCTTTTCTTCTCCAGGCTGAGCAGCCCCAGTTCTCAGCCTATCCTTGCAGGGATGTGTTCCATCCCTTGGATCATTTCTGTGGCTCTCCTCTGGACATGCTCCAACAGGTCCATGTCTCTCATCTGCTGAGGACTCCACATCTGGGCACAATACTACAGGTGAGGCCTCACCAGCACAGAGCAGAGGGGCAGAATCACCTCCCTCTCCCTGCTGACCATACTACTTTGGATACAGCCCAGGACACAGTTGGCTCTCTGGGTTGCAAGGGCACACTGCTGGCTCATGTCCAGCTGCCATCCACCAGTGCCCCCAAGTCCTTTTTGTCAGTGCTGTGCTTCATCCTTACATCCCCCAGCTTGTACTCATAGTGGGGGTTGCCACAACCCAGGCGCAGACCTTGCACTTGGTTTTGTTGAGCCTCATGAGGCTCTCCTAGGCCGCTGCTTGAGCCTGTCTAGGTCTCTCTGGATGCGTTCCACCTCACATGTGTTGACTGCACCACTCATCTTGGTGTAATCTGCAAACTTGTTGAGGGTGCACTCAATCCCACTGCTGATGTAACTAATGAAGATATTAAAGAGCATTAGTCCCAGTGCTGACCCCTGAGGGGTCAGTATGGCCAGTTGTCATTGACCTCCATCCAGACACTGAGCCATTGACCACTGCTTTTTGGGTATAGTCTCACAGCCAGTTCCTCATTCATCAGACAGTTCACCCACCAAATCCGTATCTTCCTGATTTGGAGAGGAGGATGTTGCAGAGTACCCTGTCAAAGGCCTTACTGAAGTCCAGATGGATGACATCAATGGCTCATCTCTTGTCCACTGACACAGCTATGCCATCAAGGGAACGGGCTGTCCAGGATGCAGCTCTGGATGGGAAGTCACAGATTAATTGCTTTTGGTTTCACTGTGACTCTGTGTAGAAACTTCCCTGCTTAATTTCCTCTTTCTAATATGTAGTCACTGAAGACTATTTTTTTTTTTTAATCATCAACATTAGAAAGAAACCCAAATACACACAAACACCAACTGATTACCATATTTGTTTACCACAAATAATAGAAAGGTTAGCACAGCGGGCTCTGAGTAACCGTCTCTAACCTTGTGCTGCTGGGGTTGTTCAGCCCACTTTCCATGGGAAAGGTGACCAAAAGGAGAGACCACAGAGTCAGAACAAGAAAGCATTGGTGTTCTGAGGTGCTAGCTCACCTTGCTGCGCACAATATTTTCAGTAAGGTTGAGCAAGGCCTTGTTGTCTATTTCCATTCCTGCTGCTCCTTTGACCAGCATTCAATGTGAAGACATGCTTTGCATTAAATATCTCAAGGCACATCCATTCTGGTATGTGCCCATTGCCTTGCCTTCTTCAGGCAACCTCTGCCTGGGTCCTACTGCAGCAGGACCCAAAGCAGAGGTGTGGAGAGAAACGAATGATGGAAATAATCCGTCGTACTGGGGGGCTCCTCACACTGGGGGCTGTGTGAAGGGCTGCTCTAAAAGATTTCCCTACTAGACTAAGGAAGAACAAGAAGAGGTTTTAGATGTTGGAGGTACCGTAAATGCTGTTTTCAGGTCTGTTCATGGGGAGTTTAGGAACAGTTGGCTTTGCTAGATGGGCGGATGGTTGGACTGGATGATCTTACTGGACTTCTGCAATCTTCTATGATTCTATACTTAAGATGTCAAGATAGCCCAAGACAGATGGAAAATTTGCAACAAAATCGAAGGACATTATGCTGTTATGAGCAGATATACACGCTGCTCCTCTTTCAGAGATAAGCAGATTTTATAGCAGATCTTTCTGGTTTCTGTCCTTATATTTGTACTTCCTTGTGAAATCTCCTCTCTAGAAAGGTGACACCTGGACACCCGCCTTGGAGGAGCTGCACCACACCCAGCTGGGGGATGCCATCTCCTTGAAAGAAGTTATGAATAACTGTAGAATCACGGAATCGTTAAGGCTGGAAAGACCACTAAGATCATCAAGTCCAACCATTAGCCCATGCCTATCACCACTCTAGACCACATCACTCAGTGTGACGTCTACTCTTTTCTTGAACACCTGCAGCCACTGTGACTCCACCACCTCCCTGGGCAGCCTGTCCCAGTGCAGCACTACTCTTTCTGAGAAGAAATTGTTCCTAATACCAACCTGAACCTCTCCTGGTGCAAACTGAGGCCATTTCCCCTAATCCTATTGCTGTTACCTGGGAGAAGAGGCTGATCCCACCTTGCCGCAACCTCCTTTCAGGTTATTGTGGAGAGAAATAAGGTCTTCCTGAGCTTCTCTTCTCCAGCCTGAAAAACCCCAGTTCCCTCAGCCGCCCCCCATCAGAGCTGTGCTCCAGACCCCTCACAGCTCCGCTGCCCTTCTCTGGACACACTCCAGAGCCTTCATGTCTTTCTGGCAGTGAGGGGCCCAGAACTGAGCACAGCACTCGAGGTGCAGCCTCACCAGAGCTGAGTACAGAGGGACAGTGGAAAGGCTTTAGAAATTGTACTGAGAGCCTGTGCAGATCCAAAAGCCAACCCAGTTATGACAGCACTGCGATAAGGAATTCAGCCTACTCTTACCTTACTCCACCCGCAGCCGCTCAGCTCAGCTTTTACAGTGGTCAGGAATGAAATCACAAGCTCAGGAACAGTCCTAGTTCCAGATTTGTGGTCTGCTCACAGTGTAAACCGACTTTAGCTGGTAGTTTCAACTCCATCCTTGCTCAGCCTCCAGCTTTTAAGCACTCACGCATCAGGAAAATATCAGCGTTCAGTGCTGCCAGGCTCTGCCTGGTGGCATCTCCTGGGATGTGGGAGGCAGCAGCCCAGCGCCCTGCAGTCAGATGCTGCCTAACGCTGCCCCTCTCAAGGAGCCTCTCACAAACTGCTGTAGCCTTCTGAGACTATTTTGTTCAAGAAAAGAAATATTTTAGGACTCTGTCAAGGAATTTATTCCAGTTCTTCTATTTTGGATGCGATATTTTCGTTCTGGCTCTGCCCTTGCCAACATTATGGGTTGTTATTTTGTTGTCATTCCTGCTAATGAAGAACATAGCTTTGCGTTCCAGCTCATGATAATAACAGAGCTGTATCCCTAGTTCGTCTCGGCCAAGGCAGGCTATTAGGATGAGTTTTGTTTTGTCATGTTTCATTTTCTGAATCACCTTCAGGAGGAGAGGAGCTGCTGGAAATGCACGGAGCAGGCTGAGAGGGAAGGGAGGAAAAATACAAGACCGACCCGCAGCTCCAGGCCCTGCAGGGAGAACAGCAGTGACACTGCTTGCTTCCTATCGGAGTGCAGAGCTGTGTGCAAGGAAAGGCTCACTCCTGAGGCCCCAGGAAGCTGTGGATGCCCCATCCCTGGAGGTTCAAGGCCAGGTTGGATGGGGCCCTGGGCAGCCTGAGCTGCTGGGTGGCAGCCCTGCCCATGGCATGGGGTGGGACAGGATGGGTTTTGAGGTCCCTTCCAACCCAACCATTCTGTGATTCTGGTAAGGGGAAGACAGCCCCTCTTTTTCACCCACCAGCTGTAAGCCAGGGTGCCATGCCCACACAGACTGCACTGGTGGGCCTTCTCCTGTGCAAAACAAACCTCTGAGAGGCGGTCAATTGGCTGCTCACGATGTCAGGTAGTGTTTGGAACTCAGAGATTTATTACCCAGTGCCTATAAAGTCTGTGGCAAATCAAATCTGTGATAGGGAAAAAAAAAAAGAAAAAAAAAAGCCTATAATAAAAAGATTCAACACAGGAAGTCTGATAAACTGTTAATTTTACTTAGGATAATTACAGTATTTACATCTAGGTAGCGCTGACAGCTCAGGGCTTTGATATACTCTAATGTGATTTATAGGCAGCAGAGAGGAGATGGGCGGAGGTCACCCTCTTTACCCAGGAGTATCAGCTCTATATGGCAAACTCGGGGGAGCATCCAACAGGCTGCATCCTGCACATCATCCCTAGGGCATGAGCCCAAAATGGTGTGCTGACCCTGGGAGAGACAAGTGGGAGAGGAGAAAGGAAACGAGGCCACATGATTTTGCAGGAGCTGCTTTTGATGCTTCAGTCAATGGCTCATCAGCAGCAGCAGCCTCGGATATAAAGAGGCTGCTGTCATCACCCATGGCTCTGCTCCGCCAGCACAACCTATAGCATCGGGCTGAGGAAATAGCCTCAAAATGAGGAGTGGTTGCAGCTCAGATGTTGGTTTTCAGCACAAATGCTGCTGCTGCTGCATGGGATGTTGGCCATTTGCTGCGTCCATCTCTCATCCTCCCCCCTGGAGGCCCCCAGCTCTGAATGGGCCCAGCAGTGGGGTGAGATGCTGGAGGTGGTGGCAGCCCAGGGCAGAGATGAGCACTGCGGTTGCAGAAATGGTAAAAGCAATTTTTGAGGGAGATGCTCCTATGCTTGGGAGCAGAATAATAACAGACCCAATTCTTCTCCATCAGCATCTCCGGGCATCAGTATCAGGTTTTAGAGGCAGTCCCTG
The DNA here is from genome assembly GCF_016699485.2 of Gallus gallus. Lineage (NCBI taxonomy): Eukaryota > Metazoa > Chordata > Aves > Galliformes > Phasianidae > Gallus > Gallus gallus. The sequence continues at coordinate 49,897,486 of NC_052532.1, forward strand.
GACCATCAGGTTGGGATTCACAATGACCTCAGCACTGTCAAAAATCTCTTGCACAAACACAACGAAATCTGTCATAAACCTCCTCCTCTGTGTTCCCAACATGCCTGGAGAAGGCCTCCCTTTGCTCCTCATTCTGCACTGAACGGGGGGCTGGCAGGGAGGTGGGTATCGTTTGCCTGTCACGTAGCAGAGGGGTTCCAGGGCTCATCCTCAAACCCAGACACATGGGAAGGTTGGTGGGGCTCTTTTTTTGGTGAGAAATGCAGTGACTGACATCCTGGAACTGCACAAAACTGAACTCACATTTTGCAGGAAGGGCTGCAGCTGCAAGCTGGGTCGTGGTGAACAGTCACCCATCAAAAAAGCCACAATACTGAAATTCAGGCAGGGGAGGTATCCAAAACATTGAAAATAACCCCGTGTTTTGCATTAAAAAATCATAATGTTTCACGTATAAAATGTCAACATGATTCATTCTGATGTATCTAATATGACAGGGATGAAAAGAACACTCCGAGGAAATGCCACCTCCCTCAACACACAGACGGAGACAAATGCCTGTTTTGCTTTGTGCTGTAGTCGGTGTCTTTTAGGACATGGAAGAGAAAGAGGGGATGAAAAGGATATTGAGCAGGCTGTGCTCTGGAGAAATCCACCCTTATTGTCCATCAGCACCCACTTGAGATGCAGCAGAAGAGATAAGAACAACCAAAGAAGGCACACAGCCAGAAAGTGACACGTTCTCAAAGGCACCACCGATGTGCTAAATGATCTACAGTCATCCACCCGTGGCAGATCAGCTGAAAACACATGTTCCCATGATCAGAAAATCCAGATAGGCCGTGGCCACGCAGCTCTGCAGTCCCATTTGAGTTGTGATACCTGCACTACTAACACGCTCATAGTTGTGAACGGGCAAACCCTGTGCTGCTGCAGGTCTGAGGGGGTAAATCCAGCAGGAGAGCAGGCAGTGATGTGCCTCCATGTCCGGATAGATCCTTTCCAGAATCAGCTGTTGTTAATCGCATTAAAATGTTAAAATGCATTTGAGGTTTCTTCTCCAAGCCATACTATTGCACATGTGGTTGGAGTTCCACATCATAGTGCAGCTGGAGCAGCCCTCGGGACTCCCCCACGTGAGCTACGTGCACAGTGCCACCCAGAGCAGTCACAGACCTATCCTTTCCCCAGATTTCTGCAGGAGGTAGTGGAAAGGCCAGAATTGCCATCTGCTCTATTTGGATATAATAGATTCCTCTTACCTTCACTTTGTGCCACTGCTGAAAACTGTGCAGCCACGTGCTTGGGTCACCACAGAGACCGAGCCTTTGCTGTAGGGGAACCAGCAGCAGAGATGCTTTGACTGGCAGCAGCTGAAAAGCCGCAAAGCAGAGGGAAATGCCTGCGCTCATGGTGTCTGTCCAGCCAGGAGAATACACTCAGGGCAGTGCTAAAGGCGGACAAACCAGGATGATGTGACTGGACCCAAAATAAAGACCTTGAGGAAGTAAATTCCCTGATCAGCGAGCATCCGGGTTCCAGGTCCTGAGAAACCCAACAATAAAACAAAACGGCCTGCCAAAAGGAGAGACATCTGACAATCAGACAGATGCACGGGGCATTCAGAGGGGAGTTCACATTCTGGGGAATGGTGTTTAACCTGGCTACGACCATTTTTATTCCCTATCACTCTGCTACATTAATGCTTAACATCAGCTATCTAACCTCCCGTCCTCAACAAGTAGGAAAGATGTGTTGATGGAAAGGTAATGTCATGAACAACCAACACAAGAATGTTACTGGATCTATCACTGCTGCCATGAAGCGCCACAGCCTTTGGTAGCAGGAAGAATTGCTCTGACCTTGTTCAGGCTCCGGGCATCTGCCGAGGCTGTCAACACAGGAACCAAATTTTGATGCAATGAAGATACCATTCGGCACAGCAGGTACCAAATGAAATGTGATGTAGTTTTCAGAGTAACAACATCTGGACAGTAAGAACTATGGGTAGGCTTGAACCAAGATAATACCAGCAGAAAGTCAGCGCAGAGTGAATTTGTTCATACACTGCTCATTTTTAGCTCTGCAGTCAATCTTGCAGGTGAATTTCCCAAGTGTACTTTCACCTGACACATGGAAGTGTTTTATGACCACTGATAAAATCTAACATTTAGTTAATGTCTGCAAAGCTAAATGCATGGAACTGTGAACAGGTAATGAAATTTTCCTCCGTAGTAGAGCTGGTTTAGTCAAACCAAAGAGCAGAAGCAATAGAGTAGTTTCTAATAATGATGCTAACCACTAACCGTACAAATCATTATTTCAACCGAGCTGCAAGAAAGCATGGCCACAAGAAATGCTACCTGCATAAACTACACTTAGCTGGGGCCATGTCCTTTATCCACTGCACTCCATGAAGGAGCTTAACGATGACCTCAGTGAGCCAGAGGTGTGGTTCCAAGTCAGATGGGAGTCAGACCAAACCCACATCCAAAACCTGGGCATGCTGACAAGAAGAGCTGTCCGGCTCAAGAGCTGCCTGGTTTAAGTATCCAGTCTACAGACAACTCTTTTCATTCACCGACTTACCGCTCATGAAAGAAAGACAAAAACTTAGATGGGGAGCTCCTGCAAGATTTTATTCAACGGTACACAATAGGGCAAAATTAAGATTAAAGCAGAACGTATACATTACTGATTTGTCAAGTTGCTAAGACAAATCCATACTGACACAAACAACGGAGGCTGACAACATACGAAGCACGGTGGCCATCTCTAGTGTCCGTACCTGCAAACACACAAATACGTTAATGCTTAAAACGTTTGTTTAGTAACAGCACTGATTTGGACAGACTTATTCTATCACAAACCAATCCGCATGTAAATCAGATGAAGGTGAAATGCTATGCTATGAAAGCCTTAGGATGTTCTCCACACTTCACTTCCCCAGAAAGTCTATTTGGATATTAGTTAGATGGGAGACTGTTTGTGATTCCCCAGGATTTCATAAGCAAGAGGCCCTTGGTATCCTCATCTTTTGCCCTGAATCCCACTTCACATATACCCTGAGTGCAAACGAGGCCAAAGCCTGTGACATCCCTGGACACAGCACTGAGCACTCATCAGAAGATGAAGATTCATGTCCCCGTTGCTCATAATGCTGCCCATGCAACATCAGTCACTAGCCAGGCAACAAGGGCTCAGTATTCATTAGGTGTTCACAAAAACATCGTAACACCAAACCACTGGTTAGAATTAATATGCTTTAAAAAAGGAGGAAAGAAAAAAGGAAGTTGAATTCACAGTTAAGAAAAGACTAAAGGATAAATTGCCCAGCATGAAGCAAGTAACAAACCTCCTAACTGCTGACAATGTACAATTACCCCTCAAAACCACATCCCTTCACCCCCCATTCTTATTCTAATAACAGAACTTTGAAGAATGCAAAGCAAAACAAAAAAGAATGTTTAAATAAAGAATAAATGGGTCAAGGCTGTGACAAAAGCTACGTGGACATCTACTTTCAGCATATTAGGAAATCAGTTGCATTCATCTTCGATCCTATTAGAATTACAAAACAAATCATTGCTATACAGAGGGATCCCATAAGACTTCTGGCACTTCTGTATAAATGCTTTGGAACACAAGAAGCATAATTCAGGTCATTTTCTAAACCCAAACAGCTCACAGGGCAGTATAGCATTCACCCAAGGCTCCACTTGCAGTTAATTCCATTTTTCTGCTCACTGTTCTTTAGAGAGAATGTCAATAGAAACCAGTACCTTTTAACAACTTCCACATCCACCACAACTACCCAGGCTTCCTTCAGAGCTCACTTCACACCAGGTCATTAAGGGAAGTGAGATCAAACAGTGAGGTGGAGGGAAAAAATCCTTCCCCAACAGCAACTATGTGAGACCACAAACGTGAGAGTATCCACATATCTGATATTCATTTCTACCAGCAGAAAGACGACCAGATTTTTCATCTTGAAATCTGTGCAGGATACCTACTTTTGGAACTCCCATTCCCTGTTGTCCAGTGGGCATACTTGGCGAGTTTTGAGCCAGCGAGAGATGCAGTGGAAGTGGAAAGCGTGCTGGAAGAGAAAGTCCAAATCACATCATCCTTCAGAACACACACACGTATCTCGATGTAAAAATTACCATACAAAGCATCGTGGTAAGAACTCTGTTTGCAGACAAAGGTGGGGAGGACTGATTGTGCGGCTCACTGGCAAACACCAAGGAACTGATCTACATTTTCGGAGGGGAATGGAGCATGAGGGAAATGGCAGCAGGGTGCCCGTTCCACAGTACACGCAGTGGCAAGCGACTGACTTCTGATGAAGGAGAGAATGCAGAGTTTAGCAGCTGCTAAAATTGGCAGAGCAGATGCTGATAAGAAGCATAATCAGAAAGACAACAAAGAAGATTTCACAGCGAGTAGCAAGGACTGCACGTATGTATATATGCTGAAGCTTTCTGCCAATCTTCTGGACAAACTAATGCTTGAATACAAATGAACTTGCGAAACTAGAAAAATCTCCATTATGTCTTTAGTATAGGCACTCTCTTCCATGCCCTAAACAGCTCCTTAAAAGCAAGCTTCCATTTGTGCTATCTCTTGCACACAGAAATCTTCATTTTGACACCAGAATATTTTCACGTGGTGAAAAAATCACCCTCCTCTTTCTCAGACAGAACTGCCACATTTACAGTCTTACTCCAGTATTATCTCCCTGTAACTTGGTCCCACAGCACAGTGAGGATGGGGGGAAGGAACAGGTAGTTATTGTTCCATTGTGAAAAATTAGGTCTTCCAGCTCAGGTCCAGGCTAGCTCAGATGTGTGCAAGTTTGAGTTCACACCCAGTGGGACCATGTGTGAAGGAGTGCACGTGGCAACAAACAGAACAAGTGGAGATTATACACTAGAGCTGATTTCACCCTCCTTCAGAAGTGGAAGCAAACCACCTAGCTACTCCACATGGACTCCTTGAATCAGCCTGCATAAGGACAAATCAAGTGTGCTGCCATCCAAGTATTCCTATTATCTGGGGACAGATAAAAAAAAAAAAGCATAGCTTCAAGGCAGCACCTTGATGAGGGAAATCCTGCTCAAAATTAAGCATCTATTATGCTTCCAAAATATACAGGCAATGGCTCATCTTCCTCCCTTGTCTCTCACATATACCTCTCCACCTTCCACTCCTCAGTTATTTTTCTCCCTCCTTTATACATGCTACTAAACAGATTACTACAAACAGTATATATATATAGATAGATAGATAGATACATATTTTTTCCCCAAGTAGATATCTGATATACTGTATAGAACAATCTTTGTCCCTGGTTATGAAAAAGAGGGTAACATCACCGCACATATACACAGCAATCAGAGTTTCCCTTACATTGCAGACACCCCATGCAACCGTGCACTCTTCAGATGTAGCCGATGCTTGGTTTGCTTGACATTCTATGCCTGTAAAAACAAAGATTAAACATACATATGCAGGAGCAGAAGATGTACATGCAATACCAACTGGTAGATTTCTTCATTGTAACAAGCTGAGGTGGGGGAAGCTCTTTGTTCTGTTGCATTTATTACATCAGAAAGTGTCAAGAGCCATTGGTTTCACGAGTACTGCTTTTCTAAAAGTATCAGATTAAAAACTATTTCATCCTACTGTCCTTCTTCCTCTACATGTTTAGTATTCCAAAGCTCCAGACAGCAAGAGTAGTTAGCTCATCTATCAGTGACATTTATCTGCTTTCCATACTTAGAGGATAAATATTTTTCATTTGTTCTCTTGTGTTTTAATGCATCCGTCCTGACAATCAGTTGCAATAGCACAGCCTTGAAGAAAAGTTCACCTAGATTTCTTATCCCGCTTTCTCTAAATAGAAATTAACTGTCTTGTCAGATATTTGTCAGTTATATTTACAAATGAATTAGCTCACATAATGATGAGGTTTTCCTCTCTCCTTTCTATAGCTTTGTGACACGTAAGTACAGCCTAAAAATACATAGTAGAAAAATAAGTTTTAAATTGATATTTTGAACATTTTACACCTAAGAGCTCAGTACCTAGGATGATCCCAAAGATTATTTATGGTTCTGTGTTGGGTTTTAAGTTTTGTGTCAGCTGGTATGCCTAAGAGCAGGAGGAGGAAGGAAGAACACCTCTAGGAAAATAAATCCAACAATGATTGGATTCTCCATTCCAGAGTCCAACCAATTCACTTCTGCTCTACTTCAAGATGACACTTCAGAAGAATAAAAAGACTTTTCCAACTTCTTCACAGTCAGCAGCACAAACCTACGTGACCAATATTTTAATTTAGCTTCCTGCTAAAGGATGCTTCTTCTAAAGGTCATGCCCAAAAGGTTCAAGAAGACACGTTGATAGATGGCCAGCTAAGAACTTGATACATGGCTTTGTTGCTTTATTTATTTATTTATTTTGCAGATCTGTTTTCCTGGCAAAGAAAAGGCCTGAGGGAGTTCCAGTTCTCTGATTCACAAATGAAGGATTAATAAAACAACTTTCAAGCCCATACTTTTAGTTGAGGTATGTGATCTTTACTTTTTCCTGTCCTATCCATCCTTTCCTCCACTTTCCACACTCTTTCAGGTGTGGAGGTGAACAAAATAAGAGAAAAGAGAAATTTTCAAGAGATGTGAAAGAGACTGGTTAACCTCAATCACAGCAAATCATTCAAAATAAGATGGAGGCATAATGAAACTGAGTAGCAACAACTTTGAATGAACCCGTATTATATGTTTTACGTCAAGATATGAGGTATAAAAGCAAGAAGTCCAAAGCTCAGCTGTTGGCCTGCCCAGAGGAGAGAACAAAATCCAACACAGCTGAAGAGTCTGATGTCTTAATTCCTTAAGTCCTCAGTGCACTTAGCAATGAAATAAATCTGATTCAGCAAAGGGAAGAAGCTCAAGGAGATTGAAGAGCTTCAATCATTTTGGTGAAACGTGCACTTGTTAAAATTTCCTGCTCAGTATTGCTACAACCTTACTGTTATCGCCGTATAGACTCATGGTATCATAAAGTATCCTGGGGCATATAATCTTAGTTTGAAATATTTGCCACAAGTCTATATGTTAATGGGAAAATGGTGAGAAGATGAGTAGGGAGAGAAAGAGCAAGAAAACTTTAACTGAGGAAATCTGTGAAAGCCAGGAAAATAATGCACTACACAATATCCTTATTTTGTTTTTTTCACCTCTTTCCATGCTGGTCAGCACTATTTGCTGACCAGCGAGTATAATTTAAAAGATGTCAGACCCCAAAGCCTAAAAGAACAGATGATCTTATGCACACATAGCTGAGGAGGAGTTCTCTTGTGGTGATGTAAGGCCCTCCCAACACGACATTCAGATTTAACTCCCTCATCAAACAGGCCAGATGCTACTGCTCACACTACTATCTTCAGCTGCCAAAAGCAGGCATTCCCAAAGCTGAAACACCTTCCGGTCTCCCAGTTGCCTAATTTCAAAAAGGGGCAACATATCACCTATGCAACAAAAATGAGCAAACTCTTGGAAAAATCAAAGCTGATGATTCTGGCTATGGAAGAAAGATGAGCTATTTACTGGCTGCTGCCCCAAAAGAAGTGATAAGAGACAGAGAGTAACTGGAGGGATGCTGAACTACTCTTTTGCTTTGCTTCTGATAGAGCGAGAGCAGGCAGATACAGCTGAAACCCAAACTACCTGTAAATAAATGTGAACGAGGCAATGGAAGCATTTTAACTCAGGGAGATACAGCTGAAGTCACAGCCCACTGCACCAGTGAATTTTATGACAGAGCTCTTCAAAATGGCTTCTGCTTAAGCAAGGGTAACCACTGAGGGATTCCCCTTTCTCTTTACACAGTGCTTTCCGCAGTTACACCCTGAAGATATGGAGTTATTGGGGAGAACAGAACAAAATGTACATACCTTGGCTAACAATGCATACTGTATTACACCAGAGACAGAAAAAACAAATAACCAGGCTAGGAAACCTAAAGTACAATTGTTACCTCCATAACGCTGAATGAGCTCTTGGTTTTTCGAACTTCAGAGGGCTTTCAGAACTTTCTCCATGCAGTTTTCTCAGTTTAAGGATTATCTGAATATTCACCCTATGTTCCTCCCATCTCACTGTTGTATGGCTCCTTCTACTTATAACCCTTTCATACGATGCTCAGCATTTCCTCTGAGTATCACACTCTCAAAATATTTGTGCACAGCTATCACTGTCCACTCCTACTTATGACTTAACAGACTATATATACATGAGTTAGCAAACCTCATATACTTAGTGTTGTTCTTCTGCTCTTCTCAAAAAGCCAAAATAAACCAACCTGCAAATCACTCTGAGATCTTTCTTCTAATCAACCTGTCTATCTCTGTGACACCAGAATATCACATTTGATACTTTCCATCTTACTATCAGAGGAAGAGACCACTATTTTGATGGCATATTTCATACAGTTCAAAGCACACCAGTCACCTTACAGTACCACATTCTACAGAGAAGATAACCCACTATACTCATCGTGGTGTTTCTTAACATTCCCCAAACTTGCCACATTGCAACCATCGCACCAGAGAGTAAACCTTGAAAGAAATCAAGGACGCTGCACAAAGATGATCTAAATACATTCTGGGTCCTTTCAGAAAAGAACAAAAACCACTGAAAATCTACTCATCCCTTCTGTGTGCTGAACATGAGCCAAAGCGAGGGCCAGGGGAATCCTTTGTCCTTATTATTAGCAACCAAGTCGTTATGTATGTGCATTAGCAGGACTGCACGAAACCTTAACATTGTTATATCCTAACTTTTGGATGCTCGACTTCATAATGTTAACAATCTTCCATTAGCGTGGCTGGCGTTACTTATCACTGTTCTAATGTTTTCCCCTTTAAGGATTTTCCTCATCACTGGGAGAGGGAGACATTCCTACCCTGCACTTTATCAAACTGAATCTTGTGTTGTTCTTCCCTGCACAATCTAGTAATTTTTTCTCTATTTCCCATCACTTCACATCTTCTGTTTGAAAATCTAATTAAGATGTTGCTTAACATCATTAATGATCTGTAACAAGGAAGTAAGTAAATCCAGAGCCAACGCTGAACTCAGAACACCAATTTAGATACCACTTCTACTCTGTATACTGTCAATTTTGGTCCGTCATTTGCAGTTTGGGCTTTTGAGAACATCGATTATGCCCTTACTAATAAGGTGTTATGCTTGAGCAACTCAAAAAGCAAAGCAAAACAAAAACTAAGTTACCCATGCTCTCTTCCTTTGAAGTTCTTCCTAACATGTCTATACTCTTGCGATTCCACCCGACCTCAATCCTGGCAGGATTCTTTATTTGTGTTTATTTATTTATTTTTATTTTAGAAGGAACCGACAAAGGAAATTCACTACTGGAAAGTAACATCTGTCCACGTTCCTTCCAGCTCCTCTGAATCTTCCCTTCATCCTCTCGTTTCTTATTTGCCTTTTATCAAAGCTGACAAATATATAAAACTCTATTTGATCTCCCATAAGAGGTGGCATTAATTTTGAGGCAGATTCACAGAATGAAGCACACCAGCATCCCACTTGTTTTGATTAATTATCTCAAATTGCAGGGTTATATGTATTTATTTATTATGTATCAAAATTCTATCAGTGTAAGTTACATTCTAACCAATCTTTAAAGTGTCATTTACCCATCAGCTATATATTTTAAATATTAAAAAAAAAAATACATAAATACAAATGATAAACCTAAGATAATAAGTTGTAGTCACTGCCCACTTTTGGGATGGTACAGGTTTGAGATTCTTAATTGTAAACCATCATGTCAAAGGTCCTCAGCACATGTCACATCCACTCCTCTCACCTGCTTGCCTTTAGCGTTACCATTCCTTTTCTAATGATCAAGAATAAAGTGAACGATGGACAGGCAGCAGCTGGCTCAAAATAGAACACATCTGACTCAAAGCAAAGAAGTCAGCTTGCTTAATCCACTTTCAGCCCTGCTTGGTACAGTGCGCTGTCTCTTTTTTTCCCCTGCTTTTTTTTTTATTTTCACATAGGCTCACTGACAGTAAGTTACCATCAGAAGTACTTCCAAGGGCTACTAAAAAGAAAGTGAAACAAAGCTACCACAAAGAAATCATGACTAACCCTTGTCAGGTGCTGAAGGTCTTGCTAAAATGGGTCCTCCCATTTTAGTAGTACAGGTGACTTCCTATCCGGGTTATGTTACAAGGTGTTCTCTATTTTACCACTGAAAGAACGTGGACAGTTACTGTGCCAATAATACACTGTCAAAGTTTTGAGGAAAAAAAATTGGTTCTATTCTTATTACCAATCCTCAATCGGACCAAAGACAGTGAATTTATATATGAATACCTATTTCACAATAGAATCTTTTATACTTACTCCTACTATCACTTCATTTTCCTAAATAGTAAGTATATTTGTTAATTGGACTGTTGAGAGTATACAGGAAAAAAAAAAAAGAATGGGTACTAGCAATACTTGGTGTTGGTTTCAGGATTTGATTATTCTCTTCATAAGCAACCAATTGATTCTCCAGGATGTCACAGAATTCCCCATACTATAACCCTAATTTAGGCAAGGCAGCTTCTGCGGAATGAGGAGTCAAAAATTCAGTGGCCTGGACCTTTTCTGGTCAGTCGGACACAGAAAGCAGAACAAGATTCCATCCTAATGGTTGCCATCAAAAAGCTGATAGCTACTCCAACATCCCCACCCTTACAACCTAATGCCTCTCTTTGTAAATAATACCTGCCAACCATGAATAATTTCACTTCCTACAGGCTCTGCATTATTATTTTGTTTCCTCTTTTCTTTCTTTCTTTCTTTCTTTCTTTTTTGCATTCAAAATGCATTGAGCAGCATTATCTCTTCTGTAGTTGTGGTATCAGGTGATTCTGTTCTTTACAAGAAAAGGCTGAGTGAAAACCAGGATGATGATAGAGGTCACAAGAACAGATTACAGGACTTCAGCATTACATAGAACAGAGTTTAGCAGTGGTAATGAAAGACTTAGTTCTGAGCTGAAAACCGAATTTGCTGAAATACACCCTGAACAGTGGAAAGTTCAACTGCGTATGTTGTACATGTCAAAACTGTAAGCACTCTTCCCCATCATTTACTTACATAGATCCATAATATGGTTTCTGCAAATGGCACAGTTATCAACCACAATGTCCCATGCCCACAGAGCTACTGCGTTCCACTAGAGCGAGGGGGGAAAAAAGAAAAACATAAATTTTATTCAATATATAACACTTGGAAATCTTTGTTGTTCCTCAAGATCCCACTTCTTTCTGAAATGGAAAAGTTAGGATATTAAAAAACATGCAACTTAGAGCCCCAGAGTAATTCCTTCTCGCATACCTCTCAAACTCAATGTCTCCTTCCAGTTTCAGAAGCAACAGATACCTCTCCCAGTCTTTTTTTTTTTTTCTTTTGCTTTTCTTTTTTTGCCATACAAATGCAAACATCTGCGTTTCTATTCATAATCTGGAGGCAAGGATGCATCTCATGCCACATCCTCAGTTCGGAATTTCTACTGTTTGCAGCAGTTCTAGTAATCATCCCTCAGAGCAGTTGGGGCCAATGACCAGAATCACCTCTAACTTTGCCCCTCAGTGACTCCTGAACCATCTTCATGGCAAAAAAAAAAAAAAAAAAAAAAGTGAAAGTGCTTCCAAGCAAACCTTTCAAAAACTTTACTTAAAAATATGAATGAAAGAAAACTGGGATATCTATTCTGTGCTACTTCACTAGGACTGGCTAGAAAATTCCACGACAATTTTAGAAAACCAATTGAGAATGAGACTCTGACACGAGCTATGCAGAAAAACATAGCACCTTTTTCTTCCTCAGCCCCCAGAACAACAAATCTCCCCACCATAATTAGGTCTTTCATAAACTGACAGAACTCATGGATTGTTTTGAATACTGAAGGCAAACTCATTTACACATTGGTAGACAGACAGTCTTCGTTTCTACTTTATAAAATAGACTGAATATTCTGTTTCTTTCAACTTTTCCGTTGTGATTTTATTGCCAGTGTATCTTCTCTGCTTCATTCAACTTACATCTCAGTGTTTCTTTTGTTTCCTCTAAGCTCCAAATTCTGAGGGATGAATGCCAAGTGTTCTCCCAAGTGTTGCTAATTGTTACCACTTCATTTTTTTCGTTAGTACCAATATTAATACTAGATGTTTTGGGGAATGGGTGAGTAGTGATCTTCAAATCTAACAAGTCCAGCCAGCCTTGTGGCAGAGATTTCATCTCTCAGGGTCTCCATCCACATCCCAAGGAGTTACTATAAAGATACCAGCACCTTCACAGTTGGATATTAGGAAAGATTTCTCCTCAGGAAGAGCGGTGCTGCAGTGGCACAGGCTGCACAGGGAGGTGGTGCAGTCACCGTCCCCGGAGGTGTTCCAGAGCCGTGTGGATGTGGCACTGAGGACGCGGTCAGTGGGCATGGTGGGGATAGGCTGGCGGTTGGACTGGGTGATCTCAGAGGTCTTTCCCAACCTTAATGACCCTGTGATTCCATGGCTGCCACACTTTGGGTATTGAAACCCACCACCTCTCTTAGGACCCACAGGCCTGTACTGAGCCACTCATGCCTCAGACACCCCTCGGCACCTCACAGGGGAGCAGAAAATGGCATCAGCACTTCCCACACAACAGTGAGGAGTGCTATAGCTGTAAGGAAAACAGCTACAGATGACAAAGGGCATACTGAGGGTGACTCTTGCAAGCAGGACTGTTGTACTGGCACTCTGTGGCACTGCTATCACCCAGAACTGCATATCCTAACCATCTCTGGGCCCCGCTGAAGTGAACTTGGGGTCTTTTACCACCATTCAGCTCGCAGCTGTACTGGAGATGATAGGCCAGAGAACGGTATTACGGTTGTTTGGGGGAAGCAAAGAAAACCAGGGTGACAACACAGCATTTGCTGACCACCTACGAGTTGATTTGTGAAGAATACAAAAAGAAGCAGCCACACAAATGCGTGTAAAGCTCCCTTCGCACCACATAGGGTCACTGAGACAACTAAACCAGAGCTGCTGGGATTGAGGAGGAAGCGACTGGCCACCAACACGCTCCCTCGGCCTGAGCTGCCCTCGGCTCTAAGCGGCGGGGCCCAGGCAGAACTAGCCCCGCCCCGCCCCTCCCCCACCTCCCGCCCGCGCGGCGGCGCCCTCTGATTGGCCAACCTCCTTTCCACGCGCGGAGACCCGCCTCACCCATTGGCCCGGTCATACGCCAATAGACTCCGCAATCCCCCCCCCCTCATATGGCAGCGCCGGTGCGGAAGCGAACGCCCGGCTCCGTGAGGGGAGCGGAGAGCGGCTCGCGGCCCCGACCTGCTCGCAGCCACCTGGCCCCCCTCCTCCCGCTGGGATCGGCCGGGTAGAGCGCGCCACGCCAGGGGGCCTCACTTTCTTCACTTCGAAGCGCTTCTTGCCGGCGCCGCTGTTGGTGCCGCTGGGGGTGTCCACATCCATCGCGGCCGCCATTTTGGATGCGTGAATAGGCCGTTCTGCGCTGTGCGCATGCGCGGCGGAAAGGGGCGCAGGGAGGAGTGAGCGGAAGGCGTAGGCGGAGCTTCCGCCAGGCCGCGCCCCTTCCCCACCCTTTCCGTCACCAACAGGTGCGGCGACGGCGGCAGCGCGGCGCCCGGGGAAGGCCGGGAGCGCGGTCACGTGGGTGGGCGTTTAAAGGCGCCGCGCAGGGCGGGGCCCGTTCTGGGTGTTCCCTTAAGCGAAGGGATACGGAGACCGTCGGATAGATCGATGCAGGCGGGGCGGCGGGCCGCAGTGCTGTTTAGAGCACAATTTGAAAGATTTGTTTACACAAAAGCATGAATTTTAACCTTAAATCTATCTGGTGATGCCACCCTAAGCTCAGCAGTCATTCTGGACGTTAACAAAATGTGCAGTGGTGCATACGTGCGTCAGAGAAACGCTACCATCCATTTGGCTTTCAGTGATCGCAATATAAGGTTACAGCCATCCCACCTCGGCTGGTGTTACCGTGGGGAGGTGGCTGCCAGCGGGTGACAGCCACACAGCAGCAATCATACGGCCTGGAGTCGTTATCCGGTGTAAAACCAGCCCTTATTGTCCGGCAGCGAAAAGAATAGAGCAGTGCAGGCCTTAAGGGAAGAGGTTGCCTTGCTCTTCAGTCCTTGCTCCCTTCCCAGCCACTCAGATGGGCTGAGCTGTGTATGCTTTGTTACCGTGCCAGTCTCAGTGCTACCCTAGTGCTGTGGGATCTCTCTGGGGCACTCGGGATGCACTCAGGAATGAAAATGTTCTGAAAGAAAGCAGGAATTCACATGCTTTGAAACACTCTTTAGAGCAATACTTCATTGTACGGGAGGTTGTAGGAGGTTGTAGCGAGGTTGGCCTATTCTTGCAGGTAACAGCAGTAGGACAGGAGGTGATGGCCTCAAGTTGTGCCAGGGGAGGTTCAGGTTGGATGTTAGGAAAGATTTCTTCTCCGAAAGAGCGGTGCTGCAGTGGCACAGGCTGCACAGGGAGGTGGTGCAGTCACCATCCCTGGATGTGTTCCAGAGCCGTGTGGATGTGGCACTGAGGACGTGGTCAGTGGGCATGGTGGGGATAGGCTGGCAGTTGGACTGGGTGATCTTAGCGGTCCTTTGCCAATGTTAATGATTCTGTGACTGTATGATTCCACAGTCATAGTAACAGACTGGTCTCCAAGGTCCTCATGTCTGCTAGGAGCAAAGTGCAGGAAGGAAGGAGATAGCCCTTCGCTAAGTGCTTACAAACCTCAGGTTTACATCTATGAATGACTTTTGCCACTGCCTTCCTGTGTGTCACCTTCTCAGTGCTGCAGGTGTGATTCTGATGATGCTCTAAGCAGCATGTGACAGAAATTACCTGGTATATGAGTCTGGTTTCTGTACTTTGTTTGCAAACCGAGGGGTAAGAATGAAGTGCATTTTATTACTCTTCAATAGAAGAGTAACGTTGGGCTGGCTGGCTGCCCTCCAGTTGCTGATGCCACTAAATGTAATTGATTTTACTAAGTTGGGATTTCTAGCAGCCTTTGCTGCTGTGAGTGTCCAGACAGACAGCAGTCACAAATGGTACTTAATTTGTTGTCTTTCCACATTGCCACAAAACTTCTCAGAGTTCATGAAGTAAGCAGACAACTTCTCTCCAAGACTCTGCATCATCCCCACCTGATCCAGAGTGCTCAAAGTAAACTTGAATTCAAAGAACAGAGCCAGAGGGGTAGATTAAGCAATATATCCCATAGATTTTTGGACCAGATGATGGTTGGTTTCTGCATGAACCCAATCCCTCTGCCTCTGTGTGTGTTTTCTAGATGATGGTCACATTATACTCCCATGTAGTACTATTGTTTTTTCAATCTGTTACTAAAACCTCAGGTGAGAAATGAAGGCTCCTGCTCCCCATAATCTGACTGAGATGAACAGATGAGATTCAGAGAGAGGAAAGAGTTGCAGCATTTCCTGGGATGTTGACTAATTGCTGCTCTTTCTTTCTCATGGTATTGCACCTCAAGCTGATTGATAACTTGAAGATAAAATAACAACCAACCGTCATGACTCAAAACCAACCTGCAGGTTACCAGGTGCTTGCAAAAACCATGGTACTTAATGACTGTGCCCGACCTACTGCAAACAGCCTTTCCTCATGCATGAAAAAGAGCAACGGGAAGCGTGGTTCTAGGCTCAGCAAATACCTTTGTCTCTGCAGCAGGCATCTCAGCCCCTCATCACGCCCAGCTATCAGCTGCTACAGGAAGATATGACTGGGACAGAAGAATCTCAGTGCATGACAGTGAGGATGTTGGGCTGATTAAAAAAATGGGGATGGGGAGCCCCTTGGTGCTCCAAGGAAAAGACATGGGAAGGAGGGAGAGCTTGAGGGCTTTAACCTGCGCTAAGAGCCTGGAGAGATGGCAGAGACACCGGCTGCATTTGTCATCTGGGGAGAGGATGAGTCCTTCAGTGGGAGAAGTGATTGTTTTTAACCTGAATGCAGACAGCTGGCCAGAAGACACGTGCAGGATGACTGGAGGCGGTGGGACAGAGTCAGTGCAGGAGACAGCACCGTCAACCAGAGCAGCAGTAGCTTTTTCTCAGGTGAAAAGTGAAAGGATGTGAGGAAATGGCCTCACATTGCATCAGTGAAGGCTTAGATTAGATGTCAGGAGGAATTTCTTCATGGAAAGTGTGGTTACACATTGGTACTGGCTACCCAGGGAAGTAGTGGAGTTTTCATCCCTGGAGGTATTTAAGAGATATTGGGATGTGGTGCTTAGGGACATGGTTTAGTGGTGGACGCAGTAGTGTTAGGTGGTGGTTGGACTTGGTGATCTTACATGTCTTTTCCAACTGAAGTGATCCTGTGATGTGAGCACCAGGTCACAGTCTGGACATCCCATGTTGCTTAGGCTGAGTTTTCAAAGTGCCTTTTATCCTTCTAAGGAGGATTAAAAGAAGAACAAACAACAGTGAATGTTATGATAGCTCAATACAAGTAGTTATATGCATCTACTGCTACACGTAAGCAACAATGGAAAATGTGGCAGGCTAATTAACAGCAATCAGGTAAAACCACGAGGAGTAAGCAAAGCAGTAACACAGGTTTGTCTGCATATAAATCAATGAACTCCTACTGAATAGGGAAATCCATGAACACTCAGTAACATGAGGCAGTTCCAGACTGGTGTGTGGGAGACACTAAAATACTGTTTACAGATATTCTTATCTACGGCTCCTCCCTGATAGTCTTGAATGTGGCACAGCCTCAGGAGAGGGAATAAGTACTAAAATCAGAAAAAAATACTATCAATGAGGGAGGTCTGGAAGCTACCTCTGCTGAGTCATGGTGGATTGGTGCTGTTGAAAGGAGGTGAGAAGCACTGTGTTACAACTTTGCTTTTGCTTTCCCCCATTAATTCTTTGTCCTCCCCCACCAAAATAAGAGTAAACCAAAATTCCTCTAAAGATTACTACTGACTGAATCACGTTCCTGTTCAGCATGACAGAATTCCAAAGCCTCTACCACCCTTTGTCACAATGGAAGAGATGCTGCAATGGGCAAAAGCATTTTGTCAAAGCCCTTTGCCAGCAAAGTGGTAATCATAGCACAGGCACTATCTGGCATTTGAAAACAGTAGAAGTCCAAATCCAAGATTTTATCTATCTATCTATCTATCTATTTATTTTGCTGGGGGGAGGAGAGGGTGGAGATGGAGTTCAGATGCAATTATACCACTTCATCTTGACAACTGTAAAAGAAATTGGGAAAACAAAGTAGCTAGCTGACAGACACAACTGTGATTGGTACAAAAACTGGATGGATATTACAAGAGAAGCCCAGAGAGAAGGAGCCAGCAGTCTCCTGCCTCCCGTACCAGCATAAGCAAGATCAAAAAATTGTGGTACCTAGCTCAGATAGTTTTCAGAAAGCAGAGTTTCAAATATTTCTGATGCCCGTTTGCTCTTCCTCATGATTGCCTAGATAAAGAGAATACGCTGAATTCACCCATATTTTGGACTCCACTGTAGAGTTCATTATGGTAGTTAGGGCAGTGAATCTCACAAGAGAGGTGTTCTGCCTGACAGTCCTATTTTTAACAATAAAATAAATTAATACATTAGCATATTCCTTTGCTGAATGGGTTCCTATACCTTCAACACATCTGCATCAAACATCCTTTCCTTTTATCTCCAACTCAGCTCAGTTGGAAATCCCAATGGGAAGATGGTTGAAAGGAGGTTGTAGTAACATGGGGGTCAGCCTTTCCTCCTAGGTAACAGCAATAGGGAATGGCTCAAGTTGCAGCAGGCGAGGTTTGGATTGGATATTAAGAAAAATTTCTTCACAGGATGAGTGGTGCTGCAGTGGCACAGGCTGCCCAGGGAGGTGGTGGAGTCACCGTCCCTGGACGTGTTCCAGAGCCGTGTGGATGTGGCACTGAGGGCATGGCCAGTGGGCACGGTGGGGATGGGCTGATGGTTGGACTCGATGATCTTAAATGTTTTTCCTATGTTAATGGTTTTATGATTCTACAAGGCAGTAAGTATTCACCAATCAGAAGGCAGGAGCTCTCCAGTCCTGGTAGCTTCAGAAAAATAGGAGTGAGCAGAGAAACAGCTCTTGGTAACTTGCCATTGCAAAGTGATGACATCCCTCCTTCCACTCCCCCTCCCCACCCCTGGGTATTTTTTTTTTTCCTCCCTCTGCTCAACACAATCATGAATATTATTTCTCACCTTATCTTCAAAATCACCAATTCTTATCTGTGCTAAGAGGAAGGGGATAAAAGCCATATTCAGCCTCAGGAATACTCTCCCACCCGTCTGCTGTTTCAGTATGAGTTGAAAAAGGAAGGATGGGACAGAATGCAAGAGCTTCAGGGAGGTTTTACCAAGACACACAGGAAATTCTGTACAGGGTGAGAGTTTACTACAACAAGCTGTCTCCTTTACCTCGTAGTACAGAAATACTCTTGAGTTTATCATGGAAGATCCTTATATTCATAATCACTCACATCCCATAACCCTCTTTTGCAGGTCTGCAGTCATTCAAGATAACTGGTTGTACAAGTCTGAATGGGAATATTGCAAGTAATTCTGAGGAATCAGGAAAGATGGGAAAAGAAAGAGGCCAGAGGCCTGGCAATACCACACGAATGCAAACCGTCAGCTGCACCAAACCCTTTTCACTCCTGGAGTCAAAAACAATGCCCCATTCTCTTACCTTCCTTTGGTCACAAAGTGGGACAAAGTACCTGCATTTACCTACGTTTTTCATGCTGGGGTTGGACTAGCAAAGACAGCTTCTTCAGAAGCCCATCCATCAGCTGCCTTCGGTTAGAAAGGAGCCTGAAGCTGAGAAAGATTCCTTCTAACTGGTGAGGCCATACCTTGAGTACTGTGTTCAGTTTTGGGCCCCTCACTGTAAGAAAGACATCGAGGCCCTGGAGTGTGTCCAGAGGAGGGCAACAAAGCTGGTGAGAGGTCTGGAGCACAGACCTTATGAGGGGTGGCTGAAGGAGCTGGGATTGTTCAGTCTAGAGAAGAAGAGGCTCAGGGGAGACCTTATTGCTCTCTATAACTACCTGAAGGGAGGTTGTAGTGAGCTGGGGGTCAGCCTCTTCTCTCGTGTGACTAGTGATAGGATGAGAGGGAATGGCTTCAAGCTGCACCAGGGAAGGTTCAGACTGGACATTAGGAAATACTACTTCTCTGAAAGGGCGGTCAGGCACTGGAATGGGCTGCCCAGAGGGATGGTGGAGTCACCGAGCCTGGTGGTGTTCAAAGAGCGTTTGGATGTTGTGTTGAGGGACATGGTTTAGCAAGAACCATTGGTGATGGGTAAATGTTTGGACTGGATGATCCTGTAGGTCTTTTCCAACCTTAGCGATTCTATGATTCTATGATTCTAACCCTTCTTTCATACAGCAAAACTGTTGATTAAAACCGTGTGGAGGGTATAAGGAAGACTGTTCAGTTTCTCTTTCTTGTCCCAGGGGAACAAGATGACAGGGAAATGGAGAAGATGACAATCTATCTGAATAAGAGTGGAGTGGGGAGGCGGAGGAACCAATAGCCCCCAGAATCTCACTAATGAAACGCTCACTCCCACATTGGCTGATTTAAGAGTTCCTTATGCTAAACTGCTTCACCCTCAGTTTGCCTTGCTATTTCTTTCTATTTTCTCCTCTCACCATTGCTGTCTCTTTATTGTATGTTTGTATTTTACTGCATTTTTAAATGTTATAATCAAAACCCAGGTTGCAGGTTTGTTGGCATACAGAAGTTATCAGGTAATCTGTCCCTTCTACAAACACATTTCACTCCATCTTGTGTGCGTTAAGAATCAAATGGGAGTGTGGTTCATTTTGAATCTCCCCTTCCTTTGCCTCAAGACCAGAATGTATGAAATTGCCCTGCTGACTTATGGGTCATAAAAAGGCTTCTCTGCAGTCCTGCAAAGCTCTGTGGTGTTGTTCTAGGAGAGAGGAGTAATGCGCTCTCTGCAAACACCAGGGCTGCTGTGATGGCAAGCTAAAGGCTGGATATCCTGGTGTCCCAGTCCCCAGAAGGCGTGACGTGTTTGTGCTGCTAGAGGATTTCCCTTAAACATGCTTCAATTCTTTTTAGACTGGGGATGTAGAGGCAGCCCCCTCCTGCTGGAATCTGGTGAGTGTGATGCCACCAATCTTGTTCACTGCCATTAGAGCTGCCAAAAAGTGGGGAAAAAAACAACAGGTGGTCATTTGACAGTAAAGAGAAGATTGGCATGCAGCCTCATTGAGGCCTTCCTGTACCTAAAAGGAGCTTATAATCAGGAAGGAGAGCAACTTTTTACGTGGGCAGATAGTGGTAGGACAAGGGGGAACGGATTTAAACTTGAAGAGGAGAAATTAAGGTTAAATGTTAGAGGGAAAATCTTTACTCAGAAGGCAGTGAGGTGCTGGCACAGCTGCCCAGAGAGCTGTGGTGCCCCATCCCTGGAGGTTCAAGGCCAGGTTGGATGGGGCCCTGGGCAGCCTGAGCTGGTGGGTGACAGCCCTGCCCACGGCATGGGGTGGGACTGGGTGGGCTTTGAGGTCCCTTCCAACCCAACCATTCTGTGATTCTATGATTCTATGATTCTATGGTATACAACTCTTCTCTGAACTCTGGGTGTTTGCTTGGAAGCTTTTTACAGCTGTGTTCTGTCACCCCTCCCTTCCTGACGGGGATGAATGGATTTCACTCAGTTAACCACATCTCCCTCAGGTACACTTTCAAGTGAAAGAGAAACTTCTCAAAGAACTTTGACGGCACATTTGGGACTCGCACACAACACAACAGTGGTTTGTTTGCAGCAGCTTAATTTAAATTGGATTTCACTTCAATTCATCGAACAGCTGAGGAACCCCGTGTGGACACACTTATTTGCCTTAAGTGTTGGCTTAAAATCAGTTCCTAATCGATTTAAGCTCCACTGATCAGATTTAAATATATATGTAAAAGGTCAACACAACCTTTTACGTTGATTTAATGAAATGATATTGAAAGCAATGCTTGAGTAAACCGGTGCAGCCCTGTGTAAATGCTGTTTGAATTAGTATAATATGGATAGTCAAAAGATGGAAAAACATCTCTCCCCTTCAAAGTCTGCAAATTCAATCTCTTTCTTGATTGAATGCTAGAAAGACAGAGTTTGGTGGACCCGCGTATTGATTTTATCATTAGCTATACAAAACAAATAGCTAATTCTATAATAGGCACGTTTTATGGCTTCCGTTGATGGTGTTGATCCACGTACATGTATATATTGGTTCAAAAATCACAAGCATTCCCTTTTCAGTGTGAAAGTTCAAAATTCAAGCCTAGGAGTGCTTTCAAAGTTATGATCTTTAAAAGATTACTATCTGGAAGGAGAGGACTTTCTTTAAAATTTAGATAAATTACAGTACAAAAGTATCACTTATGTCAGAAGCATATTTCACTACTTAACAGGTGCAGATATTCATCGTAAATTAAATTTCATTTGTGCTGAGAGGTTGAATTGCTGAGGAATCACTTTATTGGTATGTGAAATATTTACTACGTATAGCTGGATGGCTTCCCAGGAATTCTGATGAAATACATTAATGCACAAGAAAGCACATCCTTTCTTCACAAGTCTTGTGAGAGAAGATGTAAGCTTTGCTCTTCCAAGTATTTGTGCAGTTTTTCTTTTTTAACTGTCTGAATTGTCCATAGCAGTTTATCTAGAATAACTGTTAAGAAAGAGCTTTTCACATATAGAAAGTTCTTTCTGTTGAGTAAAGCTACTGTTAAAAACATGAATATACTATCTAAAATAGAACACACTTTTATTTAAAATATGTTTTTCTGCACCCTATTTAGAAATTGCCTTTTTCTTATAGAAGGGTGAAAAACCACATGTTGCTTTAAGCAATTTCAGATGCTCGAAAGAGATGAGTGATATTGGGATCACTTCAAAAAGCACATGAAGTTAGAAGCCAATAAGTAACATTTGGCTGGGAATTGTTTGCATGTGTCCTTTGAATAAGAGGCATTATTTGCTAAAAATGATTTATTTAGACAATTCAGCCATCAATTTCTGTAACTGAGATACAAACAATGTAGGGTACAAAGGTAGGAGAGACTTCCAGTTCTATCTAAAAACAGTGCCTACTTCCCTTCCACAATAAGTGATCTGACTTGCCACGTAGAATAATTGATCTGCGTGACAAATACAGGCAAGTTTAGCTCTTGCAGTGTTAAAATATGTAAGAAAAAAGGATGACAGTAGTGGGTTTTGTGTATCTGGAGAAGTCTCGGAGAAGTCTTAAATGAGTGCAGGCCACATTCCTTACGGCTGAGAAGCCACATTAAAACAAACAAACAAACAAAACCTAAATTAAACAGCAATAAAAATCAATATGAACTGTTTTATATTTAAAAGTTAATACTGAGAGCCATGAAAGCTCTAGAGCTTACATGAGCAGCCTATAAAATGTTAATGTAACTAACAGCAGGGAACCTCGTAGAAACCATCCCTCTACAAATCCAAAGTGATATTTAAAAAAAAAGGGGGGGAAAGAGTGTGATTTTTTTTTTTTTTTTTTTAAATTTTGGAATTTATTCTCTGTTCCTGGTTCACAGCCAAACTACACATGTGCAGGTTTGAGGATGTGGATCTCTGAGATGAATGCAAGTCCTCCATCCCGTGTGTTACAAACTGCCTTGTAGCTTAAGCCATGTAGCCGGAACATGAGCAGTACAATTGCATTTCTATTCTCCTAACGCTGTGGCCATGCAGTGATCTGCACGTGATGGTATCCCATCTTGCCCTTGACTAACTCCTTTGGACTGGATAAGAATGACAGTATTTACATTATTTTTGCACAGATGCTCTGAATGCTATTTTAAAATTCCATGCTTCATTCAAATTATAGAAAAGACGAGGTGTATAAGGGCAGTGTGTGCACATCGCGTTTGATTCCAGCATAGGGACGTTTCATGTTCTGAATGGTCAAGAGAAAGTGTGAAGAACCAACAGTTCTTGATTTAGCTGCTGAAAGCAGTTGGGGTCACATCTTTCAAGTCTTTTTTTTTTTTTTTTTTTTTTTTTTCCCAGTGAGATACGAACTCCCAAAGCAGTGAGTAGATGCAGTGTTTCTCCATGAGCAATGCGTGCATCACCATAAAAGCATTGTGCTGGTTTACTTGGACTCTAAAACTGCAGAGTAAGTAAGGAAATAATCTTTTTATTATAATGTTGAGTATTTTAATTAAAAGGGGAATTAATTGAGGCTTCTGCCGTTAGTGCTTGCACATTCATAGAGATTTCCATAGCAGATCCTACTCTCATTCTACAGACGTGAGTTTCTTTTTGGCCCCATGCGCAAACTGATGTAGCCGGTCGTTTTGCTGTATGCAATTAGTAGAGAAGCAACCACATGGAGAAGTGTCCTTTGAGTAAAGGAGTGGCCAGATCAGCTGGGAGGACTTTTTTTCCTTAATCCGAATGCATCATTAATATTTTAAACACTCATCGGAGTATGACAGAAAACATCAGTCACTTCCACGTAGACTGCAATTCGCAGACACAAAAGTCCTATCCTAACAGCTAAAACATTGGTGGAATCACACTGGAAACTCTTGTTCTTATTTCCATAGGCTCAGCAATACTTCAGCTGGCATTTCTGTGAAGATCAGCTGAGGGCACGACATGCAATAGCGTACCGTACAGGAGTCGCACTTCAAGTCAGAGACTGGAACGTGTCAGTTTACTTCAAGAGCAGTCTAATCTCATCTCTTTACGTAGGAGTATACACACTTGTGAGCACTGAAAAGGGTACTTCAAAATGTTTTATATATTAAACAGTAACAAAATTAAATGCAATTCATACGGATAACATTTCTAAATCAGTTCATTTTCTACTTAAAAATTGACTCTTTTCTTTAATAAATAAGTTCCTTGAAGAAAAAAGACAAAAGTAGGAATTATCTTCAGTCTCAGCCAGGTCTTTATCATCCAAAAATGTTTTTAACCTTCTAATTTCAGCAATGATTGAAGGAAGAGGACATAAAATCTGCACCAAGTATAAATTTCAAGAATGCTTCTATTTGCCATTTGCACGTTAAATGATGTTTTTTTGAAGAAGTAATAGACACAATAAAGAAGATAACGCAAATTGTTCTTTCTTGACACTGCAGATCTCTAAAAGCTTCCTGAAATGGCGTAACTGTATTGTCAGTCCAGCTGCCTCCAGATAAAATGAAATAATGCTTTGTGGCACAAGCAGGTTATGACAGTCTGAATGGAAGAGCCTGAGCAGAACAAAACTCAAAATGGAGCAAGGCTCCCCGACAGCAAAATAACAATGTGACCGACTTGAAAAGACAGAGGGAATAATGAAATCAGAACAAGTGGTAGAGACTTACCATCACGGTGTGCTCAGTTTGCTGCTCCGGATAGTTACTTCTCTTGGATTAATTACTGAAGAAAGGAAAATAGGTGTATTTGTAGGTCACCCTATTTGAGCTGGAAGGGTGGAAGAACGCATGGTGCTGTGCAGGGCTGGTCATATGGGAGTTCTCACCCTTCTCCTCCAGGTGAGGAATTAGGCTTCATAGAGGCATCTCTTGGTCAGTGGTTGGTGCTGGGAGTGGCTGCTGGGTCAGCTTCCTCCAAACCCTCTCCAGACTTTTTTCCAGAGCAAATCCCAGTGATGAACTCTGTAAGAGGTCATCCCTCCTTTTACTACATTGAATGATATTCATACCTTCCAGTATACAATCTGGAGCAAGCTTTCCAAAGGAAACCAATCCATTGTGCTGAAAAAAATCACACAACGGAATGAAAATATCTCCTTGTGCAGCCCGTTTGGTCCCTGTTAGATGCATTAGATGGATCAATACCAGTTTACCAAGCTGGGTGGAAGAAGGTTGGAGCTACATTAAATTTGTTTCATGCCTGCTTGATTTCAAATGTGAAGCAAGAACAATAAATGGACATTGAGGATTTCAAAGAGAACCTTTGCTGTTGGGGAAGTTAAAGTGATCAAATTTGAAAGAACATAGACAATGACAAGATATCTTTTCTGAGACACCAAATCCTGAGCTTGGAATGACGCAATGGCAGCAACAACGCATGGGAAAACTCAGTTCTCTCCCTTGTGCTTACACTTCAAGACTGGAGCTTTTTCCTCTGCACTGACGTGAGCAGAGTGAGATCTGCACAGCCAGGTCATTCAGGGAACAAACGGAGACTTGAATGAGGTCTGGACTGTGCTCATGTCCCACACAATTGCTCGTTTTACCAGAGCAAACAAAGGATGGCAAAAAGAGGGGAAGGCCCCAATAAAGAATGGATTCAGGCCCAGAGGAGCCACTGTGCAGTCCTTCCTGCAACTTCGCATTTAATTTTTAAACACATAAAGATTATGTCAAGTACTAGGGAAAAGAATTAAAGAGATTGCGATACTTACAGGAAGACTTGATTTTCTTTTGTGTATGTGTGCAAGATCTTTCCTACCAGAGAAGAGTCATGCGACATATATGTCTCTCCATTGCTAGTTTTCTGCCTTTCCTCTCTGGTTCTTCATCCTTCCAGATTTGCCTTTGCTAATTCTCATCAGAGAAATATTACTGACAGAGGAGACAAAATTCAGAGCTGCAGATGTTTTTATAGCACAGTCACAGTTTCCCTGTCAAAGCAACAGTGAACTCAGAGCAGGTATCTGTGCTCTTCGTGAACCAGATTAAACTGCTCCTTGTCCTCTCTATAAAGCCTGCAGTGGAAGCCAAAGTAAGTTGTATGGATCTGTAATGAAAAGGACTCTTCACACCTGGAGCAAAGAGCTGAATGAAACAATTCCCCATCCCAGCATTCTCCTCCCCAGTCTCCAGATGAAGGTCTGATGCCTTACTGGGAATCCACTGCTGTCACACATAAGCTACCAGGCCTGGCAATAAATAAAGCAGGTAAAGTGCAATGGTTTTAATAGGAAAGCATTCAAACTATCTGATCAAAGGGTGCCTCCTACTCTTTCGTTCTGTGACTCTGTTGGCTGAATGCAGGCTGTATTATAGAAGATGTTCATGTCAGTTCTGTTAGCTTGTATGTCAACAAAAATTGGTACATTAAGACATGGGGTTTGGTGATTATGTCTTTTTGTCTTAAACAAGCCTAGAGAAGCAGATTATCAGTTTTGTATACATTACTAACATCACTACAATTTCAGAGAGAGCTGCACACGGAAGGAAAATAGCAGCTCATGGCTAATTGCTGAGATTAATATGCACTTATCAGTATATTAAGAATCTGGGTTTGCACTACAATTCTCTTTTTCATTAATTGCTACACTTGTCCTGTTTTGTTTCTCTAGGAAAGTAAGATAAAACGATACATTTCCGTTCTGGTTTTTGAGAGCAATAATGACATCTTTCAGCAGCACATTCTCACCTTTCTTTGGAAAGGCACTCACCTGCTGCGAATCACGGACTGCTGTCTCCTCAAAAACCTCACAGAGCAGGGAAACTACATTATACCACAGGAAGAAAAATGAAGATGGAGGCAATGTTAGGGGTACACGGCAGTGATTTACAGTAAAATATACTGCAGAGATAATGTAATTATTCAAAGCCCAGAAACTATAACCCTTGGACATTCTAAGTTAAAATCAAATTTAACGAGAAAACCAAATGAAGCACAAAGAAATGCAAAGCCGAAACATCCAAAAAATCTCAATTATGCTTGGTTAAAAGCTCTTCAAAATCTCTAACCAGCTAAAAGGCACAACATTTGTGTGCATAATATGCGTGTGTTTATGTATAAACTAATACACGCATGCTTCTGAAGATGAATCATACATTTCCACTTCATACTTTGTAACTGGAAATTCATTAGAAATCTCTTTCTGTTTCGCAGAAAAGGGCAAAAGAAAAAAATATACTGCAGGCCTTTAGAAATCTCTTAATCGTATCCAAGTCCACAATTGTAGAACCATCTCAATAAGAATGGTGTGTTTTTGCCTGGTTACAGTCACCACAGTAACACCCATGTAGCTGCTAAAAAGCTCATCTGGAAAAAAAAGTGCAGGGGAAAGCATAAATTAGAGAGCAATATATGAACCAGATATCTGCAGTGCATCAGAGGGATCTCAGCAAGGCCTCATGGAGTCTTAGAACAGTGCAAGGAGCACACTGGAGGCTACATACAGCTCTTTTGGCTGCAGGCGGTATCTCTATGAGTCCAGAAGGAACAGCTACAGGTGCAAGGCCTCTGTGATGGAGGCAGCTGCCTGGGGGTGCGAGGACTGGAGATTCCTGAGCCATCCATAGGGAATCTGCTCATCTGGGAAGGAGAAGGTGTGAGAGCTGGGCTGAGGGAACGTGTGTGGTGTGTGAGGCGTCAACTGGACCCAGATCCACAGTTCGGCCCTGTGATGGGCACTGTCCCAGGTGCCATATCAAATCTTGTCTATTTTGTCTAAATGTTAAGCAGTTGTTAGATCAAAATTGGATCCTGATGGCATGGCAGGACAACAGCACAGGCATATCGAGGTGAATGTTGAACCTCTCCTGGGCTACTGTACAGAAATGATCGGGCTGTCATAAGGAGCTAAGGAAGGGTGTTCATAGGCAGCATCAGAAACACTGGTTTTTATCATGGAAAGAGATCTGTACTGGCAAAGCTTAAAAACCCATCCCTGCTGTACTAGCAATAGCTGGACTTTCTCTGACTGACTACAGTACCTGTTCCATGTCCACAACCCAGATGTAATGCTGTTAATTACAGAGTTATTGCTTGTAGCTCCCATAGGCAAAACCTTTGTTATGCTTTGCATTCTGTGTGCATATTAGACTGGAAAAACACAGTATACTTTCCCCAAACTAAAAGCAATAAATACCCCTATCATGTAAAGGATTAACATGTTAAGAAGCTACCTGACATCTGCTAAGTATTTCCTGGTAGGAGAGTCAGGCTGCTTAACTTGGATCAGCGGCCAATGCCATCGTGCATTCATCTCTCAGAAGCTTTGCTCTGTCTCCTAACAAAAAGTCTCGCTCTCCTGCACACATTATTGTTCATATGGGTCAAATGTACTGATTAAAAAAAGAAACAACAAAAACCAACAGTACTTCAGTGAGGCTATTTTCCTGAAAATAACTGCATTTTAGCCAGTTTGCTGTACTCCCAACTTCTAGTACCTGATCAGTGAGCTACAGGCTCAGCGCTTCAGTTCTCTGCTGCCATGATATTCCTACTTGGATCATGACAAGTTCCTTAAAGAAAACCAACTTGGGTTCTTCATGGTCTCCGGAGGAGAAAACCAACACAGAGCTTCAGACACAGTCTGCTCTGGCCTATAACAGCACGTTGGAGACCAGCATTCCCAAGAAGCTCGCAAACCAAGACCGCACATCAACCACACAGCACTACTTGGTTCCCCAGCATTCAGGGAATGGGATATTTTAAACCCTACAGAAACCATTCCTCCTTGTCTACAACTGACTTTTGTTTTACTTTTTCTTTGCTCGAAGCTCTGATCATCAGACTTACCCAGGCAGGAATTAATTTTCCTTTGCCATTGTTAATGGATAACTCAATCATGGTAGTTAAAAAAGCATAATGTGGTATGAGTCAGCAATGGATAGTGACACATGGAGAACCTGGAAATTTTTCCTCGTTCCTTTCTGCCCATCTTAAGTCAAGCCTGGGTGTGGTCAGCCAGATATTGGGTGGTGCTTTGGAGAAGCAAGCAGATGGGCTGAGGCATAGCTTGTCCCTGGAAGACGGGGCTTCTTTGCTCTGCTGCTAGAGGGGAAGGCTCAAAGCTGGCAGCCAGGTAAGACAGGCAGCAAGACAAACTGAGAAGGCAAAAGGAGCTGAAGGGAGAGCATTGTTGAACTTACCCTGCTTCACTACCCATTTGTTATAAATTCTGGTTTAAAATGCAACTTATTGTTTTTATCTCTGAAATACAGTTGATTTTATAAGTCAGACACGGTCCCAGAGCCAGTGCTGCCCAAACAGTGATTTTTAGTAAGGCAGAGCCTAAGCATGTGTGAAAGGAGTCCACACAGCAGAGATGATGCAATGATCTCAGGAACATTAGAAACTGAAACAAAGTTTAGCTCTGCATGTTAATGAAAAATATCTATACAGGTTTCTAGACAAACCAGTTCAGAAGAAATCAAAAAACATCAACGTATCGCAGTGCAGACTTTTGTTATCCAGTTACATGAAGTACTCATCATAATTAAAGCATTTTGGTTACTTCTCTCCTATGGATTTTTTCTAAGTTTAACCCAAACTCTTTTTAGCTTTACAGTAATTTTCCTAGGAGTAATGACTAAATTTCCATAGCAGAAATTTGGAAGCTTAGAAGTATGCAACCTCAGCCTCGCTCCCTCCATCATAGCGAAGATTTTTGCCTCGAAACCTACTTTCCCCAGTTCACATTTTTAAAGCATGACACATGATCAATAACATGAAAGTGCAGAAAACTTTCTCATATGATAATTCTATTGATTTTCAGATGAAATAATTAAACTAGCTGTTAAGACCAAGTTCATCAATACCATCTGGCTGCTTTGTCCCCCCCTCTTGAGTAAGAGGAATCAGTCAGGGTCTCCTGGCTTCCATAACCAGTCGTAGCTACTGTGCTGCTCTGATACGATACCAAATAGCCATTTTACAGCTGATTGTTCTCACCTTCCTTTTATAACTACCTGCACGCACCCCCCCGGCTCCAAATTATGCCCTCCTCATGAATCTTCTACATTGCACTGTACATTCTCAGAAACCTCCATCTCCATTCTGATCTGTGTGCTCCTTTCTACACTATCAGGTTGCTTTGTGAAACGTCAAATACAGTTTTGGAAGACATATTGTATTTTTCACAGATAACAGAGATTGAGTGGCAAATTGTGCTAAATGCCAAATGTTTCCATTTTGATGACAGAAGCATATCTACAAAATAACACCTGTGCTCAGACTGTACTTTAACATTGGGACTTTACTACCAACCAGTTCTCTGCAAAGCAGAGCAGGTCACTGGTGGAGTATGAAATGGGAAAGTCAGAAAGAGCCTCCGAGGCTTTCTCTGAAAGCCAAGCAGCTTCTTCATAGGGATGGCTGGCTGAATTGAAATGTTCATCTCATTCTCTGATTCCCTTAAGAACTGTGGCTTAGTTCAAAAAAAATCCCTCCCTAACATGTCTTGCTTATACCTGAGTTTTTGCTGAATCAAGAAGTCTAAGAAAATGTGCCTTAAGGTTACGCATATTCAAGCTCGTACGAGCCAGTGAAAGAAGTGGATCCTGCAGTGAGGATCTGGAAATGGATTCACTCTCATCCAGCAGATGACAACTTGTGCTGCCACTGAGCTGCTCCTGCACCCAAGTGGTTGGAGCGAGGAATCTCTTCAAGGCAAGAGATCGGGCCGGATACGACTGGAGATTAGGGATGTACGTCATTGTTACGCGCAGTCGGAGAAGCGATTCTTTGTACTGGTTTCCTGATGAGCGATGTGTAAAACATTAATAGATTTGGTTGTATTCAAGGGACACAGTGGTATGTGTGTACACACCAGCTGATACTCTGATTATCTACCTCTGCAACAACTGAGAGAAAGACCTCAAAAACTTAGGCAGGTAACCCTCAAATTTAATACATTCTACGGAATGCACTCTCATGGAGCAACAGATTCAAAACATTTGCAGCAGTTTATGCTGAAAAAATGGCTAGAAACTCTGGAAGATTTATAGAATATGGAGCAACTCACAGCCTTAATCAGACACTTTGCATGGCAGAGCACAGCAGTCAATCCTAGCAGATCCAGTACTCCCCACCCAGCTGAGCCACAAACACTTCTTTACTGACAAACATTCTTCAACATTCCTAAGATCAGTTGGTGTTTGCAAGTTGCAGGATTTTCCTGAAAGACAGAAATCAGTGTTTGTCTATATTTGACAATGTTATTTGAAGTACAAGATAGATTACAGATCACTTGTAAATCTCTCTGAAAAATAATGCTTCCTGAAGTTTTTAAATCAGTTTAATAGCCATGCAACTTGATGGCTCAATAAATGACCTTCTACAAAACGTATTATTTTAAAAATAACTTTTTAATATGTATTCCAAAGGCGTATTTACAGTACGTCTAACCATTAACTCTGCAAATAAGCACACGTGCAGCAGTGGTCATCAGCAGACACACGTATTTTCAGCTACTTACATAGCTCCAAAATCCAAGACATTTCCCAGTTGGTATGGCTCTAACAGGTGCAATTGGAAGAATAAATGTGTTAGATTGGAAGGACATCAAAAGTAACGATCAGTTCTGTGGGTCTACACTTGACAAGCCTCCCTTTTAACAGTTTACACTGTGATGCACAAATATCTAACAACAACTTCCATCAGAGGTTAGTAGATTTTCTCTTCTAGGTGAAACTTGATGCATTAAACCTTGCAAAAGCATTCATTTTTGATCACATTTAGAAAACAAAATTACAGTATGTCTTGGCTGCCTTTCAAGTCCCAGATTCACACCTTGGTGTGAGCCAGTGAAAGCAATGGAATATGCATGGCACTGCCTGGCCTTCACTAAGTCAAATGAAACACAGAAAAATAAAGAAAGGGGCAATTAGAAAGAAACTTCTGTAGGTTACACAGCAACAGAGCCAGAAATCAAACTCAGGAACCCTGACTACCATTGCCCGCATCTACTGTGGGGAGTTGGGGCAACGACATACATTACGAAGAAAAGCAGGCATTAGGAAACTGTGATATTATGGTGCATCAAGACAAGAGAGTAGAGAAAGAGGATAAAAAAAAGTGGAGAGGAAAAATACCTAAAGCTGCAATTAGAAAGGAAAAAAAAACAGATGATATGAAGAAAAAGCCAACGTATGTAACAGGAGATATACTATTAGAGACATTTTTCAGATGTTAAATAGTTGACTGTCAAAATATCTTCAGGAAATACACAGCCAGCATGTTTGCCTCAAATAGGTGTATTTACTACAGTGTAACAATGGTTTGGGTGGTACACTGTTGCTGACAGAAAGTCTTCTTGTTACTCGTCATCCATCCTAGCCACAAATCACATTTGCAGATGCCTCAAAAATATCATCACAAAGCATTCACTACTGGTGGCATTTGGCAAAACCTAAAACCCAGCAGTGTTCATGCCCTCAGTGTTCTGAAGAGGCAAATTATTTCAAAGGAGTGGTATAAAACTTGCAATTCTTCATGCTGCTTTCTTTAAAAATGCACTGCTGAAGTGGCTGACACAGCATAAACCAGAAAGATGCTGTGACTGTCCCAGAACTGACCATCTCACATCCAGGTGACAAAAAGCATCTTGCCAGTGGAGCCTGGCACAGCCAACATGGTACTGGCTTCACAAGGCAGCAGCAGGCTCAGAACAACAGCCTGGAATGGAGACTTGTGATAAAAAGAAGGGAATGTGGAAGACAAGAATGAACAACCTCCAGAGCCCTGCTAGTACCCTCTACTCAAACATTTCAATAAGCTGAAAGACTAGATGAGGTGTTTTCCTCTGCTGTTGGCTTATTTTGCATCTGCTTCAACCAAACTCAAAGATATCCTTATTCTTAAAATAATAAAAGCGCTCTGTACAGGCTTCAGGCTACCTCCCAACCAAGCCCATCTTCCTGACTACCAAAACCTCTCCTCTCAGGGCTCTGAAGTCAAAGGTGTTTGAAACAATTTTATTTTCCAAAAGCAGCATTTTTCAGAATCTCACTTTTACATTTTGACTATTGTGAAACTACTGCAAAACGGTAAACAATGGGACCTGGTCTCAGCAGTTGCACTACTGCATCTGTAGAGGAACCAGACAGAAGCTCCAAGGGCATCAGAAGAGATGGACCCCCACAACACAGGGAAGAATCCACCCCCATGTTCTGCAACAGCTCAACATCAGCACTAGTCAAATCAGAAGGAAAATACACATAGAAAAGGTTGCTTTGCTTTTCAGCACTCAGTGCCAGAGTCTTTTGCATTCCACTTCCCAGCTTCAGTTTTGGAAACAGCCATCAACTGCCCACACTCTCCATCACTTGACAACTGCAGCCAGTTACAGGGATATGCATCCCTGGAGGCATGCATCTCCTGAGGAGGATGCAAGAGGTGGAAGAGTGGCATCATGAGCTGCGGCCACAGATCTGCTCGATATCGTAGATCTCCTTGGGACAGTCAGCAGACAAGATGAGAGGTGAATCGTCTGCTATCACAACATCATCCTCAATGCGCACACCAATGCCACGAAATCTCTCTGGGGCACTCACATCATCTTCAGGGATATAAAGTCCTGAAAGAAGGGAGGGAATTAAAACATGCCACACTCTCCAAAACACCTTTCCCTCATTGCACCACTGTAAGAACAGGCTTAGATTTTCAGCAGTATAAGAAGAATTTGACCTTGAAGAAGTTTAATAAGGAAAACTGTTCTTTCCCCTCAATCACAGCAGCTGGTAAACAAAGAAAGGGAAGTATCCGGCAGTGCCTACAGACACTAGCATGTTAATAAAAACTTCCACAATTACAGCTGGTCCTTTGGCACTTCTTGCTCTCAATACTGTGTTCACAGTGATGATTTTAACAGTGTTCTGAATAGAAGGAGAGAAGAGCCAAGTATTAAATATCAGTTTTCATCTGACAGCTCCAAATCAAGTGACGAACAGAAATAAAGACTCATTGTGAAATTCCTCATTTGCAAAGATAAGTTGTGAATACTTGTAACTGTGGACTGCAAGGCTCAAGAGGGATTTACACTACAAGTGACTGGTAGTAGTTTAGTTACAATAACACAGACCACAGCACAAATGAATTTACCCTACTTCTCTGCACTGCAACTGACTTGTGATGCTGAGGATCAAGCCAGTAGTCTGAAGTTCTAAATTATTCTGTCTCTTGCTGCACAGACACTTTCTGAGAATTCATGCCTACATGTTGGCTGTATCTGAGATGGAAATACAATTTTCAAATGTTCTAATATTTTTGGGAGGGGTGTAAGATAAGGTTTTCTAACACTTCAATCATTTTCAAGTTCAACAGGAAAGGACCTGAATGCTTTGGTCAGAAGAACCAACTAACTACTCAAAGTAGTACTGTTATCCTCAGTGATATATGATTTTTTCCACCACTGACTGTATCTTTTTACCTGGTTCAATGGTTATCACCATGCCTGGCTGGAGCGGGACAGACCGGGATATATCTGGGGTATCGTGAACATCCATGCCCAAGTAATGGCCCACGTGATGTGGGCAGTACCTTCGAACAGCCTGACAGAAAACAAAGCAAGTATTATGGAGGTAATTAAATGCAGCCAATCTGTTGTTAAAATGCAGGAGATGGGAAGAAGAGAGACAGCAGTTATGTGCTGTGCTCAGTTATCTGCTTGTCTCCGGGCCCTCGATTTACCAGAACTGAAGGGCCCTCAAAACCTAACAGTACCAGCTGCCTATTCTGAGTGCCTTTCCACTCAAGCACAAACTTAAGCACATCCGCACCTCAGCATGACAGGCAAGACTTCAGTTTTTATCTCACTGACCTCTGCTGCCCCAACCGTTCCCATCCCTTAAACACCCACACCCCTCCTATCAGCAGACCCCGACAAGTGGCAGCAGCCGGCACAGCTGCTAGGTGATGTGGTGAAGCAGTCACCTATGCATTAAAGAAAAGCAGCAATGCCAATTGCCTTCAGCAGCTAGAGCAGGATTCTAACCCGGCTCTACTGGGCACTGTTACCACCTCCCCCTGCACCATCCTAATCCCCTCCCTCCAGAGAGGAGCTCCTGTCAGCAGGAATCAAAGAGCTAATTCCTTCTCTGTCCCCCGGCTCCTTATGTTCCCTGGGGACTGAGCTGCAGACATTGCTCTCATCTGCCTGTGCTGCCACCTGCCGAGGGAAATGGGCATGATCGCCTCCATTCGGAGGCGAGAACTTGTGCTGTTCTCGTACTGCAGGACAATTAAATCTGGCAGAAGTTCGTACTGCTGCCAAAGGAATAGTTCTGCTACCTGGTCCCTGCCATCTTTCTGGTATTGGCATCAGCAATTATGCAGATTTGCAGTGAATGGGACCAGAAAACTTTTCTAATGGCAAAACAATCCTATTTTACCTGGAAGTTTAGCTCCAAGGCAGCCCAGTTCCCCATTGCATTCTCCAGATAACTCCGTGAATCCCAGCAGTGACACGAAGAGGTGCAGAAGAGGCAGCAGGTAGAAACACTGAGAAATTGGGCTGCACTTTTTGGTGGCACTGCAGATTAACGTTATTTTAAACAAATCTCAAAGCTCTGACTAATTGCCTGCAGTCCACCATGCACACAGCCTTCTGTATCAGTGCCAGCGTTTCCCTACGTCTCTTTGGATTATTTGTATTTTAGAGTTACATCAACATTAACAAGTACTGCAGACCAGTGGGAATGGATCTGCAGAGGGAAACAGCAAGTGTCAGGGGGAAAGTATCCTCACTATGCACATGTAAGGCCTGGATGTTATTTCAGACCAAACTGTGGGCTAAATGCCCATTAGGGGTTGAAACAGATCTTCAAGTTTAGCCTCACCTGAATCCAGTCCAGCACTGAGACCGGCCCACAGCATGAATTAAAGCACGTTAAGTAGGGATAATTAAAAGATTCACTTCAAAAGCATATTTCCGATCTAAACTAAAGCCACTAACATAACCTATAGATGCAACAATCACAGTGAGGAGAAGCTGGATTAAAAAAAACTTCAGGTACCTTGAAGAAGTGGCTGTCAGTGATGCTGCTCTTTAGGATCCCCAAGTCTTTCAGCTTCTGTCCAATAAGGCTCAGCATGAGGCTGTAGATATTTTCTAGACTCACACCCGGGGAGCAGAGGCTCAGGCAGGACTTCTGGATGTCCAGGACCGCCTGGTACAGTTCTGCTTGAGGTTTGGTGAACCTGCAAATAATTGAGAAAAGGAACAAAGCACATTTCTCACAATTAAGTCCTCCACCCAGAAGCTGTCTTAGAGACAGATTTGGTTTAGTGCTGGAGCAAGGAAAGTCAGAAAGGAAAGCAACTGTCTCCTTATAGGAAACGCCATACAAGGTATCACTGAAACATGCCCTTCAATGCACTGGGTAGAGGCAGAGTTTCTCCTTGACTTCCTAACCCCAAAGCAAGCCAAGGCAACTCTACTGCTGGAGAAGGAACACACTTGAGCCCAACATGCAGGAATCACACAACCACAGGGACACCGCACCAGCCATGTACTGGTCAGCTGAACTCCTGTTCCATTACTCTGAGTAAGGAACAGCTGAATGCGCAAAAGCCATCTCTTCTCTTTAAACATATCACAATACCTGAAAACAGAAGTAATTAATGAAGCAGTGGGAAATACAGCTTCTCACACTGAAAGATTTGTTTATATGATTTCATTACCCTGAAGAGCTGAAGAATGGGACATATTCGAGCTACTGTCACAGATTACACATATACACTCAAACTGTGTATTATTTAAGAGCTTCTCACACTCCTTCATAACAGCCTTGTCATAACATACCTTCCATTGACGGGCCAGGTTCGTGTGATGTCGCTTACATAGCAGGAGGACTCACATCCACCATCTAGCAAGACCAGTTCACCATCCTGAGAACAACAGGAAAAAAATGCCCTGTGGATCAGTGGCTATTAAGTGAACTGATTTCTCAGAGAGGAAGAAAGGAGATGTTGCAGTGATTTTTGCAGAGCAGCTGCAGAGATGTGAACTCCTTTTGCAGAACAACACCCCAGCTGCTGTTATGTATAAGTAGGCTACTGCAGTTGGATTGCTTCTCCGCAAGTCTCTCACTATTAGGCTTACCTATAGTCCGAGCTCTAATACGCTGATGTCAAACACTTTGGAGTGAAAAAGACATTTTCTATCTGAGATATCAGCCCCATTGACACTGGAACTCCTACTCCATCAAATTATACAGCTGATTCCTTTCACCAATAGTTTTCTGCTTGTGACTGAGACAGAAAGGTTTTGCAAGGGGAAAAAAGGGTTTCTGAGCGACCCACAAGATCATTAACGAGTAAAAATATTAGCCTTGTCACAAGACCCAGCAAAATAACTTCTCTGATAGTGTATCACTGCTGTAAAATTGCTGTTTAATAATTTGTACCATCTTTCTTTTTCTCTTGACCGCTCTGAGATATACTTCTGAATTTATCTGGTGATGAAAAACAGACTTCTGGAGATACAAATCTCCAAATCAATTCAGCAAAACTGTCCCATGTCAATCAAACTGCTGACTGAACATCTTCCAAGAAAGCAGTGCAAAAAAGACCAATGTCTAAGAACAAATCGACTGCTTTGCTTTTCCCCCTTAAAGGGATGAAAAACAAACAAGAGCAATCAGATCTGTGAAAACTTTGGATTTAATTATCTGTGGATTTACCTTCCTTCTACGATTACCTTATATAGAGACTTTTATAGAGATTCATTCTACAGGTCAGTGACTGTGCCAGCAGCCTTGATGTGGCATGACAAAGAATAATTCTAGCATATTAATGGAAAAAAGAATAATGCTAGCATTACTTCCATTGCTAGCTACTATCGATATGTGTCACATACTTTTAAACCCTATTTAAACTTTTTCAAAACAGCTGGTTCAATTATTTTAGTAAAATATAAAATTTGATTGCTTGGAAGAGGACAGTCACTGTCCTCTTCCAAGCAATTAAACAGGCTAAGTAACATTCTAATGGCTAAGGAAATTCAGCCTGTGGTTTGACTGTTCATTGCCTTGTTATGCCAAGTATCTCATCCTCTTTCTTTAAAGCTGAGTCCACTAAGTGATGGACTGAAGTCCACATCTGGCCATACGCAACCTTCAGATACCTTCTGACTTAGATACCTTGTCAGTCTATTTGGCAACAAGATGTGTAAGAGGCAGCTCATAAAGGAAAAGTCAAGTTTATGAGTTTAACCTCCTACTTACTAGTTTAGAAAAAAAACAAGTGACAGTTGCTTAACAGATCAACTTTAACAGAAGCAACTGAAGGTACACGTGCATGCTTGACCTTGGATGACAGAACAACAAAAGAAGTTTATTTATGCCAAAAACAGTCTGTCATATCTTTTGTACATGTGTCTCTACAGATCAATTCAAGGTCTGCTTGTATGCCAGCTTCAAGAAAAAAACAATGCTGGCAAGAAAAGTTTCATCCTGCATTAACATGGAACGTAAATATGCTCCACTGAAAATACTGAATACAGCAGTGGGGTAATACTGCTCCTCAGAAGACTTACCTAAATCTAAAGGTGTTTCATCAGGAAAGTTGGAGAGGGTTCAAATCAATACTATGAGTAATTAAAATATATTCATTAATACATTAATTTACCTACAACTATCCAATTCGTCCCTCAATGTTTAATGCTAACCCTTTCCTTTCCTGTTCCCCTTCCCTGCTTTATTGGCCTACACATAGTCTGAAATGCATTTCAGCCTAGCCAGAGAAGGAATGCATTACTGAACCTTTGGTTGCAAGGCAAGGTCAAGAAATGCAAGTGACAGCAGAAAGATTCCAGAGTGTTTTTACTCTGTCTGCTACAGCTGTCCCTCTCATTTGTGAGGGCAGCAATTCATCCAGTACTGCACCACTGAAACACGGTGTGGAGCAGGCATCCTTGCTAAACTAAATATTCACAAGCTTGTTTCCAAGTCCTTCCACCTTACAGAAAATACAGCAGCAAACGTACAGAGCAGAGAAAAAGACCAGAAGGAATAAAGTTAATCTATCATTGACAGTAAAGCTTACCAGGAGAGAATTCCTTTCCCCCGCTAACTTGAAAACATTGAAGTGTTTTGATCTGTTCAGCCAAAACAGATCAGCAAGGGGATGCATATGGGGACAGTGTGTCACATGAATACATTTCAAGTAACTGGACAGCATATGCTTTACCTTAATGAGCTGATTGTTCTTCACATAGTGCAAAGTGTTTGATCTATTGCCACCAGCAACAACAGGGGGGTAGGCCAAGATGTCAGCACCACGAGCTCGGCACTCAAATTCAAACTGGAATACCAATTCAAAGAGGAGGAGACTGTTAGTGCTGATCCCAGTGATTAACTGCCCTGAAGCTATTATGATTCATGTTCTACAAGACCTTTTTTAATTTGTACAACACAAAGTGAAACTGTGAAGTGACTTCATCACATGGAAGCAGCCTAGAAGGTTTTCCAGAGCACTGGAGGAAGTAACACAGAACTATCCATTTTTCAAGAGAGCATTTTAAACCTACACACAATCTCATGGAAGCTTTCCCTGGTGCAAGTATACTGTATCAGAAATTCATTACGTTGTCATAAATCCAGGTGAGGATTTGTTCTTACATAAAGTTTCACTGTTAGTTGCTGTACAAGTTTGCAGATTATCCATGATGACAATAGCTGTGTTGCGATGTTTAGGGTATTTAGCGCAGTATTGAATAAAAGGGTTATAAAACATGCACTACCTCAATGTCAGAGCAAAAAAATAAAACCAAAATTAATTCAAGAGCTTTACTGTCCTTCAGTGGTGAAGCAGATGAAAAGAATAAACTTGTCTATAAAGCCCTTTTATATTCTCAGTACACTACTAGCTTGTCTTTTCTGTAACTAGCAAAACTATGTGGGACAGAATACTCCAGAACGCCTACATGTAGTGAAGAAGGTTTTATGATCCTGATGTGGAGTGGAAAACTGAGCTGTAAAATACACTGAGATTAAAATGATATTCTTTACAAGTTAGACGTGTCTCAGTGCTATGTCACCAAAGGCCCACCTACGTCAGAATGGAGGGTTGAATTCTGCTGATGTAACTCAAACATGCATCTCACTGCATTTCCTCACAAAACTCCCTACCAAATGTGCAGGCAGGTGTCAACATTGCTCCAGGACAACTATGGTAAGCTGATGTAATGAGAGGCTAGAGTCCAGAGAAGCAGGCTTTACAAAATGGTCTTACATGTACTTCCAATTTGTACAATAAAATTGTTTTATAGAATACAGTGATAACAGTGTCTCCAGTTTTGTTTAGCTGGTTTTGTAGGAAAATATGGTAGAAAAAGACATCAATAGCAGATAAATTTAGACCTTCAGTAAAGGTGGGGAAAATACTGCTAAAGAGTTCCTCACACTTACTTTATTGCAAAAGCTGCAAAAGTTCC
Source organism: Gallus gallus (assembly GCF_016699485.2). Lineage (NCBI taxonomy): Eukaryota > Metazoa > Chordata > Aves > Galliformes > Phasianidae > Gallus > Gallus gallus. The sequence continues at coordinate 49,937,769 of NC_052532.1, forward strand.
TCAAAAGCAGACACTACAGCTGCTAACAAGTTATATGTGAATTAGATCACCCTTCTTCAGATGTGGAAGGTGAAATCCTTCTGCATACAAAAGTGAGTCTTCACTGAAATGCTCTCCCGAAGTCATCCCAAACAACCACCCAGCTAGGAAGAGCTCCTTCAATAAATGAAAATTTGCCTCTTCCCAATTCTTCCACAAAACTCCAAGTGTTGTTTTGTGTTGTTTTGTGTTTTGTGTTTCCTCCCTCATTGCCTTCATGATAGTTTGTAAAATGCATAGTAGAAAACAAACTGCATTTGATTTACACAGGTTACAAAATCACACACCTTAAAGGAAGTAATTTCTTGAACCTCACAGTCCTGTATTAAACAAAAAGCAGATAACTAAAACATAAAAGTAACTTATTTCTTTTCTCAATGATCGTATCTGTTGTATGATTTATCATCCGCAGTGAATTATCTTTATTGCAGATATAATCTCTCTGCATGTACAGTAAGAAGAGGAAGATCCAAATGTCCCAGATTTCTCACTTATTGTGGGTGGAAATGGTAAAAAAAAAATTCCTCTACTGAAAGCTTATGTTCAAACTCGGGATTTTTCATTTACTGGGCTAGTATGTCTCCAGAGCTATCAGTCTGCTTAGATAAGGCACACTTTGGACTCTTGTCTATGAGACACACTTACTCAAACACAGATGTAGCCAACCCTCTCTTTTACAACTTTTCTGGAATTAGTTGTTATATTTTGTCTCCCCCTTTATCTCTTATTTTCTTTAGACCTCCTAATTCTTCCTCTTCATGGCTTTCCTTTGCTTTTTCTCCCACATAGAAACCTCCCTCACACAAACTGTGCATTCCTTTAACCAAATCTTCCTGTAGTAGCTTCCCACCACCACTGATGAGATTACTTTGTGTCTTGCCCAACACTCAAGGTGCTCTGAAGAATCAGACCAGCATCTTCAAAGAGGGACTAGAGAAGAAGTTTACTTTTCAGTTAACTTTACCCATCCCCCACTTTTCTTTTTTTTTTTTTTAATGCCTTTAAATTCACAATAACCATTTGTGGAGCTTTGACTCCATCTTATTGACTCTTGGAAATAAAGACAATGAACAAAAGACCTCCAGGAAGGATATTTTATCCTCAGCATAAGAGCACTGAACTTTGGAGCCTGTCCATATGTGAGAGCAACAGTTCTAGTATGGCTACCAGGTACAAGATATATATCCATAGGGGTGGAGAAACATTTTTGCTATGAGAAGACCCAAATTCGGATTCTGTTGACATCTCCAAGCACACTCCAAAACAATCTGCTGAAACAGTGGCTTAAATCAAAAGAGTGTTCAAACAAGGCTACAGTTCTTGACTGAGGGGAGTTTGGGGTATGTCCAGGGCACCGTGAGAGTTGGGTGAAAGAGAAATATATATTTCTCTTTCATTACAGGGAGATCTGACATTCCTAGTTTCCTGGAAGGGTAAGAAACATTTAACCCCTCCATCCCACCTCCAACAATGACACACTCACCTTTGCATACAGAAAGGCTTCATCCACTGGAGATTTTCTGGCAAACATTGTCTCTACGAAGGCCTACAAAAAAAAAAAAAAAAGAAAGAAAAAAAAAAAAGAAGGACTTTTCAGTTAGTAAAGGAGCTGCTGTTACCTGCTCTCTTTTGGGGAATGCCTAAAATCAGCTGTTTCCTTGAAAATAATGGAATAAATGGATAAGAAAATAGCACGGGGAAGGAGAGGAGAAGTTGGGGAGACAGTGTAAGGGGCACTGCTGTTCCTGAATAAACACAACTTTAGAACAAAGTCTAACACCTGCAGGCTCATCTTGGCTGAAGTTACGTTGAGAGAATTTAGTGGTACGTGCTGTCTTCCTGTGTCTCCTTGTGATGTGGAGGGAGCTGAGCCCAGCCAGTAGCTGAGAAACAGCAGTTCAGTAACTAAGATTAGATCTTATCCTTCCAACCTAACTCACGACATAACACCCTCTCCACTTTTTTTTAAAGGAATGCACTGGCTCTTTCTGAGAGTACACAACTGCGTACCTCCGCTGTCACTCGTCCAGCTATTTTCATCCTTTCAATCTCTGCAGGAGATTTGATCAGCCGAAGGTTTTGCACAAGATGCCGGATGCTTTGGATGTGATTTTTGCTCCGAGCTTTTAGCTCAGCCAGGGGCTGCATATAGTCAGAGTGCAGTTCTTTATGCACTGGTTTAGTCACATCATACCACACCTTGTTTGACTCACCTGGAATACAAAAGAGATGTTGATGCAGATGAAGATAAATTCAGAAATTCCCTCCTCATACTGTACAGAATCACCCCTCCTAAGCTAGACCTGTTGCTGCACTGGTAATTTTCTCTGAATCTGTATTTACAGGTCATATATTTACTGTCAGATAATACTAGAGAGCCCTTTGAAATCCAGAAAATTAGCAATGCATAACATGTAGATTTGACAAATCCCCATTTGTATGCGAATATTGGGTTTTCCGATCATCACTGATCTTGCACAGACAAATGTAGCTTGCATATCAAGGTTGCGGATGTGTAGGCAAGCAAGTCACTGCACTGCAGTGGGACATGTTTTGAATCATTCTCTCATCTACCCACTGCATGGAATCAGGGTCATTATTGACCATGCTTCAGAATATCTTTGGTGAGCAACTGCTTATTTTGGCCATTTAGAGGAGATGAACTTACTGGGGACAAGCATATTTATCTATGTGAAAATTTACTTAGAACATCAGAATTAGCACCCATTTCCCCATAGGAACATTTTTAACGGGAACAAAGGTGAGAGAACTAACAAACTCCCTTGATGGATCATTTTTCAAGTCTATTATGAATAACTTCCTTCAAGTTTCCAGTGCTTCAGAGTGGTTCTGGCCTGATGAGCAAAAAGATGTGCCTAAAACAGCAACACATGCTGTCTTGTTTATTCTGGTCCTTACTTTTCAGAAGTGTGCCCATCAGTGTTCACATGTGTACCAAAAAATTCAGGTCACAAAGGAGAGGCAGAACCCGTGAGAGAAGCAGTTCTTCATCACCTCACTGGTCTTCCAAAGAAAATATAATGTATATCAAAGATGTCAGCTTAACTAAAACTTTCTGTGAATAGGTCAAATACAGAAGAGGCAGCAGCAGAACAAGCCTCTTACTTGCACAGACCACCTCTCAGTTTACAAACATTGTTACTGAGACCATGAGGGACAGAAGGTGGGTATTCATGCTGGCAAGTCTTAGATGCCTAAATTAAGATCCTGCAACTTTTCTACAGTCATTCAACAGGGATAGATTACTTCTGATAAGAGTATCTTAAAGCACTTACATGAGACCCTCCTTGCTCCCATCACCAATACAGGCTCACAGATCAGGTATTTAAGGGAGGAGCCTACAGTTTCTTCCCAGAACTGTTAAGATGTACTATTCAGACCCTACAACCCACGCCTCATCTCATTCCCCCTTCATTTTTGTTACCTTTCAGCTTGGCCACCAAGTGCCCAAACTCCTCAATAGTGTAAGCTTCATCTACTCCTGTCAGAGCGACGGCCCCATCTGTGCCTGACCTGGGCCCGTCCCACAGCTCTCGGCTCGGATCTCTCCGGGGCACAAAAAGTATGGCCTTGTGAGAGGGCAGCGCTTTGCCAGGAAGGCTCTGCAGCACCAGGATGCTGTCAGGCTCCTGGAAGCCACAGAGATACAGGAAGTTCGTGTCCTGGTGGAAAACATAGGGGATGTCATTGCTCATGTAGTACGTGGGGTTGGATAGCAGAATCACTGTGTGGTCCAATCCTTCCCAGCCTTGGGCTTCCTTCTGGATCAACGCCATCAGTTTGTGCCGGCGAAGAGAATATTCCACCTGTGACAATCCTGGGGTTACCTCCCCTATGACCAAAGAACAAATCAGGTAAAAAAATTCAAAGCCCTCGTGATATTTTACTAATCACATGCCCAATTCCTGCTTGCTTCCCGAGGTCTTTCATATGCATGGCTTCGTTGCAGTCCCCCACCAGCCTTTCCATTGCTCTCTCCTACATCTTCTCAGCTATCACCCCTGCAGCACATCCTTGCTTACTCTGCTCCTCCACGGTGCAAACAGGAGGAATTTGTTTTAAACACTTAGATTTTCTGATATACATATTTCTATGCAAAGACAGAAATTACAGAATCTGGTCAATCCAGACAATTATCCAAAGCATTCAGTGAACAGAAGTTTGGTAGGAGTGACTTTTAGAAAGATAAGGAAAAAAGAAGGGGGCAAGGCAAACAGAACTTTGCTGAAAACAGATGATTTTTTTTATAGCATCTGGACATTGAACCAAAGATTACCTCCTTATGCTGAGCACTGATTTCCTCAGGTAAAGCCAGAATGTCTGTTCAAATACACACTAAGTCAACTCATAAAGTAACCAGTCCTAAACCCTGAGGGGCAGACTGAGAGTTAGATACAGGGAGAGGAGTCAGAAACACAGAGGTTCTCCTCACAGGATTCCAAGCAGAAGGAAACCACAACCCACAGGCTGGCATCACTGATTAAGAGAAGGAATCTTTTCTGAGGAAGATGTAGCTGCTCTCAATAATTAAACACCTGGATTTTTCTGAAGCTAAATATTATGTTCCAAATGACTCTAAACAAATGTTTTCTTTGATGGAAGTCTGTTTCACAGAGTACCAATCGCAAAGGACAAGAAGTGAAGCAATCAAGAGACTCACCAAAAGCGGACTGAAGTCATCAACAACTGTCTAAGTATATATTTTTAAGAACATGAGATTCCTTAACTGTGCTATAGACTAAGACATGAACCTTCTCAGTGCTTTGGCTAATATCCCATTTTAACATAGGATTTAATATAGATTGCATTTTCATACTGCTAAATTATAATTTCATGCTTTCTTTACCCTGTAAGGTATTGACAGTTATAGGAAAGAAAATCAAAATTTGACTTTTACTGTAAATAGATTCTCGCATGAGAAGGGTCAGAGGGGGAGGTTCTATCCAGCATGTTTGTCTCTGACAAAAGAAGAATTTAAAGAAGTGACGCTTTTCATTTGCATTAAGCTTTGCAGCACGGTATTTAGTGAAGAAATTTTCTTACTTTATCTATAGATGTAGAATGACATAGAATACAGAAACTTTTTCAGTGCAATCTGATCCCACATTTCCGCAATATTATACTGCATATTTCCAATGCTCCACTGCGTTCCTGTCAGCTAACTACTGCAAACAGTCCAGCAAGCTGCAATAGAGTGGAACCTGGGAACCTCAGTTGCTTTCCAACCATGAAGCCTGAAGGCATTTTCTTTTAAAATTAATAATTGCAGCACAGGAATGTCATATTATTTCTGTAGAAAGGCTGAGAGCCCTGGGACTGTTTAGCCTTGAGAAGACTGAGAGGGGATCTTATCAATGCTCAAAGCTATCTAAAGGGTGGGAGTCAAATGGATGGGGCCAGGCTCTTTTCAGTGGTGTCCAGCAACAGAACAAGGGGCAGTGGGCACAAATTGGAACACTGGAAGTTCCATACAAACATGAGGAAGAAATTCTTTATCACGAGGGTGATGGAGCACTGGAACAGACTGCCCAGAGAGGGTGTGGAGTCTCCTCTGGAGATATTCAAAACCTGCTTGGTTTTGTCTCCTTTCTGTGCAACTTACTCTAGGGAACCCACTTTAGCAGGGAGTTGGACTTGATGATCTCCAGAGGTCCCTTCCAGCTCCTAAGATTCTGCGGTTCTGTGAAAGTAATTCCTCCTATTTTATTGGCCCACGACACCAGAGGTGGATGGCGGTGGTAGGGCAGTAGAGGCTGAACCTTCTCACCAATATTTTGTTACATTTTGTTGCTGTGCTACAGAGGGCAGCAAAGGGGCAGTCTGACAAAATGGTGTCTGCTATGGAAGAGTGCATGAAGCAAAGGTGTGTTATTGAATTCCTCCATGTGGAAAAAATGGTACACATTGACATTCATTGATGCTTGTTGAACATTGATGGAGAACAAACAGTGGGTGTGAGCACGGTGAGGTAGAGGTGGGTGGTGCATTTCAGCACTGGTGACAGTGATATGGAAGACAGGCCGCGTTACAAATGGCCATGCAGATTTTTACAAGCACAGCATGCTGACTCTTGTTCATTGCTGGTGAAATTGCATCACTAATGGTGGTGACTATCTTGAGAAATAGTGTTGAATTGAGAGAATTTGCTCTATCAAATAGTGTTATTGTGCTCTTCGTATCTGTTGTAGTTTCTAGGGAAATAAATAGAAAGTGTTTCTTTCAGAGTACTTTAGGAGTGACCTACATGCTAAATTAAGCTAATCAGAAACAAATGAAGTCACAGACATGGGTACGATGCAACAGAACAATATTCTGTCCTAAGCACCTCAGACAAGCAGAGAAAAGAAAGAATACCAGTGACTGGATCATGCTGAGCATGAACCTAACCTGGTTTAAGTAGGTGTGGGTGTGTGAAGGGGCTGGGCTGGCCCAAATATCGGTTTGGAATCTTCTTCTGCTGGGCCGGCTGGATGGAGAATCTCCGGAGAATGCATGACTTGCAAACTAGAGGAAAAGAAACGGACCATGTCAAAGGAGAAGAACTTTCCAATTAGAAAAACTTAAGAATTATAAACAAGTGACCTTACTCCTAGTAGCATTTACTTACCTTGTTCCACAGAAACACCCCTACTTCACCTTTCAACTTGCTATATAGTCAGACTGAAAGCAGTTTCTCAGAAGCATGGCTGCGTATCCCATTTCCAAACCCACAAACAGCACATACAGCCAAGTAGGCAGTTTTTAAAAGGAATTACATGTGTGTACTGTACTTGGGTGCTGTGGGAGCGCACAGTAAGACAAAAGCTAAAATTAAACACAGTTGTCACAACTTTACCAACTTTGGATTTCTGTCACAGCTGAAGGAGATGGCAATTGGACCCAATGGCTGATGTTCAGGGAAATATTTGCCTTTTATTTAGTCTGACACATCAGTTTGTGCTGCCGTATCATAGTCCTGGGTTCTGAGAACAGACATAACCAACTCTTCATGAGCGTAAGCAGGTCTGAAGCTGCCTCATACAGGCAGCAGCACCACTGCACTGAGAGCTGCTGAGGGAGCGGTGTGACACCACTGGCTGGGGATTACTTTAGTCGCGGCGTAAAGCACTCGCTGTGCTATGACTGACTGGAATAACAGCTCGGAGATCCAGGCCAGGCGCTATAATTACAGCGTATTGAACCGCAAAAAAATGGAAGTTTTTCCAGTATCTCTACCTACGGAGAGGACTACCGAGTATCTTGCCACAGGACAATACAACAGGAGTTAAATAAAGCAATACTGGGAAGGCGTTAGGAAGCTTTCCAAATCGTTGTTTTATTTCCCACACAACGGTACCTTCGGATAAACCCCGCCTGTGACCCCACATCCCTCCCACCCAACAACAACGCCCGGCAGCACGGCAGCCCCGGGGCTGACAGAGCCCAGAGGCACCGAACCACCACGAAGAAGGAGTCTCTGACCTGCGAGGCCACGCCAGCCCCTCACCACCGCCGGCAGGCGCGACATGGCCGGGGGGGCCTTCCCCCTGCGCGGCGCCGCGCAGTGACCGCATCAGCGAGCGCCGCGCCGCCATCTTAGGCGCCCGCCGAGGCCGCCTGCGCGGGACCCGAGAGGCGCCGCTGGCGGCTGCGAGGCTGAGGCGGCGAAAAGAGCGGGAGGTCGCGCCGAGACGGCGCGCGACCCCTCGCAGCCCGCCTAACAGCCACCCCCACTTCTAGAAGGTTCCGGCCGCCGCGCGGCGGAGGGGCGTGGCTTCGTGGTAGTGGGCGTGGCTGCGGGGCGGTGGGCGTGGCTAGCAAACGGGCTGGCAGCTTCCGCGGCGCCGCGCGGCGGTTGGGTAGGGGAACGGTTGAGTGTTTGGAGCAGTCGTTCTCTATTCCGCCACCATGGACTCGCGTAAGCTGAGCGAGCTGCGGGCCTTCGTCAGGCTGTGTAAGCAGAACCCGGGCCTGCTGCACACCGAGGAGCTGGGCTTTCTGCGCGAGTGGGTGGAGAGGTCGGTCATGGGCGACTGTGGGGAGCGGGGTTGGGGGGGGCGTGCCCGGCCATTAGCGGGAGGGGGGGGCGGGCGGCACGTGGCGGCGCGAGGCCCCGCCGCGTGGCTGGGGAGGGGGGCGGAGGGGGCGCGTTGCAGTCGTCGCGGGTTCGAATCCCGCCGCGGGACGCGTAGTGGCACCGACCCTTGCGTGCCTGAGGCTGGGGGGCGGTCTGAGTCTGTCTGTTAAATGGTGGCTGTGCACGCGGCTAAAGTCGTGCCCTTCGGCCATCTCGCGGCTTTCCGTGCGGAACTTTGCGTCCTGACACCCAAAAAGCACGCTCTCCGTTAATAGGTTGAACCGTTGCGGTCCGATCTCCTCACGGCAGTGCCTCAACGCCGGGCCGCCCTGGGGCTCCCTCAGCGCCGGGCGGGAACGGCCGAGCCCGGCTGTGTGTGTGTGTGTGAGAACCCAAACAGCGGTGTTGCACGGCGTACCACACTGCTCCGGTGAATTATTTATTTAGGTTTCTGTGCAGCGATGCTTGAACTTTTTCACGCGTCCAGGGTAGTTGTGGGAATATTCCTACTTCACTCTGCTTGGTTATGCAGTGCCCGCAGCACACGGGCATAGGAAGGAAACGCACGGAATGCTTTAACCTTCTGTGGGCCCTCAGTCCCATTGCTAACGCGTGGGACCTCGGTGCCTCGCCCTGGGTCACATCCATCCCTCTGTTGTGTAATTCTGGATGTGTGAGCAGAGGTTTTGGGGCGGGGGAAGAGAACACTGCTGCCTTTGGCCAAAAGAAGCGTTAGGGAATGGAGAAACGATCTCTGATTTCTCATTTTTTCCATGTAATGCAGAGGGTTCTGCTGTCCAAAATAGTTTTTACAGAGGCTCTTCCTGGTTTTGCTCACGTATTTGAGCTAGGTATTTGATGAAGTTCTACACTTGTGAATGTGGAACGGTGGTCACAAAATTACATCTCGCATCATACTCTGGAAGTTGGGAGGGCTGCCCTCCCTTCCACAACAGGACAATTTATGCTCTTATAGGGTCTCCTCTGTTCTCTGCAAACAGCCTGAAGCTCATCACAGCCTGGCTTCAGGTGGGAGAGAACCCAATGAGTCTTCTGTCTGTCAGCTTATCTGTATTAATCTATAATTATATAGGTTAGTCACCAAGGTGATGTTGCAAGCGGTTACGGAATAATGATAATATACTAATAAAATTCTGATTGACTTTCGTTTTGCTTAGCCTTCGTCATTCTTGAAATAGCATATATGAAATAGTGGGTGATCTATATATGTTAAGTGCATCTCATAGAGTTCAAAGCTCAGCTGGGGCCTCTTTTGGGGTGTGAAGAAGGTAGTGGAGACTAACCGAGTGCTCCCAGTCCTGAGCAAGGTGTCAGACTAAAATGAGCTGATCTTGAGCCCAATAATTTGGAATTGTTTCAGAACCCAAATCTTTTAGCTTAAGCTGTTCTTAAATATATGACTGGAAGCTCGGAAGGTTATTGACCTTCTTGAATTCAGACCTTCAGTCTTTGTCTAGTAGATACGGCCAGTAAGCCAGGCTTTGAAGAAGTCTTATGTTATTTTTGTTGTTGTTTTAGTTGGATCCGTTAGGTGGATCTTTATTTGTGATTGGTGTTTCTGAAGTTGTTGTTTCTTATGGATGTGCAGCCAAGGAGAAGTTCCAAGGATCACCCATACGATCCCCATGATGGCCAGTTCTTAAACTGCTTGCTAAGAAAGGGTTATAGAATTGTATGCTTTGCTGTCAGCCTGCAATGGTAAGATAAGCAAATCAAAATAGGAGGAACGGTTTCTACACGTAGTGTGATTTATCAGATTGCAATTGTGCAGTTCCTGAAATATGATGTATCTTAAGCAAAGACAATATACCAGAGGTGCATTCCTGCCATCTCCCCTTCTCCCACTCTTTCTCCACAGATTGTGCCCCATCTGGGTTTTTCAGCCCTTTTGGGGCCTGACTATGAGCTGGTGCTGGTGCCAGGGGGAAGAAGGAAGGGAGGGGAGGGCCTGACTTAAGAAGCTGTAGGATCTCAAACTTAGGATGTAGTCTAGTTGTGCTGATTCCTCAAAGCAAAGTCCTGTGCCCTTCTGATTTCTGCTGCATGTGTGCCCACTTCATTCCCCACTGTGTCAAGCCCGTTGTCTGCTTTTCATTGAGTTGGTTGAGCCTGTTGAGTTGTTGGACACAAGTGTAGTTGTTTTTTTTTTTTTCCTTTTGGAGTATCTGTAGACAAAGCAATCAAGAACTGTCCAAAGAAGAACGTAGAGTGGAAGATGGGTGGAAAAGTAGTCCTTGCAGCAGCCTGCCAGTGGATACGATTAGATGTTATATGAAACAGCTGGAGAATTCCACCTGTGCTTATTTCTGGCTGCTAAACCAAGTCAATGTAATATAGAAGTTTATTCTCAATTGAGGGAATGCAGTCTATAGAGAGAATGCTATTTAATGGGTAGTGGGAGAAAGTCATGGATATTGAAATGCATAAAAGTAATGAAATGGTTTTCTTGGCAGCATTTCTTAAAAATTATATAAGCATTTTAGATGAGAAAAATATCCTGGTAATAGATATTTTTTAGTTCTCTTAAATGTTTTGATCCATTTCAAAAATAATTATAGTTTTAATGGGAACTATAATAATAATACCTCATTGTGAATTGAAAGAGTTTAAGCCAAAAGGCAGCTTTCCCTTGTGAGAAAGGGTGGGTGGGTGCTATGTGATATACATGAGTACAAATTACAGTGGAGACCCAACGTGCATTACACTGCATTAAGGAAAATATGGTTCCTGTGTACTTTTTAACTGCTTTTACAGTGAATCAGATTGTTGTATATTTTGTGACAATAGAAAGCTGAGATTATCAGCAAGACTTGAGTTAATAAAATACTTGGCATTGTTTTGATAATCTTATTGTTTTTTTTCTCTTCCCTAATTTGCTGAAAAGCATGGGAGGCACGATACCACCTGCTCCAGCCAGTACTTCCACAGATGAGACAAGTAAGGTAAGATGTAAAGAGTTTGTAATTGCATGATAACATTCAGACACTGCAAAAATGATTGGGCAGGAAGAGAGAAACAAAAATTGCTGCTAAGTTTTACCCAGACAGTGTGGGTGAATACACTGGGGTGAATAATTTTGGGAGGTAAGACTGAAGCCTGCTCCACTGCATCCTGTGGGAGACAGTTTGTTATGGATGGCTTTCTAGTTTGTTTCAGTTGTTATCATGCTCCATTTCCTTAATCATGAATGCCTGATGTTCTCAACAATGCAGATGGCATACAAAGTCTTGATTGCTCCTCTTTATGCAGTCATTGTCAGCTTATAAGCCTCTTATGTAGCCATTGCTGGCTCAAATTATAACTTTACATGGCAAGAAGTACTAGTAAGCATGATAGGTGGTAAAGAGTTTAACTGTCAACTTTTTAAGGCAGTATTGTGGAAGAGATTTTTTGTTGTTGTTTTTTTCAGGAGAGTTAATAAATTTGGCTTTTAGATATTTGTAGGAGAATTTTCTCCAGCTTGAAACTATTTTTTGAAAAAGCAGAATGCTTATTTTAGGTTTAACAGGACAGTGGGTACTGGAGTTACTGATTGATGGGAACTGAACTCTGCTGGGGGGTTGTTTATGTGTAGTGAGTGTAGTCTGTGGCCCTGAATGTATAGACACAGCTTCTGTCTGTGATAAAGGAGGATGTGCTGTGTGGTGGGATGCAGAGGAACGTACTTAAGTAGTTAGAAGCTGATAGGAAAACGTTTGAAAGAATGTTGTGTGTGTATATAGCAAATATGTCTTGACAAAAAAGAAAACAAATTTTAATCATTGATGCTAGCTTATTGTTCCCTGTAGAAGACCTTAGCTTAAAAGTATTAGATTGAGAGAATTTTTCATCCAGAGGATGTTCAGGGAGGGCTGGAAGATTGCAAGGGCTAGTTAGTATTCATTGCAAGACTGATTCTGAATTGGATATTATCTGGATCATTTTGTTTTGATTATTGAATTATACAGTTTGAAAGACTGGCTTTACCAATAATAGAACTTGGTGAGTCAAGATTTGGGCTTTGAGTTATTTGCATGCATGACAGACTTAATCTCAGAGGAGGAAAAAAGGAGATCTGTATCTTGAAAATAACTGTTTGGCCTTAGAGCAGTTGTATTCTTTGAAGATTGGTTCTGGACTTTTCAATGCCCTGCTATTTATTAGAGTGGGAGTAGAATATCAGTCAGAAATATGAACTTACAAATGTGTTTCTCTTTCAGGGCAAAGCAGAAGAACAGCCAGAGGAACCAGTTAAATCCCCTGAGCCAGAAAGTGAAGAGAGTGACTTAGGTGTGGAAGATAGATGACATTATCATGGTTAGAACATGATTCTGGAAACCTCTGTAAATGTAGTCTAAACTTGCTTTTTATTTTTCCCCTAGAAATTGACAATGAGGGAGTGATTGAACCTGATAATGATGACCCTCAAGAAATGGGAGATGAAAATGTGGAGGTAAGCACAAATCCTTCAATGGCTGTGGCAGCAGGAAAGAAGGGGGGAGAGGTTTGAGTTGAGTCAAGAATAACAATCAAGGGGGGGGGGAAATTAGTATTACCTGTTAGCACTAATAGGTAGGCAGCTGCTACTTCGAATCTTCCAGCTAAAATCATGGTGACTAGTATCTCCAAGATGGAAGCAAAAAAATAACTTTTTTTTATACTATGATTTAAATCTAAATTAAATAAAAACTTTTGGAGTCAGAAAGGTGCAGCTTCCTTTGGTGCTGTCTCAGTGTGATACTTCCAGCCTTTGGAACTCCATAATCTTCAGATTTTGTCTGTGTGTTCAATTTTGTTTGCTTATTTTCTTAGGTAACTGAAGAGATGATGGATCAAGCTAATGAGAAGAAGATGGAAGCTATCAATGCCCTAAGTGAAGGTGATACATTGTTTGGTTGTTTTCTAGTACATATTAAAGGACATAGTGTTTGGTGCTCCTTTTAGAAACAAAACAACAGCAAAAAACCTTAATAAAGTATCTTGGACCTTTGTGAGCACCTGCAAGAAGCAGAAAGCTTACTTCATGTTAGATATCCAAAACTAACTAGAACATGAAAGCTTTAAGTATAGTCTTCCCCATGTGGCTGTAACTTGGGGGAAGTATTGCAGCACCTTAATTATACATCTACTGCTACAGTAGTTCCCTATATATTATTAATGTCTCTAGTGGTTTGTCTTAATGCAGTGGAAAGCTGCATATTAAAGAGGTGACTTCCTATGTGATTGCATATGAAGTCAAACGTACAAACCTAATTCTGAGAGGACACCCTTTCCTCATGGTTCTAGAATTCATTTTGAAGTTTGTTCTTCAATAATGTGACAAGGATGAAAAATTGATTTTCTTTTGATAATGTTCCATTCAAGATGTAGCTGGGGCAATAGCACCATATAAGGCAGGTTTGGCAAGTTGGGTGTAGTCATTGCATAATGACGGAAACTTTACTGGTGCTCTTTTTCAGGTGACCTTCAGAAGGCTGTCAATTTGTTCACAGATGCTATCAAGCTGAATCCTTGTTTGGCTATCTTGTATGCCAAGAGAGCAAGGTGAGTCATGATAAACTAGTGATTTATGTTTCTGTCCCAAACTTAAGTCTTTGTTTGATTAATGTATAGTTCTTGGGTTTTTTTTTTTGTATCTGTATGGTAGGTGCTAGTGAAAGAAAAACTACATTGTATACTCTGTGTAATTAAAGTATTGTAGTAAATATAGCAAGTTGGTGATTTAATTATTCAGAATCCAAAGTCTGTGGTTCTCCACATACTGTGTTGGTTTTTTTTACTACTTGTATTAACAACTTGTGTCCTGGCAGTGCCTGTTTCTCATCTATTATTGAGTAGTCTTCTGAAGGATGGTCCAAGTCTTAACACTCAGAGCACTTATACAGGATCAGTCCAACAGCACACCTCATCCAGCCTTCTGTTGTTGTCAGTAGTTAGCAGTCACAGGTGCCTGTAGAATAGAATATGGACGAGGCAAGTAGGGTGGTACTCCTGCAGCTTTTTCAGCCTTTGGTTCATTTCATCTCAGGATTATTTGAAGCTATACCTTGATACTTAATAGCTCTTGATGGCTTTTTCTTGTCTTGCTGTGATGATGTCAGTCTCCTGTTAAAAAACAAATTAGTGTTTGCAGTGTTCTCTGGCAAGGAGTTTGAAAGCTTAACTGAATTAATTATGTGATTCTTTGTTTCTTGCCTTGAATTTGTTATTTCACTTGCTTCCTACTGTGTGTAAGGGAACTAGGACTCTTTAAAGGTTCCTTGTTCTTGTTCTCCCTACTACCTCTGATTCTTATAGACTGAAGTTGTGTGCATTTTTTGTTTGTTTTTGGGTATATTTTCTGTTCCAAGCTATAAGGTCCTAATCTCTTTCCTTGTACGGAAGGGAGCAGCTCTGTTCTTAAGATGATGCTGCTGTTCTTGGAACTTTTCTCAGTATTCAAGTATTCAAGTTGAGGTCCATTGTAGGTTTAGACAGTGATGTGATTATGTTATATTTTGATTGCAGTCTTTGATTTTATGTTTTTTGACTTCTCTGTATTGAGAAGCTTAAGAAACTGTCAGTGAGATGTTGAAATGAGTGTACAGTACTGTATTAGTTGAAGGAATGCCTTTCATGGGGGCTTCTGAAGGCATGAAAATATTTGAACCAAGGCACTGCGTACACCATTGGAAGAGTTCGGGGAGCAGCTCAGAACGAGATTTGCTTTTTGTAGTTGGTCAGGCTAAATGATAAACAGTTGCTCATTTCGTGTAGGCAACTTAAAACTGATGTGCTATTGTAGTTCCTTATTATTCTAATAATTGATTTGTATAACCAGTATGATAATTAGCTCTTACTGTTATTTTAAAGACTATGGGGTGTATAATGCTGCTAGCTTTTCGTTCTACTTGTTAGTTGCTATCGTCTATAGATGGTAAGCAACGTGAAATTGAACTGCACTTTACATTTCTTTATCTTTTTCACATGCATCACAGTTGTTCTTGCTGGCAAGGCTCAACTCTGAATACTGAACGCTTGCACTTTTTGCTAATGATTCACATACCACTTGGGGGGGGGAACTAAATTTCAGTGGCTGTTAGCACTACAAAATCTTTTTGAATGTAGCTTTTCAAATGTATCTCATTAGCCTGCCTGTTAGTCATCCAAAATTATTTCCAGCTTAAGTTAGTAACTTGGTATTTCAATACATACAATAAATGTTCTTGTTCCCACAGTGTTTTTGTGAAACTGCAGAAGCCAAATGCTGCCATTAGAGATTGTGACAGAGCCATCAAGATTAATCCTGACTCAGCACAGACTTATAAATGGAGGGGGAAAGCACATAGGTAATGAACTGCAACTGTTCTCAATGTTGTCTTTACTTGGAGAGGAACAATTTTGTTTGTGCTTTTTATTTCTCTGTTTCTCTGTGAACTGTCAGTTTTGTATGTGAAAGAAGTAGTCCGGAGCCAAGAACCCAATATCTTAAGTGTATATCTTACAAGAAAGAAAGGATAGTGGTGATTTATTAATGGTGACTTAAGAGTAATCTGTCTGGCACAGTCTTTTTTCTTTTTTTCCTTCCCTTTGATAAGTCATCTTCTAATGAGTTACTGTCATTTGGAAGATCATTTTCTAATCATTTGCTGAAGATCATGAGCTCTGGCAGTGTGGGTTTTATTTGTGACATGGAGCCTAACTGAGAAGGCTGGAGCGTAGTTTGGATTAATGTCTCTGTCTGTGAGATGAAGTACTGTGACCCCTTAGGAATGGCAGCATTCACTTAACTCTTCAGTTATCACAGGTTTGTCTAAATGAATAAGAAGTAGTGCTGCTCAGTAGTTTTTGTAACTGTTCAGTTAAGGCACGGTGCACCTGGTTAGGTAGGATGTTTTAAATGCTGAGTAAACTTGCATTTAGGATTGATTTGGCAGTAATGTGCAGAACTCTGAATGTGTAGCTTCACATTGAGCATGTGCCTGGTTTTGCTGAGTGTTTTATTAGTGTGCTTTACGTGGTTAGGTAGAATACCTTCTCCCTGAGAGACCATCCTTGTACGTAGCAAAGAATGACACGAGCTGATTTAGTTTTTCTTCCTGATTTTTATGTCACACAAGAGTTACAGTAAATATATGAAGCAAACAAGCATGCTCTAATATCATCATAGTGCATGTATTACAGAAAATACAATGATTATTAAACTTGGAACTATGTAGATAGCTTTGGACAAAGTTACCGAATGCCGTGTGGTTGTAAGTACACGAAACAACTCCTAACTGTTTGCTTTTTGGCTTCTGAATGCTGTCTTCTGAATTCCAGACTTCTGGGTCACTGGGAGGAGGCTGCTCATGATCTTGCTCTAGCCTGTAAACTGGATTATGATGAAGATGCTAGCGCCATGCTGAAGGAGGTGCAGCCAAGGGTAAGTGGGAAGGTGATAATGGAGGGCCGGCCCTCTTTGTTTTAGTGACATTGCTGTCTTGAGATTCTTGGGATATGCATTGTGCTATGGGAATATTCACGTGTCAACATCAGTGTTCATCTGACACTTCATAGAGTTTGGAAATGATTCTATCTTCAGCTACTGCTGTTTTGACTGTTTGGAAATGAGGTCTCTGGGACTGAGTATATAGCCAAACAATGAAACGTTCCTTTTTAAAACCTTAATAAAAAAATGTGATGTAGTTGAAGTTATCAGGGCATTGTTATCACAGCAGTGGTGGTTTTTGTTTTTATTTTTGTTGTTCTGGATTTTTTTTTCCCCCCAGATGTTTGCAAACTAATCAAACTTCATCCTATATGTTCTACAAAGGAAGTGTTCTTGGCTGTGAGAAGTACTTTCATTTGTCTACCCCACGAGGGCAGCATAATTCCTTTGAGACTTATGTTCTGTTTTTCTGAAGCGATCCCAGCACTGTTCTAATAAAGTGCTTGTGTGACATCTGTAAGACAATTGATTGTAGGCTTTCTTTCTCTTCTATTTTACATGTTTCTTTGAAGTGATTCGTAGAGCACAGATTGCAATTGTTGCATTGTACTGAGTTTATATTGCAAGGTCTGTAGGAGGATGGGGACGGGGGTTTATACTTGTGGTTTGCAGAGCCCATTCCAGCCAACTCCAAAAATGGCTCTTGGCCAAAGCTGTGTCCGTTGCAACTCTTTGACTACATGTGTAAGAAAGAGTAAAACATGCTGTGCAGCAGCTGTGAGAGGGTTTAAAGGAGTGAGGAACGAGGGGGAAGTGAGTAGCTGCGTAGACACCAAAGTCAGTGAAGGAGGAAGGTGCTCCAGGTGCTGATGCAGGGATTTCTGTGCAGCCCATGGTAATGCAGGTCGTCACCCTGGAGCCCGTGGAGAACCCCACGTCACAGCCAAGTGACTGTGGTGTGAGGGGAGCTGCAGTCTTTGAAGGGCCCCATGCTGGAGGGGGCTCCTAGCAGGAACTACAGCCTGTGGCAGACCCTGCACGGAAACCTGTGTTGGAGCAGTTCATGAAGGACTGTGTACCATTGGAACAGAAGGAATGTGTGAGGAGGAGGGAGCAGCAGAAAGGAGCCGTTACAAGCAGGCAGCAAGCCTTCTTCCCACTCCCAGCTGTGCCACTTGGAGGGGAAGAGGTAGAAGAGTTGGGAATGAAAGGTTGAAGTTGAGACTGGGGAGAAGGCAGGGTAAGGGAAGGTGTCTTTAGTTTTGTCATTGTTTCTCATCATTCTACGTTAATTGGCAGTAAGTTAAATTACTCTTTCTCCAGTTGATTCTGTCTTGCCAGTGACAGTCATTGGTAAGACATTTCCCTGTTGCTGTCTTGACTCAGGAGATTTTGTATTGTTTCTCTTCTCCTGTTGAGGAGAGGGAACAAGAGAATGGCTCAGTGGGCATCTGGCAGTCAGCCGAGGTTAACTTGCCAAATACATAAACGTTCCCATAGCAAATAGCTCAAGTTTTCAGTCTTGTCTTTCCAGAAAACACTCTCGCCAGCAAAACAACAACTGAAACCATCTTACAAGCAATTAGTCTTCTGTGTCAGAGACTATTGATCTGTAGCAGATCTGCTAGGTCTTACATCTTGACCTTTGTTTGATGAGAGGTGTACTTAATGATTGGCTGAGAGGGAACTTTTATTTCCCTCGGTTGATATGCACATGCACAGGAAAAGCAGAGTATGGCTATGATGTGTTGAGAAATAGTTGCTAGAGGTGTGCCAGTTTGTGTATGGAGCTTGAGGAAAAAATGTGTGATCTTTCCATAAAGTGAAAGTGATGGTTTCTGCCAGCTGAACTGTTCTATTCACTGATTTGTTCACTCCCATCTTTTGTAGTACTTCTTAATTAAGCAGCACTTCTAGTTTGAGTTATATTCTGAAAATGTTTAACTTACCCTGAGAAATACTTAAAAACCATGAAAGTTTAAAAGTTTAGAAACTTTCATTTTATTTAACAAATAATAATAATAATAATGGAGCCATTTCATAGCTATAACATCAGATTCTGATGGCAGATACTGCCTTTGGTATCGGCTCTGCTGCCTGCAGTGTGCTTTCTCTGGCAGATGTACTTTGAGAAATACATGGTAGGAAATCTGTATCTAATGGTTAAAACAACTTGTATCAAAAGTTAACAGCTTACAAATTATTTATTCTTTTGAAGGATATTTTGAAAGAATAGAAGAGTATGCATATGTAAGAGGGGCTTCCAGCTATAGTTTATTCTAGTTCAGTGCTTCTGTTCGTCAACTTTGACTTACTGATTTTACTTTTCTTTAATTACTCTTTTTTTTTTTTTTAATGTAAGAGAATGTTACAGAGTATCTGTCGTATATGGTATTGTTCTTCAAAGCTCTGCAAATTGTGAAATGAACTGTGTTTTGAAGTGTTATAAAGATACATTCTGGTTTCAGGAATAGTACTGCAGTTAGCATTCTGTTATTAAGATGAGCCTGGAGCGAGGAGCCTTAAAGAGTTCATTGTTAATGAGTCCCCTCTGCTGGAGCTGGAATGTTGTTACCTTTGAGAAGAAGAGAGGAAACAAACTTGCTCCCCACCTGCCCTCTCTTGCTTTGATTCAGATACTCTTTGGCCTGCTTAAGTCTAGCTGTGTATGCTGTGCCTGGAACAGCAGTAGCACTATCTAACAAGCGTGTCTGCAGGGGGAATTACACTTCCTGTTATTGTGCCAGTGAAAATTCCTTTCTCCAGGGGCAATACAAGGCTGGTGTTAGCCTTGTAAAAAATAATATTTCAGCACGAAAGCAGGAAGGAATGTGGAAGTATTAAATGTTAAAGTTCTAACTATGGTGTACGTCCCAGAGCTTTACAGGAAGAAACATACTAGAGTGGAGTGTGTGGTGTGGTGAATCCACTGAGGACGTAGTATGTGCAAATAACTGATTGTGTTAGAGAGGAAGTAGCACTTCTGGGATGCGAAGTCAAATCTTATTTTTAAGAACTGGTGAAAATAGATTATAACAACACTTGCATGTATTTTATATTGAAATATGTTGTGTAGTATACTAGGAAGTAGCTGAAGTCTTGTAATTGTATTGTAACAGGCTCAGAAGATTGCAGAACATCGCCGAAAGTATGAACGGAAACGTGAAGAAAAGGAAATCAAGGAGAGAATGGAAAGAGTGAAGAAGGCACGAGAGGAACATGAAAGAGCACAGAGGGTGAATACTTAGGCTTTAGTATTGCTGAACGCTTTGGAGAGTGGCGTAGTTATTTTGTTTTAAATGAGTTGCATGGGAGAATTGTTTCCCCTTTAAATGTGAAATCTCATGGAGTTACTTTATTTTTTTGGTTACTTGACCAATTGTGGGATCTGGAGAGGAGGGCCTTTTGCTGCATCTGTATCTGTTGCTTATGGCAAAGATAGGCTCTGGAATCTCTGGGAATCTGTATTTCAGGAATTCAGTTACTATATGACTTTATCAGAATAGTGTTCACTTAGTATTTGTCTGCAAAATTGGGAGATTTTTAACTTCAAAATAATTGTTTGCATCTCCTGTGCACTTCCTGACTACAGTTCACTTCCTTTTTTTTCCTGTTTTACCAGTGTGTTTTTACAGCATGTGTTAGGGGTGGGAATTGGCCCTAAAAATTAAGCTAATGGGCTAAAACTGATCATATGGTTCGTGTTCAGTAAAAGCACACTCTGTGTAACAACTGCAAGAACATATGAAAATAAGGGGAGCTATTGCTGCTTCTTGCCTGTGGCTTTGTATATTGTGAAGTGCTTTATTGGATAATTCCTTTAGCCTGCAAGTATTAAACAGTCTCAGCTATTTTTTTTTCCTCCTAGAACCCTTTGAGCAGTAGAAAGCAGGCTGCAATTCCATAGCTTTGTCTGGAATTATATGCTTTCTTCTACAGGAGGAAGAAGCAAGGCGACAAGCAGGAGGAGCTCAATTTGGTGGTTTCCCAGGTGGCTTTCCAGGTATGTATTATTAAGCATCAATACTTGTTACTTGACGTAGAAGTGACTGCTTGTTTTTTCCCAAATACGGTATTAAAACCACAGTTTAGATAGCATTTATTCTCAAGATGGGGAGAAGAAAATGTTTTATGAAGTTTAAAACTAAATAACTGAGCGTTAGTGGGGGGAGGGAAGAGATTCTTAATTGTGTTGTTTCTGGGTAACAAGTAGAGGGAAGTAATAATCAGTAATAATGATTAATGGAGTGAAAGGATTTAGGCCTGTGAAAAGAAAGATGCAGTGTTTGCTTAGTAATATGTGCTGAAAACGTAGTATAAAATATTTTCTGAATTAGGCTGGCTTGGACCCATCTTGCTTAAGAACAGTAGTTGTAAAGCTGAAAATTGAGTTGAATGTTAGCTTCCAAACATTGCAGTTTTCCCTATTGTTTAACTGAACGGTTTCTCAATGAAAATGTTGCAATTTTTGAACAGTTCCACGAAGATCAGACTTTCTGTGTCATTTTTGGGTACAGTCAGTTGCAGAGAAGCAATAGTGAGTGCTTGAAGATCAAATTGTAGTTGTGGGTTGAATGCATGCTCCGAATAAATCAACTTGTCAAAGGAGGCTTTGACAAATAGAGACTGTATCTACCTCAGGGATTTTTTTTCAGTTATGATTTTTTGACTTCTTTTTCCCCCCAACATCTGAAGTTCTTACTGCACATTGAATGAGCCCAGGACATACTGCTACTGATTTAATTCTGCCCGCAATTGCTCATGCCTGGCTTTCAAAAGTCTGAATTTCTTGACTTGATATGTACGAAGTTAACTAGAAAATAATTGTATTTGTGTACAAAGTGCTGGACCCTAATTAGGTCCTCCTGTTCGATTGGGTTAAAAACATTGATGAAACACATTTCAGGTTCTCACAGAGCCCCTGCTTTCCATTCTGTGAAACAGCTCTTTGCTTTGTGGAAGGCATAAAATTGGGAGTGTATGAGTGGAAGGATGTTCTGTTTGTTTTGTTCCGTGTCAGTGAGCTCCTGTACAGATGAATTAAATGTTCTTCATCATGCATTCTTGTGTCTTGGGGTTTGCAGGTGGATTTCCTGGGGCTATGCCTGGAGGTATGCCGGGAATGGCAGGTATGCCAGGTCTGAATGAGATTCTCAGTGATCCAGAAGTCCTTGCAGCCATGCAGGTGAGTATTTGATTAGAACCAAAGCGAAATGCTCAGAATGAGGGAGGAACAGCTTAGGGGAGCCAAGGGAAGAGAAAAAGATGTGACCCACTGAATAGCAGTGAGGGTATTTACTTCCTTCTGTTGTGAAGTTTTCTCCACGGTTGTGCGTGTAGCTCGTCCAGACTGTCTGCAATCTATTTTTTCACACTGACAGGGACTTTAATTAAAGGTGTCATGCTGTGTCCTCCTTTTTCTTTACCTACACATCCTTCTCCCTGCTCCGGCCCTATGCTTACATATAATCAACAAAACCACACACTGGATAGAGTTTTAAGCTTTTTTTTGTCTCCGGTTATTTTCTACACAGTATGATTCATTTCCTCCTTTTTTTGTGAGTGCATCCACACTGTGGTAATTATGCACAAATGAAAAACTATTGTTAATACTGTTGCAACACAATATATTGCAATAATGTTGAGAATCGCCTTTTTCTTCAGGGAATGAAGAGGCAAACTACTATCAGAATAGTTCCACATCTGGTATTTTCTAAATTTATGTTCAGAAAGCCTACTTCCTTGGTAGGCTTGATTAACTACTCAGTTGCTTAGGTCATTGAACAGCTGTGTTTGGCATCTAAATAAATAAAAGCTTTGCATGGGACTGTCATTTGATATGCCCTGAAATCATGAAAAAGGCATGGCTTTCCATGAAAAAAATCATGAGTTCCCGTAGTATTTGCTGGTTTATGGAAACACACCTTTGCTGTTTGTGGCAGTGTAAGTAATGTCATCTTACATCAAACTGTCCAAAGCAAACGACAGCAACAGAATACCCACGACTTGCAGTTGCATTCATTACCTGGCTCATTTATGCTGTAATACAGGACTTAGAAATTGGAGTTGCTGAAAACAGCTCTGAAGTGCAGTTAAATGTTGAGTGCTTAATACGTGCCTTCAAAAAGGCTCCACTGCATGCTGATTATATATACTCCACAATGTTATAGTATTCTGTTGCAAGAACATAGATGGATGGTGTTTTCTCTAGAGTCTGTTAGCAAAGCTTTAAGATTCTCATTGATTCTCTTAAGATTCTCTTTTGCACAATATTTAAATCTAGATAAGATTTAAATATCTGCACTACCTTCACCCTGCAAAGATGTCTAACTGCGTTATTATATCCTTTCTGAATCAGCAGCACAAGCTATAGTCTTAAAAGAGTAGGTTCTACTGCTTGACTTGATTCTGCTCAGTGCAGCTATGGAATATGTTTAAGGATAATGAAAGCTGATAGCTGTTACTGAGGCTAGCAACGAGGTTGCAAAAAAGTCTGAAGATACTAATTCACACAAGTCTCTCCCAAATCATTAATATCAAAGTGTTATTTTAACTCAGCGTGCGTAGAGTCTTTTCACAGCAAGGAGTTAATCCTGAAACTGGAGTTCTGTGAGGGTGAAGACCTTCCAATCGCTTCTGGATTAGTGGCTATTAACATCTTTGTGACAGCTCTCCTTGAGCTTACATCAGTATATGCTTCTTGTAGTTCTTTTCAAGGCTTCTTAACTGTACCAGTTGCAATTTTTTGCAGTGAGTTCTAATGTATGTAGCTTGCTCTGAAAGCAGTGCCTCCTACTTAGTTCCATGGAAACTACAACAGACACAAAGAGCACAACAGCACTACTTGATAGTGCAAATTATGTTACAAAACACTATTTTTCAACATAGTCAACACCATTAACTGTGCTTTTTCTTCAGTGATGAGCAAGAGCCTGCGTGCCACACTTGTAAAAATCTGCATGGCTCTCTGGAATGTGGCTTGTCTTTCACATCACTGTCACCACTGCTGAAGTGCACCACCCATGACCTCACTGTGCTCACATCCACTGTTTGGTCTCCATAAATGTTCAGCAAGTGGGTGCCTTTTTTTCCACATGGAGGAATTCAGTGAGACACCTTTGCTTCATCTGTGCTTCCTGTCAGGCACCACTTAGTCAGAATGCCCCTCTGTTGCCCTCTGTCACGTGGCAGCAAAATATAATGGAATACTGGTGAGAAGGTTCAGCTTCTACTGCCATACCACCACCATCTGCCTCTGATGTTGTGGGCCAACATAATAAAATAGGAAGCATTGCTTTCAGGGCAGCCCTTGTGCATTATTTTCATTTCATTTGCCTAAGCTTTATAGTCACCAGAAGAAGTAGCTGAAATGGGTAACCTGGAATGGGACATCTGGGGAATGTTTTGCTTACTTTTACCATTTTGCCTGTCTGGAGGATGTTGTAGTATTTCAGGTCTTCTATGCACAACTTCTAAACACAAATGTCATGTTGTATACAGAGATACACAAGCAGTCATGGTCAGATATAAATTATTTTTTAAAAAGAATGATGTGTCAAGTGCATCTAAGGATTGCTTACTTGCCATATGTTGAATGCAAACTTCTGCCTGAATGTGTAACGTAGAAAAAAAAGAGTACTGGTAAGTGTTTTCCCTTAACAGTGTTATTCATTCTTCTGCAGCCGTTAGAAAACTGAATGTTTCATTAATGCCATTTACACTGTGGTTTCCCTTCCAGCTTCTATGCTACATAATTCCATGTGAAACTGCTGATGTTTAAGTAACCAACTTAAGTAGTATTATATGAGCACATCATTGTGAAGCCTTGAATGTGTATCAGTCTGAAACATCTTTATAAGCATGGTCTAGAGTTTTCAGGTTTTTGGGGAGTTGCACAAGAGCAGAATAACTTACTTGCTGTGAATTCATAGTATCATAGAACACGTAGTGTAAAATTGAACGCTTCTTGCTTATTTGGTTGTGCTTTAATAAGATTCAGTGACTAAGCTGATTTGTCTTTACGCTCAGGATTCATGTATGCATGTGACAACACAGATATAACAATATAGCATGGTCTTCCTTGTCTTATATGCTATTCTGAAATTGGAAATTGAGGCTTGAGTCTGTGCAAGTCATCTTCCTGTGTTTATAGGAATCCTGTGGAGAAAACATATCCGGTGCCCTTTCTTTTGAACCTTACCATCTTAATTTTTAGGGAATTGGCAAATTCTCTTTTGTAGGGGAGATAACAATTGTAATTCTTCTCTGAGAAAGATAAGACTTGACTCTTTCAGTTCTCAGCATGTGTGAAACATGTGACTTAACCATGTAAGCAATTTCCTTGGAGTACACACCCACCAGATGCAATTTTGGATTAGACTTGTTTAACAGCTGTAGTCTGTGTCTGGTGCTAGAATAGATACATGATGAGTGTTACTGTTGCACAGACATCTTCTGAGGACACTAGTTGTTTTTTGATGGTTTCCTAAGAGTATGTCTGGGGTAGCAATGAAATGGAAGTTTAGGGAAGATTGTATCCCTCGATGGAAGTTCGTAAATGCTAGAATGAACAGAAGATGAGATTATAACTTTATACTGGATGTAATAAACAGCCTGCTTTCTGGATTAAAGAAAACTTGAATCTTTCGTGCAGAAGTTGCTTATAATGGAAACATTTTCTAGATTGAGAGGCAGAATTGATCTGTGACACACCTTTGCTCCGTGAACACTTTCATTTTGTCAGCCTGCCCCTCTGCTGCCATCTGTCACACGGCAACAACACGTAATGGAATGATGGTGACAGAGTTCTGCTTCTACTGCCATACCACCACCATCTGCCTCTGATGTCATGGGCCAACATAATAAAGTAGGAGGCATTATTTTTGGAGCAGTTGTAGTTCAGTAACGGCCAAAAGTATGCCAGCAATACAGGAAAAAGTATTAGTGTTTTGCATACTAAATAGGGAAGATAATGTGTATTCTTTTGACCAGTGTCTTTAACATATATGTGATTGCATTTATTAACTGTGACACAGCATTGCCGTGAGAGAAGATTCTCGTCTGCTTGTGGTTTCCCAGAGAAAGTGGGGAATACCTGAAAATCAGATGTATTTTTAAAAGCCAGGTGCTGCCGTGTCATTTGCACACAGTCCATCAGATTAAAGTTTCTGCTGCTAGAAAGAAATTGGGTGAAAGGGAAGAGTATCAGCTATTGCATGGAGCAGGGTTATTCTGCCATGATTGGTATGCATGCAGGTCTCTGTTGTGGACTTCTTCTAAAAATGCCTTTGTTTTTGCTTTTTTATGTCTTGCAGGATCCAGAAGTTATGGCTGCATTCCAAGATGTTGCCCAGAACCCAGCAAATATGTCCAAGTACCAGAACAATCCCAAGGTCATGAGTCTCATCACTAAATTGTCTGCTAAATTTGGCAGTAAACCATAAAATCCCTGGTTCATAAAAATAATTTTGGAGTGGGATGGATTGATTTGGCTAACCAGTGTTGCAATAAAACAAACCATTGTACCTCTGATCTTCTTGTGTTCTAAGGAGAACTGCTCTCTAGCCCCAAATGTTGACTTTATTCAGTGATTGGTGTACAGCACTCAAATTATATTCAGATGACCTAGTTTAAGCCATGCCTCCTTGTCCAAGAATTGCAACATTTTATGGCAACTATTAAATGCAGTTTAACATTCCTGTAAGAAATACTACAGGAGTGTAAGACAAAGGCCTCTCTTTTTTTTGTTTTCATTTTTTTGGGGGTTTTCTATCATTTCTTTTTTTTTTTCCATTAATTTTCCTCAGTGAACAAAAAGCAAGGAACTTAGATGAAGTCTGTCTTAATCTAGTTAGGACAGAAAAATTGGCCTACTCGCAAGTGGCAAAGGTGGGATAAATCTGAAGAATTAACTGGATAAAGGAATCGCCTGCAAATGCAAGTCCATATTGGTTTGGTTTTGTTTTGTTTTTTAATGAGTGACTGACTTTATATGGATATTAAAATGCTCAGAATAACCATGATAGTTAGTTACACACTGGAACTTCTGGCAGTACTGCAAATGTTAGATTTTTTTGATCACCACAATTGTGTAGCAAAGGTGCTGTCCTATCCTTTGCACAACCTGGCATGAAGTACGTATTGTGGAGGCCACAGAAGTTTTGTTACTTATTCAGATATTGTCCAGCATGTTTATGTAATGTTGAGTTTTTTGTTTTTTTTTTAATCAGTCTGGGTATGGGAGAGCAGCTTACTGTCTGTGCTTGTGCTCTTGTCCTTGCCCAGTCGGCAGGTCCTCATCTGGTAGCACTCGCCCTTCCTTGGGGCATGCTTGCCAGGTTTCATCTATTTGGAAACTTTAGGGAAGGAATCTGTTCCCATTGCTACCTCTGTCTCATTGAATGCAAGCCATCCAGAACATGTAAATACAGAGTTATAAATCCGTGGTGGGGAGAATTCCCAACAAAGTTGCAGCTCGGGGTTCTGAATTGGTTTGAGTCCTTACGTGCTTACAGATGAAATTTATTGGCCGAAGTCCTATGTCTGTGCAGAGATGATGACTTTTCCTTCAGTGCATACTGTAGTCTTCCGTCTTTTCTTTTAAAGAAAAAGAGAGAGGTGGGGAGAAAGGAGAGGAAGGAAGGTATTGTGATTTCATACTTCTGTGTTTTTGAGGCTTGGGGTACAGAGGAAAAGATGAGGTAACTAAAGCAGACAGAACGTTCTTCTAATGCTTATGAATTCTGAGCATGTGTATTCTTGAAGCTGTTTCTGTGCTGTTAATGATGTTCAATTGTCCACTGTAAGGACCAGTGTTGCCTCTGTTTGTCTTAGCTAAAACATCTTTCTGTGGAAAAACAGCTGTAATTATCGGTTCACTGCTTGAGTCTCAACATTCATTTGTTACTCTTTTGTAATTCTGTATCTTAAGCCATAACTGTTGTTACCATTTTTAATTAAATCTGGATTGGTGTAGGAATTTAAAACAAGAAAAACAAAGTAAATCCCCAAATGCTTTTTCTCATACTAATGACCCTGCAGAATAAAATGTGAATCTTTTTGCTGAAGAAATATAGTTCTGAATACTTCTAGTAGCCTTTCAAAATAAAGTATGGTTTTGGAAAATAAAACTGCTTGGATTTGCGTAACTTTCTGATAAAACCTATTCTGCTGAAGTTCAATGTGGGAATGCTTCAATTAAACTGTATATATACGACCTGTGATTTAAATTAGAACTAAGTGCTTAATAGTTTGTCTTCTTGACCAAGCAAATTCAAGCTATGATGGAGTGTTGCTTTGTGCCCGGCTTTTGATCGTGCTCTGATATCCTGTTCCCAAGAGGAGAGGCTTGAAGTAGGCCACCCCTCAGCATAGGCTCAAGCTCTACTTCTGCTTCATTGATGCTGTTGCATATATGCTCTGTGTGACTTAGTCTTTAATACAGATTAATTCCCTACGGTTTCCTCTTACTTCCTCTTGGCTGTTTGTATCTGTCTACCCACGGCTAGTTGAAAGTTGGGAGCTACCCCAGTAGAAATGGTCATTCATGTGTCCTGTCTGCTTGCTTACACATCAGTTATCCTTATTCAGAGCTAATTGATGCTAACAAAATGTTCTCCCAGTTCTTTTGGTTTTAGCTTTAGCAGCGTAGCTGAATTCTTTTGTCTGTTTGGGAGTGCACATCCCATGACTCGTTTATGTGGTCTTTGTTTTCTTTTCAGTGCTATCTGGTAAGATAGTTGAAGAGATCTCTGGACCTCATCTCAGTTTCCCCAGGATGCTGCATTGACACCTAAGCAGCTAAACTGCTTTGAACAGAAGTGCAAGTGCAAAAGTGTAACTGTACTGGAGAAGAGCAAAGATGAGGATAGTTCCTGTTCTGGGGTACAGGTAGCTATATGAGCAAGTAACTTTTCTGTTCAGCGCTTGCTCCAGTGTTTACTGGCAGCTCCTTCAGGTTAATTGCTCCATTGCAGCACAGAGAGGGATTGTGCTTATCAGTATAGCGGCAGTAATGAGCTTAGCTGACAACTTGACTTTGAGAACAGAATGTTTTTTAAAAATTGCTCTAATTTCACTGTTGGACTGTGAATAAAGGGCACTTGCCAAAGTAGCTTGGTTTTCCTTAATTTGGAAGATGATAATCAGATGGGTGGGAGCTGGACTTGTCTCAGTTTTGGACAAAACTGGGCTGAATGTGTCAATAAATGAGTATTAAAAAGCCATGTGAAGGTAAAACCACGTGGTGAAACAGATGGCATGGTTTGCTATTTGTAACAAGCTGGAGCTCCAGATAAACTGTCTTGAAACACCACTGCAATTTTCTTGTTACCTCACAGGACATGTGGAAGTAAACGGTGTCGCTATGAGAGCTTGTAGAAACTGCTGTCTGAACAGAATCCTTCATCCAGAGGGACAGGAGGTAAGGGCCTTAGCCAGGATGAGCTGGAGCCAGGTCAGCTTTGTGTACCTTCCTATGGGTTGTAGCATTCTCCTAATGGGAAGTGTTTGGAGCCTTCTGGAAATCCCACAGGACATCTAGGATGAGTGCAGTGATCTTGTGATTGTAGAGCAGGTGGATTTGTTGGATTAGTGCTAAGGCTGGAGAGTTGTTTCATCAGCTGCAGCCTAGTCTGAAAGTGGCTGGTGCCAGTGCAGAAGTGGATTGGTGTCCTCAAGCAGGAGAGTGATAAGGTAGGAATATGGTAGCAGGATGTCATTGTTCTGATGCTTAGAGAAAGATGTCTCATGAATCTCTTTCAGAGCTTTGCAGAGGTGAGCCTCGACCTTACGTTGTACAGTGTTTCTGCATACTGTAGAAACGTGATTCTGAATTAGCAAAGAGATGGAGTAAAAATAAAACTTGCACAAACAACTGTGCTGAGTATTACTGGTCAAGTCATGAGAGTTTCAGTAGAGTGATACAAGCAAATGCAAGTATGGGGGAAGCAGGAACAGTGTTAGTGTAATAAAGAAATAGATCTGGTCATGTGGTGACTGGCTGATTTGTGCTGCAAAGCAACAGAAATTTTCAGGTGTCTTCTGGGGTACAAATAGTTGATCACCTTGTGAATCAGAGCTTAGGTAAATCTCATTCTCCTGGTGTGGTCCTCACAAACAGGAACTTTGTGAGACAAAGCTTCCTTCATCCCCTCTGACTGGAGGTCCTATTGAATGTAAATACCAAGGACTGTCCTGTAAATCTGAGCCTTGATAACTAACCAAGTCAAGATGTTAACTTACAATTTTGCTAATTAAATGTGTTATTACTGTAACTGACCGATGTACAAATACGCTTTGGAAATGTATATTCTAGATGGATGGTCTCAGACAAGCTTGAGATCTGCTTGTCAATAAATAAATGTATTTGCAGAATGTGTTATGGCTCTTTGTTAAGTGGGTGGCGAAATTTGGCACTTTGTGATCACACACTTACGTACGTTAGCTTATTAAAAACATTAAACCAGCTTTTTGTAATGCACTAGCACTGTGGTGGCTACAAGAAGTCAGATTCTACTAGCTGTGGATAAATGTGAAAGATTACAGGACTTGGGGTAGCAGCTGACCGTGGAACTTCTTCCTGAAGGACAGCAATAGAAGCAGAGATGGTAAGTATAGCTTGTACAGAGCAAAAGCATTCAGAAAGAGAAGGTACTGTGTGTGAGCTGTGAAATAAACAACAAGGAAGTGAAATCTAAATCAGTTAATGGGAAAGGGCATTCCATCATTAAAACCTTCAGTTTCCTAAACCTAATGTTCTTACTTAAGAGGGCAAGAGTCTTTAGAAATTAGTTTGCATTTTGTAGTCACAAAGTAAAGTATCATAGCAAGAGATCAGACTAGTCACCTTAAAACCACTGCAGCGCTTAATAAAATTACTTTTTAAAATAGGATGAAGGAACAAAGTTATTAGAAAGCTACCAGAATTACAAGGCGTTACATTGAGAATAAACTGGCTACTGCTAATTGCACTGCCTTTTATTAGAGAAAGTGTGCTGAAGGTCAGCCACCGATCTGTAATTCCCATCTGAAAAAGAAAAGTTAATGGTTTCTAAGGAAAAATGGACGCAACTGTTCATTTAAAACAAAACAAAGCTCTTCGTTTTGTTATCCTGAAATAGGGAAAAGTACTTGAGGAAAAAGTAGGTTTTCAAAGCCATTTTGTAATGCATGGTATTTTTTTCTTCAGTCTCTTGGACGAAAATTTCTCAAACTAGAAGAAGTGAAAATCCAAACTGGAATGAATTCTGAGCCTCCTCGGGAGGACAAAAGCAGAAGATCACAGAAACGTGCATCAGAACAGATGGTAGATACTTACAAGTGCCTGGGAAAGCAAGTAAACATCAAGGTAACAAAGCTTGTGTTTGACAGTTCATTAGTCTATGGAAAACTAAAACTGGCTAAGGATTATTTGATCAACTAGGGCTGTTAAAGTAGCATGAGAGGAGATAAATTACTTGCATTTGCCATTACTAAGCTGAAAAACATTTCAACTTCTTTGCTGTCGCTGGGCCTAAACAAGGTGTGTAGGGAAAACTCAATGGTATTCCAGAGGCTCAGTCAAAGTCTGTTTAGTTTCTTAACAGGCAAAATGCATGCATGTATGCACTTAAGAAATGGGCTTTTAATATGTTTATGATCGCAATGCTTTCTTCTGGAGTAAGTTGGTGTCCAGCTGATCTTAAGTATGAACTCGCCAAGTTTGTATGATCGAACACTGTGCTGTTCAATGAATTCAAACTGTTAATCTGTTGCTGCTTTAATCTGTGATGCCCTGAAAGTATGGTCCTAAGTTTTGCAACAGATTTGGAAAATACTTCTGAAAATGGTAATTACATCTCTTCACGTTTCCAATCTCAAGTGAATTTCTGAGCAGAAAAAAAGATGTACAATTCTCTTTTTTTTTTTTTCTATAAATTACTATTTACGCAAGGATATACACAGGTACATACACAAGGAGTGTAGCAGGGTAAAATAAGTTTGAGTTCAGTATTTGTCCTTCATTTGCTAACGTAAGACAGTGCAGAGGCAGTAAATTTGACTCTCGAGTCATTAAGTGTCCTCATTCTACATACTGAATTAGAAACTGAATGTGGGCAGGTAAGAGAAATTCTGCCAGTGGATGTTATTAAATTGTCCTGAGATCCTTTAACTTCTTGTACGACTGTGTACAGAATTGAAATCATGCAATTTAGCTCACGTAAGTAGATTGTGCTCGTATTTGCAGTTGCTTTTCTTGGGCAGCTTCACTAGGTCAGCACAGCTAGGTGCAGAATCACAAAGAATAATGGTCATGCAAGTTTATGTCTGGGGTGAGTCTTTTCTAAAAGTGCAGGGGATGCTCTGAAAGCAATGCGTTCTGCTTTATTATGTTAGTCCCCAAGATCAGGTGGATTTTGGTGGAATGGCAGCAGAAGCTGAACCTTGCCACTGGTGTTCCCTTACGTTTTGTTGCCCCCCTGACAGATGGCAGCAGAGAGGAAGTCTGACCAAACAGTATATGTCATGGAAGTGCACAAAGGTGTGTCACTGAATTCCTCCATGCAGGAAAAATGGCACCCACTGACATTCACTGATGCTTGCTGAACAGTTGTGGAGACCAACCAGTGGATGTGAGCACAGTGAGGTAGCGGGCAGTGTGCGTTTCTGCAGTGGCGACAGCAATGTGAAAGACAAGCCATGTTTTGGGCAGCCGTGCATAGTTGTCACACCAAGAAATGAAGAACATTACAGTTGGCTCATCAGTGTGAATCAGCAGATTACAATCAGGGAGCTGTGTATGGAGCTGAATGTCGGCTTCAGCGTGTCGGCAAGGTGGTGGCAGTGTTGGAATATCGCAATGCTTGTGCTGGGTGTTCCACATATACTCACGTGGGAACAGAAGGAGCGTGGTATACAAGTTTGCTAGGACCTGTTCTACCAACACGAGGCTGAAGGTGACAATTTTCTGTATTGCATCATTACTGGCGGTGAGATGTGGTGTCACTGCTGTGAGCTGGAGTCAAAATGGCACTC
This sequence comes from Gallus gallus, assembly GCF_016699485.2. Lineage (NCBI taxonomy): Eukaryota > Metazoa > Chordata > Aves > Galliformes > Phasianidae > Gallus > Gallus gallus. The sequence continues at coordinate 49,970,309 of NC_052532.1, forward strand.
CATGGAGTGCCAGCATTGAAATTCCCTAACAAAGAACAAGTTGAAGATGGGTTGGAAGGAAACAAGTTCGTTGGATAAAGTGATGTGTGCTGTCTTTGGGGACAGGAAGGGATGATTCTTCCGGATTTCCTGGAGCGCAGACAAACCATTAACTCTGCTTCAGCTTAACGCTGACTAAGCTGAAGGCTTTTGTCCCACCGCACTTACCCAGGAGCAGAGGCCGACCCGCTCCTCGCCACAGCCTCCTCTCAGGTCACTGTAGAGCGGTGAAACCTCCCCTGAGCCGCCTCTTCTCCAGACGGAGCGACCGCCTCTCCCTCAGCCGCTCGCCACCAGCCTTGTGCTGAGGCGCGGCCCCACGCATGCGCGCAGCTCCCAGAAGGGCCGGGCTGGGGCGGCGCTACGTGACGGCGCGGAGGTGCGCGGCAGGGCGGGCGCAATGGCGCGCGTGGGGGCGACGGTCGATAAGCTGGAGCTCCGCGCCACCGCCGCCTCGCAGCCGGAGCCCACCAGAGCCGCGGCCATGTCTTCCGTCGTCTCCTATGAGAGCCTGGTGCACGCCGTGTCCGGCGCCGTGGTGAGCGGGCGGGGCGGGGAGGGGCAGCTGTGAGTCGGGTTATGCGAGCCGATGTAGTGGGTTTGGAGCGAGCTGCTGCAGCGCTGCGTTTGGGTTACTGCGGGGCAGTCCGGAGATGGGCTGGAGCGATTGCTGGGCTGCTCGGCAGGGCGGGGGGTCTGATTTGAGGCGTTCAGGTGAGTTGTGGATGGATGAAAGGCACTGGGTGTTATGGAACAATAAAAGCTGATTATATATTGGCCTGCCGCAGAAAGCAAAATATAACTTTTAAGGTCTCTGTAGCACAAATAAACACAGGAACGTTCTCTGGTCTTCAGAGCGTTTTAGGTGTGCGGCTTCAGGAATCTGAAGCAATGGAGGGGGGTTCCTTCCCGTTCTGAGAATGGGAACCCCCTCACACGAGCTCACCGCTGGAATACTGTATGCTTTCCCTTGGTTTGCACAGAACACAGCAGTGCTTCCCTGTCAGCCTCACACGTGTGTGTACAGACCGGGACAAATAGGCTGTGCTCCTCATCCCAGCTTCTGATGCGAACCAGAACCATAAATCCATGTATAAACATAAAGCCTGGTAGCGTGGCACCTCAGCACCCTGCTGGCAGTAGGCTGATAGCAATTCCCTCTTGTGTTTCACACTGCTTACACCTGAGCTGCAGCGATCTTGTGAAGGAAGGCAGAACTTCTTAGACCTGTTGCACTTCTTTACCTTTGTGGGTTCCACACATACTAATATTCATATGCAGGTTAAGGCCCCAGAGCAAGACCTTTTTCCGAAAATGAGCTGGCTTATTTTATTTCCCCTTTGTCCAAACCATGTTATGCTGGAAACCTTGCCTTTTGTTTTTATTTTGTTACAATAAATATGTATTTATCCACCTGTAGATTTGTTTGCTGTAGTAATGCATGAATGTTGTCATGATCTCTTATGAAGGCGCACTGTCTCAACTTTTGCTTAAATCACTATAAGGCTGATGAGGAATGGGGCTGTTCAGCCTGGAGAAGGGAAGGCTATGAGGTGACCTCATAGTGGCCTTTCAGTATCTAAAGGGGAGGTACAGGAAAGAAGGGGACTGACTCTGTAACAGAGTCTGTGGTGATAGGACAAGGGAAATGGTTTCAAACTTAAAGAGGAGAGAATTTAGGTTGGTTATAAGGAAGAAGTCCTGGTTGTCCAGAGAGATGGTGGATGCCTTGTCCCTGGAGACAGCCAAGGTCAGGCTGGAGGGGTTCTGTGCACCTTGATGGAACTGTAGGTGTCCCTGTTCATTGCAGGGACAGTGGATGACCTTTAGAAGTCCCTTCCAACTTGAAGGATCCTATGATTCTATAAAAATGCAACCTATGAACTGTGCTGAAGTGATGAATCACAGCAACACGTCTGATCGCAACATCATCACTTTTGTTTTCTTCCAGTTCGACGAAAGTCCATTTATCCTCTGGACTCCCAGATCAAGTTGGAGACTAATTAAATTAATAGTACTGTGAGCAGCAAACTGCAGACTTTAACTGAATTATAGAAGTGTTTTTTTAATCTCTGCATATAGCTGTAAAGTAACCTTGTTCCAAAAGCTATGGGAATATCAGCTTTATACAGTTATTATGGCAGTAATTAAGCTGCTCTGAATATTGACTGTCAACACTTTTTTTTTTTTTTTTTTTACATCTGAAAACCAGCAGACTGCAGGCTTCGGTCACGCAGACCTTTCCTTGGCAGTGAAGTCACCTCGGGCTGCTTATTCTGGCTGCTTACGACCACCCCCTGGTTCCTGCCAGCTGCTGGCAGCACTGCGGCGATGCTGACTGGGGAGCTGAGAGTGGCCTAGTGGGAAAAGTTCTGCTTTGGTCAGATATGCTCCCTCGCCTTCTGCATCGCCATGTAGCCGCACGAATAGTTACCCCCCCAGAATGGAGGTGATAGGGGAGCACTGCTTACCACCGGCTGGAATTGCTTTAAGCCAGTTCGTACCTGTTCTGGTGATTGTTCAATGATAGCTTGACTTGAATTGGCAAAGCGCTGAGCTTCAGCATTGACTGAAAGGTGGTGGGAAAGCAGAGAGTGAAATGTCCCCCTTTCAGCAGCACAGGGCTGTAGGCTGCACTGCACGTACCTTCACACAGCAGTGACAGTTACTTTCTCCTGCTGGTGTTGTGATTCAGAGCCTGAGAGCAGTTTTGTTGCTGAGGAAAGGGCTGGTTCCGCTCATCTCTGCCTCTCCCTTCTTTCCTGTTGCCGCTATGTGATACTTCTGGCACTCTTCTGATTGCACCATTGAGTTATTCCATTTACAAGCCCAGCAAAAAAGTAATGCTGCTTCTTTCAGCTTCTTCTCATCAGTTTATCTATAGGAGAGGGAGGGGGTATGAATTATCTTTCGTTGGCTGTAATCTGTTAATCAGCTGAGCTAGCTCATGGGTTTCTCTTGAGCCATAGCTTCTTGTATGCATTAAGCCGGTTTTAAGAAGCCTGTACCTTGTGCCCACCTATTTGTCCCGTTGGCTTTTACCCAGACCTTTCACAACTGTTTCCCCAGTTCCGTTTTCTTAATTGAGTGTGAATGTTAACGTTGCTGTGGGAAGGATTGCCCTGAGAGTGGGATTCAGGCTAAATCTTGCTTTGGGGTAAATTGAACATGTACCAAGTGCCCCTGCTGGTTAAGCTGAGCAGCTGGGTGCTGGGAATGAGGGTAGGCAGGAGCAGGGGAAGGCTCCTAGTGCTGCTGGACCATGCCCTGCAACCTTCCCACACTCGTTAGTAGCTGTATGGCTACTAATAAAATAGTCTGGTGGCTTTAGCAGCCATTTAATGTTAACAGTCTATGGAAATATTAAATACAAGTTTACACCAAGCCACATTCCTTTTGAGTTAGATATTTTCTCAAAAGCTGTACGATATTAATGCAGATGTACTTGGTAGGTAGGGATTAATTATCTAAATTGGGATTTAGTATAGTGCTAGATGAAGTCCTGAAAAGAATATACATCTATATAAATATATACGTCCAGAACAGGTACATATATATATGATGAGCGAGAGTTTGTCTTTTGTGTTTTTATATTCTTTATTTTTATTTCTTTAAGAACAGTGGTCCTGTAGAACAGCAATTGCTTGTAATTCTTTCCTCTTTGCCAGAAATAGGAGATATTGGCTAGTAAGAGTTAGGGAAAGTTAGTGGTATGTTTCTCTCCTAACGCACATTTTGTCTGCTCACATACTTTGATAGTTTTCTCTTTGGACAAAATGCTTTGAATAGTTTTAGCTTTAGCTCGATCTAATAATCTGTAAGTTAAAAAAAACGTCATTTGTAAGCATGGAAGCAAAACCCATTCCATCTGTAATGTTCTTACGCATGGAATTTGTCCCTTCTTCAAACTTTTTGCACCAGTTTCTGGGTGAGAAGCAAAAGGGTATCAGAGAGTTTGTCAGGTATCTGTACAAGGAACTGATATGCTATGTACCCAATTTATTTATCTATTTATTTATTTTCAGGGCAGTGTGACTGCAATGACTGTATTTTTTCCTTTGGATACAGCTAGGCTTAGACTTCAGGGTAAGTGTCAAACTCAGTTTTCTTTATACAGTGGCATTTGTGTTTTCTTGCCATGGAAGTTTGTAAGGGTTGTTGCAGGGGGAACTGTCTTGCATGAAGAAGAACCTCACTTGTGCAATGTCTTTCAATTGCTAACACCATGTTTCCAGCTGAAGGTAATTCTCCCTTGAGAAAGTATTGGGCAACCTTTTAATTAGCTGGAAAGACTGTGATCTGTGGCCAGATTTGGCTTCTAAATGGGTGTCTTACACTGAAAAGAAAGAGATGTGACATGACACAGGATTACATGCGTGGTGTTGGTGTTTTTGGCTGCTGAGAACACTTGGCACCGCAGGGCATGTTGTGAAAAATGAGCCTGGAATTCTTTCTGGGAAAGGTATAAAGGGAAAAGTCAGGGGTAGAACTGGGAGCAGGAACGTCTGATGTTTACACAAATTCCATCTGGGCATAAGCTCTGTTCCAATGCTCTCTCCTCATCAAAAAAGTCACAGAATTAGCAAACGCCGTAGCGCTGTGATTGGGGTGCTGCAGAAGCATGAGCCAGCTGGTCAGAAATGGGTGGTGGTGAAGTGAACACCGTGCTGCTCTTGGGCAGATTTCCACCCGGGAAAAGGCAGTGTGGTTGGTAACTGCAGACACACTGGTGCCCAAAAGAAGCTGGTTGCTGGGGAAGGATGGAAGTGCCAGGTAGCCTTACCCAGCAGGCGAGAGTCAGGAGATGCTTTCTGGAATTTCTGCAGAAACAGGCTGTGTGTCCCGTACAAGGAAGAAGAAGAAATACGCTGTTTGGGGATGTGTTGAGAACGGGAAAGATAAGGAGCTGAAAGTGAGTCCTGACCATCAGCATAACCTAAAAATGTGATTCTTCTGTTTCCCAGTTGATGAGAAGCGGAAGTCTAAGACAACACCAGCGGTCTTATTGGAGATCATCAAAGAAGAAGGCCTGTGAGTAGATCCTGATTTTCCCTTTGCCCTTATGTAAGCAAGCTCTAAAACATGGTTTGAATTTGCTTTTAAAGTGAAAGAGTCAGCCCGAATCTGTGTGAACACAGATTTCTACTTTGAAGGGAAATGTCCCTATGTCTAAGTGAGATGAATGGCAGAAGCTGCATTTTTTTCACCTTCAGTTAATTGGATTAACTTTCTTGGGTATGTTATGCAATTGAGCTGTTTAGCCATGTCCGTGAGCGAGGGGGCTGTGCTGCTTCAGAAATGAAGGTACGGTTGCACACAAACCTGCATGTACCTGATAAACCAGCTTTGTCTGCCCCAATTCTTGGGTGTGTCCATTTCTCCTAGCACAGATGAAACTCTTGGACAGCTGAGCCTCTTTGTGCAAGAGAATTGAGACACATTTACCAGCTGGAAGTTTCTTCTGGTAAGCAAAGTGAAAGGAGACAAGTGATTCTTTGTGCTAGTGAGATTCAAGGCCCGTGGAAAAGAACGTCACTTTCAGCAATGCTGTACTTCAGTTTGTGCCTGTAGTCTGTGCTTGAAAGCAGCTGTGCACGTGTCCTTGTCACAACTGATTTCCTGAGCAAATCCCTGGAACTCGAAGGTGGGCGAGGGGTTCCAGAACACCAGCTTAGCTTGGCCAACAACTCTTTGATGGCTTTGAAACTGAGCAGTTGGCAGTTGTGTGCATCAGAAGCGTTTCCTCCAGAGAACCTGGCTGAGCAGTGCACGAACTGTAGTGGTTTTAATGAAGTCTGAAATCACACAGAAAGAGCCTTAAACCAAACCAGCTGACCGAAGAAAACCTCACAGAGTTTTGGTGAGATGTGAGGTCACAAGCACAGGTGTGAGGTCATAAGCACTTTGTTGACCATAGCTTTTATCTGTCTTGTCTCATAGTACATTTTGAGAATGCTTTCCTCCTCTGGATGTAATGTAACGTTGATTCAGCTTTTCATCTGTGATCGTATAGTTAAGTTTAAGCAGATAATGTCTTTTTCTCACTTACCTGGCTGATTTGCTCTAAATTTTACTGCAAGGCATTTATTAGAACTTCCTCCCACCTTGAACTCAAGAGTTCAATTTGGTTTGTGTCCAATAATGAGAAAGACATGCCTGGTTATTATTGTTTGTAGTATATGATGTTGCATCCCTGGGGCCTTCAACATGTCAAATGAACCTGCCCAGATGAATATTGTGCTGATCCTTACCTTTTTCTCTTTCCACTAGGCTTGCACCATATCGAGGGTGGTTCCCTGTGATCTCCAGCCTTTGCTGCTCCAATTTTGTTTACTTTTATACCTTTAATAGTCTCAAAACTCTCTGGGTCAAAGGTCAGCATTCATCCACTGGCAAAGACTTGGTTCTTGGGGTTGTTGCAGGTAAGGGAATGTACTGAAAATATACCTCTGATGAAACTGAGATTTTTAACTATTTAATGTTTTCCTTTATCAAGTCCACCAGAGGTCTCACTCCTTGCCTATCTCCGTATAGCAGCCTGCTTTGTTGTAAAGCTCTGATGGTTCCTGTTGGGAATGCTAGCAGAAAGCACTGTGCTGTTGTGGTCTTGTATTCTGTTTGTGCATAGTCCATTGTTTAGTATGTGCATTTGATATCGGGGCATCGTCATTTAAGATATTGAAGAGAAGTAGCAGGGAGAGAGAATTGTTTTTTTCGAAGGAAAGGCAGATGACAATTCCATGGTATTTTGAGTTAGGATGTTAGAGTTGTTGAAGTAAGGATTTGGATGCCAGTTCTTAGACTTCTTTCTGGGTCATCTGAAAGGGACAGGAAGCTCCTGTGTATATGCAAGGGTGGTGAGAACCATGTGTTCTTTTTCCTCCCTTCCTCTCATATGAATGCTCAGCAGCTTCTTTGAAGGAGTGACTCCTTTGTGCAAATCCAGTGTGGTAAAATTACTACTGTATGTCTGTGTCTGGTGGTATTATTCTGCGGGATCAGTGGCTCCTGTGACCACACTGAAAGGACTGTGATTTGGGGGGTGTGGGGGGAAGGTAATTTGTAGAGTTGGCTGTATCAGTGGGTAAGTTCTGATCTAACAGCATTCTAGATCAGAGGCTGCAGGAATCACGGTAATAGCTTGTCATTTAAATGACTAGGTTGTGTTCAACATCAATAATGAGTATCTCTGTGGAATAATGTCTGGTGTCAACTGAAGAATTCCACTTCAGGTGTTTGCTAATTCTCTTCACCAGTCTCTCGCTCCTCTTGCTGGTAGCAAATACAGACTGAACAAACACCAAAAACAAATAGAAAATACAACACCAAAACCCAAAGAAACAACAAAAAATCCATGCTATTGTCTTTCCTATTTGGACAATAGTGTTTGGATCTTCTTTAACAGAGTCAACTGAAAAATAACAAGTAGATTGTCCTGTAACATGTTGGGCTCTAACTCGTTAACTCCACAGTGTAATCACACTGACTTTGATTAGAGGTGATTAATGTGACTTTGCTGCTGCTTGATATTGTGATCTGTGGCACGAAGTTGAGTTGGAGGCCAGGAACAAGCAGAGTATCCTAGAGGTCTGCACTGAGTTATGTCCTGGTTAATATAATCTTAATTAATGGTCTGGATGATGAGGCAGAAATGGGCTGGCAAGAAGCTTGTGCAGTGTAACAGGGGGTGATGCAAAGTCCTGTACCAGGGAAGGAACAACTCCATGCTCCAGTTCAAGCTGGCGTTTGTCTGGGAGGAAAGCAGCTTTGTGATGATGGGTCCTTTGTGGTGGACAGAAAGTTGAATGTGAGCCAGCAGTGTGCCCCTGCTGCTAAGAAGAGTTAATGTTATCCCCGGCTGCATTAGGCAATGGCTTGTTAGCATGGAGAAAATGTGATTGCCTTTCTTCAGCGTTGGTGAACCATGACCGGGGGTGCTGGGCACAGTTCAGGACTTGCTGATACAAGTTACACAGACGTACTTGTGAGAGTCCAGGGAAGAATCAAGATGCTGATGAAGGGAGGAGAGCACCTCTCCTTTGAGGAGAGGCTGCAGGCTGGACTGTTTGAGGAGGAGAAGGAAAGGGGCCAGCACACAAGCAATTGCTGCTTTTTGTGATGCAGAAACATTTGTAAGAAAGCAAGACCAGGAGCTCATTTCTACGTGGTTAGTTCAGAAGTAACTGTGTTGTTCATGGCTGAGCTGGGAAGAGCTGTACCAGGTGATTGCAGAAGTAATGTTACTTAATCCTCCTTGTTATTGCAAGGTACAGTTCTAAACTACCTCTCTGTTGCAACCCGATGCAGCTGTGTCTATTTCTCCACCCCTGTACCTATTTCTGATTTTCAGCTTTCCTGCTGTACTGTTGTGTTTGGGTTTCTCTGCGATCCCTTATTGCACTGCTTTTAAGAATCCTGTATCTTGCACCTCGAGTGTGCTTGCCTTGTCCAAAAGGCTGAGTATTCCTGTTCTCATTTATGTGGCAATGTAGGGACTCTTTGCTGGTAAGCAACACTCACACATTTATCTGTCTTGATGTCTCCTGATAAAAGAATCCTACCTTTACCCCTTCCTGCTTTCTTTCTGAAATGAGACAAGCAGCGTGCCCTACCCGCATCATGGTGTGAAGTAGGATGTGTGTAAATAGAGTGCTTGGTGTTCCAGAGTGATGTGCAATGCAGCAAAGTAATAATTTCACTTGAAATTCCTTTAACGTGTTTTTATTTGGTTTGTTGTCTTTCATTTTGGAGAAGAGAAGCAGAATTATCTTCCACTGTTAATCTGTTGCATATCCAACTCACGGCACGTCTGATGAGGGTTACCTTTGGAATTGTCTGGTTCTCACTGATTTTCCTTGTCTTGTGTTTGCATTAGGGGTTGTGAACGTACTCCTGACCACTCCTCTTTGGGTAGTGAACACACGGCTGAAGCTGCAAGGAGCAAAATTTAGAAATGAAGACATTGTGCCGACCAATTATAAAGGCATCATAGGTGAGCATCTGTTGTCCTCTAACAAGGAGGAGCTCCTTCAGTGAAATCCCACAGCAAGGACCCTGAAGACAAAAGACTCTTGTTTGTATAACAGATCTCCTTGTGGAATCTCTGTACTCCCCTATCACTCTGCAGTCATGCAGTTTGACGGGAACCTGGGCTGTGCCACCTCCGATGGTAACTGAGAGTTTGTGGTCTGCGCACACGTAACCCCAAGGCTTTCTGCAAAGGCACACGACATCTTATCCAAATCCTGGAGGAGCAGTGAGCCCAGCAGTGTGCTGGCTGGGATGTCTGCCTTTGGACGGACCACCTGCAAATTTACATTTTTCTCACTGTAATCTCTAACCCACCCTCGCCTCCAGGCTGCTTTGCTCTGTAAGAAAAGAAGAAGGTCATTTTGAAGAGGGTCTAAAAACTAATGTTGATTCTGAGCTTGAACTGAAAAGATGAAGGCACCTGCATGGCTGGCAAGCTTTACTCATGCTAAGAGTGGTGTGAGGAAGAACCTCCTCTGTCACTGTTTTTCCATTAACATCACATTTAGAATAGAGGGTAAAAAATTACACAGAGATGAGTGTTGAGGACTTGTATAAAAGCAGAGCATCATAAGTACAACTTCACTCTTCTTCTACAACCAGAATGTTGTGCTCATAACCATAACGGCTTTTTTCTACCTTATTTCTCAGATGCCTTCCATCAGATCATACGGGATGAAGGAGCCTTAGCTTTATGGAACGGTACTTTCCCCTCCTTGCTGCTGGTCTTCAATCCTGCCATACAGTTCATGTTTTATGAAGGCTTTAAAAGAAAGCTTTTAAAAAAGCAAACACAAGTAAGTATGTTTTGAGACCGGGTGATGGGCGTTCTCTTTTAAGAGAGAGGTTCTTAGGAGAAATGTATGTTTGGTTCCGTTTCTTGTTTTGGTGGTGTGGAAGATCTTTGTCTTCATTTTTTTCTTTCTTTCCCTGTTGTTGGGTTTTAAAGTCGGTGTATTTTTTTATGAAGGCATGTGATTGTGATGCCAAGCGGGCTCTGAATTTTTCCCATTCCTAAGGAAGCTGTTACTGTGACAAATTCCTCTTTCTGTAAAAATAAAGCTGCACCACTTGTCCACATCTGTTTACATTTGCTTGCCACCCTTGGTCTGCATTATTGCATTTAAATTCTAATCTACCTGTTTGAGAAACGGGTAGTTTTACATACCCTGTTATCCTTCCTCAAGTAAATTTAATATGTTGGTTGCCCGTATTTCTGATTGGACCCAACCTGCTTTTATAATTTGGAGAATGTTCTGATATGGACACCTACTAATTTTCAGTCATAAATTCACACAGATGTGAGCTTTCATACCTACACTTATTTCAGTGTACTTGGTGAATCCTGGAACATGACGGGTTTTGGAGGTGAGGATGGACTTCCATCAGGTGTAATTAAGGACTGAGGGATGGAGATTTTTAGCCTCAGTTGTCAGGACTATAATTCTGCCTGTCGGCATAGCGGTTCTCTCAGGATTAAAGAATCACGTTATAGCAGACATTCAGTCCATCACTGTTGTTGTAGAAGGCAACACATCACCTTGCCTCAAGAGCGTGTTGTGGATGTATTAGTTTGTATGTTCTGAAGCTTGAACTGGTTGTGAATTGAGGGCATGCTTAATGCTACTTTAAGTTTGATTCAGCTGTATGGCTGTATCTTCATGTCGTTTCTGTAAGCTAGCTGAAGGGTACAGGTGAGAAATGCAAAAGCTTGTCAGTAGGTAGGAATTACAAATGAACTCCCCTTGTGGGGAAGCTGCTTGGTTGCACTGTGTTTTGACTCTTAAAGGTGAGATAACCTCAAGCTTCATTATACTTCTTTTATTCCAGAGGTGCTTAGAGAACCAAGAAGCAGGTAAGAATACCCAACTGCCAAAGATAGGCAGGTAACTGGCTGATGGGGTGCTTTGTGTTCTTTCTGTATTGAACAGCTCACATCTTTGGATGCTTTTGTCATGGGTGCAGTAGCCAAAGCTGTTGCCACCACCCTCACTTATCCTTTGCAGACGGTGCAGTCCATCCTGCGGGTGAGTACTCTTCTTGTTTCTGGGTAACTGATCATTTGCAAGAACATGTCTTCTTTCTGAAGCCATACCGATGGGTTCTGATGGAACTTGGCATTGCTATTGCAAATTGCTTCAAGAGCTATCAGGATTGACAACGTAATGCATCGGTATTGTGTCCCACAGAAGCTGGTACCCCATGCAGCTTATAGGCACTGCAAAGTTGTAGCTTTACTTCTTTGGCTATAAACAGAAAATGTGTCAAGTGGGAAACTAAAATTAAATCCTCTAAGCCCGGTTTGTTTCCAGATGACCTCAAGCTTTAAAATCTCTTTTATGTTTTTATTTAATTTTAGAACTGCTACACATTTATATTTTCACTGTGTGGTTATTGCTAACCCTCATAAGATATTGGGTGAATGTTATGTCTCCCCAGCTTTTCTCAGCTTCTGTTCCTTCCCACTTCTATACACATTCCTGTGTACATAATGGCATCCATGTAGAAATTAAGTTTTGATTAAAGTCATTTCTTCTGAAACTTTCTCAACTTGTGATTATCAGTAGAGCCAGTGCATTCATTTGCTGTCTTATCATGTTTAAAGAGACTGGACACATCTCAGGAGTTAGGTTAATAATACAGGCTTTTATTATTTAAATGATAGATTTAAAAGAAAATGACATTTAAGCAAACGTACCTTTATTTGGGTTCATTGCAGAATGGTCTGTTTTTAATTTGTAGTGCCTTTTCTGCTGGCGTGAATGAGAAATGTCAGAAAGTCAGAGTGCTCTGTTTTAGCTTTAGCACTGCACAGTGCTACAGTTTTCCTGGGTCTGTGCCAGCAGAACAGCTTTAGCCCTCATTCCTTTCCATGGTTGCGGCAGAAATAGCTGCAGTTTTGTGACTCTCACTTCCATGTTTCGTTTGTCTCCCCCTGGCTTCTTGAACGAAGTCCTTCTGTCTCTTGGTGGCAGTGTCATTCTTTAAAATGAGGGCAGCTCTGGTAAGTTGTGCTGATGGTTTGATGACAAACCAACTGCTGCCTCCTGCTTGCTCTAGCCTAAGGCAGCCAGTTTTTTGCTGGCTTGCCTGGGCAGCGAGGAGTCACCTTTATGGTAAAGCACAGCCTTGCTGTTGGTGTCCCAGTGCTGATGTGTGCTTCTCACAGAGGCCCGTGGTAGAAAAAGGTGCCCTATGTGCTGTTACTTCATGGCAGCCCATTCTTTCCCTGTGATGCAAGGAATACTTCCGCATGAAAGTTAAGTTCTGTCCTCAAAGTTGAATTATGGGGCTTTTTCTTCTAAAAATCTTCAACTTTTAGAAACTTACTGCTCTCTCTTAGTTATCAGGGCTTCTTGTAGTGAGCTCTCTCCACCTTTGCTTCCCTCTTCCTGGCACAGCGCTCTTCCTTGTTCCCATGAAATGAGCAGTTACCTGTGTCATTGATAGTGCTGAGCAGCTTCCAGCCTTGCCTGTTGGTAGGTCTGTCTCCCTTTCAGTCATTAAAAATACATGGCACTGTTGTTACTGATTATGCAAGGAAGCTGCTTCTTCAGCACCTTTGTCAGTAAACAGTGGATAAATTAAGTTCCCACTGGAGAAACAGCAATGCTGTTGGTGTGCACAGCATTCCAGTGTGCAGACGTTCTCTTTAAAACTCATGCCTCATTTCCTGAGTTAGAGAATGCTCTTCCCTTTGGGAGATGTTTAACTTTTATTCCTTGGAAAAGCTCTGTTTGCAGTGCATCAAACAGAGCAGTGTGATGGTAGAGAAGAGATGAGAAGGAAACTCCCAATCCTGGTGGTGTTCAGAAACCTCTGAGTAACATGGGCTGTGTCTGGCACGGTAGCTTGAACCTAGTTAGTATTTGAAAATTGATGGAGGCTTCTGATTCTTTGACAGTAACACTTAACCTTGGTTTCTCAGGATCAAATGGGTTAGTTGCTGATGACAAGTCATTGCTTGTGAGATCCTCTTCACCTAAATAGTTTCCAATACTGTTCTGTTGCTGCTGTTTCTCAAGGCACATAGCAAAGAGACTTGTGTAAATCCCACATGTTCTTGCAAGCTCAGTTTTTGAGATCCTAAAAAATTTTCTCCTGTAGAAGAATTGAAAGACAGCAAACATGGCCATGTGTAATGGCTTCTTGGAATTTGTCTTAAAACCAAAATATTTTGTTCTATCACTGAACGTGTGAAGTTGAGTAACTTCAGCTTTGGCTTCACGCCTTCGCTGACTGCTTTTAAAGCCTAGAGCATTCAAAAAGAGCTGTAGGATAGACTCTTCAGGCTTTCTTACCACATATTGGGTTCTCAGCTGATTAACGCGGGGAGCTACTGCACTAAAATGCTGGTGCTTCCTTTTCTTTTCAGTTTGGACGCCACAGATTGAACCCAGAAAACCGAACACTGGGCAGTCTTAAAAATGTTCTCTACCTTCTTCGAGAGAGAGTGAGGTGAGACTTCTTTGTTTGTTTTTCTACTATGGCATAAAATGTTTAAATATTACTAATGTTGATGGTATTGCTGGATGTGACTCTTGTTTCCTTTTGCCTGTCCACCACAGCCCGAACTTGCCATTTGAATCAGCCTGATTTTTGTTGTTTTTTTAGTCATACTATAGTGTAGAAATTCACAAAACTGAATTCTCCTTAAAGTCTCTGCAGCAGCTGGTCTATGGGAAACCTATTGATTCACTTCTGGCTTTAAAAAGAAGCAAGTTCCTTGCCCAAAATACTTAACTTGTAGACTCTTCTGTGAAATGCTTTTAATCATAACAGTCAGTTAAGAGATCAAGAATGAATTGAAGATCCTTAATGTTGTCATTAACTTGTAATAATTCTTCTTCTTCTTCTTCTTCTTAGGCGTTTTGGATTAATGGGACTCTACAAAGGCCTTGAAGCAAAGCTCCTGCAGACAGTCCTTACTGCTGCTCTTATGTTTCTAGTATATGAGAAACTGACTGCAGCAACCTTCAGAGTCATGGGATTAAAGCATTCGCGCGCACATTGAGAAAGGAACCTATGCCAAAGGTTATGGGCTCTAGAAAAATGTATTCTGTTTTTGAGACTGCACTTGGGTAGTAACGGGTCCACATTTGCTCTTCTTTAGCCATCTCCATTCCTTGGAGAAGTTCGAAATGCACTCTGTAGGAAGTGTTGCCACAACTTTGGGAATAGCTCATTCCCTGCTCTTCTGTGGACTCACTGTGTTAAGAAATGAAGCAGAGACCTTATTCAGACACTTGAAATGAAATTCTTACTGCTTTGTGAATTGGCAGACAGTCGCGGTGAGAATGATTCCCTCACTGTGCTGAACTTTCTGGTTTTCCTTTGAATTACCCTTAACTACTCTCCCTGTCTTTACCTTCTGTCAACGGCCGGTTTCATGTTATTCTCCTCACACTGTGTTTATGTCACTCAATAATGTGGATCATTAAAACAATTCAGAAAGATCAAGATTTTGACACGGTTTTCTTTTAACATCACATGCATGTTTGCAGCACAGAATGACGAGGTGTTCTCCCAGAAACCTGGTGTTGATGTTTCTCAGCTGCTACTGTGAATGTTAGCAGTGAGTAGGCACAGTGCCTTCCACAACCCACAGGCAAATATTCAGTGCAGACACTGGGTAGAAAAGGGGAGAGTATCCTCCTGCTTTTACGAGGTGAGTGCCTCAAGAAAGTGACTCCCTACACAGAAACAGATACAATTCTGTATTTTCAGGTTCCTTGTGGAGAATGTGCATTCGTGTTCTCATGCAGACGGGGAGCAATAGCCTGTGCTTCATCAGTGGCATGCCTTCCCAAAAATGGGGTATAGTTGTCTGGGAAGATCTGTGGAAAAACACTTTCTTGACCAGAAGGCCAAAGGGTCATAACTGTTATCCCAGCTAATGTGAGCATGTTCTTTATGCAGTGTTTTGTTTAGTCATCCTCGGCCATAAAATACATGTAAGTACTGCTGTCTGTCATGAAGTCTGCAGCAGGATTCTACAGTCTTATAGTTGAAGTATTGAGAAAGTCTACAATAGCTTAACGCCAGTGAAGTCTGGGAGAAGTAACTGCTAACAAGGTTTGTTGAACTGTGAAATGGCGTCTTCCCCTTTCTCCCTCCCCTCTCCCCTCCAATTTGAATCAGTTCTGCATATGAAATGAGAATGTCTTTCTGCAGAAGTATTGCCTTCTTTTGCACAGGAATAAATTGGGCTTTAGGTTCAAAATGTATTGGGAGTATCAGTGTAAAACTCTGCTTCATGCTCTGTTTGGTTCTTTTCAGCCCAAATGGCATTTGCATGTGACATCAAGAGGAATGAGTAAGCACAATGAGCTGGAGTTATACTCTGCTAAATGGCAGGAATTTTCCTGAGATGATGGTAGACCTCACTGGTGGTAAAGAAGCAGTCACGCTTCTGAGAATTGCAGTGAAAATGTTCTGTTGACTGAAATGAGGGATCACACAGAAAGACAATTTGATGTGTCTTGCTATTTTTAATAAGAAATTCTCTGTTGTCAGAATGGCTCTTGGTAAACCACTTTGGGTCTGGAAGGATCTGTGACGTTCTTGCTCAGAATAATTGCAAGTGAGCTGGAAGGCTGCTGGCTTTACGTAAATGCCAAATGCTTCTGATACCACTTCAGCTGAAATCTGTGGCTACTGCAAGCTCTAACTCAGTGTCTCGCAGGCTTTTCGATCTGTGTTGACATTGCAGGTGTTTGTGCTGAAAGCCTCAAGACTGAGATTGCTGCTACCACTGCACTGCATTTCTCCTGTGTGCCCGGGAGCTAGCTGCGTGTTCCAGCCAGAAACTGCATCCTTTCACTTCTAGAGAACATAAAGTGTTTTCATCTCAAAATGAAAACCGGTCTTTTTAAAAATATTGTTATTTAAAAATACTATTACCGGTCTTTTTAAAAATACTGTTATGAAGGGAAGGGTTGCTTTGAAGGACAGCAGCAAAATCTGAGCCAAGTTCCCTCATGGGTAACCGTTCTTTCTTTGGCTCAGTGTAGGGGATCTAAATGGAATCCCTGTCTCGTCCCTTCTGTAGCTCACCCCACGCCTTGACCAAAGTGAAGAGACATCTGTGGCAGCTTAGTTTGCTAAGAGAGCAGCTACTCGGACACCTTGATGTTAGGGGTGCTTTTTGCTTCTATTTACATCTTTGAACCTGCCTCATTGCTGCATTGATTGTTTGCCTGTATAAATAATAGCAGAACTGTATTTAATGCAGTGGTTGCAATCCAGAAGGACCAATGACCTGCTAGTTCTTACAAGTTTGTTTTTGTTTTTTGTACTGAATGTTGATTCTGAGGGTACAGATTGAGAGCTGCTGAGGTATAATGTATACTCTTTTTTTTTTTTTTTTTTAATCAATATGATTTAAAGCAGAGTTAGAGGGGGAGACAGTATATCTAAAACAGTCATTCTCTTAGAATTCTTTAACCCCCCAAAGGCTGAATTGTGCATCTCCAAAGGCCGTAGCAGATTCTGGGCAGGCCGCCCTTTGCCTACCAAACCCCCTGTTGCTTGCAGCTGCTGTGTCCTAGCAGATGCCTCTCACCTTTAGGGCACACTCCAACAGGGCAGGCTGCAAAGACCATATCAAAGTGAGCTTCTATGGTATGGAGGGTGTCAGGTCAAATTGCTAATCAAATAAAGCTGTGCACGTCCATATTGCCTGCACCGGGCTGCTCAGCCCCCCAGCTGTACACCCAGGTATTGCAGCAGGAGGAGGAGAGCAGTATTTGGGGCCCTGGCAGCAGTGAGAGCCTTCACTTCTACAATCACTGAAAAATGCAGCGTGTATCTTTCTGGAGTGGGTTGGATAGGGATGCTTTCTTGCAGGATGCCACATTACTTCGTGCTTTTCATTTGCAGCATAGCTTGTCCCATTTGGCTGCATTCTTTTTTACTTCCTGCAGGAAGTAATGTGTGTGTGTCCAGGCTTTTCCCTTGGGGTTTGGCTGCGAAAACAGCATTAAGGTCTTCAGGAAATCTCCCAGAAGTGATGAGATTCAGGTGGTAATCTGAAGTAGCATAAAGGCATCCTGATTTGCAGGAGGGAACCACGTTTGTCTGAGCTCTCCCAGTGATCCTCTTAGGCCGGAGAGCTGCAGTCGTCAGCACCCCTTACCCGGCTGCCCTCCCTGTGGGTGCTGCTTTTATTCTTAGCAGCAGCTAATCTCTTCTGTGCGCTCACATCCAGATATGGAGCACTTGATTTATTTTTGTTTGTTTTATTTTTATTTTTATTTTCCTTCCAATGAGATTTATGTGGAATTAAACAAATGCTGAGCACTTTGGCAGGCTTTCCCTGTGGCTTCCTTGCTGAGAACTGTCGCTTTAAAATCCTTGGTGTGGCCTTGCAGATCTTAGTGTGGGGTTGATAGGTGATCTCAGTCTGTCTGGGTATATTACAGTTGTGGTGGGGCCCCATTACATGCTCCCTTGTCTCAGCTCAGTGGTGGGACATTGAGAGGCACGGAGTTGTCCTTTTGTACAGGAAATCTTGTCCATGCCCTTGTTTTGGAGAGTCTGTCCTTTCCGAGTCCTTGAGGAGCAGTGGTGATTTGCTGATGTGAAGCTGTTACGAAGTGCTGCCTTTCGTGAATGCTGATGGGAGAAAACTAATTTGATGGATTTTTCTCATCATCTTTCCCTGTGCACGTGCCCATGCAGTCCTAAGCCTCAGAGCCATCCCTCGCATATAAAACTCTTCCTCTCTTTGCAATCATTTATCCTAGATTTCTCTAGATCAGTTACCCAGAAACAAGAAGAGTACTCACCCGCAGGATGGACTGCACCATCTGCAAAGGATAAGTGAGGGTGGTGGCAACGGCTTTGGCTACTGCACCCATGACAAAAGCATCCAAAGATGTGAGCTGTTCAATACAGAAAGGACACAAAGCACCCCATCAGCCAGTTACCTGCATATCTTTGGCAGTTGGGTATTCTTACCTGCTTCTTGGTTCTCTAAGCACCTCTGGAATAAAAGAAGTATAATGAAGCTTGAGGTTATCTCACCTTTAAGAGTCAAAACACAGTGCAACCAAGCAGCTTCCCCACAAGGGGAGTTCATTTGTAATTCCCACCTACTCACAAGCTTTTGCATTTCTCACCTGCACCCCCCAGCTAGCTTACAGAAACAATGTGGTTACAGCCTATTTCAGGGGAAGAAAGTGTGAAAGCTCACATCTGTGTGAATTTATTGCTGAAAATTAGTAGGTGTCCATACCAGAGCATTCTCCAAATTATAAAGGTAGGTTGGGTCCAATCAGAAATACGGGCAACCAATGTATTTAATTCACTTGCGGAAGCATCAGCATCTTGATTCTTCCCTGGACTCTCACAAGTACGTCCATGTAACTTGTACCAGCAAGTCCTGAACTGTGCCCAGCACCCCCGCTCATGGTTCACCAACGCTGAAGAAAGGCAATCACATTTTCTCCGTGCTAACAAGCCGTTGCCTAATGCAGCCAGGGATAACATTAACTCTTCTTAGCAGCAGGGGTACACTGCTGGAACATGCACACTTAGACACCAAGGAATAACTCTTATCCTTTCTGAGAATCTGAGTTGTCGGTCTAATATAAAAGTTTACACCCTGGTAAAGAGCTGCTTACATCTCCAAGGATAAAAAGAAATGCTGAATGTAACTGCAGTGATGGCGAGCAGAGTAGTGCTAAGAAATACTCCAAGTTTTTAAAACAATAAAGAAGTTACTCCTTCAGCGCAAAAGCAAACAACTGGAATAAGGAATAATGGACGTGTCTGGATTCCCATGTGAAGTTTGAAGGTGGAAAACTAGTTACTGGATTACATATATTCCACAAATGAGTTTTTTCCTAACAACAGCACCTGAGGCATGAGATAGGCGGGTGAGAGGCAGCTCTAACAAATGCCTTGCGGTTAAGTTTGGAGCAAATCAGTCAGGTAAGTGAGAAAAAGGCACTGCCTGCTTCAACTTAACGAAATGGGTCACAGATAAAATGCTGAGTCGGTGTGCCTACCCTAACAATTCAGTGTTATCTCATTTTTATCACGTTGACTGTAACACCCCAGCAACCGTCCCGCATCCACAGCCTGTGCTGTAGCACATCCAAAATGGACAGTGATGTGCACCTTCACTGAAGCCACCAGGCAGAGAAATGGCGTCGTGTTAAGAGAAGAAAACTCCTCAATGACCAGCACTAGTTATAAAGGCATTCTGGCATTCCTGAAAATGCTGGAAATGTACAGAAAATGAGAAGAGAGACAAAGATGAAGTGCTGGTAAACTCAGCATCTGACCACTCTTTTGATGCAAACACTTGGTTTTCATCTTAGATTTTACGAGTGCTTCTTTCTCAAGAATAGCTGGGGATAAACCACATTACTGGGACTGCTTCCAAAGTTACAATTAAACATTATCTGAGTATGCAATTATTCCTCAAAATTACAGCAAGTTTGCTTTGCCCTGTTCTTTTGTGCTGGAAAAGAAAGGGAGAAACTCCCTCTGCAGAGCATATCCAACGGAGGGAAGCATTCTCAAAACGTACTGAGACAAGACAAATAAAAGCTATGGTCAACAAAGTGCTTATGACCTCACATCGCTCTGTGAGGTTTTCTTCGGTCAGCTGGTTTGGTTTAAGGCTCTTTCTGTCTGATTCCAGACTTCATTAAAACCACCACAGTTCGTGCACTGCTCAGCCAGGTTCTCTGGAGGAAACGCTGCTCCCCTCGTGCCACAATCGCTGATGTTTCCTTCACAAGAAATGCTTTTGCAGTCACTCCATTGCAGTTAATGGTTTGTTGGTGTCTTTTCGACTGAAGCTGACTTGTCACCCTCATGAGACAAACACAGTGTAGAAATGTGAATGAAGGAGAGCGCTTACCAGCCGAGAGGTTCTGATGCACACAACTGCCAACTGCTCAGTTTCAAAGCCATCAAAGAGTTGTTGGCCAAGCTAAGCTGGAGTTCTGGAAACCCTCGCCCACCTTCGAGTTCCAGGGATTCGCTCAGGAAATCAGTTGTGACAAAGACACGTGCACAGCTGCTTTCAAGCACAGACTACAGGCATGAACTGAAGTACAGCGTTGCTGAAAGAGACTTTCTTTTCCATAGGCCTCGAATCTGGCTAGCACCAGTGTGTCTGCAGTTACCAACCACACTGCCTTTTCCTGGGTGGAAAACCGCCTAAGAGCAGCACGGCGTTCACTTCACCACCACCCATTTCTGACCAGCTGGCTCATGCTTCTACAGCACCCCAATCACAGCGCTACGGCGTTTGCTAATTCTGTGACTTTTTTTGATGAGGAGAGAGCATTAGAACAGAGCTTATGCCCAGATGGAATCTGTGTAAACATCAGACGTTCCTGCTCCCAGTTCTACCCCTGACTTTTCCCTTTATACCTTTCCCAGAAAGAATTCCAGGCTCATTTTTCACAACATGCCCTGCGGTGCCAAGTGTTCTCAGCAGCCAAAAACACCAACACCACGCATGTAATCCTGTGTCATGTCACATCTCTTTCTTTTCAGTGTAAGACACGCATTTAGAAGCCAAATCTGGCCACAGATCACAATTTATGATTGAGGCAGTTCCCTTGAAGTAACTGTGAAAAACAAGAGAAGCTCCCAATCTTGCGTTCATAGGAACAACTCTGCATCACAAAATTTACTAATTGCATTTATTTTGGTCCCTTTGCTTGAATGACGGACAGAATTATTCCACTGTATTGAGACAGACCCACTACATGAGTATCGAGGGTAGAGAAACTTCACTATCTGCATTGTGCCTTATTGGTTTGGATTTTGGGGGGCTTTTGTTTGTCTTTGTTTTTCTGTTGAATTGGGTAGAGAGGGTTCCGAAATACAGAATATAAACATAACTATCACAGAGAATTGAGGTGGGCAGAGCCCTCTGGGCCCATCTGGTCCAATCCCTGTTCAAGCAGGGACACCAGAGCAGGGTGCCCAGGGTCATGTCCAGGTGGGTTTTGAAGATCTTCCAAGGAGGACACCCCACAGCCTTGGGTCAACCTTTGGCAGTGCTCTGTCACCCATAGAGTGAAAAATTGTTTCCTGGTGCTCAGTAGGAACCTCCTGCATTCCCCTTTGTGCCTGTTGCCTTTTGTCCCATTCCTGGGCCCCACTAAAAAAAAAAGGCTGTCTCGGTGCTCTCTGCAGCCTTCCTTCAGGTGTCTATACAAAGACATGAGATCCCCCTACGCCTTCCCTTCATTCAGGACCCTGAACTTCAGAAGAGCAAAACTCTGGATGTTTAAGGAATTATTGAATGAGATCTCCTGGGAAGCTGTCCTTAGGGACTGTATAGGGAAACAGGAAGAGGACTTGACAGAAGGAAGGGATGCCATCCAAAAGGACATGGACAGACTTTACTCAGAGGGTGGTGAGGCACTGGCACAGCTGCCCAGAGAAGCTGTGGGTGCCCCATCCCTGGAGGTTCAAGGCCGGGTTGGATGGGGCCCTGGACAGCCTGAGCTGGGGGGTGGCAGCCCTGCCTATGGCACGGGGTGGGACTGGGTGGGCTTTGTGGTCTGTTCCAACCCAAGCCAGTCTATGAATCTGTGACTCATAGATTCTGTGACAATTGGTAGCCTTAAACCTTATTCCAAACACTCTTCTCACCTGAGCTGTGAGCAGCAGCTGAGTACTGGCTGTTAGTCCTGCCCCACACCTGCCTTTACCCATGGAGGCAGTGATTTTCCTCTGCTCCATCTGTGCAATGCAAGGGACTTTCACACAGCCCAGACGCCCACTCAAAGTATTACCAAGAAGGCATTCAGCCATCTGTGGCTCTGACTGCTTCTGCTTAAGGGCCCTTGAGGTTCTGTGGTGGCTTTTTGTCATCTGTGGAAGTGAAGGGAAAGTCCTACTGGGCACAAGTGCACAGCCAGGATTTTCATGATGCTCGCTTGTGTCAGCTGCTTTGTCGCTTTTGTTCCCCAGTGCTGTTGTGGGCTGGATGGAATAGGATGCTGAGTTTGTGTTGTATGAAAGGAGAAGGTCACTGTGAAGAGTTTTCTCTGGAAATCTCTCCCTGCCCTCTGTTGGCAAACCAGCACATGGGTTTAGTGTAGTGGGGCCACCACCACTGGGGATGCCAGCAGCTGGTGCTCCACATAGACACCCACATCACTGTGTGGATGAAACCACCCTCTAGTCCTCTTCTCATCTGGACTAGGCCAGCTGGCTTCCTCCATCCCACTCATCATGACTGTGTGGGACCTCCAATGGCAGTGGTGTGATGCAACATTTAACAGTGTTGACAATAGAACTGCAGCCCTCTGGAGCCCTTCCCTCTCCACTCCATCTTTTAGCACATGAGTAATCACCAAAACTGCTCCAGGAACATCTTTGGCAGGTCCTGGGTTGCTGATCTCACCATCATAGCTCTTTCCCTGGTTGTTCGTTGCCACCTTTGAGCTGTCCCAAGAATTCATGTGGTCAAACAGCTCATGGCATTCTGCCTACCAGGTGTCACCTGGTTTATTTTCCATCTGCGAACTAAACTTTCCACCTGTGGTCTGATGAGCAGCAGCACTGTCAAGTCTTCACAGCTTCATTTTCTTCTATCTAATATGTTTCCCAGCCAACAGAAATGCATCAAATGCAGTTTCCTGAGCAGCACAGGGGTAACAAAACACATAGAACCTCAAACACAAGGTATGGCTGGGAGAGAAGCAGCAGGGACAGGGTGGAGAGAACATGGGAGCCTGAGGGTGCTCTTTAGGCCATGAGTGAGTTGATACTCAAGGAGAACCTCTCCTCTTCACAAACAAGTGTCTTGGACCACTTCATCCTTGGCTTTGCGTGATGGTCCCTGGAGAAACCATAAATGGTTGGGACCATGGGGACTGAATTTTGCTATGGCCTCTTGGAGATGCTCCCACTCAAGCAAGGCAAGGCCCAGCTGCATCAGGGCTGTGGGAGAGGAGAAGGGTTTTCACACAGAGGGTGGTGACGCACTGAACAGGTTGCCCAAGGAGGCTGTGGATGCCCCATCCCTGGAGGCATTCAAGGCCAGGCTGGATGTGGCTCTGGGCAGCCTGGTCTGCTGGTTGGTGACCCTGCACATAGCAGAGGGGTTGAAACTCAATGATCACTGTGGTCCTTTTCAAACCGGGCCATTCTGTGACTCATTCTATGATTCTACGAGAGGTTACAGTCAGCAGACAGAAGGCCTGCACCACCAGGAGCTGCTAGGATGGATGTTAAATTAAGTATGTTCCTCTGTTGCTCTTCTTTGTTTAGTCCACGAGAACTCCATCTTTCACTGATCCTTTCTGATCCTTTGCACCTTGGGGTGAAAAGATCTTTGGGCAGCTGTGATGAACTCGCAATTAGTGGCAGCACCCATTTACAGAGTTCTAGCCCTCCTGCCAAGCCAGTTTATTGGCCTGGATGGAAAAATCCTTTATTTTGGTTGAGATATTATTTGAGAAATGTAGCAGGCCTTTTTAGTCACATAAGCATGGCTGCCGTCACCAGCAGCAACAGCAGAGGTGGGAGCTCAATGAGAATATAGGGCTTCTTCCTCCTATAACAAGCCACCCCATGTGACTGCATATAACAATCTATGTTTGCTTTAACCTTTTGCTCTGCTACTTCTGACACAAAGCTGAAAGGAACGCTAAGTGCACATTACATCTTTCTAAAGGTACACGTGGCTCCAGTGTCTCGCTTTGCTGACCCAGCAAGCTGAAAAGGGCTGGATCCCATTATGAAAGGCAGGAGTAAAAAGGAAACCATATCCTTCCTCATTAAGATTCTCCAATGCAGGTTATAAGCTCCTGAGTAAAGGCTCAGGGCACTGTGCTCTTGGTTCCTGCATCTTGACACGTGGAGGTGATGTCCCCAAAGCTTGTGACACCCTTGGACTACACAGAGCTCTCGGGAGCATTCCTCCCAGGTAGGGGATGCTGTTATGCTCTTGGTGCTGCTTTGCCCATTTGATATATTGCTATAATAACTAGGTGTTGTTATATTAATAATTGTTATCACGTTGAGAGAGAGTGGTGCTGGTGCATTCAGAGTGCCCAGCATCTGTGCTCAAGCTGGCTGTGAGGGAGGATAGAGGGGCTAGAACAAAAACGAGGAGGCACAGGCAAGAAAAATGGTGGGAGAAATTTGGGGAGAGGAGGATCTGAAGAGAGGAAAGAATGGGGATTGGGAAGGAGAGGAAGATGCAGGACTTGGTGGCAATGCAACAGAGATGATTTAAGGCCATCCCTAGGCACCTCGCCCATTCATGTCTCCACCCCTGCATTGGCTGAAGCAGCACAGAGACTTCTCCAACACTGTCCTCCTGTGGGCTGCGGCAAGGGCAGAGGATGAGCAGAGCCCCCTGGTGCATGTGGGGCCAGCAGGGAGCTGCTCCTTGTAAGCAAAGCCCAGCTGCAGCTCCGATCCTGGCTTCCAGCTATACATATGGCTATCTCCAGCTGATCTTCTAACACAGTGCATACATTTAAAGACTATTTCTGGTCGTACCTAACGAGGTAGCATTTCCTCCACTCAGACTGAATATGCTCGGTCACATCCTTTAAACCCCAGGAACACTCCACTGAAGGGAGAGCACTCCAGGTTTGCTATTTTCTCGGTCTCAGCCCCTTTGTGTGAGGCTCTTACCCGCATCAAACAACCACTTCTCTCTGCACTTAAAGCTCACCAGGGAAAGCAGGAAACAGAACAAGAGAAAAATAACATCGGTTCTGCAGTAAGAAGACAAATCACTGTTGTCAAATTTATTTGCCTCCATAAGTGGAAGAAGTACTTTTTATAGGCTTTTTATTTTAGTAACAGCAAACGATGATGTCTGCCCTCTACGTGCAATGCCCAACAGAAGGCTGTGCTGCTACATGCGTCATGTACTGCACATGCCAGCTTTCTGTTCACTTTATATTTATTGCTTTTGAGGGGGTTCAGCCTCTCCCTTTTGGGAATTATTCCGGTCAAGCAGTGACTCTTGTTGGCTCTTTCCCTGTGGCAGCCACCGTCACCGTCATTTTTTGGGTGGTTCCCATATAAAAAAAATCCTCAACAAGTGTGAAGCTCACAGAGAGCTGGTAGTAGGTGGTACTTCTCCTCTTTCAAAATAACTGCTTGGAGGAAAGGTTTTGTTTGGTTTCTTGGGCTTGATGCAGTTACTTATTTTAGGCTGCTTTATTTAGCTTATGTTTTCGTTCCTTGTATTGACCCCAACTTTTCCGTTTCTCAAATTTGCTTGAGTACTCCTGGCTATCAAACTGGCACCATCACCACCACTCCTCCTTCCTTGACATTTATACCATGCAAAGTTCTGTCTATAATCACCACGTTCTTTTCTGTGGTTGTCATTTGACCAAATTATACATTGGAGCAGCTTAGATGTATTAAAGCATGGATTTGGCAGGGAAAATTAAATACCTTTTGAAGTCTTTCTGTACTCGAGGCACCTGTACTTAGTACACAGTACTCCCTGGAGAGCAAATGCTTCTGACCTTTGGCTTGTTCCTGTCTCCTGGCAAAAGTGTGGTCAATCATTCTTCAGGGGGATGTGCCCACAGGAGGCAGGTGAGCAAGTCAACAAGAGGGAACTTCCCACACCTTCAGGAGAAGATTGGTGAAGAGTGCCTAAATATCTCCCTATGAACACAGCATCGAGAACTGGGGTGCTGGAAGTGCAGACCTCCACGGCTTGGGGAGCCAACATGGGGTTCTCCAATGTGCCAGAAACCACTGCCCATGTGCTGACAGATCCTGAAGAGGAACCACCATGGAAAGACTGAAGAAGAAGACATCTGGGATATGGTGGCACCAGAGGAAGTGCGATTTCTTCCCTATAGCAGAAATGGCAGTAGAAATGCAGACAACAACCAGGAGATGGATGATGCCCCAGATGTGAGGTGGGACATTACAAACTGAAGAGATGCCCTGAAAACTGTGCTGCTGTGAAAACAGAAACACAGTCACAAAAATACGTATCTAATATTTATTTTCTTATATTTGGGATGCAGCCAAGTGCTGGAAAAAACATCTCGTTTAGTAGACCCCTATCTGTGTCCATCACACTGCTTTTCTGCCAGTGAATGTGACCTGAAAGCAGTCTGAAGTTCCAGCCCGTACCTTTACGAGGGCACCACAGCAGGAGCTGAAACTCACAGAAATAAACATCCCTGCAGGCTGCTGTCCAAGCTGTGATAGAAAGCAGCAGCAGCAGCAGATCACACCCAGGAAAGTTCAAGAGAAGAATGGGATAATTTACTCACACAAGAAGCTACTTCTAGTCAAGGGCCTTCTGAGGTTGCTGCACGCCCCGAAGCTAGTGGAATCCTATCCCTCAAATGTGAGAGAGATAATAAAAGCAAGAGCCTCTAATTAGTCTCTTTTTCCCACTCTAATCCTATTTAAGACTTAAGCTAACTCTTGTTCTCAACGATAGTCTGCAAAACTCTCACAAATAACATTACTCTGTCGTAAATACATTTCCTGTACACACATAACTTCATTCTGCAATCAATGCATCTCCTGTTACCCATCTTACAATTTGTCACCTTTTAGGTTTGCTGAGTCTTCATACAGCATAGGAGTTGGCAGCAGCTGATGCAGTACCTTCATAGTCTTTATTAATACCTAATTTTCCCTGGATGCTCCTTTCTGGATTTGTTATTCCATATAGGAAAAACACGTCTAAGCAAGGCTGCCTTCTCCAGACAGCATTAGCACTTGTTCTTTTTCTCCTTTTAGATGATTTCTTTTTTTTTTTTTCCCTGACATAAATCAGAATATTCTGATTTCCCTCCAGAGTTTTCCCCTCCGCTGCTTTTAATATATATTTTAAAATGGTTGTCACCACAACTGTAAATCCTGTTATTTAGGCCGGAAGGCCTAACAAAGCCTACCCAGAGTAGGGAGGGTTTTGGAGATATCAGTTTGTGGCAAGGAGATAAAGGCAAACTGAGGCAAGAGATGAGTGGTGAGGTTGGCAAATATTCAGTGTGCTCCACTGTCGTGCCACACAATTCCCCACGTGTTGCTGTGAAGTGTATCCATCTCAGCATTGTCAAGTTCCTCCTCTGGGGGCTATTTAATGCAGCTGGAGTGACAGGCAAGATCAAAATACTGCAGGAATGCTTTCCCAGTGGATGGTGCTTGCTTTCCCGTGCTAATCCTTGCCTTCATGGTCTTCTCTGAAGCCCCTGGGGTCATGGTGGTGTCCAGCTTCTGCTGGGAGCTTTGGGACCACACGTTGTTCTTTGGCACCTCTGCCAGAGGGGGTGCCCATAGTGCCACTGCCCAGCTCTGAAAACAAGCTCAAATTTCTTGCTTGGAGAACACAACTCCTTCAGAAATAGACTTCAAGGTCTGAGTTTCATTTGGGAAAAAATGCAGATGTGCTACACCAGAGTGGGCTCCAATACCACTTCCTTCTTCATAGCAACCTGCTGGAAGAAAAGGCTCCATCCAGAAGACTGCTCCAGCAGCAGAACTTCCCCTCCAGCTCCCTCAGCTTCTTTTGACAGGCCCTTGATGCATTCACATGCCTCCGAGAAATGGATAGACTACTGCACTGACCACTGACCATAAACTGTTACAGTGACCATTGCAAATGCAACTGTAGGAATAAAACCATAGCGATATAAACTGGACACAGACCTCTTCTCCAGGCAGCCACGTACTCATGTGTTTGAATCACGGGGATATTACCAACGCATAATCTCAGTGTTCCAATTCTTTTGTGATCCAGTCTTAATGGCAGGACAACAAGCCTGGTTCCCTACATTTTTTGAGAAAATAATTTTTGAGAAAAACATCTCTTTTGTTTATCCATTGCAAGTCTAGGAAAAGGGCACTCCATCTATAATTTTGCCTCAAGTCCAACAGAAGAAAACCTGTTGCCAGGTAAGTAAAACCAGTGTGGAAATATTTACTCTTGCCCATTACTAGGACACGGGTTGCTTTGTGCTGTTCTGGGAACAGATGTGAGATGTCCTCCTTGGCTCTTGAAGTAAGCAAAGAACTTTGATTTGCCGCCAAGGAGGTTAGCTCTGACTTATTACTTCCAAAGGCTCCTTACCCTGCAATGCCTTTACCCTTCTTTAGCTGATGGATGTGTCTGTCTTCCTACACAGTTTTTTGATTAAATTGTTGTAATTTAGCTATCATTTCAGAGGTGAGAGAGACTATAATGTTCTCCTCTCTCTTCCCCTAAACCCTTGCTTTCTATTGCAAGCCACTGCATTACATCTGTGGATCCCAAACATTTTACAGTGGAAGGCCAGAGTCATCAGACCTGGTAGGTCAAAGCTTTGCCCAAGTTTACAACGCAGCAGTTCGGGGGAGAAGCCTCTAAAATGAGGATGCAAGGAAACAGTCTCACGTTGTGCCAGAGAACGTTCCAATTGAATATTACTAAGAATTTCTTCACAGAGAGGGTGTGCAAGCCTTGGAAGGGACTGTCCAGAGAAGTGATGGAGTCTCAGTCCCTAGAGGTATTCAAGAGATTTATAGACACGGCATCAAGGGATGGGCTGGTGATGGGACTTGGTAGGTCAGGCTGACGATCAGAATTTGAAGGTCCTTTCCATCTTAGATGATTCTGTAACAAACATGTTTTCTAAGTACTCTTCCAATTATTTATCCATTCAATTTGCAGCAGAATAGATCAAGAGCATAAATTTTCATATAACGTGGGGTTAGGAAGGTAATAGTCATAACATCTGAAGAACATTTTGCTCAAGTTGTATAGGAAGGTCAGTGTTGGATTAGTGATCTCTTGAGTCATTGCCTACTGCCACTGCACTGTGGGAGCACACTTGAGAGGCAGTGAAACAGAGTTAGGGAGTCAACCTGAAGGAATGGGCAGGAAATGGGGTCTGGAGACACACGGTATAAACTCCCCTACTATAGTGCTCTGTGATTTGGGGAAGCTGCGTTCATTGCAAGTGAGTCATATGCAGCTTGACATTGTGAGTTTGGCTCCATCTATGGGAAGCAATAAATTACTACAATAACCCCAAAACAAATTGGTGCTCCGGTCCTTTCAGCCCAAAAGACTGCAGCCAACCTTCAAGTTTTTTTTGTATTGTTTTCTTTTGTTTTGTTTTCAAGAACCACAGCATATCTCTACCTCTGCGCCTCTGAAACCATGAGTTTGTGAACAGCATTGTTTACTATGGTAAAGACCTTCCTACCCATACGGCGCACAACTTGAAAGCCACAGCCTTAAGTTAATGATTAATGCATTGGTCAACAGAATATTCTGTAATTATTCCACCTAAGCTCTGATACCAGTTCACATACTTTTCACATGCATTAACCACTTTCACAATCTATTTTATGTTTGGAAATTCTTGTGCTCGGTGTTTGCCAAGAGAAAAAGGATCTTCTTCAAATATTTCAGTTGCTTTCGCCCCCCTTTTTCTATACGTTACTTACTATTCCTCAGAGCATTTGAGCACGCTTGATCTTCTTTTCTTGAGAAGGAGAGATAGGAAGGAAGATCCCTTGCCCAGAAAATCTTACAATAACAGCAACACATTGGTGTTTACCAAACAAAAGCAGCTGACCACTTCAAAACAGCAAATCCTTACTAAGATAGAAAAGAAAAATGCTGTCTCTAATGCTTTAGACACGGCCACTGAGCTACTTCTCTAAGAGGTTTATGTCCTCTCTCAGCTCCTTTCTCAAGATACATCTGTACCACGGGAATTACTGGACAGCAGTCAGCAACTGATGCACGGGACATGGAAAATAAGAACGAAACCATGCAAAGAATATGATTGTTAAAAGCGTGCAAGTGACTGGCCTCCCTGAAGGCAGGGAATCGTGTCAGACATTTCCTCCAATTGCTTCTTATTCTTGCTTGTCAGGGCGTGATTAAACAAGACTGAGAACATACCATCCACTCCTAGTTTTACAACACACAGCAGTGCAAACAACACAGCAGGACTCTGCTCTCCATTAGGAGCCAAATCTTAAGCCTCTGCAGCCCACTCCTCCTCATCTGCACTCAAATCCATGTACCTGAACTCCAGCATCTGCTTCTGCACCCTCCTCTTCCTGCCCATCCCTTAAGGCACACCCTCCTCATCAACCTCTGCCCCTTCAGCCAGGGAGGGAAATGTAGGATCTGTAGGCTCTGGCTTGAAGCCACACAGAGATCTGCTGGGCTTCAGTGCTGTATTGACTGGCAGTACGCTGTCTGGCAGAAGAGCTCCAGCCTTCATGCAGGCAATTACGGCCTATTATTTCCCCAGGGCAGTGGTCAGGGCACCAAACAGGCCAGAGTCCAAAAAGCATTCTGACAGTGCTCTCAGACATAGAGTTTTAATTTTGGGTGGTCCTATATGGAGCCAGGAGTTGGACTTGGTGATCCTTTGTGGGTCTCTTCCAACTCAGAATGCTTTATACTTCTAGGATGCTAAGGTCCAGCAGAAACTCCCTGTAGGACCAGAGGTGGTCTGTGGGGCCCACATTGGTGTCTTGCAGGACCCTGACTTTGGTAGCCCATGTGTTAGCTCTGCTGGAGCCCAGGGCTGGCAATCCTTCTGCTTGTCCAAGTGCCTTTGGGAGGGGATTCTTCAGCACTCTGGAAAGCCCCTACACACGCCCCACACACAAGCATCTGCTGCTGTGGCTCATGCAAACCACTGGAAAAACCTGGGAAATTATAGACTAAGGCGTGTATGGCTAGTCAGAAATCAAGTCAGCAGAACTCATTATTTGCTATTTTAAATATATTTATACATATTGAGCTGGAGCAGCCAGCTGTGCCCACCAGGCTCTTTCTCATTCATTTTGACCACCAACAAAAGGCAAGACAAACATTATTAGGCATGTTCTGAGTTGTTGGGTCATTAGGGTTTCTGTAATAGCTTATGGTTTTAAGCACAGTCATCTCTAGGTGGCTGAAGGCCATTCAGCTGCTAAGGTTAAGCCTAATGTTGAGCCATTTTAAGAACTTGATCTTTAGAAACACTCTTATGGATACTTCCCAGTGTTGTTCTCTTTTGGTAGGTTTTCCCTACTCCTTGTGCTTTTCTTTAAGGAGAAATGAAATCCAAATGTGAAACTGAGTCATCACTGAGAACATTAAGACATCAGGTTTGTAAAATCAAAGCATTTCTGCGCAAGGCTCCAAAGCTCGGCCTCTTGTAGGCACCCAGAAGTAACTTGACTTTGTAATTCTGCAATTGAGTTCAGGATTGCACCTGGAATAAGTAGACTGAATTCTGCTGTGCTCTGTTATACTTCACCGATGTTTTCTTTGATGAATGCAAACCTTCACTTGACATTAAATCAAATGGAAGATAATTTTAATATACTTCAGCTGCTTCTGTGATAAACACTACGGACTTTTCCAAAACGTATGTTCACAATATATGAATTTAGTTCATTCATTACAAGTCTTGAGGAAATGGAAACTTACTGAAAATAGCAGTCAGGCCCTTAGAACTAGAGCAAAATACAGCTTATGTGTCATACGTGCTCTTCAATTCTGATTATTCCTGCTGCAAACAGTAAGCTTTCATGGGCAAGCACATTTC
Organism: Gallus gallus; assembly: GCF_016699485.2. Lineage (NCBI taxonomy): Eukaryota > Metazoa > Chordata > Aves > Galliformes > Phasianidae > Gallus > Gallus gallus. Next base: position 50,001,910 of record NC_052532.1, read on the forward strand.
TTTCTGTTATAAGATTTCCATCTCTTAAAAGTACACCTGTTTGAAGGAGGAGGTGGCGTGCTGGGCAGGACTGCAGCTGCTGAGTTGGATATACTTGGCCTAGCCATGAGCTCTGCCATCGACCCGTGGGTGCGCTCAGACACACCGTTCCTCCCTGTGCAAACACATCCATGAGCAAGGTGCCCGGGGAAATGACTTCAGGAGCAAGCAGCAAGCTGATGTTGGTAAAAGCAACAGTGCAAACCAGAAAGACACCCACGCATTCTCACCTGTGGCCTGCTATCAGCTGTAGCAGCGTTAATGCTGCACCCATGGCTCGGCTGTTGCTGAGTGAAGGCCCAGGGCTGCGCTGGGCCGCTCGTTGGCCGGTGAGCAGTTGCGTTGTTGCTGGGTGGCAAGTAATTGCATTGCAGATACATATACACCTATATTTCCATTCTCCTACCTTAGCAAATAGCTTTTATCCCGACCCACGAGTTCCATTTGCTTCCATCTCCCTCCCTCATCCCAGCTGGGGGCAGTGAGCGCGTGGTGCTGAGCTGCTGCCGGGTCACAGCACAGCCGGCTGCCAGGAGCGCTCCTCTCACATCCCTCAAGTGCTATTCTTAGAAAAGGAAGGTAAATCTTCCCGGCTCGTCATTAAACCTAAAACTCTCAGAAATGCCATCAGCCTCGGGAACGCGTTATGCTTTCGGTGTTCCTCTTCCACTGAACCACCTCTGGAGGGACAGCCCCGTTAGTATGGAGATTTATGTGTGCACCACAGGCCCAGAGGTTCTCCCTCACGTTCCTGTGCCATCGGGCTCCGCGTTGTCAGCTTTGTATGTTAGATGTGGCACGAGCATTTTTTCCTAACTACTTCATGCGCATTGCTTTGTGGTTGTATCACGTCCTGCGGCTCTTAGGCTACAGGACACAGACAGGCCGCTGCCTCCTCCCTCACACACCGTTAATTATCTTGCAAATTCCTCGCGACCCCTTCTCTTCGTTTCAGAAGGTGATCCCAATGCTTTCAGCCACTAGAGGTCACAGGCTGGACACACAATGCCTGTGCCCTCACCACCACAGGTGTGGGGGCCTCGGGACCTGACACTCATCCCCAGGAGCTCATTAAACATTAACTAGAAAACAAACAAACAAGCAAACCTCCCCCCTCCCCAAAGAAAAAATCGACAGTCTCACCCCGTGTCAAAACTCAGCGCTATCCCTTTAAGAGCGCGCATCCACCCCTCATCGCCTCCACCTCCCCGGCTACGCCCCGCCCCCATGACATCATCCCGCCTCCCGATTGGCTGCCCGCCCCGTCAGGCAGGCGCCGCCAGCCCCGCCCCGCCCCCTCGCCCTGCCTCGGGCCCGTTAGCTTCCCCAGGTGCTCGCAGCTCATTGGCCGGCGGCGGTGGCGCTCACCGGCGCCTCTCCTCTCCGATTGGCTGAGCCGGCGGGGCAGGGAGGCGTGGGGCGGGCGCTTCCGCGGTTGCGAGGCGCCGGGCGGCGGTGGCGAGGCCGGGCTGCCCGCTTGAGGGAAGCGCCTTGTCGGCGGGCGGCGGCTCCGCCAGGGGCGGGAGGGCTCGGGGCGAGATGGAGCCGTGAGCGGGTGAGTACGGAGCCGCGGTTCGGCCGGCGGCTGCCAGGCGACCCGGCAGCAAAGAAAGGGAGCGGGGTGGGGGGAGGGCTCGCGGGGCCTCACCTCAGGGCGGCCGTCGGCGGAGGAGGGCGCGGCGCTTGGCCCCTCAGCGCCCCCCGCCCCGTGGGCGCCGCTGCCTCCCCGCCCGCTCCCCCTCGGGGGGGCTCTCGCTCTCTTTTCTCCCCATTTTCCAGGGCTGGGAGCGGTGACAGCGGTGCGGCGGGGTCCTGCCCCTCTCGCTGCTCCGTGCCTGCGTTCCGCCAGGCTCTTTTTCCCCAGCGTTGCTCGTCCGCCTGTAGCTGCGCGCTCAGGGCGCTGTGAGGTGGAGGCATCCCTATCCCGCAGCGAGACGGTGTGTGAGAGGGGCGTGTCGCTTCAGGCACACGGATGGAAGCTCGGGCCGTCCGCTTCCTAAGTGGAAATAACCCTCCTGAGGCCTCCCTGAGCTGCGTCTGCGTTTCTTTATTCTGCATCGTGCAGACTTAGTGCTAACGTGGCCCCGCATGGTTCTGCTACCCGAGAGGAGTGGGCTGAGTAAGGGCTTTCAGGTTTGATGTTGCCGTACCACTTCCTTTTTGTGTGCTACGTGTCCGGACAGCATCGGGCCCTCTGCCGTGGAACTGCACGTCTACCTGCCCGCGGCTGTAAATACGCTCTGGAGGCTTTCACAGTCTTCCCCTTTAGATCTGTGGACCTTGAGAAAATGCAGTGTGCAGTTCTGTCTTTAAATTTGCTACTGACGTTCCGTATGAGTTAGTCATGCCGTAGGTGGGTTCATGTTTTTTCCAGCTTTGCAATGATTTTACTTTCACGTTGGTTTTACTTCCTTCTACCCAGACAAGTCGTGAATTCGCTATCCCTGGAGGATCAAGGCCAGGTTGGATGGGGCCCTGGGCAGCCTGAGCTGGGGGGTGGCAGCCCTGCCCACGGCATGGAGTGGGACTGGGTGGGCTTTGAGGTCCCTTCCAACCCAACCATTCAGTGATAACTACAAACACTTTCAATACTGACTTCAAAGTACGCTTTGCTGCCATCAGTAAACTGTTTTAAAGACACTGTTAGAATCCGTACCCCAGAACTGACACATCTGTAGTGCTTTTGGCTCTTAATGAGTACATAGGTTGTTCTGCAAGTAGTGGCTCCTATTTATTTCCATGGAAACCGTAACAGATCCAAGTAGCACTATAACACTGTTAGATAGAGCAAATTCTCAGCTGCAAAATGCTGTTTTTCAATATAGTTACCACCATTAGCAGTGCGTTTTTGCCAGCAGTGAACAAGAGCCTCCATGCTGTGCACCAGTGGAGGTGACCTGCTGTTGCTATTGCCATTGTTCAAACACACCAGCCGCCACCTCTCCACCTCTCTGTGGACACATCCACTGTTTGGTCTCCATCAGCATCCAGGCAGCACCAATGTGTGTGAATATGTGCCATGTTTCCCACATGTGGGTATTAGTAACACACATAGACTTCGTATGCACTTTCATATCAGATGCCATTTTGTCAGCCTGCCCCTCTGCTGCCCTCTGACACACAGCAACAAAATGTGATGGGATATTGGTGTGAAGGTTCAACTTCTACTGTCATGCCACCAATTTCTGCCTCTGATGTCGTGGGACAACGTTATAAAACATGAGGCGTTACTTTCGGAGCAGCTCTTGTATTTTCCAAAAACAATTGGATCATTTCTGAATAGGAAATCAGAGGGCACCCATTTGTTCCTGTTTGCTGCAGTGATGAAATGAGTGATTTGATAATTGTGATTAAATAGGATCTAAAAATAGGTTTAAAAATAAGCGTATGGTCTGAAGCTGACTGAGCTCCTTTTCTGTGCTTTAGGTTTGAGCTTTCTGCTTGAAGGAGGAAGGGACTCGGGGCTGAAAGGGGATGCCATAAGCTTTTTACACATGGGCATAGTTTCCCTTCTTAATCTCCGGGTGTTAACTCACCGAGTCCCTCCTCACTTATAATTTAGATACCAAATGTGAATCAAGGAATGGCCTGGGTTGAAAAGGACCACAATGATCATTGAGTTTCAACCCCCCTGCTGTGGGCAGGGTCGCCAACCAGCAGACCAGGCTGCCCAGAGCCACATCCAGCCTGGCCTTGAATGCCTGCAGGGATGGGGCATCCACAGCCTCCTTGGGCAACCTGTTCCAGTGAATTCAGGAGAAGAGTGCAATATTGCCAGTTGTGGCTTCTTGGCATCGCACTGTGTACCAAATGTGAGTAGCACTGCGTTGCCTGATTCCAGCAGTGGCAGAAGCAGCTGCTGCATCTATTTAGCTCCAACTAAAACATCCTCACTTTTAATGTCACATAGGAAAAAGGCCCCACGGAAGTCCTTATGCAACGGGTGGACCATTAAATAAAATACAAAGGAACGGAGTACAGGAGGCATTTTTACATGGGGCTAAGAGAACGTGGCAGTCATCCAAAGCAATTTTTCATAGACGGTTAAATTTTCTTCCCCTTGATTATGGAAATAATAAGAAACTGTTGGGTTTGGGGAGAAGTGCTTCCTGGTGACTGTGTTTTGTAGCTCCAACTTAGGCTGATACGGTAAAGCAGCAGCGTTGTCACAGACCCTTTCACCTTCGAATCTCCAGGTGAGCTATATACATCCAGGCAGTCAAAACACCCCTTCATTTAATAATAATGGAGAAGCCCTACTGGATTCCCTGCACCGTTGAGCCACGATGACATCGCTGTGTGGTTTTGGTGGGGGCTGTTCTAGTTGGAGGGGAGGATCAGAACAGAAGGGACATGATGCTAAGATGAAAAGCAGCTAAGTTCCTAGCACGTATTCATACGTTATCACAAGATGAATTGCTGCACACGTTTGGAATGTGTGAGCTGTGGCCATTTACGCTTTCTCCCCAGAAGCACAATTTGTAGTAATTCCCAGAGTTTTATCCCTTCACTCTGTACGTCCTTCCTCTATTCTGGGTGACAGAACATGGCTGTGTCAGTGTGTGTTTACTGCTGGTAACTCAGTCGCATGATTAAGATCCCTTTTGAAGAGCACAGCTAATTTCCTCTGTGTAAAAAGAGGCAACAATTAGTACATCTTATTACGGTTATGCAATACTCTTCCTTTAAAGAATTATCAGCCGTGTCCCGAGGGTCAGTGTCTTTTCCTGTCGAAGAGGAAGCAGAAAAAGCAACTGTTCAGCAGCCTGAAACTGTCAAACACCTACTCTGGGGAAAGGCAGATCTAATGATTTCCTGCTGGACACATTGCTGAGCCGAGACTGAAAACAGAGGATGTGGTTACACAGACATCTCTCGTAGTGTTGGGGCTGGCTTAAGTTGCTCGTATTCCCATCTGCTTTTTTTCTTACTATTTTTTGCCCACTGTCCTCTGTCTCCTCAGCAGAGATGCGTGGCTGGGGGCTGCCTGCTGTGCCGCCTCGTGTTTTCAACCTCTGTAGGTTCTGTTGCTCCCCCCCCCCCCTGAGCCCCCAAAATCAGCACTGGGGGATGGCAGAAGGCTCACACAGCTGCAGCCGAGCGGAGGGCTGCAGGGATGGTGAGAAAGCACTGCAGCTAAAAGGAGCACTGTAAGAACCGTAGCCTACAACTGTCCCTAGCAGCCTTCTTTTACGTACATGTGACACATAGGTGGAATGGCTGGGCTGGTGGCAGTTCGCAGCCTCTCTTCTTCTGTCGGATGCTCTGGTGGTGCTTGGGGAGATGTGTGTGTCTGCTGTGTGCATTTCACCTTCCCTCCTATGAGTGCTTTGTGGAGTACAAACACTGCAGAGCGGCTTCTTTGAGGGAAACGAATGGCGTCGGGGTGAGGGCAGTTGATGTTACCAGGCTTAGGTATGTCACTGAGGCCAGGCAATGTGTTGAGGCTTTTAAACACGGGTCCTCCTCTTGGAGGGCAAACGAGGCGTGCAGCGAACACAGCAGCCCTCATGGCGCAGTGTTTGCAGACATCGGGAAGCAGCGCCAGGAGCAGCAGATCGTTTCCCTTTCATCTTGTTCTGTTCCTGAGCTGAGATGCTTATTTTCCACGCAGATAAATCTGAGAGTTTGTCAGTGAGCAAAGTGCTGCAGTTGTTGAAATTGGATTGTTTTATATGTCAGAAACTGAAGGAGTGAATTAAGTTTCCGCAGTGTTCCTTTCTCCCTGACTCTCCCATTTTCCTGCCTGCGTCCAATATCGTTATTCTTGTGTGAAGGAACACTTTGCATTTAGGCACACAACCATATCAATAACATCTCTGTCAGAACATAAAAATTAATACGTAATCACCAGTCTTTGTAAATCTTGAAAGCGAAAGGCTGAGCTTTTAAATGGAGGGTTTCTTTTGCTCCCTGACCTCGTGCCATTTATCTGCTTTTGCTCTCCTGCTGCAAACCAGCATGTCAGCTGCGTCTACTTATCCTTCCTAATGAAGCTGTGCTCCCTCCTCCAGCTTGCTGTGCCTCTGCTGATCCAGACGAGCAGGGCTTTTGTGGAGCAGGGCAGAAGCAGCATGGCACTGGTGCTGCATGCACTGGCAGCTTGTTTGTAAACAGCTGACGGCGGGGGACTGCCTCTGTGGAAGTTCCTAAACCACTGAAATAAGAGCTTTCCCCTGGACGTAGTCAGGAGCTGCTGCTGCTGTCTCTGCCGTGGGTGCGTAGCGAAGTGCATACATCTGTTTTCCCATTCTCCAGAGAGACAATTAAATGTGCTGACTGCTCATTGCCTTCAGAGCCCTTCGTGTTGGGGAAATAAGGGGCTGAAACAGCACGTCTTGTTTTGTGAAGTTAAGTTTGTTTTGCGACAGGAGTCTGCATCACCGATTGGGTCAACCTCAGAGTGGTGCTTCCTGTAACGTGTGGCAATTGTGACTAGTTGGAGGCATGCTGGGGAGCGCTCTGTGAGTGCTGCAGCTCTTCGAGTTCTGCCCTTTCAGGGACTCAGTAGAGACAGTGAAGATGTCTTCACTGCCCGGTGGATCAATACGGGCTGACACCCTGCTTAGCCTTGCTCAAATGAGATCATCCTTTACATGCAGCCATGCCCATGTTATGATGAACTCATTCTTTCTGCATCTGTTTATAAGTGGGAAGGTACAGGTCTGAGCGAAGTTCAGACAGGATTCACTTTCTGCAATGATTACAAGGAAACTTTCTCTCCTTCGAAAGGAAACTGTTACAGGAGCATCCATGGGCTCTACTTGAATGATTTCTTACTTTCTTTCCTTGTTTTTTGCCCCCTCCCCTGATTTTATAACAGTATAAGAAGTTTGCCAGCAGTATGTGACTGCAGCCTCTAGATTTATTTCCATCACAGTGTGTACAATGAGCATAGTTTATGATGTTTTCAATCCTAGGTGAGAGGGCCAAGTTAATGTTAACCCGAATAGAACTCTCTCTCTAAATTCTCTCCCATGTGTCCAAGCAGACCTGCTTTACAGGATCAGATCACCTTGAGTATCAATCTTCTGAAAGCCTCTGTCTGAGGGGTAACCCAACTGCTGAAGATGGGCTCTGAACTGTGAACTGCTGTGTTCACGTCAGACTTGTGAATCATGTCAGTGAGTTTCTGAGCTGCTCAAACCCCAAGACACCAGTGAAGGCCATACGCCATTGTAATCACTGCAATAGCAGCCATTTGGCCTGAACATGTAAACACCGACATATAAACATTTCCACTGGATGGAGAAGTTTATCAGCAAGATGAGACTTCTGCATTTCTCAGAGATGACACTATTTTTTCTTCAGAAGATGTAGGACGGTAGAATTTTCCTGCCTTGACCTTGTAGTCAGAGGAAGGAGGAGGGCTGGAGGAGTGTTTTGATTGTTCTATAAGCAAAGGGCTACAAAAGCAGTGTAGCTGTGGAATTTTGCCAAAAAATATTTGAGTTAACAGATTAATCTTTAGTCACTGGTTGTAGAGTAGAAGGAACAGTTAAGAGCTCATTTTCATTACAGTTGTAGGGCTGTTCTGGTCAATTTTTGTAGAGTTTGACTTGATAATTTGAAGGCAGAGAGTGGCTGTGTTGTTCCATCTTCAAGTTGAATTAAAATTCCAGGGGATGGGGTGACTGAATAAGGCTAAGAATAAAGCAGGTGTTCTACAGCATCTCTTATTTGAATGGCACGCGCATAAAGAGAGAAGGTTGGTGACTGTCCATGCCTGTGGCAAGCCAGTTTATCTCCTGTGTGGAGTTCAGATGACAGCAGTAAATCGCATGTTGCAATGGTTTAATCACCTGCTTAGATTGAGCAGGAACTTCCTTGACAAATAGGACTGAAAGTTTTAAGGTTGACCTTTTATTGTCCGGAGTATGTGGGCTAAAACTAGTTCTTAGCTGGGAAGGAAGGATGAATACAGGTTGTCCCAGAGGATTACGTACAGGAGGGAGATCATTGGCCTCCTCCTGTGTCTCGAGATCCTTGGAAGCATTGGAAAATAAAGAGGGGTGAATAAACTGCAGCAAGGAAGTGACTGAGTTCTGTCTGTATGCTTGCATGTGTGTGAATACGCATGTTCTTTTCTTAAGGATAGTGCTAAGTTTTTTTTTACCAGGTGCCAAAAAAACACGGAGTGTATGTGCCCATATTCCTTAATCCTCATGCATACATTAAGAGGTGTGACCTCAGGATCTCCTGTGCCGTGCCAGGCTGGATGCCTGTCCTGCCTGATGTCTTGTGCCGCCAGTTGTTAGTGATGAGTTCTTGGAAAGAATATAGAGCTGGGGCTGTACAGAGGGGTTCTTCGCCTGGCTCACCCATCTGGCTGGTTAGGGAAAGCCTCGTGTGTCCTTCACACCTGGGATATTCCATGGCCTGAAGTTTTCAGGACAAAAAAAAAAAAAAAAAATAGCTGAAGCTATTGAGAAATGAGCATTTGGGGCTGCTAATGGGGTCCCATTTCAACAGAAGAGTGTGAGATGGCCTGTACTGGGTGGTGGGACAGACAGACCGGGAGAAGGCTCCATGTTGGAGCTCAAGATTCAGGAGAACATGGATCTGAAGTGCTGGAAACGAGTTGGGGCAGCGTGATGGTTGCCCAGCTTTATCAGCCCTGCTGCAGTCTTAAATTGGAAGAGATAATCCCGTGGGCCACGATTACTGCAAGTTAGGGACTGGCCAGCAGAAGTCTGAGAACGAAATGCATCTCTTCACTTCTCCATTATCATATCTTACAGTTGTATCAATTTGGCTGCTTTATGTTATAAAACAAACAAACAAAAGCTCTCGTTGTGGGTTCCCACAGTAAGCTGAGTTGTACGTGATTCTAAACATTACTTGTTGATGAGCGCTGTCAGAGGTGGCAGGATGACCTGTTGATTCTGTGGCAGAGCTGTCATTAATGTGGTGCTGACATGTTTTATTCAAAGAAAAACTGAGCCTTTCTCAGTGAAGGGTATCATAAGGAAAGCTTCTGAAGCTGGGCTGTCTTTCCTTTTCTTCAATTTGTATCAGTATTGTAAATCCCTTCTCCTAGAAATCGTTAATTAGATGAGAATTGGCCAAGTAGATGTGCAATTCATTACTGATATCAGAGGGCTCTTGCAAATGTTGATACTGTGATTATCCAAGCATCTAGCTGTGGTTGTTCTTTCTTCACTCCAATCAGTGTAATTGGCTTTATCCCTTCAGATATTAGTGTCATATACCACAGCTCGTTCTCTTTCTTTTTTTCCCTTTCTCTCTCCACTCCAGCTGCATTAAAGCTTGTGTCTTAAGCCCCTCAGGTCTGAAGTTTGTATCTGGGGAGGTTGCTGGGTTTCTTTTGTTTCCTCCTATTGATGGGATATTATAGCATCCCAACTACACTTCTGTGTTCCCACAGAGTGAGTGTTGTCTGGGAAGCCCTGAAATCTGAAAAGCCCAGAGGTGAAAATGGAATTGAAACTCAGTATTAAAACCTTCTTGTGATTGGCTTTTGTTTTTTTTAAAACATGGCTAAGGAAGTAGGAATGAAAGTACATCACACATCAACTTCTGACCCCTTTACAGTGCTGTTTGAAAGAGGTTTTCCAGAGCCTCTGAAGTAATTATTTTCTAGCCAAGTGTGGCTGTGAACGTGTCTTAAAATATATTGCCAAAGAAAAATGGTTGTGCTACTTCAGTACACTTGTGAATCTTTGAGATGGGATGATTCTCTTCTCCCCTATAGCCAGGATCCCCATGGCTGTCTTGGCAGATCTACAGAATGTACTTTTGTTTTTTTTTTTTCCTTTTTTTTAACCTTTCCCTGTTTTTATTTGGATGTGTTACACGGCGTAATAAACGAGTCATAACAGTCTCCAACTTCTACCATCCAGGGTTTGAGGAAACATTTCGGTACAAGGACAGGAAGATTGAGTGTATCATCTGCTGAGCATTCTGGCTTAGTAAATCTCAAACAACGCATTCTTCAGAACTGACATACCAATAGTACTGCAGTAGAAGCTCTGCTGTGGAAGTAGCGTGGATACGCGTATATCAGCGTGGCAGTCTCTGTTTTCAGTTCAGCTTTCTTGGAATATGCCAGCTTAATTAAAGACAGTGGGAAAATAAAGAGACCCAGATATGACTTTCTCCTTACGCTTAAGGGGGAGAATGGGCTGTGTGTGTGTTTGTTTGTTGAAGATCCCTAACTATGTGTCCTGTTTTCCATTTCAGTGACTGGAGAGAGAGCTGCTGGCATGGAAGTGAGCTGGGTTTGTTCGTGGGAACTCTGAGTAAGGTATGTATTATGTTCCCTTTGCTGTCTTCAGTCTGCACCTTTTGTTCTTATGTGCTGAACTGAAATTTACTTGTGGTCACTGATTGTGAGGGTTAGTAGTGTGCTGAAGGTGGACTATCTAGAATTTGTGTTAGCGCTGGGCAGCCTCAACTATCCAGTGAGGACTTTGTAGTGTAGAGTATAAATGTACTCTTGTGGCCCTTTCATTGTTGCCTAACAATTAGTCTGGTTTGTTGCAGGTTAGCTTGTACTGTATTGCAAACTTTTCTGCCTGTGTGTCTTTTTATAATGGTTCTTGTATATCTGGACTGATTTAATCAAGTCTGTAACGCCAGGCAATTGCACGTGTACTGTAAAATTGGGACGTCCACCATGCTGTGACTGAGATTACCACGATGCAGTAGCGTCCAAAGAAGAGAATGATATATTCAAACGTTATCTGTGGTTCCAGGCTGAGTCTTACAGCAAAGAACAGAAAATGTTTTAATCTATTCTAGCACTGGAACGCAAATCTTGTTTAAGATGTCCTTTCTGTGCTGGCTCTTAGTATTGCTGCATCAGAGACAGAAGACGTTGGTCTTTTTTTTCCATAGGGGAGGTTGAATTTGTTATCCTTTGAGTTGACAAAGAACAACAGCAGCAGTAGCAATACTCCACACCAACATCACCCTGACATATTCTTTACCCACGTCCATTAAATTTATGCGTCAGGAAGCAGCTCTTGAGTACTTAAGATTTCTTTTCAATAAACTACTTAACTTAGACAAGACAGCAGTATTGATGTGTGCTTCTGTGTGAATTACTGAGGAAAAATCTATTTTTCAGTAGTAGAGAAAGCTGGGGTTGGGAAGTCAGCCCTCACAGGGGAAAAAGACCTGGTAACTCAGTTGCAATTGCTGGACTTCCACTGAAATGAATGTCACGCGAGGTAGCTGTATTAGGAGGTGCCAGTAAAATTCAGAGAAGTTTGTATTCCACACCCAGCTTGCATTGGTGGGGAGGAGAAGTGAAGTCCTTTCAGTTTGGTCTAATTTTTGTAGACAGCCTATGCTGTCATGACTAAAGAATGCAGCTGGGATCAGAAAACTTCTTGCAGTCTGTTTCAGGCTTTGGTTTCATAGTAGGCCAAACGTAGGCTAACTGAAAGCTGCTGCTTGTCAGTGGGCCCTGCTCCTCTGCTTTTGGTGTGTTTTGTTTTTTTAAGTTTTGTGCTGTATCTAATGAACCTGTGACCCAGGTATCAAATAGTTAGCTTTGTAGAGGACAACCAGTTTTTAAGGTGCAGCTTTCCATCAAGAACCAGCGCACTGAGCTGCTTTGCTTTGTGGCTGTAGTCACTGGATTTGAAACATAGCAAGTGAGGACTTAAAAATGAAATGGGAAAATATAATATATACATGGACTTATATTCTCGATCATAATGCATGATCACACTGAAGTAGGTACAACGTTAAAATATTCTCTTACTCACACAAGTGAGTTGCCAGAAAGCCTTCCCATAAATTCCTTAGGATAGTTCAGATGCTGCAGTTTTGTCTGCTCCTTTGTGCTAATAAGAATACTTGTACCATGAGACCGTTTGGGGAGCTGAACTGATTGAAATGAAACTACTTTGCCTTTATAGCTTTTTTTCTTTTACAATGTATTTTTCTTTTGGTTAGGCTAGATTAGTTCCCTGAGCTATCTCAGCTTCCTTGCCCAAGCTGCTCATCTGTTATGCCCTAGATACTTGAAGTTCTGTCCCAAAGTTAAAACCTTCAGTTTGAAAGCTTATTGTTTCTTGAGAAGTCGTATTTCCAGACTCCTCTTGTCCATTTACTTTCTCTTCCAAATCCACCCTAAGTGCACATTCAACATGAGCTCCTTCATTCCTCCTCGTCCCCTGAGTTTTCCTGCCATGAATTCCTGAGTCGAAGATTGTCTGTGGCACAGACCTTCAACATTCTCTTTTCTGGTTTGCTGCAGCCTTCTTGCTGCCATTGATTGCTGGCATCTGTTGCCACGTGCCTTTCACTGCTGTCTGGGTTAAATCCTTAGCTTCATCTGCTTGCCCCATGGGGGGACAGGAGGAAGGCCTTGCCTCCTACGTGCAGGAAAACTTAAATAACGCACCGATGACAGTTGCAGGAAAGTCAGCATAAGGTGTTGAAAAACAGGCGTAGAACAGTCCTGTTCTAAGCACTCCATAGTTCATTGTGCATCTCTTTGGCACCAGTGCTAGCCTGAACAGCTTGCTGCCTTTCACTGCTCCCTCTGTTTTGCTGGCATAGCTTATTTTGTGGCCATGGTGAGCCACTCTGGGGAACAGAGCCTCCTGGAAAGAAGTGGTTTTTGCTAGCTTATTTTTCATCTGATCTAGTACATGTTGTCTCCATAAGATTTATGCTAGTTTCACAATGAGGAAGGTATGAGAGCGGGAATGTGTAGCAGACTGCTTAAGTTGGCACTGCTTCTGGATGTTTAAGTGTGCTCTTTGACATTACCGTTGAGTTGATCTTTCAGCAAGCTGCTGTTGCAAAGGCTGGTCAAACCTCCAGGCAGCTGTGCACTCCTGCTTCTTCCTTTGCATCAGAGTTGGCTGTTTGTACAGCCACAGGGCACGTAGCTAAATGATTCCTGTAGAAAATGGTTTTTCATCTTTTGCAGAGTTAGTCGTCCGCTGTTTAAGCTGACCGGAGTGGCTCTGTGGGTGTATGAAAAGATCAGGCAGAAGAGAAGCAGCAGGAACCAAGAGCTCAGTAGGAGAAGGCTGGATTCCTTTTAGCTATCAAGTTGAGCTGTATCATGACCAACACCTGAAATATACCAGCGTAGCCATTGATGCAGGAGATCAGAACGTCACGTCTTTTTTGGTCACTTGCATTCTTTGAACCTCAGTGAAAATTGTTTCTTCTTTAGTGGCTATCATCTTTACTCTCACAAACTAGGTGATGAATTCAACACAATGGTTTAAGGCTCAATGTCCCCTGAAAGCAGAGGGCTGTCTGCCTCATTCATTCTTTGGGCCTGAATAAGAACTCTGAAAATTGGTGGGGAGTTCATTTTTTTGAGCAAAGATTGTTTATTATAAATACCATTGTGATTCTTAAAACTAGTTCTGCTATTATCTCCATTGTAGCCAGAATTCCACAGAGCTTGAAAGCCACCAACTTCCTCCAAATGTGTATTGAATCATGAAAAGTATTTCTTAAACATCTGGAATGCAAAACTACATTTCTTGGCCAGTAGTTTGTGGTTTTAAGAAATGACTGTTTGTTAACAATTTTTGAAAACCTCCTAAAGACTTCTATCACTGCTGGCCCGAGTAGAATGAAAGCGAGTACCTTATGAAGGAAATATTTATGGCATGGGAAATATGGTTCTTGATGAGAGGTCTTTAAAATCATGTGGAAGGCTGTGTACAGGGTCTTAGCAGCACAGCGGCAGTGAGGATGCTGTTTCTTTGCATTAGACATGTTCTTTGGATCCATTTCCTCTCAAGTCCTAACATCTCTATACAGATGTTCATGCTTTTTGCTTGATAAGATTCCTTGTTCCTTTCTTGCTAGCCTGAACGTGTCTTTTGACTCTTGTAGTCATAGATTTGCTGGAGGCGGTAGCGTAGAGGCTTCTGGTGGTGATTCATGGTGATTCAAAGTTGGCTTCTCTCACTGTAGGGTTACTGGCACTGCACATATTCAGTGTTCTTTGGCTCAGATAGAAAGTTGTACCCATCCATGTCTTATCAACATCTTTGTTCACGTGTTGCAAACTTTGGATTTTTAATGGAAGCACTGTAGGATGGTGGCTTGTGATAATGCTAAAATGGACAGTTTACGCCTTCAAATTACTGGTTCTAATCCAGAAGAAATGTGATTACTTCTTGCCTGTTGTTGCCCAATCTCCCCAGTTAGTATGAAAGGGAAGGAAGCTGCCTGACCCACTTTACTCCGTGTGAATTGCCTCTGCATATGTGTTAAAATGCCATAATCTAAGATCCCTCTTTAGGACTCTGTAGTTTTGTTCATTAACTTAATGATATAATCTTGGAGGTCAGTCTGTTTGTGACTTTTCTTTGATATCTGAAGAGAAAGAGAATCACCTGACTGGTTTCACTCTGTTCCTTGCAGCATCTCAAGCTAATGAAGTGTTCTGGCTTACATCTGCTGCAAGCATCAGTTTTACTTTCTAGTTGTTACTCTTTTTATTTGTGATTACCTGGGGGTATAGTTGCCTTTGGGCATGACACATCATTGACTTCCCTTCTTACTCATTTCAAACAGCAGCCACTTAAAGCCATTTTGCCCCAAGATTGCCTCTTTTCCTGACCTGATGATCTCAGCTGGCAAGATCATTTAGAAGAAAGGTGCTCTTAAATTTAAGGTGAAAACTCTATTTTCTCAAAATAACCCAGGTGCACACACAAGCTGTTGCTGTTAGCTACTGGAGGTTGCTTAGCAATTCTTAAATTGGTAGGAAATTGCCATTACCTTGGCAACTCAGCCCCCAAAATGCAAACGAGAGGGCTGTTTATGGAGGTGTCCTTGCTTGATTTGGGAGTTGTGTTCTGCATTTTCCTCTTTTATTTATTTATCTTTTCTTCTGTACCCTCCTGATTTTTATTCATTTGTTTTTTAAACTCCTTGTGTTCAAGAGGTTTTACCCTGGTTATTTAGGCTTCACATTAGGGAAGGTGGTGCTGTTTTTTCGTTCATTTAAATACTCTGTGTCAAGATCTTAATTACACCATGAGCATGTGAGTATCGCTAAAGTCGAGAAGTCTAATGCATGAAGACTTAGTGCGTGTGTTCTTGTCCATCATGAATGTTGGACAGGTGAACGACATAATACTTCAAGGTTACACTCCTACCAGAAATAGCCATCCTGATTTCTTTTTCATTTCCTTGTACCTCATTCTCTCTTATTCTAGTCCAGTTGTGTGGCTGAGTGGCAAACCAGATCGGGAACTGATGCAGATTACAACTACCAATTTGTATGCGTGTGGCCAGGTCAGGTTTAACCTGGATCATTTCCTTGATCTGGTTCAGCCTGTGCTGGCCAGTGGGAGGTGAGGAATGAGCAGTCTGGACTGTCATAGGCAATATCAATGCAGCGTCTAATCAGAGGATGTGGTCTTACGATAAAACTAAATTGATGTATGCAATCTCTGGCCAAAAGAGGTGGTCTTGGATGCATGCCTTTGTTGCTTGCTTGTGCCAATGTTGGTGCTTGTCTTGCCTTATGGTGTGCTGATTAATGGAACTAAAATGGCAGGCAACTAATCCTAAGTCTCCATCCCGCCACCCCCCAGTCATCTTTTGACTTGGCTCCATGAGCTCACTCACTGCAAGTCAGACAGGTTTCAGTACTGCATGTATCTGTGTTGTTTCCCTTTCACCTCATTGGCTCTGAGCTATCCTTTAGGGATTCTGCGTGAGCAGCTCTGCAAGAAGTTTCCGTAAGTAATTTTGTAATGTGGTGAACACAAAGTAGAGTACTTTATCAGCAGGGAGTAAGCTCATCAGATTTACTGTGTGTTTAGTATGATAATGACATTGGGATGGCAAGAGGGTGCACCTATAAAGAGCAATTTGATTTTTATAAAGATCTTTTTCCAAACGTTCACATTGGATGTGGTTTTTAATCTTCGGCCTTGCTCACAAATGACTCCGCCGTGTTTGTCTGTCTGAAATTGAAGTCTGTTAGATGCCTCTGGAAGTCAGAAAGGGATGACAATTATGTATGTATTTCAAAGCAGTGTCTAATGTTTCTTTAGAGTAGTTCCATCTTCCTAGTGCTCTACTGCTGTGTTGTTGAGGCAATGGTGTTGTGTTTTATAGCAGTGTAATTTGAGCACTCCTGGCTCCTGAGAGCTTGCTGTTGTCCCTGTGTTATGGTGATATACTGTGTATGCAGTTGGCAATGGGGAATGGATTCTTCTGAATAACCCAGGAAAAACTCATTATCGAATTGAATTGATTCCCCATTTGGAAAAGAGGTAACACGAGGACAGAAAGGAGAAACTGGACAGTGGAGGACTTGAGTATTGCTTAAACTGATGTTACATCTGGGGGATCATAGCCTCACGTTCTAGAACCAGCTGGACTCAACGCAGAAGAATGCTTTATCTGGTTATCTGGATAGCAACAGATCCGAATCCTTGAGAGTGCTCACCCTGAAACCCTCATGGAGTAGAAGAAATGCTTGCCCTTACAAGCTGTCCATCAGCTTCTGCGTGACTCATTTAAAGATCTTTATGGTATGGAACATTTATCTATGGGAAAGTTTCTAATCTGTTCAAAAATGACAGACAAAAAACATCTTAAAATTTTAATTGGGCTCTAAGTATTAGCGTGTGTAACCAATTGATCATTCTACAGTGACACTTTAAGAGTGGTATGACTGTCTGGGAAGTCTAATGGCAGCCTTACTGTTGGTTACAGTATTCCATGATTCCATGCCTTTCACAGGAGATCTGTGACTTCAAAATAATGAGACGTGGATGGCTATAAATCCTCAAAGCATCTTTCTAATCCCTGTGTGCCCTCATCAGACTCGTAATTGAGAACACCAAAATCAAACCCACCCAATTACAGCATTTTCTATAGTCTGGTGGACCACAGGCATTTATTATTTCTTAACACTGGGGTATGTTGCATTATATTAAGACTTGGCATTGCTCTGAAAAAAGCTCTTTTTCCCTTAGGTAGTGGCTAGATGTTTGGAACTACTAGTAATGTAGGCAGGTTCTGGCCCCAGTGGTGTGCTGGCACAAGCTTTGGTGCGGCTGCATGGCACACTGTAGCAGGGACCTGATTTATCAGGGGTTATCCAAAGGTTGGGTTTTACGTTGATAAACCAATGAGAAACCTGATCCATGTGTTTCTGCAGATCTTTTTCCTGGCCAGAAACAGGAGAGGATGTGGAGGATGCAGGATTTTTTCATTCAATTTCAAATGGTTCATTTCCGTTTAGCTTTGAGCTGCATCCCTACTTGCTGGTGAAACAGAGGACTTGGTGAAAGGGCAAGAATGAATGTTCAGTCAAGGGACAGCAAGAGTTTCTTAAGCTGCATTACTTTCAGTGTGGACAGACAATGAATGACATGCCAACCCAGATTAAGAAGATGCTTTCCATCTCTGCCATCTTCTTCACGAGTTAGGAAATGTGCAAGTTTTCAGGTACAATTCTTGCAATGATCCAAGCCTTGTGCTGGAGCTCTTCAAGGCAATTTGCTGGAGAAACTCTGGTTTATAATCCCAGTATCAATTAATACCACTTGGCATGGTGTTGCCCAGGGTTGCACAGCAGACAGGAGTGCCACAGCTGATCTCCTGCCCTGTTCTCTCTTATGGCTGAACTAGGCTGGGCTGCTTTTGCTGGAGCTTGGTACTGTGCCTTTACGTAAAGGAGCCATAACTAGATTAGGAAAAGTGATTATTTTACAGGTGTTGTTAAAATATTGTTTGAAATGCGATTTTCCTAGTTTTTACAAATTCCTGTTTAGCAGAAAATCCAGTGTGCCACGATTTCCCAAGTCCGTTTTCTATCTTCTTGGCTTAGGCAGTTCGTATGTATTTGAGCCATTTAAAATTCCTTTTTTCCCTTGTGGGAGGAGGAAGGAACTCCTTGTCCAGGGTGGAAATTAAACCTCCTGTCATTTTAATCGGTACTAGGTGGGTGTTAAATGCCCATCACCTGTCTGTAGATTCAGACCTGACTGCACTTGTCCTCCTGCATTATCTGACCTAGCCATCATTTGGTACCAGACAAATTTTCTCCAGTACATCTCCTTTAAGAAAGCAGATTGGCATTAGCCCCCCATACGACTCCTTCTTTTAGCCCCTTGGCCTCCCATCACCACAGGGACAGGGCCCGGGGTCACTTTTGTTGGTCACAATTTAACTCTTTGCAGCCTTTGAAATGATTCTTTTGGCTTACCAAACGGTCCAAGTCTGTGGCTGAAGGGCGTGCGTTTCCAGGCTTTCTGTATCCATTGCAAAGAGAAGAAGAGCCCAAGCCCATTTTACTCTCATTGCAGATTACCGTTAACATTTGCTCTCAGATGGATGTGAGCATTATTTGCTTTGGACAGGAAACGTATGAGGAGGGAGGCAGGCACATTCTCGCCAAACTGTAACTGAAGAAATGCGAATACTTCATATGGCAGTAAGCTTTGGCTCAGTCTCATTTGTTTTGTTATAACAAGCACCAGCTTCAGTTAGTGGGTTTTGTTGTTTTCTTTTTTCCCTCCACCCTTTTTTTCCCTGCTTCTCCTCAGATCGTGACATCGGGTCCTGGGAATGAATGTCTGACAAGAGGAATGAAATAGCATGTATTCATTACCAGTCATTCTTACTGTTGCACCCCATGTATACTGAACAAGCTTTTGAGACAAACGTACTACCACTCAAAACTCTGTTCTGCACGTTATTGAGCAAGCACTGCTAACAAGTGAAGTACAAAACTGAAACAGAAGCAGGGGAAACGACTATTTGAACTACTTTATCACCTATTAACATGTTGAATGTTGTCACACGGATTCCTGTTAACCAAAAGCATGAAATGGGGAATTCTTAATTGAAAATCGTGTTGTTAAAGATATCACTCCAACTTGGTACTTTGTGAGTGGTTTCTGGAAGACTGTCCAGATGTTTTTTACTTTGCTGCTTTGCAGCTAGCTCTGCCTCCATCTTGAAGCTCTGGAAAAACTTTGCTTGATACATGACTGTGGTAGTGCTAGGCTTCAGAGGAGCAGTGTACTAAGAAGCAGGAGCCTTTCACCTTCATTAATCAAATCCAAATATGATTGCCCTTGTATACTTACACTCTCTGTTACTGTTTAGACTTTAGCACAGTAACCATTCCATTGGAGACTTCCAGCTGGTTTGTTTCTGTTTAAATGAGTGAACATAAACGAATTTTAACATAGTGGTGGCTTTAAAATAGTTCTTTAAAGAATTAGGGAAATATATATATAAAAAAATCAAAACTGCTTGTTAGTTTAATCATTTAAACCCTCATAAATATTGCACAATTCAGTTACTGTGGCTGTTTTAGACAGGAAAACTTTTCTGTATACTTCATATAGGATATTTTTCTTGCATTCATTTTCACTAGTAGTGAAAGGAGAGGAGAGAGCAGGGTGAGAAGATTATTTTTTGAAATACAGATAATGTTATTTGAAAATCCTCATTTGTTGTATTCAGCTGTTCTTCCAGGTGTATTTTGAAGCCTTATTTTGCCTCGCTGGATTTCATCTTGACAGTTGTCCTGTTAAAACACCATTGCTGATATGAAAGGAGAGTCATCAAGAGTTCATTAAGATTCTAAACAGGCTAACTTCAGTGGAAGCTGGAGTGTGGAGACCAACACAATCCGTGTTGTTTACCATTCTAGTCTTCTCAAGATTTGGCTCCTAAAGTAATAACAGCTGAGATTCTCTTAAGTTTTAAAGAGAATGGTCATAACTTGTAGTTTTCACCCATAATTTCTGTGGTGACCCTGTTGGAGGCATAAGCAAGTTTATAAACTGGTGTGTTCTGCAGGTTTCAGTTAGCGGGCATGTTTCAGTTGGGAATGATAACACACACACTCTGCTAAAGAGCCTGTATTTCTAGAGCGTGGAGGTGCCACAGCGAACTGAAGGTATGGGTTGGGACTCTGCCATGAGATTTACCTTGCGATTTGTCTTGCAGGTTGCCATCACGAAAGCCAAAGTGGATTTCTCCGGTGTGGTGTGCCTGCCCCCTTCCGTCATTGCTGGAAATGGGCTGGACGGAGGAGGGGCTGGCGAAAATGACGATGAGCCGGTGTTGGTGTCCCTTTCGGCGGCCCCCAGCCCTCAGAGCGAAGCTGTTGCCAATGAGCTGCAGGAGCTCTCCTTGCAGCCCGAGCTGACCCTCAGCCTCCACCATGGCCGAAACCCCAACCTTCCTCCGCTCAGTGAAAGAAAGAATGGTAAGTGGTACGGTGAACTCCATTAGCCGGCTCACAGGGAGCACCGTGGTGTTGATTTGGTACACGTTTGGATGGCAGTGCTGCTTCTTAAAGCATTTTATTCATATGAAGAACTAATGATCTAGTGTTGATGAAACAAGTTCGATTATTGTATTAGATAAACACTAGAAACAACTTCCATGTGATCTGTGGTGACTAAAAGTTGTGCAAGGCCAAGAGAGAATAAAAGGAAGTATGAGCTCATTCTCAGGCTAGAGCCATCAAGGATATGTAAATTTTTCTTGGCCACCTTGGTTTGTACATTACCAAGGGTGAGTAATCTTTCTCACTGTGAGCATCTGAAAAGTTCTGTCATACTTGTTAGAAAGAGGGACAAGACCTTGAGTTAACAATGAAATATAGGCCCTCTAGGTCCTAGAGTGAGAATGGCCAACATGTTTCTGAAGTTGTGGTTGAACGGCATGAACAGCAAACAAAGGAATCCCTTTAACTGTTCGCTGACTGACAGTGGGTTGGCAAAATACAGGGTCACTGGGTGACCGAAGTTTCCATTTCAAGGACTTGAAGTTCAGGATTTCCAGGCTGCCATGAAACTTTTGCATATTCAACCACATCCCGGTGAAACTGGTGAAAGCATTTGGTAACCAGTGGCTCCTGCCTGTGCATTCCTCTTGATCATCTCTCTCTTTACTGTACCCCCTGGGGTATGTGCTGGTGGCTCTTGACAAAATGAAGGGCTTATTATGTAACTGCTGTAGTGTGCATTGCTTGTTATCAACTGTACATGCAAGATGTTGGAGACTTCTGGATGCCGTGTAGTGTTAGGCATTATATGTTACGTTATATGCACTGTCCAGAGCTGCATGTCTCAGTGTATTGGAAATGCTACAGAGTTGTGGAGTGGCTTTATAGCCAGTACTTCATGTTTATGAGAAAGCGATGTGGAATAGGTGCATTTCAGAAAAGTAGTTTAGATGGGAGGGATACCACACTTGACACTCTTGGTTCCTTGGCTTCAGAAATTGAGCGTGCCCTTCCCTGAAAAGTGTATTTGTGTTTTGCTGGTTGGAAGAATTAATTTCAACCCAAAATGTTGTTTTCAGAGGGACAGCAAAAATGTCCTTGTTCATATACAGTATGCCATCGTTCTGTGATTGTGGTCATTTTCAAAGGCCTTAAAAGTGGAGAAGCTAGAAGTTGCAAGTGCAGAACAAAAAGTTAATAGTCATTAATGTTTGCAGGCTTCAAATTATAAGATAAAAGACAGCCAATGAGGATAAAGGGTGCTGGTGGAAAAATAAAAGAAAACCAATACTAGTCAGCATGGCAGACTCTGATCTCAACACATTCCAACTTGTGATAGGCTTTTTATAGTTTTTTATATATTGAGTATTTTATAGTTATGGTGGCAAGGGGGTATTTCTAATTAAAGAAAGTAGTTCTGAGCATGGTAGAAGGATTGAAGGCAGCATGGGAAAAGCAAATGATTCTTCGCTTCCAAAGCCTGACAGCTAGCCAGTTGAATGTGACAATGGGAACTTACTGGAGATAGGACTCTTCATAGTGAAGGAGACATAATAAAGGATCTGGAAAGGAGAACAAGCAGTTATTCTTGATATCACCAACGAAGGGGATGCTAGTATTGGGAACCGATAGGAGTACCTAGTTAGGAAAAGGAACCTTGTCGCAGCGCTTTGAATAGATAAAGCCAGGACAAAACAGTATTTGTTACGGTTAGAGAAAAGGATATTCTGTTATAGAAAAGATAAAGTCCGTACACAGTTCAGTAGTTTGGATGGTTTAAAAAATGGCATATTGGGAAAATTTTAGAGAAATTGGTGATTTTCTTTTCCTCTATCAAAATGTTACTTTTATGGGCACAATCTCAAAGCTGTGTCGTTGTGGGTTGCCAGCCTACTTGACTGGAAGAGGTAAAATACAGCTGGGTTTAAATATACATATATATAAAATGGACTACCTCTGTACATACCTTTTGCCAAAGAAAATGAGAGTATTCCCGGAAGTGACTCATGAGGTGGGTCCCTTCAGAGCTGGTTCTCTATCAGTGCTCAGCACAACAGCAGCAGTTATACTGCTGGAGGTGAAGCTTTTCAGACAAGGCATAAGTCCAAAGTCTCCACTGCAGACTACCTGACCTTATCTTCAGATGTATACAGTGTACTTTTCTACCAGGCTGTGATAAGTTATGTGCAGCTCGTGTGTACATTTGTTCAAGTTCTGTGGGACTGAAAAATGCTGTTGAAATGGGACTATCTGCAAACTTGTCACAACATATAAGGAGACTTGGCTTAGAGAGTTGTTGAGAAACACAGCTGATGTGTTTTGAGTTGATAAACTAGTTCTCCTAAATGGGAACTTTTCAGTTACCTTGGGGAAGAGGCTGCATACTTGTTGAAAGTATTGAGCTTATGAGGAATCTTTGTTGCTGTGCCATTGGCTTCAAACACTTTCAGCAACCTTTAGAGATGATCTGCTAGTTGAGATGGCAATCTGCCTAAACATTTGAGCGATCCTTAATGGTTGCAGAAGCCTATCTTGTGCAGCGAAACCGCTTCTGTGACAATTTGCCAAATTCCAAGTATGAGGAAGATTGCAGACGAGTGGTGGTGGGAAGGGAGGAGATGGTAAAATCCGAGACTTGCTGGAAGCTGCATATCTGTGTCAAAGGGTCTCCTGGTCGCAGTTCTAGACAGGCATTGCTGAGTCACAGCTGCAGGAGCTACTTAGGCTGAACTGCTCTAAGAGGTTAACCCTTTAGGCAACCCGCTCACAGAAGGCTTCTCTTATCTGTGGATACCTGCAGAAAAAGGATACGTAGGTTTGTGCTGAATTTGTTACTTCAGGCAATGATTCTGGAATGTGAACTATTAGCTGAGGTAAAACAGAAAATTCTTTGGCACGTATAGCATCATAGATTGTATATCCTATGGGAGAACTGGAGGTGCAGTCCTGTATACGCATGCTGCCGCATGCCCTAGGACAGCAAATTCCTTTTTCTCTACTTGAGCAGAGCTGGAGAGCAGCACCAGACTGTACCTTTGTGTTTTCTTATTTGTTTTTGTTTTTGTTCTGTCTGTTTTGCAGACCCAAGCTCCACTTCATCTTCTCTTACCACAGCTACGCTTTATCCTTGTAGGTCCTTGGGGTGTGGCTGTAAGGGCTTTAAAAATCTTGACTGGGTTGTTGTTATCAAGTTATACTAAATTAAAACGAGACAAAAGATGGTAAGGGTATGTGTGAAGTACTGAAACATAACGAATAGATAAGAAACATTTTTTGTCAATTTAATGGAAGGGAGCCGTGTGCGGTAAGGTGTTCATAAAATATTTTGACACATTTACGAGGTTCTCATCAGACATTAAGCTTAATGAATCATTTAAGGTGTCGTCATTTAATTGGTCTTTTTGTTTTACGATGATTTTTTTTTTTTTTACCTGAAATTCACGTGGAATTTCTTTCCTTTTTTTACCCATGTTCGTCGAGGCCTTCATCCCACTACTTTCTTAAACGGAGAGATTACCAGCGGCTGACTCATTCTCCTTACACAAGCCAAAAAAGGTCATCACAGTTATCTGAAGCTGTTAAGAATCTTGATGTTTTTTTCAGTTACGTGCAGAGATGCCAAGATGACTTTTCCAGACCCCCGGGGCTCGGCTGGGAGTTAAAGGTCCTGATAAATGTGGTTACAAAAAAAAAAAAAAAGGGGGGGGGAAAAAACAGTATAAATATAGAATCTTAGGCAGACTGATAATTTCTAATCAAGATCATCCATCTATTCAGCTTTCATTTTAAATTACGTTTACTCCCCTTGTTTATTAGCCCCCGCTTTCCTCAGATGAACTGGGAGTTACCTCTGTGCCGAGCTCCTGTAAAGCTTTGTGTTAGAAGTCCGCCATTGTCGTGGTGCTTCTCACTGCTGGCTTCTTTAAGGTCAGGTAACATTCTTTCGAACGATCTGTTGCATTTTGATTACAGGTTTGGACAAAACTTGCACCGACCTGCCAGTTCTTTGGGGTTTACTTGATCTGGGATGCTTGCCTTCACCCAAGTACCATATGTGTTGGGGGAAGGAGGCTGGCTGGAATGCATGGAATTTCAGTATGACTTGAAGTCACATAGCGGGCATGTGCTTTAGGTATCAGAAGGTACTCCCTTTACAGTGAAGACCTAGCGCTGTGCAAAGCATGCGATTAATTGGTGCCACAGAAGCTGTTGGAGATTATATCCGCTTACAAACTGCAGCGTGGAACTTTTTAAGATGGCTCTAAGGAGCTGATTTAGTGCCTCGTCCATTTACTGTTAAAATATGGAAGTATCGGTGCACCTGGTTTTAATACAAGGAATTGTGTGGGTGATTGCTGCTATAATTCTTCTGTTAGTTTATGTGTTCCAGTCTCCTTCCTCTTGCTCTTTCCCATCCTGGATTGCCATATTGAACACGGGCACATTTGGAAAATATTTTCAGATGAAACTCAGGATGTTTTGGCAAATTTTATAGCTGTTGTCATGCAACTGTTACTTAAAAAAAAAATATTGACAGCGTTATCTTAAAATCATGACATAATGATCCTTTTACAAAGTGCTTGTTGTGACTTGAAGGTAAGCACGTGCGCTTATCAACTAGAGTTGTATTTTACTCCTGTGAAGGAGTGTTTTACAGATGGAATCATTCTGAAATCATTTTCTCAGTGTAGAGGGTTTCTGGAATAATGTGACTCAAAGTTGCACTTAATTACCAAGTGATGATTTCTGCCTCATCAATTTACATAGGAGGCAGATTCTTTGGTCTGTATGTTAACAAAGGGACCGAGGCAGGAAACGCACAGCTCTCTCTGATCTGTCCTTCACACACATTCCAGGGAGGCTGGCTGTTTTCTCTTTTGTGTGAGTAAGTGGAATGGTTGTTAGAATAAAAACAAGCAGTCTATCTTGGATGGATTTGCGCTAAGAGACTGCGTCCCAGGAGACTATAAATTTAGCGTGCTGTCTGAAAATCTCTGATAGAGCTATGAGAGTCGGAGCATGATGGAAATGACTGGCCTGTTACTGGTGGGAGCTACCAAGCAACTGAGAAGTGGTAATCTCTTGAAATATTTAAAACAAACAAACTTTTAAATAGCAGTGGGGGAATAGTTGATCTGGAGGGAGTAATGCCAAAGGCAGCTTTAATGTGGTGGCTTTAGCAAGTTAGCTCTCAACACAGTTTTTGGTAGTTCCTGATTAAGTTGACATGATTGTAATGCCTTTTCCCAGTCACTGGTGTGTAATACCCCTCTCTCCTATGTTTCTCCTTTTCAGTTTCTTTCTATTCCAGTTTGTCTTTGATTTTTCAGGTTAAGGGCTGCTGGGTGATCACGTACACATAGCATTCAGCACCTATTTAATAAAAACACTTATTTTGGGCGAATTTCAACTGCTCACTGAACATGTCAGACCCAGATCTGGGCAGTTGTTTTGTTTGTGTAAGTAAGGCCTCTTTTTGCTGTTTTAAGGGTACTGATGAAAGGAACTCTGGTTTTTTGAAGGGAGAATGCCATTCTGCAGGACTCTGTTCTACTTAAACCATGAGCAGCTGCTTCATGCAAGAAAGATTCTCGTCCTTTCACAATAGCTACTCGCTTATGGCTCTTGACAAATTGAACCTCATCTTTGGTAATAGCCAGTTTCTGTAACGTGTGGCTTTCCTTATGAAAAGTTCCAAGTTTTCTATAATTGATTTCTATTAGGACACTATGAGCCACTTCTGTGCACTGCAGCTCTCCTCTGCAATCAGTGCGCTACCACAAGGTGTAGTGATGAAATGTTGGCTAGAAGACGTGAGGTGGTGCAATCTTCATCTTCCTTGCTGGTCAAATTAGCAACATCCTTTCATGTGGGCTTACAGCAGCACTCATTACCTCTGTGTTGAATATTAAAAAACCTGGCATTCTGCTAATACTATGAATATGGAATCACCTATGTAACTTTGCTGTTGTGCTTTGTACTGCAGTACTGGAGCTGGAGGTTGCAGGCCAATACCAAAGTTGCTCTGTGGCCAGGAAGGTTCCTAGTTTTCAGTAGGGTATACATATAATACAGTCAGAGGTGTGTTGGCTGTACTCCAAAAATGACAGGACATAGTTATTCCTTAGGAGAGATTTGTCATGCATGTTATTTTTTCTCAGGCTTTTAGAATGTCTGCGTTCTGCATCATTTCTGAATGTCTGCTTCTTTCTGTACAGCAACGTTATTCTAGTTTGTGATGGCTAATGCCTTAAGTTTGTTCTGTCTGTCCATAGTCACTGATGGCGCATGTGTACGCTCTTCAAGGAGCCAAGAGATGATCCTGGACACTGCAGGAAAGAGTTCCTTTCCCCTTTGCTCATACTGTTCTCCACACATCACCACAGAAAAAGTATATATTCTGCTGAACATCATAGAATTGCAGAATATTCTGAGTTAGAAGGGATCCATAAAGACCATAGAGTCCAACTCCTGGCTTGACACAGCACCACTCAAACTACGTGTCTGAGAGCACTGTCTTGATTCCTCTTGAACTCTGGCAAGTTCAGTGCTGTGACTGCTGCCCTAGGAGCTCAACCACCCTCTGGTGAAGAACCTTTTCCTAAAACTCAGCCTGATCTTCCCCTGACGCAGCTCCATGCCGTGCCATCAGGTCCTGTTGCTGTCACCGCAGAGGCCTCCACTCAAGCCTTCTCTTCTCTGGGCTTAACAAACTAAGGGATGTCAGTCACTCCTCATACATCTTGCCCTTCATGTCTGTCATCATCTCTATAACCCTCCCTTGGATGCCCTCTAATGGTTTTATGTCCTTATACTGCAGTGCCCAAAGATGCACCCAGTGTTCAAGGTGAGGCCACACCAGTGCAGTATCCCTTCAGACAATCCCTTCCCTCATCGATAGGTCCGTTTCTGCATGATGACTATGGATACTCACGATGGATGTTCAAGTGACTTATTTTGGTGATGAGTGTCTTTAAATTCTCAGGATACAGTTTGGCACTACAGCTCCTTTCCATAAGGACTGCACAGCTAGAATTAGCATTTAGGCCTGTGATGTTCCCATTGCGAAATCTAAAACTGTGATTCTAGAACTACATATGTGGTGTTTGACTATGGCAAGCCCAAATTAGCTGATTTTTTTCCTCTTACAACATGCTATTGATGTAAGGTGTATGGAAATTAGATTAATATTACAATATCATCACTGCAGGGGATTTTCCCGTAGCGGTTAAAGTCACCAAATGAGTTGCTGCAGCCTCCTTTGAAGCCCCAGATGTCTTTGTATGGGGAAAGGAAGAAGTGTTGCTAAAACCTGCTCTGCTCTTCTCGCAGCTGTCAAGCAGCTGCTGGGGAAGTTCTTGCATCCAACTATGACAGAATCCCTCAGGTTGCTTAAGATCAGAGGGCAGTGCGAAAGCAGCTTTGAGCACCCAGTTCTTCACTTTCATGAATGCAGTTGTGGAAGACCAGGGAATCTACTTGCTCGAAAGGATTTTAAATCTCAGAATTGGTTTATATCCTCTATGTGGGGCTTAATGTATTTTGGGCTTGGTGCAAACATATGCGGCTACTTTCAGGCAGGTGACCTAATGAGAAGTGATGGTGAGCCTTGGGGATGGTGGGGGAATAAGGAAAAGCTGCTCTAGGGACAGAAGTGTTGGAATTAGTTTGTTGAGATAATTAAACTGTCTTTTGGGCAAATTACTTGAGACTCTTTAGAGACTGAAATTGAATTTCCTTTCTGTTAGCAGCTAGAATTGTCTACTGAGGAAAGACTTAATTCTATTTTTGGGTTTTAGTCTCAAGAAGTTTTTAACTATAAGAGTTTGGTCCACTATCCCAAATCTTTTGGAACAAATCATCTGAGTATGGGAAATGGCTTCGTTTTTTTTGACCTGTAGTCAGGTTGCATAGAGGCTGTGAGCCATAATGATGGGAAAAATATGAGGGAGAAAGGGTATTTTTGTTGCTCTATTTTGCTTATTTGTTTTGTTTTTGAGAAACAGACACTACCATTCATTTGATACAAGTTCCAATCCCCTGTTACAGCAGTTCAGGTTTAGTGTGCAGCAGTGCCTTTTGATAGGGACAGGGAAACAATGCAGTTAGTGAGAAAAGCAACAGATGAAGGCTGACCAAAAGTGATTGATCTGTCAGCAGGATGTATGTGTTTTTGGCCACGCTGTTTCTAAGCTGAGGATCTCTGCATGTTTATGTTAACAGTGGGTCTCCTTGTCCTTGGAATGAAGTTGCCTCATCAACAGAGTCCCTTAGGGGATTGAAAGTCTGCTCAAGACGTCATCGTTCCCTTTTAAAAGGGGAAAAAACTGCCAGTTCTTATATCTCGGACCCCTTCCTCCCCCTTCCTTTCGCTTACAGAGCACCAAGGGGCGGACCTTACTTCTGCAAACTACACATCTTGTGTTCCCCTTTGAGTATTCATTTTTCTGCTAGCTGTAATTTGATTCTGGGCTGTTCCAACTTGCCTGTAGTGAATAAGCAGAGAACTACATGTTGAAAGACTGACTTTTCTCAGTAGGCACTGTTTTCATCATATGCGGATGAGAATTTCTTGCAAGTTTTGAACAAGTTTAAAGTTGATAGGTTCTTTGTGGATTTTTTTTTTTTTGTATATATATATCTTTATCTATCTGTCTGTATATAAAGAGAGATCTCTAAGGGATTGTACCTGTTCAGAAAACAGTTGAGGATCAACATGACACTTCTGGAACCAGAAATGCAGATGACAACACTCCAATCAGGTATCATCCCAAACATATCCCATGGGTAAATGTTGCTGGTGAATCATGAGTGCTGAGCTACAAAGGGAGTGTCAGGACAGGATGTGACTTTGAGTAACAACAAATTAGAGAGCTGTCGTGATTTCATGTGCAGATTGGAAATGGGTGCTACATGGATGCTAAATACTGATCACTTTAGAGCTTCACTGGAGATAAAATTATCTTTCCACTCTTCGTTTGCTAGTCCCTGGTGTTAAGTTATCATATCTTGCAAAGACAAGAAGATCCCTGGCAAATCTATGACTTATTCTATAGAAAATCGCTGTTTCGCTTTGGGCTGATTTGTTGCTGTCCTTTATTTGGCAGTTTCACTGGTTTTCAATGAAATGTGCTCTTTAGAGAGATTGTATTTTTTGTTTGTTTGTTTTCTTGTTTTTGGAAGGGAAAAACCTCTTGTGCTTTGAAAATTCCCAGTGTTTGTTTTATGGTTTCAGAACTAAAGTGGTATTACTTGTATGTACGTGATTTTATCCTAAACACTCAGTGAGGTAGCACTTAGCTCTTAGATATGTACAGAGTTGCCTTTCTGACATGTAAGACGTGATAGAGTTAAAATTATCTGTTAATGACTGTATGGTGTACTTATGTAGGGCATTTTTATTTGCAGCGTTAGGACATTCTGTAATCACAAAACCAAGCAAATATGCATAGA
This sequence comes from Gallus gallus, assembly GCF_016699485.2. Classification (NCBI taxonomy): domain Eukaryota; kingdom Metazoa; phylum Chordata; class Aves; order Galliformes; family Phasianidae; genus Gallus; species Gallus gallus. The sequence goes on from NC_052532.1 coordinate 50,031,632, forward strand.
TATGAATGACCTCTGTTTTATGGGTGGGAACAGGGACTGACCATAACCTTGGGAAGAATCAATATTATACTAATAGTAGTGTGGAAGTTTGGGTTTGCATTGTGTACTCTTGTCTTTTGTAGGGCATTTCCAGAAAAGCAGAACGTATGTAGTGCCAAAAGTGTCAAGACGGACTTGTTTCTAAAAGTTAAATGCTTTTTCTTTTCCTTGAGTTGGAAAGAGACAAGTGAAACAGTAACTTCGTAATTTTAGATAAGTGTTTTGTTGATTTCAGAAATGGCTGCTTTTTTTCTGAATTTCCCATCTCCTATTGTAGACTGGAAAGGCAGGAGAGGTGTTACATCAGGGCTGCGTCTTATATGGAGTGCACGCTTTGTCTTAATTCATGAGCGTTACAGAAAGGTGTTTTGAGACAACACAGTCCATCATTCTGCTAGTGGTACTCCGGTAGCCTGAATTCTGGAGTTAGGATTTAAACATGAGCAAGCCATTTGGTGTGGAACAGGATGCGTATGGCAAGGCAGTACTTAATCTGTCTGTTTTACAAAGAAATTTTGTTTTCCTTCATATGAACGTATGCGAAGGCCTGAAAAAGGCACTTACCTCAACATGCCTTGTTTCTAATAGATTTTCTAATTGTTCTCTCTTTTTTTTCCTAAAAAAAAAAAAAAAGAAACAGTCATGCAATTTAAATTTCGGGGTACTTGTAGCTAAATTTGTGCATGATATTCTGGGAAACCTGAAGAGTAAAGTAAACCTTGTCAAAATTAGGAAAACAGCCTTCATATTAATACTACTTTTTTTCAAAACGTTGACTGTAGCTGTGTTTGTTTTCTTCTAAATTATTTAATACCATTTAATATTTAGGCTGAGAGTTTCTCCCACTGAAGGATACTTGGATGTATCTTTGCTTTTAAGTCATCTAATCCTAGATTACGCAGTGGTGTTCTGCAACTTTGAGGCAATTTCCTGGCAGGTTTAGTTTACCTAATGAAGGGTACACATTCATTGCACCTCTTCCATCAGTGGCAGCTCTCTTTTTTTCCTGATCAACTACTGCTGGGAGAATGTTAGCAAGGGAAAGCAGGGAAATGTTTACATAAATGGATTCACGAGATTGGTTGGGAAATAACGTGTGACAACAGGATGGAGCCATGTGCACAGTAAGTTTTTAAGATCTGTCTTCAATAATGGAAGTGTACACTCAGCTTCTAGACAGGGAAAAATGGCTACTAGATGCCAAGACCAAATTGTTCAACAGTTTTGCTTAAAGAAAACCCCAGTGACTTCAGCTGCTGTGGTGGTTGCTACTGTTATTTGGCTTAATGTGATAAGTTGTATGTTGGGCAAACTACCTGAGAGTTTTTAGAGATAGAAATTGAATCTTCTTGTTGTTAAAAGCTAGACTTGACTTCTCAAGGCTTCAAGTCTGCCATGTTCATCTTCAGAAGCCCCCATGGAAAGATGGAAACTTGAAACAGTTATCCCAGCCAACACATCAGGTGTGCAATCTGCTTCTCAAAGGCCTTGGGAGAGGTAGGAGAATCACAGCCTAAACTGGGTAAATAAATCATCCTGATAGGCTTGGGTACCCAAGCATTAAATAAGCACATTCTTATGACCTGCATGCTTTAAGAATGTTTGCCCTACAGACTGCAGGCTGTGTAAGGCCTCTGTAAGAGAATACTTACTCAGAACCAAATATAAGTGAAGCAGAAACAATCTGATTATTGAGGTACATGTTGTACCTCAGGAAAAAGCGAAGGTGAAAATCAGGCTGAAAAGACATTTCAAAAAGGCAACAGTCCCAGAAAATATGTGAAGCTAGGAGTAGAAACTTTGTATGTGAAATATCATCAGACTGCTGAAATTATTGGAAGATTTGACCCAGTCATTCACAGCAGTCATGCAGTGTGATGTAAAATTGTACATTCATGTTCAAGAACTTGGGTTTGGAATCACTGGTGTTCCAGTGTGCATGTTGTCATTCTGTTGAAAATGCAGCTGATATTCAGGTCTATACCAAGCTCTTGGCAGTGGGAATATCCTTTTTATCCAAAAGTCACTTGGTTCTTTCTGCTGCCTTTAATGACCTAGAATCTGACTCATTTGTTTTCTTTGTATTTATTTGCTGATTCCAGCTTGCTGTTTCCTTCTCATCATCTACCTCAGTCTAATCTTCCTATGTATCCTCTCTTTTTGTTGCCTTTGTTGGTCTCCCAAAGCCTCTGCTTCACTCACGTCACTACCTATTATCCCATGTAGAGATCTTGCACGTTTTTTTTTTGCTGTTGGTTCCCATTCAGATTAAGATATGGATTTAATGCTCTGTTGATATGACCTGGCTTTGTTCTGCAACAGACTATTTGGCTGAATCACTAATATTATTATTATTATTTTGTTAATGAAGAGTCCTGTAGGAACACTTCTCTTTATTTGAACAGTCTACAATCTGATAAAGCTTAAAAGAGTTTTTGAACAGCCGTTTAAAGGACTCATGCAAGTTAGGGATATCTCAGGAACCTTGGGTGTGTGCCTGGCCTCTCTGTAAAATTTTCTCTGTAGAGAAAATTTCCATTAGATTGACATCTTATGCCTGCTGTGACTGATTTTCTGTATAGTCTGATGCCTGTGTAACAGCTTCCATATTCAGACCTCAGTGACTGTGGTAGTGATGTGAAATAACGGTTGAATTACTGTTGTGGTTTATTTTGTTTGTCAGTACTCATACTGAAATTATGTTTCTAGAGAAACCATATCTACAGATGCTGAATTTAGTTTTTTTTTTCAATTTGATGCTAGTAAAATGTACCTTCACATTTTTAGTTCAGTATTTTTGGCAGAATTAGTGATCTTCTAATATGTGCTAATTTTGTGCTTAAGTGATTAATGTGTACTTCTGAAGATGATTCCCTTTCTTGTTTTCTTATTTATTATTCTTCACATGTTCCTTTTTATGACTTCCAGCAAGTAGCTGAGCAGAAATATGTGAGCTGTATGTAGGTGCAATCAGACAGATAAAACCCAAACTTTGATCACTTTCAAAGATGTTTTGCATGGATGGATGAGAGTTATGGCCACTTACGGTCACTCAGAGTCTGACACTGCATTATATTAAGGGTTATTAGCAATAGCTAACTTTTGTTAATTAATTCCATTTGTCCTAAATTTTGATGTGTGTATAACTTTCTTCATTGAAAAGTGAGACCGTGTCAACCTAGTAAGATTCAACAAGGCCAAAGGTAAGGAGCTGCACCTGGGTTGGGGTGATCCCAGATGTGAGTACAGACTGGGAGAGGAACTCATTGAGAGCAGCCCTGTGGAGAAGGACATGAGCGGGTTCTGGTGGATGAAAAGCTCAACATGAGCCAGCAGTGTGTACTAGTTCAACAAAGCCAAGTGCATGTGGGCTGGGGCAATCCCAAGCACAGATACAGGTTGGGTGGAGAATGGCTTGAGAGCAGCCCTGAGGAGAAGGATTTGGGGGTGCTGGTTGAAGAAAGAATCGGCGTGAACCACAGCCCAGAATGCCACCCGTATCCTGGGCTGGATCAAGAAATGTGACCAGCAGGTCAAGGGAGGTGACTCTGCCCCTCTGCTCTTCTTCTGTGGGACACCACCTGCAGTACTGCCTCCAGTTCTGGGGCCCCCAGCTCAAGAAGGACATCGAGCTATTGGAGCGGATCCAAAGGAGGGCCACAAAGATGATCAGAGGGCCGGAGCACCTCCTGTATGAGGACAGGCTAGGAGAGCTGGGGCTTTTCAGCCTGGAGAAGAGAAGGCTGTGGGAGGACATTATAGTGGCCTTGCAGGACCTGAAGGGGGCCTACAGAAAAGCAAGGGAGGAACTTTTTATAAGGGCATGTAGTGACAGTACAAGGGGAAGTGACTTTGAACTGGAAGAGGGTAGATTTAGGAAGAAATTCTTTCCTCTGAGAGTAGTGAAACACTGGAACAGATTGCCTGGTGAGGTTGTGAATGCCCCCTCCCTGGAAGCATTCAAGGCCAATCTGGATGGGTATTTGAGCAACCTGGTCTAGTGGGAGGTGTCTCTGTCGATAGTGGGGGGGGGGGTTGGAACTGGATTATCTTAAAGATCCTTTCCAACTCAAACCATTCTGTGATCCTGGGCTTCACCAAAAAGAGGGGTGGCCTGCATGGTGAGGGAGGGGGGTTTCTCCCCTCTACTCTGCCCTCATGATGCCCCATCTGGAGTACTGTGTCCAAGATTTGGGCCCCCAGCTCAAAAAAGATGTGGAGCTGTTGGAGCGTATCTAGAGGATGTCATGAAGAGCATCAGAAAGCTGAGCAGAGATTATCAGGAGTACCCCTCTTACGAAGACATGGGAGGGAACTGGGCTTGTTCAGCCTGGAGAAGAGAATGCTCTGGGGAGACCTCATGCCAGCCTTCCAGTAAAGTGCGCTTATAAACAGGAGAGAGACCAATTTTTTACATGGACAGATGGTAGAAGGACAAGATGAAATGGTTTTAAACTTAAAGAAGGGAGATTTAGATTAGGTGCTAGGAGAAAATTCTTTACTCATAGGCCAGTGAGGCTCTGGCATAGGCTGCCTGGAGAAGCTGTAGGTGCCCCATCCCTGAAGGCAGTCAACGCCAGGTTGGATGGGGAGCCTGGGCAGCCTGAACTGGTGGGTGGCAGCCCTGCCTTCCATGGGGGGTTGGAAACTGGCAGGCTTCCAACCCAAGCCATTCTATGATTTACTGCTCTTGGTTTGTTTCTGTGCACTACGCAGTGGTTTGCACTGTCTTGGTATATATTGCACATCAGTAATTGTGTGTGATCTTAATTTCTTTCTGTGAGTATAATGAAAAAACAATCACTTCCACTCATAGTGATGTATTAGATAGCCTCATTGGATTTCAATATGCTGTTCCGTTGACCTTCCAGAAAACCATAGAATCTATTCAAGATCAACCAGGTATGCAAACCAGAAGCAGGTTGTTCTAAACTGTTAGAAGAAGCAATCACAGAATCACACAGTTGCAGGGGTTGGAAGGGATCTCAAGAGATCATCAAGTCCAACCTCCTGCTAAAGCACGTACCCTACATGAGGTCGCACAGGTAGGCGTCCAGGCAGGTCTTGAATATCTCCATGGAAGGAGACTCCACAACGTCTCTGGGCAACCTGTTCCAGTGCTCCATCACCCTTACCATAAAGTTCTTCCACAAGGAACTTTCTGTGTTCAAGTTTTAGGCCATTGCTGTTTTGTCCTGTTGCTGAGCACCAACGAGAAGAGCCTAGCCTCATCCATTTGCCTCCCACGTCCCTTTAGATATTTATAAACATTTAGCAGATCCCCCCTCCATTGTCTTTTTTTCAGGCTGAACAGACCGAAGTCACTCAGCCTTTCCTCATACAGAAGATGCTCCAGGCCCTTTATCATCTTTGTGGCCCTCCGCTTGACTGCATGTAGGAGATCCCTGTATTTTTTGTGCTGTGGAGCCCAGAACTGGACACAGTATTCTAAATGCAGCCTCACCAGGGCAGAGTAGAGAGGGGAGATCTCCTCCCTTGACCTGCTGGCCACACTCTTGTTAATGCACCCCAGGATACTGTTGGCCTTCTTGGCTGCCGGGGCTCACTGCTGACTCGTGGCCACCCTGTTTTCCACAACAATCACTTAAATCTAGGGTCATCTTGAACCACGTGTGGAACTTCACTCATTTGCAGGCAACAAGTTGCATTTTTGAGCTACTTCAGTGGGTTAGGGATGTGATTCCATTCAATTTGCTTTTAAAAGGTAGCTTGCTGATTCTTCCCTCTTTCAAGTAGTTCCATTGAAGCGCTTTAGGAATGTAGCTGCTAAACCACTTTTAATGGGTGGAGAGGGGGCAGACAGCCTGTCTGTGGATTCATAGAAGGGAGGGGTCCCCTATCTGCTCCTTCAGGAGTGACAAATGTAGTGCTGCAGTTTCTGTGGCTGTGTTTTTCTGTTTCCTAATTCCAGTAGAGTTTAAATCCAGTGCTGGCTTTTGGTGTTTATAATGGAGATCTCTCATTCATGCACTAAAATGGCTTCTAACTTCATCTTGTCTTTTTAAAGTACGTTAGTAGGATTCTTTTCCCTTACTGCTATTTTCATTTACTATTAAAAAGGGTTTTTTTTAATTGTAACTTTTTTTTCCCCCTGTAGTTTTTGGCCTTTTGTTCTGTTTGAATAGCAGAACTTAAAACATTAAATTCTATTCCTGGTCCCCATCCCTGCTAAGTTTGGAATTGCAAGATTGCAGTGTGTTCTTGAATCAGAGCAATTAGGATTTTGGTTTTGGATGGAAGATGGGGCGAGGGTAGAACATTCCTGGCTTTATTGTTTGCATCATCACCACTTTAAAAATAGAGCTTTTGATTTCCATTTGGAATCTGTGGCATTTGGAAATGTAACTTTTGTATCTCAGTAGCGAGTTCCTGGGGAGTGTAAAGAGTTCCCTGGTTTTGTTGCTGGTGAAGTTCCCTGAGGTGTGTATATTCGGAGTACTGATAAAATGACACTTCACTGGCTTTTAACCAGAATCCTGCATGTGATCCAAAGACTGAACAGAGTTATGTGAGCCTCGTCGTCATCGTGCAATGGGAATTCTTTCCGAAGCAGCAAATGGGATGTTCTTGAAGTCAGCTTTAAATATGGAAATTTTTCTGCCAGAGCTGCTAACTGCACAGAGGTCTGAGTTGGCTCTTACAAGGCAGGCGGTGAGGAGTGCACAGCTGTAAGCTGCAACGTTGCTGAGTTATTCCATTCATGAAAGATTTGAGCATAACCTCTTGCTGCCTTTCATCCCCATGATTAACTATTGAGTAATCAAATAGCTGGTGTTGTGTTAGTCGAATGAGAGTTAAAGGATTGAAGTGTAGCTAAGTATGTAAAAGATGCTTCACTTTTTAAAAATTCTTAATAAAGTTTTAAATAAAAGATTACTCATTAGAATCACTTTATTGAGCAGTGCCTATTTCTAGTGACGGTTTCACATTTAAACAAGAGGCTGCTGGAAATCTATTAAAACCTGGGACTTGTACTTGTTGAAGTGTTAAGTTACCTTTTAAAAAGAGTAATTTTTTCTCCATCTGGTTTGGAAATGCTTCGTTCATTCACAGAGTGTTGCACTGCAGGTTGAGACAAAGGGAGGATGAAGAAGACCATCCAGGCAGCCTTTTGCCCGTCCTGTGAGCCAAGATGAACTTGTAAGCATGCATTTGTTCTAAAACAGCAAAGATGTGCTGGACACAAAACAATTACTCACAGATTACTGTGATTCCTAACCTTTCTGTTTGTTCCAGTGTATCTGAAAACTCACTAACAAGCAGTAGCTCTCAGGGGTGTGCGTGTGCACAACACTCTTCAGTCCTTATGCCAATTGTATCATCATACCAATTTATTTGTGCCATTCAGCAATTGCTATTTAAAACTAAATGAAAGTTTCACATGCGTATAAACTCCTGCAAGGTTTTATATTATGTGGCTTTAATCAAAGCAGAGCCTTTCTTGCTGAAAAATGAATGCTTTACGTATAATGGGCCATACTTAATTGCCATCACTGTATTCTGTGAGCTACCGTCTCATTTATGTGATGAATATAAATCAGCTTTTCTCTATGGACATAGTTCAAACGCATGAGCAAAATTAAGTAAAAGGAATTATTAAAATCAACTTCTTATTTGGTGTCTTTAGGCATGATTGTAAAATTAAGAAATTACTGATTGCTTACACAGACTCGGGCTGCTCATCGTCATATGTTGGCTGCTGGTGGTTTAGGTTCTAGATTAATAGCTGAAAGTGTGCTATGCTCAGCCTCCCTGAAGTGATACAGTGATTACACCATACGTGTTTTGCCTAAAGGGGAACAGTGCAGATGCATCCATTCTATCTTCCCATTACCTGCTTACTCCTCGCAGTGCTGGCTGGGTTAAGAGATGACTAACGCTTAACAAAGCGCATAGTGTTCCTTTCCTCTACGATAGCAGAGATGTAGATTAGGGTTTAGATGAGGATTTACAATTTGTCTTTTGTAATGATAGGATTCATGTCCACTCTGTGCTGTACTTATAGGCTTTAAAATGCAAACGTTTTATTTTTAAGCTTCAGTATGAAGCAGTCTTTAATGTACGCCCAGAGCTGAATAGATGGGTGGTAGAGATTATAAGTAACTGTTAAGGCTTTGAAAATGTCTCTGATTTTGTTTGATGCCATGTGGAAACTGACACAGATAAGTTTTAATATTTAACCGTTTGCTCTCTGCTTTTACCAGTCTCACATAAATCCTGGAACAGCAACAAAACCAAAACCAAACAAAACCAAGGTAACCTACGGCTTTGTGCCACATCTGGATGCCCCTTTGCTGTGCTGATGCAGCTCGTTCAGACTTAGAGCACCCTCTGCTGTTCTGACCTTTGGGCTTTTCCAAAACGAGTGACACTTGCTTCAAATCCTCTTTTACTGTGGAGAAACCTCAACGGGTTGTCTTGTGGTGGTCTAAACTTTTCACCTGTGGAACATGAGCCCTGCCTGATGGAAGTGAAACCAAACTCTGTATCTTAATGGACAAAATATTTTCTCCCAATGTCTTTGTCAGAAGAATTTTGCTAATTGAATCCGAACTAATTACAGTGGCACAGCTCCCTTTTAAAGTGATTACCTTTAGTGTATTTTAAGATGTTAGAGTTTAGCAGTGGTTTTAAGTAGGTAAGGAGATACAAAAAAACAGATCTGGAATTAACCTTCAGGCTCCTGAAGCCCCATTCCTTGCTGTTGCTAGCAACTTGTGCTAGGATCTCCCTGCTTTTATCAAGCACCATTTAAAAGTGTCACTGCACTGCTCTGTTGCCAGTGACTCACAGTGGAAAAGTTGATGTAGATTTCTCTTTTCAGTCAAAAATGTTCTAGTTTTTAATCTTAAATGGGCACATACATCAGTATCTTTTGGTCCAACTAGCTTTGTTTTTATTTTTATTTTTTATTTATTTATTTTTGTAATTAACCCGAGGTAAGATTTAGTGCAGGATAAATATTTTTACTAGGAGAAGCTTAAAATCCTTAAGTGGGCAAGTGCCAAAGTAGTGCCTGTTATTGTGACTTGCTGAATATTGTTTTATACCTTTCTATCCCAGTGCTTATTTTAAATCAGATGCTTCAGTATTAAGAAGAACCCTTCCTGGGCATTATGTACAAGATGGGAATCCCAGCAGGTTAAGAACCTAAGAACCTAAGCTGCAACTTCCACTGAATCACCATCTGACTTGGGGAGCCTTGATGATTTTATTTCATTTTTTCCTTTTTCCTGCTGGTTTTCCTCTGGTTGAAGCTGTTTTTTTCTCTCTTTGTCTCCCACCGTGTGAGATCTGGAGTTTGCACTCACTAATGTCAACTCAAATGCCACACCTTTAAAATGTGTAGTTTTGATTTGTTAAAGTTATCTGGCATTGAGATATCCCCAGTTGGAAATGGGAATCCCAAAGCTTTTGTTTAACCTCTTCGGAAAGTATCTCAAACATAACCTAGTGCAAAACACTTCCAAAGCTCAGAGCCCTCAACGTTCTTTTACTGGAAGCGCAAATGAACAGAGAACGCTTCACTGCATGCCTTTGCTGACCTTGTATTACCTCAGACTAAGCAAGAACAAGATCCAGATTAGTAGGCTCCTTATGGAGAAACTTCTATTGCTAATCTTATCTTGAAAATCCGGAGCCTGCCATGTGCACGTGTCTGGAGCGGCATAGCGCTGGAGTAGAGTAGTGATGTGTCACACATGGAAATTGCAGCACATTTAAAAATCAAAGTTTAATAACAGATCTTCATGTTTAGGGTAGAAGCTGCCTTCGTGGGCCGCAGAAATGCAGTTTTATATGGAAATCCAGTATTCTGCAGATGCATGAGGTTTTGTTTGCTTTTAAAGTCTTGTTTTCCATATCAATCTAAATATACCACTCAGAAAATCTCATTTCTATTTTTTCCCCTTGTTTTGTTTTCTTTCCCTCTTTGTTCCGGGCTTCTACATTATGATGGCAGAATCAGTGACTGCTTATAATAGACCGCTCCACTCCCCCCAGTATTCCTTAGTGAGAGGCACTCGCTGGTTGCTGGAGTTGTTGATTTAGTGCCTGGGAAGAATGAGGGTTTTTGGCCCACTTCCTCGTCACTCTCTCGCTAAGGGAGCCTGCGTCATTGAGAAATGTTTAACCTTCTGGCCCCGAGGCAGGACTGGAAACTTTGCTGACAAAAATCTAGAAGCCAAAACTAGATCTTGAAAATGTTATTTATGCGAACAAATCTTCACTTCGGTTTAATTAGGACGGAATACTGCAGAGCTTGTTTTAAGTAGATAATAATTGGGAGAGCGAGCAGGAGGGAGAAATGAGTTCTTTAATGAAGAATGGTGAGCAACTGGTTTATGGGAGGAGGAGGGGAGAGTTGGGGGAGATGAGGAAAGTGTGGGAGGACTCCATGGGGAAAGGTTGTCCGAAGATCACAGCTCTGATGAATGCTTAAGTTGCGCAAGGAAGCTGGCTGTGCGTAATATTAGTCGTGTAATATGACGTTCTCATGCAGAAGCACACCCTGGAAAACAGAAAAATTGTAGAATAGGATTTTTAGGCTTTATCTTAAAGGATGAGTCAGTTGTGGAGAGCTAGAGGCCTGGACTGTGGTGGGAGTTCGTATTTCCAGAGGTTTGATCTAAGGAGAGATACTGCCTCTCCCTGTAAACTTCAGTGTGACTACTGGATGTCTGATTTTCCCAGACTGTCTGCTTTTTTTATTGTTGGTGGGTTTTTTTTTCCCCCTTTTTCCTCCCATCTGGACCATGAGGGTTCTATTAACACTGATACAGAATTTCCAGATGTCTGACCACCCTGCTGGACGTAGACCTCTGTAGCCAAGAAGACAAAAAGCATTCAGAAATCCTATATGTTTCTGTTACATAATAAATCTGACATATCTTGAAAGAGTTGTGCTTTTGCAAATGAAATATCTAATGTACTTGTAGTACAAAGAGTAATCCTGGCCTGTTCCCAGAGCGCTGGATTTATCGTACGTGCTCTGGCAGTCTACATAGCACATGCTTATGTGTTTGTCCTTAGGATATACCAAACAGCAATGTAGCAGCCCTGTCTCTAGGGTTCCAACCTCTTCACAGTGAAGAGATTGAAATTAAAATGAAAAAAAAAAACTTGAGTCAAAGGTGAAATTACAGGAGGCAGTTGGAGCTGCCCACTGATTTGTGATGACCAACAGAAGGGACAGGAAGAAGCCCTACTTTTCCTTCTTCCTCCATTTTTCATTCTTAGCAGCTCAATGCACCTGCTGTGTAGCTCCAGCTAGCTTGGATGAGGATTTTGGGATTCATTTTTGAAAACAAAACCATAAAAAAAATGTTTTTTGCTGGACCAGTGAGTGAGCTGAATTAACTCAGTGAACTTTATTATGAGACGAAGAGCCATCAGAAAGAAGGAATGATGAGAAATGAAGCAACATGATAGATAATTTCATCTGGCTTCTGTAACATTACTCCAACCACAAGTACTGAACAGCAAAGCTGAATTAGGATAGAAGAGGATGATTTTCAAGCCATGAAGTCATCAGAAAGATAAGAAAACTGCTGAAAAGTAGATCATGGAACCAGTAAGGGGTTGTGGTATCTGGGCAGTAAGTCTATGACAAAGAAGAGATAAGACAGCAAGGAAGAATATGCAGTGTGTGATAGATGTAAGCAATTAAATTGTGACATTAGGAGTGGGTAATTCTTTATGGTCCACTGTACATATCATACTGGAGGATATTAAAAATATCCCTGTTATTAAGTTTGTCATGTTAGAGTTTTTTTTGGATTTACTCTGAGGTTGTTAGGATGAGCATGCTGAAAAAAAAATCTAGTTGCAGGTCAATCACAGGATGGCTGAGATTGGCAGAGACCTCTGCAGCCATCTGGGCCACCCGCTGCTTAAGCAAGGCCACCCACAGCAGAGTGCCCAGGGCCACGTCCGGGTGGCTGTTGGAGACCTCCAAGGGTGCCATCTCCACCATCTCTCTGAGTTGAGATACTAAGCAGGGCTGGACCCAGTACTGATCGCTGAGACGTCCAATTTGACTTTATGCTGCTGATCACCACCCTAGTCCTTCAGCTAGTTTTAAATAGACCTAATTGTCTGCCCATCCAGCCTATGCTGCCATCAGCTTTTCTGTGAGGATCTCATGGGAGGCAGTGCTGAAAGCCTTACTGAGTCAGGGTGGGCAGTATCCACTGCTCATCTGCTCATCTGCCACATCTGTCACTCCAAATTGTAGCTCAAACTAAAGGACAGTTTTGCTCAATAGATGTCTTGCTCAGGCAAAAATATTTTCTGATAGGAGAGCGTTATGAGCTTACTGTAAATTCTGAACTTACAGTGGCATGGTTTCCAAAACTAAGCATCTGGCAACGTTTATCCTATTAGCATGATTTTTGGCCTGAAGAGTTAATTTGTAAGTGTCATCTGTTAAAGCAGCTGTTAGATGTGTTGGGAGCAAGCATCCGAATCCTGCCACATCTTTAAGAGCTGGCAGGCACATAAAAAAACACAGCTTTTTCAGTTGCATGATTGTCTACTCAATTATATCATTAACCCATTTGTTTTTATTCAGTCCCAGTGTAATAGTCCCTGTCTTGTATCTGCATTCACAAAATAGATTTGGTTGCCAAGGAAGGATGATAATTCAGTTCTGACACGTAGACTTGGTGCTACACGTAAATCTGGTTTATCAGATCAAAGGGTTTTTTAATAAAATTGAGGACATAAAATCCTTAAATACAAGGCTGTGACCAATGAGTTCCAGTAACTCAAACCGAAGTGACAAAAGAAGCTCTTAGCTGGGTGTCAGACCGCTAAGGGAAGAGACTTCTGCACGTATCATTTCAGGTGAGCTCAGAAGCTTAGGAGAAGGGAAACAAAACAGAAAGCAGAGACCCAGATCAGAACGTAATATCCAAGCATGGTTATCTTTACAGTTGTAAGCACGTAGGCTATGAACCTTTGTATGTTTTCAAGCCAGTGCTGGATTAAAACTTGTAAGACTTGGCAGGTTTTGCTGAGGCAACAGAAGAGGATACATCCAGCCATTTCCTGGTCTTTTCTCTGTGCTTTCAAGGTTGGGATTATCAGACCTCCTGGATCTGAGATCAGGTTTGATTTAAAAGGAGTCGTGCTCCTTGCGAAAGAGGCCTGTGGCTCTGCTTCCCCCTCACACCCCTTGCTTTTGGGTAACCATGTATATCAAAAGAAACTGTATTTTTTTTCTGTTTTCCCTTCCTGCTTCACTACTTTTCTATCTTAAACTTGCCAATGATGTTAACATCATCAGTGCTCAAAAAATCTTCGGGGCAGAGCTGTGGAACGTGGGTGTATGCAAACTAAGCTTAGGATGTGAAGCTGCAACATTACGTTTTGTGGCAATCCTCTGCACATGTGGACTTTGTTACGTTACCAAACAGCGAAAGTAGTATATCCCACTCTTGTTTTTAATGAAGGGAGCTCTTGTCTTTATGGCTCTGTGTGAAATTGCTGCTTTTTCCAGGCTGATTTTGGTGAGGTTTTCTATTAAAAAATGGTTCTTTTTAAATGCTTGAAAAATGGGATTTCTCATTAAGCGCATGAGAAGTTTAGGTCAATTCAGGTTGTTTGGGGGAAATACAGTGTTCTGGTCTGGTAGCTTTGAGTACTGTGGTTGAATCAGCTTGGAGAGGTGCAAGTGATGTGTGAATTGGGAGAAATTGCACATTTCACACTACTATTCTGTCTTCTGTTATAGCTTTGGACAGCTCCAAGAAAAATAAACCTTTGCTTTGATTAAAGGTGAATGCAATTTATGTAGAAATGTAGTCTATGGAGAAGGAATGGTAGTACTGTCAAAGCTGCATACCCCTGAAGCCGTAGGAATGTGAATCCCATGTAGGCTTTATAGGACTCCTTCCATCTTGGCATAACCAGGATATTTTTCCTGCTAATCAAAAGCTCAGTAATTTAGTGAGATTCAGGTAAAAACTATCCCAAATCTGTTCTCACCCTGTCTCCATCTTGAGATCCCTGACTTGTGTTACACTTACTGCCTCGAGTTCTCTGCATGTGTGGTGAAGGGATAAGTCCATACTAAATCCTGGGAACCCTTTCCATCTATGCCAGTGCTGCACGTTAACATGAGAGTAAATGATTGTGCACCTTGACAATGCTTCTGACTTATTTTATGTTATGCCCAAAGCTTAAAACCTGGATCTGCTTTGCCTTTTTATATTGGAAACATGCATTCAGTTGTTAAGTCAGTGTGAAAGCTTGAGATGGGTATCTCTTCAGTCTGTAACAGACTTTCAGCGCTCAAGTTTGAGTATTGGACATTGGAGGTGATGCATAGATTTTTGGCAATGCAAAAACTGAATTTTACATTCCAAGGTGAAATTATTCTGTCTTCACTAACCCTGACAGGAGCTATTGGACTGTGGGCTGGAGTGAGCATCCTGACAATGGAAAAAGGACTGCTGCTTTCAGTAGCAGCTAGCTACTGAATGGGCTTAGCAGTGTAATCAGGCTTCCTCTCTTACTGTACCTCATCCCAGTCTCCACCACTACCACTGTGACAAAGCACCAGAAGCATTCTTTGAGGAAAAGTTAAAAGGGGGGAGAGGACAACATCTGTAATTGTTAACATTGGCTAATAACATCCTACATGAATGGGGCGGTATATACTCTGTTTTAAAACTGTACGTCCATTAATGCTTAGTTGTTTCAAGTTTGGAAGCATTCTTTTCCAACAATAGAGAGTAAATATACATTTTAATGAAACTCTAGGTTCTGGGTTTGCTGTTCTGTGTCAGATTAACCACGGGCAATTGCCATACTGAGCCTCAGTGCTGTTATTATTGCCTATGTAAGTGCTGTATTTGTAGAAGGAACAGTGGCTTTCTGGCCAAAGTCATGGTTCTGAAGCAGAAGTGTGTCTAGGAGCTGTTCTGCTAGTATAAACTGAGAAGGAAGTGAAGGGTTTGCTAATCCTTTCACAAGTAGTGTGTGAACATCGAGCACAGCCTGGCTGTTCCCACTCTTGCTTAGGGAGCTAAAAGCCAGGCAGCATTACCCAAGTGTTTGCAGGTAGCCCCTTTGTGCAGCAGAGGGGTTTGATAGAGATTGACTGAAGCTGAAAGAGTGTGAGAGGGAGAAGTATGGAGCATCTTCTGGTCAGCAAATCAGGAATTAGTGACGTAACTTCTCAAACTCTTAGGCATGCCTTAACGTGAGAGGTTATCTTTCTCATGTCCTTTCCCAGTTCTCTCCAAAAAAGAAATTGGTGTTTTAAGACAAATTGAAAGATCTTGCTTCCCTTTTCTCTCTGTTCTGCTCAATGCCACCCTTGGTTGGTAGCCAGAGCTTCTATTTTTCTTTTCTGCTTTCAAGAGCAAAACCAAATTGTTGACTTCCCCCCCCCCCCACCCCCCACATACACACACACTTGTTCACAGTGGTTTAAAATAAATTCTGGAATATAGAATCATAAAATGGCTTGAGTTGGAAGGGACCTCAAAGCCCACCCAGTCCCACTCTGTGCTGTGGGCAGGGCTGCCACCCAGCAGCTCAGGCTGCCCAGGGCCCCATCCAACCTGGCCTTCAGCCTCCAGGGATGGGGCACCACAGCTCTCTGGGCAGCTGTGCCAGCGTCTCACTGCTTTACTCATTAGAAGAAAATAATTTCCTCCTAGTATCTAACCTAAATCTCTGCTCTTTTAGTTTAAAGCCATTCCCCCCGGTTCTGTTGCTATCTGCCCATGTAAAAAATCACTCCCCTTCCTGCTTGTAAGCTCCCCTCAAGTACTGGAAGGCTGCAATAAGATCTCCCCAGAGCCTTCTCTTCTCCAGGCTGAACAAGCCCAGCTCCCTCAGCCTGTTTTCATAAGGGGCGCAGCCCTCTGAGTATCTGCAAGAGGAAATGTTTTGAAAAGTTTGTGCTCGATGTTCTTCTCTGGGCACAGTGGGACGTGTCAGTCCTCCTGAAACTTCTGAACGTTCCTGCCTGCTGCTGGAGATGCTCAAGTTACCTGAGTGTGTGGGGGTGTCTCAGTGGAACCAGCTGCAGGTGGGAAGGCCGATGAGAAAAATTTAACTGTGTTCAAACTTGGCTCACTGTCTCTGGCTTGAAGCCTTTGACTCTTTTATTATCGGCTCTTAAAGAAGATCAGGGAGCTGTTACCCGTTCTTCCTTCAGCCCAAACGAATTAGTTTTTGAGCAAGATGAGCAATACCTGAACTAGAGAAGTACTTGGAACATTCTGGCGCAGTGCCACTTGCAGCAGCTCCAAGTTAAGCCCCTCTGCTGGAGAGGCTCTCTCCACACTGGAGACACCGTGCTTGATGTGTGAGCTCTCACTGTGGAGTTCGTTAGCTTAGCAGAGGTAATTTGAGCTAATCATTCTAACTTTGCACTGCAACAGAGTGAGGGCATCGTCCAGCCAGCTCTGGGGTCCCAGTGGTGGGGCTGGTGGTGTAACTTGAAGAGGGGCTGGTAACTATAAACTATAATGAGATCTCTGACTGTGCATGCATCTAACCAGAGTGAATCAACCAAAATGGTAAAAATACGAAATAAAATGTGTTTGGATGCGTGGTTTTAATTTACTTGCTTGTCTTTGTTGGGCTTATATTCATAGTGAATTGCAGTTGTTTGGAAGCTAACCATAGAACTTCTTCCTCTTACCACTCTACTTTCTTCCTTCCCCCTGCTCTGTAGTTTTCTGTTGCAGATGGAGTCTGGCCACTACCTGAGCCAGAGGAATTCACCTACTGGTTGTATTTCTTCTCTTGGCTAGAAATCCCTGTGTTGCCACCACAGTTCTACCATGTGTATATACAGCCTTCTGCAGTGACCAAGGCGGACTTAGCATTTCTTTCTGCACCTCACCTTCCTCGTCAGCCCTGCACAGTGCTGGGGGAGCCAGGCCTTGCTGCTGCTGCCTATCCTCACCTCACTCACTGCGCTGACTTGTCTTGCTGGTTGGAAACTACTTATCTGCAGAGTTAATCAAATGCAGATCAGCGCTGCATTCCTTGGAGTGAACTGATTCTTCTTGCTGCTGTGTTTTGCAGATAGGGATTGTGGATTTCGTGTGCGTGTTTTCAGGGAAAGGCAGACTGACATCTTGGATGAATCCCAAGGAATGGGGTGGGTGGCAGAGTTTATATATGTGCTGGGGGTTGATTTGGCTCTGGCCGCTGTGTAAAGTTCACTTTGGCAGCTGAAAGATGCAGAGAGAAGCACTTTCAGAATTAGAGACAGTGAGGTAATGAGAAAGTGACATAGGAAAGGAAGTGGCGGTGGGGGAGGAGGGCTCGAAATGCAAGTTGACATCATCTGATAGGTTTTCCAGCCTGTGCAGCAGCTATTTTTATGCTTTCAGCACTCAGTATTTAGAGCTCAATGACAGCCAAGTTGCCAGAAGCGGGGGTGGTGGTATATCCCAGCGTGGGCTGGGGGCTGGAGAGTGGCTCAGCCGGGAAGGCAAACATCCAGGTTCCCAGGCATGTCTGCTGCTCTTGCCTTTTCATACGTCTGTGTGGTGGTTACCTTTGGCTACCTGGTACGTCTAGGAGCGTGCTGAGCGCTAGCTGGCAGTGCTGGCTGTCACCAGCTAGTTGAGAAGATCAAGGCTTGTAAACTTCAGGCTCTTCCTGCAAATTGGAGAAGCAGGAATGTACAGTGATCCTGGGCTGGTGTTTCTACCTCTTCCTGAAGGTCACTGGTGGTGGGAGGCAGGATCCTGGGAATATCCAAAGCTAACTCACATTACATGAATGTGATCCTCAGCAGAGAAGTAAGCGGTACAGGTTTCAGCGTGAAGTCTACATTTATTTCAAAGTATAAAATTGGTAGAGTCATAAGGCATCAAAACTTTACAGTGGTGCAGGTGAAACATCCTATCATTTTTTCTGGCTTTTTTCTGCTTGCTAGAAGTACCAGAAGACAGATCTTCTAATATATTGGGCTCAGGTTTTTTTTTTTTTTCTGAGGTTCATCTGGCTTAAACCTCGACTGGGATCTTTCTCATGTTGCCTGAGCGAGCGTATATTGCAGCTGTTTGCCAGTTTTTAGCAGTACATTGTTTGGATTTCATCACTGAATTGTGTGCATGCAGATCCTTGTGGGCATTGTGTCGTCCGAGAACTGCGTTGCTGTGGGGAGAGGGCAGGGAGCTGCACAGAGCTGCAGGCAGCGAGGGAGGGGAAAGGTGGAAAAAGTGAACATTTTGCAGTTGGAGTGAGTTGCCAGCAATTTTTTTCTTGTTTAACTTGAAGAATACGTTATTTTGTGGGAACAAACCTTAACGTTAGGGTGGTTCCCTTTGTCATATTTCTCTTCTAGCAGAGTTTGGAAATTTGAAAGAATTGCTGCTCGTGTGCTGTCTTGGCTTTTGAGGATAGAAAAATAGCAAAAGAGAAAGTCAGTGAACGTATTTGAAACAGTAAGAGAGCTGACTTTCAGTTAAGGGTGGTGTGTGCTGTGCTCACCAGGCCTCAGAACTCGCAGCAGTATCTGTGCAAGCCATATGTATACCTGATGTTACGTTTTATTTCCTTGTGGAGGCATAAATTGCAATGCAGCATCTTGAGGGAGAGCACGTTCCCACAATCTTTATCTCATTTCCCGTGTGAAAATCAAATGATGTAAGGCTCAATAGATTCCTCGGGGACTGATTGTGAAAGTCGGACTCGATGCTTTCCAAACCAAAAATCTGTGGCGAATATGTGGGTCCCACTGATGCAGGTGATCTTTCAGCCAGGAGCAATGTTGCCAATCCCATAAAGCTTGTACACAACAGTGAATGCTGGATGTGCATTGAAGTGGATTGATGACTCTTCTCTGGAGCAGCTAAGTGACTGACACTTGTTGAATACCTTACCTCTGTTGTGAAGCAGACCTTCCCATCCGCCCTGCTGATTTCCAAAGTAACAACACATTGCCATTTCAGTTCATGTGACCGCTGATCAGATTGTCAGTTCTCTTGTCGGTAGACTGGGATCAAACAGAAGAAATGAAACATGTTTAACTTGGCGGTCATTGACACCTGGCAGTAGCGTCAGTGTTTCATATAACTCTACCCATCTATCAGAGTCTGTATTATTGCAAGCACTCACAAGTGCTTGCTCATGTGCTGAAGATATCCTCCAACCTGGATTCCTTGGTATTTTGTCTTCTTGCAGCTTGTAGGGGCCATATCTACGTCTTTCTGGAGTGACCCATCCTTTTCTGCTGTAGCTAATTGCTCCTCCTTTCGGTATGCTCAGTAACACTGCAGGACAAACATGATGCTGTAGGGCAAAAATTTAGAATATATTGCTCAGTGAAGAAAAAGATTGTCTGACTGTTATTCAGCCAATCAGCTGTTTTTCTTTCCAAGCAATTTTCTGCATGGGAAGAGAGAAAAGTAAGTCTGCGTATGTATTTATAGCTCTGAAAATTCAGTCAGAGGAAGAAATCTTCATCAAGATAGAGTTGTCAGTTATAGCAGCAGAGGATTGGTTAGATCATTTCCCACACCAGCAAAAAGTTGTATTTCACCTATAACTGGTTACTTGGTGCCAGTCTTTCAGTTCTAAAAGTTTGCTTTGTCAGAACTCGAGCAGCATCCTGGGGCTATTTCAGCAACACCCGGGGAACTGTGAGTCAGCTGGGCAGGGGAGCAGCTCCCATTTGCCAGCCTTTATCCTGTGCAGTGAGCTGCTAGGTCAGGGGCCCCGCTTGGCAAAGTAATAGCAATCTTTGACCTCTGTAGCTGTATCTTGTCATTTCCACTGTCCAGACTGTATTTCTTGCCAGGAGGAGCAGGACTCAGTCTAACACTGGGTAGATTTGCAGTAATGGCAGCAATTGGGGGATCTGTCTGCGCAGAGGGTCAGACCCCGCGCTGTGTGCGGTCCCATGTTGCTGCTGAAGAGATGTGGGCAGTGTGTTTCTCCCATCCTTGCTGCTGGGTTTAGTGGTGCTGTGCTCTGTGGGTCAGCAGCTCCCGCAGCTAATGTTTGTGCAGGAGAGGGATCATCTATTTATGCAGTAATATGAACTTACTGGCCAAAGTTCAGTGTGAAACCGAATCTTTACCTGACTTTTACAAACCCTAAATTAAAGAGGAGAGTGTGTTAACGGTTTGCATCGGTAATTTAGAAATAATGCTATTATGGGGCTTTTCATTATCACCAAACTTATTTTTTTACCCATCGGAACTTTAGAATTTGGATTCTTTTGAGTGAAGGTTGAACACTTCCAAGTAAGAGGAGGGCTGTTGCAGGAGCTCAGAAGTGTCACTGATGCACTCTCAAATCACAGTTTAATAAAATCTTAAAACTCATTATTTTAGTTTCTAGTTTGTAACTTAAAGGCTGCCTCCTTCCTATGCTGCTAATGGCACACGTAAAGGTGGGGTTTTTATATTTGGTTGGACACCACTTTGTTCAGATTGCAGCTTCATTATTAAAGAAATTTTCTTCTTGTGGCTATTACTGCAGCCTCACTCTGTAAGATGACTCAAACCATTTGGAGATGAGGAATATCGGTCTTGTTTTGATGGGGACCACAATACAAAATGCAGGCTTTTCCAGTAAGGTTTGGAGTATTCACCTTATCTGTGCCATGAAGGCTGTCTTGCTTCAGGGTCGTAGGTTGACATCAATTACTGTTCATGCTTTGCTTCTGTAAAGATACTGGAATACCCTTTTCAAGTGTGTGTTTTCATTAGACAGCTCTTTTTCCCCCCTCACCTTCTTTTTATTTATTTATTTTATTTGCTCAGCCTTCATTGCACGAGATTAAGGAACAACAAAGCCACTGGCTGTCCCACTGCTGTTAGGATGAAGCGTGCTTTTCCCCAGCCACTTCCAGTTCCAGTGCTTCGTTGGGTAGAATGTGTATCCACAGACTGCCTGCCATATGACATATAGTCATGATATGGATTAAATGAACTCCAGGTGAGACAGCTGCCTCCAAATGAGCATGGATTGTGAGATTCTGGTGCTTGCAGAAGTGTTATTGCCTGGGGGCTGCTGG
This sequence comes from Gallus gallus, assembly GCF_016699485.2. Classification (NCBI taxonomy): domain Eukaryota; kingdom Metazoa; phylum Chordata; class Aves; order Galliformes; family Phasianidae; genus Gallus; species Gallus gallus. The sequence goes on from NC_052532.1 coordinate 50,052,696, forward strand.
TTATCTGCAGCTGGGTGTTTCTACTAAGTCAAGAGAAAAGACTGAAGGGAGGAAGAGGCAGATGTTCATGCTTACAGTGAAGTAACCTGCAGTTGCCCTTAGTCTCAAAGCAAATGCATATAAAGTCTGTTTCCACAGTAGTCACTTGAGCTTTCTCCACAACCAAAATTCAGTTTATAGTAGTTGGAACAGGAAAGAAGAGAAGACGGCGTGGCTGCTGCTGGCAGAGTGGTGATGTGCTCCTGGTTCATGTGCTTGCAGCTGGGAGGTGCAGAGGGCAGTGCTGAATCACATGGCATTGCCTGTCTGGCAGGTGTCTGCGGCGTGAGTAGAGGAACCAACTGTTCACTATTTTGGGTGAATGAGGTTGGCTGTTACTGCCAGTGGCCCCGCGGAGAAGTCCACGCATCTGTTGATAAGCACTGCTCTGCATACTGGACTCCTGAATGCTTACGGCCGCTTGCTGAAGTAGAGGAGTTTCTGCCTGAGCTTTGAGATAGTAGGAAGACGAGTTTTGCCAAGAGGCTTGCTGATTTTAATCTTTAGATGTTGGCTGTCAGGATTTGTCTGTGCCTCGCGTACCTCTGTGTTCCTATGCAAGCACAGCCTTGGAATCCAGCAGTAAATTGATTTTTTTTCCACTCTCCTGCTCGGTACAGTAACAGAAACCTGGTAGAGAGGGTTTGTGGTTTGGTCTCTTGTGAGGATTAAGCACCCCTTCCACTAGTGTGGGACGCCTCCTGTGCTGCAGAATCGGCCGTCAGGTCCAGGGATTTCCTCTAATATGTTGGATAAAGCCAAGACACTCCAGCCTACCTATGTCGGGATTGTGCCGCTTGCAGAGACTGTGGCAAAGCAAGGGAAGAGCTGTTCAAGCACATATCAGGATTCATACCACAGCTTGCGAGAAGGTTAGCAGTATCTGCTTTCTTCATTTTAGGCACTGCATAATTGGTTTGTGTTGTTGTTGTTGTTGGTTTTTTTTTTCTTCCATGTAGAATCTGCCTGCTTTTTCTTTTTCTGTCCAGCCTGGGCAGTTGTCCAGATTTTGGGTTTCCCGATGACTCCTGTGACCCGTTGTTCCTGAGGGCGCTGGTAAGCATGGCACAGGACGAGGTCAGAGCCCTGTGTGCAGTGACATGCAGTGCTGCACCTTGGGACAATTCCACTTGTGTTTGGAGCTTTACATTCCCAAGTTTCAGTTTCTTTCTCTATGCCTGTAGGGCTCTTGTAAGCAGTGTTTTAAGGCTATTTTATTAAAGTATAAAGGCTTATCTTGAAGTGGCAACTCAGTCTTGAAAGGGATAGAGTACCATGTTTTAAGTTTCAATATGTTGCTGTTTGGAGAGTGTGGAAGGAATGGCTTGCGTATATCTGCGTAAGATTCAGTATTAGATAATTCTCCTACAAACACACATGATTTTTATAAGGGGCTTGACAATTCTGAATGATTCTGTAGACCTATGTCAATTTTCAAGGAGTGGTATCTATGAGAAGATGATCTGGAGGGATTGCTTGGAACAGTGAATTTGAAGAAAAGGTTGAAAAGATGAGTCCAGACAGTGATCCATTCATAGTGAGCAGCACAATAGACAGCAACCAATGGGAACTGGGAGAAGATTACAGGGTAGAATGACAGACCGTAACAACATGCCAGTGACAAATAAATAGGACTTATATTTATAAGAAGTAGTGGATTCACAGAACTACAAGTGGAATTTTAATAAGGACTTGAAGGATTGAACAAAGGTCTTGAACACAGTGGCCTGAGAAGTAAGGTGATGAATGATTTTAAGAGTGTGATCTGAGGGGAGAGGAAAATGACTTGCAATGACATTTTGGACCAAAAAGTAAAGAGCGGTCAAAGACGAGGACAAAAAGTTAGGTAGCATAAAGGCATAGTTGTTACAAGGAGATAGCTGGTGGGTGGAAGGCCATTTTAGCAGTTGCATTAGAGGATTTTTCTCACACACAGCTCTTGGACTACTGAGGCTGCCATACAAAACTGTTAAGTTTCTACCCCTACATTCCCCATACCACGCCCCTTTATCAGATATCAAGAGTAATCTTTTTATTAATATTTAAGCTATTACTATTTTTGTTGCTGGTTTTCACTGGAATACTCTTTGTATTGTGGAAACGGAAAAGAAAACTAAAGCCAAATTAAAATTTGGGAGTAATAAATCCATTATTATACATGGTATTCCCAGATGGCTTCTGTTTGCTCTGGAGACAAAGACCTGCTGTACATCAGTCTTCAGAGGGAAAAACAAACCAGACCCAAAGCCCCAAACTTGCAGCTGTCTTGTATTTGCGAGGCATTGATTTTCACAGAAGGTGAGCACTCTGCCTTTGGATGTGCCAGGATACATCTTTCATCCAGTCACTAAATATCACAAGCATTCTACAGTGGGATCAAATGTAGAGTGAGGAAAATGTAATCTTATAGTACTGTAATCAATAGAAGAATGCTTGCTGCCATCTGAAGTGGATTAAGACCATTGAATTCTCGTATTCTTCTGATTAGTTGAAAAAGTTGTGTTGCCTCTGCAAAGTTTAACAATGTTAATCAGCCCTCTGTGCCCAACCCAACCACATGCCTAAAATTAATGATATTTTAATATGCAATGGAGAAAGCTTCTTGCTACCAGCTACCAAACAGGAAGGGTAGGAAAGAGAAATAGATGTTGACAATTTCTTTCATGTTGGAAGAGTACAGAATAACTCTTTAGCTTTTCTGCAGCTCCGTTCAAGTCTCCTGTGATCTCAGGATGCCTTTTGTATTTATGCTGTAGCATCCTCTGTACTTTGCAGAGCCAAATCTTAGAGGCAGTGGAGAAGCGGAGGGACTCATATGTGAGCCCTTCCAGAAGCTACAGAAGTCACTAATTACCACTGAGCTGAATGAAACTCTGAGGACCGTAGTACCTTATTTTTGGCTAAAAGTGGGACAGCTTAATTTTGTTACCATCAAGGACAGAAAATTCATTTCCTTCTCTCCTCACATTTTACCACACACAAATGAATGGGTGCCACTCTGCTTTCACTTCTTAGTAAAGCCAAGGAAAAAAAGAGGCGTCTGCATTGCGCTGACAATGCTCACTCCTATTTGCTTTGTCAATCTTAGGAGAAGTGCCTGTCTGGAATTGATTGTATCTTGTTTTCTTGCCTTTGGAAAACATGGTATCCAGAATCTGATTTAATGTTTTCGGGTTTTTTTTGGAAGTGGAACTTGATATAAAGTAATCTTGGAACTTCTGATCCTTTCCACACACAAATTCATTGGACGTGGGGAAGTCAAAGGACACGTGCTTGTACTTTTGAGAGTACATGTTGGAGCAGTTATTTGTAAAATTCCTAGAATTCAAGAATCCATAGACATGTTTTCCATCAAACAATGCCTTGGAGTGATTTAGTGTTCAAATACCAGAGTTGAGTTTGCAGCTCATGGACCTCTTAACACAACGGGATGAGAGCTTCTGATGAAAGGTAGGAGGAAGGAATTGGGAAACTTTGGAAAATTCCAGAAAGCCTCTCTAAAGCTGCTGAGCACTCATGGCTCTTGTGTAGAAGTGAACGCTTCCAAAAGTGAATTCCAACTTTTCCACCTCTTTGGAAAGTCTTTCTTTCGTTGCTCTCAGACTTTTATTTTGGGAAGTCCTCGCTTCAGAAAACGTTCAATGTGACTGAGAGCCCGACAGTGCAATTCAGCTGTCTTTTTCCAAGATTTGTGTCTCAGGGCCCCGACACGAACAAGTTACTGCAGGCCATCTGATCTGTGGTAACTGCGCGCACATTCTTGGTCCGCAGCAAATGTGAGGTAATTTGAGTTAGCTTAGCCTTTGATTAAACTATTAATATCTGTTCAGTACTTCGAAGAGATCAGGAGTCGTGCAAGTGCTTGTTAATATTTAGCTTTCTTCAGGAGCGATCGAGGCCTCGTTGTCCTAATTCCCGATACCTGAAGGGTAAGGCTGCTGGGTGACCTGTGCCTCTTCCAGCAGAGGGCAGAAGAACCTGCCCATATGGATGGGGAGGGTTCCACTTTGAGGGCATCCCCAGCAAGAGGGTGCATCCCAGGCATCTCGCAGAAATGTGGGCTGGCCTTTTTCTGTCAGGGTTCAGCAGTGTTTTCCTCCTTCAGGGTGGACCTGAAGATGCTGGGAGAGATGTCAAAGCGATGCCTCCTGCGAATATGTGGATAAGGACCATCAGAAGCCAGTCACAAAATGTCACTGAAGCATATCCAAGCGATGGCCACACATATCCCAAAATTCAGAATGGCATAGGCAAATAGTGCTATGGCACAGAATAGCGTAGAAAATGTAACAGATATATGGCAGGTTAACTCCTTGGCTTTCCTTTTTGCAAATCCAGAGGTACAGCCAGTGTGTATGGTTAGACTCTGTAGCCTTGTGCTGCAGCCATTCTGCAAATACACGGCATGGTGAAGGTTAGTTAGTGAGGTATTAAGGTGAAGTGGCTCAAAGTTGGCGGTAAGCAGGCAATTCAAATTTATTTGTGCTAAATTCCCAGTGTGCTTCATTCAACTCTGAAGACTAGGGGTGTTTCAGGGTATTTGTTAACTTTATGGCATAAGTCATTAAGAGTGGGAAGCTTCAGGAAAGGGTTAACATTGACTGACCAGCGTTTTAATAAGTCAGTCTTTATCAGTGGAAAGCGAGTCATCACTTTATCCCTGAAGCTGAATTCACATATTTTTTTTGGTCCTGCTGCCCTAATGTGTTTTTAGTTTTTTTGGATATGACATGTTTTCCCCTCTTGGAGTTTACTGAACTATTCCTGTCAGTGTAATGATCCCCAGCTGTTGCTTTAGCCCTAGCTATTTTCATGCTGGGAATGGGGGGAGGAGGAGGAGGAGAGGGGCAGAGGCTAACTTGTTTACCACGCTGTGATCTAATTCATTTTTTCAGAAAAGATCTACTATAATAGTTTTCTTTGGCACAAAGTAATACTAAAAGGAAAGAGTTTCAGTCTCAGACTTGCAGGAGTAAGGAGATGTAAGGACTCAACATGCGCAGAAATAAAAAGAATAGAGGGGGGGTGCGGTGCAAGGAGTGCAGCTGTCAAAAGCATTTATGCAGACAATGCTTTGAACTGGTAATGGTACCAAGTAAAATTTGCAGTATTTTCCTGCCCTATCAACTGGATTTTCTTCACAGTTGAGCTTAGAGCTTCATGTTCAACAGCAGCAGTGCTGGGGTAGCGATATTCCTAGCAACAGGAAAATATTTTTGTAAAGCTTGAAAAAGACACGCAGCCTTGTAATTATTGCTTTCTTGATAATTATTTGTTTTTCTGTATTTTTTTTAAGAAAAGATCTGTATTTGTACTTTTAAGCAGCTAATGATTGATGCTTGGACTTCCTGGCAGCTGATGAAAAGTCGATGCTTTTTTTGAAAACAAAAATGTAATGCTTAAGCTCAGATTGCCTGTTTTGCATCCAGAAACAACTTCTGGAGTTGATATGCCTGTTTAGAGCTCTTGCCAGACAGATGTCACTGCAGCTCTCCTTCCCAGAGAAGATAAGGGCCAGTGACAGTTGCTCATGTTTTTGAGATCCACATCAGGTTGCCCGTGTAAATCTAATCGTGGCCCTTTCATCAACTTTGAGATATGTCACTACTCACCTCAGATTTTTCAGCGTTCTCTCACTCCTGTAAGTCATTGATCAACGACTTAAAGAATATCTATACCAAAAATAAGTGCCTGTTTCGATCTTTCGTTTCGTTGCCCTGACTCCCGTCTACCGAATCTTTTCTCAGCATCAAATTACTGATCTTGTCACCTGCTGCATCAATAAATTTCAACTCAAAATGTTAAAGCAACATATTTCTTGGCAAGAACCTCTGCAGCCTATGGTAGAAAACAAGATACGGCCCCTGACTTAGCTTAGGTTTATTTAACAAAGAGATACAGTGAGTCCAGATGGGCAAATCCTGTTCCTTCTCCTTGCAGGAGGCCTCTCAGTGGATGCATAATCTGATTAATGGCATAACTTAAAGCAGAACTCATGGCTCTTTTTTGTTTTGCTAACTTGGGCTAGTGGAGGTATATGCAATGTTCTGCCTTGTTGCCATGTAAAATTTACTAACGCAGAGTATCTGAAATAAAGAGCAGACCAGCAGTAGTTGGAGTACATTGCAGTGTAGTGGTTACAAGTCAGAACCTCTTAATGTTTTTTACTGATCAGCGTATTTCAGGATTTTTCTCCACGTTCAGTGAGGTGGGTAGAACTGTAAGAAGGCTTATATGATGTAGTCAGTGTTCTTCCAAAAAAAATCAAGGCCTGAACTTTCTAGCTTGCAATTCTGCCATCTGAAGTTAGACTGAGCCTGATGAAGTTAGCAAGGAATGTGTGAGAAAGTCAGTAACGGGGAGAGGACATTCAGCTTTGGGGCGTGGATTCCTTCCAACATTGATGGTGAGAATCGGTGACATCGAGGCTTTCTGGACAACCTCGTTTTAATTCAGCTTTTCAAAAGTAAACAGCTGTGAAGAAAATCTTTTGTAAAAAAGGTGACTACTCAAAAGTTTTATCAGAATTGTCAATGACTATTTTTCCTCCATGGTGGATGCAGGCATTGTGTGTTGCAGCTGTGCCTACAGAGACCTTGTTCTGAGGCCTTCTGTGAGACAGCTCACAGAGCCAAAGCTCACAGAATCTAAGGGCCCAGCACTGTTCTGGGCTATTTCCCCCAACTTCTCTGCTGCAGCTGGCACAGTGGACATCTGGTTGATAACCTTCTGCACTGGCACACTTGGCAGGGCACAAACATTTTGCATGGCCGGGCTGTTGTGCAGAACTGAGGGATGGACGCCTTTTCGCTGCCTGAAAGAAGAGATCCGCTTTCAGCTTTCTTCATGTGGAGTTTCCCCTGCTTCGTGCTGCTTATTATTTCTCTAGTATTAGATGCATGTAGAATACAGCTGTGGGTTATTTTGGTAGGAATCGCATGGGGTAGTAGCTATGTTCTTGTATTGCTTATCTCTGCAAATTGCGCAGCAGTGCTGGAAGCCAGACCATATACACGCCCTTCATGTCATTTAGTCATCATTACAAGCAGCATGTAACCTGTCCCTATTTCAGGTCTGATGTTTTCATTTTTATTTCGGTGCCCCTGTCAAAGTGCTCTTTGTGATGCTTTTTTGATGCTCTTTTTCTTCATTTTCACTTTCCATAGCTTTCACACTTCTCTCCTTATGATACTTATGGATGGATATCCTAAGCCTGCTTGCAGCTTACCCCCTTTTCCATGCTAAGATCTCAAATTGTGCCATTCGGAAGTGGCAGGTGCCATTTTACAAGTGGATGCTAAACTAACAGCACGTTTGTGCCTCACTGAGAAACTTTCCCAGCTGCTAATAATAGTTGTCACATTGACTGTAGGCAGTTCAGAACAAGGATGGTGTCTTCAGGACCGACATGTGACTGTGAATCTAACTACAGCGGTTTGTAAGCGCTGTCACCACGAAGCTATCTCTGCTGCCTCTTCACTGCAGGGAGCAACGGAAAGGAAACGTGTCTGCCCTTCACTTGCTTTGTTCTGAACGTTAGCAAAAGCCCACCTCTGATAGCGGATCTGGCAGTGTGGGGGTACCTGCTGTTGCCAGCAACCTCCTCTGTGCCCTTCAGCAGAGCTCTGAGCCAGCAGGAACTATTGAATCACCCACAGAATTTGTCCACCAGGCTGAAGTCAAGGGGTCGCACAAGCCATTGTAGACTGCTGCTTTTGAGTTTGTTTATTTTGCCTTATTTTGGTGGGTTTTTTAGTTTGCTGGTTGTTGCACAGAATTATATTATTTAGGTATTTATAGCAGTAATGACATTTAAGAAGCACATGAAGCCTCCTAGCCTGATCTGTGTCTAAGGCTGTGGAACCTCCCTTCCTCAAAACAAACAAACAAAAAAGCCCAACACCCAAACCAAAGTGTTCTGGAGATCTAAAGTCTAGACATTTGCAAGAAAGGGAATATGCAAAGAGAAGGCAAAAAGTAGCAGACAGATGTGTATGATCACAGTTGAGCTTGAGGGGATTTCATGTGCTTTTTGTGTGTAATGTGAACTCTGAGGATCAGCTTCCATACTGTGCTGCTGTGGAGGAACTGACTTCTAATGTAGAGGGATACAATGAGCATAGCTGAAACTTGTAGCTTTTTCACAAGTGCAAACACAATGACAGTAGAATTTCTGTCTCTGACTGTAAAGAATGCGGCAGGCTGTTGTAATAAGAAGGTGGGGATCTTCATTCAAACCTCACAACTTTTACACAATCTAATAGTAATAGGATCAGGGGAAATGGTTTTAAACTAAAAGAGTGAAAATTTAGGTTAGATATTAGGAAGTAATTTTTCCTCAGAGAGTAGGGAGGCACTGGCACCGGCTGCCCAGAGAAGCTGTGGGTCCCTATCCCTGAAAGCGCCCAAAGCCGGGTTGGATGGGGACCTGAGCTGCCTGATGTGGTGAGTGAGGGCTGGAACTAGATGATTCTTAAGATCCCTTCCAACCTAAGCTGTTCTATGATTCTATGTCATGGCTGTGGCATATGTTCTTTGAGGAAACAGCAAAGGTGTTTCTTTCATGAGGAAGTGCAGTAGTTCCTTGTAGCATCCACCTGAATTTCTAGCTAAAAGAGGATGCTGTGATTTGGACAATAGCTGGTGACAGGAATGCTAGGTGGATAAGGAATGCCCTGAGCTTGAATTTTGCATGCAGTATGTATGCTGGGCAAACCCCAATTTGTTTCATGTCCTGTGAAGCAACTGTCAGCACAAACAGACTGAAGCTGGGAGAGGGATGCTAAAGCCAGCTAATTTAAAATTATAAGGACCCGCTTTCCGAGATCCCTTTTTAATCAGTTAATTAGTTCTTCCAAAGAAATGCTAGTTTTGTATTGGAATTTGCATACTTCAAAGTCCTTTTTTCTACCACTTGTGAAAAAATGCATTTGCTTTAATTTGCATTTGGTCTCTATAAACCAAACTTCTTTAGGTGGATAAGAATTTGAAAATCTTAGAAATATAGAATTGATTCCTCAGTTTGGTGGAAAACTCAATAATACAGCTTGTATGTCTAAGGGTCCCATCTTTTTGTACAGAAATTCTGTGCATCTTCACCATGTGGTAGTTTCTGTGAAGGGAGCTGAGAACTTCTATGTGTAGAGGGTGCCCTGAAGTAGAAGGAAGGCTGAACTGCTGGGCCCGTGCATTGAGAATGCACACTGAGAAATGTTTGGGGAAGGTTTGGCCTTGATGTGAGAGGCTGGTAGAGCACTGGAGCTCTGTGTGCAGCGGAAATTGAGTTGTAAAGGAAAAATGCTCTGTCGTGTCTCTTGTTTCAGAAAGAGGCATGGAAAGCTTTTCCTCATTAATTCTAATACGATAAACATGCCTAATCAATCATGTGTTTTATGAATGTCTTGGCATTCTCTCAAGAATTGATTTTTTTTCTGTTTAATAGGAACGCACAAACAGGTATTGTCCCTTGAATGAAGGGTTGAAAATAATCTGAAAAATGACTGAGATTCTGTTGTATCTAAATGGCACACTCCTTGACCTGTCTGCTGTATAATTTTTTTAGATAAAAGAAATTACAAATGACTCTGATGTCTTGGCTTTAAGGGAAGTAGGAATGTTGGAGCTCTTACTTCTTATAGGCAGAGATAACCCTATCCGTACAAGAAAGAAATGAAAAAGGCACAAATGTGTTTTCCCTGATGCAGCTTGCCTTTTATTCTGTCTCTTTAGGAGACAGCCGTAGATTTGATTGTCAGGATATGTCTGTCCGTTCCTTCTTTTTCCTTCATTTGTCCTCATCTGCCATGTCATATTAAGTTATCTTGGAGAATTTCTTGCTAGGGTCTTCTTTGCAAGGTGGCTAAGGGCAATGTTGGTTCCTCCTTGTTTGTTGTTTCATGGAAACGTATAAATCAGTATAGACTTGTGATTTGACTTCACAAGACAAGTTGGGAAATTCTCTATGAAGTCAGATTTTTCCCCCAGGGCTTCCCTTCCAGCTATAGATAGTAACAATGGATATATAGATGGCATCAACAAGCACTCATCACAGATAATAAGAGGTAGTTACGTATTTACTGTCTCATGATAGTGGTGTGTCAATTTTAGGTAGACCTTTCCACCTAGGTATTTTGTTACAGGTCATCCTGTTGGCCCATGCATGGTAGCCAGATTCCATAGATAGGGATACGTGCCTAGCTATTCACACCCTTGGTTTTCACCTAACCAGTATTTCTGGGACTCAATAATTCTACAGGAATTGATACCTTGCACAGAAAGAAGACCCACTTTTCCTGTTGATGAGCTTGTTGCACACTTTTACATGTCGAGTATTTCACTACAAATGCCACCTTCATTTGTCAAAGTCCTATTTTAACAGCTTCAGTGAATCCTGAAATGGGCTATTAGGTGTGGGCTATTAGAGTGGGCTTCTCTGCGTTAGATGGAAAGACTAGTGTACCAACAGTAATATCTGACTTAAAGTGCTAGTAACAAAACAAAGCTTGAATTGCACTAAAAAGCAATGAGTAAAATTGCATTAACCACCTATAAATTTTATGGAATTGCAGGAATTTAAACAAATTAGAAAGGAAGAATGTAAAGGCAAGTGCTGTAAAATGCACAGCAACTGCTGGTGTTTCTTTTAAACCAACATGAAAAGAAATGAGCAGAATTTGGTGTAAAGTTGTGCATCTATTCAGTGTCACATATGTGAGCAGTACCCACATAGTAAACGCGTATGTAAAATTGAAGGCTGGGTTTGTAAATGTGTGAGTCTACGGACTGTTTCTTCCTTCTGTACCTGCACATTTCACCACTGTACAACTGCAGCGCTGACTCAAGCCTTTGAGAAGCACCAAACAGCAGATACCATTCTGTCCTTCCTAGAGGTTGGGTCATGTTATGTCGTTACGCTTCTACCATGCGACTGCTTTTGTCTGTTTGGTAATGTTACCCAGTCACAAAACTAGAATTGCTGTGAATGATGGCTTCGCCTTCGAAATACATCTTAAAATTTAGATTACTTTGATTTTGGCATTGTGTCAAATTTGATATTGAAGCTTCAAAAATGATCTGCTAAGGTGGTTCTTCTGTGCTCAGTGGTGTGGGCAAGCTACCTTGTAGTAGTATGTGAGGATGGAGAAGATCCTTTTGCTTTTGATTGTGTATTTGCTTCTCATTCCGTATTCTTTTGGGACCAGTTTCTTCTGTTGGTTGGGATCTTTGATTCTGCTACGAGTGATATCAAAGGATCCAGGTTTGTGTGACTCCACTAGAAGAGTTAATGCCTCGTGACATGGACTCATTAAATGATAATACATGCAAGTATTTCCTCATTCTTTGAAAACATTTTGAAAGATTATTCCTATTTCATATTTCTCTTCCAATGGCATCTTCCCAACAAAAAGCTTTCGTGAGGAGCATTGCCTTGTCACTGAATTCTGTTTCTAGCAGCCCGAGCCAGGCCTTCAGGCCACCGCTGTGCAGGCAGCATCTCATCTGTCGGCAGGGCTCTGGGAACTGCATGTCATGGTCATGATCCTATACAATCCAAGAACATTTTGAGCTGTAAAATCCTATAGAAACTTTGAAGAGAATGATTTTATCAAGGAACCAGCTCCTCTTGTCCTGAGAGTGAAAGCTGGTTTATTTTCTCTCTTCTATCTCTTTGTGTTCTTAAGTGTCTAGCTGAGATGCCCAGACTCGTGCCTTTTCTATACTTCTCAGCTGCTTTAAAAAAGCTTTTTGAAGTGCTGAATGGAAAAAAACCGAGTGCTGCAAGACCCACATTGCATCCCTGGATGACTGCTTGTCCACCTACTGTGAAATATTCTGATGGTTGTAGCTTTGGAGGTGAAGGATCTGTTCTGTTTTTTTGAGAATTGTATTCCTGTTCCCGTATGTACAGCGAGTTGGGCTCTCGAGAGGATAAGAAAAGGTGGTTGTGAGAAAGATCTCAAGTCCTCTGTACTTGAAGTGCTATTGAAGTTCAACCTCCTGGTTGGCCTTGTGTCAGCGTGCATCTGTCCTTGAGCAAGTGGAGCTGGGTAAGGAGGTTGTCAGCATTCATATATATTCACCCAAATTGTATGAGACACATGCCCACCTAAGCATATTGCAGCTGGGTGTGCTGATTGCTGCAGTGCCGCTAAGAAATCTGTTGTTCACATGACTTGCAGCAAGGATCCACTCGGATGCTGGTTTTGTTTCCTGTTCAGGAGGTGTGGCCCGGACTCCTCCATGGCTGCAGTGAGAAGGACCTCAGTCCTGCCTCACAGGAATAGGAGAGTGCAGCATGAATAGAAACCAATGAGGTATGCCTCTAGTGCAAAAAGTCCTTGTGGCAGTTTGAGAGACTAAACCCCATTTTCACCATAGGATAGTTGCTAAGGAGGAGATGAGGAAACTGCCTGCATTTTAATAGCAGCTGTTGTTGCTGCAGCAGAGAAAAGAGGTAGTGAAATGTGAGATAATCTCACGTAGTAAAGAAATGAACTTCTGCTTAACTGTCCCTTTGCTCAGGCTCACTCCAAGCTGCTCCTGTAAATGCATCCAAACAAACTTAATCACAGGGATGCTGTTTGCAGCACCAGTACCTGCTTGCAGACTGAGGATCAGCTGTGCACTCTGCTGCTTCTCCTTCACCTCACAGAGGGACGCAGATTTTTGGCAGCCCCTTGCCTGGGTAGCAAACTCCCATGTAATCCCTGCAGTTTGGGTGTCATTTACAGTCTGCTTCACTTAAATGCTGCTTCTGCTAACTGCACAGTCTGCTTAAATGCAAAGCCAGTGTGTGTTTCCCATCAGCAGTTAGTGGATTAAAACGCTGTTAGCCTGAGAAAATTGCCCTTAAAATGGGCCCCAAAGTTGGCTTTTCTGTGTTGGCACCCAGCTTTCTAGCAAATTCCATGTCATGGGCTGCTGTTGTCAACTGCACAAAAGGCAGCTCTGAAAAAATGATCAACCTGAGCAATTTGAGAATTATTTTCAAAATTCATTTTGACCGTTGTGTACTCACTCATTGGTCACACACTTGTAGAGCTGTCATCTTTTGTAGCTTCTTGTTGACACCACAGAAGAGCACCCTTTGCTGCCTCAGTCCAGAAGGGTTTTGCCATTGAGGGTGGGCACATGCGGTTCTTGCTGCTGTCTGACACGGGATGTAATCTGGCTTCCCCTTGAAGCATGGAAGGGCTGATGCAAGTCAGCTTTTGTGTTGTAAGCAGGCACAGCCAAAATAGCACTGAGACCATTTGTGGTGCCGGGGGAAGGTTTTCTCCTTACATCTCCAAGTGACTGAACTTTGTCATAAACCAAAGATACATTTTCCATTGGATCCAGGGGTCAGTGTGCTGCATATTCCACAGCTGCTGGTCAGATGTGACTATTTAATGCAGCAGAAGCTAAGAGAAAATTCTTAATGTATTTAGAATGGCTGCTGGTGGCTGAGGGATGGCTGGAAAGGGGCTTTGCCTCTCAAAGCTGTGGTTACGTGCAGTCATATTGAAGTTAGTGTTACAGAAATAGCTGCAATGGTTTTCCTCACTAGCTATCCTGTGCTGTCAAACCCTTCTTGTACTTCTGTATATCGTAGTTGAGCTGGTTGCATCCCGGCTGTTTGGTGTGACAGCGTTACATGGGTTGTGTTCCTGCTGTCCTGGGAGTGGGGAGGGTGCTGCAGCTCTGGGCTCTCACATGGGATGTGCAGAGGTGCTGAGCACTTACACGTAAAGCACCATGACCCGTAACGAGCCTTAAAGTGCATGGTTTGCTTTTCAGTGCTTTGACTTACGCTTGCACTTTCCTCAGCTATGACTATGATAATGAGGTTGGGCTAATTTCACTTGTTCTTTGCTCGTTTCTCTTTCCAATTCCAACTGCATGACTTATCGATTGGGTTGCAAGGAGGAATTTTTACATAGGGCAAACTGCTATCACCGACTTAGAAAGTCAATCAGCGATCTCCACCAGCATCCAGGCAACCAGCCAGCGCGTGGCTCTGGTCTCCGTGAGCCCTGCTCACTCCATTGCTGCACTGGGCTGTGTACTCTGCCTGCCCATGCCTCGCTTAGGCCACCTTCGGGGTTTGTGGCGTTTCCTTAGGAGAAAAGGTTTGACAGAAATGGGGATACTGATTGTTGGGCCTCACAGCAGGCTCAGAGCCGCACACCTCTCATTGCCGGGTCACAGACAACAGGAAATGCAGAATATTATTTTAATTGGTTGTTGTAAATGTGTCGTGGTATGTGACATAGGCTCAAAGAATTGTTTTCTCCTAAGGAATTGAGATACAGAGGCTGTGGCCTAGTTTCAGCAGTCCGGTGCACTCTGTTACACATGCAGTGTGCTTTAGAAGTTGAGGAGCTTTCAGGTAGGTACACCTAAGGGCAGGCACGCTGTTGCAGATTTAGATGGCGAGCTGCAAAAAACATCTTTACTCATCATAAATATTTGTTCTTACCGCTGCTTACTGCTGAGACACCCTGGTGCTGTGGCTGGAGCTGTGTCATAAAAATGTCGGTGTGGGTGCAGCCTCTGTATGTTGCCACCAGCCATCAGCAGACAGTGCCCATGAGTTCCGTGTTCTGCAGTTCAATGGTAAGATGAACAAAAAGTGGCCACAGCTTGCTCTATTTCTTTAACAGCTTAACCGGGTAGGTAGTGTTGCAGTGTTGTCTGTTACTACACGCTCACTGAAGTGCTGCTGTTCCCCTCTTCTAAAGGGCTGCCAACAGCTCACTGTACCATCTTCCAGATGCTCTGGAACCATAGAGTCATAGAATCATTTGAGTTGGAAGGGACCCTTAAAGGTCGTCTAGACCAAGTCCCCTGCAGTGAACAGGGACATGTCTTAGTAATTCTCAACGGAGTCCATTAGAGACCTAGAAGCCTTGTCCAAATTTAAGTGTATTTCAAAACTTGTCATACTTGTGAAATAGATCAGATATTCTCATTTTTTGGTGGGAGAATCAGACAAGGATGCAAAGCTTACAGAATGTTACATAGACACATGTTTGATGAAAGAGATGAGTTATTTTCCAGCCAGCAGATATATGCTCTTCTTTATATGACCTGATTCATTCCTGACTTGGACATTAGTGTAAAGTTTAACTGTGGGGTTGAAAGAAACAGAAGATGGTTGGTTTGTGATTGAAAGACTTGCACTCCGTCTGTCTTTGAGTAACTTTGTATTTGTCTGGTCATTCTAGACCCTTGGCTGAGCTCCACATGGAACAGCCTTGGATTGGTTCTTGGGACATCTGTTAATCTATATATAGGGTTCACACACTTGCACACGTAAACAGGTGATCTCCTAAATATACAAAATGGTGTTTGGAACTCCGAGTACTTATTTAAGCCAAATGAATTCAGAAGTGAACTGAATTAATCCTTTTTTGCCCTCCTCCCAAAATAAACCGTATTGGGAATAGAAGTGCATTCTGTGCCGATTATAACTTCTGCTTAATATGTATGCGTATACATTCACTAATCCCAGGCATTGCCTAATAGCTATTAAAAATACCCAGAAAATGACCTTTTTCCTATTCTTCGGTTTGGTCCTCTTGGCAATTGCTACTTCTTGCTGTGAAGGGACGTGGTGTTTAAAAATAATAGGTGCATAAAATGAGTAGAGAAAAAGGGTAGCAGATGGTAGCCGATATAGAAGTAAGTTATATTTGGAAAATTCATAAGGGAAGCTGAAGTAGGGAAGGGATTTTTGAGCTGCTTGTGAAGTTTGTGTCTGTCTGACTGACACTGATTTCTAATAAGTCTGGTAGTAGTAGGGAGGTTTCAGAGGAGTGGAAGAGAAGTAAAACCTTGCATTGCTAGTGAAAAAGTGAGAGTGAGTAACCAGAGGGTGATCTAATATCAGTTCCAGGGGGACAAAGCTATGGAAAATTTGATAATCTAAATAAGAGCAGCGGTATAATCCTATTATGCAGCTTTTCCATTTTAGGAGAACAGGCCTGCTCAAGCACAATTTTGTTGTTTTCATACTGGAAATTTGGTTTCCAGGGGTTTTGCCTGGGTGTAACAGACTTATGTAAGTTCTCTAATGTAGCACAATATGTTTTAGTTTCTAAAAGTGTCTTTGAATATAATGATGCAGTGCTTAAGTGGTTTAAGAACTGCCTGTAATCAAAGGACGTAGAGTAGAGTTTCTAGTTGGGATCAGCCCGTCATGGCCTGGAAACAAGCACTGCTAAAGGTGTGGAAGGAACAAAGATTAGTGAAGGCATAAATGATCTTAATGATGTTTTTTTTTTTAAAAAAAAGATAATTTAGGCAAATGGGGACAGTTGGGTGAAATGTGCACAGCTACAGTGTGTACATCAAGGAGCAGAAAATGCCGTCTGCATGTGAGTGGGAGAGCTCTTCTCTGTCCCAGCGCTGGGGGGAAAGGTGGGTCAGCTGGGGAGGTAAGTGGTGGAGATAGATGGGACAGTGAGGAAGGCTGAGGGTCCCACCAAATAAATAGCGAAGTGGCAAACCAGCTGACAAATACACTGCTAGATGTGTAAGTGGGAAGAAATGAGTAATACTGAGCTTATCTGCACGTAAAGCTGGGGTGGTAGATGCTGTAGGTCTGTGCTTAGCTGGTGTACATTTAGTGAGATGTGCTAGTTTAGGGTACAGAAATGAGCCCCCCGGATGGCTCAGGAGTGGAAAAAATGCCGCATAGTGAGAGTTACCTGGCAGGGCTGAGACTGCTCGCAGCAGGATGAGGTCTTGCCTCCTCTTTGTATGAGTGCTAAGCAACAACCCAGCCATGCAGGAGCACTCCTGAACCCCCTGAGAAATCCTTTGGCTTAAGAAAGAGAAGAGAGGTAGCTTGGTTGTATGCGGAAGGGCTTTCAGATGTAGAAATTATATTCACACTGTTGTAAACTTCAAAACAAAAAAAAAAAAAGAAAAAGAAAAAGAAGAAAGAATGTTGAGAGCCAATGGAGGTTGGAGCTAGGCGAGTCCGGCCTAGCTGAGGTGAGGATGATTAACTGCTATGCAAGCAACCACAGAAGAGATGGGCTTTTCATCTTTCGTCTACTTCACATGAAGACCAGATCCCTTATTGGAAGGTGTAGCTCAGTTTAATGCAAAGGGCAGACAGAAGGTTTAAGGAAACAGGTAAAATGGGCTGATGTGTGCAAGTAGGTGAAGTGCCATCTTCTGCTTAAGCTTTTTGATCTCTGCTTTAGGGTGTGTACAGTATAAATTCGGGTGTAGTGTAGGAAATGAATGTATTGGACCAAAAGAATACTTCAGAAAGGAAGTATAAGGGTTATAATAAGATTGTAGAACAGTTTTGTTCTCTGGTGGTTCTGCTGCATTTGTGTGGACTTCTCTTATGTGGACTATACCACCACATGTGGACATGAACTTGACAGAGAAATTGAAGTTTAAACAAGGAAGGTGCCATGCCATTCATACTGCTTTATCTGAAGTGTGCTTAGGAGCTTGGGCTTGACTGCAGATGAGATTCAGTGTCTGTCCTCTCAGGTTGTCCTAAATCGGTGCATGTGTGCGTGTGTGTTTCTTTGGTTTTACAAAGTACGTTTCGTATGGATGTTGTCATTGAGTGTTTGTAAGGACAACTTCTACAATTTTGCTTCGATTACATAGTTTGGATGGAAACTGCTGTTAAAATCTGGCTGCTGGAATTATAAGTGAACTGGCCATTTGCATTTGAAAAAAAAAAAAGGATAGTTGCGTTGTACACAGGTAATACATATATTCTGTTGCACTCCAGTAAGTAGAGGGCATTCTAGTGATAAGGGATTCCTTCTGCTGTGGGATAAGGACACTTGTAGAGATAGCCATGATATTTCATTTTCATGAGATGTTTCTGAAGGTGAAAAAATGCCTCAGTTGAAGAAGGAAATTGGTCTTGTAATTTAGAGAACCTAATGACCCATAATTTTCTCGAATCAATTTAATCTGCACAAAGTAATTTGGGTTTTTAGGAGTCATTAGCAGTTGGAGTGTCACTCTGGTTTTATTGGAGTACTGCCAGACAGCGTTCTTCTGTTTGTTTTTTAATATTAATGGTTTGTAAGACCTTGATACTCTAGAAAGAATTGAGAAACAGCCCTAGCTGTGCACATTTTTATCACCCTGCCAAGACCCTTTGCAACTTCCTCCCCTCGTTACCCGCAGCAGAACACGGAAACCTCGATGCTTGCAGCCACTTCTGCAATTGCAGCGGTGCAGGGCAGTGCGGTGGGAGGGGGTCTGCTTGTTCTGCTGCTCGCTGAACTTCTGAAGAAGAAAACAAGATGCATTTGAAAACGCGTTCTCAATTGCTTCTCACACTGATGGTTTTCCTTCTCTTCCCTATCTCTGCTGTTGTGCAGTGCTGCAGTTGAAGCTCCAGCAGCGACGCACACGGGAGGAGCTGGTGAGCCAAGGGATCATGCCGCGTAAGTATCACTTCAGCTCTTTCTCTTGATGTTTTTGTGCTTGTTTTTGAGCTGAGACTGGTTTCACATACGATTTGAAAGATCTAATTGTCCATTTCTGGGTGAACAACATCATATATAAGAGCCCCACCCAGTTCCACCCAACTTTGTCCTTGGTTGGTACTCGAGGTATGGGGCCTCCTTTGCTACTGAGGAGCAGAGTAATGGTTTCAAGTCTAACCATACCCCAAAAGAACATTTGTTTTTTATTGTAGCAGAGACAAGTCTCCTGGAGACCATGCTGTTAGAAGTGTCATATATTCTTGACGCATGCTGGTAATCGCTCTTTTAACAGGCTTCCTGCCTTTGCAGTTTCTGTTCTTGTTTGTCAGCTCCTCAGACCTCTGAGGCAGCTGTAGCTTTGTGCATTCATATTCCATAAACTTGGTCCAAGCTGGCAGTGTGTACAAGATGTTTACCCAGGAGGAGCCATGTTTTATGTTTGTAGCTAGAAAACAAGGCCAGCAAGGGACCTGTGGGCATCAGCTAGTTCTCTTCCTGCAAGGGAAGGCAAAATCCGCAGAGCCAGAGAACTTCAGTGTACTTGTCTGGGTGGGTGCACCGGACGTCCCTTGAGTGAAATAAATTCACTGTCAGGTTAACGCTGGAGAAAAAAACATTGTTGTTTTGCTCCCTGCCCCGTCCCACGTGCATCGGTGCCTCTGAACTAAATGACAACTTGAAGAAAGACCAAAGAGCAAGTGTTTAGAGTTCTGCTCAGTTTCACTTCACAGCTTTAGTAAAAGGCAGCGGCTCAGGTAAATGTTTTCTTCTTTCAGAAGCTTACCCCCTTCCCCATTTCGCACACCTTGAGGACAATATGCTAAAGAATTTCTCATGACTTCTATTTCTGGGGAGCATGTTGTAATATGACACAGCGGCGTGACTTGGACTTTGGTAAAGCCGTAAGGTTAGGCTGTCAGCTCTCTCTCTGAATGAAGAGAACCTGTCAGCACTGCTCTGTCAGCTGAAGCGGCTCACTGGGAGGTAGTGACATGCTCAAGATGTTTCTGGGCTCCCTGTTTAAAATTCTGTTACCAAATTAAATAGGAAAGATTGTCCTGACTGGATATAGTACATCACGCCTATCTTCTTTTTTTACTTGGATAATTCATATACGCACTTCTACAGAATGCACTTGATTTTGGAAGAAAAACTGGTGTCCTGGTGGCTGTGTGATTTGTTAATGCTTCCCAGAAGAAAATACTTCTAAATGTTCTTGACTTCTTTGTGGTCTTCTGCTTTAGGTGGATTGTATGCAAATACTTATTAGGTTTTGTTCCGTACTGGCTTTCTTCAAGGTGTTGCTGGCCTAACTTGTGATTCCTGAGAGGGGTCTGTTTTACAGGCCCTTTGAAAATGAGGCTCTTTCAAGTAGTTCAATTAAGGCACCCAGAGTAATTAGTCAGTCTTAAATTTGCTTAACATACAGCCTAAATAACAAGTCTTTGCAGACTTGTACCCTTCATTGCTTCATTTATGTCTTGTACGTGTGAATTTTATGACAGACCAAAAAGAATGCCCAGTGAAGTATCATTGTGAAAATGTTGGCACCGCATAAAAAGGTTCGTTCTGCGATTAAGAGAAAACATTGTAGCAGATCTGTTCTAAACATGATTTGAAATTGTTTCCCCCCAAACCATGCTGTCATTTATCCATACCTGCCTACTAGAAATAACCACATGTAGGGAAACGTTTAAACATTCTTTGTCTAGGCCGTTCTATTGAGAAGGTCGATGTGAGATAAATTGTGATCCTTAATGCAAAGTCCAGTTTTTAACCTGAGAAGTACAGGAGATGACTAAGGACCATGTTCCTGCTGAGGGCATCTCAGATTCACAGCAGCTTTGTACCTACTTTCAGCAGTTCAGAACGCTCTTTACTTACCATTGGCAATGTGCAGATATCCTGAGTTCCATCATATCCCTACCCTGCACACACTGTCTGTGAAAACATTTAGAAACTTAATTGTGTTCCTGTCATCTGCTACAAAGCATGGCTATGCCAAACCCTGACCCCCACTCTTGAGTTCATTAGTCAGGAAACCAGCCCAGTGCAGCCCTCTCTCATGGTTTAACAAAATGATAACTGGGAATCCAGAGGGTGGTGTGGTGCTGAATGAAATGAGCTGGCACGCTCCCTCCACAGGAAATGCTGGTTGGCTTCTAGCTTCTTGTTTCCATTTGGAGAGCCTTTACACTCTTGAAAGAGTTGTGGCAGTTGTAATTCTATCTCCTTACAGATTTGGTTGGAAAGGGGCTTCTGAAGTCACACTCCTGATTGAACCTGCCTGCTGGACCTCGCTTTGCACCACAGAAAGGTCCCAGAGTTTGAGAGTTGTGTTACACTGAGATGAAGCTGAATTGAAGGATGTTCTGCCTGTGCCTAGCACTCATTCAGTCCATAGGAACAGACTAGAGCTCGTCTGGCACAACACCTACTGTTTCACTACCACATATAGATAGGGATGTCAGTTGATCAACATCAACTGTTTTTCTTGGCAAGTGTGGAGGGTTTTTTTATGCTATCCTAGGTGTTCATTAAGGTTTAGCATTTAATTCAGTTCGGTTCCAGGATCCTGCCACCAAGCAGACCTGCAAAAATCTATGAAACTAAGATGGTACCTGATACCTCTAGTTCTCCTGAATGAAATACAAATCTTACGTGGTGTTTGAATTCAGCATGTGAATTGTAAACAAGGATTTGTATTTTCAGGCTTCCTTCCACACAGGGCTCTTGGCCACTGAGTGGGGGAATGCATTTTGTCAAACAGTTGGTGCTCACAGTAAAGAGCCAGGGAGAGTCACACCGCTCCTGCTTTGCTTGTTCAGAACAAAGCTGGGAGCTGCTTACTTTGTCCCCATGTGGAATTCTGTTTATATGGTAGAAAGGCAAATGTATCAACATTTTTTTACCAAGTACACTTAATCTCACTTGAGTAACCTTTCCAGCCCACCAACCACACAGCAAGGCTATGCTTCACTAAAGAATTAGTGTAATGTAGTTAGAACTAAAACATTTATAAGCAGTGACAGGGGATTCAAAATAATGGAGTTTAATGCTTCATTAATTCCTTTTACTCTTCTGTTATCACTTTACATAACCTTTTACTAGCAGTGGGACTCATTAGTTGAAGATTCAAATTGGACATTGCCCAGAGGAAAGAATTGATAAGGAAGTCTTCATCTGCATCTGACGTACCTGTGATCTGAGCTAGGACCGTACCTTGAAACAAGCAGAGTTTTCACACTTAGTCAGGTTTTGGCCTGTTTTCTGACAGTGACAACAGACAAGCTCTTTTGACTATTTGCATTTTATTTATTTGTTTGTTTATTTATTTTGTAACTGTGCAGGAGTGATTTTCATCTTATTCTCCTAAAATGCAAACTAAACAAAAACTGCTGGCTGTGCTCAGCTCTGCACTCTGTTATGCTGCGGAACAGTCAGATGCCATCCATTTTTACAGCGTTGAATTTAAAGTTTAAAGCTACCGTAAGTATTTTTTCTGAGGATCAGATCTTCGGTTTTCTGCTCTCAAAAAGAATGTTTAACACAGCACCTGAGATACATCTGAGTAGGAAGACGTGTGGGAAGTGTCTTCAACTAAAACAGCAAAAAATTTAAGAGGAAAGGCATTTGGCCAGTGTAGCAATACTCTGCTTTGCAAAACATGTTGTGCTTTCACTGTTTGTTTTCTCTTTCTGTTTTAAAGCTTTGCATGCCCCTTGTTTCATCAATCGGGACTGTGATCTTTGGCTTCTGCCTGCAGACATGAAATAGAGCCACGCAGGGAATGTCATCATGCAGCACAGTCCTGCCCCAGAGCTGCTCTTGTGACCATTAGATTCACCTAAACAGATGAAGCAGAAGTAGAAGACTGTTTCTGGGCATGTGCTGTGCGTTGCTCCATAACAGTGCTTTGTGACTATCTGCAAGGTGCCTCAGGCACTTAGAAAAGGGCATTGTGTGAGCTGGGGGCTAGGAGAACTTGTAGGAGCTTCCCTTTTGCCTCTGTGTACCTGGTGCTCACTAGTTTTTGTGCCTGCATCCAAGTACTCTAATAGTATATTTGGGTTCTGGGATGCCATGTATGTGGAGTGTATGACTGGATGCAGAAGGCAGGTTGAAAAAAGAAAACAATGCTGTCCTCTCCAGCATACAGTACTCAGCACAAGTCCTCATTAGCTTACTAATTCCTGCTGGCAATTTTGAGTTTTCATCCCATGAGCCCTCTTCTATATCTACTGGATTCAGAATTGGCTTGTAATGTTTTGTCCTCTCTTGCCATGCCAACTGTTCAGTGCAAATCACTTCTTAGTTGAAAGCAGGACCTCCCTGATGCTGTGTTATAGGTAGCAGTTGGAATAGAATCCAGCAAGGATGGAGTCAGTATTGTCTTTCTGACTGTCTGCTTTTACAGGCCTCAGCCCTAAAGTGTTTCTGTGCTATAGGTGTGCAACACTCGGGTGCAGCTTTCTACTTGGGCTTGTCTTCAGTCAGTTACTTGAGTGTATACTGACTGGTAAATGAGGTGTGGGTATCCTGTGCTGCTGGGTTTCAGACTCTCCTGAGGAAAGTCTTTAAATCTGCTTTAAATCTGGGCCTCACTGCCCTCTGAATAAAGTTTTTCTCTCTCCCTGACATCTAACCTAAATCTCCCCTCTTAGTTTAAAACCAGTCTCCCTTGTCCTATTACAACCTATGTAAAAAGTCATTCCCCTCCTACTTGGGGACTCCTCACAAGTATTGGAAGGCTGCAATGAGGTCTCCCCGGAGGGGAGCTGAGGGAGATGAATCCATTGTGGATATTGTCAAATCGTGGTTCCTGTTATAGACAGCAGCTGCAGTAGAACATGCTAGAATGTTGTCAAAACAAAAGACTTCCCCTGCCAGCTTTGAAAATGTTTTACCAGTGTTACTTGTTAAAGAGGAGCATCTATTGGTGTAAATCGAGGAAAGCAAAGGTAGCAAGCTGTTAGAACATATACAGTTATCTAAATGTGCTGTATTTTTCACAACAGGAAATGTTCTGCTGTTACATGGATGACTTCAGGTGCAATTCTTAATGCCTTCGCAGTATTTCATCTCCATAACAGCTGTGATAGACGATGAGCTGCCGTGCCTGGGCAGGGTTTTACTGCTTCAGAAGTGTTGTGGTGTGGCCCTGCAGAGGCCGTTTCAGGATTGTTGTGTGTTCTTTTTGAACTGCAGATAAACCGATTGCTTTAATCCCCTGAATGTGCCCTTCCTGCTTTGCGTTGTCAGTGCTCTGTGTATTAGCTCCAGCATTTTCCTGCTGCTTTACACATCAGGACTTAGAAGTGATGTTCCTTGTATTTTTTGGAAGTCTATTTAGAGTAACAACACAAAGTTATACTTGCCTACCACCCCGTATCAGCTGTTCTGCCCACCAGTGCTGCTTCTGTCTCCTGCCTTTTTCCACAAAACATGCTGAAGTTGTACTTTCGCATAGGATAAGAAGTTCAAAGTAAACATATGGACTGTATCAGTGCTCCCAGACTTTTGTAATAAAATGTCCAAACCCATCAAGCCTTGAAGATACAAAAATAATAACTTTTTTAAGTACTTCTCTTCATCTGTGAAGGCTTGCATTTCCTGGTTCATGGTGAAATCTCAAGTACAGAGGCCAGCAAGACTTTTGCAGTGCTAGATGCCATGCTCTGAGGGCAGGATTGGAATACTGAGAAAGTATCATAAGCCAAACATCACTTTGAGGACACGTCCAGCTGGATTTCTGTTTGTGCCATGTCACACAGAAATCTGTTACTGGCTTCGTTTTCATTTGATCATCATCCCACCGCTTGTCTCCCAGGAATGTGTTGCTGGTTCACTGACTTGGATCTCTTTAAGCCCAGTTTCAAAGCCTTGAGGCTTTGTAGAGAGAAGGGAGCCTGTATGGTTAAGCTGAGAGCCTCCTTGCAAGAGGCCTAATAACTGCACCTGCTCTGTTTGTTTTTTGATAGCTGCATGTGTTTGTTTTCCTTGTGTTTGTATCACCTGATTCATAAGACCTAGGAAAGTTCATTGTGTGAGCAAGGGAAATGTGCTGTCTGACCTTCTGAAGCTGCAGAGAGAAAAGTCTGTGCTGAGGGTTTTGCCAGGCTGCATTTTTCCCAGCTCCCTGCAACAATCGAGTATTAAGCTCTACTGGTTGTTTGCTAAGATGGTTTATAATTCAGGGAAGTAACACTTGGTATGTCATGCAATTCTTCCTCCTTCATTTTCTCACTGTCTTTTTGGGTTAGTTCATTCTTGTTAGCTGGGAATGATCTCCCCTTTTTCTTCTCATTGCCCCACATCTCTGCCAGCCTTGGCACTCTGTAACAATATCAGAAGAGTTTGCGAAGGGATGGTTGCACAGCCAAGAAGCAGGCATAAGGCCAGGCCTAGGAGTGGATGAATCAAAGGGTTCCCATTTCTTCTTCAGTTTGGACATGGAATAATAATAACTGTATTGAAGCTTTCCATTCTTTTTATTTTCCAGTTCAGTATTTCAGTAATGTCTTTTGAATGCGAAGAGTTAACGGGGATGCGCAGGGTGATTTGTACACTATCAGTGTTTGCTGTACATGTTCTTTGACATGAGGCTGTAGCAAGTCACCCAGAGATCTGATAACTGTTACCACGGGTGACAGTTTCCACTTTGCTCCTGGAGAGGGTAAGGTCTCTGAGAAATGATGCATCTCTGTTAAGAGTTTAAATTAACTCACATTTGGGCCCTGACAGTTTGTCTGACTTTCTCTGAGTTCTTTCACATTGGCTTTGATGGAAGCAAGCAGGCTCTTTTTTCACTGTTACAGCTAACACAAGTCTTATCCTTCTGCTGTATCTTAAAGGAGTGGTGGCTTTGCCGAGCAAACCAAGTGCATCACAAGTGTTAGTGCAGGAGACGGTGCAACACTACAAGGCAGGACTTCTTCAGCTCAACTTCCACAACACATGGCCTTTCTTCCCCTGCCATGTCTCTAGCAACTGAAATAGCTCAGCAACAGGGAAGTCCCCCTAAGGCCTGTAACTATGATGCCAGGCTTTGGCAGTGCTGGCAACAGTAATGATGTGGGAAGGAACACTTCTCCAGCCCCTGTTCACTCTGGGACCAGAAACTCACAGCTGGTAATGACAGTGATACTGTTATTGAAGGGTGTCAGTGAAGAGCAAAGCTGCTTATGTGCACATGCCAGAGATGTGTTTCTTACTTTCCTAAAAATATTTGGATTGTTTTTTTTATTTTTATTTTTATTTTTTCTAATCAATCTTAACTTTGCATTTTCTGAGTTTATAATATTTTGGGGTTTGAAGAATCACAGTTTACCAGTTGTGTTCTTACCCTTACATTGATGCTCAGCTCTTAGCCTTAATCCAGAGGCTCTTATCCATGTCAGGGCTATGAAATCAACAAGGATTCTGAATTATCATCAGGTCTGTGTCCCAAATGTGGAATTCGTGGGCGCTGCATGAAGACAAAAGTGTGCTGATAGAGCACTCTTTCCACCACCTGTGTATTCCTCCTCCCCTTTCATATTCTTTCAGCATGCTGCTCCATGATACTGCCCTGCAGCAAGATGACAGCTCTTTCTGTGCATGTGACCCCGTTTTTGAATACTTTTGTCTTCCATGCCTTAAGAAATGTTTTTTGGAAGTGAAGCGAAGATGAATGGGAAGAAAATGCCACCTGCCTTGATCCATGATTCAAGATTTGTGGCATACCAAACACCAAAAGCTACAGGGTGGGAACCCCACCCTGAACCGACAGAGGAAGTCGTGGAGCACACTCACAGCTCTTTATCTCATCTTTTTACGAAAGCATATAGTAAACAAGAGATGGAAACTAGAATTTGGTTCAGAGCAGAGATGAATAGCAGCTGCAGCAGTAGGCCTTGCCTTTGTAAATTAGTCTGAGGTTGGTTTTGGATGTGACGTGAGATTCTCTTAGTCATAGCAAACGAAGATTGTAATTTTCCTTTAAGAGCCAATCATGATTCAGAGTTTCGAATTTACCTGTAGCCTCTCTACAAATGTTACATATCTGACCAGCTGGTTTGCACTTCAGGTATCACCTCTGCTTTCTCTTGGTCTAGGTATGGAGACCAAGTAAAGCCCACTGGCTATCAGGTCTGATCACTGATTCTGATTTTGATATCTTAACCTATTCCAGATGGTTTTCCAGTTTCTCCTCCTTAGACACTTGAGCTGTGAGGATCTGGGAAAGATCTGTCTTTCTTTCTATCCATTATTCAGCTTCTGCAAATCTTGGTGTCTTTTGTCAACTGCATAAGCTAATGCAGTGTACAACCACTCTGACCTCTTTTTCTCAGCAGTTGGTTCAGACCTTCCTCTGCTATGTTTCGTTCTTAGAGTGGTTCTGATTTTGGTTCTGATTCCACTTATTTCTCACACTGGCTAACAGGAACTCAAATATCTCCATATGACTGTCTTGGAAAGCTTTGCAAGGCTTACAGTTGCTTTTTTATGCTGCTGGGTAAAACTTGCACAGAAAATGTTGGAACCATTTTGCCTGGCCTTTTGTTTCTGCTGTTATGTTGGAGATTTGGATTTGATTTGGGTTTCACACAGAATCATAGAATTGCAGGGGTTGGAAGGGACCTCAACAGATCAACTCCAACCCCCTGCTAAAGTAGGTATCCTACACGAGGTCGCACAGGTAGGCATCCAGGCAGGTCTTGAATATCTCTGTAGAAGGGAGACTGCACAACTTCTCTGGGCAACCTGTTCCAGTGCTCCATCACCCTTACCATAAAGAAATTCTTCCATGTGTTTGTAAGGAACTTCCTGTGTTCAAGTTTTAGGCCATTACTCTTTGTCCTATTACTGCACACCACTAAGAAGAGCCTGGCCTCATCCATTTGCTTCCTACCTCCCTTTAGGTATTAATAAACATTTATCTGTCCCCACTTAGTCTTCTTTTCCCCAGGCTGAACAGACCCAGGTTACTCAGCCGTTCCTCATATGGAAGATGCTGCAGGCCCTTTATCATCCTTGTGGTCCTCTGTTGGACTCCTTCTAGGAGATCCCTGTCTTTTTTGAAGTGGGATGCCCAGAACTGGACACGGTATTCTAAACGTGGCCCCACTGGGGCCACCTCTCTTGACCTGCTGGCCACGCTGTTTGTAATGCACCCCAGGATACCATCGGCTTTCTTGACCACAAGGGCACACTCCTGGCTCATGGACAGCCTGTTGCCCACCAGGACACCCAGATCCTTCTCTGCAGAGCTCTCCGGCAGGTCAGCCCCTGACCTATATTGATGAATGTGGTTATTCCTCCCCAGGTGCGAGACTCTTATGTTTGCATTTTGAGTTACATAGTTTATAAGCAGCTCCACCATGACACTTCGCAGCAGTATCTCCCTTTACTCACATTTCAGTATCTTCAAATGCAACTTGGATGGAGGGAACACTGAAGTTATGCGTTGCTGTTCTGAACTCTGTATCATAGGAATTAATACATTGGTCTGAAGCAAAGATGAGCAATGTCCATCTGTGCTTTGTACAGAAAGGCATTTATCATCAGAGGCAGTCTTGCATGGCTGCTGCTTAACTTTAGGATCGGATGGAAGGCCAGCAGTTCAACACGGAGCAGCAGAGGGGCAGTCTGACCAAATGGTGTCTGTTGTGGAATTACATATGAAGCAAAGGTGTGTCACTGAATTGCTCCATGCATAAAAAGTTGCCCCCATTGACATTCATTGATTCTTGCTGAATGTTTATGGAGACCAAACAGTGGAAGTGAGCATAGTGAGGTGGTGGGTGCTGTTTCACCAGTGACAACAGTCGGTCCCCTCTGCAGTTGCAGGTTTAGATGAGTGTGGCATGCAGGCTCTTGTTCATCACCAGTAAAAATGCATAGCTAATGGTGGTGACTGTGTTGAAAAACAGTGTTTTGTAGCAGAGAATTTACTCTATCAGACAGTTTTACTGTGCTCATTGTATCTGTTGTAGGTTCTATGGAAGTAAGGAGGAGGCATTACTTTCACAGCTGCTCCCACTGCAGAATGGGTTTTTAAACCCAGCCTCTTAGTCCTGACTTTGGCTGGCTGGGCAACTTCTGTTCTGTTTTGCTGACACAATTATTTGTGGAGCTGGGCTGTAAATGAGCATACCAGTCCAGGTTAAAATAACTCTTTCAAAACAACTGTGATCTGAATCCACAAAATGCTGTCAGCATAGCTGAGGGCTGGCTTGGTTTGTCCCGGACCCAGGTGCAGGAATGAATGAGGGCAGAACATGGAAACTCACTTTACTGAGGATGAAAATATGAATATATCATGTATAAAGAAAAGCAGAAAGGCAGGCAAAAGGGGTACCTAATGGGACAGGTGCATAGGGGGAAATCAGTAAATCATTCTTGAATATATCAGCAGTAGAAATATACTGAGGAGGTGGAAATCCATCAATATCTAATAACTGCAATTGTAGCTTGGCAAGATTTCTGCCTCTGGCAGCACTTCCTTCTCATCAGGAGCTCGCCCCACTTTTCTTAAAGCAAAGTTAGCAAGGTTGGCCATGCAGTCGGCCAGATCAAGGATTCAAGTCATGCTAAATAGCACCTGTTTGGAACTAAGCACATGCCATAGGGGGAAGCAGCTAATTTTTGGTGACTGTTGCCTAGTATTGCTTTTTGGCATGGTATGGATGCCACAGCAGCATCAATGGAGATGAATGGGATGTAGTGTAAGGGGAAGAAGTCAGTCGTAAGGCTGTACCCACCACTGTATTAAATATTCCTCCCCAGGAATTCACAATGTTTAACGCCTTTTTTCACATCTTGGGTTGAGTAAGGTGCTTGGCACAGGTTCACCTGATGTTTCCATGCTGGGACAATTCCAAGCTGTGTGCAAAGTTGGTGAGAAAACAGCACTGGAGTAAAGGCTTGGTGTCACATGGGGAGGGTGAGCTCAGAGAGGCTTTTGGATGAAGTGGGGAGAAAGAAGGTCTATGGCTGACATTAATCACCATCTTCAGTAACTCCGTTTAAACAAGGGAGTAATGTGTGTATTATTTAAGAATGCCTAGTTGGAAAATATACCCAGTTTTGGACAGTGTACTTCGAGAAATCACAGAATGGCCTGTGTTGGAAGGGACCTCGAGGATCATGAATCTCCAACCCGCCTGCCAGGCAGGGCAACCAGCCTCCCCATTTACTAGACCAGGTTGCCCAGGGCCCCATCCAACTTGGCCTTGAACACCTGCAGGGACGGGGCATCCACAACCTCTCTGGGCAACCCGTTCCAGCACCTCACCACTCTCCTGGTAAAAAACTTCCCCATAACATCCAACCTAAATCTTCCCTCTTTCAACTTAAAACCGTTCCCCCTTGTCCTGCTGTTATCTACCCTTTCAAAGAGTTTACTCCCTTCCTGTTCATAGGCTCCCTTCAGGTACTGAAAGGCTGCATTGAGGTCACCCCACAGCCTTCTCTTCTCCAGGCTGAATAAGCCCAGCTTCCTCAGCCTGTCTTCGTAGGGAAGGTGCTCCAGCCCCCTCATCATCTTTGTGGCCCTCCTCTGGACCCTCTCCAACAGCTTTCTGTCTTTCTTATACTGGGGGCTCCATACCTGGACACAGCACTCTGAATGGGGCCTCACAAGAGCAGAGTAGAGAGGGACAATCACCTCCCCGTCCCTGCTGGCCACCCCTCTCATGATGGAGCCCAGAAATATGCCGATCAATTTGAAGAAGTCCAGAAGAGAGCAAATGAGCAAAGGTCTGGGAAATGTTCTCTGTAAAGGAAGGTTGAAATAACTGGCTTTGCTCATTTTATAGAGCAGAAGATTCTAGGAAAACCAAAGTTTTCAAATATATTGGGATAAATGCAAAGAGGAAGAAAATATAAGTTGTTCTCTGTAATTATGTAAACCAAGGAATAATGAGGATGTATTGTAGGAAGGGAAATAGAGGTTAGACATTCAGAAAGGTTTTCCAATAGTGTGGACATCTAAGCCTGCGGATAGCTTCTCTGCAGTAATGCTGCATTTTTTCATCAGTGGTCTTGAAGAACGATTTAGACAACCTACTGTAAGGAGTAGTTGAGTATGTTAAGTATAGTTGAATACAGTTCAGGTATAGTTGAATATATATCAGATCTGGGCAGCCAGAAAGGATGAGGTGCTTTGAGTGTCTTCATCCTTACTTTGTGGGGTTGCATTTACTGTATTATGTACCAAGTACTGTGCATGCATGCCCTGCGTCAGTGGTAGAAGTCCTGCCCCATGCCTTCCTACCTCAGTGTGTCATGCCAGGGCTGTTAGCACTGCTTCTTGTCCACCCTTTTGGCTGCTCATCTGTGGCCACGGTCAAAATGAGCCAGAATACCAGATATTGTTAGGAACAGTAGAGCTTTGTCATCATGGATAATCTTGAGTGAGATGGATAAATGAGCACTCAAGCAAGCAAGCCAACAGGGGATGGGGGCAGGAATGAGTTGAGGGATTGGCGCCAGGTGGTTGGGAAGGACAGTGCTGGGAGCTGGTAGAGATGTGTGTCTGCTCACCCCGTGCCTGAACCAGCCCTGTGCCTTCCAGCTGCAGTCTTCTGCACAAGGATTTGTTGTTCTTTTTTCCCCACTCGCTCTAATAGTTAAGGGAGGTGCTGCCCAGCTCTTCCCTCCTTAGTAATTTCAAACCCAGCAAAATATGCAAGGCTTAGTTAATTTTGGATGGAGTAGGATTTTACAACAGACACCCTCTTCTGTCATCTACCCCATCCTGGATTGCTGAGGGAAGCAGCGAAGGATTTGTGCCCTCTTGACATTTTCAGAGGTCAGCTATGAAGTCCTCTGTCGTATTGCCAGCACAGAGCTGCAGCACAGTGCTTATTTCCAGAGGAGAGACTGACATTGTTCTGTGCGCGGTTCTTCCCCTCGCACTTTTGCTTTACTTTCTATTTAACTTCTTTACTTACTGTGTGACTCGAGAGAGGGCTTTTCATTTTGTTTTCTTCTCAGGGATGCTTTTCTCCTTCCTTTATTCTTCTGTATTGAAGGCTTCTCTTGCGCTACCTGTGCCATCGGCTGCACTCCTGCAGTTGCCTTTTGCAACCATTAGCTGTGGTCAGGGAAATGTCACTTAAAGTTCACGTCCTGCCTTACGCTGATGGCAGAAGTAGGAAGGGGAGGATGAAGCACTCCTGCCATGCCGGCACGTTCTGGTGGCAGAGGGCCTTTGGAAACCCAAGAAGAAGCTTGCTGCTTATGTCTGCAGTGGAGATTTTTATCCTGATTTATATATCACATGCTATCTTTGTCCAAGACTACCTGAGCTTGAAGAAGCTTGTACTTCACTTTTCTGCAATACATATGCAATGAAATAAATGTGTGTTTAAGCTCAAGCACATGCTTGTATTATAAAGCAGACCATCTCTCTGCCTTTACTTTGCTTATCCCAAAGTGCAGTCAGTGCGCTCCTGTTGGCCAGCTGGCAAAACTTTCCTTGGTGGTTTCTCCCTGTTTGTATGGAATTTGAATGTATGGAACTTACCTTTAATCTCAGCAGGAACTATTTGCCCCCCGTCATCTGTATACTCACCCACTGCTGTTAGTTCTCATTCATTTAAGTCTATTTATTCTACAAATGGTTCTTTGTAGCCTAATCTCCTCCAGTACACCGGTGTGATTGGAATTCCTCACATATTGATTGCATTCTGCTTTTTACCCCGTGGTGTAAATGTGGAGGAACTCTGCGGGTGCTGTGTCTGCCTTAACGTTTTGCCTTTCTTGGTGCTCCATTTTATTCTGTGGGGAAGAGTTTTGAAGCCTACACATGCATTGGATGTATCTTCTTGCATTGCATTTATGCACAGGTTTTATTTTTGAATAGCATTCCAATATTTCATTATGAAGTTGCATTTTAGAAGTACTTTAATCGTTGGTCTTCAGTGAAGGAGAGCACGAGCAGGCTATTTCAGGGGAAGACCTTATTGCTCTCTGTAACTACCTGAAGGGAGGTTGTAGTGAGCTGGGGGGCAGCCTCTTCTCTCATGTGACTAGTGATAGGACTAGAGGGAATGGCTTCAAGCTGCGCCAGGGAAGATTCAGGCTGGACGTTAGGAAATACTACTTCTCTGAAAGGGTGGTCAGGCACTGGAATGGACTGCCCAGAGAGGTGGTGGAGTCACCGACCCTGGTGGTGTTCAAAGAGCGTTTGGATGTTGTGTTGAGGGACATGGTTTAGTGAAAACCATTGGTGATGGGCGAATGGTTGGACTGGATGATCCTGTGGGTCTTTTCCAACCTTAGCAATTCTATGATTTCACGGGACCTAGATGCAGCACTTTGGAGTTAGTGACTGCGCCAGTTTATAGACTTCTGTCTTCAAAAGAGCTGCAGTGTGTCTTTAAAGCTGAAGGCTCTTTGAATGTTGGTGCTCAGCTTAATGGAAGTTTGGAAACTCCATCAGTTAGTTTTAGATCTGAATATTTCAGAAACAGGAACGAGTGATGCGCCCCTTCAGCCAGCTCTGAACGCAGGCCCCAGTGGGGCTGTTGTGGAAAACAAGCAATTTGTGGCTTTGGGAAAACCATGAGGAGTGAGCGACAGTGACTCCACGGAGCTAGAAGTCATGTCACCTTTCTCCAGTTCTCCCATGGGACATGAGCTCTGTGTGCTGCATAGGAGGCAGGCGGAGCGAGAGATTCCTCCAGGGTTAGTACGGTCCCGGACAGCAGAGGATTAGTTCCTTAAAACCTGATCCATTTTGGCTCTGCTTTTTTTTACTAGTCCAGGGGGTGGGTGAGGAGGTCCATTAAATGGAGCGCGGCTGTTAATTCCTCAAGTTGTGATTATCTGTCAGCAGGCAGGTGCAATTTTCTGTCCAAGTATTCTTGTTGTCGTAGTGGTTTCTGCTACATGGAACAGTATATGCGTCCTATTGTAGACTTGCAGAATTTGTAACCAGCCCTTGCATGTACACAAAACACAAGTGCAGATGAAGGAAAGATCGGCAGCTTCCTTTGACATTAAGAGGTAGTAAAGAGGATTTACAGTCCATTAGGATCCTCCCCCATGAGGATGCTTCCAACTATCTCATGCATCCCCTCACTGTTTTGGTGTCACTCACTTACCTAAGGGTCCTTTTGTGCCATATTGAAGCTCATAGGAAGAGTTTGTTGGGGGAATTTGTTGGTGAACAGTGCATAGCTTCACTAGGAGTGTGGCCCACATTATTCTCTTCAGTAGCCCACAGAAGGTCCAGGTCAGCTCCCGTGCTGTCAGAACATGTCAGTTCACACAGCTTTATACCCACTGAGGTCTGGTCCTGTGTGCCGGAGGATGCAGGAGACGGTTGCTGTGGGGTATTAGTTAATGTGTTTGGCCTGGAAGGACGTGTGGTGAGAGAACTTCATCACTCATTCTCTAAATGTTGTTTTTTTTTCTCTACAGCTCTGAAAAGTCCAGCTGCATTTCACGAGCAAAGAAGGAGTTTGGAACGGGCCAGGGTAAGATGCAATATGCTCTCGAAGGTTTTAGGGAAGTCAGGAGCAGTCTGTCTTGCAGCTTGGGCATCCCACAGCTGTTAATGCGGTGCAGAAGGGAATCCTTCACATTCTGAGTGTGCAGTCACAGATGTTTTGGATGGGGTGTTTCTATTTGTGGTGGTGGTTATTCTTCAGTGAACAGTTGTGCCTAAAAGCCACTGAAGACAGTGCTTGGATTTTCCCTGGAGGTCACTGATATTTTTCTTCCTGTCATTCATTTACTGTACGTTATTATTTTTATAGTGTCTGTTTTGCCCTTCAGTGATGTGGATGTCATTGATGTCACTGAAATAGCTGATTCCACCTCTGAGGAAAGTGTGTGATTTTTTTCTTGCGTACACATGCACTTGTTTCTCTCGGACATTAGAAACAGAAAACTTAGTTAATAGAGAGGATGCCAGCACTGAGATCACACAGACTTCTGGCTTTGCAGAAAGAGGAAGGCAGGCCTGAGCTAGGCGTCACAATTCACACTTCACCTTTGCTCACTGGGGGTTTCTTGGTGTTTTCTGTTCCTCAGAAGGCCTCTGAGGATAGGGTTTTGTTGGTCTTTTTTTTTTTCTTTCTGATTAGTCTACAGGGAAATAAAACCTGTTATGACTGTGAGCCAGCTTCTTTTTAAAACTAAAAGCAAAATAAGGCTAAAGAAGCAATGGCTGTGATTAAAACTTGCAAGGCAGTGTTAGCCCTTTGAGCTTGGTGGAAGGATTGGAACTTGCATTAAGACCAGTGTCCCAAAGGCTTTTGCTTCCTCCATTTTTTAATAAACCCTTCTTACATAGTTAACCATTTTGGTGTGGCCACCTAAGCAAGTACGGTGCAGTTCTTTGATTGATTGACTTCAGTATTTATTTCCTCTCAAGATCCATTCTGGTGGCCAATACATAGCAGTCCATTACCCACTGTGCCCAGGTTCCCTTCCTGGGACATGCACAGGGCAGCAGGGCCATCTCCATGCATCACTCCATAGCACATTCTTCAAAGACGTTGCTAAGAACAGCTCTGGAAATGGGTCTTGTAGCATTTAGACTTTGCCTGCCAGGGAAGAGCATGGGGGGTCTGTAGCTTAATGAATAGCACATCTTTGAATTTATCATTAAATAAGAATATGCCCGAACCACAAGTCATGCCAAATGCCAACAGTGTGTGAAAGTATTTGCTGTGAACAATGGAACAATGTATTCATGCTGCAATGTAAAAGGAAACATCTTGAATTTCACCCTGGCATAAGTAGTGGTGTTAAGTAAAAGGCAAAAAGAGGGCTTTAGGTCTTGAGAAAATCCTTTCCAGTTTCAGTTCCCATAGGGCAGCAGTGCACTCTTTTACTGAGGGAATGTCCAGCAGAAGGTCATCTTCAGAATAAACTCACTCTGTGGTGCTTTGGGATTCTGATACGTCCCTTCCTTCTTCAGTGTTTATTGAGATTTCAGTAGCAACTAAAGACGGTTGCTTCTCTTGTTTGTCCAAGCTTATCTCCTGCGTCTGATTAACTGGAATTGGTTTTGCTTGTGTGTTTTTGCTGCAGACAGAGGACTATCTGAAACGGAAAATCCGGTCCCGGCCAGAGAGATCAGAGCTGGTTAGGATGCACATTCTGGAAGGTACAGCACATGTGGAATGGGAAGACACCAACAATAAGATTTGTCATAACTACTTACTTGACAGCTTTCTGTTTTGCCTCCAACCCCCAAATCTTTCCATTGGTTGGGAGTGGGCAGAATATCATGCTCCAGGCCTGTAGCGTGATTTCTTGGGAGTGATTCAACAATCTCTGAAGAATCTGTTATGTAAACTCAAATTGTGCAGTTTTGAGCAGCTGAGCCACAGTGAAATAGAATGGGCATTGCTCTTCCTGCTAGGGGAAGGCACTGTAAAACACTGAAGTGGGAGGAAGGCAGATTTGATCTAATCAATGTGCACCTCAGTTTCAGAGAGGGAGTACTATCCTGCTGCTGAGTACCACATCTTTGGACACAACTGAAAGGGAAAAGATGAATGAGAATCAGGTGACATTAGTTTGAGAACAGTGAATTTATCCTATTCTAGAGTCACAGGAGCTGTTATAGTATCTTCATAACTTCAATTTACATAATATCTATAACGTATCTATAATATCTCTATATTATGTAGTTATCTAGTGTAATCTGCCATTATTTTCCTATACAGTTACCTTTGTGAATTAACTAATCTAACTTTGTGAAGTTAGATACTGCTAAAGTGCATAGGTTGGTCATTGTTGAACTGATGCCACTGTATTTGCTTTCCCCTGAACAGAGACCTCAGCTGAACCCTCCCTGCAGGCTAAGCAGCTGAAGCTAAAGAGAGCCAGGCTGGCAGATGACCTCAATGAGAAGATAGCACAGAGGCCAGGTCCCATGGAGCTGGTGGAGAAGAACATCTTGCCTGTGGAATCCAGCCTGAAGGAAGCCATTATAGGTGAGGCCAGAGGAGGGTCTGTGTGGAATGTATTGCCCACAGGTGGCTGTGATTTCCTACTATTTCGCCTGCCTGCTTAAGGGAGTGCAATCCCATCATTGTTCTCATTTTCCCATCTCAGAGCCTTTCAGCCCCCAGGATTCTGCAAAACAGAAAGCTCTCTGGCACAGATAGTAGAAGAGAGATGTTAAATTATGTTGTGGACATTAAATTATGAGTGTAGACATCCCAGAATAATGTAAGAGTGTTTGCATACCCCGAGGGCTTGAAAGACTGCTGTAGATTGCATTCCCTAGATTCTCTCCTTAAAAGTTTCCCTTGATATTGACACATCAGCAGCCTTGGCCAGGGAGAACCCACTGACTGACTCACATCAGGGAAGGAGACAGAATACAAACAGGTGTGATGAAACAAAAGCTGTCTGTGAACTTACAAACTTCAGAGAATCCAATCCCTTTAAAAATAAACCAGAACAGATGTAAATCATGCCAGTGCCATTCCAAGGGCTGTAAGGAATGCTGAGGAATAGCCTTCCCACTGCCTCACTAGTGCTCTTTCCCATCTCCTCAGACTGGGTGTTCTGTGCACGTCTGTGGTTACTCGGCCCCTCAAACATACACAGCTATTTTAAAGACAGATGGGACACAACTGTGAGCAAGGCTGCATACTTCTCATGAAAAAAAGGAAAAGGGCAGTGCTGGGGGAGACCTGGCTTAACTATTGCATGGGAAATGGTTGAGGAAGAGAAAGAGTGAGCTTGTGAGCTGGCATATTAGAGATGTGGCTTCCTTCTGACTCCGAGCAGAACACATCTCCATGGATTTCAGCTATGTTGGATACAAATGATAGTATTTCCTGCTTACCGGGATTAATTTGCGATAAGTTGCTGCTTGTGGGATGTGTAGACAGACAGAAATGTTAACAGCAGTCAGGGTGACCACTAAATCCATAGACCCTGTTGCTTCTAAGACTAGAGGACAACTCAGGATTCTGTCTTGAAGAGTGATTCTATCTTCCACCACCCAGGATGAACACCAAAGAAAGCATGACTCAGCCCTACACCGACTGGCCTTTGTCGTTGGTGCCACATGGTCAGCAAATAGGCCATGCGTCAGCTCTGGGTTTGGGTTGAGTAGCTCATGTTGTGCTTCTTGATCTCATCTTGTGGAGAAGCAAGAGAAGTGGTTCACCCCAGTCTACATCTGTGTATTCTGCTGATAGCAGAGGTGAATATAAACACTTCAAATGGATCCAATTTGGGTTTCATTTGCTCTTTTTTGTATGATACTTTAACTCAGACACAGCTCTCCATGCCTTCATTTTCTTTGTGAAATATCTATCTAGTGGCAAGTGAAATGATTTCTTATTCCTCTTGGAAGTCCATGGCCAATGTTTGTATTTTCAGTTGGACAGGTGAACTACCCAAAGGTTGCAGACAATTCCTCCTTCGATGAGGACAGCAGTGATGCCCTCTCCCCAGAACAGCCAGCCAGCCATGAGTCCCAAGGGTCTGTCCCATCACCGATGGACTCACGGATTTGTGACCCTCTCCCTAGCACCACTGGCACATCACTAGCTCAGGTGAGAACGTGGTGTCCTCCTTCAGTGCCCTGGAGCTTCACACCTACTGCTGATTCATGGCAGAGGATCCTAAAATGCAAGGCTAAGAGACCCCGAAAAGGTCACTGATAGAGCATAATCAGTGAGATTTCACAAGGGGTCTTAGCTCTGTGTGGCACCGGTGAAGTCCTCTGGTCATTCAGAAGTGTCCGTAGTGGTGTCCTGTGGGGAATGTGACAGTCCTGGCTGGTGATGTAGGCTGGGCAGGTGTGCAGCTGATTCAGACGAGCAAAGCTGGACATACAGGTGTAGGATTTTGATTCCTTCTCTGCCCTTGGAAGTTGTGGCGCTTCTTGGGGACAAATGAAGTGGGTTAAAGGAATCCAATTAATGACTTGAATACTGTGCTGCTTCCCCTTAAGTGGGCACTTCCCACCACTCTGTTAAAATGCTTCCCTCCTTGTACATGTACTCATTATGCCTTTCTCTGTCCCTGCAGGGTACATCCCAATTGCAGATTAGTGCAGACTCCAATGAAACTCTTTTCCTACCTGAACAGCCACCCCCGCCTCTGCCACCTCCACCTCTTCTGCCCCCCAGTCTTACCAATGGAGCGGCTCTTCCTGCTGCCAAGCCCCCACCGACGCTCATTAAGGTATTTTGGATGGTTTCTTCATAGGTGTAGTCAGAAAAAAGATGAGATGATTATTCTGAAGAAGACTTGGAGTTGAAAGTGTTATGTTAACAGAAGCTAAGAAGGCTCATATACCAGTGTCTTCCTCTGACCCTATTTGAGCAACACATTTAATAGGTTCTTCTGTTCCACGAGCTGTTCGCCTTCTGTGAAATGGGTCCTAAATGCAGAATGTTTTGAAACAGTTGGTGTTATTTATAAGTAGATGTAGTGAGCCTGATGGACGGGTGGTCTGGTGTGGTGGGAAGGATGAATGGCTGCTTTGCTGTGAGCGGTGTTATGGTGCTGCTGTGGGTGCTGTAGGTGTAGTATTGCTTGAGTTAGAGAGGTGTGGAAAGACCCTGAGGTCAAATGTGGAGAATTTTGAAACAAAAATCCCAGCGTGCTTTCTGGTTTATGTGGGGTCTTGTGTTATTTCAGGGTTTCCATTCTTATTTGCTTCCTTCTTTTCTTCTGAATAGCAAAGCCAGCCCAAATCTGCTAGTGAGAAGTCTCAGCGCAGTAAGAAAGCCAAGGAACTGAAGCCGAAAGTCAAGAAGCTTAAGTATCATCAGTATATTCCCCCGGACCAAAAGCAGGACAAGGGAGCTCCTCCCATGGATTCATCCTATGCCAAAATACTGCAGCAGCAGCAACTCTTCCTTCAGCTTCAGATCCTCAACCAGCAGCAGCAGCAGCACTACAACTATCAGACCATCCTGCCAGCTCCACCAAAGTACGGTTCCTACGTGTAGCTCTCTCTTAGGAAGGCCTTTCCCAGTGCTGTTACCAAACACATTGTGTTCTGCACGTGAAGTGTGGTGAGCGGGTGTGATGCGCTCAGTCTTCTTGGGTTACAGTGAGCCTCAAAAAGGGCCAGTGTTGAAGATGGGCATAGCCAAGGGATGGATATAGCCAAAGGCATTGGCGTGCTTTAATGCCTAGGGTGGTGCTGGTGTTTCTGGACCTGCATGACTGTTGGTGTACATAGGTACACAGATCCTCTTTGGCAGGCTGCTCCTGTACTGAGGGCCTCTGGTGCCTTTCTGCCCTGGTTCTGATGGCTGTGGTTTCTCTTTTCCTGCAGGCCTCCAGGAGAGCAGCAGACTGGTGCCAGTGCCCCAGCCGTACGCAATCTGTCTGCTGCAGTCAATAGCACATCTTCGGTATCCTCTGGTTCCAGTGGGCTGATGCGACAAAACAGTAATGCTGCAGTGGGCAAGCCAGGCCCTCTCCCTGCCAACCTGGATGAGATGAAGGTAAAAGTCGGTGCTGCTCTCAGTCCTGTGGAATTGTACAGCTGTTTTTTTGTTGTTTTTTTTTTTGCCATTGTCAGCGATGAGGGTCAGCACTGAGTCATGTTTCTGCCCTGGAGCAGAGCTGAGGTGGACTGGAGGGAGCTAAGGCTAACAGCTGGCAGTGCTGCCCTGCAGCCTGGACCTGAGGTGCAAGTCTGCTGGCCGACAGGGGGTCAGCTTGCTTCTTTGCCCCAGGGCTCTGGCAGCTGGTAATCGTTGTGGTTATTGTGCTTGCTGTCTTAATGTTGCCCTCTTTCAACTCCCATCAGGTGGCAGAGCTGAAGCAAGAGCTGAAGCTGAGGGCCTTGCCTGTCTCGGGCACGAAGACGGACCTGATTGAGCGGCTCAGAGCTTACCAAGAGCAGAACGGCACAGCCGGCCAAACAACCCCTACTCCCAAGCCCAGCACAGCAGCCATTCTCCCCAAAGCTGCCGAGGTGGTGGTTGCTTTCCCAGCTGCCAGGCTGAGTACGGGGCCAGCCCTGGTCACCACTGGCATCGCACCAGCAGAAGTAGTTGTGGCCACGGTCACTGGTGGTGGCGTGATGAAGTTTGGCAGCACCGGCTCGACTCCGCCTGTTTCTCCCACTCCTTCGGAACGCTCACAAATGAGCACAGGTGATGAGAATTCGGCCACTGGGGACACCTTTGGAGAGATGGTGACTTCGCCTCTGACCCAGCTCACCCTGCAGGCATCTCCAGTGCAGTTCCTGGTGAAGGAGGAGAGCTCCAAGTCTGCCTCCTGCAGCATCAGCGCGGCACCCAGGTCGGAGCGGTGCAGCACTGGGAACAGCAGGGATGCAGAAGTTAGGGAC
Source organism: Gallus gallus (assembly GCF_016699485.2). Classification (NCBI taxonomy): domain Eukaryota; kingdom Metazoa; phylum Chordata; class Aves; order Galliformes; family Phasianidae; genus Gallus; species Gallus gallus. Next base: position 50,093,487 of record NC_052532.1, read on the forward strand.
AAAGACCAGATGCTGCAGGAAAAGGACAAACAGATCGAGGAGCTCACCCGCATGCTGAAACAGAAGCAGCAGTTGGTTGAGATGCTCAGACTACAGCTGGAGCAGGAGAAGCGCGCTCAGCAGTCGCTACCAGCCCCGGCGGCTGCGGGAGAAGGAACAGCTCTTGCCTCCAACCCAGTAGCGTTTGGTATCCAGGTCAAGAGCGAAAATGGTTTCCTGAGCTGCCAGTCTGCAAAGCAATCCAGTGGCCAAACCGACCAATTCAACCCCGCACCAACCTCTAGCCAAATGGACACTTCGAACCCAAGCCCAGTGCCAAAGAAAGCCGTGATGGTGAAGCAGGAGGTGCCAGCCACGGAAGCAGAGCCGCCGTGCCAGTCCCACAGCCCGCAGCTGTTCCTTGGCCAGCAAGGGAGCGCCCTGAGTGACCTGATCAAGGGTACTCCTCCCCCAACCCTCATCACCGACTCCACAGGGACCCACATCGTCCTCACCGTGACCAAGCAGAGCGCCGAGAGGCAGGGCCTCTCACCCCAGGGGAAGGCAGTGAGCAGCTGCCCGACCTCACAGGTAGGCAAAGCTCAGATCCCATCCCCACTGCCGCTGTTGGGTTTCCCCTCTTCCTATTCACACTAGGGTCCAGGTTACCATAGGATCACTTCCTACATTGGAAATTCAACTCAGTGAATGCCAAAATTAATCATAGAATCATAGAATGGCCTGGGTTGAAAAGGACCACAATGATCATCGAGTTTCAACCCCCCTGCTATGTGCAGGGTCGCCAACCAGCAGGCCAGGCTGCCCAGAGCCACATCCAGCCTGGCCTTGAATGCCTCCAGGGATGGGGCATCCACAGCCTCCTTGGGCAACCTGTTCCAGTGCGTCACCACCCTGTGTGTGAAAAAATTCCTTCTAATATCCAACCAAAACCTCCCCTGTCCCAGTTTAAAACCATTCCCCCTTGTCCTATCACCCTCATAAACAGCCGTTCCCTTTCCTGTTTGTATGCTCCCTTCAAGTACTGGAAGGCCCGAGTTGCTTGTGATGGTGGCTAGTAGTTCATGGCTCTGTACATCAGAGCAGTGCAATCTTCAACCATAAAGACTGGAATTTGGCAGTGCTGAGCTGTGTACAGCAATGCATGACTGTGCATCACAGGCTGTCCAGCACTCTTGCAGACACGTGGTTCTGCCTCCCATGAGGCAAGATCTCGGGCTTGGAGGACAAGGGTTTGCAGGCGCATTTTACTACTTCTCAAAAGAACAACTGCCTGTGGCATTAGAAAAAGCAGGGTGTATTTCACCCCTTGTTCTTTATTGGAGAGATTCTACGGAGAGTGATAGATACATCACTTCGTCTGCTGAGAGCTGAAGTCAGACCCTGAGAGCAGACTTTTGCGTCTTAACTGCTCTGTTTTAATGCATGTCAATATTTCATGGCTAGCAGAGTCTTTCATCAGAGATGATCCACTATTCCCCTGCTGGCATGAATCCAGCACTTAGCAGAAATGTTCTGAGAGCTTTTTCCAGGAAGGCATAAATATGTTTTATGGCATAAGTCAAACTCCAGCATCTTCCATGGAATCGGGGAAAATTTTCATTCTCTGCTGCCACATTTCTTGCGCCTACTGCAGAGCAGTGGCAGTGTCTGCCATCAGTGACAGGCCCTGAGCAGGCTGCATTTGCTGTGCAGCAGGCGAGATGCAAATCAGCTAAATGCCAGTGCTCAGCATCAGCTCTCACAGTGCAGCTCCAGCTGCTGCTCCAGCAAGCCATGGGTCAGTAGTAGGTGCTGTGGCAGGGCTGCCGGCCTGAGGAAGCCATGGAGAGCTGAGGGGCTTAGCCCGGCACTGCCTCCTCACTGAGGACGCCAAATCCTGCTGCAGTTTTTGATTTGTCTGCTTGGTGAGACAGAATGATTGCATTTCACAAAGATTAAAGAGTGAGGAAAAACAGACTTCATAAATCCTTTAAGAATCACACGTTGTGTCACGTTGTGTCAAGGGAACAGCTTCTCACTTCTTCTTTCCAGAGAGTACAATCGTTGCCCACTAAAACTTCCAGCCAACCACAGTGTCAGCCACCTGCAAGCACTCCTCAGCAGCCCACACCACAGCAGCAGCAGCAGCAGCAGCAGCAGCCCAGAGGCCTAAACCAACCTGTCAGAAAGGTAGCGTGCCGCCTGCTTGCTTTTTCCCTTTGTTTTCCTTTGCCTGTAGCACTGGTGGGGAGGGAACACATTCACCCACTCCTGGTCAGACACCGTCATCACAGCCAGTGAGGGCTCACAGCAGCTTCTGCCACAGCTGAGTGGAATACCAGCCGGTGTTTTGGCAGGGGTTTTCTACCAGTTAAAAACGAGAGGTCAATGTGGGAAGCCTGGGCTTGTAGTGGTGCTCACGATTTCTGAAGGATTGCTGCAGAAATGAAGAGGTGGTTGCTCTGCAGAGACCATACCTTCACGTGTTCATTGTGTCTTTGTGATATGCAATGCAGATTGGAGGAAGGGAGCACCTCTGGCATCACCCCTTCTCCAAGTGACAGCTGTAAAGTCACACTGCGGTGCACCTCCTCCCTTGCTAGCCCACATCAGGGGTGACTTAGCTCGTTCTCTACCGTGTAATTAAGAGCCAGAAATATTTTTACAAAGAATTTTTAGAGTTTGGAGGATCATTTCTGAGTCAGGTCCTGGAAAGGATACCAAGATAGGATTAATTTCTAGCCTAGTCAGAGTGGGACAGCCACTTTGCAAAGGCTCGGTGCCTTGGTTCACGTTGAGACCTTTGAGGAAATGCAGAAGGTAAATGAAGAAACTGATTTCCCTTAGAATCCATTGGCTTGCGTTCTGTGGAGGCATCTGGAGCAACTCCCCAAATCCTTTTGCCTCCCTGCAGGGTCAGAAACCAGGCTTGCAGGTTGTCACAGGCCACGTTGTCTTTCTCAGCTCCTGCAAACCTGCAGCCTTTCTGCCTCGATGGTTTCCACAGAGGGTCCCTGAAAACCTGTGCCCCTCTCAGGCAGACAGCGAACCCCAGAGCAGTTCAGCAGGCGGGCGCCTGGGGCTGTGTCTGTACACAGAAGCCACAGAGCAGACAGAGATTTCCAGGGAAAACAGGATGAGGTAGAGCATCAGCACGTAAAAGGCTCAAACTGCCTGGGGATCACTGCTCTGGCAGAGCGAGTGTCAGTGTGGTTCACTCACAACCACTGCAGAGGCAAAGACCTGATCCACATGGTAACATTTCTTTTGGGCAGCAGTGTGCTGATTCATCTGGTGAAGCTGAGTCACCAGCTCCACTTCCTGCAACAACACTTGGGGTTTCCTTCGGAGACCTCTGGTACTGCTGAGTGCTCTGGTGCTCTTCACGCCCTCAGGCTGTGGAATTTGCTGCTAATGAAACCTGCCTGTGTCCCCAAAGCAGGCGCTGGAGAGAAAGAGGGAAGGATAAAGGAGAGGGCCTGGCTTGGAGGCTGAACAAAGGAAGGGAAGTGCCCTCCTCCAAAGTCCCAGGAGTTCCCCACTTGGACAGATGAGGCTTTCCCCATCATGGAGCAGCCTGACGGTGGTTTGTGGTCTGGTTGTCTTAGCATAAAAAAATATCAGTGAGAGATTTCCAGCTGAGTTGAGGGGAAGTCTGTGTCCGTGTCATCGGGGCATAGTGTGTGGAGTGCACAGAAGTGCACTCAGAGTGCTGCTGAGAGGAGCGGTGCCCAGGCAAGAGAAGGGGTGACCATCACTAAAGAAACGATGAGCTTTTCCCTGATCATTCCTTATGTCTTTGCTCTGCACAGCCCTCATCCCAGCCCAGCTCTCCTGCTGCCCCCTCCCCTTCCCAGATGGACCTGGAGCAACAGCAGCAGCAGCAGAAGCAGCAGCATACGTCGCTTTTTGGACCTCCTCCACCACCTCTCCCTGTCCCCTCAGTCCCACTGAAAGAGCCACCGGGCTATGAAGAGGCCATGAAGCAGCAGCCAAAGACCCAGGTGAGAGCAGGAGGAAAGGTGCTGCTGTAATTCCACTTAGATTCCTGACCTGGGGCCACTGAAGGAGAACAGAGACAAAGCAGCCCCTTCTGAGCCTTCCTATCCGAATTCCTTCTTGAAATTCCTTCTGAAGGGGCTGGGGAAGATCCCATGCCCAGGTAAAGATCCCAAACTGCTCAGTGCCCAGTGGGTGTTGACAGAGCAGTTGCTGACTGCATCTTTGCCTCCACTAGCAGCCTGGGGTCACGGAGGAGTCTGGTGCCATGCCTCTGTGTGCTGTCCCTGCAGTGACAGCCCTGTCACTGGGATGAGGGAGGAGAGCCAGCAGCCAAGCGTCTTGCTGGAGGGAAGCTCCCCTGTAATAGGAAGCTAATCCTGTGCTCGCTCTCCCCAGGAGAACGGCTGTTCCAGCCAGCAGATGGATGACTTGTTTGACATTCTCATAGAAAGTGGAGGTAAGGAGACAAACCTGCGTTTCCCAGCCAGTGGGTTTGACCCGGGGATTATAGAGCGCTGAGGGGAGCATGTGTCATGAGTCAGGTCTTTGCTTCTGTGTCCCTGGCAGTCATTAAAGCACCAAGGGAGATGTCAGGTGGGCATTAATAGGATTGAAAAGCTTCTTGGTGCTGCATCAGCTCCGGGCACGTCTCTGCTCTGGGCCAATGGCTGGGTTCCCTGTGGGCAGACCACAACCTCCCTTGAGGCAGCAGAGCGCAGGCGTGGGCAGATTCCTTATCCGTGTCTGTGCTCAGTGATGGTTCGGTCCTGGGGGAGGGGGGCTCAGGTTGCCATGCAGGGTGGAAGGGATCGCTGTGGCATTTGGCCGCGTGTCTCCTCACCCGGCTGGCGTGTTTGTTCCCCGTGCAGAGATTTCTGCTGACTTCAAGGATCAGTCATCCCCGGCTGGAAAAGAACCACCTGCGGCCCCGGCCTGCTCCTCACCGCCCAGCAGCCACCATTCCTCGGAGCTGGCGGTGCCGGTGTCGCTGGGGCAGACGGTGCCCGTGGGGCGGCTGGAGGACTTCCTGGAGAGCAGCACCGGCCTCCCGCTGCTGACGGCAGGCCACGACGGGCCTGAGCCCCTGTCCTTGATCGATGACCTCCACAGTGAGATGCTGAGCAGCTCGGCCATCCTGGACCACCCGCCTTCACCCATGGACACCTCGGAATTGCACTTTGCTCACGAGCCGGCCGGGGGCATAGCCTTGGATCTGGCTGAGGCCAACTTGGACAGCATGGACTGGCTGGAGTTGCCGGGGGGATCTGTCATGAGCCTGGCCCCCCTCAGCACCACGGCTCCCAGCCTCTTTTCCACAGACTTCCTTGATGGACATGATCTGCAGCTGCACTGGGATTCGTGCTTGTAACTCTGTGAGCAGAGACTGAAGGGAATGGGTGTGGGAGGGCACGGGCATGCAGGGGGAAGAGGCCAGTCAACCAAAAGAAACCCCAGAAACAAAAGAAAGCAAAAAAAAAAAAAGGAGCTCCTAGTATCCATAATCCTCTCCCCACAGTGTTCCTCCTCTATGAAGCCAGCAGCGGCAGCAAAGGCAGACCCACGGCCCGAACCACTGCCAGCAGAGCAGTGGGACCAGGAGAGTGGCTGCAGCTCTGGGGCGAGAGCGGAGCTGGCAGCCCTGCTCCCTCCTGCAGGACGTGGGCATAGAACTGCAGGTAATGCTTCCTGCAGCAGGACATGATGTGACCGGGCCTGAGCCCTTCTGGAAGCAGCATCCCGCTCCTTGCTGGCAGGTATGGGGCATTACACGGCCCCACCTGCCCCGATTAATGGTTGCGGAAGGGGATTGATCTACCTCTGTAGCAGGGCACAGAGGAGGGAGCTGCCAGGAAGGCTGCCTGCTGCCCCTGTGCCATCCGTCAGAGGTCACCTCTGCCACAGGGCTGTGAGGAATGGGCAGAACAGGCACCTTTTCCAAATGTAGCCAAAGGAAACGGGAGTTTCCCACCAACTTGGTACTCTCTGGGCTGGTTTCTTAAGTCCTGGTGAGCTTGGCAAAGGCTGCCCACTTGCTTCACTTGCTTTGGGCTGCAAAAACAGACTTCTAAGGTGCTAAAATCCAGGTTAGATCTGTCCTTCACTGCCCCAGGTCTCCAGCTGTGCCTGGAGTCAGCCTGCAGGCACCCTCTACTCACTGCCCCCAAGCTGAGCAGAGCATCGGCCCACGGTCCTGGGAAGTGCAGAGGGGCACAGCTGCCATCGAGCAACATATCATTAAGGGCCACGTGCAATCTTTCTCCTGCCTTCAGCTGTGCTGCTGCCTCCCTGCAGCAAGTGACCCAGGTGTAAAGAAGAGCTCCTCCCACCTCCAAATCTGCCCTGCAGCCCCAAGGAGGGAAGGATGTCAGCCCCAGCAGCAAGGAAAGGGAAGAGGCACTGCTGAGAGGGTTTGTGCTAGCTTAGGAGCGCAACTGTGGGGGCCCCTTTCTGAGGAGAACCGATGGGCGTCTGTCTCTGCTCTGCTGTGCCCACACCTCAGTGTTAAGAGGCAAACACAGCAGTGAGCTGTGGCCTGGTACCTCCACTCCTGTACGCTGGCAGCCCCACAGTACTCGCTGTCAGGAACTGACCTGGCAGCCGGTTGAGCTCACAATCGCAGTGCAGCTGGGAGAAAGTCCTGCCTTCCTGAGCCCTATCTGCTTGTCAGCTACATGGGGAGCCACTTCCTTAATCATTTGCAGGGGATGCCTGCTGGCAGCTGCCTTTCTGCCCTCAGCCCTTCTGTTGCCCAAGCCCCAGTCCCAGCATAAAAACCAGTAACTGGGACCGGTGGACCCCTTCCCTCCACTCTTGCCTTCCTCACTTCTCATTTCTCAGGCCCAGCACGATTATGGTGGTTGTGCGCTGTGTACTGGGAAGCAGGAACCTGGCACAGAGGAGCAGAGGCAGGAGCACATCAGAAATCATGTTGCAGCACAGGCCCCTGCTCTTCACTATGAGATATAAGCGAGGGTAGTAATAGGGCCCCCCCAGGACCGCTGCCCGGCCATGGGACCACATGGCACAGGAGGTAGGCAGCATAGGAGAAAAGTGTGGCAGGGGAGCAGGGAGGGGGCAGGAAGATCTTTCCTCCATCAACTATTTCATGTTAAGGAGGAAAAATGAGGCTGCCTTTTCCTCAAACTAAAGCAAAATCAGCTGCTTTTAGCCTACAGAGAGCAGCAGCCCCCCCAAGAAAAGCCCCCCACGGACACCTGTGTGATTTCTTTTGTACAAATAATCACGAAGTGGCAACCAGCAAATAAAGAATGAAAGTATCCAAGTGCAATTTGCTCCTACAGAAGGTGGGAGCGCTCCACCTGCACCCCAGGCCTGACTCAGCCGTGGATCTTCGTGCTGGGCCGGGGCCCCCAGCCCTTGCTGGCACAGCGCCCCTTCCTGGTTTCACCCATCCCCTGGGTGGGTGGCAGAAGGCTCAGTTCCTATGCACTGCTGTTGGCCTTCGCTCACCCGCCTCCCCTCGTGAAAGCTGTAGGAATACGTTACATTGCCCCAATGTACTTGAAACCAGCTGAGGAACGCAGCGAGCCTGCCAGGGCCCTCTGCACAAAGGGCTTCTGCCAGCACAGCAGCGATAGCCTGGTGGCTGAGGGCAGTGGGAACGGGGCGTCTCATCCCAGAAAATAATCATAGAGGTCTTTTCCCCAAGATGTGCCCAGAGCAGGCAAGCCCAGTTCTCTGCTTTCTTACTATTATTTGTTTGAATAATAGTTCAATAGTTCTTTGTTGGAAGAGGTATTCCCCTGGACGTACATTTCTGCACCCGTTGGGAAAAAGTCTGATGTTCTGCCTCTACCTTGAATGTAATCCTGAATCTTTCTGCTGTAACCACTACTTGTTTGTAACGTGTATTTGACGAGCACGAACTCTCCCTTCCACTATGCAGCACACGGCGAGGGGCGATCGGCACCATCCGAGACGGATGGTGTTGGGGTGTCGGATCCAGAGCGAGTATTCAACTGGAAAAGGATAAGAGTGACGAGTTAATGGGGGAGAGAATGGATCTTTAAATTGAATTATTTTTTCAGTTACAAATATTTGAAAGAAAAAAAAAAAAAAAGAATCCATTTTATTAAAAAAATTCCAAACAGCCGCGCGCTCGGAAGCTTCTCTGTGGTGCTGCTGGGAGGGTCTGACGCCGCTGCCTGCTTCAGCCACGGGTGGGTGAGCTCCGCGGGTCCTTCCACAACCCAAAGAACCACCAAAGCCGTAATCCAGAGCTGGCCTTAGGGAAGGATGAGCACAGGTAGCTCCTTCCGGCCTCCTCACAGCCCTGTGGGCCGCCCTGGACCCTGCTGCCAGTTAGGTGAGGCTGCAGAGCTCGCGTGAGCGGCAGGGCTACCCACCCCCCCAGCTCGGCTGCCCAGGGCCCCGTCCGACCTGGCCTTGAGTGCCTCCAGGGATGGAGCAGCACAGCTCCGTGGGCGATGTGCTCAAGAAGGAATTTAGTTAGCCCCGGCCCCATGGAAAAACAAAGCCGAAGTCCAGCGCTCTCCCAAGATGCAGTTTATTTACAAACCCACAGAATAAAGTAAAGTAAGAATCTAGTGTCATCTCATGTAGTAGTTTGTGCTCACTGACAAGCGCTTTCAGTAGAAAGTCACAGACTCCATATATATCCAGAGCCACCACCACAAAGCAGCAATTCTCCACTCCCGCCTGGCGTCCCTGCCCCGCCGCAGGGCGAGGAGGACCAGTCGGTCTCCCTGAGCCGGCTCCAACCTGAACCCCATCCTGAGCTACGACAGTGCCAAAATATACACACGTTCCCGGAGTTAATTTACAGCTTTTTGGTTAACAGTAAAAATCACGTAGAGACTAAAATGACAGCATGAAACACTCTTTTAGGGGAGTGTCGGTTTTCATCTGCTCCCAGAGGAGACAAAGCCCATCCCCTGGGGCTGTAAGAGCAGTAACAGGCCGGTGCTCTTAGGCACCTCTTGTCGACATCCCACACACCAGTGTCAGAGAAGTGGGATGAGGCTGATTGCGGTTCCCTCTTCTCTGCCCTGGCTCCGGGTCGGGCAAACCCATCCAAGCGCTTCGGTTCTGCCGTCCCCCTCCCCTTGGAGGTGAGCCCTCGGATGGCACGAGGCGGGCTGCGTGCCAGCCCTGCTCCGCACAGCGCTAAGTCCCTCACCAGTTCGGTTCCACCTGCATCTGCAGTGCCACCCTTCACGGATCAAAGCCATCCCGCCAGGATTGCCTCAGCCCCACACCTACGGCAGCACTGGAAACGCTGGCACGCAGCGGCTGGGCCTGCAGCCCCTCTCCCCAGGGCAACGGGGGTAGCAGAGGTGGGGAAGGCTGGGAGGGGGCACTCATTTTTCTGGTCAGAACACACGTGTCCCTGTGCAGCATCAGCCTCGACCGTCACCTCCCTCGGGTCTGGCAGCAGTGCCACAAGGCCACGCTGCGTCGGTCCCGGGTGGACTGGCAGCCCCCCGAGGGGATTCTGTCACAGATACGAGTGTGGGGAGGGGGAGGAAGTGAAGGAAGGGGATGTGAGATGATGGGGGTTGGGGAAAGGAGTGCACGCCACGGAGAAGGCTCCCGGGGCACAGTGGGGTGGAGGTCACCCATCTATGTCCCAGCTGAAGAGGTGGTGTTTCACGAGCATGTCCTGCACGCCTTCCTTCAGCGGTTTCTTCTCCTTCTCCTGCAGGGAGGCACAGAGACCGGGGTCAGTGCATCCAGACAAGCAAGGACGCATCCAGACAAGCAGGGCCCGGGCAGCCGAGGCACACAGCATCCAGCAGAGCTGCCTTCACTTCCCACTCCCCCCCCCTGCCCCGCCCTTCGAAGCTGAAGCAGGGAGAGGCCCTGCGGTTTGGAGAGCAGGGAGGAAGGGAGGGGCCGCCACTTCCCTCTGCCCCAGCCGTGTGGGCAGTGCCCTGCCACCTGCTCCTGGGCACTGCCAAAGAAAGCAGCTCCATCTACAGCTGGCTCCAGGATGGGCTGGAGCACCAGATAGTGAGGAGAGGTGCTAAGCGAAGCCCCCGGCTCAAAAGAGGAGCAATGCTGCCTACTCACCTCCCTCTTTATTGGCAGCTCCCAGTCCTGAGACAGGCTGAAGGCAAATTTGCAGAGCACTCTGAAATGGAAGAGAGCGGTAGCAATGAGCACACCCAGAGCTGCTGCCCCAGCTACACAATTGCTCCTCAGCTTGCCCTGGAAAATTGTTCAATTTTATAGGGGTGGAGAGCCTTTTTGTTGGCACCAAAAACGCAGCACCAGCCACTTGTGGCCGGTTTCCTCCTGCACTTTGGGCTTTGCATCTTTGCCAGGCCCATGCTGGGAAGAGAAGCTTAGAAATGTGACTCAAGTGCAACCCCTACAGAGCCTGACAACACAACGCAGGGAAGCGCAGGCAGTCCCAGGGCTCTGCTACCCTGCAGACACAACGAGGGTTGTGAGTTTCTCTCCAGAAAGCTGACTGCTATCAGCAGCACCTCCGAGATTTTACACTCACTGCTCTCTCCCTGAAGTAAGAGGAGCGTCCTGACCCCTAGGGACATGTGCTACATGGGGATGGACCCAGCTAGAAGCAGGGACTGCAGAAGGGCTCCCTGAAGACAGAGATGCGGAGTTCAGCTACCAAACTTGTCAGTGTCCTCCAGGCTCGGGAGAATATCCGACAAGAATATTCTTCAACTCCTGCAGCTGTAGGATGGCCACAATCCTCCAGAGGATGAAAGCAGGAAGGAGAATGGCACAAAGCTCAGCTCCTGCTCCTAATGAGCCCCAGCCCAGCCAAGAACCAGTCCCACCGCTCCGTACGGTACAAGCAGCCTCAGGCTCACTGCAGCACAGAGGTGGAGGGAACTCCTACCCACAGCAGCGCCAGAAGCAGGGCACCTTTAGGTGTGGGCAGCACACAGGCCTGCTCTCCACTATAGATGTTCCTGCTGGGAACCATTGTGACTGGCAGAGGGTCTGGAGGGCAGGGACAGACAAGGTGGTGTCTTCATCGGAGTAGCTGCAGGGCTGACCTGCTTTTGGCTGGCCCAGAGGAGGCTGCTGACAGGAAGGTGCTGCGTGATCGTCATGACAGCTCCACAGAAGCCAGGTTCTGACCTTAATCAAGCAGGCACTGTGCATCCCATTAAACTGTCTAGACGGTCACTGCTGCCTCAGCACACAGAAAGAGATCCCTGCAGGGGGAATGTCTGGACAGCAGAAGCTACCGCTGTCTGCTGAGGGCTCAAACCCAGCTGCAGTGAGGGCCACTTCCCCGCAAGGCAGGAGGAAATCCACGCAAGACCCATAGAGACAGACGTACCTCAGCTCACACTTGATCTGGACCCATCCAGGGCTGCGCAGGAACGACCAGGGATGAAACCACTTCTCCACGGTCTGCAGGCTTGAACACAGCACCTCCAGCCACAAATGCAGCACTTGTTCACTGCAGTGATGGGGCAGAGGTTTGTTACTGGGCTGAAGCCAGGGAAAGAAGCTCTGTCCCTTTGGGACAGCCTAATTTCAGCCCCAGCAGGAGGGGGATGCCCCAGGTAAATCTACGTGGGCCACCATGACAAGCGAGAAAGAAGCAGATCCCACTCAGCGGCTGAAGTGAGAGGGGAAGAAGTCCCCACGGCCTAAGGTAGATGGAAGCAACTGCTGCCCATGGGCCTGTTCTGCCCCCTCCCGAGCACCCACAGTGTGAGGGCGATAGGTCTGGGTGACTCACTTGAGCCCAACGCAGATGAGGGAACGAAGTTTCACATCCATCTGTGCGTGTGCAGCGTCGTGCGTCATGTTCACAGCCTGAACTGCCTGGAGGGCAGGAAGATGTGGTTACCGTCTGCTCACAGCTTCACCTTAAGCTGGGCTGAGCAACCATTTCAGCAGCACAGCCAAATGCTGCCCTCCCAAGAGCTCCCCACCTTCACCCAGCACCACCTGCTAGCATTAGAAGGGCTGAGGCTGCCTGACAGTTCCATTTTCTGCCTCTCCCCAAGCACATGGTGTCTTCATGCCACAAAGGAAAGTCAAGCATCTCCCTGGAGAAGGGCATCACCCTCCAGCAGCTCCCATGGTAAACATCCCTATGTTATCAGCTAGGCTCTGCCTAGGTTGGGGTAGCACTCACCCGATAAAGCAGCTCCTCTGGAGTGAGGACTTTGCCATCTTCATCCAGCCTGAAAGGATCACAGAAAAAAGCTTGTTAGCTCAGGAACCACCCCAGGGCGCATGTAGGCCCCTCCAAACCCCAACAGTGACAGCTCCCTTGCTTCTGCAAGGGTGATCACACAGCTGTCAGAGAGCAAAATATGACCCCAGATGCAAATGCAGGAGCCCAAGCAAAAGCCAGCCCCAAGTCAGCAAAGGCATGCCAGCCTACTGACACCGCATACATGGAGGCTGGGGCGGACCACGACCTTTCCTATGGTGGAAAGCAGCAGCAGCAGTTTGGCAGGCAGACAGCAGCAGGGCACAGACACTGCTGCTCGTTGTGAAAGAAGTGACCTTACCTGTAAGTCTTGCAGAGCACGAGGCGAGAATACACAGAGTCAAAGTCCCGTTCCACTTCCCTGCTTGCAGCCTAGAACGGCGTAGGGACAGTCAGTACACACTGCCCCGCAGCCCCTTCTCCCCATCCCTCTGACAGCACTGTTCTATGAAAGGAACTGAGACATCTCACCTCTTCAATGAACAGCCAAGGATGGCAGGCACCCCCCAGCAGCGATGGCTTCTTCAATCCGTGTTCAAATATGGACTTCAAGGCAGGACAAAGCGTCCCTCGCACCAAGTCTGTCACCCCCTCTGTGACTGAGTCATCCCCAGCAATGGAGTACTGAGGAACACAAAGAATCAGCTCTCAGCAGACTGCTAAAGGGGCAGCTCACAGCTAACTCCAGTCCTCCACTCCCAGGTGCACCCCAACCATTTCCTCAGCCTCTTATGCTCCTGCTGGCTCTTGCATAAGGTGCCATGTTCAGTGCTGGCCCCCTGGGATGTGCTGGGACACCAGCACCTTCGTGCCTGGGTGCTGGACACGATACTGGTGACACCACCACCATCCTGGCAGCATTCAGCACGGAGGAACTGCTGCAGTTTGGTGTGATGCTGTCCAAGCTAAGGTGAGGTCGGGACAAGCAGTGAGGGCTCCTGGGACTCTGTCAGCTGCTAAAGGCCAGGATAAATAGGGGTACGTGAGAATTCCCAGGTCAGCTGGTGTATCACTCAAAGGTACCACACAGACACGCTGCTATCCCAGAGGACTAACAGTAACATGCCAAGATTAGAATAAACGGGATCCTTCACATTCCCTCATCTGGGAGAACCGTTCAGCAGCACAGTTTATACACACAGAGATACGTGATCTGCATTTATGGAACCAGCCCAGAGAAGGGGACTGAAGGAAGCAAGTGAGATGTCAACAATGACGTCTAACTAAGGGCTTGGGGTCTCGGGTTGGCCTTTGAGCCATTCCTCACTATCCAAATGGTGAGGAGGAGAAGGAGACTTTTCTCCACTTCTCCTGCAAATTGTGTAGGCCGACAGCTGATGATATTTATCTTTTATCAGTAGCCTTCGGGCCACAGTGAGGCATCTGCTCTAAACAGCTGGCATCTCACTGCTGCTGGTCACAAGAGGAACCATGACAGTGCTTCCTTGGGCACAGCTACTCAGACCATACCTTGTAGTGACCACAAAGCACTGCAGGACTCACAGGGATAGCCTCTAAGGAGGAAGAGAACACAAGCAGTGGGAAGCAGGCAGAAACACCGACCACAGGGTCCTGCTGTGTGCTTGCCTTTTGCTTTCTCTGCTTTCCCAAAGCTGGTCTATGGGGGCCCTGCCAGCCCAGGCACTGCACTCAGCTCCCCCCACAGTCTGTGCTGTCTGCGTGGCCAGCATCAGGAAACTGAGCAAACAGGCTTAGGAAAATAAGCTGATAACATCACCAAGTTGCTCAGTAGCCAGAGAGAGCAAACACACTGAAAGAGGGTAATATACGGCTCTTTCCAATTATGACATTACCTTTTGTAATTATTTTTTTAATTACCTCTTTGCTCCTCTCATCCAAGATCTCCACAAATTTTGCAGGAAACCAACCTACAAAGACAAAAAGATAAGCCTAACATAGACACCGAGAATCCCCTGTGTGAGAGAGATGAGAGCCCAGTGAAGGCTGGGAATAAATCAGAGTTCATAAGGTCCAACCCCAAAAAGGAAGCGAGCAGCCAGAAAATCACCAGAATTAAGGCAACTGCAGGAAGAAACCCATTGCTGGACACTGCCCACAAACAGCAGAGATGATGTGCACCCAACCACACTGTAACAGGAGAATGCAGCCTAACCTTGCTGTTTGCAAGAAGTAACCATGTAGCTGCAACCACCACCCTCATACCCTGCTGGAATACTCCCCTTGTCCCTGGCAGCTCCTCTGAGTGACTGGCAGAGCCTTTTATTAAAATACGCCAGCACAGTTGCTGTGGATGAATGCTTTGCATCCCACCCTGTTCCTTCCAGTATAAGCTGTCCTGCTCTCTCACCTCTCAGTCCATTCAGCTCTCCAACCCAACAGTGCTCATCCTTTTGGGAAATGATCTGAAAAAACAGGGAGTGGAAAACAGTTGGAGAGAGTGTCAGTGACTTGCAGCAGTGAGGAATGGAGGTGGGAAACAGAAATCTGTCCCCACAGGAGCACGTGCAGTGCCAGGAGGGCAACAGCTGCCTGACTGTGAGTGCATAATGATGAACCGCTTTTCAGCTCTTTTGTCAATGCCCCCTTCTCACACAGTCCAGGGCCTTCAACAGCAAAAAGCTACTGAACACACAATTCCATGCCCCTTTTTTCTAAGTTCCAGATGGGATGCCCACAACTAAAAGGCAGAATGGATGCTTTTAGTCTTACTGCAACCTGGCGCGTGGTGTTGAACTGGAACACAGATTGGACTAAAGCTAGCTTTGGATCAGCTGTATGGCAGCCAGAAAAGGGACTCTGTAGTTGCATTGAGACAAGACAACACAAGGAACACACAGGATGGAACACACTGCCTCATCCCCGGACAGCTCCCAGAACCACCAGCTGCTTCCCTTCGGACACCTAACTGGGCTCTGAGCTCATCTCCTCCCGTGTTTCCCCACAGAAGAGGCAGTGTAGAATCCCAAACAAGCTCAGACTGCATGACCCTGCCCTGGTTCCTCTCCCATAGGCTGGCATACCGTAATGATGTCATTCTTGCGGAAGCCCAGCTCGTCGTCATCGTGACGCTCAAAGTCCAGCAGTGCCTTGGCACGGCGCCGTCGGTTGCGGGAACAGGCCACGTAGTTCTCATGATCCCGCTGGTGGCTCTCCATACTGTAGTCTGGAGTCAGATCCTGGCAAGCACGTGGACACAGAGCAGAGGAATGAAAAACAACAGATGACGAGAGTTGGAACAGATGAGCTTAAGGTCCATTGCAACTCAAGCGAGCCTACGCATCTATGCCCAGCTGATCTACCAAAGCTCTTGACCCTTGTTCCCAAACCTTTCTTCTAACAGAAGACAACTTCCCAGCCCAGCATTCCTGCACTAGAGAAGGGCTGGGCAACCCTCACCCTCCATCTGTTACAGCTGATGCATTCTCTCTCAAGCCCACCCCCTCCAGGAGCACACAGCAGCTCCCACTCACAATGCTGCAGTTCTTGGGATCCACACACTGGAAGTGCCGTGCCACCTGCAGAATGGCCTCGCGGAGGTCGGCCACCAGCTCTGTCTGCTTGATGTTCTTGGCTTTCAGTGCCTCCAAGTCATCATCCCCTGGTGGAGCCCACACAGCCAGAGGGAAGGTGCAGAAGGGAAACAAGTATGAGATATTTTTTATTAATATTAGAAATCATTAGTTCTACAGAAATCAAACAAGCCTGACTTCGAATTGCCTGTGTTAAGGCAGGTGCTTACTGCCAATCTATTCAGTAGTGTACATAAGAAGTATCAACAAGACTGCTTCAAGTTTTATTTCCAAGCACGTGTGGAACGGAAGGATGTCAACTCTGATCTTTCTGGGCAACTCATCATGCCACAGTGCTGCTCTACTGTTTCAGAGCAGTGTCTGCACAGCAAACAGAGGCAGCTGAATGGTTGGACTCAAACCTAAGGAACTTCCAAAAATTGTCATGAACTGAAATTCTCTTTAAACTGAAACAGCTTTCAACTACTTCTAATTTTTGCTTACAGGACAAGAGCATCTTCTTCACTGAAACTTGAAAAAGACCAAGACAGCTCACTCTCGTGTCAGTCTAGAAGTGAGAGCCACAAGAGACAAGCCTCCATCTGAGACCTTAGTCTCTCTAACAGACCAATTTCAAAGGTTTTGGGTGTATACAAAGGGTCAAACAAATACAAAGTACAAGACAAAAGTTACCAAAACATCTTCCAACTTCCACTAATTCCCACAGGAGCAGTGACAGCTAGTATCTACTTATTTATACATGACAAAGATACCTACTGGTATTGATTCTTCAGACAGTTAACATCCAGAATCTCTATTGGGTACACGAAGTTTGGGCATAATGAACCACTTGCTCCTTTTTTTTTCTAAAAAGAAGGATCCAGCTTTTGTTTATAATTCAAAGTGCATTTTCACAGACCTACTTTTCCTCTATAAGGTACTGAAGAAGCGGTAGTTGGATTAACAGAATCAGCATTTAAAACACTGTGTTCTTCCATGAACTCCAATTTTTATATAAACGGCATTAGAAGGCTTGCCTTCTAATAGCATTACAGGAAGCAGTATGAATAGAATGAGCGATATAGCTGTGTATGCATGAAGAGTAGCTCCTGCTTTATCATCACACAATCATAGAATGGCCTGAGTTGAAAAGGACCACAATGATCATGTAGTTTCAACCCCCCTGCTATGTGCAGGGTTGCCACCAACCAGCAGACCAGGCTGCCCAGAGCCACATCCAGCCTGGCCTTGAATGCCTCCGGTGATAAACTGTATCTTTTAATCTCAAGCAATACTAATTAAAAAGACCAAAACTTTAGGAACATAACTGGAAGCACGGGATTAGATTTTAAATTATTTTTGTTTTCTATTGGTTATGTATATTACGAGAATCAGATTTAGATACACAGAGCATAAGAAAAAACTGACCTTTGTTTCCAGACTAGAAATAGGGTAAGACACGCTACGTCCCAGTCCAAGCAATGAAAATTAACCAAAACCTCCCTGTAAGTGACCACAGGGTGAGTAAGAAGCCTCGCTACAGATTCAAAGAGATAGACTGGAAATAGATCACGCAGAGGGCGGAAGATTAGCGTTGCTAAAACAGAAGGTGACTAAAGAAGAAACTGCTCAACCACATCCACGCTAGCTCAGTGGGCTGCCCTCATTTACAGATACTGCTATTACATCATTAGCCCCTTCTGGCCAAAATGCCATGCTCCTCCCTCCACATCCAGATGAATCCCACCCAAACATGAGCAGGAGAGACAGGAAGAAAGTTTTACACCCTTCCCCCCTTCAAATATACATAATACAAAAGAAAGCAGCTGGGGTTACCAGCAGATACACCTCGCTGCACCTGATGTGCCTGCACATATGTTTCCAAAGCAGGAAACGAGTACAAAATCAGCTGCATGTGAAAGGGCTCTATTTTGAGCCTGCAAAGCCTGACGAGCTGCATAGTTGTGCAGAGGAGGGCTAACTCTCATGCATCACCTTGTTGCAATGCCTATCCAAAAGGAAAAGGGGAGGGACAAAGGCTGTTTATGAGGGTGGATGGTGATAGGACAAGGGGGAATGGTTTTAAACTGAGACAGGGGAGATTTAGGTTAGATATTAGGAGGAAGTTTTTCACACAGAGGGTGGTGACGCACTGCAACAGGTTGCCCAAGGAGGCTGTGGATGCCCCATCCCTGGAGGCATTCAAGGCCAGGCTGGATGTGGCTCTGGGCAGCCTGGTCTGCTGGTTGGTGACCCTGCACATAGCAGGGGGGTTGAAACTTGATGATCGTTGTGGTCCTTTTCAACCCAGCCCATTCTATGATTCTATGTACATCTCGTTCTCCCCTGTACCTACTTTAATTGGTCTCTTTTCTATTCTTTTAGCAATCTGATCCAACTTTTAGAAGAATCTCCGCTACAGAAAGCCCTGGCTGAGTTGGGCCAGCATGAGCACAAGCCTGGCTCTGAGCAGGAGAGGTTGGACTACAAAGCTCCACCAGAGGTCCCTTTCAAGCAGTGCTCCAGTGATTCTACGACCCCCATTCTAGTCACTCCTGTGCCTCCTTTCTCTTTAATAAGAGAATGCAGGTTTGGGTAAGTTCTTATTCCCACCCAGACAAAGACTACATACAACAACTATCACAGGCAGCAGACAGAATCATAGAATCGCTAAGGTTGGAAAAGACCCACAGGATCATCCAGCCCAACCATTCACCCATCACCAATGGTTCTCAATAAACCATGTCCCTCAACACAACATCCAAACACCACCAGGCTCGGTGACTCCACCACCTCTCTGGGCAGTTCACAGTTAACACAGTTTGCCATCATGGACTTATCACATCCAAGCCTTCCATTCTCACACCTGGTCTGAAGTTTTCCACTTCAGTCACCTGCTGCAGACTAAAAACTTTTCTATTTTAAGTAATGTTTCAGTTCCTATGAATAGCATAAGGATAAAACCATGATAATCACTGTACATAAAATCCACTGAAATGAAAAAACACCACCAATCATCTCAGTTTCTAACGTTGATGTGTCTTGTAGCTTGAGCTTAAAATCTGTCTTGGTGCCTGGGAATAACTCCCTATCACCTCAGCCAAGGGGAGACTGAGACACAAGGAAGATATGCTCGGCAGCAAAGCTCCCTACAGATCCAGTCTGTACTGCCTGCATGATAGCATTACAAATAAGAGCTATGAGAACCTAGGTTAAATAAGCACCCTGCCTGCATTTCTTCACTTCTTAACAGCTTCACTGGCCTTGTACTACCATGTTTATACATAATGCTGTACGTGTATGTAAGCAAGCCTCTGACGTCATATGAGCTTCTCAGAGAACATCAAAAAAGCTCTTCTCTGAAAAGACCAGCAGAACACAGATGTAGATTTGTTCAGGCTACTACAGTAACTGGAGATTTTTAAACCCTGTAAATTTGGTACATTCTCTTTCACCAGAAAAACAATTTCTGCGGTGAGATGTGGCAACTTCAAGCCAGCTAACCAGTTGCAAGGGAGGTGATGACAGAGAGATTTTCAACAGAAAGGGCTATTATGAAGCCACAGAATTAAGTTACTTTAAATCTATGCTGGCTGTGCGCTTTCTGGACACAGGTTGTGTTAGCTCATAAGCAACGAGAATTAAGAATCAAAAGTGTCCACGATATTAAACTCTCAGGGTAGGAATGGAAATGAGCTTCAGTGATATTTGCAGTTATAAATTCTGTTTTATGAACCTTGATGAGTTATACATCAAACCATCCTTCCTGGTCTGGGATCTTCAGGAGAGCACAGCACACAGCCCGTGGACTGCATACAGTCTAGTAGAAAATGCATTCAAATGTCTGGCCAGCACAAGAAGCCCATCTGTGGTAAGTCACCACTTAAGGACCTACTAACTGATCCAAAATGTACATTCTAAGATCAGGCCAAAGCAAGCAAACAGAAAGCTACACTTCTTCCAGCTCATCCTTCAGTTGTGGGCTCCCTTCTCTTCTCTTCCTCTGTCCCAGTGCTCCCCTGCATTGCTCCCACCCCTCATGGCTGCTCGATCCATCGACACCACATGAAGAGCACAAGACTGCCCTTACCAAATAGCAGAGAGGTGATGCCAGATTTCCTGCGCTGAGTCCTGCGCCGCACGATCTGAGAAGGGAAAAGAGAGAACAAAGTGCACAAACTTCTGTAAGTTTAGTAAATAAAATAATCCTCCACACTGGTCAGGTCTGAGCAAGGCGTTCTGATAGGGGTTTTTGCACTCAGAGGGTGGTGACGCACTGGAACAGGTTGCCCAAGGCGGATGTAGATGCCCCATCCCTGGAGGCATTCAAGGCCAGGCTGGATGTGGCTCTGGGCAGCCTGGTCTGCTGGTTGGTGACCCTGCACATAGCAGGGGGGTTGAAACTCGATGATCGTTGTGGTCCTTTTCAACCCAGGCCGCTCTATGATTCTATGATAGCTAACATTGCAAGGGGCAGGCAAGTGACTTTGCAATTTTAGACAGGAGTTGTTCTAGTTCCAATGCAATGAATCAGCTCTATTGCTTGTTCTGCTCCATGTGCAGTGGGTTATTTATAGCTCAATTATGACAAAAGCATACATGAAGTTCGAGAATCAACTATGATTCAATTGAATAATTTCAGTTTTAATTTTACCTGTTGCCAGAAGCACTTCCACACATAATTGTATTTAAATCTGTAAGTGGCTGCTTATTACATTTTAGGATTGCAGGAGTGCCTGGTGATAAGCACAAAGATGAGTGTCAAGAATGTATGTTTCATACAGGCTTGACGAACAGGAGGTACTACGTCTGCAACTGCAGACTGTGATCTATGACGCGTTTCTTATTCAGATTCTCAAAGGCCACTGCACTCTACTTTCTGGAATCATTTCAGCACATCAGTTCCTTACTAATGGATTAATCCCAGGTCCCACTCTGCTGTATGCTTACGTTACTTCCAAGCAAATTCTGCCAAAAGTGAATGCTGTTTCCCTTATTATTTCTCATTAATGAAATGTAATGCTTTCCATCGTTACTCTCATTAATGATTATCACGATCGACATCAACGCTCCTTTCATCTGTGAGTTTATCAATCAGGACAGTCAGCAGCATTTCACTGGTACAGGCCTTCCCTTCTCTTGCCAACACCTTTTCTCTGGGTGACAGAGCCAACATCCTCTCGGATAGGAGGACCTCTTGCCCGCAAACAGCAGTTGGTTGAAATACAAAGGAATGGTAAAAACAGAGCAGCAGAGGCAGACGGAACTCAGAGCACTCACTTTGGATAAATTGTTGACAGTGGTGCTGGAGTTGAGCAGCTGCCCCTGGTCAGCAATGAGGTAGGCCAAGTGTTTGCGACGCTGGGTCTCCACCGCCACATCTGTCAGTGAGCCGGCCACGCGCATGGCCTCCCGCAGCAGCACATCTGCATCTTCTATCTGACTTGGGATGTCCGAGAGTGTGTTGAAGATTGAGGCGGAGTTCTCAGACTGGATTAGCTCATCCTCCTGCAAAGATGCAGTTGTTTTTCCACACAGAACAGTCAGCATGACAGTTACGCTCCTGAAGCTGCTCGATTCAACTATACATTCAGTGTACAGCCCAGGCCAGAAACAATGCAGGTACAGCTATGAGATTACATAAAAAAACTTCGGTAGAAAAAAATGCAGGCCAGCTCTGGGAATAGAACAGCACTTTTTTACTATTCTACTGCACTGAGATCTGCTCCCAAAACTCCATGTGGCACGTTTTTGAGTCAGGGAGGTGGTGTAAAACCAAGAGACATTTTGATTTAAATAGGATGCATTCTCAGGTTGGGATCTGGAGCGAACAGAGGGAGCAGCTGATGGGATCTAATTATGAGGAATCAAATGAGGTAAGCGGGGAAAACAGCAATCCCTGAATCTACAAAGCACCTTGGAAGTCTTCATGGCTCCCACTTCTGAGGAAAGCAAGGAGTCATCTTCCCTTGCACACTCCCAGATCACATACAGCAAGCGGATACAAAGCCTTGTTGCATCTAAATCTTGCAGTCAAATACTGAAGCGCTATAAGGAAGGAAGTGGTGGTAGTGCTACCTTCATACTGAGCATGCCCAAAGTGAGCTGGAACAGCACCAGAGAGCCCTCATAGAAGAAGAGGTCCCAGATGCGCAGCAGCAGCTTGATGTGGACAACACTAGCGAAGGAGGTGAGGAACCAGTGCAAGGTGATCAGGGACAGCTCTGTGAATAGAGACATATGCAGGAATCATGATGGGATGTCAGCTAATCAGCGGAGACAGACTCTCCTAAGTGCTGCCCTCCCAGCTTACAGATGACCATGCACTGCCCTGGCCTCCGGAGCCAGAAGGTTTGCTCCTGGCTCTGCTGCTCTCCCTCTGTGAAACAAGGGCAGTAACCTCTGCCTGCAAACCACCCAGAGGAGCCATGGGCACAGTCTTACCAATGTCATGCTCCTGGAGCAGCTTGTCCAGACGGGGTAGGTACTGTACAATGAGCTGTCGCAGGACACGCTGGTCTGTCTGCACCCCCATCAGGGTGGTACTGAAGTAGGAGGCGGGAACCAGTTCCTCAATGATAGCACACATCATCCAGAAGGCATCTTCCTCCTCCAAGAAGAGCAGCAGAGAGGCGGCCACCTGGGATTTTGAAGGAAGATTACATGCCAAGCTTGTCCTAAGAACAGGCCTCCTTCCCCACCTCCTCACATGGTCCAGTGTCTACAAGACCAATGTCTTCCTTCCTCTGCAGCAGCTCTCCTGCAGTCTCTCCCAGGGAAGGGATTTCTGTGCAGTGTAACGCCTCTTCCTCCCCCCCAGAGGGACCGAATTATTGCACACCTTTGGACATGTGGTGTTACTCTGATCCACCCTCCCCACGCAGTATGTTCTGTGTGAAAGGGACTTCCCTTCAGCTAGTCTGGAATTCATAGCATCTGGCAGCATTACCTCAAATCACCCCAAAGTAGCTACAGAACAATCCTTATCACAAAACCACTATTAAAGCAGGTTACCATGCCAGTGCCTTGGCAATATCCAATCTCCGGGTAGAGCCAGGCAAGTCCCCGTAGTATTCTGCGTAGCCGTGGCACCCCAATACTGTTCATGTTGGAGAAGCAGGCGTTGCTGGGCATTGTGCGGAGCAGGTCTTTCTCAATCTGTTGGACAGCCATAAGCAGGGAAAGGGTCAGCTAGTAGCACCTGAACAATTGCCTTCTGCTCTCTGCACTTACTTGTGGTTTCTTGCCTCAGTGAGCTCTACTTCCCTACACCCAAGTCTTTAGGCATCAAAGAAGATGGCCCTGTCAAAGCAGCTGGGGTTGATTTAATATCCTTCACTAACATGTAAAAAAAAACAGTCAGATGGCAACTTAGCGACTCCCTAGAAATATCTGCCTCCATTTACAGTAAGCATGCCGGCTGGGAATTTCATCTGCTTGGATTTCAAG
Organism: Gallus gallus; assembly: GCF_016699485.2. Taxonomy (NCBI): domain Eukaryota; kingdom Metazoa; phylum Chordata; class Aves; order Galliformes; family Phasianidae; genus Gallus; species Gallus gallus. The sequence continues at coordinate 50,116,602 of NC_052532.1, forward strand.
CAAGGATTCCCACCATGCTTATTCCAGAGAAACCAACAATGTGGCCACACCTGTGGTAGGGGACTTGGAGGTGAACAGCCCACAGCTCCCCCTGGGCAAAGTCGTCCTTCCTTCCATCATTATCTACGTGGAAGTGCATCTACCAGTGTTTCACCCTTTGCTTCCCTCAGTGAATATCAGGAACCTGCCCAGATGAAACTGCAGTGTGGTATTCTAGCCTGCAGATAGCAGAGGTTAAACCTCTTCCCTATGAGGGAGAGGATCTGCACAGCTTCTACTCCAAAAAAACAAAGGAGATATACTCCCAATAACATTATTCAGTAGGATTCAACCAAGTGTCCTCTCAACTGTCCCTGATGCAGGTGTTAGGCAGACACCTCTTCCTCCTCATGCAGCAAATCTGGCTGTTCTCCCCAGTCCAGTCAGCACTAGGCAGCACCTCTCACCTGTTTGGCAGCAATGGTTTCATCATTTGAGCTGTTTTTCACGATATCACGATATGACATCTCTGAATTTCTCTTCTTCTGCAAGGCCCCAGACAGGCGCATCCACAGCTGGGGGACAGAATGAACACCAATAAGAGTCACTAAACCAGCTCCAGAAAGCCATGGCCTGGCAACTTCTTAATCACGAGAGAGTGGCCTCACTCCACCGTCTCTTCCCCTAGGCAGGAAAGTCAGCCCAGAGTTGGCAGAGCTCTCACCTGCGGCCTCATGCTGTGTGGGATGCCAGCCAGCACCAGGGAGCGCAGTTTGTCTGAATGTGGGAGGGTGACCTCAATTTTGTCCCAAGTGAGGTCACCCACGTCGTGGTTGTGTGTGAATTCCAGATGAGCCTGCCACTTGAGCCTCTGCTGTGGCTCCTCTGTCAGCGGGAGCCCCAGAAGCTTGCTGGAGTTTGGCTCAGCACTGTCTGCCTCAGCAAAGGGAAGGGAATGAAACAGAGACAAGTGAGAGAGGGAACAAACATAGGGTGGGGTGGGAAGTAGGACAGCCATCTCTAAAAAAGCATGTAAAAACTTTCAGGTCTTCCAGCCAGAGCATGGGAAGGCAGAGCTTGGTTTCTAACCGTCTTCTCCATGCAGCAAATGTTGTGGTCGTAAGCAAAAGGCACTGAAGCCTTAAGAACCAAGAAGCTGTCAGCAGGCCCAGGCTCTGCTTATGCATGATGTACAGCAGAGCATGGCTGGAATCCAACAAGACCCCGGCAGCAGCTATCCTGCTGGGTTTTGTGAGGATGTATAAATCAAGCTGACAAAAGCATAGCAGGCCTCAGAGGTGACAAGCAGAAAGCTGTATGTTCATGCCAGTAATGAGGCACAAAACGTTAGCTCTGGGGCTACCGAGTCATTAAAAAAAAATCTTTAATAAGAACATTGCCAAATTCACAATGAGAGAGCACCTTAACCTGAGGCTAGCTTTCTAAAATAGCTACATTAGCACAATACAGGTTTGACATAAGGCACTCCATCCTTCTTCACACAGCAGATTCCAACAATGCCATCCAAATCTTTCTGCTCACTTTATAATGCACAGGTCTATCAAATGGTATGGCTGAACAAAATTGGTCTCTCTGTCCTGTCCTCATCTCTAGGTTACTGCTCCAACAAGGTCCTCTAGGACTGTAGAGCCTTAGGGCACCACAGGCAAAGTAGTTCTGCCCCCACACTGCATGGCCTGAGACCCGGAAATCTCCTCTCAGAGCACATAAAGTAATTCCCACCATCTGATAGTCCTTCCTCTTCATCTTTGCAAAGGCAGCAAGCTGTGCCGTTCAATGCCCAACTGCCATAGCTCTCTTCACCTCCTTCTGTTTGGCCTCCTGCCTCTGGATCTTGCAGAAAAACTAGGATGTGAGTTCTTCCCCTTCAGATTGCTCTACGCTTTGCCAAGATGCTGGGATGAGTAGAACACACACTGCTGCTACTCGCCTGAGAGCTCTCCACAGGCAGCACGTGTCACTGCGCCTGCCATCAGTGCTCAGTGCTCCTGATAGCAACAGAGAGCCTGCTGCGAGCCAGCAGAGCCGCCTTTCCCAACACACCACTAATAGAAATGGTGGCTTCCTCTTCACTTCCATCTCTCCCTCACCTAGGCCACAGACATAAGAGGATGGAAAGGATTCTGCTGCATATTTGGTGCTCCAGATTCCACAAGGCCAGCTCAACTGATGCATGGCCCTTGGTAACAGTAATAGTATACAGAAAGAAGTTGACGTCTGAATAGATGAAACCTAGCACACAGTGGTTGCAAAATCATTCTGCCCAGGGCTCCACACAGCACAAACTGAAAGGGAGAGAGATGGGACTGGTTTTACCTTCCTTATCAACTCGGAAACCGAATTCGTCATAGCGGAACTCTGGCTGCTCAATGGATTCTTCCTTCTGGGGGACGTAAGGAAGAAGAGACATTCTCATCACTTCAGTACTGAGCAACTGAACAGAGACAAGCGGATACCACCCCGTCCTACACTGCCTGCACTATGCCCTCTGAGCAGCTGCACTCCTGGCCCTTTTCTTTCAGATGCCTTCCTCCACAATTCCCAGCGGGGGAGGTGTTGCACGCTGCCCCCATTTTGACTTCTCTGTGGAAGATGTGAAGCTCTGCTTTCCCACCTGCACAGTTTTCCCAGCAACCTCTTGGTACAACTACTTGAGTTGCAGCACCGTATCACAATGAAGACTTCCCCATCTGAAAGGGCAGACAGACTTCCTCATGGACCGAGGAATCCATACATCATCTACACTGGGCTCTACTGGCTGCAACTCTAAGACGCGGTAGTCCTCTGTAACCTACTGCACACACACTGCAAGTTCGGTTCCTTGCAGTGCCCCACTTCCTGCCTGCTGCTTTCAGGTTTACCCTGAAAGACAGCAGGAAGAACTGGGATTTGGATCTGTGAGGCAAGCCCATAATAGAGGCCGAAGGAAATTCAGTTCAAATCTCAACTCCTTCTATCTGTGTTCATAGTTAGCACTGGTGGTTATGATCACGAGGCTTTTGTAAGGAGTGAATGCCTACAGATGCCTCTGATTGCTGTTGGCCCACCTGCCCCTCCTGTGGGGTCTTGCAGGCACTGCACCCAGGCAGCCCCACAGAAGCACGCTTCTAGTGAAGCTCCAAAATAAGCTTCAGCTTCCTTCTCTGGGTTCAGTGGCCTCAGCAAACACTGCGGGTTAGGTTACAAAATTCCATATCTGCTTCCTTCCTTCCTGTTCTGCCCACCTGGAGGCAAGCCCTGAGGCTAGCATTTCCTGCCATGCGCAAGCCGTCCAGGGTAGCTTGATATTGACAGAGACTCCCTTTGAGTGTCAACATTTTTACAGGGGAGCAATAGTTACAAAACAGCAGAGCAATAATTCACAGAAATTTCTGTATGCTCTGCAAGATCCTCTTGCAAGAGCCAGGACGCAGTCACAAAACAAATGAAGTTTCGATAGCAAACAAGTGCCCCCAAGCGAACCACTGGAGGGAGAGCGCACCCCCCTCTTCCTTACAGCATTCAGAGACCGCCAGCAACCACCAGGGTCTCTATTTCTGTGCAGAGCCACAGAACATCCCCTCCCTGCCCAACACTGTACCTGTGTGTATTTCGCCAGGATCTCCTGCGGCCAAATGCTGGGTGTGAGTGCTGAGAAGGGACCCCCAGCAGAGGGAGTGTGATGGCCTAAACACAAAGAGAGCAACATAGAGCAGTGAGAACCCGGGACACTCAGAACAGGCTGCTACTGCAGACACTGGCATGTAGGGTCATTACTTCTAGACACTGTGACAGCTTCCACATCACCAAGGAGGTAAGCAATTTTAGAAGGTTTGAACCCTTATTGCCAAACAAAAGAAGCAGAATGGCCAAACTGAATTCTAACAAAGGGACTTCTGGGGAACAGAAATCATCCTGTGGCATCATGAGATCATTCCTCTTGGAAAAGCTGTGCCAAGTGAAGGCAACCATTAAACAGATTTATGAAGTAAATGCCTCCTATAGAGGCACTGACATTGACTCAGCAGCACTCCAGACTGCCCTGAAACTGTATCACCCAGGCAACAAAACGGGACATCGGAGCCCTCAGTAAGATGTTCAGCTGCTCCCTTTGCTGCTGAAGGGCTGGGATGTTGCTGCCCTCCCTCTAAGACTGCCAACGCCATGCACAGACAGCTGCAGCAACGTACATATGCCTACCACCTTGGTGTTCTGTGTGCAAAGTAAGCAGCCTCCCAGAGGTACTGTTCCCCTTTGAATAAAAGCAGACATTGAGTTTTGCAACTGAAGCAGACAAGCACATCCCAGGTCTTACATTGTGCACATCACCACAAAGGTTTACTTGGCTTTGAAGTACAGTCTCCCTTAGGGTTTTCTCTGAAATAAGCAGCTAGCTCAGGAAGGGAGGTGCAAAGACATGGGGTGGGACAGTTCCATTGCAAGAGGGGTGTGCTGGAGGAGACCTAGTATTAGTCAAGCTTGTAACTTGGTAGCCCACAGTCAAATTCCAGTAATTCTTCAGCCTTAGAACTACCACTTTATAGAATAAATCTCTCAGGTCATAAGCAAGCCTCCTACTTTGAGGCAAGTCCTGGGAGAACAGAACTGAGCAGGCCTTATGAGAAATGGGGAGGCAGACTTCATCTCATCCTCCTCCTTCTTCTGTAATTCAATGGCTGAAGCAGCTTCTGCAGGCTTCAGCACAGGGTAGAAGAAGGAACTGCACTCCCCTGGGCAAAAAGGCAGCTAGATCACAAAGAGCTGGGCACTCTCCCTCCCTCCACTTCAGGCAGAGTTGTATGTTAACACAGAGAGCGGCTGCTGGAATCAGTAACTTCCTTTTATCAAGCTGCAGATGAAGAAGAAGAAAGCCATCAAAGAAGGCATCACGCCCATTTCTGCCTGCTCACCTGACATTGTGCTAGGTAAGGCCGAGGGGCAGGGGCTGTCAGCAGGTCCAGGAATGCTGTTCTTAGGGGTGAGAGGTCACTGTCCTGTTACAAACAGAAAAAGGAGAGCATCAATTAGCATCTGAGAGCACAGTGAGGGACAGACACACTCCTCCCCCGGCACAAACTCCTCACAGCAAACTCCAGAGACTGGAATTCCCTCTCCATTTCACACCTATCAGCTAAAAAGAGCATGGTATCACCTACCAAATGCTCTGTGAAGCAGCAGCATTGCTGACTGAAAGAATGCCAAAAATCAAATCAAAGTCCATCATCTTCTCCATCACAGATTCTGATTCCTATTCAATCATGAACACTAAGAAAAGCAGATGGCGTGTCACCATGCTCTGAATTTACTGCCCACGGTGAAGGGACCAGGGTGGTGAAGTGAGTTTGAGATGCAAGAAGCCCCCAAAAGATCTCAGGAGCATCAAAGCAAAACACAGGAGCACACTTACTTGGGAAAGAACCTGGGAGAAGCTAATGCTCGCATGCTTTGAATGGATTTTCCAGCTTCCCTTTTCAGTAAAGCCACTTCTGACTGCAAACCACTGCAAGAAGGAATGCGAGGGATTCACCCAGCAGGCCTTGTCCGAGTTGTTTACAGTGCTCAGCAGTACAAGGTTATATATCTCCAGCAAGCACTTGCAGCCTACAAGTGGCTTGCTACGGCGCTCCGAGATAAGCAGTATAAAGGCACCTGCATCTGAGAACGCAAATAAGGCTTCTTCCCCCCAGATTTAAGCAGCTCTCTGCGTGAGAAAAGCTGGTATGGCTGCACAGATGCTGACCTTCCAACACCAACCCTTAGAGCAAAACAGAAGCAAGCAAGCAAACAAACAAAACCAACAAATCAAAGCAACCACAAGTCCAGCTTTTGTTTCTGAGAAGCTGCCATGCCCACGCACGGCCAGCTGCTTACCTGTGAGTTCTGTCCTGCCCCCCACTGCTGCCTGTTGCCCCAGCTCTGTTAGTGCTGGGTTTTCCCTCAGCAGGTAAAGCCATCCCAAGGATAGGAAAGGAGCACCTGCGCTCTCACTTCGCGTGGCAGCACTCAGGGTGAGCACAGCAAGCAGGTAACTGCTGACGGTACTCCTGCCAGTGCATTTGGAGGCTTTTTTCTGGCTCCCCACTGCCCTGCCACCACTCCGGCACGCTCAGCGCCTCAAACCCCCAGGTCACCATTAACCTTCATGCATGTACAGTCAGTGCTGAACCAACCTGTCACGGAGAAGCCAGGCCGGCGTTAGGCACGTACACAACAGAACACCCCGCAGCCACTGAACGAAGCACGGCGTCCAGGAAGCAGGGGAGGAGTGCTGAGGTCCCTCCTCATCCCACGACAGGTGTAGCAGAGGGGAACACCTCCCCCTGCCCACGTCATCGCTCTCCTGCCGGCCCCGGATACGAGAGCAGCTTTTCCTGCCTCTGGGCCCTGTGGAAACCTTCCCAAAAGCAGCCAGCTGGGATCTGGTGCCGGCATCGCTGGCCAGGACAGAGGGATGTGACCCTACAGCAGCTCTCAGCTCTTTTAGCCAGCAGGCAACCAAAGGAGACCCCGTGAAGCCAGTGAAAGCGCATGCATGGAAACAAATGGCAGCACAGCTCCCAGTTCACCGGGGGACAGCCAGAAGGACAGCGTGTGTACCTGGAAAAGGTGCTACAAAGGAAGCTGCAGCTGTTTGAAGCTCTCCAGCTGCAGCAGCCCTGCCAGAGTCACAACCACGCCACACAGAAATATACCCGTTTACTTTCTTTTCCCTGCAAGCGTCCTTTAGAAATGGATGTTTGCAAAGGAGACCTGCAAATTTACCTCCACTTGACAGCACCAGGCCTCCTCTGGACAAACTTGCCCTTCCACACAGCTGCAATGCGAAAGATTTCAAATACCTGCCTTCCTGCAAACACCAGATAACAATCTCCTGCTGCCTATGTTTTACTCGCTTGGCTTCTTTTGCCACGTGATCTCCACTTAACCCTGTTGTGGTAGTGCCTGGATGCGCTAGGCATGAATCACAGAGCCATTACAGATGAAAAAGACCTCTAAGATCACCCAGTCCAACCGCCAGCCCATCCCCACCATGCCCACTGACCACGTCCTCAGTGCCACATCCACACGGCTCTGGAACACCTCCAGGGACGGTGACTGCACCACCTCCCTGTGCAGCTGTGCCACTGCAGCACCGCTCTTACTGAGAAGAAATTGTTCCTAGTGGAGCAATGCTGCCTGGAGCTTTTCAGTAGGATCTTTATTTTGGCACAAAAACTCCTTCCCAGGCGTGTTCCTCCCCTGCCGATTTTAACCACCATGCTGAATTTGAACACAGACTGTCAGTTGGCCTCCACTGCTCACTGCTATGGTCTTTTATTTACAGAGCTGTAGGAGAAGTAAGAGCAATAGCAAAGCCACAGTCCTCGCCAGGAGGCCACACGCTTCGGTGTAATTCTGGAAGCCCCTTCCAATTCAGCTTTTAGAACCCCAAGTAGATCGCGACCAATTAAACATACAGAACCTCCTTCTCTTACAAATGAAGACAAAAAGCTTGTAGTGAATCAGGCAGCTCATTTTTGTGCCCTCACACTTGGGAAGCTTTGTTTTCGGAGCTCAAACCCTGACTCACCTAAATTATGGCACAGAAAGAGCCCTCTGCCTTCCCTTCCCCCAGCAGTTTCCCCTTGAGCCAGGTGAAGGCACGTCCTGGAGCCACAAATGCCATTAGTTCCACGAGTCAATATTTGCTCTGTGCGCATACAGTCAGAAGAAAAGTCCAGCTTCACAGATAAGCAGGTGAGTGAGCACAGCACTGCCATACCTCCGAGCACGGGGAAATGACACAGTAGCTTCTGGCCCTGTTACCCTGACCCCTGCCTTTGGAAGTGTGCAGAATCCCACGCAGCACTGCATGGGCTCCTGGCTAAGCATTCAGTGTGATATCGGTAAACCCAGATGACTGCAGGAAATACCTTGAAATAGGTTTGTAGACCTGAGATGTTTACAAACAATTGGCCTCACGCTGCTCCGGGTGCAGGAGGGAGGTGTCAGGGAAGCCTTCCTGCTCACTTCCAACCTCAGCTGGTGACTGGGAATGAAAAGCTGTGGGACTTCAGCTGCCCTCATCCCAATTCCCTGTAGGAATCCTCCATCAGAGGACACGACAGCCTACGGCAGGCCTAGAAGGGGTGGTAGGAGCCTGCACCGTCATGGACTGCAGCAGTGTCCCTCAGGGTCCAGCTGTCCCAGTCCCAGCAAAAGATGAACTGGAAGGAACTCTGTGCCGTGTCTCCTACCACAAGGCATCCAGCAGACTCCTGGCCGGGCTGGAAAAGCAATGAGGCACAGAAATGCTGTAAGAGGCACTGCCACGCCTCGGCTTTGCTCCCTGTACAGAGCAGTGCCCAGCAGTCTGCCTGCTGCAAGGCCAGCACGCGCTCAGACAGCCACAGGGACAAAGCCCGGCCAGCTGACACAGACGGACAGAGCACTTCCAGCTGTGTATCCGTTTTGAAAACAGGGATGTGAAAAAGCAGAATGCCGTTTCCTACTGGTTCTGCACTGGGCAGCCTGACTTCCTGCTCACAGTTGGACGTGTCAAGCTTGCTTCTACACAAACTCCCACACAACACCCACTTACGCAGAATGCAGACTTCCTGCCTATGGACAGACGTTTTCCTTGCAGAACAGAACTGCTTTATATTTTGCTAGCTGGCTCCAAAGCAGACAGCACATCCTTCACGCAGGGCGCAGCTTGAAAAGGCTTTAGGGTCTGCCTGCAGCACTTATTTCTCAATCTGGAAATAACAAAGGCTTCCCCCGCGCGGCTTAGGGGAAAAAAAAACAAGAGAGCAAACAGAACTCATTTAGGGCTCTGCTGATTCCATGTCGCTAACACAAGCACCACGCTTCTAATCCTGGAAAGTGAAGGTGTCTGGCCTTACACAGCAAAAGCCAGGTGCCTGCTGAGCACGAATAGCAGCAGAGCACCCTGTCTGTCTGCCAGATCCTTGGGATCACGAGAGGAGATCTCCCTTTTCCGATATTCCTAAGCGATGACAGGATATGTGATGTGAATACAGAGTGCTGCTCCCACTTCACAGGAGAGGGATAGGCTAAGCACTGGGAAAAGCAGCAGTGGAGTTTGTTTTCTCAAACCTACGTTGGATGAGGATGGAAGAAAAGGCCGGGATACAAACCAGCAAGGTGTCCACTCTCACCTCTCTCACTGTACAGCAAAACTTTCCCTGTTACAAACCAAAGAAAGGTAGACAGACATTACTGACAGTTACTTACAGATGCTATTATTACGTTTTCTATGTGACACTTTGACCCTGAGCAGTGACAAGCAGCATTATCCCATCCATCACATCCAGAGCCGGCCGTGGGAGCTCACCCCACACAGGAGCCTGATTTTCGAGCTGCTCTCATCCTGCTGCTGCCAGCGACAAAGGAGCAGCCTGAAGAATGGCTCTTCCATGGTACAGATGGATTTGCAGAGCTTTAGTTATCATTCCCTCGGTGAGACACAAGGAAGGCTCAGTTCAGGTCGCTCCCCTGTAGCTCTGTCGTTCATGCACAACTCATGGCAGCAAAAGAGCTCCGGACTCACCCAACAGGACTCACTTCATTTGGCTCCAAAAAATGGCATTTTAAAGACAGTATCTCCCACAGCACATCAGATTATCTTCTTTGGGGCTCCACCTTCACATAACTCAGCTTTCTGAAGCAGCCAAATAACACCCACAGCACCTTCCAGGACTGTTCACAAAGCTCCTAACACATATCTGGTTTTTGCTCCTGCAAAAATTTATTTGAGCAGACAAGTCTAATTAAAAACAAAAGCAAACGACATGACGATCGTTAGTGTATGTAACAGAACAAGACAGAAATAACCATATTTCCTGTTGCTGGGGATCAGGAAGAATTCTTCTCCAGAACAAAAGGGCTGTTAGGGTTATGGACGTTTTCTTTCATTTCTGAATCATCAGGTATTACCCAGCCAGCAAACACTGCACTGACTGGGCAGTGACAACTGCTCTCATCATACTAACGACAACGTGCCAGCTTTCTTCTCTCTTACTTCATAAAACAAATGGACTTTTTACTACCTGCAGCCCCAGCAGCACAGCTGACAAACAAGATGAGACAGGAACACCCCTCCCCAGCCCTCCCAAATATTCACCTTGAGTGAGCTCTGCGAGTCTCCAGTTTTGACTACCTGATGAAAGGTGGCAAGGAAAGACATTTTACAAGTCTGTGTGCTGCTGAGGGTACCAAGCTGAAATGCCAGGTTAAGAGCACAGAATGAAGCCAAACCTAAAATGACACAGCAGTGACCCCAAAGCTGGGGAATTATTTCAGTCCTGAGCAGCTGTGCAGCGCTCCCCTCAGCTCACCAGCTGATGCTCACTGTCGCAGAACCACAGAATGGTTTGGGTTGGAAAGGACCTTTAAGATCATCCAGTTCCAACCCCCTGCTATGGGCAGGGACACCTCCCTCTAGACCAGGTTGCTCAAAGCCCCATCCAGCCTGGCCCCGAATGCTTCATCCCCTCACCAGCGTGCTCCCTCCTCTCTACTGCTGCTGCTCATGTCTCTCCTGTGTGGAACATCTCCCTGAGATTACCAAGCCACACTGTCAGAGCATCCTAAATAGGAACAGAAAAAGGCAGCACCTGGCAGTTTAGTCTTCGAAACACAGAATTAACATAACTTCATACTAACAGGACACAACCAGACCCCGCCCTGACGTCTATCATTACACGCCGTGCCTCTCCTCGTGCCCTCCTCCCCTCTTTACTTCGTGCATCCTCCAGGAACCCACCCTTCACCTCAGCAGAGGGATAACTCCAGGGACGCTGTGCGCATCCAGACAGGGGTAATGAAGCCAATCTTCGTTCCAGCGGCTCTTCTTTCCAGCACACCCCTTCCGACTGAAGCAGCTGAAAAGCCATTCTAGAACTCAGATAATCCACTGAGCAATCGCATTCCCTTCTGCAAAAGCCCAGCAGCGCCCCACTGCTGCCAGTCCTTTTGGGGGGTTTTAAGACCCCGTTTCCCATTACTGAACAGCAGATGTTCTTAATTCCTGCAACGCTTTGTTTCTCCCTCTCATACGTTAGGGCTGAAGGACCCTCATGGCACTTCTACTACGTCTTTCCTACCGCTTGCCCCAAAGCATCACAGCACGCCAAGCAGAGCAAGATTGTTTCAGCCTGTGACTGAAACCTACACCATCAGAAGGACAGCACCTGCGTATACACGAAGATCCCTTCAAAAACCAGGAAGGCAGAGAGGTGGACACGAAGAAACTTTTCCTTCTCCCTACCTCATCAGCTCCGTAACAGGCACTCCCGGAGCACACAGCCGCTGCCCGCCGAGGGGCTCCCAGCCTGCAGGGCGCGGGCAGCGAAGGCAGCACCACAGGCAGGAGGAGCGCCCGCTGCCCGCCGGCTCCCCCGGCGCCTCACGCAGCCGAAGCCCGCAGGCCCCGGGAGTACTGCCACGTTTCCGTCTCCGTGCCACGCGTGCCGCTCCCGCCGGCTGACAGGAGACGGGCAGGCCGCCACCTCGCCTGACAGCGGCGGATGCGGAGGGCAGCGAGGCCGGCGGCCGGGGCGCGGAGAGCGGCTGTGTCACAGCAGAGGGGCGCCGTTGGGGAGCGGGGGAGCGCGACCGTTACGGAGCGGCGCGACCGCTGCGGAGGGGCGAGGCGCGGCTGACAGCCCCGCGGCTGAGGGGCGGCCCGCTGAGCGCCCCCCGCCCGGCGGCACGACCCGAACCCCGCCCCCGCCCGGCGCTCACCTGCTCCCGTCAGCGCCCTCTCGCCCGCCGCGCCGCCCGCCCTCACACGGCGGGTCGGGACCCCGAGCCGCGCCGGCAGCCCCACACGCCGCTCCGGAGGGCGCCGCTACGCGCACGCGCGGCATCCGGGTGGCGGCGCGGAGCGCGCTGGGAGCTGTAGGCAGTGCGGGGAGCGCCTGAGGCCGCCTGAGGCCCCCTGCGGGCGCGGAGGGCGAGCTGCGAAGCGACCCGAAGTGGCTTGGAATGGTCGGTTACGGTCAGTTCAGGTTGCCCAGGGCTCCATCCGACACTGGTTTGAGTGCCTCCAGGGATGGGGCACCCACGGCTCTCTGGGCAGCCTGTGCAGTACCACCCTTGCAACAAAGTATTTCTCCCTAACATCTAACCTAAATCTCCCGTCTTTTCGTTTAAAGCCATTTGTCCCTGCCCTATCGCTATCAGACAACCTAAAATACCGGTCCCCCTCCTGCTTATAAGCTCCCTCCAAGTACTGGAAGGCCACCATGAGGTCTCCCCGCAGCCTTCTCTTCTCCAGGCTGATCAAGCCCAGCTCCCTCAGCCTGTATTCATAGGAAGGGTGCTCCAGCCCTCCGATCATCTTCATAGCCCTCCTCTGGCCTGACTCCAACAGCCCCATGTTACTGTGGCGCTGAGCCCCAGGCCTGGATGCAGCACTCCAGATGGGGCCCTGTGAGGGCAGAGCAGAGGGGGACCCCCTCCCTGTCCCTGCTGCCACCCCTCTTTTCCCGCAGCCCAGGATAGTTCTCAATTGAAGTCACCCTTCCCAAACAGATGGCTAATTAAATGTTAATAGCACAAACAGGCAAAATATTTTAGTCACCATAAAACTTAACCAGCGTGTACGCCTTACTCTAGAGGCATCTGGATGAGAGGCGGTCATGGCCTGAAACTTCCCACTCCTCCAGCTACTTAATATAGCTGTCTCTTTACAACACGTTACTGCATTTTGAAATCCTCTTCAAGCAATCACAGCCTCAAGGAGGAGGGCAGGTGGCTTCTTTCAGTTCATTCTGCTTTCTGTAATTTTCTTCAGCCATCACATTTCAAGAAGAATCTGGTAATATTTAACACAGTATCTCTGAGAACCTGGAAAAATAACAGAGGTAAGGAGGAGACTTTAGGGGAGAAGAGGTACAAGTACTGGACAAGTTTGGTCCAGTACTGAATGCCCAGTAAAGCACAAATGCTATAAGCAGAATATTGAGGGTCAGAAATAAGACCAAAGACCTCTTGAATTTCTTTGGCATTCAGTGAATTCCCACATCGTTTTTCTTATCAGACAAAACTTACTTACGATAGAGAATGACTTGCATTTGCCAGAGTCTACATACAGTTCACTAGCAAGCACCTACAGCCAAGGACCTGGAAGAGTAAATCACAATGGCTGGTACCTAAGATACACTTGTAAACAAGCTTGTGAGAAGGTACAGTATTAGAACAGCTAGACATCACTGAAAGACCACCACAGTTAGATGCAGCCCAGAAGTTCCATGGCCTCTCCCTTTCAGATCATTTTTGCCCGTTTGCTCCCCAAGTTACAGAACTCTGGAAAGCAAGGACAGCCTCACAGAATTCTCTGAACTACCTGTGGAGAAAGCTTAAGAGCAGATGAATAAGAAGGGAACGGGCTCAGCTCCCCTTACCCTTGGCTCTTCAGTACATCACACATGAATGCCAGGCAGCACCAGCCCCTGCTCTTTCAACAGCTGGCAGTGCTCTGTAAGGGGTCAGTGAAAGGTATGGTAATAAAGCAACCTTATCACCATCGAGTGTTTCTCAGTAACTACACACAACGGATGGAGGCTTGATTAAACAGTGGACAAAGCATTGAAAAACCCATCTGGAATCAAAGTGGTGTAAGCTCTGAGAGTTACACATACTGTAGACAAGCAAAATAACATGACAGCGTAAACAGACTTGGTTCAATAAGGCTTTTATTATTTTCCTGTACCCAGAGGCCTTTGCTGAATATTCTTAAAGTGTCAGCTCAATTTTCCCACCCATCATGCTTTGGTATGGAATCAGCGCTGGTCGAACCTCCTCCTTCAAGAACTTTGCCACCTGTTCAAGAAAGAGGGGAAAAAGAAAGTTAGTAGAAGAAAGGTATTCCCTTCTCTTCCCTGTTCAGACCTGTTTACCCCACTGGGGTCTGTATCACAGAGGCACTGAGCAGTCAGGTACATCCAGGATCAAGTGTGAAGCCCATAGTGCAGAAAGACAAGGCAGTCAAATGAAACAAGGTAAGAGTGTGTGTGTGCGTGTGCGTGTGTGTGTGTGTGTGTGTGTGTCACAGTAATAGGAAGAGAGGTATGAAATAAGAGTACTACTCTGGTACACAGAATGCAGGATTAAAGAAAATTAATTGCATAGCAACACCTAAAACCTGTAGCCTCTTTACCTGCTGAGGAGCACGCCCAGTGAAGGAGGAAGGATCCAAAAGGCTGTCAAGGTGTTCATGGATGGGGCTGAAATAAGGATCAGCACGGACACGGGCAATGAAGTCATTATCACCCCCTTCCTGTTTCACAACAGCAGCTGCTTGCTGGGAGAGAACACGGATCTTCTCATGGCAGTCCTGCAGAAGCAGGGGAAGAGGAGCGAAGAGGAAAACATTCAGTCCCTTGTTACTCACTTTCACATTTATCCTGCTTGTGCAGGAGGGGAAACATCAAAACGTACTGTGTTGGACAGCACACAAATGAGACAGCTTGGACTGTAGCATGTCGTATCACTATAGGAAAACAAGATTTTCCTGACCCTCTTACATCTCTGCCCTTTGAGGCCAAAGAAGTCTGAATGACATACATATTCCCTGTTCAATTATACCACAAGCTTACAGCAGTAGAACCCTTCACACTTTCTCAAACTCTCCACATACTCTCAGGATTCGCTATGGAATTTGTTTTTCCAGTTGTTCCATTCCCTACTTGCACAGTTTTTCCAAAGACAGGCTCTAATAGCTGTTCCCAAAATATTCTATGAACTATAATGGAGGAATTCCTTATTCACAAATAGTCATCCCTGGCACGGAACATCTTGAGAGAATAACAATCTACGAACTTGGAAAAGAAAAAAGAGAAGCCATCCAACTTAATCAGCAGTGAGCTATGTAAACCATGGCTTACAAAAGGACAAACAGATCGAAGGGAAAAAAGCACACAAATCCAAGGGCCTTAAGACATTCTTTGCTAGAGAATCCTCATTTGGAATTAAGACTGACAGAAGTCCTAATTGTTCTGAAAGACTTCCTCCACCCTTTGACTTCCTGTGAAATGCATCTGTAAAAACAAAGAAACCCAAATGCAATCGAGGACCATCCACAAGAGCAGATGCTGCCATGCTGGTGCTAAAACATCTATATGATTGCATTTATAGCCGAGCAGGAATCTTCTCAAATGCATTATCCTTGAGCAATCTTGGTTTAGAAGGAAAACGATCTCCTACTTCTTATTTCCTCTATTCAAAGGCCATCCTGCTCCAGCACTGACATGCTTCAGGCAAACAGAGCTGTTTAGGGTGCTTAGGGGGAGGGAGCTGTTCAGTGGTCAGGAAGGCAAGTGAGTTTTTACGCTAGGAGGTAGGAAAGCCTCAGATTTGTCTTCAGAAAATTTACTGTTACAGAGTTTCCAGCGCACAAAAACAGAACACATTGTAATAAGAACAGCTTTTCTAAGTGTACTCAACTCTAAAGATACGTAATTAAAGGGCGCCAGAAAAGAGGTAAGCCAATAACAAACACAAATGAAATTAGCTTTTCAATCCAATTAAATAGACTGTTTAGGTAAATACAGGATGCTTTAGAAAGAGAGCCAGCTGAAAAGATAAGAAAACTTTTACACAGAATATGAACCTTAATATGTTTGGTTAGGAAGCTTTACTGACGGACACGGTGACAAACATCACAGACACAAAGAGAGGAAAAAGGATATTTCCTAACTGGGTGAGCTGCCAGAAGTGCTCCAGAGAAGCAGAACCACAGGTCCTACTCAGAGCTTCTAGGAAACCCTTCTGTTGTTACTATATTGCAAGTTTCGCTTCATCTTTTATGGCAAACAATTACTGAAGGAAACGTTACTGTCTAAAGGTGAGAGAAAATAAGTTAGCGTTGTAGGATGCAAATTTTATTACCAGTTTCAAACTGAACTTTGAAATTAAATGATAGGGAACTATAATCTAACTGTGTCTGAACCTATTTGCTAAGAAAAACATTTGATTTCAATTTGCTTGGACACAGAAAACTGAATGAAGGATCATAAACAATAAAAGCAATAAAAGGCAACATACTGAACTAAGGAAGTGTGACACAAGAACAAATGGTTTGGGCTTACTTGCTTTTCCATTAACAGCACTGATTCATTCCTTTAATTTATAAAGGTACCCCACTGCCAACATGCTCCACGTGAAGAAGCCTGGCCTGCGTTCCAAGTTCCCTCAAACATTCACAGAAGGAAAGCGCCTGCTAGTATCTCATGCAATAAAAATAAATAGGTCTCTCTGCCCTCCAGCAGACAGGCAGATCAGCTCAAACACACAGTGTTCCTAACAGTAAGTAAGGATCTCTACAACTGCTCTCTCCTCAGAGAGCGGAGTCTGGCTTTGCAGCACAGGTGTAATATTAATAACTCTGCGGGAGTATGGGCAGAACCAAGAAAGGGGAGATATTCAGGAGAACAAAAAAAGAGAAGCTTTTGTTTGTTAAGAGCGAGACATCAGGCAGTGAACAAAGGTATTTTTGAATCCATCTGTACCTGCCGATTTCCCCCTGCTTTCACCATCGCCATGATGATATTCTCTGTGGCCATGAACGGCAGCTCCTGCCGGATCCTCCTGTCAATCACCTTCAAACAAAGACAGCAGAGTTACAGGAATTCTGTAGGCAGCTGGGACTCCTGGTGAGCTTTTCCTCTCCCTCTGAATCCCCAGGAAAGATAAATAATTTCTCTTTTTGAATTGAGCTCTGGAAATCTAGGTACAAAGCTAATAGCTTGGAGCTATACTTTGTCTGGAACGTTACTGTGGAAAAGATGTACAATGAGGTTGTTGTTTTGCTGTTGGTTTGTTGTGTGGTTGTTTGTTTGTTTTTTAAACCTGTGGATAATTTACAGGGCTGTACGAGATCTGCCTTGACAGTCACTTTTGATGATAAACTCTACAGGTTCATGGTGCAGCTCACATAGAAGTGCCCCTTTTAAGAAGATTGGCTTTGACAAGTACCACTGTGTGCCCGTGCTGCAAGCAGTGAGAACACAAAGCAGAATTCAGAAACTGAACAAACAGATAGAAATACAATCTTTGGGAAGATTTACTGCTCCTTCTCCCCCACCCCCCTCCCTTTTGGCACAGTTGCAGTACCATCAAGGATGCAACTCCGCATATGCTATCTAATTATTTACCTTTGGATATACTACGAGTCCCTCGGAGATGTTCTGCAGTGTACTCAGGATGATATCAGCCGTGAGAAAAGCCTCAGCCAGGCACACACGCCTATGAACACAGGTACCCAGGGCCCCAGTTAGCAATAAAGGTCATGCTCAAGTCTACCACAAGTTCAGCTCTCCAGTTTCTGCAAATGTCTCCACATAGCACTATGGAGGCCCCAGTGCTTATGCTTGAATTGTTCTCTTTATGGGTGCTTCTTGCTGCTTAAAGGTCACAAACAGGGAAGATAAATAAGAGCTACCCATCTTGAGAGCTACTGCTGTGAGAAGGGAGCTGCTGGGTCACTAGAGAAAGGGAAAGAGAAGATGGGAAAGCACAGAGGTACTAAGCCACAGAAAACTCTGAGGTAGTTCAATGGTAACGCAGCTAGAAAAGAGGGCAGCAATTTTCAGAGCCAGCAACAACAGGAGACTACCTATCTTCCCTTAGGTGTTCTGCACTGCCTCGTCTACTGATCCTGCCCTCCAGCAGGAAGGCTTGTTGCATCCTCATTCTGTGCCTGGCTGCGCTCAGCGGGGAACTTTCAAAGTGGATGGGGTCTTCCTCCAAGAGATCAGCTTCTGATCACTAAGGAGGGTCCTGACAAAAAGGAGTGAAAAAGAGAGGGCGGAAAGGAAAGCAATAGTGGGCACTATGCTGTATCAGGCAAAGGGCTCCGGGTCACAGCACAGCCAGTACAGCATCACCCTCCTGTGACAGCAGTACCTGACCCATTCTTAACTTCTCATCTTTTAAAAAGACACTTGTACTTCAGTCCTGTGCTACATTTAAGGCTCCCAGTTCTATCACACTGTTTTGAAAGGATGCTCTGTCTGCTGTTTCATAGGTTATTCGTTTGCTTTTTCTCTGGCCTGCCCTCCCTTCAAAACACTTTAGTTCTGACAACAAAAGTCCAAGGCACAGAATTTTCTATATGGGGTATGGAATGGACAAATGACCCTTTATATTAGATGAAGTGAAAATAAAATGGGAAACATTCCAGTATTATTTCTACACTTGGCAGCTATGAAATGAAACCACCATATCAACCAGTATCCAACTTCTTAAATGTTGTATTTTATGCTGTCTATGCAGCTCTTTCCTTAGCAAGACAGGCTAAGGAAGCAGGCTTAGCAGCTGTGGAGTCAACTCCTCTTAGAAAAATACATTCAAAGGAAGAAGACTACTTTGAAATATCAAAGGTAAATACGAACTTTATGCAAATTTAATACTAACTGCCAGATGGATGAACTGAATGCAATTGCTACTATTGACTTAATTATAGCTAACTTTGGTTCATCTCAAAATAGTCATAACGAAGAATCAGAAAACAAAAACATTGCTCAGCAGACATCACTAGAATATGTGCACAGCTTTCTATCAGACTGCTTAATAATGGTTTGTGCTCTTTCTTTAGGAGCAAAATTACCTCTTTTAAAGAAGAACATTTCACAGAGAGATGAAAATAAAAGTTTCTTTTGATTAGCTGGAGGGTGAAGGGGTTACAAACTGTTGCATTATTCAACATTACGAGTGAAGAAGAGTAGGGTCAAAAGCTGTGTTCAAAGCAGGAAAACTCATCTGCAAAATGTGAGCTGTGATATGCTGTAACAGTGCATCCTTAAACCAGAAGACTACCAGATCAATTAATCACCTGTGTTTTCTGCAGCCCTCCTCTCTCTCTTGGATTACTTTGCAAAAAGATCTTGACTGTTATAGAAAACTAACAGTTTTCATCCGATCTTTGAGAGAAAACCAGTTTGTAGTCTCTAGAGTTTATCAAGTCTGCTTTTCATCAAGATGGTAACCTGTGGTTTTAGTGTAAAAATAGCCCGTTCCAAATAGATCAAAGGAGCTTCTTGCACAAGATACTCTAAAACTGCTGCACTGCACGATGTACACAAACCTGTTAGCACTGTCATCCAACGTCCGCTCAAACCACTGCACAGAAGCTGTTTGGAGGGGATCCAGGACCAGAGTCATCAGGTGCCGAGCCAGGCTGCAGCACCGCTCTGAGCGCATTGGATTCCTCTTGTAAGGCATAGCACTTGAGCCTGTGGAAGGAGAAAGAGTGATGGGAACGGGGCTGTACGAGATCTGCCTAGATAGGGCGCACTAGAGAGAGTGCACTCAGGAAGATGCAGGTCCTGCCCTGGATAGAAAAAGTCAAAAATTGGTTCCTAACATGATAACGCCTCGAAACACAATGGTTTTCTAAGGACAAAATACAATAAGGAAAGTGACAGCATCACACTTTTTCAGATTAGAAACATCTAAATGTGGTGGGGAAAAAAGTGAGAAGACATTGTGCCATTGTACAAAACAGCAGAAGCACTACCACATGAGAGGAACAGATGGACTTCATTTCTAGCACGGTACTTAGCACCATCTCTCTAGGATCATGAGAGCATTGTCCTTCAGAGTCAGACAGATATACTGATGCCTTCTGCTCTAGTGAAACCAAGCATTAGATGTAGAACAGTTCTAATAACAGATAGGGCTATGGCTTAAACTACTGACTCAGTTCTGTGGAACTATTCAGGGTGCCTGAGCTTTCTTCTAGCCAAGATCCAAAATTATGTTTCCTTCTCTCTTTTTTTAACAAACATCAGAAACACGTAATTGGTGTCCTTCTGGAAAGGGTTTTACTGTTCCAAATGTGTCTGTGTATAAACAAGCAACAAAACGTGCTGAGTCAAGCTGAAAACCTACAGTTCCAGTTAGCTTCCTGAGGAATGGAGAACACTGAGTTCTCCTCAGACCCACGTTGTCTTCTGTGAGCAATGAGGAATACATGACCGCTTCTTCCCTCCCCAAAACCCAGGAAGTGAAGAATACAAACATTTAAAATCAAATTAATTATTTAATATCCAGAAGTCTTTGGTTGTTTTCTTTTCTTTTTTTAATAATTCAATACACTAAAAGCTTTACACCCCAGTTAATTTAAAACAACTTCTCTCAGTGACATTTCTAAGTTTGCTTAAAAGGCTGCAGCAACATAAATGAAAAGGTCCATACACTGTCCCAAGAAATGTCAACCATCCCTTACCAATCTGGTCTTTCTCAAAAGGCTCTTCTATCTCCTTCAGGTTGGCCAAGAGACGAATGTCAGTACAAATCTAGAAAAAAGCCCAAGAAATTAACAGGTAGAACCAAACCAACACACGTCTCCTGTCAGTGTTTGTGCAGAATTGTTTGCATTTGCGTCCGAGATGAGAATTTGGGAGACAATGAAAAACTGCCACTACAATCGTGCTTCCTGACCTAAAAATCCCAAAGTCAAGAAAGCATCAGCAACAAAAGTCTGTCCACTGTATTAGAATACAACAGGACCCCAAAGCAGGGTCAATGTTTGCATGGAAGGGTAAAGATCAGGAAGAAACACTGAAAAAGCATAACAGAAGTACTGTAATTAGCCAGCATAGGTAATGGCTGCTCACTGTACCAGCCAGCCTGTAGAACTATCATTTTAGCCACAGAGAAGGACCGGGGAGGAAACAGAGATAAATAAATGAGAAGAATCCACAAGGACAGCCAAAATAGCACTATTATCAGAGACGCAACTGATGGGGAGAAAATGGTGAAATTTAAAAACTCACATGCACTGGGAAAGACATTTACTCTGCTTGGACCAATTCAGCACAGATTAGACTAACACCTGGACTTTGATATCTGATGCCTAGGCATGCACCCAATGGTGATTTACGTGATCCCAAAGAGGAACCGAACAACAAACACCAATTAATATTTCCCAAAGCAAGCGTTCAGCACCACAAGCACCTTTTCATCCTTCTCCCTGCTGAATATGCAAAGGGTGCTCACCTTGTGAACAGATGCCCCCAGACTGGCCAGTACAGACAGGACTTCAATATCCACCTTGCGACTATAGGTCTGGCCCGTGACCATGTAAGATCTAAAAAGCAAGCGCAGAAGTTGAATGCTCCAGACATTAAACTGGATGAGAAGACTGAGAGCAAGGTGTGACAATGGCTTTTGAAGTGTATGACAACGCCATCGTTTTGCCCTGTTGACATGTTTGGATTCAGGCTGTCAGCTCTTTGGGCAGCATGCACAAGGAGAGAGAGTGAAGCAGAGGAAAAGTGGACAGCTGTGCTTTAAAGAAGTGGCCTGGTTAGGAGATGGAGTTCCCTCCAGAGAGCCGCAAGTGGGAATGAAAGACCACGAGGGAATGTAAAATCAACAGCAGCACAGATGTCAGTTTGGCAGTTGGTAGAATCTAAACCAACAGGGAAAGCAAGAGTCAGACTTTGTTAACACCAAATTTAGGTTACTAAGCATTTTTGTTACATACCGCTTAAATCCTGCCTTTGCAGTCACTAATCTGTCCAGCTCTTCAACCTCAGAGGGACAAAAAACAAAAACAAAACAAAAAGAACTTCAGTATTCAATGACCCAAGAAGTATTTTGATGCCAGAATCTCCACGTGCCCCTAAAGAGAAAAGCACTCCAGACAGGAGAATATTTCAAGGTTGAAAGTCTGCTCTCTGGCTTGACTGACTTACTTTACTATGGTCTCCCTCAAAGAGCTGCAAGAAGCTGGCCTGAGTGCCAGTGGTGCCTTTCACACCCCGAAAACGCAGGTCGTCCCGAGCTCGCTCCAGGTTCTGCAGGTCCATGCACAAGTCCTGGATCCACAAGCAGCAGCGTTTCCCCACAGTGGTGAGTTGTGCAGGTCTGAAAACAACCGAGAACAGAACACAACTCCTTGGTGATTTACACAATAAATCCAAAAGGACCATCCTTCGCTGATGAGTCTACTGTTAAGGCCTCTCTGACTCATCAGAGCAGGAGTTAAAGAGATCTGGTACATATGTATCACTTGTAAATTAAACTAGATGATAAGATAGTACTTTTCAGAAAAAAAAAAAAATACGATAGCCTTTTACCAGAACTCTGTCAAATGGAAAAGCCTCAGTGGGTGACAAATAACATGAGGTGGAGGATCCACCCCCAGGCTCCTTGTTTCTGCTCCCCAGCCACAGCTATCAGGATCCAGCAGCCAGCTCCGTGGGAGCGGATCTGCTGGCAGATGGCACCCTCTAGGGGCCCGGCCAGGCAGGGGAAGGCAGAGAGCAGGGAGGAAGGCACAGTGAGCACAGTACCACTGCCACGTGCCCTAGTTGCTCTGATGTCAAGGACACAGAGGGCCTCTACAGTTTTAAAAAGACTAAATAGATGAGCAGGGTGCTCCGATTAAGCTTGGGCACAGGCAGCAGAGAAGATGTGGAAGCAGGGATGTGCGACCCAGGAGGAAACAGAGGAACTGTACAACAGTACAGGGATGGTGGTAGGAAAGCCAAAGCCTGTCTGGAGTTCAATCTGGTGTGCTATATGAAAGGCAGCAATAAAGAACTCTGCAAGTACATAAGCAGCAAGAGAAGGCAGGGAAAATGTGGACCTGCTCCTACACAAGTCAGGGGGCCCTGCTGGCAAGGGACTGAAAAGCCTTCTAACGTGGTTTTCACTAGTAGGACTTGCCTTGCACATACTTCTTGAATACTGTTTTGCATTCTTTCTAAAATTCAGAATGAAACAAAGACCAGGTAATACTTCTCTGAAAAGCTGTCAATAAAGAGGGACCAAGGACTGAAGCTGCTTGATTGAACAACACAGCGCATACAGCAAGATTATTTATCAAGAGACCTGATCTGATGCTCCCACTCTCCTTTGGGAGTAATTTTAAAGTGATAGACATTGATTCTGACATGATCTGTGCTTAATTTCCATGGGTCTGCTGTTCCATGTCACCAGGATAGAAAATCCAGGCTTATAGTTCTCTGAAAGCGAAGTATCTTCATGAAGTAGTGAGTTCATTACTTTCTGCAACAACAGACCAGTCGAAATCTTGCTGTATTTTGACTCAGGAACCTGCCTACAAGCAGTAATGCCAACAGTATTGCACAAAAAATGTAATTTTCCAGAGACAGAAAATGCCATTGTCTCGTTAAAAGGGAAATTCTTCTTTTTTTTTTTTCCTCCATATAGAGATGTATGAAAACAGAGATCTTGTAGTCATCATCACTCGAGAAGAAGGCTTCAGCAGACTGAATAGCTGTGGTTTCCTGCCAGTAACAAACCTTTCTAAGCTGCAGTGGAATACAACTGATGGGAAAACAAGCATTAAGAATATCTGACAGGCTTACTGCAATTCAAACATCACACCTTCTGAAACAACAATTTACCTATCTAGGTTAACAAGTTCCTTATGAAGCTCTGTTAAAACAACTGCTGACAGTAGTCAAAGAAAAGTCCGATTTCCTGATGTGAGGCTGGCGATAGCAACACGTTCCTTTTCTGAACCACCACCACCGTCTTAACAATGTCCAGCAATGCCAACTGCCACAGGTCAGAGATGGTAAAAAAGAAGGGAGAAAGAAACGGTAGCAGCAGGTCAGTCTATCCAAAGCACAGCTGAGCAAATGAAAGCAAAGGCTGCTGGCTACTTACTGGTAGTGAGTGAAGCCCAAGGTAGGCAGGTCAGCGTGTGTCTCAGCAAAGTCGGCCAGCCGGCTGATCACCCTTGCGAGCTGGTGGATGCAGGGAGGATGGAAAAGAGGTGGAATGAAAAAGGGGTGTGAGAAAAAAAAAATAGAGCAAAAGCTGGCACGCTCAAGCATAACATTGTGAGAAAAAGGGGACGGAAACAAGCATACAGTCACTGAATATCTCTGTCTAACTGTAGAATGCGGTGTGTTTCATATTGTCAGGGCACAGGCACAATTTTTACTTGCTACGTGCTTTACTCAAGCACGGGATGATGTAAGCAGCTGGCCTTCAGCTGAAGCTAGGCAAGTCCTCACACTCAACCCAAGCTGGTTTACCCCTGAGTATTTCCTTCAGTCCTGGAACTGGTCAGAAATAAAGCTGCTTGGGGTGCGATTGACACATCTACAGCCCAGGGAAAATCGGGTGCCAAGACATTCAGGCCAGCTACGCTCCAACTACACTCAACTCAGAAAGTTATATAGTATAGCTTCTTTAAAGCTGATGCACCCCTAGTAATATAGCTATGTGGCTGCCTAAGCTCATCTTGAAAGCAATACAGTTGTTTTCTGAAACTGATGCCTGTGACACATGTAAACTGCTAGTACCTAATAGAAGGTGCTTACAATTCCCACGATGAGCAGAGAAGCTTTAGGGAAAGACTTGAGAAAAAGGAAGATGCTGCTCACTTGCTTGAGGCTAACCCAAGCAGCCAGCTCCTCCTAGCTCCCCAGCGAGGCCTAAGAAAATCCACCCTCAACACATGCTATCCACAGAACGTCAGCGCTGCCCGCTTCTGAGACACTGCATAATCACCTTCTCACCTTGGGCAGCAGCAAGTTAAACCCATCTCGGAGGACAATCAGATCCTGAAAGAAGCAAAGAAAGGAAATGTGGGCCATGTCTGACAGTCAGCCATTCAGCCTGAGGGACCAGACAGTGACCTCTCTGAGCGAGAACAGACACTATCAAAATACTTCCCCTGCTCAAGAAGTCTCTTCTTAGAACAAAGCACCTGCTTTTATTCCTGTGTCTGAACATGCCAAGGAACTTGTTTATGAAAAAAGTGCTGGATCCATCATTGCTTCTACTATATTATCCATAGCAAGTCATAATGGGCAACAGAAGACCTATTTCCACTAACTGAGCATAAATGACTATTTGGAGATACTCATGATGCACATGACAGATTAAATCACTGAACCAAGGCAGAAAATAGAGGCAATTAGTAGGCTAAGGGTAGCAGAAGCACAAGAGGTGTGATCATGCATCAGTCCTGCCTTTCCTCTTTTCAGACTCAAATATAGGCAGGCGCCAAATGACCTGGGGAAGGGGGTATTAGCTAAAAGCTGAAGAGGTTTTCAAAGGACTAAGGTGCAAATAATCATGCAGCAGCTTTCTTGTAGGACAAAAGAAGATACCAAGTTGCAATGACTTGGATATCAGGGAGCAGCAATGTGCAGAAGTTTTAGTCTGCGCTCAGGTTCAGACAGGTGTTTCCTCACGTCTGATAGTTCTGCAGAATGGGGGCACTTTCTTTTATATTCAACACATTTATCCATTCTATTGAAAAGCTTTATCTACCCCAAATCAATGCAGGTGTTCCAAGCAGCAACTGAAAGTTCATGGGCTGCATATACCAAAAGTTGACTGATTTTGTAGGCCAGTGAACTCTTGTCCCACTGGCGTAACTGACAGTTCACTCATGTCTGCATACATTCTCACTTGTGAATATCTTATCTCCTTGAATGTTTAACATACAAACAGAGCTCAGGGAACAGTAAATTTGCAGACAGATCTTGCTTCATATCAAAAGGGAGAAGCCACAGGAGGAGCTGGTATTCCTAGAGTACCTAGGAAAAAGGGTAATCAAGTTTAACAGGAAGACTAATAAAGACATCTGAAAAATAATAATCGATTGACTATTATTTTATAAGCAAAATAATAAAGAGCTATTTATAAAGAACTACTAAGGGAGCACCTACGTCTTCGTTTTGCCCAGCTCTGCAGGCAGGAAAATGAAAGTCTTACATTACCGTGTTATCCCCTACGTAACAGGAAGTTGCTCCAAGGTGAATGATGGCTGCAGCTTTGGGACAGCAGTGGGCAAAGGTGTGAACGTGTGCCATCACATCATGGCGCAGCTTCTTCTCTTCTTCCGCTGCCATCTTGAAGTCAATGTTGTCCAGATTTGCTTCCATCTCCTTTATCTGCTCATCTGTGATGGGAAGCCCAAGTGACTGCGGAGGAGAAAGAACTTTAAGAGGCAACTCAGATTTGACAGAGAAGCTGTTTAAATAATTTATTCCCATGTGACAGCTCACAGAAGCATGGCAATGGGGCAGAGTCAAAAGCAGCAAGAGCAAATGCTGCTTCATTCTAGAGTTCTCCAACCTCTTCCAATAGGGCACCGCTAATGCTTAGATGTTCTTGGGCTTCACGCTTCCCTCCATCACAGAACACCCCTGTGACAACTACAAACATCAGACACACAGGGAAAAGATTAAAAAAGTACACTTTTAACATCTTTCAATGAAATCTACCACTAGGGTAAAGAACAGACCAGTCACCAGGTGACAAGATAGCTTGTGCCAGGAGGCCAAAATAACTCCAAGCATACCTGGTGTGCTTAGAACAACTGCTTAGAACATATGGAAAGCAAAGGCTGTCCGCACCTTTCCAAAAGCCCTAAAATTCATCTCAGCCTGAAACTGGGAACTGGGAAAACTAATACCCTGATCTGGAAGCAGGAGACAAATGCTCCTAGTTCACCTTTCAAAATGTTTGCTAAACTTCTTCTGGAAGCTGCTTTAAAAACAGAGCAAGACATTATCAGTACTGGTACAAATACCACACAAGCTAACAAAGATGAGCAAAATGTCTCTTTCTAACATGGTGAGTTTAAAAGTCTCACAATGAACTCAGCACTGCTGCCTTTTCTATGTTAAAATGGTACTATTGTGCACAGCAGTCACTGCAACTCTCCAATGAGGAAGCTTTAATGATACAAAGTATTTCAAAAGCTCATTCTATTCAGAATCAAATTGACTAAAAAAAGTGTTTTGCACACGTGGAATCTGGAATTAGAGAAAACAGCAAGTGAAGCAGATAAGTCTTCAGGATCCTCATCAGATCATTAGCACCCAAACAACTTAAAATAGCATGCTGCAAGCATAATGACACAACCATGAATGTCCAGATGAGCAAGGAGTAGCAGCTGGCTCGACTGCTGTCTCTGAGGTGCTCAGATATAGATCATAACTGCCTTGAAGCCCAGAGACACGACGTCAGGCAACAGAGCCTTGTGCTAAGCTTAACAGCTCTTGCACTGTTCACATATCCATGAGCTGTTCCGAAAAGCTGAAGATGGTGCATACTTGCTGGCAACTACAGAGAAAGAAATAATCCCCAAGAAAAGAGACTGTAACAACGTCAGTACATGGAAGGTAGGTGCCAAAGCCCTGTCCTCATGTACCCACAAACATGACGTGAGGCCTCTTCCCTATGACCTTCTGTCAATATTGACAGTACCTCAGGGAGAAAGCAATCGGATGTCCTTCAAATCTGTCCACCTGAGAAAACTAAGTACCCAAGTGAGATCACGGGGTTTCTCCAAAGCGCCATAAGCCAGCGATGGTCTTTCTGGATTGTGCTTTTAAGGTGCAGTTCCTTTGAGGCTGTTCCAATAGAGTGACGTGCTCTTGTAACAGCTCTGATCGTTCACTCACTCCTATAGCAAGAGGCCAGAGCAAAGCAGATGTGTGATACAGAACGTCTCCAACAAACAGAACGAGAACACTGGGCTGCACATCTGACAAAGAACATGTAAGATAAATACCCCAAGAAGTAAATTTTGGGGGGAAAAAAAGGAAAAAAAAAATGAGAACAAGTGTAGGTGCTTACACACAGGAGAGAAACACTGAGATCCCATGTGTGCAGAACACTTTATTGGTTGGGTCAAAGCTGGGGGATGTTGACCAGAAAGAGCAGCTCCATGAACTTTCTGCTCATCTTTCAAAGTACTTATTGTTGGGTCAGGAGCTCAAGGCTCAAAATAAAGAATGATGCATTAGTGAGAATACCAAAATACAAATGCATTTACATTAAAAAACAACAACAAAATGAGAGTTTGGAAATGAGTATGAACTCCCATGCTTCAGCTCTTAGCCTAGACTTCGACTAGTATTAGCTGGGAGAAGATGAGCTGAAGAAGCTGTCTCCATATGCTTCGCTCATTCTCCTCTTTCAAACATCTGGCATCACCTGCTTTAAGAAATAAAACAGAACCTGGAAAGACTTTCCGTCTAACCCAATATTCAGTGGCACAATCTTTCAGCTATTTCACATACTCCAAGTGGGCACTTGGAGTCTACCACAACCTGCCCTAACAGAGCTAACAGGTGCTGAGGAGCTGACTCTTTCAGGCCAGAACTGACTTCAGAAGGCAAACTCCTCTGGAATGAGGAGACAGATAAAAATAGCGGCAGCCCTCCTCCCACTATGAAGAGGGTGCTTTAGAAACTGCACCGTCTGCCTCAGCTTTCTGGGAGCAAAGCTGTGGTGGCAACGGGAGGCAAAGCAAGGGGTGGGAGAC
Source organism: Gallus gallus (assembly GCF_016699485.2). Lineage (NCBI taxonomy): Eukaryota > Metazoa > Chordata > Aves > Galliformes > Phasianidae > Gallus > Gallus gallus. The sequence goes on from NC_052532.1 coordinate 50,144,866, forward strand.
GCAGGAACCCCGAGCCCGAGGCCTGGGACGCCAAGAAGCGTGCATCGGTTCGTTCAGCAGCTTGCTTCCTCCTGTTAGGTACGTCACGTGAAGTACTTCGGGACGCAACGCTTCAGCGAGAGCAGCACAGCCGTACGGCAACAGCTCCAGCACACAACACGCTGCCTTTGGCGCAGCACGCAGCTGAGAGGCTGCAGCGGGAGAACATGAGCGGCACCGCGCGCTGCGCTCATCCTCCAGCGCGGCGCCTCCCTGCCCTCAGGCTAACAGTGACAGCTCGGCCTGACGCCCGCCTCGCCGCCGCACGCCTGTACTTAAGCACACCTAGGCGCAGCGTGAGCGCCGTCCCATCGCAAGGTTTCGTGCCTTTCTTTTAGCACGCGACCGCGTTTTCACTGTCAATACCCAGGGGGCTGAGCGTTCTGCTCGCTCGGGCCACGAGCCGCTTCAGCCCAGCTCCGCGGCCGCCCGAAGCAGCGCGCTGTGCACGGGGCGAGGGCCGCGGGGGTGCGAGCAGAGGGCAGAGCCCTCACAGCCGCCGAGCGCGGCTCTTTCACAACGAGGGGAGCGGGAGGGCGGCGCGCAGCGCGGGCAGCGATTGGCCGCGGCCGGCGGGACAGCTGGCCTCGCGCTCACACACCCCCTCGCAGCCCCTTCTGCTGGGAAATATAGGGAAAATAGCTACGCGGTTACATCTTTATTGATTTTGGACGAGGCGAAAGGCCGCGCGGAGGTCACCCCGCCGAGCTCATCCCGCACGGCGCAGCCCCGGCCCCAGGGACGGCCCGAGGCCGGCAGCGCTCTCTCGGCGCCGGCAGCCCGTAAGGACCGCCGCCCCCAGAATCCGCGCCCCGCGTCTCGGCGCCGTTACCTTCTCGGCCTGGGCGAGGTAGAGCCAGAGGCGGCGCCAGGTGCCGAACTTCTTCCTCTCGCTGAAGTTGAAGCCCATCTCGGCGCTGGCGTACCGCGACACCAGCGGAGAGCGGTAGCGGGCCAGCGGGTCCTCCTCGGCGCAGGGGGTCGCCATGACGGCGGCGCGGCGGAAGGGGGAGAGGGGCCGCGCGCCGCCGGCAGCGGAGGGGATAAAGGGCGGGAGCTCCGCCTCGCCACGAGGCCCCGCCCCCAACGCGGCGCCCGGGGCGGGTGGGAGTGGAGAGGGAGACGGCGCCCCCTGTCGGGCGGAGGCCGCAGCGCGGGGAGCAAAGAAAAGGCGCGGGCAGGCAGAGGGTGAAATGCTTAGCAGCCAAACACATTTATTAGTCTTTTTCTTTTTTTTTTTTCCTTTTTTTTTCTTTTTTTTTTTTTCCAGGAACCCAAAAATATTTTGTAGTTATAATGTAAGCAACTGAGTTGCACATAATACAATCATATCTTTCAAAAAAAAAAAAAAAAATAGAAACGAAACAACAACAAAAAAAAAGCTGTTTAAAAGCCCAAAAAAAACCTTCAGAAAACGTATATATGCATTACACCATCTCTCAGTTTCAATGAAATGACGACGACGTATTTCCTCATTACTCTTAACTTGTCACACTCCAATAAAACACCACCCTTTTTGTTTGCTTTTGCTTTTGCTTTTTTTTTCCTTTTTTTTTTCTTTTTTCTTTTTTTTCTTTTTTTTTTCTAAATCCAGCATGAGAAATACAGTACCTGCTATGGCAAAAATACACATAAAATGCAACATTTCAGCTTATTTGTACATTAGTAGAGTTTAAACATTTTATTGTTGTTGGTTTTTTTTTCTTTTTTTTTTTTAAGTGAACCAGTGATTTTAAGTACCACTATACTAAAGGTAAAATAAAAATATAGGAAAGGAGGAGAAGGGGGGGGCAGCCAGCCGTACGAGAGCACCTGCTAAAGTGCCGAGTTTCTGTGTCCATGGAGAACCCTTGGGAAGGAAGTGTGGTGCCTGGGGGCGTGCGGGTGGAGCGGCCCGGCCCTGGGTGGCCGACCCTGAGCCATCCGTCCCCCCCACACGTCCCCCCGGCCCTACCTCTGCTCTGTTACTGCACGCGGGAGAAGGAGGGGAGAAGCAGAGCGACGGTGAGAGCTGAGCAAAGGAAGCTGTTTCAAGTATAAGAAAACAAAAAAAAACCAAAAACTCAAAACACGACCAAAAACACTTACAGGTAACTTGCAAATAGCATCAATATACACAGCCACTATTTTTTATTATTACCATGTCTGCTGCTGGGGGACAGTGTTTCAGGCAAGAGGACTGAGCTGTACCTTCCTGTTACCTAGTTATGTGCAAAGTAGAAAAGCTGCCTTTTCTCATCCAGCCACTTCGGACATCACCGATTTCCGCTCTGCAACCCCCTCCCTTCATTCTGCCTTTTTTTTGTCCTCTTTCCCTGAAGAGAGGAAGGCGGCACTGCTTTGCTGACAAGACAGATGAAATGAACCCATTGCCCACTCCTCTCGACACGCCTTCTCTCACCGCTGGTCCGCAGCGAGGAGAAGCTCGCCAGACACCTGATGCCCACTGTCAGCCAGTTTCCTGAACAGGTAGAAGGCATTGACCTTTGTAAACATAATCCCTTATGTTTGTGGAACTGAAAGCAGCATTTCGCATCTCCAGCCGAGCGGCGGAGACGAGGATAGATCAGAGCGCTCCCACCGCTGCACCTCCTCCCTCCTTCTGGAAGATTACATTTGGTTACTACGTTAGAAGGGTGGGCTTTTTTGGTTCTTGAGGGAAAACAGCTAACCTGGGGTTCAAAGTAAACATAGCAGAGTTGCCATCAGCGGCCGTGCTGCCGTTTGTTCTGTTCTCTGTCTGAGAAAGGAATAGCATGGCGGAGCAGATGCTCTGCGTGCACCCGGCAGAAATGCAAGATATGTGTATGGAAACACTGCGGGCGCACGTGCATCATTTCAGCTCCTCTCTCTGCAGAAGCACTGCGTTTTGCCTGTGAGTACTGGCAGAGATGGAGAGGATGGCACACTGCGAGGGCGGAGAGACATCCCTAAGGCCATGGGAGGCAGCGCGGCACAGAAAGAACCAGGCAGCGTCAGACAGGAGGTTTCACAGACACCATCTCCTTGACATTTTAAAGGCCAGACTCTCAAAGGCCCAAACGCACGTTCCAGAGACGCGCATCCACACGGTTGGAGACTGGAGAAAGCAGCGAGGCTCCCTGACCGCTGCAGGCCCCAGCCCCACCGCCCTCACGGTGCGAGGGCCGCTCCCTCCAATCCTGTGTCCTACTGACAGGAGGCGGCTTCTGGGTATTGCGGGCCGAGAGACACTGCTCAAAGTCTCACCGGTAACACACCGACCCATTAATCTGGGGAAGGGAGTGGGAAACCACGCTGCCCTTTGTTCACAGAGCAGCGCAAGGTGGTATGGCTCTCCACGTGATAGCCCTTCTCTCCGACCGCAGATCACGGCCTCTCCTTCACAGTGGCAAAAGATGTGCCCACCTGAATGATGACATGAACAAAAGCTCTACTGAAAGGGAGGGAGAAGTACACAAACTGATTCCAACCTGGAGACCCGGTGAAAGCAGCAGCAAGCACAAGTACTTCAAGTTCAAAGGTTTATCCAGAAGTATTACTAGAGACGTGTGACCTGCAGCAAAACTGGCGTAACCCTACAAGAGCAGCAGGAGGAAACTGGCATGAAGAGAGGATGAGTATGAGTAACTGAACCTCCATTAACTTCTGTTACTTAGGATCTGAGTGTCTAATGGCTTTATCACAGACAGTGTCACGGGTTCTCTCCCTCCACACAAGCAAAAAAAAAAAAAAAAAAAAAAAAAAGAATGAACTGTCTTGCTGTAAAAACTCTTTTAATACTTCTATCAAGCTTTCACTCTTTAAAGCACATCACAAACATGTACTAGTTGATCCTCACAAAACCCCTGTGAGGTAGGTAAGTGTTATTATCACCCCTGTTTTACAAGTGAAAAAACAAAGGCAAAGAAGTTCAATGACTTGCCCGCGGCCAAAGAGGGAAGAATAAGGGCCGATGGTACAATTCAGGAGTTTCAGGCTTCTGGTCCTGTGCTCAAAACCAATAGTCCAAACATTTTTCCAAAAAAGAGATAACAGATGGAAATAAAAACCCACTGAGCTTAGAAGAAAAAGTAAGATTTGAATGGTTACATGAGAAGGGGAAATGTACCACGAGGTATTCTTGTGAGTGAGTTTAAACTTCAGATTTTTTTTCCACTTTTTTTTCATATACATATTCTTAAAGGCAATCTGACAGAGTGGAACCCTGATAAGATCACATCTGCAAGGCAGGCACAGATGCGAGAGTGATCATCAAGTCTATTACTTATTACAGTACTGTGAACGTCAACAAAAACTGCTGCATGAAAACACTGAATACAGGCAGGATAACCTCTCGGTATATGATATTACATCGAAGATAATGCCAAGAATAATGCAGGTACCATGGCACCGTGGACAAAGGAGAAAGTCAAGTCAACAAAGGGTCCTTATCAAGATGATGAAGAGGGCCGTGAGATCTACATTTTTCTGAGAAGATTGCTCCTAGAAGCTCAGCAAGCTTCACGGAACACGTGCAATTCACAAGGACTGCATTTTGGAGATGTGAGGAAGTAAATCCTTTTTTGCCCTTTATGATACCAACCACTTAATAAAGATCTCCTCTTTTAAATAGAGAGCCTTGTCTACACGTCAGCCTACATTCCCCAGAATTTCATCTAATGCTAACATTAATGCTAAATCACCCACAGTAACACCAGAAGACAAAGCACTGGTAGATGCTTTGATCAGCACTAGGAAGAAGTACCACCTCCACTGTCTTGTCTGTAGCTGTGCTGCTACTATTTGAGCTGTGCCAGAAGCAGCAGCGATGAAAGTTTTAGGGAAAAGCGGGTGTAAACAGACAGACCAGCTGTGTTCCGATTCTCCTGGGAGAGTGCAAGACTGCTGTAATGGAAAGCAAGTAGTAAATCCAAAAGAGCCAGTGCCTATGGCACTGTGTTTCCTGAGCTTGACCGGGGCCAGAACGCAGGAGGTGGTGGATTGTTCCCCAGGTAGAGCTGGTGTCCCATTCACCCTACTGGCCCTGGGTTAACACTGCATGGCTACAATTCACAATCCTGCAGAAGGTTTAGAGTGGATTTGTTTAAATTTTTTTTTTTTTTTTTTTTGCATTCTACCTTGGTTTTCCAAACCTCTGTCCAGCTGCCAAATTCTGGAAAAGTTTTACCAACTCCTTATTTCTAAGTCGTCACTTCCCCACTCCCCCAAACTGTAACGGATATACCATGGACACAGAAACTCCTGAACAGTTTAGCAAAGTTATCTCTGTCCCCTACGCCCCCTTTGCAGAATGCATAGTTTACAATTCACTTACAAAATAAAGAAGCGATGCTGACCACATATGGGACCTTTTTTTTTTTTTTTTTTGAAAAAAGAACAAACAACCTCTTCTTAAGTTCAGTATCAAAATTCACATTTGCATAATAATACATTTCAAGGCCATTAGAGAGGAATGAGAGCGAAGCAAAGAAAACTGCAGAGTCTCTCCTCTCTTTTGTCTTCCTGAATAGAGCTGAGGGATCCCACTGGAGTTTCTTTTCATGGTGGGAATTACGAAGGGCTACAGCAACAGCTCTTGATCTCGTACACCTCATTTTGGATGGGATGAAGAGGTGAATTATCAGAAAAAAACAAATGGAAGGAGACACTGCAGATTCCCATGTTTAGCTACAAACAGCTTCAAAGAAACAAAAAATAACTTCAATTTTCTTTTCCTTTTAAACACTTCTACCTCACCATTTCAAAAACTCTTTTTTCTTCTTGTGTAATACCCTGTTCATTTAAATGGCAACATTAAGTGTGCTGGAAGTTGACGGGTTGAAAAAAATAAATTTTCCTGTTTCTTTCATCAGGACATGGACAGAGAGGGTAAAAGTGTTCCTGCACCCACTATTTAACAGAAGCTACAAAACATCAACTTCTCTACATGTATAAATTTGTCCCAAACATCACTGTGTTTCAATTCTCCAGTGCTTACAAAAAATAAAGCCACACACACTCACACTCATGCACACCAACGTAAAGAGAAGCCACATAAAACATACAAACTCAACCTGCAACGGCAGACTAGCCTAAAACTACCAACAGCTTCTGTGCATCACACTACAGCCCTTCTCACCCCCCACCCCGATCTCTACCACATAAGAATATGTACTGTGCAGCGCAGAGACCAGCCCAAGGATGCTGCTTGCCCAAAGGGACCAGTGGGCTGGAATCTCAACATCTGACCTCTTGAAAGATTAAACTGACCACTGTCTCCCCTTCAGCCCAAGCGGTCTCCTCAGTTAGACAGTCACTATACTCACAAAGGCACATTCATAAATACCACATTTATCTTACTGCTTGTAAAAACATACAAGGAGGAAAACATTAAGCGCTTATACCCCAACCCATCCCTACTGACCCAGCAAGAAGTATCACAATAACGTATCACTCGGTGAGACCTTACTCTACCTTTAGAAGGTACATATTAAAGAAGTCTTCCAACACCTCTTTTTAATTTTTTTTTTTTTTTTGCATAAATGAATGCTTTTTGTTTGTTTTTGGCTTACATATTTTGGAATACAGCACACTCACTATAAAGCTCTGTTGTAAGGCTACCCCCTAAAGTAAGGCTGTTCTACCTTGGCTTGCATTTTCACTTCATTTTGCTTCTTCTCCACACATCTCCAAAACAAAACAAAACAGAAGAAAACAAAAAAACACACTCAGTGCCTCATGTAGAAAGGGTAAGCCATATCTGGCAGGGGAGAGAGGGGAAAGAAAGCACATCATATCATAACCATGTCACAAAAATTGCTTTTCTAGCAAGCTGTGCAACCTGCTTACTGCTCAACAGTAGATGGTAAAGAAAGTGTTCACTTATGGTTGTGTGTCACCTGCAACAGGAAAAGCTTCCACTTCATCTAAAAAAAAGTACGGTTAAAAAAAAAGGGGGGAATGAGCTCTGTGAACGCAACTATGCATGCAAATACCCAAGAGGAGGCATTTAATGCTCAAGGAGACATCTCTTGCTAAGCACTGCTTGCTTGTATTGCGCAGCCATGCTAACTTCTCCAGTCTTTTCTCTTCCCCTCTGTCCACCAACATCAAGAATGTCTGCTGCAAAAATTTAATGCTGTCTGGCACTATGCATTCTTTGCTTTTTTTTTCCCACCCCGAGCACTCCATATTCATTGTACAAAAAGGCTGTCAGAGTCAAAAAACTCCCTCTCTCACAACAAAGTTAGCAGGAGCCCTAACACTGCAGAATGTCACCAGTCCCAGCTGTCACGCATACAGAGTGAAAATGGTTCTTTGCAGAGGGCATTTGATTTGCTAGAATCTTGCTTATACAGCACTGGATCCTGGGAGATTTTTGGAGAGAAACTTTCTTGCATAGCTCAATGAAGACACACACACGAACTGCAGATGGGAACGGATGCTGTCTGCTGTATGCCACTGATGAAGCTGTATCTAGCTTGGCCTGACAACAGTGAAAATAGGCTCCATCAGGAGCTGTGGTGCTTCTTCGTATAGCAAATGAAACCTTTAATCAGTTCTCATATGAGGATTAAAAGCTATAGTCACTATGACACAAGTTTTAAAATTCCACATAAACCATGAAATAGAGAGCTATATTTTAATGGGACCGTGACTGAGATTTAACAGCAGTGCAGTCGGACCCTTGAATCCTACTGTAGACAAAGCTCTGTTTGGAGAGTCACTACCAGATAGACTTGGCTGTTTTCTATTATCCGCTGCAGGGGAACTTTGGTAAAATTCAGCAACACTGTTATTTACAGTGACAGTACACTTAAGGGTCACGTTGTGAAGGGACGCAAACTAGCAAGACAACCAGTAATCTCCAGTTAGACTCCTGCCCTCTAGTCCAACCAACAGCTTTGCTGCAGCAAAGGGTTTTCATTTTAAGCTTGGATGTGAACTCAACACAACAGGGAAGCAGGGTTTGTCAACATCAGGGAAGGGTTACAGATTTTCCCGTTACTGCTAACATCCTTCTTCCATGTTGGGAAGCCCAGTACTGGTGAAGGAATAGGAAGATAGTTTGGGCTTTAGACATCTGTATTTTAATCACAGCAGGACTGACTGATATGATCTAACAGTATCAGGCAATGAAGTTCCCGATGCTGCAAAATTGCAGGAAATAAAACTGTACAAAACTGAAACGGTATTTTGTGCAAAAATCAATTTAGTCACAGCAACAGATTGTGCATATGTTGTTTCAGATTCAGGACCAAAGTTGCATTTCAAGAGCATTTATTTTTCTTTCAATTCCTTTCAACTTCATTTTCTTGGTATTACTTTCCTGCCCAAAAATACATGCATGCATATTTACAGATAAGAAAGCTGCTCCTGCTGTAGGGGAACCTTTCCTCCTCAGAGACGGATGAAACCATCTTTCACTCCATCAGGACTCGTACCCTGAGATGCTAACCACCTACTGCAAAGAGAGCATGTTAAGGTCACACGATTTACAGTGAATGTGATATATGCAACACTGGTCTGCTGGCTGCTTTGGAAATGTAACAAGTCCTCATCTGCTATCTGGACCCTGATCCAGCTGAAGTTTACTTACACAAAGAGCCCTTACTTGAGCAGTATGCACTCATTTAAGGTCAGTGGGACTAATTTATGTGAGGATCACTCCTGATTTCCCGGATTAGACTTTGCCAGATGTGGGTATCTCAGGAACACACAGTACTCCTCTTAATGTCTACAGGAAAAGCATACACATCAACAAATTTAGAAGCCTAAAAGGTAAACACAACAAAGAATGAAGCAAAAGCAGAACCAAAAAGGTTTACAGTCCTGTTTGGATGCACTGTCAAGACACAAATAGTGGAAGATGTGGCAACATTTTTAGGAAGAAAAAAACCTTAGGGAGAAAGTTCTAAGGACTTTCAGAAATGTTTAGAAATCTGTGTTAGGGGAAAAAAAGAAGCAGCCACCATAATATAAAGGTTCAATTGTTATTTCATCTTTGACGCTGCTATCCCACACAGTTTGTTGAAAAATTTTGTTTATATTGCAAAAGAAAAACACAGACTTGGCTCAATATTCTTGTTCATTACACATGCCACTTAAGCTGAAGTAAAGTAAAAAAACTTGTAAGAAAAACCTGACACCCTGTGACTGGGAAAAAGCAACAACAAAAACACTCTCAAAAAAGTTGGGTAAACGTCCAGGGAAGTAGAAAAACAGTGGGAAAACTGGCAAGTCTTCCAACATACACATTAAACCTGCTTTCCAAAATAAGCATCAGAGGTCTCAACACAGATTTCTGAACTGCAATTCTCAAACTGAAGAAGAACCAACAAACCTATTAAAAAAGTCTCAGCTGGATGCACGCTGCAGGCTTAGGGTAAGCCAACTGGAATTAACAAATGGGTACTTGTTTCGAAGACTGCTAAAATGTAGCACTGAAGGATTCAAAATAAAAAAGCAGGACATATGAAACCACCTGCAAAGTATATACATATTTAAACTGTATAATCTTAAGAATCAAACCCAGGAACAGAACGAAGAAGTGTTCTCTGTTGCTTGAGAAAGTACAACTGATTTTTCAGTGCAGGATGTAGTAAGATGCCTTTTCCCCAGCCCCTTTTCTTTATTCTGTCAATAGTTTAAACAAGACGTTGCCACCAATTCCTGCCCTGGAATGGTTGTAAAAGCCCCCAAATACTGTAACATCTATTCCTGCTGTCTTTTTACTGTTACAAGCCCAAATGGTAGCACAGTATTTACAACATTTGTCCCCAGCAGATGAGCGTGGTTACCACAATGCTCAGAAATAGTTTGCAGTGGGGTTAGGAATGCCAGGGCCGAGCCGTGCCAGCACCACGGTCAGCTACGCGTAATTCAGAGAGGAATGGAACTATCACCTGCGGCTGGAAAGCAGTAAGACTAACGTGGCTTTACTTGAACAATTTTGGAAAACTGTCACTGAGAAGACAGTCACTAACGTTTGCAGACCTGTACCTTTAAGGAATGGAGGAGCAGACTGCTGTAAGACAGGAGGCTTGGACTCAGCTGATGGCAGAAGCTCCAGACTGCATCCCTTCAGCACTCACGATTCAACTTCGAAATGACTGCCATGCTCCTGGGCTCTATTTGACAAAGCCCAAGATTTCCTTTTTTTTCAGGACACTGCCAATTTGAACAGCCTCTGGCCAAAAAACCCTCCAATTTTCTCCTTAAAAACAGTAATAATAATAAAATCTTTAACGTCTTAAATGAATGTTCCTCTACTGGCCCGTTATACAATTTTTTTTCCCAAATTAGCTGATGCATTACAGTCAACACACACACACATATACACTCATATGTACACAGAGCACAACACAAAAACACCGGGCAACTGATATGAAAAGGACATTAATTTGGCATCTGACTTTTTTAAATAGTAAAAAGCTATCTTAACAACTACTGCTATGTAACTCATTGCATGACTCACTGCATGCTCTTTTTTCTCTACATTTATTTCCGTCAAGCGACTGCACTGCCTCATCTCCCCTCCCTTCCCCTACTGTAGGGTGCATGTAGAAAGGCACTAGCGCGGTTTCTGTGGTGTGAGTCTCGCCATCTCAGGAGGAGCAAGTCCCTAACCCTTAGAGCCGGGGGGCAGAAGTCAGGCACCCCAGCACTGAGCTCTGAAGCTTAAGACTGTCCGCCCCGACAGCCAGCAGCAATAGCGTGAACAGAAGAGTTTACCAGCTATTCCCCTCATATGAAACAACACAGAAAGACTGAGGGTGGGCTGGGGGTTAAGAAAAGCAAGCAGCAAATCTCCAACTGGGGGACAAAACTGACCAAATAGCTAAAAATGGGAAAGTTGATTTCTAATGTACATTTTACTGCAGTTTTTCCATATTGCCTCCTGTTTTCTGTACCGAGAATGGCAGGATAGAACTGCTTTCTTCAGCGTTCTGTCAGCACTGGTATTTAGCACTACTTAGAAGTGGTTTAAAGAAGCAACATCGTGTATTTCCTGCTGCTCCTCCTCACTGAGGACCCTTTCAGTTAAAACTATACTGCATCTTTGTTAGGTTTACAGTTTCACTTTGCTTTTAAAAAGGTGCTTGGAAGAATATTTTAGTTTCAAATCAAAAGGGAACATAGTAATAGATTTCCATTCGCACACTTCTCTTTCCCATGCAAATGCACACATCTGCATGAGTACCAAAGCACTACAAATGAGAACCCTTCTTCTAGCACAACTTCAGATCACAATGGATTTCTGTTGCTGATACCAAGAAGTTCTCTTAACGTGTTTTCATTTACTCAGTCTTTACAATCCTTGCCCCCCCCGCCTGACAGTAACATTTGGAGATTTTTTTCATTTTTTTTTCTTTTTCTTTTTATTAATTTTTTTAGCTTTTTTATTTTAAAGTAAAAACTTTCAAACATTTTGAAGATTCAGGAACTTGTAAAAGTTTATCAACAAGAAACAGCCACCTATCTAGGATAAGGTTAAATAAACCATCTTCAAAAAACTGGCTTCCTACCCTAGAATTCCTGAGAATGCTTGCAAATTTAAAGCAGGAAAATAAAATGTTAAAATTAAAACAAAAACACTGTTAAATGCTCCCAGAGTTAGTCTTCATCTAAAATATATATATGCACTTTTTGGTCTTTTTTTTTTTTTTTTTTTTTTTTTGTATGTTTTAATTTTTTTTTCCCTTTAAGCTTACAATGGAAGAACAATTTAGCTTTTCTTTTTAAATATTTCAAATCCCTCATTACGTCTTGTAAACAAGAGGGGCACTAGCACCCGGCTTTCACCGTAGTATCGCAATGAACTCAACTAACCCAAAGTGCAGGAAAAGGGACTGTAGGGCAGGCTGGGAGAGAGAAGTGAGGGTGGCACACAGCGATGAACCAGCGTGGAGAGCAAACCATGGGGGAGAAGGGGCACTGGCTGACTCGGGCCAAAGGTGCTTCGCTAGGAAGAACTGCTGGCGCAAGGCTTTTAGGAACCTGCTCTGCCTGTGGGAGCACGGCTGGGCTTTGAGCGGAGACTGTCAGAAACAAAGCTCTAAGGATGCGTGCACGCGAGGGGCACTAGCTAGCAGGAGCTGGAAGAGGAAATTTTCTTTGTGCATGGTGGGATGAAGGAGATGTGATAGAAAAGTATATTCCAATGGAGCCAGAGTATGCTGCACACTCCAGTTTACTAAGCAAATACAAACCTACTCATACTTTTTGTCACGTAACACCTTGTGTACAAATCTACAGGCATGTGTAAATGCAGCATTTCCCTCAGTCAGTCATCCTTGTGACACTGGGTTTACACAGAAAGGGCGAATTGAAAAAAGCCACAAAACTCCCCAGCCCTTCCCCCCGCCCCAACCCACAGGCACACGCACCCAGACGCACACACACACACCCCTACCCTACTTGAGGCTGCTCCTGCTTCTCCCCACCTAAGCCCTGCTTAAATGTATTAGACACTGTTGGATCCTTCAATGAAAACGCTGGAGACTCTCCTATCCTCCCCTCGACAGGTAATATCAACCGAGAACTGCTCCTGCTGAGGGTTGGAATGGACAGGCAGTTGCTGGTACTGAACGTCGGCACTTTGTTAGACAGTAAAACGGCTAGACAACGCCACACAGACGCTAGCACTGACACGAAAAGTACCGGCACCTCTCTTCCCTCTTTTCCCAGCCTTCCTCCAAATGACTTCTGGCTTTGTGTAAAGAGATGCTCCTTCAAGGCTGCTACAGCTCTTCACAACAAGCAGTCTCGGAAGTTTTGTTCCCAGCGCACACATGCACGCACACACTGGCTATCACTGTGGATTACATAGGTCACCCCTATCCTGCCCAGAGTACTACTTACACTGATGCTAAAAAAACCCCAAACCTTTCCTTAAATACAGAAATTAAAAAGCAACAGTACAGAAAAAGTAAAAACAAAAAACAAAAAGGTGCAATACTTTAAAAAAAAAAAGTCTTTGCTAGTTATATACCTCCCTAAGCAAAACCACGTACACAGGAAAAAACACAACACAGAGAAACAAAAGGAAACGTTTGAAGTACACACTGGTTTAAGAACATTCGTAAGTAAACGTTTCTGTCAGTGATGGTCTGGCGTTGTAATACACCAAGGCCTGGCACAGGTAACGCTCACCGTGAAGGACGCAGAAGGGAGTCAGCTGCATGTGCTCTCAGGGGATGAGGCAGGCCGGCCAGCGGTTTGCTGACACAATTTCACTTTTGTCAGTTTTAAAACAAGCAGTAAATCAATTGAAAGGCTAATTTGGTTGGGCTGGACTTTCAAGCTTTTGATGGATTCGTCAAGAATGAACATGGGTGCTTATTTATGCATTCGGGGGAGAAAAGAAACTTATCTTTTTGTTATTTTTCAAGGTTCTGAAGCTCACAAGAGAATAGAACATTCTTCTTTGTCACCCAAAAAATGGCAATGTCTTCCTTCCTCCCCTTTTCCTCTCTTCAGAAGAAAAAAAAAATGGATTGCATTATATAACAAACATTCTAGGGTTCACTCCATACAAAACCCCCACATGCAGACATAAATAAATAAATACACTGCTACTCAAAAGACAACACTGGCTCCCCTCTCACCAAATCCTTTGGATATGGCAGTGTTCTGCTCTACCACAGGGTTAGAACAAGGGCTAGGAAGCAACTACCCATTCAGTATGATCTGCAAATTTGAGATAGCACCCTGCTAAAATGAATTTTAAAAAAAACTTACTGACAAATTTTAATCCAGCCCAACTGGATTCTGCTTCAGCCACAGGGACTCCACCGTGCCTGTCTTGTTTTCAAAAGCAAGACACGCAGATGGCCAGCCAGCCCATAGACCATCAGCAATGCAGCGTTTCAAGATTATATATAGAGAGAAAAAATGCACACACACGAATATGTGCACACGCACTCACACAGAAACAAGCACACGTGGGCAGTTACATGTGCCAGAACACACTGGTACTTATCAACCAGCCAATCACAAAGTGTTGGTTTTTTTTTTGTTGTTGTTGTTGTTTTTTTTTCTTTTTTTTCTTTTTTAATTTTTTTTGTCTGTTTTTGTTTTTAAAGTGAGGCTCCGTCAAGTCTTCCCCTCCCCCCCACCCCTTTTTTCTTTTGAACCCCACCCCTACCCCAACCCAACATGGTAGACCTAAGGACGGAAACACACCCAGTGCAAACAAAGTTAAAAAGCTATTTTTTCAGTATATATGTTTCTTAGCAACAACTTCCGTATAACATGAAAAAGTGAAAAACTAGAAACTAATTTTTTTAATTTTTTGTGTTTAAATTTAAATGGTACGTGTACTTGCTTCACATTGTCTTTCTAAGTTGGCGTTCATGATTCAAGTATTTCAAGAGTGATATGTTCTCTTTTTGGATTCATATTCCAAACGAAAAAACTGAAGTTATATAAGGGAGGCAACTATGTGCTCATACAGTCTGTCAATGACCCACCTTTTTTTCTCTCTCCGTTTTCTTTTTTCCTTTTATAAATGTATTTATTGCAAGTTGAAAAAAACGAAAAGGTCAAGTTAGTGCTGCTGCTGTTCCAAAAAAGGTCACGAGGTCAGAGTTGAAAGTTCTAAGTTCAGATTGAATCCGACCCTCCTCCCAGAAGGTCTCCAGGTAGTAAGGGAGCAGGGCTGCCCATTCTGTGTGGATCCTCTACGCTTGGGACCCCCCACAAGCTTGAAGAATAGTTTGGGGGCCCCCACAACGAAGCGCCAGTGAGATCACCCCCACTGCTGCCGCCGCCACCACTGCTCCACTGCCCAAGCCCTGTTGACCCACCAAAGAGATTCAAAGCAGGTCCAACTGGATCTGTCTGGTTCTGTCCTGTCTCCAGGGATTGCCAGCCTGCCGTGGGTGCACTTGGGGTTGCTGCAGGTGTAGGGGGCTGAGCTTGTGTCAAAAAGCGACTAACCTCTTCATCTGTGGCAAACTCAGCAAGGATGGTAGTGTTTCCCAACACACACCTGGAAGACGTATGGAAGAAAAAGATAATTAGACAAAGCTGGAAGTTAAGGGAAGGGATTCAGAAGGCGTGGAAACAATGCTATTTGGTGACAAAACCAAAGCAGAAATCAGCTGGCCAGAACGGAATGAGCACAGAAAATGTCCGCCATTCTCAACAGTGAAACTGACTTGAAACACAAGAACTCCCATTTTATAAAGGGCAAAAATCAAATACTCCATTGTTAAGCCTGCAACAAAAGCTTTCTATATTTAAGCTAAAGCCTTGAATGTAAATACAAGGACAATAAAAGTACGTATATGGTGTAGATAAAATGATACATGCACGTACGCTACCATTCAAAAAAACAGAGCATGAGTTTAAAAAGCCCAGGAAGTTACTTTTGTCTCCAAACCTCTCACATTTTCAAAACATACTGGACCCACCGTGAATTCAAAGCAGTTTAAGAACCGGAAAGTAAAGAACGGTAGCTTTTCAAAGGAGCTATTTCAGGCATATCTCAAAATAACAACAGATTCCTGCACATTTGGGTGACACATGTAAGAATGATCTGAATTTATTCATGATCTTATTTCATAAGACAGTCCAAACTGCACAGCAATTTGCATACTGGTCACAATTCCATCCTGCAATTTGCACCTTCTTGGTTCGGCGTTTACCAGTTTGGGCCAGTACTTAAAACAAAATAAATGGAAGGCACCCTTGTTTCTCATCTCCTACCAATGAATGGAAGATTCCCTCCAAAAATGCCTGAAAGGAGCTTCCAAAGCACAGCACTGGAAAGGCATTTTGTGTTCATAACTACTCTAGCAGCAAAGAAAGGACACAGGGATTTGCTCACATGTGCAGTGCAGTCTGGGCCTTGGCCGCCTCCTGTTTGGTGTTGTATCGGATGAGAGCGGTGCCCTGGGTCAGGTTCAGATGGAATGTCAGCAGTGGACCATGCTGCATGCAGATCGTCCTCAAGGTTGACCCATCGATCTGCGGAAGAATAGCCAAAATAGAAGACACGTTGGGAACTACTCCATTACATGTACTTCAGTCTTAAAAGCCACAGTCATTAAAAGATGACCTGCTCTCACATAGAAAAATAGGTGGAAGCAATAGAAAGAAAGCAGAGGTAACAGGATTTTCAAACAGCAAGTTAGTATGCCTCAAGTTCGCACAATTACAGCAATTACACTTTATGCAACAAACTGACTTATCTTTTCAGCTCATTTGTAGCTTGACTCATTTTCCCCTCCTTGCTTTCTTACTCTGTCACTATCCCTACATCAGCAGGTTTTCCAGTAGCTGCAGACAGGCTGTACTTCTGAGCATCTTCAGCCATTAGGATTGTGCCAGAAAAACAATTTGTTAGCTTCCAGCACTGTGATGCCAGCAGAATTTAGATCAACCAGTAGGTAAATGTTCTTTGCAGAACTGGAAGTCTCACCTCTACAATAAGGGGCTTTTCAATTTTTATTTTATTGGCTTTTGTTGGTTGGTTTTTTTTTTTTTTTTTGTGGTTTATGAAACAGTAAGCCATAGAAACAGTTTGCCAAACCCAGCAATGTTCATTCCTCCTGAACTAATGTTTTCACAGCAGTTGTTGCCTACATTCCTTCTTGCAGCATAACAGCTTCTTACCTCCAGGAACTGCTGTTCTCCAAGGCGTTCTGTACACACAGATTCTGTTCCTTGCATGCCACAAGAACATGCACACACAAATGGGATCCGTATGTGCAAATACTTAAAGGAAGTGTTACTTTCTTCCTTCTCCCTTTTCTCCCCTATTATACAATACAATCTCAAATGAGGGAAAAGGAAGTTTTATGTGGGTACAAATATGGGCACAGTTAAAAAAAAAAACACTGGAGATACTGCCTCTGAAATCATGCTAATCTATTACTTCTTCCTCTTCAATGTATCTGATCCACAACAAAAAGAGGATTTGCTAGAGAAGGTACAGCGATAATCTGCTTTTCTATTGATTTGAATACCTTCAATATATATATTTGTATTCCATTAAATGATTCCTAAAGCAGCATTAATCTAACTTGCACAGGGGAGGGACTTAGAATTGTGCCTCTTCATCACAGCCCTACCATTTCCTTCGTATTAAGGAAAACAATCCTTCGAAAGAAGTGTACCTTGCCATTTGTGATGATCCAAAGGAGACCTCAGTCTCTCACACTGATGCCTTCTTAAGTTCTACCAGAAGCATGGTAAATTACCCTGCTGAACAGGGAACTAGGGTCTAGACCTTAGGGCATTGCTGATAATCACATACGTTTTTCCTAAGCATTCAGATTGCTGAAACCATGATCTCCATAGAATTCATTTTGAAAGGAAGAGTTCTGAGAACACTTTTGCAGGAATAACCTATTTAGACTGTTTTTTGGCAGGAGAGATGGAAACACTGTGGTTTCGGAATGGAAACACCAAAGTGAAAGCTAGCAGTTATACCAGCGTTCTTACATCTCAGAGAAACAGACACTGCTGTAAACCAGTCTACATTACAGTCATGCAACTTCTCTTCACTTCTAGGAAAAACAAACCTGTCTGTTCCAATACTTTCTTTAAATGCTAGGTAAGAAAAGGCTAAGTTAGTCTCACAGAAAACAATGAACATCTTGAAGTTAAATGAAAAGATTACTATAGAAAAACCAATTAGACTACAGCCCGGGTTAGGAGAAACCCATCTCTTGCATGCTGACAAATTTGATTCTGTTAGATTTTATTCACCAAGAGCCAAGTAAAGAGCCCACAAATCACTATCTCAGCAAAGCAAACAAGCTCCCAGAGACAGTAACAGAAAATACCTGTGGAGTGAGATTGTGAAGAACCAGCCAGTAGCTAGGACGAACTGAGCTACCATCACTCCAAGTAGATGCTGCAAACAGGAGAGAGAGGAATCAAGAAAAACCTTTGAAAAACCTTTTTCTTTACAGTCAGGTCTTTCAGTCTCAGACAAATTCAGCATTATTAGCCCTAATAACATACGAAAGCCTCATATTTACTCCTGACAAGAAAAAACACATCTTTCTTCATATTTCATATCAGGATCCACTTTTTACTAGTTTATTTCCTAGCAGTTTCCCCCCATCAACTATCTTTAAGTTCTGAAAGGCCATATGCAACAGAAATTCCTTTGTTGCAGCTCTTAGCCCTCTCCACTGATCTCCTGCAGAAGGACCTAGGATTCTCACCCCCGACCATCCCAATCAGTGACAGCTGATTTCCATTTCAAGAACTTAAGGAATTTTTTTTTTCCTTTTACCAGGCAACTGCAACTTTCTCTCCTCCAAACCATTAGTGCTGTAAAATGCACACTCCTCAGGTCTGATCAATGGCGTTATCAGATGATCCTTCTCACCAGAGGCAAGCCTTGAGTCCTGTGCCCCCCAGCCCCTGACCGATCGGGGTGCTGTGCTGTTCCATGGAGATGATGGTTTGGGGTTGGTCAGGCCAGGAGGCGGGCGAGGCAGCCCTGTAGTGTTCCTTGAGGAAATATGGTTTTTCCACATCTTGTTGGAGAGATGAGTGGGATTGTGTCCTATGGGATCTGGGGACCATGTTGATTTGTAATCACTGAATTTTGCTGGAAGATTGAGTAAATGATACGTATTAGAGAAACATAACAAGATTCAACTAGCCTTCAACTACGGTATTACTGCAAACTCTTTGCAATTTCAATCACAGGCAAGCACGTAGCACAGAATCAAAAAACAGTTAGTCTGCCATAGCAAAAAACCCATGACACATGTAGTTAATCTTGGCTTACTTCATACATGCTGACCCTTGCCCCCCCCAAAAAAGGTTATTGTCTGCATTAGTGCAACTTACCACAGTATATTTAATCATTAACAACAGAAACATAAGACACCCGTATTACACTACTACATTTCATTTGAGAAACCTGAGGATTTCCTGCACACTTGGGTGCTACCGACTTTTAATACATAAAACCAAACCTTCTCAAGGCCCCAGACTTGCAGAGAACCAAAACAAGTATTTATTGCTCTTGGTCTACTAAGCTAATGCTACCTGCTAAAGATGTCATTCAATAAGATTAATGCTTTCTCATGCAACAGAAATGTCATTATAGAGTATGCACAACAATAACACATGACAAAGGACATTTAGCTATATGACAACTGGACTTTAAGACTATCTTGACAGCACGCACTGAATTTATACTAGAAAATACTGCCAAGTACCTATTAGGAGTAGAATAATAGTGGGCATCCCTCACACATTTCAAGAAAAAAGAAGTTAAATGCTCCCCAAAACTTCACTAAGTTACGGATATTTACAAGCTCATCCCCATTCATTGTCCTTAATAAAGTAGAGTGTACATTCTCCTGTATCTCTTGACATCAAGAGACATTGATCATTCAGTAAGGAATACATCTAAGTTGAAATTGCTTGAGTAATTTTCTTTTTCCTTGCTCTGTAATCAGAATCAGCAAACAGAAGATCCTAGGGAAAAAGGCTCTTGAGCCAAACATTATCTGAATCAGAATTAATTTATAATTTTGCAAATTTATGAATGAATCTTTCTTTACTAACAAAATGTCGTATATTATTTATTTGAAATAAGATATTAAAATCCATGCTTACATGTCACTAAATAATACATCTGGGACTCACAACAATAAAGCTTAGAGCAAGCAGGAAAGACATGCTTTGCTTCACATTTGGATCACTGTATTTCAATGACAGTAACTGTCAACAGTACCCAGATCTTAAGCACTAACCTAAAGAAGTGTGTACAAGTCCTCACAAACCTTGTTCACTAGACCAAGTTTGTTTTATAGATTTGTGAATTCTAAATCCTTAATTCAGATGACCTATTTTCCAGCTATACAACACTGGTATGTAGTTTAACAGGATGTGGAGAAGAGAGGATTTATGGCAAGCAGGAGGTGCAGTGTCTTCAATTTAGCTATGACTTCAGTTTTTTTTTTCCCTTCCTCTCTTCTCCTCATGTGCTAGACAAGACCAAGCAGAGATGAGAAAGCTGATACATGTCATTCCTCTACTCAGGCTATGAAAGAGAAATTGTTTATGTAATTGGAATCCTGCATATACATGTACTGCTTCAAACCAATGTGATGCCACGAACTGGTAGCAGGAACACTATCTTTCCTGAGAAGTAAGCAGGATTTTCAATGTGTTTTGCAAAGATGGCAAGGTATCATATGAACACTGCTTTTATCTCAGAAGTTGGAAAAACAGTGTGGGACAGATGCAGCTCTCAGTGAAGTTCACCAGTTCTGCTATCCACACACAATTCTTCAGTTTTAAGAAGCTGCCAAAGACAATGATGTCTCAAAAGAAAACTCCAGCATTTATAAGCAGCTCAAAATACGAATTATTTGTCTGAAGCAACTATTTCCAGCTTCCTACTCAGAAGTGTGTGCAGAGACCTTTCTTCATAAGACAGCTCTGGAGACTTTACTTACTGATGCGGACACTACTGTCTGCAGGCCAGCCACTGAAAGATCTTTGCCTAAGCTCTTCAGTCCTTTGACTAAAAATTAGTTTCTCTGTGTGTCTCAGGGAAATGTAAGCACTACAAAAAGTGAAGAAAAAGTGTTCCCTTCATAGAACTTCAGCACTCCAAATTTAAGATGAATAAAATCACCTGCTTTATTACTTGCTATATTCCTTGCCTCATGCACACAGGAGCAGGTATTTTAAAAAAAATTACAAAGGCTCCCCTAAGACTTTACATATAAATGGGCCACATTTATATTGTTTTTTTTTCTCTATCTACTGCCTACTGCTATCTTGTTCTTTAACTTGCATAATTAAGAATGTTTTAGTGGGAGAAGGGTAGTGAAGGGATTTTAGTCTAGTTTCTAAAGCAACTACAACAGAATATTTTATTATCACAAGGAAAATGATCTGATCAGCCACTCGCATTATTATTTCCAAATTTCCTAAGGGAACACTGAAAAGGGTATTTCACGGTGGAATAAGGAAGAGGAATTAGTGAATAATTGAAAAATGTTCTGTCCAGGTAAATTTTGGAGCCTGCATACCTGAAGTGCTATGAACGTTGGTGAAGGAATTGTCAGAGGCACTGTAGGGCCAGGCACCAGGTGAAGGCAGCGAGGTGTTGAGGGAAGAATTAGACCCTATCAAAGACAGAAAGATAAAGAAAGTGAAGAGTAGGCCAGTTTCAGAGTTAAATCCCAAGAAAGCCATGATTTGTACCAGTGTCAGCCTTTTGCACGATATACAACTGTGGAGCACAGGCACACAGGCTTCCTTCTTAGTCAAATGCAACAGACTTATCCTGTTATGACAAGAATATCAGAATATTCTCAAATATTAGACATAAGTAATCATATGCCAGCTGTTCACTGTTTTACCTGTGGTGTTGTCCCGCAGAAGTTGGTGGTCAGTATCTACAATGGGAGATGTGGCTGTCCCCCCCAGCACACTTCCAGGGGTCACGTAGGGGTCAGATTCAGGGTCAATGTTTTGTATACCTTTCCATGGCACTCCTGGTTGGAACTCTGGGACAGAAGGAAAGAAGGAGTTAGATGCAGACAATGGAACGTTGCTTACTAGAAGTAACTGTGAAGGATATTTTAGGAGGATAATCTTCCACACTGTTCCTAAAAAAAAATAAATCAGATTCCTCTTAGTTAAAATCTACTTTGTATTTCCTCCCACAGAGCTATTTCTAGTACGTGAATACAAGTCAATACAGCAGAACTACTGCAAGTGCATACAGAGCTGCTTTGACTTTTTGTTTAACTAAATTCAGACGAGGCTTCAACTGTATTAACCTTCCTTAATACATTATATATCTGCTAAGATGCTTTCTGTGCTTACAGTATGAGCTTGTAAATGCACCCTTGGATGCTCTGCACTGTAGGTACATAGAGTTTATGCATTACCCATCAGTACTGAAGTGATGCTCATGTGAGATACCTTTTGATGAAAGTGATACGTGCACACATTAATATTCTTCATACTTTGTACTGAAGATAGAATCTGCTTTAGTCTCTCAATTACAGCTCCATGACTATCAGATCTTTAAGACATTATGCAGAGTTATAGAGAGAGTATCAACAAAAAAAACTCCATTAACTTTAAGAAAGATGAGTAACTTGGTTTCTCCTTTAAGTAGACAGATGTTCAATTAATAAAGTTCTGTGGGCAATTCCGGAAGCGATGGTAAGAAATGAATAATGCCAAATACAGACACTTCACAGGTACTGCATAACAATTTGGACACGTGTGAAGGAAGTGCAGGTAACAGATTAATCACTTGCAGGTACAAACACAGAATATGGAATGATACCTTCATTCCCAGCCTGAAGTTTTGAAATAACTGATAACAAGATCTGGGTGAAATGCAACAATATATATAGGAACCTGCCATGGAAAGTCTCATTTCAGCTACTGTTACAACGATGCAGCATAGTTGAGACTACAACTTCGACAGACAAACATGGAAGAAGATATGATAGTGATGATTCACATAGTTGGCATAACAAGGGCAGTATTAGATTATGATATTGCACTGTCAGGAGAATCTCAAGAGAAGACATAAGAAATACTCTGATGGGTCAGAACTGTGACCCATCTAGCCCAGTATTCTGCCTCTGACGTTGGTAGCAGAGATCTCACTTAGGGACAAGAAAATAAACCTGCCCACTATCAGCAAGCTACAACCATCACACTCTCTTAGCACTTCTATGAAGGATGTCAAAATGCCTTCTCTCAAGCTCACACTTGCTTGTGAGCGCATTTTTCCACTGCTTTTTCAACCAGCTAGAAAAGTCTGCAGAAGCTCCAAAAGCAACACTACTCATGTTCACTACTCATGATGGTGAAAAAATTACTCTTACCTATGTAAAATATATGCTCTTAGTTCCAGCATCTGTACCACAGCTGTAGCACTGCAAGGGTTGCACAATTACAATTCTGCTTTTACCTTACCCACTGTCTTCAAGATTCTGCAAACGTCAGTCACTATCTCCCAATTTCTTCTAACTCTACAACATAATCTAGGCTAACAGGTATCAAAATTCCTAACAGTATGAACAATCTATTGGCACGATATGAAGAAAGAAAGATGTTCAGCTTCTCCCAAAATACAGCAGTCCCCTGAAGAGAAGGATCACCTTATGCTTAAGGATCACTGAATGCAGACTCTCAGGTCTAGTCAAAAAGATTTTCTCTGTTCCAAGAGAAAGAATCCATAAACAAAGTTTAGGATACAAAATGGCTGACGGTAAGATAAATCCAAGTCTCACCTTTGTCAAGATGCCTGAGAACTGGTGAGACTGAAAATTAGTGCATCATAACCTCTCTTCAAATAGTTAGGTCAAACAAGGGTCTAAGACCAGGAACACTGTATTGCTTTTAACAATAAACATATCCACTCCAATACAATGTGGTGTGGAGGTGTGGAGACATTAAAAATGAGGCTTCTGATCTCTGGCTGCAGGTCAAGTAAGTACCACTGATTAGGCTGCCCACCTTGTTGCTCAGAAGATCAGTTAAGTAAACTGTTTTGAAGTTGGTCTGGAACAGTTTGTCAGTTCCAGTGCTCTGTAGCTTTCTGGGAGGAGGTACTCATGCCAGTATTTCATGTGAATGACTACTTTTCTTACTTGAGTTCTATGCACAGTATTTTGTGATAGGCTGCCAGAAGAGTGTTCTGTGAACTTCAGCATACTGACAGATTTTCAAACTATCCTTCAGGAATGACAGTTATTCTCATGGGCATCCATGAACAGTCCTTATAGGGAAACTCTCATATTTCTACATAGTAAAGAAAACATGAAGTGCATTTCTCTGAATTGTATCTGAAACCATCTCCTCAACAGTTCAAACATAGGATTATTTGAAAAACATCGTCTAAACAAATATGCGTGGAGTACATAACTGTACAACTCCTCTACGAGAAAATTATAAAATAGCATTATCTAGGTATGCAAGCTTATGTGATGTAATTAGAAGACGTAACTCTCATCAATGCAGCAAAACTTGCTCTCATCTCCACCAGTGAGACCAGTTTGATTGGGCACCACTTCATTCATCTTAGTGCTGAACAAATACTGCTCCCCTGAATGGCAGAATTTCTGCAGTAGATGGCATTCAGTAGGAAAATGTGAAAGCTGTGATCAGGGTAAATGCTGAATGACCACTGCATATTCACTCAAAGGAAACTCACATGCATTTCAAGAGGTTTCCTCTTTTTTTGCTAACAACTTGTTTCTCAACACTGTGAGGAAAATTTCCATACCTGGATGTGACAGTGAGCCTTATCTGCAAGCCTAGACAGAAAAAGGACTCATGGGGTTAAAATAACCTCCCATCTTTATCCTTAATCAGGGCTGCTAAGGTAGATCATGATTATAGGTACCTTTTTCTTCTCAAGGATGCCAAAAAGCTAACAAAGCCATGAAACAGCTTAAATGGATGATGGTAATGGGACAGTAACATTTGTCCCAGTAGTCTATGGACCTCATAAGAGAGAGAGAGAGAGAGAGAGAGAGAGAGAGAGAGAGAGAGAGAACAACGAAGTGACAACTACCTAAAAGCCGCATGACAAAACCCACAATCTCTTACATGAAGTCTACAATCACAGTCAAGAGCTATTTATTTACACAGGAGAGGAGGGATGGTACTCATGATCCCAGTGACAGTTTATGTTCAGGATTCATGAACTCCAGCTATCCTCTCTCAGTGTGAGACAGTAAATAATAGCAAAAATTTTACCTATCACTGACAGTAGGACTGCAAGCATCACTAAGGAAGCTCAAAGTTATCAAACAGGGACAAAGAGTAGCTATTCAGTGTCTTGCTTCTGTAATAGAATTCTGGTACCAATAATCTTGTCAGAGCCAACAGTTGCTTCAAAACCTTGGAACACAGCAGAGCTGATACTCACATCCCTCTCCTAGTACCCCAAGCAGTAATACATTTCTCAGGTGGTATGTAGGGAAACGATGCTCAACTTGTGTGGGGTTTTTTTAGTAACCAATGAGCCTAGGAGACAGGTCCTGCAAAGAATTAAGCCTCGGGGATTTCTGGCATTATGAACATTAATTCCAGTTCAAGAAACCCCCTATGAGCAGCCAGGCTGATGCAATGTAATGTAAATACACTTTTACAGAAAGCAGTCAGTGGTCAGAAAAGTCGTAAACGTGCAGACATTGTTGAGGTAGCTAATTCTTTAACTGTGTTACCTCATAAAAAAACATCTTCTTACCAGAGTTAGACACTGAAGGTTTCTCACATTAAAAGCTTTAACTCCATTTTGTAAGCTTTCAGCTGTTTTGTATCTGTAGCACAGATTTCTAGGCTTTTTAATGAAATGCCTGTGCTACTGGTTTACCCAAGAGATGTACCTGTGCCTTTACTTGAGTGGGTGCACAGCAAAGGATTAGAAGCAAGGAATGTTTATTTGGCATCTAAGAGTTTTCCAGGCACAGAAAAATCAATGCATCCTGCTACCTGCTGAACAATACTGGTGACTGATCCATATAACAAGAAGGGCACCACTCTGGGTTTAACGACTCTTTTATATAAATAATTATGTGTTTAAACACACACACACTTCTCCTGGATATTCCTGCATTTTCAAGTGGGCAGAAAACTCTGCCAATGAAACTCTACAAGACTTAAAGAATATGTTAGTGCCTGTAAATCAAAAAGAAACTTCTACTCAATCCAAAAGATTGTAGAAAAGTACTGAAATATGCTAACACTCTTCTATCCTTCACACAACACAAGCAAACATGAACCACAACAAATAGCACAGCATATACATTTTACACCAGTACTGCTGGCAAAAGAAGTCCTGTGCTCCACTGTGGATCATATTTGTAACGAATTCCTGAAAGGGAAAGTTTGTGTACTGTCAAATAAGAAAAGTCAGGAGAGGAAAATCCTTTTCCCATCACCACAAGAAGGCAGTTTTTCTATCTTCTGCACTCTGATTCCGTACTATCCATTAGAATTTTTAAATCCCGTGTCAGTGTAATACAACACAAGTAAGGAATGAATATAAAAGGAGGGAGTTGGTATTATGCATTTAATGGACAAAAGTTCAGATGAAAATTTCCTTAAGTGTAAAGAACAATGAAGGTTCAACTCATAAAAACAAAATACTAATCAGACAATTCATCAGTTCATATTTAGCTCAGACTTTTTTTAACTGGAAATTCAACATCTATGTCTTAATATGCAGGACATTAAAAAAAAAAAAAACGTGAAAAGCCAACCAAATACGTTCTTTGCAGTGGTTACTGAGGAAAGATCCCAGCACATCTACTATAAAGGTGGGACATAATCCCTGCCCCCATGTAATACCTGGAGGCCAGCTGGCGTTGCTGGATTTGCTTCCGATCTTGTTTGTCGGTGGAGATTTGGCAGGTAACCAACTATCACCAGCAGGGCCTGCATGGCCGCCTAGTGGGTCGCCCTGAATTATGTCGAACTGGTTGTAGGGCGATCCTCCGCGAGCCTTTCCAGGGGGCACTATTGCACCTGAAGCATTAAAAAGACATATTTACACTCTGGAAAGGTAGGGGTCTTTATGAGAATATGGAAGGCTAAAATCAAGAACAGTTAAGATGCACGGTATTGAGGCTAGATGTTAACTAGC
Organism: Gallus gallus; assembly: GCF_016699485.2. NCBI lineage: Eukaryota > Metazoa > Chordata > Aves > Galliformes > Phasianidae > Gallus > Gallus gallus. The sequence goes on from NC_052532.1 coordinate 50,171,486, forward strand.
TGGTAGCAGTTACACCTGAGCTATTTCACCTCTGGTGAGATGATACTGCAAGAGCACTCCCAAAACAGCCAATCCTCTCTCACCATTTTTGTGCATATTGGCATCTTGTGAAGCCACAGAGGGCAGCCCTTCCATCATAGTCCACTGTTTAAAGCGGGATTCTGTTCCAGCTTCTTTCCCTCCCACCATGCCATAATCCATGCTGCTTGAGCCAAAGCCTGTGAAACAAAACCAAAAACCATTATCATTTGTTGCTTTTTATTTAAACGTCCTCAAATGTGGAGGCCCTGCAATTATAAATGAAGTAAAATTCAAGCATTAACAAATGAAATGTTTGAAAAATAACATTACAATAAGCCTGTTAAGTCAGCACGGCACTTAAGGTACACTGTGATATGCTGTTTGTGTAATAAAAATTATGCAGTTTTATCAAGAGCTCACATTTCTTGTAACCTTTGCTCTATCGATTACATATAAATTGCTCATTCCATGGGAGCGCTTACCTGAACCGTATCCAGGTATTTGTCCTTTGGTCTGTAAATCTGAAAGACCCACATTCAAAGGATTGGGTACCATGCTGTCTATATGTGGCTTAGGCCCAACAGGGTGGGATGGTGAATGCTTCATGCCAGGCTGCCTCTGCTGCTGCTGCTGGAGGGCACTCACCATACGAGCAATCTGCAAGAACAACCAAACAAAAAAGATATATAAATAGGGATGGTACTGAAGAAACAGTGTGAAAAAGATTCAAAGGCCCGTGATCTCTGACACGTACAGTGTTAGTACACTTTATGCTTTCACATGACTGACAGAAACAGTGCCCCACCTGTTGCTCCTGCTGCTGTCGCACAGCTTGAGATAACTTCCTCTGGCTCTGTAACAGCTGCTGCTGCTGCTGCTGCTGCTGAAGGAGGAGCTGACATGCCTGCAAGACAAGCGGGGGTGGGAAGGGTGAAAACTGAAAACTCTGCAAGGGAAATCTAACTGCCAAGAGCTGACGACCAGCCAACACTTTACTCAGAACTTAGGCAGAGGTGAACAATTCCTCACCCCTCACAACGAAATAAAACTAACAACAAAAGCTTTAGAAAAACATTACCTCCTTTAATTGTTTCTAACTTTACATCATGCAAGAGCATCAGTAGTACCTGCTTTATTGCCATCACTGAGACCACAAGTCTGAAGAAAATTTCATTAAAAAAATCAGCCAACTGCTTTCAATACACAAAGATGTGGCTCAGAATCATTACCAGCCCATGACAACATACACAATAATTACACAGGGCTGCTCAGATTATCTGCTGGCCTCTAGGAGGGCTGTATTTTCATGTACAACAAGCACGGAATACTTGTACAAAAAAATCGCAGCATCAGTAGAACAAAACAGAATCAGAACAGATGTAAAAAGAAAATTCAGCAGACAATTTGCAAACAGTCTGTTTCACAAGATAACTAGCTACTTACTAATTGAAACTGGGGAATCTGTGGAAGCTGGCTCAGCATGGCAATCTGTTGTGGAGAAAGCTGGGGCCCCACATTGAAAAGACCTGGATTCAAGCCACTGTTGGGGAACTGTTTGAGCATGGAGGCCGAAACCTGCATGGAAACCAATTAGATATCCTCAAGAAATAGACTGCTACAAGATAACATAAAGAAATGGAAGCATTTGTATAGAGGAATAGATAGGACACCAATCTTAAATGGTGTTTGGGGAAAGACATTACAGATTTCTTAACACAACACATTTAAACATGCACAGTTTATGGCTTGAGCAGAGTGAATCTCACTTGATTGACAATATACAATATTACATGTGCAGATGCAGACGCGCACACACACACACACACACACACACAAAGGTTCCTCCCCCAACCAATTAGTTGCTAGAGACTACACTAGAGTAAAATCCTGATATATGTGCAGCTAACCAGTAATCACAGTACTGCATCATCACATTAAAAACGTACTGCTCGACAAGGAAAAAGAAAGGCATTCAGGCAGTCACTGTAGCAAAGGAACAGTGCCTCACAGAAAGGGTTAATTTCTGTGTATGCTGAATAAGCTGTAGTAAAAGACAGGAGTAGGCGGAGAAGAATCCCCCTATTTCTCCCTGCATATGTGAGTTACACAGGTACTCAAGATAATCTCCAAAAGTATTCACCAAGTGCAAAGAAAAGCTAAACTTGCGCAGTTGGAGAGCCTGAAGTCTTCGTTAAAAGATCTGCAATGTAACTGAAACACAAAGCTTGAGACAAACCTGCTTGAAAAAAATTAAGCAGTTTGTCACACTTAGAAAAATGTTTGTATTTCTCTTGAGTTTTGTTTTTAAATACTTTCCAACGCTCTACGTAAGACACAGGATTTCTGAATTCACCCTGAGGTTTTAAAACACTGGTAGAGAGCACTTTCAACCCACTGCCTTGGAATGACAGAAGGCTAATTCTTCTGCAGAATTTCATCTCTCAATGAATTTAAAATTCACAGTTGAGAGTGGTTAAAATTTCTATCTACGTTTTCTGTTTCTTAACATCAAGACTATGACAATCTCAGTGATGCGTGCTGAAGGCTGCAGCTCCCTCCTTTGCTTTCTTTTTTCTTTTCTTTACAAGTAACCGGTTACTTTAAATTCCTTACCTGGGGAGAAAGAAATTGGGGAGGCACTTGCGCCCGGATATTGGGGGAAGGATTTAGTGGCTGCACTGGTGTGTGCATGCCCCTCGATTGTGCTGTGCTGTTTCCAAACAAACCATGATTGCCACCCTATAAAATTAAAGCAGTAGTGAGAAGAATTCTTCAGAATAATGGGTTTCTATGCCACTAGCTATTTATAAGTAATGAGGCAAGTACTGGCTTCAACAGAGTATTGTTCAAATTACTGAAATGTTTGCCCTACATCAGTAACATTGCACCTGCATTAAGACCGCTGTACTACATTTTCAAGATGCAGGCTCTTTCTCTTCTACACTGAAGAGTCATGTTCATGTATTTCAAAGCACATGACTAAGTTTGTGTTTTGTATTTTGCATGCTGCATGTTGGGAAACAGAAACTAAATACAAACAACAAGCTCAAAAAACATTCCACTAGCTTCAAAGTATGGTAGGACTGTCAGTGAGAATTTTTGGCCATTGTTTTAGAAAAGTGAGGTACTTTGTCCCATTAGGCTGCCAAAGTATCACTCAATTGTGTTACTTTTGCTGCAGGCTTTCCACTAACAAATCAGAACTCAAAATTTTCATGAAAAATTTCCTTGTGATGGGAAATATTCAGCATTCTGGATTGAGATTTTTTTTTGTTGTTTTCCTTTTTTTCCCCCTTATTAAGTTAAAGAAAAGGTAAAGAGTAGGCAAACTCGCAAAGATGAAAAAAAAAAACCTCTCCTGGTGATTTTTTTCTTAAGCAAACAGAACACTTGCTGTTTCTTCATATTTTTTTTTTATGAGAACAGTTTCCTGTTTTTAAAGGAACTTCTGTAGTAGTAAATCCTACTGTACAGAAAGACCAAAGAGAGTTTGTGATTATGTTCCATTATTTCAGACTCTGAGCAGCCTGTCCTTTTCTAACATCTTTCAACAAAAAGCCACAGGAGATGTTACGGACAGTCTCCTACATGTGCAGCTGTGCGCCGCTGCTTCTAAAAACGGAAGCCAACGCACTTCTCTCTTGTACTCCAACAGGTCCTTACATGCCATGACCCTGTCCTTTCCATTCCAAGACCTTCAGCAACTCCCCTTCTCCACTGTATGCAAGGATCCCTTGATCCATACCTGCTTCTGTCATGTACTATGGCTTCTAAACAGCACTCTTTTTTACCCCTCAGCCAACGTTCTGTTCTCTCTCTCCATACCTGTATCTAACTTAAGTTTACCTTTCTTCAAATCTGAAGTCTTAGAACTTCTTGGAACTCTTCCTACCCCTCTAAGCCAGAATTTCATAAGCTTTGCCTCCCTTCTGCCATAATACTGCGCATTCTCCGCTATCATTTTGGTAAAACACAAGTCTCTCATTCTACTTCTGTACTGGTAGCACTGTGCATTGCCTCGTTCACCTACACTGCATCTTCTCAATACATCTCCTCTTTCAGAAGCAGCCCAGCATGTCATACTGAGCATGCAGCAGGAGGACAGACAGAAAAAAGAAAACAACTCCCAAGAGACAGAAAAGCTTGTATTCTGGAAAGAACTCACTGGGATCAACTGCATACTAACATTTTTGAGAAGCTTGGAGCTGCTGCTACACATTCAGCTTTCTCTAAAGCTCAGTGGAGTTCTGTACACTGAATTCGAGGATATGTCTACAAATTCTGGATTTAATCTGATGTTCAACACTGCATCACATAGAAACAGAGAGACAACACACAGAAACACCACCGTGTCAGCCACATGACTATATGAGCCAGTCCGGTTGTAATGCTCAGTTCTGTTCTTTAATTTCCTAGCATTCCTGCAATGTTTTCTCCTTGTATAATGCAAAACACAATAGCAAGGAATTATTCCAAATATAATCAACCACTCCACTTCTTCCCTGCCATTCCTCCATGCACAGAACAAAACCATTGCTACTTCAACGATTTTTAAACGTTGCAAAAACCAGTCCTTTCCACGGTCTGTAGGGAAGGGGGGAAGGAATAGACACTATGCAAAAGGACTGCAACATTTTTAAAGAAATATTTCTACACATGAGGTTATTGGGTAGTCTGGAAAAACTCAGTGTTGGGGGCTGGTGAGGCAAACCAACAGCCTCTAACTAGATTTTCAATATACGCTATACATCAATATAGAGTTCTTTACTAACTAACTCCATGACTTCTGAAAAATAAATCTGTCTGCTGTTGCACTGTGATTCAGCAAGTAAGAGGCCAACAAAACCAGAAAGAATACATTTTGATGACAGGAAAAAAAGTGGATGGTTTGATATAACTGAGATTTCTGTTATTTATTTATTTGGTAGGAAAACAAATGCAAGCAACCAACTAACCAGGATTAAGCCCAGGTTGCAGCCATATTAACAACGCATCTTATAAGGTGGCCTGCTTACTTGTCTAGCAGCGTAGTTTTGGGGACTGAGCCCTGAGCCGATTGCTCCAAGGCCGACGTTGGATAGTGTGGAACCAGAGGGAGACAGCTTGTAGCTGGGAGAAGGGGAGAAGGGAGAGCAGGGAGCCTCATCCCCAAGGCACCCATCTTGATTGGAGAAAGGCAAAGTCAGCTGAAGCCAACAGCAGGAGTTGGTTAGTGAAGCAACAGAATGCAAGAGGAGAAAAAGAGGGACGGTGAGTGACTAGGAAGAAGCAAAGTTAATTTGTAATAGCAATTACATGGACAAAAGTTCCGACTCAAACGATCACTTAACAATCACCATTCTGGTCCAAGGAATTGATCAATAAATCCCTGAAGTTTTCTTCTAAGAAAAACATTTTGAGAAGTCGGTTGCACTAATGAAGCTCATTTCCGACAGTGGCTACTACCACTACAGAAACAAACAGATCTTCAGTTAATTCCTAATAGTAGCACATACCTATGAACATCATCTGTGTTTGGAAAGCATTAGGTCTGCTAGTGGTATTTATTAAATGGGCCACCAGAGGGAGTCGACAAAACTGTTTTTGGCCTGTTATGCCAAAATGGAGGAGTTTTTTTAAAAAAATCACACATTAACACACCTACAGAATTTTTATGCATTTTCTCCCATTTTACATGTGATAAAATCTATTTAAAAAAACCCACAACAAACATTCTGAATCTACTGGACAATCTCCAATTCATAACGCGCAGCAATTAATATTTGATAACAATAGTGAAAGCTTCTACTTGAAACAGGCAAGAATATGAAAGAGATGCTACCATAACACACAACAGATGTCACAGAGAAACAGATGTCATACAGAAGCTCACAGCACACGGACATATAGCAAAAAGGTTTGCAGAACTTAGAAGGGGTTTCCAATACATCACAGACATGAAAGCAGAAAAAAATTTGGAAGACTGTGATTACTTATGTTTACTTAATCTAAAACCAATCTTTTTACAGTAGATGACTGTAGTCAGTAACCAAAAGAATCACTGTGATGAAACCTGTAATGAATTTCATTACTACCAGTCATTTACCCTCACAAGAAAAACAGAAGAATTCCTTCCTGATCATCCAACCTTGTGATTCTATGATTCTATGATTTAAAAAAAGTCTGTTGTAGAATAAAAAGCATTTTTCTACCTAGATGATTTAGCTTGTTTGTACATACCCGACTCCTCTGTTTTATAAACACATCCATTCTACAAACATAACTCCCTCACACCTTTAACTGCTGAGTTTATCCATGGTGAGTGGATTTTTAGCACTTCCAGAGGAGTAGGATTAAAACTAGTATCTCAAATACAGAGGCTAATTTTAATTTATCTAAAGATACTTCTCTCACCTTCTCAAAATAAGGCCCACTATCTGTGGTTCCCATGTCTTTGGAATTAGGTGGACGGAACCCAGATCGATCCTTTCTCATTATGTCATTAAAATCCCCGAGATTCATGGCTCGTTTATCTACCTCAAACTTCTTATCTGGGAGACCACCTGCAGAAAACAGGAAAGAAAGCATAATTAGTGCCAATCGTATCCACTGCCTTGCATAACATCAGGTTGACAGCCAAAGAAAAAATCTTTAAGATCAGATTTGTCTTATTTACATCTTGTACAAATCAGATTTATCTTACAATTTAGCATAGCCAACAGTTCCCACCAAAGGACGCTGAAGAAACAAAAGAGGAAGTTCCATTTTTAAGACTGAACAAACCAATTCAGGGAATTTAATTCAAAGCCTTTCTTGCAATTTGTGTACAAGTATGAATAAATTGGTCAAAATTCTCCCGCAGTAATGTGAACTCAGTCCTTGAACAACAACAACCTTCTGGTCTAGCGTAACTTCCCTGCACCAGAGAATCAATCTCCCTCAGCCTGTACGTAGCAATTATACAACCTGTAAGAGACACTTTTCAAACAACCTCTTCAAGTCTCCTGACATTGTTTACTGAGTAATCCAGTGAAGCATGAGAAAGAGATGTTAATAACAGATGAGGAAACTACCACTCGCAGTGGACAAGACATCTTTCTTCATATCATCAGCCAAGTCCTGACCAAAGGAAGTTGCTGCCTTACATAAAACCACGGTCAAAGAACAATTCTTTCTGTCATACTTGGCACTTGCATCGGATGAACAGTGTTATGTTGAAGTAAATGGAAAACATATTAATTTTAAAATATAAGCAACGTGGTAGAACCAAGCTTTATTTGTATTTTCAGTGTTAAGTACTTGTGTTTAATAGAACAGATGGCCTTTACAACAACAGTTCAAAAAGCCTGTCACCATATTTAACCAAAACTTCTGACTTTCAGTAAAGGAACTTGGTGATGGATATGTTATCCTACCACTGACAAACACTGAAGTCTTTATTATACACAGCAGACAATTAATAATTGTAAAATCCTGGAAACACTTTCTAAAAAAAGATTCTCAAAGTCAGCATCTCTTGTTCATGCCCTGTTGCAAATCTCCTACTGCCAAGGACCTATGAAATCAACCACCAATTACATGGGTTTTTCTTCTGGGTACCTTGAGAGTTGATCCAGTTTCATCTTCTCTGATGACTTCAACGTCATTTATCACAAAAACAGTGACCTACCACCTCTGCAGTTAGCAAGAACACTTATGCATGAGCAAATATAAAAACTCAAATCAACTACATAGGGAATGGTAGAACAGGTTAAAAGTTCCATCATCTTTGTAAAAGAAGACACTTCATCAGATGTTTTTCTCCCCACTACTAATAGCTCTAAGAGACACTGTGAAAACTAGAAAATGAAACAAGAGCTTGAAAGACGACTTTCATGCCTGATGAAGAAAAAAAGCTGTTAAGTGTATCTCCCTCACCACATGCACACAGCTGAAAGGAAAAAAAATCTGTAAGTATATACATACAAGAATCAACGCATTAAAAATCCGTACAACCTGTGTAGTAAAATAATACAGAAAAGAAAACATTTGAAATATGTTTTCTAATTGACTGCTAAAACATTTGAAAGATACTGGTTTTATACTTTTGCCATTAAGTCACAATATCCAAGACTATTCAGCAACCACACTGAGTCGTTCCACTCCAGTTACAGCTTTGTTATGTATTTACAATAGTCTACAGTATGAACTGCATTTGAATCAACAGAAATGGAAATGAATTTCTCAGTCTTTACAGATGATTTGAGAATTCCATGATCTGCAGAAGTTGCTGCTAATACATTAGAGAAAAGACAGAAGTGGCTGTCAGAGTGAGAAGTTAAAGTATTAAGCGGTCCTGACAAGCTACTTACTGCAGTATCAAACTTCACATCTCAGGACTTCTGTCAGTAGATAAAAGTTGCATCCTATTTCCTATTTTCAAAGTTCAACAAGCTATCTGTTGAAGAGATCTGATAATAAACAATAAGGGAAGTAAATCCGCCTCAGGCACTCTATTGATCCATCTCTTTTCTCTCTTGGTCGGTATAGTACCTTGCAACCAAAGCAACATATTTTTCAAACAAGACTGAGACCCACATACTAAGAATTACTATGGCAATTACTATGACAACTGGACCTATTTTAAGAAGCGTGATGATCAGAGCCAAGTTACTCTGTGCATACAAAAGCCTGTGTTTTCTTTGATACATGTGGTCTCCAACTACGGATTTAATGGAGTTCAATGCACATTTATCCCCGAATTGGGAAAATCCTAAGTTGGAGCTATCTGGCTACTAAAGCCTGGCACGTTATAAACGTGACCAAAATCCAGCTGATGAACAAGACTATCTGATAACGAAGTCCAGCTTTTGAGGTTTAGATTTAAGTATAGGCTGAACAAACAGCTTATACTTTTCACAAGCAACAAGCATAAGTAAAAAGATCAGAACTTCTAAGCAGAGAATAAAGTAACACAAAAGCTGGAGGGAAGTCTCCATTACAATCTTATTCTTTGAAAAGGAATGCAAACTATAATAAACACATGTACCTAGGATGAAAGATGTCGCCATTAATGGGTATGTTAAAGGACAGAAGTGCAACACATCAAGATAATGCAACCTTTCTGCAGCATTTTCACAAGATATTCTGAGTGTCTAACACTCTTCCTCACAAGGTCTGATGGCCTTTCAGATCCCTGAGAGCAGAAAGTTTCAAAGATTCAAATTAATTTGGAGATAAAGAATAAGAAGTACTATAATCAGCATAAGCCAGGCTAGAGAAACGTGATACAAGCAGAGTCTGAATGCAGAAGCCAAACAGGAGAGAGAAAAAGTTCTGCTGTTTTCCCCTTAACTAAGTATTACTATAAAATGATAAGGGGTCCTTAACTGTTAACAGGAAAGAAAGAATTTGTGGAAAAAGGAACCTTCCCTTCATCCTCCTCTATAAGGCATGATGCAGCAGAAAAAAATATACCTTTTAAGAAAGCAGTATTTTTTAAGCCAAGCGATACTGAAAATCTTCAGATTGCATTAAAATACTAAAACTGGAGCTGATACCAAATGTACACCTTGATTACTGCCAATCTACAACTTCACTACCAATGAAGATTAAACCATGATCCAAATAATCAATTTTTTTTTGGCTGAGAAAATCCCAACTCCATTACAAGATGTGATGCCTACAACAGTGACAGATGCTGTTGACAGCACTAGTGCAAAGAGGGTCAGCATCGGACCAGATGCCTTACCGTTGCCACTTATCCACATACACAAAATTGAACTACTTCATTTATTTGACTTTGACTGGACCAGGTCTGTCTTTGTAAGCAAGGACATAAAGCAACCTTCCTGCTTCCATAGATTCCAAAGAATCAAAAACTGAACACAGGAAGGAGACCTTCTTCCTGTTTCTAAGTATCTAAGACTGTGCTGTGTATGTTTCTATCTTTACTGAGTCTTCAAAGGACTCAATAAGGAAGAAAAGAAAAAAAGAAACACTAAAATTGGATCATTTCTTTCAATATATACTCTAAGAATCTTGCAGGGAAACAATCAGCTCAAATGGCAGAAGAGTTTAGAAACGTGTGGTATTTCTACCGTAATACAATGTCAGCGACTATTCATTAACAATCCGGAGAAAAACAGAATGTAAAACCAAACCTGATTTCAAGAACAAAAAGATTCTGACAGTTTGCTTTGTAGACAGCCTGCCAAAGAAAAAAGTCATGGCAAATTCCAAGGTGATTAAATAGGATTAGGTAACACAGTTAATCCAAGTAGTCAAATTCAACTTCTCGTCTAGGTTCATGTTTTCCCCACGCTCCACTCCACTTAAGCTGTGCAGGATTTGTGGTGAGGTTATCTTCAGGGAAAAATCTAGTTCTACTGAGAAAATAATTCATAAAAACCTGAGGCAAGCAACTGAAGAAATCACCAACAGATAGTCTTTAACTTGCATCACCTCCAGGGACCTAAGCTAATAGGGATGTCCTACTGTCAAGAGCAACAGGAAAGAAAGACCCTCACTTTCTTGACACTAACAATGAACGTGAACTGCATAAATCAACACAGATTCATAGGATGTCCCTTCTCTGAGTTACAGTTGTGTTCTGGACAGGTATACATCCCAACGTTGCATTCTAGCATTGGCTGTGTAAGTATTCAAAGCTTGCAGCCAAGATACCAGATGGCATCTATCACCGTGTCCCTCTTTGATGGGGAGCACTAATAAGTAAGGATCAAACCTTTCCAAAGCAGAGCATATCATCTACGTGAAAATACTGCATGTGGTCCCATATTTCAATTAAATGAAATTATACATACCTACAGACAAGTCCATCTTATTGCCTGGAATGTCCTCAGTTTGACTCTGGAAGAAAAAAGAAAGTCAGCTCTGACTTCTCTGAAATGCTGAGGACTGTTTCTGAAAGGAGCCCTTGATGGTTAAAGGTGTAATGAAGGAAAAACATGTTTGTGCCAACTGAAGTTTCATTCTAAACTGAAATTTAACACAAAAACTCCTGATTTCAGTCTGGGCACACCTCATCCCAACCCCTAAACTCTGTATGTGGCGAGTTAACAGAAATGAAACCAGACACACAACACATGCAACAGACAGAGAAAGATGGATAGACAGCTGCTCTGTGAAATGAACCTCTGTCCTCATGTTCCAGTGGTCAAGGGAAGAAACACTGAAAATAGCGGCCAAAATGATAGCTCATCCTCATGACCCATCAAGTCATCAAATCTTGAAATGCGCTGCCAAGTTACTCTTTAGTTGGCAGTCTGGGACAGTGTGTTCCCATAGCTTTCAGAAGCATCTACGGTCTAGCAGACGCAGTTTGAGCCCTGGAGCCAAAAGTCTTTGCAAACTAATCCTAGCCCTGCCAGTGACAGTTTGTGCAGCCCTGGCTTCTCACACAATCTCTACATTATGATCTTTTGCTAGCAAGTACTATTACTCCTGAATCAGAATATTACAGTTGATGCAATATTCAGTAAAATATTTGACACACGGACCACACTAGAAATTCTTAAGCATTTTTGTGTGGGTATTTTTATGATATTACTTTGCAGATTGGTCTTTTCTCTTCGTGAGGTGCCCTTCATTTATTCACCTTTCTAATCCATCCTTTAGTATCATTTAATATTGAGCTCTTTTTGTCCTAAAAAAAGACCCTGTTGCACATTATTCAGTAAAAATAATTAAGACACAGGGTTGTAACTCTACTTCTCTGGCAGATGACTGAGCTTCAGAAACCTGAAGAGTCGTGGAAAATCATAGATGTCTGACGATGTAACTGTGAGCTGAGGCCTCTATCTTGAGTGCTCTAAACAGCACGTTACGAAAAAGGCCATTGATTACAGCTGTCATAAAGTAGCTTAAGGTGTGTACGTTTGTGGGCGCATTTCGGTTTTTTCTTTTTTTTTTCTTTCTTTTTGAGGAACCACTCTTAATAGCAGGAAGTTCTGAATCCCCAACTACTACCGATATTAGGGCAACATGCCTACAAAGCAAATGCAAAAGAAGTAATACATTTTAAAATGAACCACCATCTCACTGATTTAAAACTTTCCGCTTTTTTTTTTTAAGAAGTTGTATATTATATTCATAAAAATTCACTTACTAGCAAGCCCATATTTGAAAACTGCTTGGATATAGGGTTCATCCATGAATCACTATTTCCTCCTTTTAACGAGCACTAAAAAGAGAAAAAAAAAAGACATTCTTAAACATCTTTTCCATCTCCTGAATTCTGTTTTATCCCTGGGATGCAAAGTGTTGAAAGAAAATCCTAATATCTGAGAAATTTATCTCTGTGACAAACTGCTTTACATTTTTTGCACAGTTGGAAATGTTTATGAAATACTTTTTTTTCTTCATAGAATTGCACATTTCTAGGTATACTGAAGCAGATGAATACTTGGTGTTTAATACATTCTTTAATCCATCACAAACAAAGATCTTTCCTTGGCTTTCTTCCCATCAGTATGGGTTCTCTTTCATGGGCACTGTGCTGACCTGGCTCTCAATCTGGCCTTACTGCAATGTGCAGATAACTAAAGTCAAAACTGAAAACAGACTGAAATGATATTTATTTAAAAAACAACAAAAAAATCAACAAAGAACAAAAAACTGCACAGTTCCTTTGGTGGTTAAAATTAAACCTTTAAGTGAGAAAAAAAATCGTGAGAACAGTTACTGCAAAATAGGAACTGTAAAGCTCCAAACCATGCCACAAGAGTATTTCCTTGTCCTTGGAAATTGCTCCGCTCTCACCTTTTAAGTCTGCCCTGAATATCTGATCAGAAGTAGACAAAGCTCAGTCCTTTTAATATTAATACAACATCAAATGTTACTGTTATAGAGAACTTTAACATGTATACAAGCCTTAGAAAGCAATTCATTTAGGACTGTAGTCCAGATCCTGCTCAAGGCCGAAATTTAACAGTATAACAAACACGAGTCAGACCCAAATCCGACAGTCAACAGAAACTGGAGGGCATGTGCCAAAGGGACTGTGGATTCTGAACTCCAGCAGGCTGTGCAAGCAGAACAGCAGCAGTTTAACAGATGTGCCAAGAACAGAAGAGCAATAGTCTTGAGATACTTACTGCTCAGTTTCACATTTAGCAATGGCTCTGCAGCCTTCATACCAAGAGAATATGACACTTTTTGGCAGACCTATTAGTCACAACAGGTGTAACACATTAAACAAATCCAAAAACCTTACATTTTTATTCTGTTCTACCAGGCACCTTTCTGGCTGAATTCCGTATAATACCTCTTAGAAGAGTAACTATTAGAAATGCCCTAACACATCAGTCATACTGCTTTCAGACAACACTGTAGTCATGAATCATTTGAGTGTTTTACCTTCATCTGCGTTTTCTTTCCTCCTTGCCCCCAGCTTGTTGAGTTGTGGGAGGAACTGCTTCCCTGAGAGCCTGCTGTGTTCCAGACTCCTCCCTCCTCCTCCTCTTCCCAGCTGGAATGACGTGTTCCTGTCACTGGCCCATCACTCTCTCCCCAGCCATCTTGCATAGATTTAGAACCTTGAGAAGAAGAAAGAAAAGCTCAAAAACAAGCCCACAATACCATGCAGCAGGTGACTACATACTGCAACATTAGCTGAAAGTGAGAGAACTGCAAAAAGTCAAAAACAAAAGCAGTAAAAACTTGTGTATGAACCCCACAATCAAAGAGATCTGGTGGCACGTTAGCATGTCATATTTTGCAAGAATTTTGAAGCGACATTAAATCTTTAAAAGAAATAATGATCAACACAAACTTCTCTCTTGCAACTACAGCTGCATTTGGACACTTTAAAAGGCAACCTATCACTTTCTTGTGTAAATGAAAGACTTCAAGGACACTTCAGAAAAAAAAAGCAAAGGGTGCTGAGGACTCTGGCTCAGGTGATCTGTGAATAATTTCCTCTCTTGCTTTAAAACTGTACCACACTTCCACCACGGTGAACCCTTCTGCAGAACAGAGAAATGAAGAACTTAAAAGAGCAACAACTAAGCAGAATCTGAAGGAAAGGACCTGACATTGTGCTCTGACAACACCAAAACAAGCTTAATCCCTCAAAAATCTCTTTGATTTCCAGCCTTAACAGTAGCACTAAAAAAACTCATTAGCAGCACTGTTTAAACAGAGATATAATTACCAGAAAATTACAACGATTCCATCATACAAACTCACGCTAAGGGCTTCTTATCCCTGTTGCCTTCTTCTTTTGTTGTTACTCTCCAGTAACAGCTGTCACGAAACTTAGACCTTGAAGTCTACTAACAATCCAATAAGAGCCCAAATCTTTATCTTGTCCGCTGTCCAACCATACTCCTTCCTACTGCAACTCCTCAATCTGTGCACTTCTTCCCCAAGCACTCATCTCCTTTAGAAAGGAACTCCACCATCACCATCTTTCTCTTCAGTAATCCTTCAAGTGTCTGGGGTTTGAAAGTGGAAATGAGGAATAAGAATGTAGCGGGAAATCTCAATATAAATAGCAGTCAGGAAATGTAATTAATCTGTCAAGGGGAACTCTGCCTGTATCAGGCTGAAGATAAGTACAGCAGCTTTTCATGACAATTTAAGAGCTACCTTCAACTTCACCGTAAATAACAACTGAACTACTTCACAGGAAACTTAACCTTTCAACACACATTTGTGTACCAAAACTCAGACCTGCTTAGGCGCCATGCTGGTCCAAACATAAAAATCTGCCTCCTGATCCTTTAATCATGCTACTTACACAGAAAAGGCTACAGGCTTTAACTTATTTCCAGCCACAGTGTTTAAATATAGTACTATGATCCTGGTTTTAACTACATGGCCAGAGAGAATTTTCTGCATTGACAGCTCTCAGGTCTGAGACACTTGAACGCAAATCGGAACAGAGGTATAAAGAAGCCTTGTCAGCAGAACTCCTGCTTTATTTTCTTCACATGTGAGTGAGTGAGAAGGCACAAATAGCTACAGTAAGAAAAGGAAGCTTCCAAGGTACGAACAAAATTGTGTTGTTACAAAAAAACCAAACAACCCCTGTCAGAGAACTCCTATGCGGTGCTGATGAAACTGTGTAATTTTTGTTTTTTTTAACAAGTGGACAATGACCTATGCTTAAGTTTCTGGATGTGCAACTTAAGGTCAGATGGAGCTATACTACAGTACAGTCCAAGTGAAATGCTACGAGTACTTACACAAAGCTATGTAAATGCAAACCTCCAATCCTTATCCCGATAAAGAATTCAAGATCAAAATAAGTTTTCTCAAAATCTGCGTGCCTCTGTTCATCGAAGGCAAAATGGAGATCATACCAATCACGCTCACACAAATAACCAAAAGTACGTGTTTGTTGGACAACTGGATACGACGCTGCCGCGGGGGAAAAAAAATACATCGATCCCATTTTATGCTTAGAATATTTCAGGTCTTACACAAAACTCTTCTTTCCATGGAAAGCCATCACAGAATATGTGATATAATGGAGCAAATCAACACTGCAGAGAGTTTAAACCACATGACTTCTCATCATCATTTACTTTTTATATAAACCTATCATAACTGAACAAACACATCAAATAAAAACACATTCCATAAGACAGTATCATATGGATACTCACATGACTTCAGTTAAGCTGAAACCTTCACACCAACTGCACAGACTCCTACCACTGGAGTTAACAGTACTGCGAATAAGGACTGCTATTTGTCAGTGCTGTAGAAGAACAGGATACTATGCCAATGGCTTTCAACACCAGTAATGGCACAGTTTCTGTCTTGACCTTATCTATCCAAAGTTAGGAACAGAATATTCTCTGAGAAGCACAACTGAGCACTCTCCCAAGTGGTAACTTTTACTCTGCGTCACATTTCTGTACTTCAAGCAGCCTTCCTACGCTAAGCTCTACACTTCGTTTGGCTGCATGATTCTCTCCTGTCCTACCTCTTCCTCATAATACACACAGGAAATCTATTTTCACAACCTTTTCTGCTCATTCAGTCGGGGTTGGTTGGTTTTTTTTGGTCACACCTCATCTCCCACTTCCTTCTTTGGCTCTAAACTGTAATTTTCTTGTCCAGCTGGTGCTAGTCTTTATTTCCTCTCTTTACTTTCAACCATAAATTACACCTTTGCAGGCTCTTTGCCTCAATTTCCTCTTCCAGCTTACTCAAGATATGAAATATCTCTCCTTAGTTCACTGAATAATGTAGTTTTCTCCTTTGTTCTGTCTGGGTGCCAATTAGAAAGGACTTGATACAGCAGTCACAGTACACAGGAGAACGAAGATCCCAGTTCTTAACGCTAGTGATGTACTTTTAACAGCCAACACAGGGAAAACTCCCCGTATTTTGCTCTTGCTGAGCTGGAAATAGTTTATACACAGAGCACAACACATATGACTTAGCTCTGGTTATGTCACCATATGCAGACCAGCTAGGACAAGCAAGGGACTATTTGTAGTCTTTAAAGACTATCTTAAATATTTAAAAATCCACAGATTTTTTTAGTGAATCATTAGTATCTCAGAGGCTCTTATTTTGGCCACACTTAGGTGGCCTTTTACAAAAGAAGGAAGATGATCCATCTAGAAAAAAGTCTAGCATCATGAAAAGTGCCAAGTTTGTCTGACAGGAACAAGAAGTACCATGGCCACCCAATAAAGGTTTCAATAAATGTTACTGGAATTTTCCAGTTTTGTTTCATAAATGGCCTAATTGTTTAACTCGAGTGTGGGTAAGAGAAAATGACAGAACAGCAAACAACTCTTACAGAGCATTTCATCCCAGACAATCACATGCTGTAAGAGTAACTTGTAACTGGAATGTCTTACCACTGGTATAACCACTGAAGTTCAGAAACTGTCGAGTATTATTAATATTTCCTAATGGAAACTTAATAACCGAAAGTCGCTGTCTTTGGCTATAACACTGCTATGCTGTATCAGCAGGAGATTGCTTTGTTTGTTCCATCTTCCTTAAGAACAGTGAAATAAAAGTTCTACCAACAGCTTATATATGGAATAACTTCCACACAAAGCAAACCCAATACAGTAGGATTCTAACTTCAAAGTGATTTCTTTTTAAATGTTCAACAGGATCTCATTCATGGAGAAGAATAGCTGTAGGTAGGCAATATCTAGAAAGTATTCAGCCATTTAGGTTAGGCCATGAGGGGAAGGTCAATTTATGAGTTTTTCACATTCATGCAGCAAAAAAGTCCATTCAAAGGCACTTCACACACCTCTACTGTGAAATGTTTCTATAAACTGCACATCCCTTCTCCTGATGTGATCAGAAAAGGTGATTTACCATGTAACGAGTTTGTACCTTAAGCAATGGGTGTGCAGAGGAAAGATAATGTGAGAAAAAGAATTATTTCCTCGCTCAGATGCTCTAGCGCTTCAACACTTGCACAAATCAAAGCTGTCCATTTAAGCACTTAGGTAAAGAACATCTCCATTACCTTAAAGGTAAGTATCCAGTCATTGGTAAGCACTTAATCACTCATCCACCAAAATCTTACATTACATTCAGCATTGCTTCTAGGCCTCAGATAACAAATCCTCCATAAGTGACCTATATCAGAAAGCCGAACACTGGAAGTCTCCAGGACCACTGCAAATAAACTAGTATCTGTCCTATACTCACTAGATTTCATGGCATTCGGGGCGTTGGAAGGTGCATTCCCCCAGCCTGTTGTCGATGCTCCTGTATCATCTACTTCACCCCACCCGGGACTGGTTTCATTTGGCTCACCCCAGGCGGACGTACCATTATCTGGAGCAGGTGGAGTGCTTTTGCTCCAGACTGCACAAAGGAGAAAGAGTTTTCATTACAGACCATTTAGACAATGAACTATTTACTGCAGTGCAGCACCATGTCATTACTGTACTATGTCTGCTGAAGACTCTGAGGTCTCAATAGTGTGGGTGAAACAGAATAAAAAATTGTTCACATCAACAGTTCATGGTGGGCTCTGACCTTCAGGTATGAAAAGAAAGAACGTAATGATGAATAATATTCTTCTCTCAGGTTAAATATGAACCTAACCCTATTTTATCTTCTGGTGAACTTCTTTTAACTGAAAGCACCAGACCATTTGGGGTTTTCATATACTGAGGAACAACTAAGAACGTAACAGTACACCTTATTTATTTCCAGGCTATGTAGGGTTGATTTCTTGTTTTTTTTTTTTTTGAATTATTATTTCAAAGAAGAAAATATTCTGCTAAATATTCTTCATCATACAGTAGAACCAAATTGAGCTAAGAAACTAAACCACATGCTCACTCAATGTCAACTGCTATTAACCGTAAGCAAACAGTTAATCAAACAGTTTTTGACTCAAAACAAATACAGAATTTTTCCCCACTTCTCTAGTAATTAAATACAAATTCTGTAAGAATTCAACCCTTCTCAGATAGAATACTTGCCAGCTAACACTTTTCTTTTTTTCTTTTTTCTTTTTTTTTTTTTTAACTGGCAAGCTGACCAGTGTTCAGATCAATGTTACTAAGGCACAATAAGCAGAGGACTATTTGATTCAAATTACCAACACTTAAATTCAGGACCAAACATTCAAGAAATAGCTTTTCCTTATGAAACAATGCTACTAGTTGTAGGCTACAAGTGTATCTCTTATGCCTAAGTGTTACAATCATAAAAAGAAATTTGCTGAAGAAAGGAACAAGATGAGTACCTGATGCTTGTGATTTGCTAGTCATTGGAGTAGGCAGGCTCTGTTCCCGTGGGGCCTGTCCCCCTTGTGAGTTCTTGTCCCACAGGTTCACATTCTTGTAGTTATAACTGCTAGGATCTCCCCACGCTGAAGTGCCATCATCAATATCCATTTTTCGACTGATTGACTGTGGAGAAGGTTCTTCCCAGCCACTAGGCTCCTCGTCTTTGGGGGCAGCTGGTTGTGGTCCGCTGTTCCAGTTTGGGTTTGGAGGTCGCCCATTACTTGGAGTTTGTGGCGGTGGACCCCAGGAACCAGAAGTCTCTTGCTGTTGCTGCTGTTGCTGCTGCTGCTGCTTGTTCCAGGAGTTGGGCTGTCGACCCGTCTCGTTCCACGTTGAATTTCTTTTACAATCATCCCAACCACCCTTTGAAGCAGAGCCTGTATTTGCACCGTTACCCCAAGTTCCAATCTCATTTTGCCCACCTTCACCCCAACCAGATGCTGGCTTATTTCCCGCACTTTCCCAGTTGCTGTTTTTTGCTTGGTCAACTTCCTCTCCCCAACCATTCTTTCCAGAAGACCATCCTTGATTAGGCTGCCGTCCACCCCACCCCTGATCCTTACTAGAGCTGTCATTCCAAGAAGATGACGATTTCTCTTCTTGTCTTCCCCCTCCCCAATTAGACGAATTGGGGTTCTTATAGTCATTCCATCCTCCAGTATTTTTGGGGTCCTTCCATTCTGTTGGGGTTGAGAGCTCACCCCATCCAGACTTGATTTGATTGCTTTGGCTGGGTACATCGCCCCAGCCCCCTGAGTTCTTTGTCTGTGTGGCAGAGCTCTCCCACCCCTCAGTTCCTTTATCAGACTTCCCCTCGGACCGTGGCATCTCTTCAATATCCCATACGGTATCTTGCTTAATTTGAGTTTGGCCCCAGCCAGTGTTTGAAAGCACTCGGGGGTCCAAATCAGTCCTGCTCAGCAAAGTCTGCAAGACTGCCTGGCAATCAGGATGCGTAGGCCTGTATGATCGGCGTCCAGAATTGTGACTGTCACTACTTCCTGCTTTGTGGTTGCTTCCAGTGCTTTGACCTCCAACCTCACTTCCTGCAGAGCTGGAAGATCTTCCCCAACAGGGAGCCTGGGAATTGCCTTGGTTTTCAGGAAGAGGGTGGCCTTTTTGATTGTCCCATGCTCCAGTGCTAGAATTTGGTTGGTTTGGACCACTCCATTCTCCAATCTTCAGTTCATCAGACCCAGACAGCTGTTTCCATTCTCCCTGAGAGACCCCAGATGTTAATTTGTTCCCTTCACCCCATTTGCTTTCATTTGCATGCTGAGGGCCAAAGTTCCAAGACCCACCACCCGTAGACCGGTTATTGTTATCCCAAGAATCGCTTCTTGACCCATTAGGTTTTTGAACAGAAGCTCCTTTCCAGGAGTCCTCCCTATCCTTTCCATTGTTCCCATGGTTTCCAGAATTGCTCTGTCCAGAGACTGTGTCAGTTCCAGAAGACCCCCTAGCTGTACCCCAAGATCCAACACTCCCAGTCTTTCTTTCTCCAGTGCTTTGTGAAGGGGTGTCAGTGCTCCTGGAAGGGTTCCCCAAGCCCATTTCAAAGGGCATTCCCTTATTCTCCATAGGGTTTGGTGAACTTAAGTTCAAGGAGTTAGTGTTTCCATTTTTTGGTCCATCAGTGTTATGAATTTGAGCCTGTTCTCTGCCAGAGACAAAGTTAACACCCGCATTTTCCATCTTTGACTGCTGTTCCCTAGAGGTCTGACCTACTGTGCTAATCTGTGCATTGGAGCTACCACTATCAGATTCCGAAGTCCCTTTCCTAGAATTGCCCTCTTGGACCAGTGCTGGCCAAGCAGACGGGTTGCTATTTGGGTTAAAGTTGCTGAAGCCAGAACCAGAACCAATTCTATCTTGTCCAGTCAAGTTCCTCCAATTACTTAGTCCACTGTTACTCTCGGTAGCAGGGTTGGAAGATTGAACAGATTTAGCCTTGGGATCAGATTTCCAGGCCCCAAGATTACATTCATTTCCAGCGCTTCCAGACTGGCACTGGCTTCCTTTTCCTTTGTTACTAGTGGTGCTTCCTGGCAGAGTGTTCTTCTCCAAGCCAGGGTTCGAGGCACTGTTGTTATCGGTGGTGTTTTCGGAAGAAGACTCAGCATCTTTGCTGGCGATACAAGGCCACTCTTCCATGTCAGACCCGTCTACAATCACCTTGTCCCAGATGTGAGTTGGGTTGGCGTTGGTGCCGCTGCTGGAGGAGGCTCCAGGACCCCAAGTGGAATTTGCATAATTTGAAGCAGCAGCACCTCCAATTGTTGAATCTAAAAAGAAAAAAAAGCATAAAAAAGACCCCAAAAGGCCATTAATACTCAATACTGTCTACAAACACTGAACATCACATTTTTGACACCACTGACTATTGATTCCATTAATACATTAATCCTTCTCTCATACATGTGTAATGAAGTTGCTTAGGAAGAACAAGAGGCTGGAAAACAACATTAGAAATACAGATTAAAGATGTATTCCAAGAAATTCCCCAGAATTAGTTTGTGGGCATCCGAATTCATGGTTAAGTCTCTCTGTGGCTTACAGTCCAGCTGATTCAAGTTCAACACAATAATTATAACTCGCTAAATGAACCTGTATGGTCAGTACTGGCACTGATGGTAGACTTTTCAAAAATGGATAAAATCATACTATGCACAGAACGAGAATATATATGTACACACACTTTTATATATGCATGTCTGCAGAGTCGAGTAGGAGACTGACAACTACATGATGGAGTTCAAGAAGCATCTGGACAATGCTCTCAGACATATGGTCTGATTTTTGGGTGATCCTATGTGGAGCCAGGAGTTGGACTCAATGATCCTTATGGGTCACTGCCAACTCAGGATACCCTATTGATTCTACGACTTATTCAACAAAGAGACCAGTATTTCTGACAGATGGAAAGGTAAAAGATGAAAAACAAAAAAAGGAATATAAAGCTGAAGAAGTATATCCTTTAGCTTCAGATACACTTTTTTAAAATTGATTTTGCTAGTAGAAGTTTCTTTACACCCCTACAAAACAAAGAGTCTTCTTTCCCACAACTATGCTGAAAAGCGTAAACCAAAATAGTCAAAGCTACACAAATTACAATTTCTATGTAGCAGCATGCAAGCTGTATTCAACATGTAATTATCCCACATTTCTATCACTTCTTTACCACATAAATCACAGTTTGTGGTTTTGTGAGAAACTGAATCAATCTCTCCACCACTGGACAAAAGCTACCAAGATATCAAACATTTCCTCCTCTCTCTTACCTGATCTACTCCAGATTTGCCAAGTTTCACCTTTCATTTCTGACAGTTCTGACAGCCCTTTAACTAAGTCAGCTGTATTCACATACTCAACAGAAAACTGTCCATTTCTTGGTAAGTTAGCCTTTGCTAACACTATTGCACAGTGGAACCTCCAAGTCCAATAACTCTTAGTGTCAGTGAAAGAAAATGGCAGGAAAAAATGACTAGGAATAGGACCACAATGTCAAGGTATTTGTATACAGTTTTAAAGCACACAAATTAACAGTGCCACAATGAAGTCTATGTCAGTGCTAACAGCATAATGTTTGCACATGTACAGATAGTTCTCTCTATCAATTTAAGATGTCAGGCAAGGTTTCCCCTTCCACCCTAAGTTACTTTTGCTCATCTAAATAATTTCATTTCATTTCTACTTCTATGTTGTTCTCTCTATATAGCACCATTTACTTTTCTACACATTTGTAATATGAAAGAACTCAAAACTGTCCACAAATTCTTTGTAATGAAGACTGAACACTCCCTTCTACAAACTCACGCTGAACACTGGTAAAGCTATAATGACTCATTAAAAAAGTTGATTTTTTAAAGTACGTGTGCTTTGTATTCAAGAGTGAAGACCAACATTTCTGATTACTATTAGTTATAATGGAAGCTTTCAAATGTGATGACCTGAAGTCTGTCTTCATCCATTAACGCTAGGCCACCAAAATCCAGAAAGCCATGCAGTTCCCATGCACATTCTGCTCCTTCTGTAATTTGAATTTCCATTGAAAAATTAGGAAGAACGAGGAAGTGTGATTCTACAGATATTTGTATCTGGCTATCCTTTCAGTACAGTGAGTAACCTCATCCGTCCCTCCTCTTTTTTTTTTTCAATTAAAAAAAATTCTGATTAGACTGATGGACAGCGGAAGAGAAGATCAAACAACAGCACGGTTTTCTGAATTTAGCAAAGACTCAGCAAACGAATGTTGCAAATGCAGAGCTGCCCATGGCAAGATCTTTATGTAGGTGATTTCAACAAAGTATTTCACATTTCATTTCTGCAAAGATATCCTAATAGCATTAAGATAGGGATGCTTCCTAACACAGTGTACTAGAACACAATTTAATGGACTATTTTAATAAAACAGCCTCTTCCTGCAAATTGGACAGTGGCAACAAATTATCAATCTACAGTTTTGTCCTGCTAAGACTGGGTGAGGGTTTTGGTTCTTAAGCAGACTTTTCCTTAATAACAAATGTGCTGAAGATGAACAAGTTTCTGATCTGACTACAATGAATAAAGTTACTAGCTAACGTTTACTTTTAAGGATGAAAACATGGAACTGAAATAAGTGAAAGAATTGAAATAGAGTCCTGAAACAAAGATTCAATTTTGCTGTGAGAGACCATCTGGTGATTCCTGGAGGATACTATGACGACTGAAAGACGTTCACCAACAGAATTTAAGCTTTGCTTTCAAAAAATGTCTTGCACATTCTGAAAGTGACTCATAGTAGAAAAATGATATAAAACCCTCTACCTCATAGCACCGCTACAAGAGAGTAGTAAACTTGGTAAACAGAAGCCACCTTTCAGGGAATTAGAGTTTTGCCATCTTACACTGCATTCCAATTCTGATAGAAAAACATACATGTGAAGAAGGATTAGGTCTTGACCTTCTCTATTAATAATTGCTCTTGGTGTAGCTGTTCAGATCTGTTTGTTTTCCTTTGTTTTGTACAGAAGCTGCACTGCTACAGGGAAACAAAATAATTTTCATAAAAATGGATCAGTTACTGGCAATTGAAGGCTTCACCAAAACCAGCTATAGCTATTTGTTGAATTTAACAATGAGATGGAGTAGCTAAACTATTTTCCCCTTTGGGAATATGCCTTTTTTTTTTTTTTTTTTTTTTTTTTTTGTGCGTGTGTGGGATGAGTTCATCATAATACATGGCTGCTTGACAAAACTAGGTCCAAATCTGACACGCAGTTTGTGAACTGCCAGGATCTCAGAAAGAATTAGTGACAGGAGAGGCACAGCAACACCATACCTCCATAAGCAATTTCCTGAAGCCTTTTAAGTGTAGCATTAACCTTCCTCTTAGACAGCTGCTCATTTCCAGTCCTCTGCCACACCTACTCCCATGTGCTATCATCTGTGTTGCTACTGACAGCCAGGGAGCTCAACTGGGAAATTATCCAGACGGAAATGAGTTTTAAGCAACAACTTGGGTTAATTTTAATCCAAGTCAGCTCCTCAGCCCAGATACAGTGTTATGGTGCAGAAATGTGTTCGGATGGGGTGAGGCAAGTCTGAAGGGCACAGATCTTTCTTGGCAACACTGCAGACTTGCATCAGATTAAAGGAAATAACCACAGGCATAAATGTTGCCACAATCAATAAAATACAACCATATAACATAATCTCAATAATTCAGTTAATGCTGAAATATGAGAATTCATAAAACTTGAGGTCAGTCTCAAAACCAAATAATAACATTTGAACACATAAAAATTACACGGAACTTAAGAAGTGTCTAAAATACTTTGAATTGGTCTTAATGCAGCTCATTCAAAATAAAAAAAAATTGCTGATGGAAGAAAAGAGAAATTTTGAGTATTTTCAGAATGTCTCACTACTATAATGTCTCCTTTGTCAGTCTATCACTGTGAAGGTATGCTAAATGCTGACATAATGCTAGGATTTTATACCTAAATTGTAAAAACTCTGGGGTATTGTTCTTATTTTTTTTTTCCCCCACCGCTCCTCTTCCAGGTGTTTTTATCGAGAGCAGCCATCTCTAACTGATACATTTCTGAACCTATTAGCTAACGTTTTTCTGTTTTAGCTTAAAACTTGCCCACCATTAAACAGGGACCATCAGAGACAACGAGACAAAAAAATCTGTCAAGCAGTGATTCACTACAAAGGAATTCAAGTGTGGAAGAGGCAAAACAAACTAAATTATTCATTTTCCTAGAAACCTTTTTAATAAAAACAAAATCATCTCACCTAGCTTACTACATTCCAGAGTTCCAAACAACCTCAGAGTTCAGCTTCTCGTGGACTGCAGAGAACTAAAAAGTTTCTGCTGTCAATGACGGTTAAAGTAACCCACTCCGCTGGGGCTTTCAAAACAGACATAATGGTAACATTTTTTCTTTTTGTGACTTTCTTTTAAATCCTGATTGGCAGAACTGAAGTTGTCCTTGAATTCTCGTATCAATTAAGTTTTTCTTTAGAAGGCAGATGTCCCAAGTGGACTTTTCTTTTTCTATTATTGTAAGTTAAGAAGGAAATATTACTCTTACTGCAATCCCTCAAGCTGCTAAAAAAATTAATAGCAATCATCAATTTTCCCGTGCTCACAAAACAATCTTAAAATCAACACACTGGCTGGAATTCAAAGTGATCAGAAAAGCAAAAGCAAGATGCTTGTTAAATTTTTTTAAGTACCTAAGATGTGTTTTAGGGAAAACTATTGTGAAAAGGCTTATCTAAGGAGAAAGTCAAGAAGATTACAAAAAAAGAAGAAAAAAAATCAGGAGCAGAGGGCCCACCTTGCTATTTTATCCAGAAGAGAAGTGACAGATACCTGTTATTTGCAAATGTGGCATCTATAAGAACTTACTGTAGAACTCTGATGCCTGTTTTACTAGGTCATATTAAGAAGTTACAACAGAGGAAATGTATCAAAGAAACCTTAGGAGATATTAAGAACTACTCAATGACAGCTATTAAATGCTACCTATTTATCCCTATGTTTTATTTACCTTGCTGTGGTCCAAAGAGCCCTACAGTACCCAATTCAAACCACTCAAGACATGCATATATTTAAAAAAAAAAAAACAAACAACTTTCTGGTTCCAGACAGTAGTAAAAATTACATACAATGCTGCTAACAGGAAAATAAAAGTGTACGCGCTAAAACAGTAGGAGTCAGCTTTGCAAAATTATGTCTGTGCACAATTTCAGTGCTCCCTTTTCCTACGAGTGTGCACATGCACCTGTATGTAACGTCACTGCTATTATTCACCTGTTGCAGTCCCACTGTCGCTCTGCAGCAGTGCTCCTGTCACTGGTTGTGCGTTGTTTGGGTTTGCTCCTGGTGCTGTAGGGGGAGGAGGCCCTGCTCCACCCCCAAGGAGCATACAGGATGGTGGAGGGGGCTGCCCACGTTTCAGTAACACTTTGTGGTCCTGCTGGCAACGGAATCGCGGCGGCACCTCCCGAGGCATGTAGCGGGCGGCGCTTGGCGGTTGTCCGTTCGGCACTGCCACCCTTTTGGCATTGTTGCCACCATTGACTGGTGGCGATGGAGAGTTGCCAATTGGGCTGGCAGCCACTGGTTGGCTTAAACTTGGTTTCGTCACTTCGGGCACTGAAAAACAGGAAAAATCAAAGGTAGAAATTTTTCCACTTAAACCTGCGTTAGCTACAAGAGGTCACCGCAACTCTTTTCTTTCATAATGCCATTCTTCTTTGAAATACCATGCAGCTTCAACCTTATACAAATAAGATTTTATTGGAACTCTGCCCTTGGCAAGCCTCTTGAAGTACCAATTACTTTAAAAAGTAATGGTGGCAAATGATAACACCCTAGGTCAGGACAAGGTTTAAAAGATGAACAGTCATACATAACCTTTTTTTCCCCTTCTCTTCCCCATCTTCAACTGGTTTTAGGATTGTTATGCATCACCCTTACTGGAGACCTGCAATCAGATTCTAAGTTTCACTTGCTTTGGCCATTGCTAGAACACAGAGCAAAAGACCCTCCTCGACAATTGAGAATTAACAAGTCTGAGCGCTCTCATCTGCTCCGAAATAAGGCAGTAATATTTTAATCTTATTCAAAAAGCAGTCCTACCTACAGCCTTTGTATTGGGCTCGCCTAAAGTTTACCACCTGGTCACCAGATGCCCCTATAAGCAAGGACAAGCTGCTTCTGAAGGCTACTGTGCCTTAGAGAAAAGGAATAATGCAGACAAATCCTTGATAAACCAATACTGTCCAGAATGGGGGGGAGTGGGGGAGGGGAGGAGTTGTGCCCCCTTACTAACACTCTCCCTGTGCTTTTTGAAATACTGCAAAAGAAAATCAGGCATTACCTTAGTCATGCACCTGTAATAACTCACTAACAGAGCAGATTCCAAAGATAAGGAAAATTTAATACATCTGATCTAGTCTCTGCTGGAGACTAATATGAGAAAGGCATGCTCAGCAACCCCTCCCCACCAACATGAGCATTATCAGCAAAACTTCTGCTCTTACAAAAGAGAGATCAAAACCAGAGAGTCTCTCTCACAGCTGTGAATGCATTATCCCCCACATATTGTTTTGATGAACATTTTCTGACTTCTCTATATGGGTTTCATTGCCCCTAAACCAAAAAAAGGTATTGTCAGCTGTAAAATCAAGTTACCATCTTAGCTCTTCTCTGCCATTTCTTTTTAATGGTAATTTCCTCACGCCATTTTTAGAAAGCTGACATACGTATCACAATTATTTTTAGATCAGCTAAATAAGCTAAACATTCAAGATGTTCATTCTTCAGTTCTGCCTTATCTCTTTGACTTTCAGTAGCTTGGACTTCATTATCCCTTAATTAATTTTCCAGAAACAAGTCTTTTTCGCTCGTTTCGGTACGTCACTATATGCAGTACTTTCCCTGTCTTCCATTCCATTTATATAGTAGGTTTCAGTTTTCAGTTACTCATCTAAAACCTGTGTAAATTTGAAAGTTGGGCTAAATATTTCAGTGGCCTATTTTACCTACAACCACCATTACCACTTCTAGTATTCTGATGCTGACAAGACGGATAGTTTTAGTTTCTCCATTTTAGTCCTCTTAGCTTTACTCTCTTCCAAATGCTCATTTTGAGTACTTCATCTCAAATTGTACCTCCTCTTCCTTTTCTAACAGCTTTGATCAAAATCAAGTTTGGGATCAAGACAATAAAAATACTCTTTAGGATTAAACACAGGCTCTTACCTTTGGTTTTTTGATCTGTGACCTGCAAAGTAAGAGTAAGAATGTAAACACAGTTGTAAGAACCTCAAAACAAACATTCAGCAGGCCTTACTAATTCATGAATTTATAAGCCCAAGATTGGTATATGCTGAAAGAAAATAATCAGCTGATGAACTGCAAACATCAGAACTCTTTATGTCTTACGTATAAATTGTTGAGAACAGCACAGTTTCTGGAATACCTCTGCCTTGCACAAAATTACCTGGCATAAACAGTGACTACTGTATTCTTTATTTTTAGTATTCACCCCCTTCCTCTTACCAAACACTTACTTGTGAAGCACAAATAAGCTCAATGCTCATTTGTCAAGCACAAATAAACCTGAGCTATTTACCATCACAGTTTCTTCAGACTGTGCACATTAAATATTGCAGTTAAAGTGTAATAAAACGTACCCTCTATGCAAGAATACCTACAGCAGATTGTTGGGGCTAGCAACAGAATTCCCACAGGGTCGCTGCATGTGAGAGTACCAATCTGTCTCTGCCACTTTCCCTTTCACTTTTCCCACAGCATCTCCCTCAAGGAGACAGAAGGTTTATTGTTTTAATTACAAAACGTACCAGAAATACCTATAAAGCACCAGGCTTCAACATCTCTTGAATGCAAGTACTTGATTACTGAAGTGAGCCATCATGCTGGCCAATGCACTCAATGTGTTTTTTTGCTGTACTTCCACATTCTTACAGCATAGCAGATTTCAAGCTAACAGCAGACACAAACATATCACTGGCATATTCTCTGGAATCAGGTGAATTGTAGCATGTTTTGATCCTGTCGATCATGAGTTCCACTACACAATAATGGAAAAACCCTAAAGATCATCATGTGTCGGGCTCTATGACACCTGTTCTGAAAAAGAAATTGCTGAGCTAGTCCATAATTCTGGAAAGCACACAGGGACAGTATAGAATAATGAAAGCACAAGTAAAAAGCAGTTTATTGTTTAAGCCAACCAAGCCAGAACCCTTTTGTATGGTAAAGAATAAAAAGACAAACTGTCCTGAATTGCTGTGACATCATTTACTTCACAAAGGTGAGGAGTGCAATATGCAAAGTGAAATATTCACTAAAATATAAACCAAATTCAAACATCACAGCTTCAGATTTATGCAACTCTTTTAAGATATCAACAATGCACCTGTACCAAAAATGTGTCCGCACTGCGCCAGATGTCTGTTTTCACTTTTTTAATAAAACATCCCATGTGTGTGAAGCCCTATCTGCCTCCAGAGCAGCTAAAATTCTGTTAAGCACTTAAGTGACTGTAATGCTCCATTACTATAGAAGATGAAATGGAATAAAAGGATTCATGAAAACAATGTTGTAATGCTGATAGGTCTCCTACGGTAAGAGTAAACACGTTCTGTAAATAACTTGTCTACTTGGAAGAACACCACAAAAAACCCTAAATTATAACCACAGCTGTTTTAGATCAAGAAAATACTTCTGCCTTTGTTACATCCATACTAGTCAAAACTATCTGGTTGAGTGACTGTTCAGATCCAGAATACAGAAGCTGAGAAAGTGACTGCGTGTCTCAGACTTACAGCCGTCATCTCTCTGTGGGAAACCTGTGAGCACCGGCAGGACGGGGCCAATCTCAGCCTTCTGACAAGCTACCAAACAGCCCCTGGGACACAAACCACAGGAATTCAGTCTATGAATCTGCTTGCATAACCTTTGGTGATTTTCATCTTTTTATTTTGTTAAGTTTCTGAAGATCCAGGCAGGAGCGGCTGTTTCATGTTATATAAACCCTATCTGAAAGAGGTACCCCCCAAATCACTGCTGTTTTTTTGGTGACCACCACCACAATCACTAAGAACGGACACACACATTTATGTCCTGCCTATATTCCCAGCTGTCCTCAAGTATTACTCTTACACTTGGTCTCCAGGAGATTAACTTATTTTCAGTGTTTACCTTTTCCCAGATTTTGGCAAAATATCTGAACATGCAATCACAGCAAACAACTTGGTAGATGAGGGACCACACAGGAAAGCTGGCAAATCTCCTTTGTATTCAAAGTACTGATTCCTCTGTAAACACTCTCAGCACTGTTATCAACACTATCAGCACAACCTTTCCAAGTTTTTGCTGCGTGGAGTATTAGCATATAATCCTCAAATCGCTACTCTTTACTCACAAACCTCTGCACCTCCTGGTTCCTACACGGCTGGAAACACACCATCTATTTTTATTTTATGCTTGAGCATAAAACAGCAGCAACACTGAAGGAAAAAAGACAGATGCTGCACAAACCTTATTCTGTAGCTACTGATTTTCTGCAGTATTATTGAGGACGCATCATCACGACACTGGAATAAGTACAACAGAAATACACTGGGTTTATCCGCACCAATTTTAAAGTGATACACTTAAATTGGTGAAAAAAAGCAAGACTCAAATAAAAGCCCCCAACGAGCTAAAATTTAACTGGCACTGGAGAGCCAGTATCAGCTGTTCTTAACACAAAGCCACATAACCTAACAGGAAAAGAGTAACACCTAGAATCCGAAGTAACTGAAAAACAAGGACTACTGAAAGTAAAGCACTCTGCTTTCAATTTCACATTACTGATGAGGTTGGGAAGCACAGCCTCTGGAGATGAGACAGCCTGTAGTGGTTCTCCCTCCGCCTGTGGGTCTCCCAGCTCAAAGCAAATTACCAAACCCAAGTTGCTCAGGGCCATGTCCAACTTGTTTCTGAGCATCTCCAAAGAACCACAACTTCTCCAGCAAACCTGTTCTAGTGGTTGACCATTCACACGCGCACAAAAATATCCTCCTATGATTAAGTAGAATTTCTTGTATTTCAATTTGTGCTCCCCTCCTCATGTCCTGTTTTGTGCACCACTGAGAAGAGCCTGGCTGTATCTTCTTTATTCCCTCCCACCGAATATCTACACACACTCCACTGTGCCCCCTCTTCCCCAGGCAGAGCAGTTCCAGCTCACTCGGCCTCTCTTCACTTCTCAGGTACTCCAGTCCCTCCATCACCTCCATCACCTTGTTTTGATGCCCAAAACAAGACAGAGAAGACTTAAGTAAAAAGTACATATAAAGTTGCAAGAGATGCTGAGTCCACACTTCAGGTTAACCCCTAGAATGATCTACTACATTTGTCACAAAATAGAGCACTTTTGAACAAACCAAGTGTTCAAACTCATTTGTGGAGCATAAGCAATTTTCAGTGATTCTTCAAGAATCTCTAACAAAAGTGTTACTGGGCAAAGAAAATGTAAACGATACGTCGCAAAAAATAAAAGCAACTTCAACAGAAATTTTTCACATAACCTTTTTTAAGAATTCGTAGTGTTCCCATCCCCAAACACCTCCAAACACTGCGAAATGCACATGTTGAGTGCCCATATTCAGTAACATTAATTAAATACTTATCACAAAACTGATTACTTTTCCTTCGTCTGACAAACCAAAGAGAAAGACTATCAAAGTTTACTAAAACCTGAAGCTCAAGACAAATGGTGCAGAAAATCTTTAATGAAGACATTACTATATTACACTATTACTATATGCTTAGACAAGAAGAGGTTTTATTCTCAAATACAAGCAATCTCATATCTTACCAGCCCCAACATTACTTATGCTCTAGTTGGACAGAAGAACTCAAATATCAGCACCTACCTTCTGAGCAGATTCCTTCTTTTTCTTATCCTCCTTCTTCCTTTTCTTGTCTTCCATTAACTGTTCTTCCCTTTCTTGCTCCTTCTCTCTGCCAAAACATGAATAAAACCACTCTGAGCACTTCCAAGTTCTGTAGGATCCGCATATATTATATACCTCTTCCCCACAAGAAAAGAAGTCAAGACAGCAGATTTCTCTGATCATCACGCTTCATTTGCATTGGAGGTTTCAGCCTAACTGAGATCAGAAAAGCACCTTCTAGTTCAGCGTGGCCACCATTGCGAAACATACTGCAAAAAGTAGAAGTCCTTCATTTGGATCAGGTCTCTTCTAGTGGTACCCTATGTAAATTAACTACGTCTGATACTAAAAATTCCTTCAAGGCATTTTGGCTAAAGCATCCTTTTAATTGGGTTGTACTATTGTTTAATGAAGTCTCATTAATCTTTTCGTATGGTAAAAAAGGGAAGCAGTAATTTAAATAAGACGGTTTGGTTTGCTATTACATTTGTCTTCAGAAGGGGAAGCGATTATTCTATTCCCTGTAGCTATGCCACTTGTAAGAGACTAGAAGTGTCACATCAAATCAAAACCATCATTAATTAGACAAATCACTAAGTTAATTTCTAGCCTACTGTACCCAGCCAAATATTTTTTGTGACAAACTCTGTAATATAAACTACTTCCCAAGGAGAGTATTTTCTACCCAAGAACATTCCTTTAAAGAAAATGAAATAAAAGAAGAAAAATACGTGCAGTTGCTATTTTGTCAAGCCATCATCTTGTTGCTATGTATTGTATCAAAACGAAAGTATCATTAAATGGTTCGTTTACTGCATATATACTACTGCCTGAGCTGTTTCTATGGTGAACCATGCTTTGATTAACTAATTATCTTCACCTGCTTAAAAGTACACTTAAGATGAAGTTTTCAGCTCACTTGGAGTATATTCTTTTTTTTTTAATCAGGGAAATTTTAAGACAATTAACATAAAAAAGATGATGTGACACGAGGGAGAGGGCCAGAGAAACAGAATGTCTACTTTAGAAATGGGAAACATCCAACACATTCAATCCATGATCTTTCACAACATGACTTTAATTTAGATCGATGAAGATGGATTTGGGAAGTTTCAAAATACCAACTTTAAATGCACGGAAATATCTGTGCCATATTCAGAATGGAGGGGGAGGGGGGCAGAGGAACATTTCAACTCACTACGTTGGCTGTAATAGCTGAAGCTCATACTCGTACTAAGCTATTTATTTAAATGATGCACAAATCAAAGTTCTTTGTGAGTACAATTTAAAAAGATAAGAGCTGAGCTGGCTTTGTTGTCACACCTTTCAGAATTTTCCTTCCACTGTGAGCTGCAATACCTCAGCTAAGATTTATGCTCACGTTCTTATCAGATACTGCCAAGTTAAAGTGCAAAGAAACATCTACAAAACGAATCCCTTCAATACAGACAAAAGTATTTCGAAATGTGTTACCACTTTCCCGATTGAAGACTCTTCTAAATAGAAAAGGTTCTGTGTACCTTTTCTACAGATGGAAAATAGAACATTTTCCTGGTTTCATGAACTCACTCTCCTCCTTGGTGGATGGAGACTAGAATGGATGAGCGCTCAGTAATACCATCCTCAGGCTATCACCACGTGCAGTTTATACATTAACGGCAAGTCCAGTCCCCTTTTAGCAAAACTGGAGGCAGGCATCCTCCATCATACTGAGCAGCATTCTATGCACTCTGTCTAGTATTGCTAAAGCAAGCCCAGCTGTTGCTCTTTTCTGTTCTCTATAAAATGTCAAAGCACACTTTCCAGCTCTACACTCTGGCAAGGAAAAGCCCCGCAGGTTTTTCAGTTTCACTAACCTGCACACGATGCAAAGCATTTGGGCAGGTCAGTGTACTTCATGCTGTCACAGCACTGAGATGGAATTTTCCAATTCTTTGAGCCACAGATTTTAAGTAACATGGAAAAAGCTCTCCAGTGACACCATTCTCTTTCTAAGTTACTATAACCTCAAATTCCATTTACTACCTTCTTATTGACAAACAGCTCGGACCCTTTGGGCTGCAGTGCCATTTGTAACTTCAGTGTCCCCAGAAAACTTTCATGCGGCAAGCAAACATTTAAGAGCTGTCTTAAAGGAGCTGCTGAAAAAAGGTAGGATCAAAAAATGAGTTCCAGTAACTGCCTGGCACACAGACAACCTTCTGCTTAAAAGCACCTACTTATTCCTGTGAGCAGAGCAGGGGATGGCAAAGAACGAGAAGAAGTTAAAATTCACCATCAAAGCTGAAGTTATGGCTTACAGCGACACGTAGCACTAACAATAAAAAGAACCGAGGATAGAAAAGCCATAGCCTAAAAGAAAACACGTGGTTATGGTCACCTGTCTGTGTGACCACAAGTTCAAAACAGGAAGACTGTTGCTGCCACTGCCTTGTTTTTCTATACACCTGGATGAGGATCTGTGTTACTAAGGCTGCAGCTGAGCTCTGGAGGCCTACCTCCCCCCGTGCTCCTTCAGTAGAAGTGGATATTCAGTACCCCACTGGGCACATCACCACTTGTTGCCATATAGGAATAATCAATACGTAGTAATTCAGGCTTCAAATCAGCAATCCGTGTAGGCACACAGCTCAGTTTTGTTGAGCTGTCAGGGATCTATCCAAACACTTGGGATAAGTTCTATGATCAAAACCATTAAGTTCTTGACAGAAAACCTAAGTGCAACCTTACAGACACGCAAGAGCTATGATGTTCTACTCTCGTAAGGACAAAGAAAGGACTGATGATATAGACAGGTTAACAATGTGACACTAAGCTGGAAATTTACCAAACTGGGGGAGAAATAGCTGACTGTCATTCTGCATATCACATCTGACATCTTCCCACTTTTGCTCTTCAATGCATTCCAATATTATTTGCAGCTTTATGATCAAAATTTGCCTTTTCAGCTGCATGCATAATCCATATTCCCTGCCTTTTAAAAAAACCGAACAACACTCCCTATTAAAAAGAATATTTTTGTTTTGACGATGGTTACTTAAGTAATTTAAAAAAGCACTGCACAATAAACATGACTGTAGCTGTACAACTACTTCACAAACTTAAGTCTACCATTGAAAGTATGGCAACTACAATTATGCTGATCCAACTGCTGTGGGCTTTCAGCCGAGCCAGCCTGCAGTGGCAGCAGGACAACAAGAGAGAGCACCAAGCAGGAGAAAGGCAAGCAGGGGATGATTCTAAGGGGTGGGGTTTTACTGCTTGTTTGTTTAAAGCACTTGTCCTAACATCTTCGGGAACATCACTGATCAGATGCTGATCAATAAAGTAAGCTGTGTCTTTTGTGGCCCTCTTTTCTACAACCACCCGTCACCGCAGAGACAGAACCTTGCTGAACACAACCTTGTGAGAACAAAACTGACTGGAGAAAAACAAACACTGCAACGTTCAGTGTTTCAACAAATTCTACAAAACGAAAACCCTTCAGGTATCTCATTAACTTATTGAGAGGATGCTGCCTATTAACCGAACGTCAGCTACAAGACTGTTTTCTGGACTGGCTCCGTGGTGTACCAGCAGCACCAGCTGCTTCTACTGATGAGATCATCATGGGGAGAAAAACATAACTCTGAAGGAGTGGATTTAGAGTAATGCAATGGGGCATTTTTTTGTTACCAGCACACAGTGATGGGAACGCGGACACACCAAAATCCCGAGGAGGAAATATGATGAACAGCGACCGGTAGCTGCATTTTTACTCTAGTTCTCTAATAGGACTTCCATTGATTTCCTGAAAAATCTGAGAATTAACATTGTTGAAAAATGTTTTAAAAGTGTATTACAGACTTCATTTCCGATTAGTAAAACAATAAGAAAAAACAACATGTTAACAGCTTACAAATGAAGGGACTGTCTAAGTGCTAATCCTAATTTCTGTTTCGAAAAGCAACACACAGAGCAGTAGCTATGGCAGTGTATTCAATACATTACCTTCTTGCACCAGCCTTCTCTGGCTAAGACAAAACCAATCATTTCAGATAAAAAGGAGGGTTTTTCAGTGACTACAGAAAACAGCTGCAAAATCCAAGTTCCCACAAGACCGCAGCCATCTCAGAAAGAAAAAAAAAGAGGCACTTAAGAAGCGCACCCTCTCACAACACTGCTGACAAGCTTTTGAGAATGCCGCTTTCCTGCAAAATCCCAGCATTCATTTCTCCTTTTTCCCCACAACGCACGGGCCGGAGGTATGGGTAAAGAACAGAAGGTGTGCTTCGCAGTTCTTGCTATCCGACTGACAGCGCCAGGCGAGAGGACGCAGTGCGTTACACGCTATCTGCTGACTGCACGCCTTGGTGGGAGCAGATAACGCCACCCTGAACCTTCGTCTACACAAAAAGCCACAACCCTATGAAGTCACCCTCAACTAAAACTGCATGAAAATGGAAGTTACGCGTAAGGTACAAATTCTTGGAAATTCGGGAATGGCACTTCAGAGTATAAAGTTCCACGTTCCTTCCAGGGGCTGCAGGGCAGCTGCATAAAAACGCCGGCAGTCCCCTGTAACGATGCAGACCACACAGCAGAACTACAAGTTCTCTTCCCTCCTTTTGCCCCTGCCCTTTACTTTCACTATTGTTTGCTATAACACAACACGGGAGTGACAGCAAATTTCTCTGGGTGCATCCTAGAAGTCTTCCTCCAAGCTGGGAACCAACCTCTCTGTCCTCCTCCAGAACAGAAGAGATTACGAAACTACACTTGTAGGACTGACAGTGCTTTAACAGAACAAGCTTTTATCTATATACAAGGTCACATCAACGACTGATAAATCTGTCTAGAGACCGAAGCCACAACCAACCACAGCTGGAGACCTTCACTTTACAGGAGAGAATGATAGGCACTGCATGGGGCAATCTCACTTGGAGGGGACAGCTGTTAACTTGAACTAGCTCAGGTCCCCTCTGATTCAAAACATCAGCACAGAAGTAAATTAATTAGCATTTTAGAAATAGATCAAAAGACTCGAATTTGAGGGTCTAAGCCAGGATTTAAATCTACAGTAAGGTAATCCAACTCTGGCCAAGATTTGAAGGCAGAAGGATTTCCAGCGAGCTGTAGCTGCTGCTACGTGTAATTAAATGAAACCGCAGCCTTTTCACACAGCACTCAGTTAAAACTCTATATAAATTTTATCAATAGAAAGATTGACCAGCAAAAGTATCTGCATTTCCTCCTGAAGCTGACTCTGCAGTTGTGCTAGTAAAGACAACGTGTCTTCTCAACTGGACTGTATTCAGTTCTTTATTCCACCCTCTGCACACGTAAACCTACTGCTGTCGCTTGCATCTCTGCAGTTTCAATTGTAACAGGGGCTTTGCTGGTACGTTCCTGCATCATGCTTTATACATACGCGCATTAAAAAGAATACACTGATGGTAACAAGGGCCACGAGCAATGAAGAAGAAAACATACCACAAACTCCTAAATGAGTACACAGGATTTCAGTTCTCACACTCTGAGGCTCAGGCCTTTCTTGCTGCAGCAATCAACCGCTTCAGTTGGATGAAAGCTCTGAAATCAAATCAATTAACTGGGACTTCAGAGACTAAAACCAAAGCAGAAGGAACTGCTGCCCTGCAGAGCATGAAAAATCTGACAATTTTAATTCTACTTTTATTCAGTGTGTTACACTTTAACCTAAGTATCCATTATTTCAACACAGTGAGAAGAGCATGGCGTGTTCAAACACACACACAGGTGTGCTCCAGCACGTTCAAACAGAACATCAAACAGAAGTGAGGTGTTATGCAGCCTGGGCTACAACCCAGAGCTGACCCACTGAGTTCCTGAAGGTAGAATAACTTCCACTACACTGAGCCATGTAAGGAGCTGTGATCTCACTGATCGAAAGATTCAAAATGGGACTCACTGTATCACGTGTGTTACACAAATGCACATCACAGCCACGTTCTTTCTTATGCAATGCTCATGTGCATAAACCAGACTGACCCAAGCCACGCAAGAGTTGGCTGAACGTGAGATAGCCCCTTAGAAACTTGGCCTTCAGGCTGAACTGCAAAAGTGGAATATGGAACTACTTTAGGACAAGTTAACTCCGATACATAGAAGGGAAAAACCAAACAAACAAACCCTCAGAACAGCACTTCTGAGTACAAGTATTTCCCACACCATAAAAAAATAAACTTAAGAGTATAAAACTTTTGAGGAAAAAAAAAAGTTGTTTGCTTGAAATGAGACTTTGTACCATCACTGAACAACTGCAACACTGAGGAGTGCAGCTGTGCACCCCAAAACTGACCAGCTAGGTAAGGGACAGCTGTTCTATACTTTCTGAATGAAAATGAAATGTATGTAACAAAACTCAGCCCTAAAATATGAAAATAGTTGTTCATACCTGTAACATTATATATGAACATATATACACACAGTATGACACGTAAGACAATAAATAACAAAAGCCACGCCACAAAAAGGCACGCTGTGGATTTGATACACACATAAAATACACACTTTGCTATGCATTAATTGAAAACTCTTGAGAAAGCGTCTCTGAAGTGTTCTGTAAAGCAGCACTTTTAAAAGCCAGGAGCTGTTTGCCCACCAAGGAGTTAGAGTGAGCTGCTTCTGTCTCCTCTTTGGCTACAGACCAAAACCATGTCACGGCGAGAAGTTTGCTTACTTTAAATAGCATATCTGGAACAAGAGATATGCCTCTATCACTGCAAAACATCAGGAATTTGAAGTTGCTGGAGAAAATAACTGAACTTACACGATCGGCTTGCTGACTACACTACAAGAATGGTTTTCTAAAGAACGACTCCTTTTAGAATGCTACTACACTTGTTAATACAGTAGGATTAATTATTTCTGGAGTATTACACAGATATATAAAAGCACAGTGATTTACAGTAATAGAAAGACTGACATATGCTCATACAGATGGAGGTGTGCTCTCAACACTTCAGCCACCGGTTCTGGGGGGTTCCATTTCAGTTTCAGTAGCTGATAAGAAAACCTCAGATTGTGTAAAAAAAGAACAGTAGTTTCTTTAACGTTCCATATTTCTTGCTTGTGTTTGTTCTATAAGATCACACTTTCCACCTGTATCAACTATATACATTGAAAATTCTACTTTAAGGCAAGTTCTGAAGTTTCCAAAAGTTGGCCTTGGTCAACAGAAATTGAAATGTTAAGGAAATGGAGAGCTGCAGCCAAAGGTCTGGAATGTCAAATCTGAGCAAGCTTCCTTCCCTCCTTCAGTCTTCAACTGCTTCAGAGCTTTTATGGATCGGTAATTATTATTTCATTACACGTGCACACAAAAATATCAAAACCACAGATAAAGTGTTTAGAGAGTTGTGAAATGTGGTGAAAAATACCTCAAGAATGGCAAAGCATTCAGTGAGAAATCAACCCGTTATTAACAGCTCAATAATTTGTTGTCATATCAGAACATTTATTCAGCAAGACAGTTCTATTCAGGACTTCAAGGTTTCACTGAAGGATCAAATAATGTGATTTTTAAAATAGAAGATGCATAGAAAGCCCTATTATCTAAAATTGTTTACCAAGAACGGTATCTTTGTGGTTCTATAACCCACAAAAAATATGTTGAGAAATGAATGAATGACAACAGATATAGAACAATTAATGGGTAACAGCTACCACAATACAATCTCAATGAAGAACTTGTGACTGCTCTCAGAAGGAGCTGAACTTTCCCTTGTATGTGTGCGACTTCTTTTCACTACCCCCTCTAAAAAGAGCTTTTTACCTATCCCACTGTGCATACAGAAGTACTTCAAGAGCCCTACTTTGCCACACAACATGGGGCTCGAAATAAAGGCAGCCTATCTGGGAAAAGCGCCAGATGTCAGTAAAAGGATTGCTTATTAGTCTGCAAGTGCAGTATACACAAGTATTTGACAGTATTGGTTTGCATTAAAAGATTAAGAGTTGCAAATTCGACCAGTTTTATAACCTCAGATGGCTTGCATGCTGGGAGAAAAAAAACGCCCTCATTTGAAAACTGACAGAAGGAAAGTTGCAAAAAATCTTCTCCCTAAACAGCACATTTCAGGTTTCACTCCTGATTTCCAAACCAATTCACCTCTTAAGAAGCCAGTGACACTTTCTGTGCTAAATACACTGTCCTCTTACCGGTCTTACCATCAGTCATAAGAGTGACTCTTATTTAAAAGGACCTCTGACAGTCACCTGGTGTAACCCCATGTTCACAGCAGGGCCATCATCACACAGGCTGGTCGAGACCTAGTTACATCCTAAGCATCTCCAAAGACAGAGA
The DNA here is from genome assembly GCF_016699485.2 of Gallus gallus. NCBI lineage: Eukaryota > Metazoa > Chordata > Aves > Galliformes > Phasianidae > Gallus > Gallus gallus. Next base: position 50,211,518 of record NC_052532.1, read on the forward strand.
AATAACCACCACTGTGAAGAGCCTGTTCCAGTTTTTGACTACACTCGCTGCACTTCCTCAAAATCTAATTCAAATTCCCTTTCTCCATTTTGCATTCACTGCCTCTTGGCTTTTTTCTCACTGCACACCATTTCCACTAATAGCCTGGCTCTCTATACATGCTCATTAGGTGGCTGACGACAGCAGCCAGTAACATTACCTCCTTAGCTTTCTAAGTCTGAACAAATCCAGTTCTCTCAGCTTCTCCTTGTGCAAGACGTGCTTCAGTCTGTTAAGTATCTTGATGGCCATTTAATGCACCACTGTCTTTCCTGTACGGGAGCCAGAACTGGTCACAGCACATTAACGACAGTCTCGTAAGTCTTGAAGAGAAGAAACACTTCTGTTGACCCACTGGCTATACTTTTGCTAATACAGCCCAAAGTGTGCATGGTTTCTTAACAGCAAGGACACCTTCCTGACTCACATTCTGGTTTTACTCCTCCAGGACCTTCAGGTGTTTTTTCTGCAGAGCTACTTTCTAGTTTGTAGATGCCTAACCTGTGCATGGCACTATTTTGCCCAAGGTGCAGGACTTTCCATTCACACTGACTGGATGTCAAGAGGCTTCTGCCAGACCCCTTCTTCCAGCCTGTTCCCTCTTGCTATTCCTCTGAATAGCAATCATACACATTAGAAGTGTCCAGAACTCAGCCCAGTTTTGGATTATCTGCAAACTCAGCGAGAGTATGTTCCACCCCACTGACCAGGTCACTCATAGACGTGGAACAGCATGACTTGCCAGGGATGACTTGCCCAGGACACCCTACTGCCCATAGGACTTGCATCTTTGACCACAACCAATACTGTATCACTGACTCTGGCCATCCAGCTCAGGAACCCCTTTTAAAAACAAAAAAAATAGTAAAATTAGAAAAAAAAGTATTTCTGTACTTAGTGGCTGAGTGAGCTGGATACTAATTCCAGATGCTTTCCACAGATCTGCAGCAGGAGAGCTGTACCAGTTATCCATCTGTATCGGCTGCCTGCCTATGCTGGTACACCACTGCACTTTGCAGCCTAGATAGGCTGTGCAATCCAGGCTCAAAGCTCTACAAGCAGCTTTACCAATGGCTCAATGGTGCTTTGAACTTGTCCCAAATAGTGAGGAAAGTGAAGCTGATGAGCATTACTACCATCTTAATAATGTATTTTTACACGTATGGCTGAGAAGCATTATTTAAAAAATAGAACTGTTTTACACTTAACCTTCTAAATACAGTTAGGAAAAGCTAGCTCTTCTGACAATGGCGTAACTTCATTCTAACAAAAGCTTTGTACTTTCTTACAGATGTCTGCATTAAATGCCAAGACAAAACTATTCTTTAAGACACACACGCGTACAAAAATCCCAAGGAAGTATGCTGTTTGTTGTACGTGGCAATTACAGCAATGCACTCACAACAATTATGACATAAACACTGAAAAAGTGTAAAACAGCCCAATTAAACCATGCATTTTCTGCTACAGCGTCATTATGGTACCAATACAGGTCACCCAGACCTCAAGAAACTCAATCACAGAACATCGCTGGTAACAGAGGTAGCTACATTTACACAGAATCACATGATGGTTTGGATTGCAAGGGACTGCTGGGTTCATCTACTCCAACCCTTGCATCAGCAGGGTCACCCAAGCAGTGTGCTCATATCCAGGTCATATCCAGGTGGCTTTTGAAGATCGAGAAAGGTTGCAGCCAGAGCGTTGTGATCAATGGCTCTATGACCAGGTGGGGGCCAGTGATGAGCAGTTTCCCCTAGTGTCTGCTTTGGGACTTGTACTCTTTAACATCTTTATCAACAACATAGATGATGGGACTGAGCGCACCCTCAGCAAGTTTCCTGATGACACCAAACAGAGAGGCACAGATAATAAGGCAGAAGGAATAAACTCAAAAGGTGGGCCCAACGCGAACCTGATGAGGTTCAACAAAGCAAAATACTAGGTTTTGCACTTGGGTTGGGGTAGACCCAAATATGTATACAGACTGGGAGAACTCCTTGAGAGTAGTCCTGTTGAAAAGGACTTAATGGTCCGGCAGATAAAAAGCTTAACATGAGCCAGCAGTGTGCACTTGCAGCCCGGAAGGCCAGCAGCATCCTGGGCTGCATCAGAAGAGGGGTGGCCAGCAGGATGAGTGAGGTGATTGTCCCCCTCTGCACTACTCTCATGAGGCCTCACTTGGAGTACTGCATCCAGGTCTGGGACCCAAACACAAGAATAACATGGAGCCCTTGGAGCAGATCCAGAGGAAGCCACAAAGATTATCAGAGAGCTGAAGCACCTCTCCTGTGTAGAGAAGTTGAGGGTACGGGGCTTGTTCCGCCTGGAGAAGGCTCTGGGGAAGACCTCAGTGTGGCCTTCCGGTATTTGGGGGTAGCTTATGAACTTATAAAGCTTATAAAAAAAGGAAGGTGTCTGACTTTTTACGCACTCTGATAACGTTATGGCAAGGTGGAAAGGGTTTAAAATAAAGAAGGGGAAGTATAGATTAAAAATTAGGAGGAAACCCTCTACTCAGACGGTGATGAGGTGCCGACACTGGCTGCCCAGAAAGGCTGTGGCTGCCCCATCCCTGGAGGTGTTCAAGGCAGAGGGTTGTAATTCTACAGTCATCCAGGCCCCATTCACTTCTACATAGGTTACTCCAGGAGTAATGCTTACTATTTATTTCCATGGCGGCTACAACAGACAGGAAGAGCAAAATAACACTAACTGATAGAACAAATTCTTAGCTACAAAACACGATTTTTTAACGGTTACCACCATTAGCTGACAATCCCCATTTTGTGGTGTGACAGCAGTGCACAGCTATCTGCAACACAGCTTGTCTTTCACATCGCTGTTGTCACTGCAGAAATGTACCACCCACTGCCTCTCTGTGCTCACATCCACTGTTTGGCCTCCATACACATTCAACAAGCCTTAATGAATGCCAATGGGTGCGATTCTTTCTGTATGGAGGAATTCAGTGACACACCATTGCCTCATTTGCACTGCCATGTCAGATAGCATTTTGACAGACTGCTCCTTTGCTGCCAGCTGTCACACGGCAACAAAATAAAATGAATATTGGCAGGAAGGTTTAAACTCCCCTGCAATGGGTTACTTAAAGCTCACTGTGTTGCTTTCCAGCCAACTCGCTGCCCACAACAACCACTGCTCCACCCGGTCAGCTGCATCCCATCCGACACCTTGCTCAGTCTTCCAAAGGTGTGTCTGACATGACAGAACTGAAAGCTGAGACTGGCGTTATCCATACAGACCAACCTTCATCTGCTGTGTTTTCCTCCTTCTTCCCGTGTCCCACTCTCCAACCAAGAAGATAAAGGAGAACACCACACCACCTGCATTCCCGATCCCTTCAACATATCAAAAAAATTTTATGTTGCCTGAAAATATTTTCAGTCTCCTCATTGCAGCTTCATGCAAACCAACTTGAAAGAGTAGGAATGGGCAGTAGTGCTCTGACTTTACAAGGCACCAGAGTATCTTCTTGATATGACATTGAAAATTCAGGCTCCTAACAGACAGGAAAGCTCTTCAGAGAGATTGTCCAGGTGGCAAATAGGTGTTTCAGTGCATTTCATCAAGGAGCCCTCAGTTACTAAATACTTCACACCTTTGTTTTGGTGGCACCGTTTCTAATACTGGTGATTGGTTAGACCAACTTTATGTGGTTGTCCCCTTCTAGGTTGTAACCTTTATCCATGTCCTCTCCTTCTTCCAGCCTCAGAGCCTTCTACCTTCTGCATTGGGGCACTTTGGGAACAAGGGGAAGACTCCTTGTCCTGCTCTGAGAGGAGACAACGGTCTAGTCTTCCTCACCTTGTGTGTTATTTTAGCCTTACTCCTCTTCACTACAAGCTAGCTTAGCTTCTTCCTCTTGCGGGGACTTCAGGCTGTCAGTGAGCTTATGTCAGTGCACAACTACCCTTGTAGTTGCCAAGCCACTCTCTGTAATGTCTGAAAAGTCATGGCAGTCAGGTAAAATCCCCAGTGACAGGAAAACTTCACTCCCATTTTTAAGAATTATAAGACTCATTTAATTGATAAGGGATCTTACTATATTTATTTAGTTTCCAAACACACACTTCGAATTCACTTACTATAACAGTGAAAATAACTTAACCACGTAAAGTAACACCCTGACAAGCACATTACAGATCTCCAGTTCTGTAAAATATAACACAGTTTTGCGTATATGGTGCTTCAGGGCACTACAGTAATAAAAACAGCACTTATCAAATTATAAGTCATTATTTTAATTATACTAAATCAATATACTAAAGCAAGAATGTATTTAATTTTATCAGTGGGAAGTTAAGAGCAAGGTTTTCTGCACAAAGTTACTATTCTTCTGTTGCGGGCCAAGTTGGAAGAAGCAGCAAGTTGAAGGTATTTGAACTTCTGATACTAAAAAAAAAAAAAACCAAACAATTTGCTCTGATTTTTTTTTTTGTTGTTGGCAAAGACCCTCAGAGTTTACATTTTCTATTGCAATTATTGCAGAGGCCATATTTATTTTTAACAGGTAAGAAAGTTTATTCATTCTCTTCCTGCAAATACAGTTTACAAAGTTTCAGGACTGTTACCACTCCTATCAGGAAATCTAAATTAGAAGTGGAAGGGAAAGCAAGCAACATATTTTGCAGGTCTGTTTAATGCTCTATTAATCTTGCCAAATTACCATTTCTTCAAACAAATCTGCGTATGCTCAGTGTAGTGTAAGTTCTCTATATTCCTCATTAAGACTTTTAACTAGGCTTACATGAAGAACCTTTCCAGACATCCCCTTCTCCCCCAGTAAAGGGGGTCATGCTATTTCATGGAATGGCTGAAGTTGGAAGGGACCTCAAAGGCCACCCAGTTCCAACCCCTGAAGAGGACAGGGCCGCCACTCACCAGAGCACCATCCAACCTGGCCTCCTTTTCAACCTTAACGCCACCTGAGTTTAGAGCTGAACCAGGACTGAAGGCAAGAAAAAAAGTCCCCAGAATTTAACAGTCAGACTGCAATGAAGCAGGAAAGATACGGGTGTGCTCAGTCACAATCCACCAGAACATATATGCACAAACCAGCGCTTGTATTTAGCAATGTCTTCCACTTCACTTGTTTAAATTCCTTGGAAGGCACTCTAAGGAACAGTTCTGAAGCCCCTTGTGCTTTGTACAACGAGTAAAATACAGAGGACTAATCTGGTAGGAGAGAAAAAACAACCTGAAACCCCGCATTTGTACGCACAAAGCTTGGCAGACAATTTCACTTAATGCTATTGTGCCTTACATAATTTGACCAATTGTTAGCTGGCAATACTTTAAACAGCTGTATACCATCCAAAAAGTTCAGAGGTACCTCACAGCTGTAATGAGAGTCTGCACTCCTAACATTCCTCTGTCAGATGGAGGAAAGAAAACCACACAAGAGATTGATACGTTTATTATTATGAAATAACCTAATACTAGATGCTCTAAGTGCTGGTTATCAATCTTGGCAATCACAAATAGAGACACAGTCAAATATACACAGTATTCTGTCTGCAGTAAGAACCTGTTTACCAGCTCAATACCATGGATTAGCAAGCGAGTTCTTAGAATGCAATAAAGATTATATACACTTCATTCACTCATTGTGAACTTCCAGTTAAGCACAGTGCATACAATCTCTCTCACTCAAGTTCAGTTATTCAAAATTGAGCCAGTTCTATAACTAGGAATGACACGTTCCAGTTCTAACTCTACAACCAACTATTAAACACAGTACCTTCTCACCCTCAGCCACTTCTAATGATGCATGTCCTTACAAAGCACAGATTGCGTTTAGAGCTCAGTGAAGCTGTAGGGCAGTTTTTATTTTTATTTTTTAATGTCCAGTTGACGTGGGGGATGGATGACATTTAATATCACACGCTGCAACAACACAGATCTTTCCCAGGATATGTTACAAAACAAAAGGCTGCATGACCTGCTCAAGGTTACAGTATGACTCCATTGCTCACTCCGAATTAAAAACTGGTATCCTCCTGACTCCGCCTGTATTTTCACTAATAAATGCCACTAGTGAACACTTACACAGTTCCTTTCATCACAGGATGTCAAAGGTTTTTATAAATATTAATTAAGCATTGCAACAACACTAAGAAGTATGTAAAACTTAATTCTGCATGAGTAAACCCAAGCAAAGAATAAATAACCTGTGTTCAAAGACAAAGGACAAGTCAGCAGCACGGAGAATAAACAGTTCTTCCCACTAAGGAATACTTCATTAGAAACAGGGACAAAGTTAATACTCCAAATGTGATTTGAACAACGCAGACCTAGATAGAAAAGGGAGAATTTTACAAAGGATATCAGTTGTTGGTGTCTTTCAAGAAATTGACAAATCATGTGATTAATATTTCAGCACGCTACCAGCTCCCCAAACCAAACAGAAACAGCTGACAAGTTGCTGAGCTTTCCCAGGTTACATCCGTCACCCAATCTTCATCAAAAATGTCTTAGAAGATCCTCATCAACTCGTTGTCACTTAAAAGCGCAGCTAAGTTTGAGATCCAAGCCTGCTGAAGCACGTCCAACCCTGTAGCGTGTAGCCACAGAAGCTTTAGTAATTCTCTAAGTCTGGAAAAGTAGAGAGATGCGACCTTTTTATCCCAATCCTGTATTGCCAAGTTCTTGCTTTGGTTCTAATATCAGTCAAACTGGTTTTTTGCAATACTCCCAACCAGTTCTCAGTTGAGTTTGTTATGCACGCAAAGCTGCTGATCCTTACCTCTTATCTAGAATTATTTATAATGGACATCCAGTGCAAATTGTGTAGCTGTGTTTCAGCACATTCTCATTCATTTAACAGACACTCCACAGGTCAGGGAAGACCCACATGTACATCAATGAAGCAACGACAACCATCTTCCCTTGAAACAACCAACCAAACAAATGACAAATAATGGTTGTACCAAGTACTACCAACCAGATTCTATTTCAGAATGTAGTTGTATAGTGCTAGCACTACAGGTACAGAAAACACTCTACCATTGAAAAACCTATTTTATAAAGCTACTATTCAGAATTTGTTGCTCATAGGTTATTTACAGATGATGAAAACCTAAAATCCAGTGGAACAGCCATACTAGATTTTAAGCCATGTGTTTCACAACAAAGCAGCTTAAATACATTTGCCTCTTTAAGTGTATAATTAAAGCAAATGGTCTTGTCAGACTTTTAGTATGCATTTTAAGATATACTCTTTAGAATATACAAACTAACAAACTTCCTTCCCTTCTTTTGTGTGCATATGGAGACTTAAAATCCAATGAAGGTCACCTTGATAAATGAAATGAATCAGCTGCCTCCTTCAAGCAGCTTTTAGAAGCAAACACATATAACCATTCATACCATGGAGATAAACCTGCAAGATGTAAAGGTAGCACTGAAGGGAGCAATTTTGTTAACAGGCCATGACCTTCTGTTCTGCAGCTTGCACCTGTGGTAAAGGCAGGCAGGGATCAGCTCTCATTAAAGCCTCCATGAGGACGAGAGGCAGCAGACCTCGCTCAAGGAACTAAGTGAATCAGAAGTGCACTAAGTGTTTTCCTTGAGGCACTCCTACAGACATTCTGAAGTCCAAAATAGGACATGAATCGAATAACAACACTGAAGGTCATAAAATGTAAGTCAATAAATGTAAAATGTGGCTTTTACTATGAGACTGTATAGGCTTTCAATCGACAAGGAAAAGTGAACTACAGTACGGTTTGCTCCTAACAAAGAGAGATGTTTGACTTAGTAATTACTTTTAAAGCAGCGAGACTTCAGAGCACCAAAAAACAACTGTGTTCGACTCTGGAATAACTCCTTAGGAACCCTGAAATGTGTTAAGCACACAAAGTCTGGTATGGAAGCATTAGCTTGTAAGATGCGTGCTTTTCAGCCCTCTTATTGCAACCAGCTGGCCACACTTTTCAACAGTCTTTCTTCATTCAAAAGTAACATCAATGAATTATTATTCAAAATATCACAACTCATTATTTCACAACTTGACTCATACAAGTCATTAAGAAATAAGGTGGAATTGTTCACAGGCTCACAGAATGAAAGTCAGTCAATTTTAAAGAAACTGTGCCTAAGAAACCCAGAGAAACACAAACACAACACCACAGTACCAGTGCAAGATAGGGCTTGTTATGAACAACAGGAAACCAATAATCCTTCCTCATGAAGTTATTTAAGCAGCCAAAAAATTCAAAGCCTCTTTAAACTTGTCTTTTCATATCATCACTTGAGGACAGAAGAAAGGTGTGATCATTTCCATCTGGCATTGCAAGTGAATGACCATCTACGACCAGCAAAAATACACATAGCCACATCAAAGCACACAGCGCCTATCAACATGGGGAACACGGGTAAGCAGCACAAAACGGAAAGCAGAAGCTGCCATCATCTTTCCTAAATTTGCAAGACTGAATATTGATGTGCTTTTAAGGAACAGCTGTAGAACGCTCGACGAAGATCAAGTCCATTGAACGTTAGTCATCTACCCTTCCTTCCTTGCAAATTCTTAGACAAAAATTAATTCTAAAGGTCAGTACTAAGCTTTTCAGCATATCAGATCATAGGTCTACGTACCATGGCTCTGAGCATCTATCAGGGAAAAATCCTACTTTTAGGAATCCCGCAGAATGGACCTCCTAGAGAAACACACACGATAGACTTCACAAAGCCCATGAGAAATGAATTTTCCCATGTACCAAAGAAAAAGCCTCAACTACCTGGTTTTCACTTCTAAAAGCACGATGCACTGACACATCAGGCTGGTACAGAAATGCAGAAGTCTTCAGTGTCTAAAACCTTTCAATTTCTGTTTTCTTCACGTTTAAGTGAATCGACTGCATTAACTGCTACTGTAGTGAAGAAGAATAATCTTTAATTTAAAGAGGAAAAAATAGTTCAAGTTTGCTTAACCTTTTTCGTTGTTGTTGTTTCCCCCAAGCTACGTTTGGAAGGATACCAAGAGCTGAGCATCCTCCATAGGAAGCATTATTGGAGACAGTAATAGAAGTTAAGTCGTGAGCTTTGTAAGGTCACAGAAAACTGCAATTGTCCAATTCCAAATGCCTTTTTTTACTCTTATTTTTAAAGAACACCCCAACGAGAAGCTCAAGAGCCAGCAGCATGGCTAACACTAGAAATACTACTGTCTACTTCAATGTTTTGGCTTAAAAAGAAAAATCAGTTACTGCAACCCACAGAGCAAGACTATCACGAATAGCAGCCACTGCCTCAGAATAAAGCACACACCTGCCTGAATCACACATCTGCCCAATTTAAGTGGGAAAACACAAAGCTATCCTTAACATAGCAGTATTGTGTACGGATCTTATCACTGATCTGCACAGATAACCTGAAAAGTGACACCCACTCAGTGCTACCTTACAAAAACACGTGTAGCGTCTCCTCTTGTGGAAAACTGCACTCTGCAGGCCATACACTCATGTTTAACTTTAAATGGCTGTGTTAAATAACTAGCCACAACTGTTAGGAGGTAGAAACAAAATAGACTCCAGAAAATAATCCATTTGTAGGCGGAGCATCGTCACCTCTTCTGTTCTGACGATCTGTTCTCCATCACCCCTTTTTATAGACTTCTCATGCGCACCGTTCCCGAGCTGCAGATTTTGAGAAGTCAATTCTGTGTCATGCCTTCTGGAAATAAAGCTCAGATTAAACCACCTAGTCCAGACATGAAACTCACTAATTGCTGAGTAAACAATCATTTCCTTATTTCTTAAGCAAAGACTGTAAAAAGTTTAAGTGAAAAGTGTTCACTGTATCCTCAGGCATTTGTCTATACTAAGGACAGACTCCAATCAAGGGAAAAACAACTTTTAACCACGCTGTTATTTCTGTGAAGTTGATGTCTGCCCAGTCTTGATGGTCCCTCACCTGAGAATTACTGCTGTTGGTGCTGAGGGAGGAAGATGAGGCTTCCGAAACCCTGACTGAGGATTATCATTCCTTGTATCTCTTTCCAGAAAGAATGATTTCCAGCTTCAACAGCACTGCTCAAGTCATTCACAGATACACTACCAGATCCATTACTACACTCAATTCCACTTAACCTGTTGTTTTCTAATGCAATGGGTTAAAATAACCTCAAAATGTTAGAAATATAAAACACCTATGAGAGGACTGGATCTACCTCACAATTGAAAAGTCTGTTGTTCATTCATACTCAAGAAGTAAGAGGGAAATGTATTAAAATTTAACTATACATCACCATCAAAAAAGAATATTCTCTTGTAAACTGAATTGGCTCATGGAAACTCGAATAAGAAAGTTCTTTTGGTACAGAAAAGTTCTAAGATGGATGGAACTTGCAAACCATACATTGAACATGGCTCTGGGTCCCGTCCCAGGCATGCTTCACTCCTTCTTCCTAAAGAAGAGGGAAATAAATCACAAAGGAAGAGGTAACCCAGAAAATAACCTAAAACAAGGAAGCTGCTGAACTGCCACCTGGAAGGCAGAAGTTACGGAAGAGCACTACCTATAGGGTACAGATAATATATACATAAAGGCACAAGTGAAAACCTGAGGTGGAAAATACAGTGAAATGTATTTACCATTTACAGCATTTCTGAAGTTTTAACATTAAACTGATTTGCCTTGTTAAATTCTCAACTCAAGCAGCACGTACTACTTTCAAGTAATTTTCATCTCGTTGCATTGAGAGGCATCTTACTTCTAATTAATAATAAACATTTCTCAATTTATTATTACTTTTTTTTTTTTTTTTTTTTTTTTTTTTTACTTCTAAGCAGTTAAAAATATGCAGTCATTTTAAACATCACTGCTAACAGAGAGGACAGCTCGATCAAAACCACTTAAGGCATTCAGTATAAAGGTTCATTTAACAGTTTCCAGCTCAAAGTAATTTCTATCTCTGCTGACAGTGAATCTGAAGACTTCTCCACTCTCTAGCAGCTACATCTATCTAGCACTGATAGAATTTGTGAAAGTGTAGAACAGAGCAGCTCAATTTTATTTGGACACTACGGCCAAACATTGTATGATACTTAACAGGAACGTACAACGCTCCACAAAAACTGCTCTCCTGCTAAGTTAAACCATCTCTCTATCCTCTTTAAGGAAGGTGGCTCTGCATAAAGACAGGTCAACTCTTTGCTGCTATATAAAGTTGAAGGTTAAAATGCATAAGCTGGTGTGGGAGACTATTTCCTGCTGAAAGAAAAGCCCTTTAAACACTAGAACCTCAAATCTAATTTGTTGGCTTATTGATGCTTCTGCACATACTGCCAGCACAAAGCTTCTAACTCTTCATGAAGCCACTGTACTGAGAAGATGGATTGTGCAACTGAGCAAAGAGGTTAGCATGACCACATAGTAGAAGTGGCAGAGAATTCTTTTGCATATGCGTTTGAAATTCTGAATTTCAGGCAAGGGATTGGACCTCCTGCTTTAATCAAGATCATCTGCTAGAAACAACATCCTTAATTAGAAAGGCCTTTGATAAGCTTGCTCTTGCTAACGTGCTACTTTAAAAACAGAAAGGAAAACTTTCATCTGCTACTGATTAATCTGCCCATCTAAATCAAAGTCCACACAGCTCAGACTGAACAATCTCAGTCAGGCAGCTCTCTGTCACCATTGCCAGAACCCAGCCCACAGCACACTTCAGGAGTGTTAAGGAGATAGTACTCTACCCTGTATACTGATGAGCAGCTGAGTTTAGTTACTCAATTCAGTATTTCCAGAAGATCTATTGGGAAGAACTATATGGTTTAACTCTAATGTATTACCAGTTCTAAAAGGTGAACCAAGCAAGAACTGCCAAAGCAACGTCCATCTCAAAAGTGGTGGAGGACTGCGCAACAGACCTGACAGTTGTCCGGTTTGAACATCTTCTGAAGCCACAGCCAAAAGGAAGTGGGACTTGTAAACACCAAAAGAGCTGAAACTGAAAGGGAAACTACTGCAGAAAGCATTTCTTATCTCGTTCAGTTAGCAGGGTGCATACAAGAGGCCACTGAGTTAGGAGGAAAAAAAAACAACCAAAGAATCAGAAATACTGATTACTTACTGTAATTTTTGTCACTACCCATGAAAAGTCTTAAATGCAGCCTTAAAGTGCACCAGCATCCAGTAACAGTTCTTTCTGAATAGAGAGACAGTCACACCGCCATGCTGAGCAAGGAAGGCTCAAGTGCTTCATCCATCATGAGTGTCAAATACTCTGCTTGAAAGTTTACAGTACCTGAACCTTTTTATTGTTGTTAAGATCTAAGATTTTTCTTATATTCCACAGACAAAAGCAAACTGGCACGCAGGTACGACATCAGGGCAGTGCACTGAGTTGATTTTGGTTCTTTTTGTTTGCTTTGGCTTTGTTCATTTCCCCAACCAGGTGCCACAGTAATAACTCAGGAAAACACCCTTACTATGCATTTGCATACGGCCACAGATTGCAAGAAATGTTAAGTACGTACACAATGCACCTGAGAAAATACAACCCAAGCCCTCTTTTGCTATTACAGCTTGGAACTAACAAAACTGCATGGAAAAGTCCCTTTTACCACCAAAACAGATTTGCTAATCCTTGCCCACACTTTCAACAGTACAGAAGAACAACGTGTAATCACTCTATAGAATGACATTTTAAATCAAGGTCTCCTACCGAAAGGAAACACCTCAAATAACCAAAACTGTCATTCAGTAAGAGCTATCAAAGTTTCCACTCCAGGAATGAACTATCAGCTTGTGAACCTACAGAAAATCTACAGAGGTTTTCTCTCTTTTCTGTAAGTTTCACACGATGAAAGCCTTTCATAATTCACTGAAGGATAACAATATGCAAAACCTCATTAAAAACTTGGTGAGTGTTAAATATAGAAAGTGAATTTAATAAATACTTCAGGAGGATTGTGTCTGAACTAGACTTTAACTTGTACTTTGAAACATCAAAGGAAATTGTCTGCTTTTCAGGGATTTATTTATGCATATTTTTAACGTTAGGATTTCTCAAGGTAGTATGCAGAGCAGCTTTTAAGCCCTGAATACCTCTACTCGCAGCAGAAGCCCTTAGTCTGACCTCAAGACCCCGCACTACGATTTATTACGATGTATGATCCAGCTACATTAACTACACTCCTCAGTAACGTGGAAATCCACTATCGTTAAATGCAAGCTTAAAACGCAGAACCTTCAGCATTCGAGATTTTGAGAAAGGTGAAATATACTATTCCACCTTTTAATCCACATTATCGTGTTATTTAAATCAGCTCCGTTCCCATGAAGCACTAGGAAAAAGAAAGCATCTTTCTATTCACAATTCAATACAGTTGCATACGACTGGCTGGGGCCCGAGGCCACAAGCCAGGAACTTCTGAGTTCAAGTCTGGCTCCACCACTGCCTTGCTGTGTGGCCTTCAGAGAGCCTCTCCATTTCTGTGCTGCTCCGCTTCCATCCATACGCTTACCTTACAGAATGGTGTTTGCTTTGTTTTTGCAGACTTTTCCACAAACAAAATACAAACTGAGAGCAATTTTTCCACTGTGGCTGTAATCAGTGAGGCCGGCTAAGAAGTCTCCATGCGTCAGCTGATACTCAGTAGTTTTTAAATGCATTAACTGCTAACATGCACTACATAAACACGTATGATACGCTCACAAATATCAAAAGAAATTAATAGTAAAATGGAAAATAGATTATTGGAAAATAGTCATATAGATTTTCGTTAAAAAAAGAAAGCACACACAGAAAAACCCACAAACCAAGATGAAATGAAATCTGACCTAAAAGCAATTTTGACTTACAGTACTGAACAACCTACGACCTTGTTCTTATTAACCTACTGAGCCGGTGATGAAATCTGTTTTTAACAGCTTATATTAAGCGTACACACAGCATGCAATGCTTCAGCTCGAGCAATTATAACAACTAATATTTTAAGAATCTTGGTTTAACGACAGAAAATGGCCTAGGAACGTGCAGTAGAAAAACGATTCAACCTTAACTGAAATACTTAGCACTAACTAAACTATCATTTCAAATATAAGCTTTCTTAAGAAAAAAGATCAGAAGAAGTTACATAAACTGAAAGCGTATATCTTGCATGTCTGCTGCAGAAGTTTCACTTCTCATTATCTGATGAAGCAGAATGCCATGGAGATTGACAGTAGCGAGCCTCAGCTTTTCCTGAACTCCAATGAACCAGTCACGCAAACACAGCCGGGCACCTTTAAAACAGTCTGCAGTGCTTTTAAATCCACACCCTGGGAGAAGAGTTGACCTCAGAACCTTATCGAGGCAGGCTGACTTTCCAAAGGCTGTCCGGTTCAGCCAAACCATGCAGGCATGCTTAGACTAAGAACAAAGCAACTCAGTTTTATGGTATGTTAGTTAACAATGCAAGTCTTTGCCTTCAGCTTAAATCCTTGGATTTAGCATAGCCTCCACCTCCTATCTCCTTTCGCGTCTTGTTTTACCTAAGATCTGCTAAGAACGTACCTCCTATAGTTTTTTCCTGCATCAGGACACAGAATTTACTTGGGGCGGTGATAAATTCAAGGCTATCCCCCAACTAGTAACACAACAGCAGCATAAACAAATTCAGAATACTGCTTTAATTTTGAGACAAAAACAGTCCACAGACTTCATCAGAAACAACTGTTCCAGAATAGCTCCCATGCAAAGAGGAGGAGGTAAAATGCAAATTCAGATAGTGTGTGTTCAAGGAGGACTAAAATGGTTCAAAGCTGTGAAACATTATCCGCGTACAGAATTTACAATTCTCCTGTTCCAGGTCATTTACCAACAGTTTGCCACTCTATCACAGTGGCTTTCAAAATATATTTGCTGACTAGACCCTGGAAAGTTGAAGAAATACCATCTTGAAGAAGCACGTATGAACAATTATTAGCAAGATTAAATCTTTACCCGAATGAGATTTTGTTTTCTGCTTCCTCCACCACACTACCATCCGCCTGTTTCCATTAGATGGAGCAGACACAAGTACAACAGCAAGGCTTGTACGCTGGCTAACGAGCACCGTTGCCAGGGTAATCTAGATCTGCCCTGAATAGGATTACAAGACACAGGTAAAAACCAAACCAAACAAAAATAACCCTAATGCCTTGTCCACATTCTCCCTCCGCATCATTAGGTCTGGTTAAGATGTATCACGACATAACCTGAACATAACCTGAAAAAGAATGAAAAATGTGACTTTGTAACAGAAGTATATTTGACTCACAATTACCATTAGTTGCTAAAGTCAACTTCTGTAGCTCCAGCTGGTGAATATTCTTGTATTGGAACTTTTAAAGACTTTTTAGGCGTTTGAATTCAGGTTAACCAACTATGCTTAAAAACAGTTTGAACTTGGTCAGCCTTTAGATTCCAACCAATGCTCATCAACTTGTCATCATACCCACAAAGGAAAAGAGAACCGGACAGACGATGACATATATATAACCTAAATAGAAGATCCTCTATCTACTTTCACTGTGTTTAACTAGTTTTATTTACCGTAAAATTTCTTTTGAATAAAGCTACGGGCTACTAATGATACCCAAGTAAAGGTTAATACCCTCTCAAACTTCATATGAGGACCAAGGAGCCTAACGACCACTCTCTACTTCACCGGATGACCAATCCCTGAAGCACACACCAAAGAGTCAGCAAAGGATGACGGTTCCATTCTGACTCCTTTCGCTCCTTTCCCTCCCCCCACCCCACCGTGTGCAGAAAGTCACTCCTACCTACCTCAAGCTCCCCTCAGCGAGAGGCAGAAAAGCTTGGAAATAATCCAGCGAGAATAACCAGATCAGAATTTCCACACAATAAAATACCAACATTCATCTGTAAGCTGTGATTCGATGAACAATTATCCCTGTGAATTGTTCAGAGCAGAAAAGTGAGCATAAGCCCAGTGTTTATCTAGCTGGCGAAGAGACACACGAAAACACATCAGTCTCACTTTCTTTGATTAAGTTCTTACTAGTAGTTCTTCCTCTTGCCAAAGAAAGCTGTTCTGTAGACCAATACGTCTAGAGTATAAATTCAGAATTCATGTAATGTGGTCTACATTGGGCCCCAAATCCAGTGTGATTATGTAACTGAAATTAGGTATTTTTTAATAGCATATTGAGTAAGTGCTAATAAAAAGTTTCAGCAAGAACGCTAACACAGCTACACTTGAACACGGTGGTGTCTTTTACTACAAGTAGTAAAAATCAAATCAGTAAAAAGTGAAAAAAAGGAGAGGAAACCCAAATGAGAGACTTTAAGGGAGGCTGAAGTGACGCAGGACACCACGTCCTGGAGAACTGGACGGCTCAGGCATAATCAAGTTCTCAAACACAGATTGAATTATGATGACAACACATTTGTGTGTATCTGCCACAGAGTACATGTAAAATGGGACAAGTGAATTGAAGCCTAATTAATGGTTAAGTGGCATTAAGAGAATACATATCTAACCATTCCTGCTTTTATATAGGTCAGCTAGCCTAAAAAGTTCAGTATCTACAAAGGCTACTGTGTGAATATGCTTTAACAACTCAATTCCAGCAGCCTCGTTGCAGCTGGTCACACATACACTTGTGCATGCAGAGGCTGTGGCAAACCATCACTGTGAAACCACAGATGGACAGTAGCTTAGGATCATTCTGTGCAAATAAATGCAGTGTTTAAAGAAAAAAAAGTGAGAATGCTAGAAGTGATTTTTCCATTGTTCTGTTAAAAAACAAAACAAAACAAAACCACCACCCTTCTCCGGTTCAGAAATGAAGACAATCTTCTCCTCCACCTCCATTTGGTTTTCAGATTCTGCTGTTTCATTCTCAAGGCATGAAGACATCAATGAAAAAAATAACAGGAAGCACTCAAGCTTTTTTTTGCATTTTCTAGACCACCTTCTTCTGCCATGTTGTGCTGCTCCTGAACTGCCTCAAAATGGATCGACCTCATCTGCTGTTCACACTGCTGTGAAGCCTTGCAAAGGTACCACCCTAAGAAGAGAATCATCCTCCTGCTGGCACGAAATAACATCTAGTTGCATCTTGGTGTTTTGTTTTGGCTTTGGTGCTGCTGAAAGCTCCAAACCTAGATTTTACTACGGAAGTCCCATTTAACATAAATGTGAATGGATACATAGGCTTTATACCTCAACAGCATTTTTCCACCTGCAGATATCTAAGCACTTTTATATCATTTTCTTTCCTTAACATACACAAGCATTCAGTTAATTAAATTCAGGCAAATTGTAGCACTAGAACAGTACTCAGCTCTGGCCATTAACAGGGCTCCTCCTCATTTTCTCTCCAGGTGTATCAGCATGCATTTTTCCATGCTGTGTTACATCTCGCATTGCTCTGCCTTTAAATATCACCTGTTCTAGTGATGCATCTTCTCTTGCATACCTGAAATAACACCAGGGTTTGTATCTTGTTTTATGTTTTCCCACACAACCAAACTGCCTAAATAAACGTGGTTCTGAAACTAAAACACTCTGAAGGAGAATCGAGGTTTGCCCATAACATAATATCCCAATATTGGATCAGCCAGTTCTTCCATGACTTCTCTGGAATGATTACAAGTACGTAACTATAGTAGCAACAGAGCATTACAGCCCTAAACTATAACCCAGCACACACTATACAAAGAGAAAGGAAACCATCCCTTAAATTGGCAATACCCATAAAGCTTTAGGAACTCACTTCACAAGTGTGTGGATGGCACTATCTATAAAAAACCCACAGTTTGCATATGCAATGCTCCAAAAATATAATGCTTTGTCTCTACAAAAAACAAACTGCTTTGCCGCCCTGGCTTAGAAACAGATTCACAAACGTGGAAGAATCTCAGCAGTGAGACGTGCTGCATGCACAGCTCCAGAGCTGATGCTCAGCGCAGACAGAGGAAGGCACCATTTCTCATGTGCCCTTCAAAGCACTTACGGCACCACCACTACAACAACATGGAAATACTTGGAGCATACGGCATTTTTCATCTCCGTGCTACTTCCACATTCGCCCTCGATGTCAAACTGGACAAGTCTTATCTCAGCACCTCATTTTAGACAGTCTGACACAGATTTGAACAGGCTGCCCAGAGAGGTTCTGGATGCCCTGTCCCTGGAGGTGTTCAAGGCCAGGTTGGATGGGGCCCTGAGCAGCCTGCTCTAGTATTAAATGTGGAGGTTGGTGGCCCTAACTGTGGCGGTGGAGTTGGAGATTCATGATCCTTGAGGTCCCTTCCAACCCGGGCCATTCCGTGATTTGAAACGTGGCACGTTTTATCATATCAACTAAATTCTGGTGTTGCATTAGTAACGAAACTTGCTCTTTCCTCAAGTAAATACTGAAGTTGCCTTGCTCTGAGAATCAGTATGTCTTCATATTCACCTGAACCGAAGCTCAGACCTATGTATCAAATTAATTCTGCAGCAACAACTACAGCCAAATATTTAAAGTTTAGCCACTTACAACCTAACCAGCTTCCTCAGCAAAGCTCTCCTAAGTGTCATCCCAACTAACTGCTGCCCTGCTGTTATACATCACCCTCCATCAGACTTTCTAAAAGGTTACAGAACTGGAACTCAGATATCCACACCTGACTCCTTGGTAGAAACTGAAACACAGCCTTCCAGAGCCGAACTCCCCACGTCTTATTCCCCTGTCTCACACTTTGAGCTGTTTAAATAGATAACCAGGACTTCTGCTGAAGCAGTCCTTCAGGAAGGGGCAGATTTCTTCTTAATCAATTCAAGCAAACAAACACAACCACACCAAAACAGAAAGACCCTCGTGCTTTTCAGTCACAACACAACTGCTAGTTGAAGCAAAGACAATACCAAGGCAACACCTCCATCCACATCAGCAAAAGCAAAGTGGTTCTATGATGACCAAAATTAAGGAGCTCTGCTTCAAGGTGCAAGCCACAACAGAATCTTCTAAGGGGATGGGAAAGGGACAAATATTCTTCCAACTGTACATGAACTCACACAGCGAATTTTTCTTCATTTGTAGATGTGGATGCTTTCTACTCTACAAAGCCATCTATTAATAAATCAAAGACAAAAGTCTCAAAAGGTTTTTAGGTGAGACCAGCGGCACAGACTGCACGGCCTTCTGAAGTTTCTCTTTTATTTTCTTTTTCCTCTTTCCCAGTGGGAGGCAAAAAGGATAAAAAAATAAGAAAGAAAGCTGCTGAAAAAAGCAAGCATACATTTTTCAGACACTTGTTTTCCTTGATTTTTTTTTCCAATTCCAGCTGCAGGCTCCTGTATATTGATGCTCAATGGTAATAAGGCCTTTCTCGTCAATTCTCTCTCAAACGTAGAGCACAAAACTCCAGGGGCTCTGCTGACTACGGAATTCGCTACAGTTTTTAGTCTGCTACAACAGCCTGTCTTGGAAAAAAGAGCGATTCCTGCAGACACCAATAACAATTGTCAGAGAAATGCAAACAGAACAATAAAATAAGCGTCCAAAGCTGCTGCCATTGCTGTAAACTGAACAAAGCAGAAAGGCTCGCGCTCCCCAACACAACACTGCTGAAACGCTCAAATTCTGATCTAGGAACTGCAACTCGTGTCAGGTCCTTCAAAACGGACCAAACCCGTGTTCTGTTCCCTTCGTACCGCAGGGGCACACGGAGTGCACAGCACTGAGAACTGTCCACGGCCACTTCTTTAACACCTCACCATTCCATGGGCTGCAGAGTCCTCCACACACACCACATGAACTACTGATAACTCAAAGATATTTACATGACAAACTATTTTAATTGGTACATCCTGAATAGGAAAGATAATCTCCAAAAACTACTCAAAGGACAGAGACTATGTACTGGAATTGCTTCTACTATTTTCTGTGATTACTTTTACAGTATTATATTAAGCATCCAAGATAGCTTCTATAGTTATCAACAGCTGCGGGTATTAGAGAATATCCCATAACCCATTTCCATACCATCAAGATGCATTAGCATTTACACTTGATCTGACAGCGTACAATAGAGAGTAATGCATGAAGGCCAAAAAAAGGTGAGTATGTTCCCCAAGCAGAGATCCTGAGAAGGCCACATTCCACAGCACTGCTGGGCCATGACAAAGCTCGCGTGCCCCACAGTTGGACCATTCTAAGCTATGGCCGCTACCACTGGAACTATGTAACTGGTGGTTTGGTCAACTGAGTGACAAACCTGCCAATCCTATCTGTAACATTGTGTTTGGGAACTGTACTCCTGAAGTTTGCCAATCAACAGGTACAGTCAGCATGTTCTGGCTACATGAGGGCTCCACTAAGCCCAGGGCGGCTCTGAATAACAAAAGCAGGTTCAGCCACCAGGCTGCACCAGGCCAAAGACACAGAGTGCCTATACTGCTCTCCCTCTCAGCTACATGCTACCAACGTGAGAGTAGATTCCATTAAGTTCATTAATCCTAAGCAAGAAAAAAGCACGTTACCTTATATAGGAACTAGGTAATACATTACCTCTAAACTTTTTAAGGCCAGATTTGAGTGTTCTTGTTAACAGGTTCACCTTAACTGAAAAGAAAACACCTTTTAACTTCCAAGAGAAAAATCGATATACTGTAGCATTATTTAAAATCTCTTCTAGCCAAGGAGGGGGGGGTGGGTAGAATCTGATCTATACTACGAGATTGCAATGAAGATGAATGTGTTTCCTCCATTTGGATTCAGCCGTGCAGATATAAGGCCACAAAGAAATGTTAAACGATCCATCTTGTGGATCTATAAAGTTGACCCGCCAATCACAATCGATGCACATAGGAAACCTGAAAGTAGATTCTTTTATTTTCATCACCGTTTGCTGCTTCAACATACAACGCAAAAAGCACCAGAGGACCTACCAGGAGGAGATGAAGAACGCGCACCGCCACCGAGAGATTTTTTCATTTAACCTCGCAGAAGGAGCATTACATCACACTCCTACAATGCAGGGGGAGGTGCCTGCGCACAGCAAGCTTCAGCTATTTCCCTTTAATTTTCTGCTCGCTTCTGGAGGGAGATGCAAAAATAACTTGCCTTTAAATTGCTAGTACGAGAGCGGGCGGGGGGAAGGCGAAAAAAACGCCGCTTTGCCCCTGTATTTACCAACAGAACGAGGAACGCTTACGCTCCGAAGAGCGGCAGACAGCAGCAGCGCCCTGCAGCTGCCAGCGCGCCTGCCCCGCTCCGAGCCCGCCGAGAGGGCCCCGGGGCCGCCGGGGCAGCGCCGCTCCGCTCAGCGCCGCGCTTCGCCCGCCGCGGGGGAGGGGAGGGGAGGGGAAGGAGGGGAAGGGACGGGAGGGCAGCGCGGGGCCGCGCCGAGCCCCGCCAGGACAGCGCACGCCGCGGCGCTTCTCCCCGTGCCCCCTCCCGGGGCGGGCCGGCGTGCGGCGAGCGTTTCCCCATCCGTCCCCGCCGGAGCCGGCGGCAGGAAGAATGCAAACCCGGCTCCGTGTATGCAAATTTTTGCAGCAGACTGAAGAGCTCGGGGTGCTGCGGGGAAGAAACGGCTGTTTCGCGAGCCTCCATTTGAATAGAACGAGATTTTCTGTACGATCTGGTAGCCGGGCGGCTCGGGGAAGGCGGAGGAGCCGCAGCCATCCGCCCAGGTGCTTTACGTGACGAATCGCCCCCCAAAGCCGCACTCGCACAGAGCCATCTTTCCGAAGCGCTCCGCAGGCGCTGCCGGAGCCGCGCACCGCGCCGAGACACCCGCGGAGCGGCGCCGGGCACGGCCGGGTCGGGCTCTTTAAAACCGACCAACGGGTAATTAATTTGAAAGAAAAAAAAAAAAGAAAAAAAATCATCGCAGTAATAAAATAGAAGGGCGCCACTAACCTCATAAAGTGCAGCAGTGCTTAAATCCAGCGAGTTGAGGCATACAAGGTAGAAATGGAAATGAAAAAAAAAAAAAAAAAAAAGATCCCGAAACGATTTCGCGTTTGTTTTTTTTCAATTTCAAATGTTCAGAAGCCAGCAGGGACTCCGTCGGCCATTTTGGCGTGAGCTCCCTCCCTCGCTCGCTCTCCCGCTCCCTCCCTCGCTCTCCCTCTCTCTAAAGGAAGCAGCTTTTTGTGACCTTCAAATAGAGCCCGGTCACGTGACGCCGCCGACCTGTCAATCACGCGGCGGGGCCCGACCCCGCGCCGCCTTAAAGGGGCCGCGCGGAGAGCGCTCCAGACAGGTAACGCGTGCCTGAATCGGCCCCGCGCTGGAGACGCGCCCGGGGAGCCGGCTGGCGGCGGCTCGGAAGGCGCTCCGATGCTGCTGCCTTCCGAAAGACGGCACCAAGCGCTGCAGCTGCACGTGCGTATGTGTGCGGAGCGTGCGCTAAACTGCAGCTAATTTCAAGTTGCTCTACTTGGACGTAGAGATCCTCTCAACCTCCCGGCGGTACCGTCAGCTCCCCGTTCTCCAGACGTGGAAGCTCTCCATGCAGGAGCCGGCGATGCCGGGAATTCATTAAGCAGCTCAGCCGAGCTGCTACCACCGGGTGTAAGTACATACCTTGCTCTGAAAGTAATGCCTCCTATTTACTTCCTTGAAAATTAGAACATATACAAAGAACACAACAACACTATTTCAGAGAGAAGAGCCTCAGCTGTAACACGCTATTTTTCAACATACCACCAATCAGCTGTGCGCTTTCACCAGCAATGAACAAGAGCCTGCATGCCACACTCTTCAATCGGCACCAGCAGAGACGACCCTCTGCTTCACAGCTGCTGTGACAGCCATTACAAGGAAACGCTTCCCCATGCACACCCACCTTTCCTCAGCCCAAACAGACTGAAGGCAGGAGGCTCCAAATGTGGACTATGCCGAGGGTGTGGTAAGACAGCCCAGTCAAGACTGACAGTGTGCTCCAGAGAGCAAGAGAGGTGGTGTCAGAGGAAGGTTGTCTTCTTCTCTGGCCTGACTCTACAAGTTCAAGCCTTGAACACACTGAAGCCAACATTCGGCTCCGTGCACCATTCTCTGGTAATCCACTGATTGCACAAACGAGCTGATGGAGAAGCTCTGCATTTCACAGTGTAACAGCTTTTCATGGGTACCACCGCCTTCTCTTTCTCCCGGCTGTCACCACCACTGAAACTCACCCCCCGCTGCCGCACTGTGCTCACGTGCACTCTTTGGCCTCCATCAACATCCAGCAAGCGTCAGTGAATATCGGTGGGTGCACTTTTTCCCACACGGTGGAATGCAATGGCACACCTTTGCTTCATCCGCACTTCCCCGGCAGACACCATTTAGTCAGACTGTCCCTCTGCTGCCCTCCGTCACACGGCAGCAAAACAGAATGGAATACTGGTGGGAAGGTTCAGCCCCTACTGCCACACCACCGACATCCACCTCTGACATCACGGGCCAGCAAAATAAAATAGGAGGCATTACTTTTGGAGCAGCCATCCTCCTTCATTGCTGTGAAGTTTGTCGCGTTGTTCAACAGACAAATCTTTTAGAAATGGAAAACTTTTTGAAGGAAGAGGCAAACCATCAGGAAACAAAACCATTTTGCAGCGTGGATAAAACTTCCCAAGTAATTTACCATTCTGTCAAAAATGCACGGGCTCTGGGCCTGTTTCACCTTGCCTTGTTTGTCTTCATAAAGAGCTGGGGGTTCCACCGATGAGGTGAAAACCACCCATGTTTTGTTCCCACAGGAGACAACTTCTGGATTCCTTTTTTAATAGGAAACTTGAACCAAGCCAACAACTTCTACACACATCACTCCGTATCTGCATCTGCTCGTGTTGGCTTACTGGTTAAGTCTTGTCTACCCACAGCACAGGAGATGTTTCTTTCTTGTTTGTTTCTTAAATGCAGTGTTCCTCCAACCGAAACTGGTAGGAGAAGCAGCAGTATGACAGTGCAGAAAGTCAACTACAGCAAAACTAAAATAAAAAATAATTTAAAAAGGATATACAAGACCTGCACATCCCTTTTCAGATGGCAACTGCACTTGAAAACCTAACCGTTAAGCTTTCTGATGCCAAAAGCTCCGCTAATAGCTAGTGTTAAAAAGTTATATTCTTGTTATGTACTAACCTACCTGACCACAAGCACTTCATTTCTAAGCACCTTCCATCTGAGGATCATAAAGCATCTTAAAAACTTGAATGAAGCTTCACAGTGCTCCTACGAGGACAGCACCCGCAATGAGCAGACATGAGCGCTGAATGCTTACAGCCAGGGATTCTCTGTGCTCTTACAGCTGAGGCAGGAGGCGAGTGGTTTTATAAATTTACATCAAACTGCATTTTGGTTCTAGACACAGACAAACCTTCTAGGTGATCTTTGGATACTGAACCCATAGCTTAGGCCTCAACTTTTTGTATACAGGGATGCTCCGCTGTCCAGCACATGAACTGGGATATCGACTATACTCTCTAGCGGTCACCTCAAGGAGAGCGGGTCCTGGCTGATCTGCAGATCTTCACGCTGTTGTCAAAGGATTCAGGATCATTTGGATCTTATGAAAAACTCCCTGCCTGCAGGGCTGCCATTTTGTTTTTGCTCAAAGTCCTACAGGTTGATACAACCTTGCTTATTCTGAAGGCTGCACCCTTACCATCCTACAACACTCATCCCATCGGGCCATCTGTGTTGCCCATACTACCTGTGGTGACAAACTTAAAACTTATTTATTCCGCTACTAAGTTCTTCATAGCTGATGTAACGGAAGTGAAAACATCCAGTCAGCTGAGGACATAACATTTGAGGTTTCTGCTGAGGAGTTAGCAAGTTTCTCATAGCACAAATGCCTTCTCACCAACTTTCCTCTTTTCTGTTAGTGAAGAATGTTTCCTAGAGTATCAGAGGCAAATTCCAAAGTGAACTGAAGCCTACAAGCCCTCCATCCTACTGCAGCTCATCAGCTCAATTTCCCCAGCCCAACCCCAGAGAGTGGCAGGAAGAATGGTCACCAGAGGATCAACTGACCTGGATTACTATGCTTGCGAGCACCAACTGCAGCTTGTTCACCTCCTCAAGTTAACGGGATTTAGAAAGGTCAAGCTGTCTTTCCCAAGATGTAGTTAAAAACATTGCAACTCTGAGGGTAGGGATATATATACACGTAGTTGCAATATGTCTAATGATAAAAAAAAAGCAAGCAGAAAACCACTTAATTTGAGCAACAGAATTACAAGTCTTAACTATTCCTTGTGTGCTCTAACAAACGCCACACAATTTATTTCAAGAGAACAAGTTAAAACATCAGGTTGAAAATCAGCATTCCAAAGCATTTTGCTTCCTAAATTTGGTAGATGTCAGTGTCAAGTTCCTGGTTGCTTTGTCCTGAATATCAAATAGTTCAGATCACTTCTTAATTATTTTCTCCAAACAGAGGTACCGAATACCTACCAGTTCGGAAAAGTAAAAACAATGGCTGAATGTGGCTGTATCAACTATCAACTTTTTTTTTTTCTTTTTGAAGTCTTCAAAGCAATTGCACACAAGCCATTGTTCAAGAGCTGGCCTCCCCTCTGTAGGAGTTCAGACTTTGAAGTGTCCGAGCATTCTTCAAGGACAAAATTCCTAAGGAAAACTATATATTCTTCTCCTCCCCCAACTTTAGGGAGCAGTGAGATATTTGATGCTGCAGTATTGTGAAAATAGAGTTGGCAGGTGTTCTACTTCTGTTTTTTTTTTTAAACTATAGTAGCCAAAGTATAATGAAGCTTTTTTTTTAATGCAGAAAAGTACCATGATTAAAAGTGACCAATGTAGGAAAAGCTTGCAGAGTTTCTGAAAAGGTTACAACTGCTTGTTGCATCCCATACACAAAGGCACTTATCAACGCATTTTAGGAACGCAGTATCCGACTTTAGTATGCAGAGTTTATATCGCAGCAGTGGTTTGGAACCACTCTAGAAGTCACATCTCTTTTCTTGGCAGGCACAAAAAAAAAAGAGTGAAAGACCCAAAAAGTTCACAGCACATTACGTTTAAGAACTATTCATTACTTCAAGGCCAAGACAAAGTTTTGAATCTATACATTAATGAAGTGTTCACAGAAGGATAACTTAGAAGGAAAACTTCATTCAGAGAATTTTGCAAACGCCCACTTTTCCACCTAATTTTTCCTTAATCTGCCACAATACTTTCCCTTGCTATTCAGCCTATGAATAATCCATCGCTATGCCTCCACTTGTTCAATCTCCTCAAATGCCCTTTCCAAAGTGGAGAAGCATAAAGCCTTCTATCTTCCTTTTAACAAAGTTGTTCCACGAACAATGGAAGTAAAAACTCATTTCCTACCAGTCTCTGTCACACATGGCTGCATCTCCACCACGCTAATCCCAGCTTCCTGCTTATCCACTTCTCCTTTGATGCCAAGGCCCCACCAGTACATAAGTCCTACGCAGACTCTTCCCATAATTGTTTTGCACCTCCTACAGCACCCCCAACCCAGGCAAGAGATGGCATCTGCTGCAGTTAATCTCAAAACACGTATTATGATGATGATGAGCTATCAACAGACATAGTCAGAAAATATAATCTTTTGCTTTGTTCTGAGGCCCTCCTTTTAGTAGGAAATTAACTTCCATCTCTTTTCCTAGGCAATCACTGATGTTTAACATGCTGGTAATTGTAAATATATTGTCATTTCTTTCTCCTCCTGCTCCCTTGAGCAAAACTAGACAAGAGACCCCAAACTTACTTGGAAAGCTACATACACAGAAAGCAAACTGCAAATCACATGAGACTTAACGATAGGAAACAAAACAACAAGCTCTCAAAATCTTCCCAAAATCTTCAGTCACGTCTCCTCCAAATGCCAACTGAGGTTTTTTTGGAAGTTGCAGGAATCACTTGCACACATATCCTTGCTAATTATGAGAGTACTCTCCACTAACACAAAGTGCAAGGAGACCTGCACAGATCAGTATTCTGAGACTTCAGCAATTCATTAACCTCCTCCTGTACTATCATCTCAGCAGCTCCTCCATTTTGGAGACTGTAATCCTCTGCTAATGGGTTTCCACCCTCAATTTCTGAAATCATACAGACTGTCAAGATACCTGTGAAATATTAAAACTTTATCAGTTTTATCCAATTCTATCTATGCTTGTGAAAAGATCATACTTTTTTTTTTTCCAGTATGAACAGATGTTCAGGGAAATAGTCTAGACTATCACTCTACCCATATACGCAGCAAGCTGTTGTTTCTTAATTGTCGTTTACAACATGGGAATTACCATGCCAGTTAGAGGATTGATTCAACTGACCTTCCATCAACAATAGCTGTTACTGTGCACCTCAAAAGCAGCAATAAACTCACTGGTTAAATGCTTCCCTCCCCTCTGTTTAAGGCCAGAAGCTTTAAATGCAACAGCAGCAAGCATTAAGGATAGAATATTTAAAGAAAAAATTAACTTTCACGTCTAAAAACACATCACCACAATCATCTCCTTGTATGGATCCCTTACACATATCTCTACTGAAATTCAATATATCCTCTTCACTTCAGTCTAGTCTATCTGTGCAGAGCAGATTTCTCACAAATGTTTAAGGGATGTCTCACAAAAGATTTCTGGAATGCAGTCTTACTCTAGATCTTCTGCCTCTTTTCTTCCTTCTATACCTGAAAAGAAGGTGTGCTGCAATTTGAATTTTGTAGATACTTTTTTTATTCACGGTGAGACAGATCAGTACTTCTCCACGAATTGTTCTGACTTGTTTTGAGTTTTCGTGTGGGGAGTTCAGTCACTGGCCCGGAAACCTCTGAGCAAAGGAATTTCTGGCATCTTGGTTCGAACTGGCACCAACCCATTTTCCTTTGTTCGCGTTAAAGGAACCACAATACGATAAGAAAAGAATATATACTTTTAAATTATTCGTAACAATTCAAAATGAATGCATACTCAGAGGATTACTACAAAAGCTTTCCTCAACCTGATTCATTTTTCTACTGAAAAGAATTATTTATTTCAGTAAAAGTCTGTAAACTGATCTTTCCAAGCAAGCTGAATATCTTTCCTGAGTAATCTGCTTTCACGTACAGCCCTCTGGTTTGAAATGTCAGAAGTAACAGCTAGTTACCTCTGAAGAAAATTCTACAAGCTCTACTGCTGTCAAACACTCATGCATGCACCAACCTAACACAAACTAGCACGAGCCCTAAACATGACTAAGCTGATTAAGTGCAAAAAGTTCAGCAAATCTATCAAGGTAGGAGCAAGAGAAATCATACCAGCTCACCAGGTCACAGCACCACAGAGGTGTGAGGCAGTTAAGAGTTCCAAAATACCTCTGTAAACAAGTTCTCAGTTCACACCATCTTGACCATAGGAAGCAGTACTTTTAGTTGTACAGCAAGTCCTATCTTCTACATCCGCTTTACTTCTATGAGGAGCACTATATTTTACAGTAGTGGATGGTCACTTCCTGAAGGGTCTAGCTAGGTTCAGCAACTTGCAAACAAGTTCATGCAAAGATTGTTTATATCTTTCTATCCTACTTATCATTTATGGCATCTATAAAGTACAGTGCCAGTCACCAAAATTTCTGTCTGCTGAACACAGGAAACAACAGGAGAATACAAAATTCTAATGTAATGTAGACCCATTCGCTTTTTTTTTTTCCTCCTCGTTCCATATGCTTAAAATTAATATTCAGTCATTCATCTGGGTGTGCATACAAAGAATACAGAAGATGCAATGATCCAGTCTGAAAGTATGTTTTAAGACTGTAATTCACAAACATTTACGATGCCAATGGCTTGCTCTACAAGGCCAGGATGTGAACCCTTACTGAAACTGAGTGGCACCAGCTTGGTGTAGCTACCACATCTTTTTTCTCAACTATACAATTACACTGGTGATAAATAGCTATTATGCTAGTGACATAGGGAATATAGATAAAGCTCAGAATTATTCCTGATGCTTAAAGAACAGCAAGGAAAATTATTTAAGTCTGTTGCTATTATTTGTGTATTCAGCATTTGTAGCAGGTTGCACTAAATTTTAAAGAATGAATACAAAATTATCCAACTTTCATTATATGAACATGCTTCCTACTGAAAAGGAATAATTATTTTTTTTAAACCAAGACCATTTCCAATAAGCTTTATCATTAATAAATTCACATGCAATCAAGTGAAGTTATATTCTCGTTTTACAACTTTACTGCCAATTTGAAAATGTCAAGCCAAGCAACTTGCCTGATCACTAATTGTTTAGCTAAAACCAGTGCTTGTTTACATACTAAGTCACTTTTTCCTCAGCAGTAAATGCCTCCACAAGCAGAAAGACTTTTGCCTTTTTACTTTCATGTAGTTCAGTTCAACAACAAATTATTCCAAAAAAATCAATGCATCAACAGGGAACTGAAAAGCAGAATTCCTTCCACCCCCCCTTCTATTTTACAAACAATTTGGAAGACAGTATCTTCTCTTTCAGAAGAAGTGTTAAAATATGTGTTTATTTATACTAACCAGAAATAATACGTTCGATTTACTAATGGAAAATACCGGTTTTGTTTAATGAACTTCTATGCATGCATTCCAGGGATTTCCTTGTCTAAACACCTACAGGATACTACTACATGTTTTATTCTTATTACTCTTTATGACAGTTATACAAAGAGGAACAGTAGTAGGGAGAATGAGCAAGAAATCAAATTGTCCTCAAGCTTTTTTAAACCATTTTTCCTGCCCATCTCAAGCAAGCTACTTTATAGTAAGTGGGCTTCCATGTAAAGGTAGGAGAGAAATCACGAATGGAGTATTTAGCCATTATTTTTGGATCTACGTCTTTCCATGTAACATTTAATACAGACATTGTAAATGTTAAGTTTGTACATCACAAGCAGATGTTTGAGAAGAGCGGTAGAGAAACAAGAAAAAAAAAGTCAAACCTATTGAGACATACGCTTTAGCTAAAGATTGAAACAAAGAAGGATCACAGATCAACCTGGAAGCAACTCATCTCACTCGTGTAAGATGCCGCTCATCAGTTCCTATCTAAGAGCAATGTACAGCTGAAAAGAGAGCAATTTCCAACCATCCATATAAATGATGCATCAGAAGGCAGTTACCTCGGGCAGCTTCTGAGAAGTGTCTGCTTAGGAGAGGGAGGGGCAACAGCCACTGCAACCAAACCAGAAAGACTGCCTGAACAATGAACTTCATGTTAATGGAGTGTCCTGTAGGTAGTCCTTAAAAAGGAATGGGGGGGGGGGGGGGGGGGGGCGGGGGGTGGAGGTGATGTTTGAATAAAGAGGCTCTGGGATTCTAGGAATTTGGTCAGTGTACAAATGCTTCCTGCTTCGAAGTACAATCAGCTGTTTAAAATGGTGGTAAATCAGAATACAACTCCCCTCCTTTTTGCTAGAAATTACAACTAGAACTAAATAATTAGAGAAATCAGTAGTGTTATTGGTGTCAATGCGGTATCGACTGGGAAATCTGCGATACCACATTTAAAAATCAGCAAATTGGAACAGAAATGCACTTCTTTCTTGTTTTGGGAAGACTACACATGCAGTCTTGTCTGACCAAGAGACTTTTTTTTTGTAAGTTCAGAAGCAGGTTTTGTGCTCTTCCTACGCAGGACAAGTACAGAACGTGGAAAAAACAACAAACTGGGCTGCTCTTACCAGAAGACATCTGGAAGAAGGCACTATGAAATCCCAGGGAAAAGCAGCATCACACTGTTCAAATGTAGAATGCATGCCGTCCACAAATCTTTTCCGCTCTCAGTGTTAGCAGCAGTGCAGGATAAACACGTGTGAACAGAAAGTGGAAACTTTACCTTCAGATTTAACATTTTTCTGTGTGAACTCGATTGTTTCTTCTTCCTCAGTCATCTACTTTCCACTATTCCACATATCCAGAAAATGCTTGCAGAATGACGCTACGCTAATGGCGGAGGTTATAAGCGAGGTACATGGAAAGCTGGTATCTCTTCATGACAAAATAAGACATGCTATGCTAAATGTTTTGCTACCTCCTAGTATGAGATTTGAAAGAAAAATGAGTGAGTAGGTGAAACACGGTACCTTAAAAATCATTCAGTCATCATTTAATGATGACTGAAAACATTTTCAAACATTTTTAAGACTAGCTTGCAGAAGTAAATACTTAATTTAAATGATTTTTGCATAGAACATTCAGACAAGTTTTCTTGGGGATAAATACCTCTAATTTTAGGTACAAAAAGATGAAAAAAATAACCAGAACATTAAACTAATAAAATATGGAACGGAATTAATGAATCCCTTGGCAGTTAAAATACTTAAGTATAAATTCTGCATATTTTTTCTTGTCACGTTTAGAAGTACTGTACCTTAAACAGTGCAAGCCAGCTTTTTCAACATTATTGACTTACCAGTCTTACAACTAAAATATAGCTGCTCTACAGCTCCAGAACTCACTGCTGTCTCATCCATTGCTGCCCACTCAATTGCACAACAAAGGGCAATGTTTTTCCGTGCCTCAGGCTCTCCCCTTACACACACAGGTAGAGATGCAAACTCGTCCTGCCACTCCATCGCAGGGAGTAAAAAAGGACTTCTACAATGTGAAGTTGATGAAAGTATTCCTGAATTTCAGTTGGAACAGCTATTCAGTTTTCACCTTGAGCTTTTGTTCCGAGGTCTCCCACCCTCCCATATCCTTTTAAATTTTGAATGAAGTAAAATAAACTATAAAAAAGTCAAAGGCAAAAGTCTCCTACTCAGACACCAATATAAGAGCTAGTCTGAATTATTACTAGAACTGAAGCACATTGAGAGAACTGCAACACCCTGTGACAAAACCATCTAGTTTGGTCAAATGATGTTTTAGGGGGGCTAAGGGGAGAGAAGGGCACAGGTTTAGGCTGCATTTATCTAATAAGCTTATTCTACATGCAGAAAAATCAGCTACGATTTTTAGCTTTAAACATAACTGTTGATGTTTCCAAGGAAGGGCACTGTTTGCCACAGATTTCAAGAGAAGCTGAGGTGACACATAAATTACATGCACATAATTGAGTTGATAATCTGAATTAGGATCTGGAGGTTATTTTGAAATTCCGAGTATGATCCTCAAAATGTTGTTGCTGGCCCTGTCAAAAAAATTCTTGAGAAGTTGACTTCTCCTTTGCCTGAGAAGAAGCACAGTTCAAGGTAGCTGTTTACAGTCTCAGAAGCCCATGTAGACTCATGAAAGTGAGGGCTGCAGCATTAGCAGCAGCCCTCACTGCAGTACAGCCATAGTTATAAAACACTGGCACTGTGCAAAAACTGCACATCTTTCACAGGACTGGAGATGGTAAGCCTGTTCCATATTTCACTTGTACTAAGAATTTTTAATGAATAACTTTACATAAAAGTTGGTTCCAATCTAAATGAGTTATATTCATGTTGTAAATAACTAGTCCAAAAACCCTGTATACAATCTGTGAGGGCTGCTTCAAAAGTAATATCTCCTATTTTATTATATTGGCCTGTGACATCAGAGTTGGATGATGGTGATGTGGCCTTTTCACCAATATTCCATTACATTTTGCTGCAGTGTGACAGATGGCAGCAGAGGGACAGTCTGACCAAAACAGTGTCTGACATGGAAGTGTGGATGAAGCAAAGGTGTGTCACTGAATTCCTCCATGTGGAAAAAATTACACCTACCAATATTCATTGACACTTGCTGAATGTTGATGGAGACCAAACAGTGGACGTAAGCACAGTAAGGCAGTGGGTGATGCGTTTCAGCAGTGGTGACAGCCACATGAAAGACAAGCCATGTTCTGGATGTCCACAAACAGCTGTTACACCATGAAATGAAGAGCCTCTCAATCAGCTTGTCAACGCAAATCAGTGGATTATTACCAGAGAATGGTGCACAGAGCTGAATATCGGCTTCAATGCGCTGGGAACAGTGGTGGCAATGTTCAAACATTGCAACATTTGCACCAGATGGGTCTCACAAAGGCTCACACAGGAACAGAAAGGACATTTGTATGTAAGTCTCTCAGGACCTACTGAACCAATACAAGGCTGAAGGTGACAGCTTTCCAGAGCACATGGTTATCAGTGACAAGACATGGTATCACCACTATAAGCAGGAGTCAAAACAGCCCATGAATTCCCCATGGAAGAATAAGTTCAAGATGTGCTCCTCAGAGCGTAAAGTGATGTGCACTTTCTTTTAGGATACGAAAGGGCTGGTCCTTCTGGATTTCCTGGAACCTGGAAAAACTATAAACTCTGACCACTACAGTGCAACACTTGCATAGTCAGCCCAGAGAAGAAGACAACACCAGGCCCCATACCAGTTTGAAGGCTTTGGAGCACACCGCCAATCTTGGCTGGACCATCCTACCACACCTCCCTGTATAGTCTGGATTTGGTGTCTTCTGACTTCCACCCATTCAGGCCAAGGAAAGGTGGACTGCATGGGAAACAGCAGTTATGCTGTCATGGCAGCAGTGAAACAGTGGGTCATCTCTGCTGGTGCAGATTTTTATGGGCATGGCATACAGGCTCTTGTTCATTGATAGCAAAAATATATAGCTAACAGTATGTTGAAAAATAGCATTTTGTAGCTGAGAATTTGCTCTGTGAAATAGTGTTATTGGTCTTTGTAGTTCAATACAGCGAATAGTGAGATTATACCATTTCTTCTTCTTTTTTTTTTTTTTTTTTAATACTAGAAGGTACTCTTGCAATGTCAAGTTTTTATCCCTGAATCAAACTGCACTGAAACAGCCTACTGCATCTCAGAAATGAAGTGCTTGAACTCACCCATAGATGTCAGCTCCTTGCAGCCCACTACACAGCTGTAACTTTGCAAAGGAAATTTCAAACTAAACCGCAGCTCGTTGAGAACTACTGCTTCCATTGAACATTTCTCAGAAGTGTCTTTTTATTTCTGTTTTTTTTCCACTGCCAATTCAAATCTTATTTGAATCCATTGGAATGCAGTTAAATATTAAAAAATATCTGGGTTTGCCTAAGGTTAACACTTGCTGACTCCGCGAGCACTGTGATGCAAGTTAATTCCCTCACAGGTCCCTCACGGCTGAAACCGTATCTTCTGAATATAATGTCAGTAGAGTTACCCAGATGAAAGGCAATTCAATTATCATGGTCAACTTTTCAGGAAAGCAAATTAGAAGCACTTAAGAAGTAAAAATTCCATCTGCACAGCTGTAGAGGGAGTAAACTATGAAGTCTGATGAACAGCTGGAAAGGGAAAGACTAGTCTTCATCTACTGTATCTATGCGTGTAGCAAACATCTGACTCACATCCAAACTTGCGATCTATTTCTTCTCAGTAATAAGCCCTGATTTTAATTCAAACCAAGCATGAAGACACCACTGAATACACACACGGAGAACTACAGAAACGTTTAGGATGGAAGGGATCTCTGGAGATGATTAATCCCACCCTTTACTCAAAGCAGGGCTAACTACAGCAGGTTGCTTACGGTTGCACCCAGCTGGGTTTTCAGTATCTTGCAGCACAACTTCTCTGGGCAGCCTATTCCATTGCTTGACTACTCCCATAGTTATTGGGATCCTTTTTCTTTTCTTTCTTAATTTTGAGTGCAACTTTCTGTATTTCAGGTTGTGTCCCCTGCTTCTTGCCTCACTGGGCAGCACAGAGAAATGTCTGCAGTCCCATCAGGTATCTATCCATACACACAGAAAAGTTCGCCTGACTCCAAACCTTCTGATCTCTAAATTAAACAGTAGCAGCTCTCGGCTCATCCTCATTTTCAGATGCCCTAAGCCACTCTGTGGTCCATCACAGACCCACTCCAGGATGCTCAACTAATACTTAATGGAAGTAATTTTTTTAACGCTTTTTTTTTTTTTTCCCCTCTTCTCCTTTTCAGATCAGTTCAAGAAGCTTTGAAGACAACACAGTTGTTTTGGAGTAAATTAAAGATATAAATTAAAGATATAAATTACTGGACCTTTGTGTAACAATCATCGATTTATCCTGGATGCCAGATCATTGTCTCTTACAAGTGTTAAGCTCCATCTTGGCAGGCAGTTTTCGTTAGGTAGATGAAAATTTGAGATTGTGGATAGAAAAAGATTCAAGTGATCAATTTAAGAGCAATACCCACAACGTAATACACCCAGCGTTATGCTACAACTACACAAAATTATTTTAATCTCTTATCTGTATTACTGAAACTGCATTTTAAGACTTCTATCAACTTATTATTTGATACACAAAAACGTAAATTTATTAGTTTGGGGGAAAAAAAAAAATCACTCCTGCCTATCACTGATGTCATTCTCTTTCCAGTAACTATAGTTTTGGAGAATAGAGCAATTGTAAGGCACTTGGAAAAGGTCCAATTAGAAATCAGGTCAACTGTAAAATAACCACAGCTTCCACTTGCACCTAAAATAAGACAGCAAACAAAAGGCTAGGATAAACCCAATACAACATCTCTCATATACTCACTGTAACAGCATGTACCATTGTGTAACTAAATAAGTAATTCACAAGAGCAGAAATGTAACTCCTGCTCTTTAAATTTTATGCCTGCACTGATTTCTTTCTGGAACTTTCTGAAAGTTTCTACTTTTCTACTTCAATAAGCTTTGTATCTCTTGGTACCACAGTAAGTTGGGCAGTCTGAATAGAAAGAAATAGCAGCAATTACTTTGAGAAGTTTGGCTCGTTTCCATGATGGAAAGAATGTGCATGCTCAGCACTAGCACTTCCCCAAGCTCATCTTGGCTACCTCAGAAAGATTTTCCTCACTGTTGCAGCGGCAGTCAACTTAGTCAATAGCTCATCTGAAAGGTAAAGAAGACCTTCAGCTTGAGTCATATCCCAACCTTTCTGCAACAAGTATATAGCTGATGAAAGAGGCAGTAGAATTCCTCTTCATGAGGAGACATCCGACTGGGCACACTGGGAATGGGGGCTGTCGATTAAAGATTTGTGCTGTGGATTTCCTAAAGATAATCTTCTTGCTTGTTCCAAAAGGTATGTCAAGGAAAACATTTAACTGTGATACGAACATTAAATTACCATTGTATTAGCCAAAGGAAAGAATACAGAATACAGCCATTACTGCAATACACATTTAGGACCAAGCTCTGCTCTTCTGCTACCAGATTTCAGTCTGAAGTCATTGGAAACACCTTTTTCTCCATGCGTTTTGCAAATAGAAATCTGTCATTTTTTCCTCCCATCAAGCTTTTTTCCTTAAACCGCTAAGTACTGGGATCTTCAACTGCTCATCCTTAAAAAAGCATTTTGTTTACAATTTCAGTTCCTTTAATACAGCACATTTTAATGAATTAAGGCTCGCATTTCAAAGACAACCACTCTACCATTTGCACAACAAGAGAAAGGTCCTACTTCTAGCACATTTCAAATTATTTCCCCGAAGAAGAAAAATATAAATGTTTAATGTACAAATTTTCACTTTAAAAATAAAAAGTGGAATTTACTACCTCAGCACTGAGCTTCCAGAATGATTCTCCTTCACAGCAAATTCTGATTTACCTTCTGAAACTGCAAAGCATATTTCTATGCTTTTAAATTTAAGGCAAATCAACAGCCTGATTTTATTTTATTTTTTCAGCCACTATCCACTGTTAAATACCAGTATTTAAAGAACCAAAAGGGCGCGCACCAAACAACCAACCAATGCTCCCAGCACATTTAGACAAGAGTGCTTCACACCATTTACTATGATGGTAAGGCCCTTTTTAAATAAACGTGTGACTCACTGTTTGTTTTCTTCACCAGGAGGTGGAGTCTTGCCATGCCCCTCCATTACAAAATCCTCATGTTCCATCTGCAAAGGCAAGCATTGCAGGTCAGAATTGGTGGAGCAAAACGCACATCACCTGAAGTGGCTCTTTTCCATATGCAACAACTTAAGGCAGCCACTTTATCAGAGCAACTGGTCCAGAACAGACCACGTAGTTTCTTAGCAACATATGTTCATCTCCATCCCCATTGCTATGGTATCGTTTTCTTGCACAGTTCTCAGAAAATCTTGCAAGCGAAGAAGAATGATTTAATGGCTACAGCAGAAGACTTATCAGTCATTTTACAGACACCCTTCATTATTCTAAGTGTGACTTCTGTTGCTTCGTCCTTGTGTATAATGGAAGAATTAAAAAAAGCAGCAAAACAAACAAAACCACACTTGTCTAAACATGATCTCTCAAAAAAAAGTTAGTTTTCTTTTTCTTGTAAAAAACCTAATTAACTACAGATAGAAACTGCTGTAAAAACAGACTATTTGTTGTAAAAAATATAATTTTTATACGAAGACGACTTTCACTGCACACATCTAGCTTAGTTAGCAGGGTAAAAAAGAGGCCTGAGGGAACCTCAAATAAATGCTGTTCCAGTGACAACATAAGGTAGGCATTTCCTTTGGCTCACATGATAAAAGATTCCAAGGGCACTAAGGAAGTTTTCTGTTTAATTGTTTGCTTTTTAAATACAATTTTAGTCTACATTTGCAGTAATTTCTTCACCGAGAAAGAGGAATTGCATTATATTTGTTCATTAATTATGCACACTTCATTTAATTACTTCATTCAGCCAGAAGCTCTTGCAAAGGTAGCAGAATATTCTTCTCTTTCTACAGAAATTCGACACATGCACTTAGTATTTTATAGAAAACATCCAGGCATGGTTAGCAATGCTCTACTTTATATGAAGTCAGCAAGCAGGCCACAATGCAATGTTTAACAAGCTATACAAGAAATAAAGCAAATAAATCCTGATCACGCACGAATCCACGATCCACTACGTTACACTAGGAATGGAAAGGAAAGGAGAGCACTATTCTGTCTGTAAAGGTAATATAATTTAGTTACTCCTTTAAGGATAAAAACATCAACAAACAAACACACACAAAAAACCCCACAAGCCAACCAATAGCCACTACCCTAGCCTTCCCCTTGTGTCCCTCCCCTAAGAAGAGATAACTTCTACTCATTTCTGTCTTGATCACACTGACAAGTGAAAAATGCTGACAAAAAAAACATGATCTGCATGGTATCATCTAACAAGGACAGCAGAAATTACATTTTTCTCCTGCACAGACACAGCCCTAAGTAAACACCGACTGAACTGAGAAACTGAAAACTATATGCCGGTAACAACATCCTGAAGACAGTCAAGCAAGTAAACATAAGGTAATTTCACATTTGTAAACATGTACCCATACAACCCATAGTCAAAACAGTAATTTTGTTTTAAAGCACAGTTTGAAAGCAAAAAAGAAACGTGCAAACAACTTGCAAACAATTTAGTGAACAATGTGCACATCTATGCGCGTATTCCCACCACAACACATTCACATCTGGCTGTACCTCAGCCTACACTTGCTTCCCAGGAATTCTAACATCTGCTCTCAAACTGTCAATGTGAAAGGTATTCCACCAGTTGAATTGTTGCAAATTAAAAAAATAAGAAGATGGGATAACAGCTTTGTGGTGGCACACCAAAACAGGATGGTTCTGTCAGTGAGGGTAAAGTGGTTAATAAGTTACTCTTACACAACCTGAAATCAGGAGGTATTGTAGTATGAATTACTCTGTTTAGTATATTCTATGTTCAGCTGAGTTGAAGAATGCCTCTTGGTATGAAATGAGTACAATTCACTTGAATGGTAAGCAAGGGAATGGTCAGTGGGCAATACCAGGAGGAAGGATGAAATATAATACTTGGGAGTAAAAGAGGATGCTATACAGCACGTATAGCGCTAAACTCAGAAGGCTCCCACACAAAATAGAAATTCAGTTTAATGAATCTGTAGAAAAGAAGAATTTGTAAAAATTCAAGCATAAAAATAGAAAGCTTTTAAAACCACCGAAAATTTAGAATGGTACGGGAAATTATTTTATTAGATCGTAAAGAAGAAATCTGAATGAGAACTCAAACATCAGATCACCACCAAAACAAGGCAACTGCCAAAGTATTGCCAATAAAACTGCTGCTTTACTACAAATGTAAAGTAAATTACGGTGGTAGCAGAGCTGTTGGAGAACATTATTATCTAGCATGCATATCTATCGAAATTACCATTTCAAAGAGAGGAGCAGGCAAATAATTAAGAACTACAAATCGCCTGGGCTACAGACAACATTCTTGTAGGTCCAGATCCAATCTGTTTTAAAGCAATTGAAAAAAAAAACCCAAATCTACTTTGAATATGAATCAGTTCCCTTTACTTCAGACACTAGGTAGAATTATCTGAAATAATCTGCATTATAAAAAAAGGGCTAGTGCTAGGCTTCCTAAAGAAAGGCAATGGTAAGGTCTTACAAGAATTTCACCAAGAAAATTAATCACAGAGCAAGAAAGTAGTCATGAACATAGGAACTGCTGAATGCATGAAATCAAGATTAATTGGTAGGTTTTCAGTGTGCAAAAAAAGCCAACAATGAAATGCCTTGGGACACTAGAAGAGGACACGGGAACTTTAAGAAATTAAATATCAGGGAACTGGAAAACTCTGATAGAATGGATGACTGTTAAAAACACAGCTGAGTGGTCAGAGGAGCACAGTCAGTGGGTGGTAGGAGGCTGGCAAAAGGTGGGATGCTGCAGAGGTTTGCCCTGGGAATGATCTTTACATCTTTACCAGTGACTTGAAGGTCCAACATGGTGAACTCTGAGGTGGTCAGGCTCAGCCAACGTGCCCAGGGGCAGGGCTGCCATTAAGAGGGACCTAGACAGGCTGGAGGAATGGAGCAACAGAACAGTAAATTCAGACAGAACAGCTGCAAGCACCACACCTGAGAGGCCGTGGCAAGGACAGCAGCTGAAGAATGACAGGCTAGGAAGCAGCACTGTGGAAAAGGTCTTGGCAGCCAGCAAATAGATCACGAGCCAGCAGTGTGCCCAGGCTGGAACGGCCAACAGTATCCCAGGCTGTATTAATACAAGCCTTGCCAGTAGATGAGGGAATTGATTATTTCCTCTACTCAGTGCTCAACAGACCATATCTGGAACAATGCACCCAGTTTTGGGGCCCACAAGAAAACATACCCACTAAGTGGGCTGGCTGGCTTTTGCAGTAGAGACCACTGAGATGCTTGGTCCTGCAGCACCTGTCCTGTGAGGAAACGCTGAGGGTTCTGAGCTTGTTCAGCCTGGAGGTGGTTTTCAGGTGCCTACCCATACCCACAATGAAGTCAGCAAGGAGCCAGGCTCACCACAGTGGGGAATGGTGGGAGGACATGAAACGATGAGCCCAAGTTGGAACAACTCTAAGAACAAAAGCTCTGGACAAAGTATGGTCTGAGGCAGAGGAAAGCTTTTATGTCAATAAAGCCCGGATCTGCATTAACACAAAGCAATATATGACCAGCGCACACACAAGGCAGCAGTTTGACAATGCTGTAACAAACAGCACTTCTTCACTACAATTTAAACAAAACTTATCATGCTCACAGAAGCAACATAAAAGGATATACTTATAACATATACTAATTAATAAGCAATTTGTTGTAGTACAAACATAACTTGCAACACTGAATTTTTAAAGTCCTTCTTGACAGTACATTTTTACCTATCCATATAAATATGAAGATTTATTTGTGTACTGGAGGATGACAGAACAT
The DNA here is from genome assembly GCF_016699485.2 of Gallus gallus. Taxonomy (NCBI): domain Eukaryota; kingdom Metazoa; phylum Chordata; class Aves; order Galliformes; family Phasianidae; genus Gallus; species Gallus gallus. The sequence continues at coordinate 50,252,150 of NC_052532.1, forward strand.
AAACAATACAAACTCTTCTGTTTCTGACAAGAAGGTCGTCTTTACACAGTGAAAAGGACAGGGCTCTGAGCAACTTGATCTAGTGAAAAGTGTCTCTGCCCGCAGCAAGGCTGTTGGACTAGATGATCTCAAAAGGTACCTTTCAATAGAAACCATTTTGTGATTCTATGCATCGGGCTATTCCATAGGTCTGATCCAGCTTAGTCTCTTTTTGCAGAATCTCACTGCTTCTTGAACCTGCTTCACCAAGGGCAAGCCAGGCCTGACAAACTTTGTGGCCTTCTATGATGGAGTTAAAGCATCTGTGGATAAAGGAAGAGCAATGACATCATCTACCTGGACTTGAGCAAAGCATTTGACACCGTCTTGCATGACATCCTAGTCACCAAATTGGAGAAAAGTAGATTTGATGGATGGACCATTCACTCGATAAAGAACTGGCTGGATGGTCACGCTCAGAGAGATGTGGTCAATGGCTCAGTGTCCAAGTGGAGCCCATTGACGAGTGGTGTTCCTCAGGGAATGGTGCTGGAACCAGTGTTATTTAACACCTTTGCAGACAACATGGACAATAAGACCCTCATCAAGTTTGCAGACAACACCAAGCTGAGTGGTGCAGTTAACACGCTAGATGGAAGGGATGCTATCCAGAGGGACCTGGACAGGCTTGAGAGGTGGGCCCATGCCACCCTCATGAAGTTCAGCAAGGCCGAGTGCAAGGTCCTGCACCTGGGTTGCAATCCCAAGCACAGTTACAGCTTGGGCAGAGAATGGCTTGAGAGCAGCCCTGAGGAGAAGGAATTGGGAGTGCTGGTTGATGAAAGACTCAACATGAGCTGGCAGTGTGTACTTGCAGCCCAGAAGGCCAACAGTTGCATCAGATGCAACAGATGGGTTGCATCAAGAGAAGTGTGACCAGCAAGTCGAGGGAGGTGACTCTGCCCCTCTACTCTGTTCTCATGAGACCCCATCTGGAGTACTCTGTCCTTCTTGAATTGGGGGCTTCAGAACTGGACATGGAGCTGTTGGAGTGGGTCCAGAGGAGGGCCATGAAGATGATCAGAGGGTTGGAGCACCTCCCCAAAGAGGACAGGCTGAGAGGGCTGGGGCGCTTCAGCCTGGAGAAGGCTCTGGGGGGAACACATAGCAGCCTTCCAGTACCTGAAGGGGACCTACAGGAAAGCTGGGGAGGGAATTTTATAAGGACAGGTAGCGACAAGATGGGGGAGAAATGGCTTTAAACCAGAAGAGGGTAGATTTAGACTAGATATTAGAACAAAATTCTTTACTGTGAGGGTAGTGAGACACTGGAACAGGTTGCCCAGAGAGATGTGGATGCTTCCCTGGAAGCATTCAAGGCCAGGCTGGATGGGGCTTTCAGCAACCTGGTATAGAGGGAGGTGTCCCTGCCTATAGCAGGAGGTTGGAACTGGATGACCTTAAAGGACCCTTCCAACCCAAACCATTCTATGATTCTTGTTTGCCTGCATATAGTAATATCATTTCACAATCAGTGATCTGTATTTTTCACTTTCCAACTGGAATTACAGAGCTGAGGGGCACTGGGCTTTTTGTCAGAAAAAGCTACACAGTTTATTTGGTGTTCTAAAAAGTCTAGAATAAACTTATAAAATGGAATAATGCGTACCCAGCTTTGCTTGACATTTGAACGTCAAAAGTATTTTACTGGGTAGTTTATCTTAATCTAAAGAGATGCCTCCAAAAACAAAATTAACGAACAAACCACCCAAGGAAAATTCCATGGATGTTATTTATATTTTCTAACATTAATTCTTACGGTCTTGCTAATTTACTCATTGGAGTTTTTGAACTTTTCAAATCAAACAAGTACATAAAAACTAAAATACTTAGAACTTATTTTCCCAATGACAACGCAGAAAGGATGAGAACATAATATTTAACAAGTTTTGATTAAGCGACTACCAGAGGATGAACTGAAAAGAGGAACAGCAGTCAACAGCAAAAAATAGCTAGAAAAATTACTCTTTTTCTCCTCCAGATACGGTTCTCTATGAAATGTTTATGGACATTTCTTCCCCCAAATAGTCTCTCAGCCACTCTTCATTCTATCATCACAGCATCACGTCCAGCACTCTTCTATTCTTTTTAAGGAAGCCCAAATTCTCTACTAAGTTTCAGCTACATAAAGTGTACAGATCCCATTAACTGCAAGCAGAAGCATAATTTAAGCCTTGATATAAACAGACAGGAAATGCAGTTATCCTGAATACATAGAAATAGACTGGAAGGTGGAGGTAAGAGAACACTATTTTACCGATTGCTTTTCTGCCAAGAAAAGAAGAAAAGTTGGGATGGCCAACGGTCTGAGACACTTCAGTTTCTTAAAAGGACTGCAGGGGGAGCCATGGGTTCCAAGAATGAAAGAAAGTGCACCCTGCACCTGTTTCTCCTGGCAAGAGATGGCGAAGGCTTCAAGATTCTGGCAGCTGGAAGCAGGAACCAGAAATAGACCCTTGAACAGCAAAGGAGGGAAGTTGATAGAAAACCTGCTTTTATTAAGAGGAACTGCAAGTTGTCAAATTCTGTATTCTATTATTTTAATCTTTCTTTCCAAGCATCTGAACATTCAATTTTTTATAAAAGCTTATACGTTGAGTGATCTAAATACAAAAAGACAGTTTTATATACATTTCCAAAGATATTCACAATTAGACACTTTAATACTTAGTTTCTAAAGAATGAGATATACCAAAAGTGTCTTAGACATAACAAATCAGTACTTCTTTTTCCTCTCCAGAAGTCCAACAGCTGTTACCACAGTTTTCTTCTACTCTTTCTAAAAATATTTTCAACAAAACCCTAATGGATTTGATTAGGAAGTGTACCTAGTCTGGAGTTCCTAGATAAAGGCCTGTTTGACATATTTTGAAGGATTAGAAAGTTTCCACAGCAAAACCCTCATCTGTCCTGAACATTAATGTCAGAAAGTACACTTCCCTAACAGAATTCAACATCTCTGCTAAATATCCTACCCCTACAAAATTGAACTGAGCATAAGAGAAACCAAATACTTTCTCAGGAATAAAACAAAACCTTGTAAGAAATCCTACACTTCATTTTAAACATTTTTTTTTTCTCTGCACCAGTCATAGCAACACGCTAATACAGCTTCACCAGAGAGCTACTCTTACTACCTTTTCCCATTCAACAGATCCTCCTTCTTTATTTTTTAATTTTACCTTTTAAATAACAACAATAACAACAAAGACAGTAACCAGCTGCCTGAGTGAGCATGAACAAGTCTCAAAACAATTTTCATTTATTAGCATCTCCAACGTATGAACCAAAAGCCTTATCTAGATTATCACTAGACTTCCTTCACTGAGGAACAGTCAAGGTCAAAAGCTGCTGTCTGCAGATTGCAGCAGTTTACTTCCCATGCTCAAACTTAATTTAGCACAGCCTGTTGCAGGTCCAGCTTAAGACTGATACATTTCGTGTTTCACCGCAACTACTGCTTTAAGAGCAGTACACCTTCCTACTCCTCAGTAGCAACAGAGCTACAGTAAACATGCTATCAGCATTTCTTTTGTCTCGCTAATACTTGCTTTAAGTAGAATTTCACAACCTAATCATTAAAATCCAAGCAATTAGTCACCAGTCACTGTTGCTAGCAGTTGTGGAAACTATAAATGCCAAGCTGCTAGAAGGACCTGTCGGAAATATCAGACAGTTTGAGGTCTAACAGAAATGTAATCACTACCACAGTTGAAAGGAGAGCTGAGTCACTGTTCTGCTTGACTTAATATAAGCATTTTGGAAAAATTGAACTGAGGATAAATTTTACATGTTAGCAACAGATAAAACTGTTTAATTAAACTTTAACTTCCCTGAATAAAACCGGTGCAACTTAGCTGCAAACACTGAATGATTTTCTTAGGAATAAGTTTCCGTTCAGCGAGCCGGTATCTCCAAATGTGCATGGAGTAGCACAAATTACTGAGCACAAATTAGTGCCAGTGTAAACCTTTGAGATTCTACCTTAATTTCAGTGCAGAGATGAAAATATTTTTTAAAAGTTTAAATGGCTATTTCTAAATTTAAAGGGAAAAAAAAATAACCCACAGTCCTTAACTTTCTTTTTTCTAAAGGGAGAAAGTAAAGTACTTTCCTGAAGTACGCACAGGAGAATCCTGGAGACAAGATGCACAGAGCTGTCTGCATTTTTGGACCCTTTCAGGTTCTTGCTGTATTGCTTCCCCTCACAAAAGCACAGACTCAACACACAAGGAAATACCAGCACAAGATGTGAACCAGCTCCCAGCCTACTCACTATTTTCTTCAAGATTCTCAACAGCATCTAGATTGTGCATTTCAATATTATTACCATTATGCAGTCTTAGCTGGTTTTCCTCTTAGTAAAAAGAGAAGTGAAAGCTTCCTGATGTAATCCTACTGATAAATCACAATCACATTCAGTATCTCCTCACTAATCATCGACTATTCTTCTGAATACTCACACACTTAAAACTCACATGATTGCTATTTGAAATCACTAATCTGGTATTTACGTTTGGTATATGCAGCCCCATGGCAGCTCAATTCCTGACTCAACACTAAGTGCCAACATAGTAACATACACCACACATGCATCACCATAGCAGAGCAAGGGGACAGATTACAAATGACGGCTCAGTTAAACATTAAGAATAGAGTTTGCGTAACTCAGAATACGTAATTTGTGTTTCACTTAACCACTACTGCACGTTGCTTAACAACTCTAGGAATCATCTTCTACCACCAACTCAAACTTATCATCTGCACTTGCAGAAGTAAACCACGCCCCATCTTCCCTGCTGACTTCTGAGATGCTTATACTATCTAATAATCTATGAAATTCACAGCAGCTTAACATGAATTCCCTGCTAAGCTTTAAACAAATAGATGTATGAATATTAACGACAGGAGTCACACAATGAAAATGCTGAAAAGGTCTGGACTCCAGCCACATTTCTCTTTCCTACTGTACAGATAGGAAAGATTAAAAAAAAAATTTAACCTATGTCTTAGCTGTAAAGTATTTCAAGTGCAACAACTCATCAGTGTATACAGTAATTTATCTGAATCTTGGTCTGGAAGCACTCTGAGATACTCACCTGTTTGTACCACAAAACTGTTTTTCTAGTAACACCTTCTACCACCAAAGGGGTTTCTTCAAGTCACTGAAGTTAAGGCATGACACGGTATCTAGAAAATCATTTGAAATCTTCAACTTTGAAGCTAAGGCAGTTTTGAATAGTAGTTCAGCAAATTCAGGCTCAAAATATATGAAGTATTCAGAATCCAAGTGCTCTGCATATCCTGCCACAGCTGATAATGGAGCCCATCCTTTTGTTAGCGTGTTCTGTACGTATGTAGAATGGATCTCAGTTAAATCTGTACTTAATAAGAAATGAGCATCCTTTATTTAAATTATTTTCTGTATTATTCTTCTGATAAATACCATCAGCATTTCACAAGGCATGAATTCTAGCTAGCTGGTACAACTGGGGAAAAAAAAAAAGCAACAGAAAAAACTTTTATGTTTCCCAAATATTTAGGGGAAAAAATCTGACTTGAAAGCCCTTGACCAGCAGCTCTAGCGGCCACCCGTATGCTGCCCGATGGCTATTTAGCCAATTCAGTTAACAGTTTACGGTACAGACACAAATGAACAAGTTATAGCAGTTTAAACTGACATCCATAAGTGGCTGATATTGTAATAGACACACTGTTAACCACCCTGAAAGAGAAGAATGAGAAGAAGTTAACTGCTCCCCTCCCCTTATATTTGGAAAGCCAGGTGCTGCGTTGCCACAGAAGAGCAACTGGTACAAACGACAAAGAATTTTCAATGGATTGAGAAAGCAGATGATAATTATATTACTGAAAACTAAATCACACTTCTGTACTATGCATTAGATCACCTTTACCGGGCCATAAATTTTATTTGTTAGGACTGACTGAAGTGGCATAAGCCAGGCAAAGAAGTGCTGACATTATTTGTCCCTAAGAGATCTGATCTGACAGACAGAACTCATTTTCTTTTCTGTGTTTACAAAAGACAAATTATTGCGTGGACTATAAACACAGGAACTACCTATTGGCCCAGAAAGTCCCTGAGCAACAAACAGCCAGGGGCTGTGAGCCTTCAGCAAGTATACATTAACCCCACTTTTAGCCTCTTACTTAGACATCCACTTTTGACCACTGTCAAGAACAAACAAAAAAGCTGCAGTTATCAGAACGCACATCCAAGCTCACTTCAGCTACAACAGAGGCACTGACAATGCTGATGGCTGGCTTGTATGCTATTTTCCAAATTTCTCAGGGTTATTAAAATCTGTGAGATATCCAACAGAGTGCCAAGCCACTGCAGCATCTGCACATCTCTGGGGGACATGTGAGCCATTCTTTCATACATCACAAACCTGTCCTCAAACAATAACTCAAATGTCAATAGAGTAAGTTATTTCTCTAGCAATCACAAACGAAAGTTCTGTATCTGGGGAAACCTATCAATGTGAATTCAGAGCACTTCCACAATATTTCTTAGCAACCTCATTCCACACAGGCTTACTGCATCCACAGACAGCTATCACATTCTCCTTTCTTCACAATACCTTCTGAGTAATATACTCTCTTGTCTACTAGCCAAATGTCTGAGTGAATTGACTTAAAGCAAGTGACATGAAATGCTGACATGCTTTTAATGTTGCTTTTACCCTCAGGGAAACTGACATTGCACAATGTCTTTTCCAGAGTTCAAATGTTAGCTGTCCACACGCTCTCCGATCTACCATAATGATGAAGATCATCACTACTATTTTTAGTGGCAAGATGAAAAGTCTTCTTCACAAACATCAGCTCCATTTCTTCCACGTGGAATGAGAGGAGGGGAGAAAAAGGCTTGAGGAACTGAAAGAAATGTATACCCATCTAGATCACTGAGTGAAAATGCAACTGTCCTTTTAGAATCATGCAAATGAATGAAGCCAATGAGATCACTCAGTATTACACTTTTCAATGAACCAACCCAACTGATCAGACTACAAACGATATGAACTCCAAGGCTAAGAAAAGCTTTTACTGACCATGGCTCAAGTTTCTTCCCAGATATTGTCTTCTGGCAAACCAAGTGAGAGATGTAAGATTAAGAATATTTATCAATGCTTTCACCATCAACAAGATTTTAAGTAGCTGATTATATAGAGCTCTAACACGTCACATTGATACAGACTACAATCAGTTCCAAAACCTTTGTAAAGCCAATGCTGAACGGAAAGAGGTCAAAGAGCAGTTTTCTGAAAAGGTGGTGGAAACGTCTCAAATTATGAACCAACTGCACACTGGCTTGAAAAGGGACGCTTCCTAAGCAAACCTACAAAGCAATGCCCCTGTCTCTGTCCAAGAAAATCATAAAGGGGCTACACTATGTTAGTTCCAAAATGCAGAACCATCTTTTAAGCAAATATTATTTGCTTTGTTTGTTTGTTTTTCCCCATTTTACACCATCTTCTCATTTGCTGTAATCAGTTGAAGTTTCCCTGGCTAGTAGCATCTCAACACTACTGAAGAAAGTATTAATGAAAAATAACCTTCAAAAGAATGGAAAAGATTCTAAACTGAAAAGAGTCTAAACTGAATTTTTGAGACTGACGTATTTCTTCCCCCTCCAGAAACCAGATGCACACCTGTTCACTGGAATGATGACATACTATTATATATCCTCCATATGGACTATACATATGAAAAGGCTGGATCAAAGGACAGTCTGACAACAGTCCTTACAGATCTTAAAGTCAATGTGGTAGATGATGGTATTTCCCAAGGGGAAAAAAAAAATACATGGTTTTATTAACTTTCTTTTTCTGTATCTTAAAAAGCACTTCAGAGTGCGCAGAGGATAGAAAGTGGAGGGAGTCATCTTTCAGTTTTGTTATCTGTGTCTTAAATATTTCCGTGTTCACTATGCGTAAAGAGGTTTCACAACACAGTCAAACTGGTGAAGTCCTGTCCTTCATGCTGAGCCAATTTCTATAAGACTATCCAAAAATCTTAGCTGCAAACAGCATTCCTTAACAATGGCTCACGTAGCTCTGTCTCTTTAATTATGTTCTTTTTCACAAATTCTTCAATTACTTTACCTTTGAAAGCACGAGGCCAGTGCACCTCAATAACATACAGTAATTTATAGCTCTTTGTTACAATGCCTGGAAATTTGGAAAATTAGTTATAAATTGACAAACAACATTCTTCTTGCTGAAGAAAGGTTCAGTTATGTAGAGCTTTTGCATTTAGGTCATTTTTGTTGGCCACGGTGTTAAAGAGAAAAAATGAAAGTAAAATGCTTCCCTTTAATGGATTCTGTTAATTTGTCTTAAAAAGGTGAGAAGTCTGAGGTAACATTTTTACACATTTTATGAATACACCATTAAAAGGAAGGACAACTTTATTAACATAAGATTTAAACCAACTCCACTCTTCGCTGAAAGATGAACAGATTTCTGAATTTTGTTAAAAATTCCCTGTGTGCTCAGGCCTGATCTTATGCTTAGAGAGAAGCATGAGGTTTGTGCCTGCTGGGCAGAACACCCCTCTGCTTCCAAGAGGACTTTACAGGCAATTTTACACAAAGACGCCTACAACTCACATTCCAAATGATGGAAACATACCCTATGTATCAGGGAACAAACGCTGGAGGCTCTATGAGTAACCTCCTAGCAGAGCTAAAGAACTAATAGAGTAACATGTTCCAAAATTATGGCGAATGATTTATAAAAAGCAAAAAAAATTAGGACTCTTCTGGACCCAAAGGAGAGCTAAGAGCAACCTAAGTTGAAAATCTTGAAAACCCTGACTTGCCAGGTATTTACAAGGTTGACAGTTCAGCTATTTGTAATAAGCCAAAATTGTCACGTGGAGCAGGGATTCATACCGCAAGAGAACACATCAAGCCTGTAAGCAGCAGGTACCAGAAGCCAGTACTAAACTGGAAAACAGCTTTTTAAAGAAAACAACAACAACGAGCCACCCCAACTCCAGTGACAAAGTGATTTGTTCAGTTCATCACTGTGTAGGCCTTCAGCCTGAATGTTTTAAATTATTTAGCACCCCCTGAATAGAAAGCCATTTCTGTGCCACTAAGAGGCGTCAGGTTTTGGACTTACTATTAACTAACTGCCCAAATATGATTTTCTTCTTACTATGTTGTTAACTGTAAATCCCAAACAACGACACCAGCCTAACTTTTGACAATCTCCATTCAGTTAACACCGACTACAAAACACTGAGCACAGCTTACCCACAGAAAGAGTGAGTGAACCATTCCTTATTTTAAGTTACAGGTATCTCCCAGCTGGCAACACTCCCCTCCCAACAATGCTTCTAGTTTCTGTTTATAAATATCAAAACATGTAATTTATCAAATCAAATACAAATGCTACTCTGGCAAGCTTAAGTTTCCTTAGTTTCAACAGCTTAAATCTTTGAGTAAGCATACTGTACTTTTTAACTTTTTATTATCTCAGTGTGAATGGCTCCAGATAAAACAACCACAGCCATTATCAATAGTTCTGAAGTGATTTAAGCAGAAGGAAAATGCTAGTTCACAATTAGACACCAAGAGGCAAGAAAAATGAGAACAAGAAGGCAATAACATAAGGAGAAGATTCTCACTAACAGATAAGAACAGGTGGGCAACTTGAAATGAAACAATGATTAACAGGTAACCTTCTCCAGACAGTTTGATGAGCAGCACTGAACAGTGAGACTGAATAACAGGACAAGCTTTGATTTTTGCATCGCTGGTTTTGAAACAGCCATATTTGAAACAGGCAGAAGAAGCTGTTTTCCTCCTTTCTCTCCTACAACATGGAACCAAAACCACAATTCATAAACACCTTTCTATACACTATGCAGGTCATCGTCCTTCTTCTCTGCATGTTCATGGGTTTTTAGTGTGAATGATGAAAGATTATCAGGGCAGGAAGGGAGGAATACTACAACACTTGATATGAAAATTTTAATTGCATTTTTTGGGAAAGATGTTTGCAAATTAAGCTCAAAATATCTACCAATATTGAAATAATTAAAAAAATATTCCAAATCAGGCATAAACTTTCAGCTCCCCCTTGCAATATTTTACAGTAAAGGAGCAACTGAGAAACAAAAGTAGAAGTGTTGTCTGGGCAACAATCCTTAACAGATGGATAAAAACAGCTGAAAAGAAATGAGCCACGAAAAAGCAGCTCAGTGCTTGCTGATATTTTCAAAGTTTTGAGGCTGTTAATAGAAAAAGCTCAATGATTGTAAGTAGTAATTCAACTCACATAAAGCATAATTAGAAAAAAGAAATCATAATCCAAGGAGCAGGAGAAGTCGTTCGGTTTGAAGGAAGAATTTCTTAAAAAGAGTGAAGGGAAGAAAAAAAAAGATGCTGAAAAGACAAAAAAACAGACACCTCCCCACCACCAAAGTATTTCTGTAAAGTGAAAGATACACTGCTATGTGGTATCCATGCTGATCACATAGATAAAATAGATCCAATAATTGCTGTCAAATAAGGCAGATCTGTCAAAAATAACTACCTTTAAAAAAAAAAAAAGACATTTGAAAAAGGTTACTTTTGTGTGTGTTCTTTTCCCTCTTAGTGGAGTGATTATCATCTAATTATTGGAATCACAAGTGTGCTATTGACAGCTGCCTGCTGTCTTTACTATGTTGATATGTAACTTTCTGTTATGCTAACAGAAAGTGTGTTTTCTGACAGCCTGGCAACAAGGAAGAAACAGTGAGATCTAACAATGGAGCCAGTTTAGATGAAAAGCCCTGGCAAGGAAGCTGTGAAGACAGTAAGGTTCCCCAAGTCCAGCCTACAATGGTTTGTGGAGAGGGGGAAGCCCACTCTTTGATGGAAAGCAACCCTGGAAAGAATGAATGACACAAATAAATAAATAAATAAATAAAGCAAGGTATATCTTTCTGTCCCTACCCTATGACATCGAGTGGCCACGATGTTTAAAGCTATTTTAAGACTGGCACCATAAAAATGTTAATTCTTGCAGTACCCAAATCTCCATATTCAGATATTCAATCGTATCTCAGAGAAGGATAAGTTTGGTATCATCCCTGAAACCCCACAATACTTCATTCAAGCCTACCTCTACCTACAATAGGAGAGAAATTCTGAACAGTGGAGAAATACTCACCAGACCCCTGAGCATTTTGCATTTTGAAAAGAAAAAAAGTATGGAGCACAATCACAGCAAGGCCATTTACTACTTAGTAGAAATGCTTCGAGCATAGCTGATACCAAGGCATTCCAACATGTAGGCCTGGGCCTTTCTGATATGGACATAAAGTGGCTTTTAACTTTGACCTTATGTTAAAAAACAAACAAACAAAAAAACCACACAATCACCTTATATTACAAGATATAAACAAAAACATATAAAACCAAGTTCAACATTTTCTTCCTCTGTCTTTCACAAGAATAGCCTCAGTACTGTTACTGAAGGCCTGCAGAGTAAAGCAGTAATTTCAAGAAAGAAACCTTGCACACTTTACTTTCGTAGCTATTCTGGTGAAGCCAATAAAAGATGCTAGGAATGACCACACAAACGGTAATTTCTTTCTATGTATCACTTGCACAGATCTCTTTTCGGTTAGAAATGAATTATCCAGAACAGAGGCTACGAATGGTACCTTAACATGATAAGATATAATCAAACTTATTGTCACTCAAGTAGTTTGAATGTACTTAATCAGCAGCAAGCAAAGTCATAATAAGGCCTAAGAGCTGCGGGTTCCATTTCTACAATGTTTAAGAGAAGAGCTTCAAAGGAGCTGCAAATGCACCAAATGTCCTTCTTGAATGTACACAGGAAATAAAGCTCTAGAAGATATAGATATGATTTACAGGCTGAAAAATCATTTTCTATTGAAGGCCAGAGAACAGTTGTGTGAATTACAGAGTGTAAGCAGGGGAGGAGTCCAAAAGGATCATTAGGATTTGAATGTGGGTATAAACACCTAGGAAAAAAAAAAACCTCACAGAAGATCCACTGATCTGAACAATAAGCATATCAGTAAGTATATATCTGGGTTTTATTCACGGCATAATATTTTTGAATGGATAAAAGGGAAGAAATGAAAGAAACAAAGAAAATGTGAATTAATAGTTTTATTAATGTATTTGAGGAACAAGACTAGTTCCTTCTAAAAAAAAACAACAAAAAAAGCATGTCTGCTTTACAGAGAAGAAGAGAAAAAAAGTGTCTTGATGCAAGAAGAAAAACTGAACTACATTACTGAAGTTTTAAAAAAATACTTCTTAGGGAAAAGATCTCTATGAAAATGACTCATTAGATCACGGGAACGCTTTTAAATGAAGTACATCGTTTAATGATACAAAACACTACAGTGAAATACACATTGCCTAAGTTTTTCTTGGACAGATCCTTCAACTGTTACAGTCATAAAGCTCTCCTGAGGCTATCATTTACAGTCAAAAGAAACATTGGGGCATGCACTCCAGTGTGTAGTCCTGTATATCACAGGATAAGGAGAAGGACTTGATGTAGTCCTGAGAACGTTTTGCTTAACATATACCTATTTGGTGAAACTCTGAGTCAAAATCTCCTACCTTCTCTAAGTCACACCCGTTATAGAAGCATATGCACTTAGGTATCTGAAGTCAGTTTAAAGGACTTTATTTGGAATTTAAGCTCTATACATCTTGGAACACCTAATGTGGGACGAAGCTTATAATCTTTGCCATTCCAATTAAAATTAAAATTCCAATCAGAGCAAGGCATGCTTTTTACTGGAGAAAAATAGTAAATTTCACAGGAGCGTTACTTCAGTCTACTTCCTGCCACACAGACAAAAGAAAAAAATACAAAGCTCATATATATATATGTATATATATATACACATACACATACAGCTTTTTGTGTGTGTATATATATCCATACATAAGCACGCACACACACACACACACAGATTCTGTCTAATGAAAATTAAGCACCAGTGACCATGCTGTTGAACACAATAATTAAGCACACCATGATGTTTCCTCTCATCAGTATCATCCACTGGTACTTGTAGCCACATTCTTGTTAAGAGAAGCTTTCAACCATCTGAGTGGGTTCAGGTGCATCCACAGATATGTTTTCATTTGTCACTTCCTAATCTATTCAGTCTTCTTTCAAATCCATTGTGTCTTACTTCAAATCCATTTAAAATTAACACAGTTCCCAAAGTACATATGGGACAACCATCAAGTTATTTCTATGATAATTAGTTACCTTCTAGCATGATGACTAGAGCTTAAACCATGTTTTGTTCTATTGGAGCATAAAACTATGAGAACATGTCTCAGAAAGCTACAGCCTGATGACAAATTTTCAGTCTTGCAATGATTCCCTTTTTCAGCTGCAACTGAAGTACATTACAGGAAAACTACAAGCTAACATGATTTGGCTCTTCATGAACTTTAGAAGACATATTTTAAAATGCATTAATTTCAAAGTTAATACAAATTGGTTGAGAAAGGACTGTAAAATACATTTATAAACCTATTGAAGAATATGATAATGACTGTGACATTATGTAAACCAAAGTCATCCATGACTCAACATCTGCGCCTTCGGGAAGTTGGTCTCAATAGCAAAAAGCAGGTCGCAACCAATATTATATTCAACAGCAAACTTAACAACCTTCTCTCAACAGTGCATGTCTAGTATCACAGATACCTTTATAGGTAATAGTCTATCCAGCTCACAACAAAGCACATGCTGATACGTGCAAGGAAATGAAGCGATCAATCGGTCAGTAATATAAACACTATAAACACTGATACCTGCACCTAAGAGCTCGCTCACATGCCTAATTCTTCAAGTTAGTTAGTTGACAGGGTGGGTGCGTAGGACAGAAACCTTGACAGATCCCTCCAGTTCTAACGAACAGAACACGAGCAAAATTAGTATTTCTTTTCAAGAATTCCCTCATGTCTTCCTGGCAGTACCCTAACGCAGACACTTCCAGTCCTTAGCAGTCTACCAAAAAAAAAAAGCCCGTGTTCCTGAAAGCTTTTAAAAATGTTATTTTTAAATGCCTCCAGCATCATAAATATTATTTATTGCATGCAGTTATTTATTAAAAATATCACCAGTAGTCAACATTCACTCCACATATTTCCCATTTCAGCCAAGCAAGTTCTTGATCTGCCAAAATACCGTACTGTTTACCTCACTGACCTTGGGACTGCCTTCCTCCAGTATTTCTCCCTCATCAGTTTGCATGGGAACAGGATCTGTGCAAAGCTCTGCAGAAATGCAAAATACTGCCTAAAAGATAAAAAGAAATATATAGTTTTTAAAAGAATTATTTGCTGCCTTTAACAGTGTTACGCGAGATTGCAGTGCACATGAATAGTAACTCCAGGCTATGACCTTCCATGTTCACATATTCCCTGAATTTACGTTTTGTGCAAACAAGTAAGGCATCTGCTATTCAGGATAAGATGTAATTCTACTTAACAAGAGAAAAAGCACCTAACAGGAAACTGGTGTCTTTTCCATGTTGAAATACATCACTGTTGAGTATTTTTTGCATTCATTGTGTTCACTGATTAAAGCTACGGTCAATATGAAATAATCACAGAGAGCACAGGCGAGCAAATTTTTCTTATGGGAAAACAGCTTTTGTGCAGAATACTACATTCACTGATACAGCTTCCAGTCTATAGGTTATCAGTCTGAAATACAGTCAAGACTACCAGTCATCCTGGGAGTAACTCTGAATTCTTACTGCAGGGAATTTCTCTTTGACTTCGTTTTAGAAATAAATACCGTCTGAGCTCTAAACGGTTCAGGAAGCAAATAAAGTCAGTCATCTTTATGTCGCTATTTCCAATCTAACGAAGGCCAACAGCTCCCAGCATTTTCACTGTTCAGCACTACTTGCTAACTTTTTAAATTTCTCTGACAGTGTCAGTGCATTTCCAACTGAACGAATTCTACATCCCAAATTCCTACCATAACATTTTATCTTCTTGACAAATGCAATACAGTTAGAAAGACTTCGATTAAGAAGTTAAGAACATCTTTCACTCCAGAGTATAAGCCATCTTTCAGGTGCAATTCAGCAAAAATCTCTAATTCAAAAAGGTAGGATATCTGCTATTAGCAGATCCATGATATTCCAGTTCTGTGGAAATAAGGGCTCACACCAAGTTTAAAACTATAAAGCAAATAGCTTCTTTTCACAGGGTGCGAGGATCTCAGAAGATTCTTGCCCTACTATTACGACAGATTCAGTTACAAACAACTTTATTTCCCTTTTCAATGAATGCTAAACTTTTGAACTAGCACTGTCACTACAAATGTGGTGCTCTATCTTAACCTGTATCTTCACATGCTAGCACAAGGCATAACAGGTATAACCTTTCCAAATTAAGAAAATGCTTTCTGCACAGCTCATGAACTTGAAATGGGCAGGCTGTACAATCAATGCCACTACTGAGTGAATGTATTGATTGTTCTCAAACCTAAGATTTAGCTTAACAAATCAAGCACACTGTGTTTGTCCAAAACCACCTCCGAATATTCAGATAGGACTTTTTGAAGTGCATGAAATAAGCTGATTGAGATCCAACACATTCTGAAAGCGTTGTATCAGCTAGCAGTAAAAGATGCATTATTTTATCCCTTTGTTGCCCCACACCATTGCATACAAGTTAACCACGAATACAGTGTGAAAAACAGTTCTTTCTAGCACAACACAAATCAGTGCTCTGGAAATATCTTCCGCTTTCATGCCCTTCCAAAAATTCTACTGTAAATTACGAAAGGGGCATAATCAATTCATACAGGATTAACAACAAATTAATCTAAATTTCAGCCCCTTCTGCAGCATGTCACTGAGCAACATTAATATATGCGAGACTAAAGTTTGTCACTTTAACAAGGAGATTAAGTAAACAAAGGCAGGAACATCACAAGTGGAATACTGTATGAAATGCTCCTAAAGGAATTTGGAGTTAGGCTCTACTAGCAATGAAATTCCTAAGCACAAGATACATCTGTGCTGGAGTAACTTCCATTCTAACAAATAAATGCTGGTAAGGACAGACCTTGGGGAAATTAGAACTGTAAGGTTGATGAAGATAAGTTATTCTGTCAGTAATCAGAAATCTGAAGTACCAAATGGCATGCAAGACGTGTATCATGCATGCATCCAAGATCTTGTGTCCATACTGGGTGCTCTCCACCAAGGCGAGCTCCTTCACCATAGCAAGGGCTCGGCCCTGTCCATGGTACTTGGCCACACTTCATTTCCCAGTCCGATCTCAGTTTGCTGGGGCATGGACTTCCTCACCTCCCTTGGTGAGATCACGTTCAAGCCATTGGGAAGCTCCACAGATTGTTGCACAGACAGCATACAGCCCAAGAGCCAGAACAGCTTTGGCCAGAAAGACTGCTATGGCACCAAACTGACTTCAGATCAGAATTACAAGAAAGATGGAACTTGAGCTGCAGAAGCACTGAAGAAAGTTAATACAGCAAGATCAGTCAGGTCAAAACAAGACCACTGTGAGGACTTGTCACTGTTCATTAAGAGTACTAGAAGAACTCAAATACGAACCTCAGAACTGCTATGTTTATTTTCTGAGATCTCCCCTGTTACTAAGGGAAAGTGGCAAAATTTGACATGAGCTTCTATATACTGCTCCAGGAGGATTAAAAAACAGAAGAAAAAAAAAAAACAAGAATCTTAAAAAAAAACATCAAGGAAAAAAAGAAAAAAGTAGAACTATGAAATAAAATCAGGAAAAAAATAGAAAGGCTACAAGAACAACAGCAAGCAAGCTGCCTCATAGAGGAGAGAATAAATACATTAGAATAATCAGTATCTCAGAGAGTGGAGTGAGAAGCAGAAGTAACTGCAATGGAAAAGGAAAAAAAATTCACTTTTCATTTGCCCACAGTTCATCCACAACTCATATTTTATCAGCTTTAATGTTCAAAACATAATTGATTTTACCATTTCATACAACATTCAGCTAGCACAAACTCATTCACATGGGATGGCAAGAAGCTGGAAGTTAAAAGGTTCTAATTTGGGGGAAAATTAAAATGCACAAAAGTAATCTTGCAGCTGGTACAGGAAGAGCTTAAGAACCTGAAGCCACAGACTACAGGAGGAAGTTTTGCCGAGTACTATCCTTTTATTGTATTTTTCCCTGTGGATTTTGGCTTTTTTCAGGATACAAACTATCGAGTAACAAACTATATGTCCAATTCAATACTAACATTTTTACCTACTTTCCTTGACTCCCTACAAAAGGAAGGATTCACAGAGCCGCTAGCATAAGAATGCTGCACTTCAAGCTTCCTTATTGCCAAAAGTAGACATCTGGGGATTTCCAAATCCCTGAGAAAGCATTTCTGTGGCAGACTTTTTTGTAGTAGTCATTACAACTGAGGATGACTTCTCAGTCAAGGAAGCATACTGCCAGCATACGTAGAATCAACACAGTTATTCCATGTTGTTGGCAGTGTCAAACCTCTTAAGCTTCTGAGCAGAAGGTTGAAGATCACACTTAGAGTAGCTTTCTTATTTTGTACACAGAGGATAGAGAGACAGTTGGTACTACAGTCCTGTAAGATTGAAAAAGAGGCCAACAAAATGAACAGTAATGTGATGCACCATGTTCCCTGGGGATAAAGTTGGATAAAGTTTACAGACAGTCCATTTAGAGTTTCAGATCTGACACCTATGAACAAAGCCACTCTTGGAAAAGGTCAAAGCATGATAATCCTCTTCGTCCTTTCTTGCATATACACACCAAAACTACTTCAGATGGGACTGAAGTCCCTCAGCCCTTTTGTTCAGCTGAGGTCTTCTGAAAATACTAGCTTCAGCATGAGTGAAAAGCACCCCAGTGAAAAGTCTGACAAATAGCGTACAGGTATGTCAACATTCACCTAGCAGATGCATATCTACAGTTAGTAACAGTTTTTAACTCTAAAATATAATACAGCTATTAGAAAAGGTAGAGACACTCACTAATATGAGCTTGCTATTGTTCTTACGAACCTTAATGCCTAAGATAACATTATCCTATCATAAAGTAATAAGGCTTCAGGCCAAATCAGCTTAATGTTTAGTTCTATTTGTGTTCCATCACTTTCTGAAACAAAGACGTACAGAATTTATTCAGCGCTAACAGGATGATGGATACGGCTACCAGTCATAAATACAGGGTAAGCATGACAGTGGAGAGCAGCCATCTTCTCACTATTGCATTCTAGAAAAGTCTGGCAAGTAAAACTCAGCCAAACTTCCATACACTCACAAATCCCTGAAGAGTAATTCCAATGAACAAGGTACTTCCTCAGCCTGACTTTCCCTCATGTAGAAAGGTCGATTTTTCAGAAACATAAGAGCCTCATCAGCAAGGGAGCTGATGTCTTGAATTTTGCTGGGTGTCAAATAGTCATGATCAGAACTAAGCACCTTATCTAATTACTACATGGGTCTTCCAGCACTATTTTTTCAGATTGCCAGCAGCAATCACAGAACAAAGAGGAAAATAGTGTCTTTCATACGATATAGAGAAAAGAAACTCTTTTTAATATAAAATCAGTTGTGGTTCCTATGCATTGTGAAGTCTGAATCGGATAGGGCCCACAGAAAACCCTCAAAGGATAGCAAGGTTGTCACCATTAGAGATGGAGAGCAAAACCTGAAGGTACTCTCTCAAGAGCATAAAGCAAAACAAGCAGACAAATGCTCTTCAGAACACAACAAACTTGTACACATGCCATACGTGAAAACAGGAGTTCAAATGAAGGTAGAACGATACAGAACTATGTCTTAAATAGAACTGTTTATTTTACTAACACAACAGTTTTGATTGATCATTGCAATCACTGGCCTTCATGTATGCATGCAGACAAAAATGTGTTATTTTTTAACAGATTATCTAGCTATATTATGAAATGGCTATAGTTTCATATTACATGGAGTCTGTTCTCACTGTGCAAAAGCAACACAGAATTTAACATACGGAAAAAGAACAGAAGAGTTTTTGCCATTTTAAATGAGAGTTATGAGATACTGAGATAAAAGCAAGAGCATCCAGAAGAAAAATAAAGCTTAAATTTAAATTAATTGCTTATAGGAACTAAAAACTTGCAGATATCAGTGACTTTGAAAAGGAAATTAATTTATGATGAGATTTTAAAGAAAGCCACCATATAAATCAACTGTAGCTGATATACACAAATCCCATCAGGCAGTTATATAAAATCTTTCATATCCAAACCCACCGGAAGTAACGCACTAGAAAATATATCTGATGGCAGCAATGTATTGCACAAATGATTAAAAACTAGTATGGGCAAATGTTCATCTCACTTTCAACTTTCAAGAATGCAATACTGAACTCTAGTTGACTTTTTACCTTTGACAGTTTCCAAGGGCCACCAAAGCCCGCAAGGATCCGTCCTGGCTACATTCAGTGCAAAAACGAAACCCTACAAGACAAAAAAATTATATATGTTAAAAAAATAAATAAATCAGACATCCAACGTGGTCTTTACTAGATAAAAACCGCATAGAAGTGAAAGACAATTGCCTCTGAAGCTCAGCAACGCCTACTCACAAAGTATTTAGAAAATGTCATAGTTATCTTGTCAGATAATGTGGAGTAAATAAAAACTTGTAATTGCAAAAGAGCAACACAGGTTCCTTTCCTCTCCCTCAGTGTAATGTATGCAATATTGTGGAGACAGGGAAGAAAAAGAGCTATAGTTACACATACAGTTACTCTAATCCCTCCTCTTCACTATTCTTCTACCTCAACTGCCGCCCCAATCTAAGAAATTATTCTCTAAAGACAAGAAATTCACATGTTGCAAAATGATTTATTTGCCGATCCCTAGGGTCAAATTTGGATTTATTTT
The DNA here is from genome assembly GCF_016699485.2 of Gallus gallus. Lineage (NCBI taxonomy): Eukaryota > Metazoa > Chordata > Aves > Galliformes > Phasianidae > Gallus > Gallus gallus. The sequence goes on from NC_052532.1 coordinate 50,272,147, forward strand.
TGGATAATTATTTTGATATTTTGGATAATTATTAAATTATCAAATTTGGATTTCAGCAAACTTAGACTTTTACAGAATAAAGTTACACCACTCCTGGAAATGCATTTTAAGCTACCTTCAAGAAAACCCTAAAATCACAATACAATTTATTAATTCAAGATAATTATTACTCGCCCATCCCCAAATAATTAGGCCAACAACCAGTTCTGAGAAAAAAAGAAGAAAAAAGGATGCTTATCCTGTCACCCACCAAGCCATTTAAGAGGCAAGACCATTTGATGAAGACTGACAGTAAGCTAACTGGCCACCAGAATAAATTCTACATGCTGCAGCCTGACATTAAATTCTGCCTAAAAACACATATTTCATAGTATATTGCATGACAGAAACATCAAACTGATACTGAACAGGATATTTCTCTTCCGAGACTTTACTGTCATTATCAAAGTCTATAGAAACTTTGCCACAGGAACCACTTGTTGGGAGGAGGAAAGGAAAAAGAAAACAACAACAAGAAGAAAACCTTCCTGTGGTTTAACTCAGCAGGCAGTTAAACATCACACAGGCATTCATTCAGTCCCCACAGCAAGTGGGATGAGAGAGAACTGGAAGCAGAATAGAATTCATGGATTGAGATAAAACCTATTTACTAAGACAGAAGAGGAAAATGGAAACAAATATGCAATGGTAACTATATAGATATAGCCACAATGCAATTGCTTTCCACATGCTGAGTGAAACCCAGCTAACAACACAACTGCCTGCCAGCCAACCTTCTACCAACAACACAACTGCCCACTGTCCTCCGTCAACTGACAACCAGCAATCCAGAGCAGCAACTGCCCCTAGACAACTCCCCCCCAGTTTTACAGACTTCTGTACGATGTCAGGAGGTACAGAATACTCCTTGTCCAATTCAGGCCAGCTGTCCTGGCTCCACCCTGCCCTCTGCTGCCACACCAAAAAGGCAGCGGCTCTTGCCTGTCAGCCACCTGGCCAGGCACCAGGTGAGCACCCATCATGTAGCAACAACCAATGCAGTGGCATACTATTAACACTATATACACATACACACACATTATCATTTTCTCATTATCATCATATTACCCTTTTCACAACAGTTTTGAACTGTTTGACCTATTGTGAACCATTACCTATCTGTAGGTAGATAGGTAAGAAGATCTTTTATTTATTTATAACTCAGAGGGCACAGGTTGCTCACAGAAGCTGTGGTACCCCATCCTTGGAAGCACTCAAGGACAGGTTGGATGGGGCCCCGGGCAGCCTGAGCTGGCAGGTGGCAGCCCTGCCCATGGTGGGGGTTTGGAACTGAATGATCTTTAAGTTCCCCTCCAATCTAAGCCATTCTATGATTCTATGAAGTACTGCAGAAGCTAGAAAAAAAAAAAAAAAAAAAAAACAGGCTGTTTTTTTCCAGAGTCTGCTATAGGATGGACGCCGAAATACCACAACATTAGTATCTAGCAAAAGCATTAAAAATTCCAGCCAAACCAAAGCTTATGAACCACTAATGTCTCCACAGGAAGAGAGAGAACTGCTGCTAATTACACCAATAGCATGTCCTACCTCATCACAGAATCTTGGTTGTGAAAAAGTATGGATTCCTATCCCTAATAAGAGAAAGCCTCTAGTGAGTATCTATTTAAACGACTGATCATTTTCCTACCATTACTGTAAAAAATATAAAGCTATGTTTCTAGCACAATAATAATGTTAATTAGCAAAACCAAAGTAGCTCAAGAAACTACAATTCAGCAAAACCAGGTTGGGTTAAAGGTGGAACACGACATACAGATGAGTAAGACTGCAAAGATGGTACAGCAAGGAGAATCCCAGCATTTGCTGCAGTCAGAAGAGATTGTAAATATCATGGATACATCCCTTAACTCAGATCCTCACGTTATCTAATTCTGTCAACAGCTAGGCTTTAGGATGTGTCAACATGCTTATCTGGACTGCAAAGGAAAAAATTATTAGGAAAAGCAGACACAGTTTGATTACGTAGCCACCAACTGCCCAAGGGAAACAAGATAGGAGTGAAAACAAAAATGAAAGCAAAGAAACCCCAGCCACAACTTAGGCACCACTGAAAGAACAAAGCTGGGAGGGATCCTCCCTCCCCCAACCCAAACTCTGACACGTCTGAAGTATTAACCAGTTAATTACTCGTACTGATTTAATAGCCAGGTGCACTGCAAGATCAGACTCAATGCATTACTTTGCAATTACGGAAACAATTCATTATATCTACACACTGCTGGAGTACATAAACTGTCATCCTCTGACACACCAGCGCCCCACACATGTACAGTGTAGCCTCCACAATATTCTCTATGCGGTTCTGGTTCTAATACAGTCAACTGCAGCAATTCATTTAGCTGAGGTAAAATATCTCTGAGGCTGCAAAATACCCTCTACAGAGTTGGGGTTCCCAGGCTAGCTTTTCTCCTTAAGTATTTTTTAGGGAGCTCACCAAGTTCATGACTTACAGCAAGTACCTCCTTTCTGCTCACATTGCGTAAGCTGCCTCTGTAGGAACACCACCGTATTCCAGGTGCACAGAACTGAAAGGAACAGGTTACAATCAGTACAACGTCTCCTTCAAACTCTCCCTGCAGTCTCCCATCTGAATCTGGCTAAGACCAATAACATGTGCGACAGAATTTCCTACTGGCTGAGAGAGATCACAGAACAGTAGGAAATTCTAAAAATACTTGCAGCTGAGAGGAAGAATGGGGTAAAACTTGTTTCTTTTTTAAGAAGTGAGACAACACACATAGGTGCACTCAATGAAAGTGGTTATGTTATTCTGAGAACTCCTCATTGTAATTACATGTAAAAATGAATCTCATTAATAACTGTTGGGTATGTAATCCTATTTTGAAAGAATGACAACACACAAACATCACTGAGCTGGCCAACACTTAAGCACATTTCAATTAACTCAGAACCTACCACCCTGCCTTAACAACAGCTAAGCTAAAAGATACCTCAGTTTTAGTTTTGCAAGACATAGCTGACTTCCAGGAACGAGAAGGGATCCAAAACCACTGGTTTACCACTATACATCCAAGTTAACAGCACACACACAAAAACAAATTATTCCAGTGGGTATTATTTAGGTGCTATAAAAGGAAGTTTATCATTTAGTTAATCAACAGGTGGCATGTTTCTGAATTCACTGCACCATCTTGCTGGCGATTGCTCACACTTAAGGTGTACAACATTATGTAGTGACAAACTGTTCCTCCCATTGGAATAGCTGCCATAAACCAGAATATTATTTTTTTTTCTGAGCTTCTGACATTAGCTAACAGCTTTCTGAGCATGATTTGCATTCATCCCATTTCCGATTGGTAACAGTACATTTGCAGAGAAAAAGGGGGTCTTGCCACTGCCATTTAAGTATCCCCAAATGTTTGACAGCAGTAAATTTTAAACTCGGTTCCAACTTACGCACTGCAATGCTTCTGATAAAGCAACAACACACACGTGCACTCCGCCCAAAAGGCCTCGAGCTGTCTAAATTCATCACCTCACAAAAGCCAGCTGACGTAGCTACGCAAAAACATGACATATCCAATTAGGAAATCGAGAAGATGGCCTGAAGTAATTCACAACTTCAAAACAGCGCAGAAATATTTCATGCTTTTTTTCCGCCCCCATCTATGGCACCCTTTCACTGCAAAGGCCACAATTTACCATAAAAATTGTTCAGGACAATCCACATTTCACCACAGTAGTCCTTCACTGCACTTCACTTCCCAAGACTAAACAGGGAAATGTAATTTGTAATCATTTAGAAACAATTAAGTAGGAGGAGAGATCCCACTGGTGTCTGAGAAAGAATTGACCGCTCTTCTATAGTATTTAGGACCACTTATTTGCCCTAATTGGGTGGAAGGAAATCCAGAAGACACTCCTCAAGGAAAAAAAATAACTCAAGACAATTCTAAACAAAGCAGCCAGGAAGAAAGGGAAAAAGCAGAAATCCTTTTAGTTTTCTTTTTTTAGTAAGAAACAGAGGAAAACAGCATTCAGCAATGGTAGCTGAGTGCTACACAGAAAATCATCACAGTGTTCTACAGCAAAACACGACGTGAGACAAAACATCCATTATGTTTAATTCAGTGTTGGCTGCACAACTTCATACTTCTGTTCAGTATTAACTTATCTGCACAGAAGTTGTCTGCTCTAGATGGAAAATGACTGAACTGTTAATGTAGATCTGACACAGCCACTTTCAACAATACAAATAACTGTAACTTAGAGTAGATACCCTGTGTGCCCTGTTCTTCTAAGGGACTGTAAGAACAGAAGGACTATACAAACGTTATGTCATTAACCTACAGGTACAAAACACGAGCCTCTAACCACAGCACTTGAGTCCTACACCAAGAGCCCAAGTACAAATTAGCAAAACCACTTCATGAAGTAGAACACTGCTGAAGCCTGGTCTGCTGGTTGGTGACCCTGCACATGGCAGGGGGGTTGGAACTAGATGATCATTGTGGTCCTTTTCAACCCAGGCCATTCTATGATTCCGTGATTTGCTAAATGGACAACTGCATAACATGAGTCATTCAGAAAAGCAATTTTTTTCCATTAAAGAATATATGTCCTGCTGAATCGATGTTAAAGAGGAAATGAGAAAAGAGCAAACAATACTTCTTTTAAAATCCTAGTTATAGGACTTTATCTAAGCAACTAGGAATACTTCTTAACTAACATCTGTATAATTTCTTTTATAGGAAAAAATTGTGATCACTTAATCATGTGGATACTGGGTCACCTGTCACATGCAAAATAATAGTTAAGAACAGTAGCTCTGTACGATAAAAACGGTGCAGTCAGACTCCCTACGCAGAAAATCCTGTCTCTAACTCTTGAGTCCGAAGACGACCTTGAAAAATGAACCGAAGACAGAACATTGCATTGCCACCTCCCCAGTGTTCCAAAACATTTACACAAACAACATCTAAGGTGCCAAGTATTCCTCCTCTCACTAAAGGAAAAAAAAATTGCTAAGTGCATTCCTTAAGAATATTTTGCTTGCACCTTTCTGATGCTTCCCAACGCATAAAGAAGCAGGAAAGTTCTCTTATTTCCTGTTCATACTGGGTTTGCTTAGGAAGCCATGAAAAGTTACGGTGAACATAAGATGTATTTTTGTCTCTAGTTTGTGGCAGCAGCCTACCCTACACTGCAGATCACTTCTCTATTGTAATCAAGGTTAAATCCCAACTACAGCCAGCCCAAGGCCGCTCACTGGCTAAGTGTGCCAAACTCCTTTGTGCACTGTCCCCTCTATTCAGCGTGGCTGAAGCATATCTATACTCCATATATATGAAATTATGTGCGTGTGTATGTGTATCCCCAAAACTGCTACTTTTTCTCAAGTCCTTCAACACTTTATCCCAATGCCTCTTGTGAGAACTATCAAAATTGAGGGTGTTGGGAGTACTCTTTATCTTACCTGACCAACCGCATCTTCTTGAATCACACCCTACGTTCATTTATCTCTGTCTTTAAGCTCTCTAGAACACAGAACACTCCCCTTACGCTCTCCACTCCAACCAGCACTTGACAGGCAGCAGCATACTACTTTTTTGTGATGACTGAAGCATGTAGGAACTAAAATGCGAGGAGCTGAGAATAATGGCTACTTTTTCAGCTCTATACCAAAGTTTTACTCAACTTATGTAATAAAATAAAATTTTGAGTAAAATCAGAAACTATTGCAGTTAAGAAAAAAGAAACCCACAAACTCATTTCTTTCAATTGTTCATCTTATGCTCACTGAGGTATCCAAAACAAATGCTTTACAGGCACAAATGAGAATTATTTCACACTGCTAATACGGCTTCCCTCACGATAATAGCAACAATGCTCGGAATCTTAATGGCACACAAGCAGTCATTACCACGAGCATTACAACTATGGTGTAATTTAATGGTGCTCTGGTGGCAAAAAACGGGGATGTAGTCAAGATGCAATCCATTTACACAGCACTCCCAAAGCTTCAGCACGGCTGAAGCAGATCAAGTAGAACAATAGCAAGGCTTTATTTCAGGATATTTGCAAAATGAGGGAAAGCCTTCAGAAAACCAAGGACTTGAGTCTCAGAGTGGGAAGGAGGACGAGAGGGGTGGTAAACTAGACCAGACTTTATGCATTTTTGTCTATCTTTAAATGTTAGCACGAGAGAGAAAACAACTTCTAAACAGCTCGACTTTAGACCTGAAAGCTACAAATAACTTTACTGCTAGTAATTCCACCCGAATCATCACATCAGATTATCTACACCATGAAAGGGAGACTACTCCGGATCAAAGTTTTCCTTTTCATCTAGAAGTAACAGTTTTGAAGACCTATGCAACAATATGTTTATCAAACATAGCAGCAAAAACAAACTAAAAAGTGATAAAGTAGGAAACAGGCACGTGCCCTGGAAAGAAGGGTGGCTTATCCGTCCACTGACACATTTAAATGGGAACTTCCAGGGATGACTTAAAAGACAGCACCATTAAAATCCTTCTAACACATCACAGGATTGGAAGATAATGCCCCTTTCAAACTCTTCAGTTCTTACTACCTGCATATATTAGAATTAGAGGAATATCAAAATCTTCTTTCTTAAAACACATCAGTACTGCTGCTAACTCCAATAGTCGTGATACACAAACAAGGGAAAAAGAATCTTTGTTGAACAGAGAAGCTCTGGGGGGGGGGGGGGGGGGGGGGAGGAGTGGGGTCTGTTGAGAATGAAGCTTCAGTCACAATTTACTTTTATACTTCAGTTTAGTCTCTGCTACTTTACACCCTAAAATACTCCAAATGAATATTCCACACTTAACACATTTCTAGTCATTAATAACTGACTATTAGTTTTAAACAAAGACATTTTATTTGACTTCCTACTAACATGATTATATATGCAGAGAAGTTCAGATCTTAACACTATTATCGTCGAAGGAAAAAAAAATACAAAGCTGTTAAGCAAAGAATTCTGAACTACAAACGCAAACATCAGCTTCCAATGTAAGCAGCTGCCAAGTTCAGCTTCATCAATATTTACAGCTTGACATCAGTCTGAATTGTACATCTCAGTTATTTAGGCACCTAAGAAAGGGACAGCAAGCTCCTTTTCAAAAACCTGCTCTATATTTAACAATGTTATTTCAACCCTCTTTGAAGAAATGAGGCAATGCATCTCATTTTTATGGCAACTTTTTTTAATTTGACAAGAATATGAAGTTATTAGTGATATGATTCCAGTCTTCAACAGCGCAAACTCCGATATAAACACTCAGTTAGGACTACTGAGTGTGGAACTACTTGTAAGAGAAGTCTGGGACCCGCTGAAGCAAGTGCCAGGGACTGAAATCTTCAGTCATTTGAGGGTGGCACAAAGCAGCTCTTCAACATTCTCTAAGTGGCACTGGACTTAAAAGGTAGGTAGCCAGCATTTATTATTGCAGCCAGAAATACTCAAGTCTACCTTTTTGGCAATACATGATAACTGATTTTCACAGCCCCATCCTATCTAAAAATGTAACTCCTTAAATTTGCTGCTAGGTTTGAACATTTTCCCACATTTAAATGGGGGGTTTTGTTCATTATTAAGTTTGAAAGTGAACTAATATGAATTCCCAGCTGTTTTTCGAGTTGCAGCTTTGTAAAACTGAGATAACATTTACATAAGTCGAACTCCTTCCACAGCTGAGGCAGGGCCAAGTGAAGCTGATATACAGTATCCACACAGAAGACACTACCAGTTTATCTAGTTACCCAAACTGGTGAAAGTAACATCATCCAACACTGGCTAAGCACAGGGTTAGAACTGCAGACAACCCGACCAATTATGTCTTTGTGTTCCTGCCCGCCCTGAGGCCACTGCTACTGTATGTGGTCAGGAGGATTTTCTGTGGCTTATTAGGCAAGCTCAGAAGTATTTGATACAATGAGATTTACACCTTTGGTCTGAAACGTTTCTCCCCACACTAACTCACCTTTTTCATCAGAGGAAAACTTCTTGATTTGAATGTATTCTCTTCAGTGGAGAAGTTCACTTCCAATAAGAGAGAAGGTGATTGGCTGATTTTAACTGTTCCTCTGTGCACTTCAAAAATTTAGAGCTACTTTACTGGGAACAGATCATCAAACGTGAATGAAAAAGCTGAGCTGTGCAGCAAAGAATGTATTTCCCCTTTCAAGTCTCATTCAGCAAATTGAGTGCCATCAGAAATGCAGATAACATTCCTCTAACCTTTTACTAAATATAATTAAAAAAACACTGAAAAATAACTGAAGTCTGTATGTATTCCTCATCCTCTCACAACAGTCACATTTGTAATTGCAACTGTACACAGTAATTAAAACCCAGTAAGGCAGAATCATTTGACAAACAGAAAGAGTTAGAAAGCTGGTTTGGAAACAAAGTTCCCCTGAGAACCCAATTACATATGGAAGGATATGAATGTAAATTACAACGGCTATAATAGTAAAACTTCCTCTGTGGACACGCTGGTGGTGCCAAAGTGCTCTTCATTTAACTTCTTCTTAGAAACTGTTTAAGTTCAACTTAAAAAATAATAATAAAACAAGAAATTCACACACGCATTTCAGAATGCGCATGTTCTAAGTGCAATTAAACTACCACATTTAGAGCAATATAACAATCTTGTTACAACCATGACACACCTACCCCAGAATATTCCTCAAGAGGGTTGCAAAAAAAACAAAACACAACCCCATGAAGGTGAAAGTAGTTGCTCTAGGATGCTGTCGGCTATCTGATGCCACGTTATGGCCTTCTTTCTTAAAGTGATTTCCAGCTGCTTCAGATCAAGGATGGTCCATAATTCATTCTGCAGTGAAGCATGCATTGTTTTTTTGCAAGAAGCTGGGGCAAGTGAACACATTGCATTCCTTTACCTCAGAGACAAAACATTTCACTCAACTACTTGATCCTCAGTTTGTATTCAAGACATCAGCCTTCCAGTGAGGTTTTTCACCTACTAATCTTAACTCAGAGGATCTGAAGTCAGTGTGCAAAAACCAGAAACCTGGGTTATTCAAAGCAGCGTATCATTGCATGAGCGAAGGAAGCAAATGCATAATGCAACTTTATCTCGTACTTCTGGAAAAACTTAGAAGTCATGAAGTTATGATATTACCGTGTGAAAAAGCAGATCCTACTGTTGGCTGTAGCAAGAAAATCAAATGTACTCCGAAGTATTTCAAATGTCTCCAGAAAAGGAAATCAAATTATTTCTAAGGAACCACAAAACGTTCCAGGAGAGAAGTAAAAGGTTTCCAAGTGTACAAGTGAAGATCTGGGTAACCCACGTCTCCTCAGCCACAGACAGCAACTAAGCTGTCTGTATCTGGAGCTAGACCATGCTGACACAGGGCGCCGGGGTAATTCATATCTCTTGGCAGTAGGAAGCAGAAGTCAAGAGGGACTGCCATTAACACGGGGATCACCTCAGGGCCAAAGCATGTTTAAGGCACAGCACGCTGGCAGCCCCAGGAGGTTTCCTGTTGTCTCCCTGAGATGAGCCCATTTCCTAGCATGAGCGTGATTCAGAGATGAGGCTCCCACAGGGGTCACAGGGCCCTGGAAGTCAGCAAGGACTGCATTGGAGCAGCCCAGGGATTCGTCTGCTCTGACGACACGCCAATCTAATAAAGCAAACTTAAAAGAAGAACGCTGGCCTAGGGCTTTGCAAACATGTAACGTCTTCGTTTAAAATCACACTTACAATTTCACTTGTGAAACCTGTCTACTTTTGCCACATGACAAGCACTGTAAAGAACTGCAAGGCACAATCAATGCTGAGAGAAAAGCAAGACTAAGATAGGAAAAAATGCAGTTTCAGGATAGAAGATCATCAGAAGAACAGGAAAAGAAAACATCTGTAACTAGCAGAGAAGCTAGAATCTGAAAATCTCTAAATTCAGAGAAGTTATCAGCGTAGGTACAAACTGATGTTCTTTGGAGACCACTACTAAATCCAACAGCACAAAAGGACAGACTTCTCCTAAGGCAGAAGCCTTCACTGCCAAAAATGGAAGACACTAATGAAAAAACCTCTGTCAGGTTGTTGTCATTATAGTGCATTTCACCGCGCTCTCAACAGCTAAAATGAAATTACAGAAATTAGATCAACTAAAAACATCACTGAGCTATTTTCTTTGCTGCTCACTGAGATGGTTTAGAGGGCTCTTCCTCACACAACACCCTATTATTGTATCACCTTTTGCCTAATCCTCTGTCAGGCTATTTAAAATTATCAACCCTTTGTTTTGCAACTTTGCTTCTTATCCTCTCATCCTCTAATTAGCTCTTCAGCCTTCAATCTTCTGCCTGACAGGGTCAAAATATACTGCCTCTGAGTTTCTACTTGACACATTTATTTTGACCATTCCCCTACAGCATGCAGCAGGAATACTATATTAAAGCAGCTCCCAATTCTTCTGTCCAGCAGCATATTTCTCAAAAATACCAAGAGCTAAGCTAAGAGCTACCTCTGGATGTATTTTACTTACCCTTCTAAATACAGTTCTTTTTTCCCCAATCAAACACTTATTTTCAGATTTTTCACAGAGGGCCCATTGTGCTTTTCCTAATCTGCACACATTACATCAGGAAATACATGCAAGATATCTGATTTCAGAACTTCTAAAGCTGGCGAGGCCCAGAAACGCAATCCGTACTGAGTAGCTGAAACTGGAAAAGGTCATCTCCATAGCTCACTACATGGTAAACACGGAGAACATCCAAACTCCAACCACAAACCTTACGCTGATGAGAACTTAAAAACCTCAGAACATTCCCCTACAACATACGGTCTTTAAGTGCAAAAACACCCTCTCCTTCTTACCACTACGAGAAGGAAAATGTATTCGATAGACTTATTGCCTACTGTTCTGTAGGAGAAAAAACCCAGAAACAACACCCATTCTTTGAAGCAAAGCATGCTTACTTCCCTGGAAAAAAAAATGTTTTCATTATTTTTGCGCATAGCAAAGCAAATATGAAAAATAAGGCAGAGAAATCCGAGGAAGTATTAGAGTTTTATAGTCTGCTGAAAGTGACAGGGAAGAGGAACCAGAATACCCTACCAGCTATTACCCTCATCAACTCACAAGCAGAAATGCCAACTGGCAGCTCCTTGTCTGACAGTGACAGCTGGCTCCGGTACCAGAGCGTGTCCCTGCTTCTATTAGCAGACGGTAGCAGAAAGTTTAGTTTGGATTAACAAGAAATGGAGAGCAATTCTTCAGGGTCTGCATCACACACTGTGTGTTGGAGGAACAACATATTTTAGTACGTACTTTTATTTGAAAGAGGAAAAAGTAACTATTAAGGTATGGAACATTATCAGCAAGAATCCAGGAATCTTTTATACCACATCTGGTTAAACAACTAGAAATATATAGTATTAATTGCTCTACATACCTGTCACTAAATTCTCGCTATTAGAACACAAGACAGGTAACTTCCCATCCTTTCCCCACGACAACGTAACATTTTACAAGTATTTTTTTTCCAAAAACATCAGAAAGACCATTCAAAGCATTTCCAAAGGCAGCTCAGACACACACACTGTAAGGACTGAGGTGGCCAAAGTTATGCTCAATGAGACCCACCAGTATCTAGCTGTGAGTTTCAGATACTTCCTCCTTTATCTGTGCATTAAATACACTCAATTTACCATATGAAAACAAAAAAACGCCGGTTCTTCACAGTGACAGACTTACTGATCCAGACATTAAACTCAGAAAAAGGCTGCATGAAAAATAAAATCTCATACTAATAACTGTAGTAACTGTAAGGAACGTTGTAAGCGCTGTAGAATTCGTAAACTGTTGGTACAGACAGAATTAGTGAAAGCAATGACAGCATCAAAGCAATTACCGAGGAAAGTCATCGCAAAGAAGCTGCAAAATGACTGTTGATCATCATTATTGCACAAGGCAGACTATTCATGTAGAAAAAGGCATTCTGAGAGGGGGGGAAAAAAAGAGAAAAAAAAGATAATGGCAATAAGCAGCCAGGACAGAGGATTCTGCATCCAAGTATGCTGCGGAAAACAGAGAATAAAGTAACTGAACCATTTGGTAGACTATTAATAAACCCGTTCAAATCAATAACTGAGCTCCGAGGATGTTTTTTCTATCATCTCCAGTTCGTAACTCTTAATAATTGTAAGCGCAGCCTTCCGTGAGCAGAAACACACCAGTTTTACCGTAACATAAAATCAAGGACCAAGAGAACAAAATCATTTGAACTTATTTTCAAACGACATATTCTATAGCACTCCTCAACCTCATCCCACCATTCTGAACGCAACTACACACCCCACTGTTCCAGATGCAGCTATCTCTACGTATCAGGCATTACTCCTGCAAAACTATTTCTGGTTCACTACCACCTACCATTGGAGGCAAACCTCAGGCTAAACTTACTGTTTCAGAGCTATGCAAGTTTGTTCTCTCTGAAGCTCCCTCTTCTTCAAGTCATCCTCCAACACCGGGAAGCGGTATAGGACATCAAGGTGTAATGATCAAACGCTCCTCACCACGCAAAGCCACCACACACTTAGTAACTCCAGAGCTGGCTTGGAATATCCAGTCACACAGTAGCCAACAGGAGATACTTTTTCTGATTCACAGTTTCGAGATTTTTCTTCCCCAACATCTGAGCAGACAAAACCTTATGTTTTAAGATTTCCAGCTGAACGTGCAGCTATGCAAACACTGCAGTAACATTCCAATTCGTACACTGTTTCATAAAGCAGGGTCACTGTTTTTCCCAGTACTTCCACATTACTGGAATTAAGAGAATCTTTTTACGAAGCAGCCCGATCACATCATAAGGAAACAAACGAAGACTAAGCTGACGAGAGAATTACTCACATTAGAATTTTACCAATTAGCACTGCCAATTCTGAGTTAATTGTATATATATTTGTGCATCGTTTTACATGAACTTGTATATTCACAAAACGTTTACACGCAATGTAGCTAGCTGAGATGAAAGTAAAAGACATAACGATCATCTCACCTAGTTCTACAACATAATATCTGCCTGCACCTCAGTGCCACCACAATTTCAGGGCAGAAAAGCTAATGCACGCTCACTGCCACGCAGGGTTCTACTCTCCCCTCAACGTTTTGCCAGACCATTTGTATCTTCATCCCAGAACCGCCAAGCTTTACCTGCCTGGGTAGCAGAGTTAGCAACGCATGGGTGAGGAGCCACCTTCACCAAGCACTCTCAAGGTCCATCTGCACGGCAGCCCCAGCGCTGACAGTGGATCACGCAGAAAAGCCCTGACCTTATCTTTGAGTTCAGGACCTCGGGTGCCGCAGCAGATCAGAGTGTTTACTGAGCTCCTCAGCAGCACGCGTGTTCTGAGGCACCTGCACTGTCACAGCAACCACAGGAGAGGTGGGATTGCTAAGCAACTTCAATACAGATGAGCTTAATAGAAAGCTGCTCGAATTTGTGTGCATGTAATAAGAAGTAGAAGAAGCAAAGCTGTTCTCTATACAAGCATACCAAAAACTAAAGTTCAGTTCATCTGAATAGCAATAGTACTGGAAAGCAGCACACAAAACTTTCATGCAGGGCTACACAAAGCTTATGGGTTTACACCTACTGCTACTCAGGAAGATTCAAAGGTTTTGTAGATGAAAGCAGGACTGGAATCTGACAAGCTGTGGTTAAATATGATTATGGAGTGTTAAAAAAAAAAAAAAAAGAAGAAGGAAGAAGGCAGAAAAAGTTAACTCTAAAGGCGCTCTGCAGATTCTACAGAGAGATATCAAAGTCACTGTTCGGGGTAGCAAAACACGGCAAACGAACCACGGGGAGGACAAAGCGGCGTGTACAGCATTAAGCCTATCTGCTTCGGCCAGGACAGCGCTGTGCTGACCCCAGGCTCGCTCAGAACGCCTCAGCTCTGCCCTACAGCAGCCGTCGAGAGCCCGCAGGACTCCGCGCTGCCCACCGGCGCCTCTCCATACCCAACCATCGGCTTCTATCGCTACGAACACCCCGGGAAAGTTTTCTATCCCCCTCCCCGCGCCGCCGGGACACACCTCTCGGCACTGTCCCTCCTCCCACCCACATCCTCACACCAACGTTCCACACAACCACCGCGGGCTGCCGGGGGACCGCCGTCACCTCAGCGCCGTCCCCACACCGCGGCTCTTCAGCGGCTCTCTGCCGTTTCGGCCCCCCTCCCTAAGGCCGGGAGCTGCGCACCTCGGGGTCGGGCAACAGCCTGATGGCCCCCCCGGGCCCTGTCGGTGGAGCCGGAGGGACGCAGCTCCTCGGGCCGCCGCCGCCGCCGCGTCGTCGGGTGAGCCCCCCTCAGCCCGCCCGTGGCTCACGGCGGGGGGGGGGGGAGGGGGGGCGCGCGCGCCGTTAGCGCCAATGGCCCCTCACAGGCGGCGCGCGCGGCCCGCGGGCGGGAAGGGCCCTGAGGGAGGCCCTGAGGGGAAGGGGGGGGGGGGGGGGAGGGGGGGAAAGGACACACACTCACCGCTGAGACGCCGCCGCGCTGAGCCCCCTTCTCCTCAGTGCCGGGGGCGGCTCCGCCCGGGGAACAACGAACGCCAAAAGGCTGCGGAGCGCGGCCTCCTTCTCCGCCGACAGAAATTAAAAAAATTAAAAAAAAAAAAAAAAAAAAAAGAGAGAGAGAGAGAAAAAAAAAACAGTTTAAAAAAAAAAAACTTTCCTCGCCGCCGTCTCCCTCCCCCGAGGAGCACGAACCCAAACACACTGAGACACGCCCCCGCGCCGCCCCTCGCACCGCCCATTGGACTGCGCCCCGACGACCCCCACGCTGATTGGCTTTCTCCTCTGCTCGTCTTATCTCCCTCCGCCCCTGAATGCTGTCCATTGGGGAGAGCCACATGGATCTCCCCGCCCATTAGCCACGGCCCACGTCCATCAAACAGAAACACCCGCCTTCCAGCTTCTCTCATTGGACAGTCTCGACGGTACCCCCTCAATGATTGGCTGCCCTGGCTGACTGTCACGTATTGACGTTACCTCCCTCGCTGGCTGCCGACCCTCCTCCCGCTCCGCCCGTTGGCTGGGAGGCCGGCCTCGCAAATGAGACGCCCGCCCCCACTTGTCCCGCCCTCTCCACGCTACGGATTGGCCGGTGGGCTGAGCCCTCGCACGCCATTGGCAAAGGCATGTGCTTGTCACACTATAACACGCAAAGGCCCGCCCATTGAGCCGCGGCCCTTGGCGGCGGCGCTGGAAACGAAGTGAGTGGGGAGGCCGCACCAGCGTGCCTCCTTCCTCTGCCCAATGAAGGAGAAGGGCACACGCGGTAATGAGGAGCACCGCGGCAATCGCCGCTTCGTGATGCCAGGCGACAACAACGCCACACTCCTGCCGTCTGCAACGACGTTGGCTTCTTGCCCCGCCCTTCCCACACAGCGATTGGGCGGAGAGGATGTCAGTCGCACTGCTCGCCAGCCCATTGGTGGGGGGCGACTCCTCCGCAGCCAACTGGCAGCCGCCCCCGGTGTCACCCACCGGATTACGCGCAGGCGTGGGAGGGAGGGGGCGTTCTCCTCCCTGTGATTGGTTGAGTCAACTGTCAGTCCCCGCACTGTCTCGCGGAGGCGGAGGGGAAGGCGGTGACGGGCCGCGTGAGGCTGCGGGGGCGTCACGTGGCTCCTGCAGTTGCGCACGTGACGGGGCTGGCGGCCGTTGGTTTGGGGGGAGGGGTTGCGTGAGGCACTGCGTTGAGAGTGCGATTTGGCGGCACCGCCGCTCCACACGGTGGGCTGGAGGACAACGGGGACAGCGGGGTCAAGAAGAGCAGGGGAACGCGTGTGTGGGACGCAGAGGAAGGAGTGCTCTGAGGGGACCTGTGGGGTCATCAACATTCAGACATGGGGTTTGGTGTTGAATGACATGGTTTCCGTGGGTCCCTTCCAGCTCGGGCTCTTCTGTGGTCACAAATGCATTTGGGAGGGAGAGAAAATGGAGGTGTGCACCCCATTTCCACGCTCTTCTGGTTCTCTGGTACTGCTGAGGACTGCTGTTAGCACAGTGGCTGTCAGCTCCCGGCCTGTGTGCCAGTGCCATGTTTCCACTTGGTCTCCTCAGGAGAATCCCATTACAACACTGCAGCAGCTGAAAATGGAGTTTGGTGCCAAAAAGCAAACAACAGAGATGCAATACCGACCTGGTCATGCAGATACTGAGGGAATTTTTTTCCCTTGGAGTGTGCAAAGGGTAACAACGTACATATTACATTTTGTATAAGCCTAGGAAAGCAGAAGCATTCGTGTCAGTGGAGCAAAAGGTGCCACACTGCAATTGCCCCCGTAGTTTCACAGCAGATTTTGTTGGATGGATGGTTCAGAAGGCCCCATGCAGGTTCACGCATGGATGTGGGGGAATCTCAGCTCCTGGGCTAGTTCCCGCCTCTCAATAAGTCCTGATGTGTAAGAGCAAAATAGTTCTTGCTGTCTTTTCACACCTCTCCCATTTGCATTTCTGTCCAGAAGTGGGACTCAGCCTGTGAGACTGCATTTTTTCATCCACTGGATGTCAGTGTTACGCTGCTGCTGTGGTGCATTGCCAGGTGCTGGGAGAGCTTTGGCTGCTTTGGGGTGAGGGCTTCAGGAAGAGCTTTCCCCTGTGGTTGGTGTGCGATGCTAGGGAAGCGCAGGGGAACAGGTTTGATAGTGTGTGGACATGCTGCTGCCTTTGGGACCCTACTCACAAAGCTCACAAAGCATGAAACCTCACCATGACTGAGCCCGGAGGGAGCTCACGTCCTTCAGCACTGGGGTCAATTCCACCTTTGCTTCTTATGCTGTGAAGAATACATGGCCTCATCTCTTTAGAAATCAAATTTACTCATTATACCAGCGACAAATAATGCTGCATCTAGCAGAGTGCAGGAGAGGGGATAAAACACTAGAAGCAGCCTTGAAATCTGGAGTTGGAAGTTAGGTTTTCTTAGACCTCACAGTGGTTTATTATTTCCAACAGTGCCGTAACCTCCTTTTTAAAGGTTTGCTAGCTTTTTTAAATTAGTGTATCTGAATGAACTCTGGTTACAGTCACCAGAAGCTGTTGGTATTGAAAAACAGCTATTGCTAAGCCTGCCCTTTTTCTGCTTCAGATCTTTTAAGCCACAGCTATGTAGTGGGCACAGAAAGTACCTGTGTGGTTACTTGCGCTGCGAGTAGAGACAGGTTACCTTCTGGGAAGCTGCAGTAAAGCATTTGTTGGTGATCTTTACTGAGCATTATTTTTAGGTGTTTTGGTATGAAATGTGGCATTGCAAATATGATCTAATGCTGTGAATTATCAGCAACTGAATAGCAGCCAGCGTTGGGGAAAAAAGATGGCTGTTGTTAAAATGATGATTTGTGAAAAAGCAATAAAAGAATTTATGTTTCTTGTTACATATGAAGACAGGCTGATTAGGTTATTCTCTTGCTTATTTCTCTCTATTGGAAGCTGCATTTTTTTTTCTATCCTTTTCCTAGAAAGCTTTGGTGAAGATTCAGCAGGCACATGGCATCAAAGTATCAAAGGAATAAAACGTTAATACTTGGAAATGTTGGGGTACTTTAAAAAGTATTTATCCCAATTACTACTTTCAGAAAACACGTTCACTAAGGATTCAGCATTTCCTGTTCCTTCAGCTGATTGGTAAGATTTCCCAACTGTTCTTTTGCATCCTTCACGTACATTTCCAGGGAGAAAGTAAGAGACAGAGGGAGTAAGACTAAATGTGCCTGGGAGCTATGAAAATGGGGATAAGAAGAAAGGATTTGTATTCAAAATAGAGAAGAGCAGACTTCAAACCAATTATTATTATTTTTCTTTCCTAGGTCTTCTATAACAGCAGAGGACAAACACAAATGAGCAACTTAAAGAAAAAAACAGAGTTAATGGATACTAGAATTAAGTGAAAGCAGGAGAAAATGAGGGAGATACGTCAAATGTAATTTTCTAACTTGTACACTGGCCAGGTGATTAATGCCAACATTCCTGCTTTGCAAAAAAGTCCTCCCCTCCCCCCCAAAAAAATCCCTTTAAAACTCCTAGCATTCAAGGATCTGAGTTTTAAGTCTCAGACACGTCTACATTGGTAACTGTACTCAACACAATAAGCTTATTTTGACATGACTTATTTTTATGTGCCATACCCATGAAAGACATGCAGTTGAAATAGTTAGAACAGTTTATGTACGTCTTGGGCGAAATGCTTAGCAGAATTTTCAACGTGTGCTGCCGCGCTCACAGAATTCTGTTGAAAGGAAAAGCGGAAAAAAGAGAAGTTTGTCAGCCCGCAGCTAAAGGGAAAATATTACCAATATGATGGCAGCTGTTCTTAAACGGAGAACAGTTTATTACAGTATTTTGTTTTGTCTTTTTTTCCTGGAGGCAAAACTAAAACAATGCTTCGTTAACGTTATTTGAAGCTATTTAAATATCGCAATTTGCAGCAAAACAATATTAATGTGGAGTTTTTTAATAGAAAAAAAAGGCAATTAGGAAAATGTTTTGAATAATATCATATTCTTTTACCCAGTCTATTTTTTTTATCTACTTTTTTTGTTTTGTTTTGTTTTGTTTCCAGCTATGCTGGCAGAGGAAGATGTCTGCTTTGTGCTTCCAGTACTGAAAATGAAGCAGTGTGCACATAAAAGTTATTGGCAGCTGTGCTGAGGCCAGAGGTCGTGCAGCTCTTCAGGCAAGATTTTATTTACCTTTTAACCTCCCCATTTCACCAACTTGGTCAGAGATACGATACTCAACAGCAGCAGGAGCTTGCACACAACAGTTTGAGTCACCTATAGCTGAACCTAAATAAAATAGGTATGTGAAAGCAATTACAGTATTTTATTGTTACAGCTCCACCTTCATCATCAGGACAGCGTTAGAATTTTACATTGAGACACAGGGAAACCGCTAAAAGCTCTCTCCACTTTCCAACGTTTAAGTGTACACTGGAGTTTCCATTGCTCCTAGGGCAGCCACACTTTCACATGCAGCATTTGTTTGTGTACTTCTTTTATGTCACCCAGCCCCATTGCAATAGAATAATCAGGCTTGGAAGAAAAAAGAGGGCTGGGACACAAATCTCCCATCCCCTCTATTCCTCAGGTACTGTGAATATGTATGTGCCCTTGCAATTAGGGAATAAGGAAGCTGTGCATATCTGGTAATACCACACAAGCAGGACTAATGCTATTGCTGGAAAAGCTCCCACCTGTCTTGTCTATTTCAAACTCCTACTAAGATAACGGGAATATGTGATTTTTTTCCTCCCAATTATTACTATTTTTTTTCTGGGAGTTGTAGCTGTGTAGTAATTTAAGATGGCAGGTTTCCAAGGCTTTGCAGTGATTCTAATTAATTGGGTATGTTGTTTAATTTTTATTTTAACTTGGGCTTTTTCCTCATATTCAAAAGGGCTCCCATTATCCTTTATTATGAAGGAGATCAAAGCAAGCAGAATGGCTGCCATTTTGCCTTAGTCTGTGGAAGTAACACTGTTGTCTGTGAAAAGGTGCACTGCTGTCCACACCTGTCAGGACTGAAAGCAATACTACAGGTGGGGTAGCCATGCTTCTTTGGTCTGGTGAGCTGGGCACAGACTGCGAGCAGCACTGATGGTCTGCAAGAAGAATGTGTGAGAAGACAAGGAGCCGGGTCTGGCAAACGCAGTGAAGTGTAACTGGAGAATGGGGTAAAAGAGTGCAGACTGAAGAGCAGAAAATCTGGAGGTGGAAACATCCGCTTCCTTTGCTGGTGTGGAAAATCATGCCTCCTTCAGGCAGACTGAGGAGAGAGAACCCACAAAAATTGCCATAGTCAGGGAGTTGGAGCTACAATTGGACTGCTTAAATTCTCCCTCATGTTGGATGGTGGTTACACTATTGCCCCTTTCACAGGCTTCCTTTCCTCCACAACTTCTCAAAACTGGTGTTTGATGGGGAAGCATAACATCTGCATTTTTTATTTTAAAACAAGTGCATAACAAGACTGCTTATTGCCACCTGCAGAGGAACCAGAGTCAATTACAGTAGAACTTGAGGACAGAAAGTGAGAATAATGCAGGAAGGGAGCATCATAAGAAAGCAAGCTAGAGGAGGAAAACAACTGCAAGACTGCACAACATTAGGACCAGTAAAAAAAGATTAAAAAAAAAAAAAAAAAAAAAAAGAGTGCCAAGGAGTGGGGAGCTGCATGGGAGGCTTCTTAGATCCAGGGCTGCACACAGAAGGTGTATTTCATCTCTCCTGCACAGATATATGGGCACACACAGCCTTTCCTGGCTCTCACCAGCCACAGCCTCCTCCTTACCCTTACATCAGCTGCAGGGAGGCCCTAGCAAAGATCCCAAAGAAAGAGCTGCATAGAGAATGGAGGGATGATGGCAATGGTGACAGCAGGAAGAGCTGCACATGGAAATGGACCAGCAGCAGCCATTTCCATGACTTGGCCTCCAGTGGTTTCTGGAACAGAGAACAGCAAATCTGTGATTCTGTGAACAGCAAAGCTGGGTGGGCCAGGCTGTTTCTTCTTTAATACTCAAATCTGACTGCTTACAAACCCTGTGACTCACTCACTGTCCCAGCTCGTCTTCTGCAATGGTTGGCAGCAAAGTTAAATCCAGGTTCACAAGTACAGCTTTGTGTAACCCCCTTGATGGAAGCCTGCCAGCAGCTTCCCCACGGCTGAGCAGCTGTTGGGAGCTTGGGGTGGAGCTGCATGGGCAAAGCCCACAAGCTGACTCCTGGGAGCAATCACAGGACCTCTCAGTAGCAGATGATCTCTTCAGAACCACTGATTAATCACACAAAAGCAGAAGCAGAGGAAGACTCAATTGCTCAGGGGCTAATGAAACATTTGGCCCACTGGGCTATTTTCTTTTTGCACAGGGAAGGAATGATGATGAGGATTCTAGTGGATTTCATCACGCACTGACAACTGTTAGCAAAACAGCATGTTCTCCCCCACACATGTGAAACAACAAGCAAAAACCCCAGGACTTCCCTTTTAATCCCGCACTAAACTCCCAGACCACTAAAAGAAAGTCAAAAGTTTGTTGGGTTTTCCTTCCTTCCTTCCTTCCTTTCCTTCTTTCCCCTGAAAGAGAGCAAGATGTTCTGTGGTTGCTGTTCTAGATTCATTGACTGTGCTAAAGAAAGCACGTTCCCTCTCAAGAGGCCTGAGCAGCTCAGTTCTACTGTTTGTTTCTGCTGCTTGGACTGCACTTGATTGCTGCTGCTGGCTTACTTCCTGTCACTGGGAGCCTTGCAGAGCTTAAACCAGCCCTGGCAGCAATTCTTCCTTACAGTCTTGCTTCCACAGGCTAACCGTAGCACAGAGAGCAATGAAAATACGCATTAAGGCTACTCTTAACAAGATGTTCCAGACCAGGGCTGCGTTCAAGAAGACATCTGTGTTTATCAAGAGAGTCCAACTCCCGAGTCCTTCTATTGCAGCAATTCTTTTGAAGCAGCATTCAATGCAAAGACCCTACAGCGTTTTGAAGGATTTCCTCACGTTAGCAACACTGCTGTGCACAGGTGAATTCCCAATTACTTATACCAAGCACTACTTACATGTGAGACTTTGAAACAAGATGGAGCCTGCCTGAAACAACATCCTCCTTTTGGCTGCAGGGTACAGCATCTGTGGCTGGCGCCTGTACTTGTCTGTCTCTGTCTTTGTTCTTGTGAGTTTGTCTCCTTGGATGCAAAAGGGAAGCTGTTGGTCATACTGTGCTGTCAGGATCTCCAGCATTCATCCAGCATAACCCCAGTGGGTGCAGCAAAATTAATTCAGATTTGCAGAAGCATAACTTTAGCTCTGTAAATTAATTAACATGTTTAAAAGCTGTTTGGAAGTTGGTGAGAAATCAGTGGAGACCGCTTTAACTTTTCCTTCCAGAAAAGTTTTGATTTATTGAAATGCTGCAGTCACAAATACTGAACAAAGGAAGTGAATATATTACAGCGTCTTCATTGTGAAAGGGCAATGGCAGATGCTTGGATAAACCAGGAGACAGGTCTTTATTTCAGTGCAACGCCTGCAAGGATTTCTATCTCTCATACCTCTCCAAGAAGTTATTTTAACTACCTTTCTATGAGATTTATTAGGCTGTGAAGGAGAATTTCAAACAAGTAGTAGAATAACGAAGTCCTAGAAAGATACACTGGTGAATTGTCTTGCATTACGCTAGGGCAACGACCCAGATGACCTAGCAGCCTTTTCCATTTCTAACGTCCGTGATTACCACAGTTATACCTCAGGACACTAAACAGAGCCATTTTCTTCCTTTCAGAAGCAGCAAAATGTCACTAATGGCCATGCTAAATCAGAAGAACTTATCCTTCTGCAGATGTGTTACACACTTAGCAAGACAGCTATAAATGATCCCACTTGGTTTATATTTGCTATTTTCCATTTCTGTAGTGCAAGTGCTCCGCTCAAGGGGACTGCCAGCCAAGGGAAAGAATTTCTGGTAGGAGATTAAGGATAACTAAGGAAATGGTTGCATGACCTATAAAGAGAGGATCATAAATATTGCAACAATAAAACCAATAGCTCTTTCAAAGTTTAAATAGCTTTTCTTTTCAAACACTTGAAGTAAATGCCCTTTTCCCAAGGTTGTCTAGCATCTGTGCCTTGGGATTTTGCTCAGTTTCACCAAATATATTATAATTTCTCAGAGAGATAGCTTTTCCTTTTAATCATTTTTCTTTGTGGAAGCATCCTCTTCAGAGAAGCTGGAGCCCAGCTACCTCAGAGAGCCTTATTGCTTCCTCTAGTACTGAAGTTTCAGAGAAGCCAGAGCACAACAGTAAAATAGCCCCTGCGTTTCTTAAGCACCATGGTCACAAACAATGCAAAATGAGGGGAAATCACATCCTAGGGGAAATCTCAGACACAAGGGTCTGCCCGTGTAAATACTCAAGTATGCAACTTATTTTCTTCACAGTTCCAACTGCAAAAAGCCAGACCTGGGCTGCTGTCACTCTGCGCAGTAGAATACAACTGACATTCCTATCCCACACACTCTGCTGGCATGCAACACGTGGCCTTTGTTTTAATGCTAAAGGATCCAGCTCTAGAGTAAGCAACCTGTTTTCATGTGCTCATTTTTTCCCCCATACTCCATCTTACATCATTGTGTAGCTAATCCAGGGAAGCTCAAACTGATGCGTGCCACCAGCTATATCAGGGGGATGCATGCACATCTTGCTGAAGCATTCCTATTCCTTTGTCACCCCGTGATGTCATGTTTATTTAATTTACGTCTTAGGCCATGATTTGGGAGTATTGCTTTGGGTACAATAAAAAGGCACTACGCCTGCCACAGGACCGGGGCTAGAGAGCCTTGATATTAGCGCTCAGTCCTGTGTATTGGTCAGATTGCAGAAAACAATATCCTTTCTGTAACAGCCACTCCAGTTTGGTATATCAAAAAGCTGAAGAAACACGGTGTTCATTCAGCCCACAGTGGGCATGTGCCAAATCTACCCCCGAATTCACACAAAATGCTGATCTGGCCGCAGCCCACTGGCACAGCGTACTTTTCTCACTTGCACAATTGAAATAAAATTCAGTATTCAGCAGAAGCTTTTTTTCCCCCCTTTAAATAAATCAAAAATGCAAAAGACCCTTGAAAACAGACAGTACTTTAAAGGTGTACTTTACTTTGACCCGACTTCCCCATTGGTTGCCTATGGTACCATATGCCTTACATTAAAATCAGCTCTCATTTTTATATTCTGTGTTTCAGGCCCTCTGTAATGGCTACATTCCTCATTATTCATGTTTTAGTTTGGTTCTATGCTCCATCAGCTTTTCTGCACAAATTCCATGCATAACCAGCAAAATACAAGCAACGATTTCACACATCCACTGTCATTAAATCTTGGCTTTCAGCACACCCTATCATCTAGAAGTTGCCTGTCTCAGGTAGAAAGCAAGAGAAGGGCTGTTTCATGCTCACAGTTCTCCTACGAGGTGACATATCTAATATTTCAGAAAAAGAAAACAAAACCTGACAAGGCAGATGAAAAGGCAGGAGCTGGTATCGCAGCTAGGCAGACTGAAAATGGAGAGAGAAACAGGGTTAGGAACATCATAAAAACTTCTGACATTGGCACATCATGGTATGAATTTAGGATACACCAGCAATTCTGCCCTGAGTTCCTATGCAGATGCTTATGAGCTATTCTTCCTTACTTTCATGTCGTGTTGAAAAGCATGGCACATTTGCCCGCATTGTGAGTGAGACTGGAGAAGCTTAAATGCCATATATTAAGGTGTGGTTTTTTACATCCTCACTCCCCAGGTATGCGTGTCCAGACTTGCAGCAGAAATCAATAAGAAGTGTTGTGACAAGAGTCAGGTAAACATCTGTCAGTCCTGCTACGTGCTGCAGTTCCATCTACATCCATAGGTGAGAAAGAAAGAAAAATGTTATGTTTACTGTAAATACATTTTCATGTGCTGTAATGCCCAAAAGTAAAATAGAGACTGGATTTATTCTGAAACATGGTCAGGAGTTTTAAAAAAGGCTTTTGTATACCCTAACAAAGGGAGCATGGGAAACAAGCTGTGGAGTTACTTAAATGTCAAGGATTGTACTGTACCAGGTAAACCTGAAATGCAGCAGAGGGATTCTGTTTCGTAAGTGAAATGTCATTACTGATGGGTACAATTATACAGTAAAGATGGAAAGGGAAACAGGTAGCACTTTGTCATATGCATTTACAGCTGCAGCAAGACATAATTCAGCTGCGAAAAGAGTGGTAATGAAAAATAACACCAAAGAGAAGCTGAAGTGGACATCTGCTACAGCCTGTTCCAATGATTTAGAGCCTCCCTCAAGGTAGTCAGAACCAGAGGACACTGTACTAGCAGCTGAATTCCCCACATCTGTTAATAAACATAGCATTGACCAAAGATGTTCATGTGTTATGCAGAAACCCACTCTAATCCAGAGAGTACAGGTTCTTCACAAACAAATAAAAAAATCCCAACTATCTAGGAAGTGCAGCTGAGAAGTTAAAAACAACACCAATGAACGAATTACCTGAACATAACACAGCAAAGAATTTATTTGACTTAGAAAAGGTCTTTGGCATAAGTCACTGGACATATGTACATTAAACATACAAGTGCATCCCAAAGGAAACATAGAAGGCGCGCATTCAGCCATGACACTCTTTCAGAACCACTCCCCATTTCACACCAGAAATAGCGAGCTGCAAGCCCGAGTTTCATTACTCTTTTTTCCAAAACCAAGACTGGCCAGTATAGGTCCCATGGTACACCACACGGATCAGCAAACCTGGGCTGAATGACCAAGAGTGAACAAGAGCCAGAGAATAGACAATGTCTTAGGATTGTCCAGGCTCAGGAAACAGACTACAAAGAGAGCTGACCCTGTTCTTTCCAATAGCAACAATCAAATATCTCCCATCTTTCCCACTGCCTTGGAAGGTTAGTGACTTGGTTATGTTAGTTCCACCAGCTGACTTCTTGCGCTAGAACAAAATGACATCTTATTTGAAGACTTCTATAGGCACTGCTATACCATCAGCTTCCATTAAGAGACTTCTAAGAGAACTGATGACCACTGCTTCTCACCCCTCTGCCCGCAGCACCATCAGCAACATTTATCAGAGGTTCATTCTACAGGTCACAGCCTTAGGATCCTAGTACTTATGAAGAACCACAATTAGCAAAATAAACGCAGTCACCTCACCAGGACTCAGACCTGTTCCCATAGAAGCAGCCAAATGTCCAAGTTCAGCTGATCTTGTCTGCAGGGAAGAACAAGTTCCACCAGAGTCTGAAACATCCACTCTGGATCAGCAAGGTTGCATGCATCCCTTAAGAGTCACGCTGAGTTTAAGAAGCAGATTCACATCATGCAAGAAAGCAAGTTTGCTCTCTTCAATTCAGTAAATTAATAATGTGTAATAAGCCTAAGGAATTCTACTAGACTCTGGCGTCAAGGCATGAAATTAGACTTCTATGACTTTCAAACAGTCGAAGTAGGGAAGGGAATTAAAAACAAATGAACAAACACTACGTTTTAGGAACTGGTGTGGCAACAAAACAGAAAACAAACTGATGAGAGATTCTCACTAGAAAGGAGATCCTGTTAGTTGACAAGGCTAAAGAAAGTGCTTTCGCATCTGTCATAGGAAAAAGAAAGTAAAGCGTGTTAATCAGCAAGCACAGAATAGAAGAAATAGCAAGTGAAATCAGCTTCTTGGGTGATTTAAGTTACTCCACCCAAGATGAAGCAACAAAGACAAAAAACCTAAAGAGACAGAGGACTTCCTGGAAAACCTGACCAGATGCATTAACACAGTACTAATTAGTAAATTAGCCTATTGCACAATTAAAAAAAATAAATAAATATCTTAAAAGTCTGGGAGAACAAGGAAGTACCAAGTGACAATATTCCTATCAGAACAAAAAACTGGAACCACGTTGGCTTTATAAATTTCTCTTGAATTTCTGCTAACAAAGTGAAATAAATACCAGGAGAGAAAAAAAATCTCCTAATCATTTGGAGAATAATGGAAGCATGGCAAAATCAAGCCATTTTAGACAGTTTTAGATGTATATAGCCAATAGCTTTTGGCACATAAACACTGCACCCACCGCCAACAGGATATCTCATGTATTAACTTACTTCTGTGTCCAAGTGATGGTGTAATTTCCAACACCTCTTCTCTTCCATTACCAGGAACAATTTTATAAAACACTGCTGATAATAGGAGCTGACAGTCCTAGCAGTAAAACTACAGCCTGTTCCCAGAAGGCTATATAGAATAACTATATAGAGTCACAAGCATTTAACCCACTGAGTGAAAGTGTATTTAACAGAGAGCATAATACCTTTGGTGTTTCAGGGTCTCAAGATATTCTACAGGGTAAAACCAGAGTAAAACAAACCTTCTTGCTGTTCAAGTTAAATTTACTTCCAGGAAAGGCAGTTAATCAGTCAATCAATCCATCGCATTTTATCATCAACTACAGTTAGCTGTTTTAGTGTAACAATCAACATTGCACCCCAGCACCTGGAAGAGCCTTTGGAGCAGTTTGTTCTGTGCTGATAGTGCAGCAGTTGTCACTGTTGTCCTTGTGCACTGAAATAAACTCAACACTATCTCAACACAAAAAAAGAAAGAAAATGAAACCTATCGTTTCCTGATGTCTGTATAGCTTTCTGGCAAACAGGTATGTTACCTTTCAGGTGTCTACTATGAATAGGATTTATTTTTCTTAGATATCACAAGAGGGCTTATTTATGACAGGAGAGTGTATAATTTAGATGGCAAGAAAGCAGAGTGAAAATATCAATCTGCATACCAAGGAAACAAAAACAACCTGCTTCTCCACTTTGCTAGTGGCAGAACTGGAAGAGAGCCAGCGAACTAGAGGGCAGTGGTGTCAAACAGGTCCTCTATAATGAATAGCTTCACATACCATAAACCTGTAGCTGGGAAACGTGATGGCTGAGGACATGTATGATACAGGTCTGTAAAAAGTGGCAAGGAGATGAGGAATAGGAGCGGTCATTACTACATCTGACAGTGGAACAATTAGGGTCACTCAATGAAATCATCAAGTAAACCATTAAAACTGCCTGAAGACTGTTCTTTTTAATACCACACAATGAACTCAGGGTCCATTGCCACAGAACACCGTGGAGGCCAAATGTATAAAAAAGATTTTTAAAAAAGGACTAAGTGCATTCCTTAAGGCCAGGTCCAGAAGGAACTGCCAGTTCAGAAAGTCCACAGACTGCTGCAACAGTGCCAGAGAAAGACTTTTGTACCCAAGCTTTATTTTTTATGCTTCTGTGATCACCTGTTACTGGGTGCCCTCAGAGAGAGGATAGCAGATTAGATGGCCTTTGGTCGGACTGCATGCAGCATCTCTTATGGATCAAAGCCCGTGATTTAGGCATTTTTTTAGAGCCTGGAAATATTAACCTGAGGAAAAAAAAGGAAAAAAAAAAAAAAAAAAGCATTTGAAAAGCTTGCCTGCCTGCCTTGCTTCTTTTCAGCCTCAGAGATGCGCTCCTTAATCATACAGTTTCCATGAAGGGTAAAGTACTGCTCACTTAGCAACAAACAGGATTTTGTAGCAGCCATCGAAGGCTGTGTGGCTGCTCCCAGATCTGCCCACTCTCCCATGTAAGGCATTTCTCTGACCCAGTCTCAGCTGCAGGTTAAACACTCCCCTAGTATCTCAGGGCTTCTCTTTAACAGATCACTGCCAAATCACTTTGACTACTATATTTATGACATGAAAAAAACAGTTAAGATACTAATCCATTGGCCTCTTCTAGCTAAAGCCTTCTCCCCCAGCCACTAGTTTCTGTGTGGATAAAGTGACAACAGGAATCTACAGGAAGTCTCCTCGAAGACAAAGCATTGCTATGCTGTCTGTAAACATCACTGTTTCACCCAGAATTTGCCACTGATTGGACTTCGACTTCCAGCCAGTCAGACCAATACATTTCTGCAATGCAGTAGAGTAAACAGTGCAACACAGTGATTCTGAGTCTGTAACTAAACAGACTGAAGTAGCAGCACGAGTAAGTCAGAAAATCTGCATTTACCTGGACACAGAGCAAGCTCTGAGACCCGGTCATCACAGTTGTTTTTATGTATAAAATCTGTATGCACACATACATATGGACTAATACATTCATCATTAACCCTCATTTAAGGGACCAACCATCCAAAGTCTATGTTTCACCCAGTAAATATGGTTTAACTGGGGGTGCCAGCTGCATCCACGACCACACGGTGGCTGGTCCACTGTGTAAGGACAAATCGATAAACATGTTACTAAACCAGCTTGTTCAGTCTTCAGTTTCCCAGACAATCAAGATAACACACAGGTAGATTGTTTGCTTTTATCGCTTGTAGTGGAGTTTGGACCCAGGTTACCTGGAATGAAAAGAAGTTAACAAAATGTTACTATTAAGTAAATAAGATCCAGAGAAAGTTTGGACTCAAGCTTTAGTCCTTGTTATTTATGATATGCCTTTTGTTAGACCTACATTACTCTGCATTCTCTTGGGGTTTTATTTCCTCATTCTGTAAAATAAAGAGATACTAAAATAATAGCAAATACAGAATATACTGTGGAGAAAGTCACAGGAGAAGTAATTCCAGGCTTTGGCCCGTACCCAGGCTAGTGTCAGTGGAATTCTTAGATCCCAGATGGTGCTGCAAAGCAGTGGAATGAGTTGAGTGGAGGGTTTTCCAAGCAGTAAGGGATGAAAACAAAAAAGAAAGGTCAGGTCATCTCATCCATCACATCACAACACACAGTCTCATTGAGCTTTTCCCATGTTCAGTATTAAACATCTCAAGTGGTGATATTTCTACCATTTCTTTTGCAAGAGAAATCCAGAGACCTCAGGGTCCCTCAGTTAAGCAGCATATAATGCTGCCTAAATTTTTATCTTCTTAGGGTTTATTCCATTGCTCACTCTATAGATTTCCTTCTTCTCCAAATATCTGTACTTTTTAATGCTTGCACTTTACTGCAGCCAGATTCTGAACCGGATGCCCCAGCAAACTTTTTTCAAGCACTGTACTTAAGTGTGTTTGCATAAGCTTTTGCAAGTAAGTGAGCTCTGCTGTACTCAGGGCTCAGTAGGCTCACACAATGTATATCACATATATACCGAGGCTGTATTTACTGTGGGGGGCAGCTGCATGGCTTGCAGCCACTCCGAACGAGGGCAGACCCCACTTACATGTTTCTACAGAAGGAAGGGATAGGTACATCTCTCATGCAATTGGAGCCAATGATCACTACAGGAAAACTGCCTGATGTTACTGAGAAGTCTCAACCTTGCTGAAATGAGGAAAAATTCAATCCAAGCACTGCCCTTGAACTGGGCTTCAAATGAATTCTTTTCATAGAATCATGGAATCATTAAGGTTGGAAAAGATCTCTAAGTTCATGCTGTCCAGCCATCCATGTCGCTTTTTTGCTTGTGGGTATTTGACCGACATTTTCCTCACCTGTACCTGATGGTAAGGAGAAGAGCTCCTTTCTCCCCTTCCGCATTGCAATTTCTGCATATCCATGCAGGAGGCTGCACTGCAGCCTGCTCTCCCCTTTGTGGTTGTTCTATATACTTCAGCCTCCTCCCCACAACTCTCCATGGCATTTCATTCTAACTGCTGTACCCCTTAGACCCATTCTGTATGTTCCTACTAATCTTACCATTGCCCCTATCTCCATGCCACCCCCACTCCCCTCCTTGTCTGTATCATGTTCAAGACCTTCATGTTTACCTTCCAAAGCATCAATGCTCCTTCTCAGCTCAGTCTCAGCTCCCAGCTCCTTTATTCTTCTCACTCTTCCTACTCCTGTCTTCTGGCCTTTGTCTACAGATCCTGCTACAGTTGGAGCAAACCACAGTCCTTGTGTGTACCCAACGTCATTTCCCTCTTTCTCTTCACAACACAAGCTAAAATGCCCAGTTACCACCAATCTATGATCCCACTTGGGCTGAAAAGCACTGGTGATAACTAAACAGCTATTTCTGCCCTCCTAGACTGCTGCTTGCAGGGGAGAAAACAAAACAAAAAGCCAGTGCCTTCCAAAGGCACGCAGCTTTCAAACCCTTGCAGTATTTCCCAGAAACTGCACACAGACATCAGTGTCTTTGCTGATCACAGCCTGCCCAGCAGCAGCATAAAATTAACAACATTCCGGTCAGGTTCAGAGCTGCTGTTGTGCTCCGAAGCAGGCAATAGTGAAATCCAAGAATTGTGTTGATTTGATGGTGTGGTTTAAGCAAACCTTGTAAGACAAAACACAGTCTCCATGCACTGTAGTAGAACAACACCCCA
This sequence comes from Gallus gallus, assembly GCF_016699485.2. NCBI lineage: Eukaryota > Metazoa > Chordata > Aves > Galliformes > Phasianidae > Gallus > Gallus gallus. The sequence goes on from NC_052532.1 coordinate 50,303,110, forward strand.
GGAAGTTTATTTGAGCATGTAATTCAGGACATTACTATCTGTATTTTCCTTGTATTTTCCCTTGTTTTGCCCTTGTATTTTCCCTTGTTTTGCCCTTGTATTTTCCCTTGTTTTGCCCTTGTATTTTCCAGGCTCCCCATTCTAACTTGTAGTTATCATTTTCTAGCATGTAAATACCCTGTCAGATTTTCAGAGACTGTTGCAAAATACAGTTTCATCCCGTCCCAGCTTGTATTCTTTTCAACAACATTTGCTCTTACAAGACTGAACAGTACATTTAGTCTGCTTGAATAGTGTCTTTCAATTACTCTACAAGCTACTTGGGGTGTAGATCTGGTCTTTCAGTGCATTTTCAAGGTGTGATGTGTCTCTGTGGTACTACAGAATTAGAGAATTAATGGTGACTTTGGAGGATGTGTGCACAGGCAGGCCCAAAAGGCTTAAGTGTGCTGTTTAGTCTTCACAAAAGGTAAGGGCAACTATTTCAAGCTGTGAAGTTCTGAATAATTGCATCCTAACCTGACTGCATATCTAGCACCATCTCCCTCTTTCATTTCCACTTCTTACCTCCCTTCTGTCACTCAGGGTATTGCAGCATCAGTTTTGACTAGGTCTGCTCAAGGACAAAGTTTTAAAACATTACAGGTCATACAGTTTCCTCAGAACAAAAGGCCTCCTGTTTTTGTCTTTAAGATGGAACTTTATTCCACATCCACGTTCAAGATGCTTTTATTAAATCCTAATGAAGCACATGCTGCTGATCAAGTAGCTGCAGGATCCTCTGTGGTAACTCAATTTTTCCTTTCTCATGAGTCTCATCTCTCTAATGTGCCCTCACCATCTCCATTCACTTTGGAACCACTAGGCTAGTGAAGCTTTCTTTCACAAGCAGTGAGTCAAACATAACACACAGTGATCTTCCCTCAGCCTTTTACATGAGATGACCTAAGCCTACTTGCACCATACTTGAAAGGCTGTGGAGTCTCTCACTGTCACTGGAGCAGGCAATCTCATTTAGCATAAAGCAAAGCAGGAAACATTTGCACTGACTTCTTGGAAAGACTTGTCAGGAAGAACACAGCAGGAAGGTTGGAGAACAGAACCTCTGCTGCTTCCCTGTACTTTCAAAGTGGCTTGCCTGGAAGCATCCTAGGTCTCCCAAGTTCGGTGTTTTGTGTTCTCCTTTATTGAAAGAGGAATGCCAGCTCAGAGGAAGTAGCAGTGACAATTAATAAAACCTGAATATAATAGCTTGATAGTGTTCTTATGGAAATGGTCCAGACCAAGCTGGCAAAGATCCACTGTATTAAAAGGAGACATCCCTGCTGCCCTGACCTGTGCAATTCCCAGAAGGGCTCAGCACCCCAGTGTCCAACTAGAGAGATCAGTCTCTTTCTTGCCTTAATCTGGACCTAATTTTGCCATGATATTGTGGGAATGGAGGGCTATCTGCTTTAAAGCAGTTGACAACAAGAAACTTGGGAAATGCCTGATATTATGAAGTGCTGACAAATCAGAACTTACACAATTCTCCATTTCTGTCACTAGAGGGTAGTGCAAGTCCTCAGGTCCAATCCTCTGAAAAGAAAGGCCCATACATCTCCCTATAGGTCTAGGAATTTTCTTTTTCCTGGCCCTGAGGAATAGGGCCCAGCAGCACACGCTGTCTGCTCAGAAAATAAAGTGACGTGATGAGAGGGTAAAGACCAAGGTTTACTTTTGCCTCCCTAAATACCAAATACATCCATCCTAAAATGGATCTACAATAGTCTCAAATAATCAATTTATGCCTTCTAAAAGTTCTCCTATCTTATGTTCATTTGGCATTTTTAAGCCTGTCCTTCATTTAGCCAGAAATACTTCTAAGAATTTAATCAATCACAACCTGGAACCTTTCTAGTACCTTGCTTTTCTTTTTGCACTCCGGACAATATTTTTCCACGTCACATCATGGTGGTCCTAAGGGAATTCATGTTTTTACTCCCACATTTTGTATTTATCAGAACACAGCATGGCCAGACAAGTTGGGAAGAAATTATTCTCCCTGAACTAGTTTATTTTCCTACTAGTGCAAGATGAAATGACATCCAACACACCTCACTGGGAGAGAAAGACAACCAGGCTGAGTAGTCCTTAGTTTTACTTCAAACTGACAAAGCATCTGAAATGTTGAGACGTTAGCAATGAACACATGAATTAGGAGAAATTGTAATCATTTGTTTTTTCAACCAAATGAAGACCTGGAAGAGCTCAGTGAATATATCAACAACTCCTTAGCAAAGAAGGGAGGGTTCAGATCCAGTGCTTCTCCATAACTTCTATTTTCATGACCCTCTTTTCCATTTCAAAGGGATATGAAGGAGCAAGTTCAAAAAACTTCCACCTTCTCCACTCCCTGCTCAACAGATACTTGTTTCCTTCCTTCTCCACCAGTAACCCTGGCACAGTAAATACATTCAAAAGCCAAATGATGAAAGGAGGGGTTACACTGGAAATCTGTCTGCACACTGCTAACCACTACAACACTCAGCACATTGCTGCTGCTTATCAGGACACTGCACTTAAAGAACTGTACACGCAACTTATTTTTCACAAGGAGACATTCATCTTTCTCTCTATCCCACATCTGCTTAGTGGGAAGCATCAGAAAGTATATACATGAGAAGCAGCAATCTTACAGTAAGAATGCCATTAAATTGCCTTTGGAATTATGCTTAGTTTGACGCAACTTCTACTCGTTTGATCCTGTTCATTTTAGTACAGAGGAAATAACAAGATCTACTCAGGTGACCGTGTTGAATACATTTGCACCAATCAACCAAACTCAGAAACAGCCTAAAACCACAGGAGCAGAATGTGCTAATAGGAGAGGTTTTACCTGAGATGCCTTCAGCGCTCCGAACACTGGCATGCCCTGTGCTGAGCCGCTCATATTCCAGTTTCATATTCCCAAGGTCTTCCCCTGAGTGTCCTTCACTGGCAAAAGAATTTGCTTCAATGCTTGAACCTGGAGACCGTTTGGCCTTGCGACTAAAAAACCCACTGGCAAACCGCTTTCCTTGCTTTGAATTGGCCTGCGCATCTTCTTTCTTCACATCACGAATGGACTCTCTGGACTTGGATTTATTTTTCAGTTCCATGTGTAATCGGGAGAGTAGTTTCTGAGGGCTCCTATTCAACTTGTTGAAGTTCTCCAGAGGTGGTTCAATCTCTGGGAGTTCTTGCTCTAATGTGATTAAGTCATTCAGGAACTGATTTAATCGTTTCTTAGACTCACTTGTTTCTTCCCTTTCCACGTTATCCTGATTATCCTGCCTGTGTCGTGAAGCCCAGAGCAACATTTCACCACGGGTTGCCCCTGCCACTAAGCCATACTTGGGATTAATGTTCTTCCGAGCCACCATGGAGGAATGAAAGCCTGATTTCCCAATTCCATGAAGGTTTGAATTAGCAATACCCAATTCCTTGAAGAAGTTAACTTCCTCTGAGATAGCGTAGAGCTCACGAAACTCAACGTCAAACATCTCCACATGCTGTCCTGTCAAGACTAGTAGGATGTTTCTGTCAATATGGGATGAACTCCATGTGAAGCTAAGAATAGGAAACAGAACCGTAAGATTTTTGAGTGCATACTTGACCCAGCCTACCCAACAATATCTGAAACACTGTGAGAATACATAGCATTGTGCTATTTGCCAATATGGGTCGGGATAGATTGGTGAAGTTGTGTATTATTGTTCTTCATTAGGCATGCAGACAAGATCTGGAAGAAAATATCTGAAAGCTCTGAAGAACAGCATATCCTTTTAAAAAAGCAACAGGAAGAGTCTCCAGATTGGAAACCTCTCTGAAAAGAACCGACTACAGTGGCCAATGCAGGGTGGCGCCGTCTCTAGCACAGTTGAACAGTTCACTGGCAGGGACTTGTTCTGTTCTCCTGGGAGCAGTTTGTACTCTACGCTACCTTCTCTCTTATCTTACTCCAATTTCTACAGATGCCAAACAGATTACAGAGAGGAGGATAAGAAAATGAATGACATGAGAACAAGACTCACAAGCCATTTTTTACATAAGAAGAATGTAGCTCTGCCTTATGCAAGAGCAACCCACCTGTATGATCCAGTGGCCACCTTTTCACCATCTACCATCAGGAATCGAGATGCCAGTGTACCTCTGATCTTCCCTGATTGCATGTAGAACCCAACTCCTGTCACAGAACGGATGCGGATGTTCTAACCAGGAAGTAAAAAACACAAAATTTCACAATAAATAGGGCAGAGAATTAGGTAATTGCCAACTCCAAGTCTTAACACGTCACTCACATTATCTCAACTTCTGGGACTACAGCTCATCATTAGACACCAGAAAGCAGAAGGGCTGCAGAAAGGAAAGCAGACTGCTGAAAACTCTGTTGTTATCATCTTTCAGTACAAGTCACTCCTATGCATCAGTTTAGAACCCTGACCAATAAGTCAGCATCTTTGTAACTCTGTCTGCTGTCTCCAGCTATTCATCTTAGCCCACTGACAAGACAATGCTTTCCAAATGAAATAATCCGCCATCTCTAGTCCTGTGCTGTAGATCAGAAAGCCCAACCCCTTTCAGAGGAATGAAGCTCTGAGTCACATCTGTACTCTCTGAATCCTAATCCCTATTCCATAGCATCAGCGAGCTCTTTTCCAGACAGTGTTACCAGAACCACAAAACCAAGGAACTTTGCAAGGCCTGTGCAATCAGAAAGACTCAGAAAGTATTGTATGAGGCTTAAATTAGGTTATTTTAGGCTTGTGTTCTGATCCCAATAACATATAGTTTGATAAAACTGGGCAAATTATAGGACTAGGTAATTTAATTATTACAGAAGGGGTGAGGAAATAGTTATACCATTCAAAACATACACAGATGTTTCCTGCCTGTTACAACAAAGGAATCCTGACACCATTTTGCTAAGAACACCAAACAGTTACAATGTCTACCTACATTCATCTCTGTTCAATGGAGAGTGAAAAACACAGAATTTTATTCTGAATAAAAGATGTAGGATAAGTGTCTCTGCTGATGTCCCAAAGAGATCAGCAAAGAAGTATTTCTGCAGATAGAGAAAGCAAAACTTTTTATGAAATATACTGAAGTAGTTGGAAGAAGGTATTATCTCTCCTCAAACCTCCTGTCTCACACCCTTTTAGCCACTGCACCTACAAATAATAACACAAAGCAGTACCAGAGACAGAGAAAAAAAACTGATTTCAGGTTACCTGATTTTCTATAACAGACTTATGCATGCACATAATAATAAAAAAAAAAACCATATTTGCACGTTAGACTGTGAGTTACTCTGCTCAGACCAATGCTGAACTCCATGGATCCTGGCTGCTCGAGGATGAATTGCCAGACAGGTGTACATACATATTACCTAACATTAAAAAAAAAAACCCCAACACTCAAAAGCACTCACTGCCAGCAAAGTTTGGAGCAAATTATCTTGTCAATCTGACATACAAATTTAGACCATTTTCTTTATACCATCTGTTTCTCTTAAGAATTCTTTTAACAATGAAAAGCTAAAAGGTATTGTGATCTGGAGTAATAAATATAGGGTTAGGAGTCAGACAGTCTCACGTGTAATCACAGTTCTGGCAGTATTCCCTGTTATGTTCTGTGAAAGTCAATTCACCTTTGCCTCATTCTTCCCCCATCTGCAGAACAGGAGAATCATGAGGATTTGGCTAACACTAGCACAGCCTCAGGTCCCACAAAGATCTAAGTACTATTATTACGAACCTAATTGACAGCTTAAATATCGATAGGCTGTAGAAATCATCATGCAGGAATGAGTGATTATAAGAATGTGGATTTCTGTGAAAAAACAGTTTTCTGAATATAACTCTTACCTTTTGAATCTGTTCCTATTTTCTTCAGTAAAATACAGCAGTGGCAGTACAAATTCTGACTAACAGTAACTGATGATACTACTATTTTGCATTCATCTACTGCTTGATCTGTCTGCAGTCCTGTGTGGGCACTAGCTAATTAATCCTCCTAACACCAATGACAGTATTATCACCCTGTTTTAAAGATGAGAAACCTGAGAGACAAAAACGATGAAGCGACTTGCCCAAGGCCTAGCTAGCAGTGAGTCATTTGTGTGGGATGCTGAATGCAGGTTGGGTAGAGCACAGGAGAAAGGCTGCCCTTTCCAGTATTTAGAATAACATTTGTAGATGACTGGCTGGCCGCCTAAAATGATTGTCTTTTTTCATTGCTGAATAAAGCTGGATTTGGAATTTGCCAAATCATAGAATCTTGACTGCAGGTGTCAATGAGGACATCTGTCCTTCAAATCAGCCGACAGCTCTGAAATGTCATATTCCTTTCTGAATCGAGGAGGATCAGCCTGTGTGAGCAGAATGTTTCTTAGCATGTAACAAGTGTGGATTTTATTGTTTGTATGTTATATCACCTTCTTTAGGAAGAGAGAAAGCACATTTGAATTTCTGCAGTAACTGAGCTATGCTTAACACTGAGAAAGGCACAGAGGGGATAGAGCCAAACAGCTGAACACATAAACCTCCTTGAACAAAGTAGGCACAGGAGTGTATAAATGCATCTTGAAATGCAGAAAATAAGCACAAAGTCATATAAACATCAAGTCACTTAATAGGTTATTTGTATAATGTTTCCTATTTTGAAGGATCTTGGAGCACTTGAAGACTAATATATCAAGCTGTACAGAGAAAGAACAAGCCTGGGTTCATGTACTGAAGATTACACAACAACAGAAGTGGGAAGACAAATATAAACGAGGTAAGATCTCAGCCATTTTCTTTGGGCACTAGTGTTATTGTATGAACAAGTATTTGGGGTAAAGGACCAGTTAGTTTCCAGGTAGAAGAGACATTTCCAAACTTGTTTTCTTGCAGCAACTTGCTTAAGTTTGGTTACATCCTGCCTCATGTAGACTGCAGTCTATGTTAGGTTTCCACATTTCCTTTACGCAGACTTACACCACTCCTCATTGCAAGCAGTGACTAACAACTCACTGGCAGCAACTTAATACAGACTGGTAACACTCCAACCTAATTAATACACACAGCAAAGGAATCAGTCTTTCTTGATTTATTGTGACACACTTTTAAACTTTGTGCTGCATCCACAGAAAGTTAAATTAGACTCAACTGAGAAAGTCAGTATTACATTGTTACTGACACTTAGTTGACCACTAACAGACCCGAGCAGGAGCGCCCACAAGCACGGGGTTGAATAACACAAGGTACTTGAGATGGACACTAAAGGTGGGTGCTGCAAGTATTTTCACCAGGGAATCCTCTATGTCCCGTTCCTCTTAGAACTTCTAACAACTGATATAAATGCTGCAAAGAAGCAGAAATCTGTGTTTCCATTGGGATGAATGGCATGAAAGATTTAAACCAGAAAAAGGACAGGCAACAAACCATAGCAGTAGATGTTACGTGACAATAGCTCAACAGTCCCTTATACTGACTGGTTTCTTTTTTGTTTCTTTCCAAAAAGAGACACTGGTAAACCACTGTTTTTGAAAGGTCACAAGCAGCCTAGTAGAATTTTCTAACAGATAATTAAAACAAAACAGCACTGCATCACATCACATTCAGCTTCTCTGCTGAGTTAGAATTGGATGAGGAAATCTGGAAGGTAAAACATGACAAACTGAAACAAAATTGAAAAAAAAATGTTTTAGGCAGAAACTTTTAAGACTACCTAGAGAGAGGAAAGGAAATCCTTGCATGCTAGGGAAATGAATGTAAAAATTAATATGAAAGTGAACTTCCTGCAGATACCACATTCCCTGCATTTCCTTAGAGCTCTAGGTGAACTCCATGTCTTTAAGCAAAAGTGTATCTCATTGAAGACTTGATTAGCAGAAGCACAGGGAAGAAAACACCTATAAAAACTGGTGACAACCCTCACCCTCAGGTCAACAAGAAGAGGACGTTTTGTGGGGCTATGAATTTTATATCTATGAGAACTTGGATTCATTCTGATCTCAGAAGAACACCCTTATGTCAAACATAACTAAAGTCTGGCAAACCACGTCCTGCAGGCTCAAGAAGCCACATGACTCATACAAACAAGACATGCTCACATTAACATATCAAGATGAACGCACAGATGACTGAAGTTAAATGCATTTTAACAATCTCTGGCCTTCATGAAAAATATGAGATTTTCTCATTTGAAATGTGAAGTCAGTGAAAAGTCTTTGTAGAGTGAGATACAGTCTTCCTACACCATTTTCCCTGCTGTGAGACTGTGGGAGGATGGTGATACCTTGCCATCTTAAAAAATAGCCAGGAATTTTGTGAAAATGCCCAGCACTACATGCAGACAAAGGACAAAATCCAGTGTTAGCAGTAAGCCTCCCTGTACTGGGACTGTTAACTGTTCACTCTGCATTGGATGAAGAGACCTATGGAAACAGAAGGACAAGAATCACAGCAGTCTGAGCATCTGGTGATGACAGAAGACAGAATAAGCACCCTGAAGCTGCAGCAATGCCAACCCATAGTAATGTGTCAACACTTTTTCTCTCACATGAGAATTTGACACTAAACCTTAAAGTTATCTCCCACATTGCTGCAACTTTCTGTGGAAAAGCCAGAACTAAAAATGCAAAACAACCCCAGACACATTAGCTCAGTGAGGTGGGGGTAAGTCCTCAAGGGAGAAACTACATCTTGCTTGAGATTCCTTGGTTATTCAAAGCTTGGTGTCAAACTACGATGATTTCTCACCCAAACAGCAGCACTGATACATCCAATAAAGCCTTGCAGGAAAGCATGACCAACAAACTGCTCCTCATCTTCTTGACCCTTACAGTCACACTGACAACAGGAACTTGGGCAGGATGGCAAGAGGCCATTATCCTTTAGAAACAAGTGACCTGCTTTTCCTTACAGGAAGACTCAGTCTTTCCATAGCACCACAGAAAGGAATAAAGTGCACTGACCTTAACAAAATTAACTAAAGCCTCCTTAGCTGTACTGGAAAAGGAATATAATATCCCTAAGAGGGCAATTTATGATACAGGATGACATAGCTGGGAAAGCAAACAAAAAAAGAATAGTTAAAGGACAACAGTCTGTGTGTTAGAAATTTGCAGAAGAGTGAGGAATTCAGTTAAAGAAGGATGTTAAAAGGTTCTTCATCGGTGGAACACCTTCAGCTCAGTACGAGTCTAAAGAAAAACACAGCAAGTGCTGCTGTGAGAGAAGGGAAGCACAGAAGAGACTTAAGAGTTCTCTAGTGCTTTTGATGGCATCAGTTCAAACTGTGTCTCTTTGGAAAGGGTGACTTTGTGATACAACAAAGCTGCTGCAGGACCTAATCACTGCTGCAGCATGTCTTTGTGATAATTGGTTTTGGCGCATGAAGTGTGTGCAGATACCTTTGGAGAAAGAGGCGAGAAGAAAAGCAGGAAGAATCTGCCTACTTCTTAAAGATGGAGAACGCAGACAAAGAGGAGCGTGTCTCTCCAACAGCGCTGTGAGCTTTTCTAAAGTGTCATGGCACTCTATCCAGGGTTTAAAGTATGCAGTACTGAAGTCATCGTTCTTGCACATGATGACATGGTGAGAAAAGTACTGGAAAACAGGTACCAGAGCAAATGGAACTGCTGCTCTACTTGTACGGTTTTCTACCAAAGCGACTTCAGTCCAGGCCACAGAATACCTCTGAAGCTTAAAACAGGTCTATTAGAACAATGTCTGCATCTCGCTTCCAAAGACACCAGAGGAAAGAAACTTCCATCTCTGTTTTGGAGAAAGATGAGAAAGCTGCTCAGCTGGATGTCTTTTCTGATGAAGAAGTCCAGAAACTACAAGCAGAGTGGTAGTTCATAGGAGCATTGTTCAGAAACACGCAATTCATTTTCACCCACATTTAAGATGGTACTGCCTGAATGGTTAATATGAGCCTCTCTAACCTTCAGAGCTTTTTGTTTGTTTGTTTTTAACTATTGAGTGTTTGTGGAAGATCTGCCCGTCCTCCAGGCAAAATGGCACTGCTCTGCAAAGCAGTTGGATCACAAGAGTGATGAGTCTTGCACCCTGTAGATTGTTTCCAATCTAGTGACTTTTCCAGTATTTGGAACAAATCTGTAGTAGTGACAGTGACTAAAACAGTAACCAACACAATAGCAGCTATAAACACACAAAGGATTTCAGTTTGTATGCAATGAAAAGATTCTACTGAAGTTGCTTCTGCCAGCCAAGCAAGGCTGACTACTCTGCTGTGGTGCATGTGCTGTGTGAAGACGTACTCCAATATGGAACAGGAGAGCAGCTGTGCTCCCCAGTCCCAAATGTTCTCAGGCAGAGGAGGACTACAAGCTTGTTCAGCCCCACATGACCATTGATAGGTAGGAAAGTTTTGATTTCACAAAGTATATGTATGTGTACTGTTATTGTTTGCTTGGAGCCCAGTTACTCAAATAACTACTCTAGAAATCTGGGACTTGCATAGGAGACCTAGAGGAATTTCCTCAAGCAAATTTCTTCCTAAAAGAAATATACAGGTCACAAGAGCCAAAAAAAAAAAAAAAAAAAAACCTACACAGATCTCTGTTTCATGTGAAAGGCAAATAATCTCTCCAGGTGAGTTACAAGGTTCATTACAATTCAGGATGGCCGCTTAACTGCAAAAAATAATGATTCAGTCTTGAATATCTTACCCGAATCTGAAAGTCACTGAGGTCAAGGCATCTGCACATTTCCAGGAAGAGCTTCACACCATCCCCATCTAAGATTATATAGACTGGGATCCGGCGCTTATATGCTGCATTAACAATATCTCGGAAGATGTCCTGGTCTGTAAATACATCCATGACCACTGCAATAATCTAGAAACAAGAAGACAGCAGACAAGCAACTAAATAAAATATTAGGAATTGAGAAGGAAGCCCGTTTCAATGGTACAAAATAAAGGAGAGCATCAACACCAGAATATGTAAGAGCACACAGGTGAGACAGAAGTATGGGGATGTATGTGCCCAAGCACTTCCAATAACCTTATAACTTTCTGGCATGGCTCCTGCTGGATTTTAGAAAGAATGCAATAACTAACTGTCTTTGAGGAGTCTGAGGAGTCTCTTTCTAAGGGAAGATGGCTATTTCAGCAACCTGAAGCATGCCAAAGTCAAATACCCATTTTTAATCCAGTGTTGTGAAACTCTCTTTGCCTCCATTAGGATTCACTTAAACAAAAAGAAACACTGATAAAAGTCTAAAAAAGAAGAGTGAAAATCTCAGCCATAACATTTCTCAGAAGGTGAGTAATAGAAGAATGAACGTGCAGAGGAATCAGGGCACGACTCCTCAGCTATAGTGCACAAAACAGACAAAAAGAGCTCTGCTGTCAGGGCTGGCTTCACGAGGAATGTCATGTAGAGCCCAAACATAAACATCTCATAATTGTAAGGAAGAGACTAGAGCACACATCTAAGATTTGGAGGCAAAATGATAATTTGCTCTCTTCACATGTACATTTTTTCTGGTGTGAAAATAATTCTGGTATGAAAATAATTTTTCTGGTATGAAAATAATGAAAATAAGGACACAGATCTTATATAAAAGCAAGAAAGCAAAAGGTTGTACTAACATGACAGACAAGCCTGAACATTCATAGGATGAGTAACAACAAAAACAAGATGACTGTGGGCAACTTTTATGCTGACCTTATGTGTTTTGTCTTCCTCTCCCTTTCTGTGTCTTTAACTCTATTAGAAGAATCAATTCACTTTTCCTCCTGAAGGAGTTATTCTCCGCAGCATTCTGAAGGCTATGAATGAAGGAAATTGCTGTTCTCGCCATCACCAGGAACCATCAGCTTGGCAGGTGAGATCTTTCATGCTGACGGTAGGCTGGGAGTAGAGTTACCTAAATTCTAGCTTCCCAGGTGCCAGGGTCACAGCAACAAGCTGAGCTGTGCTGCAAAAAGCACATTATGTGTGAATGGAGCTGATGACTACACCTAACAATAGAATTTTCTTCAGTTGATGTTTGGAAAAGGGGCAGCTCCAGTTGCAGTAGCTCCTTGTGGAAGGGGGGATAATTCTCACCAGGCACCTCTTTCCTTTGAAAATGGCCTTGAGCAAAATGGATGTGGGACAGTGATACCACAGTAAATGTCCTCTGTTTTTGTTGAGTCTCTGTCTGTATGGCCAACAATAACCAACAGCTCTGCTCTGTCATGCTCCTTCTGTCAGCAGTGCTTACACAAGCTGTTCCTTATTAGAAAAAGAAAAAAAGAGCTGACATTGTGTTTATGTCCATCATTAGCATGTACATTCCTGATACAGGTGAACTGTGGAGGAGGTATATTATAAGCTAATTTTAAGTCCTTCAACAACTTCTGTTAGGTTAGAAGAACTGGATTTCAGCTCCCACCTTGGTTCTTACTTTCTAGCTAAATGCAACAAGAGGCAAGGAGTGTTACCTCTGAAAAATACACTGAAATTCTGCCACTTTACTCCTCAACAACTTCACATGCATACATATTATGACTTAAGTTTTCAGGTATTAATTGAGGCATGCTGTGCTTTCCTAACCCTTCACACACTCTGGTCTGGATGTCGTTACTCAGCAGCAAAACACCAAGTACAATTCATTTGAAATAAGAACATTAGCATAGGGAATTGATGAAGAATAGACAGAAGAAATAGGAATGTATTTTCTTTCCATCTCCTCCATCCAAAAGGAGACTAACGACTGTAGAAATTGCAGCACACCTTGGACAGACCATTGATTATTAGTACTGGCATTACAATATGAAGGGACAGTTGCCAGCTGGCTTGGCAGCTCTAGGTCAGTTCAGACTTCTTTGCAAGACTATGGGCTTAACTCACAAATACGGAAACTAAGCCCATAGGAAGAGCTGATGAACTGCCTTGCAGATGGCTCTTTCAAGACTCAAACTGTGAGAGGGGCAACTGCGCTGTTGATGTTAGTCTTTCCAAAACCCTGACACTGCAGATGATCTGTCAAGATAACCTAGGAGCGTTCTCAAACACAGCAAGTCAGAGCATGAGCGACTACCCCATGTAGGAGTTTTTCTTTACCCCATTCCTCTCTCTACCCTATGGATAATAATGCTACTTATCTATAGGACCTATAGGTATGCCTTGCTCTTCATGGGTATTTACAGATTGACAAGCATTAACTTGCCAAAATCATTGCAGCAAGGTAGCTCAATTAATGTATGTAAAACACTAATGATAAGCCACCCCTAGACATGTGCCAAATATTACTAGTATCTCTTTAGGGCCACTCCCTCCTGAAAACCAAAACAAAGCAGAACACCAAAACAAACAAACAAAACCCCCGCTCTAATCTGTTGAATGAAAAGCTCCTACCTGGAGATTTTATTCTCCAAGGCCAGCTTGATGGAACACAATAGGCACTTATCTAAGAAAAAGACCATTAAACACTAAAATGGCTGTTAAACATGAAACCACCTTTAGGCTGGGAGGGGCACAGTTCATGCAGCCAGTGAAAAATATCTACTAAGAAATTAATTAGCCTGTCGGTGCCAGACACGGGTACTGAAAAGAGCAAAGTTTCCCAGTTATCATACAATTTGTAGAGGAATTTGCAGCAAAGCAAGAGGATGCAAGCAAGAGCATCAGCAAGTCAGAGCATAAGCATTTTACAGCCTCTGGTTCTGTGTGACTGATTGCACCGGTAGTGGAACAGGATGACAGGGTGTGCATGCAGTGCTGCAAGCAGGGAATGGAGGACACCCTCTGGATAAACGTCTCTCTGGAAAATTTTCTGTGTTTCCCAGCAGATTGGCTTTAAACAAGCCTCTGCAAAGGCTGAATGTGCAGAGGGTGCGCTTGGAGAGTGGCGGCAGGGAAGAGTGCTGAATCAGAAAGCAGAAAAAACAGAAAGCAGCAAAACTAAGAGAAGTGAGGTGGCTTATGCTGCTGTCCCCTCTCCGGAGGGGAGATATCAGCTATGAAAGGGGTAATTTCACAGTCTTTCGTGGAGATTTCAGGCAGACCTAGAAAAACCTTGTCACTGTCCCCTACCTCTTCCGTGCAAGCTCTTGGAGCGTCACGGCTGGCTTGTTTTCTTGCCAGAGGTGCACTGTCACCACTAACAGTCCTTTCCAGTCCAAGATAAACAGGAGGAACAGCCGCATATTGTCTGGACTCTGGCTGCCTTGCAGTCAGTGCTGTATTGGATTGCAAACACAGAAAAGAAAACAATCCAAAACAAACCAGCTGCCCTGTGTTTAACTGGGGTTACCTGCACATACAGGAGGGGTGGCTGGAGCAGCACCACTACCTGCCTGCCCTCTGGATAATACACTGGGATGGGGCAGGAAAAAACAAACCATGGCTACAAAACCGTGATGCAGGGCTGGGGGTGAATCTATTCCAGGCGTCAGCTTTGGCAAACTGCAGTGTGACGGGTGATGAACCGCATGGAAAACCCAGCCTGGTGACCACCAAGAGAGCGAAGAATGCTTGGTGTGGTGGTGGGCTCCTGCCACCCGGCCACCCCGCATGTCCCCAGCCCAGCCCCTATGCCTGGGTGACCAACATGTGGACACAGCCCACGCACGAAGGAACAGAGGCCGCTCCCTACCTTCTGTGCCTGTTGGATCATCTCCCGCACCACCTCCTTCAGGTGGGGCACGTTCTCCTCCTTGCGAGGGTGCGTGAAGAGGGCCACCCGGCTGATGCCCCGGTAGAAGGTCTTGTCAGTCCAGCCCAGGTCCAGCGGCGGTACCTCTGTGTCGGAGAGCTCAGGCCAGTAGGCCAACGAGATGGCCTTGCCGTCAGGACCCCGCACCACCTTGCTGGTCTCCCGGAGGTCATCATAGGCCCGCCAGCTGCCCCGCAGGGCCTGAAGCTCCTGGCTGGAGAGGAAGTCCTGGAGACGCTCCTTTTGCAGGGTCTCCCTGTAGGCGGCTTCACCTCGGGTCACCAGTGTCTCCAGGGCCCGACGCTGCTCCTCGCTATAGTAGAAACAGGCCTGGGCCTCTGTCACCTTCTCGTTGACGTGCAACTCGTCCAGCAGGAACACCTGGGAGTCCGCCATGCTGCCGGCACCCGCAGTGCCGGGAGGCTGTGGAAGGAGGGAAAGGCAGGGCCGGCACCGCCTCACCTGGCCTGCCCGAGCCCGCCCCAACAGGTGGAGCAGCCGCACCGCCCCGTGCCGGCCCCTCACGCTTCTCTGGTTCACTGGGGACGTGGCTGTCCCCTTCATTCTGGCCCCCTCACAGGCGTGCCTGCCTGCAGCTCTGACCATTGGGGGATGGGGACGGTGGTCCCGCAGCATGGTGGGCCAGCTGTCCCTGACCGCTGTGCCTGGGGAGAGCCAGCCTCGAGCTGCTGCTGTGGCTTGCTGGAGAATCATAGAACGGCTTAGGTTACATTTAGGGGACCTCATAGCTCACCCAGTCCCAACCCACTGCTGTGGGCAGGGCTGCCACCCACCAGCTCAGGCTGCCCAGTGCCCCATCCAACCTGGCCTTGAACTTCCAGGGATGAGGCACCACAGCTCTCTGGGCAGCTGTGCCAGTGCCTCACCACCTTCTCAGTAGAGCATTTTCCCCTAATATCTAACCGAAATCTCCTCTCTTTTAGTTTAAAGCCATTCCCCCTTGTCCTATAGTGTGGATGTGTGAGAATGCAAAAATCTACTTAAAAGGGTTTTTTGGTTTTGATTTTTTTTTCTTTTTCCTTCTCTTTTTGAAGGTGACTGCATTCACCAGGAATGAGGTAACACAGGCAGACCATGACAGTGGCCATTGGGCCCAGCTGGCTGCTAGCCAGCCCGCTCCCAACCCACCAAAAGAGCAGCTCAGTGACTCCCAGGAAGCCCAAAAAGCAGGAGGTGGGTGCCCTGTTTACAAGCAGGAGGATGACAGAGCGATTTGCCCAAGGCTGCCCAGCAGGCTGGTGTCAGAGCTGGGAATAAAACTGCACAGCTCCAAGACTCTGACTGGGAGTGTGAATAAATAGCCCCACACGTGTCCCAGGTGGGAGACTGGGGGCTGTTATGTTAAATGATTAATTTTGCGTGGTATGTGATAGTTGCTGGGGGCCCTAATCAAGATGCAGGCCCCATTGAGGTCTGCAGTGCGTACACAAAGGATGAAAAGCACTTCTTCCCCATTGTAGCTCAAGGACAGCCCAGACAGAGATGAGCAAGGAAATGGGGATAAAGGCAAGGCAGTGGTGATATACATTCAGAGGCATTTGCGGGGCTTTTCATATGTAATTAGCCCTAATTGCTCACATACGCAAAATACACGAACTGTAGGAACAGAGCTAGAGGAGCCGCTCTTTGTCTCCTCCCTGCAAGCGATCACCTGTGCTCAGAGTTTGTTTGAGGAGGTCAAGCACTGGAGCTCTTCCCTGATGTTCTCTCTTAAAATGGAAGGGAGAGTTTTAGCATTCCAGACTGTCATCGATAGCCTTTCCTGTCATGAAACTCACTTAAAATTTGAAATTGCACTTTGCAGAATCTACTCCTCTGCCTTTCAAATCTCTTAAAAAATATAATTTCAATATATGCCCCTTCAGCTTGATTACTGTGGAAACAGGGCTTATGCCGCAGTGGCGTCTCCATCTCTCTGCTTGTCTGTCCATCTCTATTAACTTCTGAACCCACTGGCTGATTTCAAATAAAGATGCCAGAGGCATAATTACACCCCTACAGGTTTTGTGAAAATAAAGAGCCTGATAGCAAAAAATAGACCCTATCACAGTCCCCTGACAGGGAAAGTTGCATTAAGGGTTCACGCCTTACTAGACGTCAAAGATTCCATAAAAGTTGAAACACTAATAAGTTCCTGAACTGTATGAAAAGCTTCAAATGAATTTTATGCCATGCTAGACACCCCAGTCAATCAGCCACAATATACAAATACACAGGAGATGCTGCTTTGTTAGTGCCAGTACTCACTGAACCGCTTTTTTCCTTCTGTACCAGAGGCTGCCATCAGCTCTGCTATTTCATGTGGAGCTAAGTAAAATCTCTTTAATCCGGGATGCTCTATTCAATTGTAGCTGCACAATGTAAGATTTTCTGTTCAGCTAAGACTCCCACTTGAAAGCAACGGTGGATTCACAAATGCATGTTTAGTTTCATGTTTAAAAGCAAGTGAATGTTTCCCACATCCAAGTGAAATCGACAACAGAGATTTCAGCTTGCTGTGATGAAATGTTTAGCCCTCATCTCACTCTACAAGACAAAGTGTTGTCTGTATGTTGATATGAGAAATAGGGGCATGGAGCTGTGCAAAAGCTGAGAGACACTTCTCCTATGCACGCATGGTGTCGTTGTCCCCCCTTGCCACCTACTCTCCCAGCTAAACATTCCAAACACGAGTATTTTCCATACGAGGCTTTAAAAAAATCTGATGATTCAATCTCTTTTGATATACCCTGACCCTCTGGCTGACAGCCTCACCTAAAAGACAGGCAAAAAGAACTGTGGAAACAAACTGCCCTCGCTGTCCCAGAGACAGCCCAGCCCTTCAGGACTGGAGACTAAACATAGCAAAGAGGGAGGGGAAATTGTGCCTGGCTGGGGCTGACAAGTGAATTCCAGTTCCACTCTATATGAGGTTCATTACTGTTTCAGCTCAGGTTTTCCACTCTGACCTTAGCATTGGCTCAAGAGAAAGGAAAAAGGGGACGCCTGCTTTAGGAATCAGCTGAGGCTGCTGCAAATCCAAGCAGACCTTTGATTAGATATTAGAACTTTGATTTATTATTCTTTTTTTTTTCTGGTGATTACTTACTGAAGGGGGTGCCTACGATTGGGCAGGGTTGGCTTTTATTTTTGACCTTTGCTTGGGTGTCGTCCCAGCCAAGTCCCAGTTAAGGTCTACCTGACTTTTCTGGTCTAGTTCCAAAAGGTTTTCCAAAGGAAGTAAACTAACCTATCAGGAAATATTACCTCTCACTGTAATCCTCCCCAACCCCATTACAGTGCTTTAAATCTACTGCCTTCAAACACCTCCCACGCATATTCTGCTTACTTGGGCCTAATTGCTTCACTTTCCTTTGCAAAGCAATGCAGGTTGTGCTTTAGATAAAGATATGACACCTTATATTTAGCATTAATTGTAACTGTGCTCGTCCACACATCTCTCTTACCCATCCTTCCTGTGTAATTTCAGTCCTTAAATAGCCCATCTCATGAGATAGTCTTCGATAAACCTCCCAGCAGTGTTTTGCTTGTGACAAACTGCTGCAGGCTCTTGTTAAACAACTTTGGGTACTCGGTTCTTAGGGAATAAAATCCCAATGCCTTTCCCTTCACCCCCTCTTCACTTCTTGTTTCTCCCAAGAGCAGACAACACTGACATGCAAAATAGGAATAAAAACATGGGGCAATATGAAAAAGAAAGGATCGTTCTATGATAGTTTTCTGAAGGGGAGTATAGAATCGTAGAATGGCTTGGGTTAGAAGGGATCCTCCAAAACAAACCAACATGATTTACCAAAACATCCCTAGTTAACCTTACTGCCTTTCAGCTTTTTCATTAAAAGTGGCAATGAGTTTTGCAAACAAAAGAAGCTAGCTCAATGGATGTGGGATACACGATTTTGCAGTCTCAAAAAGGAAGAGTAAGTAAATAGGTTGTGCTAAAACACCACTCCTTCCTTGTGCTGGCTGGCACCAAAGCAAGCGTTGTGAAGACTTGGTGCAGACTGCATCTTCCTGATCTGTTATCTTGCAGGCTGCATCCAGGAGTTTCTGGGAAGGATGTTACACACACAACCAGCCACACTAAGCCTGTCCCGGGCCTAAAATTCCATTTGTAAGGGCTGCCAACCTGGGGTAGGAATGGGTGCGTTAGTCATGTCCTGGTGCTGGCAGAGCTAACAGCTCTGAAACAAGGGGATTTCAGGACGAAGAGGAAAAAAGCGTTTGCCTTCACTGTTCTCCCTCCAGCGAGCTGGAGAGCTGCGGGCAGTGGAGGGTAGGTGTGTCACCTCTGCAGCAGTGACAGGGCTGCAATCTGGATGATGAAGAAATGCTTTCAGATGCTTCCTTTCTGTCATATTACACTGCCTCAGGGAGAAAAACCTAGCTGCTGAATTGGAGAACTGCTGCAACTGAGTCAAGTGCTTCTGGCCTCCCACTCAGTCTTTCAGCTGTTGTTTCCATGTGAGAGTAAATAGGTATAGAGTCCTCTGAAGTGAGCAGAAAGGAGCAACTGTGTTTGCGGGCTCATTTCTTGAAGTGAGGTATTTGCTGACTGAGCACATGCAGAAAAGCCTGTAGCTGTTTTCCCTGGCTGCTCCCATTTACAGGGCCACACTTTGAGGCAGTTTCCTATAAGAAATCACGCTGACCCAGGCCTCTTGCTTGATCTTTCAACTGCCATAGAAGCAAAAGCTCATAACTGGTTTCAGTTCAGAACACAGAGGGGCCTCAGCCAGGTCATCTGTTGTGCCTCAGATCCCTATCTGTAAAATGAAGATAATATTGCTCTGTTTCACAGAAGTGCTACAAGGAAGAGCTTAAAAAACTCCACAACTAACCAAACAGAAGCAGCAAACACAACCAACCAACCAGAAAAAAAACCAGCAGCGTCTCCTACATTTGCTTTGGCTTCTGCAAAGAGGATGAGGAGCCAGGTAGCTGTAAAGTCTCTTCACAAATGAGCTAAGCTGTAAATAGAAGATGTCAGGAAAGAAAATACTGAAAAATAAACATGCATAGTGTCTGAACAGGATGCTTAGTGCAGCTATAATAATGCAACTCTCACAGCACAGTGTACATTATAGACAATGAGACACAAGTAACAGGACCCGAGGGAATGGCATGGAGCTGTCGGGGGGGACCACGTTGGGTGTTAGGAAAAGGTTCTGTACCAGAGAGTGGTTGGGCATGGAACAGGCTCCCCACAGCCACTGTCGTGGCCCCAAGCTGCTGGAGTTTGAGATGTGTTTGGACAGTACACTCAGACGTACTGTATGGATTTGGGGTGCTCCTGTGTAAAGCCGAGAGTTGGACTTGGTGGTCCTTGCAGGTCAGCTTGGGATATTCTCTGATTCTATGGAGTAGAAGATACAGGCTAGATGGAGTTACGTGCTGATAGCAAGGAGATGTTCAGGTATGGTGTGGCAGATAAGAGAGAGTCAGTGGAGGGAAGCAAGAGAGAAATCATTTGTCTAAGAATGAACAAATTCAATAAAAATCTGCAGTCAGTGGAGGATAGCAGTAATGGGAAGCTGAGATGAGGCTCTGGGGCCCACAGTGCTTCAGTTGTCCTGGAAGCTTAAAGAGCAAGATAAAGCAAACTACACAAAAAAAATCCTGTTTTGAATAAGGAGAAGGAAAGAATAAAACTGTGCAGCTTACTGATTAGACTATTTATTAGACTGCTAATCATTACTAGAATACTTTCAAATTAATGTGATCCTTAAACTACAACAATAAACAAGTAGGAAGCAAACTGATCCTCACAATAAAAGCAAACCTGTACGAATGGAGCAGCATAGGAAAGAAGAAATGGACCACTCCAAAAGGAGATGCAGAAGGCTGAAGTGTGGGCTCAGGGATGGTGACGGAATGAACAGATTTGTTATTCATGAACATTAAGAGCTAGGTATCAAGATGTGGTAGAACTGAGCTTATCGGGTTTGGAAGATGTCCTTTTTTAGCCAGAACATGTCAGCCTCTGATGCTTATTTAACTTAAAAGTCTCCAGAGAAGTGATGTACAGGAGGTTATCTGCTCACTCAGAATGCCAGCAGATCCACAGGATGCTTCCCCCCTGCTCGCTCCCGTGTTTCCATCCAGCAAAGACATGACTTGGGTGAGTGCAAGTGAAATCACACCAATGTCAGTCTTTTCAGATCAGCAGCAACAGAAGGATCTGGTTTTGAATTCTTCCTAGAGCAAAACCCAAATACATAATGCACTTACGTTCCTCCAGTGACTGTTTTTAGATCCATTTCTTTTGCAACTCAATGAATCAAAACGTCACTGCTCGTTTTGAAATAAGCGGCATCTTTCTTAGGGAAGTTTATTACTTTCAGCCTTAGAGGTTTGAAAATAATCGAATGGATTCTGATTGAATCCAGATTCATGAACTGTTCTCATTGTTCCTATCTCAACACTTTGGTCACCACATTTAAGATTCCTTTCTTCAAAGGGACGGTTTTCAGACAGATTGCTCCAAGTCACACCCTGCTTTGAGGCTGCAGAACGTTACCATGTTAGCACTCATGCGAAACTCACAGGAGGAAGGGAGGTAGAGAAGGAGCTGTAGCAGAAATAAACCACATCTCTGAGCTTGTCCATGGTGTTTTTTTTCTCTCTTTTCTTCTGAGGATGGAGAATCCGCAGATCTTTATTCATTTGTTTAACCTATCTCCCTCAACTGCTCTTTCATATTTGTCCTGTCATCCTTTTGTGGCATCTTTCAAAAATCTTACCTTGAGAATGACTATGGACATTTTTCCTTTTACTCTTCCAGCAAGGCTGGCTCAGTAACATGTTTCTGCTTGTCAGACCCCCACACCTTCTCCTTCCCCACCTTTCTGTCTTTATTTCCTTCTGCTGGAGAGGCAACTGCATCCCTGGGGAAGCACACAGCCTGTGGCAGATCCCAGTCCCTCCTGGAATATTTCTGCTCTGACAGGCAGGATGACAGAGCCCAGCCTTCATGGCTGTACATCCACTGCGTTGAGGATGCCAATTAGTAGAGGAAGCGCTGATTGGATTTTTCCCCCCCACCATGCTGACAATTGACCTAAGCCACAGTAAGGCAGGAAATGCAATTAGACAGCGGATGATCTCGGGAAGGGCTGCAACTAATGGCTTAGCATTTTGCATTTTTCACAAACATTTAATTTATTCTCTTCCTGCAAGTTGCATATGGGATGTAGTGGAGTCATTTCATCCTCTCGTGTAAGGTAATTGCCCTGTGATCCTCTTTCAACACTGCAGAGCAATGTGAATAGCAAATTACAGCTCAGGCATCACTCTTGCCAATGCTTGGTGTAACACTGTGGCAGGCAATAGGAGAGATGTACTGGTGGCCTTGGTAGCCAGGTGGCACAGGGCCTTTCCATCCAAGAGCATTAGCTGCAGAAAGGCTCTTGAAAACTTTTGGCCTTATCTATCATGACAGAGCAGTGTCACAGCCTGTGTCCATCACCCCCAGGAAGCTTCAGCTGACACTCAGTATGCCAGACCAGAGGCAGCTCTGACACCTACAGAGGAATGAGAAGGGCTGTACACAAGTACCAGTATGGGAGAATGGGCCAGCCTGACACTGAGAAAGGTAAATAGCTCCTGCTCTGGGCGTTCAGCACAAAAATGCCCCCTAGGCTTCAGTATACATGCAGCCATATACTGTCATGGGAATCCACAGCAGTGCAGAGGAATTAATTAAGTTGTCTGGAGCAGGGTGAGTTTGCATTGGGTTGTTTGTTTGCAGCACTAGCTAAGTTACTTTTATGAATGCTGACCTAGTAAATTAGATCTGGATGATTCCCTGCCTTCATCTTCTCAATGGCTTGCCGGTCCCTTTTGTTCTGAGCTCATCTGCATTGGGAAGGTAAATACGAGGTATGCCAATGGTGACCTTTAGAATTAGAAGCCTTTACAGTTTGTGTAACACTGCAAATGTGTATGCCATGGTAATAAATAAGCTAGTGCAATTATGGAATAAATCCTTGCCCCAGAGAGATACCCAGATGGGAATGGTGGAGCGCACTGCCAAACAAAATACGGATCAGCCAGAAAGAAGTGGGATGGAAGCAGCCAGAGTTTTTGCAAGAGGAAAGGAGAAAGCCTCCCCTTGCAAGAGGAAGCTGAAAGAAATCAGAGGGTATGAGAAAGACAATGAAGGAGAAGGTTAAAACATGCATGACGTTAAGGGCCCAAAGAGAAAACCTGTAAGAGAGGATAAGAAATGCTATGTTGGCAGATATGAAATCATAGAAGAGGAAGGGAAGCTTGAAGTTTAACATCCATAGCTCTGCCACCATCCTGCTACATTGCCTTTGCAAGTCTCAGCTCACTGACTTGAAGTTTTTTTGGAGTAAGATTGTCAGTATGACAGGCACGTGAGGTGCTCACTGCAACCATGCTAATCTGTAACATGAAAGACAGCAAAATCTAATGGAAGATGGAAAACAGTTGGTCTTGGAAGAAGACTTGGACACAGGCAAGGCACCTCTTCTAACACAGACTGACAGCCTCTGCACTGGAGGTGAAACAAAGCCAGATGTTGAAGAGGACCACCAAGATCACAGCCTGTTCTTTGCAGAGAAATGAGAACAGGGAAGAGAAAGAAAGAAATACTAACACTATGGTATGTGGGTGGAGGTGGAGAATAAACAAGCAATGGTTTGGTAGACAAGACAGGTGCTATTTTAGTCACGCTAGGCTAATTTCAGCTCTGATGTAACTTCATTTACGTCAATTTTAGTCAGTTGAATTACACAAAAGATTAATTTGGGTCAGAATGCTGAGGTGAGGTTGTGTCAGCCTAAACTAAGTGGTGGGGTGCAAGGAAGAGATGTGAAACCAAGCAAAGAACAGGAGCTATCCTGGATTTGGAGAGCAGGGATGAGAGAGGGGAAAAAAAAAAAAAAGAGGCAGCAAAGGGAAACCAGCCACAGGACCCCACAGAGATGTTAGCCAATGATTCTCATTTCAACTCTGGTCAGTTCGCAAAGAATGTCAGCCTGTTCCTTGAGCTTTGCAGCATGGTGGATTTTCACCCCTTGGTCCTTCTCGTGTTCCATCTGCCCTCACCAGTCTTCCAGGCAGCTCACACACCCACATACCACGCTCAGTGAGAGATCGTAAAAATCTTTGATTTTACTTCTTTGTGTTTAATCACAAAGTTTTCTGGGTTTAGCCTGAAATAGATTTTGGATCAGAGCTTCACAAGGCAGCAGAGACAGATGCATTTAGCAGGGAGAATGGATCTGATTCACTCCTGGTACAGCTTCGCTGGAGTCGATGGAAATGAATTTGTTCCATTAATTTTCAGAGAAGTCATGGCAGCCAAATGAAACCAGACAGGGCCATTCTCAGGCTGACAAAAGCATCCATACCTTAACCCTCACCAACCTGCTTCTGGAACACATGGAAAAAGTGCCAGAAATACTTGACACCACCTTTAAGGTTTCTAAAGAAGTGCCTCTCCACAAAGCATAAGAAATAGAAGAATAATGCTGTTACATTTAATGAAAGGAAAATAAGAAATAATTAAGCACATCTCCTCCTTTCTTCCTTTCCACTCCACTCTTTTTCTTTTCCCGCATATGCTTTCCATCAAGTGTTTGTGATGTCTCTTAAATTGGTGTTTACTTTTCATAACTTTATGTTCTGAGATAATCCCACATCATGAATCCCTGAGGTTTCTTTTCTCTCCCTTGTCCTCATTTACCCTAGCTTTTATTTTCCTATTCAGTTTATGCATTGTTGTTCTTTGAGATCATGATCTTTAATTGTATTTTATTTTAATTCCCTTCTTCTATAGCTTGGCCCTGTTTTTGTTTTTCTGTTGCCTTCTCCCTTGTTCAGCATCAGCCTCAGTGAAGAGAAGGTCAGTAACATATAAGGGTTATATTTAACCATCTCTTTGACACTTGCTCCAAACTCAGCTTCCTGTTTCCCACCTTCCACAAATACTTGGTACTTCACTACAAATAAACACGCATAAGGCACTCTCGTCTCGTATTCAATCAGCATAACAAACACAGACTCTCTTCTACAACATTCAATCATTGTATTTAGTCGTAATATCACACTTTTCATCTGCAAACACCCACACATGCATTGGTTAATTTGTCCTTACAACATCCCTGCAAGGTAGGTAATTACGTGTTATTATCTCCATTTTACACATAAGGAAACTCCAGGAGAAATTATGAAACTCCTAACAAGATCACATACCCACAAATCTAAACAGGTACTAACTACAACTTTACAAACACATGCATACACACTGTAGTCTACCTACACATTAGTCCACAATGAAAATAAGGAACCAGCAAGTGTGCTGTAGGAAGGGAGGAAGGCATTGAACACATTGCATCCACAATGAAGAAACTTTTCAGATCATGAGACCAGCCTGGTGCAGCAGGGGAGAGGTGTGGGAAGCAAACGCTGAGCTCTCTGCAGCACGCTCTGTAGTTTTAGGCAGCATTTGATGACTTCCCTTTCCAGCAAACGTGCAAGGTGAGTTCCTCCTTGCCCTCACATAACTCTGAAGCATGACTGTGGTTTGATTTTGTATTTGCAGTTTCACCACCCTCACTCTATCAACACTTGTTTCTGAGAAGTTGGGAAAACCCAGCCATGTACAACCCCCTCCTGACCTATCTGAATGCTAACTACTTCTTCGTGCTGAACCCTATTTGGTCTACTGCCTATCAAGATGTCATGATGGGAAGATAAGAGACCTTCTGGACCAGAGGAAGCCACACACACAAAACCAAAGGAATACAGAGGAAACATTAGTGGGAAGGCCAGAGAACTAAAATGATGACATGAGCAATTAACTTTGCTCCAGAACATCAGCACTCAGTGCCAGCACATCCTGCGTGACCTGGAATCACCATCCCTGGAGGTGTTCAAGAAAAGAGATGCTGCACTGGGTGACATAGTCTAGAGTGGTCACAGGCATGGACTGATGGTTGGACTCAGTGATCTTAGTGGTCTTTCCAATTTTAATGATTCTATGATCTCCCCTCTGCCATGGAGACAGGATGCTGTGCCGCAGCCCCACACACTACTCCCCATGCACTCCTCACACAGAAGAGGCTCCTATGACTTGCTGCGTTCAGAGGGTTCTGCTTCAGAGGTTCAGATCCTCAAGCATATTTAGGCATTGGATTTCCCACTTAGGCAAGGGAGGTCCACCATAACTAACACTGTAACTATGACTCCTCATTATTTCATTGCCCTCCATTCAGCATGGCACTGAGGCTCTTGTGGAACTGGGAATTACAATTCAATGAACACCATCCTCTTGCCTCTTCAGCTGTCTTATTTTCCAAACCTATCACATCTGCTTTCAGCATAGCTACATCCAGGCAAATTATTTCAATGTCCTCTTCCTTACACTCCTTGTCTTTTGGGGTGGACTGGGGACAAAGCTATAGGATAGGGGTCAACAAGTTCAATATACACACTTGTTCCATAAGAACTAAAAGAAGGCCCGATGTGTTCTTTATATCAGTAAAGACATAAAGCATTTTTTTCTATACCAGATCTTCTTAAAATCTCTTTCTAGCTTTTCCAAGTTTTTGCCCCTGATGTATTCAGTTTTCCCTGCCAGTTTTCTACACTTCATAATCTGTGCTTTAGAACAATTGCAACCTTTTTTTTTGTTGTTGTTTTTCTTTCCCCTAGCTGGCATACATTAGATTTAATAAGAAATTAAAAAAATGAGTATTCTTATTAAATTCTTTAACACTGCCTGAGCTCTACCACCAATCCAGAACAGGCTGCTGCTTCCTCAGATACAGACACTGGTGCAAAGGTTGAAACTTCACAGCATTCTGCCTACTAACACTGCATACCTTCATTACAGGGGTACTCTCAGCTCCATCCTTCTTAATTGCAATCACTCTTGCATACCACAGGAGTGACCCAAACTTCTGGACCAGATCCTGACCTGAGCATCATTGCACTGTGCCAGCAGAGAGGGAAGACCAGCCCTGTCTTACAAACAAAAACTTGAAAAGGTGAGGCAAAATAGTGGTTGGACAAGATGTTCTTATTGGTCTTTTCCAACTGTAATGATTCTATGCAAATGTTTATTCCTATCTCATTGCTTTTTTGCAATACTCCTGTCTACTTGCCTGTGTCCTCCTCATATCTAAAGCTGGAAGCTGCAAGAGATCTAGGGCCTAGCCATATGCCAGCCTCCTGTGGTCTTGGTCTGGATTTAGCATTCTCAGGTGCTTATGGCAACTTGCTAATAATACTAACAAACAGTAAAACCATACAAGCAAAACTTAAAAAGCTAATGGCCATGATAAGTATAATACATGCCATGGAAAGCAAATGTAGCCACTGATGTGGAAGAAGGTGATAGGGATGGGGAAGTTTAGGAAGAATACAGAATGAATTTAAAGATTATAGCACAGCATTTGAGCTGGGAATGCAGGATGAAGGAATTAGAAATGGCCACAATGAAGACAAGAGCTTCCAGCTGATGTGGGAGCGCAAAGGGAGGTGGTGGCAGGATGCAAATAGGAAGCTGTTGTGATTGCAGTGCTGAGCCAGCCAAGCTCTGTCTACACTAGCAGCATGTTGCATTAGAAAGCTTTGTACCCATGCTCCAAGTAACATGATGCTCAACCTAAATTTGAAGTTTGCATGAACAAAAGACAGCGGCATTAAAAATGAGCTAGTCAGTCTTGGTTAATGCTTCTTGAACACGTCTTGTATATGCTAGGCTTCAGCCTCTTTGGGCACTGTATTCCTTAATGAGTTAGCTCTTCTTTATATGAGATTATCATTTATGTGAGTGTACAACACAGTTGCTCTTCACTGACTCCGCTGGGAGATTTCTTACCCTACACAAGACCTCCAAGCAGTGTCCTCAGTTCCCACTGCATGGGCTCCGTGCGTCTGTGCAGGATGCTTGGCTTGTCTGCTTACTAAAAAACACTCATGCCACAGTCACCAGCTTGGCTGAACTAGCTCTAAGTTAGCTGGCTGATTTTCCAAAATGACGCATTTTCCCTGTGCAGACAAGGGGGGGGGGGGGGGGGGGGGGGAGAAACCACCACTGCAACAGCTTTTTCAACAAGCTGGAGGCTGCAAAAATAGGGAAGGTAGGAACAATAAAATGTAATATGACGAGTATGTTGAGAAGGGTTTTAGAGCTGTGGTCAGTTTTGTCTGAGTCATGAGAAACGAAAACCACAAGGCTTTGACCATATTAGACTGCCTTACATAAGTAAATATAAAGAGTCTTTAAATAGATGAAGGATGATAATTATAATTTCAAAGAGGAGTAAATCACTACCCACACCCTTTGCCTCCCTACCTGAAGATCTTATCAAATTAAATTATGATTTCTTTCTGGAATAACGAGGTAGAACCTCAGCCAGTAAAAATCAGAATAGCATCATGGACTTACATAGCAGTGACTGACTCAGCCAGAGCTCAGTCCCACTGCCTGCCTCAATGTCCTCCTCCTCCTCCCAGCATCACACTCATTGCTGCGTGCACCACAGCCACACACTCACACAAAAACAGACTGGTGTTCAGAGATGGCTTCCCCTAGACCTGAGGAAGCCAGCATTTGAGAAAAATAGGCTTCATAACCAACCCCAGCCTTTTGTTAGCAACGGTACCTTTTGTCCTAGTGGCTGGTCTTCAGTTCTCTGATGGAGCTGAAGGCTTCAGAAGATCGAAGGGACGCCCATGACCACGTTCTCTAGGTTTCCATAACCGAGGCCAGCGTGTTTCACCCAGCACACCTTGGAGCAAGACCTCTCACTGCTAATTCAAAACACTTCATTTCAAGAGTTGGAGACAGCATAA
The DNA here is from genome assembly GCF_016699485.2 of Gallus gallus. NCBI lineage: Eukaryota > Metazoa > Chordata > Aves > Galliformes > Phasianidae > Gallus > Gallus gallus. Next base: position 50,331,651 of record NC_052532.1, read on the forward strand.
TGGAGAAAGCCCCCAGGAAGCTTGCTATACTGCTGAGGTGGTTATGTGCTTTCTCTCTTAAATAGACATGCTTTATTTTCATCAGAATTCCTCTAAAGTCAATGCAAAGCAGCTGTGTATGTGTCTTGAAGCCTCACCTTTTTTTTTTTTTTTTTTCAGAGTCCTAAACTCAAGATGTTTACCTCTGCTGCTCCAGCACATATTCTGCTGTGTAAGTGCTTGTGAAACACCTGTGCTCTCCAAGGCACACACAGCTGAAATGAGAACACACGGCTATCATTTTGGTCAGCTGATGCTAGGGAGTTAAGCTCATAACACTGCTGTGCTACTCTCCAACCTGATAAACACGACCGATAGCAGCACCCCGCCTGGAGAGAGAAGCATCAGCAACAAGTGGCACCAATTTAGCTATCTCACAGGGTAACAAGATGCCTCTTGCTATTATTCTGTTCCCTAACAGAGCTAACAATGATAATAGCATGAATGATTGAGACTTGTGCTGGTGTGAACATGTTAGGATCTTTTTTTTTTCCTGCTTTAATTTACAGTCTAAGAAATAGCAAACTGTTGTGGCTTTGCTCTTTGAATGAAAAGCTTGTAGGAGAGCTTCCATGACGGAGGTGTAGGATGCACCACCTGCTGAAGATCTGAGGTCTTTCACCCCTTCCCACCCATATCTCCTGAAGAAGCTTTGAAGGGAGGATTCCCTATTTGTGCAAAGGCTTTATGCCAATCTCAAAGCCAAGTGAGTTGTTTTGCTGAGTATGCAGCCTCGGATGAGGTGATTTAATCACACTGACTGCCAGCAGCAGAGGCTCTGGCTTCCTCTTTCCCCTTCTGGCTGTGCATTCCCACCACTCACCCTGCACTGGCTCTGTGCCTCCCCACGTTGTCCGTACTGGGCTGACTCAGTGCATCCACCCAGCAGAAAGCAAGGGCATGGCTAACTGCGGGGCAGCAGCAAGCTGATAGAGTGACTCACCTGCTCTGACGAAATCACAGCCACTATTTTCTGCAGGCCACCTGCATCCAATAAGAGGCAAATAGCTGCTATCACAGTGGTGAGATGCAGAGCTATGCAATGCCAGATATGCCACGCATGCCTTGGATTTGCATCTCTGCCAAGCAATGGCAAAAGGCTTCAAGTTCCTGTGCAACCTACTGTACAGAATGTGCTTTGGCAGGGGGTTGGACTCGATGAGCCCCAGAAATCCCTTCCAACCCCAATGATTCTGTTATTCAGGAGGAGCTGTGATGTTGTACACACTCCACTCTGATGAATGTGCAGAACATAAGGCAGTCCCATCAGCCCTTGATGCTGGTAGCAAACCTGCACTTGGTATTATTTCTTTCCTCAAATTTTGAAGAGACCTCCCCCCCAAAAAAGAGACCAATTCAGTCTTCTTCTAATTTAAGAATCACAGAGTCATTAAGGTTGGAAAAGACCTCTAAGATCAGCTGGTCCAGCTGCCAGCCCATCCCCACCATGCCCCCTGACCATGTTGTCAGTGTCACATCCACACGGCTCTGGAACACCTCCAGGGACGGTGACTGCACCACCTCCCTGGGCAGCCTGTGCCACTCTTTCAGAGAAGAATTTTTTCCTCATGTCCAACCTGACCCTCCTCTGGTGCAACTTGAGGCCATTCCCTCCAACCAAACTGTTGGCATGCCACACCTGTAAGCAACAAAGATCAGCCCAGATGGGTCCCTGCAGCGTGATGTGATCTGTAAATGACCTCCAGAGCAGCAGAGGAGGTGCCTCTTTTTCTCCTTGTACTTTCTCTGGCTGGATATTACAGGATGATTTCCCGGAACAGCCTCTTATGTGGGGAATTGAACTTTAGTTGCGCTGTCAGGGCGCTGTCAGCGTTTTATAGCTTTAAGTGCACAATAGCGGACTCATGTCCTAAACTGCATTTTTTCTGCGCTGAAAATTCTCCTTTTTATTTGTGACAAACAAACTTGCTGTGGCAATGTCTTCCATAAATCCCAGTGGAAACAAACCTGCTTGGGCTAGTGAGGAAAAGCTGCAAGACATCTAGACATCTGTTAATTTGTTTGTTTCTCCTTCCTCCCTTTGTTGCCCGAGCTAATTTTACTTCTGTGTGTCTACCAGGATCTGTGCATTCCTGCCATTTGGCTAGCTTTGCATTCTGAAGTTAGCAGGCAGGACATCCGCCAAGTAGCATTCAGTTGCACAATGAGAGCAGATAATGTGCTTTGAATTTTCCTTCTGCACAGAGGTCAGTGAACTTGCCCTCTTCACTTGCCCATTTCCCCACTATTCTGCACCTCACAGATAAGTTCTTGGCTGTTTTCTACTGACAGTTCTGCTGATATAAGAAACTTCTTCTGCGTTTGATGCAAATTAAGGCTCCTGAATTGTCACACAAAAGCTGCCTCTAAACATTGGAGGAATTGGTGATGCTCTGCCCTCTTCCTCAGAGCCATTAAAGGCTCTATCACATATTCACTTCATGCTTCCCCACTGAAATGCAAAACTCTCTGTTTTGCATTGCAGTGAGGAGTGCCTGGGTGTCAGGAGCTCTTTAGTCAACGTGTGTTGGAAGGAGTGAATGTTACTCTCTGGATCATCCAGAGAACACTAATGGCTTCAGCTGACCTCTGTAGGGTTGAATTTAAAAGCAGCTAAGTCAATTGCTTTGAATAGGTGTTTGAAATGAGGTGTCTACAGAGGGATTTCTTATGTCAGCACAGAGGCACAAGCTGGGCTTTTGGGCTTTTGGGTGTATCAAGGGGCAGCGGGGCGATGGGCTGCAGCTGCAGTGAGGTACAGGGAGTCTTCTTTTCTGAGAGGTGTGTGAGGCACTGGCATGAGCTGCCCAGAGAGACTGCGGGTGCTCCATCCCTGGAGGCTCAAGGCCAGGTTGGATGGGGCCCTGGACAGCCTGAGCTGGTGGGTGGCAGCCCTGCCCATGGTAGGGGGTTGGGGCTGAGTGGGCTTTGAGGACCCTTCAAACCCAACCAGTCTGTGATTCTCTGATTTTATGATTCTATGATTGGCCATGTGAGGCACAGACAAGCAGAAGCCCTGGTAAACCTCAGAGGGAACAGCATTGCCAAAAACTTCTCACACCTCATCTGGTGCAACTCAGGCGCCTTGGCAGAGAGCAGCATAGCAAGACTCTGAGCACAGCCCAAACCCAGACAGCCATATCTCTGTTTGGACCAATATCCTTGTTGTCCAGGAGATGTGATGTTGATGTAATTAAAGATCTGTCACTTCCTACTCTGTGCAGAGTTCACCCCTCACCTTACTTCTGGACTACAGCTGCTGGGGCACTTTGCATTACAGGTATCTGTTGTGAAAAGCTCCACGTTTCCTGTAGAGCCCATTGAAATTTTAGTATCTAAAGGGGGGCTCTATGAAAGAAGGGGAGAGACTCTTTAGCCTGGCGTGTTGTGGTAGGACATGGGGAAATCATCAAAAGGATTGTGGCCAGCAGGTTGAGGGAGGTGATCCTGCCTCTCTACTCTGAGCTAGTGAGGCCTCACCTGGAGTACTGCATCCAGATGTGGAGTCCTCAGTACAGGAGAGACATGGACCTGTTGGAGTGCGTCCAGAGAAGGGCCACAAAACTAATCCATGGAGTGGAACGCCTCTTCTACAAGGACAGGCTGAGAGAGCTGGGGCTCTTCAGCCTGGAGAAGGGGAGGCTCCAAGGTGACCTGATAACGGCCTTTCAGTACCTAAAGGAGAGCTACAGGAATGAAGGGTAGAGATTCTTTAGTGGGGTCTGTGGTGACAGAACAAGGGGAAATGGTTTCAAACTCTAAGAGGGAAGATTTAGGTTAGATATGAGGAAAAACTCTTTTACAGTGAGGGCAGCGAGGCGCTGGGACATGTTGCCCAGTGATATGGTTGATGCTTCATCCCTGGAGACTTTCAAGGCCAGGCTGGATAAGGCCCTGGGCAACCTGATCTAGCTGTGGATGTCCCTGCTCATTGCAGGAGAGTTGGACTAGATGGCCTTCAGAGGTCCCTTCCAATTCTAAGGATTCTGTGATTCTGTGATTCTATGAAATGGTTTCAAACTAAAAGAGGGGAGATTTAGATTGGATATAAGGAAGAAGTCTTCTACAGCAAGGGTGGTGAGGCACTGGCACAGGTTACCCAGAGAGGTGGTGGATGCGTCATCCCTGGAGACATCTAAGGTCAGGCTGCAGGGGCTCTGAGCACCCTGATGGAGCTGTTGGTGTCCCTGCTCATTGCAGGAGAGTTGGACTGGATGGCCTTTAAGGGTTCCTTCCAACTCAAACAATTCTCTGATAAACTGAGAATTACTTTCAATAAAAAGAGAAAACAATCAAAGCCAACAATCAAGGAACTTGTTCTCAGGCCTTTGTATCTGCAGTACAGGGGATCCTCAGTGCCAACACTGAGGATCATCTCCACAGTGCTCTTCTGTTCCCGTTATTTCCGCAGCATGCTTCACTGAGCACAGCCGTCATAATAAGCATGTAGACCAAGACAGAGGCATCTCTGTTCTGTGGCACAGAAAACTGTCTGGACAGCTTTCTCATGAAAAGAGATTTCCATTTACTGTTTTTCTCTCAGCCTTATTAATCACAGAGACATTTATAAACAAAATATGGATCTGCAGCAGAATGTAGGCGAAAAGTTCATACTGACAGGAGAAAGCACAGCTCAGCTGTGCTCATCAAACTGTTATTTTTCCATGTGCAGTCCAGCTTCCTCTTTTGCATTTGTTATAATAATGTTTGCCTTCCCACATACTTTTCCCAGTTTTATCTTTGTTTACAATCTCTTCTCTCATGAAACATCTTTCTTGCCTAAGAGAAATGCCAAACAAAACATTTCCTTGGGTTCCTCTTAATTCCTTCCCTTTTTGGTTTCACATTGGCTCTCAGGATGTGTTCTGAAGGGTTAATCCTTTGTCAAACATTGACTAACGCCCAGGAAACTCAGTGCACCACACTGTCATTTTAAAGCACCTGTCCTAAGGTGCTAACATGTGCTCGTTGCATAGAATGTGAAGCTTTCACAGCACCACAGTATTAATAAGGATTCTGTTACTGTTAAAACCAGGGGGAAGATGAAGCAGGAAGGCTGGTGAGATACATGGGTGGAGGAGAGGACTGTATGTCTCTCATTTTTGTTATTACTGAACTTAGGATTTCATGGGTAGACTACAGCAAGAAGACAGGGCATGGAGAATTCATCCATCCTGTGGGCACAGCATAGAATCACAGAATCCTTTGAGTTGGAAGGGATCCTTAAAGGCCACCTGGTCCATCTCCCCAGCAATGAACAGGGACACCTTCAGCTAGATTGGGGTGCTCAAAGCTCTTCCAGCCTGACCTTGAGTGTCTCCAAGGATGGCGCCTCTTCCACCCCAGCAAAACTACTTTCCTGGTATCCAAGGGTTCCATTGACATGGGAAGGGCCATGGTTCTCTGTGCTGTTGTTTTACTGGGAAGAAAACAACTCCCACTGTGGGAGGGTACAAAAATGCAGTCTGACTCCTGTGCCTTCACTGCCTCTGCTCCCCAGAACAAAATAACACTGGGTCTTGCAGACCAAATCTTGGCCAGCTCTCAAGGCAGTGCAGAACATGGTATCAGTCTAGTTATCATGGATACCATGAAACCTTTGCTGCCTAGTAATTTTGGTGTCATTAGGTGCTGCCTATAATGGGAAACCATGATTTTACTGTGGTCCTGATGTGCTGTCCGTAATTAGCACACAGTCCTTTAATGCTAGTTACTTGAAGTATTAATTCCTTAAACATCAATTAAAAAATCACGTGCAAATTTACCTCTTCCTCAACAGAGTTATGATTTAACATGGGGGTACTTACAACATACTACTTAGACTTGCTTAATTAGTCAGTCTCTGTTAAGGGCTTTCAAACGTGTGAAAGAGCTATCAAGCTGCTACGTGCGTTATCTTCAATTAATTTTGTGCAGCTACATCTTCACTACCAAAAGGGTCTTTAGAGTGCCAAGGAAAGGAAAAGGGGCGCTACTCCCAATTTTAAAAGTAACTAGTCAAAAAGAACTAATTGAAAGATGATTTGACGCAGTGGGAATAGGGGTGAACATACAATTTTTCTGTTTCAGCCAGACCCGAATATGAAAGAATAATCATTCTTATCCCTCTTCTGCTTTGACAGTTTTATTTTTATCCTCTTTGGTTCCATCTTTGCCTTGGGTTTTGACCCTCTCTCATCAGATGTTAACCCCCTGTCTTCCATATTTGACATCAGTTTAGTTAAAAAGAAAAAGGAAAAAATAAAAAAGAGTCAATCAAAACACAACGCTTCAACCTGTAGAGTCACTGATGTTACACACCCATTAGTGAGGTAGCTTGTTCCAAACCAAGCCACATGGATGTCACTTTAAAGGCAAAGTGCTAGCGGCCTGGGACAGAGCCCCTCCATCAGAACAGGGCCATGTCCAGCCCAGGGAGTCGTGTGCTCTCTCTCCATTTCCCGAACCACCCTGGTAGCCAATGGAGATTAGCTCTTAATGTGCCTTTCAAAGATTTCTATTCTATTGAGAGCTTATATGCCATGTTAATTATTCTCATTTTACTTCAGCCATTAATAATCTGCTTTTGGTGGAGCTCTCTCAAACCCTTGACAATAGGTCCTTTCTGCTAATACCCTGTCTAGCTGGCAGCTTAATTTAGGCCGGCAACGTTGAATTGGGCTGCACCAGAAACCTGTTTCTTGGATTTTTTTTCTCCCACTGGGACTAACAAAAGATAAGAACATTTTTCTTGCCGAGTCTGATTTGTTTTTAGAATTTTTCACTTGCCTTTTCTTTCTTTCCCGCGAATGATAAATCACCACTTCCGTGCTGACTGCTGAGGTCCCACATGTTGTGAAAAAATCAAGCAGCTTGTTTAATATAAACTTGTGTGAGCAGTGGTTATGCAGCGGTGTCTCTTTCTCATGGTTTGGATCATTTTTAATATTCATTTGCAGTATATTTGTCTCACATCTTGGCATTCAGTCAGCCATTATTTGAAATCCTATTCATTTACCCTATTTTGTCTAAAAGAAACTGGAACAGAGAACAGACTATTCAATGGCCGCCACTTTATTCTCTGCATACTGTAAAGTAACAGCTCAATGATTTGCATGAGGCATTCCACTGGCAAGTCAGAGCTGTGTACACAGTGATCCAGAACACCCCACCTTCTCAGGGACAGAACTTCTGACACCAAACCAGAAAAACCTCTTCTTCCCAGCCCCTCCCCAGTTCAGTTTTAGAAAGGAACCAGTAAGGCTTGCCCACTGTTATCCAATCCAGAGGATATTCATTTAGCTGAAGGGCTTGATCTGCTCTAACCAGGACATCTACAAGGATGCACAGGTACCTTGGAAAGCAGCTTGAAAATGAGACAAATTGTTGCTGTAGGGTGCAGACGGAAGTGCAGGAGGGCAGGACTGTCTGTAGAAGCACTGAAATTAGCTTCTCACCCTCCCATATCTTCACCACCGGTTTGTTTGTACAAAAGCTTACAGGATTTAGTTCCTTCACCTGGTATCCACACAGCCCATACCCACAGAAAGTGCCAGGGGTGCAAGCCAAAAACTATTTAGAAAAGTCATGGTTGCCTTGCACCTCAGCTTAAGCACTTTTCATCTCTACCTAAAGGAAATGTGATTACCAGTCATCATTTTGTTCACCTGCGCACTTGCCCTGCCTCTGAAAGAGGTGAAACAGAGCCTGAAGGGACTATGAATGCAACCAGATAAAAAAAACAAAGGGGTAGGTTCTACCCAGATACTGAAGCCCGACTTCTCTGAGGTGGGTTTCCACAGAACAAACCTAACTGCAGAGAGTTATCAATACTTAGCCAAAGGAATGACGGGGCAGGGAGGATCCAGCAAGATTTCAATAAACAGTCCAGGATTCTTGCTCCCCTCCCAGTCATGAACATGCAAAACAGGGAAAAAAAAATCCTTCAGAGGGTTCTCTTTCTCACCAGCATTTCAGATCAATTGCCAATAAATTAAGACAAAACCAAAACCACCTAATGTCCTGGGGACAAGGGAAGATTCACTCCTTCTCTGTCCCTGTCATGTCAGACGAGCAGCTCTGATATGGACCTCTGGGGCACAAATGCAGCCTCACAGTAGCACCGGTGTGACGTAGTTGGCAGGGAAGAGACCCAGTTCCCCACGCAGACGTCCTTTCCACCACGATGGGTTGGAGTTGTCTAGGACTTCTACGATGTCTCCACTGCGGAAGCCCAGCTCATCATGCTCCACAGCATCAAAGTCGTACAAGGCACGGACCCATAGTATTCGCTGGGAAGGAGACAGAGATGAGCAGGAAACAATGAATGACATGCTTGATCCAGACCCTTCGGTGAGCTCAGGCCTTCTCACAATGCCCCAGACCCCTACTGTGGTGAGCTGACGCTAAGTTCCTTCTTCTAATAATTCTGTTAACTAAGAATGATTTTGAGTATAGTCGTAGAACTATGAATCATAGAATCGCTAAGGTTGGAAAAGACCCACAGGATCATCCAGTCCAACCATTCGCCCTTCACCAATGGTTCCCGCTAAACCATGTCCCTCAACACAACATCCAAACTAATATAACACTAATATAACATAACGCTAATATAACACTTTAGTCCTACCTCCAAAGTGCCACAGAATCAGATTCAAGTGGCCACAATAGAGCCTTGAGACTCAGAAATGTCTTCTAAGATATGTCCCAACACGTTTAATACACTGTTTGTCATGCAACCTCTGTGCAGGTGGCATTGCCCAAACTGCTTGGTCATCACTAAGGGACCTGTTAAGTTGGGTAGGTGTGGCCTTGCAAGCATGTTACCCACCGGTGTCTGCTGGTGCAGTGGGTCCGTGTGTCTCCGTTGCATAGCTGCTGCACTTCCTTGGCTATGATACCTTAGTCCATGCAGTGCATCTTTCCTGTCCAGGCTCCCCCCGTACCTATCCTAGAAGGAAAACAGCAAGAGAAATGTTACAAACATAAGAAGGATTACAAGTGAGGGGCTGTAAGAGTCATTGGTGGTCAGGGAGTCAGGGTCCAACCCTCTTTAGATGTCTGCTTCCAGTACAGTCCCTGTGCTGCAGTCCTGGAAGCAATTCCTGTCATGGAAGAGGTCACCTTAGGTTCTTCTATTTTGGATTTTTCTCCATAGAAGTTGAAATTTGGCTGCCCTCAGCTACGTTCCACATCTGCTGGGAAAAAGCTTCAGTGTGTTTTTTTGGCCTCCGGGAGTTTTGGAGAAAAGCTTAGCTTATTCTAAGTCACAGGTGAAAAGCCAGCTTGCCAAGGGGACAAATAGGACTTGCCTACCTGGAGTTACCGTGACTCAGTCTCACTACATCCCTTTTCCTTTGGGCTGCCCCATGTTGTACAGAGCAGAGATCAGGCCAAAGAACCCAGTCGCCCAATGAATGAAAGAGGAAAGAAACAAAATCACATTCAAAGAAAAGATGCCAAATGGCTGCACATTTGAAGTCCCACCAATGGAAATCTTTGAGGGAACAAGTTCTCTTTTGTCTGCACAACCAAGAGGTGCTGAGTGTCTTCATCTCTACAGGCCTGTATGTGCACTGAAGGTTTCTTATGATAACGATGTGACAGAATCTGTTATCATGTTAGCTCAGGTTGCAGCAGTACTTCAGTGTCACAGGATCTGATCACTTGTATCAACAGAGGGGAGGAAGAACTACAGCTTGTGTATGCTGTAAACAGCTATCTTGCTCTTGCTTCTTTTATTGGACTTACTCTTCTAAATGCTCCCTTGGTCTTACTGTGTCAGCACCTTTGTCAGCATGAAGTGTATCTGAGACTGGAACACAATTTGCACCTCAGCTGTCCTTGCCTGGAGGTGAGTGACCTCAATCTGGCTTTGCAAGATTTACTATATGGGTGCTTCACTCCCGAGTGTTTCTGCCCTATAATAAATGTGACTCAGACGTAGACTGTGCTCCAACAAGTGCAGGCCCTCAGCTTTATCAGAGGCCATATTGTTCCATCAGCAGTCCTCTGACAGGCTATCTGGTGAGAGATCAGCTCTTTCACGATTGTCTCTGGCCACATTATACAGGAGCTCTCATGCCTTAAGCGACACAGGTTTGGATTTCTTCCCTTTAGCTCAAGTCTTCTCCTTGGCTGATGCTGCACTGTCTCTGCCTAGAGACACGAGCCAACCTTAGTGCTATGGTTTTAGCTGGGACAGAGTTAATTTTTTTCACAGAGGCTCATGTTATGGTATGCACAGGATTTTTTGTGAAAATGATTTCCCCCAAAATTAATCAAGAACCTTAAAGACATCACCAGATACTGCTCCATTCCTGTCCTAGCAAGGGAGCAAAGAGGCATCACGCATTGGAGGTGCAACATGATGAAAGAGCGCAGAGAGGGCCCAGAATGAAGAGGAAAATGAGGAAGAATGTTCTGGAGGATGTCAAACTCTCCCAGTGTTACCATAATCATTTCTTATTCCTGATGTGTTTTGTGTCCCTGTCATCAGCATCACATAGAAAAAAAGAATCAGGCAGTGAGGTTTCATTGCCCTTCAGACTTCAGAGGAGTTCCTGAAACTGTGTACAAGACTGGGAAGTGTTTCTGTACCTTCACATGGCACTACCCCTTGTCTTCCACTTTTTGGGATGGAACCCAGTACTCCCAGGTTCCCAGTGGGAAGGACCATGGTGAACCGTTTTCTATTTTTTATTTGTTTGTCAATCAGTCCCGAGGATCACAGAACTATATAAAGCTGACATATTTACTTCAATCCAAAAGAGCTCCCCAGGCTGATACCATCCATCATTGCTGCTGTTCCCGTCGGAAGAACTGACTGACTGCCTCCTAACACAGATTCAGGGTTGCAGATTTTGATCAAGCGACTCTTTGCTTGCTATCAATCAATCAAGGCCAATGTTTTGTGTGCCCAGGCTTCATGTGCCCTCTGTCCTGGTAGAATCACAGAATATCCTGTGTTGGAAAGGACCCACAAGGATCATCGAGTCCAACTCCTGGCTCCACAGGGGACCACCCAGAAATCAAACCACATGTCTGAGAGCGTTGTCCAAATACTCTACCTGTTGCTGGTGCAACACAGGGACAGGATGGTCCACATATCTCTTGGACATAGAAGAATGAGCTTCTGCAGCTGCTCCACCCACATGGAGTCCATCCCGGCTCATTCGTTCCAGGCTCCCACCACGCCTTTCCTGAGGGAAGAAAGATCCCAAAAGTGAGGTCAGGTTTTGCTTCCCACCACGATCCTGACTGAAGCTTAGCAATCATTACCCATGGATTGTTATCACTACCCTTTGTGTTGGAGGATCTTCCTAGGTGGGCTCCTCTGAACGGAAGGACAAATCAAGACTCCTGAATTATAGATCTTTGTCATAGCTGTTCCCCATTTGAAAAGTGGGTAGTAATGGGTGATTCTGGGCTGAAAATGTGGTCACTTACATGAGGTCTGGCACAGGAAGCAAACTCTTTTTAGAAATAATGCCCCCAGACTTCATTTGTCTCTGCACTGAAATCCGTATATTACTATCATTTTATCATATGGCTGTAGCAGCTAGAAATTCTAACTGAACTGAAACCCCACTGTGCTGAGTGCTAAACATACCCTGCTGAGCCCATCACCATAACAAATGCACAGAGCATTTGCCAAAGCAAACTTGACTCCTGTTTTTTATTTGCCTGTCTGCATCTTGGAGCAAATGCTGTTCCCTTTCTCTTCCTGCTCAGAGTCAGTCCGAACAGGTTGTTTTACTGGTAATCTTGCATACAAGTCTTCCTTTCTCCTTCCCTGGACTATTCTTTGCTGTGATTTCTCTCTCACAGGTCCCAGAGCCTCTATTTTATATCCTGCTAATGCATTTTTAAAGTGCTGAATAAGTGAACTGAAATGGGACAACAACACAAGTCCCCTCCAGACTGAAATGTAAATTCTCTCTTTTTCAGAGCCAGCAAGAAAGACCCACATGCAGCCTATAAAACTTTACTGCTGCAGTGAGCAGGTCCTGTACTTCCTGCTCACCTCTGCCTGAACATCCTGGTAATTTAACACCAGAATCCGTTTCCCAGTAGGGCTGGACCTTGGTTATTGCAGTGACCAGGCATGGTCACTCCTAGTATTGTGTGTGCAGTGCATAGCAACCTCTGCTGTGGCATTTTGCTTGTCTTCCTGGCACAAAACCAGGCATTCATTGGGCTGGGATTTCCCTGTTTTCTCAAACATCTACTACATCTTCCCTGAGTACATACCTTGGTCCCACATCTGCTGTGCTCTCCTCAGCAGTGCTTTCCAGCCCCTACTAGCCACTGTTCCAGGGTTCCTCCGCACCCTTTGTTGTGTTCACTGAGTAACAGAAGATACATGATTCTTCTGAACAAACTTTGCACTGTCATAACAGCTGCAATCTGACTATATTCAGGGACAACAGGACACCAGATTCAAATTCTTCTCAGACAACCTGACAGTAAACTTTGTACTAGCCCTTATGAAAAAAGCTAGGCATTTCGTATGGTAGAGCCTGCCTCCCTTGGTTGTGCAAGGCGTCTTAGAACTTCATCTCCAGAGCCTCAGAACAACTTTAGCAGAATTCCTCTATGTAGATCTGCAGCCCTTTCTCTTAATAGCCAAACCAAAATCTGAAAATTCTGCTCAAGATAATCACATAACCATATGCACTACTGAATCAACTAAAAATCTGTGTTGCAGCACCCAGCACCAGCACAGTGCTGTGGTCAGTCCTCCAAGGATAGACCCTCCCTCACACTCTCTGCAAGACATTCCTGTGGGCTAAATTCCTTCAATAGAAGGGTGTCTTACTCAAGAACTCCTGAGGATAGCTTGTGTTTACCTTCTCTTCTCGGCTGTCATCCCTCAGGAGGATCTGCTTCTGCCTGGAGATGGTGCTTGTCCTGTAGTAGTCTACCAGCTTGTTCAGTGAATAGAATTTCTCTGTCCACAAGTAATAGTTTCCCTTCGAGTCCCTCATCACTTTGAAGTGTTGTACATCATCTTCATGCCTGAATCCAATTTGGAAAGTAAGAGATTAACTGGACTGCACCGTCATCTTCCTTGAAAAAGAAGGGAATCAGAACAGTTCTTTCTGCCACTTGGCCAAACTGAGACTTCTGGAAAGTAAAGCGATGGCAACTCTTGCATGCACTGGACCTAGAGGCGGTTTTGTATTTCAAAAGACCTATTAACTAACAAACATAGAATGCTGAAGGGCTGCTCAGTCGCAGAGTACTGTCGGAGCGAGGCATGGGGCTGTAAAACCTATCCTCTGAAGGAAAGTCTTTCGGGGCCCAAAATATCCAATAGCTCTCTATTATGTACTTTGTACGATACTCAAATGTGCAGTTGTAATCTACCCCCTGGCGTCTTCAGGTTCCTGTTAACACCAGACTGAACTGACTATGAGATGTATTATACTCTTCTGCACCACTGAGATCACCACTTCTTGAAGACATAGTCATAAGACACAGTCACACACTATATTTTATAATTGCACAATATCTAGTGTAATACCATGACTACTGGTCTGTCTCCCTACCAAAAAGAAAGAAAACAAAAAATTATTAGTTGCTGTTACAAGAAAAAATTACCAGTCTCACCTCCTGCCCTGCTCTGCCGTGCAGCACTCCTTCCCTTACCTCTTACCTGATTTGGACAATTCCTCTTTGCACCACATGTGATCTGGTGATCTGTTTTTGGTTCTTACTTCCTCTGTGCAACAATATGAACTCAAGGCATTGGTCTCAGAGGCTACATCTACACAAATAATCTCAACAGGGACCAGACAGGGACTGGAGTGCTATCTTGTAGTGCTACAGTCACACAACTGTTATGGGTACAGCATGGGCCAGGAACCATTGCCAGTGAAGCTTGTGAATACAACCGTTCTGTCCTGTGAGGTGAAGAGAATTTAGCCATATGGGTCTGAACTCTGCTGCACTGTTTGACCTTCAGGCCAGAGAAAGTGCCAGGCAGCGCTCAGACCATTGGTGTACATGTAGCCATAGTCTCTTGAACTGGGACACAGAAAGAGGGGTCCACAGTGGAGTAAGCGATCCTGGCAACATGTTTTCCTGCATTCCCCCCAGATACTTTTTGAGCTCCCTGAAACAGAAAGTTCACAATGCTTGGAAAAGGCAGTCCTAATCAGTACTTTAGTTTATAACTGATTATTGACTGAATATCGATTAATTGAAAATCTGGAAACTGACCAGCATTTAACAGATCTGCTTTAAATGGTGCAATAAATGGATGTAAAGCAGCTGGGCTGCTAGCAACTAAAAGCCAGTTCTATCCAATTGACTGGTGGGAAATAAGTTAATAATGTAATAGTCTTGTCTTAATGGGTAGTATGGAATTCTTGGATATAGTAACTGAAGCTGTCAGGCAAATAATACAATTGGAAGGCACATGTTTTGCACTGTGGGAGATGTCCCATGTACCACTCCACTTTGGTGCAGCTCTTCTGGAGAAGCAGATCTCCAGGGTATGCAGCTTTGGAATGGGACATTCACTGTGTCACTTGAAAGGAGATTGAAACATCGGAGAATCAGGTGCCTAATCCATTCTCATTCATGTGACACAGAGGCACTGCCTGGCTGGCGGCATGCAAACTTCTTGAGAGGCAAGGTCCCATTAGGATTCCTGTCAAGAAGGAGCTAGGGAGATCATTAACCAGAAAAAGACGCAGAAAAATGTTGTGAGAAGCAGATACCTGACAGAGATGGAGAAGTCACCGTGAGAGTTCTGACTGGCTCGGACAATGAAAGAACCAACTCCTTTGTTCATGAGGATGCTCTCAGCTTCATGGCGGGATATCTTCTCATCAAACCAGCTGTCAAGTGGGAGAAGTCATGGAAACATGAATAAAGGTAAGAATGAAGATAAGGAACAGAAAAGTTGAGGGTAAGGAGAATATGAATAAACAGGATGGTGCAAAGACAAAGGAACCAGAGGATCCCACATCCCACAGGATAGGGGGTGGAAGGTACAAGGTCTTGATGGGTGTGGACCATTTGCTTTGAGCAGTAAAAGCACTTAGATGCAAAGAGGCCAATGTAAGCTTTGGCCTGCTAAGCAATACTCAGCCAAAAGTTTAATTACAGGCACAGTGAAGTAAGGTGTTACTCAAAGAGATTTTAAATTACAGAGGTATATATATATATATCTATATATATACATACACACACACATACACACACAACTCTCAGACATACATCAAATTGCTCTTGGTAAACTGATTGAAAATTACTGGACTGTGATGGATATATTGTGAGGAACAAACATAAATTTTTAACAGAAGCAAGGCATGAAATTTCAGTGCTAATAAATTGGCTTCTGCAAGAGTTGTAACACCACAAAATCTCAGAACCCCAGAATTCATAACTAGGCTCATGTAAATTTAGCCAGCAGTATAAGCCATTGGACAAATAATGAGAAAAGTCACCATGAAATAGTAAAATAATACAGTGTCTATAGGAATTTTTAAGTAGAGAGAAAAACCACTGTGTGTACTTCCGCATGTCTGCAGGTAATAAGATCCATAATCTGCAGTCTTCTGGTTTTGTGTAACACTTCATTAGCTGCTTTGCATTAAAATCAAGGACTGATAGTTTTGCAAGCTCTATAACTAAACCTTTTGAGTTTTGTTACTCTTCTCATCGCCACCATCGTGGTTTACCTCTGTATCATCAACAGTCAGTGGGAAATCAGAATTTAGTCAGCATTGATATGAAGTTTTGATGCTTACTGACAGTACACACTTGGAAGAAATGGCCCATCAAAAAGAGGAAACGACTTTCTTCCCTACATCTGGTTCTAGCACTTGCCCTGAGCTGCTTCGCAGTGCAGGTGTGCTGCTCTTAAGGAAGTGTCAGAGTGGCAGTGTTTCTTCATGGCTCCTCTCGCACGGAGAAAACATCATGAGGAAAACATGTGTGAAAATAAGAAGCTGCTCGTTTCCCTGTGGGACGCCACAGCCCTGCAAGAGAGCCAGCAAGCACAATGCACTGGGAGACCCTGGCCCCTTGAGGCCCCAGCACAACAGCCCATCTTTGCAGAGCAAACGAAGTGCTTTGGCTCAGCTGAGCAGGTGGGCTCACATCCAGAGAGGCCAGCAATGCCACCTCCAAAGGGAACAGCAGCGCTTACGCGTAGGGTGCAAAATCCAGCAAAATGGCATTTGCCTGTTCAGGCACCAGCGTGTCAGAGCCAGCAGAACTGGGCCTGGGATGTGCTCTGCCCTTTTCTTCTGAAATGCTGCAGCGCTTATTTTGAAAGAGGACAACATTGGGATCACTGAATAGAATCACGGAATCATGAAGGTTGGAAAAGAGCTCTAAGATCACCCAGGCCAACCGTCAGCCCATCCCCAGCGTGCCCACTGACCACGTCCCTCAGTGCCTCA
The DNA here is from genome assembly GCF_016699485.2 of Gallus gallus. NCBI lineage: Eukaryota > Metazoa > Chordata > Aves > Galliformes > Phasianidae > Gallus > Gallus gallus. Next base: position 50,348,090 of record NC_052532.1, read on the forward strand.
TCCACGTGGTTCTTAGAGGGGCTTCAGGGAGGATTTCTGCCAACTGAAAGGAAAAAGGCTATAAAACTGCAGTCTATTGGCATTCTTATGGCACAGGGCCAGAAAGCGTGCTTAGCGAGCACTTCAGCACCTCTCAGTCCTTCCTGAAAGTGCCATCTTCCCAGTAGGGAGAGAGAGGTGAGGTACGCCTGCCCCCCGACAGCTCCGTGTTTGGGTGCACAGGCACAAAGCGTGGAGAGGGATGTGTGTTTGCTTCTGCGTGTGTGTGGGAGCGGAGTGACACGTCTGGTCTATCATCTCTGTCAATCCACGAGCAACACCAGCTGTCACTCTTGGTGCGGCGTTGCACTGACCTCTAGTGTACCGAGAGGAGCTCGCACACGTCGCAGGGGGAGGGAATGCGGATGGCAGGGTGGGGAACGAGAGAGAATGCGGTGAAAGAGTTGGGAGGAGGGAATTATGCTTTTATAGTTCATTTACAGAGAGTTTTTGCTCTTCCTTTTGTGCTCAGCCTCTGTCTCTGTTGCCAAGACTTCACATCGTGACTATTCTCCTTCTGTCCAAGGAGAGCTTCATGCGGCTCCTGCCACATCCCAGTGGCATCCCTACGAGCAGCAGTGACAAAGGAGTCACTGGAGAGCGATAAAGAGAACTATTCAGTTCTGAAAGAACAGAGGATGCTGAAGGGTAAGAAAAAGGTGCGGTGGCAGAACTGTGCATGGCTTCATGCCAGCCTCAAACTGTGATGGGCTGACGGCCGGACGAGATGATCTTAGTGGTCTTTTCCAACCTTAATGCTTCTATGATTGTGTGTTATAACCAGTATTTCCTCTGTCATGCCTGCCTATCTGCACTTGCACACACACACACACACACACACACACACACACACACACACACGTACTGGACTATCCTTTGGAAACGTGCAATGCTGGTGCATGCATTTTCTATGACACTTACGGGGGAACATGAAAATCAATGAAATTCTTAGGAACATAGCCCTCTTGGCTTCGGAGTTCAGCTTTGTACCATTCTTCCTGGGAGCTCAAAATCTGCAATGGAGAGACAGATTGAATAAACTTGTCTCCTGAAGAAGGCAAAAGTCACTAAAACACTGACTGAAAACCAGTTTTGTGTAAAAATGAAAGAGAATTCCTCATATGCTTCACTTCTTACCCACCTTACAGCAGCATTAGTGGCTGATGGCCACTTCAGTGCAAACAAAACAGTGAAGAAGGCCAAGTGGAATTAGACTGGTTGCTTGTTAACTTTATCCCTTCATCTGAATGCCTCTCCAGGTGGCAGGGGCTGCAGTCTGCATATCTCTGATGTCTGTGAGATGAGGGAAACCAGCTCAGAAGGATTTAATGGGGGTTTAAGGAGTTCTCTGTGCTGCTTTTAATAGTCCTGGATCATCTCAGACTCACAGGGAAAAAAAAAATCTGTGAAAACTTCTCTGACATGTATGTATATGGAAGGATATACAGCTACACCTGTGTGCGTGTGTATTATGGCTGCGCAGAAGTCATCCTATGCTCTCAACACACCATTTTGCAAGAGAGCATTTAATAGAATCATTTGAATTGGAAGGAACCCCTAAAGACCATCTGGTCCAACTCCCCTGCAATGAACAGGGACACCCACAGCTAGAGCAGTTCAGAGCCTAGTTCAGCTTGACCTTGAATATCACCAGGGGTGGCACATCCACTAACTCTCTGGACTATTTAGTGGGCTATTTAGTAGGCTATTTATTTACTGGGCTATTAAATTGGGCTAAGTTTTCAGTGGTCGTGAGCTTTGCCAGGGTAGATAAAAGGAGGCAAAAAGTATTGTAAAGCAACTCTTACAATTCCAATATCTAGGGCAGCAGGAAGCCAGCCTACCACGCACATGGAGCAGCTTCAAGAGTGTTCACATTAATGCTGACCAAAAAGGTCCATCGGGAGCACACTGCTGACCATAGACTGCCCAAATTCACTGCTCCCTTGCAGATGGTCTCTGGTGCAGACCTCAGCTAGCAGGAAGAGGACAGGGATACAGCAAGTTTGTGGTTTTCCTGCAAACATTGCGGTCATTGGCGTTCTGTTTGACATTCCAATTCATTGGACAGAATTCCTTTTTATAAAGTAGAATGTGTTTATGCTCATTCTGGTCTTGGAGTGGAGCCTGAGAGGATGTGTACTGACAGTTTTAAAAGGAGAAAGCAAGTGGAAAAGACCTCATTTGAAATCTATTGTTTAACAATAATAATACTTGTTCTATAAGCCAATCCCATGTTTCTGGGAGCCTAACACACTCTAACTGCTTGGTGCTGGCAACAGGATGCTACAGTCTCTGGGGCTGATTCTCCATTGCCTTGCCTTCCACATAGGTTTCTTCCATGCATTTGGATAAAGAAAGGTTGAGAAAGAAAGCCATGGAGAGCCCTTCTTGTCCAGTTACTGCCTACCCCATCACTGTGTGCAGGATTAAGGTTCTTTTTTTCGCTGCTGTGGCCAACCAAAGGGAATGATAGCCACACACCATGCCCTGCTCAAGTCCTGTTGGCAGCAGTGTCTCTAGAATGACATACCTGCTGGTCCTTAGTGCACGACTGTCAGGTTTCTGTGTGTCATCATCTCAGAGAAGGATGTGGGATGTGTGTGTGTGAGAGAGAGGGTGGATTTCCTCCTGTCACTGGTGGTTGAGGGCCTCGTGTTTCCTGTTTTCTAGTCTCTGCATCAATACTGTTCATTTTATCTCCTTTGTAAATCAGAGCAGACAGCCAGCAGGTTGAGCAGGCAGCAGAAGGGGGCTCGGGATGGGGTATGAATGTATGTGTGCGTTTGCCAGATGGAGAGACACTGCTCAGGTTATTTTACTGCTACTATGTCTTGGGCAGTGTGAATTTGTTCATCTCAAGGACCTTAAAGCAAGAGGCTGTCTGACTTCTGATAGTGAAGTCTCAGTGACTACTAATATTAATACCGATATATTTGACCGTTTTTCATCAGCAGCTTCCAATGTAGTTTGAAAGAAAGCTCTAGTTTCTAACGATTGTACAGGAAGGGAAACTGAGTAACAGAAGGAGAAGTGATCTGGCTGACGCTGTCACCGTAGCCAGGGCTTTAATGAAACCACAGTCTCCTGAGGAAGCAGATATCAGGTAAAGATCAGGGGATGGTAGGGATGTAGGGACTACTCTGAAATTAAGGAAGAAATAGGAATGGGAGTGTTAACCAATCCCTCACATAGCACTGGGGGAAAAAGAAGTCTTTGATCTTAATGAATTCTGGATGCCATTAGCTTTGTTTAAGTTGCAAGGATTAAAAGGGCAATAAAATGAGAAATGCTAGTGATGGAAGAGGCAGGGCTGAGACATAATATCTGGTCATTAAATGGAACAGCTGGGACTGTACAGGGACATGGTGAAGGTTTCTTGATAGAACAAGATTTTATATCTCATTGTTTTGCAATATCCCTTTGGCAAGTGGAGGAGTTAAGGGCTTAGAGAAGTGTTTTGCTCAGCCATTTTCAACCAAAGCAGAACAGCTATGTTGTGGGTTGAAAAGTGTATAAATAATTAGGGTGGAGCAGAGTGTGGCTTCATCTATGGCACTTCAGTAGGGTTAACAAACTGTTCTACTGTAACACACGCGCATCAACATTCAAGAGACTCATATACCCCGTATTTCTTATGATGACTTCTGCCAATTTGCCATTCTTCCACTGCTCAGTTCCTGCAGGAGTGTGTATAACGTTACTAGCTGAGGACCTCTTAAACTTTTCCATTATGTGTGTAACAGACTGTTTCATGGACATTTCCTCTTCCATTTGCAACTGCTTAAAGCCCCTGCGGCAACTCACAGTAATCACGGTGAAAAGTTAGATGTAAGTTCTACAGTGCATGGTAACCATCGTTTTAACAGTTTAAGAGCTGGAAACGAGAAATACAGCAAACTCTCTGGCTCATATTCATTCTGTTTACCTTTAGACACAGTCGTCCTAAACACAGTCACTGTAGATTGCCTACATAGTTGACAAAAACAGACAGGATCTTCAAAAACTATTCTACCAAAGAATTGGATCTCTTCCACTGCAAAGATTATTATACTTCCCCATTGATTACTAGAGGACTATAGGACAACTACATGCGCAGTTTAGAGACCTAAAGTCAAGTAGAGTGGACCCAGTGGAGGTTGCTTGTTGACCTATGGGAATCTAGTGTCCTGCATTTCTATCCCAGTTTATAGACATTAGCATTCATATGCTTTGTCAAGGCAGAAAGCCTTAGCAGAATATCAGCACTGACCTTTAGTGATTCTTAGAGCTGCACTTACCTTCAGGATATCCCCAGCCTGGAAACTCAGCTCATCCTCTCCAGAAGCAGTGAAATCAAACTTGGCAATGGCTTCCATTCTGCGTGTTGGTGGCAGAGCAGAGCTGAAAGAAGTGTATGCAGGTCAGTATCTATAAGCTGCTGAGACTGCTGAGTCTAGCTTGCAGAAAGCTTATAAGCAGTGCTGTGATTTGCACATAGATGAGCATGCACCTACCATTAGCAGATATTAGTTAATAGATACCGAAGGACGTTAGCAGGCAGAAGAGATGGCATGGCCAAGAAGCTATAACTCTCTCAAAAAATTCAAACAATCCAGTGTATCAGCTCATTCCAACACATCTCTTTCTCTGCAGCAATTTTATGGAAAAGTGTGCACACAGCCCTAAATAAGCTGGTAGCAGGAAAAAACCTTCTTTTATGTAGACCAAGGACCACTCTGACACAGTTCCCAGTTAAGCAAATGATTCTGTCATGCAATAGAATAATGTATTTGCCTTCTGCAGTCACTTACGCTTTATCTCAGGAGGAAGGCAAATTGTGGACAAAAAGAAGAGCCTGCAATAAATATATTTTTTCCTTGGACAGGGGCCACAATTCTGAAGGTTGAAAGAGACTTTCCTCTGTGATGGCTTTGCATGGGTAACCACAACTTACAGCTAGGAAAAACTGTTTGCAGAAAGACTGTAGTCCCTGTTTTGAAGCTGATGGAGTGTGAAACTGTAGTACTGACAAATTTAAGGCACGCACTTACCCTTCCTCTGTGTTCATAACCCAGGAGCCTGAAACATACCAGACAGCCTGCAAACCAAAGCCTGCTTTTCATCAGCAGAGCACATGTGGCACGGGAAGTCACAACATGAGCTTCGCTTCTTCACCACTTCCTGCACATGCAACTCAGATGTACCCCAGCAGGACCACTTCTATGATCAAGGGAGTTACTCGTTTCCCATGGCTGGCTTGTGCTCCCTACAGCCCAGCAGCAAGGCTGCCAGTGACAAGACAAAGAGCGAGGCAGTGCCACATTAAGCAAAGGCACTGCTGTGAGATGTTCCAACAGCCCAGCTTGTGAAGACCATCAGACAGCTCCACTACAGAAGTAACTTCAGTGGTTACTAAACTAGGTTCATCTGGAAACTATGATCCTGAAGCCAAAGGCTTCACCTAGCTTCACTTCCCACAGAATCACCCAGACTGTAAGGCTGGAGAAGTGCCATCTTGCCTGATTCAAAATATTCTTAATCAGAAAGGCCAAAAAAGAAACAGTACCAACAATTCAAGTTAGGGAACTATTTCTTGAGCGTCCTGTTACAACGGAGATGAGATTCCCCCAAAACAATGTGCTGAGTGAGCTCCAAAATTCCGTCACTTTTAAATTAATGAGCTACTGCAACCCCTGCTGTAAGCTTCCCTTTGAGACACAATCCAGGGATTTAACTGCCTGTGTACCAGTAATCCGGGCACAACTGTGTAACTGATTCAAACTACTTAATAATATCTAGGAGAAAATACACAGAGAGATTGGAAGGGTAAAAATTGCAGATAGAGCCACTGAGATGGCACCAACAGAAAGTAGTTCAAGGATTCAAAAGGAAAAACATCAATCTGGAAAGACATGCAATTTCAGAGGAAAAACAACAACGGAAGATTTGGTCAGGACAGTCAGTCCAATTAGGGACCAGCCACAAGTCTTTGAGGTCACTGCATTGTCAGTGCCACCACTGCTGACTGAGCTGTTGGCAGGCGGCAATGGAACAACAGCAAGGTTTGGTCCCAGGGAACCACAGGGACCAGCGTTTCACCTGAGCAGTGTCTGCCTTGCCAGCAAAAACCCTTTTCTACGTCTCATTTCTAACTACAAGAAAGATCTTCACTTGCTTTCTCTTGGATTCTGTTCACACTCTCGTTTCATGCTGCTTATTGTAGGTGAATTGGTATTCATAGGACTAAGGTGAGCTATGCAGCACGAGGGCAGATTGATCAGCAGTCCACAGGCAGCTCTGCCTGTTGAGCATCAACCTGTCCTACAGCAATGGGACTTCTTATGCTCTGGGACTCGTGGGTAGTGTGACACATAGCTGTTGTGACCTGCCACGTGCCTGCTGTTCCAACCCGGAGCCCTGAGGTTTTGTCCAATACATCCATACTGACCTGTAACAGTCTGTGTTTTACCAATGTACCTTATTCTCATTCTTGAGCAGCTTCCACCCCTTTTCACCCCATCTTTTCTCCATCCACTTACGGATGCTCTTTAATTCTTACTCATTTGCTCTGCATGTATCGGAGCTGCAAATATAGCTTAAGCTTGCTGTCTAATTGCCCCTCTCTTATTCCAGATATGGGTGCAACTCAGACCTGAAGACTGTCTTCTCTTTCTGTACTGACATCATTTGCACTCCTGTTTGTAACTTCCCACAGCCGTGCTTGCTGATAGAGTGCAAGGGTATCAAATAGGAGAGGAATTAACCATTTGGAGAACTAGATAAACAATAATACCCTTTCATGGTAGAGAACTGAAGAAAAAAGACCAAGGAAAATTACTTTAGTAAGGGACGTATTTCAGTATTTTATCTTATGGTGGTGGGGATCAGAGCCGACAGTGCAAATGAATCCTGGAACTCCTAATGCAGAGCATTAATCTCATTTCGAGAAAAAAAAAGAAAAAAGAAAACCAACGACAAAACAAAACACAAAACAAAGCAAAACAAACAAACAAACAAGAAATCAAAGAGAGTAAACGGAAAAACCCCAAACCAGTTCAAAACAATAAACTGCATAAATACAAATCCCATCTTTGATTTTTGCTCCTCAGTCACAGGATAGGCAGCAGGGCTTCTCTCCGCAGGGAGCAGGAAGGGAAGAGCCTTTCATTTCACAGTCTCCCAGGTGCTGAAGATGCCACTGGAGCCGTGACCCTCTTGAGAGGAGAAGTGTTTGTGAAACAGTTAAAATCTCCTCTCTCACCTCATTTTCAATTTCAGCAATCACAACCATGGGGAGAGACCAGGAGACAGATACCTCTTCAAACAATCTAACACATGGATTAAATGTGCTTTTCATTGCCAGCGGCTGGATTTAGAAGCGACTCAAATACCATGCACAGTGTTGGCTGTGTTGATAAATCAGCAATGCTCTGGCCTTAAGCTCTTCCCCCACCAACTACTAAAGCAGCACTAGCCCATAATCCTGTCTTTGAACGGCAGCCTACCACTTTTCATCACCTGAACTTCAAACCAGCTCTGTTTTTCTGATCCTGTTCCTCCCTCCATCTGTAACTCGAGGATGTGCGGGTCAGTGCTGGGCCCTCATGAAAACTCCCCTCCAGGGGCCCTTTCTTCCCCTCTCTGTGTGTGTGTGACTTTGAGCACCGCCCCATGACACACCTAGATGGGATTTTTGGGGGTAATTGTCAGAACTTCCTTTTCTCAAGCACCTTTTATCCCAAAGGACAGCACTGCAGTTTGCAGGCAGTCAGATTCTGCTTTTAACTGCCTGGTGCAACTCCTTTAAGCTTTCAAGTAACCAAAGACAATTTTGGACTGTGCATAATGTTCTGAGGGAAAAAAATCACCTTTGTGCAGGGTTTAGCATGAAGCCTCGGCGACATTTGAAGGAGGATTTGTCAGCTCTGAGTATAGGCTGACGAGTACCTCCATTTTGTGCTGGTTCTCTGCATGGAAGTTTATTTTCTCTGCGGTTCCCCGATGCAATGAGGCAGATCCAAGGGGCACAGGACTACTGCCGTTCTGTGGGACTGACACTGCAGAAGCTTCATCAAGGGAGAAGAGAAAAGCAGCCCGGCTTTGAGAGCATGAGGTAGGTATTTCAGTTTGGCAGAATGCCATTCCCTGAGCAAGAACATCAGCCTCTCGCTGTTGATCAAAAGAGCTGAGACCTAAATCATGTCAGCAAGCAGCATAATCTGACAGCAGCATCCCAAAGAGTTTAACACTGCTCCCCTACACCAAGTTGGATCAAAATTCAGTAATAACAATGCCAGGGAAGGTCACCTCCTATGAAGTTTATCACTCTGGGATGGCTCGGGTTCACCCCTACTCAATCTCACATATTAACATCACGGAAGAAAGCACGGTGGCCTACAAAGCAGCTGCTTAAAGCAGCCCTATGAAGAGAATCTTGATTTCCCTGCCTGCAGCATGCATACCTCCAGCAGGCAGCTCCATCCAGCAAGGTTTTGTGCTGACAGACACAGTACGAGCTGCTGCATCTTTGTTCCGTTCTGCAAGAACAACCTATCGGACTGATGAGCAACCAGGGACAGGATTCAACCCTGAACATCTGTACAGAAACTCTCGATGACATTTCAGCAGAAACAATGGCGGAGGGACCCGTTATCTAGAAGAGCTGTGATAGATAAAGGCTTTGTTGTCACCAGCTAAGCCACATACAAGTGGCATGGGAATATTTCGTTCCAAAAACACAAGCCTCTTGCTACTGAGTTAACGGCGCAGCTCCGCTGACTGTCAGTGATAAGAGGGTAAAATTTATAAGGGAGAACAAACTACTAAAGCACTCAGCGCTGTATGTTTCAGTCTTGGCTGTGCTGCCATCCAAAGGAATGCAGGGCTCTGGGCTGAGCCCTTGTACAATGCTCTGACAAAATAAACCTCCAAAGAATAGGATCCAGAGAAGGAAAACACTTTTTGGGCTCTAAGACCAACAACAGTAAGAAGCACCCAGGTGAGGACAGCTCTTGGTCACCCTGGGAAGATCGGGGCCTCTTGCGCTGCTCCAAGAACACAGAGCAGAGCAGGACAGCACTATGAGACACCATGCATAGGCAGTACCGAAGAGTACCGCAACTCTGAACAGTGTTGTCAGAGCATAAAATCGTGAATCTCTGCTGGTGCTGAGGACCTGGGCTGGGGAAAGCAGCTCCTGTCTGCCCCACCTCCTCCTGCAGCTCCCAGCTGGTTGGATGTGGCTGAGATGCAGGGATTTGTCCCGCACAAGCACTGCTCTGGTGTGGAAGCCACCCAACAAGATGACAGGGATCCCGTGCTCTTCCCCTGCCCTGCAGTGCTTTACCTCTCCCTCCAAGATCCCACCTCCCTCCCTAGAGCTTTTCCCACACAGCTTGGTTCCCCCCAGGTCTCAGAGGCACACTTGTCCCATACCTTTTTCAGTAGCTCTCCTCTCCTCCAGCACTTTTCTAGAAAGCAGGAGGTGTGTTGCTGTCTAGGGGAAAGGAAGGAAAGGAGAGCTCAGCCCATACAGGCTCCTCCCTGCAGTGACAGTGCCACAGCGGTAACGGGTCCACGTGCGCGGACAAGGATGGTCAGGAATTGGCATGGAGTACAGAGGTGGAGGCACTGAAACAGTGTCCGTCACAGGACAGAGTGGAACACAGACCATTTTCAATTTCTAAAGTTGGAGATACTTGGTATGACACGTGCTTTTAATGGTGTTGTCAGTTTGCTGCCACTGCCTCAGCCCATCCTTGTTTAACAGCCAAATAACGGAGGGTACGGTCCCTCAAAAAGTGTGAGCTCTACCCAAATACAGAAAACAGAAAAGAGCACAGATCTGGGGAGTTAAATGAGAAACCATAATAAGTCCGTTGAAAAGCATATCTTGAGGAACAAGTAGCTGAAGACATAAAAACATGTAATAAAATTATTTTCAAAGACAACAGAAGCAGGAAGCCTGCCAGAGTGTCTGTAAGGCTGACAGATGATTGAGATGTAAAAAGAGTGCTCAAAGAAGATAAGGATGAGGCATAAAAGCTAAGTGAATTCTCAGCATCCGTGTGTCTTCCAAAGGGATGTAAGCTGTTTCCCACGTTGGGGTTTTCTTTGTGAAGAAAAGCCAGGGAAACTAGAAGAAGTGATTTTAGGACAAATCAGTAAATGAACAGGAGTAAATCCAAGGATTCAATATTTTATAAATCTTGATTGAAAATTAAACGGAGCGTGAAATAGTAAAGGTTGAGCAATTAAGCTGTGACATACAATGTAGGACTTAACTCAGTCTCCATATTAGGGCAAAAAGCAGCAAACACAATGCCAACCATTTTAAAAGTGCTTTGAGGGGATGCAAAGAGCAGGAGGTCTAACTTCTGTATGCCTGAAATTAATACGCAGAAACCATAATGAAGGAAAAAATTACCGGGAAGAGAGAAATGACACAGCGGTTGCACCTGGTAGTTTTTGCAGAAGGAAGTCCTACTGCACAAATCTGATGCAGTTCTGTGAAGACAATGAGCATGTGGGTGCAGGTGATCATTTGATGCAACACACATCCATTTCTAAACCCTTTTTGATGAAGTCTCTTACTGAAGAGTCTTTAAAAGCCTCCCTCCTAAGCTCTCCGAGAAGAGGAAAGTTCCTATAGAGGATTAACAGCTGAATAAAAATTAGGGAATGAATTAACAGTTCAACATATTCATAAATGCTGTGGGAAAAAAATGAAGTGACAAAGCTTACTGATGAGAAAAAAAATCATGGTCATACAAATTAAACCCGATCACAAAGACTCGCAGATGGCTTTCAAAATACCGCTAAAATGGAAGATGAATCTCCGCGCTCTTGACTGCAAAGTAATGGACATGGGAATAATCTGCCTTCACTACATGAACACGTTGATAAACTTAAAATTAGCAACTACTACTCAGAAAAGATACCTTTGAGTTCCTGTAGATAATTCTATCAAAGCGTCAGCGCAGTGGGAGTCAGAAAGGTGGGTTGGATACAGTCCTCTTGAATTTAAGCTATATTTATTTTCATGCTCCGCGAATGGCCTGACAGATTTCATTACATTGCACATTATAACGACCTATTTCCTCTGTTTTTACCATGATGTGATCTAATGGGCCCCCCAGCAAGAGAGCTGCTGTGAGCTGTCACTCATGCCTGCTGCCTGGCACTGTCAGCGCGCACTGCCTGCCTTCCTGCAAGGTGTCCAGAATGGTTACGTGAAAATACCGAACATATTTAATGTCAAACCCTACAAGACATGGCTTTCCCTACCACAAATGGAAGACTGAGTGGCGGCAGGCCCTCGGTAATGAGAAAGGATAGGGAATAAGACAGGGTAAGAGCTAACTCTCTTTTCTTTCTTGTTTTACTTCTATACATTCTTCCCCTGTCACTGTTACAGCAGCACGTTAACCTCTTCACCATGCAGCACAGATGTGTCAAAAACTGCAAAGAAGCACCCAGATATCCCAGATAAAATGAATGGTAACAAATGCCATAGAAAAGGTTGTAGACTCCACGTTTCCATGTTTTAGCCAAGCTCTCTTAGGCAACTGAATAAAGTCCAATTCAAGCACACAGATTATTCTACAACCACTTGCTGCAGACTGCTTACATCATCCTCAGGAACATCTTCTACTGGCACAGAGATGGAACAGCTGAACCATGGCCACGATACAGCTTGGGAAAACCTGGATAGACTGGAGAATAGGCTGCTCAGGGGAGAGACCTCATCACTCTCTACAGCAACCTGAAAGGAGGTTGCAGTGAGGTAGGGATCAGCCTCTGCTCCCAGGTAACAGAGATAGGATGAGAGGAAATGGCCTCAAATTACACCAGCAGTGGATCAGGTTGGATGTTAGGAAAAAACTTTTTCTCCCAAAGAGCAGTGCTGCAGTGGCACAGGCTGCCCAGGGAGGTGGTGGAGTCACCATCCCTGGAGGTGTTCCAGAGCCGTGTGGATGTGGCACTGAGGACATTGTCAGTGGGCATAGTGGGGATCAGCTGGCAGCTGGACCAGCTCATCTTAGAGGTCTTTTCCAGCTGTAATGGTTCTGTGATTTAAAAAAGTTTCCAAAAAACTTACACCTGCCTTTATGCTTAAGTAAATGACTCAAAATAATTGTGTCTGCAAACATGCCTGAAACCTGCCCATGAATAAACTCTTACAAAAATTTTAGCCATTTCATTCTGAGCTGGAGATTTCGAGAAAAAACTTTCCAAGGCATTTTACTCACTTTAATTTCTATCTGGAAAAGCATGGGGGCTGCCAGGAAAAAAAAAAAAAAAAAAGGCACTTGGAGGATAAAAGGAGGAGAAAGAACAAAAAGGGAGAAGGAAATTATTCCAATATAAAGGTATGAGTCAAACATTTTGCCCACTCCAAATTGTTCATGTTGATAATAGAAGAAAGATGAAGTGACTGTGTTTTGTTTGTCCTCAAAGTACACTACTTCTCCATGTTCCTAATTAGTTTTCCTCTAGAAAGTATCATTGCCAGAAAGGGAAACTGAAGTAGGACTGTGGAAACAAGGGAAATTTCAATTGCTATATTTTGTTTTAAGTAATAACTCAGCATCTATGGATTCAGGAGCATCAGGGTTGTAAATCCACATAAAGCTGAATGTTATGAATGGAAGCTGTCTGTTCTTACCCAATCTCCCATCTATTCTTGTCCCATACTCAGATGTGCTCTTCGCACAGCAATCCATCCTCTCTCACTGCTTTGCTTTCTGCAAACAGCTGCTCGGGCTGTCCACAGTGACAGGTCATTAGCGGGCAGTTATTTTTTCCAGGACTGAGTGCACAGGAGTGGCAGTGCTATAAAAAAGCTTTTCTGCAGAGCTCCACAAACTGATCCGGGCAGTGCCCTGTCCCAGTTTGCTTTCTCTCCTGTTAATAAAGATTTTCTTGAATCTTGTTGCTCAAACTGCAGCAGTCTGGTTCGTTCGCATCACAGGAATCTCAGGCAGCTCACTCTGTTCTACGTATGCTGGGAGAGTGTACAACCCTAACTGCCTGATACCATTAACACAGCACCACTTACTGCAGAGAGATGTGGCTTTAATCCCGAACAGCGGTGCTGTTTTGCTAGTTGATTCATGCAAGCCTTCCCATCATCCTGTTAATTCATCCCCAAAGATACCTCCTACCATTCTGGCTGATGAGCATCTCTGCACTTCTGAGAGATTTTTTTGTTGGGAATGTATTGCTATGATCCTCTACTTTTATGTTCTAAACGAGCACTGTCAAACTTGATGAGATTAAATATTTTCTTCAAAATCCCTCCAAATGCGCTAACTTTATCTTCTGTTTTTCCCAACCCGTACCTCCCGATTACTGAATTCTTTGAGTCTCACTAGTAGCTTTTTGTGCAGAATCAGATAGGTTCTCCACCTTCTGTATTTGTAGGGTGATTACTCTGAACCATGCTCATGACATCTCAGATCATCATCTTGACAGCAATTACAACATCTCAAGCACTGAACCTTCACAGAAGTGACTGGATTAGCAGAGGAGAAAGCAGCAGATTATGATGGAGGAATGGAAGTTCTGACCTCTTTTCTTTACTGCTATAGATTTCTTTTAACTGCTTGCTGTGCAAGGGTTGAGACAGAGGCAACTGCCTTACAGCTGGTGTGCTGACACCTGCTTTGAGGACACAGCATGCCTGCTGTGCTGTGTAGTGTTCTGCCTCAGAGGTTTTCAACCCGGAGACCATGATCTACCTTAGAATAGAATGATAAAGGTTGGAAAAGACCACTGAGATCATCTAGTCCAGCCAGTGACTCGTGGCTGCCATGCCCAATAAGTTTCTACACATCAGGCCAATGAAGATACCAAGGAAGCCTCTGTTCACCTCATGTCAGTTTGCACCTTCATTGGGAAATACTGATGAAGTTTGGAGACCACAGGAAAAGACGAGCAGAAATGCACTCTTCATAACAGCATATTTCCCGAGCCTGCCCTACACTGATCTCAGCTAAGAGCCATGAAGGCTAGCAATCCAGGGCCAGAACTCATGCACCATGCAGCCTGAGCTCTGCTCTGGAGCTCTTCCCTGGCAGGACTTGTTCTCTGATCATCCTCAGCATTAAGAGATCCGAGAAAGCTTTCTCCTTCTTACTGCTCTCTTGGGAGCCAACACCACCTCTTTCAGCTTCACGTTGAGTCAAGCAGCTGGTTTCCATCATCATCTACAAACTGTACCAAATTACACCAGCAGCAAATTTGGCACATCCAAATTTATAATACATGAAACTAGTTCTTTTTACGTGTTCAAATCCAAAAAACTGTCAAGTGAAGACAGAGAGAAGCACTGCTACTGATAGAAGGAGCCTCTTCCCAGACTACAGCTTATCACCTTGCTTTCTGAACAGTAACAATTAGCAAAGTCCTACAGGCTATTGCAGCCATTCCCTGTGCTTCCCTGAAATATAAATCTGACAAAACTAGGGGAGCCAGACACGTAGGCCTTTATGATGACAGTTAATTTTGTTATCACATTAGAATTCCAGCTACAGGTAAGCTAAGCAGGGGTTGCATGTGTATCAAGCAAAATCAACATGAGCTGCATGAGCTGCTGATTTGCTCCTTTGCTGCGTGCGAGCAGAAAGAGGAAGAAAGAAAGGAGAGAAAAAGACAAAGAAATAATTCTTCTTCAGTGATTTGAACCCAGCACTGGAGCGCTCAACAAAACATTCCTTCCCAGGATTTAAATTCTCCCTATGATGAGCACCTAGTGACTCAGTGGGATTTGCTAAGCCTCCATTTGAAGCCAGAGAACAGTACATTCACTATTTATTTCTCCCCCCTCCCTGTGCTACACCCTTTAATCATGATAAATATACCTAAACACGCTTGATTAAGCCAGACAGACAATGTGCCCCTAATCTGAACTGATCAGGGCTCTGGAACTGCCAAAGTGAACCTGCTGTCTCTCTATCAGACAGAGTGATAAGGGGTCGGTAATGCAGCTCCATTAACTGCTTCCCACAGAATGAATTCTCCTGCCTACTCCTAAAGAGCAGACACTTGAGGAATGCCACCTGATGGGAAACTGCTTCGAACGGTCTCTTTTGGCACAATTGTTGAGCAGCTCCTTCTCAAGCCTTCCAGACAAACACCTAAAGTATGAAAAATGTAGTCACTTCCTTCTATGCTATTTTTTTTTTTTTTTAAACCCTCATACCTTATCTAGCTAACTGCCTCTCAATTTTTCTCATCTTTTCTGAGTAAGCGTTGGTACTGGCTGATGCGTACTTTACTGCAAAAGGGTGGTTATCAGAATAACAATCACGCTCCCGCTGTACGCATATGCATGTGAGGGATTTGCTTTTGGGTACAGGTAGAGCTTGCACTCTGTGGACTAGCAGAATTTAAGACTACCATATATCAATATATCAGTAGGTTTATGTAGTGTGTTTAGTGTCTTTACACTGATATTGGAAGTGCACTGCAGGATGACGTAGAATTGTTAAGGCTGGAAAAGACCTCTAAGATCAGCTAGTCCAGCTGCCAGCCCATCCCCACCATGCCCACTGACCACGTCCTCAGTGCCACATCCACACGGCTCTGGAACACCTCCAGGGATGGTGACTGCACCACCTCCCTGGGCAGCCTGTGCCACTGCAGCACTGCCCCTTCTGAAAAGAAAATTTTCTTAATATCCAACCTAAGCCTCCCCTGGTGCAACTTGAGGCCATTCCCTCTTGCCCTATTACTGTCACCTGGAAGCAGAGGCTGACCCCCACCTCTCCAGAACCTCCTTTGAGGTTGCTGTAGAGAGTGATGAGGTCTCTCCTGAGCTCCTCTTCTCCAGCCTGAACAACCCCAGTTCCCTCAGCTGTTCCTCATCAGACTTCCATCATCCAGACCCCTCACAGCTCCACTGCCCTTCTCTGGACATGCTCCAGGTCCTCCCTGTCTTTCCTGTAGTGAGAGACCCCAACTGAAAACAGCACTTGAGGTGCAGCCTCACTACACCCAGTCACCTCCCTGTTCCTGCTGGCAGCACTGTTCATGATACCAGCCAGGATGCCATTGGCCTTCCTGGCCACCTGGGCACACTGCTGGCTCATGAGTAGCTGGCTGTCAAGTAACACCCCCAAGGATGAATGCATACAGATCACAACAAGTGCAAGCAAACACGCTTCTGAATTTGTTCTGCAGGCCATATACATGTATGAACATCTGCTTTTGTGTATCCCACTTTGATCTCTACCTTCCATGAAAATCTATTCTTATTAAAAGAATGCAATAGAGAGAGATCAAGAGGGCATCAGACCATGCTTGGGCTCTGTGCAATTCTGGGACTACTCATCAGAAAACTGGTCTTTGGGGTAATTACAAGTACTGTCAAAGCTGCTCTGATTTGCACCGGCTGTGAGCAGCTCCAGGGAACCATCCTGCAAGCAGCTATAAGAGCAGCAGCTCTTCTCAGAGCTCTCACTGTCCTACTGCCATTGGTGTCAGAGGTCTGCAAAGCACTGCATGCCAACAGTCAGATTTCTCAAATAGATCATACAAGAGACCAGGATGAGGAGTGATGCTGCATTTCAGACACATTTCCCATCAGGAAGGACTTTCCAAAAGATGCTCCCAGAGCAAAAGAGTCAGAACAAAATCAAGAATCTGCTACTATGAGTGTAGATTAAAACCAACCAACCCCCACAGATAGTGAAACCACCTACACTTCAACTCTGATATTCAGAGGTGCTTTCCTTGCATTTGGGTATCTAAATATGGGTAAAGAATACTTAAGATTAATTAGCTCCAGCATTGACAGTCAGAGAGATTTCCAAAATACATGGCAGCATCCAATCACTGCTCTGTAAGTCTGAGCTCTTGTACTTCAGCCAAAAGCTCATCTCTGCTGATACTCTTGCATACGAGTGCACACTGATGTGTATCCCTTTGGATCAAACATTTCACAACGTGAAATGGAAATGCAGAAAAAAAGTCTGTAAATGCCAAGATAGGATTAAGTTCCCTGTGTGTCACTGGATCATTTCCACAACAAACAACAAACTCCGCTCTGCACGTGTAAGTGATGGAGGACACAACAGAAGGCCATCAGGTCTTTCTTCTTGAGCGTAGCACAACCTAGAGATTTCATTGCATTGAGACATTAATCCAATCTGGTAAAAATAGTTTTTGCTCTTATATTGGGTTTGATATCCCGTTTGAGTGGGATATGAGAACAAAACAGTATGAAAATCTGTTAGCAATAATGTAGGGTAAATAGAATTACATTTCCAATCAGCTGCTGTGTGTTTCTCTGCTCATGCCAGCTGATGGAATTTTGTGTAAAATGGGATGGAAGAAGAGTGAGATCAGTGAGGCGTTTGTGTGTGTGTGTGTGTGTGTATGTATATGTGTGTAAGATTCCTCCTAGCAGCCAATTGTGCAGAACTTGCAACGCTACTACTAAAATTACATTGTGTGCCAACAGTGTTTGGCACAAAAGTAGAACAAAAGTTAAATCAGTACAAAAAAGTAGCATCTCTTTTTTCTTTTAACATAGATCTGCATTTGTACAAAACTGAACATGACTGTGCAAGTTGTTTTCTATAGAAAATTTCACTTTTTTTAAAATACATACTTCTCTTCTTGCGTGGAAAAGAAAAAAAGGAATACGTTATTGAGTTGAACATACATTTGTCTATGATAATCTAAAAACAAACACTGGAAATCATTGGGTTCTAAGAGCCCTCTTATCTTGGCCACGCTACACATAATTTCAGTTCATAGCCACATCTGTTCTGAGAAAAAGAGCTGATAAACTTTCTATTAAAAGTTTCACATTTAAGTAGGGAAGGAGAAATTGAAATGCTGTGAATGCCATGTGGTACAATTAATACTCCCATGGTATGTTCATTGCATAATGTCACTACTGCATATTTACATTCTGAGTCTCAGTGCTGCATTAGCTGGGTTTTTTTCTGCTTAATGGATCTTCATGGCTCAACTTCCATTTAAACACAGCACCTCTTTTACAAGGCCTAAGTGCTACAAAACAGCCTGTCTATAAATTAAAGTCAGCCCGTGTGCATCTGCGCTTGGGGATGCTTTTGAAAGGGTTTTAAAAGCAATCAATTACAATAATTTGTACATTTAAAGATGCAACTCCAACAGTCAATCCAATTTTTCTTCTGATTATAAGGTAAATGTGAATGCCAGCTTGTTACTACTCCTGGGGTTTGTCTCTGCACAGAAATCGTATCATTTTAAGGAGAAGTGCAGAACATATTTCATGCTTGTCTATGCATTTTTTCGTTCACTTGGATTATGATACCTTTGAAATTAAAGTGCAGCGGTGGTTTCTGAATGATTTAATGTGTTAGACACTTTTGCTCTCAAGTAGAAGCAACTTGTTTGTTAATCCAAATATAAGTTCTACCGAATTGGAATAGGTTCCCATCATCTGGAACAAAAATACCCAAGCCTTATCCTGATGTAGCAATACCCCATACTGAACTAATGTGCAGACCAAGGCTTCATTAAACACCATGTTCCTATACGTAGATCAGGGCTGACATGCTACGTTTCCCACTCCTACAGCCTGGGAGCTTTTACAGCAGTGAGGTCGATGGGGACTCACTGCACAACCCCTGCACACTTTGTGAAGCAGTTGCTGCCCCACTCCTCCAGCGAACAAGCGATCGATGCTGCTCCGTGGTAGGGAACCATGCAGCTGCCAGACTGCTCAGTAGATCGCATGTGGCGAACAGGGAACACTGTGCAAAGGGTGTGAATGAGTCATCCGACATTTGAGGTTGACTGAAGTCATTCTGCTACATTTACTTCTAATCTTGATGTGCTATCCACATTTGCATTTCGAGCAGAATGGGAAGAAAGATTTAAATTATTTGCTATGACACACAGCAGACTGCATGTGTTCAAGAATGTATTTGTGGTGTTCAAGAAAAGGGTAGAAAGTGTTTAAGAATCGTGTGGATGTGGCACTGAGGACATGGTTAGTGGGCATGGTGGGGATGGGCTGGTGGTTGGACTGGGTGATGCTAGAGGTCTTCTCCAACCTTAATGGTCCTCTGTGTGTAAGCAAATGGGATTACATGCATACTGGGGTGAAGACAAGAAGCTGTGAGCTGCCTTTGCTACACTTGGATGTGAGCAGGCACTCTGCATGCAAGCCTGAACACATCCAAGCAAAAGTATGTTTAAGCATTTCTGTCTCCAGGGATCTGATTATAAATGAAAGATGTTCATTTGCAGTACGCCTGAATGGAGCAGCAGAGGTCCCACAAGCATATTTCAGGTGATGTGTGTTGCGTTTTCCTGAGCAAATACGAATCTGAGCAACTGTGAATGCAGTGGCCCACATACACTTGGAGGGTAGGCACATGTTGTGTGTCGGTGACAAGGAGCAGCCATGAGCAGGTATCAGCTCAAGCTGGAATTTAGGCATTTCTCAAACATTAGCAGTAATGTTCAAATCATTTAAAGATTTTCATGGAAAGACTATATGGCAACCTTGTAAAGCGTGATCAGGCCTCACGTGAAGCTCCTTCACTTCTGCTTATAGTTCTAGATAGAAGCAGAAGTTTTCAGTATCTGACTGCTTACTGAAGTCAGGTCCATGTATATTTAGCAACCTTAAGTGTGAAGACATTTTTAAAGCATGCACACCTGTGAGGCTTTGGCACCTCAGTTCAAGCCCTTGGGTTTGAAATTCTGGACAAATATTTTCTTAGCTCTAAATTAAGAAGAAAAGAGCAATCATTATGGAGATGAAGATCCTGACAAAATACCACACAGAAGATATTTTCTGAAGGTGATGGAGGTGAGTATAAAAGATACTTTATGAGGCTACTCAAAGGGCAACTCACAAGGAGACTGTATTTAGGCTTTGCGCAGAGTTAACAACGTGTTTGCATCTAAAATAAGACTTGCAGCTCGTCACATAGGTAAAGGGCATTTTACCAAAACCTGCATTATTATTTTCTTTTTCTTCCTTTTTTTTTTTTTTTTTTTTTTTTTAAAGTCCAAGCTATTTTAGCCTTTAAATTATTAAGATTTCATAGCTACTAGATACACTGCAGGCCACCCCTCCCCTGCACATCTATTCTGTAAGTTATTGATACTGCACTCAATTAACCTTGGTGAGTGACTGTAGGCTGGATGTTGCCTCTCAGATTCAGTCATTCTTGCTCAAAACCACAGTTTGCATACAAACCACTGAATGGCAGCACTTATATCTTCAAGTAAAATTGCTTTAATGGAAGCAAAAATGTACATACATGACATTTGTATTCATATTTGTATTCATATGAAGTCTCACATTTATTTATCTGAAAACCTGAACACTGGGCAAAGTCTGTGCAGATTCTGTCCTATTAAATAAAGAAGTGCACGCAATTCTGATTCAAAAAGTTTACAAAAACGTATTCTCCTATGTCTTTGGGTGACAATTGAAGGCATATTACTTCAGTTCCAACCTATGTACTATGCTTGTATTGGCTTTTGTAGAGAAGAGGAAATGGAATGAGCTGGAATTCAATTTCTATTAGCAAGTCCAGTCCAAAGAACACTTATTGAGATACATAAAGGTCCAAAAGCCATTGGGAGTGGCGATGAATTGAAGGGAGGCTCCACACAAAGGAACTCACAGGTAATCAGGACAGAAGCACAGCATGATCCACAACAGCTACAAACCAGTTCTCACACCCCTGAGACCTAACCCTGGTTGCACCAGCACACTTAAATGACAGAACACAACTGTTTCACCTTGTCCTTGCTCTCCAGCTGAGAAATGCTTGTGCACACATTTTAAGGAGCCAGCTTTTCAACATTACACTATGGTTTATGAGGAGAGGACAATGTCTTAATTCTTCCATAATACAATAAAACACCACGCACAGTTGTTCCTACAATTATCCTCCTGAATACACTGTGCTGACGGCAGCGTTGTCATGAGAAGTACCTCATTGAAAAGAAATTAGGGAATTGATATGATATTGCCAGTCTTTTGCATCGCTCCTTGTGTTTCTACGTTACATCTCTTTTCCTCACCCTTTGGATTGTCTTCCCTGTCCATAACACAAACTACTTGGAGCAACGAGCTTTCACAAATGGTATTCTTCTACATGGGGCAAGTTAACAAAAAACAATGGGTTAGAATCATACTACAGTATTTGTCTTGACCAATCTTTAGCATGTACACATCGTACACTACCCAAGTGCAACTTTCCCATTTGATCCCAGTTTCCAAGTGGCTTTCCATTATCTCAACCTCTAATGGAATATTTAGTGTAGTGTGTAAGTCTATATGGTCTAGTATTAGATATGGAAGTTGGTGGCCCTGCATGCGGCAGCAGGGTTGGAGCTTGATGATCCTTGAGGTCCCTTCCAACCCAAGCCATTCTATGATTCTATGAGCAGTTGCATTAAAATGGATCTGTGGAGATCATCAACATCAAGCCCTCACTCATGGCAGTGCTAACTCTGAAATTACATACGATGAGGATAACTCAACTTTTCTACAGTGACAGCTCTAGTGGAATACCAGTCCTATGCAGGCAATAATATAAATCATGTACCTGTATAGGTCAAAGGTGTACTAAAAATCATTTAGGTACAAAATCTTCATTAAATGATTTGAGTTCTCCTTTCACTATCAATCACCTTAAAAGTTTGTGAAAAAATAAAAATTAAAAAAGCGATATTGATTTCAGTGCTGGGCTCCAGTTATATAGTTGCATATTGTCAAAACGCAGTAAAGTGAGGCTAGCATTACAATCATTATTTCTTGAATTATGTATGATTTATATCCTCATCGTATAACTTAAAAATGAAAAAAAAATCATTGTTTACAGATAGAAATCAGGAAAAGGGGGGGAAAACGGGAGGGGGAAAACGGGGGGAAAGGAAATTCCAGAATGGAAAATAAAACTACTTGGTTAAAATTGTCAGGCAAGACACTGAAAGAGAGTCTATGTCATGTACCTTACAGCTTAAGGAACGTGCTCCTCTTCACCATACCTTTGAAGGCCTGCAGAATACAGCTTCAAGAGCTGCAAAGCACAGGAACCGTACGAGTGTAGTGAGGGCTCTGAACTGGGAAACTACCAATGGTGTGAATCACTCATCATGAGATGTAAGCATGGTCCATGAACTTCTACAGGATTTAACACCTCAGAAAAGCAATTAGCATGATTTCTTACTTGATGAACAGGGTGAATTTTTTCCAAATTGAATACCCTTGAAAACCCTTGCAACACTGCACTTCTACTTCCATATGAAAAAACAAGCCCTCTCTTCACTGCATTTCCATTTTCTGTTCTGTACCAGTTTCTTCTCATTTCTGTTTCACCTGCTATCAGATTTAAGAAACTATAACTATCAGTTTCATTACTACTTCATATCTTGCTATATTTGATTACAGTATGCTGTCGCTTTAGTCCTGAAAATGAGCTTTGCTTTCTAGCTTGCAGCTTGTCAAAAATTAAAATAGTGATTATCTTTTCTTCATAACAGAAATGAATCTCCAAATATTCCAAAAGCAGTAGCTGAGTTTTGGCATATTGTCTCCTGGTCTGAAACCAATTGGACGTCGCTTCTCTCTGCAGTTGGTCAGGGAACAAAGTAGATGCTCAGCCCTTCCCCTTAGGAAATGCCATACCAAGCTCGTTTAGACTGAACAGAGCAGCATTTCAAAAGCACATCTTTCTCCAAAGCTAAACACATTGCAGAAAAGCAAAGCTAACCATTCTGATCAGAAATTGTTCCAAACAGTAGTAATTCATTAAGAAAATAACTGCTGGTCACCCCCAAGAGATTCCCACTGCGTTTCACAACAAAGGAATTAAATTCAGACTCATTTTGTATTTCTGTTACCTGATTGGTTCCACTGGAGAGAGATGCGGTGGCACTGGGCAGGATGTAGGGGCCACACACTGCTGCAGTTTCTCCTTGGTAGGTTTTAAAGGATTACAGCTGCTCCTTTGGCTTCTCTTGCGAGAGCTACCCAACAGCTTAATTAAGCAACCCTATTAAGATCTCTTTTCTTGCTGCAGCCTTATTGAGAATCACACTTCCCTGGACACTTCTGGAATGGGGTAGTTGAGTTAGTAAGCCTGAATATTAAACCATTTCAACTGTGTCCTTTGACCCCAGCTTTCCCCTAGAGGGTACCTCTGGTTTGGCAGCCACATTCTCTGCTTCTATACCTATCCCTTCAGCTAACAATGAAATCCATCCTCCAGTGCTTTTCAGCAGTGCACAGCAGGTTGGGAGCAGGAGTAACAACTGCCCAATTAAAATCAAGATGTCTGATGTGCAGAAGGCAAACTGAAATCTGCCTGGGCTATGAGGGCAAACACCTTCAGGCTTATGCAATTAACCTCAGGATAATTGATGACCACAAGTAATCAAGCTGTGGTTGGGGGGTATCATGTGCAAGAAACGTACTAAGGCATATCATTCAGTATTGACTCAGAGGAAAGGGCTCCACTGAATCAATAACACCATCTCCTGAAGTGCAGTGGGTTTCCTTCAAAATCTTCCTTAATTACCAGATGAAATCACCAGGTGCTTGAAAGACTCAAAAGAGTAGTTACAGGTGTGCTTGCATTCCCAGTGCCTCTCAGCTATTGCATACAAAGAATGGTAAAGCCCTTTAGCTGGCTGTGGGGAAGAAAGGCATACCACTCTCAAAATCATCCCCTGATTATTTACTAGAATGATTTAGTAATAATACAGGCAAAAGCATGCATGGGGAACTTTACGGTACTACCAAAGAGATAGAAATCAAACAAGAAAAAAAACCCCCTCTTATTCTGGAGTTCCAGGGGCCATGCAAAGAGCTGTACCCAAACCACTGCTCTGATAAGACACCAAAGGAACACCTCTTTCAAACAAGTCCCTCACCTTTCCTCCCCTCTACCTCCCACTCTTCATTTACCTTTCACTTTAGACTGAGAGCTTGGCGAAGCCTGAGTTTTCTTCTGCTATGACTTTTATGGCTTCACCTTCATTGAAAGAACTGATATTTATCTCTTTATTAATTTTTAATGAGGACAGCTATTGCATTTAATTCCCTGGAATTATTACTTTGATATAACTGTTAGAGGTTCATTCCCAGCAAGTGTACTGCACTGAGCATAACCAGTCACCCTGCAATAAGATCCCTGTTGCTTTCTCATCCCTGAAATTCCACACTGAGGATCAGATCTGGAGAAAACCACTTGATTAGCAAGGAATTTCCCTATTTTTTGCAATGGAGACATAAGCTCTGTCAGTGCATGGGATCTGATGTCAGAAGTGTCTGAAAGTCAGCAAAAAACTTCTTGTAAAAGAACTAATTAATTAATTAAAAGAACTAATTAATTAATAACAGAGCTCAGGGTGCTTAAGGAGCTGACCCTCAAAAGCCCAAGGAGGCTGTGGATGCCCCATCCCTGGAGGCATTCAAGGCCAGGCTGGATGTGGCTCTGGGCAGCCTGGTCTGCTGGTTGGCAACCATGCACATAGCAGGGGGGTTGAAATTTAATGATCATTATGGTCCTTTTCAACCCAGGCCATTCTATGATTCTCTGGAGACTTAAGAAAGTATTTCTAAACCCGTTCTGGAGCTGCAGTTCTTAACAAATGGATGATTTCCACAGACATCATCCTGTGGTTGCTTCCACCCTGTTTCCCACAGTGACCTCAACAGCGAAGGAAAGCAAATCAGAAAAGTACTGAAAAATCAAAATAAAACCAAAAGAGAATTAGTAAGTATAGCCTATGGAGGTACTTGTCATGTCTGTGTACGTACAGCTGAGCTGAGTCTTACATTTAAAATAACGATCCAGTGGCATTTGGTATTGTTTTTTTAATGTATGAGGCATGATTTTCATGAAGACTTACAGCACAACTAGAAAAGCACGTAATGAATTTCCCGAGAATTTACAAGTACATTTATTAACTAATTTACAAAGTAAAATTAGTTTAAAATATGGATCCATTAAGAAAATTGATGCTTGGGGTTTGACCTTTGGTTTGTTTGTTTCTGCAGCCTTGGTAGTGGATTAATCCAGGCCTTCGTCATACTCAGAGATCACAAGGATCTTGCACTGACAACGTCTGAAGGCTTTTCCAAGATTGGTGGCTTTTTTTTCCTTTTTCTTTTTTTTTCTTTTTTTTACCTCCATCATACTTCTTATCAAAAATTCCCTCTGAAAAAAAAAACAATAACCCATGTTTAATTTTTTCCTTCAGAGGATGCTATGAGGAACATCTGAAGATACCTGAGGAGCCCACAGCTAGAATGGCCCTTTCACTTCCCACCAGGAGGGACACTTCACTGCAGCTCTTCTGTAAACAGAGGGAAGCAGGCGCTGCTCTGAGTGATGAATCTCCTAACGGTGCGCAGATGGATCAGCCCCACTGAGAACTGCCTTGTTGTGCAGTCGTGGGAGAGAAAAAATGTTATCCCTAACATCATTTGAGGCTAACCTGACATCACAAATGTTCAGAGGCTTTGATTATTGCATGAGATCATTACAGTAAAAGGAGAAGACAGCATTAAACCATTAGGCATGTAGTACAGATGTAATTACTTGGGATACAGGAGATAGCAATATATGCTTTGTCAGATCAGTAGGCAAAGGATGCAGCTGCCGTACATGGCCCCTGCTGAAGGTAATGCAATGATTACGACAATGCCTATATAATCTTCAGCAATGTAATATTGTGATTCTATTCATCCTCTTTCTACTAAGAATCTCAAAGAATTTAATGACTTCAATGAATTAAGATTCGCCTTCTGTTCAGAACAGGAAAATACTTTAAGACTAGATCTAGTTCTTATTACAACAGAGAAAATCAGCAGAACTTTTGTTTAGTTTGATGGATTTAATCTCAGAGACTTTCCACACCGTTAGGATTACGAAAAAAGGAGGAGCCAAACACATTCAGGCTCCACAAAGGCATTGTATGTATGTTTGCATAAAGAACATACAACTTGAAACTTCAAACTGTAAACTAATAACCCCATCAGAAAGTATTTGTTCCATTCACGTGTAGAGACCCAACTGAGAGTTGGGTCATCTTTCTCTGAATCATTAGGTTTTGACCATTGTTTGGGCAGTGTATCGCACGTGATAGGTGTCTGGTCCAATACAGCCAATCCCATGTACAAGCAGTCAGGTAGAATGTCTCCAGTATCTTACCCTTAGATGCTATACACTTGTTCGTGAAAAGCAATTATTGGGGCACATTCATGCACTGAGATAATTTTAGAAGTATGCCTACATCCTAAGATAATCCCTGCTTCGATTGCAAGGTTAGGGAGTATGCTTCCCATGCCAGAACTCAGCTGGAGCTTGCAAGGGCTGTGACCTGGAAACATGATGTTGCTACTTACGTAGCTGGATTTTGTAAAAATAAAATTATATAACAAAAGAGAGATGTCAGAGCTCTAAGGGTTGAAGATTTTACTCTAAGGGTTACTGGTGAATTTGTCATGATGAGACAATAAAAAAAAAATTGGGGAACTAAAAAGAGAAGTCTAGAGAACACGAGGCATACAGTGCCTCAGGGAAAAGAATGGCATGTAATTATAACCGTACGCTGCTCTGAAAAGATAAAGCTGCATGTAAAAAGGTTATAGGCTCAGGGAAAGGGAGGAAGGATGGATCTTGGAACTCCAAAAGAGGGGGAAAAAAGGATTTAATCATGTATCAGTGCATACTGTTCATTTAGGCATTCCAGTCGTTTTCTTCCGTCTCACAATATTTTGCAGTACTGACCTGTGAACTCCACGCCAGCATAATGTGGCCATTTCTAGCAAGCTTATTCCTCAAAGGTTACTCTCCCCTGCTTAGACATTATTCAAATGGTACCTTAGTATGATTCTCTAATCAGCAGAACAATTTAAAAAATATAAGTCTACGGGAAGAGCTCAGGCCTTTTCAAGACAACATTTTTCATTCTCATCTATCTGGAATTCTTCTAGTGGCAGTATTTACAACAACTCGGCTTCAGAGACAGTATTCTCGGCTAAAGCCAAAAGAAGAAAAGATGCCCTTCCTCTCATCCAGATGACCCAGCTGGGGAAGACTAATATCCACAGCACAACTGTGGCCAGACTTCAAAAGCATCTGAGTAAAGCATTGAATGGTTTTATCACAGGAATAGGTCTGCACCTCAAAACACGAAGGTGATAGTACCTAGCTAATATCACTACCAAATCTTCTCATGTTTGGGCAAATTTCTCTTTTTCCACTCTCTTTAAAAAAAAAAAAAAAAAAAAAAAAAAAAAAAAAAAAGGTGCTTATTTGAAAGCATATTTAAAATGTAGTCAACACTACAACCTGCAGCAACAAGGCAGCTTTTTCTAGAGAGTAAGAAATAAGATCAAGAATTTAGTTTCCAAACCCATCTCAGCTAAAGATTTGATGTGCGTCTCCAGGCAAGTCCCACCATCTCTCCGAACCACTGGGGAG
This sequence comes from Gallus gallus, assembly GCF_016699485.2. Lineage (NCBI taxonomy): Eukaryota > Metazoa > Chordata > Aves > Galliformes > Phasianidae > Gallus > Gallus gallus. The sequence goes on from NC_052532.1 coordinate 50,375,575, forward strand.
ACCTATGAAATGCGGGGTAGCTGTATTGGAGATATTTAAATGGGTTGGGGTACTGAAAGCCATAAGGCTTCATTCTGGGAAAACCTGTTCATTTCTGCACAGTGACAAATTAATTAAGCCAGTACGGCTTTAAGGGCTTCTGTCATCTCAGTGACACTACATTTATATATGTGTATATATATATATGTATATATATACTATTATAACTATAAATTGAGAGCGCTCACACTGACTCATCTTAAGGGCAAATGGGCAAAATTCCCCTCAATAGCCAAAAATGTGTGAAGACATTAAGACAAAAAGTTTATACAGGAAAAGCAAAGTTACTGCCATAAAACCCTTGTTGGTAACATACTTCATTTGCTGCTGCTGCAAAATATGAAGAATGGTGGAAAACTGAGCTGCAAGCACTAGAAATTTTCCCTTGAGGGAGCTGCAAAATAAAGATTTTTGAAACATATCATAGAATTTATGGATGTTGTTCGTGCTGACAGGAATATGGCTTGCAGCCAGCCCTAAGCCTCAAGTCAAGTGCGTGACAGCCATCATATTCAGTATAGCATTTTGAGGAACTGCAAGAGGACAGTACGGTTACGTTCCTCTTAAACAAAAAACCAGACTCTGGAGAGAGATAAAAAAGGTAGAGGAAGACAAGGCCTTATTATATTGTAAAAGCTAAAGGAACTGAAATGAGCCCCAAACACAAAGGGGTACCAAGTGTTGATAGAAGTACTTCATGGTGAAACATATGGCATTTTCTCAGCCGCAGTGGTTGGGCCCTTCTGACTACTTATATCAGAGACCAAACTTGGCAGTGAGAATATTTTATGGCATATAACTAACAGCTCCACTAAGAGGAGAATTTCAAGTATTTTACTGTTAGGGGAAAAAGCATAACGAAGGGAGTGAAGAACATTTTCATTATGTCAGGCAGTAAAAACAAACCAGAAGAGACTGCCTACAGCAGTGGTTCCAGACCTGTGGCTTAACAGCAACCTCTTGCCTGCCAAACTTTCAGATATTGCTGGTGGCCACAGAGAGCTGCTGTCAAGCTGGAAATTGATGGGGAAGGCAAAGTGTAACATCATACAGAGGATATTACCTCTCACTGTTGTTGCTCTTGAATCAGCAAAAATGGAAGGCACTGGCATATGGTTGCAAGAGTGGAAGGTAAGAAGTGTGGGAGAAAAAAAAGAGATAGTTTGACTAGATAAAGAAAGACAAGGTTTGGAGAGAGAAATGATGTCTTTTACTAGAGTAATAGCTATAGCTTACAAAAACCAGACAGACATCCAGACACACTATACCTTCTGCAAACCAATGTAAGAGCACACAAGAGATCAGGACTGACAGCTGAGTACTCTAGGGGTTGTAAAAACTTCTGTCTTGTGAATAAGCCGATTTTTGTTCAGCCCTGGAAGGTACCACACTCTTAACAATTTCGGAAGATCTGTGTGGAGAGCAACGGTAGAGGTGAAGCTAACTTCAAAATCCAGACAGCAGAACCAAGCCAAATTATGTGGGTATGTTTCACATTACCTATCTACCCATCTCCAGGTTATTCTGCTTCCTACACACATATGGGAACAATGCATAGGGCTTTTTTGCATTTAAACTCTTATCTGTGGGATCATTGAATTTGGATGCAAGAAATAAACAGAAGTAAATAACACGAGATAGAAAAGTAAGACAAAATGCCTCCATGGGATACAAATAGCTTTATTTTTCTCCATATGTGTTTTCTCCACATCTTTCCTCCACTCATTTCAGTATCACATTGTAGCATGGGTTTATGTCAGATTCAGAGACCCGGGAGCAAAAACTAAAGAGTGGAGCCCTCTCTCCTTCCAAGTGGAGGACTCTTGCTGGTAGCTGAATCAGTGAGACTCCTCCACGCCAAAACAGAACCAGTGGGCAGCTTTTCAGGGATTCTCAACCCAAAACCCAACTCTTCCTGCCATGCCCATTTACTAGAAACTCAATCAATACAAAACCTTTCTTCCCCGGACAAATATGTGACAACTTTTCCTACTGCTGATGAAGAGATAATTATCTTTTCTAAGAAAATTTTGTACAAACAGGCAGTACTAAATAATGTCTTGGAGACTGATGTCCTTTTAATCCTAAGTTAGCTGCAAGGCAAGTCAAGCAATATGAGCTTTCTCCACGAACACAAACATTTGTGAAGCGTACACAGTCCTTCCCATGGAGCTGTATGGCGCTCTATCCTAAAGAAATGTCTGGTACCAATGCTGCACATTGCACTTACAACGTACCAAAAAGCTTTATAAGAATGTTACAAAGCAATTAAGGAGAAATCACACTCAGGCCTTGCCCTTACAGACCCCAGCACGTTTCCCAGGAGCCACCAAATAGAGGGTCAGTGATGCCAAAGCTACAGCTGCCAGAAGCATTTTTTTCTCCTAGGCATCTTGCCCCAGTCAGTGTGATCACACTGGGTGTCTTGGAGACACAATAGCCTGATCTGTCTCAGGGGAACCTTAATGTTTCTGGGAAATCTGGATGTCTCTTTGCTTTGTGCTTATGGCTAAGAAAAAAAAAAAAGAGAGAAAAAAAAAGAAAGGTCCCCATTATTTTCTTCCCATAACTACCCTGCTTCTGCGCACATTCCTGATCCCCCACTGACAAGCAGAATAACTTGATGCAGTGGCAGCACGACTGGAAATTTACTAAATCCTGAGCCTTGCAGCCAAAACTTCCCTTGTTAAACTCTACAGAAAATATAACGCTCATTTAACCAATACCACTCTTAAAACTTCACAGCAAAAGAAGCAGAGTAGATCTGTACCTTTGTAGGGCTGGTGGTTGCACTCTGCTGTTTCAGGATCTGTGCTGAGATAAAGCGATGGGGAGTTTCATAATGCAGTAACCAACTTGCCTCCTGCCTTCAGCACCAGTGCTCAGCATTGGCCGAAGCCCGTGGAGCCATTTGGGACTAAAGGGCTTCACCATGGCATCTTTGCTTTTCCCTTGCCAAGCACAGCCAATCAAGCCAGCAGTGTGTAAACCACAAACCACGCAGGAACTCACAGGCACGGCTGCTTACAGAGATGGGTGTGGGGCTCAGTTTTGTGCGGTTTTATTCTTCTACTCTCACGGCGACAGATGCTTGAGAACAGTTTCTCAGAATGCTACAGCTGTTCTCTGCTCCAGCTGCATTTCAAGCACTGGGGCACCCCATAACTTGCTCAACATTTGGGTATTTGATGCATCTGTCTGGAAAATACCAGTCTCTGTTGTATGCAAGAAGTGGTCTGCAGAAGCAAGCTGTCAAGCATATCCTGAAAGATGCCCTCTTTTCTAACATGGGGTGACTGGTGGTCATACACCATCTGCATCTGAACTTCAGGGGCACTTCTGCTGTACGTGTTCTCTGATGTGACAGAGTCCATGGTTGCACACATACAGCGCGCTCACAGTTTAGCAAGGTCTGTTGCAATAGGATAAGTGACGATGGTTTCAAAATGAAAGAGGGGAGATTTAGGTTGGATATGAGGAAAAAATTTTTACAGTCAGGGCTGTGAGGCACTGGCACAGGCTGCCCAGAGAGGTGGTGGATGCCCCATCCCTGGAGACATCTAAGGTCAGGCTGGAGGGGCTTTGAGCACCCTGATTGTGCTGTGGGTGTCCCTGTTTGTTGCAGGGGAGTTGGGCTATGGGAGATCGCCTATAAGGGTCTCTTCCATCTCACGATTCTATGACACGTGAGAAGATGGGCTGTATCTCTGTAGGAAAACACAAGCACATACAGGGGTCGCCTCAAGAAGCGTAGGCACAGGCCATCAAAGAGGTAATTTAAGAAAGCATCCAAGGTTTCAGCAGCCTCTGTGACTATATCAACTGAGTGGCTGTCTTTGAGCTGTGAGAGAAGAGACGTGAAAATCTGATTCCCGTAAGAACACAGAGAAGGTGTTTTGCTTTTTGAGTCATTGCACCAGTTCAGACACCAACAGGAGTGCGTGATGGGAGGATGGCGGCCTGGAGAAAGCAACCATCATCTACACCTGGCACTGAAGATCTGCTGGGACACCATTTGTGCCATGGCTCTTTAAGATGGCAAAGTAGTTATGGACCGCATGAATGCAAAGGGAAAACATCACAATTGGAGTTCTCCTGAGGAGAAACCTTTTTTTTCCTTTTCATCCCCACTCCTGCCTGAGGCCTGCTAGGGGCCAGCAGGCCCGTGGAAGAAGTGAAGTTGGCAACTAGAAAAATGGTCTTTACTGGAGAGTAGGAGCTCCCTTAGGAAACACAGCCCTGGCCCAAAGTGCTGTGCCTGCAACACAAGGCACTGGGCATTTCCACAGGGAAGTAGAAAGGACTCAACATCAAGAGAAACGTCTCCCTGCAGCCATCACTCAGAGGCCACTTGAAATAATAGCCTAAAAGGTTAACTCTGCTTTGCAAGCTGTTAGCAGGGAAAGAATCGTTGGCTGGAGATTAAATAGATTTATAAATTATCCAGTTCTTAAATCAGTGATATTCACAGTCCCTAGTTTCCTGAAGCCACTTTTCTTGACTTTGTATCAGACTGAGGATCTGGACGGGATTCTGTTTCATTGAGCATAGCTCAGAGCTTGGTACTTTTTCCATCCTCCATGCTCAAATGCAGAAATAGAAAACGCTGTAACTCCTCGCTAGCATTGGTTTTGAAGAACAAGCAGCCAGGTTGGTCAGGTTGAATGTACGTCTCTCAGCATAGAGCAGATGTTACAACTGGAAATGGGTAAAAAGTTACTGACCATGTTACTGATAATATTGTGCAGGAGGGGGGCCAACTTTTTAAGTGGTCTGATAGCAACAGAACAAGGAGGAATGGCTTTAAACTAAAAGAGGGGAAATCTAGGGTAGATGTTGAAAAAAATTCTTTTCTCAGTGGGCAGTGAGGTGCTGAGAATGAGCCTCATCCCTGGAGGTTCAAGGCCAGGTTGGATGGGGCCCTGGGCAGCCCAAACTGGTGGGTGGTAGCCCTGCCCACAGCACAGGGTAGGAATGGGTGGGCTTTGAGGTCCCTTCCAACCCAACCATTCCATGATTTTATAATATTAAAACATCTAATATTAGAAAAAATATATATTCTTAATAATATCTTCTACCCTCCAAAATTACACAGAAGGATTGTTTTGTGAATTTCTAGAAGATTACTCTTTTGGTCTTCTAATGATTTAAGCACTTCCAGTATGAAATATTCTGATTTTCAGTTTAAAACAGCTCTTTATCTCTAAATTTAATTTGACTTGTATAAAAAAGTAAAAACACTTTAAACAAACAATATTGGGGGGGAGAAGGAAATGAAAGGTAACTTTCCAGTTGGCCTAAGATAAAATGCTCTCAACTCTTCAGCCAAAAAAACAAAACAAAACAAACAAAGAAACCCAAAAGCAAAGTACTCATTTATTTTATGTTAAAAACTTCAGTCTTGCAAGCATTTCAATATGCATGTCATTTTCAGTATTACCAACAATCAGTTATACGTGCAGTGCTGTAGCAAGCACAAAGCACACAGAGTTGGCTCAAGGACAGAGGCACAGAATGCAAGAATCAAATCATGATTTCTTGTTTGCTAACACTAAGACCTAAACAGTGTTCAGCTTCATTTATATGACATGATCTGTATGACGTTAACTGACAAACAAAAGCAAAAGGCAGGAAATTAGTTCAGGGCTGTATCCAGGCTTCAAGCCTTTGTAGTCAGAATGGCTCAATTCAAATACTATTTAAATAAGAAGGTCTAGCATATTTTATGTTTCAGTTTTGTTGTTGTTGCTTTTGTCAGAGGAAGGTCTTTTAAGTTAAGTTTTTGGTATGATTCAACAGTACCAACATATTTTTATCTCAAGCACATCCTACCCCTTCAGCATCTTAGAGTACTAGATAGATAAATATATCTCAGCATTAAGAGTATGTGATCTGTCAATATAGAAGTGCTGTGGTTTTGCCCCTCAAATACTTGTAATGTCAGGTCACAGTAGTACATTCTTTTTACACATCTAAAATATTCTGGAGCTCCTGAAGGGAAGGGGAAGTGCATGCTGACATTATTCACGTTGTCCTTTTTGTATGCATACAGAACTTCAAGCTGTCACTCTTGAACTTTTCATCATTTCCTAAAAACAAAGAAACAGAAAGAAGCATGGCATGCTCTGCTTGCTGAGAACACGTCCCATCAATGTGTACAAAAATCAAACTGAGTGGGGACCCAGATAAGAAGAACATGGTAATAAGTTCTCCATCCAAGCAAGTTATGATTGTGGCAGGATTATCTAATCAACTCATAAACACAAAAACAAAAAAAGAACCCAACATCAAAGCATGCTGCCATATAACCAGTGCCACAGTGCAACTCTGACAGAGGAAGAGAAAGAGAGAAACATACAAAAGCAAAAGAGGAGTCTCGCGATTGAAGTTTTTAATAGCTTCATTGAAACACGCGACAAATTCAGTTTCTCTCCGTGGGAGAGGCAGATAAAAATGGACTCCATTTGAAGTGCAAACAACAAAGAGACACAGGCAGTTGTAAAACATACAGCACCCTCCTCATGAAGATCCCACTTTCTCTCAGTTCCAAGTGTTTGCAACTGTCTCTCCCTGTGAAATCTTAATTAAACCAATATATTTCCCATCTAAGTCACTTGAAGATGTGCGTAGTTTGATAAAAAGGTTAATTAGCTGTATTCTTTAAAACATTAAAAAGGTACCATTTTGATCTTTTGCTTGAAATTCACGCCTATCCTTGCATCAAAACTATCCCTCGGTCTGGACTGTGGTAGCTAGCAGGCAAAAGCACGCTGGTAAACAGGGCGAGGGGGGGTGGGGGGGAGGTTGTGAGAGAAAACAAACATTTATTATGAATTTTAATATTTTTTACCTTGTGTTCTCATAAAGCACATTACAGTTTGTCCCCCGTCTTGAAGCTGGGTATTTGTCAGGGCTTGAAATCAAATTGATCCATGATGAAGGCGGGCCCCTCTCTGGTGACTCAGCTGGGAACTGCGCAGAAATCTACCCAGCCTGATGTGAACTAATAAAAAGAAAGGAGGGAAACAGGAACATTTCATAAAGCTGTGAAATGACAATTCGCAAGCATCATTTAAATCATTTGGAGGCTGCATTCCCCTTTTATGCTATTACTGCATTGACTAAAATGCATCTCCTATTGAGCATACCAGCTGTGAAAGCTGACAGATCCAAGTGATCAGTCTAGAAACACTGTTGTTACAGTTTAGCAGAGCAATTCATAGACAAATGGAAGCTCTTGGTTTAATTCTGTCACCTCTCTGCTCCTGTTTAGAGTCCGTCAGCAATTCCTTAGACAGAAGGGATGCTGAAGATTGACACAATGCGTTTCCTTCCCATCTCCCCAGCTGCAGATACTGTTCTTTCGGTGCAATGTAACTTTCACTGAATCTGACATTTGCATTGGGATCTTGTTAGAGGTGTGATCAAGATGCTAACTACAGTAACACCATAGAACTCATCCGAAGCTGTGGTTTAATAGTAGAAGGTGTCACACTACTTTTAGAGAAGCTTCCTGGAAAATACTATGATCCATTTCTTCTTTCACCTGCTAGCGCTCTCTGTGTTCTTGGTAGACTTTGAATAGTCAGGTAAGCAAACTCTCTAAAAGCTCTCAAGTGCCTCCAAGTTCACCTATGTGAAAGATCAGTGAACTAATGTAGCACAGCTTCTCTTGCTGAGATGATGGATAAGTGACAGGATGAGTGACTGTGGAAAGAACTGGAGGCACGTGTCTGCCATTGTCATGCTGTTGGGTCATTTCATCAACAGTGGATGAACAAAAGTCACATACTGTCATCAAGAGTTGTTGTGAGACACAGAAGAGATTTTGCTTTACAGGTAACGCTGGGAGGGAACAAAGTAAGGAGGACTTAAGAAGGACTGTCAATTAAAATTAGGAAGGGTGGGATTATTTAAACTATTTGCTCAAGGGAAAGTAGTAAATAATTGTAGCTGCATAAAGAGAGAGTAGTAGTGAAACCAGCTATTTCATATTGTTTTTAGAAGAAAACTCATAAAAATACCATTGCATGAACAGGTAACAACTTAGGAAAAATTACATCATTGCTGACTTTAGGCTTACAGGTCACTGGAATTTTTTTTTTTTAATATAAAGACAGATGAGCTGAAATGCAGAAAATTGAAAATTAGCCATCACTTGGCATGTCTGAAAATTACTGCTTGAAAATAAGCAAGAACAACTAATATTTCCTGGCTATAAAATACATATTGAAGTAGATTGGGATTTATATTGAGCTTTCATACCCATATTTTCATAGATTATGGAAGGGAATTGCACTGGAGACGACAGTAAGACAGGATTTGTGTATAAAATTTTGTTATACGATAATAGGGTAATTAACATGGCTGCTTGGTGCTAAGATAGTCCAGACAACTTAAGTTACTAAGCAGCTTCCCAGGTGTATGTCAATTAGGAAGCAAGTGCTAAAGCAGTTTCAGTCAGTAGGTTTGCTCATTCCTCAGTTTTGACAGATGCCACTGACTGAAACAGCCTGGTTTTGAAGCAAATGTGTTTTTGCCAAGAAATCATACTGAAGGTACTATAATGCACTACAAGTGTAAGAGAAGTATGGTAGTGTGCAGGGTCAGGCAAAAGGCCCCTCTGGCCCAATGACCTTTAGCTCATAGCGCCAATAAGATCCATCCACAAAAAGTGGGCAGGAAGAAAAGAAATAGTGAGCCTTTTCCTGACATTCCTTCCAGGAATCATTCCCTACAGCAACCTGGGGACTTGTTGAACCAGAGATCAGTTATAAAAAATTAGACTGAAGAGTCACATTTTTCACGGTAAATCTACCTTTTTAATGTTTCTGCCCTTCATTACACCTCTTGACAATAGATTTAACAGCTTACTTAATGTGCAGTATGGAAAAATACGTCCTTCTTTTTGTTCCAAACCTACTATTTAGTAAATTCAGCAGAAGGGAAAGGTAGGTCATGCTAACTTAATGGATGGTAGTTCAGAAGATTACATTTAAAGTAGCGACACAACATTGACCACTCAATCATCTTTACCACTTAAATGCAAGTAACCTTTCCTATTTCAGAATGAATCAGATCAGTTAAGAAACTTGGTAATTTAGGAAACCTGTAACAGCATACGAAAGATGTTATCTTTATCTTCAGTATCATCTTCAGACATTGTTTTTAGCTCTTAACCTGCAAGAAATTCTTAATAATTACTGCCTAACATCTCTACAGTGAAAAGAAATGGAAATGCCAATCAAGTCACAGTAGTAAGGCGTCCGTACCGCAAAGACAATTATTCAGTTCATATCAATTATTCCACCTGCTGGTAATCCCTACAGAGAATCTGAATGTCAGGGGAAAATGAACTTCTTATTGTCCACCCTATTGTAGAGCATTTCTTCTTGCCCATTGTTGACACACTTATGAAAGAGCAAGAGCCACGTTCTATCCTTGCCCTTGTGATAATTGGCATCTACTAGACAAATGAATTCTGTATTGTAGGCATTGCCAACTGACATATTATGTGAGAAAGCAAATTCTGCAAGCTACATTTTCTAAGAAAAGGAAAGAATGAAGCATAAACTGAGCACCGGAGTTTGCCTTCAAAAAGAAACAGAGGTAACTGTTACCTGTATTTTTAAATATATATTGTAACTTAAGTTAAAGATCCTGGAAAAATTAACAGGAAACCAAAGCCAGAGAAACAATCTTTGTTTCTCTCCTCCTTTTTCAGTTATTTATACAGGACGCAGTATTGCTCATCAATTCTATTTGCATTCCAGGGAACAAATATATGGGTTACAGTACTATGTATAAAACTTACTCCTGCTGTAGCGAACCATGAAATTGCAGTTAATTTTGCTGAAATGGACCATTATATTTATAAGTAGATGTGAAAGAAAATGAGAAAGAGGAGACAAACTGTTGAAAACCGAACTTCAAATACAAGATTAAATTATTAGTAGGATCGCAGCACTGCTGGGAACAGCATGAGCTGTTAGATGAAGTCGCTGACTTGTTGGCTTTCAGACACAACCGTGTATCCACCTTGCCAGAGTAAATTAGATGAATTATTGGTAGTGATGGGCCTGTCACATTGCGCATTCATGTCCCCAAGTGATGTATGCGAAAGTGAATTCCAGCTGATACAAGCTGCATGCAGCTCCTCCTAGCTCTGAGATGCCAACAGCATGCATCTGTTCCGTGCAACAAAATAATCGCGTTGTGAAACTGCTATCGTACAGCTGTGCATAATGATGTTGCTTGATTTTATATTGGTAGATGAGATAAATTCAAGACTGCTTATTGATTGTACAATAATCTGGAGGCTATGAGATTAGACTAACTAAAACTGGAACTGTACCATGAGAATTTGCATTTCAATGCCCTTTTTTCCTGTCTCAGCAAATGATGGCATATGCTTCCACCGTCTCACTGCTTAATTTCAAAGGAATATGTGGCTTAATGCTGGGTTCAGTACAAGCCAGGAAAAGCAAGACTTGGTCACTCAGTTCTAAGAAGTGCGTCACCATCTTAATTAGCTACTGCCTTTCTCCCAAGTTTTGAAGGCAGACATTATGTACAGTCTTACTCCACCCCATTTGTGTAGTAAAATGTCATAATTTAAAAAGCCCTCGGAAGAGCAGTTTGACAGCCCTGTACTCCTCCATAACCAGAAGCATCCACTTGACCTATAAGCTGCCGTTAATTTGTCCATCAGGTCAGTCTGCACAGGGCATCCCAGTCCAACATTTCTTTGGTGTGATACTACAGGGAGACTGAAGGCATTGTCACATTCAGTGCTTGAAAAATGATCAACAGTAGAAAGAAGGGAAAAAAAGAAGAAAGCTAATGTACTATACAGTACTGAGCTTTCAGGTTTGTAATTCTAAAGGGGGTGGAAGCCAGAGGTCTTCCATTGCCTGTAAATTGTCTCGAGGTGTTATGTAACATATGTTAAAGACTCTGTTCAGCGTGCCCAGACCAGGGAAAATCTGCCTTATTTTCCCTTTCTTGTGGCTCCTAACAGCATCAGAATTTATATAGCAAACTGGCAGCAAGGTAGCTGAAACAAAGCAAGATGATGTACCTCCCATGCTGTGCTGTCCCCAGGAAGGCTACTATCAAAGGCTGCTCACCAACATCATATCCTTTCCAGTCCCATCAGAATTTTCTGGTTCAAACAAACATCTCAACCTAAACATCTCAAGCTTAAATTATAAGAATAGGTGTGTCAGAACTCTAGGTGTATAATTTTTTTTTATACCCAATAAAAATAAAAACTAAATGGAAAATTTACTGCATTACTAAAATCTGTACTTCAGTGATTTTAGTAAAAGGGGAAAATGAAAGCATTTAGCAATAAATAATGGGCCTATTATAGTACTCTCTTGTGCAGTCACAAATAGAGTCATGTTGTGGGTGTTTAAATCTGGCAGACATTCCTCTCAGTCTGTTCACTGTTTGGTACAACTTGGTTAGATCAAAAGACTTCATTCAAAACTGGAATAGCAATGTGTATTGATGGCTATTCTTAAAATAGTTTGATGAAAGTACATTGGGATTCCAGAACCAGGAAAGCATGAATGGCTTTGGGTCAAGATTGAGGTGCCTGGGCAGAGCTGGGAGGAAAACGTCAGCAGGAGAGTAACAAGTAATCAGCTTAATGGACTCGCAGTAGAGCTACACAACAGCACTGGGAATGAAATGTGCAGAGACCAATACCAGAGCAGCAGTGCTGCAGATGATGTGCTCCATAGAGATGGGTAGAGATCAACAGAATGATTGAGCTACACATATCCTATAATGTTTCTTTTCAGCTACAGATGTCTTGCATAATTTAGAGATCACTGATATTCATACAAGCAATATAAGATATACAGGTAAAAGAGAAAATTAATTCCTTTTTATGTAGCGTTCAGAAACGTCCTCCAATTTCCAGGCAGATCTCTACTTTCAGAATAAGTTGTCAGATGATATTCACTGTGAAATAGCATGGGAATAAGATGACTGTACCCTAGTGTTAAGTAAGTCAGTATAGCACTATGCCACAAAACAAAGAAAAATTGCCCACTGGTAGCATTATTTTTGTACAGATTTTACATACATCAGATATCACTAAGGTCTAGAAAACATCAGTGCTATTTATTCACGAGTAAATAATTCTACATAACATTTAAACTATAAAGTAAAAGGCGAGGAAACTTGTGAATAATTAATATTGCCAGGAGTTAATTTCGTTCAGATAATCTTCTAAAATGCAGTAAATTACATTTGAGCTGAAGTTGCTCAAGGAAGCTTAACTAAAGCAGCCAGTGCTTAATATCAGAAAGAATCTACTCAGAATTTTCAGTTTGTTTTTCAACGTCTTAAATGCCAGATATTGAATGCAAAGTTACAGAACATGACTATTCAAGCTGACATACAGCCCAAACCAACCAAAGGCACTGTGTACAGCATTTAGTCTGTTGCTGCACCTTTTGCCCTGACCCATCATTCTTAAATACTTTTTGCAGCTTAGAGGCAGCCAGTAAAACACAAAGGATGTCATATTGTTCTAGTTTCACCAGGAGAAAAACAGAACTGCTGCAATTTTTGGACAGGGTGGCAAGAAACGTTGCGTGATATGACAAAGCAATCTGAAATAGACAGAAGATTACATCTGTTTTTATCAGTTGGGATGCATGGCCTGTTTGCAGCAGCTCCCATGGAGAGGCAGAACGTGAAATCCTTTGCTAGGCCTTCCTCTGCAACAACATCTACGATTTATATGTGTGGCAATCCAGGTGCAGGATAGCAGCAGGCATGTTTATGGCAGCTGTAGTGTATGGTCACCAGTGGACAGGCATGCTGTGTTTGACGACCTCACAACACCTAAACACAGCTTAATACCATATGTATTGCACCATACCATATGTACTGTAATATCCTATCACCACGGGACTGGACTCTGAGTTTCAGCTCAGTTTATTTGTTGGCTGATAATAAGCTAGCTAGCACGCTGAATGCCATTCTTTCATTGTCACCTTTTAAACAAATTTTAACCGAGACAGAGAAAACCACTCTCTTCTGCAGGTTTTTCCCCTTTCTGCCTCCCCAGCTTGCTTTTTCCTTCTCACCAGACAGCAGCCTTTGCCTTCTCCATCTTCCAGAAAAGTTTCAATTTTCCAGGCAATTAATTTCACCTGATGTATTTGTCAAATCTTGGGGAGACTGCATAGTTCCTAACAGAAAGAACTTCAGAGTTCATTTTATAAGAGTGATTAAATCACTCTTGATATGAAAGAAATTCCTTAACAGCTTACGTACTTTTCCCCTCCCAGTTCCATAATACAATGTTAGCTACAAACAGGCTTGCATGTGAATCACCAGAGCCCATGAAATAATCATATTTTTTCCATACTAAATTCTGTTTACAGTTAACCAGGGAAAAATAATAATCACATCAAAGCTAAGAAACTGAAGAATTAAGGTGCCTCCAGTGTGTGCTTTGCAATACCTTGCAGAATATATCTCACTCACAGACCCATAACTTTTCCTTTTCGAAGCAAAACAATGCTGAAAGACACCTCTACGTGAGACCTTCACAGCACAAAGAGAATTAATTCTTTTTCCATTCTGATTCCTATGACCACGTGCTATATCACATTTGAATTTCCAATGGAACACTCAATTCCAAAGCAGTCATTTCCTTAGGAAGTCATCCCATTCCTTCCTCTCAATTTTAGCTCCACCTATGCGCCTGTGCAGAAAGCTGTACTCCACTCATCCTACTGGAGAACCTCAAGTCTTTTTGAGAAGTGATTTTTTTTTTCTTCAGTGTAGCTCCCTTAATCTCTATAGAAATTCTAGGGGAAAGTGGGTGGGAGAAGAGAAGGGAAGGCGCGAGGATGCCCATTTAAACTACTGCCAACCATTGGGTGCATTTAGCTCTATTACCAAATCACACCCTTTTACACAGCTTTGGCAACGATGAGAAATTTGAAAGCACATGCAAATTACGCTGCATTTGCATCCACTCAAAAAACACTTTACATTACCAGAATGATGTAAAAAAACTGTAGTGCAAATAAAAGTAGATCAAATATATGCACTGCTGAATTCCGCTACCGGTATCTTCCTTTTGATCAGCTATCCCTGTGGAAAATGTACTGGATAAGGCAATTTCATTCTATTTACAGAGAAGTCCTAGAAGGCAGTGGATTTCAACCTTTTTGATCAGCAGAGCCCTAAGATTGTACAGTTAAGTTGCAGACTACTGAACAGAAAAAGTAGGCATAATGATGGTAGTCATTTTTTTTTTCCTGAGCTCTCAGATGACTTAAAAGCACATCATAGAATTGGTGAATATACTTTGAGTATTTGGATGAAAGCCTGAGAACCCTTTATTACAAATAGGTTAATATAGCTAATAAAAATTGCATCAGCTTTCTTCAATGTTCTGCAGCAGTTACAGTATAGATGTGCAAGCCCGAACACATACCAAAAAGCTCACTTAACCAGATTGAATATGGTTAACAAGACACACTCCCTGACAGAACCATAAATAATGAAATATGCTTAGCTAATACCACGTTACACCTGTCCCCGTAGGAGCTATGAGAAAAAAAAGCAATGAGGCCAGCTCACCCAGCAAGCCCAATGAGTAAAACTTTTTGTGAAGATAATGGTTTTAGTTATACAGTCTTAGAGACTATCTAATCAAAAGCTGAAGGAAGACACACACTGTAAACATTTCATATAACGTCACTTTTTGCTGTTTGCTCTTTTTAAATATTAGAAATTCCAATTTAAATGATGCTTGGAGCAATAAAGGGTTACCTGAAGATACATTTCTACCATTCAACGTACCTTTAACCAAAAGTCAAGACTGAAAGGCAGACTTCCTCCACCATGACCATAACACTATAGCACTGTCCAGCTGATAGCTGGACTAGATGATCTTAGAGGTCTTTTCCAACCTTAATGATCCTATGCTGTGAGGATCTCTCATCAGCACCTCTCCTGTGGCTGTGTGTTATACCAACAGCCCTGCATTATTGCCTTCTTACCCTGATAGAAGATTGGATACTTTCATGGTGGTGTCACTGCACAGGATACAGGCCTACATTCCTATTTCTATCACAGCTCTCCTGTGCAGTCTTGGACCGCTAATCTCTTTATGCCTGTGATGGTAAAATGAGGCTAACATATCTGAAACTCACTAGGATATTCTGAAGATCAGTTGATTAGTCTTTGTGCGATACTCTGATATTAGAGAACAGATGCTTCAAAAAGCCAGTAAACATACAGCGATCTTTGATTTCTGATCTTCCACAGCTTTTTTTTTTCCCCCCACTTAATAAACTGCAGCTGGATGACTGCATTTTTTACTCGGCAGCTCTCCTATTAGTCTTCTAAGGTGGAGCCAGTTTTCTTCCCTTCTCTTTTTCAGAGCTCTTCACCCTTTGCTGATTTAGTACAACGCTTCCTTTCCAAACGTATTTATTTGTTGCTTTTTATCCTCATGCTCTCAAGTGCCTTTATAAATACACATATACAAAAAACTTCAAAGAACAAAGAAATGAGTGCTGCAGGGATCCCACAGAGCAGATAGATAAAAAGGCTATTAAATAGTTAGCTATATTGTCCTTTCATGATCATACTGGAACACCCACAATGGAACTTACAGCAGAAATACCATATATTCCATAGAAACTGCAGAGAGGAGCTTTAATTGTGTATAAACTAAAACAATCAGAACACTAAAATTAACTTTCTAGTCTTCTAAGCATATTTGGGATAATTAACCACTCCAACTAATGAGGACTTTGGGTTTTACATGTCATCCATAGCTGACTGCAAAGTGAGTATCTTTTATGGGTGTTGGCATAATACAAATTCAGAGGTGTATCCTGCAGAGCAAATTGCCCTGGTCCTCATTCCAGCAAAGCAAGAACACAAAATGGGCGCTCACATAACCTCGGGTAGTTTTGGGAATGCTCTGCTGCACAGCTTTCTGCTGAACTGGACTCTGCAGTGAGGAATTCTACAAGGGCTCGCTGCCTTCTGCAGGAAAGACCTTGTGATTCAGGACATAGACTGCATGGAAAAAGATCGCTTCCAAAGAGCACACTTTGAAGTAGTCAACAACAAAAAAAAACCCCACATACACGCCAAATAACAGCAGCATCTTGTCATTTTCCTCCCTTTTTTTTTTTTTAAATGTTTTTCTTAAGAATGCAGATTTCTCTCAGGAAATCGCAATCTTAGAAATTTGTGATTAGTTTTTCAGCTATTCCCTACTCTCCTGCTTTGCTCCCTGCTTTATGGAGCAAGTGTCAGACGTAATGTAGCAATAACGCTCCCCTTAAAGTAATAAGCAGATGTGGGGGAAGGGATGCTGATGCTGGTTTGCTGGGTGTTCACTCGTCTGTATAATTTTCACATAAATGAGCAAAACAACCCAGCTTCTCATATTCACATCTCCCCTGTTAAAAAAGGAAGCAAGCTTCAGACACTGGGGATATAAACACAGAAGGCAGCAGGTAAGAACAGGAGGGCTACGCTGAACTGTGAATCTGTCTGGCTTTGTCAATTATCATGAAGAGTTATAAAATCTGTTAGCATTCAACTCCAGACACTGGCAGTTGGCATTGCAGTTAATGGACTGAATGATGCCTCTGAGGCATTTTCTATCCGATTAACTCCAGGAAATTTAACACCTGTGTAAAAAGACACCACCCCAAATAATTAAAAAAAATATTTCTCAGCAGAACATTTTTCCAAGCACTGCACTGAAACCCACTTTTCCCAGCATCTGGGTGAGCAGCCTTGACTCAAGACAAGTTCCTGACAGCACCGCTCTGAAATCACCAGGGGCAAATTTTATGGGTAACAGTGCTGTATTTATAAGGGAGGAGTTGATGGATATCTAACAGATTTATTTTCATCATCATTCAATTTCCCCACCTTCACAGTAACTAACAAATAGCGAGCAGCTGGTGCTAGCAGAGAAACGCTCCAAATGACAATGTGCTCTCAGGGGCAGATTTTTGGGCCCAAATATCTGAAATAAACATAGCAATTTTGTCTGTCATCTTATTCTTCTGGTTTAAATGCTGCCGGAATTTGGACTTCACCAGGACTTGCCAAATTTCTGTCATTCTTCCAGATAGAAGGGGCCATGATAGCTTATTCTAGACATCATCTCTAAGCAAGTGGAAGAAAAGAAGGTTATCAGGAGTAGTCAACATGGATTCACCAAGGGGAAATCGTGCTTGACCAGTCTGGTAGCCTTCTATGTCATGACTGATTGGCTAGATGAGGGGATAGCAGTAGATGTTGCATACTCTGGCTTCAGCAAAGCTCTTGACAATATCTTCTTTGGAGCTGCCTGGAAGTTTTCCTATGTGACTTATTACAGGGAACCTGCTTTAGCAGGAGTTCAGTGTAGATGACCTCCAGCAGCCCCTTCCAGCCCTTAAAGTTCCATGATTCTGTTTCTTGCCTGGCATCCACTGATGGGAATCAGAGTTCTACCAAAACAAACACACAAACTGCCATTAAAAAAACTACCTTAGATGTAAAACTGTGCAATTTGAACATTAAAGCTTTGTCTGGGTCCTCCGCATGATCTGCAAAGCATGACATGCAGCTCAGAGTACTTCAGGATAGCTCTCACTGGGACATTTTAGTACACTGAGGTGGAGCTCATTTTATCTCATGTTGTAAAACTGCACTGATTCCAGGTCCCAGTGAGACACCCTGTTTGAATTGTGCCGTGCATTTACATCTTACATCATCAGTAATCCTGTTTAAATCAACCAGGTGCTACCTAACATGAATAAATATATCACAATTTGACTTAGCAACATACATAGAAGATTAGGCTACTTGGCTAAATTGGTTCTGGCATCTGGCTACCAGTCAGCAAAAATGAAGCCCTGAGAAAATGTATTTTGTAAAATGCTGTGTCATTTGCAGAATTACTTTTATCAGTAGTGAATAAATGCATAAAATATCACAAAACTGTGTGGCTATTCCAGTACAAAACTCTGTACTACCTTAAAGTTACACTGGATGCCTGGCTGTGCACAAAAGAGACTATTTTAGAACTAGTTAATTGGTGTGTGAATCATCAGTGTTTTATATCTGTCAAGCCTATGAAATATTTCACCTAGCTAGTTAAAATGTTTAATTTGGAAACTGATTTATACATAAATATAATACCATGCATATTTCTCAAGATATGCTCATAATTACTATGTGCTGAAAGATTGCAGAGTGTTATGGAACCTACAGTCCTTACGGTAAGGTGACTACACCATAGCTCTTCCATTAATGTTAGGACACAGGGAAGGACACCAGTATGACCTATATTGACACCGGGAAGTGAAAAACTAATCCATGAAATTATCAAGCAACAATCCATTCCTTAGAGTTTACAGTAGAGAAGACAGACCATGGCTGGATCTGCATTCAGCTGTTGGGTAAATGAGATCTCCAGCCATGGAATCGCAGAGCAGCAGGAGAAGAGAGAAATAAAAACAAGAAGAAAATCTGCATCTGTCCTCAGAGGAACACTTTTTAAACAAATTGTCACCAGGGCATATTTCCCAGTCATGGCAACTAATTCTTTGTGCACCCACGAGGGGAGCAATATGCCCCCAGATATTTTATCATATCAAGAGGGGAAACGGACTGCAGCCTCATCTCTTCTTCCTTCCTGCCTGTGATGATTATTTCAGTGGGCTCTGCAAAGACCTGCTGTAACTGGTTTGCCTCCTTGAATCCAAATAATCTCCTATGAATCGTGCCCCTGCTTTTCAAAGAAGTTTGGAAATTACACACATATATAGATTGTTTTAAGACCATTTCTGTGTTATGGCAATATTCTGCCGTATTCTTGCCAAATTTCTTCTCTTATTAGTATCAGCAGCACCCACAAGAACTCAACTCTTCCCTCTGTTCAGCAAGCTGCATTCTCAGTGGTTGATGAAACCAGGCATGGATAAACAGTAAATCTTATTAGCAATGCCCACACGTGCTGCGCAAGGGCTTGTACGTGATCTATAGCATTGAAGGAAGACATGCAAGCTGATTACAAAAGAGGATTTTGTAAAAGGTTCATCTCTATGGTTGCTAAGTCAGCATAGGCATAGCTTGCACATTTTTTTTTTTATAAACGGTTTGAGATAAAACCTGCTTTCGTCCCTTCTGATTTCCATGCATAGTCCACGGGAATTTAGGAAAGCAGAGCTTTCCAATTCATTGCAGTTCTCTCCTTTGCCTACTTTTCCCATGTTTTGTAGCACTAATAGTTAGCAGTTCGAAGGCACTTTACTGTTTCAACTCACTGTCTAATTAAATACCACTGCAAGATACTAACTCCTCTAAAAACTGCAGTAGTTACTCAGGCACAATACTGCACAATGTTATGATATTTTGCACTGTTCTAAAAATAGGGAACTGCTGTACTTTCTCATAATATGATAGCAGCAGGAGAACAGCTGACTTCTTAGTTATAAGAGCTTAGTCTGCACTCTTTTGGAAGTTAGGGGCCTGAATCTTATTGATGGTAGCATCACTTTAAGGCAACATAAGGAGGTTTTTAAGTGTTTGGACACCACTGCATTGTTTAATTCCCAGTTTGGCTTCCTGTTTTGTGTTCCCCAGTTGTCCAACCTGGGCTTCATCTAGAGCCAAAACCACAAGTTCCCCTTGTAAGGAAGTCTGAGCACACTTTAGATGTGGTTGCGGACCATGTTTAGAGCAGCCCATTCTAACACATCATAGAATGGTTTGGATTGGAAAGGACCTCAAAGATCATCCAGTTCCAGTGCCCTGTCACGGGCAGGGTTGCCAACTACTATAACAAGTACTAGATCACTTTCCCCAGGGCTCCATTCAACCTGGCCTTGAACACCTGCAGGGATGTGGCAATCCCGAGGGCCCTTCATAGTATGGCCTAGAGTACACATGAAGTACTTTCAGCAATGAACTATAAAAACACAATTCTGGCAAATTGAATATTGGCCTTGATATTATATGATCACCTAGCTTTATTAAAAATTTTTAAGTGCAGCTTAATGCCCAAGCTCTTTGCAGCTTGGTTCATAGGCAGATACCAATATATGAGCACCTCTTCACAAAGCTGAATCTAGTAGGCACAGGGATGCCAATGTGATATGCAGACATCTCCTTCCCCATCACAGAAGAGATTACCTGACCTTCCTTTAAGATGGTGCCAAACATTTTAGAGAACAAGCATTCTTAATGAAAGCAACTATAGACGGAAAAAAATATCAGATGTTTGCATTTCTGTAACATTCTATGATAAAGCAGTGGCCTTGATACCTCTCTACTCACTCATTCTTCTTTGTATCTTGTCTTGTTCAATCCATGCTTTTGCTAATGCTTGTCTTCCCCATTGCCACATTTTAGAAATATATGGCCTGGCCACCTTCTGAAGCTCCCCAGATCATGGAGGTTTGCACCATGGGAGGCTCCCTGTGTAACTGTGCTACAGGAAGAGAAAGCTGTTCAGCTATCCTTCATGCCAGAGTGAGAACACATGCTGTCTGCTACCACACGTGGCAAATTCCAGATACTGAGGCAAAAGCTGAGCAATTTAGCTTCAATACGCAGGTGAGAGCCTCTTCTAAAATGGGACCTCAGGTTTGTTTGTAATACCTACTCCAACATTTTCCATGAGGGACTTGCAGAGAGGCACAGATCACAAAGAGAGGAACAAATTGCAATGCCAGTATCCAGTTGTCTGTCATAGATTTAGGTTTACCCTGTAGCACATGGGCCATCCCTGGCCTCTACAGCTTGTCTCCAGTCACATCTGCAGTTACTGCCTGCTGAAGTGTAATGTCAGCTGAGATTATTGGAGACAGTCCAGGAAGAAGACCAGGAGATGGAGGGATGGAAGCTCTTCGTACATCTTCCTTCATTTGAGCTTGCTTTCACAGAGGCATCTTTTTAGTGGGAGGAGCCTGTGTAATCTCTGGCAGTAGCTTTCCAGAGCCAGATCAGCCAGAACAGCCATGACCTAATCCAGCTGCCTCATCACTTGTGTCACAGCAGATAAGTACCCTGAAGGTATCTTCCCAGATGTGGGGCCAAAGTGGCTTTATTCTGAACTTAAGTGACTTACCATTTCTCTCTCTCCCACAGGTACTTGTGTCTAACCAGCAGTTATAGTTATAGAGGCAAAAAACTCCCAAACATCAGAACTTGAACAATTCTGAAATGCTTCTCAAGACTGCAGAAACAAATTGCACAAAGCCCAGAAGCTCATGATGATTCTCACAGTACTGAGGATTTCTATATCCAATTTTTGATGTAAGCTCCCTTAGCAATCAGTAATACAAGAAGCAAGGTGCTAACCACGGGGTTAACTGAACATTATCTTCTAACATCTTCCACACTTTCATTCTGATTCTGCCTCTGATATATCACATAATGTCACCATAGGAACACGCTCCTACTTTGCTCGAGACCATCGTGTCTGGTCTGGTGTGTCAAGAGAGATGAAATCCAAGTCTACACGAGATAAATCATTCACTACAATTCCATATAGGAACAGGTGTCTGAGGTTACTGTCAGAATTCCATCATTCAGAGAACATAAGAATAATTGTACAGAATTAGACCGAAGGTTCCACTCATTCACTATCCTCTGTTCAGTAATAGAAGAACAGAAGTACCACTTTATGAGAGGCTACAAAAAGTTAAAAAAAAATTAAGGGTGATCTTTTGATACAACCTTCTAGATTCATGACGTTACACCTTCAAGAACCTGACACAAAGGCTGCATGTAGGCCATGTTCAGCAGCCACACACGTATTTATCCCATGAAAACTTCGTCTGCTTCTGAATCCCTTTCTGTTCTTGGCCTCATCAAAATGCTGTAGCACTAAGTTTCACAATTATATGTTGTGCAGAAAAGCACTGCTTTCAGTTTGCATTAAAACTAATTTATCATAGCTTATAAATTCACTGGGTGCCCTTTAGCTCCTGTGCTGTGAGAAATAACAAGTAGTCATTTCCTATTCACCTTCTCTGCACCACACATCTTTTACAGATCTGCATAATAGCTCCTGCTTGTTTTTCCAAGGTAAAGAAACCATTTTGTACTTCCTCCATTATGAGTGACTCCATACCTTAAGACATTTGCTGTCCTTCTCCGTAATCTTTCTAGCTCTTTACAATAGTCAAGGTGAAAATGCACCAGGAATTTATATAGCAGTACAACATTGTTTTCTGACTTGTGTAACCCTTAGCATTCCCTTTGCCTTTTTCACCTCTGTGCAACAATGAGCTGATGCTTTCATTTACCTGAGACAATCATAAAATATCTTTTGCAAGCACTAATGACTAACTTAAAATCCATCACAGAATGCCAGAGGACACAGGAAAGATGAAGTTACCTGAGGTCTGAAAGGAGGACTGTGAGAATTCTAGCAGGTTAATTCACAATATCAATGCATCACTCTTCCAGGAAACTGAATCAATATGCTTAAGTAATCCTCCTACAGGGCCTTTGCTGCATCATGTAACATTGAGATTTCTTGTACTGTGATACAGCAGTAGTGGGGTAGGTGAGCACTGGGTCAGAATCAGATGAATCAGACACATGTATTCAGTCAAGTCATTGTGAATCTGCCTCTAGGAGTTCAGGATCTAGGGACAGAGAGGGAAATCATATCCTCATCAGTTTTAAAGATAGGGACTTGCAAACCTGGTTGTAAAGAACACTTTTTTACTGGTAGTGGTATAATCAACAAACATACAGAGTGGCATGGTCAGATTGGTAACCACAGATAGTAAAGCAAAAAAGACAATCACATTGGAAAGGGACAGTTGGAAACAAATGGAAAAACACTCACCCGTGTTGTAGGACTGCAGGAGAAACTCAAAGAGGAGCAATCTCTGGAAAGAGATCCTTCTTCGGTGGCAGTCAGCCCTTAAATGGGGTCTAGGAGAGGTGCAGCCAGGCTTCAGCCCTTCCGGCCACACAGCTGAATTGCCTTCACCTGTGCTCCTGCAGCTGACTCAGTGCTTGCCTCAGGTGATCAATCAGAGGTTCAGGCCGTGGTTCAACAGTTCCCATACAGAGTCATACAGTTTTGTATCATAATGTGGTCCATCGGAAACTGGTGTTCCTTCATGACTAGATTGAAAATGATGAACAAGGGCAGAGGTGGAAGATTAAAGAAGAAAAAGAAATCATGGTGGAGAAGGTTTCAGGAAAAGAAGAGACTGTTACACCAGGATATGATGATGAGGACCTCTTGGACAAATTGTTAATATGATATTCCAAATATGCATTATAGCATTAAATATATGCACCAGGTAGGGTGCCTAATTGGCTGTTCTGTAACACGATTTAAACATTTCTCAATGCTTAATGCACAAACAGAAGTCTGAAGCATATTTTATTGGAAAAGTAATGTACAAACAATGCAGAGCATGAGTGAACAAAATCATAATGCTGCCTAAACTGCCAACGGCAAGACACGAAACACACATTTTTAAGTATGTTGGAGATGCTCATTGATTTAGTATATAATCTCCCATTTCACTCCATAAAGCAGGTCTCAGAAGACAAGTTACATCCACTATAATTAATACTTCATTTTACATAGTAATAGTAGGGTTTTTTTTTGTTTGTTTGTTTTTTTTAGTGATTAAGGATGTCTCAGAACAGATATGTGTTCTGCCTAGATTTAAAATGACAGCAACAATTCAGTAGCCCATAAAAGGAAGGAAGGTAGGGGGAACAGGGCTACATGCAGAAACGTGAGGTTAGAATTGGTTTGTCTCCTCAAGCCTGAAGAGAATGAGATCAGCCTTAGTGGGCAAATAGGAAGGCTTCAGTAAGGAGAACAGAAATAATGCAAGGAATGTTTTGGAACAAGAGAGAAATGCAAACACTGTTCAGGTAGCTCTGAAAAGAGACTTTCAGCAGACATATACAAGATTAAGCAGAACAAACTACAACATTAAGTTCTAACAGTTCGACTGCTGCCAGACACATCAGTCTAAGTGAAGGCAATGCTACTTAATAGACCGCAGTGTATTTCATGTCTCTTGACAACAGCTTCACTTCTTGACAAGATCTTGGAAAGAACTGCAATTGCAGCAAGATGTCCTGAACAAGGGAGATAACATTGCTATTGATCTTCATTGTTTACTTTTGCACCTGGCTTTTCAGCTTTATTTTCTGCATCGTTAAAAAGCTCGGAGAATCACTTTGCCGGCCCTAAGAGATCATCACTTCAAGAGAAAGAGTGAGAAGTTTTGGATTTCAGACCTGGAGCACCTAGCAACTACGAAGATCCAGTAGAGGAAAAATGTAGACATTGGGCAAAGTATCAATTAATAATTTCTACTGTTAATATCATTACAACGTCATTTCTTTTGATTGGCTACGTACAAAAGCTTTGCCCTAAGGCAGATCTTAAATACAATGCTGTTTCAATCCCAAACATTGTTAATTTACTTTCTTTAATCTTTCATAAAAGCTGCAGTCTCCTTCAGCTTTTCTTCTTCCAACTAACCCTGATACGATCACCAGGCATGGCTATTAGAATGACGCGTATCGACTAGAGCCTGATTCCCATTTAGAAACAAAACAAAAAAGCCAGCCATTGTCTCAGTTTGGAGTTGGACCTAAACAAACAGTTCTAGAAACCCAGGAATTGTCTGTGAGTTTTTTTTTCCAGTCGTTTTTCATTTCAAAGTTCTGTATTTTCAGTGTGAAACAAAACAGAGAAATGCTGAAAGGATCTCCTCTCCAAGTAATTCTGGCCTATTTTTTGAAATCCGAGAGGAAGGGGGTAAACAAACATCAAGCAAACTCTTGGATGCTTACGTGAATGTAATGACCGAGACTTTAAAGTTGGGCCAGCTCTGAGCAGCCCAAGAGAAATTGGACTTCTGTAATATGCTCTTTGTTGGGAGAAAAAAGCAACAGACATAGATATGAGTTATTCTTCTTCGTATGTCTAGTTTTCTTATTGTTGTCATAATTATCTTGAAGAAAGAAAAACAAAGAGGAGAGAAGCATGAATTTTGTGGCATTTCCTGAAGATCTGTGTTTAAACTTTCATCCTGTGCTTCATCAAGCAACTGCTTCTACATGTCTGTTTCTGTTAACCCACCCACATAGCGATCCTATAAGATCATACACATTTATGTCACTCACAGTTACTGCTACCAGCCGTATGTCAATCACAGTTCCTCCCTATCTACCCTGGGTGGCTGTCAATCTGTTATCAGGGCAGAATCTCTTTAACAGGTTCTGAGAATTTATGTCTTTCATCATGACTGCAGTACAGAAATATCCTTTGCTAATAACAGGTGTTAGCAGTAGATGCAATTAAACTTGTCCTGACATGCTTGGATGTTATTCAGCATTGTATTTCAACTGTATTTCTTTCTATCATCTCCCTCTAAGAAAGTTACTTTTATTCTGGTGTAGCAAAAAGCCTTAGTACTCTGTTCAACAGCTTTTCACAGTGCACTGATAAACGTAAACTATTTGAACAACCAGCATCCTGCTGTAATTTTTAAGGTTTTCTGCAAAAGGGAGATAAGCATCTCAAATACTACACGCTTGGATACTAGCTTTGCATGCTATCAGCAGTATGCAAGCAGAGAAGCCATTTATCAGTTTCTGGTTTCTCCCTGAGTATCTAACCAACTTTAAGGGGAAGTTGGCTAAAATTTCACTTTACAAAAGTCAGTATAGAGAGACAGATGTCACTGGGGCAATACCAGCTCACTTCATGCAAAGAACAGGCTACATTTGGACAGAGTGGAGAGATGGAAGACCTCTCCCACACGTCCCTAGGCATATATCATTGATCTATGCCAAAGTTTCCATACCTGGAAAGGCACATAAATTATGAATTTCCTAGTAAAGGTTGTGTCCAAGAATCTCCACTCCTCTCTTTAGGATGTTCTGTTTGTGATTGCATACTGCTTCCTCTCTGGTCAAGATGCATTTGGCCCTTTTGTAGCCTATTACACAATAGTGCCACATGGCTCATTTGATTTAATTCTGAAGTATCTTAGCACAAAATATATGATAAAATACAAAATGTTAGAAGCACAGTCAAGAGAAGTAAAAGTAGTAACTGGATAAAAGATATCCCTTCTTAGAATATGTTTTCAATAACAGCTATGGAAATGCAGTGCAAGGACTGTTTTTTTGTTCTGTTTTACCAGCGAAGTTTGGTCTACGAGTAACAGTTGCCCTCTAGTAGACCAGGTCCACTAAAGAGGTCCAGTATCTAGTTTCAGTAATAATCAAAGAATTATGCAAGAGCTCCTTACAGGGTTCTGTTCTCTTGCAGGAAAAGCACAGAGCAGCAGCTGCAGTAGTTGCACTAGAAGCACTAGTGGTATTACAGCCTGAAGCAGGGGAAATATTCAAGTCTTCCCTTCATCCTGTAGCAAAGGAGGGAAACAGGCATTCGTGTTTGTTGTTAAATACCTGTTTCTAATCACCTCAATTTCTCATGGACACACATGCAGTTACCTGTGATATTAAGCATTTAAAAAAATACTGGTGCTTGGGCCAACAGGTCCATTATGCACCACTATCAATCAAATAGGTTGCAATTTGTAACCACCTTGGCCCTTCTTCCTCCACCTTAAATCAAATGGGAAAGAAAAAATCATCCTAACGACCAGAGTGGCTCATAAATGAATATTCAGTCCTCCATTTATCATTTCTATATTTCTTTTTCATCAGGACTTGAAGTGAAGATGAGCTGATCCCCTCCATCACCACTTCAGCATCACCCTGTTTTGCCAGGTCTGCAGATGAATGGCCACCGGTGGATATGAATGCTGTCAGCCATGTCTGGAGCTGAAGTATGATGTTTAAAACGTGCACAGCTTGAGCAAAGCGTACCTCCTGGTTAACACAGGACCTTCGGCTTCCTGAAGTTTATCAAATCTGATTTGAAAGTTGGTGCATAATAAATATTAGTACAGAAAGCAAAACAGGCCCTAGTCCATACATTACAATATGCATTTAAAAGTAAAGTCCAGTCCACCAGGAAGAACTATCATAAGCAGTGATTCTAGAAGAGGTTGGGTTTGATTCAGGCAATGATTCACAAGTGCAGACACCCTATGCATCTGTAGATGTTAAATCCTTCTTACTGAACTCCCTTTTTCTTCTAACTCACGGTGCTTAAGTCCCACAGCAGCTCTGTTGCGTACAGATTATTATTACCTTAGGTTGTCCATAGGCATCCTTTATCTTACCATCTAATTACTAACAAAAATAGAGAAAATAGAGTGGATTACCGAACTCAGCCTCTAGAGACATTCAGTACTATAAGGGGGGAGGCACAATTTCATTAGATGCTGAAAGCGGATTGGGAAGGGTACGTAACAGGGGAACATTTTAGGAAGCAGACGGGAGTAGGAAGAGAGGAAGATAGGGTAGAAAAATAGAAATGATGATCAGATCTAAGCGACATGAGAGGAGAGTACAGGCCAGAAAACCTGAAAACAAAACTCTTGCTAGTATTTTTCAGATGCATTTTGCATAATTCTAGTATAATGAAGGCAATCCTTGAAACTGAGTTTTCTGTATATTGATTTCTAACAGCTGACGTGAGCTTAAAATATCTTTTTATGTAGGAGAAGTTCAGCTTCCCCCCAATATGTTCTGTGCTTTCCTTCCTTCTATCTCACTGGGACTAAAATCAGCTTCTTGAGGACAGTCCACCCCTTCTTCCTGCTGCTTTGTCTCCCATACCTCCAGAGAGAGCCCCCTCTAACGTCACCTCTGATGTCACTAGCAGAGGGCTAAGGCTGTAAATAAAAGGCATGAGGTAACAGAATTAGAATGGGAACAAGTGAACTATCAAGAAACCAGGAGACTATTTTCAAGGCAATGCTTGTCTCCTTAGAGATGAAAAACGAGGAGGAGTCAGATGAAGGAAATATGAGTGATTAAAAAGTGAATTGGTTTTCTGATTTTTTTTAAAGGTATTCAGTGAGATTTCAGCAACCCTTTACATTCATAATGAAGACACGGAACGGAAGACGTGAAATTGAAGATTTAGTCTAGCTGTAAAATTGTATTTAGGTATGCATATAAGAAATGCATACAGAAGAATATTCCTGTTGAATTTTATTCCTTGCATTTGATTACAAAAACATTGGGGAATGTGTTACTATTAATTGTGCATATAAAGCAGGCTATAAATTTCTTTCTAAAAGCCTCTAAAAAGCCCTAGGTGTGGTGCCAATGCTGCAACGGTGAGAAGGTTCATTTTTACTCCTGTTAATGCAATATGCTTCCACAGAATCTGCTGCAGTAAAAGTCAGTTAAAGAGCCAAAAGAATGGAAAGGCTTGACTATACATATAAGACTGCAGTTCCTTTGCATTCTTCCCGATGATAGAAATAATTGTATCATCTTCAAAAGCCTCTAATAAGTTTGAGGCTGGCACACCTACAAATACAGGGTCTGTCCCATGACCCCTGGGGTGACAAGACAAACCTTCTAACATGGCCTTAGCAAACAACTATCTCAAAATGCAGTGAATTTAATGTGGTGAATTGTCTGTTTTCTAGATTGTTACCTGTCTCAGTTACTGTTAATTTGGCTCTATCACCTGCCTGTTTTTTTTACTCTCAAAACACGTAAGAAAAGCATAGTGTAGAATCTAGTCAAAAAAAGGAATTGAACATCAACAATCTATGAAATATGTATATATTATATGTATATTTCATAAGCAATTCTGGATGATCTGCATTAATTATACCTCCACATGTTGGTATCTTTGTATCAACAACATATCATTAGTCATGCATTACTGGTTATATAATCAGTATCTAGACAGCAAACAACTCCATATCTAACTGCATAGGTAACATAGGCAATAATCTGGAATCATTCCAGACATCACCTTCTCTCAAATGCTCGTTACTGCCTTTTAGGTAAAGATTAGTGCCTGTACATTTGAACCTTGTAAGGGAAAACATATGAATGCTCTTCACATTCTTCAGTGTGAAGCCAGCTTGTTCATTTAAGCACATAACGAAGGTGCTTTGAAGCAACTTAGTTGAGTTATAATTGTCCACACTTGGAACATAAAGTGGTATTTTTGAGTTCCTGGCAAGAGGGAGATTTCTTAATGTAAAAACTTGCATTTTAAAATGCTGTTATAACTGGGTTATTATTCTTGATTTTATATCCCAAACTTTAGAACAGACCACATGGAAAAGAGATATACATTTTTACCATCACATTACTAAAGCAAGAGCAATAGGAAAAGGGCCAGTGACAAGGAAATGCATTTATAAAAATAATCACTTGTAGTAGCACTTAGAGCCTCCTATGAGGTCTTCATTTTGCTATGAGCTGTGACTTAAAAGCAGTCCTTTGAAGAGCTTAATTTTGTTTTGTGAGAAGACAACAGGTAAATCAGACGTGGTGGAAGGGAGCAAGTGATACAGCCCTGATTAGCTTAATAAGCAGCAGAATTGCCTGCAGCTGCCTCTTGCCTGAATTGCAGCCTAGCAGCAAGTACTTCAGTTTTAGAAACAAGAACACTACAAACAAGACTACTTTTTCAGCCAGGCTTTTCCTGCTGACAAAATGGTGGAACACAAATTGTGCTCTCAGTTAAGGCCATCTCAGCTCTGTAGAAGCAGCACTCCCCACCTCAGCCTTATTTGTGCAGTCTAGCAAACGTTATGAGTTTCCTACTTGCAAACCCAATTTCAGTGCTTCTCAGCACCTCACCTATATCCCCTAACAACAGAGGAAAGGTATACTTCAATTTTTAATAAGCAGCAGCAACCTGAATTCGGTGCAAGCTGCTTAGCTCTAGATAAAGCAACAGCAGTTAAACCACAGTTAAACCCCTAAAGAGAGAATGACTGAGAATTGGGAGTGCATCCAAAAACCTGCAGCATTTAATTGTCTCTCATGATATATACTGGAAGCAAGGTATGACTATAGACATACACAACCAAAGAAATGTTCATCTCGATTCCTTGCTCTCTTTTTTTCTTTGAAAACAAAAATATTGCTGTTGTTCAGTTCCCCATGCTGGAGACATGGCTGCTGGCAGTGCCTTCCAGTAAAACTGGAGGACAGCTGAAGATGGCTTTTGATCAAAGCCATCTTATTGCCACAAGGTAACTTTACAAACAGATGAAGAAACTTCAGAGAATCCTTTGAGTTGGTAGGGACTTTTAAAGGCCATCCAGTCCAACTCCCCTGCAATGAACAGGGACATGCACAGCTTGATCAGGGTGCTCAGAGCCCCTCCAGCCTGACCTTAGATGTCTCCAGAGTTCAGGATCCAGCACCTCTTTGGGCGATCTGTGCCAGTGCCTCATTACCCTTACTGTAAAAAACATTTCCTTTTATATATATATTTATATACATATATATATATAGGTATACTATCTATCTTTCTATCCAATCAAAATCTCCCCTCTTTTAGTTTGAAACCATTTCCCCTTGTCCTATCCCAACAGACCCTGCTAGAGAGACAGTCCCTTTCCCTTTTAGACACTAAAAGGCCGCTCTCAGCTCTCACCAGAGTCTTCTCTTCCCCTGGTTGAACAGCCCCAGCTCTCCCAGCCTGTCCTCACAGGGACGTGTTCCATCCCTTGGATCGTGTTTGTGGCCCTCAATTTATGCCTGGCCTTTCTCTAGCAGCAGGCAGCGCTCCCATATGCAGGTTCCTCTGCCTTAATGCCTGCAGAGCTATAACAGAGTACCTGGATGTTACTTCTTTTAAACTGCCCTGCCACTAAAAGAGGCTGCAGGCACCAGGATCAGCCCAGAGGCATGGCAGAGAGTTTGTATCTTTCCACTGGTTGTGGTTAAAGAGGAGATTTCTCTGCATCTAAATTTTTTTTCAGCATCTTCAGTTACTGCTCTGTCAAAATAGCCCTGAGTTTGCCAGTAGGCATCTCTGAATGAATAGACATAAACCACAGGCCTTGGAACAGGGACCTATGGAGATCCAGTGAGAAGTCATTCTCTCATCTACGTTTATAGCTGTGATTTTTTTCATACATTGGTATACTAAAGAAGCAATTCTGTGTTTGAATATAGTATTTCTATCCACTGCGGGTGAGAGTAAGTCAGACCAGCAATAGAATT
Source organism: Gallus gallus (assembly GCF_016699485.2). Lineage (NCBI taxonomy): Eukaryota > Metazoa > Chordata > Aves > Galliformes > Phasianidae > Gallus > Gallus gallus. Next base: position 50,406,751 of record NC_052532.1, read on the forward strand.
TCCTGCAATAGAATCATGGAATATCCCAAGTGGGAAGGGACCCATAAGGAGCATCAAGTCCAACTCCTGGCTCTATAAAGGACCATCAAAAGATTGGACCATATGTCTGAGAGTGTTGTCCAGATGCTCCTTGAACTCTGGCAGCTCGGGGCCGTGACCACTGCCCTCCACCCTCAGGTGCAGGCCCTGTCCCTAAGCCCCAGCTGCCCCTCCCCTGACACACTCCATGCCGTTCCCTCGGGCCCTGTCGCTGTCACACAGAGCAGGGCTCAGCGCTGCCCCTCCGCTCCCTGTGAGGAGCTGCAGCCGCCGTGAGGCCTCCCCTCAGCTCCTCTGCTCTGCGCTGAGCCAACCAGGGGAGCTCAGCCACCCCCCATACCTCTTCCTCTCTAGGCCCTTCTCCGTCTTTGTAGCCCTATTCAGACAAGTATGAGTGAATTATGGTAGAAGACCGGTCTGGCCTTACAAGCTTTCTCCAGTAGCAGAAAATCCAATGCCCAGGTGCTCTCCTGATCAAGAGAGGCAGTGATGCACCGGAGAGACTGCATGCTGATGTGCATGAATCACATACACAGTTCAGTAGATGTGCATGTTTAGCAGAGGGCTTGGAGGTTCCCCGGGTTTGCCACATGCTCCCCTGGGAGTTCACAAAGCAGAAGAAAAGCTTTTACAGACCTACAAAAGACTATTTTGAACAACATGAAGTTTTTCATCTCTGGGATACGCACCTAGAGCAACCTGACCTCTCTGCTTCATGCCAGTCTGCTACTTTCTCCTCTATAGATTTGCTCAAAGAATCTAGTAATCTAAATGCACCTACTTACTTGACCATGTTCTTTTACTGGGCTATGCTCTGGTTTTCTGTTCTTCTTTTAAAAGAATTGGGCAGGGATTTGTTAAAAGCTTTTGCTTTTTGGGACTGTGTGTGGCATTTGAGTATGTCCCCAATCCCTATAATTTTTTAAATTACTTTTCCTAGCTCATGAGACATTAAAGTTTGTGAAGGCTCTTTAGATAGTGGGTACCAAGTTCCTTTTCTATTAGTGCCAACCTGCTCATCACTTTGGGAGCAAGAAACAAGTTTCAGACACTCAGAACATAACTAGCACGCTGTACTGCAGTAACGCAGCAATAACAGGATGGCAGAAAGCAAGATTATTTTGCTTTTAGCCTTCTGTGCTCCCTCACAGGCATCCAGCTCATTTTTAAGCTATATCAGAATGATTTCTATGGGTTACCTTTCCTTGATGTCAAAGCAGCAGATGAGCAATTAATTTTTTTTTTTTTTACTTCATTTTGGAAATGAAGAAAGGCAAGTAAACCCTTCAGCTACATTACAGGCAGTTTTTGCAAGCAAAGTAGTCAGATCTATTTCTGTTGAGATAAAACAGAATGCATTTCTTCAGAGGTGCAGCAATGAAAACAGAAAATAAGTGATTTTTAAACATGAACCGCCTGACAGCATAACAGCCGAGCATCCTGTCCTCAGAGCCAGGGCTCAAAGAGGGTGTTGGATCCCATCTGCAGCACCATGGTGCTCTGACAAAGCCTCTCCTCAGATGCCCTTTTGGTAACCCCATTTGTCTTAAAAAGAAAAAAAAAAAAAAAGAAGAAGAAAAAAAAAAAGCCACAGCGAAACGACTGCTGGGGAATGCTGCACAGCACAAAGGCTGAGCCAATCCTTCGCTTAGTGCTACCAGGCCTAACAGATGTGTTGAGTGCACAGATCTGGGTTGCAGCAAGCATTAATTTGTCCTACTGACTTCCTGTGAGGGTTCGGTGTCTGCAGCGGGGCGTGATGCTGCACCACGCGTACAGAAGCAGAAAGCTACACCAGAGCTACAACTTGGCTCTTCTGGCAATGCATAGCCAGACCTCTTCAGGATCAGAGCTGGACAAGGAAGCGATCAAAAGCAGCAAACAAACCTAAATGTAAGTACCAGTGAGATTTGCCTCTGACCTCTGTCTCAATGAACTTTGCTACACAAACAAGCCATCAGGGCAGGCCCAGCTCCTAAAATATATTTGGCACCACATGCCAAGTCACCACTAGCTAAGGTTCTTACAGTCACAGCAGCTTTAAGTTATTGAATGTGACTAAATCCCATTCTCACCCCCCCCCCCCGAAATGGGCTGACATTAGGTTTGGGTGAACAATTTCCCCCAGCTGTTTCAGTAAGCAGAACAAAAGCACTTTCCTTTGTCTGATCCAAACCAAGTTGTTGGTTTTTTTTTTTTCCCCAATTTTTAGAAAGTCTGGACAACCCCAAATACTTTTTCTCCTTGTTTCATGCGTCCTCAGCCAAAAATAAAGAAAAGCAAGCAAAGGACTATGAACCTGACCAAAACCAAAACGAAGCAGCAAGTGACCAAAAATGCAGGAGCAGCAGTTTTTAAAATCTGTTGCCTAAAGGCACCTACTTCTTAAGGGAATCCTTAGAGGAGATTGAGATGTGGCTACCACTATTAATACTTCTCACTTTGAACTAAAAGCTTAACTGTTCATGACAATACAGGTATTCCATTTCCCAGATAAGTGCCTAGCAATTAGTCCCCAGTCTTTGGTTTGATGAATATTTTAATTTTCCCATGCCAAGAAGAAAAGGTACATCAGAGAATTTGGAAGTCAGTTGGTGTGCCAGTCTCACAAAGCCTCTCCCTTGTCCACAGGTGACTACCCTTAGCTTGGTAGTCAGGAGAAGTAGATTTAGGTCTTCTCAGGTAGCATCCATAGCTTAGAATCATTGAATCACTATGATTTAGTGATTAGTTTTTCAAAGCCTTCACTTGTGGTTGTCTTCAAGAGGTGTGAACAATCTGACTTGTCCCAGTTCATGGTAATAAGAACCTCTTTATGATGGTAGCCATCCCCATTAGACAGCTTTTCACAGTCGGGGTGCTGAAGCAGAGATGTACTTTGGGCAGAAGTTCCTTATTTTAGCATTTATTTATTATTATTTAGCGAAGCCTTTTGTTGAGGCCCAGGCAGGCAGCTCTGGACACTTTAGGAGCTGTGAGGGGTCTCTGCTGAAGCCCTGCTTGGTGTCTGCAGAGATTACAGGGCTGGGTGTTGTGCTAGCAGTCGGGACCATGCCAGGAGTAATGCTAATGGAGGAGGTGATGGCAACATAGCAGCTCGAGGGAAGGAAGCAACATTGCTAAGGCCCTCACCCAGAAAAGTGAGGGCACCGTGTGGGTGAGATGGCAGAGTGCTTTTTGCAAGCACTTTCACACTCCCGGCTTGCGATAAACAAATGAACCTATGTTTCCTACAAGCGAGGTACATGTGAACATATTTAAAATAGCATCTGAGGCTTCACGTGTGGCTGGGAGCTGACAGGGTCTGCACTGTGTGCAGACGGCTGCCAGCACACGGTAGGGCTCTGATAGGAACTGCTCTGCTCTTACTTCTGAGTCCTGCACACATCATAGCAGTGAGTCCACTCTGCTCCTCCTCAGCCTCTGCCTTCAGAGGTGGCCTTTCCTAAGGAAATAGCAGAAGATGCCCTCTAATTAATTTATCAAGAGCTCTTGCATCCCTTCAGAACAACTTCATACTCTCATTTATTTGCTTCTTGCACCCAGGAGAGGATATTGCTTGGAGAAGCCAAACATCTTCAGATCATTACATTACTTTTTTCCTGGAACTGCAAAACCCAACTCTTACAGATTTTATGTACCCCCACATTCTGTTACAAAGGATATGCTCACCACTATACTAATTTTTTCCTTTTACTGCCAATGGTCATTTTCAAATGCCTTATGTTGCTGGCTTTGTGCACCTGCATCTAACTGAACGAAATACAATCTGATCGGATAGCCCACTAATCATCTGCTGCAGCACTGTCTAACAAGTCCCAGGGAGATAACAGCTCTTCTCTCATTTTAATACTTATACTGAGTACACTTTGCCAAAATCAAACTCCCACAGAATGGTGGAGCTTGTAAAAATCATGATCACTCTTGTAAGTGCAAAGGTCTGTCTTGGTTTATTTGATTTTTCACAACCAAAATGCCCCTTTTTTTTTGGGTGCAAATGGTTTTTTTTACGTTCTTCTGGTATCTTCACGTAGAACTGAATTTTCTAGAAGAGCAGTGCCCAACCTTTTCTGAGCAACGAAACATTAATTTCATGACTACCCGCTGCATACATAAAGACTGTAACAGAGCAGTTACTACTCCAGTGCTCCATAGATGTATACTCAAGGTTGCTCTCTCAAACCACATAAAATGACAACTTGAGCATATCATGCATAAGCTCTTGTATGGGTTGCAAAACATCCGCCTGACAAATAATTCTCTTTCTAGCCATTTGGCTTCTCTTGTGGCCATCTCTTTTTTGTGGTGAAGCTTTATCACCACCTGATTCTTCATGAGGGTCATCAGGAGAGAGCATGAAATAAAAACATGGTTTGCCTCATCAAACCATTTGCAATCTATTCTAGGAACTCTCACATGTTCTGTCCTTGTTGAACATAATACCTCTCAAGACTCTGTTACATGGTTCATGACTGAGTTTTACTGTTAACTGAAAAAATATTTAGCACATCTCATGCTTCGTACCCAGACACTGTCTGAAAATAAAGGTCTATTCTGATTGCCTTCCATTTTCTGGCATCCATTCGTTGCAGCAGAAAGTTTCTGTTTAAATCTTTTCTAACTCTCTTCCTTAATTCAAAAAAGAAAGAAAGAGAGAGAGAGAGAAAGAAATATATATATATATATAAATCTCTGAAGAGGATTTTAACTACAATTTTTTTTTCCATATGGGCTATTTTAAATTTTCATTTAACTCTGAACTCCAGTACTATTGTTGCTCAGCAATCACTTGGAGTCTGCTTGCCTGACAGAGGTCTGCTCCTCAATCTCTGATTAGAGCTGCATATGCTGAGCTGCTGCACAAGAAAAGCAAGCTAATTGTTTCCGGTGGTTAGGTCAGAGCTTAACTTGCAAGCAAATTGGGGTCAAAAGGCATCAGGAAGAGTGACAGAGTACCTTGCCTATCCTCAAACTCTCACCACAAGTTTCAATCACTCAAGTCAAACACATTGAGCCCCAATACCTCCAGCTTCATGCACACATTGAAACACAGCTTTTGTTCTTTCTGCAAACTTATGAGACAAAATGAGCAGTAAACTCCTCCCTCACCAACCCCCAACTCTAGGATTTTAAGACCAGTTGTATAAGTATTTTCTTTTCTTTTCTTTTTTTTTAATTAGAAAAAGGGAGTAAATGGATCCTAATTTTTATTATTATTATTATTATTTTTTAAAAATAGTCTGCAGTCAGCAACTCACTCTTACAAGGTTGCATGCTACATTACACTCTGCAGTGCTGGTCTCTGGGACAGGATCAGGCCATATCCCATTGATGATGGTCAGTCTGGACCCTCAAGATCAGGAACCACTCTGCCTCCTTCCTCAAGCCTGGACATGCAAACAGACCAGGCACACTGGTTCTTATCCTAATACACAGCTGAGAAAGGGGTAGGGACAGAAGAAACAGGATTACAAACTGTCATGAAGCTCACCTTCCTCAGCATCAAAAAAAACCCCAGAATTCAAGCACTTGAAAACCATCCAGTCTCTTGAAAATCCACAGAAGAATTTAGTACAGCATTTAATCTTTAAATGCCTTGAGATTTTCTTAATATTTTCACAGCAGACTTGCTGACCTGTGTATAAAATGCATGGAGACAGCCCCCACATCCTTCTAGGTGCCAAAGTTCAGGATTGTGGCTGAGTTCCTGTACAGAATCTGCAGCCAGCTCCTTACGCACAATCTGTTTTACTTTCAGGAGGTTTGAAGAGCTTCTTGGAGCAACAGAAGTTTGAGATAACATATTTGCCTGCTTAACTCTCCTGTATCCTCTTATATTAAAGGGAATTGGTGTTCAGAGGGAGAGAATTGTGGAAGAGAGGGGAAGGAGATGAGTTAAGTGAAGTGAATGATAGAAGCAATATTTCATGGTATGATGTATATGAGAGAGGTTTAGGTGAGTAGACCAGTACGTACATTACAGCAGTAGCTATTCTATCACTAGCATGAGAACAGAAGTCCAGTGAAGAATGAGTTGCCCAAAACACAAGAGAGGAAAAGGATCTGGACCTATGACATTTCTTGACAGAGCTCTGCTTTACAGGAGCTAAACTCATCAGCTTCACATCAGGTTCCAATGTGTGAAAGCCAGAGGATACTACCTAAAGAATACATGTTTTTTATCTAATTGGCTGACCTTTAGATGTGTTTTCTACTGAAGCTGTAGCATGAGAATCCTGAGTGAAGATGCTTCTCCAAATGTAAGGTTTTTCAAGATCCGTAGATCTACACAGACATTTCATTTTTCCATTACTGGCAGAATATTATTGCCTCATTTTTCTATAGGTGGTGGAAGAAAGAGAAAGAAGGAAGAAATAAAAATCTCTCTCTTAAATGGGGTATCTGGAAGAACAGATGCAGTCATTGTCCAAGGACACAACCTATCTGCCTTTACCTCAGTTCATTAAACAGTTCAAATCTCCCCGCTGTATCAACTGTTTAGTACTACAAGCAATTACTACACTGTACTTTCTATTATCCCTAAGCTCTATTTCTTTGAGCAACATAATTACTGATGGCTAATTTTTTTTTTCATTTGCACATTTTAAATCAAGAGATAAATTTAAACTTTTTAAAATCCCTTGTCATGCTTGCTGACTCTGCTTTGTAATCTTTAATGGGATATGGCATATCAGGCTACAGAAGAAATTGCTTATACAGACAATCTCAAAAAAAAAAAACAAACCCAAAACCAAAAAAACCCCAAAAGCCCTAGCTTTCTTCAAGAAAGCTCCAGTTACCAGTGCACAAAGAACAGTTCAGTATATGCTTACAACAAGAAGCTCAAGAAAATTAATACTCAAGAAGAAAAAGGTAGTACAGATCTGTCCAAGCCATAGTCACTGTTGCTCAGATGGCATCAGCCTGTTCAGCTCAGAATTGTATTACATCTCTTGGAAGAAGCTGCACGCCTCTGGATCACATAGAGCAATCACTCACATGGTAAATAAGGCTACATTCCCATACAGAGCTCCTTCTTGTACCACTAATGTGCCCTTAATATGGATGTAGCCATAAGTCACATGCAGTTCTGCATGTTGTGCTTCAGTAGCAAAAGAATCCAAGGCACACATCCAAACTGTCCAACAGAAGATGTCATTTGATGCTGCAATGGTGCATGCAGTGAAATGGCACGTCCCAAGTGTGGAGCTGCCAATGAGAGATCCAAGAAACTCCTTGTGTTGGTTTCTTCTGCACATTGGTAATGATGGAAAACTTTCATGTATTGGGGTAGCTGCCTCGTCAGAAACCTGCCATGGAAAATTGACCGAAAGAAACTAGAAAGGAGGGAAGCCACATTAACAGACTTTCACTATCACTTATAGAAGGAAAGGAAAAATATTACCATATGCTATTCAGTTTTCGAATTTCTACAGATGGTACTTACCTTCTGTTGTGTAGTTGAGGGAAAAATGGGTTTTACTCAATTCTTACATGGGTCCTACAGTTTTTGCACGCTTCCCTTGTAATCCATACCGGCATGCTTACTCCTCTCAATTTACTATACTTTCTCTGTATAGCTCCCTGCTGCATGCCGTTTTACACTCACCAAAGGGAGCCAGCAGGATGTTGTGGGGGCACCTTCTGGAGATACACACAACCCTTCATTCTTTTTATGCAAGCTGTTTCCAAAGACTGTTAATCCAAGATTTCTATTAATGGTGGAAACCTCTCTCTACCTTTCCATGGCTCTCATTTTCCAAACAATCACATTTAAGACCATTTGGTGCCAGCAGCTAACTTGTAGCACTGCTCAGTGAACATGCTGAATTGATGCGGGATGAGGGGGTGGAATGTTTTCTACTGTTTTACTTTTTATGAGAAAATAGAACTAATCTGGTGATATTAACAGTTGTGCTGTCACGGGTATGGCCATAGTGATAAAGAATAAATGTTCAGTCTTGACAAGATCTTTATCAGCAACAGCAAGACTGCTGATTAGATTTCATAGCATACACACTTCAACTACATTCTGTGCGTCTGTGGTACTGTCAACAGTTTAGGATTAGATATATATACACACACATACACACACTGTCTTTGACTTCAAGCTTTGATGGTTGTGGTTCAGTTTATAAACAAACAGGATCCCAAATCTTGACATTTTAGCTCTTTACTAATGCATAATCATCAATACTCTAACCAGGCCTGAGTGTGCTAATGAGAGTGGCTCCATTAAGAACAACAATATCATCATCAGAATTACTTCTTTGCAAGAGGTTATGTAAAATCAATTTTACTGGCTGATTTTAGCTCATTATTTTCAGACTATGATGGGCATTTGTTTTCATGCCAAATGCTTCTGTAAATCACCTGTATTATGATGTATTAAAGCATTTTAATTTGATAGTCTGTGGTAAAAGCAGCCAGATAAACAAAAAGTTTCCATTCTACTCCACTGCACCACAATCTTCTTGCTAATTAGTGTGCTTTTCTCTCTTTCCCCTCCCCCTCTTTTTTTTTTTTTTTTTAAGTAAAATTGGAATGATGAAGCCTATAAGACTTTGCGTTAATCCTGCATGTTGTGCCTCCAGACATCTGTCAGCCCCCATATACAGCCAATTCTCAGGGCTAGCTGTGGATAGAGGAAGAAATGTGCCACTTTACAAATACTGCCAGCAAGAGCCTTGGAATTATCTTCTACAAGGACAAAAACATGAGAGGTACGAAATCTTCCTATTGTGTTGTAATTCAATAAAATATTTTCCTCGCAAATGTTAAGGCTACTGTCTAAAGGGGCAGCAGAAAATATTCTCTTCCAGAAATAGTATAAAGGATATTCTCTCATCCCATTGGCACATACAAATCTTAACATGAACAGGCTCAGGGGAAAAAAACAGCTCTCAATGACTTTCTCCTTCATACTCTTCAGCTGACCTGCTGTCATTAAACCAGGTACCAACAAGTAGGATAGGTGCCAGTAAGGTTTAAAGCAAAGTTACATTTCCTAAAGTTCCTGGGCAAGTTCATTACTCTTTTTCTCTGATAGCCGATTCAGTTCTATCTTATGTCATCTCTGTTGTCTGATCAAGACTAACTCACTTGTTTGTTTCACAAGATCACAAGATGATGAATCACAATAAGATATGAGGCCTACATTTAGGAGCTGCAGATTAATTTCCAGTAATTTGGTCACTTGAGTTCACTTCCTAGGACATCGATCAAAATACCCTAAACCAACATCATGCATGTCTCTACTGATTAGATCTCCTTTGGACATGCATGAGAAAATCCTTTTTGGGCAAATCATATGCTATATTAGAACACTATGAAGACAGTATTGTTTTAGCAGCTAAATGATAAAAAAAAAAAAAATCATAGAATAGCTTGGACTGGAAGTGACCCCAAAGCTCATCCAGTTCCAGCTGCCATGCTGTGGGCAGGGTGCCACCCACCAGCTCAATTGCCCAGGGCCCCATCCAACCTGGACTTGAATGTCTCCAGGGATGGGGCACCCACAGCTCTCTGGGCAGCCCATGCCTGTGCATTACCACACACCGTATAAAGAATTTCTTCCTAACATCTAACTCCAAACATTTAACCTAGATCTCCTCTCATTTAGTTTAAAACCATTCCCCCTTGTTTTATCACTATCAGATCATGTAAAAAAAAAAAAAATCAGTTTACCTTCTGTTTACAAGTTCCCTTTAAGTACTGGAAGGCTACGATGAGACCTCCCCAAAGCCTTCTTCTCTCCAGGCAGAAAAAGGCAATATGATTCACAAAGGGCTTTTATCCTAGGATACTTAATTGTCAGTCCTACAGACAGCACCTGTCCTATTGCTGAACATAGGTGGGTTTTTTTTTGTTGTTTTGTTTTTTTGCCAGCTGATATGGCAAGTGAAGTTTTTCCATTGTTTTGTTGTTTAGCTACTTTTGGCATAAAAGACGCATAGATTCTATCAAAAAGATTGCCTGAGAGCATCCTCATCCAGCATAAATGGGTAGAGAGTTTTCCTTGTATTGACAGTTCCGTGCTGATACTGGATTATAAAAGATTGATTTCAATATTTATAAAGTATTAAAAAAACAGCAGTCAAAATTTAAAACTTGTTTTTCAGATATGTTCCACCACTCATATTTCATAGTTGTTTGATTTATTGTTGTTCTTACTGAGCTACTGAGAGTTAGACAGGATTCCCTTAGCAGCCACATCTTCTAAGCTGTATTTACAGCTTGGTCATGACACAGATGCTCATTATCATCATGGACGTGAGCTTCGCACACTATTGTCCTGTCTCAGATGTAATAGAGTAACTCAGTTACAAGAAGAGAAGTCTCCATTCTCTATAAATACAGTCCATCTAGCAGTAGAATTAGATATTCTAATCAATGAGAATTTCATTATCTTAAATAGAGATGTTTTATTGTATTTTTTAATTCAGTAATCAAAGAAAAACTCTGTTAGCGCTAAGACATTCTCAACACCATCAGAATTCATGGAAAATGCTCTTTTTTGCTGTAGCACTTTGTTTCAGAGTGAACCGAGAGCGCTGACATGATAAACTGCTCCTATTGCGCTCATGTCACCAGCACTTAATTTTGTCGCATTGATTTATCTTGAGGAACTGTAACAATTACCTGAGCACAATGTTTCCCATGTTGGTATGGGCAGGTTTGAAAGTGGTGTGTTCTCTGCTGCACTGTTTCCTATTTTTCAGTTTATGCTTTCATCAATATCACTACTTGTAGGTAACTTTCTGGAAGCAGAGCTCTTCTTTAGCCCATACAGCAGCCTGAACCCATTCTGAGCCTTCCTAACTTCACTGAATTGTCCCATAGCTGATGAGACTTGATTTATGCAACTTTATTAGGCAAGGAGATGGTCTTCAAGTAATTTACCTACCCAAGCCAGAAGATGCCTTAAATTATTAACCATATGAAATTTTAATTCAGTATCCTATTCTGATGGGTACTATACCCATTTATCAGCAAATTCTCACAAAATTCTAGTGATGATATTGGCATTGGAACAAGTCAGGACTAAAAGAGTAATATATCGGATGATATTTTTCATCTTTATCTTGTGCATTATATTTGGCTCTTCCCGCATGGGATCTGTGTCTCAGGCTGGCAGTCTGTTTTGCAGCTTTGTTCCAGTCACACATTTCACACCACATAAACACCTAAGTGATCCGAGCACGTGTCAGAAGAGAACTCAGTGCCACCTGCACTCACTTAGTTTTAAGAAACGAGTGCTTAACAGATACTGTGTGCATGGCAGGGAGGGAGTGACATCATTAGAATAGTACCATATGGTTTATCAGCAGGTCAAGCCTCATGCTCTGATCATCACATTCATAATTCCACAGTATTAAATTACAAAGTGGTCATACTAAATGAGGAGATGACACTCCTCCAAGTTTAAGATCTGAGAATACAGAGACTATTCTAAATGCATAAAATAAGCATACAGTTAAGATCATATTCCTGATTAAAGTAGCTTAACAGTTAAAGTTTACAGAAAAGCAACCCCTTCACTCCATTTAAGTAGATCAGAATGACTGCCCTATATATTTTGTTACCAAATAATCTTCTGTGGCTGATTCAGTACCAGAGTAAGAAGATTGTAACTTTCTGATTGTTGATGTTCTATTAATAGAAAAGAAATTTAGATTTAGCAACTTATACTTATGTGCAATTTGCTATAGTGATTGCAATTTGCTATTCACTGCAGTTTCCTTAAATTATTCTAAAGAACTACTTGATATCAGTCAGTTTTCCCCCAGTTGTGGCATGGCACAGCTGCAGCAGTCATTCTGGAAGCCTCGACTCTTCCTTCTCTATAAATGCAAAGTTGTTGAACAAGATCACTATTTAAGATTCTTAAAGAAACTAACCTGCCACAGGACAAATATCCTCATGCGAATATGTAACAGGTAAGAGATAGGAATTAAAGGTGTTTTTTTCCTGTTTCTTTCTTTTTTTTCCTTTTCCCCCAGTAAGTTGTCACTAATAACATCCCTTAGGAAATCAGTTTGGGGACATGCCCTGTTTAACATACTCTAGAAAAAGAACATGCCATGAGATGACAAACTTTGTTGAGGATTCTAAAGGAATCAGATTAAAAAGACAAAGATGACCACACACACATTTGCTGAAAAACTAAAGAGAATGATTATAAGGCAGTGTAGGTCAAGTAGCACATAAGGAAAAACAGCAAATTTACCCCCAAACCATTAGTTTTGAGATGGCAATGAACACTTGGGAATAAGGCATTGCAACAGATCTGTGAAAGTATCAGCTCAGTGGTCAAAAAAAACATGTGGAATGGCATTCCAATTAGGAAAAGAAATAAACACCAATGTAGATCATTATGCAACTGTATATATTTATGGTGTGCATGCATTTCAAGCACTGCATCATGTTCTGGTGAAGGGTCTGGAGCACGAGTCTATGGCGAGTAGCTCAGGGAACCAGGATTGTTCAGTCTGGAAAAGATGGGGCTCAGGGAAGACCTCATCACTCTCTACAATGACCTGAAGGGAGGTTGTGGCGAGGTAGGGGTTGGCCACTTCTCCCAGGTAACAGTGATAGTGTGAGAAGGAATGGCCTCAAGTTGCGCCAGGGGAGGTTCAAGTTAGATATTATGGAAAACAACTTCTCAGGAAGAGTGGTGCTGCAGTGGCACAGGCTGCCCAGGGAGGTGGTGGAGTAACCATCCCTGGAGGTGTTCCAGAACCGTGTGGATGTGGCACTGAGGACATGGTCAGTGGGCATGGTGGGGATGGGCTGATGTTTGGACTAGGTGATCTCAGATGGCTTTTCCAAGCTTAATGATTCTGTGATTCTATGTCTCCCTGACCCCATTCCCCAGAACCATATAACAGAACTAGCAAAGGTAGAGAGAAGCATCAGACTGCCCCAAAAACCCCAGATAAAATGATAAGAATGCATATGACTTGAATACAAGAGCAAAGAAACAAGTGGACCATCAGATAAAAATAAATAAGGTTAAGCATAGTGTAACTGAACTGTGGAGCCTCATGCCAGAGGATATTATAAAGGCCAGAAGTTCACCCAGAAGCAAAAAGTGACTGAACTGACATAGTATCTATGCAGTATCATCATATATAGAGCATCATTCTAGCCAAAGAAAGCCCTGAGCAGGAATCATGCAGGCCAGTCTATCTGGTTTGTCAGTTCAGATGTTCTGGTGGCACAATCCCACTTGGTACACTGCGCTGAAACACCCAACCATCAAACAATTTACATGCCAATCACTACGATTACAACATATTTCCCCATCTCCATCTGAGATATATCCCCTTTCTGATATATTATTTTCGTTTGCTGCCTTGCAGGTGCTGCTTCCTGCCTTTCAGAGGCAAGCCAAACTACTTCACAAACTGGGGGCTTAAACAGGAAAGGAGATGATACTGCCTCAAACCCCGCTTCCCGCAGTACCTCAATACTTCCGTCCACAAAATCATCAGGTGCAAGCACACCAAAAGCCACAAGTCATCCTGCTTGATCCTCAGTTACCAGCAGCATTCAAACATCAAAATCAGAGCCTCATCCACCAAGCTGCAAAACTTCTGTAAGGGCCACCTACCTCATTCCTACAATCAGTGCCTTTCAGCCCTTGGAAAATACCTAAGCAGTGAAATTTTGAAGCTGACCTCTTCCACTCATGATAACAGATCTTTCTCCTTCTCCAAGGAGAAATGAGTTTACATACTCCATGCAATGCGTATTCAGATTTCTTCATTCCCTTACTCCCAGTGGGCTGCCAAGTGCTTGTTGAATGTGAGTCTTGTGTACCTCAGGTAGGCACATCATTCCTTCAGTTTGATGTGCATTATCAGCATAACTTTGTGCTGCCGACAATTCCTACTGTCACTCCAGGTGAGAGCAATATGAACATGTCCAGCTGCTTTAGAGTTCAGATACTCCAGTTGGCTATAATTTAAGTCATTGTATTCAACAGTGCATTTTAACAACAAACCTAGAAATCTAATAATGAAAACCAGTAATCGTCATCCTGCAACGGACATTTCAAGATCAGGGAACACATTTGTACATATCCACTTACACTGGTTTCAGACATGGCCAGAGGCTTTAACTTACTGATTACAAAAACCCAAACTCTCCAGTTACCCATAAAACACGAATAATTTCATCAGGGACACAACAAGCTTTTCCTTGATGCAGCCTCCTCTGTTTGTCCTTTCAATTCAAACTCAAACTGATTTCTAGACAATAAATGAGTCTTAGCTAACAAAACTGCCATCTGTGATTTACTCCTTTAGGTAGGACCATAGTCAAAGAGCTGCACTTAGGCTGAGATGAAAACTGTTTCAGTAGCTGAGCTGAAGAAATGACGCTCACTTTCACCTTTGCCGCATCACTGCACTGTTCACTACCGGGAAATGGAGGTGGCATTCAGACCAGCCGCTCTGCTGGAAGATGTTGCTGTGGGGTAAGTTTCTGCATTCTGTCCACAGGTGTTCTGCAGAGTGTAGAAAAGAGTTTCAGAGCGTCCTAGAGCGAATGAATACTCTATAGTTGCTGGAAGATGCACCTCATCCCAATAGAGAGTAAAAAAGAAAATACTAAACATTTTCAGGATAAAAGAGAAGGCACTGCCATGAAAGTACAGACCTGAGAAGCCACTGTCTCAAACAAAAGTAGTTAAAATAGTGTTGTTGTTGTGAGAATACTATAATTTTAAAACACTTAATAGAACAAAAATAACTGCATTTTATCTGCATTCTTGTATGAGCTGGAACTGTGCTTGTTACACACTGCTATCCCACATCGCCATGTGACACACAAGTGGCAGATCACTGCTCATAAGGACTGTCTGCTGGCAAAGAGGAGCCATAAAACTTTTCTAAAGAAGACATCAGCACATTCCTCTACAGACAGGGAATTATGCCAATTCCAGACACACTCCTGCATTCCAAAGGAGGAATATATTGAACTATAATAAATGGCTGCAGGGTTATTTCAAACCAGCATAATGAATGAGCTCAGAGACTGAGAAATCCCCTCCCGGCCCTAGGAAGCAGAGGAGGAATATCAAGCTGACATTCCCATTTGTGCAGTTAGTCCACAGTGTGATCTTGTCATTGGGTTGGAGGCAGCACTCGCAGGAGCAGCATAGATGGAACTTGCAGGTAGAGGGGGAGTGAAGAGCACAAGTGAATTTTGGAGCTGATAGCTGCTCTGCCTGCATCATAGGATCATTAAGGTCAGAAAAGACCTTTAAGATCATCTAAGTCCAGCCATCCACCTACCACCAATATTGCCCACTGTGAATCTGTGCCTAGATATTTTGCTGTTTAGCTTGTAGTAGTTGGAGTGCTTTCTGGTACACAGATCATACCTGGAACTGTGCCAGAGCAGCGTGGCACTATGACAGGTAGGGTCACATTGCACTTAGGTTTTCTGAGGATGTGTTTATCTGCAGGTGAGCGGCTGTTCAGGGAAACAGAACCCAAATCCTTGGTAAAGCTGTAGGCAGCTCTGCTGACAGCATATGTTTTTTCTCTCTCATCTCTCCTTCCCTGCTAGGATACCCCCAGGCTTCCCTCCTTAGGGATAGATGTTGCATCACTCTCCAGTGACAGTTCTTCAGGCCCACAGCTGTCACCATTTGAGGAGCAGGTCTTCCTCTCTCAAGTAATATGCTGCCACTCTACATGTGTCCTGTCAGGTTGCTAAAATCAGTTTGGATCACAAAACTTTTGCAGGAGCATGCAAAGCACAGAGCCAAGTTAGGTTTCACCTTTCCAGAAGAGGTACCCAAATGTTGCTCTTTGCTGCAGGCCAACATTTTCCCCCTTTCCTTATCCCCGGGCTCTGGCTTGAGTGGCACCACAGTTTTCACTGCTGTTACCACTCTGTTACCACTTCTTGCAATATGAAATTATGGATTTTAAGCAAAAGGCCAACACCTTAAATTTACTCTTCATGTCAAAACCTCAGCTTTAGTTTAGGCAAGCTTCTAGTCTGCAATTTAAACACATTTTTCACTTCTTAGAGTCATAGAACCATTAAGGTTGGAAAAGACCTCTAAGATCTATTCCAATCATCTGCCTTCCACAAATATTGCCTACTAACTACATCCCTCAGTGCCACAACTACACAGTTCTGGAACACCTCCAGGGATGGTGACTCTACCACCTCCATGGGCAGCCTGTGCCAGCACCACTCTTACAGACAAGAAATTCTTCCTAAAATCCAACCTGAACCTCCCCTCGTGCCACTTGATGCCACTACCCTTCATCCTATTCTTGGAGAAGGAGAAACTGCTTACAAACTGACATCAACAACTAAAAAAACCCAGAAACAGAAAATGAATTAAAGAAATATCTTTTCAGATTTATAACATTTTAAATCCTCCGTTTTATTTTACAACAGTATTGTGAAGAAGTGTTCCTATATATTTTCTCTTGGAGAACTAAATATGATTATCCTTCTCTCCCTTTTGACTTTCCATTTGGTGGGCTGAGGATTGCTGCAGCTTCACTCAGCATGTTTTGATACAGCTGGATGAGGAATCATGTGGACTTATTTTTCCTTCTTGGTATGTGGAACTGAGTGATCTCACAACAACAGTACAGATAAGTGAGTGGTACTTGCAGGGGAAAGCTTATCATTTTTAAAAGATCTTCTTAGTTTAAACTAAGCAGCGATGTTCAGTCCCATCCAGACCAGAATGCATGACAGCTTCATACAGTAGCACTGCCTGGAGTCTTGAGGTTTGGTATTTACCCCAGCATAAAGTTGGATATGAGTCCTTGCTCATTTCAAATTAAGCTTTTACATTGACCTTTGCCAGAGCATACAAAGACCTCCCAGAATGAGGCATCATGAAGCCTCATTATTTCCTTATTTTTGTTCCCACATCGCCTACCCCCACTATTGCCTATTTAGATTGGTCAAACTTCTAAAATTTGCTCAATTTAGGTAAGAATCAGGTCAACAAGAATTTGCATCAGATACCTGCTGTAAATAATTTTTCCTCTCATTTCAGAGCAACTATTTCTGGCTGAATATTTAGTGTTTAAAACATGCATAGTTTCAGACATTTGATTTTGGACAAAGATGTTTAACTATGTTTGTGCTGTTTTCCACTAACTCTTTAGCAATTCTTAATGAAGCCAGCACAGAAAGGATTCAGCACACTTTTTCATCTACCTGGCCTTCTGTGAAGTACAAATAAATTCATTGTGTCTTGAAGAGCTATCTTAATGAGGCTAATTTGCTCTGTACTCACTGCTAACAAAGACTCACCTTAAACTTTCATTTTATGAAAACTTGGTAAAATGCTGATTTCTGTCTTTTTCATGTGTATTTTAGATTCAACCACTCCCATGACATCGGCTTCTCTTTACATGTCTCCTCACCTGATTCAGTTGTCCCAGCAGACTAATCATCCCTTCCTTACTTCACATTTACGTTCAGCTCAGGAGTTCTCCTCCTCCATTTCATTCAAAGAGCTCAAATACAAGGTCATAATCAGATTCCAGGCAATGTCATCCAAGCATGCTTCTAGTCACTTGCAGTTCTCAGGATGACTACATGAGCCTTTGTTTGCAACTTTATTCTCTCCTAATCTATATCATAGAATGCTTAGAGTTGGAAGGGACCTTTAAAAGTCTTCTAGTCCAACTCCCCTGCAATGAACTGGGACATCCACAGCTAGATTAGGTTGCTCAGAGGTCCAGTCTGGCTATGAAAGTCTCCAGGGATGAGGCATCCACCATCTTCCTGGGCAACCTGTTCCAGGGCCTCACCACCTTCACAGGAAAAGACCTTTTCTTTATATCCAAGGAACCTTGGAACCTACCTTAAATCCATGTCACATGAGCCATCAGATTTCATTTATGATGTTCTAGTTACTATAATCTAATACCAAATTGTTCAGTTCCTTTCTTGAAAATACACTTTCTGCATCTTAATCTTAATGCTTACTTACTGTTTAAACTGTTAGTATGACCCACTGTTTGAGAGCGTAATCCTTAAGAACTCACCACATATATAAAATAAAGCACTTATGCTGTCCTGCTGCCTGAGTATTGCTAAGGAGTCTGCATTTTCATCTGTATTTGCATCTGTGGGCTGTCCCTGCATGTCCCAATCTTCTCATTTTCTCATAAACAGGAAAATAAATATGTGTTATCAAGAAAACATCAGGGTAGTAATAGGGAAATACATAAAGGGATGGTAGTAAGATAGCCCATGAGCAGCTATAGGAAATAGTGGGCAAGAAGTGGAAAATTTATGATCAAGTCCTGAAAAAGAATAAATTGAAATCTCTCTATATTTTTTATTACATCAAATTATATTGCAGAGGGGAAAAAAAAACAACAAAAAACAAAAAAACACTGCTGTAAACTAGGGAATATTCTATGCAATACAAAATCTGATTTATAACAATTCTAAACAAGTGTCTACTTCTCTAAGCAATGGATTTCTTAAAACATTATTTTACAATTTGCTTCACATACCACAGACTAAACAGAGTCCAAAGCAGTCTGTTTTACAGCCCTCAGCCTCTGCAAGGTACCGTCCTTCTACAGCAATCAGAAATTTTCCTCTTGGCAGCTTGCCAGCATATGTTCTGCATACCTCCATAAAACAGCTGGCAGTTTCTTCCCTGGCTATCAGACCAACACAGAATAGACAATTTTTCCATTATCCTCAGAGGGGTCCTGTTGCAAGGGCAAAGATGTAGGAACTGTCCAGCACCTAATGAAGCCCTGCAACAGACCCAATCCTATTTTGCTCCGCCTATCACAGAGATGATGAACTAGAACTAGCTAGCAACTAAAATACCTGTTTTAACTTATTTCTACTAGCAAAGTCTAGATGCACACATAAATTTGTCTTAAAAATCCTATGAATTACAGAAAGAAATCTGCCCTGAAGTTCCCAGGATGTTCTCACTTCTAGAATATCTTCTGAGCAGATGTTTATGATGTGGTCTGTGTAGAGCCTTAGTTGGAATTTAAGACTTCTCCTTAGGTTGGTTCCTAAATACAAGCAACCTGACTTTCAGTAAAGCAGAATGCATCCATGGCATGCCAGACCACCCAAACCCATCTCCTACTTAGCACATGGCATTTGAGAAATTGAGTCAAGCAGAGAGCAGCAGAGAAAATAGAGGGCCACCAGTATGATTCAGACAGGTTGGACTGAGATGAATGGTTGACTCATATCCCTAAAAATACTAGTGTACTGAAGAAAACAGAGGCTGCAGTTCACATGACATCTTTCAATTTAAACTAATATTTAACTGATCAGCAAGATGTAGACGAACTAAGGGCTCATGTGCACCACCTAGCAGAGACAGCACATGAGAAATTCTGAAGGCTTAACTTCTTCTGCGGTACACTTGTTTGTGGCAAGTCTTCACAAGTGGAAAGCCCTCCTGCACTTTAACCACAACTCCAGAATATTTCATTTAACATGAAAGTCCTCCCTGCAGTTCTACTGAAAATATATTTAATTCCCTGTCATAACTGTCACATAATATTGCTGAGAGCTAGATGAATTTAGCCTTAGAAACAGCAAAGTTCTAGCTACGGTTCAAATATAATTTGTATAGCTGTTTAAGTAATTTAGGATCTATTTGGAGAAGATATGTCTGTATGTAGTATCACAAAAACATGGAACCTTCCATCCCCTCAAAACTTGATAGCAATTTCAATCCTTAAGTGTCCTTTTCAGATAATCTTTAATATCAAGAGGTGCCAACCACACTTAATACAACACAACAATATTTTTATATTATCTCTGGGTCTATTATACAATATTCCACATTCAATATACAACCTTCCTTGCTAAAGGATGCTCCATATGTCAAGAAGGGAAGGGAGAACAACAAGAGGTTAACACAATTATGTGCCAGTGTGGAAAGAACAGGTTGATGGGTTTAAGGGCATTGAAGAATACACAGTGATAACAGAAGTTTGACTGGAGAAGCTGAGAACTGGAAATAGAAGGGGATATGCCAATAATAGACTCGATGCAGCTGATTTCAAGTGGCGGTTTAAACACTGTCTGATAAAGGACTAATGGGAAAATAAGTGACTGGTGAGGGTTGTTTGGAAGGCAGTACACAGAGAGAGAGGATGGATGGGTCCTGATCGTCATGCTTCAGTGAAAGAGACAACTACTGTTAATCAGAATCTGTCTGGCACTGATGAATATATTACAGTCCACTGTGGGCACATGTCCTTCTTCCCTCTGTCCACCCAGAGGAGCAGCTGGAAAGCTTCCACTGCGATTGCTGCTCACAAGTTGTCTGCAAATTTTTGCATCTGTAAGATACGGCCCCTCTATGGAAGATTTGTCTGCTGAGAATCTGGCTTTGCATTCCCTAGCCACAGAGGTATCTGAAATCAATCCAAGTAACCCCCATCAAAAGGGTAGGACAAAAAGAACTGACAGTGTTATAAAACAAACCTGACGAGCAAACAAGCACAAAGAAAATTAGCCCAATGCTGGCCCTTCATCCTCAGTTAAGGTAATGAGCCAGTGGTAGTTGTGCAGGAAGCACAGGCAGCCTTTTCTCCTACTGCGCAATTTTCACTCTCATCTTAAGCTCCTGCCAAATATTTTTGTTCAATGTTAATCTTTCCCCATGACCCAATTTCCACCTCCCTCACAATTGGGGGTATGTTGGCAGATACCTGTAATTTTTATGAATTAACGTAAATGTCAGAAAGGAAAGCTGCTCCTCCCATCGCTCTCAAAAAGCTGGAAATAAAACCCAACGTCTAAGGTTATAAAGCTCAATGCTTCACTTCAGAACATTGGTAAAACAAGTTCACTTAGCAGCTCCACATTACAAATATTTCCAGAAGAACTACTGAATTCCCTAAAACCAATTCAAAAAACAGCACAAGCTGTATCCCAACATCATTTTTTTTTTCCAAATGCTTTTCCCATAGCAGCTTCAGCCTGCACGCTCATTTTAGCACCAGTCTTCATGCTTTGTACTTTTTCAGATAGATTTGTAAATGTAAAAGTCTTAAAACAGAGCTTTTAAAGGCAAGCTGAAGTGTATCACATTGACCCCAAACCCCAGGACTGGGAAAGGAAAGGAAACAATTTAGTGGTCGGATGTGCAACTTCACACATACTCTTATGAATGTGATAGGGTAGACTTGAACTCTCTCTCATTACCCCCATTTTCTTTTTCAGTTTCTTCTCCCAGCTTCAGGAATTATCTTTGTCCACCTCTGCAAGCTACTCATTGCTTTACCCAGTTTGACAAAGCCAACTTGACTGCTTGTTCCCTTATAGGCAGCATACCTTTCCCAGTATGAGCACACCCTGGGCTCTATAGCAGCTCTCCTCTGATGCTTGCAAAAGGTTCCTGTGGCCTTTTTTTATGTGAGAAATGAGAAAAGACAGCAACAGGGAAAAGAGAAAAAGCAAAAGGCAAACATTTCTCCACTGTGATGGGACAGAAGGGCACAGGCAGGAATTTCAGCTCTGCAACTTATTTTGAGGTATCCTTTCCCCTCTGCTCCTCAGCATAGCACGCAGTTCACGTGCAGACCTTGAGCCGAAGCTCCCAGAGGAGCTGACCACTTGAAGATCCCCCAATTCACTACAAAGAGGTAAATTATTACAGCAGTGAGACAAATTCTTTATGTATGTCTTCTAAGAGCAGAAGAGTTGGACTCAGTGATCCTTGTGGGATCATTCCAACTCAAGATATTCTATGGTATCATTATTATTTTTTTTAAACATGTTTCGAAGTTCTCTTTTAATAAGCTGAACTACTAACTTCTTAAAAACCTCAGAGAGTCTGCAATACTGAATGTGCATTTCTAGCCTCTAGATTAATTACGTTAATGATCTAGGCAAGCTAATCTCCTCTAACTCAGACAAATTAGCGTTTCCATGTGGCTCATTAATCCCTACCTCTTCATTTTAAGACACAATGCTTCATAAGACCAATGAATGTGAAAAAAAAAAAAAAAACAGCTTGTCAGGAATATCTCAGGCTGGAAGGGCTGAGAACAGCAGAAGAATGGCCTGAAATTTATCCAGACATATACAGTGGCATTTTGTAGACTCTCCACCTTCCACTTATTCCCTCCTTTCAAAAAATCCCAGCACATCATAGAATCATTGAGGTTGGAAAACACCTTTAAGATCATCTAGCCCCACCATTCACCTACCACCAATATTGCCTACTGAACCATGCCCTTAAGTACTACATCTGCCCTTCCTTGAACATCTCCAGGGTCAGTGACTCCACCATCACCCTGGGCAACCTATGCCAGCACATCACACTTCTTTATGAGGAGAAATTCTTCCTTATATCCAACCTAAAATACCACTAAAAAATATGATTTGCTCTATTCTCTCTGAGACTAGAATTCCAAAATTAAGGAACAGCCATGTATGGGATGTTTTGCCATACATACTATTGCCATCTGGACAAAGGAGGAAGGAATCAAAGCATCTGCAAATCTAGTACAATTCCACTTTAGGCAGTGCAAAATCTGCAGTCCAAATAAATTACATGTGATAATTTTCAGTGCTTGTATATAATCACACACAAAGTCCCTAACAAAACAAGGAATGGTTCTGGTCATTGTACTTTGGGATCCAGCCTGGAGATCATCTCCCTTTCCTCACAGTCACTCCCAGTTTGGAGTGATTTTCCTGTTCTTTCCAGATATTTGATTCCCAAGGCCCAAAATCCTCAGTGTAGGTGCCACTGCTCACAAATCAATTGATACTGTCACATATCATATTGATTTCTGTAGTGCCTTGGAGCAGCAGACTGAAAAATGCCGATTTCAATTACTAAACAAAACAGGAGATTTATTTGTGATTATACGACAATAGGAAGATTACCACTAACTACATTCTGGGGAAAAAAGAAATCAAATGTCCTCACTTCAATAAAGATACAGAAGTCTGTAACAGGTACTCGATGCATCCAGCTACATCTTTTCTTTTTCCAAACTGAAGTACTTGCTTTTATGTATGTACATATAATTAGCTCTGTGGAAATAAATAAATATGTATACACACAAACATGCCATTGTATCACAGGAAAATACCCCTCAATGCGATTCAGATCCATGAGAGAAGAGTGACAGGGAGATTCTTGAGTGTATTTTCCTGGACTCTCCTGAGCTGCAAAAAATTTATGAATTCCACTTGGATCCTTTTAACATCCTCCTGAGCTGTTGTGTCCAAGTTTCTCACTGGTATTATTGAATTCAGTCTGACAAAACACTCACGAGTGGGAACAATATCTCATCGTAGATATAGTGGAGGGAGGAGATGAAGGGATAAATGCAAGAAGCAGCCACAAAAACGATTCAAGAGATGGAACTCCTGCCTACGAGGACTAGCTGAGAGAGCTGGGGCTGTTCAGCCTGGAGAAGAGAAGGCTCTGGGGAGACCTGAGAGCAGCCTTTCAGTATCTAAAGGGGGGCTGTAAGAAAGAAGGGGACAGGCTCTTTAGCAGGGTCTGTTGGGACAGGACAAAGGGAAGTGGTTTCAAACTAGAAGAGAAGAGATTTAGACTGGATATAAGGAAAAAGATAGCAAGATGCTGGAACAGGTTGTCCCAAGATATGGTGGATGCCCTGTCCTTGAATCCATTCAGAGTCAGGCTGGACTGTGAGCATCTTAATCTAGCTGTAGGTGTCCCTGTTCATTGCAGGGGATATTATGGAGGCAGACAGAGAAGCCCATGTGGACTTTGGGTGGCTTTGACTCAGATCTTCCACAGTAGGGATGCCACAAGTGAAGGTGATCCATCCAGTACTGCCTCAGTTGTCAAGAACTTGATATTGCTGATGGGATCTCATGTCATCCTAATACTTTTCCACTGCGTGCATGTAACATACAATGACATGTGACACTGTTTTTGTGACACACAAAAACACATGACAATACGCAACACTTTGTTACATGCAACACAACACTGTTTTATGACATGCAGTGATGCGTTTTATGTGTTTTATGCAACACAACACTGTTTTATGACATGCAATGACACAATACTATTTTTATGACATGCAATGACACAATACTATTTTTATGACATGCAAGAACATGCATGTAACACACAACAACAAGCAACATTGTTTTTATAACCCTTTCTCTTCATTTCTCCAGGTCATTACTGGCAGTGAGTTGGCACTTAGTGATGGTGAACTCTGTACTAACTTCTGCCACAGAGAATCAGAGACATTTGGCAGAATCACCAAGGTTGGAAAAGACCTCCAAGATCCTCTAGTCCAACTATCCACCTACAACTGCTGGGTGAGAACAGGCAATAATTTGAATTGTATGAGGTTAACTGCTAGACAATAACACATGTAATCATTACTATGGTTGTTATATGCCTTGTCAATGGTATTACAGTAAGAATCACCCAGACTAAAGAAGAAAGAGTTCTGATGGAAGCAGAACTAACTTCAGCAAGCAGTAATCCAACACCATGCATCACCCCTTTCACACTGAAGGACTGTTATAACAAGATGGTGTCGAAAGTCATAGACTAAATTAACTCCATGTACAATTTACTGGGATGGCCTCCCACTGGGAGGGGGAAGGGAAGTAAGCAAAAGGCTGCTTGGTGTTAAGCTGCTTGCTGGGTTAAACCACAACAGCACATTGGAAGAAACATACTATCACATGCAGTCAGCTGAATTTACCCAGAGCTGGAATGAGACAGGAAAAAAAAACCATCATTATGGTGGTGTACGCATCTGAGGCCAGTAACACCAAGCCAGACTAGGGGTCCCAACACTGAGGAAGCCCTTCGTGTTGATACCTCCAGCCACAGGAAAAGGCAGTGCCTGCTTAAGTCCAGAAAGTAAAACATTTCTGCATTATGGGAAGGTTTGCCCATAGGAAAACCGATTTGAACTCCAGATGACAGAACTGCCTGTTCAGTAAGTCAGGATCAAGGGCAATGCTGTTATCCTTCATGTCCACTGTGACCCTCACATTAGGACCTCCAGTCTCAGGGCAGGATGAAGAATAAAACTGAATGCTAATACTCTAAAATGAAGTGAAAAATCATTTAAAAATTCAACATTTTCTTTTTCCTTGCCCTGCTAGCCTTCCCCCTCTCTCAATAATGCAGGAGGACACTCTCTGAAGGCCAGGTGCTTCCTGACAACCAGTGACATGATTTACACTTCCATGGCAATTTCAGAATAACAGATGTGAAAGGACACTTTAAACTATCCTTTGTAGAGAAATTCTTATGCCTGGTTTATGATAAAACACTGCATCACAGAACATCACATGGTAGCTTCATGACAAGCAAAGATGAGTATCAAAGGTAGTTGCAAGGGGACTTCTGGTGGGGTTTCTCACATTGATTCTGGCTGGAACAAAAAACCCAGCATCTTCCCCATTCTTAGCAGGGATGGCACAGTGGGCTCAATAGGTACAGGTTTTTGTATCTCAGAAGATTATATGTCCTAGAGCCAAAATCATACCAAGAAATTGGAAAAACTGAAATTAGTAAATCAAAAAGAAATGAGTTCCACTTATGGGGTCAGTCCTCACTATGACCTACCACAACCTATGTCTCCCGTCCAGCACTCTCTCATCAGGCTCATAATGACTTTGGGTGAAATCCCAGCCGAGCTCAAGGCAACATGTCTGGATGCAGAGGGCTAATCCTCTGCCGACACGAACTGACAAGATGCCATTGAGGCTGATGAAGCACTATCAATTTACAACAGCCGAAGATGTGTCACATAAGGTAATCAGACTCTAAAAGAAATATGATGGCAAGAGTCCTAAACATTTCCAAAACACTGTGCTGTCAGAATAGATCTTAGAGTACAAAGCCCTACTTTGAGAAGTTGTCAGAGACCCAGATGGGTTGCTGATTTTATCCTGCCTGGAACATTGTGCATCCACCTTTCACCCCTTTCCTGTTATTACTAATTTTTTATTTTATTTATTTATTTTATTTTGGCACCTTAAGACCCTGAGAGAAGTCTCTGATATTATGCCAGCCCCATAGCTTGGCATAGAACAGGACAAATACTTTGCTGAGCTTTTTCCTCTCTAACTCCTTGTTGCTAGAAATCTCGCTTGAAACATTGCTTTATCATTATGTCTGTAAAGTGTGGAGTTTCAAAAGAGAAAAACAACCTATAAAAGGCAATTAATAATATATGCCAGTGCTCTCCAAACTGTTCACGACACTTCATTCAACAAAGCATTGAGACAGAACAACAGCAAAAGTTGCTAAATAGCATGCAACAAAGCTACACCCGTGGAAAGGTAAAATAACCTGCATTTTTTAGGATCTTTTATCCAAAGTACTTTTCAGACATATGCATATCATATAGGGATCGTTCATCCAACCCTGAAATATAGCCGCTTTCACATCAGAAGTTAAGTTATATAACAGCACATAATAAGTATAGCAGAGTCAGAGAGAGGAAAATGAAGAGTAACTGTTCCAGTTGAAATACCGAGCAAGTGCTAAGTCAGCAGAATACTGCTATCTCTAGGTGAGATTTAGTGGAACATTCAGCACTGCATTCAAACTCATGTGGAAGGCGTTACAGTATTGCTAATGATTAAGCCCTTGGGTTTATGGCTAAATGAAAATCCAGTACCTTTGGTAACAAAATACCTCTGCTACAGTGTGAGAGGGCTCAAGTATTACCTAGTGAGCCATCAGCATTCATTCTTGAATTGCCTGACTTCCTCAAAAGTCTCCCAGCTGAGCATCAGTCAGTGACGCCTAGTAAAGCTGAATATTTCTCAAGAGCCACTGTGATCATAGACCAGGCACTAACCTCATTCTCACACTTCTCTTAGGCCAGGAGCACTCAGTATTGTTTCTGAGGTAGGTCAGTCAGGCCACAGGATATTCTAATGGTTACTCTAAGGACTGATGGAAGTTAAGTCCCTCATATGCCAATGGGATTGCACAGAGAAGGGAGAGATTGTATTTCTGTCTGTGAACCACACGAAGCAGTTAGGACACAAAATCCCTCCCCATCAGCTGGAGCATCAAGACTCGTGCAGAAGTAGCTGCCAGGCCTGCATTCAGGAACTAGATCTTAT
Source organism: Gallus gallus (assembly GCF_016699485.2). Taxonomy (NCBI): domain Eukaryota; kingdom Metazoa; phylum Chordata; class Aves; order Galliformes; family Phasianidae; genus Gallus; species Gallus gallus. The sequence continues at coordinate 50,433,895 of NC_052532.1, forward strand.
AATCAATTATTTGTATAGATGCCTACTGCCACATCTTACACTCAAAATGCATGCTGGAGGCAGGACCCTTGCTGCCAAGTGTACCCACATTGCCTGTAAGTGCCTAGTTCCCATTTGTTTGCATTGTAGCAAACTTCATACCTTTGAATGGCCAGAAATTTCTGGTGATGGATTATAAGGGGAAGTCAGTTTTGCTCAAAGGCTTCACCTGGGGCAGATCCTGCCTCACCAACCTAATGGTCTTCTGTGATAGCATAACTGTGTCAGGGGATAAGGAAAGAGCTGCTGATGTCAGCTATCTGGAATTCAGTAAGGCCATTGACATGGTACTGTGCAACATCCTCCTCTCCAAGCTGGAAAGAAACACGTTTGACACGTTGACTGTTTGATGGACAAGGAGCCAACTGTGAGACTGTACCCAGAGAGCAGTGATCAATGGCTCAATGTCTGAATGGAGATCAGGGGCAAGTAGTATCCATCAGAGGTCAGTACTGGAACTAATGCTCTTTATCTTCATCATTTACATCAACAGTGAGATTGTGTGCACCCTCAACAAGTTTGCAGATTACACCATTTTGTGTTGCTGTCAGCACACCTGAGAGGTGGGATGCCATCCAGACACAGCCAGAGATGCTTGAGCAGTAGCCTAAGAGAACCTCATGAGGTTCAACAGAGTCAAGTGCAAAGTCTGGCACCTGGACTGTGGCAACTCCCACTACCAGCACAGGCTAGGGGATATAAGGATGGAGCACAGCCCTGTCAAAAAGGACCTGGGGGCACTGGTGGATGGCAGCTGGACATGAGCCAACAATGTGCCCTCACAGCCCAGAGAACCAACTGTGTCCTGGGCTGCATAGAAAGCAGTGTGGTCAGCAGGGAGAGGGAGATGATCCTGCCCCCCTGTTCTGTGCTTTGAGACCTCACCTGGTGTGCTGCATCCAGATGTGGAGTCCTCAGTACAGGAGAAACACGGACCTGTGTCCAGAGGAGGGACACAAAAATAACCCAAAGGATGGAACACCTCCCTATGAAGACAGGCTGAGAGAGCTGGGGCTGTTCAGCCTGAAAAAAAAGAAGGCCCTGGGGGGACCTGAGAGCAGCCTTTCAGTATCTAAAGGGGGGGCTGTAAGAAAGAAGAGGATAGGCTCTTTAGCAGGGTCTGTTGGGATAGGACGAGGGGAGATGAGGCAGTGGTTTCAAACTAAAAGAGGGGAGACTTAGACTAGATATAAGGAACAATTATTTTTAATTTTTTTTTAAATGTATCTATTTTTTACAGTAAGGATAGTGAAGCACTGGAACATGTTGCCCAGAAAGGTGGTGGATGCCCCATCCCTGGAGACATTCAAGTTCAGGCTAGAGGGCCTCTGAACAACACAATCTAGTTGTAAGTGTCCCTGTCCATTGCAGGGGAGTTGGACTAGATGGCCTTTAGAAGGTCCCTTCCAACTCAGTTTTATGATTCTATGAATAGTCCTTCACAGAACTGGAACCACAGCTTCTCTCATAGGTAACCCCATGCCTCTTTATATCTCCAGAAATCTTAGAAGGTAGCAGGAGCAAAGCCACCAATTTAAACCCTTCTCCACTCAACTTCAGGTGCTCTGACTAGCTACTAACCACTGCTCCTCTTGGTAACAGCTTCATTCAGGAAGAATTACAGATACAGAAGAGGTCCAAGATAAGCACTGATCTCCATTAGTCTCATACCAGCTATCACTATAAAGTATGGTAACAGACAGGATTCAGCTCTCCCTGCTGTGTCCAGCTATGAAACATATAGCTTTCTGGACAAGAATGCAGCCTAGGCTCCAAAGAGAAGGTATTTGTGGCCTGGCACGGTTTGTAGGACTGCAAAGTGTGATCTGCCTTTTGCCCCGACTAGATAGATGATGGTCAAACAGAACAGTTTGTGCCTTGCTCCCAGAGAAAACTGCACAAAAATCTGTTATGGTGAGAAGAAAAGGGGTACCGTCATTCTTCCCCTTCATCCTCCCACTCCCCTCTTCCCCAAAAAACCACCAAACAACTATAGGATCACCACACCCACAGCTGATGAGAGCCAGCCTGGCTGTAGGTGAACCTCCTGCTGAAGCAATATCACCTTCTGTCACTTTCATCTGTCCTTGGCTCCTCCAAAGCCACAGCAGTTAGAAGAAAGTTGCAGACAGACTTGCCTTCTTATCTTTGCAGTCTGCTTTTCTTTCTTATTCACACATATATCTGTTTTCTGTGGTCTAAAATATCTGGGGATATCGTTTTAACCTGTAGCCAAAGCAGATCTAACTAGCCTGAATTCACCTTTGAAGAATAAATAGGAACATGGGAAGGCTTTGGAATCAAAGCTATTGCAATCAAAGACTAGACATCTCAGCTTTGTCTTGAGAGAGCTGATCTGGAGATGAGAGCCCTTGCAATTTGAGAAAAAGATAGTATTAACCAACTACTGCATGCCTCTTTCAACTCCTATTCCTCTTAATTTCTCATCTCCACATGGCTTTTGTATTCCTAAAAGCCATCTGCTTCCAAGCTATATAGTGCAACACACCAGCCTGAACACAGGCAATACTTGGCCAAACCAGGGAGATTACTGGGACAGACCCTCACCAGTCAGTCAGCACCAGCTGATAAGAAATAATTCAATACAGTCTATTCTACAGTGTCTGGCCCGGAGACACTAATCCAGAGGCTAATAAAACAGTAATCCTCTGCTGATCCTCAGGCTCCATTTCCCCCGCTCAGCCTCACATCATTGCTCCTGGCTAGATTAGCTCTTGCCACCCTCAATCTCCCCTCTCCCCTACCTCACTCTCTCCTCACTGGTGCACGATTGTAGCTGCCTTCTAGGACCATCCTCATCTGTTCATATTGTTATTTGCACCTTGCCTCCTGAGTTGCTGCTATCCCTAAGCACAGGGCATGTCTCTGGATTTTTGTGTTAAGAGTTGAGTTTGTCTCTAAACCACTCCTGGTGCCCCCAGTGGTAGGTTTCCCTCTCAGTTGCCCAAACCCACTGCAGGATGGTATATATACAAATAAGGTGGTGAGAGGTCCTGGTTACAATATGTCAGACTACATTTAGCCTCCCCGGAGTTTGCGCATGTGGAATGGGAAGCCATAAGTCATACCAGGATCATCAGACACTCAGGTTCACTTGATCTTCCTGTAAACACCACTGAGAGCTACGGGTAAAGATGGAGCAAGGGAAGGGGACTTCTTTACTCCAGTTTCTAAGACAAAGCAGCACTTGAAAAGAGCTGTTTCTAATCACATCCAGACTCATAGAAGACAGTGGAGCTGCAGCAGTCTCCCCAGCCATGGAACTACTATTTACAGAGGATTAAAAAGCTGACTATGATCTTCATTTTCAGTCTGTTCCTCCTGCCTCCCTTTCATCCTCCCTAGTCTCCACATACCTAGGAAAATGGTTGCACTCTGGAGGCCTACAGGTTGGGGTGTTTCCATTGCTTCTTCCCCTCTAAGAGGGAACAGAAAAGCAAAAGCACAGAAGTTCATAAGCAACGGGATTGCCTCAAAGATACATGAAATCTCTAAAGCCACATCATACCAATGTATAAAATAAATGGTAATAATAAAAACCCATCTAAAAGCCTCCATTGCTCAGTGAGGCTTTTCATTGCCATCCATTAGTGATCACAAGCACCCAGTTCCAGTGGGACCCCAGCTGCTGGGCACAAAACCCCCTGCACCAGACCTTACCCTGACCCAAGGGGCAAACCAAGCACGCACATGCATCCTTCTTCATTCAATTCTATGGGAGAAAGGAAAACCTTAGGGTGAGGAAAAGAGCTGAGGAAGACACAGCAGTGTCTGCCCATCCTTGCTGAGGATGCACCACCGCTCCCAATCAACTCCTGTCCTCCTCCCATCAGAGGGTTTGAATGTGCCAGCAGGATAAGGACACGACACATCCGGGATGGCCCAGCATTGGCTCTGGGAGGAATCTTAGTGATCTGAATCAACTTTGGAGTGCAGACACCTGCTATGAAGGGACATCACCACACCTTGTGGCTCTTGCTAAATATAATGCTAGAATGCTCCTTGCCCCAAGTTGTTGTCTATTTGCTATGCAGTGACCGACAATCTGCATTTAAACCCTGCAGCTACAAAGGATCCTAAAGCAGGTGGGAAGTCCTGCACCCTTCCCACACACTATTTCCTTCTGTCCTACAGCCAGAAGAATTCATCACCTCCCTCTCTTCCCTGCCAAGCACACAGGAACCTTGCTGCTCTATCTGCACTGCTTCTGGCTACCTGTTGGCTCTGGAGATGGCAAATCTGTATCTGATGGACAGATCACAAGGGGTCAGTCAATGAAGTCACATTGCTGTATCAAGATCTGGAGATGTGAAAGCAGGGCTGCAACCTCTTCTGACCCTGTCACCCACTCCTCCTTGAGGAAACCTAACCTGTGACAGTCATCCTGCATCTAACTTCTCCCCTAGAGATAGCTTCTGTCCTTAAGCACCTGGCTAATTCATTTGAGATTACAGTCACAGACACAGCATATGCTTGCTGCAGCCATGTCTCTCTGTGCTCTTTACAAAGCCCAGACAGCATGAGGATGCTGCACACGGAGGCAATGAAGGGGGACAGAGAGGGGAAGGATATTTGAGTGCTGACTGGGCTGTCCTCCTGATGAAGGACAATGACAAGCCAGGATTCATTGTCTGCAGCTGCTCCCATTTAACTGCTTATGATGACTATTTACAGAAGGAGAATCATGAAATTATCTGTTTGGTTGTTGGTTTTTTTTTTTTTCTCCAGCATGTTCTCTTCCAGAGAGGAGGCCAAGGACAGCCACACAGGGTGCCTCCAGCCCTCTCTTTACACCCAGCTGCCAGAATCACTGAGTTTGTATGTACACACACACACACACACACACACACACACCTTTTCCACCTCAGTACTGACGTGAAGAAGGCTAAGAAAGCAGATTGGAGAAGGTGAGGCACAGGAACAGGTTGCCCAGAGAAGTGGTGGATGTTCCATCCCTGGAGAGACCCAAGGTCGGGCTGGAGGGTCTCAGAGCACCCTGATCTACCTGTAGGTGTCCCTGTTCATTGCAGGGGAGTTGGACCATTGCCTTTAAGGGTCCCTTTCAACTCAAATGATTATATGATTCCATGCTTGTAAGTCAAAGACCGATAAAGATCCTGATGAATGCTATATCAGTTTTGATGACCTATCACTGGCAGAAGCCAAATGAATCACTGTTAGACTGCTCCCAAACCTCAGCAGTGTTTATGATTCAGTGTGCAGCTGATCTGGACTGACCTGCAGCATACTTAAGAACAAGAGGCTACCCCCTGCAGGCAGCTGCTATCTGACACTTCATCACCACTAGGCAAACCAAAGCATTAACCAGAATTCCCACAGGCTGAGCAGTAAGTCCGCCTTGACTTTATGCTTACACCTGGCTTTGGCTAGGAGAGGGACCACAGCTTCACCAGCCTCATCTCATTGACACTGAGATGTGGCAGACACGAAACAGAACTTGGCCAGATGGGATTCTCAGGAAAAAGAGACATTTAACACCTTACTGCTTTCTTCACCTTGGGAAGAAGAGCCAAATAAATAAATAAATTTTAACTTTGCTCCTCTCCTTGTACAGCTCTTTATTCTTCCTTGCTTGCTTAGGTTGTGCTCACAGAATCATGCCCCAATCTCCAGCCTATGTTTGCCAATACTTTGAAACAGTCCTCAAGGGGAAAGTCAAACAGCCTGTGCTGTTGAGCGCTGTTGTTTGGAGAAAACAGGCAAGCTCACTTTGTTGAGCAGTCTCATTGGGCTGCAGCAACCTGCAGGTTTGTTCTGTTCTCAGGGGAAGGTTGGTACTGGATGATGTTTATGTCCCTTCTAACCCAAGCCATTCTGAGAGTCTATATTTGGGGTTTGGGAAGAGCAGATGAAGCAGCTGCTCTGCTATTTTTGTATTTCCCCAATTTCTGGGCTGGAAGAGCCTTAGTCCCAGGGCTATCTTCTCTCCCATCAGAGAGCGTCAGTAACTCTCCAGCAGGCTCAGAAGAATACAGCTGCTTTAAGCTCCCACCCTTAAAGCTAACAAGCAAATCTCTTCTCTAGTCAGGCCTGGACATTATGCATCAGTTTTTTCCACCATCTCCTCCAGTTCTGAAGTCATCTTGTGAGCGTTGTGTGCAGCCACTGATGGATGCTGATGGCTGTGGGTGGGAGGGTGTCTGAGCATGATGATGACCCCTTCTCAGAGCTTAGATTCTTCTCAGCAGCTTAGAAGAATTTTCCTTGAGGGAAGAGAGTGGTACAAGCACAGGATTGTCCTTGTCAGCCAGCTCATTTCTCTTACCTCCATCCAAGTGAGTGGGAGAGAGCTGTCTGCTTGCATTGAAGTGGCTGCACTGTTGACGAGCTGCATGCCAGCAAGGAGTTCACTTTGGGAAAAGCATGAAGTGCAGAAGGGCAGCTGAGACCCTTTTAAAACACACTTGTCTTTTGATAATCACAGTAATAAGATCTCTGGTGGAAAAATCATACCTAATAGAAAGTTCAGTAAGTGCAAGGATTGAAAGCTAGACAGGGACTAATTGGCGAAAACCTGAGACTTACTGCCCATCAATATGTTAGCCTGTGATATTCCTGATAGAAGAACATAACTCCAAGCTCCAGAGTTACTGCTGCTAGGAGGATGGGGTGAAACTGGTGTGGGGGGGTAACACCACACTTTCTTCAGAAGGAAAGGGAGAAAGGAATAGATCAGCTATTTCTACATGGGCAATTGGAAGGAACTGTCTGAAGTCCTGCAATCATTAAGGCTGGTCAGCCTCAGTTTCCATAAAAAGCATTTCCACCAGGAGATCCAAGCAAATTGAGAAGATGGTTTTAATGGGCAAGCGTACAGACAAGTGTGAGCAGTAACACAAGAGTAAGGCAGGATGCCAGGAAGGCATTTCCACATGACATAGGGCGAGCTAAGAGACAGCTCTGGCTGCAGAGTACGAGGCAGGAGAGATGTGAGGACTTTTGAGCAGTTGCCCAGATAGGACCATACGTACATTCTTTACCAACAGAGGCGCACTCAGAACAAGTTTTCCTGCACTATCAAAAACCACTGAAACAACCCCTGCACTTCAGCTGCTCAGGTCAAGAGATGGCACTGCTGCTTGGAGGAGTTTTGGGGGAATGTTACCTCCCTTTCTGCAGGGAGCACCACCACGCAAACCCCAGCAAACAGGAAGGATTCACAGCATATCTTAGGGGCATGGAGGCATTGGTGCTCAGTACCTCAAGCACTAAGTCCAGGACTCAAAATAACAAATGCAGGTCATCAAATGCATGAAAACGGTCACAAGATTTAACTCTGGGACTATAGCCCAGGAATACCCATCCCTAAACCCACCTAAGGCACAGAGAAATTGAGATGCAACACTGGGCAATGAGACCGCTAGCTTCCCCCCCTCCCGAGTGCTACACAGGAAGATGAGCAAATTTACCTTTCACTCCTTCCTCCACTAACTGTCTTATCACCATAGCAACTGTAATCCTAGGTCATGCTGCTAGGAAATAAATAAATAAATCAAAACCACAGCACAAATGAAGATACACACTATCACCAAACACAGCCTCGGTGGTAGGATCTAATTTCCATTAGAGACATAACAGTGGTTTTGCATAATTATACATATATTAATGCCCAACATGCCCATCTTCAGTTAAAATTCATGAATTCAGTTCTAAATAAAAAGCATTGCTCATTGCAGATTTTTTTTTTTTAATTAAAAAAAAGGAGGGGGGAGAACATTTCCAAAAGCCCAAGTCACACTCATGTGGCCGTTTCTTAATCCTGAGATTAACGAAGAGAGCAAAAAGTAATGATTGAGTCAGTTTTCAAGTAGGAACATCACATAAAACACACCAGGAGAGTTTGCTGCTTTCACAAAACAAGGGCGGGAAGAGAATAGTATAGAAGTCAGTAGATGCTGGAGCATACCTAGGATTGAGACCCAAAGGATGATGTCTCATGGCTTCTCCCGTTGGTGCTTTTGGTGAAAGCAGTGCCACAGCATCACACAGAGGAGCAACATACTCTTACAAGTGGCCAAGCTCTGGGCTGGCTGTCAGGAACATTCACAGGAGAAGGTTTGTTTATTTACTCTGATGGAAACATGCAGGTATCAGTGAAGGAAATTCTGAAGAACAAAGAAACTCTCTTTTTCTCTCCTTTTTTTGTCTGCTTCTACCTCCAGCTTCTTTCACTACTCAGTAACTGTGAATGACCTTGGCCTGATAGCCAATTCCCGCCCTTTATTACCAAGTTTTCAGGTGGGTCTTCTTTGAGTGATGGGGCAGCCTTGGTTCTGGATAAATCCCACCTTTCTTACTGCTTGCTGCCACCATAACCGATAGGGATCAGAGTACCTACAGGCATCAGGACTTCACAGCAAGTGCTCATGTTTCAGCCATGCACACAGCTCTAAAGGTGCTCCCAAAGACCTGCTGTGTCACGTGTTAGACCTGATATTAGAATCGTAGACTATCCTGAGTTGAAAGGGACCTCAAGGATCATCGAGTCCCACCCCGGCTCCACACAGGACCACCCCAAATCCAAACCCTCTCTCTGAAGGTGTTGTCCAGACGCCCCTCAAATTCCAGCAGGCCCAGTGCTTTGCCCACAGCCCTAGGCAGCCCGTTCCATGCCCACTGCCCTCTGGTGCAGACCCTGTCCCTAAGCCCCAGCTGCCCCTCCCCTGACACGGCTCTATACCGTTCCCTGGTGCCCTGTCACTATGACAGACTCTAGCAGAGCTCAGCGCTGCCCCTCCGCTCCCTGTGAGGAGCTGCAGCCGCCGTGAGGCCTCCCCTCAGCTCCTCTGCTCTGCGCTGAGCCAACCAGGGGACCTCAGCCAGTCCAGGCCCTTCTCCATTTGCAGCCCTTCTTTGGAAGGTTTTTGTCTTTTTTATGTTGTGGTGCCAAAAACGTGTCGAAAATGTGTGTGTATACCTTGTAGCCCATACTTGGCAAAGCCAGCTCTTCCATAACTGTTCTATACCTGATCTGTGTACACAAAGCAACTCTGACCTGCCCAGAGCACTCATGGTTGGGAGGTGCATGGTCCTCTTTCTCAAGACTCTAAAGTAACATTTATCAGTCCCACCAGCAGAAGATGTAGCACAAATGATGCTGGAAGTGGATGGTGGGACTAAGGACGAAAGGGACTCATGACTGATCTCCCTCCCTGCTGCTGTGTCACGCATAGAGCCACATTCATGAGCTCAGGAGAGTTAGGGATGGAAGGAGAGCGGCATGTAGGAGGGAATTGGGATAAACTCAATGGGCAGCTGAAGAAATGTTTCAAGGGAGCTTGCTTCTGTTCCAGCAATGCAATCAACCCCTTTCCCTCACATCAGCTCCCACACCTTTGATAGCAGCTCTGTATCTCAGGGATGTTTTGTCACCTTGCTGTGGCTCCCACAGTGCCTATCCTCACAGGATGGTGGCAGTGGCAGAAAGCTATAGCTCTGCTGGGGACCAGACAGGATGGTCTTCATCCCTCAGACATAAGTACTGAACTTCCCTAAGAAGAGCAGAGCAGCAAGGACTGATGTGACATGGCCTCTCCTACCCTTGGGGGAAGAAGCCATAGCAGGGGGACATTTCAACCTGTTGTTGAAGCATAGGGCTCTCCCACCCCCCCACTCCCACGCATTCATCTCTCTCTCTCCTGCACACACTGATTAAAACCACACTCGTTGTAAGCGTCTCGGATCAAGCACCTGGTCCTTTAATTGCTGCAATGAAGGGGACGGATGGAGGAGATTCTGAGGCCAGCAAAGCAGAAAATTAGCATTTAGTGTGAAAATGATACCACTGCATCATCACCGGTGCAAAGCAAACAACGCAACTGGACAGGCTGCCTCCTTCCCACTCTACCTGCACATTCAGAGCCGATGGGTGCTGCACCCATGGGACTGCTGACAGGGACTTGACGAGCCATCAGGACTGGTGATGAATCAGATTTATATACTCACTTCTGAGATAATTCTCCCTCAAATGTCAGAAGTGCCACTTTAGCTGCCGCATTGATTCCTGCAGGGTTTACAGAGCAGGAAAATGCAGCAGCAGCCAGCGGGAGGCTGGAGGGAAGAAACCCGTACCTGCAGGGTGTCCCTTGGGGCAAATCAGTCTAGTCTCAAGCCAGGAGCCAGATCTTCACCTCCTCCAGACCCTTAACTAGCTTTCCCCATCGTTAGTGCAAATTCCCCTCAGGCCTTTCCACCTTTTTGTTATGTAGGCTGTATTTTTGCCTGGTTGGACACAAATAAACATTCCGGGCACTGTGTCCATCCAAGCATGAAAGGGAGGGCTGCTTCCCAGCCAACATGGGATGGAGCCATCAGCCCCAGCCCCAGGTGGAGGCAAAGGCTCTGTAATGGACAGTGAGCAATACAGCCGTGTTGGTTACTTTTTTTTTTTTTTTTTAATTTTCTAATTTATTTCTTATGTCTGGGCTTAATATAACAGCAGAAACTAATCAGTGGCCAACTGTGATTAACAGTCGTTCACATGTTATTAACTTTGTGCTCAATGGGAGGTCATTTTTAAAGATTTGCAAGAAAGATAAGTGTACCTGTAGGTGTGCATGTGTGGGGAATATATAAGTAGAGAAAACACACACACAAAAGCAGAATGTTTATCCAGGCCACCCCTTGACATTCCTCTTTACTCCTTCTTAGAAATACCTATTATTATCCAGCATGTTTGTAGCAGATTGTATCTTGAAACCCCTCACAAGGCTCAGAGGTGGGAGAAGTGTGTAAATGAGAGCATAAATTAACTGTGACTTCTTAATTGAGAGGAGAAATGGAGTCATCTGCTTTCATTGCTATCATCCCAGCAAGGATTAGAAGCAGCTAAAGGTGACAGTGGTTGTTTTAGACGAAAGCTCACCTGGCACTTCATATCTAAAGCTGTGGTAGTTCAAGGGCAAGGCTTCTCATGAGGACTGGCAGGTAATAAAGATAATACTCTATGCACGTGTCATGTACTTTAGGTTCTTGCATGATGCTTCCCCCTGTGTGTGGGCTGAAGTGTGCTGGCCTCCAGGAAAACTGGAACAGGCTGTCCAGAGAAGCTGTGGGTGCCCCATCCCTGGATGTGCTCAAGGCCAGGTTGGAAGGGGTCCTGAGCAGCCAGAGATGGTGGGTGGCAGCCCTGCCTCAGGCAGGGGGTTGGAAATGGGTGGGCTTTAAAGTCCTCTCCAACCTAATCCATTCTATGATTCTATTAAAATGTCTTTGGAAATGCATTGATGTGGGGCATGTACCCTGCCATCTGTGTGATCCCACCACCTGCACGAGCTAAAGGGAAGAACCTGGGTTGCTGAGACAGCTGCTTGAGCAGGAGAGGCATGCTGCAGAGTGATGGCTGGGCTGCTGGTTTTGATGGGAGTGAGAACTCTTTGCCTGTAAACTGAGCACATCTGCTCTAGAAGTAGCCGGGAGGCATAAATATTGAATATCACATTGCCAGCTCTTGTTCAAAGTGTGTCAGGATCCTAGTAGAAATAAACATGGGGCTTGGAAATATGCAGAAGGGAAAAGTGCTAGAGAAGAAATATATTTATCTAAATGAGAGGGAAGAAATGAATAATAATTCAAAGATACTGAGACACTGAGCTCCTACTGGAAACCAGTGCCTAGCAAGGAACAAAAATAACATGGAAAAACTGAGAAGTAAGGCACATCTCATAAATTAAAGTATTCAGGAAGACCAGAGACAAGAATATTTGGAAAGTTAGATCACATGCAGACAAACTGATCTGCATGGCATACATCCAGGGGCCTGCCTTTGCAAAGCACCGAACACCTCCTACAAGGTGTGCTGCACGTTTTGTACTGCAGCCTACCAGAAAATCAGCAGGATTTAGTCTGCCTCTTCTCTGTGCAGTTCTGGTGATGAGAACAAGCAAAGTGAAGCTGCTTTACCACCACATCTCTAGAATATAATTTTGTGTTTTCTGTTGGCAATTGGAAGCACATTGGCCAAAATAATTCTCTGTTTCAAATCATTGCAACTACATCTTTTGCTCTCACTGTGAGTGCAGAGGACATTTCCTGTGATGCTTCACAGACGTCTCACTGGAAGAGGACTCAAATCATTGAATCACAGAATCGTTAAGGTTGGAAGAGACCTCTAAGATCATCTAGTCCAACCATCAACCTATCCCCATGACCACTCTAAGCCATGTCATTCGATGCAACATCTGCCCTTTTCTTGAATGCCTCCAGGGTCAGTGACTCCACCACTTCCCTGGGCAGCCTGTTCCAATACCTCACCAAACGCACGGCATTGCTGACTTTCCATGGAAAGTAACTGATCACTGATCAGTGCTTCCCATGTTTTTAAGCTAATGGTAACTGGGGTGAGGAAGACAGATGAAGATGGAGGATCCAGGAGAAGTAATTCCAGCAGTACATCTTGTTCATGTGGCAGCTCAGGGAAAGGGTCTCTGGGCTCAGAAAAAATTGCTGAATAGTGGTACATTTTCCATGGGCACATTGGAGCAGGTGAGGAGTTTGGGTGAAAGAAGAGGCAGGAACTACTCTGGATGGATGCTGCTTTACATCTGCAACGAACTACACTAGACTGAACTGAAGGATGTGGCAAGAAGGTCACGAGTAGTGTTCCCCAGGGGTAGGTACTGGGGCTCATCTTTTTTAATATCTTTATTGCTGATCTGGGCAAGGTTGTTGAGTGCACCCTCAGTAAGTTTGCAGATGACACTGTGCTAGGGGGAAGTATTCATCTGCCTGAGGGTAGGAATGCCCTACAGAGGGACCTAGACAGGCTGGATCAATGGGCTGATACCATAATATGAGCATCAAAAAAAACAACAAGTGCTAGGTCCTGCACTTTGGTCACAACAACTCCACACAGCCTGTAGCAGAGGAAAAGGACCTGCGGGTGTTAGTTGATAGCCGGCTGAACATTAACATGAATGTTCCCAGGTGGCCAGAGAGTGGGCATGGTGGTAATAGGCAGATGGTTGGACTAGATGATCTTAGAGGTTTTTTCCAACCTTAATGTTTCCATGATTCTAAGGAAAAGTATACACAGAGGGCTCAGCAAAAATGATGAGAGGAGGTGGATGAACTGGATGGCAAGGTAAGATAAAAACAGTGAAATGCATCCAGCTCGGCAATGCAGGAGCTGAAGAAGGACACAGCAGCAGTATGTGAGCATAAGGAGGAACCTGGCATCAAACAGAGTGAGGAGGTGCTTTTGGTGGCAAATGGGGGGGAGAGAAGGGTATGAAGGTGACATGGCAGTAGGACAAGATGGAGTGATCTTGGGCTGGTGACAGCAAGGAGCATCCAAACAGAAGCTGCTGCAAAGTGGTCCCCGCTGGGAAGTGGGAGTATGGGAGGCTGGGCACATCCTAGGCTGCCATCAGGTGTTGTCTGGAAGGTGGGCGGGTGATGATGGAGGTTTTTGCTGGTGCCGACAGCTGGGCAGACCTGGGAAACGCAGGAGAGAAAGCCTGCAGCCCACCCCACCACAGGAAGCCCGAGCAGATACATGAGGCTCTTGCTGGGTGTTATCATCCTGTGTACTCCTTGGGAAGGATGGATGTTTCCTCCTTCTTCAAGCAGTTGGTAAATAATTAAAAGAGAGAGACAAAATATTCTCTAAAGATAACCTAGTCTTCTGTTTCCATGGCAACCTCCTTCCAAAGCCAGAAGCCTTCTGCTCAAGTCATACGGCTCAGGTTGAAAGTCCTTGTAGGGAGGCAGAGGCTGCAGCGTGACCCCAGCAAGAGGTGAAGGGGAGGCCTCACAAGGCACAGGACTGCCACGATCCCCAAACCATAGTGAAGTAAAGATTTCCCCTTGCAAGTCACTTCCAGAGGGCACTGAGAATAAATGGAGATAACATCCCGAGGGCTGTAATTCACCCTGCAGCCACCACCACTACCCTTCCCATTATGACATGGAGGAACGGAGCTGTCACCCTGGAACAGTAGCAGGGTCCACAGGACAGTGAGCGACAGTGGTGCAGACACTCAAAGACCTCTGCCAAACAAATGGAGGGGATTCTGCAGAAAAAGCAGATTATTTGAGCTCCTCAGAGGAGGAATTGAGGCCTTCAGCCTGGCCATCCATCCATCCCTCCTGCTGCTTACTCACGTTGAGGTGATGAAAGCAACCATGTGAACAAAGGCCTGCAGAGACTTGCTGAGATATGTCTCAGCATCACCTGCATCTTCAGTGGGGCTTTATTCCCTTTAATGAGGGAGGAGTGCTGATGGGGTGACCTCTTCCTGGGGTGTGACACCTCTTCCCTCCCAACTATCTAAAGTGCAGGCCATATATCTATCGTGACAGTATAGCAGGGTAGCTTCTAGCACTATGGAGGCCTACCTCCAAGTCCCCTTACCATGGAATCATAGTAACATTAAGGTTGGAGAGACCACTAAGATAGATCACCTTGTCCAACCAGACTTACAGCCACCTAACAGGAAACAATCTACACGTTGGGCTGTGTAGGGTTTGGGTTGATTTTATTTATTTATTTATTTATTTGGTTAATTTGTTTTGGAAATCTCATGCAGACTGAGTTTGATGTTCAGTTTTCGGGACTGACTGCTCTCCTTTCCTAAGGACAGGGAATTAATTATGGGGGGTTGGAGCTGAATAATGTTTTAGGTCCTTTCCAATCTAAGCCATTCTATGATTCTGCGTGCCTCATCTCTCCTCTCTGCCTCTGGGGGAGTGGGCAGGGGCAACTCACCCAAAGAACGACGAGTGCAAAAAAGGCATTTAAAGACCCTTATTATTGCTTTAATAAATCTAGACCAGCAATCTTTCTGCAAGGAGAAGGACCTGGGCTCTCCTGTCCTCTGCCCACAGGTCTGACCTCCCTGCAGTCAGTGTGCACACTTGTAAGACAACAAACGCTCCTTTCAGACAATAAGTCAAGTCCATGTAGCAATTATCTTTTTCCTTTCTGTTGTTTGTCCCATTTGATGTGATTACTGTTTACGATTCCAGTTTATAAGATGCAGCAGCAGCTTAGTAATCAGACAGGTAATGATAAAACCAGAAAGTCTGTGGTGTGCCACCCACTCTCTGCAGTGCCTCAAATGCCAGCAAGGAGAGCTTTGCGGCAGCAGCCCTCTTTTTATCTGGTGGGAAAAAAAGGGATGGAAAGTCTTTATGCCCCCCTCCTAGGTGGCTTCTGATGCCCTTTTCCTACCTACCCACAAAACTGGGCAGGGTATAAAACCGGGGGAGATGCAGGCTGGCCCCAGCATGCCGTCACATTGCTGGAAGGGGAACAGGGGACGTTGCCCCGCAGATCTTTCTGCAGCCATGTGGGAGAGAATCACATCTGCTGGACTGAATCCTGGGTCCTGAGGCAGGGCTTGGTTCAAGGAGTCGGTCTGCCTTCACAGCCACCCCGCAGCACACAGATGGTGCCCTGTGATTTGGGGCAAGGAGAGCTGCAGCTCCCTCCTTCTTCCTCTCCCCTTCTCACCATGCAGTGAGCCAGCCAGTACACAACACACATGAGCACCCTCACATCTGCCACACGACACACACACACACACACACACACACACACACACACACAGCTGGTGTTCTCTGCTCCTCGCGTCTGTGGTTGTTTGCTGAGCAGGGGTCTGGTCCCAGCAACGCCAATGCAAAATGCCAGAGGATGGAGGTGATGCTGGAGAAGAAGCAGAGCCGACACTGAGCCAAGGATGTTCTCGTAGGGTCTTCCTGTTGGGACTTGGGGCAGGGTTGGTATCCAGCCAGAGGGCCCACTACAATTTATGTTGAAGCCCTCTTTGCTTTTATTTGTCCTTTTTAGAATTCTAGTTTTTGTCTTCTTTATATATATATATGCATATATATATATATATAGCTATAGATACAAAAATAACAGGTTTCTCTAGAGATGGTTTTTGCACCTTTGGGCTTCTAAAAGAAAATATCACAATTACTGCAAATGAATGGGAAAAGTGCAATATCCCCTCCTTTTTTTTTTACCCCCTTCCCCCTCCCTCTCCTGCTCCAGATTTCCCTGTAACCCTTGCATTTTTTCCTTTGGAACAAAATGAAAAGCAGAAAACCAACAAAACAGCAACACAAATACACTGTGGAGCCCACATCCCCTCCACCCATGAGCATGCCCGCTGTGCTCTTGCACTCCCTTCAAAGCCAGGCTTTTCACCTCTGTTTGTTTCCCATACTCCACAGCTGTTTGCTTTTCACCTGCTGTAAATCAGCAGCAAATCCCCCTCCAGCCAGAGCACCGCTGCTCTGCACCAACAGAAGAGCACAATCACCGCTTGCCCAATTTATGCTAGACCTGAAGACCTGGCCCAGGGTTTTTAATGTTTGAAATGGAAGCATGAACAAGAAGAAAGTTCCCGTTAACAGACAAGGCAAGCCCCGGGTGCTCTTCCCTTGCTGCTTACCCTACTTCCCTCCATCCCACCCCGCTCACCCACCCTCCTTAGTTCTGCATAGCACCTCCTTCAGCCCCCATTCACTTGGTCCTCCTTAGCACTTTCTGAAATTCATAATCTCTCTGTAAAAAAAATAAATAAATTGATCTCTCTCTATATATGTATATGTATATAACTAAATGGCTGACAGGCAGCGGTTGCCTGGCCGGAGGGTCCCGTCCCTCCCAGCCCCATGGCCTTTTCTTGTCACTGTAGTCTGCAGTGATGGTCCAGGTCTTGCCCTAGGGCAGAACCGTTCCCGTATTGCTTGCATTCTCCCACGCCTCTGAGGTACGGTACCAGAGTATTTATTCTATATATATATATATATATATATTTATGTATATATATATATTTATAATTTTTTGTTTGCCTGGTTCTTTTTCCCCCAAATCCTTTGGAATCGCTGCTGGGGAGCAGCTGCCAAAATGTGCTCCCCGTGCCGGTGGCCAAATGCTCCGCACACCCCACGCCCCAGGGACCCTCATCTGTTCCTCTTGCTGACCCCATCGCCCAGCTCCAGCTCGGACGGCAGCGGGGAGCCGCATTCCCCTGTCCCCAGTCTGCTGGAGCCATCGGGCTCTGCTCCTTGCACTGGCGGAGGGGTGTCCTTGCAGAAGTCCGTCACCCAGGAGGGCATGGAGAGGAAGCCCTTGGGGTCAACGGTGTAGAAGGGCTTGGTGTGGTGGGCAGCGGGGCGGCGGGGCGAAGGGCTGGCGTGGAGGCTGCTGGTGCTGCTGCACTTCTTCCCCAGCGTCAGCCCCGGCGGCGGGGGCGAGAAAAGGGAGGTCAGCGAAAGGCTGCTGAGGGTCTCCGAGGGCTCACTGTTGTTGCCTCCCCCCCGCAAACTGCTTCCTGCCCCCTCCTCATCCGAAGGGTCCATGGAGTCATGGTGGGTGCAACCAGGGCTGGTGCTCCCACCACTGCTGTGGCTGCGCTGGTGCCGACGGATGCTGCGCAGGGTGAAGAGCCCCCGGCCCCGCAGGCTGCGGCGACGGGAGGTGGGGGACAGAGGGGCTGCCAGGGGTCTTGGGTCGCTGGCAGCCGGCATGGGGCACAGAGCCACTGGGAGGTCCAGAGCACACTGGGGAGAATCACTGAGGTTGAGGCTGTCCTCCAGTGTGGTCTGCAGGCTGCCTGCCGAGCTGCTGCTCCGACTGTCCAGTGACGTGTCGCTCTCAGGAGCCTGGGGGGTGAAAACACACCATGTTCAGATGGGAAGAGTAGCAAGACAATTTTTTGTTTTTATTTTTTTAAATGATTTGGGGTATGAAAATAAACTCTAGTTCTTCTCTCACTCTCTCCTGTTGGGAATGGCAACTGTAATCCACCTGAAACCTGCTCCAAAGCAGCATGCCGAGGATGCTCCCTTCTGGGGGAGCATCCCTTCTGTTTCTATATTTTGAGCTTTGATTCCATAGAATCACAGAATCATGGAATATCCTGAGTTGGCAAGGACTCTGAAGGATCACCAAGTCTGACTCCTGGCTCCATTACAGGACCACCAAAAAAATCAGGCCCTATGGCTGAGAGCATTTTTCGGATGCCTGTTGAACTCCTGCAAACTCAATGCCATGACCACCTGTTCCATGTCTACCACCCTCTCATTCTGCTCCAGGATGAACCTTCCTCTCCCCCCTGAAATGCTCCACCAGAGGGAAGGGATGCTGGGTCTGTGAGCTCTGTTGTTAGTCCAGGAGGCAGCAGGACCAAGGTCCTGCTCTCAAGGTCCTACGAGGTCCTCTGTAGGTCCCCACTTTGGTGTCCCTGTGAACCTGCCACACAGGCTGCAGGCACATCAAAATCATCAACTAGCCAGAAAGCGGATTGGCTTCCGTGGAGACCTCAGGAAGCCTCCTCTCATTAAAAAATCAGCAACATTTTGGGTGAGAAAAGAGATTCTTCTGACCAGCACAAACAGCAGTGGCTGCATTTAGGGGAGAAAACTCCAATATCCTTTCAAGAGGAAAGGAAAATTACCTTCATGTCCTTGTGACACTACTTAGTTACTTAACCCACTCTTTATTTGTTCTTAGGAAAATGGTCTGCATCATGAGGTGCCCACCTCTCAAGCCTGTGCCGGTCCCTGTAGATGGCATTCCTTCCCCCCAGCATATTGGCTGCACCACTCAGCTTGGTGTCATCTGATTTCCTGAACCACAGACATTCTACAGAGTCTGTCTCACATAATGAGAAGTTTACCAGTTTCTCCTTTACAGGGGCTCAACACTTTTTTTCAATGCCATGCAATCTCCAGAGCTCTTTCTCTTCATGTCTAAACTTATATGAGAAGTTTCAACACTGCAACAACTCAGTGGCCTCAGCTCAAGGCTAAATTTATCCCTGGTGAATTCACACACATTTGTATTGTGCCAACAGTGTCTATCACATAGAATGGGATAACGTGTGATTTTATTTTATAGTTTGTCTGGAATAGAGTGTCGCTGGGAACAGGAATTGTTCATGGGGTGACTTCCAAGAACAATAAGAGGGATCACCGATGGACTCCAGTCTCTGTGTCCTCTGCAATTTAGAGACACTTGATCTTCCGTCAGTGCTTTTATTCTTCTCGGTGAGAAATAGATGCCTTTTCAGAGAGAGAGAGAGACTGTCTTTCTGCGATGCAAGAGCTAAGTGACCAGGGGAAAATAGAGCTCAGAGATAGAGTGTGATGTGGCACAAGTGGCTGTGTAGGAGGAAGGTGGGGAGAGGCTCCTGCAGCAAAGCAGGTATGTGATCCAGAGCCACAGCACCAGGAGAAGCTGAGGTGGTTGTGTGGCTGCCATCTCCCTGGCTCACACAGTGGCTGCTGTGCATGCAGGTGGCTGCAGTGCACTCGGTGCATGGTGCCCAGGGGCGAGCTAAAATGTGATGTGATTCCATATTTACGTGGTGCTAGCTGCAGCTGTCAGACTCCTTTTAGATTCAGAGGAGAAGAGCATGTAATTTCAGGGGGTAGAGCTATACAACCCTTCTTTGCTGTACAAATTGTCTCCTCCCCAGCCCTCCTGCGCACTGTGGCTCCCTGTGCTCCTCCAAGTCAGATCAGAGTCACCCACCCTCTGACCACAGCTGGCCTCTCTCCTTCATCTGCCTTCCCCTCTATTCAGGCCTCTCTTTTTGGGTGTGATGTGGAAATCAACATTTTCAAGCAAAAGCAAGCAGGGCTCCTCACCTGGTGAAGAAGTGAACAGTTCACACTCGGAGATCTCAGTGATGCCCATGAGCCTTGCAGAGAGATCTTAGGAAGGTTATGTGCACATGAGACCTTCTCAGGCCCTGTCTGGGTGGCAGAGATGGCTGGGTGGAAAAATTCTGCTGGCACAGGTAACAAAGGGCAAGATGTACCTGGAGAAAAGGGGCTGGGAGGGACTGAGAAAACACCAAAATAAATGGGGAAGAGAACACAAACAGAAAAAAAAAAAAGTTCAGGAGTCCTCCAATTTGATTTGATGTCTTTGCTGCTGTTACACCAAGGGTCCTGCAAGTCCAGTGTATAGAGGACATCTGACAACACACACCCCTGACCAAGAAGCCTCAGTCTAGAGTTCACACAATGAATCCCACTTTCTGCACAATAGCAAAAACCTGCACCAGACCCTGAAGATCTAACACAGCTCAGAGCCATAAAGCAGCAGCCCAGCTTGCCTCTCTTGTTGCTGCTCTTGGAGAGAAAAGCTAAGCCATAAGGCTTTGATTCAACCAGGTATCACTGCCAGAGGGCTTTCATCCCAGATCCTGCAAAGCAGGGGATGAAGGGAGATAAACAAACTGGTGGCTTAGGAAACCTGCACTCAGGAGTAGAACAGCAGGAGTTCCACAAAGGGCAGATGTTTTATATATTCCCTTTGGCTTTACCCAAGGAGCTTGGTCTCACGGGATAGCAATAATTCACCCTGCAGAGCGAACACAGGTTACCCAGCTGGCACATCACTGAAGCCTGTGTCCCTTCGTCTCTTTGACACTCTGCTCTTACCACATGCAGGTGCACTACTGCAAATAGGAAGCAGCTCTTTCATGGTGCTTCACACTGGCAAGTCTGAAGGAGTGTATAAGATCTAGCAGATGAAGAAGGAAATGATCTTCACTCCTGAGGACTCGTGAACTGAAAGTGAATTCTTTGTCAGTGTAACCTCGCCTCACATTACCTCCATTCCTCACAGGAGGAAGGCAGATAAGTTGAACCAATCCACACAAACGTGGGGAATGATGAGAGCTGTCCTCACCTTTGGTACCTTCATGCTTTAGCCAAGACTGGACTGAGTTGAAAGGAGTTTTCTCTATTTCACACAGGTAATTGTCTGGGTTTGTGGAGCCATCCGTGCTGGATATTGGAAGCAAGCATTCCCCCACATCTCCTGCCTCAGTGGAGTCAGGGCTGTCCTGGCCATCCTGGAAAAAAAAATAAATAAATAGGTAAAAGCAAAGCCTGGTGAAATTTAATGGCAAACCACAGCACAGACTTGTCTGGAAAGGGCTGTCTCTGAAGGTGCCTATGAATTGGCTAAAACGTGCTCACATTTCACACTCAAATCCCTTAAATTTAGGGTCATTCAGAGGCAGTTATTAATAGTGATGAAGAGAACATTCAGAAACACACATCCCTTTTTTCTCTTCTGTGGAGAAGCTCTTGAAAAGTGACCAACATTTATATTCCTCTGTAGGGACACACAGATGAACACAGAGCACTTCAGAGGAGCAGGAACAGACATACAGTGCAACATGACCATGAGCACCTCAGGCTAACCTTGGTCTCCTTAGGACTCAGCTGAGAAGTGCTGCGATTATCTGACTCATCTCCTAGAAGGATGGAAGAGGACTTGTCTGAATTGAGGGATAATGCTTCCATTTCAGCCAGCTGGACCTGCAGGAAGGGAAAGGAGCTGTCATTGGATGTCTAGAGCCCACATTTCAAGCAGTCACGCTGTTTATGAAGGATAAGTAAAAGCCTGTAGGCCTGAGATGAATTTTCCATTGTATTCCTTGGATACATCAGGTTCTGCCTAACCCAGACTTGGGCTGGACAGGAGAATCCACTTTCTAAGGAAGCTTGAACACAGAATCTGCAAGCAGTCCATCTGCAGTCCATGCTCCCCTAATGCCATATAGAAAGGAGTCCCAAATCTGTCCTGGGGCTCCCTCTGGTTGGTGACAAGGCAGTCTGCTCTATAGAGGGATGAGGAATAGACCCATCTCTGAAGGTGCCAAGAACAGCCCTGCTTCAACACGAAGATGCTTTCATTCCAGGGATACTCATGCCTCTTGCAGTCCATGCCAATATCATGCTTTTTGTATTCTCTTACCTTCATCACTGAAATCCCACCTCCCTTCAGCTTCCCTGCATCTTCTCTTTCATCTCTAACCTACCCAAGACTTCAGCTAATACCACCCTCCCTCCTGTTCTCCATCCCAAAACTCACCCCTCCAGCCCACTCTGAACTATTGATCTCTTGATTTCTGAAAACAAGTCTGACTACTGCATCTTTCTCATCCATGAAACTCAGCTTTGCTCTAGTCCCGCACCTGAGCTTACTCTATCATTTGGCCTGTCTCATAGC
This sequence comes from Gallus gallus, assembly GCF_016699485.2. Lineage (NCBI taxonomy): Eukaryota > Metazoa > Chordata > Aves > Galliformes > Phasianidae > Gallus > Gallus gallus. Next base: position 50,455,964 of record NC_052532.1, read on the forward strand.
ACACCCCCCTCTCAAATCTTTCCTCCAAGCTTTCAATTCCCCTCTGTCAGACCTCATCTTGTCCTACAATTCTCCTCTTTCTAGTAACCTAAGCACTGCTCTATTCTTCCTGTGCTCAACTTATTGGACTAGATTATTTTAGTGGTCTTCTCCAACCTTAATGATTCTCTGACTTTCTGTGGCTGGTCTCTAGAGTCCCATCAGTTCCCACCACCAGCACCTGACTCAACAGCTATATTCTAGGTTGTCTCAGTCAGGAGATCTTTCTTCCTGGGCAGTAATTTTGTCCTTTCCTGTGGTTTTGTTTGCAAGAACTGGGTACAGCTTCTATACTGTAAGAGCAGGTGGAATATTTGTAGACATGACGCCTTTGAGCTGGGAGTTTGATGGCTTGTGCCAATGCCAGGGACTGGAAGAGTCTCCATCCTTGGATAAGGCACATGGAATAAACAGAAGGGAAAAACTGAGCTGGATTTAAATAAAGGGCACAAACAGCATCCGCATTTGGGATATTATTCTGATGGTTGAATGTGGTGTCACTCAACCATGCAGAGAGCTCAAAGTAACCAACTGATGCTTGAGGTGCATACACACACCAGAGAATCCACAAAGATGTTATGCCAAGCACACTTCACAGCCACCGGTCAGCAATTAATTGTGTATAGAAACACCATCTTCATCTAGTCCCATTTAAGGTGCATACTCATCCATTACTTGCATAAGTGCTTGTTACACCAGAACAGCCTTACAGCTTGTAGAAATGCAAGTTTGAAATGTGACAACATCTGTGACCCCCTTCTCCATCCATAAAAAAGGGTTTCAACAAAAGTCAGATTTGGCTGTTCTTCACTGAACTGCTTGCTCACAATCTCTGGCCAGCTTGGGATCTACACAAAAAGCACAATCAACAAAGTCATGAGCAGATCAACTGTGTGTGTGAGAACACCCTTCACCACTGCTCACTGGCTAAATACGCCATCAGCCACCAATGCACACATCTAACTGTCAACCAGCCCCAAAGTGAAAGGACAGAAATGACCTGAGAAGAGGTTAGTCATATTCTGTTGTGTTCTTGTAGCGTCCATTCCTGGAGAATATTGAAAAATGCTCTTAACAAAAGATGAAGAGACAAACAACAACAAAAAAAAAAGTGAAACAAATGGCAGTGCAGTGCTAATGGGATGTTCAGTAGAAGCATGAATTGCCTGGGACACCAACTGCAGGCACTGGACCACGCACACATATCCCTTAGAAAATAACTCATTGCAGGTATAAGTGATCTTTTAAACAGAGCCATGATTAGGAAAATCCTTAATTGTCCAAATAATTGGTTTGAAAATAAGACACCAGCAGTTTAACTCAGAAAGACACTGAGTACTTCTACTCCACACAATACAAAGCTTAGCACATATTAAAAACTTGAGCATATGTTTAAGTGTTGTATTCATCCACTCTGCTCAGCATCTTCTCAGATTAAACTACAAATGAAATGAAAAAAAAAAAAACAAACAACCTTTTCCTGACAATGTGATCACTTTCACAAGAGCGAAGCTAAGGGTGATTTGGTGTGCAGCCAACATCCTGTTTTGTTAAAAAACACAAAGAGACGACATAAAAACGGTACAATTCCATGTGCACAATGTACATTCTGGCAGTGTACAACTGGTACTAATGCACAACTCTGGTTATGTTGATGCACCTGAGTGTCCTCTGGTTAATTAATGACTGTCTATTGCTGGTGTTAGTGCTGGGCTCAAGTCTAGCTGTGATTTTCTGTTGCAATTTCCTCATTGGTTTTCACACTATGAAATACAAAGAGAAGGTCACGATCAACCCATGACTTAAAATCTTGACCTTTCACTTTGACTCACATAATGAGAAATAAAATAACTACTCTTCAATACTGAAGTTATTCCCGTGGATATAGATAATTTTGTTTCAATTCCACATTTTAGATACACTGAAATATCAATTTAGAAAATCAATTTATAGCTCTGTAACAGCTATTAGAAAATTTGAACTAAGAATAATTATTTGGTGATGATTATTCTGTTAAACTCTTAGTTGTGGGTTGCATTTGGAGATTTTGCCATCCAGTTTCCTTGCTGGGATGGTAAGAAAATTGATGTCGTCTTAATTCCCAGGCAGGATACTGAAGACTATCTGGAAGGTTCTCAAATGCAGCAAACTAGCTGCAAATGACTTGATTTGAGGGCAGTCATTCAGGAATACCTTTAGAAGACCTGATTTTTCTGAGAAGACTGGGCATCAACTGCTAAATGTAAGGACTTACATAAAGCACTGAAAAGTGCAATGACTTTGTTATTTGACAGTATTAATGCAGTATCCATGGGTAAAGTGTTGCAGTACTGAGAAACTACAGCAATTTTCTCATTTTGATACTTCCAAATGGAAGCTATTGAGATAAATAGATAGCTGAAAGGCTGAAAAAATGTAAAGCATCAGAACTAGGGGTCCAAAGCCAAATGAAATATTGTCATCTTCCAATGTGGATATCTACCAATAAGAGCTCTCTTCTCAACTTTCCTGGTTTCCTTACAAGCAAAAGCAACATATCAGGTTAGTTATGGGGAAGGAGATGGTGTAGACTGCTGCTGATGTAGTGATGTACTGACAGATGAGAACAGCTACTGATATGAAACTAATCACAACCATAGTACTTAAATATAACAAATTGATTTCAGAGAAAAAATTGAGTACAATTATGCTTCTCACCTAACATTTTCCAGGCTACTTTGCTCTGAAGTTTTATATCATGAAAAGACAAATTGCTTATGAAGTGTTTTTCCAAAGTATCTATGGTCCTGCTCTTAGCAGCAACCTGTTTGTCAGCTAACAGGTTCTACACCAGAAAGAAGGATCTAAAACTTTCTCAGTGGGCTCATTTTTGCTTAGTTTTTTATCAAAGTTATTAACCAGTTTTAATCAGAAACCAATCCTGGCTTACAGACAGCAACTCTATTCCACAAACCATGTAAGCATGTGCTTAGCTCACTCTCCTCAACAGGGAGTAAACAAACGTATGCTTCAAATGAGGATGCAACATGCTTAAATCTTCCACTGAATTGTCTCCAAGTGCTATTACTGGGGTGTGAACCTTCCAGTTCTTTGTATGCCATGAGCTCCAACCTCTGCTCCTCTTGCAGAACTGAACACAATGTTGTCTTCATCTACATCTCGGTCAGTCCTTCCTGACCAACACCATGGCACATCTCAGATTTCCACCACCTCAAACATCCCCCCGTGGCTAAGGAGGGCAGGCTCATACCAAAGGCAGTCTCAGCAACACATGATAGATGACAAACACAGGCCAAGCCCTCTGCCTACACAAACTACAGCCGGGAACACACACTGGATGTCCTGCGGGCGCGTGAGTATGGATGTGCAGATCTTGGGGGAAGAGTCCCCTCACGCATCCTCGTACGCGGGTTACCTCTTGCTTGTCATGGTTACACTTCTCGCACATGGCCGGCGAGGAGTAATGATGGAAGACGGAGCCCGATAGGTTATCGATGATCATTAACTCCCCGTCGAAGGAGTCCTTAATAATTAAAGAGACACTGTCCAGCCATAAGTTCTCCTAGGGGACAAGAAAGGGGGGAGGATGGGAGAAATCATTTTAAGAATGCCGAGCTTTTGCTTCAAAGTTCCTTGTGAATTTGGGCCTGGATTCTCCACCCTGACTCATCTGGAGCAGTTACCTTTTCTGCAGGTACTTGCACAGGGTCACAGGGGGAGCATTTGCTCCTTAGGGTGTGTAAAGGTGCCAAAATCCAATGCAAAAAAGAAGGATGGACTGTCTTCGCTCACTGTCAGCGCAGCCCAGCACTGCTTGTGCCTCCCTTTCAGCTCTGCTGGTGTGCTTCAATCCATCTGCCATTTCCCCTTCTCTTTTTTCCTGAGCTCCCCTCTCAAATTTGCTCCTAACACAGCTTCAGCTAATCTGCTCCATCCCTCCTCTGCTGACCCTCAGGATCCTACACCATGATGCCAATGAGCTTCCGGGCAGTGCTACAGGACCTGCTGCTATTACATCCTTGCCTCCTCACAATGCTACCAACTCAGATGTCTACTGCTGAAAACAAAGCTCTTACCCTGAAGTGGAAGAGTCTGCCTGCTGCTGCTAAGCCCTCAATCATCTAGGCCCCTTGGCTTCTCCCCACAGCCGCTTGCTGCAGTCTGGTTGGTAAGCTCAAAGGTATACCCACCTGTGCTGGAGAGTAGCATCTCGTGCACAGACGTCCTTCAGGCTCTGTTCTCCCACCACCGCTTCCTGATCCTGCTCCTTTTCCCTGCCTTGATTTTGAGGAGCCTGACTTGCGGGAGCACAGCCCATGTGCAAATTCCAGCTCAATCTCAGCATCCATCTCTGCATCCTCCTGGGCTTCCTTGTTGCTGTCATCCAGATGTTTCATGAGAACAGCTACCACCACATTGATGAGGACAAACTGGGCTGTGAGCACAAAGCTGACAAAGTACAGTGGGGAGATGAACTGCAGGTTGCTGAGGCAGCTCCGGTCATCGTGGCTGCAGTCGCGTAAGGTATCCTTGAGAGGAAGTTGGGTTTGAGAGGGAACGATGGAAGGAAGGAAGGACTAAAGTAAGAATGCAAGTTTGGCTGATCTTTCTGTCAAAAAACACCAATGCCACTGGAAAGAACAGGGCAATGGTTCTATCACTCCACAGCCTCTAGAATCATGAAGTCCTCAAGGAATCAAGGACATTATCTGATCATGGGATACAACTTGTGCTCTCTGCTTCAAATATGTCCAAAGGTCTACAGAATTAAGTCCTTCACACCATTGCATTTCACTGCCACTGTAGCCCTATGTGTGTGAATTGATGCTGTGCAGTTCTGCCTTCTCACATGGCACTCAAAAGTACCAAATATTTGCGAAGAACTTTCCTTCTCCTTTCTTCCTATCCTTTGAAGGAAGGAAATATTAATTTTAGATTGCCCTGACAGCTCGGTATATAGGTTTCATGCCAAAGTCATTACTTTCAACTTCAATAACTGGCCTTGTAACAGTAGGTATTCTCTCTTAGCCAGGACTGCCTTTCTATTCTTTCCAAGAACTTTGCACTTCTCAGAGCTAGATGGCTGTAGGACCAAATGAGCCTGGGGTCTGAGTCATCATGGCAAGGAGGGAGATTCTGGCTCAAGCTAGGACTCAGTTCCTGTGCTCCTCTCCCATTCCTAACCAAAGCAACGAATACTGCTGATCTGAGCTCAGGTCAGAATTTCTCACATGCCCCTAAGGCCCAGTTACCTTCATGATTCCGTTCCAGTTGTCTCCCGTGGACACCTGGAAGAGTGTGAGGAAGGCCATCCCAAAGTTCTCAAAGGTAGCATGACGGCTCATGCCCTCGCAGGGGTTCTCATCGTTGCATACTGTAAGAACAGAGATCACAGCTATCAGTGGGGGACGTACCACATGTTCTGAGATCAACAGCAGGAGCTGGGGAAGGGGACTTCAGGCTCCTGACAACTAGGAGGCCTAAGTTAAGGGCCTCAGCACCATGCTGAACAGTGGGCTGTTGCCCAACAGCACCTGACTGCTATCCAGCAGTGCAAAAAATCCCTACTAGCGGTGTAACTCAGTTGCTCTGGGTGACCCTCCCAACATGTCAATGTGTTGCCTTTCTCCATGATCAATATTCCACGACAAGAGACATGAGTAAGCTTTCCCTGACCTCTTTTTGTAACCTTAAAGCATTACCAAAGAATGCAGTGAAGAAAAAGTGAAGGTTTAAGAATGAAAGAAATACTAGAAACTACTTTTGTTCTTTTAAGCTGTTAGAACAATCACATTTTAGAGAGAAATTCTGCTTATATCAAGTTCACAAAAAGGAGAATAAAGGACAATGAATAATTCAGTCCCTTTATTGAATGAGTACTGAGCTTGAGAAAACTCCCAGCAGATCTGTAACTCACACCAGAGCACAGGCTGCTTGAGACTTACCCAGTTTTCCAAAGAGCTCCACTCCTAGAGCAGCGTAGATGAAAAAGAGGAGCATGAAAAGCAGTCCAAGGTTCCCCACCTGAAAGCAAACAGCATAGTCAGCCTACCTCATCTGAACAGGCAAGCATGAATCGCACACACACTAGTTTCTGTCTTCCAAAGCCAAGAGAGAAGAGCAACAAATTCCCAGGGTACATACTGAACCAAACAATTGTTCAGTAACCTGGGAAATCACTCGTGACAATCCCATCCATGGAAAAAGAGCCACCAGCAGATCCAAAGGGCACTGTTTCTAGCAAGTACTGACTAAAGTGTACAATTGCTAGGTCAGGTGAATGCAGGCATACTGGAGCAGGACCACAGAGAAATGAACCTGTTTTGGCTAAGTGAGAGCCAAACTATGGATTACAGCACACAGATGTGCTGCAGTGCTACATGCCCCACCAAGCTGCCTAAATTCCCCCAAGTTATGCTTGGAGCAGAGCTCCAGAGAGATGGGGACACAGATACAGCCCTCCACATGTGGACGGCTGAGCAGTGCTTGGGGAGGGAGATGAGAAAGAAGATGGATAAAGAGCCTCTTTTAAATTGTGTGGAGAGGAGAGAAGAAGAGACTACAAAAGAGTGAAGAGGGGAAGGAGAACTTCTTCTGCATCCTGTGGAAAGTGGGGCAAAGCCTGATTTCTGGGCTTCCAGCATTTGATGTTTTAGAAACTCCACAATGGGAAGATTGCTGCTCCATGGCACACAAAAGTAGCACCAACAGTGTGTGCACTGCCCCCATGTCCTCACTCTCCAAATCACTGCTCTGCCGCTGTATCTCCTGCATCCCAGCATGTGGGGCATATAGATCACATGCAGGGAACAGAAGGGGTTTTAAAAGGGGCAGGCTGAAAATGCTAGTAACAATTAGCACACCACTGGTGGGGCAAAGGGAGGTGGGGAATTAAGGACCTGGTATTCAGTGTTTTTCAAAACCTGAGTAGTATCTGATCCGAATGCTTGCGAGTGCATGTGGTCACTGGGCCTTTATTAGGATCATCTACTTCAGGAATCTAATTTAGTCATTGCAACTGCTGTGACATCCAAATTCAGGAGAGAAATGAATGATTCAGCACACCCACTCCTCCAGGCTGCCAGATTCTGGCTCCCTACACATGCAGTGGAAGGAATTATTTCTGATGACTAAATTGGACACCACAGTAAATGCTCCGAACACACACCTTTGTGTCTGTGTCCATAGGGCATCAAAAGAAAGGAAGCTAATAAAATTTAGCTAAGGACTAAATTTCCAAAGGGCTCCAAAATTAAAGCTCTATTCAGTATTAAGCATTGTTGCAGTATAACAGAGAAAGGAAGAGAATTGGAACAGGACAACTGGAGATGCCTTACATGCCATTAGCAAGCCAAAATCCCCGGTGTGAGTCTGTGCTTTAGGAACACAAAGAGAAAAGCTGAGATGAGGGAAAAGCACAAGGGAAAGGACAGCTTATTTTAAACTGCTTCTCTTGGTGAAGCCAATAAATCTTGGAGAATAATATTACAGATAATTCAATTGTCCCCTGAAGACTCAGTGTGTAAAATACGGAGACAAAATGCAATTTTTAACAGGGAAAGTGAGGGATTTTAGTCCTGCTTTGAGTGCAGATTTTGACATAGGTTTAACTATGGAGTGATTTTTGATCTATCAGTTATATAACTTTATTAAGTGAAAGCAACCCATTATAGAAGGAAGCAAAAGCCAGTCAATAGGAACTGGATTGGTCATAGGCCTTGATACTGAGTAGCACTATTCACTTTTACCTTCCAGGGAATACCTAGAGACCAGATCTTCAGATATATGTTTGTGAAGAATGTCGTGGCAGATATTAATGACCTCCAAAAGACAGATCATCTTGGTTAGCAAAGGGTCTGGAGGTGACTGTGAGGAAGGAAAGCAAGAATCTGTGAAGCGTGGAAGAATATCCTTGTGGTATGTGGCTCGGTCCAGAGAGCAGGGCTTGAACTGAGGTCCCAGCTGCACTCTTTGCCATCCTGAGTAAAACCCTTCAATGTCTGATGACTCCACTTCTCTGCATGACATGGATACAAACGTTTCCATGGGATATGAACAGCCCCATGGGAGTTGGACGAGATGACCTTTAAGGGTCCCCTTCCAACTCCAATGATTCTATCATTCCCCCCTCTCCTGTTTATTCACTATATTTTAAGGGTCACATGAGTGACATGGTCTAGAGTGGTCATAGGGATGAGTTGATGGTTGGACTAGATGATCTTAGTGGTCCCTTTCAACCCAAAACGTTCTATGAGTCTGATTCTTTCCAGCCTTAATGGTTCTATGATTCTTTATTGGATCTGGAGATCTGCTCCATTTCAGACCCTTGCCCGAAACGAACAGTATTGTGGCTCCTGGAATGGAGAAGAGCAATGTGCAGAGGGGCTGCACTGAGCCAGTCAAGGGCAGCAGAGCCAGAACTAATAAACTTCAGGGGCACAAAGCTGCCTCCAACAAGAACACTTTCATTTTTACATTGTTCAATGTATCTCAGTCCCAAACTACCCTGGATGACAAAAGATATTGTTATATAGCCTCGATGTGAGTTATATCATTAACATTATACAAAAATACAAATTATTATTGTAAAATAAAAAAGATTAGGAAATCAGACAGCGCTCAGGATTCAGAAAAGATCACAGAATTTCCCTGTGGCTTTTGTACTATGGGTTTCCTCTAATTCAGATTGACATCACTGTCTGCCACTAACATCAGAAGTAAACTCCTTGTATAACTACTCGTTCTGTTTTCAGATTGATTCTCAGCTCTGCGCCACTCACAGAGACTGGCACATTAGCTGATAAAGCAACTGACAAACGCCCGTACATTTTGATATCATGCAAGATAGCTGCCTGCTCAGGACCTGCCAGAGAAATATCTGATGTGTGATCAGTAGGGAAATTTGGCGCCATTACTGCTTGCTTAACAATTCTCTCTTGAGGATCCCAAAGGAAGGGGACTGCTTCTCCATCACAAAGGATCCTCTCACTAGGCTCAAAGCCTGTGTAAAGCACCATGTCAGCATCTCATTCGGGAACAGCTGCTGCTCACAGCTCATGGAATCCTTCTGTCTAGCTGTCTTGTGGTAGACACTTCACTGCCGGCTGCGTGAGCCACAACAGAGCGCGTCACTGCTTCTCATACATGAGAGGCTCAGAATTATGAAGGGATCCAGGAGGAGAAAGGAAGAAAAGAAAGCAGAAAGGGGGAGGCACTGGCTTAGAAAAGGAGTGACAGGAATGCACATGAGAGAGAGGAGGGAATAGGAGGAACATGCAGGGAACGGTGAGAAGGACAGAGACCTGTGTTCCTCCTGAAATGGCTGCCAGTTGCTCTCCCTTTCTTATGAAGAAGGGAGTGAAGAGCTGGGGACTAGCAACAAATGACAGACATTAGCTAAACATGGTGGGAAGAATCCCGCCCTTACCCAGGATCAAGATTTATTTCATTCACCCACTGGCAAACTGTGATGTGAGGTGAGATGTATCCCCATGACTTAACATTAAAACTTGAGCATCACTTTTAGGCAGGTACATGTACACCACAGTAAACCCAGAACCATAGAATCACCTAAGTTGAAAAAGACCTCTACAATCATCTAGTCCAACTGTCCACCTGCCACCAATATTCCCCACTAAAGGGCATCGCCTTTGAGACACAAAGAGAATCGACCCTTTGGGGGGAAATAAAAGTGCAGAGAGTCTTGGGGGAAGCTTGTGGGTTTTACCTGTGGTAAGGCTTGAACAACTGTATCCAGCAGTGCTCGCATTCCTGTGGCCATCTTCAACAGCTTCAGGACTGTCACAAGAAACACATGAGAAGTGTCACTCAAACTCAGCTCAGAAGGTTCATCCTCTTGCATACCCTACTAATGGCAGTAGAACAACACAGAAGCCTTGATTCCCTTTGCCCTTGAAAAACTAAAATGTACTCCTTGTCCCCACATTCCCACATCTTCGCAATTTACATTCCCAGTTCCTTCTCCTTCAGTCTATCTACTCCTTCCTAAATACACTATTTCTGCCACCCATGCCTATCAGGCTTCTGCTTTACCCAGACACATTCTGGCCAAGATTCCTCTTTCCCCAAGCAATGTGTATCACAATTACTCCTTTTCATTCTCTGCTTCCAGGGCTGAGGAGAGCAGGAGTGTGTGCCTTGACAGCCACTGCTCAATGAGTCACTGCTCTGGGTCCCACCCCATGGCCATCTCCATCTCTGCCTTCTGCCCGTGCCTCTCTCACCGCGGGCGATGCGCAGCACTCTCATGATCCTGATGATAGTGGGGTTAATTGGGAGAGCCGCATTGATTTCAATCTCTTCCAGTGTAATGCCCATGACAGACAGCAGCACAATGGCCAGATCTAGCTGGTTCCACCTTAAGAAGAAAAATCAAAGAGAATATGGGAAGACAGAGGTTTTCCACTTCCCTGACAAATAAAGTGAATTGTTTTCACTTTAACCTAAACATTTCTTCACATATAAATCCAAGGCCCCACTCTGAGTCAGCCTGTATGGGCTTTTGCAGACAAACAGAGATTCACTTTGCACACAGCCTGAGCAGCCAGAGGCAAACCAGCCTGATCTGAAAGCATGGAGCTGTGTTACTATGGTGCTATGCTTTGACTAATGGGCTCAGCTTTTTATGGCCTCACTACTTCGTATCAGCTTCATTATATACGTTCTGCTTCAGCATGTTCCCAGTTTGCCTCAAGGGCAGGAAAAAACTGGCTGTTTCTGAGCCCACCTACTTTGCTTTCCAGCCTAACTAGCAGATGCCAAGAAAAAGGCAGTTCTTGGACAAACCTTATTATTGTCCAGGCATTGCAGCTCTGCTGTGCAGACCTAGGAGATAGTTGGGACTGCTACTATATTCCAGATAGGGATTCATCCTCGAAGTCTCCTCCCACTGCCCAGCTGTCCCACAGAAATGTTTTACACAACTCTTTGCTCACCTGTCCTTGAAGAATCGACGCAGACCAAAGGCCACCAGCTTGAGAACTGCCTCCAACACAAACACAGTGGTGAACAGGTAGTTACAGTATTTAAGAGCGGTCTCCAGGGACTGCCAGCAGAAAGAAAGGGTGGAAGAATTGAGGCAAGAGCAACAACAACTTCATAACCTGCAGGGTCTCTCTCGAGTGCCAGGGATTCGTTACGAGATGGGGAAGATGCCCCATACTCCCTATACTTGAACATGGAGGCCTCCTACTGAAGGCAACCATCAGAAAGGCCCTCTACCCCATGTTGTTCTGGGGATCAGTTATTGCTCCTTTCTCCTATACTTCTCAGCATAATGGAAAGAAGGCGGCTACTGCAAGGAGATTCCACTGAGGTTTCATCAGCCTCCTCTTCAGCCAATAGTCCACGTCATCTGGATGCCACCATATTAATGGCATTGGCCTAGCTATGGACAAGGAGTGAGGCAGGAAGGTTGTTGCTTCAGTCATGTATAAATGCCATCTCTGATGGGGGGAAACTCCTGTGTGCCTTGGTCCGGGACAGGCACTTGTCATCTCTCAGCTATGGGCTTCTGGTTCTTCACTGTGCTGTCCCTTCTCCACTAGCAGGGACCAGTGTGACCAATGGGCAGCACTGGTGGCATCTCATACTGGAATGGATCAAAGCAGTTTTACAGGATCTATTAGCAGAGCCTGACTGTTTTACAGGGGAAGGAGCTGAGGAGTAAGAAAGTCCTGTGACTTGTTCTGAACTGAGCACAGGACTGACACAAGGGTGGCAACAAATAAGGGCTGAGAGTTTCTGCAGAGTAAAACTGGGCACCACCAGAAGCAAGACAAAAGGTGGGCAAGAAACAGAGGAACTAGGCAGCATATCTGAGTGTTAACAGACATTCAGTTCCTGACTTACCTTGGACAGCACCTGCTCAGGTACTAGAAGTGTCATCTAAACTACGAGTCTCCTCAAAAGAAAACTGAAATGCCATTGGGCAAATATCATAATGAATGCTTTGTCTACATATAGAGGCAAAAGATGTCTTTGATGTATGCAGCATACTTTTTTCTAAATTTTATCAGAAGCATCTAGAGCTTTGCCAACAACACTGACAGCTACCTGTTCTTCTCCAGCCTAATTAAAAAAACTCCTTTAGCTCACAAAGTCCTTTGCTGGGAATCACTCCCTGCAGCTGAGAGGCTCTTTTCAGTGTTTTACCCCTTCAGTGCCTCTTACAGGAAAGAGGTGGTTGAGTGACACAACCAGCCAATCCAGTCCTCACATCTCAGATCATATGGCAGGAGAACTGGAATGACATTTTGAAATCTGATGCAAAGCCTGAAGCTCCCAGGGCACTGCTGCTTCCACCACACCTCTTGTTAGGGTCCAGAGAAACATATCAAATAGACTGGTCAGCTAAATTTGGGTGACCCACTTATCTCATTAATAATGTAAAGCACAGAGACCTAATTATACAAAGCTTTCCAGGGGCCCTACTCTTGCTTATATACCTAATCTCTCTTCATTTCAGGCGATTACAGATATCTAAGTAGGGGCTGCCTTTCTAAGCACATACCAAACTCCTCACATAACTCTGCCTACTACATTAACTCTTGCAGCACTTTGACAGTACTTTTAGAGACACAAGCATCCTACCTCTTCTGGTAGACAGTGAGCATTAGAAAGCTGTAGCAAAAGAGTGTAATTACTCTCCACGATCTCACTCACCACAGGTTGGTTGTAGTGCTCCAAGGACATGGTGACCACGTTGAGGCAGATGATGAAAGTGATGAAGATGTCCAGATAGTGGCTCGTGCAGACCGAATGGATAAGGAGGCGTATGGGGCAGTAGGTAGCATAGTACGGCAAACGCTGCGCCTCTTCAGTGGAAAGAGGGAGATGGGGAGAGTTAGGAGGAAATTGGAAGAAAGAGAGGGATGGGTAAGAAACACTGAGGAGGAAGCAGGCATAAAAGTGGTGATAAGTGTTAAAGACAAGGGAATGAAGGCAGGAGAGAGAAAGGACTGAAAAGCATAGGTAAAAGATAGAGGGCATAGAAGAAAAATGAAACGCAAAAAAGAGAAAAGTAGAAGTGGGGAGAAAAATAAGTAGAATAAAGAAAAGAAAATGAATGCTTAAAATCTGTCAGTCTATGTTTGTGGGAATGGTGCTAAATCAGCATTTCATGCCTCAACAAATTAAGATCATAAATGATAAAAGGGAGCAGATGGTTCCAGGAGAGGCCCCAGGGTGTCACAAGAGAGAGGTAAAACTGGAGCAGAGGAAGGGAAAGCATGCCCATTGGCTGTGAATGGAAGAAAACCATCAGTCTGGGGTAGTAGGGAAGATATCTAGGGGCAAGTATGCTTTTGCAATTTTTGTTTAAAAGTAATACAAAAGAGGACAGATACACCAGGAAGAGGGCTTACTTCACTCTAGAGGGCCTGGGACCCCAAGAAGTGACACTGCAACACTAATGGAAAGAAAAAAACACAAGGGTCTTCCTCTTTTTTTTCCTCTCTCTTTTCTTGAAATTTTGGTTTAAATACAAAGGATAGCTTGTCTGGGTCTTCTCCCTAATACTAGTTGAGGTTCCAGGAGACCCAGGATGTCTACTGAACTGTGTATGTCCTGGGCTGACAGTGCCTGCCAGCATGTACACAGGTATTTCCCCTTATTTCCCCAGGGGCTGGATGCTAAAACCTCACGGTTTCCCTGGCACCATAGCTTCCCAACAGACTTCATCAGCCACCCCCTCTTCCCCAGACCACTGGTGTGGTGCATAGCGGGGTGGCAGTGACGCAGGGAGGAAGGCTCAGAGCACGGCCACAAGCGAAGCATTTTAGAGACCGGCCCATCAAGAAAGAAAAAGAAGAGGAGAAGGTTTTTCTCAGAAAACCTTGGCCTACGAACCAACCAAACACTTAGGCTGTGCCTTACTCCTTCGCTTCTTCTCCAGGCGCCTCAGGCGCTTCTCCTCTCGCCGGCGGGCCTCCTCAGCCTCCTGGTGCTGTCGGCACTTATGGAAGTTCTCCACTACTACCCCCACAAACATGTTGAGCACGAAGAAGCTGACGATGAGGAGGAAGGAGATGAAGTAGAGGAGCATCCAGGGGTTGTTGTTGGTCACCGGCTGGAGGAGAACAGAAAGGCTATGATCAGATGGGTCCTGGTACGGAAATGATGGGGATGGGTACCGCCATGATGACTGGCTGCTGAGGAGGTGGGGTGGGATTATGAAAATGAGAAGAGTGGGATGGGAAGAGCTAGAACTATGGACAGTAGTGCATCTTGTGCAGAGTTCCAGAGGTAAACAGAGCATCAAACCCATGGTTCAGGCTTGTGGCTGTGGCAGGTGCCTATACCAGCCCTATCAAGGTCATAGCCTTAGCAATGGAGGAGTGGTGTTATAGCAGGCAGCAGCCCAACAGTCTCCTCTTATGGGGTATTAACGCAACCATCTGTGGGCCAGAAGGGAGCCAGCATGTTCAGAAACACATATGGCATTGTTGTTCTGTTGTTATAAAGACCTGCCATGTGATCCAGACTGGTTAGAAGGGTGAGAATTACTACAGACACTCATTACATGGTCATAGAATCATTAAGGTTGGAAAGATCATCTAGTCTAACCATCAGCCCATGTCACTCAGTGCTACATCCAAACGGTTCTGGAACACCTCCAGGGACAGTGACTCCACCACCTCCCCAGGCAGCCTGTGCCACTACAGCACCGCTCTTTCTGAAAAGAAATTTTTCCTGATATCCAACTTGAGGCCATTATGGTCACAGCTGTGCTTCACTGCATGGACTTCGCACAGCCTGGATCCCTTGCAATGGGATGAGCGAAGGATTGAGAAGGGCCCTGGAAGGAGAACCTGGCTAGAGGGAGGTGTCCAAAGCAGGGTGTTAGAGTACACTCTCACCTTACTAGCTGCAGGAAGGGAAAAAGGTCTTTTTGCAAGGATGTATTCATACCTGCTGGTCAACAGCCACAGCATCTAGTCCATTATACATAATGTTGACCCAGCCATCCTTGGAAGCCAGAACAAAGAGAGACATCAGTGCCTGCAACAAGAAAGCAAAGCAGATGTGGAGCAGGTGCATCTGCAGACTGGGAAAAATAAGTGAGTTTTTACGCTCTAACACACACAGTGCTGAAATACTCTTTCTGCCCGTATCTCTGCACACATCAAAACCTGCTTCTTTCCGTGTGGAAGAGGGGGGCGGCGGGGGACAGGAAGCCAGATCCACCAGAGTAGAGAGGTCATGAAGAACATCTGCTTCACAGCATGAGCTAAACAAGAAAATCAAGCTCTCTGCTGCCACCCTTTTCTTTCCCCACTACCTGTACACATCATCCTGTTACTAAACCACTAGCAACAGCCTCTACATGGATACACATACCAAATAATTGCTTTTCCTAGTTCTAGGATCAGACTTTTCAGGCACTTGGAGAGGTACATATAGGAGGAGAGCTGAGTTCCCATCAGAGATGTGAGCTGCAGGCACACTCACCTGTCCCAGGTTGTCAAAGTTGTACTTGTGGTGCACCCACTTGTAGTTGGCGGCCACGCAGTCAGACCGGTTGGTGATGTTCCTGATGTCAACCCCTAGGCAGTGGTAGAACTTGCCCTTGAAGAGCTGTGGAAGGGGAGCAACTCCATCAGCCCTTTTCCCCCCAGGACCCACCATGCTCCCTGGGCTGTGCAGAAGCTCCCAAGGAAGTATGTGGGCTGCAGGGTTGCCTCCAGGACAGGTATGGGGGAACACCAGTGCATTATACAGCACTGGTTGATGCACTGGTAAGGAGACAGGGCCAATCCTGTAAATTCACATCTGGCTTTTCATCCTCTTGTACTGCTTCAGGCCAGAAGTGACTGTAAGTCCCTGCTATCTGACAGCTGTCAGGTCAGTATTTTGGGGGCCCAATTGAAGCCATTAGCCCAATAATCTTCTACTCAGCCACTAAGAGCAATCACCCCTCCCTGCCTCCCAGTTACCAAGAAAGCTGATGGGAAAAAAAATCATCTGTGGGTAAAGAACCAGAAAATATGTCCCCTGCTTCTCAGATACTATTTTTTTCCACAAAGCTGCACTGCTGTATCTCTCTGCCCAGGGCTCCCTTCCCCATATGGAAGGTACTGGATTGTGCATTTGTACAGATGCATAAGAGCAGACTAAGTATAGTGCATTCCCTGAGATGGAAGTAACGCCCACGCCCTCGCTCCTCTCTCCGAAAATAAAGAGAATTAAATAAAAAAATAAAAGGAGGATGTGGGTGGACTTAGGGTTGATAGCAAGGGGGAGGAACAGAGCTGGCTGGAGGCAGGGTTCGTGCAAGCAGGAATGGAGCTGCTTGCCCTTGCTGTGTGTCATGGATGTGCCCAGTGAGCCAGCCCTGGGCTCTCCCTGTAACACTGACCCAAACCCTGACCTGATCCTGTCATGCATGCACAAGCATTAACTCCTGTCTTGCACATTCAGCAATGTTTGTGCTTGTTGAAGAGCTGGATGCACTTGCCAAAGGCCATGGGGACACTTCAGAGGGAGACAGCTCATGGGGCTGAGCAGCTGCAAAAGTTTCCCAGCTTGCCTGCTACTCCTGCTTTGCTCAGTTCCTTGTGCCTGTTGTAGCTGGGGGTACAGGCGCCCATGGTAGGTGTGAGAGTGCCAGGGCTGTCTGAGGGCAATAGGAACCCTACCTGTACACCCAGGATGCCAAAGATGATGAAGAAAGCGCAGCAGATGAGGACAATGTTTCCTATGGGCTTGAGGGAAGAAATGAGTGTTTCCACCACCAGCTTGAGGCCAGGGGCTCGGCTGATGACTCTGAAAGGGAAGGAAAGGGAGGGGTGACAGACAGAGCAGGGGTGTTTGGCCACAGATAAGCATTTTCAGCAGCAGAGGGCCCCTGCTCTCCCTGTGCAGTGGCCTGTCATGGGGAAACGCTCCTACCAGGACCCCAAATCCTCTTTTATCCCATGAGTTGGATGTCTGATGAAATATCTCCATGGTCAGAGCCATACGACTAAGGTTTGTGCATTGTCAAAGACCACCCTTTGATCATTACAGTGGGGTCTGACTCCAGGACTCTTCCTGGGGGGACCAGTAAGAAGGAGGAACAGAACAGAACATGGTGGGACTCTGACCGGAAGTGGCCGTAAGGTGCGCAGCAGCCGGAGGACCCGCAGCACCCCTAGGATTTTGGCACCACCAGCAGAAGCCACTGAGACCACAATGTCGATGAGAGACACGAAGACCAAGAAGCCATCCAGGACGTTCCAGCTGCTGCGGAGATAAGCCTGATCCCCAAAATACAGGCCTAGAGAGACCACCTGCAAGAGAAGGAAGAGGATGGGGTCTAAATTACTCCTCCATGTTGCTTGATAGCGGGCATCCACAGAAGATGGGTAGATTGGTGAATGGTTATCACCTCCATGCTCATAATGGAACAGCAAGGACTCATTCTTAATCCTATAATCAGTCTCATTGCTTTTTCCTTTTGAATGGAAGGTTATGAAGGAAAATGTCTTTATCCAAAGTGGTGGCACCTAACACTAGAAAAAACAAGGCCAAGCTCTGGAGTAGCATTTCACTACGATTGCCATGGTGTTTTCTCACCTCTTCTCTGAATCCCTGAGCAAAAGAACTCTGTAGGGGATGTTCCAATATCACATACCTCCCAGTCCAGAGATCAGTTTTGTTTTGAGAGATAGAACCAGAACTAAAACCCATACTCTGGCTCCTAAAACACTCTAAAAGTCATGGCAGTAGTGTAGGAATGAATTTTAGGGAGTTTTGCCTCAGGCTTCTAGTTTTGAGACTTACTTTCTCCAGTATTTAGTCTCTTTCCTCAACACAAGAGGATTAACCAGATTTCTCTATTGTTGCAGTGACACCTATTGAATAATCATCTCAGCTAATGGCAATTCATTAATATCATTGTAATTACTCCCTCTCTTGCTCCAGGAGGAAGGGAATGGACTTTTGACATTATTACAAAATCCATAGCCAGAGACTAGCTATTCCTCCCAGACACCTAGATCCCTTTGGTTTTAAAGCTCAGGATAAGCATCTCCTCCACGCACAACCAGACAGGACTTAACTCCCCTTTACCAAAGCAGGAAGAAGGACTGGGACACTGAAAAAAATGGAGAGATTTTGGAAGATTGCCAAGCAAGCATGAGCCATGCTATTCCTGACACCGGGGAAAGGCTCTGAGCCATTCATTTCCATTAACTTACCTTCAGTGTCATCTCAGCTACAAAAATTGCTGTGAAAATGTAGTTGGACACAGTGAGAAAGATTCTCTCCTAGAAAAAAAAAAAAAACAAGAGAGAGAGAGAAAGAGAGAAAGAGAGAGAATGGTCTTAAATGTATCTTGACTTCTTTACTCCATGAGGCTCCTGTGGTGCACTTGCTATCTTTTTCTTTCCTGTGAAGTGTCTGAAGGTTGGAAGAATAAAAGAAGCGCTTCTGGCAAAGGTCAGCACTGACAGCTTTGGGCTTACAAGCCTCAGCTCTACCCCATGCCACAGCTGGCACAGGATCCCATACAGCTCTTGTGGATGGGATTTGTAATGCAATCTACAAATGTAGGTGCTCGCTGCCTCACTCTGCCAGTGCTGCTCAGTCCTGATCTACTGCGCTGCCCTGGGACTCCTTCCCAAAGGGCTACTGAGCACTGACTGACTGCTGAAGGGTGTGTAAGTGCCAGAGAGGTGAGGGGTCAGCTAAGGAAGAGATGCAAAAAAAGTCACTTGTCAGCTCCGTTTTGACATGCCAGTCTGAGCCATCTCCAAGACAGCTCAAAAGCAGCATATGTGATGACATACTGCACTTCTTTTATTTCCCAATCCCTGACCCTTTGGCAAACCATCTCTTAACCGTGGGGTCCCAAAGGACTGCCTCACCCCCCAAAAGGGAGCAAACTAGAATTACTCTATTATAAAGAAGATTGACACATTATAATACCCTGCAGAAGAAGCACATATGATGTGAATCACTAATGCATGGACATTTGAATAGATGATCTGGAGTTATGTTTAATGCTAAGTTATGTCCAAAGGTCATTATGGTACCAGGAGTGCCTATATACCTCTGGCAGACACTGTGTTAAAAGGTAGATGGGAGGGAACAGTGCTCACCGTGCTTCTGTGTTCAATCTGCGGTCTCTCAAGTGCAATGGTGATGCAATTCAGGAAGATGAAGGCCAACACAACGTAGTCAAAGAGCTTGTGAGCAATGATGGTTTGGCAGAGGAGGCGAAACCTGCAAAAGAGTTCCAGTAGGTACCTGTACCTTGGGCAGAGGGAGGTTAGAAGCTAGGAGCACAGAAAATTGAGTGGTCTGTTTGAAAATTAGTTGTGATATAGCAAACCCTTACAGATTCACACTAGGGCAATGAGGCCATGTCTTGAAAGCTGAAGAGGGGCAGGTAACTTGGCTGCAA
This sequence comes from Gallus gallus, assembly GCF_016699485.2. Classification (NCBI taxonomy): domain Eukaryota; kingdom Metazoa; phylum Chordata; class Aves; order Galliformes; family Phasianidae; genus Gallus; species Gallus gallus. The sequence goes on from NC_052532.1 coordinate 50,475,411, forward strand.
TGGAGAACACAACTCTGCCTGCTCTGAAAGACACAGTGCTCAGATGCCACATGGAGCAAAGAGCTCTCCTCCATGGGCTGCAACAAAATCCCCTGCTCCTCAAAAGGTGATGGCACACTGGTGAGAATGCTGCTGGCTGCAGTATGTGGGCATTTTCTCCTGGTGGGAAGACCCTCTAGTGGGATGAATATATCCCTAAGTATGTGTGGGTTTTTTTTTTGTTTTTAGTACATGTGTTTGTTGGTTGTTGCTGTTGTTTTCTTATTTTCCAGCAAAAAGATTTCTAACATTGTCCTAAAAGGTGTGATATGCTGATTAGTTGGCAGTGGTACTGAAAATGGAATGGAGAGGCTGTTCTGGTACCAGGGGAGAAAATCTCAGTGTTATGGAGTCATTAATAATATATTCCTTCTCCTTTTTGGTTTAATGTCAGTATTCCCTGCCTCACTTTGCTATAAATATTTATGATTACACAAAAATAAAATGGAATGCTCCAAAGGGAAGGAAAAGCACAATAGGCATTTAGGATTCTCGTCCTCCCTCTCATCTTCAGAATCAAGGAAGATAAATGCTGTTGAACTGAAGAAGGAGAGACAAGGGAGAAGAAATATATTCCCAGATGCTGAGTTCAAAGTTACAATCTAACGTCCAGCTCAGGGAAAGCAAATGGCACAGCAACAGAATCTGTCCCATCTTCTCAATCGCTTTATGGAAAAAACTGCACAAACCTGTTTTGTGGAGAGAAGAGATATATGGACCAGTCTTCCCGTAACTCACACCAGTCTGGCTTATACACTTCCATCATCTTCCGGATGCGAAAACATAGGCTCTGGAGGGATGCAGAAGAAGCAAGTGTCACTGGCTGACTTCTCATTGCCTAACAAAGGCTCTCTCACTTTCCCATGTGATCCCCAAGTACCACTATCAGGTGTTCCTCCCCAGGTGCACTACCTGCCTTTCTCTAGCACCTGGATGGGAGAATGGACCCAAAGGACAACAAGCCACTAAAGCGGAGGTAGGTACTTCTTTCCCAGGTTCTGTTCACCTCTCACTTTCAGAATTCCTCCTCGCATCATAAAAAAAACCTGCTGGTCTTCCATCTACAGATGGATGTTGCCCATAATAGGGACACTGGCTCTATTACATGGGTATGATGTTTCCTCAATACCTCAGCTGAATGAGAGGCAGGGACAGAACGCTCTTCTGCTGGCACTTGGTCTCAGAGCTGATTTAACTTCATACATACTGTCTGTCTGTTCCAATTTCTATTGACTCTCCCCTCCATTTCTTCCACCCTTCGATCTGCTCACAGATTGGGTGTGGTGGTCTCCCAGGATGGCACAGAAAAACACACTTGCCTTTACTCTTATGCAACTGTTTTCAAAGCAAAGCTCTTCCTTCTAACAAAGCCTGATCTTTCCTAACCTGTGACAATCACTGGCTGCACTGCTCTGAAATAACAGCCCTCAAATGCCTATGCATGTGCCTCATCTCTACTCTCTTTCTACCATCTATCTGCACAACTGCCTTGTGGGCAGCCTGACAGTGTGGTGTGGGCTTGCCTAGACCCACCTACATTCAGTGACATCCTCCATCTGTACTTACAGCACTTCTGCAAGCTCTCCCATCCATACGGCAGGGAGACTAAAACTTGAGGACGGAACTGGGGTTTCCCACAGCACTGCACTGTAACCCCAGGTTCCTCGCACCAAGTACTCACATAGTCTATCTCTTCATCATCCTCTCCCCGTTCCTTGCGGTTGTTCATCTTCGGGAAGATCTCTTTCGCAATACTGGGCATTCTGCCATTGCAGTCTTGATGCTCACTGCCCCCCGATGTTGTCCCTGGCCTACAGGTCCCTCTGTGGCCAGATGGGATGGAAGCCAACTCTAGCAGGTCGCAGGAGCCTTTGTTGTCCAGAGAGAGAGTCCGGCGGTGGTGAAACACTCTCTCTGCTCCATCCGGCTCCCTGTCTCCTACCCTGTGCCTGTCCCCGGACAGGAGGGACTCGTGCTCGGCAGAGGGAGGTTTGTGCTTCAGGCTGTGTCCTCGGGCCAGGCTGTTCCAGCTGGAGCGACGGCTCCCCCAGGCCCCGCTGCGACCCCAGGCACCATAGTGGGAACTGCGAGAGCTGGACTGTAAGAGAGCGGGTTGGGACTCAGCTGGGGAGGGAAAGTGCTGCCTTGCTGCAGACATCAGATATCCCCCCAGGGGTCCTAAACCATGTGCACCCTTTTTTACCCCTCAAAGAAGATGCATAGTGGGAACGGAGCTATAATTGCTATAAATCTAACAACAAATTGATAATGAGCTAGCAGGGGTGTTGGCTGTGATCACTTTATAGTACCATCTGTGTGCAAGGCACTTAAAGGGAAGGTAAATAATAAAGCCAAAGGCCAGATGCCTGATGTTGTTACTTATATCAGCACAGAGCAAGAATAAAGATTTCAAAAAATCTGATTGGCAGCATTTTACGCAGCCCTAGGGTAAAGAATAACACAAGGTACAGGGAGATGGATAATCTGACACAACACCTTTGAGCACAGTCTTCATAAAAAGAAGAAATGAGAGAAACAGGCTTGTTGGTTACAGTCTAGTTCAACAACATCAGCAAGTTATCACATAGTACGTGGCTGTCAGCTCTCCCTGTTTAGAAATAACAGGGGCATGAATGCTTCTAGTATCAATGCACCCCCTTCAAAACCTATGTGTGGTAGTGTGTAGAGGTCACAGAAGCCTATGTTACAAGGTGGACAGGTTTGAGATGTGTTGATTGGACAGCTAGCAGTGTTTGGAGAAGCACTGGGGAACAGCAGGACCTGATATGCTCCAAGCCAAGATTTCTCTACTCATTGTAACAAAAGCTTCCAGAAAATGTATCCGTTATGGGACTCTGAAGTTCTGGCAGCACCTAGACCTTCCTATGCTCTCAGCTCACTCAGGGCATGACTTTTTGTACTGGGTGAGAGGACAAAATACAGAATCACAGAATCATAGAATTATGGAATCCTTATAATTGGAACGGACATTTAAAGGTCATCTAGACCAACTATCTTGCGATGAACAGGGACATCCACAGCTAGATCAGGTTACCTATAGCCTGGTTAGCCTAGCCTTGAAAGTCTCCAGAGGCAGGGCATCCACCATGTCTCTGGGCAACGTGTTCCAGTGCCTCACCACCTCCACTGTAAAAGACTTTTTCCTTATATCTAACCTAAATCTCCTGCATTTTAGTTTGAAACCATTTTGCCTTGTCCTATCACAACAAACCCTGTGAAAGAGTCTGTTCCCTTCTTTCCTATAGCTCTCCTTTAGATACATCCACAGCTAGATCAGGTTGCCCAGAGCCTGGTCTCCCTAAAAGAAAAGCTCTGTGCCCATGGTGTTCCCCCTCTCTCACCAGAAGAATATAAAAGCTGTAACCTACAATCAATGGAATGTGTAACTTGCAATATCTTGGAATATTGTATAACTTACAAATATAGGTCAATAAGGTCAATAGATCACTCAGAGGCTGGTGAAGCAGTGGCACAGGCTGCCCAGAGAAGATGTAGAAGCCTCATCCCTGGAGGTGTTCAAGGCCAGATTGGATGGGTTCCTGGGCAGTCTAATCTAGTGGTTGGCAACCCTGCCCATGGCAAGGGAGTTGGAACTAGATGATCTTTGAGGTCCTTTCCAACCCAAGCCAGTCTATGATTGACTGATTGATCTAATCTGGAAATACAGATGAATTATGTGAACTGGCTTCCTATGGGCAGGCAATGTGGTTGTGTTACAAGCCTATAGGAACAATGCAATTCTCCATAGTAATCCAACAGATGATGAGAGAAAGGCCCTTGCACTTCAAAAGAAGGGTATGACAGATGTTCCTACTCACTCACTCACCAAGGATCGCTGATCATAGGTCATTCTCCCCAGGGACATCACACTGCTCTTCCGGGAGCCAACAGCAACACGGATCTGGTCAGGCTGCAGGGAATTGCGTGAAGAGTTGGAGACTCCCCCAGCAGCCACAGGGGCATTGGAAGAGGGCAAGGATGGGTCCAAGTGGCCATTTGGTGTCACCGAAATTGCACAAAGCTTGGGATCTGGGTGGAAAGACGGAAAAAGAGAGAAAAAAGAGAAAAGAAGGAGGTTGGTTCCTCACCACCCAGTGACTGTTTCAACATCCAAACTGTTAAGCATGTTAGCAGCTAACAGCATGTTAGCTGTTTAGCATCAGTCAGCATTAATTCCTTTCGATTTAGGGTGCTATGGCAAAAGTAGTGCAATCTAGCAAGACTTTGAAATGTTCTTTTCAGTCTCCAAAACTGGCGGTGGCTCTCCTTGAAACTAGATGGTTGAGCAGAGTGCTGGTCAGGAAGAAAGGCAGAACAGAACAACCTGTCCTACACTGGGCCTCTTCAAATGACTGATCATTGACCCCGAAGATTCAGGGCACATCTGAGGGCTGTGTTAGCTGCTGTGAAAAACCACTGACATTTGTCAAGATGGACAGAGAGGATGGGATGCTGGCTTTTAACACCTGAAGGGAGTGCAGCAATCATTTTTGTTTGACCTATTGCATAATGAAGGTCACATACCATTGCCTGCACTCAGTGTCACTGTTGCGAGTACACCAACAGACTCCGCAGCCTTTCTTCTTTCTGCCCTTCAAGGGTTTTGGCTGCCTACACTCAAGATAAGCCCTGGCACAGTGTAGCTATACAACCCAGGATCACACTGCTATGAAAAAAGCTAAGTTGTGAGAATAGGCTGTGACAAGCCAAGCCTGGAGCCTCTGCTCCTCACCAAAGAAGATGCATTCAAGCTCAGACCCATGCCTATGATCCTTGCCTGGGTTATGCTGTGAATATGCTTCTGCCTGTCCTTACACCTTATGGATCCTGACCTTGTCTTGCTGATTGAGCTTGCTGGCTCCCTGTGGACTTGCATGGCAGACTGAACCACTGTTAGACCCTGGCTACCATCAGCAAACCTGCTCTGCTCACGTGTGCAAGTCCTACACCTTTGCTGGTGTGGTCCCTGTCCTGCCAGGTTGGATGCTTCCCGCAGCTCCCGACTCACCATTCATAATCCTGCTGCTCCCTGCCACCAAGTCCTGCCTGAAGTATAACACCTTTTGCAGAAAGACTTGCAGTCTTCGAGGGGTGGAAACCTTACCCAGCAGTTTGTAGGCAGACTGTTCCAACAGTTAATTATCCTTCCTTAAAAATATGTGGCTTTTTGCAGTCTGAGTTTGTCTAGCTTCAGCTTCCAACCTTTACAATCTCATTATGCTTTTTTCTGCTCAATTAAAGAGCCATCTACCATCAAAAATCTCTCCTTATGGCCGGCATTTACAGAGTGTGTGATCAAGTTACTTCTCCAGTTTCCCTAAGCTTCATTAGCCTCACACTATGAGGCAGGACTTCCAGATTTGCCTGAGTCCTTTTTAATGTGTTGGTATCCCCTCTCCAAATGGGGCCTCAAGATTTGGACACGGTGTTCCTGAAATGGTGCCCCCAAAGCTGAGCAAGAGTGCCATCTTCTCATTCCTCTTTGCTGTTTTTTAGGCATTCAAAAACTCCTCCCTTTAGCTATCACTTTCCTCAGGATGCCAGTGAAGCTCCAACATTTCCACAGGTAACACCACAAACTAACATTAAGTTCAAAACGACAGTAAGTTCTGCATTGGAGGTGGGAGCCAATTTTCTGCCAAATCTGCTTTCAGACTTCCCACTAAGCAGCAATGGGATATGAGCAAATGAGATAGTTTGAGCTATCATACCTGAGCCTTCCTGGATCTCTTGGAACTGATCTAACTCCTCCATGTTTGACGAACTCTGATCTTCCTCTGAGTATGATCGGTTGGCATCACCCTGTAACACACAAATCAAGAAGGTGGGAACTCATAAACAGAAAAGGCCACTTTTTCTTGTATTTCCTTGTTGCCAATCTTCCTCGGCAGCCATGCATTATCATGACCACTGAGGAGTCCAGTGTGACCTCTGATGGCTGAGATACTGCATTCTTGCTTTAGGAGATGGAAAGGACTCACCTTAACTGGTGTAGCATGGGATGGAAATTGTGAATTTCCTTCTGGAGGGTTTGTCTCTTTCACTGCAAGGATTAATACTGTCATCTTTTTTTTTTTTTAAGAAGCCCACCCTGAACTTAAGAAGGAGAATGGCAGAGGTGTGATACTTTGGGAGTCCTTCATTCCAGTGCCTGCCAAGTGTTTAGAAGTTCACTTTTAAGCACCTGTCTTCCTTCTCTCCACAGGTGTAGCATCGTTGATGACTTACCTCAGCCTGAAACCCCTCCACGAGGATGGCCACCAGCAGATTGAAGAGCACGTAATTGCCAAATGTCATAAGAGCCACAAAGTAAAGGGATGCCCATGGTGAGGTGGAGGCCATGCCATTATAGAGCACAACATTCCAGTCTTCCTGGGTTAAAATCTGCAACCAGGAGCAGAAACAATGTAAATATGAAGGAAGAACACAGAGAGGATTCCCAAAAAGCACTCTGAAAGCATACACATTAGGCTTTTTAACTTGCCCATAATCACACAGCTACTGGCCATTGTTATTGTTCAGTACGGTGATACTGCCCCACTAATGCTAGCTGAGCGAAAAAAAACAAGAACCAATATGAGGGCAGCCATGTGCTGGGGTGACAGTGTTAAACACAGGAGTTGCCACAACAGAAGTGACCTTTGCAAGCTTCCTATAAGGAAGGAAGGAACGCCTCTGTCTGTTACCAAGTTACCATATACAATTGCTCTTCTTCCTTTGATGTCACATACTGAAGACTTCCGTGCCATCAGAAATGAATGAATAATCCACAAAGAGAAAAAAAAACTTAATGATCCTCACTTTGCTTTTTCTACCCATGAAGACCAAAGCGAGCTTACCTGGAAGACAGTGACAATGGCCCACAGCAGGGAGTCAAAATTTTTCCGATCAGGAACTGTATCTCCTGTATCCGTCCTCAGGCTGAACTTGCAACCAAAGATGTGCATTCCCAAGATACTGTTGGGACAGGAATAGGAATTGGTGCCAAAATTAAATATACCTGCCATCACAACAAATTTCTCAGAGTGGCACTCCATGGCAATTAATCATCATAGAATTATTTGAGATGGAAGGGACCCTTAAAGGCCATCTAGCCCAAGTCACCTGCAATGAGCAGGGACACCTACAGCTGATCAGGATGCTCAGAGTCCCTCCAGCCTGACCTTGGATGTCTCCAGGGATGGGGCATCCACCACCTCTCTGGGCAGCCTGTGCCAGTGCTTCACCAACATTATCGTAAAAATCTTTTTCCTCATATCCAATCTAAATCTCCCATCTTTTAGTTTGAAAGCAATTCCCCTCGTCCTATCCCAACAGACCATGCTGAAGAGTCTATCTCATTCTTTCTTCTAGGCCCTTCTTTCTTATGTAGCACACAGGTGCTAGAACAACACAGCCAGACCACTGGGACTTATCCATAAAGAAAAGGCTTTGTGTTGCAGCCCTATAGCTTATCGCAAAACCTCACTTCTCATCTGCACTGCCTCAGAGCCCACTTAATGCCTTCAGACCTGCTTTCTCCATCATTCTCATTTGCTCTCATTCGTCTTCGTCTCCCTACCAGTGAATCCATAAAGTGCACTGACAAATTTTCTTGGGTGCCTCCTGTGACCCCTCTGCCAATCAGCTTCCAGGTTGAGCTCTTCCTGCAGATACTACTGATTGACAAGAGACATCAGCTGTTCTGCCATGGGACATTATGTTCAGCACACGCATTTGGTGGCAGCATTTCTCCACCCCACCAGGACAAGTCTTCAGCTACTGAAACCAATTTAGGGGAGCAAGAGCCTCAACCTCCTTGAGCAAATGTCTGCCAATGTTGCCCAAGCCTAGAGCCATAGACAAGATGAGCCACGTGCTCACGCACTGATGTTCACGGCAAGATGAACCATGCAGTGCCTCCTCAAAACACTGCAAGGAAACTGCCTCCTCACCTGAAAATGAAGATGAAAAGCATGAGAAGCATGCAGAAGGTGGCTACGTTGTCCATAGTCTTCATCAGCACCACAAGCTGGCGGCGCAAGGCAGGCATGAAACGTACCAACTTCAGCACACGCAGGAGACGGAATGTCCTCAGCACTGAGAGGCCCCCATCCGACTGACCGATGATCTCCCAGATGCTATGGCCAAGAGAGGCCCAGGGAGCAAGAGAAACAAAATGAAGAAGTGAACAAACAGCAGAGAGAGAATAACAATTCTGATCCAAGTTATCACCTCTGCGTTGGTAGCATGTGTATACAGGTCAGAGGGAAAATTTTTTTGAACAAGACATAACTAGAAATACATAATAAAGGTTTGCACTTATGTGTAGAAAGTGTCATTTCTACTTTCACGAAGCACTACTTGTTGCAGGAATGAGGGAAGGATTTGAGCACTAAGACCCGGTGAGACAGGTCCTTCCACCACACATTAAACTTCTGTAGTACCCTTCATTTGTGCATTCTGAAAAATATTTTGCAACTAGTATTTGTTGTGGACTTGCAAGACAATCACGATGGCTTCCATCCAACAGAAAAGTGAGGGACAGAAGCACTCAGGGTTGTCAAAAGTATTGGGAAATGGCATCTCAGATTCTCAATCCTTTGCCTTATGTATCGGCTGCTAAATTCTTTCTGTAAAAGGCACATGAAAACCTGCAAACTTTGTGGTGTTCTCTATTATATGTATTTCAGTTGATACCCAAGACCCTTATCACCTGATGATGACGATGATACTGTCAAAGATGTTGTAGGGGTTGCGGAGGTAATCAAAGAGGCCAAAAGCAGCAAGTTTCAGGATCATTTCCAGGGCAAACATGCTTGTAAAGACAACGTTGCTGATCTCCAAGATGTTGGTCAGTTCCTCTGGCTGGGGAGAAGGGAAATTCAGAGTCAGAACTAAAAGAGCCCTGAAGCTGTGGGAAATAAAATGCCATCATTCCCAGGGGACAGGATCTGTAGTGAATTGTGAAGAACCACGGGTGAGAGAGAAGTGAGGCTGGACAGAGTCACCTTTCTGATCCAATTCCTTCCCGCATTTACTACCCTCATCACAGATTATGTCCCTAACAAATTCTTTTGCAGCAGTCAGGGAACTACGCAGCCATTCATGTGAACCAACTTCTACCACATCCTATTCTAAGCACTTCTCCCCTGGTTAAAGGCTGTGTTACTGTGTGCAAAGAACTTTATCATTTTTAAAATAGGGCAAAAGTGGCTGATCTGCAGTTGGCCTCTTCCATCAAAGCTTTCCGCATACCTGGCACAATTGTTTTCTTTGAACTTTCTGAAAACATCTGAATGTCAGAATACAGTTTCCCATTCTCCTCTAAACCTCACTGTCCCTTTTCCTTCCTCATTTTCTCTCCCCTATCCCCCCCACTAAATCCTTGATATGCATTAGTTTCCTGGTCTTGCTTCAATAATTACCGAAGTGAATATCAAACTGTATGAGTAACGTAACAGCCAGGGAAACAATGCTAACACCTACCTACAAGGGATAGGAACAGCAAGACAAAATGAAGAAAAGAGAGAGTGTAAGAGGAGAAAAACAGATGCACAAGGTGGAAATCTTCAGAGATGACACAAAATTACCGTGTTGAAAAAAGAAAAATAAAAAACAAACCAAAACAAAAACACATAACCTGACCCTGCTCCATGCATTTTCTTCTGATGGATCTCTGACACGTCTTTCAACCCTTGTGAAACAGTCTCCTCCAGCAGAGAATGATGTGTTTGTGCATAAGGGAGAAAGTGTTTTAATGACTCCATCAGTGGAACAAGTCTGAGCAAATTAAATTACTCCTTCTTTTGTTTTCTGAATTAATGACTTTTTCTTCACCATGTGTAGCCCTGGAAACTTCCCTGACAAGGTTAGCAAAGGGTCTACACCATTTTCTCAGGAATGGTGAAATGTTGTTTTGGAGGGAGACAGAGGCTGCACTGATGTCATTCGTGAGGGGTGCCAGGTTCTTGCTGTCCTGCTGTGTGAAATGAAGGCAATCCCTGTGCTGAATTTGGGATAAAAAAGCACCTCTCATACTAGAGACTGAGACTGCACCAGGCCGAACAAGAGTTGAGGTCTGAACTGATGCCAGATGCATGAGGGGTAACTTGCACAAGCATGACATGCCTACACAGACACTACACACGTACAGACCATGACATTGGGCAGGTAACACATTTTCCCCATGTGTGTGAAAAATCTCCTTCCAGCACAGTGGATTGCATCTTGTGGTCAGGCTGGACAGCTTATGGCCTTCAGACCATATGAAACTGCTAAGGCAATTCAACTGGCTGCAGCACACTGCTGGTTGTCACCTTTCCAAGCAGCATCTGGTAGGAACCTGCTCCAGATGAAGGTGTGCCACCTTCCCAAACAGAGGAACATGGAATGGCAGCTCCAAGGCTCCTCCGGTCCAATTTTCAATGTTTACCTTGGGGCAGGTATTTCACACCCCACAACTTACATATTTTATGTTAACCTACAGTGCCACTGAACCCAAAATCCATGCCTCTGTGGTAGCAAACAGAGGTCTCTCTCTGTTTTGTTATCATAAAGTCATAGAATCATTAAGGTTGGAAAGACCATTAAGATCATCTAGTCCAACTATCAACCCATGCCTGGGACAACTTTAGACCATGTCACTCAGTGCAACATCTAAACTCCTCCAGGACAAAATGGTGGCCAAAGACTGACCTCCTCCTTCACAGTGGTCTGAGCTATGCCTGGACATCAGGACACTGTTTTAATCATCACCTTCTGGTTCTGGGTCTGAACCTCCCCCGAAATCTGGAGATTGCTCAAGGAGGACCTCCCAGAACCCTAAATCTGTCTGTTCTTCTACCATATGAATAAATAGATTGGAAAGTGCTTCTCACAGTTATGTTGTGTCTACCCTGCATCCATTGGAAATTTCATGCACTCCTCAGTGCAGGTTTAATTGAAATATTCCATTTCTTAAAAAAAAAAAAAAAAAAAAAAAAAAAACAACAAAAAAAGGGAGATAGCTCAATTTATATCCATAATTACATTTGAATAACAAAACCATCATGAAAATGAAGAGAGGAGGGGAGATAAGAATGATGAGAGAGGAAGAATGAACAAGTGCACAAGGGAAGGGAGAGATGAAGATCACTTTACCAAGAGCCAGGCAGTAATGACACAAGCTGGGAACATGAGGCCCATATGCTAAGCAGAGATGCCAATTTCAGCCTGATTATGTTGGTGCGAATGAGGAATGCGAAAAAGCAACAGGCTATAATGGTGGATTATCCTTCTCTGCTGTCCATGCTTTCTCTCCTGTGCTGTCGTAGGGAGCAATTGATGTTTGAAAAGCCACGCTTGCATCTCACTCACGGAAAAGGTCACCTGTTCTCCCGTCTCTCCTTCCCTCCCTGACATCTGTTTCTCTAGTCAAGCCTCCACCTGTTAATCTTTCTTCTAATGGGCTATCAATCAGACCCAGCAAAGCATCCTTCCTAGAGAGAGGGGCAGGAAGAACAGGGCAGGGAAAGAAAGGAGAGAGGCAGCAAAAAGAAACTACAAAATGAGCAGGAAAAAAAAATAGCATAATGGGCTCCAAAAAGAAGTACAGAAGACACTGTTAAAAATGAAGTAGGAAAGAAATACTGTCTGGGGGGGGAGAAGCAACACGAAAGAAATGCACTCAGGAAAAAAGAAGGGAAAAAGAGAGAAGAGCCAGCTGGAGAGGCCCAAGGCAACACACGCACAGGTGACAGGCAGATCCTGCATTGCAGCCATTCCTAGAGACCCAGACAAATAGGCAGAGTGAAAAAGCCATCAGCTGGGAACTGGGGCTGCTCCTGGCAGGGCAGGGGCCATGTTCTGCCCAGGTTTGCTTTCATATCTAGATCGGTGTGGTCAAGAATGACAGTGGATGCTGCTGGAGTGGGACACTCTGGCTAGAGAAATGTGAACTTGATGAAGAGGGCAAGTGGACCAGGAAAAAACAGGGGAAAGATGTCATTATCTGACAGCAGCCAGAAAGGTGTATGCTATCGGAAAGGCTGAGAACATGCAGACCACCCTGCAAGAGTATTCTAACCAGGAATAAATTGGCAACTGTCCTAGAAACAAAAGAGTAATTGATGTGATCTACGTAAACCAGCCGTACCAAACTCCACCTGCACGTCACCGCCTTTGAGAACATGAGATAGAAAAATACACACACAGGTCTCCCCATTCTGTCCATTTTACTTGGCAATCAGAAGAGTCACATAAATCAGCTATGGAACATACCGGGTAGCTTTTACTTTCTCTATCACCACCCCGCAACCAGATAGGATTTCATAATATTTTGTTATTCCCTAGTTTTACAAGACTGAAGCGATGTGGCTTCATCCAGCACCCTGGAGAGACTGTTCCATCATTTACTAAATGTCAGCATGATGAGCTGGCTTGGACACTTGCTGAATGTTTCTGACAAGCAGCAAATAGCAAAAAGAGAAGCAATAACTGTAAAATATGAACCAGTGGATCCAATAAATGCTGGTATAAAGGGAAATCATGCAGGCTAAAGGAGACGATGGTGCCAGTACATGAGGCTGGTTTAACTGGGAAACAAGTGATAGTCTCCTGATCCACACCTCATAAAGTATTGCTCTGATGCAGAAAGGAATACTGGAAGTCGACATAACAGGAGGGAAATCAAGTTTCTCTGTAATTGTCTTAATGGCTACTAATGGCAAAGATGTGCGAGTCCAACAGCCTCAAAGAAATATATGAGAAAGGAGCCTGAGACATTCAGCTGGGAACAGCCTTTCATCCTTGTGCTGAATAAGGAGAAAAGTGAGCAGCACCAGGTCCTCTGTGAATACCAGCAAAAATTAAGGCTATTTAAAGGATCCTTTTGGACAGTCACAACCCTCCAACATCTTGATTTTCTACACCGGATTTTAAAAAGCAATTCTTCCAAGCAGAAGCAGATCTGAAGAACTGCAAAAAAAATATTTCAAGCAGGACAAAGCTTGAAATGATGGATTTTGGCCTGTGCCATGTCCCAGCAATATCTGAAGACCTAATACTAAGGGTATTGTATGTTATAACACACACTGATGGATTTGTATAAACTAATCTGTTTACAAGTGATAACTTGTGATAAGCTTAAGGATTAAGAATGAGTCATAGCAATGCAGTTTGTCCCAAAATGAATTGATTTCCCTCATAAGAAATGTATACAGAGATAGGAAAGGTGCCTTGGCCACACAAGCAGAATGACAGAAAAGACTTGATGGATGAGCCAAATTTTAAGGTGATTTGGATGCTGAGGTTAAGTTTCCTGGCGTAAAACAAACAAACAAAAACAACCACCAAACCAAGCCAAAACAACACAGTAAAAGCACCTTGTAAATATTAAAAAATATATATGAACTGTAACAGAACTGCAGAATGGTGGAGGTTGCAAGACACTTCTAGAGGCTGTCTGGTTCAAACCCCCCTCGCTCAAAACAAACAGATAATTCCAATTTATATTCTTCTTTCTGCTGGTCAAGGCTCAGGAATCAAAAACTAGACTTGCACACTGGCTCAGTCCTCAGGACACCTGTGTTTCTGAACCTGCCCCCTCTGCCCAGCTCCTGCAGTCTCCCCTGTTAACCTGGTGGTTTGTGGGCCACAGAATCACAGGATCATAGAATCACGGGGCTGGAAGGGACCTCAAAGCCCACCCAGTCCCACCCCGTGCTGTGGGCAGGGCTGCCACCCAGCAGCTCAGGCTGCCCAGGGCCCCATCCAACCTGGCCTTGAACCTCCAGGGATGGGGCACCCACAGCAGTCTGGGCAGCCTGTGCCACTGCCTCACCACCTTCTGAGTAGAGAATTTCTTCCTAACATCTGACCTAAATCTCCTCCCTTTTAGTTTAAAGCCATTCCTCCTTGTCCTATCACTATCTGCCCATTCTAAAAGTCCAAAAAGTCAGTCTCCCTCTTGCTTATGAGCTCCTTTCAAGTACTGGAAGGACGTTCTTCATGTCTGGGCCACCCCATCTGTACAGTCCATGAACAGCTGATGGACCAGACCACTCAAACCTGCAACACCTTCACACATCCTCTTTCCCGGACAGGTGTGTCCCTAGCAAGTGTCTGGGATTGTGATCTCTCACGCACCAGAAAATCTAAGCTTGAAGGGTCTTTATTTACATTAGCTCTCATCTGGAGGAGATTCACATGATGAAGTAACTGAAGCAACAAAAATCACTTCAGTCATAGGATGGTGTCAAGCTGCAAATCACAGATCTCTGTAAGCAGAGGGGTTTTGCTGAATATTTTTCTGTGAAAATATATTTTTCTAGAAAGAAAGCAACAGGAAAAAGGGAATGGAAGGAGGGAAAAGGAGGCAGTGAAGCATCAGTTTGAGATATACCAACAGCAGGGCTTGAGAAACATGAAAGAGCAAAGGGAAGTGTGTACATGCTTATGTGGTTTTGAGGCAATTTCTGACAGAAAAAGACCTGGAATTCATGTCAGAAACTAAACATTCTTTTTAAAAGAACCTTGTGCTAGGTAAACAGGACTCAGTGCACACATGTTAAATAAACAGCTGTTCCACATTTTTCAGTTATGATCAATACAGTCAACTTATTTTTTTATACTAGAAGCAGCCCACAGGGCCATGAGCTTTTTCTAGATACCTATAGATAAAAAGTGATAGCATAACTTTAAGGATGTGTCATTAATAACCTGCTACCAGAAACCCTGAGGCTGCAGGCAGATCCTTCTCTGCCAAGGGCTGTACAAACACAGCAGAGGTGGCACAGAAGGGCTTAAATCTGCACACACAATAGTCAGAGTGAATTCTCTACCCCCGGTTCAAATATTCTTCAGCTAAACTCTCAAATCATGCTGTCTCCAATAACACAAAATGAACAGTGCCTCTCTCTGCTTGGTGATTGCATCTTCAAAACATCAGTGGGCAGTTTTCACGTTGTCCTGGGCTTCAACCCTTAGTCATCTCTCTGCTACATGATAAATACATCGCTCTTTTTTATCTGTTTTCATGAGTCAACCTCTCTGGTCTCTTCTTCATTCCCCCTTCTCTGAGCTTCCAACAGTATTTTTCCGTACTGAACCATCCCGAGTTTTGCATTCTGTGATCAAATTAAAGTTTCCCATCCTTGTATGAGAAATCAGCTGGGCTTTGTAAAATGGTCTAATGCTTGCAGTGTGGGTGGGATCCAGGCATCTGAGGCTTCAAATACTGGCTCAGCCACTGCGTTGCCTCAAATAGGGAAATTCATATACCCTGGGGCTCCAAATATTGAACTAGATGATCTTAGAGGTCTTTTCCAAGCTTTATGATTCTATGATTCTATGATATCTCCACCCTGATAGAGCACAGGGCAAGTCTGAGTGCCTGCTTAAACCACTCTCACTGCCTGTTTCTTTGCTTCCCGAGATTGTGTTTGTGGCTAAAATTTGCCTTGGCTGCAAAATTCCCTGATGCAGTTAGCATCTCTGCTGTGGGCCAATCTCTTATTTCTTGTGATCTTGGCAGACAAGTGGGGTGAATCATGGCCACTTTCAGGCCAGTGGCACAGATGTACATCACAGAGTCCTTTAACTCAACATGCAATAGAACTATCAGCCAGCAATGCAGATGCAAGGTTATGGATACACTGAACACCCTCTCAAGCCTGCTCTGCACATCACAGGATAGACATAGCTTCTGTTTCCCAGCTATAAAATGAGGGCACACAATCCTTCTCCATCTCACAAGTCTGTCGTTAGGATAAAGCACACTGCTGACTCAGAGATGCCCGTAAACTATTGGCATGAAAAGCAGAATTGTCCTCACACATGCTATCTATGCCTTGACCTATCTATCACTTCTTGCTGTCAGAGTAAAGGAAAGGCTCAAGCCAAATGAGACCCCAAAATGACTGGAGGTGGGAGGTGGTGCCTTCTTGTGCAGTTAGACGGCGCTCAGGCATCCCTTAATTAAGCTGGAAAGGCTAGCAAGCTGATGGATTTGAATTGAGATGCTGGTGAAGTGCCTGTGACATCCCGAGAGAGCACATTAAATTAACCAAATAGACTAAGGATTCAGTAAGCTAATGAAGAGAGAAATGAGAGAGAGAGAGATGAGGAAGATGGAAGAGTTGAGGGTGAAGGAGAGAGAAGCAGATGGAGAGAAAAGACAGAGAAAAAGAAAAATAGAGGGATAGAAGTGAGAAGGGAGGAGGAAAAAAAGAGAGACTGAAAGAAACTGGGAAGAAAATACTCAGAGACAGTGAAAGCAATTAGATGCAGGGATAGGCAGGAACAGATCCTGCAATATCCTGTGGCTTTCTCAAAGCTGTGCTATATCCTGGGGTACAAATTACTCAGTCTCTGCCTGTAGCAGATTTTGCTGCTGCTTGGCCAGCCCTTAACCCCAGGCATGACCTTCTGTCCCCCAGTGTCCATACTGCACAACCTACCTGCTCGTGGTGCTCAATGCCCATGCTGATAGTGTTCACAAGGATCGCGATCATGATCCCACGGTTGAAGTACTTGCTGTCCACAATCCCTCGAAGCTTGACCCTAACTTCGCGCCACATGTCACTACAGAGCTTCATCCTCCCACCTTCCTCCACCTCTTCTTCCTCTTTCTCCAGCGCTGAGGCACTATGGTCACCTCTGCAGCCTTCTCCCTCTGCTTCACTATCTCCTCCATCTTCCTGGTCTGAGTCAGCGCTGTCCAGGACCGACAGCCTTCGGGATGTGTCATGTTCCCCCCTGTGGCATCGGGGGCAGTTGGTGAGATCAGAGGTTGCTGTCACAGCAATGGGCTGGACCAAGCCTTGAGGAGGGCAGTCAAGAGGGTTGTGCTGTTGGCAAATTCCTGGGGAGATAAATGATTGCACTTAATGGAGAAAGCTTTGTTCCCTCCAAAAAAATGCATCCAAGCTGGATAGTTTATTTGGCTTTTAGTTATTTAGACTCTGCAACTGGGCTTTTTTAGCAGTAAGGATGACTAAACACTGGCAAATCATCTCAAGGGCAACAATAAAAGCCACTGCCGCTGGGTGCTTTACACTGACTGGCTGTATCACCAGAAGGCATGGTACTGTTCATCTGCCAGTGATTTGGCTCAGTGAGGGTTCATGTCCATCTGAGGAAGAATTGTTTTGTCTGATGCAGGAATCATAGCTTGACATTTAGACATTTGAATTAAGTGGGAACTGAGGGAAAAATGATCAAGAGGGCTGCAATTGGCCTAAACAGTTACAAGTGGGGTCCAATAATCCAGATGCTGAACTCAACTCTCTAAATTAGGGACACTACATTAGCAAAGTATCTCAAGAAGCCAGAAAAGCTAATATGAAATGGTTCCTCCTGATAGTCGGTGCACTCTGAATGAGCACAATTTGCTGACTTCAGTGAGAAAACCAAGTTCTTCAAACCTCCTTTTGAGCCTGGAAGATCAAACAGACACTGGAGGGATTAATCAATTAATTCATTAACTACAGAAACCTTCTCCCTAGCAAGTAAAGAAAATGAAAGACTGAGCATGCAAGACTAGTTGAAGGAAAATCCATCTTTTCGCTTGTTAACTGAGAGAATTTCTTACGAAAGGTATCAGCAGGCAGTTAATACTAACTCTATAATACCATTTTTACAGTCACTTTTCAGGCCAGGAATCCAATTTAAATGGTATCTCATGTTTAATTTTACACAACAGGATGTGCTCCCATCAAGAGAAATTGTCTCCATTGCCTTAACACATCAAACTGACTTCAGTATTTGCTCTTCTCCCTTGGCTCAGGGGACACTCTACTGCAATTCTACTGCCTTTACTTCATTCCTGTAAACTCACTTGGGAGGAGAACTCTGGGAGACATGCTGTGTCACTCAGTACAATCCTTAGTCACACTTCTTCATACTCCCCTAATACATCTCTCTCCCAGGCTGTGATCATTCTGCTGCCCTACCAGACCTGGAGCCCTTTCCAAGCCTCAGTCAGTACCTTTAATGTTGTCCTTTATGGTTTCAGGTCTGCATTTCCAGCATTTCTGACTGATCATCGCTGTTACCATTCCCACTCTTGCTGGTCACCCCCACCTCACTGGCCTGGTGCACTACCCATGACCTCAAGCTGAATTATCAATATTAATTCTAACTCTGTGCTTTGTAGACCAAAGTCCTTTGGAAATATAGCACATGGAGATGCTCTCAGTTACACTCCTATTTCCACTATTGACATTTCCAGATTCACCCGTGCAATCCTTACTGTAGTGCCTCTGTTTTTTCCTGCTGGCACCTCGCTTGGCTTCACTTGGCTCTACATGGCCCTGGCGCCGGCTCTGTATGCTGTTGTACAGCCCAAGGGTGCGGCGTTTGGCTTTGCGCATGATGTGGCAGACGTATTGGAAGATCTCCTCATAGCAGTCTCCGGGCTCCATGTAGCTGGCAACAGTGCTGGAGGAGAGGTACCGGGCCCGCTGCTCCTGCATCAGCTGGTGCTCCCGCTGCTTGGTTTCTGAGAACTGCGTGGCGATGACCACCAGGCACAGATTGATCATGAAGAAGGAGCCCACCTAGGAGCAATGGAGAAGGAGGAATGGGTAATGTTGGTGTGAAGAAGAACATGTGGGAGGAGGAAAGAAGGGAGAGGCGAGGAAGGAGAACAGGAAGAAGAGCTAACACCAGTCTGCATATGGAGATGGGATTTCAGAGGGAGCCAGGACTGGCTGAGCTTGGGCTTGAGAGCTCCCTCAGTGTCACTTCCATGCAAAATTTAGACCTCTGAACTGAAATTCAGCAAACAGAAGCTCAATTTTTGGCTCTTTGGATGGGCTTTAGGGACTTTTGCAAGTCGCTTAGAACTTACCTACAATGTATTTGATGAAAATTGGGCTTTTTCTTTCCCTCTCCTTTGTGTTAAACAGAAGGTGGGAGATGGAGGATTGTACTGGTTTGCTTTCTCCTCTGCTTACTCTGTTACTACTGGAAAAATCATGCGTTGTCATTTATTGCTTTGAGCTCTTGGAAGACATGTCAGCATTCTCGGGGAATTTTATTTATTTCTATCATTTACACCTTAATTCACCATACGGGGAAATTAACTTTGCTGAAATGAATGGGCTCTTGAAACTGGAGAAGTTTGCAAAAACTAATGACTTTGAGAAGGACGCCAAACAATCTGTCAAAGCAATACTTCCTCAATTTCTATTCTTCTGATTCTTCTGTAACCAGGCATGTATTTTCTATTTTACTTGTCTTCCAGCCTTTGTCAGTTTTCCACTTAATGTACAAAAAAACCCCACAGTCCACTACCCCGGTTTCTCAGAAATAAGAAGCCCACTTTCTTATTCTCCCCGTGAAAGCCAAAAGTCTACCAGGCTTATTTCATACACTGGCAAGTTCCCCTTTAGATTACTTTGCCTCAGTTTTCTTAGCTGTAAAACTGAGACAATTCTTGGTGCTGAGAGATCTGGAAGTGAATATCTCTCTCTCCATGTTGTGTATTATGAAATTACAGATTAATTTTTGCTAGGAAATCTTTCCACTGCACTCAAATCCTATGATGCTGTGATTGCTGGCCACTCCCCGCAGAGCTATAAGCAGCAATACGGCATTGAGAAAATGCAGGGTGTGATTTCTGAACAAAGATTACACACCTGCACTGATCTGACATGGGCTTTGTGGGGCAGCTCATAGGAGGACAGGCAGCTCCACCTTGGGATTTCTGCATTCTCTGGATCAGCGGGTGTCTCTTCTAAGGGACATCTTCGCACTGTGCTTCTCCCGTATGATTTGCCCAGGACCCAGCTTCATCTCCATGTCTCTCCCTTCTAAGCAGACAGCTTGGACTCAGAGATGGACCCAGTCCTGCCTCTATCTTTTGACATGTGCCCTCCTTCATACAACCCTTCCAGTGAAGGGGAAAGGACAAGAAAGTTGGGCAATATGATGATTCCAACTCTCAAGCATGGAAAAAGTGGTGTGTTTTTTTTTTTCCAGAAAGTCCCCCAGCAAATTTTACCAACCCAAGAAGCCTTCCCCTCAGTGTATAGCCCTTGCCACTCTTCCCACAAACCTGTCCCCTTGGATGTCTTTTTCTCTTGCACACAGGTACCCAGCAGCTCCAGCCAGAGGCTCAATACCTTGGCTCTTGGTATTTCAAAGAAGAGACATCTCTGCTAGTATCTGAATAAACCTTTCAAACACTAAGCCCTTTACAACCAGATTCAGCATAAGGACAATAAACCACTTCAAAATAATGGTCTTTTTTTTTTCTTCTCCTCTCAGCACCCTTCAAAGCTGTTCTAATTCTGTTCCCCTTGATCACTGAGTCCTTGTCCATGATGAAGCTTATTTTCCCTTCAGCTTCAGAACATGGCCTTGAAAAGGAAAACAATGCCTCATGCTGATCCCTTCTCTTTCCCCCATGGATTCCTGTAGTCCATGATCTCTTGCATGTTTTCACTGATGAGGGTATAACTGGGAATGTGAATCCTCCTCCACTGTGCTCTTCTGCCCTCTTCTCCCTCAGCACTACATGACCCTCTCACAGGCTTCTCTCCTCTGTTATCTCCTTGGGCTTGCTCTGAGTGAAGTAGAGTTGGCTTGGGAGTTGGATGCTCACTATGCATTTCTGAAATGCAAATTGTGACACTCTTGGTCAGAATTTTGCATCTTCTTTGCATCTCCCAGCACCTCCAGAAAAAAACAGCCGATTAAAGCTTGCAACACCTTTTCTGTAGGTGACAAGCAGAGAAGCCAAGTGCAACAAGATGACCTCAGCAGGGTCATGATGGGGTTGAATCCTGTGAGGGGTTCAGGTTTACATCACCAAGCCCTGTCCTCACAGGAAACTGTTCACATTGATCTCCCACTGATAACAGGAAAGGGAAGAAGTGGGAGGACTGGTTATGGCAACAAGCCCCTATTCCTTGAACCTCTTAGCAAGAAACATCAGACACAGAGCAATAGAGCTTGCTTCATCCTTAAGATGCGTGCAAGTTCACAAACTCTACACTTCTGCTGAGCTTGACTCTGCCTCCAATTTAACAGGGCAAGAAAGGTCCCAGATGGCTTGTAATTGAGTGATCCATCTCAGCTAGCTGAACAAAGAGATCACTAGTGTCTGACATGGAGTCAGTCAAAGTGTCTGACAGAGCCAGAAGGAGACCACTGATTCAAAGCTCCATACAGTCATCTGGTTCAGCCCTGACACCAAGCCGTACTTTGATTGAGCTAATCCTAGCTTTGTTCAACCCAAGGCTTGATCTCTGTCTCTGCAGTATTTAATAAGAATTGATTGGTGCTAGAGACGCTAACTTATTTGCCCATTATTTTTATTGCTTATTCCTGAATAATCAGGTTGTCTTCTGAAGCCCACACATGTAAGCACTTCAGGGAGGCCTGAGTATCGCTGTGTGGATGTGAACCTAAGAAGAAGAGCCTGTAGTCCAGAAGCAACACCAGTGGGCAAGTAATTGGAGCAGTGACACACAGAAAGCTGGTCTTCAAGGATGAAGACTGAAATGGATCACTGACTCAAGAAGGGAAAGTAAGCCTCCCTTGATGTCACCTCCCTGGTCTCCAGCAAGACCAGGAAGCTATTTCCTGAATACACAAACGTTTTTACCAGATTGTTCTGCAAGGCCCTTCTGAGTGCCAGGGTCAGCTGGTGCTCTTCTCTTCAGGGATTACATCAATGCAGGAGTCCTAGAAAATGATGTGAATATACCCAGATGGTGGAGCTTTCTTCCTGCCTGATGAGTGTAACAGGTATGCCCTTATGCAGATGTTTGAATATATATCTGTGAGGGAGGCAGAAGTCACCGATGAAAGCATAGCTCTAAGGATGAGGCTGAGGAGATCTGGCCCCAGAAGAATGAGTTTGAGCCAAGGCTAAGTTGTATGTGGAAAAGCAAAGAGTCAAGACTTGAATTACGGCTGCCAGAGCAACCCTGTCTAGAGAGCAAGGCCTTTCAACCATGGAGTAGGAGGGCAGGATGAAGGCCACAAGGGCTGTGCTTCAAAAGACTTGAAGAGGGAATGTCATTGCTATAAGACGCCTTGGAGGAGAAATGACACCAGGAGATAGCAAGTTCACACTGTGGTTTTGTTAAGTGCTGCAACAGCATATGGGAAACATGGCATTACATGCAAAATGAAAGTAATAGAAATCTTTTCTTGGTGTAACTCCACCAAAGATGAAGGAAATATCCTACCTAGCAGAAAGCTCCTATGTTCTGAGTGGTCCCCAGAGAAGCTGAGGTTCTTGTGCTCTTGTGTTTGATGGAAATAAACCTACATGGCTTCTGCAAATGAGGAGGGCGTGTCTAGAAATGTCAACGACACTCCACAGTAAAATCTCAGGTGGAGTGTTTAATTGAGGGTTTTCAGCTGCCTGCAAATTCAGAGACAAAGTTTGAGTCACTGGAAATACACGAGGTGAGCCAACACTAAAGGATGCTCCTGTTTCCAATCCAAAAATATGCCAGCAGAATTTATGTAATTTGGAGGTGGGGCCAGAGGGCGCAGTTTTTGAAACTGGCCGTCAGGAGATGGACGTGCCCATCTCAAAGGTCAAACACTGGCTCTGGGAGAGATGGCATATGAGGCTGGGAGTGAATTCTGTGCTGAACTACATGTTACAGAAATATAGGTATCCTGGCCATGCTGCTCAAAGCGAAAAAGAAATAAAGTAGGTCCTAAAAATTAGTTGCATAGTGGGAGATCTGAACAAACTATAAGGGAAATAGTTGTTTTCTGGATTCACAAAAAGCAGTGGATGTTTGGTTTGGCTCTGGGAATAGAGCTGGGGAGAGCTGCCCACCCATCCTATGCAATCATACTTCTAGCCTGTCCTCACTGGGACTCTCCAGACTCAAAGTAAAAGCAGAATTCTTCAAGGCACATTTCACCTTTGCTGTCCTTGCTCATGCTTCAGCCCAAGGGAACAGGTGACCTTTCTGTTTTTCTCTTGTCTTTTCCTTGTGATAGTAGAAGACCAGGAGGCAGGAAGAAATAGGGGATACCATGAAGGTTCAGCTTTTTCATGAGGCTTCCAACCTCAATGGACCAGCACAATTCTTCTTGTGCCGCTCCCCACACATACAGTCTACAGAATTTCTCCCAGAAACTACTAAGGTTTGTTTGCTCTCAAATAATGACATACCAGTCTGAATTTAAAGTAGATCCTATGCCAGGTAAGTCTGTTAATGTTATTGGACAACTGCTTCTAAAGATCTGTTTCTAGGAGATCATGACTATGTAGGACAAATAGTAGATGCAAAGAGAATCTAAGTCAGGTCCATTCAACAGTCCGTCCAAGAGCACATAGGCTTTGGAGATGCACACTGAGGTCTTTACTGGTGAAGTGACCTCGAAATGAATTGCATCTACCATGTACATTTTAAACTTCCCACAATAGATCCTGAGTTCTTCCTTTCTACTTTTGACTTTGGTCCCCGTATAGGAAAACTGAAAATGGAAAGTGCAAGTCTTCATAAATATGGGAAATTCTTCTTTGTTAGAAACATGGCATTCCTCCCAAAGAAATCTATTTACACATGGGAGGAGGCCTGAGGAAGGGAAAAGGCAATGGCATCGTGTTTGTCAGCTCTCCTTCCATGCACAAACAACAAATCTCCTTACAATAAAACAGCCACCTTCACCCTTCATATGTGTAAATTCACAGGGCTCACAAGCTGCTTATGAAGTTCTCATCACTGATACACTGCTCTCCTTCCGTCTCCACCAGCCACAAACGATCTCACACAGCCAGTTTATGTTGGACTGATGTCACTTTGGGAGCAGCAGCTCCTTCTTGTTCATAGTGAGGAAGTAATTCAGCATGACGGACCCTGAATCTGACAAAATCTGAATCTGAGACCCTGAATCTGAGGAATCCAGGTGCTGCCAGAAGCCATAAAACAGGAATGACTCAAGAGCTACAAATGCATGAAAGAAAAAGTAAGAGTAAAGGTGAATAAATGGTTTTCTCTACTTTTGGGTCTACTGTTTTGAGAGGAGATGTGTGGATGAGCACATTATCCTACACTGGTATTGATTCTCAATCCTGAGCATATTTCTTTGAGTGAGAAGGAAGAACCTGGCTCACAAGTACATGATCCTGCCATAGAATCTTGGTAAGAAACATCAGGCTGGATCCAGATAGCCAGTATCTGTGTTGACCTAATGCCTGACTTTTGTAGGCTCTTAGCTTGCAATGCTGAGACACAGCAAGTCTTATACTTACAATTATCAGCAAGATAAAGTAGATAAAATTGTAGAATGAATGGGCATCCATTACATAGTACATGATCTCCACCCACCCTTCCAGTGTGATCACCTGCAGAATCAAGAAACAAAAAGAGAATCAGGAGGGAAATGGGCATCCAGAGTTCATTTCTCAGTGTACACAGGCAGATACTGGCAAGGCTGTTGTATTCCAAGGAAGGTGAGAAACAAAAAGTCCTTTCAAGGAGGCCAAATTTCCATTCCAGGAAATCAGCGTGGTACTGCTTGGTGACACTGGCATACTGTCAAAGCCTGTGAGATCATGCTAGTCCACAGCAGGAATATTTCATTAAAATAGTTCATTTCCCTAGATCACAGCAGGGGAAAACCCACAGCAAGTTTTTGTGCCCCTTGGACTGGACACTGCGTACAGCAGGTGGAAAAGAAAAAAAGGCAAGGATTTTAGCTCCCATCTGCAAAGAGTGCTGGTAATTAAAAAAAAAAAAAAAAAAAGAAAGAAAGAAAAAGAAAAAGACTCCTTCGCTATAGTGATTTGTATTGAAAACAGGTACAAGTCAGCCTGAAAGGCATAGTTTGTTTCAGTGCCTGGAACAGCTCTACATCCCTACCTGTCTTCAGGAACACTTTGTGGTGAGCACTTGTTCTCACTTGCCAAAATAGTTGCAATGCCCCTTTCTCTCTGCAGCTGCATCGCACTCTGTAGAAACCACCATGGGCACAAAGAAAGACTGGACTGTAAAAAAAAATAGCTTGAGCTTTGTTAGGAAGGTCTTACCTGAAATATCACAATCCAGGCATACCCAATGTTGTCAAAGTTGATGGCACCCTTGTGTGGATTGGCATTGCCTGTACGGCACACATTATAGTACTGGTTCCAGTTGACACACATGCCACTGACATTGAACTCTTGCCGGACTGAGTTGTAGTAATAATAATCATCTTTGTCCAAACAACACTCGTGGCCCCGTTCCTTCAGGGGTGGGATCTCATGACAGCCCATGATTCCATTGTCTCCTGACAGTGAGCAGATAAAGGGCATCTCATCATCTTCCTCAGGCTGATAATATGGAGGCAGGACAATGTCACCTTGTCTGTAAGGATTAAAAAATAAAGTCATAAACTTCCTGTAGCAGATATTTTCTGACCAGTGATACTGGTGGAGCTGGGAGCTGCCATTCTCACATAGGACCGTTAGTGAGTAAAGGATTTCCAGGTTTGTTTCCTCAAGAGAAGAGAAGGACAGAGCTCCTGGAAACCAGGGATTTTCCAGGGGTGAGTCCCCCGTTTTCAGAGGTCTGTTCTCCACCAGACCACCCCACACCAAATTACAAAATCTGCTTGCATGGAGATGAAGAGAAGTTGAAATGCAGGCATTTGCATTCTGCTCACTCTCCCCATTAGCATCAAAGCTAAATCAGATGCAATGATATAAAGGACATTCATTGGGCTTTAACATAATGTGCTCGTGTATGTAACCACTGATGGACATGTTTTATAACATTTGGCTCAGAACCTTCTGTATTTCCAGCAAAATTAAATAAAAAATCCAGTTTGTGCATAATTAAGATTGCACAGCTATGCCTTAAAATCAGGAATTGCAGAGCTGAAGTTGACTTAACCTTAACTTTGACTCCTCCTTGACAGTTGGCATTATTGGTATAATGTTTAATGACAAGTTCACGTGCTTTTTTCCAAATAATGCAGGCACCTTCCAAATGCATGAATAATTAAAATCATCTATGCTTGCCTAGCTGGAGATGAGATAACGATGAGGATATGAAAGATGGAGATTTAAATTTTTCCATTAAATTCTATCTGGTGCACTTGCATTCCTTGCAGTGCTACAATACGCAGCCTTCACATTGCATGAATGCAGACTTTTTCACTATGTGTCATTGGGAGGGGACAGGTGTTGATGAAAAAGAAAAGAGAAGTAGCCTCCCATTCTGAGCTAACTGGGACTAAACCACAAACTTCTGTCATTACACATCCACGTCACTTGTAAACTGGCTGCCTGCAGACTTCATTTCTCTAGTAATGGTCAGCCAAAGATTATTCACTATCTGTCACTTTGCAGCCCGTAGCTCCAATCCACTTCTCAGTTACATCGACTCTGCTTGGATTTAATTACACTCATTAAAGTGGTACCACTCTGATTTACATAAAGGCCAATCATCCTAAGCATCCCTTTCTCCCACAGGAATATATAAACACTGTAAATGGCTGCTTTAAGCAGCTCCTACTCCCCAACTCCATTGCTATTCCAAAGATCATGTTTTTGCACTGATTTTTTTCCCCCCCAATTTGAGATGGTCTAAAGCTTCAGAACTATTTAATCA
Organism: Gallus gallus; assembly: GCF_016699485.2. Classification (NCBI taxonomy): domain Eukaryota; kingdom Metazoa; phylum Chordata; class Aves; order Galliformes; family Phasianidae; genus Gallus; species Gallus gallus. The sequence continues at coordinate 50,502,008 of NC_052532.1, forward strand.
GTTTAAACTGATCTACAGCTTTTTTTTTTTAAAGCAGTCTAAAATGATCAAGAGTCTGGAAATAGTATACGGTCTTAGGAAAACATTTTAAAGCTAGAGATCAGTTAAAGCCTGCAAGTCAACAGGACGAGCTGTGCTCTGCTGAGGGACACCTCTCCCAGCAGATCTCCATCCTCTCTCATGGCTCTTCCCAAAGAGAAGTCTGCTGCTGAAATTTCCTAGTAATTTCCTGCCACCTCCCTCCAGAGCATCTGGAGGTGAAGCACTACGTCCCAACAGTGACCTCAGCTCCAACTCAGAGGTGCCAAAGGTGTCCCTGGATGCATCGGACAGCAGTATGGCTTTCTATAAGACTGTCTTTTGAAGAGGAGAAAGACAGCATGGCTGGTGTTCCTGAATATCAGCTATTTCTGGGTTAAGGAGCAGCATCTCTCTTCATGGCTGGAGGAGGCAATTTTGCTAACCTGTGCCTAGCCGAATCCCAGTGTGCCAAGGCATCTATGCACTGTAAAGATGAACTAAAACCAGATGCTTCTGCCCTCCCTTCCTCTCCAATCACACTGCAAGACACAGCCAACGTTCTGCACCGTACTACCCTCTATCTGTTTGGAGCACGCAGTTTGCAGAGAGCCAGACAGCAGAAGAAGAGAGAGAAGGGAAGAAGAAAGAGAAACATCTTTGGGAGAAAAGAAGGGGACATCATCTCACAGGCACTCACATTGTGAAGTTCTCCTCCATGAAGCAACGGTTGCGGAGCAGCCCAGCCCACAGCTGCACCCCAATGATGCCGAAGATGAAGAAGACAAAGAAGCAGAGCAGGAGGACGTTCCCCAGCATGGGCAAGGTGTCCAGGAGCAAATTCACAAGGATGCGCATGCCTGCGGGTGGAAGAGAACCAGAAGGAGCAAGTGTAGGGTGGAGGGAGAGGGAGGAAAGGAAGAAAAGAATAGGGAAGCAAGGAAAAATTTAGGAGACCAAAAAAAAAGAAAAAAAAAAAAAAAGGCTACATAAATACAAAAGCAGAGTGTTGGAAATTAATTACTTCCCAAGTTGGGCTAGATTTATGATCATTGCCCTTTCTTGTCCAAACTCTTGCTGACAGGCAGCCAGCAGAGCTGCTGAGATGCTGTGATCTCTTAACCTTAGGCCTCCATCTGCAACACTGAGAAGAAAAGGGAATGAGACGTTCAGCACCATCAGCCACATAATTGATATTCCCCCCTCCCACCTCTTTTCTCTGCAGAAAGGCAATGGAGTGAAAACACTGTCCCAAACGTGCACAGCCTCTCAGTGACCCCATTCTCAGATGGCTTGGCCTGAGAGTGTGATGACTGCATGGTGTAACTTGTGAGAATCGTGCTGGCCCAAGGCCAGCCTGCCCAGTGGGATGGACCTCTACAGCACACACAGACTGGAATAAATTGGTCTTCTCGGTGGCAGTCTCATCATGGAGACCACACTCTCCTCTCTTGTCTAACCACCCTTCCCAAGCAGGGCTGATGCATACAGGCAGTAGGCACAGCTCACAACCTGTCAGCACACCACCTCTGGCCAGTGCAATTGTTTCTAAAATCATCCCCATTTTCCTTCTGTTAAATCACCTGATGAATTCTTTCTCTGGTTTTATTTCTTCCCCAGCTTTTCAGCTCATGCAGCCAGAAGTAGGGGTGAGGACAGACTTGTTTCTCCATGGTGCTAATGACTTTTCCTCTGCTCTCCAGGGATGATGAAAGCCTAGAAATCCTTCCAAGCATCACTGCACCACCTTCACCCCTGCAGTTGTCTCTGCTCTCCACTACAGAGGGGTTGCCCAGGGAGTTCCTTCACTGAAGATATTTCATGTAGGCCAACCAATAATTAGCTAATTAGGTATTTATAACCAGTTCATTACTTCAGATGGCAGTGGAAGGGGAAAGAGGAGGGGAAGATAAGATTAGGCTTCACTGACAGCCCTTTGAGGCACACGTTAATCCCCTCTGTATGCCCAGCGTCAAGTAATTAGCCACATGATGCTGTGCATTAGGATGTCTCCATTCTCCAGCTGCTCTTGTTGCAAACAGGGAAGGGAAGGGAAGGGAAGGGAAGGGAAGGGAAGGGAAGGGAAGGGAAGGGAAGGGAAGGGAAGGGAAGGGAAGGGAAGGGAAGGGAAGGGAAGGGAAGGGAAGGGAAGGGAAGGGAAGGGAAGGGAAGGGAAGGGAAGGGAAGGGAAGGGAAGGGAAGGGAAGGGAAGGGAAGGGAAGGGAAGGAGTTTCTGTGGGGCATGTGCGGGCATAAGGTGGGAGAAAGAGAAGGGTGCTTTGAGAGGGATGTCAGTCTGGTTTAGGTCAGGAGGGAATGTTTGGAGATGGGATAGGCAGGAGTGATATTTTCAAGGAGGTGATGTGTAGGGAGGAGAAAGCGTTTAAGGATGGATTATGAAGGAGAAGAAATGATGGTGTCAGTTCCTCCAGGGGATGGCTAAGGCCAGGCTGTGGGGCAGCTGCTAAGTCCTGCTTGCCTGGCTGCCCAGCTATATCACCAGTCGCCAGCTATGGCAGTTTCAAGACAGTACATCAGTAACATCAGCAGTCCAGCCACTCACTGGGAATCGCAGACATGTCATGAGTCACTGATGGCTTTCTGATCTGTCACCATACAAAGCCCAACAGCACAGACACGGTGCTCTGCTGCTTGTCCCCATGACCTCCCATGCTCTGCAGCAACACGCTCTGCATCACTTCAGCTCTACAGCCACACACCCTCACTGCAGTGCAGCATGTTACCAGCATTAACGCTGCTTCACAGCACAAGATCACCAGTTCCCACAAACTGCCCTGGTCAGTACATGAGGGAGAGCCAAGTAACACAGGAAGCTGTGCCAGTAACGCTGCAAGAGATGGTGATGTTTTTCAGAGCAGCCGATGCTAGCTCCATCTCATCTCAGAGCGGAGGCGGTGGGAAGAATGAAACTGCCCTTCAGCTGAAATGCAGAGCAGACATCCCTCGGGGATCTTACCAAACACGAGTTGTATCAGGATTTGCTGATTTTGCAGAGATTGATTTTGTCTGTCAATGACTTGCAAAACTTGCATGCTTTTTCCTTGAAAGCATCCTGCCTGACCATATATTCTTCTTCCTGACTCTCAGAGATGTTACTGATGATACAGGACTGAGTTATCCGTAGCTCCAGGATCACAGCCATTGCCCTCATGCACCCTGTGTGCCCAGGTCTACATCCCAAGTATCAGGCAGGTGACCCCAGCATTTGGCATCTGTTCCACATCACAAAGAATTTCAGCATTAGTAGCTTCCATTCCCAAATCTAAACAAAACCCAATTTTCATTTGCCCATCCTTCCTTGCCCGTCGACACTGACTGTGGATAGGAGAAAGAACACTGAACCTACACCCATCCAAGCAGAAACTGTAACTCTCCTGTGGGCCACCCGTTTCTTGACAACTTCCGTTGCTTCACTTTGGGCAAAACCTCTTTCACTTCCTGGTCTAAACTGCAAAACAATTGCTCTGGGAACCCATTTTCAGTCCCTTGTCCCTGCACAGGGGTAGACTGGTCTGGCAGCCATACTGGGCCATCTGCTGTGGGTCTCCAAAGTAAGAGGCCCACTGCCAGGTGTCTCAGTGCTTCCACAGGCAGGAGGGGTCTGTACAACCTGACCAGGGGTTCCTGCCCTCAAACACTCACAGCGTGTGGGGGAAAGAGGGATAAAGGTTGAGGAGCCGAAGGATGGAACATGGTGATTTACTGGAGAACCTGCCTGAGACGACACTGTCTCCAGAGCAACCACAGAGCCATGGAAATTGACAGAAGGCAAAGCAGGGACGGCAGCATGTTTGTCAGCACAGCTTTGGGAGCATCCTGCCCTGGAGAACCACAGTGGGCTTGTTCTGGACAGCCCCCATCTATGGTGACACCAGTGTTTCCTGTGCGACAGCTTCTAGAAGGCGCTGCAAAGCCAATTCTTCACAATTTTTCAGCCAAGTCCTGCTGCTGCCTCTCCCCCTTTTATCTTCCTTTGCTGTGACTACATCCCATCTATGCCTCTTCACTGCTCCACAGCACCCATGCGCAGCTCCCCCCGCCTGCCTCCCCCTTTCCCACTGCTGCCCTTCCCCACATCGCCGTTCATCCTTTACCATTGGCAGAGCAGAAGCCACGCTGGCTCACAGCAAGGAGGGAATATGAAAAGGACAATGACCTTTTCTGAAACAACCTTTACAAAAAAAAAAAAAAAAAAAAAAAAAAGAAAGAAGGAAAGAAAAGAAACATTCCTTGAAGAGAAAGGAAGAGGGGGCCAGGCAGTCCAATGGAAAAGCAGGGAGGGAAAGCATTGACGAAGCAACATTCAGTAACCAAGAGGGCTCCCAGGGCATCAAATATGAAAAGGTTTTGCTCTTCATGGGGAAGAAAAGCTAGAAACATGAAATATTCATGAGTGCCAGGTGTGGGCTCTGAAAGGCCTTTTCTCCTCCGTGCTCACCCTCACAAGGAGGCCAGTGGAAAGTAGGAAACAACACTGACATCAGCTGAAGGCATCTGAGGAAGGATCCTCACAGCCAGGTGTACATAAATGGGCCTCAGAAAACCCGTTCCTGATGTCCCATGCCCACAAACAAGTGTGAGGGGTGGGGAAAGGTGTGTGATGTGACCCCACCCCCTTTGCATCAAGGCTACGAGCACAGCAGAGATGCGTTTGCATCTCCAGCACGGCAGAGGGCATTGGTCTCAGGGGTGAGAAATGATAGGAATGAGAGGAGTACCGGCATCCAGAGGCCCTTCCTACCAAATTCTGCAGATGCTACATCAACTGTCTCTCCCTCCAGACACTCTCTGTCAGCTCTGATTAGCTCTGCTGCCACAGCTGAAGCTTCCCTAGGCAGATTCACCCAGCGTATGGCAGGGCAGGGCTGGGGAGGAGGCAAGATCCCGGCAGGGCCACCAGCCCTGCATGTGCAGGTGTGCCCAGCTGCCCACTGCCACTGCCCCTGTGCCACCTTGCTGTGCTTTGCCTTCTCTCCACCTGCTTCTCTGCTGGATCGAAGACTTGTGGTTTTCTTTCTATAGCACTAACTGCAGGTGCTGTGAATGGTCCCAGCTCAAGATAGGGTGAGAAACCCGATTCTTTCTGAATTCTTTTACCCTGCCCACCTCCGAGGATTTTGAGCCCTCCCTAGACAGTTTGACACAATCCTTCCTTGGATTAAACCAGATGGAGAAGAGCACAATGCTCAGCACCCATATCATTTTGAAAGGACAAGAGGGAATGGCTTCAAGTTGTGCCAGCGGGGGTTCAGGTTGGATATGAGGAAAAAACTCCAAAAGAGTAGTGCTGCATTGAAACAGGCTGCTCAGGGAGGTGGAGGGGTCACCATCACTGGAGGTGTTTCAGAGCCGTGTGGATGTGGCACTGAGGACGTGGTCAGTGGGCATGGTGGGGATGGGCTGGTGGTTGGACCAGGTGATCTTAGAGCTCTTTTCCAACCTTAATGGTTCTGTGATTCTGCGATCATTTGCATCATGGGCCAAGCCACTGACTGTCATTTTATCTGGAGCAAAAGCAAATCTCTTTCCCATCAGTGCTCATGACCATAACTGGCAGGACATTCTGCAGAGTGCCTGAAGCACTGCTGTGTCCCTCAGCCAGGCAGCTTGCCCAAGCATGTGTCCTTTCCTTCCTCCCTGCCCCAGGATGCATGGCAGTCCACCCAGATAGCATGAGGCTGGCAAGATTTCCCCATGCATAATCTCTGTGCACACAGTGCAAGCTGGTGCTCCAGCTTGTGACCCTCCCTGCTGACCACACACTCAACAGCTGTTTCACACATTGCTTTCATTTTCATCAGGGAAAACATGAGTCTGAACCACTGCAAAGATAAACTCATCAGCTATACGAGCACTGCCAATTTCATCATCTTCATAACCCATAGCTTCCGTTGCCAGCCAGGACAAGCTCCCTTTGTTGCATTCCTCCTAATTGATTCTTCTGCAAACACATGTGTGAGTAAAAGGAACTCAGCCACAACGGTCAGTGGGCAGCCCCACCAGATTTCTCACAGAACCACCGGATGGCTGAGGTTGGTAGAGATCTCTGCATCCATGTGGTCCAACCTCTATTCCAACAGGGACAACTACAGCAGGGCGTCCAGGGCCACGTTCAGGTGGGTTTTGGAGATCTCCAAGGAGGACACCCCATAGCCTCTAGGACAGCCTCTACCAGTGCTCCATCACCTGCACAGAAAGCAAGTGCTGCCTGATATTTTCTTCTCAATCTGTAAAAGCCTCAAAAACACAGCAGACCATCACCCTCTGCTTTGCACCAGAGCTGCAGAGGACATGCCCAGATATCTGCTCTTACTCATAAAACAAACCTTATAGAGAAACAGGTCAAGATGACGCACAGTGTATTGGGAGTTCCTTAGCCAGCTTTGCTGCTAAGGAAAAGACAGCTGCCCCAGGCACAAATGTGAAGCATTATCTGCATTTAGAGGTGACTAAAGTCACCCAGTCCAACTATCAACCCGTGCCCACTGACCATGTCTCTCAGTGCCACATCCACATGGCTCTGGAACACCTCCAGGGACTTTGACTCCACCACCTCCCTGGGCAGCCTGTTCCAATTCCTCACCTCTAATTCTGAGGATAAATTATTCCTAATAACCAACTGGACCCTCCCCTGGCACTTGCCAGCATGACCCATGGTTTAGGAGTAGCACTGGGTCCCTCACCAATGCCCCGTTCCTACGCTGACAAGCAAAGCTTTCTTGCACCTCTATCTGTCTCAGGGACCTCATCCCATTCAGCCTGCTGATGGCCTGAGCTCCAGTTATCCAAATCTTTGTCCCTCCTCAGCTTGACCACAGACACAGAAAATATCAAAGCATGACATTTCCAACACTTATAAAGCTTCCGCTGATATAAAAAGCTGCTGTTCATTTTCTCAGCAGCATGGGCACATCAAGCCCTGTCTCCCCTTAGGATACTGCATCAAGTTCAAGCATTAAGTATTCTCACTTCTTACCTTTAAAGTACTCCTCAGTTTAAGCCTGAAGTAGCCAAAACAGAGACTAAAGCTGCCAAGCCACAGTGCTCAATGCATCACTGAAGGGGCGCAGGTGCCAGGGCTGAATCTCAATATTCTGAACCCCTTCCTACCTGCCCATCAAATGACAGAGGCATGTCTGGGAAAAAGGTCCCTCCTAGTGAGACCGAGCGTGCAGAAGTGTCAGCAACCTTGGAAATGCTAATTGCCTTTAGCGTGGTTATTAACACAAGTCTGCTGCACCTTCACACCATGAGGGATGCCCTGAGCCCAGTTAAGGTTAGCAGATAGCAGTGAGCTCAGCACAAAGCCCTTCCACCACTGATACTCACATGCAGTAAGTGCCACTGTAACACTGTTGGTTGCCACATAACCAGTGACAAGAGACCTTCTAGTACTTGAAGGGAACTTTATAAGCAGGAGGAGGACCAACTTTTTGCGGTCTAATAGTGATAGGACAGGGGGAAATAGCTTTAAACTAAAAGAGGGGGAGATTTAGACTAGATGTTACACAGGTTACTCTTTACAGAGAGTGCAGTGAGGTGCTGGCACAGCTGCCCAGAGAAGCTGTGGTGCCCCATCCCTGGAGGTTCGAGGCCAGGTTGGATGGGGCCCTGGGCAGCCTGAGCTGGTGGATGGCAGCCCTACCTATGGCACGGGGTTGGGATTGGGTGGGCTTTGAGGTCCCTTCCAACCCAACCATTCTATGATTATACGTGCAGAAACTGAGACCATCGCATTCAGAAGACCATTTTTTGCCCTCTTATCCTACGAACCTGTACAAGGGTTGGTCTCCTTGTCTTGGAGAGCGATACCGGGTGTGGGATTATTTCTTAGAGAGGTGGCTCTGGGGGTTTGCTGCCATTCTGTTTCTTTTTCTATCGCTGCACATCTAATAATCAACACCTACTACCACCTGCCACTGTTGATCACTCACTGATCAACTCTTTTTTTGCAGTTATCGCTGCAATGATGACTACATTCATTGTCAGCAAAAATTCCATTAGAAACATACAGCTCCACCTTTTCTTTCTGAGTTGCAGGGGTCACACAACGCTGGCGACCAAAAGGAACTCCAGTGCTGCAGCTGCGAGCCTCTTCCTCATTCCTATAAATACCCTTAAGTTCTTACACGTATCCAGCATTGTATAAGTAGGACAGAATAATGCAAAATATTATGTAAAGCAGTGGTAATGCAACTCCTGGTTAAGATTTAACGGCACTAATTTCCTCTTGCTGTCACTAGCATGAATCATGTTCCTTTCTACGGCAGGCAGCGATGTGACATTAGGCGAAACGTGTACGAAGGGGAGAATCAGGCCCTAAGTACACAAAGATCAAGGAACTTCGGGTTGTGGTTGTAAATTGCCCTGCCCACACACGCAGAGCGCAATCTGCATTAGTGCATGCGACATTATCTTTTACCTGATAATACACTGTCATTACTGCTCACATTTCCATGGTATCCATCACTTGATAGGTCCCACGGGACAGATTTTGCAAAACAGCTCAGCTCCCATTTAGGCAGCAAAATACATGGCTGGGCTTTGGAGAGCACCGTGTCTACTGATGGCTGAGCTTGTTTGAGAAGGCAGCACAATTGGCACAAAGGGAGCTGTGCATTTTTTAACTTCTGTCTGTGCCAATTCCCTTGGAGGAGAAAGGAGAAACAAAGATTCCAGCAAAGGTCTCTTTATGAATGTTTTTTGTTTGTTTGTTTGTTGTTTTGGAGCATGTGTGGGTTTGGTTTTTTCCCTCCAAGCTTGCTTTACTTCCAGTAAACTCCAAAGTGCTGTTGCTAACTCCTGAGTTTTTTATCAGGAGCCTTGAGACGTGTGGCATTAACCTCAGGCGTGAGATCTTGCTATGACTTGATAATCTCAGATCACATGAAAAAAGAGGTTTCTATTCCTCGCTTCTATGGGGAGAAAGAGGAACGCAGGATCTGAGTCACAGGGGTCTGAAGGTCTACAAACCACGGGAAAAATAAAAATAATCTGTGACTTTTTTATTCTTCTTATTCAGATCTCTTGATTCTAAACCCAGATGATGACTTAAAGGGGACGCAATTTGTGTCTTTTGAATACTTGTTTATAATAACAGTGAAATAGAGCAGGTTGGTACAGAGAGGGAAAATTTACTTTCTCCCATGATCTTTGACCACGAAAAAAACAAACAAGAGAGGCTGAACATGTGGCACAGAACAAGACATTACCAGTTGTACATTCTGTGCACTTCAGTGTTCCCCAGGTCCCTGCCAGGATGCTACATTAACACAGGTGTAATTTTCTTTTTGCTTTTACCCAAATTTACCTTGATTACCCATTAAAACACACAGTAATATTCTGAACACTGTGGAAGACACATGAGAAATGATTTTGAGACCAGACCAAAAGTAGATAAAATCGGAACCTATTTTCAGGGCTTGAAGACTTCCTCCAGCACTACCACTAGCCTGGTCAGTTAGTTAAGGAAGCCCCACGCAAGCACTGATTTGCCAATTTATCAAGTGTATTCCTCAACAGACTTCATAATGGTGCTTGCCCTTGTTTCACTTTTGATTCCTCATCTTCTCCCCATGCTTAAGCTCTCCGTGCTGCCCTACACACAGAGGTGCACCACACCACTGCGAGGGTGGGAAAGCCTTGACATGCCATGCCCCCAAAACCCAGCTGCTTGCATCTCGTACATCTCTCCCACACCCCCAGCTCCTTTCCTGTCCTCACTCTGCTCTGCTTCCTCCCATGCTATTTTCCCATATCCTAAAAGTTTCTGTCCAATTTAGGGCTCAATTGACTTGATAAAGAGCTGTGCTGCTCAAGGAACAGCGCACATGGGGGAAGTGTGGTTCTGAGTTACTTTTGCATCACCAATCTGCCCCCTCTCTGAAGAAAGACATCCTCTAATGGCCTGCTCCAGGCATAAATTGCATTCCTCTTTTCAGTGCTTCGCTCCACTTGGCTGTGAGATTGGGTTGGGAAGGGAGGAGATAGGCTGAGCTTGACCCCATCAGCACACCCCACACAACGTGGCAGCTTAATCTCTAGATGCATTCGAGTCACACACGTCCAACTAGGGCATGAAAAGGGCTTTGTGGCCTCTTAACTTCTGCGTAGGCATTGTCTGAGAGAAACATAGAATAATTTAGGTTGGAAAAGACCTTTAAGATCACCTGGTCCGACTGCCAGCCATCACCACCATGCCCACTGACCATGTCCTCAGTGCCACATCCACACGGCTTTGGAACACCTCCAGGGACGGTGACTCCATCACCTCCAACATCACTCCTGTCCCAGGGCTGACCCTAATCAGGACAATGCCTGTCTGTGGATAAATTTGTGCGTTCACATTTGCACACTGTTGTAATTATGGCTTCTATGTCACTGGGATGTGATTATAGATATAAACAGAGCGTCTTATATGAATTGAGGATGGGCTAGGTTTAAATATTTGGGAATACAGTAACATCTGAGTTTCATTTACCTCTTCACAAAGAAAGTCATGAGAGAAAAAATAATCTCAAAAACGGTTAAATGAAACAATACATTTCTGAAAGGTAATCAGTGTTGGAGGAGAACAAGTGACAGTCCTCTTTCAGAAAGACAGACATCTGAAGCAAAGGCTTTGTAGGGCTAAGGGATTCTCATAATCCCCTTGCATTTCCAACTTCTAGGGCAGGACTGTGTCCATCAAATGCTCTTGCCTTTTTCTCTGATCTAGCCATGAACTAGACAGTTTTATAGCCTAATACATCTCCGTCAGAAGCTAATTTCACACACGCTCATCAGAGAAATTAGTTCTTCAAAAACACATTTAGAGAAGTAAATGCCATCACTTTTCCCCTGTGCCAGGTGTGGGGTTCAGAGCCAGATCACTCCGTCTTCAGCCCCGTCACAGCACTGAACACAGGTTGGTCATTGTGCAGTACGGATTCAAAACACAAAATATGAAACGACTTCCTTTCCCACTCCAGAATTCAGCTGTTTCAGACTATTTTTATGTTGAGGCTTTGGTCTATTGGGATAAGCACAGGGCTAAGGAGGCATCAGCTGGATTCCTGATATCGCTGGTGACACTCTCTGAGCCTCACTCACCCGCTCTGAAGCGTAAAGAAGATTAAACTAACAAGTCTTGGTTTATATTTCTGAGATCCGTAGAAGAAAAATAGAGAAATCTCATCTATTTGGGCCCACAGAGCTACTGTAATAATAATAATAATAAAGAAAAATAGGGCTAGACCAAGAGTTTTGTACACAGCAGTTCTGCCGGTAGAAAATGCTATTTCATTTAAATGGAAACATTTTGAGTTGAGCTTTGTGACTGCCACAGTTCCTTCATCTAGCAGAAAGGGAAGGAAAATGGTAGTAGGGGAAAGCATTTTGAAAAAGTTGAAATATTCTATTTCTATACTTCTAGAATGGAGCGGTTGATGTTGTTTGTTTTGAAACTTCTTTGTCATAACTAAATATAGGAAGCAATCAGAAATCCAAACAAACCGCCTAAAAATAGGCAGAATAAAGCCATATTAAAATGAATGGTAAATGCTTATTCTTGTTCTGAGAAAAAAATAAGAAGCAGAACTTCCCACAAATCTAAAATTCTATTTCCTGCACAGCTAGAAATAAGCATATAACATTATATTTCCAAGGCCTATACCTCCCCACTTAAGCATCACTGTGCTAACACACCAAATATTAAGCACATGTATACACTTTCTATTCAATAAAGTTGCTATGCAACACTCTGCAACAGACTCCTTCACATCCGCACAGTGTGCTCAGCTGAAGTAATCTGCTTCCAAATGATGAATCGGTTACTAAATTGCAAGTGGGAACTGGAAGGCATCAAACACAACGCGAAGGCTATTCCTTGCATGAGATCAATGCAACAAGAACGAGCAAACCGAAGAGACGTTTTCTGCTCCGACGTCGAAAAATGTAATAGCAGAAGTGAAGGAAATTCAAATGACCAGAAATGACTACAGACTCCCCGCTCTAAAGAGGGCAGAAGTAAAACAAAAGCAGCCTCCCTCCAAACCTGCCGCAGGCAGAAAGGCCGTGGCTCACCTAGCAACCTGCTGCGCTGTTGCAAAAGGACAACAATAAATGGAGGTAGAATTTCACCCCCAGCCCAGGACACAGGCATGCTCAGAGCAAAAAGCCTTTGACACAGACCTGAAGGGTGTTTTGTTTCTTTACACTTGTTTAGTGGCTTGTCACATCAGCTAACCGCTACAAAATTGAATCACAAGGCAGCAGGACCAGAAGCAATCTATAATTTGTTGTTTCATGCATTTTCAGGCAAAACCCCTAAAGGCAGCACTCCTGGGGCTGTAGTCAGGGAAGCAAGAGATAAGCTGGAATGCTAATGAAGGTATGAGACATATTACAAAAAACAGGGCACTAGTGTTTTCTCTAGTACTCTTTAAGTATACTTTGAGTGTAGGAATGATGAGGCAGGTCAGAGTAATGAACTGCTTCCACAAATCTGAAATGCTCAGTAGCACATCCTACTGAGAATTACAAGAAATGCAATTAATTGCTGATAATTGGCAGCTAAACATCAGCTCTGACCCTAAAGCAAGGGAGTCTGAAATTCAGAAGAGTCACCGTGTGAACACTCATCCCTCGGGCAATCCCCTTTAACTCACTGCGCCCAACACGGAGTCTTCATCTGGGACTGGAAAGATTTCCCCTGGCAGCGAGCTTCACAGTCTAATTACTAACTGTGTGGAGAACGTCTTCCTTAATGGACATTTGCCACGGTACTATAGGATAATGGACATTACAGTTGCCGCCTTTTGTTTGCACACTGGATGTCATTTTCTTCTTTGGTAAAAAAAAAAATAATACGAAAGCCTTATAGATGGCCACTGAGGAATGCCAGGCCATGTTATCCCATTGTGATCACATGAACATGGCTGTGTATCTGTGTTTGGGATTATCACCTGCTCCTCCCCAGATATGTCCAACGTTTCCACCAAGACCTCAATCCCACTCTGCCTCCAGTTGTGTTATTTCCCTCTTGGTTCGCTCACACCTGCAACTCCTCCAGTTTGGTATCATCAGCATGTCTCACTAATAGACGTAGCTCTTTCCTCAGATCAGTAATGAAGAACTTTAAAAAGACATTAAAAAAAGATTTGTGGCCAAAGGTCCTATTAATTATGTTTGCCGTACCCCGCTGGGCACCTTCTTCCAATGCAGCACATTCCCATTTATCGTAAGACTTTGTTTACAGCCTCTTCGCCAGTTTTCAACCCACAAGTAAATGCTTCCTTTCCCAGGGACTCTGATATTTTCTTTCTTTCTTTCTTTCTTTTTTTTTTTAAATTAATAGCAGGATGTCTTTCTTCCAAAAACTTCTCTCATATGGAGAGACACAGATTTATGTAGCGAGAAAGATACATAAAGGTTTAACCACAGAGTGGAAATTAAAACAGCATCAATTTCATACAGGTGGAGCTTTATACTGATAAAAGGAGCAGACAGACAGCTTCACGGTCAGGACACTCGGGAAATTCAATCGCTTGCACTCTGTGGAGGTCAGCCAAGATGATTGAAAGCCTCTCCAGGGCCTACACATCTACAGAACAGGTCTCTGGTGGGCCAGTTCTAGTCTCGCCTACACCACTCCTCCCAGGCATAACGCCTGTGAACAGAGGGCTGATTCCAGCTGTTCCAGGCTATGAATAAGGATAAAACGTGTCCTTGGCTTTTTGTCAGTCAAGCTTTGCTCCTGACCACTGGTGCCCAGCAATTGACATGTCTTTGGCAGACATCTACAGGAGTCAGTTGGGTATCATTCAAGATGTTTCTACTCGTCATAAAGGTTAAGTCTACCCTGATAACAGGGATCAGCCTTGAAGTGATCTCTGGGCATAGACTCACAGGACTCCCTAGGAAGCAGGGAGGAAAGGGAACTTTCACAGCATTCCCCTTACCTCACCATCAGTTTCCAGGAGAAATGGTCCCATGTTGTCACCCCCATGGTGGACATACTAAATGCCTGACTGTGTGGTTAGTGCCCAAAACAGCTGCTTTTCCACCTGTCCCCTTTCTTCCACACTGGGTAAGCAGGTCTGTGCCTCAGCTCCTCAGTCACACTTTGTAGCAGTCTCTGTCCCTGCCTATTGCCAAGAGATAAAACCACACCCAACAAGAGGGACAAGACCACTTTCTAGATGGGCATTGCATGGAGCCACACATTCAGACAACTGTCTTCAAATAAACATCATTGTGAAAGTGACTTTGGCACAAAGACAAAGGTGTATAATACAAACTAGGAGGACGACTGTGCAAACTTCCTCAGATCAGGGAAAGAAAAGGGAGAGTCTGAGCTCAAGAAAAGGATTAGGAGAGCTCTGGCAAGATCTTAGCCACTGCAGACTGCCTGATTAAGGAGATTATGGGGAAGAGCAAAGAAACTTCCTGTCATTCTGTGAGACAGAAAAACGTGTGGAAGAAATGCCAAAAGTGTCCTGGCTGCACATGACAGCTGCTGTCTTTGAATAGGGAAGAGCCAGAAACATGGAGTGAAACAGAAGGTTGAGGTCAGAGCTACTACAGTCCCTGGACCTCAACAGCATGAAACCTGCCCACTGGTTCCCCTCCACCCACTCGGATACAACCAAAGCCTTCATCGATACCTCCTGTGGTTAAATAACAGTGGCAATGCCTGCTTACTCCCTCTGGGATTGCAGTGAGAACAATGCTGACTTGAGAAAAAAGAGAGAGGCAGAGGAAGGAGGAATCAGGGTTCCCCCATGATGGGGAAAAGCCTGCACACACCATGCAGCAGCCTCCACTCATTTAGCATCTAAAGCCAGCCTGGAGAACAACACCACACAGAGCCTTACTGGTCATGTATTCACCATGTACAATCCAAGCCGGCCATATATGAGAGGCAAGCATGACTTACTAGGCACACGGTTGATAGCTTTCAGGGGTCTCAGGACACGGACAGTACGGATTGCAGACAAATTAATGTTCTGGAGATCCAGAGAGTACTCCACCATCCTGCAGAAGAAGAGAGAAAGAGTTTAAACAACCCAAAATCTTGGCTTGAAGTACAGGGTAGGGTTGTTCACACAGTCATTGTGGTGCTGAATTTCAGTGCCACTCTGTAAAGCTCTTCTGTAGGTGTTCTGACAGGACAGGATGAGGTCCCTGGAGGAGGCTCAAATTAACCTGTTTTGCCTCACATAGAAGCAAACCCTCTACTTAAAGAGGTAACATTTTCAGCTGGGTGGGAAGGCTTCTCCCATAGCTGTGAATCACTCCTTTTTGACAGCAATCAAAAGAGAAAAATCCTAATTTTAGGACATATGCTAGACCTTGGCTTTTCTAACCCAACAGTATGCTCCCCAAATAACCTCACATTGCAAATAGCTATGACTAATGTGTTGGCTTTGCTGCATGAGCAGCAGGTGCAGGTTAGAGAAGTGACCTGGCTCAGCATCCCTTAGCCCAGTGCTCCTCTCCTTGCCCAGTATGGCAGATGCCCAGGTAACTTGTCTATCACTGAGAAAGCACTAGGAGACGCTGGACTCTAATTACCGTTTACCTTGGCCAGTAGAATCCACCTGAGGATCTCAAACTATTTTGCATGAAGAGCTTAAGTGATGCTGAGAGTAAAATGGGGGTAAAGTCACTCCATGAGAAATATCAGGGAGATGACTTGAGTGAAACTTTTGGATTGTGTGAATGCAGCCCTCTGTCCAGGGCAGCCAGCTCTCCTTTCTCACAAGTACTGACTTCTTTCAATTACAGATTGACTTTCTCAGAGTCTTCCCGCGCATCTTGACTCTTACATTTCTACAGACTGCAGCAATGGACTGATCCTTCCATTGATCACCCTCTCGACTCAGAAGGACCTTGAAGAGCAAGTGTCGAGTTATCTGTCTACACCTTTCACAAAAGGGACTTGTCAGAGTGATAGATTTTCAAACACAATAGGGTAAACCTGTCGAAGTGTTGTGATCATTCTCTCTCATGCTCTTTTTCTTTCTCTCTCTCGTTCCTTTCACTCTATTCTCTCATAGACTTTTAGGGTAATTGCATGAAATAATTCTTGCTCTGAAATGCAGTGGCATTCATTTACCTCCCTGGAGCTGTCAGTTCCACATACACCGAATGCAGAAGCAGAGAAGGGATTCCATGTAGGTAATCAAAATGTTCACATGCACAAGATACAACCAAAAAGATACCAAACCCAGAAGCAACACACAGAGAGCCTACAGAAAGCATTAGTGATAGAGGCTCAGGATACGATCAGCTGAAATTGGGAAGTGGGTAATGAAAGGAAAAAGAAAATGCAGTGTTATGCATACATATACACTACTACAGGACATCATGCAAAGGACATGAGGTGCAAATGAGCACAGTGCAAAAGCTCTTGAGTGAACACTGATCATCTCTATAAAAGCATAACACAAGATTGCCTCATCAGATCAGTGTGATGTTGCTCCAGAATTAGACATATCTTCTGAAAAGATAGAACTACATTCAACGTAAAGCAATGTATGGATGTGGTTATATTGTTCCCAGGACTTGGGCTGACATCTTGTAACAGAGACCTGACATATAAAGGCAGCTTCATGGATGAAGGAGCCTATACTGGTGGTCTCTTACAGTAGGTAGATACTTGCACAGAAACATAAAGGTCCCCAAGCTTGACAAGGTCTCACAGAAGATCCTTCCCTCTCCTAGAAACCATGTTCCCAATTGAACCAGATTGAGGTCAGAACTCAATAGGAAAATAAATTATTTTTGAGCCATAACAGAACAATCTGAAACATATTCTGTCAGATGCCAAATTAGCAAATCACCCCCAAAATACGTTTAATTTTGAGAAGTGGTCTTCTTTGAATTGCAAGTGACCAAGTTAGAATTCCTGAAGAACATCATGACCTGTACAAAACTGGAGCACAAGGGAACAGCACCGAGCTAACATTGAAAAAACATCAGTAAACAGAAGTAGTATCTTTTCTTAGACTCAATAATGCACAGTTCAACGAAAGGTGTAACCTACATTTACAAATTGCATGGGTTTTGCCCTCTTGTGGCTACAGCTGTGTTGATGGTACTGTTATGGGAGAACCCTTAACCACATTCCCATACTACCTCTACCAAATGAAATGAGCTTGCCACCTATGTGACACCATCCATGTGTTACTGGAGAAGCGATAATCACCAAAATAACAGATGCAAGTCCTTTTGAAGCAAGATGAATGTTGCCCCAGCTGCAACTGTTCAGTTCACACAACTGGAGAGCCAACCTCCCAGGGCCCTCGAGGCCTGCAGATTTGCTGCAGTTGTGTTCCAGTTTAGCTAGAAAAAGCATGGAACAGGCAATTGCTCTGCCAATGAAAACAGCAGGCAGTTCCCTAGGATGGGTCAGAGAAGGGCAACTCTTAAATTTTTCAGTGAGCAACTTCTAACAAAAATGAGTTCTGCCCTAGCAGGCCCCAGGGCTTCTGCTTGTTCAGCAGACCTTTTCTGCCTACAGTTCTTCGGATGCCTCTGGTCTTGGCTGTAATAATGGAAAGATAGCCAAGATACTTAAATCCCTGCAAATTGGTTATGCCTATTATAGCTATATAAATCACATCCAAAACAACTCCAGTTCAACTCCAGCACATTTTTTGCAGTAAGGTCGCTCATTCTTGCCTTTTCATAGCGATACCTATGAGTCAGCTTACGCTCACGCTTCTCTTTGCACAAAGGTAGCGTGCTTGTACAACAGTGGACTGGGATGGCTCCAGTGATCAGCAAAACAAACAAAGAATTCTCTGTGTAGGCAAAACCTATGAATCCAGATCACAGAATCACAAGGTTGGAAAGCACCTACAAGGATCATCTAGTCCAACCGTCCTCCCATTACCCTTGCTACCACAAGCTACTAAACCGTATCTCATAGCTCCTCATCCAGATGCCTCTTTAACACTGCCAGGGATGGCGACTCCACCACCTCCCTGGGCAGGCCATTCCAGTGCCTGACCACTCCCTGAGAGAAAAAGTTTTTCCTTATATCTAATCTAAACAGATGTTACTTCCTTCCTCTATTGAAACAAGATCTCTGACTCTGGGCGTCTGCAACATTTCAGGAATTGTCAGCCCAGCTGCACTTTCTCTTGCCTTTCTCCAGTCAGCTGCTTGGAAACCCAGTATGTACACGCAGCTTCTCTAAGGCTGGGCTGTACCTGATGGCCTCATACCACATGTAGGAGATGGCAGTAGTTAGACAGCAAGTTAAAAGTGGGTGTCGCAAGAAGCGATCAGCCAGAAGCAGACTTAGAGCAGGAGGGTCACATTTTCCCATGTTTGTGTCTCAAGGTCTTGTGATAATAGATGATTCTATCATTATTCTATTATTATTCTACGATTAGAACCATTAAAGTTGGAAAAGACCTCTAAGATCAACCATCAGCCCATCCCCGCCATGCGCATTAACTATGTCCCTCAGTGCCACATCCACACAGTTCTCGAGCACCTCCAGGGACAGTGATTCCACCACCTCAGGAAGCCTGTTCCAGTGCCTCACCACTCCTTCTGAGAAGAAATTTTTCCTCATATCCAACCTGAACCTCCTATGGTGCAACTTGAGACCATTACTAAGTTGCAAATCCATGGTGCTTATCTGGATTCTCAGGCAGGTGCCAAACTTTAGTGCTTCAATCTCTATAGCTCTAGCAACTCAGGGAACCACACGTTTACTGAATATTCACTAATCAAGAGCACAGCAGTGTTAAAGCCCATACCAAACAGTTGCCACCTTATTAAATCACAGGAGATTTCCAGCCTCCTCATCCTCACACCAGTGGAGACTCGGATTAGATATTAGGAAGAATTTCTTTGCAGAAAGAGTGGTGATGCATTGAACAGGTTGCCAAGGGAGGTGATGGCGTCACTGTCCCTGGAGGTGTTTAAGGAAAGGGTGCATATAGTACTTAGAGATGTGGTTTAGTGGGCAATATTATTGATAGGTAATTGGTTGGGCTAGATGATCTTAGAGCTCTTTACCAACCTTAATGATTCTATGGGTTCTCAGCGTAGTGAGCAAGGGCAGACCCTATAATCTGACTGCCCCTCATCACTTGTCCCCTGTTCCCTTGCTGCTTTAGGTTCGCATTGTTTGTAAAAAGCTTCATTTCTTTATGATTCAGAGGAAGCTGGACGAAGTCTTGGATGCAGAGAAGCTTGTGTGGGTTGCAAGCTGTCCTTTCCTCCTATGGGGCAGAAGGGGAAAGCATCTCTCCCAAGGGAAATGGCAGCTCATTTCTAGCACACTAAAGTATTTTGTGGCCTCTGGCGTGGGTTGGCAAGCACAGGGGCAGGTTAGGAAGCTGGAACTATGCTAAATTGGAGAGCAGCTCTTGATCTGTGATAGAATTTGAGCAGTGAGCTGTCAAGATAATTGAATTTATACAGTAATTCTTCTTCCCTCAGTAGAGATTTGCTTCTTCAAAACTTTCTGTAAGATACTCTTCTGGAAGCAAAGAGGATTGAGACACTCACTGTTCCTGCACTGCACAGCTCAAGACTGACGCATGGCGGGAATGCTACCATAGTGGGGAATAGGACTGAGGCACCAGCTGCAAACATGGGATTCACCCCACAGAACAGGAGGATGTCTGGTGGGGAACACCTCTCCATTTGAACTCTGCCTCTCCTCACTCTCAAAGCATCCCACGCCCTCCCTATCCCATCTCTCTGACTCATTCGTGCCTCCAACATTTCCACATCTCCTTTTAATCCTTCTGGCCCTCCTCTGTTTGACTTTCCCTCATTCTTTTTTTCTGCTTTACCTCATATCCTTCAATTCCCTTGCCAATCCTTTATTTCTTTTCCAGTCTCCATATTTGTTCCTTTTGCACCTTTTCCTACTGACCTTCTTAATGGGGCTTCCTCCTGCTTAGTCTCTGTCTTGGTGATAAACATTAGCCTATACCTAAGCAGCTCTTCTTAGCTGAACACACAAGAGACCTTGAGTTTAACTTAGATGAGGCCAAACTAGCACAAGGGAACAAGCAAGAAATTTGTTAGCACAGCGACCCTGTACAAAAAGCACCTGGCATGGAGTACCTCCATTCCATGCCAAGCACTGGAGGAGTCAGAATGCACCTGGGAGGCAAGGGGGCATGCACCCAGCACAGCATCACACACCCACATTGCTCACAAGACCTCAACCATAGCAGAAAAGCTTCATTAGCCACAACTTGGCACCTGCGAGCAGGTTTGGATCTGCCTTGGCGCTCTGCTTCTCGAGCAGCGATGAAGCCCAGGAGAGAAGAGCAATGCTTGTTGCTCAACAGCAGTAGAATTGCTCAACGAACGTGGCTCTATGCCAGGCCGGGAGAACAGCCTGACCAGCAGGACCAAGGAATAAATGTATTTTAAAGCAGACGTAGCAAAAATATGAAAGCCATGCCTGAGTTCCAGAAAATTCAGACTTTATCTTCCTGTACAGTAACCAAAGGTAATGTACTCATGCAGTGCCTTGCTAGCACCTTCCCCACAATTACCTTCAATGAAATCCATGATTAAAACAGTTCAAACATTACCACTTACCTCCTCATATTTACATCTCCTTACACCTTTATTATGTACTTATTAACTTTCTTAATCTTTGCTCTTGGACTTCTATTTGCTGATAATTAGCACCCAAAAATTAATATTTAAAATGAATTCTGAAAGCATTCATGAAAAATACCGAGGCAGTATTTTTCTTATGACACAAAGCCAATATTTTTTTGTTAAATTCAAAAGCTGCCTAATTCCCCTTCTCTGATAGGGGTTTTCAATTGAAATCTAATTAACTGCAGTCTAATCAATTCATATTTCTTTGTCAAATAACTTTGGGTTTGGCACTGAAGCCAAAATCTTCATGGCTGTGTCTTCTGAGCTGCAGCCTCCGGCTCACTGCGAGTCTCTGTGCAAAGAGAAGCTTTTGCTGCCCGAGGACTTAGGCCATTTGTTCCTAGCATCTGTGAGCACTTGGGGCGACCAAGACAGAAGACAACTTGCTTGCTCCTCCCTGAATTCCTTCAGCCAAGTATGCTCATTTTTTTCCTGATTTTTTACTACAGATCTCAGCACCAAAATCTGCTCCATTTACCATGGCACTGCTCCATTGACCCAGGTGCCCCCCAGCGCACAAGCCTATGATGGAGACGGAGGATTCCATAGATCAATACCTCTGTATGTTCTATAAGAACTACAGTTTGCGGGGAGATGGTGGGAGGCAGATATATCCCTAAACCTTCCTACTGCTGTGCTAGGCACCAGAACAGGCTCTGGAAGGTCTGGGTACCTCTGCACTGGCTATATAACTGTGGCCGCAGTGCAGAGGTGGAGCAAAGTTGGTCTCATTCCCTTCTGATGGAAGAGAATTAAAAGGCACATACATTGCTAGAAGTCCAACCTTCCTGCTAAAGCATTTTCCCTACAATAGGTAGCACAGGAAAGTGCCCAGTTGGGTTTTGCACAGTTTGGTGCCTCTATGGCTCGGTTTGAACCTCCCCCTCCCCCCACAGATAGGTGAGTTGAAGTCCTTTCGTTACCTACTGCAGAAATTATTGGATAACATCACATGGGATGTGGCCAGACATTACACAGCGGGACCTTAAATTGCTCTGCAAATCGCAGTGCATTCAGCTAAGTAGTCCTGCTTATCTCTGTTAAAGTTAGAGCTCATCACACTGCATAAAGACAACTCTCTGCTGACATAAAAGCTGGAAGTTAGAAGCAAAGGGGAAAAAAACTGCCTTGCAAGTAAAATGAGGGCTGCAAAATTATATCTTTTTTTCTTCTCCCTTAAAAAAAGTTAACGAGGCTGTAACTCTGTTAGCAAAAAGACATTTCTTCAGGGAGTAATAAATTACTAATTACATAGCTCCGGAGCTACAATGCTTAGTAATCTTTAAAAAGAAACAACAACCTGCAACCATTCTCCCTGGTACAGAACTTTGTTTTATGTTAAGCGTCTCTACCAACAGAAGCTTGCTGAAAGCTTGCAGAGCCTGTGAGACTGCTCCCTGGCTGCCTGGGATGTGATTATTTCACACCCCTGAACACTCAGAATTTTCTCCAAACTGAGCACTAAGAGAAAACGTCAGAGTTTCTTAACAGTTTCGGAGACATGATATGAAAAGACATAAGCAGGTTTTCACACTGTGATAAGAAAGCCAGAGGGACCGGGAGGGCTCAGATGACTGAAGACGAGTGATGGGGCCTCGCTTCTGGAAACAAGGACTCTGAGCACAGCCTCCCAGGTCGGTATTTCATTGCTTAGCCAAAAAATAAATGAAAAAAAGAGAGGAAATCAAAGCGTTTCTTGCTTGGTCCTGCAAGCTGCTGGTTGTGCCCGCTTTATTTAGTTTAGCAAAGCCAAGGATTCGTGCAGTAGGGAGTCAATTTTTAGGGAGGCGAAGCATTAGCGGTAATAATTGAGAGCTACACATAATGCACACGGGGTACCGTTGCCTCCTTGTTTTGATTCCTCTCTGCTGTGATTCATTTCGTTTTGATGACTCTTTTCATTTCAATATGTTGCACTTCTACGGATAGTTTTACTAGGGGAAAGCAAATGAAATAATTAGTATCATTAAGGAGGAAAAAGTGAGTGCGTGTTGGTGGGGGAGGGCTGCAATTCTGGTATTTCTGCCTCTGGTTAAGATGTTATTTATCCTGCTGCTTGCTGGTTTCCATCTTTCTCTGATCGCTGCTTGAAACACCTAATTGCTGTATTTATTACAGTTTTCCTTAACTCGCCATAATTTCATACAAACTTCCATTTGGCAGTGAAGATCAGCTAACCGAGATTTTCTGACTATTCGTTCTGTTTACACTGCTGCTAACAAGCATTAAATGGTCTGAGATTTTAGAGTCATAACTATGCAAATTCTGGCCAGGTCCCTGAAGGACCATTGTTAATTAAAAGCAAAGAGAAAACAGAAGATTGGCAACCTGCATCCCCATAATGCAAAATTAAGATCTATCAGCATCTCAGGCACAGCAACATCTTAGCTCAGATAACTTTGTTTCCTGGGCCTGGGTGGGTATTTGAAGAAGGGGACTGATACCTCTTGTCCTTCAATCCCCCTCCCTGGGCTGAAATGCTGTGGGATGAACTTGGAGTCCCAGCAGTGTAAGTCAGGGGTTTTGAAGTAAGGAAAGAGTCACTGCTCAGATCTACACATGCGTAGCATGGTCAAGAAGAAGGGTGAAAACTGTTCAGGAGAGTGGATTTTGATTTGGGAAGCAGCATCGCTGCGCGTCTATGAAAGAAGGATTTAGAGGATGTATAAATCTAAGACTACATGTAACCACTAGCAAGACAAAGTTCAAATAATGACAACCACAGATTAATCAGATAACACAGCAATGCATTCTAGGTCCCCAGCATGGATGTTGCATAACTTATTTCTGAAGAAGCAACTGGCTAAGAGGCCAGCGAGGAGGAATGTTCTGCTCAATCTAAGGGGCTACCAGGCAAGACCAAGATAGAATCTCAGCTGTACAGAGATGCCAGAAAACCTCCTCCAAGGGCTGTATCACTATAGGAAAGGAAATTTTGATACCACAAGAGCTGTGCTGCCATACTGTGACTGAAACAAGAGAGAAAAAAAGCAATCCTGGGAAGGTTTAGAAACTTGTGGGGCAACATTTCACCCATGATGTGTTTTGGAATTAACTGTCTTTCTTATCATGCTATGCCACAGGTTATAGACAATTTTCAGAGGATGGACAGAAAACTTGCAGCTGAGCTCCTTGAGCATCCTGAGCAGAAGTGAAAGGAGAAGATGGAGGAATTTGGTAACAAACTACTGGGTGGGTCAGCAAGGTAGGATGAGTGACTTGCAAAGCATTGAGTGACCCCTGGAGAAGCAGAAACATTAACCAGCATTTCATTAGAAATTAATACATTTTTAGGAAATTGAGAGAGAGAGAGACCACAGTCAGTAGATTGTTAAATGAAAAAACACAGGAAAAAGTGATGAAATTAGGAAAAAACTTCATCCTTGCAGAGCCTCCATCTCAAGAACAAAACTAATGAAGGCACTGAAAGATGTAGAGAGGAGGAAAAAAAAATGTATCATCTGTACAGCAGTGCCAGGGGCCGAGTAATAGAGAGAATAGGAATTGTTCATTTTATGAGCATAAACAGACTAAATGGCATTAAAAAGGGCTGGTGGGAAGATCTGCATGAAAGGAATATTGAAGTCAATGATTTTAACCTAGCTAGGAATGCTCAAAAGGACAGAAAGGAAGGGGGAGTAGTGCTCTTTGTCAAAAAAAGACATTTTCAAGTACGGAATCAACGACAATTTTAAAATTAATAGTTAAATTGTGGGTTAATTTTCTGTCATATAAAGAAGATAATTCCTCCTGTCTAGAGGGAATGGGCTGACAGAAACTTCATGGATTTCACCAAAGACAAAGGTCCTGTACTTGGGCTAGAAAGATCCTCTCCCTCAGTACTGCATAGTGTAGTGGCTCTGCTGGTAAGGAAGTGGGTAACAGCATGTGACCCATGTCCCACAGTGCAGCCCCTGGAGCAAGGAAGGCTGATGCCATACCAGGCTACACCAGCAGGAGCAAAACCAGTGGATGAGGAAAAGGATTATCCCTTTTGCTCTGCTTGTAGCTAATCACATAGAATGTCTTGGGGTTGGAAGGAATCTTAAAAACCAACTAATTCCAAACCCCCTGTTGTGGAAGGGGTTGCCAACCACTAGATCAGGTTACCAAGAGCACCATCCAACCTGGCCTTGAATCCGTTCAGGGATGGGATATCTGCATCTTCTCTGGGCAACTTGAAACTAGAACAGCACATTCAACTTTGAACTCCCTGATAAAAGTGACAAATAGGATCAAGTTCAGCAGAGGGCCACCAAGATGTCCAGGGGCTGGACACAATGGGCATAAATCCAGCAGGAAAACAGGGCTCAGATTAGATATACAGATAGATAAAAAGCAGTGCAGAAGCACAGAGGGGTGGTTCAGCCTCCATCTCAAGGGGTTCAAGACCTGAGGACAACTCTGAACAACCTAATCTGTATTTGTTATTTACCCTGCTCTGAGCAAGATGCTCTGATTCTATGAACATTACTAGGTATGTGTAGATCACACTAGAAAACAGCTCTCCTGGTATTAGTCTGTAACTTATAAAAAAAACCTCCCCTTATCCATCCTGCTAGAGTTAGGTTAGTCCAATGTGCTGAGGACACCTAGATCTCCTTACAGGTTCTCAGCACTTACAGTGATGTGCAGTATAACTCAAAAAATTGCCTTTAAGGAACAAAGATACAGCAGTGGGTTTTTTTTTTGTTTGTTTGGTTGGTTGGTTGGTTGACTGGTTGGTTTGGGTTTGTTTGTTTTGTGATCAATGAACTTAAATCTGGGACTACTTGATTACATGACTTATGTACACACCAAGTAAGGCCATCAGCACTACTAGATACACTTGGTGGATTAGAAAGGCCATATACATGAAGCTGAAGACACGCGGGAACAGCCATGTATCAAATAAGACAGGACAAAAAATTGTAGTCATGAACTCTGAATGACAATCAAGTGTTATTTAAAAAAAAAATAGAGCCAAGAAAGCTGGACTAGTTAAAAAAGGTAGTACAAAGTAAGCCAAGGCAGCAATATAGCGACAGCAAGAGAGGGGAACTTGGGAGAAATGAATACTAGTTAGGAGATGACATTGTAGAAAATTTGTAAGAGAATGGAATGAACCCCAAATGGTACAACAAAAAAGAAAACATAATTGTCAGGAACTGTTTAAACAGGCAGAAACCTCAATTTTTTATGGGGAAGGTCAGATGGTACATTTGTACTACAGATGATAATGAGCTGTTTTCAACTGCAGCTGTGATCAAGTATTTGCGGCTGTATCTACCAAAGTAGGGATATTCTAAGATAAGCAGGCCCGGACAACTTATATCCAAGAGTTTTAAAAGAGATGGCCAGAGAAGTCCTGCACCAGTGCTGTTGATTTTCAATTAGTCTCAGAAAACTGGGAGAGCATCCAAGGGCCAGAGAAATTCTGATGTCGTGCCAGTGCTTTGAAAAACACAGTGATCTCAATGGGCTGACTGGACTGATGCAATGAAATCACCAATACGTGGCTTTGATAGATTACGGATTAAAAGCGGGTAATAAAATTAGCCATAATCAACACAGGTTTAAAGAAAAATAGACATCATCAAACTAATGCGCTATAATTTCTTATGAGATTACAAGTCTGGTTCACACAAGTAATTATGCTGATACGACTGGAATGATAGGAAATCATCATGACATACATTAGAGAGAAACAGGCTAAGTAATAAGCCTCACATACAACAGTAAATGGGAACTTATTCGTGAGCAGTTGTACTGTAATACACAATTCTTGTCATGCTGTTCCTTATTTATTTATCACAACCTGGCAGAAAATTAAAAAAAAAAAACAACATTACTGATGGATTTTGCAGTTGAAGCTTATTTTTGAGAAAACAGAAAAGAAACGAAGAGGATAAGTCAGCAGTACAGAACAGCATGAGCTGCTTTGGAAATGCAAATAACATGTATTCCAGTATGAACAAATGCAACACCACACATCTGGGAACAAAGTTTTCCGCCCCTACTAATAGGAAGGGATTTTCTTTCTTCAGAAGAGGAGATTGTGAGGGGAGAAAAGCCTACAATCAACGTGAGTTGGAGCACTGGAGAAAGGAGCTGAATGAATTAACAGGAAGATGCTGTGATAAGATGGGTTGCCGCAACTCATGGCTGTAGGAACAGGAAAATTTAAGGTTGGAATAGATAGGCTGGATTACCACTGTATAATGCACTGAAGTGACTACACAGTGTAGCATGCCTTACTCTGCTGTTCACTGTAGCTTTTTGTTTGTTTGTTTAAATTTATTGAACGAGCCCGCAACTCTATCTTAAAATTACAAAATACGCATGTCATAGAATGGCCTGGGTTGAAAAGCACCTCAAATATCATCTAGTTTCAACCCCCCCTGCTGTGGGCAGGGTTGCCAACAACTAGACCAGGCTGTCCAGAGCCACATCCAGCCTGGCCTTGGATGCCTTCAGGGATGGGGCATGCCACTCCTCTCCAAAGGCAAGTTTGGGATGGGATTTGATCACAGTTTACAAGACATACATGGAAAGCTGTGGCGTGATGGTGGAGAAGAGGCAAAGATGGGACATTCTGTGAAAGATATACCAGCCTCTTCTCAGCTACTGAGCTAGTTAAAGAAAGGTTTTGGATATATTCTACACACAAACTTGTAATCACAATAATTCCCCTGGCCATGCAGTGAAGACCTCTCCCCCTTAAACTACCTATGGTCTGTACAAGTATATTCCATACTAGAACACGTCAAGGGGATGCTACAGAAGTGGTCAGAGATATTTCCTGCCTCTAATCACTAACTAAAGCACTTGGCTGCAAAGTACAAGAGAGGCCGAATGAGCACTCAGTGGTGGAATTGACATCCCAAGGCCAGGCAGGACTCTTAGGACAGAGTCATGTAAAGGGATGCCTCTTTCCCACAGGGACACTGGCATCATCTCCAACCACATGTAAACACAACCGCAATTCACAGAGTGGAGCAAGCAGGAGAAATTGCTCACTCTTCGTTGCTAGAGAAATGCCTGATTTAAAAAGCTGATGAGCACCAACCTAGAAATAATTGACATCTCCTAAATTCACACATGTAGAGATGCTGGCTGAAGTTTCCAGTGTCAATGGTGTCCAGATGATCTCGGCTTTCAAAAAATAGTAGTCTCAGCTTTAGGAATCTGCCCTTTAAGTACCTTCAGAGCAAGCCCTCCAAAAGCACCCATCACTGTGGGAAACAGACGACGACAGACACAACCTAAACACAAATGCAGGGGAAGAGGGTCTCCCACCAAGACAGCTGGTGACAAGCACCACCTGCATGAGATATATCAGGGAACCTGAAACCTCCCATCAGCAGTGAGCGATGGGAACTGAAGTGTCTGCAAGCCAAGTGTGAGCCCCTGTTGCTTGTGTGCATAAGAGCCTAGGCATTCAACCCAAATTACCTCTCTTGGTTTTAGGACCACTGAGGGGAACAATGGAGAACACTGAGATAGGAGTAATTTGTCTGGGGGGTTTTGTGCATTTTTTTTTTTTCCTAATCCTTATTGAAAAAAATGTGTTGAGGGTTGTTGGGGGAGGGAGTGTGTGAGAGGGGAGAAAGTTCTGGTGATGTCAGCTCCTATTGCCATGGAAACTGAGCATTTTTAGTGACAATTGAGCCTTCCTCAAGCTGCTGGGTTGCGTGGGGGGCAGGGGCAAGCAGGGCAGGGGCACACAAGGGAATTCAGCTAACTAAAACTATAGCTTCTGGCTTTCCAAGGAAGTGAGGAGAAACTACATAGGAGTGCCTGAACACATGGCTTACGTAACCAAAGCACCGTCTGGGGCAACAGCAGCAAATAATCATTGCACTCTTCGATAAAATACACTGTCACACTGATAGCCAGTACCTCAGCCACCCAGGACCACCCAACAGAAGTGTCCCTCACCTGCACTATGCTTTTCCAGGCTACAGTTCATCCTCCCAACCTTTGGTGCCTTGCTTGGGGTGCTGCTTGGGTATATATTTGGAAAGAGAGAAAGGGAGAAGGAGCTGGGAAGTACAGTTCGTATTCTCAAATCTGAGAGACACTCAAATGTCATCCACACAGTGCATTACTTTTCATCATCTGGATGTTTTTTAGGGGGTCGAATTTACGATCTCTCTTGCAGCCCCTGAAAGCTCAGGACCATGCAAAGGTGGAGGCCTTTAGAAAAATACTGACGAGTGGCTTTTCAGGATCTACCTCATTGGCAAAAAGAAAATACACCAGGCCTTATGCAGGAGGCTTTGAAGGCTAAGGCACAGTTTGGACCCAGAGCAAGCTAATCCAGATGTGAGACCAATCAGGATGAAGCCTGGGGCTTAAATCTGAGGTTAAATAAAAGCCTATGTTCTGTCCATAAGGGCAAATTTGAGCCTCTGCTTGGATTTGATTTAAGCAGTGCAGACAATTTTAATGAATTTCAAAGAATAATGAATTAATAACCACAAGCTTTTATAACTCAAAATACATTATATAGTCATTAGTTCTATATAACTAAATGGAAAAATCTTTCTTTAGCAGATGAAGTCTTTTGAGATCAGATATTCTAATGAGATTACTATCATTTCAGCCTGACACCTCATGAGAACAATTGTATAGAAATCAGGAAACAAATTTCTTTCGGTTCTGGACCTGAAATGAAAAAATCCTCCACAGTGATTATTTTATACCTAAGGAGTTGATTTTAAGTCTCCTTGGCAATGAAAGGAGTTCAGATATGAGCTTCATTTCTAATACTGCTATCAGATGTGCAAAAGACACTCTCTCTCTTCTCAAATTTCTCCCAGCAATGATAGCAGAGGGAAAGGTATAAATGGGTATAAAGATATAAATTTCTGATCTAGGTAGAGAGGATTTCACAGAATCACAGGATGGTTTGGGTTGGACCTCTGGGTCCGCCTGGCCCAACCCCTGCACCGGCAGGGATGCCCAGAACAGGGTGCTTAGGGCCATTTCCAGGTGGGTTTTGGAGATCTCCAAGGAGGAGACCCCACAGCCTCTGGGCAACCTGTGGCAGCGCTCCATCATCTGCCCCATAAGGAAATGTCTGATGTTCAGATGGAGCCTCCTATGGTGCAGTTT
Source organism: Gallus gallus (assembly GCF_016699485.2). NCBI lineage: Eukaryota > Metazoa > Chordata > Aves > Galliformes > Phasianidae > Gallus > Gallus gallus. The sequence continues at coordinate 50,531,783 of NC_052532.1, forward strand.
GTTGCATGAAGGAAACAAGTGAAAGAGGCGAGCACAATTCCTTGCTTTCATTTAGCACTGCCCCACCAATTTCTTCATCACTCCAGACTGCACTGCTCACACACCACGCTTGCAGGTATGCCAGGCAGAGAAATATCCCCCAGTTCCCAAGCCTTTCCTCCAGTGCAACGGCTATCCTGCACCCACCTGGAGCAAAGCCACCCTCCCACCCCATATGCAGCACATCCCAAAGGAGGAGTACCATGGGCTCTGAATTCTCCTTTCCAAACAGTTCCCATAATGCAGGCCTATTCTAAATCACATGCTAATCACAGCAGACTCAGCCACAAGAAAGGTTCCCATCTCATGCACATTGCTGAAGCTCACAGAAAGCTGCAGCTTTCATCTGCCCATCCTCCTTTCACATACAGGCCAGCTGAGGATCAGCCTTCACACTTTTACAACTGAACGGAGTTTGAAAATTCCAGCTCCCCCCAGAAGCAAACAATTACACACCCCTCCAGAGGAACGACTTCCAAATCTTTCTGTAGAACAACTGTGTCAGAAGCAAATGTAAAGACAGCGCTGCTCTGCACCTCAGGGAAAAGCTCTGCAAAGCGAGCTTGAACTCACTGTTAGCTCCGTCAGCAGTGCACTTGCAGGTGACAGCAAATGCTGGTAATGCCTTGGGGAGCGGGAGAAGGAAGTCGGGGGGGTTTCTCTGAAAAGATTTTCACCCCTTTTCTGTAAGAACATTAATATTACATAATTTTTCTGACTTCTTTTATTATACCACAAGGCAACGTGATTGAAAATGGACAAATTCCAAAAAAGAATGCATGCCCACTGATATCACAGAGGGATGCTTTGCTGTGATTTAATAGCCAAATCCTGGTAGGTTTTCCACTTCACACACGCAGAGGGGAAATAAGAGCTTCTCCATAGCAACTTTGTTGTAAAAAAACACTGAAATGTCAGCTCGTCCCAATAGTACCATGGTTGAGGCCAGTGCAATACCAAGACAAAAGGACCAGAGTAAATAAATAAATAAATAAATAAATAAATTCTACACTGAAATGCTGCTGCTGGAAACAGAGAAGCTGGCTTAGCTCTGATAAAGGCAGTTATTAACAAAATAACTCCATTAACAAAATCACTTCTAGGCTAGCTCTTCAGCTGGTACAAGTTAACACTCCTTACTGAAGTTGTGAGATAGACAGCTGCACATCAGCTAAGCTACCTTGCCTACTGTTTCTTCCCCAGGACGCCTCATTCAAGTTTTTCAAATTTACCATAGTGGGACCAGAGTGGAAACTTTTATATCAGTTGCATCATGGCAAATCCAAAGTAGCATTCATTGGCTTTGCAAGGATTTACTTTCACCCTTCCATCAGGATTTGAGAGGCTTAACCTGGCTTGGTATACTTAGGGAAAAACATGGACAGTTGCCAATAACCTTCATTTGCTTTCGGACGGGGAGCACGTTTCAGTTTCAGAAGACATTTCAACAAAGAGAACAAATAAACACGAACTATCAACCTACCCAGCCATGACAATGAAGAAATCCAGGCGGTTCCAGGTATCCCCAAGGTAACACTTCTTGCCAAAGATCCCCAGGGCCACCATCTTCAACACCATTTCCATTGCAAAGAAGATGAAGATGAAATCATCAAATACCTGCCAAACAGAGAGCCAACAAGAAGTGTGACACACGTTCTCAGCTTGAGACTTCTCGGTGCAGATAGTGAAATAAACGTGAATTTGAGTACTTCTGAAAACGAGTTAAAGACAAGGCAGGACAAGTTTCTTCTGCACAGAGCTGGCATCATAGCTACCTGCTGTCAAAGCAAGCAAGCAGAGGCTCTATTTATTCCTCCTACGTGAAGTACTTGATGTAGACTCAGAGCCTCTTTGAATGGACCTGAAAGCAGATGTTGGCTCAGCAACAGCAGGTCCTTCCTGTGTCAGGAAGACATGTTTTATTCACAGAATCAAGAGGATTAGCAACTAGTTTGCATTGCCTGGTCGTAAGTAGACTTCATTTATTCTCTCTCTCTCTAACCCCACATTCAACTCCTCAAAGCCATTTCTCCCCTTTTTATAGGAAGCCACTTTTCTGCCAGGGATGTTCTCACCAAACTTTTGGCAAGGTATTGACCATACACTGAAAGAAAACACACGTGAAGTTTTGTGACTTGTACTAATGCACCACCATGACAGGAAGGAAGTCTGCTTACCTGCAAGATTTTACACCTGTCGGAAAGGCAGTCCATATCCTCACACGGCTGGTACATCCCCAGGGTAACACAGTTTAGCAAAATCACCATCATGCTGACACACTCAAACCAGGTGGAAAAGAGTCAAGGAAAACTGCTGCAAAAGCGTCAGGGCTGAGATAAGCTTCCTCAAGATTTGAAATGACAAAACAGGAAGATTAAGGGAAATAACTGCTGATAGGCTTTGGTAAAGCCAAAACCATTTTGTAAATGGGAAAGTACAGGTAGCTGAAAGCCTTAATGCTTACATGAGCCAGACTGCTGCCATAGTCTGACATAGTCAACACACACAGACTCAGACTTCTCTCCTGTTGGCTTACAAATCTTACAAATGCAGTAGGAAAACAAAACAAAACAGAACAAAACCTTCCATGGTGCCCTGAACTCATATGCAGCAGAAATATCTGGGATCTGGTGAAAGGCTATATTGAATGCTATGACACAGACAGCTGGATCACTGGATGAGTCCAGTGAGAAGGACCCTCCTGGGAAGGCAGTAGAACATAAGGCTAGAAGTCTCCTTCTTCGCTTCTGAGAAGAGCTTGCAGATAAAGGCATGCCATATTGGAACAGGCCAATGGTCATCCAATCCGTTACTCTGCTTCCAGCAGTGACCCATGCAGGATAGAACATCACCATGTGCCTAATTAAGTAATTCAGTAACCATGGGGGGAAATTGTGTTTCTGACCCCAGCTGCTGTTCTGTTTGTGCCCTAGAGCATGAGGATTGATAGCCCTTGTAATTGTTTTCTCAGCTATAGTGGCGTCCCTGCAGATGCTTTGCTTATTCATTTGAATCCTTTGTCGAGAATCTTTCTAAAATAACTGCCTCAATAATAGCTGGCAGCCGTAAGCTACATTAGCTAATTATACTTTACATTAAGAAGTATTTCCTCCTATTTATTTTTAATTTGTTGCCTTTTAATTTCATCGAGTACCACTTCATTTATACGTTACAGAAGAGGGTAAAAATGGTGCATTTGAGGAACCTCTCTGTGCCCTTCGCAGCCTCTATCAGACTCTTCCTTACCATCCCACTCTTTCAAATGAAGGAGGCTTAGGACTGATTTGCACTTAACCAAAATTCAATTACAGTGTTTTAGCTCTAAAACTGGGCACATGTTTCTGTAACTTCTTCCCAGTGCTTGCACTGCAAAGCAGTGATGTAGATCTAATGAGAACAGACCTCCAACCTCTAGCAGAAACGTCACTCACGTAATTTAACATGCCTCCCAAACATCCCTGCCTGCTTTCCATTTTCAGACAAAGATTTTTTCCTTTTTTTTTCCCTTTTTTTTTTGTTTTGTTTTTAATTTAAACTAAGAGAGCTGAGAAAATACCTAGTGAAAATACAACCCGCTACGTGTACCCATTTTTCACTCCTCACAGAACTGAACACAAAATGGTGGTCACTTCTGAAAGACACTCAGAATCCATGGTTCGTTCTGAGCAATTCTTCCTTGCTCATTCTGACAGTGATTCATGACTAACCCTGCACAATCTGATCTGGAAGATTATTAATTCTTTCTCTTCTCCCCCACCTGGTTTTCAGTGAGCTACCTTCAGTTGCAAAATCAGACAAGAGCAAGACACCAGTTCTACTGTGCCAATCATGCTATAAGGTGATTTCAAGAACATGTTATCACTGTCCCTTACAAAGTGAATCCAAGCGCTGTACAAAGTAAGCACATGGAGCCCACCCTCACTGTGGGCTGCAAAAACAGAGGTCTTATCAGAAAAGGATAGACCAAAATGGCATGAATAAAAAGATTGCCCTCCAAGGTCTATACAGCACAGCTTCAGTTTCCCATCTTTCTCTCTGTCTTTCATCTTTTATGAATCAATTCAAAGCCCAGGAAAGCACTTAAAGAGGTTTCCGTTAGCTCTCACAGGTCTTTCAGGTAAGACAAGAACTCTTTTCTGGACTTTTCAAACTGGTTTTTGTTGTTGTTATTTTAATCTTTCACAGAACCACAGAAAAGCTGATTCTGGATCTCCTCAATAGATGCGAGGGTGATCTGGCAACGACATCTGTCACCTCACTGATCACCAGGGGTGATTTAGCTGATCTGGGTGGATAGGGGGATGTCTTCTTCCTCTCTCACTGCTCCATATGCATCCCTTTCAAAGCCGTATGCTTGATTGAAGAAGATGACCTTTCCTGATAGAGATGTACCATTCACTGCTCAAAGGTATATGGAAGCTGCACTCCCAGGCTAGAACCTCCAAACAAGCTCAAGGTACATTTGTAGGAGAATGTAGACTAGTCAAGCTTCCAGGTCTGTGGACGCACCCATATGAGGCACTGCATGGGGCAGTGCCAGAAGGAACATTGTGGCAAGGTGACAATCAGCCTCCTCTCCCACATAACTAGCAATGCGACAAGGAGGAATAGCTTCAAATTACACCAAGGGAGATTCAGGTTGGATGTTAGGAGAAACTTCTCTGAAAGAGTGGTCAGGCTTTGGAACAGGCTGCCCAGGGAGGTGGTGGAGTCACCAATGCTGGTGGTGTCCAAGAAATGGTTACGTGTTGTACTGTGGGGCATGGCTTAGTGAGAAATAGTGGTGATAGGTGAACGGTTGGACTGGATGATCTTGGAGGTCTCTTCCAACCTTGGTGATTCTGTGACTCTCTGAGGTCATCTTATCAAAATAGGGTCAACTACAGCAGGTTACTCAGTGCCATGTCCAGTTGGCTTTTCAGTATCTCGAGATACATCTCCACTAGAACATCTCTGGGTAGCCCCCTTCAGTGCTTGACTGTTTACTCATTGTTTTCATACATATAAGCAATATTTCCCACATTTCAGTTTATGCCCGTTCCTGTCACCAGACGCAACTGACTGTAGTCCAGCTCTGTCATCTGTAGTCCCTCAAGCACCTATTATTCCCATCAACACTCACAGCAGCCCTGGATGAAATAAACACATACAAAACAAAAAGCAGAAATTGCTTTAAAATCTGGAGCGTTTTCTTCAGCATACAGCCAGAAAATGACACCGGAAACCTGATGGCACACAGTACTCTCCAACCATGACCAGACTCAGGGAGTTGAGGAAAGAGGACTTGAAGTCACATCTTTATATTCATACAATCATAATGGTTGGAAAAGATCTCCAAGATCACCCAGTTCAGCTGCCAGCCCATCCCCACTGACCATGTTCCCCAGTGCCACATCCACACGGTTCTGGAACACCTCCAATGATGGTGACTCCACCACCTCTCTGGGCAGCCTATGCCATTGCAGCACCGCTCATTCTACGAATAAAATTTTCCTAATAGCCAAACTGGACATTCATGTATTTATACAAATCTATGCTTTTGTGTATATGCTTTGGCTGCAGCTCAGGATGCTCCCATGCTTCCCTTGCAGCAGCCCACCCTGGACTACACAGACCCCAGCAGGGCACCTGCAGGCAGCTGGTGAGATCCTGAGATTCACAACCCCCCAGACAGACAAAGCACTTCCTAAAGCTTTGCAATTTGAACCAGGGGTACAAAGCCATGTACCTTCTTTCTCAGAAATCAGAGGCTGGCTGTACAGTTTCTCCTCCCCCGTTTTTCAAATACCAGCTCTGACAGTTTGCCAGTGTTGTCCAGGCTTTTTGAGGACACTGCCAATTAAAGTGACATTAGGAAAAGCTTTCCTTCTGCCACCACATAGTCTTTCTTTCAGGGCAGGTGGGGGCCCCCCAAGAAGGCAGGTCCCACCTGTGACTGAGAGAAAGAAAGCATGAGGAGTAAACAAGAGCCTCTACATCAAGTTAGGAAGGATGGCTGCCCGCTTGGGTCAGTGGAGGGGGTAATTCAAAGTACCTGCTGCCTTTGATGTGTCACAGCTGTCAACCACCATGACTGTCTCTCATCACCACGGCAACAGCCCGCAGCCAGGTTTGTCATCATCCTTTCGGTGATGCCTCCCCCTCCCCGCATCTTTCCCCCCACCCCGCTTCTCCCTGTGCCTGAGCCTGTAATTAATTTCAGCTGCTGACAAAGCCGGTCTTCGCAATCTGCATCATTCAGTCAGAAGTTTCATTACTAATTAACTTCTTTCGAAGTTCAAGTGATCTAATTATGCAGCTTGAGCGGGGCCCATCCAGCTGCTGGCCAGAGGCAGCTGCTGTGTATCCATTGACCTTCCTCCATGTTTTCCAGCAGGCATGGGTAGATACTCAAAAGGGGAATACGCATAGAATCATCAAGGTTGAAAAAGACCTCTAAGATCACCTGGTCCAACTGTCAGCCCATCCCCACCATGCTCACTGACCACGTCCTCAGTGCCACATCCACACGGCTCTGGAACACCTCCAGGGATGGTGACTGCACCACCTCCCTGGGCAGCCTGTGCCACTGCAGCACCGCTCTTTTGGAGAATAAGTGTTTCTTCATATCCAACCTGAACCTCTCCTGGTGCAACTTGAGGCCATTCCCTCTCATTCTATCACTGTTACCTAGGAGAAGAGGCTGACCCCCACCTCAGCAAAACCTCCTTTCAGGTCAGGTCACTGTAGAGAGTAATGATGCCTGCCCTGAGCCTCCTCTTCTCCAGACTGAACAATGCCAGTTCCCTCTTACACTCCCTGTAACACTTGCGCTCCAAACCCTTCCCCAGCATCATTACCTTTCTCCGGACACATGAATGCATCATCAGCACACACATGGGATGAACTACCATCCACCTCAAACCATCTGAGATGGGCTCAGAGATGGAAGCCACAAGTTATTGGACAATTAAGGAGATATGCAGGTGTCTCTGAGACCTGGACGTGTTGTCATAGCGCTTGATAACATTACTACACGTAATGCAAGATGATGCACTCCTAAAGTAGAGCCTTGCCGACTTGAGTGTTGAACACCTTGGGCCCATTTAACCTGCTGTAGAAATGCATTAGTTACCAAGGGACATACAACAGGAGAGAAAAGTCAGCTCGCTCTGTGGTACAGGCAGTCATGGTCCTATCCCAGAACAGAGAGCATGGCCTGATACAGAAAAGAAGCTCAATGGCTGACACAGCAGCAGAAGGTGTCACCCTCCCAAAATGCACAGTGTGAACAATGAAGTCACACATCCCAGACAAACACTGGCCACCCGTGCACACGTCTTCTCTGGGCCTGCCGCCTCTGAGCTAGCCCCAGGTGGGCATATCTGCAGTCATCCTGCAGATGAGGCACCGTGTTTGCATAATCATTCCTCCTTTTTCTGCCTGCCCCTTGGGATCTCTCTACCTCTTTCTTGTCTAACCATGTTTTCCACCAGGTAGCTGGACCTGCCCTATCATTTCAGCTTGCAGTGACTGCATTTTCTTTCCCTGCTTTTGAAACAAGCTCTATAAGGGCTGCAATTCTTCCTTACTTTGCTGCTTTGTGACCCTTCTAGCAAGAAGCCAGTAGGATGCTGTAACTGCTGCACGACAGTTAATATTTCATTTATAATGGAAGGAGTGATTTGTGTTCTGAAGGTCAGAGACACAAGCAGCTCCAGGGAAAGAAGTTCTCATTTTCTCTCCCTCAATGCTGTTAGCTTTTGCAGGAGCCCTCAGAGGTGGGTCTCATTTTTAACTCTCTCCCACTTTTTTTCTTAGTGCTTACTACTTTTTCCCCCTTCTATTATGTTAATGCATCTCAAAGCATCAGGATTTCATGGTCTTTTTTTTCCTCTATAAAACAAGCAGAGAGAAGCAACAGGTTTCCTTCTCTTCAGCCCCAATCTGCTAACCTAGCCCACTAGAAAAAGCTGAGTGAACATCAGATATTACATTCAAAGGAAAACGCATCTCAAAACGTATTTGTGTTCAAATAGATCAAAACAATCAAAACATTCCTCAGAACAAAAAGCCTTAAAATCCTTTTTTTTTTTTTTTTGGAAGGGCTGAAACATTTCTTCCTCAGCTTTTTTTAGCGCAGAGTAACATTTCAACATCAGAGAAAAAAGGCTGTGGGTTTTTGACCTGACTCAGAACTCTCCCTTTTTGAGTTCTGAGTAAACTGGAAATGAAATGCCAACAGTAAATGTTGCAGTGCGGGGATTTCACAGCAGCCAAGCCATCGAGGGCAAGTTATAGAGACTTTTTTTGCAAGCCCTCAAGGTCAACATGCTCTAGGTCTTCCTGTGTCAGGTAATCTCTTGTACACGTTTGTTTTCATCACACTGTCATACAAACTCTTCACATGAAAACAGGGCATCCAAACTTTAGATGACTGGCACATGCACGTCCAAGGTCTTCAAATCTTTCACAGCGTTGATGCCAAAGAAAGGACTGCAGTACTGCCAGAGCAAGGCAGGGCTGTAACATTGATTTGAGAGGCACTAGGGAAGACTTACACAACCCGTGATAGTGATCCTGGGAGGAAGGGCAATGCAGTGTGGAAGAAGAGGGATTTTAAATGCTTGACAAACGCACCCATGTTGCTGTACTTTGGAAGGTGGTTTCTACCAAAGCCACAGTTATTGGAAGAGGAAAAACTCAGTCATATCCAGAATAAATGCAATAAAAACCAACAAAAGAAAGCACCACAGATGAGCATCTCTGATGAATCTAACTTCCCAGGATCACTCAGAAGGAGGCCCTATATCAGGCCATATGGGCTTCTGGCTGCATAGCTCAAATTCAGAGCTGGCTTAGAGACTAATGAAACCTATGTCAGATGTATCTCATACACCGTATCATACCCACTGTGGATGCAACGAGAGAGCTTTTGGAAAAGATTTTTTTTTTTTTTATTATTCCACTACAGAAACAAAACAACAAATTTATCATCTCATAAAACTCTTTCCATAATGATTCGTTTAGACCTGATAATTGTGTCCATTAAACACTTGAGTCCTGCAAAATGAAAACTAATAGAAAGAAATTTAACCTGTCAGGAAAAGCATACAATTGAGATTAAGAGTCTAAGAAGGAATCTGAAGAGCAAATATACAGAGGTATTAGCACAATGAGACAAATCTTCAGATATTCTAGGAACAGGAAGACAAAGGGAGAGCTCTGACCTAGCGTAGGGCCACCAACAGGCCACTGAGGGCCCCTAATCAAATGTAAGACTGCAGAGATAAAGAAAGACTTGCTCTTCAAGACAGCAAGCACAGGAGAGCCCATCGTTTCTAGAGCCGGAGCAAGTCACGCCAAAGGTTCTGTCTGGCTGATCTCACCAACAGGATGAAAATCTCAGTCTTCTAAAGCAACCTGTTGTTTTCTTCAGCAAATGTGTGCAGATGAGATTTATTATTCATAACACTTCTTCAAATACCTCACAAATACCATGCATTTTCATCAGTGCTGCTACAGCTCTACTATCAATGGTTACATCCCACCTGTAGCTGCTGGACCCTAGAGCTTCTCCACTTATAAGTCATTACCCACCTCCAAATTGCATCGAACTCTTAGGGGGCAACAGAGCATCTGTTCAACAGTGTACAACATTCCTGCAAAGCTCTTTACTATAGGAAGCATGAAAAAAATACAGCATCTGGGGAAAAACAACACCCAATGATCTTTTTCTTTTTTAGGTCAGTAGAAAGTAATTATCCAAATGTTTAAATTTGAGCAGGGTATTAGAGGTAATGACTGTTCCTGGAGAAAGAGATTTTTAATATCCTCAGATGGCTAGGACTGCCGTTGCATCTCTTTCCTGCCAGCAAAGCAATACTCCACCATGCTGTGGGATCAGTTCAGGACTGACTTGAGGAATTGCACCTCCTGCTGACCCCCAAATGGTGCCTCCCGCAGCATTCTGGCTCCGTCCTGGAGATCTCTGTCCAAAACCTGACCTGGCTTCACATACAGAGCTTCAACGAGGTCACAGCAGGCGGGGATATGACTGCAGCTTGAAACATAATTATAGTACAAGACAGTTGAAAGAACTGTACTCCAAAAGCTCCTAACAGAAGGTTCAGCAGCTGCTTCCCACTGCAGCTGGATCTGCAGGGGTAACGTGGCAGGGAAGGGCCACCAGAGAAAGGCGCCTCAACTCAAGCTGGGATCCAAACCTTAAAGTTCTTATTGCTTTTTAGATTTCACTCTGCAGAGTCACTTCTCTACTGGAACCAGTGGTAAAGCAGACACCTTAAAAGAGTTAGTCTTTATTTTTGCACTCAGCTGGAGACGACTTGAACTTGTGAGCAGGGCAGGCCAAGCCAAGGAGACTTTTGCAGTCAAGGAGTGATTAGAATTAATGATGTGCTCCAGAGTTACAAAATTTGAATTGAGCCCCAGATTGTTCTGAAATACAAGCTCCCATAGCGCATGACACTGGGAAGTGAGGAGACAAGTTGGAGAGGTTGGAAGAGTCACCATTCTCAAACCAAAGACAGATCCGTGGTGGATTTCTTTTCCAGCATACACATCCCTGCCTGCTGTTGATTTTTGTGATACCACATTATACTCCCCAAGCCTACAAGAGGCTCATGAAAGCAAATGGCTAATATCAGCTGGCAATGTTGGTGGTAGGTGAACAGTTGGACTAGATGATCTTAGTGGTATTTTCCAACCTTAATTATTCTCTGATTCTGTGAAAGGAGAATTCATGTCAAGGGCAGCCTGAGTTAGCTGCAAAGTGCTGAGTAAAGGAAAAGGATGGGGGTAGTCAATTCCTTCAATTTCTGGCACACTGTTGCTTTCCCAGTAAAGGGATTTCTTCTCTGCTTCCTTCCTAGTGTTTTACTGGTGTGAGGTTTGTCCTCCCTTCCCAATTAAGGGTGTTAGACTCAGAGAGCATTAGGGAATGGTCTGTGGAGCACAAGGCAGATATTTCAGTGAACCTCCTGAAATGGACACTCAGGTCTGAAAGGTCAGGGCACTTCAGTAAAAGGCCCTCTCCTTTGCAGGAGAAGCATGAAGAAGGCAATAAAAGTACAAAGGGTGGGTTATGGACCTTCTCATAAAGGTCCTTTAAAGGACAGCCTCTGGTCTCTGCAGGTAAGTATGCTGTACTCCAGCACATCACTTGAAAGATGCAGAAGTGAGCCAGTTTCCCCCTCTGACCAGCCAGTTTTCAAGGCTAATTGATCTTAGGGATACTCTGACTTTGCTTGCATTCCTGAATTAGAGAGGAGGTAAGATGGGGTAAAGCCTCTTTGCCTTTCTCTCTTCTCCCAGCTAGGCGATGCTTTCAGTGGATAGAGCATCATGCAATCATGTGCTTGGTGCTTAGCTTAGCAGGCTTTGCTGCAGAGTGCTTCAGCACAGAAAAGAAAGTGATGTGGTGACACAAAGCTTTGCAGCAAAGCAAATAAAGATTAATTCAGAAGTGTAAGGAGCACTCAAGTAAGGTCACTCTGAAGAAATTGCATACAGCCTGAGTGAGATGCAGAGCAGTAACAAAAAGAGCTGTGGATGAGCTGCTGTTTGTTTCAATGCATTCATTATCGGTTATAATTAAATAAAATTCATTATTTTCAGGATGTTATCCTCTCCACTTTGAATTCATTTCTTTTCCCCTTCATGTTTTCCTTTTTCCTTTTCCCTTTTCTTTTCTCTTTTCGCAGGCTTGTAGCTGGATGCATCCCAGAGCCCTTCGCAGTGTTTCCCGAGGGTATGCTGGGAGAGCTGGCACCAATAGTCTGTAGGACACGTGTCTGGAAGAAGGGCTGATTGCAAACAACTAAGCCAATCTGTCTCAGCAGATAACTGGAGGCCAGGAGCACCAGCCAGCTCGCAGCCACACGGGTTCACTGCAGTTGGTAGCACCTCCTCTAGGAGGAAAAAAGTCTATACATGGCCTTTTGATAAGGGAGGTCCTCACAGGTACACGCGACAGCGGTTTTTGTGAGGTGGGGATGATGCTAAGTACAGTTTCTTCTCATGTAAGAGGAAGGAACACAACTCAGCCAACAAGAATCACAGAATTATTAATATTGCTGGGGAGAAGACCTCTAAGATCATCTAGTCCTACCATCCACCTACTTCCAATATAGCTCACTAGACCACGTCCTCAAGTCCTACATCTCCAATGCTCCGAGCACCAGGCTCACGCTGCTTCAAACCCTGAAGTCCCTACTTGAAAAACAATAGCCAGAGATCACACAGTTAAGCTATTGCCCCAGACTGCATTAAAATTCAGGTGTTCCTGATACCCAGGACGTATGCACTGAATGCCTCAGCTCCTTGGCCAGCTGACAGATCGCACCATGCCAGGGAAAGGAGCCAACATGACTCATGCTCAATCACTGCGATGCCGACGGTACCGAGTGCTGTTTTAGGGGAGGTTAAATGCTGTGAATGCATTAAGCGTTATCAATATTAAAATATTATTAGTATTATTTATGAGGTATCTCTACATGTCTTAGATGACAGGAGCTGAGATCAAATACAAATTATGCAAAATGTTACATAAACATGCGGAAAAAACAAGCTGCCTGCTCCAAAGAGTTCTTAATCTAACCAAACAGGACAGGCGAACGATGATTATAATCTCTGCTTCACACACAAGAAGCCACAGCACAGAGAAATAAGCAGATTTGCCCCAGGACACATAGGAGACGTGGGGCACAGCTGGGAACTGAGCAAGAGTCTCCCAGTTTGTTCTCCACTGTCTCTGACCTAAGATCATTCTCCATCTCAACTATAACTGCATTTGATGAGGGTGGTACCCACGGGCAGAAGAATCATTCCCCCATAAGTCTTTCTTGCAAACGAAAGGGAAAAAAAATCTCAAAGTTCTACCTTACAGAGGTAAGTAATGCATTGCATTTAAACTACTGTACATGTAGGTCTTCTTTGCCCATTCAGAGAGATCTCTTGCCGTCTGGGTGCATAGCACACAGACTGACTGGAGCCAGAAGACCTGTGCTCTCTACCTCCATCTCCTGCCAATACACTCGTTGGGATCAAGATTAAATCAACCTATAGTTACAATAACATAGCACTAAATCCAGTCTAATACTCATTCATCTCACTTCCCTCCCCCATCTTACCCCCATCTGCCAAAGCATTTGCTACCTTCCAAGCACACTCCAGGTTCCTGCAATAGAAATGTGCTGTGTAAGCACTAATAACCAACATGTTTGACTGCAAAATGAACAGCTCAAAAAGCTGGTTCTTACACAGTGCAATGCCAGTAGGACTGGCTAGCTGGAGCCTCCATCATCAGCACAGTGTATTTCAGCTACCTTATGCCTTTCTGCCCATTGTATTCATCACTTCTCTTCAGATTTAGGACTAGTAGTACATTGCTATTACCACATTCATATTCCTGTGACCTATTTGCTTTCATATAGATTCAAATTCACAGTATTTACTCAGAAGTTTCTGACAGCCTCTGGAAATATGTGCCTCCTCCTCTTATTTACAGCCTGACTTATTTTTCCTGTCAGGAACTATGGGCATGCATTAATCTCATTTCAGTTTGGACATTCTGCTTGCAGCCTAGCTCTTTACCCCATCCTTCCCAACCATGCCAAGCATCTCCCTTTCTCTTTTCAGAGTCCTTCCCGTGAGCCTATTGTTGCTGAGTTTTTATTTTTAACCATCGTTCCCACTTGTGTGACCCTGCAGGAGCTGTTCCTTTATTGGAATACTTTCCACTGTTTCAAAGTCATCCATCTTCTAGTACGTTAATTATCTAGCACCAAAGGACCACTTGTATTTCCTTTCTCCCATGCAGGTGTCAGTGCCTCTACTCATCAGCTACCGCCACATTCCACCCTCCTTCACAACACGTACACTGCTTAAACATTGCCCACTTAACTACCTAATTTTCAGCAATTCATTTCCCTTTTGGTTATAATGATAAAGTATCTTACTGTAGAGACAGCAGACAAAAAAAAAAAGATTCTTTAGCCAGCAAAAAAATGCCAGTAAAAAAACCCATCCATCTCCTCCTGCCCCATAGCATGGGGCTGACGTGAGTCATGACCAGCCTGCAAAGGTCCACAGGCAAGCCTGCTATGTGCTGTGGTTATTTCACCTCAGAAATAGTGATAATAGTGGTAGGGGGAATGGCTTTAAACTAAAAGAGGGGAGATTTAGGTCAGATGTTAGGAAGAAATTCTCTACTCAGAGTGAAGCGCTGGCACAGCTGCCCGGAGAGCTGTGGGTGCCCCATCCCTGGAGGTTCAAGGCCAGGTTGGATGGGGCCCTGGGCAGCCTGAGCTGCTGGGTGGCAGCCCTGCCCGTGGAGCAGGGCTGGGGCTTCAGTGATCTTTGAGGTCCCCGCCATCCCAACCAGTCTGTGATTCTATGAAATCTACTGGGTCAAAAAGATTACCACTGAAAACTGTATTGCTTTGACTTTAACAGGAGACCCCAGGTTACTGATGGCCCAGTCAGCAAGCAGGAACAGTGCTGCTGGGTGGGTGCCAGCGGCCAGCTACCTGTGATAAATAGATTCTTCACACATTTGAACAGATGCTTTAGGCTTACTGCAGCCCTGCCAAGGGCCCGTCATATGTTGCTCTGTGAGATAACACACCAGCTACCACCAGACTCAGGATACCTGCTGTTAGCAGACTCATCACCTGCTGCAAATTTATTCTTCCACCTCTTACATGCAGCACATCCTTTCCCAAAAAGGCTTAGCACTGACTAACAAAGCTCATGTCTTTTCTACGTGGTCTTTTCATTCATCAGAGAGTAATTCTTCTTGTCTAGATGTGATCAAATATGAAGCCAGCAGCGTATTGGAAAAGAGGACCATAGAAATTTTAGCTTTAGGCTTTCCTGCTAGTAATCTGCTCCTAGTTTGTTCCTGCAGATTCTTATATCACTGATACCAAAATGCACCATGACCATAGGCTCCTCCACAGCTGCTTCTAATGCACTTATGTGCCTCATGGGATATGACACCCTTGTATCTAGTTGGCAAATTATCTCACAGACCTCACGGTCATCACACATCCAGCTGTCTGCATGGCAGACGACAGAATTATCTCCCTTCCCCATAGCCCATTTTACACAATACATTCTCACAGCTTATGCAACCAACGTAGCAGGTATCAGACCCACACCAGGAGCTGTCTGTGCTACTGCACAAGTTGATGCTTCTCAAACCCAGAATGCCACCTGGCTGGGAAAACACTGCAAATGCAAAACAGTACCAAGTGCATCTTCATCATCACCATCAACAAGGTGATGCTCAGCTTGATTGGCACTCTGGCGAGAAAAAAAAATCATGGATTCATTTGAGTTGGAAGGGGTCACCTAGTCCAACTCCCCTGCAATGAGCAGGCACATGAAACATGTTCCCAGAGTGGTGGTGGATGCTCCCATCTCTGGAGACATTAAAGGCCAGGCTGGACCAGGCTCTGAGCAATGTGTTCCAGCTCTTCACCACACTTACTGTAAAAATTTGTTTCCTTTTTCCTTACATTCAATCTAAAAATGGGTACAGGAGATGAAAGAGTCCCTTCCTCCAACTGGACACCTAATACTTGGCTGACTGTCTACATGTGTTTCTCCAAGAGTGGTAGACCATAGCCCTTGGCTTGCTCCACTTCAGCTTACCTGTAGCAACTCAGTGATGACAGGACTTGAACAGGGACATGAGAAGAATGCAGAAAATACTGGTCTTCTTGGAAAGCCACAACTAAGAAAGAGGTTTGAGGGTTGAGAAATCATTGCAGTGACCAGAGCCTCCAGATCCACTCATTTTGCAATGAAGGTATGCTTTGCTTCCCACATCTGTTCCTAAGGGATGCTGAGCTGCACAGAAAGGATATCTGTTTTGGCCTGAGTCAGGTAAAGGGACCTAAATATTTTTCCTCTATTTGCTGCAGTCACTGCTTTTCAGGGAGAAAAAGAAGACAGGATCCTGCCATAGTACCTCTTCTGAAGAGGAGAAAAACCCTTTGCATCACCCATTTTTTGGAAAAGAGGTTGCTGTGCCCATCCCTACAGCAGGAAGCTGATAGAAGGCATCTCTCCCTCCAAGTGTGCACAGCCCAGCTCCCCTCAGTCACGTTCTAAGAACCCACTTGGGTTCACTGTACTTAAAAAGCTTTCATATGATTAAAGATAGCAAGGAAGGAAAAGCGAAGCCAGAGATTAGGTCAGGATAGTAAAGACAGTGCAAGCATGCCTGGAAGAGCCAGCCACTATGGACCTGCTGTAAATCTCAAAAAAATGAGCACAAATGAGCTCCCATTGCTTTCCCAGAAAGAACAGCCTGTCCCTGCCACCAGACCCACTCCCACCCCTCTGCCACTGGGGAGGATGACAAATTGCCAGCCAAGGGCCAGGTGGCCGAGGTCCCGTATCCCCATGGGGAGAGGGATCCTGGCCAGGCAGGCAGCCAACGTTGTGCCAGCATTGGTGTCAGCTATGCACCCCAGCCCTGCATGCTGCGTCAGGCTGATAAGGCATCCCTTCCTGCTCCCCTGCCCTGTGTCCTTCCCACCAGCTGCCACCAGGGCAAGCATTACAAAACACAAAGGAGGAGAAGCAGCACATTTTCATCAGTATTTTCTGCATGGTGCCCCTTATTATCTTTTTTTTTTTCTTTTTTTGTCTCAGCTCAGCTTCATTTCTCCAGTGTAATTAGTTCTAGTGACCCTTCAAACATACTTTCCAGCCTTACAGAGCCATAGATATCCAAGTGACAATCACCATACTGGGCTGCGCTGTCATGTACAAAGCTCTCTGCTTCCCCTCTCTCTCCCAGCACTTAAAAGCCTCCCCACATGCACATGCCTGATCCCTTCCTCCCCCGTCAGCAGTCATATCTCACACCCCTCCTTTCAGCTTCCTGGATGCTGCCTTTCAGGGTTTGGTTTGAAGATGCATGAAAAAAAATAAACGATAGACTTACATTGGCCCCGTTATAGGCTGTTGCTTGACAGCTTTCCAAAGGACGCATGCCAACGTATGCGTAACTTACAGAACAATATAGGCCACATGCACGGGGCTGATACAGGGCTGTCATAGAGTAGGTGTGTACACTCAGGCATTGTGATAGTTTGTCTAGTGTTATTTCCACACCTAGCATATCCAGGCTTTTTGATAGCATATTTGATGCAAGTGGTTTTTTTTTTTTTTAAGACGATCAAAGTCCTCTATTTTAAGCTAGTTGTATCTAATTGGACACAGTCTTCCTCTTAAGAAGGCTTTCTCTTCCCATGCTTGAAAATTCCCATCGTTTCTCTGATTAACCCTAATTTTTTAAGAAAGGCAATAGAAGAGCTCATTATTCTCTATCCCTCCTTGCAATGAAGTCCTATGTCCTGCAGAAAGAACTGCTGTGAGTGATCCTTTAGCATCTTTCCTTGTGCCTGCCACCATCAAGGTCTGAGATAAACCCACTGAAGTCAATAAACCCCTGAATGCACTACAGACAAGCTCCAGAGCAAACCAACTGCCCTTTAGACCACAGCACCAAGACACTGAATGTCTCCAAGCACAGAGAAGCCCTTCACAATTTGACAGGGGGCTACACAACGATTTCCAGCTCACCTTTCTAGGTCTCATCAAATCTTGGCCAGCATACCACTGGGGAAGAGTGGAGCTATCTTCCAACGTCTAGATCCACTTTCTGCTGGCATTTGGGGTTCTCATTTCTCAGTTCACATCAGTGACCCCACAGATGGTTCTACCACCAGGTTGGTGAGACACAGAACAAGAACCCACGAGACATGTGGCATTCCCAGGGAAACACCGCGAGTCTGGAATCCGATCCAAGGAGTGAGCATTGCCCTCCCATGGAAAGGAGCCTCCCACTTTTGAACCTCCTACTTTCTAGTAGTGCTCCTGGTTTCCCTATAGCTCTGAAATGGCCCAAAACACTGAAATAATAAAGTAGTTTAGCATTGGAGAAGTCATCATGGATCATCTCATAAAAAAGATGATGGCTCTTTCCAGCATCATTAAAGTGATTCTGATGGCAAATTACACACCTGACCCTGCCTGGCAGAGATGGAAAAAACAGCTGCAGGAAAAATCTGAATTCCCCAAACCCTTCCTCATGCAGCTGCTTTCTAATACGCATTGGAGCATGTGGTGGTGTGATGGAAAGGTTTTATTAACACAGAACCTGTATAACTCAATTGTAAGTTTTAATCCATTCCAAATCATGTCAGTAAAGCTCATCTGCTTAATTCCCTTTCTGCAGCCAGAATAGCAGAGGATGGTGGCTCTGCCTGAAGGAATGAGACATTTCTAGTGCTTATCATGGAGGGCTTTTTTTTTTTCCCCCAAAAAGGGCCATCTTGTTGCATCAGAAAAACACTAGCCTGCAAATCCATCAGTCAGTAGAGCTCTCCAGCACCTTGTGTGTCTCAATTCACAGTCTGCAGATTGCTGTAGCAGAGGGACACATCCTGCTCAGCCCTTCTTGATGGCAAAGAGCCTTCAGGAGAGGGACAAGATGGAGAACGTTCATGCCATTTGACCCTCTTAAACAGTGCTACATACAGGCAAGGCCACAAAGCTACAGTCAAAAGAACTCCAGTTTGTTAATTGATCTACTAGGTCACCTGGACAACATACATGAATCACATTTTCTGTAATGCAAAAATAGCTTCAGAGTTCCTCAACCTGGTTCTGACACCAAACACACACTGATGACTGCACAAAAACCTGCCTTGTAGTAGTTATGGGATAATGATCTCACACCCAAGGGAGCTCCCATTGTTAAATGGGAGCAGCGAAACATCTAGCACACGCTCTGTAGTAAGGAAGCCAGCTGGTAAGCTTGAAAGACCTTTCTCAACTCTAAGACAGTGAGACAGGGGGCTGATCTGTTGCTATAGACTGAAAATTGGGTGGATTTGGTGCTTGTAACAACATGATGGAGAGCACGCTAAAATCCAGGGTAGGGCTTGCAAGGCCCAATTCATTCACTCAGCTCTGCCACTTCTAACTTCTGATTAAAACTTAATCTTTCTAACAGCACCTCCAGCTGGCTCAACCCTATGCACAGACTGGCAAAATGTTTGGTTGTGGATAGAGTTGCAATCCTAGGAAAAGCTGTCTGTGCTGCCAGGCTCCTTGTGCTGGTGCCCCGCATGCAGCATCACTGCAAAAGGCATTTCTGCTGTCTTCAACATGAGATTGCTGTTTCTAGACTGCACAATTATATTATGAGGGATCATTTATGAAGGCTCTCAGCTGTGGTACCATTTTATTTGCAGATGACCAAACCTAACTAAAAAGAGAAAAGAAAAAAAAAGCAGATGCCTATCACATTGCTGGGTGCGTAGAGAGAGAGGAATTGTTTGTTTTTTCCTGACCCTTTAAAACAAATGTTTTCCTGTCCGGATTAGGAAAACATGTCACCTCTGAGTAAAATTTAACACAAATCTCCTTTCTGTTGCTCTTTAAACAAGGAGTTTCAGGGGCTGCTTCACTGGTGAGGAAAAAAAAAATGGATTTGGTTTATTTCAGGAGCGGAGGCTGTGCCTTGGTTCTCTCTGATATATGAAACATCTCCTGATTGTGCAAATGCATCCTGATGGTGTCTTTGTGTTCCTGTCACTCCTGATTTATGGGGGCCTTTTCTGCACACAGAAGAAGAATTTGCATTTCAATTTCCATTACTCGTACCTCTCCCCACATTGCTCCAGCCCTGGGAGGGAGCTTGTGCCTCATGTCACCCCAGCTACCCCGTGCAGCACCAACACAGTTGCAGGAGCAGGGGTGGAACAGCTGATGCTCTATGGAAACAAGCCCTGGTCACTGAGATCTCCAGCAACACCTTTTCTTGTGCCATTGGCACATTTTATCCTGTTTCTTACCCCCTAGTAGAATGGTTTGGGTTGGAAGGGACCTTTAAGATCATCTAGTTCCATCATGCCAGAGCAATGGAGGGGGAAGGTGACAGTGCCATGTCCTGCCTGAGACAAAAAATCATGAAGGTTGGAAAAGACCTTTAAGATCAGCTGGTCCAACCACCAGCCCATCCCCACCATGCCCACTGCCCATGTCCCTCAGTGCCACATCCACACGGCTCCGGAACACCTCCAGGGATGGAGACTGCACCATCTCCCTGGGCAGCCTGTGCCACTGGCTCTTCCTGGGAAGAGATTATTCCTAATATCCAACCTGAACCTCTTCTGGTGCATCTTGAGGCCATTCCCTTTAATCTCATCACCGTTATCTGGGAGAAGAGGGCAGCCCCCAAACATGGCCTTCACATGGTCCCCCACTAACTCACCTGCTCTCTATGAAACAGCAGTCAAAGAAAGAATTTGTATATGTTCAGGCTTTCCTCAGTAGGTCACTCACCCTCTACCTTCCCTATTCACTCAAGAGCAAGATGATGAGCATGAAGACCACCCAGAGGCCTCATCCTTATCTCATGCAAATTTGCCCCTGCTCTGACATCAAGATCTTGCAGGCAGATCCTTACACCAAATAAACTGAGAGCAGAGGAAACATCTCAGAGAAGCAGAGGGCTGAGGCTTCATCCTCGCACCTCTTGCATCCCTGGCAGTCATGAGAAGCTGCTGTCTACACCCAGGATCTGGACTCCCATCCACACTCTGCCTCTTCTCATGTACGTAGTCTGGAGGTGCTGTCACATGCCTGAGCTCAGAGTGAAGCCTGAGCCTCTGTGAGGTCCGGATGTGGAGCCAGCAACAATGGCTGCAATACAGACCCCACTATCCAACCTCAGTTGTAGAATATCCTGAATTGGAAGGCAATCATAACAATCATGGAGTCCAACCTTACAGCTCAGGTCATGCGTGCTTTGATGGACGCTGTTCCTCCCCACCTAGAAAACTCCACAAGCCTTCAAAGAAAGGGAAAGATAGCTCCAGAAATGGAGGAGGGGTTGCCAGGACATATCAAGCTTTAAGGATGCAAGTCGCACAAATGCATTAAGGCTCCTTCTTCGGAGCTGTCAGCCTCGCAGCCGTCATGAGATCTGAACTCCATTAAAAAAAGAAACAAACTGAACTGTATTGAGCATTTGCATTAAGGCTGTGGACTCCTAATAGGCTCTCAGAAGTCAGACATCATGCCATGTGCCATAAGCCTGTGTCTTCCTAATTTGCAATGGCCCGAAATGATATATACACAAATATAATTCAAACAAGTCAAAGCCAAATATGTTGTATATGTTGTTTTGACCTAAAGGTTTTGACTATTGCCTATTACCATACTGACTTCTACATTATCATACAAAGCCAAAAGGAAACACTCTGAGCTGATTAAAACAAGCACGTCGTTTCCAAGGGATAACAATTAATATGTACTGATTTCACTGAATCTGCATTTTCTAACTGAAGCCTTCTCCAGGGCAGACATCTCCAGAAGCATCAGTAGGAACTCACATGCTGTTCCCGCATGCATTTGATGCATATGTGGACAGACTCACACAACCAAGTTTGGTCCTTTTCTTCACTGGCCTCCTTTTTGGCACCTAGAGTTCTTCAGAATGCTGAAAACCATTACATTCGGCAGTATCTGCCCTATTTACCCAGCTCACAGCTGGCTGCAGAAGAGCTTTCGTCAGTGGGTCTAAGCTCATGAATGCTGACACAGGATTATCTGCCCTGTGAAGGACAGTTTAACCAGATTAACCTGCAGGGGACCCTACCAACCCTTTCCCTGCAGAGCCCTACAAGAAGAGGACTGGCGTAATCCTGCAGCCTACAGTCCACGGCCAACCCTATGACTCTAACAGAGGAAGTTATCCCAGATCCCCTCCAGAGAAGGACCAGCCTGAAAGGTGTGAAGGGGCATAATGGGATGGGGCAAGAGAAGGCACTTTGATTTCCCACATCCCATGGCAGCCCTGCATGAACACAGCTTGCTTTCAGCACCCCATGGATAAGCGCTGAGGCTGATGTGCACACTGGGACCCACACGCAGCATGAGCTGAGACAGCAGGGAAGCCCAGCATGGGGACTGCCCTGCTAGCTTCAGTTTGTGTTACAATGTGGGAAGCCACAGCAGTGACACGCAGAGCACCCCACACTTATAGGGATGCAAAGCCCATAGCTCTCAGCCCCGTCAACCTACCAGGTTCAAGCAGGAGAAAGGAGGAAGGGGAACTGTTATAGGCCTGACCTCACATGCCTGCTTCCAGCTCGCTTGCTTTTGTTACAGCAGATAAAAATGTAAACCCGTTAGCAGGCAAATGCAAGCCCAGAAATCACATTCCCTCAACAACTCACAGAGCTTCAGAGGAGACAGGAGCAGGAAAGACACATCAAGCTGTATCTTACATAGCCTCTTAAATCAGGGAGGAAGGTTAGGCATTAACATTTCTACCACTGGCTTCTCCTTTTCCTCCTCTCACCAAGCCCGGCTTCAAACATTTCAAAATGGGCTGATTTTAAGGTGAACTAGAAATCCTGGTGATGGATGATGACTAATACACTATGAATGACAGAAACTTGGTGGAACGCTAAAAAGCAAATGGGATATTATAATACCTGGCTGTAAGTCACAGAGAGGAGCAGGATTAAGCCAAAGGGTTGGAGGAATAATGCAGTCTTTTAACTACCTCTGTGGAGTTAGCTCAGAAACCTTACAACTCTTAAGGGTGAAAATTCTAAGTGCAGAGAATATCACCTCCTCTGTGCAGATCCACAAACTCATGAACTGTAATATCTTTATAATCCCACACTGCAGTTATCATTAGGGCTCTGGATAAAGACTACTGGGTGTGTGGTTTTGCAAGGAGCAGTGGCAAACTTTGACGAAATGAAAATGGGGAAATCCACCTGTAAGCTGGCACAAGGAGCACAACAGCTTCTCAGTGCTTTAAGCAATTGCTTCTTGGAACAACTAATTCCAGCGCCCACAAGAAAAAGCAGCTATTCCTGACTTCATTTTCAGCAGCACGCAGGAACTAATTCACGCAGTGACAATAGCTGAGATTTTAAGTAATAGGGTTCACAACGTAATTAAGTGCAGCATCCGAGGGGGAGGCAGCGAGCGAGGAGATACACGAGTGACACTGGATTTTAGGAAAGTGTTTACAGCACAAAAGACTCATTCAGAAGGACACTGGTTCAGAGCAGAGGAAGCAAGCGCTGTGCAGATGGTTTGAATAATATATGTGATGTGGGAAGGGAGTTCTTGGTGGGGTCACAGGATCTGCAGAAGGTACAAGTTATTTTGGGTAGGTCAAAACAACCTCAAGACGAGAGAAGGCTCTTGGGTACCAGAGTGAGACTTAACTAAGCGAGGCAGATGGCAAAGACAACAATAAGTGACACCACGTCAATAAAAACAAAGTGATTATCTCAGAAAGCCCGCATTGAAGCTATTCTAAGTCATCTCAGTGTGCCCAGGTGGCCAAGAAGGCCAATGGCACCCTGGCTGGTATCAGCAATAGTGCAGCCAGCAGGGGCAGGGAGGTGACCGTCCCTCCGTACTCAGCTCTGGTGAGGCTGCACCTCGAGTGCTGCGTTCAGTTCTGGGCCCCTCACTGCAAGAAAGACATGGAGGCCCTCGAGTGTGTCCAGAGAAGGGCAGCGGAGCTGTGAGGGGTCTGGAGCACAGCTCTGATGGGGAGTGGCTGAGGGAACTGGGGTTGTTCAGGCTGGGGAAGGAGCTCAGGGAAGGTCTCATCACTCTCTAAGACAACCTGAAAGGAGGTTGTGGTGAGGTAGGTGTTGGCCTCTTCTCCCAGGTAACAGCGATAGGATGAGAGCGAATGGCCTCGAGGTGCACCTGGGGAGGTTCAGGTTGGATATTAGGAGAGATTTCTTCTCAGGAAGAGTGGTGCTGCAGTGGCACAGGCTGCACAGGGAAGTTCCCTACAGTAGGTCACATGAGAAAGCATCCACATGGGTCTTTAACATCTCTGGAGAAGGAAATTCCACCACCTCTCTGGACCCTTTTACTAAGGAAGCCCTCTCCTCTGCTACAAGCACCAACCACATCAGCAGTAACTTTCATTCCTCCCAGGGCTGTTGCCACAGTGTATTATCGTTCAATGATTTTGATCTACCATTATGTAGGCCCCACATCTGCTGTAGAGAGCACAGAAATATTTCACAACCTCTGATGTGAGAGTACATTTCTAGTGGCCTATTCTGGACTTAAGAACATAGATGATTGCAGGGTGCTGGTTGAGACAATTCCAGCCATCCCTCCCTTTCAGTCCTGAGCTTCTCTGGACAGAAAAAAGGGCATAAGTGTACTAAGCAGCACAGGCTACTGGGAAACTTCTGCACTCTCAGGGCCAAGTAGATGCAGATTTAAGATTACAAATCCAAAGCTGGCAGATGGAAAATACTCCCTCCTCTCCTCTTCCCCATTTCAAAGTTTCCACAACAGAAGTCACTGCCACTGGAAGGTAGCAAGACCAGAATCCCACAACACACAAGGTGGGACCAAAAAATCCATAGAGAAATAAAACGATAAACCACAGTTATCATCACTATAGAGGCTCAAAGCCCCAGCACTTACATCAATCTCTAATGCACACCCCCAGGATTAGCCCACATTGCCTTCAGCAAGGTCTGGATGCCTTCCTGGAAGGTACTCCCTGCCAGTCCAGCAGCAGCAGCTATGCACCAACCAGCCCCGGCTCAGCCATTCCCCTTTAACCCAAGCTGGTTTCATGCTAGTTAATACCCCAAAATGGTAGGGACAATTTCAGACGGCTGTCACCTTCCATACCAGTCATTGTCAAAGAAGTCAGAACAGCAATTCAGACTCACTGGAGATGCCTAACATTCTTATCCTCTTCACATCCATTTCTTCAATATAGACAGGTAGAGGAGAATTTGCTTTGCTCGGTGTCCAGGGAAGACGCAGCTACAAGACTGTATTGCTCTGGGAAGCTGCAGTTAAACAAGCCAGTTTCAGGATAAGTACATTGCTTTGCCAGCCAATTTTTTTTGCAGCGTTTCATCTAGCTCAGTTTGCCAAGGTGCCAAGTACCCAGGCACTCTCTGAGCTCCAAGCTCCTTTTCAGTCATGGCACTTGACCATCTTCTCTTTATGGATTGCCAGCCAATCTAAGCAGCGCTCCCAATTCCTAATTAATTTGCTACTCAATTCCTTATCGTTGAAAAAGCATGTGCATGCAGGATTGCAGCTTCCACGCATGCATTATGAGCAGCACGTGTCATTGCCTTTCAAAGTGAGATCATTCTAAATCTCAGCGATGCTGGTCCCTGCTTGCCATTGCCTTTCACTCCTCCCAGGGTATTGTTTATTCCTTCTCACATCTCTGAGGGTGTTCCTCATCTCTTGTTCCTTTTGCACTGCTTCCTTCTCCTTCCATCCCACCCCCCCTTCCCAGCTCTCCTGCACCCCTGTTGCAACACTGAATTTCTTCTCCTCTCTTCACAACCTTGCTAAAAGATACCACTACTCACATGTCCTGCACATCCCCACCTTTGCCCTGACACATTCTCACTTGGCCACCTTCCCTCCTCTCAAGAAAGCAAGAAAGCACAGACGTGGCCTGTTTTAGACCAGGCTCTGGCAGAGCCTCAGCACTGAAGCTGCTTGGGATAGTTAATGATCTCATCTTCTGCAAACCAGGAGCTTTTCTCTTGGCTCGTTCTCTTTGACCTTAGCACAGCCTTAAATATTGAGCTGCTGTGTCCTCCTGGAATTCAGCACTGATATCGCTGCTCCTGCCTGCCTTCTCCCTGTTTGTGATACAGCAACTCCTTTCTCTAGCATTATTTTCAAATGTGCTCTTGCCCGTCATGGCCTTCTGGTCACCTTTGTTTAAAAGGAACTGTAAGTGGTCCCTCCTGGATTGCAGCAACACCTGGAAACTACTGTCATCACTCATGGGGATGCTCCAGCCTCTGTCACTCCTGACAATTTGCATCCAGTTGAATCCAGGATATTCATTCCTTCTTAATTTTGTCCTTGAGCTGATGCTTCTCTCCTTGGGAATATGGGAGAGAGTGGTGACAGAAGCACACTCAACAGTCAGGCATTTTCTCTAGGCTCCTACCAGAAGGATCCTAGCAAAGCTATTCCTGGTTCATTTAGAGATGGGTTGCAAGTGTCACAAGCCATGGGGCATTCATCAGCTTAACAACTTCACAGGCACAAAGCTCTTTTGAATATTCAAAATATTCTGTCCCTTTCCTCCATAAGCCTGCAGCATTTCTTACAGTCTTAAAGCAAATACTCTCCCTCCCTGGGACAGAAACTTCCTGTTCTTATCAATTCCTTCCAGGCTCCCCCCTGAGTTGTTGCTAAGTCAAACCACCCACAGTTAGTACTTTCAATCTTTCCTGATGAAAATTCCTCAATCCCTCAAGACCCTTCAGCATTTTTTCCCTTTTTCACCATTTCTCTTCCCCCTTTCCAGAATCATCCCTGAACTCAGAGTAGCACTCAGTGTAAAGATCCCAGTCCCGTAGGAAAAAATGGCATTTTGTGTCAGGTCTACAGAGTGATGTCTTGTTCTATGCTTGGACAAGAAGCCCCACACACCACGTTGCACCACAACATTTTACTTCTTATGTTTTTCAACTCTTCACCCACTCCATAGTCTACATCCATTCCCCACTCCCTCAGGTATGCCTTATTCATCATGCCATGCCCTACCAGCTGAAAAGCTCCATGACTGCCCCTGTACTGCACCAAGAAGAATGGATGGGGACTTGGTTTTGCCCATCCTTCTCCCTCCACGTACAACAGGTTTTGAGATTGAAGTTGGCCAACAGGTTCTTCCAGAAGGCATCAATAACCTCCACTTTTTCCCTTAGGAAAAGGAAGCTAAAAATACCTATAGCACTAACACTAACAATGCAGCCCAAGATTGTGCTGAACTTCCCTGATGCATCCATTTTTAACTTTGTGCCTCATTTACTTACCTTTACTACCTGTAGGAATCTCTAGGCGCATGCCAGATATGAGCTGCTTTCAGATGTACAGATATGAAATGCTATTTAGCAGAGGAACCTTCTTAATCACTGGCACAGTTTCCCTGAGTATCCCCTTCACTACAGCCTTCATCCACACTTCCATTTCCTCTCATCTCGACCCATTTCCCTACTTTGCCTCAGGTCTCACTTCACTTTAGCATGACCCCAATATCACTTACTGTTCACATTGTACAAGGAAAAGCTATCATGTTTCTTGCATTTCAATAGCTCTATTAATCTTCAATTCATTTAAAAGGAGTTAGTTAAACATTTCCCCATATTACAGTTTCTGTCCCAGCTTTTTTTCACTCTTTTCTGCACCCAAAGTGACACAATGCTGCTGAAGATTAAAGAGCCAAGAGAAGAAGCTCAGGAACAAACCTATATTGCTTAAAAATAAGCAAGCAAAGAAAAAAAAAAAACAACAAGATGCTACTTCTACATAGAATCAAAGAATGGCTTGGGTTGGAAGGGGTCTCAACGATAACCTACTTCCAACCCCAGTGCTGCATAAATGGACGTCCAGATGACTTGCGACATGAGGCAGCTCCATCGCTTACAAATTCAGTCCGAATTACATCCAGACTGAGAATTAACATGTAGCAAAGGCCATACTGGGCATTTCGGCCTTGGGATACTTTCCAATCTAGATACCACCAGACAAGAGAACCCTCGATTCAGGCCCAGCAAACGGGATAAAAGTAGAGTACCATGACACCCAAAAGAACATACAGTGACAAACTATAGAATTCTAGGTGCTTTTTTTTTAAAATACATATGTAAACTCTAAAGAAAATCACGTCTTACCAGACCCACAGAATATTTTCAAACATGACAAGCTAGTGAATGAAACTGATTAATACATATGCCCAGTAGAATTAAAATCCTTACTATGGCAGTAAATTATTTTTGTGATGGATACAGTTCCATTTCTATGTTGTCACATTATTTAAACACATACACTCCAGAAAAGGTAACATCCAGTAAGCGACAAAATTGCAGGCAACACCAAGTTGTCTGAGGTAGCCAAGTCCAGAAGGAGCAGGGAGAAGCTTGAGTGAGATTTAAGCAAATAGACAACGTGATAATAAGTTATTCAATGCGGGTAAATGCAAATAATACCTCTAAAGAGGAGGAAACTGCACATTATTCACATATCTTTCAGATTTACGAAATAACTGTGTTAGGCGAAGAAAGGAATTGAAATGGCAATAGGAACAGCTGAATGCTGAGCTCAGCTCGCTCTGCAGCTGTGCCAGAAAACCCAACCGCGATGTCAGAACACAGCAGGAATGGGACAAAGGGACACAAAAACAGTGCTGAGTCCTCCATAATTCAGGGGTGGGATTGCACCCTGAATATCATGTACAGCATTCGGTCACCATCTCAGAAAGGAAAGAAATCAGACATAGGGAAGTTGGGTAATACGCTGTGATGAGCATGACCGTACTATGCAATTTAGGAGGAGATACACTGGCAGCTCTTGCTGGTACCATACCAGTCTGGCCTAAGTTCATTCCCCACATTCCTACCTTCTCCACTGCATGTCAGGAAAACCAGTCATCTGGATTCCCCATGCATCACTCCTCAACAAGGTTTTTCAAGACCAGCCTGCAGGAATCAATCTTGCATTGAATTTAGCTCATATGAATATTAAAACTCATAGCTGGAAACATCTCTTGTTTTTTCCAGTGGTTGATTTCCCCCTTTCCTCCACTGTTGCTATTATTGAATTCCCTACTTCTGTTATGTAAAGTAATTTGTGCTATTGTGTTCAGAGAATACAGCTAGTGCAGCAGATAGCACACAAAATAGGTTGATATTGTATCACTTATCTGAAAATCGGCGCTTACAGAGAGAAGAGGGGAGAAGGCATCTACAGGAACAGCAAGCAGGGGTTGGGCTGAAGGCATCAGGACCTGATTGATATTGGGGAGGAGGAGGAAGGGGGCACTGCCTTGTGGCACTGCATATACTGGTTGAACAAGTGACCCAGAGAGACCCTCTGGGTGGATGGCACTCATGCATCACAGGGCTTTGGTCACCATCATCCCAGGTACTGCTTGCCAATGAGCAGAGCAGACACATATAGCAAAAAGGGTCTCCAATCCTCCTTTCCCATGCCTTGGAAACTGCCTGCAGTAGCACAGGCTCTATCAGCTCTCAGCATTGCCAGCTATTGGCTCCTGCTCTGTGTATCCAAGAGAAGCTGTGGCAGAAATGATAAAGCTGTCCTCCATTTGGACGAAGGAAAGATTTTGGAGCACACGGGTTTGCTTTGGCTAATTAAAAGCACAAGGCCATGCAGGAAAAGCAGTGCTCTAATCGCTGAAAATAGGTGGAATTAAAACTAATCACAAGCATTTAGCAAGCCACAGATAAAGATGTTTTAAAATCTTTCTACCAGGGGCTACGTGCTTCCTTGACATAGCTACAGGATAAAAGGTACACAGACGGATACAACATCACATAAGCCTGCTTGCCACCCTCAGGCATTCCACAGCCCTACTAGACAGCAGAGAATCAGGGCTGAACTTCTCAAGGAAAGCCCATTTTCCACCCTAAAAAAATAAAATAAAATTACCTCACTGCAGGCTCAAAGAGCACCTCCAGACCATCTATCAAAAGGGTGGAAAGCAGGAGACCCCCAGTGACAGAGAACACCCTCACCTATTGGCCCTTCCTCCTGCAGCTCATCATCCCCTGCACTCAGAGCTCTGCTTTCAAGATCTTCCTCTCCTTGCACTCAACATTGGTGCTTTCTGCTCTGGAAGGCGATACCAAAGCAGCTCTGATAACAGTAGTCCTCCACTCTCTTAGCCAACCTTAAGAGACAATGTAAACTAAAATCCATTACATTCCCTGAAGTATTCTGATAGGCGTTTGCTTTGCAGTACAGGAAAGGACAAACTCCAAGCACCTAACTCAACCAATTACACCAGACAGATGCCACACAGCCAAGAGAGACCACATACCTCGTGCTGCTGACAGAATGTGAACTGCTCATCTCCAACTACTTCCTACCATGAGGTGAAGCCTGACTCAGAGTAACTCCCATCAACAAAACCCTGCTCTCTGATTTCCAGAATAAAAAGCACAAGCACATTCATACTGTCCAGCTGCCCTGAATTGGTCTACCTAACTCATCAATGGAGCCATTCCTCTTGATGTGGTAGTAGATGAGGTCCCTGCCTCCATTAGAGACTCTCCCGGGAATGAATAAAGAAAGAGCAGCTTTAGCAAGTCCTATCTCTGAGCTTTGAAGTATTTCAGATTGCAACGCATTGGAAAGTGCAGCAACAGAGTAACAAGGTCCTTGGCTGCAACAAGAGAGGATTTGCTCAAATGCAACAGCCATGGGAATAGAAATAAAGGAAAGAAGATACTTACCTTCAGAAGACCTCAGGTAGGCAGGGATCTCCAGCAAGATCCCCTTGCCTCCACTGCCGACTTATATGAGGTCTGAGAAGGGGTGGATCCTGGCTCCACCCCTTCCGGTCACTCAGGTGCATTGCACGCAGCTGAGCTCCTCTGCGTTGGCCCTGCCTTCCCACCAGGTGTTCAATCACTGGTTTAAGCCATGACTTAGTCTTTCTGCTACACAGGTCATACTGGGATAGCACTTTTCCAGCTTCCTAGGAATTTCCTTCAGCTCCATTTTCTAGTATCCTCCCACAGACCCTAATCATGAGTGATTTATAACCAAATTCAGAAGAAAGGGTACTCAGCTTGCAATTCTAAATGGCTTCCCCTTACAGTACGTCTGTAATTCCTCTTGCTATATTGCTATATTTTTCAATACTTAAACTGATTAGGAAATGCCCTGTAATTTATTAATATCATGCTTTAGATACTTACACACAAAGACGCAGAAGTGAATAATTCTAGCCCATAATATTTTTAACTTCCATTGCTGAACAAAATCAGCACTAGGAGTAAAACAGCTTTGGAACAGCTACTGCAAGTTGTATTTTCACAAGCCCATAGCTCATCGGTCATGCCATGCCATGCAGGTTAAGAGAGCTGAATAGTTACAAGCGCTCTTTGTGTGAATGGCAAAGGTCTGTCACGCTACACTGAAATTTAGAGTTTAAAGTCTACTAGAGACGGAATAAAGAGATTGTTTCAGTAGCATTTTTGCAGGCATGTTTTCTACTCTTGCCCGTATTTAGAAAGGCCTATGGCTTCTGAAGGATAGCAGTCATGTAATCTGATCTCACATGTTAGAGACAGACATAACAGTGGCCTCGTGGAACCAAGTCAGATACCAGTGTTTTAGCAATGCCTAGTGGAACACATTCAGCCACAAGTAGAAACTCGGAGTGCTGTGTTTCCAGTGTGTCAAAGTTAACTGATGCCAAAACTTCACTATTTCCAACTGAATGATTTTGAAAAGTTATTTTTGTTGCCTTTTCCCTAAAAGAGACAACCTAGCCTTGTTGAAGCAGCAGATCCCTTTGCCCCGAGTACATACAGCCCTCTAGTATGTACAAGATGGAACACACCTCCTTACTGCTGTATGTAGAATGTGGCCATTAAACCAGAGGAAAAACCTTTTCCCTATGAAGATAGTTAAGATATGATGGGTGTTGCCGAGAGAGGTAGTACAGTCTTCATCCTCAGAGGTTTTCAAAACCCAACCAATGCCCTGAACAGCCTGGTCTGAGTTCAGTGCTGACCTGGCTTTGAGCAGGAGGTTGAACCAGTGGTCCCTCCCAGTTCGAAGGATTTGCCAGTTTTTTCCCCTCCAGAATTACAACTCTCTCTTCATCTTCCACTCCCATCGAGGCATTCAACTACAGTGGGTGCATCAGTAACCAAATAAAACAGCATGACTTTGAAAAATTAAATCTAATCCTTAATCACAAAATGCAAAAGAATCAATAGAGGAATCAGTGGGAACCTTCCTTTCCCTCATCCTTCATGCAGGCAGTGTCCCTCTGCCCTCTGCAGTGTCCTTTCCTGAGGATGGATGCTCCATTTACTCTTTCAATCTTGTTTATGAGATTACAGCTCTGCCACTACCTTTGCTTTAGGATTTTGCAGCCTTGTTAGCTTGCTGGGCAGGGAAAAAGTTTCTCTTCTATGACATGAAGAGTGTCACTTTTGTATTCCTGTCGTTCTCCCCAGATGCGCATCACTCTCGGTCTCCAAGGGAATGTGCATATTCACACAAAGTTGGAAATGAATATGCCTGGATCAGCCCCCAGACCAGGCATGCATACACAGCTTGGTGCTAACACACCCACCCACTCAAAGATTAACTAAATTTTGACCTGATTGCATCCAATTAACCTGAATTTCTCACTTTCTTGCAAAGCAGTTTCCTTCACAAGCCCGTTGGCCTTTACCTTGTGGCTATATTATTAGTATGATGCCCTAGAAAAACTTAAAGGGAGAAGAAAGCAAGAAGTATGGAAGGAAAAAAACAATATAGGATGCCAGTATAGGAAAAAGACAAGGGAACAGGAAATCATCAGGGATTTAATTTTCTTACCCTACATACAGTTGCTAAAACAACTATTTGTTTCATGCCTCCTCTCTATGTGCCTGTAATTCCAGCCATGGACAAGTACTTCACCTTCTAACGCAACAGGAAAGCATCTCCTGTTCTTCGAATGCCTACTGAAGTACAGCACTTGGGCCAGCAGCATGCCAGGGAGACCCTGCAGCTCCATACAAGATGGGAGTAAAATAAGCAGAATATTAATTGGAAGAGGAAAAGAGAAGAAATGAAAAGGAAAAAAAAAAATCAGAAAAAAAAGAGAAATCAAAGCTAAGTAAGACAGGAGAATGAAAGAAGACGTGTTTATACAGATGGCAAAAGGTGTGAGGGGAGCAGTGGATGGAGTATGAGCTGCATTAAAATATATTTGGATCAATAGAAAAAAGCTCCCGTCCTGAAGCGAAAACATCGAGCTGACTGGAAGAGAAAAAGCTACAACAAAATGTAGAGCAAGCTCCCACAGCCCACTGGCCCCTTCACCGCAGTGCAACTGGGGACAGACCCAGTCTCAGCT
Organism: Gallus gallus; assembly: GCF_016699485.2. Classification (NCBI taxonomy): domain Eukaryota; kingdom Metazoa; phylum Chordata; class Aves; order Galliformes; family Phasianidae; genus Gallus; species Gallus gallus. The sequence continues at coordinate 50,564,793 of NC_052532.1, forward strand.
GGGGACACGATGCCCCAAAATACATCCAGTAGTCACGGCAACATCAGAGAGAATGGGGGCAGGTGGAGATGAAAAGGGAGAAAACCAAAAAAATTGGATGGAAATGAGACGAAGGCCATTTGTCAAACTAAGCAGGAGGAAGAAATAGGGACTTATTTTTGGACAGTGCTTCTGAAGCGAGTAACCCTGCCCCCTCCTGCCTGGTCCTGTACCCCAGCATCCTCCCTCAGTTCACTGCTCTATTTTGGGTTTAATTATATGCCATGCACAGGGACTGCAAGACACCGTGATCTTCCCTGGTGCAGAATTAAACTCTTCTGTTTTTATCTTTTTCCCCCTTTTCATTTTGTGCATAAACTTATTAAAACAAGAAATTTTAAATAAGTAATTCTTCTGTTTCTCAGAGGAACAGGAACACCATTTGTTTTCTCCCTCCTTCAATCACGCTCACTCTCTGTGTCCTAGTGCCGAGAGAGCCCCGTCAATTATGAGCAAAGGTTTTATGGGGCAATTTTTTCTCCTTTCAAAAGGAAAGGTGGCTTGAAAGGGGAAAACTGCAAACAACTGAGAAGTAGAACAAAGTGGGCAGAGAGAGAAAGAAGGAGAGAACGTTCGTATTTTTTATAGAATAGTCGAATTGTTAAGATTGGAAAAAAGACACTAAGATCACCCAGTCCAACCATTTATGTAAGAAAGCCAATGACCTCACCCAGATACAGACAACCACTAATCCACTGCAGTCGCCTTTGTAGAGGTACACCCTAAACACCTGTCTGACCCCTGGATCTGGGGGTGTTAGCTGACAGCCAGCTGAACATGAGCCAGTGGTGTGTCCAGGTGGTCAAGATGGCCAATGGCATCCTGGCTTGTAGTAGAAATAGTGCAGCCAGCAGGAGCAGGGAGGTGATCGGCTCTAGGGAGGCTGTACCGCAAGTGCTGTGTTCAGTTCTGGACCCTCTCTAGGAGAAGGACATGGAAGCCATGGAGCGTGTCCAGAGAAGGGCAGTGGAGCTGTAAGAGGTCTGGAGCACAAGTATGATGGGGAGAAGCTGAGGGAGCTGGGGTTGTTCAGTCTGAAGAAGAGGAGCTCAGGGGAGACCTCACTGCACTCTATAATGATCTGAAAGGAGGTTGTGACAAGGTGAAGGTCAATCTCTACTCCCAGGTAACAGTTATAGGATGAGAGGGAATGGCCCTTACGTGCATAGGAGAAGGTTCAGGTTGAATATTAAGAAAAATTTCTCAGAAAGAGTGGTGCTGCAGTGGCACAGGCTGCCCAGGGAGGTGGTGGAGTTACCATCCCTGGAGGTATTCCAGAGCCGTGTGGATGTGGCACTGAGGACGTGGTCAATGGGCATGGTGGGGATGGACTGGCAGTTGGACCGGGTGATCCTAGTGGTGTCTTCCAGCCTTAATGATTCTATGATTCTACAGCAGATTATGCCAAACTTGGTGCCATCATTTACCACCAAGGGTGGGAGGTGATGTGGGAAAGGACCTGCAGCTGGCAATGAACCAGCAGTGAGGCTGAGCAGAGGTTACAGAGATGGGGAAACTGTCTGGCAGTAGGGGAGGCAAGAGTCTGCCTGCAGCCTTCCTGCTGCCACCCTGTTCTCAAGGGAAACCCTACAACAGTACAGCTCTTTTGTCCAAAAGCCAGGACTTTCTGTTCAGTCAGCTCACACTGAAGTGTCCTCTGCTGCTTGAGATCACGCAATTAGTGCTACTGATCGTTTGCATTATGGCAGTGTGCTTATGTGCTCTGATCAGGACCCATATGTCTGTCACGAGACAGCATGATTTCTTCCATCCGCCACAGAGCATCAAAGGGACCACAGCTGCAATGGCATTTGAAGCAGCGATATGAAGTGATGGTGGAGGGGTCTCCTCTCTCTGCAGTACCCACAGGCATGTAATAACTCATTCCTGCAGCGGGCTTCCAGCAGAGCAGGCATGTGGAGTTTTCATGTGAAGGGGAGAATGACAGAAAGCAAGAGAGAGCACAGATGGATGCAAAGGCAGCAAGCCTCTTCCATGCAGAGAGGTATCACTGAGGGACTTTCCTCCCTTGTTCTTGTTCAGTGGAAAGATGAATCAGGTGATGCATGACAGACTTAAAGCTCAGATATGTCAATATGAAGAAATATGGCTGTTTAATGAAAAGATCGAGCTTATACATAGAATACAAAAGGAGCAAGCAAGCCAGACACTTATATGGGAAGTCGATTTAACCTTACCCCAAACCAGAATGTGAAAAAAAAAAGAACGTCTCTATGAAATGTAAATTTAGGAGACAGCAGAAACAGCTATTCCAGGTGATATCATTTCCTCCCCCAATTAATAAATAAATAAAACAAATGGGGACAAAGAAATCCCCAGAGTTGAAAAACACAGAAAATTAGTGCAACATTCAGACTAATTAGGTCTCCAGGCCAGGAACACAAAGGGCTGATTCCACACCCATAGCAGCCAACCAAGATCCTCCAGTGCCTCAGTGCAGCTGTACCAGACCTTACAGAACCAGGAACCAGAGCATGCTCAGCGTTTTGACAGTTATGCCATCAGCACTTATGTGAAATGTCTTTTTTGGGGTTTTTTTTTTTGAAGTTTTTCATAGCTATAGCCAAAGCCTCACACACATCTGGGGAGCACCAAAGCACTGATCAATATCTTTTGGTAATTGTGGTGACCATAGCACGAACTGCTCCAGATTGGCAGCTACAGCTGAACAATAGAGACAGAGCTCTATCTTTTTATGCCAGGCAGCATTAATCCTACAAAATAAACAGCACAGCTAAAAAAAAAAAAAAATGCAGAGAAATCTAATGCAAAGCTCACTGCTCATCCAGGACTTGAAGGACAAGAGCAAATTGCTATTACCACTCTGCTCGAAAACTACAACAAAAAAACCCAAAGCAGTAGCACTTAGTGACAACTCCCCATATAGTGAATGCCAATTAACACATGGCAGCTAGAAGCCTCCCTCGCAATGCCAGGCACGAGGAGACCGGCTGTCTCCAAGGCCCTGTGGAGGAGTGCAGGGCTTCTCCGCCAAGCCGCCCTCCCTCCGTGAGCTGCATGAAGATGGAGGTAATCACTGCTGAGTCACCGGCTTGGGATAGGGAAGTGTCTCCGAGCAGGAGGTAGAGGAGGTGGAAGAAACCTCCAGGCTGGAGGTCAGCTATTGGATGACTTCAGAGGCAGAGCACCAGGGGAAATAAAGTTTTAAAAGAAGCCATTGCTTCAGATTTGATTTTCACCCCCATTGTGGCCAAACACTCATCACCCAAGCTGTATGGACTGCCAAAGGGTGAAGATTCCTTTTTGTTAGGGGAACTTGACATTAATGCATGCAGGGCTCATGGACCTACAGACCCATCCAGAGGACACAGGGAGGGGCTCTGCAGAGAGTGGGGTCCCTCCTGTCCCAGGGCCAAGCAGTTACATGAGTCCCTGATGTCAGATTTTTGCAGCAGGGGCCTTTCTGTGGTCTTTTAAGTCTGCATTGGGTGGTGAGGCAGTGGCACAGCTGCCCACGGAAGTTGTGGGTGCCCCATCCCTGGAGGTTCAAGGCCAGATTGGATGGGGCCCAGGGGAGCCTGAGCTGCTGGGTGGCAGCCCTGCTTACAGCATGTGGTAGGACTGGGTGAGCTTTGAGGTCCCTTCCAACCCAACCGTTCTATGATACGTGGCGTCCTTGCAAGTGCTTTACATTGCTCCTCTGTCATCATAGACAGAAGTAGGTCCAAGGGGTTCAAGAGGTAGATAATATACACATGCACACTTCCCTTAGAGAAACAGGGAAAAACTCATTTTTTCCTAACATGCAAAAAAAAAAAAATATATATATATATGTAAAGTCTGGGGAGTTGAAAAAGTTATGCTTCCTACAAAGTCAGAGCCTCTAATTGTTACTGAAGGCAGTCTTAAATATGGCTATCCAGTGATTCAGGGGGTTTACGTAAAGCCATCAAGTATGAACGCTGCCTGAGAAACCCCACTGCTAAAGAGGAAAGTCAAGTTCCCAAGAGAGACAGGAGATTATATATACATACATACAAGCATCCTGGCAAATAAAAGAAGGGTTCAGCTTGAACTGTGAACACTATTGATTGTGCATTCATTCCGCATACGTCAGAATGCTCTCTACCTGGATTTAAATCTTCTCTTCAGGTCTTTCAGAGTAACTACTTAGATTGTTACAGAATTACAAAATATTGCATTTTAATTATTTAATAACAATTTTTTAATTAGGCTAAGCCATTAAGGGAACAATTAGAGAACAGGGTCTGATTCTCCCCTGTGTAATTCCACTTTATTCATGGCAGAACCTTGCAAAAGCGGCATTACAAATGTTTAAGAACAACCTACAGACAAGCTCTGCTGAGAATATATATGTATTAACTGGCAAATGCATTAAAATTTTAATTATAGTGAAGTAGCTGTGCTCTGCTATCAAGAGTCCCAAGATGAAGCAGCTTTCAGCAAGTCACACAACACAACAACCCAGAACTGGCCAACATACACTGCCATCACAGGTTTCCCAAGACAAGCGTCCTGCTAATTCCTGTCATCTCTCAAACCCACTTCAAGATGTCACAGAATTTAAGGCGTTCTGCCACAGTAAGAAATCTTACTGGCTTTGACTTATAACGCTTCACTTATCTGTTTATGTTCAAACTACAGGATGGCAGAACTTCTGGTCCCAAGAGGTGTCAAAAACAACAACAGGTTGGGAGGGCTTTATTTTTTGGAAAAAAACAACCCAACGTTCACATGTTTCTTCAAACACACAGAAACTCCCTCACACGCTTGTGTGCATTATATTCCTATACAGACATTTAAATCTTGCACTGTGTTCAGCTCAAATAACCCACATATAAAATCACAGAATATCCCAAGCTGGAAACGACCTGTAGGGATCATTGAATCCAAATCCTGCAATCCTGAACACCTGGGCAAGGCTGAGAGCACTCTGATATAGATATAGGCATCCCTGTTCATTGCAGAGCAGTTGAACTGGATGACCTTAACACCTGGAAGGGACTCTTAAAGGCCATCTCGTCCATCTCTCCTGCAACAAACAGGGACACCTACAGCTAGATCAGAGTGCTCTGAGCCTGGTCCAAGAGCTTAGAATTCCAGGAGCTGGATTTGATGACCCTTAAGGATCACTTCCAACTCAAACTGTTATATGATGCTATGATTCTTTGATAAGCTATGGGCTGATAATTGTGTTAATTCACTCAAAAACAGTGAAGAAATGCATCTTTCACATGGAACATTTGTGCACAGCATATTCGTGCATATGTGAAAGCAATCATTACATGGTTGTGTACGCACGGTAACCCGATATGGATGGGCATGTCTTTATATGCAAAGCTTTACAGCATACATAGAATCGTAAAGATTGGAAAAGACCTCTCAGATCATCTAGTCCAGCCATCCCCCCAGATCCAGCAGTACCTTGGTACAAGAAGCTATATGGACACTTGTTAGTGTTCTTCCTTGTGAGGCAAACCTATCTCTACACAGAAGTCATACCTCGGCTTTGTTTCAGGAGTCCAGGTAAGGATGACTTCACATGCACAGAACTTCCTAATGAAATCCAGGTGGATCCCTCCACCCATGTCCACATAGGACTCAAGTAACAGCTGTGCTCTAGTCAACCACCCTTCTGAGATGTGTCTTGCACTGACTGAAGGTGGCTTAAGAAGAAAAATAAAAGAGCGGAATAAAAGCCATGGAGGAAATAGCCACATCAGAGCATAAACTGAATCAATGTGGATTTGTGAGTGTGATAAAGCATGGACTAAAAACACAGCAAATCTACCATTAGACAGTAGAACCACTTCAGAAAAGCTCTGGAACGTGGCTTGCCTCCAGCAACTGCTTTAAGAGGGGTCAAAAGTACCTGGGCAGCTCAACACTGACCAACTGCCCAGCTTAGTACTGCGTCATAAATAAGTCAGCTGCACTGCCAGCAATTTTCCTCCAAAAAAGTACTGAAATTGTTTTGCTCCTCCCTAAAGAGCAGTAGCGAGTCTCCACAAAGAGCTAAAAGGAACCGTGTCCAGGTGTTTTGTTATCTTGCTTTCAAACACAGTATTATATAGGGGGGAGAGAGAGAGAGAGACAGAGAGAAAGATTTAAGTGGTTGAAAACCTTTTGAAAGGTTGTGTGCCCTTTAGCTTGGTTTATTTTATGCCTGCCTTTTAATATAGAATAATAAATTCCCTGATATAAAATTACAAGCTCATAAATATCAAACAGATTGCTGCAGGCTCTTCTTAAGAGCGTCCTTTGGAGCAGCACCTCGACCAGAATATACAATGCCAAAGCTGAAAAGATAATGGAGCTTGTTTCACCTGCAGTTCAATAAATCCACTTTGCACATACAAAAATGACTGTGTTGTGGTGCAAGGGGGGGCAGCAAAAAATGCCCTTTATTTCCAGATGGAATAGGAACTGAGAAAAGAGCTAAGATATGGCATATACATGCCAGCATTATTTCAGAGGGACATTTCTGAGTAAGCTGCACGTTGCCAAGATCTCCTATGGGCAGAGGGCCAGAACGGAGGTCATAGAATCACAGAATCATCAAGGTTGGAAAAGACCTCTAATATCACCTAGTCCAGCCATCAGCTGATCCTCACCATGCCCACTGACCATGTCCCTCAGTGCCACATCTACATGGTTCTGGAACACCTCCAAGGACAATGATTCTACCACCTCCCTGGGCAGCCTATTCCAGTGCATCATCACTCTAAGAAGAGATTTTTCCTCATTTCCAAACTAAACCTTTCCTGGTGCAACTTAAGGCCATTACTACTTGTGCTATCACTGTTAGCTGGGAGCAGAGGCCAACTCCCCCCTCGCCACAATCTCCCTTCAGGTCACTGTAGAGAGCAATGAGGTCTCCTCTGAGCTCCTCTTCTTCAGACTGAACAACCCCAGTTCCCTCAACAACTCCCCATAAAACTTGTGCTTCAGACCCCTCACAGCTACACTGCCCTTCACTAGGGCCTCCAGGACCTCAGTGTCGATCTTTGCTTTGGAGTGGGCAGAACCTGGGCATCTTCTCACCGCTTTGGGAGGACCAAGCCTTCCATGGCCTCACTGGTGCTCAGCTCTGAGAAGTTTTGCCCAAAAGCAATATCTGCACAGTATCTGGCAAGCAATGTTCACACTGCACTGATGCTCAGACCCAGCTGGAATTCATAGTATCACACCAGCACAGCACTCAGCCCTTTGCCCTCAACATGACTTAACGCTCCATTTCATGCCAGATGTAGCTGCATGGCTTTGACTTTGCTCACAGGGGGCCAGTTGAGAGTTCAGGCACGCAGAGCTGTGCCCACCTCCAAACTATGTGCAGATACAGCCCTCATATTGCAGCTGTCTCTCCCCACATCCAAATGTGCAGCACTTCAAGTTGAATGACAAAGACACGCCTGACTTTGCATAAGCTGCAATTAGCAGTTTCCCAACGGTAGCTTGCAGCAGAAGCAAATGGGAATGGCATCAGCCATTGAGGGAAGAAATCTGAGGGGAATGTTCTGCTAAATGGAGCAAGACAGATTGCTCCAGCAACACCTAGAAAAAAAAACACTCACTCAAATGCATAGCAGTCAGTCTTGACTTGGAAAACGCAGGTAACAATTGATTCAATTCTGCAATGGGGAGAAAAGCTCCAACGGCAGACTTGATCATTTGCTGCAAATAGAAACACGGGAGTCCAATTCTTAGCTAGGAAATTTAAGATATTCTCTACAACACAAATTTCGTCCTTTTACCTCCTCATCAAGATGCACGCAGAGAACCAGACATCCCATCATTCAGCAAATATGTATGCCTAAAACATAGTTAAAATTGACAATAAAGAGCTACATCTATCTCTGCTGGATCTTAGAAACGCTCCAATGGAAGGATTAGTTTTTCTATCACAGATGCCAACAAGTAGATAAACAAGGACTTTTTCCCCACAAGACATCTGTTATCCAAATCCAAGCAAACACCAGAGTTGCAAATACAGCTGGAAGAGAGGCAAAATAAACTAAAATTTTACTATGGCATATAAAGCCATCATTTAGACAATCAACCAATATGGCTGAGATCAAACAGCAACAGCAAGAAGTCAAAAAGTAAAGCTGCTAGCCCTGAAACAGCAGTGCAATTATGGACTGCAAAGTGCAGCAGGTCAGAAAATGTTTCTTCACCTCCCCAGAGAGAAATCCACTGTTTTTGGCTTGAAATCAAAATACTTATTGGAGCAAAATAGATTAACTGTTTGGATTATGAAATGCTGCTCCATGGGTTTCTTAGACACTCGCTCAGCAATCAAATTCTCTCTACTTTAAGATCCCTGTTGACAGCCCTTCTGTAATGCAGGACAGCTGTTTTGGCAACTAGGAACATCAAATCCCAGCAGCCAGGTGAGCTAAGATGTCTCACTGCCACGGGAACGGCACCTTGGGAAGACGACTTTGGCTGTAGGGCAGGATGTCTGCTCCAGAAGCCTAAAATAAGCCTAGAATTAAAGTATTCAGATTTCACTGCTCTACTCTAAAATTTTGATAGTATAATAAACCCCATTAAGCAGTTTCTATACAGTCACTCTCCTGTGCCAGCACACACGACCCAGGTCAGCTGAAGACAATGGGCTATTCTCTCTCAAGTCTGTGGTGCGCCATCTCATAACCCATTGCTATGGTGGCCCACGGGGACTTCCTTCCAGATGTCACCATGGGGTCAGAAGAGTGCTGAGCATGGAAAAATGTCTGCCCCAAGGTTCCAGTCTTCGGGACAGCAGTGTAGAGAAAGACTATTTCCGTTCTGAGTGCAGAGAAGACAACATCTAAGCAAAGGGAGGAGGAAAGAATGATCCCGAGAGTGTGATGAGGCTGAGATGAAAGGGAAACACACACAGGAGCTGAGGAAAAGACTGAGACTTCCTTCCATCTGAATAAGAAACGGTATTGCAGAGAGCAGACAGAACAAGATAGGAGTAGAATGAGAATTAACAGTGAGCAAAGCACAGAGCAGGACAGACTGAAGGAGAAATCAATCTATGAGGCCTGTGCTCCCTCCATCACGCCAGCGGGTACAGCTGGCAATAACTTTCTCTGCCTTCCCAGTGCTCTTCAAAAAACCCTAACAGGCAACAAGCACACCTTTCTGCTTAGTCACATAAAAGATGTAATTTCAACATTAAGCGGATGAAGTCTACTGAGGGCACCTACAAGTTTTAGCCAAGGAACTACATTTGCATTCCAGGGTGGTGCTGCTGACCTGTGTTTTACTTCACTAGACATAGAAAACACCAGATTACCAGAATAACACAGTCATATACCTTCTAATGCTGAGAGTGTTGTTAAAGCTGAATGCCTGACATACATACAAGGGAATGCTAGAATTAAAAGTTGTCTGTGTAGCCCCAGTTGGATCCATGTACTTACAGTATTGCTAGTGGTGCCAATCTCTGCTCCTTTACTATTTTTTCCTTTGTTCAGCATGAAGGACAGGAACAGCTAAAAATGAACTAGGACTACACAGATAGAAGACATTAAAAACAAGCAATTTTCTACTGCTGTAGAGCATTGAGGAGACCAAACACAGAGCACTAAACTGCAGGAAGGATAGGCGTATTGCAGCTGAAAGTGAGTATGGAGTTCAGATCTTCAGGCCTTGCCTTCCTGCACAAAATAAGTCACTTTAACCTGTGGTCACCAACGCTTATTTACATTATGATCTACAGAAGTCCTGAGTGCAGCTTAAGGGAGTACAGACAGTTCGCTTCTGTGCCTGGAAGGCTTCCCACTTTGAGCATAAGAGCTGTATAAAAACTCTGAAAAACCTGTACTCAGGTATTTCTAATTAGGATTTCAAAATTACTGGATGGTTTTAATTTCCATCTGTGCACACTGCCATCCCCTCTGTATAAACAGTGAGCTGGGAGCAGCCCTTTCCTCCCGGGGGTGTTGTAAAGATAAATTAATGTTTGTGAAGCGCTTGGGTTCTATAATGATGAGCACTCAGATACTACTGTGATAAATAAAAAAAAGACCATGAGAAAAATCACTAATCCTGTCTTCAGTGCAGCGCAGGGCTTAAACACTGTGTTGTCAATAAGGCCTAGAGCCACACATCGAACAAACACAGGAAAACAAAGTATAATCTGGCTGCTTATTAAGTGAGTATCATCGTTCCAGCACCTGACAGAACAGGAGACTGATGGGAAAACACATGGGCTGTGAGCACACAGTGAAAGGTACCAGCACTTCTGAATGCTGGAGCACTTGGCTTTGCAACAGTTCCTTGTTTTTCCATCCTCCCCTTTTTCCCAGCTTCTTCAATTGCTCAACAGCAACTGAAGTCTTAATTAGCCATCACAACAGGTGGCAGAGCACTATGAACTTTTTTTAGATGAGTGTGATCTGGAAGAGACCAGTGACATATCTGAGGTTAACTTCAGGGGGGATGTAAGAGAAGAATTTGGACAGTTCTGGCCCTAAATTTTTCCAGCAGTACATCCAGAAATCAGTGTCCAGCTGAAAGATCACCCTTGTACATGAAAAAGCTTTCAACATCGAATCACCAAGGTTGGAAAAGACCTCTAAGATCACCTAGTCCAACCAGCCAACTACCACCAATATTGCGCACTTGCCCACATTCTGTAGTACCACATCTACACATTTCTTGAACACGTCCAGGGACCAGCGGCTCCACCACCTCCCTGGTTTAGGCAAGAGAAATACTGAAACATCAGCACTGACATATTCATGTACTTTTCATAGAAGAATGAGCAACTGAGGTCTGAAAACTTTTGTTGCTAGAGTGAGCCATCCTCACAGCATTTTTGAGTGGCAAGTTCATAGAACCATAGAATCATAGAGGTTGGAAAGACCACCAAAATCATCTAGTCCAACCTTCAACCCATGCCTGTGACCATAGGTCCACTGTATGAATCCAGTGGATGCAGAACTGAGGTCTGTGACTCTTGCCCAAGCTAAGTGAGCCAACCTGGAAGGCCTTGCTCCCCAGGCAGCCCTGCGCTTCCCAGTAAGAGGAGGCCAGGTCCCAGTGGGCTGCCATTGCTTCTGCTGGCAGACTTACTTTGTAGCAGGAATAAGACAGGAAAAGACGCTTCCCTGACCTTAGGGTAAAGGAGAAAATGCTATTAATAGGACTAAAGTAGGAAGTGTAGAAAGTGGCTGTGTGTGATGAGATAGTTATTCACCAAGGAGAGCAGCAAATTAGAAGGAAAGTGCCAAGAACAGCCACCGTGCCTTGGATTAATGACAAGAAACAACATCTTTATGTAATAAGATCCAGTGTGTCTAGCGCTGTAAACTGCAAGGAAAAATTGAAACATGTACAAAAAAGCTGAAACGTTTCCAATTTTGCTTATGTTTTTTCAAGCTTTGAGCACACTGGAACACCTCTTCTTGCCAAGGCAAAAAAATAGAGAGGATCTGGGGAATGAAGGCAGAGAAGAGGCAGCAGCAGGAAGAGCTCAAGAGATGGAAAAAGTTCCTTGCATCTCTATGCCTGAGCAGACACACGTTCACACATGAAGGTTGCCCCACCAACAGCTCTGTCACCTACTGTGACCAGTACCAGGGAACAAAGCACTCAACTGCTGGCATCCAAAATACTGCTCTTATCCCTGATGAGAGCAAACAAGGACAGGGTGCCCACCACCGATACACACATTGCTAGTGCAGTGTTGTTGTTAGCAGTCAGTAAGAGCAGAGCTGCCTGCTGTGCAACAGGAGGATAACCAAGTGATACGCGTTCAGCACTGATAATGGCACATACCTCCCACGCATACACCGATTCAGATTCCCCTCACATTGCTCCAGCCAGAAAGCAGGGAGCCCAGGAGAAGATAGGGATGCAGGCTCAGCTAGTAAATCAGGCTCCCTTCCTCATCATTAGTGGGGAACCAGCACTTCAATGAGCCATCCAGCCTACCCACCTTGGGCATTAGCTGGGTAGACATTTGTTCTAGACAGTTTGCCTCCACATCTCTCCCACAGAGAATGGGGAGAGAGATGTGGAGGCAAACTGAGAGAATTCTGCCTGAAAGTCAGAAATCCCCTCTCATCCAAATGCATTGCTCCCAGGGAAGCAGGCTTACTGAAATGACTATCAGCATCTATCAGCACAGCACTCACCTGAGCTCAAGAGAGACACTGTGACACCAAGGTGCTGAGGATACCCACACTCTCAGGCCTGCAGGTTCTCTACACCATGGTCATGGCTGAACAAAAAACTTTTTCCATGCACCCATGTCTTGCTAGCACTGCTGGTGGGGCCCATGCAAGAGGGGACCTTTGCACAGGCTGCAGGTGACACATTCCTGTAGCCAGCTCTGTCGTTTCATAGAATCATTAAGGTTGGAGAAGACTTCTAAGATCATCACATCCAACTGCCCACCTACCACCAATATTATCCATTACTTTTTCTGGAGAGGAGTCTCTTCCCATGCCCTGGCCAGCCTTGACTCATGGTTATTCCAGACTGTCTTAACTTTGATTGTGAAGCCTTCTCTTCCTTTAAAACAAAGTAATCTGTTTCTTCACTACCACTCAAACTGCCCTCATGCATCAGGACCTGAAGGAGAGGAGACATCTGGAGAGGGCTAGGACAAAGATAGGAGGACCACCACTACTATCTCTTGAACATCACCTGAGGGCAGATGTTGTCTCCCATAAATCTCCCTCTTGCATTACTGTAGAGTGAAGGCTTTCACAGCTGGTGTCCATGCCACCAAAAGTCAGAGATGGCCTAGGTTACAAAAAGAGCTTGAAGGGGTCACCTCCCAACCTAGGGAACACTAGATCACCATGGTATTGCTCTGTATCATGCTGTATCCCTTCCCCCTACCCACCACACAGCATCTGCTCACCACTGCTCCAAGGGAAAGCAGTAATGCCAACAAAGGCTAAAAGATACCAGTGAGGGGGGAAACAAATAGAGGAGTCACAGAGAACTGTAAGAAAGGTGAGAGCACCCAGGGGAGGTGATGTGAAGAGATTAGAGAGAAAAACAGACATCCTTAACAAGGTAAGAGCTATCAAAGTGATAAAACACTAGATAAGAACCGAGGTCCTAGAAAATAAAACAGATGGAGAGATTGATTTTGGGAGAGGACAAATATGTTTATACTCTACTATAAGAGAGGCTTCAAGGCAACGTTGCATATAGACTATAGCACTCTGCCTACAAGCCTCCCTCTCTGAGGAACATGATATTCATCCCTCCTTCTAATCAGGGCTTCTCATCTAGCCTCCTTCCCGGATAGGAATAACACAGGGAAAACTCAGGCAGATGCTAAAAATCAACCGTGTTCCTACTCCATTGCCCACCAAGCTATGCAACCCACCAGCAGGCGAACCATCTCTTCAGCAATCTGAGTTCATATCATCCCCTACCTCATTCACCAATCATTTCCATCCTCTAAAATAGTACTGAGTACTTACTTCATACAAAGTAATTTTTTAAAACTTCGTATTTCCTCTAAGCAGCTTTTTAAGGAAATCAGACACTTTTTCCAACTAGAGTGTTTCATCCCATCAATATAGAATCACAGAATCATTAAGGCTGGAAAAGACCTTTAAGATCACCTGGTCCAACCACCAGCCCATCCCCACCGTGCCCACTGACCACGTCCCTCAGTGCCACATCCACACGGCTCTGGAACACCTCCAGGGACGGTGACTGCACCACCTCCCTGTGCAGTCTGTGCCACTGCAGCACCACCCTTTCTGGGAAGAAATCTTTCCTAATATCCAAGCCAAAATCTCCCCATCCTCTTCAGATTCCCTCTGAAGAACATTAACATTGGCTTAATCCATATATATATATATATATTTTTTTTCCATTTTCTTTCTCTACCTCTGTAAGCTCTTTCTATTAAGAAGGTGGATTGATTCCACTTATGACCTCTCTGAATTCCTGGTCATCTTTGTCACTACTAGCATTAGGCTCTGCTACTGTCATTGCAATACCTGCAAGCAAGTATTAGCTCACACAGACTGGGAGCAGACTTTACCCAGTTGATCTTAAGGCAAACAGCAGGCAGCATTTTCCTACTCCTTTCATTATGTTATTCAATAACCACCCCTGAACATCTCTCAGTCCTTTACAGGGTTGTTTCCAGATGCCCATCAAAGCCTGTGGTTATTCACCCCCACCCTTTCAGGTCACCATCCTTCTCTCAGCTTCAGATTCCTGCAGTATGTTTAGATGCAATCCTGGAAATAAAGCACGGCTCTAGAAAACTGATTAGTGAAACTACAAACAGCGCTGAGTCTAAAGAAGAGGGCATGAGAACCGTACCAAATGCTAAGCCCATTAGAAAGAGAAGCCTTAAGCTGGGAGGATGGGAGGAGCAGTCTGCAGGAAGTAACACCTAACCAACTCTGAGTACAGCTCGACAAGGAAAGATACAAGAACTAAGAAACATTTCTCATACAGATACTCAGCAAAAGCAGGAAAAAAAAAAGAAAAAAAGCAGTTGTCTATGAAACACATGCATCTTCTGCTGACAACTATTGGTGTTAGGACTAAATCAGAACTTCACAGTCTGTGGGAGCTTGAGCTGTTGTGAGAGCACAGAAAACGCTGCAGGTCTGGTGCAAAGCCACAAGCAGGGCACGTAAAAGTAATGCAACAGGTCTGGGCTTTTGTGCAGTGAAAGTAAGCCTTCAGCCCAGGCAGTGTGTTCCTAAAGCAGCCTCAGGCTGCTGGATTGCCTGTGCACTTTTCTCTATACAGCAGGTTTGTCCTCAAATGAACTTGAAGACATGGCTGGGCCTCCAACTAGTTAGTAGGTTGATACAGATCTTACTTCGTAACCAGAGTCTGTATCCCAGACTAAAAAGGAAAGGCTATAGAATCACAGAAGGGTTGGGTTGGAGGGGACATCAAAGCTCACTCAGCCCCAACCTCATGCAGGGTTGCCACCCAGCAGTTCAGGGTCCCATCCAACCTGGCCTTGAACCTCCAAGGATGGGGCACCACAGCTCTCTGGGCAGCTGTGCCAGTATTTCATTGCCCTCTGAGTAAAAAAATTTCCTCCTAACATCTAACCTAAATCTCCCCTCCTTTAGTTTAAAGCCATTTCCCCTTGCCCTATCGCTATCAGACCGTGTTGCCCCCCCCCTCATGATTTTGAGTACTGGAAGGCCGCAATGAGGTCTCCCCAGAGCCTTCTCCTCTCCCTGTTGAAGAAGCCCCGTTCCCTCAGCCCACCTTTGCAGGAGAGGAGCTTCACCCCTCTGAGCAACTCCGTGGCCCTCCTCCAGACCCACTCCAACAGCTCCACATCCTTCTTGTGGTGAGGTCACTACCTGAATTCTTAGACCAAAGGTGTGTAAGCACTTGAGGAGAGGCACGGAAAACAAACCCAAAACAGTCCATAATGTAGAATGCAAAGTGCCCAGATGAGCCAGAGAAGGCCAACGCGTCCAGCCAAGAGGTGATCTCCCACTTGACGGGTTCCATCCTCCTCAAGCAAGCTGCTCATCTACATAAACTGCATCTGCTTAGAAAGCACTGGGAAGTCAGAGCCTGTATTTACCTCTCTGGGAAGGTTACTGATCAGGAGCCAGAAATGATTCCCACCGAGAAGTACTAAGCAGACTGAAGCAGCTTCTGCTCTTTCCAGAGCTGGAGATCTGCTGTCCCCTCTACTGGGAACACTGAGAAGGGCAAGCAGCATGAAAGTGAAAGAGTGGAAAAGCAATGGAGAGAATTAAGCAGAGGATGTTTACTGAAGGAAACGAGTGTTTACAGACTTCCAGAAAACCTAGACAAATCAGGGAGCAGTCAGAGGAGTATAAGTAAAACAAATGGGCATCTCTTGCTGTTTGATGAGACACCAGGGCTGCCCAGCCCAAGTGTTAACATGGCTGCCCAGGGAAGTGTGAACAAATGAGATGAGAAGGCACAGTGCTTCCCTTAGGCACTCCTCCAGCCACCAACTGCTGTCAGCTCACCGGCACCCTGAGCCAAATTAGGTCCTGCGTATTCACTTCCTAGGTTCCTCCTAACGAGAGGCAAATGGGAACAGCCAAAGAGAATATGACACAGGAGGAAAGCTAAAACTGATATCAATCCTGGTACAGTATAATTGAGATCAACATGCATCAACATGAAGGCTCCCCATGTGTAATCTACTCAGATATGAGCTATGTGAGCTGCCATACTGCTCTTGCAAATGCAGATGCATGTCTCAACTTAAGAAGAAATTGAACAAGGTGCTGCTGTCTTGCACTGTGGATGTTTTATCAAATGCCTTAACCAGATATTTCAGTACCTTGGATCCTGTTACAAAAATCCCCTGGGAAAAAAAAAATCCTGAATGTTTTCTGGTTGTGATTATCAAAGAGTGGAAAACCTGCTCAAGCTTATTGGAAGCCATTACTCCTAGGGAAGGGTGTGAGTTCATTATTAAAGCCTGTTATTTTGTCATCTAAGATAGCATTTACTTTTTGCTCACTCCTTCACCTTTATTAAACTCATGTTAGGTGTCATCCTGTTCTTCTGTTGAAAGGACCTGTAGCATTTTGCCTTTAATACAGTAATATTTGTCTACTCAACTGCGTCTTGTGATGTTTGTGATGCCAGGCAGAGCAATCACAAAAGCTCAAGATTGACAATCCAGACTCATTTGCTTTGTGAACCATGCCAAGCCTACTTCAGATCCTCCCTGCCACCAATAAAAGGGTGAACGTGCGCTTGCTGACCTGACACCTGCAGAACTTGGGTGAATCAGTAGGAAAAACAATTCCACCCTCTTAGAAAAAGTCAAGTGTGGTTCGTGTGAAGGTGGAAGGCAGCAAATTGGTGGGTAGAATGCAACGTGCACAGGAAGATTATAGAAAGCCAGGTGCAGTAAGTCACCTCTAAGTGGAGCCTCCAGAGCTGAAAGGTTCAGAATTAAGCCTGAATAGCTGTCTACTTTTAAAGCAGTGATGGTACTTGTAGCTAACATGCTCATCCTCTTGCAGAGCTGAGCAAGAGAAAATGGCCTCTGCCATTGCTTGGATCCCCTGGACTCCGTGACCTTCACTTCTTCCAGAGCATTGCCTCCACCATCCAAGTCGACAGAAAGCTCATTGTGAATACTTTCACAACCAGGTTTTCCTCCTGCATCTTCACTGTTATGGTGCTGTAGTAGTGGCACAGGCTGCCCAGAGAGGCTGTGGATCTCCTCAAAGATCTTCAGAAGCCACTTGGGTGCGTTCCTGAGCACTCTGCTCATAGGGGTTGGATCAGATGGACCTAGAGGGTTCCTTTCAACCCAAACCTCTCTGTAGTTCTATGATTGCCAAAAGTGAGCTCCAGGCTTCACTGCACTGAGCATTACTCAAGTCTCCCAACTCCCCAAGAGCAGACAGACAAAGGAATGATGCACCACGTGGGAGCAAGGAAAGGGTTGCAAGAGGTAACTCCCAGTGTTGTGTCCCTTGCTGCAGTACAGGGAAGTGAGGGAAAAGGGGGGTTATTGTCCAAAAGGGGACAGAGGTATATTCTACTTTAGCAGTAGGAAGGAGGGAGCAAGACCTCATATTGATGTTATTAATGATGATCTGAGGAATGCATTCAGTTTAGGGGATGGGGAAAAGGGAAAGAAGGGGAAGAATGAAGGAGAAGCAAAATAAATCCTCAGTGTCCAAAAATTTTTCCTTGTGTCCGATATGAGGAAACAGTATGTCACCTCCACAGAAGATTAAACGAGGTAAGAAGAAAGATGTAAAGCAGAGCTGCATGTTGGCAGAATCTTTTCAGTCTTCCCATTATCAGCCAAACCTTTTCTTGTCCTCCTCCTGCCCAGCATCTCACCACTACCAAGAAGCTAGTTCTATGGAGCATCTTAAATATTTCATGCAGCCTTCAGACTTGCAATTTTTCTCTCCCCATCTGCTTCCCCTGCTGAAATCTCAGCAGGCCAAAGGCCCTTGGAAGCCTGCCTGGGCAAGGGCTCCCCCGACTCTCTTTTCCCTCAATCCACTTCCCTTCACTCTGCTCTCCTGCCCTATTAAGCTTCCTATTTTCCCTTCTTCTCCATTCTGCCTCCAGAGTAATCATCTCTCAAACTCAATTTCTTCTCCTTGCTTTCACACTTCCTCCCAGTTCCTTTCTAAACTTCAGCCTCTTCATCTCCTTTTTGATTCATTTTATGTTTTATTTTCATTCTTAATGAGCCATTGCCTGAGGTCAGTATTAATAATCCACACTTCAGACACCCATTAAATCCCTCAGTAATCTAGTATGGGCATGAGGATCTCAGCAGCCTGATGTGCAGGAGAGAAACCCATTGGCAAAGTTGCACAGGGAACCTACAGATATAGAGGACAGGTGAGGGCAGCCTGGGACAGGAGGGTGTCAGGGTCTCCAAGGAGATGGGGTTTGGCCTCTTTTCCCCATGTAACAGCAATAGGACAAGAGGTAATGCCTTTAAGCTGCACCAAGGGAGGTTCAGGTTGGATGGTAGGAGAAAATTCTCAGAAAGAGTGGTGCTGCACTGGCACAGGCTGCCCAGGAAGGTGGAGTCACCATCCCTGGTGGTGTTCCAGAACCACGTTCAGTCCTTCCTTACAGATTATTCCTCTGTTAGATGCTCAGGTAATACTGAGTCTCAACTGTTTCCCCACCAAACAATGAGAGTGAACAAAGGAAGCAAATTTTCAAATGGAGAATGGGGACGGTTGTAGGCACAGATGAGTAAGGGGCACTTTGGCTTTATAGAGACTGCTGTACGTGCAGCAGCCATCAGCTACAAAAAAAAGACATGCAGTAGGGACACATTGGGCCCCAGTCAGAGCAGCAGCATGAGCAAGATGCTGAGGGACCAGAGGTAAGGATGCCAGTCAGATCTGATAGGGCTGGTCCCCAGCACTCAGCAATGGGACAGAGCATGGCTCACTCAGCTGAGGAGCTGAGTCAGGGCTGGAGTAGGAGCTCAAATATAAGAGAGGCTGTTTTACTCAGAAAAGTCATAGAAATGCCCAGGCAGGGGAAGGTGCAGGGGCCAGGAGTACATGCTATGGCAGGAAATGGTATAGCTTCATTCTGCTTTGAATTCACTCACAACTCTTCTTTGTCTGAGTGGGATTAAAGCAGCAACAAGGGAGTTTCACTGCCAGCCACATGCCATGGAAACACATCAGGTTTAGACACACATCTCCTCGGTACACTGCCCTGTCCTATTCCCCAGATCCCCTCTCTCGTGCCTTCTCCATGCTCCAGCTCTCCTGGCTTCCACACAAGGTCCTGCCCAGCAATTCTCCCCTAGATGAACAGATACACAGAGGACCAGCCAAATACTTGAAGCAAAACCTCCACAACTCTTGGGCTTTCTATCACCTTTTCTGTTGGACCTTCCCCTTGTCCTCCAGCAAGTCCCACCACCAGAGCATCCCCAGAGCAATGTCTCACCATGTCACAGGAAGCACAGCACACACTCAGCTGGGAACTCAGCTCCCCACTCACAATGAGGGGAGAAGGCAGGAGGAGATGTTCTGCTTTGTCTCCCCCTGGGCCTCTTAAAAGCAGAGAAATGGCAGCTTAACAGCTGCCTCCCTGGCTGGGGAACAGGGTGAGAGATAGGAGCATTTGGGGGAAAGGAGATTGATGTGAATAAAGCACAAACCAAGCAAAGGTGAAACTCAAATCCAGCTTCCCAGCTCAGATTTCATTGTATTTCAGTAAATGCCTGGTTCAAACAAGTGCATGAAAACAGCACAAAGACTGTCCCTTACGGTATATTCAGCCTGACCAACACAGGAAAGGTGGATGAAGTCATGCAAGAAAGAGCTCATTCCCTATTGTAAAATTTATACTTCAGTTTGAGAAACTCCAGAGGCTCTGAGCTGGGGTTAACAAGCAGAGCTCTCTGGAAGTTAATGGAGCTGTGTCAATTTATTATCCACGCTCGCATTTGAGCACTCACCTGCCTTGAGTTCCATATGTCCTAAGGAGGCTCAGCCCACCCTATGCAGCCCCACTCCTGCCTCTGCCAAAGGAGAGTCTCCTCACCACTGGCCAACAGAGCACTCCCCGGGTATAAACCCCAACCCTTGTAGCTCAGTTTTCAAACAAATCACATTTTGCATCCCTCACTGGCTGCCTGAATGCACCATACCACAGCATGGTGCTGAGGAAGGGCTGGGAGGGCCTCACTGCAGCCATCAAAACACAGCTCCTTGCATTGGTGACCTAAACTGGAATCCCACCTGAGAAACATTTGGGATCCCACTGGTTTTAACCATCTGATGCATTTTGGTCACTTTCACCCCCCATCAGTGTCCTCCAGGTGGCCCAAAACTCATCACTCTACTGGACGTCCTCCACCACAACATACTCCATCAAACTTCCTCCACCATGACCTATTCCCATCACAGCTCCACACTTTCTCCCCCCTACACCTCAAGCAGGTTTAAATTATCAACTTCCAGACAAAAAACTGAGATAACTCAGGAATTTAAGCACTAGTGGAGACCTCCCCCCTTCTTTTCCATATGTCCCCTGACATCACCCAGCCTGATACACAGGGGAAGGCACAGCGAGTCTCTCTTAGTGATAATTAGAGAGGAACTTGCCAGTAGGTTAAATATTTACCTAAGCTTCATCAATGCAAATGTCTTCTAATCCTGCTGTATCTTTCAGGGACAGCAAGAGGAGAATGGTGAGTACTCCTTCAATTTATATAGATGCCCATAAATTAGAGTGATAAAGAGCTCATTTAGATTTATTGTGTAGTAGTTAGCATTATTATTCAAATACATTTATTCTGAATGTATCACCAGTGCAAAGGTCTAATACATACAAGCAATATATACACATTACTGTAGTATTTCACACATTCTTCTGTCCAATTATCAGGGCACTCTGACCATCTGACCACTGCATCACCTGTTAGGTAACCCCAGCCCACATTTCAGCATGTGCATGTGGAGTATAGTGGGGGAGAAGACTGAGACATAACTATACTTGATGGTGCATTTAAGGCCTCCATATCACTGCCAAATGCAAGCCTGCAGCTAAGTGCTTCAGAAAGGAATAATCCTGTGTCCAGTTGAGAGGTGTCACAGCAATGGATAAGGAAATCCTTCAAGCGCACACAAAAGTGTGTAATGCCACAGGTACAAGACAAAGCCTCAAGTGCATGACAGTAATCTGCCTAATTACACTCAAGCACCCAAAGAAATCAAGGGGCCTGGGAAGGAGATAATCACTTAGTGCTCTCCTGCTAGAGATGCCCAACTTAACACACCTCTGCTTCCTTCTGATGAGGCCACAGACATCCCCTGTCCTATGGGAAAGGCACCAGGTCACTTGACCACCATGCCTTCGCCCTTATGTAGCAGCCCCATGGCATACACCCTTAATTCATGTGATATACAGGCCTTGCTGACAGCATTGCACGGGGCAGTGCTCTTCTGTCCCTTGGAAATGCTGCTCAGAAACATCTCACATGCACATACTTACTGCTACAGCAGCAAAATAAGCCTTGGAACTTCTACTTCCTAGAAACTCAGCTCAAGCTGAGCACAAGGAGAGGGGCAGGACAAAGAACTCAGTTGTCTTACAGTGAGAAAGCACATGCATTTGCCTCCTCCAGGGACATGTGGTATTCATCTCCACTCCATTTATCTCCAAGGGAAGATGTTGACACAAGTCCTAGGTTCGAAGGGGGTTGTCCCAAGTGTGGTGCTCAATCTGTGTCATAGAAACATAGAATGACTTGGGTTGGAAGGGACCTCAAGGATCATGAAGCTCCAACCCCCCGGCTGCATGCAGGGCCACCAATCTCCAAATCTAATACTAGACCAGGGTGTCCATAAGGAACAGAAGAAAGGAAACACAGGAATGTGACTTACCATAGTGCAAGGAAAGGGGGACAGAAAGCCACATTCAAACATGGCAGAGAGGAAGTGGTGTCAACACAAACACCCACCAAACCTGAACAAAGTATGGCTAGTGGACAGCAATACCTGGATCTGCCCCTAAGCCACATGCAATTGCATACAGTTATGGCCTTACATGGCCATGACAATCACAATTTATGACTCCATCCATCCAGGAGTCAAATTCAGCAATACTCATCCCTGAAGTGTTGGCTTTGTTCTCACCTCAACAGCTTGGATCACTAAAATAAGGAGTCTCCTGAAGGATTGAGAAACCTCAAAGCTGCCATCTTCCTGCTCCTCATGAAGGAAGGTCCCACTGCACAGTTAACACTATTTCTGGATCTCTAGATCACGCAGAACAGTCTCATGGAGGGGGCTATCCCCATGTAGGTCTCCCCAAGTCTGTTCTGTTCCCCTTACAGTGCTTGGAGAAAGATGAGGTGAACCCTGGAGCACGTTTCTCCATGGGAAGTTCTCCTTCACCCAGAGAAGGGAACACATTTTGCCTTCTGTGGTCTACCTATGATCTCAATTCACGTCTCACACCCAGATAGAGAATCCGTGGTGTGACAGCTCAGGGAATTCAAATTAAGTGCCAATCCTATTTCATTTCTCAGTAAAATAACCCCATATGGGACAAAACACAGTTCCTCCAGACATCTGCCACACATTCCAGAAAAATGCATTACAGGCATTCCACTAAATGTGAAATAGACTTTTTTTAAAGTTAAAAAGCTATTGGATATTTAAAGGATGTGTGAGATATCACAATATGCTAAAAATGCATGTTAAAGAAATAACAGCATCTCAAACGTACTCAAAACGCATCACTGTGGAGTGATGCAATTAATTCTGCTTAGAAAAAGTCCTGGGTCATTGTTCCCAAAGATGTGTGTGTTGGGCTTTTTGTTGTTGCTTTAAGTACCTACTTTAGTAGTTAAATACTGTATTGCAGGGGAAAGACAAGGCTTCAGTTAGAGCTAAGCTACATGGCAGAAGGGTGCATGTAGCTACACTGATAACACTAATTTTAATTAGCCCCACTCTAAGCTCTTTCTACATTCAAGCAGTCAGTCTTACAGAACCATAGACTCATTAAGGTTGGAAAAGACCTCTAAGATCACCTGGTCCAACCGCCAGCCCATCCCCACCATGCCCACTGACCATGTCCTCAGTGCCACATCCACACGGCTCTGGAACACCTCCAGGGATGGTGACTGCACCACCTCCCTGGGCAGACTGTGCCAGGATCCCTGCATGCACAGGGAAGTCTGGAGACTTCCATTGCATAAAGAAGTGAACTACAGTCTAGACCACCCCTAGTGACTAAAATCTTATATCCAAAGAGGGTTCCAGAAAAGAAGACAACAGCAGTTGCCAGCAGAGAGGCTGCTAAGCAGTGGACTACACTATGGGGAAAACAGCAAACTCCAAAGCAGGGAATGATCTTGCAACATTGAGATGAATCAAAGGAGCCACAGGGAAAGAAAAAAGAAAGCAAAAAAAAAAAAAAAGTGCTACGAGGAAAGAAATAACATCTTTCATTGAGAAATATCAGAGTTGGCCAGCGGCACTGAGCATCAGGCAGTACCACAAAGGCAATGTATTATTACTGCTGCACTTCTCTGAGCGTGTCTTTCTTAATATAAGTCACTTGTGACACAAACACTTTCAAGGCCTGGCCTGAAACACACACACACAGAGTGGAGCCTGCCAGGTCCATCCACAAAACCAGGGGACATACTCAAAGCAAAAATTACATCATAAGGCAATAAATGTGTGAATAGAAACAAAGACTGTAATACATCACAAAACGTATTTTGTTTGAACGTGGTTTAGCTTAATTATTGATAACAATGTTTTCCAGCAATGCCTGCTAGCAGGCTGATTGAACATTTTATAGAAAATAAGGATCTTGTATTCTTATGGGGACTCATTGCTGCACTTAAGTGCTGAGGTTTTGGCTGGGAAGCAGGACACAAGGTATAGGTAAACATAGGGAGCATCCTCTTGGGGTGTATGAATGATGGGGCGTGCAGATTTGCCAAACACATTTTCATGGTGTTTTAGTGTGCTCCCAAACAATAAACAGAGCATGGAAGGCAAACAAACATTTTGGATTTCTGTCTTCAGAGACTATCCATCTCCGTGTGGAAGAAAATACTCCTCCACCCTCAAATATTGAGCTGCTGCCTCTTCCATGCCATGAAAGAGAACAGCTGCTGTTTGTTATGAGATGCCTGTCACAATAGAAAGGTTAGTATTTTACCATTTTCTTTCCATTCCTTATTTCTCCTTGTCTGTTGAGGAGAATCTCATAGCTAGCATTACAAGCACTGGATTCAGCAGCTTTCTTTTGGATTAATTTGTACTGATGTTAGCCCTCTTCAACCGTGACTCTTTAAGAGCTGAAATCCCACAAGAGGTGCATTTGGTTCAGTCTGCCTCTCAAGACATCCAGTTACTTCAAACTACAAGCAATCTGGAAGCCCTTGTGGTATTTCAGCATTTATGCTACTCTGGGGAGGCAGCAACAAACAAAACTAAGTTATTAAAGAAAGCTGAAACAGTTCCCACAATGGTTTGGGGGGTCAGGAACAAGGCTGAGACAACAGGGTTGGCTCAACTTGCACATGCAAAGCCTTGAGCACCTTGCCCAGCTCCCAAGCCAGGACACCACAGTCATGTGGCTCATGGCTAGCATGCTGATCTCACATCTGGCTGCATCTGCCCATGAGAGCTGGGCCCCAGGGACTGGGGTTCAGTAGGGAGCTGGCTATTTCCCAGAGGAGTCTGGGGACAGATGCTCCAGCAAGTCTCAGCCAAGTTCCACCAGGACCCCACCACCACACAGCCACCAAGCTTGGGCCACAACCACTTCAGTGACCACCTTTCTGCAGGGTGCCCTCCTTAGCCAGGCTGGATGGAAAGAGCCAATTCAAGGACATCAGTAGTCAGGGGAGAGAGGCTGCTAGCAACAAACGCCGAAAATGACAGTGAGGGAAGGGAAAAAGAGAGGGAAAAATGACAGACTGACGCAGATGGAGAAAGGAGAGGGGAGAGACAGGGCAGCTATTGAAAGGAGGGGCTGCCGGGGGAGTTGCGGGGACACAGCATCTCCGAGTCACACTCAAGGAGTGGGAGCGACAGGAACAGCAAGCTTTTATAGACTCCTGCACAGTAGGCAATGACAGGAGGAAACCAGGGGAAAGAAAACTGAAGAAAGGATAAGTGAAGAGTGTGGCTTTATATCATGAGCAAGGACAGATTTCTCTTTCTTCCTGGATGAGCCGCGGTATGTAAGTGCAAACGGCATCATTGTCTCAGGGGACAGATGGTCACCCACATTACAGCTCTGTGCATCCCCCACCCCAAGGGAGCTTCTTCCCACTCCTGATCAGCACAGATGAGAGAGCTGGGGGGGAAAGGGAGGAGGGATGGGCATCTCTCCATCCCCGTCCGCTGACCTTGCAGATAGAGCTGGACAGGGGAGAGCCATCAAAGCTCCACACCCAGGCTCCAGGCTCCCACATAGACCTGCCAGCAGGAGGGTTACACCACCTCCACACTCAGCCTCACCTTTCTATGATGGCAGTCAATAAGGATCACCCAGCACTCACACTGGCTCTCTCAGATCTATCAGCTGCCTTTGATAACAGATGTGTGGGGATGCCTGCCAAGCTCAGCAGGGATTTGCAGCACAGTGCCAAAGTAGCCATTTCCAACTTAGACAACCTCCATTTACCACTCCCCATTAGTTTGGGCCTCACATCATCATCATCACACTTCGTCTCTTCTTTTGTAAGAAAAACTGCACTCTTTACCTGCCTGAGTTGATGGAGCAGATATGAACTTGAGCCGGGTCCATCCTACATCAGGCCTCACACTTCCATCTACCAAAGACAGCTTCTCTCTAGGGCAGTAAAGGTCTTCCCAGCACAGAGGCTGACAGTTTGGCAGTCTCTTAGCTTGTGTTCTCTCCAGACCTGAACCGAGCCAAGTTTTTCATGCAGTCTTCTCTCTTAACCATCCTGGGTGCAGATGTAGCCCATTTGCTGCAGAAGGGCTGCAGCTCTTAACCATTCCACACCTAAAGTAATTCCAGCCAAGCATTCCATTCAGGATACATAGCAAATTCAACTAATTGCAGGCCCTTTCTCATCATCCAGGGTGGGAACAGCATCAAGTCTTCAAATTGGCAGCTGGACAATTTGTTAGTGGCTAATTACATTATTTTATTCGAATTGTTATGGCGGAACATGCAATTAGACGTCTGGTCAGAGTGTTTTATAGGTCTTAAACTCAAAATGAGTGTTTTTATTGCCCTTTGTGTTACACCAAGAGCCACATCCAGCTCTCTCACACACCCTGCTCCAACGTTCAGTGGTTGAAAAAGGCAAATTGACCATTTCTCAGAGAGTAAATGCTTTTCAACTCCAAGGCAGAATTTATTCCAGTGAATTGACACAATACTCTCCAGAAGGGTTTTCAATGTTCCATTTCAGCAGTACACTTTGCAGAGGGAATGGGAGGTCCTCAGCAGCAGGTGCTGCTACCATCCCCATACTCAGCAGAGAGCATCATCCCTCTCCTTTGCTACAACTACATTCCCTCCCAGGCTGGCACCAACCACACCATCTGCACTGGGTAGCTGTGATGCAACAAAACCAATCCTTCTAAACTACCCTGATGAGCAACAGCAGGTGTAAATAGTTTTACTTCTATTAGGCATAGTAGAATGACAGGAGTTTGACTCGATCTTTGTGGGTCCCTTTCAATTTGGGATACTCTATGATTCTATAACACCAATTTGCACTAGACAAGAATGAGACTTCCATCCCCTCCTACCTGCTTCCCGCACTGTCCATGTACACTGACCACAAGCCCAGCAACTACCTTGTTAAAAGCTACTGCAGTAAGTCCTGGCATCACTTTTCTGAAGCACCAGAGCATGCAGCATTAGTTGGTCTTTTATTGCTTTTGGCACTTGTTGGGGAAACACAGAAGTAGGATACACGCACAGCAAAAAATCACTCCTCTTCTAAAGCAATCTCTCCTCAATATTTTGCTGTCAGCCCTTCCGCCAAGCACTGGGAATCTATCCTCCAGTAAAGAGGAAAAGGCACAGGAGTTTGCATCAAGACAGTAGAGATGCATTCAGGCTTTTTCCATCCTTACCAAGGACATTAAAGCATCAGTCAGAGCTCTGGTTTAGTTTGTACTGTTGCTCTGTTTCACTTCCAATCCATGGTCTTTGACGTCTCATTGTAAGAACCTCCAGGGAATAAGCTAAAGGGACAGGAGGCAGTGAGATATCCTGTCTCAGCATTCTTGCTTAGATATACAGGGCCAGCTTGCAAGCCAGCCAAATTTAGACCTCATCTCTTTATATCTGCCCACTTGCCTGGAACTGTGTACATCTCACATATGTGCAACCCAGCCAATTTCTCACAGATCATAAGCATTCAAATCCCCTTCAAACATATCCATCCCTTGTGTGCCACTAATGACAATGCAGGAGTTTAAATTCAATTTACACCATGTCTGACTGTGCAAATGATCCCTCTAAACTTCCCATTGCAAACCTGCACATCAAACGATCCACGCTAATGATGCTCCCCTGACACTAGCTTTGCAGAGGTAGCTTCCTCTCCAGCTACTGTGTGGAGTCCCAGACACCATCACACTCCCCCTGCCACTTGCCTTTGCCACACAGACTGCAGCTGGGTGTCAGGGTTTCTATCCCAGGAGATAACCTGAAATTTGCCAGAGTATCGCTTTCCAATCCAGACTCCAGGCAGATAATGTATCTACCCACCACCACTACAAAGTAAGCCTGGAGAGCACCCAGTATTTCATTATAGAAATAATAAACTACAGTATTTCCAGAAATAAGCCTGCTGCCTGCACTCCCATTTGCCTCACCTCCATAGTATCTGGGAGGAGCTGTGCATCAGCCCTAAGAGAGTAGTTGAGGATGGATTAGAATCATACAATTACTGAGGTTGGAAAGGACCTCTAAGATCACCCGGTCCAACTGCCAGCCCATCCCCACCGTGCCCACTGACCATGTCCTCAGTGCCACATCCACACGGCTCTGGAACACCTCCAGGGACGGTGACTGCACCACCTCCCTGTGCAGCCTGTGCCACTGCAGCACCGCTCTTATGGAGAATAAATCTCTCCTGATGTCCAACCTGAGCCTTCCCTGGTACAACTTGAGGCCATTATCTCTCATCTTATTGCTGTTACGTGGGAGAAGAGGCCAACCCTGATAGTTCCTGGGGATGGCTGTGTTGGCCCACTGTATGCATTGCCTTCTGATGTTAATGAAGTTAATGGGCAACCAGTTTATCAAAAGCTAGCCTTAGTCACTAACAGTAGACTTAATTCTCCCCAGAACTGCGCCTGACAGAGTGGCAGAAAACCCCAACACTGAGGCAGGTTTGTCCTCTCTTAAAGCTTGGAAAGCCTTCCGTGAACACCCAGGAGAGCACTGATGCCACCTAAACTGCATCCTCTGCGGAGCTCTGATCAGCTCAGTTCCCCACACAACAAGAGCAGCTGTAGCATTGGTTTTAGAACATTGCAATGTGTAGAGAGGTTACACAGCCTCTTAAACAGAAAACCACCTTGCACTTGTTGGTTCCCAGGTATACAGACAGATACGTTTGTTGGCTGAAGGAAGGTCTACAGTGCAGTGTAAGCCACAGAAATCAATCCATGCCTAAGGGCAGAGCAGCACCTTCCTGTTGACCTAAAACAAACACATATCTATCCAAGACCTCAAATAAGTGCCAGACTCTTCACCTGCTTGGCAAGCTAAATTTGCAAGGAGAAACAGGAGAGATCTGTCTGAAATGGAGAAGCAGGAATAACACAGACATTTTAGTGCTTCCAGCTATGCACAGAAATGCTGACACTGCTGACCCCGAGAATGAAAAGCCACGATCCCTCCCATCCTCAAGAATGATGAATACTGCTTAAAATTCATAAGCCACTCAGTTTTTGATGTACTGTAATACCTTCCAGTCACAGTTTTGTGTTTTTCTCTACCTAATAGAGTGGTATGAACCTCTCTTTTGTGCATGTGTAGATATCAAAATATAAGTAATTAAAGTATAATTTCTAATTCATATAATTATAGTTAAGTGCATATGTATGTATATATACATCTATAAATAACAAAAGTAGATGCATAAAAAGTAGAATCAAGATTGCAGAAGCTCGGGCCATAAGACAGCAAATATGTAAAAAGTTGCAATAAATTTATTAATTAATAAGCAGGGGGCTTATTAATTAATTACATCCAGCTGTCATAAGGATTGCAGGCAGGGGTTTACCAGCGCACAAAGCAAAAATAAGCCTTTGCTTAAGGCAAAAACAAGTACGATGCACTTCAGAAACTGCAGATGGAATTGCACTCACACAAAACAAATCGCCCAGACTGTGATATATAACACAACTGGACACCAAGAGCTTATTAACAAGCAAAAGATTTGTCAGCCCCTCAGCTGCGTGCATCACCATGTCCCCATGCACTGCAGCTCAGCATCACAGAGAGAAGTGCCAATTGCTGATCCACACACATCACTCTCCCTCCTCCTCCGGTACTCGATTCTCCACTCTCTTCACACAGGGCAGTGCCTGCAGGAAGCACTGCTATTGCAACCTACAACTGTTTCCACATGAGCAAATGGAGTGTGAAGCAATGCCTGCGGCACCAGGCAGGGAGGAGATGGAGAGCAGACCTGTGGGCTTCCCTGGTCTTCCCATCAGTGTGCCCAAAGCTGGTCCTGTTTCTTTGTGCATTTAACACACAACCCAAGCTGAAAACTGCCTTGGCAGTTTATAGTAAAGGTAGTTCCAGAACCATAGAATCATTACAGTTGGAAAAGATCTTTAAGATCACCCAGTCCAACCACCAGCCCATCCCCACCATGCCCACTGACCATGTCCTCAGTGCCACATCCACACAGCTCTGGAACAGCTCCAGGGACGGTGACTCCACCACCTCCTGGGCAGCTTGAAGCTCAGTAACAGGAAATTTAGAGACAAAAGGCAGCAAAATCCCTATTTGGGAAATCTTTAACAAGCTACAGGGCTGCCCTCAGTACACATAAGCATTCCTACCAGTTTTGAGTAGCTATCCTGACTTATACTCCATAAAACAGCCTCCAGTACTAAAAATTAAGTGTGTACATCAATTTTTTTTAATGGCAGACTTCATTCTCACTCTTGCTGTCACATCAATATTATAGATAGGACAGCAAAGGGAGGTCTAGACCCCTGTGAAGTGCTTTTTAAGGAAAGTCTCAAAGGATAAACCAAATCTATTGCATTTGACCCGAAGATGAGTGAAGCATGCAGTCTTCCTGGAACCCCAAGGAGACTAGCAGAGATGCACTTTGCAAATGATGAGAAGACTGAGAGATGCCCAAATGTCTGCATCAGGCACTTTGTGAGGCACCATGTGGCACAGCCTTTATTTAGTCCCCAACGTTTTATGAATAAGATGAACGCTACACAGTTGTTTTGGAAACACGTTTCATACTTTTCACCCTATTTCCGCTTCGAGCTCAGCCTGAAATCTTATTTGACATGGAGTTTAGGTTTTATATAAGGAAAAAGTCTTACAGCCTCTCTCATAGTCCTATCTCAAATATTGACTGTGCTAGCGTTTCGGCTGCAGTAGTCCCACCATCTGCAGTTCAGAGCAGCCAGCCTTGTGTCTGGTCATCCAAACAGAAATAAAGATTAACCAAAGTAACCCACTTTCACAGAATCACCACGGTTGGAAAACACCTCAAAGATCATCCAATCCAGCAATTCAAACACTCATTCACCCCATACTTAAAACCATCCCAGTCAATATTCCATACGGGGAAAAGCATTGCTAATTTCACATGGAACAAAGTCTGTATCTTAACACTGAGTTGCACCCACAGTTCTTGTTGGATTTTTCCAACTCATTTGCTTTGTTTTGCAGAAACAGCATCACATATCTGTGTGCTAATATGCAACTAGAAATGACTTTAAAACACAGACATAAGTTTGGTTTTTTTTCCCCCTCCTCTTACTGCACTGCAGCAAAGGACTATGGCAGTTGTTTAATAGCACATAAAATTGCAGGACTGCTCATGGAAGAAAAAATAATCTTCAGGGGAGGGGGGTTTAAATAGGTGGAATGCAATTACCTAAATGGAAATTTGGTGGTTAATGACCTTGTGCTTACAAAAATTACTACACAGTCCTTAATGATCAGAGCTTCCATTTTAAGTCTCATTGACAGCACTTCCAAATATAATGATCGTGAAGCTCTGCCCTAGTAGAAAGTCAATGAGAAGATTAAGAGGCTTTTAATTAATACCTCCCTTTTTTGCTGAATCTTCAGGAGAGGCCAGATGTTGCCCTGTGGTGTTGACTCAGCTTCTCCTGGCTTGGCACAAAAGCCCTGGAAGTTGATAGCCCAATATAAAAAGGTGAAAAAGCTTCAGAATGCAAAAATCAAGCAAGCAAATTCTTAGAAGACATGATTTGGCTTACACAGAAACACCTCTTACAAATGAGCTCATTTCTTCATGGAGAAAAGACCACAGTGAGCAATTTTCAGCCAGGGCATAGAATCATGTGATTTCTATGATGCTGTCAAAAACATATGTGATGCCAAGAACACACAATGACCTGTAAGCACCCTTGAGGCTGTAGCAAAATACTTTCATTTAAAAAAAAAAGGCAACTACTTGCTGCATGATTCGTTCCAAAAAAAGACTAAAAGAGAAAAAAAACAGAGGAGCAGAATCCTCTCTACACAGTCTCTTCTTTTCAAATAAGCAAACTTCACTCAGCTGAGCTGAAATCACAACTCTGAAACAATTCTCTCAACAGCCTTCCAGCAGCCCCATCATTGCCCTTCATATGTGCCACACACAGCCAGATGGGAAGGCATTCTGCAGCCTCTACTTTGAAAAATTCCTCTATAGTCAATGTCATGCATGTATGCTTAAAGACAAACATGAGCTTACAGCACCAAACTCCTCAAAGAACGCAATGATAGGATCTTAAACTCTGTACTATGCAGGGGTTGTTTTGACTGATTTAAGCCAGAAGCATGGATACTACAGCCTCCTTCCTCCATTCAGGAGTCAATCTTGATCCCAGATCTGGCCCATTGCTTTTCTCTCATCTTCTAAATGCAGTCTTTTCATAGACACAAATCTATCATGCATTCCTCTGAGCCCACAACACGCTGAGAAGAGATTCCTAGGACATATAGCTAGAGCAGCCATGCAGTGATTGAAAAGCAATGCATAATTCAGTATGAAGTCCCAAAATTTTAAGAAGCAACCAGTAGAAAGGAAAGCAGAAACCCTGGATCTCCAACAAACTCTCAGTCATAACTAGTGCTTGAGAACGCAAAACCTTTCCAAGAGCTTCTGAACTTTAAGAACTCAGATCTGAAATTCAAACACTACATTTGAAGTTGAAACAAAACTCCAGACTCATCTGCACTTAAGGTCACCTGTTACTGCTAACAGTACCTCTAGGCTTCACTTAGGGTTTCAATCACAAAGCTGAAAAGTCTCTTGGTGATATTTTCCAAGCCTCTGCTGTGCAGCCACTGAGATTTAATTAGAAGCCAACACACTGAAAATCATCCATATAGATAACAGCCACCTAACTAGGAGCTAAAAAATTCCCAGGGAAAAAGCACAACCACATGAGATTTATGACCAGAAAGATGTTTATATAAAATTTCAAACCAACCTCTTTGATGATTCATCACACCCTCCATGTCCTCCTACCTTGAAGGGTCTCACAAGCCAAAAAGCAACACCTGCCCTCTGCCTGCTTTATATAGCATTACTATCAGCCTTGGTACTAATTAGCTATGCAGGTGGTAGTTGTTTGTGTGACTGCATTGTAGGGTCCTCCTTGCACTAAGAGTGAATGGGGATATGTGTATGACCAGTGGCCTCCCTTGCATGGAAAGGATTTGTTTGGCTCCAGAGGACACATGAGGCTCACCAGCACACCTGTAATACATTCTTCTGTTCATTTTTGGACAGAAAACACAGCAATATGCCTCCAGGAGAGCTCATCATAGAACTATTAAGGCTGGAAAAGATCTCTAAGGTCATCTAGTCCAACTGCCCATCTGCCACCAACTTTGCTCACTAAGCCACGTCCCTCAGTGGCACTTCCACAGATTTCTTGAACACCTCCAGGGATGGTGACTCCACCACCACCCTGTGCAAAATGAATGATGTTTACTTGTGTGAAGAAAACATTGATCACCATGGTACCTTGCAACCAAGGCCCAGGACTGGTGGTTCCCTACCAACTCTCACCAAACCTATGTGCTTAGAAGCAGGGGACAGCTCGTCCACTCATGGTGGCCAAGCTCCTGGGCCAGAAGCTTCCCCTCTCTGTCCCAGGGAGTGGGGAAGGAGAAGAATAAGCGGTCTTACAATATTTATCCTCATCCTTCCTTCTTTCCAACCCATTTTGCCGTGATCCGTGCTGTCAGCATCTCTCTCTGAAGTTCTTTCACAAGCAGCTTCTTTTGATCACACATTGCAACAGCTGAAGTTCTGTTTAGAAGTGAGCAAGGAACAAAGCAGTTCGTTAAATACGTAGGAAAGTTCATTGCTTACCTGGAAGGCGCCCTGAGGGGACAGGGAGAGAGAAGGGACGGGGCAGGAGGTGAGGATGGAGAAGAGGCAGCTCAGAAAGGATATGGGTTGCACACCATTTTGATGCACCAGCTCCGTGGGCTGGTAGTCTGCTTCAAGCAAAAGAAGACGACCGGGGCCAAGTCAGGATAGGGAACATCAGGATCCGGGGGGGAGGTGACTTCCTCATCTTCGCCCAGCTCTGGCGAGGATGGGGGCTGCTCCAGTGGCATTTGCTGCTCTGAGACCCCCATGTTCATAGGCTCCAGTGGGCAGGCAGCAGAGGTGTTGTGGGGCTGTGGGCTCGCGGGCCAGGTGGAGGGAGGCTGGGGGGTGCACTCTGCCATGTCCGCTGCAAATGAGAACCCCTAGAGAGGAGGGAGAAAGAGTAAAGAAGCTCAGGTGAGAAACCAGCAGCCAGGGCACTGCATGCCATGCCCTTTATCTACCTTCTAGCTAGGCTTTTCCATAACTAAATCTTCCCCACAGCCTCTGAGACACCCTGGCATGATGATGTCTGCTCACTTTGGAGAGTTGTGGACAACACTGACACGTCACAGCCAGCCTGCCCTTGCAGCCCTTCACATGGCCCCCTCAGCTGAGGAAACTGGGCTGACATCACACCACAATTTGTGTTGAACAGTCCCCTTCAGATCAAGACTGGCAAGTGTATGTCAAAACCATACAGTCCAGGCACTCACTGATGGTTGGACTAGATGATTACAGCAGTATTTTCCAACCTTAATGATTCTATGATTCCAAGAGGTAGGCATAAAGCAAGCTAGTAGAGGGCATTCAATGAAGCACACCCTTTACTGGAGATTGTGGATCTCTTCTATACTAGAGCAGTGGAAGCAATGGGTAGGTGGGTTGCAGAAGTCATTTGACTAACTAGAAAGGTGGGCAGAGGAAGAACAAAACAACAGGTCTCATTCAGTGGCACCCGCATGCTGCATAGCACCATGCCTGTGTTAAACAACGTCACTTTGCTGGTTGGGTGCACTTAACAGCAGCCTTTTTCTGGGAAAACACAAAGCCAAACGTTTTCTATTAAATAACACAATGGAAGTGGCTTGTCAAAGTGAGGGGAATTAAATAAACTCCAGGGCTTCCACTGAAAGAGTGTTAGTGATGCTCTCAGGGACTGCTTGCCCAAGGACTGTTCAGTGGTGGCCTGATGGGTGCTTTCTACCTTTTACTCTCTTGATGTACTCCATTTATGGAGTATCCATGCTACAAGCAGAGGTTTAAACACAACACAAGAGCCCTCAGAGACATCATATGGCAGAAGGAGCCAACCCGCAGCAGAAGAGGCTGTGTTCATCACCAACACGCACAGTACAGAGCCCATCTCACCACCCTCTGCCCTCATAGGTTTTCCTCCCAGACATTTGTCTCAGGCCCCTTCAAGTCAGGATCTTACAGTCTCCACACATCTCTGCCGATGTCGCTCCGCCTTGTCATGCTCCATCCCTGATATTTTGGCCTGAGCTCCCTTTTGTGCCAGTCCGTGCTGTCCATGGATCCAACCAACCTTTCCACCATGGGCTGCACTCCCCTGTTAACCCTTGGTTAAGACCCTGAAAGCTCTGCCCACCTTATTCCCTCGGCACTGGCTTCCCACAGGTGCTTTGATCTACAGCTTTGCTTGTTCTTCGAGGCTTAGCATTTGTCAGAACAAAGAGTAGCAAGTGCAAAGGTTTAGCAAGCAGACATAGTGTCCCTTAGGGGATAGCACTGAGACTCTTTGAATTCATTACCCCAAAGTCCTGCAGCTATTGGAAAGAAACACGTGCTGTGTCTTCTGACTGGTTTGGAGACAGAGTTTGTGTTTTTTTTACTCCCTGTGACAAAATCAGGAGCACATCTTTTCCATCACCCAGCACCTCTATTTTCACTTGCACCAGGATTTTAACCCCAAGGACCCATGCAATTCCTCGTACCACTTTTCCCACTCCCTATTCCCACCATCTACCCATCACCTGCTCTGAGCTAGCTCCCTTGCAGATCATTAACACAATGTGTTTGAGCCCAGCTTTTTTCCCACTAACAACATGGAGGAGAAAGGTTAGCAGAGACAGCCAGGAGGAATGACTTCTTACAGTGCTCAGAGCATCCACGCTGACGAGAGCACCACAATTCCAAAAAGTGACGTACAAAGCTTCATAATTAACAACACAACTGAACAAAGGGACGGGGGAAACAACTCCATTATCACTTCCCTGCTTTGCCTCCTAACAAACATCACTCCTCCATTCCACCACTGCCAGATGCAGCTGGGATTTTGGATGCAGCTCTGTCCAAGGCACCTTAGCAGTTGAACCCATATCTAAGAGGGGTGGCCGGTGGGGAAAGGCATGGGCTGACAAACCGTCATAGATCAAGCACACACACAAATCAAGTCGTGGCTGCATCGTGGGCAGTTTATCCACTTTGATCCATGCTACTCAGCATGACTCATTCAAGGTCCTATGGATACGGAGCCAGGTGAATCCCTCTGGGAGTCCTGATGCTAAATGCAGCCTTGAAATGACAGCTGCCCCTTTCCTTCTTGAGACTACCAGCCCCAAGGCTGTGATCACAGTGTGTTTCCTGCATTAAGCAGGATTCTCACACTGTGACATAGGAGGCAAAGGGAAAGCCCAAGCGGTGGGGCACTCCTAGGCACTCACTGATCACCACATGTGCTCCTTGCTTGAGAGTGCTTCTGAGTGTACAGCCTGTACATACATGAAGATAAACCTGTGTGTGTGCCAGTGAGGAACTGAGTGACTTATTAGCAATTAGCCCACATATGCCTAATGATGTGGCTTTCTGATGTCTCTCTGATTTGAAAGAAGAGCTGCTGCATTACAATCTTCACAGCACCTTCTCATGAAAAGGGAGAATGTGGAAGAATTGAGCAGAAAACCAATAAGAAATTGGTGCATTCCCTGAAACGTATCACCTACAGTCTGTACCATGGACAGCACCCCATGGCTGTAGGAAGAAGGGTGAGCCTAGATCTCATAGCTTCTCCCACCCTTATTATCACAGCGCAGCAATGTGGGCATCTGCTGACACTGCTGAGAAACCCTTGGCCAAGCCTGCAGAGATCACTCAAGGTGTTGCTGGTGAAATGGAATTAAAACAAGGCACAGAATTAGCACAGTCCCAAATGAACAGACACCCGAAAATGAGAAGACTCTTTGGAGAAGACCCTCCGGTCTAGCAGACCCGTGGGGAAGCTCTTCCCCTTCCAGCTTGCTCTCAGCAATGCCTCCCCTGGGATGCTGGTTCTTTCCAGGTGAGTAGATTCCCATCATATCCTTTCACTTAAGCCACCTTTCAGCCAAGCTGCACACCCTTAGCCCTTAATCCTCACTCATAAATTAAACTCCCAAACCCTAGAGCCATTCTGTACAGATCCTCAATGGAAACTGCCTCTCAGCCATCTATGTGCTTTTCTGATAATGATGTGCTAAGCACCAAGGGGTGAGCACCTCAACAGCCACAGAGGCGGGCTGCCACCTGATGGCTCCATTGTTGTCCCAGTCACAGAATCACAGAAATGTAGGGGTTGGAAGGGACCTGTGAAGATCGTTGAATCCAGCCCGCTGCTAATGTAGGTTCCCTACAGTAGGTTGCAGTTATTCTGCAAGCCCACATCTGACATGCCATCTACTGTCACACCTTGGTCTTGTTGCATACATCATCCCTTCTCTGCCCCTGCCAGCTCTGCAAACCACCTCTTTCAAGCTGTGTTGCCACCAGATGCAGTTGATTGTGTTTTTCCCAAGGCAAGTCTCACTGTACCTTTTTCTGCGTATGTTTCTGACCTCACTACTTCCCTTTCTGTTGCTTTTCCATGTCCTCACCAGCAGGTACAAACCTGTTTCATCATCATCTGGGAAAGTCATTAGCATGTTATTTACTCCCTTATTCACATCAGCAATAAAGGTGCCAGCTAAGACAGGTCTGATGAGGATAGAAAAGAAGAAAAAAAGCACTCCTGTGGCCTCCCAGCTATGATGTCCTTGGAGCCATACTCACATCCTCAGTCTTCGAGCTGAAACACAAAGCACTTGCAGGAGAGGTAAAGTGTAAGAATACACTAGCTGTGCCCAGAGGAGAACCTTATACAAGGGGAACAGAGTTGTAGCTGGTGCAAGCACAGATGGCAGCCAGTGCTAAAGAAGCACTGTCTTTTCTTCCAGACTCTCCTGGACCAACCCTTTCTGACCTAGTCACTCATCAGTAGGTAGATCTGGACCTTTTGATGACATCCTGCATCCCACATAATTTGCATACCAGCTTTGCCACTCATTGTTATGAGCCAGAAAATCCTCTTCCCTCCCCACTGCCACCAGGAAAAATAAAAACCTGGATGGCTGCTAGAATAGAAATCACTGAAAACCAACAAAGACATCAATGCAAGCCACTCCCATAACTCATCCCTGAAGTCCAAGTCCAATCCCTCACCACAGTAGGCAATGGTGAAAGAAAAATCAGTTTAAAAAAAACACATAATATTGCCCCATCCCCCATCTCCTCTCACCCTCACTAGCAAACTTAGAGTAGCTCTGGAAGCAAAATAGCAAAAAAATAAACACACTGAAGGAAAATGAGCAATTGAGTGCATCACCATTGTCCCAAGTCCCTGCGCT
Organism: Gallus gallus; assembly: GCF_016699485.2. Taxonomy (NCBI): domain Eukaryota; kingdom Metazoa; phylum Chordata; class Aves; order Galliformes; family Phasianidae; genus Gallus; species Gallus gallus. Next base: position 50,603,040 of record NC_052532.1, read on the forward strand.
GGGAGGAGAGGTGAGATCACAGAATCATTAAGGTTGGAAAAGGCCACTAAGATCATCTAGTCCAATTGTGATGAAGCTGGTGATAACACTGGACATTACACACTGCAGCAGAAGTTCCAGAAGGTCGGATCTATCCCTGCCAGTCAGGCCTGAAGGTAAATCCACTCCTAAGCTGCATGCTGGCAAGCAGTATAATTGAGCTTGTCAGCAAGGTGTGTTTACCCAACACCTGAGAAATGCTTAACACCACTAAGGCCACCTGTGCTCCCTGTACAATACTTCTTTTTTAACCACAGCCAAACTCTGGCACTTCAAAGAAACAAATACCTCCTCTCCCTCCCAATGATCTCACCATGCAAATACTCTCAGCATCCACATCGCAGCTGCAAAATCCCCACCATTCGCACCTTCTCCAGCTTCCTGCAGCGCAGCACAACAGCTCCTCTCCATCCCATCCCACAGTCAAGATCCAGTGGTCTCTCAAGGGAATGCCACTCACTAGCTGTCCCTGTCAAGCTTCATGTTGGGGAACGGTGGGGTGGGATCCTGTGGAACCCACTACTGCAGGAAAGCAGAGAGCAGTATCTCCCACCATCAGCACATCTGCTTGCCCACAGGCTGGCTCTGACCCACCAAGCCTGTTTGGCCAAGGGACCCACTCCTCCTGTGCGCCCCCAGCAGCAGGATCCCTCATCACAAGCAAGCACTCAGGCATTTGCTGAGATCTCCTCATCACTATTAGTCCCTGATGCATGGGGCTGATTGCTCTTCAGGGCACACTGCAGCGCTTCAAACACAGTGGGCTGATGAGTAACGGGAAAGCAAGGAGTTTATTACCAAGTTAGTGGGTTGATTTATGGAACCTGAGTTATGATTAGAGGGCTTAAATAAATACAGTATCTGCATAAGACATTTTTCAAACCACCACACGATTTCTAACAGCTTCAAGCTACGCATTTCGGACACAGATGAATAAACCGAAGCGGTTGACTCCATTAGGTCATAATAAACAACTGCACACCTCTGCATGACTGGGGAGAAACCTCTGCTTTCCAATAACAGGTTGGGGTTGTGTGGACCTTAAATGCTCTTAAAATCACCCCTGCGTCATTCCGTCTTACAGATTAAAATTACACAGCTAAGAGAGGGAAATATTTGCTCTCACACATCCACCTGCACCACTTGGTTTCTGAGCCTACTGGCGGACATGGCAGCTCCAGCAGGGCTCTGTGCAAGCAGAGCCGTTCACCTGCTCTGTTGAATTTGCAGGATTAGGGTTTGGATTTCATAAAAGATCAAACTGACCTTAAACCAGCGGCCGGCCCTTTGCAAAAACCCTAACACTGCGTGAGTGTTCCATGAGTTTCCAGCTGCAGACACTTGTTCCCTCTGAGGAAAATGGGTAGAAATCGGTTTCAACACTTTTTTTTTCCCCAGAAAAGAAAAAAAAAAGGCTGACCAAGCGTTCTTTGCAGCAGAGCCTGGGATTGCAAGATTTTACCCAGATGAAAGGTGTCAGGCTGAACCACCCTTGGTTTGGGATGTCCACTTGGGTGGGACACAGCTGAGTCGCTTTGGGCATGGATACGTGTGTTCTCCAACCCTGGATCAGACAGCGGTAATGCAGCCATGTATGAAAGGAGTTGGTGAATGGGTGGAAGGATCTGGGACCAGAGAAGAGGCCATAGCCACAGCCACAGCATGGGTGTAGTGCTTGGAGGATGCTCGGGGCTGGACCAGAGGGGAAGGCGCTGCTTTGGAGGGGACAAGAATGGGGACAGAGAAAAGCTTGCCCAGCATCAGTGGTGCACACGAGCAGCCCAGCCGTTCTCCTCATGTCACAGCTGAGGCCACCGTGCAGAAACAACCACGCAAGCAGCGAGCTCCTGGTGAATCAGCATCCCCCTCCTGCGACGCTTCTCCTCGATGGCTGCAGCGGCGCTGGCCTCACTCCAGACATGTCCACTGCTGCCTGGTGACCTCCCACCGGGATCTGCAGGGATCTGCTCCTGCCAGCCTCCCACTGAGGTGCTCTCCCTGCCAACCCCAAAGAGAACCCCGGTGAGGGGCCGGATCCAGCCCTGCCTACTAGTAGAGAAGTTCACACGTTGGAGGGAAAGCATCAGCGGGTGGGGGGCAGCAGACCCCTTCCCCCTCCCAGGATCACAAACCCTTAACCAACAGCCCAAATGTCAGACCCGTGCTCTGCCACAGCACACAGAAACAGCTGACAATTAACATAGCGGAGCAACAGAGACGCAGAACCACGAGCAACCCCCGGATCAATGAGAAAAACGCTCCCTATTAGCAGGGAGAAAACGCAGAGCAAGTTCTGCTTTTCGAGGTTTATCATTTTTCTTTGTAACAATTTGCAGGGAAATGATGCATGCTGCTTTTCTTTTTTCTCCTCCTGTTGTTTCCAAAGCCCCTGATACTTTTCAGCCAGACGCTGTTACCAAGAAGCAAAAGGTCTCCATCAGGAGTGTGACAAACACCAGTATTGGCGGAAAATACGCCAGATAATGGCCAGTCACCAATGTCTGACATTATTTCTGGTTCTCTTCCCTTTTAATTCTCCATTCCTCACCCCCTGTCTCCAGCCAACAGTGATGTACAGAAAATGATGCATTTGCTGTATTAAAGTACCTGCTATTCCCTGTCCCTTTTCAGACACTTTGGATGTTGCACACACAATCGGAATGCAATAATAATCACAGGCAAAACAGGGAAAGGCAATTTATGAAACCCAGACCCGTAACCCAACTCTCACTTGGCAGAGAAGCAAAAAATATCCCAAACCCAAGGAGCCCCTCACCAGCGAGATGCTTTTAAGAAAAGTTATATATATCCGAGTCTCAGACAGTTACCTCTCCGGGGAGGAGGTTTTGTAATCCTTTCCCTTCCCCACCATCCTTCCCCATCACAACAGCACAAACTAACCACGGCTCGGTTCTAAATCCCTGGGATTATTCACACTCTGTGTACCTTTTATAGCCGTGTATCAAGAGAAAGCTGTGATGAACACATCCCCTCCTGCAATCACCCGTGGATGTGGATTGCTGGATTGGCATTCATCGCCCTTCCACCACCCCCCCTGCCCAAAGAACACATCGAACCGATTCTCGAGACTTGTTGGGTAAACAGAGGCAGCCTCACATACATGGGGACAGCACACGTATGCACAGAGAAACAACTTTCCTCTCTGGAAAGCCGGGATCGTTAACATGACAGACATGTCTACCCCAAGCCTTACTTCTGCCAGGGAGGAAACAGGTAGGAAAGAGCAGAGGGGTGATGCAGGTACAGCAGTGGACACAAGTTTTCCAGGAGAAGGGAAGCACAGACAAGCGGAACGAGACAGACAAAGGGTCAGCCAGGTGTGCATGCGTCTCACCTACCTTTGCATGGAAAAGAAATCTCCAAGGGAGAAGTGTCCGAGGCAGAGAAGCAATATAAATGACTAACGAAGACGGTTTGAAAAATTCCCCACCGGGGAAAAAAAAAAACCAAAAATAAATTAAAATTAAAATTAAAAAGGCACCCCCCGCTCCCCCCCCATCCCCCCCTTGCACACAGACACACTCACACGCGCACACACGCACCTCAGCACCCGGGGGGTGGGGGGAAATAAAAGGCAAAGATGAGGATCAGCTGAGTGACGGGGAGCACAGGACCTGCAGGCGAGGACCGGGGAGTTGTGTTAGATCCGTGGCTGCGAGGACTGAGCGTGTGCAGGAACGAGATGGTTTGAAAGGAGAATACATGGTAAGAAATTGTGGCTGCTCAGGCTGGAGTCTGAAGCTCCGGTGTCCAAAAAAAAAAAAAAGAAAGAAAAGAACCCCCCCCCCCCCCCCAAAAAAAAAACCCACAAATAGGACCTCTTCCTTCGCGGGAGGGCTCGGGGAGCTGTGTATGGCTGTGTGAGTGTGTTTTCCAGGCGGGTGGTGTTAAGAAGTGACAGAAGCTTCCTTCCAAAAAGCCCGGAGGGTCAGCACGATGGTGGGGTGCTGGGAAGCGATGGAGGTGCGGGTGGGGGCAAGTTCGGAGGCTCCGCAGTGGGGAGGCGAGGAGGAAGGGCCGCTTGTGCTGTCTGTCTATCTGTCTGCCTCTATCTGTGTCTTATGGTACGTTCACCGGCAGCTCACAGAGCGGCTGCACAGCGAGGGAGAGAATCACCGTACAGGCATAGAGGCAGAGAGAAACGCCGTCCTTACAGTGACACCAAATGTCTTTAGGGGAAACCTACAATTAGAGGCGCATAAGGTAGGGAATTCAGAGGAAAGGGAGAAAGCACCTCGTACACGCAGCTGTGGGGGTCTTGGGACAGCTGCTTGCCCCCTGCCCTCTGCCCTCTTCCCTGATAGACACTGCCTTTGGCATGTGGCCTTGCCCTGCACTGGAAAGCAACTGCCCCAAAACGAGCAGAGAGCACAAACACCTCCTGGGGATGTTTAACAAAATAACCTCAACCCCCTGTTCAAAATTAGCCCTCATTCTACATCCCCCACACCTGCAATGGGAGCTCAGGGGTGGGCACGACCCACTGAAAATCAGTTTCCTGCTGTGTTTTGTGGTGTGGTAACAGAATGGTAACACAGCAATGCCACCACAGAGTGCTGCAGCCCCATCGTCCCCCACCGGCCCATGGCTGAGCGGCCTGGCCCCACAGCAGCACAGCCTCCTCATTCTTTGAGCCATCAATTTGGGTGCCAAGTGGCCCCGAGCTGGCCTTGGAAAGAAACACAAGGTGAAGTGCTGCACATAGACAGCCTTCGTGGGGTTTTGTCTCAAGTCATGTCAATCCTCAAAGCTGGTCATGAGTTCTCATTACTCAGATCAACAAAACCCCAGGTGTTAGAAGAGATGGAGATATTCTTGCCACGTGACTTATATTGTAAATAAGCAGCTAAGAGATGCCCAGCTCTCTGTTGGGGTGCAGTACAACAGGCATTGTGCACTCCAGAAGCTCCTCTGTTCCCTCTCAGTTCTGCATGGATCCTTCTCCAGACCTTCCAGATAATGACGAAGCATTTGCGTTCACAGCTAGAATAGCTGGGTCAGGGTAATTAACACTTCAGACCCAAAAATGGCCATGAAAGCAAGCATTTCCATCTCACTGTGAAAGAGGCCCTCTTATGTTAACTCTCTTTGGGATGGACACGGAGCTGTTTACAACAACCTGAAAGGAGGTTGTACAGAAGTAGAGGTTGGCCTCTTCTCCCAGGTAACAGTGATCAGATGAAAGGGAACAGCCTCAAGATGCACCAGGGAAAGTTCAGGTTGGATGTAAGGAAAGATTTCTTCTCAGGAAGAGTGGTGCTGCAGTGGCACAGGCTGCACAGGGAGGTGGTGCAGTCACCGTCCCTGGAGGTGTTGCAGAGCCGTGTGGATGTGGCACTGAGGACGTGGTCAGTGGGCATGGTGGGGATGGGCTGGCGGTTGGACCAGGTGATCTTAGAGGTCTTTTCCAACCTTAATGACTCTGTGATTCTAAGCCCACATTCTGGTAAAGCCACAATCTGTGGTGGAAAACACCCATGGCTCCTCTCTCCCAGCACAGCTTGGCTTTGCCATGGCATTGAGCAGAAGACATGGAAGCTAGGGCTGTTTCTGCCATATAAGTCCTTTGAGTCCCAACATGTTGGCTGGCACTGATACAGCCTCTCATGAGGCTCTGATACTCCTTTGCAGCAGAGGCAGCAGTTGCTGCCTGCTTTCAGCAGAACTCAGTTGTGTTTAACACAGGGCCATAGAATCACAGAATCATTAAGGTTGGAAAACACCACTAAGACTATCCAGTCAGCCCATCCTCACCATAACCACTAACCATGTCCCTCAGTGCCACATCCACACAACTGTGGAGCACCTCCAGGGACGGCGACTACACCACCTCCCTGGGCAGCCTGTTCTGATGCTTGACTTATGCTTTACTTCAGGCTGCAGGGTAACAGCTATAGGGCAGTGAGTAGTGCTGAAGCAAGAGCAGACTTCCTAGCCAGAGAGCTCAAAATTGGCATGAGTTATACTCACCCCCAGTCCCACATACAAACACCTACGTGTGCCTTCCCCATTCCTACATATATTGGAGGGGCTGGTTCACCCCCCAGTGCTCTCATGCCAGCAAGCCCACCCTGGCTGCCGAGGTTAATCCCCTTGGCTCTCTGTCTTCCCCCCTGCCAGTCACAGGACATTTGTTGTTCCTTCATCTCATAAAAAGGCATCTGCTCTTTCTTCCCGGGAAGAAGGGCTTCAGTTCTGTCCCCGAAATGATGAATCTGAGCATGATATGATTTCAGATGCCTGCAATTCACCAACAAGCCCCTTCAGGGGGAACAGGGAAAAAATGCAATTGAATTTATTCATGCATGAATATCAAATGAGAAAAAGAGAATGAGGAGGAGGGCAGGAGAAAGAGGGAGAGGGTGAGACAGGAGGAAGAAACAGGGCAGCAAGGGGAGGCAAGAGAAATGAAATGAAGGAAGATGCAGAGAACACACAGAGGGGGACAGGGAGATAGATGCACATGCAGCACAACCTGTGGGTCATCAGTGATGCCCACAACCCAGGACCACATATATTTGTTTTCCAGCATACCTACACCATGAGGATTAGGCAACATTAGAACTCTTGCTCAGATGAACCCTCCAGATTCATAAAACCATGCAACAACTATAAGGAGGGGAGATGGAAAGGGACCAGGAAGGGAAACAGCCATGCCATGCAGCCCATCACAATTTCAGTGATCACAAGAGCAAGCCTCGGGCAGCTCATGCTCCTGCAAAGATGTAAATCCAGAGAAGAGCCCCTCTTCCCCATACTCCTTACACCAGGGAGGGCTTCTGCAGGCTGGGACTGTGGCAAACCCATCTTTGTCACAGAGCCTGGGGCTGAGACACCGCTGCCCTCCCTGAACAGACCTTCCTCTCTCCCAGCCCCAAGAAAAGTGCCTGCAGACAAGCAGCTCCTCATCTTGCAGCTCAGGAAGTCACAGGGCTCCATCTTCAACCACCAGAGCTCCTGCAAGCAGTTTTGTTATCCACCCTGAGGCATGGGATGGGACAGGATGGGATGAGATAGGGTGGAATGGAATGGAATGGAATGGAATGGGACAGAATGGGATGGAATGGAATGGGATGGAATGGAATGCAGGAGAATGGAATGGGACAGAATGGAATGGAATGGAGGAGAATGGAATGGAATGGAGGAGAATGGAATGGAATGGAATGGAATGGCTCAGTTGGAAGAGTCTTGCAATGATTACTAAATCCAACAACAAATAGGTATGAGGTCTTCTGGGAGCAGCCTGGGGGTGGGTCATGTCAGGAGTAAGGATGGCACACACTGGCCCTACACATGCACACACAGCATTTCTAAAGGTCCCTCCCTGTCTCCTCTGCAATTTTTGAGAGGAACAGCAAAGCCCAGGTCTGGCAGTGTGCCAAGGGGAAGCTGAGCCTGCAACACTGGACTTAGAAGCACCCTCTGGCCATGTCCCAAGGGCACCAACCAGCCACAGCGACGCATGGGCTGAGTTCATCCCAGACCCACAGGAGGGAAGAGGAGCAGCCAAGCAGACAGCAGACTCCTCCGTGGCACTCCCAGGTAGGGCAGCAGGTCCAGCATCTGTTGCCACCATGGATTTGTGTTTGCTGCTTCCAGGAGACAGTGCTCAGCTTTTCCCACAGCCTTCAAAATAGAAAGAGAAAAATAAAATGAGGGAGAGAGAGTGTAAGCTCTGACGTGAACCTAACTTTAGATCCAAGAGCTGATGACTCACTCTGCTGGGGGAGAAGTGGCTGAGCTGGCTGTAGGTTTCTGTTTATATACCTCACTGAGCTAAATATATAGACTGAGAAGTTCTGTTCTAGCCCAACAGCTTCAATCTGCATATTATCCCTCTCAATCTTAATGTTCCCTTTCCTTCTAAATCTCTCCTTTTTTTTTCCCCCAGCACTGCCTTCCTAATCCCCTTACACTTGCTTTGTTGTAGGAGATGGAAGCAACACGTCTCCCCACCTTCCCCTCTCCTTGCTGCTGGGGGATCTCTGGGAGTGATTCAGTGTTGTGGCTCTGAGGCAGAGCTCCTCACGTGGAGCAGCCGGAGCCTTCCCCAGCTGGCCTGGCACTCCCTCACTTCTCTTTGATGGGTTGATGGTTGGACTAGATGATCTTAGTGGTCTTTTCCAACCAAAATGATTCTATGATTCTATGCCAGCTGCAAGGCCAGCATCCGGATTTGAGCATCCACTCCTGGTCCTGGGGCCAGCATTCAGATCCAACATCCACTCCTGGTCCTGGTGGTCCATCTGGGATGGACGATGAAGGAAGAGCATCTTACGTGTTGGAGAAAAAATCCCTGTGGTATCCCCACGCTTCTCTTCTCCTCACCCCAAATGGGCAGAGACAAGTGGAAAAAGGAATAGTAACGGCTTGGAAAGAGGCCAAAGGAAAAATATCAATCCCTCTAGCAGAGGAGAGAATCAAAGAGAATGCAAGGGAAAAGGAGTCTCTGCCCCTCAAAGGGCAGCCAGAGGTACAGTGACAGACAGCTTTCTAGATGGGAGACAAAGACCATGTGTGAAAAGGTGATGTGTAATAGAAAACAGCAGCAGAGAGGAAAAGCATAATGAGGGGGTGTGTGTTTGAGGGAGAGGTCTCTGAGGGATGGAATTCAATTTAGCACAGCTCAGCCTAGGAAAGGAAGCTCAGCACTGCAATGTGCCAAGCAGTTGCTGGAAAGAGCAGCGGTGCCCTCAAAAGCTCTGGGTGAATTTGCTCCAGATGTTGGTCTATGGGATATGTCTGGGGCATGTGCACTTCCCCAAGGCATCCTGTGAGGTCAACCCCAGCCTCTAAGGGGCTGTCTCACCCAGCAGAGCATCCTCCCTTCAGCAGCTCCTCCGGGGAGCAGAGGATGAGGCTACAGCAGAAAAGAAACCCATGCTGGGCTGCTCTCCCAGGCATCCTCACTGCTCTGGAGGAAAACCAGATGAGCGTCTGTAGCCATCCAAGTGGCAGAAAGCAGCAATGGGATGAAAAGGGAGAGGATGGCTTGGGGCTAGGATGGAAAATAAAGAGAGGATTTATAAAAAAAGAGCAACAAAGGCAATCTTGTGGTGCCACCTCGTGATAGGTTTGCACAGCGTCGTCCTGGGTCCAAGGGCAGTCACCTTCCAAGGCACAAGAACAGGAGGAGGACAGAGGTGGGAGCCCATAAGAGCTACAAACTGCGAGGCTCAATCACATTTGCCAGGCTCAGAAAGATGTGACTCTGGCTCAGATACTGCTGTTGCTGACTGCAACACAGGAAGCAGGTAACCAAATACAAACAGTAGAGTTTCCACCGGGACACCTAAAATGCTAATGGATACAACTCTTTCTATTTATATCATGTCCTGCAGCAGAAAAGGTGGTGCAGTAAAGGCACAAGATGATATAGAAACAAAGAACATGCTTTTTAGAACTGCCTGTGGAGCTCTCCGCTGCAGAAGATGGCTGAGATATTTCTTTCCCCTCGATTAACAGAATAATCTGGGACAATAGGAAGGGTTTGAGATTCAGTTGACCTTCAGATTGGATATTAGGAAAAAGTTATTCTCAGAAAGAGCGGTGCTGCAGTGGCACAGGCTGCACAGGGAGGTGGTGCAGTCACCGTCCCTGGAGGTGTTCCAGAGCCGTGTGGATGTGGCACTGAGGACATGGTCAGTGGGCATGGTGGGGATGGGCTGGCGGTTGGACTGGGTGATCTTAGAGGTCTTTTCCAAACCTTAATGACTCTAAAGTGAAAACTGACAATACCCAGTGTCCCTGGTTCTGGGCTTCAGAGCAACACGAAACAGGATCAGATCCCCAGGACATAAGTTGATAGGGTCCCTTTCCCTGTGTCACCCCTTTTCAGCTCTCTCTGAAGCACGGCACATGCTGATTTGCCACCTCAGTGACCAGGATATGCTCTCCCACATCTCTAATGCTAACAGTGAGGAATTTTCTAGGTCTGGAAGTAACTGATGTACTTTTATATTGTTGAGATACAAAACAAGGCATCTTCTCCAGCATTTTTCAGCTGGAGAGGCATTATATAAGCACTTGATGAAGGGAACAGATCTAATTAGCTCTCCTCTCAGAGATGAAGAACCTGAGGCCCAGCAATGGAAGCAATTGATCCAACATCACACCAGCTCAGCACCAACTCGGTGTGCCCCGGTGGATGGTACATCTCACCAAACAACAAGCAACTCTCAGGCTGCAAGGAGCGCATTGCCAAGGGAAGGGCATTCCAATGCACCTTGCATGGCACAGCTGCACTTACATTGGGAATCACAGAATCATGATTCTGGACTGGGTTGAAGAGGACCACAGTGATCATCTCGTTTCAACCCCCCTGCTACGTGCAGGGTTGCCAACCACCAGACCAGGCTGCCCAGAGCATGTGAGACTGATGCAAGGCATCTGCTCCACACCCTTCTGGGGGACATCGCCTTCTCCTGCTCTGCACAGAGACGCACAGATGCAGCCCATCAGTGGGCAGTGTGCTGTGGGCTGGACAGTGCAGTCAGAGCCAGGACTAAGCAAGACGTATCAGGCAGAGATTTAGGTTGCCCATATCTTGCTCCCAGCTCTGGGCAGCCCTGCTTGAGTCACACTGCTCCTCTGCACAGAGAGGATATTTCCATGCTTCTGCTCGAGTGTGTTGGAGAACAAGGGTGAAAGAGCAGCATGTAAGAGCTGAGTGCTTATTGTATATCTTAAGCACATGCTTGGTATTTCTGCATGCGTCATTGCCCACCAGCTGAACTTGCAGCAGAGGGAGGGCATGGGAGCAAGGGGAGAGAAGATGCGTGCAATTTCAGCTGTGCTCAGCAGGAGGAGGAGAGGCAAAGCAATGCTGATGTTCTCCCAGCTGCTGCAGTGAGATGGCAAGCAAGCAGAGCAGTAGAAGGCAAATCAAGCAGGGAAGAGAATGTCTTTAATGTGCAGAGAGTGATTCAAGAGTGACCCTGCACTGCAAGCCAGGAAGATCGGAAGCAGGATGAGGGATGCAATTGCATTCTTGGATACCCAAAAGGATTGCAGTACTGCTGAGTGTGCAGGGGCCTCGTTCGCTTGTGCTTTGTGACTGTTCCAGGTGCCTGAAGAGCATGGGAATGGAAAGCAAAGAGGGCCAGAAGGCTGAGAAGAAGGCTTCCTCCAGACACAGCTGAGGAAGGGATACATCAAGACAAGCCCTCAGCTGTTGCAAAAGGCAGATAGGCAGAAAGATGATCCAAAGATAAAGACAAAGAGCAGCTCACAGGTCTACATTTGCTCAAGTCTCATTTTCTGGGAATGCACAAGAAGTTGGAGGAGAATGACCTTCCACCAGTCCCAGTGACACCAGCTTCCTGATCTTCCACCTTCATGAAGTAAAACCTGGGGGCAGCATGGCAGACTCCCAGTAAAACCTTTCTGTGCTCTTCTCTGTGCCTTGGCATAGAGGAAACAAAATCACAATGCTCAGGTGTGTTGGCTGAGGGGACCTGAAGGCGGCTTTCAAAGACAGCCTCCCAGGGACTGCTCATCTGTTTGCTGACTGCAAACCTCCCCAGGGAGGCTGTGGATGGCAGGGCTAGCTTTCCAAGAGCTGGTTTCCACTGCAGAGCTATTTTTCCAGGCAGCATGGGTACCACACTGCACAAACTGAAAGGTTCTCCACCCCTTAGAGCTACACTACAGCAACTGTGTAAAGGAGACACACACACACACACACACATACACACAATCAGTTTTCATTCAGACACCTTTTTGGCTCACATCTAAGCCAAGATTCAGCTAGAATTAATTGCCTGAGAGAACAACAATGCACTCCAGTCCAAGTCTTGTGGGGAAAATCTGATGAATGATTTCAGTTGTCTGGAAAAATGACATGTCGTCAAAGTTATATTTGAGGAGTGAAGGATAACGTGCGTCTCCATCAGGGCTTATGGCTGGAGGGGTGAGGGAGAGGTTTTCTGCTGTCAGTCTGAGAGTGATGGGGGAGGAGAGTAAAGCACTCCTGCAAATAGTTAGGAGAATTGTGCCAGCTTGATCAGAGATGCAGAAAATACGACCTACCAAAAAAGGATGGGGCAAAATGAAGCTGTTTAGACTGCAGAAGATTGAGAAGGGATAAAAGGTTGCTACAAAAGGAGAGGAGTCCTCAGTTCTCAATGTCCACAGTGGGCAGAGGAGGAAGTAATGGTCTCGCACTGCAGTACAGGCCTGCATTTCAGACCCTTAAAACTTGGCCAGCCAAAACCTCTTGGGAATGATGCATGCACTGAGTCTCATGGGATGGACACGAACACCTGAGGACCCTGTCTTCTCTGGGTCTCTAATCCCAAGTGCATGTGGCCACTGCCACAATCAAGTATTGCTACTGAGGTTCTTTCTGGGGAGAAACAGCAGCTGCCTACCCCCTGGCCACTCCTTCCCCAGCAATGCCCATTTGTCTTCTTGAGAGTCTCTTGGAGCCCAGCATGTGTTTGCAATGCTTTGTGAATAATAGCACTCATACATCTCCAGCAAAACAAAAAACTGGGTCAGCATGAGGCGCATGCTGGTATACACTGGGAGCAGCCAATGCATTTGTCGATGGACCCTACAGTGCTGCGGAGTCCAACTCACCGTGAACACAGGCCAGCGTTCAGATATAACTGGGGAAAAAAAAAAAAACAACCATTTTTGTGGCATTTCGTATGTGAGACCATGAATAAAACACGACCTGAGAGAGGTTCCTAACAAATTGCTCACGCTAATTTCCCGACCACCGGGAGGCAGTGAATGAGCAATTACACCAGATCCACAGGCTGCCCCCAGTGCCCCCCACCTGCGTGCATACCTATTAGAAAGGGCTGGATGCAAACAAAGCAACAGATGCACGCTGACCTGGGGTAGTCTGCAGGAGGAGGGATGTTCAGAAGGAAAAAGTGAGTCGTGAGCTCTGGGGAAGTGCAGGGGCAAAAGGAAAACACGGTGCATGGCAAAACAGAGACTTTCAGTGGGGGTAATTTAGAAAGAAGGGAGAAGCCTGGCTCAGAAAGTGAAGAGTGAGTCCCACAGCTGCTAAGAAGGTCTCAGGTACCCTAACCTATCGTCTGCATGTATGGATGCTAAAGCATCCATGCTGTTTTTGAGAACAGCGGAACTTGGGATGCTGGCCAAGAGACCAAGCATCTGTCCATGCTGAGCAGGACTTTGGGCCACCACACACATGCACACATGCATAGTACGTCTGTCCTTTTCAGGCCAAAACCCAGAGAAATCAGCCCAACCTCTCTCAGCCATCCCCAGCCGCCTCAGCATAATGGGCCCGGGTCAGTACCCCCGTGAAGCAGCTGGGGGACAGGAGGGAGCCATCGCCGATTGTAATGCATCCGGTGATAATCAGGCTGGCAAGGATGCATGGAGCACAAAATCAGGCAGCAGGAGCGTGCAGGCAGGGAGCCGGAAATAATTACCATGATACTGTAACCAGAAAATGCAAGGCCAAGCTATTTACCATACTAATTACTGTTTATCCCTGTTTATGGCTCCACATGGTAGTGGGACTGACGGCCTGATTGGAGGTGTAAATGCTTAAAGGAACAAGCTCCGGGTATCACAATTAGAAGCCAGACCAGTGGAAAGCCTTCGTTGAGCTGAGGACACAGACAGGAGCTGCACGTCCCTCTCTCCCCATTTGCTGAAGGGAAGACCCAGCTGGCCTGAGCCGGGCACAGTGATGAAGAAGTGCCCAGAGTCCACTGCTAGCTATTTATCTGCTAATGCATCACCGCGCCTTCATCTCCCTCAGGTCTTTTTCTCTTACACTATTTCTCTTGGATGCTGCTACCAGATTAAAGATTTCCCCAAAGTGTTCCTTAATGTTCCTTCTTTTAAAGTGCATCTGCTCCAACAAAATAAGATAGACTTTTCCCCTTATTACAGTGGAGTTATTTTTCCAAGGTAGTTTTCCTACCTCTTCCCTTCTTTTCTTTTCCTTTCTTTTCCTTTCCTTTTTTTCTTTTCCTTTTCTTTTACTTCTCCTTTCATCTCCTCTCCTCATCTCTCCTTCTCCTCTTCTCTCTTCGCCTCTTCTTTTTTTCCCAAACAGGTGTAGAGTAGAGGCACAGAGCAATGGGAGAGATGTGCTGCAGAGTGCCTGATGTCACCAGAATGGTGAGCATGGGGATGAAGGCTCAGAGGGGCACAGCAGCAACCTCTGCTTCCAACCCTGGCCCTTCAGTATCATCTCCTGCTGAGATGTCCTGACTGGGGCAGCCTGGACGTCTTCTACTGGCGTCACCTCTACGTGTTGCAAAGCCCCCTTGACAATAGCCAGAGGCATCCAAAATTCTTCCCTACTCTTTTTTCCTGCTTTTATTCAACTCTAGGCTATGCCCTGGGTGCCATCCCATCCTTGCCACTGGGGGGAGGACAGCAGCAATGACCACAGGCAGGAAACAAATGTGACATGAGGAAACATAAGAAGAAAGAAGAAAGCTTTGTTGGCCCCAGTCTGTCTCATACTTCCCTCCACAGCACCTCGACAGATGCTACTGTGGATCTGGGCATGTCCTGTTTGCTTCCACTGAGGCTGTGATATCTGAAAACCCCTGGGAGAGAACAGCTTTCCAGTATGGAGGATCTGTCTCCCTCACTGCATCAGATGTGTCAGAACAGCATTTCATTTACCTTTTCCAGTGATTTTTATCCATCTGGTTATTAATGAGGAAGCTTAACCCACTCCTGGGCAAATCTCCAAAAGATAAATAAGCCAAAATGAGGGGGAAATGGTCTGCAAGTAGAATAAATATAAAGAGAGATGGACTGCAAGCAGGTATCCTGCCTTGAGGGCACAGCCATGGCCAGGGCACCTATCTGGGTAAGGCATTTAATTCCCTTCCGATAAAATGAAGTCATACAGTCCACTGTAGCCCAGTTCTTCCACAGCCTTTGCCTGCCTTCTCAATGCTCTCCTCTGGTAGTTTGAATGAAGCCCGAGTCTGCTCAGGCTTTTACACACCACGTCCATAAGAAAAGGATATAAAACTGTTCGAGAGGGTCCAAAGGAGGGCTACAAAGATGGAGAAGGGTCTGGAGGGCAACACCTGTGAGGAGTGGCTGAGGTCCCTGGGTTTGCTCAGCGCAGAGCAGAGGAGCTGAGGGGAGGCCTCACGGCGGCTGCAGCTCCTCACAGGGAGTGGAGGGATAGCGCTGAGCTCTGCTCTGTGTGACAGCGACAGGGCCCGAGGGAACGGCATGGAGCTGTGTCAGGGGAGGGACAGCTGGGGGTCAGGGACAGGGTCTGCACCAGAGGGCGGTGGGCATGGAATGGGCTGTCCAGGGCTGTGGGCACAGCCCCAAGCTGCCAGAGTTCAAAGAGTATTTGGACAGTGCTCTCAGACATATGGTCTGAATGCCCGTGCGCATCTCACAGGTTCAGCACAGCTGGCTTAATAGGCAAACTGCCTGCTTGGGGAGGAGAGAGAGAGGGAAAGAGAGGAGCTCGAGGGAACACAAGGCAAAGGGAAAGAAAGCAAGGTGAATGGGAGCCTGTAGAATAGAAAACAGCATTGCCAGGGAGCACGGTACCTGAATTGGCTGTGACAGTCTGGCCCCCTCTGCACCTGGGATTCAAGCACATTTTCCCAGTTTCTTGGCCAGACAATGAGTCCTGACTACCTGTCAGCCTGTGCCACGAGATGTCACCGGCAGCAAAAGGGCCCCAGGTGTTGGCAGCCAGTAGGGCTGACATAGGTGTGAAGGCTCAGGTCACGAGTGGCCTTTCCCAGGGGTGGGCAGTGAGGAGTAGAGTAGGGGGAAAAAGATAGAAGTGAGCAACAACTCATCCACAATACAACAAGTGATGGCTGCCAGCTGAACACCGCTGCTTTTGCTGGTTAAAAAAGGAAAAAAAAAAAAAAAAAAGAAAGTAATTGAAATTTAATTTACTCAATGACCGAGCAACACGGGAGGCTGTGTGAAAATGAGCCAGAGCTGGCTCAGGTGCCATCAGGAAAGAACTTGAAGCAGAAGCACCATGAGGAAACCAGGGGGAGATCCCTACAGGAGGTTTTGGATCAGGGGTTCCCAAGACCCCAGGCCTCAGCCAGAGGAGGGAGCAAGCCAAGGTTCCCAGTCCAAGTGGTACCCACGGCCCCCACTGACCACTGCCATGGCTCTGGGAAGACGCTGAGTATTCAGTGAAGGGTACTTTTTCTAGGCCTGATGCAAATGGCAAAAGAAATTCCTCTGACAATTAAAAAATATATATTTTTAAAAGAAAGAAAGAATCTGTGATGTTTCTGCTAGAGGGCTCAGCTTCTCTGCCACAGTTACCACCAGACAACCTCACCAGGGCAAGGCGAGCTCTGGGACAAGATGCTGCAATGCCAATCTGTCAGGTGAGGTTGCTGATGCTCACAAGCATTACAGGAGCATGTGACTGTGCTGAGGGACTGCACGGGGTCAGCTAATCTCTCTGTCTCCCCAGAGTCAATGAGACAAAAGCCACCTCTTGCTGATGTTAGCAAATCTTCACCAACAGCTCAGACCTCAACTCGTGTCTGGGCAATCCAGACCTGTGCTTCACTACCCATAGCTTTTCCTGATGTCTCCTCTAGCAATCCTCTGGCAACAGCAGGATGAGGACTCAGAGGATTTTGTGAACCTCTAAACGGGGCTGGGAAGACAGAAAACAGACTGTAGTCCCATCTTCCCTGCCCAGCTGTCAGCATGGTTTGGGAATTAACTCATCATGCTTTATGTATCATCCAAACTGTTACGTATTCAGTCAACAGCCAAAACAGAGACACACATTTTTCCCCAGCAAAATTTTCTCAGTTGTATTCCAATGTCCCTCAGCATCTGCTTCCACCCAGCATCCTAAAACCTCTTCACTTGACTCTGGAACAGGAGGGAGAGAAGCTCCAGGAGTGCCAGCTGTATCTGTTGAAGGGAGGAGGAAGGAGCCAAGGAGGAAGGCATTAAGTCACAACATCTTGGTATGTAAAACAAGCAAGGAAAGGAGCAGGGCCCCAAGGATATGTTGTCGGAAGGGCTACTGTGTGCCAAGGATGGTTGATCAAGGGAACTCACTGCTGCAGGACTTCACCGACAGACAGCTAGACCAGGTGTTTGCCTGGAGGTCAGCGGCTCTAAAAGTATAGACAGTTGTTAGGTCTTCCAGTAAGTGGGAGAGCATCTAAGGGCTTCCATGGGGAGGTGTGTGGGAGTCCTTAAGGACCTTCTCTTCCTCCTTCCCACCTCACAAGAAGCATGATACAGGTAAAAGGAAAAGGTTTCACCTCCTACAAAAAGACCTGCACACTAGGTCTTCCACTTCCCTGGCACCTGGCCAGCAGCCTATCCATGTAATAGCTTGCCCCACTATAACAACTTAAAAGAGAACCTCAGTGATGCCCCACACTCACTAGTGGGAAGGTGCTGTGGCTCCTGGGGAACAGCACTGATTTCCATCACCCAGAGGCATTGGAGAGGGATATGAAGAGAGATGCATGGTCCTACCTATCCCAATTCCCCACCCTCAAGCTCCAGTTGCTATGGCAATGGCACTGACAATTTCAATGCATAAACTCAAATTTGCATTTTAATGGGACATAATTAGAATGCTGAGATAAAAGATTCTTCCTCGCTTAAAGGTAATACAAACACCACATCTCACAAATATGCTATACCAGAAAGTATTGTAGGTACACAGACACATGTAAGGCCCATACATTGCTGCACTGTAGGAGCTGGGAAGTTGCTTTCAGGTCCTTCGTGCCTCACTGGGAACTTTTCTATGTGCAGCACAAAACCACAATTTCCAGAGTGGAACAACAGATTTTCCAGATGCCCATCACAGATGGACCACGCCACCTCCTGGCTTCTGTTCTGCCGTGCCATGCTTTCCTTCCCAGCTCCCAGTGGGTCAGGCTGCCTCTGAACCCAGAAATGCTCTGAGTCACAGCTCGCAGCTACCCAGGGGCAGGGATGCTTTCCCAGAGCAGATGCAAAACCTATCCCACTCTGAATGTCTTAAGACATATATATTTTGTGTGTGCTTGTGTGTTTTTGTAGTTCAATGTGCTCTCACTTGGTTGTCTGCGATATGCCCAAGAGTTTCCTCTCCAGCTCTTGGATCGGGAAAGGAGTACTGTGATAGCACCTGTCCCAGCAGAGAGGCCAAGGATTTATGAGAGGGCATAAGGAGATTATTATTTTTTTTTTTAAAGGAAATGTTTCCAAGCATCTCCCTTTACTTCAGCAATAGGCAGTGAAGGAGAATGGAGGGAGGAGAATCCATTCTGCACCGAACAGGAAAGCAGAAAATGAATTTCTCCTGCCCTTGATACAAACTAAATTCAAAGCAGGCAGCTGGCAGGAGTAAATTAGAGACAGGAGAGAGAAAGAAGAAAAAATGAATTAAAAAAAAAAAAAAAACAAAAAAGGAAAGAAAGGGAGAAAAGCAAATAAGTGCATCATAAAAACTGCAAACCGCCTGGAAATTTCATTTGCTTTTTCAATTGGGAAGTGACACGATGTCTGCTTGGGAGGGGGCAGTCACAGCTGGGAGAGGCTGACAGCAGCAGCCCAGCCCTCAGAGACAGCAGGCAGCTCTGCTGAGAAGGGAAGGGAATGGATCCATCCCAGCCTCATCCACTTGCCTGGGATGTGGAAGCAAAACCTAAAACACCAGCAGGAAAGTGCTGAATAGTGTTGGTTGGAGTACTACAAGAGCATCTGTTGAACTGGCCCCGTATGGTGCAAAACCATTAGAAGGAACCTGGGAGGGACAAAGGATCCAGGACATGTAAGCTGTGGAGACTTGGGTTCATTTGAAGAGCAAAGCCCCAACAAGTTTGTGGCACCTATGGAGCTGGGAGAAGCAGGAAGGCAGTGCTGGGATATTAAAAGTAAGTCCCCATAGCTCATACCAAATGAACTGTATGTTCTGAAGGTTTGTAACCCATCTCTTTCACATTCTCTACACCACTGATGCGTGTGTCTGTGTAAATGCATACACCCCAGTTACACACAAATGCACATATTTGCCTATAGCTGTCCAGACGCTATGCACAGAACCATAGAATCATAGAATTTTCCAAGCTGGAAGGGACTCATAAGAGCCATCAAGTCCAACACCTTGCAGTGAATTGCCTGTAAAGTGTCAGTGAGGATGCAACATTAGGAACTCATGCACTGTACACTCGGAGCATGATTTCCATATGTACGTATACACACAGGTAGAAATTCATAGGGACATGCAAACAGATACATGGGGCCTGATCTTACACCTGTGTAAGTCACAGAGTCCCTAAGAGGATGTAGGTGTACTTACAGGAGGCTGTATTCCTGTGCACAACCAAACCAAAATGCTCTGCTGGCATTGATTGTTTTCCACGTAACACTCATTCCCACGCTCTTGGCTTTCAGATGATTCACTTAAAAATAAAAAACTCATCATTTTCTTAAAGACCATTTGTCACAGACAGTTCAGTTCATGGGGCATTTATCAGCCGGTTCCTTTCCCCTACAACAGAGAGAGGGCAGAGATATCATTGCAAAGTCCAGTTCTCAACACAAAGATTAAGGAAAGCAACAAATAGCAGAGAAACAGAGATAGGGAGGTTAAACCATCCTGGGCAGGAAAGGGCAGGGTTGGTATTTCCACTCTAACATTTTGCTGAGTCCAGAGGGAGAAGGAAAGGAGTAAGGGAAAAGCAGAGAGAAAGACAACAACAACAACAAAAAAAAGAGCTGGCCTTATAATGTAGAGGAACTCAAGTGCTGGCAGTCAAGAACAAGAGATATAAGCTCAGGCTGAGCTGTCTTCCACCCAGAAATCATTGATCCTGGTTGGAGAAGCAAGAGCTTGAAGAGAGCGCAGTCGAGAAGAGAATAGGCAACAAAAAGCAAACGAGAGAAGGAAGGAAAGAAAGAAAAAATGAAAGGAGGAAAAAAGAAAGGAAGTAAAAGAAAATATAAAAGCATGTGCCACAGTCCTCTCCTTGCAGCCATGCTGGAGCACAGCCATTTACTGCAGGGAGTTGTGCTGCAGCCAGGGCAGGGAGGGGAACTCACAAAGTGCATAGGGAAGGCTGGCAGCAGATGGGGACAGTGAACAGTGATCCAGGGCTGAGTGTGAGCTAGGGGCTTGCTGCCAAACCTGCATCACGACCAGCAGGAGATGAGAAAGTCACGGTGGCTGATTCACACTGATTCACACGCAGGTACAGGCTGGGGTGTTTAAAGGAGTTATTATGGAGCTGTGTTCCAGAAAGCCCTCTTGCATCTTGCCAAGGTTGGGGAAAACCAACAGCAATGCACCGTTTGCCCTGGAAACTTCTTCTGTGCCCTTGCCCTGTTCCTGGCAGGGCCTTCCTAGAGCTCAGCACCCACCTCAGCACCTATCTCACCTGATGCAGGCAAAACCCAGCCTCACAGTGACATCTAGTGAGGAGAGACCTCGTGGCACTATGGACCAGCCACATCACAAACTGCAGCCTGGCCTGTCTGCCCACCTCTCCCGCTGCTTTGTCCCCTCTCCCCTCCCACACATAAGGCAGGGCGGAGCAGATGTGGCCCTGGAGGAGAAGGTGGCCCGACCCAAAGGATACAGCGTGGTGAGATGAAGGGTGCCCAGTAACCAGCACCTCCAGGGCTGCCCCTGCACCCCAATTGAGTAAGGGCTGTGTGGGTGCCAGGAGCTCTGTGGGGATGCAGTTCCACACCGTACAGGTCAGTAACGCTGAGTGAAAGAGAAATGGATGGAGAGGGAAAGAAAGGAGTGAGAGAAAGGAAGCCAGCAGGTTATTTAGAGGGACTCCACAGCAGGGAGTCACAAACAAATGACAAAAGGTCAGGTTGAACTGACACTTTCGCACAGCCTCAGAAACTGCTGATCCTGGCTGGGGAGGGTGAGAGAGAGAAAGAGAAGTCAAGGAGACAGGGATTAACACAAGGAAGGACTAAATACACTATTAGAGAGAGAGCAAAGGAAGGAAAGAGAGGAAAAATGGAGGATGAAAAGTGAAAAAAGCAGGGTGAAGAGCCTGCTGAATGACCATGCTGATAAACACAGCCACGGATTGAGCATCTTGCTCTGTACAAGCCTCACATACAGTTCTGTGTGGTTTTGAACAATTCTGATGGGAAAAACAAACAAACAAGCATAAATCCTAGGCTAAGAAACCACAAAGTATGCATTGTGGCAACAAGAAGCCAGCTGCTCTGCTGCTTACAGCTGAATCCACAATGCAGCCTTGCTGTCCATCGCCACATCAGTGACAACGAGGGAGCTTTTCTTTCCTACAGTTCCCAGTGGTCCCTCTCAAGCCTGAAGGGACACTGGGGAACGGGAGGGGACACGACAAACCTTCAGCCAGGGAACCGGTATGGGAAGATGAGATGGGTTCCAGCAGAGGATGGAGCAGACAGGAACTGCAGCAGCCAGCAATGCTCTAACAGCCCCATTCTGCATCAAGCATCAAGCTAACAAGGCCTGCCTAAGGCAGCAAAAGCCCGTGACAGCCCCAGCCCACCTCCTGTCTGCCTCCAAACCCTTAATGGTAGGTGACAAGCATAACCAGCTAAACTTCACTGCAT
Source organism: Gallus gallus (assembly GCF_016699485.2). Taxonomy (NCBI): domain Eukaryota; kingdom Metazoa; phylum Chordata; class Aves; order Galliformes; family Phasianidae; genus Gallus; species Gallus gallus. The sequence goes on from NC_052532.1 coordinate 50,624,649, forward strand.
CCAGAGCCAGCTCTGGGGCTTGTAAACATTTTATGGCCCTGGAGCAGAGAATCTGGGAACAAAACACAGAGCCTTCCACCTCTTTGTCACTGCTCTGAAAGCTGCCACGTTGAACAATGACTGACAGACCCCAGTTTCCTATCTGCGCAGCATAAGGGTGCTTAAGAATGCTCAGATCTAACACTCTTTACATGAGAGATCATTATTTCCATTGTAATCGTGGATAAAATGCATCCTTCCCAGAAGAAACTAGACCTTGTGTTACCAAAGACTGCAATATTTACTAAATTAAGAGCTACAGCCTTTTTACAAATCTCTGTAGTTAAAGAATCTGTGTTACACTCCATATCTCGTTTCAGAATCCCTGCTTCAGTTTCTGTTCCATTTGCTCTGTACTCCACAGTGAAGTGCTTTGAGGGGTGAATTTCACAGATTCTGGCATGAAAATTCTGTGGTTCTGATTGAAACAGAAGAGAAGGATGGAAGGGCAAATCAAACAACGTAAGGGAGAAATAAAGAGTGAAGCTGAAAGCCGAAGGTGACGCAGAAGTTCAGGACCCTTCTACTACTTCCTCCCTTTCTTCATATTGAGGATAGCAGTGGGCAGGACAGGGAAATGGTTCCGTCCAGCTGCAAGACCTGTTTGCCCGCTGCACTCTAGAAGGTGTGCAACAGCAGATGTCCCTCAGAGGAGATTTTTACCTTCAGGTAAGGAGTGTGAGAGTACTAGAAGTTTGGTAATTTTTCTGATTTTTGATGCAAAATTCCATTATTTACGACCACAGAAAAACATCGTGACACCAACTCTTCATTAGCGTGCAAGATTTACTATTAAAATGCTTTCTTCTGGTAATCTAAGCCTGAGGATTTATGGGTTTTTTTTTTCCAAATTTAACATTTGTGTTCTTAAAAATATTACTTCTGCCTACAAAGTTGGCTCTTAGAGCTTCAGCAAAGGTAGCATCTTCCCATTTGGAGCCAAAAAGCAGAAGATGGAGAAAAAAAGGGTATATTTAGGGTTAAGGCGCCACACTGTCATTCAGAGCTAGCATGAACACATCTTGTCTCAAATGTTTTGTGAGTTCCTTGATCTTTATGCCTTCTTATCTCATCTATATAGGAAGGATAATAACTCTGCCTTGCTTGGAGGCAGAGTTCATTTCTTGCTACGGCACCTAGTCTGGTGGGAAGCTGATTTAGTCCCAGCTTGAGCCAATATTATTTGCAGAAGCTGTGCAATGCAGAGACGGTTTCTCAGTGACCTGGAAAAGTGCACTGAAGAGGCAGGTATATGCAGTGCGTTAAAAGAAAATAATAAAAAATTAGAATAAAAGGCTTTCTCTCCATCTGCAGTAATTGCAAGCTTACCCGTGCAGGGATATGAATCAAGGCATTGTCCAGCACTTGTTCAAACTCAGCAGGCCAGAAAGTCAAATCACTTTTCAAAGGCATGTCACACAGTTAAAGGACAAAGGTTCCTGTGTACTTGAAGTACAGGGCAAGCAGTGATCCGTGGTTCTTTGTAGAAACAATGACCACAACGGAAAGCACTGAAGTTAGCAAACACAGATAAGTAGTAATGACAGCAGTTTGGATTAAGGCATCATCATGTATTGCTGTTCAGAGAAAATAGAGAACATTGGATGTGGTGAAGCTGGACAGCTGTCTAAAGCAAAGTACATTACGTGACCCACATGTGAAGAAACAAGCAAAGGTGAAAATCTGGTATAAATCAACTTGAAAACCAGTCTGTTTCATTTTGAAAGGAAAAAAAAAAATGCAGGTCTATGTGTCAGCACAAACAAGACCAAGTGTTTAAACATCAAGATCCCATTTCCCAAAATTATAAGTGTTCAAAGCAGTCCTCAACTAAATAAGTCCTCGTGATTGTTGTATCTTACTTCTATTGCAGCTCTCAGCTTCTGTTCACTAACATTCTTCAGAATATCCCTTCAAGCTGAGACTCCTGTGTAACCCCCCCTAATCTAGAAGCTAGAACATAAAAAAAGAGCATACAAAGTGCTATTAAGAACTGCCACAGGCAGCAATATGATATTATTATAATATTAACCAGAATAACAAGGTGGCACAGACCGAATGTATGATAATCTCAAACATCTTCCAAAGCCCAGAATAACAGGGAGAAGAACAGTCGCTCCAAGATGAACCAGAAACTTTTATCGACTTATTCAAACAGGGCAATTTTCCATTTTCAATGTCATAAGAAATAAAGCAGGAAGTAAAACTGTAATGGTCACATAAGGAAGTTACTTAAAACTTCAGCTGATCTGTATGCTGAGTTATTTGTAATTGAAAAGCCAGCTAGCTCACAGGTAATCACCGAGGCATGAAATTTAGAGAAAGCTATAAAACATGAACATTAGCAGCAGAAAGCTTTCGAAGATAGCTTAACTCTGAGAAGCAAGGACGTTCTCCATCTGAAAGGCAGCGCCTGTGGTTTTTGCCATCACAAGTTAGATTATTCAGGCTCGAAGACAGCGATTTATTTGGATGTTATACATTTAAATGAACGCCATTTGACATTCATTCTGTCCCCAAAGTGTTCCAAAAAGCTAACTGCACTGATTTTTGAGGGATTACAAAGTGATGAAGTTTTCTTGGATGAAATTTTAATTTGAGCAGAGCCTTTAAAGAGTACAATAAAATACTGACTTAGTTATTTTATAATTTTTTTTTTTTACTGACATAGGCACAAAGTCTCCTGACATTAAATTTTTAAAAGCATGCACCAGACAGGAAAAAAAGCTATTTTCTGGGGCTGCTCATCTGCTCTCAACCGTGATTCAGGTTGAAAGGAAAAAGAAAGTGAGAGTTAAGTGTATATACTGGGATGAAAAAAGGAACGTATCCTCACTGTGAGAGTGATAAACCCACCGAAGCTCCTGCAAAGAAAAATACAGCGTATTATATGCTGTGCTCAGCACAAAGCAGATTTCTCAAACACAGGTTAGTGGACTTAATCTAAAGTCAACAGAGGAAATCTTACGGTTTATGACATGTGGGAGATGAGATCACGTGACCCAAATGCCTAAATTCCACATCAGTACAGGCTTAAAGGAACAAAAATACACAAGTAAAATACAAGACAATAACTGATCTCGTTTCACATTGCAGGAAAAAAAGAAGCGTAAATATAATTTTCCATTACAGACAAAGAGTAAGGGAAGAATGTGCAACTATATCTGCAGGAGTATGGCAGGTATTAGCTGTTCCAAAGTCACCCAGAGACATGACAAACGCTGTTATCACCGTGTCTGCCAAGACCAAGCATAGCTGAAGCCAGAATGCAGTTAGGAGAAACACTAATGATCATCCCCTGAGAAAGGCTGCCAGATCCTGCTAAAAGAAGTGGAAGAAATGCAATGTATTAATAATAGCTCTGTGGTTTCACAAAGCGTTAAAAAATCCACGGCTCATGTCGGACGGTGATCTTTGTGCAGTTCTGGGGCAACAACAGATCTAAACCTGGGGAATGCGTTTCACCAACAAGCGTGTGCCTATTTAACTTCTTAGTGTGCTAACTAGCTCCAAGAGCCTGACCAGACTCCAATGCAGGAGACTGTGAATACACCTGAAGAAAATATCTTGCCTTCCCTCTTCAGCAAAATGACCCCATACGCTCGTTAAATCTTATCCTGCAGGTAATTGCAGACTAAAATCATAGCAGGTTTGCACTCAACCTTGCTGGTCAAAGGAGGCACTGCCTGTATTGAAGTTTCTTGCTACTGAAGATATTTAATAAGAAGGGACTCAGATTTTCTCAGAGACCTACATAATTGACAGCGTTATTAATTGGTACAACAGAAACAGAAATACAATACTATTTGCAGAGGCTTACTTTTGCAATAGAAAAGGGCATCTATTTTCCAACAATGAGACAATAAATCAGTGCAGCTTGTAACACATTAATTTGTTAACATGTTTAGCAGTGTAGGTAATCATGTTTTTGCATTAGGAGGCCTCATAAGACATTTATAAGGTTACATTTCTTTGACACTAAACACATGTGATTATGTACCAGGTGAGCCTGATAAAGTTAATTGATGCAACTGTCGTGTTTAACTAGTAGAAAAAGCTACACTGTGTGATATATGTCTATGAACAGCTTACAAAGAACTTGTAATTCTATTTCAGGAGCTAAAGGAAAATGTTTGACAGATAAGGTATAATTGGAAATGCTTTCCCCACAGTCATATCACTGGCAACTATCCTTTATCTGACCAAAATATATGCTGAACTACATTCAAGTAAGGACAAATACGTTGGAGGCTAGAATACTCACTTTTATTTCAGCAATAGGCTATTAAATCACTTCTTGTTCAGTTTCTGCTTTTCAAAAACACAATATCCTCCTCACAAATATGCTAACTTACATGACTGCAGGGACAAACTCAGCACAGAACAAGGAGCTGAGCAGCCTCAGTCTTTGCTAGCTTAGTAGAAGACAAGAAAATGGAGAAATATTCATAGAATCATAGAATGGCCTGGATTGAAAACGACCACAATGATCATCCAGTTTCAACCCCCCTGCTACGTGCAGGGTCACCAACAACTAGACCAGGCTGCCCAGAGCCACATCAGGCTACACACCCAGCCATTGCCCACCCTAATTAATCCAAAAAAAGGGGGTTGGATTTCTTTAAGAGGAAAATCACAAGTGAGAAGTGACATGCTGAACAGGAAGCAAACAGTTAATATTTCCCAATGAATGAGCATCAAAACAGTCTTGTCCAGAAAGATGCCTTAGCACGATCAGAATGACAGACACTGACACAGGATGCCAGGAACCATCCAACAAGAGATTCCAAAGAGAACTAAGGATAAAAAGATTGGCACTGAGGTGACATCTGCAGGGGCTGGAGAACAACCTGCAGAGAATGGATGCCTGTTAATGAACCGCAGTTTAACTGCTATCAGCCACGACTAGAGATCATTGCCATGCGAAACAACAAGCACTGCTTGTACCGCTCCCTCCCTACGGGACACTATCTGAGGGAGAATAAACCTCTCCTCTTCTCCTCCACTGCCAGCTTGTTACTGCCAGTGCTGGCTATAATTGAATAAGCTTTATTCAGATGATAGCTAAATTTAGCAGACATTAGCAGGAAGTCTCTGGAGAGGCAAAAACGGGGGAGGAAAGCTTTAAATAAATACGCTAAAGTAGTATTGAATAATAGATGCAATTAATGGTGGAGCAAAACTCTGTGCCTCAGGAGCCAGGCACAGAGTTAAACCCGTTTTGGGGGGCAAAGAGACAAAATGTGACAGCGCTGCTGGATGCTCCCTTTCTTCTCAGCCTGTAATTACTGCTTCCCCTGTGATCACCACCACAACGGCAGGGCCCCTTAGAGCCCGTTCCCAATGCAGAAGCTCCGTGAGGGTGCACCACAGAGAGCCTGCAGACCCGCTGCTGGGCCACACACTGCACAGGCAGGAGAGAGGAAAGGGCCACCAGCGAGGCTGCAGCGCTACAGATGTACACAAAGCCAGATCAGCGCTGGCCTGAGGCAGCCTCCACAAGACAAGGAGCCTCAATACGGCTCCCCGCTCCGTCCTTCCCGCCTAAACTCTCTCCCAACTCCCTTCGCGCATGCGCGCCCTGCTCGGGGAAAAACGGAAGTATGGCTGTTCAAAGGACGGAAGTGGCCTCAGGGGAGGGCGGAAGTACGGTGTAGAACCGGAAGTGGGTGAGTGGCAGGGTTGTGTGGCCATGTCGGCGTCGCTGATACGGCGTGGACTGGAGCTGCTGGAGGCACCGGGTGGGTCTGAGGGGTCGGAGGGGATTATCGCGGTGTGTGGCCCTGGTAACCTCCCTCCTCTCATCTTTCAGGCCAGGGGAAGGCCCCGCCGGCACTCCAGCAGGGGCGCGATGGCACCAGGCCGGCAGGAGCTGCCCGGCGGAGGAAGGTAACGGCGGGGCCCGGGAAGAACAAGGCTACGATCAAGGGCAGAGTCGTGAAGTCGGCGATAGGTAAGTCCTGGCTTAGCTCTGGCGGAGAGCAGCTTTTCCGGGTCCCTTTGTGGTGTCCTGCAGCCCCTGTCATGATCACTTGTGGCTATCCCTCTGCATCCTCCTTCTAGCAGCCCTCGGGTGCTGCCTGGGCAAACAGGTGATGTGTTTTGTCTCACTGTGCTCTGACCTAGAGGAGTATCACAAGAAGAAAGCTGTAAATCACCTCAAAGCAAATTTGCTGTACATGACAAGTGGACGATGCGTTGCTGACAAAGCCGTCACCCAACAAGTAAGGATAACTCTTCTTTCTTCCCCTGAGGAGCACAGTATCCTGGGAACTATCTCCACATCTTCCAGCTTAGGCCCTGTGCAAAAGAGTTAAATTTCTGCCTGGTAGTGGCCTTGAAGTATTTCTTAGTGCTCAAGCAAAACACCTTACTAAGCTTTAAATTTTTGTTGATAGCTTATTTCTTACAGTGTTCTCAGATACTAGTTAAAATCTGGTAACTGTTGACTTCTCTTGGTTACCAAAGGTATTTCACAGCAAAGAAGTCCTGGTTCAGACTTCCCTTCTGTTCTTTGAACTGTCCTCTTCTGTAGCTAGAGGCTGTTTTTGCAGGGAACCAGACATGCTGCTGGCTCACGTGGTAGGAATTTCATAGCATCTGAAATTATGTTTCTCATAACCTGGAAATTTAACCAATGGTCTTTCCCAAATAATAGTTCTGAGCCAGGATTTGAAGGTAGCAAACACCATTAGATTCTTAGGTTGTTTTTATGACAACACTTTTAACTTAAAGAAACTAAGTGATATAGGCCAGTGTTTTTCAGCTTTGAGATTGTAAATGGCAGGGATGACATATTAAAAAATGCTAGGGGGATTCTTCCAATTTTTGGGGTTTTCTAGTTGTCTCATGGAGACACAGGACAAAAGAAGGCTACAGTTTCAGAAAAAAGTTTGAGTTAAAATCAATGTTGCAGTCTCAATAAGAGTTATCAGAAAGTAGCTTCCATATTTGGTTCTGAATACTACATGGGTGCTTGCTGCTGTCCCAGTGACCTGCTTTCGGCAAGATAATGTTTGCCTCTCACACTTCTCTGGAGGCATTCCAGAATGTAGCAGGGTACTAGCAGAATAATAAAGGTGTGGCAGGTGTGCTCGAAAACTACTGTTGTGTGATTTGGTCTGGATGACAGCGTTATTTTTCTTTTCGTTTTTCCCAAAGGTTCTTACACAGAACAGAGGCAGGAAGTCAAAAGATCGACCTGCAGAGAAGAAGGAAAAGAAGAAGCCTGAGGGCACTGTCTTTACCGAGGAAGACTTCCGTAAATTTGAGAGAGAATACTTTGGAATCCCATGAACAGCATGAAAGGGACTCTTGCAGCTCCGGTCCATCTGCAGCTGAGTGCTCAGAAAGCAGGACTGGTCACTTCCTCAGCATATTTGAGAACAGATGTAAGAGATACATCACTTTGTCAGCAAATATACTAGCATCAGACCTGCAGAGTAACTGCACCTGTCCGGAACTCACTGCTGGAGCCACGGAGGTTCTTTGGTCTTTGCAATACAGTGTCCTTATAATTACCTCCCTCCAGCCAGCATGTCTTGTGTTCTTGACGTAGGAAGGTGGACTAATCCAAAAACAAATCTTGTTCTTTGGTAAGTAAGGCATCTGCTACCGGTCTCCAACTCAATGGAGATACATTTTGCACAGCAGAAGTAAATCACTGAAAGGGAAGGATGCTTCAAAAGATTGTGAAATCCAACTACTCCTGCAGTTTCTGTCATTATTACAGCATCTGTCAGGTTTTTCTGGTATTGTAAAAAAATTTTGTATGTGTTGTATGATTAAACAATTGTTGTTACAGGTGCTGCCTATCTTTGCCTTTGTGATAGCAATTGTTATGAGTGGCTGTGATTGAAGAAGACAGACCAGATCATTGTTCTGATCCAAGCATTCCTGTCACTAGGATGACTCAGTTGTGTGAATGTCCCCTCTCTGATTCCTGTTGACACATGTATTAATCTTCTCTCCTACCTGCTCAGGCTTTCAGAGTGCAGGTTGGAACTGAGATGACTCCTGTTCTGCCTGCTCAGTCACCCCTCTCCAAGAAAGATCTTATATGGAGAAAGCTGTTTCTCATGCTTTAGCCCAAGCCTTTCTTCTGAGGTTACAGCTGCCCTAGGAGGGCACTGCTGCTGGATGTTGCCAGCTCCTGTAGGCAGGAATGCTTGTGACCCAGAAGTCAGCTCTCAGCGTGAAGATCAAATCATCTGAACCAGAGGCTGGGGTGCTGGACTGAAGGGATGGGTTGTTTTTTCTTTTCTTTTAATACTGCTAAATTCCCTGTTGCAATAAATATGTGGCCCAGCAGGTGGGAGTGTTGTTCCAGATGATCTTCCTTGCTAAACTACTCTAAATGGGCTTTTTGGGAGCTCTTGTCGCTGCCCTTTCCCACCCCTTCCTTAAGAAGATGCGAAGTGTTCTACCTTTGGACAACAAAAGAGATAAGTACTAATAATGCCAACCCTTGGTTAGACTCAGGATTTAGTTCTAAGTAGCTTGGTTCAAGTGTTAGCAGTGGAAGGAATTTGGTATCCCCCTGGTGCATCCTTAAGTCCGTGCCACCTGTGTTCTGTTCTTTCCATTGTGTCTGCATGGAAGAGAAGGTCACACAGATGTACTTCGTCCAAACAAGGGAAATAGCGAACATACTAAAGTATGTGTTCTGGAAACTGCGTTAACAGCATGTGGGAGGGGATTTCTTGTAATAAGATCAGTTCAACTGTTTGCAGCCAAAAGTGGTAAATAAAACAGTTCAAGGACCAGTTTCCCTCTTTTTCAGTTTGTCCCTACTCCTAAAATGGAGAGATGTGTAGGAGGGGAGAGAATGACTGCAAGAAGAAGTAGTTGAGAAAAATGTGTATGCAGCATACATCTTTATAAAACCTATGCACTCCATGCATAGTGCATGAGCTGCTCTAGTACACGTAGTTCTCTCTGGAGCTGTTGTAGAGACTATTAAAAGTGTGGAAAAGCTTGTTGTGCCATGGCTTGGCTTGAAAGGGGCAAATCTTGGCGGTCCTACTTTGTGTCGTACCCTCACCTTCAGCACTCAGCCTTCAAGAGGTCCTTCTCAGCCCCTGTACGTCCTCTCCCAGCTCCTCCTATGGACTCCTGTTCCTGTGGTCGTTCAGCTGCTGGGCCAACTTTCTGCACCTTGAGGAAAGCAAAAACATCCTTTGCTCCTGCAGAAAGGCACAGTAGGGAAGTGTGGTTCATTCTGTTTGTACAAAACCTAACTTGTTTGCTTGCAAACATAAGTAAATAGGTAAGTTGCTCTTTCAAAGTCAAGAAGGTGCTTTAACATGAGCTCCAAAGCAGTCTTCCCCAAGAATAACAACACCCAGATACGTGGAATTTTAAAGTTGGTTGGGAGCTCTAATTACTGGCTGGGAAGAGTATTAGGGCCAACACATGTAATCCCCATACTTGTGGCTGTATGCCAAGAGGCGTAGCACTTGCTTGAGAAGGTAAAGCCAACTGTCATACTGGGTTTTGCCAGCTGAAATCAAACTTGCTTGTACAGCCAACAGTATCCTCAACTAAATTAAATTTTACCTTGTAGGAGGGAGGAAAAGCAAACAGAAGAAAAGCGTGGTTCTAGATGAACCAGCCTTGGAAACAGCAAAGATCTGGCACGTCCTAGCCTTGATTTTTTCACCTTTCTCACAGAACTGGAGCTCCAGGAGAGAATGGTACTGCTACCTGCTTGTCATGTAAGAACACAAGCTGGCCTTTGAGAGGAATGTCTTCATTGCCTGGTGGTAGGATAAAACTGTGTTCTCACACTCCCAACCATCAATATAGTGCAGACTAGTCATGCTTAGAGCATGCCAGCTCCTCACCCCAGCTGGGACCCCAGGCAGTGGCTATCTGAGCTTCATGTGCCACCTCTCTGTTGCTTGCTCACAGCCAGGCTTTGCTGCCTCACAAAAGAAAGAAGAGGGGTTAAGGAGGGAGCAGCTCCCGTAGTTTCTTTTCCTACTAAGCCTCCAACCTGGGAGGTTCCCACTCTGGGAGCAAAGATGCTGCATCCCACAGCCCTCAGACCTGCTGGACAGCATTTCTCTCCTGCGCAGCTGCAATCCAGGGAGGCTGAGCTCATCGGGCTGCTGGCTCTCTTCCCAGCTCTGCGACATCAGCCAAGCATCCTGCAGCAAAAAAATAGAAGTGGTCGAGCTGAGGAAGAGAGGGGTGCCATCTTCTAGCACATCTCCACCCACAGGCAGCAGGGAATCAAGATGGGAAGGAGCAGCTTTAATATAAATGCAAATATAAGCTCTGGAGCATTAATAATGTGGTCAAACCTTTCCAGGGAAGTGGTTTAGAGGAGGAAGAATAGTTCCCAGATGCTCAGTGCTGGGCTGGCTTCCTGTGAGTAAGATTCACAAAGCCATTTAATGGCCTTCCTCTGTTTTGCAAATGGAAAGCAAACAGGAAAACTTGTTTGAGCAGGTATGAATGGCTCAAAGCTTCTGCTGTATCAGCAGATGTGTTCTTCCTTTAGCGTGGAAAGCCATGACAGCCAATATCAGCATAGAGATGTATCAGAAAGGCTGCAAGTATAAACTAATAAAAAATGATTGCCCAGGACACTCAACAATTTCTTCCCTTTGAAATGACACAGCAAAACAAGCCTGGCTGCAAATGAACCAAGGTAGCTTTGGCAAACAAGACTTAAAATGCTGAAGTGATCATAATAAGGAGAGAGGAAAACCATAGTTGAGAGGGGTCCTAGAAACCTTTTGGAATCTCAGTCCTTGGCTAGGTTTTCAGGACTGACTTCCCTTTCAGTCTTGCTGATGATCCACACAATGTTGGATCCACACCTACAGCACTGATGGGCTCTGAACACCTTGGGTAAGGGGCTGGTCACTGCAGGAGGGGGAACGCAGCAGCAGTGCCCTAAATAGCTCACAAATGTAATGGTGAAGCACATGGAAGTTTCTCACTTTGAAACAAGAATAACAATCAATTGAGGAACGTAAGAGAAGGCAAGCTGCCTAATGCTTGCTTACAGCTCAAAGCCTGTAACTCCAGCCAAAGCAGGCTGAACGGTTAGTAGGTTTGAGACGGATTAAAGGTTTGCATGACTATCCATAGTTACATTAAAGAGGATTAACAGCGCCAGCCACTAACTGTTGGGGGCAGGGGAAATGGAAATCATGAAGGTTGCTCTGCCTGCAGGGTTACATACACCTTGTTCTGAAGGAATTAGCTGTTGGCAGGGCTGAGCAGCAATCTAGCCAAGCTGAGCAGCACCATTTGTATGCAAGAAAGCTCATTTATCTCCTCCACTAACTTGTCATTAATGAAAGAGAAAGAGTAGATGTCCTTCTCTGGTTGTCCATGCACTGCAGTTGTGGTGCAGAGGAGTCAGGCTCACAGCAGGCAGCTTGTGCTTTGGAGATCCTCTGCCCTATATAAATAAAGTCAACGTGGTTGCTGCACTTGCATCTTGTTCCCTACCATTTTTGAAGGGTATTGTAACACTATAACGTGATGAAAAGCACAGCAATGATAGCAAGGTAGCAAAGTCCTGGATTGCAGCAAGTGAGAATAAGCCCAAATGCAGCAGCTGCGGACACAGAAATAAAGGAAAAAAAAAAAAAGTCTGCTTACCCTTGTTAAGTTTCGGATAGACAGGGATCTGCAGCAAGATCCCCTTGCTTCCAACTTCCAACCCTTACAGGAGGTCTAGGGAAGGGATGAATCCTGGCCTCACTCCTTCCAGTCACTCAAGTGCATTGCTTGCACCTGAGCTCCCCTGGGTTAGCCCTGCCTTCCCACCAGGTGCTCAATCATTGTTTCAAGCCATGACTTAGCACTTCCACTACAGGTGTGAACATATGAAAGAGAGAAAAGGCAACTGAAGGAGAAATGAGAGGTGGCTAACCATTACTTTGAGGACACGTGCCTGTATAATACAAAAATCGGAGCTTGTGTGGAGAGCTAGCCTCATTTAGTGGCTTGTGATGCTGCGTGAGTGCACTGAAAGAAGTGCAAAGCTGGGATAGCTGAGTGGCTGAAACAGTACTGCCTACGTCGGATCCCTTGCGACTGTGATGGTTCTGTCACCACAATACATGGCCACCATTTCCCGGCCACCAGCACAGTGCTGAGGAACACTCCTCTCCCGAAGGACACCCTGTCCTTGCTGCTATTCTGGGCTTTCTGCCTGGGCTCTTTGGAAGCATTCGCCATCACTCTGCTTTCATTCTCCAGCACTGCAGATGGAGGTTATTTTTGCCCCCTTGGTTCTTCCCAGGGCCAAGTGGTGGAGTCCTCAGAGGCAGCGGTTTCCTCTTCTTGTTTGCAAAGAGAACTACGAGCACCTGGGTCTCTCTAAATGCGGGATGAAGAGGAATGTAGCTATGAATACCGAGCTTTTATAGGGTGAAGATTGGGAAAATTCCACTGTTTCTGAATATGCAGGAAAACTGGTTTCCTCTGGGGGCCGGTAAAGCCTCTATTTCATGCACTAAAATCTATTCCTGGGAATGGTGTCACCATGCACGTAAACCACAGAGACCGTTGAATCACATTTGTTCTGAGAGCCTGCGAGAAAAGGAAGAGGCTCCTGCAGCCTGCAAATGTGAGATCAGTCAGGAGGCTGTCCGCTGCTCAGATGCTTTCTTCCATCTCTTAATCCAATGATCTTATAAATGCTAAATGAACATACAGAGGAAGAGCCAGCCCTAATCTCCAGCCTGTGCAAAGCCTTAACTAAATTACTAAGTATGGAAAAAGCATCTTCGCAAGAGGCATAAGATCAGCTTGTTGGCTGCCTCTGAAAGGCTGCAAGCACAAAGACGCCAGCTCCGTGTGGATGCCTGAGCTGGGCAATGTGCTTAGACAAGTCAGTGCAAGTGGAAAGGAATTAACACCCCAGGGAAGGATGCACACATCCACGTGCAAAAGCTGTTCCTGGCAGTGACAAGCAGGGATTAAGGAATGTGACAGAATCACTAAATCTGGGTGTCAGCGAAGAAAATAATCATCACACACGCGATTATAAAGGGCACATCCCAAATCCTGAAGCTATTAGCAGGGGGCAGCTGCACTGACCACAGAGCTTACTGAATTTCTGAATCTCACAAAAGCAGCAAAAAACTCTTAATATTGCCATAAATAAAACCACACTAATAAATCTAACATCTACAGGCTGAAACCACCCTGCTATGCAGGCTCCCACCTGCCATCTTCACGTTGCTTGTTCAGTGTAACATAGTATCACAGCACGTCTTCCCAGTTGCACCTTCCCTCCCAGCACTCCAGTATAAAGGTTATCTCATAGTGCAGGCTCCAATGAGAACCACTACCCTCGACAGTAGGCTGTAGTCTACCACCCTCTACTCATACTCCCAGCATCTGATGCTCTGCATGATGGTGCTTCCAACTTACCACCTTATTTCTTGCACCCTGCACCATTCACCTCCATCAGGAACTGTGTTGAAGCCTGACAAGCCCAGAAACTCCCAAAAGAACCTTTTCCAAACCCTACTCATAAGCACTCTTAAATGGCTCCTCTAAAGGCTCGTGATCTTTAATGGTGAATTTGCCCTTGCTACTAAAGACCTGGGCGTACCTCCATTTGATCCCCTCCATCTTACTAGATATTTGAAGTATACACTCAGTTGTACATGAACTGTAACGAGTGCTGTATCACTTGAACCACGTTATTAACAGTAAATCCTAGTTGCACACTCCACAAGTGGAGGAGCACACAAGCTTTTGAAGCCCCAAATGATATGGTGTAAGTTAACGCTCATTTTACAGATACCCAATTACCACACAAAATTGCAAGTTTACTATAAAATAATTTATTAAGACACCATACACAGCTTAAGCAGCAAGCATATATACATGCACATGAACACTACTGACTACCCTACTCAGGGACTCTAGCTCTTTTGACTTTGGCCTTCCTTACCTCTTCAATCAGATCTTTCAAGTACTGGATTTCCTTACTCAGGGAATCTGCTTTCTCTTTCAGGGCCTGATTCTTCTGTTCCAAATCTCTGCACTCCCCTGACAGCGCCTCCTGTTCTGCCCTCTTCTTTTGCCGGTAACGTGTGGCAGCTGTCTTATTTTGCTCCATCTTTTTCAGTTTTTTATCTATTTTCTTTTCTCCTTTCACCTTTGCTGACGCTACCTTCTCAGCAGGGTGGTCATATGGTTTGGACCGCACAGAGCCACAGGCGGCATCTGTAGGGAACGGGTTGTCATTGGGTGATCCGAGTGAATTGGTAGGACTATGTTGGGGTGTTCCCAAATAAGAGTCTGGGCTCATGCATATTCCACTATCATCGGAATGGTTCTCCTCCTCTTTCTCTGACTTGGTGATCACTACCAGAAAGGTGGGGCCCTCCTGTTTCCTTTCACCTTCCAGAACATCCACTTCACTACCTAGTTCTAAACTAAATGAATGGTCTGGAACAGAAGTCAGAGACCCTGGGGAGAGGGGAAAAGACCAGAGGGAAGATAAAGGGCCCATGGGATCTGCTCCAATTGGAGATTCAGGGAGATTGGTGATTAGATCAGGTATGAGTGGAGGTTCTTTGTTGTGAAATTCCTGGGTGGTAGGGTTAAATAGGAGATCACACGTGTCTTCCAACGTGGCCATCAGCTCGTCTGGTGAGACGGTGGCTTCCAGATGTTCCATACCTAACAGGGCATCAAAATCAAATTCCTTCAGATCCATCTTCTCCACCATCCACTCCATGCCAGAGAAGGCATCCTCTAAACAAGGGAAGAAACATATTTTTCCATGAGACAACACAAAGTAAGCTTCTAGAAGTTACCTAGAAAAAGCGCATACTAAAAAACTAACTTGTTACACCTACCCCTATTCTTTTTAGCAGTAGAGAAGATCAACTACCACAACCTCCCCCCCTACCATGAGCTGGGGAAGACTGCCTGATACGATGTAACTGTCAACTGTGATGACATTCCATTCCTCTTACTCTTAACTCTAAGAATTCAGGGTTATTTGAAGCACACAACCACACTTGTTCCTTGTGATCTCTTCCAGGGAAGGCTACTCTAACAGTTGGCATATTATTAAAAGGGCAACAGAAGTGTCATTTTCCCCCACAGGCCAGCCTACTAACCAGCCATTTGCAATTGTGTAATCAGTGTTGTATGGATGCTTTCCAGGCCAGAACACATACACGTGATGTTGCCTTGCCATTCCGAGAACTTGCGCAGTTTGTTTTTGAATGGGAGGGTTATAATATTTATTATGTACCATCACCACTGATGTGCTTTCCGCACATGAAATAGTGCCTTACCCTGGCTGCTATCTATGGTGTTGCCTAAACTGTCCACAGCGAGCCAATTGGAGGAGACTGCCTTAGCCTTGTCGCTGGAGAACCCATGCGAACCGAGGGGCTCGGCCACCTCCAGGTAGTCATCGAGGAGTCCCAGACTTTCCTCAGCCACCGAACACGGCTGGCTGAAGGGGGAGGACTCCCCCAACAGCATCTCGTTGTTCAAGAGGCTCATCTTGGTCAGGTTTTAGTGCTTTGACGTCAAAGGATGTAGACAAGGAGAGGGTCTTTTTGTCGACTACAGCAGTGCTGCTGTGCGGTGCCTTGAAAAACCTGCAAGACAAGACATTTTTCACATGCATCAGTGCTTGTTCTACTGGAACAACAGCCTTCACAATAAAACACAGCCGCGGGGAGCGTGGTGGTACACCAGGCTTATACATTTTCGGGGCTGTATGCCTCGAATAAAAACTCGATTTTTATTTCCTTTTTAAAAGGCTCTTCTATTCGCATCCCCATCTCCAGCACAGCAGCTCCAGCCCCGGCTCCCCACGCCCCCCCGCAGCCCCGCCCACCGCGCCCTGACTCACGCCCACGCCGCAGCCATTTCGCGATCGGCCGCCTCCCGCTCCCCACCCGGCCCCGCCGCCATTTTGTGCCGTGCCACGTTGCCACCTCGTGTCGCTGGGACCGCCATCAACGCGGGGGGTGGGGGGAGGGCAGGGCACCTTTCTGTGCTAAGCTGACTTAGGGAGCAGGGGGATTCGGGTAAGAAATGCCACGAGAGCCTCACATCGTCCTATCAGGCTGGTTTCCACACCATCCCCCCCTCCTCCCCCGGCCAGCAGCGCTGCAGCATTAGGGGATTACCTTAATGCCCGCTCGCTGAAAGCCCCGCCTAAGTCCTCCATCTGCCATTCCCAATGCCCCTCTATCAAGGCATTCCCCTACACGACTAGGACACCCGCCTAGGGAGCTAACACTCTGGCAAAAACCTTACAAAACGGAAAAGCCCTGAGCTTTCAGGATGTGGGTTTGTCTAAAAATAGAGTATTACGGCTCGCTTTTCCTCTTAAAGTGTCACTTCCTGCCGTTTCCGTCACCCCCAAGTAGGTTTTTAGCCCTCACCCCAGATCCTATTGCCCAGGCAGCTTCTCCTTTGGGGTCCGTTTCACACCCCAGAACCCCGCTTTAGGAACCGGGGAAGGGGGGGGGGGCGGTGGGGGTTCACACAGCGTGTGCTCCCCACACGCGCTACTTACGCCATGGTTGCAGATGCCGGGGATGTGCCGAGGCCGCCGCCGCTGCTGCTGCGCCCGCTGCACTGGCCGATGCCGCCGCTGGCCCTGCCGCCCTTAGAGAGCCATGGCGGCTAGGGGGGGGGAGGGGGAGGTTTGGGGGTGGTGTGCTCCGGTCAGCGCCGCGCAGAGAGGTGCTACGCACGACCAGGACCACAACTAGTTAGCTTAGCCAAGGGCACACAATGAGGTGGCGCAGCGCGCGCTCCCCTTTTATAGACAGCCGCCGAAAGCAGAACGAGATCCGGCCTGATGTGTCCTTCCGCCCTTCGTCACCCGCTCTCGTCAGAGCCCTCCGGTCTGTAAGCCCACTTTCTGGGTTTCTCTCCTTCCATCCTGCTGCGGATTAACCATAAAAGCTGTCAACAATAGCTTTCCCTCCGTCGCGGACTGCTGGACATAGGGACTATATGGTGTTCCTCCGCGCAGCCACCTCCCAGCCGAGAAGTGCGGTCACGTGACGGAGCAGCTGAGGACGCTCCTCCCGCCCGCCGGGGAGCTCAGGGGGATTTGGGGGGGTGGGGGTCCTGTTCCTGCCCGCCAACAAAGCCGTAGCGCTCAGCGCGCTGATTGGCTGGTGGCGTGGTATTCACGTGCGCGCTGAGCCGCCATTGGCTGAGGCCCAAAAGAGGCCAGGTGGTGAGGCAAGTGGCACGGAGGAGCCGGAGCGGTAAAATGGCGGCGGGAAGGGAGCGAGCATGTCTTCCTTCAAGCACCACACTTCCTTTGTTACTAACAGTTCCTTACGCGCTTCACACGAAGTCCTGTCCCCTCTCCAAGCACTGTTCCCTCTGCATTCTTAACAGCCCCTCCAGACGATGCCCAGCAGAGTTGAGGGCAGAACTCTGCTGAGGAGAGTCACTGCTCCCTCAGATAAGCGGGAGCCTCCCTGCCTGCTACCTGCCCCACGGAGATAGGGCTGTGTGGGGTATGGGCCGTGTGTTTGTGTCCCTCACACCCTGCCAGCCTTGTAGCTATGGCGTAACATTGGCCTGGGGTGGTTTGTGAGGAGACACAAGGGCAGCCATTACTCAGGTGGAGGACAGCATTAGTGGGTCATCTACACAGCCTCACAGCCCTAGCAAGCAGCCCCACCTTGGGAAGATTTTCAAGCACTTTTACGTTATGTTTTTTCTTGACTAAATCAGCCAAGTGAGAAGGCAGCCCTGCTCCCTCACCTCTAGCCCAGCCTGTACGTTTCTAGCAGCTCCTCTGGCCCTCATCTGGTTCAGCTAACCCCATATTGAAACCCATGGGGAACAGATGGTTTCAGTCTCCTCATGATTCTCTGAGGATGCTAAAGAACCACATGCAGCTCTGAGATAGCTGGGAAGATTGCTACCCATGTGCTCTCTCAGTACCCAGCCTTTGGTTGCTTTCCCACGTTGCCAGCCCTACAGCACACGATCAGCTCTGAAGGTTAATTGTAGAATGGCTTCAGTTGGAAGGGACCTTAAAGATCATCAAGCTCCAACCCCCCTCCATGGATCATTACTTACCCAAAACATTATCACCCTGTCGGTCAAACTCCTCTTGGCTCCACTGCAAAAGGCTTCCTTGTTTTCCAGTTAGGGCTGGTTAGTGTTTGTGTACAGCCATGGCCTTGGCTCAGTTTGCACAGGTATAGCTGCCTGGAACTCATTAAACAGCTTCACTGATAATTCCAGAGGACAGGCATGGCCAGGGAAGACAGTCATGGCCAGGTTTCTACTTTTAGCAGCAGGATGTCACCATCACCGCTACAGATCGGAGTATGTCACTCCAGCTCTGTAAACTGAACATTGGCTGCTGAAAGAAAAACAACTTTTCCTCTGCTGTGGTGTTTTGTGGCTTTGGTGTGTGTTTGTGTGTTTGTTTGTTTTGGTTTGGTTTTGCTTTTCTAGAATCAAGCATTGATTTTTAATGGCTCACTAAGATGGAAGAGGCAGCAGAGAAAAATGCTCTCCAATGCCAGAAAACACGATAGCAACTGAGTGATCTCAGATGACTGCTCTGATACGTGTGCCAATGAGCAGGCAGATCTGGCTTCAAAGCAAAATTCAGAGGATGGATGCAGCAGCTTCCAAAGAAGCCCGGTAGGTGATTGGATTGGGTGGATGAAAGGCAGCATCTCTGTGTTTTGGCTGGCTGAGGGAGGGCTCTCGCATCCCCCACATCCAAGTGCAAAGAAAAAGGTGATTGTACCACTGTAATTGTAGCAAAATAAACAGAAATGCTCTACCCACCCAATCCTTCCTCTTGAAATGGTAATTATAGATTTCTGCAGAAAGGACTCTGGGTATGTGTGAGCAAGAATCATACAAGCAAAACTGATGCCTGTAATGAGGAACTTAACCCAGATCTGCCTGTTTCCTGGCTGCCCACTTCCCTTTTTATTTTGCATGTGTGGAAATTTGTCTGCATTTTGAGCACCAGACAGGTTGGGGTTTTTTTGTTTGTTTTGTTTTTTGTTTTTGTCACCAACCTTAATTCAGGAAGTGAAATCAGGTAACAAAAAGCCAGCCATTTAGTAAGTGTTATTTCTCCCTGTTTCCTGAAAGAGACTGCAGAATTATCCTTGTTACATAATTTTAATGAGATATGTCTCTAATTCCATTACGAAACACATCTCTGCTTTTGCAGATATTACATCAGAGGTTTCTCCTTTAAGGCTTGAGTTTTGTGACTGAGCTAGAAGATAATTCTTCAAGCCTAAGTAACAGTTCCTTAGGAATTTTTTGTGCAAATAAAATAGCAAATGTTTTCTAAGCAGAGAACTACTAGCTACCCACTAACTCAAATGTTCCTTTTTTACTACTGCAGAATATATTTGTGGCTTAGATGTGTGGAGAGAAGCCTGATAGCTCTGAAGAAAATTGAATTTGCAGCACAAAAAGATGGCTTCTGAATGAAGATTAATGTGTGTGCACGGTCAATAAACTCCTGATGACACGTTAACAGCTTTAGCTCCGCTGATGTTGTTTTCCTGCCTTAGGCATGGTACCTCAGCAGAGAGCTCCGGCGATAAGTCAGATCCATCCATATCCAGAAGCGAAGGGCCAGCTGCGGGCAAGAGGAGATGCTCATGCAGAGCTCACAGCAGGATAGAGGCCAAAATGACCTTGCTGGGGAGTGACGAAATGCTCAGATATATATACAGCACTGCAGAAAGCACCAGGAGGTAAACTGATTCTCCTCCATTCACCCTTCTTTTTCATAGAGATGGAAGGTCAACATGTGTGCTTGCTTTTTTTCTGTCTGTCTGCCTGTCCTTCTTTCTGTCTGTCTTTCATTTTAAAAGCTAACATTGCAAAGGAAAAGTTTTTCTTCTATCAGCAAATGTACAGGAGATAAACATGCTGTATGCTGTGTTATTAAATACACAAAGGGAAGACGTAAATGTTTCCATAGTAACATCTCTTTGCACAGTCTAGCTGGCCTGTATATGACGCTCAGGGACTGTCAAGGGGGGAGGCACTTGTGGTGCTGCATAGCGGGAAGCGAGGAGGGGGATGTGGGGGATATGCATTGCCAGGGCATTACCAGGGCCAGGAAGATAACCAGCAACAGTAATGCAGATGGAGATGCTGGCCCCTTCCTGGAATGCTGAGGCAGCCAGGAGGGTTTGCAGGCCCCATGGTGGCTCTGTCAGAGTGCCTTGGGCTCCTGCAGGGTCTCACACCCCGGGGGGGGGGGGGGGTCCTGGTGATAATTTCTGTCCTTTGAAGCTTCCATTCATGGGCGGGACAACAGGAAACAAACCCCAGGCATGCAGCCTAACTCTACACTTCAGTGAGCAAAGAATTTCCAGACACCAGGAGGAAATTTTCTGGCAGAGAGTGTTGAGGGAAACACAAAGATGGATTGAGGCAAAGTGCTTATAAAGTCTGAGCAATTTTGAGGGAGAATTACCTACAGTCTCTGCAGTTCAGGGTAATTTGCAGTGCTTGGTTGCTTCTCCCCTCATGCGGCACAAACGGATAACTGGAGAATTGGTTCTGCCAGATCCTCGTTGTAAGCTCTTTAAGGATTGCTTTATAGACCTTCCATTTTAAAACCGGGTGAAGAGATGAATATATGTGATTAAAGATCGAGCTGGGAAGTATTAGTGTCCATTTTTTATTATGTACAAACAAAAAATAAGTTAGCCATATGCTGTGCCTCGTTTGTTTTGGACTGGTGCACCAAATGGAATCTCTAATAAATCATTCATCGCTTACCCACCCCCTCACTTTCTTATGTTTCCATCCTGATAGGTAAATATCACTGACATTTGAAAGGAGGCTAATAAAAAAAAAAGGATTAAATCTGCAATTTACATTTGCAACTTGCAGTTCAATAATTTCAGACAGATATGGAAACACTCCTGGTTGTCCACCTACATTCTTCTTGCTGAGCAAAAGCAGGCATGCCAAGCACATGCTGATAGCTCACAAAATACATTTCTCCAGAGGCTCAGTTACTCAGAGCTGGACAGGCTGCGGCCAGCTGCCATGAGGAAAAACATTGTGCAAATCCAGTAAGAGGGAGGTGAGATTTAACTTGTAACTTGCCCAAGCATGAATTTCCTGAGCAAAGCTACAACGGGTTGCAAATGATGTTTAGCAAAAAATATGTGCGAAGGGGAAGGGAGCTGACTTTTGTTCAGAGCATCTGGGGATTTGGGGGTTTTCTCATCTTCCAGACGCATTTTATTCTGATGAAAGGACTTGAGGGTCAAGTATAATCCCTTGTGTGTATTAGCACACATGGGAGCAGCTTAGCACGCAAACGAAAGCCTTCCAGTTGTCCAAACAATAAAAGAACAGAATCATATCTCATTGGAAACTGCTGTTCTTCACCAGGGCTCAATTATGCAGACCCAGTGCAGATGCGTGTGCACTCAGCACCCACTGAAGTGAAGATGCCTCAGCAGCATCTGCTGGAGCCACACATGCCAGGTGCCTCGTGCCTTGCTGTGAAACAGGATGAGGAGAGTGACAATGCAAATGCTTTTTTTTTGTCTTTAACTTTCCAGGAGTTGGGATCACTGATCCTTACGAGTCTCTTCCAACTTGGGATATTCTGTGATGCTACAACTCTAACTTCATGTAACTTCAGAGCGTATTGAAAGGCAAGGAGGAGAAACTGCAAATGCGTGTACTCTGTTAATGAAATCAAACAGGATCCTGAGGATATCTTGTATGTGTTGGTCTCTGCTGCTGGCAGATTCAGCAGGAGCACAGGCATACCAGGCAGTTCAGGCAGAACTCTTCAGCTCACCTGGGGATCAATCAGAGTTGAGGCTGTAGCTCCCTGGGTCCATAGGGAACACTGTAGCCATTATTTTGTAATCCTTCTCCACTCTGTAAGCAAAAGCTCTTGGCGGCTGGAATTTACCAGCAGACTTTAATCTGTTTCAATATATGTGTTTGTTTATGGGGGAGGAGGGGGAAATTCTTGGTGGATGTTGATATGTTCCGGATACCAAGCTGATAACCTTTGCCTTAGAGACTCTCATTTTTCCCTCCTGAGGTCTCTGCACTGGGATATTTGGCAAAGGAAAGAAGATTCTTCCAGAAGTCTGCTCTGCTCCCTACACTTCAGCCTGGGGTGGTGGCTGGCATGGGCAGCCTTGGCACAGCCTCCTTAGGTGCGTTATGGAGGGATTGGCTATGGACTAGCTAGAGAATAGTCACTCTAAATACCTTGTGGCCAAAGCATTGTCTTGAGTAGATGTCGTGGTTTCTCAGCCTGCTGCCCCTCTCATTTGTGCCACTGTGGTGCTTGGTGAGGGAGCTTTGCAGTGCTGCCGGCAGGAAGATGTTTCTGAGCTTGACTTTTGTGTGAGCTCTGTCTGAGGAACCAGGCACAGCAACCCACCTGTGCCAGGGGGTATTGCTGGCCTGCTCTTTCAGCATTCAGAGGGTGAGAGCTTTCCTGGGATTGTGACAAAGGTGGGCATCTCCTCTGGGTCTGAGGCAATGTAGGCGCTGTTCAGGAAGGTAACATCTGAACGTCTTGGTCAGGAGTTCTCAATGACACTCACTGATCTTCAAGCTGAACACTCACCAGAAAAGCGAGTCTCCCTGAGGCAGTGCATATTCCATCTGACCATAAAAGGGCTGAGTTTGTCCCAAGCCACTCAGTTTGGGAGAACACTGTGCCCACAACACCACACATCTTCCTTTGCAGTGCATAGTGATGAAGATGGATCACTCTTCCTACTTTCTCTTCTTATGCAAGATAGCAATTAGTGTTTTGTTGTTGTTGTTGTTGTTTTTAAGAGGGTTGTTATTACACATCACTAGTTCGTTGTTCAAGAAAAGGCACTGTCCTAGATGCTTGCTGCTGTCCCTTTGTGGTGATTTAGGAATGAAGGGAAGATTTGTGACTTGGTCACGCGCTTGCCTCAGCAAAACCCAACCTCCACTTGAATGCCAAGAAGCTGGGACCCCAGCCAACACTCTCTGACAAGCAACGTGGGAGTGATGTTCTGTGGGATTACTGCATCTTCTGTAATCTTTGCTTTGGCATATCTCAAGCCCTCTGACAGCATGTCACCACTGCTATAAACAACCAGGAGCCTGAACATAATTCAGATGATATTATCTAGGTAGCTGAAGGTAGTTATGTCCAAGGCCATAACTAACCGCCGCACTAAATAAATTCAAGAAGTTGAAGGCAAAAATGTCTCTTTGCCATAGTCCTTCCAGGAATGATTGCATCTTTGCCTTTCAAAGGAGCCTGCCTACAGCGCATTGTGAGTTCTGACAAAATGTCTGGCATGGGACCAGGTAAAGAGCCAATGCACTCCATCATTTGCCATCTGTGCCTTTGTATCTGTTGCCTACTATGATCATGTCCCTTGCAATACTGAGCAGAATGAGACAAGGAAGCCTTACGGGACTGGGATCATTGCAGTGGGATGTCTAACAGGGCAGTATGTCACTGCTGCCTTTGCTTCTGTGGAATGGCAATGATTCTACCACAAGAGGCAGGGGTAGGGGTGGGCTTAAAACACTTAAAAACTCAAAAAAAACCCCAAACCCAGAAAACTTATGGAAGCAACTTTTGCTTGTTATTCATATGGAGAAGGCTTTTCATGAGGAACGTGGATAGAATTTATAGACATACGTGTATATATATATATACACATACATACATATTTCCCCTGAGAAGTTTAGCACTGAGTTTGAAAAGACAGATTGAATTGCTACTTAGCTACTGGAGCCAGGGAAATTGAACCAGCAAAATAAAAACCCATCTGACTTTTTTAGTGTGCTTAAAGTGATTGTGTTCAGACAGCGACTACTGCACAAGTACTTTGGAAAGCTTAAGATGGAGAAAAGTTTGAGTTCCATATGCCAAACTCCTGCTCTCCCGCTATCCGTAAAATGACAAGAATACTTTCTATGAATGGAACGACTTCAAGATCTCTGCTTTACCCTTTGGTCTGACCAGTCTCTTCAGCCTCACCATTTGCAAGGTTATTGCACAGGATCACATACTACAAAGATATTATTAGCCTGCTCACCACTCCATTTCTGGCTCAGTGACTTGTGAATAACGCTGTCCTTCTCAGAGTATGCTAATAAAACTACTACACCATGATTGCATAGAGGACATACTTGTTGCATGACAACTATTTTAAGAAGGTTTTGTATCTTTTGAATTTTTAAATGTAAGCTTGGCTACATTCATTTCCAGGCCAAGACTGTGCTTATTTAACAAGGTATGCTCTCATAAACTGCTTGTTCGTTAGGCTAAGAACAAAAGAGAACCGGAGTGTTTGCAGAGAGCCATTTGTGCTGTTCTTTGCAGCAACCTTTTGCATACATGAAATAATTACCATGACTCCACTCAATTATTTCTTCTCTCCATTAAACAAACCCTATCTTTTGATCTCACTGTGCATGCCGGGACAGCTTTTATGCAAAAGTGCAAACTGCTACATACATTAAATATGGATTGCAAGCCCTAAGCTTTCCAAGGGCATTAATGCGAGGGGTGTCATAGCTGGCACAGCTTCCACAGAGCAGCTTGTATTAGCTGTTCCCATAAGAGACCATATGATGTGAAATATGCTTGATCTCACCTGATCTGTTTCTATCACGGAACAGATTAAAGGGAAAAAAAAATAGACAAGGGGTATCAGGAATGCTAGAGATGGAGACTCCGTTTCTAACACAGCATATCCTCCAAGCTAGTTAAATGGTAATTGCTTAGCCCTCATTAAAACAATTCTCACAGGATGTCTTTACCCTAGCGTGTCTTTTGAGAATTAAGGAGCAGGGATTCATCAGAAGTGGCATCACTTCATGGTTCTCTTTATGTCAAACACTTCCCCCACCTCCCCAAGCAGACACATAAAACTGGGGCTTGCTGCGTGCCGGAGCTATAGCAACTTCCTCACCGCCCCAAGGCTGATGCTTGGATAAAACAGGAGCGCACTTGGGCATGTAGAAACAAAGGTGTCACTGAGCCAAGGGCAGGGAAAGGCTGTGCAGGAAAGTCAGTATTAAAAGATGCACGGAAGCCTGTGAAGTCTGGAGAACCACATGAAGCACGGGTGCTGGCCCAGGCATGTGAGCTATCAGAGAAAGGAGACAAGGCGGAGAGCCATCATTATCTTGTGACTGGTGCAAGCACTGACAGGAGCAAGCGTGCTGCAGCACCAACCTACTTGTTCTCAAGGCAGCTGCAGAGCGCCCCAAGCTGCAAATGGAAAGCAGGGAATCAGCAAGGGGCATGACCGTCCCCTGAGAACCGTGTGGTGCAGAAAGCTGTCAGCAGAAAGGTGACGCCCCTCCCTGGCACAAAAACAGAGAGATGTTCCTTTGTTTATAAACACATCAGAGACAAACAGGTTACTGTGGAAAGTCATTTTATTTCAGAATGTCACGCACTCTGTCACAGACCATGCACTTGAGACTTTCCCCTTTACAAGTCCACAGCCTCCAGACCTAGGAGCAACAGGGCATCATCTCTTCACTGCACACTGCGAGTACCCACACACACACACAGAGTGAGGGTCGAGAGGCAGCAGGCAGCCTCTTGGTTCCGTAATTGCTTCTGAACACTTTAAAAGAAATTCATTTGAGCCAAAAGATTAGTGGTAAAGCTCAGCGGCAGTGAAAAGCCACCGCTGAGCGAGTTGGTCCTTGCCCCGCAGTTACAGAGAACCAGATGACAATCTCGTGAGAAGCTTGTGGAAGCTAAGCTATAGCAGAACACACCAAGGCATTCCAGGAGCCCAGGCAGCAAGCAGGCAATGCATGCCCTGGGCCCCTTACAATCAGTCTGTCTCTGGGCAGCTCTGCCAGGAAGGTGGCCGAGAGCTGCCCTTTTCACATTCATCTATAGGTCCTCCTGCTCTGTGCTACAGCTCTGGTGAGAAAGGAGCCTACGTGTAATTCAGCCCTCCTGGCTGTACGTCAACACGTGCACTGCATTTAACGCTGAAAGGTGCTGATTCGAAAGACTCTGCAACAATCCATTTGTCCACAAGCTTCGTACAGCTTTAGCGTAAGTTTCCTGCATAGTTGCTCTGTTCCTTCTTCCCTGCCTTTATCACCCCTTGCACTTGACCCTGCTCTTGAAACACTCCTCATTGCAAGTGTCCCTGTGACCCATTACATCTTTGGCCTTTGCTGAGACTGCCACTGCCAGGGCAGCTGCTGCCCGTGGTGGTGGCTGTCCATAGGAGGGGAGCTTCTGCCTCCCAGGAGCGGGCTTGTGGCTAGCTCAGAACAGGGAAAAACTGAAGGGAAGAAATGATGGACGTGATTCAAGTGAAGTGGAGCAAAGTCTACAGAAAAGGCAAAAAGGCAGCTTCAGTCTCCATTTGATACACAAATTGAGCTCAATAGCAGCAAGAAATGGCCATAAAATATTAATTCATTAGGTTGCCAGGAAGAAATAAAAGCATTCATGTGAAAAATTCTATATACAGATATGTACGTGGCAACTGTTCTTAAGCAGCTCAGACAGTGGCTTCCTCCTGCTTATGTCTCACCTTTGCACTTATAGTCTCAGTCATTCCAAACCATGCTGCTGCTCAGTTCCACATGAAGACCACGGCATCGGATTCAGCACCAAGTGAGAGTGAGATCACACTGAAGAAATGAACAGAAGGGGAACGCCTGACAACCCCAATACGTTAATATTTTTGTTGACCTTCAAGTAATGAGAAGAAAGAGGAATTTCCCCAGACAGCCTGTGGGCTCCAAGTCTCATCCATCTGCTTTTAGGGTAGGAAGGCCGACAGAAAGGCAGTGGAGGGCAGGGAAAAGTGGGTGTAATCTGGGAACCAGAGTGAAGAGCAATCAACACCCGAGCAACAGTGACTGCTGCACAACATACGAAACACAAAGTCATACAAATGGAATTTGTTTACCTTTTACAGACTACAGACTTTACATACACGCACACACTTTAAAAAGTATGCATCTGGCAGTCTAGAAAATACCTGTAACCTAAGGATTAAATAATTTAAAATGCAACGTCGTGTTATCACTGTATACGGAATACTATCTGACACACTGTCTAAAATGGACGGATCGTCCGAGAAAGATGCTCCTACCCTCATCTCACCAGCACTGCCTCTAAAAAGAAAACAAGGAAAAAGACTCTCCTCCATGGTTCCACTCCTGAAACTCACCTTGAAGCTTCCCTGTCAAAGGGGAGTCCCGAGAGGAAGGGAGGAGAAAAGGATACCTGCTCCCTCTGAACTCTGCCTCCCTGGTTAGGGAGGCTGGACAGCAAGAGGAAAAAAAGGTGCTGAAGATGGGTTATGTTTCTGTAACACTGGCTGTGCTTGTCATTTGATACACATAGCCCCAGACTCAAGAGGGCTCCCACTCTTTGAAGACAGGAGGCCAAAAGGCTGACAGCAGCACAGAGTACATGCAGCTAGTGTAAGAGATACCCACAGTGCATCGGCTGCCCCCGAAAGCCACACCACAGTCCAGCAGCAGATGAGAAGACAGCCAAGGGAGAACGGCCTGACAGCAGAGGTAAACAGGAGTGGGCAGAAGTGCATGATCAATAGGTCCAACCATATAGAGTGGGAAGGTGTGCCCTCACCAGCTTTCTAATGGTAACTGTAAACTGGCAACACTGGAAAGTCAGCACACGGGAATGAGGAAAGTCAGCACATGGGAAACTGCGTCACCTCTGAGGTGCCAGGGGAGAGAACTAAAGCACACAGTGAGAGCAGATGGCAAAGACAGTTCCTTTCTAAATGCCAACTCTGCATATGAATAATAACATCAGCATATGGAACAGACCCTCTCTGATGACACCAGCTTAGCCCTATCACCCTTACCAACTTACAGCTGGTGAGAATCTGGCTTACACGTGCTTATTACAAAACCGTTTGAGGCATAAAGTCCTGCTTCCACCTCCTATAAACCAGAACAGCAAAAAAAAAAAAAAAAAAACCTCAGAAAAGATGAAAAAATAATCTCTGTTCCCATGTGCACCTCCCACCCTTCTTCCATAATCAGCCTCTCTTCTTCTAGGCCAGAGAGACATCTGAGGAGCTGCCTAGCTCCCAATTCCCATGGCCATTCCCACCAGCAACACACAGCAGACCTGGCTAGGCCGGAACAGCAAGCCCTACTCCTTTGGCCTCATCACACAGACACCACAAAAGCTTCTTCCTCCCTGCAATAACACCTGTGAGAAGTGCCTATACTGAAGGCTCTTGCAACAGACTGGACAAGCCTTTCTCCTGAACCCAGATGACAAAGGATGAGAAGGCTCTGTAGGAGCTGGAGCCATATGCGTTCTCCTCTTTCAAGAACTACTGCACTAAATACTGTTAATCATGATGCACTCAGACATACAACATACAGCCCTACACAGAACATCTCATTCAGTCTGCTCTGCATGACTTGGTAAAAAACAAAAAAACAAAAACAAAAACAAAAAAACAAAACAAAAAAAAAAAAAAAAGGGAAAGTGAGAGAGTGTGGTACAGGAGAGAAAAAGAAATATGGGGACAAAATCTGACCCAAGGAAAGGAAATGACCTCAGTGCAAGTCTGCTAAAGTTGTCACTGGATTTACCAGCCCACTTCCACCTTCTTCAGACCAAAACGGACTCACTGCAGCAAGAAAGACTCACTACAGGAGAAAGAAATGCATAGTTGTGTTGTTGGTTGAGTTTGTTGTTGTTTCGTTTTTGTAGACACTTAAGCATCAGCAAGATTTATGCAGAGATCTTACAGCTGCAGTTTTAGCCTCTTTTCCATAGCCAATGGGTACCTGCTGGGGCACAGATGGTGGAAATGGACCAGTAGCACCAAGAAATCCAGCGGGAGCAACAACTCCACAGCAGGAAATAATAATGAACCAAATGAACCAGAAGTAGATAGTGTGAGAGAGTGGGGGTGAGGGGGAGGAGACACATTTCAAAGTCCACCTTGGCTAAATCCTATCAATGTTTCCCCAGTTAAGGCCCCATTACGTCTGGAGTAAAACCTCTGGCTCTGAGAGGGAGCTGTAGAGGGTGTAGCCCAATTCATCCACCTCTTCTGGGGTGAGCTCTGAAAACAAGTTCACCTTGGGGTTCAGAGCACTAGGGAGGACGCCTGCCTCCAAGTAGCGGATCAAGCCCTTCAGCGCTTGCAAGAAGCGATCAGCCAGCACGTCCTGGGACCAGTTGGACTCCTCTTGGGACAGGTGCAGGATGACATTGGTGAGCTGGCTGGCAGTGAGGTGACCCAGGGCTGGGTTCAACTTGCACACAGCTTTGAAGATCTTCAGGCACAAGCAACGGCAGCCAGAATCACACTGGTCCAGGGCCCTGAGGCGAGCCGTTTCTGCTGGCCGCAGACTCAGTCGCCATAGGTTGTCATTCTGGGCCAGTCGGTGAGGTTTGGCCACAAGGACGATGTCACCCAGCGTGAGGGATGGTAGGAAGTCAATAAAAAGACGCCGTTCTGGATCATACTGGACTTCCAGTGTCAAATCTGCTGGGGGAGCTGCTGGACGGATCACGTAATCCAAGAGAGACCCAATTGCTGGCCAGTTGATGGATCCAGCTACAACTTTCTCAAAGGTCTCTGCTACAGCTTTGGGGGAAAGGTAACCTCCCACAACACAGCGGTCCCAGTAGCTGCTCCCACGGGGAAAGTACTCTGGGTTTTCCCGACGCACCAAGTAGAAGCCAGGAATATTCATGATAGTTTCTTCTCCGGGGATGCACGACCACAAGTTCTGCTCCAGCATCAGAGGCACAATAAGCTGGATATGGTCAGCTGTCACTACCTTTCACAAGAGAGAAAAGTTGGTAAGAACAAGCTTTCTCTCCACACCATTTCATTCACCGCCTTTTGGAATGCCCCCTGTTCAAAGGAACTTGGAATAAAGGTTCAGCTGCCTCAGTTTCCTCTCTGGCATTCACAGCCTCCTGTTGTCAAAAGACATCTTGATAGGCTATTTCCCATCATCAATAGGTAACTCTAAGGTATAATACAGATAAGGCTTATGTGGTTCTCACTATTTAGAGATCTTCAAATACTTCAGGACCTGCCATGGACTACATACAGAAGAATCATTTTACCTCCTCTTGCTCTAAGGTGTGAGAAGCAGCTGGCCCAAGGTACAGCAATGCCACACAATAATTTGAAACTGGAGGCATTTCTAGACAAGCTTAAGTTGCCATGTTCTAATTATTCCATGCTAGAACTAGGTGCTCACCTTGTCTGGCACACCGATGAGAAAAAGGTCACTAAAGATCTCTTTTCACCAGTGTGATTAAGAACCCAGATCTAAGTTTCACTTGACACTCAGCACGCCATTTCAGAGCTCTGACTCAAACAAAAAAAGCGTGCCTCTGAATCACTCACTTTAGCCATGGGCATTTTTCCACTGGGCAGATATGCAGCAGGGGCTGCTGTTCAGTCAAGGTCTGTCATGCATTTAAAAAAGAAAAAAAAAAAGAAAGTAGAAAAAAAAAAAGAGTAAGGAAGACCTACATGAATGCGAAGGAGTTCTAAGGGAACTATCTTCTATTTGGAAGAAGATAGAAGGGACGGAGAGAAAACAGAGCTGTACTGAAAAAGCAACAAGAAAAATACAGCTAAAGGGAGAAGGAAAGAATAGTCAAGACAGTCCAGAGAAATCAAAGAGCAAAAATCAAATGCTTTGCAGACAAATCAGCTTGCTTGAGCAGCTTGCTCAAGCTTGTCCAAACAGTACTGCAGCAATCAATGCCTGGCTTCACGGTGGGAAACGTGACACCAAGAGCCTTATTACAGAATAATGCTGTGCTGAGACAGCACTGCCAAGAGGGACGCCTGCAATGCTCCTGTCTCGTCAGCCTGCTGAATAATGACCCATCACGCGGCCCCAGGAATTACCTGCAGATCATCATACAGGCTGCCACTGAGATACATGTCACGCAGGGGCATGTCCGGCAGCTTGGCACGGAGGAAGCTGCGCAGCTCAGCACAGATGTCCACTGCTGCTTGCTTGGCCAGGGCCTGCTCATCTGTGGGGATAGCTACCTTCCTCCGGTAATAAGCGAACAGCTTTTCTTGCAGAGACAGACGAAGGCGGGATTTTTTCAGCTCCACTTGGCTCCTCTTGGCAGATGGCTTGGGTTTTGTGGGTCGAAAAAAGTCTGCAAGACAGAAGGAAGACTGTTGATTGTCTGTAGTGTTTTGCTGTGAAGTGATCTGCAGAAACACACCTCTTAGGTCCCAAAAAAGCTTACAGCAGACATTTTGCAAGCTTTATACAGGTATCAGTCAGAAGAAGAGTACTGAGAATCTTCAAGAATATTAATGGCTACGTGGACAGTTTTGCAGTTACATTTCACCAAAAATTCAGCACTGTTAGCAGTTCAGCTGCTTTTAACATGATGCCAGACCAACAGATCACTAAAACACCCCTGAACAACCATCATCAAGTTTCTAACATTATAATGGATTTTTACAACCCGTGAGCAAAACCCAGTTGTAACCACAGTAAGAGATCTGAGATCACACCATCTGCAATAAAGTAGTCATCGGGTCTCAGATCATCATATATGAGAATGGTAAGGTAGACAGTAAAATGATGGAGTTTGGAGCCAGTAGAGCTCAGGCAATCACAGCCTTAATGGAAACCTCCTCAAATTTTAACTGAATGAAGAGCCGAGAGCATGCTCTTATGTGTATAACAGCATCATAACGCTTTACATTGCTGCTTCAATTATAATGCAATGTCTAATCTGCATTGTTTCTCTAATGCCCTCTTTTTCAGGCTGCTTTCCTTAAGGAATGAGCTGGGCATCCCTCTCTCTCTCTCTCAGACTACTCTTAGCACGGACCTAGACTTTCAGAAGTCATTAGTAAGAATTAAGGAAGAATTAGAGATCTGGGGGATCTTTGGAAGGGCTGTGGAACTTAATAGAGTGCAGGAGAAGCTCCCAAATCAGTGGTGCTGTTAAGGCAAGCAGCTGTCACACACTTGTTTGGAAACAGGCACGTGGCTACCTCACAACACATACAGAATGGCTGACCAAACAGCACACAGATCCAGCTTGCTCAGCCTCAGCTGCTGCTGTCTTTTGTCTCAGTGGAGTCTTTTGGACACATTTCAGGATTTGTGCGACCAGGAAGTAACCCACAAAACCACAAAGTCTTTTTAATGACTATTCATGAAACAACTTATTTTTTCACCTTACATTTTAATTAATTTTTAACCTAAATACGTGAGACAAGTCTTAAGTGTTTTCATAGAATCAAAGAATCACCAAGGTTGGAAAAGACCCGCAGGATCACCCAGTCCAACCATCCACCCATCACCAATAGTTCTCACTAAACCATGTCCCTCAGTACAACGTCCAAATGTTCCTTGAACACCCCCAGGGTTGGTGACTCCACCACCTTCCTGGATAGCCCATTCCAGTGCCTGACCACTCTTTCAGAGTGTTCAGTCCACCAGGAAAGGTTTAGGCTCCAGTTTGAAGCCACTCCCTCTAGTCCTATCACTAGTTACACAAGAGAAGAAGCCAACTCCCAGCTCACTACAATCTCAATCCTCATCTTTGGTCCCAGTCTTCATCTTTGGTGAGTCCGATCAAATGGTCTTCATTCCCCCGTTACAGCTGTCTAGTTACTTAATGCTTTCTCAGCAGGAAATCTACTGCCATCCCAAAGCTGAATTTCTTGCAGAATACCTGGGAAGTTAAAGCTTGATTGTTGTTTTGCTGTTTCTAAGTCAGTCAGTCTAAGAAGGTCCCCCACGTTTTTTGTTTTAAATCTAAGTGTAAAACTTCCAAAAATCTCCTAAAATCAAACCAGTAAGAACAACAAAGCAACACAAAAATTCACACAAAAAAACCCACATATGGATTAAATTGCTTATCACTGCACTTGGAAGGACAACTGCCAAGGGCCTTTTTACAGCTTGCTGAAGACTAGCTTAGCGTTAAGCAGCACTAAAAAGGCCAAAAGTGTTACAGAAATTATTAGAAAGATCACAGAAATAACATGGAAAATAATGTTATAAATGACCGGTACAGTCAAGCTCAAAGGGAGGAGATTTAAGTTAGAAAAAGAAAACAATCTTTTACAGTGAGGGAGGTGATGCACTGGAACAGGTTACCTAGTGACGTGGTTGATGCCCCGTCCCTGGAGACCTTCAAGGCTAGGCTGGATAAGGCCCTGGGAACCTGATCTAGCTGTGTTGTCCCTGTTCATTGCAGGGGAGTTGGACTAGACGGCCTTCAGAGGTCCCTTCCAACTCTAAGGATTCTGTGATTCTATGATTCACCGCTTAAGTATTCTCTTAAAAAGAGGCAAATGAATTGGAAAGGCCAAAAGAAAAGCAACAAAGAGTTTCAAAGGAAAGTCTGAAGGAGGATAAAATTCAAGTCCATGAATTTATGAAAGAAATGAGAAATGCCAATAGACATGAATATTACTCACTAATTCCCAATCTGACTTCTAATCCTGGAAGCTAACAATAGATCAACTTAAAACAACAGCATCAAAATACTAGGCTAGAGAGAGCATTCTCTTCTTCCATGTTCCTTTAAAGGATTGACAGGCCAAGATGATTCTGCAACACGAAAATGCCACACTGCTCTGTACCTGTGTCTGTGGCTGAAGACTCAGTGGGAAGGGTCTGCAGGGAGCGGCTGAGGTTAGTCTTCATGTCCTGGCTCAGTAAGCGTGAGGAGGATCCCAACCAGTTTGGCTCTTCCCAGCTTCTCTTTCCCGACTGGTTCAAGCGGGTGGGGCTGCTGGGAGCACTGATTGCGCGGTCATACATCTAAAGGAACATCACCAGGCACAGTTTCAGTTGATAAGGGCCCGGTGTTTTTGCGTTTCTCCCCACCTAGTGCCAACATCCCATGTCTTTTCACTTCCCTCCCAACATCACCAGCTCACCCGTTTGACAGCCAGCGTGGCAATGCCCAGCATCGCAGCTCCACCCACGCCCAGCACGAGCCGGGCGTTGGACAGCACAAAGTCGATGGCTGTGCCAATGCCATTGTCGTCTTTTTTGCCTTTGCGCGGCCCAGCGCCCGCCATCTCACCTGGAAGGGAGCATCAAACAGATGGGTCACAACAGGGCAACTCCAGCTGGTGCTTCTTAGCCAAAGCATACCCCGTTTCACACCAATTTATCTTCTCAATCTAAGGCCTGCGACTTCGCTCATAGATGTGGCTACACAGACTGCCAAACTCTCATCCCTGATAAAATCTCGAGAGCCTCAGAGTATCCACTCTCAGACTCATATTTGACAACAGCTGGTACCAGGTATTTCAAAGACATCCAGGAGTCGGCACTGCAAACCACAGTGCACCACAAAGGGAACAACTCCTCGCTTCCACCTGATATTTACTCCTGCCCTCAAGGCTGCTGGGTTTGGTTTTCATACACGTCCTGTATAACACAAATGTTAATGTTCTCTTACGTATACACTTTGTTTTTGTTTTCCAAATCCCACTTAACCTCTGACCTTTATGTTTAAATTCAGAGAGATTCCCTAGTCAGCCACACATGCAAAATGCATTTTGCCATTGCTCTGCACGTGGGTGGATTGAAACTGAAAGAGAACACCAGAAAACTCGCAGTCTGATTCAAGAT
Organism: Gallus gallus; assembly: GCF_016699485.2. Taxonomy (NCBI): domain Eukaryota; kingdom Metazoa; phylum Chordata; class Aves; order Galliformes; family Phasianidae; genus Gallus; species Gallus gallus. The sequence continues at coordinate 50,659,311 of NC_052532.1, forward strand.
TACCTTTCTGAGGCAAAGGCAGATGAAGGGCCAGAGCCTGCCTGAACTTATGTCTTTTCTAAAGCCAAGTTACTGTTTAAAAGTGAACGTTCCTATCTCATCTGATCAAGGATCCAGGCATTCTTCATCGCAAGGCAAAAAATTATGTGCTTGCACAAAACTAACTGCCACGTTACCACAAAGAACAGGCCTACATGAGTATAAGGGACCTACCTGTGACCTAAAGCATTTGTACGGAGAACAGGAGAGCCCTCCTGGCGTGGCTGTAGAGGCACCTTCTGGCCAATTTCAAGGTAGCAGTGGGCAGGAAGCAGTCATCATCCCGTGGTAGGTGAGAGGATTTTAGAAAGGAGAGGGAAGCGGAGGGGGACAGGGAACCTCTACACCAGGCCCCCCAGCTTGCTCTGCAGGAAAGCCTGCCCCTTCTCCAGCTGCCTCTCCTTATCCTCCAGCCGCTGCAGCCCCCGGTTCTTGCGAAACTCACGGCGGATGGAAGCCAGGTAGAAATCCCGGTCGGTATAGCGCAGCCCGCGGCCCTCGCGCAGCAGAGCCCGGTAAAGGGTCAGGACGGCCTGCCGGGACCACGTTGCCATGGGGAACGGCCGGCCGATCTAAGGAGAGGGGAGGAGCGGGGGGCTGGGGCCACTTCCCCCTTCCCGGAGGGATGTTCCGGAGCTGCCGGGGCCGTCAGTTGAGGGCCGCGAGCCAGGCTACAGCGGAACCGGCGGGACCCCGCGGCCTCGTCAGGACAGCCCGGTACCGCTCTCTGCGCCCGCTGCCGGCCCGACCTCCCGCACGCACCGGGAAGGGCCGGGAGAGGCACCCCGAGGCCTCACGGCAGCCGCATCCTCCAGACGCCGCTCGCGGGGTCACCCAGCAACATGGCCGATCCCCCTCCGGGTCGTGACCCCAGGGCCAGCCAATCCGAGAGCGGCCGGGCCGAGGCCCCTAACGGTCTCCGCGCGGAGGACTTCCGGCCAGAGCGGGAGGCGGTGGAGGCGAAGCGCTGCTTCCCCCTGGCGGCGGGGCTCCGCCGTACGGCGAGCGGGAGGGGACACGCAGCGCCGCCAGTGCGCCCCCTGCCGAGCGGGAGGAGTACACCAACCCAGTTCTGCTGGTTGAGACTGCGGAAGGCCCGCCGCTAGGCTGCTGACGGGGGCTGAGTCCTTCAGTCGTCTGCTGAGGGGGCGACGGGGAAATAAGTCCTCAGAGCACCGTGCTGGCTCCTCACATGGGGTCCTGTCACAAAGGAGCCCAGCGTGGCTGCAGCACACACAGGTGTTCCCCAAGCATGTGGGCTCAGATGTGCCTGAATGCCATCAAGTGTGGGGAAAAGGATCACAGAATCACAGAATTATTAACGTTGGAAAAGACCACTAAAGTCATGGAGTCCAGCCATAAAGCCGTGCCTTTAATCGCTTTAGACTGTGTCACTTGGTGCCACATCTACCCTTTTCTTGGACGTCTCCAGGGACACCACCTCCATGGGCAGCCTGCTACAGTGCATCATCACTTTCGGAGAGGAAAATTTTCCTCATATCCAACCTGAACCTCCCCTGGTGCAACTTGAGGCCATTCCCTCTCGTCTTATTGCTGTTAGCTGGGAGAAGAGGCCAATCCTCACCATGTCACAGCCTCCTTTCAGCTTATTATAGAGAGCGACCAGCTCTGCCCTGAGCTCCTCTTCTCCAGCCTGAACGACCCCAGTTCCCTCAGCCGCCCCCCATCAGAATTGTGCTCCAGACCCCTCACAGCTCCGCTGCCCTTCTCTGGACACGCTCCAGGGCCTCCATGTCGTTCTGGTAGTGAGGGGCCCAGAACTGAACGCAGCACTCGAGGTACGGCCTCACAGTGCTGAGTACAGAGGGAATGTTTCACTGCAGTGGTCAACCTGGCCCGTGTACACAAGATGAAGGGCTGACTTTGTGCTTTTGGAAACTCTGTTTCTCTCAGGGTACCTTCGGCTGCCCTGGTACTTCTTGCAGAATAATTCATTGAATTCTGAGTCTTTACCTCCATGTCTGGAAATTCCTATGGCCACTGAGGGCACTGGGAGGCAGCTGTCAGAGCTGTGCTCTGCCTGAGAGACTGGAAGGAGCCTCCCAGCAACAAAACCCCTCTCCATCTCTTTTCCACCATTGCCTCCTCTACTATAAGCCTACTCTAGGGAGTACTCATTATTTCTCCTTCGCCATCTTCTCCCCAAATCCTAACAAAATATAAAACGTATCTACATATGCTGTGCCTCCCCTGGGTGAGAGGGTGAGAGAAAGAACAAGCTGTGTGTGACAGAGGAGAGCCACAACACTTCACACTGTCCTTAGCGACACCAGATATGATACCGATAGAACTGAACGGGAAGAAAACCAGAAGCTCTGGACTGGCTTGGTCTGTGCCAACCTCCTCTTGTTCATTTCCTTTCCGAGATAAACAGCCCCAATCATTTTGATCTCCCTTTGTGAGTGACTTCGCCATGCCCCTAATCAGCCCTTTCCAAGAAAGGCTTGCTTGAACTGCAGACAGTATTCCCAGAGAGGCTAAGCTGCTGATTTACATAATAGCATTATCATATTTTCCATATTATTCTCCTCTTCTTCCTTCTGCATGCTAATGTTTTGTGTGTGCTCTTTTTTAACCTGCATCAACTCACGGAGCCAGGATTTGTGTGATATTCATACCCTTCCCCGAGTTGCTGCAGGCAATCTGGAGCTTCATAATATCGTTGTGTGGAATTTTGTCTTAATTTTCTTTCTTACTTGGCATTTGTTAAGTTAAACCTTGGCAAATGCATGTTGTTGCCCATTTGCCACATTTGCATTTTACTTACAGTCCTTTCTGATCTCCTAAAGAGTCTATAGCTTTGAGTCATCTTTTAAAAATGTTTAGTATATTGCTCATCCTTCTTTTCCAGATCATCTGCTTAGACTCTGAGCTATATGGGACATCAGAGGCAGCCTTCATATTCCCTACCCTTAACCTTCTTCCAGAATGAATGCTGTTTTTTGAACTCTCCACCTGGATTCCTCCTTGGGTTGCCACATAAATACTTTGCTCTCATAACAGTTCTCTGAACAGGTGCACTGATAAGTCCTGTCCCTGAAACTCCAAAGTCTGAATCAATACATTCACAGCTACACGTTGCAAACCTTTGATTCGGTACAAATGAGATCAAACTGCTCCAAGATGTGCAGCGGGGTGAGCTTGGAACCAGTGGCACGGTGTTAGGTGATCCCAGCCCTGCTCCCCATGCTCTCCTTCACCCCATCGAGTTCCAGGCAGAAGATTTCAGACTGTGCTTCCTCTCAGGATCCACCTGCATGTACTGTGAAGGCTCAGTGTGAGAGAAAAGGTGTGAACATGGCACAGGAGAGTGAGACCTCCTTCCTCTGAAGTACAGCTCCTTGTTTTGAACTGCTTTAGAACGTGCCAAATGTGCTGACCTCCCTGAGCAAGGTTGCTTTTCGGGACTTTCAGGGACTTCCCGTCCCTTCTTGCTGTGGGAGCCAAGGACCATGGACTTCCATAAGCACCCCTCCCCATCCTGGCCCCCTTTGGTTGTGCCTGTTTTAGTGTTTTGTTCTGTTTTTTTCTCCCTGGGATGCTTGCCAGCTCCTGGGCCCTTCGCCAACAGCTGCGTGCGTGCGTTGTGAACTCCTCCAGCCGTGCTGATCTGCCTGCCCCCAACTGCCCCAGCACCCCAGGGCTCGCTGTGCCTGCCACTACTTCACTGCTGTGTGCCCCACGTGTCTGCGCCGCATTCAGTGTGCCCCTTTGGTCTTGCAAAGTGGGCAGGTGCAAAGGCAGAGTGATCTGCATCCATTGCTTTCTCACTGCTGGACTGATGACAGCACGCTGGGGTTGTGAACTTGAATTCTGCCCACAGACATTGAAGCAACAGCCCCATCAGTGCTTCCCAGCCCAGCCTACGCCTCTGTTGACCCCACGGCACGCAGTATCCCTGCAGCCCTGGTGTAGGATGGACTTGTGCTGCTCTGACAGGATGCTGACCCCTTGTCCTGCTGCCTGCAATGCTGCTCAGTGTCTGTCCAGGATGCCCTTTCTGCCTTTCGCCTCCCCATGGGCCCACTGGGAAGGTGAGGTACCCCACGGTGGGCTGAGGGCCCTATGTCTCCAGCCTGCATCCCTGCAAAAAAGTCGATTTATGCCCTTGAATGCAGGCAGAGGAGAGAGTACACCTTCACTGTATGCCCAGAGAACAATAACAACTTTTGTTTCCCCAGATGACGAAGTGAGCTTGTGAAATATCAAAGGCAGCATGGGTTACAGGGCACAATAACCCAGGCTGTTACCTGGGCGTAAGGCACAGATATCCCCCTTCCCTGTTTCTGCTGGGAGGCTCTGGAACCACGGCTCTGTTTCTGCTGTTTAGGAGCAGGGAAAATGGGTAGTGACCCGCCAGGATCCTCTGAGCATGGGCGTAATATCCGTCATATCTTATCATAAAGAGACCTTTTGGACCAGTTCAACAGCTTTCTCTTTTGTGCTCCTGGCTCTTGACTTTTCTTGAGCAGTTGCAAAGAATAGTGGCATTTGTGCCCTAAGTGGATGCTTTGCATCCTTCTGGATTTGAATGACTTGCCATGATCTGGAGGACTGGAATTTGGCGGAGGGAAAGAAAGAGAAGAAAAAAAAAGAAGGAAAAAAAGGGAAAAAAGCATGGGATGCTGTTGATAACATAGCAGAAATAATGATATCTTGCTCTTGCTCTCCATCTATGATGTGCCAGCAGTGGAGAATAACCAAGGCTGGCGCTGATGGCTCCTTTCCACAGAATCCATCAGCTTTGATGTTGAACAAACACAGCTGAGAAGGAACACAGGTGCTGAGGGAGGAGAGACCACTGCCTTTCAAGGTGCATTCCTGACACACAGCCCAGACCCAACCTTCAGTCGCAGCCTCAGAGAGCAGTTGGGGAGGAATTCTGGAGGTCTCTTTTTACCAGGGGAAAGATAGGAAGAGCTCGCAGCCCAGCTGCTTCCAAAGCAAGGCTTTCAGCCTCAAGCCCTAGAGCCCGGGGTCTGCACGCACCGAGTTGCCACTGCACCAAATTCACATATTGTCCCATTAAATCACGTGTCCTCAGTTAGATTAATTTCTGTCCCATTTAGGGACATCTGTCTGGTTTGGGTTTTGCAGCAGTTTGACGTCCAGTCCTGGGCAACAACATGTGCCAAATCCTTTAAAAACACCGACAATCAAACAGAAGTGGGTGGATGTTTTCGACATTCCTTTATTTTTGCATGTGTGCCTGGTTCTTAGTAAGTGTCTGGGGGGAAAAAAAAAAGAAAGATATGACTGATGATTTGTTGCTCTCTCTTTGGAAAGGGTCCAGACTGTAGAATAGGGCTAAAATGCCAGGAAAGAGCTTGCTGCAGAGAGGCAGGCTTACGAGGTCTGATTTTATGCATTTTCTGAGCAACACGGTTTCTTTAATTCGAGCTCCCGTAGAAGTCATTTCGTATCTTTATTAGGCACAGCTTTGCCGCTCTTCTTCTTCTTCTTCTCAGTTTTCCTTATTTTTAGAAAGGTGAAGTGTGGCTCCCAAATTAAATCGTTACTGGGATGGATTTCAGCCAAGGGAGTCATGGTCTGAGCCGTAAGGCACAGGAAAGATAAGCAGAAGTGAAACAATGTGGGGTGGTTTTTTGTGTTTCTTTTTATTTCATTTGGCAGAGTGAAGAGAGGGATGGCCTTGAAAGATTTGTGGCTTTACATAGACACCGTGTATTTCAAACAATGGTAAGGACTATATTATCTCTCTCTTCGCTAAAAAGGAAAGAAAGAACGAGAGAAAAGCACACCCAGGAACCTTCAAAACGTCAAGATTGCCAAATTTTCCTAATTTCCAAAAAAGCAGCTATGTTTGGAGTTCTCAGAGATGCTTACAGTAATGGCCCAAACACTGGCTGGAAGGGGCTGATCCTTACCCTTTGCTGACGTGCCTCTGCCTGCCACAAAGGCACCGCTCATGGCAGCCCGGCCCCCAGCCAGCTCCTCTCCCCAGCACTGCCATCCCTCGGGTCAGTGCCTTGCTTCAGTGACCCGGAGCCCTTTCCCCAGATGGGACAGCTCTGCTCTGCTCCTCGGATGCCATTTCGCAGTGACAGAGCAAAGCTGGCTCCCACGAGATTTGCTGCAGCTGGGCTACGAGCGTGCTGGTGGGCTACACAAACATGTACCAATGCCGGGAGCAATCACACAGCTCCCTTCTGCCATCGCTACGGCCAATCCTCCCTGTCAGGGCACTGGCACCTGCAGCTGAACACAGAGCTGCTCGCTGGGGCTGCAGTGACCATCCCCAGCTGCTGCCCCAGTTGAGCCACTAGGCTTAGGAAAAAGAAGCAAGCTAATAATTAAAAATTTACTGTCCATGTGAAACAGCTTATTAAGCTTTGCCCTTGTGCTGGGAACAAATGTATCCGAGCAACAAAAACAAACAGCCAGCAAGCCAGGCTCTTGTTATCCCCTTTCCAGCTCTTTAAGTGATGCTGTAAGTTTACATTAAAGTCATTTTGTTTCTAAGCACTCTAGTGTTTGGAAGCAGCGTGTCTGTCCCCCACATCAGCAAAGCCTGGGCAGCCTGACCTGGTGAGTGGCAGCCTTGCCCATGGCAGGAGATGGAACTGAGTAGGCTTTAAGGTCCTCTCCAACCTGAGCCATTCAGTGATTCTATGACTGACTCTATGAAAACATACAAGGGTTGTTCAGCGCCACGTGCCCTGCATGTTCCTAGTTCAATGCAACGTTTAAAGCTGCCTATCCATATCCAAAATGCAGGCTGCGTGTACCAAAATCCATTCCAATCCATCTTGAGGGATGCAGGGGCTGACTCTGAAAGAGGGCACAGCTATGTGTCCCCCATGTGCAATCCATCATCAGCTCTGCAAAGGAGGGTCCCCACCACGGACCAGTTCATGGAAGAGTTAATCCCTCCTCCAGCTCACACAGCAGAAACTGGTGCTTTCTCAGGGGAAAGGTCTTGGTGTTTGTCAATGTCTTTTCTTAAAATGTTATAAGACATTAAGAAATACCATTTACATTGCTTCTTAATATAAATGTCAGGAAAAGATTTTGTACTAGAGGCAAGAAGAATCCATGTGAGAACCTTTGACCAAGTCAACTCTCATTTCTTAAACTGTCTTGCTACGTTGCCATGGGCCCAAACACTCAGACTTGTCTTCCCTTTTTGAAAACCTGCAAGTTCACAGACTTTTTGGTGACCACCTATTTTTAGAATACTCCCTACTAGGGCGCAGAAATACAGCACCCAGTAGGAATGCTAAAAATTCTTCATATAAAATGTTATCTGTTAATTTTGAGTGTGTGTTCGTTCCAGGCTCTTTGCTCCAGAAAGAAAGACAGAAACAGCAGTAAGGCATCAGTGACGGATGATGAAATCCCAGTCTGATGGAAAGCCTCTCTCAAGGGGGAAAACAAAAGCATCAGAGGGCTGTGGAAGAAAGGAACAAGAGGAAATGGATCTCAATCCCTACAACAACCTGAAAGGAAGTTGTAGTGAAGTGGGGTCGGCCTCCCAGGTAACAGCAATAGGGTGAGGTGGAATGGCCTCAAGGTGCACCAGGGGAGGCTCAGGTTGGATGTTATGAAAAACAACTTCTCCAAAGGAATTGTGCTGCAGTGGCACAGGCTGCACAGGGAGGTGGTGGAGTCACCGTCCCTGGAGGTGTTCCAGAGCCGTGTGGATGTGGCACTGAGGACGTGGTCAGTGGGCACGGTGGGGATGGGCTGATGGTTGGACTAGGCGACCTTAGAGGTCTTTTCCAACCTTAATGATTCTGTGATTCAATCTGAGAATCAGAAGGAAACTAGCCAATAATGTCTACTTTTGTTATCTCTCATTGAGACCAGGAACAAACTTGGAGCACAAGGCACTTAAAAACACAGAAAAGTGAAATAGTTGCAGATAGCACATGAGCTCCTGAAGGTCCCTTGCCAAAGCCACTGCTGAGACCAGATGCTCAGGAGGATTCAGGGTAGGACCAGGCTTTGATAGGGAGTAATGGGAACAGCCAAAATTACCTTAGATGGCTTTAAAAGTAAGCCAAGGAGGTCATGCTCTCTCACACACTGCACAGAAAATCAGTCACCAGAGAGACGTTTCTGTAATGGAAAGGTTTCAGGTGGGGCTCTGGGTTTCCCATGGCTTCATTTGAAAGTGAGGGCATGAAGGGACAGGGCATGGTGACATGTGACCATTTTGTGAGTGGTGATGCTGTGCTCCCCAGTCACATCCCCCCATGTGCTTGTACTCACTCAACACACAGAATAGGGTTGCTTTGGGCACTGGAGTCATCCCTCAGTGCAGTGGGGCTGCCCCTCAACCTCCCTCCTATGAACCTCAGTCCCACTGAGGTGGGAAGCAGCAACCTCCCGTGCTCAGAAATCAAAGCTGCCACACACACGCCTTGGTTTCCTTTCAGACTTTGTAATTTTTTTTTTAATTATTATTTTTATTATTTCCTCCTTTTAAGCATCCCTTTAAGGGTGAAATGAAATCCAACCATTTACAGAGAAAATGATTTCAGAATGTACATTTGATTTATCCTTACAAAAAGTTCATTATTACTTGCTGTTTATAAATTACAGAGTGGAAAGGAGCTTTGCAGATTCTTTTTTTTTTTTTTCTTTTTTCTTTTTTCTTCTTCTTTTTCTTTTTTTTTTTTAAATTGTTTTTGGCAAGTCCACGCATTCTTTTGCCAATACAGTGTCCTGGGGCCACCCGAGTGGCAACACCACCAGCAGGTCCAGGTGAAACCCAGTGTCAGCAGTGCTGCTGGGCCTCCTCCAGGACGATTCTGCATCACCATCCTCACAGGAAGGAAAAAAAAACAACAGTGGCTTTGATTCTTAGTTTCAGAGCATTTCAGATCCCTTTTTAAGCCATTATCCGTAGTCCCCAATGCTTTAGATGTCGGTATATCGCATCAGAAACAGCTCTCCTTGGTGCTGGATTCAAGCCACTCCTGATATTTCCAGCTCCCCCTCTTTTTCAATAAGAGCAGATTCGTCCAATGTCTCAGAAATCAGAAGGAGATTTTTTGGTGGATAGGGGAGACGCAGCAATTGAGGGATTTGAGATCCATTCTACCATATTTCCCTCCCTTCTCACCAAGGCTTGAGGTCAGTGAGGCCAGGAAGAGCCATCCCTTCCCTCTTCACCACCAGTGTTCGCTAACAGGACCAGGAGTGACTCCCGACACATCTTCACAGTGCAGAGGCATAGCAGCCACGGAGTGCTGGCAGGAACAGTGGGACAGGAAGAGACACTGCCACCCCACAAGGACACGCCAAGAGGCACCAGGGGAACGAATACCCGTTCTGCACTGACACTGCCCCCACCCTGACTCGTAAGTTACCTGGAGGCCACAAGGTCCCCTTCCTCTATCCAGCACAGAGGCACAAAGAACAGGCTGCACAACAGCAAACACCTCAGCAGGACACAGGGATCAGAGAAAGCAATAGTGAGAGCAGACTGTTGAGCGTGTTGTCCTTCATGCAGGCAAAACCCCAACCCATCTCTTGCTGAGTACTGTACCACCTCACTGCCTTTGTTCCCCTGGAGGGGCAGAGGCATTAGCCCACATCCTCTCCTTCACCTGGGAGGAAGGAGGGAGAGAAGCTCCCCACCCCAAAGCCACGCATGGGTACAAAGGAAGTTGAGCAGAGTTGGGCAGAAAGAAGGGCAAAATATAGGGGTGCACAAAGTATAGGGATGCCACGTGCTGCCTCATCTACCCAGCCTTCCCTGACACCAATTAATCTGAAGATGGAAAGGTTCTGGGGAAGAAAAAGCACACAGCTGCAGGGAAAGGTTGGTGAACCACAGATAATGTTGGTCCCAGAAAGGCAGTGGGCTCATGGCTTCACTGCAACAACCAGTCCCGGGGCAGAATGGGATTTGGTTTTCAGTTCTTCCCTTTCCAAACCTCACTGTCTGGCTCAGATAGGGGTGGCTGAGGGCAAGCCACCACCTTGGGAAATCACTGTGCAGAAGTCATCGTGCTTGTCCCCATCCCTCAAGGGAGGCGATGGAAGATTTTTAATGACAAGCACTCCAACTCCCTAAGGATAATAAACACAGGGCTTACAGAAACAACAGGAACATTAACTGGTTTGGCCTTAAATCAAAACACTGGATGATTCTTGAGAAAGAAAAAGAAAAAAAAAATGCATTTCAGCTGTGAACTCCCTTCCTCCATCCACAACGGAAGCCTGTTTTAAATTTGATTTCCTAAGAATAAGGAAATGGAGACATCCAGGAGGTGGACAGGGCCAGAGCTGTGCAGAAGAGCCCCAGCGCTGCTCCTGCCTGTTCCAGTGGGACCTTCTCAGAAGGGAGAGGAGGGAAACAATGAAGCAAATAGTGGAGAAGAGGGGAGGGAAGGGAACAAGCTGAACTTTGGGAATAGGAGATGCTAATAACTGCAGTTAGGGTTTATCTGAATCTCCTGAGACAAAAAACCATACCCCAGTGATGAAAACACAACTTGCAATGCACTAAAAATCCCCGCAGGAGCCTATGTATGGGAAGGGCTGGTAGGAACAGAGAGGCTGCTCCCACTTCAGAATGGGTGGTGCACCCTCAGCATGTGTGTGCTTCAGCCCATTTTTTGTGGGGCTCTGCTGCTCCCAAAGCACCCATGCAAAGACTGACTTCTCTCTCGTCTTCAGGAATGCCTGACCTGAGGCTTATGTTGCTGTCACTAAGGTAAGGCAATGCCTGAATATAGGTCCTAGATTAAAAATGAGGAATAGCTTCTTCCCTTTTTATTTTTCACATTACTGCTACCAAATCCCTTGTGTTAATACACTGGGCTCTCCTCTGGCTGTCCCTGGGGAAAGCTCTCATGCAGCAGTCTCAGTGCTATCGCTCTAATCTTGCTAAATGTGACTTCTCCTTTCTCAGCTGAGCGCTGATTTCTCTACAGTCTCCTCCTGCCTAAGACCTCCCTGTGACCATGGCAAGATCCCCTCTTGCATCAACAAGACTGAGTTTGGCACAGCTACAGCTTCTCTTTGAGTGGAGATCATCCCACCCACCAAGCCTTCTCCTGCTCAGTCCTCAAAGGGACTTTCCTCTTCTTGGGAGACACATCACAAGGGGAAACAGCAACATACGCATATATACTAAAACCAAAACTAATAATAATAACAATTAAAACAAGCAAACAAACAAACAAACAAACAACAAGAAAAGAGGGGATCCCTCAGTTCTTCCAAGCAGGCATTATGGCACGTGAGATGGGGGATGGAACTAAGACAAACTCCAATTCAGTTTGATCAGAAAAATGACAGTCACCTTTCTGTTCAAATTTCATTCTTCCTAGGGAACCAAATTATCTTTCCTGATGCTTTTCACTTCCCTAGAGAAGCGAATAGAAGAAGAGAGACACAGAGAAAGGAATGGAGCACAGTGGAGAGAATGGGCCGGATGACACAGGAATATGAAGCCCTGGTGGAGTGAGTTGAGGTCAATGGAAACCCTCTTGCTCCAGCATAGCTGGCCTGATGGTCACTGTTCGTTATGACAACATTCTCCTCCTCCACATGATCCTCACTTATTTGTTTGGAAGATGAGCTAATATTTCCTCTGTAAGGCCAACAGAGCACGTTCATGTTTTTCTCCCTCTTCCCACCACAGCGCGGGCTCTGGGCACCCTGTCAAGCCATCTGCTAAGGAAGGGTGGTGAGAGTGGAGCTGCCAATCTGCCTCCTCAATGAGCTGAACCAATCCACTACAGCAACAGGCTAGATCTTGGCTACCCATCAGTGGCCAACTCTGTGTGGACACTGGCCCACCAGCTGCAAGGAATGTCATCCTACATCTCCTCTACACTGCATGGCTTCATCTGCACAGCCCAGGCTGTGGATTGCATGATTGTTCCAGAAAAGTCTTCTGGTCTCAGAGGGAGTCTACCCACAGCCCCGCTCTTCACAAGCTCCCAATGGGTCCTGTGCCTTGGCATGCCTTGTGTTTCCCCACAACACCCATTGGTGACTCAGAGCTTTGCCCTTCTCCTCTCATTTTCCCCATGGCAAGAAGAAATAGCCGGCACATGTAAACAGAATCCTTGCAGCAGGCACAGCCCACAGGGGTGGAAAGGCAGCCAGAGAGGCATGTAACAGCTCCACATGGCACACCCTGCTATGTGGAGCTGATGCTCTCCCCGAAATGTCATCCGTGACAGTACAGATCACAGATTATGGACCCCACCATCTCCTGAAAACACGCACACCACCCAAGACCAACTTTGACCCCTCCCCTCCCAACACCAGTAACAAACACCCACGTGCATATCAAAACCATGCATGTTAGCACTCATGCACATAGGAAACCATGCACTTGTAAACATATACTCCCACCATCTGATTTAGTCCCCTGCAGCTTATCCCAGACCCAAACAAAGTACATGCTGCAGGGAAGAAGCTTCAGCTCCTGTGGAGCAAGCCAGTGCAGCATTGTGGGGGCAGGGTGAAAAGGGAGTAAACAGAAAGAAAAAAAGAACAATAATGAAAAAAATCTGCTTGCTTCCCTGCTTCCCACCTGCCTGCTTCAGGTCTGGTAGAGCATCAGGCCAAGAGACAGCCCCGGACAGATATACTAAATTTGTGGGAGGAGGCAGCGTGTAAGGGAGAACAACCTGGAAGCAAAGGATTTGCCTTCCCCAAAATACTTTGAACAGAGAGGTATTAAAAAAAAAAAAATGCATACTGAGACGCTTTTGCACATTCACTCATCCAAAAAATGCCTGTGACACACATCTGCACACGTGACCCCTTGCATCGCTTTGTGCCTGCTGACTCACACGCTCAATGAACAGCTCAGGCTCACATCTGTGCTTGCTCCGACCCACAACAGATGAAGGTGGATGGGAACAGCTGCCCTCTCTCCTCAGGGGACCGTCCCAGCCCCCCCAGGAGGAAAACCCACCAGCTGGATGCAGCAATTCTCTCCAGCCAGCAGAAAGGTCCAGGAGACGCAGGGAGGTCTTTATACTACCGCCATAGGTCCCACACCTCTCCCCTCCTCCTGCCCAGGTCTCCCTTCATTTGTCTGAGGAATTTGTCCCCAGGCATCACCCTGGGACGAAGAGAAGGGAGGGAGGATGGAGACCATGGAGAAATGGCACAGCCCACCTGGAATCAAAGAAAACAAAAAAGAAAGGAACAGACAAACACTCGACTCTTTCCCTTTGTCACGAAGTTCTGATTTCCCACGTGAGACCCAGTGGTCTCAACCAGCACCCTCCGCTTTTCGGTACGGGTTCTCCAGCAAGTAGTGGAACTGCTGGTAGTTCTTGAGCAGATACTTGGGAGCATACATGTGCTCCTTGGGGTCAGCAGGGGGATATTCCTGCGTCGTACCATCGAACCAGCCACCAGTCCGGATCAGCTCCCGGATATAATTGAGGTCTCGTTTATCCTCGTAGTCACCCCAACGGGGAAAGTCCCCATTCTGGGCCGACACCAGTTTGAAGTAGATCCCCTCTGGGGTGAAACACCAGGAGCAGTGCCAGCCAGCAAAGTGGAGGGGGCTGCCCAGCGACCACTGCACCAGGATGTGTCCCGTGCTGTTCTCGTACTGCCGGAAGCCAGGCATGGTGTAGTATTCACGGCGCCGCAGACGGATGCCATCGGTAGCATAGACAGCCTGGAGCATCCCCATAGTGCAGCCTGAGACCACCTCCAAGGTGCCCGGTTGCTTCCAGAAGAAGCCATAGAGAGACTTGCGCATGTGAAAGGCGAAGGGTTCCGTCCAGCCATCATAGAGCTTGAGGAAGAGCACGCCGTCACGAGCTGGGATCTCATCAGCATCATCGATGATGAAGACGTCATCCGGGCGCAGGTTGCGGAGGCGAGAGACACCATCTCGGGTGAGGAAGGTGCGCAGGTAATCGTCAGCGATCCAGCCATCCTGGCGCCCACCAGCAGGGAAGTGGTCCAGGAAGACATAGAGCACTTTGTGGCGGATGTACTCATAGGAGCCATTGAGGAGCATCTCACGGAACTTGAGGGGCCGTGGCTCTCCGTAGGCCGTGAAGTTTGACTCGCACACCACAAAGACGTCCACCACATCTCCCAGCTCGTGGAAGCGGACATCCAGCAGGTCAAACTCATGGTTGATGTTGATAGCGTTGATGACCCGCCGGGGAATCTCCCGTGGCACGAGGCGGTCCTTGGTGGGCAGGTTGGAGTACTGGACCACAGTGGGAACACCGCAGCTGGGGCCGTGCCAGCCCGGCAAGCATACACACTCCACCCACTTGCGCCGCTTGGTCCCACCGGCGCTCAGCGGCTTGCGAGCGGGCCGCCCCGAGGCCACACCATCCACACGCTCCTCCGGCCGCCCTCCCGCTGGTGGCTTCTCCAACACCTTGGTACCTGGTTTAAAGCAGACACCACCGGCTTTGGTTCGGACAAAATACTCCGTCGTGTCTTCCGGCAGCACAAACTCGACTTTGTGCAGCTCTTCGCTGGCTCTGCTGGGTGGCAGGGGCTGGAGCAAGGGAGAGTGGGAGTACAGGGGTGTGCGGAGGAACTCTGCGCCCCCCGGCTCAGGGCTAACCTGTGGCGTGACGGGGGCATTGTTCCAGAAGAAGCTGGAGACGAGGTTGGGGCTAAGTGAAGCCAAGTCCCGGGGGAAGGTGACATAGGAAAGGGCCTTCAGGAAGTGCAAGAAGGAGATGAGGCAGAGACCAGCCATGCAGAGAGTCAGAAAGAGCTTATGGCGTCTCATCTTCATCCTGTGGAAAAGTCATGAAAAGGAAAGTCACGTTCGGGAATTACCAGGGTGCAAAAAAGCTCGCCAGTGGTAGGAAAATAGGCTGGGGATGCCACAAAGCAGGTCCAAACTCAGCATGCATCTGTCAAGACTTGAACCCAAACCAAATCCTCCACCCCCTGACATTTTTAGTGGGCCTTTTGCTTTGGATGGGTTACACCAAAGTGAACCTCCTCTAGAGCAGTTACAATCTTAATAGTCTCACAAAGAGAGGAAAGGTGCTGGCAATGGGGTAGAAAGATGAGAAACCTGCAACAAGAGGAGTTCACTATCTAGTGAGGCACTGCGCTTAGCACATTTGTCCCCACTCACTGATGGGAACAAATAAACACAGGCCTTGAGTCAGGGAAGATGAAGAGAGAGCAGGAGAGCAAGACGGATGAGAGGGAGTAGAGGGTACGCAGCTGAAACCCAGCCAGCATAAGAAAGGCAGTCTGAAGGGACTGAGCTCGCAGCCAGGCTGCCAGGACCAGGAAAACACCTACGCTTCTCTAATCTTTCCAGTGTTTACTCACAACACACACCTTCAAAACCCCTTGTTCCTAAGAAATGCTAGCCAAGTTCGTATGGGAAACAGGGAAAAAGTGTAAAGATTTTCGCTTTTATTCTCCTCCTATCCCTCTGTGCCCACTACGTTTCCAGCTGTCTCCCATTGCTTTTTATCTCCTGTGGACCAGATGCTGAGGGTTTTTTATTTTTTTTATTTTTTTGCATCTGGATGAAGGTGGCTATAAAAACTGCATAGCTGTCTCTGCTGGCAATACAGTGCTGTCATGATGGATCCACATCAGGCCAGCAAGGAGCCAGCAGTGCTCAGCCCTTTCCTCGGAACGATAAAAAAAATACAGACTTCATCCTCTCCCTTTACCACCTCCCGTTCGCCAGTCCGTGCTGGGAGCGCAGAGCTGCTGTCAGGCAGATAAGTGATTGAAGACTACAGTCCAGAAAAAGGAAGAAGGGAAAAAAATAAAAAGGAAGAAAAAAAAAACCCAACCTCACCCAACACTTCACCAGGCAGAACAAGAAAAGGCAGCTGTGTGCTACTGCTTAGGGAAGGTTGAGGCAAACAGGCAAGGGAACAAGGTGACCTAAACACCCTTGGCAAGGTGGAGGCTCTCCCCCCCCAAAGTGTAAAACCCTCCATGCCAGGAAACCCACCAGCTCGCTCCTGACACGTATGCTCCTCAGTGGCAGCTCCTCACCATGGTATGGCACCCGCATACGTGCTTCAGTGTCTCCTCCCTCGGCCAAAGGTCCCCACGACAGGTATGCCCACATCCCGTGCCATTGCTTATAACCGCCATGTAGCACTCAGAGGCAGCCCAAGCCCTCAGCCTCATGCCAGGGTGCTCCCCTTTCCCAGCCTGGCATTCCCCACTGTCCACGTGCATCCTGGATGGGAGCAGAGCGGAGAAGCACCCAGACCACCCAAGGGGAACGAGTGAAATACAACAGTGCACGTTTACTGATTAACTTGGGGAGAACTTAATGTTGAAGGGAAAAGCCATAAATTTAGACAGATGGCAACCACTCAAAGGAAAACATATCTGGCCGCCCACCGAGGGCTCCAACATGGACTTTGATAGCAGGGTTGTCCATGTTCATACCTTACAGGTCAGCAGCAAGCATTTCTAGAAGCTTCACTGTTGCCTTTTTAGTGACATTTTTAGGACGTTTGCCAGTGCCACCCCCTGTATTGTGGCTGTGGCACAAGGACTTCCTTGTTGATGGGGTTATTTCACCATAAAAACAGAGACCATAAGCCTGAAGCCAATGGAAGAGTTACAGGATTTGCTTTCAATATATTTTGACACGGCACAGTGGAGGGACCCACCACAGCCATGGCCTAGCTCACGAGAGGCTACCTCCGTGTTGATCCAGCGATGGAGAGCCTGGTGCTGTTCCCTTCTCTGAAGCTGTAAAGGACCATCTTGCTCTTCCTCAGGTGTTCTTCATGGGGGTAAAGCAAGAGGCTATGGAAACCCAAGGGTATCTCATTGTGCCCAGGGTATTTTATTTATCTTCAAGTCTTTGTTATTGTCTTTCAGGAGCAGTAGGACCACTCATGGTATCAAGAAGGAGTATCTGGCACCTCTTCCATCTACATCAGCAGTTTTGCTCCTTCCTGAGGTATGGGGAAGAGAAGAGTACAAGGAATTTGGAAAGCCAGCGAGCAGAGGCTGCTAGCAGACATCCCTTACTGGTACATTAGTGCAACTTTCTCCAGTTGGGCGTCCTGTACTTCCTCCGAGGTGCTACCTCTGGACATCAGGTCACCAAGGCTCAGGTGAGATGAAAGACTGCCCTGCTCCAGTAAGGCTCCAGTTCCTACCGGACACAAATGCATGGCAGCCAGCATCCTCTGCGCTGGCCCAGCACACAGGACAAGTGCTGAAGGATTTGCCTCCAGCAGGTCTTCATCTTCTTCCCAGATAGCTGCAGTGCTCCACACGCCATGGGAAACTCCCTACCAGAAGTTGTAGCTCCTGACATTTAACAAAGTGCTTCACTTTCTGGATTCTGGTGTGCCATGTCAACCTAGCAGGACACGCGGTTTGAAGAAGCAGAGCTTATTTTCCTCACTTGACATTTGCATACATCACTGTCCGTCAGGCTCAGCATAGCACACAGCTCTGCAGCTCCTCAGCCCTTGCATAGCCGCATTGCCTCCCTGTTATCGCAGCCTGCCCTGCAGCTCTGCCAAAGCAAGCTGGCCCTGCAGTACCCTCTGCTGTTCCGCTGCCGGCATTTCCCAGGAGGCAGTTTTCACTGCTCAGTTACCTTCGTGAAGGAGTGGGAACATGAATCCACTCCTTATCCCTTCTTAAAAGGAGGGAAGCAAAGAATAAAGCTGTGTCCTCTTCAAAAACCTCTTCCCTGGGAACCACCTCCGTTCTCACATGCCAGGGATTCCACTGCCAGGGAGTGGAGAGCTCATCCACCCCTGGGTGGGCTGAGACGCCGAGAGCCATCCGTCACATATCCCTTCCCATATCATCTGATCAGCACTGCAGGAAAAGATGTGCTTTGAGCAGTGGCTAATTGGAGACGAAGGCCAGCAGGAGAGGAAAGCGTTATTACCCACCTTCCCCACCCAGAACATTTCTGTGTAGCTGAAATGAGGAAGGAGGTACCGGGCAGGGAGGCATCTCAGCTTGTCATAAGGAACCCCAGCTGCTCTGGCACAAAGCAGCCATCAGTTACTAGGAACACAGAAAAGAGCAAGAGGAGAGATTTCCCTTATGACAATTTTGAGTGAGGAGGGGAAAAAAAAAGTGAAGAGAGATCAAGTTACTGTCAGGTTAAAAACAACAGCATGAAAAATAAAAGCTTTAACGCGCAAGCAGAAGAAAAAGCTAGGAAGGGCACGGACAGCCAGCTCCTTTCAAAGCCTGTTAGGGAACATGCAGTTATAAACAGCCTTGGGAGCATTCAGTCTCAGCAAGAGGAGCCGAAAGCTCCTCTTTGAAAGGGACAACCTTGCTATTTCCTTGCTTGAAGACGCATGTCTCTGCCATGCAAGGGAATGGCTTTCAGGAGGAAAGCTAGAAGTGGTACGCATATGAGTTATCCCCAGGCACCTGTTACAGTTTTACTTTGCCATTATATCAAGTGACCGGTTGATTTATACCATCCTGAAATCATATCCTGATTTCAAGGAGCCTGAGAAAGATATGCACAGCTAAGAGCTGGCAATTTACCAGTCCTAATGTTCTCCTCTGGAGGACACTGGCAAAGGGCCATACAACAGGGCACTGGCTGCACGATACTCAGCCACTGGGGCACTAGCACTTCTTCAGTGCTACGTCTACCTTTCACTCCTCTACTCCCAGAGCATTATACATTATCAGGGCCACAGTATCTCAAAACACTAAAATCTCAAACTGCTTTTCATCCACAAACAGCAACAGAAGGAAGAACTACTATTTGTTTGCAACAGAAACGTAACAAGCTCAAGAACAGCAGGGCTGTGCTTTGCTTAAGGATAAGAAGAGAAGATTATCCTACAAAGCTGAGCAGCAGGGAAAGTGAAGAGAAGCATGAATGTAGCAGAAGGTAGGTAGGGCTCAGCGTTTCCCTCACATGAAGGATGCCATGATGTTATCGGTGACTGCAAGCTATAAGGATGTTAGCAGGAAGTTTCTGTCAGGGTCAAAGTACAAGGTGGTTTGAACATAGGTAGAATCCACATTTCAAGGATGGAATACAATATTCTTCCGCCACCTTTGTTACGAGCGACTGCCCACAGTGCTAATGCAAAGCAGCAATACCTCATGCATTTCCTTTGCAGCTTTGAGGCAATTGACCACAAGGTGCCACTGACTCACTGCCAGCACAGCCAGCTGGAGTGAGCCATCAGCACAGTTACCCTTCCAGTAAGGTCAGGCAAAGGGAGAACCAGGCTCTGTCTTAATTATCTTCTTTCCCTTTCAACAAGGAGGCAAGCAGAAGCATTTGTTCAGGGCTAGTCTGGATGAAGACTCGGCAAACCGACCTAGTGCCTGGTTGGCAGCCCTGGCCATGGCAGGGGGTTGGAGCTGGATGATCCTCAAGGTCTCTTCCAACCCGAGCCTTTCTATGATTCCATGATTCTGTGATAAGGCGTCTGCTCTCAGTCAGGTGTTACCACAGCAGTTGGCTTCCAGAGTTGCCATCCACTCACCAATGGGAGTTGTCAAGGCAGGAAGAAAGATGGATGAAAAAACAAAACTGAAGGGTGAATCTATACAAGGCCAAGGTGAGGCTGTTCAGAACACAACTGAAAAACCAAGGCACTGCTTCCCCTTCCCACTGAAGGGGAATACATGCCATACATGACAACCACAAACACTGGGTTTGTGCACAAGGCTTTCCAATGCCTCAGTTAATCAGTAGTATCAGCGGTTTAAAAGAAAGGTCTCTCCTCCTCTGTACACTCTTATAAGAGACCAAAGATTTCCAAGCCAGCAGCTATACTCTGGCACATAAAGAAACTAAAATGGAGAAACTAAGATGGATGCAATGTAGAGGTCCGAGCTTTTTACATATTGTGTCTGCCCAGCTCTTCACCCTTAAGAGGAGCAGTACATTTGGACTCCACGCGTCCCGTGCTCTTCCATTGCTGAGACTGTTTTCACATGTCTTGCCCTGCTCTTTAGTGGGAAGCCTTGGCTATTTTAGATGCCACATTTTCAGCCGCAGCAAGATAGAATCATATAATATCCCAAGTTGAAAGGGATACACAAGGAGCATTGAGTCCAACTTGACAGCTACATACTCTGCAACAACACAGCTCTCAACTCTCAGAACACAGCATATTGGACCTGGAGATAAAATGGTCTTTGTTGACAGTGTTGTCTCAAGACTGATCTTCCAGAAGCCACCAGAATAAACCAACATCTAAACACCTTCAGAGTCCATTATAAAACCCTTCACTTGAACAGATTGTTCTTACTGTAACTACCATAATACTAATAGCAGCATAATTATATAATTCTCCAGCCCCCGGTTTAAAAGAAGATCAGCTCAAAGACGACTAAAAAACTCTACTGAAATCCAGTAGCAGCCTATGAGACACCAATTTAATTTTACCCAAGAACTACTTGGCCATCACAAGGGTATAGTACTGCATGCTAAAGAAAACTTCAAGCTGGATTTCTAACTCCACGGGAATCTAACAAATATTCTTCTCAGTATCCTTCAGCTGTACTATGCTCCCTTGTAACTAATGTTCTCTCTCTAACCAAAGCCAGTCCCACCATAGGAATTTCCATGATTCTAGAAATGCCTCAGCACGCTCTGATCCTTCAGATGCTCTCAGAAAGCACAATTTTGATTTCTTAGCACCACTAGGCTAAGCATTCTTTCCACTGAAGGGAAAATAGCACTTTTGTCCTCTTCTCTCCTTCACTTACACCTGATATCCTAGAAGGACTCTTCCTCAGCCTCCTCACTACATGTAGTTTCCTGAAGAGTGCTGTGATGACTCTGCAGGCTGCATCTCCACTTGGCCACAAAATTGGGTCCTGGGACACGTGCTCACATACATACACAAACACCCAAGGATGTAAAGCCTTTCTCCCAGCCAAACACAGCGCTGCTGCTCTCTGCTTCACATGTGCAGTGGTTATGGGAACACAAAATGGAGTCTTCCAGTTCCATTGCTTTCTGACTGGTTTCTTACAGGGAAGGAATGCTCCATCACGAATCCAAAAGGAAACAGGAACGAGACTACACAAAAGCAACTTCTGTCCTGAGGGAGGCCATGGGATAATCAAAGAAGTATGTGAGAATTCTCAGCTAGTCTCGATGTATTGCAGACAGGGACAGGACATGGCCACTTGGAGGATAAAAATCTATGTTTTCAAAGACCAAGCGGTGCATTATGGAAGCACGGAGGTGGTTTCATAGGTTCTCACTCCTCACTCACCACCTTCACGGCTCACCACCCCTAGGCTGTCAGAATGAAAGTTCACATTGGAAATCCAAATCAGCAGCCAATCTGAGTTAAAAATAAACTTCAAGAGAAGTGCCTAAGGATGAGAATAAGCGGCTGACAGCAGAAACTTCCTGGATGACAGCTATTCACCTCTCACCGAAGCCATTGCATCATGTAGTTGCATCCCCAGACGCTCAAAGGGACAGGCCACTTCTTGAGCAGGGTTCATCTCACCAAGACTCCAGTGAGGCTCCCAGTCAACTGCTGTGAGCTAGCCAGTTTCTGGAAGCATCAGGGAAGAAGAACATCTCAAGGACAGATCTGGAAGACAGAGCGCTTTCAAAGCAGACCCTGGCAGGCAGTCCACATATGCTGAGCCAGTCCAGAATCCTGAGAATAGCACCAAAATGAGCAACCAAGATTGAACCCGGAGCTGAGGGCATGTGGCAGTTGTGCATCAGATCATGCAAGCACCTGACGCCACGGTGACGGGCTTAGTGCACAGGCCCACAAAGGCAGGAATAAGCCACGTTGCCTTTGGTTATTTGTGAGGTGGGTGGCAGTTGTTTGTGCGCCCCCAGAATAAAAGCTCTCCAAATCAGATGGAGAGGGTGACTCATTAAGCCCCCAGAAAGGCAATAAATAACAAGAGGACACGGAGCAGCAGCAGGATCCTAGCGGCCACAGGGAAGAACCGGCCCTCCATCCCCGCCTTCCTTCCTCCTCCATCCATCACCAACCACTTGGGGTTTGGCAGGGCGCTCACTTTCCCACAGTAGCTGATCTATTACTCTTTGGAAGAGCGTTCCCAGCCCCTTCCTTCCCCTCCCTTCAGGCCACAGGGGTCCCCCACTTGGCAGCCCCCAGATCCCCCTCTTCTCTGAATGCCTGGTGACCAGCCAACCCCATGCAGAAAGCATTAACCCCTCTTCAGCGGGAGCAGCCAGAGAAACCTGACTCCACGCTGAGAGCTTTCTCTGGGTGTCTCCCCCTCCTCCTCTACTTCCCACCCCCAATTCCCTCCCACACCACATTCCCCCCCTCTTCTTCCCCCTTCTGCTTCTCAAAAACCAGCTCCAGCCCCGAGAGTGTTGCATCTTCCCAAGAATGCTACAAGAACCCCTGGGAATTTTCCTTGGACCAAGAACAGACCCTTATTTATTTGTCTCTTCTGCCTTTGTTCCTCATTTCCTCTTTCAAGACTTAGGCAAGACCTCCACACAGTGCCGCCCGGATCCCCCGCTGCCACTTCACTTTGTTATTATTTTCAGGAGGAGAACGCTGATAGGCGGAGAGATCTTCAATGCCTTGCCCCAAGGCAGGAGCAGATCAGCCCAGACACCCACCTCCAGGCTGGACAAAGGGCACGGGGCTCTGCAGAGCACCTCAGGCTCGGGCACGCAGAGACAACCCCCTGCCCGTGTAATCCTTCTGACTGCAGCACGGCAGCCCTTCGGATTAAATCCGCACAAATCAAATCGTGGGTAACGGCTCTGTGCTGGTAACAGGCATATGGCACCACGAAGAGGGGCAGTTTCCCGGAATGAAATCAAAAGCCTCCTAATGCACTTAGCTCAGGGTCACATAAATCTCTCTTCTGCCTCCCACAGAGGGCTGGATCTTGTTTACAGGCGTTGCAGCAGGCCTGGGTCTCAACAATATGTTTATTTCTCTGTACAAACATTTCTTTTCACAAAGCAAATCAGCATCCTGATCCTCAGATTAAGCCGAGCAGAGAGGACTATGGAGCAGGTCTTTGGAGGAAGAGAGCTTGTTGTCATCAGTGAAGACAAACGCCATAGCAGACATCACATGGGCTGCTGTAACACTTCTCTTTCCACTCTTCGGCACTGTAAGGCTGCACCTCAAGTGCTGTGTTCAGTTCTGGGCCCCTCACTACCAGAAAAACATGGAGGCTCTGGAGTGTGTCCAGAGAAGGGCAGTGGAGCTGTGAGGGGTCTGGAGCACAGCTCTGATGGGGAGCAGCTGAAGGAACTGAGGTTGTTCAGGCTGGAGAAGAGGAGCTCGGGGAGACCTCATCACTCTCTACAGTGACTTGAAAGGAGGCTGTGATGAGGTGAGGGTCAGGCTCTTCTCCCAGGTAACAGTGATAGGGTGAGAGAGAATGGCCACATGTTGTGCTGGGGGAGATTCAGGTTGGATACTGGGGAAAATTTTCTCCTCCATAAGAGCGGTGCTGCAGCGGCACAGGCTGCACAGGGAGGTGGTGCAGTCACCGTCCCTGGAGGTGCTCCAGAGCCGTGTGGATGTGGCACTGAGGACGTGGTCGGTGGGCATGGTGGGGATGGGCTGGTGGTTGGACTGGGTGACTTTAGAGGTCTCTTCCTACCTTAATGATTCTGTAATTTCTTCACCAAGACTGCCTTACATCTCAGGGAAGGATGAGGAAGAAATCAAGGGTTTGTCTCAGGCTGAGACCCAGGTGGAACCACAAAGTTCGTTGCAAGGATCTCTGGTGGTTATCTGGCCTGCCCCTCCCCAACGCAAAAAGCCACAAGCTTACACCACACAGATAAAAACAGGAGAGCTGAGCCCTCCAGTTCAACAGTACAACACAGGGCAGCTAATGCTGCAACCTCTTGATCACAGAGCAAGTTCCTCTCCCCTTTCATGTATTCGGCGACATAAACATTTATTTTGAATTGTTTCTGAGAAGTTGGCTGCCCGCACAGCCATGCCAGAAGGAAAGGAGAAGAGGAAGGCACTAAAATCTCATATCTCAACACCCCATGGGGAACAGGAAGAAGGTGCAGGGCAGCGAGGACCACAGTTCCATTTTGAACACCTTGCAGAATCCGACATACCGCTAAGAAACGCCTCAGCAGGACTGCGTGGTCTTTCAACAAACGAAAGGTCTCAAGCATCTGAATAGAATCTAACTGAACCATAGAACCATTAAGGTTGGAAAAGACCTCTAAGATCATCTAGTCCAACCATCCACCTAGCACCAAAATTACCCTGCGATGTCCATCCCAGCTCCACTGCACCACCCTGTAATTGACTCAGGGACCAGATCCAAGCATCAGATTCACCATCTCCAGCCTGACATCATCTCCTCACTGCAAGGACAGCGCTCTGAGCTCAGAGAGGCCATGCCACAGAGATGCTCCACACTTGAACGATGCAGAAAGTGAAACTGCATTTTTTTAGTTTTCAACAAGAGCACCCGCAGGGCAATTCAGCTGCATTGAGACACATGCGGACAAACAGGGCCAGAAAGGAAACCCACAGCACTTCCTCACTGTTCAGTGATAGAACCTGGATGCCTGACAAACACCCTTTCCTCCCCCCCCCCAGCGCTCACGGGAAGCAAGAAGACTCTGTTCCAGAGCACAATGGCACCATAAATAATTCAAGAGACTGCTAAATTATGCAGAAGCAATCCCATCATCCCCCCCTGGCCAGGCTGGGTGCAGGTGTGGTCAACCCTTGCTCCAAAAGTTGCTGCGAGATGGGGAATTTGAGGCCACGGAGGCTCAGTGCCAGTGGCACATATACAGGAACACAGTGGCCACTTGCATCACACAGCAGCACGACAGGAGGTATCTGGGGACACCCAGTAGGGAAAAAGCCATTTCTCTGGGCCACCTCTTCTCCAGAGATCTTGCACAGCCCTAGGAGGGAAGCAGGACCCGCCATCCTCCCAGGCTGCGTAGGCAGCGAGGCACAGGGAGAGGGGCTGTGGGGCAGGCGTAGAGGAACAGCGTGCGTTCAAAGAGGAAGCAGCTCATACTGATCACCCCAGCGCACTGCTCACCCAACCCGCCCGCTTTCGCCTGCCCCACGCTGCACGGGCACAGGGCTCACCCGCAGCCCCTACCTCTTCTAGTTCCTGCAGGCTCTGTGCTGTGACTGTGCCCAATGTGCTTTGTCTGCAGGGAGCTCTATCCTCCTCCTC
Organism: Gallus gallus; assembly: GCF_016699485.2. NCBI lineage: Eukaryota > Metazoa > Chordata > Aves > Galliformes > Phasianidae > Gallus > Gallus gallus. The sequence goes on from NC_052532.1 coordinate 50,684,472, forward strand.
CTCCTCCTCCCCAGTGCCCAGCCAGAAGCATCCGCTTGCAGAGGAGGAACTGAAAGCACTGCCATTGCCCTCTCTTCAGCCTCAACTGAAAAAAAATCACAGGGCTGCAGCTTACCTTCCTCTTCTTCCTTAAAGGGCTCTGCATCAGGGAGCGGTGCTCCCTTCGGTGCCACGCTGCTGTCTGCTGGGCTCCGCTATCTGAGAGCCAAAACAGGGGATACTAACGCAGATAAAGTCAGCGGAGCAGCTCCCTGCGTTAGGCAGCAGCTGCTGAAGGCATTCCGCAGCAGCACCGATTTGCATCGGTCTCTCGGTGTGCCTCGAGCCCCGCTCGCTGCGGTGCTGCTATCATGCAAAGCACACGCAGAGCAACACCCCCAGACAGAAAGACCCAAAGGAGTGGATGGCAGAGTGATTCTGCTCACCAACCCCGGCCCAGCCTGCAAGGGTTGGCACACCGGGGGACAATGACGGGGTGCTACTGGGATGGGGCAGCAGATGGAGAGGGAAGCGATAGCCACGGTGAGTAGGGCAGCGTGGAAGTTATGGGCAGCCCGCAGCTCAGCCATGGGGCACACCCCAGGGCCAGCATCACGCTCCCCAAACTGCCTGAGCACCCCACTCCTGACCCCGCAGCCCCACCATGCACGGTCACAGTGGGTCGATGGTTGGATTAGATGATCACAGAGGTCTTTATCAACCTCCACGACGGCATGATTCTCTACAGGCAGGGCTGATAGCTTGAACTAGCCCTTCCAGGCACTTCACACTGTACCAGCCCGTGCCCCCCCTCCCCGCCTTCCCTGCTGGCTGCTGTCAGCTGTGCCAGTCTTCGTTAGCACCACCTCCTCCAGCCACATCCCACTGATTGGGTCACAGACTCCAACAATGTACAAAGGGCCCATTTTAGAGCCAGTAACCCCACCTCAAACCTCGCCAGCCTGTAGGAATGAGCGCTGGCCCAGTGTGCCCCATCCATCCATTACCACGTTTCCCGGCCGCTTTCCTCTACTTTTACAATCCAGTGCGTGAGGAAGGTTAAAAAATAAAAAGAAAAGAAAAACACCAATTTTGGATGGCAGGTGCACCTTGAGGATGCTATTTGGTGGACAGGAGGAAGCTCAGGCACAGCACGCTGAGAACTCAGCTATAAGCCCTGCCACGAGACTGAGTTTCTCTCTGCCTGCTGACAGGTCCAAGCAAGGGAGGGTCACAGAGGGAAACTCATTGGAACTGAGGTGTCCTTCACACACACTCAGTATCCCCATGCACTGTCCTGAGCAGCTCCCGATGCCTATACTCATGGCCGTGCACAGACACCAAGCTCACCGTGGCCATAAGCCCCATAGAAGGGGCCATGCTCATGTAAACATCCCCAGCAGGACGTCATCGCATGCACACTCAGCTGAGCCTCACACAATCACCCCATAAGGACACGATGTGATGTGACACCGAGCTGGCCACAGAATCACACCGTGCATCACCCGGTGTGCGTGGGAATGAGGAGAGGAGGATAAACAACACAGAGGAGAAGCACAAACACCAACTCCATACCTACAGACCCTGAGGGCAGCTGTGATTGCAGCCTATACGTTGAGCAGCCCCCACAGCCCAGCTGACCCCATCCCCTGGAGGATATGAGGATATACCCACAGTTACAGCTGTGGGCAGCTCCCGCAGTGCAGGTGCACCCCTTGGCTTCTACCTCCTCTTCCTGACCAGCTTGCCAGGGTGATCCCCATGTGCCACACAGGTAGATCCCACTTCTTCCAACTTTACCAATAAGTGGACGGAGGGATGCTGATGCCCTACGTACCTCTGGTGCAGATGAGCTCCAGCAGTGCCTCATACCATAGGTGGGCACAGCAGCCAGCAGTGGGGCCACAGCACTGGGAACCAGGCGAGAGCTCACCTCCAGCTACCAGAACCCCTCCCATCAGGAGATAACTGCTGTATCTAGGACATTGATAAACAAGCCGTGCAGGTACTGGCCTCCCTCACGTGGAGGGAATGCTGTACCTTGCAGTGCATTTCTTACCATCGCTGCAAGATCACCCGAGGGCACAGAGGGGCTGTAAACCTTTGGAGGACTTTCAGGTCCCATCCCCCATCCCCTCAGCCGTTGTCCAAAGGCTGTGTTATATTAGTATGGGCTCCGCAGGAGCAGCACACCAGGCTCTCCCCTGCTTCCCCAGCCCAAAGGGTCCATTCCCAGCACCACCACTGGGCTGAAAGCACAACACAGACGCTACAGCTGTGCACAGGGAGCTCTGGTAACTGAGGGAGTGCTGGAAGGTGGGGAGCCTGTGGGTTTTCCCTCCCCTCTGAGAAAGCTCTTTGCTGTCTAAGGGTCAAGCAATGGCAGATCCTACAAGATTTCAGCTCTCCCGGAGGAGCTGGCTCCAGAAGCAGGGTCTTGCCGGTGACTCACAAGTCACAGGCTGCAGCTGGACTCAAACACCACTTCTAGGCAGAGACCCGTGGGTCACCCTTAGGGAAGGGGGCTGAGAAGTCCCCGCTGACTCATGTCCTGTTGTGGTCGGCTAAAGAGGGACGGGAGTAGGTGGGCAAAGAGGGATGGATGGGAGTAGGTGGGGACCTGGAATGCAGTTTGCACAGGGCTGGGGGCTCCTGGTGACTCAAGCGTTATCGCGGGCTCCAACTTCCCACTGGAAGAGAGGAATCCAGAGGTAAATGGGGGGTTGTTACGGGGAGGAGAGGTGCTCGGCGCCCACGCAGGGGCCCCTAGGATGGAGGGGACACAACGGACCCCAGCGGCAGCGCTGCAATCAGGCAGGGCTCCCAGAACTGCAGCCCGTAGACCGAGGCACCGAGCGCCTCTCCCTCCCATTCCACGCTCCCTCCCTGAGCAAGCCCAGAGCCGCAGCAGACGCACACTCCCCATCACCCTTGTCACGCTCAGCCAGAGAGCAAAACTCACAAGGACAGGGCTGCGCCAGCCCGTGCCACCCCAGCGGGAACACGCAGCGATTCCCATCTCACAAACAACGTGGGTGCCCACATCCCCCCGCAGCCACCGCTCAGCCGGGGGGGGCTCAGTCTGACGCGGAGCCGGAGCGGGGGGGGAGGTTTGACGCCGATGGCACACATGTATTTGTATGTGTGTGTGTGTTTGCCCTCCCACGCACGCACTCCTGTTACTCCTTCTCGCTCGCTGCAGCCTTGGCACGCGTCCCCAGCCCGTGCCCTGCTCGCAGGCAGCAGCTGGGCCTCCGCTGCAGTGCCCCGGCCGGAGGCTGCCTCCATCTATCCATCCATTCATCCATCTAGCCATCCATCCCCGCAGCTGCGGGCAGGGGGCTGGCGGCATCGCATCGCCTCCCTCCTCCCCAGCGCCGCTGCTCCCTAGCAGGGGATGCTGGGATTATTGGGAGGGAGGTGAGGGGGAGAATAAAAAAATAATAATTAAAAAAAAAATCGCGCTCGTATAAATAAATAAGAAGGGAAAAGGATGGGGGGGGGGGAGGCGGGAGGGCGAGCAGAACTTGCAGGTGGCGGCCGAAGGGGGTACTAAGGGGGGGTCCCGCCGCCCCGGGGTAACTCCAACGGGAGCTGCGCGCACCGCTCCCCCCGCCCCGCTCCCCGCACCGCCCCGCGCTCACTCACTCACCCCCGCCCGGCGCAGCGGCGGTGCCCGCCGGGCCCCCGGCGGGGCGAGGCTGCCGCTCGCCCCCGGCCCGCCCGCCGCCCCCCGGCATGGCTCGGCGCCGGAACGAGGCGAGGCGAGCCCGCAGCCCCCCGCCGCCTTCCTCCTCCTCCTCTTCAGCCCTCCGCCTCCTTCTCCTCCCGCTGGAACGGCCGCGGGCAAAGGGATGCGGAGCCGATCCCCGCCGGCAGCAGCGGGCAGAGCTGCGGCAGCCCCTTTTGTGCCGCCCTCCCAGCCTGTCTCCTCCCCCGGCGCGCCCGCCCCCCCCCCCCCCCCGGGTTGCCGCCGCCCGCCGCCCCCCGCCTCCCGCACAAAGCAGCGCTGAGCTCCGCCGATGGGGTGTGGGAGGGCAGCGGGGCGACCCTGCGGTGCCCCGCTCCCCCCCCCGCAGCATCCCTGCGCCGCCGGTGTGGGGAGATGCGCCCGGCGACGTGCAAGAAGTTTGGCTGCGGTGCCAGAAATAGAGCTTTGCGTCTGCTGACTCTCCATCCCGCGCCCCGACCACAAAATCTGCCTTTGCTCAGTTCAACTTTTCCCTGCGTTCTTCCTCATTCAAGGCCGGTTTGGGGAGAGGGAAGCAAAGCCAGGCGGAGCTCAAACAAACCTGGCTGCGAATACAGCGAAACATGGGCGTGGGGTCGCACCCCTTGGAACCGAAAACTACAGAGGTCAAAAGGAAGCAGCAGTAGAGAACACCCTTCCTCGTGAGTTGCTGGGAATTTAGAATAACAGCGTATTCAAAACAAAGTATTGGTGCCAATGCCCCTCCAACCCGCCAACGAGGATACACAAGAGGTCAGAGAATCATGGGATCGCCAAGGTTGGAGAAGACCTCCAAGATCACTGAATCATAGAATGGCTTGTGTTGGAAGGGACCTTAAAGATCATCTAGTCCCAACACACCTGCTACAGGCAGGGCTGGTCACCCGGTCCAACCGCCAGCCCATCCCCACCGTGCCCACTGACCACGTCCTCAGTGCCACATCCACACGGCTCTGGAACACCTTCAGGGACGGTGACCCCACCACCTCCCTGGGCAGCTGTGCCACTGCAGCATTGCTCTTCCAATAAGACCATTCCACCTTCTCTTAACACTTAACAGAAAGAGGCATCCGATGGCAACCAGTACTAAGGCAACCCAAGAGGTTCCTCATCTACAGGGCTCAACACTCAGCATCCGTATGGATAACAGCAGTGGAAGGGCATGAGGAAGAAGAGGCCCAAACTGCTCAGCCAGCACCAAGGTCTTCCTTGCCAAAAGGGCTGTCCCAGTGTTAAGGCCAAGGCTGAGGTGGTCCCGGAGGCAAAGAGCACAAGTGAAGGACAAATTTTCCCTCTACGAACTCAGCTGGAGGATGACTGAAGGCACCTGGGGATGAGCCGGGTTCTGTATGACTCAGTAGCTCTGCAGAAGTACTGAGAGAGAGGAATGAGGCTGGAGGAGGAAAGAAATGGTGCAATAAGTGAAGTTCTTGCCATAGAAGAGAGGTGATTTTGTGGCAGAACACAATACCACACCAACCGAGTCCTTGAGGAACAGCACATCGGTGAGAGCACACCGAGATGACAACATCTCCATCTCCAGGCTGGGGATGACATCTCAGGATGCTCCCCAGGACAGCCCAACAAAGAGCTGGACTTGGATGGAGCCCTCAGCTGGATTTCCATCGGATCCATGACAGCTTTGAGTGATGGCAAGGGATGGTGCTAGTTTTGCCTGTGGGGGTGATTTCAGCTCTGGGAGTACAAATCCCATTAGGGATGGGCAGCAATCTCCCATTCATTTCCCACAGCCAGCAAACACCCATCACAGAAGGGGAGGCCGGCTCTGCTGGGAAGAGAACAATGCTGGTACCCTGCTCCCAAGTGGGACCTTGCTTCCAAAGCCCTGCAGCTCTGGGGTTGTGGACCCGGAGAGCAGAAAAATCTTTGTTTTTTCCTTTATTATTTTTTCATGGTCTCTTGTGCTTTGATGGCAGCAGACTGAGGCTCAGCTGCAGCATCCAAACGCCTCCTGGTTTTTAATTTACGTAGCCACCGTACCCTCTCCCAAAGGTAAAACCCCCAAACCTTTAGCTCTATTTTACATAAAAGCATCTGAGGATTAGAAGAATTATGTGATTTGCTGGAGGCCAAACTGAGAGTCTGTGGTAGGGGTGAAATTTGACTGTGGCTCCCAAATTAGCATCCCAACCATTGCTGTTCTGTAGTGTTTTCTCTCTGCTTTGCATACTTCAGTCTGAGACATGCTGGACAAGCTGCCTTGGGATGAGGAGTCATTTTTAGCCGCGTTTCTTGCAGAAATGAAGCTCTCCCCATCACATTGTCTATCTGCCTGTCTATCAGCTGCCCACGGCACGGTGTGAATCCACCAGCCAGCTCCAACCATGCTGCAGTGAACGCAGATCTTCCCACACCGCCACTGGGATGCACTCGCCTGTAAGTGGGAAGTGGAAGGGAAAGCAGAGGATGCTCCACTGGGGAGTGAGGGGCTGAGCCCTAGTCATGATGCTCAGGGCTGGGAAGAGAGTTGGGACATCCTGGGGTGCAGTGAGGGTGGTCATGAATAGGACAGGGAATGCTTGTACCACACTCACAAAGCAACTTCTTTTCCCTAACCCCAAAGGATGGCTCCTGGGGGAAGAAGGCAATTACCATGCTGCAATGAGTTCACCTTAAATGGTCTAAAACCTAAACCTCTGTATGCAAATGAATTCTGATGAGATGAGCAAGATGAAGTGCTGCCAACCCTGGCTCAGCTCATTGGCTACCCAACACTGACAGCGGTCCATGCTCCTTGGCAATGCGTTCAGCCCCACAAACATTTCTGCCTCCCCCAGCCCCATGCTACAAACTCGCCAGGTGCAAAGCTTTCAAGCCAAGCCTTTACCTGGTTTAGATGGCCCTGGTTTCTTCCCCTTAGGCAAGGGGATGAGGCCTGTTTCTTCACTTCTAGGGTTCGCCTTTTACAACAACGCCTAGTGCCCATCACCTTGCAAAGAGGAATTGTGAGCACTTTCCTCCCCGCCGCTGTTACACAAGCATTTTCCACCATGTGGCTATTGCTGATAAGGCTGGCTCTTGGGCTCCACACATGCAAAGAGCCTGATATTCGGTTAACTCCTTCCCACTGACCCACAGGGCCCTACTCATGACCCAATTTTCACTGCGTAATGTCTCAGAGAGGTCGCCTCATTTCGCCCTTTGGGATTCCAGCCCCTATAACGCCCTTTCCAGTCCGACTGCAAACAAAGTGCTCCTTTGAGCGGGGCACTCCTGAAATCTGATGCCCTTATTTGTATTGAACTGCTGGTGGCAGGGTGGAAAACAACAAAGTGACATTTCTACTGCTGGTCACCAAGAAAGTGGGGTAGGACAAGGGTATTTCTCTCTTCCTCCAGTGTTCCGAGGCCTCAGATCTGAAAAAAACAACTGTCGCTGGCAACCACCATTGCTAGTAATCAGGGTACAGCAAGAAAACGAGATGAACAAACCCCTGATAGAATGCTCAGGGACCAGCACTAGCAGGACCCACCCAGAAACAATGCCTCGTGCACCGGGGAAACAAACAAATGCCGCTTAACTCTGCTGTGAAGTAACATAAAATTCTGCCAGATAAGGATTGTTTGCTCTCACTGAGGGCAGCCCTATTCCCTGGGCTGTTTGCTGAAATGCATTCGTTTTGTTTTGTTTTGGCTCGGTTTAGTATTCTTTTCCTATTGACGATGTTAAAGACAGCAGTGGGGTTTCATAAAAGTCACAGATCATAGAGTCATACAATCATTAAGCCTGGAAAGACCACTAAGGTCATCTAGTCCAACCACCACCCCGTCAGTCCAACTGTCATCACCCCATGAATCCAACCACCAACCCAACAGTTCCACCATCAACCCATTAATCCAACCACCAACCCATCAGTGCAACCATCAACTCACCATGAGCGGCAAAGCACTGCGAGTCCTGATGTCACTGGGTGCCCTTATTCTATTATATTTCTGAGTATGACAGCCAACCCCATAGGCGGAAAACCCACGTGTGTGCTCAGGCTGGCTGCTCTGCCACCACGTCATCATCTCACTGGCCTTTGTCCCATCCACCCCCTCCTGCCTGAGCTCCCAATGCCACCTGCAGGGTGCCAGCAGCTTCTTCCCCCGAGGGCCTGTGGAGATTTTTGAGTTAAAGCACTGTGGAGCGAACATATCCACTAGGGTCGTATCAATTTCCCTGGCCCCTGTGAGTGATACAGCATGTCCAGATGGGGAATTGGAAAGAAAACAGCCTCAAAACCAATTTCATTGTAATCGGCGCCAGCTGCGTGTGTTGATAAGGCCCTGATAACACTGCAGAGAGGAGATATCGATGTCAGACAGCCTCACAGCTCTGGCTCTGGCTGGAGGCAGGTACCAGTGAGTGCCCCAAAATCATCCCTACAGTAGTGGCCAGGCAGCCTGGGGCTGGGAACTGGTGGGAGCAGAGCCTTGCAAAGAGGCTCCAGCAGTTATGCGTGCCCCATAGTGCAAGGCAGCAAAAAGGGGACGGAGCCTCCTGTGTCCCAAAGGGTGCTGGAGCAGAAGAGGGGCTGGTGTTGTCTCCAGATAGAACTTTAGCTCCCAGCCGTTCCTATTTGTCTTTGCTCCTTGCATGTTGTGAATAGACATTAGCTCAAGCTCAATGGGCTCCACGCAGGTCTTGGAGCCAGATGATTCAAGCTGGGATTTGTTCCACATCTCGGGTTTCGCGTGTTTTCTTTAGCTGCATTTTAATTGTGGGGTTTTCCTTTTCATTTGGTGAGCCGCGCAACACGGGCGCCGCTGTAAATATCCCCAAAAAACGCTATGCTCTGCTCATATCGAGGCAGGGAGGGAGCGCCCTACAACAGGACAGGTTGAGTTTTTATCACAGCTCTTTGCCTGGGAGGCCATTGGGAACGTGTCCATGCAAAATGCCTGGTGCTGGTCTGGAAAACAGGGCATAATATCAGCAGGGAGAGGAGTGTAACTGGTTAAACAAAGCCAGGTTGGGGTTTAGCTCACCTTCACTTCCACCTTGAAGCTACAAACCTACGAAGGGCAGCCCAGCTCAACAGATGGCGAGAGAAAATTATTGCTTCCCGTTATTGCTCAGTGGTCAGACCCAATGGGCTGCATCGCCCATGAGCTGCTCCATGCATCCTGAGCTGCCTGCCAAAAGTGAGGTGCTCTGGTCCAACACGGACCCACCAAACTTCATGCGACTGATCCCCATTTCCTGCTGCTGAGGTCCTACGTGGATCCACCAAAACGATCCCCATTTCCTGCTGCTTCCAAGCATCGGACAGCTTTGTGCTGTGGTGCCTGAGCGGCAGGAGGGGGGCTAGTGGGACCTCAGATGGGGGATGTGGGAGAGCTCCCCCCAAACCAGTACTGTAGGACCTCTAGGAGGTCTGGTGCACGGCTGCAGGCGCACATTTGAGCACTGTCCCCACGCCAATTTAAATAAATAAGTGGCTCCGAACGCTTCGCCTGGCATCTCATCCAGCCACTCAAGCATCACATACCTCTGGGATTCTTCGGGTCTTAATTTGCAGAACTATTTCCTTTCTGAATGCTCTTTTATTTTCCTTTTTTCTTTTTTTCTTTCTTTTTCTTTTTTTTTTTTTTTGCTCATTTAAACCTGTTTTTCCTGTGGCGAGCTATCCTTGTGGGTGAAGGGAGGTGGTGGGGCTCCGGTTAGAAAAGGGTTTTGGTGGCTGCTGCTTTGGTGGGGACGAGCGTGGGTCTGAAATACCACAGATGCCTCAAGGACGGAACAAGCTGGGGCCTGATGGTGAGGCCTCACACGTCAGCGTGAGCGGGGAGGCAATGTGCAGCCCCCCCTCTGCTACCCACATTGCTTTTCGGGTTGCTTCAGGTGTTGGGGGCAGCGGGGAGACGCCTGGAGAGGCCCCCGAGGCACCTCCAGGGCTGCAAATGGAGGGGATGGAACACAAACAGAAAGGAGCTGATGTTGTTTTCTCTTTATTTTAAGCCAGAGATGAGAATATTAAGGGATCTGATTCATGGTGTTTGAACACCTGGGAGTGATACACAGCACAGCCTGCTCACAGGCACGAGATCTTCGCTGGGTGTAATCTAAAACAAATGTCATCCCAGCCGATCTGTAATCAAGGCCTCACGAATCAGTGAGTAAGTATCAGGGCTTAACAGAATTGGTGAGACCTGCAGTGGTGGTGGTGGTGTGGATTTACGGCTGCCTCCTTCCTTCACCCACCTACCCCTCAGATAGACCTTTCCCTCTGGTCCCCAGGTGTCTGCTGGAGGTGTCCCTCATGGGTCTGCACTGGGTGCTCTTTGATATCTTCCTCAGTGACAGCAGGATTGAGTGCACCCTCAGCAGTGTGCAGATGACACCAAGCGGGCTGAGATGCTCAATAAGGACGTCAAGGCCTGGATAGATACTTAATTCTCTGGCACTTTCTTAGGCCCCGCACCCTAAACAACACTCAGCCATTTATCATGGCGGGTTGCCTCTCCAGCAACTTCTATTCAGAGATGCTGAAATAGTTATTCTCTCTGCTGAAATATCCCATCGAAGCTGCCACGCGTGCACCAGCCACCTCAAAACACAGATTGTCACAGCATACCCCTCTTCTCATCCCTTGACGTGCGCCGGTGGGGTCGCACCATTTGCCTTCCTCAGCAGACATGGAGCTGAGCAACACTTCCTTCTGCAGGAACCGCAGCCCCACGTGCTGCCTGGGTAGAGAAGTGGCTCTAATTAGAGGAAAGCACGCCGCTCCTCCTGCTTGGAGAGCTGCAGGTCCCCAGCCTCCTTACAGCTCGGTGTAGGGCCATTAGCACGACAGCGCATCTCCCAGCACTGCGCACTTGCTCGCGCGCTTGGCCGCCTGCCCACCAGATGCCAAGGGGAGGTGCCAAGCACAGCAATTAGCGGGCGATGTCAGCAACTGGCTGCAGGTTGGGCTCCGTAGGGGTGACAGTGAGGGTCCCTTGATGCCTGATGGCCGCAGGACCTGCCCACGTCCCCCAGTGAAGGGCACCAGCGGGTAACATCTGAGCAACACTGCTGAACATTGCACCGTGCTTTGCTCTGCTCATCGCTGACTGGAGCTGCAGGCAGGCAGCAGCCTCACCCAGGTCCCAGCAGGGAGCCTGCTGCCGTCCTCGTTTGCAGCACGGGTGCAGCTGAAAGCTGCTCTATTAGCCCTTAATTACATCCTCGCTATCCCAAATCCTTAAATTCACCACTAAAGGCAGATCGAAATAAAAATGTCACACTTTTGCAGCTCGGATATTTGCAGCCATGAATAATACACTCGCACACTCATTTACTAATGGATACACTTCTCTTCTAATTTCTTTTCCCCTCCAGACATTTGCAGAAGCTCTTTTCATTCCCATCACACCTTTAGCTAGCAGTAAGACGTTCTCTGTTTTGTTGCTCTTATCTCTTCCCTGAAAGCTTTTATTGACTGCCCGTTGCTTTTTTTTCTCCTCACCTTTTCCATTTCCCATGCAGCTTTCTTTTCTTTTTTTTTCCTGTTGTTGTTTCAAGGCTTCAGATCTCCGAGCAGCCCCTCGTGTAGCTATTTTGGAGATCTCACTCTGCAGCAGCTGAGAGCTAGCACCAGGAGCCATGAGGGAGTGCAGATCTGGCACTAGAATTTCAGGCGATTGAGGGGTTCTCAGTAGATCACAGAATCACAGAATTATTGTGGTCTGAAAAGACCTCCAAGATCATAGAATCTTAGAATGCCTTAGGTTGGAAGGGACCTCAGAGATCATCCATTTCCAACTCCCTGCCATGGACAGGGTTGATCACCTGGTCCAACAGCCAGCCCATCCCCACCGACCATGTCCCTCAGTGCCACATCCACATGGCTCTGGAACAACTCCAGGGACGGTGACTCCATCACTTCCACGGGCAGTCTGTTCCAACACCCAAGCACTGATAGATTTGCCTGTTTTCTGCCATTTCTCTGAGCACAGAAGAGGATTTAGGCATTGAAGAGGATAGGGGAAGAGCACGATGGAGAGCCATTACCTGCTTTGTTTCTGTGGCCAGCTGCTGTTGGCTGAAGTGAGGGACTTTCCAAGCCGCTGATGCATGAAACCACTAACAGCTCGGCTTTGATCCCACTGCTTTGAAAACAGCCCTGCATTGGCCAGTGCCACCAGCTCCTGCTGTAGCTTCATGCTGTGGGTTGGGAAATGCCCGGCCACCTCTAGGGTCCTGGTGTTGGATGGCTGGGAACCAGCCACAGTAACAACCCCAGGTACTTTCAGAGAATCATCATGGTTGGAAAAGAGCTCTAAGATCACCCAGTCCAACCTCCAGCCCATCCCCACCATGCCCACTGACCACGTCCCTCAGTGCCACATCCACACGGCTCTGGAACACCTCCAGGGACAGTGACTGCACCACCTCCCTGGGCAGCCTGTGCCACTGCAGCATTGCTCTTTCTGAGAAGTTTTCCCTAGTATCCAACCTGAATCTCCCCTGGTACAACTTGAGGCCACTACCTCATGTCCCAGCTTTGATGGCTGTTTGCTGCTCAACAACTGGAAGGTGCTTGGCGACTCCAGACTGTCTTACCCAGCAGGGTGCACTTCCCCTGCAGCATGCTTGGGGCATCCTGGCTCTCACGGCTGAAAGCAAGGCAGCTGATTTGCTCTGCAGAAAGGGGCTGGTGCTGCTCCCCACCACCACGCAGTTTTTGCAAGGCTCAGAAAAGCTCTCTGCTCAGAAGAAACGCCGAATTTCTAGGTCATGCTGTTCTTGGGAGACAAGGCAGAAAGCAGGTTAGGAGAGTCAAAACAGGAGAGGAGGATGGGACCAGAAGCCCAAGTCATCTCCTGCACCCCCTGCAAACACCACGTCCAAGCCGCCTCTTACGGCCAAATCCTCATGCAGACTCCTGCAGCCGGTGGGGGAAGCAGGGAGTAGAGATGCTGCACCCGCACTGCCTGCCCTGTTGCTCTCCGAGGGCTGCGCAGCCCTTTGCTTTCCACGCTCTGCTGGCGGCTAATCCTGCGTGCCGATCCATCGTGCTGATTCCTCCCGGGCATCTGCTTTCTCTTCCATTCTGCTCGGCAGCCTGAACTCGGTTGCTCTAATCCCTCCATCTTCGGTTGCGTTCGCAGCTCCACATAATAAATATTAACAGCTTACACGTACCTTGGGGTTCTTTTGCAAGGACTCCAAACAGCTTTACGGTTCGGATGCACGTGGGGATGGCTTTATGCAGCCACCGATGAGACGGCAGTTGTTTAGCAACCTCCAGCAACAACACACAATGGTTAAGACGGGAAGCAGAGATAAATATCGCATCCACTTGAAACTCCGGGAGGGGATTGGAGTTGGCAGAATATAAGCATTCGTCTTGAATTTTAGCCAGAATACTCCAAACAGCATTCCTGTGCTTACAGAGAGAGCTGTAGGATTTAAAATACCTCACCCAACCCCAGCGGTTTATTTACAACTCGCATTAGCAGCGCTGACATTTCAGGATGCCGGAGATGCTCTTCGCTGGAGAGAGTTCCTCCAGCAATGAGCTGCGCTGGGTTCCTCTGACGCCCTTCTTCAGAACGTCTGTGGAAGGAACAAACAGACCCCATTGGCTTGAGCGGGGTTTTTTTTCCACTGTCGTTGCACAGCTCCCTGAGGACAACATTAAATCCCGACATCTGCTTCCGAGACGCTTTCCCCCATACACACTGTTTCTTTGACCTGGACTCCTAAGCCATGGTACATCGCATGCACAGAAAACCTATTTTCCTCTTCTTCTTCCAGTGGCCGTACAGCTCTGCATGCTCCTACTCTCTTCATTTCTTTGTACTTAGCAAACCAGGAGCCGTGTTGAAGGAGAAGTTTGTTTTGTGTGATCTGCTTTATATAAGGGTGCTTGGCAATTCATAACTTGGTCCGGAGCATCCGCATGCTGGAGTAATTCCCATTGGGAGCGTTCTCGGTGTAAGTTAGCAAATACCATAGATGGATGGGATAGGGGAATAAGCAAGAAAGACTTGTTTATACAGCTCTCGAAATCCACGCCAGGTTGGGGAACACAAAATAGGATAAAATATCTTCAATTCCATTTTAGTCTGCATCAGGATGGCACCATCCTTTTCAGGTTGGAAAATAGGATCAACTTCTTTTCAGGAAGAACAATGCTGCAGTGGCACAGGCTGCCCAGGGAGGTGGTGGAGTCACCATCCCTGGAGGTGTTCCAGAGCCGTGTGGATGTGGCACTGAGGACATGGTCAGTGGGCACAGTGGGGATGGGCTGCTGGCTGGACTGGGCAATCTCAGTGGCAGAGGAACAAGAGCATCTGCAGGCAGCCCAGCTCAGTTCCCAGGAAAGCCCGGAGGACGTGGGTAGGGCCTGGGAAGGTGATGGCAGAGAGCCAGTCACGGGTGTGCAAGGGATTCCTCCTGTGCCTTCCCAGGAAGCAAGCAAGCACTTCTCACTGTTCGATCCTGCCACGTATTTCTCAGTAAACTCTGATCTTGCCTCAGGGTGCTCCGTGCTATTTGATTTATGGGAAGGGAGAAATCTGCCTCCACCTCTTCAAAGCTGGCATGCCACAAGTGCCTCAAACCTGCACACACCAGAGTTCGCTGCGTGCCAGCTTCCACTGCAGCAATGCTCTGTTCCTTCCCTTCTTCTCTTACAGTCACTCCAAAGGTCTCGCCGCGTTGCCTACACCTTTCCCCAGCAAGGCAGGCAGGCAGGCTGCAGGGAGAAGGCTGCAGCATGCAGGGAAGAAACACGCTTGCCGCCTGCTGTCAGAAGCCTGAACTGAAGGGGAAAGTTGCTGCGATTCTGACATCTTCGCCAGCCCCTCCAGGCTAATGCTCAACTGCACACCTCCTCTCCTTGCTGCCCACTTCTGCTTTGACGCGATGATGAATGCCAGCACCCGTAACACAGCTGCACTGCAACATAGCTATAGCTTTAAGTTCATCAACACCCAACTTCCTTCTGGGTGTTAACAAAAGCCTGTCAAGAAAAATGCATTATACTCCACCCTCTACAAAATCTGGATTTACGTTTTAGTACTGGTGCCAAAGTTGCCAGTAAGCACAGGACAAGGGCTACAGAGGCTGTGAATCCACACGCAGGGGCTCAGGACGCTTCTATAAGAGAAACCTGCTTGCTGCAAGTTGCAGTCCTGTGGGCTGAAGTTTTTCAGTGGGAAGAGCTGTCACACCCACACGCTTTTGATTTAAGGAAGAGAGCAAGCCACACAGATGCCAATGAGTGTAGCTATAAGTTATTTATTCTGCAAAATAGAGGTATCTTCTATGGAGTTGAACACTGGAATCACAGCATTATGAATTGTGGAAACATTTTGACAGCACACACACACGCAGGCACACACGTACACCTACACACGCACACACAGCCTTTGTACAGGCCTCTACTCTTGCATTATCCAGGAGGGAGCCCTCTCTGCAACTTTATTTGTAAAAACCTGCAGCGAGGGTTGCATTCAAGACCCCTTCCCTTGTTCACTGGGCTTCCAAGGGAAAGAGGTCGGTCAGGATTAGGCGCGTTGCACAGGCAACACGTATGACAAGAGCGCAGCAGACGCTGCCCAGCCCAGCGTTCAGCACATCCCGGATAGGAGTTAACTCTTGGCAGAACACAGAA
Source organism: Gallus gallus (assembly GCF_016699485.2). Taxonomy (NCBI): domain Eukaryota; kingdom Metazoa; phylum Chordata; class Aves; order Galliformes; family Phasianidae; genus Gallus; species Gallus gallus. The sequence continues at coordinate 50,699,795 of NC_052532.1, forward strand.
TTGAGCCGGAGCGCTCTTGCTCCCTCCTCAGTCTTTTCTCACACGGCCGAGCACCGGGTGGGTGGAAGAGGCACATTTCCACATTAGGACACAGTCAGTGCTCCCTGCTCACCATGGTCCATGTTCCAAAGCCGGTAAAACTCTGCAAAGTCCACATAGGGCTCTACGCGTCCGTCTTCATCAGGCTGGAGCGAGTGGGTAGGGCGGGAGCGGAAGAGACCCCCATCTGAACTTGAGCTGCTACTCTGTGTGTGAGTGTTAGTGGACTGGAGAGTCACAGTGGGGCTTTGGCTGGGGAGAGAGGGAGAAAGAGAGAACAAAAGCAGCTTTATTTTTCCACATCCACAACCTCGCACAAGGCACCAGAACAAGTGCCAGCTTCTTTAAGGATTAAGCTATCAGGTAAAAGAAGTTACGGATCCTTGCTCTTTCACAGCATTAGGTGTGTTGAGAACAGCACGCTACTGATGACTGCCAAAGATAACTGCCTCACCTTTAACTGGACAGCTTTAAGTACAACCAGACATCTGAGAAACAAAGGAGAGGTAGCAAAGAAAAATAAAAAAAAAGAGGGACACAGTCTGCTGGCCTCCTCATACCCAAACAGTATGAGCTTTACGGGAAGAGTCTGGCAGCAGAAAAGCTATACTTGCGTGACCTGCAGTACAGCCAAAGCAGCTCTGGTTTGTCAGCCTCATTGTTTCTGGAGCTACTAGAACACAATAAGCATAGAGCTTCTTCGCTCTACAGCATGTACACACTGCACCCTGTGCCAAAGGCTGAACTGAAATCAGAGCCACTAGTAGGATCCTGCACAGCAGATTCACACAGGACCCGGGTCTAACCTTTATCCCTTCTTCTACCCTAATTTCTTTCCTCTGAGCAAGCCAACCTGTGCAACACCTCCTCTTCAGCAGCCTCTGTTCATTATTAAAACAAAGGGCACCCACTCTCCCTCTATGCACAGCATCCAACATTCAAAGAGCTGCTTTGGACTGCCAGAGCGTCCTCTGGTGACAGCAGCAGATGCTTCTCACAAGGCACATTCCCAGAGCTGGCTTCAGAGCTGCTTGCTTTGCTCATTCCCACTCCTCACATATCGCTTTCCAGCTAACAACTTACGCTGGCTGTCAATACTGCAGTCAGGAGGGCCATGCTGCAGATAAGGGAATGAGTGACAGGTGTGTCTCTGCTTTTCAACCACTTCACACAGTGTGAGCTGCACGGGACTGCGGGTATCAAGAGAGCAGCATATTTACTTAGTGAGGGTGGGGGTGGCTTCATCCAGAGTTGAGCTGCTGTGAGCACCATTGACCATCTGGCCTTGGGAAGGCATGACAAGAGACAGCGTGACGCTCGTTTTGCTCGTGCTTTGGGAGCTGGAATATGGCACAGAGACTGGGTAGACACGGCCCCCTGAGAAGGAAGAAAACAGAATTATATGTGCAGGTGAGACATGAGTGACAAGGGGTGCAGAGCATCAAAGAAAGGTCAAAGAATCCCAAGGAAAGAATTTATATTAAGTTTCCTTTCTTAGATGCAGTAGTGCATCATCAAGTTGTTAAGGACTCTAGGTCTCAGAAGCCAATAATCCCTTTAATAACAAAATTCCCTCCACACTGAAGTACCTACTTTCCCAACATGAGGTCAATGCCAGATCAAGGGCTCTTATCTTCCACCCTCTATTCCGTTTCCTTCTCTCTGCAGCATACCTTGTGTTGGTGTTAGCGTGGGCTGACTCATTTCACCCAAGGGATAGCCAAAATTCCTCACAAGCAGGGTCATGTCTTCATGGCGGGGACAGAACTTGGACCGTTCCCCACCACTGGCAAAAGTGTCACAGTGGATCCGTTTAACCCGGTCCACTACAGCCTGGGCCACAGCATCCAGCGATGTCTGCTTGGCAAACTCTGTGGCTATCATGGCTGCAATTTCCTATGCAGAGGAGGGAATAAATGGAACAGTGTTTAAAGGATTCTGGAGGAAACCTTTTCAAGTCACACGAGCTAAGTTTTACTGCAATTTATCTAGCTACAGTTCTTGCCAGTCTCACTTGCTGATATGTGCTTTTCACCTAGAATCATCCCATCCTCTTTAACAGGCTTCTCCTAAAAGGAGGGGAAGGTGCCTGGATAAACTGGCTTGGCAAGCCAGCTCTCACATTATTACTAACTGGAATGAGGTGGCACAGGCATCCAGTTCAGGTAGCACTCATATGACAGATGTGGAGGATGGCCCATATGAGAGCAGCCAACACCCCTGAAACAAGTCAGTGGCTGAGAGAACAACTCCCATGTAAGCGCTCACCTGGTTGGCCTGCCCAGGCCCATGAGCTGCCTCCAGAGCTTTGTAAAGCCCTTCAGACATAAGCACCAAGAAGCCAGTCACTCCATCCAGTGAGTGCCCTCCATGGATTTCAGGCTCTGCTATAATAGGCTTAGATTTAGCAGCGCTGGAAAGAGACAGTGTTTTTAACAACCAGTGGTGTCACAGTGAGTGAGAAGGAAGGGTCACAAAGAGAAGGGATTGAAACCACAAAGTTGAATTTTTCTGACCTGAGCAGTTCAATATCAGTATAGCCATATTTGACTTTGTAGTCTCCAATGCGCCGAGTGCTTTCCTGCCCACGGATAGTGCCCACTTGTTTTATCTTCCCTGCATCCAAGCCTGCCAGATTGAAAAACAAGAAGTAAGAGAGTTTGGGAAACTCAAAGGACTTACTGCTGTCACACTGTCAGGAAGGAGAAACAAAATATCCACAGCTAGAAAGAACAGTTACAGTAGGACAAAACAAGAAGCCAAAGAATCATCCTTCCTCACAGGAAGGAAAGGAAGAGCAGTTTGCTCTGTTTCCAAAGGACACATTCTCATTAGCTGTAATTTGGGAGTGAGAGAGAAGGAGCAAGATGCACACAGCCCAGCATTCACACTCTGAACGCAATGGCTGGCCCTGAGACACAGTCCACGTCTTGGTGCAAAGCCACTGGTGGCAGCAGGCTTGGGAGCACAGGCATTCACTGAAAGGCAGTGGAACATCTGTTCCTGTCAGCTCTGGAACACGTGAGGGGAGCAGGAAAGCAAGAAGAGGGAAAACATACGTGAAGGATTCTGCTTTTTCTTCCCATGATTATTGATCCCTGTTCCTAAATTCCGTATGACAATTTAACTAATATGCTAACTTAGGAAATCAACAAGAGGCACTGAATTTATTCAGGTGCTCAGACTGGTGCTTGCTACTCCTAAAACAAGGACAGTGAGCAAGCAGGTATTTAGTTTAATTAAGTTTAAGTGGATAACTCAAACCTGTCAAGGGCTACAGAGGAATCTTATCCTGATGAAGGTCCTAATAGGGACCATCTGCGAGGGGCTATTATTTGAGGCAGGACTCAGAGCAGATGAGCCACTTACCTGGTCTGTTCTGGCAATCCCCCCCTTCCTGGTTAAATGCAGAGCTAACGGGCAGAAAGTGTTATTTTGAGATTTTTATCTAGGGATGACTGTCCTCGGTACAAGGTGAAGGCAGAGGTCCAACTGAAACTCTCCCTCTGAGTCAAACCAAGCCTCACCACACAGATGGCTCCACACCTACCCCCAGCAGTAAGATACAACTCTGCCATCTGCTGCAGACCAAAGCTGACTCATCAACACGGCCTGGCTCATTTGCCTGCTCCTGGCAGGGGGATACAAGCTAATGACAGACACAAACACAAGGAGGCTTCAAGCACACCAGAGAACTTCTGTCTAAATCACAGTGATGGTCCAGGAGCACTGAACAAGCTGAAATGAGCAGGGTGAAGAGCCAAGCAGGTTTAAGACCTCTCTCTCCCTTCCTCCAGGACAGGTGAAACAAATAGCATGACAAATACCATCCCTGTGACTTCTTAGCACTGTGCTTCAACTTGGGCATACAACCACCTCAGGTGGGTCCCCAGAACAGCCTGTACACACTAGCTTGCTCCACAGGCCCTCCCTTCCATTAGGATTGCCAGTAGGAGAACCACTGCTGCACCAGATGAAGAAGGTCAGCACACCTAGCAGAGTCCTGTCCCACTACAGACCACAGCTAAATTGAACCTAGTGTTTTAGGCAGTAGAAAGGCAGTCAGAGGCTCTTTTTCCCTGGATTCCTGTGGTCAGTCCTCTGATTCAGAGCATACAACACTACTGCAGGAATAAGAAACAAAAGATGGAAGAGAAACATAATAAAACAAGACCTAGCAGCAGAAAAGTTATCACAATGACAGCCTCACCAGATAAGAACATTGATCAGGTGAACCTAACGAAGAATGCCAAATTGTATATACCAGAGTAAAGGCACAGAATGTAAGTATCTCCGTATGAAGAGTTTGGTGTTAACAGCCACACAAGTGGTCTGGCCTAGTTCCAGACAAAGGAAAAAAAACCATGTCAAACGTTGTAAAGGAAAAGGGAAATCGCCTGAAGCATGATGTCGGTATAGGCAGAGTTCAATAGTAACTGATGTAAGAGCACTAAATGCCAGAGTTTGGTCTGCCTCTGTCTGAAGTGTACTTGCTGTTTTGCAGCAGCTTGTACATAGGCAAATCAAAACCCACCATCCTCAGGGTGTGGCATCACGCAGAACTTAACCCAGCCTAACTGTGGTTTGCCTCCAAAGGGGCAGTCACACTCTGCCCACCCCACTTCTGCCCTCTGGCTGCATACTTCTGTTCCTGCCTTCCCATCCACTCCAGCAATCACACAGCTGCAGGGCAAATCAATGACAGCTTGGCAGTGGGACACAAAACTAACTCTCAAAACGAACAAAAAAGGAAGAAGAAAAGGACTGTTTTCTGTTGGTTCAGCAAACTGAACTTACCCTGTAGCTTCAGAGCGGCTAGGTATGCAGAAAAAGAACTCGTTATTTGAAACCACAGCCCACAGAGAGCTTCTTTTTGTTGTCACTTATTGTTTCCAGGGCCTTAAGTCATTTCTGGTGCCCCAGATAAAATGAGACATGAGACGCTCTCAGGTAGGAACATGAAACTGAACACTCACCCAGCTGAGAGAAGCGAAAAAGTTCATCCTCGTTCTCTGTCGTGTGGTCCACGTTTAGCTGAGTCACCTGCAGCCCATCCACTGTGGACTTACACAATAGTGCACGATTGGTACCTGCAGCGGGAGTAGTGAGATGAGGCACCAGATAGCTCTGCCATTAAGGGGAAGAACATATCCGAATGGAAAAGGAACAGGAGAGGGGAATAAGGACAGAAAAGAAGAGAAAAGCTCATGTACTCTCTCTTCATAACCTCCTAGAAGTAGACTTGCTTACAGCATACTAGGCCTGTTAGGCAGCTCTTCACTCAGGCTTGAGCCAGTACCTCAAAAGACAGATCTCCACTCCCCAAGTGAACCTCCACTACCTCTCAACCCACTTTCCCCTCTTCTTTGGTCATAAACATTGTATCAGCCAATATCTGCAGAGATAATGACTCGGACTGATTTGTAAGTCCTACAAGTAACCAGCAAATCACTCCTCGACCAGAGAAACCGTCCCCAACATTCAAATTGCTTCTGCTTCCTAAAACTGCAGCCATCCTCACAAACACCTGAACTGGCATGCTAACAAAGAAAAACTCACCAACATTGGCGATATAGAGCTTATTGTTGAGAACAACAGCCACAATGGCCATGGCTCCTCCAGAGATCTCCTGCTCTACAACTTTCAATCTCTCCACGATCTTCTGGTATTGAGGAGGCAGCTGGTGGTGAGGAACACCCTGGAATCCAAGATTATGGGGGAGGCTTAAACACTCAGTCCACAACACTGAAACCACAGCTAGCGTCAACGCGTGTATAAAGAGATAGGACTCATTTTGACAGTCTTGCCTCGAGGCCAAGATGCACAAGTCATACAATTATTTGTTCAATCCCAACAAACCATATGGGTTTGATAAGATTCTGGAGATGACACTCCAATCCACCTAAAGACTAGAATTCACCATCTGCCCAAGTGCCATGCAAATCTGAGGCCTTGCCTACCATCCACATCATATGTTTTTGTCCCGGAAGAGCCATTAGTACAGGGTTGAGCACCTTCAGTTCTTTACAAAAAAAAATCACGATAGGTCTGATAATAGTACCAGTGGGAACTCTGCAGAACAGACCATAACACTTGCTTCATTTCACAGTAGTTCCCAGATGGGAACTACAGGGACACAGACTTCGATTACAACCTCCTTTGGACAACACTGACCAGTAGCCCAGTTCTTAAGGCTACATTACCTCTGGCAGCTGGGACTGCAGGCTGGCCTTCTCTGCCAAAGCATCATCAATAGACTCCAAGAAACTTCTTTCTACCACATCAAATGCCTAAAAAAGACCATAAGAGAAACTGAGCCCTTATCCAGTACTTAGAGAACTTTGAAGCTACCCATCCCCACCTCCTAAGACTAGTCTATATGAGCAGTCAATCATAGTTCATACAGATATTAAAGGATCACAGCATCATACTGAAACACAATTATTTTAGTGCAGCTAGTTAACAGCTTGTGAAAGCAATCTGCTAGTACTCAAAACAGGAGACAAAACACACAAATTACAAACACGGCAATGTCAGAGACCTATCTGATTTTGTATGTTGACTGTAAAAACACTCATCCATCACTCAAGAGAGTGAACTTGCACATGCATCCCCCCACGCCTTAATTTCTCCCTTTCACTCATTGTCATCTCCTTCTCAGGCTGACTTGCTCCTACATGTCCAGTGAAGGCTGGCTGCAGATTCCTGGAGAGCTGTCAGCAGCACACTGACAGCCAGGGGGACAGACGGGTGCGAGGTGGGAGTGAAACAATGCACTGCAGCTGCTCAGGATGAGTGCAATCACAACCACTGGCAGATGTTTCAACCCCCTCAGAAACCAGATGCTGCTCCCCAGTGGCAAAAAGAGGAGGTGGGTAGTGTGAGAAGTAGGAGCTGTTCCCAGTCAAAGCTGCTTTACCTGCAGCAGAACTCGGCGCACATCAGCATCACTGTGATCTGCGTGCAGCTGGCCCAGCAGCAATTCTGCAGACAGCCTCTGGCCCACAAAGTTGGTGACTCGGTTGCCATCATAGCCATTGAAGACACCATAGAGGTAGCAGTTGTTCTCACTCCTATCGGAGAAGGCAAAAGAAGTCAGACGTCTGCGATGCAAAGACACACATAACAAGTTTCCCCAGAATCCTGTATGCTCCGAGCCCTCTGTGAAAAGCTAAATATCACCTGCAGACAGAGGCAGGAAAAGGAGACTGTGACCCAAGCACAGTCAACCTACCTGAATTTCAACCAGTTATCTTCCAAGGGGTGACCCTCTGTACCCTTGCCGTCAGCACTGTAGGAACGGTTTGGAGCTGAGCCCACCCCCGAGAGATGGCAGGACGGTAAGTCATCTGTCCAGCTGGGCTGCTGTTCCTGGGAGACAGAAAGAGGCCACGTAAACCCTGAGGTGAGAATGCTGCTTCAGGATGAGCTACAGGTTCATTCCCATCCTCTCTGCTAACAGGGCAGTACACCTTCCAGAGAACTTCACGTTCCCTGCTGCAGAGCTCCATCACTTACCCCATGCTTTCCCTTTGAAGCTGAGCTCTGGCTGCACCTCCGGCTCTTTCTAACAAGAAACCAGAACTGAGACTCTCACCCGAGTCTGACACACCGCACAGCACTAACTGTGAGTTTGGTGGATGGGACCCTCACATCTGGAGGACACCCGCTCAGAAAACGGGGCCTGGGGGCTGCCAACACCGACGGAGGGTCCCTGTGCCCACACGGGCCCGCCCACAACAGCTGACCCTCACCCCTCAGGCAGGGCCCCAAAGCCCCACACAGGGCTGCGGGCCGGCCCTGGGGCAGCACGGGGCGGAGGACACCCACCTCCCCTCACGGCGGGCAGCTCCCCCTTCCCGGGCAGGAGGGCGAGGAGGAGGCGCGGGTCCATCCTCGCACACACCTAAGGGGGTGCGCGAGCGGGGAGGGGGGGGGAACGGCGCCACTCACACTCTGCAGCAGACTCCTCCTCTGCGCCGCCATCTTGCAGCAGCAGCGACCTCCTCCTTCCAGCCCGCCCTTCTCCCTCCAGAGCAGACAAATCTGCCGGGCAGAGCGGCCGCTCCTCACAGCCCCGCCCCTTTCCCCTCACGCAGAGAGCAACGCTTGCAGCCAACGGCCGCTTCCGGCGGTTGCCCCGCCCACGCGCGGGGAGGAGTTGGCCACGCCCCCTTCCCGTCACCCCGCCCAATGAGGAGGCGGCGGGCGCGGGAGCGCGCACGGGTGGCTCCGTTGGCCCCGCCCCTCCGCGTCGTTGGGGTGATGTAGTGCGTGGCTGGTGCCCTTCAAGGCCGGGGGTCTTCAGTGCTATAGTTTGCAACGTATTGGATCTGGAGGGCACCGCGTGGTTCTCTGGGTCCGCCAAAGCGAAATATTTTTAAATTTCCATCTCCCCACATCTATTTTAGGGGGAATTGAGGTGTTTCTGTGACTTATCTTGAGGCTTCTGAGGGAAAGGAGCACCCTTTGGCCACGGCAGGGAGGGAAGCGGGGCAGAGACTTGAGGGATCCAATGAAATCCTATGGCCCCGTGTTGAGATTGGTTCTTAGCACTGATTCTATGTTATGATTCTATAAGCCAGCCCAAGCGGCCAGCTCTCATCTGTGCTGCCAGTGTGTGGCCATCGCAAGCCTCCTCTGTGTGTATCAGCCTGGAGTCTGCAGAATCATGGAATACAATCACAGAATAATAAGGTTGGAAAATACCTCTGAGATCACCTGGTTCAACTGCCAGCCCATCCCATCCCCACCATGCCCACTGACCACGTCCTCAGTGCCACATCCACACAGCTCTGGAACACCTCCAGGGACGGTGACTGCACCACCTCCCTGGGCAGCCTGTTCATCTCCCACCGAGTTAGCCCAAGGCCTTTCCAACCCTCCTGTGGGCAGTAACACAGGCCAGGACATTGTGACTGTGCCCTCAAGCCTGCCATCACTTGAACTTTGTCAAAGAACCATGGAATGGTTTGGGTTGGAAGGGGGATCTGGGTTCATCTGCCTTATCAGTGACATCCAGAGCAGGGTGCCCAGGCCCACCGCCAGGTGGCTTTTGAAGACCTCCCAGGAGACTCCATAACCTCTCATGACAGCCTATGCCAGTGCTCAAGAATCATTCCCAGCACTTCCTTACACTGTAAGTGGGCAGAAGAAACCTGCAGGTGTGTGAGTGGCATGTCTTGCAGTGCATGACGACAGGCAGCCAGACTGCAGCACTGGGGGAAGAGCACGGTTCTCCCTGTGAACCCAGGCTGAAGGAATGGGCTCCAGCGTGACAGACATGCACTTTCAGCTATGGGTAGCAAGGCAGTCGTGATGAGAGCATGGGTACTGAGTAGTCTTGACTTCCAGCAGTCACTTGATACTCTTTTAATGACATATTTGTGGCAAACATATTAGATTCAGATGTACTTCACAAATAATTGCTAGTTAATTAACCTCATTCTATGGAATGATGGGTTTTGCTGTGAGGGATCCTGTCAGAGGATTCCAGCTCCTTTTCCCCTAAATCCTTTGTTTATTGTTTTGTTATATCTCTGTCTTCCAAATGAACAAAGATTTCACGTCCTTTCTCTTCACACAAGACTGACAGATACTCAGCCATTCTGGCAGCCTTAGGTATGCAGTTCTTTTTTATTTCATTTTTAAAGATTATACTGTTGGAATACAGAAGAAAATGCTAGATTTACAACCTGAGTCTACACACAAGTTTCTACATGTTCAGCTTTATGTCTAAGCTTGGTTTCACCAATGACATTTGAAATATTCCTGTGGGTAAAACTGTGAGTCAGTAGAAATAATTCCAGGGACGGGGCTAAAGCCTGCATTAAAATTAAAAGTGGAGTGGATGGATTTTGTACTAATAAAGATCTGTTCTCTTACAGGATCAAGAATTCCTTATGCTGCAGAAATCCGTGTAGAACAGCATTGTCTGCACTGCTCAAATACAACAGGCAAGTTCATCTGCTTTAAAACACAATGTCACTTTTTCAGCATTGCAGCAAAAGCTTATGCTTATTTAATGACATTCAAGGTTGCAATCGTGAATTTTGTCTAGCTCAGGCAGCCCCTGTCCTTGCACAGAGCACCACTGATATCAGCAAGGCTTCCAATGAGCTCAGTGACCACCAGCATGTATCACATTGCAGGACTGGGGAGTTACGAGTCATTGCTGTGCTCTTATATTGTTAAGTGTGTCCTTCTGAGACTAACAAGAGTGGAGTCTGCATGTTTGTCTTGTTACTAATGTAAATATCTGGCTGCAGCTCATGGTCACTGACAATTGTCATAGAATCATAGGATGGCCTGGGTTGAAAAGGACCACAGTCATCATCCAGTTTCAACCCCCCTGCTGTGTGCAGGGTCGCCAACCAGCAGACCAGGCTGCCCAGAGCCACATCCAGCCTGGCCTTGAATGCCTCCAGGGATGGGGCATCCACAGCCTCCTTGGGCAACCTGTTCAGTGCGTCACCACCCTCTGAGTGAAAAACTTCCTCCTAATATCCAACCTAAACCTTCCCTGTCTCAGTTTAAAACCATTCCCCCTCATCCTATCACCATCCACCCTCGTAAACAGCCGTTCCCCTTCGTGTTTATATGCTCCCTTCAAATACTGGAAGGCCACAATGAGGTCTCCCCACTGCCTTCTCTGCTCCAAGCTAAACAAGCCCAGTTCACTCAACCTTTCCTCATAGAAGAGGTGCTCCAGCCCTCTGATCATCTTAGTGGCCCTCCTCTGGACCCTCTCCAAGACCTCCACGTCCTTCCTGTACTGGGGGCCCCAGGCCTGGACGCAGTACTCCAGATGGGGCTTAAAAACGGGAGTAATGTTTCCTTTTTTCCAGTCACCGGGGACTTCACCAGACAGCCATGATTTTTCAAATGTGATGGAGAACGGCTCGGCAACCACATCAGCCAACTCTCTCAGAACCCTGGGATGGATATCATCCAGCCCCATGGACTTGTACACGTTCAATTTCTTGAGGAGGACTCGGACTTGTTCCACTGTTACAGTGGGACAGAAACCACTCCCCACACCCTCACCTAGAGGCTCGTGGTACTGACAGACACAGGAAGCCTGACCACCCGTGAAGACTGAGGCAAAGCACTCATTGAGTACCTCAGCTTTTTCCATGTCTGAGGAAGCCAGCTCCCCATTGCCTTTCATCAGAGGGGGAACACTCTCCTTGGCCTGTCTCCTCCTGCCTACGTACCTGTAGAACCCCTTGTTATCTTTCACATCCCTCACCAAGTTCAGCTCCATCTGCACCTTGGCCTTCCTAATCCTATCTCCACACACACAGACAACAGCCCTGTATTCCTCCCAGGATACACAACCCTGCTTCCACTTGCTGTACATTTCCCCCTTTTCTCTCAGTTTAAGCTGCAGGTCTTTGCACAGCCACGACGGTCGCCTGCCTCCCCTGCTCGACTTCTTCTGCTGGGGGATGGAGAGCCGTTGTGCTCTCAGAAGGGTGTCATCCTGTTTTATTTTCTCCTCCGTGTTTGGACTGGAACACAGTGCTGATACAAAACATTTGGTCTTGGTGAAAATATTTGTGTCAGCTTCAGGATGTTCCTGTGGCACTGTCACTGAGCCTCCACCCTAACCTTGAACAAGGCCCTTAACTACTTAGTCTGCAAAATGAGAACAGTAGGATTTGCCAAACAAGGCTGCTTGCAATGCTAAATGCATATCTGTCCAACCTTTTGCAGTCTTCCAAAGTAGAAAGCGCTGCTGAAGCTTGCGTGCTGCCTCATGAATACCTGCTTGCAGAGATCAACAGCTTTATGCAGCACTCACAAAATGGAATGCTGCACCAACACAGTTTCTGCTGCTGTATTGATGGAGCTTGGGTTTTTTTTTTCTGTTTTATTTACGCTTTATACCTTCAGTAAATCATCTCAGAAATCACTATGCTATATTTTCATGCAGCAAAGATCTCCCCAAGCATACAGAATATCGGTCACTGAACCTCATCCATGCACCAATAAACGAATTGCATGATTCAGTGACTAACAGATTTCTAGCTCCCTATCCCTCATTAAACCCCCATATTTCTCATCCCTCCCTCTCTCTCTGTCTCTTTGTACTTATTGTTTCTCACGCATCTCTGTTCCCAATGCCAGGGATTATATGCACAGTATTTCTAGTGCCAAGCCGTACTACTGCCTTCCTGTTTTTACAAATGTTTTCTCTGCAGAAAGGGAAGAAGCATTCCACCGGTCACCCTGCTGGACTAGCGGATAAAAGGTGAACAAACATTACTGAACAGTGTGCTGTGGAGAGCAGGGAGCATGGTGCAGCCCCATCATGGTGCTGTTGTAGGCACTCAGAGACCCCCCCAATAGAGAGAGAGAGCTATCACTGCAAAAGAGGTTTTGTGCAGAGCTTTAGGCTTGGTTTTGGCAACATTTGGTCTTACCAGTTTTTAGCTCTTCCTTTTGCCAAGACATTTGCCTTTTTGGGGGCATGGCATCTCTAGAACACTTCTACCCCCAAAAGTAGGACTGTAGGAAGGAAGGGTCTTTGTCCAAAGAAAGAAAAGATGGGTGGGTATATCAATACATTTAGGTATACACTTAGGTGCAGCTACAGTGTGTATGTCTCAGCTGTGTAACCAAGAGGGGAGACGATCTGGAGGACTGGATGCTGCCAGTTTACCATCATGTGCCTGTGCTTACTGTCCTCAGGCTACACAAGGGTAGGCACATTAGATACCTCAGTACTCAGGTGATAAGTGCACTGAAAGGGGATGAAAGGAAGCTTTATCTAAGCATTGGCGAAAAATAGTATTTTGAATTTTATTTTTGTCACGGAGGAAATTGCAATGATATCCTTTTCAGTGTTGAGCCATCTATTACTGAAACCCAGTCAGCAGTGTCTTGAGAGCTCTTGTTTCCCAGTACTTGATTATGTTTTGAAAATGTGTGCTATGCTAGACAACCAAGCAATGGTCACACAGAGATAAATAGAAGGCACATCCGAGTAATAAACAGATCTTCTTCCCTGGCTGTGAAAATAGTGATGTTTATTCCATATTCTTCCAGGTCCCCCATCCACACCTTCTATGACTACAGCCGTTTCACAATAAACCCCAATACAGTACTTCAAGCTCCTTCTCATGTTTTCCTCCTGATAAGGTAAGAGACACTTGATGGTAGGTGTGATTTCAAACAAGCCAAGCAGAACAAGCCACTCTTAGCACCTCCTGAAGTGTCTCTCTCAATAAGGGGAGCTATTTAGGTCTCTCTCCACTGATACTGCCGATTTTCACTAAGCCTGGAGGACCGTTGTATGCTGGGTTCAAATGGGAGAAGTGTTGGCATGGGCAGTCCTGCTCCTTGAGGTGCCCCAGCTGCACGAAGACCTCCCAAGACCCTCTGTGGCTAGAAAAGCCATCCAATCGCAAAGAAAACCCAGACCAGCTTTTTATATTGTTTCATTATTTTGAATGTTGTAACTTTATTGAGACACCAGTAGTTACCACCTTCACTTTGTTAACCACAAATATATAGGATATTGTAAACACATGTGCCGAGGTGGCGGGGTTTGCTGTAGTTGGATTTGAGGACAGATGGGGACGAGGGGAGGAGGGGTGAAGGTACACTCAGGCTTAGACAAGACCACTCAGGGGATCCTGTATGCGGCAGGCCATCGGTGAGTCATCGTATATACGTATATATGTATAGCTTTATATTATACATCTTTTAAAATATATATATATATAATATATACTATACACAGGCAGTAATGTGGCAGGGGAAGGGGCAGGGCAGCCCAGATGGTGTGATGGATGCCACGAGGGCAGCAGGGAGGTGTCTGGATGGATGGTTTGGACTTGCTGCATGAGGTGGCCTTTCTGGGTTCCCTGCCTTGTACCTGCTCTGAAGACCAGAGCCAACGCTCCCATGGAGACTGTCCCACTACACTGCCTTCCTGGGACCTCCTGAGTGCTCCTGAATGTGTGGAGACACACTGCCCTCCTGCCCTGAGGGGACTGCCAGGACTAATGCGGAGGGGACGGGTGTGTAATGAGATGATGAACAAGGTGGTGGGGACGTAGGTGAGCCAGGGATGGGGGGCATGTCAGGAGGCTGAAGCCACAGGTAGAGGTGGGGCAGGGTTTCGTTACCCCTTTGACCTTCACAGTTCCTGCTATCATAAAAGTACCTTACTTGGGGACTTGGCAAGATAAGAAGACATCAAGGGGCCATTGCTCCCAGCAGGGGATGAGTAATCCTCTGTAATCCGGACAAATGGCACGGCGGGGAAGAAAGCCTTCTTATCGTTTTGCTTATGCAGCCTTCCCTCTGATCTCCTAATCCCTAGAGTGGGACTGATCTCACACTCGTTTAGGATCTAAAAAGGACACGTTCCAGCCAGGTGCCCAGGTCTTCATATGACCACCAGCAGCCCCTTATCAGAAGTTCCCAATATATGATAACCAACCCCTCGGGTAGATTCATCTCCTCAGAGCCAGCCATATGCCACATTTTCAAGGGCTGTGTGCTAACCACATAAGTCCCACCCTCAGGCTTGCCACCAACAACCCTCCCTTGCAAAGGCTCAAAGGAAGTCGACCCAAGGAGAGTACACCTTCTCCCATGAGCAAAGGCAAGAAGTTGCCCAAGCATCTACTGTTACAGCGTCCCCTGCCATATCAATGCCTTTGCTGTAACACAAAGCAAGGAAGAAAGAGACAAAGATGGGCAATAGCCCAGGATGAAGCTACCTGGCTCACGTCCCACTGAAGTGTTGGCTGAGGAGGAGACTTGTCCCACCTCAAAGCCACTGAAGCCCACCAGCTGGTTACATGAGGGAAGCAAGCAAAAGACCGATAAAGAAAAGCTTTGTCATGGGTCACACCCACATGATGTTTAGCCATCGGTGTAGCTCTGCTCAGGGAAGGGGCATAGATGATTGTCCCATGCTACACCATCAAAAAGACCCCAGGCAGACTCCCCCCACATTTATGACCCGTGCTTCTCATGTGCTTAGTCCCTCATCCCAATGAGATGGGACCGATGATGGGCAATTCCCAGCAGTCCAACAAATCTTCATGCTGAGAGCTTGTTATTTATAGTCTCCTCTTGGTACCCAACCCACACATCCAAAATGAAAGCATGAAGGATGACACAGATGACTCTGGATAAGTACAACTAGTTTGTCTCCACCACCTCACCGTTCTTTCCTTCCTCTCCCCCGGTGGGAGAGGTGGATTGGAAGGAGCTTCCCCGCACACTGAATCTCTCAATAAAGTAACCCCCTCCCAAGCCTAAATATTAGGCTGATCCCATCGAAAAAAAAAGCCTGAGGGGCTTCCCTCTGAAAAATACCCCTCCTATGTACAGTATTGCTTTCACTCAGAGCCACAGAGAAAGGTGTGGAGCAGGTAGAAACTGTGCCTGCATGCAATGGAGAGCTGTCCTTCCTTCCCCTTCGGAACCCACAACTCTGTGATGTCTACTCCTTCTCCATTGATGTGGGGCAGCTGGAAAGGAGTAGTGCTAGGAGGAGGAGGACTGGTGACCTGGATGAAAGAGGACTGTGTCCTCCAGATGAGGTGTTTGCATGGCCAGACCCGCATCCTGTCCTCCTGGCTCCTAAGGATGCTACACGGAATGGGCTGAATGCTTGGGGGAAGCACCGGTGGATGCTGGATCTGTTCCTGAACTCCGCTCCTTGGGCCAGTGCCACATGGACCATGGTGGCTGCCCAGGGGGCAGAGCTCCTCAAGACATACCCCACTGACCGTGATCTGAAAGATGTCTGTGCTGAAGCGGTCCAGCTGGCTACTGCTCAATCCCTTACTTCTAGGCACTGACATTAATTCTATCCTGGAATAAATACTGTGCTTCCAGAGCTGTTTCTTGAAGCAAAATTGTGAGAAGCGTGAAGTAATGTCAATACGAGCTTTTATCTGAGATTCACTACTGCCACCTAGGTGAGGCTTTAAAGACATGTCAGATGCTGCAGGAGCACTAAGGTAACTAAAAGTACAGCAGGACCAGTGTTCAGAGAGCCCACTGTAGCCCCAAACAATTGGAGGGTGGAAATGGAGGGAATTCTCCCATCTTTGCTGACCTTCCCATCTGAGTGGGAGGTGAAGACCACCTTTGGACTCTCCCACCACTCGCTGCACCCCAATGTGATGTCTGGACACAACAGCTGCATCTCTTTTTGGGGTTCCTACTCCATTCCCATGTGATCTGGCCAGAGGAAGGGAGGAGGATGCAGCAGTACCCAAGCAGTGAAAACACTTCTGCATGGAGAAGGAGTGGCCCTCACGGTACTGCCTCCCTGCTCTGCTCTCTCAAGCCCTCTTGCTTTCATCTACAGCAAAACCTGTGAAAAACACTGGATTTTGATTGTACCTGCAAATACTCCTTTTTCCCATCCCATTCTGTCTTGCCAAAACCTCTCAAAACAAAGCATCTCCTGATCCACAGTGAAGAGCACCCTCTCTCCCCATCCCTCCCTCCACCCTCGCACGCCTGCATGCCAGCTCAGCCTGCCCCTTCCACCCTCCCCTCCCTGAGCCAATTCAGATGCTCCTGCAGCATGGAGCAGCACTGCAGCACGGGGCAGCACCACCTCGCCTATGAACATCCTGTTCCCTCTCACCTCTTCCCTTCCACCTCTGCTGTAGCCCCTCCTTCTCTCTTCCAAGGAAGAGAGAGAGAGGGGAAGTGGGGACCTCCCTCGGTGCCAGATTTTGGAACAGTTTGGTGCCAGGTAGTTCTGGGGGGAGGAGGGGGAAGAGGCAATGGGGAGCATTTTTTTTTTTCTTTTTGTTAAAAACAATAAATAAAAACAGATGACCCAGAAGGCTGGAGCATAGCTGAGAGCCACCTCCTGTGCCACTACGCACGTGTCTGGCTTGTGCCTCGGCTCGCTGCCGGCAGTGGGAAAGGGGGCAGAAGGGGAAGGGGACGGGGAAGGGGCATCGGCGGCTCAGTAGTTCTGCGTTTGGTACCCCTGTGTCTCGGTGTCAAAAGCATCTGCTGCAGGGGGCTGCTGGTACGTCCCCACCGTGTCCGTCGCATCCTCCTCGTTCGTGTAGGGAGCGTAAGGCATGCCGGAGTCCTGGCTGGGGTCCATGTAGTCCTGGGAGAAGAGGGCCGAGTCGGCACCCAGCAGGAAACGCTGATACGCCAGGAACGCCTGGCCCACCTTCAGGAGGATGGAGAGAGATGGGAGGCAGAGAGGGGATGGGAAAGGGAGAGAGGGGAACGTGCCAAGAGAGAAATAAACAAAAGGGAGGTTAGTCATGGTTACGGGTTAGTGGGTGAAGCCCATCTGGGAGACAATCCCACAGAAAGCACCAATCCCATGGCAGGGAGAAGAGGAGGGATATGGGGTGGGGCTGTCAGCAGGGGCACGTGGGCACCTGGACTCCAGCAGTCTTCCCAGCGCATCCCCTGCAGAGGTGAGCGGTCTGGCAGGCTGTGAGCTGCCCCTGGGGGCAGGGTTTGGGGAATGAGGGCTGGGAGGAATAGAGAAGACACAGCAATGGGGGGCAGAAGGCATCTTCTGGCTGAGACATGAACAGTCATCAAAAGAAAGGCACGAGTGTTACGCAGCATTAGTTAGGCTGAGGGAGAGAAGGGGTCGAGAAGGAACACAGAGATGGAGCCAAGTGCTCAACAGCTTCCTCTGTCTGCACCCCTTGCCCCCAGGCTCCTCGTCACTGAGGGGCATTATGGCAGCAAGGACGGGGAGTTGGGGAATAGTGTGTTGTATTCTTCCTGAAAAGTAATGTCTCTGAGCCGTCGGACAGCCAGAAAGGCGAGGAAGCCCTGTGAGGAGAGAGAGGGGTGGGGAGGAGGATCAGCGAGGAAGATCAGAACAGAGCATTTGAGTGAAACTGAAAAACAAACACAAAGATCCAGACAAGAGGATGCCTTCAGCCACCTGCAGCCCATGCGTCCGGGAGGACCCTGCAAGTGCTGCCAACACTCCTCTCCAAAAGGGTCCTTGCACAAGCCTTTGTTCCCATCATGCCTTCTGCTGGAGCTTGAGGGATGCTGCTGCTTGCCTTTGGCTCTCAAGGTGGGGGTCACACTGCTGTCCCTTGTCCCCACTGCCACCCACCTCGGTGCAGTGCCCGACTACTGCAGTCACGGGTGCAGACTGCATCCCTAGAGATGGGAGTGATGCGACTGCAGCCTCTTGTGGCCACTGAGGACATTTCATGTGAGCCCCTAGCCTGCAGCTTCCTTCTCTGCTTGGCATCAGTGAGCTGCAAGTGCTGTTCAAAATCCTTTCATGGACAGGAAAATGCAGTAGAGCTGCTGCCCGTGGGGACCCGTGCTGGAGCAGCTCCTGAAGGATGAGCCCCACACTACAGAGCCATGTTGGAGCAATGCTTGGAGAGCTGCAGCCTGTGGGAAGCCCATGTGGGGTCAGTTCGGGAAGGATGGGAAGGACCCACATGGAGCAGGGGCAGGGAGTGACCACGGAGATGACAGTGGTACAGACTGACCACAGCTCCCATTCCCCACCCCTCTGTACTGCTTGAGGAGGAGGTAGGTGGGGTGGATGGGCAGGAAGGTATTTTTAGTTCACTTTTAGTTCTCACTGCTATAATCTGTTATTAGTAGACAATAAATGCTATTAGTCTCCATATGCTGAGCCTGTTTGGCCCATGACTGTAACTGGTGAGTGATTTCTTTCTCCTTATCTCAGCCAAGCAGCTTTTTCCAGTGTATTTTCTGCCCCCGTTCTTTAGAGGAGGAGAAGGTGGTATGAAGGAGCTGAGCTGCCTAAAACCACCGCATCAGGCGTCCCTCCAGGCTGCCTCTGCTCCTCCATTTCCTACTCCAAGGCCATGTCATTTCCAGAAGGAGTCACTTATCTTGTCACCTCCCATTCCCCACAAGCCAATACAATTGTAGAGGAGCCTCAATCTGACACTGTGGTTGCTTTACTCACCCAGGTGAAGATGGAGAAGAATGAGAACGTGATGGCTGCTCGGGCTGCGTCTCCTCCCTCGTTCATTGGGTTGTCCTCTTCTTTTGAAGCTTGCCACTGGTTAGTCAGAAAGCAGAAGCCAACAAACCAGAGGAACGCCCAAAAGGCTGCAGGGGACAGAGATCAAGAAGGTGTGTGTGAGCCCAACATAAACACATCACACTGGTCTGCAAACTACAACCCCACGCAACCCATCATCATGCTGCAAACTGGGCCATGTGTTGGCCATGATGGCTTTCTAAGCCCAAGTGAGCTTGCTGGTTCACTGAGGTGTCACATCAAGCAGCACTGGGTCCCTCCCCTTTTCTGCCCTGTTGGCTGTGTGTAGCACTGCTAGGCTAAACATGAACCAACTTGGAAGACAGAAATCCTTGACAAGTTCAGATGCTGTGCTCTTGCTCCACTTGTGGTCCCATCACACCACTGGGGATGTAGGGATCTAGGTAAATTGAGCTAAGCCTCAGGGCTGGAGAAGATCCTGCACAGCTATCAGGATGGGGAACACCAGGGATCTGGCAGCAGCCCAGCAGCAGGACAGCAGGGAAAGGGCAGAGAAAGCCGGTTGGGAAGCTCACCTGAGACGCCGATGTCTGAAAGCACTGCCTTCTTGCGGTCCTTGACGCTGCTGATCTGCGGGAAGTAGGCATCCAGAGCCAGGTAGAGAAGGCAGCTGAGGAAGGCGAGGACACCCACGGTAATGCCATAGTTGCAGGCGTTGCGGTTGCGGTTGAAAATGCAGTGCTCCTCTGATTCGTCCAGGCGGTTCACATACCCCTCATTGACAATGGAGCCAAACACCACGATGGAGAACACCTGGGGGACAGGCAGAGCGATGTCAGGGCAGGTTGCTCTGGATGAGCTCCAAGGAGCTTGGGCAAGCCCCCATCCTGCTGCCTCCCCTCAATTGTGGCAGTTTAGCAGGGGTGGTTTTATTTGATTTCAGAGGATTAGCTTAAAATAGGGCACATCTAGATGGAGTCTGTTCATCCATCTGATCCAAACCGATGTGAAGCAGCCTCAGCCTGGAGGAAGGGCGGCTTCCCGCACACGCACAGGGAGGCGATGTGGAGTGCAAACGCAGATACAGCTTTGGTGCGGGTGCCTGCATGCAAGGGCTCCCAGCAGCAGAAATCCGCTTAGTCTGCACTTATTTTCCCACCCACTCCTTTCCCTTCTAGGAATTCCTTGTCTCACTATACGTTTATGCTCTAATTTTATCCATCTGGCTACTGTGCTCCTTTCCCTCATCGCCTTCCCACAGCCCCAGCTCCTCCTGCTGACCCTCTAGGCTCCTGCTCTCCCCATCCCCTTGCACATAAGCCCCCTCTCCCCATTGCCCCGCTTCAGCCCAGCCCATGACACATCCTAACCCTCCCCACAGATTTTGCAGGAGCACCAGGAGTCTTCCCTACCCACCACCAACACCGCAGCAGCGCATTATGTTAAATCAGGTAGAATTAAGGATGAGGCCGGGTAGAGATGCCATAATCCACACCTGCCAGTTTAACCTTTGCTCACCGAATTAGCCCTTGCCTCCTGCTGCATGGCCAGCCCTCTCACACAGCAGGAGGAAGAAGGAAGGAAAAGAAAGGAAGGATGGAAAAGGAAGGAAGGAGAGAGATGAAGGCAGCGTGCACAAATTTCTCTTTGCAGGGTGTCTTGAGATCTTTACATCTCAAGACAACCCAAAAAGCAAAGAAGCAGCAGTTTGGTGAGTGCAGGGAAAATTAAGTGTTGATAAACACTAAGCCCATGCACAGTCTCAGGCTGCCTAGAGAAGCTGCCTAGAGGAGCTCAAGCCCAGGTTGGATGGGGCTCTGGGAAGCCTGATCTGTTGGGGGGCAGCCCTGCTCAGGGCAGGGGGTGGAACTGGCTTTAAGGTCCCTTCCAACCCATATCATTCTATGACTCAATGATTTCCCACCGGTGGGGTGGATGGTCCCGGCCCATACCCAGATCTCTGCTGTTCGGCCAGTGGCACCTCTGTACTCGGTACTGGTGAGGCTGCACCTCAAGTGCTGCATTCAGTTTCAGGCCCCTCACTACCAGAAAGACATGGAGGCCCTGGAGTGTGCTCAGGGGTGGAGCTGTGAGGGGTCTGGACCACAAGTCTGATGGGGAGCAGCTGAGGGAACTGGGGTTGTTCTGGCTGGAGGAGGCTCCAGGGAGACCTCATTGCTCTCTACCTGAAAGAGGTTGCAGTGAGGTGGGGTTGGCCTCTGCTCCCAGGGAACAGCAATAGTGCTAGAGGGGATGGCCTCAAGTTGTGCCAGGGGAGGTTCAGGTTAGATATCAGGAGAGATTTATTCTCCATAAGAGCAGTGGCACAGGCTGCACAGGGAGGTGGTGGAGTCACCATCCCTGGAGGTGTTCCAGAGCCGTGTGGATGTGGCACTGAGGACATGGTCAGTGGGCACGGTGGGGATGAGCTGGTGGTTCGACTAAGTGATCTTGGAGGCCTCTTCCAACCTCAATAATTCCATGATTGTATGATTCTAAGAACCAGAGGAACCCTATCCACTAGCCCTGACAGCTCTCAAGTGGCCACAGTGCAGCTGCCAAGCTTGAACAAGTATCTACTGACACCAGTGCTGTTTTTTTTTTCACCCAAAGGCTCATCATTCAGTCCCATTTGGGTTGCTAACCCTGGACGTGTTTCTGACAGCAATATGACACAGATGGGGATCCTGCTCCTAACCATTGGGACCATATGGTTTCTTTGAAAGGCTGCAAGAGATTTTTATGCTAGGAAATAAAATGACTGATTTGCCCTCCTCCTTCTTCTATTTGAAAATGAAAACTGTTCATACTTTACTCAAATCGCCACGAAAAACAAAACCCAATAAAATGTATTTCTTCCTGGAGCAAAGTTTTGTCTTCAAAATTTTGGTCTGAGTGGTTGAGAAAGGCAGTAGAACTGCAGACAATTACAAGCACGGTCTTTCAGTGGAAAATCTCGCACACCTTAACTGCCAGCAGGGCTGGCTGGTCTGCCTGCCATCATTTGCAGTAATTGCTGTGTTCCTCTGACTTACATCTCCTGGAGGTGAGGTCCGCGTGCTCCCAGGGCTCACACAACTATGGTAGCATTAGGTGATCTTGGTGGTTTTTCCAGCCTTCATGATTCTATGACCACCGAAGGTGTAAGCCTCCTGGTACTGGGGCTACAACGTGGGTGCCTGGTTTTCTGCAGCACTAGGCAGAAAGCATACCTTCTCCTTTGGAAGATGAGAACAACCTCCAAAAACATACACTCTGGTGTTCACTTTCAGTTTAGGGCTCAAAAATGGTGAGATGTCAATTCTCTGAGTCAGGCCAACCCTCAGCTGCACTGAGTCTCTGCTTGTTCATTTTGGGTTGAGTGAGCTTCTTACTCCCCAGAGACACTTCTGTTTACTCTGATCCTGCCTTGACACACATCTCTCCTCTCTCATCTTTGAGTTTGCTGTTGACCTGGAAGGGCTCTCCCTGTGCAAAAGCAGCAGAATTATTCTTTTTTGCACTTGCTCCTTCTATCCATGTCAACACTTCCTGATGAATCAGTTGAGTGCATGAAACTGAAAGGACTCATTGGAAAAGACCTCTAAGATCACCCAGTCCAACAGCCAGCCCACCCCCACCATGCCCACTGACCACGTCCTCAGTGCCACATCCACACGGCTCTGGAACACCTCCAGGGACGGTGACTCCACCACCTCCCTGTGCAGCCTGTGCCACTGCAGCACCGCTCTTTCTGAGAAGTTTTTCCTAAGGCCATTACCTTAAGGCCATTCCACAGGTTGGGAAGAGAAGCATGGCAAGATGCCCCCTTACCCTGGTGCCACATTCCTCTCTCCCCTGTGTGCTGAGCCCAGAGGATTTACTGCTGCACACTTAACCCCAGCTGTGTCTTGGCACAGGAGGTGGGTGGAAGCTTGCTGTCTTTGCAAGGCATCTCAGACCAATTAAATACTCGATATTTCCTAGGTTGCACAAGCTGTGCATGTGCCAAGATAATCCAGGCAGCAGGTGCAGTGTGAATGCCTGCCTGCATTATAAACAAAGCACCACAAGCCTGCAAGAATAAAGCGTTTATGT
This sequence comes from Gallus gallus, assembly GCF_016699485.2. Lineage (NCBI taxonomy): Eukaryota > Metazoa > Chordata > Aves > Galliformes > Phasianidae > Gallus > Gallus gallus. The sequence continues at coordinate 50,722,890 of NC_052532.1, forward strand.
TTCTGTCATCAGCACATCTGCATCGCTTAGAAAGAAATGCCAGCCACCCTCCTTCCCCTGTGCACTGTCATTCCTCATTATCTGTCGGACTGCAGCACCCTCATTTTCCACTGCAAGTGCCTGGTGGCATCCAGGGAAGCCCAGAGCCAGGCACCCTGTAGAGCTGAGACAGACAGAGGAACCAAAAAATGAACTGCATCCCGCCATACAAAGCCTTGCTTTAATCCTGCTCCGGCCAGGCAGAACCTGCTGAGCATCATGTGAGGTCTGTGCAGTGCTCCCATCCCCATCCCCAGGCATCATGTGATGTGCCCCAGTGCCCTGCAGGGATTTTCCGGCACCTCCTCCCAGGAATTTGCCACTGTTTCTTCCCCAAAAGCCCTATGACAGCCCCAGCAGGGACAAAGCTGTTGGGTTGATGTGGTGCCCTCCAGCCATGATTCCAGCTGCTTCCTCCTCTGCTTTATTCCATTAGGGAGAGGAAACAGTTCGGTGACATAACATCACCCGTGGGACTTCAAATCCAATCCACCTCGGGCAGAACGAAGCGATGACCTCTCCCATGCTGATCTGGCAATGAGCAAGAATAAATCTATTCAAAACACGAAGACGAGGAAGAGAGCAAACGGCAGAGATGATGGGGTTTTCATCTGCACTCATTCACCCGCAAACACAGCTTCTGGAAAGCATCAGAGTGCCCTGTGCAGACGTGGATTATTATCATCATCCCCATCGTTAAATCTGCTTCTATTTAGCTCATTTTGAAGAAAAACACACGCGGCTTTGGGTGCATGTGGGAACAGCAGCCTGAAAGCAGAAGGCCTCCGTTTAACTCCCAGCATTCTGGTAAGCCCTGATCCCAGAGCACTGCCCACTCCTGCGAGTCCCCACTGCTTTTCTCAGCTCCTGGAGGCAGTCCTGGCTGGCAGCCACGTGGCACCCGCCTCTCAGCTGAGCTGGAGCAGGTGATGTTGGGGGGAGCAGCTCCACATCCCTAATTCCTGCCCTGGGATCAGAGCAAGGCTCTCCATGCCAGGCGGCTTTTGTTCACCATTAACCCTTCTGCTGACCACTGTCATCTCTCCTCCGTCACGCTGGGACCACATAGCGCACCTTTCTCCATCAGGGTCTGGCCCTCAGGACCCTCTGGAAGGATTCACTTTTATTTTAGAGCAACCACAGCCATTTGCTTCGGCTCCAAGATCTTTCCTGGCAGTGTTGTGCTGGGAAAAGCACTACATGCCATACACAGCCCCATATTGGCTGCGCACATCCACCACCCTTCTGTCGGCACAGCCTGGTGCCCTATCCCTAAAGTCCTCATCTCACACAGCAGCCATGGCAGCCAAAGCCATCCCAGGTGCACGTAGTAAGGGCAGGAAGAAGGTGGGGACTGCAGCTGGCCCCATACTCACCTGCTTCAATGCTAGGACAGCGTTTCAGTTCACACTTTACTTATTTATGGAGCTGGTGCTACGTTCAAAGCCTGAGGGTTGCATCCTTCCCTTGGTGTGGAGCTGCTCTGTTGGCCAGCTCCGTGCAAAGCACAAGTGGAAAATTTTGCTTAGCAGGTACTATTTTGGACAAAGCCAACCACAAGCAAAGAGGCAGTATGGGGAGTAATGCCTTAAAAAAGCCTCCAGAGCATCCAAGTAACCTGAGCTCGTTGGATGAGCTCTCCAGAATCGCTAACCTTGTGCCACAGCTTAGCATCCTCCTTTCCAAATCTATCCTACCCCTTCCTCCTCTGCCAGCCCATCTGCTCCTGACCCCAGAGCCCTCCACTGCTGGCAAAAACCAGGGCGGCCACCTGTTGGTACAATGCCCTACACTCATCCACACCTCAATGTCACAACCAAGTCTGCCACAAGGCATGACCCAAGCACAAGGTCACTTCCTTATGGAAGTTATGACTTCATGGGAAGCAACCATGGGATGTTCTGCTCCTTATTAAAGCTCATCACATGAAAGTGGCTACAAGGAGCCTCCAACCTCAAGCATCTGAACTCCCTCCCACAGGGAGCGAGAGGGGCAAAACAACCATGAGCCTGTATTTTTTGAGTGAAGCTCCACCGATTCATGGAAGGGGCCTGGAGGTGTTCAGGAACCACGTGGATGTGCTACTGAGGGACATGGTTAGTGGGCATGATGAGGATGGGCTGATGGCTGGACTAGGTAATCTTAGAGGTCTTTTCTAACCTGAACGATTCTGTGATTCTATTTCTGGTGCTAGTCACAGCCTGAGACAGGACTTCAACACCCATCAGGACCCTTCTTGGTCTCAAGGCTGGAAGACAAATTCAGGACTAAATATATGGGAGGCAGCCTGTGGCTCCCTGGCCAGGAAAAGAAGGAGGAACCCACAGCTGGGGAGAGAAAAGGGGGATGTGCCACTCAGGACAGCCCAGCCAGGTCCTGGCTGACCCACAATGGGATGTGACCTCCTCAGCCCCATGCAGGGCTGGTGAGCCCCATGCTGTCCTCTGCCAAGGTCAGAGCAACAGCCATAGGGGAATGTTATGGGGAGATGCTGGTCCCCAGGACATGCTCCTTGCTGTGGGCTCAGGGAGCACTGAGATACTCCAAAGCAGAGCAGGTGCCTAATAAAAATACAGATATCCTGCTCTCTCTCTGGCTCACCTTTGGGAAGCCAGAACCCTGCAGTGCTCGAATGAAGTCATGAAGGAAAAAAAAAAAAAAAAGGAAAGGAAAGGCAGAGAGGGTGAGAGAGAGAGAGAAAGAGAGAGGAAATTCTGCCACGGAGATTAGAAGCGGGAGAGCCTTTGTAGGTCACACTCCGTCCATCATACTCGGGCAGGCAAAGGGACGGGGCTGCGTGCCCCACCACAGCCCCAAGCCTGGTGTCAGTGAGTCCAGACAGACGGGCAGATGGACAGACACCTGCATTAATGACATCCTCAGCCATCCCAGGGCTCTGCAGCCACCCTCACGTCACAGCATCCCAGGGGACAGACAGCACCCCCATGCCCAGCTTCAATTCCCCGTTCCCTCTTCGGTGCTTATTTCATTGTATGTCATTTATTTTGCCCTATGGGTGCCAGCACACATGTGCCCTCTCCCCTCCGCCTGCCCTCCCTCCTCCGCTCCCAGCCCAGACCTCAATCTCTCCCGCGCCGGCTCCTGCCGCAGCTCGCTGCCTTAATCCCAATGACCTTCGTGCGGAGACGTGCGGGGCCGGCGGCCATGGGATGGGGGAGCGCGTTATGGAGAGCAGCAGGCTCAGAGGGGACGGGAAAAGGAGGGAGCACAGAACCCCCCCCCCCCCCAGCTCACCTTTGCCACTCTGTGTACCCCAAAGCATCTCCCCCAGCCTGCTGGTACCCCACATCCCATAAACACCCCAGCCAGGGGGGAGGACACACAGATCCCCTAAACAGATGGAGGGAGAGCCCACCCGGCTCACCCCATCCCTCCCCATGGCTGCAGCCCCGCAGCAGGGCACTCTCACCCCGCATGGCCCTATGTATGGCCCCATGTATGGCCCTATGTCCCTGCACATCTGTGTGCCTACGGCTGTGCATCTACGCGGGCGTATGGATACGGATGGAGCTACGTACGGAGATCGGCACATCTGGAGGCAGATGCGGGCATGCAGATCTATGTGTACGGATGGAGACGGATCCCTATGGAGGCACGGATATGCCTCTCTTATATACGCGGAGAGCTATGCGCGCACGCACGGACGAGAAGCAATGTATATGACAGCATATATAACATACACCATTCGAAGCAGCACAACGATCCGTATTATATAACCTCACACGGAGAGGTAACGCGCGCACACACACACGCACATGCATGCGCGGGGGGAGCCGAAGGCCCCGCCGCTGCTCCCCGCACCCCCGTCCCGCTCCCCCCCGCTCCGCGCCGCGGCCTCACCCAGGAGAGCAGCCGCAGCAGCGTGTGCGGTTGCCGGAGGAAGGCCTGCAGGTCGAAGGCGCCGCCGGCTTTCCCCGCTCCGAAGGCGCCCCCGTCCATGGCGGGGCCCGCGGTGTGGTGCTGCGCGGGGGGCTCGGCGGGGCCGTGCCGTGCCGTGCCGAGCCGGGCAGCGCCGCGCCTGGCAGCACGGCGGCGGCGGAGGCGAGCCGCGCGCTCCCGCCGCGGGGCCGCGCCGCACGAGAGCGCGCACTCCCCCCCCACCTCCCTCCTGCCTTGCGGCCGCGCGCACAGCTCTGAGGCGGAGAGCTTACATAGCAGCCCCCACCTCGCCTCACCGCCGCTCCAGTCCGCGTGGGCCCGCGTTACCCGCAGTGATGCGGTGTCTGCCGGTCAGCGTTAGGGTTTGGGACTCTTTCGGGGGTGTCCCCAATCGTCAGCCACCTCTGAGGGGAGTGGGAAGAGGTTTGGGCTCTTGGGGGGCATCTGGGAGACGTCACAGCTGTCAGTGAGGTGCTCACAGCCTCTTCTCCATCATAGAGATCATAGGATGGTTTGAGCTGGAAGGAACCCTTAAAGGCCATCCGGTCCAACTCCCCTGCAAAGAACAGGGACACCCACAGCTCAGTCAGGGTGCTCAGAGCCCCTCCAGCCTGACCTTGGCTGTCTCCATGGATGGGGCATCCACACCTCTATGGGCCAACCCTTGCCAGTGCCTCACCGTCCTTATCATAAACCCCTTTTTCCTTTTATTCTATCTAAATCTCCGCTCGTTTAGTTTGAAACCATTTCCCCTTGTCCTTCCTCAACAGACCTTGCTGAAGAGTCGGACCCCTTCTTCCTTATAGCCGCCGTTAGATACTGAAGCACCCCTACAAAATGGCGGCAGGTATGGGATGGCCCTTCACTGTGTGAAGACACCCTGCACCACATCTCCACTGGGCCAACCACACCTCCAGCTCTTTGAGAAACCGAGCTCAAAGGCTGATGAAGCAGCATGACAGGTCGGACCGCTTCTGGGCCTGTCACCTCCGGGTCATGCCTGAACACAGCCAGCTCCGTGGGGGAACGTGCTCAGCTTGCTCCAAGCATGGGTTGGTGTTTCTGGCAGAACCTATGAGTCAGCCTGGCAGTATGACCCAGCTGCTCTTTGTCTTTAGCTCTCAGAGCAGGATCTGGCTCTATAGGTCGGTGTTTGCTTCAACTCTTTAATTAATGTTTGCAGTAACTTGGTATAACCATAATGTGCTGCCCTTCTGCTGCTGTCAGCATCCCAGCAGTGGGAATTCAGGTGGCTTCGGCACGAGGTGTGTGCAGGGAGGAGGTAGCTGGTCCAGGGGACACCACCAGCCTTGGGGATGCTGCCCCAGTGATCTCCCTGCAGGACACCCCTGATGTCCCAGACATCCAGCCCCAGGGTGATGAGCTTTGGGACCTCCATCAAGCTTGTTTTCTCTCCTGCCCTGGACCTTCCTACTCCCTTTGCTCTCCGTCCACTGGGTAGGTGTTTTGTGTCTCAACCATGTAAAAAACATGATAGCCACACACTGATATTTGTTACTGCAAGTGGTGACCGGTTCCTTGCGCTCTTGCTGTCCAGGTAGCACTTGGGATTAAAGATGAAAACCCTACAATTCCACACCAAGGATCAGAGCTATTTCAGGGCACGTTTCAGCCAGAGTCATGTGTCAAATCAGTTATCCTGCAATGGCACTCACACCGTTTCAGGTCTAGGGAAGCCTGAGTTTCTGCAGCCTGGTCCTATCCAATTTCCCAGTGCCCACGGAGGGACAGTGAATAATTTATCTCCCATCCTCCATGTCCCTTCCTGTTCAGGTTTCATCTCTGCTTCACCTCTGTGCTGATGCTTCTGTGCAACAGCAGAGCCAGCGTCAGCAGTACATGGAGCAAGAGAAATAACGTGTGAACAGCATGAGTGATAAGATCTCCAGACAGGTCCCACAGTAAGCCTTATTTTTAGTTCCTCTTCTGAGGCATAACTTTAGCACTTATGCTATTGATATTGTCTATTATTAATTCAGCAGTAGCACAGAGAGGCCCTAATTGAATTTGGAGCTGTGTTGTACCGAGCGCCATGGAAATACACAGTGGGACGCAGCTCCTGGAGTACACACAATCTGCTTGAGAACGTGTCCCTGCGAGAAGGAATTTATTTGATCTCCTTTGATGTTTTGAGATACGCAAATAAGCAAAACGAGTGCCAATGTTAGCAGGAAAACCTATTTTATCTTATGAATTTTTAAATAACATGTTTCCATTTCTTTGTTGTTCCTATGTTTATTCACATTGCCTAACATCCTTTTTTTGAAGTGCAATGAAGATTTGTCAAGCACTGTTTGAGTTACAGATTATTAGGAGAGTCATTTATGAAGTTGCAGGTGTTTTACTCTATACTTCCCTTTACTTTTTTGTTTTTTTTTTAATGAAAATATAACATTGTCTGTTATTGCCTGTATGTGTATACAGACATTTTCAATAAATCCAGCAAGGTATTTAATATGTGGGTTTTTTCATGGTTCTGTCACAGAAGCTTCATTTCAGGAAAGACTTATTTGCTTCAGTGCATTTTCTTTTACCTAAGGCACTCTGCATTGACTGCCCTGTATACTCAGTGCTGTGGAAGAAAACCAAACGCATCCGAAACTAATTCATAAAATTCAGCCAATTCAGATTTCCAAGCTGGCTCAGCAAACTTCGTTATGTTGTGACAACCGTGGGTAGCTTTGCGTAAAGCCGCCAGCAGCACAGCCCGCCTCTGCCTCGGGCTTTCCATTCTCATGGAAGCTGGTGGGCAAGTTACAAACCACCAACACCAGCAAAGCTCCCGCTGCTCCCTGCCTCACATTCTCCTGCATTTCATAGAATCATGAAGGTTGGAAAATAGCTCTAAGATCAGCTGATCCAACCGCCAGCCCACCCCCACCGTGCCCACTGACCACGTCCTCAGTGCCACATCCACACGGCTCTGGAACACCTCCAGGGACGGTGACTCCACCACCTCCCTGTGCAGCCTGTGCCACTGCAGCACCGCTCTTTCTGAGAAGAAATCTTTCCTAATATCCAACCTGAACCTCCCCTGGTGCAACTTGCAGCTCCACAGGCTGAAGACCTCCCAACAGTCTGGCTGCATCCTGCTTCTCATGATATCACCCAAAGTGCAAGCAGAGGAGCAGAAGGCCATGCCAGTGCGATCCTTCTTCCATGACACTGCTACTGTAGAGTTAAGCTGTGCGTTCATGGCAGGGTCACCGTCCCTGGAGGTGTTCCGGAGCCGTGTGGATGTGGCACTGAGGGACGTGGTCAGTGGGCATGGTGGGGGTGGGCTGGCGGTTGGACCAGCTGATCTTAGAGCTATTTTCCAACCTTCATGATTCTGTGGATGCACATGAAGGCCACATCTGCATGTGAGAGGCTGCTACACTCCTGTTTGGAATATTTCTGTTCCAATCAGCTCGCCCAATCATCTTTATCAAAAAGGAGTCAGAACAGAGTCTTCAGCTCTCTTCATCTGAACAAAGAGAACGCACGGGGAGCATCCCCTGTGTGTAAGTTTGTTTAACCAGATCCTTGCGACTGAAATTCTTATTATCAGCTTTTTCTTTAATTTGCTTTGCAGGGACCTCCTATCCTTCCTGTTTTTTCTTCCCAAATTTTATTTGGGAGGATATTCCCGGTATTTATTTGGCAATGACACTTTCTCCTTGTTTTTCCTTCACCTTCCCAAGCCCTACCGCCGCCTGGAAAAAGCAGGTTGACGTGGAAAGAGGGACACAGACGCAGGCGCGCAGGCGCAGCAGGTGGAGAAGATGAGAAGAGCATCCAAGAGCCGTCAATGCCTTTCCCGGGACAAGATGGCGCTCGCTATTCCAGCGCGACCGTGCTGCGCCTTCGTCACCATTCTGACCCCGCTCCCCTCCCGTAGCGCCGCGCGCCCCCTGCTCTCGCGAGATCTTTCACTCCGCGTGTTGCGTCACCGGGGGCGGGGCGACTATAAATACAGCGTGCGCACAGTGCCTCGCTCCTTCCGGCCCGGCGCGGGGACAAAATGGTGGGTGCATGTCGTGGCGCCGGCTGGGCCTGGCCCTGCCATCCTTCTGGTATCACAGCCATCCCTGCCCCAGTGGCTGCCAGGCTCCCATCCAGCTGCCCTCCGCCCCTGGGGGAGGTGGTGCGGAGCTCATTTTGGGGCTCTGTCGCCGTGGGCGGGCGAGGCCTTAGCGTGGGGTCGCGGGCGGGCCTGGTGCCCGCGGCTGTGGGATCACTGGCGGGGTGGTGGGCAGCTGTTGGGCTCGTGGTCACTTGTGAGGTTTGCATGCCTCTTTCAGAAGGGGATGGGGGTGTTTTTCTGAGGAACTGCCGGCAGTGCGGGCTGCTTGCCAGGGTAGCCAGGCCGCGGTGTGCTCCAAGGTCAGGAGTGCCGATGGCAGTGCGTAGAGTGGGGCTTTGCCCCTCTTTGGCTCCTGCTTGAATGGGGCAGCCATAGAGGGAAGCTGAGTGCCCAGATAAATGGCTGTCAATGCCTCTTATGCCGTGGGATCGCATTGCATAGTGGAGTGGGGCACTCCTATGCCCTGTATTACGCTGGCAGCCTTTAGTCCTACTTAAGTGTCAAAAGTACCTTCTGGGCCGTGCCACAGGGTTCACAATCCCAGCAGAAAGCCCTTTTGGAGACTGCTACGCTTCTTAAAGCAACTTCTGTAGTAGTGCATTCTTTTAAAGCCTTTTTGTTATTACTGTTCGTATGTTGGAGATGAGTGAATCTCTGAAGCAAGTGTAATACATTTATTTTCTCCTTTCAGTCTCACCGCAAGTTCTCAGCCCCCAGGCATGGCTCCCTGGGCTTCCTGCCCCGTAAGCGCAGTAGCAGGCACAGGGGCAAGGTGAAGAGCTTTCCCAAAGATGATCCCAGCAAGCCTGTCCATCTCACTGCCTTCTTGGGGTACAAAGCTGGGATGACCCACATTGTCCGTGAAGTCGACAGACCGGGGTCCAGTACGTATGAATCTTTCCTTACGGGTGGCAAAAGATAACTTACTTCTCATAGGCAGCTGTGGATTTGAATCCTGCCTTAGCTTCACACCTCGTTCAGTAGGTGTTTCTGCTGAATGGGTGAGGAATAAAGCATCCCGAACCATTCCTACTTCATGATGAGTGATATCCTAGCAGCAGGAGTTCACATCTGGCAGTAGTTGTCTTATTAGTCTCCTTTTGACACGCATGAGGGCTTGCACACGAGCCTCGTGTTTTGGTTTAGCTGTACTCTAATGTGCTCTTTAAGGTTTTTCCTTAATGGATAGGTATAAGTAAGTCACCTGCATCGCTGTTACCCTTGTGAAAGGAATTTGTGTCCTTGAAGCTTGAAACTGAGGGTGAGGAAGAGCAGAAGGCGCTCAGCAGCTGCTGCTGGTGTTAACCTGTATTTCTGTCTCACTGCAGAGGTGAACAAGAAGGAGGTGGTTGAGGCAGTCACTATAGTGGAGACTCCTCCCATGGTCATTGTGGGCATTGTGGGCTATGTGCAGACTCCTCGTGGTCTCCGCAGCTTCAAGACCATCTTTGCTGAGCACATCAGCGATGAGTGTAAGCGTCGCTTCTACAAGAACTGGTAAGAGAGCAGGGCTTTCACTTGTTGACTTATTTTTCCTTCTAGGTTGCAAATTACTGTAGCGTAGCTTCTTGCTGCAGCTTTTCCCCGGTTAGCATTTGGCCCTGGTGACCTGGTGTAATAATACGGCGTGCCAGAGCAGGGTTTCTGGGAAGGTGACAGCGTAGCATTAGTGCTATTCTTGGCACGGGGTGACAATACTAGCTTTGGCCTGAGATCTCCTTAACAGGCTACGTATGATGATACTTCGACGGGCGGACATAAGGAAATCGCCTCTGGCGCTTGTTGTTGAGTGTCGAGTCCTGACCGTAGCCCTGTTTTCTCAGGAAGGGGGGAGGATGAATGTTACTTTTGATTACTGTTCCGGGCGCTGTTGTTGTGATTTCAAGTATGCACAATTGCCTGAGTATGGCTCCGGCGTGTCTAGAGCTCACGGCTTGTTTATGAACTTCGCAGGCAGGGAAAATGTCAGAGTAGTGCAATAATTGTCTCACGGGTGTTACAGTAATGACCTTACTGTCAGGCATAGCTCAGGCTTACAGGGGGGAAATTACGGTGTTCTGTAGCAGATAGCAGTCATCTGACGCAATTGCTTTAAAGATCTGTTTTTCTGTTATTGTTCGACATCTCTCTACAGTCTTTTGTCTTCTGTACTGTGAATATTAATGTGCTTTGGGATTCATGGCAGCTCCGCTCAGCTTTGGCAATCTTGCCTTTGTCTGATGAGCTCCAGGCTCCGCTTGCCAGTGGAAAAGATTGCTTAGAAGCTGGCAATGAGCCACAACTGGCTAAGGTGGCAGCTCCTTCCGCTCGTCCCCCTTCCCTGGGGGATCGATGAAGGGTTTAGCCAAACCTTGTCTCTGCTCTGCTCCTGAAGGCACAAATCCAAGAAGAAGGCCTTCACCAAGTACTGCAAGAAATGGCAGGATGAGGAGGGCAAAAAGCAGTTGGAGAAGGATTTCAATAGCATGAAGAAGTACTGCCAGGTTATTAGAGTCATGGCTCACACACAGGTAAGTTTCCAGGGTTCAGGTACACAGTGGAAACAACTAAGATTGTAAGAATAAAGCCTGGTCCATCTCAGCAGTGAGATTTCTACCCACCCCACAGTCTAGTGATAACTGTTAAGCACATGATGAATCCCAGTAGTCTTTATTCTGTATTAAGCGTACACTCATGGTGTGCATGATTAGCCTTGAGAGGAACCACAGATGGTGTTCTACAGCTGCGCTCAAAAGAGGCTGAACCATAATGGGCACTGCTTGGACTTGGTCCTGTGTATGCCAGGCTCTCAGTTCAGCTACAAATGGAAATGGACCAGATACTTAACTATAGCGTTTGTGTGGTTGTGGAGTTTGAAGCTGTTCTGCAGGGACTGCGATTACTGAGGCTTTCAGTAGCTTCTCAGAGGAGCCACTGGAGGAGGTGTTCTTCTGAATGGCGGTGGTGTCTGCCTAGCTGTTGAGTATTACTTCAGGCTTTCTTGAGGTGTAATTAAATCTATGAGCTGGCTATAAGCACGTTGAGATGTCTAATTACAACTTTGCTGATTCTAATAGAACTGGTTTCCAATAGTAGACAGCAAAAGCAGCATTGCAGCTGCTGTTAATACTCACATCAATCCCTCCGTTCTAAATATAAACTATAAATATGGCTGCTGTTCAGTTACAAAAAAAAATCAGGCCAGGACTGGAGTGATACTGGAATAACTGATGCAAGGTCAGGCTGCAAGAACAGAAACTAAATTTCATCCTTTGTTTTCCAGATGCGTCTGCTTCCCCTGAGGCAGAAGAAGTCTCACCTGATGGAGATCCAGGTGAATGGTGGCACTGTTGCTGAGAAAGTGGATTGGGCTCGGGAGAAGCTGGAACAGCAGGTCCCTGTGTCAAGTGTCTTTGGCCAGGATGAGATGATAGATGTCATTGGAGTCACCAAGGGCAAGGGGTATAAAGGTAAATACATGGAAGTTCTGTGTAGTCAGGATACGCATTTTAATAAAATCCTAGCCTTTGGTTCTCACAGTTGAGTGGGCCAAGAGCTGAGGAGGTATTGCTGTCGCAGTTCGGTGATGAAACCATGGAATAAGCGCTGGGCACAGCGCCTGACATCCGTGAGGAGTCATTCCATGCTGCCTTCCTTCTGAGAACAACACTTCCTAGGGACAGCCAGGGAGAGAGCATGGGCAGTTTTAGCACAGTGTGCTTCAGGAAAAGCAATTAATTCCTGGAGTGCTGTGTCTAGGCTTCCATTTTGTTGCTCGGGGACAGTGGCTCAAAAGGTCTTCTGAGCTCTATTTGAACAATTGAAGTCATCGCAGCTTGACAAAAAAACATCAACACTGCTTGGGCTTCTTGTTCCAGGTGTTACCAGCCGTTGGCACACCAAGAAGCTGCCCCGTAAGACTCACAGGGGTCTGCGCAAGGTGGCCTGTATTGGTGCATGGCATCCTGCTCGTGTGGCTTTCTCTGTGGCCCGTGCTGGTCAGAAAGGGTACCACCATCGTACCGAAATCAATAAGAAAATCTACAAGATTGGCCAGGGCTACCAAATCAAGGATGGAAAGCTGATCAAAAACAATGCATCGACTGATTATGACTTGTCTGACAAGAGCATTAACCCTCTGGTGAGTTGTAACAGCTGCGTGGAAAGAGTTGCAGTCTTCTGAGGCAATTGGGTGTGGTACAAGATGTGAAATGATTGAATGAAGAGCACTTGAGGAATAACTCAGCTGCTGGGGGTGGTGGTGCTGCTGAGTCATTCTCAGTATTGACTTATGTAACTTTTGCTTACTGCATTTAATAATTGGCAGCAGTACCGAGGGATGCTAGGAATGATACTCATGTAAATAAGGAATAATGCAGCCAGGAAAGCAGTTTTTTTTGTCTACTTCAACATTGCTACTGTACTTAGCAGAATTCATATAGCAGCAAGTAAATTGCTGTAGCAAGAAACTTCTTCAGTGGAAGACAATTGAAAAAGTGGGGATTTCAGTGAATGAAGGAGTGGCCAAGTTCCAGAATTGGTGCAGGAACCTCAGGCTGTGGGCACATGTAATAGCTGATCTCGCTTTATGGTGTGCACTCACTGTTTTCTCCCTGCCCAGGGTGGCTTCGTCCACTATGGTGAGGTGACCAATGACTTCATCATGCTGAAAGGCTGTGTTGTTGGGACCAAGAAGAGGGTCCTAACCCTGCGCAAGGTAAGTAGGGCAGACATCTGTCAGATGTGTTGAAACAGCTTCTGTCAGCTGCATTGCCGCTGGTTCAAGTGCCTTTGCTTGCTGCTGTGGGGTTTCTTAGATTCTTTGGTGGGGGCTGACCACTGTTGTACAAACTACAAGTGTGAGTTTGCTTGTTGGCAAATGTTCCTTGTTTAATAGCAGCTGAAATATGATGTCAGAGCGACTTAAGTGGTGTTATGGAGATGATGAGGAAAAAGTCGCCAGCATTCTGGCAGGTTGAAAGGGTGCTGCTGCTGGACTCACCTGGCGTCTCTTTCGTAGTCCCTGCTTGTGCAGACCAAGCGTCGGGCCCTGGAGAAGATTGACCTGAAGTTCATTGACACAACCTCTAAATTTGGTCATGGCCGCTTCCAGACAGCCGAGGAAAAGAAGTCTTTCATGGTAAGGATATTATCTAAAGCTGATGAGCTTTCTCAGTGTTGCACATACCTTTTTGTGTTGGCACTGCCTTTGGCTGAGAACAGCTCCTGGGGGTGGTGTTTGCAGCGGACTGTGGGTGGCATTTTCAATTTGGCACACAAAGAAGTGGAGCTGTAGTTCTGTACTCTGTCAGCGTCAGACCTTTGCAAGGGCAGTGTGCTGGTTAGCAGCTTGGTAGATGCACGGGAGCTTCCCCACTAGGTGGCACCAGCATTTCTTACCTACTAAACTTGAAGTCTAATTTGATGCAGCGTGGCTGCCTCAGGTTCGGCTTTCCCCTGAAGCTTTTAGCTTCCAACAGGTGGCATCATTGAGGACTTTTATTTGTAGTAAGAGAGTTTATTCAAAACAAAAAAGTAATTAAACTGCAAAAAGGTAATTGGAATGTGATGTGGTTATCAGTGGAATAGACATTTTACTTTTCTTCTTCTTTTTTCCCCAGGGACCACTCAAGAAAGATCGTATTGCAAAAGAGGAGGCAGCTTAATGTGTGGAACTGTCTTCTGTTCTGTGGCCTGCGTGCTGTCAGACCAAAAAATAAAGATTTTAAAGAATTTAACTTTGTTCCTTGGTTTCCATATAGCTGCATCAAGTCAGGCACTCTGGCTGCAGGCCTTATGCATGGGATCAACCAAACAAAAATCTTCCATTCATGAGTATCCCGGTTGTAACAGGATTCCTGTAATGAGTAAGAAGCTGCCATTGTTTTTCTCACACAGTGAAGGTTTTTGTGCAGAGCAGGGTTCTATGTGGCTGTGTGAAGTAATGTGGAATACCTTGGGAACTGCGAACACTAATCGTCTCCCTGGCAGCTAGGGCTGCTTTGCATTGAGCTGTTAATAAGACTGCTTTAGATAGTTGATATATTTCTGAATTTTGCCTGAGTGTAGTGGGTGGCTGACACTTCCACGTGACAAATGCGACCTGTGTGGTGTAACTGCCTGCTGAAAGGAAACGGGCCTGCCTGGGAGGAGGGGAGAGTGATATTTTCATCCTGATCCCTCAGTCTAATGCTGAGGAGGGAGCACTGTGTGAGCCGCTGGTGTTGCGTTACTGACTGGCTGAAAATACTCCTCTGGTCTTTGAGGGGCAGTTTGGCTGCTGTTCCCAGCTGGGTTTCCTTGGTGTAGGACTGGAGATGCAGCTCTTCTGCACAGACTCAGCTCTGTGTAGCAGGAGTCCTGACAAGCATTGCGTTTATGGGAGCCGTGGTGTTATACCAAGAAAGGCAGCACAGCCCTGAGCGCCTGGGTGCCTCCAGCCACAATAGTGAGATCACTCGTGCTTTGGGCCGTAGCCTGACTGAGACTGAAGGCTCATGTAAATTTAGATAACTCTGCTGGTGTAGCCTTCGCTGCCCATAATTGGAGAGGAGGCTGTGATTAAGGCAATAACCCTCCAGATTTACACACCAAATGAATTGGCACGTGGATCTGCGCTGAGATATATCCAGGGCAGTGCTATTTGCTTTGATGGGAATGGAAAAGGATAGATGTAGAAAATACTTTTCACCATGATGCATAAGAACCTTTTAAGAGTTAAAAGGTGGCCAGAAGGAGGAAAAACATTTACCTTGTTTCCCTAGAAACCAGACTCCATGACTGCACAATCCGCCTGGCTCCCTGTCAGCCTCGTTTAACACATGAACCTGTTGGCTGCTTTCAGCCAAGTGTAACAAGAGAGGTCTCAACAACCAATCTGAACTTTATTTTTTTCACAAGTCCCCCTCAAATTGGCAGGCAGGTAGAGCAGAGTCCTAAATTAGTGATTCTCCAGTGCGGGAAAGTGGGATTTCCAACCAGGAGCCATCTCGAGGTGACAGCTTTATGAGCAGCTCTGAAGATGGAGGCTTCCCTGCCCCTTAGAGGGCCTTGCTCTTTTTGGTTGGCTGTGAGTTGATCGCTTTATAGTGCGTATGCAGAGCTGTTAGCCAGCCCTACCTGCTGCTGCTACTTGATCAGACCAGCCTGAGGCGTCGGAGGGGACTGGGATTAGCAGTGAGGTGCTGGGGATGAAAACCCACGATGAATTATGTGCTGCTAATTCTGCCTCTTGCAAAATCTCTGAGACCTTCTCACTTTCCCAAACTGCACTTTGTGGCGGGGTCTCCAGTGGCAGCTAAGAGGCTGGTGAGTTTATTTCAAAGCAGGAGTGACAATGGGGGGAATTTTTAGTCAAATTAGCACCTAATTAAAAAGAAGCAATCCTGAAGAAACGCCATCCATGTTAGGGACGCTCAGTGCCCAGCTCGCAGGAGGAGCTCTTTCATTCAGCTGGAGACCTGGTGCCAAGCTTTCATTGCTTTATGCTTGAAGTGGTGGTTGCTGTTAAAGCACTGGATGGGTAAGAAAACAATACTGCAGAAGTATTTTCTAATCCTTTTTCCTCCTGAAAGCCCGAGGGCAGGAGGACACCCGACGTCAGGAGATGGCGCTCCTCCCTCTACGGATGGTGGTGGCAGAGGGTGTCCATGACACTTGTCCCCAAGTCCAGTAGTGCTGCTCTGGGAAAAAGCCCCACTTGACTAAGAATTGGTCACCTAGGTCTCCTTGAAATGATTGGAAGCTGCCTGGGTACCGAGCACCAGGCTTAGGTGCAAAGCCACTGAGATCCTGGCAGGGCCACATGGATGGGAGAAGCTGTGGAGCACCAAGCTGTGCTTCTGTCACGTAGGTCTGACTCTCATCTCCTGAGCCTTCCCGGTTCCACAGACCTCCATCCATCCACCCACCCATCCATCTATCCATCCATCCACTCACCCATCCATCTGTCCATCCATCCAGGGTGACAGGGACAGTCCCCATAGAAATGCTCAGAAGTCAATGCAGGCCATACATTGGTTCCCCAGCCAGGGGACAAAAAATGGGCTTCTCTGCCCTGGATCTAGGGTCTTTATTATTATTATTATTATTGCTGTTACTATTATTTTAATCACTCGTCTTCACTCTGAGCTTTTCCTATCACTGCCAACCCCAACCACATCTGTGGGGCAGTGAGTCAGGGAGGGTCCCGCATCCTGATGATGCTCGGGGGAGACCTGCTGGTCTCTGAGCTGTGGGGAGCAAGCAGCACCGTGGGAACATGCCTGGCCCCAGCTGGATGGTTGGGAAGTGGGGCCGACTTTCACCCCCGGCACCTGGAAGCCCCAGCACTCCCCAGCTGCCGGTAGCACGGGGGTTGGGACCGGGGGGGCTGCTTTCACAGCTTCCCGCAGCACATCTGAGTCGGAGCTCTTCCCAGCGCCTTCCCTCGCTGGAGATGAAACGAGGTGCAGCTGTGACACTCCAGCGGAGACGTTAGAAGTGTGTGAGGCTGCCCGGGGGGCGCGGAGTGGGTTCAAGTTGGGGGTCTTGGCTCTCGCAATTAGCTCCGCGAGCAGCCCAGCTGACAACGTGCCTTTGATCTGAGTGACAGGCGCTGAGCTTCAATCGTGCTTGACATGGAAGAGGAGATCATGAACGTGCCCCGGGGGTGGTGAGGCTGGGTTCACATGGTGCACGCTGAGCCCAGCAGCATGTCTGTGAGTTGGAGCGGGCAGGTTGGAGGCTGTTGCTCCCCATCACACTGCTTCTTCCAAGTTGCTGTTTGCTTTGTAGGCCCCCTGAGCACAATGGACCCCAGCTCCTAGCTGCACGCACAGCAGGACCCCAAGGTGCTGTGGGGACCTCGGACAGCGGCACCGGTGTCCCTCCAGCCCCTGACGCAGCATTACTCGCTGTGTGGTATAGGACTTACAGGAGGCCACGTGGCTTTTGGGAAGCCCCCCGCAGCCATCACCAAGCTGGAGAACCATGTGGTGTTGCTGTGGCAGCTGTGGGATGAAGCAAAGATGACTAAATATATCCCCCACCACACCACCATTAAAGCATGGGTGCAGGGCTGGGATGGCCACCATGAGGTCCTCAGGGTTCCTCAGTGCCATTCTGGGGCTTGATCCCATCCACCACCTCGAAGAGCTTTTATTATTACCATTATTTTTGATTTCCTCCTTGACACCAGCAGCAGTGGGGACTGAGTTCAAGCAGCTACGTGTGGCCGTGGATGTGGTCACTGAGCATCCTCCTGCCTCGGCTACATGAAGACCCTCTCAGTTTTACTGATGCACATCGCTCTTATCTGCCACCATTGTCTGGGTCTGGATGGAGCCCAAAACCCATTTGTCCCGTTGGGAACAGACAAGCCAGTGGGCCTGGGAGATGCTGCTGGCGGGAGGTGTTTATAATCTTTGTTTAGTTACAGAGAGCCTGGACGCCCACTGCCGCTTCCCTACACACAATAGGATCAAACGGCTCCGGGACATTTCCTCGCTCCTTGCGGATGGAATTGCTGCATCTGCCGCCCTGCTGCAGCCCCTGCTCCAGGCTTTGTGGGTCCCACACCCCATCATTGCCCTGGCTCTCAGAGGGCTGTGGAGGATTTAATGTTGCTGCCATCTCTGCCCCCAAATGGGGCATTTCCTCATTTCCTATCCCTGGTTCTGTTTTCAGAACCTGTGGGCGAGGGGAAGTGGTGTTGCTCATGTGGAAGAAATCATGTCACCACCTGCCCCCAGGGCAGAAGATAAAACACCCACCGGTGGTGCCCTGCCCTTGTTTTTGGGAGAATGGAAATCTTCACACCTCCCTACCCTATTGGTGCCTGCTACAGACTTTCCCTGCCGTGTTTGACGGCTGCGGATCTGTTCCTGGAGTGGGAGCATCCTTAAGGCACACCCAACTGTTTCACCATCTCATCCCGACCTTCTCCTCCTCCTCTGAATGCCCTCTTTGCCCTCCCTGGGTGCCATGGAGTCCAAATCCCAGTCCCATCTGCTGGTGGTGTGCCTTGGGAAGGGGGACATTTCCCCTGTGCCAGCTTTGGGAATATCAAAAATATGAACAGTCCCTCTTCTTGCAGGCAACTTTCTCTCTCCCTCCCGTCTCCACCAAGGGTTAAATCTCCTCCCGGGTAAGTAATGTTTAACCTAACCCATTACTAATTAAATGGATGACTTCAGGCAGGTTTATGTTATCATCTTGGAACACCTGATGCATGTGTCACCGGCAAGAGCTCTGCTTGTCTCAAGTTCACAAGCAATCCTTGAACTCCCGATGCCTTCTCTCTTCCCATCCCGCTGCAGCAAAGCCCTGTCAGGTGGGGGACCCCCATCCCCACATTCCCTTTTGGGGGACACCACTGAGATGGACAGGATGGAGATGAAGCGTGGGCAGCCCCATGCTGGAGGGCATCTCAATCTCACAGAAAGCCTCAGGGCTGGTTGACATCATTCTCATGCTTCAAGGTATAAATAACCAACCTGGTAAACAAAGGAAACTCCCCACGAAGACCATGTAAGGCAGAGCCGCCGCTGTACCATTTATTTATTAGCTCACCATTGCTATTTCCTGCCTCTGTTGGTCAGGGACCTCCTATGTTGGTCAGAAGCCAACTTTTCCTCCCCCGCCATGAATTTGCAGTAACCCTTGGCTTACAGCTCTGGCTCTCGGGGGGTTCACCAGCACTTGGTCCTGGTCCTAAGGAAGACCAGGATCTCTGGTGGAGAATCCAAGCCATAAGTCTGGGGGAGCATCACCCAGGAGGGCTTTATCTTCCAAGTCCTTGCTGTGGGAGGCAAAGGGAGCACTCGGTTAAGGGTGAACACACACCTGCAAGGGGGCTGGGGTGTGCTTGCTTAACAAGCCGGAGCGAGGCCATGCACGTGTCCTCTCCAGGACCCAGCTGTGCTCCCGCTCCTCAGCCTGTCACTGCCTCCAGTGCTGCCAGTAGATTGGTCCGTGCATGTGCTTCCCATCTTGCCGCAGGCAACAGCAGTCAGGCTCATGTGGGCCCCTTCTATCCTTCCATCAGATGTGCACCGGCCAGTTTGCATGCAGAGAAGCTGGAGGACACTGGGGAGTGGTGCGGAGTACTGGGGGATGGATGGGACCTGCTCCAGATCCACAGCTAAGTCTGGTTGAGGATCTGGGGCCATGGGAGAGGGTTCTCCACATTTTGAGGATGCTAAGCAATTCCAGCTCTCCTTTGGGAATGCCCAGGGTGGAGGGACAGAGCAGCAGATCTGGGACCAGCAGAACACCTGTGGTCATTTGTATCCCTCCATCCCAAACTGAGATCTGCCCATGCGTAAATCTGGATCTTGGGTGGGCTTCTGTACAGCCAGGAGCTGGACTCAATGAAGGATTTGGAGCACAAGCCATATGGGGAGTGGCTGAGGGAACTGGGGTTGTTCAGGCTGGAGAAGAGAAGGCTCAGGGGAGACCTTACGGTTCTCTACATCAACCTGAAGGGAGGTTGTGGTGAAGTGGGGGTCGGCCTCTTCTCCCAGGTAACAGCAATAGGATGAGAGGGAATGGCCTCATGTTGCACCAGCGGAGGTTCAGGTTGGATATCAGGAGTAACTTCTTCTCTGAAAGAGCCGTAATGCACTGGCACAGGCTGCCCAGGGAGGTGGTGGAGTGTTCCAGAGCCGTGTGGATGTGGCACTGAGGACATGGTCAGTGGGCATGGTGGGGATGGGCTGGCGGTTGGACCAGGTGATCTTAGAGGTCTTTTCCAGCCTTAATGACTCTTTGATTCTATGACCCTTTTGGGTCCCTTCCAACTTGAGATATTCTATGATTCTATGGATCCCCATCTGTCTTGGCTGCTCCTTCTCCTGGGAGATGGAGCTGGGTAGGAAAGGAAGAGCATGGCTTGGTCCTCGCTGGCTGCAGGTGGGCTAGGAGCCACAGATGGACAATGCATTTGCTTTGCCACTGTGGGGATGAATGGAGCTGCCGGTAGGCTTGGGGGTCACTCTGGATTTCTCTTTCTGGCTGTTCATTCCCTACCATAAATCCATACCTTAGGGCTGTTCAGGAGCAGGGAGCTGGCGTTCACCCCATCCAGTGCTGTCTCCTAAGTCATTGTTATCAAGGCAATTCTCAAGCAGCTTGGATCCTGTTTTTGTGCTGATGCTGCCTGGCCCTACAGGAGAGAGAAACACAGGAAATGGCCGCGACGGAAGCAGAATCATCTCCTGGAGAGAGCAAGCAGCAGCCCTCACAGCCGCTGAGGGAACAAAGAGAGGGATTCAGAGGGGTTGTGTTATTGCCAGCCCCACTGCCAACCCATGGCTTCCCTCCACCCTGATCCCCTAGGATGAGCTCATGGACACGCTGTCTTCATGGAGGGCCCAGCAGTTGTGCCCTTTCCCTGTGGTTAAACAAACTGGGATTTCTGCACAGCTCTGCACTGGGATCCTTGCAGCACCATGGCAGCGTGGGCACGGGTCTCGCTGCCGTCCCAGAGCTCTGCCCCTCCTCCCCACTGTGCCCCTACGCACACAACAGGCCCTCTGTCCTGCAGGCACAAAAGGAAACGTTGAGCCAGAAGGCCATTGGGAGCGTGCGAGCCTATTCCTGGTGGCGTCATGGGATGTCCCAGCCCTGTCCCCAGCGTGTCCCAGCACCCCTGCACACGTCCGCTCTTCTAGGTGCTACTCATCCCAAAGAACAAGGACATCTCCTTGTTCCCTGCACTAAGACCATATCCAATGGGACTTCTGTCCACATGGCTCCACTGCTGCTGCACCCTTGTGTGTCCCAGCCCTGGGAGAGCACCATGGATCATGGGGATGTGAAGGTACCCATGGGGCGGCACTGCTGGCGGAAGCTCACAGCACTGCTACCCCAAGGGCCAGCAGCTGGAGGGCTTCCATGGGGAGCGCAGCAATTCCCAGGCTCTGCCTTTGTGCACAGTGTTTGTGGCTGCAGCACGAGCGCCAAAATGTCATCGGCCCCTTATCTGCAATGTATCCGGGTCCTTTCGGTACCCACACGGCCTCCAAAAATAGCCCCAGCAGAGGAAAAAAATACATCCCTAAAATAGCACTGCCATTCAGGCTGACCAGCACCAGGCTTTACACCTGGTCAAGTGCCATTATGGCTCTGCAAGGAGATGGCAGCTCCACTCCCCTGTGCCTTCCCACTCCTCCCAGACCAGCACTGGGAGCCCTGGGACGCACCGGGACACGGCTACCAATTGTCCCATGTGTAGGTCCTGCACAGCCTGGGCCAGGTGTCCCCCACCACGGGATGCTGACACTGTGCAGGAGGAGTGATCCGGCTGAAAGCCTCTCCTGAAAAGGAGCACTGGTGAGGAGGAGGAAGCCGAGAGGAAGGAAGGCCTTGTTTGCCTGTTCCCAAAGCACCGCAGGAACTGCTATATGAGGCATTACCTGACCTCACTTACAACTCCGGATACCCTTCTCCTGCTCCCCACTGGAGCCTCCCCCAGCTCCCACCACCTTGCACTGTGCCACTCCTCCGAGCTGCCTCGACACCCACAGCTGCTTTCCGCCAAGCTGTGAGTCCTCTTCCGGCTCCTCGTGCTCCAAATTTATCTGCACCTGCTCTTCCTCCTGGATGGACCACGTTCAGTCCCTGCAGGTGGACGTAGGAGCATCTGACGACCCAGGGCAAAGCTGTGGTGCGTGGTGGTCCATGCGATGTGGGCTTCCAGTTCTGGGGAAGATGCTGTGGTGTGGAGTGGTTGTGGTGCTTTACACGAACCCAGCTTGGAAACTGGGGGCTCGGGAAGAGGGAAACCACGGCTCTGCATCTGTCACTGACACACATTGGCTTCAGTACCATATTCAGCCAGGATGGATATTAGGAAATTGAGTTCAGGTTGGATATAAGGAAAGATTCTTCTCAGAAAGAGCGGTGCTGCAGTGGCACAGGCTGCACAGGGAGGTGGTGGAGTCACCATCCCTGGAGGTGTTCCAGAGCCGTGTGGATGTGGCACTGAGGACATGGCCAGTGGGCACGGTGGGGATGGGCTGGCAGCTGGACTGGGTGATCTTGGAGGTCTTTTTCAACTTTAATGACTCTGTGATTCTATCTCAGTTTGCTCCCTGCCTCCTACAGTGCCGTGCAGCTGGACTTGTCAGCGTCCACAAAGGGCTAACAGACAAGACCATGACACAAAGGCTTCATGCTCTTTGTAGACTATTGCTTCCTCTGACGCCCTTCAGAAGAGCTGGGAAAAGATGTTTATGCAGAACACAAAAGGTCTGAGGATGTGAATTGGATGCAGAGGGATGAAGCCCAGCGTGACATAAATGCCCTGCGAGTTGAATGTTCCCATTGATCAGCATCTCCCGCTTTGTGTATGGGGATGCTTTCCACCACGGAGGACCTATTTAGCCAGGGACTGCTACAGTTGCAACCTCATGGCACCTCACCAATCCCTGGTTAAATGTGGGGCTGGAGGAGGAGGAGGAAGGGGCTACATGAGTCAAAGCAGCAAAACACAGCAGCCTTGAGGAGGATGATTTCAGGACTGGAAAGGATCCTCTGAAATAACAGGTTATTTCCAGGCTTAGGAAATGAACCAAGCAGCCCACTGGCCCAAAGGGGACCATGGAGGTCTCGTATCCCTGTAATCAACAACCCGGTGAGCGAGCTGAGGTCACCACTCATTCCAGAGGACAGGAACTCAGGGAGAGGAAGAGGGGACCGGATGCTTGGCCAAAATACCTTAAGAAGTGATGTTAAGGATATCCCCTCTCCTCCCGAGCCAAGCGGTGACGGTACATTCCTGGGGCTCTGTTGGGAGCAGTGGTGGGGGGTGGCTTCCAGCAGGTGCCCCCTGGAGGTGTTGCCCCACGCCTCATCCCACCTCATCCATTTCTCCTGCAGGACCACAGGGACCGTGTTGTTCAGATCACGTCCCCAGAACAAAACACACCTTGTTGAGGGCCCAGGGGTTCCCAAGAGTAATCAGGCAGGCTACGTGCAGCCCCGCTTTGCTCTGTGGGCTGAGATCTGATGGGGCCCAGCTTACCACAGGCCATGGCAACCGCGTCATCCTTCCCCTCTCCCCACCCCCTTTTTCCCCTGAAGAAATCTCTAAGAGATTTGTTTTTTTATTATTGGCATTGTCCATTGGATCTCTAGCTCCTAGCCAGGCAAAACAAGGCATGCATCTTACTGGAGACAGGATAGAGGACTCTTGGAGTTAATCGTTTTCTCCATTGTCTTTCCAGTGTGTGCTGAGATGTCCGTAGCTGGGGGACCCATTGTGCTGCCTTCCTGCTTGTTTTTCTAGCAGTCTCCAGTGAATAAAAGCAATGCAGGGCTCGTAATACACTTTCCGTGACCTCTAATCTCGCTGTACGATCTATCTCAATGCTAGGTCGCATACAGTATTTATTAACAGCAGTTCCACCTCCAACTCACTGACTTCTCCAAATCCCAGCTTAGAATCATAGAGCCGTAGAATGGCTTAGGTTGGAGGGGATTTTGAAGCCCACCCAGCATCAGTCACCTGCAGCGGGCAGGGCTGCAACCTACCAGACCAGGTTGCCCAAGGCCCCATCCAACCTGGCTTTGAACACCTCCAAAAAGCTTCCCCCAGCTTTCTCAAGCTTCCCGTATCTGGAGCACTACCTCCTCCATCTCCATCTGCGCTCTCCTTGGCAGGCAGAGCATGCTTGCTGAGGACCATCCCACCTCCCTGTCCCCCCATGAGCAGATCGGTGTGATGCAGTGGGAGTAACGCTGCTCCTTCCCAGTGCCAGTGGCAGCACCAGGAGCCAAAGGCTGGAGGCAGTTTTGGGGTAGACAAAGCCTGCAGGTTTGCCTTCCCACTCTGGCTATGAGCTCATTCTGCCGCGTGGGCTTGATGAGATTCCCAGATGCAGAGGCACAATGAGGCAGGGAAACCCTTGTTATTCGGTGGTTATTCCGCACAGCTCCTCTGGGAATGTTTGCTTTTCCTAGCCTTTTCCTGCCACGCCGGAAGCCCTCAGGTGTCCCTAGGCTAGGATGGCCACCTGGGCTTCAGGCCTGAGTCATCTTGTCTTCCCTCAGCCTTCTTTTTGGCAGGAAGTGGTGAGAAACAACAGGAATGAATCACACAGAGGAGGAGATGGCTAAGGCACCGGCAGCCCTATCCAGGTCCCCTGGTACACGGTGTCCCCGTCCTGGCATCACAGGGGACCATGGTCTGGGCACCACGCATCAGTGAGCGACAATGGGCTGGGGACTCCGAGGGACAAGGAAATCTCTGAGTCATCTCACTGGAAGCTGTGATCACAAGTCCCTTCCTAAATGGACCTAGTTCAGCCTTTCCCAGCTTGAAAGGGCCATTCTTAGAGACAGAGCCAAATCCCACTCCAGGGTTTTGTGCTCAGACCTGGCTCCAGCCAAGGAAAAAATACCAGCTCCTTGTTTATCATAGAATCACAGAATGGTTGGGTTGGAAGGGACCTCAAAGCCCCCCCTGTCCCATCCCATGCCACAGGCAGGGCTGCCTCCCACCAGCTCAGGCTGCCCAGGGCCATATCCAACCTGGCTTTTTCTCCTTGTTTTTTCTCTCCTTTACTTCTTCATGCCAAACAGTGAATGGGCAGACCCCAGCCCGCATATCTGAGCTCGCCTTGAAGAACTTGTGTGCCCTTCCTCTCAAATTGACAGGGCAATCTGCTCACTGCAAGTGGGCACAGGCAGCACCGGGAGGGCGTGGAGCTGGGGCACCACCACAACCCATCTCCAGCCAAACTCATACTCCATGTTCATCAGCCACATCTGCCGAGGAGGCAACCAGCAAGTTTGGTCATGCTCTGGGATTCCCAAGAGCTGTGCAGATGAACTTGCCTTGAGAAAACAGGCAATAGACTGAGCCCTGTTGGGTCTGGCTGCTTGTGGATTCTCTGTCTTCTTCCCAGGTCCCAGAGAGGTGACCCCAGCTGGCCACTGAGCACATAAGGTGCTTGTACCTTGCTGTGTCACACTGCTAGGAGCTGGCCCTGGAGCCATTATAACCACAGTAATATGGCCTGGGGAAGGGCTTGGCAAGACAGAATATTTAGACTGCGTCCTGCATGGCAGGAGAAAGAGAGGAAGAGGGCAGTTTTTGTCTTTGTATTTAGGAAGGCAGTCTGGAGATCAGCCCCTTCTGAAGTTATAGAATGGACTTAGTTTGGAAGAAATGCTTCTCTGGGCAAGATGGGAGATGGCCTCTTCTCCCAGGTAACAGCAATAGGATGAGGTGGAATGGCCTCAAGCTGTGCCAGGAGAGGTTCAGGTCGAATATCATGAAGAATTTCTTCTCAGAAAGAGCGGTGCTGCGGTGGCACAGGCTGCACAGGGAGGTGGTGCAGTCACCGTCCCTGGAGGTGTTTCAGAGCCGTGTGGATGTGGCACTGAGGACATGGTCAGTGGGCATGGTGGGGGTGGGCTGGTGGCTGGGCCAGGTGATCTTAGAGGTCTTTTCCAACCAAAATGGTTCTGGGATTCCAGGACTCTATGAACGGACCATCATCATGCTGTGTGGCTTGAGGACTGTGAGGGTCAGCAGAGATCGACTTTCCCGCCCACATGCCCAAGGCAGGCCGGAGCCAGCTCCCCCTCTGACAGACCCATAGTGAAACACTGCCCAAACATTCTGCCATCATTATCAGTCTTGGCTGTACTGTTCATAATCTCATTTCACTTTTCCGAGCCGCTCCTTGTGTTACAGCTCCTGGCAGCGACCAACCAGGGGGGACTTAGGGACATGGGGACATGGATCAGCTGTGGAGGTAAGGAGTGGGGGCCGCGGCTGGGCTGCTCCCCTCACAGAGCACACAGAAGGTATGGGTGCTGCTGGGGGTGCTGGGGCTGCCCCTTCTTGCACTGGCTTCCAGGTAAGCTGCCTGAGCCTCGTGTTATCTCCGATGAAAAGCAAACAGGGGAAAGTGAGAAGGAATTCCTCATTCGAGAGGGCTCTTATCGCCTTTCCGCTTCCCGTGCCCCAGAGAGATACGGTGGGCTCAATGCTCCCTTGTTCCTCGGGGAGCCTCTCCACCCCTGTCCCCAGCCCAGCGTGGATGTGATGAGGTCAGGTCCCATTGCTCTCTGGTCACCTCCCATTGTACCTTCATATGGGTGTTGTGCACACAACAGTCCTCCCTGAGCACCTACCAGCACCCTCCTCACCTTCAGGAGGTCCCTCCAGGAGATGGAGGCCATCTGCTTGGCTTTGGAGGTGCTGTGGTCTCACTCCAGTCCCCTCAGGTGGTGCACAGTGGCCCCAGCCACGTGATGGTGACAGGGCTCTCCACAATCTTGAGCAGCAGCTGTAATTGAGGCCAAGAAATCAGAACTAAGGTTGTTATCAGCAGCACAGTGACCAAAGTCACCGGAGCCTGCCAGCTGTGGGTGGAGGAGGTGTGGAGGTGTTCAGATGTCCCTCCAGCAGTGGGGAAGCAGACGTAATTAAATAGTCCATGCGGCCACCTGTGGGAGAGGCAGAGATAGTGGGAACCCACCCTCCACGCTGGTGGCAGCAGGAGGAAACCATTGGTCAACACCATCATGAAATTGCAAGGCTCCTTCCACTCCACTCATGTAAGACGAGAGCTTGGGAATGATTTTATGCGGCGTGCCAGCTGCCAGGAATGGAGGAGCTATTGATCATCGGGTTACAGAGCTACGGAGCGAAACTGTGTGAATCCCAAGAGTGAACAGATGGCCAGCCCGAGTGGGGAGGAAATTATTTTGTCGCAGAGCTGACAAGCAGCTCGACTCAGTGCTAGTGCAGGAATCGGGTTGGGTTTGGCAGAGAAGACAGAGTGCTTGCAAGGCTCAGCGGTGCCACAGTTTGCTCAGCGCTCGGATTTTTATTCATCCTGGTGTTGTTTCACTTGAGTTGGGGATGCACTCACAGCTCGCTTAGCAGCGAGTTGAGGTAGTTGCCCAAATACCAGCATTCAGTTTGGCTTTGGATGAGGTGGTACATCCTGGCTGGCTTCCTGCTGCTGCTCCAGAAGGGGGTGGGTCTCCAGCAAGTCCCATGGCAAGTCATAGAATCACAGGTTATGTTTGGAAAGGACTTCTAAGACCGCCTAGTCCAACCATCCACCCACCACCAATACTGCACAGTGAAGTCCGCCAGCATCTCACATACACAAAGGCACCTCAGATGGCTATGCAGCACAGACAACACCCTGATGAAATCTTCATAAGGCAAATAATAAAGAAGGGTTTGCTCATCATGGGGATAGGGGACGAGATTTTTGTAGTGTGAGAGCCACAGGAAGCACACATATCTCCGGACTCGTCACACATTGGAGGCTGTGGGTGCTGGGTGCTCCTCTTCATACCTGAGGTCTCCCACAGCAGAATGTCTCTGGCAGGTCTTGAGAATCATGGAATCATAGAATCACCAAGGTTGGAAAAGACCTCCAAGATCATCCAATCCAACCATGCACCTATCACCAATATTTCCCCCATAAAACACGCCCCTCAGTACAACATCTAAATATTTCTTGAACACCTCCATGGATGGTGACTCCACCACCTCCCTGTGCAGCCTGTGCCACTGCAGCACTGCTCTTCCTGAGAAGACATTTTTCCTCATATCCAACATGAACCTCCTTTGGCACAACTTGAGGCAATCACCTCTCATTCTATCATCGTTGCCTGGGAGAAGAGACTGACCCCCACCTTGCTACAGCCTCCTTTTGAGTTGTTGTAGAGACCAGTAAGCTGAGTCTCCCCCAGCCTGAACAACCCCAGTTCCCTCAGCCGCTCCCCATCAGAGCTGTGCTCCAGACCCCTCACAGCTCCGCTGCCCTTCTCTGGACACACTCCAGGGCCTCCATGTCTTTCTGGCAGTGAGGGGCCCAGAACCGAACACAGCACTCGAGGTGCAGCCTCAACAGAGCTGAGTACAGAGGGATGGTCACCTCCCTGCTCCTGCTGGCTGCACTATTGCTGATACCAGCCAGGATGCCATTGGCCTTCTTGGCCACCTGGGCACACTGCTGGCTCATGTTCCATTTTGGAACAAAACAGAACAGAAATCATAACTGCAGACTGAAGAAGAAGCATGCCAAATAGAGGAGCTTTGCCCCAACAGCAGCAGAGCTCCTTGCAGCATCAAGCCTGGAGAAGGCAAAAGGATATGGGTAGCTCAGAACAGCTCATTCTCAGAGCTGTCTCATTCTGGTACCACTACAGCAGGATGTCTGGGAAAGTCCCCTTATTTTTTCGTTGAAGAGGAGCTGGTGCCAACGTAAAGAAGCCTGGCAGAAAGCAGGGGCAGGTTCCAGCAGATCCAGCCGGGAAAGCAGGGCTCTGCAGGCTCTGCCAGCTCGGTGCAGGCAGCACGGCCCAGCCTGCTCTCTGGGGCCTCCCGTTGGCGACGAGCTTTGGTGGACCTCGCTTTGCCGGCAGCAAAAGCAAAACCAGCTCTGGCTTCTCCTCGGCTGGTGAGGAGGAGCAGGGAGAAGGCTGGGATGCAACACTTTGGGTAGAAGGATCCCAAAGCAGAGGAGCCTCCTGCTGGCCTGCAGGCGTGTCCGGGGCACGGTGAGGTTCTGCAGGGTCTGGGGCAGAAAGCAGCTCTGTGGTCTTTTCCAAATGAGGATGGCTCATAACGTAATGAGCCGGGGCTCTCTCCGTGGGCACCCAGGGGCAAACTGCTCTCGCTTTTCTTTCTCCCTAGCTGCCCTGCAGCTCATCCTGGGCATGTTACCTGAATTACAATTAAACGCATCCCTAATTTATCTCCATTCTGTTCTCCCTGGAGAATGGTTGTCCCAGAGCGATCTCTCCGATAATGAGAACAGCTCGTGAAAATTAACAAAATACTTGTTACAGAAACCCCAAAACCAAATACCTTGACATTAACGGAGGCTGTAAAACTGGGTGGATGCAAATGTGCAGAGACTAGCAGCTGTTCACGTGCAAGATGATCACCCAGCGCTTCCAGAGCATTGACTGAAGCCCTACGGAACTATGAATAGATTAGGAAAAAATGCTGGCAATGGCTTTGCTTTGCAAGTGGTTCCATGGCTATGGGGAGGCAGAAGCCAGCGGAGCCGCACACCCACCCTTGGGCTGATAGGGGCTGTGATACAGACATTCAGTGGTGAAAAAAAGGAGGAATATTTGTTACTGAAATTCCAGTGAATTTTCCAGAGAGGGGATGAGGGAAAAGGAGACGACTGCCAGGACGGCCCCGGTGCTGCAGTGAGAAGCACGACATGACTCGCCGGGCTGAGGGGCGTAAGGAGAGACAGACTGGGTGATGCTGCTGTAGTGGTAGTGCTAAAGCCATTAAAACCTTGAGAACAGAGCGTGGCCAGTTATGGGAAAAGCAGATCTCCACGGGGAGCCCTCAGTTAGACATTCCCAGGGACGCTGCGGGTTTGTCATTTAGTCAGAGAGCTGTGGATGTCCCATCCCTGGAGGTTCAAGGCCAGGTTGGATGGGGCCCTGGGCAGCCTGAGCTGCTGGGTGTCAGCCCTGCCCATGCTGCGGGGTGGGGGCTGGGTGGGCTTTGAGGTCCCTTCCAACCCAACCATTCTGTGATTCTACGATTCTGTGATTCCACACCATGTCTCTGGGTGCTGCCCACACCGACACAAAGCTCCATTCTGCGGAAACCAGCCACGCTCTGCACGGATCCACCCAGACCTCTTCCAACCCCTGTCCCCCGTTGTCCTCACGGCCACCCCCTGCCCTCATCCCTTCCCCATGCCCAGCTGCTCCAGCAGAAGCCTCACACTCTCCGCCGCCCGCTCAGCTGACCTTTCCAGGACAATGCATGCTATTGAAGCCGGCGATGACACGGAGCGGCGGTCCCCTGGCTGCAGGGAGGACCCTGCCCGGCCCCGGCACAGCTGGCCATGGGGGAGGCTGGCCTGGGAACAGGGCTTCAGGCCCTGGCATCTCCCCATGCACGGTGGCTTTGTGCGTCACGCAGATGGCTCGGCGTTTAGACGCGCAGCTTAGCCGAGTTAGTCCCACTGCAGTGTGCCAGAGTGCGGTGCTGAGCCCAGAGCGTGACCTCGGGAGCCCGTGGCAATGGTGAATGCCTTCCGTGTGCCCACGCAGGGAAGAAATCATCTCAAATAGTTTTGGAGAGATGTACTTTGATGTGCTGAGTTGGGCTGTGCTGGGACGGCTTAAGCAACTTAGCACGGCAAGGTTGGTTTCGCAGCAGACTCTGATCACACTGAGCCTTCTGAACATGAAACGAGAGGACAGGAACCGATTTATCGACCGGACCCCTCTCTGGAGGGGATATCTGCTTCCCCACGTCTGCCATGGGCTAACAATTCCTCCCTGTCTCACCCGGGAAAATAAATGAGTCAGTGCGCACGCAGAAGCTGCAAGATGGAAATTGATATCTGAGGGCTGTGATGATGATGAATATTACTATTGTTGTGATTTTTCCTAGTTCCAGACAGGGCTAAAGGATCTGTTCTGTGCAACTTGGGCTCCCTCCCCCCCCCCCCCCCCCCCCCGCTCCCTCTCCTGCCTGCATTTTTGCTGAAACACCACCCCAATCTGGCATTCCTGCCCAGCACCATCTCCAGGCAGAATCACAGAGCCCATCACTGCGCCCCTGCCCGGAGCTGGAGGAGGACTGGGGAACACTGTGATGCCACCGACTCCTGATAGAGCCAGAACCTCTGCAGAAGGAGGGCGCAGAATCACAGAATCCTTAAGGTTGGAAAAGACCTCTAAGATCACCTGGTCCAACCGCCAGCCCATCCCCACCATGCCCACTGACCACGTCCTCAGTGCCACATCCACACGGCTCTGCAACACCTCCAGGGACGGTGACCCCACCACCTCCTGAGCACCGCAGTCACACATTAACCTTTAGATTGGTAATTTCCATCAGTGTTAAAGGCTAAAAAAAAGAAAAGATGTCTCTGGAAACAAAGGCATTACAGAATGCTCCGTTAGCCCAGCACCAGCACCTCTGACCCTGATGCACATCCCATCACTCCCAGTGCATCCCCATGGGGTCAATGTCCCTGCTACGTGCCAACCACCCACTGCCTCCAGCCCTCCCCACTGGGTTCCCATGGGTGTCCTTGGGAATAGGCCTCCTTTGGAACAGATAACACATCCCTGGTATTTGTTTTGCCATTGGGATGGTTTCCCTGTAGAGGGAGGAAGAAAGGGGGGGCTGGCTCAGGGTTTCATTAACCTGAGAGCTCATTGCAACAGCGACTTGTCCTAGTTAGGAACTGTGTCAGGGAACAGGCTGGGGATGAGGCAGAAGACCCGGAGATGCACACACCCCACAGAGCTCCCTGGCAGGGAGAGAGGGAGACTCGGTGTGAATGCTTTCAGGGCTGCTGTCGGATTCTGCCACCAGCAGCCAGCAGCGGGGCTGGTGCCTCACTCCCGGCCATGCTGCCCGGCTTCCTCGCCAGCGGGGTAGCAAGCTGACACCAATCCATCTGAAAATGACCTCAGTAAAAAGAACAAACCCCCCAAAACATCCAGAGGGAATGCTTTGCCAGAGGGAGAGGGGTGCAGGAGGAGAGCCGCTTTCTCCAGAAGCTTTTTCCGAGCGGCTCACGCCAATTCCGAAACCACACCCTCGGTCACAGACGGAGATGTAAATGTGTCTGTTCCCACAGCGCCAGTGCACCCCTCCTCCCCAAAAACCCCCCTTTGGCTTCTCTGTATGGCTGGAGGACAGGAGAGGATGTCTGCCCGGGGCTTGCTGGAAGACCTCGGATGTGGATCTAAGTGCACGAGAGCTGCAGAGGTGGAAGGATGGATGCGGGGAGGAAGGAAGGAGCCGCTGTCACTGTGTGGGCTTCGTGGGACCGGTGCTCCTGAAATCCCTGTGGCTGCAGGGCTGCCCTGGCAGGGGAAGGGGAATGAGGCAGGTTGGCCAGAGGTGTTGCGTTGTTCTTGGAGCCGTGTTTTCTTGAGATAAGTCTGACCTATTTGCCAGACTTTACGTCTGACTTGACCTTCTATTGTGGCTCAGGCAGCGATCAAATGGCTCCCAAACTTCAGGGTGCACACAGCAGGGCAGCCCGTGGTTCCCAGCTCCAAAGGAGCATATATCCAAAACCCAGGCGTCGAGTGGGACTTTCGGTGGGAAGGAGAAGGTGTGGTTGCACCTTGGAGCACGAGCCCAGCGAAAAAGGGCCCTGGGGTGCAGGCTGGGTGCAAGGGGCTGTGCAACGTGAAGGTCGTAGCTGTGCCACACTCTTCTCCTTTGCCCAGATACCTTCCATTTTTCTATTCTCAGTCTTCCCTCCGCCCAAGATAATGGAGAGGCAACAGAAGTGGCATTTTAAAGTCTTGGCTTCAACCACCCACAGTCAAACAAAGCAAAGAGGCAGGATGGGAGAAACTGCCTTTCTGGAAACTTCGGTTTGATGGCGGGGGGTCACACCCCCTCAATGGAGCTCAGAGTCGGGGGTCATTTTACATCTGCCTTTGAGGAAGAATGGTGGGAAGGGAAATTTAGCCGCGATGAGCTAATTAAATATATATATAATTTCCACTCTGCTACCAAGAAGAAGAAAAAAAAGCTCACGCACAAAAACCCCCTTGGAGCAGCTGCTAGGTCATTGTTTGTGAATTTAAAAATAAAAGCTTCTTGGCATAGGTTGCCGAGGTGGAGGCAGCGTCTTGTGCTGTCATTCCAGAAAGGGAGAGCGAGTGAAGGAGGGACGAGGCCAGGCGAGGATAGCTCAGCCTGGCTACGTGTTGCTCAGGTGTGTCTTGGCTCTGAAGCCTCTTTTCCCTCTGGCTGGCTTAGGTAATCCGCATCCTGCCCAGATGGTGTGCCTCACCAGGGACAGATTTACAGGCCCCACGCCCTGAACAGCTGGGAATATCCTACCAGGGGACGGTGAATGGTTGTTGGCACCCCAAGGGCAGCAGTGTGACTCTGTGGCCACAGCTAGGCTCTCCTTATTTCCCACTGCTCTGCCCAGGGATCAGGGGGTCCAGCTGAGCTCAGGTGCTGCTGCTGGCCTGGGCCATACTGTGAGTGTATCTCTGACTGATCTTAGAATCAATCACAGAATCACAGAATCATTAAGGTTGGAAAAGACCACTAAGACCATCTAGTCCAACCGCCATGCCCACTGACCATGCCCTCAGTGCCACACCCACACGGCTCTTGAACACCTCCAGGGACAGTGACTCCACCACCTCCCTGGGCAGCCTGTTCCAATGTGTCTCCTTGTCCCCTGCTGTCCTGGTCCCCTTGTGGGTTGTCCTGGATGGACTCCGTCCCTAAGCTGCTGGTAGCTTTGTACTTAGGATGCACCTTGGACCTCCCGTGCATCTCCTGTTGGGGCCTGGGCCTGACTCATCACCGACCATCAGCTGAGGAATCACTGTCTGAGCCCAGGTCTCCATAATGTGTGAGAACCCAACCTGCTGGTCATTAGGACCTTGGGTGCACTACTGTGCCCCTTAAGCCTCAACAAGACCCACCTGGGACTTGCACTAGTTCTCACAGCCCCATCTAACCCAAGCTGTGCTGTAGGTGCACCCATGGCTGGTCTTGTCCCCTGCTCTTCAGGCTCACTGACTGGTTTTCCCACATGGGCTCTAGACTCACTTTGTAATGTGGCATCACAGAATCACAGAATGGTTGGGTTGAAGGGAACCTCAAAGCCCATTCAGCCCCAACCCCGTGCCATGGGCAGGGCTGCAACCCACCAGCTCAGGCTGCCCAGAGCCCCATCCAACCTGGCCTTGAACCTCTAGGCATGGGGCTCCATGTCTGGTCCTGCCTCTGTTACTGCTCGGATGCTGGGGGTCTGCACCCAGGTCAGCAGGGTCACGGCCTGGGCTGGTATCACCTCAGGCTGGGATCCCCCACCTCCTGGCTTGTTCCTCTCTTGTGCAGCAGCCCCACATTTGCTTCTGGTTGCAGGCCAGCTCATGGCAGGCGGCCTCATCTCCAGCAGCCTCGATGCTGATTTTTCCCTCCCCGCCCTGCTGCATCCATTAGCTCGATGCTTTCTGGCACCGGCTGCATGTGGGATGGGAGACCTGAACTTTTCCATTCCCCCTGCCCCGGTGGGCGCAGCCCCACTCTGTTTTTCTGCCCGCTCACATGGTGTTGGCTGGGGCTGCAGCGGCCATCCCCATCCTCGTGAACACCCAGCGCTGCTCCTTTCCCCTCCTGTCCCACGCCTGGATTGCTGTCCTTGGCAGAAGCGAGCATCACTTCAAAGAGCTGCCCCTATATTCTTGGCAAAAGAGAAATAAGAATTAAAAAAAAAAAAAAAAGAAAGAAGGAAAGAAAGAAAAAAAAGGCTTGTAACTCCCCCCTGCCAGATTACGCAGCCAGGGAAAGGGAGCAGAGCGTGGGAGAGCCTGGCTGCCTTCAAAGCCCTGCTCTGTCCACCTGCTCGCTGCTCCAGCACCCAGCTGGGAGGGTCTGCCCGGGCACCCCTGTGCCCACCTGTGGGAACAGACCTCTGCACCTCCAGACACCCCGGTGATGCACTGGCACACTGCTCTTGTCCCTCTGCTGGCAGTGCGCAGGGCTGGCCTTCCTCCCCAGGAGCAGGACTGAGAGGCTTCCCGTGTGGGCACTTCAGACAAGGCTGTTCGTCAAGAGCTGTTGGCTCCCTCCTCGCCGCGCTTATGGGAAGGCCTTTTTGTTTAAAGAGGAAAACAGATGAATAGATTTCCCTGACACCCAGCTTATCAGGCATGGGCCCAAGGGAGTCCCTTGTTTAAACATTGGGAGTGCATTGCTGGATAACACCCTCTTGGCCTATTTTTTTTTTTCTTCTTCTTCTTTTTTTTTATTTTTCTTTTGGTTGCATTGGGTTTTTTTCTGCCTCTGTCTGCTCTTTCTGAGTCCCTTTCTTCTGTGCCAGACCCACTCAGGGGAAGCAGGAGGATGGTGAGGGCCCTTCACCATGGAGCTGTGAGGGGTCTGGAGCACAAGTCTGATGGGGAGCAGCTGAGGGAACTGGGGTTGTTCAGGCTGGAGAAGAGGAGCTCAGGGGAGACCTCACAGCTCTCTACAATGACCTGAAAGGAGGTTGTGGTGAGGTGAAGGTCTCTCTGTTCCCTGGTAACAGTGATTAGGTTGAGAGGGAATGGCCTCAAGTTGCTTCAGGGGAGGTTCAGGTTGGGTATAGAGGAAGAATTCTAATTCAGAGAATTCTATTCTCAGAAAGAGCAGTGCTGCAGTGGCACAGGCTGCACAGGGAGGTGGTGGGGTCACCGTCCCTGGAGGTGTTCCAGAGCCGTGTGGATGTGGCACTGAGGACGTGGTCAGTGGGCATGGTGGGGGTGGGCTGGCGGTTGGACTGGGTGATCTTAGAGGCCTTTTCCAGCCTTAATGATTCCATGATTCTATGATTCTATGATTCTGTAAGCCTTGGCATGAGCGCTGGAGCAGCTCTCTTCAAGGGGAAAGTCTGGGGCCAAGGACGGCTGCAGGTGGAGACACCGGGATGAAGCATAGGGACACCACGATACATCCTGCAGGCTGAGGTGGGAACGTTCCTTTTCTCCTGGCCTTAAGTTTCCCTCCCCTCCATGCATATCTAAGCTGGTGAGGCAAAAAAATGCCCTGCTCCCCCCTCCGTCCTTGCAGAAATAGAGTCGGACTTGGAATTCCCCTCTGTCTCATGGCTGGGGACACAGGGTCTCGCTGGTGATCTCAGCCCGGCAGAAACCTTTCTGTGCTGAGAGCAGGCAGCAGCGGAGCAGGAGGCTGGGAAGGAGGAGGGGAGCCATGGCAGGAAACCAAGAACACATCAGACACTCTAAATTTAGATCTTTTTATTCAGCTCGGACAATATTCCTTGATTTCTCATTGTTCGGCGGAGGGCAGAGGGCAGGGGATCTATTGAAAGGCTTTGTCCTGAGAGATGCCACTTTGTCTGGGCACAGGGGGGCGGAGGAGCCGCAGATTGGGGCGGATGGGGGCTCCCATCCCACCGCTCCAGCGATGCTCGGGCACCTGTGCAGTCCCACTACCCTCAGGGTACCCCCCGTGCCCCATCCATGCTGGGGAGCGCCGGCTGCGGGGCCCCACGGTGAGCGGTCCCCGTGGCAGCGGGGCAGCGGGCGCAGGGTGTGTAAATGCAGGGTAAATACACACCCGCTCTATACGTCTCGCTGCCTTTCCGGCACTGCAGCTCAAAGTCTATTTTTAAACTCCCTCCTTTATTACACATGCCAGCAGATAGCCACGGCCTGCCCACCCCCATAGCAAGGTGCTGCTCTACTGTGTGCCCAGCATGGGGATGGGGCCCGTGGTGGGCCACCGACCCGCTCCTCTGCCCATCACCGTTGGGCAATCCGGGGTGCCCGGCCACGTGTGCGTGCTATTGCAATGCAGCTGCAGGGTGCACAGTGCCTGGGATGACGGCTGCGCAGAGCCTGTGGTTGATGGCAGGTTGATGGGAGTGGGATGCAGCATCACCAGAGCCACCCAGGCTGGGGTGGGCACATCCAAACTGGGTGGGCAGGAGGATCTCGCGGGGCTTCCCCTCCCCAGCCCGCTCTCTGCCCTGACCCCTCGAGCACGGCTCGTAGCACGTCTTGCTTCAGCACACACACACGCATAGCAGGTGGAGGGGGAGGCAGAGCCGCTTGCTTTTGGTTTTCGACCCTCATATCTTCATTTCACATCATGAGTCATGTTACGTTCTGAGCTGAGTAACTGCTGGGGCTATTTTTACTCCGGCTCAGCGAGCTTCCTTCTCACCGCCGCCACCGCCGCTCACTGCACACCCAGGGGCAGAGGATGGGGATGAGGTGAGTGGAGGGGCTGCGGGCAGGGATGGGGCCGGGGGTGGGAAGGGGGAAGGATGCCCACCTCCTGGCCCTGGGAGCGAAAATAGCCGATGCCTGGTCAAAAACAGCAGCTGACCCACGGTGCGTGGCGCGTTCACACACACGTATATATATTTGTTATACCGGGAGAGGGGAAAAGGGGGAGGGAGAGAAATTCCTTTCGAGTGCTATTCACCAGTCTGGAAAAATAAAGAAGGAAAGCAGAACATTTTTTCCTTTCATCAAAACAGGAAAGAGAGGGGGAATGGGGTGGGGAGCAGATCCATAGACATAATGGATGGTTGCCAGAGTAAGGAAATTGTTCCCTTCTACCCTAAACTTGGAGGGGGGGGGGGAGGGGGGAGAAATATCTGATGGTGTGAGCAGAGAAGGCTGCACTCCCTCCTCCCTGTTGTATGCCTGCAGGAAAGCAATGAGAAATCAGTGTCCCCAATTTTGCCTGCCATCCCTGAATCCCACTCAGCCTGCATGCTCCTAGAATCATAGAATCCTCGGAGTCGGGAGAGACCCTAACAGGTCATCCAGTCCCACTCCCCTGCAATAAACAGGTACAGTTCAGTCAGGTTGGCAGTGGACGGTGGTGCTTTGCTTCTCCTTCACCCCAAGGACTGGCACAGGCCCTCTCCCATCTTCTGCTGTCAGGGTCAGTGCACTGTCCCAGGGATGTGTCGTGCTCACCTTTGCCAGGTTTCTGTTGGGAAGGGGTGAGCAGACAGACAAGGTGAGGGGCAGGAGGAATTCCTCTGCCATGGAGCTCCTGGAGGAAACCTGTCAGGTCCCACCAAACTCCTTGCCCTGGGGTCAAGTGCTTTACTCATCCTTGGAAAGCACTTTCCCTGCCAGTGCCAAGGGCAAGAAGGCGAATTGTGCAAGCCCTGCATGCCCTGAGGCTCTGCTTTTCTCAGGCACCAGATATAAACAGCAGGCTGCCTGCCTGTCTCTGTCTCCTTCCTTCACTCTTCTTCCCCTTTCCTCCTGTCTTCCTCCAATAGACTAAACCCAGCCATCAGGAAGCCGTGGCAGTTCCATCCTCATGGTTCTGTTTGGGATAAACCCAACGAGACCATCCCCCTTGGCGTAAAACCGATGCCCCCCGAGAACCTCCCAGTGCTAAGCTGCTCCCTTCCATTGACAGCAGCCACGGGGAGGAGGTGGGGGATGGCTCACCCTGCTCCCGGAGCAGTGCAACACCTAAACTAGGTGCCTTGAGTGGGCGGGCTGACTACACGCGGGCTGTCAACACCTCCTAATTTCTTTCCATTGATGTTTTGCAAAGTAGGATTCATCACCGAGAGGCTGAGACACCTCAGCTGTTTGGATTGAGTCTTGCTTTCCATTGTGAACCCTGTTTTGCTTCCTGCTGTTTCACAATACTCAAAAAAAGGGGGGGTGGGGAGAGGAAAGAAAAAGAAGATATCACCCTAACATCGTGCCTCTGTGGATGGTGGCGAGTAGATCATTTTTTCCACCAATGTAAGATGAGGGGATGGTGGCCTCACATCAAGGAGCCGTGTCGCCCTAGGGCATGTCCTGACCTCCTCCCTTTTGATAAGAAAATAAGTGAAGAGCACAGCTGTTTGCAGCTGAGGAGCTGCTGTGGTGGTGAAAGTGTTTGAATAAGAAATCCCACTACAGGCTCTTGGGGAATCTGTTTGTGCTGCATTTTGCCTGAGGGGCCGCTGCCATCTACCATGGTTGCAACAGGACCTTGTCAAGCTGCAGTGCTCCAATGGGACATGGTCTGGCCACTCTACGTAGCCTTGAAGCATCTTCCACTGCAATGCAATGGCACTGGGCTCCAAGCCCATGTGCGGTGACATCTGTGGCACTGATCATAGAAACACAGAATTATTAAGGTTGGAAAAGAGCATGAGGACCATCTGGTCCAACCGTTAGCCCATCCCCACCGTACCCACTGACCATGTCCTCAGTGCCACATCTACACGGTTTCTGAACGCTTCTGGGGACGGTGACTCCACCACGTCCCTGTGCAGCCTGTGCCACTGCAGCACCGCTCTTTCTGGGAAGAAAGTTTTCCTAATACCCAACCTGAGAGCTCCATCAGTGGACTTGCGGGCCTCCACCCAACAGGCCAGGAGAGGGGACAGTAGTGGTCCCTATTAAATTTAGGGGTTCGTAGGGTAGACCATGAGCTGATTTCACAAAAGCAAGAGAATAAAGGGAACACCAATCTCAGGGCACAGCAGTGTCGAGTGCATGCGGCCCCGCTGATCTCAACCCCAATGAACTTGGTGGAGTGAGACTGGCACGGCCTGAATCTCAATACCTCACTGCAGAAAAATCTGTTCCTGTCTTAAAAGCAGAAAGAGCAAGGCAACACGTCTGAAGCCCGAGCATATCGCATATCGTCTTGCTCTATTTCCAGGCAGGGTCATAGGTAGATGATTAGTCAAATTCCAAACATCCTCTTCCTTGCTGTCTGGAGATTCGGCGGGGATTAGCTTTTTGTTTCTGATGTCGAGCTTCTAAAAACCGCCCTGCATCATCCACGTGAAAATAAATAACTCTATTTCTATCCCAGCTCACATGTAACCTAGCCGGATATTATAAAAAAAAATAAGCACGTAGCCCCCCAGAAGCAGGCCCTGCAGCAGCTCTTGCTCCTACCAAGCAAGAAAATTAGCAGCACTCCCTGCTAGCTGCATCCTTCTCCTCTCTGATGGTGACAGATCTCCCTGCTGTGGAGTTTAATCAGCCCTCCCACGCGCAGGCTGTTCTGCCCTGGCACGGCGGCCAACACTACGGCACGGGGCAGCCTCGCACAACTGGGATGAGGCCACACAAGTTGTTCAAGAGCTCCTCGAGGGGCACATCGTGAACATCAAACGTGTTATGGGGTCACCCAGAAGCTGGTTTGGCCATCCTCCATCACCAGCGTTCCCCCACTGACCTCTATGGTTGTGGTCTTCCTTCAGCTGGTGCCACCTGGAGTGATGTGAGGTAGATCCAGACCCAAATCCTTTTTTTGGAGCCTCCTACAGACTTAATCCGGGTAGACAGTAGGGCAGCAGCTCCACTCTACTGGGGGGGTGGGGGGTTGGAGAAATAACTGGTATGCTATGGAGAATGAGTGGAATTCTAAGAGCGTCCTGAGGAATTCGAGGTGGGACAGGGCTAGCACCACTGGAGCACCTAAGGTGAAGTCCTTGCTAAAGTGTCTGACGGTGGACACAAGAACAAAGGTATGTGTTGCATTTCCACTTCCTCCCACTTGAGCTCCAGGCTGGGACTGAGCCACCTGAGGGACTCCCAGGACAATCTTCACGTTCCACTCATGCAGATTCCCCGGGCTCCAGGGCTGGCAGAGATCTGCTGAATGCCCCGTTGGTGGGGAAATCCTCCCCTCATCTTCTGGGGCAGGGGCAATTGCTGTGATCACATGCAACCTAAAGGCATCTTGATCCCTTGCAACCCAAGGGCATCTTGACACGCTGCCCGACCATAGGTTCTTCCATTTTGCAATTGAATTCCGTGTCTCTGAAAGGGAAAGCTACAGAGGGCCCCCAGCCTCATTACGACCTTCCAGACTAACCCCTGGGACCAAAGTCGGGTTGGGGGCATAACTATCCAACTTGGAGGCGTTGTCATGCCTACTGTGCAGGGACGCTTGATGACACCTCGCACAGTGTATATGTGAGCGCTGGCGTGAGGTGGCGTGTTTCAGAGAGGATTGGCTGCATGAGAAACCCAGATAGTCTGAGAGAGAGTGTGTGATGCTGCGAGATGAGGCCATGAGGGTGTGCGCATGTGAGAAAGGAAGGGAGAGGGAGAGAGTGAAGGAGAACACATGGATGCCCAGGGATGTGTGAATGAGATGAAATCTGCACGTAGCCGAGCATGCGACGTAGCGGAGCGGAGGAGAGGGGGATGCTTGGGATGCAGAGCGATCGCCTGCTGAGTGCCTGCAGTGCATGACACTGCAGGAATGTGTCGGCGCGGAGCAGGCTGCACAAAGACGGGTGCTTTGCGAGTGTGCAACTCCACACCGGGAGATCGCCCGCATGCACATGAGAGGGCGTGCGTACGTGTGTTTTTGCAATAGGTTGTGACTCTTTCCTGGACTCACCTGTTAGCAGCCTTCCCTCCCCCCCAGCACGCTGCTGCTGGCTCAATTTCCCTTCAGATGTTTATTACACTGTGCGGATAATCACGCGGCAAAACACCTCCCGGTGCCACGAGCGACACCAGATTGCCTTGCAGCAACGTTTCGATTTCTCCGGCTTTTTTTTTTTCCCCTTCCCTTTTTCCCCCCCCTGCACACAAAGAGATGCAGCTACGAAAGCCGGCTCTCTCCTCGCAGTAAGTATTGCAAGGGAAGGAGCCGGGGGAAACGGGCTCCCAAGAACTCCCGTGCCGGGAACTCCGCTCTGCTTATCTCTGCCTGAGGAGGAGGGAATTGCTGCCCCCGCTCCTCCAAGCCACGTTAAAGGGGGTACCATAGAGTTAGTCATTTTTAATTCCTTAATCATTCCAATGAACACACTCTTATTTTGTCAGCCAGCAGCGGCTAGATTTTTCACTTGATACTCGGCGAAGAGGAGGATGGCAAGTTATGCTCCACCCTCTCTCCTTTATAAAAGCTGCAGCCCCGGGTGCCAGTTCAGTCTCTCCCAGCTCGCCGCTGCAATAAAGCCCCACCAGCTCGCTCTGCTCCCATTGCGTTTCACTTTTTCGCTTTCCCCTCAGCAGGGCGCAGGAGGTGGCCGGGCTCTGAGGCTCATCGAGGCTCGCACGCGCAATCTGGAGCAATAAAACCCCTCTGATTACCCTCACCTGTCTCCAAACCAAAGCAAAACCAATTGCCGGCGGTGCGAAACGGACGGCACCAGAGGCAGCGCCCGGCGTGCGGATCCTATCTAAAGGGGAAGATCCGATCTAAATGGGAAGGTCTGATCTAAAGGGGAAGATCTGATCCAAAGGGGAAAATCCAGTGTGCAGGAACGCCTGAAGGAACAAGAACGAAAAAGAGAATTTAAAAACAAACAGGAGACGCTGAGGAAGACTTCGTCTTTGGATTTTGCACCAAACTTTGGAAAAGTTGTTTTCATTTGAATACATTTTTTTTTCCCCCAAGAACACTGCTACCCGTTCCTAAAAGCTCTTCTTGTTCAATGCGCTTGCATTTAAGAAAGCAAGAAGACCAAGAGAGAAAATAGCACGCGGACCACCTGCTAAGGAGCCACTCCTCGGAACACATAGCTGGATGCCCGGTGCTCAGAGGGGCTTCTCCCCACCCA
Organism: Gallus gallus; assembly: GCF_016699485.2. Lineage (NCBI taxonomy): Eukaryota > Metazoa > Chordata > Aves > Galliformes > Phasianidae > Gallus > Gallus gallus. The sequence goes on from NC_052532.1 coordinate 50,764,917, forward strand.
CCTTATGAGATAGCAGAGCCCCCCAGCCCTGCTCCCCACACCCCCCGGTGCTGAGGCGATGGGGACAGGCAGCCTGCTTGCTGCCTGAGGCCGGCTGCCACTGCTTCCCTCCCGGGGCTCTCCGTCCATGTGCCCGCAGCCGGCAAGGCTTGAACCCGGCATGAATTTCGGCGTGGTCTTCGCCGTCATCCTCTCCCTGCCCCTGGCCCGCCTGGAGGTGAGTCCCATAGAGGGGAGGCCGGGGGGGGGGGGGGGAGACAGGAGGGGGAGGTGGGGAGCGTGCACAGAGGAGCAAAGTGGGGAGGGGTGATCGGTCGTGCTGCTAAGGATAGGAGAGGGCTGTGCCTGCAGGGCATGAGGGCTGTGGGGTGTTTTGCCACAATTCCTCAGGAATATGGGTCAGAGCTGGGGCTGGGAGGGGGCTGCCCTGTGGGTTTCCTGGCACCTGGAGCCCTGGGACCCCAAGACATGCTGTGTCCTTCAGTCTCATGTAGGATTTTGGTGCCGCAGTGGCACAGGTTGCCCAGGGAGGTGGTGGACTCACTGTCCCTGGAGGTGTTCCAGGGCTGTGTTCATGTGGCACTGAGGGATGTGGTCAGTGGGCATGGTGGGGACGGGCTGGCAGCTGGACTAGGCGATCTTAGAGGCCTTCTCCAATCTAAATGATTCTATGACTGAAGGGATCAAAAAGATGCGGTGCCCAGTTCCCACCGCAGCCCTAGACAATCAAGCCATGTGTCATTGAGCAGCTCAGCTGCTGTCAGAGGAAATCTTCCACCCCAACTTTCCTCCCCCTGCATCATGCCTGCCTCTTCCTTCTCTATTTTCAGGCAGTCCCCGTTCATGGGTGGTAGGGAAGGGACCAGATCATGGCATCACCACCCCACAGGCCCATTTTGCCCAAGCCACAAAGGGAAGCAGCTAGAGCTGCGGGCTGCCCGGTGGTTAAGTTTGTTTTTGGCAGAGGCTGACACTTCCTCTGCGAGTGGCTCAAATTTTGCTCTCCTATGCAATACCAAACATCAGCTCTGGTTGGTGCTGGGGTAGGGCAGATGTGCCCAATACCAGGGCCCTGCTGATATGCAGGGTTAGAGCTTGGCAATTCTGGTTCTCCTCCGGGTTTCTTAGGAGGAATAGTAACGTTTATCATTTTACGACTGGAGAACTGAGAAGGCTTCTGCATGAGCAGGCATAATCACAGAATCATTACACTTGGAAAAGAGCTCTAAGATCAACCAGCCCAACCGCCAGCCCACCCCCACCGTGCCCACTGACCACGTCCCTCAGTGCCACATCCACACGGCTCTGGAACGCCTCCAGGGACGGTGACTCCACCACCTCCTGGGCAGCCTGTGCCACAGCCCAATCAGTCCCAACATCTGCTTCCAGGGTGGCATGTCACCTCTGCACCAGGAGCACAGTGTGATTCCTACCAGGCTGCAAACAGCCGGCATTCTCCGGAGGGGGCTTGCACCCCCACTCAGCCCTGCCAGGGACATTGCAGCAGAGACTGGGTCTTCCCAGTCCCTCTCCCTTTTCCATCACACCCACTGGGAGCTGGAGGGCCCTGGAGCCCCTTCAGAGGGAGGCAGCACGCGCCCCAGAAGGAAAATATTTGCCAGTTGGAAAGTGAGGATGCAAACCGATTTGCATTTGCCCCGCGGGCTGCAATAGCTGCCTTGCAACATTTACGGAGATGGGCTGAGCCAGGCGTGGCTTTGCCTGGGTGAAGCCCTGTTGGCAGGGCTTTCTGGAATTCCCAAGGAATGGGGTGCGGCTGAGCATTCACCAAGGTAGCTTGGGCTCTGCGGTGTCTCTTCCTGCTAGGAGGTGGCAGAGCTCATCCCAAGCATCAGGGAGTGACAAGGACACTGGAAGCTAAGGCAGCCAGTGATGAATGGATGGGTGGGTGGATGGATGGATGGATGGATGGCATGACAGGGGTAAGCTGGTGGACAGAGCCAGGAGGCAAGTTGTATGCGTGCTTTGTGCCATGGCAGCATCCCATGTGGAAGTGGCTCTTGCAAGGTGGGTTGTCCCCTCCTGCCATGACCCCTGGCATAGTCAGCATGGAGATTCTCAGAAAGTTCCCTCTGCTGGGCAGAGGAGCAGAGAGCTGGGTGCTCCCCTACCTGAGACCAGCACATGGGTGTATAGAAACAGTGCCCAAAAAGAGAGCTTGAATATGTCCTCAGCTTCTTTCTTCAGGCTCGGAGGGTCTCCCTTCCCTCCCTGTTGCACTCTCCCCTTCATACCACCTCTGCTAGGGGTGGAGATGCTGCACCACCAGGCAGGACTCAGCAGCTCTTGCCCATACATTGGACCTTTCAGCATCCCCGGTGCTCAAAATCCTACGCTGGTAGAAAGCTCCAGAAGCAGTGAGGCTCTGGGCAAGGCCAATTTTACGGTGACATAGGACAGAGCCAGCTTGTGGCTGCGTGCACATGGGTTCACAGCAACCCAGGCTGCTGAGATCTGGGAGGAGGTTCTGTCCTTGCACCCACAACCTGCCTGTGGTTCTGCTGTAGGACGTGCATGGCGCTGGGAGAAGGGGAGGGGACGTCCCTGTGGGTGTAGTTCAGGGGAGAGCCAGGCACTGGGGGCAGAGGGAGGGAGGGAAAAACAAACTTGCTTTCTTCTAGGAATTCAGCGGCCATGCAGGAATATGGGGCCAGGCCTTGGGGCACTTGACAGCCAGCCAGGAGTCCATTGAGACAAAAGTCTTCTTTGATCTGCCGCGCAGTTAAAAAAGGAGATTGTTAACCTGTGTTAGACAAATAACTCCGAGGAGCTGTTAAGCAGGAAAAGCACCAGCTGCTTGGGCTGTGCTGCCGAGGATCCCTCCTCCTGCACTGCTCCCCACCTCCTGACCCCCCGGGATCAGGTGGAGCTGGACCCCAAAACCTCCCCACCAGTTAGCCCTAGGTGTGCAGCCCTTGGTTGGGCTCGGGAGCCAGCAGCAAGGTGACACCCAACCTCATCACACCTACTGCCGCTCTCCCCCAGCGGGTGGCGGAGTCTAAAATAAAAGTCCCATTTCCTACACGTATTAAGTATCAGGAAGGAGCAGGGGCATCAGTGCACAGCAGTGTTCATGCACAAATGCTCTCAGCTGACAGGTGCAAGCACTGAAAAGCATTTCACCACCTGGTGCTGAGAATTGCAAATGACTGCTTTCCACCGTGCGTGGCGCAGGGTGGGGAGGTGCCCCAGAGCTCTCATTGCTGGGCTGCTGGTCCCGCTCGTCCTCACACCACGGGGCTGTCAGAAGGCATCTTCATTGCGCAGCGATTCAGTGATCCCTGAATGATGTGAGTCACTCTCTCGCTGTGCATCCATCACTGAGGCTGAGGAAGTGATGCCTGGGGCTCTGAAATCTGCGTCCAGACCTGCTGTGAGATGTGACAGGGACGGAGCGGGGCGCAGAGGCTTGAGGGGGTCACCCTGCACTGCCTCTGCTTGCGTTGCCCCATGCGTGCAGGGCTCCAGGAGCTCTGACTAATGGGTCCAGCTGTGCATCGAACATCTGTCCCAGAAGGTTTCCGTCCCATGACATTCAGCCACCACATTTATCACTACATGGAGTCCCCGCTCAATGGGATGGGAGCACTCCCACTGCCCCATCAATAGAGGTGATGGGTGGGTGGCCGAAGGAGCCACGTGTTTGGGATTGTGCCACCCACCTGCTGCTTTTCCCCAAGCAGAAAAGAAACGTTCTGCCCCGAACCCATGCAGGGAAGGAGCAGCACTACACCGGAGGGACCACACACATGCCACTGACCGCCCATAAAAGCCCACATGAAAATCCTTGATGCTTCGCAGGCGCACGAGCCAAGCTCTGCTCTCAGTTACAGGGCACGGTGCAGGGCTGTGCCTCCAGCGGCATCCAGCACCCCGCTGAAAGAGCCGCTTTTCCGCATGAGTAGCCCTGAATGGAGAAAGCTAGGAGCTAAGCAAACACTCCGGCCAGCACTTTCCTCCTCTCTTTTTCTCCTCTTTCGGAAGTATGTTTCAATCAGTGCTTGCTTTCCCACACCACTCCTTTGTTGTTGTGTTGCGTGCTGCCAACGGGACCCATTCAAGGTTGCGTAAAGATTCCTAAGAGATTGATAGCGTTGCACCTGCCTGCAGGTCTATCATCCAACGTCTGCAGACCTGGTGACTTCAGGTTGTTGGCAGCAGCACCCGGTGACGTCCCACATCAGCCTCTCTGCCCATCCTTGCTGTCCTCCCAGCACTGTTGGCAGTTGCGCCGGAGCGGCGAGCTCAGCTGCAAAGGTCCATCTGCCTTTCCACCCCAAAGCTCTGTTTTTTAAGAGTATGCAAATGGTGGATATAATTGGGCCGCTGTGGTTTGAAAACACGCGCATGCACACGCACATACACCCGGTAATCTCACAAAGCCTGCGAGGGAGTTTCATAACAGAGGGAAATATTGGGAAGGTTTTATCTGATAGCGTAAGGGAAGTCTGTTAAAACGCCTGTACTGCAGGCAGCAGGAACGAGGGGCCACCTGGAGAAGTCGTACGGTACCGGAGGAGGAAGCGTTACTGACTGCTTTTGTCGTGCTCAAGGCTTCACTGCAGAGCTGTGGCATTTCCTTGCATTTTTTAGGGTCTACCAACCACTTTGGGAGTGGTTTCAGGCTCATGCTTTCATGGGGCCGTGTCTTTCTCCCTATTTCACTGGCGCTGCTGAGCTTTCACCCCCACTCCTTCGATTCCCCACGCTCCACGATGCAGCATTCACACATCACCCCTCTAATGCTCATTTTCCTCCTTTTTTTTTTTCTTGTCATCTGGCAGGGGGACCCCATACCCGAAGATATTTATGAGATTTTGGGTGGCAGCTCCGTGCGCTCCATCAGTGACCTCCAGCGTGCCCTGCGGATAGACTCCGTAGGTAAATCTCCTCTTCACCAAACACTCCTCTCTATTTCCTTGGCTCTTTGGGGAGAAGGGAGGGAGCAATCCATCTTCCAGCAGGCACACTCCCAGCAGACCCCGCTATCAATGCAGTAACCAGGAGCATGCCCATGTCAGGGGGGTTGGATCTTTGAGGTCCCTTCCAATCCAAGCCATTCCACGATTCTGTGATTCCATGATTCTGTAATTCCTTAAGCACTCAGGATCCGAGCCCTGGGCATTTACACATCCAGTTCCCCTGAAACCTACGGGAGTTAGGCAAGTAGATGCCCCTGTGGATCTCCAAACCTGCCAGGTCTACAAAAATGACAGGGGATGGGCAAGGGGAGTACTTGGAACGGGGGCCAGCACTTCTCAGCTTGCAAGGTGCGCGGGCAGCAGGGCTCACGCTGGCCAAGGGTCAAGTTAGGAGGTGGAGAAAGGAGAGGGGTAAGCAGGAGAAAGAGGGCTGAGCGATTCTCCGCTTAAGCTTGCAAGTGAAGGCACGTGCCCGAGGGCAAAGTTGGGTTGGCTGGGGTAGCCCTGCCTCACCTCCTGCCCCCAGATAAGAGCTCCGGGGGCTGCAGTGCCGCGGGGTCACTTGGCGCGGAGCGATGGAGCGCACAGGGGTCGGCACGTGTGGGAATTGGAGCACGCGCCACGGCGGCTGGGCTGGCCCAGGAATTTATTTATAAACGGTCTCTTCAGAGCAAATTCCTTTCTATTCTAACCCTGCTCCCGCCTGTCGTCCCCCGGCCCCCCCAGCTCGCCTTCTCTCTCGTGTTTTGTCTGTTTGGAGCTTTGTAATCCTTGCCGAGACACTATCTACGGGGGAACAGAATTTCCTGCTTTTGTTTCCTATGCCAGTCCAACCACTGGCGCAGTCTCAAAAGCATTCCCGCTGCCTTTCAAAATGGCCCTGGAGGGGCAGGGGGGGGAACGCGAGGGGGAGGGCACCAGCTGCGTTCTGCTATTGTTTGCCTTAGAAAGAGGCGACGAGGCTCCCCACCACCGCCACGGCCGCTCCCTGCCCTCGCCCGTTCCCTCCTCCTCATCCACCAGCCGCACAATGGGGCAACTTCCAAAATTAGCCCCTCCGGATTGATTGTCCCAAGCTGGTCCCCCCCGCCCCGAGCCTCTTCGGTGCCGGCCCGGCGTGTAGAAGGACAACCTGAAGAGGGAGGGACTCGCTTTTTCAATAGGAGATTTGTTTCGAGTCGAGGGTTGTTGCTATTTTTCTCCCTCCCTCTCCTCTCATCAGCTTAACCTTTGCGCAAAAGGCAGCCCCCACCCTCGCTGGATGAAATGCAGGATGGAGGGGTGGGGAGATGCGTGCAGTCTGTCATCTCCCGGTGCCCAAGGAACAGATACATCCCTATCACAGTCACCAGCTGCCTTCAAGGCTGAGAAATACAGCGAGCTGTCTCTTGCTGGCTTGGAGAGCCAAAGAGTACAGAGCGGGCTAGAGAGACTGGAGTCATCAGTTTCACTTGAGGTCCCTGGCACAGAGGACAGGGACACAGAGAGCCAGGATCAGGAGCTCCAGGAGCCAAGTGAACTGAGATGTTGCTCTCCTGACCTTAAACACTCCTATAGACCCAACAGCTAAGGTGCGTTGGGTGGGAGTCATCTCCATTAACTATGGCTGCCAACTGGCTAGCCACGGCCACTTAAGCCAGTCACCCAAACACCCTTTGTAGCCCTTGGAGAGCTGTAGGTCCTTATAGAGCATGACCCACCAGATTCTGGGTGTGTGCCTCTGGATGAAATGAATGGTGACCCAGAACTGATCACACCTCTCCAGACACTCCGAAGGGAGTTCACTTCATGCACAGATGTGGGCTGAACAGACACAATTCCTCATCCCTCATGTATACAGCCTCCGTGCACGTAACTCAAATCCTTCAGTAGCTGCTTCAGAGCTGAGTGGAGAGGAACATCCCTACTGGGAGGGCTGCGCTCAGATAGCACTGAGGAAGAGGGATGGGATGTGATGGGTATGGGAAGTCTGCTCCAGCACATATCTGATAAACAGAGATCTTCCACTGGCCCCAGATCCCCTGTAAGAATATTGCTCCCTCGATGCTGACGTCCATTCAGCTTCCTTCAGCTGCTAAAGCAGGCCAGAGAAGGAAAGAGCCGTGGCCGGGTGGGAGCTATCTCTGAGAGCAGACATTGTCCGCAGCTCAGGAGGGGCTGCGTGTTGGAGTGCTCCGTAGGGATTATGGGCATTTCTCTATTCAGCACTTCCTATGGGAAAAAGTGGAGGGGTGGGGGGGCCCTGCACAGAGCCGGGCTGAATGCTATCTGCTTTCCTCTCCCATCTTTGACAGAGCTACCTCTGCTCCTGCAGCTTACCGTAGAGCAGTAGAGGGGAAAAACAGACATTTTAGCTTCACTTTCATGTTCTGCTATCAAACTGACTCCAGCCCAGAGATTCTTAAGCTGGGCTGTGGACCCACTTGCCACATCCTGGTTGCAGAAGACCAATCTGAACCTCTTGGCTCCTCCTGTCCCACTCCAGGTCACAGCTGTGACTTTGCTGTGGATTTACACATGCATGACACCTCAGGGCCTTAGCTTATCCCTTATCCCACATCTCTACACTGTGCTTGGTGGGCAGAGCACCAGTGCCCGATGGTTGGACTAGACGATCCCAGTGATCTTTCCAACCTTCATCATTCTATTATTCTATTGTTGTATGACTCCATGATTCTTTTCCTTCCCCTGCCCACTGCTACCAGCTCTCTCCTTCCCTTTGCAGAGGAGGACAGCTCTAGCCTGGACCTGAATGCAACTCAGCCCAGCCAAAACCATGTGTCCCTGTCTCGAGAGAGGCGAAGCCTTGGTGAGTGTGGGGTGCTGCACCTCGTACTTGTGCTGGGGTACAGATTATAGTACATGTGGAGGCACTGTGTCCAGGGGGGAGGTGGGCAGGTGAGCAAAGGAGAAGAGCACGTGAATGCGGCAAAGCCATGTGAGGTCTGTTCCTCTCCCCACTGATGACTGCAGCAGGTTGGTGACAGTTGCACGGCCTCTTTCATCCTCACTCCTCCTCTCGGCCTCTGCAGATGCTCTGGCAGCAGCAGAGCCAGCTGTCCTCGCCGAGTGCAAGACACGGACGGTGGTCTTTGAGATCTCCCGTGACATGGTGGACAGCACCAATGCCAACTTCGTGGTGTGGCCACCCTGCGTGGAGGTGCAGCGGTGCTCCGGCTGCTGCAACAACCGCAACGTGCAGTGCCGCCCCATGCAGATTCGCGTCCGGCATGTCCAGGTAAGGCAGGCATAGCCCCCTAAACCCCAAACCCTTGTGCAAGGCTCTCATAGCTGCCCGTTCCCTGACGCTTTCTTTATGGTCACATGGTCCTGCATGATCCTCACAGTGCTGCAGTCTCTGGCATGGTGATGTCCATGCTTTTGCTGTCCAGCAGCTAGTAATTGTCTCTGCAGTAGCGTTCCCTTGCTATTTCTATGTCTTGAGAGGGCCTCATCTTCTGTGTTAGGGCAGAAGAACCAGGACGAGGCAGTGGCACAGGTTGCCCAGAGGGGTGGTAGATGCCCTATCCCTGGAGACATCCAAGGTCAAGCTGGAGGGGCTCTGAACACCCTGATCAAGCTGTAAGCATCCCTGTTCATTGCAGGGGAGTTGGACCAAATGGCCTTTAATGATCTCTTCCAACTCCAGTGATGAACCAAACAAACTAGGATACTTCCATTGCAGGAACTGTTTTCAGTGCAGAAAGAGGAGGGCTAGAGATGGTATCAAGGCTCCATCCCTCAGCTGCTGCAGGTGTTGCAGCAGCTTCTCTTTACCAGCCCCATGGTTACCTCCTGAGCCAGTCCGGAATCGAATGGACACCTGACAGCTCACCTCTCTGCCCGCTTCTCTGATAACAGTGATCTTCTTGTAGCTTCCTCCCAGACAGCTCTTTTAAAAATAATACTCATTCTTCATTAATCCTCTGCCTGAGCCCTCAGAGACTCCCCCAGGCAGAGGTTGACTGGGAGAGATTGCATTCAGGCAGCTCTGTTCGTCAGGAAATTCCTTTCTCAGAAAAGCCAGGCTGAAATGAGGGAAAAGCAGGGGGGGTGCAGGAGTTGTTTTTGTGGAAAAAGCAAGCGAGAGGTCAAAAGCCAGCCACAAAAAGTGACCTGGAAATGGTTTCTTTGAGGACAGAGGTCTCACTATTGTTTGGCTGGAAGTGTTTGTCTAGTGAGCAGCGTGTGGTCTGAAGCGCATGGAGTGGGCTTTCAAGGAAAGATAAACAGCGTGGCTGCTGCAGTGCTGCCCTAGGGATGCTGCTGGGGGCAGTGGGTTTGGAGGAATTCAATCCCACGGGCGAGTATTTATAGCTGCAGAGCACTTAGGGACTGTGTGCTTGTCAGATAAGCTGAATGGGGTCAGGCCCAGAGAGGGAGGACCCCAGGCTGTGGTGGGATGCAGCGTGAGCCTTCCCTGAGTCAGCACCGGTGGAGAGTCCGAGGGAATTTCCAGAGCACCGCCTTCCCCTGAAACAGAGGGCTTCGGCCCCATGAGTCGTTAAAGAGCTGCAGACAGATTCAGACAGGCCTGGTGAGGCTATGTCTGCTCACACCGAGCACAGGCTGTTCTCCTTTTGCCCTTCCTGCGGGATCCTGCGGCGATTAATTCTGGTTGCCCCCAGGTGCCATCCCGGCTGTACGAACAGCTTCTGCATGTGGTCAGCCACTCATCCCTCTCCCCACCAGCGGCAGAGACAAGTTAGGAATGGGAGAAACAAGCAATCAAATCCAAGATTAGCTCTGCCCTGCTGGTGTGTGCAAAATTAGCTCCGTATGCACCACCCCTGGTCTCAAACTGTGCGCTCTCCACTGCCTTCTGCCCCGATAGGAAGAGAGCCAGCGTGTAAGTGCACAGACACTGATGATTTTTGCAGAGTGGGAGCTGCAGCCATGTTCATCTTTTGGGCGCATCTCTCTTCAAATAGGTGAACAAGATTGAGTTTTTCCAGAGGAAGCCAATATTCAAAAAAGTCATCGTGCCTTTGGAGGACCACGTGCAGTGCCGGTGCGAAGTGGTGTCCCGGCCGCCACCCAGGAGCAACCGACCGGCATCCCGTGAGCAGAGACGTAAGGACCTCAGCCTTTGTAGTGCATGGGGAGGCTGGGGAGGGAGGAGTGAGCTCCCCGCTGGGTGGTGAGGTGCTGGCACAGCTGCCCAGAGAAGCTGTGGGTGCCCCATCCCTGGAGGTTCGAGGCCAGGTTGGATGGGGCTCTGCGCAGCTGAGCTGGTGGGTGGCAGCTCTGCTTACAGCCGGAGGTGGGACTGGGTGAGACCGCAGAGCTCTTCGGTGACACTGTGTGGGGAAAGACACTCCAGCATGACCCAGCTTCCCCTCGCTATATGCTCTCCCCTCTCTTTTGGCAGGCTTCTCGCCGTCATTCACCACAGCCGCCATCTCCCAGAGGAAGCGGGTACGCCGGCCGCCAGCACAGAAGAGAAAACACAAGAAATACAAGCATGTCAACGATAAGAAAGTGCTGAAAGAAATCCTCATAGCATAGAAGTGCTGGCAGGGGAGAGAGAGCACAAGGCAGGTAACAGCAAGCTGTTTTCCCCTGGGTCGGGGTTCTGTCCTGGTGCTTTGGACCCCTCCCACAGCACCAACAGCAACTCAGTGTGGGGCTGCAGCAGGACCTGAGCGTGGGAAAAGCCCAATGCACACGTCCCATGTATGGCTTTATGGCTCTTGGGCTCTAGCATCTCCTTGGCCTCCCTTAAAGGCAGACAGCAAGCCTGACTTCTCTCCACACCTAAATTCCCATGGGATCCGTGTTATTCATCCCTTCTGTGGAACAGCTCCTGTTCTCCTTTCTCTATTGATTCTGTGTTGAAAGAAGAGAATTAATGTTGCTCTGGGGATCCCTTTTCCTTTCCTTTCATTAGTTTAGTTGGCAGAAAGACTCCGAAGCAGCAAAGCGCTTGGTTCATCCCTCTCCTAGCAGGAAGCCTGTGTGCTTGAGAGAGGTCACACCAGGGAAAGAAGAGCTGGAATCTCAGGCAATAGATCTGGACTTTGTCAGTCCAAGGCCTGATTCTTCTCTCTCTGACTTGTGTAAACAGGAGTAATTCCCTCGTCATCAGAAGAATTTTGCCCCACCACAGCTGCTTGGAGGAGCCTAGGCCATGCCCCACTCGGGACAGGGGGACAGGGGACAGATCAGCTCAGGTCTGGCTTGAGCTGTCTAGGAGGAAATATAAAGAATGTCAAAAGCCCTCCTGAGCTCTTCTGTTTGGTACTTGAGCACTTCTGGAGGAAATGGCAGAGGGTTATAGGCTGCCAGGGAGGTGGTGGGGTCACCGTCTCTGGAGGCGTTCCAGAGCCGTGTGGATGTGGCACTGAGGACATGGTTATGGGCATGGTGGGGATGGGCTGGCGGTTGGACCGGGTGATCTTAGAGGTCTTTTCCAACCTTAAGGATTTTATGATTTTTTATCCTAATGCTGTGCCTGTTTTTGTTTGCCCTCCAGGTTTATTTAATATATTTGCTGTATTGCCCCCATGGGGTCCTTGGAGTGATAACTTTTCCTCTTTGCCGGTCTGCCTCAACGACTGATTCAGGCGGCAAATGGTGCTTCCCTTTCCATCAGTGGACCTTCTCCTACCGAAGCCTCTCCCTTCTTTCATTTATTAACATCTTAAAGTTTTACAAAAAACAAAAAACCAACCAAAAAAAAAAAAAAGAAAAAAAGACAAACACAGCTTATATATATATATAATTATATATATATATACCTATGAGAAAAGAACAAAGTAGAAACGAAACCACAAGCCCCCCCAACACACAACGAGGACAGGACAATACCCTCCCTGCTCAGGTGGACAGGATGGAAAATGTGAAAAGGAGAGTGGGGCCAAATCCTTACCGCAGGGAGGAGGAAAACGAATGCACTGAGGGAGGAAGGGGCATTTTCTTCCTTCCCTGTGTGTTTCTGTATGGACGGGGCCCGGCTGAGATCAGCACTTGCACTGGACCTGCGATCTGACACAGGCGTATCTCAGACTGCGGGCGGCATCCCATGATGGAAAATGCACTATAGGGACCTTTACCGCCCTACCTGGACAGAGATCTATTTTTAACGTGCGTGTGTATATCTTATTTGAAAAAAAAAAAAAAAGAAAAACCAAAACCACTGAAACATACCACATCTCGGGGAACAGAAGAAAACAAACAAACAAACAAAATGAAAACAAAGAAGCCAAATGCCATTCCCCCCCCCCCCCCCCCTTCTCCCCTCCTGCTCCTGGTGCTGACTGGAAGGTGTACGGACCGAGGGGAAGGAGCAGCTGGCGGCAGAGCCGTCCCCGTGCCCCGGCCCTGCTGAGGAGCTGTCTTTGCACATGCTGGTGGAGAACTCAACTTTCCAGGCTCGGATTCAGAGTATTTTTTAAACTCGCTCTGTATGTGTGTGCGTGTCTATGTGTGTATATGTATACGTGTGTGTGCGTGTGCGTGCGTATTTATACATACCTATATAAATATATATATATATGTTCTTAAATGGATTTCATTCCCGGCGGCGGGCAGCTTGGAGGCGCACGTCCCCGTTGGCTCCATTGGGTTGGCATCGCACTGCTCAGTGCCTGTGAGGTTGGGGTCGGGACAGGTAGATCCCTGCCCGCAGCTCTGTGCCTCGGGTGCTCTTTTCTCTCCCTTTCCACCAACACCCAGCACCACTTCCTCGCAGGAGGTGAAGCGGCGGCCCAAGGCGATGAACAACAGCCAAACTTAGAAGCATGACTTAATTTCATCAAGCTGTCCTCGCCTGCTCTGCGGTCCTGAAAGCAGAATCATGTCATTCCCCCGGGCTCTTTAACCCCTTCGTGGGTGTCCTGAGCACCGTGCCTTCGTTGGTCTCCGGCTCTCCCACCTTGTTTTCTTTCCCCTCTCAAACCCCATCAGGACTTTACCCATTGGATGTTACAAGCTCCTGCAGGGAGCGAGCTGTGCACCCCTTCGTCATCTCCATCCAAAATGGGAATTCCCACTGTGGGACTTTGGCACTCCCGCTCCAACCTGGCAGCGTCATGCATGGAGTCACCCAGCAAAGCCCCCGGGGGAGCTGGGGATGGGGGCAGAGCCACAGTGTGGGGCCTCTCAGGTTGTGTATGGGCTCAGCCCCCAGCCCTCGAGTCTTAAGGCGCTTCGCTTTCCTCTTCCAAAATGTTTCCTTCAGTTTGTAAAGATGGTGAGGCTTTATTTTATTTTAATTTTTTTTTTGCTTTTTTTTTTAAACGTAAGATTAATTTATATTCAGTACTGTATTTAAAGTTGTAAAAAAAAATGAAAAAAAAAAAAAAAAGAAAACAGAAAGCAAACCAAACCTCTCAAAGGACATTTTCTTTTGTGAGCTGAAGGAAATTCAGCAGAAGCACACACAGCTCGTGGTCGGGCACAGCGGGATTCCCAGCACCTCCTGTTTCATTTTCAGAACGCTTACAGCCAGGCTGCAGCACAGAGCAAGAGCTGCAGGGAAAGTCCTGCTCGCTCCCAAGAGGGCAGCTCGGCATGCACCTGCCCACAGCATCTTTGCCAGCTCATGGGCTTCTCTAAAATGAGTCAGGCCTCGGGGATTTCTTATCGAGGGTCCCCTTCTCGTTAGCAGCTCCGCTCGGAGGCACAGGCAGAATTTCCCTGCGCTTTCATCGCAGCGCCGGATTCCTCTGCTTTGAAGGAGCTGGGACGGTGTTTATGCTCTTCAAAGCTGTGCAAACATTCAGCCAGGTCCTCCCTTAGTCACACCGTCTAGACGCTGTCAGTCCTTCCCTTCTTCAGAAGGGCTGCTGCCTTTCCTGTTCCCCCGAGCAAGGGAGTGTTGCGCAGTCAGTGGGTGCAAGGCTGGAAAAGTTGCTTGCTGAGTTTGAGTTTGAGTTTGGGTTTGGGTTTGAGTTTGGGTTTCAGTTTGGGTTTGAGTTTCAGTTTGGGTTCAGGTTTTAGTTTGAGTTTAGGTTTTAGGTTTAGGTTTGGGAGAAGCATGCCCTCCTTCCAGGCAGGTGGCATCTCGAAGCCACACTTGGGGCCCCCATCGTGACACCAAACCTACACAGGACAGGACGTGGCAGGGAGATGGGACACAACTCATGGGACACCAAGGCAAGGCAGGACGTGGTGGGGAGAGGGGATGCATCCCATAGTGGCCCCACTGTGCTGTCCGTGCACAAGAACCCGGTGGGTCCTGGGGGCGGAGTAGCTGCCTGTGCCAAGCAGCGTGCACAGAGGGAGGAAAATATGAAGAATTAAAATCTACTTAGGAAAAAAGAGCCCACAAAGCTCTTCTCAAAGCGGTGCAGCTGTTCACAGCTCGCCTTCACACAGCCTGTGACCAAGCAGAGCCGCGTCCCCCCGAGCCATAATCTGCTGTGACCAAGCAAACATGTTGCAGACCTGGGAATTTCCCCTCTTAAAAGGCATCAGGAAGGAGCCAAATAGCCTCGGCTGCTTCCAGCTTTCATCTTGGGATTAGCAGAACAAGGAACCCCTGGGCCCCAAAATCCAAGTGGGCTGCCACGGTTTTGGGAGCAGAATGGACTTGGAAAACACAGCCCCTTGGAATTACCAACTCAGCCAAAGGAACTGTTTGCAAACAATTAAGCAGTGACCCAAAAGTAGGGAGCAGGGAGGTTTGTGGCTTGACAGTCAATGTCGAAATGTTTGCTGTGATTTTTTCTGCAGGCACTGCAAAAGCCAAGAGGCAGCACACTCAGTTTGGGGATGCCGAGCTGCTTGGGAAACTCCCAGGTTCCCAAATCTGCTGACCTTCAGCCAATGCAGTCACTGAACCGCAGCTCCATGCCCCAAAAGCCTAGCTCACAGGGTTCTGCTGCAGAAGTGAAGAGGAGGAGAGGTGCTCAAGGCCAGATTAGATGCGGCCCTGGGCAACCTGATCCATTGCCTGATTTAGTGGTTGGCAGTCCTGCTCACAGCAGGAGATTGGAAATGGATGATCTCTGAGGTTCCTTTCAACCCACACCATTCTATGACTCTGCGATGCTCCATGCCTGGGGTCAGAGCAGAGCACGATGATGGATGAACTGCTGCGTGCATCCCTCGGGTGGAGGCTGCAGGGGGACCTGTGCCTTTAAAGCCTGCAGAGGTGTTATTTCGGCGGAAAAAGTGTCTCATGGCCGTGATGGAAATTGTTTGTATCTGACTGATTGACTAAAGAGAGAGAAAGAGAGAAAAGACCTTCCTTCCCTGCAATGGATTTAGGAATTTTTTCCGCTAATCAAGAAGAAAAACAGAAATCATGTGCTGGGGGGCCGGGAGGAAAAGGAGGCCTCCCTGGTGTCCCATAAACCTGGGGGCTGTGAACAACACGTGGTGATGGGAGCACAGCTGGCCCTGGAAAATGTGAGGCAGCCGAGAAGCATGGTACAGGGGCAGCAGCCCTGGGGCTGTGCGGGGACATGGCAGCATGGCTTTGACCAGACCAAATCTGTGCTCCCAAAGGATGCACAAACCCAGATGAGGTCCCCAAAGGGCAGTATCATAGATCTCTGCCATAATGTTTCTCCCAAGGGAGGGATGAACCTCATCAGAACACCTCTCAACTTTGTTATGGGCTCATCGTCTACCTGCTGCAGCTCTCGTCAGCGGGGCTGAACCTGGAGCTGAGTCCTGACACTGGGGTTTGGCATGGATGATGCTCCTCCCCTGGCTGCTGTGAACAGCCCCGTAACCAAATAAAGCATTTTCTCAGCACAGCCACCTCCAAGTGCATTAAATGAAACAGAAAGGAGCAGCTGAACAGGATCTGCACTTTTCCCCTATGATACGCATTTTCCCTTTTCCATGGATAGTTCCACCAGCTGAGCTGCGACCTATTGTTGCGCTTCTTTATTTACTTAAGTTTCAAAGCCTGTGGCCGAGAAGGAGCCACCAGAAGGCGTGCTCTAGTCATGGGCATCCACATTCCATTACCAGAGCTGCAACAGCTCCCATCCATCCATGGGCCTGCAAATGAATGTAGGGTGTTGGCGAGGAGTTGCAAGAAACAGCTACACTGAGCTTGCAGTGGAGCAGGGGAGTGCAGTGAAGCTCAAGTAGGGTGGGAATTGCTTTTGGGGGACTTTTTCTTCTACTCATTTCTACCCTTCGCCCAGAGATCCCCCTTGATTGCCAGGAAGCCCAATGTGGGCAAGCATTTTGCCACCTGGCTTATGCACGCACCAGTCGAGGAAACAATTCTGCAACTAAAGGAGGAAATCTCCATCCCAGCTATTTCCAACCTCTATTGTTTGTTCCCCTGCTCATGCATTACACAGCGCAGCGAGCAGAGCGGTGAGATTGCAACACTGTGCATGTGCTTTCAAACATTTAATTTTAGCCTTGCAAGAAGGATTTGTGGTATCGAGAAAGCCCAGTTCTAAGGAAAGAGGAAACCTGTGATTCTGACACTTGACTTTGACCAAAAAAGGAAGCAACTCATGTTGGTGACCTAATGGCTTTAGTCATCTGCGCTGCAATGCTCGGGGACACAGTGGGTGCCCAGAGGGTTTTTCCCACCCCAAGGGCCTGTGGCAAGGCTGGAGTGCTTCTGCACCCAGAGCTTCATGCTTTGGGCTCTGGGGAGCCTGGGACCTGCCCACCTCACAAGAACAGCATCACTAGGGCTCCGTCAAGAGCTTTCCTAGTACTGGGGCACATCTCTGCTTCCTCAAAGGCAAAAGCGTGCTTGGTGTCCTTTTCCGGATATTATTATGTATATTTTTTTGAAATCTTGCAGATATAACAGTCTTTCAATTCCTCAAAACCTGGTTTCTCCATGTGACCAGAGATGTCGTCTCCTTTCCTGCCTGTCCCTTCCCCTTCCAACAGTACATGTGTACAATGGGTGGCTAAAGCCAGGGCAGCTCCTTCTCCTTTTGAACAGCCCACAGGGTACGATGTGTGCATTTCACTGAGAAAGCCACCAAACCCCAGCATGGCATGGAAGGGGAGAGCCCAGCACCTCGCTTTGACTGTGAGGGAAGACCACTGTAGTGTAGTTTCAGCCCTGTTTCATTTATTGAATGAAGGGGGGAAAAAAGCAAACAAAGAAAGAAGGGGAAGAGGAAGATGCTTATTGAGTGCTAAATACTATACAAAATGAATCAGAGAGCTTGCCCAGACATGGCGCATTCTACCCCTATTGCCCCAAGAAGAGCTGCGCAGTGGTGAGGAGAGCAAATATTTCTCACCCTGTGAAACCCATGAACGCTGTATCCGTGCACTGAGCCCCTGCTATGTCTCCATGCAAGCAACCCTTGGCTAAGGGCACGACATAGAGACCTGGCAGGTCCCTGCAGCCCTATGCACTCCCATATGGGGCCATGCTGTGTGGACTTGAGGGCTCCTGGAGAAGCAGAGAGCACAGGAGAAGACCTGAAGGCTAGCCCTGTGGGTGCCTATGTGCTTGGCACTCAGGTGAGGCTGCACCTCAGGTACTGTGATCAGCTCTGGCCCCTCACTACAAGAAAGACATTGAGATACTGGAGCATGTCTAGAGGAGGGCAGCAGAGCTGTGAGGGGTCTGGACCACAAGTCTGATGGGGAGCAGCTGAGGGAAGTGGGGTTGTTCAGGCTGGAGAAGAGGAGCTCAGGGGAGTCCTTATCACCCTCTACAATGACCTGAAAGGAGGTTGTGGTGAGGTGGGGGTCGGCCTCTTCTCCCAGGTAACAGTGATAGGATGAGAGGAAATGGCCTCAAGTTGCACCAGGGGAGGTTCAGGTTGGATATGAGGAAACACTTATTCTCCAAAAGAGTGGTCCTGCAGTGGCACAGGCTGCCAGGGAGGTGGTGGAGTCACCGTCCCTGGAGGTGTTCCAGAGCCGTGTGGATGTGGCACTGAGAACACGGTCAGTGTTGGGGGCATGGTGGGGATGGGCTGGCAGCTGGACCAGGTGATCTTAGTGATCTTTCCAACCTTAACAATTCTATGACATGGAGGTTGGTGCCTGGTCCTCAACACCAGGCTATTCTGCAGCTCTCCCATTCCCGGACAAAGCAGGAATGCCAGGAATGTGAAATCCCGGCACGCCACCCCCATGCCCCCCCCTCCACCCCGTGTCCCTGTCCTGTCGCAAGAACAGGATATTCGCCCAAGCAACATCCACTCACACACAGTTCGCTATCAGGAAAAAACACTCAGTCAGCGTCTGGAGGGGCTGATGGGCCGACAGGGCTTCTGTATGGGGAGCAGGAGTGGGAGCTGCACAGGAGCTTCAGCACGTGGGGGCTGCAGTCAGGCATCAGAGTAGACAGGAGAATCCAAAATGTGGGGATTTAACTCCATGCTGGTGCTGTCTGACTTCAGGTAAAATGGGCTGGGGGCTTCTTTGTGGGTGCCCCCAGCCGCATGGACGCGTCCCACTGGCAGTGCAGGCTCCATAAATCTGTCCTGTCCCAGGTAAACAGGATCTGGTCGTGCTGCCTGACCTTGTTTACCTCCCCAAAAGAATCTGGCTGGAATTTTCTTTTCTTTTTTTTTTTTTTTTTTTTTTTTTAATATATTTTTTTTCTTTCCTCAGGGCCGGTGAGTCACCCAGCAGAAATGCATACAGCCTTTCCACACTGACTCACACCGCTGCCCGCCGCTCCCCTCTGCCCCACGCCACTGGGCCAGGAGAAAACCCCACATCCCCCTGGTATAACCCACGCACCGGTGGCCGTGTGCTAACAGTGGCATCGGTGGTGACGGTGGCAGGTGGGAAGTGCTGCCAAGCACTTTGAGCAGCCCCCGTGCCAAAACACAGGAAGTGCGCTGAGCAATCACCCCGCGCATTGTCAGCTCCAAAAACACCAAAGCAAAACAAAACAAAACAAAATAATTAAAAAAAAAAAAAAAAAAAAGAAGAAGAAGAAGAATAGGTCTAAGTAGAACAATTGCCCAGGAGAAAAGAGAAAAAAATAAAAATAAAAAATTAAGAAAAAAACCAGAGGCCAAGGGGCCTGGCCTGGCGCCAAGACCCTTGTTTTCGCTTCCCAACACAATGCATGTTAAATAATACTTCCTTCTCGCAACACGGCCCTCTTGGGCCGCCCCTGTTTGTCGCGGGGTCCGAGCTTAGGGTAAATGGCCCCAGGGCAGCTGCTCTGCTCTGCCCCCGCTGCCCCTGCCTGCTCCCACTGCTGCTGAGAAGGAGAGAGGGCACCTGGTGGTTCTCGGTGCCCTCCCAGCCTCTGCCACCCGTTGGCAGACTGGGGCTGAAATGACCTGTGGGGTGGGAGCTCCCCAAGGTCAACCACGCAGCCATCCCAAGTTATCCCCACGTAGCCGTGCCCAAGTTTAGGAGCCATCCATAGGGGCTGATCGCAGCAGTCATATAGAATACACTGACTTACTGCCAGGTTAAATAAAACAGAATTAAATATATATATATGCATAATTCATAGGATGAATGGTTTCATGGCTTCCAGCCTGGGATAAGGGGAAAAACAATTCCTTGGCTCACCAGCGTTCAGGTCCCACTTGGCTTGGGCTCAGCTTTTTTCTCATGGGGATTTCTCTTCCAAACGATAGTGCTGCTGGCCCCCACACCGTTTAGATGTCTGCGTTGCGGAGGAATCCAAGGAAAACCAGTTTTGTTTATTTTAGCTTCTTTCCTGAAATATTTAGCATCTGAGGCACCACGCCTCTTGTTTGTTGGCAGCGTCAATCAACAGCCATCTCGGTTTCTACCTCTCTTCTTTTTCTGCCTCCATCTCCATCTCTACCTTTTTGTCATAGGATTATTGGGATTTTTCATTAAGTATCAGGTGCAAGAAATGCTGGGTTTGATTCCTATCCCCCCCCATCCCCGGAGTCTTTATACACGAAATGGTATTGCTTCAGCTGTACATGTGCTACCAGATTTCTGCTTCAGTTTGCTGGGAGAGACAGACCCAGCCTTTAGGATGTGCCCAAACCATCCATGTCTGGTGGTAACTGTGGTCACAAAAAGTGGGCCAACAGCAGGGTTCGTCTGACAGCAGACACCTAAACACTGGCTCTGAAGTCTCACCCAGCCGTCTCAGCTCCCTCCGTAGTCAACAGAGATGGGCACCTCCACGAAGCAACTCAGCTTAATTTCTGGAGGGCTGGGATGGATCATGCTGTGGCAGCACTCAATGCTCCCCTTTGTCTAGAGCAGGAGACAAAGGCTGCAGGTGTTTGACTGCCTAATTTTCAGCCAGCTCAGTTGAAGGTGCTTAATTTTCAGCTGGCAAACAGTAGGCACAGTGAATCCCACCTTGGGAGAACAATGTGCCAGTGCACGACAGGCAGCGGCAGGTCCCAGAACAGGGCTCCCACCTTGATTTTATTGAACAGCTGCAGTCACTGCCCACATTCGATCATGAGAACCACTGCCTCGGCAAAACACAGATTGCTCAACCTACAGAGCAAGCCTTGTCCTCCAGAAGTGTTGTCAAAGAAAATGTTCTATGGGGACCATGAAGCACGCCAGAGAGAGGAGCTGAGGCTAACGGCTTGCTTCTTTGAGCATGGGGCTTTCCCTGGATCTGGCACAGCACTTGTTCCTATCAGCTGCCAAGCCTTTGACAATTCGCCCTCTTCTGATAACATGAGAGAAAAGTGGTAGCCAGACCCAAACACTGAGCCCAAATCACCACGTGCATCCCCTCCAGCCCGGCGCTACCTGTTTGGCCATTTCAGCCCCTGTGTTCTGTCGGTGGCTGAGCAACGCTGCTGACAGCTCACCCTCCTAAAGGCGAGAGTACAGTGGAAAGTTTATTCAGCCCAATGTTTGTTGTTTGGCCTCCTCTGCGGAGGGAGCAGGTGCTGAAGGGTGTTTGGTTAGCTGGTTAAACAAATTGCAGCGTTCCTGCCAGCTCCTGCAAGCTCAATGGGCAGCAAGCAGCAATTCAGATGTTTCTCTCTGTGCCGGTTTGAGGCATGAGGGGTTGCTCTGGTCATTGCTTTACAACAGCCACATGTTCGTTGCTGAGATGGCCCTAGAAAAGGATGCACAGCCAGGGTATAGGAAGGTGAATATTCACATTAGGATAGTCCAGGTTGTCGCAGTGGGTAGTCCAGGTTGACTCAGCGCTGCTCTTTCAAACTCTTATTAATGGTCATCACAGCTCCAGCTTGGAATCCAGTGCAGACAAGTGGTAGCGTGGCTGTTGCCTGCTGAAAGCCATATCAACATCACACCAAGCCACTAGACTGGACTATCTTTGAGGTGACCATCAGGTTGAATTTTAAGAATAATTTCTGGTGATGCTGCAGTGCCACAGGCTGCCCAGAGAGGTGGTGGAGTCACCATCCCTGGAGGTGTTTCAGAGCCGTGTGGATGTGGCACTGAGGGATGTGGTTAGTGGGCATGGTGGGGTTGGGCTGACTGTTAGACTACGTGATCTTAGAGATCTCTTCCAATTTTAACAATTCTATGATTGTATGATCAAAACAATCCCTTGCCATGGCAACTTGTCACATGGACTGTGCTATTTTGACCTGGAAAATCCATTCATATCTGTTAGTTCCCAGGTTCGTGCTCATGTGGGGGCAGCTCTGCTTTCTGCAGTGACAATGTCTATCACGATCCCATTTTACTTATGGGGCAGGCACACACCTATGAGGTGTGATGAAATCTTGTAGATCTGATCTGTGTCACAGACTGTGGGAAGCAGCAGTGGTGGTATCAACAATGGCCAAACAACACAAAGTCCTGGGAACAATTTGGAAAGGGGAGTCGAGATGCCATCCCATTTGCTTGGAATCTTCCAGCTCTCTCCTTTCACACTTCATTTATTTAAATATTTATCATACAGAATACTTCTGTTGGTTGGATACTTGGCATCAATTCCTAGGTGGGATGACCGGTGCCTGTTCACAATCTGAAATCTCTTAGGGGCTTCTAATTAGTTGTTTGACCACATCTTGCCAAGAACTATCATCTTCCCACCAGGTTCTGCAAGCAGATAGTGCTGCAGCCATCAGCTGGGCTGCACAGACAGATTTCCTTGGCAACAAATCTCACTATGTTGCAGTTTCAGGCACTTCCTAAGCAAACTTTCTGAAATACATCCGAAGTCTGTATAATTTCGGAAGGGAAGCATAACTGCCTACCAAGAAAAATGAGAACACGCACTCCATTTTAAGCCCATGACAGAAAGTAGTCGCGGAATCACGCGGCCGCGAAGCTCCCGTCACCCGCTGGCCAGCCCTTGCCTCCAGCCCTGCTCAGCAGTGTGCAGAAATAGCTGTGGGCAGAAATGTGCCCAGACAAAAGCTGGGGAGGTTTCTGATGTCAGCCGGGCACCAGACACGGCTGCTGAGCCTGTGTCCCATCGTGATACCCATAGCCCGTCCTGACGCCCTGTTCCCCAGACACGTACTTTTGTCTTTGGAGTGGAGATGTACCGGGATGCAGAGGGAGAAGTGGAGAGATGGATTTGATCTCTCATCTTGTGGTGAAATACAGTGATAAACTCCCCCCCCCCCCCCACCCCCCCCCCCTCCCAAAGAAAGCTTTTTTTTTTTAGTTAAAAAAAGCGTTTGGCTGAATCACCAGACCAGCTGCTTCCTACATAAATAAGAGGCACGCACGGTGTGCAGAAAGGAATAGTTGACATTCCTAATCAATTAGATAAGGGGAAAAAAAAAACCAGTTCATTTTCCTGTTCAAAATCAAATTATCATGGTTACTTCAGATTTCAAGGGCATTTATCTCCCGGCCTCAGACAGTGAAGGGGAGAGGGAGGGCACAGGTGCTGGGCTGGGGCAGGACCCAGCTGCACAGCCCCGGCCAGGACAGGAGCAGCCGTGGTGTTTGCCTTGGTAGAGCCAGGGTACGTGCTCTTACCAGGCCTGCGTTAGCTGGCAGTGCCCCAGGGAGAGCCTTAAAGCTCTTCTGCCAAATGCCGCGAGGGAAGCGCTCTGAGATCCTGCCTATGCGTTGCCTGGCTTTGGAAACCTGGATAAACATTTAGCCAAGGGCATGCCAAGGGAAGCGAGGTGAGGAGGAAAGCGGCTCCCACGGCCGTAGGAGAATGGAGTCACTTTCCCTTCCCGGGTTCGGCTCCGGGTGTTTGGGGGGAGGAGGCACCCTCACAAAAAGTAGGGCGTCTCCTGCCAAAACCGGAGCCAAGCGTCGGCCCCATGGGGCAGATGCGGCATGAGGCGGCATCTTCAGGTCGCTCCTTGCACATCACAACGCCTCGGGCTTCAAGATCTCCCGAGAATTCGGCGATAAAACACGCAGCTGAGGAGAGGAGAGCCTGCACAGCCCTGCTCCGAGCCTCGGGAGACTGCGCCCGCCCTAAATCCCAGCCTGCAGTGCCACCTAACGAGCATCTTGCTGAGACGTGAAAAGCAGGCGTTGGCTGCAAGGCTCAGGGCGCTCCCTCTGCCTCTCAGCCACCTCCCGCGAAGGATCTCTTTCCATTAAGGAGGTCGCTAGCCCGTTCTGCTCTACCCTGGCAGCTCTGAGGAGGATAGGGAACCCACGGTGGATGGAAGGTTTATGGCCGAAGAGTATCCAGGAGGGAGAAATCACTATGGCCTGGTGATCTGGATGCTTAGCAGGGGTTGGGAGATGTGAGAATGCGAGATGCGAGAATGGGGGACGTGAGCTGCTCTTCATGTAATATGTCCTCTAAAAAGAGAAGGTTTTAGGACTGGGTGCTCTACGGTGCAGATGGACTGCAGGAATGCTGCTGCCGTGAGAAGCTTATATGTCCAGGTGCATTTCCATAAAACAACAAAATTCAAATTCATTGAAACAATGAAACTCAGTTGAAATCACAAATATATGCATTTAAAGAAACCCACAAAAGTGAGCAAACAAGGAAAATGACAAAGCACCTATTTTCCCTTGCCCATCCATGCTTCAGTCCTAGGGTTTGGAGCACTGAAAATCCTAGTAGAGCTTCCTGAGAAGGGAGCAATCAGCACTGTGTACTTTGTGTACCACAGCAGTGCACTTCTGCTTTGACACAGAAGCATTCAGCGCTCAGAGCAGCCTAGGGAGAAGGAACACCATTCTCTAGCAAAGTGTTTATCTTGGAAGGTGTCAGCACCTTCACAAGGACCCGTTTACGTATTCTGCATGAATCAGTCACTGGACAACACGTGCATGCAGCCAGGGATTGGGACCAAGACCAGGACATGGATCTCTAAAAAAATAGCTGTGAGGTTGGCCTGCGTCATACAGTTCCCTGGTCCAGTGAGCTTTGAATGTGGCTTGCATCAAGAAGGACACAGTCAGCAGGTGACTGTGTGCCCCTTACTCTGAAGACAGACAATAACAAGTCCCTGAAGATGGGATTTCATAGTCCCAAAGACAGAAAAGGGACGGGACCTTGATGTCTAGCTCTACTGGGTGTGCGCTGTAACTGCTGAGCTACAGTTTAACAGATAAGAAAACAACAGATCCTCTTTGAGCGGCATGTTCAAAGGCAAATAGTAGCTGCTACTTCTGGCACTGACCCTGTCCTAGGAACTAGCTGAGCTCTTTGAGGAAGTCCAGGAAGAAACACCTAAGAATGTTTTCCAGTTGCACCCAGGTGTGAGCCAACATGCAGGAAAGCTGAGTGGCCCACCGAGGTGCCATCTTACCTGTTGAGAGGACCACAGCCTGGGGTTTAGTGCTTGCTATCCCATTTATATGTCACTCCTGGCACCTCAGAGCTGCACTCAAGGCATGGCCACAGTGGAGGGGAAATGCTGAGTGCTCTGATCTAGCGCTGAAAGGATGAAGCAGAAAGTTGTTATGTGCAGCTCATAGAATCAAGGCAGAACAGCACCTTGTGCTGGGGCTCTGGCTTGTTGGCCATCTGATTCTGGGAAATCCCTGAGCTGTGAGAGGATCAGAGCAAGGCACATACAGCAAAAGTGCAGCGTTAAACACGTCATTTGCTGGTGGCTGATGCGAGACTCTGGGTAAACCAAGGGGCTGCCAATTGGCAGCAGAGGGCAGCTGCATTCTTTCCACAGGCTTTAAGCAAACCTATAGCATTGAAAGCACTGATCAATACAGGCATTCCCATTCCCATAGGGTAGCTTTTCTGGAGTCTAACTGCTGACGTTCAGCACGCCCTGCATTTGTCAAGCCAGCTCAGCTCTGACTGGGCTGGACTCAGAGACCAGTACAGCACTGACTTTGTCCTTTTGCTGCCCTTTATTTTCGCGATGCGTTATGAGGCTGCCTACCAAAAGCACAACCTGCGTATAAAACAGACCAAGCAGTGTGACGACTGCCATCTACCGATAATTAAACACACAGCAGAGCAGAGCAATAGGCCGGTTTACCAGTCAAGCCAGCGATACATCGCAAACGGCACTGGCAGCACGACTCCCATGGCTGCCAGCTCCCGTGGAGTTACAGAATCATGGCGGCATCCTGCTCCTGCTGCAGTGTTGTTTCTTGGAGCTCTGTCAAGCAGCATTCACAGAATCATAGGATGGGCTGGGTTGAAAAGGACCACAATGATCATCGAGTTTCAACCCCCCTGCTATGTGCAGGGTCGCCAACCAGCAGACCAGGCTGCCCAGAGCCACATCCAGCCTGGCCTTGAATGCCTCCAGGGATGGGGCATCCACAGCCTCCTTGGGCAACCTGTTCCAGTGCATCACCACCCTGTGTGTGAAAAACTTCCTCCTAATATCTAACCTAAATCTCCCCTGTCTCAGTTTAAAACCATTCCCCCTTGTCCTACCACTGTCCAGTCCTTCTGGGATGTGCTGGGCTGTTTTGAAGCTGTGCTAACCCTTGCTGCACTCTTCTGAAAAAAAAAAATGCGATAAAATTAAAAACCCTCGGCAGAATTAGGCTTTATAGAATCTAAATGACCGTTAACAAATTTCTAGTGTTAATGTAAGTGCCTGTATCTACTGCAAGCCCAGCCGTTTAATCAAACCAGTAGCAATTAAAATGGTAATTCCTCTGTACGAGATTCTGCTTGCAGTTTTTACTCATGTAAAACCCTTTGAAGTTAATTGGAATTTTAATTAAAGGCTCCTGGATCTGGGTCTCTGGATTTGCACTAAGGAAGGTTCAATATTTGCTTTGGTTTTCAGTGCACTGAGTTCCCTTCTATGTGTTAGTGTGACTGTACAATTAGTCACAGCAACTCCAGTGAAGGCTTTGGTAATCTAGTTCCTGATATACTTTAAAAAGGTCTCTTATCACGGGGTGGCTTTTAAAGGTTGCAAGATCTGAAAGACTGGGCTGCTGAAGTTGTTTGTCTTCATTATTTTTGGTCCCTTTAAATAACACTCACTGAGCAGTCATTCATGACCTGGGACAGGGCGGGAGGATTCTTGCTTTCCAGCTCACGTGAAGAGCGTGGTACAACTGATGGGAATATTGCTCATACCCCATGTGGAGCAATTGTCGGCATGAGGCGAAGAGTGGGAAAAGCAGGAGGGATGAAGGGAATGATTACATAGAGATCTGCCTGACAGCACCAAGGATGAGGATTCCTGCTGTACACCTCTGCTTACGACGCGGGTTACTTCGTTTGGAGAACGCCTTCAGTACTTGTTCTTTCGTATTGAAAACATATACGTAGCGCTTCAGTTTAAGGCAGCACAAATATAATTTGTATTTGTGTTGTATCTGTAATATAAGGATTAAAAGCGGTCGCAACCCTGAGAAACGCACTGGGGTTTGGCTACGGTTTTTCCGAAGCTCTTCACTTGGAGATGCTGAGTAGGCTGCGTCTGTGCAGGTACACGGCCAGAAGCCCGTTTCAGGCTGCTGTTACCCAAATTCAGGGCTGCCATGTAAACGAATGAGGGGAGCGGGCAGCGCGGGGGCGGCTGTGAGGGGGGCCGGGGCGGGAGGCGGGAGCGGCCCCTCCGGCGGTTCCCGCCCAGCGCGAGGCCCCGCCCCCCCGCGCGCGCCGAAGGAAAACGTTGCGCAGGTTCTAAAGCGGGGCGGGGGGAGGGGGCGTGGGAGGGGGAGCGGCGGGCAACGGCCGCCGACGGCTTAACGGCCGCCGACGGGTACCGCCTGCTTCGACCCCGCTGTCCTCCCCGGCCATGGAGCTGTCGGCTATCGGGGAGCAGGTGTTCGCGGTGGAGAGCATCCGCAAGAAGCGTGTGCGGAAGGTGGGCCGCGTGGTGGGCGAGAGGGGTCCCCCCGGCCCGGCCTGGCCCGCCTCCCTTCCTCCTTCCTCACACGGGAGCGGGGGGCGTGGTGGTGGCGGCGGCGGTGGCGGCCGCTCTGGGGTGGGGCGGGGAAGGGGGGTGTCGCCGGGGCGGGGGGGTCCCTGAGAGTCACCCTGTGGTGGTAGGGGGGTTCGGCCTCGGCTCGGTGACTCAGTTTCCCTGACTGGAGGAACCCCCTCCCTAGGGGGGAGGGCTAATCCTGTGCACTGGGAGTTGGGAAGCGCCTTATAGGGTGGTGTGTGCGGGCATCTGGAAGCTGGGGAGCCCCTCTGTAGGAAAAGCCGGGCTGCAGAGCTGCCCTTTCTGTGCTGTCACTTTCTGCGCCAGCAGCAGCGGTGCTTCCATCCTCCTGCAGTGCTCTGGGAAGTGTTTACTAAGTCCTGCGGTATAATATTAAAGACTTCTGGGCCTCTGCGTGTGGTTTCCGATTGCTGCACGTTTGTTGTTTGGTTTTGTGCTTGGGGTGAGCAAATAAGCGGTTAACACCGAACTTGAGCTGTTTGTTTGGGTTGAAAGGTGAAGTGATTGTGATGGATGGAGCGGTGCTCCGGCACAGCAGCTGGAAGGGAACATGCCAAAGTGACGCTTCATAGGATCTGAGTCTTGTATATCTTCTCTGCTTGAACAGATTCCTCTGACACCTGCTCCCGGCGTGCGTCTCCCTCTTGCTTTTATGCATGCTGACTTCTTGCAGGGCTCCCTGTGAACGCAGGGATGGCTGCAGTCTGGCATTTAGGGTTCTGCCTGAAGCCTACCTGCTTCAACCTACAGTAGGGAACCTGCTTTTAGCAGCAGCGTTGGACTCGATGATCTCCAGAGGTCCCTTCCAGCCTCTGTGATTCTGCAGAGCGATGGTCCCAAGCTGGGGGGAGTTTGCATCCTTTTAAATGGCCCTCCATGCCCATGGGGAAGGAGATACCACAAGTATAGTTGAAAGAGGAAGTGGCGTTGTTTTGAAAATGAAGTGGTGGGAAATGAGCTCTTTGCTCAGTCCTGTTGATTGGTTGCTCCTCTTACCATAGCCCATATTTGGTTGCAGACTTCACCTGTTTTCTTCTTCCTTTTTCTCTCCTCCAGGGTAAAGTAGAATACCTGGTGAAGTGGAAAGGATGGCCCCCAAAGTAAGTTGTTTTACTTGTCTTTTTCTTAGCTCTTTGTTAATAGTCTTCACTGTATCTCTGCAACTGAGCGTCTCGTTCTTCACGGGTAACCTCATGTGCCTCGTTCTTACAACTGTAAACAAAGAGCCACAAACCAAAACTCTGTATTGTTTCCACACTGGAAGCTGAAGGATGCAGACTGTATGCCAACCTCTTCTGACTGGGTTTTGCCACTACTGAAATATTCCATTGAGATGCTTTTTAGTTACAAAGCTTTCACAATTTGGTATGAGTTTGATAAGGAACCCTGATTCTTCAGAGCTTGGAATGGTGCTTGCTTTTCTGAGTCAGCACCGAGGGGACCATGCTTTATTTGTAGAGCTGTATGCAGTCTTTTAAAACGGAAAACAAGGCAGTGGTCTTGTCTTTATTATCCTACTGTATCCCCTCTGCAGCTCATAAAAGGAAAGGGGCAATATTTCAGATGGATTGTAGCCAACTGGAGGTGATCTTTGTCCCTTGGAAATAACCGCAATGCCTTTATTTCCTTGTCTGAAACCTTCTGTTGTTCTTAGTGCCTTTCTGTTTTTGCTTTGGTTGCCATATTGCAACAGGGGAAAAATATATATATATATATTTTGCATCATTGCTGTGCACTGTTTACAGATGCTTCTTTATTAAAATGCAGCTGCCTCTGAAAAAGAGTCATTGCTTTGTGTCTGTACAATCTGTGACATGCTTTGAGATTAAAAAGATTAGGTAACTGGAGAACATTTGTGTCAGCTAGCAGCCTGGTAGAACAGCCTCATGGTCTTACCCATGGGGGGAGAGGTCTGCTTTTCTGTTTGTAACTGTGTGTAGGTACCCAGTGCGCATGGGTGTGACTACAGTGTGTGTCTGGTTGCCCTGGATGGTGCTGAGCAAAGGGGAACTTTTGCTAGCTCATCCTTGTCATTGCAAAATGCTGGATGTGATCCTGATGGGTGTTTGGATATGATCCCGACAGATTGTACCTCATGTTTAAGAGGGTGGAATGTGTTTCTGTGTGCCTAATCCTTTTGCTTATAGGGCGTGCGTAAGTAGCTTCCCCTCTCTGGTGGTGATAGTCAAATTGGGATGACTGTTCTCTTGACTATAAATCCTGCTGTTGGAGTGTAACCTAGTGCTCTTAGTGAGTACCAGCTGCAATGTGGATCAGTTCTTGGGCCACTTTGCCACTCCTGAGTAGCTACACCTAATTTAATCACTATCAGAGGTTGGGAACATTTGTAGTCTGTGAGGCACTGTCCCGTTTGGCTGGAATACTGATATTTATGGAAAGGAGAAATGGGGCTAACACAGTGAGATCTTTTTTGGCAAGTGAGAAGGTGGAGTGAGACTTGGTATCACATTTCTTTCGACAGAGCAGCCCTTATTCTTGCTGCTGCCTTTTCTTGCCCTATACCCTGGAACCGTAGGGGTACCAGGAACTCTGGGGAATTAAAAACACAGCTTATGCCCAGAGAGCAAGAGAATGTGAAGGTTCCCTTATTTTGATGTTGTGAGAAGTCTGAACACCTTCTTCATGCACACTCCATTTCAAAGAACGCTGATATTTTTTTTGTAACTGTTCATACAGTGGTTTGATTTGCTTAAAACCAAGATGCTCTGAGCATGCAAGCTACTTTCATCCTGCTAGCAGTCTCTGTTCCTTGTTTCTAAACATAAACATGCCTGTGATGGCACGTAACACCCCACAGGCTGTTTGCATCTTTGTCTTTCAACATCTGCTGTTTTCTCGTCCCACATCATATTTCTCTTCATTCCCCTCCCCAACCTTGTCGCATTGTTCTTTATAATCTCTGTACCAGTTGTCTTGTGATTCCCACTGGCTGCTTCATGGGGAAAAAAAAAAAGCAAGGGTAGGACTGCAGTTTGCTGCTTTAACATTCATTTGATATTTCACACACAAAAAGTGTTAATGCCCCATTCCTCAGATTTCTGGATTGTACTGCTGGAGTCAGGGAATGAAGGAGTGACAGCCTGATTCCAGCTACAAGCTTGTTTACAACTTGTGTTGGAGTTAAGAGGGGAGGGGGAAGAGGAGGAGTAGAAGGAGGGGGAAGGAGGATCATATGATCTATGTTTTCCAGAGTGCCTGCTCTCTGCAGTTCTGCTGCAGCCTGGGCTGTGTGTGCCCGTATATATAGCTCTGTGTGTGTGTGCGTGTGTGGCAAACCGAACCATGTTTTTTTTATATGCAGTGTTTTGCCACTGCAGTGAAGCCAGGAATTGAGCTGCAGAGAAAAAGGCAACACCCACCAAGGGTTTTTCTTTCTATTCTTTTTTTAGAGCAAATCTTTCTTCTCCTGCCCGTGAAAAGTGATCTGATGTCTTCTCCCCCCCCACTTTGTGTTATCATTTTTCTTAAATTTGTAGAATGAGTGCCAGAATCCCTACAGCTGGGAGGAAACCCTCCTCTGTTCAAACAGCATCTTGGCTCTGACAGCTCACAGTCAGGTTGCTGCAGGAAGCTTGGGCAAAGGAGAGAGGGAGGGATTGCCTGGTTATGAAGACATGTCTGTTCTTAACCCTCTGATGCACAGTGCACCTAGGGGTATCTGAATTCCATATTTTTGCTTTTCAGTTTTGTAACAAAAACAAACAAACAATCCTGTACCTTCATTTACAGAACTGTTCTCCAGGAACTCTCTTGTCTTGCAGTACCTTTCTTCTAGCTAATGAGTAGATGAAAGGAAAAAAGCAAGCCACCTCCCTGTGTACGTATGTGCGTGTGCTACATGTTCCCACGTGCAGGCTGTGCTCCATCAAGAATGTAAGCATCCTAAAATGCTTTCCCTGAGTTTAAAGGCACTGCTATAAGTGCACCTTCACCACTTGCACTTGTCCTGTCCGCCCGGCCTCTTCAGGGGTTGGAGGAGCTCTGCTTTGAGACAATGGACATCACACACCAAGAAACTGAATGCTCTGAGGCATTTGGGGTGTCAGACCTGCCTTCTTGCTTTAGAGTTTGCATGATAAAGACATGCTGCCCATCTTTTCTCGGCAACCATGAGCCCTTAGAATAAACCCACTGCAGAGTCCGCCTTGTGACCCTTTCATCCTCCAGTAACCTTTCACCATGGGAATCTTTGGCTGCTTCTCCTTGGTGTTAACCACAGCCAAGTCCCTTGGGAACAGGCTTTGGTGTGGCCTGCAATGTGGTCTCAGCCCTTTCCTGAGCAGCTGGCTCCATTGTAGCTGTCTGGCAGTAGAGGAAGAGGGAGCAGCTAGTGACACTGTTCATGGGTTGCTTTCAGAGCGTCAAGCTCGTTTTAAGCAGTTTCAGTAGCCCTAACCACAGTGCAGGTGGGTGTTGCTCCTGTGCAACCTGTGCTAGGCAGAAATAACCTGCAGGGGGAGCCAATTAAGAGTAGCAGTAGTTGGATAGTTGCCATCAACTTGCCTCAGGGCCCTAATCTAAACAGGTTCAGTTGAATGGCAACAGTGGAGAAAAATTAAACTCTTCTTAAAGAAGCACTTTTGGCTCCAGTGATTAGAGGTAATTAATAATGCAGGGAAGAATGCATACTTAATCTTTGAGCACTCTAAATTAAGAGAGACCTATTTTTCAGAAAGCTGTATCAGATTTCATCTCGTCGTCCCATATATTTGCTGGATTTCTGGGAGTGCTGCAAATGTGACCTGTTTATGCGTTGCCTTAAAACTAGTTTGTGGCTCTGCACAGGCTTTGCAAATAGCATGAAGAGAGCCCTGGGGATGAAAGCCTTCTCTGCTCTCCTACAAATTGGTGCTTGGCTCTGCCTGTTTGGCAGAAGGGGAGGTGATGTCTGGCAGCAAGTTTAGGGGGGAATGGCTGGGATTCCTCAGAGCTCTAACAGTGATGTGGCAGGCCCTACTGAGCCTTGTGAAGACGATATCCAGGGCCTCAGCATGCTGGGAACAGCCCTGCAGAGGGAATGTTTCATTAAAGCATTGTTTACTTTATATTCCTTATGTTTTTCTTCAGATACAGCACATGGGAGCCAGAAGATCATATCTTGGACCCTCGCCTGGTAGTGGCTTACGAAGAAAAGTAAGTGTGTGTGTTCTTTTCTGTCATTGGACACAGGAAATAGCGTCCTAATTCTGTTGCGGTGTCCCCACTTCAATCAAAGATGAGACGCATAGCAGTGAGTCCTTCTCCATCTCTGTAACCTGGCCTTGATTGAGGCAGATAAGGCAAAATGAGACCAAGCACAAGCATTGAGCCAAAGAACGATTGTTCTTGGGTTTTAATTGGGTCCAGAACTGGACTGGAGTGATGGGAGGTGATAAGTTTCCCTAGCCTGTTCTTGATCAGTTAAGTCAGAGAAGTTCCTATATTGCAAGAATTTCACTCCTGCAAGAAGCAGTTCTGGGCTGCTCTCCAAGTTCATGCTATTCACAGTCGGTTTTTAACAGAAGAAATGAGGGAGCTCTGCTGCAAAGGGTGGAAGTCCTGGCTAGGCTGTGTGCTGCGGTGTTTATTACTTTGTTTGATTTGTGTTCATCCTCCACAGGGAAGAGAGAGACCGTGCTTCAGGGTACAGAAAAAGAGGTCCCAAACCAAAGCGCCTCCTACTGCAGGTAGCTTCTTGCTCTTCTTTTGTATATTTCTAATTAGTTAGCACTGTGCTGCTACTCTGCTCACAGGAAGGTGGAAACTGTCCGTTCGCTGTTGCATGGACAAAACTGGAGGTAAAATGCTAACTCAGGAACTTGAGCTCAGTGGGTAGGCAGGTACTTTTAACCTGTTAGCTGAACAGCCACTAACAAAACAGCGAAAAAAGACACAAAAGCACAAAAAACAGCTCTTGCTCTCTGAACTAGGATCTTGCCTGGTTGACGTGGTCTTTTCATTTCTCACTGGGCTTGGACTTTCCAGCATGTGAAAGGTAGTAGCTGTTTGGAAGTGGACTTCCAGCGTGCTTTGATGGTTGCCATGCAAAGCAACCAATCCTAGGCAAAGTATGTAAGGAAGAGCTTAGATTGCAGGTGAAGAGATGAGAGAAACAGTGTTGTAGGAGCACCACAACTTCTCCTAGGTCACCTAGATGCTCAGGTAAGAATAGATGCCTGGCCCCCAGGTGAGAGCCCTCATGACTCCATCGTCAGATTCTCTTTCTGAACCTTGCTGTGTTGATGTTCTTGTCAGCGGCTGTATGGCATGGACTTGAGGAGTGCCCACAAGGGAAAGGAAAAGCTCTGTTTCTCTCTTGCACGGAGGTTTGGAGGAGGAGACAGTAGCCTGCCAGGGGCCAAGACAGGGCAGGCAGAGTTCTCAGAGAAGACTGGGGGAACAGTCCTGCCATTCTCTCTCCGGAAGCAACGCAAAAACCAGAAGTACTTGCGACTGTCCAGGAAGAAGTTCCCCCGCATGGCAAGCCTGGAGAACCGAAACTGCAGGCATGAGTTCTTCTTGAATGACGCGGTAGACCTGGAGGCCCAGCAAAGCCCTGAGGACTGGGAGGCTGTGCAGCACACCAGCAAAGAAGGTAAGGCCAGACACCCCTTGACAGAGAAGCTGTGGGGCATGAGAAGGATGCTCTACGTTCTGCCTCCTTACCTGCCTCATCCTGGGATTGCGGCTGAGGTCAGGTCCTCAGAGCATCTCTTGTTGACTCACGTTGTGGCTTTCATTTCTTTCCTGGTTGGATGACTAGTTTTTGAGTGCCGTCACCTCTCTGTAGTCTTAAATCAGTGACACTCACCATCAGTGAGGAAAACATGTAGAAGTTACCAGAAGTTAATGCTGTGTTCCAGTTTCCTTCTGGCAGAGGAGACAATGACCTCTGCCTCTGTCCACACACCCACATGTGTTTTGCCTATTGCTCACGTAAAAGGAGCGTGGCTGGTCTTGGGCAGGCTCTCACATTGGCACTCCTCTACTGGTGCTGCTCTGAGAGCAAACAGGAATGTCCTTAGGAACCCACATTACATTCCTTCTGCCCCCTCCTTCCCTTTCCTCCCCACGCCCCGCATCCTCTCTAAAGCCCATTGCTGTAGAGCTTATGTGAGAGGGGGGGTGAGAGAGAGAAGTGAGGATGGTAATTCCTTCTTGATCCCGTTGAGTAGGCAGTATGAGTGTAGGCATGGGAGATGGCCTGGCACATTTGGCATTTTGGGGAGGGATACCATCCTCTTGTGCAGGAGGGCTGTGGGATGTGTACATTGCTCTGAGTTACCAGGGAAACTCTATCCTTGCATTATTAGAGCTTCTGAAGGCGTAAGGCTTCCTGAGGAGTGGAAAGCAAGGGCTTGTGCTGCTTGTAGTAGTTAAGAGAATCCTGTTACTCCTTGCTGGGAGTAGTTGTTAGCCAGGCTGGATTAGGCAAGATTCTGGGGAGAACACTGTGTCCAGGCAATCAGCACTATCCCCTCTTCTTTCAGACAGGGACTAGAACAGCACCTGAAATCCAAGGAGGAAGCAGCGGGGCAAGCACAGAGGAACCCAGAGTCTAGTCTCATACTGGCAGCAGGAAATGTGTGGGGCTGTTTTCAGCTAGAAGTGCTAGCCTCTAAGGCATTTGGGGATCTGAAGGGTGAATGGCACTGGAGATACATAAAATGGTTTTTGTTCTCCCCTTGGTACATGGCATGTGTGGAATTCCAGTTAGTGTTAGGGTTACACACCTCAAGTGTGACAAGAAGAAGCTATAAATAACCTTTTAAGAGTATATTTCCCATATTCTTTGCCCAGCTGGAGATAACAAGGTATAGTACAGGTGCAGTGGCAGAGGGAGGGTATGTTTTACTTCCTTTCTCTGCCTGTTTTTGTGGCTGTCTCTGGGAGCTAGGGGTGGTGAGGTTTTGGGTGGGAGAGGGATTGTTTAAATAATTATCAGTGCCGAAGTGCAGAAATATTTGGGTTTCTTATGGAGGTATCGGGGAGCAAAGGAAGAAAATGAGAAATGGAGAGCAGCCTCTCTGTGAAGTAATACTCATGTGTTGTAGCCAGGCTGCATTACAGAAGCAATATGAAGAAGACCCTCAGCTTTGGATCCCTTTGATTCTCATGAGAGGATCTAGGAGCTTGTGCTTTCTGACTTCTTGGGGGTAAGGCATTTGCAAGAAGGTCAGCTTGCTCTTGGGTGAGTGTGTTTAGCTGATACAGAGGCACATGGGTTGAGAAGGCGCAGGAGACACTAGGGAATTGTGGATGGCTGGAGGCTCTGGGTAGTGTTACTTCATTCTGTCGTTCTCCATGTAGGCTGATCCAGTGCTTTTGTGTGTCTGCTTTACAGTCTGCTTTTCCCTTTATAATCTGCAGTGATCCTCTGTTTCTCCTTAGCCTCTGAAGGGAGGGCTTGCCCATGCTCTTTCTTGCCTTGTGTGTGCAGACTGAATGCAAGCTGATTTCATCCACCATTTGTCAGAAACAAGGCACCTTTTCCATCCTTCTCTTTGCTCTCTCCCACCTTCTCTCCCTCTCACTAACATGCTCTGTCTGCCTCTCCTTTTGTAGCAGATGTGGATGGCAATCTCCCTTGGATTCCCACTGTGCCCCCCAGCGAAGTGACAGTGACAGACATCACGGCAAACTCCATTACCGTCACTTTCAGAGAAGCACAAGTGGCTGAGGGCTTCTTCCGAGACCGGAGTGCGCAGTTCTGAATCTCCATTTTCAGTGCTCCCCAAATCTAGTGCTTTTAGAGTGGGGCTAGGGAGGGCTTATTTTATCCCTTAAGAAAAAGAATCCAGAACGTCTCAGAATGTTTACAGAGACCTTTTTTTTCTTCTCCTTTTTCCCCTTTCAGATACGCAAAAAAAACCCCACAAAGGCAGCATAGGGGGTGTGTGTTTGTCATTGCTTTGTCCATCTGAAAAACTAACAGCCCTTTCCCTGGCAAAGACTCCCCTCCTAGATGTCAAAGCAGCAAGCTGAACAATTTGGCTTTTATGCTGCTAAGTGGCAGCAGCTGCATTTGTGGGGAGAGGGCATGTGGAGGTGGAAAGAGAGCTAGGTCTCTAGCCTGCTGCCTTGTTCTGCAATTGATATCCCTTGGATAAAGATATTTCTCTGTGCGTTGCTCTTCCCACCTTCCTCCTCCCTCTCTTCACGCAGCACTGAGAGACGATGGATCCTACCTGCGTAGATAACTCCAACCTGTTAAGACTTTCTCTCCAGTGCTGTTTTCCTTGGGGCCTGCTGTCAGGACTTCAGAACTGTATTTGCCTGTCTGTGGTAAGTAAGGCTGTGCAGCACAGCAGGTCCATGTAGAAAGCAGAGGTTCCTCTGATTGTTGGTCATACAGGAAAAACTGAAATGCACATCTGAAATCTAAATTGGTTAACTAAATTCATTTCGCCCTCGTTAAAAGCCCAGAAACCCAGCATAGTCGAGACGGACCACTCTGTCTATGCTAAACAATATTTCCAGGCTCGTCTGTGCTGTGTGAGAAATGTGTTCTGAAAAGTGGGGTGTTCCTATCTTCTGCCACATTCTGGCTTAATGACAAATGCTGCCCTGAATCTGCGATGGTAGTTGGTTGAAACCTGAATCTCCTTCCCTGGAAGGAGGGGCCAGTAAGACAACTGAAGCATTGCCTGGCACTGCAAAGATATTAAAGATACTGGCACAGGCCCAGGACGCAGGAATTGGACAGAACTGAGCTAGAAATGGACCTTGATTAGTGGCAAATTCTGTTCTTGGATGCCATTGGGAGATCCAAGGTAAACAACATGCGGAGAAGGCATGCATTAGAGTAGAAGGGGGTGGGGTGGGGGTGGGGGAATCGTAATTCTTAGCAAGGAGAATGCTTGGATTGTACTGTCTGAGTAATACTCTTCCATGACTCCAGTCTCCTCACAGTATCTGTGATCCTGTACTTCTTTACTGATGGAAACTTCCCCTTGGAAGGCTTAAAACTTTGCCAAGGAAAGTGGTCTGCATTTCAATAGACCCTGCCTGATCTTGCACTTAAAAATGCCTCATGCTGGACTGCCTGTGACGCTTTGAGGTATTTGAAGAAATGCTGTATTTTCAGTTGGTAGTTTAGCATAGCATCTGTTCCTGCACATGCATATTCTCTTCCATTTTCTTGAAATCAAATTTTATTTAAGTAACTTAAAATTTTAAATACAAACATTTTCCTATGGAAAGCAAGAAAAGTAAGCTACAGTCTGAGGTGGGTACTGCCAGAGAGAGCTGCAGGGGTATGCTGGCTGTCATGATTACCATCCTTAACTTCTTTGTTCCCTCTTCCCGCTCCACACAAGGCATTTCTTTCCTGCTATATTTATTCTGTATGAAACTATGAGCCTTCTGAGCTCTGAAGTATAGGCGCCTGTGAAATTGGGCAGTGTGCAGCAGTTCCTTTGAAGGGCTTTGCCTGCTGGCCTACAGAGTTTGGGAGCTCTGGGAGTTCTGGTCATCCAAACATCTGCTTTTTGCAAAATGCTTGGGCTGCCCCCCGAAGCTTTTATTAAAAGCAGGTTTTAGCTCAGATAGGATGTGACAGATCAGTGCAGACTTAAGATTTCCCCTTCTATCACAAAGCTGTTTAAGTAGGCCAGTCTTCCACTGTGTCACAGCAGTTTCAGGACCACAGGGAAGATCTTGAATTTCTGAACTAAGCTTTTGTCACCCAAATAAGCGACGTGGAAGTTTAATTACGGAGAAATCAGAGAGGGTGAGAAGTGAAGGGGGGGAGAGTTATGTAGTGGAAGGAAGAGTGAGCAGGAAAGAAGCTTAGAACAGCTAGCAAGGGCAAACTGATGAGGTAAGCATACAGGCCCAGGATGTGGGTGTCTGGAGCAAGGCTTCCAAATCTGGAATTGTATCACATAAATAGGTTTGCTCTCTCCTGCAGTGTGTGAGGTTGCGCGGTGTCACTCACACTGTCACACCCTACACACACACACACACGCATCCCCCTCTTCCTGACATTTGCCAAACAGGCAGAATGTGTTCATCTTTCTTCTTATTGTGACCTGTGGGCATTCAGTATGGCTGAGTCTGCTCACCGGGGTTGCAGTAGGTCTGTTATAGTCCCAGTTATAGAAGTCCCAGTTATAGAAGCACAATATTTTAGCTCATTTGGGGAAAATTCTTGAACTCCAGCTCACCATGCTGAATCTTCATCGCATTTATGAGATCTGTTTTCTTTAATGCAGTTACTGCCGCCTTTGTCTTCATCACGTTGTACAAGTAGACCAAAACCCTTCCTACTTAATAAGGTTTCTGTCATCAGCTGGTGTTGGAAGCAGTACCAATTCCATGGCAGGAAGGAGCTTATCATAGTAAACCACTTCTCCATCCTCTGCTTTTTCTTCCACTCACCAGCTGAGACTTCTCAGCGTTTTGTTTTGGCATCTCTCTTTAAACATCTTTTCTTTCTCTTGCAGTAGAGGCTTTCAAAAAAACCTGTGGTGCTCTTTCAAAGAGGATACACCCACAGCTTCATCTCTTCATCATGCTTGGATCAGGCTAGCTTATGTTTTTTGTGGTGACTAATCACCTGACTCCATGGAGTGTTGAACAAGGTACCCGGCTCCCATGCTGCTTTATGTGCGAGTCAGTTAGGAGTTAACCACCAGGTTAAGGTGCAGCAGGTTGCATGTGCATGGGCTTGGTTTGTGTGTGTGAGGAGGAGTTGGCGGTAGGAAACAAAGCAGTTACTGTGGGGTGGTTTTTTTGTTTTTTGCTTTTGGGATATTTTTTTTTTTTTACATTCACAAATTCAATGTTAAAAATCCATTAAAGATTTTTCTTTTGGTCTTTCTAATACTCTTCTGTAGTGTCTGATGTATCATTGTAGACTTCCTTGGTGGAGCTGGTCTTCAGGGACTTTAAAGTTAACTTCAGTCCACTTCTGCAGGTGTAGAAATGTATGGGGCATTTTTCTTTTACTTTTGATGGTAGTAGGGCTCCTCTGGGTTCACTTTTCTTCTGAATCCTGTTCATCTTTAGGTTCAATCCCAAATCTGGATATTGAGCTGGAACTTCTGGAGCTAACATATGAAAATCGGATGCTGTGCTCAGAGCTTTGTTACGCATTCCATTTGATTAGGAGAGCCAGAATAGCATCCAGCTGAAGCAGAGTTTAATAACTCTATTCAAAGCACAAGCTGAGAATAGAAATGGGCTAACTCTCCCATACCTCATTTGGCTCTATGGCTGTAAACAAGGAAAACAGACTTCAGCCACTAGAACTTAGTGAACTGTGCACGAGAAACAAACTTCTCAAGGAAGAACTCTTCTAACAGTGGTTCTTCAGAACTGTTCCAATGTGAGAATGACCAGCCGTGTTCAGGGAACAGAAGTTTATCTTTCATCAATCTTCTCATAGTAATTTCACTGTGTATGATGTGACAGGACCGAGGGGCTTCATGAGATTAGAAAACCTTTATTGTTAACAGTGGTTTAAAAACAATTGGAAAGGACTACCTCTGTTCCTGGCTGGTTACAAACTAGATGTTGTTGCTCAGATATGTAAGTGATGCCTTGGAACAGCAAGTAACACGTAAATAGTGGCATTAAGTAGCCTTGTAGCTCCTGCATGCTCCTTTATTGTCTTGCCTTTGCTTGGGGGCCCTTTTGCTTGTGAAGTCAGACCAAGGTATTTATTTTAATTTCTCTTTCTTTCTCAAGCACAGCCAGGGTATTATTATGAGAACACCCAGATGCCATTCTGTTGTCCAAAATAAGCTTAAATTTGTTGGTGAACTGACCCTAACTAATGTCAGAGCCTCATACAGCAAGAAGCTTATTGAGAAAGGAATGGCTCTTTTTGTTGTTGTTGTTAGTGTTGTGAAACTATCCAGAATTGTTCTCTTGGTGTTTTGTGACTGAATGTATAAAATTGTTTGTTTGCCTCACGGGGAGCCGGTGGCCCCAGTGCTGTTTCCTGCTCTGTGGCAGCCAGTGTTGTTTGATGGTTTCACTGGAATAGAGAGGGGAGGTCTTGCACAGGTCAAAAAAGAGGCAGGCTTAGCTCACGTAAGACCTTTGCTGGTAGCCACAACAGAGGCTGGGGTGTGGAAGACAGCAGTGAGAGCTGTTAGCCACATCCATGCATTTGAGCAAAGCGCAATCTACTATTGCCTCCCCACCCCTTCCTCTCCTCTCAGGTTTTCTGAGGTAGGGAAAGTGGGGAAAACAACTCTTCCTAAAGCTAAATGGTATCTACTCCTCTTCAGCTCGTCCCTTCCTTGCCTGCGGCCTTGGAAGAAGAGGGCTGTTGGACTTTCTAGGAAGGAAATAGTAGGGGCAGGAAGAGGGAAGGAGGTGCCTCAGGTTTGCTCTTGCTAGGTTGTGAAGGGCAGGCCTTCGGGTGAGCAACTGAGAGAGGAGATGCAATGTAAGAGCAAGGAACTTGTAATGGAACTCAAGGGCCAAAACCATCATGATTTTAAAAGAAAAACTGAGACGATTAACCTGTTTTATTTATTTTTTGTAATTGTTCATTGAGGTGGGTGTTAACTGCCATCTGTCAGTTAATAGCAGCTAAATGAAAGTGGCCTGCTCCTTACAGGCCCTCCATGCTTCTTGCTTGGTTGTGCATTTACGTTAGTCTCCGAGAAGAGTGGGAAAA
The DNA here is from genome assembly GCF_016699485.2 of Gallus gallus. Lineage (NCBI taxonomy): Eukaryota > Metazoa > Chordata > Aves > Galliformes > Phasianidae > Gallus > Gallus gallus. The sequence goes on from NC_052532.1 coordinate 50,805,620, forward strand.
TTATACGACAGGGAAGGAAAAGAGACAAGTAGGGGAAGAAATGAAGCCATGTTCAGCCGCTGTTGTAATGCAGTCCTTTCTGCTCCAAAACGTGTGATCCCTCACATCAGCTCTGGTGTGTCAGTGCTTCAGAGCAGTCAGTGGGTGGATGGCCCTCTGAGCGGGCCATGCAGGGAGGAAGTGTTGCATTCGTGTCTCTCTTCTATCATTTGGAAAGCAAGGGAGGCGTATGCTGACAGCTTATGTAAGGTAATTTCTACATGGAAGTATATAGCATTAGCATGTACAAGTGAATGGAGCGTGTCTCTTTCACCGTTTTCGAAATAGTTGTCCCCAAGGGTATAGTAAACTTGATCTTGAGACAACAGGTTATGATGAAGAGGCCCACTGAGTCTGACTGCAGCGGAGCTGTCTTTGCAGAGACAGCACGAACCTTCTGGGTGTTGAAGCACCCGTGTTCCAACCAAGCAGCTGGGAATGCCCATGAAACTGCTGAAGCAGCAGCAATCCCTTAGAATGGAACTCAGACTTCTCAAATACTTTCCTGCAACAGGTACTTCCTGAAGTGATGATCCTTTTTCTTTCCTCCTCCAGCTCTCTTCCCTTGCACCCTTAAGTTCTTAAAGTATGATGGCTTATCAGGGAGTGGGCCAGGGGTGATCCCCAGCTAATGGTGATGTGTGCGGAGTGGAGCTCAGGGGGAGTTTGTGATGGCTGTTGGCCCGAGAGGGATGCCCACCAAGAGGGTGTGGGTAGAAACTTTGCTGCTGGAATTGTTTCCATTTGCTGTGGGACACCCTGCAAACCTTTCAGGGGTTCTTGTCTGAAACACACCCTGGTGATGTCTGAGAGCACCAACTGGATGTTGAAGGGGAGAGCTTATAAGAGCGTTCGGAACCTCTATCAGCTTATCTTGTTAGTGGGATAGCAGTTTTGACTGGGAGGGGGATTTCAGAGGAAGTGGAAAGATTTGGTTTAATTTATTTTTAACCAGAAAACGTAGTGTCAGCACAAAGAAGCTCTTTGCAAGTCTGTCAAGACGTTAAGCAGCTTTTTTTCTTTTGCCTTTAGTCTGAAGCATGTTTTGAAGCACTTTGAAAATGCAAAGCACTAGGAGTGCAAAGTACTCCTTGTTGTCTGCCTGAAAGTGGCATTTGAAAAGCATTTGGAAGGAGATATATGTTTCAGGTCGCTAGCTGTCCCTTATTTGTCCAGAGCTCCCACCCAGCCCTTTGCTTCCCTCCCATGGCTGAGGGGAGAGTTTCCTCAGCTGTGCTGAGTGGAGGAGGCTAACGAAGGTGGGAGGGGGGAGGCTCATGGGGTTCCTAACATGCCCTGTGTGCTGGCTTCCTCCCCACCACCTCCTTTGTCTGAGAAAAGGGAGGAGAAAATTCAGTTGCAGTGGTCCTAGTTTGGAACTGTGACTGCTTCTTCTAGCTCTGGAGACATCTTTATATCTGGCCTGAAGAATTGCACCTTATGAGTCTGGTTGAGGGATGGGGAGGCACCTGTCCTCTTGCGGGGGGGGGGGGTGTGGAGAGGAAGGAAGGGTGAGCCAGAAGCTGTCTTCAGTAAATGCTGCATTTTTCTGGAGGCTGTTTCCTCACCTTATCTCCAACAGAACAGCAACCAAATAACTAAAATCATCCAAATGAAGCTTTTATTCTGCCTATCTGAAGAGCCTTTTGAGCAGGCTAGGATGAGAGGCTCTTCTTTCTTGCCTAGCAAGCTCTACAGTCAAAGGAACCTTAGTTCTCTCCTGGGGTCTTCGGCTCCAGCCTTCCCCTCAGCTTAGACACACCATTTGGACTCTTTGCACATTGACTCATCTAATGTCATCTGCTTCCCTTCTGCGGGGGGGGCAGAAGATGGGGTCTACTGGGAGAAGAGGGTCCCTGGTTCTTGTCCATGTCTCTTCAGCCGTTGCTGTTGTTTCTGTCAGCACGCTACAGTATGAGAGTCTTTGCACACAGAAAGCTTCCTTTTGCACAGAATGAGCTTCTAGCTTTTGTACGGACTAATTGAATGTATTTGGGGGGGGGGGGGGTGGGGGGGGGGGGAATAGGCCGTAAACCAATTCCACATGAACCAATCAGAGTATAATGCCTTGTCTGAGCGAGTGTGTGCTGTAAGGGGAGGTTGTGATGGCAAAGGGAGGGCAGGCTCGAGTATAATTTGACACAAAGTGTGGTTTTATTTTTGTACTGATACGGATAAGAGACTGTACAGCATCTATTTATTTAGATGATTTATGTGGTAAATGTTGCAAACAAAATTAAGAAAATATTAAATATGAAAACTGACATTTACCTAATGGGCTGGCTGTGTGGTTATTTACCTCCTTTTTCCTTTAATTTAACGGCTGAATTATTTCCCCTTAGTTGCTCCTGTCAGTATAAACATGCAGTGTGGTTGGAAAAAGAATGGAAAAAGCCCCTCGCGTGCGTGAGAACGACCAGTGAAAAAAAAGGTTTGTGAAGTACGGAGCGTGCAAAATGCTGTTTCTGGCATTACTCATTACTTCAATTCAAGGAGGTTAGGTTTTTATTAATTTTTAACCACTGGGTACGTTCGAGCTGCACGGGGGTGACCTGGGACAGCTGCTCTTTGAGGGGTCCGAATTGGAGAAGGAGAGTGCTGCTCATGGGATGGCTGCTGCTCTGGGTTCAGTAGGCCTGCCAGCAGCAGCTGGAGGAGAGTGTGGCTGCTGCCTGCATCCCACGTCTCCTGGGAACGGCACAGCCTGGGCTGCCGCTCTCGTTGCCGACGGGATGGCCTTGAGTTTGTTGGCCTGTGGGGCTTTCAGGGAGCTCTTCAAAAGCCCAGCAGCTCTGGGGTGGTGAGGTGGAGCGAGGCCCGCTTTGGTCGCAGGTAGCTTAGAGTGAGCCCTTTGTGCCACTCAGCTTGGGCCACGCTGAGGCTTTGCCCACATGACCAAAATGCATCCAGCATGCCCGCTCCAAGCTGGTGGGGCTGGGCCTGACCGCTGGCATGGGTGTGGGCCTGCAGCCAGCCGCTTGTTTTGCTGGCAGCAGCCTGGGAGTCAGGTGAAGGAGTAAGAAGCTGCAGTGCAGCATTACGGGAAAGCCCGCTCCAGAGATTTCCTTCCTACCCCTGCCAATGCTGCAGCGGCTGGCTGGCACTCTGAGCCCGGCGCCTTGTCCTTCCACATCCATGTGCTGGCTGGATGAAAGGTTGACCTGGATGGCATTTTTCTTAAAGAATCTGGTGCTATGCCGCCTCTCTATGCAGGGTAACCTGGAGGGATGCCCGAAAGCAGGGCACCTGGCTGCCGCTTTGCTCCTCAATGAAGTGGCTTTGGAGGGAGGGATGCTGGAGATGTGGGGGTGCTGCCGCAGGCTGCGCCTGCCTTTGGAACTCATATAGGAAAGCTCCGGGGATACCGTGGGTACCGCTTAGGCTGGAGGGGTGGTGCGGGCTATTGCTTGGGCCCCAGCTGCTGCAGGAGGCACGTCTTGCAGGTTTCAGCTTTGCAGCTGGGAAGCCTCACCGCATTTTGACACTGACACCGCTGCAGCAGCCGCTCGGAACGCTCACAGCCCGGCTCTCGGACGGCCGCTAAGTACGTCGACGCCTTAGGCGTTAATGAACGCTTAACGAGCGAAGCTCCGAAGGCTCCGCCGACTTTTCCAGGCGGGCCCCGCTCCCGCTTTGCTGCGGCCCCTTTAAGGGCCTCCCCCCCAGCACCATATTGAGGAAGGGGGGGGGGGGAGAGGGTCACGCGCGGGCGCGGGCGCGCGCGAGCCGGCGGCGGGAGGGGGGGGAGGCGGGGCGGGGCGGGGCGCGCGGGATTATTATGGGCTGCGGGCGCCGCCGCCGAGGCGCACAAGATGGAGCTGTCTGCAGTGGGGGAGCGCGTCTTCGCCGCCGAGTCCATCATCAAGCGGCGCATCCGAAAGGTGCGGGGGGCGGCCGGCCTGGCCCGGCCCGGCCCGGGGCGGGTGGGAGGGGAGGACTTCCCCCCACCGCCACCACTATCCCCCCCCCACCCCCCCCCGGCTCCGGTCTCACCCCCGCGTCTCCTCCGTGTGTTTTACAGGGCCGCATCGAGTACCTGGTGAAATGGAAGGGCTGGGCCATCAAGTGAGTGCGGGGCGGCGGGTGGGGGGGTGCGGGGGGCCGCGGGGAGGTGAGCCCCGTGCTGACCCGCGCCGCGGTGCCGCCCGGCAGGTACAGCACCTGGGAGCCCGAGGAGAACATCCTGGACTCCCGCCTCATCGCCGCCTTCGAGCAGAAGTGAGTGAGCGGGAGGGCGGGCGGCGGGGGGCTGCGGGAACGGCCTCCCGGGACGGCCCTCACCCTTCGCTTTGCCTCCCCGCAGGGAGCGCGAGCGGGAGCTGTACGGGCCCAAGAAGAGAGGACCGAAGCCCAAAACTTTTCTGCTGAAGGTAACTCTTATTTACATCCCTCCGGCCTAGCGCGGCGCCTCGAGCCCCTTGCTGTGCCCTCGGCGCTTGGCGTGAGCCGGGGGCAGCGGGGCCCCCTCACGGCCTCTCCCCTCGTGGCCCCTTCCCTCAGCACGCCGTTCCCCACGCCCCGCTCGCTGAGGGAGCTCCCATCTGTGGGCTGCAGGCACCGGGGGAAGGAGCGGTGCTGCGGTGCTCCGGTAGCCCCCTCGCCATCGTCCCAGCCTGCTCGCAATGCGGTAGCCCCAGCGCGGCCCTGACCCCCTGGATTTTACTCTTTTTAAACTAAGAAACGTGTTAGCTGGGGGAGTGCTGTGGGTTCATTAGCCCGAAGGCAGAACTCCGCGCTTGGCTCCCTTCTCCCTCCACGAGTATCACAGGTTCAGATGAACCCAGACAACGCACCTCAGTGTGACTGAGACAGGTAAGGGAGATCATAGTTTTGATCCTATGCAAAGCCCTGGAACAGCTGTGCAGTGAGGTACCTCCGTCACCAGCTCCGTCCGTGGCTGAGAGCAAGTCCTCACCCCTTAGTGCTTGTTTCCCCAATGGGTTAATGCTCCCCCCTGCCTGGCAGCAGCAGGAGATTCACTCCAGTTAGCCCAGTGCTCGGACCGAGTGAGCCGTGAGAGGGGTAGGATGTCGGCTCAGCTTCCCGAAACACGTGGGGGAAATGCAGGAATGGGCACATGCTGATGCCCTGAGCAAAACCCAGGGGACACGGTAATCCCCTGAAAGCCCCTCCTTCTCTGTCCTCTGCCTGTTTTTCTGCTAGCAGCTTTCTGCATCTGCAACCTGAAAGCTACAAATGCAACTGATGGGTGCCACCTCGTCATCTTTGTGCAGGGAAGCTGGGCTAGGTGGTTTTTCTGGCAGTCATGCATTAAGTGAAACCCTGGTGTTTAGGTTTCCAACAATGCAAAGGAAAGCTGAAAGGGAAACCACCGGCTTAAAATAGTTCTCTGCTTGAATTAAAAAGCGCTGGGATTTGTAACACCTGACATCGTTCGGCGGTAGGGAAGTGTTGTCTTTGTTTATTCTGTGCTTTTGACACTACCGTGGATAATCGGCTTCTTTTCTTTTGATTCTGAGCAGAGTGTGGAAAAATCTATGGCCAATTTTTCATTCTCATTCAAACAAAATCCATTAAAAAAAAAAAAAAAAAAAAAAAAAAAAACAAAACCCACTCATTCCTCTTCTTCTCCTCTTGCTCTTTAAACCCCTCTAAACTTGGAACCTGAATTATTCAACAGCATCCTTTGAATCACGTCCCTGACACGTTCCTGCGGCACATCTTCCTTCTGCCAGCTTCTCAAACGTTACCCAAAAACCTGTAGGTTTGTGCAGCTGGTGCAGTGCTCCAGGGAGGGTGGAGCTGTCCTGAAGGTGCCCAGCTGAGGGAAGCCTCGATCAGGCAGAGCCGTGCTGCTCCCTTTCCAGAGTGGGGACAGATCTGGTGCAACTGCTGGTGCTCCGCTTGCTGCTACTTCAGAACCTGCCCTAAAAATAAAGCCCTGGGCCAGGCAGCGGGAGGTAACTCTATCTCCGCCAGCCCTATCTCAGCTTCTTCTGAGCTCTGTTTGGGCAAACGGCGAGCAGCATACCTGCCACCAGAATGGCTGAGACCGACGTGCATCTTGGTCAACGATTCTGACCTGCTGAAGGTTGGCCTTTGCCAACCCTGCAGCGCTGTTCTGCCTCATGCGTCGCTGATGGTGTTTTTGGTTCTTGGCTTCCAGTGAGAATTTCAGAAGCAGGGGAAGAAATTTGACTCTTGCATCCCAGAGGGAGTCTTTGAAGTTGGCAGTAAGAACAATATTCTTTTTGATCTGCTAGCTGAACAGATTAGGCCTGGTGAAATGACGTTGAAGCGGGAACCTGGCCTAGGGCTGCCTTGGTGGCCTGCCTGCCCTTAGTCGGTGGCTTGCTAGGTTCTCCCATATGTGTCAGAGCTTAAACTCAGGCTTCTGAGTCTCCAGTAAGGCGTGGAAATAAGTGGTCCCACGTGCCACCGTTCCCTGGCCTGGGGGTGTTTCGATTTGCAGATGGGGATAGGTTTATCCGGGGATTAGCTGTCAAAAGCTGCAGATAGGCACCCGGGGGGATTTGCAGAATGCATTCCAGCAGGTTAGAGGCCTGCGCCATTGGAAAAAGCTTTGAGAAGCTGCATCTTCAGCCACCTGCTGCCTTTGTGAGCCAGGCTGCTGTTGCTGAGAGCTGCCTAACACTTGCCCTTTCCATCAGGCTGCCGAGGGCAGTCGCAGGCCAGGCTTTGTGATATCGCTATCAAGATGGCCGGTATTGCGAGAGACCCCTTCAAACCTCAGCTGCAGAGTTTGGGGGCAGGAAATGGGACTTGATCCTCTGCATGCTAGGGGCAAACTTTCCCACAGCTGACTGAGCTCAGGCTTGGCGGGAGGCTGTCATTCTTGGGAGGCTCCTGGTATGCCGTAAGCTTTGTGCTGAGCACTCGGAATGGGCAGCGCTGCACATGAGGCTCTTGCTGCAATGCTTAGATGTCTGCAGAAGGCTTCCTTGAGGACAGCTTGTGCAAGGTTAGAAAGAGATATTGACCTGTCACGCACGCTGTAGCGATCTTCCCCTCTCCCTCTGCTTCGTTTGCTCTTTATGTTTTGCTTTTCCCTCAGCACTCCGCTGCGAGGAACGCAAAGCTCACCCACTAATCTAATAAAGTGTAGTGAGTGCTATTAAGAGACAGAGCCCAGTCTCCAGGCTCAGTGGGTGGCTAGCAGAGGCTCCTCCTTGGGATCGCTGCAGATACACGAAGGGAAAAAAAGGCTGGAGAAGGTTAATGGAGGGATAAGTAACAGAGCAGAGCGAGAGGGGACGGAGGGGCAGAGCAGCATGTTGTTCTGTCACTTCGCCCTTCCTTGAACTCTGAAGCTGGAGTTGGGTTTCTTTTGATCTCCTCCCTGTTCGTAAATTATCCCCGGGCGGTTTGAAAACAGTCTGTTCCCCTTTGTGGCATTTTGTTCCCCTATCCAGTAGGGAAGCCGTAGTTTATGGCGGTGTTGCTTGGGAGAGCTGTGCTATGAACTGGCTTGCCATTGCCTTGTCACTTGGAAGGCTGCAGAAGAAAAAGGGCAATAAAAAGGCAGAATGGCAGCCAAAAAGGGGAAAGAAGAGCTGGTTGGAGCAAGGACTGTGGGAATGCAGGTGGAGAATAAAAGACAAAGCAGAACCAGTAATGTATGAGAGAGCAGTGCTACTATGGTGCAGCAGTGCTACTGGAAATCACTTGATTCTGAAGTAATTAACTAGAAATCTGCTGCCTTGCAAGGTCTTTTTTTTTTTTTTTTAACCTCCCTTCCCCTTTCAGATTGCAAAGGTTTTGATACAAATCAGGTAAGCAAGCCTTCACAAAGCACGTGTCAGTGCATGTGCTTGTGTGCCTCAGTGCGTTCAGGGAATGAATGAACAAATATGCGTGCTGGGCCTCGAGGGACATTTATTCAGAAATAGTAGGGAACAAGGGAGATAATACTTGTTCCCAGAGGCAATGGGAAAGAGCTGCACAAGCTAAATAAAGGTGATACAGATCCCAAAAAGGGAGTGGGGGGAAGGGAAGCAGTTGCCTTGCTCCCGTGACAGAGCACTGCAGCAAGCCTCCAGAAGCCACTCCTGATGTAGGCTGAGCTGTAAGCAGGCAGCGAATTACTTATATACATGCTGAGTACTTCTTCGGTGGTGAGCAAATCCTGCGGGTGAGAACAGCAAAACCCCGAGAGGTAGCTTCCATTTGGAGAAGTTCTCAGCTGAGTAACTCACTGGTGACGCAGCTGAAAGGATCAAATAGGTTTGGTTTTAAAGACTTTCTGCTCGTGCAGCTCTTGAGTGTTAGTGTCATGGGTCCGAAGCAGGGAGCTGCTGACCCGAATGCTGAGTCTTCTGCAACCCAAAGGTGCAAGTTGCTTAAAGTTGGAAGCCAGAGAAGGAAATGACTGAGCCCCGAAAACATGCTGTCCTCAGCAGGGAAGAGGCTCGAGTTTGTATAGCTGATGCCTGAGTAAACCTGATCCTGTAGTAGGAACACTGATCTTTGCAAGTGAGAGGACGGTGGGGGCTGGTCTTAGATAGAGCATCTTGATACTATTTTTCTTGAAACCTTACCTGGAAAAACAAGCTGAAGGTAAGTTGTGCATCTGCATGTTGTTCATTGAAACCAGCGCTGGAGCTCGTCGCTGGGGACAGCACCTGGGGAGGGCCTGGCTCACCCCGCTGCTTAACAGCCTGGCCTAAGCAGTCCATGGTTTGTGTAGGCTGCTCAGAAAGTACAAAAGCTGGAATTTAACGAATGCGGGGAGTAACTGGAAACACGGACACGCAGCAGACAAAGGAGACCCGGTGGTTCTGGTGCACTGGGAAAGTCCCAGCCATGTGCGTTGGTCTGTGCTGGCTGCTCTGTAAGCACCAAACAAAGACAGGTCTCTTAGTCAAAGCAAGACAGAGGGTGATTAATGAGCACAGGCAGAGAACGTTGGTGGGACTTTGGAAGTGGCCAGGCGGCAAATGTCCCAGCATTACCATTTTTCTTTTCCCCCAGTTGTTGAGTACTCCACCAAGGAATTCAGGGTGTAGAAAGCAACTGTGGTTGTTGGTAACTGCTTCCTTTAAACTGGGGAGCCAGGGGAGGCTGTATCGCATCTAACTATCAGTTTTCTGTCCTGTTCAGGGCACAGAGTGATGTGTGAAGCTGTGTGGCACAGATGAGACTTAGGTCTGCATTTTCACATAGAGCAGTGGATGGAGTCCTCTCGGTCACGGTCCTTTTAAAGCCAGGATGTACATAGCACTGCAGGGAACAACCTGACGTTAGCCAGGGAGGAACAAAATGTCTTCACATCCCTGTCCTCTGCTTGTTCAGGGTCTTCTGCGACTCTTGCTGGGCCCTCGGTGGGAGCCGAGGGGCAAAGGGCTCTGAGCTCATTGTGTGAAAGGAAAGCGCGCCTGGGCCCCTCGCTCAGATCTGTTCGATTGCTGTCTTGACAAGAACATTTTTTTCCCCAGGCGTTCCTTCGGTAGGAGGCACAGCCTGCAGGGTGACAAAGGAGATGGTGTTGGAGTACTTAAGCTCTCAGCTGGCAGGCAGCCATCCGGATCTTGGCTTCTGCGAGGGGGCAATTGGAGAGAGAAGTTGGGGAGGAAAGGCAGCTGTCTGTAGCACTGCAGTTCTTGTCATGCCCACGAGATGGAGGAAGATGCTTGCTAGCTGGGTAATGATGGGAGAGGGGGTTCATCCCAGCTCCAGCTGTGGGCTACTTCTGCTTCCAGGAACCACTGAGAGGCGTAGAGACAGGGTTTTGTTGAGGTGAGGAGTGGGCTGCAGGTGGAAGTACGGTGTTCCAAAGGACAAGGCAGTGCCAACCTTGTTTGCACTGCAGGATAGGGTTAAGCAAGTTGGTCGCAGTCTCTATTTGAAAACTAAGCTCCAGATCTCTGGGGTTCTTGCTCTTGGCTAAGACGGCTTTATCTGATCACCGTCACCCACTTCCATGTTCCTCAAGACCCACATCCACCCTGTTTGATGGAGCAGACGAGTCTGGTTGTAGGAGCTACCTGGATGTGGTTCTCTTTGCCTCCTTCTTGTCTCGTGCTCATTCCCAGAGCATGCGGGGCAGCTCCTCCCTCTCTGGACTGGTACTTAGTTTAGGATGCTAACTAAACAGTGGCCAAACCCTCAGTGCTGAGGATTACCAACCATTGGGAAACATTGCTTGTAACATGGCTGGAGCCTGGCAGTTTTCTCTTTGAGGAATTATGTGCCAACAGGGGAGTAATTAGCTGCATGGAAAGGATCTGGACATCCCTCTTTTGCTTGTACAGGGGCTGTGCCACAGCTCCCAACAATTCATAGTCCCAGACAGCACATACATTCCACCCCCATCACCCCATGCAGTCCTTAGCATGCTTGTCACCACATGATGGTGGCATCTCTCCACCGTCATCAGGCTGGGGATGAAACGGGCTGTTTGGTGCTGAGAGTGGGAGCTCGTACTGTTGGAGCTGACACTGAGAGCATGTAGGGGGAGTGATGAGCTGGCTCATCCCTTCTGTGGAGCAGGCTCAGAGGGGCAGATTTCTGTCTTGACTCACCAGCGGATTCAGTAGGAGGATGGCGTGGATTCATGGTTGTCATTAATGTGGGTATAGATGTGATATGGCATTTCTCTTCAGCGTGAGGTGAACAGTGTCTGACCTGAGATTTGGCTGCCCTTAGGCTACCTCTCTGACCCTGTTTTTGTCTCTCTCCCCACCACCGCAGGCTCGGGCCCAAGCGGAGGCCCTCCACATTGGGGATGTACACTTTTCTGTCAAGCCTGGTTCTAGCACCTCATCTCCCAAGCTCCACTCCAGCGCCGCAGTGCACCGGCTCAAGAAAGACATCCGGCGATGCCACCGCATGTCCCGGCGTCCCCTGCCCCGTCCCGACCCCCAGAATGGTGGTAACGTGGGCGGTGGGGCCGGCATCCGTCCCCCCGTCTCACCCTTCTCGGAGACCGTCCGCATCATCAACCGCAAGGTGAAACCCCGTGAGCCCAAGCGCAGCCGCATCATCCTCAACCTCAAAGTCATTGACAAAGGTGGGAAGCCGGCCAACGGGGCCGGGGCCCTGGCTCGACCCAAGATCCCTTCCCGAAACCGCGTCATCGGTAAGAGCAAAAAGTTCAGCGAGAGCGTCCTCCGCACTCAGATCCGCCACATGAAGTTTGGCGGCTTCTCGCTTTACAATAAGCCGTCCGCTGCGCCCGCCCCCTCTCTGGAGGGCAAGGGGGAGGCTGAAGGCTCCCAGGCAGCCTCCTGTGGGCTTATGATGGGCTCCACCCCGTACGATGCCCCCAGCTCCAGCTCCTCTGGCTGCCCGTCGCCTGCACCCCACTCCTCCTCTGACCCGGATGATTCCCCTCCGAAGCTGCTCCCCGAGACCCTCAGCCCGGCCATCCCCGACTGGCGCGAGTCAGAGGTCCTCGACCTCTCCATCCCACCTGAGTCAGCTGCCACCAGCAAGCGTTCTCCCCCCGGAGGCTGCAGCGGGGGGCAGACGCCCTCCTTGCCCCTTTCCTCTTCCGACCCGGAGCTGGAGGCTGGCGACTGGCGTCCCGAGATGTCCCCTTGCTCTAACGTGGTGGTCACGGATGTCACCAGCAACCTGCTCACGGTCACCATCAAGGAGTTCTGCAACGCGGAGGATTTTGAGAAGGTGGCAGCGGCGGGTGGCGGGGGAGGCGGCAGCAAGTGAGCCAGCCAGGTCCCCCTGCTCCAGGGGTGTGGGGGCTCTACCTGCGAGAAGTCGTGGTGTGAATGGCTGTCCTTGGTTCTCTCCTTCTCCCCTGCGCTGTCCCTCTGCCCTCACGGCCACCCTTCCCCCTCTCCTCCCCTCCTGTCCGGTCCCTCTGGTGCAGAGGCCAGAGCGTTGCAGTGGGGGGGGTCAGGAGGCAGGGTGGGCCGTGGTGGGGCCGAGGAGTGGTTGTTTGTCCTTGAATGTGGTGGTGTCCAACTGGCGGCGGAGCCTTTGGGGTGAGCGTGTTTCTGTGTGCCTGTGGGGTGGCGGGGTGCTGCTCCTCCACCCCTTCCCCTTCCATCTTTGAGTAAAGAGGAGCTCCAGACCCTCAAGAGGTGGGTGAAAGGAGGGCTGGGGCCCACACCCCTGAGCCTTCTCCTGCAAGGTGCACACGGTCTCTTCCGTTCCTGTATTTTTCCCCTGCCGTGACCTGGATCCTACCGTCCTTGCCTTCCTTGGCCCGTGGCCTGGATCTGCCATCTCTGTGCTGCAGTGGCAGATCCACATGTCCCACAAGGAGGAGAGGGGTGGGAGGTGAAGCGTCATGGCTGCAAGGTGCTCATGACAAAGCTGGGGTGGCTGGGAGAGCCCCACGCAGCAAACATCCCATGGTGGCTTCTCTGTTCCTGCAACTATCGGTGCTACCTTGGCAGTTGTATGGTCACTTTCGGGCAGCCTGGTTTCTCCTCTTCTCCTGCATCTTCCAGCATGCTCAGCTTTGCAGGTGGAATGGGAGAGAAGGGGAGCCTGCCTCCAGCCAAACCTTCCTCCCGGCATTCATCACTTGCACTTGTTGGGGGAGAGGGCATCAAATGTCCCCTCTCCTCCCCCCCCCCCCCCCCCAGCCCTTCTATGGTGGGAGTGGGAGCACCCGTCTTTCAGTCTGGGAGGAGATGGTGGTCTCCTGCCTCCTCTGCAAGCTTCCCCTGAACCTTTTTGCTCCCTCAGAGGGAAGGATGGGTGCTAAGTTGGGTGGTGTGCTCTTCCCACTCCCTCTCATCTCTCCTGCTCCCCTCTCTGTGTCTAAGGTGTCCTGGAAGGAGTGTTCCCCTCTGTTTTTCCAGGATCTGAAATGGCCCCTTACAACTGCCACCAAAGGTGCTAACAAGAAATTATTCTCACATCATAAGCATGTGTGCTGGCTCTCTCTGAGAGCACCTCTGGGTTGATACAGACATTCCTTCTCCTTGGCCCTTGCAAGTAGGAGCAAGTGAGATCACAGCTGTTTCTCTGATGCTCTTGTCATGCCCAAAACGAGCTCTCTCCTCTACCTGCCACTTCTGGCTTGCTTACCTCCGTGCCACCCTAAGTGTCATGGTGAGATGCCGCTCCTTCCTCTCCCTTCTCTACTTGCATGTGGCTGTGCTGTAGGGGCGAGGAAAAGGTGCTGATGGATCAACCCGTGGGTGAGCCTCCCCTCCTGACCGTGTCCCCACTGCTGGGATTGGGGCAGGGGGGTTTTACTTCTACATCTGTGGTGCAGAGGTGGGAAAGGGTGGAGAGAATTCCCCACTCTGAGGCCTGCAACTGTGCGCTGAGCGGGTGAACACGAGCGGAGCTGACCCTTTGGTGCTTCTGCATGAGGAACAGGGCGCTGGCAGCTGACTGCCCCGGGCAGTTCTCCTGCCTGGAGCTGTCATTTTGTGGTCTGAGGGCAGCAGCGAGGCGGTCTGTGGGAAAGAACTGGGGCAGCAGAAGGGCTGACCGACCGCTGACTGTAATTAGAGCCTCTCTAATTGCAGCTCCTCAGTCGGTGCGGTGAAACCCTCGCTGCCTGCCCACAGCCATGCCTCGCCACAGGTGGGATTTGTGTTGGGTTCAAGGGGGCTCCGGGTGCTGCGTGCTCCACCCTTGGCACGCCTCTTCCTTTCTCTTCCCTCGTTTTAAGAGCTCGGCGGGTGCTTTGGGAATGCAGCTGCATTCACAGCTGAAGCCAGTGGCAGGGAGAAAGAGACTTCCCCGATCCATTCACCCAAGCTAAGGCTTCCTATAACGTGTTGGACTCGTGTGCGTGTCTGTATTAATACCTGCCTGTATTCTTTGTGTCTTTACTTTTGCATCTTTCCTGTGCCTGGCACACCCGGGGTCCCTTATTTGAGCATAGCCTATCCACTGCTTCAAGGACGAGCAGTCCGTAGTCCTGGGGAAAAGCTCTTTGGGGAAGCAGCAAGGAGATGCTTCTCTTTTTTTTTTCCCCTTCTAAGCAACGACAAGAAGAAACCACAACTATTTGGAGGCTGTGGGATAAGAGGAGCTTTGTGGGGTGGATGCAAACCGGCCTGTCACCTTAGGTTGTTCAGTTGCTGTTTGGTGTGTATGTGGTGATGTGTTTTGTTCTGTGATAATGAGGTTCTGAAACAAATCGAAGCGTTTAAGTGGGAGATAAAAAGGGAACTTTAATAGGAAACTCTCGATGTGTTGTGGCCAAGGTGCGTTCACTTGGCAGACTTCTTTTCTCCAGTGTCTCTTATATGGTGTTCTTTGGGGGCGGGGGGCAGGAACTGCGTAGTTGAAGGGGTTTTGCCTTTCTCCGGAGTGACAAGCAAAGGGGACCGTCTGAAGAGCACACGGTGGGTCGCGGTAGGGGTGCCGTCGTGGCGGGGGAACTCGTGCGGTAGATCCTCTTTGCGGAGGAGGAAAGGAGTGCCATCCAGCGTGCAGACACAGCTCAACCGCCTGCGCGACGCGTCGCTCCCCGGGCGCGTCGCCAGGTGGGAATCAAACCCTGAACCTCTGGGTCTGGAACACAGATCCCGTGCTGCTTCCAGGTAGAGGCTGCTATCTGGAAGTCTCCAAGTGCCCTCGGGTGGACGCGCCGCTTGGGGCCGACCAACCGACCTTCGTATTCATGTGGGTTACGCTCTTCCTCCTCAGTTCTTGTCCTCACTCTTTAATGGAGATGGGAAGAAAGATCCATCCGCGCCCTTTGGAAAGGGGCGTGAGGTTGAGGGGAGGAGTTCATTTGAAAGTATCCCCTTCCCTTCCCCGTACACCCTAGGAAAAAAACAAAAACAAAAACAGGGAGATCTTCTCTGTGTCTGTGCCATGTTTGTTATCTCGTCGTCGTGTTTTTAGAGGAGATTTTATGATGGAGTGGAAAAAGTGAAATGATTAGTTTTGCATAAAAAAAAGAGAAAAGCTCAAAAAAAAATTTCTACAGGGAGAGAGAGAGCGAGAGAGTTTAAAAATGAATAATAAATGCGGTGATTGCACAAACTGTAGCGGTATTAGGCGGTCCTTAGAGAAAAGAGTATTTTGTAGTATCGAAGCATGTGTGTCTGGGATGGAGTTTGGTTGCTTGAACCGGAGGGAAAGGCATTCTGGGACTGGCAGCGATCTCCGAGCGGAGAAGGCGAGTTGCGTGTTGGAGGAACCCCGTCTGTCTGCAGCCCCCCTCCGCCCGTGCTTCCCACGTGTCGGAGTTCCCTTCCCTCCCATTCCTCTCCTGTGAGCTAAGGTGGAGTCTCCAAATGGTTTTTTCCGGCCGAGCGGCCCTCAGCAGCGGCTGCTCCCGGCCCACCACATGGAAACAGTTGACTTTATTTGCATGCACAGCAAGCTGCTGAGATTTGGGGTCAGCATGTTACTTTCCTGCCAGATCGCCGCCTCTTCTCTTCTCCCTTCACCTTGTCAGAGCAGGATGTAGCGCGGTGGACTCATCTGGGAATGGGATGCACCTCTCCTACGTAGGGTCTTTTAAACTGAGACAGGAGAGGTCTAGGTTAGATATTAGGAGGAAGTTTTTCACTCAGAGGGTGGTGACGCACTGAACAGGTTGCCCAAGGAGGCTGTGGATGCCCCATCCCTGGAGGCATTCAAGGCCAGGCTGGATGTGGCTCTGGGCAGCCTGGTCTGCTGGTTGGCGACCCTGCACATAGCAGGGGGGTTGAAACTCGATGATCATTGTGGTCCTTTTCAACCCAGGCCATCCTATGATTCTCCCAGTGTCGGGTAGGGAATGTCAGTTTTCTTGCCGGATTCACCATGTCAGGACAGAGAACCCAGCCCCATCAGTGTGTCCCATTGCTGACTGTCGCCACGTCCTCAGGGCAGGTGAAGGAGCTGCCTCATGCACTCAGGCTTTGCCGAGGTTGAGATGCCCACCCTCTTCTCCATGCTCTTTCTGGGGAGGGGAGGGCTCCGACGGGGTTTTGCTTGCGCGGGACCACATTCTTCCACTCCAGCTTATTGGAGTTGTCCTAATGTTGTCCTAACATTTCAAAGCAAGGAGGTGCACCGTTGTGCACTGGCTTCCCCATCTGAGATGGTCATGTGTTCATCTGGTGTGGGGAGAAGGAAGCCACCAGCTCTAGGGGACACTGGGACAGATTTTCTCACCTGGACTTCTCTTGGCTTAGCAGCGGAAGGCAATGGACGTACTGCTGCCTCCCGCAGCCTGGGCTGCTCCTGGGGATTTTCTCTTCTCTCTGAGCTCTGTCAGTGCTTCCCACACCTTTCAGCTTGGACCCGCCGCCTCCTGGCTCGTGCTCTCCTCGCTGAGCAAAGCGGGACCGGAGAGGCGTGCAGACAGAGATGCAAGCTCCTTTTTGGGATGGAAAACGAGCAGGCTGTGGTGAGCCGCTATTGCGTTTTGTTTTCAGCAGAGAAAAGGGAGCATTTCTCCATGTCTCCCCTTTCTGAAGTTCCCAGGGAGATTTATGAAATAATAATTGAAAGGCAAAACAAAACACCACCAATCCTGCTCTTCACCAGGTAGGAGCTGTCTCTGAGCTGAGTCTTCCTAGGGATTCCACTCCCTTTCCCAGCCCTTCTCCACGGAGAAGGCTCCAGCAGCTCCCGGCGCTCGGAGGTGGCTGCATCCCAATCCCTCCTGGCAGGGACAGGAATGTCTTCCCTGGGCTCTGCCCTGCTGAGGGACGCTGCCCCAGGTCCCCACGCTCCTGCCTACCATGGGGCAGAGTGGGAGCGGATCCTCCCCCCAGGGAGGTGTAACAAACCTGGAGTGCGTGCCTGGCTACGTGCTGATTTTCCCCTTCCCCACCTTCCAGTGAGACCTTTCCCTTCTTGCCTGGCGCATCCTTTTACTCCAATGTCGCTTGCTTTTTGCTGCATCTTTCAATAGCCCAATAATCGTGCAAGAGCTGGGATCTTATTTACTTTTTTATATAGAAATCTATAAAAGAAATGCCCCCTTCCCTCTCCCCCCACCCCCTTCTCCCCACCGCCCTCCTCCACACCGTGCTGCCGAGGGCTGGCTTTGGGGCTGGGCATTAGGGGCCGCAGGGCTCTGCTGGGGGACAGAGGAGGGCTGAGCATGGCTTTGGAAATGCCCTTCTCCGTGCTTCCTGTCCCATGTGGCTCCAGCAAGCATCTCGATGCTGTGGGTTTGAGCAAATAAGTGGCTTTATTTTTAATTTTTTTAATTACTTTTTTTTTGTAAGGTACTCCCCAGAGCACATGGTTTCTTTTCAGGAGGGACAGATGGGAGGAGACGGACTGTCTCCATCCTTGCCCGTTCCCCCTTTGCTCATCCATCCATCCATCCATCCACCCATCCATCCATCCTCTGCTTTCCTTCCCACATGGGGTTTGGTCCCCATCTGTGCAGGGCTTGGGCTTCTTTCTCCTTTCCATACAGCTTTCTCCTCCCAGCAGTGAGAGGTTCTGCCCCCAGCCCTGCTGGGAAGCACACAGGCTCTGGCCATGCTCTCGGGCAGAGCCCCTATTTCAGGATTGTTTTTCATTCGTTTTCTTTCTGCACAGATAGCCGCCCAGCGGTGACAAAGGACAGGGCCCTGCCTCATCCATTTCTCCCTCTCGCCCTCCCCAGTGCCAAGCATAGGCTGAAACCCCACAGATTCTGAGCTGTGGCAGCACCGGAGCCCTTCTCCTCCTCATAGAGAAGGTCAGAGCTGCTCCCAGAGCGCTGGGGGCTCCAGTGCAGCCCATCCATCTCCTTATCTTCCCTCACTCAGCATATAGAGTGAAGGCGGTCATTTTTTTTTTTTCTCTGTTGTCGTTTAATTTAAAACAAACCTAAATATGTATCTTTTTATTTTTAATTATTACTTTGGAGGAAAAAGAAAAGCATATAAAAAACGGTGCACGGATGAATTGTATATCTATATATCTTTGTTTTTCTTGTCTCGCAGTTTCCATTTTTCAATAGAGCGTTTGCCTTCGTTGTTTTCTGTTCCATCCAGTTCCCAGCTGGCTAAACTCTGAGCGGAGGGGGGTGGGGGGCACAGTGGGGGGCGATGGGATCGCCCCTTCCCCGCTGCCCCCGCACGGAAGCGGTTGGCTCCAGGTTTGGGGGTGGGGGTTGTGCTGATGACTCTTGTATTCTCTTGTACATTTTGTTCTTTCTGCTGCTCTTGAATATTGTATCGATGCCAGAAATGGGGAGTAAAAAAAAAGAAAAAAAAATTCAAAAAAAAAATTTAAAAAAAAGGAAAAAAAAAGACCAAAAAAAAAATAAATGAAATAACCCCAATAAATTGTTACATTCCAAAAGCTGCTGTTGTGTTACTGTAAGAAACGCTTAATGTGCTCAATCACAGCCTCGCAGCGCTGTGTTGGTCCGGAGCCCATAGGAATGCACGGAGGATGCCAAGAGTTGGGTCGTTCCTGGAAGGGCCACGCGGTGCATCCACAGCTCTGATAGTGGCGCGGCAGCTGTCCAGCACTGACGTGCTTTGGCTCAATGGGAGCAGGGAGCACTGCCCACCCAGAGAGTGGCCAAGGCTCAGTGCTGCTTGCGTTGTGCCATTGGGATGGCCGTGTCTCCATGTGCCACGATGCCAGTGGAGCGGCCAGTGGAGCCATCTTTGGCCCACGCATTGGGGCTGGACACAGGGATACCTCCAGTGAGGTTCTTCCTGACTGTGCAGGCGCAGGCAGATCTGTACCAGTGGGAGGTGATGCAAGCCCTGTTGGTGGGAACGTGAGAGCTGGAAATAGAGGGATTGGGCACCATGCAGACTGCGGGTCTGCGTGTAGGATGGGCTGAAGGCTCCTGGCTGAGCTGGGAGCACTGTGTTGGGTAAATCGTAGAATCGTAAATCATCCCATAGGATCATATCATTGAATGGCCTGGTTTGAAAAGGACCACAGTGACCATCCAGTTTCAACCCCCCTGCTCTGTGCAGGGCCAACCAGCAGACCAGGCTGCCCAGAGCCACATCCAGCCTGGCCTTGAATGCCTCCAGGGATGGAACATCCACAGCCTCCTTGGGCAACCTGTTCCAGTGCGTCACCACCCTCTGAGTGAAAAACTTCCTCCTAAATCCCCAGCCTGAGGCCCCAACACCTTTTCCCATCCCACCCTTAGGACATCCATGCCCTTTTGGGGTGCCTGCCCCCCGGAGATGCCATTTGGGCACTGATTGCAGATGCAGAGATGCCTGAACTGCTTACTCCAGGCTGAAGTTGTCGTTGCTACTGAGCACTGTGGCTCTGCCATGTTTATGTGCCATGGCTCCATGGAGAAGTGGGTTAGGTTAAGGTTAGGGTTAGGAGCCTTTCCACCGCAGTGTGGGGTTTGGGGCTGGGTGTGAGGTAATTGAGCTGATTGCTTCCTCCTCACTGCTCATTTAGGATGAGAAGTAATGGCCTCAAGTTGCACCAGGGGAGGTTCAGGTTGGATAGTAGAGAAAACTTCTCAGAAGGAGTGGTGCTGCAGTGGCACAGGCTGCACAGGGAGGTGGTGCAGTCACCGTCCCTGGAGGTGTTCCAGAGCCGTGTGGATGTGGCACTGAGGACGTGGTCAGTGGGCACGGTGGGGACGGGCTGGCGGTCGGGCTGGATGATCTTAGAGGTCTTTTCCTGCCTTAGTGGTTCTACGATTCTCCTTGATGCGCTGTGCTGTGCACTCGGGTACTGAGCAAGGAGCAAGCAGGTGCCTGAGGCGCCCCATTCATATGACGGATGGGAAGAGAGGGCCGGCTGCGTGCACCCGCTCCCCGGGCAGCCCCACGCCTCCCTCCCGGACGGCCGCACGGCGCTTCGCACCGAGGGCAGTGCCGGCGCTGCCGCTCCCGTTCCCGGCGGAGCGGTGGGGGCGGCCCGGCGGCGGCGGGGGCGGCGCGTGCGGCTCCGGCTGATATAAGCGCGGCGCGGCGGGGCCCGGAGCCGGTGCTGCTGCTGCCGGTAGCGTCTGTCCCTCCGGCTGCTGCCCGTCCCTTCATCCATCCTTCCATCCATCCATCCATCCTCCCATCCCTTCCTCCTTCCCTCCCTCCCTCCCTCCCTCCGTCCCCGCTTTGTTTTCTCGCCGTCCGCGGGCTCGGGCCCCCCACGCCGCTGCCACCCTGAAGTTTCTGGCGGTGCTGCTGGCGGCGGGCATGCTGGCTTTCCTTGGGGCCATCATCTGCATCATCGCCAGCGTCCACCCGGCGGGCACCGCCGCCCCCGCCGCTCCCACCGCCGCCGACAATGACTCGGCCGCCGCCGCGCTGCTCCCCGCCGCCGACAAGGGGCTGGGAGCCCTGCACGGCCCCGCCGAGGCTCTGGCCAGCGCCGGGCCTCGCCTCACCGGCTCGACGCCGCTGTTCAGCCGCTTCGTCTGCACTCCGCTGAGCGCCGAGTGCCCCGCGGCCGCCCCCGGCCCCGCCGCCGCCGCCGGCCCCGAAGAGCTGCTGGCGCTGCGCAGCGCCGCGGCACAGCTGCGCCGCACGGCGCTGGAGCAGAAGGAGCGCATCCGAATGGACCAGGAGACCATCCGCGAGCTGACGGGCAAGCTGAGCCGCTGCGAGGGCGGCCTCCACTCTTCTCCCCCCGCCGCCGGGCTCCGCGCCGCCCCCCGGCCCGGCACCATGGGGCACCCCCCCGCCGAGCCGCCCGCCGTGCGAGAGCTGGAGGAGGCCGTCCGCGCCCTGCAGGAGCGCATCGACCGGATCGAGGTGGGGAGGCCGGGGGGGGTCCCCCAAGCCCACCCCCCCGAAACGTGCTCTTTCCCCACCCGATGTTCCCACCACCCCTGGGGGCTTTGGGAAGGTCTTCGCTGATCCCCTTCCCTGCGCCGCGGTCCCCGCTCAGGGGTTGGGGGGTCCCTCACTGCTCGCCCTTTGCCTCCCAGCCCATTCCCCCCATAGCGGGTGGCCCCGAGCATCACTTCCTGACCAGCCGCTGCCCAATGTGGGAACCGTGGACCGTGTCCAGATGCTGCCCTCCTGCTCGGCCCCATCATGGCCATAAACGGGGTTCCTTGCAATGGAAAGTGTGAGCGTAGCCCCCCTACCCGGTGGGCTTGGAGAGATGGGAAAGAGCCCAACCCACACCTGCTTCCCCGAGCATCTCTGCCATGGTGTCAGCCCATCCTGGGGTCAGCGTCCATTCCTTGGGGTTGGGATGGGTTCAGCGGCCACAAAAACCCTGGTGGGACTCCTCGATTTACCTGGGGGCTGGCAGGGAGAAGTGCCCACGTTGAGAGAATGGATGCAACGGGGCGAAGTGGGCAAGCTTTGGGCACGTGGGGGCTGCTTTTCTTGGGTTATTTCCCCCAGATGTGCCATTGCTCCAGGGACAGTGTGTTGACCCCGAGGTCTGCTGGGGCCACAGCCACCTGCCAGGAGCTTCACATCAACCTCAACACCATCCCACCTGGTTCCCATTGCCGTCCTGTGCACGGTGGCACCTTGAGAGCCAGTGCCGCTTGAACTTCATTAACCACAGAGGGTTCAGGCAAGGGGATGACAAAGGGTCATCAGTGCAGTCTGGGCCTCGTAAGACATAACAAGATTGAAATGGAGAGGCGTGGATGGAGGACGTCTCCTTGGGGGGCCAGCCTGGGAGTGGTGCTCTGGCTGTTGGCAGCAACGCGATGGCTATGGGCACCCAAACACTGACAGCCCCAAGCAAGACCAAAGGGTGATGGAGACGTGCTGCTGTTAGATTGGCTCCTCCAAAGGAAACCCCCATCCCTTGTGGCACGGTGGTGGGGGCACGGGGTGCTGTGCCAACATGGACGGGCACACAAGTGGGCCCCACAGTGGGCATCTGTCCCCAGCCCTGCTCTCCCCACTTAGTTGAATGCGGCACGGGGGGGAAGCCGTGGGGAGCAGATTTGCCAATGCATTAGTAAATGAGGGCTCTGATCCCCTTACATAAATGAAAGTGCGTTGTGCCCAACAATGAGTACCGCCCGACACCCCCCGCAGCCGCTGACATTTCACGCGCTGAGCTCTTACCTGGCAGCCTTCAATCTTTTTGCCAGCTCTGGTGGCCAATGTGTGCCACGCACCTCCCCCGCGCCCGCTGCCCACTCCCCGGCTGCCCGCACCGCGGCGGCAGATGGGAGCCCTCCCCACATTGGTAAATAACAGCTGTACGGCTATAATTAAGAGTTTCGCAAAGAACTGGGGAGAAGCGTGCTTGGAGGTGCTTGTGGAGACGCAGCGCAGGCTGGGAGCTGGGGGGCTGAGATGGCCCCACGTCCCACTGGGGTGCTTGGCCCCAGGGATGGGGTGATCGGAGCTGCGGGTTCCACCTGCAATCTTCCCTCCTGGAGAGGTTTTGCTCTCTGCAAGAGCATCCCTGGACAAAGGTGGATGATGGAGCTGCCCCCCATGCACCCCCACCATTGTTGTTTTGCTTTTCACTTTGGTTTTCATTGCAAAACCCACAGAGGGGTTTTGCCTTGGCTGTCCCTGCTAGAGGCTCTTCCAGAGCCCAGAGCTTCGCTGGCACTCGGCAGCATCTCCTCATTTCCAGCCTCAGCGTGCTCCCGCCTGGTCCAGGTCCATTTGTGCTCACGCCAACACCATCTCCTCGCTTCCTCTCCCTGCTACTTCCCCCTGCCGTTCCCATCCGTGGCGGCCACATCCTGCCTGCCCAAGCCTGGCTCAGCTACAGGGAGGTGTGGACAAGGCAGGGGGAGTCACTGCCATCAGCCTTGGGGACTGGAGGTGTCCCCGAGTGCCGCTGCTGACCCCGTTCCTCTTGGCACACGTCCTGGTAGCTGGGGCTTTGCCAGCAGATGGGTGATGCCGGCTTACATTGATGGAGAGCTACCTGCTGACCTGGCACGTGTGCACGCGCCCACGCACATGGGCTGAGCTGGGCTAAGAGGATTGCTCAGCCGTGCCGCAACAGCAAGCGAGCAGCAGGGCGACCTGAGCTCCCAAAAGTCATTGAGAGCAACCAACGTGGCCAACCCCATTTTGTACCAGAGGCTGATGGGACAAAGCCCTTGGGCAAGATCCTGGCTTGTGGTCCCCACGGTGTCATGGGTTGACGTGGTCCCCGGGCTCCGCATGGTGTCGTGGGTTGACGTGGCGTGATTTAACCTTCCATGCTGACATGATGTTGAATTTCATCCCGCGGCCGAGCACAGCAGGAGCTGCCATCCCGCCCCAATGGGTCAGCGCCCACCGCCCCCGCGCTCGCCCGCGATGCGCTGCACAGCAAGATGGAGCAGCTGGAGGAGCAGCTCCTGGCCAAGATCCTCGCCCTGCAGAAGGAGCGGCACGCCGCCAACACCGACCGCAGCCAGCAGCAGCACGACATCGAGAAGGAGCTCAGCGCCCTGCAGAACCGAGTGGCGGAGCTGGAGCACGGTGAGTGCTGCCCAAGGGGGACCAAGGTGAGGCGGGCTGACGCTGACCCCAAGGGCAAACCTAGAGGAGCACGGGATGGGCACCCTCAGTCCTCACCCTCCTCGTCTCTCCTCCCATCTTTGGCGTGCAGGAGCTCCAGGCTACAATCCTCCTGATGCCTTCAAGGTGACTATCCCGGTGCAGAACAACTACATGTACGCCCGCATGAAGAAGAGCCTGCCAGAGCTCTATGCCTTCACCATCTGCCTGTGGCTGAAGTCCAAGGCCTTGTCGGGGCTCGGCACCCCTTTCTCCTACTCTGTCCCCACCCAAGCCAACGAGATCGTGCTGCTGGAGTGGGGCAGCAACCCCCTGGAGCTGCTCATCAACGACAAGGTCAGCCCAGCCTTCCCACGTTCCCTCCATCCCCATCCTTGGAGGTTGATTCCCCATCTCTGGAGGTGCTCAAGGCCAGGTTGGACGGGGCCCTGGGCAGCCTGACCTGGTGGCTGGCAGCCCTGCCCGAGGCAGGGGTAGGAAATGAATGGTCTTCAATGGCCATTCCAACCCAAAGCCCTTCTGTGATTCTGTGATCCTAAGTGACTTCCATGGGAGGTGGCATGGGGGACCCCCAAGGAGGAAGGGCGTGGGGAGGACAGCTCTGCCTGACGGGTTTTGACGGAGAGAAGCGGCAGTTCTGAGTCTCTCAGTGGGGTACACTGGGGCCCACTGGCAGCCCCACTGAGTTCCATTCTCTTGCTTTCTACCCACAGGTTGCCCAGCTGCCGCTGAGCCTGAAGGACAAGGCCTGGCACCACGTCTGCGTGGCATGGACCACTCGCGATGGCAAGTGGTCAGCGTACCAGGACGGTGAGCAGCGGGGCTCCGGTGAGAACCTGGCCTCCTGGCACGCCATCAAGCCACAGGGCGTCATCATCCTGGGCCAGGAGCAGGTATCTGCTGCAACCTACAGATCACTACGGGTGGGGGCATTCCCAAATGGAGTTTGGGGAGGGGCAGCCCCAAATGGTGCCCGGGGTGGGGGCTGTGGGGCTCAGATGTGGGGGCTCCCTGCCTGCTCATCCAACACCCAGGTGGGCTTCTTGTTCTCCAACTCTTTTCCTCTTCCCTCTCCCGTCCCTCTTCACCTCCACCCCCACACGAATCCTTCCCTCTCCCCAACTCATCCCCTTGTCCCTGCTCTGCTCCCATCCCCAGGACACGCTGGGCGGCCGCTTCGATGCCACGCAGGCCTTTGTGGGGGAGCTGGCCCACTTCGCTGTGTGGGACCACATGCTGGCTCCGGCGGAGATCCTGGCCTTGGCCAACTGTACCTCGCGCCTGCAAGGCAACGTCATCCAGTGGGACGACCAGGCTGTCGAGGTCTTTGGAGGGGCCAGCAAGGCAGCCTTCACTGCCTGCGACGAGGGGAGGAAGGCATGAATGGCACCCTCAGCTCCAGGCTGCCCTTCCGACCCTCCCAGATCAACGAGACCCTCTCACCACCACCACCACCCCATGATGGGGCGATGTTCGAGGCCTTCAGGGGAGGTCCCACGGCAGCCCCTCGCCCCTCCTGCCCCTCACCTTGCCCTGTTTTGTTTTGGGCCCTGGGCACTGGGGACATGTGGGGGCTGGGAGTGGGACATCCCCTGCACTTCTTTATTTTCATCACCCCGATGTCTGGTTTTGTGAGCCTGCTCCTTCTGAGCCCCTCTTCCCCATCAGCCATTCTCTGACACCTTCCTCCCCCCATAGGATGAAAAGAGCCCTGTGAGGGGGATCTATTTATTTTATTTTAAGCCTTCCCTGTGCCACAGAAGGGAGGGGAAGAGGGGCAGAGACTCGTCCTCATGCACCCAGCCCTGGTTGGGGTGGAGGAAATGAAGCAAAAGTGAGGAAAAGGGGCAAGGGGAGAGGTGTGCCCCATTGCCCCCCCAGCCTTTTGGGGCTGAGCTGCTTGCAGGGGTGCTGGCCTCAAGCTGTGCTTTGGCCCCTGCTTTGAGCTGGCTGCGGTTGGGAATGCTGGTGGCCTTGCAGAGTGCCTGAGGATGCGATGTTTCCATGCTGGTGTCTCAATATATCTATGCCGGGGGGGTTTTCGGGGGGTCTCACAGTGTGATGTCCAGCTTCCAGCACTCCTCCAAGCTCAACATGTCCCACTTTGCACCACCTGCTCGGGGACCAGGGGGCAGAGGGGACAGCCCACCAGGGTGGGGGGGATGCAGTGGGGACGCAGCACAGCCCCTGTGCCGAGTGGGAAACACTGTGATCTTCATGCCACCCCCCCACCCCCCAGTCTCTCGCTTGCGCGTGGCCGTGTCGTGTTGGGACATTTCTTTTGTAACGCTGGCTGTGGGCAATAAACGTGGCGTGTCTGTCGGAGCCTCGTGGGGCTGCAAACCTGGTGGAAAAAGAAGGCAAAAGTCCCAATGGGTGCTGGGTGTATGCCTGGAAGGAGGCAGCAGAGTTCTGGGAGCTCGGGGCTGCAGGATGCTCATCCCCTCTTGGTGGTTTCCATCCTGCCAAGCAGGGACAGGACTGATATGTGGGGAAACCGAGGCACAGAGCTGCAGCCCTCCCCAGGTGCCTTTATTGAGGGGGGTGGTGGGGATGCTGACCCATACCCAGTATATCCCCAGTCACTCTGTGGGTATGTCATGCCAGGACACAACTGCAGCTCTCACTTAAGGCTCTCTCCTGGGGGTTTGGAGGCAATCGGGCTGAGCGGGGGACATGGGAAGGCTATCATTTACCCAGGCATTTTAAAGGCTTATGGCAAACTCCTCCGAATAAGGCTCTTAAGGAAATGAAGTCATTACGGAGAGATTAAAAACTAGTTGAGAGGCAGGAAATCAAGAATGGGAATAAATATTTGATTTCCATCCTCAGTGAGACCTCAGCCCCGACGTTCTGTGGCTGCTTATTCTGTATCTGGGTGGAGAAGAAGAGGAGAAGCAAGGTGTGGGTTTTGGTTATCTGAGCCCGACGAGAGGCAAAAACCTGCTACAGGGCTTAGGAGGGCGGCTGGTCGAGGAGATGGCAGGAGGTGAAAAAATCGATGGGGTTGCAAAGAATAATTGCAATGGCTTACAGATGCCGCCGGCTTCTAAATTAAGCAGAGCCACTGAGGAAAAGAGCCGTGTCTCTCTGAGGGCAGCTGGCTGGAAAACAATGCTTTGTGCACGGAGACAAGGGAAAATGAGATGATTCTGGGGAGGGTTAATGAAGGAGAGGTGTTACAGCTGTGCTGAGAGTGTGCTGCGGCCCGGCACCTCTTCCTAAAAGAGGGATTGAAACAAAGACATATGGGATGCTGACGCTATTAATTATGAGGGTCTGAAGCCATTAATTACAAGGCTTGAGGAGGAAACACCGTAATTCCCAAGCTGGGAGCCGGGCTGCATGTGTCCCAGTAGGTGCCACCACGATGAGCCCACTTTGTCCTACCGATGGGGGGCTGCTCTAATTGCCTCCACGTCCTCCCGCAGGCAGGAAGGCTCCACAGGATGCTCCAGCAGGGCTGTGCCGTGGTGTGTCTAACCATCGCTGCCTGTGTCCCCATTTCCCAGCCAATGATGGGCACTGCAATGCAACCTGATGCTGCCGTGCATCAGTGGCACGTTGTTGTTTTCCCAGCCCAGAGGTGTGAATTCAGGCTTTGCTGAACAGTGCCAGGCTTTCCCATGGGGAACGTTCCCTCCCCCCAACCCTGGGCCCACACTGATCAAAACCAAAGCACAGTTAATTGCAGGCAACATCACGCACACGCTCGCATACAACACAGCCTCAGACAGAGCTCGCGCCGACTCGCTGCTTCCCAGCAAAAGTGGGTGAACTACACAGGGATTAAAGCATTAAAAAAAGCACAGAAAGAATACGGTGCTTGAAAGCGCTGTATCCCCAGAGAGATTAGAGTAGCTGCCTGGAGATAGAGTAATGATGGAAAGATCTTCTTCCCAGAGATTCTGCTCCTAATTATCTCCTTTGCTCACACACACACACACAAAGGATGATCTCCCGGCTTTTATCTTTCTCTCGATGGTTTTAATGCCTCGTTGCAAGAGGCCCATGCCTGCAAAGGAGAAAAAGGAGAAGGAATCGGCCCCGACTGCAGGAAGGCTGTGGCTGTCGTGGAGCGAGGGGACAGGAGGCAGCGTTCGGTTTCTGTCACCGGCGGCGGTGAAGGCAAAGGGAAGAGAAATGATCACTGCAGCATTGTCCTCCCAGCGCTGTCAGGGAAACAACAGCCCTGGGCTCTGCTTGGATGGATGGGTGTTGGGTGAGTGGGGCTGCCTTCACCCTGCAGCTGCTGGCAGGACGTTTCACGTACACACCAACGGGACACCGTGTGAACAATCTGGCCCTGGACCTGTCCTGTGTGACAAGGATGTGCCCTGATGGAGACCCAGGCATCACACTTGGTGGCCTGGGAGTAGAAAGTGTGATCTCAGAGCTGGATTTTCCTTCAGCTGTCTTAATTTCAGATTGAGATTTCGGGCCCATGAGAACCTAATGAGGTTCTACAAGGCCAAATGCAAGGTGCTGCATCTGGGTCAGAGCAATCCCACAATAAGAATACGGACTGGGAGAAGAAATTGTTGAGAGTAGCTCTGCAGAGAAGGACATGGGGGTGCTGGGGGATGAAAAGCTGAACATGAGCCAGCAGTGTGCCCAGGTGGCCTAAAAGGCCAATGGCATCCTGGTTTGTATCAGCAATAGAGCAGCCAGCAGGGGCAGGGAGGTGACCGTCCCTCTGTACTCAGCTCTGGTGAGGCTGCACCTCGAGTGCTGTGTTCAGTTCTGGGCCCCTCACTGCAAGAAAGACATGGAGGCCCTGGAGTGTGTCCAGAGAAGGGCAGCGGAGCTGTGAGGGGTCTGGAGCACAGCTCTGATGGGGAGTGGCTGAGGGAACTGGGGTTGTTCAGGCTGGGGGAGCTCAGGGGAGACCTCATCACTCTCTACAATGACCTGAAAGGATGTTGCGGTGAGGTGGGAGTCGGCCTCTGCTACAAGGTAACAGTGATAGGACAAGAAGGAATGGCCTCATGTTGCACCAGGAGGGGTTCAGGTTGGACAGGAAGAAACATCTCCTCTCAGGAAGAGCGGTGCTGCAGTGGCACAGCTGCACAGGGAGGTGGTGCAGTCACCGTCCCTGGAGGTGTTCCAGAGCCGTGTGGATGTGGCACTGAGGATGTGGTCAGTGGGGATGGTGGGGGTGGACTGGCGGTTGGACTGGGTGATTTATGTATTTCCGACCTAAACGATTCTGTGATTCTACTTAAAACTAAAGGCGGAACCACGTCCCGAAGGCACCACGGCCCTCCCGTCAACGACGCCCCCCAGTGCAGCCGCTCGCCGCCCCCACCCCCAGGCGGTGGCACAGCACAGGCACGCCGCGGACACCCCACCGCCGCGCGGCCCCAAGCCCCCGCCGCCAATAGGGTGAGCCGGGCGGCGCGCTGGCAGCCAATGGGCGAGGGGGAGGCGGGGCTTCCGGCGGCGGTTGCTAAGACAGCCGGGGTTCTTCCTTAGCAACCGGTGCGGGCCGCGGCGGTGGCGGCGGTGTAGGTGAGGCCGCGCTCCGCTCCTGGCCCTCTTTTCCTCCTTCCGGGGGCTGCTCTTTGGGCTCCGGAGCCCCACGGCCGGGGCTGTGGCGTGCTTTCCCGAGCCACCGCAGCCAGGCTGCCCCCAGGCCACCTCCCTGCCCCGTGGAAGTGCAGCGTGCCAGGGTGGCGGCGTGAAGACAGCGCCGTGTGACGCCCCTGCTTCCTCTGGGCGGGGAGGGGGGGCACCTCACTGTGAGCGAGAGAGCCGGGGGAGGCCGCAGTGGGATGCTCCGAGCTGGCCGGGCTGCCGTGCCCGGGCTGTGGTTGGCTGATTGGCCTGGAACAGCGGCCCGGTGCTTTCCTATCCGGGAATCCTCAGCTGCCGAATGCCTGGGGGGTGAGAATAGCGCCCCAAAGCAGACTGAGATGTTCCTGTTGAACGCTCTGCCCAGATCTGTATGCTAATCCCGTTCCTCAAGTACACGTGCACTTCGTGGTGTACCAGACGTAATGGTCGGTGCCCTCTCATCGCTTGTGGGAAGCGTTGCCCTGACTTGGCACGTCCCTCAGACTGGGCTCATGCTTCTGGGAAATGCTGCCATCCTCAAGTCTGCCTTATGGAAAATGATACATTTTTAAAGCTTGTTTGCATTAATGTGCTGTGAGAGCGCTCTGATTGCAGGATGTGCGAAGAAATTCCTGTGATACAGTGAGTAAGTGGAGGTAGGGACGGCATTCTTGTAATAGTTTTCGCCTTCCATTTTAATGCAGAGCTTTCTTCTCGTCTCCTATCTGTTTGTTTGTTTCCGTTTAAGCAGTGTCCTTTGGGCCAAGAAGCTTCCCCTTGTGCTGGTCCTCAGAGCCACGCTCCCTGAGCCATCTGCACTGCAGTGCCTTGCTGAGCTCCATCCCGGCCCCCTGCCCCTTCCCGGGGTCACTGGGGAAAGACCATGGCCGACACTGGGGAGGGGAAGAAGGAGGAAGCTGATTATAAGAGACTGCACAGCTTTCCGCTGATTAGGGTAAGAAGGAAAATGAGCTGCGTGTTTACCAGTGTTACAGATATGCAGTGCTACCTTTGTTCTTCCCCACCTTCCAAAACGAGATTTCTCCCACTGATAGCTGCTGTGAGAACTTGTACCCTAGCGGTTCCCTACAGGGATTTCAGTCACCACCATTTCTTCTGTCTGTCCATCAGGCAAGGAAATGAGTCAGCCAGGGGAGTGTGGCACAAAGCAATCATCTAATGTACTACACGTGCTGCCTTTGGAGCCCTCTGCTCACTGTTGCTAGATACAACTTGTTTTTATGCTGTTTAGAGGAGCAGGAATAAACCATCTTAGCCAGCCAGATAGTGGAAAAGACTGTGTAATTTAGACTCTGTTATGCTTATAGCCAGAATTAAGGACGGTTGAAGCAGTGCTGTCTTTCTCTTCATCTTAGCACTTAAAAACTGACAACGGTATTTATCTCCTCCTTTAAGCTATGCTTACTTTATGCTAGTCTTAAAGTTTGGAAGAGAACAATTCTGCATGGACTGGGACCAAGGGAAGAATGGGCAGACAGTAAAGCAATAAGCCATTTCTATATTAATCATTCAAATGTTTGGTGTTCTGACAAGCCTGTATCGCTGATGATGTTCTGCTTTAAGCTAACACTGAACGTCACGTGGAGTAGCTGCCGTGTGTCCGTGCCAGCAGCCTAGGCTCTGTGACAGCGTGGGCAACATAAGGGCTGTTTGCTGTTGTCTTCTGTCTAGGCTTTATTTTTTGCTCAGTTCCTCTTTCTTGTTTGCTCTTTGCAGCACACAGACATGCCGGAGGAGATGCGCGTAGAGGCCATGGAGCTGTGTGTCACGGCGTGTGAGAAATATGCCACGAACAATGAGGTATGAGCTGAATCCATCAGGCCAAACTTCCATTGCTGCAGCTCAAGGAATCTGCAGGAGCAGAGCTGGAGCTGCAGGGCACAGTAGAATCACATAATGACAGATTACTCAGTTTCTGTACTGAGCAAGGGCAGAAAGAGACAGCTTGGCTAGATCTCAGATGTAGTTGCTTTTGTGAGTGAGATCTGTACTAGCTGTTTGCTTTCATGCAGGAAGCAAAGATGAGTCACAGAGTGATGCCGCCTCACAAACCTTATCTCCTTCCTTCCCTGTGAGCTTCCTCTCTGTTCATAAAATGCCCTGGCTGTCCTGAGGGCCTGTGTCAGAACTGTGTGGAGAGGGGCCTGTCCCAAACTGTGGGTCCATTTGTCAGTGTTGAACAAGATCATCCCCATCAGGGCAGGGAGGAGACTCTTATTTTGGAAACGAACGAATTAAGCTCTTCGAACCTTTAGGTACAGTCTGTTCAGTCTTCCCTGTCAGCTTTCAGCCTCTTGAATGAAATTACTGAGAACACGTAGATGGGATGCGATGGAGGAGTTACAGTCTTTTGAAAAATTGCCCTCATCTTTGAGATAAAAAGACGAATGAGGACACACTTGCACAATGGGCAGGGCACAGATTGCTTGTGCTAGAGGAGCTCTGTGCTGGAGCGAGGCAAAGCTACAGAGCAGGAGATTCCTTCTGTCTCCTCGTGCCTGAGACACCAAGTATCACTGCAGAATCTTCCGTTCTCCTTTTCTAGACCTAACAGGGTGTGATCTTAGAGAAGGAAGCCTTCTAAAAGTCAGCCTACTTTCATTGTTTTGGTAATTAGCTGGGAAAAAAAAAAAATATATATATATATAAATGGACTCACGTAAAAATAGCTGCAGCTTAGTGACCTGAATCTCCTACCATGCTCAGTGTGCCCAGGGTAACTCCACCACCACCATCAAAAACAGAGCTCTCGCTTCTCTCAAACTGTGTGGATGAGGAAAATGCTTGCTAGATGTAGGTGTTTAATTTCTCCTAGCTGCTGTGTTGGAGGCTGCTGCAAACAGCAAGCTGCTTTACCCTTTGGCACAGCCCTGAGGAGCTTGCAGTTTGCTCAGCACAGCTGCTGTACCTGTTGCCTGTGGCTTGAGTACTTTATTAGAGAGGAATAGGAGGGGGATGTTTGCGTGCAGACTTGCTGCTTGCTGTGTCTCACCCTACGCTTTTCTTCATTCTCCAGAGTGCTGCCAAGATGATCAAAGAGATGATGGACAAGAAATTTGGGTCCTCCTGGCACGTGGTGATTGGGGAAGGGTTTGGCTTTGAGATCACTCATGAGGTGAAGAATCTGCTGTACATGTTCTTTGGTGGCAGCCTGGCCGTGTGTGTCTGGAAGTGCTCCTGACATCTGGCTGGGTCCCAGACTCGCTGCATACAGGAGATTTCTTCCTTCACAGATTTTGTACAATGTGGAGGTGGGGCTTTATTTTTAATAGTTAAGACGTCGAGATTTCTTTCCGTACTGATGTAACGGTTCCATGGGATGCATATATTTGGGGTGTGTGTGTGTATAACTTGCTAAGTCTGTCCTCGCTCATGGGATTTCTGACCTGTCTGTGGCTCTCTCCTTGGTGTTTGAGCCTAAACAAAAAGGAGGTGGTTGAAGAGGTAATCTCATGACACGCCATGCAGCAGCACTACAAGGGGGAAGAGGAAGAGAAAAGGTGCTATCTAGTTCTGTGTTTTCTCCTCCCACTTGTTATGCATTGTGTTCTCTCTTCTCTGCCTCCCCAGCTGTGTGTGGTACGCTTCTGACCAGTGCCTCTTTCCTCCCTCTTAACAGCACCACCTTCCTCTCTTCTAAATGACCACACAGAACTGGCTGTGTCAAGGGTGTCCCGTTGGGTTGTCCGTGGAGGTGTTAGCTGCGGGGAATTAGGCTTGTTTTACCCTTTTCTGCTTGATTTGGGAGGACAGCTGAGCTGCCTGGATGTAGGAGGCTGCTATGCAAGCTACCCCCTCCTTTCTCACCCACTGCACGCTGAGATGGCATTGAAACACAGGCGGCTGTCGATGCCTGGGGAGTGGGTGAGAACTCTTCGTACAGCTTGAATGCCTCCCTGTCAGTTCCTGGGGGTGTTGCAAGTGCTGTGTACTTTCAGCATCTTGTTCGGAGGCTGGTAGGGGAAGGAGGTGCCGTGTGAGATATCACTTGGTCATCAGAAACCTAACGTCCTTTTGGACTTGCTTTTTTAGCCTGTTTCTTCTTTTAAAGCTGTCAGTGTTGGAGGATGGAATGAACGTAATTGTATGTTACGTATATGGCTTATTTATATAAATCTGGGGAACTGTGTTTTTTACAATAAAAAAAATAGTAAATTGTCCTTTTCTGTGTTCTAAAGTAAAAACCCAGCGTGGAGGACGAAAAAGAAAAGTAGTTCAGGAAACATGGAAGTAAGCAAGGAATGATGTAGCTCAGGCAACAGCTGATGGCGGGGATCCACCCTGCTTCCTTCCTGGGTGACTCCAAGGGAGCAGAGAAGCGCTCTCATCCTTCCCATTCAATTCCTTTGTTGCTGCAAGCCTGCTGTGCAAGGTTGCAAGGTCCATGGTGCTGCTGGCCCAGGTCCTCTGTGGGACTAGCATCAAGGGAGCATACCTGCGTCCTCTGCCCAGCCAGCATGCATCTGCTCTGACCTTTGGGATCTGGCATCTGTGGCTTCTATGATTTTTCAGACTTCCCTCTGAGAAAGCCACCAGCAGTGCCACTGGCAGCTCATGTTTTATGAGAGGCCGTACTCGAGCCTGTAGTTCAATTCCAAAGGACTTTTCTGCATTAGGGCCTGCCGTGGATCAAATGTGGAGGGGTTTTCCGTTTCCCTTAGTTCCTTCTCTGGATCTCAGCGTGATGTTAGGGATGTCTTTCTGCCATTTCAGCATGTCAGGAGCTCTTCTGCAAGGCAGGAATTGGAGTAATATAAGACCACTAGAAATAATTTCAATTTTGCACCGTCTGTACTGGCTGGGCCCCACAGCCTGTCACGTAATTCTGTACTGATCAAGTGGAAGGGACTTGTAAAGTAGTGGGGAGGACACATAACTGGTACCATTATCTGCCAGGTGCCAGGATCGTTGTGCTGTCTGGAAGATTCTAAACCCTGTGAGCTTCCTGATGGTGTGATTACTCTGTCTCACTCCAGCTGGCTGACTTTAAATGAAAATAGCACTGTTGACTGGCACTTGCTGCAGCTGGCAGGTGGAAAAGCTGGTTTTCTGTTCCAAGACTTTCCACCTCCCTTATGTCTTATGTCTGGATGTACATCCAGAGGAAAAGGTAAAGCCACCGTCATTGGAATGCCCTGTGCTCGCTGGAGCATAATGATACCTTCAGCCATACCATAGTCTCCTTAATTGTCCTTCTTTCACACTAATGAATAATTAACTGCTGTGTGCATGTCCACGGACGGGCTGGTCATGGGCATCTCTGTAGGGTCGTGCTGACCTGCAGATGATCGTAGGGTGAGGGAGCCGCTTATCTCAGCATGCAATCTCTTGGCCTTGCTACCAGCCTGTTATCAGTTTGGCCACCAGCTGACCAAAGCTAATGTCTCCATGACCTGCATCTGCAATAGGCAAACGCTGACCGGTCCCCAACATCCTCAGAGCATGAGCACGCAAACAAATCGAGGTGAGCTAGGTGTGAATTTGCAGCAAGTCAGCTCTCACGCTGCAACTCCCCCAAGGTAAGCAAGTGCAAGGTGGCTCATAGGAGAGTGCCACGCTATTTTTGTTTCCAAGGGTAACAGCTCTCCCACAAGAACATACCACAAAAAGCCACCCCATTTTTGAATGCCTGTTATATGTGAAAGCATAAATCTCAACTTGCCGAAATTCAGCTGTGTGCGTCAAGGCCCCCAAGCAACTATTTGGTAGGATCAGCTTTCCTGCTTGTTGCAAGTTGAGTCATGCTGCACTGGCTCCTGTGTGCTACAAGAAACTCCCACCCTCCTTTTGCTGTGGGACTAGAGCACAGTTTGGGGCTTTTGCTATGGAACTAGAGCGCTTTGGGGCACGCCTGCAATTCACAGGGCAGTAAGGCTCATGGATTGGAGATGGTCCCTTGTTGTTCCATGTTATCCTGCAAGTAACCGCTCCGCCACTGATGCTTTGGAGCCTAAAACTGCTTTTGACTCTAAAACTGTCATCTCTTGCAGGAGGTTTTTACCTTTAGATTTTGTAGCAGAAATCTGGGGAGGTTGGCACTGGATGTCTAACTGTTGTTTTTTTCCCCTCCCTATTGTGTCTTGCCACCTGGGTGTCGCTGCTGTTGCCATCAGAGCATCGAAGTGAGTCAGATGTGGAAAAGGAGATGAAAAGCTCAGGGTGATACATCGGTGCCAGTCAGAATGACCCTTTCTATCCGTCCATCCCAGCAAGCCAGTGTGCAGCGGTAGCGGCTCGGAGGGCTGTGCTCATGACTTCATCCCTCCCTGCCGAGGAGAGATGGGGAACATCGTTATCGGCTGTCGGCCTGCGTGGCGGGGAGCCCGCGCTCTGTGCCAGCAGTGGAAGTGTCCTTGGGCGTGGGGCTCCTCCTCCATCCCAAAGGTGACCGGGCCCTGCTGCGAAGGGGTGAAGAAGCTGGAAAAATGGAGGAAAGAGGTGCAAATTCAATCGCTTCTCTGTGATGATGTCATGGCAACGAGGTGCACTGATGTGCTGTCAGGCAATCAGGGCAGGCTTTGAAGCTCCCCAGCTCTTCCCTGTTGCTGTAGGCTCGCGTCTGGCTCGCTGAAAAATCTTTTGGTTAATATTTAATGCCAGCATTGAAGTGCTAAGAGTGGAGAGCACCCCACCTATTCCCCCTTCCTCTACTTTCCAATTTGATGCTAAATTAGAGTTGGGGAGCGGGGAGGATTATGATTTACCGTAGCATGGGGACAGATCTCCTGGTCAGAAGGACGGCTTCAACCCGTAGTGGGGAGAAAAGGCTGCAGGCTCTATGCTGGTGTCCCCATGCATGCAGCAGCCCTGGGAGCTCAGCAGGAGGGAGTTACCTACATCGCAAACCTGTCTCGGTCTGGCTCTAGGATGTGCGAAGGATGCCTTTGTCACCCTACCTCCCTCCAAGCCAAGTTTGGAGCTGATGCTGGGCCACTGGAAGGAGCAGGGGGTCTCCCTCTCCCTTTGCTCTCCCAGAGCTGGCTTTGGAATAAAGGAATCCATGGCCCCTCTCCCAGAGCTGAGCCCAGCTCCTTTGATGCAAGTAGTTAGCACATGTTTTTATTGGCTTTTTTTTCCCCACTAAGCAATGACCTAACGATCCTGTGTTCCAGCCACAGCCCCTCCTAGGCGCCTTCTTTCCAAAACATGCATCCAGACCGGATCCAGCAAAGCTCCCGGTGCAAGACGCCGTGTTCCCTTCCCCGGGGAAGCCATCTGCTCCCCTCTGCCCGGCTCCTTCTGCATGGCTTGCAGCTCGCCAGCCCTGCGGGAAGCTCTGCTCCTGTTGGCCACGCTGTTTGCGCGTGGCAAAGGGAAGGAAACGCGGTGCTGGCTGGATCTGGGGCTGCTGGAGATGTCAGCTGGAGGCGGTTTCCAAGCAACTGTTGTGCCGCGGGGACACGGAGAGCCAGGAACACCATATTCCTGCTGCCCGCGTGGGCTGGACGGAGCCAGCATGGGGCTGGTGTGGAGAGCAGCACGAGTGAGAGGGTAACGCGGGGCTGTGGCACGGGGGGAGGTCTCCAGCCCTGCTCCTCATCTGCCTGCCTGCAGCAAGGGGACAGCGTGATGTATGGGATTTCACGTGTCCTCTGCATCCTTTGGGAGATTAAAAAGGGCGAAACTGCTCCAGCTGCTGTTTTATCCCATTTGTTTTACCCACCGATGGGCAGTTGCATACAAGCATCCTTGAATAGATGGAGAGGTGGTAATATCGCCCTGACTGAGCGGTGGGAGCAAAACTGGATGATGAGTGTGTGGACATAAGCATGGTGGGAATGCAGCAGATAGGATGGAGCTGGGGAATGGGGCAGAAGTGTGCAAACAAGGAGTGGAAGCAATGGGAGCTGGGCAGGGAGAAGCCCAGAGAGATGCGACAGTGCAGGGCACCTGTTTGATTGCCAGTGCACACGTTATCTGTGACCATCTCCGTCCCCGACCCACCTGCAGCTATTGATTTGGAACTTGCCCTTTTCATGCTAACCTTGGCACTGCTAGCTCGTCCCTTATAAATCCCGCTGCAGCTCCTACCCCTCTCTCCGTCCTGCCACCAGGGTCTTCCCGCAGCTCTGCTTTTTGCTGCGATGTTTTAGATGCAGGACAGCTCTCCCCGATTTCTGCCCAGAGGAGAGACGGGGCAGTGGATGCACTGACTCTCTTTGCCCCGTGTGGGTGCCTGCCCCTCGGCAAGGAAGGATGCGGCTCCAGCTGCAGACACTTGTCCAAAGGAAGTTTAAAGTCCTCCTCCTCCTGCTGCTGCTCCTGGCCCTCCTGCTGCATGTAACGATGGACTTGGCTCTCCCCGCGACTCGCAGGCCCTGCAGCTCTGATGCAAAAGAACCAAAAGCCTCGGGTACCTCCACAGGCAGCCCTTTGCTGGCCAGCCCCGAAAAGCTGAGCCTGCGCATCCTCCAGGACTTCAGTGGCAGCAATGGTTCCCTGGAGAAAAGCTCCCAGCCGCAGGGAGCAGGGCCAAAGGGAAAGGATGGGGACGTGGGGATCCAGCACCGGCATGGAGATGTCGGTCCAGCGTGGGCCAAGGGATCCAAGCTAGCTGCGCTCTTTGAGCATCCCCTTTATAATATCCCGTTGCCGGAGGTGAAGGACAAAGACAAGCTGTTCATCGCCAACCCCATGGAAAAGTTCAGCCTACGGAGCAGTAGGAGCGATGAATGGTGAGGAGCGGGCTGGTCTGGGGGGGTGTGTGGAAGTGCTTGAGGGGACGAACGGCAGGGAGCAAACAAATTCTTCCCTTGCTTGGCTCAGCATCCCACCTGGATGGCCCCAGTGCCTCAGATCTTATATCAGCCCCATTTCCAGGCTGCTGCCCTGGGGAGCTGCAGGGAGCCTCCTGCCCATGTGGCACATGGTGAAGTCCAAGGGGAGGCCTGAATTATTCACACTGTTATGTATGATATCTTCTAGGTCATCTCCTCCTCTCCTTACCCAGCACTGGGCTCTCCCTATAAATTTATGGGCACTCCCCACTCCAGACTTCTGACCAGTTTGATCCCCCTCTCTCACCCACCTCATGTTGGAAATGCAAAACCCCAAATGTCAGCTGGCTCTCGACACGAGACCATGGCAGTCCCGTGTTTCTCAGGGCACTTTCTAACCTCTTTAGGCTTTGCTGGGTGGTGAGCTCACAACTGCTGGGTGCCTATTTTTGTCCCTGCACTACTAACCTCTAATTAGAAGGGAAGATATTAATGGAGATACCACGGGTAATACGCAGCAGATTCCTTATGGAAAGCACACCTTCCAGAGGTGAAAATACTGAGATGAGGGGACTAGATAACCCAAATTCATCCCACAGGGAGGCCAGGGGGAGCCAGTTGCAGGTGGGAGCTCAGGATGCTGCCGGGAAGCATTCTTTTATGGACGTTTTGTGTGCCCCTTTAACTGTGCACAGCTGATTGCATACCTGGGATCTGATCCCCTGGGGTGCGATCAGCTGGAAATGAAGGCCCAGCTGGGAGACCATGGGGGACTTTCTCTGGGGGATGCAAGGGTGGCCATCAGCTGCCAAGGGGACCTGCCCCAGGGGCTTCTGCCACCAGCCAGGCCTTGTGCTGGCTCTTCCCAGGAAGGGCCTGGGTACAAGACCCCATCCCAACTAAATGTTGTTGTTGTTGGGGTGGTGGTGGCTGTTGGGCTGCAGGGTCAGCAGCAGTAAAGCCGAGATGGTCCTCCCGACAGGGAAGACAGCCTACGACACCTACCCCGCCTGGCTCAAGTTCCACATCGGCATCAACCGCTACGAGCTGTACCCGCGCAGGGACCCCCTGATGCCCACCCTCCTGCAGGACCTGGCCACCATGAAGATTGTCAGCTCGGGTACTCATCCCTGCCCATGCCCCTATCCCATTGGCCTCCCCACCAGCCCCAGTCACCCTCGTGTGCCCCCTTGCAGTGCAGAAGTCTGGCGGTACCCAGTTGAAGCTCATCATGACATTCTCAAACTACGGGCAGGCCCTCTTCAAACCCATGAAGTGAGTAGAGCTTGGCTTCAGCCCCAATGCTGGAGGCCCCTTCCCCTACTGCTGGCAGCAAGCTTGGTGCAGCTTGTGGTGGGGTAGTGACCTCCAGTGGTGAGAAGGAGAAGATGATCCATGAGGGCCACTTCCCAGCCCTCATCCCGGTGGGATTCGGGGCCACACCACGCAGCGGGGTACACCTGTGCCTGGTCGTGTCTCAGATGGCAGCAGGGACACAGCACAAGGGGTGGTTTGGGAACAAGCAGGAGGTGATCCATTCTTTGGCCATCATCCCTGCCCTCCTCAAATCTTCTCAGGCAGAGCAGGAACCAAGAGACCCCCGCTGACTTCTTCTACTTCTCAGACTTTGAGCGGCACAATGCGGAGATTGCAGCCTTTCACCTGGACAGGTGAGTTCTCGTGTGGCCCGCACCCAAAAAGGGGCCTCAGCCCTGGGGGGGCTGCCCTGTGTTTGGTGGGAAAGACAGCCAAAAATCTTCCCTCTGAGGCCTGCAGCCTCACAGCAAACCTTGTATCCAACCCTGGCCAAGAAACGGCTCCTTCAGCCACCTCTTCCTCCTCCATTGCAAGGACACCTGCATCTCATGGTGCTTGTAGTAACTGGGTGCAAAAAAATACTAGGATCCATTGGCAAGAAGTTGTGCTGAGTTTTGTGGTTTAGGATCCTGGATTTCCGACGCATCCCACCGGTTTCTGGTCGCTTGGTGAATATAACAAAGGAGATCCGGGACATCACGACCGACAAGAAACTGGCCAGGACTTTCTTCATCTCCCCAGGTGAGCTCTTGCCAACCTTTGGCTCTCACACAAGGGCAGGCACCCATCTGGGGATGACTCCAGCTGCCACCGCGTCCCCATCCATGGAGGTGGTTCTCAAGAGGAGTCACCATGCTAATGCTTTATGCATGTGGCATGGTGAGTAGCTTCATCTGGTTCCTGTTCAGTCATCAGCCTGTGCTTTGTCCCCCATGCCAGCGGGCAACGTCTGCTTCTACGGGGAGTGCTCCTACTACTGCTCCACCGAGCACGCTCTGTGCGGCAAGCCGGACCAGCTGGAGGGCTCCATGGCAGCCCTGCTGCCCGACAAAGCCCTGGCCAAGCGCCGCTCCTGGCGCAGCCCCTGGCGCCGCTCCTACCACAAGAGCAAGAAGGCTGAGTGAGCTGGGACGTGGGGGGACACAAGGGGACTCGAGGGGCACGGGAGGGCTGCCCAGGTGGCCCTGTGGTCGCTCTCATGAACCCACTGTCCATCCTTTGACTGTAGGTGGGAGCTGGATCCCAACTACTGCAGCCAGGTGCGCCGGACGCCGCCCTATGACAGTGGTCATCGCCTCCTTGACCTCATTGACATGGCAGTGCTTGATTTCCTCATGGGTAAGTGCATCCCTCCAGTTTTTCCTCACTTCCCAGTAGCTGATGGGAAAGGCAATGGTCAGGCTTCGCACCATGAGGGCACTCTGCCTGCTTGTCCCCACGGCCTGGTCCCCACCCAATGGCATGTTGGGGGCTGGAGAACTGGTGGCGTGTTGCATACACTGAGTCATAGAATTGTTTGAGTTGGAAAGGACCCTTAAAGGTCATCTAGTCCAACTCTCCTGCAATGAACAGGGACATGAGTGAGGCTGCTTTGCCCTGTACCACGACAACGTTAGGGTGCTTGTCTCCTGCCAAAACTCAGCACAGGATGACATTGCGCAGGAGTTGGGGCCATGCGGATACCCATGCCAGCATCTCACTGCTGCCATCCTCTCCTCACCCTTTCAGGCAACATGGACCGACACCACTATGAGACCTTTGAGAAATTTGGGAACGACACCTTTTTGCTTCACCTGGACAATGGCCGCGGGTAGGACAGAGGGGAGCACCCAACCACCCTAAATGGACAGAGCTGGGGCTGAGGGATGCCAAGAGTCAAAATGAGAGCCAGTGCAGGGTGATGCTACGCATGCCCCGATGCCAACCCTTGGGTTTCTCCCGCAGCTTCGGCACGCACTCCCGCGACGAGATGTCCATCCTGGCCCCTCTCCAGCAGTGCTGCAGGTAAGCGGCCCCCGCCACCCACTCGGGGAAAACCCACCCTGATGCCGAGCTCTCTCCTCCTCTTCGGCAGCATCAAGAAGTCCACCTACCTGCGGCTGCGGCTGCTGGCCACCGAGCCCTACCGCCTGAGCGAGCTGCTGCGGGAAGCGCTGGCCGCTGACCACCTGGCACCCATCCTGGCCGAGCCCCATCTGCAGGCACTGGACCGGCGCCTGGGCAAGGTGCTGGCGGCTGTGGGACGCTGCCTGGCCACGGCAGCACAGCCCCACCAGGTGCTGGTGGACGACATAGGGCCGTGGCTGTGACACGGGGATGGTGATGTGGTGTGGTGGCATTTGCCACCCTGGGAAGAGCTCTGAGTGTGTGGTGTTGCATTTTGGCACTTGGATGATGCAAGGGGAGACGGGCGGGTGCGCGCGTTATTTAAATAAATAGGTCGGCCTCGTGGAGAAAACATGATTTGGGATCCCGGCCAGCAGGGCTGTTTTTCCAGTCCCAGTTTCACGCGGCATGCTGGCATGGCCATCCCTCCAAATCCTTTTATAATGAGAGAAGGAATTCTCATAGAATCACAGAACTGGTGGTTATGGAAGGGACCTCAAAGCCCACCCAGTTCCACCCCGTGCCGTGGGCAGGGCTGCCATCCAGCAGCTCAGGCTGCCCAGGGCCCCATCCAACTGGCCTTGAACCTCCAGGGATGGGGCACCCACAGCTCTCTGGGCAGCTGTGCCAATGCCTTGCCTCCCTCTGAGTAATGTATTTCCACCCAGGACTTAACCTATACCTCCTGTCTTTTAGTTTAAAGCCGTTCCCCCTTGTCCTATGCAAAAAGTCGATCCCTTTTCCT
This sequence comes from Gallus gallus, assembly GCF_016699485.2. Taxonomy (NCBI): domain Eukaryota; kingdom Metazoa; phylum Chordata; class Aves; order Galliformes; family Phasianidae; genus Gallus; species Gallus gallus. Next base: position 50,847,364 of record NC_052532.1, read on the forward strand.
GCAAAGTCAGTCCGTCTCCAGCCTTTCCCCAGCCTGCAGCCTGCTGTTAATGGGGCCGTTGGTGAGCTTCCACGCGGCTCACCCAACCCGCGATGCTCATCCCTGCCCACGCTCTTCCCACACCCACACAAAAACCCCAGCGGGCGCCGCGTCCCTCCCGCAGAGGTGGCTCTGAGATCCACAGCGGGCCCGGCACCATATATAGCGCCCGGCGCCCGGCTTATCCCCTAATCCTGGCCGGGGTTAATCCGCGGTGGGTTTGCGTCAGCCGGGACAGGTGCTGTGGGACGGGGGCTTCGTGCCCCACGGCGGGGATGAGCGGCGGGGACGGGTCCCCGGGGTGGCGGCGGGGCACGAGGTGTCCCCAGGACACGGTGCAGGAAGCGGCAAATTGGGCGAACTGGTCGCTAATGAGCTACGGGAAGGGGGGAAGGCAGCGGGCAACGGGGCCTGGGAACGGCACGGGGAGACTGAGGTTAGAATTAATGGGCTGGAAGGAGAGGAGAAAAAAAAATACAAAGAAAGAAGGGACAAAAAAGCCAAGGACTTAAAAGAAAAGGGGGGGGGGAGGGGGGGGGAGAGAGAAAAAAAAGAGCAGACAAAGGCGCGCTGTGTGCGCTGCACACGGGGACGCTCCGAGCGCAGCGCTGCGCCTCGCGGGACCCCCCCCTCCCACCCGGAGCTGCCGGGGCGGAGCATTGGGGCGGGGCGGGAGCCGGCGGGGGAGGAGGGGGGGGAAGGAGGAGGAGGAGGAGCGGGGGGGGGCCGTGTCTTGAAAAACAAAAGGGAGAGGAGCGGCGTGGGGAGCGGGCGGTGGCGCGCTGCTGCTGCTGCTTCTGCTCCGCGGCTGTCCTCGGCTCCGCGGTGGGTACCGGGGGAAGAATGGGGGGTCCTGGGTGTCGTGGGGTCCCGGGAGCGAAGAGGTCTTGGGGCGTGGGGGTACTGGGTGGGGTGGGAGGAGTCCCGCTCGCGTCTCGGTCGTGGGGCTGCGTGGACCCGCGTGGGGGGGGGCCATAAAGGGACAGCGCAGCTGTCACCGCCCGGCGAACAGGTGCCCCTGGGTGCGCTCGGGTCGGCCTTACGCGTCCCTCAGCACGGGGGGGCTTAGGGGTGTCCCCGAGCGCGGCTGCCCCCCTCCCATCCCCCCATGACGCCGTACCCCCCGTGTCCCCCCCAGGTGAGCCGCCGTCCCCCCGCCATGTCGCGCCGCAGCCAGCGCCTCGTCACCTCGCGCCTCTACGCAGAGGATGAGGACGGCAGCAGCTCCCTGCTGGGCGGCCCGCAGCTGCCCTTCAAGGAGAGCACCGCCAGGTTCGGGGCTACCGCAGGGCCGCGGGGGGGGGGGGATGGAGAAGGGGGGGGGGCTCAGGCTTTTAGCAGCTTTGGGCCCAATGGCGGGAGGGAGGGAGGGAGGGAAGCGCTGCGAGAGCCGTGCCGGAAAACCGCAGCGGTGCAAGCGGAAGCGGGGCCGGGGGCTCCCCACCTTTCGGGCTTTCGCAAAGCGGCGGTTGCGCCGCGCCGAGCATCCACCCAGCCCCGCAGCGCTCGTAGCCGTGGCCCCTCTATGTGCCGCCGACCGGCTGGTTCTCGTCCCACCTCCCCCTCCCCTCCCACCTCCCCGGCAGGACGGCGGCGAGGAGGAAATCAAGCGGCACCAAGCGGCCGTCGCCCGGCCCCAGCACTCAGACGTCCTACTACAGCGAGTCTTTGGTGAGCGAGTCCTACCTGGGGGGCAGCCGGGGGCTGGCCGCGCTGGATGACGCCCTGGATGGCGGCACTTACTGGGGTGAGCCCGCCCTCCCGTGGCGTCCGTCACCCCAAGCCCTCGGGGCGTCCCAGTCGTTTTGGGGTGGCCGTTTCCTGAGCTGTTTCTATGGGGTTTTTTTGGGGGGTGGGTAAGCAGGCAGGGAGCTCTCCAGCAGGAGGAGAAGGGATACAGGGGACACGGAGTCCAGCAAAGTCAACGGGCTGCTGGAGAGCCGAACTTACGATACGTACGCCTCCTCCTCCGGGTACTCCTCGGAAGACGACTATGCAGGTAGGAACGCCGTGGTGGGATGCTGGGGACACCTCCATGGGACCGCCGAGTCCCAGCCTCTATACCGAGCCCAGGGATGTGGGTTCCATCCCGTGTCCTGTTGCCTTGCCTCACATAGACTCATAGAATCATTAAGGTTGGAAAATAGCTCTAAAATCATCCGGTCCAACCGCCAGCCCATCCCCACCATGCCCCCTGACCACGTCCTCAGTGCCACATCCACACGGCTCTGGAACACCTCCAGGGACGGTGACTGCACCACCTCCCTGTGCAGCTGTGCCACTGCAGCACCGCTCTTCCTGAGAAGTTTTCCCTACTATCCAACCTGAACCTCCCCTGGCGCAACTCAAAGCTGTTACATGTTGTCCTTACCTCCCTCCAGGTCAGCTCTACTCTGCCCACAGCAGCTCGGGGTCAGGGCTGAGGACCGCCGCCTCCAGGGTTGGCTCCTTCCTCTGGCAGGTGTTCACTGCACCAGGTGAGTGAGGGCCTGAGGAGGAAGGGGTTTCTCTCCTCTGCAAACTTCTCCCACGCCCATGTGGAGGTTTGTTGTCCTACGGGGCTGCTTTGCTTGCATGCCAGCTCGCTGTTGACCACAAAGTGGTTGGTGTCTTCCACATCTTGCAAATCTGAGGCAGGGAGGGAAGGGGATGTTGCATGCATGGGTTGTCTTCCTCCAGAGAGCAGCCTTGGAGGCAGAGGGGATATCCTGGGGTCCCCCTGAACCTGCTTGTCCTCCCCCAGCCCGATTTGTGGGATGGCTCCTGTCCTGTATAGCCACCGCCTGGCACCACGTCACTGGAAGGTCTCCCCAGCTACAGCGTGTCCCCCTGTCCAGGTGAGTGGCACTGCAGCCCTATGAGCATCCCACCACTGCGGGATGCAGCCCGTAGCCCTCTTTCTTCCCCACTCTGCAGGCGCTACCCACGGCTGAAGAAGTCCCTGTGGTGGCTGCTGCTCCTCCTGCTCCTTGCTGCAGTCACCTACGGTGAGCCCACCTACTACCCCCTCATCCCAGTGTGGTACGGGGCTGGAGAGCCATCGTCCCCGTGCTGTACCCGGGATGGGATGACGGTGAGCTCAGTGCTTGTGGCTCCTGTCCTCCATCACCATCTCACTGTTAAACCATCTCGTCCCCTGTGTGCCCAGGAGCATGGTACCTGTACCCATACGGCCTGTCGGCACACAGCTTCCCCGTCTTCTCATGGTGGGGAGTGGGACGCCTCTCCTCCTCCGACATGCCCGGGGTGCGGGACATGACTGCACTGGACCAGGTACAAACCGGTTGCCTTTGGGGCGGGATAGCTGGGGCCAGGCACCCAAGGGAGCCCTTGTGCCCGTGGGTGCAGCCCCTGAAGTTTTGGTACATCCCAAAGATGGAGGGAGGGGAAAGCAGTAATGGGGCACAGCCGCCCGCGTAGTCCCACAAGGCCCAGGAGGGCTGCATAGCACTCTCTCTCCCATCACAGGGACTGCGGGGAAAGCAGCAGCTCCTGGCCCGCTTCCAGGCCCTGGAGAAGCGTTTTGAGGCACTGGAGGCTGCGGTGTCACGCTGGGAGCTGGGGGTGGCCGGGGGTGAGCCCCCACCGACGGGAGACGTGCTGGGCCTGCTGGATGGGCTGCTGGGCCGCCGCCAGGCAGGCATGGAGGAGCGGCTGCGCAGCGACGTGACCGGGCACCTCCAGGTGAGAGGAGCAGGGTGGTACAGGTGTGGGGATGTGATGGGATGGGTTCTGATGTCCTCACATCGTCCTTGCCCCGCAGGGTGAGCTGGACGCCCTGCGGACTCAGCTGCAGGCCGACATGGACAAACGGCTGGGGAAGATGGCGCAGGCCTCGCAGGTGAGGGGTGTGCACCCCATGGGGGTCCTTGGGGCTGGTGGGCAGCTCTTATGTGGATTCTTGTGCCTTTTTGCTGGCAGGAGATGGAGGCCCGGCTGCAGGAGCTGAGCAGGGAATGGCAGAGGTAATGGTGCTCGGTGGGGGGAGAAAGCCCACTGCAGGGCTGGAGCTTAGGGTGGGGTAGGCCTCGGCCTGGCGTTTTGGGGCACGTGGTGGTGCTTGGTGGCGTTTCTCTCATTGTGGTGGTGGCACAGGTCGGTGCAGGAGGAGCTGCAGGGCAGCTGGCAGCGGGCGACGGGTGAGCTGCAGCAGGAGGTGTCAGCACTGAGGAGGGAGCTGGCAGGGCTGCGCTCAGACCAGGAGGCCATGGGCAAGCACCTGGAGGCTGTGCTGGAGCAGATCAAGGCAACACGAGCAGATGTAAGTCCAGGACGTCCCCAGTTGTAGGGGCCCTCACCCCCACCTGGGGCCCCGTTTGAGGCGGAGGTGTGGGTCCCTGCCCTACAGCTGAGCCCCGTGCCACACTTGCAGGTGGAAGCGCAGATGCCAGCATGGATCAGCCGTTTCCTGGCACAGCCCCGGCAGGACACCGGCACGGCTGGACTGCTCCTCCAGCGGGAGGACTTACAGGCGGAGCTGCGTGCCCTGGAGCTCCGGATCCTTGCCCAAATGCGGGAGGAGCGTGGGCTGGCAGCACGGGACAGCATTGGTGTGGCCCTGCGGCAGGGGGGAGCTGGAGGGGTGACAGAAGAGGTGAGTGGTGGCCGAGCCCTGGGGACATGGGGGGGGATTCCATGGAGCTTGCAAACAACCAGGGCCACCTTGTTTGCCCTGTCCCCAGCAGCGCTGCTGAGTCATTTGGGGCAGAATGTTACAGCAGGGATGACAGCGGAGGAAAAAATGAGCCTGTTTGCTTTGGAAATATTTGTTGGCAGCTCCCTGCGGAGGGAGGGAGGCGATCCCCTCACCCTGTACGGGCTCTGTGCACGTGGTGACACTGGGACACTGAGCCTTTAGGATCAGCTCTGGGGGCACCGTGTGGCCTCGGGCCTGGTCCATGTCCCCCTCCTCATCCATCAGCAGTGGGAAGGGTGAGCCGAGCCAGCCCAGGCACTGCCCCTTCCTTGCACAGCACTTCTTGTCCCGGGTATTTTTAGCAGCCTCTAATGAGGCTTTGCAGCCGAGCGCACGCCTGCTCCTTTTTGCCGCAGTGATTCATCACTGCCTGTCCCGTGAGAAGGGCCCTGACCCCGTGGGCTGGAGGCGGGGACAGGACCCCATGGCTGTGATCGGGCCCCTCTTGACCCCCACAGCAAGTGCACCTCATCGTGGACCAAGCATTGAAACGCTACAGTGAGGACCGGGTAGGGATGGTCGACTACGCCCTGGAGTCAGCAGGTAGGTGGCAGGGGGGTGAGCTGGGGGTGAAAGCCAGGGAGTGCTGGCACTCTGCTTTACCCTTGTGCTCCTCTCCCTGTGCCAGGGGCCAGCGTCATCAACACCCGCTGCTCTGAAACCTATGAGACAAAGACAGCACTGCTGAGCCTGTTCGGGATCCCTCTGTGGTACCACTCGCAGTCTCCACGTGTCATCCTGCAGGTGGGCACTGAGAGTGGGTTGAGTTCCCCGGGCTGATGCAGAGCTCACGCTGGGCGCAGTGGTTGGGCTGGCATTAATAGGAGGAAAAACGGTGCTGATGGTGATAATGTTGCTGCTGCTACCTAAGAGCTGGCATTCCTTTTCTGTGCGCGTAGCCAGACGTCAACCCCGGGAACTGCTGGGCCTTCCGTGGCTCCCAGGGCTTTGCTGTCATCCGCCTGTCCAGCCTCATCCGCCCCACAGCTGTGACACTGGAACACGTCCCCAAAGCACTGTCACCCCAGGGAACTATCCCCAGTGCCCCGAAGGACTTCACCGTCTACGTGAGTAGGGTTGTAGTGGGAGGCTGGAGGGTGGGATGCGCCTTCATGGCCCCCATTCCCCATCCTGATCATCCCCGTCTCTTCTTTTCTGTTCCCCGTAGGGCCTGAAAGAGGAGCGAGAGGAGGAGGGCCTTCTCCTGGGGCGCTTCACCTACAACCAGGATGGTGACCCCATCCAAACATTCTACATCAAGGTGAGGCACGGTGGTGGTTTTGGAGTGCTCGCCATGGGAAGGAAGTCGGGTGATGGTGTTGGATGCGGGGAGGTCGTGGGGTCCCTCTGTCCTCAGAGCCTTCAGCCTGTGAAGTGGGGCGGGGGCTGATGTCCACCTTGAGCCTTTCATTGGGAGGCCATCTTGCCTGCCCATTCCCACATATCTTCTCCATGGAGATCTCCAACACCCACCTGGGCATGACCCCGAGCGCTCTGCCAGACCCAGAGATCCCCTCCGACCCAACCATCCCGTGGTTCTGTGACACATCTCTCCTGTCTCCAAGGGTGACGACGTGGGCGCCTTCCAGCTGGTGGAGCTGCGCGTGCTGAGCAACTGGGGCCACCCCGAGTACACCTGCATCTACCGCTTCCGCGTGCACGGGGAGCCGGCGCTCTGACCCCCCCACAGCCAGATGGGCTATCCTGGGATGTGGGAGGCTGCACTGCCCTTCGCCTGCGCTGCTGCTTGCGGAGGAGAGGACTTTTTGCCTGCAGGGGGGTGAGGCGAGGCCATCCCGCGCGGGTGGCTCTCGGTGCGTTTCGGACACTTCTGCCTTCTGAAGCTCATTTCTTCTCTTGGGGCTGCGCCGTCCCCTTTCCGGTGGCACATATAACCTTCCCACAGCTGGGATGGAGGGAACTCCGTGATGCACTGGGGCAGCGTGGTGCTCCCCTCCGTGTTTCTCAAGATCTTAAGGACCTCAAACCCTTCGATGCTGGGCAGGCAGAGGGGACGTAAGGCAGTATTAAATCGAGTATTGTAAAAGTAAAGGTTTGGGGGCAGCAGGAGGGGAGAAACGTGGCAGGTGGGGGCTGCAAAGCCACTCCTGGGCTGGGGTCCGTGCACTTGGCCCAGCAGCTGTGTTAGGTCCCAGTGATGCTCGGGTTCCCCATGCCTGGGGCCGCCCGTCCTGCTCGCTAAGCTTGAGGATGCTACCTTCAAACCTCGCCTGCTTCCCTGTTTGGGTTTGCTCTGTTGGTTGGTTGGTTTTATTTTTTTTAAGGGGTGGGACTGTTTTCCAATTGGGGGGTCGGGGGATTTAATTTTTTTTTTGTATTAACAACGGAAATACTTTTTCCATGCAATTTCTACTTCCGTGGAGGTGGGGCTGTGACGTGATACCACTGGAGCGAGCGGCTTCGCCTGGCGGTGGGGCTTAGAGCTTCGCTTGGCACAAGGATGCGCACACTGTAGGATAAGCTGCCGTAAGAGGAGCAGAGCTGGGCTGGGGGACAGGGCCCCGCACCCGGTGCCAGCAGGACATCCTCCGAGCTCACTTTCCCATTGGCACACGTGTATAGAGGCAGCTGCTGCTGGGAGCTGTTGTCCTGGGTACCGTTTCTCCCATCTGGTTTGTGGGGTGGGCCGTGGGGGGAGCAGGCTCGCTGAGCCCCACAGACCCCCCCCTCCCCCAGCCTCAGTTTACAGCTCAGCTTACGCTCTGGGGTAGTGTTTCTAACCACCACGTTTGTCTTGCGTTTAGTTGGCAAATAATAATATAAGCTGCAGGGCTTGCGTGTCGTGTTTGTGCCCTGTAGGATGCTGGCTTCATCCTCCCAGGCGCTGAGCACTGATCCCTGCTCTGGGAGAGGGTGAGGGGCAGAGAGAGAAGGGCACAGAGCTGTCAGCCCCGGGGGATCGGGGCGATGCTGTCCCCATCTCCAATCACTTAAAATGGCTGTTTGGGACTGGGAGGCCCCGCTGCTGGGGGAAAGCAGCCCCGCAGCCAGGGTACGGCGGAGAGAAATAGATTTGCTCCTATATTGAGCATAGAGCTTCAACTTTTGGCATCCGCAGCCTGAGTTATTTTAAGCTTGGTTGCAGCTGCCTGCGAGCGGTGACGCTGCTGAGCACCCAGACCTGTCCTGTGTTTATTTGAACGAGGAACAGAGTGGAGATGCAGCTCTCCTCTGCATTAGGGCTGTCCATCTGCTGGAGGAAATGCCATAACCACGGGGCTGGAGATCTGCTCTTTACTCCGCTCCCCTCTCTCTCTGTTTGCCCCATGGCAGTGTTAGAGACCCGCCCTGCGCCAATGGACTGTTACAGGCAGGAGATGTACTTAATGCTGTAGCCTGCTGCCAATGCTGCACTGTTTTGTTCATTGTATTTTTTAATCAACAGATTGTAATTTATGCCTATGCAAAGAAAGAAGAAAGACCAAGACAAATAAATTATATCAAAACTACTGAGAGGTGGTTGGGTGGTTGGTGTGTTGGCAGGTGAGAACGAGATGCAGTGAGGTGAGAGCATCATTGCTGCAGCTGTTCTTTGGGTATTCTCATACCCAATCCTTATTTTCCAGCTGCCATACTACATACAGGCATGCAGGTTTGCCCGACGCCCTCTCATACAGACCTGAATTCCTTGGGCGGCTTAAGCCGAAGCCTGCAGCCTTGCTTGCTGCCTTCTAGCAGTGCCACGGCTCTGTGCTGTGCCCATGACCTGAGGGCTGCCCCAGCCTTGGCTCTCCATTGCAGTTCCCTGTGAGGCCGCTCTGTGTGTGGGGGAAGGCTTTGGCACATGGACAACATCCCCGCACCCCAGAGCTGGCTGGAGCCTGTGCTCACCAATTACAGCAGAACTGCTAAGCTTGGCATTTCCCCACCACTGAGAAGCACCAACTCTTACACAAAGCAAATTCTGTAGGGGCTCAGCTACAGCAACCCTCTGGACTTTGCTCCCTGCTGCAAGCACGGCCTCCTCTCGCAGCCAGCAAAGGAGAGCAGTGCCAGGTGTACATTCTTGTGGCTGGCGGTGTTGGAGCTGCAAGCACTGCTTTTTGCAGAAGGACAAAAAGCCACAGGACAGCCTTTAACTCGGAACAAACTTCTTTAAAATTTATTTTATAGATCACGCCAGCCCGAGTGATCTTTGAATGCTGGTCACAAAAGAGATCGCACCGCCTCCTTCACCCCAACTGAAGTAAACCCTCGTCCAGTCTCGGCAGTCTCCTTCATTTGGAGCACAAGGAATGGAGAAAGAGAACACCGCCGCGGCCCTCCGCTCCCCTCAGAAGCAGAGGGCAGTGAAATCTGATGCATTTGATGCTGCCGCAGGGCCAGGACGAAGGCAGCAGGCCCTCGTGCCCCGCTTAGCCACACTTCACACCCTCACAACGCGGGTGCTATTAGTGTCGTAGCCGCCTATGGTTCCCCCCTCTCCAGGAGAGCGCTGGTGTTTAGGCACATAGCTGGGAAAGGACGGGCTGACCTCCCCGCTGCCACCCGTGCTCAGGCCGCTACAGTCTCTAAGGCAAAGTGCACCTCCTCTCTCTGGTGTCCCTCGCCTCACCACGCTGCTTAATGCTTTTGGAGTGCTGATATCCGCAGCAGGAGAGGAGCTCTTCCCTCTCAAGCCCTACCGCTTGCTCTCGCTTGGATGGCATTTGAGCCTACCTCCAACTTTGGCTTTCCAGCCTACCTGAAACCAAGTAGTGAACGGAACGAGCTCTACCCTTCTAGCAAGAAACAGGAACAGCCCTCTGGAGAGGGACTACAACCTTGAAGTCTCCCTCTATGAGAAGTCTTCCACTGGGGAAAGAAGAACCTCAAAGAAACTGAAGGTGACCACACCTGCCGGGGAGAGCAGCCATCTGCTGGTGTCCATCTCCTCCCTCCAGACGGCCCTGCACTCCCACCCACAGGGGGTAACTCCTGTCCTGCAGGCAGCCACGGGGAGGCTGAGTGAGAGGAGAGATGAGAACAAACGGGGAACCGATCGCTCACACAGCCTGGGGTTAGAAGACATGATACTGGTAATTGACAGAGCATGCTTGCAGGGCCCTTCCCGAAACTAGAATTTACCATTTACAACTGAATTCATTAAAGGCAGAAAAATTACCGCGTACTTCTAAACCTGAAAGTACTTCTTTAAGTTTGGTCCCTCTTTGGCCAAGAGGGGAGAGAAGACAAATCATATAATCTCTACCACAGCAAAGTTGGGCCAGTGAGTTCTAGAAAACGCTTAGGAAATCCCGGAGCAACCAAAGTCAAGGGGAGGTCATCTTTACCTGGTGTCTGTTCCACCCGTGGGGTCTCTGTCCGTCGAGGTGAGAAGGCTCTTTCTCTGGCTCAAGGGACGGACTGAGTGCTCCTGCACAATATTGTTAATACTGTTCATTGAGCTGCCACAGCCAAGAGAGGCAGGTAGGATTATTCGCTCCAAAATGCACCGAACAGACAATAAGAAAAGCAGAGAAGGGGAACAGGATGGGCAAACCACTGCCCATTTAACTCCGTCTCTAAAAAAAGTCTTAACTGCTACTAATGCATCCGAGAAGGATATTTAGTATGGGATTCCTCAACTTAAGATCAATAACTGCTTTTCAATTTCCTTCCCTCTTCGACCTCCAACTAATTAATTTTTTCTTACCATCATCTCATTCAAATCTCTGTCACTACGACCTGAAATTAAAACCACTTATAGATCGGTTACGATGGGGGAGAACTCAAAACATATCTGTCATGTGGCCACGGCAGTGCAGAAAGTGCCATAGAGAGTCACCCTAAACAATGAGTTTTAACCACTGCAAGTCTGAAATTTCAGGTGTTAGACAGCCCCAGGATTTGAGATAGCATGTGAGAGAGAGCAGCAAGTCCTGGAGACAGAATGGGGTGAGGGAGGAGGGAGGCAGCTAACTGGCTCTTCTTGGCTCTATCCAGTCTCTCCTCTCATCTTCATGCACACAAAATATAATAAAAACTAATAACAATAAAAACTAAGCCCATGATGTACAAAAATGTGTCGACAGGGGGAGGAGGAAGGTGTCAGTTACTCAGTTCTGTGTCTTATCACCTTCATTAGCTTATAAGTTAATGTTCCTCTCCATCTTCTCCTTTGAGGAGGAAGGAAGATGCTTCTGCAGCCAGTCAGCTGGGATGGGTTTTGGTTTGAGCTGCTCTGGATCTTTTGGATAAGAAATGAAGGGAAGGGGAGGAATTCCTCAGGAGGAGGAGGAGTAAGAAATTTAGCAGCCGCTGGCAGGAGTCACACAGGCTCCTTGAGACTTCACTTTATGGCGCTGACCTCCTCGTCGCCGGCCTCCTCCTCCAACTTTTGACTGAAAAACAAGAAGAGGCATCTTAGTATGCAGTGACCTCTACATCGGATCGTCAACGCAGCAGGAGTCCAAAACACACATCCAGATACTGGGATGGTGGCCGTGACCGATCGGCTGCTTACTACTGCGGGAAGGAAAAAGGCAGATGCACCGTGACGGACGGAGCAACAAGACAGACAAACACATTATGAAGTGTGGGCCTTGGAGCTGGGCAAGACCCGATCTCCCAATGTTCTGGATGCTTAACTCCTCTAGGAGTCAGCGGGAGCCACAGAGTTGCATTTGGGCAACTGAATCTCAGATTCCCTTGGCTTTGTGGGGAATGGAAGGAGGGCCCCCCTCCCAGCACTCCTACTAACACGACTCTGTCCCCAGACTCCAGCCAACAAACCCACCATTCTCATTCAAAGTAGCCAAATACCTTGTTGCCCTCACGGATGTGGGGCTCTTCATCCAGTGCAGGCTGATGGGAAGCATCGAGGAGAGAGAGACAGAAATCAGCGAGAGCAAAAGCAACACAGACTCTCAGGGGGAGGGACAAAACAAGCGAGGAGCTTTTCCTATAACCACAGTGATTCCACAACAAGGTGATGAGCGATCAATAAGAAGCCACAAGCATAAACACGGGAAAGAACCTCTGCCAGAGGGCCCTCTTTCAGAAGCCAGCCTGGCTCAGAAGTCTGAGACTTGACCAATGGCAACAGTTAAAACTAAAAGGGAGAATGCTGACCAAGACTCCTTACAGTCAGTTTCTGAACCTTTTGCTGCTTACCAGGTAAGTACAGTGAAAGGAGATCTGTGTAATAAAGCTGATAAAATAACTCCTAAAGCTTGCAGTTATGATGGAGTTTCTGTTCCTTTCACAGCTGGGTATCCTTCTTGGAAAAACCAAGCTGAGAAGTCCTAACCAACATGGCAAGTTGGATAAATCTGTTTAGAAAGTGAAAAGCCTTTCCTCAGAATAAAAATATATCCCAAGCTGGAAGGGATCCATAAGGATCACCAAGCACAACTCCTGGCTCCAGAAAGGAGCACCAAAAAACCAGACCGTACCCTTTTCCTTGGATATCTCCATCTTCTTTCTGTGAGCTGTGCTCGATACCACTACTTGTGTTGCGGTTTCTCTAGTGTGGGGATGCTCCATCTGTCATTCAGACAGTAGAGATCCATTTTGTGAGTGTTTTTTTAGATCCTTTGCTACTTCAGCTACTGGGCATATGAACAACTTTTCCACCATGACCACAGTCAAGTAGTGAGACGCTGCAAAGTGGGGTTATACAGCCTTACTCCTGAGGTCCAATTTTAATTGTCCCAGGCTCCTACACTTCTTGCTGCTGGAAGGTCAGCCATGAAGAGTCATCCAGTCATCAGATAACTCTGATTTTTTGCTGTGAGACTATATTTCCATTTGCTTCTGCCACACGGCGAGTCTCAAGGTGAGTGCAATGAGAGAATAATGGTGGTGTTCTAGAGCATCTTTCCTCCAACAGCTGGAAAACAGGCTGCACAGAGCTAGAAAAGACAAGCTGCTCCCCTCACTTACCGATGGCTGCAGGGCAGTAGGTGTTGGTGGTGCTGCGGCTGTTGAGGGGGGCTCGTCCCCCACCAGTGGGCCCCCAGTTGCCATCCCAACTGGAGGAACACCATCCTCTCGTTTTGTAAGAGCTCCCTTCTTTGTTGACTGCATCTTGATCTGCTGTGGCTTGGAGTTCATTGGGGAGTTATTGGTGGTCTGGAGTAACTGCGTATCACAAAGGAAGAGGACACAAGCAACATTAAAATTGCTAGGCCAATCTGTTAAGGTTCAGTGTCATTTTTTAAATGAAAAGAAACCGGGAGAATTAATACCAACATATACTGGGGAAAGAATACAGACAGCATTCTGTTCAAAGAAATCCTGATGTGCCCTTCACATTCCCTATGGGGCTGAAAGTGCCACTCAGATGAGATGCTACTCAGACCTCCACCACGTGAATCAAAGGGACCAGTTGGAAGCTCTCAGAAGGAGACTAAGCCTTAAGAACCAGAGGCATTTGGGTCACCCCCTGCCTTCTCATCCCCTCATTCGTACCAGCCAAGACCCACCACACAGCAAAGCATATCGGTCATCTGCAACCCACGTCAGGGCTGACGGCTGTGACTGAAGGACAGCTTCTTCCCTCAATTCTCCAGAGCTATCAGGATTCTCCTGCTGGCTTCTCAGCGACACAAGTAGCTAATGGGCAAAAAAAAAAGTCAGACTCTTTGGCCTTTACCTTAGTGATGGTACCCACAGCTTTGGTACGGCCTTCACGGAAGACCAGGCGCTGGTCTATATGCAAATATTCTGGGGTCTTGATGAAGCGAAAGTGCACGGTGGCTTTGTCCCCTGTCCGCAGGCAGTCCTTGTCCATGCTGAGAATCGTGGCTGTCTGACGGATGCTGCCACAATGCACTGTGAATGTAATGCACAAAAGCTTTCAACAAAGGGTGTCATTAGAGAAATAAGCTTCAGAAAGACATCTAAGGCAGCTCTTGCTACTTTACGACTAACAGTGCTGAGTTTGATATGTGAAAAATCGACTCTGTACCATAGGCTATATGCGTCACACGTCTGCCTTTGTTCAGTCCTCAAAGAGAAAACACGTATGAGATAGAACAGTTCCCTTTGGATGGAGACTTTATGAAGCACCCTTAACAGAATCCTAGACGCCAAGCAGCTGGGCTAGAAGGCCAGACCCAGAGTGAGTCTATCTGCAGCGGAAGGTAAAGAATCTTTGCACCACGGAGATACAGCTCAGGCAGGCTACAGAAACACTTGGAGTCACAGATCTCCTTTTATGTATTCATCCCCACTACTCTTCTCAGTCTCTTCCCTCCTGTCCCTCTAATGGATTGTTGTTACAGTAAAAGCAAAATCTCAGGCTTCTATTCAGGTTGACAGAGCCATCAGGACCGAAAAGACTACAGCTGAAGTAAACTACCACCACTGGGAAACACAGCTGAGACTGCGCTCTGACACATACCCATGGCCTGATACCGTGGGCTGATGGTGGTGGGGTGATGGAGCACCAGAATCTCTGCTTCAAACTCCCATGATGCTTGCGGATTCAGGCGGGGTGACACCATTACCATTCCTTTCCGGATGGAAGAACGCTTGATCTGAAAAGCAGAGACCCCCCAAAAAAATCTTCAGCACGACTCTCCGGAGAAGAAATTTTCTTCTCTGGATGACTGCATCCAGAAGGATCCTGAGGGATTTCACAGACATTAACTCATGCACACAAAAGGGCAAAGCAAGTACAATTTAGTAGGCAACAATGTTATGCAAAGGTTGCAAAAGTTGAATTCAGCAGAAATTTCTGAGGTCATCTTACTCAGAAACACTTATGCAGTTGCAGCACAGAGAATTTTCTTGCTTTGTTACACATCTCCCATGCTATTCCTCATTGTCTTGGGTCCCACTGCTCTAGCCTGGCACCTGTCACGTAGAACATGGGACCTACAGGGTTTCTACGGGATTTTACTGTGCCACAAAATGAGGCAGCTGAGATTTGCAGTCCAATAGCAGCTGATCTTCAAGAGCACTCTGAAATTACAGGGGTAGCTCCTACTCTGGGGGTCCTGAGCAGACCATCTCACCTTTTTCAAAGCGAAGGAGGCAGTCTGGCCTCCCCGCACTTCTTTGACAGGCATTCTCTTACGGTGGATGGATTTGACAGCAATAGGCAGGAAGTTGCCAAGTGGATCCGGCCCCAGCAGCAAGGTGTCATTCAGCTTGATTAGGCCTCTCAGTGTCGTCCCAGACACAACCGTTCCTACACCCTATGCCAGAAAACAAACACCAGTAATGAGGGTTACTCAACAACACTCACAGACGAGCTCTTAGAACATCCCCCCCCAGGGATGATACCCGCTTTAACCTAAAACACACAGTGGAAAATTGCTCCAAATGCCAGGTCCCTTACCGGGACAGAGTAAGTATCATCTATCTGGAATTCTGCTGGTTCTTCTTCCCTGTAACTGGTCCGTGGAGACAAGAGATTAAGAAACATCTTCAGCAAATCTAGGTTCTCCCCGGTGACATTCGAAATCTGGAAAATTGGGCACATTCTGTAAAGGGAAATTGATGAAACTTGAGTTAGTTCGCCTCCCTGCCTGGGATTCCACATGTAGGGAGACATCCAAAATCTTGGACTGTATTCAACACACAGTGCTAGGAAGGGAGAGCCTGGCAAGCAGTCAGATGTACAACACCCCATCTCTGAAACCCTACAACCCTGCCTCTGCCTTCTAATGACATTCAGGAAAAGGTGTAAGGTTCCAGGACTGAAGGAAGTCGAGTACCCTGCAGACTGCCCAGAAGCAGCCTCTCATTTCTACCTCAGAGGGGAGCAACAAGCAGGTCGATCTCAGAACACATTCTTAGGGAATCAACACACCACATGGCAAACACAACCTGAACACATCTTGACAACGGGACTCTCTCTGAACCTTCTCACCCAGTCTCCAGATAGGATTGAAAGAGAAACAACTCTCTTCTACTCCCATTACCTCTCTGAGCTGAAGTTGGAGGCTGTTACAATGACATCATCCTTGCTCTGAACCAGCACGGGAATCTTCCTGCACCCTGGGGACTTCAGCAGTCGCTGTAACAGCTTCAGGGTTTCTTAAAGGGTGAAATGAATATTGTTAGGGCAGCATCTCCCGCCTTTACGAATCACTTTTGCTGGCTTTCCCGAAGGGAGGCTGGCACTCTTGCACAAACAGACAGGAGAAGGTGGCCAAAAGTGTGCGAGTGCTACTGTGAGTTTGCTACAGCCAAGGTGGGATTTAGGAGCCATTCCATCTTCTATTTCATGCCTGCTGCCAAGCGACAGACAGATATTTGCGGCTACAAGTGCAGTGCGGTGAAGTACAGGTTTTATAGCTGTCTATTAGGGAGCTGTAAGTAGTTATAAAATACTTCCTCTTCCTAGAAAGGCTTTCTCATACTGGAGAATATGCGAATTAGAAATCGATTTTGACCAAACAAACCTCAAAAGCCTTTGGCTGGCAACCGATCTACCACAGAAGATCAGAGAAGCATAAAAAGGGTAAAGATCATCTTTAAAGAGTACGACAACGTAGACCCAGATATAACGGTTTTGGGACAGATCTCCCAGCTTTGAATTCTTCCCTTTTTAACTTATATTCTAAGCCTCCTACCTGTCAACCAGCAGGGGCAATACCTGATGCACTAGCATCACTTTCCTCCTGCAAAGTGCCTTACAACACGAGGGGAAAAAACAAAAGGCTGCGATGGGTTTAAAAGAGTAAGTCATTCAATTGTCATCCAATTAAATGGCTTCTGTGAACAAACGATTGCCTATGGGAGAAAGATGTTTTGGATACAAAGACAAACATCTAATCATGCCATCTGCTCTTCACAGATGCATTTGAGCCAAACCTTGTGTCTATTTAATTTAAACAGAACATGACACGAGGGAGGCTTCTCCCAAGAGCAGCCCTTCTCTCCTCACTGAGCCAAACGTTCCCCTTCCTTCCCAGTCATTATGTTATTAGTCAGGCCTTGCATTTATTTCACAAACTTATTATAGAAATATTCAAATTATCTTTTGATCACATCCTTCTGTTGCCCTGAAACACACTCAGGATTTTTACAAAAACGAGCTGACTACAGACAGTACTGGGAGCACCCACTTTCCTGATCCAAAGGACAGCTTAACAAAGAAAAGCATCACTTCAATTAACCACAGCACGTTCTTGAAGATGTGAGAACACATCAGGGGGATCTTAAAGGTGAGAATTGGTCACACCCTGAGAAAAATGTCAAGCAGGTTAAAGGGCCACTGCTGGGGTCCCAAGGAAGTTGCTAGCCCCTGCTGCTCATTGTCATCCTTCACCTGTGCCTTTTCCAGTCCTGCTACACATACGTGGCCGCCTTGAACTGTGATTTACTGCATGTTGGTTAGTTGGTCAGACAAAGGAAGGAGCTGCTGAAGTGATGCCAGCATATCTGAGAAGTGCCCGGGTAAGCAGGACGCAACAAGCAGCTGGCCCCTTGCCTAGCAGCTGCCAGAGAACAAGACTGACCACAGCTTAAGATCACATCCAAACTGTGGGCAAGCAGCAGCAGATTTCAAGAGAACTTCCAGGCTTTCTCTCTAGGTTTGAACACCCACAGAGAAAACAAAAACCACAGCTCTGCCTGCACACTTTTCCCCTTAGAGCTCAGTTAAACAAAATCCTGTAGCAGACACTTTTTTGTTGCCCAGCTGAGCCCCTCCCATCAGGGTCACTCTGAAATGGTGACTACAAGCAAACTGCCTTGCAAATGGGCAAGGGAAATAAAAAGTCTAGATTTCTGGAAGGTGTTTAAGATGCAGTCAAAACCAAACAAAGCAGCTTTCCCCTGGCGATGATTCCTCAACCCAAATGGAGCACAACGGCACATTCAGAGGTAAGGAACACACCTAGAGAGAGCACGTAGGACTTACCTTGGAGGATATTGGCTGGGCACATGTCGATCTTGGTCACCACAACAAAGACAGGAACGTTGAGTGCAAGTGCCAGGCCCAAGTGCTCCTTGGTCATTCCAACAATCCCAGCATTACTGCCAACCTACAGCAGATACAATAGACATGGATGTCAGCACTCCTCCTTCAGTGCTCCTCCTGCAGTAAGCTGGGTTACAGAGAACATCTTGCATCACAGACACAGTAGGCTATGATCAGGTTGTAGATGTGGCAGCAGGATCAAATGAGGCGACTCTGCTCACTTCAAATGCTCGCAGCTACTGGCCAAGGAATCATTGCTCCACAGCTCTAACAAGGTGCTCTGGAGTCTAAAAAGCTTTCACTTGCCAAGAATCATACATCTCAGACCTCTTTGTGACTGACAGTCCTGGGGAACTTGTCCCAGAATCCTGTCTAGATACCCCTAGCAGCAGCTCCTCTCCACAACCCACAGGGACCCTGCAATAGGAACAAGTTGAGGCTGTAAAGCTGCCAACAGCACTCTTTCTGCAGGTACCATATACCTTTCTTGCTACCTACCATAAGCATGCAGAAGTCAGGTAAATGGCCGGTCATGCCAAAGACGGTGGTTTTCAGGTATTTTTCGTGACCAGCCAGGTCAATGAAAGTGATGACCTTGGTGGATTTCTCACAGATCTTTGTCCACTCCAAGCTGCCACCGTGGCTGTCAGGCTTGTTCACCACGTTGCCCTCGCTGTCGAAGCCCAGGATGTCATTGCCCACGCTGCTGGTGCGGCCTGATTCAATCTCATGCTTATGGCGGAAGAGCTTTTGCCGAGCAAAGCCTCGGCCGTTGTCGAGCTCACCGTGTGTCAGGACACCCAGCAAGGTGCTCTTTCCTGCATCCACGTTGCCAACCACTGCTACCCTGAAGGGAAAAGGAGAAAGGAGCCTGTTAAAATCTGTTACCTGAAGCAACAAACTCCAACCACCACTGCTCCTGCGAATAGTTTCTTCTCCCTGACCTGCAAACAGCAATTTAAAAACGTTGGATCTCTACAGGTAGAGCAGAGATTCTTTCACAGTTCCCAGTTAACAGGGAACATCGCAAGCTCCGGGGACTGCAAAGTAGAAGACTGTTGGAATATGTCACTGATGCTCAGAATTTAGAGCGCTGAATCCAGAATTGTTTGGTGCTTATACAGAATATCTCTTCTCTCAACTCCTAGTCTCTGCAGTCAAACACAGGTGCTGTGGCAGCTCAAAAATCTACATCTCAGCTTGGGCTAGAATCCCTCTGCCATTTTTGTCTTCTTCACGTTGCAATAGCACCATATGCTAGGGAGAAAAGAGAACTATAAGCTGTTGTTCCTGGAAAAGGCAAAGCCCAAACGACAATGAAATCTTCTAGGAGAAGACCCTTCCTTACAGCAATTCTCTGCCTGTTTCTGATAAAGGTGATGATTATGGCTGCTGGCAAATGGGGAAAATCCATTCCACCCAAGGCTGGGCAGGTTCTGAAGTCAAATTACACAGGCTATTAGATATCCACTAAAAGGTGATCAGAATCATCACAGTCTTGGAGTAGAAGAAAATCCTGATGGAATTCTAGCACAAGTGTCCCACATTGTCACCCAAACAACAGCTCCCAGAGACAGCAATAACAACAAAAAGGAGATTTTACTAGCAAGGAGTGGTCAAGCTTTGCTGGGGAACGACAACACCTAGACTCCAACCAGAGTCGCTGGCTCAGCATCACAGAGTGCTCACAGGGTAAGAATGCAGCAGGGCTGCTGACTAAACCTGTCTCCACCCGGCTCCTTACCTGACCTCCAGGAAGTCGTTGTCACCCACACGTTTCCGAACCAGGTAGTCCTGCACCTTGCCCCCTGCCTCCTGGTGCTCCCTCAGGAGGATCACATCAGCCTCTATCTGCTCGGCCATGCTCTTCAATGTGGCATAGGATGCTTCCATGTCCGCCTCGCTCAGACCGTACTCGGTCCCATCTGGTGTGAGGTTGAGGAGACAAAGGACAGTCTGTGAGCATCGCTGTGCAACAGTCAGCAGCAGTTTCATCCTGCTTGGCGCCTTCATACTGATCAGGACTCACATGTGAACCAGAGACATCAACCGTGTCAACAGAATAAACATCCTTTGCCAAAGAGAATAAAGGACTATATATTTTAATTCTCAAAATACACTAGAAATGCACCATCTTTCAGCAAAGAGAGCTTTCCTTGCTATTACTACAAACAAGAGTCTCCTTCAGTCTGATAGAGAATCTCCACTCACGCTGTAACAGAGGAAACACCATTGAAAAAATGAAAGCTCTGACTGGAATATCATCATGGTTAACCAGTGAACATTGAAGCAATTTAAGCTATCAGCTTACTTCAGAAAAAAACCACATACCAACTCCACTTTTCTGCAAATCTGGCCTACACAGCAATTCCTTTGGCCCCCACATGCTCCAGTTAAAACAAGGTTTTTGGCCTGTCCCACTGCCTTCATCCTCGCACTTGGAAGAAATGCTGACAAGCACACGAGGCAGGGAAAAAAAAAAGAATGAGGCACTCTTGCTTCTTTCTGCACAGCTCACCCCAGCAAAGGGCTGACTGTCAGAGAAAGCCAGTGGCAGCCATTCAGCCACTTGAAAGGCCACCAGAGCTCTCAGCTGTTCTCCGACCCAGAAGCTGCACAGATCTCAGGCCAGAATCTTCTCTGTGGGGTAAAAAACCAACCAACCAAAAACGCACACAAAGAAAGGTGGAGTGACACATAGTACCTGGATGACCAAAACTACTGCTGTGCAGTCATTTATATGCGTGGCTGAGTCACCTGCTGGTAAGCAGTAACTGCCCTTTGCATGGACTAATCAGCATTTCAGTCACTGCAAAGGTCTGCAACACGCAGAGCTGCTGGGTGGTTTTTCGTAAGCAAACTAAGAAGTTGTGGAGATGGTGGGAAAAACAAGAAGCATCATGGTTGGGGTTCTGGGTCATAGAAGGGTATGAGGAGTGGAGGATGGGAGTAACAGCTAAGGGACAACAGGTATTTGTCAATACTGATGAAGCAGCCTTCCCTGGCCTCTGTCATCACACCCACCATATTCAAAACCACAGAAACTCAAAGGGAATGAGAAAGTGGAGGGATATCTTTTTTTTTTCCTTCTACTGGACGCTGTTTCCAATGGCCCCTATCGACAGAAAAGAACCCCACCTTCCACAGCTACGCAGTAGCCTGAAATAAAATCAGAAGTTTTATCTCCTGTTTTAGGAAACAAACACCTATTTTAAGCACATCACTGCAACAATAACCTGTTAACACACACCCAGAAGTTGTTCTAGAAGAGAAAGCATTTACTAGCCTGACTAGCTAGATCTCCCTGCAGTTGTGGTTATCAGGAAGACCGAGGGCTCAGAATACACTTGGGAAGCTTGTCTGGACACAAAAGCATTCCCTTGAAGTTGGCTGCATGACCACTGTTCATCTAATCCTGGCTTATCTTCTATGTTGGCTGCTATGCAAGACACGAAGAAAACCTGAAAAGCAAACAGTGCTGAGGTAGCACAATTCCCTCCATTAATGCAGCCAACCCTAACACTGATGACCATGGTTTTATATTCTTCCTCGGGCATAGTAACCAGTAATCATTTGCCTACAACTAGATATTCAATAGATATTTAGCATACTTTAAGTACACCTTTAGCCTTATGATAGAGACAGACAACTCATTTTGCATTCAGAACTTTGCATTTCAAAGCAAGACCACGCACGGTACTGTTTTATCAGCATCAGATGGGAACGTTCCAGTCATGAAAAAGAACACAAAAGGTAGCCCACACTAAACTGCTAAAACCTACAAAGGCAAACGTGTGCAGCCACAGCTGAGTGAATGTGACACAAAGACCTCAAGTTCAGAAAAGGCAAACCTCCCTCTCCGCAGTGGAGGCACACACTAACAAAGGATCCGTATGATTTTAAACGAGAAGAACATAAGATGGCCTTCTGCCATGCTTTAGGAAGGTTTCCACGTTGTTATGGTGAAGTGTCATCTTCAACAGCAGTCACAGAGGTTATCATTTTCATGTTTTCTCTTGTTATCCAGAGGAAGCTGTACTGACCTGATCCCTGCCCGATGACATAGATGGTCTCCCCACATCCCTCATCGATCCTCTCTGACATCTGCCGCAGCAAACTGTCGTACTGCTCTGAGGTCGGACTCACCATCACCAGCTGGAAAAGAGATTAAATACCCAACATGCAGATGTCAAGGGAAAAAGAAAAGTCAGAACCTACTTCCGCTATGAGGACAATCAAACAGAGTGCTTTATTGAAAGATGAAGGCTCTTTTCCAAGGACCGCTTTCTGGCTTTGTGTGTATATGTGGCTGGTTGTTTTTAGGACTGCTTTGCTGGCAACTATTTCCTTGTGACACTGCACGAGATGATTAGCCTGAGCTCAGAGCTCATTTACATGGGAAGGTTTACTTCAAAGCAAGTAAGAATACCAAGCACCTCATTTTGAAGCAACCGATGTTTAAAAGCCACATGCAAGCGAACGTCCCACTTCGACTTCCGTGTAATACCTGTTTCCATGCAAGGAAAGCACAAAGGGGATGAGGAATTTCCTCCCAACAAATACCATAGGTGGGTATTTCTGCTGCTCCTCTGCAACAGGAAGCTCTGCAGACCCACTGCAGGGCACATGTAGGCAGAAAAACCTACAGCTCTGTAGGTATGCACTGCTATGCCACCCTACAGCACTCCATGAAATCCATACCTCCACCAGCTGCTCTTACATACGTGCTCCAAGAGCACAGCCAGAAAGATGTATTTCACTGCACTGTGCACCCAGACCAGTGTGAAACTGGTGTTAGATTTGTCTAAAGCATATGGCTTACAGCAGCTCACAATCATTACATCTGCAGGCCTGACCTCAAACAGCCTGACTTGCTGGCGCAGCTAACAAAATGTGTATTCAGCTTTTGCCACCTGCTGCTATATAGATGATAAAGTCCTTTCTTAGAAATCTGGACCACAAAGGATCATAACCAACGTTTGAGCAGCTTTCAAAACTACAGCAATGCACACATCTGGAAAAATGGAGCACAGATAGCAAGTGCTAATGTGAGAGCTTAAGGCAGCCAAAGCAATGCATTCCTCAGATCTTAATGGTAGAACAGAACATCAGTATTTCTGCAAGGGATAGAGAACTGAGAGACAACCACCTTCATGTACTTGCTCTAGATGTATGCCCTACCTAAGGCTTTGAACTGGCATGGTCTGCAAAGCAGTACAGATAGTAAAGTGCCCTGATGTGGTAGGCCACAGTTTTTCTCTATTGCACTACAAAGCACTGAGTTTTGCCTTTATTACTGGTTTGTTCTGGATTGGTTGGGCTTTGTTTCGTTTTTCAGAGGAAACCACTGGATGTATTAAGAGGAGAATCAGAATCTGCTCAGAGGTTTGATCAGGAGAGGAATAAAGGGCCGTGTGTTGACGTGTAGGGCTTGTTTTGTACAGCGAGCACTTTCAGGAACTCCTGGCAAACCATCTCACTGCTCAGGCTAGTGAACCAGTATAGGTCAGGAACTCAGGAAAATCTATTAAATAGGTGGTTATATCCATTAAGATCAGTAATCAGAGAGGCCATCAGCATAGAGGCATGTTAACTTCCATTTCTTCAAGCCTCAGCACCAGCTTCACTCTTCTACAAGTCTGAATGCTTCAGCAGTGTGTTGACTGAAGTACCAGGAGCATTTCTACTGAGCAGCTCATTGCAGCCCTTCTTCACGGTGCTGGGCAGGAGGGCTGTGGGCTCACAGAGCACAGTACTTGCACACATTCAGGTTGCACAGATCAGAACGCTGTTCCCCATCAGCAATGGTGATGCTGAAAGGTGTTCCAGGGGATACAGCACTGCCCTGAACAGCAGGAGTCCTTCAAAGCCTCCCCTGGGTGATGAAGCTTACAGATGATATGATTTAGTGGGATGTCAAGAGAAGGAAGGTTAGATCAAGTGGCAGCTTTCACAGATCACACCTTTCAGTGCTGTTCAGCATTTCTCGTGGCTGCTTCTGCTGCCTGCAGACACCAGCCAGCTCTCCATTGTCCCAGCTCACTGCAACACTCCACGTGGTGTTTTGAAGATCCCTTCTTGGTCAGAGAGGGGCTTTCTGTGTTTGTTTGTTTTCTTTTCCCACCATTGAGAAATCCCATCTATGCTTGTATTACATACTCTCTTGTTCTTCAGGTTTTCATCAAGTCAAACATTTTTGCTTTTGTTCTTTCAGCTTTGCCAGACATGGAGCAGTTTGCAGAAGTCACGCAGGTCTAGCAATCTCAGAACTCCTATAGGGCAAAAAAGCAAAAACCCGTTATCGTTCTATTCTCATGGCAGCAGAAAGAAACAAATCCCACAAATTTGAGGTGCCATCTCTAAAGTCCCATCCCAACGTCTGGGGAGAGGCCACGTTTCCCACCTTCCCTCTGATCAGCTCTGGGATTAACACACACACCGGAGACGGGCAGCAACTACAGCTGGATGAGCTGATTCCATGGGGCAAGCAGACTGTGCATTCTGCATTGCCCATCAGCAAGAAAGATGCCATAATCAACGAATAGCAATTTAAAGTTTCTGCTGAGGTCAAGCTAAGGTTACAGTGTGAGTACTTCACAGGCAGTCGTAAGGAAAGACACATCCCCTACCCACAAGGTGAGCAAACTATGAAGGTTAAAGGCAAAACAAATACTAAACAGCATGCAGTGCTGCTTTGCTAGTATGACACAGCCTGACGTTTGGCTGGGAGGCTACCACGAACCACTGGGAAGTCAGGGGAAAGACAACCCAGCCCTGTGACATTTCAATCTCACACCAACACCTTCTGTAATACAGTATTTTGCTTCCTATTTCCTGTAAACAGGCATACTTTGAGTGCTACTAATGTGCTGCTGTCAGTGTAGAACTAGCGTATAACAGCTTAAAAAATTCTGCTTCACTAATAGCTTTATGAGATTTGTTTTTGACCTAAAAGATAATTACTACTGCAGTGCACTAGTATTGAAGGGAAAACAAGCACCTATTAAGATTAATGTGATAATGGATTTGTGCTGATGAATGGAACTGTTTGCTTGATCAACTGATAAAGTATATGTGCTTGATAAGAAAATCCCCAGCGTCGTTCTCTAAGAAGAGCAGAACTCAGTGCAAACACACAGGGGAGGGGAATGAGAGAGAAGTGTGTCAGACAGCAAACAGCTGGGTCAGAGCGGGACAGAAAGCCAGCAAACAAACTAACTGCAGTGGGAATCGCTGTTTTAAGCAGGAAGTGGTGAGAATTCAGCTGGAAAGACAGAGAAATAGTGGGGCAGGGGGGAGGCCAAGTTAGCTCTCGTGTTCTCTCCATATGGGACTGCTGTTCTGAGAACAGAGCATGGGAGATGGGGCAGAGCTCACAGCCTTAGCGCTCAGCCAACCATTTTGGTTGGGAAAGATCTCTAAGATCACTCCGTCCAACTGCCAGCCCACCCCCACCGTGCCCACTGACCACGTCCTCAGTGCCACATCCACACGGCTCTGGAACACCTCCAGGGACGGTGACCCCACCACCTCCCTGTGCAGCCTGTGCCACTGCAGCACCGCCCCTCCTGAGAAAACAGGGCAGCAGGTGTATACTGCCATGCAGACAAGTCAGTGGTAATAAAGGTCAAAATAACGCTCACCTGTCACTTCCACTTCGCCTGCAGGTGCCTGGGAGCGGACGGCTGGCTGCCGACACCAATGGAAGCAGCAGGAGAAGAGCTTTCCTCCCTCTCGGTCAGAGCTGCGGGCGGTTCCCGGCTGTCAGGGATGGGTGACAGCCCTCGGAGACCTCCTGCGCGCTCCTCCACGCCGGTTGTATCCAACACAAAGCACGCACACAGGTCGGCACTGGCATCCGATATCCGCACCTCGCCCAGCTCGTTCAGACACGAACAGGTGGCCCGGCAGACGCTGAAGTTTTGATTCTCCTCCTTCGCTTCCTCACAGGGTATCTTCCGAGCGTTCAGTGCCGCGCTCGGCCGTTCCCTCACAGCCAAAGGTTCCTACAGCCGCACAGCGCGGCTCTCCCCCCTCAGCCCCATACAGAGGGGCCGGGCCCTCGGAGCAGAGGGTTACAGCGAGCGGCCGAACGGGACAGACCTCGAGGAGCCCTCGCACGGTTCCTGCTATCTCTACCAACCCCTTCCCGCCGGCCGGGACCCTCTGACAGAAGGCCCAGCCCGTGCCCGCCGCCGGGCCTACCTTGCTGGTGAGGTCGATCTCGGGCTCTCCGTTGAGCGCCTCACCGTCCTCCGCCTCGAAAGAAGAGCGCAAGGAGCAGGCGGCCGCCGCCAAGCGAGGCCTCCCGCCCGGAGAGCCGGGCTCCGGGGCGAACATGCAGGCCGGCACCGGGGAGCCCCCCGCCGGGGAGCGGCTCCGCTCCGCCGCCGCCATCTTCCCTGCCCCGGCCCTCCGCCTCCGCCCCTCCGCCCCGGGAGGCGCGGAGGCCACGCCCACCGCCCGCCAAGGCGGTGCGCGGGATGGACAGCCAATAGGATGGCGGGGGGAGAGGGTAATTAGCTTGTAGTCATGGCGACGGAGGGCGGGGCCGCGGCGGGGGCCACGCCCCCGAGAAGCGCGCGAAGCCAATGGGAGAAGCACTGCCAGCTCGGCTTGTTTTCTATATATACACACACAACAGAGTCCGCTCGACGTGTCAAGTACTTTTTGCCCAATGGGAGAGCTGCTCGTCTTGACAAGCAGCCCTACGATCCAATGGAACGGGAAGGCTTGAGCGATGGGGCGGGACTGAACGCCACGGCAGTTAGGCACGTGGGCGGGCACTCTCTCGGACCGACCAATGGAAAAGAGGAACAGTTTCACGGACAGCTGAGCCGACCAATGGAACGCGCCGAATGTCTGCGGGGCTCCTGACAGAAAACCCCTCGGCGCAGTAGAGAAAGAAGGAGGGAAGGGAAGGGGGGGCGCATGCGCCGCCGTTGCTGGTGTGAGGAGGCCGTGGCCGGGCAGCGGGGGAGCGGCGGTTCCTCGGGGCTCCGCGCGGGCCCTGCCCGCTCCTAACGGAGGTTTCCCTCGGGCGGAGGCGCGGGGCGGCCCGCTGGGCGCTGCGGAGCCCGGAGCTGTGTTTTATGGCCTAGGAGGAGGCGGCTTCCTTCCCCGAGCCGTTGGCATCCCGGAGCCTGCCCTGCCCGCAGCGATGGAGGAGGGCAGCTGAGGGACCCCGGCCCATTCCGTGCCCCGGGGCGGGCCCGCGCCGTGAGCTCGGCCCTGCGGGGTGCCCCTCCCTGCGGCCTGCGCTGGGTACCGGAGATGGAAGAAAAGGAGCGGTGTGGTAACGTCCAGCTGGCACCTTGAGACTGACGGGATCCGTGTCTTTGGGTTGTCTGTCTGGTTTTGTTTTTGTTTTTTGGGAGGGGGGAGGGGTTGGGGGTGCGTGGCGTTTTATGGGGTATGGGAGAAAGGAGGTGGTTGTTAAAGCCAGCCGTCAGAGGCGATTACTGAATAAACTGAAGCACAAGAGGGGGGTTGGCGAGCTGGAAGCTGCCCTTGCCTATAAAATAAAGGGGCCGTGTGCTGCTGCTGTGACTCTGAGGAAGAGACCTCGGCCTCCTGAGTTTCTCCCCTCCTGCTCGCCATCCGCCCTGCGAGAAGATGAGTTGCGTGCCATGGAAAGGTGACAAGGCCAAATCGGAGTCCCCAGAGCCACCCCAGCTGCTGCCGCCGCTACATATTTACCACGAGAAGCAGCGCAGGGAGTTGTGTGCCCTCCATGCCCTCAACAATGTCTTCCAGGACAGCAACGCCTTCACTAGGGAAACCCTGCAGGAGATTTTTCAGAGGTAAGGCATTCTGCACTGGCAGAAGTGTTTGTTTCCTTTGGTGCTTAGAGGGATTTGCAGGTCTTATTTCTGGGGACAAATAGAAGTGTTCTGAGCTGCTCTGAGTTGAATGTGGCTCTTTTTTACCCCATTGCTTACCTCTTTTATTTTTCCCTCTTTCCACGTAGAAATCGTCTCTTATTCCTGTTTCTCAGACTATTGAACCTGTCCAAGAGCTTTACTGCAGGTGCTGCTGTGTGATTGCACTGCATCCACCTTAATGCATCTATTGCTTTCTGCCCCTGCCTCCCGTCGGTGTGTTGTCTTCATGTAGTACCAGATTTGGGGGATGAGGGTGGCCAGGATGACAAAGGGATCATCATATGAGGGTGGATGGTGATAGGACAAGGGGGAATGGTTTTAAACTGAGACAGGGGAGGTATAGGTTAGATATTAGGAGGAAGTTTTTCACCCAGAGGGTGGTGATGCACTGGAACAGGTTGCCCAAGGAGGCTGTGGATGCCCCATCCCTGGAGGCATTCAAGGCCAGGCTGGATGTGGCTCTGGGCAGCCTGGTCTGCTGGTTGGCGACCCTGCACACAGCAGGGGGGTTGAAAACAGATGATCATTGTGGTCCTTTTCAACCCAGGCCATTCTATGATTCTATAAAAACGTCTTAATTCAGTACTGTGGAACTTTGAAGATGCTGGACATTAAAGCTTCGTCAACTTATTCAAGCAGTTAAATGAAGTTTTTCAAATATTGCAGCCTTTTTTATTTCCTTGCAGCGAGAGCCTGCTTACCAAGCAGGATTTGATCTCAGTAGCTAGATCCATGTTTTCTGCAGTGTTGGCTGAACACTTCCTGGCAGCTTCACATAATTAATAAAGGCATTCTTGAGTCTTGCACGGGAAATTGTAATTGATAAATGTGTTCTGCAAAACAACTCATTTGGCAAGATGTTTATTTCATGTTGTTTAATGCTTTGTGGAAACTGTCCTGAGGGTGCCTTTGAAAATTCTGATGACTTCAATTGATGAAGCTAAGGAATGGGGTAGTAAATGGAGTCTCCCTGCAGTATTCAGTCTCAGTATCTAATCTTCATTGAGGTTATGGTTGAGTACTCGTTACCAGTAGCTGACAGCACATTGTGTTAGTGAGGCAGAGGGAATAGCTCTCCATGGCAGCAGTTAGGCTGGAGGTGTTGCTGGACAAAGTTCCCTGCCCTGTTGCTACCACCCTAAAAATCAGAAGATTTATTGACTTGGGGCTTGGCTTGCCATGTGTGTGCCTTCCTTCCTTTAGTGAACAAAACGTAGTAGTAGGCAGCTGCAAACATCAGGTGGAAGTGCTATTTGCAATGGTGCTGTAAATAAAATGCCTATTCATGAAGAGGAGCTCATCAACAGCATTTTAACTTTGTCCGGCGTAAAGGCTCTGTGGTTTTGTTCCAGAGTAGCAATTGTCAGAGCTGTAATCACGGATGGATTTCTACTGGCCTGAAGTAAACAGAGGCAGTTCCTGTGGTAGGAGTGGCGTGATGATCTAATTAGTTGGTTTTCACTGGCCTTGCTGAGAGAGAATGAGTGTGCAGCGTGGAGCTTCTCAGAAAGCATTCAGGTGCTCATCTGGTGAGCCCTTTTGCCCCATAAGGAAGAATCTCTTAAATTCCAAACTGGTGTTGTCTCACTTTAATATTCAGATGGAGGTATGCAGACCGATCCAACCCCACAGCAGTAGTTGAAGCGGCGTTTGGACAACGCTCTCAAAAATATGGTTTGAATTTTAGGTAGTCCCGTAGAGCCAGGAGTTGGACTCTGTGATCCTTGTGGGTTCCTTCCAACTCCCAGTGTTCTAAATGGATGAGCTATGAGGAATGCATAACAATTGCCTCCTCCTTTGCCTCTCTGTGGAGTTACTGCCTGTTTCCAGCTCTTTGGCTTGACTTGAAGTAGCGTGGTCTTAGCCACGTTTTATACATCACTTTTCCACATGTCTTTCCTGTGTCTAGTCGTACACTGGGTTCTACTGAATATAACAGAAGACTGATGAGTATTTTAATAAGCTACAGAAACGTCGCTAGGCATCATTGTTATTTTTTTTAAGCTTGGTGTTTACGTGGTAATGAAATCACAAAGAAGCTCAAGGTTTCCCTCGCTCTGACCACATCCCTTGAAAAATAATTGAAGTGTGTTTCTTAATCATTCATTTCCCTTTTGCTGCATCCCATTGCTCCAGGCCAGCGTAGAGTGATTATTATCATCATTTCAAGTATATGCCAAAGCATGTCCCAAGCTCCCCTCTGGTTCTGTAGTCCTCCCTCTCTTCTTTTCTCTAATATGAGAACCATCTTTTTGATGTTCCTCTGCCTTTTGTTTCAGGAAGTAAGATTGCTTGTTCCCGTTGTTGCGTGGAGATGCCAACAAAACCACTTCACTTGAGTCTGTTTCTTGAGATCTGGTTAGAAAAGACAGCTTTGTGTTGGAGTTGATGAAGGTTTGTGACTTGGGAAACTCAGAAGGATTGTTGCCTGTAGTTCTATTCAACTTAGTCAGTCTTGCCCAGCTTAGTCTCTAGATAAATAATGTTACTGTTCCTTGTTTAGTCAGAATCCTTCAGCTGATGGTTGTGTTCCCTATGTACGTGTATGTGAGCAGAAGTGTGTCAAGGTGGCTTTTGATGAAGGCTTTCTGGTGGGTAACAGTTCTCTGAGTGTCACCTCTGTTTTTTGTCTCGTTTCTGGGCCTCTGTAATTTACAGGAGAGAACAAAGATGAGTGCATTCTTTCAGCCCGCAAATAAGCTAGTCTTTGGAAGACTGTGCCACAAGAGGGTGCTTGTGCAAACCAAAGGGCTTGTAACTGGGAGGCTTTCCTAGCTTGCCAGCGCTCATGAGAGATAATAGGTTGAAGCAATGTTCTTGAGGAATTAGTTGTAGCCCAGTGATCTTGCTTTGTGGTGATGCCAGAAGGGCTGTGACAAGCTACGGTAGCGTCTCTGATCTGTAAGATACAGCAGAGATTTGGAGACTGGGAACTGATTTTCAGGAAACGTCACTGCCCTGCTGAGAAGTGCTCAGAGGCAGATATTAATAGGTTTTTGTGTTACCACATTGTTTGAGGCTGTTTTGCTGCGGTTTGCTGTCCTGTAAGAGAACAGAAGTGATGCGGAAGGTTACCTGTCTGTACCTTATCTAGCCTCGCTTGGTCTGAAATGTAATACTCA
The DNA here is from genome assembly GCF_016699485.2 of Gallus gallus. Classification (NCBI taxonomy): domain Eukaryota; kingdom Metazoa; phylum Chordata; class Aves; order Galliformes; family Phasianidae; genus Gallus; species Gallus gallus. The sequence continues at coordinate 50,877,988 of NC_052532.1, forward strand.
GCTGGTCAGGGGAGCATCAGGGGTCAGAGCTGGCATGAAGGAAAGGCAGAGGAAACATGGATATCAGGTGCCACAGAACATCTGAACCTTGTGCCTGCAGAGCTACTGGAGTCCTCGCCAGTCAAAAGAGCAACCCATCGCAATAGAACAGAGCTAAGGCTTGGCTTTCCCCTGTTTGCCATTGCATGACCTTGCTCTTCTGGGCTCTCAGTTTCCCTCTGTGCCCATCCTCCCAGCTGCTGAAGCTCATTTGTCCTCCTCACGTTAACTCACTGCCTTGTCGATTTCTCTGCTTAGTGTTTATCCTGAGGGGGCTGAGGGTTGCATATCTCCTTCTCTTATGCCTTGCATCCATTTTCTGTATTTGTAGACAGTAAAGGCTGTCTTACCTCTTTTGCATATTACATGATGGACTCTGATTCTGGATTTTTGGATTCTACAGTCGTGTAAGTGATGTCTAGGCAAGTTTTTCAAAGCTTAAAAGGTTATTTTTTTTATAGCAGTGGCAGTGTTTTAGAAACTTTCAAGCCCAAATATGTCCTCAGCTTTACGTATGAATATTCTTTTCATTCACCTCTGGGGGAGAATAACCTTTAACTGCAGGCAGCCCACTCTGGGTCTTGTGATCTCACCTGCCCTTAAAGACTGATGTTGAATGCTCAACGCTTGAAGCTGTGGTAGCTGTTGTTCTAGATGGCAAGCTGGCATTTACTCCAATTCTGAACTAGGAGAAAATAATAAAAGTGGGATTCTGAATTACCAGTTCAATGCAGGTGGAATGTATGCAATTTCTCACGTCAAAGCTAGGATCCTTGGAGGTTTTGCTCATCAAAGTCATTGTTAATGTGTTGTTTAGCCTTCTCACCTGCTTGGTTTAGGGGAGAAGGGGCAGATGAAATAGTTCACTTTTAATTAACCAAATCCCCTGAAAACAGGCTTCAAGTTATACAGCAATTTTGGAATATGGGTTTGCCAAGCACCTGCTAGAGCAGCTCTTGTTCTATTTCCAGGCTGTCTCCCAACACCATGGTGACGCCACACAAGAAGAGCATGCTGGGAAATGGGAACTATGATGTGAACGTGATCATGGCAGCGCTTCAGACCAAAGGATATGAGGCAGTTTGGTGGGACAAGCGCAGGTATTCAGGAATTGTGTAATTCCAGAGATGGCTGCCAACTGTAAAACTAAAAGCAAAAACCAAGAATCAGATGACATTCAAGTACCAGAACGTAATCTTGTTGCTGTTTGTTTTCTGCACCCTTTTAGGGATGTTAATGTCATTGCCCTGTCTAATGTGATGGGCTTCATCATGAATCTGCCGTCCAGCCTTTGCTGGGGTCCCTTGAAGCTCCCCCTCAAGCGGCAGCACTGGATCTGCGTCCGGGAGGTGGGAGGCACTTACTATAACCTCGACTCCAAACTCAAGATGCCTGAGTGGATTGGAGGTGAAAGTGAGCTCAGGTAAGGCTTCCCCACCCTCTTGTTACGTGTTCGTGGGTTTGTATCCAGGCATTCCCTACTGGAAGGGGTGAATTTGTTCTTAAACACTTAGTAGTGGAAGCATTTATGACTGAATTGCAGTACCAAGTATTTGAGGGTAATAAGATTCACTTACATCTACGTGGTGGTTCTGTGCTGATCGGAAGTTCAGCTCCACCACTCCACTCTGTCTGTACCCCTCCTCAAAAGAACAGTGGGGGAAAAATAAGATAAGGACAGGGAGATCACTCAAAGTTACCATCATGGACAAAACAGACTCAGCATATGGAGACTAATATAATTTATTGTCTACTATTAACAGAGTAGAGCAGTGAGAGCTAAAAGCAAACTAAAAACACCTCCCCCTCCTCCCCCAAGGAGGCTCAGGGGAATGGTGGCTGCAGTCAGTCCATAACACTTCATCTCTGCTGATCTGTAGTCGTTCTGCCCCTGTGTGAGCGTGGGGTCCCTCCCCCAGCATGCCATCCTTCTTGAACTGATCCCACATAGGCTTCCCATAGGCTGCAGCTCTCCGAGTGCTGATCAAACATGGCACCATGAGGGCCCACCCTTCAGGAACTGCTCTGCATGGCCCCTGTGGGAGGCAGCCCCTCTCAGCTCTCCTGCCCCACAGACTGCAGGTCTGGTCCAGGACTTCTGCAGGGGCTTTCCATGGGCTGTGCCTCCTTCAGGCTGCATTCACTGCTGTGCTGTGGGCTCCTCCATGGCTGCATGTGGAGGTCTGCCCTGCATGGTGGGGACGGTGGAGGGACAGAGGACAGCCTGTTCCTCCATGGGCCTCTCCTGTGCTGTGGGAGCACCTCCTTCTGAACTGACTATGGTGCCTGCAGGGCTCTTTTTTCTCCATTCTTACTTCTCTCTCCCAGCTGCTGTTGTGCAGTGTTTGCTTCCTTTCTTAAATCTCTTCTCACATCGCTCATGGCTCAGCTCTGGTTGGTGGTGGGTCTCTTCTGGAGCAGCTGAAGCTGGCTCTGATCTGATGTGGGGCAGCTGCTGGCTGGCCCTTCCCACTACAAAAAGCTTCTCTGCATAAGCCCAATGTAATTTATACCTTACTTGTGCAAAGCTAGGAAGATACTTTAGCCAGCAGAGGTTTCTGAGAGCTCAGGAGAGCCTAATTCCATCTGTTACAGGGCTGGCTCTGTCACTAGCAGTGAATGTAGAGGCCAAGTCTGACACTAGTGAGTGATGCCTGCAACTAGATGTGCTGTGCCTCACTGTCTCCTTGAATGTGAGACCGTCAGTATTCCTTTGCCTCTTCAGTACTGCGTGTTCCCAAATCTCCTCAGATTAGGAGTGCAGCCCTATTCTTGACTGCTTGCCTATTTCAGTATACGTTGCACACCTGGTTTAACTCCCCTCTGCTCTTCCATCTTAATACAAGATAGCTGGTATGATTTGCTTTGACTTTAAAATCTAACCTGTCCTTAGTTGCCATTATGCTTCCATTCTGTCCTGTTCTAAAGTGTACAAATGGCATTGCTGTCTCAACTAGACTTGTTCTAACTTAAGGGAGTAATATTTCCAGCACCTGTCATGTCATTCCAGTCTTGACAAATTGGGTATAAGCCTTTTGTGAGCTTCCAGGGTACAACAACACAGTACTGGATCTACTGTGCAGAACTAATTAGAGGGGTTTTGTGTTTATTTAAGGCTTGGGTGTGCTGTTCTTCAGCAATAAATAAGGGCTTCCTACATGCTGAATTTTGGAAGTTGGGCAGAAAGATACTGGAGAAAACATTGATGTGACTTTAATGGTTACTGAATTGCATCCAAGTTTGGTATGAGGAAAAAGCATATGGACAAGAAGGGGCTGCAGAGCCGTGTCAAATGACTGAGTGGTACTCCGCTGCTGTGACCTGTGATGAGGACATCCCGATGGCAGTGTTTTGCTTTTTATTTTCTGCTTGTTTTCCCCACAAACGTGTGCTGATTTGAAGTTACTTTCAGTTACAGTGTGGTTCTTGGTCTTGGAGACCTGATCAAGCGTGTTTGTTTTTAATCCCCATTTTTGCCACCTTGGAAAATTGGGGCGTGACATCTGTGTAGATCTCTTAACTGAAGTGATGGTGTCTATCTGATTCTGCAATAGCTTGCTGGGTAGAGTTGTGTTGAATCTGGTGCTTTTGATCAGTTTTCTGTCAGAAAATAATGAGGTGAGAAGATGGTCCTCCCATTTCTTGGCATATTTGCATAGCTAGCTATGTTTAGTTGTAGAAGATGACAAAGTTCTACATTCAATCGTGCTTATTCCTGTTTCTCCTTACCGTAGGAAATTTTTGAAACACCAGCTAAGAGGAAAGAACTGTGAACTCCTGCTGGTGGTGCCAGAGGAGGTGGAAGCACATCAGAGCTGGAGAGCTGACGTGTGACCTGGACCGACTCTGTCCTCTCTGTCCTCTCCTCTGCCCCTTTCTGGAACTCATGATGTCCTGAAACCTGGATAATGGGTGCCCCAACTCTTCTCTTCTGGAACTTCCTTTGTTAGGCTCTTTCCTTTCTTCCTTGGTGCAATAGGGAGGTGGCGTAGGACACTGTGGGGAGTGGGTGGGAGGTACTGAGGGCAGAGTGGAGGAAACTGGAAGCCAATCGCTGATTGCAAAGGCGAATGAGCTGCATGCCCTTCAGCTAACTAGAAGGCGTTGCTCTCTCTAAGGCTGTGCTTTGGGGACAGGCTTTCTGGAAAGCCTCCGACCTCTCTTTCTCTGTGTTACCCAAGGCTGCGTATGGTGACACAGTGTTCCTTTAGAACTCAGTGGGGAGGAGCGGGGGCCGAGCACACCGTCGCTCCTTCACAAGCCCCTCCCTCCAAAACAAGTTGTCGTGAAGGTGATTGCGACTTGGAAGGGTCTCTCAGGACACATTCAGAACACTAAGAATAGTATGGTGTTCAGCACGACCCTCTGCTTTGTAGGGATGGTTTGTGCCCAGAATTAGAGGGAGGTGGGAGGGTAAAAAAACTCATCTTTTGGGAAATTCTTTGGATAGCTAGAGGATTCTTCCCCAGTATCTCCAAAGACTTATATGTGTGGCCAAGTGGCTGTTTGGCAACGTGTGGCTAGCTAAGGCAGTGCAAAAACAGCAGGCACAGGCTAATGGGGGACTATCAGGTTCCTGAATTCTGGCTAAAGTCTGCCTGGGTTTTGTGCTATGTTGGGTTTTAATTTGTTTGTTTGTTTTAAACATCTGAAGCTATTCTGGTTTTCTGTGTGAACACCCAGTAGTTTAGGGGCTGTTTGGAAAGAAAAATAAAATCTGAAGGAGTTTTAAGAGGAAATAATTCCCTTATTTTCCTCTTTCCAGAAGTCTAGCCCACGATCACAAATGCCACGCAGAATGTCCCAGAAGGAGCTTTCCTACAAGTGAGCTGGTCACGAAAGGAGAAAATATATGTAATAATTTGAGGAGGGAAGTCTTATGATAGTCCACTTTTGCCTCTTTATAGTTATTAGCAGCCAATGTGGGAGATGCAGAGGGTCCACCAGAATCATCAGGTTTTGAGTGCGGGCCCTGGTGGTTGAATCAACTTCTCTTTTAGTGCTGGCTGACAAACATTCCATTAATGAGTGGATTGCTTTTTCCTCCCCTCCTTTCCATGGGGGGGAAAAAAGTGATGAGACATGGAGACTCTAAGAGGGATCTTGGTCTGTTGTTTCTCTGTCACCTAGGCCAGCTGTAGCTCAGTTGCTGCTTCCAAGCAGGAGGAAGCACTGAACTGAGGACAGGGCTCCTTGCATTTAGCTCTTCCTGGCTGAGCTGCCATTTGCTTCTCTCTTTACGCACGGAAGGGCTCAGCTAAATGGTAACTGCTGGAAAGGGATGGAGCTCGAACGATTCTGCTCTGCCAGGTAGGAAACTCTCATTCCGGTGGTGGTGGAGCTTTCAGAAGGAGGGCTGTGGGCTGTAACTACCTTTTCTCAGCTGTTTCTCTTGAGAGCTCAGCAAAGCATGAGCAGGTGTTTGAAGCCAAGCGAGAGACTGCTAACTCACACCTCGTTACCATGACCAGAGGCAGTGTGACAACAGGACGAGCGTGGTGTTCCCTGAGCCCCGGACATCCCATGAGCACTGTTTTGCAGTCTTCTGAGCACAGCCTCCAGAAGTCAAGGGCAAGTGGCTCTTATGTTTTAAATACCCAGTGTTTCTAGAACAAGTCCTGTTTCGTAACACATTCCAATGACCAATACCAGCTGGCAGAGTTTTTAAACACTTTACAAGCAGAATGCAAAGCCTGCAGGCGTTCTGCTCATGACTTGAAGCCATTTCTTCAAGAGAGGAAGGGGGAGAGAAAGAAAAAATCTCAACAGCAACACTTTCTATGCTGCGTCAAACCGCACTTTGGAGAAACCGTTTGCATGGAAACTGCAAGCCAATGGATCAGTGCACAATATGCAAAGATGTTTTAAAACATTTTGGGGCTACTTTCCTCTCCTTGTATGTCAGCACCTCTCCTGTGGGGGGAAAATAGTGTGATTCAGCTGCTCAGGTAAAGGGAAACTGAACGATCGCACCCCTGGGGCAAGCAAGGCTGCTGGACAGAGGGTGGGCGGATCAGTCCGGTCCCACTGCCTGGGAGTGGGGAAAGTTAGTTTTCTTGCTTGTTTGGTTTTGTTAGAGCCTTGTCTTGGGTTTGTTTACAGAGATGTATTTTGTTTAACCAAATATGAAAAAAAAAAATGGGAAAAAAAAAAACCATTTCCATATAAATGTCTTATCACTTCTGTATGTTCAACTGAATTGTTCTGTAACAAAGTATGTAAAGGAAAAATAAACTTTTTTTTTTTCATTGGTTATAAAACTGGCTAATATTGAATTAAGAACCTTGAGCCTTGGGTCCTGGGGCTCGAGGTAGAACGGTGGATGGAAATTCTAACACCTCTATGAGAACTCCCTTAAGTTACCCCCAATGTCTCAAGTCCCTGAGCAGAGATGCTGTGCGTGAACCAGAAGGGCGCAGAGCCGCTTAACACTTCATTGGCACCGGTGCTCCAGGAAAGAAGCATCCTCTTCAAGGAACGTATCTATTAAAACCACACTGCTCAGGTTGGATTTATTTAATATTCAATACAAAAAAATATGCAGCCGATTTCTGAAGTTCTACTTTATGACGCAGAGGATCAGCGCTGATGTGATTTCCATTAACCCCCTCTGCCACTCCCTCGGTACTCACACACGCACGCACACAATGTTGCAGTGAAAGTATTTGCACACGCATCTTCCCAGAGAATTTCTTCCACGGGGTACGGATACCCTCAACCCTCCTTCTTCCTTTGCTTCATCTGCTGGCAGAGTCGCTTCTTGTTCTATCACCGATGCTCTCAGGCTTTGAGTTAGCTAGGAAAGGATTTGTGTTTGACTGTTGCCATCTGAAGCCCAACTCGTGCCCTAAGGTGGTTTTTCTGGGAGGTAAGGAGTCCAGAACAGGAACTCCATGATTTCAAGTCTTTGTAACTGATTACAGCGTACTGATTGAACAAAAGAAAAGACTCGTGACTTCTACAGGGGAAGAATGCAGACAGGAGCCATCATCAGGTCCAGACAGGGGGCTTCCCCCCCCCCCCCACAGTATGAACAGGTCAATGTCCCGAAATATAACCAAAAATAAAAACAGAACCAAAAAAAAAAAAACCCAAAAATGCTCTGACCCAACAAATCAACAGTTCAATATATCATAATGTCAAGGTCTTCCCACATGATACAAATCCAACGCGGCTTCAGCAAATTAGATTTTTCCAGAAAGCGGAGGCAGGGCTCCCGGCATGCCCCCAGATAGCCCTGTGTTGGGTCCTAAGAGAATCTGCAAGAGACAGAGAGATTAGAAGCTTTGAGGATGCACCTCACTACCCTGCAGTAGGACTGGGAGAGCACAGCGAGGCAGCGCCCACCCCTGGGGTCAGACACTGAGCCCTTTCCCTCTCCGCAACCACCACCAGGTTCAGAGCTTGACCTCGCCAAACCCAGACCCGCGGGTTTGGATGCAGCTGTGCAGGCCGAGAGGACGCTGCCTCGTGCCACTCCCACTGGAGGATGCAATCAGAGCACGGTGTGGGACGAGCGAGCCCACGGCATCAAACACATCGCCTCTGCTTTCTGCTTCCAGAGCCGCAGCGCCAGCTGATCACTGTGGGGCTGCGCAGGCAGCCAGAGCCGCATCCAAACAGCACTGAGAGCAGGCGGCGGAGCTCCAGCCTCACCTGTCGCTGCTGCAGCTGCTGCTGTTGCTCCATCTGCAGCTTTTCGGTTTCAAACACGACGGGAAGAACTAAAATCATGAAAGAGGTGGTCCCAATCCACAGTGCTGCCCTGGAGAATCTGCGTGGAGCAAAACGCGTTAGGAAGACGAATCTCGGCGGCACGCCGGAGCAGCACTCGGACCCCTCCCTCGTTCCCTCTCCCCCTCCTCCACCCCGAAGCCCGGCCGGAACCACCCGGCCTCCTCTCGGCCGCCGGGAAGCGGAGCCATCCGCAGCCCTCCGCAGCCCGCGGGCCTCGCCGCCCCTCACCTGTACATCTTCTGCGCTATCGCCAGCGACAGGTCGAAGGTGGCTCCGGCCGCCGAGCGCACGCTCTCGGGGAACATCTCGGTCAGCCCCCACAGCCGCTCCGCCAGCGTCTCGTCCAGCTGCGGGCGACAGCGCGCCGTCAGGCCTGCAGCGCCCGACGGGGTCACCCCGCTCGCACGGCCCTCCCGGCCATCCCGGCCCGCCCCGCCGCCGCGCTACCTCCTCGTCGTCGTCGTCGTCCTCCAGCTCGTCCTCCAGATCCTCGGCCTTGCCCGCGCCGCCCTTGGGCAGCAGCTCCTCCGGGGACAGGGACGCAGGGGCAGCCATCACCACCACCGCCACCACCACCAGGGACGGAGCGGGCAGCGAGCCGCCGGAAGCGGAAGTGCGGACGGAGCGGCCCCGGAAGGAAGGAGCGGCGCACAGCGCCCCCTGGCGGCCGGGAGGTGCCACGCCCCAAAACACGACGCAGAAGCACGCAGATGTGGGTTCCAACGAACGTTTTAATGTGAGTTTCCATGTAAACGATGCCGAACGCTCGAGAACAAGCGAGGTCAGCGCCCCGCTCGCCAAAGGCCCTGCACAAAGCCAGGCTGTGAATCCGGGCATCTGCCGTGGCACAGATCTCTGCTTACAGGGAGCACGGTGCTGCCAGGTTGCTGTGGAGCGTGTGTACCTGCGGCTAACAGCCGTGAGTGCTAAACAGTGCTCCGAGAACAAACACGAGCGTTGGTTATCAGTGCACAGTGTGACATACAGGGATGCAGAGGCACCCTTACACAGTACCGATGCAATACTGCAAGCATCTCGTCCCGTGGAACTATCTCTATGTGGTACCAACACAGCCCGGACACCCAAGCCAGTCTCTGCCCGCAGGAGCAGGGAAAGTCTCCCAAGACCTCCTGCTCCCTTCTCCCCCAGCCACCACTTCTTTCACTTCCTCCTCCGGGTGTGACTCTTCAGCTCCTCCAGCTCCTTCTCCATCAGGTGGGACTCGGCGGTGGTCTCAGAGAGCTGCAAGGCACAGCGAGCAACTGTAATGTGCTCCTTCAAGCATCGCCCTACCAGAAGCTTTGCTGATTACACTCCGTGTTTTGTGGCACAATCTTCGCAGAGACGTCACTAAGATTTACAGCCACAGCCAGCTCCAAGGTGAGAAACCATCTGGGTTTTGGTGAGAGGGAAGCCGAGGCTTCACACTTCACCAAGACAGCCCAGAGAACCTGGAGGGCAGCTGTACTTCCTGCTAAGTGCAGTGCCACAGTCACAAAAGCAACTTTCCAGGTTTAAAGCATGGAGAGAACATAAAGCAGGAAAACGCTGAAGGAACAGCTATTTCTTCAGGCTGACATAAAGGCCAAATCATTTAGTACGCTCAGAGTATACACATATTGTATTTCGGCAGAGAAATTCTCCAGATTTTGAACGTGTAAGGCTGCATTTTGGTTAGTTTTGTGCTGGGGAATTCTGTCACCCATAGGCTTACACACGGAACAGATGTAAGAGCCCTCGTCAGGCCACAAGGAAGATCCTAGAGCCTTAATCCTCCGTGACCCGACACAGCACTCGCAGGGGCTCCCGTCCAACTCAGCACTTGCTAAAGCCAAGCTCTGCCCCTCATCTTGCAGAGGGAGCAGATGAAGTCAGACCTTTCCCCCATGTTTGCTTTGGCACCACATTTTTTCTTGTGCAGTGGGGTAAAGCAGGAATGGAGTGCACTCTCCACTGTAAGAACCGCTTCCTTTGGTGCCCCCCAGCACCCTTCACATCAGCACTTCCACCACGAAGGGCGGACAGAGGTTCATTACTCACCATGTCCAGCAGAATATCCACCTTCAGACGAAGGAGATTGTTTTCCTCCTCCAGCTGCTGGTTGCGTTTGCGCAAGCGCTGCATTTCCCTGCGATCTCCCGTGAAGCTTCCTATTTCTGGAGGAAATAAAGAGACCACAAGGAGGGCCATCAGCCAACCGTGACCACGGCAGGCCCAGCCGCCCCGCACGGCACTACCTGCCACCCACTGGCCGTTCTCAAACTTGAGGCTCTGCCCGGTGAGGTTCATGGTGGGGGTGCCATACTCCAGGCCCAGCTCGACCTCGCGGGTGGATCTGTCCAGCTGCACAGAGAAGGAATTGTTCAGGTTGAAAAAGACCTCTTAAGATCACCCAGTCAGCCATCAACCCATCACCACTAAACCATGTCCTCAGTGCCACATCCACACGGCTCTGGAACACCTCCAGGGACGGTGACCCCACCACCTCTCTGTGCAGCCTGTGCCACTGCAGCACTGCTCTTTCTGGGAAGAAATCTTTCCTAGCATCCAACCCGAACCTCCCCTGGCACAACTGGAGGCCATCACCTCTCATCCTATCACTTGTCCCCCAGTTACTCATCACCACGGCCGCGCTTTCTCCCACCCAAACAGGCAGCAAACACACCGGAGATGTCCCCCAAGGACCAGGAGGAACCGCAGCCCCAACACTCACCAAGTGCAGGTTGGACAGCGAGGCGGCCTTCCGCGGCGGGGTCTTCTTAGGGCTGAAGGTGCTCCCGAACAGCGGCATCGCTCCCTGCTGCCACGCTCCCACCGCCGGGCCGCGTCCCAAGCACGCAGTAGGGGCAGAGGCGCGGGCTGCTCGCCCTGCAACGGGCACCGCCCGCAGGGCCCGCGCTGGAGGCAGGCAGCGGGCACCGAGCAGCCCCGTTAGCGAGGGAAGAGCAGACGAGGATCTCCCCGCTCCCTTCCCGACGCAGCGCCGCGCTCAGCCCCGCCGTGCGGGGGCGGCGGCAGCCCGCTCCACCGGGATTCGCCTTCGTTCCGAGGGGGGCAGCACCGCTCCGCCGAGCGGCGCCTGCGCCCCGGCAGCCCCCGCCGCTCCGCGCTGTGGGTCCGCCGCGTGTCCCGGCGGCGGTTTGCGGCCGGCGCGTCGCCATGGCGACATCGGGGCCTCGCCGCTCCGCCCCGCTGCCGCCCTCGGCACGGGGCCTGGCGGCGGGGTTCCGTGCCCCGCGGGGGGCGTGGGTGGGGTTAGTGCGCTGCGGGGGTTCCAGCCGTGCTCATACGGGGCGAAGGCCGGACGGGGCTTCAGCGCCTGCCCGCAGACTGCCCAGTTCAGAGAGCAGGAGGGTCTCCCTTGAGCTCCTCCAGCCTGAACAACCCCAGTTCCCTCAGCCGCTCCCCATCAGAGCTGTGCTCCAGACCCCTCACAGCTCTGCTGCCCTTCTCTGGACACACTCCAGGGCCTCCGTGTCTTTCTTGCAGTGAGGGGCCCAGAACTGAACGCAGCACTCGAGGTGCGGCCTCTCAGCGCCGAGTTGTCCGTGCACAGAGCAAGGTGAGGGCTGTAGGAATACAGCATTAATATCAGAAAACCAGACTGTCTCATGCCGGGTCTTAAAGGGATTCTCTCCAAGCTCGGGGAGTCACCATTTTCAGCAGGAAGTGGTGAGAAGAAATTCAGCTGGAAAGACAGAAAGCTGAGGGGGGAGGCCAAGTTAGCTCTCTCGCATTCTTACCATAAGAGGCTGCTGTTTTGAGCACAGAGCACAGCAGATAGGGCAGAGCTCACAGCCTTCAGCGCTCACCCCAGACAGAGATCAGAGAATCAAAGAACCACTAAGGTTGGAAAAGACCTCTAAGATCACCCAGTCCAACCGCCAGCCCATCCCCACCGTGCCCACTGACCACGTCCTCAGTGCCACATCCACACGGCTCTGGAACACCTCCAGGGACGGTGACCGCACCACCTCCCTGTGCAGCCTGTGCCACTGCAGCACCGCTCTTTCGGAGAGGAAATCTTTCCTAATGGCCAACCTGAACCTCCCCTGAACCTCTATGCTTATTGTGATGTCAAAGACAACATTCATTTCCATTTCTGCCACTTAAAACTGGCTGCGTTCACTGGTGGGCTACGTGAGGCTGAGTTTAAAACCTAACCCTTTTTTTTTTTTTTTCATGTTGAAATTAATTTCATTCCCGATTAATTTACTGAGCAGTGAGGCAGTTCCTGACACCTCGGTGTTCTGCAGTTCATGATGACCCCTCTCCTAGAACGACAGATAGCGGTATAAACATCTCCCCCGTATCATACTGCCTCCCTCCTGCCTGACGGTGCCGGGTTGCACCAGCAGGAGGCCCTCACGGCAGCGCGTAGAGCCGGGCAGAGAACAGAGCTAGAAGGAGAAATGAGGTGCACAGCTCCATCACCGTAGGAGCAGCCAGAAACCAATGCTTGCTCTACGAATAGAGGATTTCACAGTGATGCGCAGGCGTCTGTTGACTAATTCTTGCAGGGTTCCTAATCTCCAGCCGTTAGCTGTGACTTTTGAGGATGCGTGGTTGCAATGGATGTTGTCCTTCCATTGAGTCACCAAGTGATAACCAGGGAAGCGCATGCCTTTGTCTTCTGGATAACAGAGCTTTCAGAAAGCAAAGCCATCACGTGGGAGCACAGTGCTGTTTTGGTTTCTGGTCCCTCCTTTCTGCCCTCTCCGTCTCACCCAAGGAATATGCCTTCACCTAATTCACACCCGCCTTCTCTACGAGACTTTTCACTTGTTCTTGGGCTCTTCCATGTCTTCCTCTTATCACAGCGGGTTCTTACTGCCTGCTACAAGTTCTAACCATCTACAGCAGCAAACCGATTGTTCTCTTTTGCTCATACGACCTTCGAGAAATGTTTTAATTCCTGCTGTGCCAAATATCGCGCTGCTCTTTAATTACAGCCTCTGCATCAGTTGACACTTCAGTTGTTTCTTAACCCAGAATAAAGCGTGTGTTTGCTTTCTGGTCACACAGGTGGTACAATCAAAGATTTCTGATATTGGTAACAATAAAAACTACACGGATTTGTCATTTTTCTTTCCTTAAATCCTAGGATTTCCCTTTATTGATGAGTCGAGACTTATGTGTCTGCTGTGACTGTTTCAGTACTGAGGAATTCATGACACGGCTTCTCAGTGTCGTTTCAGAGTGGATGATGGGTGAGAGTGGCTTTGTTTCTGTCAGGAAATGCACCTTGAGCAAACTGTGAGCTGGAAACTGAGTCCATGGCCCTTCAGTCTCCACCTCTGCCCTCCTTCCCTGGATTCTCCGATACACACATTTATTTACAGGACTGTTTCTTATATATAACTGTCTATATATCCCAGCAGTGTGCGCTTGCAGCCCAGAAGGCCAACTGTATTCTGGGCTGCATTAAAGAAGGGGTGGCCAGCAGGGAGAAGGAGGTGATTGTGCCCCTCTACTCAGCTCCTGTGAGGCCCCATCTGGAGTACTGCATCCAGGCCTGGGGCCCCCAGCACAGGAAGGACATGGAGCTCTTGGAGCGGGTCCAGAGGAGGGCCACTAAGATGATCAGAGGGCTGGAGCACCTCTCCTATGGGGAAAGGTTGAGAGAACTGGGCTTGTTTAGCTTGGAGAAGACCTCAGGGAGACCTCTTTGTGGCCTTCCAGTACTTGAAGGGAACATATCAACAGGAGGGAGAAGGGCTATTTACAAGAGTGGATAGTGGTAGGACAAGGGGGAATGGTTTTAAATTGAGGCAGAGGAGATTTAGGTTAGATATTAGGAGGATGTTTTTCACTCAGAGGGTGGTGACGCACTGAACAGGTTGCCCAAGGAGGCTGTGGATGCCCCATCCCTGGAGGCATTCAAGGCCAGGCTGGATGTGGCTCTGGGCAGCCTGGTCTGCTGGTTGGCGACCCTGCACACAGCAGGGGGGTTGAAACTCGATGATCATTGTGGTCCTTTTCAACCCAGGCCATTCTATGATTCTATGATATGCTTATATACACTACAATGTAAAACACGTATCCTCTGCTTTAAGAAGGTTCGAAGTTTTGGATTTAAAACTGATGAACTGTGTTTTGCATTCTCCCCTCCCTTCCCCACATTCCTTCAAGATGATGAGTCGCTGGGAGAAGCCTAATAAGCACTGCCTGCAAGAATGTGGTATAAAGGAATGCTCACCGATATGACATGGACAAAACAATACTTGAATGTGAGTTATGCACCAAGTGCCTGAATAATTTGAAGAATCTCATATTTAACATCACTGGGAGGGAAGGGTGTTGTATTTAGCAGCTGGTTCCCAGCTCACACGTCTAGGTGGTTCAATTCATTCTGGGTATAAAAGCCGGTGAAACTCAGTCTGCAAGTTTAAATCTTGTCAGCCCAAGAGAAAGCTAAACTGTTGCCATAGGTCAGCAGGCAGGCCGTTTCCACAATTCATTCATTCATTATCTGCTGCAGTAATGTGCTACTTCAGTTCCAAAGTCAAACACTGGTGGTGATAACTTGTTGTCAGGAGTCGCGCCAAGCCTTGTGCAGGACGCCGCAAAGCTTGTAATCTGAGCTGAGATAGGTGAGCCAGTGTTCAACAGCTTGCAAGGAACAATGGTCAAGACAATAAGAAAATGAATAAAAAGAGCAGTTTCCAAAACAACTTCCTAATTTGCTATTCAGCCACTTAGACAGGTATCTACAATTTCAGAAATGCTCCGTGATAAGCATTTAACTTGCTGCCAGTGTGAGTGCCTGCTCTTCTAAGCACAGGCAGCAAATAAAGCAAAGGCAGAAGGAGAAAAGGACATGGCAGCTACTTTGGACAGAGCGTCATGGAAAGAGATGGTGGCAGGAATGGTAGTAGTAAACGTAGACAGAGGCTGCCCTGGGTAGGGGGCTAGGAATGCTGAACCTGGTACAGAAGCCACTGAGAACACTCGAAGTTAGTAATGATAGCCATTTGTTTGTCTATCAATGCTTTGAACGTGAGCTGAGTTGTATCATTCTTAAATTGAGTTTCAGGACGTGTGTATTACAAAGTACACTGATGAAGTGGGAAAAAAACGAGTGGTGAGCCTTAAGGTCTGCCCACTGGGATCAAATCCAACCTCCTAGAAAGAAAGCTCCCAAGACAGCAAATTGCTCTCCTTAAAATCTGAACCGAAGTATGTCAAGCATTTTCTTCTATATTCGGTCTTACTGCAGAGGATTCCTACTTTCCGTGCAGCGCACAGAACCCAGTCAGCTTGCATCTTGCTGATTTCTGCACATTTTTGTCATGAAGGCTTTTGCTGCCGTGTCTGCCAACAAGTGGAAGCAACAACTGTTTCTCTTGACCAAGCAACATACTTTAGTGCATGTTTTAGTTTTATGCAACACGTACCGTTACAGCAGTTCTGCCAGGCTTTAGATTCCTTTTATTCTTCGGAATGCCTTGGTGTATCTTTAAGTGTCATCCAAGAGAACTCCATGCTGCCAGCACATCAGTTTGTCTCACCACAGCCAGCATCTTGCCACTGCGGAGTGTTGGAAGACCCCTTACAGGCACTGCTTTGTCACTGTGGAGTGGCAGGGGGGAAATGTGTTTCACTGAGTAACGGTGCAGAGAATAGATATTTGGGGAGGACCGATCGCTGGGGCCACTTTTCTTCCCAGACCTACACATTGAAACTGGGAATATGAGCGTGTTGTAATTTTGTTAATGTAATTTACGGAGCCAGTAAATTGTCAGGGAAGCTATCTCCAAACTTGCTTTTGTTAGAGACAGCTGACTTCAGCAATGGTTGGGCGTTTTATGGAATAATTCAATCAGCTGTTCTTTTTTTTTTTACTAGATAAGGACATTACCCCGGTATCATAGCTATTTTCCAAGCCTGTAATTGCTTTCTACCACCCTGCAATTTCTCTAGCAATTTCAGCAGGAGAGGATGCTTTTATTCTTTTCACATGACTGCGGTGTGGTGCTGCCAGCACTGGTGGATGCTGTATTTTGCCCTAGAAGCAGTCATGTCTCACTTGTGGATGAGCTAGCCTCTTTAAAGAGAATGCACGAAAATTAAGGCATTCATCTTACCATCGTGGTAAATGACTCAAACATTTTTTCTGCCTTCCCCTTTTCTCTTGAAAGAACTACAACACGGACAAGCTTCTAGCAATTACCAGCCTCATCAAACAAGCAAAGTCTTCCAAGTCCAACAAGCAAAATTTAAAACAGTGAATCTTCCAGTTATAGAATGAGGAAAAGGTAAAATATTACTCGTTTTACTAAGACTTTGCATGCTTGTTGCTCTGAACACCTTTGCTTTGCTACATCACGTCCTCCCCATAATCAGGGGGGTGCATTTCCATATATATATATGGATATGTTTGTGGGTCCTGGCTAGCTGAGACTCATCAGAGGTGCTAGTAGGTACAGCCATTTGCGTGTGTCAGATTAGTGCAAATGCTTCCTTAAGTACTGGATTTGCAGTCCTGTGCTAGCTGGGGGAATACAGACTGCTAGTATTTGTTTCAAACCTCCAGGCATTGTCAACATATGCTGAAAACATGATAACTGAAATAGCACCTCATCCTAGAGAGGTGATAATATGGAGAAGGATGGAAGAAGTTGTAGTTGGTTGAGTGAATTTTTCATAGCTGATCTTCTTGTTGGCATCCAAATCTACCTTGCAATATACACTAGCAATTCCTAAAGGCATTTGCTCACCTACAGGGAGTACTGCAGTGGCCTCGCTTTGCGCTTTTTAGTGCTGCTTCTTTGTCAGCTTATCCCCACAGATTCTGTCCCTCAGCCAGTAACGTTCCTTCCTTGTTCCCTGCTAGAACCTCCCATCACATGCAGAAGAACAGCTGAGAGTACTTTCTTCCATTCTCTGCATAGGGGTCCTGTAAGAGAGCTTAAACAGCTTATGCTGTATTCAAACTACTGAGAGATGCAGCTTCTAAACTCCAGTGCTTCGGATATATTTTTTAGTCTCAAAATGGTGACTGTTTGACATCTGTCACGCTTTTATGCTCCTCAACAGGTTTTCTTTAGTATTTGCTCTTTAGGAATCCTAATAGTGTTGGTGACGAGCTACATACTTCATTCTTATTGCAGTAGTGTCTGGAATTTCCTTCTTTGTCTTTTTTCTATCAAATATACATAACTTCCTTCTGAAGCAACAGACAGGAATATCCTCTGTGCAGGCAGTTCAGTCTCATGAACCAATTTGCAGGTGCTTTTAGTTTAGATTGAGCTCCTTCAAGGCCGCTCGGTCATTCCTCACAAATGCCTGGGATGAAGGATTGTTGTTATTCTCATCAGCTTCTTATCTCCAGTTTGCTTTTGCTGCACTGGTGGGAATGTGCTCAGTGGCCGTTCACTTAAAAACACCTTATGGCTGCGGTTAAAATACCGAATGCTGTTCTTCCAGTTGAACATCTGAGAATCACCGTGTGGTTTGTTACCCATCTCCTTGCCCTAAGAGCAGAAGTTATGTGTGAAATTTGCTCGCAGAAGCTTTGACCCATTCCTCCATGTTGGATTGTCCGGCCGTTAGAGCAGAAAGCACTGCCTTAATGATGCAGTAGGAAAACGACAAGAGGGACAGATAAACAGAAAGAAAGACTGCAGGGGGAAGTAGTGGGATATACTGAACTCAGTGGGAGCTGTGCACCTGCAGGTGCTGAGTTTCAGGGGACAAAAAAGATTGCTTATCATTTATCATCACTAATTCAGCAAAAACACCAGGGGAGAAGAGCTTGAAAGCTTACTGTGTGACACGGACAGAGGAAATGGTTAAGGAGCAGACACACTTCCAGTAAAGCAGGCAAAGAAAGAGTGATAATCCAAGGAAGGAGGAGCAAGGGGTTAAACATCAGAATCATCGCCGTTAATCATTCACTGAAGTGCAAATTGTAAGACTGAAGCAAATTATTATCTGAACCATTTGCAAGTTCAGGCTTTATGTGTAGCAAAATCAAGGAAACGCCATATTTTAAGGCTAACCATAACCCTTTTGAGAGTTCTAAATGTTAGTCTAAAGTAAAAATAACTGTGATGAGGCAGTTGATGTCTATCTAAGCTTTAATATTTGAAAAGAAACTGATCAGGATCTCTTCTGGCCTCCAGCCTGGCAAACGTGGAATACAAATGGAGCAAGATATATTTGTTTCTGTGGTTTACATACAGACTCGCTTGCAGAAGCAGCAGCAAAGCCAAGAGTAGGAAACGCCAACAGAAGAGCACGTCCAGTTCTGCAGGGCGGCTGGCTTAAAAGAGAAGCTGTCACAAGCTCAGAAGCTGAGGTAGAGAACATTAACTTTTCCAAACTTGCTAAGTACATGGGAGCACTGTGAAAGCTATTCATTTTTCGAGTTGATGTTCTTCAGTATGGATTTCTTTCCTTTTTTTTTTTTTTTAAGAAGAAATGTCTCTAATGCCAGCGCTGAACCTCCTCCAAATATGAATTCAGAATGTTTGGCTTGCAAAATGCCATTCACCGATGTGACCAGTGAAGTCTCCTTTAACTTGGAAATGATCTATTTTCTATTAGCAGCACATTAAATACATTCTTGGTTCTGAAGCATGCCAGTGAAAATGCTGCCCTCAGTACAAAACAGAGCGGTGCACTCCAAGGCATTATTCAACCTACTTGACAACAGAAGCACTCCGCTTCTGTGAGCTGTAATATATTAGAGGAGAAAAAGAAAACATTCAATTAATTATACTTTTTTAGCTGCAGCACTGAAAACCGCTCTTCCGTCTTCTGTGAATAAAGCTGCTCTGCTTTGAGTCTAATTTAGATTAATTTTCAATGCTGATGTGTGAATAAATTAGAGAAGCATTGACTTTTTTGGCCATAGCAGTTAAGACAATATTTGCAGTACTTCCAGCTTGTTTGTATTAGGAGTCAGAATGTCTTTGCTGTAAAGAATACACACAGTCCTGTATTCTGCAGCATGGCAGTTTCATCTACAAGCAGCTTTCTTGTTTTAACTCTTTCTGGGGTCTGGTCTGCTTAGATCAAGTTTTCTATCTCCCCGTTTCCTAAAGAACCCATTCTGGTGCTTCTCTCTCCTTTCCTGTCTCACTCACCAATGTATACAGCTTCCACCAGGCAAATTCTCCCTCCTGTATTTGCATTCAGTTCCAGAGCATTCTGTTTAAAGGAACAACGGGTGTCCACCGAATGAGAAAACCCATCCAACATCGCACCAAAGCAATTTCTCCTGACTCTCTCCCCCACCCCACTATCTGCTTGGTCCCATCTTGACTTTTTTTTACTGTTCAGATAAGCATCAGAGTGAATACAAGGAGTAGAAATGCAAAGCCATTTATATAAGGCAGAGCATGACAAATGCCCAGCTGGCTCAGAGCAGAGCTGTGTCTGAGGGCTGCAGCAGGCCGTGCTGGGGAGAGCATGCCAGCCTGGCCACGCTCTGTTCCACTCAGGCCCAAGAGCTTGGATGATGGTTTCCTATTTCATCCGTGAGCAGAATATGGAGGCAATTCTGCCTTTTTACTTGAGGGAAATGAAGATAATTCGCCTATAGACTTGGACTGGGTCTGTGGCTGACCTTTAGTTCAAATGCAGGCTTGTCAGTGGCATTGTCACTGACTGTGAAGGCTGATCATAATTTCATGGTAAATAAATCAGGATGAAGAAAGCAGCAGTATTTTTTTCCCGACCTTGGAGGTTAATTCAAATGACCGAAGATGTCTGCAAGTGCAACTACACTTCCCACCTAGCTACATATGTGGGCAGTCTTATTCCATAATTAGTCTGTTTTCCCCGATTATCTTTTCCATAAGCTTTATAAAGTTGATTAAACTGAAGTAGAACAACATGCACTTTCTCCAGAACAAAAATCTCTGCGTGTGGAGTTAGTTAAGAACAGTTATTTTGGATTTTGCTAAAGCTGTTTAGAAAGCTCTCCTAGTGTTAAAAAGGCCTGGGTCTCCCAAATTAGTTATTTCATGAGTCAGAGTAACATGTTTCCCCAGCTGCGTTTTGTTATAACAACTGTGTGTGTGCAGAATTGTAGGTATGTAAAGCTGATAACGTATTGTTACTATATCAGAAATCTTAAGAGTCTAATGTTTATTGGGTATTGTGCTTGTCTAACCTTATGAATACATAGGTAGTAGGTGTTCTGTATTACACAGGCAGAGTGCATGTGCATTTAATGTATGAGCATGGTGAAGAAAATGGCATTGTTGTGTTTGGTTGGTGGAAACTTCCTTGGAGCACCAGCTCTGAACAAGAAGAAATATCTCTCCTGAGTGTGTGGGAATTGGCTCATTGCACACCAAGTAATGAATCTGCTTTACAGACAACATCGTGCATATGTGAAGCCAAGAATGTATTGTTAGTAAAAGAGAAATCTTAAAGGTGTAATGTTTATTGATCCAGATATAACTTACAAAAAGGGAAAGAATAACGATGCAGTGAGAATACTTCTATGAAACTGAAACACGCACACACACTTCTTGGTTTCTGCTCCTTTTCCCTGTATTTCACTCTCCCTTCCACTACTTCTGTGGGTTGTAAGGTTGGTGGTTTCATTCTGCTGTGTGTGGGAGAACTGCTAAAGAGCTGTCAGTATCTGGAGTCCTTCACTGGGAGGAATATGATGTTCACGTTGGTGGTTTCTTCTTCCACACTCAAGGATTCACCTGGTGTCATTTTTATGTTTGCCAGCATGCATTTATACCCTTACTCTCTGGTCTACATCTCCATGTCACATCTGATTTTGCTATGCATGGTGCACGTGACGTATATTAGATACTATTTCTTTGTTACCTCTAAAGCCAGCTTTGTCCGGCTCCAGATCTTCACTTCTTTGATTGCTGGTGAGCTCTTTATAGCCATCTAGTTTCTTTTGCCGAGCCCATGTCCTGTCTGTTATCATCACTTGCCTGTCCTCCTCTACACCACATCTTGTGTCCGTGGTCCTCAAGGTCTCTGCTATCGCACCAGGCCTGTATCTCTTTACACTACATCATTGTGCCAGCTGTAAATCTCTCATTCTACATAATAACCATTTGTTACTGCTACTTTTATTTGTTTATTTATTTGTTTTAATGAAAGGATGGCTGTACAACACAGATAAACAGAAATAAAACAAATTAGCCAGAGACACCTGGTCATTTATAGAAGCTGCTATCCCAGCTAACCAAGTCAAATGAGGTTACAGAAGGGTCAAGAAGCTCAGGGAAAGCAAGCCTGACAAGCCTCAGCCCCGAGGCCTTGCAAATTCTCTGTAATACTGGGAATGGCAATACTGTATTAGAGAACTACACAGTTACAGTGTTGTAGCCCCAGAAGCGGGGAGCAGGTAAGAGCAGGTAACACTAATGCATCAGTATGGGGCAATTATTTTAGAGCTGGCTGTGCTGGCATTTTGTCTCTTGCGGTAGAAGACACAAGAATACAAGAATTAGTCACGGTTATTTGACCTTTTAAAACTAGAAGTTAGCTTAAAGTATATTGCACACTTCTACAAACAAAGTTGTGTTACCAAGTGAAAGATGGAGTTCAAGGGTAATGGCAAAGGTAGTCAGAAACCAGAAACCAGTAGCCAGAACCAGAAATTATCTGGTTCTTTCTCAAAAAAAAAACCTCACAACCCTCTAGTAAAATAAAGTCCAGTCTCCCCAGGCAAGCAAACATCCTCCAAGTTCAGTTGATTCAGCTTTGAACTAGATAATCTCTTCTTGTCCCTTTCAGCCCTATTGTTGCCTTTTACTGGCTTGCTTTTCATATCTTAAAATATGCATTTTCAAAAGGGAAAGCTTTTCTTTCTTACTCTGTCTCTTTGATGGACTCTGCATATGATAAATTGGTGCATGTCTCCTGAAAGGCTGTTAACTGGGTTTAGGTTTTGCAAAACTTAAAAGTGGCCTTCTTTCTTCTAGTCTTCCTTTTATACTTATTTTTTTCATGACATCCTTTATCACATATTAAGAATTATCTATTTTACAGTAATATTTTGAAATCATTATAAAGAAAAGGAAGCTCATGGTGCTTAGACTGTTATCACTTAATGTCTTCGTATAGTTTATGTACTTAAAGATTATTTCTTCTTGACTCAGAAAAGTAACCGTGCATGTGTTCACTCATCTGTGTTTGTTTGCTTTAATGAATAAATTGTCTCTGGCATCTTTTCTTCTTCAGTCACATCCATCCTGATGTGGTCCTGCATTCACCTGGCATCTCTTTAATATTAATGGCACAGACATGTAATCCATCATTTCCACGGGAGGCTGAATCTTCCTGGGTTATATTCTGCAAGGCCAAATATCAGATTATTCTGTCCTGTGTAGGTACAGGCATACTGCAAGCCTGAAAGTTCAGAAAGGGCATTCATTTATATATTTGACTCTATGAATTTGATCTATATAGACCTAAATAAAACCCAGAAGCAAGCAATATGAAAACCACATTATTTCCCTCCTGTAACCGTGGTTTAAAACATTTTGTGAAGATGACAAAATCAGCTGAATATTTTTTATATTTTTTGTGGCAGTGGTTTAACTTGAGTTTTGCCTTGTTGGAGCTGGGACAATCTCAAATGAAAGGAAATGCAGATGACACCTCACCAACACCCAGCTGTAGGTTCATGGTAAGGATGGTGGCAATGGGATGCTATTGGAATGCCTTGACTTGCTTGGCAGGCAAGCCCGCCATGTTAGGTGATGGAGTGTGTGGAGTCATTGCATTGGATGAGTGCCCCCTCAGTAAGTTTGCAGATAACACCAAGCTGGGAGGAAGTGTCAGTCCGCCTGAGGGTAGGAAGGCCCTACTGTGGGATATGGGCAGGCTGGATCAATGGGCTGAGGCCAATTGTATGAATCTCAATAAGATCACATGTGGAGTCTTGCACTTAGTTCACAACCCCATGAATTGCTACAGGCTTGAGGCTGAGCGACTAGAAAGCTATGCGGGTATGGAGGAAAAGGATCTAGGGATGTTAGTTGACAGCCAGCTGAACATGACCCATCAGTGTGCCCAGGTGGCCAAGAAGACCAATGGCATCGTGGCTTGTATTAGAACTAGTGCAGCCAGCAGGAGCAGAGAGGTGACCGTCCCTCTGTGCTCAGCTCTGGTGAGGCTGCACCTCGAGTGCTGTGTTCAGTTCTGGGCCACCTGGGCATGGTGGGGATTGGCTCATGGCTGGACTAGGTGATATTTGAGGTCTTTTCAAACAGAAATGATTCTGTGATTCTTTAACATCTGTTGGGAGCCAGGCGAACAGTTAGTGATCCCAGCTCTTTGAGGATGTTGCGTGTAATCTGTAATCCAAAATTGTACCTTGGATTGGAAGATGGTGTTCACATTCTGTGCGTTCATTGGCTCTTCCAAGAAGAGGAAATGTGAGAGAATCATAGAATTGTTTGAGCTGGAAGGCACCTTTAAAGGCCATCTGGTCCAACTCCTCTGCAATGAACAGGGACACCCACAGCTCAATCAGGCTGCTCAGAGCCCCTCCAGCCTGACCTCGGATGTCGCCAGGGATGGGGATCCACCACTACTTTGGGCAACCTGTTCAGTAGTCTGCTTACACATGCATTAGATGTTGTGGAGCCACTTAGCAGCACCAAAAAGATTACTCCCTGCATGTGCACTCCGTCCTGAAGTAAAAGCATGCTTTGTGAGGGGATTCACCTTTAGGCTAAAGGACTGCCTGCCTAAGTGCTCTTCTGGAGCAGCTCTTGTGGAATAATGCCGTTTTCAAAAGCTGTGCCAGCCAGCTCCTCTCTGCAGACAGAGCCTTAGGCACCCAGAATCCAGGCACGGACATAAACTGCTCGATTTTTCAGGCGCTGGCAGGGCATTCGCTCAGTGCTGTGCTGCGCTGCGGGGGGAGGGTAAGGAACCGGGCAGCGCCATTGCTGTCATTCCCTGGGCGGGAAAGGCGGGGCGCTGCCTCAGGAGGAGGCGCTCAGGGAGGCGCTGGGGCTGAGGTGGGGTCGGGGACTGTGGTGATTTTGCCGGGGTGTGTCGGTGATCACCAAGGGCTGGGTGTAGGTTCTGCGGTGCCTCAGCCTTCTGGGAGCGTGAATTTACATCCCTCGAAAAGGCAGCTGGCGAGGGAAAGCCAAATAAATGCGTGTGTTGGTACATGATCAATCATTGATTTTCTCCCGAGACATTAAATGTGAAATTCCAGCACGGCGATGCTCGAGAGGCCGGGGGGAGGAGCGAACAGGGCATTTTACCGCTTGTTATAAAGGCCCAAGCTCGGCTCCGATCGAGTGGGTTGCAATGTTTCTGTCAGCTCACGAACCATTTATTAAACACACT
The DNA here is from genome assembly GCF_016699485.2 of Gallus gallus. Taxonomy (NCBI): domain Eukaryota; kingdom Metazoa; phylum Chordata; class Aves; order Galliformes; family Phasianidae; genus Gallus; species Gallus gallus. The sequence continues at coordinate 50,902,069 of NC_052532.1, forward strand.
ATGGTATGCTCAGGGCCAGTGCCTGTTGCACAGCACACATCTGCTCAGCACAGTGCAGCAGGCAGGCCTTGCTCGTGTACCCAACAGATAGCTCCTAGGGCACCCAAAAACGGTTCTATTTCCTCACAAAGATCCTTACTTCTTAATGGATTTGCCGTGTTTTCACACCTTCAACCGTATATCTGGTTCATTGCAGGCTGTGACGACTGGGACGCTCTGAGCCTTCACTGCACCATCAACGGGAGGAGGATTTGGTTCATCCCTAAAGCTTCAATTAGTGTGTGGTATAATTCCTCTGTTGTTTCTCCTGGTCTGCAGGAAGGCACAGGTCTGCGGCTGCCTGGTTTTTCTGCTGGGAGGTGCCAGTTGCCTCAGGGTGAGGAATAGGAGAGAGAATCGAGGGCTTAAACTGTGCACGGAGTGCAGGATTATGTGCATTTCAGGAGGGTATTTTAAACAAAGAAGAAGGTTGAGATATGGTTGTAATACTTTTTGCATTACTTTTGCATTTTATTGAAATTATTTTTCCTGTTGACATAAAGTATGAAGTGAAGGCATGATTTTTCATTCCATAATTGTCAGGGTTCTGAAACAAAAGAAAACAGAATCACAGAATCATAGAATGGCTTGTGTAGGAAGGGGACCCTATGGTTCATCAAGTTCCAACCCCCCTGACACAGGCAGGGCTGCCAACCTCCAGATCTGGTACTAGATCAGGTTGCCCAGGCCTCCATCCAACCTGGCCTTGAACACCTCCAGGGATGGGGCTTCCACAGTCTCTCTGGGCAGCTGTGCCAGAGCCTCACCACTCTCTCTGTGCAGAACTTCCCCCTGACATCTAATATACACCTTCTCTCCTTGAGCTTAAAACCATTCCCCCTTGTCCTATCACTATCTACCCAAGTAAGAAGTTGATTCCCCTCCTGTTTAGAATCCCCTTTTAAATACTGGAAGGCTGCAATGCAAAAAAAAAACCCATATCCTGACACTATCAGAAACAGCTGATTTTGTAGGAATGTTTCCACTAAATGTTAATGAAAGTGATTGCATCATATATTCACTTCAAAACCCAAATAAGATCATCTTAAAATCTTATTTTCTTTCTCACTTTTCCTATCTGCTGCATATATGAGATTGACAGGCTGAGGGAGCTGGGGCTGTTCAGCCTTGAGAAGAGAAGGCTCTGGGGAGATCTGAGACCAGCCTTTCAGTATCTGAAGGGGGGCTTTAAGAAGGGGACAGACTCCTTAGCGGGGCCTGTTGGGATAGGACAAGGAGAAATGGTTTCAAACTAAAAGATTTAGTCTGGTTATAAGGAAAAAGTGTTTTACAGCTAGGGTGGTGAGGCACTGGAACAGGTTTCCCAGAGAGGTGTTATATGTCCCCTCCTAGGAGATATCCAAGGTCAGGCTGGAGGGGCTCTGAGCACCCTGATCTACCTGTAGGTGTCCCTGTTCGTTGCAGGGGAGTTGGACTAGATGATATTTAAGGATCCCCTCCAACTGATATAATTCTATGAATATGTGATTCTGTGATTCTTGTCAACAAATTATGCAGACCTTATGTATCTATTTGAAAGCTGGGGAAAAAAAAAAAGCTATTTGCAGCAATTTATTCTAAATTATCTCATCCTCAGTTAAATGTAGCTCATCTTGTAGGTTCACAGTAAACATCATATTCTTTTCATGGACTTTATTAAGGAGGATGAGTAAGCAAACATATACAATCTTCTGGATGAGGCATTTTACAAAACTAGAGCAATGAAGGCAAGGTGACAGTTCAGACAGAAGCAACCTAACAATTTACAAAATGATAAAACTGATACAGCAGGTTATGAAATCACATTTGTAAGGAACTGTTCATTTTTCCTGCTTTCATTTAACTTAAAGAGGCAATACTGTCCTTTTTATTTAACAGTGCTACTGCTTATGGAAATAAATTCTACTAATGATAACTCATTTAAAATGTTCCCACCTCCAAACTCACACTGGGACCCAAGATTCTTACAAGGGAGTGAGTTCTGTTTTCTTAACACCAGTTAAACCTTTTCTAGACAAATCAGTTCATTGGAGGGTAACACAGGAAGTTTTCTCCTTTTGGAGAATGAGTGGGATACAGAATCCGAGTTTAAATCCATATGTGACGACATACTTAAAGTCTGTGCAGTTTGAGGACATTTTAGAAGTCCTTTTACAGTTACTTGCACATTTATTATGGTCTCAATACTGTCTTTGTTTGCATTTCTCAGTACCGATCAATACTTTATTGCCTGCTCTTTCACAATGAAGGCCATGGAGGATCAAGTAGTCCAAGAAGAATCTGGATACCATGATGATGAGGTAAATTTATGGTTCTTTGAAAAACAGGTGCAGCGGGTATCTGAAGGTACTGTTACAGTGTACTGAAGCCCACAGAGAGAGACAGAAAGTCCCCAAAGACCACCAGGAAGTTCAATTCATTTAAAATTTTGTTACAGTCTAATACCAAGAAAATCTCATTGCCAGAGTCCCTGTACAGTTGCGTTCTTCAAATGCTCTTCATTAACCTTTCCAAAGCTATGCACAGTTTTTAATGGAATTATCATTATTGCTTTATATCTTGTGCATCAATATTAAATGCCAGAGGATTATCAGTTAATTTTAAGCTTCCAAGGAGTGGTCATCAGCCAGAAAAGGCTGAAGAACAGTGGTTGAAAGAGTCAAGATGTGATCCAAACACAAGTTTATTAACACAGCAGAGAATTACTTGCCTGTGAAGATATATTTGATGAAGAAAGTGGTAGGAAATGTGTAGGCCTTCTTGGCTTACTCTGGGTTTTCTTATTTTGGTAGTTCAACAAGACGTGTTATTAGGGAAAACCATTTCAAGGTTTACAAATTTGAAACGCATAGTGAGATAGATGGAAGTTTAAGAAAAAGAAAAAAACTATTTTCAATTTTATTTTTATTTTTATTTTTTTAGGAATCCTTTTTTCAGGACATTGACCTGCTCCAAAAGCATGGGATTGTAAGTATTACCAATGACTTCTCTGCACAGCATTGCCCATGTAAATTTCTCCTCGCAGTGAATTCTAAATCAGTCATGTGAAGACAAATTTTGCCTTTGGTGATAAGACAGGTTTTCAAAATATCTCATTCTCACTAGATTCCTAAATAAAGTGTCAAGATATTCAAAATATTTAGCACCCAGTACTTCTTGAAAAGCCAACTAGATGCTAACTTATCTGAAAGCTGTGTAGTAGATCACTTCCTGTTCCTGCCAGTCTTTGTAATTATACCTGCATTTTTGGTTCACTTGAAATTACACTGTGGCAGTTGTTGCTAAATTATTTTTGGAAGGCTGTTTAAGGGAGTAGAGTGGGAGTGAACAAACTGTTAATAGCTGGAGAAGTAAGTGGAGAGTTTTTTCGTCAAATATGAATTGTTCTCATCATCAACATTACTGTCACGTAAACATTAGCTTTTTATTTGGAGTACTGTTATTATATATTTACTTAGGAGACTGATTCATGGTCAGGATGTTCAGTGTTAGGAAAGCAGAATAAGAAGTTTGGTTTGCCTGAAGTAATTTCAAATTTAAGATAAACGACTGTAGATGGATACAGACAGGGATGACACAGACACAATGGGAAAGTTACTGCACTCAGCACGTCAGCAATGTAATTGTTGTTCACTTTCTTATTGACAATTCGTTGTCAGACTTCTGAAGAGGATAATGAGGTAGTGAGCTGTAACGATGGCACAGTATAAGAAAAATACACAAATTCTTGTGTTAAAAAATTAAAATTAGTCCAAAGAGGCTGACCTCATGAGCTGAAAGAGAGCTGTATAAGCTTGTCAATATTGAGTGAGGCACAGTATGCAGAAAAATGTTGATGAGTTATGGAAAATCTTGAAAATAAAGAGTAGTGGCTTAGACTGTTCATCATCATACTGGTTTTGGAGACAGATCTGGTTTACTAAGAGTCTCCTGCTCCTTTTCTATTATTTTTCTTCTCCCATCCAAATGTTTATTCCTACTTCCTAGGGGAAGATGTTATTCTCATCTGTGCCAGTGAGCATATGATGAACTATACCTATCAAATTCTCTTGCTTAAAGAAGTAGTTTTTATGGTTTTAGATTCCCCCCCTCCCCACAGGCATAGCGAGAGAAGTACTCAGTAGATGTGTCAACACAGCCACAAATAGTCAGATGATCAGAACCCAGGCTGGGGTTTGATGTTCAAAAGTGTTTGATAGGAATTCAGTTTCTGTGATCCCAATGCCACTGCTGAGTGTTCCTACCCTCAGGCATGCTATTGCTTCTTCTGGCACATCTGTTGTGGCCACGCTGTGAACTAGATTTGTAAATCAATCCATGCAAAAAGTATGACAACGAAAAATATGATTTATGTTGTTTGTTTGTTTGTTCATTTAAATTCTTGCTATGCTCCCGTTTCCATCTCAGAGGCATAGGCAGAGATGATACATAAAAAGGTTGGAAGGATCAGGCTAAGCAGCTGGTGTAAGAGGGCAGGTGTGTCGGTGTATCCAGCCAGAACAACTGCTGAATGCTTCGTGGTATCAACTAGAAGAAGAGAATTCTAGCGCTCTGGCTGGCAAACAAACAATTGGTAAAAGACATACCTGGGAAGCAGAGAACAAGAACTTCTGCAACCAGATCTACTGCTCAGGGAATTGTAACGTGGAGCAGCCTTAAGTTTGATGAGATCAGAAAGACAAGGCCACTGAAGAAATGAGGAAGTTGAAGAGTGAGTTTTGGCCTACAAAAATGATCTTTGCAGCAGAAGTCCATTGTCTTAATATAAAAGCACTACATGAACAACAGCTCAATTTTTGTTTTTAATTACTGATTTTTGAGGGTTTTTTTTATGAGTGGAAGAGCCATTTCTATTTGTGATTGTTTTTACCTCACCTATCCCTCTTAATGTAATAGTCAAAAATATCTCACAGGATGAAAAATAAGCTTCCCAATGACCATGACTAATTCTTTCCATAGCTCCTCTCCCATCTTAAGTCTCATATATCCACACACTATGAATGATTCATCCAGCTCATAGTGTGGTTTGTTTGTTTGTTTGTTCTTTTAATTAAAAACTTGGCCAGAAATGGTAAATTGAAGTATTACCCCCAACCTTTCCCATGGTATGTTTCTTGTGAGTTATTTGTTCCTTGCCTTTAAATTTCTAGTGATATCAGATTTGTAAAGTGAGGTGGGAGAAGGCAAAATATGCCTGTAGGGTGCTAAATGAAGTCATGCTGTATCCAATGAATTAAAAACTCTAGTAAGCTCATTCCAGATGCAAGTGCCTGTTGGATCTGGCAGGTTAGGTGTGTTTTGCTTTGGACTTACTGTCAACATGCAGGAACGTCACAGCGGTTAGAGTCAGCATCCTACCACCTATGCAAGTCAGCTCCTGGTTGTGATCAGATTACCTGGTTTACAGATTATGTGTGCAAAGGGAACAAGGACAGATTGAGTTTGACGGGGTTTTTTAGGTTAGACTCCACAGTACCTGAAATCATTCATTCTGTCTCTTTACTGTTAGCTTGGATCTAGAAAGACTGGCACTGAACAGGGACAGGTTGAGTACAACCAGACCCAGCATAGTCTGCACCATGATCCCTCACACTGACGTGACTCAAAGTTTTCTGATATTCAGGTGTCACAGACTACATAAGGAAGAGTTTACTTTGTAAATACGTTTCTTTGTGGACATATACATGCAGATAAGTTTATAGCAAAGCGTTTCAAAGGTTTGCTTTGCCAACTAGTTGTTATCTGTCACGAGTACTCATAGAAAGGAACTTTCTTCACAGAATGTGGCAGATATTAAAAAACTGAAGTCAGTTGGGATCTGCACTATCAAAGGAGTCCAGATGACAACAAGACGAGCACTGTGCAATGTAAAAGGGCTTTCAGAGGTCAAAGTGGACAAGATTAAAGAAGCTGCAAATAAGCTGATTGTAAGCCAATCACTCTCTTGATAATTTAAATTTATGCTGGCCTCTCTGAAATGCCATGCAGCATTTCTCTGTATAGAATTTTTTACCACATCATCAAGATGATTTTGAAAATAATCTGGTTCAGTATTCTTTATATTCTTTATATTTTGCAGCAACCAGATAAATGTGGTGCTTTTCATGCCCAGTGTGTGTGTAAATGAGGCTGGGGTAGACAGAAGTTACCTGGGTGGGATATCACACTCTGCCTTCAGCTTAAGGCTCAACAAAATAAACCTCTCGTGTTCTCTTTGGTCTTCCTTAGGAGCCAGGCTTCCTAACTGCATTCGAGTACAGTGAAAAACGGAAGATGGTATTTCATATTACTACTGGCAGCCAGGAATTCGAGTAAGCTTACATCTACTTTTATCCTGCCTTAGTACAAACTGTTCTGATTGTTGTCTTCAATGAGAAACAAAAGTATAAAAGAACAACAATTCAGTTAGGACATGTAGGTTATTTTACATTTAGAGCTAGTGCTGGCTCAAAGATGCCTGAATCAGTAAGCAACAAAACCAACTCCTTTTCTGAGGGAAACCAGGCAGTCATTGTAAATAAACGGTTTGCATCCAAAAATCCTGACCATCGTTTGATGATCCTGATCATCGTTTTTTCACCTAATTAAATAAACAACCTGAAGGCCTACAGTCAAAATCATTAAGTCTAAAAGACTTCCCTTGAAATACTTTTATGGAACTTTATCTTTCAGAGATGTTTTCTCTCTTCTCTCTTCCAGTAATAATTTCTATACATTTTTCTCTCGCATGCAGTAAGGAAGATTGAGTTACTATTTTTTCAATCAGTGGTCATTGAGTGCCCTGCTTTAGGACAGGTATAACTTGTCTTGAAGCAGAAAGAAATGTTCTTTTTTCATTTCCTCTTGTGATTTTGTGGCTTTAACTATATCATAATTCTCTTCCTTTCTGCAGCAAACTTCTGGGTGGTGGGATTGAAAGCATGGCAATCACTGAGGCCTTCGGAGGTGAGAAAACTACATTAAATGAGTATTATCAAACAGACAAAGAATAGTTTAGATTTCAAATCGAGCTGGACCACATCTATGAAACGTCACATTGTAGTCAAGGATGAGTACTTGCATGATTGGAAGAAGAAATAATCCATAGTTTTTTTTTTCCCTTTTTTCATGTTGAATTGCTTGCAGACTAAGTTTGAGCTGAGTAATCACTAGACTTGGGGGGCATGCGGATTCAGAACGAGATACCATTATTAATACTACTATTAACTATTTCCTATTATAGAAAAGATTTCCCTGATGCAATCTCTGTTCCTCTGCGGTAATGGCACAAAAGATATTCTGTTTATGTACACTCAGGATGCATTGAATTTCACACAAGGTTTTGCAATCACAGTTAAGCTATTGTTAGAGTAAATTCCATCAGTTAGTGGTTAGCACTTCAAAAACAGTAAGAAGAGTTTGGGAAACACAGAAATCTTCTCTTTAGAGAAGATAAATTGGAGAACTGTATGATATGATGTTGTGAGATTAAAAAACTCCTAAACTTCTTGATCATTTTGCTGAAAATGCAACTGGGCCTGATCCTGTTTTTGGGGGTCAAAGTGGACCCAACCACTCATTTTTCCTCCTTCCTCAGTTACCGATTTTCCATACGTGCCCTGTGGTACTTACCTTCTACAGAAAAGTAGAAATAAACACAGCAGCCAAGCAAGATCAGATCAAAGCATTCCAGATTTTGCTTTTAATGCAAGACATTTCTACTGCACATAATGTGATTTATATATCAGGATTGAAATGTACAAACGTACAAATACAGAAATAGAGGTGAATTTTTGCAGTCACAAGACAAAAAAAAAAGAAAAAAAATGACTTTTATTTTTTTTCTTTATTTAACAGAGTTCCGGACAGGCAAAACACAGCTATCTCATACCCTTTGTGGTAAGTGTGCTACCTTAAAACAGGGAGTGGCTTTTTTTCATTACAACAATATAAAAATTCAACACATAAAAGCAAGTCAGAATATTCTATCTCTACAAGTATAGTGAAAACTTGGTGACTCTTACATCTATTAGTTGCGTTTGAATACAGAACTCATGTAGGTAATTACTTGTTAATGATGCTCACATCAATCTAAGTTTTGCCAGAAGGAGAGAGAATACCATAAGCCATCTTAGGGAGCAACACACACTACCTGGAAAAGCAGAGCACAAATAGGACTTATAGGGGGACAGGAGCATTGCTCAGGAAATGGCAAAGGCAAGATTCTTTGTCAGCAATGCTTTTATTTTCCTGCGTTTGAGAAGTTTTGCTGACGACGATGTTCTAAAAGGGCACAGAAAGGATACCAGTGGCTAACATGAACTGGTTAAACAAAGACTTTGGCAATGCCAGACATAGCAGGACTCTGATTCTGCAGCACTATCTCACAATGTGTAGATAGTAGTCAATGATAACTATTGTAACTATTACACTTCTGGAATATAGTTACACGATATCGGGTAGACAAACATTCACTAAAATGGACACTGTGGCATAAAGGGAATTGTGGAGCCTTCTGGAAAAATGAAGACTCTTCCATTCAATACAATCTAAGTTAGTCAGCAGAGTTATATACTTTCGCCTGAATGATCACAACTGAATGGATTGAGTATTTTAGCTTATTCACTTCAAAGAGGCTAGACTAGTGATTTCCACATTGATTAAAACCAGTGGCTCTCTGTGATACAGGTAAAGAGTCATCGTATTTCATTAAAAATAATAGCATGAGAAAATATTTTCCCCAGCTATTCATTTTATTCTGATTGTTTCCAGTGACAGCTCAGCTGCCAGGGCCCAAGGGCTACACTGGTGGAAAGATTATCTTCATTGATACCGAAAACACTTTGTATCTTTTGGGCTGTTGAAAGCTACAGGTACCTTGAACTGGAAAGACAGTTCATTTTGTTCTAATTTCATGCAAGTAGGAGGCTCCAGATGGCTTCATGCATGGGAAACAATCTGATGGACACAGAAAACTTGGAGAGCACAGTGTGTAGTGGCCCACAGGGCAGTGGCTTTTTTTCTGTCATTTTATCTGATCCAAGCTGGAAAAGTGAGTCAGAATATCGATTTTCTTTTGAGTATTTCCTTAGGATTTAACATGCTTTCTTAGTGGTGACAGATTATAGAAAGCAATGAATAGATAAACAGATAGACAGATGATAGATGTAATGATAGATGATAGGTGATGTATTTCTATTTATCTCAAAATAAATTTATCTAAGAACTAACTTAATGTCTATGATAGACTGTGTATATATATAGGTTTTGCTTACTGCCAAATCCCCAGAGCATGTATATCCATGTGTCAAACCCTAAACACAAAACAATTATCATCAAGAGCCCCAAGCTGTCCTTAGGGTATGTAAGACAGTGTGAAAAGTCAGTCTTCTCTAGGATTAGAACAAATATTCTTTTTTTCCACATATTTATTTTGGGATGGAGTTTTAGTGTTTTCAGAGCATGGTTTGTACAAAGAGAAATCCTTAACTCTGACTGATGTCAGCCGACCAGACCGTCTTCGTGACATTGCTGATCGCTTCAACGTTGACCATGATGCAGTCCTTGACAACGTGCTGTATGCACGTGCATATACTAGTAAGACCATCATGCAACTGCCATGATATCTATGATTTTTCTCTGTTTTAATAGTTTTCAGTTGCTTAAGTGAGATTGCCCGCTTAAGGATGGTAAATTACATTTTGTTGCTAGCAAAAGAAGTTACAAGCTAGCTTCTGTTTTCTTTTTCTGGTGTTGTACTCTAGCAGACTAGCTCAGGGTAAGTATTCCAGCCCAGCTGTACTGCATAAGGTTCTGTAGTATGCTGCAACAATTCCGCCACATGTATTATAGTTGTCAGTGTACCATCTTAGTAACAGAAGCAACAATTAATGTCTGAATGTAAGCTAGTTCTATAAATGCTGTCGATAATTCTCTATAATTTTGTGAATGGACCTTCATAGAAACAGTTTCATGCACTCTGACAGATGAAATTGCATTAAAACTTCAAGTAAATGGGACTTTTACATGAACGTAAATAATACGGCAATACAATTTCTTTGTGTTGTTTAATTCAATGTTCATTTCAAACAATTCTGTTGGTTTTCAACTCTCAAAATAAGGCTGTTTCGTGGAACTCTTCACAAAGAATTGTTGTTGGCTGAGCAAGTGGAAAGTGGAGCTAGCAGAAGCACAAGCACTATTGGGTACTGGAGAAGTAGCTTGTTAATGGACAATGAACTCCTAAAACTGCTGGGGGTGAAAATACAAAGAATGCAGACATTTAAAGTGGAATTTCCAAATTCAGGCTCTTCTTGCTTCAGAGCTCTTTCTGACCCTAATTTCATTTGTCAACTGCTCTTCCCATCAGGTGAACATCAGATGGAATTGCTTGACTATGTAGCAGCCAAGTTCCATGAGGAAGCTGGTATCTTCAAGCTATTGGTACAAGACTAATTTTTATTTTTCATACACTTGCTGCTTTCAGAATAGGTTTTGTTGTTGTTGTCTTTCACTGTATTGACTTATCCAGTGCAATTATAATATAGATCATTGACTCCATCATGGCACTCTTCCGTGTGGATTTCAGTGGTCGTGGAGAGCTGGCTGAACGACAACAGAAACTTGCTCAGATGCTCTCCAGGCTCCAAAAAATATCAGAAGGTAAGAAAACATCGCAAAATATGGACAACATGGATTGGAGTTACTGAAACAGCAATTTTTGGTGGCACGATCACCAAGTGTATTATCAAATCAGGTACTGGCCCAGGGATCTTTCCTCACTTTACACGTCTGTCAGTTACCAAAAAGAAACAAAAGTATATTATTTCAATATGTGAAATATAGAGATAGATATACATATAGATAGAGGAGTCTTTAGGATTATTTAACATTTAGAATTCTCCCAGAAATACTGCTAAGAGAACTCCTAAATGGAAAGACAGGTTTTGAAACTAGACAAATATCCAGCCTTCCCCCAGCTTCTACAGTCTAAATACACAAGAAACGTAGAGAACAGGATAAAAATGGAGAAGGCACAGAGAGAGGAGGCTGTGTCCCTCGCCTCATTCTAATTACTGCACAACGCTCTGAGGGATGATGATGGAATGAAGAGGATTCTTCCTTTTTTGGAATGGCTTAGAAACATTGATGAGGAATGCGTAAATGTATTTATGTAGTAAACACCAAAAAAAAAAGGGGGGGAACGGTCAGAGGGAGGGAGAAGAGGCCTAGGGCATGGAGCCAATGGAGAAGATGGGAATTGAGAAAGACTTGTTCAGCGGAACTCTGAAAAATGCTCATTTTTGGCATAGATATTACAAGAGCAAAGTTAGGCTGTCTTCCTGTTAACCCCGGCCAGCAGACATAAGGAACATTTGCTTCTCTTTCCTTGGAAATTTGAAGTGCCTCAGTAGCAACCTTGATCTTATCGTGAACATGAGGATATTTTTGAGATCTAATTTGATACAGTTCGTCTTCTTTGCATTGTTTTCTATTGCAGAATATAATGTGGCTGTGTTTGTGACCAATCAGATGACCGCTGATCCAGGAGCAACTATGACGTACGATACTCTCACTGTCAAATTTCTTCTCTTTTGGTTACATATTTGGTTACGTATTTAACAGAGATGAGAACTGAGACTGAGCAAGAATCATTGACATGAAGGCGTGCTCCTCTGTTTTAACTATTTCAGACTGTTCTTTGGTCTTTCTGGTATCACAAGTCATTCACATATGACACCTATAGGTTTCTCTCAGTTGTGATAATTTTTAAAAAATGATTTATTTTTCCTGGCTGGCATGATGATTTCATAGAATCATAGGATGGCCTGGGTTGAAAAGGACCACAATGGTCATCCAGTTTCAACCCCCCTGCTGTGTGCAGGGTCACCAACCAGCAGACCAGGCTGCCCAGAGCCACATCCAGCCTGGCCTTGAATGCCTCCAGGGATGGGGCATCCACAGCCTCCTTGGGCAACCTGTTCAGTGCGTCACCACCCTCTGTGTGAAAAACTTCCTCCTAATATCTAACCTAAACCTCCCCTGTCCCAGTTTAAAACCATTCCCCCTTGTCCTATCACTATCCACGCTTGTAAACAGCCTCTCCCCTTCCTGTTTATACGCTCCCTTCCAAGCACTGGAAGGCCACAGTGAGGTCTCCCTGGAGCCTTCTCTTCTCCAAAGTAAACAAGCCCAGTTCCCTCAACCTTTCCTCATAGGAGAGGTGCTCCAGCCCTCTTTCTTTCACTGTGTCTTGAATGAACAGAACAAAACATAACAACTACTGAAAAAAAAAAACCCACCCAATTGTCTTTTGAAGCAGTGTATATACATTGTGTAGGGCTTACATCCTTGAGCCTCTTGAATTTGATGAGAGAACACTGAGCACTGTGCATGTGAGCATCCTATCTTGAGGCAGGTGTGTTTAGATCCTCTTTTGAATTTTGCCTGTTTATTATTCATTGCTGACTTCACCGTGCATTGCCTGACAGTTAATCCCACTATTAGCCCATGGAAATTGCATGGTGAATCATCACTGTTTTTTTCTTCCCTGGTTTAGCTTTCAGGCAGACCCAAAGAAGCCCGTTGGGGGCCACATCCTCGCTCATGCTTCAACAACCCGAATCAGTTTGAGGAAAGGGAGAGGGGAGCTGCGTATTGCAAAGATATACGACAGGTAAACCCTCGTCCCTTCTCAGGGAAGAAGCTGCGTTATGAACACAGTAGGGTGTCAAAGTTCACTGCACCGAAACTGAATAGCTTGTGAACCGATTGGTGGTTTCAAATGAACCGTGCATCTGGGTGGTATGTTGAGAGAAAATCTGAAAGGCCAGAGCGATTAGTAGGTTTAGGTTAGTAGATTCCAAGTTGTCCTGCATATATTGCGTTATGTATCCTTTCCTCATAAATCCTACTCCATGTTCATCTCTTCAAGAAGACTATCAAATCGTAGAATCACAGAATGGCCTGGGTTGAAAAGGACCACAATGATCATCTCGTTTCAACCCCCCTGCTATGTGCAGGGTCGCCAACCAGCAGACCAGGCCGCCCGGAGCCATGGCTGTCCCTTGGCAGGAACATTCCAGAGCTGTTAAATCACTCACTTTTGCTGACCTCGGAGGGTATCAGTTTCACACGCTAAGCTGGGGCGGACGCGAGTCATTAACAAACATCTTAGCAGAACTGTGCGGAGAGCCCAGTGCTCCTGGTCACGAGCTGAAACGTGGAGGACGAGTTTGCACAGACAGAACCTTCCCTTCTCCCACGCTTCCTCCTTTCCCCTCACGTTTCTCATCTTCAGAGAGGTGGGTTTCACGTGTTCTCATCCCGATAACATTGAGCTTATCTCATAGAGACATTGAAGCGTTCCACGTTGCTTTTACTTAAAACCTTTGGGAGACGGTTCCGTAACTACATTTAACACCTGTTGTTTTCTCCCCCCCCCCCCCCCCCCCCAAGTCCTGAGATGCCCGAAAATGAAGCCACATTTGCAATAACTCCTGGAGGGATCGGAGACGCCAAAGAATAGGCAGGAAACTCATGCAAACGTACAGCTGATAACCGCCAAGGCAGTAAGTTGGGATGAAGGTTTGTGAAGGTCGCTGTCTTCCCCCGCTGCATTTTTATCTTCTCGGAACCATTTGAGAGGCTTTGGGATAAACTCTGCTTCAGTGTTATTCATCTTAACGGAAGTTGGTTCACTTCGGGTCTTCTCTTTTCAATGGACAATAAATAGCTGATGGAAACGGCAACTTAAGCACTTATTTAAGCACTTTTTTTGGAGAGGATGACCCGAAGTAGTTGATATTAAAGGCAATAATAAAGATGTAAAATCGGAACGGCGCTCGGTGTGTGTATGGGTGCTCTGCATCCAGCCCCACTCTCAGCCATCTCCCACGAGAGAAATAAAGCAGATGCAACCCAACCTTTGGAAGCCCGTTTGGGGTACATCAAGCCATTTTCTCCCAGCCAGGAGAACGCAGACATCATGGCTGCTGGCCCTCCCGCTGCTGCCCGGGCGCTGAGCCCACAGCCCCCCGGCAACCTGCGAGGCAGCCCCCAGCCCACCGCACGGCCCACCGGGCCCGCGCAGCCCACCGCACCCGCTGCAGGGCCGGGACCCGCCGCCGCACCGCCGTTATTGTCTCCTCCACGGGGGCAGTCGGCGCCTGGCCGAACGGCCTTATTCTCTAAGCGCCGCTACGCTGCACGATTAGCGTAATACTCCGACCCTCCGCCAGCCCTTCCAGTACAGCCCGCGGAAGAATTTTACGCAAAACGGTCGGGCTCTTCCTGCTCTACGTCAGCCTGAGTTACGCAACCTGCGTACGCCGCGCGCTTACGTAACGTACGCCTCGGCCTAGCTTTTCCCTACCCTCTAGAAGGGGTTACGCGGTAGGTTCCTTGCGTAGCAGACTTTGAGGAATAAGAAGAGCGATACTCTCTTTCCTCCCTGATTCTCGCAGGGGCATCTGAAGTACGGAGCGCTACGCAACTTCCGTATGTCGCTCTCCGTTCGGAGCAGCGTTTCGGCAAGAGCGCGTAGGGCGTAGTTGGCTTCCGGGAATAAGCATAGGCATTTTCGAGAGCCGCAGTTTGCGCAGCGCCGGTCGCCCGTAACGTAAGTGAAGCGGGTTGGGGCGGCGGCGGCCATTTTGTGCCGGGAGCCCGGAGGAAGAAGACGCGAGCGTCTCCACACTTGACGGGCCCTGGAGCCGACCGAGAGCCCCGCCGTTCCCTCCGCCGACGCTCAGCGGGTCGCTGACCCACTGACCAATTCTTCTTCGTTTGTGTCCCTCCCGAGAGCCGAGGTGGCGCAAAGCGAGTCCTCCGAGACCCAGCCGGCGCTGGCCGGGCCCTCGCCCCGCACCCCCAGCCCCTCGCCGTCACCACGGCCGGCCTTCCGATGCCTCTCGCCCACCCCCCCGGGGGCGATGAGGGGCTTCGGGGACCGGGGGCGCGACCGGGACCGCGGCGGGTAAGGGGGAGACGGGGAGGGCCGGGCTGGAGGGCGGGGGATGTGGAAGGGGGGGGGGGGGGGTTGAGGAGCGCTCACCTCAGTTGAAGAGGCTGGGGGGCGAGGGGAGGGGCTGGGAGGGGGGGATTCTCCTCACGCTTTCGTGTTGAGCGTGAGGGGGCATTGGGGGTGGGGGATGAGGACGGATTTTTCACCTCCGATTTTCACGTTGAGGGGAATCGGGAGCGTATAATCTCAGCTTTGGCAGCAAGGGCTGGCTTTGTTTTTATTTACTCTTTTTCTTACTAACGTGCCTAGGTTGCAGTTCCAAGGCCTACCTCTTCCTTTTCTCCCCATGTCCTTAATTTATTTTCTCCTTTACCCAACCACCTCTCCCCCGTTCCCCCTCCCCCCCCAGCCACAAACGGGGGTCTCTGTGACCCTGGTGCTGCCCTTCGTGCTGTCGTTGCTCCTTTGGGGCTCCCTCAGAAGATGGCAGTTGGCAAAGGGCCCTTCTCATGAGAGGAAATGAGAGTGAAAGCTGCTGCTGAGCTGCATGCATTCTCAGGAGGCCGATGGCTGTAAACATGGCCTGGGCCGTGCTTAGTGAGCACGACCAAGCTGAGCATGACCAGCCTTAGCATGACCAAGCTGATGGAGCAATTGAGTGGGAGCTGTCTGGCTGCCGTGGCTAGGGCCTAGTGCTTGGTGCTTCCAGTGTTGCTGTTTAGAAGTTTATGAAAGGGTTTTGCAGGTTTATCTCCTTCTAAGGATGGCAGCAATAGGATGACGTTATAATATATAAATGGTTTGTGACTTGGTTTTCTTTCTGAGGGTTAAAGGCAATAAGACTCGTCCTAGAGAAAGTGAAAACCAGTTTAGGAGAATGGCGTTTTCTGTCCTTATATTGGCAAGTAGTTAGGCCTCCTTTCTCAATGATTAACAGTAAGCGTATCGTATAGATTTTGTTACAAGTTAGGTCTAGTCTGCCATATTGATACTAATTCTCACATTTTTTCCTCTTTCTCAATGGCAGATTGAGGGAAACTTTGTTTACGTGTCAAAATCCACTTGAACATTTAGTTTCTCTTCATCTGTGGAGGGAGATAGTCATATTTAGGCTTTATCTTCGAGCCCACATTTCACGCTCCGAACTTAAAGCATCCTTTCACATTTTTTCACAGGCAGGCGGGTTGTGTTTTTCCACCATGAGCTTTCCAGCTGAGCACAACACAAGGACATCAGTGTAAATGCTCTGGCAATCTGAGATAGCTCAGGCCCAGCTGCTTTTGGAGTTTAGAGAACGTGTTTGAGTATGCAGACTTACTTAGAGTTACCTAAAGTAACACTGTCCAGAGTGTTGTTACAATGCTCAGCATGCATGAAATGTGTGTCGTCATACTCTGCAGAAGGGCTTTGGTTGTAGATTCTTCTGTTTTAGATCAGGGATGTGGGGTAAGAAGTAAGGAAGGAGGAGTGCCTTATTTGTCAGGTTTTTGGACATCTGCATGGAAAATTGTTTTCTTGTCCTATTACACCAGAAGATTTAATGTATCAGGATTCAGCCACCGACAAGCATCACAGTTCATAAATAATCTCCCTGAGAAGGTGGGGCCACCCAGAATGCTGTGTTCAGAAGTTCTTCCCCTTCCTGTGCTGACTCTTCCCTGAGCTAACATATACAAACATCTAGTTCTCTTCCCATCAGGAATGAGCTGTGGGTGACTGCTAGAATAGGCAGCTGTACTGTTTTGCTCTGGAATGTAATAAATTCTCTCAGTTCTGTCCCAGAATCTGTGGCATCTGGTATTAGCGAGGAATGTTCTGGGTCAGTCTGAATTTCTCCTTAACTGAAAGGTGAAATCAGTGAAGTAATCCTAGATTTAAATCGACTTCACTGGAGCTGGAATCGGGTGGTTCCCACCAGGTTAGCGGGGGTGGTGTTGCAGGAGTGCAGCAGGGTTCCCTTCCCTCAGGTCAGTGTGCAGCCATATTGTGTATGGGCATGGAGAACTGGAACTGCTGCACTTGTGTCAGAGCGTGTGAATCATCGTAGAGTCGTAGAATGGCTGGGGTTGAAAAAGGACCACAATGATCACCTGGTTTCAACCCCCCTGCTATGTGCAGGGTCACCAACCAGCAGACCAGGCTGCCCAGAGCCACATCCAGCCTGGCCTTGAATGCCTCCAGGGATGGGGCATCCACAGCCTCCTTGGGCAACCTGTTCAGTGCGTCACCACCCTCTGTGTATGGATTCTTCCATCTAGATAGCTGTGGAGCACATAGAGTGCTCAGCTGTTTTGGGGTCCAGTCTTGTACTCAGCTTTTCCTCTTGCCTTCCAGTAAACTCCAATCAGACTGTCTGTGCCTTTAGTTAGAACTTCTTGGTTGCATCAGTAGTTACCATCTGGACCTCAAGTTAGCATGGTCAGCAGCACATATCTTCAGCAGAGCGGAATGTTTCTGGAGATGATCTGTACTCTTGTTGTTTTTCCTTTGTCCCAGAAGAAAACTTCATGCCTAAAAGTGATTTTTGAAATTGCAGTTTATGGTCTCTGCCTATGACAAAAATGGCTGATTACACAGGGTGCTGGTGGGGAACCTGCTGAGCATAGGAGGAGAAAATAAGGGGTATTTATACAACGGGAGAGATGTAATGAAACAGTTGTAGCAAGACAAACATTAGAATTTACATTGCTAGCTGGAAGTTAAATTATATCAGCCATGGTTTTTCCAACAGTGTAACTCCTTCCCGTTAATATGTTCAAGTTCTGCTTTTTGGTCTCTTAGCCTTTGTCATTTTGTAATTTCCCTTGGGAAGCAGTTTAAAGAGCAAATGTGGCTACTTTCTGAACAGATAGTCCTGTAATTAAGGTAATGCAAGCAGCATTTCAAATCTACTTCAGTTTTTACCAGGCTGCCCTCTCCTCTACTTAGCAACTGATGAAAACTGCTTTGGGATTTCTGTAGCTTTTGGTTTGTTTTGTTGACTGTGATTTTTCTGGTGGGCTTTTAAAATACATAATAATTGATAATGTATCCAGTAAGTAACTGCTTCATACCATTCCATTTTCAGTTATTCTTATAGATTTTTGCCAGAAGTTAACGTTCTGTTTACTACATCCCTGAGTCATAGGAGAATTCTTAACCTTCTGAAGTGTTTGAAATTAACCGAGTAAATAAAACATCTGTGATAGAACAGTAACCTGGCAGTGCTGGATACTTAGGCCATTTTTTAGCAGAGTCAGAAATGTTTGAAAGAAGATGCATTTTTCAGTTTCCCCTGGTGGATTTGTTTTGTTTTGTGGTTTTGTTCTGCTGAGACTGGTTTAAAAAGGGAAGTGTTACTTACTGCCTTGGTTCTAGCGTTATACACAGACTACCAAGCTTTGCTGGCCTTGTTTCCATTTTCTTCTTCATTGTTTTGTATTTGAGGCATATGGCTTGATAAGAAAGGAGAGAAGACGTAGAAGAGAAGGCAAAATAGCAGTTGTCTTAATAAAAACTACCCTTGAGATAGAAGGAACTTGTGATTAGAGATTTCTCCCATGCTTTTTATCTACCCATGTTTTAAGTGTACTCTCAGCTTCAGTGAAAGATAAGTGCCACGGCTGTACCAGCAGCTTTGTCCCAGGAGAGGGATCCTAGAGACAGAAATCTGCTGGTGGGAGCTTTAAGACAGTGACCTAAAAATGGCTGCACTGAAAGGAACCTCAAGGATGGCTTAGGGTTAGAATGGGCACGGGGCACATTTATACTGCTGCACGCTATCATAGTATTGGTTTTTTGGGGGGAGAGAGAAGGTGAACTATGAGAATATTTTGCTCATGTCGAGGGGTGGAAAAGGAGTGGAAATGCTAAAGAAACGTGCAAATTCCCAACTAACTCAATTGTTCTGTTTGTAATTTATGTTGGCATTTCCAGGTTTGGAGCAAGCCGTGGAGGTCCTCTTCCTCCAAAGAAATTTGGTAACCCGGGGGAACGCTTACGGAAGAAAAAATGGGACTTAAATGAACTGCCCAAGTTTGAGAAGAATTTTTATGTGGAACATCCAGAAGTGGCCAGGCTTACTCCAGTAAGTTTTCAACTTCTGTTCTTTTACATACAACAGAAAGTGTCACAAGTGGAAGACTTTGTTCTGGAACAGTGCGTAATAAAACCATCTCTTCATTAATCTTGTTTGGCATCTGTGTCCTCTGCTGCCTCGCACTTGTAGCTGCTGTCACTGTAACGTCAGCAGAGGTGATGCTTCTGTTTTGAGCCATTTTTATACATGCTGTTTTATGTTTGGCCACTTACAACTCACCATCAGAACGCTGCTGTGATCTGCTTACATGAGGTTAACAAATGAAAATGTCACCCTTCGTCGGTGTAGATGCAAATTAGAGGACTTCAGAGTTGCTCTACTGGGGAGGCCTTGAAAGAACCAAAAATAACGAACTAAGAGTGGTACAAATACTTGAGAAAGACTTGGGAGAAATGTAGTTTTGTGATAGCAGTTTAGGCTGAAAAAAGCAGCCTCACAGAATCACAGAATGGCCCAGGTTGGAAGGGACCTCAAGTATCATGGATCTCAAACCCCCCCCTGCCACAGGCAGGGCCACCAACCTCCACATTTAATACTAGAGCAGTCTGCCCAGGGCCCCATCCAACTTGGCCTTGAGCACCTCCAGGGACGGGGCATCCACAACCTCTCTGGGCAGCCCGTGCCAGCACCTCACCACTCTCATAGTAAAGAACTTCCCCCTGACATCCTACCTAAATCTTCCCTCCTTCAACTTAAAACCATTTCCCCTCATCCTGTTGTTATCTACCCTTTCAAAGAGTTGACTCCCTTCCTGTTTATAGGCTCCCTTTAGGTACTGAAAGGCTGCAATTAAGTCACCCCACAGCCGCCTTTTCTCCAGGCTGAACGAACTCAGCTCCCTCAGCCTGTCTTTGTAGGGGAGGTGCTCCATCCCTCTGATCATCTTTGTGGCCCTCCTCTGGACCTCAGGAGATCTCATCTAATGCTCTGCTCAGAGCTCAAGCAAGTTGCTTGGTACCTTGTCTTTCTGAGTTTGAATGTCCCCAAGGGTGATCAGAGTATGTATCCATTTGTGTGGCTGTCCCAGGTCTTAATGTTTCTCGTGGTATTTTTTCCCTCAATAACTAATTGCAGTTTCTGAGATCTGACTCCATCTTCTCTAAAAATGCCCATCACATAGCTCGCATCTAAGAGCTGAAAGTAGCTGTTAGATTCCCTTGTTAGTCTTCTCTCCCAGGCTGAACAAATCCAGCGCTCCTGGTCTGTTTTTGTAGCCTGTACTTAGCCTCTGCCTTCCCTTGCCACAGTTAGACATGCCCTGCTAACCAGTGTCTTTGCTACACTTCGGATTCAAACCTGGACACCCACTTCCCCTAATCCTAAAATTGTCCTTCTGTGAATGTGCATTTCAGAAATATTAAAGTCTTAGGGCCTTAGTGTGTCGTTGTGATGTTGCCTGGGCTTCTTAGAAGCAGAAAGGAAATTCTTTGGTACGTGTCAGTGGAAAGAGAGGGACTGCCCTGCCTTCACCTTGTTTGTAGTATGACAGGGCCTCTTTAATTTATGGGGTTCTCAGTACTGCTGTATAGAACATGCTTTGTCTGTCCCTCTCCTTCTATTCACTTTTGAAGCTGTTGATAAAATCTGGCCTTGGAAGAAGGAAAAAAGCCTTTAGAACATGGTATTGGTACACTTGTAATTAGAAAGGCTAGTTGGAAGAAAACATGCTAGTTCTAGGCTCTGTAGAGAAGCCTTACCTCTGACTGCGGGAGAGCCTATGCAACAGTTTGATCTAGGGGTGAAATCCTAAGGAAAGCAGTCGTTCTGAGATCTTGTCAATCCGATCTCCCAAAGTAAGCCATTAGGTAGAGGTATGAAGTAACTTAATAGTTAGAAGCATGTGCTTGTGGATCCTGCTGAAATTTGGCTTTTTTTTTGCATTTTTTTTATCTCCATGTAAATAGTATGAAGTTGAAGAACTGAGAAGGAAGAAAGAGATAACAATTCGAGGAATGGAGGGCTGCCCCAAGCCTGTGTTTGCCTTCCACCAGTGTAGCTTTCCACGTAAGTATTTTGCCTTTCTTTAAGAAAATGAGGATTACTCAAAGGCAGTAAGTTCTGTTTCTAAAAGGTTTTCTGTAAATGTGTTTAGCCTCAGTTATCCTTAAAGAAATTTTTTCCTTCCTCAAATGTTCAGAGTATGTGATGGATGCCCTGATGGACCAGAATTTCACAGAACCCACTCCAATTCAGTGCCAAGGCTTTCCACTTGCTCTCAGTGGTCGTGATATGGTGGGCATTGCGCAGACTGGCTCTGGGAAGACACTCGCAGTATGTATTCTTCCCTTTCATCTCCATACTTCCTTTCACTGTTGCCTTGTGGAAATTACCCTTGGCTGCTTGTTACTAGTGTTTGGTCTTAGTACTACAAGCATAAAATGAGACGACTGCATGTTTTTAAAGCTTTCTTTATTGCATCACAGGTGAGCCTCAGTTCATCTAACCTGTCTCGTTCACAGATGTGTTTTTTGCATGGTTCTTTTTTGATGTTGAAACACTTCTCTTTTGGTCCATGCTTATGGTGTGGTTTAAGAAATAGTATGTGCTTTATAGTGTATTTGTCTTACTAAATATGGAAGTCCAAAGAAATGATAGTCGAGTCTTCATTAGTATATTAATCTTATCTGCAGTGGTCAAGGAGATATTTCCTTCATTATGAAAAGCATTGTTTAGAGCCAGGATGACTCAATTCTACTACTTCAGCCTCCAAGTTTAACTGTGCCTTTTCTTCAAAGGTACTAAGCAGCCAAGTTTTCTACCTGTGCCAAAAGCAGATGAGGTGTCTCTATCCAGCAGCTCTGGAAATCTCATCTTTTGAATGAATATAAGCATGGTTTTGTAGATGTTAATGGATGTTAATACAGATGAGATTTATTCCTATCTCTGAAGTATGTAGTGGCTTTTGAAGGGATGTTAGATTAAGTGGGCTCTTCCCGTGGCCCAGTTGTTACAGCAGGTGGTCATTGGTGTTGAATATTGAAGTCATCTGTCTTGACATAAAGTTTTTTTTGTTTCAGTACCTGTTGCCTGCAATTGTTCACATCAACCACCAGCCATATTTGGAGAGAGGGGATGGCCCAATTGTAAGTGCTCGTCAAATCTCTTTTATCTGTATGACACGGCAACGTTAATGAGATGTGTGCTTTAATTGATAGAATAGTAACTAGAGCGCATTTCCAGTCACAATGTGAACATCCCACTCATTGGTTGAAACTCTGTGTGATAGCTGACATAATCTAAAGATACTGCTATGTTTTAGCTAATAGAGAGCAGATGGGCCGGCTTTGCTTATGGTATTTGAGCAGAGCCCTTAAGTTAGGGCTGTATCTACAGCTTGGCTGACCTGAATTGATTCCTTCTGCAGTGCCTGGTTCTTGCACCTACCAGGGAGTTGGCCCAGCAAGTGCAGCAGGTGGCTGATGATTATGGCAAATGTTCAAGGCTGAAGAGTACCTGCATTTACGGAGGAGCACCCAAAGGTCCCCAGATCAGAGATCTAGAAAGAGGTAATTTAATTTAGATTTTAAAATGTGTGTTTTAAAATATCCGGAGTGGTGTTTTTGAAAGTAAATTTGAAAGTGATCTTAAAGTCTGTTTGAAGAGGTATTAGTGGTTGAGTAGCTGTCTCTTCTTCCCCTTGGAATAATAGTGCATGTGGTAATTCTCTGTTGTATGATGATTTATTTGGATATTAGACTTCCGGTTTATCTTAGAACTTGTGAAGATCATCAGAACTTGTTCTTAAGGACTAAGCTCTCTGCTTGTGGCACCTGCATAAAATTCTGCAATTGCCTTTCCTGACGTAGCAAAGGGATGGAGTTAAGAAAAATAAGGTGCCATATTTCTACAGCAATAACAGTAGTGCTCTGGTGACCCAACCTTATATCAAGGGCTATCTGCATGTAATTTCAAAGGCAGGAATGTTCTGAGGGTTTAATCTCTAGGCTAAAAAAAATGGATATAATTGTGTAAGATGTAAGACAGCTTACATGTGCAGATCTGCTCAAGAAATCAAAAATTTTTACTTATTGCTGTGGTTTGAAGACTTGCTATTGAACACTGCAGTATCAGGATAACAATGTGTGGTAGAAGGCTGTGGGATGGTTCTGTTCAACAGAACGGCAGCGCGCTACTGTTCAGAAGCAACATCTTCAGTGGGAGAGACAACTGTATATGAAGAGACAGTGAGAGGGTCAACTTAGTGAAGCAGATAAGAGTTACTGTCTTTGGAGCGTTGCTTGGTATTTGCTGCAGCAAAGATTGTTGAATAGACTTCATAGAACACTCTTCTGACTCAGTTGCGACTTTCTGGGTGTCTGGTGAATTTGCTTTGGAGGAATACATCACTGACAACAGGGTGCAGTTTTTTCAACGTCTTTAGCAAACCTATGGCTCCATTGGAAGTCCAATTCTTGCATGAGCTTTGCCAGCTTCATCAGCTCTGAGGAGTCCATGTTTACACAAACAGAAGGATCAGGGCTGCCACAGTGTACTGTGCATCTGAAAGTGAAGCATCGATGAAAGTGTTGGGTTTTTGTGCTGCTTTTTGTTTGTTTTTGCTTTTCAGTTCACTACTGGGCTAAACTGAACGTTTGTGGCTATTTCTGTGATGCTAAGGAACTCGCCTCCAAGGCTGGGAAGTTGGTGGAAAGGGGTCCCTCATTTTAGGGAATACATAAACATAATTGATGGTTTTTTTTGTGAATACTTGAATTCTGTTTTTATGCTAGCAGTTATGGGTTTGGTGACTGTCACAATTACAGCATTATTATTCAGTATTAAAGGCCATGTTTTCACTTTATGTGATTTAAAATTAAAAAAAAAAAGGTAGAAGTGAAACTAATTCGACCTGTGCAACAAGGGAGACATTTAATGCTTGTTGAACAGGTTGAGCTTAGCTGTAGCTCACCATTATTTTTCCTAGAGAGCTCTCTAGACTGTATAATCATGGATAAAAGGGGGTCAGGGTTGAATAGAAGTTTATTTTGGTTCTGATTTTTGGGCAGCTGCTGTTCTGTGCTCTTAGCTGGTGTTTTCTGACAGTAAGCTTTTAGCTTCTGTACTGCATTTACTGTTCTAATGGCACTGTAACAGTAACTTTAGAATGGGGAAAAAAATGAATTATTAAAAGAAACTAGGGCTTCTACTGAAATGACTCAATCTTGGATATGGATGAGGGTGGTGCTTTTTCATCTTATTTAAACGATTTTGCTCTAGAAGGTGATTCATTCTGACTAAAAATACCAATTGACATTCAAATGAAGAGCCTTATTCTTTTTTCCTCCTTCTGTTTCGAAGGTGTGGAGATCTGCATTGCTACACCAGGTCGCTTGATTGACTTCCTTGAGGCAGGAAAGACCAACCTTCGTCGGTGTACATACCTCGTGCTGGACGAAGCAGATAGGATGTTAGACATGGGCTTCGAACCCCAAATTCGCAAAATTGTTGACCAGATCAGGGTGTGTGAACCTTGTAAAAGAGCAGCCTCCTTCAGTTTCCCATCCAAAGCCCGCAACCTTAGACTTTTTTCCCTTTCTCTTAGCCTGACAGACAGACTCTGATGTGGAGTGCCACCTGGCCCAAAGAAGTGCGCCAGCTTGCTGAGGACTTCCTGCAGGACTATGTTCAGATCAATGTGGGGAACTTGGAGCTGAGCGCCAACCACAATATCCTGCAGATAGTGGATGTATGCATGGAGAGCGAGAAAGACCATAAGTATGCTGATTTTTTTTTTCCTAAGTGTTTCAGGGTTTTTTGGGGGTTATATTTTAAAATCAGCCTTGCCAAATATGAATTCTGAATAGTGAATTTACTTTAAGGTATTACTTAACTTTTGAATGTTACCAGGCAGATAAGTCGTGTATTTCTCCAATCTATTGCATATGTTCTAACCGTAGTACTGTACAAAAGACCTAAATTTTGTGTAAGTGGTGCTGGCTATATGGATGTGTTTATGTGCTCAGTGCTCTCATGTCTATTTTAGACTGATACAGCTGATGGAAGAAATCATGGCGGAGAAGGAAAATAAGACCATCATCTTTGTGGAGACAAAGAGGCGATGTGATGATCTCACTCGAAGGATGCGCAGAGATGGGTGATTAACTCCCCCCTCCCCCCCCACCTTTTGCTTCTAGTGAGAAACAGAAACCGTAATAAAAAGCAGCAAGGTTTAAACATTTGCCATGCTGTTGTTGGGAACAACCTGTCCATTTGGTTCTTGGCTGAATTCAGTCTTAATTTCCTGGAAGATTCCAGTCCATCAAAGCATTAATGCAAGAGAGAATATTTGTCGACTGTGCAGCTTTCAATATATCAGAATACTGATGTAATGAACTGGCAGGAACAGCATCAATATAGCAAATGCGATTTGGCTTAGATGGCTGCTATATAGTTAGTGGGTTTAATATGCAAGAAACATTCTAGGTGCATTTTAATGTGCAAGTATACATTCTGAGTAGGTAAAGGCCAGAGAACAGAGATGGGGAATAAAATTATTTCTCAAACGTTTTATTTTCTGCCTTCTTTCTGAAATGCCAGTAAAGCTTCCTGTTGCCTTTAATATATGTACTTTCTGTCTATACTAATGTACATTTCTGTTTGGCAGTTGGCCAGCTATGTGTATCCATGGAGACAAGAGTCAGCCAGAAAGAGATTGGGTGCTTAATGGTGAGTCCATCACTGAGGGGGGGATAACTCAGGCTGCTGTATGTAACTTATTGAGACACGCTGTTCTTAGGCTTTCCTCTGTCTCTATGCCCAATAGATACATTTCAGAGGATTTTCTTTTGCCTCTACTGTTAATTTTGGTGGTTGTATTTGACAAAAATGCAATGGGAAAGTTTAGCTCAATCTGGAATGCTAGATTTTGGAGAAGTAGTTGATGTGTTATTTCCGGACTCGTTGCATTTTCTGGAATTGACGTACATATTACCAAGATTCTGGAAAGTGAGCATTTAATGTAAATCAAGTTCAGATAACCTTATCTTGTTTTGAAAAGTCTTCATAGCATGCTTTGTTTTACAGAGTTTCGCTCTGGAAAGGCTCCTATCCTCATTGCTACCGACGTTGCATCTCGTGGGCTAGGTTTGTACACATAGACCACTCTTGCCTACTGCTGCATATTTTTCTTCTATGGCCTGAAATATGTTTTCTTTAAAAAAAAAAAAAAAATCAAAGCGTGATTTTCCCCCACATGTGAAATACGTTTTTTAACATTAATCTTTTTTTTTTCTTTCATATTCAAAGTCTCTTCCTGCTCCTAATGAACAGGCTTTGGTCTGCAGCAAGGCCTAGGCATGACTAATCGATCGCCAAGAGGGAGAAGAGACGTCCAATTATGCAACCCAACCCTTCCACCACACTCACTTCTTCCCCAAGTCCAGCTTTTGTTGCTGGATTATAGGGATGGATTGCTCTGTTCAGAGCGTGCCAGATAAAGCCCAAGTAGGAAGTTGTGGGAGAGCATTTCAACAGCAAATAGCTAATATTCTCCCTGCGTAGCGCACCACAGATTCAAACATACAAGCCCCGACATATACACATCTTTACCCTGCAGATGTGTTCACATCTGAGAAAGTACTGCTCTAGATTTTTGATTTTGACATGTAATTTCCCTCCTCTGTGTTCCTTCTAGGCAGGATCACTGAGCTTACATATGGCCATTAACAGTGTTGCCCGATCTTGTAACTGAATCAAAATTGCACCACTCAATTCTGGTAGTATGAAAATGATCTGTCTGGATGCATCAGTTGCACCCCCTTCTTAAATGAGCATACTTGTACTGTGAAACACTGTGCTAGGCACAGCCCTTATGCATCTGCCCGCTCTAAAAGGGGAGGATGACTTCTGAAGTGCTGAGTTTAATAACGTGCACTGAATGTTTCAACCTCCCAACCTCCCTGAGTGGCAGAAGATAAACCACCTAGGGGTCAGTGTCTTGTAATGGTGAATTTTAGACAAAATTATTGCTCATCATTGCAGATAACATCAGAAAAATCTCAGGTTTATTGGAAGTCACCATTATTTGAACTCTGTTTTTCATATGCTGAAAGGGTGGCTGTGCTGTGCATCTTATGGTCACTTTAACACAGGCAGACCTAGATGTGGCAGCCTTCGTTCACACAACCTGCACCCCTCCTTCCCCTCCCCACTCAAAAAACGTCCAACACTTCCTCAGAGAGGTGATTATATGGACTTCAGTCTCTGCCCTCTAGGGTCATGTCTGGACCTGTGCAGTTAGAACTTGGGCCTGTTGGGAGAAGGGACAGAGGCCTGAAACTAGTTTGTATGAAAGAGAGCTGCTTTCTCTAGCAGCATTTTTTAAACAGGCTTGCTATGTGCTGGTAGCTTCTTTATGCATCTTGCCTAGACATTTAAAACAGCTTCATCCCCCTCAAAAACACTCACTGAAACTACTCAATTGGATAACACTACAGAAAACAGTCTCCCCACTTCCCATCCTCCACATCACCTGAGCTGTGGGGGAAAGGTACCAGAGTCTGTTTCTTGTTACTGAACAACATCTCTGCTTGTTTTGGGGCCCTGAGTTTGCTGCTTCTTAAAATAAGTCACTTAACTGGCAAACTTCTGGACGACTTCCTCCAAGATCCTGGAAAGTGAAGGCTTCTACCTAAATAACATAAAACAGGGGCGCGCGCCTTTTGGCTGAGTCACCAGGGCTTTCCCTCTTCTTAATGGAACATTGGTTTCAAAAAAGCTTCTGCCAGGTAAGTTCTGAGTCCCATAATGACTTCTTTGTGATAATTCCCTGGAGTGAGGTCCTCTCTCTGCACTGATCATTTTTTTTTAATTTTTTTTTTTTTGTTCAGTCTATTAAACTAAAAACATTGAATTTGTTTTGTTTTGTTTTCTTTAACAGAAACTTTGATATCAGCTACAGATCATTCTCAGTGCAGGGGTGGGGGCACATCTACATTGATGGTCAAACCAGCTCTCTAGACTAGCATGTTTGCTAGTTTGTCCCTTCTGATTAATACCATAATCGGAGACTGTCTGTGCCATAGGCTACTCTGATGGCCTGACAAGGGGCATGTTTCCCAAGTAGCTGTCAAAAAATGATTGACAGTTTCAATTTTAGTTCCTGCCACATGATCTTCTGAAAGTGCAGGAAGATTGTGAGTGTGCACAACCACCTTGGAGCATGCTAGACTGGAGAAGCCGAGTCTTGTACTTGCTCGGGTATTTCTTCAGCCGGCTGCGTGCTCTGCCAGGTTCACTTTCTAGTCTGGACAACAGTCTTACGTTTTCCTCTTCCTGCCTTCCCATTCTTCCCAATCCTCCCCAGTCAAGTCAGTGCTGTCTACATCGATAGCTCTGCTTCCCTGTGCTTTCTGCCGGGAAAGCACATCCTTTATCCTCTGTGGTAACTCACGTTCCTTTGCTACCGATGGATGTGCAAAATGGGGCTGACTGAGGATCACGTAGCCTGCAGCTTGTCAAACTAGTTGTACCCTGGCTGTGAAGATGCAATCTGTCATGTGAACTCCTCTCTGTTTCGCTTTCCCCTTCTTAAAAACCTGTTGCATCAAGGACCCTAGCTGGAGACTCGCGCAGCCCCCTGTGAAACCTGCCTTCTCACTCCCTTTTTTTGGTGTGATTCAGGACTTTGGAGCCAGCAAAGACTGAGGAGCCCCCCCTTTGCTGTAATAAGAAACAGACATAAAGTCCCCCTCTTGCCACTACAACCCCCCTCATTTTTATTTTTTCCTACGACCCCTTTGAAATTGACGCAGTCTGGGCAATAGATGCAGTCTGACCCTTTGGATGTTATTTTTCGCATCTTCCTTTTTTTGACAAACGCCCCAAAGAGCCCCAAATCGGGGCCAGAAAGCGTTGGAGGACCTGAAACTTTTACCTGAAGCCAGGTTCTCCGGCGCTTCCCAACCAAATGGGGCTACAGAGAAGCATCTAAGCCAGTTCACAGAGCGAGCGTGTGTGGGGACTTCTCGCTGCCACGGACCCTTGATGCATGCTCCCCGCGCTCCAGTGGTCCCGTGTCAGAGGGCGGAGTTTTCGAAAGGAGGCCGCCAAAAATAAAAGGCAAAGAGACGGGATCGGCTGCAGCGGTTTCCCACAGGAGGAGGGAGTGTGCATCGGTCTGGTAACAAACAGAGAATGTTTCTCTCTTTAAAACAACAATGGCAACAACAACAACAAAAAAAAGGAAATCACAAAAATCTGTGTTTTATTTTGGATATTTTCAGAATATTCGTCTTAAAATGCAGATTTTTTTTTTCATGAGCTGTTAGGACACTTACTGTAAAACCATGCATTTTTTAATGTTCTATACTGTAGTCAATAGGTGCTTTTCGTACTTTAAATGCTTTCACTGAAGTGTTACACTAACATTTACTTTGTTTCTGTCCCTTGAGTTTCTGAAGTGTCACCTAAAGGTGTGCAGCTCCATCTTACAGTGTTCTTTACCCAGCAGTTTTGATCCCTTCGTTTCCTGCTTCTATCTGATGTGGGAAGGTGGGAACTGTAAACAGAGTGCAGGATGGCCCAAATTACCAAAGCTTGCCAGAAGTGGACAGAACAGCACAGTGAAATGTTAGTGCAATGCCTTCTTGTGATAACTATGCAGCTAAGTTAAGACACTGTAGGTACGATCTGTACAGTTTTTAATGAGTTGTCTGAATAGTAGTGTGATTGGAGCGCCTTAAACTTGAGGTTAGGGGAAGTAGCTCACTGAATTTTTTGTTAGGATTGTAAAAGTAAATGTAAGACTTGCATTTTATTTCTTGTTACCAAATGGAAGGTAAGTGATCTCATTACTGTTATTACTTGTTAGACTTCTCCCAACAGAGTAAAAGCTTCACAGTGGCAGTCCTTCCCTTCCTCCACCCCAGTTTGCTGGGTCAGATGGTGTGGTTTTTCACCATCAAGATTGTGCTTTGGAAAAAAAAAAAAGTACAGAATTCAGTTAGCTTATTCACCAACATCAATGAATTTAATACTGGAACACAGAGAAATGCATTCTGGGGAGGATGAATTTGAGCGCAGGGAAAAGCTGCTTGAAATCTACTGCTGTTTTTCAGGATACTGGTCTTTGTTCCCAATGATCTTAAAGCCGAGTCTTCTACTCTTTTGGGATGAGTCTGTCTTGTATCTATTCCATGCATTTGCTAACTTTGTGTTGTTTTTTTTTTTCTTATTACTGTCACCTGCATTCGTGCTCCCCACCTTTCGTTGGCACGTCCTCTCTTCTCCCCTTTCCTCAACCCCACCCTTTCACTGTGCTTCGCACCTGGGCACTTCTCAAGATGTGGAAGACGTTAAATTTGTGATAAACTACGACTATCCGAACAGCTCTGAAGATTATGTGCACCGTATTGGCCGTACCGCGCGTAGTACCAACAAAGGTACCGCGTACACGTTCTTCACACCAGGAAACCTGAAACAAGCCAGGGAGCTTATCAAAGTGTTGGAAGAAGCCAATCAAGCCATCAATCCAAAGCTGATGCAGCTTGTGGACCACAGAGGAGGAGGAGGTGGTGGTGGAGGTAAAAACACATGGGGAAGGGGCTACATAGGGAGTAGGTTCCCTTTTTGAGGGAGGGGAGATCGAAGGAGGATAAGGAAGTGATAAGCAGAAGTCTAAGATAAAACATCAGTGGTACGTTTGCTTTGTGCCTGAGGTCTCCACGTGTTCTATAAATATTATATTTCTTTTTGACAAGCTAGTAGACCACTATTATAGCTTAGTTGGATATTTTTCTTTTTTTCTCCCAGTAATATCCTCAAAGAGCTAATTCTACGTGAATTAATTTCTTGTAGCTCCTACCTAAACACAGATGCAGGACGTGTGTGCATGCACGCGTGCAATTAAAATCAGGGAATTGGTTTTCTGACTTCACCTTCATGGGCTGAGACTATTTTTTTCCTCCTCTCCCTGAAGGAATAATGAGTTTCATTACATCTCTAAGCTAGTCCTATACTACTTCTGTTTCCTTTGTTCTCCGAGTGCACTCATTAACACTTTCTGAGCTTCATATCTACACCTTGAACAAAACACAGGGGTGTATGCACACAGCTGTGCAAGTCAGGCAAAAGGCCTTGCTCCTTGTGGGTGATGCCTGGCCTGTGTAAGGGGGAGAAAGGGTGGCAATAATTACCACAGTTCGTTGTTTAAAACTTGTTCACGGTACTAAATCTTAATATATCCATCGCCAGGAGGTCGTTCTCGTTACCGAACGAGCAGTTCAGTAAACAACCCTAACCTGATGTACCAGGAAGAGTGTGACAGGAGGCTCCGGGGAGTGAAAGAGGGCCGGAGAGACTCAGGTGGCTTCAGAGACCGTGAGCGTGGTGACAGTTATGCCAACGGAGCCAACAAGACCTATGGCAGTGCCTACGGGAGCCCAAATTCTGCTTTTGGGGCAGCACAGAGCCAGTATGGTTACACTCAAGGGAGCTATGGAGCAGCTGCCTATGGCACGAGTGGCTATGGCACTGCGGAGTACAGTGCTAGTGGCTATGGTGCCAGCACCACAGCTGCCACCGCTGGGAGAACCTCACAGAGCACTACCCAACAGCAGTATGCAGGGATGGTGGGGCGCTCAGGCCAGCAGCCACAGCCGCTCATGTCACAACAGTTTCCTCAGCCCCCTGCCACTAATGTGATGGGCTATATGGGACAGACTGCCACCTACCAGTACCCACCCCCGCCCCCACCCCCTCCACCCTCACGCAAATGAGACCACTCGCCTGCTGGTGACCAGTGTTAGACCTCTTGCATTTAAAGGAACCTTTTCTTTCTCTTCTTTCCCATTGTGATGTCTCTCTCATGCAGGCTAGGCTTAGAATTCACCATTCAAATCCCTTGAGCCCATCAAAAATGGCCCCCAGTAATCCACATTACTGACCCTATCCTTTTTTTCTTTTTTTTTTTTAAAGAGATATATATAGTTGACTGGAAAATTTATTATTTTTTGTCTTGCATGTTGAGGAAATTGGAAATTTTATTTTCTCTAAAATAAATGAGTATAAGGCAGATAGGTCCCAGCTCGATCATCTTGGTGTCTAAGGTTTGTGCAAAAACTTGCTTTGAGGGGAGGAAGTTTCTATTCTGTAATACGTTAACTTAATTTCAGGAAGTATCCAGAGAGGTGGGAACCTTTGGGGAGCCAAAAAGTAGTTCATTTAACGTGATAAATGCAAGGGAGCAATGCTCACTTTTCCTAATCTTAATATATTTTTTTAAAGTAGCTCACTATGGTTGCTTGTAATCTATCATAGGTAACTCTATAGGAAAACTCTGCTCATTTGTCTCAGTGCGGTGGTGTTTTGAGTAATGCCCCATGTAAATTGTTGGCATTCTCTGCAGCTCTGGTAGCAGCAGCCCATCTTCTGGTACCTGTAGCAGGTACCTGCAGTAGGGAAGTTGAGATTAAAACTCCTGTGTTGGAGGCCAAACTTGTCTTGGATTCAGTACCTGAAAACTAGGTACAGTCACTGTAGGGTATTACTGCTATAGAGTTCAGCCAAATAAGTCCTTTCTCTTACAGTTGTTAAATTGCAGAGTCATTAACGCCTGACACCTGGCTACCCTTAAACTAGTTTCTGCTCTCAAGTTCCAAGTTCTCAAGTTTCTGTTGGGTTTATGGAGATAAGTCTTATTTGAGAGCCCAGAAACTGAACAGAACGAAGACAGTGAACAGCGTATCTCGTTTGTCTTTCCTTGGTGAACAAACTCACTTCTTGCCGTGGGAAATGCTCTGAATGCTGCTACACTGAGCAAAATGGGATGGAGTTTTCCACCTTTATAAGGTTTGAATAGGGTGGGATGGGGGGAAGGGCAAGGGGAGGAAGGGCGGGGAAGGAGATTGCCTGGAATCTCCTTTTCATGAGGTAAGGCGTGAGCTGGTTAGTGCATCTTAATTCTGAAGCTTTCTTTCTTTTGTACCTTGCTCTGACTATTGCTTTTCCTGGCTTTTGAGTGCATTTCCCCGTTCCATTGGTCCCTTTGAGCTCAGCTCTTGCAGGTAGGTAGCATTTTAGAAAATGTTAGAGAAGAGTGAAATTTTAGTAAATAAGTAAATAAACAATTGTTTATTTTACAGGCTAAGGTGGGTGTGGGGGGGTTTCCCCTTTAGTAAAGCATGTTGTCGACTTATTTCTAATATGAGACGGTTCAGAGATGGTAGGTGGTAAGAGAAGTTAGCCGCTCTATATCTGATAACGTGACAAAAGAATGGATATATCTCCTGGTTTGTGAGGCATAAACTTTGCATTAAGAAAATGCAGATTGTTGGGTTGTTGGTTTGCTGGGTTTTTTTTGTTGTTGTTTTTTTTCCTCCCTGTTGGCATTCTTGCATATGGATGAGCAAGGCAGCCCACCCCTTCTGTAGCAGAGTGGAACTTCTTATAGTCCAGGCAAAAAGCTTGCTTATACAGATTATTATTATTATTTTTATTCCCAGAGTATTAATTTTGTGGGATAAATGCACATTGGTTTGTGCAGTACACAGGTAGGTTGCTGACACAGAGGGAGAAGGGAGGGATTTTTTCCAGAACCTTGCTTCTCTCATCCCGTCTTCAAATTCCATTGCTTAGGCAAGAAATTTCCTTGCTTGTGTGAAGTGAAAGCCAGAAACATTTCATTTAGCCAGGCACTGACTGATCTGTCTTTGGCCTCCCTCACAAGCAAGCATAGAGCTTTTTTACTATTATTTTTAACCTTTTTTTTTTTTTTTTTTCAGTTGGTTACTTTGATGCAGAAATGTATTTGAGGGGTGTAGGAATAGGGCATCTCGCTGACTGGCTGTAGAAAGGGTCTCTGGGCCACCACAGCTGCCTTATAGTTTGCTATCACTTTTACTTCTTTTGGGAGGACTTGTGCACATGTAAACATATATATGCCAAGTCTTGCAGTGCTTTATTGTCACTGAGGTCAGCTGAAGTCCAGGGTCTGGGTTCAGTTCAGAGTGTTAACCAGATTGTTGAACACTTAAACGCACCGTGGCATGTGCTGCCCCTGTCCCACCTGGTGCTTGCTGCTCTGTTCCATATACCAACTGGAGGGCCCTCGCTGATAAGCATTAGCCTCTAGTATCGTTTGCATTGTTTTCAATCTGTAAAAAGTTCTGTGGGAGTGTCATACGACTTGGGTGTCTCCTCCCCTCCCACTTCCTGAAGCAATTTACTGTTTGGACTTCTCTGAACAATGGAAGGGTTAGTGGCTTTGTGTGGGATCAGCATCTCGTTTCACACGTTTGCTGGTCTCTGAACACATTCCTGTTGTATTAATGAAGACTTGAATTGAGAGATTCGTAGATCTGTGGTGTTCAGACACAGGATACTAAGAGCTATGTTACTATTCTTAGTTTGTAAATTGTCCTTTTGATACCATCTTGTTTTCTTTTGTAGGTATAAATAAAAACACTGTTGTCAATAAATGGTGAATTTTGTATTTATTATTTTTGGAGCATAAAACAACATTTGCCCCCGTTCTTCCCAGTTCTTAAAAGAAGTCAAATCCGAGGGGTCGGGAACATCTGTTGGTGACCCTCCGAATTACAATTGAAGTGTCCCCCATCTCTGGAACGTGAGATGGGTGAGTGGGGAGGGTGCTGGAATACCTGTGGAATGGAAGGTTCTTGCCACGTGAAGGTAACGTAGACCTGAACAGGTTGGGGTTCAAGCAGGGTTAATTTTCGGGAGGGCGGTAGTTCGCGCACCGTGGTGTAGCTGTTGAATTTTGGGTGGTCCTGTGTGGAGCCAGGAGTGGGACTCAGTCCGTGTGGGTTCATTCCAACTTGGGATGTTCTGTGATGGCACGTGGGGGCCAGTGACCTTTGTCTATCAGGCTTCATGATGCCACGCCCTCTTCACTATGGCATTTGTTGGGGACTGAAGGACAGTGACAGTTTCCCTTTTATTTCCTGTGGTGCCTCAGGGTAAGGTAGAGGCATGTTACGGAGGTGAGTGCTATATGGAGGGAGAGAACAATCTGTATTTCTTAGTATTGGCCAGCACTACTTATTAGCACCAATTTCAAGTAAGAAGAAGCAACAAAATAGAGGGAGAGTCTCATCCAGACGACAAGCATACCAGCTGCCCTGGCCTCGCTGTCTTCCTGGCGCTGGAGTGAAGCTCAGCTGAGCCGTTCTTCAGTCAACGAGGGCCAGGAAAGGAAAGCTGTGGTCAATAGTTTCATCTTTGGAATTTCTGGTGTTGTCTGGAAATGGCTTCAAACAGGCATTGGAAGGCTTAGCTTCTTTCCTTTTAGGACTGCGGAAGGAGATGGTAAAGAAGGCATGCTGGGAATACAAACTGATCCATTGTTTCTACAAATACTCTGAATCTGATCATTTGGAGCACTAGATAGCAGGTTGCCAGGTTTTCAAACCAGTATTTCCTTTTTGTTCCCCCTTTGATGCAATATGCTCCTCTGTTCTATCCCTGGTACGCTTTCATTGCTTTTAAGGGAGAATAAATGGCTTCATGGCCTGAGCCCCTGAGCATCCCCCCGCTGATGTGCTGTGGGAAGCTTGGCTGGGAGGCCTCATGGAAACACCGTTGGGGTTTGGGTTGGGGTAGATGATCCCCGCAGGCACTCCCAACCTCAGCTGTTCTGTGAAACACAAGTTTGGGGGAGCTGAAGGCTTCCTTCATCTTTCAGGTCCCTGTGTTAAACAGAAAGCAGCTCATCTAGTTTTAAAAACAAGATGAAGAGAACTGGCATTATATAAAAATCCCTTTGCAGTGCTTTGTTCTAGGCTCGGAAGCCTTATTAAGTAGGTTTCTTTTTATAAAGCATCCTTGCTTTCCTTAACAGAATCGCTGCCCTTTTGTCTGCGCTCTCCTGTGATAGAAATGTTTTGAAAAGATGCTTTTTCTTTTTTGCAAGTGTAAGAGAGATGCAACCTGCTATACCATTTCTGGTTGCCATAAATGACTGCCAAGCATTTGCATATCTCCCGCCACCTTCTCTTTCCCTTGATCCAGAACAGTTGTGTAAAAGAAGGGGGGGGGGGGGGGGGGGAAGGCAATTCTCTTCCTGCTGTGATGTCCCAGGGACAAATGTTATTTCTCCCTCCTGTGTCATCTGAGTTCTGCAGCTTTATGCCTCGTGATGTGAGACCGAAAGCCAGCAGTTGTCAGGCTTTTTCTTTCCTTCCCCTTTTGTTCCCCCTTCCCCAACTGCAAAGGGTATGGATTCCTAACAGAATGTAAGGACGCGGGACGCATGAATTGAATGAAGCTAAAATGGGCGATAGGAGGAAAAAAAGGAATTGACGTAGGGCACCTTGATGGTGGTTTTGCAAAGTGATTTTCTAGCGTCAGAGGTGTTTCAATTACGTAAGAAAATCTTAATCCACCAAGGCCAGCCCTCTGTTCCGTGCCATCACCTCTCTACCAGCAGGAGCAGTGCGCGGAGCTGCTTAGAGCCACCCATCAGAGCCCCCAGCACAGGATCTGGTGGAATAGTTGGGGAACGGGGAAGAAGAAAACGCCTGTAGAGCTGCATTTCATCAAATTCCTCCCTTCTCAGCAGATGAGCAGTTTAAAGCCTACTTCAGCCTCAGCACCGTAGCGTGTTCTACCAGATTGTATGCCCGTTAGCGCTGGTATGCAGCCATCACTGGCATCTGGTTTTGGGAAACTGCGGAGTCTTGTACGTGCAGATGCCTGTCTTCCTACAGAATGGGTCCTTGGGAATGCTGTGTCTTTTACACCGAAAGGAAAAGTAGGCTTAATATCATCTCCATATGTCTGCAGGTGCATTGCCTGCCCGTGGCTATTTTTTCTCCCCCCTCTGAGGTTTTTTTGTGATTCATAATCTGTCAAAAAGCACGTGGAAATGAATATACCAAAAAACGTTAACTTGGCGCGGGCTTAAAGCAGACTGAGCTGGTTTTAATATCTACACAGATAAAGAGTGAACTCAAGGACTAACACCTGGCAAGCTGCAAGAAGGCCAAATGACTGTGTCTGATGTATACTCACCCTTTCACCTACCTTTGGTAACGTAGAGATAGAAGAAGTCGCAGTAGAAGATGGTCTGTACCACCCCGGAGACCACAGCAATCTGGTCGTAGAACTTCTCGGTGTGGTAGCGCCAGACCCAGTTGGCGATATAGAGGGCACGATAGAGGCCCAGGAAGAAAAGGTAATGCGTTGTGATGGTCTCTGCTTCCCCCGTCTTGCTGATCATGAAGAGCTGGGGGAGGATAGCTACGGACTCCAGGTAGATAGAGAAGGTCCAGAGTATCTGTGAGGTGCAAATGAAGGTGGTGGTGATCGTAGAATGATCATAGAATCGTCGTAGAATGGTGTGAGTTGGAAGGGACCATTAAAGGTAATCTAGTCCAACTCCAATGACACGGAAAGACCCAAAACTTTACTCTTGATAGTGTGGGGAATGAGAGAAGATGGTGCTGAGCTGCTCTACAGATTGCGTGCTCTTCATGGATTGCCAGCCTTGCCTCTCCTACATGCTTTTGGCATTAAAAACCCGAGTTCTTCAACATCCTGCAATCTGGGTAGTGCCAGGCTTCCCTCCCCTCTCCTGCCCCATGCTTTCCTTACCTCCAGGGGGGTGAAGCTGTGGTTCTCCAGGAAGGACAGGCCTGTGACGGGGACCAGGAGGAATTCCAGGCGAAAGGAGTCATTCTCACTGTCAAATGTTTTCCGGAATTTCACGTAGATCATGTACACGGTGATGTAGGCACATATCAAAAAAATGACCTGGGGGAGAGAAGCAGAACTGCAAGATCTGACCTGTGATCACACTGCCTGTGCTTGAAGAGAAGCCTGGCTTCAGTTAGCTTTGCCCAAGGGCAGGTCTGTTCACCTGGTGGGCTGTGCTGTGGTGAGATAGCAGTGAACAATTTTTCTACACTGACTTATGACTGACTGGTGTTGGAGGTGCTCCCGTGGTCAACTAGAGATTGCCACTCAGCCCTACCATGAGAGTAACTTGTTTAAGAACTCTAAGGCTCTCTGTTAAGATATTGACTTGGTGGCAGCCAGCTGTTGTGCTCTGGCTGTGCAAGCGTGCCCAGCTCTCGTTCACAGCATCTCAAGCTGGCCTTAGTGGAGCAAAATGTGGTGGGCTCAGCCCACATGTTTAATGCAGTGAGCAAGTTCTATGGTCAGTGGAGGGCTGGTGACACCAAAGGGAGCACCTTTAGCTGCTCTTCCTGTGTGTAACCCGCTAGCTTTGGTGACAGGCAAAGAAGATGGAGTTGCTCCTGTCTCCCTCTGGCTGAAAAACCAATGTGGTGAAACCATGGCGAGCTAGGGAGAATGTCTGCTTCCCTGCTGCCCCCTTACCTTCATCACGGTGTTGTAGAGGGAGATGAAGGTTGTGAACAGGTCCAGGTAGCGGGTAGTGAAGACGAGGGCAAAAAGAATCTGGCTTTTCCCCGAGATACCTGCATGGTGGGAGAGGAAAGAAAGGCAAGGCAGGTGAAAGAAAAAAACCTTCAGATGCAGGTTTTGCCCTGTGTGTTTGTTTGTTTGTTTGTTTGTTTTGTTTGGTTTTTTTTTTTGAGATCCCTTCTGTATGTGTGGCTCCATAAGCCAGGACCTCACCATCACAAGGACCTTTCCCTAACGTGCCTGCCCATCTCACTGCGGTGAATTGCTGTGGGACTGGGGGCTGGCCCACGGATGTTGGTGCTGCTGTCACCACTGGTGGGGTAGCAAACGTGGGTGAACACAGCTGAACCCATCCTCTCATCTACCTGCAAGCCTCCAGCTCCATGGGAAGCAACTGCTCTGCATTCCTTGCCCAAACAGGGCCTCTAGCCTGAAGCAGCATTCTCTCCGCATCTTTTCACCAGAGGTCATTGCTTTTGGTGCCACCAAACCTCCTCATGCTCGCTTTCCATCTTATCACCCTTCTCCCCTCTGCTTCACTGTCACCCAGACACCTGCCATGTGACCGTGTGCCATGCCACATCACATCCTTCCAGCACATCCTCCTCCCTCCTGGCGAGGAAGCCATCCTCCAGGCTGTGGAGTCTTCTGCAAACCACAGCAAAGCCCAGTGATGGGTTTGGCAAAAAACCACCAAGGCGTACCAAAAAGGGAAGGGAGAGAAGCTGGAGAAGAAACCGGGAGGCAGCACAAGGGAGGAAGAAAGAGGAGCCTGATGCCACCGAGGAGCCCAGGAGTAGGATCCCCTCCTTGCCCAGGGAGCACTCACCAGCACAGGACTTGGACCTGTGGATCTTCACCAGCAGGATGATGATGGCCAACAAGTGGGAGACGTCCCCCAGGATGCGGAAGATGTTCATGGCGGCGGTGGGTGAGGGCAGCTGTAAAACCCTGTGGGGAGCTCCGTCCTCAGCCAAGCGTGCGCTCTCCTCCGGCAAACTTTCCCTCCTCCCAGAGTCCGGGACTTTCTTCTCTATGCCTTCCCAAGACTCCACGTCCCCTGCCCCAACGTCCCTGGACTTTCTCCCTCCCAGAACTGTGTCCCCTTTGCCGCCTTTCCCTTCTGTGCAGGGCCTAAGCAAAGTTGGGTTTTGTCCTCTCAGCAGCCCCGGAGCAGCGCTGGGTGACGTGGCTCCTGGCTGGCCGGGGAGGAGAGAAAGGAGGAGGCGGAGGCGGGAATAACTGCACTATTTTTCCCTTTCCCTTTTTTTTTTTTTTACCCCTTCCTCTCTTTTCCCTCACTTGTCTCAAGTTACACGCGGAAGCGTCCTTAAAGGAGAAAAGGCGGAGGGAAAGGGTCAGCTGTCCCGCAGGCTGGGATGCTGCTGCAGCGTCCTGTGCCCTGTTGGCAGCCCCGAGGCCCCATCAAGCAGGGATGTGACATACCGGGCTGCCATCGCTTCGTGTCCCATCCCAACGGGACAATGCATTAAGTACAAGGCTGTGCACAAGGAGTGCAAGTGCTGCCATCCTGATAGGTTTAGGAGAAGGGATCTGAGGAGGGATTGCTACACAGTTTTGCCATATTCAGAAACATCAGTGGCCAACCTTGGGACAACCCTTCTTCTCCAATGGGATCTCAGGGTGCTGAGATGGGACATGGATGCTCCATGTCCCCACCTTCACCCCTGGATGGTTCCCTCACACCTCCCTCCCTTGGCTCATCCTTATGGGCTCGCCTGGAGTACCATCCCTAATGATTAAAGTGTAAAAATATTATTCCCAGTGCTTACTAACAAGTCTATTAGCATCGCCAGATTCCTTTTTGGAATGCATTTGCATACATTTCCTCCCAGCCCATCGTGCTGGCTGTGTGTTTTCCCTCCCAGCCGCTGTAGCACCTGCCACGCTGGGCTTTTCCAGCCGTACTTGCAGGTTGGGCTGGAAAACACCCATGGATCCCCATGGAATGGGGACTGCCACCCACTGCCCATGGGCACTCTGAGGCTGGGGTGGGGACAGCCCTCACCATAGAATCACAGAATTGTTGGAATTGGAAGAGACCTGTGCAGGTCATCCAGTCCAACTCCCCTGCAATGAATAGGGACAGCTGCAGCTAGATCAGGGTGCTCAGAGCCCTGTCCAGCCATCCCTGGTCCTCTTTGCTTCTTGCCCCAAATGTGGTGGACTCAATCACCACCACTGGAAGGCCACCAGTAAGACAACTGCAGGTGGCAGAGGTTTATCCTCTTCCTCTCGTGCCTTCCCAAGACCTAAGGAGAGCTGATGTCCAGTGGTGCTACAGGAAACAACCAGGCTCCAAGTGGGACTTCATGGGAAGGCCACTGAGTTGGCAAAGGGCATAAGGATGCTTAGAGGAGGAGAATCTGGCACACCAAGTGGGAGTGAGCAAAAATAGACATTCCCTCCTCCTTCCCTGTGCCTTGCCCTGGGTGTCTCCCTGCCTCCTGAAATAATGCTGGGCGCTGCCACCACCCCGCACCATGATGCTCTCTCCATGCCTCCCGTTTCCATGGAGACCATAAGGAATGTCGCCAGGGTGACAGGGAGGAGAGCAAGCTGGGATTTGGCATTAGAAACGGGAATTTGGGGTTGTTGGGTTTCTTTCTTTTTTTTTCCCCCCTTCAGTTCTATTTTTGTCTTCCTCTCTCTGCCTGTGCTGGTTTGGGATGCTTGCTCTCCTGCAAGTCCAGCCTCTATTGAGGACACAACAATCCAGTGACACAAGGTTCACCCTTCTTGCTAAAGCATTTGTTTTCTGTCACTGGACTTCTGTGATTTGCCCTAGTTGTCCCACCTCAACTTCTGCTTTGGGTCACATCCAGGCCCTCATGGAGGAGAATGAGACCCGTGGGCCATCTCCAGCTGTGCCAGGAATAGTGGCAGTAGGTGTGGAGGGGCTCAAGGGCTTGTGCTGGCTTCAGTCAGTGTGGTGAGAAAACAGGACCATGGTTGCCCAACCAGGGGCTGTTGGCATGGTGGTGGCTCTAGGCTTCATTCCCAGACAGGAGAAGGGTCATGTAGTACCTGTTCACCTTCCCAGGAGCTCCTGCTTCCCATCCATCCATCCATCCATCCATCCATCCATCCATCCATCCATCCATCCATCCACCTTTTCACTCCTCCATCCATCTTTCTATTCCTTCTTCCTTCCATATATCCCTCAATTTCTTTTTCCATCTCTCTATCTATCCTTCCGTTCCTCCTTTCTTCCATCTGTCCTTTATTTTATCCTTCCATCCACCTCTCCATTTATCCATCCATCCTTCCATCCCTCCATCCACTCCCTCATCCATCCATCCCTCCTTCTTTCCACACATTCTTCCTTCCTTCGATTCATTTCTCCACCTCTTCATCCGTCCATCCATCCATCCATCCATCCATCCATCCATCCATCCATCCATCCATCCATCCATCTCTCCATCCATTCTTCCCTCCCTCCTTTCTTCCATTCCTCCACCCATCCCGCAATTCATCCATCCACCTCTCTGTCTCTCATCCATCCATCAGTCCATTCATCCCTCCATATCTCCATCCATCTTTCTGTTCCCTCTTCCCTCTTTCCTTCCTTTTTCTGTCTTTCATTCCTCCATCCTTGTCTCCTCCTCTCATCCATCCATCCATCCATTGAACTCTCTCTCCATCCTTCCCTCTCTCCATTCTTCCCTCCCTCCATTCTTCCATCCCTCCATCCCTTCTCCCCACCCTCCTATCCCTCCATCCCTCTGTCTCCCCCATCCCCACAGCAGCACTGGGAAAGGTTGGCGGAGTGGGGCTATTTTTGGGACTGTCTCCCTGGCAACGGCTGCCACCACCGTCTGTGGTGGCTTTTCCATAGGTGCTAAAATATTCCACGCTTCTTATTAAAGACGGTGCTGGTGGAGACGGGCGGGGGTGGCGAGTGTGAGCCACCCTACTGCTGGGGCCATCGAGCCAGGGATGGCCGGGGCATGGCACGAGGACAGCTAGGGGTTGGTGACATCCTTGCTGTGACATCCCAATGTCCATCCCAATGGCCCAACCATGCTGGTTGGACAGTGCACAGGGTGCAGCCGTATGTCCGTGTGGAGAGAACCACTACCATGGCCATACGTTCCTCCCCATCCTCAGCAACATAGTGAGGTTTTTGGGATGAGTTTAGGCACTACAGGGTGGTTTCACCCCTTGGGGTGCAACCACCATGGTCATACCGGGGTGTGTCACATCAGCCTTGGGCAGAGCCGGGGCTCCCTATGGGATGGACGGTGACCTCCAGCTTGGTGCCCCTGGACACTGGGGCTCCCTATGGGATGGGCAATGACCCCCAGCCTGGGGACAGGGATAGTACGGATGGAGGGGTCGGAGAGCCCCATCCAGCTGCAGGGAGCAGTGGAGCGGAGCTGTTTGCAGGATGTTGGCTGCTCTCCCTGCTTGCAGCTGCGGACGGATGCTGAGAGGTGCTAAAAATACTCTCTGCTCCTCCCGGTGAGAGTTCTCCAGGAGGTGACCTGGAAGCCCCCGAGATGCCACTGGGGAGCTCCCAGCAGAGACAACCCGAGGGGAGCCGGGTCCTTGCCTGGAGCCAGGTCTAAGCCCATAATCTGGGGTCCAGGTGAGAAAATCCTACAGGTCACAGCTAGAGTACATGGCTGCCCCTTCCCACTGCCGATGGATGTGTTCCCGACTCCCCCATGGCAGCTCGGCAGTGCGTATCCATGGCTCTGAGATCACACGCGAGGATGGGCTAAAGTAGCGGAAAGCTGTTGGATCCTACCACGGAGTTACTGACTTCTTAGCTACAGACTGCATAGCAATCAGAGAGGGGGAGAGGGAGCCAGGGAACGGGAGCAGGGAGAGGCGGCGCAGAGATTTTGGGGTGAGAGCAGGGAGGTGCGGGGAGAGGAAGGAAGGGCAGAGGGGACGAGGCAGGAGGGGGAGAGCAGAACCATCGCTGAGAGCTCGTGGGATGGACGGGAGCGAAGCACGCTGAGCGGAGGAGGAGAGGAGCTGGGCACAGTGAGCTGGGGCTCCTCGGGAATCCAACAACCCGGAGCTGCAGTGAGCCCAGGAGCTCTGGGGCACGATGGAGACACCGACTGCTGACCCCATCCTCTGACTCTGGCTCCCAGGCGGCCCCGGCGCGATGCGGTAAGAGATGCCGGGCAGCTCCCAGTGCAGCAACGGGAGGTTTTGCCTGCTAAAATGCTGCCTTGCTAGTGCTAGCGCTGAGGAACGGCTATAAATATAACTTAGTGAGATGTGAGTGGCTTCATGCGAGTGTGTCCGTGAATAGCAAAGTTGCTGTGTGCATGGCAGATGTAAATATCGCTAAAGGAGCGTGACGGTGCGGGAGGGCACCTCCTTGTCAGCCTCCCCAACTTTCCTCCCTTGCCCTGCAGGTAACTTGTGTGGTTTTTCAGCTCTGATCTTTGCTTTGCTCCCTCACCCCGGCTCTCGTTTGCTTTTTCCCTTTCCATCCCCATGGAGCAGCCCTGCACTGTGGTGTC
The DNA here is from genome assembly GCF_016699485.2 of Gallus gallus. Taxonomy (NCBI): domain Eukaryota; kingdom Metazoa; phylum Chordata; class Aves; order Galliformes; family Phasianidae; genus Gallus; species Gallus gallus. Next base: position 50,945,984 of record NC_052532.1, read on the forward strand.
CATCTGTGTGTGCTGCTCTGGGATGAGTCTCTCAGCACCAGGAAGGTGTTTTCCAAGCACAGAGCTCACCCAGGGTTGAAGTGTCTCCCTCTAAGCTTAGAGATTTTGGGGGTCCAGACCCAACCCTTCTAGCTCATAAAGTCCCAGCTCAGCTCTTGCTTGGGGTTGTTCAACATCTCCAACATGCACTGTCGGCAGGGGTTACCCGGTGGTGTTGGATGCATGGCGGAGGTGATGGGCATCACCACCATCAGCTTGTGGTCACCAGGAGCCCGAGAGGGGATGGAGAGGTATGCAGGGAGCGTGGGGACGTACCCATATCCACTTGCCATTGGAAGCAGTGTCTGAGCACGCCAGCACATGGTCACCTCAGTTTGGGGCTGCTGACAATGATAATGACACGAAGGATAGCAGGAATGGACTCAGTGATCCTTACGGGTTCCTTCCAACTCGGGATATTCTGTGACCCCATGATAAGAACGTGGGCTTTTAGAAGGGAAACTGGTGGTGATGAGGAGGAGGGATGGACATGGAAGGGATGGATGGGAGAGGGTCGATCTTCTCGTGCTGCAGCCTTCCTCTCCTTCCACCATTCCTCCTCCTGGGGCACGTTGCCTGGAGGTGTCCCCCTGCCATTTGGCTGCCCCAGTCCACGCTGCCCACGCATCCCTGGTGTGGCACCACCATGGGGCAGTGGGATGGGGGACGCAATGACGGCCGTCGGGGCTTCCATCAGCGCCGATGTGGAGCAGGGCACTTAATTGCAATCCGCCTTCAGCAAATTCCCACTTTCCTGGGTCACTGCATTATGGCATTGGGTTCGTTCAACCCGACGGCGACCGGGGATCGATAGATGGACGTGCCCGTCTTCGCGGTCAATCCCCGCTCACAAACACAACAACCCTTCTACGAATGGCGCTGCTCGGACTCAGCTCTCCTGCAGGCGACTGTGTTGGATATAGGACCAATGTATGGATATGTTTCTCATGGAGCACTGAAAGCTCCGGGGTGGAGGGGACAACACTGGGAGGTGTGGGAGCAGTGGGGGCTGGGGAGGGGGGCTCAGCCCCTGCTCTGGCTGTGTCATCACGGGGACCTTCATGCGTGGCCCTTTTTTAAATCTGTTTTCTGCCTTTCTCTCCCTTTCTCTCCTCTCCCCCCCCTCCGTCGGTATGTGGGCTGATCACTGCTCAAACTTTTAATTCAGATGGTAATTGGAATAATAATACGGGCAGAATCCTTCTGGCTCTGTTGCTGCAGCTGGCTTCGGGGAGCTATGAATAGCTCTGAGTCACACACTGAGAGGCTTCAACTTCAGATCATTTTGTTTTGTTTTCATATTACCCGTGCCCGGTGCTTCACAGGGGGGAAATATCCCCTCAGTCGCTCCACCCTGGAATGCAAACAGGGCAGAGGGACATCCGTGTCACCCAATGGGGGAGCAGGGGTCAGCTCACCATGACTGCGGGCACACGGGGACTGCTGGCACCCACCCGATCTATTTATAATTACTGAGGGAAAAGGCAGCAGCGTGTCTATATAAATGGCACAGAGCTCCCTCCCCTCACCTGCCCCATGCCATGTGCCTTTTGCTCTCCTGCATGGCTTCAACGCCCTCGCTAATGAGATCTAGGGTTAACGAGGGGCACCGAGCCCACATGTGAGCCCACATGCAGGGGCTCAGGGAGGGATGGGGGATGCTGCAGGTGTGCAGATCTGCCTGAGCTTGGGAGTCCCCATACCCGAGGTATCCCCATAACAAGGGGTCTCTTTACTAAGGGCTTCTCATACAAAGGGGTTCCCATACCAAAGGGGCCCCCATACCCAAGGGGGCCCCATACCCAAAATATCCACATACCTAAGAAGTCCCCATACCCAAGTGGTCCCCTGCTCATGGGGTTCCTGTACCAAGAGGTCCCCATGCCAAGAGGTCCCCGTACCCAAGGGGTCTGCACACCATGGGATCTCCGTACCAAAGGGTCCCTATGCCCAAGGCGAGGGAATGAAGGCCCCTTGGAGCCGCAGTGACCACAGACAGGAGGGAAGCATTCGCCAGACAGCTCTGGATAAAGCCAAGTGTAAAAATACCATGGGATTTTTCCATCGCCGTCGTTGTTGTTTGCGGTGTACATCCCCGGAGCGCCAGATACGGTTGTTATAAAAAGAGAAGTGGGGGAGTGCTTCGGCATGGAGTTGTCTGTTCTACTTCACAAGGCCGCTCTGCTGCAGATTTGAAGCAGATCCTTATATCCAGACTAAATCTCTCCTCTTTTAGCTTTGCAACCGTTTCCCCTTGTCCTATCCCAACAGACCCTGCTAAAGAGGCAGTCCCCTTCTTTCTTACTGCCCCCCTTTAGATACTGAAAGGCCCGTGTCGCAGGCAGGGCTGTGCTGGGAAGCAGCAGGTGGGTTTATTTCCATCCACCTCCCGGCTGGTGCCGCTCCCTCGGAGGCCGTGGCCGGCGGCATGACGAGCGCTGCGCTCTGCCAGCTGGCAGCAGGGGATGGAGCGGGCGGCAGCAGCGCAGCGCGGCCTCGTCTGCGGCCAACCCGCCCGGGCCGATGCCCTGCCCAGAGTGCTGCCGCGTTGCTGCCGGAGGAGTGGAGGCAGCGAGCGGAGCCTACAGGTCCCCACCAGCCGGCCACGCGCCCGTCACCCAGGTAGGTGCCCCGCGGATGCTCCGAGGGCCGTCTGCAGGGGACGGCTGCGGTGTCTCTTTGCTGGCACCATCGCCAGGGTGGACTTTGCAAGGCGTAGCGATTGGTAGGTGCCAGATAGAATTAGCCAGGTGCTTGTCCTTATGAACGCCCCGTCCGTGCTGTCCCCCTGCCCTCCATCCTTTCCCCGCATCAGCCTCTGTCCCCCCGACTGCGGCATTTCTCAACCCGCTCCTGCTCCGCCAGCCCTGTCCCCTTCTCCCTCCCGCTGCCAGCATTGGCAGGAACGCCGGCAGCTTGGTCTCGCTGCCAGGGATGTCTTCATCCCCGCTTATCCCTGCGCTGCTGCCCGGGGCTGACGGTTCCTGCGCAAGGTGAGAGGTCTCTGTTTGCTTTGTGAGCTCCTCTCATCCCACTGGGCTCATCCCCAGGGTGGGCTCCAGAGTTCGTGTGCTTGCAGGGTTCCTTGCTCCCTGGTCGTGACCTCACAAGCAGCATGGTGATGTCACGGAGCAAGGACACGGAGATGCCGGGCTCTCCTTCGGCTACCGTCTCTGTTCCGTCCCACACAAAACCCCACTGATCTAAATGGGGAGCCCTCAGTGACATCCTGCTCCCTGCATGTGTCACTGAGGCTGCAGAAGGCTTTGTCACTGTCACCTGACCCAGGCTGAGGACAGGTTGCATCCTCCAGTTTGCCATCCTGAAATCATGCCGCGGCGGCTCAGCGTCTCTGAGAGCATGGAGAGGGCCTGCACTGAGCAGCAGAGCCTGGAAGAGGAGGATGATGATGATGATGACAACGACCACGAGGAGTTCAGTTACACCTGTCCCTTGGCACATCCTCCACCACCATGCATGAGTTTGGGTGACACTCAGCTGGGAGATGCTGAGTTCTCATTTGAGCCCGGGCACCCTTGCATGGTGAAAGATGACGGAGAGAAAAACAGAATATACGCCAAAAGGTTGGCAAGGCACGCGTTGGAGCTCAAAGAGAATGCTCAGGAGTTTGAGGAACCATTTTACAAAGACACGGAGATGTCCGCCACCCCATTCGAGGAGGAGGACAGTGGCTGGACCAGGACCTACCACCTCCCTGTGCACCAAAGGAAACACACGTCTCGAGCTGCCAACGTGTCACCATGTTCCTATGACTCCTACCAGCATGGCACGGGTAAACACGTGGGGACAGACTTGTCTTCCCTGTGGGCCCAAACCAGCGACCCACACCTCTCCAGCCTGGAGCACGCCAGGGGAGCAGAGCCTCACAAGTGGCACGAGGAGTCCATTGGAGACCGGGAGGTCCCCTCGCTGCGTGTATCCTACAGGGAGCTGTGGGAGGAGAACAACAAGCTGCACAGGATGGTGAGGAGCATGCAGGGCTCTCTGGAGAGCCAGGCACACAGCATGAGGAGCCTGGAGCGTCGGCTGAAGGCCAATCTGGCCAAGGAGGAGAGGAGGGCCCAGGGGCTGCAGGCCCTCAACCAGCAGACGGAGCGCAGCCTCCAGATCATGACCCAGCGGGCTCTGGAGGCGGAAAACCATGTGGAGAAGCTGAAGCAGGAGATGCTGCTTCTCCAGGGAGAGCTGGAGTCCTCCAAGGTGAAGAACGAAAGCCTGAGAGCGGGGCAGAGCATGGACCCGGAGGCGGTGAAGAAGAACGTAGATTTTGCCTTGAAGAGCCTCCAGAAGATAATAGTGGGTGCAAACTGGTCCATCAAGCAGCTGGTTGCCGGGACGGAGTCACTGAATTTTGTCACCGAGATCCTTAAATCCACAGGCAAACTTTCTGATGCTGAAGCAGAGGGAGCCCAATGAATCAAACACTGTAGATGTGTTCAACCATAGCCTATATAAAACCTTTTGCTCTCACGTGTTAGACTGTGTGTGTTCAGCTTGGTAACCTTTATTCCTCACAGAGATGCTTTCCCTGTGGCTTATCCTGTGTCTGGGAAAAGGGGAGGGTTGTTCAGAACCTTTAGGAAATGTTTATTTGTGAGATACTGCAGTGACTTTCCTCTGATGCCAGTATCAGTGCTAAGAATGAGATTATAGAACGATGGAATCTTTAAGGTTGGAAAAGACCTCCAAGGTCACCTGGCCCAACCGCCAGCCCATCCCCACCATGCCCACTGACCACATCCTCAGTGCCACATCCACACGGCTCTGGAACACCTCCAGGGATGGTGACTGCACCACCTCCCTGGGCAGCCTGTGCCACTGCAGCACCACTCCTTCCAGGGGGGTTTTCCTCCCATCCAACCTGAACCTGAACCTGGTGCAACCTGAGGCCATTTCCTCTCATCCCATTGCTGTTACCTGGGAGTAGAGGCCAATTCTCACCTCTCTACAACCTACTTTCAGGTTGCTGTAGAGGATGATAAGGTCTCCTCTTATGTTGGCTCAAACAGTGAAAAGCACTGTTTGGAGAAGATTCCCTTCCTCTCCTGATGCAGAGAAACACACCCAAATTGTCCATTTGTCTCCTGCTGAGTAAGGCGGGATGCCATAGTCCTCATCTGCTATGTAATCACAGAAGATGTGTTTTGGTTTTATCATTTTGGGACTACATGTTGGCATCATTCTTCAACACCGGGTCATCCCCCAACATTTCTGATGAATTTAGGTTACCCTCCTCATTTTCAGCTGTAGTTTATCCGGTTGCACACCAGATTTTTTACTATCTGGCCAAACAGACCACGATCAAAGACTTTGGTGATGACGGGTGGTGAGAGGCTGGGTGCTGGCAGAGCTCAGCATCAACATTTTATCCCAATGGGAATTTTTGGCAGCTGTTCACTCCGACCTCCATACAGTAAGTGGTGAAGGCTGCTGCCTTCTCATGGTCCTCTAGTGTCCCAGCAGCCGTGGCTGGGTTTTCAGCTGCCTCAGTAACCTTGTTGTCTGGAGGAGGGACAGCTGGTTAATCCCCATTGCAGACATGACGATGGCTTGCCCATCGGAGGTGATGTCTGGAGCTCCATACTTGCAGCTTTCCAACCTGGGCTACTAAGTTGGAATGGGTGGTGGTCACCCTTAGCCACTTGAAGCCCCACTCCACAACACTGGTGATGAGACAAGAGTGTTTCTCACTACTTTTCCCATCCTTGACAATAACACCTGTTGTTCCTGTCTCCCACCTTTGTATGACCACTTGCAGTGAGTTTTAAAACTTGTATTTGACCCAGAAATCCCTGGATTTTTCTGAGATATGACAACCACCCATTGCTCATTGACAAGGCTGGGAGGTAGCGAACTAGCTGTGTCTGTGCTGTGTGCTCTACACTGACTGCTGTAATCCAGAGGTTACAGTGCAGGATTAGCATAGGTGTACAAAGCCCTTCCTAATCTATGAGTCATTACCCCTCACCGCATTTCCCTTCCCAGCAGCTCTGGGCAGGTGGGATAGGTCAGCCCTTGTGTCTTCGGTCTCCCAGTTCTGCAGCTCAGGGAAGACCAGGTTGGGACGCAACATCTGCCAGACATCCTCCCCAGGGCTGTACCACAGAACGACTCCTCGGATGCTATGCACGGCACACCGCAAGGTCTGTTTGCTCTAACTGGCTTCTCCTTGGCTGCCCCTAAGCTCCTCCTTTGCATTGGTTCTCCATTTTGGCTCTATCTCCTGCTTCTCTTCCCATCTTCGAAATAAGGGGGACATTCTGCACTTCTTGGCAATAAATTCCCTCTAGGTCAGGTCGGGCTGACAGGGATCCCTCGGACTGCCGTGTGTGTCTGTGCTTTGTTAGTCCTTGTGTGTGAGGTATTTAGACTGGCTGAGCTCTTGTCCTCTTGTAAGCTATGATATTAATATATTGGCTCAGGGCAAGGACCCTGCAAGCTGCTAAACTCTGGTGTCCTTGGTCCAGAGAGCAGTGACTGCCTGCCAGCACCTCTGCATGAGAGAGATGTGTGGGTTGCTGTGTGCACTAGGTGTGTGTCTGTCAGCTCTTCACCTCCGGAGCAGGGCTGTGGTGTGGTGCCTACCATCACCACCGGATCCCTCTGGGCATCCAGCAGAAGGCTGGGAGATGTGCATGCAGGGTGGGTGTTTTCAGGGAACGCTTTGATGGGGTTTTGCTCTATCCTTCTCTATAAGGCACATGCCCGGGAGCAATGGTGATGATGGCATGGGCCTCAGCTTGTCAGAGGTGAAGGCTAGAGCTGCCAGGTCCCACACGAGCACGGCTGCATGAGATCCCACGCTTGCCCAGCTCCTGTGGCCCTCAACACCTGATGATACAGCAAGCCATGGGCAGCGTCCGCGTCAACCGGTGAGTAGCCCTCATTCCAAGGATTTTTCATAGAATTGTTAAGGCTGGAAAAGACCTCTAAGATCACCTAGTCTGACTATCAACCCATCCTCACCTCATGCCCGCTGACCATGTCCTCAGTGCCACATCCACACGGTTCTGGATCACCTCCAGGGTCGGTGACTGCACCACCTCCCTGTGCAGCCTGTGCCACTGCAGCCCCACTCTTTCTGAGAAGAAATTTTTCCTAATATACAACCTGAACCTTCCCTGCTGCATCCTGGGGCTGCTCCCGCTCATCCCATTGTTGTTATCTGGGAACAGAGGCCAATCCCGACCTCACCACAACCTCCTTTCAGGTCATTGTAGAGAGCAGTAAGGTTTCACTTGAACCTCCTTTTCTTCAGAGTGAACAACCCCAGTTCCTCCATCTGCTCCCCATCAGACTTGTGCTCCAGACCCCTCACAGCTCCGTCGCCCTTCTCTGGACATGTTCCATGCACTGCCCTACGTGTTCTGGGCATCTTCTTCTGGTATCTTCACCCGTCCCTCAATACATTCTTCTCAAAATACCTTCCTGGGGCTTTTCCACTCTAAGTTATGGCTCCTCTATGTCCAAGTCTGAAATGCAGTGTATGTGGGGGGAGATCCTGGCTCTCAGCAGGGTTGGCTGGTGCAGAGGAGAAGCAAAGTACCAATGCAGTGCTGGACACCTGCCCTGGCCCAGGAATTGCTGATTTCAGCAGGACTGCAGAAACCCCATGTCCTCTTTCCAATGAGATGAGGACGGCAAATGGATTTGGAGATAGATGGCTGCCATGAAGAAACTACCCTATTTAAACAAGGAGCAGTCAGTTCCAGAGTGAAGGAGCCCATGCTGGAGGACTCCAACAACCATGTCAATGTGTTGGGGAGGGAGGCACTGCCAGCCTCAGGAGTTATTAGTGGCTTAGTGGTGATGAGGGTCTTGGTGGGTCTACACACTCAGGGGGAGTCTGCTGGATATCCTCAGTGGTCAGAGCATCTTCTGCCATAACCTCTTTAAATGAGAATCTGTGATTTTATACCCAGCTGCGTATGTGCACTTGGAAGCTGCCTTCTCCTGGCAATGGAGAGAGGGGCAACAGTGCCATCCACTATGGAGGGAATCAGTGGAGAAACAGCTCCCCAGAGAGGGGAGTTTCTCCCAGAAAAACTGCCAGTGATCTGACTGTTGATCTCCAAATTACACCTTTGGCTTTGGATGCAGGATGCTGGGAGCCATGCTTGTTGCTGTGGCAACAGAATTGTCCTGAGCACAGGAAGTGTATAAACATTATCACCGATATACAATGGCATCAGGGAGGAGAGCAGAAGAGAAAATAGAGACTCCCAGCCCTACACCGTGCCAGGGCCAAAATGTTGTTCTTCACGTACTTCTGTCTGTTCCTTCTCTTCCAGGTACAGCATTGTCTCGACTGAGGAGGATGGACACAAGGTCTCTGCACTGGGCAGCATGAACGGGCACAGCCGGAACGGGAAGGGCCACACACCCCGGAGGAAGCACCGCAACCGCTTTGTGAAGAAGAACGGCCAATGCAACGTCTACTTTGCCAACCTGAGCAACAAGTCTCAGCGCTACATGGCTGACATCTTCACCACCTGTGTGGACACGCGCTGGCGATACATGCTTATGATCTTCTCGGCCGCCTTCCTGGTCTCTTGGCTCTTCTTTGGTTTCCTCTTCTGGTGCATTGCTTTCTTCCACGGTGACCTCAACGCACCGGTGGTGGGGGGTAGTCCCTCCCTCCTCAAGCCCTGCATCATGCACGTGAACAGCTTCCTAGGGGCTTTCCTCTTCTCAGTGGAGACACAGACAACCATTGGGTACGGCTTCCGCTGCGTGACTGAGGAGTGTCCACTGGCCATCATGGCTGTTGTGGTCCAGTCCATTGTGGGCTGTGTTATTGACTCCTTCATGATTGGAACCATCATGGCCAAGATGGCGAGGCCCAAGAAGCGGGCCCAGACCCTCCTCTTCAGTCACCACGCAGTCATCTCGGTGCGGGATGGCAAACTGTGCCTCATGTGGCGAGTGGGCAACCTGAGGAGGAGCCACATCGTGGAGGCTCACGTTCGCGCCCAGCTCATCAAACCCTACATGACAGAGGAAGGGGAGTACCTCCCCCTGGACCAGCGGGACCTCAATGTAGGCTATGATGTGGGTCTCGATCGTATATTTTTGGTCTCACCCATTATTATTGTTCATGAGATTGATGAGGAGAGCCCGCTCTATGGGATTGGCAAGGAGGAGCTGGAGACAGAGAACTTTGAGATCGTTGTTATCCTGGAAGGGATGGTGGAAGCCACGGCCATGACCACACAGGCACGGAGCTCTTACCTCGCCAGTGAAATCCTCTGGGGTCACCGCTTTGAACCAGTAGTGTTTGAGGAGAAGAACCACTACAAAGTGGATTATTCGCGCTTTCACAAGACCTACGAGGTAGCTGGCACACCCTGCTGCTCAGCTCGGGAGCTGCAAGAGAGCAAGATGACTATTCTACCTTCTCCCCCACCTCCCAGTGCCTTCTGCTACGAGAATGAGCTGGCTCTTGTCAGTCAAGATGAAGATGAAGATGATGACGAAGTGGGTGTAGCGTTAGGTGGCAGCACCAAGGAAGAGGGAGGCGTCATCCAGATGATGGATTTTGGAAGCCACCTGGATCTGGAACGGCTCCAGGCCACTTTGCCCTTGGATACCATCTCATACCGCAGGGAGTCAGCCATCTGATCCCTCCAGCCTCCCCGTTTTACATCCATGACCCACCTCCTCCTCCTCCTCTGTTCTGCACACATACGTAGCTGGATAAGTCCCTTGCCCACCAAAAAACGCCTCCTGTGACCACCTGTCAGTACCTGAGTACACCGAGGCCTGGATATACTCCGATATATTCCCTTTCCCATGCAGTTATACCCCCTGGATGAGGAGTGAGAATACATCATTCTTCCAGACAGCGCAGCTTGCTCGAGGACCTGCCCAGGGACAGGAGAGCAGCATGGTTGGATTCCCATCTCTGCGGAGGTGACAGGAGCCTGTGCCCTCAATGGAGAGACTGTACCTGCTCAAGTGTTTCTGCAGCTAAGACAACAGCACTTTCTGCCTCTCTCAACACGTGCAGGCCCACGGCTATCAATAACCACGGCTCTCACAAGGAGGGGAGTGATGCATAAGTCCTGACCCAATGAGAAGGGACAGGGGAGTTTAGGACTCCTAGAGGGAGTGGGAGAGTCTCTGGAGATAGGGGTTTGCTTGCATGTTTATTGCTTGTTGCACTTGACTTTCTTTGTATATAAAACAGATCGAGAACTGAAATCCATATTCTTCCACTGTAAATGCCAAGCTGGGAGAGAAGGACACTGCACGTAGCCCGCTCTGCACTCTCCCTGTGGCATCCGTCACCTCCAGCAGCAGCTCAGCCCCACAGACTCAGCCCTGGTTCCCCCACTCCTCCCCAGACCACGTTCTGCTTCTTTCCTGGACCGCCCGGCAGGCGGCAGGGCCCTGTGCTCACACACCTGATGGGACAGCAGGCCCCTCACTTGCTCCTTCCACCTCCTCCAGTCTTCTCCCTGCTGCCATCAGCTGTAAAACGGAATTTGTATCTATTTATTTTTAATAAAGTCTAATATCCCAGGGGGAGGTTTGGAAACAAAGGAGACCCCGAGGCTGCAGCCTGGTACAGAGACTGATGAGTGTTATTAGTGCTGGTGTTTGCTGTTTGTATGGGTTTGATTCCTGGACACTTCACCTTTGGTACTTCAGAGCCAGAGCTAGACTTAACATCACTTCTCTGTTGTTTCACAGAAGACAGCAGAACTCGGTGAGTCTTTCTCTATGAGAGCATTAGAATCACTCACTCGAAACTAGATGACAAGAGGATGGGAAAATAATTGGGTAGCTCAAAAGGCTGCTCTGCACACCTGGCAGATGTGCTGCTGGGGAAATGGTTGAAGAAACAATGTTCCATCTAATCCCTGATCTACAGAGCAGAAAGCCAACATCTTGATAGCAGCTTGGGCTTAGTACAGGGAGCAATAGGAAGAGGGGAAGAAGCAAAAGAGGAGGGAAAGAGACAGAAGGAGCAAGGGGGGAGCAGGAACCACAGGCAGGGAAAAAGGGAAGGGGAAGGGGAAGGGGAAGGGGAAGGGGAGGGGAAGGGAAGGGAAGGGAAGGGAAGGGAAGGGAAGGGAAGGGAAGGGAAGGGAAGGGAAGGGAAGGGAAGGGAAGGGAAGGGAAGGGAAGGGAAGGGAAGGGAAGGGAAGGGAAGGGAAGGGAAGGGAAGGGAAGGGAAGGGAAGGGAAGGGAAGGGAAGGGAAGGGAAGGGAAGGGAAGGGAAGGGAAGGGAAGGGAGAACAATGAATACTGTGGTAATGTGGAAGAGAATTTGGAAGGGAATAGGGATAGTGTAACAAGATAGGTATGGACACAGACATGGCCACCTCAAGAGGAACACCGCCTGGCCACCTCTTGGCTTTTTTCACCTATGTTTTTCTACATGTGCCTGTGTCCCACCTCCTCCCCCTGCTGCTGATTAAAAATGTCCCTCCCTCCTCCCTCCCATTATTATTTATTTATTTTCCCCCAGAGGGAATAAACAGAGGCCAGTATTGACCTGGCTTTCAATATAGCTTTCAGAGCTGGGTGCCTGTCGCTGGCCATGGCAGTGGAAACAAACTAATGGACCGAGAGGGAAGGACTCTGCATGTGAGGACAGGGGTACCCAGAACACAGACTGAGGTGGTGGCCCCAAAGAAGGGAGTGTGGCTGGGTACCCCTCACCAAGGTGCAGCATCCTTTGGAGGTGAGTGGGGATGATGTCCCGTGGCCTACTAGTTCCTGGGAATCTGGTCTGCGAGGAGATGCATTCCATGAGGACATCTAGGGGAGATTTCTCCCACTTTGCCAATGCACAAAGGTATGTGTACCCTTCAGTACATGTGCTTCTGCACCTCCGTGCTCCAATCACAAAGTACTCATGCCTGAATATCCACTGAATGTACCTACAGACATATGTCATCCGTGCAGGCATAAGCCATCCTACACCACTCAATAAACCATAAACACTCAATGAAGTGCACACAAACTTTGTGCAACAGCAGCACTCATCTCAACAAGTGCCTGTACGGCTGGATGCTGGGGACTCCTTTATGTAGCCCATGAAAAATCACCAAGAGAGAAGGATGGATATTAGGAACAATTTCTTCTCAGTAAGAGCGGTGCTGCAGTGGCACAGGCTGCACAGGGAGGTGGTGCAGTCACCGTCCCTGGAGGTGTTCCAGAGCTGTGTGGATGTGGCACTGAGGACGTGGTCAGTGGGCATGGTGGGGATGGGCTGGCAGTTGGACTGGGTGATCTTGCAGGTCTTTGCCAGCCTTAATAATTCTAGGAATCCACTGTGGAAAGCTGCCATGAAGAAGACCGGACATTGCTAGGTAGATCTACAAATCAGGTCTGCAAGCCAGAAATACAGATGGGATTTTGGCCAGGGTGCAGCTGCGTATGATATGTGGAGCATCACCTTCCAGGCAGGTGAGGTGTCTGGTCCAGAGAAGACACTTCCATGTGTTCCCACCCTTCTGCAGGACCTGATGGACAGAATGCATCTCCAGCACTTGTTGAGATTTGGCTTCTGTTGAAAAGTATTCCAATATCAGAAATCTAACAGGGAGAGAACAGACTTTTTGCCCTGTGAATAGGATCCAGGCTCTGGCTCAGATCCGGCACCCCATGACAGCTAACTATACCGCTTTCACTCCTGCCAGCTTCCAACTGAACATTGTCGTTGTTTTTGATGACACTTGAGAGACTTGTTTCATGTTTTATTTTTGGTGGCACTTTCAGCCAACCCTTTTGAAAAGAGACCATCATTGGCACCTTTCAGCTCACCCAAAATTTGCTCAGCAAAACATTTCGATACACGCTGAGGCTAAAAATACGTTCAAGGAAGATGATAATAAGGGAGAAAATGGGTTTGGATTTCTGTGATCGGGAATTCATGTCGATAACGTTTGTGCTTCCAAACAAAAGTGCTTTTTTGCAACCAGTTCGGCTTTGGTGTTGTCCCAGAATGAAGAACAGCCGGCTGCACGCAGGCGTGTGACCTCTGCTCAGCAAAATGCCTCTTCTGCTTCTTCCCAGGCCATTAAGGGCTTGCTCCTGCCCCTGCTAAGTCAATGGGAATTTTGCCATTGCCTGGGGTGGATTGCAGAGCTGGGCCCTAATGGAGTGCCGCTATTGGAAAAGCCCTGCAGCCCCAGTCCTCTGCTGAAGCTGGGACAGATGATGTGGGCCGTGCAGGAGGGGGAGAGGTGGAAAAAGGCAACGTGTGGGGCTGGGAGGAGCTGAACACATTGCTTGGGGGGCACTGGGCAGGCTGGGGGGAAGCAGCGGGGTGGGCAGGAGGCATGTGGGTGTCTCTCAGTGCGAGGCTGCCTGGGCTGGGGGCTAAAAACCAGAGGGGCTGAGGTGGGGACGAGCCGCTGGAGGAGCTTTGTCCAGCCCTGGGGACCCGGCTGGGGGCTACTGCAATCCCGACCCATCGGTGCGCTGCGGGACCCAGCGCCGGGAAGTCACAGCACACGCAACCCGGGGAGCGCGGTCCTTGCCTGTCCTCAGAGCACCACCTAGGGATGGCAGCGAGCCTCGCAGCACTGCCTCCGAGCTCCCCGAGCAGCTGCGGGCTCAGTAGGGCTGGGGATACGGCGCAGGAGTGGGGCGCAGGGATGGCTGCAAGTCCCACCTGGAGGTCAGGATGGAAATATTTCCCTTCCTGTCCTGCAGACAGTGCCAGCTCTGGAGGGATAGGCACCGATGTGCCCATGTTTTCCCAGCCTGGATCTTCAGCCCACAGTAAAGTTGAGGGTGGCTTACGGAGGGGTCGGGGATTTTTATGCCGTGCTATCAACTGTCAGCTCCGTAAAGCCTCAGCAGCTTTCACAGAGCAGCTACTGGCTTTGAAAGCAGTTCAGATATGCACTGACACGTTGATTTCTTCTCTGTGCAAAGCTGTGGCAATAGGGGAAGTTGCACAGGGAATACTTGAGTTCAGAGACGGGTCATTCTGTTATTGCCCTGCTGCCTGCCTGTCCCTTCAGTTGTCACCTCTGCAACTTGGCTGGCGCAGATGCTCAACATATGAGATTTTCTCCACTTTTCCACTACACAGCCCCTTAGTGTGGCACACACAACCCATGCTGTAGTAGAGTTGTGCTGCTGTAGCGGCTGCCTTTTCCCTGCCCCAGGTAGCCATGAAATTGCATGGAAGTGGAGAAATGCCCCACTGGGATGTGTCCTGGCCAGTATGAAGCACAGCTTGCAGGCAGAGGGTTTGCAACGCCCTGAGAGTTCTTCTGGCAACCAACCTTTCCGTATCCCCTTGGGACATAAGGTAATGACAGCCTGGCTTGCAAACCTCACGGAGTCTGTGCTCCTGTGTTTACCTCATTTCCTGGGAAAAAGCAATGAGAGCAGAGCAGTCAATGGGCCATTCACCCTTTCCTTAGCTTTGAACACGTCCCCACCAGGAGGAAGCAGCCACTGGGGGCAATCCCTTTGCTCTCTGGGCAGCTGTGGCTTTAGGCACGCAGCCCTGGAGCTGCCCAAAAGCAGGCAGCGTGGGAAGAGGAAATGCATATTGCTAAGTGAAGTGATGTGATTTCATTGCCCTGGTGCCTTCGAAGAAATGCGGGATGGACACAAACACCATCCTGAAATAGTCTGTGAGACATTGGATATTTGAGCTTTCAAAGTTTTTTTGGCCTCTGAAATTAGCAGGATTATTTTGGTGCTGGCCCCTGATTTGAAATAGCATGTCTTGAGACTCGGGAGCTGGTAATATTTGGGAATCCCAGCGGCAGCACATGGATAGAGTTGTTTGGATGTCCCAGCACTGTGGTCACTGAAGTCGTCAGCTGGAGGATACGGTGCAGTCACCAAAGCAGTTGCAACTGAGAGGGCAAGGAGCTTGAAATTGCCACTGGCAGGTGGCAAGCTGCTCATCCAGCAGCAGGCTCCCCGTGTCTCTGTGGGTTTAACCTGCCGCCTCTGTGCAGCTGGGGAGGTTGGGAGCCATGAATCAGAAATAGTTCCTAGAAGAGTCTGCAGCTGCATTGAAGACCTGGTCAGGACGTTGTACCTCTGTGAGCACATACATAGCTCCCATCTCATCCGTACTGCTGCCTATAGCAGCTCTGGAGGATCAAGCACAGTGCCTGTTCCTAGCAGAGACACCCCAGTCTCCAGATCTCCACCAAAACACCCCACCTGGAGCTTCACAGACAGAAACCAGCATGTTCAGAGCACACCCAGGTGCATCAGCCCCCCAAGAGCAATGGTACAGTGCAAAGTGAACTCTATGCTGGAGCTGGGGCTGTCGGTATTTGGGGTGCTCCTCCTGGTCATCACGCTTGAATCACACTGGGCTGAAAGCAAGCAATATAATGCTTATCCTCGGCCCAGCTGGCCGCATGGGACATGTGGTGAGATGGCCTTTTGTTAGTCGGTGCCCTGTGCCTGGCGCTCAGCTAGCAAGGACAGGCTGTCCCTTCCAGAGAAACCCCTTGCATAAGAATCACAGAGGAGCCAGGCTGAGATGCTGAACTAATCCAGCAGGGCATGCCGGGAAGCTGCATTTTAAGCCATCCTCCCTGCCCTCCCATCTCCCGGCGTGTTGTTTATCTCTCCCATCCCTCCCACAGCAGTACATGAATTACTCTGACTGGGCAAGCTGGTTTCATAACCGCCCGCACCGCCCCCCCAAAGCGCATGGGACTCACTCACACACCGTCGGCTCCTCATTCGCCACCAGTTTGCGCTGCCGTGAATCACAGCCTGGCGTCAACGCTGCACTCTCCCCAGCATGGGGGAGATCTTCACCGTGTGCAGCAGGCTTACGTTTCCAACGCACCCCAGTGATGCTCTATGGGGTCACCGGGATGCTGTCCCGTGTTCTTTCTGCTCAATACAGCCACACATGCACTCACCTGGGCAACTTTTCCCCATGTTTGATTCCTCAGGGATGGAAATATTTTCCTAATATCCACACTGGATCTCTCTTCTTTCACCTTATGGAATCACAGAGTCATTTAAGTTGGAAAAGACCTCTAAGATCACCCGGTCCAACTGCCAGCCCATCCCCACCATGCCCACTGACCATGTCCTCAGTGCCACATCCACACGGCTCTGGAACACCTCCAGGGATGGTGACTGCACCACCTCCCTGTGCAGCCTGTGCCATTGCAGCACCGCTCTTACTGAGAGGAAATGGCTCCTAAATATCCAACCCGAACCTCCCCTGGCACAACTTGAGGCCACTCTCTCTCGTCCTATCTCTCATTACCTAGGAGAAGAGGCTGACCCCCACCTCACTACAACGTCCTTTCAGGTCACTGTAGGGAGCGATGAGGTCTCCCCTGAGCTCCTCTTCTCCAGACTGAACAACCCTGGTTCCCTCAGCTGCTTCCCCTAAGACTTGTGTTGTCTGGCAGGACGTGCCCTTGAGCAGGTCACTTGGTTCCCCCTCCACACCAGCCTGGTGGGAGAGCACTCTATCACCTCCTTCAGATCACTGACACCCATGTGAAACATCAGGTCCTCCAGACACCCCTTAACCACTGCCTCCTGACAGCCAGCCAGTTTTCACACAGCTTTCTGTCCACCTAAAAGAGCAAAATAGCTTTCCTTGGACAAAGGAACGTGATGGAAGATGGTACTGAAAGCCTGGCTGGGTCCAAGGTAAATGACTTCCACTGTTCTCCCCTCACCCACAAGAGCCACTCATTTTATCACCGAAGATCATGTTGGCCAGGCGTGATTTACCTTCAGTAAATCCACACTGACAGTTTTCACCCTCTTCTTTGTGTGTCTGGAGACATATTCCAAGAGCACCTGGTTTGGACCAAATGAGTCTGACCAGCCTGCAGTTCCCAGGATCAACTTCTTGGATTTTTTTGAAGAAGGAGGCACTGTCTGCCTTCCTCCTGTCTCTGGGGATCTCCTCTGACCTCCATTGCTGTACTCAGACTCTCCTCCAACCAGCTTCCCAAACACAAATCATTTCACAGCCCGACTGCTTCCTGTCCAACATCACTTGATCTGACCTGAAAATGTTCCTACAAGGGTGAACATGGCTCCTCAGGTCTTCGTCCCTTCATTCCTAAGAGAGATAGAGGGCTGTACCTCAGAGCCCCAGGATCAGGGCTAATTCCCTTCTTCATGAGCTGCACGTCTTCCCACCAGAGGCTGTGCTCAAAGCCACCCAAGTGCTGTGTGGAAAGGGAGGCAGCAGCCAGCCTCCAGGACAGTGGGATAGGGCTGCCCCAGCCGATGGCTCTGCCATAGGGTCAGAACCCAGAGACAAGGATCCATTCAGCCCCTCTTCTCCAAAAAACACGAGGGTCGGAGGATGAGGCTACACATCTTCAGACAAGATGCTGCAGATTGAGCCCTGAGCCCTGTCTCAATCCTGTACCCCTCTGCCCTCACACAGCCCCAAGGGTGCACCCGAATGTTCCTGTTTGTTTGTTTTTTTTCCACTTGGTCGTGGCTTATTTTCTTTTTAAACAAAGCAGGCCTGTGTGGGTGGCTGACAGAAGTTGGGAATGCCACAAGGATAAAAAAAGGTGAGGTATATGGAAAAAAAACAATAAAGGCCCTTAATTATAGGTGTGGCCGGGAGCTGCTCCTATTATTAAGGTTGCCGACACTTCCCCTTTTAAGACCCTGTTTTCACTAGCTTATAACTTTGTCAAAGTATCACCAACAGAGCAGAAATTTTTGGTAGCGAGTGATTGCCTCCGCTTGAATCAGGCATGTTTATTTAGTTTGTTCTGGAAATACTGGCCCACCCCTACATCTGCTGGGCTAGAGGAAGCACACCTACAGTCTGGCCCAGGGGATGAAAGCTCTGGGTCTTCTGGGCTTCGAGCACGGGCTTGGCCTTGGGCAGGAGGACGGTTTTTGTGTCACGGAGGCTTTGTTTTGCCAGGTCCGTGAGACACTGCTTCTCTCCCCCACTGGCGTGAACAAATTATACGGCTTTGCTACAGGAGGAGGGTTTGTCACAGCTTCCCAGCCTCTGTGAACCTGCTCAACCCTCAGTGGCTTCCAAGGTGGTATGATGGTGTGCGGGCTTTCCCCTGGAGGAGCAGGGCTTCCCCAGTGGGGCTTTCTGAGGTGCTCACTGCTGCTAACAGGCTGGGGCTTCCATTGGTCTTCTCTGGTTGGGCCCAGAGACGTTGTGGATGCCCCATCCCTTGAGGTGTTCGAGGCCAGGTTGATCTTTGAGGTCCCATCCAACCCAAGCCATTCTATGATGATCTCCTTTGGCCCCGCGCTCCTCATTGCCCCTCTTCTGGCTTCTGGGAAGTCTGCAGGAGGAAAGGCCTGATTTGAATAGGGAGGGGACGAAACCCAAAGGGAAAAGGAACAGGGAAGGGATGGAAAATCAGGGGAAAAGCAAATGAGGCAGGGAGTTGGAGAGGATGGGACTGGCTGGGCAAGGGGGGATCTCCTGGGAGCTGTGGGGTTTCTTGGGTCAACTGAGCAGAATGACAGGAGCCAGACTGCTTGTGGGTGTTCTGGTGGCACATAGGGCTAATGGAACGAGAGGAGGCCGAAATGGGGAAAGCTCTGAGGGTTCACCAGGAGTAGGGAGGACAGAGGTGTCAACTTGTGTGCCTGGGACCACAGATTTCTCCAGCACTCGAGCAACAGCTGGTCCTGTGACATGAGCTCACGTGGCATCCAGCATTGGGTCTCACCTCTCACCAGCCCTTACCGGGGACGGCAGGCCACCGTTCTCCCTGTTGTATCAAAATACAGTTCTCCCATCACTGAGGAATGGCAGCACCAAGGCTGTCTGCACAGCTGCCCTTCAACGTCCTCACGCATATGAGTTATGACAGAGCCTTTAATTACACGGCCACAGATCTATTTTCCATAGGACACCTGCAGCACACAGGTCAGATGGTGCTCTGGGTGAGTCCGGGCTGTGTCATGCAGGAGTCTCCTTGCAGGGCCTCAGCATCGTTTATTTTTTTTATTTTTTTGCAAAAGTGTGAAGGAAAAGGAGTGACTCACTGCTGAGACAGTTGTGTGCTGGCCTGGATCACTGCCCCTGCTGTGGATTGCCTACCTGATGCTGGGAGAGTCACCCACAGCAACCTTTCCAGAGGTAGCTATTAGCTACGTTTTATTTATTTTGGCATTTTGCTTTGTTTTTAGCCTCATGCTATCCTGGGATCCTGATGTCTCATTTGCAGCAGTATTTATTGCTCCCTGCTGCATGTGAATGGGGACTTAGACTTGACTGTACAAAAGGCTTTAAAAAGCGGAGCGCTCTGGCAAAGCTCACCGCTCGGATCAGCATCCCCACATTGCAGGCTGCTTCTGACCTTACCTCCAGGACATTGGGTCCTCCCTAAAATGCTGCACACTTTCCGTGTGTGTATTCCAAGAAGGCAAATCCATGAGAAATCAAAGCGTGTGCCCTGTGAAAAGACCTCAGGAACATTAAGCATCGCTTTTAGAGTAAGGGATGAATATTCTGAAGTTAATAAACTGTGAGTTAATGCTTTGAATGAGAAAGAGAGAACAGAATATCAGACAGCTGACCCTTAAATGATCACCAGCCAACCTGGGCAGGAATCCCGGAACAAGAAATGCATGTGGTCTTATACAGTCTGGACCATAATCCATGCCCTTCCTCTTTTAGCCCACTTTGGGTCAGAAGATTTTGCAGCGTTAGCACTGCCCTTGCATAGCATTTTGAGCATGATGAAGTAAATCTTGTGGCCCTCATGACACACCGCTAACCCTGTGCCTCCATTACACCACAGGCAGGAGGGCAGCTGAGGTGCAGCCCAGGTTAAGTCGGGTGAGATGAGCAGAGGTGGCCCTGGCCCGGTGGGAGGTCATCGCAGGGACCCTGGGGCTGCTGGAGGTCTGCTCTGCTGGATGCATCGAGCTGCGGGTTCCTAGCATGGGCAAGTCTCTGTGAAGATGTGGCTGAGGTCTTTGAAGCAGCACGTCCTTCCCTGGATAGCAGATGAAACAGGAATCTTCTCACTGCGGGCCAGGCAGAGCTGCCAAACGCGATCTGGCAGCACACTGAGGTCTGCCAGGTCACTGGGGCTCAGCTTTCCCTGGGGAGGGCTTCAGTTTACCCATGTGTTTCGCTAAGCGCTCCAGCTCCCTGGTCATGGAAAATCATACACCTTTCCAACCACTCCCGGCACCCAGCAGAGCAGGGCAGGGCTTCTGTGAGACTCAGCCTGTGGCTATAGTGCGAGTACCGTGGGCTGCCCAAGGATCCTCCTGTGAGAACGGATCCCAGAGGGGCGGCGAACAGAACCTCCCTGTGCAGCCCATCCTCTGCACACCCAGCTTCAGCAGCTCTCTCCATAGAATCATAGAATCGTTTGAGTTGGAAGGGACCCTTAAAGGCCATCCGGTCCAACTCCCCTGCAACGAACAGGGATACCCACAGCTCAATCAGGGTGCTCAGAGCCCCTCCAGCCTGACCTTGGGTGTCTCCAGGGGCAGGGTCACCTCCCCCCTCCCTGCTGGCCACGCTACTTTGGATGCAGCCCAGGGTACGGTTGGCTTTCTGGGCTGCAAAAGCACGTTGCTGGCTCATGCCCAGCTGTCATCCACCAGCACCCCCCAGCCCCTGGCCCAGGCTCCCCAACACGCATCGCTCCATAAGAAGAGGTGTAACCAGGCAATGCTTGGAGAGAAGGAGGTGGGTGTTATTAGATCACCCGCTTAGCTGGGCTAACAGCACTAAAAACTTGATTACAATTCAATTAAGGCAACGTTTCTAATTAAAGACTTATTATTTTAAGCCCTAAATGATTAAAATAAAGGCGGCTGAAGTGTCCGTGCACACACTTCATGATTTCACCCCCGAGGGCTGTGTCTCCCCTGGGGGCAGCGAGAAGAGGAATGGACGACGTATTCTGGGTTATCCTGATGGCACCTTCCGTACAAAAAGCCATCAAGGGGGCTCAGCGTGGGCCGCACTGCCCGTGGTTGGGGTTGCCTGCTGCCCTCACACCCCGGGGATGTGAGCACGCTCCCCCTTGTCCCGACAGAGCCCACCACGCTTGGTGTAGGGCTCCCCGATGAAGCAAACTGTGGGGCTGCACGCATCGCCACACACAAAACTCGGTTATATCTTAATTTCCAGAGCCAGAGAACACAACTGAGTGAGAAAATGGGGTGGCCGTGGGGCTCTCGCTCCCCACAGCCGAGCACCGACACGACAGAGCCCGAGGAGAGCCCGCCCTCCCGAGGGGAAACGTCTGCGGGGCCAGGCCCGGGCTGAGGGAACGGCGGATGGAGGAGCGGTTGTGCCTTTAACGGCGGGCGGGCGGGAGGAGGAGGAGGAGGGCCGGGGCTGCGCTGGGTGACATCAGTGGGTTTGGCTCCGGGGCTCAATGGAAACTGGGTGAGCGCCGGGCTGTGCCGAGCACACGCCGGCTGGAGGGGACGGCGAGCGGGCGGGAGGCGGCAGGCAGCGCCGCGCCGCGCTGAGCCGAGCTGAGCGAAGGAGGGACGCGCCGGGCACGGCCGCCGCCAGCCCTCCCCAATCCTCCGTCATCCTCCCCGCCGCGGCCGCCTGGCCCCCTGACAGCCGGCGGAGCAGCAGCCCCACACGGCCCCCTTCCCGCCAGGGTGGGTATGGGGGGCGCCCGCCTCCATCTTGGGGCGCAAACCCCGGGGGAAAGGCGGCCCCTCCGGCTCTTTGTGTGCGCGGAGGGAGGGAGGGAAGGAAGGAAGGAAGGAAGGAGGGGCGGGGGAGGGGAGGGCAGGGCGCGATGCGCCGGGCCGGGGGGCAGCGGGGACAAAAGGCCCTTTGTGGGGTGCGGTGAGGGGGTCGCCCCCCTTTCCCCCCGTCTTTCTCCTGCTGTCCCTCGGGGCTCTCCGCTCTCGGGGCCCGGCCGTTGTAGGGACGCGGGGGTACAGCGGTTGGGGGGGGGTCGGGCTCTCGGGGTGACCGCGGTGGGCTCGGGGCGGAGGGGGGGGCCGGGAAGTTGGCTGCCGTTCGGGGGGTGGTCGCTTTGTGTGATCTACCCGGAAAATAGAGCCCGGGTAGGGCCGTGTTGTGCCTGTAGGGGGTGGGGGTGTCAGGAGAGATTTATTTATTTTATTCCTTCCTTCCCCCCCCACCTTGTTTTTCCTGTTTGTGGCTATTTCTAACGAAAAGGTGGTCTTCGGCGCTTCGCCTCTTATTATATTCTTGCTTTTTTTTTTTTTACCTCCCCCCCCTTCCCATCTTCCAGACCTTCTCCTCTTTGTAAGTGTGAAGGGGGCTTAGGGGAGGGGAGGGGGCTGCTCTCTGTCTCGCCTTCCCATCGAAATGCCTTATTTTTACCTCTTTTTTTTTTTTCTTTTCCCCGATTGTTTTTTTTTTCTTCCTTTTTTTTTTTTTTCCCCTTTTAATTTTGATTATTAAAAACCCGTTTCAGATGACTGTGTTTTGCCAACCCCTTCCTTTATCTCCTACACACACACACACACGCACACACACACAGACAAGGAAATAAAAGCCCTGCACAGCCCTTACGGGCACGGCACCCCCCGCGCTCCCACTTCCCCTCGCAGCCTCCATTATGTGGCCGCCGAACTCGGTGCTGTACGGATGGCCTTCGTGCCCCCCACTGCCCAGGTGTGGGGCCGAGGTGACGCTCAGCCCTGTGAAATGGCTGGCGTCGGACACACGGCCCCGAGACCGGCTTTATCCTGCCTTTATATAATGGTCTTTGTGCATGTACGTGGGTATTTTATCTTATATAAAAGGGCCCTGGTGCAAAATGGTGTGTGTCTGTGTGTGTGTGTGTGAGGGGAGCGACACGTAGTATTTGTAGTATGTTGTAGGTGTGAGGTGGATATTAACGTGAGCGCACGCTTTGCTTTGAGGTGGTGGTGGTGTGTTAATCCTGTGTGGAAAATGCAATGGGTTAAGGGACACACAGCCTTGGGGGAGCTGCTTTGGCCGGAGGGGTCGGGTCTGCTGGGGTTGGTGGTGGTAGTGGTGGAGGGGAGGGGGTGAACAACACACGGCCTTTTAATTGTAAGCATCCATAAATGATCCACCGAGTGATGTAATTGTTTAAATATCACAATATAAATCGCATGTGCGAGGTCTTCGTTCTGTAATAGTAGACCCGAAGATGAGATAAAGGCAGGAACTGTAGATGGGGGTATGTGTGTGGAGTGGGAGGCAGCCAGCAAATGTGGCGGATGTTGGGACTCCTGCAGCAGTTGCTGCCGGGGCTGTTGTGCCCCCATAGCGCAGATCCCCATGGCCGCCCTCCGGCCATCATCCCCCCCCCCCCCTCCCCTCTGTTCCCTAAGCACACTTGTGTTGTGCTGGGGGGGAGATAAGGCAGAGTGACAGCTGTGCGGCCGTGATTTTTCACTCCATTATCCCGCTCCCTGCTCCCACCCCCTCACCCCGGAGCATTTTTTAGATTCCCCTTCGGAGCCTGTTGCTCAATCAGCCAGAAGGGCCGCAGCCCAGCTGTATGGGGAACCCTCCTTAACCTGGTTCCTGGCTGTCCCAGAAGGGTGGGACCGTGGTATGGTGGGACCCTGCTGGGATCTGTGGCTAGGTTGGGGAGCTGTCGTGATGGTTGGGTTCCTGGGAGTGTGGACCTTTGATCCTTGGCTGGCGTAGGAGGGCAGGCAAGTCAGATGTATGTTAACGTGGTGATGTGGAACAGCAGGCAGCAGTTGGAAACCATGTCTACTCACTGTGCCCTCGCCCAGGACCGCCTGCCTCCCGGTGTGGCTCCCAAGGCACTGCCTGCATTCCTCATAGTAAGAAAGCCAGAAATAGCCGTGGGGTTTTGTGCTCCTCAGATGCACAGAAACACACATGCATAAGTAAATAGAGGCGAGGGAACTCCACCTCAGCGTGCTTTGTGCCCAGGGTTCGCAATGTCCCCTGAATGCCTTGATGGGATTATTTTCCCTGACATCCCTGTAGCTCGTCCCTTCCTCTTCCTGTAATCCCACCTCCTGGGGCAGCTCGGGGCTTATGGTGTGCCCAGAATCCTGTAGCTAGGATTATTTTGTGTGTGCATCTCAGAGCCGTTTCTTCTTCCCACCTTTGTCTTTTCCTTCGGTGATGCCTCCTTCCCATTTAGCTGCAGCAAGGGAAAGTTCCTCTCACCTACTTGTGAAAACATGAATCATTCCTCACCTTTCCTGTCCCCAGCAGACTCTGTGTCTGTGTTCTGTACGCTAATGCTGTGGCATTGCATAAATCAGGAGTGTGGCAAATGCCTCTAAGAGGAGCCGTGCTCGTTGGCTTGGATCCTAGAACAAGTTGGTGTCCGTGGAAGCGGGGAGGGAAAAGGGACCTGCCAGAATGGGGCTGTGTGCTGCAGAAGGGTTGGTTGGGGTCAGATGGGGAACAAACCATGCGGTTGAGAGCCTCCTACCTTCTAGATTTTCTCTGTGAGATGAGTAGGCTGAGCCTGGCTACGTTAATCGGGTGTAGCAGGTCAAAGGGTGAGCTGATCACCTGGGGCGAAAGGCCGGGGGAAGGCTGCAAACAAGCAGCCAGCACACCTGGGTGGGTAGCACAGGCGTGGAGGCTGTTGATCGCATCAGCTGAGGAGCTTGGAGATAAGCAAATGGCCGTCCTCCTCCCAACCTGCCTCTCGCAGAGCTCACTCCTATGTGGTGTCTCCTGCTGCCCCAGCCTCCGCCTAGGGGCGGTGGAGTCGCTAGCTCCTGGCTGGCTGTAAGTCCGTCTCACAGCCTTTGGTTCCTGCGCTTCGTTGCAGCTGTGGTGCTGGTTTAGTGCTGGGCCAGAGAGAATTCTTTCTCAAAAGCCATGTGCCTGTCCCTCCTGTTGTCCCACGGGTCTAGGAGTGTCTTGGTGCTGCTTATTTTAGGCTACTATGAAGGGAGGCGCTCCTTAAAGTGTGAAGCAGTCACCCACTGGCACACTGTTAGATTTCCTTCCCCAGCTCTGTGAAGAAGATGGTGGGAAAGAGGTTCAGCCTTTCTGTGTTTCCATGATGGGAACACAGATGATGTTCTTGAGCGGGTCACGTTCCTGCAGTGTTTAACTCATGCTGTTTGTGGACACCTGAGTTTCTGCACAGCAGCTGCATTGAAAGTGAAATACTTAAAGATTTAGAAGCTGTGTCCAGCTTCTGGGGCAAGCTCTGGGTATAGTTGATGGGTTCACTTCACAGTCTTCCGTGGGGCACTGATTCAGTTCCAGTTTCTGCTCTGACTTTGTGTTTTTTTTTTTGCATTTCTCTTCTCAGCACGACTAAACCATGGAGCTTCGAGTGGGGAACAAATACCGGCTGGGCAGAAAGATTGGCAGTGGTTCGTTTGGAGACATTTACCTGGGTGAGTGTCAGTCTGTGTCCTTCCACCTGCGTGGTTGTTTTTCTCAGTTGCGTCATTGTTTTTGGATTGATAAATATGTATTTGCCTGTTGATATTTTTAGCACCGTGTAAGATTGGAGATGGTGGAGGTTGGGGGGGGGAAAGAGCTTCAAGAAGTACTGCTGGTTGTTGCCCATCCTCTGATGGCACAGAGGGTGGGATGAGCTCCACTTTGCCTCCCAGACATAGGAGACACGGTGACGTTTGGTCAAGCTGATGTAGATCTGGACTATTGAGAGTGTATATGTCATACACCCTGCTCCAACTCTCTTGTTGACTTTTGCTGAGCTTGGGTGTGTGTGGGTATAAACCCACGTGTCAGAGCGGGTGGTGGAAAGGGAGGAGATGGACTTTCCTCCAGGGCAAAAGGAATGGAGCGATGGAAGGCTGATAGTGAGAGAGGTGGTCCAGCACCTGAAAGAGAGAAGTCTGACACAGGGAGATGTAAAACAGGTCTGGGAGGGGGGTGCCCTGGCTAAAGTTCTGGGGCCCAGATCTAGTAGATCATGGGTGGGGTAGAGTTTATAGTTATCGTCTGGGGTAGCCTCAGCTGGGAGATGCACGGGGTCGATGGACAAAGCCTGTGAAACTCTTGAGTTTTCTATTACTGCAGCACTTGGGGAGAAGCACCTCCAAGCCAGCACACTGGGGCGTATGTGCATGTATTCCCTGATGCTTTGCACACTGATGTTGCTGGCGCAAACTCGGTGGGGCTGGAGGGGTGGGACTATCCAGTAGCCTCATAGAACCATCCTTGAAGTGGCTTCCTCTGTTGTCCACTTTGCACCGTGACCTTTGAAGCAGTGGTCCTCCAGGCCAGCAGAATGGGCCTGCAGACCCTTTCTTGGTGTTTGCACCCTTTCGGTACTTACAGATGGTTATCATATGCTCCTTGACTGTTTGTTTGCTCAGTTGAGTCGTATTTTGCTTCCCGCTACATCCACTGCTCTTCACTGTTGCTGTTCTTCCAATTTTTCCCAGTTTATCCATCTGCTGAGCAGCTTGGAGCCTACACAGCATTTTAGGTGCAGCATTTCCAGCACTGGGCAGGGAAGGGCTACCCTTGAGCGGTCTGTAACACGATGCCTCTGCGTAAGCTGCTTTGGGTCTCCTTGGCTTCCCCCATCACCAACACTGTATCACATTGCAGAATTGGCCTTAACGTGCTATCAGCTGTATTGTGCGAGGTCTCTTCCAGGTTCTGCACCATCTCTTTGCCCCTCCCCTAGCTGCCTTCATTGAATACCTCTAGTTCAGATTACTTTGCCTCATCTTGTAAATCACCTGTTTTCTACCCCTGGCTTTTATCTCCAGCTCTCTCTTGCTTTATTATTCTCTCTTGATTGGTGTTGGCAGCTCCCCTTGATTAAGTACCCTGTGGGAATCACTGGTAACAGGCTTTGTTGCCACCTTTATCCAGAGCACAAACAAAGGTGATAAATAATGGATCGGGGATCCCAGTTCCACTCTGTGATGCCATCACTGCAGCCCTTCCTGCTTGTCACCCCTCTGCGGCCCATCAGTGTCTCAGGTGACAGTGCATGCAACGCCCAGGTGCTAGGGATCAAAGGGTGACAATTTGCTAGCCTGGATGCAACGTTTCTGCCTATGCTTGGGCTCAGAGCCTTCCAGACCCTTCCAAAGCACTGGAAAGTGCCATGATCTTGCAGAACATCTGGGATATGTGTGGAGAAAGGAGGGAGGCACTGAGTGGGAAGGCCTGATTCTGCATTCCTGCATCACGTAGCAGGCTGCACACCTGTACAAAGTGGGCATGGAAAAGCAGTGGCTCAAGTGAAGAGGTTGTCCCCTCCTTGCCCATAACTAAGCTACACAAGCATCAAGGGAAGCTCCAATGCCCAGTGTGAGGAGCCTCAAGTGGCTGGGTTCGCTCGAACATAGTATCAAAGCCCTTGTGATGTGCACTGGGGTGCAGGCCAGCCTGTTTTGAAGCAGTGATAGCGAGACTTGTTGGAGCCAGGGTGACACCCCGGCCTGGAGGGATCAGGCTCGCAGTCTGTGCTTCTGATTGGGCTCATGCTGTCCTCTCATGGCCTGGTTTGCAGACAGAGGCTTATTCACTGGGATTTCTCTCCTGCACCAGATCCACCTCTAGGTTTCCTTCACGATGGAGTGGAGATGGAGCTGACACAAATCAGTTTTGTCTGTATCTGAAGGCTGGTTTGGGCTTGATGCTTTATTCCCAGCTTTTTCAGGATATTGGTGCTTCTGTGATCTGTGGGTACTGTGTGCTCTACTCCTTGGGGTTCATTTTTGGGTTTCCTGCCAGAAGGAAATGTGAATTTCCACGCAGTCGCACACAAAGGGAGGGCTGCTGTTAATCATCATCTGGGGCTCAGATCATTCAGATAATGGCAATCTCTTGCTTTTGTGCTCTACCTTGAGGGTTATATGTGCCGAGCAGAGTTCCCCTGCATTGTGTGGATGGGCACTGGGATTGAGATGGCAGCAGGCCTGAGCCTGCTCACCTCTGAAAAGGAGAGTGAAACCTCTAGGTTTTGCTCTCCTGGGGAGACACAGGGACACTGGGGTTGTTAGCAGGCAGCTGCTTTGTCAGGGTGTTGGTGATGGGACCCGGCCATGGTGCTGCCTGTGATGCAGATGGCTGGGGTGCACCAGAGGAGCCCTTGGGGTGAGCAGGGGGGAGGGTGGCGAAGAGGGGGGGGGCTGTGCTGCAGACAAAGCATGCCGGGACAGGGCTTTGGACAGTTCCTGGTTGCAAGCTCCTCCTCAATGGGAGGGGAGCCATTTCCTTTGTTTCCTGGACTGTTAACTCTCTCTCACCCTCTGACTTCCCCCATCTGCTCACAGCCCTCCTTTCTTCCACCGCTAAGCTGGTGGTACGGAGAGCCCGTTGTCCTGCTGGGTGCGGAAGGTTTGCCGTATCAGACATGCAGCGAGGCTTCTGCTCTTAAAATCCTGTTTAGCAGGTGACATCCTCTGTCCCCAGGGCCCCGTTTCAAACAGCTCGTGATGAATGAGTAGTGTTTGTGCAGCCCCCACAGCGGAGCGAGACTGGGGGTGGATGTTAGGAATTATCCCTGATCCTACATGCGTCTCTCGACTGGTTGAAGCTAGGCAAGCTCTGCTGTGTTTGTCTGGGGTTTTTCAGTCTGGAGAAGGAGCAGGGAACTGTTACTTCTGTTGTTTGTATAAAGCATTGAACAAAGCATGAGAGAGACCCCTGGCTTTGCATTCTTGCTGTCTGCTGGTTCTCCAAACAAATAAATGGCTGAGGGAGCAACCTAAAGATACTTGAGGCGGAGGGGCTGATCTGAATGTGAGGTACGTGCACCCTCAGCGAAGAACCGCCCTGTTTTAGGTCTGATTCATCCTCGTTTTACTGTCCTAGGCCAGTTTCTGCTTCCTCTAAGAGACTGACACAAGCATTTGGGCTATGGAGCCTGTGGGTCTGGAGGCCACAGTACGCTGCGGATGGCGTACTCACATCTTGCAGAATTGAAGCTTTCATGATGTTTTAACACCCCCTCCCACGTACCCACCTGCACCCCTTCCATTTCCCTGCTTTACGTGCTTACAGATTATACACCCCCCACCTGCAAGCAGCCTTGTAAATGGATGCATTGTCATCTTCCTAAATACGCAGGGCAGTGGGGAGATGAGAACACATTCATCTTGCCACTGTTCAGCTTTGGGGGGTAAGGTTCATTGAAAATGCTAATGCTGCCAGGAGTCAACAAGAGTCATTGTTGCTCGTGTGTCAGCAGATGGACTCGAAGAAGGAAAAATCCCCCAGGGGAGGGATGAGGGAGCCGCTGCTGAGGATTTGGAGGAAAATCCTTACAAAGGCGAGGGAAAGAGAAAGGAAGGAAATGCTCTTGTCTGCCTGGGTATCCTGGGTGTTTCCACACTGAATGAGGTCTCGTGATTGAACACGAATTTAAAAGGTAGTAGATAACCAGTCCGAGGCCACCTTAGTACTGTGGTCTGAGTGCCTTCTGCTGTTCTTTTTTTAACCCCTTCCGCTCCTGATCTTTGTAAGAAGGGTTCTGTGTGGCGTGAAGAGAATGCACAGGCTTCTTTTGCAGACCAGCAGGCTTTTAAGTGGAAAATATCAGCCTTTTTCCAAAAATCACACTTAGGCACATAGCCCCAGCAATTGGGGTGCCTTTTTTCCCCTTCTGTTTGCCTGCCTCTGGAGTAGAAGCCCTTATTAAATTCATCCCGTTGCTCCTCCTCCTTCCCCTCCCTCAGAGCACCCTAAATAATTCCTCTCCCTCCTTAGTGTTTACAGCCTTCAAATATTTGCAGACTGTTGTCATGTCCCATTCTTCCTCCCCACCCTTCTTAGTTGTATCTCTTGTCTACATTACATATTTAGCTCTTTTAATCTTCCTTAGTAAATCAATCCCTCCAGGCCCTGATGGTTTTTGTTCCTCTCTTTCAAATTCCTTGCAGCTTGCCTATCTCGACCTGATGCTGTAATATCTAGATGACGTCTTGTTGCTAGCAGGGAGCTTT
This sequence comes from Gallus gallus, assembly GCF_016699485.2. NCBI lineage: Eukaryota > Metazoa > Chordata > Aves > Galliformes > Phasianidae > Gallus > Gallus gallus. The sequence goes on from NC_052532.1 coordinate 50,975,855, forward strand.
TGGCTAACTCTGTGTACAAGCAGTGCCTGAACCCTTCAGCAGGAGGTGGATCACATTAGTATCCAGTGGGAGAAGGAATCTAGGTGCATGAACTCTTCCTTTTTTGATAGAGCAGCTGCCTTCGTGGACTTCTTGTTAAGACCTTGACTCTTAACAGGGCAGTTGGGGAGCATGAATTCACCAGACCTAAACATTGTCTTCACCTTGTGGTGCTCCCCATGCATGCTCCAGAGCGGTGTTGAGAAGCTGCTCTTAATGGGAGCTACGCTCTGATTTGTTTTTGAGTGCAACTTGTAACAGTTCCTGATACATGGAAGAACATGTCTGTGTTCCAGGCAGGCACGGGAAGGGGGGAGAGAGAAACAAGTTTTAAGTGTCATTCCCGTGACCTGTGTGCAGATCTTTGTTCTTTCCATTTTAGGATGATGTGAAACATCTGGAATCCTCTCTGCTAATAGGAGAGAAGGATCAGCCTGTTCCTCCTTTGGCAGTGCCTTTTGGGACCAGAGTGCTGGCTTTCGTGTCTGGCAGCTTGCTTCTCTTTGAGGGGAAGTGTGTGGGGAGGTGCTTTTGTATCATCACAAACTTGCTAGCAATACCTTCAACAAAAGGCGTCTGAGTAGCTTAATTCACTGCTGGATTCAGTTTACTTCTTCACGCTTCTAATTTTGGATGTAGCAAATGTTTCTGTATTGGCAAAAGATTAAATACATTATTAAAATCCTCAGGAGAGAGAGAGAAGCTGGAGATTTGTGAACTGTCTGTATAGTGAGCCCAGAGGTAGCTGGGAATGTAAGCAATGTCTCCTCCTGAACAAATTGGCCCTGTTGGAGTGTGTGGCTTCTAGAACCTGAGGTAACCAGTAATTTTACCAAGGAAGATGTACTCCATATTACTGCCTGGATGGCTGGCTTGTGTTCAGGAGGCTAAGAATATGGTCAGCTAAAACTTCTGCTCAGGATAGTTACTGCTGATACAGATTGTCCTCACAGAGTCTGGCACTTGTTGTCCTAGCCTGTCTGTAGGATCAGAGCTGCCTTACTGATCATGTGCCTTCCTCTGTGCCTGTCTCTGCAAATGGCAGTGCTGAAAACTTGGTATGAAGTGGCTAGATAATCTCGTTTGTTTTGCAGAGAATAAACCTTCAGGTTTACCCTGAAATTTTGGCATCTGCATGGGCCTTGTTAAAAGTGTTTAGCTTCAGTGGAAGCCTGCACAATCTTCCTCTTACTCTCATCTCTATGCAGGAGCCAACATTGCGACTGGTGAAGAGGTGGCTATCAAATTGGAATGTGTCAAAACCAAGCATCCCCAGCTTCACATTGAAAGCAAGTTCTACAAGATGATGCAAGGAGGAGGTGAGATAGGGAGGGAAAAGATGGGGCCGGGGGAGTGGTTGAAAGAGGGAGTTATTCTGGAGGGCCTTAGAAAGAAAATGATTTGGTTATTACATAGAACCTTCTCAGCAGGGATTGCAGCAGTTTTCCTCTGTTCTGTGGCTTAATCTTTCTTTTTTCCCAGTGGGTATCCCCTCTATCAAGTGGTGTGGAGCAGAGGGGGACTATAACGTGATGGTGATGGAGCTCTTGGGGCCGAGCCTGGAAGATCTCTTCAACTTCTGTTCCCGCAAATTTAGTCTCAAGACAGTTCTGCTCCTGGCAGACCAGATGGTGAGTTTCCTCTGAAGCATTTGTGCCTACTCTTCTTTTCCATACCTCCCCCCCCTTCCCCTCTGCTCAAGAAATGCTACATCCCAGGCTTTTTCATTTAGCAGCAAGTGACTGCCAGGTTTTTCTTTCTTGATGAAGGCCTGGATCCTAGGCGCTGCTGGGTGTTTCTGATCTCTATCCCTCCTTCCTTCCTCTTTTGCTCACCCTCACATCTGTGCATGTGTTACGTGCAGAGATGCTTTTACCTATGTGGTGAATGACTGACACCACTACCCATCTTGAGTAAACAGCACATGCCCTGTGCTTAGGACCCTTCTGGACCCTCTCCTTTCCCAGCCTGGCTAGGTTTGGAAGCTGACTGATGTCAGTCCTGAAACTCAAGAGTTTTAATCCATAGAAAGTCAATCCCCATACCTCCTTTGTGGTGCTAATGGTGACCTTTCCAGGCTGAGGACTGCTGGTGTGTGGGGTTTACTTCTTCCAGATAGTGCTGCCTCCAGAGGGTGGGGAGGGTCATCTTTTTCTTCAGCTGCCATCTCTGGTATCTGCTACAAGGGATACCTTTTCCTTCTTTGACAGGGTAGGGTATCTTTTTAATACATGCAACTATAATGAGCTTACTTTTCATTTCTATCACTTTGTTTAATTTGAACTTTTTTTCTTCTTTTTGTTCCCCTTCAGATTAGTCGTATTGAGTACATTCATTCCAAGAACTTCATCCACCGGGATGTGAAGCCAGACAACTTCCTTATGGGGCTTGGTAAAAAAGGCAACCTAGTATACATCATTGATTTTGGTTTGGCCAAGAAGTACCGAGATGCCCGGACCCACCAGCACATACCTTACCGGGAAAACAAGAATCTGACTGGCACAGCTCGTTATGCTTCTATCAACACCCACCTGGGAATCGGTGAGCCTGCTCTTGCCCCTTGGTGGGGCTTTCTGTGGGACATAGCACGTACCTAGCAGGGGGGTGGCGTGCCTTCTCCTGAAGGTTGCAATGCCACATCTGGGGTTTGAGTTGTCACAAAAGCCATCGTGGCCCAGTAAGCAGGCGCTAGCTGAGTACTGGGTTCTGTGCCTGGCTCTTCTACTAACGTGTATGGAGGTCATAGGCAAATAACTTAATTGTCATGTCTTCATCAACTCTTCTGTCTTCTGTGGCCTTCTGAAGTCCTAAAAGCAGAAACTGCCTACTGGACTGTGTTCATGTACTGCTTAGTGCAGCAAAACCCTACTTCAGCAGTGAGGCTGTGACCTCCTGGACTTCACTGCCACTAACTCTGCCTTGCACAATTTTTGTGGGCTTGTAGATGTGTAAAAGAGGTATTCAGAGGCACTAAGTCTGCAGGGATACACACAGCTGAAACCTCTTGCTGACTCCTGTCTGTATCAGTGCTGATTTTGTGGCTGTTAGAGCTGGAGTATAAGAGGCCACAGCTGAGGATGGGGACAGCAACATGCTGGAAATGCACAAGAGGCTGAAATAAGGGGAGTCTTTCTACTGCCCAAGCACCCAGGTTTTGTAACAGTGAGGATTGGCTTCCGTGGGCCTTTAAAATCTGTGGGTTTTTGAACTGTGCTTTCCCATTCACCTCTGAGAGTAAACCTGAGGCAGCTGTAGGGAAGCAGGGCCCTCTGTTTGGTGCCTAAGGCTAGTATAGTGCTGACAGTTCAGCCAGGTCTTATGCCAATGATGGGCCCTGTTACAGGCTTTGCAGGTACCCCACACAGATTATAACAGCCAGGGCACTTCAACCTCCTGAAGTCACCCAAGCTTGTCCTGAGAGTGAGCCCCAATGCACAACGCCTGATTGATGTGAGGAGCAGAGATGAAATCCTCCTGCAGTTTTTTCTTCCCTTCCCTGACTGGATACCTACTTCTCTGTGTGACTACTTTGTCCCCAGTGTGAGAGTTTCATAGTTACCACAGGGTTCCCTCTGAACAGGCTGACTTCCTTCTGCTACTGGTAGACAAACCTGATCAGTAGAAACATTGAAACCACCTTGCCCGTCAATTCAGGAACACAGCTTGCTCGCAGCTCCGTTTGCTTTTGGGAGACCTTCTGAAATGTGTGAACTGAGAATTTGAAAATCACAGCAGAGAAGTCAAACATCTTAAACTAACAGACTCTGCAAGATTTCGTATCTTAATATTCCTAGGGAAAGCTTTCAGTTCTCCCCTCTTGACTCTAGATTGTTGAGAAAACATCTACAAGACTTGACCTGCAGAAAATAGAGCAATTTCCCACTGTCTTCCTTCCTTACTGCTGTATAGCTGTATACCGAAAATGCTTTATTTATATCAAAATGAGGAGTGTTGTGTGTTGAGAGTGGGCCATGATCTCCTGACCTCTTTCACATAGCAAAAATAGTTCTTGCAGTGCTCTCCAAGTTGGTCTTATATTTTGGCTTGACCTGCTTATATATAACTGACTCTCCATTGAATTCTTGGTCAAGATTTCCACAGCCATGGTAACTGCCACAAGGAGACGTGCACAAAATAATTCTTACTGCTATGTCTGTCAGTTTTTTTTTATTTTTATTTTTCCTGTGTGCCTTCCCTGTCTGAACCGAGCACGAGATGCTAAATGTCTGGTTGTGGGCTTTTTTTGTTTTGTTTAAGGAATTTATTATTCATCTGACCCCTAACTTAGCCCTTTGCTACTGGTGGTTGGCTTGTGTATCAGGGTGAACAAACAGTGTCTGAGTGCTAATCCAAGGACAGAGTGCATAGGCCATCAATCTGAGTGTAGCAATCACTTGCTTTCTTCATGCTCTTTGCTTCTGAAGTGCTGGGTGTGAGTTGCTCGGTGCAACAGGTCTCGGGTATGTTATCTCCACGCTGCAGATAGTTGCCCTGAATCGTATAAAGGCTACATGGCTTGCCTGGAGCAAAGGGGATGGAGTGTCATAGTTGCAGCTGAATTTCCTGTTTCTCAAGACCTTGCCACAGGATAAATGGCAGACATGTTTGTGAGTTAGCAGCATTGCCATGGGAACCGTCACTGATTTTTTTTTTTAACTTGTCAAATACTAAATTCTCTGTCATAATGTTCCATTAATGCAGTTTGGGGAGAGGGAAGGAACCAGGTGCTGGGGTATTCATGTGACGGGAATAGCGAATGAATAAATGCCTTTATTTGAATGTGCAAGCTAAGGATTGGGCATTCCGATGTCTGGAGGAAACGCATTCTTTTCCCAGTGACCAAGGAAAAAGTAGGAGGCGAGATTGGAGAGGGTTTCCATAGTGGGAGACTTGCTGTTCAGGGAGTCAGTGGACTGTGCAGGCTTTGGTTCACGCATTCCAGTCAATTTTCACATGCTCCAGGGATGAGAGTCCCCTGCACCCTCTGGAACTCACAAAGTCTGAAATAAATGCCCAGGGGTGCCCAGGAGACAGTCTCGGTGGGCTCTTTCTGGATGACAGCAGGCTGGGCTGGGATCGGGGGCCGCTTTTTCACCAAACTCATCTCATATCAGCATCAGCGTGGGCTGTGCCCATCATCAAGTTCTTCTGCTGATCCTGCTGGCTGCCACCCATTTCAGACTTCTGTGTGCTGCTGTCATGCAGTGGGGAGAGAAAGGGGAAGTGTAGTTTGAGAATGTGCAGCGTCAGGTCTGAGTGTGTAATCAGGAAAGCATTGCTTGGTTAAGGCTGCTTGTAGCCCCAGTGAAGAGCTGTGTTTTAAGGAGGACTGCATGGGGATAGCATTGCTTGGGATAGGATTGGAGTGGAAGGAAAGCACTGGCCTGGGGGACCAGGAGGTGCTTTCAGTTGCCAAGAAACTAGTTTGATCATGAACCTTGCATCGAAGGCAAACAGTCCTGGTTCTGCTTTTGCCCAGGCATGTCTTCATCAGGTAACTAGCCTTCTTGCTACTCACCTCTGACTCTGCTCCTTCCAAGGAACCTGCTTGAGAACGGAGCTGGGATGTGGGCTGGGAGTCTCCCAAAGAGTGGGAGGAATCTGGCCCAAATCCCTGTGCCACTCCTAAGCAGGGGGAGATTGCTTGCAGGGTGAGTTGGATTCAAGAGGCTGTGCTGCGTTGTGTGGGAAGGCGACCTCGTGTTTTGTACTGAAAGGGTTTTTGAGTGAGGATCTGTCTTATGAAAGTAGACAGGGGACTGCTGTTGTAGGAGAGCTGAGAAGCTGAACTAAAATGGAGAGAGGAAGTGTGATGTGGTACCACAAGGTAGGTGCAGGTCATGACTGTAATCCTGCTTCTGAGCTGACTTGCTCTGTGCACCCATTCACATCACTGGTTTTTCTTTTCTCAGTCCATGGTGTGAGACGTTTGGCTTCTGCTCAGGGATGCCCTGTGGTTAATCAATGATTTCCAGGCTTCTAAAAGTGGAAAGTCGTGATGTTAAATAAAATTTCCAGAGTGCATAGAGGTCAAGGTTTTTTTCTAATTGCCTTTAATTCTAATGGCCTCCTTTTGCTGTCCACTATGACTCAGTATTATGTGGTTGTTGGTGTATGAGGTCAGGCAAAAAAAAAAAAACCCACCCCAAAAAAACTTGAGATGTGTGATTCTGAAAATGAAGCAAAGGAATGGAATGTGTGAACTTCTTCCCTGTCACCCAAGGTTTAACCCAGAGTCTTGCAGTTGTGGCTACGAGTGAAAGAAATACACGGTGTTCTGAGGTCTGCATAAGTACTGTTCAGGCAGTGAGGCAGCCACAGCCCATCATGTTGGTGCTTCAGGCTCCTCTCTGATTTGAATCCCACTAAAATTGTTTAAGTGGACTACAGTGACGAGATGTATCTGAGAAAACTGACTTCAGGGATGCCACACAGTAAGGCATTTATCACACTGCTTTTTAATAATTGGGTATTCTGCTTACAGTTACTTTTCTCTGTCATGACGCGTGCTTCAGCACACGTCATGTGCACTGGTGAGCCACCCAGTTTAGTTCTGTAACCCAGCTCCTTGCCTCCAGTAAGGGCTTGTAGCATCCCCCACTGACTGCAGCCTTAGCCTTCTGTCCAGTAGATTTCTCTGGTTCCTGCTCCAGACAGGGAATCCACAATTATGGACTGTTAAAGCTACTGTTTGGGTAAGTTGAGGACTGGCAAACTGCAGGATCCAGGTTGCCCTCCACACCTGGATGTGCATTCTGTGTAGGTTGTTAGCAAATACGGCTTATCTTTATTTTTTTTTGATGTGTGGTGTGTAATCACAGCTGTCTGAGAGAGTGTACATGCCAGCCTTCACCCAAATGCAATACGGCCACTTTCTTTTCCCTGCTTCCTCCACAGCATCTGAGTGTCTCCCAGCCAGTCCTGTAGTTATCTTTGGCAGCAGCCTGATGAGATTAAGAAGCATTAGCCCCTCTAAAGTGGGCAACTTGAGGCAGTGAGGTCAAAAAAAGCTGTTACTTCAGCACGTTCAATGTAAGATAGTGTGGGGATCAGCAAGGCTTCTTTCTTCTACGCTCCTGTCTTAGGCCATAGCATTTTTACAGTATTTCATGTGCTTTGAAGTCAAGGTGCTTTCCTCTTAAACCTGAAGTGATAGAACCTCCTTTTCTTTTGCAACCACGGTCACTTTGTCTTTTTTTTCCTTCCCCTGCCTCCCTTCCCCTAACATTTCTAATGTGCCAAGCCCCCTGATCCACAAAAGCACTAGGAGGGATGCAGGGGGAAGGAAGGCCCACAGTGAGTTGCAGAGCTTCTGTGTCATAACCATCTTGAGCAAACTTTTGGTTTAAAATGGCTTGGTCCTGCCAGAGAACAAATTCAGTGGGGAATATTTTTGTTTGGGAAACAAAACTTTGTGTTTTATAAGGATCCACTTTTCAATGTGATTTTATAATGGCACATTAAGGGCAATCCTCCCCTTAGTAGAGCTGGTCGTGTCAGTTATACAGTCACCGTCATTTGGAGGGGAACCTTTTTGGTCAAAGTATGCCTTTTTCTTCCACATCTTGAAAAGCTACCGATCCAGAAACTTCCTTGCACAGTATTACCTAACAATATTACCTGTTAAGCTTCTCTTAACTGTCAGCACAGCTGTTTAACTTAAGGGGTCACCAGTTCCTTGTTTCTGCCCTGTGTAAAGAATATCAGCAGGTTAAGTGGAGTATGTGTTTGACAGTGTAGTGTTGGGCTTGTTTCTGTGAGCTTTGCCTTTCTATGACTGTCTTTGCCATGACTAATCCCTGTGCTGAGTATCATTCTGGGTGGAGAAGTGCAGGTGCCCTTCCTCTGTGACAGGAAAGAGCGAGCATGCGGTGCTGCTGTTGTGTGAATTAAGGCTCCTCCAAGTGAGGATGTAGGCCAGTCCACTTCGTAAATAGATAATTGTTCTCTTGTGAGGAGTACTTTAACTCTGCGATATGAACAGGCATTTTTACTGGGTTTTCTTTTATCCTTAAAACTAGGGCTTTTCTGTCCTTATAGAACCACCAAAGAAGAGAGGAGGGATTGTTTCTTTGATTCTGTGTTCACCTCCAAAGCTGTGGAATTGCCAAAGCAGTTCTAGTCTCCACTCACTCCTTGCCCCGTGTAACTTTTTCCCTACAGAACAGAGTCGTCGTGATGACCTGGAGAGCCTGGGCTATGTGCTCATGTATTTCAACCTGGGCTCGCTGCCCTGGCAGGGCCTCAAGGCTGCCACCAAGCGCCAAAAGTATGAGAGGATCAGCGAGAAAAAGATGTCAACGCCCATTGAGGTGCTCTGCAAAGGGTACCCTTGTAAGTGCTCTGATTTTGATGGCTGTGTTGTCTGATGCATGGCTTGCCCACCTGCTGAAACTTCATGGAGTCTTGAATAATGAAGGCCCAGACCCTGATGTGCTGCTGACACCAGTGAAGAAAAGTAAAAGAGACCTTTGGTGATACAGTTCTGGCTCAGAAGTGGGAAACAGATGTTTTAGTGTTGAGCTGAGCCTTTTGTTAGTAAGGGCGTGAGGGTGCTGGGAAGGATCTTTCAGAATCTCAGAAACATTCTGGAAGGAGGGTGGGCGGTGGGCAGTGAGGTGAGAAGATGTGCAGTTGATCCTGAGTTATTCTGGATAATAGGAATTAGGGTCAACCAAGATGAGTTCTAGAAATAACCAGGCACTGGAATAGAAAGTGCAATTCATTGTAGAGAGACGTAGAATAATGTATGTGAGGGGAGAGTAGAAGGCTCAAACTTTGTGTCACGCAGAAACTAGTGAGCTCTGACCTGACAGGTGTCACTCAGCAGTGAGCTGTTCCACTTACAATAGATGGTTCTGTGAAACAGCAGATTTGCACTTAGTGGCTACTGAGGAAAGCGGATCAGGTGTAAAGGATTACTAGAAAGAGAAAAAGCACAAACAGTACGCATAAACCCACGGCCAACTCACACCCTACTTGCACTGTACAGCTCTGGTCCTTCCTCTCTTTCAGAACTGGTGCAGTAGGTCTGGAAAAGGTCCAGGAAAGACCAGAAGGATGATGAGCAGTAAGGTGACTTCTACTCAAGCAGCTAATAAGCAAACTGGAATCTGGAAAGGAAATGGTTAGAGAGGAGATGATCAAAGTCTGTATTCTCACTGTGCCTCCAGATTGTTGGATGGGAGCAGATTTCTTTTCCAGTTCAAGAACTGGAGCGGCCAAATGAAGCTGGCTTTTGCCAGCTTCAAAACAAAGTTAGAAGTTTCTTCATGCAGACAGTAGGAGACCCGTAGAACTTCCCAGAAGATGTTCTGGATGCTTAAAGGAGAGGCTGGACATTGATGTGGAAGAGGGATCCACTGAGGGTTATTAAATAATCAGAAAAAAACACCAAAATCCAGAAGTTCCTGAGCTGAAAATGGGTCAAAGCTGGGCTAGTGTCCATGGGAGCATCAGACATGCTTGCCCTGGTGTTCATTTTTGGTAGCTGTCTACTCCTGATCACAAGCTACTGGACTAAGAGGACCTCTGGTCTGAGCTGAGTGCATCTCCTCTTACACAATTCTATCCCTTCCCTTTCTAAACAGCATCAGTCGTATTCATATCGTGCAGGCCTGCATTCCTCTCCTTCAGCAAACACTGTGACTTGCTGCCTCTTGCTTGAAGAAGCAGACAGAAGAGGGATTTGTGAACATTACCTCTTGTAAAAATACTGATGGAGTCTTCTCTGTGGCTAGAGCACTATGACCTTCAGAGTCCGTTTTCCTTCTTAGCCAGCTCTGTGTTTGTGCTGTCCTGACGCAGCACATTGCTGCTGAGAAGCTGTGGTAGATCGATCTCCAGTGGGTCTGGGGAACATTGTCTAACAAGTGGCTGTTCTCTGCTCTCTCCAGCTGAGTTCTCAACATACCTCAACTTCTGCCGCTCGCTGAGGTTTGATGACAAACCTGACTACTCGTATTTGCGACAGCTCTTCCGTAACCTCTTCCACCGCCAAGGCTTCTCCTACGACTACGTCTTTGACTGGAACATGCTTAAATTTGTGAGTGTGTGTGTGTGTAGGGAAAGTGCTGGGTGGGATGTGGATGGGTTTTATGGCATGGAGATATGGGAGGAAAATAAGAAACTGCCTGTCATTTGTACTTCCCCCCAGTGATCAACTTGGGAAAGGGAACCAGGTAGAGGCAGAGTTGTTCCACAGTGCTAACTGGGGTTGGGATACAGCTACAGTTCTAGCAGTATACTGATGCAACATGTGGATCAGTAGATAGATCTCTTGCTGTATAGTTAGAGATCTCCCCTCAGAAGGAGTGGGTTGCAGTAGCAGCTATGGTACCATGTGCTTTCATCTGTACTTCTCTGTGGGGGAGAACAAAGGCCCTCTAGATGGAGTGGAAGGTGGTGAGAGGAACTTGTTTACAGGATGGAGCTCTGCTTTCCTGCTGTGTTCAAACACCCTGGATTTTCTTTCTGCTGCTGCTGTCTCTCTTAACTGACAGCCATGTGGGATTTCTCTTTCTGCCCCAGGGAGCAGCCCGAAACCCTGAGGATATGGATCGGGAGCGGCGAGAGCACGAGCGAGAAGAAAGGATGGGACAGCTCCGGGGGTCAGCCACACGAGCACTGCCCCCTGGCCCACCTGCTGGAGCCACTGGCAACCGTCTTCGCAATGTCGCTGAGCCCATGGCCTCCACCCCCACCTCCCGAATCCAACAGTCCGGTGAGCAGGATGGGAGGGCTGGGAGAATGTGTGCTGCCCCTGTTCGTCAGCTGGATGCTATAACTGTTGACCGGTGTTGTCTCCCATTTCTGTGCCTCAACAGGAAACACGTCCCCCAGAGCAATCTCGAGAGTGGACAGGGAGCGGAAGGTCAGCATGAGGTTACATCGAGGAGCTCCTGCCAACGTCTCCTCATCCGACCTCACAGGGAGGCAAGAAGTGTCACGGATTTCAGCATCACAGGTGAGCCCCTGCCTGGGTGTTCCACAGAGACTAAGGGCCCTGCAGCAGGTTTCACCTGATGTGTTAGAGCTGATGTGAGGGCACACTGCCTGAAGCTTCTGCAGCACCCTGGGGAGTGGTACCAGGTTACGGCTTCACTCTTCAGTTGTATGCTTTCTGCAAGCTGTGCCTAGCATGGTCTTAGCTCTGCTTTGCTCAGTTAAAGCCTTCACCTGGTTGTCTTCCAGACTGCAATGGTTTGAAGTGAACCTTGGGAGGGGTGATATGTGAGAGAAATGCTCAGTCCCTCTGTTTTGCTGTCCATGCCCTTTCTTCATCTCTTGCATATTCTTCCTCTTCTTTTGTAGACAAGTGTGCCATTTGATCACCTTGGGAAGTGAGGAGCAATTGCCACTGGACCAGTGTTTGCTTAGGTGAGTGCCTGGGATCCTGCAAGGAGGGGATTGCTAGCACCAGGGATTAGGTTAAAGCCTTGATGTAACTGTGGGGGATGGGGGCATTTCCTTTCCCCTTTGCTTTACTTTGAGGTGTTTTTTGGCTTTGGGAGGAAGAGCAAAGTTTTGCTGCCAAAGCCTTGGGGATGAATTATCTTGGCTGTGAAAGTAGCTTCCGTTTTTCCTGGAGGGAAGGGAGGGTAGAGAAGGTGCTGGGCTGGGGAGCCATTTTCTTAGTTCCTGATGAGTGCTTTTCTGGCAGTGTGATGGTGGGGAGGAGTGTGCTGAGCTAGTATTAAAGTGTAAAACTTGGCACAGCTGAAGAGTATCTCATCTAACTGAACAAGATAACTGAGGGGTGGCAGGAGAGCAGGAGAAAAAGGTGATTTGGTTAGTTCTGCTCCAGTTGGTATTGAAGTTACTGGGGAGAGCCTTGTTGCCTAACTTCCTTTTCTCTTTCTCTCTCTCTCTTTATTTTTTTTTAATTCCTTTGATTTCTAGTGTCTTCACTGTATTTTTCTTTTAAAAAACAAAAAACCCCAAAAAACAAACAAACAACTTAAAAAAAAAAAAAAAACCCAACAAAATCACACACAAACACACATGAAAAAAACCAACCCAACAAACGACAACAGATTTTCTTTTTGCCAACGAGGAGTCGAGCTGTACCCTGTGCTGGTGCGAGCCATTTCCGAGAGGGCTGCCTGCGTTCCCCCAGTGTGAGCACCTCCAAGGAGCCGACGACGTGGGAGCCGTGCAGAAACACCTCCGTGCAGCTGCCCCCAGCCCACCCGGGCCCTTTGCTGCCTGCCCGTACCCTCTCCTGGTTTTTAGTTTCTTCTTCCTTCTTTCTCCCCTCCCCTTTGGGTATCTCCTGCTTTGTTATTTTTTTTTTATTATTATTATTTTCAGATCATATGGTTTCTAGCCATATACATTTTGACTTTGCTCTCCTTTTTCTCTGAGGGCAGGGGATTCGGGGGGAGGGGATTTGCTTTTCTGTTCTGTCCTTTTCAGGAGACTTATGGGCTGGGAAGGAATCAGATTTCAGCCACACTCGATGATAGAAGTCTGATTTTTTTTTTTTTTATTGTAATAACAGAATTTATTTTCTCAAGCATTAAACACATTCTAAGCTGTGAGGGGAATCGTGGCAACGGCCTCATCGCTGACTCGGGCTTCCTTTCCTTGGTGGCTTCTCTGCGTCTTGGTTCCAAGTGGCTCTCCATGCCAAGACACCCAGAGCTGAAGTACAGGGAGATGAGAACCCACTTCCCATCCCTGCAGCGGAGTCTCTTTTTGTCTGGCTGTGCGTGTTTTTCTATTTTTATTTTTTAATTTGTAATTAAACATGTTTTAATTCCTCGGAGACAGCGCGAGGAGAAGAGAGGGCTACGCAGCAACTCACGGAGCGGTGGCTCTTGCTCTCTCTCCTTCCCTCCGGCGGCCCCGGTGAGATCCACCCTCCATGCACAACCCCTTCCCTTCCCCTCCCCCCCCCACTTTTAGTTGTTTTTAAACTATAATTTAGGAATACTCGAGCTGCCCCGTGGCGCTTGGGGGCTCAGAAACACAGCGCTGACCACTGCGACCTGTGGCCTGTAGCAGACACACTGTCACTGGAGTGTGGGGCCCGTGGGTTGTGGGCAGGGCGGGGGGGTGGGGGAGTCTTTTCGTTCGTTCGTTTTTATCCTTTCTATTTAACACTTCGGTTTTATTCCTCCCTGGTTTGTTTTTTTTTTTTTCCTAATTTATTTACCCCTCTTACTGTCTCTCTCTCTCTCTCTCCCTCTTTTTTTTTTTTTTAATTAAAGAGCGAAACTTTTTATTACTTTGTAATTTAAAAAAACAAACAAAAAAAAAAACCTGAAGAACTTTGGGGGGGATTTTGTACTTTTTTCCTGTGTAAATATTGGACTTTTTTGAGCTTTATCGTGGTTGTTAATTTGAAGTAATAAAGTAGAAAATGATAAAGTGACACCGGCATCCCTGCCTCCTTCCTCTCACATCAGGGCCGGGCCCCAGGGAAGCACTGCCCTGCAGCCCACCCTATCCTGACTTCCAGGAACGGGTATGAGTAGAATTAGTGGAAAAATGGAACTAAAAATAAATCATTGTGCCCCAGGATGGGCCGCAGCCTGAGTGGCACTGTGTGAGATACGATGCGGGGCCTTGCTTCTTGGGGATCCGAGTTGATCGTTGTAGGGCAGCAGGCCGAGATCCTTCCCGTGATAAAGCAGAGGAATTTGGGATTTGTGCTTTCGTGCGTCAACCTGAAACCGAGTCGTGAAGGAACGGCACCGTTGGGCTGAGCTATCTGAGAGGCGCGCTGTCCCTTTAAGAGCGGGGCGGTGACGTCATCCCCCGCGCCCCGCCCACTCCCTCCTCTGGGGACGGCGCATGCGCAGCTGGGGAGGGCCGGACGGGGAGGGCCCGGCGTCGCCATGGGCTGGTGAGGGCCGTGCGCGCCCGCCTGCCCCAGCGCCGCTGCCGGCGCCCGCCCGCGGGGCAGCGGGGCAGGGCCCGAGCCCAGCGTCGGGCCGGGCCGAGCCTAGCCCCGCCCGCAGGTAAGCCGGGCTGGGGGAGGAGGGTGGTGGTGCCGTGGGGTGCCTGAGGGCGAGGGAGCCCGCAGTCCCTCGCTCAGGCGGCCTCTGCCACCTCCAGGGCCTGGTGGGGCCTGTGCGTCCCACGCAGCTCCCTTCCCTCAGGGCGGTGCTGCCCACACAGACGCGCTGCTGCCGGCTGCCACCCTCCCGCTGTCGCCTCCTGTGGGACTGTGCAGGGCGGTGAGTGCCAGGCGTGGGTCTGCCCTGCTCCGTGGGTGCTGTGTAGGTGTACGTGGAGGCTGTCAGCGTGCTTCCCTACCGCGTGTGGGTTGGGAGCCTGCTGGAGGTTCTGGTTGCCTTGCGAGGAGTGATTCAGGCTCGGCAAGCTGAAGGAATGGGGACGCTTGTGTGCGATGCTGGGTTCTGGTGAGTCGTAATCCAGGAAAAGGGATGGAGTGGGTTTCAGACGGCTTTGTGAAAGCTCCTTGGAAGGTGGTGAAGCTGTCAGAGGGGGAGGAGGAGATGCGGAGATGGAGAGGAGATAGCAAAGGTGGGAGCGTTGTGAAGAAACTTTGGAAACATTCTTGCCACGTATGAAGCTCAGTCAGAAGTAATCACTGAAGAAGACAGACTTCCTCCTAGAGAAGCACTGAAGATAAGGCATAATCAGTGACAGAACAGCATCTGCAGGGTAAATGGAAATGTTTTGTCCTGAGAAGCTGTGGGTGCCCCATCCCTGGAGGTTCAAGGCCAGGTTGGATGGGGCCCTGGGCAGCCTGAGCTGCTGGCTGGCAGCCCTGCCCACGGCGCAGGGTGGGACTGGGTGGGCTTTGAGGTCTCTTCCAACCCAAGCCATTTTATGATTCTATGGAATGTCAGTTTCCTATTCTTTACTAAATATGCAGTAATCAATGAAACTTTAACCAAGCATACATCCTGCTAACAAAGACTTGACTTTTGTTTGACACAATAGTTAACTATTCCGCTGAACTCGCATTGCTGGAATTTCTCCTGGAGTCCAAGAGCTTAGCATTCTTCCCAAAAGGGGCCAGAAATATCTTTAGAAACATTCCTGTTATTTAGATTCGTTATATTGAAGAATTGTGTTTGTGCAGTAGTTTGGGAAAATTCACACTTTCAGGATGCTACTGACACTAAACACTGGGGCTTAAAGGAGTGGTGCAATGATGATGAAGATATCCCACAGCTGTCTTCTTCGGGAGTCCTCAGGATGATGGGATGGTTGTGTGTCCACTCTGATCTAATGGAGGAGCTTTTAAGTACTTAACACCACTGTTACTATTGCGCTGCAAACCTTAAGTGACACGTGTGCAGCATGTGGCTGTTTGCACGTCTGGAACAGCGGTGGTTTGGTGTGGCTCTGAAGAGATAGGGAATGCACTGCTACTGAAGTCAGTGTTTTGAATTGGCTTGTGGTGTGCCTTGAGTCTCTACAATCTGTTCTAGCAGGCTGTTTGGGGGAAATGGGCACAGGGGAGAGTGCCTTCCAGTCACTTGGGTGCTGGATGTACTTTAATTTGTCAGCCTCATTGGGACACATAGCACTTAGATGAGAAAGGTTCTCAGATGTGCATGGACTGGTCAGAAGATGAATTTTAGCTGGTTTGGCATAACGGCAATATTCTGAGCTTGCTTGTTCCCTAAAGAATTGACGCAACCCAGCCAGAAACTGTTTTGTTCTCTGTAGGCTTGCTTGCCTGTTAGCTGATAGGAGGCTGGGAGATGAGCTTTTAGAATTTGTCAATGAGGGATTAAGATTTCTTCTAGTGGGAGAAAGGAAGGTGTCCAGTTTGACTGTTGAATTGCAGTTGCTGAGCCCCTGGAAAATTGAGGCATTGGAGGGAAGAACATTGTGTCTGGTTTTGTGTGCTGGCCTGCCCGTGTGATGGCTGGAAGTGGTGTACGTGCTGTTCTTACTTCTTCCCAAACTCCTTGGGGTTTGCTTTCTTGTGAAAGGAGAAGAGTTTCTTGCCAAGATGTTATATCTTCCCTGAACATGCAGGGCTCTGAAGGCTGTTTGAAAGTGATAAGGAGGATTAAAACACTCAGCTAAAGTAACTGTAAAATATGACACTGCTTAGACTGGAAGCACCTTTTGGAAATGTTTTTTTTTTTCTTTCTGTTTCATTAGGAACTAATTTAGGAGGGAGCAACCATTCACGTTTTCAGCACGGCAACCCTCAGGGTAGTTTTGGAGGTGGAATATTGCCAGTGAAGGCTGTGAGCTCCAGCCACCTTCCAGGAGCCATCCTCCTCCTGAGGATGAGTACTTGTTCACAGCAAGGTTGTCTCTGGTCTTTAACAATCAGCTCAGCCTCTGGGGGGTTTTTGTTTGTGATGGTATAAGTGAAATATCTGGGAAGGCAACAGAACAAACCATGCTCAGGGAAAATACAGTGTGTGGGCAAGCTGCCCAGGAGCCCTGCTGCACCTGGGTGTCACCAGATCCTTATAGCCCCCGAGGGGCATAATTTACAGGAAATTCTAGAAGGAAACATCTTACGTGTTCTACCTGCAGCACTGAATGTCACTTAACCCATTGGGTAAGTGCATATTTGTCTCCCCACCCTCAAGCCTGTCTCTGGGTTGAAAGGATGGAGATGCTGCTATTATCATCTTACAGTCACAGTGCGTGGGATTCTGGTTATACTGAAAGGATCAGCTGTTTGGGGACACTGGATAATGGAGAACGACCAGGAGCAGAGAGAGGTGGCATCGCAGTCTCAGCTTGCATTTTCTAAGCTGAAAGCGTTCTTTCTCTGCTTGGCTGTGTTGTGCATCTGGCGCCTTATACAGTATGTGGCAAAAAAAAGGTCTCTGTGGTTCAGCAAAGAGAATGCCACACATTACCTGGTTTGGCAGTGAAGCTTTGAGAAGGGGATGAGATGAAGTAATGCCTTTAAAGTTGACCTTGCCATGCCACTGTTCCCTCCCAGGGCTGTAAAACATGCCGTGATGATCCCAGAGGCTGCAGAGCTGATAGCTTGGGAGCCTGCAGTTGTCTGCTCATCTCTAGCACAAATACAGCCTAAGCAGCAGTGATGGAAGTACCTGTTTCTCTCTCCAGGTCAGTTAAACTGAACTTGGAGAAACCAGGCACCTGGTGAGATGGAAAAGAGAGAGTTCTCCTCTTAATGGCTCACTGTATCTCATCTCTTCGTCGCTGGTTTTGTTAGGGAAGAGTGGTTAGAGTTGGGTGAAGCTGTTGGAAGCTAATTGCCCTAAGGCAGCTTGGAGTGACCTCTCTCCAGCTGACTTTCAGACTTTCCCCTCTTCTAATATCTTTGTGATGGCACTGATTTTATGGCAGAGCTTTAAGCCAGAAGTTATTCATATACAAGGGCTGCTCTGGAAGTAATGCCTTCTGTTTTACGATCGTTGGCCCATGACATCAGAGGTGGACGTAGAGTTTGAACCTTCCCATCAGTATTCCGTTACGTTTTGATGCCATGTGACAGAGGGCAGCACAGGGGCAATCTGACGTGGTGTCTGACGTGGAAGTATCTATGAAGCAAAGGTGTGTCACTGAATTGGTCCACGTGGAAAAAATGGCACCTATCGACACTCACTGATGCTTGCTGAACATTGATGGAGACCAAACAGTGGATGTGAGCACAGCGTGGTGGTAAGTGGTACTTTTCAGCCGTGGTGACAGCCGTGCATAGCTATCACATCGTGAAATGAAGTGTCTCAATCAGCTCGTTTGTGCAGATCATCAGGTTACACCCGGGGAGCTGTGTATGGAGCTGAAGACGTGGCCCTCAGTGGTAAAGTAATGTGCGCTGTCTTTTAGGGTAGAAGAGAGGCGATCCTCCTGAATTTTCTGGAGCCTGGACAAACCATCAGCTCTGATCACTATGTCATGACACTGACTAAGCAGAAAGCTCGACCTTGCAGAGTTAGGCCAGAGAAGAAGACAACCTTTCTCTTGCAACACCATAATGCCAGGCCCCAGGCCAGTTTAAAGCCTGTGGAGCACGTTGCCAATCTTGGCTGGACTGATGCACAGTGCCCACCATATAGTCCAGACTTCCATCTGTTTGTGCTGATGAAAGATGGACTGCGTGGGGAACGTTTTCCTAGCAGCATTGCCGCCATAGCAGCTGTGAAACAGTGGGTCACCTCAGTTGGTGCAGGTTTTTATGAGTGCATCATGCAGGCTCTTGGTCATCACAGCTGACAACGCATGGCTAATGGTGGTGACTGTTGAAAACTACTGTTTTGTAGCAGCCTTCAGAAGAGGCCAGGCAAAGGTGTTCCCACTCCCGTCTCTACTCGCTGTGCTTTTGGCATCAGGTTGAGGTTGGTTTCCTTCTCTAGAGATCACTTTCTGCTTCTGAGCTTCCAGAGGTAACTTCTATGTAAAATAAGTGTTGTGTCTGGGTTCTTTCCTTATGTAGGGCTTTGCCTCTTTTTGTGGGAAGGAGTTCTCCTCCTCACCCACGAGTCCAGGAATACAAAGCTCCTATTTCTGCTTTTAGAAGTCTGATCTGTTGAATCTTTGGTTTTCTTGGTGGAGTAACAGGGGGTGAGAAAAGTGTATCTGGGACAAAACAGGAGTAGTGATGCTTCAGAGAGTAACTGTAAACCCTGTAGCAACATCAAGACTTGTCTTCTGTGCCTCAGCACTTTGAAATGGGGAAGGATGAACGCAAGCAGCGGTGGCATAAGTTCTGATTTGACTTTGTTCTTGAGATTTTGGGAGATGAAAGGCAAACTTCCTCTGTGGCACCGGACAAAAGTGTTGACAACACATCCTTTCTCTCGCCGCATCTTTCCCCTTTGCCAGTTGCAGAACGTATCTGTAGTCTTCCTATGTTTGTCTCCCAGGAGCAGAGGGCTGGACTGGTTCGTGTGGAGCAGAGCTGTGAGGAACGTGGCAAAGGGATGCAGTGCGTGGCCCTATTCCCAAAGGGAATCAGAAGGATGAGAGCATCCCTTCTCCTTCTCTCCGTCCCCTTTTCTCTCTTCTTCCTGTCTCCTTCCGAAAAAAGGGACTGGATGTTGGATGCTGACCTATTACAATGTGGGTCAATCAGCTAAAAAAGAAAAAAAGAGGAGGGGGGGGGGAGGGAGGGCTGTGCGAGTACAGAGAGACAACAGAAATTAATAGAGCAGAAAAAAACTCTGGAAAGAAGAGTGCACGGCTCAGGGTAAACGGGTTCTGTTGTTGATTCTGAGTTTTTAATGGGTGTCGTGGAGGGGAAGCAGCACTGCGTTAGGGTGGGTTAGTAAAATGGAGGGGTGGTGGGAGCTGGGAGCAGCCAGGATTCGTGTGGTGTTCCGAGAGCTGGACTCAATAATCTTTATTGGGTCCCTTCCAACTCAGGTTATTCCTTGATTCTCTTAAAATGAGAAAAGAGGTTGCACGGGCTTGCTGAAAGTTTGTGTGTGTGCTGTATGCTCTTGCTTGTACCCAGGTGTGGGATTATCTCTTAGATATGGTGGAGGGTGGGTGCACCTTTAACTGGACACCCGCAGCCCTCCTGGATGCCCAGCTCCAGCACCTGCCTTCTGCTGCTCCTGCCATGCTGTACCCACTGATTTGACCTCAGTGATGCTCTTCTCTCGATCTGAAGAGCAGTAACCACGGACAGCTGCCGTGTGCAGTTGCTGCGTGGTTCTGTGCACTGTACGTTGCACGCCCCTCTCCTAGATGAGCACAGCACAGCTCACGTCCGGATGGCGTTACATGCATGGGTATGAGGTATGTGACGTGGAGCAACTTGCAGGGGCTTGAGGTTAAGAAGGCTTTGTCCAGCGTGAGTAATAACATGTAAATAAGTCACACTAGCCAAAATTGCATGGCTGGTCGCATACTTAGCTTGCAGATTGTTTCAGGAGTGTGATTGGAGAGCTTAAAAACACACCATTGAGGCCCTTTTATGTCTCGTAGCTAACTAAAGTAGATGCTACCCCAGAGAGCAAAAGCAATTGAAGATGTAATACATTTAAAAGCATTTGATTTTCTTTTATTGCTATCACTGGTTTGATCTGCGCCAGTGGCTCTGGCACTCTGTGGCATTACTTAGTCCTGCCTCCCCTCTTGCTTTCTCTACCCTTTGCTAGATCAGCTGGCTAGATCTGCTGTGCCTTTGGGGGTTGAAAAGAAGTTAAATCAATTACAAATTTGCAGTATGTACCTGACACAATGGAAGGAGCTGATCCCAGTTGGCAATTCTGGGCATTCTTATAATTAAAATAGTCTAAAATAAACCTTGAACCATTTTGTCACGCGTTCTTGTACTCCTTCCAAGTGTAGGGGACAGTCTGAAAACCACAAAGCTCCTGCTTCACCGATGTCAAGCCTAATAGAAGCAGAAAGTTCTGACTTCAAGTCACCCACTGCACGATGGTAAGTGTGGAGTCGGGTGTAAGGAGGAGCAGCTCCTCACCTTGCAGCCATCCAGGAGGACCTCGCAGCCAGGTCGGGTTTGTTTCCTAGCTCATCCCTTGTAACAGACAGAGGCTGAGCTGTTAAGGCTCTTTCCCGGGATAGCTTTGTGTATCGTTCTTTGCTCTCTCAGCAGTTTAGAAATGAAATACTTTCAGCCTCAGAGGAGATGATCTATTTTAAAAGCGCAGATTGTGTTTGCAGATGGCAGAGAGCAGCTTCAGAGCGCTGCCGTTCGCTCCTGGTGGCCCGGTGTCAGCTGTACTGCACTTCAGATCCCGCAGGAATTTGGGGACCCGGTGGTGCGAGCACCACTTCCCTCCTCTTGCACAGTGTCAGGAGTGGGCTTGGTGTATTTATGGCTGTTTATCTTGACGTAGAAACAGCTCCTCCTCACTGCTAACATTTTCCATGCGTTGACGCGAGCCAAAAATGAAGGTTTTTTTTGCTTCCACTTGCGCCAGATCCCTTCTGTTTACTGTTCTGAGTTTATTTTTGGTGGAAGAAGCTGCCGTGTTAGTGTTAGGGACAGAAGGCCTCTGTTTCCAAAAGTCACAGGGCTGGCAATCTGTTTCTGATAGAGAACGACTGCGCTGCTGTTCTCCTGTGGCCGCGGGCCGTATGGGCGCAGCCGGCGAGCGGCAGAACTGCTCTTGTGCAGGATGGAGCCCCTTCCCTGTAAGGATCTTGGTAATGCTGGTTGGCATCTCAGGAGAGCTATCTTGGTATAATTAGCCCGTGGATTTCTTTTTTTTTTTTTGTTTCTTCTCACATTGAGAGCAGAGCCTGGTACTCCTAAAGTGTACTGGAGGTGTTCCAGAACCGTGTGGACGTGGCACTGAGGGATGTGGTCAGTGGGCATGGTGGGGATGGGCTGGCACACTAGCTGATCTTAGAGATGTTTTCTAACCTTTACGGTTCTACCCAGACAGACTTTCTGGGTACGGTCCAGTTTCCAGCGCTCAGTGCTTTTCCTGGTTACGCATTCCCCTGGTCCTGTTTATGATGTGTTGTATTGCAAGTAACCTCCGGGGGGAGTAAGGTAGTAAGTTGGAGATGGGAAAGATTCACAGGGAAGTGAAGTGCTTTCCTTCAGTATATTTAGGAGATCACAGGGTGGGAGTAAGGGTGCAAGTAGCTTTACTCTCCCTTAGAAAAGGAAGCAGTGACCTGGAGAAGAAAACAGGATGTGATGGAAGAGCAAGGAATTCTTCCAGAAACTTCTCGAGGAACTGAGGGCTTAAGTCTGGGAGCAGGGAGTTGATCAGTTGCCCTCTCCCACCTAGAGCAGAGAGCAGGGCTTTATGGCCACTAGGGCTTGGTTCTGCGGGTACTGTGGGCAAAACCCTCCTGACCTACATGAAGGTTATGTGGCACTGAGGGACGTGGTTAGTGGGCATGGTGGTGATGGGCTGATGGTTGAGCTAGGTGATCCTAGAGATATTTTCCAGCTTTTATGATTCTCTTCTATGAAGTTTATAATGCATCGGATTCCCAGCGCAACAAAAAGAATTGATGCAGGTTTCTAAATGCCCCTAATTTGCCATATGGTAATGTCATTGGATTGGTACCTCACAGTACTGGGAGCTGTGCAGGCGGAGAACAAAAAGATGGTTGTCCCATGTAGCTTAAAATGCATGAGAAACAACAGCAAAGATGCAGCCAGCTGGGAGGAGCACACAGAAAGAGATTGAGATTTGGCTGACCAGAGCTGGGCTGCTGCATAACTGTAGTGGGACCGTGGAAGAAAGGAGATAACGCAGGAGAACTGGAGATAGCTTTGTAGACATTGGAGCTTTTCCCCAGGCACTAGAGGAAGCAGGTGGTGTGGTAGGGGTGGTGCTGCAATGGAGGTGGGTGCCCGCTTATAGAATCATAGGATCATTTGAGTTGGGATGGGCCTTTAAGGTCATCTGGTCCAACTCCCCTGCAGTGAACAGGGTCACCTGCAGCTCGATCAGGTGCTCAGAGCCCCTCCAGCCTGACCTTGGGCGTCTCCAGGGAGGGGGATCCACCACTGTGGGCAACCTATGCCACTGCTTCACCACCCTGATTAGAAGGGATACTTTGGACACGCGTGTTAATTTTGCATGTTGAGAAATGCAGCGTTCCTTCGTGTTTCACTAGGAAGGAGAATGAACTGAGGGTTATAATCAAGAAGCAGTACTGACCCATGTAAACATGTCCTCAGGCAGCCCTGAGGACTAGGGGTGCTCTCCCATCGGTGGGCTGGGGCTTGGGGAAGGGGAACAGAAGTAGAGCCCCACTGAAGAAAGCATGCATTTGTTTCAAACACGGTGCTGGAAAGAGTTACTGGTTGCAATGACTGTGTGAATTAAAGGGGATTAAGCAAGGAACAGTGCATAATAATTCAATTAAAGACAGTTGGTGTACAATCACAAGAGGGCAGTATTAAGGTTATGTATACAATAGGAACTTGCAAATGTCCTTGCTTCTGAATGCTTAACCCTTTTTTGCTGTTTCAGCATCTTATAAAAGAGGGAAGTGCAGAGAAGCAGAGCTATTCCCTTTCAGTTCCTCAGTTCTGATGACATGCCCGGTGTTGTATTTGGGGCTGCGCTGTTGGTGTGGCTTGAATAAGAGTGGAGCTCCAGGTCCTGTCCCTCCTGCAACTTTGTGTGCAGCAATGGAAGGCTGTAACTTAGAACAGAAAGAGAGTGACTGGGAAGAGCTAAGAAAAGCCAAGTTTGACAATTAGGAATTAAACCATAGCAGTTGTGCACTCTTACAAAAAAGGGCATCCCCCAAATTAATAGGAGGTTGTAAGGAGGTGTTGTGGTGCTGTTTCCCTCGGTAATAGTGTCTTTGCTACAGCGATAGCAAAAGCAGCTCTTCCAGTTCACAGAGCCAATGGCAGTCTGCTTGTGATCTTGGTTTAAGTGGATTATCTTCCTCCAACCCAGAGGTCACATTTAGAGCCTCCTTATGACCAAATTGAAAATAATAGCTGCTTCAGAACTCGGACCTGTAAGAATTTGTTCCATTGAATGAGTACAGCTTTTCATCCATGGGTAATGCTGCTTTGTAATCTTGCATATATGTGTGTTCTGGGTGTGTTTTCATGGGTCAGCTGGCTTTTAAACACCAATCAGGCTAAATTCACATCACGGAGAAAATGATGCTAAGTTAGCAGAGTTAGTGATAGGCTGACTAAGTATACCATGCCATATGGTGTTTGATAAAAGCATTGCTTTCGTGCTCTTCTTTCTAGCCGGGAGAGCTTTCAGCACGTATCCTTCCAACGCAGGCATTTTGGGCTGCATGTTGCTTTCAGAATGGCATTAGGAGAGGTAGGGATTGCTTGTGGAAGGGATGGGGATGTTTTCCTGCCCCCCTTGCCTTGCAGTAGGTGAATGTGGTGTTCATCTTGTTCTTACATGTTTTTGTCGCAAGTGGGGGATGACAGCTGTGTTGTGAGTGGAAAAGAGGTTCCTGTGTACTGCGTGTCTGTTCTGTTGTATATAAGGGGTGGCAGAGGCAGACTTCCGAGGTCCTGTTCATAAAGCATGAGCAGGCAAAGCACTGTTATTGTTCTGCTCCCGAGTCCTTCCAGCTGAGTTTAGTTGCTCTTGGTTCTCTTCCGTGGCAGGTCCTGTCTCTTGGGCAGTTCTTCAGCAATCCCAGGTGGAACCTCACACTGAAAGGCACCATGATGGTGATGACCGACGTCACTGCAGCCCCCAGGCTGGGGTCAGCTGCCACCACGCCAGCTGTGGCTCCCAACTTCTCCTGGCTGCCAGAGGATGGCAGCCCCACAGCTGTGGAGCAGCCGATATTCCTCATGACCACCGCTGCTCAGGCCATCTCAGGTTTCTTTGTATGGACAGCTTTGCTCATCACCTGCCATCAGGTAAAAACCCTGTCACTGCTATTTCTGACTCTCTCCCTTTCCCCACATGGAGCAATACATGATACCTTTGCAAATCTCTGCCACATACAGCTATGTTACGGAAGGTTGTGGACTCCTCTGGTACGAGGACCTCTTCTTTGGGGTTCTAATGCATTATTTATGCCGGTCAAGGTGACAGCTTTTGTATGAAGGCCTTTTTCAGGGCTTTTACAGCCAGCAGGTGCGGCACATTTGGCCTTCTCCTGAGTGTTTACAGAAAGGTGTGTTCTCTCAAGCCATCCTTTCCCAGGTCCTGTAGCTGTAGCTAGCCATTTTGTTGTTGTGTCAGCTGTTAGCTAAATGATCCTGGTCATCAGTTGTTTGACATACCTCCTTTGATCTACTGTGCCAGTGGATTCCCCAGGCTGAACTCTGCTGCGGAAAGGAGTAGCAGGAAACGTTTTGTTTTCATTTTTCTCCCCTCCCCTCATTTCAGGGTAGGTGCCCTGGGAGCCAGAACAACTCAAAGGCTTCATCCTGTTCTGTACCTCTCTCTCATGCAGTTGTCATGTGAACTGAAAAACAGTGGGGAAACGCAAGCCCTGTTATTTATCAACCTGTGCTTTGTACCTGTTGGTCAATAGATTCCAGAGTGATGACTGGGGCCTCGAAAACTACAGCCTGTTGATGGCATACAGGGGATAGTGAAGCTCAAAAGTTGATTAGTCACTGATGAATAAGAAAGAGTAACACCTGCAGTTTCACCAGCTTGGGTAACAATTGCAAGTGCCGTGGGTCTTCCTGGTTCAGAGCAGAAATTGGTCACCTACCAAAGGTAGGAGGAAAATCTTTTCTATGCAGTGTAGCGTTGCGTAGTCAGGCATTGATGCCCTTCTCTAAAGAAAAAATGATGGAGGTCAGTGCTGGAGAGAGACTGTTGATTGAAGCACGCTGTTGTTCTGTTACAGGAAAGCAGTTCCTATCTAAAGTGCTCTCGTAGGTGCATGGATTGCAGGGCTCTTGTGACATCCCAAGGGCAAAGCTTGGAGTCATCTGAACCGGGGTGTCAGCTGTCCCTGTGCTGGGTGAGGTGTGTCACTGGGATTGTCACAAGGAAAAAATATCACTACGTTAGCATTAGTTTATTTTCAACCTGTTCTTGACAGGAAATGAGGCTTTTGGGAGATCCTTGCGGGCCGGGGAGAGGAAAGAAAAGTATCTTGAGCCCTTCAGTCAGCTTTGACTGAACCTGGCCAAGAGGCAGAGAGATATGAGCAGGAGTTAACTTCCTCTCCCTCACAAGGGGAAGATGAGGTCATCAATGTGTGCTTTATTAGACCCTGTAGAATTTGCACAGCACACCCATATCACATGCACACCCATACGGAGGGTGAAGCTGCAAACAAATGCTTGTGCTACTTCAGGCAGCCAGATCAGCCAGTCATGAGGCAGATACGTAACAAACAAGGTGCTATTAATTCCAGCAGCCAGGACAGCAGCTTGATTAGGGTTGCTATGCAAAGGCCTGGCCTCTGGAGAACGTGCCCTCTGCTGCCTCCACGGCCTGTAGAGTGTACCTGCAACACCAGCTGAAGCTCCTGCTGTGCTATTAGGCCATTACAGGAGTGGTGCTCATCTTCAGAGTATGCCTGTGGTGGAGTCACCAGCCCTGGAGGTTTCCAGGAAACATGTAGATGCAGCACAGAGAGACATGGTTTGGTGGGCATGGTGATGATGGGTTAATGTTTAGATGTGGTCTATTCCAACCTTAATGATTCTGTGATTCTGAATAACTTCCACCAGGTGGGTGTCCTGTGAAAAATGCAGCTTCAGTGTGGGATTTAGTAATGGCCGAAAGACTGTGGGCAGTGGGAATGGGGAGGGTAAGGACACTGAACTCCCCTCAGCCTATGGCTTTGGGGGGACTGGTATGTGTATAGACAGCCAGGCAGAATGAGTGGTGTTGCTGTGTGCTTCCTTGGAGCTCAGCCCAGTGCCTGGGCACGGTGCTCCCTTGGTGGCTGAGGCTTCATGGCCATGCTGTCACAGATGTGCTGCGTGGCAGTTTTTGAGCAGATGGGCTGTGGCACACTGCCTCTGTGCTGATGCAAAGGGCACTCTCAGGTTGTTTCAGGTGAAAGTCTTAAAAACATCCAAAACTGCCTGAAGAGTGAGCGTGTTCACAGTGAGTGTGTGCTTCTCTGTTCAGAGAGAAGGAACCTGCAGTGTTGTCAATCTTAGGTACTTAAAATAGGATAATAGGAATGTGAGATTGGTAATAGGAAAAAAAAAAGAAATGAACAAAAGAAGGGAACAGCATGATCATTCTCAGTGAGGAGCTAAATTGGAAGTGCTTCCACTTCTTCCTCCTCTCCTCTGTCTGCAAACTAAGGGATGCTGTATGGATGTCATAAGATAACAGCAATTTTTTTGATGCTTATCACCTTGAGGTTGCTGGAAACAACCAAGAGTTGTTTTGCTGAATTTGTTTTCCCACTTGGCTCTCCAATTCCACTTTCTCCCCTCTACTCCACGTGCTGCTGACCCTGGTTTCTCTCTCCATCCTTCCAGATCTACATGCACCTTCGCTGCTATAGCTGCCCAAATGAACAGCGCTACATCGTTCGGATCCTCTTCATTGTGCCCATTTATGCTTTTGACTCGTGGCTCAGTCTCCTGTTCTTCACCAATGACCAGTACTATGTTTACTTTGGCACGGTGAGGGACTGCTATGAAGGTAAGGAGGGCTCAGACACGGCGAGGGAGGTGGGAAGTCTCTACCATGAGAGAACTGTTGCTCCTGGTTGGGAACAAGCAGAAGGATCTCCATCGTCTGCTGAGATACAGTCTTATGGGGTGTCTGACTGGTTGACCGTGGCTTGCTCAGTGATTGAAAAATGGCACCTCATCAATTCCTGGGCTCTGAGCATGACAAGATACATTGAGCTCTCCCTCTTGTGTTCTGTAGAGACAAAGTTTATGATTTTTCTGGTCCTTTGCTTCAGGAAGGTATAAAGCAAAAAATGTGGGCCTTTAAAGCAGGGGATCAATTAGTTCCTAGCTCTATGAACAGCCCTTAGTAACCAGATGTTGCTTTGGACTGTTGACTAGTGAAGTATTCCTGTTGTCTCACCTTGTGGCCCCTTGTGTGATGGCACGGTGTAGCACAGCCTCCATGTGCATAGTGCTGTTGAGGGGTGAAGTGCTTTGCAGACCTTCAGGAGAGGATAAGTTACTGATGCTTTCATTTTTGGTCATCTGCTGCAGATGATACCACTAACATTTTATGTGAGAGAAACAGTTACTCTGCAATAAACACTACCTAAACATCCCTTCCGTCTCATCCGAAAAAGACCCTTCTGCCCACCCACAGGAGAGAATGCATTCTGGCAATGTGCTTTTGAGGGCAGTTTATTACCGTACCTGCATTAAATTGTTTTAGTGAGATCTGCATTGCAGAGAGGTGCCCCTGGCTGTGCGAACAAGTTAATCGGCTCAGAGGACCAGCGGCCCTCCTTCACATCCACGACAGTGCCCTGAGACACAGCAGCAGCAGATGGCAAACGTGTGCACACGATTCAGATGGCAGCTTTGTTTGGGCCTGTTTTTTCTCTTCCCCCCGCTACTTCCCCACCCAGTGTGTGTGTGTGGGTCTAGCAGGAAGCCTGCAGCGCTGCAAAACTCCTCTCCTAGCAACAGCCATTATCCCTCTGCCTCGCACTGGGAGTTTGCAAACATCAGAGCCTCTGCTCAGGAGGCAGCCCACGCTCCAGAGCTCAGCTTCCTCAGCACGTTGTGCTGTGCGAAGGGACTGCAGGTGGAGGTGAAAGCACATTCGGCCAGCAAGTTCTCCATTGCTTTTTGTGGGGACTGCTTTGAAACTGCCTCTTTGTTCCCTATCCTTCCTTTGCCATTATCCTCCTCACCTGCTTTTTTTTTTTAAGATGTTGGGAACTGTTGGGTTAGAAAATTCTATGTTAGAGAATCACGGGAGAAGACCCCACTGATACATTCTGAAATCTATCTCGGGCCATTTATGGGCTTCGTTTCATAGTGTGTGTTAGGAGGAGTGTGGTTCTCTGTTCCTTCCAACTGGGTTTGTTGACTGACATGGGTAGATTTTTTTGTTACACTGATGTGAATACATCTGGTGAATGCAGATCAGGAATGGGAGAACAGTTGTTTTACCGGTGCAGTTAGCTTCGATAATTAGCACTTGTTTCTATGGGAGATGGAGGGACAGATACTTCCCCCCACCTCAACTTTTTGTTTACTTCCTCTTCTGTGGAATGGGCAGCTGGTATTGTAATGACCACATCAGAGGGCAGGGGTCACTGGAGGGTAATAGGAAAAGCTCTGTTTTTCTTCCTCTGAGTGGTTGGAGCTGTCACCCAAGCTGCAGGAAAATTGCAGGCAAAAGAGCTTACCGCAGTTATTTAAGTAGCTTTTCCATGTTTGGTGTTTTCTTTCCTAATTATGGCTTTCACAAAGTCGTTGCGCTGTGAACATACCTAACTCTGGTCAGTAACTAAGATTACAGATGGAATAGCAATTTCCCAGTTACATAAGTAGAAGCAGGTATACCACAAGCTTTTATGTGCTGTGGCACTCTTGCCAGCTAGGCACATCTAGAAGCCATTAATATAATGTTTGGAGGCTGAGCATTTTGGGCAGTGTTGAGTACCTCTTTTCTAGGACATAGCTTGGATGCTTGTAGAACAAATTAGAGCCCGTGCTGGCAGTGAACTATGGAAGTTCTTCCAGGTGGTAAAATAGACCTGAGGTCTAATAACTGGTTACTTGGTGAGGTCAGGTTCTCAGCACGGTACATTAGGCTTTTGTTCTAATTCCAAAGTTCCGTGAGACTTCCGTTTCCATCCCAAATTGTTTTGGTTTTGTATTATGTCAATGCCAGAGGCCCAAACCAGAATTTGAGTAGTGGCATTCCAGGGAATGTCTTGGAATGGAGTATCATAGAAAATAAAATTGAGAGAAGGGTTGTCTGATCCAACAGTGATTATGAGAAGTCAAGAGAGTGGCAGCCAAGACTTGTAGAGGCTAACTTCACAGTTAAGTGGTTTTGGATCCCTTGAAAAGGAAACGCGTCAATAATTGTGATAAGAGTCCTCCCCACTGTGTCTTCGTCTCGTTTTATGTGTATCAGCACAGCTGAGCATTGAAAAGAATTGAAGTGGAGCAGAGTATTAGTGATCAGTCTGAGAAGGTTCTTCCTCAACTGTACCAACGTGCTGAGGGAGGCAGAACAGAGGTAACCCAAGAAGAGAGCTGTTCAGTACACGAGGAATTCCAGCTTTCTGAGGAGATGAAGCACAAAGCCTGTTTGAAAATATCCACCAGACATGAAAACAGTTTCACTAATTGATGGAAACACTTTCTCCAACTCTTATGTCTACAGTCCATCACCTCAGAGATAGTGCTCATCGCTTCAGAGGGCAAAAGCAGGAGATATGGTTGATGGATCAGAAATAACTTTTCCATATGATTCAGTACTAGTGTAATGTCCTGGAATAATGCACAGGAACTCTGTAAAGAGTGACCTCTTACAGCTGCCAAGTAAAACAGGCTGACCACAGTTTTAAATGGTCCTGTGACCCTTTTGGCATGAGGAGTAGATCTGGCCTGGGACCTTGGCCAAACTCCAGTTCAGACAGTCTTGTAAATGCTGAGGTAGGGAGTTAAATACAGTGAAAACAAACTGGAGTGCTTTAAAAGGAAAGATGCTGCATAAGCAGTCCCTGCTGCTGTTTGGTCTGTTGCCTGCTCTCTTGGTCCTTGCACCTGTTTTGATGTTGGTTGTCATTTTACTGTGATTGATGTCTTCGCAGCCTTTGTAATATACAACTTTCTCAGCCTCTGCTATGAGTACCTGGGAGGGGAGAGCTCCATCATGTCTGAGATCAGAGGAAAACCAATCGAGTGAGTATCTATTCTGCTTGCAGCACAATGTGTTCATCCTTCTGTGCCAGTCTACTGTGTGCCTATCCCTGTCCCTAAAAACTGTGTCAGGTGGCAAATGCCTGCTGGGTCTGGGCAGGATGGCTCGCAGTGATTTACCAATATCTTGCTCCAAGGCAGATCGGGCTGATCATGTCCTCTTAAGCAAGTTGGATTGATGCACAGCTTTTCTGAACACCTGCCTGCCCCTTTGTTCCTTTTCTTCCTTTCTCCCCCTCTGAATCTTTCCTCTCTTCCGTTGGTTGTGAGCGCTTCCTCCGGGGTCTGTTTTTCTCCCTATGCTACTCAGCTTAAAATAAATCATAAAAAAGTTTGGAGTATGGAGTCAGAATGTTGTTCTAAATATGTCTCTGAAAGAGGCCGTGACTGTAACTGCAGTCATGACTGGAGAAATCGCTAGTCCTGTGACTGCTACAGAGGAGGCAGGCAAAGAGGGTAGAAATCTTACGCTCAAGCCCACATCTTGCTTCTAATCCTTGGAATCTATTGTTGGTTTTTTTCAGGTCCAGCTGTGTATATGGGACTTGCTGCCTGTGGGGAAAGACATATTCGATTGGATTCCTGAGATTCTGCAAACAGGTATGGGCCGAAGGAGCTGTGCCGTCCTCCAGAATTGAATGAAGCGTGTGGCAGGGTGGCATTGTTGCCTTTTTGCTGCTGAACTTGGAGGTGTGCGTTCCTTTCAGTGGGTTTATAACATGATTTTGAGACAGGTCTGGAGGCTGCTGAGAGACTGTATTTTTGGAGATACGTTAGCATTTTCTACTTAACCCAAAATCAAGAAGGCCTAGCAAAAGACAGGGTTTATCTCCTAGATCTGATGTTAGCCTTGGGATTTCCTCTTCCCTTTCGGGATTACAGAGATCCCAGCTTTAAGAAATTGATGGCTGTGTTGTGTTGCAGACACCCAACAGTTGTGTAACAGTCTCTTGAATTCCCAGTGCTGCTGTCATGGCTAGGAGTAGAGGAGGGGGTGGAGGTTAAGTACAGTACAGTGATTTTTAGGAGGAGCCAGGTATTGCTCACCATGTCTGTCTGTGCTGAATTGGGTATGTTGAGGGGGAGGGAACAAGAGAGATCTAAACCATGATGCAGCCCTTGTCTGCTCATCAGGTCAGTCACCTCTGGCTGCCTTGAAACAGCAGGTGAGTTTCAGGGCCTTGTTCACTGACTGAAATGATCACGAGGTTTCTCTAGAGACAACATGAAGCACGTCTGATGCTTTGAAAGGGCTCAGTTCACTGTCATTTCAGTCTCTGGGACTAGAGCTCTGCCCTTCCTTCTTCTCCACATTGTGCCCCCATCATCTGTGTCTTAGCAGCCTGGAGAAACATCAAAGGTACAATGCAGACTCGTAGT
Organism: Gallus gallus; assembly: GCF_016699485.2. Classification (NCBI taxonomy): domain Eukaryota; kingdom Metazoa; phylum Chordata; class Aves; order Galliformes; family Phasianidae; genus Gallus; species Gallus gallus. The sequence continues at coordinate 51,007,440 of NC_052532.1, forward strand.
AATATCCAGATTGGCCTTTTTGGAAGGAACACATCTTTCTTTTCTCTGTTCTGTTTGTCTCTGTTTTGTATTCTGCTCTCATGCCTTTCTTGTTTTCTTCTTTAAACTGTTCCCTGTATGCTGCTCCTCTTGTTGCTCTTAGACTTCGTTTGTACACCCCATATTTGATCCCATGCATTAGCTAATCTTTTTGCTTCTAAGAACGTTAACATTTCCCTTTTAAACGTGTCATGAGAAGGCATTGCACCCATCAAGATGAAGGAGTGCTGGAGTGAGAATTTCCCTTAGACTTCTTGTTTCTCATGTCCTGCAGCCTCTGGCACATATCTGTATGGGTTGCACACGAGTATGTTTGGAAACTTTGGGTTTTTTTTTTTCCCCACTACAATGAAAATTAGAAGCACTTTTTCTTAGGTATTTTTCTGGCTTCTGCAAATCTTCAGCTCATTTGTTAACTCTGGCTTACGTGGACATTTTGCTTTTGCTTTGCTGTTATCTGGCAGCAGTTCTTCTGGTCAGGCCAGCCCTTTGCATACAGCCAACTCTGCTGTGGAGGCTGTGAGGGGGAGGTGTCTCGCAAAGTGATGTGCTAAGTACTTCTGTGCTTCTTGGCTCAAGCTTACATGTTGCCTTGGTGAGTGGTCTTTGACACCAAGACTCACTTTCTGGTACTTCTAGACTTCCAGGATTGGTGAGTGGGACCTTCCAAGGCAAATTCCTGGAGAGGAGAGGGCCGCAGAGCAGATCGCAATGCTAATCTGTGTAGTATCCCACCAGTGTGATGATCAGGAAGAGGAACGTGCTGGAAGAAGCACTTTGCCCATCTTAGCCCAGCCCTTGGCATCTGTAGTGCTCCTTCTGCGTCCCACCTTCTCCACCTGTGCTTTCTGCTTTTCCCTGTCCCTTTAATCCTGAGGGTATCCGTGTATTACAACCACTCCTTTCCGTCCCCTCTCTCTACCCCAAGCTGTTCTCAGACAGGTGCCTGCTGGGGGTCAGTCGGTCTGCACGCATTGCCTGAGATCCTCCAGCGGTCTGCTGGTGTGTTGGTGGCTGTGATGTCAAATCTGGACAGATCATTTCCTTAAAATTGTCCCCATTGAGGTTATTAGCTGGATCTGTGTCTGGTGACCCTCACAGATGGGTCACACACAATCCACGTGCTTCCCGTATGCCACAGCATCTTCTGGGGAAGCATCTAAAAATAAAACACGGTGGTTGGAGTTGCAGAGAAATGGTTAAGCCATCTGCAGATTGGAAGGAGGGGAAGCTCAGAGGACAGAGCTGTTTACCAATTAGCCTGACCTTTTCCAGTTCACATCTTTACAGTGACTCACTAACTGGCATGTGCTGGGGTTTTTAATCTCCTTGGAGTCTTATGACCACTAACAAATTGCATTGTATCCAGAGCAATCATTCCTCTTTGGTTTTGCCCTCTTTCCATGCACAGTCCTCCCTGCATGCGTGCAGGTCAGCACCTGCCCAGGCTGTTCCAGCCTTCTTTGGGGAGATATGGGTGATGTTTTAGGTTCACGACCGTGTGCTCTTTTAAGACCTCAGTGTTTGGCTTCCCTCTTTCCAGAAGGATGGAGGATGTGGTGGCTTTGAGAGAGAGTTCCTCATAGGAATGCTTTATAACTGTAGTGCCTATGGCCAGAATGGATAGAGCAGATCCCAAGTGCCTTAGAGTCTTCCCATCCCGTACAAGCAAATAGCACACATACTTCCTCAGAATCTCCTCTGTCTCCTCTTCGGTGCTTCAGTCCTCAAGCACAATGGATTAGCAAGTGTCAGACTCCTTGTTGGGGCTGGATTGCACTGCCTTGCATGGCAGGTCGCTGGCGGTTCCATTGGATGCTTGTTTGGGAACGTGACCTCATTCACCCCCTGCCTTCTTATTCCCCTTCTCATTCCCCTTCTCTTATTCCTGTAGGCTACCCTGCAGTTCTGTGTGGTGAAGCCCCTCATGGCGATCAGCACAGTCATCCTTCAGGCCTTTGACAAATACCAGGATGGTGACTTTGAGTAAGTATGTTTGGCTAGAATGGTGGTTTCAGTTTCCCTTTCTCTGCCGGGCCTTGGGAAAAGACAGGGATGCACATAAGCTGAATTTGTGTGTGAGAGGAGAGGGCAGAGGTAAGCCTGCTGGTTTCAGGTTTTTTCTCTTTAGTCTGGGGGAGAGAATGGGACAGAGAGGCAGGAAGGAAACGGGAGTCCTGATACTCCCCAGTGATGGTGGCAAGGGGAAGGGATCATACTGAGCTTTCAGGTGTTTGTGTGTTTGCTCTCTTCAGTGTAACCAGCGGCTACCTCTACGTGACCATCATCTACAACATCTCCGTCAGCCTGGCACTCTATGCCCTCTTCCTTTTCTACTTCGCCACACGAGAGCTGCTCAGCCCCTACAGCCCAGTCCTCAAGTTCTTCATGGTGAAGTCTGTCATCTTCCTCTCCTTCTGGCAAGGTGAGCTGCTTTTCCCTTCGCTTCATAGCCACAGAGAGCTCTGTGCAGGGACTCAGATGCTAGAATTGATAGAGCAGATGATCAAAATGTCTTTCTGTTGGTTTTTTTTATTGTTGTATTTGTTTTGTGATCCTTTGTTGCTTTTCCTACGGAGAGCTGATGTGCATTTCTGAAGCAGTCGTAAAGCCGGAGGTGCTGAGGTTTAGTCTGCGTTCTGCCATTTTATTGATTAAAGTGGCACATCTAAAAATCTTCCTAGTGCTCTGTAAACAAAGTGGTAGTGGCTTATCTGTGATTCTTGTGAAGCAGCGTGCTAGCTGAACGTGTGCTGCTGCAGAAACACCACTACACATTGGTGTTTGTGAAGGACATCCAGAATACGCACACATCATCTTGCAGACACCACATCAGAGAGCCTAAATTCCACCTCAGCTTAATGCTTCTTACTAATTGGCTGTAAGCATTTCCCTATTCAGTGCCCTACTTAGGTTTACCGAGTTGCACTTCAAAGACTAATTGAGTATGAACTTAGATGGAATTTAGGCTGTTGGAGTATGGCCCATCCTCCCTGTGCATAGACAGACGAATAAGCTGTCTAGTTTATCATCTTGAGCCATCTGGTCACAAGCTTTCTGTCTTCTCTGGAATTCTTTAGCCACCTGGTATGTGGACAGGGGAAAATATCCTTCCTCCAACTGAGTGCCATGCTTCTCTCGCACATTTACATGAGGTTATTCCTTTGTTTAGGGATGCTGTTGGCCATCTTGGAAAAGTGTGGTGCCATCCCCAAAATTCACTCTGCCAACGTGTCTGTGGGTGAAGGCACAGTAGCTGCTGGATATCAGGACTTCATCATTTGTGTGGAGATGTTCTTTGCAGCCATTGCCTTGCGCCATGCCTTCACATACAAGGTGTATGCGGACAAGAGACTTGATGCACAAGGTAAGAAATACGCCAGTGCACATGGCCTGTCTGCTTGGTAGCAAGGCTGGGTGGAGATTGGTCCCTCTGGGAGCCAGCACATTGATATGACTCTCAACCTGAGTGCTTGAAAAACATCACATCCCCTCCTCCATGGTGTCCCAGCCGATGCGTTGTGCAACAGTTCTGCTGGCCAGAAACCTTTCCTGAATTGCACTGTTCCCTTTTCAGTTCCCTAGTATGCCACCCATGATAGCTTGTTGCAGACCTCAGGGTGGCATGAAGTTGCATCCTTTCAAGAGAGTGGGTTTGTCCTCCTTCCTGTCTCCCCACAGGGGAACTCCATTGCTCTACATTGTGCAATAATCTGGAGGCAGGAGGGACAAAGCCTGAAACAGGCTCTGTTTTGACTCCAGTGCAGGAGGATGAGGCTGTGCTTTAGCAATATGTTTTGCCTGGAGGAGGAGGATCTTCCTGTAATGATTTTGAAGGTGGAGCTGCTAGAAATCTTATTCTGGGGAAGACATGGGTGGAAGTTTTCAGGGAAATGGGGCTTTTGGTTCCCCAAATAAAGGTATTCCTTCCTGTTGGGGGTGGATGGGAGTCTGTGCTGAGCTGCAGGAAGACAGCAGCCCTTGGGCAGTGTTCATGTAGATAATCCCTCCATCCCAGCTAGCCCCAAAGGTTTAGGAAGGGCAGTGGCTACAGCTAGGGGAGGTGAGATCTGTGTGTGACGAAGGGGTAAATTGCTGTCTTGTACACTGGGATTGATTCAGTGGTGGGTCTTGTTCAGTTCTTGTTATTTCCTCTCTCTCTTTCTCTCTGTCTCTCCATCTCTCTCCTCCCCCTTTTTTCTCTCCCTTGCTTTGGCCACTGGTCCCTGATGCAGCCGTTCCATCATACGGGCCGTACGGTAGGTGCAGCATGCTCTGTGTGTTTGTCTCAGTTGGTCTTAACTGAGATGTCCCGTTCTGTCCTGGTTCCCAGCCTGCCTACTACCTGCTCTGTCCCTTGTTCCCTTTCCTGTAGGTCTGTAATCAGACTGCCTCACACAGCTGCTTTAGGGTTGTCTAGATAAATTGTAAAAGAGCCCTTGACAGTGGCATAGCCCATCTTTAGAGCATTCGTGTTGGGACTGTATGAAACATTCCGCCCTCAAGAAGTGAGCAGGCTCTCAAAGGAGCTGGTTTGCTCCCTCTCAGCCCAGCCTCCCTTCTCTCATGAATGCTACAGCTAATCAGCATGCCTTGGTCGTTGGGAGAGCTCATCCTCAGAGCTGAGCAGAGCCAGAGGCCCATGCTGGAAGTGGAACTCAGAAGTTAGGAGAAATGGCATCTCCTAGAAAGATGCCTCCCTCTTGGGTGGCACTGGCTTCAACTGCTGCATCCTTTGCTGTGACACCCTTCAGCTGTGGTCCTGCCTTGTACTGCCTGTTCCCTTCCTTTATCTCCTGTGTTCTCCTCTCCCCTTTTATGATTTCTTTCCTGTGGGTGCTTTTATACCACCCGTCAATGTAATTTCCAGCGAGTGGGAATGGCAAATGCCATTTTTTTGACATTTTTAGAAGCTTCTTGAGTTTTTTACTTCCAGAAGCCTTTACAGAAGCACCTCCTTACCCAGCTGTCTTTGTTGTACCCCTGAGCCAGCCCAGGTTATGCATGGGGAGGTTGTTGCTGTACGTCCTGCTCTCATGGCCCCTATTTGGTGCTGAGGTGGATTCGCTCCGACTTTGGGAGCACTACTGATAAAACTTAGCACCATTTATTTGTGTGGCATTTCTTCAGCTGCTGCTTAAGGAATTCTGTAAAGTAACTCCTGCAGGACCTAGGAGTGCATGCTCCCTGTTCTCCTTCCCTTTATGTCAAGGCGTGTGGGTGAAAGCAGCTGTACTCTTCACCTGTTCCTCCCCGTCTCACCTCAACAGGTCGTTGTGCTCCCATGAAGAGCATCTCCAGCAGCCTCAAGGAAACCATGAACCCCCACGACATCGTCCAAGATGCGATCCACAACTTCTCCCCAGCCTACCAGCAGTACACCCAGCAGTCAACGTTGGAGCACGGCCCACCCTGGCGCAATGGCAGCCACGTCATCTCACGCTCCCACAGCTGCTCGGGTGCCCGTGACAACGAGAAGACCCTCTTGCTGAGCTCGGATGATGAGTTCTAGGAGGGAAAACTGCCAGCACAGGCTATTGTTTTCCCTCCTTTGTTGTTTTGTATTTCTTTTTTTAATTTATTGAAGCAGAAACACGCAAGTCATATCACCTCTTAGTGCACATTGCAGAAGTGGGCATTTCCCATTAGCTTTTGTGGGTACGGACGCAACAAGTGGAACGGAATCAGGGGAATGGCCAAGACTTGCTTCTCAAGCCCGTTCCTTACAGCAGCAATTGACTGGGATTAACTGAAGCAGAGCTCCACTGTCTGGGGCTCTGCCTCCCACACCTGCTCAGCTTGATGTGGCGCGTGACTGGCCAGAGCTTGGAATTGTGGCCAGAAATGTTTTGTTTTCAACTGGACGACCTGACTGCTTTGAATTCCTCTTCCTGACAGGTTGATGTAGGCACAGCTTGCACCCCCAGCTCCCCGGTACTAACGTCTCTGTGATCCTTGGGAAATGGGATTAGGATGCAGCGATAAGCATTCCTGAGGGCCAGACTGGAAGTTGGACCCTCTGTAGCCATTGCAGTGAATATTTAGTATGGAACATCTTCTCTCACCCCTCCTAAGCACTGCTTGTGCAGGCCTATGCTTGAGTGAGTGTAGGGGAAGAGGGCAGGACTGTCGTCTTGTTCTAACCTCTCTGCTCCCTGTCGAAGCTGCCTGCTGGAGCTCAGCAGGGGTGGAATTACTGTCTCACAAGGGCAGAGTTTTCTAATCACCAGGTGTCTGAGCTTCCCATCTCCCCTGCGTTCCTGGGGCAAGATGCTACCTGGAGCATCTGTCTCCTGCTAACCAGGGTTGAGGACTGGCCACGACAGGTGGTGGAAGTTTGTACAGCTCTGGCCCTTTCATCCCTCTTGGGGAAAAGAACATTTGTGAACACTAAAATGTTCTTTCCTCTTGTTCCCCGCCCCCTACCAACAGCGCTGCCTCTCTTAGAGTTGTGGATTGCACCAGCAGCTGTCAGAGCAGGTCCCAGCTCTGGTGGCTTGCAGGTGGCCTCCCCTGCGAGCTGCACAAGTTTTGCCCTTTGACTGGAGTATCTGGGAAGGGATGCACCTTTCCAGATTGCCCCTTGTTGCTCTGCTGGAAGAAGCAGGGTCTGATTTACTGCCTGGAGTTCACCTTTCCTCCTGTATCCTGATCTCTGCGCTTGTTCATTCATTTCCTCACAAGCAATGGCGAGCAAAGAGCTCCTTGTTTCCTCAGAGGTCAGGAGCAGCACACCCTGCAACACCAAGCAGTTGGCTGCTGCTTTTCCTAAACCCGTAACTGCTTAAGTAGACACACAGACACTCTATCTACCAGGCTTTTTGTGGGCTTGGTATAAAACTCCTCATCCTCATCCCGGGAGCCACCTGGAAAGCAGGACTGAAGTCTGAGCTTTCCCTCCATCTTCTGTGGCTTTGATGAATAGGCTTTTAGTGTGGAGTATTTATTTTAAACTTCCCCTCTCTTTTAGAGGACAAAGCCCCTTCCCCCCTTCCGTTGCATTTGCAGGCCTCGATGATGTCCCACTGTCACTTAACCAATGGCCGTCCCCAGTGTTTGCTGCATCGGATGGCCGAGATCTGAAGTCTCAGAACTTGCCCTGTTGAGCTTGAAGATACTCCAGGCTCAGGGAAGCCTTTTCTAAACATTATTTTAAAATGTATGCTGCATCTATATGCTGTGCATAGGATCTGGATATTCTCAAAGCTTCCTATATGTAGAGGTTTAAAGTATAACCCTGTTGCACTAGCTGCCTTCGGAGAAGCCTGGAGAAGAGCTAGCGCCCAGATAACAGCCAGCTGCCACGCGTTATGATTTTATATAGATATTTTTTATAACACTAAGCAAAACCATCTCCGAGCTTCCTGCAGTCCCCTGCAACAGGCCAGCACAAGGACAAGGATCGGCTCTGAAGCCGCTCTGGTTTGGAGGAACAAATCCCTAAGCTGAAGACCCGGAGCTTGAGGGCATCTCCTGCTCTCTCAAGCAGTTCTGCTTGTGGTAGTCCGAGGCCAGGAGTAGGTCCTCAGAGCTGCTCACCCCCTTCCCCTCCTTGCCCTTCCTCTTTGTTTACCGTGTAACATACCCATGGGATTTGTTTATTATTTTTCCACGTAGAGTAGTTCTTTGTATATAAACAACCGAAAAAAAAAAAAAGATGTATGATAAATAAGACAGAGCCACCTAGTTTTGTACCTATTGTGTTGAACTGATGTGAGCTCAGCGACAAGCCGCTCTCTCTATTTTGGTCTTTGTGACGTTATACTCTGCAGAAATGAGCAAATATGATGACAAATAAAAATATAGAGATAATATAGATTGTACTTTGGCTGCCTCTGCGTGACTTCTCTGAACCAACCTGGGGTTTGTGGTGGTCCCAATGCAGCACCGCTCTTTGGGAGAAGAAATTCTCACCCAGTACCCAACCTGAGCCTCCCCTGGCGCTACTTGAGGCCATCACCTCTTCTCCTATTGCTGCTATCCGGGAGAAGAGGCCGACCCCACCTCACCACCACCTCCTTTCAGGTCATTGTAGGGAGCGTTATGGTCTCCCATGACAGCTCTAGAAAGACCAAACGCACTCTCTCTGTGGAAAAAAACCAAAAGAACTCACTTTATTCGTAAAGTCTACAAAATACAGAGGACTCGGGTAGGACACATACTGTAAGTCAGAAAATAAATAGGTTTTTTTTTTTTTTTTTTTGCTCTATATAAGATAAAATGTGATTTGCATATATAAAATATAAAGTACGGCTCTGTACCAACATCCTGGCTGTGCCGAGAGGCGGAATGGCAAAGAGGACGTGAAAATAACTTACGTTCGTGCAATAAATAAACCCAGGGGGAGTGGGACCGAGGGGATGCTAACACAGTGCCCTCTGGGCGGGCACCTCTCTGGGTTAGGACGGAGGCTGCAGCCGACGGCGGCTGGCGTGGCGATGCCCAGACCTCTGTGCTGATGTCCAAGCTGGAGGAAAACCCAAGGGAGAAGCTGCCTGCCAGGCAGCTCCCAGGAGCGGGATGCTCTGCCCTCCACACCTCACACGCCTCTGTCTCCTCGCTTTGTGCAGCCTAAGCCCTGGAGCCAGCGGAGCACAGGGCTTGGTGGGGCCATCCAAGCAGGGCTGTGTGCAGCAAAACAGCAGTTATCTGCACTCCAGCTGCCTCCGCTTCCTTCCTGCCGCTGCCTCTGTGTTCCAGGGCACCCGGTTGGGCTGAGTGTCCCACTCAGGTCACAAAGAGGCGTGAAGGATGTGTGTGATGGGGAGAAAACGGCCCCTCCACGTCTCCTTTTTGTCTCACAGCCCCCAGATGCCCCCTGCCCAAGGGTCCCCCTCCGTTGCTGTCACAGCGCTGCGCCATCCCGCTCACCTCAACCTGCAGCCACTTTCTGTTCCCCTCCGACCTGCACGTTCTCTTGCCATCTCCACTCCCTCTCATTGGGCCAATGCTGACCCCGTTCACCCTCATCCTTCTGCAAAACCCTCTCCCCGTTTCCCTCTCTGGCACGTGCTCCTGGGAGCGCCTGCCCTGCGCTCAGCTCCCCCCAAAAATGGGGTGCACTGTGTTTTCCTGCCAGCTTGGAGCTGTGGGGTGTTTCCCTGCCTCCATCCATTCACATGGACTCATCCCCTCCTGCACGCACCCACTGATGCAGCAAGGGATGGGACCACGGGGGCAGTGCTGGGCTTTGGGCTTCCCCCACAGGATCTCCAGTAGGGTGCCATCCCACCCGGCACACACGTGGTGGCAGTCCTCCCTACAAGCGGAGGTCTGGGGACCAGAGGGAAGGATTTGGGGTGCAGCTCCCAGCAAAGGAGAGCCTCAAGTCGGTACGTAGGGGAAGGCGCCCTGGGGGGGGGGACAGTGCCCAGCCGAGGGACGGGGCCGGCACTAGGAGTAGGCGGCCTGGTTGGCACCAGACTTGACGATGGTGATGACGCTGGCAGTGGCCACTTTGGCAGGTGGCCCGTGGGCAGCCACAGTGCGGGCAAAGCCCTGCAGGGCCTCGTACTTGCCACGGAGAGTGTCAAGCTCCAGGCGCATGGCAGCATTCTCCCGGGCCAGCTTGTCCACCTCCCATTCCAGCTCCATCTTCTGCTTCTGCAGCTCTTCCTTCTGGCAGACACGCTTCACTCGACAGCTGGCAGCGTAGCCCCGGTTCTTCAGCGTCCGTCGTCGCTGCTTCAGCCTCGCCACCTCCTCCTTGGAAAGGCCCCGCAGGTGGTGGTTGAGCTCCCGCACCGACAGCCCCATCAGCTCCTCATCCGACAGCAGCGGCGTGTTCTCTCCCAGCTCCCGCTTCACCTGCCGGGTGGAGGAGCAGGTGAGAACCCAGTGCCAACCCCCCAGTGCCAGACCTCCAAATGCTAAGCACCAGTGCTAGACCTCCTCTGTGCTAGACCCCACAAATGCCAACCCCTAACGCCAGTCCCCTCTGCTGGACCTCCCCAACACCAATCCCCAGTGATGGATCCCCCCAGTGATGGACCCCCCCCCCCCCCCCCCCCCAACGCCAACCCCACTGCCGGACCCCAAGGCCGATCCCCCACGCCACAGCCCCAGTGCCAACTCCCCACGCTGGAGCTCCCTGAGGCTGGACCTTCCCAGTGTTATTCCTCCATGCTGGACCTCAAAGCCAGTCCCCCATACTGGAGTCCCCACTGCCAGCTACCCATGCTGGACCTCCTCAATGCTGGCCTTCTCCCTGTGCCAACCCCCAGCGCTGGACTCCCTGATCCTGGACCTCCTGATGCCAGACCCCACTGCTGCCCCCCCCCCCCCCACACACACATCCCTCATTTTCCCCAGCGCTCACCTTTAATGCTTTGCTGGACAGCCCATCCGCAGCCATGGTCGCCCCGTACCGGCCCTATCAAACACCCAAGAGCGGATGAGCGCCAGCACGGGGACACGGACAGCGACGCCGATCCCCGCCCGGCTCCACCTCACTCTTTTATACGAAGCCCGTCATGACGGCACACAACCACAACAAGGAGGGCAGGGCCTCCCCGGGGGCGCAGCGCCACGGGGGCCGTGGGGAGCTGCCTCGGAGGAGGGCAGCGCGGAGGGGGGCGGGGGGTCGGGCCGGGGCCCGCGGTGGGGTCGAAGGGTGCGGGCCGCGGCCACGTCGCGGGGGCGGGCGGGCGGGAGCCGTCTCACCGTGATTCAGCAGCGCTGGGGGGGGGTAGGGGGGGGAGGGGGGGGCGAGAGCCACTTACCCCTTCTGTACCCCTCGACCGCCACTTTTCTTCTTTCTTGGGGCAGAGGTTGAGGGCGGGGGAGGCTGATGTTTTCTCCCCTCCGCCATTACGGGAGGAGGGCCCAGCGCCCGAAGCGGCCCCAACTCCGGATCACCCCCCCCCTCCTTCCCTCCCTCCCCCTCGGCCAAAGTACCGGTGGGGACGAAGCACGGGAGGAGCCGAGCTGATGCAATCAGGGCCGGGGGTGAGACGCGATCCCCGAGCTCCCACCGCCCGCCCTACTCCGGAGGCTGCCGACCCCCCGGCCCGACCCCGCCGGACGCTTACCGGAGGCCGCGCTGTGTCGCGGCGCCGGGCTGCGCTGCGCGGGAGGGGTGCGGCGAGGCGGGAGGGCTCCCCGCGCTCCGAGCCGATCTCCGCGCGATTACTCACCCGCGGATTCCTTTCATTCATAAAAACACAGTCATGCGGTGACGTCACCTTCCTCTCGCCCCGCCCCCGGGGGGGCCCGGCCCCGCCCCGCCCCCCCTCCGCCCTTTTCAAAGATGGCGGCGCGCGGCTCCTCCCTTCAACTCTCCACCGCCCTTCTCTGGAATGGAGGTCCACTGGCCCCTCCCCATTGGCCCCTCCCCATTGGCCCCTCCCCACTGGCCCCTCCCCGGGAGCGGCGCAGCGCAGCTGATTGGTTCGCTCTGGGGCATCGAGGGCGGTGGGATCTGCGGGCCTCGGTTCGCCTGAGGCCCCGCGGGCGCTGCGGAGAAGCGGCTGCCCTTCTCGTAAGGGGAAGGCGGTATAGAAACCAAAAGTGCCGGCTCCGGGCCGTCAGTCGTCGGTTGTCTCTCTCAAGGTCGAGCCGGGGAGCCGCGTGCCATGCAGTTCCTCGGGCGGCTTTTGAGCCAGGCGTTCAGCAACCCGTACCGGGTGAAGGAGGTGTCCGCCGCCGAGTACTCGGGGCAGAGCCGCCTGACGGAGGACGGCCGGGTGCGGCTCTACGGGAACGGCCGCTGCTGGGACGGCGTGCTGGTCAACCCCCAGAGCCCGGGGGTGGCCTTCCGGTAGGTGCTGCGGCCTCAGTTGTCCCCTCGGGGCCCGCAGCGAGGCCTGATAGAGCGGTGCTGCAGTGGCACAGGCTGCGCAGGGAGGTGAGTGCCTGGAGGTGTTCCAGAGCCGTGTGGATGTGGCACTGAGGCCACGGTCAGTGGGCACGGTGGGGGTGGGGTGGCGGTTGGAATAGATCATCTTAGACGTCTTTGTACCCATAGTGATTCTACGTTTACCTCTCCCTTTTGCCTCATCTCCAGGCTCTTCCACCTCGATGATGAAGCGGAAGCCCTGGTGCTCTTTGAGCGCTATGCGGGCCACCTGCGGCCCTTCTACGAGAGCTCAGCCCAGCCCCTGTCGCTGGAAGTTCTGCAGCAGCTCACTGACTGCGTCCGCAACCACCCCAGCTGGTCCCCGGCACACGTAGCGGTGGAGGTTGGCCTGCGTGAGACCTTCCGGCACAACCGTGTGCTCAGGTGAGGGTGCAGAGCAGTCTCGTGTCGTTTGGTCTCTTGGTGTCGTTTGGGCTGTGTTGAGGTGTCCCGGCTTGCTCTACCGAAGCAATGCAGGCTGCTTCTGTGGGGAACTTGACGCCTGTGGTTGCTGCAATGACCCGGTGTAACAGCGCAGGCTTTGGTAGGCCTTGTGTGAATGACTGATGTGTGTGTCCCGTGGTCCTTTTTGTAAGCTTATTGGCAGTCTTTGAACCTGCTGCTCTGGATCGTAGAATCACAGAATGGCCTGGATTGAAAAGGACCTTAAAGATCATCTAGTTTCATAACACCCATACTGTGGACAGGGCTGCCACCCACCAGCTCAGGCTGCCCAGAGTCCCATCCAACCTGGCCTTGAGAGCCTCTAGGGAGGGAGCACCCACATCTTGTCTGGGCAGCTGTGCCAGTGCCTCACCACCCTCTGAGTAAAGAGTTTCTTCCTAATACCCAAGCTAAATTTCCCCTCTTTTAGTTTAAAGTCATTCCCCTTTGTCCTATCGCTATCTGACCATGTAAAAAGTTAGTTCCCCTCCTTTTTGTAAACTCCCTTAAAGTTCTGGAAGGCCACAGCGAGGTCTTCCCAGAGCCCTCCAGGCCAACCAAGCCTGACAAGGACTGAACTGTTTTGCTGAAGACTCTGACGACCCTTGTGGACCTGTTTTTCAGAGAGGGGGTGTAGCTCACTGGAAACTGCAAGAGAAGAAGTGGGTTTTGGTCACCAAATCTCATTCTCTTTCTGTAGGAGCGTTCACATAGGGTAGAGGAAACGAGCAAGGAGCTGGCGTGATAAGAGATTGATCACAGCATCTCTGCCTGGTTGCTGACTGCTGTCTGTATCCTCTCTTCTTGTGGGCAGACAGAGCTGCCTTTGGGCGTGCACAGAGGAAGGGGCTGTGTGTCAGGAGGAGAGGCCGTGGTAGGGCTGGGTCTTTGCAGAGGTAGGTCCTGGTCTTTGCAGCCTCTCTATGCTGTAACATTGCATCTTCTCTTACAGCTGTGTGAATAGCACGGACAGTGAGGATGGCTGCACCCCGCTGCACCTGGCGTGCCGCAAGGGAGACATGGCCTGCCTGCAGGAGCTGCTGGAGTGCCACGCGCGAGTGGATATCACAGACAGGAAAGGAGAGACGGTTTTCCACTATGCTGTGCGAGGAAGCAACCCCTATATCATTGAGGTGGGAGCAGTCTCAAAGCTGGGAGAAGGGGGATTGGAACTTTTCTATGCTGCGAGAGAGAGAGAGAGAGAGAGAGACAGAGAGAGAGAGAGAGAGAGGGGATGATAGCCAAGGGCTGCAGTGTGGGGAAATGAATGGCAGCTATCTCTGCTGCAGCATCATGGGAACGTCTCAACCTGGTTTCAGCCCTTTTCTTCCTCCCTACTTGCTGGTGCAGTTTTTCATAAGCAGGTTCCGTGTTCCACCCTTCAGTGGACCAGAGCTGTAAAGCAGTGGTTTCCTCAGAAAGTATCTTTTGGCATTTGCTTCAAGCCTTAATTCTAACTTTCCTCAGGCCTTTGGCTGTCCCTTCAGCATATCCTCCCAACAGGGCTTTTAGCTCTGGGTAGGGCGCTCCAAAAAGGGCCTTCAGGCTACCAGGGGTGTGTGTGTGTTGCCTGCAAACTCAGGGCTGGTTTGGAGCTGCCCTGGGCTTCCCCGAGCCTGCAGAACCTGTTGGAACTGAGCAGTTCTGGCGACATGATCAGAGCCTCGAGGCAGAGTGACTGGGTTTGCAAGGCTGTGGGTTCATTTCCGTATTGCTCCTCAGGTCTGGACTGGGTGCCAGACGGGCCCTCGCCTGCAGCTGCACCAGCTGTGTTTGCCCAATACCTCTTGTGACAGCTCTCCTGTTGCCTGCCAGACGATGGGGAGATTTCCTAATGTGTGCTGGCGGAGGGATGATGAACAATCAGGGTTTGCCACGCTGTGGAGCAGGACAGTTAGGACTTTTGTATTACAAAGGTGTTTTCTTCCTGTAGGTCTCTAATGGTGGCAGCTCAGCTTGTTAAAGATATACTTTCAGTTTTGAGCAATCTTGAGCTTGTTTCTCTTTCAATTCCTTGCTAAACCAAGGAAAATGAATTCAACTCCTGCTTTTCTTGTGTACACTGGGACTTCGGTGTTCCCACAGTATGGCAGTGGGATAGTTTCTTGTAACAACCTGGTGCTGTGGCTTAGCCTGCATAAGCAGCAAAGCATCACACAGCCACTCACTTGCTTCCCACTCCTCCCCCAGCTGGATGGATGGGGAGAGAATCAGAAGGGTGCAAGGCAGAAAACTTGTGGGCTGAGAAAAAAGGCGGTTTAATAAGAAAGAACAAAGAAAATGGGGGAATAGGGGAGGGGACAAGTGATGCAAAACACAATTGCTTACCGCCAGCCACTCTCTGAGCAACAGAAGCTTCCTCAGCCCACTCCCTGAGTTTCTTTGCTGAGCGCAGCTTCATATGGTATGGAATGGTCAGCTGGGGTCAGCTGTACTGGCTGTGTCCCCTCCCAGTGCCTTATGCAACCCCAGCCTCACTTACAGACAGCTTGAGAAACAGAAAAAAGAATCGTGATTCTGTGTGAGCACTGCTTGGCAGCAACTAAAACATTGTTGGGTTATTTTATCAGCACTGTTTTCATCACAAATCTGAAACGTAGCACTGCATGAGCTGCTGTGGAAAAAAGTTAAGTATGAAAACCAGGGCAACCAGTTAGCGTGCCACGGTCTGAAATTTATAGGTAGGAGAGGAGAATGCCTTCAAACAACTCTCCACGTTTGTAGCTGAAAGCAATGGTGGGACTGCAGGGAAGGATGAGCTCCTGCCTGCTGGCTGGCCGTGGTAGCTGATAGGAAGAAGCTGCTGGTTCCAGCAAGTGCTGTCATTGAGTTGAGCTAAGCGTGGCACACTCGGAGTTACTCTTCTGCAGCTGAGTCTGCGGGGCTGTGTTAACGCAGCTGCTGAAGTCTGTGTGAACCCTTTTTGGTTGAGGGGTGTCTCGGGTGAATGTGGGCCAGGGGAAACGTGTGCAGAGAGCACACCTTCAGGAGTGCTTCGGTTGTCGCGTTACCATGTTGGAAGTTGGACAGGCTGTAGCACTGTGGGGAACCCTGTGCTACAGAGTCTCTCTCCTTTGGAGCTCAGGGAGATGGACAGCACTCTTGCATGTCTGTCTGTCTGTCTTCTATTTATTTATTAACTTCTTGCTCTTCCCAGCTCCTGAGCAGTGCCCCGACTGTAGGTGTGAACCACCTGAGCCACGAAGGGTTGACCCCTCTGTATCTCGCTTGTCAGCTGGGCAAAGAGGACATGGTTCGGTCTCTGCTGAAGTGCCGTGCCAGCTGTAATGTCATGGGGACGGTGGGCTACCCCATCCATGCAGCTCTGAAGTACTCCCAGAAGGGGTAAGTGAAACCGTGTGAGTCAGTGCAGGCATGCAGCAGGAGCAACCACACACCGTTACCTCGCCAACTGTGGGATCCTTTGGGCAGCAAGCAGGCAGACACACACAAGCAGGGATACAGGCACCACTAAGCTTGGCCCATGCTGCAGGGTCACAGGTCTGTTTATCAGGGGTTTGCCCTGACATAGTTTACCACTGTACTTTGATTCTCACTGTGCCCTCATCTACTCTGCACAAGGCAGGAGCCCCAGCACATTCAGTAGTGTGCCTCCAAGTCCACCTAATATCCGTGCTGTCTACATACAGGTGTCAGACACTCATAGGACAAGCAGCAGTGGGTATGCTAGATGTGTTTTCCTACGCTGCTACTCTCCATGCTTTACGTTTTCCTATCTGCAAGGTCACTTGAGCATATTTACAATCCTCCTTGGCAATCTTCTGTCCTCATCCAGACTTCTGCTCTTAACTAATTCCTCCCCTTTCTCTAAGTGACTGCTGCTGGGGCTGGCAGTGTGGGACAGGGTGATTTACAGAGGCAGGTAACAAGACGTACAGGAAAATAAACGTACCAACATACAGTGTTCTGAGTTAGGAGTCCTACTCCTCCTGTCAGGGAATTAAGCCACTTGGCTATCCTCCAGTAGATTGTGTGAGTTGACTGAATTATTGTTTCATTCAATGCATTAAGTCCTGAGGACACTGAACACGCTTCGCACTACTTAATTCATTGGTTATGTTGAGGCTGCTTGTGCTTTCAAACTCAGAACAGTGTTTCTGGTGTTGAAGGAGGTTGTTCATCACCAGTCAATGTAGTGTTCCTTGGTATACAGCAGTTACTACCAAATTGAGGGCAACAGTTACCTTTGATGTTCAATGTAAGCCTTGACAGGTGCCAGGTGCTCTGTATTTGCCACTGAGAAAGAATAACAGTGAGGAGTTGGTTCCAGTAGAGGCCAGCCAAACCCAAGTATTTACCCAAGATCTGTAGTAAGAGATAAACTCAATGTTGTAAAGTTTAAGTGCTGCTTAACATTTTAAATTGTTCTTCCAATATCCCATGCTTTCTTTCAGTTAAGCCTTCAGCTTGTGGCTGGTGGGCGATGTGGAATATTCAGTTTCTTCCTAGCCCTTTAAACCAGTCTTGGACATTGTGTCCACTGAAGTGTGTTCCTTGCTCACCGTGTATTTGGTGAGGAGGTCCATATTGATGACTGAGTTATTCTAATGCTTCACTTGTGCTCCACTGATCAGTGGATTTGTTGGGTTTAACGAGGAGCTGACGCTCTATCCACAACACTGAACATATATCAACACCCTATCAGCGGGGGCAGTGAGACAATTTAATCAACCTGCCAGGTATTCAAAGCCCACTGACCCTGTTTTATTTTTCCTTGGGGTCTATACATGGCCCTTAAGTGTATCTGCATACAAATAGTACAGTTATGTACGCATGCCTTACACACGTGTTGTAGCAAAGGGGTTCGATTGTGGGCAGTGTCCCATGCGAGCACAAATGAGCTGATCAACATCCACGAGCGACGTGAACATTTATAACTTGAGCATGTACTTTGGAAGAGGTCATATCATCTACTTCCTTCTTATTTTGCATCTTTTAATGGAGTGAGATGTGCCTTACTTTTAAGGGATATTCTTGTATGTGTTTCCAAGTGTGTTGCCCTGTATTTGCCCCCCATGCCAGGTATTGTACATGCCAGTCTTCTTGGGCCCAGCTCAGTAACCACACTGTAAGGGTTTTGTGTACGACCCAGCTGGCAGTGCAGAAGCAATGTGCCTTCCCTGCCAGGATGGCCTGGGATACTGCAGTCAGTTCTGCCCATGGATTAGATGCTAATACACCTGTTTGCCCCAGTAGAATGCCTGGGAATTGAGCATATGCAACTGCTCTCCTTTGACTTTAGCCAGCAGCTATTCCATTGGTAAATCAGGCATCATTTTTATGCTCGTCTATTAACCTGTCATAAGGGGGAGCTTCCTCCACAGCAGATACGGGGCATCTCCTTGCTGACTTTTTGTCCCAGGCATTTCCCACCAGACTGTGCCAGATAGAGTAGTTCTAATTCAAATGTATGTCCTTGTCTATGAGTGTCTAATGGCACATGCTCAATTTTGCAGCCATCAAAGGTTTCTTGTTCCTTGGTCTGCTGCCAAACAACTTTCTTCCCAGTCAATCCCAGAGTTGTGAATTTCTTGCTGTTATGTGTGTGGGTTTTTTTTCTATGAGTGTAGCCACATCTGGTCCTGTAACTGCGAGCTGGGAGTGACAATTTAGTTCTCTCTGACCTACAGTCATTCACTAAGTGCCCTCTAACATTCAAACAGGCCAGATAAGATTAATAAAAGCAACTATGGTGTCTTTACCAACTCTCACATGCTGACGTTGCCTGGATGCCTGTAGTAATTCCCTCCTGCCCTCTGGGATGCAATTCTGTTTTACAGCCACCGTGTCAGCACAACAGGGTCCCACATCAGAAACCCACATGAAATGGCTACAGATCAAACAGCAGATCCTGCTTGTGGAGTCCTGAAGCAGAAGTGACCATTCGGTGTTTCAGCTGTCCATGCTGCCATCACATCGATATGCAAAATGTATTCCTTAATTAGGACAGTTAACGCCATTGTTGCCAATGTTGGGTTGGCATTTCCTGTTCTTAACGTAGCCTCAGCTTGGAAATGTCTCTTCTGACTGCCCTGTCCAGATTGGCTCCTGTAATTAATGCATAAGCCATCCCCATCTGCTGCGCTACATTAATGCCTTCTTCTATTATACACCAATTTCTGAGGGATGACAATGATTTGGCAACATTCACAAATGCTGCTAAAACTGCTGCACGCAGCATCAGATATAGCAGAGATGTAGCAACACATCTCACATACGTATCTGTGATCAATACATCCGATCTGCCTGTTGGAATACCCGATCTCTTGTAGTTGAACGTATTCTCAGATCTGATCACTGTGGGCTAAGGGTCTTTTTCACCCATTAAGAAGTAGATAGATGCAGTGCCGCTACACAAAGGTCGAAACGCTCCGTGCCTTCCCCACTCTGCTGCCAGTCTCTGTAATTCATTAACTCTTTCAGGGTATAAGTGCGTGTGATCTATACCCCTCTGTCCATTCGCTCCTGCTGCCTCTTTATTGATCTGAAGGGTGGTGCTTCCACCACCTCCCCGCCTTCCAGCTCAAGCTTAATCTTGGAGTCTGAGAACTCACTCCAGATACTGCCATCCCATTCTTCAGCATCCCACGAAAGTTTCAGAGTAAGAGTGGAAACCTGTGAAGCTGAAACCTCAATTTTCCCATATCTGTGCCTTCATTTTTTTCCCTACATTTTTCCATTCTCCAGACTTGATGTGTTCCTATCTGCAGGTTCACTTGAGCGTATTTAGTCATTCTCCTGCATGTATCAGATATCAAGAGAAAGACACGTACACACACCAAAAAAAGGGTTTGTGAACTACTTTTTCTCAGAGTAAGCTGTGAGAAGATGACTTACCAATGCTTAAATTTGCTGTACCTCTGCCTTTGAGTGCTTTGATCCTCGTAAGCTTTCATTCCGAAGCCTATTCCTTCCCGTCTTCTGTGGGCCAATGGTACTCTTGGCCCTTAATTAACACACTTTGAAACCGAATCAAAAGACATGATACTTACTTCCTGTTTTCTTTTTCGTGGACAAATGTAATTCTCTTTGTATGTGCTTTGTAATGCTCATTTTCCTGGTGTCCTGGTCCTACAAGAAGGACTCTTAGTAGGTACTGCTGCCAACTGATTTTTTGGCATTTTGAAAACTGCTTTCCATGCTAGAGAGACCTTCACAAGCCAAAAACATGCTTGCGTTCCTTATTTTGCAGTGAGGCTTCATCTCTTTTACAACTTACTTGGCATTGTTTTGGAGTGGACATTTTCAGGCCCTGGACGCACATCACAATAGATGTGGTTTGTTTTTCTCCCCAAGGCAAGTAGACAGGTTGGTAATTTCAGCAGGTATTGAACTATTTCACTTTTATCCCCAAATTTCCATGGGGAGAGGGATGAGAGAGGGTGAGAGTTTCCCTCCAGGTCTTCAGATTTTCCAGAGATATCATATTCCTATATTGGGGAAGCACCCAGGTGTTGCTCCCAACTTGGAATTGGGAAGGGATTATGCAGTCTCTGAACATCGTGCTGCTTGTATGCTTCCTGTTTCTCCCTTCCTTCCTGCAGACACCAAAATAAAACTGCTTTGCAGCTGAGGAACTTGCAGGTGCAGCAGCCAACCAGCTGCTGCTGAAGGGCTTCCCGAAGGGCAGTGTGCACAAGGCAGGTGCTGACATGAATGAGGTCTTGAAACAAGACAGCAGTCACCCATCCCTTCATCATGTGTTTTCTAGGTGTGCCCAGGCCATCCTCGAGGTGGATGCCAGCCAGGTCCACTCCAGGGACCCACGCCATGAAGCCGTCCCGCTGCACTGGGCGAAGAAGGCAGAGGTAAATAGAGACGGTGCATGGCGAGAGCCTGTGCTGCCCCCCAGCGCCTGGTTAATTCCTTTTGCTGCTGACCTGGCCCTTCACCGAGTACTTGTGTCAGGGCCCAGCAGGCTGCCCGCAAGACAGCCCTGCAGTTGAGGTGATTGAGGCTGTTTGATTCTGTTTGCCCTCTGCTGATCGGTGCTGTTTGCTGCAGGGAGCCGTGGAGCCTTGCGGTACAAAAAAGACTGTTCTGCATGTTCTGGTAATTCATCCTTGGCTGTGAACTGCCAGCTTGTCCCTTCTCCCTTTTGGCTGGGGAGAAATCACACCGCTGCCACTGAAGCACGGTTACCCCTGGGGGGAGCTCTTGTCTCATTACCTGCCTATTTCAAGAAGGGAAACAGATCGATGCTTTAAAAACTGCAGGTGTGAGGTGCACGCCAGGTGGTGGCGTGTAGGTTGAAGTCATCTTCTGCCAGAGATAACCAGATCAGTGATGCGATGTGCTATGCTGATGCACCTAGAGGTGCATCAGAGCTTGTTTCAAGCAGAGAGCGTTCCAAAGGAAGGGCTGTTTTCCCTCCTGCAGTATCACATCCCTCTCAGAAGTGTCCAGTGGAGGTTTTCAGTTGCAAAGAGAAGATCAGAAAGCAAACTTCCCTTCAGTCTACAGAGATTCTGGCTTGAGTAAGAGCTGTTCGTTTTCCATTGATCTCAGCCAGTTGTTACACTTGCAAATGAGACTCAAAACATCCAGAAGCTGTAGCAGATGGTGAAACTACCAGCTAGCTCCAAGTCCAGGCTAAGGCTTGCAGCTCTTCACCTGCCCTGCTAGTCCATGAGACTCGGCTTGTGTGAGCTGTCTTCATGATTGCTTTCTCTTTTCTTCACCTGGCACGTGCACTCATGGGCACAGATGACGCAGCTGCTGCTTAAGTATGGCTCTGAGGTGAACCTGACCAGCCGGACAGCTGACATGGCCCTGCACATTGCAGTCAAGAGAGGCCGTTTTGACTGTGCCATGGTACTGCTGACACACGGGGCCGACACCAATGCCAAGGGCCAGGATGGCAACACACCACTGCATCTGGCCATGAAGGTGAGATTTTTGCAGAGGCTGCTGGGGAGGGGAAGGCATTATCCTGAAGGGCTGAGGCAAAGGCAGGCCCCTTTGAAATGCGGGCTGTTGTCCTTCATGGGGCAATTTCCTTGTGTGTGCTTGGGCTAATGAAAAGAGGAGATAGCGAATAAGGGATGTAGCTGAGGGAACCATGGCTTTTGACTGAGCTTTCTCTTGCCTCCTAGCATGACCACCTGGATATGATCAAAGCAATTGTTGTGTTCGGAGGAGATGTTGAGATCCCTAATGATTTCGGGGAGACGCCGGGGCTGCTGGCAGCCAGGAACAGCAAAGGTGAGGGAGCATCTGAGCAGCTCTACAGAATGAACCCAGCATTCTGTCTCCCCTTCTTGGCTAAAACAGTGTCTCGGAGAGGTGAAAACAGGCCAAGCGTAGGCAATGCTTCTCCAAGATCTCTCCCAGCTTCTAGTTGCTGGCACTCGCTGAGCTAGTGGCATAGACTTCATATTAATAGTCCTTGATTAATTTCTCCTCCGAGACAGAGAAGCAAGAGAAAAAGCTGGCACACACACCCTCTCTTCAAGCCGTGGTGCTGGGCACTGCAGGCTCACAGCGGGATAACAGTGTGACCGAACAGCCTGGGCGTAAGCAGGCATGGGCTGTTCTTCCACAGCAAGAAGTGTGCGGCGTACCCTTGAAGCTGCACAGCATTGGGCACACCTTCTGAGCACAGATCCTGCTGCTAAGGCAGAGAGATCCAAGCCGTGCTTTCCCTGGGTCATCCCAGAGGTTTTGTGAGGGTGAATTGGGCAGAGCCCCTGGGGTGTGCGTGCACTGATTCTCTTTCTGATCTGTGACTCCCCCACCATCACCTAAGGTGCGAACCGGAAAGTGCTCTTAGACCTGCTGCAAACTGTAGGGACCGAACGCTGCCTCCCAACCATTCCTGCCTCCCAAAGTCTGGCACCATCTGCCGCCTCCTTCCTGGAAGGCCAACCTTCCCCGCGGAGCAGCTCCAACAGCTTAGGTAAAGCCTTCCCTGACCCTCCCTCACTCTCCTTTTGTTCTAGCTTCACAGCACTCTAGTTCTTCGGACAGCCTTTGCTCTGGGGACCGCCTCCTCGCTCTCACTTTCAGATGTCTGTCCTCATTCAGCTGCTGCAGGATCCAGATTCTTGTTTTCTCCGCTTTTCCTGTTTGCGTACTCTAAAAGTCTACTACTCTAAACTTTTGTTTTATAGACCTGAAGCAATCAACTCTGTATGGACGAAAGGGTTATAGAGGCTGTTTCCCTCACTCCCTCGCCCCCCCCGGAAGAGGCTAGGACTTGTTTGCTTGCATGCAGTTTATCCCTTGGGTCATGTCAGAAGTGGAGGCACTTGCCTTGAGGACATCCCAATGCCATGTTGTGCATCAGGATGTCCAAGTGTTGCTTGTTCAGATCCCAGGGGCTAGTAGTTGGGCGAAGGAGGGGTTAAGTCTGAGGATAAGTGACCCTAGGCACAAGGTTTATGTAATCCATAGGAAGATCCAGACACAGGACATACGTTTGTGTCATAGCCTGTACTCTGCACTACCCAGGCTTTGTGGGTAAGCCCGTGGATCCAACTTTACTCCTCGAGGGAGCTACAGAACTTGGGCAGAAGCAGCAGGAGCAGGCAGTGGGTGGGATGAATTGGCTTGGCTCGGAGGGAGGCTCTGACAATGTGTCAGGGACTTTCAGGGAGACAACAGCTGCGTATGGTCTGCTTTCCCTCTCAAGCTTGGTGGTTTACATTGCAGAAGCCTTCCAGTGGGGCAAGGGGTCAGTCCCCCACAGGCCCTGGAGCATGTCAGCACTGGCTGGTGGCACCAGGACTTTCTTCTCACCATGGCCTTGTGAAGGTGACCAGAGAGTTTCAGCTCTCATAGACTGCCAGAAAAAGACCCTTTTCCATCACAGGACTCTGGCCTTCAAAGAAACTCCTCACCGTGTTCTCTGTCATCCAGTTACCTCCCAACCTGGGCACTGGCAGCAGTATTTAACCTCTCTTCCCCATGTTCTTTCTTCTCTTGGTTTCACAGGCTGCCTTCTCACCTAGGCTGGATTGGTGCCCTGCACCCAGGGTGATCTGGGTTTACATCGCATGAGGGGTAATGACAAGCCATCCTGTCCCCAGAGCCTTCCTGCTTAGGTTACCTCACAGGAGTAGATTTAGGTTTGATCTTATGGCTTGCAGTAAGTGGCATAGTGGGCAAGCTGCTAGGCTCTACCTTCTCTCTCACCTATTCTGCTCATCATCTGCTTCTCCAAATCCTTTATCACTGCCAGCACCCTCCAGCTGCCTTTCTCCTCTTTGGCGTGGAGTTTATTTTAGGGGATACCTTCTGGTTATGGGTAAGATGGCTTATGTTTCCTGCAGAAAGTTTTATTCAGCTGGGAAAAGTGTTGGACGTTCTCTCTGGAAGTCATTTACCTTTGGGGTGGGAAGTTTTGTGTACCACGATCAGCTTTCTGGGTGTAGGGAGAAAGTGGGAAGAATAATTAAAAGCTTTCTAATTCATTAAGTATGATTTGGTTGACTGATACCCCCGAGGCACTCATCAGAGGGTAGCAAAGTGGTTTCTAATTTTTTTTTCGCCCTTGAATGTTCATGGCTCTGTAGGGTACAAGGACCTTCTGTATGTTTCTGCGACACTTGGGCAGTTCTTGAAGGCACCAGATGTTGTGGACTCACCCAGAGAGGGTGAGAGAAAGTAAGTGAGAGAGTTTCTGTTCCAACTCCTATACAATTGAAAGTTAATGCTGTGTACATGAATTCCTCCCCACCCACACTTATCACTGTGGCATCCCCAGCTGACATTATTTGGTGTCCTTTGTTGCAGTTTATGCCAGAACCCCCCACCTTCCACCCTGTTGCCTTAAATCTCCGTTCCCATAAAGGACCTTCTCCTCTTTCTGCCTGCAGCCCTGGAGCTGCAGCGGAGCCTGAACTCAGCAGGTGAAGCCCCTGGCACTGTCCTTCCCTTCTGCTGCTGAGCACCAAATGCTGTTCTGGCTTAGTGATGTCTCCATCTCCATGGGCTGCTGCCCTGATGCTCACCAACCTCATTTGCTGGCTTGTGCACTGCCCTGTTGGTGTCTGTCTGTACCTCACCGTGTGCACAGCAGAAGGAGGGTTGGCACTGAGGTGCTTCTACAAGGAACTTAGGACTGCCCACATTTTGTTTGAGGCAATATCCATTACTACATACTACTACTTAAGCCATTCTATGATTGTCCAGAGCAGTTTTCTCATTACTGGCCCATTCTGCCATGCCCGGGCCCTGTGCTGAGATCTATGAGCCATCCCACAGCTCCCGTCAGCCATGTCTCTCTCCAGCTATGACCGTCTCCTGTGTCTGGATGGAGGGGGCATCCGAGGCCTGGTGCTCATCCAGCTTCTTCTGGCCATCGAAAAAGCTGCGGGCCGTCCCATCCGTGAGATCTTTGACTGGATCGCGGGGACCAGCACTGGGGGCATCTTGGCCTTGGCTATTGTACATGGTGAGGACAGTACAAATAATGGGCCCTTTCTTACTCCCCGTGGCACTCTTCTGGGAGGGACCGGGTGTGGGGTGGGAACTGCCTCTCTAAGAGTCCTAACGGGGACTTCATTATCCCTACCTAAAGAGGGATGCTCGTCAGTGAAAGAAAACCTAGTCCTGGGTTTGCAGTTGCTTCTCGTGTCAGTTGCCATTGAGCAGCTTTCTGGATTTTGGGAAGGTGATGGAATACAATGTTCCGTTCTTCCTGCTCTCTCCAACCTGATTTCATGGCAAGGTGATTGGCAGTTAGTGCTAGGAAACTAAGCTCCAACTTTACCTTTCCTCTTTCACCCTTCCCAGTCACGCTGCTGATGGCCAAGCATGTGTCAGGAAGCCTGGGAAAGGGGTGGGGTTGGGACTGTTACTTCCCTTCACCTTCTGCTCCTGGGAATTCCAAGCTCTGATGTGCTGTTTGTTTGCCTGCCCTTCCTCCCTCCCCATACTCCTGCTGATGCTGTTGCCTGCCTCAGGGAAGTCCATGGACTACATGCGCTGCCTGTACTTCCGCATGAAGGACATGGTGTTCCGGGGGTCTCGGCCCTACGAGTCAGAGCCCCTGGATGAGTTCTTGAAGAAGGAATTTGGGGAAAACACCAAAATGACAGATGTCCAAAAACCCAAGTAAGTCCTGCTTGGGGCTGTGCTTGTTGCTCTTCTGGGAGACTCTCTCAGCAGAGGTGCTTAGCATCTCCATTGAGCAGATCTGGAGGACTCGTGATGTGCGGACTATTGAAGCTATAAGCATGGCATTTTTCCATTTTATCTTTGGTGTGGTGTTTCCTCTCCCCCCAGAGTGATTGTGACAGGGACTCTCTGTGACCGACAGCCAGCTGAGCTCCATCTCTTCCGGAATTACCCTGCACCTGAGACAAAAATCTCCACTGAATACAAGACAACTGCGACTTTCAAACCACTCACTCAGCCTGAAGGTAAATGCTGGCATGCAGCAGTTTAGGTGGTTGGTAGCCGAGGGGGAATCCTTCCGACACAGGAGGCTAATTTAGTGGTTGGCAGCCCTGCCCACGGCAATGGGATTGGAACTGGATGGTCTTCGAATTGTCCCTACCGACCCAAGCCATTCTATGATTCCTTTTGCTCTGAAAATTGAGGTGTCTCAGCAGTGGCTCATCCCTGATCTTGACTTGGTGGTTTGGTCCGGGTGATAGTGCCCTTTTCTCCTCACGCCTCTTCCATTGGCTTCTCTTGTACCATGAAAATAGACTGGCTAGTGAGGATCTTGAAGAAGGGGTCCGTTAGAGGACTCCTACATGCAGTCAGTGTACCTTCCCTTGGGCTTTCAGGAACCGAGTAACATGGAGAAGCCTTGTAACTGAACCATGCAACTCGCTCCAGCTTGCTGTTTTCGTTGTTTAGCAAACAGGAGAGGTTCACTATTAGGGTAGTGGTGAGTAGAAAGTGAATTTTTCCCATCTCAGAATACAAGGAAAGTGATGAGGGCATGTTGGGACACAAGTCTTCTGAGGAAAAGCTGAGAGAACTGGGGTTGTTCTGGCTGAAGACGAGGAGGGAAGACCTGATCACTCTTTACAATGATCTGAAAGGTTACAGTGAGCTGGGGATTGGCCTCTTTTCCCAGGTAATGAGTGACAGGACAAAAGGCAATGGCCTCAAGTTGTGGCAGGGGAGGTTCAAAGGAGGAGCAGGGAAACCCCCAGCACTGATGTTTGGGGAAGAAGCACACTGAAAAAAGTTTTGGCTCAGAGTGGTGCTGCAGTGGCACAGGCTGCACAGGGAGGTGGTGCAGTCACCGTCCCTGGAGGTGTTGCAGAGTCGTGTGGATGTGGCACTGAGGACGTGGTCAGTGGGCACGGTGGGGATGGGCTGGTGGTTGGACCAGGTGATCTTAGAGGTCTTTCCCAACCTTAATGGTTCTATGATTGTATGATCTTTTTAAGTTAAAAAGAAAACAAGCAACAAAAAACCACAAAACCAACAAACCCGATAAATGACAAACCCAGCCCTGCTGCTGGGAGAAAGACACAACAACGTGGATATTCTGGGCCTACAGGCCTTCCTGCTGTGCCTTGTGCTGGTGAAGGGGTGGGGGGTGCTCTTTTCATGCAGAAAAGCTGCTGAAAGAGGCCTGTATGCCCCTTTTTCTCCCTCCAGACCAGTTGGTATGGCGTGCTGCTCGCTGCAGTGGTGCAGCTCCCACTTATTTCCGACCGATAGGGCGCTTTTTGGATGGGGGGCTGCTAGCAAACAACCCAACCCTTGATGCCATGGCGGAGATTCATGAGTACAACAAGACTCTGATCAACAAGGTGAGAGAAATCCTGGCCCCGAAAGGTAACTGGGGCTTCATTGACTGCACTGAGCCTCCCTCAAAGGGGAAGAGGGATTGGGAATGAGCTCCTCTGTAGTGGAAAAACAAGTTAGCATTGCAGCACCCAGGAAAATACTGTATGGAAAGGGGGGGATGTGTAGAGAATGCTGGCTGATGGGTGAAATGCCTTTTCTGACAAAGGTTTGATGTGGGGAGGCAGGAATCAGAGCGGCAGACTTTGCATATGCTTGCTGCTTTTAGCACAAGTGATTCAGATAGTGGTAGCGTGACACAGCTCTGCAGGGCCTTTTCGTGCCCTCCCGTAATGGAGAATACAGTGGTAGGGCACTCTGCTCAGTGGACGAGTGAATGCTTTCTGTGGTGTGCCCAGTTGCTCAGTAAGATGAGTAACTACTGGCAGCTACCACTCCCTGTAGCAGAGAGGAGAGGTTTGTTCCCAAAATGACTGAATGAGTTGGACTGTTTCACAGCCATCTGGTCACCTCCGTGGGGATCCCATGGGCTTAAATGCAGGCAGGGCTGAAAGGCACAGAAGGATGTAACCGTTGCCTTTGAAGGCGTGTAGATTAAAGCTATCTCACTAGCCAGTAATAAAGTGGGAGAACAAAGGTGAGAAAAGGCTACTGAGCCTTTTGCCTTGGTTTTCAGATTATCCACTAGTCTTCAGTGAGATACGTGTTCTGTTGTAATTGTCAGTTCTTGAAAGTGAATATGTGGTTTTTTTCATCCACAGGGTCAGAGGCAGAAAGTAAGAAAATTGGGGTTGGTGGTCTCCCTGGGGACAGGGAAGCCTCCACAGGTCCCGGTGTCCTCTGTGGATGTCTTCCGCCCCACCAACCCCTGGGAACTGGCAAAGACGGTCTTTGGGGCTAGGGAGCTCGGCAAGATGGTGGTGGACTGTGTGAGTACTGGGAGGAGGGAAAGAGGGAGAGCCCTGGGGTTGCTCTCAGCGCAGGAGCAAAGGTTTCCAATCTTCAGCTTCTTCCTTTTGAATGAAAACCGAATTTGCTTGGAATAGCAGAGTTCAAGAGTGGCTTAAAAACCGTGGGAGCACAGCAGGTCTGAATCCTTCTCTGCCTGTATGGGTCAGTGACCCATAGGAATGTTTGCAGGTGTCAGTTCATGAGACCTGGAGCCTTTCCAGGGAGCGTGAATTACCATCTGAGCAATATGGACCAGGAAAAGAAAAAGAAAAAGCTGTGCTTCAGCATGACAGCAAGTAATTTTTCTTAAGAACAGCTTTGTGATTCCCACTGGGACCATTAGCAAGTGCTGGAGAAGTGGGAGTGTTACTAATAAGAAGTAGCAGCTCATAGCTGTGGTTAGGAGTGTGTAATAGGCATATAATTTTGCATACTTCAGAAGGAAGCACATTAGGTGTGTTGTGCATGAATGCGCTCCAAATGAATGAAAGTCAGAAGGAGCAGAATTGAGGTTCTGACTGTAGTCTTCACTCTGCTGCTTCATCTCTTTTTAGCTTTCTAAAGCCTGAAAATACCTGGGGGGATCCCTGTGTCTCCCCCAGTCCTTTCTTCCTTTGTCCCATGATAGCACAGAGGGCCTGCAATGGTCACGGGCTGGTACTGACTTGTGGAAAAGAAATGGGTAAAGCTGAAATCCCAAGGAGGTGCACCTGGGGATTTCTTTTGGGAATTTCTGCTGTAGAGGAAGGAGGATCTGTAGGGTAAAATTCCTCATGTCCTCGTGCCCTAAGGATCAGGAATGCTATGACAAAGCCACTTTACTCTTTGCTAACCTTCACCATGCAGGATGCATTTGCTCCTGCTTTTCCCTTTCCCTCTGTGGCTTGTGTAGCTCAGTCTGGTGCCAGGGAGCCTCTTGGAGGCAGGGAAAGGGCAGCACTGCCGTCAGGCTCTAACTGTGGGCCTGCTTCTCCTGCAGTGCACTGACGCAGATGGCCCAGCTGTGAATCGTGCCAGGGCCTGGTGTGAGATGACAGATATCCCATATTTCCGGTAAGAGCTTCCTTTCTGCTCTCTGCACAAACCTATTTTTAGCCTCCAGGACCTGGCTGTGGCATGTGTCATCCCAAATCACATCCCTCCTAAGGGTGTGCCAGCCTAGACCCGGACTCCCGCCCCCCAGTCCTACTGCTTCTGTGATCCAATGGAGGATGCTGTAGCACAGTGTATGAGCTGATACACTGAGCATGCCTTATCTGGGGTCCGTTACTGGGGTTTGGAGGATGCTAACGGGATCCTTTGTGGATGTGCATCCTTCCCTGTTCTACTCAGGGTGATATTGTCTTGCTGTGCGCAGGCTCAGCCCTCAGCTGCACACAGATGTGATGCTGGACGAGGTGAATGACAGCGTGCTGGTGAACGCCCTCTGGGACACCCAGCTCTACATCTACCAGCAGCGGGAGCAGTTGGAGCGGCTGGTGCAGTATCTCTGCCGATGACTGACCTGGAAGTGTCCCTTCTGCATCCTGGAGGCAAGGAGCAGCAGATGCTGCAGCTTGGATTTGCCCTGAACCAAGATGTTGAGGTGGGGGAAGGGACTGCTACTGCTACTAATAATTAGAAATTAGTGATATTTAATAGACAACAGTGCACGTACGCGTGTATTCTAGGACAGCTGTGAAAAACTGACGGTTGCTGGCCCACTATAGGCTAATCTCCACTCCACTGTGCTTTGTTTTGCTGCCCTGCTATCTGAGCATACAGCCCTTCCCAGAAGCCAGATCCCACCTACCATGAGTCAGCTGCAGTCTGTGCAGTACCGACAAGGCACCTCGCTCCTTCACACCTCACACAACAGCCCAAGACCAGACAGAGTTTCAAGGATACTTTTCCCTGCTTGGGACAAGGTGGTTCAAAGCACGTAGGATGGTGAAAGGGATTTGTCTTTGATCGATGTACTCGGCTTAGATGGGGACAGAAATTCTGCAGCCTTCTGCAGTAGATTGATGCAAAGTATGACTGACAGTGGAAAAGCCAGTTGGCTTCTGCAACACCCTTCCCTTTTGCCCTCAGAGATGGCTGGCAGCTCAGGTTCTGACTGCACCTGGGGTGGGAGCAGCCCCCCCTGGAACTGTTTTATGCCCCTGTCTCGCTGTGATACTCCACTCAAGGGCTGAGATGTGAAAACCTTATGTCTTGTCCGTGGCAAGCTCAAGATGAGAGGTATTGGCCTTGTCTTGGTAGAGAGATTGATTCTCTTTGTTGTTAGCGTGCAATTGAAATGTGCAATTGAACCTGACATCAGGTGGCACCAAAGATGCTGACAATTTGGATTTATTTTACCTTTTTTTACTGCTGGAAACCCCAGTGTGACTTCTATACTAAATGTTTCTGCAGCAAATTTTGCATATTTATAAATGATGTGTATCCACTGCAAGGAATTTTGTGGAGTAACCTGAAAAACTGAAAACTTAAATCATTTGCTTTTGAGTGAATGGACTACTACTGTGAACAAAGCCTAACTTGACTTGAAATAAAGAGAGCCTTGAATTTGGTTCCATTGTAATCCAGTCTGTGGTTGTCTTGCTTGCATCCTGCAGAACCCCAAACGTGTTCTGATCTTGCAGTCATTTCTTACAAGTAGAAAATCACAAACTGAGCTCCTTGAGAAACAGAGCTGTACCCTTTGTATGGGCTGGGGAGATGAATGATCTGTGTCCAAAGCCAGCCCTGGGAGCACATGTGTGGTGCGAGTGTGCTGGCTGTCCTACAAGAACACATTACAGAATGCAGCATTACTCACTGGGCTTATCAGTTCCAGCCAGCGCAGAGGCTTTGGACCAGCTCCCGCATCTTAGGATGGAGAGAACCCAAGCTCTCTTACCCTTTCTTATAAGCCAACTCCACCTGCAAGGGTTCCCAGGACTGATGCTGCGCTTGGGGTCCATGCAGGCAGGGAGAACAGGAGGGTGCTGGCACTGGGGAGCCTCAGTGAGACTGGGAGTGGGAGGAAGGCTGAGGAGTGGGGAGGATTAGAGGGCAGGGAAGAGCCGAAACCTATTTGGAGGTTGTTTTTTATTTTCTTTTTTTCTCCCTGCTATTTGCTGCCTGTGATCACAAGCCTATAGGGATCTCCTGCTCAGTGGGACCTGAGGATGTTCCAGCAGCGTGGGAAGGCCAAGCGAGCCACCTGCGGGCAGTGGGAGGGACAGAGGCGGCAAGCAATGTGTGACTCTGGCAGGTGGCTGGCTCTGCAGGTGCCAGGGCAGGGGGAGCTGGGCACCGAGCTGGCAATCAATAATTCAAGGAGGCGGTCACATGCCCTTGCTGGCTGTTGCAGGATTCTACTCTCACCAGAGTCCGGTTACATCCAGGGATCAAGTTCCAACCTCTTGGCTGGTGAATTATTAAACTCTAGCAGTGCTCTGTTCCCTTTGTACCACGGCTGTGTCTTCCTGCTGTCATTCCTTGCCAGCGACAGGCTCTCCATCCAGCCAGCCCTGAAGAAGGGCTCCTCCGGACCAGCACAGCACCTCCTGCTCTCCTTTGCCCCTTGGCTCATCTGGAGGAGAGGGAAAAGCCGGGGGAGATGGACCTGTCCTACAGATCCACCATCTCCATCTATAAGGTGAGTACCGGAACTGAAGGCAGCTCCTGTCTGCCTGGGGGAGATGTGCAGCTGGGAGGAGAGGAGCTGATTTCTGCAGGAGCTTCCCTTGGGTGGACAGCTGAGGGCTGGATCTGCCCCCAGGCTGAGCTGCAGCAGCTCCTGTGGGCTCTGGGCTGGGTTTAGGAGCAGTGACTGCCAGGAGGGGAGCGTGGCATGGGTCTTATGGCAGACGCAGGAAGAAGCTGGGCAGTCAGTGTGGTTTGGACCTGGAGCTCCTTTACGGAAGGGTGACGTGCCTTGGTTGCTGGTAGAAAGCAGGAGTTCAGTCGGCTGTTTCTGTCTTGCTGGGAAGAGCAGTCCGATCTCAGTAATGCTTCCCTGTGCACGTTGGTGCTGCAGGAAGGTAACAAGGGCTGGGAGAACTGAAATTCCTTATTCCAGCCTCTGCTCTGCTGCTATATTGTAAGCAATAAAACTCTCTCTGATAAATAGGTTTATCAGCAAAAAAAAAAAACGAAGGGTTGATTTGAAGCAGTCCATCCCTTCTCTTATCAAGCTGCTGAGATTGGCAGTGCATCAGCTCCCAGACAGGAAAAATAATGTTTGTACCTGAGTGATAGGTGGTGGCCTTCACCTGTGCAGGCTCAGGGAGATTCCCATGTCGTTATTGCCCTATCTGCAGCAGCTAAGAAGCATGGGGTGCAGGGAGAAAGCCATCTTTAAGTGACAGTGCGGCTCTCCAGCAGCCACCTTGCCCTGTGGCATTGACCTGGTACGTGGGGAACACCAGCATTAACATGCTTCTGCCTGTCCACAGAGCATCCTGGAGCAGTTTAACCCTGCACTGGAGAACCTGGTGTACCTGGGGAACAACTACTTGCGTGCCTTCCATGGTGAGTGGGTTCTCTCCCGAGTGTCTGCTGTGTGCTGGGAGGCTGCTGGTCTCACCTCGTGGCACGTCCTGAGCTTTCCTCCTGCTCTGTGACCCACAGTTGTTAGTGGGTACAGATGGGGAGAGACCTATCAAGGAGATATAGAGTGAATGTCCTGCACGCTGCTTGCTGGGGCTGGTGGGAAGGCAGGTCAGATCCTTACTTCTCTCCTCTCCACACAGCATTATCCAAAGCAGCTGAAGTCTACTTTAAGGCAGTCGAAAAGATTGGGGAGCGAGCGCTGCAGAGCTCCACCTCACACGTGCTGGGTAAGGCTCTCGCACACACCACTCCTGTCCAGGAAGGAGCTCTCCCCATTAGTTGGACCCTTTCCAGCTATTGAGGGAAGACAGATCCTCTAAATGAAGGCACTCAGCCTCTGGAGATGCAGAGAGCCATGCACTGTTGGACTTTCACACCCGCATATCAGCTGCGGTGGCACACTGCTGCTCAGCCTCCCTGGTAGCACCAGGAAACGGCCATGGTGTTTTTCCACCCTCCCCCTTCTCTTTTCTCTGAAGGTGAAATCCTGATGCAGATGTCCGACACGCAGAGGCTCCTGAGCTCTGATTTAGAAGTTGTGGTGAGTGGTTTTCCTTGGGGCTAGTGTGCAAGTGGGGACAAATAGAGACTTCCCATCCTGCAGCTTGCTGGCATTAGCCCAATTCACCCCCATTCCCCTCCCTCTCAGTGCCTGCAGGCAGGTGCTGCCTCCCTGCCATCCCTGCTGCACATGACAGAGGTGTGTTGCAGAGCTGCAACACCCAGAGCCTGCTGCTGTTCCGTTTTTGGTGCTGTGTGGGGACTGTCACAGCTCTCAGGGGATGCCAACCTTCCCAGCCTCATGCTGAAGACCAGAGGCGGGTGCCAAATGGCACACCCAGGCTGCACGGCTGCTCCACAGCAGCCCCAGCGTGCCCATTTTTGGCTTTTCTTTGGGGACCAGCTGGCAAGGGGGCCAGTGGTTCTGTGGGTTCTGTGAGTTCTCACAGTTCTGCAAGCCAACCTTCTCATAGTTCACATAGCATCGTGATGAGTTTGGGGGTGATGGCTCCTTTATAGAATCATACAATCACAGAATCATTAGGATTGGGAAAGACCTCTAAGATCACTTAGACAACAGGCAGCCCACCCCCACCATGCCCACTGACCACGTCCCTCAGTGCCACATCCACACGGCTCTGGAACACCTCCAGGGACGGTGACTGCACCACCTCCCTGTGCAGCCTGTGCCACTGCAGCACCGCTCTTTCGGAGAAGAAATTATTCCCAGTATCCAACCTTTCTCTCTTCCAGGCTCAGACGTTCCATGTGGACCTACTGCAGCACATGGAGAAGAACTCCAAAATGGACGTGCAGTTCATCAGTGTGAGTGCTGAGTTCCCTTCCACTCCTTGGCCCTGCTTGTTTCTCTGCCACCTAAGGCATCATGCAGGAGGTGGGGGAGAGGCTTACCTTCTTCTCCTCTCACGGACTGTGATGTCCCTGGTTCCTCACTGAACCTGCTTTCTACCTGACAGGAGAGCCAGAAGCAGTACGAGTTGGAGTACCGGCGCAAAGCCAACAACCTGGAGAAGTGCACGACAGAGCTCTGGAGGATGGAGAGGGCCCGTGATAAAAACGTCCGGGAGATGAAGGTGAGCAGGGGTTGCAGGAAGCAAAGCTGGGAAAGTGCAGCTCTGCCCTTCCTGTAAAACCAAGGGATTGTCCCTGACAGTCGAAAGGCAGCAGACTTATCTGGAAAAGAGGAAACTGCTGACCTGTGGAACTCAATCCTGCAGAACCTGCCAAGCTTTTGCCTCGTTTAGCAAGCCTCAGTGTGCAAAGACGTGGTCCCTGTGCTCTAGCTCCTTTGTGCTGGGAAGATGGTAGCCATAACCACCCATTTCAATGTTTCTCATTCTGAATGCTGTATTTCCACTGACCTCTTCCTCGTTTCCCCCATGACCCAGGAGAACGTGATGCGGCTGCGCTCGGAGATGCAGGCATTCCTCTCCAACAGCCAGCGGGAGGCTGAGCTGGAGGAGAAACGCCGCTACCGCTTCCTGGCTGAAAAGCACCAGATGCTATACAACACTCTCCTCCAGTTCTACAGCAGGGTACGGCCCTGGGAAGCAGAGCTGGGTGGCTGGAGGGGAACGTGCAGGCAGGAAAGACCTAGGGCTTGGTGAATCCTTTGGGTGAAGGCAGGGTTTGTGCGTGGA
Organism: Gallus gallus; assembly: GCF_016699485.2. Classification (NCBI taxonomy): domain Eukaryota; kingdom Metazoa; phylum Chordata; class Aves; order Galliformes; family Phasianidae; genus Gallus; species Gallus gallus. The sequence goes on from NC_052532.1 coordinate 51,042,195, forward strand.
TCAGGCAGGGATCTGGGGTCCAGGCTGACTGCCCTTGGCTGGAGGAGTATGGCTGGTGAAGACTCGAATGTGTGAGCGCCATCTCCATCGCTGCCCATTTTCTCTTTTTTCCCAGGCCCGGGGCATGATCCAGACCAAAGCACCACAGTGGAAGGAGCAGCTGGAGGCCAGCCGCAACCCCTCCAACAGCCATGTGCAAGGCCTGCTCCCCAGTTCCCATAGCCAGGGCTATCCATCGGGCCGGCTCACGCCTACCCACCTGGAGATGGTGAGGAGCACATGAGCAGCCTTCACCGTGGTGGTGGCAAGGCTACTCTGCCCTTCCGAGCTTGCAGGGCAAGGCCAGGCTGTGGCAGTCTCCCTGCCTCTCCATCCTCTGGCCAAGATGAAGGGAAGCATGTGCATGGGTTGTGATGGAGGGAATATGTTGAGTTTTGGGGTGTCTCTTGTTTGACACAGCCTCAGTGGCCATGCACTCAGACTCTTTTCCTTCCAACAGAGACCCCTTGGGGACTTTGCTTCTTCCCTGGCTGGGAGTAGGTCCAGCATCTTCTCTCAGGAACCATCAGAAACGAGACTTTCTCCTCAACCAGAGGTCCCCAGGCGACCGCTGCAGAGGACACCATCAGCCAGTATGTCTCATGTCCAGGGGCTGGGAGACGGTGCTGGGGCTTCTCTGGGAACAGGGTTGGGTTCAGGGAGGGACCATGACTGTTAAACAGTGGGTCCTCAGCCACATCCCTGGGCATAGGGAAAGGTCAGTACATGGGGAGCTGGGGAAGACAGCGCTGCATGAAAAAGGGAGGAACTCAGCCTTCAGAGTGGAGTCCATCCAGGACTCAACTGCATCTCAATCATCACAAATTTCAGCTTAAACTCTTTTCAAGAAATAAATTTAAAAAAAAAAGAAAGAGAGAGAGACAGGGAGACAAAAATGGTCCATATTCTACAGCAGGATCAGGAAGAGGGTCAACAACCCTTTGCAGCAGGCAATGCCTGTGGCCTAGATATCTGGCCAATGACCACATAACACCGGTGTCCTTGAGGCAGCATGGGTCTTGCAGGAGGATGCTGAGTTCTATCCAGACCCCTCTAATGCCTCTCTGCAGGTTTGCTCCCTGCTGGCCGTGTGTCCCGCTCTGGTTCCTTCGGTGAGGCCAGCAGCAGCAGTGAAGGCAGGCGGAGGAGCGGCACAGTGAGAGTGCAGGCTATCGCGCCCCACACGACAGGGGCCAACCGGACCCTGCTGCGCTTCGATCCTGGGGATGTCATCACAGTGCTGATGCCAGAGGCGCAGAATGGCTGGCTATACGGCAAGCTGGAGGGCTCGTCCACGTACGTGAGAGCTCAGAGCAGTAAACGGGCTTTGTCTTTTTGTCTCTCCTGGGCCATGTCCCCGGCCTGCTTGAGCAGGAGAAGCAATGAGGCAGGGCGAGGGTGGGTGACAAAAGCCAGGGCCCTTGTGATACCTCCCGACTCACATGGCTGAGTGGCTTCTGCCATGGGAGCCAGCTGTGAACTGCTGGAGTTACCTGAGAGGCCTGGCATTTCTCAGCTCCAGCACAGACAGGGCATGGAAACTGCTGCACCCAGCGCTTACTGAATTACTCCCTGTGGCGTTACCAACTGACACCTGTTGGTGAAGCCTGCCCTCATGCACACGGGGTCCGTGTTCCATGCTCTGGGTCACTCAGATGCAAGATGAGCAAGAGTAGTGCCTTTCTTCTGATAGACTTCCGGGGTGCAGCTGCTTTGCCCTGGGGAATAGAGCATAGCTTCTGAGACAAGCGAGTCCTGCGCAAAGCAAAAGGTGAAAATACCACTGCTTCGTAGCTTCCCAAGGACTGTCTTGCCCCACCTAGGGGTGAAAGATGTGCTGAACACTATCACACATGATGGCTGCAGCAGTGGAGGCTCAGCTGATGTGTGGAATGGGTGTAGACAGACCCACAAACTGGTTTGCCTGGAGCTCAGTCACCTCTCTGTGTCTTAGATGTGGCTGGTTCCCTGAAGCTTATGTCAAGCCTCTGGAGGATGCAAGGGACATGGAGGAGCCACCTGTCAGGTAAGAGGAGGGCAACTGGCCAGCAAGAAAATGAAGTGCCTGCCACCTCATAGGTCTTTCAAAGTAGCAGGATGCCTGTTTCAGGTGCAAGCTGCATATTTTCTCCAAAGATGTCTCTGTGGCTAGCACCTGTGCTGCTCCCCATTCCTTGCTCTTTGGCTCTCCTCTCACTGTCTCTTCTTCTTGCTCAGGTCTTTCCCACTCCGGAGCAGTCACAGTATGGATGACATCTTGGACCATCCCAGCGTTTCTTCCTCTAGCTGGTCTGCTGCTGCCCAAGCTGCTGTGCCAAACCCACCTCCTCCACCAGTGGGTGCCAGCAGTCACCAGAGTGGGTCGGTGACCTCAGGTGGTTCGAAGGTGAGTGCAGGAGGGCTGACTGATTCATGCGGAGGGAGATACAGCCTTCCAACGGTACTGGCTTCCATCCTTTTCTGCAGTGAGAAAGAAAAATGCTTATGAGATATTGACATGTGCCCTCTTCCCTTCCCGAAATTAGATGTCTTGTTAGCACTGGCCTTGCTCATCCTGTCTGTGCTCATGCAACCATGTTCTGGTGTCCCTACAGTCAATTTTGTCTGTGCAGATCCTCAGTGCCTGGATTTCCTCTTCCAGGGACTGTCTTTGTGCTCCTGCCCTTCTCATTTTTCTCTGTTTTTTGCTCACCAGGGCCCCTTCAGTTCAGTCCTTTTCTCCATGACTTCCCAGCCTGATTTCTGGTGGCTCCGGGGCAGCACCTCTTTCTGCTAATAGTAGGACCATGGAGTGATTAGGCTGGGCTGGGGGTGGCTGACCAGCTGACAGAGATGCCATCCTTCTTCTCCCTTCAGTGAATGGAGAACAGTTTCATTGGTCCTCTTCCAAATTTGAGCAAGGCTTGAATTAAAATCACAGCTGGAATAGGCAGAGAACTAAGGGTAAAGGCTGAGGGCACAGCCATTTTGGAGAGTCTTAGAACAAGGAATTTCCAACCCGTGGCTCACAGATGATCTGTTGGGAATTAAACTCTCCATGTAACATTGCTTCCAGTTGTGAGGAATTGACTGGTGAAAACAGTCAAAGTTAAAGTGGAGGACAGTTGAAAACGAGGACCTCTGATAGGAGAGGGAAGAATGGTGCTGCCTGCAAGGTGCTTCTTGTTCAGTTGCACAAGACTAGGAAACCTCATTTCTAGTTACTGGTTCTAGGCCAGTGTGAAGTTGTAGGAAACTGGATGGCTCAAAGGACTGGAACACATTTAATTATCCTTTTATTTTCCCTCTCATAACTTCTTCCATGGTTTCAGGAAGCCTCAGGCTGCACAGCGTGGAGGGGAATAGGTTCTAAAGTCTATGGCCTCTGAGTTACTGATTTCCATCCATCCCGAAGGCTAGAGTAGAAGGATAGGACCTGAGATTGAAGAATGATGTGTGTGGAGCATTTAAATTTTGGTGGCAAAACAACTGAACCTCCTTAGAAGTTTGGAAAGACTCAGCCTTGCTCTAAACTTCTGCCCCAAATATCCTCCAGTTGAGACAGCAGCAAATAAATGCTTGTTTGACTTCCCAGTTGGAATACAGAGCTTTCTTGTCTGCCACCAGCTACAGAAAGTGGTGGGCATTAGCAGGCCATCACAGTTGTCACTGATCCTTCATCATCTGCCTGCCAAGGATAAGGGCCACAGGACCTAGCTCTGTCTTTCTCCCTCAGGTTGGTTCACATTTGAGCAATACATAGTGTAGGGCAGGGTAGCAGCACTCTTGCATTCCCTGCAGGTGCAGGGAGCATGTGAGGACACTGACAACAAACTCTTTGCTAGAGTGGGTGGGTGACATGAGGGGGCATCTCTGGCTGTGCTGGCAGGGTGGAATGTAGACCAGACTGGCCCTGTTTGCTGTGCTCTTCAGACATGACACTTAGGGGATCTGAGGCATCTCCCTTCTTCCTCAAAATGAAGGGAGGTATCCTAGGGGAACAGGGAACCTGTGGTGTAGGGACAACCAGCTGCCACAGGTAATATGCAAAGTTTGAATGAATAAGGAGTCAGAGCCCTGTTAATAGGACTTGGACTCCTAATTCACTCAAGCTTTTTGCAAAATCTTCTTTCAAGTGTGCAGTGTCCCCTGCTCCACTTTTGTCTCTCCATTCCCTCTCCCACTCCAGATCACTCACAGTCGCCTTTCTTTTCACTGCAGAAACCAGGAGTATTTGACCAGCCACCTGAACTCTTCCCAAGGTAAGAGTGAGACATGGGGCTGTACTCTGGAATCACCAGAAAGAGTGGCATTATTACAACGCTATTACTGTGGAAGACTTAACAGCTCTTGCCTGGTCATCAGCTCCCCAGCACGGTCTTTCCAGATTGCTTGATGTGGTCTGTCTCTTTTTCCCTTTCAGAGGTACCAACCCCTTTGCCACAGTCAAGCTACGTCCCACGGTCACCAACGATCGCTCCGCACCCATTATCCGATGAAGTGGTGCTGCAGGGAAGAGGAAGGCATAGGAGTGACGGGCTGCAACCCCTACTGGGCAGTGACCTCATGCTACCGCTCACGGAGTGACCTCTCTCTATCCCTCCCTTCCCTCTGGGACATGGGGATCTGTCTCATAGCTGTCTGTAATGCTGTAGCCAGCAGCAGGCCCCCTTTGGATTGCCCTCCACCCCTGTGTGATGTTATTGTGCTTGAGTGGGAGAAGCCTGGTGATGGTGGCCTGGGGGATGGGGGGGGGGAATTCTGACGGTCTGGGAGAAGGACACTCACCAGATTTTGCTGCTGGAGAAATGAACCCCAGAGGGAGGTGGCTGCCACAAAGCTGCCAGTGATGTGGCTTGGCTGAAGGGCTCTTGGCTCCTTTGGCAGCCATGTTTGTCTCAGCCCCTCCTCACCACCAGCTGACCCCTTCCCTGGCCAGTCAGCTCCTGGGCACAGGGAAGGAGGCGATGGAGCCCAGTGTCGCTGTCCTGCTCTTCCACCAGATGTCCTGTGGAGAAAGCATTTTGAAATAAAACAGAGGATGCTGCTTCCATAGCTGTTCCAGCAGCCAGGCCTTTGCCGTGCTCAGAGGGCATGGAGTGGAGGAGATGGCTCCCCTAACAGCCAGGGCATGGGTGGTTGCTTGACCCTCTGCCAGGCCCCACCAGCCAGCCCTGGCTCTGCTGTCACTGGGGGGCAGCACAACCCTGCTTCCTGGCCCCCACCAGGCTGCCATGCATTGGTAGGCCTCACAGGGCCTGGTGGGCCACAGGCTGGAGGATAAGGCCCAGCGGCCATCTTCTCATCCACTGCCAGGCCCCACCATCCCAGCCCTGCTACCAGGCTGCCCTCCCTCCCAGGAAGGGAGCACAAGCAGCAGCCCAGGCCTGAGCCGATTAGCCTTATTAATAGAAATTAAACCCTGGCTGTGAGCGCTGCCAAGACCTGCGGGCCCTGCATGTGCCTCCTTCCCCACTGATGGGGCACAGGGACTAAGAAGCTTGGGAGGATTAACGTGTGGGCCCCAAAACCCTGGCCCCAGAGCCTGCAGGGGAATGGGCTCCCCTGCATGTGACTGGGAACCATGGTGGCAATCGAATGGCAGCCATGCAGGGGTTTTGTACTGGGGGAGCTGCTGAGTGTGGGATGGATGTCCCAGCAGCTCTTCCAGCCATGGAGGATGGCAATCCCTCGGCTGCTCCACCTCGTCTTCACTCTCTGCTGGGCATGTGCCCCTTGGCTTTGCCCCAGCCCAGGAGCATGGAGGAGGCAGTGGGCACATGGGGAGACTGCATGAAGCAGCCCCATCCCCTGTTTTGCTCCTCACTGAAACATGGATCTCTGCTATGTTCTCCCCCTGCACCCAGTCTCCTGCTCAGCCCATCACAGTACTCCTCTTCTTCCTCCTTTGCCCCCTCCCAACCTGCCCAGTTCTGCTGGGAGAGCAGTGAGGAGCCCCACGGCAGGCCATGGGATTACTGTGGGATTCGGGCTGCGGCACACAGCCTCCTCCTCCCTATTGGCTGGAAAAGCCTCTTAAAAGTGGAGAAGTGCATTCTGCGCGCTCAGCACCTGCCAGTCTTCGTCAACCTGAAGCCATAATCAGACACTGACCCACATCCACACTGCCTGCATCCACCCAGAGGAGGCAAGGAGGTCCCCTGAGTGGGGCATCCCCTCTACGGGTGGTTTTGCAGAGGGTGGCATTGGAGCTGGATGAAAGCAGGCTGAAAGGGGGATTAGCTCTGCAGTGAGGACGTGGCTGCCCCTGAAGAAAGTAGCAGGGCACAAGAGACTCCTGCAGCTGTCACCCTGTGCCCTGCTGACAGCATGCCCACCATGGAGCAAAGAACCTGCGGGGCCATCTGACCGGGCACACTCATCCAGAGCCAGGGAGTACCAACTGGACTGATCTGCTCGGTCTCTGGGGCCTTTGGCGCTCATCGCTTCATTGCACAGGTCAGTGATGCAGGGGGTGCTCACATCTGAGCCAACATGACAGCTTCTGCAGGCCTGTACTCGTTTCTTTCTTTAGTGAAAGCTTTCCCATGGTGGTTTCTGTAGGCTAGTGGCACAAACTGTGGTCTTTCCATTTATTAAACCCTTCCCAACGTATCCATACTCAATTGAGGAACCAAGAGACATCCTCATATTTTTGTGGACACTCCTGGGTGCTTGTAGTGGTGTAGCTTTCCTGGTACAGTGGGGTTTTTCTGCAGTGGCCTTCACCTGGCCAGGGTTGGTAACTTCTGGTGCTGGTGCAAGTCTCCTGACTAGGAGGTAGACCTCTCCAGCTGCAGCTAGACCTGTGGCAGTGCTCACTATGGGCCCACCTGCATGCGATGCCGAGGGCAAGTGCTTCTGCCTGTGCTGATGAGCTTTAACATGGGGTATTTTTACCCATGAATAAAGCTCCTTAACTGTGGAGAAAATAATAGCAAGCTGTAGTGTATACAGAGGCAGGTACAGGGTACATGGTGTGACCACTGTGTGCAGCGGTGAGCAGAGGAGCCCGCGTGCGCACCGGGGCGTTATGATTGAGGCGGCTCTGAACCGCCTGCTCAGAGCTGGGATAAAGCTCCAGCAGAGCTGTGCTGCAGCACGTTGGCTTGGAGGGAGCTCCACGTGTGAGCTGCTCAGCTGCACCTCATCTTTGTCAGCCAGCATCGAGCTGCAGCCAGGTAAATGCTCTTTCATACCTTACTGCAAGGGTGTGTTGTGCCGTGGAAGGGGCTCCTGCAGGTACCCGTCCAGCCCTAGCCTCAAGCAGTATCCATGGATATTTGTCTAATGTGCTCAGATGCTGTTGATTCATCATTTACAGGTGATGCTGTGGAAATCTCTGAAGTGATTCCACAGGTGGACAAACATTTTCTTGCTAGGAAGATAAAATGCAGAGGGTCTAATTGATTGATTTGATCTGTGGCAGAGGACAGGAGCAAGAAGAGTGAGGCTAGAAGAGGGGCTCAGGCAAAAAGGGTTGGGGTATGCTTGGTGGCAGCTGCTCTTATTTGAGGTGCAGTGTATGTAGTGGTGGTTGAGGACAGCGCTCACTGAGCCATCAGTGCACTTTTGCAATGGGTCAACTCTTGCTTGGCTGTAACCAGGTGGGGCTGGGAGAGGAGTAAGGACAGGTAGGGGCTGAAGCTGAGTTTAGTGGGCAGTACTGCTGGTGGGTGGATGGTTGGACTAGAGAATCTTGGAGGTCTTTTCCGACTATAATGATTCTATGATTCTATGTGGCTGTGCCCAGTCTGACTGTGCTGATGCCAGTGGTCAGACCACCACCAGAAAGGGATGAGGGAAAGGTATGTGTCTGAAGAGTGTGTAATTAACCTTTTCTTTCTAGCAATGATTCTTTTCTTTTTTTTTCTTTTTTTCTTTTTTTGCAGCCTGGTCTCAATTCATGCCTCTGCCCCTTGCCACAGTCTCTGAGTGCTGTTAGGGTATTGCCACCTGGAAGAGCTGCCCCAGTCTTCAGTGCTTCCCTTTTTCATGGCTGATGGGGTCCTGAGGGTTGGGAAGATCTGCTGCGGGGCACTGTGGCTGTGGCAGACACCTGGGTGCTGGCATAAACAAACCCCAGGAGGAGGAGGAAGGAGGGAGATCACTGGGGTGGCTGTTGACTCTCAACCCACCATAACCTCTGCAGACCAGCCTTGACCAGATGCCTAATTAAAACCATTGGCCAAGACCATTTGGTGTCATTTTGTGTGCTTTCTAACACCTGATGCTACTGGGGAGTAGCAAATCAAGGATCAGTGATAACTTTGCATACAGGTGTGAAAACAAGCTTCAATGCGGAAGAAAATGAGGTAGTGCTTGGTGTTGGAAGGGGTATGGCAGAAACCTGGTACCTAGGGGAGAAACGAGAAATACATTCTTACAGCAGCCAACTGGAGCAAAATTCTTGTGCAGCTTATGAGTCCTGAGAGCAACTCACAAGACATATCCTCTAATTCCCTCCTTCTCCCCCCTTTGGCTTTGTTGCGGCCCCTCTGGATAGGTACGGAGCCCTAATCTCTCTGGCATGCAAATAACCATCGCCACAGGTTTGCCATGCTCTCAACCTTCACCCATTTCCCAAGTCTGGTTCCTTGTAGCAGGGAAGGGAGAGTGAGGGCTATATATAGGGGGCATGGAGGGGAAACCTTGTAGTAAACGTTTGCCTGCTATGCTCTTCTCTTGCAGAATCTGCAGATCTCTTGATATCTCCCTGTGTCACCCTACCTCCTCCCGGTCTGCCTTTCCCCACCCAGGCTAGACGATGGGGAGAGCTGACCCAGAGGAAGGGCAGCTCCCAGCTCCCGTGAAGCCCCCAGATGGCGGCTGGGGCTGGATCGTGCTTTTTGGCTGCTTTGTGATCACTGGCTTCTCCTATGCCTTCCCAAAAGCTGTCAGTGTCTACTTCAAGGAGCTCATGAAAGATTTCCACGTGGGTTACAGTGACACGGCCTGGATCTCCTCTATCATGCTAGCCATGCTCTATGGAACAGGTGATGCTTGGATATACTTCCCCCTACCAAATCCTTGCCTCCCCTGCCCTGCTAGAGTTCCAAACCGTGTCCCCGTGGGCACGCTCAATGGCCTCATCATGAACCAATATGCCAAAGACAGTTCTCGTGCTACACTCTTCTAGATGCGTGGTAAATTTCATGTCTCTGTCTCCTCTGCCTCAGGAGATCTCTGGGGTCACCCCACTGGCCATGATGTTTGCTGAAGCACCAAGTTCTTCACTGCTCCCAGAGAAGAGGCAGCTCAGTGCAGGGCAGGGCAAAGGTCTCCACACCAGGACTTCTGTCCCTTGGCCAGGCCCAGGGGCTGTGTAGCTAAACAGCCAAGCAGTAATCTCTGCCATTAGTGTATCACTTTCCCCGGTGCTCTGTTTGGGCACACCGCCCCTTCCCACATGTCCTGTCTATCTGTCTCCTTCTGGAATCCTACTCTGTCTCCTCTGCTTCCTCCCAGGACCAGTATGCAGCATCATGGTGAACCAGTTTGGCTGCCGGCCTGTGATGCTCATTGGAGGGCTGCTAGCTTCTTCTGGAATGATTCTGGCATCTTTTACCACCAACATCATTGAGCTTTATTTGACAGCTGGTGTGCTGACAGGTGAGAACCCCAGGAATAGGGGGAGGACACTGATGGAAAAGCCAAGAGTGCACTGTATCCCCCTTTAGCATGGCCATGTCTGACATCAGGTCACACCTCAACCTATTTACACCCACTCACAGGAGGCATCTAGTCTTGAATGTTGCACTGTAGGAGCTGTATGTGCTGAACGTAAACAGTCCGGAGAGAGTGACAGAAGAAAGGCAAGCAATGCCTAGTGATCATGGCAACTGGAGTGGCAGCAGTATATAGTGGTACTGGAGCAAAGTTCCTGTTTAAGGCAGAGATCCCGTCTAAATGTGGCCCCAGTTATCAGACTCAAATACAGTTCTGATAGACAGGCTGTTAGCCCATCTTTTCCAGGGGCAAGACAGTGGAGAAGGGGCTTGTGTGGAACACATGAAGGACTTCTGGACTAGGGCAGTATTGGATGGGTTTCAGCTTGTTGCAAAACACATCTCACATCCTTGCACTCTCTCTCTCTCCCTCCTGATTCTCACCCTTTCATAGGTCTGGGTATGGCGTTGAACTTCCAGCCCTCTCTTATCATGCTGGGCACCTACTTCGACAAACGTCGGCCTCTTGCCAATGGACTGGCTGCTGCTGGGAGCCCTGTCTTCCTTTCCTCCCTCTCTCCACTGGGACAAGTGCTGCTGGAGAAGTTTGGTTGGCGAGGAGGGTTCCTCATCATGGGGGGCCTTCTGCTCAACTGCTGCACTTGTGGGGCAGTCATGAGACCCCTGGATGCGGGCATGAAGCGGAAAACGGAGAAGGCTCAGGACAAATATGAAGCCAAGGAGATGCTGCCCATGGGAGGCAAGTCAGAGGAGGGCATCAGCACCACTGATGGAACCAAGAAAACCAAGAAAGCCAAAAAGAAGCCCAAGAAAGGAAAGAAGCTGTTGGATTTTAGCATCTTTTCCAACCGAGGCTTCATCATTTACACTATCTCAAAGTTCATCTTGGTCTTGGGTCTCTTCGTGCCCCCCATCTTGCTGGTCAACTATGCCAAGGACACAGGAGTACCGGACACAGAGGCTGCATTCTTGCTCTCCATCATTGGTTTCATTGACATCTTTGCCCGACCAGCGTGTGGCATGGTGGCAGGCTTGAAGTGGGTCCGCCCTCATGTGGCATACCTGTTCAGCTTTGCTATGCTCTTCAACGGCTTGACAGACATCTGCAGTGCCAGGGCTAGCAATTACACAGGGCTGGTCATCTTCTGTGTCTTTTTTGGCATTTCTTACGGCATGGTAGGGGCTCTGCAGTTTGAGGTGCTGATGGCCATCGTTGGCTCCCAGAAGTTCTCCAGTGCCATCGGGCTGGTCCTACTTATCGAGGCTTTTGCTGTGCTCATTGGTCCACCCTCTGCAGGTAGGTCTTGTGCTGCAAAATGTAGGTGGTTAGTTTTGCTGCCATTACACAGTATTGCAGGTATTGGTCGTGGCCACAGTCCTTGAATAAAGGCCCCACTTCTCAATTTCAAAGTTCTCCTGGAAGCTCTCTGAAGTGAGAGCTCCTGGTCTCCCTTCACGCACCACAACTTAGCCAGGGAAGAAAATGGTAAGTGATATTTCTTTCTGCTTTCCTGAGAGACCTCAGCAATGGCAGGCATACAGAATGGCATGACTTCTAGAGTCCCTCAGTCCTCATCAGTGGCACTTCTCCTTCTTTCATGCTGGGATCCATGTTTCTGCCTTCACTGTGAACGTTGCATCAAATCGTGTTGTGGTTAGGGTCAGGCACATTTTGCATGCAATCCTGTGAGAGTCTTCAGAGGGACAAGGTGAGGATATTTGAAGTTTTCCTTGATGTCCGTGGCATTTTGATTGATGCTGTGAATGGTGATTTCAATTTATGTTAGCCCCAACCCAAGGTGCCAGCATGTTGCTGTCAATCAAGGCTGCCAGAACAGGCTGTAGAGCCAGCTGAAGCATTTGCTCTTACAGTTTTCCATGCTGGCCTTCCCTCTTACATGTTATTTCAACAGAGTTTAAGGTCAAATGGTTTCTTGCATAGAATCACTGTGGTTCTATGCAAGAAGGTGCATAGAGTAGGGTGTAGGAGACTACTGTAGATGAAGTTTCTCCAGGTCAGGGAACTTCAAGAGTGATGAGGGGAGACTGAAGACACTGAGGCAGCAAAGCCAGGACACAGAGCAAGTGGTGGAGGCTGTATCTTCAAGGCTACCACCTCACACATCAAACAGTCAGTGGTCAAACCACTGTAGGCCATCATCGGGGGGAGGACTCCCTCCTCAGTTCAGCTGTGCTTTGGCACTGTGTGAGTACAAACTGGGACAGAGATGGAGCAGGGTCACTGAAGAATGGACAAGGGGGCTCCCATTTCCCCACCCTGGAGGGACTTTGCTGCAACATCTGCTTGCATATGAAGCTTGAGGGTACTTGCAAACCCCACAGCTCAGACTTGGCACAGCTACCTGACTGAACGAAAGGGGTTGAACAAAGTGTCTTTGTTTGGTGTAATCCTCCTGAGCTGTTTCCCCCTCTGTGGGGCTGAGGGGCTCGCTGTAGGATAAGCTGCACACACACGCACACACACAATCCTCACTTGCTGTCCAACTGGGGTGAAAAGGGCACATTCACCTGCTGAGGAATTCACTGTTTGTGAATGCAGGGCTGCCTTCATTACAGCTGAGGCCCGGGATCACATCTGCAGTCAGGAGAATGCAGGACTGGGACGAAGCTTTTGGCCATCACAGCCCAATCTCAGCTTGGCAAATGCCATCTCAATTACAGTGGGAACGCTCTTTCCATTGTCAGCCTTGAGACACTTGGAAGAACATAGAATCATAGAAAGGCTGGGGTTGGAAGGGACCTCAAAGATCACCTAGTTCCAACCTCCCTGCCATAGGCAGGGCTGCCAACCACTAGAGCAAGTACTAGATCAGATTACCCAGGGCCCTATCCAATCTGGCCTTGAATGTCTCCAGGGATAAGACATCCACAGCTTCTCTGGCAGCCTGTGCCAGTGCCTCAGCACCTTCTCTGTGAGAGAAGAAATATCTCTTTGGCAGAGAAAGCATCAGGTGTGAGCCCTCCAAGGAAGCCTTGTCCTCAGAGGCTGATCTCATCTTGGCAAGAAGATGGCCCACCACAGCCTGACACCATGACATCAGTGCGTCACCATTGTTTAGCCTTGTCAGAACATGGGAAAGCACCAAACCCACACTCTTACAGTAGTGACCCTGGTGGTACAGAATGACTTCCAGTTGCCCATCCCCTTACCCAGAGTGATTTCAGATATCCAGGCTTCCTGCTCTTCCTTTCAGAAATGGGTCTCCAGGTGCTGCCCACTTGTGCTGGTCTGTCCATCCAGGAGTGCTTAGACTGGTGCTAACCTTGTTTCTTCTCCAACCTCCAGGCCGCTTGGTTGACGCTCTCAAGAACTACGAGGTGATCTTCTACTTGGCGGGCTCAGAGGTGGTGCTCTCAGCTCTCTTCCTGGCCATGGCCACCTACTGCTGCCTGAACCGAGGGAAGAAGACGCCTCCCCCAGAGAAGAACCCTTCAGCGGGTGGTGGGAGCGACACTGAAGAAGCTGAGTCTGATGTGCAGGAAGCTGAGGAGCACAGCAGTGATAACCACCAGCCAGCCCATGGCACTGACAAGGCCACGGTGGCAGCCAACGAGGAGGCCAACCATGTGGAGGATGAGCAGAGCGGGGAGGGAGGCAGGTGTCCTGAGGCGGATGGGGAGGTGTCTTCACGAGCCGGCTGCAATGCCGACCAGACAGTGGAGAGGGACAGTTTTTAGGCAGGGAAGAGGAATGGGGATGTAAATAACTGGCCTGGTTTGTGTGTAACTCGGCGTGGGAGTGTAGATGGGATGTGGATTGGAAAAAAGTAAGACAAAAGCAAATGTAAGAGATAAAAGGGCAAAAGTCTAAGAATAGCTGGTCCGCATGTACATATGTCCACATACCTACACAGAGATATGTCTACTTGCGTCCTGCACCCATGCTGGTACAACACAGGCTCAGTGCAGCCCAACCACCAGAATCTTCTTCTCCCTACCTCCAAACCAGCCCTGGAAAATATATTTTGAGGAGGCTGCGAAGGACTCTCCTTTTCTTTCTGCATTGTCACAATACAGAACACAATTAGAGACTCTTTGTAATCAGCTCTGGTAAGCTCTGGTCTGGTGTCAGCGTTTCCTCTATCCCAATCCCAGGGTCGGGATAGCACAGCCTTGAATGGCACAGCTTCTGGAAGGACCAAGGGCAGCTTCTGTACCTGGTCTGGGCTTGCCTTGCCCCTGGGACACACAAACCAGGGGCTATCATGGGAGCAGGCATGCCAGGCAAGCTGGGAATCGGTTTAAGAGATGCTGTAGCTCATAGCTATCATTGGGCCATGTCCCACTGCAGCCAGTATGGGAGCAAATGCTGCATCCCCCACAGTACCTCCTCAGGGCACTGCTGAACCAGTGGGAGCATTGGCTGTGACCACCTCCCTCCAGAGCACCTTCAGTGGGCTGTAAAGCTGGGCAGTGGCACATGATGGCTCTTCCAAGCTGCTGCCAAAGTGCAAGAAGAAGGCACCTCAGAAGGACTAATGCCACTAAGTGGGCAGCTGCAGCACAGAGCCTTGCTGCCAGGAATAGCAGTGGCAGCTGGGGGTGGGGTTCTCAGCGCAGGTAAACATCCCTCTCCCAAGTGATTATCCACTCAGCAGGAATGGCACAAGATGCACGCGTGTGTGTTTTCTTTTTAAATAGAGAAAGGCCTCTTACATAAAGGAATCAAAGGTAAGGCAGAAAGACAAGCTGCGGCCCCTTGGGTGCCACCAATGAGGGTGGTGGGGCACGTGGCCAGCCAGGCGTGACCCCCTCCCCCTGCCCACAGTGGTGGATTTCTGCATTCAGAGAGGACAACCTTCCCTGGCATGCTTAAACCGTTCTTAATCTGCTTTGGGACCGGATCTTTTATAAACACCCCTGGCCAAAGCCCTTTCTTCCGGTTAGCCCGAGAGGAACCTCTTACTGCATGGAGAGATCAAGACCTAAGCAGAACTGGCCTGCAAGGAAGGCAGCCCGTGAGACCATCAGACAAGGTGGTCGTTCCAGACAGGACCGACTGTGAATTGATGAGTAATGGGTGAAGCCAGCAGGACTCACAGAGCCGTTTAAACCCAGCTGGGGCATGGGAACGCGATGGAAAGAGTTTCTTGCGTGTATCTAGCATGAAGAAGCCATAATTGATGAGCACACTACAGTTGCTGGATGAATGCCAGTTTAAGAACATAACTGACAAGAAGAGTTACAACAGAAATTGGAAGGCAAAACACAAACCCACATAGGGCTGTGCTTGGTTCTACCATGGCTAATAGTGCTGTCATTAGCTCTAACTGTGAGCCAGTCACATCAATGACTTCAGGTTTTTTTCCCCCCCCCTTCAAGCCCCCTTAGAAACCTCACAAATCAGACCAAGCACCACAAGAAATGCTGCACGCACAGTCCTGGGAGAACACGCAGCAGCAGCAAGAGTGATTGGAGCCCCATGGGCATTCAGCCACTGCTCTGCAAACTTGGTCCTCCCACAAAAGGTAAGAGCACTATTTCTGCTCTGCACAAACAAGTTGCTCCACAGCAACCTGGTCCCCCAGACCAACCCACCAATGCCCCCTTCTAGAAGCAGCCCACAGCTTCCCAGAGGTCCAAGATCCACAGCCTGGAAACAATCACCCTTGTCAACACCAGGCAGGTCCCTAGAACAACATCCCCTCTGTTTCCCTGTCACCACTTCACATTTCCCACTAAGCCTCCTCCTCTTAAATCTTTTCACAGAGGCAAATAACAGCCCTTAGGCTCTGAGGCCTTGCTGTAGACTGTGCTGTGAGATACCCAGCCCTCTTCCTGCCCTCTCTTCTCTATGATGGCAACCACCACTGTTGGGTACTTGCCAGAGGACCTCAGGGGATGGTTTCATGCCAAAATCAGTCTCCTGCAGCCTCTGGTTCTGGCTCAGGCCCTAATACAGCCACTGCTCAATGCACACTGGCTTGTGCTGTTATCCCTATGCCACACAGAAGATTCTTTACTGCAGCACTTGCTTCTGTTAAGGGTCTTATTCAAGCAAGGACAACCATACTCATGAACAGAGTAAGTTTAAGGGATGCTGCTGAGGCAGAAACGAGTGCTGTACTACTTCTGTACCACTCCCCAGAAGGCTAAGGCTGCTTGCTTGTAAGCAGGTGGCAAAAAAAAGGCTGCTTGGCTACGTTGCCCTCCACTTTCACACTGTTGACTTTCAGGCAGGTTCCACTGAAGCTTTTTCTGTTCCTCTGAACTACTCCACATTCTGGCACAACAGAAAGAGGATCGGGGATTTGAGCACCAACAGTTGAGCTGTATGGCAAAGCTGGTCCTGAAGCAGCGTAAGAATGACACCAGGCTGGTGTTTCCTTGGAAGCTAAGATGCAGAGAAACCATTACTGCATGGAGGAATGGCCTTGCTACAGCATCTGTAATGTTTTTCAGGAAACCTGAGCCATAGTGACCATAGCATCCTGACATAGAGACATCTGTGAGCATGAGCGAGGAAAAACTGACCAGCATAAGCAAACACATCACTAAAGCAAAGCCAGGAACAACAGGAAACAAAACTATCACATTTTTCTTTATTACATACATCTTAGAGTCCATACATACACTTAGAGTCCATTTACATCTTCCAGAGCAGCTTGCCCATGGATGACTTCCTTCCACGCACCCATGGAGATAAAAAGGCTCCAAAAAAAACCACAAAAAAAGAGAAAAACAAATCAAACTAAACATCTCAATCTTAAATTAATGCCTTTAAATAACTTCTCTCACTACCATTAGAATGTAATGACAGAGAAGTCAAAACCCTGCCCTCTGCGCAGCACACCAGTGCCAGCAAGAAGTGCCACCTGGATCTGGGATCTGCCTACAAGGATGGTGGGAGGAGAAAAGCTTTACCTTTCCCTCATTCCCTTGTGCTGGGGAATGCGCCATCAGCTTCTGGCAGAACAGAACGGGTGGGTAGAGAGCAGTATTTTGTATGCTATTCAGACTTCACACTCAGAATCACTATGTCTGTGCCCCAGGCCTTATCTCCCCCTCTCTGCAGAGCTTCCTGCTTCTCCTCACTAGTTTAAGGATAGAACATCACCTTTGCAGTCCTAAGGTGGTTCCTCATGGCGCCTGCAGAAGGAAAGGAGTTTGCAGGTCTTACTGCACATCCTCAAGAAGGCCATTTGGTTACGATCCGTTGCAAAGAACAGTATGAGAGAACAAGAGAAAGGAAACGCGTGCAGCTTTGCTCTTGCTCTCAGGAACCTGAATCAGACAAACATGTTAACCTCAGCATCTCTCTGCTGACTGGGAGAACTTTCTGATCTAGGGTCCTCTTTTCCACATGTGGCAGAGCTACGTACTGGAGGACCCTAGCCCT
The DNA here is from genome assembly GCF_016699485.2 of Gallus gallus. NCBI lineage: Eukaryota > Metazoa > Chordata > Aves > Galliformes > Phasianidae > Gallus > Gallus gallus. The sequence goes on from NC_052532.1 coordinate 51,059,262, forward strand.
AGGGTAGAGCTATGGAGTGTACAGATGGTGCTAGCTAGGCAGGAGCTCAAAGAATATGAAGAGGATAGCAGCCAAGGAAATAGTCTTGTAGATCCTTGGAGTAGTCAGCCACACCAGGCAGCCACTACCACCAGCCCCTGCCAGGAGAGCTTCCCCTGGACCCCTTGGGTAGGGGATGAACGCATCACATGTACCACCACTAGTTCTAGACATCAGCTCGGACTTACTCTCATTTCTTAAAAATGGTGTTGCAGAGAGTTGGGAGTGATCATCCTAAAAAAAACCCTGTCCCAGAGCTCATGGGATGTGCTCCAGGAAGAAAGAGAAGATCGAAATAAGCCAAAGCTTGAAGCATGAAGACAGCGAGCTGTGAGGTGAAGAAAACAGTGTTGGTGCTAACTCTTTCCCACAGCACAAGGGAGGACAGGAGGACACTGTTCTTCTACTTGTAGTTATCTCCAGATGTTCCGCAGCCTTCCACATGCCAGAGGGGAGCGGTGCATCCTGCATGCTCAGCTGTGCACGTGGAGTCACATGGTGATGTGGGAGGAGATTCTCTTCCCCACAACAGAGTATCCAAGTTGGGCAACGCAACTCTGCGGAGAAAAAAGGAATAACCTGGCAAGCAAGCAGAGGTTGGCCCCAATCCAGTCAGCTACTGCCACGCAGAGCAGAGGAGGAATCCCAGGCTGGACAACACAGATAATCACGAAGGATGAATCGCCATGTAAAATACATGTTTTTATAACAGTCTGCAAAGTCATTTCCTCCATGCCATACTGGCACATTCAGGCATCATCAATGAGCTTTTCACCATTTGCATCCTCCTTCCCACTACTCTCTCTCTCACTTCCCCCTCCTTCTTCTTCTTCTGCCCCATCTGTGTATGTGTCCTTCTGCCCATAGTTCAGAGTAGTGCGGGCAAGGTCCACCTCAATGGGAAAGACATCTGCGTCTCGGAGCACAGCGTAGCAGTCGTCATAGTACTTTGACATTGTGGAGACAAAACGCTGGAGCTGGAACACGATGTCCTGCACTGTAATGGAAACACGTTGGGAACAGATCAGGTGAAACCCCTTCCCACATACAGTGTGAAGGCTGTGATCAAGACTTCCTCACCAGCAGGAGTTACAGACTCCCACTCATTAGTCCCACGTGGTGCCTGAGCACAGATGTCTCAGGCATAGTCAATCATAGAATCACCAAGGTTGGAAAAGACCTCCAAGATCATCCAGTCCAACCATCCATCTACCGCCAGTATTTCCCCTCTAGGTCTCTTAGTACAACACCTAAACATTTCTGAAACACCTCCAGGGATGGTGACTCCACCACCTCCCTGGGCAGTCCATTCCAGAGCCTGAGCACTCTTTCAGAAAAGAAATTTTTCCTACCATCCAACCTGAATCTCCCTCCCCTGGTGCAACTTGAGGCCAAGGAGGACTTCTTCGGCACAAATTGTTAAGATGAATGAGGAGCATGAAGCCTGAAGCCACGTATATCTTCCAGGTGCTGGACACAGCAGTGGTACTCACCATGTTTCTGGTCTAGGAGCTCTATTTTCTCTAGCACGTCTTTCCTCATCTTGGCAAAACGTGTACGAGCCTCCTGGCGGCAACGCAGGATAAGGCGGTACTCGTAGTTCCCAGTGCTGACTCGGTAGAGGGGCTCACCCAGAGCCTGCCAAAACACAGCACCATTTCAGAGACTCCCACAGCACTGCCTGAACACACAGTTTGCATACCGATACAGACTTGCAGTGACTTTGGGTATTATAGCCCCCTCAGGAACTGCAGTCAAGAAGCATGAAAGACTGTGAACACAGCCACAACAGCAAACTGGCAGTCATCGTGGCCGTTCTCAAGACCAAATTTGCACCAGCCACAGTAAAGAAGGGTGCCACTACAAAACAAAGAAAACAGAACAAGCACCTTCCGAGTCAGCACAGAGAAGTGGAAGGGCCTTTTAACTGAACTATTATGACAGATACCATAAAAAGCAAGCCTAGGGCCGGAGGGATGTATTAATTTACATTAATCAGACAGCAAACTCTGAGCTTCAGTGCAAGTTTTACTCTGTATGGACTGCATAATGTAGTGTATGTCTATATAGGAAATTCCGTGCTTTCTACAACCATCCCATCACAACACTCGATCCATTAGGGATGGGCCCATAAACTGTCCCAAAAAATAGTTTGGAGGGAAAGGTGTTAGGTCTGTCAGCTAAACAACATTCCTCTCTTGCACCTGCAAACCTAACATAAAAATCCACGTTACTGACTATGGCTTCATAACGCACACTACATATGCCAAAACCCAGAGATGTTACTCTGCTGGCCAAGACTGGGACTCTTCCCTTCCCAACCAGCACCAAAGATGTAATTAAAAGCTGTGTTGGGAAAGCTTTATTCATTCCTGGCATGGCAATCTAGGAATTACAAAAGAAATCAAATCCCTCCTCTGAGAATAATGCCTAGAATAAAACAGATCTTGCTTTTATGCAGGGAAACTGGGTATGTGGGGGGCACCTTTAGCTATCTTAAACAGAGCTGTTAAGGATGACAGATGTGAAACTTTAAAACAGGCAGCAAAGTGTTACTGAAGAATGTCAATGGGGTGTTTTGTTTGTTTGTTTTTTTGAAGCCTTCTGACTTTACATTACTTCTTTTCAGAAAAAAAAAAATTCTTAAAAGAGATCCTTCACTTCTTCAATAATAAATGGAGCTTTCATATGCATTTTTTTGCTGAGAAGCTAAACCTCTATTTCTCAGAAGCAAGTCCAGAACTAATGGTAAGCTGTGCACTAGACACAAATGGAATCTGTGAAGATAACACCTTAAACCTCCTTACACAAGCTAACATTACTTAAACACTGAGAGAGGCAACCACCGTGCACAGAGGTAGATAAGATGACTGCTCCCTCTAGTATCCCACAGCATTCATGAGAGCTACTGTCAGTTTCCTAGGCAGTGCTTAAGGATTTCCAGGTTCTAATATGATAAGAACAAATTGATGTAGTTCTTAGGATGTATTTGCTAGTGCACATCCAATTACAAGGCAGTGTGCACACAGAATCTACAGTAACACAGGATGCAGTTTGCTATGCCACAGTACTGGTACTCACTATGCAGCTGTACTCTTCATCATCCATCTCTTTGACTTTCAGGCAGTAAGACTTCACAGGATTTAAAAAGAAAAAAAAAAGCAGAACAATAAGGGAATATTAAGGATTAGAAGCAATTTGACCACTGCTCACAGCCACAGAGTTGTTTCATTTCAAGCCTTCCTTCAATTGCTGCAGCTGGGGACAATGGGGAAAGCACAGTGGGATCAGAGCAGATTCAGCATTCCAGGTAGAAAGAAAAACAGCTTAGAGAAAATGGTGGGGGAGGGAGAAGGGTCTTATTTACATGAAGTATTTGCTCCTGTAATATGAGTATAACCCAATAGGAGAAAAATCCTGCATTCAACTACTCTTTGGGAAAACACTCTGCTGGAAAACCATGCACAAAGTGTAAATCAGGAGAAAATAGATGAGCAGTGGGAAGGATTGATGTGGGAAGAGAAGCTGCCATTTTCATTTGCCATAGGGTGCAGTTCAAAATATTTCCCACAGCTGATAAAAGCAAACAGATTATGACAATTACAGAAAAGATGCACCGAACAACCCCACACTACTTGTATTTTTTGGTGCAGAAAACAACGTGTGAGTGGAAGAGGGAAAAACAAAAACAAAACCATTGTCTAAATGAAAGCAAACATAATTTGACAGCCATCCAATCTGGCTGAAGAAAGACAGCCCCAAACTGCCTCATAAACAGGAACTCTGAGACTGGAGGGCTACCTGGGGGCGTTCAGGAGCACAAGTTCAACCAGAATTCTTTACAAATGAATATGGAAATTAATTTGGTCAGGTGGAAAGTAAGTCATCTGGATTCCGAGACACTCACTTTATTGGTGAGATCTATGAGATCAAAAGGAGATGTTTGAATCAGTTATCTGTCAATAGGCAAAGAACTAGGGGAGGACAAAAGAAAGCATTCTCATATTAACCGTGGAAGGATGTGCATGTGATTGTACAGACTGCATGTGATTCTCAGGCTACGATTCTAGAAAATGTAATTTCAACCAGCTTTAAAAAATAAGAGCAACTCACCAAATATTCAAACTTGACATCCAGGTATTTTTTGATAGTCAGCCTTGTGTCAGGAATGGCTTTATTCAGATACGTGTTCAAGTCAGTCAGCATCTGCAAGGGAAACATCCTGTTGCCAAACCTAAGTTTAAAAAGCATGACTATAATTCATGAAGTCCAACCTTCTAATGGGTACAGGTCATGAGACTGTCTCGAGTTAACTCTTCTTTGAACTAGAACACATTGGGAAAAGAACGTTTGATCTTGATTCAGAATTGCCATCGTTAGAAGACCCATTACAGTTGCTAGTAAGTGGTTCCAGTGCTAGAAATGCATGCCCCGCTTCTAGTCTGTATTTGTCTGCTTTTAACTCAACTTGTTTCATTTGTAATTAGCCCTGGAAATTGCTCTCCTGGATTCACAGATGCACTAACCAAGACTGTCCGTGCCACACAGCACTTAAAGTAGTGCTCAAATCAATATTTAATATCCTGTTTTGCTAAACAAAATTAATGGATATCCTCACTCAAATATGCTGAGCTCTCTTAAATTTAGTGGCATCTCTTAGTTATGGATACCAATATCAGGGAAAGGACTCCAGGGACTACACTGATCAAACTACCCTCCCATCCTCAATGGACAACAAGAGGCATATATTCATGGGCAGAAGTCAAAGGGATAAGACTGATATATTCCCTGTTTAAACTCTTAGGTTATTTCTGAAGAGTTCTTTGAAGGAAAGCAACGACAGTTCTTCCCACAACAATTGATCTTTATGATAATGCCTTCAAATACAGTCATCTGTCTTTCTAGATACCCTCCTTCTCCAGACCCTTTATTGGTATGGTTAAATTCTTTACCGGCTTAATCGTTTTCAGAAGGTGAATCCCAAACTTCTCAATGTTGCGATGGGCATCAGCAAACTTCACAAAAGCTTCACTGGCAGCTGGCTGAGGCTCCCGTACACCAATGACAGAGAAAACGTCTCCAAATGCTGGATGAGGGTGATAAATGCAAACAAATGATAGAAGAGGCTGGCCCTGGAGAAGAATCATGCTTCCAATGCTGTAACTCCTTCCCAAAACCTTGCACTTAGCTAAGGGATGATGCTATGTATAACAGACTAGAGGTTGGCAGGGTATTTCTTCTTGTGTGAAACACACGGCCTGTGTTAGCACCATGACTGCTAATACCAGGAGGACAGCCCTCCCCAGCTCATTTCTGCAACACTTTGTTTTCTTTGGGCGATGAAATCACACCTTTAAGTATCAACTGAAAGTCCTGAAACTGGAGGTTTAAGATTTCTGCTCCCTTTGCTCACTTGTTACCTCTGTGCGTCTGGGATAGCTCAAAGAAAGCTCTGAGAAGGCTCTTGGTGTGTTCTGTCAAGCCTGTAATGGAAGACAGAAAAAGACATTTAAGTCATTTCACTGAAACACAACATAGGCATCTTTCCTCCCCATATAGTATGTGATGAAAGACATAGCTTACCTTTGTACAGTTCTGCAGTCCTCTCCAGCTCCTCCAATCTCTTCACCAATCCATCTAAATGTAAACAAGAATCAGAATACTGAACTACAATAACCAAATCTAGGATCTGGTTAACACCTGTCTAACTGGAAAAACACCAGCTTCCTATCTTTGGTTCAAACTTCCCTCAGATCCAAAGCCTGTCCTCTAGTCTAACATGGGAAGATTTTAAAATAACTAACTGCAAACTGGTTTTACAGTGTGAGGTCACTGTCTATCAGCATTCATTACAAGGGTTCCCACTTTAAATTAATTTGATCTAAGTTATCATTTAAATGGCCCCAAGGATATAATATACATCACCCAGGAAGAGGCAATCAAAACCACGAGATACAGAAGAAGGAAAGAACTGTGAGGTAGTAATGTGGGACATGCAAGTAATTATAAAAAGGTGGTAAGCACAGGAAGGCAAGTGTTCCCTTATGAAAACGTCCTTCTGGGTAATACTCACCATTGCAAAGTATGGCTCGGCTTAACCCCAGGGCATCTGCTGTCCCTGAGCTCATGTTCTCCACCAGACGATGCTTTACCTTCTTCAATACTAAAGGCCAAAAGAGAATGGCAAACCAGGATCAGGGTGACTTCTACAGGCATGAAAAGCACATTAGCAGATTTCATCCATTCCTCAATGCTGAATAAACTGGCTAGCCTCAGTCTAACTTACTACTGAGACAGTGAGCAGCAGAAAACCATTGAAATTTCAGTCCAGCTGCTGTGCGTAGCACATCATTTATCTTGCCCATCTGTTCTGTTCTCACATCCTATATACCTAAATCAATAGAGGTCCAGCACTTCCTTTGGAAGATTATGCCAATAAATCTCATTATAAGCCACCTATCATTGTATCTGTAATTGAATTTGCCGTATTACTTCAGGATAAGAGGCTGAAAGCAAGGTGAGTAGGATTTAATGCTCAAAATTATTTTTGCCTACTTGCATCTTATTTAAACCCTTTTGAGACCCGATGATAAAATTTGTTTTTCTCTTTGGTGGCCATACTCTGCAAATTATGCCCTTTTTGGAACCAGATGACTCAGCTACATTTATTTAGGGGCAAACTGGCAGGAATGTCAAGCACCTGCAGCTCCTAAGAACATCAGCTGCAGCCACAGTGTCCAAGATCTCTGGAAAATATTCCATACTCTCACTGCACTTCTGTTTCACCAGAAATCCATGCCAGTACTCAGCATTTCCTGGAATCCTCATCTATTCATTGGGACATTAAATTAACCACCATTAAAGGAAATGAAAGCAGCAACAGTACAGGGATCTTTTAGGAAAGCGAGAAATGCAGACCGTATAAAAGAGACAACTGTATGGGCTTAGTTCAAAACAGATACTTTATTCTAGAAATAAATCCTCCCCTCTTTCCTGTAAATCATATGACTGTACAAGCCAGGGTAGATAGGTATTTCATCACACTTCTAAAAGCTGAGTAACAGAACTCAGTGTCTTTCAACAGACATTTCAGCATACAGCTGAAGAATCTCAATACGTCAGCGTAACGTACACATTAAAAAGAAACAGATGAAATGACTATCTAATTGAGTTTTGTTATCCATGCTTAATGCAACACAGAAAAGCAAGCATGCTGCAACAACAGCTAAGCCTTGATTTAATTTTCAAGACTACTTCAAAAAGGCAAAGAAGGATGTTTTTTAAACCTCTTATTCTCTTTGACTGTTTCAATTTGAAAATGTTTGAGCTAGGAGGAAGAACGGAAACAGAACAGCACTCCAGTTTCACCTGTGACCAATCTTTCACTCTTCCATGATGCTTTAACACTGTAGGGAAACAGAAACCACTACATCTTACCGATATCCAAAGACTTGCCCTGCTTTGGGTCAGCCTGAAGTTTGTTGTAGTGAATTGTCACTTCACCCTGTAGGAAAAGCAAATTCAAAGCTGCTATGCTGGAACCAAGTGACAGCAGCTTTCCTTCATTGATGGACAATACAATGTAAACTATGACTCAGAAGCTCCCCCTCCTACCTCTCACCTTTACCATCTGTATCATCTTGGCCACTTCCACCTTGGTCTTCCCTTTGACAGACTTGCCATTGACCCCTGTGATTTCGTCACCCGCTGCCACAGTCCCATCTAAGGCTGCCGGAGTGTTATCGAATACCTTGAGAAGGGGAGGAAAAGCACAAGCAGTCTGGAATCAGAAGGATGAAAAAGAACGGTGCAGGGCAGAAGAACACCTGACAGCTGCATTTCTCTTATTCAACTTGGTTGTATCTACGTATAGTTCATAGTGAAGCATCAGTTTTTCTCCTAATTCTGAAGTGGGATGATCACCTTGCTCTCTCAGGAACTGTTTGTCTTCAAGACATACCTTTTCATGCATAGGACTTAAAAGTGTCAACACCGTTCCCCTCTGAATTCTAACATGCCCTCCATGGAGAAGAATAATCTCAGAAGTCTTAATGTAATTCTTCCATGCATACCAGATGCTAAGGGTAAGGAAATCTTATCTACTGTAAAGTGAAATTCCTCACACTTTGAAAGAAACAAATAGCATGGGGCTCCCCATGGCTTCACCTCTCAGGCCAATGCCCTTTCATTTATTCTTCCTCCCCAGGTGCCTACCTGGACAATATAGAGACAGGGGCAGTATTGTGCTCCTCCCCCAATGCTGATCCCAATGAGGTTCTGGGAGTCCTTCTTCAGGGTCACTGTTCCAGGTACAGTGGGGATCCCTCTAGAATGAGAAAGGAGGTAATGGAAAACTGAACACGGCAGACAGAGCTGTATATGTATGAAACAACTGTGGCATCTGTGACAATAAAAACTGAACACGATAGACATCGTACATTTTAATTAAGCACATTATCTCTGCCATAGTCTATAAGCACAGGACAACAGAAAGACACTCTGAGCTGTTGTTTTTGAGACGGCGTGCATGGAGGGAAGGAGGGAGAGATGCGGAGAAAACACTGTTTTGTTTTAGACAGTGTTTGAGCTGGTCTTTGTGCTAGAGTAAGAGACAAGTATGTGCAACATAAATGAGACTCCATGCCCAAGAAACTGCTGATTTCATAAAACTTTTAACTTGTTCAAAAAATTCCAGTGCTCCTTACAAACGCGTGGGCTCCAGAGGTTTTCTCCACTTATTGCTGCCTCTTACTATCTTCCATTATAAACCATCTTTTTTTTTCCTCCAGCTAAGGTCGCCAGTTCACTGAGGATCTGCTAGGACTACCTTGCAACGAGAAGCTCAGAGCAGTCCTTGGAGAAAGACACAAAGCCCTCTCATCTGCTCACAAGCACAGTGATGTCTCATCCCCATTCCCCAAGATGGCAGCAGCAGCAAGCCTGACCCTTTAGCAAGTCTCAGAACTGTTTGTTGGAAGGGAGCCTTAAAGGCCATCTGGACAAAACCCCTAAAATGGACAGACAACTACAGCTAGGTCAAGATGCTCAGAGCCTGTCCAGCTGACCTTCATCATCTCCAGTGATGAAGCATCCACACCCTTGGGCAACCTGTTCCTTACTGGAATTTCACAACACTTATTGGAAAGTAAGTCTACATACAGTCTAAATCTCTCTTCTAGTCTGAAACCATTTCCCCATGTCCTGTCGCAATGGATCCTGCTAAAGAGTCTGTCCCCTTTTTTCCTATAGTCTCCCTCTAGATACTGAAAGGCTGCTTTCCGGTCTCCCCGGAGCCTTCTCTTCTCCAGGCTGAACAGCCCCAGCTCTCTCAACTTCCTCTCTCATAGGGTAGGTGTTCCATCCCTTGGATCATTTCTGTGGCCCTCCTCTGCATGTGCTCTAACAGGTCCACATCTCTCCTGTACTGAGGGCTCCACATTTGGACACAGTACTCCAGGAGAGGTCTCACACCACAGAGCAGAGGGGCAGGATCACCTCCCTCTCCCCGCTGACCACACCGCTTTGGATGCAGCCCAGGACACAGCTGGCTCTCTGGGCTGTGAGGGCACACTGCCGGCTCATGTCCAGCTGCCATCCACCAGTGCCCCCAAGTCCTTTTCAGCAGGGCTGTGCTCCATCCTTACATCCCCCAGCCCAAACTGGTAGTGGGAGTTGCCACGGCACTGGTGCCAAGTCCTGTGGGCCCACTGCTTGAGCCTGTCTTGGTCTCTCTGGCCTCGTCAGCGACAGGGAAATCTATCTGCTGCCATTTGGTTTGGGCCGTGAAGACTATTTCTATTGTCAGAAAAACCAAACAAAAAACAAAAACCAGGAAAAGATGAGCGCCATACTCACAGCTTATCTTCCTCAATATCATAATCCAAATCTGCGAACATCGTTTTCGCTAACTGGAACCTGATTGTCTGAAAGCACTTGCTGCAAACTCCCTGGGAAGAAAGGACAGAGGAGAACCCCGTAAGGCCACGGTCTCTGCAGGTGACCACGGCCACCAACCTCAACTCCCACCCCCTCTATTTCTGAATGACATATCGTGCCCTGCCCTGATACTGGGGATGAAATAGGGGCCAGGTGCCTGCATGCTCTGCTCCACCGCGCCCCGGGTGCAGCACCACAACCGCCGGCAACCCGCGGCCCGCTCCCCGCGGACACTCCGGCTTTGTTCTCGGTTTCCTAGCAACTGACGTGACCCCCCGATGCCTATCTCCCGCAGAAGGCCCCGCTCTCCCCGCCCGCCGCTCTCGTGCTACCAGGCCCGGGCCCCGCTCGCCGCCCCGCGGCTCGGTCACGCTGCCGCCGCCCGTCCCACATCAAAGCCGAGACCTTTGGCGGCGGCCGGGCCGACCTCCCCGCGCCCCACGCGCGGCGCCGCTGCTGTCGTCACTGCGCCGATGACCTCACGCCTCGGGTACCCCTCGTCGCCTCAGCCGGGCTCGGGCCCGACGGCGTTGCCAAGGCAACGGCGGCGCGAGGGGCGGCCTGGTGGGCCCGTAGCTCACCGGAAGTGGCCGTCCGGCGCGCGGCCCTACCGCCGTCAGCCCGCTGACGCGTCGCCGCCGGAGCCGACCGGAAGCGCACAGTTAGGCCCCGCCCCCTCCGCTCGCGACTCGTTGCCATGGGGACGCTCCCCCCGCCATCTTGAGAGTGGCGCGCTCGCCATTTTGAGAGTGGCGTGGTGTTAGCAGCTGGTTTCTCTCGGCTGTCTGCGGCTCTGAGCACAGTGTTGGAGTACAAGAGCAAGAGTGGGTTTTATTCATCAGTTTGAGGCCGAGTCTGAGACGTTATAGACTCATAGAATCATTGAGAGGGAAGGGACCCATAAGGACCATCGGGCCCCACACAGGACCACCCAAAAATCAGACCCTGCGTCTGAGGGCACTGACCAGACGCTCCTTGAACTCCAGAGCCTCCCAGGGGGTTACAACAGCCGCCCAGCGAGGATTCATTCCTAAGGCAGGAGCTCCTCCGTGTGGGCGCTGGCAAGAATGGCTGCGGGAAGGCAGCGTGCCTGACGGGCTCTGCTTTTGTGCTTCTCCACTGGTGTGTGTATATTGTATATGCCCCTCACTCTGTCCCTGTGAAGCATCCCTGAAGTCTTTGTACACACGTGCTGGGTGACCCTGCCTTTTGTCTGCAGTCAATCCGACGTGTTTGGGGTCGGTTGGATGCGCTCTGCCTGAGATGGAGGATGATCTGCGTGTGCCCCAAGGCTGTGTCTGTCTCAATACCAGAAATCCGGCAGATCACCTCATCCCAAGGGGGAAAAGTAATGAAAATGATCATCTGAAATAAAATTAAAAAACAAAAAACATAGTGCTTATTGCCTACCAGTACGGTTTGGATCAAGAATGCTCAGCAAATACAGAACTTTCTTCTGCCTTTAGATACGCGATACAACAAAGCCAGCCCAGGCTCCCAGAGTCAAATTCTCTTCTGCTTGTCTTTCATCACGTGTAATAAGGAGTCTGCAAGCAGATCACACGCTGCATGACTAGTTGGCTTCTTGGCACTCAGATGTATTTCTTTGCACTGGGTCTCTGCTGAATCTTGTCTTTCTGGCTGCTTTTCTGCTACTGTTGTCAGCTTAGAGTCAACATGACTAACGCTGAGCTAACATCCTCCCCAGTCGCTGTCTTTCAAGCGTGTTTTCTGTTCTGGGGGATAAGTATGGGGATTATGTTCTTCTCAGGCCAACCTCTGCCTGGTACTTCACAGCTTGCCTGCACTGTCCTCGCCCTGCTTCTGCTGGCTGCAGATATCTCTACACGGTACAAGTATGAGGGAGAGATGGTGCTGGCCTCACTAAGGTGGGATAGAGGGACTGTACAGTCATATGCAAACTTATCACATGCCAGGGTGTCTGCTGTTAGCACATGCATCCTGCAGCAACAAACTCAGAGAGGAAGGGATGAGAAATGTTGAAAACGTGGCTCCCTAACTGCTTGTTTACCCACCTGCAAAAAATATCACTGCCGCACTGGACATCTTAGGACCTCCAGGGATGAGGTGTAGCTTCTGTCCACTGGCAAGCTGGAAATATCCCTCCACACTGGATCACCTTGGCATTGTTTCACAAATTTCTTCTCCTACTCAAAGATATAAGTCTCAGGTGCATCTGTTCTTACCTACCGCTAATATACTATTCAGTCCTTACCACAGAACCATAGGGGTTGAAAGGGGCCTGTGGAGATCAAGTCCAACTCCTTGCTAAAGCGGATTCCCTACAGTAGGTTACACAGGAAAGCACCCACATGGGTCTTGAATATCTCCAGCGAAGAAGACTGTGCAACCTCTCTGGGCTGCCTTATCCCCTAGAAGGTCCAGCTGTTAGTTAGATCAAGGCATTAGCCGTGGAAATGCAATATTTGCAACTTGAAAAACCAGCGATGTAAAGCCTAACGAGGTTTCTGAGACCCTGCAGGTGGAAAGTTTGGGATCTTGGCCTTTGCACACCAAGGACACGATCACACATTATTGCACAGTCTAGAAGGACTGTCCATCTTGCAAGGTGCTACCAAAGCTCACAGTGCTTTGGTTAAGCCCTGAGGGTGTAGAGCCCGGTGGTGAAAGAGGAACGGGGCATACAGGGGGCCTCATTTCATGAGCAGTGGCAGAGTGTAGGATGGGAAACAGGCAGAGATTTGCCCTCATTATGCCTGGGTCTAACATGTCCAATTACCCCATCCTCTCCTCACCTCCTGGATGTAAAAGACTCTTGTTGAGAGTGGCCATAATTCACAGTGAACACCCTGCCTCCCCCTTACTCCCTTCACACCCGCTGCTCTCCATTTTCCTTCCAGAAAAAAATATGTCTTTGATGAAATGAAATGGCTCAGTCAAAGAACCCCTCAAATGGTTGGGGACCCCTGCACTTGGCCACCCTTGCCCACTTCCCAGCTCTATTTCTGGCCGAGTTTGGAGTTTAAGTAGGCTGACCTTGTGCCCCGGCTGCCCTGGGGGTCAGTGATGAAAGCGGATGGAGGCTTCACAGTCAGGTCTCTTGTGTGTGACTCTTTTGTTCCCGGACAGGGGTGTGCAGTGCCTGGGACAGTGCTTAATTGTTCAGGGGCACTGCTTTACCCGTCATGCCCTTCCCCGGGCGGCCCCAGCCCTTCTTGCTCATGTGTGGGAGGGAGGCGGCTTCTCCACTTGGGGTAGGGAGGAGGAAGCACAGTCTGGGTTGCTCGGCATAATTTCTGGCTGTTTATTAATCCATGTAATAAATTTTAGAGTGTCAGGAAGCAAAAATAAAAATAAGAAGAAAAAAAAAAAAAAAGGAATTCCTGGCATCATTCACAATTCCTGTTTGTCACTGAGTGCACCCTCCCTTGTCCTGTTGCTTGGTCTATCTGTCGTGCTTCATGGATGCACCCCGGCACCAGGGGTTGAGGGAAACGAGGTTGGGCTTAGCCTGAGAGGAGGTGGTGGGCTTGTGACAGGGAGTGCAGAAGCCTTGGGTTGGAGCACACTGATAAGACAAGGTGGTGGTATGGAAAAGTGAGTCCAAGACTGGAGGTGTTGAAGCTCCTGGACAACTTTGCTAGGCCCAGGCTGAGCACCCACACCCGGCAATGCCCTGATGGCATGCAGTGGGTTTGCGGTAGGTATGAAGGAGAAGGATGCCGAGCAGCCTTTGGGGCTGATGATAAAGAGCTGAAAGCTTTCAGACATCCGTGGTGGAGGTAGATGAGCATGTGGGAAGCTTTGTACCATTCAATACCTCCCTCTGCATCTTTCTTTTTGCAGTGAGCCCTTCCCGTGCCTCACATCTTCATTGCAGCTGCAGGCTGGGGCAGAATACTGCATAGCAGGCCGTCTCCTCTGCCGTTTCAGTGAGTGACTGCACAAAGGAAATGGATAAAAGGAGTGGAGGGTCAGAGTTTAATTACCCTATTGTGTGCAGAGATGAGTGATGGACAGAGACTGTCAGTGGGTCACCGATTAGCTGCCATGAAGCAGACAGAGGAGGGGAAAATCGTGATGAGCCCCCAGGACAGAGCAATGTTGGGGACAGCCAAGTGATAGTGAGACATGGAGTAGGCAGCTCAGAATAGGAGACCCTTTTTCATTTAGTTGCTCCCCCCAATCCTTCCGCTTTGTTCCTGCCTCCATAAGGAGCCCCATGGGCTCCGAACTCTCTGCTGGGCCCTGGGTGCTTCACTGGCCAGGGTGTGAGAGCTGCTTGGGTGGTAGGACCTCTGGGGGGATGTAGAATAAGGTGAGTCATTGCCCCTGACTGCACTGAGCTCTCATGTCCTGGTGGGGCGGAGGCAAGGAAAGAGGGAAGGAAGGCAGGAGGGAAGGTAAGGAAGAAGGCTGAAGGAGGTGGCTGCTGGTGGGTGAGGTGTGGTACTGTCCAGACGTGAGGGTCTTCTGCAGAGAGATCTGCCCAGGAATCCTGTCTGAATCCCCACAGCCTCATCACGACCTGCCTTGGACATGGCTGAATGTCTCAGATAATAAACCACTGTCCTCATTGCAGGTCTAGCATCTGTTGGCTCTGGGGCTGAGAGATGAGGGTGCTTCTGGCAGAGCTGGTGACCTGTTTTTGTGTAAGATGGCAGAAGCAACAAATTTCTGTAACTCTTACCCCTTTTGCTCCCAACCCCTCATCCTACACACTGCCCAGTTTCCCTCTCCTACACCCTCAGCAACTTGATCCACTCATCCCCAATCCTGCCCTCAGTCCTGCCACACAATATCACACCTAGCCTTCTTCCACCAGTCCTATTACCTTTGTCTTAAGGCTCCTCTTTCTTCCCCTTTTTCCTACAAACCCTGTATACATCCTCTTAGGGATTCTGGCATCCATATTTGACCTCCAAGGTCCAGCTCTCCTTGTCCCCTCTCCCTTTCACCTCTGCTTCCCCCTTTCTTGCCTTTCTCTCCTCGCTCATCTTTTACCTCTCTTTCCTGTCCCCTTCACCCCTCATCTCCCAGGGCTGTTTGCATGAATCATCTCTGAAATCATGAGATCACTGTTTTTTTTCTGGCTCTCTGTCAGTGGGAATATCACATTAAGGAGCGTGGAGAAGTGACCGGGAGCCATTGGGGTGACGCTGGCACCCCCTCTCTTCACTCTTCCTACCCCCCTCTTCTTCTGTATCAAAGGAACCTTTGTTGTCCAAAAGCAGAAAAAGAAAAGCAGATAAAAAGGCGGAACATGTGATCTCATTGATTTTATTTAGACATCCAGCTAATCCGCCTCTCCTTTCTAGATTCATCCAAAATTGTCTAAGTAAGAAACCACAATCCATCTTCAGGTTTCTAATTTGTGAAAGAGATGGCGGTGAGTTGCTTTTCTCCAAAGAGATTTCAGCAGCTAAACACCTGGTCTCCACAAGGTGCAAAGATGAACCCAACAGGGCTTGCTGTCAGCAGAGCGATGCCTTTGACTGCAGCAGTCTTGACTGCAAAACTATGGGATGCAACCTGGTGGACCAGAGAGAAGCAAATCCTTTTCCTTGTTTCACCATTGATAAGTGAGGTATTTCTTAGAGGATCCAGAAAAATGCGTTGCTTCAGTGGGGGCACTGCTCTGTGAGATCAGTGGCTGTAGCATTAGGCACGCAACTGTGGAATTCTTGAGTTTCTGGATCAGCTAAGGGCTTCCTTATTTTCCAGGGCAAACGTCTCCATCTCAGAATACTTTGCCTTTTATGTTGGTCATCATTGGTGGTTTTTCTGCTGAGTATGACTAAACCACCACTGTGAGCACCCTGTGCAATTGAGCTGTGATGGGAGCAGTAGGGCATGGTTGGGATTGAAGTAAAGATCTGTGTCTGTGTTAGGATTCATTTAGATGTTATCAAGTCAAGAGACAGGAAGAACATTATAATATATTTGTCAATTGTTACATATTAGACGGGCTCAATGCTTCACAAGGAAAGCTGCTCTGCACGCAGTTTCGAAACAGATATGGTTGACTTGGTGCAAATCTTTATTCTGGACACAATCATACAAATATAAGAGTTTGGTTGGTGTGCCTTTTTTATGATGTTTTAATTAGCTTGGCTTAGAAATCCACCAGGCAAGAGGTCCTTCTAATGTGGGAATATAATAGCTCTTTTATCTGTGTAGTCTGTTCCCTTTCTCTACAGGAATAAAAATTTTCCATATAAAGTCTTACATCCACAGCTTTGTATGCATGTGTGTCAGAAGCCTCCTTCTGTGTCACTAAGGACGATGTAAAGAGATTGTTTCAAGGGTCTGCTCAAATAATTAAGGAGCTGCATGGGAGAATGGTGCAGAAAGCATGGCAGATGGAGTCAGGGAGTGTACGTCCTGTTCACCTAGAGTACCACACGGACTGAGATAGAGCTGGAATGAAGGGCAGTCAGAGGAGCAAAGAGGGTCTGTAGAGAAGAAGAAAAGAAGGAAGACAGAGGAGGAAGATTTGCTTCAGGTAAGAATGAAGAATTTGTTTGTTTGTTTGTTTGTTTGTTTGCAGAAGGTAGTGTCAGTGAAGGATACACCAAAGTGCTCCCAATCCAAAAGGCAGAGAATTTGGCTGGGAAATTGTTTCTGTTGTGGCAGAATGGCCGTTATGGAAGTTGCAGTGACTTCAGCATCACGTGAACTTTTACACATCTATATATGTGCATGTAAAATGACTCAGTGAAGCAGTATGTGCAAGGAGAAGGCTATAGCTAGAAGGATCTTTGTGGGAATACTTGAGGCGTAATTTAATGGGATGTAGGAAGACATGATGTCCATGGGGTTTTGCCAGAGCTCTACTGTATTGGGTATTGGCATGTACTGGGTGTTATTGCTGTGGGAAGCAGAGGGGTTTTGCTTAGAAAATGAAGGCTATGTTAAACTGAGGTATTCTTGACTGGGAGGGTGTCAAGTGTCAGTAGGCAGCACTGAGGGGTTACACTGCTGAGAAGAGAAAAAATTTCTTGCAGGGCATCCCCATGCACAACAGGATTTACAGCAATGGCTTGGACATCACAACCTCTCCAACAACAAGTGTTGGCTTCAGCTTACAAGATGCAAAATCAATAGATGTAGAGGCAAGACAGCGACTTTTCTATCTTTTTAAACTAAATGCAGTGTTCCTGTAAAAATCTAGACCCATTGTAGCCACCACTGAACCCCTGCCAGTTCTGAGTCCCCATCATTTGCTTTTTCTGAAACAGGCACCATGACTCCATTCGTAAGACATTTCCATTAGCATGTCGGGCTGATTCAACTTATATCCTGCCCTGTTGTGTCTGACTCATTTTTCCCCATCTCCAGGAGAAGCCTGAAGGAAAGCAGAGGGCCCTTCACATAGATGCTCAGGGTCTCTATCAGATAATAACTGAAGAAATATTTGCCATGACCGTGCTATGGTCATTTTTTGCCATTCCTTAGTCACTTGGCAGCCAATGGAGGGAAGAGGCGAGAGCAGGGTGGGGGAGAGTAAATGAGACAGAGGGACAAGAACAAAAGATTTCTTTGTAGTGCAGAGAGAGAGAAAAGGGAAAGCATCACCAAATGCCCAGAAGCCATCTTTGTAACAAGAGACCTATTCTCTCTGCTTCTTGGAAAACAAGTTGGAGTAAAAGGCCCTGGTTGAATTAACCCTTCACAGAGGCAACTCACTGAGCATGAAGGAAAGAGGCATGGCCATGAGAGGCGTGATCTGTGTGGTGAGGTAGTGGCACTGGCCCTTAAGCAATTTAAAGCAAGGATTGGTTGTCTGGGAAGAGGAGGTGGGGATGAGGTTGGGTGGTTTGACCATACCACAGATCTAAAATGTCAGATGTCCTTTCTTCACAGACGCTTTGGTTTTGGCAAAGATCTTCAGAGGGGTTTTTGCAGCATATGAGGCAACAAATCTTTTCCATGGACATTTTTTTCTTGGGAGGCAGAGAGAAAGGAAAACATTCCCCCTCAAAATACACATTTTACTGCAACATAATCTTGCCCAAGAAACCTCTGTAAATTTACCTCCTGTCACTGCCCTTCAAAAATTCCATTCTTGCACACTGCATCTCTCTTATTCATGTCTTAGACCTTCCCTTGGCTGAGCAGAACAATTTTATTGGAGTTAGGGGTTCCCTATAGAAATGGTAAACAAAAGGTAAACAAAATCCTCCATCCCCAAAGAAGCAACCACTGTTTTTCATCATGAACACTTTCTCTTAGTTCTCTTCCCACCCTCTCTAAGAAAGCTTCCTCTTTTACTCTGTGGACACTTTTGAGTGAAATGAGACTTCAGCAACGATAATACAAGAAAAAAGATATAGCCATGGAAAGACACGTTGAACCTATTTGGAGATCAAACGTGGGATATCAGTATATGCGAGATCATTTTGTATCTGAGCTTGCTCCAAGCTCTCTGCTAATTAAAAGAAGTGAGACAGCCAGGTCAGAAATAAAGGCTTTTTATCTCCATGAAAATACAGAAAGAACAGCACCCTGCTTCTGGAGCCTCATCCCACAGAGCCAAGCAAAGAGAAGCAAAGGATAGATTGGAAATGAATACAGAACGGGAGCAGTGTCCAGCCATGGGTCAGCCATCCCCCTGGGCGCTGATGGGGTAGATACCATGGGTGCCCCCTGAGCCTGCAGTCAGTTGGGCTGCAGAGCGGATGTGAGATGCACACAACATTACGCCTGTGCTTTCGTAAATTACCGATCACATGGGACTCGTGCGTCTGTGTTTGAGCAGTGCTTTGAAAACAACTAGGAAATTCATACAGCCACAGGACACTGCAGTATCCCGGCAGTGTCCCACTCCCTGGCCTTCTCCCTCCCTTTTGCCTCCTTTCTATGTCTCTCTCTGTCTTACAGGGATGGTAACCACAAAGGTTGGAGTTGAGTTTTGCTCCCACTAACTTCATCCTGGGCCTTGGGGTGTTTGTGTTGGCACCTGGTGTTGGCATCCAACCTACCTGTGCTGCTCAGGCCACCTGTGCTGTGCAATGTCCCCTGGAGCCCTACCAGAGAAATCCTCGAATTCAGTCTCAAGATAGTCTGAAGGAAATTTCCCCAGAGGGGATACTAAATATGATTAAACCCATTGCTCAACGGGATTTTCACTATTGCAGTTCTGAGTCCTGCAGGAAATTACTCTCTTGGCACTCACTACCATTTCAATACCTGACAGGCACCTACTGGGGTCTCTTCTAAGGTCAGAATGTCAACCTGATCTAGTGCCTGATTCAATGCATGGCAACCCTGCCCACAGCAGGAGGTTGGAACTGAATGATCTTTGAGGTCCCTTCCAACACAAGCCATTCTATGATTCTGTGATTCTATTATTCTAAGAGTGAGTTCTATAAGACTAAGTTTGAAGTACAAGTGGAAAACTAAGAAAATTGAAATTCGAATCTGTCCAGTCTCCACTGTTCCCTCATACAACTCATTCACAGCAACAATGTAAGACCCTGGTTAAGCTAAGTGCAGGTCTTGATCTGTGTAGAATAGGGCCCACTACACAAGCACTCAGTGCATATCTTTGAGTCTTGTCTCCCCTAATGAGCTTGCGTTTTAGCTAAGTTCCTACAGTGTATGGCTAATGACCTTTGTAAGTTCAAAGAGTTCAAAGGGTCAGGAAGGAAATGAGGGACATAGTGGGCTATGTCAGGTGAGGCTCAATCTGCCCCCCTGTCCTTGTGCAGTGTAAGCAGCTACACTGTCTTCTACTGTACATTAGTCCAGCTATCATTTATGCCAAGCAGGCCTATGCTATCTAAGAAGCTGAGGATCTTGGTCTCTAGCCCATAAGTCCTTCACCTTTTCCTGCTTCATATGCTTCCCCAGGTGCATTTCTGCTGACTGCAGTCTTCCCTTCCCTTCCCTTCCCTTCCCTTCCCTTCCCTTCCCTTCCCTTCCCTTCCCTTCCCTTCCCTTCCCTTCCCTTCCCTTCCCTTCCCTTCCCTTCCCTTCCCTTCCCTTCCCTTCCCTTCCCTTCCCTTCCCTTCCCTTCCCTTCCCTTCCCTTCCCTTCCCTTCCCTTCCCTTCCCTTCCCTTCCCTTCCCTTCCCTTCCCTTCCCTTCCCTTCCCTTCCCTTCCCTTCCCTTCCCTTCCCTTCCCTTCCCTTCCCTTCCCTTCCCTTCCCTTCCCTTCCCTTCCCTTCCCTTCCCTTCCCTTCCTTTCCCTTCCCTTCCCTTCCCTTCCCTTCCCTTCCCTTCCCTTCCCTTCCCTTCCCTTCCCTTCCCTTCCCTTCCCTTCCCTTCCCTTCCCTTCCCTTCCCTTCCCTTCCCTTCCCTTCCCTTCCCTTCCCTTCCCTTCCCTTCCCTTCCCTTCCCTTCCCTTCCCTTCCCTTCCCTTCCCTTCCCTTCCCTTCCCTTCCCTTCCCTTCCCTTCCCTTCCCTTCCCTTCCCTTCCCTTCCCTTCCCTTCCCTTCCCTTCCCTTCCCTTCCCTTCCCTTCCCTTCCCTTCCCTTCCCTTCCCTTCCCTTCCCTTCCCTTCCCTTCCCTTCCCTTCCCTTCCCTTCCCTTCCCTTCCCTTCCCTTCCCTTCCCTTCCCTTCCCTTCCCTTCCCTTCCCTTCCCTCTTGTCTTTTTCCATTTCTCATAAAAATAGATGGGAGAATTTTGAAGTGAAGTCCCTGTCTTTCTGTGTACTCGTCCGGGTTTGAGTCAAGAGGATCTGCTGGAGGCAAAACAACAAATAGCAGAATGTGGGAGAGGACTTAAGAATAACTTGATCTGTATCAGTGTAATGTGAAGGAAGTTTCAGGAAAACTAGTGCAGTTAACCTGTTTGAGTAGAAGAGCAACAAGCTGGAGCACTTGAAACTATTATGATCTCTGTACTTCACATAAAATCTAGACATTTCTGAATGAAAACACTTTTAAACTGTCTCAGAACTGACCTTCTGTTGCCTTGCAGCAGACACATTCAGGTTCAAATTCTTAGTAGGTTAGACTTTAAGTGCAATTGGACAAGTTAGATCCTCAACAGAGTGCGACTTGAATTTGGCCAGAATGGCCTGTGTGTGGCTGGCTTAGACCAATTTACACTGGGTTTGATCTAGTCGAGTTATGCTTACGTGGACTGAGCACAAGACGGATGTAGGCTTGAGATGGCATCTTGTGACAGGCATGGTGTGGGTATGCTAGACTTGGCTGGGTTAGCTGCTGGAGCTAGTGTTGAATTTGGTGCTGAAAATAGGACTGGTTTGGGCTGAATTAGGAGTTTTTATGATGGATTGGAGTGAGCTGATGGGACGAGTTTGTCTGGGTACAGTTCTGATGAAATGGGGAGCGTTGCCTCACTGGGAAGCCATTTGCTGGACCAGCTTTCCATGGATAGGAAAGAGATTATTCACCAAGTGCTGAATCAGGATCCTCCAAAGGCTGACAAAACCCTTTAGTTTCTCAGTGCCCAGCTCCTCCAGGCCATCTCCTCCTGCCTCAGCCTTGCACGCTTAAGACCAGTACACACCAGAACATCTTCATCTCCTTCCCAAGCTGGTCCACCAGGTCAAATCCATTCATCACTCAACATTCTAGATGTGAAAAGGAAAATTCCTCAACCAGGGCTGACCACGAGCATTTGGAGTGAGGATGTGAAAACCCAGCACATCATAGAATCATAGAATTACTCAGGTTGGAAAGGACCTCAAAGATCATCAAGTCCAACCACAGCCTAACCATAGTACCCTAACAACTCTCCACTAAATCGTATCTCTGAGCACCACATCCAAACGGCTCTTAAACACGTCCAGGGATGGTGACCCAACCACCTCTCTGGGGAGCCTATTCCAGTGCTTAACCACCCCTTCTGTGAAGAAGTGTTTCCTAATGTCCAACCTAAACTTGCCTTGGTGCAACTTGAGGCCATTTCCCCTCGTCTTGTCACCTGTCATGAGTGAGAAGAGACTTACCCCGCTCTCACTGTAAACACCTTTCAGGTACTGGAACAGAGTAATAAGGTCTCCCCTCTACCTCCTCTTCCCCAGACTAAACAGCCCCAGCTCCCTCAGCCTTTCCTCATAGGGCTGATTTTCCAAGCCCTTCACTAGCCTCCTTGCCCTTCTTTGGACCTGCTCCAGTACCTCCATGTCCTTCTTGTACTGAGGTGCCCAAAACTGAACACAGTACACGAGGTGAGGCCTCACCAATGCCGAGTACAGGGGCAGGATGACTTCCCTAGTTCTGCTCACCACACCGTTCCTGATACAAGCCAGGATGCCATTGGCCTTCTTAGCCACCTGGGCACGGTGCTGGCTCATATTCAGTCGACTGTCCAACAGTACACCAAGGTCCCTTTCCATCAGGAAGCTTTCCAACCACACCTCCCCAAGCCTGTAGGGTTGCTTGGGGTTGTTGTGACCAAAATGCAGGACCCGACACTTGGCCCTATTGAAACTCATACAGTTAACCTTGGCCAATTGCTCCAGTCTATCCAGGTCCCTCTGTAGCGCCCTTCTCCCCCCTAGCAGATCAACACTCCCTCCCAGCTTGGTGTCATCTGCAAACTTACTGAGGGTGCAATCAATCCCCTCATCAAGATCATCAATGAAGATATTAAACAGAAGCGACCCCAGCACTGAGCCTTGGGGGACACCACTTGTGGCCGGCCGCCAACTGGATTCAACTCCATTGACCACAACTCTTTGGGCCCGGCCATCCAGCCAGTGCTTCACTCAGCGGAGCATACACCCATCCAGACAATGGGCAGCCAGCTTCTCCACGAGGATGTTGTGGGGGACAGTGTCAAAGGCCTTACTGAAGTCCAGGTAGACCACATCGACAGCCTGACCCTCATCCACTAAGCGGGTCACCTTGTCATAGAATGAGATCAGGTTTGTCAGACAGGATCTACCGTTCATAAACCCATGCTGACTGGGCCTGATCCCCTGGTTGACCTTTAGTTGGTCCATGATGGTTCCCAAGATTATCTGTTCCATGACCTTCCCTGGCACCAAGGTGAGACTGATAGGCCTGTAGCTACCAGGATCATCTTTTTGGCCCTTTATGAAGATGGGTGTCACATTTGCCAGTTTCCAATCCACTGGGACATCCCTGGTTAGCCAGGACTGCCGAAAGATAATGGAGAGTGGCTTGGCAACCACATCCGCCAACTCTCTCAGCACTCTAGGGTGCAGTCCATCCGGCCCCATGGACTTTTAAGCATCCAGCTTTCGCAGCAGGTCCAAAACTATCTCATCTTGGATCATGAAGGGCTTATTCTGTTCCCCATCTTTATCTACCAGCACAAGGGGCTGTGTTCCCAGGGAGTAACAAGTCTTATTATTAAAGACTGAGGCAAAGAAGGCATTAAGTACCTCAGCCTTATCCCTATCCTTGGTGACGAGGTTGTCCTCGGCATCCAACAGGGGATGGAGATTCTCCCTAGCCTTCCTCTTGCTGTTAATGTGTTTATACAAGCATTTACTGTTTACCTTTGCTTTAGTGGCCAACCTCAGTTCTAGCTGCGCTTTGGCTTTTCTAATTTTCTCCCTGCACAGCTTCACTACATACCTGTAATCCTCTGTTGCCTTCTGCAACTGTGATGTTAGCCACCTGTGTTAGCCCTAGCGCGAGCTGGCCAATTACCTGGTCAGGACCAAATGACTGCAGATGCACACCAATATGATGAGCAGCAAAATGGCGTCTATTCACTACTAAGCACAGCTTATATACCTTTACTTAAGCTATCATGCCCTGTCCTGATTCGTCCGTACTGGATCTTAGCCCCTTACCACAATTCCTTATTTGGCTCCTATTGTCTCCTCATTCCTTCGCCTTCTTATCTTATTTACTTTGTTAGCCAGGACAGTCTGTCTGAGCACAACAGCACCCTTTCACTATGCTTAGGGAGAGGCCTATCCCGTACAGCACGTATCCCCACCAAGCACCTACTACAACAATCCTCATAAGTAGCTTGCCCGCTCTTCCAGAGACCATAAACTTTCCTTTTGTTCTTGAGATCCAGCCAAAATGGCTGGATGGCTTCTTTTCCGATGGCTAGAGTTCATCAACTGCAAAATTTGGTATGTTCTATTGTAGGCATGTGCAATGCACTGCCACAGTGTTACCAATCAAGGGATAAAATTAATATTTAACTTGAAGGCAAGATTGAGCCCCAAATAAAAGAAAATTCAAACTATTTCCAAATAGTGTCAGCAAATGTCTCAGCATAAAATGTGGTACCTGGATATTCTGACAAATCAGTCTGTGTGGGGTGACAGTGCTATCAAATCCCTCCCCTCCCCACTTGTTTGAGCTCTGCTTTTTAAAAGAACACAGGAAGAAATGCGTAGTGATGGATAGGAGACAGCGTGGTCCTAGGGAGAAGCAGAGCCCCACCGCTTTACAGAGCGAGCAGAGAGTGGAGCAGGAGAGCGGAGGGTAGCACAGCACTGTACAGCTGCAGGGCTGCTCACAACAGGGCAGAGCTTGTGGAGAATGTGCTCTTTGTTCCCTGCCTTTAAAGGGTAAGAGAAACACTTATGCATGGCAAATTAGCCCAAAAATGTATTTCTCTAAAACACCCGATTGTCTGGCCAGCTCTGCAGCTGCAGGGAAGTTCCAGGGAGAGAAGGGGGAGGCGGCGGGAAGGAGGAGGAGGAGGGAGGCAGGGAAGGAGGATTCTGATGGCTGGGGAGGGGGGAAAGCAAGATGATTGTACAAGCAAGGGAGAAATTCTCATGCTTCAATTGAGGCACAAGCGAGTGAAGATATCCCAATGGAGGAGCCACCTTGGTGGTCAGGGGAGAGTCCCCATGGGGCTAGAGAGGAAAGGGGACATGAGACAGCAACAGCTGGCAGTGTTGGGGCGTCCTGACCTCCAGCAGGTTCAGCTGTGCCATCTGGACTGGGATGCTCCGCGCTGGTGCCATGCTCCTCTTGTCACCATGTTGTGCATCCTGGGGCTGACTGGATGAGTATCCTCTTCTGAGAAACACACACACAGGATGTAACTCACCACGGAGGTGTGGGGCTCACATTCCTCTCTGGAGTGCTTCCATGCTGACACTTGGCTGTAAAATGTCCCAAATATACCCAGACTTTGCCTGGGCTTGCTATGAATTTCCACCCCAATGCTGGTACTCAATTAGAAATTCACATACCATTGCTGGTGGACAAGTGAATTCCCTGATCTTCCCTTGGTTTGGGGTGCAAAACTCAATGGTGATTTTCCCAGCAACTGCAGAAGCTCTTCCAGTTCTATGGACTCAGAATCAAGAGCACACTGAATTTCTCCAGGCAGCATCTATCAATAACCACATCTTCTGAAGGTTAGGACATGTTCACTTGGGTGCCCAGATTCCCTAGAGAATTTCTGAGCTCTCAAAGGAGCTGCTGTCTGTTTTCTCTTTGGAGAGCAAGAGAAGACTTGTGAATAGGATCAAATCATCTTTGAAAAAGTGGGGCACGCTCTGTGGGAATAGCACCACAGAGACAAAGAAACTGGAGTGAGCTCAGACTGTGACAGTCCTGCCCCTGCCTCAAGGGATGCCACTGAAACCAGAGCCAGGCCCACTGCCAGCATAGTTGAGAACTAAATGTCCAAGGAGGGTCTCTCACCCTTTTTGGGCTGAAGGTTTTCTCTTTGTGCCTGTGATGAAAATGCATTTGTTCTTCTGTTATCCATATGGAAGAACTACTCCCTGCTGCAAACTTTGCAAGCACAATCTGGAGGCAGTCTAGTTATGTCTCATTGCTACCTACTGAATGCTCCTGAGAGCATCTGCTGTGTGACCCACTCTTCAAGTTGGTAATCCAGAAGTCCTACAAATCTTCTCCCACTGGACTGGAGGAAGGCTGAGGCAGGCGGGCCTGGATGTACTATGTGAACATATAATACCAGCTGTTGGTGGGAATTATTCATTCAAGCTGATGACAACTCTACAATCCTGTTGTCATTACCTAGCTCATCTCTGCGTGGCCCACTCTACCACTTGCTGTATTAAGAGAAGAGGGGAGTGAAAATCATAGAATCACAGAATCATTAAGGTTGGAAAAGACCTGTAAGGTCATACAGTTCAACTGACAGCCCGCCCCCACCGTGCCCACTGACCATGTCCCTCAGTGCCACATCCACACAGTTCTGGAACACCTCCAGAGGCCACTGCCCCCACCACCTCCCCCACCTCCCTGGGCAGCCTGTGCCACTGCAGCACTGCTCTTTTGGAGAAGAAATTGTTCCTAATATTCAACAAGAACCTCTCCTGATAACACGTGAGTCCTCTCATCCTATTGCTGTTACCTGGGAGAAGAGGCAGACCCCCAATTTGCTACAACCACCTTTCAGGTCATTGTAGAGAGTGGTAAGGTCTCCCCAGAGCCTCTTCTTATCCAAGTTACGTGAGTTTAAGCCTCAGTTCTTAAGGCCACAAAGCTACAGCTGTGTCAGCATTGGGCCTCATGGTATGCAGGGAGTGAATGGCACAGCTCAATGGCAGGCCTGCCACTGGTCGCCACATCTTTTGCAGCAAAATGGGACTTGGGGACACCATGAATCCAGACACAGTCCAGCACTCTGTGGAGACCCTAAGGCTTTCCAGGGATGTGGCATCATCTGAGAGTGGGAGTGACAAGAGCTTAGTGGCAAACAGTTTGCCAAGAATGAGGATTTCAGGGGAGTGAAAGATGCAGACCCAGTTCTAATTCAACCAGCAGTTTTAGCTGTACAGCAAGAGTAGGAGGGGGGTATTTAAAATATCAAAACATTTCATTTCAAGACAATCTTTCTGAATTATTCTGTTTTTTTTAACGCTATAATGTTGTGAATGGACATTTTGAAAGAGAATTTCTGACTTCTAGTTGCAAACCAGCATGATCTTGACCCACGTTGAAAGATAAGAGGTCAAATACAAGATAATAACCACAAAATAAAGCATACTATTTCAAGTTCAGTAGAATGTTTCAGTCTCTGACTTATGCTGCTTAATAATAAGAATAAGAATAAAGGCTTTCTTAGTTCAACCACAGTGATTTTGTCTGTATGTTTTTTCATCTCATCGTCTGAACCAGAGCTTCCATTATTCACCCAGCTTTCCTGGTAGAAGTTTCATTAGTGGTAATCATACTGTGGCAGACAGAGTTGAAGGAAGTCAAGGTTTCATCAGCACAGGATGCCTGGATGGTGCTCAAACCTGGGCATGGGAGAATAGTGTTGTGACTTGGATCCCCTTGCACCTCCCTGAGATGCTGAGAGCTCCTTACAGCAGAGCTCCTGCATGTCTGGATCAGCATTCCCATAGGTGACACCTCTGGGATGGTGGATCATCAATATCTATATTGATTATATGGATGAGGGGATTAAGTGGCCCCTCAGTACGTTTGCAGACGACACAGCATTGGGAGGAAGTGTTCACCTGTCTGAGGATAGGATGGCCCTACAGAGGGATCTGGGCAGGCTGGATTGATGGACTGAGGCCAATTGTGTGAGCTTCAAAAAGATCAAGTGTTGAGTCTTGCACTTTGGTCACAACAACCCCATGCATTGCTATAGGCTTGGGGCAGAGTTGGCTGGAAAGATACGTGGAGGAAAAGGATCTGGGGGTGTTCTTTGACAGCTGAACATGAGCCAGCAGTGTGTCCAGGTGGCCAAAAAGGCCAATGGCATCCTGGCTTGTATCAGCAATAGTGCAGCCAGCAGGAGCGGGGAGGTGACCGTCCCTCTGTACTCAGCTCTGCTGAGGCTGCACCTCGAGTGCTGTGTTCAGTTCTGGGCCCCTCACTGCAAGAAAGACATGGAGGCCCTGGAGTGTGTCCAGAGAAGGGCAGCGGAGCTGTGAGGGGTCTGGAGCACAACTCTGATGGGGAGCGGCTGAGGGAACTGGTGTTGTTCAGGCTGGAGAAGAGAAGCTCAGGGGAGACCTCATCACTCTCTATGATGACCTGAAAAGAGGCTGTGGCTCCTAGGTAACAGTGATAGGATGAAAGGTAATGGCCTCATGTTGCACTGGGGGAGGTTCAGGTTGGATATTAGGGAAAATTTCTTCTCCAAAAGAGCGGTGCTGCATTGGCACAGGCTGCACAGGGAGGTGATGGAGTCACCGTCCCTGGAGGTGTTCCAGAGCCGTGTGGATGTGGCACTGAGGACGCGGTCAGTGGGCATGGTGGGGGTGGGCTGGTGGTTGGACCAGGTGATCTTTAGAGGTCTATTCCAACCAAAAGGATTCTGCGATTCTGTGAATCATTGGAGCAGAAATGTGGTTGAGATATCTCACTCATCCAGTGTCACTGTGCTTGGGATAAAACCATCCAGGTAGTGACCTGAGGAGATGAACTAAACTTATCCCCCAGGAAAAATGTCACTCATCTCAATATATTCCACTCACTTCAGTACAGCTACTTACAGTGGGGTTTTCGCTGTGCACTTCTCAGCACTGTTTGCATCAGCTCATTTCCACAGGTAGCAACAAGCAAAGTGAAGATGAGCAAAGCCGTGGTGGCTGCACTGGTTTTGTCATCTTGTTTAGTCAGGGTGACAAAAGCAGGTTCAATCTCGAGGAACGCGGAGAACAGCCCTCCTCCTGCTTCCCTCGCCCCCACAGTCCCAATGAATAGAGTTGGCAAGGGTGGGCACAGCCCCAGCCACTGGCGCTGATGGCTCTCGACGTGAATAAGCAGCATAAAGGCACAGAGCGGCCCCGTCGCGGCTCCGTCCCGACCCATCCTCCCCAGCTGCAGCAGCATCCGCTGCGAGACCAGACCGGCCATTCCTACCCCGTCTTTCTGTGTAGTTCATCTTTTTCTCCCCCTCTCATCTCCCCCCACCTCCCTCTCTCTCTCTTTCTCTCTCCCTCTCTCTCTCTCTCTTTTTTTTTTTTTTTAATTTAATCCCCTTTTTTTTCCGAACATATCATTACAGGAGCAACAAAAAAGATGGGACAATACAGCCATTGATGAGCTGCTCTCGTCCTCCCGTCCCGGTCCCCCCCACTCCCTCCCTCCCCTCCTCTGGTGCGTGCCAACACTCTTTCCACCCGCCCAGGGCTGGAGCCAGAGCCAAACAACCTCTGCTAATAAACAAGAGGAACCAGATAAACCAGGAACACAATAGAGGGATTTGTTGCACTTTAGTGATGGTGGGAACAATGTCAACTCCGTGGCGCAGCTGCATGGACCCCCTCCCATCCTCTCCCCTCACTGCCTTGTGCCCCCCGCGCACTCGCAGCCCAACACTGTGATTTATGAAAGGCCAGAGGTCACTTTGCATTAAAGGGGTCCTTTCTTGCATCATTTATTAACCCCTCTACGACAAGGGGTGCTTATTGTGGCGGTGGTGGCACAGGGATGGAGAGGGGGCGGAGGAGTCCATCCCAGAGGCACTGCACATCTCTTGTAGGATGCTGAGATGCTGAGCTAGTGCTTAAATCCATTTTCACAGCAACCTGAGGCACATGGGAAGGAAGGAAAGCTTTAGTGGGATGCATTTTGGCTACCAGCTGTGTGCCAATAAAAGCAACTTGTGCAATCCAGTGTAGATCTGTTCCCATTTCACACGGGTCATCTTCCACCCAACCTGTGCTCGATGCCGTGCTGGTGAGCCGAACTCATGTTTAGTCCTGCAGCTACGCATGCACCCAGGACTGGCCTGAAGGATTGCCCTGCAGACCACATCAGCCATATGGTGGCCCTGCAGAACGAACCTGGGTATGTCACTGCAGCCTTGGGACACCTTGTGCCAGCAGGTGTGAACCTGTAGCGCATCCAGGCAGAGAGGTGGCAGGTTGACCACCTCAAAATTCCCTTCTCAGGCCAGGATAGAGGTGGTCAAAATCTCTCCTTGCCTTGTGGAAGCAGGTTTCCATCACAGGCAATGCTGCACTGTCACCACGCAATGCTTTCAAGCCTCTCTTTGTAACTGCGGAGAAAAACAATGAAACATGGATGTGCTAATTTGCAGGCTTGGCCTTTTGTTGCAGTGACCACGGTCACTTTGGGAGAACTGATGTGGTGGCAAAGCACTGAACTCTACAGTCCCCTGAGCTACCCACATCCTCAGATGTGCTTATGGGCTCCTTGGAGACCCTCACCCTGGACAAGCTTGCTAGGAAAGACAAAACCCATCCCTTCTGATGACCTTATGGTTTGGTGCAGGGGATACAATGGTGCTGGTGGGCTGAGGCATCTTCCCTCTCATGAAATAGATGGGGAACAAGGGACAAAAGAACTGGAAACCAGTCCCCAAATTAGGGCCTGGTGTGAGCCCTTTGTGTATGGGCTCACAGGGCAGAGGGGATGTAAAGGTTGGGGTCCCACCACTCAAATGCCGGCTGGTAGCTCTGGTTACCAGCCCAAATGCTTCTGCCCTGGCTGTGGTGCCTCAGCCTGGGGCCGTGCTCTGTGGCTCGCTCTCCCTCACATTCCTCCGGGAGCTGATCAGGGCTTGAATGACACCCCAGATGACTCCTTGCTATTAATTCCTGCGAACAGAATGGGCTCCTTGTTCTCCCAGTCCTACTCTCTGGAGGAATTACAGGGGCCAAGGCAGCGGGCTGAAGCCTTCCTGATTTAACCCTTCCCCCGGCTCCCCAGGAGCTTCCCCGCTTCCACTGGGCTGTTGGAGCTGAAAGTCTTCCCAGAGCTACCTCGGCCTCCACTGAACGAGTCCATGAGGGTCACCCAGCACTGTTACAATCAGAGAACCCCTCCAGACAGTATCCTTTTCTGGTCATTCTGCCCACATGTATTTAGGAGTACTCATTTCCTTTCTTCTCCCCCCGGGCATCCTTCCTTGGTCATGCAGTCAAAGAACGCTCAGTTCCCTCCATTGTATCATGCTGGACATGGAAGATTCCACCTAAGAAAGCATAAAACTTTCTCCCCCATCTCCTCATTCCTTCAGTACTTGCTTTTTGGGATTTGCTTTTTGGAATTACACCTGGTCTCTTGGTTAGGAGGTGAGGGGGTTAATAGTCTGCCACCCATCAAAGCAGGTAGCAGACAGACCTGCCAGGCCTTGCTACTCTTTGATCTTTCCAGGCCCTGGTAATGCAGGGAATTGTCCCAGGGACAATGAGGACTTGCATAGCATTACCATTACCAATTCTCCACATGCTTATGAAGAACTGGACCAGATGTTGGGCCAGGAGCTGCCTGGGATCTTTGCAATGCTCTGAGGTGCTTGCCCTCTCTGCTTTCCAGGAGGGCTCCTGCACCCCCAAGGTTGAGATTTAGGAAAGCTTCCCTAGAACTCTCATCTTGGGGTGATGAAAGACACGGCTACAGGCCATTGGCATCACCCACCCCTTGTCAATAACTTTGCAGGAAGGCAGCTACCACCCATGTAGGACACTGGATCTAAGAGATGGAGCCAAAAAAAAAAAAAGACCCTGCCATGCAATGATCAACTCTGTGTTCCTTTGGCTCCCCAGCGGTGGGGGAACACAGCTAACTGTCCTGCAGCCACATGGATGTGCCTCCTGGTGCAGTGCTGCCAAACCCAGAATGGGTTGCAGGCAGCTCTCTGATTTTTCTGCGTGACCAGTGACATCTCCTTCCTCTTCGGACTGCCTCACTGAGTCCCCTGATGGCGAGAGCCAAGAGTCACCTCGGAAGGTCTAGGACTGGTATTGGGAGCTTCAGCCAAAAGTGATGAGGTGTGACGAAGAACAGAGACCAGCTGTGGTTTCCGTGCCCAGCTCCCTGTTGTGAGGGCTCTTATGGCATAAAGCGAATTGAAGCACTTTTTGTTTGTGCCGGTGATGGTGGTTGATCAAATTCAGGGTGGCTTTCGTACTCCTTTGTCCTCTGCAACAGTAAATCACGGCTGCTGCAGCACCATGAAGCATGGGATACAGGGTCCCTCTGCTTCTCCTGTTTATGGAAAGGCCTTCAAATTTACCTTCACACTGGTTGCTCGGTGACATTAGGCCGGGGAGGCATTTGAGAGCGAGGCACAAGGAAGTGGTGGAGATGAGGCTGGCCTTGGGAGCCCCAGAAAAATAAGGTCCTGATCTCATCCAGGCAGCCATAAGTCAAGTCCCATGATGTCTCACGAGTGAGGTCTGCTGCAGATCCATATATCTTCTGAGCATCACCATGAAATGTTGGCTTCTGTCTTAGCTCCTTGCTGCTTTTCCCTTGAACATCACACTCAGGCAACCTTTGAATTAGAAGAGTAACCAGTTGAAACCTTGTCATTTTTTCCTGTTCTCATGACTTCCTCTCTGGATGGCTCAGATGGTCCCATACTGCCAGAATCTTGCCCTTCCCAGCCTCCACGTTTACCACAGGACTGAGCCGTGTGTCTTCCCATCTATTTCATGGTCATGGTGACGAGGTGTGAGAGGGCCTCATGCTACTTCCACATCAAAGGGGATGTGCAGTGCTCACTGAGGAGGCTGGACACACTATTTCTGGCTAGGGGAGGGGGATTTCCAGCAGGCGCCAACCATCCCCCACGTCCTCAACCCTCCCACCATTGGGTTGTCTGGTCCTTCTATCCTTTCTCCCTCCTAAGTGAGGGGATAGAGTAAATACATTTAGATCTCCCCATAGCATGGCTTTGAGGGGCTGAAGACACACACTTCCAGGAGGGGGGTTTCCTCCATTCTTTATTCTCCACATTCCATCTTCCATTCTCCATCCTCCATCTTCCACTCTCCATCCTCTGTCTTCCACCCTCCATTCTCCATTCCCCACCGTCCATCCTCCTCTTCCTCACCACCTGCCTCTCCACTCCATCCACAGTGGGACCAGCAAGCCTCATCCTTAGCGAGGATGCCAGTGAGGATGCTCATCCCACCCAGGAGCTGGGGAGGGATGAGTGCTCAGCTTCGGCACCCCCTCTCTACCCCACCCCAGGTGCCAACCCACACCCACAGAAGGTTGGAAGGACAAGACCCCGGGTCCCCCATCCTCACCCCAAGACCCACGTACCCCATGCGTCCACCTCCATGGGACAGGGTGCTCTCCCTGCTGCTCCCAGCCCGGGTCTCCTCTCCCGTCCTCGGGTCTGAGGCGAGCTGGGCGCTCTGAAAAACCTTTTTATGTGCGCGCGCGCGTGTGCGTGAATCACATGATGGCCGTTCACCTGTATCCTGAACAAAGGCAGCGCACTGTTTGAGGCCCAAACAAGCAAGCAGGCAAGGGGAAGGAGGGGGGTGCCAGGAAAACTGAAGGGGCTGTTGAGAGAGCGGGTGCGCGCGGGAGAAAATCCTTATCAAACTCCCAATTCATGGGTCTCCCTTTCCCTCAGCACACTGCCGGTATTGTTTGCCCGTTGTGTGTGTGTTTTTTCTGGTGTCTGCCCTGACCCCCCCATTCCCAGCTCTGACGTTGTTTTGCTCTATGGAAAGGTTTCATGGGGAACCCCTCCCATTTTCCCAGGCAGTCCTGGGACAATACCAGTGCTGTGCCCCCAGGCTGGGCACAGGACAAAAGCTGGCCCTGTCTCGCAGATGGGAAGCTTGCTGGGGTGCAGCCATGCCAGGTTTTTGGGGTCCCTCACCCACCAGTGGCTGAGAGCAGACACCAAAACCTCCCAGTGGACATCCTCTGGCCTTTTTTTCCCCTTCCAAGCTGTTATCTGTGTTTCTTCTCGCTTATTTCCTGTAGACAGACTCTCACCTCTTAGTCCTCCCTTCCCACCGGTGCAATCATTCAGCAACGTTCTTCCCCAGCAAACTCAGTGGAGGTTGTCCTTGGTGTCCCACCAACATGGTCTTCACATTGAGACCCTACTGAGCTGGGTCCTGCTCCTGTGACGATGCTTCATGCACACAGCCTGGATGCAGAAACACCTACAATGGTAGGACAAATCTCCTTCCCACATCATTTCTGCCTGCTGCCCTCCTGATGTGCCTTTTGGGTGAAGAAGTGCACCCTCCAACCTTTGCATATCGAGGAAGCACAGACAATAGATTTCTCCAATCTGTGGTGTAGGAAGGTCGAGCTTGTGAACTAACTCCCTTTACTGTTAGATCCTTCATCTGCCAAAGACTGTCTCTTTTTATGGGCTACCCAATACTTGGAGCACCTCACTCACATAGTAATATAAGCTTAAACTAAGGGAATGAAACCTACTATATGAGAACTTCCCAGATCCAGTCATAAGGAAGACTTAAAATGATGAAGCCATGACAGCCCAGTGATTCTTGAAACAAGAAATCTCCTCTCCTCTCCTCTCCTCTCCTCTCCTCTCCTCTCCTCTCCTCTCCTCTCCTCTCCTCTCCTCTCCTCTCCTCTCCTCTCCTCTCCTCTCCTCTCCTCTCCTCTCCTCTCCTCTCCTCTCCTCTCCTCTCCTCTCCTCTCCTCTCCTCTCCTCTCCTCTCCTCTCCTCTCCTCTCCTCTCCTCTCCTCTCCTCTCCTCTCCTCTCCTCTCCTCTCCTCTCCTCTCCTCTCCTCTCCCTCTCCTATTCCTCTTTTGTGTCTTTTTGCCTCAGCTGAACAGAAGCATCACACCTCTTCCCACTGCTGTGGAGGTATGTTCTGCCACAGCTTGCTCTCCTGTGTCTCTGTTTTCATAGCACAAGGAAAGAGATGAATCATGGATGGAAGATAATTTGGTCAAGGAAGCATGGCATCGATGCTGGATTCTGAGTGCGTTAGCTCAGATGTTCAGCACCATCCTTGGGATTGGTTCCCTTATTTTTCAAATAGTGACAGACAGGGTTTCTGTGGGGTATTACATTGAATTGTAGAATCATTAAGGTTGGAAAAGACCTCTGACATCACCTAGTCCAACTGTCAGCCTATCCCCACCATGCCCACCAACCATGTCCTTCTGTGCCACATCCACATGGTTCTTGAACACTTCCAGGGATGGTGAGTCCACCACCTCCCTGGGCAGCACCGTTCTTTCTACCATTAAGATTCTGGAGAGTGAAGACCTGCTACAAAAGCTAAAAATGTTCTTGAAATCCTTTGAACTTTGTTCCCTGGGTCACAGTCATTCACCTCCTTGCATTTTCTTGCTTCGCGCCTTCAGGTTAGATCTCCAGCAAAGACCTGGGGCAGCACTAGATCTATCTCCTTGCTGGCTCAGGAGGATCTGGGAAGATTGTCAGAATTTCATGGGTGATCTCTCATGGTTACAGGATTGGCACTGCTCTCTGTCATCCCCAGTGAGAAGGGAAAGTGAAGAAGCCAACAACCACATGCATCCGGGAAGGAAGGCAAGCTAGAAAATGGAAGAATTGGTGGAAATATTTTGTAACCTGTTGTGTGATTAGAACCTGTACGTGTTCCAGTGCATGAGCAGCAAGGAATGAATGACTATGAGATAGTCCTCATATTTGAGAAGACCTCATATTTGCCTTCAGGAGCAATTCAACACATCCAAGGAAGTTCAGCGTGGTCATCTTGGTGAGAGCCCACAGAGATGGAGATGTTGTGAGGACCCCATCTTTAGAGTGCAAGAGTCCTAAGTGGGTTCAAGCTGACACGACTTGCTCTGCACAGTGCTCTTCTGGACCTAACGTCCTCCATCCTCAGGATGCTCCTGACCTCTTGCAACCCCTTCTCCATACTCAGGATGCTCTTTTTGCAGCATCTTGGCCCCATTATCCTGGGCCAGATTGTTGCAGTGCACTGGGGTCCCCACCAGACTCTGTGGTAGGGATCAAGGACATGCTGGGGATGTGGATACCACAAGCGTGTTGGTGGTGGCGGGGGTAAGGAAGGGGAGCTCAGCCCTGGGTTGCACCACTTCACATCCCTTCCTGTGACCAGCAGCTCCAATCCCCTGGGGTTGAGCTCTCTATCCCCACTGGGGGAAAGCAGGGAATGCTGAGTTGGGGTGGGGGGCTGCAGCATCCCCTCCCCACCAGCCCTGACTGTGCCCTGGCTCTGAGCAATACTTGGCTCCACCTTCCACCCTTCCCTCCCCCAGTGCTAAGCAGCAAAGCCAGCAAGAGGCATCCAGCCGGGGCATTAGTAAAAACCAAGCCTCCCTCCAGGAATGGCACTTGCCTGAGCACCTCCCCGGCAGCACGCCCCACAGCCGGAGGGAGAACAGGGGGGCACTGGGACAGGAGCTGCAGCCTTCACAGGGTTTGCTGCCCGCACCAGCCAGCAATGTAAGTTTTCCTACCTGAGCTCACTGGCATGCACATTTATTTTTCATACTTTCTGCCACTCTTTCAATTTCCCCAGCGAAGATTCATGTCATCCCCTGAAAGCGGAGTGACAGCAGCCTTTGCTCCTCATTGACTTTTGCAGCTAAACAAGAGGCACGCTTTTCTGTAACTTCCTATTTTTTCTTTCTTTCTTTCTTTCCTCCTTTTAACTTCTGCCTAGGGGAGAGATGTTGGGGGGTGGAGGGGGCTTTATTTTAGAGCATTTCTTTTTCAAATCAGGGGACAGTGATGCTGTGGCAGGGACTTACAGAGGTGACTGCAGACAGTGAGAGAGGAGGGGTGCACAGGGCAGGCAGCTCAGGTCCTGGGCTTCTCTTCAAGTTGAACTATGTGTGTGTTTGCATCTGGATATGTAGGTGCATATGCATGTGCACACACATATTTATATGTACATATTCAAGGATGTGTTTGGGGACATGAAGTGGGTGTGATTTAGGTCTTTGCTCCAAGAGCAGCAAGCAGTGGCCAAGCGGTGGGGCGTCACATTGGCACTTTCTCCTACTGCCCCTGGGGCTCTGGAGGTGGCCAGGAGATGGGAGATCTGTCCCTCTGGTTTATCCCCCATGGAGATATGTGAGCAGACAGGTCGGTCTATGCTCCCTTCCTGGGGGGTCCCCAGAACCCCTTGTCCTGCGTGGGCTAGAGCGGTTGCAGGCATGGGTTGACGGTTGGACTAGATGATCTTAGTGGTCACTCCAACCTTAATGATTCTATGATTCTGTGATTCCTTGGCACAGCTGGGCAGCTGCCACAGTCCCCTCTGCACATGCCAGTTCAGGACATTTGCAGAGATAAGAGCTCTCGATGGGTCAGGGCCCCGACCCATCCCCACCCCCATCGATCACGGGTTTTGCGGTGTGCACGGCTATTGCTTTGCTTGCGCTTTTATCAAGCAGCCCCTGTCTCGTGGTCTGCTCTTCAGAGTGTGGAGTCCCAGTCGGATTTGGTGGTTGCTTTTCCTTTTCTCTATTTTCCTTCTTTTTTTCCTCTCTTTCCTTTGTTTTTCTCTTCCTCCCTTCCCTCCCCAGTGAGAAGAAGGAAGTCACCATGGCTGATGACCAAGATCTGTCGGAGGTGGAGATGAGCCCAGTGGGTTCTGAAGACCACCACTGCCTCTCGCCGGGACCATCCATGGCATCGGACAACTCTTCGCACCTCGCCAGCTCTGGGAATGGAGAGATGGGCAAGGTCAAGAAGGAGCAGCAAGACTCGGAGGCGGATGACGATAAGTTCCCTGTCTGCATCCGTGAAGCGGTCAGCCAGGTGCTGAGCGGCTATGACTGGACCCTGGTACCCATGCCTGTTCGGGTCAATGGAAGTAACAAGAGCAAACCCCATGTGAAGAGGCCCATGAATGCCTTCATGGTCTGGGCGCAGGCTGCCCGGAGGAAATTGGCTGACCAGTACCCGCACCTCCACAATGCTGAGCTCAGTAAGACCTTGGGGAAGCTCTGGAGGTAAGAGCGGGCGCGTGAAGGTGTCCTGGTGGTCAGGAGGAAAGATGGAGATGGGGAGGGTGGAGGGGGTGTCTCTTGTGCCACTGCTTCCTTGCTGGAAGATGCCCACAGGAGGCACAGCCAGCAGCTAGGAGATTGGGGAAGAGTTCTACACCCTGTGTATGTAGTGAAAGCTTCCTCAGCAGAGCTCACCTCCACCCCAAGTGGAGCCCACACTTTTCTTTTTCACCTGTTTCCCTCTGATTTTCCCTGTTGTTCCTGACCAAGACATTTATCCTGGTCCTCTCATACTTGATGGTCAGGGAAGATCTTATCTCCTTGTCTCTCCCTCTGCTGGGCAAAATTATGCATGAACAGAATCTGGTCTGAGCCCCGTCAACCTTAATTCACCTGTGGCTGCCCCAGGACCGTTTGACCTTGGGTCCCATGCTAGTAGGGGTTACCTTCTGAGCAGAGCCAAGGAGGATGGACTCCCATCTGATCCCCCCTCCCATCCTTCCCAAGGTGGTCCTGGTATTGGCAGGCTGTGCAGGAGCAGAGACAATCAGTGGGGAGGGATGGGCAAGGAGAGAACCTGCTATATTGTGTGGCTCATGAGTGCCATGCTGGCCAATCTGCTTTGTCCTCATGAGGCTGTCTATAACAGTAATACCATCAACCTGCTAAACTCTCTGTTGCTAGCCCCCCACAGCGTCACCCCCTTGCCTTGCACCAAACAACGCACATCATGGCCACCAGCCTCATGTGAAGGGGGTCTCTCATTCCCTCTTATGTCCCGACAACACTGAGAGGAAGATTTCTGCCTCTGATGGGTCACAAGACATTTTTCCAAAACACGCCCTGGCCAGCAGGTCTCCTCCTGACTCCAAACCTCCTGCTTCACAAGAGAGAACTGGTCCCTTAGGCATTGTTTTCTCCCTGTACTGCATCCACTTGTTTACTCCAGCCCACCAATGTGTTCTATAACTCAAGCAAAGGGATTTCTTTACATTGTCAAAGGCGAATCTCTGATGCTCTTTCACTCCATCCTGCTTTGTTCCCCACTGCCTTTCCTTTCCTCTACTCCATCTGCTGCTCCATCCCTGGGCTCTGCCACCAGTCTCTGACCTCAAGTGAAGCTTGGACCCATAGCTCTCAGGCCTGGACTGCTCTTTTCCCTTCACTCTGGTAGCCCACTCATTTACTCTATCCCTCCCAGCAACTGTTGTCCCCACCAGGGACAGCTGTCCCCACCCAGCCACACCTTGGTGTCCTCTTCCATTTGTTTCCTTATGAACGGATCACCTTCTTCACACTTTGTCCCCATTTCTCTGCTTCCCAGCACCTTCTGGTGCTGTCCAAATCCACCCTGTTTTGCTCCCAAAGTGTTAAGATATTGCTCCTTTACTGGGACACAGCTCCTTCCCATGTCTTTGCTGCTAGGGCAAATGCAGCTCTCCAATTAGGTTCCTTGTGCCCTGAAGGTATACTGTGTGTATCGGCGTGGGTGACAAATTCTATTTCAACATAGGCTGCTGTGAGCTTA
This sequence comes from Gallus gallus, assembly GCF_016699485.2. NCBI lineage: Eukaryota > Metazoa > Chordata > Aves > Galliformes > Phasianidae > Gallus > Gallus gallus. The sequence continues at coordinate 51,098,285 of NC_052532.1, forward strand.
TACATTTAGGGGCTGCATTAGCAGTGCAGGGAATGAGAGCTGGTGAGCACGGAGGCTGCCTGCAGACCTTTAAGCCAAGTGCCTAGTGATTGGCAATTGGTAGGGATGGCAGAGCCTGGAAAATCTTCTTAAAGGCCGGTCCAGTATTCTAGTACTATGCTTGCTGCACCTCTACCATGTGGACAAACGTCCCCTGGGGAGGTTGATGGGGAAGGAGTTATGGTCCCATTCACCTTCCCCAGCCTGCCCACTTGGGATGCAAAAGATGCAGATGAAGAAGCGAATGTGCTAAAATGGAGGGTGAGGGGAAGGAGGGGAGGAGGGGAAGGGAGGGTTTCCATGCTTGATGAAAGCTCGTCTTGGCTGCCTTCCTTCCCCGGGGCAGGTTGGGAGCAGCTCTCAAATGGAGGCTGACTGCTGAAAATGTCGGTGTGATGTGACTCTGAGCCAACGCGCCAGCCAGCAACAGCTCTGGAGCCAAAACCAGCAGGAGTTGGGAAGAAGGGGTACAGTGGGGCTGTAGGGAGCGGCACAGAGAGCCGATGAAGAGATCTTTGTATGGGAGTGGCAGCTCCCTCATTTCCTGCACCTCACCAAGGCAAAGAGCCATGGATGGGGTCATGCCCATGAGCTTCAGGGCTGTGGACGTGTAGGACCAACCATCCCTGGCCGTGCACAAGGAGATCCCATCCCCACCGCCCTGACTCATCGGCAGCTGAGCCCTGGGATGGGGTCAGGCAATGGCAGCCCGGCGTGATGCCAGGTGGTGGAACGGAAAGACGGGAAAGGCAGGAGGGAAGACTTTGGCTCCTCTTTCTCCTCCCAAAGTGGGGTGCCACAGGGGTGAGTGCTTGGTGTCGGGCTGGGTGGAGACGGCTGTGTTAAGTCCCATGAGGGCTTTGCTCCATGATCCATAAGTTCTCTGCCCATGCGAGATTCCTTTGCATTATTGATGGGGGAGCGTGGGGGGCAGAGGGGGAGGGCAGGAAGCAAGTGAAATCCAAATCCCCCAAATCTCCTGGCCTTTGCCTGCTTGCACCAGTTTCACTTTGCTAAAGCCGATTTGAGCTCTGATCCCAACGAGAGGGAGGAGGGAGCAGGCAGGCTGGGGAAGGAGAGGACAAAGGCACAGGGAGTGGACTTCCCACTGTCCTGCTGGCGGCACTGCCAGCAGGCTGCTGGCCAGGAGAGAGTAGGTGAGGAGTCCAGGCACCAACAGAGGGCAGGGAGCTGGCTTCTGTGCAGATCAAGTGACTCTGTTTCCAGGAGGCAGATATAGAAGGCTGAGCTTTGATCTCCACTGCTCGTCTCCTCTGTCCAACATCCAACCTCTTCCTTCAAGATTCTTATGTAAAATGAGACCTTCCATTTCCAGCCATCTAATTAGCTTTGGCTTTACCTGTGTTGGGAGTGTAGAGAAGCCTGAACCCAGCTGCCATGTAGAGAAGTGTTGTAAGGCTGCATTTTGCCTCCATATCTCCTTTCATAGAATTACAGAATACCCTGAGTTGGAAGGGACCCATAAAGGACCATCGAGTCCAGCTGCTGGCTCCACACAGGGCCACCCAAAGATTAGACCATATGTCTGAGAGCGTTGTGCAGACACTTCTTGTACTCCAGTAAGATTGGTGCCATGAACATTTCCCCGAGGAGCCTGTTTCAGGGCCCGATCACCTTCTCGTGAAGAACCTTTTCCTGATATCCAACTGGACTGTCCCTTCTTCATCTCCCATGGAGAAGGGTTGTTCTCAAGGATGAGTTGAGGTTGCCTCCCAGTCCTTGATGCCTTGGACGGCCTGTCCTTTAGACACCATGGATGGCAGATTGGAGCAGCACTGGCAGAGGGATTAGAGCCCTCCTGGAGCTGTGAGCGTGGTGTAGGGTGGTGGGAGGGGAACAGAAAAGCTGGTGCTGGATTCACAGTGGCTCAGTTGCTTTAAGCTGCAGGATTAAGGAGGTGGAGGAATGCAGCGTGCGGCCGTGACCTCCTCAGGCTGCCTGGAGTGAACCCAGGTCAGCACTTAATGGGCTACAGACTGCCACACACCTTCTGACTGATGGGCAGAAGGGAAGGTGCTCAAAAACCAGTCACTAGCTGGTGAACCCTTTCATCCTCCTCCGCAGCTCTACCTGCATACTCCTTCTCTCTTACATTCAGTTTTTCAGATCAATCCAGGCCTTCCTGTCTATGACAGTGCTTACAGTTGAGCAGAATAAGTTACATTTAAAACTAAAGGCTTCAGGGGTACCAAGATGCTGGCTCATCCCCATCCCAAGGCAATGCTTTTGTTGGGAGGAAAAAGGGGTGGGCATCTCATAAATGGGAAATATTTTGCCATTTGTGCGCCCAGCAGTAGTACAACAAGACGGGTCCCTTTTGAGAGTGCTGCTCTCTGATCAGAAGTGGGATGCCTCTGAATCACAAGAATATTTGAGGGGAAAATGGTAAAATTAAACTCAAGTGTTTCCAAGTGGGAATCTGTTAGAGCAATGAAGTTGGTCTCTCTGAGCTGCCCTGGCCACATGCTGCATGGTTTCTTCAGAGATCCTATCTTACCCAGAGCAGCTCATGAGCAGGCAGGAGAACAGAGAAGGACCTCACATTTGTATGTCTTTTATTCAAAGACCATGGCTCACCTATTTCTACAAGGTCTAGTGACATGGAAGTTGGTTTTTTGCAGTAAGAAGAGCTGGACATTTGTGCTTCAGCCTATGGCTGCCAATACCAATCACAGTCATTTGTGCTCAGTAGAGCCATAAATTTTCCTTTGGGGTTGAAACTAAAAGGTAAGTGAGGTTGTTGAGCTTAATTGGGATACTGAGATTCTTTTTCTGATGTTCCTGCCCCTCTCCTTCCCGTTTTTTTTTTTTTTTTTTTTTTTTTTTTTTACCATTTTGGCCCTGCAGGCTGCTGAATGAAAGTGATAAGCGTCCCTTTATTGAAGAGGCAGAGCGGCTGAGGATGCAGCACAAGAAGGACCACCCCGACTACAAGTACCAGCCACGGAGGCGGAAAAATGGCAAGGCCACGCAGGGCGAGGGCGAGGGCCAGGTGGAGGGGGAGGCTGGCGGGGCTGCCTCTATCCAGGCTCACTACAAGAATGCCCACCTGGACCACAGGCATCCTGGGGAAGGGTCACCCATGTCCGACGGACACCCGGAGCACTCTTCAGGTGAGTCTCATTGCTCCATGAACCAACCGGTAGGTGAAAACCATCTGGGAAGCTCAGGAAAACAAGCCATCGCCTTAGGGATATGTCTCAGATTGCTCATGACCCGACAAACACTGTTGGAGTCAGTGGTATAGGGCCAGGCCCCTATTTCCAGAGCACTTGCATTCCACTGGTCAGGTTGAATATCATTCCTTACTTATGATGGCTTACTGGGAGGAGCAGAGTTGATGTGTGCTGCTGTCCAGGTGTAAAGCAGTAACTCCTTGTCTTTCTTTCCTTCTCAAAATGTTTTTCACAACACAGGTCAGAGCCACGGCCCTCCCACTCCTCCCACCACCCCTAAGACCGAGCTGCAGGCAGGCAAAGCTGACTCCAAGCGAGAAGGGCGTTCCCTTGGGGAAGGGGGAAAGCCACACATTGACTTTGGCAATGTGGACATCGGGGAGATCAGCCATGAAGTGATGTCCAACATGGAGACCTTTGACGTCAACGAATTTGACCAATACCTGCCACCCAACGGACACGCCGGCCACCCAGGCCATGTTGGGGGCTACGCCGCGGCCGCTGGCTATGGCCTTGGGAGCGCCCTGGCTGCGGCCAGTGGACACTCAGCCTGGATCTCCAAGCAGCATGGAGTCTCCTTGTCCGCCACCACGTCACCGGTGGTGGACTCCAAAGCCCAGGTGAAAACAGAGGGGTCTGCCCCTGGAGGTCATTACACCGATCAGCCCTCCACCTCCCAGATAGCTTACACATCCCTGAGTCTGCCCCACTATGGTTCGGCCTTCCCGTCCATCTCCAGGCCTCAGTTTGACTATCCAGACCACCAGCCCTCGGGACCCTACTACAGCCACTCCAGCCAAGCCTCTGGCCTCTACTCTGCCTTCTCCTATATGGGACCTTCCCAGCGTCCTCTTTACACTGCCATCTCTGACCCCGCACCCTCCGTGCCACAGTCCCATAGTCCCACACATTGGGAACAGCCTGTGTATACGACTCTCTCCAGACCATAGGGAATGGGGAACAGTGACCAAAGCAGCGACGGAAAGGCTCCGAAGAATCTGCACAGGCAGAAGAGCCTCCGAACTCCGAGGTCACTCAGTGCCACCATCCAGCCACCAGCACCCACTGAGTATCTGGAAGTGCCTTTCTTGACCCCGGCTATCGTTGGCTCACCCGCCTACAGAAAGGTTTTTCGTCCTTTCGCCCTGTACCGATTTCACGCAGGCCACACAACTGGCTTGCAACACCTTATTGGCCTTCTAGATGAGGAAGACTCAAGACATGGAGTGACGGGTCCATGGTGGGTTTCGTTGTGCGCACCCTGGACCGTAAGAGGAGAGAGACTGTCCTTTCCTTCCCCTCCCCAACCTCCTCCAGAGAATTAGCAAGTGTTTCCAAAAGGCCACCATGGCCAACTCTTTGTCAGCTGCTGCGGGTGAAGGGTGCTTGCTCAGCCTTGGTGAACATGTCATGGGAGGAGGAGTTGGGAGGACGGCATGGCCGGCTTCCTTGCGTCAGTGTTGTGCAGCAGTCCTGCCTAAGATTCACACATGCATGAATCTTGATCCCTGCTGGAAGACCAACTTATGCTTGCTTCCTTGCTGATTTTCACAGCTGCACGCTATAGCTTTTCTCCCCGCCTCTTCCCCCTGTCCCATCTGTTTAATCCCACACCCCTTCCTGCATGGATTTTATAAGGCTTGACTGAACAATGTGGAGGATTCAGGAACTGCACTGTCAGCCTTAGCCTTTCTCATTTCATAGCCCGTATGTGTGCATGCGTATTTGTGTAAGGAGTTGAAGAGAGGTGGGGAAGGATCTGTGGATCATTCAGGTGCCGTGGGTGAATCCTCTCCTCTTACCATTTAATTTCTGCCGTTCACTTGTGTCTCAGATTTCTGGCATCTCAGCCCTTCCCAATCTCTTCAGTATCCCAACAATCTCGCAGCAGACCAGGTCCTTGCTCCTCCAGCATTTGACTGTGTCTGCTGAAAACGTGAAGGCACCAAGAAAGCTACCATGCACTTGCCAACACCCAGATGTGGTTCCAATATTCCAATACTCACTTTGAACCCTGCTCCAAACTCAGGCCGATGGGGTGTACATCACTGCTCGTTTGTTCATCACATTATCGCAATCTGTCAGCACCTCCCTCCTACTTTCACTCAGGATGGAAAGATACTCTCGTGGATATAAGCAAGGTAGATATGCACCCAATATTGGATGACTACAAAGAAAAGAACACTGCTTACGTGCAGAAGAACTCATTTTCACCTCTGGGTTTCAAGCTGGAAAGAAGCAGCTCTTGCAGTCAGATCAACCCCTTTTGTTCAGCCCATCTCCTGAGGACTACTTAATTCTCCTTTGTCACCTCGAGGACTGGGTGGTGTGCCCTGCCAGGGAGTGAACTGGCCAAGAAGCTGCTGCAGGAAAAAGTGACTCCTGACAACTGATCAGAGAGATGTGTTGTGGGACCTTCTAACGGGTAATTCAGTCTAGAAAGATAAAATACTTCGACTGAACGTGGACTGTGATTCGTGTCACTGTTTCCCTCTGTTGATATGATGTCAGATGCCCTTCCCACCTCCCTTAGCTATGGATGACTTCTCCTCGTGGTGTCTGAAGAGATCACGTAGAATGTTTGTTCCCTGTACGCATGTAACCTATTTGAGCCCTGTCCTCTTATTTATGCAAGTAGCACATTCCTTCCCCTGCTCCCTTTCCCCAGTCTCTATGCTGTCCTAGCACCATTAACTCTGCATTAAACATATGGAATAATAAACTTAAAAGTTTCATTTCCATGCCTCTGGATTTTTTTTCACCGCTTTCCTGAAAGTTTCTGATTTTTTCCCCCCAGTAAATCTGTCACGTGTCACCACACCACCGCACAGATCCCATGCATGGCCCTCCTTGGCCCATCATTGAGAGGACACAGCCACAGCTCCAACTGTGATCCTTCGTGGAGACAGAACTCACCTTCTGTTCATAAGCCAGTTCCAGCCATTTCTTCCATGAGTTGCTGTTCCTAAGCTAAAATTCAGCCTACGCCATGAAGAGCACTGCTTTGCATGCGCTTCACCCAAGAATTTCTTAGCTTCATTATTAATTATCTACAGAATAGGAGTGTGGAGTTTCTCCTCGCAGTTCCTCATCTCTAGGTTGCCATAAGGCAGTCATAAAAACCTTCCCCACATCTAGAAAATGATGTATTTTGGAAAGCAACCATTTCCTTTTTGAAGCGACCACTAGTTTCTTTGTAGAAACTCAACTCCTCTTGTTTTCCAGAGGTAAGAATATAAATACACACACACAGAGTACAGTCGAGAATAGAGGTATGTAACTTGGTTGTTGAAAGGAAACATGCTGGTCATCAGAGCCTGGGAGTTCTGAAGAGTTGAGAAAGGAATATGTGCAGGGGATACTGGCCTGCTTGAGAACATCTCTCAAGGCCAATGGGAACAAGATAGGATTACACTGAGCAAAAAACTCCACAAAAATTTAAAAAAATATATAGGTTCCAAGGCTTCAAAGCAAAAGCACGATCTATTCTGTGAGTTTGTGTTCACTGAACACTTAATAGGTGAGTAGAATAAGCAGGAGATCTAGGAAATGCAGAGCACTCAGCACACTTTGGATGTGGTCCTATTAGGGCCAATGGCTTAACGACATCTAAAAACAGTGATGCAGATCTAAACATTTCCGTGCAAAATAGGACTGTGACCACTCAGTGGAGAGGAGAAATCTCTACCCCGAACTGTGGGCTGTGGGAAAGGTCCAGATGGGAACCACTGCACTGCTGAGCAGGTTCATATGGAGGGGATAAGGGGAGCCATGGCAGAGCTAGGGTAGGAGAGTGGATCACAGGGGTGGAAGAGAGAAAGACCATGGCGTGGGTGAACAGAAGACTGGTAGAAGAAAGTACTTAACCATACACACGTACCCTTCTCCAGTTCTTCAAACAAAGAAAGCAAGTGGGCTCCATATCAACCATTCTCCAGTGGAAGGGGACGCCTCCTCTCATCCAAGAGTGCCCCCACAAGTAGAACACCACTGGTAACAGAGGGGTTAAGCAATCCTCTCGCAGCCTAGCAGGAGCTGGCCCAGCATCCTTCCCTATCCCTTTAATCGTATCTGATACAGATGCAAAGCTGGGGAGGGGAGGCGGGCAGGGAACAAAGAAGCCATTTAAAAAAAAAGGAGGAAAAAAAAAAAGGACAAGAAAACGACCCCCGCGCTCCATGGCGGACGCCAAAACGATTGCACAAAGGCACCATTTCAGGGCTGAAATTTCACCACACCAACGTGATTAAAGGATTCCACAGAGGGCGGGGGGAGAAGGCTGAAGGCCACAGTGCTGCAAATTAACCTTTTCTTGGTAAGGATGGCCTGGATCAGGAAGCACTTGTGTTCCTTGGGGTCAACCCCCTTCCCACACCTGCAGGCATCTCCATATCCCCTCTGAGCTTTTTGCCCAGGGACCCATTCAACTCCTGCATTCTTGCTTCCCCCTCCTGTGCACACTGCATCCCTGCACAGACCAACAAAGGAAGGGTGGATGGAAGGGTGTTCTTACAGGGAGCTGTAAAAGGATGACATACATGGCTGGTTATATGAGCTGAGTTCCCAGGCAGGTGCACACAAACTCCCGTTGGGATATGGATCCACACATACAGCACAAAGAATGCAAGCTTCAAACATAAGCACAAACTAGGTGGAAAAATCCTCCCTGTAGCTCTGCAAAGAGAAAAACAACATAAAGCAGAAACAACAGGTGCACTTTTTAATAAGATCACCTGCTACAGAGAGAGAGTGTTCTGCTCCAGAGCTCAGGGCAAGAGCCTAGGAGCAGAGATGATTAAGACATGAAAACCAAGCAGTAGCTGGCTGGAAACCCTCCCAGATTATAATGCATCCACCTAACTTTTTGATTTCAGCAAGGGGCTGCATTTTTCTTTTCCTTGCACATCAGAAGTGAGAACGAAGGGATTTTAATGGGACAAATCACCCATCTGTCATCACACTACAGATTACAGAAAGGGACTCTAGAATTTAACTATTGCTGTGCCACCGTAAGAGCTTCTGGTGTTCATACCAGTGAGATGCCTTGAGAGCACCCACGCACCAAGGGCCATCAGCTCCACTGCACATCAGAGAACAGCAGCATGAGTGGCAAGAGTGGCAATTTAACCTACAACTGCTGAGCTTGTAGGACTGTGACTGGCGACTGTGCTTCCGGCTGGGGCAGTGCCACTGAAAGGGGATCCCCATCACTGATAAGCAGCAGGAGCAGGGAAACAATAGGTGATTTGATGAGAGCTGCTCTACGATACTCCTGAGAAGACCCACAGCCAGCTCTGGCCAGAGAGGAAATTGGGGGTTTCCACAGCAACCTGCTCAGGGCACAAAGGCCCAACTGTCTAGGGGGAAGCAATGGAGGTGTCTCAGCACTCCTGTTTTAAGACGGGCTGGAATCTCTCTGAAGCCATAGTACCTGCAAGATCAGTTCTGTACAACAGCCTTTTAACTGGCTGCTGGTCCTATAACCAGGGAGGAGCTGTGGTGGAGGCAGTTACTGTACTCTTTACCCTAGATAAAACTTACAGGTTGCTCAGTTGGAAAAAAAGCTGTAATGAAAGCATAGCGCTCAACTCCCTAATATTAATAAATAGGGCCCAGGCAGAGTGACACAGAATGAAACGGTAACAACCAAGCTGGAGTACAGGAGAAAGAATTTATAATTTATTTATACAAATATAAACAAAAATAGAAACATCTGCTGGAGAAGGAAAGAATCAAAAGCAACAGCCAGAGGCCGATCAGTCTGTGATAATTAGCTCATCCACACCCCAGTCCTCATAACTCCCATCAGGCAGGTAACGACGGATGATGATAGGAATCTTGCGTGCTCTGGAGGGAGGAGAGAGAGGTGAATAGAAATGCCAAAGCCTTCACTATGCAACTGCAGCGGGCAATGGCATTGCTGACTTCAGTAAGCTCATGGTAGACCTATGTAGTGCTGGTGATTTGAAAAGTGTCAACAAAATTCTCCCTCGTAGGTGCAAAGCACTGAGCATCTCAAGTCTCCAAACAATCAAAGACCTACAGGAACACAGCACCTGCTAACAGCAGCTCCAATTAGAAAGCAAGAAAGCACTGAACACAATTTGACTTAGTGGAAGCAGATTTAAGAGCAAAACATAATTAGATGGCCTAGAATCTAACCAGAGGATCAGGTTTACAACCGTATCAGACCTGAAAAGTAATACAGCACCTTTAATGATCACATTCAGGGCTGCTGTTTTTCCAAAAAACAGCTTCCTCATGCCAAGAATTACAATTTAATTCTGGCATGGCACAGGATGCCATTTTATTTTGTGTCACACGCTGACTGCTTTCTAGAGCACACACTCAGATGGTGACCTGAAGCAATTTAGGCTGAACTTGGAGATCTGACTGGAGCACAACCCACGGAGGTTTTGGCAACGACAATGGGAGCTGTAATAGATATAAAGCCTGCAAGAGCAACTGCAATGCACTGAGCAGAGGGGCAAATCAATTCAAGAACAGGGACTTAGGAAGTAAAGGAATTCAGTTACTTTAGGGGAAACCTGCCTGCAACATAGTAATCTGCTGACCATACTGGCAAACTGTGGGCCACCAGGGCACTCTGCTGTGGGCCTTTAAGTAGTGATCCAGAAACTGCCAGAAGAGGTTCAAATGAACCTCTCTGTAAGCAAGAGGTGCATCTCCTGCTAGCACAATAAGCCTAGTATCAAAGGGTGCAGTGAAACAACATTCTTATCAGTCTCCACATCACCACACTGACCCTAATTTTGTTTATTTAAGCCAGCAATTCATTTAAATACAGATCTGTTCAGAAGGCTGCTCCAAATTGATTCCTGTCAGGGAATTAAGCTGATTCCTTACGGGGATCTTGGGTTCTCATCATAGAAATGACTCTTATATAAAAGAGCTCAGAGCACTGCTCATCATCAGCAGTTTGCAAGAACTCCTAGGATGGGAGCGAGCAGCTGTGGAGAGGGTCCAAGGTGGGAAAGTGGAAGTAAACTGCAGTACTCACTGTTGTTGATGAAAAAGAAGGTTGACTTGGAATATACTGCATGGAATAAGTTGCTAAGTGCTGAGATAAGCACAGGATTGCTTGCTTTACAGAAAGCAATACATACACTGCCAAAGGTTGGGACTTACTTGAGTTCTTTCATGGCAATCAGCAAGGGGTCTGTCTCTCCTTCCAGCTCCACCATAACAGGTGCACACATCCTGGGACAAACATCAACAAGCATTTGAGAGAACACAAAAGAATGCACAGAAAGACCGAAGGGACAGCTAAGTGTATGACTGCATACTGCACTCTTATCCACTCTGGGAAGAAGGTTTTCCCCAAGTGGCTACAGATTGAGTTTTCATTTGAATGTTCTTAATCATAGAATCATTGAATTACTCAGGTTGGAAAGGACCTCAAAGATCATCAAGTCCAACCACAGCCTAACCATAGTACCCTAACTCTAACAACCCTCCACTAAATCGTATCTCTGAGCACCACATCCAAACGGCTCTTAAACACGTCCAGGGATGGTGACCCAACCATCTCCCTGGGGAGCCTATTCCAGTGCTTAACCACCCCTTCTGTAAAGAAGTGTTTCCTAATGTCCAACCTAAACTTGCCTTGGTGCAACTTGAGGCCATTTCCCCTCGTCTTGTCACCTGTCACCAGTGAGAAGAGACCTACCCCGCTCTCACTGTAAACACCTTTCAGGTACTGGAACAGAGTAATAAGGTTTCCCCTCAGCCTCCTCTTCCCCACACTAAACAGCCCCAGCTCCCTCAGCTTCTCCTCATAGGGCTGATTTTCCAAGCCCTTCACTAGCCTCCTTGCCCTTCTCTGGACCTGCTCCAGTACCTCCATATCCTTCAATCCACCCCTCATCGTCTGCTAATCCACCCCTCATCGTCTGCTAGTCAGCTGGGACTTGAGTGCTGGTCAGATCCACACCTGTTTAGTCTCCCTGTGCTGTACTTAAACATGAAGAGTAAGAGTAGATCTAAAATTAAAAATAATAAAGTGAGTTGAAACACTATAAAATGGGCATCTGACTTGCTTGCATCTTCAAGGCTTCCTTCAAAGGAAACTGAAGGGCTAGATTTATGATGCAGTCTATCTTTAAGGGAAAAAAAAATGCATTTTGGTTAGGGCTATAACAGTAGAGCAAGCTCAGTTGACAACTATCTCTCTCAGGTGGCAGCAGAAGCAACAGAAGTTCACTTTATGTGTGGGTAAGGCCACTGGGGGGCTGCTACTGGCTTAGAGTCAACACCAGAGGCAGAATATGGAGGTGAAACAGACCAGGCATCAGTGTTCTGGATTACAGGTCTGGCACTGGCCCACCCCATCTCTTCCATTCTTCTGGCCTGCCACCAGTTGAAAGAACACGCACAGAATTCCTTCCTGGAGTGATAACTGGGCAAAGAATAGCTCAGCAAAGTGACGATTAAGCAAAGATCGTTTAAAAGCTCATCGGCAGTAATCAGATCAGCATAATTTTCAGGGTGGATGTAGCTAAGATGGTACTCAGAAAATTCCTTTCAGACCAATTTCAGCACAGCCCAATAATCTCACTTACAGGCACAAAACCCACAGCATCAGCTAGAGTGAGATTCAGAATTCATGTGTGACTGACAGCTCACAGCACTGCTTTTCACTGTTGATGGAGACGGTGATTCCCAACCTCAACTGCCAGGCAAAGGTTCACATGAGGTTTTAGGAAGAAAGGAAGGAGCTTTAACAGGGTGAGACATTAGAAGAACGCGGTCCTACAGTAGGGATGTGCAAGGATACAGATAAGAATACTCACGCTATCTGGAGGGCACGCGTGCCCAGAACTCTGGCTCGTTCGTACTTGGTCATGTAGGGGGTGGTGATACGTTTCTGGTTCGCTGCCTGTCGCTCTCCAGAGGGGAGGATCTCCACATTCTCCTGTCCCTCCTGGGAAAAGCACAGCATCGTTATAGATCGACTGCAAGCCCAACAGCAGGCCAGCCAGCCGGGCCCTGCAGGGCACCCACCTCCTCCACGTTCTCCAGATCATCCAGCCCCTCGTCTTCCTCCACATCGTCGAAGTCATCCCCATCAAAGCTGCGGGAGAGAGGCAAGCACACATCGCACGATGCGCCGAGGCCCAGGCCCTGAGCCTTGATCCCAGCCCCCGGACCGCCCCAGCCCCGCTCTCACTTGTCCTCGTTGTCCGACATCTTGCTTCCTTTCTCCCCGGCGGAAGTACGACCCACTTCCGGTCGCCAGCCGTGACGTAACGTTTCCGGAAGTAGCCCGGCGGCGCCGTTGCCACGGAGACGGGACGCAGCTCTGCCTGCCCCGCTCTCCCATTTCTTTCTCCCACGGTCGCCACCAACCATGGCCTTGTCGACAGGAAGGAGATCAGCGGGAAGATGCAGAGCCCAGTACAGCCCCGAGACCCGGGAGGTGCTGAGAGGTAACAGGTTTTGCGGGAGGGAAGGCCCCGGGGACGCGGGGAAGGCTGCTTGGGCCCTGTGGAGCAGTCAGATAAGTGCATTTTCCCCCGGGTTGCCTTCTGTCCTGGGAGCTGCGGGGCGGGGGGAGCCCAGTGGGCTGTGTGGTGACACGTAGCTGCTGTTTTTTAGCCCTGATTGAGGAGTCGAAGCTGACGAGTTTCCAGAAGCGATGCCTGATGGACTGCCTGAGGCGTGAGTGGTACCCACCTGGCACTCCTTCCCCAGCACTGTGGTGAATGGCTTCTGCTGCTCGCACTGAGTGATGGCATTCACCTTCTGCTTGGTTGGGGGGACACGTCCTCTCCGTGTTTTGTGTCGATACTCACTGAGATGTCCCCAAGGATCTGCCCAAGGGACGTGATGCAATGGTGAGAGGTTTCTGTGGAACCAGGATCCACAGCCTGGAAGGTCACCTGCATCTTGGGCTGCATCAAAAGAAGGGTGGCAGCAGGGTGAAGGGAGGTGACTGTCGCCTTCTGCTTTGCCCTCATGAGGCTCCATCTAGAGTACTGTGTCCAGACCTGGGGCGCCTGACACCAAAAGGATATGGAGCTGTTGGGATGAGTCCAGAAGAGGGCCATGAGGATTCTCAGAGGGCTGGAACACCTGTGAAGACAGGCCTGGGGAGCTGAGCTTGTCTGGCATGCAGAAGGGAAGTCTCTGGGGAGACCTCATTGCAGCCTTCCAATACTTGAGGGAAGCTTACAAGAAGGATGGAGACAAACTTTTTACACTGTATAATGGTGATGAGACAAGTGGAAGTGGCTTTAAACTAAAAGAGGGGAAATTTAGGTTAGGTATTGGGAAGAAATTCTTCACTCAAGAGCACAGTGAGGTGCTGGCACAGGCTGCCCAGAGAAGCTGTGGGTACCCCATCTCTGGAGGTGCTCAAGGCCAAGTTGGACGGTCCTGGGCAGCTTGACCTGGTGGATGGAAGCCCTACCAATGGCAGGGGGATGGAATTGCGTGGGCTTTAAGGTCCCGTCCAACTTAAATCATCCTGTGATTTTATGATCTTCTGCTGGTGGTAGGTTGGGGCCACTTGCCCAGACTCCTCTGTGTCTGACATCAGTATGTTGGGTTTGTTCTCCAGGGGGAGATTCTCTGCCCCTCCAGTGCCACCCAACCTCCAGCCAGGAACGAGTGCCCACACCTCCTGCTTCCTCTCCACCACACTGTCAGCCAAGCAAGCTGTCAGCTAAACCCCATCTTCGGCCTGCTGAGGTCTGCCGGGCAGGAGATGCCTACACCCGAGAGAAATTCAGGCCACAGGCAAGGCGTAAGTAAGCAAACGTAACAGCTAAATAAATTGTGCTGCCCAGTTCTTCTCTTTCCCTTATGTCTAACCCCTCAGCACCCTTAGGGAGGATTCTTAATTATTCTTCACGCTTTCTGTCTTCAGATATGCTTAAAAAAGGGATCTCTGAGGGAGCGCCTGCTGCAAATGCTCACAGAGTTCTGCCTGCTGACTAGGCGGACAATAGGTGACAGGAACTCGCACAACCCTGTGGAAGAAGAGAGCACTGTGTAATTTTCTAGCTTGTAAACATGGGTGAAACTTTAGAGGTCAGATTGGTTTGCCCTTTACCACGTGTAGCACACCTGGGGCTGCACCATCACTTACATCATGCTTCTTCTGCCATCGTTAGCAGTGAAGCAGGGCAGGCAGCTCCTTCCTTGGGAGACACGCTGCTAACAATTCATTTTTATCCATGGCATTCACAGGAGATTTGGAAAGGGAGAAGCAGAGGCTCCAAAATATCTTAGCAACTGGGAAGGATGTGGTGGAGCACCGAGTGAAGCAGATACTGGTTCAAACAAAGGAAGAGGAGACACCTGAGCTTGACCGCTTTGAAGAACGTACGTGTTTGTGTGATCTGGAGGAAGGCACAGGGGTGGCCTGGGCAGCTGCGCCCTCCAAGGGTTGGGATGACAGGCTGTGTGGCCTCAGATATGAAGGCCCCGGTGAAAGGGCACAGATGCCAGGCTCCAGGAGGAAGGACTTACTGCTGCGATGCTGTGATCTGGCCTTGCTTGCAGAAATTGTACTGCAGCGCTTTGCTGGCAGATGCAAGCTGTCTGGATTGCCCACACAAGACCAACTTCTGGCAGAGCAGTATCTAGTGAATTGCAGGGGTAGCCTGGGCAGAAAGCCCGTGTGCTTTGGATCCTTTCAGCGTAACTCAGTGTAACCAGACTGACTGTGGTTTGGCCCCTGTTTACTTTGACTCCAAGATCAGTGCAGTTACGGTAGGAGAGCTAAAACGCAAAGCAGAATTTTAGCAGTGGTGTAGTTTGGCTTGCACGGTATTCTGGGATGGCACAACTCTGCCCTATATGTCTCTGTACTCGAATCTTCTGTGCGTGTGAGCACTTCAGCCAGCCCCTCCTTAACCAGGGCAGCACAGATTGACAGCAGTCAAATTATGAGAGAATTGCCTGTACAGAGAGAGAGAGTTGTCTGTTACAAAGAAAAGCAGGAAGGCACCATTCCTGCAGGATGTGGAAGGGAGCTGTGCAGGGGAGAGGGGCTTCCCGCTAAGTGTAAGGGACTGTCTGAGTATTCTGGTGGCCTGGGCAAGATGTGTGGGTATCAGAATAGACACCATTCCTCCCTTGTGGGACCACTGTCCCAGCAGAACTAGGACTTGAGGGCTCACAGCCAGATGGAAAGGTGTTTTCTTGCCTTTCGGCCTGATCCTGTTTCCACAGTGTTTTCTCTTGTCTGTCAGTGGTGAATGAAGTTCAGGAGAGGAGGGAGTTCCTGGCAGAGATGGAAGCCTTAGGACAGGGCAAGAAGTATCAGAGAATTATCTCCACTGAAATCTCACAGGTACGTAAGATTCTTGGCAGCACTGATCCCACACAGTGCCTTGAGGGCGTCACCCATGTCAGAATCTTTAAAGCAGTCTCCCTCTCACAGCCGAGCAGGAAAGAGGAGGGGGGAGTTTACTTTTGCAGCAAAAGGCAGGCATGGATTTGAAGAATCGGGTAATGTGATTTTCAGCGTCTTTCTTTCCACGTCTGCATGTAACTTCATCAGGGAAGGAGAACCTTTGTTTTTGGAGCTGTCAAAAGAAAAAAAACCCAAACAACTCCTGGCATTCTCCTCACTCAGCCCTTCCCCTTTGTGCTTCACAGAAAATACGGGAGATGGAGATCATTGACAAGAAGAGAAGTGAGGAAGTGAAAGAGATCATGACAAAAGACTTTCCTAGTGGAAACAAATCTGGTCTCTTCAACTAGGCCAAGGGAAAAGCACAAGTGCAGTCTGTTCCCAACTCTTCTCCCAGGCCCTGGGTGTTGATGTCTCAAGGCCTGGCCTGGCCTGTGCCTTGCCCATCTGCCAGTGGTCCCCCTGAAGGGGGGCAGTACGACTTGTTGCCTAAAGCCAGAAGGCAGGAACGATTTGTACACAGCTGGTAACAGAAGCAAGCTGTTGTAAAATCCTCCCCATGTACTGGATCCTTTCACACTCTACAACATTAAATACATGAAAACACAGTTGCAGCTATTAAACCGTGACAAAGAAGAGTCTCCTTCTGAGTCTGCAGTGCCTCAGAGTACAGCACTCTGCACAGCTGAAAACACTCCTTCTCCATCTACGCAGAGGCAGAGGTTTCTGGTGGCAGTACACCGCCAACACATCACCACCCACATCTACAATCCACTCCAGTCCACACGAGCCTGGGAATGGCTGTGTTGGCACGTGTGAGGAGGAAGATGCAGCCGCCTGGCCTTGCGCAAATGTGAACCTCCAACATTATTGCAGGTCAGCATGACTGCGTGCATCAGCAGACTTCTCAGCAGCAGCTAAACTGGGCAGGCGCTCAGGAACACAGCTGAAGCGTGGGGGGTTGGGGAGAGGGGATTTCAGCCCAGAGCATGCTGATCTTTGCAGCAGGCTTGCTGTGGTTTTTTGGTTCCTGAAAGCCTGGTATGCTGAATAGCCATCAGCTTCCCACAGCGCCTGGAAATGGCTGTTGACTCACCAGGCTGAAGCATGATGCCCCTCTATTCCCACATAAAGACCAGCAAAATGAAACTTAGAAACTAAGATCCCGTCATCTGCTTCTTTGCAATACTCATCAGCCACTCCATAAGCAGGCTGCACGTTCTGTCCCCAGGAATAAGAAACTTAAGCTGTGACTGTTTTTCAAATCCAGTATTTATTTCTGATCAGATGAATGGAAGTCATAGAGTTAGTACAGCATAATTTCCAAATCAAGGTTCTGACCAGGCACGGAGTCAAGGGGTGACAGGCTGCTGTAATCCTGATAGCCTTTGGCAACAGTGACACAACAGCAGGCTCTAGAACAGATTTGTTTCTCCTCGGTGAAGAGCTGTGCTTTAGGATCTCCCCTCCCCAACCCCTGCTCCTTATCAGCCTGCTGGGGTATTATGGCAAGTGGCACGGCGTGCTGCCACCCACCCATGGTCACTCAGGGTTTGGGAAACATCTCTTTCCAGAACGCTACACCAGCCATGTTGCAAGGCACTGTTCTAAAAGTGTTTTGGCTAAAGCCTGCTGTATTTTTGGAAGGGAGTGCAGCAGTTTGTTCGGGGTTGGCATGACTAATTTGCTAATGGGAAGGCATGACAAACAGCTGACCAACCAAACACCCATGGAAGTCAATGTCTAATTCAGACCGACAAAACAACTCAATAAATAGCTCCTCAGCTCGGAGGAGAAGGCAGGAAACAAAAATGGAAGGAAAAGGGGAAAGTTGAAAGAATACTGTTCCCCCATTCCTTCCTCCAACGTACACACACACACACACACACAACAAATAAAATAAGGGTTTTAAAAGTTTTAGGGCAAGTTTCAATTCGTGTAGGAAAGGAGGCATAAAAAATAACCAGCCAAACCCTCTTCACACGCTTTTGAAGTATATACAGACGAAGCTGGGGAAAGGTCAGTTGTGACCATGCCTCTCTCTCCAGCCGCTCAAGGGTGGCACTGGTGAGCAGGGGCACAGGCTTGCCCGTTGCCGGCACTAAGTCAGTCTTGTGCTTTTCTGCCCTTGCCTAGAAAAGGAATGTTCCTCCCTCCCCCTGAAGGCAGCAGGCAGTGATGCTTAGCAGCAGTGGGGGTAGGATATCCTGAGTAGGGAACACGGGCTACATCCGAGCAGATGTACATTGTCCCCTTGGGTCCTCTCAGACCTGTAATGCTCAAGGGGAAAAGCCTTCAGTGGGAGGGGACAGCTCAAAATAGGGCACCAGTTGTTTGTTGTTTTTTTTTTGGCTATGGCTTTGGAGCTTTGTGATGCTGGACTGTATTTATTTAAAACCTAAAGAATCCTGATTCTAATATCAGACTTTTCTCCTGAAGTTAAAAATGGGACAGGAAAGGGACAAGAGTGGGCAGGCAGGGAGGGGTAGCCAGGCGCGAGAGGTTGGAGGCACACGGAGCTGTCACAGTAAGAGCGGGAGTAGGGGAGGGGTACAGTTAGTGCAAGTATTCTCACAAACACCAAACTCCTCATCTTGCTTCTCAGTCAGTAACAAGGACACGTGACAGGGTAACGCTTCTGAAAAGCGAATCCATTTTCTCCCTGCCTTGTTAGTGAGGCTTTAGAGGGAAAACTCAGCCTCCTCTGCAGCCTCGGGAAGGGGAGCACTGTGGTTGGACTCACCACTGCGGGCAGAGAGGGCCGGTGTCTTCCTGGGGCAGCCATGCCAGTGCCTGGCGTGGAGTGAAGGGGAAAGGCGAGGAGAGTGGAGGGAGCCAGTCCTCTCCTGGTAGGCAGCCGGCCGTGGGAGGCCAGGGCAGACAGGCAGCACATCCCTCCCATTGCTGGCGTTCTGCTCTAGCTTTTCTCCTTGGGAGACTTGCTCTTGGAGTCATGCTTGTTGCCCAACAGCTTAAGCACCTTCATGGGCTTGAATTTGCCTTTCTTCTTGCTTTCAGTCTCAGCCTCCTTGTGAAATTCTGGAGTTGCAAAGGAGGGTTGTTACTGTATAATGCTGATGGTTTGTAAACACACAGATGACAACAGGGACAATGAATCAAAGCCCTCCTCTGCATGCACACTTCCTTCTGTGACAACAGAGTGAGACAGCATAGCTGTGCCCCAAACTTTAACGCTTCTACAGCAAAGGCTCCAGAGTATACACAGAATAACGTCACTCTCCTTCTGCACACAACTTCACAAATGGCTTATGCTGCCCCTTGCAGAGGTCAGCAGTGAAACCAAAGCTCCAAAATTCTGTTTCTTACCTTTCCTTTTAATCATGGCTTCCAACATTTTATCCTCCTCCTCTTCCCTGAAAGAAACAGAGGGAAACAGGTCAGCAATCGAACCCTGGAAACAGCTGCTGTATTGTTTAAGGTTAGAGAACCTCCTGCTTAAAAGCCATGGAAGTGTAGATCCATCTCTGGAGCATTACTGCCCTGTCATTCCCACACAAGCCATTCAAGGAGAAAAGAACCAGGAAGCCTAGGAAAGACTTCAGAAATAGGGATACCTTGGGATGCTCCCATGAGCCACCCATGTGGTGCTGAGTCAGACAGATCCCACTCCTCTGTCCCAGCACACCTCACTCCTCACCTCTGCCGGTCCTCATCCAGGCAGTTCACAATGGCATTCCTCTGCTCGATGATGGTCACCAGCTCCTGCATCAGTACCTTCTCCCTCACTCGGTCCTCCTCAGTCCAGTCCTTCTCTACTCAAACAAACCCCAAAGAAGAACAGGCAATTAAATGGCTGAAGGAGCTTGGGATAGAGATCCCCTACCATGACCTCCTTCTACCCCAACTTGCTGTAGGGCCAGCTGAAGCAATGATGCTGTGGAGAGAGAGCCCAGTACGTGGCATCTCAGGCTTCTCCATGGCGATAAGAAGAGCATATACCTGCACAAGGGTAGCGCAAGCAATGAGACAGGACAACAGTTCCAGTGCTCTTATCTCCTAATATCTGCCTCTCTTCTTCTGAGACCCATTGAGACAGAAGGGAGATGAAACTCAAGGGAAAAACATGGGTAGCTACAGCCTGAGTGATGCTCTACCTGGCTTGTTGAGGAGGCAACGCAACTCATATTCCACATCTGCCTGCCGCTGCTCCAGATTCTGCTGTTTGAAGCTGCAAGAGAAGGAGGCACTGCTGGAAACCACTGCAAGGCTCTAGAGAGGCAAAATAACATCCCAAGATACAAGGTGACCTGGGAAAGAACTGGCCAAGATGCTGGTCTTACACTGTACAGACAAAAGGGCAGGGGGCTGTCACCTAGAACAAACCCTGGCTGCTCAAGGACTTTCTGGAGGAGATGCTCTGGTGACTTGAAATGGGTCAGTGCTAATATGTTTGGACACACTTGTCTGCTTGCCCACTTCCCCTCACTTCTCCAGGCAAGCACTGGAAGCACAGTTTTAGTAGCACTGAGACAGGGCTTCCCAGAGCAGCATTAATGCCCCAAGCCATGCACACTTACATGTAGATGAGCTCTGACTCGTGGCGCACCAGCATGTGCTTCTCATGGATGAGTTTGAACCAGTCCACCAGCAGGCTGTCCTCAGGGCTGTCTGCCAAACAAAAGGACAACTCAGAGCCATCCCCAGCACTGCAGAATGCCGTCATCACTCAGCTAGAGCCAACCTGCCCCTTGTGCTCTTCCATCTCCACCATCAGCATGGACACAGAGCAGCCCGAGGGTCCATCCTGCCCCACACCCACAGACAGCACAGCCCACACACCATTCTCAGAGCTGCGAAGTTTCTCCTCCAGAATCACCCCGCGGTGCTCTAGCTGGTCCAGCTGGTGCTCGATGGCATCCATCTCTCCATAGATGTCTTCCTCGGGGATGTACTGATCTGTCTGTACCTGCCAAACCACACAGCAGAGACTTCTATTCCCACCAACCTCCAGTTTCCAATGGCAACCCTAAGGTTGGTCTTCATTAATGGATGTTAGGGAACAAAGGACACTTCACCTAACATAGGATCTGAAATCCCCAGCCCACCTTGGAAACAAAGGGAGGCGAGGGTGCTATCATCAGTGGGATCTAGCCTAGACATCATCCTCCCTAACCACACATAAATCAGCATGCTAGCTGCATGCTGAGGAGATAATCCAGGGCTTAGCAAACACACCTATGATCCTGGAGGCATAATACAGAGCTGGCTTTTGCCCTTCTTTGCTTCCAAGGGCTCTTTTACCTTGCGCTTAATGAGCGGGAAGCCGTGACCTGGTGCAGGAGGCCGTGCTGGTTTGGAGCCTTTGGGAGGTTTCTTTGCAGAGGGGGAGGCAACAGGCGATGGCTTTCGGTTGAAGGGGTTCTCTTTGCAGGAGGACTGGAGCAGGGAGACAAAGTGAGATACACATGAGGAGCCAGGAAAGGGAGCAACAGCTGAGACCAAGCAGAGAGGCAGCCCTAGAGTCTGTCCTACACCACACCTTCCCAGAGGAGGAACACGGCATTGATCTCCTCTAGCAGTCTAGCCAAGGGTTGATAAATGGCTGTCCTCACATCTGGCATCAGGTCCCCAGCTTCCCTGTAACAAGCATTACTCACTTACTGACAAACACATTAGTAAGATACTAACAAGTATCTTCTTTGACGATTCCATTCCCATTTGCTCTAACCACATGACATCCTGCCTCCTCTCTAGCAGGCAGGACAGGCAGAGTAGGAGCAGAGCCACTACTTAACTGTTAACACATGCCTGAGCTTTGCTTCCAGGAGGCCACATACAGAACCTGCATATGGGGAAAGCCTGAACTAAATCCCCACTCTGACTGAATGACAGAGAGGGAAGAAAAGGGCCACGATCTTGATGGGAGGAAGGTCACCACCTCACCTTCAGCTGTGGCTTTGGTGAGGAGGAGGGCTTGGGGCTCCCGGTACCTCCTTCTGACGCCAAGAGGATGGGTGTAGGGCTAGTCCCAGCAGGAGGCTTGGGGGGCAGCCGGCTGGGGCTGGTCTTTAAGCTGCCAGCAGAGACGCTCCTGCTGGCATGTGGGGTGCTGTTTTGCACCTCCCCGCTGAAGCTGGCCAGTTCACTGGAGGAGGAGAAGGAGGAGTTGGTGGAGAGGCTGGCTGGGGCAGCAGGGCTTTCGCTGGAGGAGATGCTGGTGAGCGGAGTGTCAGTGTGAGAGGTCTTGGTGGCCGTTGGCGTGTGGACAGTAGGCTCAGAGGAGCTTTTGGGCACAGAGGCCTCGTCGGTGTCACCCAGCACCTTGGCTGAACTCTCAGAGTTGATGCTCTCAAGGCTGAGGGCTGGAGATGGGGTGGAAGATGATGGCTCAGAGTGTGACAGCCTGGAAACTGGGTGTTGGGCTGCAAAGCAAAAGGAGAGCTCAGGAAAAGCAAGGCAACCAGAAGAGAATGGGGCTATATACTAGTGGCAGGGGTACACGCAAAGGGAACTAGTGAGAAGGAGGAATAAGGGGCTGGGGGGAGAGCTCACCTAGTGGGGAAGCATTGGGGGCTCGTGGAGCTGGCCGCTTCTTCACCTTGGGGCTGCTAGTGGGAGTGATGCCGTACCAGGGGTGCAGAGGCTTGGCAGCAGTCTCACTCTGCTCCTGTTCAGGTGTGCTCTTTTGGGGAGCAGTGCTCTCCTCTTCCTCATCATCCTCTTCCTCAAAGGGATTGTATGATTTGGGCTCTGTGGCATCAGACCTGTTTTCCTCACTCCTGGCTTTCCCCACCTCCTCCCCATCCTCCTCCTCTAAAGTCCTGCTTGGGGTCTCATGGCTGCTCCCTGGGGGAGGAGGAGCAGGCTTCTTCTTGGGCTCTGCTTGCACTAAGGCCATCCACGGTGGGTCCTTGGCTCTTGCAGCAGCTCCAGCACTGGAAGAACATAAAAAAAGATAGCAAGAGGTGGCAGAGAGCAGAGACAGGCAAGAAGGGTGAGGCACAGCACAGGGACATAGCCCACGGAGGAACAGATGGAGGGAGCAGGATGTCTCCCACACTATAAGCAGCTTTCTCATCTGGAGTGGCTCTAGGCTTCCCCAGAAACAAAGCGGCTCCTTCTCTGCAATGAGCTTGGAGCAAACCTAAGGTCCTGAGGGACACGGCCTGCTTGACTCATCCACGGGGTGGAGCACCTCAGTTTCTGAGTATTACAGTCTCCATCTGCTAAGCAGCAGTAAGATAAAGGCTAAGTTTTACGCAGTAAGGCAACACAGTTCCTTCACCCAACTCTGCTTTCCGTACTGTGGAGGAAGCAGGAGCTGAGATCTGCCTTCTGCAGGTTAATTTTCTACATTTCAGAGTGGTCTTGGTCACCTTGTAGTCCATGTGTCCAAGGGACAGACCCCTCTCTGCTAACTGCTGCAGCCAGAAGCATTGCTGCTCCTTTCGGTGGCACATCCCACAGCTCAGCAAATCACTGCTCACTGGGAAAGTGACCATCATTTGCCACATGCACCTGCTCTTAGGCCACTGTGAATGCAGTGCATGTGTGAAACCTCAGTCCCAACAGCAGACAAGAATGAATGAACATCAGTGCCTGCATGCTCCTGAGTAAGAGCACTGTAGGTGCAAAAGCTACTGACCTCAACCAAGCACCCCTTATGTACTTGCACTGGATCTTTTCCTGGACAAACCGTCCAGAAGGCAGACAAGTGTCACCTTCTCAGTATGCACAAGCAGGACCATTTCAGAAGGAACCACAGAAATACCCTTCTGCCTTCCTGAAGCCCCCAAACTCTTTACAAACTCTAAAGGACAGAGACCCTAGAGATAGAGACAAGTGCTTTCAGCCTGACTGTGCTAGGCTGGCAGCAGCCAGGGAGGGGACCTGAGCATGAGCTACATCCTCCCACGAGCAGATGGTGATGGAGGTGGGTGAGGAGACCACAGCTGAGCCCTCCCCACAGCCCCACCTCACTATGGGGGTTTCCAGGTGATCTGTGAACAGAAGGACGTACCGATCAGAGGAGCAGGGTCTCCCTCGGGGTTTTGGGACAGGGGGACTGGGTTCAGGTACCCTGCCTAGAAAGACACAGGGTCAGACTGTCACAACACCAAAAGGACATATAGAAAGAGGTTAAATCAACACAAAGCACCTCTTATCTCTTATCTGCAGGAGGCTGTGTCCTCCCACTCTCTAAAAACCTCGTGGCCTTTTTTCCATCGTCATTGCAATTAGTCTCTCCCAAATACCACCCTTGCCTTTTTCTTCCCACCCCATCCTGGAGCTGCAGCTGGAGAACTCATGTGTCCCCACTCCTGCGCTCTGCTCCACCACTGCCACCTTCACTCCAGGCTGACAGTGCCCTCTGGAAAGCTCTAAGGAAATCCAATGGGGCAGGGTGGAGTGAATCTTAGCTCTGCTCTCTCTGCTATGGGGAGAGGGGCAGATGAAGGCTCAGTGTCTGAGCACAAGTCTTAATTGGAGCAGAAGGGCACCAGGCTGCAGGGAAGAAACGAAACTCATCCAAGCTGCTGCTGACTGCTGTGGATGTGAACAGTAAACACTGAGTTCTCTCACCGTTCACCATACCAGGCCCGCTGTCGCTGGCCTCGCCCTGGATGGTGGACCTGGGCCGGGGCACAGGGTGTGAGGCTGGTGGGGAGAGGGCATCTGTCGATCTCCTTGGGGCTGGGGTGGGCCGAGTGTGTCTGTGCTGTCCATCCAACGAGCTGGCTTTGTCCTGGCTGGGCACCAAGGGCTTGCTGGGAAGAGGAGGCCTGGGGGGGATTTGGGAGATGGGTGCCCCGCTTTCCGCATGGGGTATGGCTGTCTCTGCTCTGCTTGGTGTGCCGTCCTTCTCCTCTGGGCTGATTGGCACCTCTGCAGGCATCTGGGTCTCTGCCACGGTCTCCTCAACACTGCCGTTGTCCTTCCCCACCTCTGCTCCTGCGGGGAGTGTGTCCTCACCCACGCTGCTGGCCCCAGCTTCAGTTCTTAGCTCTGGTGACTGTTGGTCCAGGCTGGGCCTCCTGTCCATCTTCCCACTCATGACCAATTTGCCACGATGCTGCGTGCAGACAAAAGTCCCTGCCTCTGAGCCGGGTTTGTACGACCCTGGAAGCAGGGTGCTGCAGCACTCCTTACACCTGCCAACAAGAAGAAAGAGCCCCGTGAGATGGGGGATGCAATCCTGCCCTCCTGGAAGAAAATGGGACTGAGAAGAAAGTCTGGGCTGGCACTCAAGAGATCTTTGCAGGGCTGTGGGGTTCGTCTCCATCTCTGTACAACCTTGGGGAAGTCATGCAGGAAAGGAGAGGAAGAGAAAAAATCATCATATCAGCGTATGAACCCATACTGAGCTCACAGCTCAAATACTGCACACATTTGGGCTCCTCCTCCAGCTCTGAGAGGACAAAGAACTGCCAACCGTTTGTGAGGAAAAACAACAACATCAGAAAACAAATACGAGTATTAAATAAAATGGCATCACTTTTGACTCAGGAAATCTCTAAGCTGGAAGCCGGAAGAGTAGTGAAGGGAAGCAATACACGTGACAAGAACGGTCTGATGCTCACCCTTGTATGTGCTGACCATTGTAAGGGTGAAGGTATGTGGCTGGAAATGACGCAGAGTGGCTATTCTTACACTCACTCTGCTTTGCCCGTCGAAACTGGGCTAACAGTTTCCCTATCCTTCACTGTCTGCCACATCTTCTTGGATCACCCACTCTTTCCCCACTGAGCCTTTGAATCCTCCCTAATGAAGCCCTACAGGTGTAATCGTAATACATGGCACTGCCAACCAGCTCAGCCCTTTCCCACCTGGGAAGGGAGGAGGATCACAGACACGAAAAAGAGCCAAAGGCAGGGGGCTGAGCAAGCACTTCCATGAAAACCAAGCTTGTTTCTTCTTGTCTGAATGCTTGCTGCTCACAGCAGCTGGCTGCTCTACGCTGCCATCAGATAATTTGGGTGAGGAATTCTGCTCTGGGTGACCACTTGAATGCTATTTCCTTTGAAATGCAGAGCAGAAACACAAGGACATGGGAGCGAGGAGAAGGGGTATGATGAAGTGAAGAGGTAGCAGGTTCGAACAAGGGGAGAAAGGGGTTTGTTTTGGTTCTATCTCGGCCAACCCACAGAATGTGTTGCAAACAGCGCCCGTGAATCAGCCAAGAAAAGTAAAAAAGGCAAAGAAAGCATAGGGAGAAAAAGTGCTTGGGATAAAATTACAGGGACCTCACTGTTCAGTCTGAAGGGCCATGAGCTGCACCAAGACAGACGTTGCACCTTTCCATTCTCAACTTTTCCATTCTCAGATGCCAACTGCCCACTTACAGGCTCGTGCCCTGTGACCCACAGGAGAGAGCTCATCCCCCCCATCACCACAGCAGGGAAAGCGAAGTGAAATGACTTCACAGGTGCTGCAGGTAAGGACCTGCACCCAGGGAGTAACCACAGAGCTGCTGACGTCTGATCCCTTGTTTGGCAACGGTTTGCAGCTCCCTGTGTGCTCCCTCGAGAGCTCAGCACCACCCCAGGCACTGGAGGAGCCTGTATATCCAGTTGAGGCTGTGGAACATAGAAGGAGATTTGCAGGGCTGATGTCCTGACTTGGACCTCATTGTCGTGGAGGTGTTACTTGGTAGGGAGGTACTAAAGAGGCAAAACATCCTGATTTAGGGGGGTGAGAGAAGCACAAAGGGCCGGGATTCCTGGTCAGCCTAGTGGGAAAGAGCAGGGGAGGCAGGGAGAAGGGGAAGCGGGCAGCACAGGGCTGTAAACAAGGGGCTAAGTCAGACATCTGGGAGGGCAACCAGGCCAACGCACCCTCTTCAGCACTATTTTGGGCACCGTTGCTGAACTGCCCAAGGCTCCCCATCACCGAAGGACACACAAAGATAGAGTCCAGCGTGCAAAAGTCCTCCAGCTTGCCGAGGAGAGCCACCTCACCGAGCCTGGCCACTACGTACCTGAAGCACTGGCGGTGGTAGAGCTTGCCCTCGGCCAGGTAGCGCTGGACCAGGTGGACGTGCTGCTGGCAGGCTGCGCAGGTACTGCTGAGCGTGGTGCGCTGAGACGGCTCCACCGGCTCCACGGGGGCATCGTCCTGAGATGGGACACGTGGGGAGCTCAGTGTGGGGGCCACGAGCTGCTCCCCAGTCTGTGACTCCTTCGCAGCGGCTGCTGCCCCTGCAATGCCCATTGCTGAGCATGGCATAGCCCAGGGGCTGACCTCAGGGTCCAGCAACACACACAACCCAAGTCCAGGCACAGGCAGGCTGCCTCTTCCCAGATTAGAAGGAAGCATCCCAGTTCTCTCCAAGAGGTGCCTTGCCCCTGCCTAAAGGCAGAGCTGAAGGGCTGTGCAGGGACTCATCAAAATCCCAGGCAGCAGGGAACTGCAAGGAGGATCCCCTCGCGCTTTAGTAAAAATATGCCACCCCAAATTCCTGCCAAACCATGAAATAAAGGGCCAAGAAAGCAGAAAACATATTTTCTGCTCACCTAATCCCACATTCTTGCTCCTTCCTCATCTACAGCACTATCATTCCATAGGAAGGAAGGTGTCAGTGCACTGGTGCTCAAACCCCGTTCCTCATTCCCCATCGACCTCTTGCCTGCCACAGACAAATTCCAGTCCACAGATCTCTAGAGAGGAAGCACTCTCTCAGCAGAGTCCCTCAAGGTGCCAAATCCCTACATATCCCAAAACACACAGCTACCTCTGCGCATATCCATCTCAAACATCCCTCCCACCCCAAAACACATAGCTAACCCCCTGCACATATCTATCACAGCATAACAGGCTCTCTCCCTTCTCCTCACTCACTGTGCAGGGAGGACCACTGCCTCACGCTAACAACAAAGCAAGAAATCAGGTACCTGTGGTGCTGAGGAACTCTCAACCACAGCCACAGGCTTCTTGTGGGCCAGCAGAGGTGGTGAGGCAGCAGCAGCTGGGCGCTTCATAGGCGGAGGGACTCGGGCTGGGGACAGAAGGCAAGAAGGATCAGGCACTGCTGAGGGTGGTGACTCATGCCACACTTGTGGGGGAAGGGGAGGGGAGGAAAATCAGCCTTGTGACACAGGACTTGCCTCTCCTGACACTTCAGCGCCTATTTCAGGGGGTAGAGACAAACACAGTATAATAATGAGTCAGGGAAAAGGTCCGTGAAGGATCCCCTGCCTGTCAAGGCTGGCACTTAAAACAGTTCCCAAAGGCAGTCCCTGGCTGGGAGGCCAGTATCCCTTGAGAAGGCTCACATCCACGCATGTGGAAGAGATGTATCTGATGTTGTGGCTGACGGTGCTGTAGAAAGTAGAGGAGACCTGGAGTGCTGGTATCCACCCTGGAGGGATGCCCTGGAAGAGCTGTCTCAGAGTAGAACTCAGCTTAGGTTGCAGTTGCAAGGACAGATGAGCTGATTTAAGATGCTCCACCCTGGTTCCCCTCCCTCTGCGCTTCACTCTAAGCTTACCAACGTGATTAAAAGTAGCTGTGGTAGGCAGCTTGCCTATCTCCCATTTTAGTGAATTAAAGCAGATCACAAAGGGGTCTGATGCCCTCCAGGGGCGACCCAGCCCAAGTGGCAGGAATGCAGCATGGAGGGAGGAGAAACAAGGCGTTTCTTTTCCTGCAGCATGACCTGTTAAATCACTGCCTACTCATTGTGAAACTTCGCCCTACCCCACTCCCTGTGCCAGGCTCTCCTCAGCAGCAAGATCCAAAAAAGGCAAGTACTATCTGCCCCTCTCCCCTTCCCCACAGAACACATGTGGCTCCTATTTCCCACAGGAAGGAGGGGATGCAGGTTCACTACCTCCATTCCCACAAGCCTTCCAACATCCACCTCTCAAAGTGGCTGCAGGACCCCACAGATGCTGAATTCCAAAACCCCCATGCAGGATTCCCTCCCAGGTGTCAGCCCCTCTTCAATAAAACCTAGTTTACAGATGCAGTGCACCCCATGAACAGGAAAGCAAGCTCTGGGCTAAGAACAGGAAGATCTGACATATTTACTGAATGGAGGGATTGCACAAGACTGCTGTCAGCACATGGGGCCTCTTGTTTTCCTCCATAGAGTCACACAGGGTCAAACTGGAAGCTGGTGACAAGGAAAAGGAGCTCACCTTGGTCGGGGTTGTTGAAATGGTTGTAATACTGAGACACATAAGTCATGATGCTGAGGCAGTCTGGGACTTTCATGGACACCATGTCATTGGGATCCAGCAGAGCTGGAATGCCCAGCTCTCGCTCCGCCAATTCAAAGGCCTGCAGGAATGAGAGAAAGAGGTGTTAAGGAGAGAAAAGTGATGCTCTCTGATAAATAACCTACAAATGAAGTTGGAGGGCCTCGGGCAAAACAAAGCAGTAAGCCTATGGCATCCCGGATAGACAGAGGCTCCCGGACATGCCGCTTGACTGGAAAGAAGGCATTAGAAGCAAAGGAAGAAATTGCTGCAGCTGCCCTTTCCTTGAAGTCATTTCAGCTGTCCGTGTCCCTGCAGTTCCCACCCAAGTGGTCCCACCATTCAGCTACTGCTCTGGGACAGGGAGGGGCACTCAGCCCTGGAAAAGAAGTGTTTTTTTTACCAGTGTCCTCAAGGAAGAGCCTGGCAGAGCGCTAGCCAGCAATGGGAAGGGCCAAGGACAGTGACCCTGTGACAAGAAGCACATAACTTCTGCAATTACATACATGGCCATTTGAAAGGAAGGAACAAAGGAAGAAATGAGTTGCATCATTTTAATCTTCCCTTGTGATGTCAGCTTGGTTACTACCAGATAACTGTCTCACCTTCTCTTCTGTACAGGCTGGATGCTGACGTTTCAGACATTTCCAAAGAAGCTCCTGCCTGTGGCTTACAAATGGATGTTCCTCATCCCCTTACCACTGTCCCTAAGTTCTCCCATGCTACATGACCTCCATATGGTCATTCTCGTGTTCCTTCTTCCTTCTGTGTGTGGCGTAACAGGGACTTACCAAGCGGTTATTTTCGTAGACATTATCCTTGGAGAGAGAATCAAAGTCTCTGAAATGAGAAAGCACAAATAAGTGAGAGGAGACACAGAGGAATAGTGCCCCAGTGCCACTGCAGAAAGGCTCTTGGGACAGAAAACCTTCCTCAGGCATTACAACAACTCAACACGTAAGAGCCTCCATAAACAAAACCTCGGTAAAGAAGATTTTGGATTTCAAAGGGACAAAGAAAGCAAAGGGAAACTGCGATTAAAAAAAGAAAGCAAGTCCCACATGGTTGGCGGCCGGGAAACTGAAATGCCGTTCCAACTCTCAGTACTGCCCTTATGGTTACAGGTGGCAGAAATACGGGAGCGCGGAGAGGAACCCGAACAGTTCCCATTGTAGCATTTCACCCATCCCCTCGGATCCCTTCAGGAGATCAAATCAGCCCGACCCCAGGGATAAAGCAGCCGCCCTTGCCAGACGAGCCAGGCTGTAGCAGGGCAGGGAAGGATAAAATGGTCTGCGGGCTTTCTGTAGAGGGGAAGAAATACAGGAAGGAGTTATTTATGCCTTCTGCACATTTGCGTGGGTATCGCGTGAAAACAGCACCGTGCTACACTGAATATAGCCCCTTCCTGTCAAACAGCTTAGCTTTGCTGCACGACAACCTTATGCAGCAGCGCGGCATGGGATTCACAGGGACGAGATGGCCCACGGAGGCTCAAGGTCAGGTGAAACAAACCCAGCGGTCCAGAGAAAGGTGCCAAAGCCTGAGACAGACCCAGGAAGGCACAGCGCTCCCACTGAGGGACTGCACAGTTCAGCTCAGAGGGGTGAGGGCTCCCATCCCACTGCCCATGCAGAAATTGGGTGAGACGGCGAAGCCCCGGCCGTGTGCCCGCTGAGAGCCACTCCGGGACCTCTCGCCCTCCATCCCCGCTGGGATTTCACCGCCTTTCCCTCTGATGCCCATCAGACCCACCCAGGCGCTACGACCGGCCCCGCAGCCGTGGTTGCTGCACGGCACGGCGGCCCCTTCTCAGAGCTGCGCTTTTCCCAGGGCTGCAGAGGAAGTCTGCGATGAGCTCAGAAAGATTTTCCCAGCTGCCTGCAACACCATCGAATTACACTTCCTCCGTTCAAAAGCAAGAGGCTGCTGGTGCTGCTTCCTCCGAGATAAATGCAACTGCAGCACAGAGCGAGTGAGGCAGGAAGGCAGAGACAGGCTGGACCTCCATCTCAGCGTTAAGCACCGAAGCACCTTCCCGAAAGCACATGCAAATACAGTCAGAAGCTATTCAAAATACCGCAAGCTTTCCCGTCTCTACGTGCTGGTGAGGAAAGCTTTCAGCTGCAGCCCTCACCCTACTGTCAATAGCGGTGGCTTTTTTGTATTTATAACCAGTTTCCACTGGGAGATGTTTTTTTCCAAGCCTTTTCTGCCTAGAGAACTCCTTTAACCTTGCTATTTTTATTATTATTATCATTATTTTTAAGAAAATACCAGCTTGGGAATGCAGAAGTGATGGCAGCAAAGTCATACATCGCCAGCCCTCAGATCACTACTGACCCTCATGCTGAATGCTGTTGCTTTCAGGATATGGGAGTGGTGCAGCTCAAAGGCTCCTTGGTGGCCTGGGCTGGGCTGGGTTGGGCTGGTGATTTTGACCGACAGCCCAGCACACCAAAGCCATCTTAGAAAAGCAAGTCTGCCTGGGAACATAGATGGTAATGGAGGGGACGTAAAGTCCCAGAGGCAACGGGGCAGGGGCTAAGCAGCAAGGGAATACAACATGCTTTTTCCACTAATGCAGGACTGAAAGCTTTCGGCTTTTACTGGAGATACTGAATCCCATCAGTGGGAGGCCCTGGGGATCATGGCTCACTCGGTTCCCCTTTGCTGCCTCTTCCAGCTCACATCATTTCCTTGCCCTGATCAAGCTCCTGTCCCACCAAACCCAGTCCGAGGCGTCAGATGGAAGAGCAGGAGGGACTCTGGCCATCCCAGTTGGACAACTATCAGCAAACATCGCAGCATATGCTGGAAGAATATTTCCATGCAAATAACATCTCAAGCCCTTGCCTAATGAGATACTTGCAGAGCCATTAAGCACGCCGGGGTTTAGGGCGGCTGCCAGCCAGCCCAGCAGACCCAGAGAAGGGGGAAGGGTGCACTGCTCAGCTAAAACCAAAGCCAATTCCTGGATTCCTCAAAAGTAAATCACAAGCACTCAAACGGCCACAGCGCATAACGAGGCCTTCAGCTTTCCAGATCTTGTCAGGGAAACGCAGGAGGTACCCAGGAGGGAACAAACGGGATCTGTGACGCTGCCCGTAACCAAACCCGCAGCCGTTGGGGCGCACAGCCGTGTTCCCAACGCGTGGCTCTCCTATTTCCCTCAAGCCTCCATCTCTCCCTCAGTACTCACAAGCTGTATGCCATGCTCTCTCGTTCTTCTGGCTCCCTCAAGATGCTTTTTGCTTCACTATGCCGCAGCGAATGCCTCGCAAAGATTAATTTCATGCCTTAGATTGCTGGAGCGCTAAGTAAACAAACCTGTTAATCCCTGCAGTTCACTCTCAGGTTGGAATGGACACTTCCAGCTTAGCTGACCGGGGAAAAGAAGAGATTGAGTGTCTCACTCCAAGACTACGGTTAGAGCAGACTGAATCTATGTTTCCTGGGTTGTGTCTGAGGGAGCAGGTTTGGCAAAGGAGTGCCTCTGCTGCTCCCGGTTCACAGACAGGGAGAGAGAGGCATTAGAATCAAGCTTCACTCATTTGTACGACCTCTCCTTTCTCTTCCTCAGGGCGTCACTCCCAGCGTTCAGACAGCCTCTGCCCAACAGGAGGCAACCAGGACAGACAAACAGGCACCAAAAGCAAGCCCTAAGGGACCGGCTGCCAAGGCAGCAGCATCACACAGGTACAGGAGAGGATGTGCTCACGCTTCCGGATCTGGAGCTGAGTGGGAAGTCATCAGGAAAGGGGGGTTGCAGCCGAATGCTGCTGGGCCTCAGCTTCGGCCTTACAGGAATAACACGGTTTTGCGAGGGCCAGGAGAGCCCCCTCTCAAAGAAGGACTGTGCGAGGTCAGAAACGTGTTAGTAGGTCCCATCCCACCCAGCTGTCTGAAAGCACTTTAGAAGGAAATGAGGGCTGTTGCTTTTACTCTGCCACCAGGAGATTTTCTGCCTCTGATCCCGTCCTCCCACTTCCAAATCAGGGCAGGCTGAAGAAGCTAGAACTGGATGAAATGATGCCGCCCCTGACCACACCGTGAAAATCCTTCCACAACATGCCATGTCCTTGTAAGGCCTTTACAAGGGCTTTGCCTTTACAATGCAGCTCGTGCAGAACTGTGAAGCATTTAGTTAGGACATCTGCCAGGAGCCAATTTAAGCCCACTGACAACTTAAGAACAGCGGCTGCTGCTTAATGGGATGGTAAATATGGCTAACAGGAAACAATCAGGTGGTTTTAGTGGCCTTCATTGTGAGCTTTTGCTGAGCCTCTGCTTTTCAGTTCTTAGCTGCTGTGCCACTCACTAAAAACTAATCAGAAACACAGGAGCTGCTGGCACTGAGCTCCTTGATTTGCCTCTTCCTTCCAAGTTATAGAGGGAAACGGCACCCTAAATACCCCAAACCATGCAAAACCACAGAACCACGTGGCTCTTAGTGGTGCCTGAACACCACACTGACAGCTTCGTGGCGGCCACCTGAAACATGTCAGACAGCAGTCTGGTTTCTAGCCTACCTGGTGCAGCTTCTGCTTCAAAGAACACGGGCACCGCAGCTCCACAAGGGGCATCACCGCCTGCTACAGGCTGACTTTGTCACTGTCGTTGCTGTTGTGACAAAAAGGCCACCCCAGGGCCGGCTCAGAAAAGAGGATTTGGCCAATTTGGGCAGCCTCAGCTGAGAAAGAACCAGTCCAGGAGCAGAACGTGACAGCGGATGCAACACCCTGGAAAGCTTTGCTGACAGGTGAGGTGTACGTGCACACGTGCATGCCAGGGACGTGGAAAGGCAGGGTGAAGCCAACCTGTGCTGCAAGGGCTACCGAGGATTTGAGGTGGATTCCCAGCAGTGCTGTGGCACGCAGGGTTATGGTGTGGCAGGTCAGGGCAGATTCCTTCTAGCAGCTCAGCCATTTCTCCAGCATGACACCGTGCCCTGGAGCAACCACCAAGCTGCCTGGTTAAATTCCTGCTCCCTCTCCTCTCACAGCCACTCCAAAAAGGAAGGCGAATGGACAGAAGTAACCAAATTACAAGCCGCTTGCTGGGGGAGCCCACCAGGGCTCCACTACCCTGCTTGCATTTGCCACCTCCAGCTTTCACTGCGGCACAGGCAGCAAACAGTCTGAAAGCAACTGTTTGCTGCCTCATGAAGCTGCCTGGCCTGGGACCCAGCGTGTTTCAGGATGGCTGCCTTTGGCACAGGGAGGAGCAGGCTGGTCTCTGGGATAGGGATGCCAATCTCATAGAATAGCTCAGGTTGAAAGGGACCTTAAAGATCACCTAGCTCCAAACGTCCTGACACAGGCAGGGCTGCCAACCACTAGATCAAGCACTAGATCAGGCTGTATAGGGTCCCATCCAACCTGGCCTTGAACACCTCCAGGGATGGGGCACCCACAGCTTCTTTGGGCAGCTGTGCCAGCGCCTCACCGCCCTCTCGGTGAAAAACTTCCCCCTGATATTTCATCTAAACATCCCCTCCTGTAGTTTAAAACCACTCCTCCTTACCACTATCTACCTGTGTAAAAAGTTGATTTTCCTCCTGTTTATAATCTCCCTTTAAACATCAGAAGGCTGCAATGAGGTCTCCCCACAGCCTTCTCTTCTCCAAGCTGAACAAGCCCAGCTCCCTCAGCCTGCCTTTATATAGGAGAGGTGCTCCAGACCACTGAGCATCTTCATGTCCTCCCCTGGACCCACCCTAACACCTCCCCATCCTTCCTATACCGGGGGGCTCAGGCCTGGACACAACACTCCAGGTGGGGCAGAGCAGAGGAGGACAACCCCCTCCCTCTCCACGCTGGCCACCCCGCTGCTGATACAGCCCAGCCGGGCTGCACAGCCTCCGCGACAGCTGTCACCGGCTGAGCAACCCCAGACCGAGGGGACCTCCCTCGCAGGGTCAGCTCGGAGCGGACCGAGGCGTCCGCAAAGGGCCCGGCCGCCCCTCGGCGGCTGCCCGCCCTCCTGCCCCGCCGCCTCCCGGCTCCGGTGCCCACGCGAGGCCGGTGCTTCGCGGCCTGCCCCGCCGCCCTACTCACAGGAGGTCGGGCCGGTGCCGGTGGAGGATGGCGCAGAAGGCCAGGCCGTCGCGGAAGGAGGAGCTGAGGTCGCGGATCTCCACGCCGCGGTAGCCCTCGCACTGCCGCCGGCACCAGGCTTGCAGGGCGCCCCGCGGGCCCGACATGGGGGCGGCCGCTCCGCCTGCCGCCCGGCTGCCCTGCCGCTGCGGGCCCACGGGAGGGGCGGCGGCGGAGGGAGGGAGGGGAAGGAGGAGGCACGGCCCCGCCTGCGGGGTGGGGGGAACCGGGCCTGGGAGGGAGCGGGCCTCGCCCTGGAGGATGTGGAAACGTCGGACGGCGAAGGACGTGTGGGGCATAGGTGTCCCAGGGGTAGGCACGAGGCCAGGAGGGCTTTGAAGATAAGGGCTTTGGATGCTTCGCAGGAAGCACTGGAAGAAGGAGAGGAAGAGTGTGATACGATCTCAGGAACCCTTGACAGGGAGATTGATTTGCCGAGGATCTGACAAAGAGCGTGCTTTCTTCCCCCTTATTAAGCATTTGCTTGTTTTGCTGAAGACTTTTTTTACTTCCAGTTAGGCCAAGGAAGCCTTTAGCTAACTCTGTGGAAGCCTGCTCCATCACACAGCTGTTGATTTTATTGCTCAGAACTCCCTTTCTCTGCACGTTTTTAAATGGGCAGAATATCCCAACTGGAGTACTGCATTCGGGCCTGGGCCCCCAGCACAGGAAGGATGGGGAACTGGTAGAGCAAGTCCAGAGGAGGGCTACAGAAGATCAGAGGGCTGGAGCACCTCTCCTATGAAGACAGGCTGAGGGGAGCTGGGCTTGTTCAGCTTGGAAAAGAGGAGGCTGCAGGGACATCTCCTTATTACATTCCAGTCCTCGGAAGGGAGCTTTAAAAGTTGGCTCCCCTCCTGCTTGTATGTGGTCTGATAGTGACAGGACAGAGGGGAATGGCTTTAAAACTTAAAGAGGGGAGGATCTAGGTTAAACATTCAGAAGAAATTTTTTACTCAGAGGGCGGTGAGGCACTGGCCCAAGCTGCCCAGAGAGACTACAGGTGCCCCATCCCTGGAAGCATTCAAGACCAGCCTGGATGGGATCCTGGGCAGCCTGACATGCTGGGTGGCAGCCCTGCCCACAGTAGAGGGCTTGAACTAGATGATCTTTAAGGTCCCCTCCAACCTCAGCCATTCTATGATCCCATTCTCCTGTCAGCTCTCAGGCTTGGCACCCTCCATACACTCTTCCTTCCTTGTTCCGTTTCTTTCTCTCACCCCATGGCCTCAGAGCTGTAAAAGGCAAAAAATACATTCTTTAGGGTACAGCTTAAGCATCTGAGAACAGCTGTGGCATGAGTAACTACCAAAGACACCTTGTAGAGAAAAAAGAAAGGAAGTATTGCCATGGTTTTGTAACAACAGAGCTGTCTGCTCAGCCTTCCCCAGCCCTGCCTGACAGTGTCTTCCTGCTGTATCCTAAGGGAGCACAGACTCAGAGATGTCTATTTAATTACAGAACCATACTCACTCCCTTCACAACTGCAGGTCAAAGATACAAAGCAGAATCACAGAATCATTAAGGTTGGAAGAGACCTCTAAAATCATCTGGTCCAACCATCCGACTACCACCAATACTGCCCACTGCCCACGTCCTCAGTGCCACATCCACACGGCTCTGGAACACCTCCAGGGACGGTGACTGCACCACCTCCCTGTGCCACTGCAGCACCGCTCTTTCTGAGAAGAAATGATTCCTCATATCCAACCTGAACCTCCTCTGAGGTAGATAGCCGTGTTTTTGTCCCCCTCTTAAAACCATTTTGACCCAAACTACCTCCGAGCACATACATTATCAGCATCTCGCTGCAGCAGGCAAGGCTTGAAGTATCACAAACCTACCGAGCAGAATGCATTTCCAGCAGCAAGCTCTGTGGATGCTGCTGAATGCCCTGTGCTCCTCTAGTCTCAAGTGGTGCCAGGCACCGCATCTCACTGAGCCCATCTTTTCGCTCCGTGAGAGAGCTGCAGCTCTTCCTGGCTTCGTTCCACAAGTGCCAGTCCTGGTCAGTTAAGTCTCAGCAGTCCCTCGCAAGGCGTGGAGCCGGTCAGCCCAGCTGCACCAGGCAGCGGATGGTCTCTGGACATCCTCAGGAAGCCACTCTGGCAGACACAAACACAAGCAGCAGCGTATCCACGTACCTGAAAGCAGCCTGTAACCACTGGAAGGTTTAAGTTGGTACGTACATTGGTGAACGTCTGTCATCCAAAAACATCAATCACAGGTTAAAAATGGACTAAAGCCCAGGAACACGTTGGATTCACTTGCTGTGCTATGAACTAGACTTTGATCAGAGATACTGCCTTGCCAGAGGTTCCTCTGTTGTGTATCGCACCTATCTTAGTGCACACACAAAGACTGAGGCTTTGGGTAACGTGAAAGCAAAATAAGTTGCTGTTTGACAGCTTTAGTCACTGTGCTGCTGTTGGTAAATATACCCAGACAGAAGTGCCAGCTCTAAAAATAAAAGGGACCAGATTCTCTTGAATAACACTCAGCTCTGTGGTTTGCTGCAATGCAGCAGCCTCACGGTTCTTCCATTTCTTTATGGACTTGGTTCCCTCAAACCCTTCAAAACTGAGGGCAGTCGGTTCTGCAAATACTAGTAGCAGCACATAGAGACCAACTGGAGTTACTTATTTAAGCTCTGCGTTGCTTGTAGCCTGCCTGCTTGAGTTACAGGATTTTTTGATGGGAAATGCAACTTACTTTTGAACAGTATAAAAGACAGTAGAAACTCGACCCTCATTCAAACAGCATATAACCCAACAAAGGGTAATTACTCCTCTGACTTCTAAACAGAATCACATACGAAGCCAAGCTGGACTTGCAGGACCCTTCTCTCAGTGGAAATGAATGAAAGGGTGGGGTACAAAAAAAGCAGATGAAGCAGGCATTGTGTAGCTTTGCTGTTACACACAGTTATTTTCTCTTACACCTGTTGCTTCCACTCAAACCCAAAACTATTTAAAGACAGCCTGCAAGAAGAGAGGGGAGAGGGTGTGGAGGGCTTAGGAGATGCAATTCATTCTTTGCATCCTTTTCTCTTCCCCCAAATGTATAGGTCCTTGATTCCCATTTACAGGACAAGTTTTCAACTGCTCTTTCTCTTCCGAGGCCCTGCAGCTTTGCCTGGAAGAATCCAAGGTGGATGGAGAGCTGTAAAAACTAGCACTGAGGTTCAAAGTATTTAAAAGGCTTCAGCAAATTAAATGCCCTCAAGGATTTCCCAGAGAAACAACTCCATCACATTATGGGCCAGGACTTGGGCATAACTTGTGCTGAGATAATGCAGCTCTCAGCAAGGGCATCATATCGGACGTCCAAAGTTAATGTTAGTTGAATGCTTAAAAAATAACCTCCCCCTTCCTTTAAAAACACCTTGATTCATCTGGAAACATTTCTATTTCTTAACAGCTAAAAAGAAAGTATAAAGAGGGGCGAGAAGGCAAAGATGCAGCCTTCTAGAAAAGCAACTACCACTCAGGTTTACTCAATGTGGAGCAAGAGCTAAAAGGAGTAATATTAACTTGCAACTCTTTCCATATCCTGTGGAAATGTTGTGGAACAGCTCATTTTCTCTGGTAACCATTCCCACAGCCTTCCCCTGTTTGCTGCATGCAGTGCCTTACACAGTATGTAGGACTACTCCCCAGCTACCTGCAACAGCTTTAGCCAAAGACAGCACAAGCCAACAGCGGCTGTCTGTATCTTGTGATGCAATTATGTTCTTATACAAAGTGGGAGGGGGGGAAAAAAGAGTATCAGTATCTGAATGCTCACCAGGAAAATTCCACTCCTTTATTAGATGTCTTGTCCTTTGCAGAATGGTTTGAGCCAAATGAGTCTGCTTATTTAAAGTACAAAAACCTTTTGAGCCACAGGAGATTCCAGAAATGCCAGAACCCAGAGCTTCCCTCCCTCACAGTAAGGAGAATAATCTCCCCCACCCACTCCTCTGCTCAGGCTGATTGCTGCATCCACAGAATTTTTAGGGTCTCTGGCCCATCTTCTTCAAGGTTCGATTCAGCTGGAATTAGAAGAAAGCAAAAAAGTCAGACAACACACTGATTGGCATACACTACTGTTCCCTTCAGCAGCCTTAATCCAGCGTCTCTACTCCCTTCTCTGCAACCCACTGACAAAAACACTCTCCTGCAGATGCGGGCAGTGTGTGAAGTAGATGGGGAATTAGTAAATCCCTCCTCCTCTCCAAGACAGTGGAGGATTTAGGGAGAAGCTGCAAAGTTCTTGCAATGGTACACTAACAGAGAAACCTTCAGCCATCCCCTTGTTTCAGGATTTTGCTGCCAAAGCTTCCAACCCACAGCAGCATCTGCTGAGAGAGCAGAACAGTGGCAGCACGTCACCTCCTGGCTGAGTGCAACACTGAAGCCATCCATGCTCCAGAAATCAGAGGCTGCTTTCTAGACCCTTGGTTATGGGGATTTAGATGTGATTTTGCTGCATTACTGAGAACTGCCACAATTATCTAGGGACTAGGGAGCTGGCAACTTTAGAAAGTAAAACCCTCCTGCTCCTTTACAATGAGTTTCAACTGAATGAAAACTTCTCACACAAAAAAACCCAACATTCCTCATAAGTGAGCAGCTGCTGCTGAGACCACGTGCCCTTGCCCAGTGCCGTGCAAAGCTGAGGATTGCCCCAGCAAGGCATAGTACAGCTGTTACACACGAGCATGCTTTCTCCCAGCCATGCACAGCCCAAAGCCTTCCCCACTTTCCCTACAGAACTATACAGTTGTTCTGCTCAGACCTCACCTCTTCAAACTTGTGGATCTGGCGGATGAAGAAGTCCCCATAGCGTCGAGCAACCTTTGTGTCTGCAATGTGGATCATGTCCTGGGGAAGGAAGAGCATGAGGTCAGGAAAAGGACTGTGCTACCAGGGGACAGCAAGCTCTGCCAAACAGGAGGAGCAACAAAAGGGGCTTCACTCCAGTCCTAGTTCAGCACTGCACACATACCCGAAGTGTACTAGACCCACAGCAATTACTCATTTTTTTCCTGTGGGATGCCTTCTGTTTACCTGAGACAGATCCCAAACTCACACTGTATTCATTTCCCACATTCTTGCACTCTGCCTATTTTCAGCTCTCTGTGCAGCAGTTTGACACTCCCAACCCTGATTCATGCTCTGCTACCCTCTACCAGCAGCTAAGAGTGGTGCAGTCTACTAGGGGAGCTAGGCTTCAGTGCAAGTCAGTGTGGTTCAGGTACACAAGGAAGACAAGGCACAAATGAGACCTTACAGGTACAGCTCTGCACCAAGAAGCAACCTGTTCCCCTTGTTTGGTAGGCAGCAAAAACCTAATAGCTACTGCTGTCTTCTTTGACAAATGAAGTCTTAGAAGATACTTCCCACTGTGTTGAGCTCCAAGGGCAGGTTGGTGACAGGATCATAGCTTGCATTTAGATAGCTTGCATCTAGAGCAGACAGGGCTAAATGCTGCTTCTGTGAAAAACACAGCTGTAATATGATAGATCAAGATGCCTCCTTTACCAAGCAAAGGAGAGATGTAGGGGATACCTACAAAACTGACAATCCCACCTAACAGTGACAGCACTCTGCATCACTCCGCTACCATCTCCCAGGGTCACTGACAAACTGTACCCCTTGTCCAGGGGATCACATTTAGGGACTTCTCTTCTTGGTTGAAATGTTTGCCAAAGCTGCCAGCAGTATCCCATCACTGTTCATCCACTGGCACTTCTATGAAGCAGGGCTATACATTCATTGTAAGAGAGAAGTCCTTCACATGGCACAGGAATGTTTCCCACAGACTGGATTATAAGCTGGTGCTGCCTCTTCCAGAATTTCTGGGGTGAAGGAATTTCCTAGTTAGCAAAGAACAGATACCAACCTTATCGATATAGAAGTCAACTTCAGAGGCAGACTGGAACTCCCCATCCAGGGCAGATATGCCACTGGTCCATACCAGGTTCTTCATCTTGTGCTTGAAGACAAGCAGCTGGATGCGAAACTCCTGTTCTGTGAGGTCCAAGAAGCCAGCAAGCTTGGCCACGGGCATGGTGGTATAGAGCTTCAGGAAGCTACGGATGGTGGAGAGCTGAGCCTGCTGCTGAACCTCATCAGCAAAGACTTTGAGCTGTTGCAGGAAAGGCTCCTTGTGATAGTTGGGGTGCACGTTGTCATAGTTGGGCACCACAGGGGAGAGGAACTTGGGGCAGGCATAACTGAAGAGCTCCTCATAGACCTGAGCGTCACCCTTCTGCATGCGCAGCATCTTATCTCCGTATTTCTCTCGCAGCTGCAGGTGGATGCTCTCATCGATGCGCATGGGGTACATGGTGAGGGCGATGGCAAGGAGCGCGTGCATCTGCTCGTTCTGCTTGTTAATCTGGGTCAGAAAGGACAGCCTGTTAGCTTGACAGTGCGCTCAGGACTTACGGTGCGAGAGAGAGCCGAGAGCTGCACTTTTCAGATGGACCCTTCACCCTGAGAACTGAAGGTCCTAATGCTCAAGGGGGACAGTGCAAAGAAACAGCACCTCTGAGCAAAGCAGATGCATGCTGTATCACGGCTATCATCGGTGAAAAAGAGGAAATGATAAGAAGGAAGTACAGAGCAGTGAATGTATCCAGAGCCATACAGAATCTGGATAGCCAGAAAGGGGTTGGATTGCTTTGGTACAAGCAAGTGCAGAGGAGCAGGCATAGGGAAAGAAGACAGTTTAAGAGACACTGTTGACACAGACCAGCAAGAGACTTATCAAGGAGGCCAGTGCAGAAAAAAATTGAGAAGGAAGATTCATAAAAGGTCAGTCTTAAACAGCTGTGTAGCTAAAAGCTAAACACTACATTTTCAAAGTGTCATGGAATTAAGAACTGCATGATTTGGTTATACAAGTGAATTAGAAATGATTCATAAGGATGACGAGGAGACAGCAGCAGCAGCAGCAGAGGGTAAAAAAACCCAACAAAACAAAATAAACATCAGAGGCAGCTTAGGT
The DNA here is from genome assembly GCF_016699485.2 of Gallus gallus. Lineage (NCBI taxonomy): Eukaryota > Metazoa > Chordata > Aves > Galliformes > Phasianidae > Gallus > Gallus gallus. The sequence goes on from NC_052532.1 coordinate 51,140,160, forward strand.
GGAAAGAGACATGAGCTTTGTTTTACCCATAATAAGTTTAAATAATCTGTGAATGACTGCATGATGATGGAAATATATCTGATAATGGAATTACACTGAGATAGGAACGGGACTGAGATGTAAGAATCTTTGGCAAGAGTATCGTTTCCAGCTGATACCCATTAGCAACAGTGCCCAAGGGGAAAATGCAAGCAGGGCAGGGGAAACTGCATGGTGATCAATTAAGGAATCAGTAACACAGCCAAGAGAAAATATTAAAGGTCAAAGGATCCCTTCATTACCAGGAGTCCAGGAATATAAGGTCAGACTATTGGACAGAGGTTATCAGGTGACGGAGAAGGGACAGGAAAGGGGACAGCAGCCTTTTCTCTTGGGAAGCCTATACCTATTCTATTTCTTACCATCTCATACTTGTAGGTTGTCCTCTGAAACATGCTCTTAGTCCTCTGGATGTAGAGGAGGATGTTGGCAAAGACCCGGATGGCGTCCTGGTAACGTCGCATCATGAGGTACGCGAAGCCCACGTAGTAGTAAGTGGTCACTTGGCACTCAGGCACCCGAGAGTACATGCTCTGAGAAGGATGGAGCAACAGACCGCCTTAGAGGGGAGACAATCACCTTCAGCCTGAACAGCTTGGCCTTCAGTCCACTCTCACACATCTCAGGATATCTCCCCTCACACCCATCCCTGCAGGAGCTTCCTCACTGCCTCAATAAGCAGATCATTCTGCCTCCTATGTTTCCCAGTTTCAGCTTTCTGCAAGCAGAGCACTCTTACACTGTGCATAACACTGCTTTGCTCAACTCCCATTCTTGCCAGTTCACTACCAGCCTTGGGCTAAGATTGTGTTGCAGTTGGACTTTATTTTTTTACCACTTGTCACAAGTAACACCTATGTCTATGGAAACACATGCAAGGTAGGAGTGTGCACAGTGAGAACAGTCAAAAATAACAGACTGAGCCACAGACCAAGGAGGGAGCGGTGTATCCTGCTAGCATTGTGCTCCCACTTACAGTTCAAATAACATTCCCCATTACACAGCCTTGCACAACACAGCAAACAAGCCTTCTAAAGAATTGAGCATATGTGCTACAATAGCAACAGTCATTATCATATGGTTTGACTTACTGCCAAAGCTCCAGCTGTGTTCAGCATACACAACTGTGGAACCAGAGACTTTTTCCAGCTAATCCTATAAACAAACTCCTGACAACTACAACAGCTACAAACAGCTCTTCAGCCATACGATTCATTAAAGCAACCTTTCAGGAGCCTAACTGAACAAAAGCATTTGGAAAACTACAGTGGGATGTTTACAACATATCTTATTACCTTCTTGTTGAGCTCAATGTTCTCCAGAACCTTGATAGCTTGGTAGTAATCCCCCAGCAAAGAGTGCAGACGCAGCAGCCCAACAAGACTGAAATAGCCCAGCATCTTGTAGAGGGAGTGACGACCATACTCACCAGCCACGCTTTCGGGATCACCTAGGGAAAAAAAATAGCAAACCATGATGTTGTCCTCCAAAGGAGGAAGCCCTTCTTTCAACACCTCTTGTTTATAAGTGAAAGAAGCAAGCCCTCCAATATAATCATCAGCAATTTCCACGTAAGGTTTAGAGAACCTCTTCCCAGTAAACTCACCCAATTACTAAGGATTTGATTCAGCCCCCAAACAAAACTAACAGAGCTTAGTCAAATCAAAGCAAGGCAGCACAGACACCAACCTCACCCAGCTATCTCACCTCCGCTTGTATAGACCTCCAGCTGTCGGTTGATGTTGGATTTGTCCACCAGAGAATGCAACACATTAAGGACACTGTGCACATTCCAGATCTTGGGGTTGGAACGAAGGAAATCAATTTCTTCTTCAGATTTTTTGGCTGTCTTGCAGCGGTACTGGCTGAAAGACTGGAACTGTGGGGAAAGAGCAGATTTGATGACGAGGGGATAGTCTGGAGATGCTACATTTAAGTGCACTAACCTCACGAGTTGATCACACAGTGCAGCACAACAAGGCTACCAAAAATACCCCAGTCTCAGAGTCACATACCTGGTATATGAATTCATCAATGATATCCCAGAGCCACTGGTTGGGCAGCTCCAAAGGAGCAGGGCCATCAGCATCTGCAGAAGAACATCAGTAACAGATGAGAGGCTTAATGCCCTGAGCAAGGAACAGTGGAGGAATTGAAGGAACAAGAAGTCAAGAAAACCAGAATCTTTGGGAGTTGAAAAATGCAGATGAATGAAGCTTCCAGCAGGAAGTCAATATGTAGCTCTGCCTACCTCAGGTGCCTTTATTTTTAAAGAATATGAGTGTGCATTGAGTTAATCTCTAAAGCATGACTGCTCAACAGCAGTGATTCTGGGAAGCTGCACAAAACCTTAAGGGGTCCATCCCAACCACTCTTTTCTCTGCAAGACTGGCAGGGAGTCACAAACACTTTAATTTGTCCCAGTAACTTCTATCAGAAAGCAAAATGAAGCTGTAACTGAAAATTCTCAGTGAGATAGAAAGTTGTTTTTTTATTTTCTTTAGGGCTTTTCAGAAAGCACTGTAAACTATTTGGGCTTTTTGTGGTTTTAAATGCGTGGACGTAAAGCGCTCTTCATTCTGCTAATTTAAACATATGGAAAGCCTATAGACCACTTATCTGCGTGTAATCTATAAATAAATACATTTTGGTTTCTCTCCCTTTCTCTGTTTTAACCCTCTGCATTCAGTCTTCTCCAAAACTCACAAACCAAAGATTAATTGCAGCAACTCACTGAGGATGTAGTTGAAAAGATTGCAGTAGTTGTAGTAAGATTCAAATCTCTGCTCCAGAGTGGGTCCCCCCTGCAATGAGAAGACAGTACAGTCCATTTAGTTTGAAGTACAGCAAGACTAAGTTTGTGGGCAATAGCCTATAAAGGACAGTCAACAGTCATGGCAAAAGGTCTGTTTTGGTGACATTAGAGCCAACATTCAACCACTCACTAACCACTAACACCACCCAGAAAGCATGAAATTGTCTCACTATAGAAGAAGGCTGTCTTTTCAAGTCCAGGTAGCTTTTAGTACAACTGAGCAATGAAATCTCACGTGAATAGAATGCTGTAAGTCTCCTTTTCCTCCTCTCTGCTGTCCAGACCTAAGAACTGCCTATTAACTTACACAGCTTCTTGTCCTCCTCCCCTCAAGAAAGGTCTTTGTAAACCCTGACAACACAGCTGCTTCTAGACAATCATATCATAGAATCATAGAATGGCTTCAAAGGGGCCTTAAAGAACCCTGCTGTGGGCAGGGCTGCTACCCACCAGCTCAGACTGCCCAGGGCCCCATCCAACCTGGCCTTGAACCTCCAAGGATGGGGCACCCACAGCTCTCTGGGCAGCCTATGTCAGTGCCTCACCACCCTCTGCATAAAGAATTAGTTTTAAATGCTTTGGAAGACTGATAAACACAGGAGGGAATCACTCTTTCTAGAATTATCCTGTATCACACCCCCATGGGCAGCTTGGGAACCTCCTACAAAACAATTCAAGCAACCAGTTGCACCTGTTAAGGCAAGTCTTTGATTTGGGAACTTCAAAAAGACTCCTGCATTAACCCATTTCTCCACCCTCTGGTCCAAACCAAAACTGCAATCATTACTCATTCACCATAGAAGTCACACACCTGTTCTGCTTCTTTCTTACAGCCAAGAACTACTCTGATTTCCCTAGTGACCTCAAATTAAGGAAAGAAGCATGGTTCTGTTTTCTTCTCCTATATCCTCTGTGGTACCCAGTTTTTCCTATCCACAAAGCATTCTGACCCCATACAATCTTTCAATTATAAGTAGCTCAAACTCCTCGTGACACCCCCTCACACACCTGCTAATCTGAAGAACAAATAAAGAGCCACGAAGAAACACACAAAACAAAGTGACCTATAAGTCATGCAGTTATACAGCTCTAACAGAAAGAAAATTCAGCTACTTCCCGACATCTCCTTCTTCCCCACCTCACTGCTGTGGCATAACCCTGCAGCAGCTCAGCACTACATAACTGTCCGCTCACTCTCTCCTGACATGGGATAAAGGAGAGGATTGGAAACAAAACAGAACTTGTGGGTCGAGGAAAAAACCTATTTACTAAGACAGTCTTTGTTACACTTTCCTCTTCCTCCAAGACTGGGGAGACAACTCAGGAAGACTGACAAGTCTTGCTTCTCATAAATCAGCAATGCTTACTAAAATGACAAAAGGCAAGAATTTCAAACTTCCCTAGCTGTAACTTGACCCATACCTCATAAGTCTATTCAATATAGTTTTGCAAAAGTTATGGAACCACTGATGCTATGGTAGCAGTGCAACTTGTTAACTTTTATGGCAGAAAAGCCAGGTACAACCAAAAGACACAGGGCAAATACTCACGCTGACTTTGGCGTAGATATGCCTATAATACAGCTCCTTGTATAGGATGAGGAAAACTGCATCTGGAAAAGATGAGAGAAGTGGACATCAGCAAACCATGAGGCTTAGGCAACTGGATCTCTGAGGCACTGGTGGTGCTCCTACTGCCACGGTTACAAAGACAAGTACAAGAGGATGCTTCATTAGACTTCCTGACAGGCATCTACAGAAGAAGCTGCCACAGTGAACAAAGATGAGTGACTAACAATTCATAAAAACCACGCACCGGCTCAGTAATACGTCTAAAGTGATTTAGTTCTTTCATTCTCTGATAAGAAAATAGAGTGGAAAAGAAACACTTACCATTTCCAACCTGTGGGGCAATGGCCTCTGCCTCTGGCCATGGGGTGTTCTTGAAAAACCTTTCTGTCAGCTTTGTCCAGCTGAAAGATAAGACGCGGGTGGTATGAGAGAAAACGTTCCTGAGTATCAGAGAGGTGGAGTTAGAAATCACAATATAGAGGGCTTGGACTTGAAAGAATTAGAACACTGTCTCCCTTTGCTAACACCAGAGTTGAAACAAAGAATGAGAATGACAAACAGAGCAGTTGAAAACCTGATCACAGAATGGCTTGGGTTGGACGGAACCTCAAAGATCATCTAGTTTGCAGCAGAGTTGCCAACCACTAAATCAGTTACTAGACCAAGTTACCCTGGGCCCTATCCAACCTGGCCTCAAACAATTCTAGGGACTGGGCATTCAGAACCTCTCTGGGCTGCCTGTTCCAGTGCCTCACTAGCCTCTCAGTGAAAAATTCCCCTCAACATCTAATTTTAGTTTAACTGTTCCCCCTCATCCTGTTACTATCTACCCATGTAAAAAGCTGATTTCCCTTCTGTGGGTAAGCTCCCTTCAAGTACTGGAAAGCCGCAATGAGGTCTCCTCACAGCCTCCTCCAGGCTGAACAAGCCCAGCTCCCATCCTTTCTTCATAGAAGAGGTGCTCCAGCCCTCTGATCATCTTGTGGCCTTCCTCTGGACCCATTCCAACAGCTCCATATCTTTCTTATACAGGGGGGCCCCAAGCCTTTAAGTATGGAATGGCTGCATATGTTATGCTCGCATTCTCTTTATGGTAAGGCAAAAGGTAACACAGCTACAAGCAAGAGTAGGAATATCTGCAGAGATCATAGAATCACTACGGTTGGAAAAGACCTCTAAGATCACGCAGTCCAGCTGTCCAACCACACCAATATTTCCCACTAAAGCACGTGCCTCAGTTTGCAAACGGCCACTGCAGAGGTCACTTTTTACTGCCAACATACAAAACCAGTACTCTCTATCAGACAGGTCGCAATCCACATAGATTTATGTTAGACTAATAGCCCAGAAATATAACTTTGTGTTTTGCTCCTCAGTGATCGACTGAAGCTTCAGACTATTTCAAAGAAGCAGAATAAGAATGCCAGTGTTTCCTTTTATGGTCCGGGAGCATTTCCATCAGATTTTAAACAGCAAGAATAGCCCTGCACCTGTTCTCATAGATGTCCTGGATCTCATACACCTTCTGGTCAATGACATCGCTGGAGACCCGGCTGGCCTGCAGCTCGTACACCTTCTGGTCGATGAGGTCGGACACGGTCTTGTGGAAATACTGGATGAAGTTCTTGATCACCTCGGGGATCACCTGGTAGGTCTGCTGCTCGTACTGCCGCTCGTAGGCCAGGTCCTGCTTCGGGTCACCTGAGGGGAGAGAGGAGCAGTGTAGGCGCGAGGCCTACAGCCCCCACCCCGCGGGGCGGCCCAGGCGCGCACTCACCCGTGTGCATGTCATAGTCGTTGGAGTAGGCGTACGGGTCGTAGGCGGCCTGTGGAGAGACGAGGCAGCGAGGTTACCGCGACGAGCCCGAGCTCGACCCACGACCCCCCCCCCTAACCCCGGCCCCCGCCCGCACATCGTTGTCGTAGTCTTCCCCCGGGTAGGCCATGGCGCGGCGCGGTCCCTGGGCAGCCAGGAAGAGGGGGCGGGACCAAGCGGCACGCTCCGGGCGGCCGGCCGGAAAAAGCTACGGCGGAAGGGAAGCTGTCGAATCTGTCTATTGGTTGAAATGACTGCCTGTCTTCGGAGGCTTTTCTCTCTGATTGGAGAGCCTGCCTGCCCGTCGGCGCAGCCTAGGCACCGCCTCTTTCCTCGTCTTCTTTCCATCCCATTGGCTGCACCCGCTGAGTTGAGTCGGCTCTGATTGGTCGAGAGAACCGTTGCTATAGCGACGACCCTTCCCGCCCCTCTCCTCGCACCCTGAGCGGCCCGGCCCGGCCCGGCCCGTGAGGGAATGGAGGGCGGTGGCGGGGCCGCGGCCGAGTCCGCTGCGGGGACGGAGTCGGAGCCGGCTCTGGGAGCCGGGGTGGCGCTCGGAGGGGCGGTGGGAGCCCCCCTCGGCTACCTGCACGTCCTGTGGCAGCGGGAGGAGCCCGCCGGCAAGATCCCGGCCCGCCGCCTGCGCAGGGCCGCCCGCCTCCACCGCCGCCTGGGGCCTACGGGCAAGGAGAGCCACGGTGAGCGGGAGTGGTTTTCCCCTTCTGCTTCCCTGTCCCCTTCTGCTTTCCTGTCTCCTTCCTCCTCCATGCTTCCCAGTAATGGCTTTCTTTTCTCTACAGCTCTGAAGAGGCTGCGTGAGGCTGCCAATGGCAACGACCTGGACACAGGTGAGACTTCTGCCAACCTGACTTGGGGCCACTTCCTGGAAGGGCAGTTTGTCAAAGCCCTTTGTTTCAGCAGAGGGCAAGGAAGGTGCAGGTAGTTTGCAGAAATCATGCTTAGATGCTGCACATCTAGAGGTTACTTTTCTTGAGCCTTTTGTTCCATTCTCTGAGCAGAGCGAGGCTGATTGTAATACTGATTTTTTTTTTCACTGTATTGGGTTCATAGTGCTGATTGTCCACCTGCCTCAGGCTTAATTAACTGCTATTATTCCAGCTTCTTGGTACGTAACTTTTGCCCACTCTTCAGCAGTAGGAAAGTAGTCTTGTGGCAAAATGGAAAAGTGATGATCCAAGACCGATCTCAGACACACGGTCTGATTTTTGGGTGATCTTATGTGGAGCCAGGAGTTGAACTTGATGATCCTTCTGAATCCCTTCCAACTCAGGATATTCTGCAGTTCTATGATTCTAAGCCATACCCTGCGTGATGAATGACGTGGTGTGACACAGATCAGAGCCCTGGCCAGCCTCGTGTCTGCCTCTCACAGTGATTCATGGCCTCTCTGTGACTCTCTTTACTTCTCTGTACTGTAGATCAGTTGGGTTTTGATACTAAGTATTCATCAACAATACAGGCGTGTGTCGTTTGCCCCCTGTCGTTGTTCCTCTTTTGCCTGTCATCAGACCACGTTGTGCACAACTGGAAACAGATCTAACTTGTAGAAACCCCTGACATTTCAGGATGGGGTGGAGGGGGCGCTGTCTGTCATGCCGTACCCTACAGCTTCACAGTACACCTTGTTTCATAAACCAATGGATGCAATCATTTGTGAGCTCTGACCATGGACAGAGTCCATATTTACCTGCAGAAGAGCTGGTAGCGTCACCCCTTTCTGATCAGGTGTCCCTTCAACTTACCTGCATCCTTTTCCTCCTTGGCACTGCCAGTGCAGCAACTCCTGGAGGATGGAACTGACCCCTGTGCTGCAGATGACAAAGGCCGGACAGCCCTCCACTTCGCCTCCTGCAATGGCAACGATCACATTGGTGAGTGGGAGGGGGATTTTCAGCCATCCAACTTGTCCGTTTCAGAGGATTTTCTTTATTTTCCATTTGCTGTGTGTGTAAGCTAACAGAAGCATCCCTTCTGCAGCCTACTGGCTGCCACATGGACCAGTGGGTCAGCAATGCGCTGCCAAATGAAGCTTCTTACACCAGTAAGGTGCTGTCAGTGGGGCAGAGGGAAGGGGCTAACATGTGTCTGCTTCCAGTGCAACTGCTTCTGGATCACGGGGCTGACCCAAATCAAAGAGACGGGCTGGGAAACACTCCCTTACACTTGGGTAAGTGCCAGTCAGATGAGCTTTGCATGCAGAGAAATGAGGTGACCACTGCATTCTGTTTTTCCTCTGCATCTTCCTTCTTCCTGTGCATCACACTATGAATCCCCAGCTTTAAGGACTTGCAATTCTTAGCATTTTATTCACTTCGCCCCTCAGGAGGACTTAAGGGTCAGAGTTAGAGAAAATCCATTTTCCTCCCTCTGCCAGTCCTGAGGAGTGTGAGATGTGTTCTAGCAAAAGTACCCAGGCCTGAGCATGAGGTTATGCTTAACAGTGGAGCTGTTCCTCTTTCTGATGGCAAAAAAAGCCTTTTGAGAAGTGACAAATTCCACGCTTGAGCAGAAACTCCTTTGTTGTTTGCTAGTACCTCTGAGTTGTGTGTCCTGTGTTTTCCCTTCCCAGCTGCCTGCACGAACCATGTTCCTGTCATCACCACGCTGCTGCGCGGAGGTAACATTTCCTCTATAACAATTACTGCCTGTCCCTTTCCTGCCCTGCCCCTGTCACTATTCCTCGGGAACACCGAGCCTTTAAGACAGACCTCAGTTTCTGCCCTTACTCATGCATTTGCAGGGGCCAGAGTCGATGCCTTGGATCGAGCTGGCAGAACCCCACTGCACCTCGCGAAGTCGAAGCTAAACATCTTACAGGAAGGAATCTCCCACAGCCTGGAGGCAGTACGCCTTGAAGTGAAACAGGTAAAAGAAACAGTCCCATGTTCTGGTAAGGCTCTACAGCTTCTGACAGTCTCCTGTACCCTTTCAGTCAAGGATCATTTAGCAGCTGTTTTAATTACCCGTCTCTAGGCTTTTAGCTTATCCAGGGAAAGCTTGGCTTTTTCTTTCTGTTTTCAGATACACTGATATTTCCAACTACTGCTGTGACCTCTTGGCTGTGGTAGGCCAAGCATTGAATGTCTCGCTTCTCAGGCTGGACGGAGCATTCTCTTTTCTTTAGCAACTGTGTAAGATGGATGTCTTGTGGCAGGAGAGGGACCACAGCACGGGGTTGTAGCTGTGGCACACACATTTCAGCAGAGACTCTATTTTGTGGGGCGTTCTCAGTGCATTCAGCACTGCTCTTATATGTGGGGGCATGGGAGAGGAAAGCAGGAGCCATAGAATAGCCATAAGGGTTTTTATTCTTTGTGCACAAGCAGATCCTGCAGGAGTGGCAAGTCCCTGCTCCCCACAGTGAGGGAAGACAGTTAGCTGTGAAGAGAAGCTTGGTGCTTTCTTGGCAAGCCTAAACTTTGTACTTCTTCAGCTGAGCTTGTCTCTCTGTTCTAAAACCACACAAACAGATCGTAACTGGTCTGCCTGTGGCTAATGGACACCTCTGGTGACCCCCTGGCCTCTCATAAAACCTTTAGTGCTCTCCGGTCGCTTTACATGTGCTCTTTTCTATTGATCATGTACTGTGCCACGTACCTCAGCATCTGGCCTGTGCTTGGCAGTTTAGCTGTTCGTCCTAAAAGCATCCCAGCCTGATGCTGCTGTCTGATGTTTCCTCTTATTCCTGATGGCTTCAGATTATCCAGATGTTGCGGGAATACCTGGACCGTCTGGGGAGGCATGAGCAAAAGGAACAGCTGGATGACCTCTGCTCTAAGCTACAGATGACCAGCACAAAGGAGCAGGTAGGTAGTGCTGAGCTACCGTGACTCACCTATTTCTGCTGTGACTTCTGTGCTCAGGAGAATTCAGCTACATAAACGAGGTGACACTGAAGACGTGCTTGTGGATGTGTTGTTGCTGGGTGAAGTAGCAAGGATAGATGATGACTCCTCTGTTCGGAATTCAAAATGCAGAAAGTGTTACTGTGCCTAGCAGCTCAGCAGAGAAGTTGAAGATCAGATCGACTGAGGGCACAATCATTTTAAGGCCAGAAGGTAGCACAAGTACTCATTGTTGAGTTCTGGGTAATGCGTCAACACACTTCTATTTAAGGGCTGGCTGTATTGCCTGAGGTAGAGTTCGAGCATCATTCTCCTTAGGAAGGGGCAAAAGCTCCTTTTGCCTTAGATTAGGACTTTTTTGAGCATAATTGTGGAACCAGGAGGAGTTGTAGCATACACTCAGTTTGGTCATTGCTGGCCATCCTGGTGGAAGAGTAGTCCTTGCTGCATGGGGGTTTCTTCTGTAGTGGTGGGCAGCTGTGTTCCTGTGCCTGATGGCCAACTGTATTCTTCTGACAGGTGGATGAGGTTACAGACCTCCTGGCCAGCTTCACATCACTCAGCCTGCAGATGCAGATGGAGAAGAGGTAACAGGCTTTCGAGTCACCTCTCTGATCCAGAAGGAGAAGCCTTAGAGAAGAAGGCCTACATCCCAGATCGCCAAATAAACATTGCAGGCCCTGAGGGTGCTGCCATGGCTGCCTCATGAGGAGGCAGTAGGATTTGGACAAAAGAGTGCTGCAGCTGAGACTTTTTGGGAAAAAAAATAATAGGCTGGCACTGAATAAGGGTACCCCTTCCACAGCAGAGGTATTCTGCCTTCACCACAGCACTCCAGTTCAGTGTAGGTGGTGGCTAATGCCATGGATTGCCAGCATCACAGATCTATCTGCTTGCAACAGGCATCTTTTGCCACTACTGCAGTGTTAAACTGCATGGGGGGGTGGGAAGTGGGCGTCTTGGACATCAGAAGGCTTTGTGCATTAGGAATAACATGTCCTTAATTCTGTGTGGTAGCAGCTGAGCAAACATATTGCCTTAAGAAGCATGCACCGAGACGTAATCCTAAACTTCCCCAGAGCCTGCAGAGTATCTGGCCAGTTAGGTGTGGGATACAATGCTTTTAATGAGACTAACAGGTTCCAGTGGGCCTGGTTTTTGAAGCACTGCTGGAAGTCAATGCTTAAATCTTAGAGTGAAACACTTGTGAAGAATACCCAGGTAGGCATCACGCCAGAGCTACCCTGATGCAACGATGAGGGATGGGGAATGACTTAATCCTAGTGCAGTTTTAGGCGTACCTCTACATTTTATTTGAAAAAAAAACCCACCAAAGTCATCCTTTGGTGACTTTTCCCACTACTGGCTGTTTCAGTAGCAACAGAAGGTATCCCACATCGTTGGGCTGGGGTGGAGGTGGATTTGTGGCTGCCTTAGCAGCACCAAACTCAAAACTGACTGATGCCTTTCTTGCTTGTGGAGACGCGCTGCTCCACGGTCTGAAGTTCAGCCTGAGGGATGAGTTACGACCTCTGCTGGGAGCCCGGAGTAATGCAGCTATGAAGGATGCAGGGAATCGCCTTCGCTCTGCGGTTAGTGACAAAGACGTGGTAGTTTTGCTTTGAAGCAGGGATCTGTGAAATCTTGGAGATGGAGCATGAATGATAGCGGGGTGACAAGAAAACGGGCCGCAGTTCCCACCTGCATGCCCACACAAATGACGTGATGTGCTGGTAGTGATACGCACCCCACAGCTGGGAATCGTGTCAGTTCTTTAGGATCCATCTTAACCGTATTAACAGCCACTGTTTGCAACGTTCTTCAGAGGCGTGTTCTCTAATATCTGGCTTCTTACCCAGGAGAAGGCTAACTGGGCCTCCTTGTTCAAAGCTGAGATATCAGAATACGCATTGTTCTAGGTGAGCTGGAAGCTGTGCCGGCTGGGGCTGTCACTGTGAGTGCTGGTACTTTGTTCTGATGTGCCGGATGGGAAGGATTCTGAGGGGGTGGGAGACAATCTGACCTTTTTGTGTGTCAAACTTCAATAAAATCCTGTCAGCCTTTTTTTTTTTTTGAACTCCCTGTCCAGTTCTCTCTTTTCAGAGCAGCTCATTCCTCTTTACTGATGTTCCAGGCCATGGGCACAGCATCGGGTTCGGTAACTGCTACTCCCAGTTGTGGTACTGAAATTGGACGTGACGACACAAAGTTGTTTGAATTCAAACACCAGCCTGTTTGCAGACCAGAGTACACAGCTGCTGACTCACCTTCTGATCTCGGCTCCCACAGCCAAGAAATCCAAACTTAAAATCGAGTTAGTTGCTGTGATACCGTACAAACAGAGGGAAAGAGAATCTCAGGGGACTGCATCTGGTTGGGAGGTGGCATGTTTTGTGAAGAGGGAAAGCAGCCTTGCCCAGTCTGTGCTCCTGTGTAAGTGTGGAGCCGGTGGGGAGAGGGTGTTTGCACCCATGCCTTGCCCTGTGCCCAGAAAAGTGGCTGCGCTGTGAAGAGCTGTTCCTCCCCAGCACCTCAACCCCTTGACATCTGGGCAGGGGGCTTTACAATGTGGTCCCCGGGTGAGGAGCAGGTGACCTCTGTGTCCAGCCTGTCCTGTTCTGTCTTTCTGTTACTGCGTCAGCCTAAGCTTTGTGTCCACGTACGCTTAGCAGTCAACGCTTTTGCAGTCAACAACCTTGTTGCTGAGGAGACCATTAAGGTGCCAAAGAGCAGGTGGCTGGGGTGCTCTTATCATTGCAGTTGCCTTGGCTGCTGCTGATGTCTGCAAACTAGATGCAGCTTGGAAGCCTTCCTTGCAATCAGGAACACACTTAGCTGAGATTCAGAGCTATGATTTTAGCTTGAGTGCTCAGGATGTTGCTGCCCACAACTCTTCAAGTCTTTGTTTTGCCTGGTGCCGGAGTTTTGCCATGACTGCTCTTGCCTGTACGCTTGGAGTGGAAAGGTGGGGGTGCAGCAGGCAGCAGTGAGTATTTCCCTTGCTCTCAGTCTATTCCGGAGGTGTCTGTTGCAGTAACAATGCAAACAACACCACTGTCTTCCTTGTGCTACTTATGTTGACGTTACACTTGGCCCAACCACCCCTTTTCCCTTGCCTTACGCTGCTAAGCACCGTGTTTTGGGTCCCCCTCTGGGCCACAGTGCCAGCGTTCCCTGGCAGACAGGACTTGACCCAAGGCCTTGCTCACCACCGCCTGTCCTCCACATGCATTCCGTTTCCTTCTTCATCCACAGCATGGCTCTGCAGTGACACACTGTACCAACAGCCACTGAGTCCAGCAGTGACCTCTCCAGTCTCTCAGCCCTGCACAGAGCGCTCACGCTGTAAGACACAGACAAAACCAGCCAGGCTAAGGATCTGGCTCCTTCAAGCAGAAGCAATAGCTGTGTACAAACCTCCCAATAAAGTGTCGTGGATGTTGTTAAGCAAAAGGTCTTTCTCTGCAGCAGCTGCTCGCCCACGCCGGTGAATGCAAAGTGTGCTGCGGTATGCACAAACACCAAGAATCTGTTGCCTTTCAGTCTTCAGCAGTTGAGATAATTAAGCTCCAGGGTATCGAGCCAACATCTGAACTCCATTACTTCCTTCGCTTTTGCCTTTCTAGCAGACTCCAAATCCATCACAGTAATTATCCTCTGTGCTGCTAAGGAAGCCCCATGAAGCATCCCTGCGAACCTTCCAGCCTTTCATCTGCTTCCTCCGCTCGTTCAGTGAGTGAGATGGATTTCATCTCCTCCGTCACGGACAGGTACAGGCAGTAAGATGCTTTATTTGTACACTGCACCCGGGCAGCGTGGGAGAGCGGCCCCCAGGCAGCTCAAGGCCAGTGGATGACAAGGTGGGAGAGTCAGCAGTTTTGATTAAGAAGCTGATAAAGGAGATAGGGCAGATAGCTCACCCAGGGGCACTTCAACCACCATTTTCCTTCTTCCATTGGATCTGCCCTCCCTGCTCCTGTCCCTGCTGCCCCACACTCACCACGTCCCAAGCGTGGCAGCCCCCGCAAGTTTAAAGCCGAGCTCATCAGTCTGAGCGATGACAAGTAATCATCAATTAAGTTGAAAAGCTGGGAGCAGAGACTGCTGATTGCTAATCAGTCTGGAGGAGAGACTGTGTGAGAACAGCATTTCAGCTCCTTCGATCTTAATTAGTGACAGCTTGATATCAAGGATGTTAACACCTTTTCTTTACCTCTGCCTTTAAGCTGTTGGACCAGTTGGAGCATGTGTGTTGTTACTGGGCAGACTGGAATTCCCTCTTGGCTATTGGGCCTCCTGCTCATCTGCTTCCCAAAAATGCAGGTTCTTAGACCCAGGCAGAATGAATGAATGGGACCCACAGCTTGCAGAGCTGCTAAACCTGCCTTCTCCCCAGGTTTCCCCCATTGTTTTTGTCCCATGTTATTTAGGCTTCACCCTTTATTAGAAGGGAGCAAGGTCAGAGCATCACCACCCCCGACTGCTATTCCCTTCTTTCTCCAATGCTTTGGGCTGTGAAATGCAGCCACAGTTCTAGAAACAATGCAGATGTTCCAGCACGACGAGAGGTGTGGGAGGTTCAAGGTGCAGAAAACAACATCAAGTGCTTGAGTGTGAAAAGATAAACAATCCCCATTGCAGCAACCGGGTTGGCTCCAGCATGGGGAAAGGGGTGTCCTTGTTGCTGAGCTGTGCAACAGCGTCAGCACACGTTGAAGTGCCACGCCACCTGGGAATTTGACAAGAGAACAGAGCAAGCAATAAGAGAAGATTCACGCAAGCAGAAGTAGGCGAGGGCAAGAGAAGAGGGATAAGGAGGGCTCGTAGCTCTGCTGCATGGCTCGTGCGCAGCAGGGCTCTGCAAAGCCATGTTCCCATTGTTGCATGTCCCCTCATCCCTTCCATATTGTGTCCGTAGCTCTGACAATGTCAAAGGACAAGGACGGGGCTGTAAGCTCTTCACCTGACACTGCAGCTTCCAGCTGCTTATCAAAGGTCCCACTGTGCATGGGGTTAAGCAAGGACAGTGTGTCTGTGCAGCTCAGGACAGTGCTGACTGAGCTGCACTGCCTCCAGTGATTTAGCATTTGGCAGAGGCGGTTGGCAGTGGGCTGGCAGTAAATGGCTCCTCTCTGCCAGCTGGGGCTCCCAGCATTACTCCCTGTGTATGAATGAGCTATGAAGTGAACAGTGCGCTCCCTGCAGATTTCCCACAGCCTGGGGTCTGCTGCAGCATCTGGTCCTCACATCCCCTCCCATAGGGCTTTGCTGGGAGAGTTATCTCTGTGCATACACTTGCTGTGTGCCTGTCTGTCCTCCCTTCTGATCCTTGCCCCTCTGCCCTACCATCTCTCTGTTGCTTTCTGTCCCCATGAAGGACTCCCACCAGCTCATATGGCCTCCAGCAGTACATGCTGCACTGGCAGAGTTTGCGTTCAGCACACATCAAACTTATCAGGAGAAGGAAATCGCTGGGGTTTTTTCAGGTCAAGAAAGGGGAAATGCCAGCACCCTCTGGTGAACACGATTTCTTGCCTCCCCATCCCCAAAGCAATTCCCATTCTTCCCACAGTCAAGTTTGGGAAGACACTCCACAATACTATAGGGTGTCATTCAGCAGCTACTGCAACCAAAGGCTCTTCCACAGCTGCTCAAGGCAAGGAGGCCAATGAGGAACAACAAATGGGAAACAGTGCTCCCAGGAGGACATCAGACCCACAGCAATCCTGCAGTGAGGAATGCTGTGGAAGATGTTCCAACCCATTGAGTAGTGGTGCCCTTGTACCCTCCTGGAAGCTCTCTCCACCACATAGAAAGGAACAGTGAGGATTTAAGATTGAGCCAAATGCACGTGAGCACAATCATAATTTTCATTTCATGGAAAATAATATCTTGCCAAGTCAGTAAAGCACACAAACAGGGCTAATACTGCCGAATTATATCACCACTCAGAGAGCAACAGCCCTTGAAGGAAGGGATGAAACTCCACACAAAGAACAAAGAGGAGGCAGTGGTCCTTCAGGAATTTGCAAAAGGCAAACAGAAATAAAGCAGAGATTAATCAGATGGAACAGCATGGTGGGAGGAGATTTTGTAGGGGTTGCTTAGGAAGAACTGAGGATAACCACAAAGAAATATTTCAGAACTGCAAGCAGCAAAAGAAAGTGGACAGTAGTATCTGCTTGCAAGATCAAAGGCTAAGTAGGGCAGAGCTTTAGGAAACCTCCTCCACTGAGTACTTCCTGGAAGGGCAGGGCCAAGGGAAGAGACTGGACTGATGGTCCTTTCCCCTTTGAGCTGCAGAGAAGCCATGGGTGCACAGGGAGGGCACACAGAGGTGTCAGCACACAATCCCTTCAGTTCTACACCTGCTGTGGCATGGTGGTATCATTGAGGAATGACCAGTGAGTTCTGCAGAGGCTGTATAACCAAGCTGTTGGCACAGACTCAACATGGTAAAGTGCAATGGCCGTCTCTGATCTGAGTGCAGGAGCCAGAGAAAGGGAGGTGGACTTGGACTGCCCCCGGACCATGAGAAATGGCATCATGTTAAAACGTCCCTCTGCTCTGCATTGATGTGGTGGATTGTGCCATTCTGAGATGCATTTGCTCACTTGTAATCAACAGCCAGACACTCCTGGGGCCTTCTTGGAGGGGTCTTGGCTAAAGGATGGCCAGTTGTTACCAAGCTTTCCTCCTCCAGCAGCTCCTTCTGAACCTCTTGTGGCTGGTGAGTCCATGCTCTGGCATGGTTGGCACCTTCAGTGTCCCTCTTCCTACTGTTCTCCTTTGGGACCCGAGTCAGCTCAGTGTTGCCTCCAAAGAAGCCTCCAGTGCTGTTAGTGAAACCTTTGCCCAGAGTGACCATATGGACTTTATTTCCATTTCTCTTCTTCTTGTTCTTGTTCTGGAAGATGAGGCAGGTGAAGACCTGCTTGAAACGCTTTCGGAAATGCTTGGAGACGAGCGCGTAGACGATAGGGTTGAGGCAGGAATTGGCATATGAAAGGCAGTGGGAAGCCAGGCGGCAGGCATAAGTGGCTCGGTTGAAAGGGAAGTGGCCAAACCAGAAGCACAGGATAACCAGATGGTGTGGAAGCCAGCAGAGGCAGAACAGGATGGCCACAGCCACAATCATCCTGGTGACCTTACGCTTGGCCTTCCGGGACTCTGAAATCCTCTCTATAGGGTCTACAGAGGTCCACAGGAACTTGATGGTCCTGGCGTATGCCAGGCTCACTACAGTCACGGGTAAGAGGTATCCAACTACAAACGTAAGGATGTCCAGAATCTTCCGGCGTTGGTCCTCCCAGACAGGGACGCAGATGGGCACCCCATGGTAATGGACAATCTGGTAGTAACTGAGGTAAGGTCCTGCAAAGAGTAGTGATAGCAACCAAATCACTACAATGGCCACTCCTGCATTTTGGGTAGTGCGGAGATCCCGGGACTTCAGTGGATAGCGAATGGCCAGGTACCTGGTGGGGAGGGGAAGGAGAGACCAAACAAGATGTGGGTGAGATGTCTCATTGCCCTCCTGCCCCATGAAGCTGCCATCTGTGCACCCATTCCCACATAGCAATCTCTCTCCTTCCTCACCTCTTGGGAAGGAGGATTATGGTGAGAATGGGGTCATCCCAACAGGGGATCTCCGCTGCCCGCATTGCTGTGTTAGCTCAGGAAGGGCAAGCAACATGCCTCTTGAGTCAAGGAAGAGGGCTGAAATAGGACACAGAGAGCTACCTGTTTCTCCTCTGGTGCATTGCTTCCCTGGGGCTTTGGCATTCTTGGCTGGACACAAGACTGAATGCATGCCTACAACCCTTCTGCCCAAGTAAGGAAGAGAAAGGACAGGTAATTAGACCAAGTGCTTGGCTGGGAGTTGGGAGAACATATGGGAGGTATGGAGTAGCAGTGGGAAGATGAATCCACTGGTCCTGCCACTGGGGTGACCCAACCTGCTCCTTACAGGGCACCCAATAGGGTTGGGACTGGACTTTTTCTTATCTCTTAGCTCAAGGGTGGCAAACACATTGTCCCTGAGCTGAGGGACTCAACATACAGAGGACACTTGCCTGTCAATGGAGACTGTAGCCAGGGTGAAGCTGCTGGCGTACATGGTGAGGTAGATCAGGAAATGCACAGCTTTGCAGGCAAAGGCCCCAAAGAGCCACCCATCCAGGGTGTAAATGGTGGCTTGGAAGGGGACACAGCAAATGATGAAACAGAGGTCAGCCACGGCCAGGTTGAGGATGAAGAGGTTGGTGGTGTTGTACTTCACTTGGCCGTTCCGCAGCAGCACGGCCAGCACCAGTCCGTTCCCAACAGTGCCCAGAAGAAAGATGAGGGAGAAGACGACAGGCACGATGATCCCTGCGGCTGGCAGCTCTGGGCTGTCAGAGGAGGCATTCCAGCCCCCTGGCATCTCTCCTCATCCAACAGTGGGAACCTGCATGTAGAGACAGACCTCTTGGATTCACATCCCAACCACGGTGCCTGCTGACCTCCCAGCTCCCTTGGAAGACCCCCTGCTCCATCACTTGGCCTCTCCTGCATTCCTCCCACATACAATATGCTGCTAAACCTCGGGTTTTCAAGTCTTCATCCCAGCTGATGCTCAACTGGGCTCAGACAGGGCTGCAAGAACATAGGGAAGGGGGGTTTGAGAGGAATGGCCACCCTGAGCAGGGGGCTGAGACACCTCCAACAGCAGGAAATCTACAGCAGAAGCATCATGCCATGTTCAGTAGGGTGCCATCTCCACCCCACAGGTGACTGCTCCTTGCTCCTCTTGCAGCAGCTGTTTTACACAGAGGACCTGCGACTAAGGACAGTAATTCTGATGCAGATACGAGGTAATGGGCTGGATGGTGGTGGCTAAATTAGCAGTGTTCGCAGTGGAGAAAGCAATCTGCGCTGTATACTGTATTATGATACAGTAATGTGTTTTCAATTCAGAGTTCAAAGGATCTCTGAGGAAAGCAGGTGGGATGTGTTTGGTCTGTGGGTCTGGGGCTTTGTTAGCCCTACGGATGGTGCAGACAAGGGGAATTTGGCTGCTGGGTCCTATCTTGTCCCTGGCCACTGTCAGCACTCACTCACGTTCTCCAATTGATCTCTGCTCTTTGCACAGCTCTGCGTCTCTCTGTGTGACATGGGAAAGGGCGGGGGGCAGACCTTGGAGCTGCCCAAAACACAGCACAATAGTCATAACAAAGGAGTGATTTATCCCAAAAACTCGAGGAGCATGGTGCTGCGATTTGTGGCCAAACTTCTTCCAGCACTGCGTACCACCACACACAGACAGGGAGCACAAACACCATATCTCCTAACGAGCCTTCGCCTTGTTCTTTCATTAGAACAAATTGTCCTTCGCTGAGCAGCAGTCAAGATGGAAAGGCACGGTTATCTAGCAACAGTTGACATGCAGTTAACTCTTTTTGGGTCATGCAAGCTCTTTCACCCCACACTGCCCTATCTCTCTGCTCACGCCACTTCTTCCCAGCATATTCTATACAGCACTGAAAACTCATCTCTGCCTCTGCACTCCCCTCTGTTCCACTGGTGGGTCCCAGCTCTTCTGTCCTGGCCCTGTGGGACCTTCTTGCACAGGCAGAAGACTGCAGTCTCCCTGTGGGCACACCCCTTGCACGTAGGCTGTGGGGCAGCTCTGGGCTCATTCCGACGCTTGGAAAATTGACACTCACCTTTGTGAGGAAGGGCCTGTAGCTTCTCCACTAGCTCCGAAGAGACCTCCAGAAAAGCCTGGGCAGCAGCAATGAGGAGGAGGCAGACCTTCATCAGCAGGACCTGGGACACCGACTGTTTCTTCTAGCAGTGCTGTCAGCAATGCCTGACGCTCTGCTGCATCCCCTGTACCCCTGCTCCCTCTTCTCACTCCCTCACTCAGCTCTGTCTTTCTGGCGCTCTTTGCACGTTCTCTCTCCCTCTCCCCTCCTTTTCCCTCCCTCTGCTATAGCTGCTGATCTATTGATCTCTCTCCGTATTTTTTTTCCCCTCTCCCTGAGGTTGGGTTTGGAGTTAACTCCTCTCTTCCCAGCCTTCCTGTGGGTTCAGGTGCTTCCACCAAGGGGGGGACAGTGAGAATGGGAGGATGGAGGTGGGCAGGATCCCACAGATCTGCCACCTCTGTGTCTGGGAGGCATTTCCCTACACTTCCAGGGAATGTGGATGCCTCAGGCTGCCAGACCCCTACCTCATCCTTGTGATACGGGTCTAAGTCCTGTGGAGGATGAGCAAATAATAGTTGCTATTTTTAGCTATTAATTAATTTCTAGCAGTATGGCAAAAAGTGCTGTGGCACAGAGCAGATCCAGTCTCAGACCTGGGGTTGGAGGTTGAAGCAGGCTTTGTTCTCTGTCTGACCTCTCACCAGCATTTCCCTCCCTGGAGAGGGAGGTCGGGCTGTCCAGTGAGGGCACCTCCAGACGTCCAGCTTTGTTATCACCACCTGGGACAGCGTGTGCTCTGGCTGATGAGACAAGAAACAGCCATGCCACCCAGAAGAAACAGCTGTAAACCACACAGCCCTCCCACCCCTGCCCAGCCACCCTGCTGGGATGGGACACATCCCTGCGCTGGGGATGAGTTTGGTTTGGTGGTCCTTTCTCAGCAAGACCCAAAAGCTGTCAGCTTCCCTTTTCTGGGAAGGTCCTGGGTGCCTCATCAAGCACAGCCATGGGGCAGGATGGGGTGAAGGAGAAGGAGGCATTGGATTCTTCCCCTCCATGGCAGCCTGTTCTGCCAGGGGCAGCACAGGTGGAGGTATGTGGGGGAAAAAAGAGGCAGAAGGGTCCTGCTGCCCCATCTTGCACGTCGGTCTGGTGGGAGGCTCCACCACCCCCTGATGTCAGCAGGGAGCAAAGCGTCCCCATGCAGGCGGGCGGGCGGGCAGACGGGTATAATCATGCACAGACAAGGAAAAGGGGAAGGCCACGCTCGGGACGCAGCGATAACCCGGGGCACGTGGCTGTCTGCCACATCCCACAGCACCGCTCGCCATGCAGGACCCCTGCTTCTACCTCCTGCTATTCCTCTGCCTGCTGCCACTGCCACTGGGTGCCACCAGCCTGGAAGACCCCCGGGACCCACTGCCACCGCCGCTCAGCACTTCCGACCCTACTGCTCACCTGCTGCGTGGCCGCCCCTCGGCCCCGGTGCGGCCCTACAGCCTCTCGCTGTCCCCCGAGGACTATCGCTACGCTCCCAAGCCTCGCCACCTGCGGCCCGGCCGACTGCGCCGGCTGCTGGGCCCAGCCTTTGACCCCTTCTGGATGTCGTCCGAAGAACCGCTAGGCCGCAACCTCAGCGCCAAGGAGGATCTGGAAACCATGAGCCGGGAGCTGGCAGATAGCAGCGGGCGCTACCGCCGCAAGCTGTGGAGGGAGGTGGAGGGGATGGAGCTGCCCCCCGAGCTGCCCGCCGACATGGCACGGCTCCTACGGCGCTGGCTGGTGGAGAGAGCCTCGTGTCGCCTCACCTCCGCATGGGTGGACCTGGGGCCCGTCTTCTGGCCCCGCTGGGTGCGGCACACCGCCTGCAGGACCGGCCCTCCCGCCTGCTCGTGGCCCCCAGGCATGGCCTGCCGCCCGGCCCAGCTCACTCACCTCAAGCTGCTGGCCTGGCACTGCTGGGCCGCCCGGCCGCCCGGCCCCCCACACTGCGCCTGGCGACAGGTCCCCTACCCCGTGGTGGTGGCCTGCAAGTGCTCCTGCCGCTGAGGGGGTGGGAAATAAAGAGCTGAAAGCCAAGCAGGCCTCTTACGGGTGTTTGATTGTGGAGAAGGATGTGGGGTGGATTTGGCTGCATGTGGATCCCAGTGGGGCTCGATCCAAGATGGGGTGGTGCGGGCCTGAGAATCACGGAATCATTCCGATCGGAAAGACCACTAAGATCATCGGGTCCAACCATCAGCCTGTGTCTGTGACCATACGTGCCTGTGGGAGCAGAGCTGAGGTGCAACAAAGCCACGGGGAGAGGTGGGTTGAACATCAGGGTGGTCACCATGGTGGGTTGGAAGAGGGGCAGGTTTGGGACTGGGCTGTGGTGGCACAGTGAGGGTGGGTGGAGGTGTGAGCCCAGGGCTGGAAGCGTTCACGTGCATCCGAGAATGGGATGGGGTGGTCTGATATCTTAGTGCACAACAGGAGCGATGAGGGCCCCACACCTACCCCACATCAATCATGGAGAGGGTGGTGGACGGGTGGATCCATCTGGGATGGGTCATTCTGGGAAACACAGCCTGGAAAGGCAGCACTTACCTCTGCGTCTCACTGAGAAAGAAAGTCCTCCGCTTTCTGGTCTAAAAGCCATAAAGAGCCATAAACCAGCCCTACATCTTGAAGAAATACAGGCTGGAGGGCTTGCCTGGGAACAAAGCACTACCACACCTCCTGCAGGCTGTGCTATTCATTTCCAGCCTGACTCATGTGCCTTCCTAGCGCTGCAGCTCCCGGTGCCGTGCAGCCTGCCTCAGAGCTTGGCCTTGAAGCAGGGAGAGAGGCCAGGCAAACATTCCCTTGAGCAATTAGTGCTGTCACATTTCCAAACAGGAGCTCATCTCCCACTTTTGCGTGGCCATGGGGCTTAGCTTGATGCAGCTTGTTCTGCAGATGGACCCTGGTCTCCATTCCAGCCCTTCAGCCATGCAGTCATTGCTCTGGTTTGAGTCAGATATGGTCACGCCCTGCATCGCACTCTGGTCAGCATGGGGACAGATAGAAGGACACATATCTTGATTCAAATAAAGCCATGCTGAGTTGCCCAGGAGCCATGTGTGCCTGTGCAAGTGCTAAACCACCACCACTCCAGCACAGGATGGAGGAACAAATCCAGAGCTGTCAGCTGTATGTGTGTTCTCTGCTGTATGAAAATTGTGCACGATGGAGGGGAATTACGGGTTTCTGTCACCTGCTCAGCTCCCGGCCTCAGATGTAAACCTTCATGGCTGGCTGCTGGGCTGTGGCACATGAGCAAGAACCAGCTCCCAGGGTGGGAGCCCCGTGGTCAGGCTGGAAGGGCTCTGAGCACCCTGATGGAGCTGTAAGTGTCCCTGTTCATTGCAGGGGAGTTGGACCAGTTGGCCTTTAAGGGTCCCTTCCAATTCAAATGTTTCTATGGTGAGGTCAGTGGCAGAGCATCAGGGCTGGCCCAGAGCACCAAGCAAGCAAGCCTTTGCCCTCTCCCAGACTGGCTGCTGGTGGGATGGGCAGCCAAGGGCTGATGCACAACAAGAGAAATTCTCCTGCCCTGCTGAGGAATTACTGTGGGGTCACATTTCGGGACCTGCAGGATGGGCACTGAGGAACCAGATAACCTCAGGCAGACCAGAAGGATCACATTTCCACCTGCAGAAGGGGGAAGGAGCACTTCAGTGCCCTGCCTGAGGCTACATAGTGGAAACCTAACAGCACAAGAGGACAGAAAGTAGTAGCAAATCCTGGATGAGAATGCAAGAGCCATACAACTACTAACTGCACTGCAGGAAGTCTTTAATGCTACAAGTGATGCTGCCAGCACAGTGCAACAGCCAGAGCCTCCCACAGGCTGCAGTGCCTCAGGGTCCTGTGGTGAGCAGCGTGCCACTCAGGCCTCCCAGGCACAGGCACTTGTCTTGGTGGTGGGCAGAAGGGCACTAGGGGATGAGTCTGGCAGCCCCTCAAGGCAGTGCTCCGTGTTTCCGTCCCACCTCGATGAAGGCTTCCACACAGCGGTCGATGTCCTCGTCACTATGCACGGCCGAGATTTGGACCCGAATGCGGGCTTTGCCCTTGGGGACCACAGGGTAGCTGAAGCCAATGACGTAAATGCCTGGAGAGGAAAAGCATGGAGAGCTGGAGCTGGCCAGGAGGGAAGGCTGAGGTGACAATGGGTGACAGAAAGGCTTCTAGCTGCCTGCTTCCGGTGCTACATGCCTTCACGCATGGCTCCCTGCCTCACTCACCTCTGCTCAGCATGTCCTCAGCCATCACCGCAGCCAGCCGGGCATCCCCTAGCATGACGGGGCAGATGGGGTGGTCCTTTCCAGAGATGGTGAAGCCAGCTGCCGTCATCTTGCTCCTGAACCTGGTGAGGGGAATGAGGGGATGAATAAAACCCAGGCCACTGAGGGCTGGGTGTGATTCCAAATCTCCCCTCTGACATGCACATGGGCACACGAGGAGGAGGTGGGCAGAAGCGTGGCCCCTCACCGTTGGGTCTTGGCAGCCATGGATTGTGCGATGGCGTTGCTCTCCATGAGCAGGTCCAGGGCCTTGGAGGCACAGCCCACCACGGCGGGGGGCAGGCTGTTGGAGAAGAGGTAGGGGCGGGAGCGCTGGCGGAGCAAATCGATGAGGGGTTTGGGGCCTGTTGTGTACCCGCCTGCAGAGGGAGGAAAGGGAAATGGGCAAGGCACCCCCAGGGTGACCTGTTCGGAGTGAGCGACTTGTTCCCTACAGAAGAAATTTTATCACAGATCAGCCCTAAAAAAAAATCACAGCTGATGTCTTTTTACCAGGAATGTCCACCTTGACCTCAAGAGCAACTCCACCAGGAAGTCAAGAACTCAGCAGGACCTCCCTTAGCCATGTGGCAGAGTCCCAGACTGAGCCTCATGCCATGAGTAGGAAAAGGAGAGCATACACTAGAACTCTTAATACATGAAGGGCCTCAGACACGGAAATGCCTTCACCTGCAGCTCCTCCAAGAGCTTTTCCCAGGGTAGAGTTGATGATGGTGACCTTGTCCATCACTCCCAAGAGCTCATCGGTACCCCTGCAGAAAAGGGAATGTCACATCATCAACTGTGCCAGCGTGCACCTGTAATGCTGCTCTTTTCCTCAAGGGGAAGCCAGGTATCTGGCATGCCCCATTCTGGTAAAGGAGAAACACTTCACTGTGCTCTTTCATCCCAAACGTTGCCTTTCCTTTCTCCTGCAGAGAGGCTAAGGTGGGATTTCTTGAGGTAACAGGAAGGGGTTCATCACCTGTTCCAGATGGAAGAGTGCACAAAGTTCCCACAAATATTTTAGGATGAGAGGTAACAGCCTCAAGTTGTGCTAGGGGAGGTTCAGGTTGGATATGAGGAATAATTTCTTCTCAGAAAGAGCGGTGCTGCAGCGGCACAGGCTGCACAGGGAGGTGGTGGAGTCACCATCCCTGGAGGTGCTCCAGAGCCGTGTGGATGTGGCACTGAGGATGTGGTCAGTGGGCATGGTGGGGATGGGCTGATGGTTGATGATCCTGGTGATCTTTTCCAACCTTACTGATTCTATGAATAGTCTCAATAGCGCACAATCTCTAATGTGATTCTTGAATGTAGAACTTGCACGTGCCTCTGATGTGCCACATCTTGAATATACCAGGAGAAACAGCTCCACAGTTGGTGCAGCCAACATTCTTTGAGGTTGGCTGTGCATGTCACCGGTGCACTGCCCTACATGTACACAGTTCCACAGTGCCCACATCAAGGTCTACGCTGGTGGAACCAACAGGATGCGTCCAATATGCTCTCCTGCTTTGTGTTCCTTACCCCAAAAAGACAGGCCAGAATATGACATTCTGCCTCCCTGCTGGCTCTCTTGACAACAGCATCAACGACATGAGGTTATAACTCATGAAGCACTCAATAGCCTTTCTCTAGCCCTCTAGACACAAGGTGATGCCAGAAAACCCCCAAGACCCAAAGGGGGTCTCTAATAGCAGTGAAGGGTGAAGCAGCTCCTTACCGGCCATTGGGACCAAGGAAGCCTGTGGCATGGCACTCGTCAATAAAGACTAAGGCATCATACTTCTGGGCCAGCTGGCAGATCTCCCTCAGGGGCGCGATGTCACCGTCCATGGAGAAGGCACCATCGGTGGCCACCAGCCGTAGGCGGTGTTTCTGTGGGAGAGAACCATATGCTACAAGGACGTCACCTTGGGTCTGGTGAAGGAGGCTGGGATACAGCCCTAGCCCCACCTGCTGTATGTCCAGCGTGGGTACAACGAACCAAGATGGAGTTGCACACAAGATGTTAGTTGTAGAAGCCAGCTGCTTTCCCACATTGCCTGACCACCAAAAAGGTGCAGCTACAACTCCATGACTCTCTCATTCTCTACAGTGACCAGATAAGAGGTTGTAGAGAAGTGGGGGTTGGCCTCTTCTCCCAGGTAACAGCGACAGAACGAGAGGTAACAGCCTCAAGGGGAGGTTCAGGGATGTTAGCAAAAATTTATTCTAAGAAAGAGCGGTGCTGCAGTGGCACAGGCTGCCCAGGGAGGTGGTGGAGTCACCGTCCCTGGAGGTGTTCCAGAGCCATGTGGATGTGGCACTGAGGACATGGCCAGTGGGCATGGTGGGGATGGGCTGATATCTGGACTAGATGATAGCAGAGGTCTTTTCCAATCTTGATGATCCTATGATTCTATGGGATGGCAAAGGGCTGAGTGCATCTTTCAGGGCTGGTTACTGCCCAGCTGCACAGTGGGATGGAGCACAGCGCTGGTACCTGTGCGTCCTGCAGCTTAGCCTCCAAGTCATGCATGTCCATATGCTTGTAGCGGTACTTGTTGGCCTTACAGAGGCGGATCCCATCGATGATGGAGGCATGGTTCAGCTCATCCGACAGCACCGCATCCTCCGGGGTCAGCAGAGCCTGCCCGTGCCAAACAGATCAAATCAGCTTTGAGGGTGAAGAGACACCTGGCACAGTTGCCCAGAGAAGCTGTGGTGCCCCATCCACGGAGGCATTCAAGGCCAGGTTGGATGGGGCCCTGGGCAGCCCGAGCTGGTGGGCAGCTGGTTGGAACTGGAGAGCCTTTAAGGACCCTTCCAACCCACCTATTGTATGATTCTATGATTCTACGAACTCCAGGGTGTCCCTTCATCCAAAACCTGACAGCCTTTGCCAGTGCAAAGGACAAAGCTGCCTTTGACTATGGCTGCCACTGCAAAATTTTCCACTTCCCTCCCCATCTCCTCCGCTGGTTTACTGAAGGCCGTTTCATCAGCTACGCACTCCCCTCCTGCGGCATAACCGAAGCGCTCCGAACCTCAAAGATGCCAGCGTTGGCATCGAAGCAGCTGGCATAGAGAATGGCATCCTCCCGCTGGTGGAAGCGTGCGATCTTCTCCTCCAGGTCCTTGTGTATGCTCTAAAGAGAGGGTAGAAGCAAGGGAAGCAAGCGTCGCTGCTTGGGTTGAGCAAGTATCTGCTTGCCTGCTGCTGACAGTAGAAAATAGCCACCTATTATCCAGGAAAGGCGTGTATGGGAGAAGTTAATTGTGCTCAGAAACATGGCCCTAAAAGCACGGCAAGTGGCTTAGAGGCCGAGAGGCGCCCCGTACCTGTGTGCCGCAGATGAAGCGAACAGAGCTGAGCCCAGCACCGAACTCCTCCAGGGCCTGCACGGCGGCGCGGATCACCTGCGGGTGGCTGGAGAGCCCCAGGTAGTTGTTGGCGCAGAAGTTGAGGATCCCTGCGGGCAGACAGACACCGAGGCACAGGGGTCGAACCAGGCGTACGCCCCAAGGGACTCCCCCTCCGCCCCGCACGCACCGGCTCCGCCACCCGCCAGCCGGAGGTGCGGGCCCTGGCGGGAGGCGATGACTCTCTCGCTCTTCCAGGTGCCGGCACCGCGGATCCCCTCTAGCTCTCCCTCCAGCCACCGCCGGAGCTGCGCTGCCGCCGCCCCCGAAGCGGCCCGGGAACTCCCGATACCCCGCACCGCACGCACCGCAGCTCCGCGCCACATCGCCGCACCGCGCCACGCCGCGCCAGGGAGGCGGTGCCCCGCCGGCCAATGGGGAGGCGCGCTGCGGCCACGCCCACTCGCGCAGCACCTCCCTTAAAGGGGCAATGCCTCTGCGGTGGGCCCTAGGACTTTGTGGTGCTGCACTAGCAGTGCGGCGCTAGGACCCAGCCGGGCAGCTCTGTGCTGAAGCCTGCGGGGGACAACTGGCTCCTTCGGGAGGTGTTGCTCCTTAGCCTTGGCGTTTGGATCCTAGAGAGGAGAAAATTTTGGATGCCTGTGGCTGAAAGGGCTGGGGAACCTCTTTGGGGAGGTGTCGAGGTCTTTGAGTGAAATGGAGGGAGGCTCTGGCCCAAGGGTGAGTTGGGATCCATCAAGTCCAAATGTGGGTGAAGACTATCCGTATGCTTTAGGAAGCAAAGGGATTTAGGAACAAGCAGCCCAGGGGGTTATGTGCCAGAGCCTAAGGGATTTTGGAACGAAGGGACGTAATGGACTGAGGCTTAAGAAGCCGAAGAGTGTTCCCATCCAAGGGAACTGGGGTCCTCATCCCAGGTGACATGGTTCCTTGCGTCCAAGTGGTTCATGGGTGCTCAGCACAAGGGTCAATGAAATGACAGCTTGTAGGATTTAGCCCAATGGGTTTGTGTGTAACCACCTGAGATGACTGTGAAACCTTTGGTCTGAGAGGTTTAGGACCTGCCAGATATACCCAGGTTTGAGGAATCCCAGTGTCTTTTGGCCAAAGGGATTTGTGACTCAATGTGTTTAGACAACATGATCCCAACTGGACTGGGCTCCTCTGTGCTCCATTGTAGTTGGCTTAGAGGTCCTATGGGCAGAATATTTTAGGACCCTGATGTCCAGAAGGCCAAGCACTTGGCTCTTTAGAGGGGCTTGGGCTCTTCAGCCTAAGTCTGGGATCCTTTGATCTGAGGACCTTAGGAACAAGAGCCCAAAGGGATTACATTCCTTCAGGCCAAGGATTTCAGCACCCTGAACTACAGGGTACTCTACTGGGATCCCCTGTGCCTCAGAGGTTTGGGCAGCATCTACCTGAGTCATTTAGGAACATCAGACCAGTGGAATGGAAGGAAGAGCCAGGAACGTGAAGACCCTGGGCCCTGGGAATTTAGGCACAGCACGCCTAGGGGTGATGTCCAAGGACTTGGAGTGGAGCAGTAGGGCCGTCCCATCCCGTGGGCTCTCAGCCAGCCCTGTGGGTTGAGACGTTGCGGGGCCTGTGTGGTCTTGGGGCTGTGCCAAGCCCTCGGTGGCAGCAGCGTTCAACCCCACCCCAATGGCCCACACCACCGCCCGGCCGCACTGTTATCTCCAGCCCTCACGCGCTGGGCTGGCGGGCTGTGCCTCACTCCTATGGACAAGGAGGAGTCCCCTCTCCTCCTCCTGGCTCTCACAGCCCTCCTACCTCCCCCCAAGTCCTCCACCCGCCCACCGCAACCCTCCAGACCCACGGCAAGATGAAATAAACACTCAGAGAAGTAGCTTTTATAAACGGGAACTCTTCCATATGGAAGAAGTTCCATTTTTGTTTCTTTTTTTCTTTCATTCGTTGCCTTGTTTTAGCTCTTAGGAATAGATCAACTTATAAAATTTGCAAATAGAAAGAGGTAAAAATAAAGGCAAAAGCTATTTACAGAAACCAATGGGGAGAGCCTGGACAAAGCCCCCAGGCTGCTCACTTCTTCTTGGGCGATTTCCGGGCGCCAGACTTGGCTCTGGGTTTCGACCGTTTCACCTTCTTGGCCTTGGAGGCCTTCCGCGACTTGGCCTTAACAGTCTTTGGCTTCTTGGCCTTCTTGGGGCTTGCCCGCGACTTCTTCCTGGCCTTCCTGGCGGTGGCTTTGGGCTTCTTGGCCGGTGACCTGGCCTTCCTGGGCCTCGCTGCCTTCTTGGGAGACGTGGACCTCCTGACGGCCTTCTTCTTCTTCCCGGGGGACCTCTTGGCCTTGTCGCTCTTGGCCAAGCGGAAGGAGCCGGAGGCCCCGACCCCTTTGGTCTGCTTGAGGACGCCGGCAGCCAGGAGACGTCGGATGGAGAGCTTGATCTGCAGATCGGCGTTGTGGCCCACCTTGTAGTGGCTCTTGATGTACTTCTGGATGGACTGCCGCGAGGAGCCGCCGCGGCTCTTTTCCGCACGGATGGCCGCCGCGATCATCTCCGAGTAGGTGGGGTGCGATGCCGAGCGCCGCGATGCCTTCACCCGCTTGGGCTTGGCTGGGGCTGGGGATAGGACCAGGCTCTCCGTCATGGCCGCCGCTTCACCCCACGGCAGGGCACTGGGGTTAGGGAGCTTAAAAAAGGAGCCGCCAGCAACAACGGATGTGGGGCTGCTCCTGCTGCTGCCGCCGCCGCCGCCGCTGCGTCTGCGGCCGCGCGTGCCACCAGCACGCATTTAAGGGTGCGGCACGGACCGCGGGGAGGACTGCCTGTCCCCGTGTCCCCCCTCTGCCCCGCCCCACAGGGACATGCCTGGGGCAGGCAGGGAGGGACGAGGTTGGGACCAGAAGGGATGTGATGGGGAAAGGGGCGGACGCTGGGGTTGGACATTAAGGGATGGAGAGGGATACGGTGGGGATAGGGTGAGACACGGTGGGAATGGGATGGACATGGTGGGGACAAGGGTGGACACTGGGTTGGACAGCAGGGGACAGGGAGAGATGTGATGGGGAAAAGGAGTACTTTGGACTGACACTGGGTAGGACAAGGATAGGTGCTGGGAGGGAGATCAGGAGACAAGGAGGTAATGTGCAGGGCAAGGAGGAGCTCGTGCTGGGGACAGGGAGGGAGCAGGGGGACGTGGCAAGGAGACTCAGAAGGGTGTTAGGGAACACTGGATGGAGACAAGGAGGAACATGGGGAGGAATGTAGGGAATAATGAGGGGGGGACATTGGACAGACACCGGGGGTCTCACTCTTCTGTCTGCCCTGAGCAGCTATGGTGTCACCCTGGGGTTTGTGGTGGCTCCCAGTTACCAGGGTGGTGATGTATGGGAGGGGTGGTGGTGCACTTTTTTTTCTGCAAAAAGGCTCAAAAATAGGTTTGGCAGCTGAACCCCATGGTCCAATAAGCCTGTCTCCACTCCCGCCCTGTCCCCTTTGCTCCCCACCAGAGGCTTTGGGACATGCAGAGCTCTCATCAGCCACTGCCTCCCAGCTGAGTAAGCACGCAGCTGCCCCCAGGAGATTAAACGTGGCTGTGACCATCGTCTTCCTGGTGCATTTCCATCGCATTTTCCTCCTTCAGTCTTAAAAAACATTGATGTGCCCCCACGGATATGTGGCACTGGGGGTGAAACATGGCAGTTTCTAACATCTCAGCACATCCGACGCGTGCTGAGCACCCCTCCGCAACACCAATATCACCAGGTGCTTTTGTGCCACCACGGAGACATGAGGAAAGGAGAAGGGGATGCTGTAGGGCACCATGGCCTCTGCGTGACACCTTGACCGGGTGAAGGACCCAGAATTTGCTGCGCGGGAAATGCAGAGCTGTTGCTGGCTGCCTGCACGTAGGCACCCGGGCGCAGGCAGATAAGATTCCATCTGGTTTTACTTGCGTCCAAGCTTTTAACCGCCAGCAGCACACGGGCTCACCCGCCAAAGAGGGAAAACAGAAGAGGGGGGTAGGGGGGGGCAAGGAGCATCTCCAAACCCTGCTCCTTCGCAACCAGCTCACTGCAGAGCCTCCAAAAAATAGTGGCAATGTTTATCAGGGCAGTGCAGTGCCCAGGCTTCACCTTGCTAGAGGCAGCTGAAAATTGGGTGTCTTATCGGAGCCCATCACCTGGGCACCTCCTGCAGCCTCTCCCCTGTACGTGGGGGACCCCTTCATCCAGACCCAGTCTCTTAATTTTTAGCAAGTTAAAATATGGTCTCTCGTGCGTGAATCCTGACCAATGTCCCTGCGTCACCCTTGGTGGAGCAGAGCATCCATACCACCTTGCACCGGTGTGTCTCTAACATGCAAGAGGGGCTCTGGGGCTGGAGGTGTGATGGAAATGCTGCAGACATCGATGCTGCACGTTTCTAGCATTAAATAGACTTTGGAGATTGGGAAACATCTTCCCTCAGAGGAAGGAGCCTGACACAGCAATCTCCCACTAATCCCACTGACTTCATCCTCCTCCCCTTCCTCTCCCCCCACACATCATCCCAACAAACCCTTTGGGATTCCTGCACGTCCACCTCAGGACTTCATCTTAAATGGTCAAAGCACACACGCAGTGGATGTGCTGCAGCCCATCACGGAAAGCCAGCAAATCCATCACGGCAAAATTTTACTTAACCCGCTTTCACTTCCCAAAGAGGCTCAAAATAGGCAGACATTTTGGCTGCCTCCCCTCACACCCGTGGCCCTGAGGCCAGGCGATATCGCTATGGGACAGCCGTGGGGCCGATATCACCCCGTTGCATGTGGCACGGGGGAAGGGGCTGATTGGCAGCAGCCACACGTTTCACCATGCTGGTGCAAAGCCTTTATCGGGAACAGCAGTCCCCGGTCAGGAAGAGAAAAAACAACCCCAAACCCAAACAAATATAGGGAGCACCTGAGGAAGGGGCTGGCTGGCCACTCCCAGGGGTTGCAACCCCCCAGTGGTAGCTGCCACTGGTGATGCAAAAGCATGTTTTCTTTTTCCTCTTAAAAACATGCGTACAACACCATGCCCTAAACCTCACTTTTTCCCTGCAAACGTGGTCCCCACAACTCCCCGACATCAATACTACCACCCCCAGCTCCCCTGGGAGCTTTGCCATTTCATCTCCGGCCGATGGCACGCCCAAGGCTCATCCCATCTTCAAGGTGGTGGTTCAGGCATGATGCAAGCCTGCAACTGGATTTACTAGATTTTGTGCTGGCTTTGCCCAGGGAAAGCAGCCAGGAGCCTTTTCTGAGTGCTTCCCCTTAAGCGCCCCTTAGGAAGAGCAAACTGTGTTTTTTACCCCAAAAGAGGAGGGGGGAAAAACGTTTGCTGTTCCTCTCATCTTCCCCAGGATCTCCCCCCCTTGCTCCTGGTGGTCACGAAAGAGCTGCAGGCTTCAAAACGAGGCAGAAAGCCGCAGCAATTGCTCTCAGCCCTGTAGCAAGCCTTGCCCTCAGCAAACACATTTTTCTCAGCAAAAGGGGAAGATTTTATTAAGTTAAGAGTTGACGGGTGTGGCAGAGCAGCAGCTCCTCTGCCACTAAAATGTCGGGCTCTCCCCAGCCCGAGGGAGGACGAGTGGGGAGGCTCCGGGAGCTGAGGCTGTGCCAAGGCAGAGCCAAAGGACAGTCACTGAGAGCTCCATCGCGCAGCCTCGTGCCAACGTCTCCTCTTTCAAAGTTGCAGGCGGGTGCAGCTGCAGCAGGCAGCCCCTCCTATGGCTTGGGTGTCTCCTCCACTTGGGCGCTGGGGCAGTGGTGTCGTTAGGTGTCCCCATGTGTCCCCCTGGGGCCCCAGAAGCAGGTGGAAAAGAGGGAACGGGAGTGCCAGAGGCAGATACGTGGCTGGGAGCAGGGGGGGCTGAGGAAGTGGGGAGTATATTCTCTTTCTCTGGTTATAAAATGCTGGTGACGGAGAAGCTTTCCCCCTCCTTTTCCTCTTCTTCTCAAGGGAAAACAAAATTCTTCTATAAAATATAATTTTCACGTATAAAATCCCGAAGAAGGTGCATGTAAGGAGCCATTCCAAATGACGTGCTCAGATACAAAGGCAAAAAGGTTTTGGAAAGGCTTCATCGAAAGCTTTGGGAGGGGAGTGAGGAGCTGGCTGGGGAGAGAGATGTCTCGCCAAGGCGACATTGGATGGGAACCAACCTCCCTCTCTCCTCAAGTGAGGAACGGAGCAAATAAAAAACAAGAACAGATAAACAAATGAAGTAGACCTGGAAAGAGAGGGAAAAAAAAAAAAAGCAGGTTTGGAAAGATGGCACTCAGCACAGAAACGCTGTCCTTTCTGCCACTCTAGGAGATTCTGACACGCTTGGCATGCCTTTCTGACCCCATGTGTCCCAAGAGTGGTCAGTGCCCACCAGCAAGTGGTGGCAGAGCAGTGTGACCCCAAGCCTGATGGCCACAGCGTTGAAGCAAGTAGAAGGCTTGCTCTGGACACCAGAACACACATGATGGCTTCACACTGCCCCATCCCTATGCTTGCCTCTGCAAGTGCGTGGAGGAAGATGGCTGGGTCAAGCCACAGCCACACTGACTACCAAATGGAGCAGGAGGAAGCTGCCTTGCCTCTATTCCTCTGTCAAGTCAGTGGATCTCAGCCCCCCCCAAGCCTGGAGGGAACACTGCAGCCCCTCAGTGCTCACCGTTAATTGCTGATGCTGTTGCACAGTGATTCCTTCTCCTGCAGGGCTGCCATGGCCAGGCGCAGATGCTCCTTCAGCTGCTCAATCTCTCTCTCTGAGCGCACCTTAATGTGATTCAGCTCTGCATAGACATCCTGGTATTTCCCTGAGGCAAATCTCTTGTCCTGCCAGGGAGGGAGAAGAGTTAGCAACCCTCAAGCTGGTATTCAAGTGTCAAGGTGAGGCCAGTGAGAGAAAGGCCAGCGGGTGAGGGAGGACACAGCCCAAAGCCTGAACCTCAGCCCAAACTGGGCAACGATTTAATGACCCTGTCTGAATCCTGCAGCCACTGTGCTGCCTTCTAGCCCCTCTACTTTGCTGTGAGAGAGACGCAGTGCCCAGCCCTAGCCAGCAGACCCAGGGAAGCACCAACCTTTTGCATCATCTGCAGCTCCTCCCGGAGGCACTGTACCTCCTTCTTCAGGTACTGGAGCTCATTCTCCTTCACACGCAGCAGCACCTGGCTCAGGGGAGAGGAGCAGGCGGTGATTCAAGGCAGGGGGAAGCAGAGAGCCACAGCCTGGGTAGCGGCTGTCCTCCCTGGCGCAAGTGCGGTGGTGGAGGAGGAAGGAAGCGGGAAGTGATGCATGGTGCCCCAGGAGAGGCACGCAGGGGAAGCTTGCGCACCTCCTTCCTGCACAGCCCTGCAGCCTTGTGTGGCTCCCGGTCCCCTCCACTCCGAGCCCAAACTGCTGGGGACATCCCCTGCACCCTGTACCTCCAGCTCGCAGGAGCTGCGCTCGTTGTTTTGCTGAGATCGGTCCCCGGAGCACCGCGAGGTGATGAAGCTTCGCAGCTTCCCAATCTCATCCGACAGGCGGATCTGCAGCTCCTGCAGGCAAAAAGGCAGATACGGCATAGCCACAAGGCTCTCTTGCCACCCTGGCCCCAATACTTTATTGGGAGGGGAAGATTATGAATAAAAGAAAAGAGACACCCCAGTTAGACAGGGGCAGTCCCGCAATGGAATGAGGATGCTCCGTGGTCCCTACGGGCAGGGAAGCCCCTCTCTTGCCTGGTTCTTCCGGAGGAGCTGTTTCCCCTCTTGCTGGCAGCGCTGCAACGTCTGCTCCCGTTCCTCTGCCTTCTCTGTTAGCTGCCCAATTTCCAGGCACTTCTGGGAGTACTGCTCTGACAGCACCTGCAGCTCCCGCTTCAGCGAGTCTACATCCAACCTGCCAGAGAGGAACAAGGTTATTGCTGCCCTGCCATCGTCGCTGTCCCATGCCACCAAAGGCTCTGCCTAAAGCACTAAGCAAGGGAAGCAGGAGACACTTCTTACTGGTGCTGCTTCTGGAGGGCATCTGTGACTGAGCCACACTGCTGAAAGCTTCGTGTCCTGCCCAGCTCCTTGTTCATCTCCTCCCGGTGGGCCTTCTTCAGTGCTTCAATGGCTGCAGAGAGATGCAGCGGGACACATTGGATCAGGGTTTGCCAGCTTGGGCACACCTGGAGAAACCCAGCCAGGCAACTGACCCAGCTCTTGGTGCCTCAGGCTCAAAGATCCGTCTCTGCACTTCCTCCTCCTTCCCTTTTGCCCTCTGGGCAACTCCCACCTCCCAGGATTATCCCAAAGCACCGAGTGCTGCCAAGGAGATTAATAAATGGCATCTCAGCCTGACCAGATCTCGCAGCACAGGCTGGAAAAAAGCCAAGCTCCCTCTAAGACCAAACAGCAGACTCAGCAGTGGGGACTCAAGTTACAAGACTTTTGGGACAGAAGTTTCTGGCAGAAGTCAGACATTTGGGAGAGGTGGAAGGGAGTGGGGGTGCGTCTTGCTTTCTGCTCCCACCTGCTGCCGTTGCTGCAGCCTCCTCTGCAAGGAGCCGCTCCTTCTCCTGCCGCAGCCGCTCCATCTCTCGCTGGTGGTGCCTCTGCAGCTCCTCCATCACCTGCTGGTGTGACGACTCCATCTCAGCCAGGCTGCGCTCACAGGCCTCCTGCCGTGCCAGGGAAAGGACAGTAGGAGGGAAGGGTGAGGGATGTGAAAGTGGCAGACGCATTACAACACGGAGCTGCATTGGGACAGTCAGGTGGGATGTTAGGGTAAGGTTCAGGTTGAGGTTAGGAAAAGGTTCTTCACTGAGAGGGTGGTTGGGCACTGGGACAGGGCGGTGGTCATGGCACTAAACTGCTAGAGTTCAAGAAACTCTCAGACATGGTTTGAATTTTAGGTAGTCCTATATGGAGCCAGGAGTTGGATTCAGTGGTCCTTGTGGGTCCCTTTGAACTCAAGATACTCTGTGATTCTATGACTCTAAGACATGCAGACAGGAGGACAGGCACCTTGCTGGGACAATGCTTGACTCTGCAAACCCCTCCCTAGTCCAGGGCCATTTGGAGACAAGTGAGACCCATTCCTGTGATGTTTTTTTCTCCTGGTACCTTTATCACCAAACACAAGCATTCAGCTCACAGATCTTGTGAGCCCTGTGTGCTACGGAGAGGAAAAAACATTCCTCTTACTTCTATTACAACTCAGCCATCAAGAGATGCCACGGGGGAGCTGATCCAGACCCTACCACCAGGCTGTACTGCTGGAACCGCATCCCACTATTTGCCTTTTAGATAAAGCAGCATCCCCAGAATCGATGAAAACTGAGCCTCTGCTTCAGAAAAGTGACACCTTCCCCTTGGCTGGGTGCTGTTACAGACACCTCCCTCCCCAAAGCCTGACTGCTAGCGATCCTCTCGCACAGCTCATACCTTTTTCTGGTGGCTGGCCTTTTCAATGCCCAGTGCTGTAGATAAGTTGTGTTACAGCAAAGCAAGACGTTCCCATCTTGGACCTATGCCCCAAGGCCTGCTATCAAATCATGCCAAAACATTATTCTTAAGGAGCTGTTGAATTCACCAACTTGTTCTCCCCCTCCCTTCAACTGGTACTAAGGCAAATTGAGAGAGAATGAGACCTTTTGGGAAAGGTGAAGTTTAGCCTCAGGAAGAAAAGATGCCATTTCTCCCTGCTCCTTTTTGTTTTCTTTTGACCACATGGAGGCCCGTGAGCTGTAAGTGCTAACTGAGATCGCAGGGTACCACTGAACTGCTCCACGTGACTTGTGGTTTTCTTTATTTGCGGTGGGTGCAGCCAGTCCATTGCAACAGGAGCTCACCAGGAACCCAAATTTCCTTCCCTTAACTATGAAAGATCCTGAATTCCTGACAGCACGCGGGCGCCACTGCCTCCTGTCAACTCCAGCCTCTTTAATACACACGCTAGCCTTTATGTAATTAACATTGATCACAACCGAGCCTATTTAGGGCCACCATGGCAACCCAATGATTAGCGATACCTGCTTGGCAATGAGTCCAGGCTTTGGCATTTCCCAGCCTGGGGCTCACCCATCCTGCTCACCTGAGAGATGTACCCCCGGGGCACGTGGCCGTCTCCCTGGGACTTGGCAGCTTCCCGAAGGCTCTCGTTTCGGGCCCGGCAGGACTCCAACTGCGCCCGCAGCGATTGGACCTGTGCCAGGGACAGAAGAGAGATGCTCAGCCTCTTTCCCAGGGCTGGGAGGTGATGCGTTTGTTGACTCGGGAACAGCTGAAGACAGGAGACAGCAAATGCGCTGCCAGGAAACACAGCTCCATGCAAGTGATGCCACCGACACCGGTGGGCTTGCTCTTCTGCAGAGCCACCGGGGAGGCACAAAGCTGCAGGGATCGTGCTAAGGGGCCACCAGAAAACCACTTTCCAAAGTGCTCTCACCTCCTTTTTCAGTGCTTCGTTGGCATCTCCGTGGTTCCCCTTGCCCTGGTTCAGCAGTGTTGTCAAGGGCACTCGCCGTGAGTCCTTCAAGGGCAAGCGCTCCAGCTCCAGCCACTTCTTCTCTATCTCCTCGTTCAGCCGAACCCTCTGCTCCTCTGAAAGTGGGGCAGCAGGCAAGTCTGGCTCCTCCACCTTGCGGGACAAGGTCCCCCCTAGGCCATCACTGTTGGAGACCCTGCTGTCAGGACTCTCAAACCACTTGCGCCTCTCCTCTGAACGCACTGCCAAATCCCGCTCCAGATCCTCATGCTTGGACACTCGCTCTGACACTCTCAAGCTCCCTCTCGTCCTCGGTGGGGACCCCTGATTTTGGGTATCCTGCTGCAAGGGGGACAGTTCTACATAGTCGAAGGCATGGTGTGGCCCATCCGCTCTCCAGGTGCTGCCTTTGGTGCTTCCCTCAGAACTTGGCTGCTGCTGTTCGTCCACCCGCAGTGAGCTCTTTGGTGGGACACAGTTGCGGATCGTGTTTTCCTTGTTGCAGTCAGATAGCCTGAAACCAGAGCAATGACATGTGAAGGACAGGCACCGCAAAAGAACAGACAAACAGCCCCCTTGCATTGCTGGTTAAACGCATGGCTCAGCTTTTGCTCAACTCAGCCGTGTGAAAAACTTGTGTGAGAGCAGAGCGGTTGCATCACATCGCTTGGCAGCTTTGTCTGCATGTATGGGTAAACAGGCTTTCCCCAGGGGGTGGGGAGGATTCACCCTGAGCCCCAGCCAGGCTCCAGCAGCAAAATGCAGCTAAAAAATAGGTTTTGGGGCAGGCTTCTGTGGGCAGTGTGAGCAACTGCTGGTTTTCCAGAAAAAGGTAGATGTGGCACTGAGGGAAGTTGTTTACTGGACATGCTGGTGATGGGTCAGTGGTTGGACTATATGATCTTAGTGGTCTTTTCCAAATTGAACAGATTCTACGATTCTGTTCAAAGAAATATCTTGCTGGCAGACAGGAGCCTGCCAGGACACTGTGCCCCCAGAAAGCATCACCTCCCGCGTGCCCATCATTCTCATCATCACAGCCCCGCTCCCCCCCTCCCCAGGACCTTCTCAGGTGTCCTCCTGAAGAAGGAGGACAACCAGGAGACCCACCAGCAAGCAGCTCTTACTTGGTGACATCTGGAGCACTAACAGGGCGCACGTTCTTCCTCAGAGCCTCAATCCAATTGCGCCGGATGCCTGAGGTCATGGCTGACAGTGTGAAGATGGCATCTTTCGTCTGCAAGGGAGATAGGACACAGACTCTGTCACCACTCAGCAAAGGGGCAGCCGGCTGCACTCTGACCGTTTGCTGGACACGCCACCAACCACCCCTGCCATCCTGAAACCATGAAGTTTGCACTGCCCAAATTTCTGTGTCAGGGATGCAGATGGGGAAGGAGCAGCCATCCCAGCCAGCATCCCTCAGTGCTGCCCTCCAGGCACTCACGTGTATCTGGAAGCCATAGTTACGTTGCACGGCGAATTCTGTCACATCTGTGCAGGAGCGGAGATCGATTTCACCATCAAGGTCATCAGCCTGAAAGCACAGCCACCCTCTAGGGTGTAAGCAAAGCCCAGCTCTTAAAAAGCCCCTGCCACCTGCCTGCACCCTAACCAAAGCACGGGAAGAAGAAGAGTGGCAAAGCACCAGGGCAGCCCAGCTGCCCCCATGTCAGCCTTTCTCTTCACTTCGAACCATGACAGCCCTCAAGGGCTTTTCAGATGGAGAATGATGGGTCAGAACAAGGTCTCAAGGAGACGCTAGACCTTCACCGGAATGGGACACATTCCCTTGTGTAGACATGAAGTGCCCGTGCAAGCGGTCATGTTCCTTTCCCTTTCACTACGAGGACAAGGGCAGGAAAGAACAGAGGGGTGAGGAGACACTGCCCACGCTTACCTCTTCGGCGTTCGAGTCCCGGTAATATCTCAGGCTCGAGTCGGTCAGCACGAACCAGTGTTTCTTCCACTGCCGGCACATGGGTTAGGGGAAGGGAGGGGAAACGACAGGAGTGAAACGGATAGACAGTTACTGAGGGAAGCACGGGAACAAGGAGGGATGTGCTGCCCCGTGACCTCTCAGTTTCTAGGCTCTGCTCCCCTTTTCTAGGTCCCTTCCAAGTCCCTGTAATAACTCTCAGCTCAGAGCGCACCCAATACAATGCTGGGTCTCTCAAGCATGAGTTCCCTGCAGCGGGAGCAAGCACAACAAGGGGGGGAAGGGAAAAATCACTGCTCACACAAGGAACTCAACCAACAGGGCTAGGGCAAGAGGCAGGCTCTGGGTAGGGCTTACCTCTCCCGGCTTGTCCAGGATGGACATCCATCCCTTCTTGAAATTGAGGAGATCTGGCTGGAGAGGAAAGGACAAAGCAGAGGGTTAGCGCATGCTGGAACCCACAAAAGGTTTCTGCATGCTGTGGGGGGGGGGGGATAGGAAGCAGAGATCCCATAGGGGGAATAAAAAACAAGAAGAGCCCCACGTTGCTTTGTGGAAACACGTGGGGGTTTAGTTTAGGACCCAGTGGCGGAGGAGGGCTGCATTTAGCAATCATTCCTGTAAGAGGAAACAGGAGATAAGGAAAGAGTAAAGGAAAAAAAAAAAAAAGAAGGAAAATATGCAGCAGGGAGGTTTCTACAAGGTGCCTTGGAGATATTTATTCAGAGATAGGAGAGAGAGATAGGGGTGAGGAAATGGTATGGAAGGGAACACAGGCCGGACCAGGCTTTGGAGAAGGACACAGGGAAGCAGGCACATTTTGTCCCAACCCCGGGCATCCATGCCCCAGGGGTACCTCCCACAGCACCTTCCCCAGCTCTCACTTATTACAGCCACGAGCGGCCCGCTATGAACCGGCCCTCACCGCAAAGGCGCGGGAGGCAATTTAACAGCTCTGAAAACACACGGCGTGTCAACGCTTTGCCCGAGGCTGGAGATCAAATTGGAATTACAACCAGAGCTGGAGAACAAATCCTGTCTGAGACGCTGGGGACTTCGCTCCTTCTACAGCCCACCCTCCGCCCAGCCCTGGGCCGTGGTTATGGAGAACAAGCAGGGTTTTCTCCAGCTCACTCCCCTCTAAAAAGTCCCCGTCCCCCCCACCCTTTTTGCCTCCTCCTAACCTCACGCCACTTGTCCGGCATCCCGACTAGTCCAGCTCCTTCCAGAAGTGCCGTGCTGGAGAGCTGACTCAGGGCAACTGCTCTCCCTGACTTCGCCCTCAGCCAAGCAGGCTGGAGCTGCTCCTCCTCCCAGCTCTGCCGCTCCAGCTCCTCCCGAGCTGGCAAATAACTCAGCCCACCGCTCAGCTTTGTAAAAGTAGGCATGAGGAGCCCAGGTGGCGAATGGCTTGGGGACCACGTGCATCCCCACGTCCACTCCCCCAGACCCGGACATCCCCACCGCCCTGCGAAAGTTCTTTGACAATTAATTTCTTCCCCGTGGCGACAGCTCCACCCTTTGTGCCGTTATCCTTTCCAATCCGGTGACTTCAGCACTGACTCCAGGCTGGGAGCGGCACGAGGGAAGGAAAGGAGTATGCTCTCCTAGCATACATGTGAGCGGGGCAGGAGGGCCAGGAACACTGCCCTATCACTGTCATGGGCACAGCACAGTAAAGCCCCCCCAAAGCACACGAATGGCGCAAG
Organism: Gallus gallus; assembly: GCF_016699485.2. NCBI lineage: Eukaryota > Metazoa > Chordata > Aves > Galliformes > Phasianidae > Gallus > Gallus gallus. The sequence goes on from NC_052532.1 coordinate 51,181,754, forward strand.
ACACAACCAGTCCCTTTTTGCCTGTCTTGCTCTTCACAGGCACAGCTCTGCCACTGTCTGCAGTATTTCTGGTGGACAAGACACCGGTTGCTGCATAAAAGTGCTTAAAGCTGCTTTTTCCCCCCCCCTCTCCACCACCAATTTCAGCTCTGTACTGTGGAGAGCTCGGAATACAGGCAGAGGACAGAGCGAGGTTTGAGCTGAATCCCCCCCCCCCCCCCCCATCAGAGGAAAAGACCAGGGCAGGAGGAGGAAGCGGGCAGGAAAGCAGAGCCATCCGGAGATCCGGGGCTGGCTCCAAACAGCGGAGATGTGAGGATGCAAGAGGAGGCACCGGGGGGGTCCGGCACTGAGCAGGGCTGATGGCTGGCGCGGGGAGCTGGCTGCCTGCTTGGGCTGCCACGGGGATACAAGGGCCGCGATAACAGCCTGCAAGTATCTGAAGAATGTAAACACCGAAGAAGGATAGGAGATAGGGTGGGAGTGGAAGAATGACTCCTGGGTGGTACAGAGAGGGCAGGGGGAAGAAACGGAGGACGGAAGGCAACAGAGCGAGAGCTCCAGGCCGCCGTTCCCACAGCTGCTCGGGCTGCAGAGCGACACTTCACAGCACGGGACAGCGGTGGTGGAAGGGACCTCTGGAGGTCACCTGCTGCAGGGTCACCTCACCCCAGGCCGCCTTCCCTCTACCACAAAGGGGGTCCCGGTCGCCCCAAAAGCCCATTTCTTCCCCAAATGAGACTTGGCTTGGCAAGGAAAGGGCCCCAAAGCCAAAGCACAGCACCAAACCCCTCACCGCCCCACTGCACGGGGAAGGCCGATGGCCCGGCCCGGCCCGCCACCTCCACCGCACCCCACCCCGGGCCGGGAGGACAGGCAGCCCCGGCGCCACCGCGGTCCCGCACCACCTCAGCGCCGCCCACACCCCGGCGGCAGATCCCCCCGGAGCGCGGGGGGGGGGGTCAGGAGGAGCCGGTGGCAGCCCGGGGAGGGAAGCAGAGCGCCGCGGGGCCCCGCTCCGGACTCACCGTCATGGCGGGGGCGCGGCGGGGCCGGCTGCGGGCAGCCAGGGCGGCGGGGCGGCTTCAGAGGCCGGGCGGCTCCCGCGGCCCCACCATGCCCGCTCGCTCCGCCGCCCGCCCCGAGCTTTTCCGAGGGCTTTTTTTTTTTTTTTTTTCCCTTCAAACTTTTTTTTTTTTTTTTTCTTTTTTCCTCTTTCCTCCCCTTCCCACCCCAAACTTCCTGGGAGGGCCCGGGCCCGGCCCAATGGCAGCGGGTGGCCTCCGGCCCGGCCGCCCCTTTCCCGCAGCCAATGGAGCCGGCGGGGCGGGCGGGGAGCTCCGGGCCTTACCTTAGTGCGTTTGTCGCTGCTGCTCCCGTGTGTGGGTCGGCTTCCCGAGGAGCTCTGCTGTGCGCTGGAGCTCCCACCCAGCTGCGACTGCGGGGAGAGGACGGGAGAGCTCAGCCTGAGCCTCTCGTGCCCATCTCCTCCCCGTGTCTCCCAGTGCTGGAGCTGAAACACTGCTTCTCAGACCTCGGGAAAAGGGCTGTGCTGGTTGCACACCTGGCAGCCAGGTCCCTGCCGTTTCCAATTGCTGTTTCTGTTTTCACCCCCCCCAGCCCCGACCTACGCCCCTCACTGCAAGAAGACATGGAGGCCCTGGAGCGTGTCCAGAGAAGGGCAGCGGAGCTGTGAGGGGTCTGGAGCACAGCTCTGATGGGGGGCGGCTGAGGGAACTGGGGTTGTTCAGGCTGGAGAAGAGGAGCTCAGGGCAGAGCTCGTCGCTCTCTAAGACAACCTGAAAGGACATTGTGGTGAAGTGGGGGTCGGCCTTTTCTCCCAGGCAACAGTGAGAGGGTGAGAGGGAATGGCCTCAAGTTGCCCCCCCAGAGGAGGTTCAGGTTGGATATGAGGAAGAATTTCTCCTCCAAAAGAGCGGTGCTGCAGTGGCACAGGCTGCACAGGGAGGTGGTGGAGTCACCGGCCCTGGAGGTGTTCCAGAGCCGTGTGGATGTGGCACTGAAGGACATGGTTAGCAGGCAGTACTTGCAGTGGGCAGACAGCTGGACTAAATGATCTTAAAGGTCTTTTCCAGCCTTAATGATTCTATGATTCTATACTCACGTGATAAATGAGGAATTTCTTGTTCTCCCAATCGCTTTCCAATGGTTTCTCTGGGTTGTTTGAGTTGTGGCTGTGCTCAACCCCCTTCCAGTCATCCTCCAGTCGCTGTGCTGGGCTCTCAGGCCTCCTCCAGCTGTCATCCGGCCGTGGCCAGGCATCCGCATGCCTAGCGGGGCTCCTCCAGTCCCTTTCCAGCTGCTGCATCAAGTCCATGTGGCACGGTGGCTTCTCCTGCACCCTCCAGTCCTTCTCTGCCTTCTGAGCCTGGCGGGCATCCCCACGGCCCTTCCAATCCTGCTCTGGTGGCCGCGTTGGGCTCATGGGACGCAAGGGCTTCCCTCGGCCTTTCCACTCATTGTCTGTGCCCTTCCCAGCATGGGGAGGCTGCAGTTTATCCCGGAGGCTCCTCCAGCTGCACTCCAGCTGCTTCCCAGATGAGTCCCCACGTTGTCTTTCTGCCCCCCGTGCAAGGCCAGGCTGGGAGGTCTCCTTTTGGCTTTTCCATGTGCCGTCTGTCCGTCCTGTAGGACTTGTGGAACGTGGTGGCCTGGCTCCTCCCAGCTTGCCTCCATCCATGCTCTTCCCAAGGCTCGGGGGGTGCAGGGTGTTCCCCCAGCTTTTTCTCTCAGTGGCTTTCCCCATGCTCGCAGCCTGCCAGGCAACTTGGCTCCTCTCTGCTCTGTTCCTCCAGTCCTTATCTGTGTGCTGGGGAGGGCTCTGAGCTCCTCCTGGCCTCCGTTCCAACCTAGACACGGGGCTGGGGGAGCGTGGGCTGGGGGATCGCGGGCTGCTGCCTCCCCTCTCCGGCCGCTGAGTAGGACTTGTGGGCTCCCGAGGCTTCCTCCAGTCCCTCTCCACCCGTGGAGATGGGCACATGGGGCGCAGGGTGACCCCAGTCCTCTCTGTGTGTCGAGCTGGGCTGGGGGAGCGCCGGGGCTCCTTGGAGTCTCTGCTGCATGGCTCAGGGTGCCAGGAGAGCCGCTGGCCCTGGAGACACACAGGACAGAGAGCAATGGGAACACAAGTGATAGCAAGGAGGGAGGTAAGGTGGCACAAGAGCTGGGAGACAGGTTGGTTGGGTTACGAAAGGTGTTGCGGAACCTGCACCCCTATGCATAGAGCCAGCTTCTATCCAGGAGAAGCCTCTTGGACCCAGGAATAGGGGAAAACGTGGCAGGAGAAAGCAGCCAGGACTCACCTCCCTGGGCAAGCTGGGGCTGGACTGCCTCCGAATGACTCTGCCTTTGCTGGGTGGCACTGGGGTCTTGCCATCCAGCCGCTCCACGCGGCCCTCCTCCAGCGCCTGGAAAGCCTCCAACGTCTCCGATTTCCTGCAGGCACACACAGCCTGTCTGGCTGCTGACTGAGCCCCACTCCAGCCCTACATCTCTGCCTCCCCCAGATGTTGGGGTCTCCACCCTATTGCTGCAACCATCCCAGCTTCCTCATCCGAATCTTCTTCATGCCATTTCTTTGGGCCATCTGCACCTTGCTCCTTCCTGTCTCATCCACTGCCTGGTCCCCGTTACACCCTTGCATGCCCCGTGCCACCACTGGGCTGCCAATTTTGGAGCCACTTGTGGTTCTCCAGCCAATGACTCACCTGGGACTGGGGACTCCTCAGCATTCCTAATCCTACTAGGATTTGGGAGCTTCTCCCTTCTTTCCCCATTTCCCAGCTCTACAGCATGTCCTGCAGCTCCCAGGACGTGGCTGGGAAGAACGGGGTGGGAGTTTCAAAGCTCAGCTGTAACCCCAGCCCTTCTCTCTCCAAGCCGTGTTGTGACCCATGGGGACAACCCACTGCCGAGCTCTATTGCTCCTCACCTGCGCTCACAGCCAAATATCCTCTCCACCTCCACTCGGCCAGGGCTGAGTGTGCGGGAGCCGCAGCGGTCAGCAGCATCCCCACGGCCGAGGCGCTTGGGTTTGGGCAAGTCCGCCAGCACTGTGTACTCCTGCCTCTCCAGCACACGCTTCCCCTCTGTGCCCCCAGCACTGGGGTGCCCACGGGGCTCCCCAGCCCGGGAGGAGGATGCCAAGTGCCTGCTGCTGCCTGGACCTGGAGAGGAGCTGCGGCCGGGACGTGGTGCGGAGGGAGTCCAGGGAGGGTCAGGTTTTCGAGGTTCCAAGGAAAAATAGCCACTCTCTATGCGGTGCTTCGCCCAGCCCTCCTTGGGCTTCTGGGTGGCGGGAGCACGCTCTAGGATGGAGAGAAGGTTGATGAATGAGTGGTGTGCAATGCTACTCTGTCCACAGCGAAGCAGGGCTTCAGGGTTAGGAACAGTCCAGGAGGGCGGAGGGAAAACCCAGACTACAGGGTGGGGTGGGAGCCCAACAAAGCATGCAGGGAGACAGCAGCCCCATGTTTTATGGTCAGCACACCAAGAGGATCATGCATGAGAGCAAACCACATGTACCTGCTTTTGGCACACAGACTTCTTTCCTAAAGCTTGGAGCCTCTGTTCTCACCCAGGATCCAGAGGGAAGGGGCTGACCCCACCTGGCTCTGTCCACCTGCAGCTGTGCATTATCCTTGTGTCCCCTGTAGCTCATTGTGTCCCTCTTGCCTGATCCCAAAGTGGTGTCCAACAGCCTGGTCATCTCCCAGCCCTGAGAGACAAATAGGGCAGGGCTTTGCAATGGGACTGCGAGTTACTGGGCTGGAAGGGGGCGAAGAGCATGTGTGAGGATTGAAGGGTCCCAGCTGACCCCCCAGCATCTTGGGAGCTTTCGAGTATGCCCAGCAGAAGTGGCTCTGAGGGGACGAGGGGGCTGAAACCACCCAAACCAAGAGAAGAGCCCATCTCACCCTGCCTTCAGCGTGGCTGTGGGGTTCAGTGTTGGTTTCTCCATGCTGGCCTACAGTGCTTGGGCTGAGTGGGGGCTGTGCCCTGCCCTGGTGCCAGCTGTGAAGCAAGGAGAGGACAGGCAGCGGTCAGCATAGCTGCAGAGCCTGAGGACAGGGAGCAGTCACGAGAAACACAGGCAGAGGAAGTGCTCAGCCCTTTTTCCCAGGCAGAGTATAGAATCATCAAGGACGGAAAAGACCACTGAGGTCGCCCAGTCCGACCACCAACCCATCACCACCATGCCCATTAACCACGTCCCTCAGTGCATCGGTGATATCGCACCCGATTTCCCCACCTTCCCCCTCCATCGGTCTCTGCCACTCACCGCTCCGCGCCGTCTGCCCGACCCACGCACACGTACACCTCGCACTGCGGTGCTACGATGCGGACGGCGTCCCAGGGCCCACCTGGGTCTGCGTTGGTGCCGTGCCCCGCCACCTCTGCGTCATGCTCCTGCGAGGGAGGGGGGGGTGCAGCCGTGCCATCACCGCACCGGATATGAAAGCACATTAGGATGAGGGCTGGGGGAATCTCTGCTTGCAGCCGCCCTCCAGCATCTCCCCCAGGCCCATTACCTGCAGGGTTTAGGAGCAGTGGTAGGGGGCTTGCCTGCCCTCCCTCCGGCATCTGGATACGCTCAGAGATGGCTCTAAGCGGATCGCAAAGGGCTGCAGTAATCTTAGAGGGCCCGGGGGCCAGGGGGAGAGGGCAAGGAGGAGGGCGGGAGGCTCATTACTATTTCATGATCCCCGGCTTGGTGCTCCAAGAGGACAGCGAATGACACGAAACCCTCTGTGAACATGAAACCGGCTGATGCCTGGAGGGATGCAGCACTCTGCAGCCAAGTGGCTCATGCTGGAGGATGGGGTCAGACTGAGCCCTGCATCGCATGGGATGTATCCCCTTCCACCTTTCCCTCCAGAAACAGCTCACAGCGGCCCCAGGGAGATCTGCCAGCACCACATTTTAGGTAAGAATCATAGAATGCTTTGAGTTGGAAGGGACCAACAGGCCTCAAACAGAGACGGAATCCAGGGTGGGTCCCTACTTTGCCATTCCCCCTTCCCTCACCGTTACTATTTACTTGCACGTATCTGTATTGCTCCATCCCTGCTTCCCTTCCCAGGATCTACGGAGCCCCTTCTAACTGTGTCCAGACCCTCCCTGCCAATGCGGCTCCAGCTCTGCTCCAAGCACAGTTAAACGATGGACTCCGCAGGCCTTTGTGCTAGGGATTTCCATCTCTACAAAGTCCCAGGGCCGAACAAAGCAGCTCTTAATGCAGCATTCGTGGCCTGCAGGTGGGATGGAGGAGCTCACCTGGGCAGCGTGCGGGTGAACCCTTGCGGCACGGAAGCAGTGTTGGCACAGGCTCCTTGCAAATATGTTGGCTTCAAAGTTGGCACAGGGCACATCGTTCACCGAACTTGGCATCCTCCATAGGGATGGAGGTGCTCTGGCTGTTGGGCTACAGGGAGCAGCCAGGTGAAAGGAACAGCAGCAGAAAGCTGAGCTTTCAGCTCCACATCCTCAGGCTCCTACGGAAGCACAAATGTTATTCTCAGACTGAAGCTTGCCGCACTCGGCTGGCCATGCTGGAATCAAAGGGCATCCAGCTGCAAGGCCTTCAGTATGACCCACATAATTACACATAATAAAAGGGTATGTCCCGGCGGGAGCCTTTTTTTAGAAGGGGGCACTGCTCTGCACCCTTCAATGGGTTCTGATGCAGACAGCTTGGTGAGGGCACGATTTCTTGACTCACTCGCACCTCACCTGAACCCAGGCACTCACTTGCAAGCAATGCACAGAGAAAGAGCCCAACATCGCAGCCCAGTCGTGCCCACTGATTGCCACACGTGGTAGGAACCCAGAGCATCCCACTGCCTGAAGGGCAAACTTGCTTCCCACATCCCGCAGGGCTCTTGGGGCCCAGTGAGCTCCCCACGGCCTCTACCGCTCATGCAGCCGTAGCTACCGTTCCCAGTGCATCCCAGTACCCCCAGTACCTCCACTTCCCCACGACTCCCAGCATCGCTCTCCCCGCCGAGCTCCCCTTTGAATGGAGCTCCCCGTGGGAATTGCGGGCAGCCAAGCCCCGCCCGCTGCCCTCTCATTGGCCTCGACCGGGCGCTGATTTGAATACTGCCCTCTGAGTGGCTGTCTGGCGGCGCGCCGGCGGGCACGTGTGCGGGCACCCACGTGTCGGTGGCAGCGGGTGGGCGATCGACCCGAGCGGGGCCGGGGAGGGAGCGCGGGGCTGCCGCTTTTCCCCTCGTCTCCATCCCCTGCCATTGAGCAGGCCTGGGGCTTTTGCCCCAGGAGATGGTTAACATCGGCAGGATGCATCTGCAAGCACTAGGACTCCCTGCTAATCGGCTCCCTTGGCTCTCAAAAGCTCTTGTCCCTCATCCGGTGAGGTTTCTTCCCGGTTCCTTTCTTGCAGCAGCAATAAGACTGCATTGCATGCAACCTTGAGCTTGGTACACTCCATAGGAGCGACACAGCACACCTCACGCACACTGCAGCTTCATCTCTGTACCGAGCTCCAGTTTCTCCATGACTATCTGACCTCCCTGTCTCGTTTTGATCCTCTGTAATCCCAATCACATTTTTGTGCATGCATGTGTGCACAATCACAGTCTAGCCAGCAAAAGCCATCGTACATGGACAGACCGTGTTGGAGCTTCACATCCTTTCTGTGTAAGCTCCAGGGCAGCAGCACCACCACCACCCAGGTGCCCTGTCTCTGGGAGAAAGGCTGTAGCTGAGTGTGGGCACTGAGCACAGTTGGGTGACCCTGGGGCACACTGTGGTCACAGTGACCACTTTTCAGTGCAGCAGCCACGCTAGCGCAGTGATTTCTGCAGGTAGGACATATTTAGAAGCAGCTTCCTCGCCAACAGCTGGAACTTGTTTGTGAGCAGCCAGAGGGAAAAAGCAACAGTAACGCTGAAAACCGTCTTGAAAAGGAGGGGAAGCAGCAAATGACACAATGACTCTTGCACAGAGAGACTTTAAACCACATGCTGGATGTGCCTGGCAACTGCTTCACACACTAACTTGTGCACGCAAGCCGGCATCCCTCACCCAGCATATCCTGGAGTAGCCCAGTAGTTCCAGCCCTGCACATAACAAAGACAAGCAGGCGAGGGATGAGTCAGTAATTCACATTACAAAATCAAGCTTGAATCAATCAGATGGAGAAATCAATAGCACAGCAAACAATACTTGTGGTTAACTCCATATAGGATTTAATGGTTCTGTTTTTTCCACTCTTCCCCCCCCCTCCGCTCCCAACCCCCCAAGCATGGAAGGCTTTTCAAGACTTCAGCTGTGCTTTGAGAAAGGCTCAGAAGTTATTAGGGTCAGTAATTCTTCTAAATCACCTGGCAGCAAAATAACAAACACCCCGGTGTTGCTGAGGCCACTCTTGACATCCCATCAGTCTTATAATGAGGTGTTTCCACACTGTCCTGCTGTCATTCCAGGCTTCCACAAACCCAACCCAAAGTTCACACTCCACGTTTCAGCAGGTTTTGCAGTGTGACAAACACATGGACTGCAAACAGCGGCCATTCCAGCTTCAGGGCAAACTCCTGGGGAGGCAAAGTGCAAGTCTCATTCTGCTTCTCGTCACCCTGCAAGGCACCATGCGCCAAGGGAAGGGGAAAAGCTGCTGTACAACCCTGACGGCTGGGATCCAAGCATGCCATCAGACTGTCAGCCTTGCCCACAAGTTGTGTTTCTGCATCTCTGAAACACCTAACGTGCCAAGGTGAGACAGGAGCAGGCTAGCAAGCTGCTGTCTCCACAAGGCCTCCAACACTGGTTATTCTTTTCCCCTCCCATTTCAAGCACAGACAGTTTGCTTACTCACCCATTGCCACGTTTCCAGTTTTCTGGTGTGGGTTTTGGCCACAAAGGCCTTTTTCCCCCCATTGTCATTTCTTTGCCAGCACACACATAGTAAGGGAAGACGCCCCATCCAGGCGCTGGTCAAAACCTGGCAGAGGCAGGATGGCCACTGCATCCTACAGACGCTCCATGACAGAAGTCAGTGCGCTGCTCAGGCTCTTTTCCCTCCTCTGAAGACCGACTTTGTTTTGCCAGAAGCATTCCTTATCCCCAGCCATGCAGATGCATGGTGACTTTTTTTCCCTCCCCTTCTCTTGAAGACGTCCATGCTAGAACACATGTACCAAGGTTGCCAAGCAGAAGGCAGCCACCCTGAGGTAACACACAGCCTCTGCCACTCCCATCCCAGAGAAGGCCACACACACGCAGCAAGGGCATTAAGGGATTTCATACTCCTCTGAGCTATCGGAATTAACATCGGCGCATTCAGCAGACAATGGAATGAGCCATTCCTGCTCTGGCGGGTTCTGTATTACCACAAAAACAGCTCGTAGCTATTCCCTTTCCTGAGCACCAGTAGATTTTAAAGGTTTTTTTTTTCAGCAATAGGAATCATTAACCCTCTTTCCAGCTGGTACTGGTATTAACATAGTTGCTGTTACGCTTCAGATAAGTCGCACGTATTTCTCTTAGCAAAATGACTTCACAGAATAAACTTATTAAATTTCATCTGGGATAGATACCAAAAAAAACCAACTATCCCTGCATTTGGCTGTGGCACAGAAGAAGAAACACGAGACAAGATGACACCATATCATCCTGGAAAAAGAATTTACTGCACTGCAGAAACAGCAATGCATTGGTTCATAAGTGGAAGCAGAGCTCTTCCCAGACTCAGACCCCCCGATGGCGTGTCCATTGCATTCAGCTTTAGATTCTCTCCTTTGATAAAGCCAACTAAGGGTTATGCCATACAGAGAATCTGACCTTCAGCAGAAGATTGTAGAGATTCTGTGGCACCTGGGTACTTAGCTGGAGACCACTGCAACATAAATGCAGTGTCTAGTGCCTGTGGCCAATACACAGCAGGTGAGTAAGGCTGAACTGGGCTCAGAGAGCCAAGTAAACAAGGTCCTTGATCGTTATGAAGGGGTCACAAAGAGCAGCAGCCCAGCTGCTGAAAACAGTCCCAGCTGCTGCTCTGAGCACCAGGCTCTCCATTAATCTTGGTCACGGCCCATTCTGCCCGTCAGTCTCCGGCGCTGAGTCTTAGTGGTTCGCCTCGTGCTGGGTTTCTGGATTTTCTTAAACGGACCTTGCCCACGTTGGGGTCGCTTTCCTTTCTTCTTTTTCCGGCTGTGCATGTGCAGCGTAGCAGTAAGAGAAGAGATCCTGGGGTGGACAGGAAGAGAAATGTTTGGGCACCAAAGTTTACTGCAGGAAGGTGATACTACAACAGCAGCAGGACAGCCCTGTGTGGCCCAACAGGAACGGACACGAGTAACTGCATGTCCCAGGGGAACTCCACTGTGCTGGGCACCATCCTGACAGTACAGAAGGAGAAGGACTAGGCAAACAGTTCAGAGCAAAGCCCGACCTGCACACCACACCCACCTCACGCCGCTGTTACCAGAGATCAATGTGATAGAAACAGACTGAGTGAGGCAGGCTTCCAGACTGCCAGTGCCCTCTGCTGGCTCCTGTCCACCAGCACCCAAGCAGCACAGCATCCCCCCCCCTGCTAACACACCACTGATCTGGAAAGAAAAGATCCTCCAGATCAGCTCACACTGCCCAGCAGCAAGCAGTTGAACGAATTTAAACATACTTTTCAGATAGGAAGGGGTTTCTGGACTTCTTGGGCATTGTTCTTGCAGGCTTGTTCACCACCTCTTCCCCCTTCTCTTCTTCTGAACCATCACTTTTTCCCTTAAAAAAAAGGGACAAACACATCTTTATGAACACACTAAAACAAGCAGCCTCACGACTCCAGTGCTTTTGCTACCTTCTTGGTTTCATCCCTGTTTGTGAAACACAGTCACAGATCAACACTTTGAATTTTACACAAGCCTTGTTCAAGCCTCTATGTTGTGTTATTGCAGCCCTTCAGAAAGGAACAAGCAGCAGGAAATCCTACGTTAATCAATCCCAAGATCCAACAACTTCAGCACAATCTTACTGGCTACATCTATGAGTTGGAAGTTTCAGCTTTTTCCTTAAATTACTATTAAAATCTCCTTGACCTGATTTTCAGATTAGAAGATGTCCTTAAAAGTGTAAAAGGTTAACTGATCAACGCAGCAGTTTCCCAAGGAGTTCAAATCCACCCACAACTCACGAACAAATGTGAGATCTCAGCTAAAATCTGTTTTGAGAACAGAAGCAACCACAAGTGCAACCAAAAGATTTCTTTATCTGTGGTCCAAGCGTATGTTCATGGAGAGCACAATCCCTCCTCATCCTAGCAGTAACCATTCATGGACAGGTCATAGAAAAATCATGGAAGACAGTCCATACAGCGAAGCCTAAATTCTCCTTACTTATGTTGTAGCTGGTTTTACAATACTGTGTTTTCCCTATCCAGCTCTGTGGCACCTTCCACTAACAGGAGGTCAGTTAGCAAACAATTCCAAGGTGGCTTCGAAGAAACCTGCTTAAGGATGACATTTCTTCCTCTGTAGTGGCACAACGTAAGTTGTGGAGAAATGTGAAAATTCAGTTTTCCCCTTCATCCTTACTCCTAGCCAGCTGCAAGCCTTTTGGCATATTCAGGGAGTGCCAATCTAACTGGGCCCAGGAACATTTATAGTTGATGCAATCAGATAGACAGCAAGAGGCCGTACCTCGGAGGTGGTCAATCCCAGTTGGCGTGCACCTGAGAGGTCCAGGTCACTGATGGTTGTGACTGTTACAATATGGTTTGGGTGGTCAATGTTCACTGACTCTGTCCGCGATGTCACCAAGTGCTCCAGTTCATCAAACTCATCTGGAAGGACAAACATATCAGCTTGTTGCAAAGTACACTCACAACAGCACCACGCAACACTAGATGCCTGGGCAGAGCGGCTGGAAAACTGCACGGGGGAAAAGGATCTGGAGGTGTTGGTTAATGCCCAGCTGAATGTGAGCCAGCAGTGTGCCCAGCTGGCCAAGACCAACGGCATTTTGGCTTGTATCAGAAACAGCACAGTCAGCAGGAGCAGCGAGGTGAACATCTGCCTGTATTCAGTTCTGGTGAGGCCACACCTCAAGTGCTGTGCCCACTTTTATGCCTCTCACTACTAGAAATACACTCATGCTCTGGAGTGTGTCTAGAGAATGACAATGGAGCTGTGAGGAATATGGAGCACAAGTGTGATGGGGAGCAGCTGAGGCAAATGGGGTTGTTCAGTCTGGAGAAGAGGAGCTCAGGGAAGACCTTATTGCTTTCTACAGCTATGTAAAAGAAGGCCGTGGCAAAGCAGGGGTTGGCCTCTTTTCCAGATAAAAGCAACAGGCAATGATAGGTGGTGGCCTCAAGTTGCACCATGGGAGGTTCAGGTTGGAAGGTTGGATATTATGGAAAATTTCTTAGCCAACAGAGTGGTGATGCATTGGAAAAGGCTGCCCAGAGAGGTGTTGTAGTCACTGTCCCAGCAGGTATATAAGGAAAGGACAGATGTAACAGGGATGTGGTTTAGTGGGCTACATTGGTGGTAGGTGGGCAGTTGGACTACATGATCTTACAGATCTCTTCCAACCTTAATGATTTTATGTTTCCTGCACCATCATGCTGGAGGCAGGAGGTCCAGTCTTTGCGTGGGTTAAGGCATGAAGGGCCTCCCTCTCCCAGCCAAGATGTCAATGCCTTGGAGATATCCTCCTGCATGCTCCTTCCTGTCCAGCCTGCCCAGTTTCCTTTCCTACTAGGGACAGAGGGCTGAGTGGGACCCCATTCAGCTCATCGCATGAGCTGCTGTCTGGCTTCTCAGGGGGACAGGAGAGGAGTGAGGCGACATCCCTTTGGGGTAGGACCGCTATTACAGCTATGCCTGCCCAGCCACAGGGACTGTCCAGTTTGGTGCCTCTCACAGGCAGTTAACTCCTCTGATACCTATCTTGCTGCAAGGGAGCCCAAATCCTATGGCCACAGAGCACATACGTACCAAGAGCTTCCTCCCTTTCGCGCAGCATCTTCATGTACTCCTTGTGCCTCTGGGAGAGACAAAGAGGTCACTACAGCACCCCTGCTGTTCCAAGTGTCCGTTCCACCCCAACCCCTCCACCCACGAAGGCCCATTCCCCCCCTAAGTGAATGAAGGAAAGCACGACGGCCCCAGGAAACAGCTGCTACGTGCCTGCCCCACAACCTTGACATGGCAAGGGGTCCCTTGTCATCAGGAGGAGCTATACCTCCTCTTTCATCTTCCTCTGCTCCTCCTTCAGCTTCCTCTTGATCTCCTCCAGGGCCACCTTCCTCCGCTCCACCTTCCGTTTATGGAAGCCAGTCAGGTACTCCCTAAACATCAGGAACAGAGCAAACCCTCAGCTTCCAGCAACCCCGTCCCACACTCACTTTGCCACCCCGGCACCCCTTGTGACCTCACCTCCGCCTCTCCTCATCAAAAGTCACCACCAGCCGCGATGCGGCACTCCCAGGCCCCTTCTTCTTGCGGCCCATGGCTAACCCACGCTGCCGCCACCCCCACTTCCGGTCAACCTCCTCTTCCGGCCCAATGAATCCCCGCCTCTTCCGGTTGCTCCATTTCCGGCTCCGCACAGCTCGGCCCTGTGGGAGGTGTGGCGCTGTGAGGGACGTCCCCCGGCCGCCATTTTGTGCATGGGCGCATCTCTAATAAAGATATTATTTCTAGGTTGTGAGTCGTTGTGTGGTGGTGTCTGTGTTGTGCTACTTAGCCCGGGGAGGTGTGTGTGAGGATAGCATTCAGCTCTGAGGCTGTCTCCAGGATGTGGGAGCAGTTGTGGTGGGAAGTGGTCCAGCTGCTGGCTGACTGGATTGCCTTTAGCTGAACTCTTGAACCTCTCCTGACCTCCCGTCCTCGCTTTAATGAGTGTAACTCTTGCGTGGCAGCCAGCTGACTTTAGTGGAAGCTCCACAAGTGTTGTGAAGGGAAGCGTTGGCAGAATCAGCCCACAGAGCGTGACAAGCACTGCTGCCTCGTCCCAAGTCACCTTGTCTTTTATCAGCTCCTCGGCTACTGGTGTTCTTTTCCTGGCCAGTCCTCTCCCCAGCAGAAATGCGGAAAAACCAGTTCTGTGGTTAATTGCTGCACTTCCCTCCACGCCCATGGGTTCGGCTGCCTCCTCCTCCTCTTCTCTCCCAGCCTGGGTGCACTTCGGCCTCTTCGCCCTAGCCTGTTCTCTGCCGGCTCAGGTGCACCATTAAGCCTGCATATTCATTCCATTAATCTCAGGGCTTCTCCTGCCTTCCCATCTCGTTCCTGCAAGGCCTTTTGGTGGCTCCTTCTCCCTTAGGGTGCACCACAGGTGCAGAAGACACAGGCACCTGCCCTGCCCAAGGGGGTGACAATTTGACACCATGGCTGGAGGTGATAAGAACATGAAGGCCCTGAGGGAGGTGTGGAGAAGAGCAGAAAACTCATTGTGTGCAGACTGCGGGAAGCCTGGTGAGTCCCTGAGGGCTGGATCTTCTGAGGATGGGTCAGAAGAAAGGACTGGGTTTGGTCTCTAGTAGCCATTGTGGCCAGCTCAGTGCCTTGAGGCAGATGAGCGTGGGAAGGAGTGAAGCTAGGGGATGGTTGTTGGAACCTGTGCAAAGCCCAGCAGATGTTGTGTGAGTTGATTCCATCTGTCCAGGCTGCAGGGGGTCCCAGAGGTGAGGGAGTGAGGGAAGACGAAGGAGATGCTGCCACAGCGCTAGTGGAAAGAAGGACAGGGATGCAGCAGCGCCAAAGCTGCAGCACTGTGGATTGCAATAGAATTGGATCTCAGACACAAATCAAGGTCATGCCCAGTCAGGACCCGACAGGAAAATTCCCAGTGGAAACCTAACTGCACTAGAAAGAAGGCATGATTCAGGAGGGCATTGTCTTGTCTGTGACTCAGCTCTGAATTGACAACTTGCCATAGACACCTGGGAGGTTTCTTATACTGAAGAGCTTATCCTCTCCAAAGGGTGCTGGTTTGAAGTCTACCAGCACTGCTAAAAATGCCCATTGCATTCCTTCCAAAAGGAACATGTGGGTTGTACCACCCAGGACAAATTAATTTGTCTAATTAATACCACTTTACCTTCTTAAATTTTCCCCCGAGAATTCTGATTTTACAGTTGCTTTTCACTTCCTGAGCTAAATAGTGTTGTGGGTTTGCTGTGTTGCACGAAACAGCTCCTGGAGTCTCAGATGATTCTTTACCCAAAGGGAGTTTGCAGAGTGCTTTGGCGTTTTCCAGGGTTCAAGTTAATAGAGATTCAGATTAAGCAGTTGAAGCAGGAGGAACGCAGCAGTATTATGTTTTTTCCAGACTGCCTTCTGTACTCTTGGTTAATTAGTCAGCTCAGCTGAAACCATGGTTACCAAGATCTCCATTTCTTAGTAATGCATTCTTATTTGAGGCATATCTCTCTCAGGAATTTACCACTTCTAATCATACCCCTTTTTTATGCCCTCAGATCCTGACTGGGCATCCTCTACCTTGGGTGTCTTTATATGCCTTAGCTGCTCAGGGATTCACCGGAACATCCCTAGCATCAGCAAAGTCAAATCCCTGAAGATGGACCACTGGGATGATGCTCAGGTGCAGGTGAGATCTTTGTCCCCTGGGTATGTCAGGGTTGGGTCTAGGCTGTACACCAACTCTTCTTTTGGCCTTTGGCCTCACAAAGTTGGAGATTAATGTCACTTTGCTACATGTGTGCAATCGGGGATAATTCTTCTTCAGTTGCTGAGAGAAGGATGATGTGCTTGCCTTGTGTGCCTCTTCGTGTCCTATTACTTTATGGCTGGCACAGATTCTTGCATCATATCTTGCCAAGGTTCAGGGTCTTTATTGCTCATGGTTACTGATTTCTCACTTGCCAGCTCCATGTAGACACAACATAAGTCTACATCAAAGAGAAGGCACTAACTCTCTTTCTAACTGCAGTTTCTGGCCAAGCATGGGAATGCTGTGACTAAGGCCATGTATGAGGCTCACATCCCTATTTACTATTACCAGCCAACCTACAATGACTGCCAGTAAGTTGCTGCATACGAGTGAAAAGGGGGAGGGCAGTTCTGGATTGCTGCAGTTTGTTTCTAAGCTACCTGTCACCTCTCCTTGCAGAGTGCTGAGAGAACAGTGGATACGGGCCAAATATGAACGGAAAGAGTTCACTGAGCTTGGAAAACAGCTGCCATATACAGATGGTAAGAGCAGGGCATAACTTCAGAACTGCTGCCTGTTGCCTTTACTGGAAGCTTTTGAGCACCGTGAAGAGAAAGCTCATCAGTGCTGCATATCCCACAAGTACTCCTGAGTACCTGCCTGATAGGTACAAAGCATGGGGTTGGAGGTGTTTAAATTGCAGGAAGTGTAGTTTGGCACTGCTGTAGGTTGTTTCCAAGTGTGGTATTACCAGCTGGTGTTGCTCAAAACCATTTGCTTTGCTGGCGGATGCCTCCTGGGGGGATATTCTTCACGCTGACCTTTCTGCCCCTAGGGGTGAAGGAAGGCATCCTCTGGAAGCGAGGTCGAGACAGTGGACAGTTCCAACCCCGCAAGTTCCTGTTGTCAGAGAGAGAGGGATGTCTGAAGTATTTCACTAAGCAGGATGTGAGTATGGTGGTCAACTCAGGGCTGTGGGGTTACGGAGACTCTTCCATCTCTCTCTCTCAGGCCAGAGATGGTAACACATCATAGAAGAGGGATTCCCTTCCAACTACTGACATTTTCCCCGCATCTTTCCTTCGTGCTTCTCCACATCTTTCCCTCTTCAACAGTTTCTTTGCTCATGGCAGGGAAGCAAGGGCACTTCAATGAGACTCCTCTTGTCTCACTGGTGAATCTCAGAATGCAGGACTGAGATACAGTCCTGCAATCTCACTGCTGATTGAAGGGTTGATCTTTCACTTCATCCCAGTCCATTTTCCTGGCTGTACAATCTTGCGCTGTCCTTGGAACCAACCTCAACTTACTATGAACTAAGTTGCCAAAAACCCGTTGCTTTCTTTTAAGTAGGGCTTTTCTGCTAGTTTATCTCCCTGAAATGAATGGGACAAATGCTAGTATACTGCCACAAGTGAGGGAATAGCTTAGGGTAGGGAGGGGTAGGTGTAAAGTCTTTCCTTCTGGGGCCAGTTAGCCTTTAGACCAGGTCAGCTGTAAAGTCAGATGCACTTTCAGCATCTCACTTGTTGTCCCAGAGTAGGCACAGCTCAAATTTAGATTGGAGGGGCTGAGCCATTATTTGGGTATGAGCACGCCACATAGCAAAGGGAGCGTGTACTACAACAGTTTTGATGGGAAGGGGGCAGTTAATACCTTTTTAAGACCTTCTGACCCTGCTGTATCCTACTAAGTCAGTCACTTAGATCACTTTCCCACTAGAATTGCTCGTGCATGACCAATGCCATTCTGTTCTCAGGCCAAAGAACCCAAAATCAATGTCAAAATAGATGTCATCAATGCTACATTCCAGCCAGAGAAGATTGGGAACCCCAATGGCTTGCAGATCACCTATCTCAAAGACAACAAGACTCGGAATATATTTGTCTACCATAAAAGTGGAAAGGTATATTGTTTAGCATCATAGTGCAAAGCCATTGAGCTGATTGGAAAATTTACTGATATTGAGTAGTCTGAGGAATGAGTTGGGTTAGATGGTGTGTGCATGTGTGGGAATTGCTGTAGGTAAACAGGTTGAGAATTCTGATTCTCTGTGTGTCTGTGAGAGAGTTTTGCTGCAGGGATCAGAGCAGGAGCACTGACTGAGTGGGTTTCTGTGGGAGGAGCTGCTGCAAGAAGGTGTGCAGATGTACTGCCTGTGCTGTCCGTGTGTGTGTGTGAGGGTGAGGCCTGGAGAAGGGAAAGCTGGCTGTTTTTGCAGCTGACATAATGTTGGGTGCAGCTGGATGAATTGGAGTGACTCACTGTGGCTGTCCCTAAGCTTTCTGTTCTGTCCTGTTTTATTTTCAGGAGGTAGTGGACTGGTTCAATGCCATTCGGTCCGTGCAGTTCCATTATCTGAAGGTAGCATTTCCCATAGCCAGCGATAATGAGGTAAGGCAGCACTAGAGTGCAGTGCTGAGTCTCCTGCTGATGCTCAGTTACTCTGTTAAAAGAGCCCATTAGTTATTATTAGATCCCCAGGCACAGAAGTGGAAATTGCAGTGTTTAGATAGAGAAACGAGAAAGTGTGCATACAGGAGCCTAGGATGGTAGAGAGCAGCTCATCTCTCCTATTTCTGGGCACGCTGGAGACCGAAGTGACTCCTAGCTAAGGCAGTTCTACAAACATGAATTTAAAAGGGAGCTGAATTTGGGCAAGCAAAAGGAAGGCCATGGGTTTGAAAGTGAACAGCAAAGAAACATGGCTAAGTGAATGTTACTCTTACCTTTTTGTCAGATTAAAAGCCGGCTGACAAGAAACTTCTTAAAGGAAGGATACATGGAGAAGACAGGTCCCAAGGTGAGCTGCTTGTGGGAGAAGAAATCTAGCAGGGAACTGCCAGAGAGCCATTGATTTTCCCTACTCCATTGTTTTTCTCCCAGTTTCCCCATCCTCCCCCCCTATTCTTTTGACATTACAGTGGGACTGAAAAATTGCTTTCTGATCCTCAGTCTCAGCTTAGAGGGAGAAAGAAGGCTGCAGTTTAGGCAGGGGCTTGGTTCATGCAGTTGTGATGAATTTTGGGCATCCATTCGCACTGCTCACGGCAGAGGGCACTGTCACCTTACATATGTCACCTCTTCCCTTTACAGCAGAGAGAGGCTTTTAAGAAGCGTTGGTTCACACTGGATCACCGCAGGCTCATGTACTTCAAGGACCCTTTGGTGAGGGCGAGATCTGACCTCTGGCAGCTGTAGGCAACAGTGCTGAGAGGGCAGGGTCAGAGTGCAAACAGAGTCTTGCTTCTTTGCTTTGCTCTGTTGTAAGGGAGGCTTGTGGGTTTCCCAGTGGCTCTGAATGGACTCTGGGCCTTCCCCTTTCCATCCCACTTTGTTCATCCTGCACTTTCTATGTTCGCTCACTGCCTGCAAACAATGGGAACAGGGAAGGCTGTGGTGTAAAGGTCGTGGTGTCAAAGGGGATGCCATGGAAGGTGTTGATGGAGAGGCAGATGCAGCTTTTCCTCTTTCAGACCTCTCAAGATCTATACTCTTAAGTTTTCCTTTCGGTCACCGTCTTTGGGCATAGCCTCCCGGTTCTGAATCCCCTGACCACCTTCAGGCCTTTTTGCTGCTACATCTTTGATCCTTACCCGTTCTCCTGCAGTCCGTAGAAGCACTGCTATTATTAGTTGGTTTTTCCTGGGTACAGTTAATCCCTCTCTTTCCCTCCTGATGTACAGGATGCATTTGCTAAGGGTGAGGTATTTGTGGGCAGCAGAGAGAATGGCTATAGCGTCCAGAAGGGATTGCCTTCAGGGACACAAGGTAACTTCTCTTGGCCCTATGGCATCACCATCGTCACCCCTGACCGAGAATACCTCTTCACCTGCGAGACGGAGGCTGACCAGCTGGACTGGGTCACAGCTTTCACAAGCATCATCGACCAGGCCATGACACCACAGGAATATGCAAGTAAGTGCCCGAATGATGTTTCCTCTCCTCTTGCCGCTCTGCCACAGTGTATTGCCCTAATGCACTACCTTTTTTCTTCTCTACAGTTGAAGCCTACTTCAAGTTTAAATCATAGGAAGCCGGGCAGGAACCTTGCTGTAACTCAACTCTACCTGGTCCTGTTGGGTGGGCTGTCGAAAGAGGAGAGAAGATTGATGTCAGAGAAACACAGTGCTCTTGCAGCCTACTCTTTGAAGCACTTTTTTTTTTTTTCCCCTCCAAGAACAATCTTCTTTGTTCTGGGGCTCATTTAAGCTGCTTCAAGTCCAAGACTTTGTGAGACTGAATCCTCAGTGCAAACTTTCAGTGGTAAATTGCTGTGATCTGACTGGATGTTGATAGGCCTTGTCTGTTGATAGGGCCTCGAAACCTTAGCACTTGCTGTGATGGACATGGGACCTAGCATCATATTTGCAGGAAACTGCAGGCGGCCTTATGCAAGAATGCACAAGGATTAACCTTGTACAAGAAAACATCTGCTTTGCTGGAGCTAATGCTCAGTCGGCTGTAGAGACTGCTGGACTAGGAGGGACTTTCATTACAAGAAGTGGCTTCTCTGCTGGTGACAGAGATGTGAAACATCTGGTTATTTGATCATCTAGAGCTACAGTTGAAAAAGGTCACTTAAAAGATTTAATCTAACAGTCATGTGTGAGATGTGTTTCTTCCCATCTATATAGGCTTGAAAGCTTCAGACCATGTTTGTATGGAGATCATCTTCTGAGTGCTCATGGGCTCAGAAACAACATATGTTATGTACATATATGTAAATGGACAGTGTGTATGTGCCCATAACAAAAACGTGGTGGGAGATGGAATACTGCCCAAGAGGATACTGTGAGGGACATCCATGTTATTGAAGTTCAGCTGTCAAATTTGAGTCTCTGTAGTTAAATCATGGAGAGAGGCTGGCTCCTGCAGAGAGCAGTCGATAGCATACAGACTTCAGACACTCTGTTGAGTCTAATAGTGCCTAGGGGTTGATGTCTGAAGTTAGGAATACGTGAGTATCTACTCCCCTATTTTCTGGATGTCAAAGTCCTGGCATGTACATTCTGACCTGTACATTACATATGTATATGTAATATACATATATTGTTTATGCACTAGTGTAGAGGGGATGCTCCCTGAGACAAATGGGGCTCGGATGTGGGCAAAGGAGAGCAGGGCAGTGCTTGGCACAAAGGGCTTAGCAGCACATATGTCGTACTGTGATACTCCAGTAGAAGGCAGTGCTGCACAACATACTTTTCTTTCTGCTCTTGCGAGGGAGGCGAAGGAAATCTTAAAGGAAGAGGAGGGTGGTCTTTGGGGAGAGGAAGGAAGGAGTGGAACAGAAATACGTAGCCCCTTGATCTTTAGGAGCTTGATGGTGACTAATGACAAGGGTGGGAGAGTGCTAGGCTATAAGAATGGGAGATCTTTGGCGGTCTGTGGGGGTCTTTGGTTGCAAGACTAGGGACTAAACGCATTGACTACACCTCAGGAGGTCTTTGGACAAAAGTATGGGGCAGGCCCTCTTGCCCTAGCTTAGCTAAGGGTCAGGGGGCAGCACCAGTTTTTTTTTCAGTTTTTAGCGCTGATCCTTGATTATCTCTTAAAGCCTCTGTTGTTTTTCCCTCCTGCCGGACTCAGAAGTCTTGTCTTTCATTAAATCTTCCCTCAAAGGAAGAAAACTGAGCAAGGGGGAATGGGAAAAAGAAAGGGAGTAAAGAAAAAGGAGGAGAGAGAAGGAGGAAGGCAATGGGGAAGAAGGAATGTGTCTTCTAAAACAGAAGCTCCCCTTGGCTCCTCAGCTGGTGACTAGCAGCTCAGTACAAATTGGGACCGCATTCACACCTGTGTGTGAAGCTGAGTCAGACACATTCCTATGCAGTGGGCAAGGCAGCTCTGCAGCGGTGGGCTGGGGGGACACTTACCCAGCAGCGGAGCTGAGAGAACACAGAGACTCGAGAGAAGGAGGAATCCACTAGTCCACAGAGTCTGCTGATTTTCGGCCCGGCGAACACTGGAGGAGCAGCAAGTGAGGAGCTGGTGAAGAACACAGACATTTCTTTGCACCTATCAGTCTTGAAGGGGAGGAGGTGTCCCTTTTTCAGCCTGAGGAAAACCAGCAGATGGCACTTGTGATGAACAAGACTGGCAAAATAGACTGGATGGCTGAAGGTGAGGAATAGACTTCTCTGGAGACTTACATTTGCTGAGTTTGTGCCATTAATCCTTTCCTTGGCTGCTTTTGTTAGGACTAGTTGTGTCCCCTACAGCAAGCAGGGCAGGCAGGAGGAAGGAGCGGGTCTCCAGCGGCCTGACTGCTCTTCCACCCCACCCCCAAAGATGTCTTGTGACTCTTCCCTCATCAGTGTAACGCCTGGAGAGGACCTTGAGGGTGGCAGCTTCTCAGAGGAAAGCAGCGGTGAGGATGACATCAGCGGTGTTCTAGGAGGGGACAGCCCCGTGACAGGGCCGCTGGGCACGGTGCTGCTGCTCATGTGCCTCATTGGGATGGTGGGGAACATCTACACGGTGCTGGTGGCCTCTGGCAAGGTGGCAGGCCGCTCAGCAGGCTCCTTGGGGGTCTACGTGATCAACCTCGCCCTGGCTGACCTCCTGTACCTCTCCACCATCCCCTTTGTGGTCTGCACCTATTTCACCCATGACTGGTTCTTCGGAGACGTGGGCTGCAAGCTTTTGTTCAGCTTGGACCTCCTCACCATGCATGCCAGCATTTTCCTCCTGACTGCCATGAGCCTGGAGAGGTACTGGGCAGTAACCAGGCCACTGCAGGCCAGGCGGGCTGGCGGCACTTACCGCAAGCCAGCCAGTGCCATCCTTTGGCTCCTTGCCCTCCTGCTTACGGCCCCCATGATGGTTATGA
Source organism: Gallus gallus (assembly GCF_016699485.2). Classification (NCBI taxonomy): domain Eukaryota; kingdom Metazoa; phylum Chordata; class Aves; order Galliformes; family Phasianidae; genus Gallus; species Gallus gallus. The sequence continues at coordinate 51,204,246 of NC_052532.1, forward strand.
CCCAATTGCGGGAGGGGGATGGTCCCAGCAAGCGCATCTGCATCCCCACATGGACACCAGCGGCCTTCCGGCTCTACTTGACGGTGCTCTTTGCCACCAGCGTCCTGGTGCCCGGTGTGGTGCTGATCATTGTCTACACCCTCCTGGCCCGGGTGTACCACTCTTCCACCTGGCACCCGGGGCTGTCAGTGGCCGGCCGGGCTCCCTCCCAGCGTCTCTCCTCCAGGATCTCTGCCGTTGTGGTGGCTTACTGGGCCTGCTTCCTCCCCTTCTGGGGCTGGCAACTGGCCAGGCTGTACCAGCGTGAGGGCATAGGCATGGGCCCCACTGCCCAGGCCTACCTCAATTTTGGTGTCACTTGCCTAGCCTATGGCAACAGCTGTATCAACCCCTTCCTCTACACCCTGCTAGCCAGTAGCTACCGCCAGCATCCCAAACACGCTAGGAGGCCATAGCACCTTCCTGGCTTTTGGGTAAATGTTGGGGGTCATAGGGAATAGCAGAGGGAGCCCTGGGCGATGAGCAGTACCTGAGTGGGGGATATCTCCCAGGCTTTTGTGAGGGTTGAGTAATGAAATAAAAGTGTGTAGTCTTTTGCGCTGCATTGTGGTGTGTTCCATCCTTGTCATCAACCTGGCACCTTCTCCTTCATGCCTTTTGCAAGACTGCTTGAGGATGCTCGTCCCAGGGATCCCAATTCTGGCGTGTGTGAGGAGTCCTCCAGCCATCACCCTATGCAAGGCTGGAGTGGGTAAAAGGGTGCAGTCAGCTTCTATATGCCTTAATTATATCTCCAAGGAGCCCAACCACCCTCATCGCCTCTCTGGCAACGGACGGAGCTGTAACAAAGCCCAGACAACAGTGACTCACAAATATCATGGGAGCAGTGACTCACTTGAAGAAGCAGCCACGCTAGCGGGAGACCTGAATAAGATTCATCCCCAGCTTGTGGTGAAAATTTCATTCAATTTTCTTCCCCTCACTCTCACCAAAATTTTTGAAGAATCTTTCTGAAAAATGACTCCCAAGTGCAGTTTGAAGACACTGTGCTATGTGTGAGTTTGCCCTTCATAAAAGCTCATTAAAGGGCCTATCACCAGCACTGTGCCCCTGCTGTGGTCAAGGAGATCCCCAGCCCTCTGTCCTGCTGAATGTACCCCAGGTTGTGACAATGTCACTTACATAAACTGAGCCAGGTCTTACACCTTGAGTCCATCTAGCCCAGCACAACTCAATTCCATACAGCTAAACTTTTTTCTTATTCCCATACAAGATGACCTTATCCATATCACCCCATGGAAAGAGCGCCCATGCAGTGACTGTGCACAGGATGGCAATACTAGATGCTGTTTATACTATCACAGATGTAGCCCTAAAGAACAGGATGTGATTGTACAGAGCAGACTGGATTTAAACAACAGGAGGCTTCAAGACATCTGGCTTAAGAGCCTCAACCTGCTTGTACACCCCAAGCATTCCTGCCTCCCATCCCAAAAGCCTATCTTGAGCCCAACTTCTCTTCCCCAGCCCACAGTTCCTAGCAGCTGAGCCTTACTCTGCATAAGTCCCTGAGACACAGCATCTGGCAGATCCTCATGAATTATGGAAAAAGAATGGGAGGTGCTGCTGCCTTAGGAACAAACTCCCGAGCACCAGCTGCTCTGCAGCTGCCTCATGGGAAGAATGAGCCTGGCCAGGCCTTCAGGGTGCCCTTGTAGGACATCAAAATGTTTGTCCTTCACCTTGCTTGTGGCTCAGCATGGAAGTGAGGTTTCAAAGATTGTGTTCTTCTATCAAGTCAGAGCCTGCCCAGCAGCACTAGTCATTGCTGCTAAGGTCATATCAGACTGGAAGAGTCAATGGCTTTGCCAAAGGTACCCTTCCACTTTTTTTCCCCCCCATAGTAGTATCTGGCCATAACATTCTTTCCTGCTCAGACTCTTTCCGGGCTTTTCACTTTCTGCCTTCCCAAGCTCTTACCACCACCTAGCTTCCCCTTTCCCACCATGACTCTGAGGACCAGCGCTGTGTTTAGTCACTCTCACCCACATCTGACATTCCAACACAGTAAGTTATTATGACCCCAAGTTCCCCAGTTGTCCAACCCTGTAGATTTGTGATAAGAGAAAGATTAATTCTTGACACCAAGTAGACGAAAACACATTTATTGATGGCCTTTTTTTTTTTTTTTTTTTTGAGATTTTGAGACAGGTGTGAGGAGTTACTCCCAGCTGACAGACCGGAGCGTGAAGTCTCCATGCGTATCAAAGTAGTCAAAGACAGAAAGACCAAGCCGGTTGGGGAATGAGAATTGGTGGCCTGGCAGGTGGACAGTCAGATCGCTTGGGTTGATGCTGAAAGTGATCTGCAATACAAATGGAAAAGTCAGTGAAAACGTCTGCCAAGATACCCTCAAGCCTTCCCCATTCTGCAGAGTGAACACGCTCAGCAGCGTAACTTGCTCTTCAGCAGCAGGAGTGTTCTTCTGGTCTTCCAAGTGACGCCTATTCCTTGATCAGTTCAACAGTAACATCCCTTGGAGCTACATAGAGCTTGCACATTTGATTCCCACCCTTTGCCACTGCTTAGAGATCTGGATGGTGGCACTGGCCAAGCAGGAGAAGCCAGCCACCTCCTGTACAGACAACCCAGAGTACAGTACATATGGAGAGTGTATCCCAGGCTTTACCTCTATTGGGGCTCCCTTCTGGAAAGGGAAGACCGTCTCCCTTTGCTCGGTACCCCACTCTTCCATTTTCTTTGAGTTGCACACAATGAGGTTCACATCACCGTGAGCATCAAAGCGGGGGTTGAAGTGAAGCCCCAGGTGGGTTGAGTCCTTGCCCAGATTCATCACAAAGCTGCAGAGAAAGGAGACAAACACTGTGTTGCATGCTGCACACTGAATCTAGTCTGTTCTGTCAAGCCCAGCTGAGGGTGCTGAGGTTCAGTGTGCAGCCCTGAACATGGAGTTACTCTGCACCCAAGCTAGCTCCCTAGGAGTTGCTTGTCACAGCATTCCTTCCAGCCCTAAACAGTTAGCTGGTGCTGCACCCAGCCTGACAGCCACCGCTTCTCCCCACCCTGCAGGCAGCTGCAGTAGTTACCATCTCATTAGCTATCCCAAAGCATCTTGCAATGGTAGTGGGAGGAAACAGCTTCCCAGCCTGCTGTCCACCTTGCCTCCAGGCCTCTTACTGAGATGAGAAGTGAGGAGGAATATTATTTGGCAAGAAAAAGCCCAGGAGGCTTCACGCTGACAGTATCAAACTTCAAAGGTGCTGGGAAGAGCTGGGACATGTTTCCTGGAACACCGCTAGTGCTGGTACAGCAACTCCAGGCTCCACCTCACCCAACAAGGGGTCCTGCCAATAGCAGAGCTGCGTGAGGGTTGGGTTCTACAGCAGAGGCTTCCCTGAGGGCCCCAGCCACTGATCCCTGCAAAACTGGGAGGTCTTTTGGTACCTGTCCACTCACTACTTTTTCCCCCATTCCTTTCCCACTAGCATATGAGAAGCATCTCTACTAGATGAACACCTTGAGACCACACTATCACCACCCATGGGACCAGTAGTTTTAATCATTGGCTTCATTATGGGTCTGTGGCTCAGAGCATCCATGACACCAGAAGACTCAAGATGTCCCCAGGTGCTTGAACTGTAGTCTTCTGCCCAAGACAGCAAAGTACAGAAATGGTGCTCCTGGGCAACCTTCATGCAGGGGAGAGGATGTGGCTTTTGGGATGGTCTCAAGCCACATCTCAGTATAGATTTTGCTTCCATTTCCTTTACTCTATGCTAAAGAGGATGTGGTCACTGCCAGTGCGTGCAGCTGGAGCTTCACATCTGCTCTGGCTTAGCCCCTTGGCAGTAGAGCATGTCTGCAGTATGCATTAGGCAATGACTCACTGGGAAATACCGTTGGTGTTAACCCTTTTCAAAGCTGCTCCACTCCCACCCAAGGGAGGGGATTCCTTCTGTTGCTACTAGCAGAAGCCAACCCAGAACGGTGCTTTGGCCACACCTGGGTGGCACAGCTCAGCTTACCTTTTGGCATTCGGTGCGATTATCCCCTTGACAGTGAGGCGCTGGCCAGGCTTGAGACCCAAGTTGGTGCACACTGGTCCCTGCTGAACATGGAGGCAGACATTAGCTCAGTACCTGCTAGCTCACTTGCTTTGGCAGCTCTCCATGCTGCCTCAATATAGTGCATTGCCTTGGACCAAGGGAGAGATAGGGACACTCCCTTTCCCTAGGGCAAGGCACATGGGACACCCCAGAGAAGTCACTCCAATCAGACAAACCATGTGCCTGATTTCCCAACTTTCCTCTTTGCTGCTGTCATCAACATATCTATATTTCATGGCAGTGAATTGAGAGTACCTGCAAGCTCCCATCACGCCCATCTTGTCATGAACACACCTATGTACTGTATGGGTCTCATGTCATCCCAAGAAACCTGGCTGTTCAGGGATGGAGCCTCCACTCCTTTCCCCTGGCTTAGATTTGGACCTCAAGCCTTGCTTGAGCCTTTAACATTTGCAAGAAATTTGCATGCACCTTTCCACATTCTGTCAAGCAGAAAAGAGTGTTCTACTACTCATATCCATGTGTACTCATTGCCCAGTCTGGCCCCTGGCATGACCACAAGAATACCAAGAATTTTTTTTTCTACCAAAGTTTCGTTTGTACTTGGGGCACTCCCTGATTACTCCCTCTCAGACTACTGCAAGAAATCAAAGTTCAAACACTTCCCTGATACAAGCATCCTTCCAACAGTCCTTGGTACTCACACAAGGGCACTTTAGAGGAGTGCATTTTCGTACAAGAAATAATGATTGAGTGACTCATGAAAACTGCAGCCAGGAAGCAAGCAATAGGGCAGCCTAGAAAAGGAGACGCTCAGAAAGCAAAAAATACTACTTCAGCTGCCTGCCTGGAGCAGAACCTCTGCAAAACAGGTTACCCCAGCTCAGGAACCAACCCAGCAAGGACCCCCCATATATCTCCCCAGAGGGATCCTGGAGGTGAAAAAAAATAACTTCTGCCTGAACAAGAAATAGCAGTCACCCCTCTGTAATAGGTGCAGCAGGGATCTTGACTCCCCCAGCAGCAAGCATGCAGCTCTAGCAGAGCCTCCAACACAGGGATCGATGAGCAGCTAGAGGGTAGCACGAGCACTCTGCTGTCAAGCCAAGGCATTCCTCATAGCCCTTCTCCTGGGTTCCATCCTCCCCATTCCTTCCCTACTCACACAAGACATGATGCTGCTGTGCAGGCTGATGCTCCTCTCTTCCAAGGTGCAAAAGTCCCAGGCAAGTAGCTGCAGGACCACACCCTTGCCTTTAAATAGACGGAGAGCTTAGTAGTGCCAGCCCTTCCCCAACCCCAGCCACCAATAGGATCGAGAATAAGGTGGGAGGAGCTGGTTTGGGGGAAGGGAAGATGTGCCTTCTCCCTCCCTTATCCAGGCCCCTCTCCAGGATGCTAATCCCACCCCTTCCAAGCAGGCTCCCGGCCACTCCAGGAGGAGATCCAGCTGTGTGTGGCCACGAAGTCAATGGAAAATAGTTTCACAATGAGTATTCTATCCAGGCCTTTCATCCCACGTGGAAAATGGTCTGATGGATCAAGGCTTGGCAGAAAGTGTCTTGGGGCTGGGCTCTTCAGCTCTGCTGAAGGAGGAGCTGGAATATCGCTGAGGGTATACAGTGCCTCGAGAACTCTCTGTGGTCCAAGTACACAGAGGACTGATGTTGGATTTGGGGAGTCTCAGCTGTACCAACAAGCCTTGTGGTCCCCTAGAGCTGTCCAGCTGCTGACCTAGACCTTGCCACCAGCTCTTGTAGATACAGGATCCAAAGAAGGAGACAGCAAGCCTGTCCTCTTGGAAAAATGGGGAGGAATCATCCTAGAAAGCTCAGTGTCAGGCTCTTGCACCTACTCTAGGCACATCTGGGGCTGAGAAACAAGGGGATGGGTGCAAAATGCTCTGTTATAATAAGCTATGGGATCTATAGGTCTTTTAGCTGCCTCCACTTTGTGTTCCCTTTGCGGCAAGCGTGATTCACTCTGGGTGAAAGGATCCCTTTGGAAAAAGTTACCCAATTACTACATGGCTCAATTGTAATTACACTGAAAGAAGAGGAAAAAAAATATATCAGGCAGCAGGCCAAGCCTGTGGCTTCAATCTTTCCTTGTCTTGCATATTTGTCTCTAAATCACAAGACGCTCTGTGATTTCCTCAAGAGGAAGAAATAGAAGAGGCAAAACAGAAACACACTGAAATGCTTTCTTCTTCCCTTTCTATGAGGCCTGTCGGTTCTCCATCTCTGGGGCTGAGGATGTGACTGAACCCACCCCTCTCACCCCAGTCATGCAGAACCCCATAGGCTTGTTGGGTACTTCCAGTTGGTCCCATCAATGCCAGCAGAGGTAGCAGGGAGAGCCTCCTACCTTCTGAAGCTCAGGAGGGCATGGAATTGTTCCAGCCTTTGGGCAGGTTGCTGAGCACCCTGTGACACAAGTGGCTGGATGAGGAGGGATTGTTCCTTTGCATGAAGTGGTGGACCACGAAGGGAAATTTCTAGATATTTGCTCATGGGGGAGGCTATTTAAAAATCATGTCTCCTGCAGTGATTCTGGAAGCTGTGCGCTGTAACCCATCCTTGGTAGCCACCAGCTCCAGGAGTCACGCATGCCCAAGGAAGTTCCTCCGAAAGCTGCTGGGAAGATTAGAGACTAGCTCATGGATAACAGGTAACAACAGGAGAGGGAATACAATTTCAGGGCCTAGGGGAGATGCTGGAAGGGCATTCATACCAAGGAAATTTGACCTTCAGAACCTAGTCTCCCTTTGGTGGCCCATGCTTGTCTGTTGGAAGCCCAGGGCTCTCCACTGGCTTTCCAGGAGTCTAGAATAAAAATGCCTGATGTTAGCACATCAGGGTATTCACTCTTGGAGGCAGGGGAGAAGTGGGATGTCCCATTGCCTGTGGGCCATGAGCTACCAGCATTGGTACAATGCTGCATCTCCCTTCCTACCACTGGGCTGAAGCCACTATGGAGAGATGCCAAAACCTAAAGGTTGAGGATACATGTCCTTATGAGGCGTGGATGAATTCAAGGAAAGGAAGGTCTCTGCTCACCATGTTCTTGGCAGCACTCCTACCCACTTCACCGCACTGAAGATGCAGAGGTATTGGCCCGTTATTTTCAGGACAGGATTGGCATGGGAAGGGCCACTGTGGGCTGAGAAGGACAGAGCCAGGACAGTTAGATTTGATAATCCTCACCTCCCATCACCTCATTCCTTATCAGTGTTTGGCTGGTCAGCCAACAAGGTGATATCCTGGCTGATTATCAGCACATTTGATCTGCTAAGGCTGGAGGTGAGGAAGATGAGTTTAAGTCACAGCAGATATTGGTGGCACAGGCTCATTCTGTTGCGTGGGAACTCATCAGTGGGATAAATCTCTTCTCCTCCAGCCTTAGAGTCATGAGAGGTCTTCTTTTTGTAAGCCAAAGGGAATTAGTTGACCTTATGCTCTTGCTGCAAACAGTGCCTTTGGCCATGACAAGATATTTGGCCAGAGGGAGCTGTGGGTAAGGAGAGAGGAACAATGTCTGTGGGATGTTAATTCAGTAGCACCTGAGCCTTGGCTATGAGGGTGAGGCAGGTGGTATCTACAGCTGCACCTGCTTTCTCCAAACTGTGATCTTGTGCCCTAAGTAGGACAGGGCGAGGAGAAGGGGAGGTGGGAGAGCAGGCTACTGTGGCAGGGGCAGACCAAATTTGCATTTACAAGTGAACATGAGGCCAGAAATCACACCCTGTCAAGCATGTCCTATGCTAGGTGTTAGGCATCCTGCTCAGGTCCTGGCCAAAGGCACCTGTGGTTTCATGATTCAGAGACAGCTCGGCTCCTGAAAAGTCTCACTGCCCTCTCTCTAGTCTTCCCTTGCACAATGTTCCAATCTCTTTGGAAACTGCAAATTGCCCTTGTTTGGTGAGAAATCCCAGACATTCCTCAAACAATTGCTGCTGTCTTTGGGGCTTGAGATCAACCCCTAATTCTGGCCGTCACCCATCATTCCTGTAGGAGGAATCAGACCCCTGTGTTGCTAGGTCTGCCTATGGTTTTCGTTGTAGCTCTTCCTCCAGAGCCTCAGCTTTCTGCCTGCACTCTTCTAATACCAAGAGCACCCATGTTGATCTCTCCGTGCTGAGGGGACACCATTTCTTGAGCTCTCAGCTCCGCTCATGGACATCCCCACCCTTTCCAACATGGATGCTGCAATTCAGCTTGGGATGAAGATGGAAACATGATTGCAAAAGGCAAGTTTCATCACTGCAGGTAGCTTTAATGTAGGTATTGCCTTCCAGTCTTGCTGATAGGCATTGCTGTGGATCAGCATAACTAGATGGATCCTGAGCGCTGAGGGCTCCGAGTCAAGGGTTGACCTGCTCAGCATTGTGTTGAATCATAGAATCATTAAGGTTGGAAAGACCAATAAGATCATCTAGTCCAATCATCAGCCTATGCCTGTGACTGCTCTAGACTATGTCACTCAGTGCGACATCGACCCTTTTCTTGGAAAAAAAAAGAAAGTTGTTGAGCTCTAACCAAAGTCTTTCAGCAGCTACCAAAGAAATGTCCTGATCAGACACTTGTCTGAGTGCATCCTGAGCCTACACCTTGGAGGACTGGAGAAGGCTTGACTGAAAAGCCCATGCGCTACGTGAGCAAAGTCCACCTGTACACATCACTCCTCACCTGGCAAGGGCCTGTTTAGGCAGCAATTACTCCCTCTGTGATTTCCACATCTTTCGACTGGGAGAGTATCTTTATACCTGTTTAGCCACTTTATGTTACGTGGGCTGTGGTTTTTCTTTAATTCAGGATTAGGTGCACTAAACTTGGATTTATTATCTTGCAGTCTCCAAGCCTCACATCAGGAATGAGCCACAGCAGGATCTCCCAAGCTTTCCTGCTGGAATGTTTCTGACCACGTCCAATTTCCTGGAAAAAGAATTGCTTGTTAGGCTCTTGCTCCTGCTGACTCCAGGATTTCTGCTTTCATTAAATCAGAATGGAAATGTGTTCCCCAGCGGTGAAGATAACCCTTCAAATGTTATCAAAGGAGACCTAGGCATTGTAACTTATCTGGGAGAGCCTGAAACTACAGCTTGGGGAAGCATGGATGACTCCTGCTCATGCTAATGACACTGGGATGTGTGGGACACACCTCAAAATGCTGCTGGGGTGTTCCCCAAATTGGGGTTCTCCACCTCCACCCCCGCTTTGGCTGCTCATATCAGGCTCCATCTCACCCCTAGGTCATAAAACCCATCCAGGCACAGCCTGTTTGTTGCACCTGGTTTCCTGGTAACATCTGTGAGGCTGCCGGATGGGCACAACATCCTGGCCAGCTGCTGGATCATGGATGGACAGCAGCTGTGCCAATCCATGGAGACGGCTGGTTCATGCCATTTGGGTGCCTTCTAGCATGCAACAACAATGATAAGCCACCAATAATGATAGACATAACAATGGTACAGGAAAAATAAATAAATAAAAGACAAGCCTTTGATTAACTCAGATGTGAACCCCATAGCAGGTGACTTATCTGAGAGATTTCAGGTGATTGCATTTTGGTTTGGGAGCATCTGGCACAGGGTAGCAAGCAAAGGCAAACCAACCCAAGGAACGGTGGCCTGATGCCTTAGGAAATGATGCCCTTAGGGTTTTTGTGTTTTGGTTTTGGTTTTTTTTTGCCAGGGATATTCACTGGCACAGGCTGCCCAGAGAGCTGTGCTGCTCCATCCCTGGAGGCACTCGAGGCCAGGTTGGATGGGGCCCTGGGCAGCTGAGCTGGGGGGTGGAAGCCCTACCCACAGCACAGGCTGGGACTGGGATGGTTTTGAGGTCCTTTCCAACCCAACCATTCTGTGATTCTATGATTCTATGTTGCTCACAGTGGTACAGCTCAGATGGGGTGTCCAACTCTGACATGGAGTTTGAAGCTGATAATATTTCTTATTTTGAAGAAAGAAAGAAAGAAACAAACAAGAAATCAAATTCTGAACGGTGTGATCAATTTCCATTTTTCCTTCAGTAAATATTTCTGAATAAACAGAAAGAAAGAAGAAAGGAGAAGCGTTGGGGTGCATTGTGCTTTGCTCTGCTGTGCAGACACTGCATAAGAGGCTTCCACCCTGACCTTTAAGAAGTGGCATGTTTTGAAAGCAGAGCTCTAAGCTCAGCAGATGCTGACAAGAGGGAAATCATTGCCACCAATTGGCTGGACCTTGGCTAATGATTTCCATAAGGCCTGCAAAATCAGCCCAGCGCTGGAGAGAAAGGGAATATGACCCTGTGCTTTAGGTGAGGAATACTCCTGAGCCTAGTGCTGGGAGTGCAAGGGAAAGAAAATGCAATGCACAAGTGCTGTGGTAGGCACAGGTGTATGGGTGCAGATGTGCAAGAGTCTACCAACTGGCTGCAGTAACACTGCTGCAATACCCACATCAGCATCCTCACTGTAGCTAAGAAATCTACTATTTATTGACTCTATTTCAAACCTAAAGTACCTGCTGAGGCATATTACCTGTCTGGGGTTGCTGTCTGAAAGGAGCAACTTTTGAGACACGCTGGGCAGAGGTTTGTTTGCTGTGTTTAATATGCAGATTGCAAATGGGTGCCGTGCTGGAACATGTTCAGGCAGCCCAGGCACTGGTTTCAGCTCTTCCAGGAGCCAGGGCTGGGGAGCAGTGTGCTCATGGAATACAGGCACGTTCCTCCTGCAACACCCATGGGACCGAAACTCAGCCACGATGTGTGTACAAAGCAGCCTGCAAAGGTGATCCCAAAGCAAGGGAACTTGAGTTGGCTTTGCCGGTGGAATGATGAAACCCTAAAGCACACCAAAGCCAGCGTGCTTCTTGACTCAGCGACATTCCCTCAGAAGTCCCAGTTGTCATCCCTCATTTCGTGCCTCATTCTATAGGGCTGCCCTGAGCGCTGTTGGATGGCAGCTGCCTGCTGCCATACAGGCGGTTGGAACAATTGCCCTCCTGTTCCTAAGATGCCTGTTCTCCATCGGGATGAGCTGCTGAAATGGGAGAATGTTTCGACAGAGCTGGGCAGCCTCCCTTCCCTGAGGCACGGCAGGCAGAAGGGACGTGCTGTTTAGGGATGGAAAGTGCTGTGCTCCGATGCTATCATGGATCGGAGGCAGTGGGAAATGCTGGGGTGCATCATCCCATCATGCTCCCACCCATGAGAAGGGGACTGTGGCTCCTTGTGGGGCTGGTGGTGCTCTGCAGGGGCACGTGGCACCACAGTGGTGGGGCTGTGCTGCTCTCCAGGGACTTCTCCCTCCTTTCAAGAACCACGTGGATGTGGCACTGAGGCACATAGTTAGCATGCATGGTGGGGATGGGCTGAAGATTGGACTAGGTGATCTTAGTGGTATTTTTCAAACTTAGTGATTCTTTGAGTCCAACAATTGTTTTGGATGAGCCCTATATGGCCCATAGACAACTGGGCCACGGGACATGCACTTTTCTGTGTGCCAGTGCACTGAAACAGTGGTTGGAGAGCTTGGCCAGTTGTGGGAGAAGGGGCACCTTCACACAAGCACTTACTCCGCTCCCTCTTGTAATAATCCATTCTGGTGCCTATGAAATATGGAGCTACATGCTCATTTCCCCGTGGCCATCAAGATTTGCATGTGCATGCGAGTCTCAAATCCTACAGTCTAGGAGTTTTCTTGTGTAGAGTAGATTATCTTCAGAACACCCGGACATCTAAGAGGTACAGCCTCCAGGCTCTTGGGCACTTATTCAAGAGCAGGAGACAACCAGGATGCAATATTTCCATTCCCACCAAACCAAGCTGTGAAAAGCAGGGAGGTTCTCCTGGCCTCTGCACTCATGCAATGTGCTGGGTTCAAGCTGTGCTATAATGCTCTTCCTGCCCTGCAAGGAGCATCATGAGTGCAAGGGTGGAGTTGGAGCGGCACACGCTCTCTGCTGGGCTCCTGCTTCCATCCCCATGAGAAGTCTCTGAGCTTGATTGTGGTGGAAAGATGCTGTTCTCTATCTCCTAGAGGCAGGTGGAGTGGTCCAGAAAGTGCCAACCCCCAACACACCCCTTGGCAAAAGCCAGGCTGGTGCGTGTTCAGGACAAGAGCTACGGGGAGGGAGGTCTGTGAACAAGCAGGCACCAGCCATGACTTTCCTGGAGAGAAACATGTAGGGAGAAATAGCCCCAGTGCTGCCAGCACACCCCTTCTCAACAATAGCAATGTCAGCACAGATGTGTGCTGTGTGCCAGGGCTCCCGAGGCCTTTGAGGGCTTTGCGTGCCCCAGATGAGATGCAGGGAGAAACACCATTCTCAGCACAGAAACAAGGGCAGTTGTTTCCCTCTGCCTGTTCTTCCAGGGTAAAGGGGAGGGAAACCAGTAGAGAGCTGAAAGGGGCCACCTCCCACTGCAGGACTTGGTCACCCTTGGGGTCTTGGCCACCCTTGGGGCCCCAACCCCTCTCTTGAGGACATGGAAGATGTTGTGGCGTTAACTACAGCTCCAGGCTTACATAAAGGAGCAGAAAAGAAGCAAGGGGACAAGAGGAGAGGACCTGGAACCGGGCTTTCTTGAATTGGGGCAACTCTGTGTTTTGGGAAGAATCAACCACTCGTTCCGGGCCCCTGCGTGAGTTGTGGTCTGAGCAAGGTCAACATCTGTGCTAGGGTGGGTTCACTGAAACCTTGTTCCCAGGTCTAGGGCTTCCTCCAACTTAATAAGCCCCTGGTAAGCTGAGCAAGGGGAACCCCAGGATACAGTGGCTGGTGTCAGGCCAGCCTCAAAATGCAGGGCTCAGCCTTCTTTAAACCAAGGCTGCCAGCTGGGATGCTCTCGAGGACTGGTCCTGGATGCTGACCAGCTCCTCACAGAGTCATGGTTTCCACTTTAGGAAACCAGAGCTCTGGACACGTTTACAGTACAGTGAGAGGATGTAAAGAGGCCTGGACAGGAGTGTATCCCTCAGAGTTAAACCAAGATCATACAATCATTTCGGTTGGAAAAGACCTCTAAGATCACCTGGTCCAACCGCCAGTCCATCCCCCCATGCCCACTGACCATGTCCCTCAGTGCCACATCCACACGGCTCTGGAACACCTCCAGGGACGGTGACTGCACCACCTCCCTGGGCAGCCTGTGCCACTGCAGCACCGCTCTTTCAGAGACAAATTTTTCCCCACTATCCAACCTGAACCTCCCCTGGTGCAACATGTGGCCATTACCTCTCATCACATTACCTGGAAGAAAGAATAATGGGTGGGCAAGTGATGATTTCAGCTTTGAAACTACGGCACAGAGGGGCACCGTGGCCAGAGTAAGGGGAAGCATGACGGACAATGCCAAACGCTGCAGGCCGGCCCAGATGGAGCTGATTAAGTGCACACAAAGCACAGCCGTGACTTGGAGCCGTACTGCAGGGCTGGCAGATGCATTGCATGCTGTTCACTCCCTGGGATGCAGCCCCGTGCTTGTTGGTTGCCAGCAGCCCCAAGCTGGAAACATGGGTGAGTGAGCTGCTGCTGAATGGGGCTGGGGGGAAGCAGGCAGAACATGATCAGGAACAGTATCAAGGGGCACAACTCCTTTCTGTCTAATTGCATTCTTTTTATATTGCCATGCCCAACACTGAAGCCTCTGGGTATCTTAAAGGATATGAGCTGATGCCTGCTGGAGTAGATACTGGCAGGGGTTTATGGTTCACACCCCATTTGTACAAGGAACTGACAGGTAGCTGTTGCTGATAGTTGCAATAGAAAGCGGAAAGGCAACTAAAAGAGGGGAGATTTAGGTTAGATTTTAGGAGGAAATGTTTCACTCAGAGAGGAGTGAGGCATTGGCACAGCTGCCCAGAGAAGCTGTGGGTGCCCCATCCCTAGAGGTTCAAGGCCAGGTTGGATGGGGTCCTGGGCAGCTGAGGTGGGAGGTGGCAGCCCTGCCCACAGAATGGGGTGGGACCGTGTGGGCTTTAAGTTCCCCTCCAATCTAAGCCATCCTATGATTCTGTGACACCTGCGAGTGGCAAGTGGCTTTGGGGGTGAGAACGACTACTTTTGGAGAGAGTTCTCCTGAACATCTGAGCAACATCAGGCTGTCCATACAGGTAACTGAGTAGAAGGCAGCTCAAAACCTTGCACCAGCAGGTAGGTTTCCAGCAATGCTGGCTCGAGGGCAAACCTGTGGCCAAATGGGAGTCACAGTGCAGCGTTGCTTCATGACGCAGGGCCTCTCACCCCTGAAACTGCTGAGGAAAGGCAGCTCATGAGTGGTGAATTACTGTGGTGAATTACAAGTCAGTGAGCCAAAACAGCCCGAGCTCTGCTGGAGGGGTAGAGCCAACCCATCCCATAAGACGTGCCGGTCTCCAGGTGACCCAGGCTGTGCAGGCACATCATTCCCCGGTTGCGAATGGGAGCACAGTGGCATCCTTCATATCCTCACCTCTGAAATTTTGTAAGTGCACCACCAGGGCTTGGCATTGCTTCACATTACTCCTGGGCTCTGCTCACAGTCAGCTGAATCAGCAGCCTCAATGCATTAGGCCAAAGGATGCTAAGTCAGGATCAGAAAGTGACCCGGGACCGTGTTCTGCATCACCTCCCTTGTCTCCATGCTCAAGCCTTACAAAGCTGTAAGTGCTTGGCTGCAGTGGTTCACTGAAACTAAGACTGATAGAATTCTCTAAGCTGGAAGGGTTATTAGTGGCTCTTAATTGCTCTCAACTGGTTCTGTTGCTCAGCATCTTGCAAGGACTGTCTGCAGAGCCAAAATAGCCTGTCTACCAGGAGCACACATTATTTGTGTACAATTCCAAGGCAAAGTCTAACAGCCACACAAGTCTTGGCTGCTTGGCAAGCTTGCTTGGGTCAGAGCCCATAGGGGAAGAATAGATGACATGGGAATGGTAACGGGGTACCTGAGAAGGATGGAGAGGAGAAGACCACACCTTGCATAAGGAGCGAGGAATGGCAAAGCGTGCAGCAGAGCAGGGACCCAACTGCAGTGCTGGAGGAAGGGCAGATTCCGGCTGCCTCCCCAGGGCAGGCAGGAACAGGCTGACTGCCTCTTGCCACCACCTCCTCCTCCTCCTCCTCCCCACACCGGCTGCTGTGGTACAGGGTGGTGCCGAGGTGCCTGCCTTGGCAAAGGGGCACTCTCACTGCAGGTTGGGCAAGTATCGAGCGAGCTCCTGGGATCATGAGCCTGTCTTGGCTCCAATGGAACTTTCCCATGCAACAAATCTTCTCTATCCTGCCAGTCCCAACACCTGTCAGATCCTTCCCTTTCTTTTACCATCTCATGTGGCTGAACACTAACAACACCCCAGCCCGTGATTATTAGTTCCTCATATTAAAGGCATCTGCTCACTGATTAGTATCTTTAGACCGATTTGTTGTCTTTCTGCTGTGGATATACTTCTAGGATGAAATGACTAGCTTGGTAGGTGGTGGGAGAGCATGGATATTGTCTATCTAAACACCAGTATGACCTCTGACATTGTCTCCCATAACATCCTTTATAGAGGTGGAGTTGAAGTACAGGTTGGATGAGGAGACAGAGAGGTGGGTCAAAAACTAGGTGAATGTATGAATCTAGAGGGGTGATCAGTGGCAAGAAGTCCACTAGTTATTAGAATTAACTAGTGCTGTACCCCAGGAGTCAGTACTGGGCCCAGTCCTGGATATAACATCATTATTGATCAAGATGACGGGGCAGAGCACATCCTCAGCAAATTTGCAGCTGACACAGAACTGGGAGGAGCAGCTCACAGAACAGAGGGTTGTGCTGCCATCCAGAGGGATCTCAAGAGGATGGAGAAATGAGATGACAGAAACACTGAAGTTCATCAAGGGGGAATGAGAAGTCCTGCTCATGGGCAAGCATGGAAAGCAGCTTGGCAGAAAAGGAGCGGAGGGTCCTGGTAGACACCAAGTTAAACATGAGTCAGCAATGTGGCCCCCAGAACAAGAAAGGGTACCAGTTTTCAGTGGTGCCCAGCATCAGGACAAAAAGCAATGGGCATAAATTGGAACATGGAAGGTTCCCCCTCAACATCAGGAAATGCTATTCACTGTGTGGGTGATGGAGCACTGGCACACGTTGCCCGGAGGCTGTGGAATCTCCTCCTTGGAGACTTGCCTTCAAATCACTGTGCTCAAATGGACACAGGCCTCTTCCTTGGTGTTGCCCAGAGCAGGTGATGCTCTGCAGCTTGCTGCTAGCATCACCACCCAGCAGTTGCCACAGGTAACGGCAATTACACAAAGAATGTGGGGCTCCTTGGGTAACGAACAGCTGCCATGTGCCTCACTGCGCTCTTGTCCTTACTGCACAGCAGGAAAGGATGGTGCAGTTTCCTGAAGGTGAGGAAAGAAACGTTTTCCATAGAGAACCAAAACAAACTTCCATCCACCCCATCCTCCCATGCGTTTCCATGGCTTCATTCTCCACAGACTTGTTCTCTGTGGCAACTGTGCAATTCCATTAGCCACCAAGAAATGAATCTACCCAGACAGAAAGCCATCACTTACCTCAGTTTCAGTAGCAGATGTGATCCCTAAAGACCTCTCAGCACCAGAGGTTTCAGCTCAAGGCGAATGGACATCTGAAGGGCTTGGATGGAGAACTCACCATCCCTCAGGGACAGCGGGAGGGCATCTGTTTTCTAATAAGATCTACTCATACTCACTTTCATTATGCACAGGAGTGATTGTAGCAGAGGGAAGCCAAAGAAAACCAGTCCGGCAGGTCTGATGGATCCCTATATTGCTGACCTTGGCCCCATTCAGGGCATGAACAGTCTAGTGGCTAAAGGCAGTGCTTGTCTGGCATGGCTCTCTAATTAAGCAAGCAGAGCTAGCAAGGCACATTAGGTCTTGGGCCTTGCTTTGCTTGGAGATGCAAGCATAGATCAGGAACTTGTTAAGTGCCATTCCTCTGGTCATCCAGTTGGAGATGGGAGACACAAAAGGGAGAGAGAAACACATACAAAGGGCTCCAATTAAGATGACAGGGTGGCCTCAGAGAACTCTTTGGATGTCCTTTTATTTTTGGAGGGCTGTTCCCTAAGTTATCTGGGGGGAGGAAAAAGGACACTGAGGACAAAGAATTATCTTAGTCAGTTGCATCTAGTTCTGCTGCATGAGCAGTAACTTGCTTATGAGTGAGGTTTTCCATGCCCTCATCAGATGAGATCTTCAATGGCTCAGAGATAGCCAAGCTGTTCTCATCTTGATAGGAATGCAGAAGAAAGGAGGCCATTTCCAGCCTACGCTCACGCTTTATTATATCCAGAAACACGGTGAGTGTAAGAACATCAATATAGGACATGGACAGTAAGGGAGGCCCAAAGAAACTGCCCCCTGTCCCCTTGGTTCAAACAGTAAGCATAATTTGTACAAATAATACAATATTTGAACAATAAATAAGTTAGTATAATAAATAAATTAAAAAAAAACAACCCAAAACATAGAAAGATGAAGCAGCAAGGAATGGTTTTGAGGGCTGCAACATTCACAGCAGAAACAATAGCAACATCGTACCCACACCTCAGCAGCTGGAGCACAGACCCCCATCAGCCCTTTTCTCTCACCACACCATGGCAAAATCCACTGAGGAGGGGAAGTAGGGGAGAGTCATAAAGTTCACTCCTGCTGTGCTTCTCTGGTCTAGGAGACCTCTCTCACAAGCCCCTTCAGAAGGGGTACTTGAAAACAAGGTACAACCACAGACCGACTGTGTGCAGTCACAGCTTGTCTGAGTTGTTTGGCACAAAAAAAAAAAGGGACAAGGACAGCCTCTTTTCCCTTTCTGCAGTCTTTTCTGACAAACACTGGCCTAGCTTTTAGGCAAGTCAGGGCAGGGGGTGGTAGCGAAACACCTCTAAGGAACAGCAGAGAGAAGACAAGAGATGAGGTGATGCTCTCAATTCGCTTATTCACCTGTGGGAGGCAGAGATGCTCTCATTCGCTGCTCCAGAATGCCTCTTCCACACACCCTGGCACTGATGGAGACCGGGTGGGTGATACCCCCAGCCATTCCCCTCTCGAGGAGGGGATTACCATAAGGACTGCAGGGATGCAGCTCAGACGTCAAGAGTTACAGAGCAAAGGGACAGCAGTAAAAGGCCGCCACTGGTTATCTAAGAGAAAAACCATTAAGACAGCTGTTCCCTAACCCCTGCAGCAGGAGAGACCACACACTTAAACACTGTTCTGACCCGCATGTCAGCCTCAAGGCCTCCAGCTCTCTCCCAGAAATGCTGGTACTGGCACACAAGGGAGAAAAGGACTCTGTCTGTCATGGGTGGCTCTCAGCAGAAAGGAAACAACTTTAACCCTGCCCCCCTCTCCTCCTGTCCCCAGAGAAGGGTACTGGAATGTGAAGAAACCAGGAAGTGAGGGAAAAGGGTGGTGAGAGAGAAAATGGAACAGATAGAGATCTCGGATGGGGAACCCGACCCCTCTGCTCTCGCACATGAAGACCACTACTCATCCAAGCCTGGTATCAAGTCTGCAATGCTGTTTACATAGTAATTGGGCACCATATCCTTGGCAGCAGCGCTGTCGCTGGCCATGTAGGCCAGTGCCTCTTCCAGACGGGAGACACCCGTCAGTGTGAGGATGGTAGAGAGGCCGCAGTTCTTGCCAAAGAGGATATCTGTCTCCAGACGGTCTCCCACCATGAGGGTGCGGGATGGGTCAATACCAAAACGCTCCACGATGCAATCAAACATGTAGGTGTTGGGCTTCCCCACCACCAGCGCCTTGCGGCCTGAAGCTGTTTCCACTGCAGCTGTGAGACTGCCGGTCCCTGGGAGGGAAGGAGAAGAAAAAGATATAGCTGCAGATAGCTCAAGTGAGAGTCCTGTCATAGAATCATTAAGGCTCCAAAAGATCACTAAGATCACCCGGTCCAACCGCCAGCCCATCCCCACCATGCCCACTGACCATGTCCTCAGTGCCACATTCACACGGCTCCAGGGATGGTGACTCCACCACCTCCCTGGGCAGCCTGTGCCACTGCAGCACTGCTCTTTCTGAGAATAAATTTTCCCCAGTATCCAACCTGTACCTCCCTTGGCGCATCATGAGGCCATCCCCTCTTGCTCTGTCACTGTTACCTTGGAGAAGAGGCTGACCTTCAGCTTGCTACAACCTCCTTTCTGGTCTTTGTAGAGAGTGATGAGATCTCCTCTGAGCTCCTCTTCTCCAGATGGAACTGAACCCCATTTCCCTCAGCCACTCCCTATCAGACTTGTGCTCCAGATCCTTCACCACCTTTGCTGTCCTTCTCTGGACACGCTCCAGGGCCTCCATGTGTTTCATGGTAGTGAGGGGCCCAAAACTGAACACAGCACTCGAGGTGCAGCCTCACCAGAGCTGAGTACAGAGAGACAGTCACCTCCCTGCTTCTGCTGGCTGCGCTATTACTGATACAAATCAGGATGCTATTGGTCTTCTTGGCCACCTAGGCACGCTGCTGCCTTATGTTCAGTCAGCTGTCAATTAATAAGCCCAGAAGGGCATGACAGCAATTCCAGCAGCCCTGTTGCTTAGGGAATCTTGTGCAACTTTCTGATGGCCCAACACACAAGCCAGTCCCACCACCACGACATGGCTGTGAGTCGGGGAGCTCAGCCCCAGTCACAGAATCATTAGGGTTGGACAGGACCACTAGGATCACCGGGTCCAACCGCCAGCCCATCCCCACCATGCCCACTGACCACGTCCTCAGTGCCACATCCACACGGCTCTGGAACACCTCCAGGGACGGTGACTGCACCACCTCCCCGTGCAGCCTGTGCCACTGCAGCACCGTTCTTTCAGCAAAGAAACTTTCCCCAATATCCAACCTGAACCTGCCCTCATGCAACTCGATGCCATTCCCTCTTGCTCTATCGCTGTTACCTAGGAGATAAGGCCGACCCCCACCTCACCACAACCTCCTTTCAGGTCACTGCAGGGACCAATAACGTCCCCCCCCCGAGCTCCTCCTCTCCAGAGTTCACAACCCAGCCCCTCACAAGCCCCACACCACAGAAGGGCTCTACGGGGGCTCACCGGGGGTGCGCTGCCCATCACTCAGCGGGTGCCATGGATCGGGGTCGGTGGCCACCAGCATGCAGCGCGGGTCCCGCAGGTAGGCGCAGGCCTGGGCCAGCTTGGCGAAGGTGAACTGGTCGTCGTAGCCCACGAGCACGGCGTGCACCTGCTCCGCTCCCTGCTCGCCCTCTCCCACCAGGCGCAGCCCGGCGTCTCGCACCTCGCCCCGCAGCCCCTCGCCGCCCAGCACGAAGACGCGGCCCACCGCGCTGCTGTCTCCCGCCCCTCCGCTGAGGAGGTGCTGGCGGAGGAAGAGCGCCGAGCAGAGCGCGGAGCTGAAGACGTGCTCGGCGCGGACGCCGCGGAAGCCCAAGCGGCTGAAGCGCAGCTCGAGCTCGGCCACCGAGCGCCGGCTGTTGTTGCTGACGAAGAGCGCGGCCTTGCCGCCGCGCTGCAGCCGCTCCAGCAGCTCGGGGGCGCCGGGCACGGCGGACTCGCCCGCCCACAGCACCCCGTCGCAATCGAAGAGCAGCCCCTGCGCCGAACCCAGCACCTCCCGCAGCGCAGCGCCGCTCAACCGCCGGCAGCTCGCCATGCCGCCGCCAACGGCCGCCGCCGCGCCGCGCCCCGCCCCGACGCCGAGCGGCACCGCCCGCCGGCACGGCTCCGCCAACGGGAGACGGGGAGAGAGAAGAGTGACGGCGGCGCTGACCTATCGCCTGCAGGGAGAGGGGCGTGGTCGAGCGGAGGGAGAAGCGACAGCCTCACCGTCCTATCGGCTGCCCAGAAAGGCGGTGAGGAGGCGGGACGGAGCTAGGGCGCGCCGTCTGATTGGCCAAGGGCACCCCGCGGCTCGCTGGAGCAGCCGCAGCCGCCGTTTCGGGGAGGGTCGGGCTGCCGTCCCGCCCCGGCCCAGCGGCAGCGCTCGCGTCCCAGCGTCTATTGAAATCACGTAGTCGCGATACGTACAAATATATACGTGTTCACGTGTGTGCGCAGGCATATATATCTTCTTAAAAAATAGAATCTTCTCACGGGCAAACCAACCGTACCTGTTCCTGGGCTCGAGGTGACGCGCTCTGAGGCGACGTGAGGCAAAATGGCGGCTGCGCGCCCACCTGCAGCCGCGCCAGGCTCTGGTGCGGGGCTCTGCCCGATGAGGCATTTCTCACCCGCAGCCGAAATACCGCAGGGGCCTTTCCTTCCCTCCTTGGGGGAGGATGAGGGCCTGAGGGTCGAGAGGGGTCCAGCAGGAGTCCGGGCCCTGCTGCTCACCCTCATGGGGCGGGGGGGAAGGCTGATGGCAGCGGATGAAGAAGGGGAGGAGAGCGGGAGCTGATGGCAGCCCTGTGCCTTGCTCAGTCGTTCTCCACCGTTGTTGATCCAGCCAAGGGGCTCTGTCCCTCTGCTGTCCTCTCATGCGTGGTGCAGTCCAGAGTATTGGTGGTGGGAGGCCCCGGGGACGTGAGGGATTCACGACTGTGGCGCGGTGCCGGCTGTGGAGGCAGTGGTGGAGGGATGGAGGGAGCTCCCAGCCGTCGCGGCCGGGCCTTGGGGCTGGCGGTGTGCTCAGGGATCGTGCTCCGGGCTTGGGCTACAGGAGGCGGCCCTGTGGGTCGGGATGGAGCTGGGCGCTTGCCTGGAAAGAGAGCAGATGGAGGTCATGATGTGCGTCTCAGGTAGGGTGGAGGACAAGATGCCCCTTGCCTAGCTAATGTAGCGGAGCCCCATGTGGGTCAGACAGAGTACATCCCACTCTTTGGGGTCTTTTCCCACCCTCTTCAGTTCGCAGTGAGACTTGAGCTTTGAATGGAGTGCTTCCCATCCCAGAGTCCCACCTTGGCTGGGGATGGAGAGCAGAAAGCGAGGGGACAGATTGAGGCCCTTCTCCCATGTGGGCCCTTGTACCCTATCTTGCAGGACGTGGTGAGATAAGGATAAACTGGAGAAGGTGGATGTGTCTGCCCTGTAGGCTTCTCCCAAGCACTGTGCCTTCATGTCCTAACCTTTGCGGGCGGTGTCACTGGCTGGTGTTGGAGCTGGTGGCACTGCGGCTTCAGGGGATGGCTTGGTCACCACTGGGGAAAGTGGCTGGGAGCTCACTTCGGAGTCATTTGTGCTGGAGGAGAAGGGGACAGTCGGGGTGTTCAGATGATGGTTAGAACCAGCACCACAGAGCATGGCGGTCCTGGCCTTGCAGCCTGTGGGGTGGGGTGGAATAGAGGTCAGGAGCCCCCTGCTCCTGCCAGACTTACGCCTCTTCGTCCAGGGGAGATGGAGAGCAGGCTGGGGGGGATTTGGGAGGCAGCTCATCTACCGGGGCAATCTCATTGAGTCTTACATCCGCAGGCAGTGTGAACATCCCTGAGACGTTGAAATCTATCTCTGCATGGGGAGAAAGGCCAAGAAGTGCTAATGGCACCCCTGCTAGACGCTGAGCATGCCCCAGGAGCAGACTCCACAGCAAGGAACTGCAGCTGCCTGGGATGCTCTTCATCCATTCTGCTGCTATTTGTGGTGCTTTTCCTGTTTGCCTTCACCTTCTGCTATGGTCCCCAAAGGTGGAAAGACAGAGTGAAAGCCTACCTCCAGGGAAGATTATGTCTGCGTTCTGGATGAGGGCTTCCACAACTCCCACCACCTGAATGGAGGAGACTGAGGCCAAGTCCAGTTGCACAGGATCTCTGAGAGGCAGAGGTGGGAGACCCATCAGGGAAGCAGTTATGGGAATTAACCCATTTTATGTTAAGTCTGGAGGAGTAAAGCCCAAAAAGAGGGACTGCCTCTCTCCAGAAAACCTGCAACCCAGCCAGACCTCACCCTGTGCTCTGCTCTGGCCACAGCAGGTTGGGGCCCAGCACTATGGCGATGTTGCTGGGGGTCATTTTATTCACGTTCTGGTGCTCTGCCAGCTTGGCTAAAAACTTGATCAGATACCTACAGGGTAAAAGGAGGACAAGGAGACAGTGAGTGCACCCTTAGGAAGGGATCGGCTGCCCCTGGTGAATGCTTGGGATCAAAGAAGCCCCATCCCACAGAAACACCTCAAATTGTTGTAGCTGTCCTGGGGCAGGCGGCTGCAGGTGTCTCTCAGGCTCTGTACGCGGTCGCCAATGTCCTTTAAGCTGCAGAAGAGAGAAAAAGAGAGCTCAGACTGCTTTGCAGGACAAAGATGGACATGGTGTATGAGGTAGAAGGGCTGATGATGTTCATGATGGGCACTGCTGTATCTTTTTCACTACTCCTCCCACCCCCCGAAGTGAGAGGCCAAACAGCTGCTGGGCTGTTGGGCTTGTGAGCCCTGACCCACCTGGCCACTTTGATCCATTCATCGTAGAGCTTGAAGGTCATCAGAGGCTCAGGCAGCTCCCGCAGGTAGGATTTTAATGCGCCTGGAGATGGAATGGGGAGGTGATGGAGGCTGGGGGACAGCAGTACCACCTGCCCCCCATATCCCTGCCCCATGTCATCGCACCCACCGGCCACGGCATGGGGGTCCGAGTAAAACTCCTCCAGGGCATTAGAGCCACTGGCCAAGCTGCTCTTCAGCTTCCTTAGCACCGAGGCACCTGCTGCCAGGCGGAAGAGTCCCTGGGGATGGAACGAAGGGATGCAGGGTGCTGTGAAGTGTTTTTAGGGAGTGTAGGATGGTGTGGGCTGCCTACCTCTTCCTTCATGCCTGAGGCCAGCAGCATCATGACACAGGCCTCGATAGGTAGAGCGATCTCTCGGCCCAAGTCCTTGAGGTGTGTCTGCAGGGGCACGCCGTAGTACCCTAGCACTGGGGTTTCTGTGGTGAAGGAGGGCTCTGAGGGAGACAGGGAGATGTTCTTAGGGATTGGGGTCCCGGAGGTATCCAACCATGGTGGCATCTCACTCCAAAGCTGGGGTTAGCTTGGTAGAAGCAGTGCCCACCACCCCATGGTAGGAGTCAGTGACAGGCACAGGGAAAAGAAGCCACCTTTCCCAGCTTTGCTGGCTGTTCTCACATCCATCCCCATGCTACCTTGCAAGTGATTGGGTACCTTTCTGGCTGTGGCTCTCCTTCAGCTCTGTCAGAGCCGAGTCCAGAGATTCAAGAGACTGCCGGTGGTACTGGGCTTGGATTTCCAGCAGCTGCCAAACAGGGGACAAACAGCCAGTGCTCAGCTTGGCACTGTCTCCTCTCCAGAGACCCATCCCCAGGTCACTGATCTCATAAGAAGAGAGCACCAAGAAAGCAAAGATGCTGCAGGAAGAACTGCAAGGGAAATCCCCTGGATCTGTGGGACCATGTCTATAGTACCAGATAGAAGACAAATTAGAGAGGGGGATGAACTGGGACAACTGCTCTATTTGGAGGCATCTTCTAGTGCATGCGGTGCTCTGCTTTGGCTGGAGGGCTTGTTGCAAATGGAGACAAGGATGGACATACCCCAGGAGACAATTCATATGCTAAGAGGAGAACTTACTCTGATGAAGTAGCTGGCATAGCTGTCTTCTTTGGTGGAGAAGTGGTAAAGGTCAGCCATGTACTCATCCTGGGGAGACACCAAGAAGAGCATCCTTCCCCCTCCTGCCTGGCACCCGAGGGAGAGGGGATGCCTTCAAGAAGCCCCTCACTCAGGGAAGGTGATGGGAGGGCAGGCTGGGGCTGCGTGAGGACCCTTCCTTACCCCTGTCACTTGTGTTTAAGTCATAGCAGTGACCTGCTCTACCACAAGGCCCTAGAACTTCACAAGAGGATCTCCCAGCTATGGTAGGTTCTGACAAACAAGGCACAGAGCAATCAAAGAGAAACAGTGTGAACGTGTAGAAGGATGATGGGAGTCAGTCCCCTGTCATCCAGCACAGACCTCAGCTCAGCTGGGTCTCAGCTTGGGAGCACCCCATGATTTCCCTGCTCTAGCTCATGAAGCCTCCTCTCTGCAACAGCTTATGCTTCAAATCCTTTACTTTTGTTCTTCCCCAGGCTTGGGGCATCTCCCTGTTTTCACGCTGCAAGGGAGCTGGTTGCTTGTGCAGGGTAGGCTGCGCTGGCTGGCTTGCTCTTGGTGTGGGTGTCGCCTCAGATGGAGCTGCTGGAGAAGAGCAGGTCTCCAGCCCCGGAGCTGCCCCAAGGAGAGCCACTGATGTTCTCACCTTGCATTGCTCCACCTTCCTCTTCACCTCCTCCTCCTCCTCCTTCAGGATCTCCAGTTTGTTGGCAGCAGAAGATGCCCCTGGGCCAGCTCCAGCTCCTGCGCTGTTACTGGAACTCTTGGCAGCTTGGTTCAGCCTTTGAGGTGGGAGAGAAGAAGCAACACCCACAGCCTCATCAGTGGGAACACAGGATGAAATATTAGGAAAAAATAGTGAAATAAGGAAAAAATTATTCTTATAGTGGTGATGCACTGGAGCAGGCTGCCCAGGGAACTGGTGAAGTCACTTTCCCTGGAGGTGTTCAAGAACCATATGGATGTGGACATGGTTAGCGGGGGTGGTGGGGATGGGTCGATGGCTGGACTAAATGATCCCAGTGATCTTTTCCAACCTTAATGGTTCTATGATTTTGTGATTCTGTGAATGTGGAGAGGGGGGTTGGGGACAAGTTACCACCTCTTTGGCTTCACTCCTGTCTCTGGGAGATTTGCTCCCCATACTGGCAGAGGGCAGTTATCTGCTCCTCTCCTCCAACCCAGTTGGTCTCCCATGGCCACACTGTGCTCCATACCGGCTCTTGATGGCATTCCAGTCAGAAATCAGCTTCTGGAGGGTCTTCTTGTGCTTTAGGATGATGGGAAGCTCCTCCTGGAAGAGAGGGGCCAGGGTGAGTGGCAAAGGCTTGGGGATGGAACACTGCAGCTGGGGATTGGCCATGGCTACCTCACTGAGCTTGTTGAGTGGTTGCAGGACGTCGCGCTCTACAGCGATCTCAAACTCAGCCAGGATCTTGGCCAGCGAACTCTGGATGCAGCAACCCATCTCCAAGGCTCTCCTGAAAGGGAGAGAGAAGTGAAACAAGCACAGGCTGGAGCTATGCCAGCCTCCAACCCAACATCCCTTACCACACCTGTACCCATGTGGGGACCCAGAGCCAGCCCCTGTCCCCCTTCTGTGCTTGGAGGCTGTCCCCTCATCCCCCTTGATGCTGGTGTTTTCCATGTTCTCAGGACAGGGTTTGACAGCCTGGCTTGGAAGTGGAAGCCCCAGAGCCCAGGCAGCAGCTCAGCTAAGTTTTTGCCATCTTTTCCCACTGGCACTTACCCAAGGCTGGACTCTGTGTCCAGTTCCTTGAAGCTCTCAGCCATCGTTGCAGACAGAGCCATCAAGGGTAGCTTCTTCTGCACAGAGCCATAGGTTTGGGAAAAGAGATGATGAGCTGATGTGTGGCAGCTCACTTGCCCCGAGGCATGCCAGTGTGGGCAAGGGACAGACAGGCTCCCAAACCCACACTGGTTCCCCACATCTCCTTCAGGTCCAGCCCCCTCTTGGCCTTGGGGCCAGAGGAAAAGCTCTCTGGATGTCCCTTTGGCCGAAGCAAGGACACAGTTGGCTAAACAGCCTGTTAGAAATTCTCTAGCCTTCTCCAAAACAGCAGAGGACTGTGGGACAGATGGAGGACACTACTAAGCTCAGCCCTGCCATGGCTTCAAGTGTATGGCGGAATTTAATGTCAAGAATAATTTAGCCAAGCTAGGAGAAGAAAGGGTCTGCAGTACCATGGAGAGGGCTTGGGAAAGCACAGGGCTTGCTTTCCAGACAGGAACTGGTGAGCACCAGCTGGGAAGGAGGTGGCAGGTTCAAACCAAGGAAGAGGAAGCGGTGGTGTACCCATGCCCAGCTGCACTGTGCTGCTCCTCACCGCTGGAGTTCAGGAGAGGGCATGGGCTTAGGGCTTTGCAAAGATGCTATCTAGGACTCAAAAAGCACTTTGGCCCCAGGTTTGTGGTGGCTGAGGACGTGTCCGGGGGACACTCACCACTCGCTTGTCAATTTCAGTGCCGCAGTGTCCCTGCAGACAAGCCTGGAGCCGCTTGGACACGGTGTGAGCCGCTCGCTTGGCTGGCTCGATCCTCTGCTCGATCTGGGGGTGGAAAGGTGGCACCGGTGAGCCCTTCCTTGTAGCAGGGGGGGCATGTCAGAGCAGTGCTCGCTGACACAGCTGTGCTGGATCTGCCAGTGCTGTGCCGAAGCTGCTGTGTTGGCCCTGGAGCTGCCCTCCAGCAGATAGGAGTGTTCCAGCCCCATGACAAGGAGGTGCCAGTGGGGAGGATCGCAGGTAGGGATGGGGCACGTCCCCACGTGTGGATGCAAGCTGGCACTCGCCTCACCTGCAGCAAATCTTCTGTCAGGAACTCGGTTGCTTCTTGGGCTCTGTGGAGGGAGAAGAACAGGCCATGAGAAGAAATGGGGGAACTTCCTCCTGCATCTCACCCTCCTCTCTTTGAGGTCCCGATAGGAGGTGCTGGCTATGACCCAGACCATCCTACCCAAGGTTACAGGCAGAGCGAGCCCAGGAAGAGAGCACCAGGAAGAAGAGAAGCAGCTCCCATCAGACTGGGCTTCAGGTGTCTCCCCATCAGGTGTCTCCTCATCAGACTGGGCTTCCAGCTCAGAGCACTCAGCTCAAAATCTCCCTATGGGACAGGGCCACTGTTCTGGTGAGAAGACTGGGGGTAAAACTTTCTCCTGACTGCCTCTTTGCTGAAGGCAAATATAAGGCAGATCCTGCAGGAACCCTGTGGGTATCTGTCTTTGCTGGGCAGATTGCTGGAAGTTGAGGTGCCACCAGGGCTGGAGCAACAGTAACACTGTGGTAAGGTTGGAGATGTAGACCAACACTTGCCCCCTGCAGGGCATAAATGAAGGCAGCTTTCTGATTGGTTTTGCAAGCAAGCATGCAGAGTGAATCCTGCAAAGGAAGCTTCTGGTTTGCAGCAAATCCTGATCAAAACCCAATTCAAAACCCAACACCCAAGGCCACCAAACCTCCATGATTCCTCCCATAGGGGAAACTTTGCTTAGTAGACCCATGTCCTTGCTGCTCCCTGGGAACCTCCTCTGCTGCTGCTTTATCCCCCTGCCCAGCCACTTCACGTTTCTGTTTTCAGCTCCTGCAAGAACTGACATGGGACAAGCTGCAGGAAACGGGGGTGGTTGGCTTGAAGGCAGCCAAAGTCATGTGAGATTGCAGCCCCGTGGAGGAGAGGCTCTGTGGTGGGTGAATTGCTCTCTTCGGGGCTGCACAAGCTGCGTAGGACCTTCTGCACACCCAGCCTCGAGTGACATAGAGGCACATTCAACATGGAGATGGAAAAGCTCTCTTCCGGGGTAGAGAGGTGGGAGAAGAGATTTGGTTTGCATTGGGAAATGCAAGAAAGGCGACTGGGTTGCAGCTCTGCCGTGATGGCTGAAGGCCCCTGATGGACCTGGGGCTGGTACCCATCAGCCTCCTAGGGCTCAAGGAGTCTGTGTGCCTCTGTGCAGAGGTGGCTGCAGGAAATAGGGAGCGAGGGGGCTGGGGAGGGAGGGCCCAGCCCTGGGTTTTGCAAGGGGAGAGCTCTGGAAAGCCGAAAAGAAAAATAAGGAAGTGGTGGAAGTGAGACTGAGCTGTCAGAATACATTTGAATCTGGAACTCCTCCACATGTTCTCCCACAGGGTGTCCACACTGCTGGCCAGATGCAGGGCACCAGGCACCTGTCAGAATGGACGGAGCAAGTCCCAGCTCCTCTTGGACACCGCACAGCTTAGGGCATGTGGCTGGGGAGACCCTGCCCAGTGCCCTCATGTCCTGGGGAAGCCAACCTCCATAGACAGCCAGGTTGTGGAGCCCATCCCTGGTGAGTAGCACCAAGCCGCTATCCTACTGCCCTGCAGCACCAGGGAGCTGGTACCCACAACCCCTCAGCTTACGCTGAAGATGCTTTAAGCCAATCTCCCACATTTTCCCTCTTCCCTGGCCGCCCAGGTGCCCAATCCAACCCGCTGCCCACCCCCAGACCCTCGTGCTCCCTCTCAGCTCACAGACCCTGGAAGTAGAGAAGTCCTTACCGGCTGGTGGCGTTGGGATGGGACAGCTGCTGCCGCATCCGATTGAACTGCCTCTTCATCATCTTGAGAGGTGAAGCTCAGTACCCCTCGGTAACACTTGGCATGAGACGCCCACAGCCCTTCTGCTCTGCAGAGCTGCCGTTCCCCGAGCACCTCTCCCTCCTTGCTCCTTCCTTCTTCCCTGGTTCCTTCTTTTTCTTTTTGCCGGTCTGTCCCCTCCCCTGTCCCTCCCCGGGGATGCCCTGCCTGCTTTTTCTTCCCCTCCCTTGGGCTCTCTCTCACGGTCCCTCTCTTTTTCTGAGCTTCCTTCCTGGCTGCAGATCAGGTAAGAGCGGTTCAGGGCTCTGCTCTGCTCTGTGTTCCTGTCACCACCCCACAAAGTATAAATAACTTAAGCCCAGCCTTAAAGGGGAAATATTATTGCAGCAAACACATTACAGGACGGGCGCGCGCTGTTGCTGAGCCCAAGCGGGAGGCCCACGCTCTGTTTTTCACCCGCCTTGCCGTGTTTACCACCAGCTGTGGTGTGGGGGGGGGGCACTTCGGGGTGATGCCCACCCCACGCTACCTGGTCATCCCGGCACCCTTCTGCAGATGGCAAAGCCATCCCTTCCCCTGCTGCCCTCGCAAGGTTGCACGGTGACCACAAGCTGCACGTTCCCATCCTTAGCGTCGCTCACTCTGCAGAGCTGCGCTCAGCTGAAACCACACGGTGCAACTTTTTTTTTTATTTGCTAAAAGTATTCCCCCACACATTCTGCTTCCCACTCTGCATGATGCAAAGCTTGCCTTATCTCTGGCTACCTGCAGCTGGGGCTTTCCTCTTCCTGCACTAAGAGCAGAGGCTAAGCTATGTGGAACCAGCATCCGAACAGGGATGGGAAGTGATCACTCCAGCTGTGCCCCAAAGCTTGGAGCTGCTGGGCTCTGCTCTTCCTTACTGGAGGGTGCAGCAGAAGCGATGCTGGATCCTCTGTTTGCAAGGGACGTGGCTTAGCAGGCAGTACTGCCAGGTGGATGGTTGGACTAGGTGATCTAAGAGGTCTTTTCCAACTTTAATGATTCTAAGGGGGGGACCAAGCAAGGGAACGCTGCCTGAGCATCATTTTGCTCTAAAACCTTCAACCAAGTGGCCACCCACGCCTGACTCCCAGCAACCAACCCCCAGCTCTGCACCAAAACCACCCTAATAAAGCTGCTTCCGATCAGCAGCCTCAGGGAGGAGGAAGTTTTGCTGCAAAGCCACCAGCCTGCAAACAGCCCTGCAGCCTGGGAGCAGCTCACCATGAGCTGGGGGACACCAGCCCCTGCCCACTGCTTGCCCCAGAGAGAAGGAAACTGAGCACAGCTCATAGCATTGACGGGGCCTGCTCTCAAACAGGAATTGAGAGCAGCTGGGGGACTTCCACCATTCACTCTCCCTGCTCATGAACCAGTGAGATTGGAGTAGTGAGGCTTGAGAGGAGCTGGGGCAGGACAGGAGCTGGCAACGGCCCTATGCAGGGCACACAGCTCCTCGCTGCAGTCAGGGGAAAATGCAGTCAGAAGGCACAGCCATCAGGAAAGAACTCTTTATTTCCCATAAATACAGCAGATTTGTCGCGCCGGGCGTTATTTTTTTATTTTTGTTTTCTTCCATTTACAGAATTTGCACTGAAAATATATACAAGTCTGTTCAAGAACCAAACAAGATCTGCAAAGAAAAAAAAAAAACCAAAAACAAAAACCCATACAAAACCCTGAAAAGAGACCAGAAAGGGAAGTAAGACACAGCAGAACCTCAGCATAAAGACCTTGCTTCCCCCTCTTCTCCACCACATGCTGCACCCAGTTTCCAACTTCACTGCCCCTAAGCAGAGAATACAAAGCACCTCACTCATCTCCATCACGTGTAGATTGCCTTCTACCTCCGGCAAGCTAATGCAGAGCTCAGTTTGCCCCTAAGACCCAGCTAAAACTAGCTTAGAGATGGGAAGCAGCTCCTATGGTCACAAGTCCCATCAGGACACGGATTGCCTAAGACATGCCACCCCCCTGGTCTCCTCCATGCCTGCAGATCCTCACTCTAGTGTCACAGTGATCAGGGGCCTGAAGCGAGCCCCCTCTGGGCAAAGGGGCACAAGGCACAGCTGTACCCCCGTCCCCGCAGCGCAGAGCTTGGTGGTGCCCCCTGGCGATGCTCAGAGCCCAACTCCCATCCTCTCCCCTCCCCAGCCTCAAGGAGAAATGATTCAGCCCACTGAAGGCCCCTTTTGAATTGTGTCAGCCCTGCGAGGGGCAAGGACAAACAGGCAATGTTCCAGCTGCAGTCCCAAATGCTTCCTTGCAGTAAAGCATTGTGGGAAGATGTGCGCTTCCTCCCAGCAGGAGCTCAGTGCCCAGAAGCCAAGGAACCAGAGCTGAAGCAGATGGGGAGGCACAGAGCGAGCCCTTCCCAGCACCCACCTCTCAGAAACAGCTCTGCCTGCTATTGGAAAGATGGGGCTTGGGGAAGATCTCCCCCTGACCTCCATAAGCAAGGATCACTGCCCGCTCTCTGGTGCTGGGAAGACACTTAAGTCCTTGTTCAGTTCTAGGGTCATCCCATCAGACAGGAAACCACTAGGGCCCAGCTCTAAGGCTGGGGCAAGGGAGGATACCCCACAGCTCAGCATTTGCTAACATGAGAGAACAATGCAGAGCATGAAGCAGCTGAAAGGTTGGGGAAGAGGGGACAGATAAGGGAAAGGATCTTCCTTTGCTAGGCCTTGCCTCAGGCTGAGGCTGTTGAAAGCTCCCCCTCCTTGCTTCCCACTGCACCCAGAGGGGTAAAGCAGGGTTAGAAGAGATGCTGAACAAACTAGAGAGGGAGGGGTGCCTTTGGAAGAGCAGGGAAGGCAACTGTTCAGCCACAAGAAGCTTGACTGCACTCCTACTCTTGTGGGATGAACATCTCCTGATGTCTGCTCTCATCCTGGAGGCACACTCCCTCTGGCACTCGCCCGGCCGCTTGGAGAATTGAGCATGAGCAGCAGCCCCCCACCCGCCCTCCCCGTCTCCTCAGGCTGCTCCAGCCTCACAGGGCTGGCTTCCAAGTGTAGTGCCTACAACGTGCAGCCCTAGAGGTTGCCCCAGGACTCTGGTGGGGGGAACTGGTCCACGTCCCCCATTTCATTGTAAGTTTGCTCTCCCATGGTGAAGGTCAGTTTGTATCGTAGCCTCACTTTCTCCTGGAGGTAGGGGAGAAAAGATAAGCAGTCAGAAAGGAAGGAAAACATGAAGGGCAAGTCATTCAGGTCTCTAGGAAGCTGCACAGAGAATAGAGAGAGTTCAGTCTGTTTCAGGCAGAGGGAAGAAGGGCTTTGCCTAGGCACCAAGGGATGGTGCTGTTACCTTCTGTGGGTTAGCAAGCAGCAGGACTTGTGTGATGGCACTGGGATGGACAATGGGGTTGAACGCCGGCAGCTCTGTGCCTGAGGGTGGCTGTAGTTTCACCTTCATCACCTAGGGAGAAAGAAAAGCATCCCACATTGCTGAGGGACGTTACAGCTACATGCCCTGTCAGATAGATGGGGAGCTTCCACTTTCTAATAAAAAAGAAATACCGTGTTGGGTCCCGTTCCACACAGCTCTCCACCCACCCTGCCTCTCCTGCAAAGGGAGAATCTCATGGGAACTGCCTGTGGACCCAAGCCCCAGCAGTTGCCTTACCTTGGGGACAGCAGACTGAAAAACAATGTTACGGATGGGCTGCGGGGCTGTGCTAAGCATAGAAATCACCACCACCAGCACGTCAGGCCTCTCGGGAAGGGCATCCTTAGCAAAGTGGAAGAGGATGCGAAAGCCATGCTGATCATACACTGTCACAGGAAGGATGCTGCCTGTGGGAAAGGCAGGGATA
This sequence comes from Gallus gallus, assembly GCF_016699485.2. Lineage (NCBI taxonomy): Eukaryota > Metazoa > Chordata > Aves > Galliformes > Phasianidae > Gallus > Gallus gallus. The sequence goes on from NC_052532.1 coordinate 51,237,269, forward strand.
GGTGGTAGTCAGCCAAGAAGGAACTGGCAATCCTTCCCATCAGCCACGCTCCACACAAGCAGCAGAGATACAACCTCCCCGAAATCCAACAGGCAAGCTTTCTCACACCCTTCAATTTCTGCACTCTCTTCATACCCTGTCCAGTATTTCCCCCTCTCCCCTCTTCCCCCTCCCCAGTTTGTGTGGTGAGCTTCCAAACATTCCATTCCCCCCCTCCCCAGGCTTTGATCCCAGCTCACTGGGTTTGATTGACTCCAGAGGCACAGTGATGTTGGCCAGTGAGATCTCTGGGGGCAGCGTGGAGGCAGGAGGCTGTGCTGGGACTGAAGTGCTTCCTGGTGGTGTGGTGGCAACTTTCGGAAGGGTAGCAGGGGCAGGCAGCTCTGAGTTCAGGGGCAGTGGGGGGTTAGGGGAAACACCCTGCAGCACAGGCAGAACACTGGAGTTTTGGGCTGTGGTGCCAGAGCTGCTCCGGTTCTGAAGATCCCTCAGAGTGAGCCGGGGAGGTGGCTGCTGCTTCTCCCTGTAGATTTAGAGAGAAAAAGAGAAAGCAAGGAGTGAAACAGGGCACTGAAATGTCTATGTCCAGAAATGAAAAGGGCGGGGAGAGATGCAAAATTGCCCCGATCCTACTTACCATCGCACTTGTTGGGACTCTGGAGGCAGAGACTGTTGCAGCAGAGTCTTGCCCAGGAGGTCCAAGTCATCCAGGCCACTTGTGAAAGTAGGTTTGGGGGAGGATGTGCCTGCATCTGCTTTGACTGGCGCTGCTGCCACAACAGGGGTGATGCTGAGCTCATTGCTATCTGACGACTGCAGAAAGAGTGCACAGGAGCCCCCCACCCAGCAGGGTTCCTTATCAACACCAACAATCAGAGCGGAGACACTTCCTTACCTACTCCTTCTGTTCCTTCCACCACCCACCCCACCAGCTTCTCTGGCTCCCAGCATGTTACCTGGAAGCTGTTCCAGCCACTGCTGTCACCAGCCTGGGCAGGATGGGGTGCTGGATCATTCAGGCCTGCCAGGAATAAAAGCAAAAATGGAGTCTACTTGCCAGGTGGGTAAGGACACTTAAAGGCACCTGAATGAGGCATCTGTAACAGATTCCTCTGGTCAGGCAGGGCACAGAAGCGGTAGAGTAGAGTCATCAACATGGTCTCCCACCTCAGGCCTCCATCCTTGCATAGGAAGGAGCAGGGAGGATGGTATTTTCTCTGCCCAGAGATCCTCACTCTGAGTCTAGTTCCCATTGCTACAGATCCCACTTTCACCTGCATCTAGGGAACAATACTGTCTACTTCACACTGTTGAACTCAAAGCACCTATCCTAGAAGAGAGCACTTTGTTGGGAAAAATAAAACTCTAGAGCTTTCTAGGAGTGGCACCTCACAAGACTTGCAACTTGCATTTGAACAGCTCTAGAAGTCCCTGTGTGTCTACTGTTAACATGTTTACACTTTGCAATTGATGTCACATGAAGAGCTGGAGGTGATCCACCCTTGTGATGCCATCTGCTGATGGACATTGCATCAGTCTTGATTTACCTGACAGGTCAGTTTATCCAGAGCAAATCAGAAGGTACATCCCCTGTAGGTTCTCTGGGTGTCAGAAAACCACTATGGGATTGAAGTTCAGAATCAAGCCAGAGTCTTTCCTGCCTTTTCCCTTGCTCTAAGTGAGGGTGACATCTTGGTTTTTCATGAGTCACTTCTCCCAGAGCTCTCCCTCATTCATGCTCCTGCCACAAGAACCACCATCCACTCAGACTCTCCACAGTGAAGGATGTAATGGGAAGCTTTTGCTCTCATCTTCTCACCTAAAGACATGAGTTCATCATCCAGTAAGGAAACAGAGCCAGCTTGGTCAGGCACAGGGACTGCTGAGCCACCTGAAAGGGTGGGCAAGGCTGGGTAGGAAGGCCCTGTTGCTGGGAGCTCCAGTCCTGACAGATCCAGAAGTGCAGAGGTGCTGCCTGCAAAGACAACACAAAGGGGAGAAGGACTGGGATAAGGTTTCTGTCTCAGAGTGCTGAGATGCAGTTCCCATCCTTCCTCACACTTGGGAGAGGGAAATCCTCATCTGTTCTCTCTCCCAGTTCCCTCCTTTCATGCAACAGTCATCTCCACAAGCCATTCCCTCATCTCATCAGCTCATCTCTGACATCCTGCAGGTATCCCCTTTCCAATTCTCTCAATCTTCTTTTACACCACAGGAAATCAGCAGTAGGGTCTCTCTGCTTCATCTCCCTATTCCCCAGGTCTCCTCACCTTGAAGGGGACCAGCCACCATCTCCCCGTTGACCTCTTCTCCCCATACGAGCTGCTTGTAGAGGTTGATCACCTGTGTCAGGTTGTCATTGGCTTGCAGGATCTCCGCTGAAATGGAAGAGGTGGAAGGCAAGATTTAAGGAAGTAAAGAAACCAAGACAGTGACTTTTATACCCATCTCAGTCTATTTCTTCAAAGTAAGGCCCAAGGAGCTGATGATATCCCATCACAGGCAGCACTTTTGCCTCTGCTGCTGCAAACTGCATCAAAATACATCGACAGCTCCAGCTTCAGCAGAATAAGCACAAACTTTCTTTCTACAACAAACTGAATGAATGCTGCTGACTGCAGTCATCTGCCCCCACCTAGCACCAAGCCATAGAATAGCCAGCCTACAGCGAGCAGCCACCACAAAAAGTGGCAGGCTCTTAAGAGATGCTGTACTATAGGCAGCCCAAGCATTGATTCTTCTAAGAGAAGACTGAGTGAGAAGCAGACAGAACAAGAACGGTCAGGGTCACGTCTGCTTACCCAAGGCTTCATCATTGTCTTCTGTGTCACTGGCGAGCCGGAAAAGCATGGGTCTCATGCGCTCACAGCGCTGATACAGCTCCTGGGAGAGAGAATGAGATGAGCACTGAGGTGAGCAGCAGGATGTTCAGATAGGGTAAAAAATAGGCAGGAGGAACACAGGAGAAACAAGTCTCTGCTAAGCCCAGGCAAGACATTGGGATAGCCTCTCCTCACCTTCATCAGGTCCTCATTGCTCTCTGTTGTCTCCCCCTTGCTGTAGTTTGTCACCATCTCTGTCAGCAGCTTCACATTGTTGTTCACCTCCTCAATGGCATTCACCCTCTTAGAGATCTTTTCCATGCGCTTCTGGTCCTGGAGGGGAAACGCATGGGGAAGGACATCCTTGCTTGTCATCAGCGTGAGGAGGAAGGAAGGCTGGGCCAGCCAACACACCAACTCCCTGACTTTAGTCACAGCAACTCTGCGCCCCAGAACAGATTCCATTTCAGTGGGAAAGCCCCAGGTTATTTCTGCACCAGCACTTGCCAGACAGGGCTGTAACCACAGATCTTGTGCTGCAGTAGCTCCACCCACAGTCATTTCTCCAAGTAGCCAAAGGATGGCACAAGTCAAACAAGGACTCTTTGGCACTGCTGCTGAACAACTGATACATGGCCCCTCTGGTACCAAGCACTGCCATCCAGGCCATGGCTCCCTGCCCCCTTTATCCTCAGCCATACCTCCTGAACCATCTCCTTGATGAGCTTGTTGGCAGCCCGAAGGTCCTCAGGATGGGAACTTTTCAGGAGACGAGCCAGTATCTGCAAGAGAGAAGTAATGTCTGAGCCCAAGCTGAGGGATGGCAGCTGGCATTGCTCTTGCAGCACTAGGGCTAGTGGCAATGCTCAGCTCAAAAGAGACCAGGGAGAGAAGTACAACTTGTCTTCCTTTCCCCGTTGTGGCTCTGGTTGTGTAAGAGAGGTCTTTCCGTGAAAGTCTCCTGAATTCAAAGCCTGCCCCTCCCTGCCTGTTACTCACAACAGAGACCCTGGAGCACAGCAGCATGAATACTGTGACAGACGAAGCTTGTTTTACGCAGGGAGACATCATGGGATTGTGATGGGCTCCTATTCTGATCTCCTCATGTGCTCATTTTGCAGCTGTAATTGGCAAAGAGGGAGACCAACCATTTTCTCTCCTACTTTGTAGTCACTGAACAGTCCTTGAGCACATCTACAGTTCCCCATTGGTAATCTATGGAAACAAAATATGTGCCCTGCAGCAAACTGACATTACATTTCTACTGATGAAGCAGACCCAGAGAAGCCTAATACTTGCTTAAACGTATCAGAGGTTTGTCTGAATGGTGACGTGACTGATAGAAAGGCAATACAGGATGAATCCAGGAAGGTACAAGTAGCTGGGCTACAAGCAGACTGCAATAGTGTGAGTGGGGAAACGTTAACAGCATCTGGGGCTGGGATTTATTTAAACTCTATGGCCAGATAACTCTGGAGCCTGGAGAGAGCAAAGAAAATCTCTCAGAATCTGCTGAGCTAACATCAGCATGTCACCCATTGCACCATCCTGCAGTTAAGAGCTCCAAAGGTCAAACAGACCCACATGCTCTACCTAAGGCTGTTTCCTTTGTCATGATTTTGCAGTAGGCCCTCAACATTCCTTTGATGCATTTCCTGAAGCATGCACAGCTCTGACTCTTACTGGATCTCCAACTCTGAAGCACAGGAGACCTCAGAACAGAGAAGATGTTGCCCTCTGCTCTTTACTTGCATAGACCTCTTACCTTTGATTTCTCTTCATCATCAAAAATGATGTTTTTGGGCCGAGGAGGAGGTGGTGGAAAAGGAGCATCATCAGGCAGTTTTGGGTCAGATTTCACAATACCTGTAGTAGAGACCAACAGAGATATCAGGAGGCCTCACCCACTGGGGTTGGGACACACTACCACCTAGGTCAATTCTTCCCTTAACAGCTCATCAAGCCTAGCTGGAATGGAGGGGATTAGGGTCTGCTTCTGCCACCCACAATCTTAAACTGTGTTGTTATGCAAGTACTACCCCCTTCAACAATGTCCTGTCTTTGAAAAATCCAGCACTCAGTACTACCAAAGCACCTGTATCCCTTCAGCACCAATCCATTCCAGTTTACCACCTCCTATGGGGAACAAGCAATATTCCCCTCCAACCCACTAAGCACTTCAGACCCCCAGCAACTCCTTCTGCCCATCCAGGAGCCCCAAGGCACCATTTCTTCACCAGCCCCCTATGTGGAGCCTGGCAGACCTATGGATGTACTGTGTCTGGGCAGAGGGAATGTAGAGCCTGTTTTAAATTCTGCCTGGATGAGTAAGGAGAAAAACCTTCCATCCATCTTCCCCTTCCAGACCACTGCCTCTCACCTTGTTTCTTCAGCATCTGGTAGGCCTCCAAGATCTTCACCTCGTGAGGCAGCCCCAGTGTCCAGCTGTACATCAGCTCCAGGATCTTTGACTTCACTTTTTCTGGTGTCCGGCTGCCAAGATACTACAGAAACAGAGAAGAGGTGACTTGAAGCTGATCTGAGCTGTTGCAAGCCCAGCCTGTTCCCCTCCTCTCCTCCCCCAGAAGTGAGACAGTTCCCAACGGCACAAGGAGGAGGAAAGAGGAAGCAAGCAGGAGAGCTCACGAGGCCCTTGCAACATGTCCTGTGCCATGCTTGGTTTCCACTACAGGAGGTAGGAGAAATGCTGGGCCAGCAGACCCTTGGCAACACCCAGGGACTGGTGGGAATGCTCAGGAGAGTCTTTATCACCTTGTAAAAGAAAACATGCTGCTACCAGAAGCTGCTGGGAAAAGCAACCCTTCAGACAGCAGGACTGGGAGGTGAAGTGAAGGGCTGTAGGTGACAGTCCCTAGGGCAAGTCCCAGCACACCCTCAGCTGCACTCAGCATCACAGAGTGCCTGACACTCTTTACAGCAAGCTGGCAAGCCACAAACACCTCACTGCTGGATTTCCCACTACTGTGCAGTCATCCTTAACTCTTATGCCATGGGTCTGCTTTGTGCTGGTAGTAAAAACAGCAGATGTGCTGCCAGTGGCTTAAGGCGTATGACATCCTCTAGATCACCCCAGCAAGATGACTGCAGAATGATACTGTTACAGTCCCTGGATGTTCAGATGTTCATCCACACAGATCACAAGCTGTGACTGACAGCCTCCAGTTTTCCTCAGTTATATTTAGTCTGTTTTCCCTTAACTCCATCCTTGCTGGCATCATGAGCTGATTGCCCTGGCTGAATGGAACAGCGTGCCCAGTGTGTGTTGCTGCAGGAACAGCAGCATCAGCAGAGGAGCAGGTAAGGACCTGGTCCTTCAGATGGACTTGCCAGAGCACTGCCAACCAGGCTTGGGCTTGCCCTCAGTGTCTCAAACAGACTGGGATACCCTGGAGAGATAAGAGTCACAGTGTCAAAGCTGAGGGAGGTTCCTGAGCACAAAAAAGGCCCAGAAGAAATGCAGTGAAGGTGACTTCACGCACGCAGATGGGCTCAGAAGTCTCACAAGTGCTGGCTGCATCAGGTCTAGCTGGCCCTCAGCTTCCTGCAACAAAAATCAGCCCAGAGCAGTGGGTGAAAGCTCAGCTTCCCACTGGAAAACTCAACAGGAACATGGATTAAATCTCTTCTCAGCACTGTCCCGTTTTCCCCACACTCCAAAAGATCTCTGGCCCCTCTGCTCCACCACTTCTTCCCAAAGCCCTCCTTCCACCATCGTCACCTCCAGGAGGATCCCCTGGGACCCACCTTTGGTGACACCACCTTGATGAGCTCATTAAGGAAGCGGAACTTGCCCACCTCATCGTGGAAGCGCTTGCCGCAGCTCTTCATGCAGGACTCCAACACCTGGGAGAGGATGAGCCCATGAGCTAGGTCAACATTTGGCTTCTCGCCAGGCACAGAACCTGAGGCCTTCAGGGATGGGGCATCCATAGCTTCCTTGGGCAACCTGTCCTGTTGCTTCACCTCCCTCTGAATGAAGATTTTTCCACCCAACATCAACCCAAATCTCTCGTTTTTCAGCTTAAAGCCATTTATCACTGTTTTATCACTATTAAATCATGTAAAAAGTCAGTCCCCCTCCTGTTAATGAGCTGCCTTCAAGTATCGGAAGGCCACAGTGAGGTTTCCCTGTAGCATTCTCTTCTCCAGGCTGAAGAAACCCAGCTCCCTCAGCCTGTCTTCATAGGAGAGGTGCTCCATCCCTCTGATCACCATGGAGGGGGACACCCTTAGTGCAGCAGAGCCATCCTGAGGCAGACAGCCCACAGACCCCACGGTTGACAGATCCACAACGTGATAAGAGGAACAGAAAACTTCTGAATGACTCCCATGCTCCTCCCTAAGAACAAAGCCTTCCCCACGTGTCACCCTCCATTGGGTGCTGCAACTGCCACCTCTCTCCCACCCCATGCATCTGGGCTTTCCCAGAGCACCGCGAGCTCCTGGTGGGACACCCCTTACTGCCCTCCATCACGTCCTGCCTTACCGTGAGGGCTTGGATGGCCTCCCATTCCTGTGGGGACTGGATCTTGTGGGCAAGGAGCCGGGTGGCGAGCGGAGGGCTGGAGGGAGAAGAAAGCTGTATGGTGATTGAGGAAAGGCCCACACCCGTGCTGCTATCTGGGGCAGGAGGGCATGTCACAAGCTGAAGGCACTGACAAAGCACCAGACCGCGAGGCCTGAGGCCCACTCACCCCTCCAGCTCCTTGTTGAGCTGCTCGCAGAACGCATTGATGCCGTCCCAGTCCAGCTCCTTGTTCAGCGGGTTGGTGGCCTTGTCTGCGGGCGGCAGAAGGGCAGTATGAGTGAGGCGGGCCCCCTCAACCCCCATTCTCCCCCGCCTGCCCCAGCCAGCACTCACTGATGCGCGCCTCCAGCGTCTCGGCCTCCATGGCGGGGCCGCCGCCGCCGCTCCTCAGCGGGGCCGCCACCGGCCCATAGAGAGAGCCCAGAAACCTCTAGAGCGCCGCCGCGCCGCCGGCTCCACCATAGAGCGCCGGAAGTCGGAAGTGCAGAGCGCCGCTCCGCGCGCCCCCTGCCGTGACACCGCCCGAGTTACCATAGAGTTCACCGCGTGGGGGGGGAAAGAGAGACACTGGAAGAAGACCTCCAGGAGGAGGGTATAGAGAGGCGAATGAACAAAGCCGGAAGCCAACCGCCCTTCCCAGCGGAAAAAGCCCTTCTGTTGTCAAGTGAAGCCACTTCCGGTAGGGCCGCACACAACTTCCGCCTCGTAAGGGAGCTGCGTGTCCTTTAAAAGGACACAAGCCGGCCAGCTCCAGCGCATGCGCAGTGCGTGCCCGCCCGCTCTGAGGGGAGCGGAGCCCAGGTCTTTAAAATGGCGGCGGCAGGTGTTCCGTGGGGCTTGGTGTTTTAAAGGCATTATAATGCTATCAGGCCCGCTTCTGCGTCCTTGGCGCAGTTGTTTTTAAACAGTTGTTAATCTTCTGGCTTCTTCCGGCTTGGTGGAACTTAAGTCCTCCGGGAATAGCAAACAGCTCTCTCCTTTCTCTTAGTGGCTCTTAATACAAGCAATGGCACTTAATAAAGACTCTTTTCTCTGCCTTCTTGTGGTCTTGGAGGGAGCACCGTGCATTCACCGTGTGGTGCTTTACGTCACTTACAGAGCAGATCCTGTGAGGAGTTGCCCCAGTGTCACCCTGATGGCTTTTCCATATGGGCAGCCATTGTTCAGGGGACTTTTTGGCCATTGAAAACTACCTTCTGGTGCCTGAACGCAATCCTTTCTTTAACTCTTACCGCCTTGCCTCACAAAGCCTTTTTTTTTTTTTTTCCAAGGCCTTTCTTAGCAAACTGCCACATCCTTTGCTGTGTTCGGGCACGTTTTATGTGAGCTATTTCAGTCCTATGAGTCACTCCTGCCTATTACTGCTACCTCTTGAATTTTTCTGAGAATCTTGAAGTCTTTTGCAGGAGTCCAGGACCTCAGTACTGCTATTGGAGGTCACGTGTGATCTGTGCGGAAGGTGTGTGTCTCCGCTCCCTGACCCAGAAAGCGACTGGAGCAGTGGTTTTTCAATCTGGTGTTTCAGTCTTTTGCTCAGGTTTCAGTCTTGGAATGTTTATTTTTCCTTGCTTTGGCATCGGCCTGTTTTAAGCAAGCATAAAGCGAATGGCAGGCTGCACCTCTTTTCGGCTGGCTGCAAACAATGGCAAATGAACTCATCCATAACGCTGATGTTAACTGCAGCACTTCAGGCCTTTCTTTTATTGCTTAGAAACTTGGCAGACTCCTTCCCCTTTGGTTGCATCTGCTTTCTGTGTGACTTAGATGAGATGTCAGGGGAAAGTTGTTTTACCGAGAGGGCAGTGAGGCACTGCCACAGGCTGCCCACAGAAGATGGGTGCCCCATCCCTGGAGGTTCAAGGCCAGGTTGCATGGGGCCCTGGGCAGCCTCAGCTGGGTGGCAACCCTGCCCACGGCACGGGGTTGGAACTGGATGATCTTTGAGGTCCCTCCCAACCCGAGCCATTCTATGGTTCTATGAAAAAGATCGTCAAAATTCTGCTCCCCATAACTAAGCTCGATGCCTCCCGCGAAAAACCCTCCTCAACTCATTTTTACTGACAGCTGGAATCCCAAACAAGACTTAAAGCCTAATGGAGCGAGACGCTCCGTATTGTAATTAACGCTGATCCAGAAGGAAAATACTGGAACTATAATTAGCTTGTAGCCAGTTGCAGAGGAAAGTGATTACGCACAAGCCGGAGGCCCGGGTAGGTTGCGTGCCAGGGAAACAGCAGCTTGGGCTGGGAGCTGTGCTATCCCACAGAGGGCAGCAGCAGGCAGGAGACTGGCTGCTGCTGCTCAGCCATGGCTTGAAGCCACGTTCGTGGTGAATCATGGCACAAACAACGCCGGGGAGGGCTGCAGGAATGTCTGGGTGTGCTGTGCGAGGGTTTTTCCAGGCAGGTAGGCCTCCCCATCTGGCTGTCTGCATCCAGACAGTACTGCTTCGTCACCTTCGCTCTGCTCCCACATTTGTTTGGTTTCTCTCCAGTGCGTCTCAGTGAACCGTGCAGTGTTTACAGATGTGCTCGTGTGCAGGAGATAGAAGTATGGTGTGCTTCTGTTGGCTCTGGCCAGTGGTGTTCCCTTTCTCCTGCCACATTCCTCTTTCTGTGGCAAGGCTTTCTGCCAGAGACCTTTCACTTTCCTGACGATATTGTGGTCTTTTGTTCCCTTTTCTGATTTCCCTGCTCCAGCTGACTGCAGTGGGCAGTTCCTGTGTTTTTGGCTGCTTGCCCTTGAAACAAGGCTGGCAGCTCCTCTCCTGACATCGCCTCAAACCATGCACCTCTTATACGATCCTCTGGATATGCAGCCCTGCTACACCTGACCTTTGCTCATCTTCCTTTTGCAATACTTCCAAGCCCCTTTCCCAGTGAAGTGTTGCAATTATAGAGCCAAGTAAGGAGCTGCATAGTTCTCCAGAGGGAGAGCAGGTTTGTGCTCCTTTCATCTAATAGGAAGTTTCTTCTTCCCTTGCATATGCAACACTTTCTTGTGGTATGCAGTCATCACCAGGATGACTGCATCACCATTCCCTTTCATTTCTTTCAGCGTTTCCCTTCTTGCTGCAGGAAGGCCTGTCTCCAGTGATCAAAGACAACTGCAGGAGGAGAATGAGGAAATAGAATGCTGGAGAATGGAATAGAAAACCTGCTTGGAAGATCTCTGCTTGGAGCGAGACTCAAGGAAATGCATATCCATGTTTGCTGCCTCTGATTCCCCTGTTGTTAGTGTGGGGGTTGCAGAAGGTAAACTCCTGCTGTTGTTAGGAGTAGGGATAGAAGCCCAACTCCTGGCTGCGGCCTGGGGGCTGATGTATTATACATCTGGGTAAGCCAAAACCAACACAGGGAGAGGGAGGTCTGCCAAGTCAGAGTGAGAAGTGCCTGGAAGGCAGTAAGGACCACCAGGGGGAGCATTGATGAAGTCATTCTCTGCACAGCTTCTAACTGGAAAAGATGCTCTACTGATAACGTGCACTTGGGATTGAAGTGTTGAGAGAGGCACTCGAGGAGGTGAGCAGTTTCACCTGTTCTCACTCCAGCCCCAACTTCCTGTCTTATCTGTAGTGGATTGAAGAGATGTAGTTACAAAACACAAGTATTGGAAAAAAAAAAGCCTCCAGAGCCTGGATTTTGCAGAGGTACAGTTTGGCTTTAAAGAAGCAGCAGGAGGGAAAAGAGGAAAAAATCCTATTGCTGAGGCATTTTTTCACAGGCAGCCAAGCATGGTTTGAGCAGAGAACACTGACATGGTACGAGGAATCCTGGAGTGGATCGGGGAGCCCAGATGCAGCAAATCCCCGATCCCGACTGACAAACGCATCCCTGCATTGCGGTGACGATGAAGTGTGTGACTTAGCAAAGCGTTTACTGGGGATGTGTAGTTCTGCAGCAGCCTGGGGAGCTCAGAGATGCAGCCTTGCGCAGTCTCTCCTCCCGACGCAGCATGGGGAGGAGGCATTCCCACTGCAGGGTGCCCCGGTGCCGTGCGCACGTGCTCTTGGCTTGTGCTTGGCAGCTGGGATTGGAAAGGCTGGACACTTTTTGGCCTGGGATTGAAAATCCCATGTTGCCAACAGTCCTGGTTTGGCTGCAACTGCCTCAGGTTCCCTTGGAAACTTTAGTGCCGGCTCAAATCTGGGCTGCGAAATGGCAGGAGCAGTGGCTCTGCCTCCAGCCTGGCTGTTCATCCTTCTCTGCTTGCTGTGGATCCAGTGCCAGGGCACAGCAGGCATGGGGCTGGGAATAAGAAGGGAACTGAAACCCGGGTAGAGGTATAGGGTTGTGTGCGTATTTCTCAAGGGTCATCCCAGCCTTTTGTGTGCTCTGGCATGGTGTGGCAGCTTTTGTCCCTAGGGACAACTCGGGACAGTGTGGGCTGGGCACTGTTCCCAATAGACTCACAGTGTCACTGAGTGTTTAACTCTGTGGTTGAGAGCTGTGCCCTGCTCCTCACTCTCAGTGCCAGGAGCAAAACAGCTCAGTCCTGTAAAGCCTGGATCTCACTTTTGAAGTGCAGTCCCCTGCAGCAGCTGCTGGAGGCAGCCCAGTGCCTTTGTTTACCTGCTAATCCTTCTCCCATTTCCACTTTTCCTCTCTGAACAGGGAAAATGTCACAAAACAGGTTGAAGGTGAGTGGGTGGGGTGTGAGCATGTGCTAGGCTGAAACTGGGAAAGGTTCTGTCTGCTGGGCAGGGCTGAGCATGCAGTGTGACTCAGTGTCCCAAACCCCATACTGTGGGCTGCTGGCCATGTTTGACCTCCTGGCCTGTAGGGTGGGAGAGGCGGTGCGGTGTTGAGGCAGAGACCATAGAACGATGGAATACTCTGAGTTGTAAAGGACCAATAAGGATCATCAGGTCTAATTCCTGGTTCCACACAGGACCACTCAAAAATCAGAGCCTATGTCTGAGAGCCCTGTCCAGGTGCTGCTTTAGCTCTGGCAAGCTCAAGGCCATGACCACTGCCCTGGGTAGCCTGTTCCAACCCTGTGGTGAAGAACCTTTTCCTGATGTCCAACCTGAAACCCCTGAAAAACAGGAGGGCATCTAGTAAGTAACCGGTTCACTGCAGCCCAGCAGCCTGCATTTGGGCCATCCCTTGACTTTGGACTCATCTTTGGACTCAGAGACCTCTTAGCTCTGGTGATCCTCACCCATCCATTTGCTGGTGGGCACTGGGTTCTCTCCAGCTCTCCCTAAGCTGGTTCCTTGGGGAGCTGTGTCTCCATTAGAGCCATTGAGGAAAGATTCACGCCCCTTTCCTAACGAGACAGTGAGTAATAGAGGTGCTCCTCAGGGACGGTGTTGTAAGCGGTGCTACATGCATGGTCAGGACCAGAGAGCAGGTCTCCACTAGCTTCTCCCTGCTATTGTGCAGCAGACACTGCTGCATGTCCCATCTTGACAGCAGAGATAAGCTATCTGTGTGGTGGTGGAAGCTGATGTCGCAGCTGCAGCCACCATTCCTCGCATTGTTCTTATCAAATCTCCTGGCTTGCCAAGTCTGTTGCACGCTGAATGGCAGCGTGTTTGGTTCTCCATACGATAAGATTTGTCTGGTGTGAGTCGTGTCCCAAGCATTTTGCTTGTAGTCCTCTTCCCCCCTCTTGGGAGCAAGTGATCTCTGTCCAGGAATTGGACTGCAATTAGGGCAGTGTCTGCTTCGAGGCAGGATGGGCTGCAGAGGGGAGCAGTGCAGAGCAGCCCAGAGATGTGCAACCAGCGTCTGGCCTGGCTCTGCTAGCAGTGATGGGGAAAATAACAGCAGCAGGAGACATGGGATGGAGGGAAGGGAGCCAGAGAGAGCAAACGGCGCAGCACGACCACTGAGAACGCAAAATAAACATCCTCTGTGGCCAAGCAAGGGCTTTTATAAACTACTGACCATCTTGGCGGCTGCATGAGAAGGGTCAGAAATGGGAATAAAGGCTCATGGGAGCATCAAGAGAAGGGACAGCATACCATATGGGACTGATCAGCCGAACAGCCTGTCCTCAAGTGCATGACTTGTCCCTCAGTGCACAGTATAGTCCTAGAAAGGGAGATTCAGTGTCCCAGCTGCTGCTGATCACCCTGTGGTACTTGCAAGCACTCCCTGACCCCGCAGGTCATCTGCTGGCTTTGAGAGCTTGCTTTGAGAGCTTTGGGAGCTCTAAGCAAGGCTGTGGCTGTAGTTCTCCTCATGCCTGCGTGAATGGAGCCTCTGCACTGTTCCCTGGAGTTCTTGCAGTGCTTTCAGGTCTATCTCATCTGTTCTCCTCGTGGCTTGCTCTGGAGGTCCATCTGGTTGTGCATTTCTGGTGCATTTTGCCCTGGTAGCAGGGAGGACAGGAACAGGGAGCGCCAGTTCTGTGGGCCCGGGCTTTTCTTAGGTCTCCTTTAGATGCTTGCAGTTCTCTCTTTAGAAGCCCATTTCCCTCACTGAGTCACTCATTTTGGGATTTTGCTTCCCTTTTTTTAGAGCTTTTCTTTCTCATTTCCATCTGGTTTGGTTTTTACTGTTTCATTTTGCAGGACCATCAAAGGGAATGCATTCTAGCTAATTTCAGAGCAGCAGCAGCAGATAGTTTCAACTTGACAGCTCCTTCCTCTTCAGACCTCAGCCACAGCCTTGGATCCAAAGCCCCTCCAGACCCTCTCAAAGCTGATGGGGTAAGGTAGCTTGCTGCTTCCTGGCATGTAAGAGAGGTGTGAGGGTTTAGCATTGTGACCATGGGAGAGAGACTTTTTTCTTTCCTTCTTTCCAGCCCGTGAGCTGTTAATTCTTGTGGCTTTTCATAACTTGCTATTGCTCCCTTAGCATTTCTTCCTCTCTCTCTTTCCTCTTTATTTTATTTTATTTTTTCCAGTGGATGAGCCACCCTTGGCATCTCTCCTCGTGCGTGTGACTCAGACAGATTCTGCTTGTCTGAAGGATTCCTGCAAATCCTCAGAGTTGTCCAACCCGCCTCGGCGCAGTGCTGGAACCCGTGAGAAGGGCGTTGGGAGTGAGCTGTGCAGCACCAGCAGCCTTGCTCTATGGCAGTGGGCACGGAGGCTCTGCCTGCCCTCCCACTGCATGCCCTTGCTGTGGTGTGGGGCTGGATCCGAGCATGGCTGCTCTGAGTTTGATGGAAGGAGGTCTCCGTGGACATTTTGTGTATGGCGCAATTCTGCTTTTCTTTTCTGCTTGTTCAAGTTCCAGCCAGCTGGCTTCATGCTGTCTCTGCTGTGGGAAATGATCCCCTTGAATTCAGGGAAGTTGGGCTTGAGGCGTCTTGGAAGTCCCCTTGATTCATTGTTGGAAGGACACCGTTCATTTTGAATGCCTCTGGTTTTTGGATTTAATTGGAACCACCCAATGGCTAATTTTTTTCAGAGGCGCTCAATGCCTTAATAACTTTTACTGATAGTAGATGGCGCAATGAGAGATCAGCATCTCCAACACCTGAGCTACATTAGCCAGCTGAGCCCAGCTTCCTTTCGGCTTCTAGGGCAAGCTTGCAAAGCTGATTTTTAATTTTAGAAAATCTGTCCATGGGAGTGAGAATCCAAACCAGAAGAGTTGTTTCGGGATCAGTTGTGTCCATACCTCAGTTTTCCCATGTGCAAGATGAGGAGCCTGCCATCTTCCTTACGCAGTGGTGAGAGAAAGCTGTTCGGGATCATCATCTTTTGGCGTAAGATGCACATGGAGCGCAAGACCTCATGAAGCTGATTCTCTGTAGAAAGCTCTGTGGAAGAGACTTCATCTGTTTAGCTAATATCTCATCCAGCAAAGCAGGGAGATCCCAAACAATATGAGGGTGAAAAAAGCCATGAGCCTTCTACGCATCTTCGCCTTTGCCATTATGGAGGAAAGTTTTTAACACAAATGCATTTTTATCTCCAGGCCTGTTTTTGAAGGCCTTTCCCACAACCAACATTCCTGACATGCCCCATGAGGGAAAGAATTAGAGAAATGAAGGCTGGAAATGGAACTGGGTGGCATGTAATCAGTCCTCTGACCTCTTTTCCATACATTCTGCCAATTCTCCCGCCCCTCAGGCAAGCTGAGGACCCAGAGCACATGACTCATCTGGTTGCTTGGGTTGGTGTCTGGTGTTATGAGCCAGCTTCCATGCATACAAACCTCTTTCCTCCTCTCCCCTTCCACGACTCATACCCCACAAAAATGCTGCCACAGACTTCATTGCTTCCCAAGGGGGATGTCCCCTTGAAAGACAGAAGGCCGTAACTTGGCCCTGGGGATGGAAACCATCTATCAGAGCACATTTGAACTCCCCATAGAGATGAGAGATGTCAGTCACTGTGGCATCTTTCTGACACGACAGGGAAAGAGATGGGGGGTGAGGCTACAGCCCTTCCCTCTGCTCTCAATCTGCTCCACTGTTTTGGTGCTGGTTCCCCTTTTCCCTCCTATATTAGAATTGTTTAATCTGGAGAGGAGGCAGCTCAGGGGATACCTTGTCACTCTCTACAACTGCCTGGAAGGAGGCTGTGGCGAGGTAGAGGTCAGTCTCTTTTTCCAAGGTAAGAGTAATAGAATGAGAGGTGATGGCCTCAAGTTGTACCAGAGGAGCTTCAGGTTGGATACTGGGGAAAATTTCTTCCCTCAAAGAGCGGTGCTGAAGTGGCACAGGCTGCACAGGGAGGTGGTGGAGTCACCGTCCATGGAGGTGTTCCAGAGCCGTGTGGATGTGGCACTGAGGACGTGGTCAGTGGGCATGGTGGGGGTGGGCTGGCGGTTGCACCAGGTGATCTCAGTGGTCTTTATGACTATTAATCATTCTATGATTCTGTGATTTCCTGCTGCCCTAGCTCTGTAGAAAAGTTCTTTTTTTTTTTTTTTTTTTTTTTTTGGCCAAATTTTAGCTCTTCAGCTAGCTATGTTCCTCCTCCTCTGCATTTCCCACAACCTTAGGAAGAAAAAATTGCATGGTGCAGCTGAAGGGAGGTGATGCTGGTAGGGCTCCTACCAAATACTGGAGTTCTCTAACCCCAAATTTCCAGGTTCGGAGTGTGGATGCTACTTTCATACTGCCCAGGGGGGCTCAAGACGGTGCACACCCAGGGAGCTGGGGCATGTGGGGTGGCAGGGCTTTACACCTTGTCTTCCAGTCCTTTGTTCTTTCCCATTTTAGTGGAGGATTCGAGTCCTTCTGTAGAGGACCCATCCAGCTAGGAAGCAGGTTAGTGCTCATAGGCACTACTTTCCTTGTGCTCATCATTGCCTTGGCTTCTGCATCTCCTGGGCAATCCTCTCCTGTACACACCCTCCAGATCCACAGACCTGCTTATCCAGTCTTCTGCTTACCTCAGTGCTTGGTGAGGTAAGTACGTTTTGTTCTCGCCGTCTTCCTCCGTTAGGAAGCTGGCTGGCTGACAGAGCTTAGGGGTAGGTTGGGTGAGGGTTGTGGCATTATCTGATGAGAGGCAAACCAAAGCCTCCCTGGTGCAGGATGGTCCTTTCAAAATTGTCTGGTTTTGTTTTGTTTGTTTGTTTTTGGTGACTGGGGGAGATAGAGGCGAAATCCTGGGCTTAACTTCTTGAAATCAACCCCACAGCCCTGTAAGGCAGGAGGCTTCATAAAAAGGGGGAAACTGAGGCAAAAATGAGCCTCGGTGAGGACTAGAGGGAGGAAATGTTACTGGAGCCTGAATGAGGTCAGAGAACATGGTTTAAATCAGGTCACTGCTTGATATTTATTGTGTAGGGTTTTTCTTTTTTCCTTACTCTCTCCCTGAAATCCTTCCCCAGAGGCTATTCAAGGAAATAAATAGCCAGTGGAAAGGGACAATAGCTTGCTGTGGAGTACAAATTATATGAAGCAGTAGGAAATAATAGCAGAGTGAGCAGCTGCTGCTCCGGGAAGGAATGCGCGCTCTCTCCAGCTCCTCTTTGCCTTGAACGGGTGCCGATCCTGGTCTGCAGCACAGACTCCTTGGTGCCTCGGGTGCAGATCCTGGCAGCCCACTGGGGAGGGAAGCGTTGGCTCTGGCATGCAGTGTGGCTGCTGTGTGGTAGTGGTGGTGGCAATAGGTGCTGCTGTCAGAGGTCACCCCAAGGGCTCTGAGCCCCCGTGAGTGCTCCTGGTGGCCTGAGGCGTCCCCAGGACTAGAGGGAAGGCCAGGAAGGAGTGTTAACCCCAAACTCTACCTTTTGGGACCGTCTTTCTCTTCAGGAACATGGCAAGCTCCATGGCAAGCTTCCAGCTCCAGCGGTGTGGCCATCCCACACCCGTGCAGGCCAGCTGCCCTCCAGCCAGGGTGGACATGGGATGGACCTCCAGGTCAGGGGGTTATATCCCTACTGTAGGATGATCTCTTTAGAGGTGAAGTGTTCCTTGGTCTCTGGCACTGGTGACCACCAGCTTCTAAACACATTCTTTATGTTTTCCTCACTACACAGCACCTCTGCCTTCCTTGCAGATGCCCTGTAGCCAGATTTCCTCTCTTTTTGGAGTTTCCATTTCCATCACATCACCATTTCCCCAGGCTTTCTGCTTTGTGGTGTCCTTGGGGAAATAACCAACCTCCTATTGCACCGGAGGATTTCAGCCTTTCTGGGGTTCCATAGGTGTCTGACCCTTCCTACGTGGGGAGCACACCTCCCTGCATGAGCCAGACCATCTGCACACAGCTGGCTCCTGACCATGCAGAGGTTGCAGACGAAGGAAGTCGCCAGCGCTGGCAGAATTGCTGCCGGGTTTCCCACTATTGTTCCCTGTGGCAAATGGCAAAGGGGTGAACGCCCCTGCTGAGCTCTTGCAGGAAGGGGGTTAATGTTATCTCGAGGAAATCTCACAGCCCCTCTCCTCTTTCCTGCCTGCCTCCCTGCCTGTGTATATTCTCACATCCGCAGCTCGGCACACAACTCTCTGCACAAGTGGTTTTCCCCATCCCTGGGACACGTGCTGCTCTCCCTTGTGGGCAGCCTCACCCTCTGCCAGGGGGATCAGTGGGCACGATGAAGGCACGATGTGTGTTTGTGGGACGCACAGCAGCGTGATGGCAAACAGACCTAATGCTGGAAGCCACTGTCTGTGTGCAACCACCCACAGCACCTGCTCCTGCCAGACCAAAGTTCAGCCCTGGGGAGTTTCACCAGAATCTTCAGTGACCTCAACAGTAAATAAATTGCCAGGGCCTGCTGGGCTTTATGACCCGTTGGTCACAGATAAATAGGAAGTATCTCCAGGGAAGGAGTGCTTATCAGCCTTTATCTCTTGTCATGTCAGGAGCCCTTGGGGGAGGGCAGGAACTGCCTTCCAGCTGCTCTCTGCAGGGATGGGGCTTGGCAGGGGGATTGAGGGGCTGCTGCTCTCCTGTGTTTCCCTCTTGCTTTTTTACTGAGTTCTGGACTCTGGAAATACAGTACCAACTACTTCTACCAAATCTGAGGCACCGTCTGACTTGTAGCCCACCTCTGGCAAGGATACCAGTGGAGTGACACTCCCCCTTTCTGTTCCTCAGGGTGATAGAGGATGGGGCTATCCAAACCTGCTATGCTTGGCTCCTGAACCTCAAAGGTTTAGCATTCAGTACAACTCGAATGGGAGACTGCAGAAAGCTCCCACACGCTGCTGGTGCAATCCATGAGCTGGAGCTGAATCTAGAGCCACAAGAAAGAAAGGAGCTGGGAAGCTTTTTTTTGGGGGGGGCTGAGTTGTTACACCAAGAATAGAAATTAATGTGGTGGTCGCACCTCCATGGCAAGCTAGGGAGCTGCTTCTCCTACATGGCAGCTGGAGGAGCACCACTAAGGGCTACGTGCACTGGTGCCTCCATAGGGCATTCAACAGGGAGGCTGGTCCCTAAGGGGAAGGTATGTGCATGACTCAGTCTTTCTAATACGTTAATATATAATCCACAAGGAAGTGAAGAGACGCAAGGTCATCTATATGAAGCGTTTCTGAGCTAAACCGCTGGTGGCTCCCTGCCTGCTGACTTGCCTCCAAGGAAGATGGCTGTAAGGGCTTCTGCTCCTGTCTGCTATCGCCCAGGGTGGTCAGGCTGGCATGCAGTCAGCGAGGCTGAATGAGGGGTGGGAAAAGGCAGCATGACCTCTGCTCTCACTCCTTGCTTTTCTTGGGCTGTGAGTGGTGCTGCCCTCCAAATGGGGGGGGGGTTGGACCACTCTGCTTGAATCCTCTTCATGCCTCTGTTCTCATACTCCACCTTTCCTTGTGCTGAGGGCAAGCCTGTTATCATCTCCTCTCTTTCTCATTCTTTGTTGCCTGCTGCCTCCACTTAGTCCGCTCTTCTCCTAATTGAGAAGCCCGTGGTTTTAGGTCATGAGAGGAACCTCTACTGAGAACAGTAGATGTTCTACTGACTAGGACACCTTCTCCAAGCAGTGTGGTGGCAGGGGAGGAAAAGGGGAATGGCAGGTGGAAATCCACAGACCCTTTTTTGTCTCTGCCTCAGAGAATGTTCGAAATGTTCAACCTGGATTGGAAGTCTGGGGGCACCATGAAGATCAAAGGCCATATATCTGAGGATGCTGAAAGGTAAGTGCAAAGAAACCACCTCAGCTCACCTTCACCTGGGACTGAAGGTGAGTTCATGAGCAGGAGGTGTCATACATCTTCACCGCTGACGGAGGCTTTGGGGACAGGACTGTGTGTTGGATCTTAGCTCTTCCAAGACCCTGTTCTGCTCGTGCAGCTGACCTTCCTCCTACTCACCCACAGCTTTGCCATCAATCTCGGCTGCAAGTCCTCGGATCTGGCGCTTCACTTCAACCCCCGCTTCAATGAGTCCGTCATCGTCTGCAACTCCTTGTGCTCTGACAACTGGCAGCAGGAGCAACGCGATAAACATTTCAATTTCTACAAGGGCTCCACTGTCAAGGTGAGGGCTCTGTGCTGGTATGGGGGTTGTGAGATGGTGGGAGATACCATGGTTAGGAGGTTCCCGTACCCCATATCCTCCCACTTGCCTGCCCAGTGCCTTCCTTTTCCTTCACTGCTCCCTCATCCTCTGGCATTTTGGTCCTGATTGCTGTTTCCTCTCCTCCTTCAAATCAGCAGTGGAACTCTGTGTGAGCCTTCTCTGTTTCAGGCTTTCACTGCCCAGGGACATGTGTGAAAGCAAAAGGGGTCTCCAGAAAGCAGGGTCTTGCTGCTCTGTACCTTATTTCTCTCTCTAATTGCCTCCTATGCAAACACAGGTTTTAAGCCAGACCTGGGCTGGGAGCATTGTGGTGCCCTATCTTCTCTGGTCCCCAAATACTCTTCTGTCTGAACTACTTTTGGATCTACACTGGCAATCTGTTAGCATCCTCCTGCCGGGGATGCTGTTTCACTCTGTCCTATGTCCAATGATGCTACTAGGGCTGTATTTAGGAGTAGTCCCCTTCCTATGGCCGTGGAGAGGAGTCTTCTTTCCTCGGTCATGGTTGGAGAAGCAGTGGAGAGGTGACGGCTTTGGGGAGAAGTCCCTTTCATTTATGGTGATCAGTGATGAGTTCCTGTTCTGTCTGTTTGAGCATGTTTATGGCTAGCACTCCTTTTTCCAGATTGTGATGAGGGCAGTAAAACATCAGGTTCATTCTACTTTGTTCAGATCTAAGCCATATGGTATACTCAGCAGAGGCAGCACTTAGGTTTATCTGCTCCAAGTTTACAACCTGTGTAGCTGAAACAGCCCCGGGAGAGGTCCTGTCCCCAGCTGATAGTCTGATTGCCAACTCAGACCCTCAATACCAATGGCTCATTTCCTGCAGCTCTCCCAGCACGGCCTCCAGACCAGGTCTGACCCTCGCGTGTAGCATTATGCCTTTGGAGTGGATGCTTACCTCTCCTTCTTCTCTCCAATTCCTGCCCTCCCTCCCCCCTCTCTCCTCGCAGATCATCGTTGAATTCCTGGGAGACAAATTCCTGGTGAAACTACCAGATGGGCATGAAGTGGAGTTCCCCAACCGGCATGGCTATGACAAGATCAGCTACTTGAACATTCTTGGAGGATTCAAGGTCACCTCCTTCAAGGTGGAGTGATGAGTTCCGCTTCCTAGTTCTAATAAAAACCCAGCTGTGACTGCTTGCACCAGCTGCTCTGGCTTCTGTGAGGTCTCTGGCTCTGTGGCTCTATGAGAGATGCTGGCAAAGACTGAGCTTTGTCCACTAACAGGAAAGGAAATAGCTCCTAGATAAGGCCAGGTGCTTTTTTGGTTCAGACCAGGATGTGGAGTTGAGCAGATAGTGCATAGGGCAAAGCACACTGGAGGTGGGGTTCAACAGGAGGAGAGAAAGGAAGAGGAAGATAGGATATGATTGCTCAGGGAATGCTTGTTGAGCCTCGTCACAATGCACTATTTCTTCTTGCACCCACATTTTCTGGGGGGGGGGGGGGGGAGGAGAGGGGAACAAAAGCACTGATGTGAGAAATGTGGCATTTGGTGCCACGCAAGCATATAATTAAACATTAGGTTTGGGAACCTCAGGGCATGGGTTCACCATTTCCTCTTGGCTGCTTGCTCTGATAGGTAGAAAGAAGGGCTGTGTGCCCTCCTGCTGGTATAGTGCCAGGCTATATGGGGATGGGAACACAGGTGTGCCCCCATACTGGCATTCCTGCAGTGATAAGGGGTTGTCTTTGGCTTTCCCCCTTATCTCACCTCACTTATCTGCTGGTGCATTCCAGATGGGTTATCCATTACTTCGACACTGCCATGCTGGAGCCTGCTTGGAGGGAAAGTGAGGCAGGGGAGAGCAGTGGGAAAGGAGGAGAGTTTTTGGGTGGGTTAGGCATCTCCCACCTGTGTGTCTCACATGGGACTGCAGGCTATTAGTGCTTGATTATCTGATGCCACCGATCTAATTAAGAACTATCATGCCAGTTGCAGGGAGTTGCAGGCGGGCCTGGAGTGTGCTGGGTCAGTCCTGTTCCCAGAGTCCCTGGGGAGGGAGAATGAAATATGCAGAAAATGAGGAAGCAGAGAGATTGCAATGCCTCCAACAGCGCTGGGAGGAAGGGCAGGGGAGGGCTGAATGTGAGGAAAAGCATCACCTCCTTGCCCTCAATGGTCCACATGCAAGTGATGTTTATGTGAAACAGAAAACTTGAGATGAATCATAGAATCACAAAATGGCTTGAGTTGGAAGGGGACTTAAAGATCATCCAGTTCCTCCCTACTGCCGTGGGCAGGGCTGCCACCCACTGGCTCAGGCTGCCCAGGGTCCCATCCAACCTGGCCTTGAACCTCCAGGGATGGGGCACCCACAGCTTCTCTGAGCATTCTGTGCCAGCACCTCACCGCTCTCCAAGTAATGAATCTTCCTCCTAACATCTAATCTAAATCTTCCCTATTTTAGTTCAAAAACTTTCACCCTTGTCCTATCACTATCACACTGTGTAGAGTCAGTCCCCATCCTGCTTAAAAGCTCCCTTCAAGTACTGGAAGGCTGCAGTGAGGTTTCCCTGCAGCCTTCTCTTCTCCAGGCTGAACAAGCCCTACTCATAGGAGAGGTGCTGGGAAATCCCACAGGGATCAGAGTGGCTGGGACCAATGTGGCGAGAGAAGATAATAAGGTTGCTGCAACTGAGGGAGGGATGCACCAGAGAAGTTAGTATCAAAACTGCTTTAATAAGGACAATAATAAGTGCATGGGGTACAGAGTGGAGGCAGAAAGGCTGTTCCACAGATGTGGATCTTTGGTCTGGAGATTGTACCACAGTCCAAAAAGCAGAGAATGGGGAGCTCGTCCCGAGAGCCATCTCCCTGGCACTGGGCTGGGTGCTGACCCTGCGTGGCCCTGCTGAGTGCTGGTGGTTGGAGCTGGGAACGTGTTGGCACTGCTTTGGGGGTGCTGAAGGAGGAGGGCTTGCCCTTAACCTGCCTGCAATGACTGCCTGGCTCCCACGTACAGCACGCGCATGCTAGAGCCTCTTTATTCTGCATAAGGACTGGGCGGCGGGTGAGCCATGTAGGAACACAGCCCAATGGCATCTCCCCCCACTGCACACCCCCGTCCGTCCTGGAGAACAAGGAGGGTGCTGTGAGGGTCCCTCTGGTGACCTCAGCCCCCGAACATCTCGGCTCCACACCACGGCACAAAGGCGCTTCTGTGCTGGGCGGTGTGGAGGCTGCTTGTCCCAGGGTGGCTGCATCACCCGGGGATGCTCAGAGAGGGGCACTGAGCATCCTCCGTGCGTGTCCTTGGGACAAGGCACTCTGCAAAGAGGGGTGTGTGTGGGGTGGATGGGTAGAGGGACGAGAGTGGGGAATAATGGCTGCAGAGAGGGAGTCTCCTTGTTGTGAGGTGGGTTGAAGGGAAAGGGAGTTTTTAGGGCAGTTTTTGGTGCCCAGACAGTCTCACCTCTGGCAAACCATAAAGTTTCTCCCCCTCCCTGCTGCAAGGGTTGGACAAGGAGACTTCCTCAGTGATGTTAGGCAGCAGGAGGCAAAGGGAAGGTCCCCCGAAAGGAATGATGGCTGCCACTGCCACCTCCATGGCCACCACTGCCTTCTCAGAGCAGGGTTTTGCATCAGGAGTCAAGCTCAGTGTCTGCGGGCTCTCTCTGATCCCTGTCTGTCACTGTTGCTTCCTTTCCTGAGCAAATTGCTTGCTTGTGGGGGGATGTAGGTTGGGTGGGAAGGGGCTTGAGGGTTTCTTTGGCACATGGGAATGTCCATTTGGCATCTAATGGGGAAGGAGAAGGGCTGTAGCATGGCACACAGCAGTGCAGAGCCCTCACCCATCCCTGCAGCACCCTGCCAGACCTGGGGGCTCTGCAGGAGATGGGACCCCCTCCTGCCCACCTTGCACTCCACTGCCCTAAGGTGAAGGCCAGGAAGTTGCCTGCTGGGTCTGCCACCAGGGGTGGGGGATAAGAAGGAGGATGATGACCACAGCACCGATGTCTTTGGAAGTGGGGCCGTGATGGTGGGATGGCCATTCACACCTTGACTTCATCGTCCTCCTCCTCCTCGTCGGCATACTCGAAGGAATTGCTGCGCCCCCCCCGGGTGCCAACATACCCCTCTTGCAGGCTGGGGAACTCATCCTCCTTGTCCTCCTCCTCTTCTTGGTCCCAGGTGTCCTCTGGGGACCGTCTGGCTGCTGTCACTTGCGGTCGCCACGAGCTGCTGCTGGGGCTCTCCCAGGCGGCCCGTGTCCAGCCTTGCCGGGCACCCTCACCTTTCTCCGAGCTGCGTGGGGTGCTTGTCCCCCCATAATGGCGAGCCAGGACCTGGGCTGCCCGCTCGAACTCTCCTGCCTCAATGGAGCAGTCGTTCCAGTGCCCCTGCCATAGGGTCCCTTCAGGCACTGCCCCCTGCCCCGAGGCTCGTGCTGGGTCCTCTCTGGGCTGCTCAATGGCATGTGCCTCTCCATTGGCACGGATGGACAGTCCCAGAAGTGAGCCGGCCTGCCCAGAGTGGTCCCAGAAGCTGGGTTTTGCCTTCAGCTCTCCGTGGGATGTGTTTGGTCCCGGAGGGACTCCGTTCTCAGTCCCTTCACTGTGTGGGAGCACACAGCTGCCAGGTGGGCCTTGGCCATCCTCTGCTACCTCGTTCCCATTGGTTTCGGAGAAGCTCATCACCTGGAGGAGCTCACTCATGAGAGAGGGCCCCAGGTCCAGGCGGAAGGAGAGCAGGGAGTCTGAGCGTTCCAGCTCTTCTTCCCCAGGAAAGGTGCTCTCCTGGGCCTTTTCAAGGCGAGGGACACGAGGGATGGTGCAAAATCCAGACTCCAGCCCTGCAAAGCAGAAGTGATGGCTGGTGAGCACAGCCAGGGTGCCACGGTGGGACAAAGCCTACGTGGCCATGAGACAAGGGATGCTGATGCTAGCAGAGGTTGGTGGCACTGGCCAGGTTACCTCCGTTACAGGGCCCGGTGGCATCACACAACTGCAGCCCACAGGTGATATCTCCAAAGCCCAGAGCTGTGGTCTCCTGGTGGGCAGCAGGCAAGGTAAATAAGACCAATGGGAATGGAACCGGGTGGGTGGGACCAGGAGATGGCAGCATTGCCTCAGCTTGCCTTTCCCTCTGAGCCCAACCATGTTCCTTGGTTGCCACAGGCAGCCAGACCCTCCTGAAACCTTCTGCCCCAGCCCCTGGAGAAAAGCTGAGTCACAGCCCAGTGCTGTGAGGCCAGAGAAGAGCTCCCCAGCTGTCCCATCCACCCATCCCACAGCCCTGCCAAATGGGGCCTTCCTGAATGCTGGCCAGCAGGGTGGGATGAGTGAACAGCAGGAAAGGGAGGGATGAAAACCCTTGAGGGACACATGGAGATGGAGGGACTGGGACACCTGGGGGCTGCTGGGGGCTTCGGTACGGAGGTGGAGATGGCTGTGCTGTGGCATGGGCATTGCCACAGCGGGACATAAGGGTGTCTGGGCACCAGCCACCACCCCCATGCTGCACTCACCGTAGGTCTGGTGTGCTTTGGAGAGTCTGTTGGAGGCACTCTTGAAGGAGAACTTGCTGGTCAAACCACCGTCGCCATCATATGCTGCCTCGTTGAGCTGCGGCAGCGACACGGCATTCTTGATGATGGGCGAGATGGCCGGGGGTTCGGGTGATGCCCCTGCCTGGCTCCCGCTGCCCCGTCTCCTCTGCGGTGTCCGTCGGACGTGCCGCAACGTGCGGGCAAAGAAGTTGTTGGCCTTGGCTGGCTCAGCCCCACCGTGGTTGCTGAGGAAGGAGGTGTCCCCAAAGACATCCCCGCCGCGCCCCACGTGCATGGTGTGCCGAAAGTCCCCCAGGGGTGGGCTGATCATGTCCGGCGTCAGCTCCGACTTCAGCCGCCGCTTGCCGTGGGAGCCCGACACCCAGCTGAGCACTGGCAGCTTCCCCAGGCTCATCTTGATCCTCCTCGTTTCCACGCCTTCCGAAGAGCCAAACACCAGTTTCCAGCAACGGGATGGCCTGTCACATCCCCATCACCAGGGGGAGTGACTCGCCTTGCCTTGGCTTTGATCTGGTGGCAACGCTGCCTGCGCCCGCGTCCCTACCCTACGTTACGCTCATGGAGACACCCAGCGTGGGGATGTCCCAGCAGTCAGTGGGATGAGTGGCAGGGATGAGTCCTTTCAGGGAACTTTCTCACCCGGTGACGACGACGGTGGTGGCAAGTAGGTGTCCCCAGGAGGGTCTGTGGTCACCCCGGATGCTGCTGGAAGCTGATCTGATGTTGGGAGCTGGAGAGCAGGTGGGTGCCAGGAGCTGCAGGGTGGCAGGGAGAGCGCCTTGATTCCCTAAAGAAGACGAGAAGGACGGTGAAGCTCTTGGAGAGGATTTTCCCAGTCTCACTGGCTTTTCCCCTGGGAGCAGTGGGGCTGAATGGCCCTGGGGAAGTGTCCCCAAGTATGTGCCCTTCCCTCTGCCCGTTGCAATCCTGGCTGAGGATTTCTTCCCCATGCCCTGCCCCACAGGGTGAGAAACCTCTCCCTGCTTCTCACTACTCAGACAAACCCTTCAGGAGAGGGTGAGGCCTGACGTACGGCACAGTTCTCAGGGAGGAGGAGGAACAGAGAGGGAAAAATGCAGTATTTGTGTATTGGTTTGTTTGTCCTCCCCTGGCTGGATCCCCAGGTGCTTTGCTGGGGCGTGAATGCAGAATGGAGCAGCTGAGCACGGGGGGAGGCAGGCGGTGCTGGAGGCTGCAGTGCTGGGGCAATGACCGCAGGGCTGCGTGGCCTCAGGGGGAAGAGGACGTCAAGGAGGATGCTGGGATCTGCGTAGCCCCAGCAGTGTGTGGTGGTCAGGATGCCAAAAGCAGACGCACAAGCCCCACACAACTCAGCCCCTGCTTGCCCACACCCCATTGTTGCATATCTCCATCAATCTCCCCCTGCAATGCCCTCTGCCTGCTGGCTGTGTCCCCAGGTCACCTTGGAGCAAGTGCCAGTGAGCCCTGGGCACTGGGCTGCCCTCCTGGCAGAACATGTGTTTTTGCCTTGCCTTGGCCTTGTTTGCTCACCCGGGGCCCCTCTTATCTGCCAGGGGTTAATGCCTGGGAAGGGAAAACACACCTCCCCCCGTGGAGGCTGCCACCATTGGCTGCTGCATTTGGTGGCACCGGTGAGGACGCTAGGACAGTGGCAGCACTGCTTCCTGCCTACCCCCAGCCCCGTGGCTCTTGTGGCAGTGCGAGGCCTCGAGAGTGGGGGACACACGGCAGGTTTGGAGTGGGAGGGTGGTGGGAGGACATGTTCCTCTGGCACAAGGCACAGGAGCTGGGAGCAGGGGAAGAACACCTCTCCCAGGTCTGCGGACCCCCAAAGGGGGACCCTCGGCTCTCTGCTACGCCTCTGCCCTCCCTCTGCCCAAGCGTTGCAGGAACTCACGATTCCCAGGGCAAAGGCTGACCCGTGCTCTCCTTTCCTCCACTGGGCAATGGGAGCCCTGTCCAGCTGACTGGCTGTCTGACTGTCCATCTGTCCGTCTGCCCACCTCCCCCTCCCCAGCTCTCTGCCGTGGGAAGCCCCCTCACTTCGATGGCCGGGAGCCTCCTCCTCCTCCTCCTCCCTCCCTGTGTCCCCCCGAGCTCGGCTGGTTTCCACTGGTTTTCCACCCGCCAGGAATGGCCGGAGCTGCTCCGCTCGCTGGGAAGAGCGGAAACCAGCAAGGGGGGGAAAATAATCCAGATGTCTTGTTGGCTAGAGCTGCTGAAAGCAGCCCTCTTCCCCCCTCCTCCCCCCCTCCTCCCCTCCTCGCACACACCCCAAGGGGACAAGCTCCAAAGAGGGAGAGGAGAAGTCTGGGGTGGTCTCAACAACGGGGGATGAGGGTGGTAATGGCTGTGGGCGGCCGGGAAGCCTTTCCCAGCCTTCCCGAGTGCCGAAAACTCCCTCTTCGCAAAGGAGGAGGAGAAGGAGAGGCAGAGGCTCCTCCAGCCGCTCACTTTGTTCTGGGACGGGGAAAACTGGAAGAAATGAGGT
This sequence comes from Gallus gallus, assembly GCF_016699485.2. Taxonomy (NCBI): domain Eukaryota; kingdom Metazoa; phylum Chordata; class Aves; order Galliformes; family Phasianidae; genus Gallus; species Gallus gallus. The sequence continues at coordinate 51,265,521 of NC_052532.1, forward strand.
TTTGGGGATCCGTGCAGGCAGGAAGGGGGCAATGGGCTGGGACCCTCCCCCAGTCCCGGAGCAGTGCCTAGCAGCGGGTGAACGATCCTGAATCCAGCTTCTGTGCTGCCTGCTGCTACGTATATATTTATATCTCTGCCTATAACAAGGGTGTTTTTTCAAGCAGGCGCTCCGGGACGTTTCCAGCCATCCCCTCCCTACTCCTTCTCAAACTCCCAAATTAAAGCCTCCTGGGGTGAGAGTGGTAGCAATGGGGGGGGGGAATGGGGGGGGGGGGGGGGGGGGAGGGGGTTTGCTGCTCTTCCCCATCCTTGGGTCCCCTTCATTTCCCCACTTCCCTTTCTTTGCTCCTGCTTTCCCTTCCTTCCTCTCCTCCCCGTTTCCCGTCGCATTCCTGCCTTCTCCCTTTCTTTTTCCACATCCTCCCCGTCCCCATCGCTTTGCCACCCCTCCCGCTTCTCCCGCCTCCCTACTCCCCCTCTTACAACCCCCTTCCCTTCTCCACCGATACACCCCCCCATCTCTCCGCGCATCCATACCAAAATGAGTATACTAATACCTCTTCTTCTTTTTTTCTTTTTTTTGCCACTCTTTTTTTGTCTCCTCCTCCGGCCGAAAAGTTGGGAGACGCTCTCCGTGCGTGCCTCCAAGTTGGCTGTGAGGGCAACCAGCGCTCGCGTCCCAGCGGGGAAAGGGAAGGGGAGATGCGCCCCCCTTTTCCCACGCCCGTCCCCCCAAGCTTGGCTCCCCAGGCTGCTCTTTGGGTGCCTGACGCCCCGGTGCCACGGGAGCGAGGGAGCAAAGCTGGCGGGGAGGGGACGCGGGTAGGAGGGGGCGGGCTGCGGCACCACCGAGCCAATCCTCGTCCCGGCACGGCGACCGGAGAAAATGAGATTTATTCCAACTATCCAGGACAGAAAACTTCAGGAACTTCTCTGCCTCTCCCCCCTCCCCGCCCTGCTTCCCCAGTGCCATTTCCTTTCCTTTAACGTTGGCCGCCTACTGCTTCCCCGGGTGAATCTGGGGGAAGGGGAAAGCCCAGGCCTCCGCTGAGCTGCTTGGAGAAGGCTGGCAAAGGAAAGGAGTTTGCTTGAGGTGTGTGAAAGCCCTTGTGGTGCCACGGCATCATTCCAGACCGTGTTGGATGGGAGGTCCCCAGCGCCCACAGTACAGAGCTGCCGAATCAAATGGGGAGAGAGACCCCATGTCTGTGGGTGTGCGGTCGCACCGGGACCTCCAGGCAGTGTTGGGGTGAGCATTGGCAGGGTAAGAGCCTCCTTGCAGGCTGACCCTGGGGTCATATAGGCATCATGGGCTCAGGGCAAGCATTACGAGGTCAGGACAAGTGTTATGGGACTGGGACAAGCATTATGTTGGTGCCATCATGTGAGGAAGTGGCAATAGGTGTGTTTGAGGAGGTGGCATGAGTTTCTGCCCACCTATGGGACACCGCATCCCTCCACATTTCATTGCTTTGTCCCTTGATGGTCACAGGGCAGAAGACCCAGAAGACCCTACCACTGCCGCCAAGGGGCTCAACGCTGGTGGACAGTGTTGCTTGTGTCCTTGGTGACCCCGTGGCTTAAAGATGAGGCTCCGTGGCTCTCCTGGTATGTGTGACCAGACTCCAGCGCTGCTCCCAGCCCGTGGAGGAGAAGGGAGGTGGCTCTGCTGGTGAAGGCGAGATGGGACTTGTTGGGGTGAAGCTTAAGGAACGACAAAATGTCTGCAGAGATGTTGAAATGGAGCCTGGCCTCTCGCTTGGCTCAAGTGGCCCTGGGCAGGATGGGCAATGCGTTCTTGGCCATACAGCTCAGCTCCAGCTCTGCTTCTGGAGGAAGGAGACAATGGCTTCTCGCCTAGGACCACCAATACTGGTAGAAAGACTTCTCTGGCTTGAACCTCTCCTGACACTTTTGCTTCTTGAGGGTTATCCTTCCTGGTGAATAACCCAAAGTTTGTCTGCAGCATGTGTGCTGCTTGTGATAATGAGAGGAAGCTCTGTGCTGGAGATAGGCTTTCATGCCACTTCCCAGGGGCTGCGGGCAGAGCAGCTGGGTGCCTTGCTCATTGCTTAGAGGCAGCTGTAGGGTTTTGGCACATCAGCCTCTCAGCCTCAGGCTTCTGCCCTGTGAAATGGAATGGTTGCGATTTCTGCCTTCCATGAAGGCCAAATGCCATGTTGTTTATGAGTACAGGGCTTGAAATACCCCCAAAATACCAATTTTTGGGGTTTATCTAGAGGGCCCGCAGCTTGGAGGGTGATGGGAGCTCAGGTGTGACGGCGACTGAGCTATGCCAACAGTGGGGAAAGAAGAACCCATGACTTACTTCATCCCTACTTGCCAGAGCTGTAGTGGGCACCTCTTCCCACATGTCCCACCCAGAGGAAGTCAGACAGGTAGTGGGAGAGGCAGGGGAAGGCACTTTCTGCAGCTCTTCTCCCTCTGCAATCTCCCAGGGCAACTCTGCCCCCATCCCCATCCCCTTCCCAGTGCCCTGCAGCAGGGGCTGTAGAGGGGAGCAGCGGCTGACTCCGCTGGGGAATGCAGAACAAATCTCTTCCAGATGGGGCAGGGGCCACGCTCAGCTCTTTGTGGGTTGCCCCCTCCTCCCCTTTCTTCTCCTTTTCTTCCTCGCCTGTGCTCAGAGCATCCCTGTGCACTGGGCCATGCTCTGTTTCCAGGAGAGCAGCTGGAAACCCCCTCTCCTGCTCCACAAACCTTGTGGTTTTGTGTCTGTGCCAGCCAAGCTGTCCCTTTGGGGATGATGTTGAAGTGTGTTGGAGACCTGTAGGGTACGTGCTGACTCCAGGACTCAGACCTCATCCCAGCCACTGCGCACAAAGTGATGTGAATAGCCCCACTATACCCTGGCCTGGACTGTTTCCTCCCTAATCCCCCTCCTTGTCTATTGAGCTGCCTGGAAAGTGAATCTGTATAAACCTGCTTCCCAGCCCTTCCTTCTACTGTACATCTGCTCCTATCTGTCCCTGTAAGAGACGTAGTGGGTCTGGATGGTCTTGCAGAGCCACCGCAGAACCCATAGGTGCCCAGGGCAATAGCTAATGGCTGGACCCCTCCCAGCCCCATTGTCCCAGACACCCAGCTGCCTTATTTACCCTGAGTCACCTCCTCCTTTCATCCCTCTGCAACACCCCAGGCAGTGCTACCAGTCTAGCCATGGTGGAGAGAGACCGGCTATCCGGCTTATCATTGAGCAGACGAGTGGCCCTGCAGCTTCCCTGGGTGCTGGTGATGTTTGCTTTGATTTCTGCAACATCAAAGCTGGGGCTGTGCAAATTGAACCCCCTCCTCCTAGTGCTCTACCCTTGGGGCAGAGCACTGCAGGGCTTAAGTGTTGCTGGTGTGACAGGGAGGGAGTGAGGGATGGGGGCACATGGGGTGTCCTGGTGTGGTGGAGGAGGCAGCAAAGGACCTTTCTCGGGACATAAAGATGCTCCTTCCATTTTGCTTAGAGAGAACACCCCAACCCGGGGATGGGGCATCCAGCCCTGATTGCCTATACCTCTTCCTGAGCCCCATCCCTGGAAATTTCCTGGGGAAGGATTGCAGAGGGGAGGGCAGGCGAGAAGGGGCTCCCACTCCGCACACCAGCAGCCCATATCCTGTTGCTGCCCAGGCTCCCCGGCTCATATTTCCTCATTAACTGGGAGTGCTGCTCGTTTGTGGGCGACTTCCAGATGTTTCCATTCTTCTCACAGCAACCACGAGGGTGCATACTGCACGGGCTGGGAGGTGCTGCTGGCAGCCCCTGCTGCAATGGGGGGGCCAGGAGGATGTGCATCCCGCTGTGAGTCCAGGTTCGTTCACTGTGGTGTTGCAATGAGCAGGCTGGGATGCAATGAGCTGGGGATGGTAGCACATCCCAAGGTGGGTGATGGATGAATCTAGTGTGGTATCTTTTAGCATCTGCCTGTTACTTCCCTGCTCTGACACCAGCTCTGTGGGTACCACATCACCATCACCCCATGGCTTCTCCATTGGGATGATGGTCCCTTAGCCTGGTGATGATGCTTGGGAGGAGGATCCTTGTGCTGCACCGTGGATGGAAAGCAGACAGCAGAATGGCACTCATGGGAGAAGGGCTGGTTTGACGCTGTAGGAGCCCACTTATGCTCTGAAGCGGGGGAAACCAAGGGAATAGGATCAACCACATCCTGCTGTTGGGTTTGCAAAGGGGGGGGGGGGTGCTTCTTCCTGGGCAACTGGGCCAGGAATGTTAAGCCTTGGGGTTCACCAAAGCCCAGGAGGAGGTAGGGACATATTCTCGGGCTTGCTGCTTCCCTGCCCTCTGCCTATCTCCTGCTATCCCAAATGTTTTCATCCTCCTCCCCCCTTTTGCCCATGGCCTTCTCCTCTCATGCTTGTGCACATGGGGGTGTTGCAGGTGGAAGATGGAGAGGCAAACTCTGGCACAGAAGGGAGGGAAGGGGTGCTTTGGGACACGGCAGGGAGGGGGATGGGGGTTGTTGCATAAAGCAGAAGCAATCCTAGAACAGCTGCCTGTAGCCTGGAAACACCTCTGTGATTCCGTGCACTGGGAAAGGCAATGCAAATATCTGTATAAATATGGATATTACATCTCCCACCACCTGATTCTCCAGTTCCTTTTCACAAAACCTATGGAGGTGTAGGAGGGACCTGGGGGTGGGCTCAGACATCGGCTTTCCTCCCTGCAGTAAGAAGCAGCTCTCTGCATAGAGGGGCTTCTGTGGGCCTGTGCACCCTTCCCTAGCGTGGTCCCTTGGCTGGATGAGGAGAGGGAGCACATCTGTGGGATTTCAAAGGAATGAAGGAAAAGGGGAGCTGAGGGTCCCAAGAGAAGGGAACAGGTCCCCAGGGTTGGCGTGTCTGTGAAGGTGATTGGGAGCGAGGCTTGGGGATGAGGAAGGGCATGATGTATGGAAAGAAGGCAGTGCTGTGGGGATAATAGGGAAGGAAGGATGGGAATGGAGTGAGAAGTCATCCATGGATTGAGAGGATTACCATACAAGAGGAACCTGCCCCGCTCCAAGGAATGATAGGGGAGTGGGTGGAAATGGGGCCTGGACAGCTCTTTAATCCTAATGATTTTGCCTGTCCATCCAGCTTGCATATTTTTGGCCACAGAAGGAAGGGGGTGGGGTGCAGAGGCAGCTAAAAATAGGGATGTCCCTGCCCATTCCCCCAAGGCGGGCATCCGTCTGTCTGTCTGCTGCCTGCGGGGCTGCTGCGGGATCTGGAGGAGGGGAGCAGGCCCGGCCTCCTCCCCAAAGAGTCTGGCTCCGCTTTTGTTTGTCTCTGGGCCCTACGGGGACAGGAAGAGGCTGCGGGGCCGGGAAACAATGGCTCATTCTCTTGGCGTCAGCGCCTGGCCAGCAGTGATAGGGGACGTGGGCTCCCGGCCAGGAGGAGGCATGGCCTCGGCCGCCCCAAGGAGACAGTTGGGGACAACGCCAGGAGAGCTGTCTGGATGTGGGCTGTCTTCCCCAGCCCGTCCCTCTGTCCTGCTGCACCCCATGCCCTATATCAGGAGTGGCCTCATGTAGGCATGCCCTATGGAGGAGGTGATGGAGGTGATGGCAGCCACTCAGCGAGAGGTGGGAGGTGGCACTGGGGCAACACTTCCTTTGTCCTTGGCTCTATGAAACCTGCAGGGATGGTGCAGGACAAATTTGGCACCCCAGCATGTTGGTGACCAAGGGATGTGGATGAGTGTGTGTTGCAGGTTGGGCAACCAACCCTTCCATACCAGACCATCCTTGTCTTCCTTGTCAGTGTTCGATCCGACCGCCCTGTGCTGGAGCTGCCTCTCCCTGGCCAATGCTTTTCCATATGTGGGGTAAGAGGAAGTAGGGTGAGCACCTGAGGTGGGGCAGAAGTTAGGAGATGTTCTACAGGGGTTGAGCAAGAAGGGGCAAGAAGCACGTCCCTATCTCCATACCCCTTCCCAAGGTCTCGGATGCTTGAGGCTGAACTCTTGCCAGGGCTCCTCTTGTTTACTCAGATGGGAGCTGACACATCCAAGGTCTCTGCTGACTCCACTTTCCCACATGCTGCTGCCGGGCGCATTCCAGGGCAGAGTGGAGATCAGCACTGAGGCATGCGAGAGAAGACTCGAGCTGGGGATGCCATTCCATGCCTCTGGCCAGGCAGTAAGGAACAGGCACCACGCATTGCCTCTGCTGGGGCTGGCATGGAGCCTGGTGGGAAAGCATGGATGGGGATCTGGGGATGGGGAATCTGCCTCTTGTCCAGAAAAGCTGGCTTATTGCTGCCATCCAGAAAGCTGCATCTGCCGAGGGTTAACTGCTCTGGGCTCTGCTTTGCTCTGCTCATGTGTGCACGCCCTCCCAGCCTGGCGTGGATGCCTTTGGTTTTAGGAGGGAAGACCGCAGAGCTTTCAGAAATAAGTGCCAGGAGATAAAGAAGGGTTTCGAGGGCTGGAGCTGGAGAGCTATGCTCACCCTATCATTTCAGCCACGCTCTCCTCTGATGGGTCTCAGGGATGCTCCGACCTCTCTCAGAGCATCTGGCATCTCTGCATCCCTCAGGCTGCTGGAGGAGGACCACCACAACCTCTACTTCCCTGGGCTAGCCTGCAGCAGCCCCTTTATGCCCAGCCCCAGCATCTGGAAGAAGGGGCCTTGCCTCCCTTCTCAGCTGCTGCAGGAAATGCAGAGCGTGGAGGTCAGGGGCCGGTGGCAGCTCCTCCCGTGGGGGCCAGCCACCCAGCGCGGGGTCTTGCATCATGCTGGAGTGGAGGAGGGGTAGAGCCAGGCTTTTCCTGTTTATGTGACTCACCGACCCTCGAGAAAGGGAAAGGGCTTGGAAAGTGCCTTGCTCTTGGGCAGGCTCCAGCGAGCGCTGGGGATTGCATCCCTGCAGGAAGTCTTGGCTAACCCTAACCCTACCCCAGGGTGTGTAGGCATCCAGCTCCTGCACCACAGAGGCTGGGGTTGCTGAGTTTGGGTCAAGGGGGGCAAGCTGGGGCTGGCTCCCTAGGAAGTGAGGCACGGCTCTTACTGGATCCCATATATATGTGTTGGCCTTGGGAATGCCGGGTGTGGAGGAATGCGGTAGGGAAGTGTTCATATAACACAGCATTTAACCAGGATGGCTCCAGCACTTAGCATACTGAAGGGCTGCAGAACCTCTTGTGTCACCTAGGCCACATCCTGCAGGTTGTCTATGGAGGCCCCAGTGGTAAGTGGAGAAGGAAATAAGGCCCCAGGTGTGCTCACTCCTTTACCTCCAGCACTCAGCCTATCTGGCTTCGGTCAGGCCTGCACCAATTCTGTCAGATTGTCAGCTTTGGTTCCCCTCGGTAGCCCTTGGCAGCGCCAAATGTGGGTTGAGGGGTGGGCTTTGCAGACCCACCTCTAGCTCTCCACCACTGGAGAGCACATCCCAATAGGTGACACCAATGGGAGCGGAGGGGAGTTATGGCACCTTTAAGGGACAGGAGTTGGTACGGGTCCAGAATTTCCAGGGTGGAGAGACTTGGGAAGGGCCCCAGCAGAAAGGAGCAAGGAGCCCTAGAAGATCTGATCTGCGTGGCAGGAATTGGGCACAGCTCCCCATGTCCTTTGTAAGGGCTCCAAAACGAGGCCACGCTGACCCAAAGCTTTTGGGCTCGGCCCTGGCACTTCCCCAGACACATACTTCCCCAAGGGCTAGGACGGTGGAGTGGTGCCACCCTATGGCTCTGCAGCAGTGTTACAGGTGTGGGTGGCACTATGCTGCTCTTTCCCCTCCACGGAGACTTGGCTCCCTTTAGCTGGAGCTCAGCTCTTTTGCTATCTGCATCCTGGACAGGATTGCCCTTCAGCCATGGAAGAAAAGTCCTGTCCTGGTCCTGCCATACAGAAACCCCAGCAACTAGGTGGCCATTGGGTTGGAACTAGATGAAATGGAAGGTCCCTTCCAGACTAAGCCATTCTATGATTCTGTAATTCTAACATTGCACTTGCATTGTTCTGCCTAGGGCAATCAGGGATTCCTGGGGCTGGAAACCACCGAGCTGGGGTTTGTTACCCAAACCATGAACCACAAGGCCAGGTGCACAGGTGAGCTGGGATCTCTCCTCTGGCAGTTTCTGCTGAAGGCGTAGTGAATTGCAGGGAGAAAAAACAACATGCTTTCTCATATACATTGGCATCCCATGTACTCAAAGCCCCAGCTACTGTAGCAGCAGAGAGCTTTTGGGAGCTCGACAAACACTGGGCAAAGATTATTGCCCAGAGAAACGTATCTGCTGGCGGCCTGGGCAAGCAGCATCTTCCCTCTCTGGCACGTGAACCTTGTCCTTTCCCCTGGGATGGCATCGCCCCTCCTGCCTTTCCTCCATCAACATCTGGCCAGTCTCAGCCTGACAGCTGCTTTTGGATGCTAGAGACCCCAGGATGTGCTCATGTCCCTGTTTAGGAGAGAATCATAGAATCATTTGAGTTGGAAAGGGCCCTTAAAGGCTATCTGGTCCATCTCCCCTGCAATGAACAGGGGCACCCACAGCTCGATCAGGGTGTTCAAAGCCCCTCCAGCCTGACCTTGGATGTCTCCACGGATGGGGTGGGCAAACTTTTCCAGTGCCTCACTAAAGGAGGAGACACTAGGGACCTTGACCATCTTGGGGAGGAGGAGGAGATGATCAAAGAGGTATTTGCATGGTATGCTCTTTCCTTCTTTCCCATCCAAGCTGCTCTGGGGACCAGGGGTCTTTTTGAAGTGGTCAGAGCAAAGCTCCAAGAGAAGAGTCTGATCTCTTGGAGATATTTTATTCTTCTGAATTCAAACTTTTCATAGCCAGTTTGTATGATGGCATCTGAGCCACTGCTTGTAATTCTCACTGTCTCGGTGCCATTGCCTTTGGCTGCCCTGCCAACACAAGATGGGATTTGTATTCTGGTTTGTCTTCACTTCCACCCTAAGCTTGAGCTCACACGAGATGGTGGAAGCATGCTCAGTCTGGGCAGCTGGCTCACCTTTTGGGAAATAGGTTGAAAGAGATGGAAAGAGCCTCTTCAGCACTGATTGAGGTCTAGGGGAGGACATAGGTGGAGTGGAGGGAAGATAACTGATATGTGCAGGAGTGCAGGTGAATGCCACAGAGCTATCTAGACATATTGATTTCTGTTCTGCACAGTGCCATCATCACTGTCTGACTTCTAATACAGATTGATGACCCTGCCCTTTTGGCCCATTTGTCCTCTGGCTGCAGGTCAGCTACTCATTTAATTCAGCCAGCCTGTATTTGTGGCAGACCTCATTCCCTGTGACAGACCTCGTGCCCCAGGGAGGAGCAGTGATGGTCAGGAAGGACAGACAGCCCATTTCTATCTATTGCTAACAGGGCAAGGTTGAGGTTGGTGTAAATCACCTGAGTGCCACCAAAACCAGCAATAGGAGATGTGCCTGACGTAGCCGAAGCATTTGTGGGGTCCTGAAGACCATGGAGTAGTGGCAGGGTCTCAATGCACAGTGTTTGCAGGATGCTACCTGGGGACAGTGTCATTCTCTAGCCCCATTTTTCAGGATAGTGCTGGGGCTGTGCATGTTGGCTTATGTAAAAATCTACCCTAGTTATTTCCCCAGAGGTGGAAAACAGTACCTGTTTGGTGTCCTAGAGTTCAAAGGGCTTCATGCAGCACCCACCAGCTGGCTGAGGTTGATGTGGTCACATTGACCTCTGGTGGCTGCAGCCTCAGTGTGCAAGGAAAGCACCAAAGGAAACAGGGTGGGTTTAATGAGCTGCTGTATGCTGCAGCTGTAATGCAGTTGGGTTGCAGTCCCAGCCCACTGGCATGGAGGCCCTTGGCTATGGGGCAGCTTTGGAGCGAGGAAGCCCACCTCAGTGACTGGATCCCATGGGCCTGCTCTAATTCAGCTCTCACTTGCCACCCCACGCACCTGGATGCCCTGATGAGGACGGAGGTGTGTTGCCAACACCTAACCAAGGAGCTCCCACATGCTTCTGCCTCTTTTAGCTCCAGGCAATGGGTGTGTGCGTGAGTGGGAGGAATACTGAAGGAAGCATTCGGTTGTTTTCCTATCTCCACACACATGTGTGCATTTCCTTCCTGCCATGAAGGCCTCATTCACCTTTTCTGCAGACATCTGCACTGCCATGAAGAGAGGAAACCACTGCTGTCCTATTGTGACCTAGAAGAGCACTGGGGAGATGAGCAGTCAGAGCCTTTGCACAGGCTGTCGGTGTAAGCACTGAGCAACGTGAGTGATAGTAGGAAAAATAAAAGTGTTTTTTTTATTTTTGGTGTCTGTTAGTTAAGCTGGTGTGAGGCAGTGATCAGACCGTGCTGGAGTCGAGAATTCTGTTTCACGACATCTTCTGAGCATTTGTTCCACAGAGGAACAAAACTGCTGAGAGGCTTTGTGACACAGAGTGGTGTTGGGCAGCCAATATGGGGAGGGATGGTTCAGGAGGGGTGGTTTCAAGCTCTCTGAACTTGACCATGGAGACCAGCAGGGACTTCAGCATTACCTCCCTCCTGAAAAATCATTGGAAGGTGTAAATCTTCACAAATCCCTGGGCTATAAGAAAAATAACACGGTTTGATGGGCCAGGTCTAGTTGTTGGCAACCCTGTCTGTGGCAGGGGGTTGGAACTTGGTGATCTTTAAGGTTCCCTCCAACCCAAGCCATTCTATGGTTTTATGATCCTATGAAAACAAGGAGTGTTTTATTGAAGGCATTGCGATGTAAGGCTCGTGTAAGGTAGGAGGATCCTGGGCAGGTTTGTAGACCTCACAGAAGACCCACTGTGTTGTGGGCCATATGTGCTAAGCCCTTCCTCTCTCAGTGGAAACACTGCATGCTCACCCACCATTCGCTGGCCTGTCATAGGTTTCCTGTGTGAGCCGGCGGTGTTTGGAAAGTCTTACCGTGCAACTATTTTGGTCAGGATTTGAAAAAAAAGAAAAAAAAAAAAAAGAAAAAAAACCAAAGAAAACAAAACACGAAACCACCAACCCAGCCAGACAACAGAGTGCACAGTGGCATTCTTGGCGTGAAGTCAACCGCATCAGCACAGAAGTTGGCACTACCGACAGAGCCAAGGTGGAAACGTGACACCTGGCTGTGAGGTGTGGTGACACTGGGGCAAACTGGTCTGGTTTTTGGGTTGTCCTGTTGGATTCGATGATCCCTATGGGTTCCTTCTGATTTGGGATATTCTGATTTTGTGATTGAAAGTGGGCTGTCTGGCACAGCTGTCCTCCAAAGGGCGAGATCCTCACTGCTGTGCCCCCGTTCCATGGCCAAAGCATGGGATGGGACATCTCCCTCCTCTCAGGAGCTCTCTGTTGGCTTTTGGGGGTGGTCTGCAGCTCACGGGGCTCCTGCCCACCTCTGAGAATCGATGCGACAGATAATGCTTGATGTGGGAAGCGCTCTGTCTGATTTCTGTGTGCTCTGAGTCACAAAGCATCGCAGCCGTTGCCGGTGGGGTCAGGGCGGGTGGAGGAGAGCCTTCCTTAAGTTTGCTTCTGTCTGGGTGAATGAGAAAAACCAAAGCTGTTTGGGGCTTTTATTGTAAGGGGAGAAGATCTTATCTTCTATCACCACATAATATCCTGCTCAGGAAATCTTTTCTCTAGAGAGAGAGAGAGAGAGAGAGAGAGAGAGACCTGGGATGTTTGCAAGAGAATAACTAGCAGGCACAAATTGACAGGGCTTGAGTCAGAACCCTTCCCTGCAGGCAGCCTTGCTCCTACTTGTTTTTGATCACTCATTTGCAACTGGACGCCTCTGGCTGGAGGTAAGGGCTGGAGATGGAGCCATGTCCTGCCTGGGGACCTGGCTGGTGGTCCTGCATCCAGAGGGAGGGGGCGGTGCGAGGGAGGGGGACCCCCTAGCAGGGGGAATGAGTGAGTCAGCAGAGAATTCAAACACCCGGGTGTCAGCAGGTGGGACAGATGCCATGTGAGAGGAGGTGGTATTTGCCAGAAGCCTTGCGTGTGCGTGTGCCTGGTGTTTGCTCAATGGGTGTGTAACAGCAGAAGCGGCGAAGCTGTGTGATGTACAGAGGAAAATGTTGGGAGTGAGTCTCAAAACTTGTCTCGGAGGGGGTTGTGGTCGGCTCTGAAAATAACACAGTGGGGACCAGAGGAAGCGCCTCCACCAGCCCCTGTAGGAGAAACAGAGAGGTTTGAGACACACAGCTGGTGGATGCTCCATCCCTGGATACAGCCAAGGTCAGGCTGGATGGGCTCTGAGCACCCTGATCAAGCTGTGGGTGTCCCTGTTCATTACTAAGGGGACTGGACTAAATGGCTTTAAGGGTCCCTTCCAACTCAAACAATTCTATGATTCTATGATTTTGGGTCCAGGATGAAACCTATGGCTCCCTTAGGGTGGGAGGCTTGATTCATCCCTACAGCTTGTTCTATACTTCGGCTTCTTTGCTTTCCATCTCTCCCAGACCCCTCCTTGTCCTAATGGCATGGGGCTCGTTTGGGCAAGACGGAACACGGCAGTGGTGAGAGCAGTCCGTTGTGTGCCACTGTGGTGCTCCAGCCCTGCTCCGGGGGGGGCTGTGCCTGCTGGAGCTGGGCTGGAGAGGAAGGCTCCCAGCCGAGGAGCCCTGTGCTGGGTCAGGGCTCAGTCACACTGCCCAGGGGTGCCTCCACACCCAGCTCCACCTGCACACATCGCTGAGGACCAGGGACCGAAATTAAGGCTGGAACACCTCTTCTTGACCTCCATCGGGCTTTTCCCAACCACTCCCATTTTCTCCTTTTACTTGAACCCCCTTCCATCCAGAACTGGCCCTACATCTGGGCAGTTCAGGATACAGTTTCTGGAGCCCTTCTAACAAAAGAGCCCCCCTTCATACCAAGAGAAGCCCCACCGGGTACCCCCATACAACCCCATTCATCTCTGGGGATCTGAAAGCAGTCGTATTTCAGAAGAGAAGTTGCTGGTGAACCACATCCTTCCGGAGATCAACTTTAGTCCGGAGCAGCAGCTGGAAGAGACAGACGGTCCACGGGCAAAGCAAAACCCTTCCCCGGCTCCCCCAGGTGAGCAGCGGTCGAGGGGAGGCTGCCCCCGCCCCGCCGGTGAGTGCTGGGGAGGGGAGGGCACGGGGCTGGGCTTCGCATTGCCGGGGGGTGCGGAGGAGGGAGGAAGGGAAGGAGGGAGGAAGGGAGGGGGAAAGGTGCAGCGGGGTGGGGAGAGCGCTGCAGACACACCTGCCGGGGCGGGTGCGGCGGAGTGGGGTCCGGAGATCGGAGCGGGATGGCAGGTAAGGCTGAGCCCCCCGCAGCCCTCGGAGCGCGTCCCTTCCACTTACTGCCATTGTCCCCCAGCGTGGAATTTGCTTCCGAGTGTGGATTTTGCTTCCGACCGTGGATTTTGCCCCCGAGTACAGATTTTGCTTCCCAGTACAGATTTCGCCTGGGCGGCCGTGGTGCTGGGTTTGTTCCTCTTCCCCTCTTCCCCTCTTCGGATTTCCGACCGCCTTGCGCTCCCCACCCCGATTCCAGGAGGAGCCCTCCGCCCGGCCCTGCCTGCCGAGAAGCTTCTGGCACAGCAGCCGTGGGTTCTGTGGAGTGAAACTTGGATTTGAAAGCACAAACTTTGACTTGGAGCCCGAGGAGCGGGGCTCAGAACAGCACGGCTTCTGTTGCATCCTCCCGCATACTCATCTCCCTGTGGGACTGAGCCTGTTTCTGCAAGAAATGCAGATTGTTTTCTTTGTTCAGCCTCCTTGTCAGCAGGATGATCCAGATCTGTACCGGCGGTTAAGCTCCTAAGCCTTTTGGTGCTGGGAATCAGACACTTGAGTATCTTTTGTGGGTTCGAGTGTCCCCTCGTCCTGTTATCCTCCACACAGCAGACCCTGAGCCTTCTGCAGTTCTGCTGGGAGGATTAACTTCAGCACACCTCTCTCAGCCGCCCTCCTTGCTGTGCTGGTTGGCCATCTGAAATAGTGCGATACCATTCCCAGCACTAGAGAAAAAAAAAATGTAAAAGAGAGGGAGATTTTCTTCCCTCTGCGTTCATGCAACATGAACCTCTGCACTGCGTGAGTTGGACTCAGTGATACTTTTGAGTCCCCTACAGCTCGGGATGTTCTATGATTCTATGACTGCTGCTGGGGATGTTGGTGTGGCTGGGGTAGGAAAGCTGCCCTCGGTGCCAGCACCAGAACAGGAGGTGATGGCACCCTCTGTGAAGGAGTTGGCTGTACTTTGCCAGCTATAAAGGGATTTGTGCTGGCTGGTGTTGTGAGCAGTGTTTCTCAGCTGAAAATAGATGCGCTGGTTGGGTTGATACCTGGGTGAAAGGAGAGCTCCCTATAGATACCTGCTCCACTGCCTCATCCATGGAGCACATTCACCACTGCTATAAGGGGCTTTGGCCCATTGACTTCAGGAGGTCCTTCTTGCTTTGGTAGACAGAATGGTTGCCTTGTAGCTTTGCCTTGTTGCTGAGTATTTGCAGTGCTCTGCACATGTGTGCGGAAGATGCATGGAAGATACGCTTTTGACATCCCCCTTTGACTCCACTACCTGCAGCCAAGCTGCTCCATTGCGCACTGCTCTTGAGAACTTCAATTCAGTCACTGTTGCTTGGGGGCATGCACAGGGCAAATGGATCCCCAGAGAAACCCACCCCTCTTACCTCAGTATGAGAAGCATGTCTCAGGCATGAATACTCTTATGCTTGAGTTTCCGGTTCTCAGGAATGGGGGAATAGCGGAATATTTGTGGTGGTCTGGGAGATTCAGGTTGGATATTAGGAAAAATTTCTTCTTAAAAAGAGCGGTGCTGCAGTGGCACAGGCTGCCCAGGGAGGTGGTGGAGTCACTGTCCCTGGAGGTGCTCAAGAACTGTGTGGATGTGGCACTGAGGGACGTGGTCAGTGGGCATGGTGGGGATGGGCTGATGGTTTGACTGGGTGATCTTAGAGGTCTTTTCCAACCTTAATGATTCCGTGATTCTAGGATTTAAGAACACTATGGGGTGAAGATGATCTTTTCTGTAGTCTTCTTATAGTATATGCTCCTAAATTCCTTATGTCCCACTGCCTCCTGCATGTATAAGACAGTAGTTGAGCCCGCTAAGGTCCTACTGGACAGAGTGGTTTGTAAAATAACTTCTGAAGTATCCAAGTCCTTGTTGATGATCAAACCATTTGCAGAATCATACCCTGACTAGTCCTCCCATGTATTTTGTCCTTCGCTTATCCACTTCTCCTCAGATTTTCTCTTTCCTTTTATCCTCCCAGCCCTGGAGAATGCCTCTCTCCAAGCCTGCAGCCTCTCGGAGCAGGAAGAGGAAGAAGATGCCCTCTGGGAGAAGATAGAGAGCGCACGGCACCAGCTGACCCGCTCCCTGAACCCTGCGAAGCTCACCCCGTACCTGCGCCAGTGCCGTGTGATAGATGAGCAGGATGAGGAGGAGGTGCTGAATTCATGCCGATTCCCTTGCAAAAGCAACCAGACAGGTGGGAGAAAGCACAGACTTGCAGGCGGCGCTCCCACCCCATTCATTCCTCCAACCCATCCATTTCATGGAGGGAAGTAGAATTGGTGGAGCTGCTTTTTTTGTATTGCCCTAGCTCCTTATCTGTTCTTCCAGGTTACCTGATGGACATCCTTCGGCGCCGCGGTAAGCGAGGCTACGAAGCCTTCCTGGAGTCCTTGGAGTTTTACTACCCAGAGCACTACACGCGACTAACAGGGAGGGAACCAGCTCAGCGCTGCTCCATGATCCTGGGTAGGGGCAGTGCTCGTCTTCCCTTCAACTGCTACACGGGAAGGGCCAGAAATATGTTCATGGGCATATGCATGCATAAATCCTTGGTTCATGCTATCTGTGTGCAAGGAACCTTGACTGTCGCGTGCTCTGGATCTGGCAGGGTGGGGACTGAATGCATGCGTGTAATGGACCAAGGGGACCAAATGCGTGTGTGTAATGGTCCGTGGTGCCGCTAACCCAGGCTGCACACCTCCAGGAGGCTGTGATGGGTGCTTTTTTGGGAGTTACCCATTTCAGCAACCAGCACCTGATTCTTCTTTGTCTCCTCCAGATGAAGAAGGCCCTGAGGGGCTAATGCAGTTCTTGCTGGTGGAGGTGAAGAAGATGAGAGCTCAGAGGAAAGAGCACCTGCTGAAGGAACACCAGCTCCAGGCCAAGAACCAGACCCTGGAACAAGAGCAAGCCCGGCTGGAGCAGCGGCTGCAGGAGCTCCTGAAGGTGCAGGAGCGTTGCCAGCGACTGCGGGAGGAGTGGGACTCCAACAGTGTGGAGCTGCTGAGGCTGAAGGATGAGAACTACATGATGGCCATGCGCTATGCACAGCTCTGTGAGGAAAAGAACATGGCCGTCCTGCGGAGCCGTGACCTGCAACTGGTGGTAGGGTGCTGGGAGATGGCTCGTCAGTGGGGCTGGGGGGTCCCGTAGCAGTGGGGTTGTATGGCCCAGGGGGACATTCAGCTTGCCCGTGTCTTTGGAGACGTTCATGGTCAGGCTGGAGGGGCTCTAGGTAACCTGATCTAGCTGTAGGTGTCCCTGTTCATGGCAGGGGAGTTGGACTTGCTGCCTGTAGCAGCACTTTGGCCAAGAGTCATCCCCCTCCCCGGCACTCCCCACCGCCTCCTCGTCCTCTGATGACGTTTCGGAGACTCATACTGCATACCTGAAAGAATTCATGACACTGCACTCCAGTTGCCAAGCTCTCAGCTCCAGCAAACATGCACCCG
The DNA here is from genome assembly GCF_016699485.2 of Gallus gallus. Classification (NCBI taxonomy): domain Eukaryota; kingdom Metazoa; phylum Chordata; class Aves; order Galliformes; family Phasianidae; genus Gallus; species Gallus gallus. The sequence continues at coordinate 51,282,252 of NC_052532.1, forward strand.
TTTCCTGTCTGGGCAAGGACCAAAATACCTGGCACCTCTTAATAACCCAGGAGCTCCAGGAGGTGCCTCTTGGCATTTCCCTGCTGCTTTGGGCTTCTCACACAGCCCCGCAGTTCTCATTCCTTGTCTCATTCTGCTCCTGCCAGAATCCTCCCCTACCTTTTATCTATTGTTCCTGCCTGCGCTCGTTCTCCCAGGCCTCCTCTGAGCAGAGAAGTGAATTGCTTGTGGATGAGGCAGTGGCACAGGCTGCCCAGGGAGGTGGTGGATTCACCATCCCTGGAGGTGTTCCAGGACCATGTGGATGTGGCACTGAGGGACATGGTTAGTGGACACGGTGGGGATGGGGTGATGCTTGGACTCAATGATCTTAGTGGTATTTTCCAACTTTAATGATTCTATGATTCTATGATCCTAACAATGGGGTGGAGAATCCCCATGGAAACCAGGGCACTCTGCTGTGAATGTGTATCTCAGCTGCTCCAGGAACTGGGAAGCCCTCAAGGAGATTCCCAGCTACCTGCCCTGGCAGCACACCTCGGGGCCCTGGTCCATGCAGTGTCAAGGCCAGTTGCACAGTGGATGCCCTAAGGTAGCAAGAAAGTTGTTGCACAAAGAGAGGACTCAGAGATCGAAAGTGCTTATGCAAAAATTTGATGCATGTGCACCCTCCTCTCCTCTCCTGCAGGGAAGAGCTTTTGTGTGCAGTGTGCTAACCTTGCCCTAGCTGAAGGATTCTCTCTCGTGTTGTTGCCCAGCTTGCTTTCCTCACCTCCAAGCCGTCCTTCTGCCCAGCTTCCATTCTCCCACTGTGGCAGAAGTTCCACGGCACGTCTGTCAGGCTATGTGTTCTCCCTGGCTCATAGGTGGACCAGCTGAAGTGCAAAGTCACCAGCCTGGAGGAGGAGTGCAGCCTGCTGAGGAAGCAAGCATCTACCATGCCCCAACGGGAGACAGAGGAGCGGGGCCACCCTGATGCTGTGTCTGAACTGTGGGCTGAGAATCAGCGGCTGACGGCATCGCTGCAGGAGCTGCAGGGCATGCTGCAGGTACCCCATGGGGCAGAATGGTTTGGGTTGGCAGGGGGCTTTGTATCCATCTGGTCCAAGTAGGGACACCCGGAGCGGGGTGCCCAGGGCCATGTCCAGGTGGGTTTTGAAGGTGTCCAAGCACCAGTGATGATGATGATGGCAGTTGTTCAAGTCTGCCCTTTGCTCATCTGCTGGACTGGGGTGGGCTGGAGGTGCTGGCATGTGGCAAAGGCATCTCCTCATCTCTTAGACTCCAGGAGAGGTCCCAGTGCCGGGTTCCGAGCAGATCCTGCTGGACATCCTGGAGCATGACTGGAAGGAAGCCCAAGACGACCGACAGGACCTCTGCCAGAAACTCAACTCCCTGCAGAGTGAGCTGCAGTGGGCTGAGGAGCTTAGGGATAAGGTAAAGCATCCATCACCACCCTCTTTCTTGCACGTAGGCACAGCAGTCACTTCTGACAGTGGCTAATGTTCACTGCTCACTGTTGCCAGTACCTACAGGAGGTGGAAGACCTGCAGCTGAAATATCGAACGCTGCAAAAGGACTGCGATCTCTACAAGCACCGCATGAACACGGTGCTACTGCAGCTGGAGGAGATCGAGAAGGAACGGGACCAGGTAAAGTGCTCTCTGCCTGCCAGCAGGATCAGGGCTTTTGGCTTTGCTCTGGGTACCTCTCCTTCTCCAGTGAGTCTTCTCTATCCGTGGGAAGTGGGTTTTGTAGTGTGGTCTTCCTCACCTCCAGCCTGGCTCTTTGTAGGCTATCCAGAGCAGAGATGGGGTGCAGCTGCAATACTCCCAGAGCCTAATTGAGAAGGATCAGTACCGCAAGCGTGTGCGGGCCCTGGAGGAGGAGAGGGACGAGCTCCTGAGCAAGCTGAGCCGGGTGGAAGGGCTGAACAGCACGCTGGAGGCACAGCTGCAGCGGTGCCGGGGCAACCGCAGCCTGGGCAAGGTGAGCAGTGCTGGAGAGAAAAGCAAGCCAAGGACAGGGTTAATCTCAGGGGGAATGCAATGGAATGATGGGTCCCTTCTCTCCCAGATGTGCAGCTCTTCCTACTCCCTCTGCTCCAACCTTAGCAGCACATGGAGCCTGGTGGACAAGCCTTCTGACCTTACAAGCGGACTCACAGACCCGCTGGGTGTTTCTCCCATCATCTTCCCGGAGGACTCTGCCATTCACAGCATGGTAAGCGCTGCACCGTGAGGATCTGGCACTGAGCTGAGGGCAGTGGGGACACACCATGGGGCTGTGGCTTGGTGGAAGGCCTGCCGTGGGGCAGGGTGCCACACTCAACTGGGTGGGAGAGTGTGAATCTTAGAATCATAGAACTGTAGAATAATTAAAGCTGGAAAAGTCCACTGAGATTATTTAGTCCGACCATCAACCCATCACCACCATTCCCACTAACCATGTCCCTCAGTGCCACATCTGGCAACCTAGAAATCAACATTCCCATGTAAGGTTGTTATTCTCCCCAGAAAGCTCTGTAATCACACCCTGGGGGGTGTACATTGCAAAAAGATGGGGACATAGTGGCATGTGTCTCCATCCCTGCCGTCTCCTTGGGAAAGCAAGATGCCTGTGGGTGTTAAGGTACCTCTGGAGAGAGGTACCCCAGAAGCAACCTAGCCCAAAGAAAGGAGAGGTTCTGGTGTAAGCAGGCATCTCTCTCTTACTCTGCCCAAGGAGGGGACTCCTGACAGCGAGAAGGACATCAACCGCCTCTCTACCTTCCCTTTCCCTCCTTGCATTGGCTCCATCCTTCGGCGGCAGCGTGAAGATAGGTGCATGCCCTACAAAAGGTGACTGCTTGAGTTGGGGTCTCATCTAGGGGTTTGTGGGCGCTGGAGTGAGCAGGTTGGCTATGGGAGACATGGAGTGGGAGCTGAGGGTGAGAACTTCTGTGTGAGAGTCGGTGGAAAGCTGGGGGGATGGGGTTGAGAATGGAATGCAGACAGGCTTTGGATTAACTGCTACCTCTCACCTCACCGTTGTGTTTCCTCTACAGCTTGTCCTGTGGCTCCTTTAGCAGCATGGAAGACACAGCAGGTACCAGGATGGGGGCCTTCCCCAAGTGATGGGGTGAGGTATGGAATAGCATTCAAAGAGGTGATGTGCCTTCTCTCCCTCTTGCTCTCTTTCCTAGGCAACAGTTTTGTTAGCATCCCACCTGGGGCCTTCTCCTCCTCTTCCAGCAGCATCTACACCAGGGTGAAGTCAGAGACCTGCTTGTCCATGCTTACCAGCCACCAGGAGATCTCTAGGAGGTGACCATGACCTGCTGCTTGGGGGAATGTATCATGGTGCTGAGGAATCATGTCTGGAAGGCTGTTTGTCCTGCAAGTCCTTCCCGGATAGCAACAGAGAAGAGAAACATATTGGGTTTGGTGGGGTAGAGAGGGATGTGGGGATTCACAGACTCTGTGCACCTGCCCTGGTGATGGACCATGAGGCATGGGAATCTAGTCCTTAGAAAAGGCAGCAAGCTTCAGTTGCTGGTATTTCTCCTTTCCAGGTCACTGGTGGTGCAGCTCACGAGCATGGGTCACCCCAGCAGCCTGTCACCCCGTGAGAAGAGGCTGGGAGCAGACATCTCCATCCTTGGAGGGAACAGGACGGGGATTTATGTCCAGTGGGTCAAGCCGGGCTCACAAGTCGAGAGCACAGGACTCAGGGAGGGGTGCCGGCTCATCAAGGTGGGTCTGGGAATGGGATCGTGCTGGAGATGTGCAGTGGACCTGGAAGGCAAGGAGCATGGAGTGAGCCCCAGTGCAAACTGGCTTCTGGCTCGCTTGAAGCCCTCCTCCATCTCTCTTGTTTCCCAGTTCTGCTCTTTGCCTAGAGCTTTATGCAGCATGAGCAGGCATAGAGGCCTCTGCACCCAAACATGCCAGTGTATGTGATGATGCTCAGTCTTGCTGGCATGCTTCTTTCAGGTGTGAGAGGGGAAAACAAAAAAGGAGCCACATGGATTAAGGCAGTGATATGACTGTCTCCCCCTGCGGCTGTCACCTTGTAGTATTGTGGAGCAGTTTGCATCCTGCATATGCCTGTTGCAAAGCAATCAATTCTGGAGAGAGATCTCGCAGGCTTTCATGACCCTCTCAGAGAATAACTGCTCTGAAGAGAGCTCCTGGAAGGAGGGAAGGGCATTTGTTTTGGCAAGAATGACACCACTTTAAATACAGCCACGGTGCTTGAATTGATATCCCACCTGTAGCTGAAAATAACCCAGCTTCCCCGCCTCTGCTCCTACACGTGTTTGTGCACATGTGTTTGCTTTCATATCAGCCCTGCATTCAAACCAGGGGGTGGCTGACAGCAGCAGTTTCAGAGGCAGAGGAGAGAATCAGAGGCAGATGAGGATACTTGTCCTCAGGCAGAGCTTGCTCTGGGCCTGTACCATCTCTCGGTTAACCCTGATGGGTGAGGAGCTGAGGGGGAGCCTGCACTTCCAGACCCTAGATCTAATAGCATCCATTCTATGCTAGCTGAGGGTCCCGTCACTGAAGGAAGAGGTGCTTTCCCTGGAGAACTGCACACGTGAGGTTGCCTACCTGAGCCTGCTGCATTGGGATGAGCCCTCCAGCCTTGTCTTCCAGCTGGACCTGCAAGGTAAGGCCCTGGCAGCTGGATTTCCTTCCAGCCTGAGCTCTTTTCTTCCATTTCCAGGCCTTTCACCCAGCCCTGGAGGTAAGTCTCAGCTATTCTCTCTCTTCTTCTCTTTGGTCCTAGGCTACCAGGTGTGATACTGGGCTTGGCCATAGCTCTGGTTACTTGCCTGTCTGGTGTCACATGTCCTAAGTTACAGGATGGAGGTACAGACCTTCTGTCTGTTTGCCTCTGCATCCCCACCCCGATCCATAACATCAGAGCTGTGCCGGAGACTTGGCCATCTTGTTGGTTACGATTGCCTACTGTGTCCCCACCTGAAGTGACCGATATCCCTTACTCCAGGGTACCAGCCTCTGCGGGAAGCCCTGGAAGAAGGGAAGAAGTTTTCTGGAGACTCCTTCTACATCCGTACCAACCTGTCCCTCCTGGAGCCATCAGACCCTTATGCACTATGTGTCAAATGTCGGGAGATCCTCCATGTCACAGACACCATGTACAAGGGGCGACTGGAGTGGTACTGCTCCCGCGTCGATCCCTTGACCATGCGGGACTTGGACAAGGGGACAGTGCCCAACTACAGCAGGTAACAGGAAGGAGGAAAGCAGGGACATACATGGGGTGCTTGCCCCATTTCTTTGTAGTGAGCATTCCCAAGGAGCTCAGGAGTGTGTGGGTTTGCCTTTTCATAGTGTGGGATTGATTTCCAAGCCTTAAACCTTGTGTTGGGGACCAGTGCTGTAGTGTTTGGGTGCCCTTGACAGACAGGGATGTTGAGTGAGGGTGTTGATATGCCTGTGGGGTTTGGGAGAGAGCATCACAGCCAACTGTGGTCCCTGAGGTCTCTAGAACTGCTTGAGTTCAACACCATTGTCTTTTCAGGGCGCACCAGCTTTTGAAGATCCAGGAGAAGGTCCACATACCTGGGCAGCAGAGGAGCCACAGAAATAACGTAAGCCAGAGAAGGTGGCGAGGAGAGCTTTTGTAACATACTTCTGTAATGGTCAATGCACTCAGCCTTGTTGCCCTCCCTTCCTCCTCAGCTAAAGAAACGGGCCTTGGACCAGCTGCGCTTGGTGAAATCTAAACAACAGAAGAGCCCAGAACAGCCCTGCCAGCAGCTGTGGCTGGACCCCTGCTCAGGTGAGCTGTTAGCTGTGTTGCCTCATCACTTCTGGGGATCTAGCCATCCCCTGTGAAAGGACATCAGCAAATGGGATGCTTCAGTCTCCCTGGCCGGGGCCCTTCTTACTGTCCATCTAATGAGATTTTGAGAAGCCAGTTCGTATTTTAAAACAACTGTTCTTAGGCTTTCTGGAGCTTTCCAATGCTTCTGTAGTTCCTGGGGTCTTCTAAGGTTTTATGGAGAGAGACAAGATCACTACGGTCACTTGGTCACTGCTGGTGTCCAGCTCCAGTGAAGCCCAGGAAATGTAAAGGGAGTTGTCACAGCCAAGGCAGTGATGTAACCAGGGAAGGGTCTCTCCTGGAGATGTAGGATGCTTGGTAGGTGTCTCCATGAGTGATGATAAGAGGATAGCGCAGGAAGAACTGAATGGTCTGTGGGATGGTGGCAGACTGCTCTCTCAAATTCTCACCTTTGGCTTTCTCTTCTTTCTTCTTGTCTTTCAGACCCAGAGAGGAGCCTGAAGCCTTACAGCCTGGTGCACCCTGTGGTGGTCAAGACACCCCGTCCCGTGGTGCTGTCACCCAGCTGCATCGCACCGCGGCTCATCAGGAACCTGCTGGACTTGCCCACCTCTCGCCTGGACTTCCACGTGTGCCCAGCAGGTAGGCAGCTAAGAGTGACAGACGTATCCAAAGTTGTTTTAGGAGCCCGTGGCTAAGTGACATACAGTATGCAAGTTGCCTGCTTCTAAGTAAAAGGGGCTGTTTTCACTTTGTTACCTCCTGTCACTTCCTAGCCATGAGGTAGGAAGCCAAGGAGGTCATTTCTGTGGAGGCCTTGGAGAGTCCAATTCAAGGAATAAGTCCTGAAGTAGGAGATATGTTCTCATGGGATTCTTTGAGAGGACACGAGGTGCATATTCAGCAGCTAATTGTGGGGGTATTTCAGCCTTCCCAGATGATACCCATTGACCCAGTTTTGGGGCCAAGTGCTAGGCATTCCCTCCTGTCCTTAATTGGATTTTATCCCTTTGGCCTTCAGGGAGGCCAGCCCTCCATTCTGGTCTTCTGAGACATGGAGATCCTCTTGTTTCCTTGAGTGGGTGGTGGTGGCACTGCTTTGCTGCTCTGGTGGCTCTTTCCAGGGCTGAAGCCCTTGCCTCAGATGGGATACGTAGGTTGACTTCACTCCTGCCCTTCTTCCCTGGGAATAACATTATCCTTCTTTCTACCAGTGACCTGAGACTGTCACACCACTGTAGGGGCTGTAGGGAAAAGGCTTTTCTCCCATGCAGTGTTTTCACATAGGACAAATCCTACTTCCTCCCTTCTTCATCCTCCTTTTCCCATCTCCCTCCTTTCCCGTGTTTTGAGTTCACACTTTGCCAGCTGCACGACTGAAAAATGAGTTGGTATACTTTTAGAGGGTGGTGAAAAAGCTCTTCTGCTGAAAAAGGACGGCTCTGCAAAAACGTGGCCGCTGGGCTTGTTAGCTGAGTGACTTGACCGTATTTCCTGTCCTACTGAGCCCTCTGCAGGGTCCCCCTCACATTGCACAGGGACGTGCTTCAAAGCCATTTACTGCAGATGGGGTGCCTGCTTCAACCATACTAGGATTCTGAGCTTCCCACTCCCATTTGTGGTCTCTGTGTGAGTAGCCTTGTCTCCTGTTGGAGTTACTGGGGGCACGTGGTGTGCAGTGACCATGCCAAACCTCGCTGTTCCACCAACTCTGCCCCCAGTTCTCTGTCTCAGCATCACCTTTCTGCTGCTCTGCTGCATGGCGTTGGCTGAGGTGCCGTCTTTCCACCTCTGAGCAGGGGGAGGAGGTTTGAGTTGCCGCCAACAGGAGGTTCAGCTTGCTCCCCATTTTCCTCCTAATCTCCTGCGCCAAGACTCCCTGCTTCCCCAGTCAGCTGTGAGCTCATGCAGCTCACCAGCCTTGCAGAAATATTACCTGGCAAAATAAAGTCATTCATTTTCTGCTATATTTCATCAGGGAGGGGCTGGAGCAGTGTGGAAGGGGGGTCAGATGTGGGAGACAGCTTTGGTTGCTGCTGTACCACAACATAAGAGCTGCTCTTGCCCTGCAAGGTCTTCAGCTGTGATATCTTGCTTGTTCTGTAAGCAGTAAGCAGCAGGAGATCCATGCCAACGTGTAATGCTGTATAATTAGACTCGCTCGCCAGAATCCATAAACACTGAACTCAATGAGCATCAGCACCACAGCAAGCATGCAGGATCTGAGGTAGAATGTACAAGAGGGAGACGAGGATGTTGCCTCCCTCTTCATCTCTCCTTTCCCTCTTCCATTGCAGAGAAGCTGACAGAAGGGAACCCCAGTGCTGCCCATGTGCAGGAGCCCCCTGTGTCTAGAAATGCCCCTCAGGAGCGAAGGGAGAGCAGTCGAGTCTGCATGATCCGGGAGGCAATGGAGAAGGTGCTGAGTGGTTTGGGGAGAGAAGGTTGGGATGGGGTACCCTGTTCAGGTGGGAAAAAAGGGTGGGACAAGGGAAGGCAGTTGTCTACTTTAGGGCTTTGTGATTTGGAGGGTCGAGCTGCTGTGGGTCTGGGAATCAGTGAGTGTGGGCTTTTCCCTGAGTCTCTTTCAAGCCCTGGTGAGAGAAATGGGAACTGGGCACTGGTAGGGGAGAGAGTGGGAAGTGCCATATGCAGAAGCGACCTCCCTGCTTTCAAGTTCCTCATTTTAAAGAAAGCAGCGAGAGCTCTGTTGAGGGCAAATGGAGAAATGTGGGGCTGTTGGTGACAATGATAAGGGAAGGGGTGGGAAGACGGGCTGAGGCTGAGTGAGACATCTGGTGGGCTCTTGAACTGGGCTGGCTGTGATGGAGTGTGTGACCCTGCTCTGTAATTCTCTCCTTCCATCTTGGCCTTGTCTGTAAATCCCACATTTAATGGAATTACTATTGGAAAAGCAATGATATTTCACAGTATGGGGTTTGATTTAATGCATCTGTCAGGGGCTGGAGCTATTTCTTCTCCACTTAAATCAGTAAATCTATTCAATTTCCTTCCAGAATAAACACTGCCTGCTGGAGCTGGGAGTTCAGAGTGTGAGGGATCTAATTAAACGTGAGATATACCCCATTGTTATCCACGTTGAGGTCACTGAGAAGAATGTCAGGGGGCTCAGGTAAGATAAGACCATGTGGATGGATGGAGGGCATCGCAGGAGGGTGGAGAATCATAGAATCATAACATTGTTTGAGTTGGAAAGGACCCTTAAAGGTCTCTTAGTTCAACTCCCCTGCTATGAACAGGGACACCTACAGGTAGATCAAGGTGCTCAGAGCCCCTCCAGCCTGATCTTGGATGTCTCCAGGAATGGGGCATTCACACCACTGGGCAACCTGTTCCAGTTCTTCGCTACCCTTATCATAAAAACTGCTTCCTTATATCCAATCTAAATGTCCCTTCTTTTAGTTTGAAACCATTTCCCCTTGTCCTGTCGCAACAAACCTTGCTAAAGTATCTGTCTAGTTCTTTCTTATAGCCCCTCTTACCTCTGTTCAGAAGGAGAGGGGTTGGCAGCAATAGATGCATGTATGTTGGTTTTGTTTGTTGGGGGGGGGGGAGGGCAAAAAAATCACTTTGTGTGCACATGAGAAGGTTCTTGTTTGGGGCAACGTTGGTGTTTTGCAACTCCATCTGTCTATGTGAAGGTGATGCTTGCCCCTGTGTTCCCCAGGAGCTTGCTGGGGCAGCCTGGCCAGCGGGATGCGGAGGTGCTGAAGGCATGCAGAGGTGCTGAGCGGGCTCTCCATGCCCTGCCCTGCTCCTGGGCCCGCGTGGAGCCCCATGCCTGGAGCCACGCAGAAGAACTGCCCAAGGTGGTACGGGGCTGCATCTTCCAGGAGCAAAACCGCCCGCTGTGGGTTGAGGATGGTGATGACTGAACCAGGAGGTAAAGAGCCTTCCCCAGGAGCTGTCCTTCAGGTAGCACGTCCTCTCTCTCCAAGGGGATGCTGGCAGCAATAGGACCAGGTAGCATTTAAGGTCCACTTGAGGCTATGAAGAGTTGGAGATGTAACGCATGCTGACCCACCAGCCTGAGCTTTCCATATTTGATTGGAGAGAAGTCTTCCACCTTCTCGCTGGACATCTCACGGACTATTCCCCATCACCTTGAGCCTTTGGCTCTGGTACGTGGTGAGATCGGGAACACGAGGATAACATGTGAGATGAGGTTAAGCAAGAGCATATCTCACGCATGCACATGTTTAGTGCACTAAAACCCTTCTCTCATCTCCTCTGTTGTCCCTCCTCTACCTCACCTCCTGCCCCATGGAGCAGGAAACACAGTTTGTCTGCAAACACCCTGCTGCAGCCAGGCTGACACTAAGTTTGCAACCAACCCTCGTTTTATGGGAGCTGTACTCTTTATTGCTTGTAAATTATTAATGGGCCCTTTTATTGGCAACCCGTGTATAAAGGAGAATTAAATACCATTCATAATGGGAATGGGAGGCTGACTGCAGACTTGTGTGTTAATGGGAAGGGTTGGATGATGCGTGGGTGTGTTTTTCTCCTGAGAAACATCTGCCCAGCCCTGCAGGGGTAGAAGAGAGCATTGCTGTTGTAGGGTAGCAAGAGGGACAGGGAGAGGATAGGTTGAGTATGTCTCAGGCCAGGCTTCCTCACATTTCTTCTTGTCCCCCATCTTTCAGCTGCTTCCCTCTCCCCAGCACTGAAGGTGCTCTAGTTCAGCCAAGGAGAATCATAGAATCACCAAGGTTGGAAAAGTCCTCTAAGGTCATCTAGACCAACCATTCACCTACCACCAATACTGCCCACTAAACTGTGTCCCTAAGTACCATACCTACATGTTTCTTGAACACCTCCAGAGATAGTGATTCCACCACTTCCCTGTGCAGACTGGTCCAGTGCCCAACCACTCTTGTGGAGAAGAAATTTTTCCTAATATACAACTTACTTGTTGAGAAGGTTACTTGGTGTCTGGCCAAGGTTCCTAGAGCTTCACATCCCTCCGTATCCTGGTTATCATGAAGTGAAAAGCCAACCATCTTGTCCTTCTGGTGGACAAGGGCAAGTGTTTGAAGGATAGATGGTCTTTCCTGAGACACACAAAAGGAAAATGGGGGCTGTGGCTGTGGGAGTCTCCATGGTGCAGGAAACTGGGCAGTGGGCTGGGGTCAATGGGGAAACCAGTGAGCCACCAGCACTAGAGACTCGAGATCTCCATGTCCTCCTCGTCCCTACGATTAGGGAGCTGATACTGCTATGCACTTCTGAAGCTCCAAGTAAAGATTAACTTGCTGATCTTCATGGGTCCCCTGTGAGGTGTTATTTCAGGCTCTAAAACAGTTGCATGTGTCTTTTATGAGGACAAGAGTGAAGGGGGGAGGAAAGAAAAAGAAGACTTTAACCTGCAGTCACTTAAATGTAGAGCAAAGTCCCAGATCTGCCCTGGAGCAGTGCAGCTATGGAGGGAATTGGTGTAATGGGGCTCCAGCTGAAAGCTCCCCAGTGCTGTCCCCTCCAGGGGACCAGCCCAGGCATCCCAGCACTGTCAGCCCTGGGAGGGCGGATGCCCTGCAGGTGAACAAAGTGGGGCTCTTGTGGAGCAGATGAGAAGACAGTCCCAAAGCACGCTGGGTTTGCAAAGGAAGGAGTCTGGAGCCTGCAGCTTTTCAGCGGAAAAAATAAAGTTTGAGTACCCAGGGAAAATACTGCTTGTGAGGCACTGATTCAAAGCTTGACAACTCCTCCTGCCCTCTGGCATTGGAGCTATCACCAGCCTCATGGCTGAGGTGATTACAGAGCAATACCCCCAGCTTTGAGGAGCTGCTGCCCCCCAACAAAACAGATTTCTCCACACACCTCCCTGGGCCGTTTGTGTTTCACCAAGAGGGAAATTGAGGCAAAGCAAAGTTGCGCTGGGAGGCAGACCTTACTTTTGTCCATCTTGTCTGCCTGGAGGCTTTCAGAATCCAGCTACAACTAGTCCTGGACATGGTTGAGAAAAGGGGCAGAGGGCTTTGAGACAAACATAATGCTCCCCTGCCGTGCACACCCCAGCCCACCTCATTTGTGTCCCCAGGGGTGCAGCTGTGTGCTCAGAGGAATGAGTCATGGGTTAGGTAATGGGCAGAATGCAATTAGCAGCCCTGGGCATCAATTACCAGCTGTGCCAGCCTTGCATGAAACCCTTGTAAGGTCAACGAGAGCAACTTTTCTCCCTCCAGGGAGGGCAGGGGCCAAGTGGTGTGTGTGTGTCATGGCAGGTGGCCACCAGCCCTTCCCCATGCTGTCCCACGCAGAGCTGAGGCAGCTTGGGGTCACTTCTAGCTTTGGGCATGTTTGGGTTTGCCCTTGGTTGGGTAGAACCTGCTCTGCTGCTCAACACAATCCTTTGCACAAGGTGGTTTGGGTCACCCTGGCAGCCCCCAGCGGGCTCTTTTGGGGAACCTCCACCTGTGTCCCCCTTTCTTTCCCAGAAGACTTCCTGAGCCAGTGCTGCAGGATGCTTGGGAGCCACAGTCATAGAATGGCTTGAGTTGGAAGGGACCTTAAAGCCCATCCAGCCCCAACCAGGGCTGTCACCCACCAGGTCAGGCTGCCCATCCAACCATCCAGCCTGGCCTTAAGCACCTCCAGGGATGGAGCATCCACAGTTCCTCTGAGTAACTTGTGCCAAAAGCCCCTGTACATCTGTCTGGGCCTACAGATGTGGCTGAAATACTTAGAGGTCATTTCTGGTTCAGGAGCAGGGGTGACCCTGATCCTGCCCTAACCTCCTTTTATAACCACCCAGAATCAGATGTGCAAGGGAGAAGGTCTTCGTCACGTGGCACAGCCAGGGAGCCATGCCTCACCCAGCTCCCCCCTTTTTCTTCCTTGTATTATTATTATTTTTTTGCTGTGCTCATACTCGATGCCCACAGCTTGCAGCTCCCTAAGGATGCGCTCTGATTTTTATGTGGAGCGCTGTCATCCCGCTGTTCCCATGCTTGCTCCTCCACTGAGTCTGGGGTGGGGGTGGGCTCCAGCCCCATCCTGGGCTTGTTACCTCTCCGTGCCCCTCAGGTGCTTGCTGGAGTGGCCTAAAGGTGGCTCACCCAGAAGAGGTACGGGGCAGTCCATGGTGCTGACTGCAAACGCAGTGGTCCCTGCGCTGGGGTGGCAGGGGGCAGTAGGAAAGGTGTTTTCAAGAGAGTGGGCTGGCATTGTGGTCTGGGGAGGTGAGTGTCAGACATAGGTGCCAGGCACTAGTGAGATCCTGTTGACTTGAACCTGCATCCGTTCCCTATGCCCTTGTAGCATCGAAAGGCTGCACAGGGCTTGTGCCCTCCCATACAGCAGGGGCTGGGCTTTCCCGGGGGAAGAGGACAACCACTCAAGCAACAGGTTTGTCCTTCCCCATCAGCTGCTTGTCACCTAGGAGTGCTCTCAGCCAGGGGACCCGCCGCAGCAGATGAAGCCAATCCGCTTTCAGCCTGGGGGCTGCCCCCTTTCATCCTCCCCCCTCCATCCTCTTCCTCCCCCGGGGGCTGGCGCTCCGCCCCACGCCCGGAGGCGGGACCGGGGGCTGGCAGGGACCCAGCCACACAGAGGGAGCAGGTGGACGGCCAGGCAGCCCCTTTCCACAGCCCTGCTCCAGCCCCATGTGTCTGCCCTGGAGACTATGGCTTGGTTACGCTGACTGCTGTCTTCTGAGGAACTGATGTCTTTGTCTGGACACCCCACCAATGGCTCTGATCTCCTCTCCTGACCCTTCTGCCTCCATCGCAGGACTCCCACCCTCACGACCAGGAGCGGGAACGCTTGCTGTCCCTTTGACAGCCTGTGCCAGCCACCCACCAGTCACTTCGGAGTATTTTCCCATCACGTATCCCCATCTTGCTGGATGATTAGCACCCTTGGTCTGTGGAAATTCCCGTTGCTTCATCTGTTGCTTTATCTTGCTGGTCTTCATCTATCCAAGTCCTTAGCCACATCCTACTCATACTTTGCTCTCAGTTCATCTCACCCTTCTAAAGGCTTAAAGAAGAGCAGAGAGATTCACATGGAGGTACGGGCTGGCTGAAGCTGTTCTTACCTGGGCTATCTGGGAGCCATGGGCCGCAGGCTCATACGGGGTCTCTCCGGAGCTGCAGTCTTTCTGGTCAGTGTGACTCTCCTCTCTGTACGGCACCGTGGGGCTCAGGAAACCTCAGGGTACCCAGGGCTCAGGGAGCGGATGCTGGAGAATCCAGAGCGACGAACACACGAGGGCCCAGAGGATTCCAAGGAAGGTGGTGGCACTGGGCAGAGGGACCTGCAAGTCCATTCTCTGGACAAATACAAGACTGAAGGGAACCTGACTCTTGGGGATGTTTTTGTAGCTGTGAAGACCACCAAGAGATTTCACCAGAGCAGGATGGAGCTGCTCCTGGACACATGGATATCCCGGGCAAGAGAGCAGGTGAGCATGTGGATTTGGGCTACAGAGAGTGTACATGGCAAGGGGAGCCAATGGGGAGGGACAAAGCCAACAAAAGGGGAGACTGGGCACTGTGTTTCTTTCCTTTGCCTCATTTTCCTTAATTCTGCTCTCTGTTCACACTGAAAGGTGGACACTACCCTGTGAAATGTTGCACTGATAGCTGTTTCATGGGGCGGGTGGTCAGAGAGGCTGAAGAGCTTCCACTGGTGCTTAGCTGTGGTGGTCAGAGAGGCTGAAGTGTGCTCTTCCCATGAAGACTGGGACATAGGGTCTGATTTTTGGGTGGTAATGTGTGAAGTGAGGAATTGGACTCGATCCTGATGGGTCCATTTTGACTTGAGATATTCTGTGATTCCATGAGTGCTCTTAGCAATCATCACCATTGCCTAACCTAACCCCAATGCCTTTGGCTTGAGATGGAGGAGATTTTTTCATTATATCTAACGACTAACACCACAGACTGCCCTGGACACCTGAGATGGGCAGAACAGACCTTCCACAACCTGTCTGAAAGGGTGGCTTCCCACCTCCTCATACCATGAGTTTGCAGGGTATGGAGCTGTGCTGCTCTGCAGGGTGGCTTTGTGGTGGGCAGAATTTCTCTTCCTTGCTTCTCCCCCCTCACAAAGTTGCTCCTCAAGAACAAAAAAATCCCGTGGCTGTCCCCAAAGGGTTTTTTTTTTTTTTTTTTTCCTTTTGCCTCTGCCTGCATGCAACAAGATGACTTCAGGCCTATGTGCGGAAGGGAGGCGGGGGTGGAGGTTTTGGGTAGGAGAGCGCTTGAAGCAGTGCAGGGTTTTCTGGGTAAGGGTGGTTTTCCACTTTCTGGTGCTGCTGTGGTAGTCACAGGAAATCATGTCCTATTTCGGGCACACTTCCTCTCCTGTCTGTGCGACCGTCCTAGGCATCTGAGAGACCCTGCTTCCTCCTCCACATGCACTTCTCCTCTCAGCCCAGCAGTCCTTTGGAGAAACCAAACAGCTCCATGGGCACATGCTTTCATTAAACACTTCCAACTGAGCTTTTGGAGTGGGCTTGCACGCAGCAGCTCAACTTTCCCTTCTCGTGCAACTGACAGGCAGATGTCTGACTGTCCCGCAGATGATAGGATGAGAGGTGATGGCCTTATGTTGCACTAGGGGAGGTTCAGGTTGGATTTCAGGAAAAATTTCATCTCAGAAAGATCAGTGCTGCAGTGGCACAGACTGCCCAGGAAGGTGGTGGAGTCACTGACCCTGTAGGTGTTCCAGAGCCGTGTGGATGTGGCACTGAGGACGTGGTCAGTGAGCATGGTGGGGATGGGCTGGCAGTTGGACCAAGTGATCTTAGAGGTCTTTTCTAACCTTCATGACTCTGTGATTCTATGATTCTATGACAGGATTTAGACAGCGTCTCCCCACATTCACCACATCATCTCTTTTTGGCAGACAAGTGATGGTCCAACCTGAGAAGAGGCAGTGAATTTTCTGTGCTGCTGCCCACCTATAGGAAAACTTCATTTGTAGGAGAATAGGAAGGAAGGGATCAAATGGGAGAGTCAGTCATTTTTAAACAGTGTTTTTTTGTTGCTATCATATTTTGTTACAGGGTCAGCACTTTCCTCCCCCCACCCCCTCAATTTTCCATGTTTTTCTTCTGCTTTTTGTACTTAATGGCCTTGAGGGCAGGGGAGGGATGGAGAGGCAAAGAGAAATACATGAATGTCAACAACAACAAAAAAATATAGCCAGTGTGGAAATTTTGTCAGCTGGCCATGATCCTGATGCCAAGCCTGGCTTTAGAGCTGGTTCCTGCATAGTGCCCTCCCGGAGGAAGTAACCTAGACCTCAAAGGACAGGCTTAGGTGACTGCAACAGGAGGCAAGGCCAGCTGTGATCTTTTATGGTTAGGAGAGATTGTGCAGGAGCCAAATTATCAAGGAAAAGTCTTTTAATTAGAAAAAGCTTCATCGAAGCACAAGTGTTTTGATGACTGTCTAGGCTGAACAGCAGCTTGAGGTTGCTGGCACCATTGGCCTCTTCACATTTTGATGGAGATAAGTCTAGTTTTCTGGTCTGAAACAGCATTTTGTTTGGTAATATAAACAAATTCCAGCACCCCTCCTTTCAGCAACCTAAACATCCAACTGATGGCAATGAAAACTTGGAATGACCCACCCTGAAATGTTTTTTCACCCTTTCAGTGTTGTGAACACACTGTAGACTTTGAATCTCTTCTCTGGGCAGGGGACCAGTTTCCTGCCCAGCTGTACTATTACCCCTGTTGATGTGTTTGCATTTTGGAGGCTGTTTTTTCCTGGGGAAGGAATACTCTGGGAGCTTGGGAGATTAATGTGGACCTGGACTGTCAGATTCCACATATTTATTCCCTTTTTCTTGTTTTTCTTGCTTGGGCCACTTTCCCAATGTGGGCTGAGGAAGCCTCATGTTAACCCATCACATGGGCACTTAAGTTCACGGAGAGCTGCCAGGTCAACCCATTGGACACCAGTGGCTCCATAGCACTGCTAGCACCCATCAAACACATCTTCCTCCCACTTCTCTGCTCCAGAACTGAAGGATGTCTTCCAGCCTGCTCCTGGTGTGATTTCTGTCAACCCCTGGCAGGAGAAACGGTGTTGGAGAAGATGAGGTGTAGAAGGCGAGTGGGAAGCTGCGCTAGAATGGCAGCTCCATGGGCCCATTGGTCACCTTCCAGAGAAGGTGGCCATGAGCCTTGGGTTCCTAGAGGAGTATGCCAGGTGTCTGCAAGTAAACATTCCCCTTTGCATCTAGGGGAATGTGAGTGCTTCAGAGTATTTCCATAAATAGAAAGAAAGATAGGCAATGAGATATGAAGTTTATTAGGCACATGATTTCTGGTTGGTTTTGTAACTGTAAGCAAGTCATTTCTAGAGATGTTTCTGTTTTTTTGAACATGTCAGAAAGTTTCAGTGGTTTCAGAATAGTTTTCTTAAGATGAAATGTTTGTTATACTGGAAATTTCTGCCTTTGGATGTGCTGGCAAGGGGAGTCCCACACTACTTGGAATTTCTGCTGTGTTTGAGCATTAAGATATGGTCACCTGACTCAGGACTCCTTCACCTGAGACTTTGCTAATTGCTTCCAGTCCCATGACCACCTTGAAAGTGGTTTAAGCTAAGATGGCTTATCTTGCTGAGGCATGGTAGGACTGTATGCACAGTCAGTTTTTGCAATCAGCTGTGAGACAGGAGAGGAATTTGCCGACTCACCACAGCTTGCATGTTTGAGATTGTCCATCCTGCCATCTCTGCTTGACTGGGTGCTCTCCGAGGGCCCTCCATCGCCTCACTTGTGTGTTCAGATCATTTCTCTTCCCACACATCGCTGATGCAGGGCACATCACCCAACCCAAGCACTCAGTGAATGCGGGGCGGTGTAGAAACAAGGACATCTCATCAGAACAGTGACAAGCTCCGAGGAGCTGCTGTCCATCTGTCTCGTCCCTTTTGTCCCTGCCCAGGTGCAGTGTTTAACCAGCCTGTAGGCAGCTGGTGGAGAGGCTGTTTAAGGCATGCACCTCCTTTTTGATTTCATGAAAGCTCATTTTCTGCTTGAGGAAAGCTTTTCTCCCTGAGCTGTGATCCCTGCCCGGACCCAAAGAGGGGGAGATGTGCCACATAATGGCACAGAGGGGGATTAGAGAGCCTGGGGGTGGAGGAAGAGAAGGAGGAGGCAGGGAAGTGGCAGGGGGCTGAGCACACTTAACACACAAACAGATGTTCTCCTTTCAGCGTGAGCATTGCTTGGCCACAGTGCTTTCATTTTTCTCCATTTGACACTTAAACCAGGCCTCCTCCACCCTCTCTCTGAGTCTTGCAGGCCCTCTTGTTCCTCTTTCCTAAGCTTCAGGAGAAAATAAAGCAGTGCAAGCAGGAATGGTGCTGGCTGGGAGTGATGGATGTCACAGGAATGCTGATTCTGCTCAGTGCAGGGATCAGCCCCCAGGACCGTCCAAGAGCAAAGCAAGCTTCCCAGACCCTTCGAGGCCACTGGAAGGAAGCAGCATGAAGCAGTGTGAGGGCATGGGGTGCAGTGGTGGTGGTGGGGTCTGCATGCACTGTCTGTGAGGGTTTGGAGAGGCTTTAGTGGGAAAGGAGAGGACTGGGGTAGCCACCGTCCCTCCTCTCCTCTGCTGCCCAGTGCCTGGAATGCAGTAGAAAGCACCAGCTCCACGCCTGATGGTAATGTCCTTTTCTCATCTCTCCAGACGTATGTCTTCACAGATGAAGAAGATGATGCCCTGAAGAGGAGAATGGGTAACCACCTTTCCTATATCACCATCTCTGCCTTCACTATGAGCTAACACGGCCTTTGGAGGAGGCCAGGCATGATGGCTAACTCCAGGCTGTAGCCACACAGTACAAGCAGAATGGGAAAAGACTCTTCTCTGTTTCCTGTACCCTTTCTGGCCATGGGCAGAGTTGTAGTTGATGGGGGATCTAACTTGGGCAGGATGCTTTGCTTTCTCTGGGCTTTGTCTCTTCGTGGGGGCCACAGTGAAGTAGTGATAAGGGTTCTGATATCTGCAAGGTGCAGATGGCAATTTGGAAAGCAGAGTGCTGAGCTGATGACTAAATTCTTGTCCCCACTATGCCATATTCTAAGAATCATAGAATCGTTTGAGTTGGAAGGGACCCTTTTGTCATCTAGTCCAACTCCACTGCAATGAACAGAGACATCTACAACTAGATCAGGGTGCTCAGATCGGGGTGAATCTTGTGGAGTGAAATCTAGATACGAGAATGCCATGGGCAAGTGCATCTTTCACTAGATCAGCTTGCTCAAAGCCCCATCCAACCCAACTTTGAGCACTTTCGATGATAGGATGTCCACAAATTCTCTTGTCCTAGCATCTCATCACTTTGACTGTGAAAAATTTCTTATGTACAATTTAATTTGCACTCTTTAAGTTTAAAACCCTTGTTCCCTGTCTTATTGATTGGAAACTGTATGGGAACAGTTGAATCACGGCCTGAACCTCTGATTGACCACCTGAGGTGAGTGCTGAGTCAGCCGCAGGGGCACAGGTGAACGCAATTTCACCTGAGTGACCAGAAGGGGTGGAGCCTGGCTCCACCCCTCCTAGACCCCATTTAAGGACCGACTCCCATAGAGGTCTCCTATCTGGAGATCCTTTCTCTTGGAGCCCTTCTGCAAGTCCAGAATACGGGTAAGATCTTTATTTCATTTCTTCTTTGTAATGGGATAATCTCTCTGGTTCTATACCTGTTTGCCATACAGAGACCAAATGTCTTTTTGTTTGGATGCGTAAGTGCAGCCTTTCAATGTCTAAATGGGGGCTGTAAGAAAGAATGGGACACACTCTTTGGCAAGGTCTGCTAGGGTAGGATAAGGGGAAATGGTTTCAAACTAAAAGAGAGGATATTCAGACTGGATGTAAGAAAAGTTTTTTACAATAAGGGCAGTGAGGCACTAGAGCAGGTTGCAAGAGAGGTGGTGGATGCCCCATCCCTCTGAACGTTCCAGGTCAAACTGGAGGGGCTTTGAGCACCTTGATCTAGCTGTACGTGTCTTTGCTCACTCCACAGGAGTTGGACTAGGTGGCCCTTAAGGGCCCCTTCCAACTCAAATGATTCTATGATTACTAACTCTAGTAAGTCTTTGTCTTTCTTACAGGTCCCCTTATATGTTGATACAAATATGAGCTCATATACATGAGGATATATTATATATATGAGCGAAGAGGAAAAGCAAAAATAAAATCAAGGAACTGCCTTCCAAGAAGGCTTGTAGGGAGGGAATGTCTTGAGGTTGATGAGGGGAAGTGTTGAGCAGGTGGGAGATGAAACCAACATCACAGCAGGCTTGGACTGAGGGACTATGGTGAATCTGGTCGTGAGCAAACCTCTTCCAGCAAACCTGCCCAGAAGTCCTCTCCATGTCTGTATGGGTCAGCCCTAAGCCACAGCCTTCTCCCTACCCACAGGTGACCATGTGGTGTTCACCAACTGCTCTACTGAGCACAGCCACTCAGCTCTCTCCTGCAAGATGGCTGCGGAGTTTGATGCATTCCTGTCCAGTGACCAGAGGTGAGTTGGGGCTGCTGTGAAAGTGAACTTCTTCTTGGGGATGCTGGCACCTCCTTACTGCACATCTCTTGTATATTCCCTCCTATCTCCCTCCAGCTGGTTCTGCCATTTGGACGATGACAACTATCTGAACCCTGAAGCCCTCCTGAAGCTCCTGTCCTCCTACTCTGCAATGAAGGATGTCTACGTTGGGAAACCCAGCCTGAACCGACCCATTCGAGCCTCTGAAACACTACCTAACAACCAGATGGTACAGTCTGTGGCAGGGTGGGACAGCTGGGGGTTGGTTTTAATGCTCTGACTCATTGACCATAGCTCTACTCCGATGAGAGAAAAGTCCCAAGAGCAATAGACATCAGCTGAAAACTCAGTGGTTTTGTCTGAATGTGGTAGCATGTGTTGACTCATTCCAATCTCACTTGAGGAAGAAAGGTGATGTCCAACAGTTCTGCTGTGCCTTTGGGTACCCATCTGCAGGGAGATCAGCCTGCCTTGCACAGCCCACTTTCCAGTGCAGGAGCTTGGCTGCTCCAAATGGGACATCTGGCACAACTCAGCCTTGGTTTCCAGTTAACCTTTCTTAGCACATGTGCTGTGATTTGGCCAACGGTATCCTCATCCCTGCTGGCTCTTTTTCTCTTTGGTTGTGAGTTACATATTAGCAGTCTTTGCTCATCCTGACTTCCCAGCCATATGAGGAGACTGAAATGGGGACTGTGTTGCTGACAGGTGCTTGTACTGGGCAGCAGCTGGGGGGTGACAATAGGGCTGTTTATCTCTCTGTTAAAGCTGTGTTTGTAGCATTCCCAGCTCAGGGAGCATGGTGTCATCTGAGCCTCTGCCATTGATTTGCTCTGCTGTTTCTCTCCAGAAATCTGTGCGCTTCTGGTTTGCCACAGGAGGAGCTGGGTTCTGCATCAGTCGCAAGCTGGCAAGGAAGATGATGCCTTGGGCCAGGTAAGCTGTGCAGTCACTGGGTAGGTGAGTCTTTGGGATTAGGAACACAGACACACACAATAACTTCTGCCAGTGTCAAGTCTGGATTTGTGTATGTGATGCTTGCAGGGATGTTTGGAAGGGTGCAAAGAGCCATGCACTTCAATTCCACAAGCATGTGGGACTGGAGGAAGGATGTAGTGAGTGGGTCTCCCACCTGATTAGAGAAAGACAGGAGCAGGCACATCAGCAAACATTATCACACAATGACACACTCCTCCTCCAATTCCTTCCAGCTTCTGGTTATCCCTCAACCTTCCTTCTTTTTTCTTTCAGCTTTTTCTGGCTCTCTTTGTAAGTGCTCAGATTGAGCTCTGTCTCTTTCCAACCTCCTCTGCCTCCTTCCTGATCTAATTTCCAGTTCCCCCACCTTAAACTCTATTCAGCTGCTTACAGTGTCCGTGGTCATCTCCTCAGCTTGATGCATAGAGAATGGCAGTAGGTCTTGGGGACATGTGTTAGCCCAACCTATCTGATGATGTTTTCCAGGATGCCCTAGGTTATCTTTTAGACTGTATCTGCAAACATCAACAGGAATCATCTGTGCCAGCCTTAACCAAATCTTTTCATACTCAGAAAGACAGACCTGGTCCACACTGGGTTGCTCATGGTCCAGTTTTTACTGATTTAGATGAAGACCCTGATACATTCTTTGAGCAAGATCCAGAAAGAATAATGATCTGTTATCTGGGGTAAAATTCAAGTGACACGTATAGAATCATAGAATTGTTAGTGTTGGAAAGACCGATGAGATCACCCAGACCAACCATCAGCCTATGCCTGTGGTGGTGATGACATGGGACATGGTTTAGTTGGCATGGTGGTGATGGGTTGATGGTTGGTCTTGATGATCTCACTGGTCTTTCCAACACTGACGATTAACGATTCTGTGATTCTATTTATCAGGAATAGCATTGAGCAATTGATGGGACAGTGTGGTTGGACATGGTTGAAGAGCAGACACAACCTCACATTTTTGCAGTAGGACTAAGGGATTTCTTGCCTTGTTTCCAGGTTTACTCTGGTTTTCAGTGGAGTGGTTGCCTATATTTCCCCCTGCCCCTTTACATAACTCATGCAGCCCTGCTCTCTTCCAGTGGCAAGAACTTCCTGAGCACCTCAGAGCTCATCCGTCTGCCAGATGACTGCACCATAGGTTACATCATTGAGTGCAAAGTTGGTGGGCAGCTGCTGCCCAATAGGCTCTTCCACTCCCACCTGGAGAATCTGCAGCTCATCCCCACCTCTGACCTCATGCAGCAGGTGAGCAACAGAAACAAAACAAGATACATATTTTAGAGGAAGGGGAGGTGGAAAAAGGGGGGGGTTTATGTTGCCAGTTGGTGGCAGTGATGTGAACTGAAACAATTGTCTGCACTTTTGAAGATATTTTGCCAACAAATGTTTCCTTGCAATAAGGAGCAGATGTTGCCTGCAGCACAGATGCCAATTGCAGTGAATCAGTGGTGGATAGCATGTGCAGAGGGAGTGAGGGGAGGATGGGGGCAGACCATGGAGGGATCATGGTATCAGGATGAGGAGAAACACTTACTGGTTGGGAAAGGGTTTTGCACCATGTCTGCCTTGCTTGGGTAGATCAAGTGGTGTAGGTGACTCACGTAGTGGACCATAGAATCACAGAATCATAGAATGGTTTTGGTTGGAAGAGACCTTTAAGATCATCCAGTTCCAGCCCCCCTGCTATAGGCAGGGATACCTCCCTCTAGACCAGGCCTATCCAGCCTGGCCTTGAATGCTTCTAGGGCTGGGGGCGTTTACAGTATTCTATCATGGAAAGGAGGAGAGGAGAGTTGGAAGGCAGAGGCCAAGCCACCAGAGATGGAACAAGAATGGGAGATTTTGTCACTCAAAGCAGATTCCTGAACATATCACTTCACCCTCCCTGCTCCTTTCTCCCTGCCTCTCTCTGCAGGTCACACTCAGCTATGGTGTCTTTGAGAACAAGCTCAACGTTATCAGACTCAGTGGTCCCTTCTCACCCCAGGAAGATCCCTCAAGGTATGGGGTGTGAGTGCTCAGTGCACTGCTGAGGTTTGAGCTGTAGGACAGCAGGGTGGCAGGGGCAGGCAGCCAAATAGGGGGTAGGAGGTCTAGAGTGAGGGACAAAAGCCTTGCAGTTGCAGGTCTTCTTGGGTGAGGATCACACCAACATTAAGATGTTCGCAAACACAAGTTTTGCAAACCATTTTGGATGAAAGGAAAGAAAATAAGTATTATAACATTTTATTTGAACAGTTACTGAACCAAAAGTTTTGCCATTCATTTCACACAGAAAAGGAACAAGCTAACCTTTGTCCTCTGGGACAGGAACTGAAATGCTCTTCTAAACTCAGGAGAGGAAATTCTGCTTTATTTTACTTTCTTTGTTTTGCTGAGAAAATTGAAGGGAGAAAAGAAAAAGGTTTGCTTCAGGATGACTGCAAATAAAAGTGCTCTTTGATTTACTTGCTCTGCTTTGAGTGAACAAACCTAAAGTTGTTATTTGCAGAGCATGGGTAGGAAACTTCTGGCTGGAGATAGCAGGGGTGGGAAACAGCTGTGCAGTTAAAAGGGCATCTACAGAGCAGTGTAGCAGGGTCTGGTACAGTCCCCATCTCACTGAATGTGATCAGGGTGAGCAATGAGTTGGGCTCCATGGTCCATAGCAGGATTCAGGTGTTGGAGGAAAGCTTGACTGCTCAGCTTTGGCAAATCAAGACTTTGTAAGAAGAGCAGCCAGTCCCAGAGAACCATAATGCATAGTGAGCATCTGATGTGGTATGTGACATGAGAGAGAAGCTTTCCATTCCCCACCTTGTTCTGCATTAAAAAACTGCCATGTGACGTTCCTTCACTCTTCCCCTACAGGTTTCGATCTCTCCACTGCCATCTCTATCCTGATACCCCCTGGTGCCTGCAGGCTGTTGGCTGGTGATGCCCAAGCTACTGTGGGTCCTGGTGATATCCCTTCACCTTGTGCATGTAGGGGATGGGGCACTGAAGAAGCTTGGTGCTCCCAGCTTCCCCTTACCTATGGTGGCCTTGGGGCTTTTTGGTCCTTGCTGAGTACTAGTGGTACAGGACAAGAGAGATCTGTGACAAAGATGGATAACATGGGCTGGACATGTGGATGGGCTTCCCATCTGTGCTGGGACGCTTACAAGAGATGGGAACAGCATGCTTTTCTGAACAGATTAAGGACTGGATGGTGACTGCTGGGCATGTGGGTGGAGATGGGACCCACTGCTCCTTGTTGTAGTTTCACTGCATTGAATTAGAAGGGTGCTGGATCAGGGTATGCAGTGCCAGACTGAGCGTCGCTGAAAGTGTGCCTTGGCTTCAGCCTCTCTGAGGCTTCTTTCTCTGTATGTGCCTGGGCTTTTCCCATTTTCCACTGTTCCCAGCTGCAGCCCTTTGGCTGAGTCTCTGCCTCGTTAAACTCTGATTCTACTCTCCCTTCAGAAATGGAAAATGTGATCATTTCTGTGCTGAATGAGCACTGAAAAAACACAGCTCTTGGCCATCAGAGGGGAGGTGGGCAAGAAATGTAAGAAATCAAGAATCACTCCTTGGATGGGACAAGGGAGAGAGTATGAAGTACAGAGCACGGGAGGGGAGAAGGGGATGAGAATGTTTCCTGCTCTGAACACCGAAGGCTTGATCTTGTATGGCCCTGCATTATTCCTCTCTTTTTACCTTCTTGATATGGGGTCAGGATAATCTTTTGCTCTAATTATCAACCTGTCGTCTGAGATTAGACTCCAACTCCTACCTGTGAGAGAGGAGACATAAAGGATTAGAACTGGCTGAAAGAGAGGAGAAAGGAAGAGATGGAGAAGGAGTGCTCGGGAGCGGATTAGAGGTTACAGCTTTATAATCTTCTCTGTGCCCTGACCAGAAAAAATTAAGTCATGAAGGAATGGAAACTGCAGGGCAAAGAGCTTTTTATCTCTGCATTTCTTTCCTCCAGATGCTAAGAGCAGCTTTCTGCCTTCCTGCTGTCCCTGCTAAAGACAACAGGGAGAAGGAGCCAGCCCAAATAGGCTACAGGCTTTCTGGCATGTTTATGGATAACCCCTTTCTCAGCACAGATCCTGCCATGAAAGCTAGGCACTTCCACTCAATGGGGAATGAACTTTGGCACCATTTTGTGCTTGTACACTTGAATAAATGGCTGGAGGAGAGTGATGCAGGGAAAGCTGGAAGGCAAAGGGGCTGTTTTACATGGCAGGCAGCACCACAATCAGGTATTTCTCTTTAAAGAGTGCTTCAAAACAGACTGCTGGAATCAGAGAGATTCCTGTAATCTCTGGTTGAAGGCACACGTGCCCTTTCTCCAAAGAGCCGCTCAGCTTTGCTGCTGCTGATCTGACTAAGCCTGCTGCTGGTGGGCTGGCAGAGCCAAGGGGGACTATTGCCATGCCTCTACCATACTGGAAGCTGGTCACCCTGTTTCCCCATCCCACCTCACACCTCAGCCACCAGCGTCTCCCGCACAGCTTGCATGAGGCTTAAAGAAAAGGCATCAGAAAGCCCTACCTCATCAAAGAGGGACCTAGAAATGAACGAGCACTTTAATTACCAATGAAGAAGAAAGAGGGGGGCCTGTGGAGCTGCTTTCCAGCCTGGTCGTTCTTGTGAGCTTTAGGCAGCTTGTGAAGCAGCCAAGAACCCCGCTTTCTTCTCTTGCACAAAATGTCTTTAAACTGGAAATTCATGCTGAGCAGTGGCAGGAACTACGTAATGGCATTGACCATTCCGGGCGAATGTGAGACATGGAGCTCAAAATAGAGACAACCCAGGTATCAGACAATCAGTGCAGCGTAAAAAAAAGTTCTGCCCAAAGGGCAAATGGTTTTGTTTGAACTTAACGAGAAGATGAAAAATGCTTCCACGAGAAGAAATAAAGGGAGCTGATATACAGGAGGCAGACCAACTTTTTTACATGATCTGATAGTGTTAGGACAAGGGGGAATGGTTTTAAGATAAAAGAGGGGAGATTTAGGTTAGATGTTAGGTGGAAATTCATTACTCAGAGGGCGGTGAGGCACTGGCACAGCTGCCCAGGGAAGCTGTGGTGCCCCATCCCCCAAGGTGCTCAAGGCCAGGTTGGATGGGGCCCTGAGCAGCCTGAGCTGGTGGGGAGCAGCCCTGCCCACAGCAGGGAGTGGGACTGGGTGGGCTTTGAGGTCCCATCCAACCCAACCATTCTGTGATTTTGTGAATCTACACTACCTGGATATTTTCTTTTATCCTCATTCAACTTACAGCTATGTTGTTAAATAAGTCTTGTAGTGAAAATGCTAGTTCTATCTGTAGATGTTCCAATGTCAGCCAAAGCATGATGTGATTTGTGTGCCTGAGAAGAAGAGGCTGGTACAGCAGACTCACTTCCCTGTGAAGAACCTGGAAGCTTTTGTTGGGTCCTGGCCTCAGCTGTTCTGAATTGGTGCAGTGCTTTCAGTATGGCTGTTCAATGGTTTGGGTCCTTGAGTGGCTGCATGGGGATCATTTAAGATGAGGCTTTGATACAGGAGCAGTGCCACTTCTGTGGAAAACATCCTCTCGCATAAGAAAACAGAGAAGAAATGAGATGTCTGGGCAGGGCATCTCTTGGGCTGTAGAGAAATGAATGACAGAAAGGTCCTGATATGCCTGTGACAGCAATGCACTGGGAAGAAAATTGCTTTTCTGAGTCAACATAAGAAACCAAGGCTTCTCCAAGAACAGAGAAACAGCTTAAGGGGACATTCTCCTCTTGAAATCTGATCAGTGTTAAAACCTGAGTTAAAATTAGTTTCAGGAATGGTTCCTGCCCCTGAGGCTTGCTGTTAGATGTTGTGGTTTTACAGTCTCATTTTCCTAGTTTATTAAAATGTTTAGCTGCTTGGGAAAATGAGAAACAATCTCATGTGAAACTTTTCATGGGCTGATCTTTTTTTTTTTTTTTAATTCTCCTTCATGATTTTCTGATGTAACAGATTGTAACAGTCAAAGTTTTTTTGGAAGGGTTCCATTGGGTCTATTAAAATGTTGTGTTTTTCTTTCCTTTTTTTCCCCCTCTCTCACATTCCCATTTCTCATTGCAGTTAAAGAAAAAAAAAATCTATCCCAAGAACTAAAAGGGATGGAGACATGGTCTTTTTATTTTACTGGGAAAAATGGGGTCAAAGCCAAAGGTGTTGGCATGACCCTGCTGTTGTACAACATTAAGTGCAGCTCTGGATTTCAAGTACAGAGGCCTCAGCTGCCCAACACCATAGCAACGAACACTATTAATGATGTTTAAGCTGTGTACTGAAGATTCAGAGAAAGGGGAAGGAGGGGAAAAAGCCAGTTACAGTATTTGAAATGTAAAGTATTAAGTGGAGCTTTCATGTTAACAATAACTTTTTTTATATGCTTTTCCCTGAGCTGCAAAGAATTTTTACAAGAAAAGCCCAATTTGACAGGGCAAAAAATGCTAATGACTATCCTTTCTTCAGGGGGAAAAGAGAAGTTAGTTGAAATAGGTGGGAAACTGCAATTGTTGCTAAAGGCTTGAAGGGGAGAGAGAAGAATAGTAATGCTAGATAATGCTTTTCTGGTGCCAATTCCTCTTAACAGCTCTGCTGTTGAAGGAAAACAGATTTCAATGGACTAGTGGGATCTACTGAGCTTGTACCAAGGCTGCAGCCACATCTCCCCCCAAGCCTCTTGCTAAAGAGCCTTCCAAAGACTAGCAGTGTATTAAACAGAAACCAAAGGGTGAGAAATGGAAGAACGGAGATTGGAAGGAAAAGAACCACCGAGCAGTAGAACTTGGAAGAGGTGAGATTGGCTGGCCCCAACTCTTTTCATTTTCTTCTTATTTGCTTATTTGTTTCCTTATGAGAAGTTGATATGCAATTTATTCTAAATTCCTTACAGAAGATTTATCCTCTTAATTTTGAATCTTTGTCTGCCCATGCTTACAATGCAGGCTCTTTCGGTAGTCCAGCAGTGGGTTCAGCAGCATTTTTCACTTCTTTCTTTCTTTTATCTCCAATCCCTGAATAACCCCACAAGACAACAGGCTTGCCCTTTTGCACTACTGGCCACCAGGGCTCTACACACTTCTTTTTGACTCCTAGGCCCTATACCCTTGTTTGGGTGAGGTAGTTGGGTCTAGGTTTTCAAATAAAACAAAACAAAAAAATGCTTGATCACCTATTTCTGTATCCACAGTGATACACTTTCATGTCTCATCTACCACACATTCTTTTTCTAATTGTCCCTGGTAAACAGTGGGCTCCATGTGCAATTAAATCATAGAACTCAAAGCTGGAGGACCATGTGTCCCTCACAGCTTTGAATTAGAGGCAATAAACCACACAATGAGTACAGGTTTGGCCCCTGCTCTCAGATGGTGCCAGGAATGGGATTTCACACTAAATGTTTCAATCTGGGCTTATGGCTTTACTGAAAAGGATGTGAATGTTGCCATAGACATAAGCAAGGCCAAGAGCTGTGACAAATATAAGTACCCATTTCTGTTTTCCCCAACTACTGCAGGATTTTTTTCTATAGATTTTCTACCTAATTACCTGGAATGTTAAAGGTGTTGAGGGCTGAGCTGTTGTTACTCAACTGGCATTACCTCTTTAAGGCTATTCCTTCATAGCATGAGTTTTGTATCACTCCTGCTTTATCCTGCTTGGACTCCAAGAAGACTGGGAATTCATCTGTATCCCTGTTTGAAATGTGTGTGATTAATTACAGACCTCTAGAGTGGGCTGCTTGCCTATCAGTCGTGTTCAAATTGCCTTCCAGGATTTTGCAAGGCTAAGGAGCCTCTTCAGGTGTTGTTTCTGACCGCTCCTTGGTTAAACCTCCTTTGGTTTCAGTGGGAGCTGCATCTGATTTGTGGAGAACTTTGAGAACAAATTAATCAGAGCACTTTGCACATGCGTTTTATGGCCCCAACCCTCCAGCCACTGCTTGAGAAGAAGACTGCTGATTTTAGCAATGTAAGAAAAAGAATTGGAACTAAACAAGGCAGTTGAATGGGGAAAAATGCTGCTATGCTGAACCTCCATTTTCTCTCTCCCATCTCTATAAATGAGGCAGAGAGAGAAACTACAGCTGGTGCCCTTGGCCACAGTGCATCAGGTGGAGAATGTGCCATGAAACATCTGGTGTTTGCACTGGCAGAGCATCCAACAGCTCCAGTCATGAATCCAGGCCAGCTTGTGCTTGGTGATGGACAGAGAGAAAAATGGTGCCTGTCCCAAAGCCTTACAAGCAGAAGCATGGTGGGAAAGGCTTATAAAACCAGTGGGACAGTGCTGCCATACCAGAGTAGGGGAAAAAAGATTATGTTTTGGACAGGAAAGGACAGGAATCAGAGAAAAATCTCTCTCTCCACCCACAAATACCATGAAGGAGCTGAAGGATGGGGATGGAGAGGTGAAGGGTTGGAAAAGTAGCCTGGATAAAGAACCAGAACAAAATCTGTGTCCTCTTCATGGCTGTGTTGGCAGCTGATGAATACTGGCCTGAAGATTGATCCTTGGAGGGTTGGGTGTTCAACAAACAGAGGGGAAATCTGGAAAGAAAAAGGCAGGAACTGCACCTCCCTCAGTCCACATGGTGACTTGTGGCTTTTCACACATTACTACCCCAGTGCCATATGAGGAAATGTAGGACTTGGAAAAGAGAATCAAAATCCACTCTGTGCGCATGTCTTCTGCCTTTGGAGATCCCAGTGCAACTCAGCTCTCATGGGTGCTCACAGAAGCAGCAGAATGGCACATTGAGCGGGATGCACTGGAAAGACTCTAGCCCTTCCTCACTGCCCCATCATTCCCATATTACCATCAGCTTTGGCTGGAGTGAGGCTGACTGCAGAGACTGGGCTAGCTGTCTGCACTTGTGATGATATTCCTTCAAGTGTGGGGCAGAAATCTCCACTCTGAGCCTACTCTCTGAGGAGAGGCCAGTTTCCTGAAGTCCTGGCATGTGGAGCAGACTAACAAGGTCTCCTTGCAGATGGTCAGGGGAACAGGACCCCTCCATAGCCCCCTCTCTTCCCCCGGCATCGGGCTAGTGTTGGACAGTGTCTGTTTTTAGAAAAGTGGCAGATTCAACAGCTGAGCTGGTTTTCCAAAGGGATGTATAAAATAAACAGCCTGCCATCTGCTCTATTGTCCTGGAATAGCGGCTTGAAGGGTGAAGGGAGAGGAAAGGAGGGGGAGTGAAAGGAATAAGAAATTGATGTGGGGGGAGAAAGTGGGAAGGAGGGGAGGAGAAGGCAGCAGAGAGGTGAGGAAGATCTCATGGGAGAGTAGAGTGAAGGTGGAGGCTAGAGAGAGGTAGAGAAGGAGGTAAAGCAAAAGGGAAGCGGTTTGACAGTAGAAGTGGTGAGGGGAGAGGACAGGCATGGGGACAAACAGATCTTGCTTCCCATCACCCTGCTTAAGATCCCCGATGACATCGTGAGCCAGCAAGGTAGGCACCTGCAGCACCCCTGGCGCTGGCTAGTGCTGAGCCAAAGCCTGACTGCAAAATAAACTGAACTTAGTGACCTAGATAATCACTCCCCTTTCACCCACACAGCCCTACTGCTTTCCTGCTGTACCCCCTCACCCTCCGCGTTGGCTTTTATTGAGTGCTGCAGGGAAGGCACTGAACTCCAGGTTTGGCAGCAGAGTAAATAACAGCAACATTGGCCTCTCCAGCTCAAGAGGGAGGAGGGGTGATTTCAATCAAAGGTAAATAACAGTTGGTATTCTCTGACCCTTAATCCAATTTCCTAGAAATGGAAAATAATATTCCAGCATAGGTACTGAAATGTGGTGCTGGTCCACAAAAGAAGTATG
Source organism: Gallus gallus (assembly GCF_016699485.2). NCBI lineage: Eukaryota > Metazoa > Chordata > Aves > Galliformes > Phasianidae > Gallus > Gallus gallus. The sequence continues at coordinate 51,313,405 of NC_052532.1, forward strand.
ACTACTCAGCCAGATGTTGAGCAGAGCACAGCCAATGAGGCCTGAGCTGGGGGAGATGCCACAAGACAAGTAGTTCATCCTTGCTGGCCTGGGACTGTAGTACTCTCATCTGACTCTTCCTGGTGTATTTTCCTTGCTTTAATCATCTCCTTAAATGGAGCTGGGTTGCTAGTGGGTAGCACATCCCCATGAGATGTGGACCCAGATGGATGGAGGCTCCCTGATCTGCTCTGAGGATAGGAGAAAATCGGCCCAGCTGATGCCTTGCATCTGCATCCTCAAAGGGCATTTTGCCAGAAATTTAGAGTTGGAAAGAAATATTTATGTAGCTATTAGTCTGGTAACACAATGGTCTGTGTGGCTGGAGAGCTTGCTCTCTGATTTGGTCATGTTTTAGAATCTCAGAGGCTTAAGGAGGTGGTATTATCAAGCTCTCAGGAGGTTGTCTGGTCCTGCAGCAGGGGCAGCTACCTCACAACCGTTCCAGCAGAAGTTCTTCCAACCAAGTACTAAATCATGCTCTTCTGGTACAGAGTATTAGTATATGATCGGAAAACTGCTGCTAACTGAGCAGTGGTAACAAGCTGATCTTGTAAAAACAGGTTTCTTCTGTGCCAGTATTGATTTCCAGATGAAGCAACTCTGTCAGGCTCTAGGTCACTGCTTTCTCCTCTGTGAGGCAGCTGATTTGCAGTTCTGTGTCACAAAAGAAGCCTGGTGAGGCCAGGCCATGTTTGGAAGGAGGCAGAGATACATACAGGACCTGAGGGCAGAGGTCAGATCCTTTCTAGGCCTTCCACCTTGCAGAATGACCTGGTGCTTCATAGAAGGGGTTTCATCCACTGTGGACACAGAGCGTCTGTCCATCCTGTGGGCGGACTGTGGTTTCAAGACCACGTTTCAGATGAAAAAGTTTGTAGCCCATATGAACATTGAAAGAAACCTCTTCACCAAAAGCTCACTGGTGACAAATGTGGCTCAATGCATAGCAGTTGTGTGACAATCAGTTCCTGATCATACAATATGGAAAGATCAATCACATGCAGGAGTGACAGCCAAGTCCATCATCCCATTTCATTCTCTACTCCTCCAGTGTGGATGCTGAGAGCCTGGGACACAGCAACAGTGGTTTCAGAGTTCACTCAGACATTCAGGGCAACACAGGGTAGAAGTACTGAGAGCTTAACCTCTAAACTGAGGAAGAGTGAAGTCCACCCTGAACAGAGAGGCTCAGATGATGACTGATCTTTGCATTTCAGTACAAGTCAACTTGTCAGTAAGGAAGAGGAAAAATGTCTTTTGCATCCTTTTGACGATGTGTTATTTCCCCCTTTGCTTGGCTCACTCTAGGAGCACAGTGCTTTGTTAACTGCTTGGAATCCCTGGAATGGCCCTCGCCTTCTGTGCGGAGAGAGAACAGAAAGAGGAGAGGGGTTGGGAGGCAGAAGCTCTGGTCAGCACCCTGGAGAGGGACGGGTCTGACATGCCCTTGCCTTCCCCTACTTGCCTTGCCTTCCACTGCCTTTCCCCATATTTTCTTGCCTTCCCCTGCCTTACCTTTCCTACCTCTACCCTGATTTATCTTGCCTTCCCTCTTATTTTGCCTTTCCTTCATTTTGGTGCAGGCTGATGGGCAATCTCCTGGTGTGGCACAATCCTACCTTGCCTTGCAACTAACACCAACCCTTTTTTTGCTCTTGTTTAGGAACAAATACAGAGTGCTACAGCTCTGTACACAGCTGCTCTGAAACTGTGGCTTAGATCTGGGTTATTTTTTGCAGACAAATCCTCTTTTCTATCAGATTTGACATCAGGCAATCCCTCCAGATCCCTCCCCTTCTCTCTGTCAGACTTCCCCCTTCTCTTCCTGCTCTGTGTTCTCTTTCCTGGCATCTGTGCATTTCCTTTCCTTCTGTATTTCTCCCTCCCCTTTTCTTTTGTATAGCCAGCTTTCAGTTCTCAAATCTCAGAAGAACTTCTGGTTTTGTTTCCATCACAGTCTGTTCCCACCATCATGGAAATAGGGCAGGAGTCCACTGAGAACTGGAGGGAAAGAGGAAGCTTGCAGAGAGCTGTAGTCAGGGCTTGATTCAGTAATCCAGTGCAGATTTTCATCTCTCTGCTCTTACCCTTAAAGTCCTAAGAGGCTTCTACCTGGGAGCTTTGCAAACTGTTATTTCTCTGAGATCTCCCTGATGCAGGTCCTCAATGCTCTGCTGCAGGATGCCAGCAGCGTACATTGGCTTATTTGGTAGAATCTGGTACCTAATGAATAATAAACCTCCTGAAGTCTACTGTGCTACTTGGAAGCAATCCAGTTTGGGAAGGTGGGATATCAGTTTCAGCTGCAGAAAACGATTTTAATTTACAGGAGTTCAGGGAACTCCCAGCCTGACACCACTTTGGATGGGATTTAGCCAGGGTAGCATGGAGGATGGGATTCATGCCAGCACCACAGGTATCTGGAATTGGGTAGTGAAAAGAAAATGAGTTATTGACTGTCCTTCACTTGTTTTGTAGCTTTTTAAAACTGGAGCTCCTGTGGCAGTGGCAGATCTGTCCACAGTTAAATGGACCACAGCAGCTGGGGACTGAGTAGATGTGTCTGGAAGAATAGCACTTGTGTTTCACCTTGATCTCTAGGCTACACCATGGCAGCCAGAAGAGCTCAAAATGTGTTTGGAAGAGGTGATGGATTTTCTGTTAGGCTGCAGTTGTCCTCTGTAAAGTGACATTTACATTTATATCAGACAAAGCTTTTTCTGGCCTGTGATTCTTCCATCGTTTTAGGCTAATAGCAGCAGAGGATGGCTCCACATTGTCTGAAGCTCAACATTTAGATGACTGTGGGAGGGGGATAGAGGTTAGTGCTTTCAGTGATGTTCAGTGAAAAGCTGAGGGAAAGGGCAGCTCAGTTTTTACTTCACATTTGATGCCATCAGTTTAGTTTCTCCTTTAGTGTAACTGAGGCCAAGGAAGCCTTGGTTATATATGGTACATCCCAGTGCCTTCCTTAGCAGACAACTGCCATGCATGGCATTTCAAGACCACAAACAGTCCCAGAAATGGTGGCAAAACTGTGTGCTAAGCTCATGCAGAAGTTTTTTTGTTAGGCTGAACATCTAAGCAATTTTAATATCTCCTTCCAGGGCAGGATACAGCACTGTTCTGTTTGCTGAGTCTGATGAACACCTTCATTTAATTTCCTAAAAATAAAAATAAAAAAAATTCCTTCCACTGCATGTGTTGTTTCTGCTGTTGCTGTACTGTAATATTTACAAAAGGAAGCTTCCAATGGAAGTGTCTCCAGGGCTCAGCTCAGCTTCCTCCTCAGGGACACTCCTCCAGGTCTCATCTGGGACTTCCTTCACCTTCTTCAGGTCCTTTGGGACTGGCATGTCCAACACCACACTGCATCACTCCCTGTTTTGTCCCCCAGATTCTCAGCACAGTCTCTAACCCAGCCAGCTCTCTGCATAATCCAGTTTCTGTTATCTGTTTCCATCTAACAATTTACCAGTAACCAGACCTGGTATTCAGCATTTCTGCAGCATTTGAACTTGGAAGGAGTTTGAAGAGAGCACTGCTAATTAGCTCAGTTTTTCTGTCAGGTCACTGTTATCCTGCTTGAATGACTTAAACACCACAGCACACAGTGACCAGCTGCACAGAGGGACCTGAACTCCTTGGAATGTAATCTCTCTCCTTCTTTACTGAGAGCAATAGAAGGTCACCTCTATAGCTCTGGAGCTGAGAGATAGCGCGCCAGATTTTGAGCTGGTATAAATCAGCATAGATCCAGGGGCACTTCGACCCCCACTCTGTCTGTACAGTCTTAGAGTTTTTAGCACAATCTGGGAGTCTGCTGGCAGGTCTGAATGTGACTGTCCTGGCTCCAGGCAGAAGGATCCTATCCTTCCCTGCTGGCTTTGTGGTGGCAGATTGGGGTTGTCAAAGCTCAGGAATATCTCCGTGTGAGCTCAGGAGGAAAATTCAGGATGAAGAATGAAGGCATGCACACTGGGGTAGGTCAGTGGCCAGGATGCTCTGCTCCAGCCCTGTGAAGTTTCATTTGAAATGGCCTGAACCCCTCTCCCATTGCAGGCTCAGCCATCCGAATGGCACCAACCCTCCGGGGAGAGAGCGTGCTCCTCTTCAGCCCCATGAACCACTCCTCTGACTGCCTTGCCTCTGGGAGCAAAGGAGCGAGAGAAGCACTTTACCTCCCACAGAATTGGGAACGCAGCCAGAAAGCCCCTGGGAGTCCCTGACGCATCTCCGCAGCAACGCTTGGTGAGAGCAGCGCATGCACCTCACGCCCACCCACCCACATGTGCGGAGCCAAGCGCTGGCTTCTCATCCTTCTGTCCCTCCCTTCTCACCATGCTGGCTCATTTGGGGTCGTGGAGACAGCACTCACCGGACAGCACACTGCTCGTTTCTCGGCTTGTATTGCTGCTGGAGAAATGTCCAACATGACATGGCTTGATGGGGGCAAGATGAAACCCGAAGGTGTCCGTTTGTGAGGCTGGGGGTGTGCAAGGCTTGGACAGTCCAACCAGTCCAGAAACGGGACCAGCAGAGGGCACTCCGGCACTGCCGCTCACCCACCAGACTCAGCCCTCGGTCAGGGAATGGGGTCACCCCAAAGCCCTGTTGGGCTGCGCCCTGGGTGTAGGATGAAAAGGCGATCAAGAGAAGGCGGGGGAGGGCTGCAGCCCTGCTTCCCTCCCTGCAGAAAGGGGAGGAAAGAAATGGGTGAGGAGAATGCAGAGGGGAGGTGTCCCAGGAACTTCCACATCTGTTCCATCAGTTCACTGCAATCCCACCACACGGATGCAGATGGTGGTTGTACGGCCTTGGATTTTTCTCTTTGAGACCTTGGGTGCAATGTGACTCTGGTATAGGGCAGCAGAGGGAAGGCAGCATTTTCACTACCTGGAAGGGCTGCTGAGCCTGAGGCTTAACAGCGGGACAGCTCTGTGCCCATCAGTCTCTGAGGTCTACTGCTGGTGCTGTCCCCTTCCCCAGCTATCCTGGTGGTGTCCATCAGAGGGACTGCCCTGCTCGTTTCCGTGCAAGGTCTAGACATCTTTCTCATCATAAAGCAGTGTGACAGCTACATGAGAAACCGGTATTCCCCGGAGATCTTGGGGCTGGGGGGGTCTCCTATCTCCTCTGAAGAGGTGACAGGAGCTGAGCACCTTCCTACGTGCTCAGAGAGCCTGAGTGCCTGGCAGTTTTGCTGCAATAAATCTGGAGCAGCTATAAATCTGGAGCAGCTGGCTTAAGTTCCTCCAGGGTTCATAAGAAAAAAAAACAACCCAAACACCCAGCCTGATGTTCTCTGTTTGCCCACTCACTGTGTTTTTAATTGGGATGTTTGTAGCTTAGAAAATTGCTTCTTAGACTACAGTACCCACAGTCCTTCACTAGCAGCTTGGCATAGCCTGTCAGGGCAAACAAAACCCACACCTCTGGATGGGGTCTCCTTACCTGACCATGCAGGCAGCTGGAGGTCTTCTGTCACACATGGCAGATGCACTTCTTTGTCTCCGTGGTCAAAGTCTGGTGAGACGAATGAGAAACGCAGCTGTGATTCCCAGGTCCTAGCAGAACCAGCTCTCCTGAGTCTCCCTCTCTTCCATTCCTGCCAAACCCTGTCCAGAACTTTTCCTAAATGAAACTTGAAGTCCAGTTTGGGAGAGATCACAAGGCAGAAACAACAAGCATAATGAACCATATTTAAAATGATACTTTTTCTGCCTTTGGAGTTTGGTTAATTTATAATCTATAAAAGTCTCTGCATAATTGTGTCTTGATTAAAATGGTATAATTAGGCGCTCTGGATCTCTCTCCCCTTTCCCTAAGATTATTTCTGTCTAATTGCTTTAATCTGTGTTTTCATGCACCCACTAGAAAATCAAAGCATGCTCCCATGAGGACGCGGGTGAGAGTGAATAAAGCTGACGACTCATTAAGTGCAGCAGAGAGAGGAAACTGCATCTAAATCACCGCTACATTAATGAGGTAAAATAAAAAATCGAAACGAATAAATAACAAAGAGAGAGAGGATTTAAAAAAACCAACAACAACAACAAAAACCCCAACCTGACATGTATTTTAATATTAATTAAGAACATATTGAATAGCAAATTGTCTGTCATTAAAGCCAACTTCCTCCATTGTTGATGGAGAGGGAAAGGTCTGGGGATTGCATGGTGCTTTGTGGAGGGGGCAACTTGTGCAGAACTAGGGACAGAATGAAGGTCATCGAGCAGGGATTGAAGGATCTGGGTGGGAGAGGTGTTGGCTTAACTTTTCAGCTTAACAGTGGTGCCTCAATTAGCCTGGATTCGAGTGAGAACTGGATCATACCGCAGGCAGAGCAGACTGGGATTCCTGCATAAGGCACGGGCTGGCTCGCTGCATTGCGGGGGGAGGCAAGGCATGGCCCCTTGTCCATCCAAAGTCCATCTGTCCCAAGGCTGACCCCAAGATCAGAACAGCTCTCCCTTCCAGGTGTCTTTCTGTCTTCTTATCAGCAATGCTATAAACTCTGCCAGCTAGCCCCAGTAACCTACAAACAGGTCACTTATTTCTCTCCACGTGAGCAATCGGGAAAACAAGGTAATTTTAGAAGGCTTCCGGCTATGTTTGTGTTTTGTTAACTGCTTTAGTCTCCTGAGGACAATACCAAGGTAGTGCTGTCCTCTGGTTCCTTGTTCTTGCTTGCAGGGGAGACTAACAGTGCTGTAAGCTGTTTGCCTAGCTCAAGTGCAAGTGTAAGTGCCCACATGTTGTGCTGCAGAGGCTGCCTTTTACCCCTGCTATGATATAACACCTTTGAGACCCAGGCAGGGCAGTGTACGGATGGAGCCACTCTGCTTGTGAATTTGGTGTTCTGCACTGTTGTGACACAGACATGACTCATGCTGGGGTTGGTGGTGTGACCACTCAGGAATGGGACGGCAGTGGGATTTCATCTCAAGTTGCCAGTAACCACATGATTTGTCCTTAACTCAACCATCCCTGCCCCCCCTGCCACCCCATCATGAGATGTACTTTCACATGTAGTTGTGTAAAGGTATTCAGACAAAAATTGGTGATTCTGTTTCCCTGTGACCTTCAGAGTCATTGCTATTCTCTAGTTCATATTTTCCTCAGACATAGACACACTGTTTATGGAAAGTTCTAAGGAAACATGGCTAAGAAAACCAAGAACATTGCTTGACCTATGAATAGGAGCTGTTGGCTCAGAAGGAGGCTTGTCCCAGTTACTTAACCCCAGCTCCAATGGCAGGGCAGGCCCCAAAGCTTTGCAGAGGCCTCAGTGGAGAGGTAAAGGCACGAATTTAAATGCTCTGCCTGACCACAGCTCTTGGTCCCTAAGACTTCCCCTTTCAGCATCCCTTGAAGACCAAGCATGGAGAGAGGATTGATGGTCATGTCAGAGTGGCAGCTGAGAGGGTAGCACTGAAAAAGAAAGCAGGATCAGCTGCTTGTAGTCCTTGAGTTCAGTAAGAGCCTAATCTAATTAAATGGAGACCACTATCAAATTACCAGCTCTCTTTTAATGTAGCCATTTTAAGTGGTTCAGTGTATTTATAGTAGGCGAGTTAGGGAGGGCTCTTCTCTCTTGAGGTTATGCTTGTGTATAAGGGAGAGACATATAATAATGTTAAGACTAAAGCTTTGAATTGTTTCCTCATTCCAGCCTGGAAAATACTGTGCACAAGATTTAAGACATTGAAATCTGCTCCCAGATAGCCTCTGCCTATGCATGTGAATATAGTGTTTGCCTGGGTTCGTTTCTCCTCTTGCCCCAAGCCAGAGCAGCACAGAAGTTTCCTTTCAGACTTAAGCTTCGCTTAAAGCAAATGTACCTTGTGCAACAGACTCAAATCAGTCAATAGCTATGAAAGGTCATGAGGAGGGGTTTGCTGTGGTTGGGTCTGGGAATTTTGGTGGGAGTGGGATGGATCTGTCACCAATGATTAGAGGGTGAAGGGAGAGGCTCTCAGCCCCACAGCCTGGCTGATGGAGTGTCCCCGATTTCTCTTCCTCTTAATACCATCTCTCCTGCAGCCCTCTCTGTTGCTCTCCCGTAATCCCATCTCTGGGGGAGTTCCTGTGTGGCTGGATCTGTGTCAGACGATCCCCCGGGCTCGCAGGGGGAGGAGGTGGGAAATGCTCATTGGGAGCAGTTTCCATGCAGAACGACAGTAATAATCCTTAGCCTTTTATCTGAAGCTTTTGCAAACATTAATTCATTAACCTCTCACAATCACCCTCCGAGGTGAGGATTATTATCCACGGGATTGGACAGATGGGGAAGCTGAGACAAGGATGAGGCAGTTGGTGCCACCAATTCCTCCCTGGTCCTATAATCCATCTCTCCTCTGCCAGTGGGGGGTGGGACAGCTTCTTTGGGATACCCTAGCTGGGACAAGGACAGAATTTAGGGGCAGCGTTTGCTGTTAGACTCTGAAGGACTCACGTGTGTGATACAGGGCTTTGTGCCTCTGTGTCTCATAGGTGGTCGCCATGGGTCACCCCTATACCACTCACTGCCTTTTCTCCAGGAGCCCCCAGCATGTTTCTGTGCCAGTCAGGTCACTATTTATATTATCACTGTAAGCAGAGAGGGAAAAGGAAGGGAGGAGAGAGACAGACATAGAGGAAAGTAACAAGACCCAGAAACAAAAGTCCTTTATGTCTCCTTAACCATCCCCATCTCCCTTCCACTTACAATTTCTTCTTGTCTTAATGTCGTGTCTCATTCTTGATGTGAGAGATTAAAACCCAAGAGATTAAAAGCTTACTCAAAGTAGATGAGATAGACTTTACTGCCTCCCTCCCTCTTGCTGGGATAGACCTCTGGGAAACCCGTCTCTTGCTTTTCCCATCTTCTCTCCCCTCCCCTTCCCCTCCCACCTCTTGATCCTTAGAGATGAAAAGGCCTTTTCCTTCTGTTGGTTTGAGCCAGTCTGGCCATCTACAAGGCCACTCTTTGATCCTCGTTCAGAGTCAAGTGGAGAGAGGAAGATGCATCTGAGGCTGCAGAAGCCCTTGACATAACATCTTAGCTGTCCATCTGCAGCCACTCTAGTATCCCTCCTCTGGGACACCCTCCTTCCCCAGGCCATTCATCCATCAGAAAACTCTATGACAAAGCAGCAAAAAACCAACAATGGGTCTTGGAATCATTGCTGCGAATGTGCCACCCACAGTGATGTGAAGCCCCTCTTGGGATGTGAGCATGTGGGAAGAAGGCTGGAGCAGAAGAAGCCGGTGTTGGTTTCCCTTGGCTATTACACCTTTTGCAGGGCAGGTGCCAGTGAAGATAGAGGACTACAAGAGATCCCCTTCATCTCTGACAAAGGGATCTTTCAACAGCAAGTCTGATAAAGCACAGATTTGCTCCCATTCATTCTCAGTGTGTTAGGGTGTGTGGAAAGGAACACATCCACTGCACTTTGGGTTGGTCCCAACACTTCCGTGGAGACAAGTTCTTCCAAATTGCTGCTTACTAAAGGGGCCCTTAAGGACTTAAACTGCTCCACTGTGGTTCCAGACCAGGGCTGGAAAACCCAATGCCTTCCTGCGCTTTGATTTCATAGAATCACAGAATTATAAATGTTGGAAAAGATCTCTAAGATCACTTAGTCCAACCGCCAGCCCATCTCCACCATGCCCACTGACCGTGTCCTCAGTGCCACATCCACACAGCTCTCAAACATCTCCAGGGAACAGCGACTCCATCACCTCCCTGGGCAGCCTGTGCCACTGCAGCACTGCCCTTTCTGAGAAGAAGTTTTTCCTAATAATTTCACAGAGGGATTCACTGCTCCCACCTTGATTGAGTTCAAAGTTGCTCTTCACAGCAGAGCAACCAATGGAGTTAGGACTGAACTTGGCTTCACCTGGACAATTGTGGCGCTTCCACAGCTAGGGCAGAGAAGAAGGCCAATTCTGTGTCTCATCCTGGCAGAGCCTGCTAACTATGGTATACTTGGAGACCTCTCAGCATGATGGAGACAGTGGTGTGCAGGCCATGCGCCTCCTTTAGCTCCACACACACTAAGGCAGAATCTGGCAGCACTCCCACCTTGGATTCTCTGAGCATGGTAATGCCCAAAGCTCTCATGGGATATTATTTCCAAATACGCTGAAAAATGCTCTCTGCTCCATATGGCAAAGGAGGAGGCTCCAGTGCAGCAGTGCAGGAATTGTCCGTGCGATGTAGTGCTCGCTCTGTGCTTGCCATCTCCCACGAATGCTGTGTGCAGCCACCCGTGCAGAAAGAGCCTTCCATCTTCATTGCTGACAGCTGTCAGTCTCCAGGAAAAAAATCCCTTCTCTCCCCGATCCCGCGGTCCCACGAGCAGGGAAGGAAATCTGCCAACACGGTGCTTCTCCCTCTTGCTCTCTCTTTTGCTGCCTGTGAGGGAAGTTGCAGGGAAATAATGAAATAAAAGCCAAGGCCCAGAGAAAGCTGATTCATCCACAGCCCAGGGCCAGCGGCCGGCTCCAAGCAGAGCTGTAAAATCAATCTGTCACTGCTCACCGCAGTATAGATCAGGGAAGAGATTGAGACTGCAGCGAGGGCTGAGCCCAGCCTCCTCCTGGGGACCTTTCCCAGTGGTGGGACCCCACGGGGGGCACAGATGGATGGATGGATGGGGGGGAGGCAAAGAGGGAAAAGGGCTTTGTGATCCTTCACTGATGGTGCTTGGCATGCACTCACGCTGCCCAGCTCAAGGACCCAGTGGTGGGGGATGCTGAATGTGAGCTCTGGTAACCCCAGCCCGCAGCAGAAGGTTAAAACTTCAGTTAAACACGTAAAACAGGGCAATCTGTGGGACTGTTTCCATCCCTGTTAGGGAGACAGAGAGGCTGGAGGGCAGTGGTCTCAGCACAACATCAGCACGAAAGAATGAGAAGGTGATTATTCTTCTGTAGTGCTGGGCATAGAGCAGAACGCGCCTGCAGCTGACTTCCACTAAAGTATCTGTGACGTACTTAAGTTTTTTTTTTCTTGGTGAGGTTCTTTTTTTTTTTTTTTTTTTTTTTTTTTTTCCTTTCTTGTGAAGTAACAAACAACAGAGCATTTTCAGGGCTTCTGACAAGGACAGAGCCTCTGCAAAATAAACATGGGGGTGAGCTTCTCTACCCTATGTCTGATCACCTGTCATGGGGCAAATAAACACTGAGGGAATGGCTTGGAATCAGATAGAGAACCCAAGTGCCCCACATCCCTGGGGATGTGCTGCTTACTTCTATGTATTTCTTGGCTCTCTTGAGTCTGTTTGATTGACGAACTGTTCCTGGGTCTGTGTCAGCATAAGGTAGGGCAATCTGACATCCCCTTGGGCCACAGAAACACAAGGATCTTGTCCCAGCACCTCTCAGTGGCTGCATCAGCAGCAAAGCTGGTGGGGACACATCCCCTGAGAGACAGTCATGGAGGAATTCCATCAAGAGAAAATCCTGCTTTGATTTGGTGTGGGAAACCATTTCTTCCAATACAGTACCCTCCAAGATTAGACTGTGTTTCTTACAGGGGGTAAAAATAATGGAAACAAGATTTAATTCCTTCAGTTTTTAGCTTTAATTGAGCTTGAAAGAAAACAATCCACAATCGTAACTCCCCCAAATGATCAAGGCAAGGAAACTGGAGTTTGTAGCCTTTCTCATCCCAGGTAGAGCAAGTAGGTTTGTCATTTAACCCAGTGGGAACAGACATCTGATGGATCAGGGAGTGCACAGAAGTGTCCTCAAAGTTGCTCAACCCTTGTGTCTCATGGAATGGTTTGGGTTCATAGAATCGTAGAATATCCCGTGCTGGAAGGAACCCGTAAGGACCATTGACTCCGTCTTCTGGCTCCACACAGGACCGTCCAAAATGGTTGGAATGGACTTTTAAAGACCATCTAATTCCAATGCTCTGTCTCTCTCTGAGAAGCATGTATGTGTTTTCTGACTTGGGCTCATGGATTTTGGGGAAAAGAGAAAACGACAAGCTTCCTAACCATCATTTTCCACAAGGATGATGCCCTTCTACGTGTGCATCTAATGGACAAAAATGTTTCTTGGTGCCATCTTAGGTGTGCAGCTGAGGCTGGTGTTGTGTGTTTGCTGTCCCGTCTCTGAGGGTGCTGAACGCACGTGAGAAGACTTGAGGCAGTTCCATCCTTGCTGGGTTTAGGTTTCTGTGAGGCTATGTCTCACCCAACAGCGAGAAAAATGTACAGGATGTCAAAGGAGCTCACCCCACATAAAGGTGTGAGATAGACTGCTTATGTATTTCTTCAGTATCTATATTGGTACTGAAGAACTGGGAGTGGATCCACAGCTACGACTCTTTGGATGCAGCTGGAAATCACAATACCACATATTTAGTAACTGTGGTGCTTGCAGTGGGGTGTGCACGATGGGATAACTTCTCTGTAGATCTCACACTGCCAGAATCAATCAGAATCAGGTGTCTGTTCTCCCAGATGTTGTGAGCATGTATGTATTGGCGCTGAGAAGAATGCCTTCACCCAGCTGTTGTGAGTGTGGCTGTGTGAAGAAGGGGTGCGAACAGCATCTGCTCAGCTGTGTGTGAAGCTTTCAGAGCATTTCCTTTTGTTGTTGCTACCTCCACTGTGAGGGGCACGCGTGGCTGGCATAGGAACTTGCAGGTGTGAGTTGGTCATGAGGAAACGCAAGTGTTGGGGCAGGATGCTGACATCAGAGCCACCTCTGAGCAGGGAGCAAAGCACTTCCCAGCATCAGAGTGGACCATGAGACATTTCTGAGCAAGGCTGTGACACGTGGCTGCCTGGAATAGCAGGAGACTGGATTGCACAGCCCAGGAAAACCATTCCCATCCCCTAACCTGCATTCCTTAGTTTCTTTGCAGCTGTTGCGTGGCTGAGCAAGACAGAACATCCATCCACATCTGAGTGTGAGGAATGTGGAACATGGTTTGTGCATCTGATGTCCGGCTGTCATGTATGCTTTCTATGAATGGGACAAGTGATTCCTTTGGTGGTTTCAGAACAGGTATCACCCTTTGTATCTGGGGGCTGAGCTGTGGTCAGTTCTCCAGCACCTGATACACACGCGTGCTTCTTTCTGTCTGTAGGTGAGATCTCCATCCACGGTGGCAGATGTGCACTTGGATCTTCCAGGAAACTGGAGCATATATGTGGTATGTCCAAAGAGATGCTAATCTGAACAGGTGTGGGAAAGTCTCCCCATGCGTGTTTATGTGTGGGGGTGAGGGCTTTTCCCAAACTCCTGTTGCATCTGTATGTGCTGATGTGCAAAATGCCACAGGGGCACACGTTGAGGTGCACTTTCCCCACGGCTTTCACATCTGCACATGCCACATATCTGCAGGGCATCCATACATGTAATGTGCATCCACCTGCAGGGGAGTTGCATGTAGCTGTTGCTTCCAAGCGCGCGCGTGTGCCATTCTTAGAAACCATTGTGTTTTCATGTTGGTGACACGATCCTGAGCGGCTGAGGTGCTGCTGCTCGTGTATGCGTGCGTGTGCGTTCCCTACAGCCGCTGCCGCTGTCACGCGTGGGCCGGCGCCGTGCCTACCCCATCCCTCCGGGCCCCCCCCGCTCCTCCCGCACCGGGCGAGCAGAGCTCGGCGCCGGCTCCATCCATGGCAGAGGCAGCTCCGCCGCTGGCAGCCGGCACGAGCAGAGCCCCGGCAGCCCGGCCCGCGGCGCAGCCATCGCTCGTCGTTTAAATGCCTTCTTCCCCCGGTGATGCGGATGCGGAGAAGGCAGCAAACCCCCCCCCGGCTGTGCGCTCCCTGCCCTGGCTGCTCCTGTGCGCGGCGGGGAGCGCTGCTTAGGGGACAGAGCAGCCGGGAGGGGTGACACGGGGCGGGGGACAGCGCGGAGGGGCTGCGGGTCGCGCCTCCACGGGGCATGTCACGCGTGGGAGCGGCCCTCCAGGAGCAGGTATGTGTGTGTGTGCGTGTGCGTGTGACACACTCGGTGCGTACGGCTCTGTGTCGCCCGCTCGGAGACGCGGCTGAGCTCGGAGGGGGAGCGGAGAGGGGCAGGATGGAGGGATCGCCCTCCCGCGGGTGGGTGCCTCTGAGCCGGGGTGAGTGCGAGGGAGATGGGGAGGGAGTGGGGAAGAAAAATGCCCATATGGGGAGACGGGAGGGAGCTAAGCCGGGGGGAGAGGTGCTTCCCATCACCATCTCTGTGTATGGGTGTGTATGTGCCAGGGATCAGGATGCCGAGTAGGTCCGGGGCTCTGCACGCAAGCTGGGTTGTATGCTGTGCTTCAGTCCAGAACCTGCAAGGGAGAGGATCCATGCATATTTTGTGTGTATATGTGTGTGTGTGTCTGTGTGTGTGTGCTCATCTCTCTATATTAATGTATGCATCTATACATAACCGTATATCTGTAGGTGTATCTATATATACCTATAGATATATACCCCATATCTATAGGTATATATCACCATATCTATAGGTATATACCCCTCTGTATGAACATATGCATAAATATATCTATAGCTTTATGCCTATATCACCTTTATATCCATATAACTGTAGATACACAGACATATATGTACATTGCTAGCAGTTACCATGGGGAGAAGAAGGCAGACCCATCCCAAACTTTGCCAGGGAGCCTTTGCAGCTCAGCCTGTGTCCATGTCTGTGTGTGTGTTTGCCTGGTTTGAATGCAGGGGAGTGAGTAAATCTGGGCTCTGCTCTGACACTGCTCTGCCGGGAGGCTGCTGGCTGCACGAAAGTCATTGCGTGGTGTCTGGCGAGTGTGAGAGTGTGTGTGTGCGTGTGGTGGTGCTGGGATCTGGCTATTTACGTAGGGGCCCAGGACAGCAAGCGGGATGCATGCGGATGTGCACAGGCATTGCTTGCAGGGTGTCTGCATGCCCGTTTATTCCAGCAAGGAAAGCGTGCCCACATTTTTATGCATCAAGATCCTCCTGCTTTGGGGCATGGGATGGGGGGAGGAGAAGCTGAATGAATGAATGGGAGCAAGAGGAGGGGGAAGAAGGAGGGGTGGGGGTGGGGGAGAAAGACGAACAGACGCATCCTAACCTCATCCCAGGACGGGCAGGAGTACACAGCTGCCGCTGTTCCCATTCCATAGCTTGGATCTGGCTGGGGAAAGGCGGCATAAATCTGCTAATGCTGCAGCAGGCATCATACTCGGGAGCTGCTCTGCGTAATGCCCTCCTGTACGTGTGCTGGGATGGCTCCCCCCTGGCCCTGTGTGCATGCATGCCAGCACACGTGTGTGCATGTGTGCATGAGGTCAGAGGAGGTGGGGAGCAGGCTGTGCACAAGCACTGTGCTTGCAAACATCCTTGCAAGTGGCCAAAGAAGGAGGTGTCTGTGGTGGTGGGGAGCAAAGAGCATCACTCGTGCGCTGCGGGTGCATGCATCTTGCAGCCGCGGTCCGTTTGCATCCTCACACAGGCGCCGGCTGCTGCTGGGGGCCGCTGTGTGCACGTAGAGTGGGTGCATGTGTGCGGGCCAGGCTCAGGGGTTCCCCCCCACCGCTCCTTTTCCCCCTAAAGACTGGAGAGCACAGCCCTTCTGCCCACCCTGGAGGTAGGGAGCTCTAAGGGAAGCTGGGGAGCTGGGAGAGGGCTGCTGAGATTGGAGGAGGGATGTAATGACGATGAGTGTATGTGTATGTATGAGTGTATGTGTATGTATGAGGGGGTCCGTGGCCCCGGAGGGGGCCTGGGGAGAGGGAAGGCTGCATTGCCTGCTGCGAGCCAAGGTATTTGTCATGCATCAGGAGGTGGGAGGACGTGGGAGTGTGTGATGAGGGGGTGCCGGGTGGAGGGGGTGAGGAGGTACAGTGAGGGTATGGGAGGATTTGGGGTGACCCCTATCCTCCTGTTCCCTCCCAGTCTATTGCACCCCATCACTGCTAGGTCTGGGGAAATGCAGCCCAGCAGCATCACTAATGCAATAATATTCCAAGGAACCTTCATTTGCATAGAGCATGCATTATTAATATATTTAAATACAGCCCCCCCTTTCACCTCCCCCCTCTGTACCAGCAGCAGTGAGGGAACTGCAGGGACTGGAGGGCTTCTGCCGCGGTGCCGGGGGTGAGAAGCAGCCACTATGACCCCATTGATTTCCCCAGCCCTTTCCCCACCCACCCCCCTCCTTGTCCTTTTATTTCCCCCTGCAGTGGGGTTGCCTTTCAGGGCATCAAACCTAAAGCGGGATGCAGGGAGCTACCTCCATCTCTCTCTTCCCATCCAAAACCACGACAGGAGCCGCGGATGCGTGGCCTTTCCCTCTCTTTGCCCAGCTCCAGGAGATGTGGGCATTTGGGATTGTGTAGTCTGAGCTGGTGCAAAGCAATGCTGTGCAGTGGGACCTGCTTGTAGGGCGCATACAGCAGAGGGGTGTTAGGAGGGGTTGTTTAGGCCACGGAGCAGCCTGCGGTTAAAATCAGAAAGGTAGAACCGCAGGCAGGGAGGAGGGAGGGCGATGTGGCTGTGCTGGTTATTCCTACCTGGGTCGTGTCAGAAGGCAGATGCGGCTCCAGGCAGGGTGCAGCTGCCTCGTCTGACCCTGCTCGCAAGTGGCGGAGCGCGCTGCCCACCTGGGAGAAAAAGCTTGTGGTCACATCAGGGCCCGCTGCAACCTCCCGATGCTGTCAGCAGCCGTGTCACAAAATATCAGCACAACTGCTGGGAAAGAGAGACCTGGTTGTTCTCTCCCTTAGCCCAAATATTGTGGGCTTTTTTTTTTTTTCCCTCTGTCCCTTCTAAGCGTGGGCTTGGACAAAGCTGTTCCTTATATTAGCACAGGAGATAGGGGAACATCTCTGTCCTCGTACTCATGAAAGCAGAGGAGATGTGCCCAGCTCTGGGGAAGGGATGTGACATCCCTCAGGCACACCTGCAGCCCCCACTCATACCTGGGGACCAGGGCAGGACAGGAAAACTGTCTGGGAGCAGAGGTGCTTCTACTTTTTTCCTCCAGGGAGGGGCAGAGCTGTCCCGAGCAGTGATGGCCGTGGGTGGGCATGGGGAATGCTGCAGAACACCATGGGTTCTGCCCAAAGGATTGTCCAGCTTGGCTCTTGGGAGGTAGCAGTGCCATAGGACTGCTGTTGTGGGTCTGCTGTAGTTGCTTCAGTCTCATGATGCTGATGGGCTGACAGTTGGACTGGATGATCTTAGCGGCCTTTTCCAACAGTAATGATTCTATAATTCTATGGTCTGACAGCAGTTACTGCCTCGTGTTATTAGAGCTGTGTCTGTGTCCTGGCTTTCCTGTGTTCTGCATCCAGTGGGGCAGCTCTGTGTCTCACTTTGCTGTCCCATGAGCTCCTCTTTAAGAGAATAGGGGTGACAGCTGACTTTGTGCCCCCTGGGAACACGGAGGTACTTGGCCATTGCCTGAGATGAACTGCTTGCTCGTGAATAAGACTGACCAAATAATTTTGTGTTGCTGAGGAGAAATGACCTCATTTGCTCAATACTTCCAAGCCAAGAGGAAACCCAGTTCCAGCTAAACAGCTGAGGTCCAGAAGGAAGGGAGGGTGGTTGTTGCTTTCAATGGCATTATAAGGGGCTGGAAACAAGGCATTAGGAACCAGGTGGAGGTGAGTGGTCCTAAGGATTTGTGAGAAAGCTGCTGCTGATTGCAGGGAGACTTTGAGGTTCCCAGGCAGACCTGGTATGGGTGAACACAATGGCAATATAGTGCTGTATAGCATGACACCATATGTCACAGAGATGGGCACAGGATCAAAACCCTGGAGCAGAATCTGACCTACCGTGGAAGGTGAGGGCCATCCATTGTTCTGCATGGACCCAATGGGTGTTCTGGGGCCTTGCCTTCTCACCTACCCTCAGCCCAGGAGTGCATCTTCAGTTTTTCAGCATTTTACCTTAGAGTTTAGTTCCAGGCTATGCTCTACAGAGCTGATGGTGCCATGTGAATTTCTCAGAGGTGAGATAAAGTGTCTGGGGTCAGAAATCCATGTTTTTCTCTATGCAGAGACATCCATACACAAAGTTAACACCTATATGGTCTTGGTAATCTGTAGGGGAAGAACTATTTGCAAGAAGCCATGGCTCATTTTGATTCCTGTGGGTGTCATTTGTTTTGAAAGCAGAGAGGTGGAGCTGATATTTATGTGAGGAAGGGTCACCTGTAGCATGATGTGGGGAGAGGATCACAGCATTGTAGCTCTGCCACAACTGGCTTGTGGGGAAATCCCTTCCCCTCTGTTTCCCAGCATCTGCATCAGTTCTGAGCAGTTTTTATTGTGTCACCGTTGGAGATATGATAGACATGTAGACTGTGTTCTGGGATGACGTGCAGGCTACTGGTTGCCTGTCATATGTTTGTCTTCACTCTGGCTGTGGCTCATGATCTCAGTCTGTAGATCAGATAGGTCAGAGCTCCCTGTGTGTTTTTAGGTTCCTATGGAGATTCCATGAGCTATCTTTCCTCCGGGAACACTGATGTATGCATGAGAACATGTGTGTTTATGAACATGGAGAGAAGCATTTATCTCTGCTAGGCTTTGTCAGTCCTGTCCTCTTGTGTGAACAGACACCTGTGTACTCAAATACATTCAGCAACATTGAGCCCCAAAGCACGAGGTAGGCCTAATTAATATCATTTCCAAGGCTTTAGAAAGACCAGTCTGGAGAACCTGGCATTCAGGTTGGAGTGCTAGCGTAGCTGAAGGAGGGTGATCAGTTGGAGCAAATTCAGTGAAGAGCAACAAAATGATGAAAGGGCTGGAGGGTCTTATGAAGAGAGATTAAAAGAACTAAATAGGTAGAGCTTGGCTAAATGATGTAGTGAAATCAGTTTACAAGTATTTGTGGACGTAAACATCAAGAAAAGAAAAAGATTATTAGAGGTGGCAAAGGATGGGCAGAGGTAAGGGAGAAAGCTGAGCAAAGGGGCAAATGCCTGGAGGACAGGTGCAGGCTTCCTGGTGTGAGTGCTCCAGTCAACTGTGAGATTATCTGGCAGGTTCAGGGATATGCAACTACTTACAGCAAGGAATTATATGTGGTGAAAAGGGATAGAGAAGAGCAAGACAGACTTGGCCAGTGATGAAGGTGAAGCAACCTGCAAGGCCTCTTTTTCATATGTAGGATTGCCAGGAAAAATTCGAGAGACGTTTGGTTGCCATTTGCCTCTTACTGATTCCATGTCTCACTTCTGGGGAGAACCTGCAGATGCCGTTGTTGAGGGAGCAGAGAAGTGGTATGGGAGGAGTGAGTAAACAGAGTCTGATGGAGGTGGAGGACGCTATTGGCTTCTTATTCCCATCCCTTCTGGTTGGAGGACTGCTTAGGAATCAATTCTGTAGGAAGAACCTGGGGTGCTTTCTAGGAGAATACAAGCTAAACTTTTCACAGGGGGTGGATGCCTCTTTCTGGACAAGGATGATTTGATATGGGGACAGCGAGGTTGGAAGGATCATTCTTCTCTCTTCTGACTCCCTAGCCACAGATGGCCCAAAATTGGGACAACAAGGTCAGAAGGATTAACACCCCTCCTTTTTTTTCCCCATTGCAGTCACAGGCCAGGAAAATTGAGTCAGATCACAATAAAAGGATTAGTGTGGAGAGGCTGCCGTGAACTGTGTGATAGACAGGTCAGGAAAATGGAAGGGAAGTCAAGGGGGGGTTGGCCCTGTTACAGATGGTCTGCTGAAAGGACTCTGTGTTTACCAACAGGGAAAGGGAATTTGGTCTTACAAAGTTTGAAACAATTCATTGAGAGGACTAGCATCCAAGAACAAATGTTATCCCCAGCAAGGATCTGTACTGGGATGACTGGTTGAAATTAAGACCTCAGATCTGCTTCCAGCTTCTAGGGCAAAGGGGAAAATAGTCTTATTGGAATGAGGTCTGTTGTTTGCTCTCTTGTGAATCCATTTCCAATAAGACTTGATGTCCCAAAATGATACTCATAGCTCCTATTTGATCAAGACATCTGAAAGCCACAAGGATAAAGAAAGGACCTTGGTGAGCCAGGTCAAAGATCATTCCAGTCCAATATTTCTGTTGGAGATACTGGACTGGCTAAGAGAGGATTCCCAGAAGTAAGACTGTAAGGACAGGACAACTGTGTAGGAACACTTTCTCTGAACTCCCGTTTAGCTTCCAGTGATGTGTGGCTGAGGGATCTTGTCTTAGAAGGCTGCACACCTCTGAGATCTGTATGGATACTTTTCCTCTATGGATTGGTTCAACTACTTTTTGAAATAGAGTTTTAGCATCCACAAAAACTCACAGCAGGAAGTTTGGAAGTTTAAAAAGGGCAGCATGCTATGAAACAACTCCTTCTGTTTGTCTTGATTCTGTTGATTTCTGGCTTAATTTCACAACCCTTATTTCCCTTATATGGGAAGAGACAGTTGACACATGTTCCCTGCACACTTTCCTTGTGGGGTTTATAGACTTCTCTCATATTACAGGCTCTATCACCTCTTTTCCAGTACTCCTTCATCTTTCTTCTTTCTGCTTCTCCCTTGGCCACAGCAGAGCAAATTTGTAGTGGTAGAAAGTTATGGGGCATTGCTAGCAGAGTTTTGATATGATGTCACAGGGACAAGCAGTCCCAGGTCCCACACAAGTGAAAGCTTTTGTGTTGGCTGAAAGACAAAGTTTGAGAAGAGGAGAAGCTGGAAAAGGAATTTGAACCATCTGAAGGTGCCCTAGACCATTAAGACAAGACAGGGCAGGGCCCTAAGGAGGCTTGAAAAAAAAAAAAAAGGGAAGGGAAAGTTAAAGTGGACCTTTGGATGTAGGAATAGCTTCTCTGGGAATGGGCTGTAGTGTTCAGTACAGGCAGGAGTTGGGATTGGTCAAAGTGTAGCAGGTGAGGGAACTGAGAGAACAGAGGGGATGGAGATCTGGTTGGGACTCTGTTCAGATCAGCAGAGAGGAAAGGGATGTTTGATGGTGGGTTAGTCTGTAGATACAAGTTTCTTGGGAAAATATGGCTCGGACATACGGGTGTGATGTGCAGTGCAGCAGAGTGGGAGGAGAGAATAAAAGGGCAGAGACTATGTTTGAGAAGGATATTAGACCCAAGCATAGCACAGGGAGAAGATGATCCATTTGAAAGATGCCGAAGGGTGAACTCCCAGATGAGGACTAGATTTTTCTAAAGCAGACTGAGAAACATAGAGAAAAACCCTTGCTGATATTAAGATTTTCTTGTATTTACTGGTTAGCCAAGACCCTCAGCCAGCTAATGCAGCGAAGATGAATGAAAATGAAACACCAGCCATTTTGTGAGCATTCTTCAAGTAAAATAAGTTCACAGGGAGGAAATGGGCTCATGATAGGAAAAAAAGAGTCCCTACAGGGTCTGTGAGAGGGTGAAAAGTGAAATAACCTAATGAACTTGCAGGGTGCAGAGAAAGAAGGTACTTTTCTATAGCCATTTAGACATCTTCTATAGAGGAAAACTACAATTCTGAGTAGATGAAGGAAAGTAGAGAGATATGTTGCAACACACCAGGCGTATGTAAGGCTCTTATGTCAGTAATCAGTAGTGGAGATGATGAGGGAGAAGGTATTTTTCTGTCTACTCTCTTAATTTTCCATCCTTTCCTTTCTTCTGCCTGCTCCCCCATGCTGAGGTAACCTTTCTTTTCTTCTGTGTCTCCTCACTTAACACCAGCTGCACCTCGTGCCTCTGTTTGCCTTCCTTTAATCCACGGGATGGATAAATGACAGACCCCCACCGTAATTTTTTAAATCAAAGCCCTTTATCTTGAATTGAGCAAGGTCGGGGGAAGCATCTTAAGGCATCAACTGCATTTTTTATCTCTGCCTGAGAGCAACTTAAAGGATGGCTCAACAGGATTAGTAGAAAGCACAAGATTGGACAAATGGATTTGGCAGGGGCTGGCTGGTGGGCCTGAGGGAGCCAGAGCTTGCTGTGCTGAGAACTTGGAGAGCTGGGCTCTGCTCAGGGCCTCTGTTGTTGCCTGCTGCCCACTGTGCCTCTGGGTGGGTGGAGGCAGCTAGATGGATGCTGAGCATGGACCTGAGCAGCCGGAGACTGCAGCACCATTCTTTGCTGCTTGGTGAGTGCTGTAGGGTCATGGCATGCAGGCACTGCATCATGCTCAATGGGTGGCTGCCCTATGGGCGTTCAACTTCTGCAAGCCATGGCCAAAAGGAATGTTATTCTTCGGCTTGGCTTCTTCTCCCCTTTTTGTTTTACGTTCCTGTGAGTGCAAGTTCTAGCAGAGAGCATCATAGTGGGGGTTTGTGGAGGGGCAGACTTACTATGTGTAACCTCTCCTTGCACAGCTCCCTGTTACACCATGCAGCCCCAACATGCTTGTGGCCCTTGCCACGCTGTCATGTCAGGTGGGGCATCTCCTCTTCGGGAAACAGGTAGCTCTGCGTGGGGTGATAGAGGGTGTGGACTTCACTGTCTACAGCCAGGTACTGCTGTCCTATCAGCTACGCTCTAGTACCTACACTACTAGGCAGTCACTCTCCTTGCACGTTCCATTCAAGGGCAATGTCCCCCACATTATCCTATGTGCACACATACAACAATGTGAATCAAGCATTCCCCTTGCCATTCTGCTCTCCAGCAGCTGATGGGTCCCTCTGGGACAGAAGACCCCATTTCCTCTCCACTGTCCTCTGCCATCCTGGCTGTATGTCCTTGGGCTCTTTGTTGGTTGAGAACACTCCAGCCCATGTGCACTGCCCGTGGGGGATACTCATGCAGTTCCTGCACAGAAGAGGATTTGCATGCATGGTGGGGGAGAGCCAGCCTGGCCTGTTTATTCTTAACGCTCAGTATTATCTCCATTAATAATGCCACCTCTGCCTCACATGCTAATTAAGACTCAGGATTGTTAATGCAATCGGGAATTTGGGCAGAGACCACACAAGACTGGCTGGATTAAGTTAACCTTATGGACTGTTAATGGATCTCCTGGAGGGGCATTTCTGCCTAATGAGTATCCAGCTTGAATGGTAATCAGGGGCTTGCTCTGCATGCTCAGCAGGGACCTTCAGGCAGGGATGCTGCAGGGCAGGAGCTGCTCATGGGGAAAAGGAGAGAAGATGAGGAGGAAAGAGGAAGGGGCAGAGCTGGGGATAGCGACCTTGGGGTGATGGAGGAGCTTCAGGCTGAGACAGGAGCAAATGTGCTGATGTTGCTGCTCATGGGGAGCCCTGGCTGGCTGCTGGGACTGGGTTTGATGGGCACTTGAATATTAAGACAAAGTGTTCTTTTTTTTTTTTTTTTTTTTTTCTTCTGGTAGTGATTTCCAGCAGTGAAAAGGTCGCCCAGACTGCTTTTGCTGCATGTAGGGATCCTCTCTTGGGAAAAAAAAAAATCAAAACCCCAAATAATTAGAAGATCCTGGCCTGACTCCCAGAGGACTGCACTATAAGTCTGAAGGATCAGAGAGATGGACTTTCCCAGCCTGTATGGCGTGGGGTAAACGTTGGCAAAGGGATTTGCCATGGAGAAGTTTGTTGTCTTGCTGGTGGATGGCTGGGTCCCTGTTCAGAAAACGCTGGGAACAGATTAAAGGAGACGATACTGAGTTTAGAGGCTTTCAGCATATAGGGTGTGGTAAATTTTGGGATTATCACAGATTGTGGATTTCAGTGAAGAGATGGAGCTTAAGTGTTGGATTCCATTTTTAGGGCTAACATGAGATCCTGGGCCTGGATGTAATGGCGGCTTGCTGGGAGCCCATGAAGCTGCCAGGGAAGGTAGTTAGTTTTTCACGTCTGGTTCCTGTGTGCTAGTTTATTTCTCCAGAGGGAACAGGAGCAGACTGGGACACAAGGCAAAGTCAAAGCCAGAAATGGAGGCTGACTGCTTGCAGTTCAATTTGGGGAGTAATTTAGATCAGCTCTGGGAGAAATATACAGAGCTCAGGGTAAGGTACTTGGGAGGAAGGCAGTGATCTGAAGAACTGGTTAAGGGAACAAAGAAATGGCTTTGGGGCTTCATATTAAAGGGCCAGTGACCCAAGAGACCCTTCAGTGAGCAGTTTCCATGCTTTGGATCCCAGCCAGGAGCTTACTTGGTACCCATCAAACCCACTTGTGGGTGATGTTGGCTGGGGTATTGGAAGCCAGTCAGGATTCTGTTTTATACTCTTGGATACAATGTCTGCTTTACTAACTCTGTTACCTTGAGCTGTCCTACTTGGGCTATATCAGCTCCGCATGGCCCAGGGACTGGATGTGAACCTCAAGTCTGGCTTGCAGTGGAAGTTCAGAGTTTGGGTGGAGGTTTGTGATGCACATCTTGAGGGACAGCAAGGGGTCACAAGAACACTGAAGGGTACAGGTACAGTTCAGATTGCTGAGCAAGGTTTTCTTTTCCTTCTGGCCCTTGATATGGGAAGATACTGGGGAACTACAAGGAAGGGGGTTCCCTTGCTGTGTGTTGCTGCGTGGGAGTCAGTTCCCAGGGCAGACTGCTGCAGTGAAGGGGGAAAACTGAGGGAAGGCAAGAAAGGAGAAGCAGAGACCCAGAGGAGAGACAGTGCAGGAGGCAGATGGGCTCTTCCACCCAGAGAGGGATGTCTTCTCCAGGAACATGAACATGCCCAGGGGGAACGTGGCATACACACTTCGCATAGCTCTGTATGTACTCATAGCATTGCATCCACTGGGATGTTCAGGCTGCGGATGTACAGAAACACATTGGTGAGCACGTAGGTGCTGCCCAAAGGAAATAGTCCCACACACACATGGGCACAAACATCCAGAGGACATATTGCTCCCCATGATTCCTGCACACCCATGGACACACATGGCAGCAGGTTGTACTCCTTGTCCCCGTTCAGCATTGTCCTATGTGTATAGAGTCACTCATGGCCACAATGACAGATGCACATTTTTGCATCTTCCCAGTCTCCTTGCTTGCCAGCACAAATCAGGCATGTGAAGATCACAGAACCATGGAACATCCTGAGTTGGAAGGAACCCATAAGGGTCATTGAGTCC
Source organism: Gallus gallus (assembly GCF_016699485.2). Classification (NCBI taxonomy): domain Eukaryota; kingdom Metazoa; phylum Chordata; class Aves; order Galliformes; family Phasianidae; genus Gallus; species Gallus gallus. The sequence continues at coordinate 51,338,424 of NC_052532.1, forward strand.
AACTCCTGGCTCCACACAGAACCACCCAAAATCAGACCATAGCAAAACACATCCTCGGAGATGAGTGTGATGAACGCCATGCAAGCATACACATGCAAACGCACATGCACATACCTCTTGCTCCTGTTCACCTTGCTCTCTCTCTCTGCTGTTTGTGTAGCCAGTTGCAGTGCTTCTTCCATGCCCCTGAAGCACAGGAGCAGATGGTTTGGAGGTCAGTTTAGGATGCTGGTTTCCCTTTCAACTGACAGCTCTCTTTGGCTGCTTAGCTCAGTGCTAAGTATCTCAGCAATGAAGATCCTCCTTCCCTACCAACACATGATGCCTTTGTGTCACCTTTCAGCTCGTATTAGAAAGCCCGAGTCCAGAGCCCTCTTTAAATTGCCCTCATGACAGTGCTTTAACCCAAGTAGCACTTAAGGCTGTTGTGGCTTTTCCAGGTTCAGCAGCGTCTGTTAGCTTTGATAAAATGAAGCAACCTCCTCTCTGCTCCGCTCTGTGCATGTGCCTTGCTGAGGCCCAACAGGCTCTCACTTGTCCCCTTTCAGCCTGCATTATTCATTTCCTGTAATGCACAATTGATGTTTGTGGGCAGAGGCGTGCAGGTATAGTCGAGCACAACGGAGAGGAAACATCGTTGCTAGCAGGCTGAAATTGCCTAGGAGCATGGACCAAGTTGAGATGACGGAGAGAAAATTTGTGCTCCTTTGCAAGCACTTCTGAAAAGAGAATGGTGGCAGTGGTAGAATCATGGAATCGTAGAATCACAGAATCATTAAGGTTGGAAAAGACCTCTGTGATCATCTAGTCCAACCACCAGCCCATCCCCACCATGCCCACTGACCATGTTCCCCAGTGCCACATCCACACGGCTCTGGAACACCTCCAGGGACGGTGACTCCACCACCTCCCTGTGCAGCCTGTGCCACTGCAGCACCGCTCTTTCAGAGAAGAAATTCTTCCTCCTAACATCCAAACTGAGAGAGCAAGAGGGAGCAGTTGCATGGGTTGAGGTGGTGCTGGGGACTTCCCTGTTGTTTTTTAATGCTGCTGCATGATGGTGTGTGTGGTGCGTGCGCAGGAAGGTGGGAAGGCTCTGGAAGGAGATGTAAAGTAGGTGACTTTGGGCAGTGGAGAGCACTGAGTAATGGTGGGGAAGGTGCATTTGTATGTGATGGCAAGGAGGCTGGGGGACACTTTGTGAAGGGCTGTGGAAGCTAGAGAGTGCGTGTGAGTAGATAGCTCCCTGGAATGACTTGCTTCTGGTTGCAGGAGGTCCTGAGGGAGCTGACCATGTCTCTCCATCCCACAGGGATTCATGTACACTTTCACCAGACTGAGGTTTTGCACTTCTGTCCCCTAATGGCACTATCACCCAATTTCAGAGCACTCAGGGCTGGTGGGACTCTTCTTTGCACGCAATTTATGCACATCAGTAGCAAGGAGGAAGGGAGGAGAGATGAGCATGGATGCTGTTACAAGGTTTCTGCTCCAGTGACTTTGTCCCCAGGAGCTGCAGCCCGTGTCAGTGGACAGCTACGTGGGCTTTGCTGAGAGGTGATGGAATGAATGGGGAATGCATGGGTAGAACTAGAGGAAGTGCAAAAGAAATGAAGAGCTGGGAGATAAGGACTGTTGATGTGCCGTTGGTGTGCGTGTGTGAAGGTGCACAGAACACTGAAGTGGTCGCCAGAGTGGTTTCTAGCTTCCTAACTTAACCTAAGGATGTTGTATTTATCTGGTTTTTGGGGTGAGTAATGCTGGCTGTCTGTGTTTCATGTGTAGTTTGTGTTTGCCTGCCTGTGCTGGATGTTGACGAGTATTTGTGTTTTCCATGTGACAGAATATGGCTGGTGTTTGATGATGCTGGGGCTAGCGGTTAGGATCCAGAAGGATGGTATGCCACTGTGTGGGCTGAGTTAGGTAGGTAACAGTGTCTGATGCTATCGGTTTGTGTGCTGCAGGCAATTTGTAAGTATAGTATATTTGTGTGTGAGATGCAGCCAGCGGTGCTTGCTTGACTTATATTCCTAAATGTGTCGGGGTGTTTTATGGGCTTTTGTTTTCTTATTGATGTATGCATGGTGATATAGTGGTGTACTGCTTGCGCTGATATAAATATGTGTGTGTGTGTGTATTTGGCACCATTCCTGCTGGTAGATACAGAGGTGGGTCTATCAAGTGATGTGTTCATGTGCGCTGAAAATCATGAGTAAGCAGTCAGGTGTCTGTGTAGGGTAGATATGTGCAGGTATTCAGCATGCATTTGTGTGAGGGTCAGTGTTCACTGGGCTGTACAGAAACGCCTTTGCTCATGAGCAGTGGTACAGCTGGGTGTAGCTGATGTGGCTGAGTGATGGTTGTCTGAAATATCACATAGGCGTGCAACGTAGCTGTGCAACATCAGCACAGGAGGGGAAGCCAGCACCTTTCCCTTCAGAGGGGCTGAGTTGTTGGAGGTCTGTGCAAGCTGACGCAGCGAGGTGTGAGAAGTGTGACACGAGTGTGTGTGCAGCAAACTAAGTGTGGTGGGGGCACACGGGGTGAGAGGCTGTGTGCCTGTCTGATCATCATCCAGGCGCTTTGCCCTGCACCCAGATGCTGTCTCCTTTTTGTACCCCGTGGGACCGCTCGGCCCTTGAGTATGCAGGCTGCCCTCTCTCCATCCTTCAAATCCCTTTCCATCTGTCTGTCTGTCTGCTCGGCTGCCCATGTCCAGCTGCCTGCTCCAGCGATGCTGATCCGCCCCGGCTCGCTCGCACCCCACGCTGCCTGTGGACTCAGCAGCTGTGCATCACTCCGTCCCTCCCACACACGCACATTCGCGCGCACACACACACACACACACACTGGATCTTCATCTGTGGTATATTCAGTTGCCATTGGAAACCTAAGAAAGAAGTGAATCTAGCCTCCAAGTCTTAAGCTGGTGTTTTTTTTTTTTTTTTTTCCTCCCTTTTCTCCTCTCCTCGCAGAAAGCAAAGTCTCTCGCAATGAATCCACGGCAGCTTCGATTGAGCAGTGAGCTGGAGCACCTACCCACAGGCCACTCCTCGATGTGACTGCAAAGAGGCCCTTGCCAGCACTGGGAGAGCAGATCTGTGGATTTACCCCCCATGCAACCGCATACCCCCCGGCACCACGAGGTAAGCGAGCCCTGGCACGGCCGCCCACATCTTCCTCCTGCTTCTTCCCCAGAGGTGCAAGGGAGGGGAGAGGCGGGGGCTTCTCCATCCATCCTGAAACCTCAGCAGCGCAGGGCTTCTCCCTTCCAGCCTCTCTCCGTGAGGTGGTCAGGCTTGCAGGCTTGCGGCGTGGTAGGTGGAAATGCAGCGGGGTCATTCTGCACAGTCCCCTCCCTTGCCATTCTGCCTATGCACACACCTACCTGCTCCTCTCCCTGTGGCATTTTTCCTCCAAATTCCTGTTTTCTGGGGAGAAGGGGCAGCCAGGATGATGCTGCAGAGAGATGGAGGAGGAGGCGGCTGCTCCAACCCAGCAGAGCCTGGGTCCCCTCAGGGCTGCATCCTGCAGCAGAGCAGGAGTGGGCATCGCACCGCCGGCTGTGGGGCAGGCAAGGTTTACCTCTCCTGCTTCACCTCACTGATATTTTGGGCATTCCCATTAACTGAGGAAAGTGCTGGCCTCCAATTTCCAGCTCAGTCTGTCTCTGGTACCTGGCCCAGCTTGGTGTTGTTTTTGGATGCTTGTTGGCCCTGCTTATCTGCTATCCCCTGGTGCTTCTGTCCAGCAGCACAGGAGGTTTTCTTGCTGGAGCCCATGTGTTTCATAAGCCAGGAATGCTACTTGCCATGCACGGGCAGCAGAGGGGCCCTGTGCACAACCTGACCCAATTTGGGGTGCAAAGCCCAGGCCCCCACTGCCTGCGGTGCCTTCAGTGCCCTTTCCCACTGGGGAAGACAGGACGATCAGCTGTGCTACTTCCATGCTCTATTTTTGTGCTGTAGCGTGAGGAAGGGAATGGAGTAAGGAGCAGCTGTTTCTCCCTGTGCCTGGGCAGGCCCTGTGAGCGGTTTTGGGAGGGGAGGTTTGGGGGTTCATACCTGGCCGTCTGCGATTTCAGGTTCTGCACAGATGCTCCTCATTTTTTTCGAGTCAGATATTTGTGGCTGCACCGTTTCTCCCCGATTCCCTTTGCCAGCATCCCCTTTATGGCCATCCCATCCCCTCCACAACCACTCCCCTCTGACTGTTCCTCTTTCGGGGTACGTCTGTGCTGCCCATCCCTTCTTCAGCAGCATCCTTCCCTCCCTTGGAGCACACCATACAGGAGCTCTGCTGGGCTGATGCTCCTGGATGTTGCTGCCAGCTGACAACACCGCCAAGCGATCTTTTCCCTTGTGATTCACGCCCGCCAGCCTGAGCGTGCATGAGTGCCCATGTGTTGCAGGTGACGGAGGGACCATGGTGCTACTGATGTGTCACTCATGGCTGGGGACTGGCAGGGAGTGTGACCGCACGGTCACGTTTGGTGTTGTTATTGAGGAGTTTACAGAAAGCAAGCTCCTCCCGGATGGAGCCTTTCTGGCATTGGTTAAATTCCTCAGCCCTCTCAGGGCATGACTTTGGCACGGACTCGGGGTGGACAAGACAATAAATCCAGCTCTAGGGAGCTTGGTGTCGGGTCAAAACTGCTGCGGCTACATGGTGGAAAATGCTGATCCAGTATGAACTCACTCCACCGGTTCAGATTTGTTTAGAAAACAACGTTGGCTTAACTCTCTGCTGGCAAGGTTTATGTTGCAGTGGGTGTAATCTGTCTGCACCGCTTTAGTTTGATGCTGGCTCCAGTGTTGTTTGTCCTTCCACATCTTGCACATGTTCAGGACCGTGTGTGCGCTGACAAATTTGACAGATGCAATTGCATGCTGCAGCCAGCCTGGTTCAGTCCCTCCTGTCCGGCAAGCTGATTTGAAAGGGAGTTGAACTGCAGTTTAAGCAGGGAGCAATCTTCGTCTCACCCCAGGAACCTCTACTCTCCTTTCAGGAGTGTCAACATCCCTTGTCTCCCTGGTGCCTTGAGGAGTTCTAAGCAGCGGAGAAGAAGACTAGCACTCTAATTCCACCTCTCCTAGCCCCAGATTGGGTTCAGGGAGACCCTAGAGAGACAAGCATGTCCTCTGCTTGGTGTCCTGGCCCTTCTGAAGGGCTGTTGAATGGTGCCTTGCTGCCCAGTGAGGTCACTGTGCTACGTATCGGTTTCCTCTACCATTAAGTGGAGTGGGCTGCTTTGGGCTGCAGAGAGGGGTGCTGTGGGGACAGAGATGTGCCGCCTGTGGGCTCCCTGCAGGCCTGGCTGTCTGCTGACCATCGTGTGGGGATGGAAGCTGGAGGAGAATCTATAATGACTGGGTGCCGTGTGCCAGGGCCGAGGTGGTGATGCACTCAAGCCTCCGTTTGTTTGGAAGGAGAAAGGGAGCTTGTGGCTCGTCACTGTGGAAACAGAGTAGGGATTCATCAGCAGAGGGTGGGCCTCTTGGCTGGGCCTCCCCGAGCTGCCGTGGCTTGGGTGTCACAGGAGCCAAGGGTACCCTGGTACAGGCTATGACAGGCAGGGGGACAGACCAGGCACCCTCAGCTCCATCACCCTGCTGCTCGGACACAGCTGAGTGGATGGAGACATGTGTGTGACAGAAGAACCCAAGTCTTGCGAGGTGGAGCAGCCAGGTGGGATACACGCTGCCTCCGTGCCTCCTCCTGCAGGAAGGCTTGGTGTGTGGGGCAAGCTGCAGGCCCAGACCTTGTGTGACCTCTTCCTCCCCTTCCTTGTCCCTGAGGGCATGGATGGGAACGACTCTGCTCTGAACTGGAGTTAGTGGAGCTTCAGGGGGGTCCACAGACTCCCTAGGATACATGTGAGCACGCAATTTGCCTTTGGGCTGCTTCTGAGAAGTATTTATGGCCACATTACCTCACATAGGCAGTGGCTGCAAGGAGTGAATTCAGCCAGCTGCAGGAGGCTGACTTTGCTCTGCAACTGCCCCATTAATATCTTTTTTGAGAACTGAACAGCAGCAAATAAATGAGGGAGGTTTTATGGGAGCTTCTCTTCCTCTTTTGCAAAATACATCTGAGTATGCCCCATCCCTGGAGGTGTTCAAGGATGGGTTGGATGGGGCCCTGGGCAGCCTGACCTGGTGGATGGCAGCCCTGCTCATGGCAGAAGGTTGGGGCTCAGTGATCTAAGGTCCTTTTCAGCTCAACCCATTCTATGATTCTATGTGTCCATCAGTTAAGGTGGGTATGCCAGGCTTGACAGAGGGTGTAGACTGATTTCCTACTGCTATCGCAGTGATTTGTGATGAGAGTGTGGCAGTTTGCAGAAGGCTTTCAGAAGCTTCGCTGCTGGTGCTGGTTTGCAGGTGGTGCTGCAGGTGAAGGTGTGAACATGTGTCTGCAGCTGGGCACATGCTCATTGTGATGTATCTGGGACACAACCATGTAGCTGCTTTTTGCTTATTATGAGCTTCCTCCCTGTTTGTGTGTTGTGGGACCATTGGGTCACATGGCTTGAAGTCAGTGGTGCATCAGGGCCATCAAGCTGTGCCCTGAGCTGAACTCTCTTGTTCTAAAGCCAGCTAGCATGGAGACAGTTATTGAGAACCAGCCTGGCACAAAGGGAGAAACACACATATAATGGAGCTACTTATTTGAGTTCCCCAGCATTTCCCATTGCATTTCATGTCTTGGGGCTGAATCACAGTTGAAAGGCAATCAATGGAGCTAACAGCCCTGCATTGTTCTGCTCACCTTCTGATTTACTTCTTTTCATCCTCGCTGGGTTTCATCTCCTCCCAGGTCCATGCATCCCCCAGCACTGAGGTCGCTTTCTTTTTGTTGCACCATGGGCTGTATATAATAAAGCTAGCTCTGCTTCTGCCCTGAATCTTCTGGGGTCAAGGTGGAAATCACTGTTTAGCGAGAGACCCAAACAAATGAGCAAAACTAGCCTGGTCGGTCAGAACAGGGTGGAAGTTATCCAAGAAAACTCACACTGATCAATTCCAGTCACCTCCTGTGCTTAAAGTGATTCAGTATCTCCATTTTTAGGATGTTGCTGGGTAGCTGAATTCTCTTATGATTTCTCTTATATCAGTCGTCCCTACCAGCAGTGTTTGTGAGATTCTTCCGTATCTGCTTAGATAAGGAACTGTTGGAAACTATGCTGGCAGAATAATGGGTGCTGGGACAAAGCCAATCCTAAAAAAAATAACAACAAAAAAAAACCTCCCACAAAACCTCCCCCCCCCTTCCCCGAACAATAAGTTATCAAGTCCAGATGGTTAAATCTGAGAGTTTGGAAGGAGCTTAAGTGATTGAGCTGCTAACAAAAATATGCAATCTCTTGTGGAAAAGGAAAAAAAAAAAAAAAGCTACTGATTCGGGGAATTGCAGAAGACCAAATGTTGTACCTATATTTAAAAAAAGGCTCCAGCGATGATCTGGGGAATTAAAGATCAGTAAGCTTTGCATCTGTATCTGGGAAACTGGTGGGAATTATAATTAAAAAGCAACACTGAAGACATCTGGAAGATTGCGGTCTGATAGGGCCTAACCAGCGCGGGTTTAGCAGAGGAAAACCACATCCTGCTAATCTCCTACAACTCTTTGAATGTGTCAATAAAGCAGTGGATAAAGGAGAACCAATTGATATAATGTATTTAGACTTCCAAAAGGCTTTTGAAAGATCCTACACAAGAGCTACTAAAGAAGCTAAGTAGTCAGCGAGAGACAAAATATTGACATAGATCAAAAAAAGTGAGTAAGAGACTGGAAGAATGAGGGGATTAAACAGCCAAGTTTCACCATGGCAAGAGGTTAATGTGGCCTCCAGGTTCTCTTCCAAATCCCAGGTGATTTAATGTATCGCTTAATGATGTGGAAAGGTGGGAGGAGAGAGATGCTGTACGAAAATTTGCACACAAGACAAAATCATTAAGCTAGATGAGGGCAGAAAGGGTTGTGGGTAACACTGAGGGAAGAGAACTCTGTTAAACCAAATGTGCTGCTCTCTGGCGATCAAAACACAGTGTTGATAAATTCAAAGCAATGGGCATTGCAGGGCAGCCTTGCAGTCCTTTAGACATGCTGAAAGGTCCTGAATGAAGTGTACCAGTATGGGTAGATGTCAAGGAGCTCACTGCAGAGCTCTGCTCCGTGTTTTCTTATCCTTGAGCAGGCAAGGTAGCTGTTGGCTATGGAGGTGGTGGGTAGAAAGTGCTCTGGAAGAGCTATGAGACTCTCGGTACATCTGTGGTGCACTGAGCTGGGGACTGGTGCATTCAGCCTGCTTCCAAGGAGATGCTGAAGAGTTCAAATAGTTCAGGATTTCTCATGGAAATGCCTATGGACCTCCCCAAGTGCAGAGATGGAGAAGGCAAAGATTTAGGCAGCAAATCATTTTGCTGGCAAAATAAAACTGAGAACTGTGAGTACCCTGATCACACGGGAGTGAGGGAACGCACAGTGAAATCAAAATGCATGGGGTTCATAGAGTTGGTCTTTGGAGCACTATGTATGTCATGAGATAACGTCAGAAACAGGAATTTAACAAGGTTCGTAGAGTTCTTTTTTGTATATTTTTGAAGAGAGCAAGAATACACGAATGGGCTTTAATAAACGACAAGCCCAATTTTGCAGCCTGAACATTCAGGTTTAGTCTTCAGAGCCTGTATTATCCTGTAATTCCTAGCAGCCAGCAGGAAAATGAAGATAGGAGCACACTGTCTTTCACTTGTCTGCTTTGAGTTTTTCTACCTTTTCCACCAAAAAATCTAGTGATGACATCCATGAGACTCAGTATAGATATCTCTGTTCTGGTATAGTTGCTTTCCAGTGTACACTTCACCTTAATAATGTCCTCAGAATGAGAGGAGAGGCCTTCTTCTCATGTCCTGACTCTTCCAAGCATCACTCGTGTTTGGGAGCATCCACAGGGTCAGGGAAGAATGGAGTCACATTATTTCCTCACCTAAACTGGTATAATCCAGTCAAAGTCAATAGTAAACCAGAGTTTTCATCCTGTGAACTTAAACTCAGTTGAAAACCAAACAACATGCACACGCAAAATTCAGCAACTGCATCAATCCTTGAAATTGCCTGAGGTCACAGACCTCAGCTGGAAAGTTCCCAGACATTACTGGGACACTGCCCGTGCTTTCACATCCCACCTGTGCCAAGCACCAGGGGAGGTTCAGGTTAGATATTAAGGAAAATTTATTCTCCAAAAGAGAACAGGCTGCCCAGGGAGGTGGTGGAGTCACCGTCCCTGGAGGTGTTCCAGAGCCGTGTGGATGTGGCACTGAGGGACATGGCCAGTGGGCATGGTGGGGATGGGCTGATGGTTGAACCAGGTTATCGTAGAGATTTTTTCCAACCTTAATGATTCTGTGATTCTAAGTGCAGTGCCAGGATAACCAGGCATTGCAGCCTTTCCATGAACTAGGCCAAGATGGAGCCTGGCAGCCAGATTCTGTTGGGGGTGAAGGGAGAAGGAGGAGAGAAATCCCTGAGCCTATGGAAACTTTGAAATTTACCTGATTATCTGCTCTCCTCTTCGGTGCAAAGAGCTGAGAAATTTCCTCTTCCCTGTTCTATAGAGTTCCCTAGCCAGGAATATGGTCTCATTTCTTGATGATTTTTTTTTTTTTTTAATGAGCACATGATAAAGGATGCTGAAGCCACTCGCTGCTTGGCTAGCTTGAGTCTATTCAGAGTTTGATTTCTAGCTCTATGTGTGTAGCAGGCTCCTCATTAGTATGTTTCCTTCCTGGGCAGCCCACGAGGTGTGAGTGGAGTGACTCCTTGCACAGGGAAATGTTTTTTAAGCCAGTAAAACAAACACTGAGGATCATCTTTGCGTGCCGCTCTTGGCTGGATCCCTGAGCTCTCTTGTATTCTTAGAGCTGTGAATTTTTTCTTGGTGGATAGCTTAGAGCTACACCCACTGCAGCTGATGCGGATAGAGTGAGGGCAGCCAGGCACACATCCCAGTGCTGAGAAATCTGGGGTCACTGTCACACCTTTCCACGGGGATAAAATCTTCTGCACTGCCAGAGGGAACTTTGGCAGCGTTTAAATGCTGACATCATCCCAGCCCCTGCAAACCTCTGGGGTTGAAGCGACATCTCCGGCACTTCTCCTGGAATCCAGGAGCTCAGGGCTGCGGGGGCTGAGAGACACTGACGTCACCTCTGCTGCGTGCCAGCAACCCCTAGGCTTGAGAGACTGCTTGATCACCATGACCCTATTACAGCACCTAAAAAGACCTCTGGGATCGGGAGATGATTGCATCTCTCTGCTCCGTTACTTCAACCGATGAACCTCCAGGGCCAAGCGATAAACGCGCCATCTCCGGAGTATTATAGCACTTAGAAACCTCGCTCACTGACTCACGGCTGTCTGCCCCACTCCACCACCTTCCACTCGTCCTGGCACCCAGCCACATTCTCTGCTGAGGTGTAGCCGGATAATCCTTGTGCTTTTACAGTAGCGAGCTGCGTGCAGCTCTGAGATGAAACCCCATTACCTCCTCACTTGTTACAGCACTGGTGAACATCAGTGCCGTGACGCATTCGCTGTCCTTTTGCTCTGCGAGTGCAGCGAGGGACCACTGCAGGAGACATCTCCGCACTTAATACAACATCTGTGAAACTCTGGTGCTGCTCTGCTATGGCAGATGATCTCCTCTTTACTCTTACAAGGCGGGAGCTCGTCTCACACTGTTACTGATGCTTCAGAAGACAGCTGAGCACCTGGGAATGGTCATGTCAGATCAGCAACTGGAGCTTACCAACGGGAATGGGAAAGCCCTGAATGTCTGGTCAGTGATCCTGGCATTTAGAAAGAACAAATTAATTTCTCAGACGCCCTAGAGAGGTGGAGTTCTGTCATGTTACAAACCTGACTTGTAGATTCTGGGGAAAATCCTAAAAGCTTTTGGTAATAGAGGTTTTAGTGAGTTTAATGCCGATGGAATTAAAAGTCTCTAGGCACTCATTGTGAATGGATTTACATCAGGGAGATTAGGAAAGGGAAAACATTATTGGTGTCCAGGAAGCTCAGGAGAGCAGCTGTCAGCTGGTTTGGATGGAAGGTTCCCCAGTGGACAGTCCCGCTGGCCATCATACAGCACACGGCGTACAACCTGTGGGGTCGGCTCACGTGCTCACAGCCTGGAACATGTCCTATGAGTCACTTCTCACATAAACTCTCACAGCGGGATGTTTGCACCGGCTGTCTTGTACAGACACATTGAATGCAAGTGAATGCAGTGATGGACTGCCCATTTTGATTGGATCCATATGTCCAACCCAAGTGCTACTGCCTTTCCCAGTGTGTTCCCAGCATACACAGACCCACCACATGGCAAGAACCGGGGTCTTTCTCTATCCCATTTCTTTCCATCAGAAATGCACCTGAGTATGAAGCTATGATGCACACTACAGTGCAGTTAGAGTAGAAGCTAGACGAGAATGCAGAAAAAAATTGTTTTGAGGCTTAGTAAATTCAGACCACATCCAGCTCAGGAAATCCTCAGGCTTCAACTTGTCACAGGCTGGGAGAGTAACATGGGAAGGCATCACCATATGTTTTTCAGGTTCTGCTCTTTTTTCCAAGACCTCAGTGTATGTCATTGGTGGAGAGAGACTCCTGGGGCCAGATGGCTCTTGTCTGTGATTTTAGGTAAGAAAGGTGGGATCCTCAAGGGCCTGGCCTTTCTTGGACTTCCTTCTGGGGCTAGTTTGCCATGGTTGTGCTTTTTGCTGAGGGATTGTAGAGGCAATAGAAGAAAAGATGCAAAGGGATCAACAGGGAGAGCAAGAAGGGTTTTGGCCTTAAGAACATGAGCTTGTTGTGCTCTTCTCAGGGCAGCTCTGAGAGCTGATTTGTCTGCTGCCCCTCTTGTTATTTCTATCCAAAGTCCTCATCACTTGGTGCATTTTCTTGAGAGCAGAGATCAGGGTTAATTTACACTGACTTTCTCCTTAAGTGAGACATCTTCAAGCTGAGGAGTCAATTCAAATCCTGATTCAAAGATCTTTATCTCCTCCAAGCCCAGGAGAGCTGGGAGTTGAGGATTTGCTAAAGCAGAGAGCTCTTTGCCCCTCTGGGGATAGGCAGGAGAAAGAGCAGGTGCCTCACCAGGGCAGGGAGCTGAGCAGGGACAGGCACAGATGGAAAGGAAGGACACGAACCTGACAGTGTGATGTCCCTTGACATTGCAGGCAGCAGGATGTCCTCTCTCTGTTGGACTTCATCACCTAAGTGCTTGCAAGCACCACCTCTCCCAGCATGCCGAAGGCAAAGTTACCCTGGCTTAGCAAGGTGAAGATGACATACTGTCCACAGCACACAGCACAGGGCTAGGGTTCATGCCATCCTTCCTCTTCTTACGCAGCACGGGGGGCTGCAGGATGGCTTCAGGGCTCTGGGGAGGGAAGGATGGACTGCTGGAGTGGTTGACAGTGCCCTCAAAACACTGGTGCCATGCATTGTGTGCCAGTGACAGGGCAGGCTGGATGTCTTTGGTGTCCTTCTCAGTGTGTGGGTAGATGCTTTCAGGGAGTCCTCAGAGGAGGAGGAGGTGGGAGAAAGGAAGGAGGGGCAGAAGAAGGGTGAGCAGTCCTGGTGCCTCCCCAGGGGTCCCTGCTGTTCTGGCAGCATGTGATGTGAGCACAGGAGTCAGAGGGGGAAGGCAGGGAGGGGGATGCTGTGCTGACAGGCTAGCACTCTGCGAGGCAGCAGCGAGAGAGTGGGCATTGTGGCAGACAGACCTTTTGCTGGGCACAGGAGCTCCAATTTGTCACCTGGGAGGTGAAGCGTGGAAAGAATAAGGATTCTTTGAAATATAGCTCAGGATTTGTGTCCAAGAAACATGTAGATGTGGTACTTATGGACATGGTTTAGTGGACGATATTGGTGGTAGGTGAATGATTGTACTAGATGACCTCAGAGACCTTTTCCAAACTTACTGATTCTATGATTCTATGATTTAGAAGGAAAAATGTTAACATGGTGATCAGGGGCATAGCAATGAGCAGTGATAGGTCATCAGTGATGTCAGGGCAAGAACTAGAGCTATCCCTGGAATTCCTTGCCTCTTCTTCAGTGGGGAAGCAAGTAAGTCTGTTTGCCAGTCCCAGGACAGTACCTGACCTGGCCCTGCCAAGAGTGCATTTGTCCTGCAGACACACCGCATCTGCACTGCTGGGCTCACAGGCTCCTGCCTTTGGATGGGTACACAGCCAGCTTGGGGCACACTTCTGTGCAGCATGCATTGGCAGTGACAGAAGCTGCGTGTCTCAGTAAAGGGAGATGCTCCAGAAATGACTCTGCAACCAGCACTACAAAACAATTTTTGTCCTTCCTGCACCCGGGGTAAGAGAGTTTTCATGCCATCACTGTCCTTCTTGAGGCACCTCACTTTCTGTCTGTCTTCCACCAGCACAAGGAGAATGTGAGTGCAGGTGCCTTCACTGCTGGCTGCTGTAACAGGAAGGTAGGCTTCGTCCTCCCCCCTCCCTGCCCCATAAACAGCAGGCACTGTATATTCCCAGGCAGAACACTGCTTCTGGAGGACATCTAGCACAACTAACTCATCGTGACAACCAGCAGCAACTTCAGGCTGCATTCACAGAGCTGTTTGTAGAATCACCCCAGCCCTTCAGCACAAGATGTACAAGTGCAGTAAGCCCTGCCACCACAGGAAAAGTTACCTCAGGGCTTTCAGTTGAGTAGACTTCACCTATGGCTCCCATCTTCCTATTGAGATTGACTAGCAGAGATTCAAAGTCCTCTCGCTCACATGATTAGCAGTGTTCATAGTCTCCATTCTTCCAGGGTCTGTCCCGTGCATGGAACTGTATCTTCAGTTGAAGAGAGCCGAGTGGAGGGTGGAGGCCAAGTGCACATTTAATATAAGAGGGAAGATTTAAATTGGTTATAAGGAAGAAATTTTTTATCATAGGGATGGTGAGGCACTGGAACAGGTTACCCAGAGAGGTGATGGCTGCCCCATCCCTGGAGACATCCAAGGTCAGGCTGGAGGGGCTTTGAGCACCCTGATCAAGCTGTGCATGTCCCTGTTCATTGCAGAGGAGTTGAACTAGGAGACCTTTTAGGGTCCCTTCCAACTCAAATGATTCTATGATTCTATGATTATGATGTTGCCTGCAAATCCATGTAGATGCCAGAATGATTTGTATTACCTGCACCACAGTGGCATGTTATATTCTAAGAGCACGTGAAAAGATGAGCAGGGGCAGATTTTTCATGGGGAGCTGCCTTTGGACACTACTATTTTTGCTTCGTCCTTGGAGTTGGTGAGCCTGGTTGTATTGCAGGGTGACATGCATGAGGAAAACAACCACTGAGCTGGAGGACCCACGAGGCTGTATCATGATGTAGCCAACAAAGTGAGCTGCTTGTTGTTGCTTTGAAGTGATCATATGACAGTTCGATGCTTTATTTAAAGCGCTGGGTACAACTTCCTTAGTCTTCTTTCCCAAGCACTTCGAGGCCAACCAATGTATTAATAAATTAGAGGGATTAAAATAAACAGTGCTTTGAAAATCATTAGGCATCCCAAATGCCTGGAAACAAACAGCAGTTGAAATAAAAATATAAAATGCAAATAGGCTAAGAATTGGGCCATAAAATGTTGTAGCCTAGCCCTGGGGCAGCTTTGGGAATGAAAAATGTGCTTATTCCCTTGACTCTCTGGGTTGGGACAGAAGTAACGCTGGGGGTACAGTGAATGGGGAACAGTGTCTGCCCCTGCCTTCACAGTGGTTCAGAGCCAGCCCCACCAGTGCCTTTATTGGCTTCAGAACAGGGTTGTGGGGAGATGAGACCATGAGCACCAGCCACAGGGATGGAGCTGAGGCAAGATCTGAAGGCTGCAGACTGGAGACCATCTGGGTGAGCAGCTGTCCTAGGCAGATCCTTCTGCTACTCTTGGTCCTGACCCTCACCCTCCAGGCACTGCACACCCAATTCTCTCCTCCTCTCAGCTCACTGCTTTTCCCACTCCAAGTCCTGCTCCTCCCTCCCTCTCTGGAGATCCAGGGGCTGACACAGCCAATTTACACAGCATCCATTTCATTTTCTCTCAGTGCTACCAAGCTGGACTCCCCAGTGCTCAGTGGCCACATCAGCAAAGATGCTGCCAGGGCCATAGGAGAACACGTTCCCCAGTCAACTTTCCTCTTTCTGCATCCTTTATTGCTGTGACCTGCCTTTTGTTGTCAGCCTGGGCCACCTCAGAGACACACCATAATGGCGCTGTCCCAGCGACAGGTCACAGAGACATCTTGTGGAGTATGATCAGTGGATGAGAGCGTGGCTGGTGATCTGATGGTTTGGGTGGTGCTTACAGTGGGGCTACCTGAAGCAGAGGAGATGTTTGGGAACTGCATTAGAGTAACACACACCTTTAATGTGTTTAAAAACTGGTGAAGTCCTGCTTAAGAAGTGAAAGCAGTCGGTCTTGATCATGAGGTATTGGCACAGGCTGCCCAGAGAGGTGGTGGAGTCACTGCCCTTGGAGGTGTTTCAGAACTGCACAGATGTGGCACTGAGGGCTGTGATTAGTGGGCAGCATTGGTGGTGGGTGAACGGTTAGACTGGATGATCTTGGTGGTCTTTTCCAGCTTTAATGATTCTATGATTCTATGTGGCTGTAGGATGATTTTAGACCAGAGAAGCACGAAAGAATCACAACTGGCCAGTGCTCCCAGCCCAGCAGGGAAGGAGGATATCCTGTTTTCCAGGCAGTTGTTAGAGATCCTGTGTTCGTGTAGGGGATATTCACCGCCTGCTGACTGAGCATCCTGTCGGCACTTGGAGAAGATCGTGTACTGCTGAGGAGAAGGAGGAGGGGGGCAGCCACGAGAAGCCTGCCTGATTCAGGAATTGCCTGGACCATCTTGAGTTCCTCTTGCGTGACAGACTTATCAAGCATCACTGGCCAGGAAGAAAGCCATCAGACAAAAGGAGAAATCTGGCCTAGGAAAAGGTAGAGCGTAGCTGATAATTGAATCTCTCTCCTGCCTGGCCAGCGCGCTGCGAGTGGAAGGCATTGTGAGGCCAAGTGCCTGCCACTGCCAAGGGACTTTTTCCCTCCATGCAGCCACTGGGATTTCTAATCCAGGCTGGGTAGGACAATGCTGTCATGTTAGTAATGGTATAACTCTCTTAGCAGTCTACCGGTGTGACAGAGCCACAAAGAGAACAGTGTAGGCTGAATATGCACTCATGCTTGCTAAGCCTGTAATCCCAGCTTTGATTCTCTCTCCCTCCCTTTCGATTTTTTTTCTTTTCTTTTCTTTTCTTTTTTTAATAATAATCAGTTCAAACTTAATAAGAGTGATTCACTAGTTGCCTGTTTATCTTTCCTCAGTGTGGCATCCAATTTGGATTGTACAGGGGAGGAAGGCTGGGGGAGAAGGAAAAAATGGGAGAGGAAAGGGGAGCCTGGAGGGTGTCCTTGTTTCCACTCTCCATGGAAACTAAGGCTGCTATCTTCCTGTGAACCTGAGAATTCTTGCTGTTACTTCAACCCATGGTCAGAAGAGGTTGGTGATCAGCCCCGTCCACCTGTTTGATTTAGACTTTCTGTGGCTTTTTTTTACTAAAGGTTCAGCAGCTGTTGGCATCTGATAGGAAGCATTCGGTGGTCTGCAGGATGGAAGGAGGCCAGGCACATGAGTTCCCAGAACCTTTCTGGACTATGCCGTGACTGCTGCATTCACATGAGACGAGCCAGTGATGGGGCTAAGCCCCTTTAAAGCTGTATCTGGCAATTTCACCTAAGACTATGTCTGTACCTCCAGAAGGCTGATCCTATAGCAGATCCCAGCAGACCCCAGGATGTTCTCCAACCCAGGCAGCTGCAAAGACCTGTTCTTGGGCCAATTCCAGCACCACATCATTTTCTGCATCCAAACCCTTTGGACTTTGTATGTTTAGAAATCCGAGAGTCTCAGAAGTCTCTTGGGCAGGGCAGTAAGACTCATAGCTGGGCCACACAAGGCAAGTAGATGGAATCGGTGGATATTCACATGAAGTCTTCTGCCCAAGAGCTGATATTCAGAACTATTCCACACTGCTATCTTTGCCATGGGCATTCGCTGGCCAGGGTCACATCTCTGCCAGCCACAATACAGGTGCTTCTCTGGAACCTCCTCCCTTCTTGTCTCTGGGGGTTGGCACAACTCAGCTCTTCTGCTCTGGGCTGCTGACAGCTGTGCTTTTGGCTGGGTGACACTGAACACTGTAGACATGGAGCAGGTCATTTGGAATAAGCACTTAAGTGTTGGTTGGTGCATGGGAGGATAGTGAACAGAAGGCAGAAAGGTCAGATAAACTACAGGTCTGGACAATTGTGGAGGAGCACTGAAGGACTAGCCTTTTGCTTCATCTCAGCTAAATATCATGTACCCATGGATCACTGGGGCAAGACTGGTCCTGAGTCCCAAACAGCTGTGTCCAGGTGAGCCCCTTATGTGTTCAGCATGGAGGAAGGAGCTCCCAGTGGAGCTACGGGTCAAGGCAGTACATGTGCTACTCTCTAAGGGGATGAGTGATGGTCAAATCATGGTGCTGTGCAAGACCAATGAAATGCTACTCATCTCTCAAGCTGTGTTCCTCTGCTGTTCTCTGTGTGCGTCTTCTCTGTTCTTACTCTTTCTCATGTGCTCATATCACCTCTCTTTTCTTTCCCTCACATTCTGTATTTGATGCACAGCTCAGTGAATATAATCCATACATAACCCTCCATTCTCTTTTCTCTTTCTCACTCATTCTTTCTTCCCGTCTCTCACCAGCTCTCTGTTGCTCTCTCTGCCAATTTATTCTTCTCTTTCCTCCCACACTCTGTCCCCGTTTAATCAATCTTAGCCCAGGCCTGTTTTCCATCAGAGCTGCTGTTTCATGCATATTCTCATGGAGGGAGGGTGGGCAGGCATGTGGTTAAGGTTCCAGGTAGGGAGCGGAGAGCTAGGCCAAGACTTCTAGGTGATGGGCATGGCTGAGCCATGTTGCTCAGTCCATGGTTTGTCTCCCTCCTTCCAACATGGCAACATAGAAGCTGTAAGTGAGTCTACAGCACCTAGAGGTTGTACGACAGAGGTTTGTGAAGCTTCTGAAAGTGAGCTAGAGTTCTCTGGGTATAAAGCTGGTTTGTCTTCGGTGTCCAACTAAGCCCAGAGACTTGTGCCCAGACTGGCACACTGAAGGCCCATTTTCTGCCCTTCCCATTGTCCTATTTAAAAATTTTGCACCATCCTGCTTGTGACGAGAAATAACCCCAAAAGATATGGCTGACACAACTCAGCCATGGTGTGTTCTGTGGTGATCCAGGTCTTTATTCCCTGAGCATCCTCCCTGGAGAATAAAGACAACTCTTGTTCCTATGGATATTACCATTGCCAACCAATGACACCAACTCTATTCCCTTTCAGCTCCTTTTTTCTCCTTTTCTTGTTCTGCCTATGGCTTTCTTAGTGTTTTTGTTGTTGTTGTTGTTGTTTTTTTTCAGCATACTGTGCCCCATTCCCTCTGGGAACACAACACCAGGGCCTGCCTTGCTTGCTGGCTGTGGAGGGCTGGCCTGGAGGTGCCAGATGCTTGCACCTCCTCGGCTCTCCTGGGCAGAAGTTGCCATGGGAGACAGGGAGAAAAGAAAAGTGCCTTCCCCAGCTAGAAGCCTTCCATTGAGTGGAGAACACCCCCTTCTTGTGTTCCTTCCTCCCCCAGCCCCCCTTCAGAGAGCGCTCTGCAGAAAGCTGCCTTTGAAGCCCCTTAATTAGTGTCCCGCGTGTCCTGAACGGAGCCCTTCATTACCACCAGCACGAGGCACAAATTGGCATGTGTTTCAGGTTTGGGCTCAGCGCCAGTAGTTTGTTCCACTCCCCTCCCTCAAAACCTCTCCAGCTCCCCCCTTCTTCGACACATGCATGCACATACACACACTCTCGCAGAAAAAAGCACATATACATGCCAAATATGCCAAAGAGAGACACCCCCCCTTTCCAGCATCCCAGATTTGTCGGGAAAAAAGAACAAAAACAAATGGAAAAGGTCACCACTCTCCTGCTTCTTCTTGGCTTGCTCTTGGCTCTCCTGACCCTCCAGCATATGCAACTGCAGGTTGGGGGTCATTATCAGTCCCAGAGTATCTCTCACAGCCTGTGGATGTGCTCCAAGGGTGCTAATTAGTGAGAGAAGGGCTGATTAGGTTAGAAATTAAGTGCTTATTTTCTCTCTCTCTCTTTCCTTTTTTTTTTTTTTGTGTGTGTGTGTGTGTCTGTGTGTGTGTGTATGCTTGTAAAAAATAATGGAGCCAGATGGAGCCTCAGGAATGATGGGGGAAAAGGCAACCAGGAGTCAGCGAAGGGCAACTGATGCCCACTTCACCCCTCCACACATGGGCTCTGGGTTGTTCTGCAAGCTCACAGCCCTCCTGTAGCACATATACCAACACTATACATGCCCTGTGGCTGTCTGATCCTCTTTGGGACTGAGGAGATCCTCCTTGCTCTTCAAGCTTACCCCTAACCCCTTTGTTTCCTTCTGTTTTTTTTTTTTTTTAATTTTTTATTTGTTTGTTTTGTTTTGTTTTGTTTTGTTTTCACCTCAGTGAGGCTCTCTACCTCAGAGGATCTCATATAAAGGTCTTCTGTGCCTGCAGCTCTCCAACGATCAGTGCAGAGGTGGTAAGGGGCAACAGATAAACAATCTTCTTCCACATGATCAGAAGGAGGTCTCTAGGGCCAGTGTGTTGGATGCACTGGACACTGAGCCTTTCTCCAGAGGCCATGGGTTTAGGTTGGGAACACTCAGGTTCCAGCAGGCTGGAGGGAAGAGAAGGAAGGAAGCAATACTTGATACTGCTCCACAGCTTCCTTTCTGGGGTGGTAAATGTGCTGTCAAACCCACAAGATGGTGTCATCACAGCTGGTTGGTGCTATCTGCAGTAGGCCCATGTATGTGACCCAAAGCCTTGCTCCAATGCTGGGAGTGGAGTTCATCTCTCCTAGATAGAGACATCACTGAAAAGACAAGGCTGAGTTTGCTTTTGCAGTGAGGAATATTTGTTCAGCAATGCTGCTTGTGACCCCTTAACATCACGGCTAACTAAGGTGTGTGGATCAAAAGGCAGAGGAAAGCCTCGTATTGAGGCAAGTTGGTAGACCCCAGATTCTTTGTTGTACTTCAGAGACCTACTAGAAATTGTGTGACACACAGGGTCTTTGAAACTACAAAACAAGAAATCTGTCTTCTTGGGAGAGCAGCCAGGAGACCCCCATGTATGTGTGGTGGAAGGAGAGCACGTGGGTATGTGCTCACATTCCTTGGGCTGTGTGCCATGAGTATGAGTGCTCACACGACTGTTTTGGTGCTACACAAAGGGAGGGTGTTTTCATCTGAGTACAATTCAGGCCCCATTCTCTTTCCATTTTGACGGTGCTTTTTTGCCATGTGGCTCCTGAAAGCAGCCGAACAAACAAATAAACACATGGAAACCCAAACTCCCTATTACCACCACACTGCAGATGCAGCCTAGTTTGGCCTGTATTTCTCCTGTTGCCACAGCAACGGTAAGCCAGGGAGTAAATCAAAATATCCTCTCTGGTGCTCAACACCCCCATATGGCAAAATAATAGTGACAGTGCGGAAAACTGTTCTGCCTCCCTTGCCTCTTCTCCCCAACCTCAGTTCAGCCAAGACCCTCCAGAGACCTGTCGCAGAGCCCCAAGGAGATGATAAGCCTCCTCTATAGGGAGTGAGTGAATACCACCTTTGCTGTGACCAGTATTCACCCTTACTCCCTACTCTGGTTGCAGTGTCTCTCACAGGGGTTGTTTAGGTCTAATCAGCGTTTGTGGTCTCAGCTCAGCTGGCTTTTAACAAGATGAGTCCCCTCAGCTCCACTGGAGACAGAACAGCATCCAAACCGGGCTTAGCAACCTTCTTCTTGCTTCAGCAAACTCTGCTTACAGCTGGGAGAGACAGATCCTTTAGAGATGAGCAAAGCAATCAAAGCACATTTAGGACCAGGACTCCTGTCCAGCTGAGCTCAGAAATATGCTTGCTGGGACAACTGCCAAAAGGGCTCCACCAGCTATGCTTTGTGTTGGCCTTGGGCAATTCCAAAGTCGGTGATGTGCTTAGGAGAGAGATCTGTCTGCCTGGAAAGAAGAGTCTCTGGGAAGCGAGGAAGGTCTGCTGCCCCCAGGATGGGCATGGGGCAGCCTCCTGGAAGCAGGGAGAAGCCAGACGTGCATTTACTGCAGCAGCTTTGCTTATGGACATCCTAGATCTGGATGCTATTACAGCCCTAGAGGGTGACCTGCATCCCCTTTTCTGCCAGCAGGCGATTATGCTGGATCCATCACTTCTGCCTCCCCCAGCTCTGGCCGCCAGCAGCTTCATTAGGAATCTCAGTGTGTTCTTTGGCTGGATTTCCCCTGAGAATCCGATTTTAAGGCTCCCCAGTGATTGCTAATGTGTAAATACAGTGTGCTTCAGCATGGCGATGTGATTGCCCGAGTGGATTGGAGCTGTTAACCCTTCAGCATCTAAAGGGCCTCCCCACCTCTCTCTGTTGTGATAACCACTGTCTTGCACAAGGAGGCGGCTGGTGGGAGCTTACAGCCCTGAGTGGATCCATGGAACCAGAGGTCCCCTCCTTTTTCTGCGGAGGAGAGGAGAAGAGTGGCCCTGGAGTCAGCAAAAAGGGCCATTTGATGATTAAATGCCGGAGCGCAGCAGCAGTGTAAAAATATACATATATCACAAGCTTTAATTAACACAAGCAAAGGGAAAAGGAGGAAAAAAAGCCACTTTTTAAAGGTTTCACAGAGACTATAAACTGGCAGCGGAGAAAAAAAATGTAATACATGCAAATTAATGGCATAAATTTAAGGTTACTTAACTTCACAAATGTTAACAAGCTCATAAAAAAAAAAAAAAGTTATTCTTTCCCAGTTTCCTGTCGCTGTTTGTTTAATTCTTTTTTTTTTTTTTTCCCCGTTGAGAAGATTATGTTTTCAGTATATTCCTCCTAAATTAATTCTGGCTCTCTCTCTTCCTTCTCCCTCCCTCCCTCCTTCATCTCTGTCTCTCTCTCAGTGTCTGCCTCCGTCTGTTTGCCTTCCTTTCCTGCCTATCTATCATATTCTTAATGTCCCCATCATCATAGTATCTAGCCTGGATACAATACCCTCTCATTTCTCTTCCTTTCTTCTTCCCTGGCTCTCATACCCCCTTTCTTCTCCCCTGCTCTCAGCCTTCTCCCCTTTTCTCCTATTAGTTTTTTTTTTATTTTTATTTTTTTCTGTAGCAGTCAGTATAACTCCAGCCCGGTAATGCTACACGCCACCAATTTCCAAACAGGCATTGTTCCCTGCCTCTGGCACACAAAAGAAAGCAAGGAGCAAATTAAGCGGTCTCTGGCTGAACTGCTCATTTATCAGCCACCCGAATGGCTGCTTGCTGCTGCGGGCTGGGGAGCTATCGACATAGGTGAGGGTGCGTGGGCAGGCTGTGTCAGAACACCGCGGTCCCTCTTTGAAACAGCTGTCACTGTTCCCCCTGCATCGTCCCCTTTGTGGATAACAAAGGGCATGGCTGCTCCTTGCTGAGCCCAGGAAGTCACGAGCTCCCGAGGTCATGGTGTCTCTGCATCCCGCTTTGCTTACAGATAAAACCAAGTTTCAGAAACCCGGGCGACTGCCTGTTTAGCTTTGCCTAAACTTGTTTCTCTGGAAAGAGGACGTGTGCCTTTTGTTCTGAGTCTTTTAAAACCACCAAGGACACCCCAAGATGCATTATCCGTGACGTAACTTGTCCTGTCCACGATGCTACAGCACTCTGTTCTCAGGCTCTTGTTTTCATTGCTTGAAGGGAGGGTTGTCTTTTTTTTTTTTTTTTTTTTTGGCTGGTTAAAAAAAATCTCATTTTGACTTATGGTCCAGACTGAGTCATAGGAAGACATCATTAAAAAAAAAAAAAAAAAAAAAAAAAAAAAAAAGAGGGGGTGGATATCATCATTTTTGGCCACAAGCCATCCCTGGAGCTTTCAAAGTAGCCTGTGAACATTGCTGCCGGCTCTGTGTCAGTACCACAGACAGCAGCCCTGGCCAATCGCTGTTCTCCTCACTGGCCCATTCGGCATCTTGGAATACCGGAGAGCAGATGAGGAAGTCAGCCTTTTATTCAGCACGGCAATCTTGGAAAAAGGGAGATGAAATTACAAGCTGTAGTCCCTGGGCAGCAGTGAAAACAAGAAAATCCAAACAAGCAAAACAAACAAACAAACAAACAAACAAAAAAAAAAAAAAAAAAGGAAAAGAAAAGAAAAAGAAAAAGAAAAAGAAAAGGAAAGAAAAAAAGAAAAACAACCATGGAAAAAAAATCTCAGCTTCTCAAAGTGAGAGGAAGGATGTCGGTGGGTGGGCAACAAAGAGGCGAGGGAGAGGAAGAACAGAAGGAGAATCTGTTATGTTTGGAAGATGTGGGAATCATCAACACAGATGTTGCAGGAGAAAGCGACTGAGAAGCTGAATGGGACTTGCAGAGGTTTACGATTGGGTACATGCTTAAGGACATCGCTAAGTGGAAATCTGGATGTGGGAGCGAGAAATAACCATGCGGGATCCCCAGGCAGCATCAGTTTCTGTCCAGACTGACATCACAGGCTTTTCCACTGAACGAAATCACTGCTTTTCTTGGGTAGGAAATGAGTCAGGGTAACTTCAGATCTTAGCGTTTGGCCTATGCAGATTAAGAGAAGTAGTAAGGAATAAATAAAGCATGGCATACTCAAGGGTGACTAAGGGCTGGAAGAGAAGCAAAGAACAGTGTGGGGGAAGGAAGAAGGGCTATGGTGAATGGTGAGGAGGGGCTCCGGATGAATTGCTTACTAGGGCAGTCTGATGAAGCCCCTTGAGAGGCATTTAGGGGGATATGGCTTCATGCCCTGGTCACACAGCATGCATTAACTGGGATAAAGGACAAGACATTCCCATGCTCATGGTAACTGAGTGATAGGGCGCTTTTTTTTTTTTTTTTTTTTTTTTTTTTTTTCTTTTTCTTCTGTCCTTCCAGTTTGAATACGGTCTGGAGCAAAGTTTGTTTCTCACTGAGCATACTGATGGCAAACCAGATGCCCAAGACCAATTGCAGACTCCATACACCCTGCTACTGAACGGCATTGAAAGAGGCAGAGCAGTGAATGAGGTGAAAAAAGAAAAAGATTGAAATTTGGACTCAGTAAGAACAAAGGAAAGGGTGGGATGTTTTGAAAATCAAGTTGTCCCCTATTTTTGATTGCTTCATACCTTGTTTTAGCTTTGGCCTACATAACTAAAATGGAGAATGACAAGGTGCCAGCAGAGACAGGTATTTTTTGAGTTATTTGCATGGATCATCCGTTTGTTGCATGGCTGCTGTAGGAAATGCAACACCACGAGCTGACATATATAATTGTAGAGAGGGGGGATGAATAAACGTGTTTCAAAGAACAAGGAGAATTCTAAATGTCAGCAAGGGGGTATATGACTCACTCATTGGGAAAATACTATTATTGGATACGTAAGTAGGACTGTACAAAGCAGTAAGAGGAGAGATGCTACTAGAAAAAAAAAGGAGAATTAATAAGTATAGGTAGCATTTAGATAAGTGACAGTGAATGAATGAGGAGATGCAAAACGAGCCAACACAGGGCCTAGAGTGAAAGCTAAGGGAGAATGCAGGGTGAGAGTGGTGAAGGATGAAAAGAGAGCGATAATGGAAGACAAGGAGGAGTGTTATTGAAGACTGCTGAAGTACAATGGAGCAGATGAGTGTTTGTTAAAGACTCAACTGGGCTTTTGGCAGAATAATGGTGACAAAATGTTTCTGTTCTACTGAGTTGGGATTAAGGAAATAAATGAGGTGGAACTTGACAAGGGGAGAGGAAGTGGCAGTGCTGAGGAGGCAGGGGGAGGCCCGGAAGTCAGCAGGAGCTGGCCCCTGCAGAGGTGGGCGGGGTCAGAAAGCTGGGATGGATGAATGGTGTGGAGGAATACCACGCTGAGCACACATCTTTTCAGGAGTGTTTAATTATAACAGCTGATGTTATGTAGATTACAAACATGGTTGAAATGAACAATAAAAAAGGATAAAGACATTTTGCATGAGTCCAAGACAGGCACTGAGAATAACTGACTTATGCCCCTACAGCCTTCACCAGCAATGTTGCAGGTTTCTTGAGCCCAGAACATGTATAGCTTGAAACCTATAGATTGCCAAATGCAGGGCATCACCCCAAAAGTCCTACCCCATAGGTTTAGCTGGTCATTCCAGCAGTCTGAAATGCTGCCTGCTAGTAGGTCCTCCCAAGCAGAGCCCGAGAAGTGCAGCCACTTCGTTGGATGGATTGATGTAGTTTGCATCAGAGGCAAAGAGAATGGAAGTCCTGGAGGAGGAGATCTCAAGAGACTTGGGTCCAGCTGGGAGCAGCGCCAATTGTGTTACTGGTTGTGAAACCCCAAATTTCCAGTGAGCTGCTTTTCTGGCTGGATTGGGTTGATGGAGTCTGTAGAGAGACAGATGTAGGTGGATAATGGGGAGAGGGGGTGGTGAGTGGCATAGCTACTGCCTTAGTGAGAGGGAAAGATGCCATGTAAGTACTGCCAGTTCCCATTCAGTGAGCAAGTGGTGAGTCAGGGGCAGATACTGACTCAGCAAGAAGGCGGCGGGCTGGGTGGGTGGCCAGAGCACCCTGGCCGGCTCGGCACACACCGCTTGGCCATGCTGCTGCACTCAGCTCCCCATGGAAAAGGTGCTTCCACATCTCTATTTGTCCCCTGCCTGTGAAATTCCAGTGGCTGGGGCTTTGGAGAGGGTGTCTTGCCATGGTTTCTGGTGGGACGAAGCAAAGAACATTTTTTCCTGATGTGTTTGCTTGTCAATGATGCCTCTTTACAAGGGGTGATAGTAAGAGGGGAAGAATAAAGAGTTGGTAGAGGTAGAGAGAGCCCTTCAGTCTGTCTTGCCCCAAAGAAATCATGCGTGTAGGCAGGAAGTTGGTGAAAGGTGGGAGGAGGGAGAGAGAAAAGAAAGAAAGGAAAAAAGAAATGAGGTAGAAACGAGAGCGAGAGAGAGAAAATATTTGAGAGATGAAAAGAAATTACCATACGGCAGGATCCTGTTATTCAACCTAATTTTCAAAGGACTGCAGCTGTCGCACTGAGATAATCTGTTAATTATAACAGTCATTGTGTTTTGGCAATGGAAGAAAAAAAAAAAGGTTCTAAACAAGGCAAGGTAGTGGAGAATAGAGAGGGGAGGTGTGGCTGTGTCAAAATGCATGTCAGATATTAGCTTGAAATATAGGTGGGTGAGCTGGCCAGGAAGAGGGTCTCTCCCAGTGGGGCTGAGGACGGAGGGGAGATGGAAGCAGCCATGTGGAAATCTAACATCCTGCCTAGTGTGATGCTACTAGCTTTAGGCATGCACTGACCAGAGGAAGAGCTCAGAGGTCCTGCAGAGTCTGTTAGCACGTGCTGCCACAGCTTTTCACTGTTGGGTTATCAGAAAGAGATTCTCCATGTCCTCCCACACCTTTTCCTCTGCTTCTGCCTCATGTCAGAAGAGAGGAGAGAGGTGTCACTGCTGGCAAGGGAACCTCTCTCAGACCCTTGTTCAGGGAAAGGGTGGCTGGATGCTGAAATAATGTCAAAGGATGCTGGAATGCCAATGACCAGCAAAAATCTGCTGGTGTGGAGGTATTCTCCACTGGATGACTAGCTGCTAGTGCAACCTGTGAAGTGATTTCAGTCCTCAGCCAGCCCAGGACCTCTGTGATTCCTTAGGCTCTGAGTCCCTTCCTTAATTCCAGGTTTGCTGGGGACATGTTTAGTATCCAGAAATACCAGAGGATTGTTTGATTTGAGTGAGGGCATCTCTCAAATTACTTGTGGGCAAACCATTTGCAGCCAGCCCAGTGAAAACTAAGAGCTGCTGTTGTGTGATACAGGGCAGAAAAGTCAGTACAGGACAGCAGAGGAGCCATGGGGACCCTGAGGGGTTGGGGCAGTCTTCACAAGGACATGACATGCAGCTGTGAATTTCTCCTGGACTCATGCAGGACATGCTGCCCTCCCCTGCAGCCATGCCTGGTACATGCCAATGCTCATAGCCTGCTCCCTACAGCAGGCAGCCTCTCATGTACACAGGCACAGCACCCTGCTCCCTGCAGGGATTCACATCAGGACACAAATGCAAGATCTGTGCTTCCCTCATTTCCTACAGCACTTCTTGCATCCACACACACTCAGAACCACGGCCATCTCCTGTTATCCACACACACCCACAGACATCCCACACTCCTGCCCCACTCCCTGCAGCGTTTCACACACAGCCAGCACTCACACCCCATTTTTGATTCATGCAAACACATGCACATGCACACGCACTCCTGAGCAGCGCTTTCCCTGCTTCCCTATGGCAATTCCTCCCCCCAGGAGTCAACACTCACTGCTTTATAGAGCGATTGCCCCTACCTCCTCCATCCTGGCTTGCACACCCACCTGAGCACCTACAGCAACTCCTTCACATCCAGCCCACCTCCACTTGCAGCTTGGAGCCAACACTGCTACCACATCCTTTGCAGTGACTCACACTCACACACATGGATGCACATGCACGCACACGCAGACGCACACGCAGAGTCCACCCTGCTGCTGCCCTCCCCATGGCAGGTCTCCATGGAAAGACACATGGAGCCCATGCTCCCTCCCTATAGCCAGAAGGAATTATTCCTCCGCCCTTCCACTGCCAATGTCTGAGCTCACTGGGTGACAACAAGGAGAGTGATGTTTCCCAGGCCCCTCTTTCCCCTGAGGAAAGAGTGATGAAGGCGGCTTTATCACTGCTAATATTTTTATGGGACCTGTAATCTCCTGACACCCTCTTCTTCTTGGAGAATGCTGTTCCCCAAGCCTAACCTCCCTGCATGCGCTCCCGCAAGTTGCTGCTGTTGGCTGTCTGGGTGGTGTTGGCTCGATGCAAATACCCCTTAATCTTCAATAATCATATTAATATAAAAGGTAACCATCTCAGTTTGGAAAAACAAAAGTGGCTCTCTGGCCTGCCAGGGAAGCAATGGCATATGAAAGACCTTTCTGCCAGTGTTTATCTCTTTAAAATGATTTACGCTTCTAAAGCTCTCTCTTTTCTTTCATGCTTCTGAGCTGCTTCATTTTCCTCCCCTGAGCTTTCCCATTCTCTCTTTCTTGCTGCCTAACAAATTAGGCATCTAATCGCAGTTGGGGAGGCACGATGGGAGGGCGGGGGGGCATCTACGGCACTGTGCTGTTTTGTTCATGGTTAGACTTTGAGCTGTTCAGCCTTCCAAAGATGTGGATTCAGTGTCTGTGGATTCGCTTGAACTTGGGTGCGTGTGTATGATGGATGTAGCTTTGGGTCATCTGAACTCTTCCCATGTCCCAGACTGGCCAAGGATCAGCAGGGATGTGAAGCATGGCCTCGGCAGTCCTGCATCCATGCTTTGTGATAGGACTAGCAGAAACGGTTTCAAGCTAGAACAGGGGAGATTTAGATTGGATATAAGGAAAAAGCTTTTTACAGCAAGGGTGGTGAGGCACTTGGCACAGGCTGCCCAGAAAGCTGGTGGCTGTCCCATCCCTGTAGACATCCAAGGTCAGGCTGGAGGGGCTTTGAGCACCCTGATCTAGCTGTAGGTGTCCCTGTTCTTTGCAAGGGGGTTGGACTAGATGAAGATTAAAGGTCCCTTCAAACTCAAATGATTCTATGATTCCTTGTGCATGGCACTGTTGGCCCCAGCTGGTGTTTGAGCTCTGTGAGCTCCCTTGCAGCATTTCCCTGTGAGAAGCAGCTGAGATGGTGTGTTGGTTTCGTGGGCTTCGTCACCACAGTGTCCTTCTGGTGTGCCAGAGCTTTGGGCTTCCTCACATCATGGGGACAGCTGGAGTCTGGGAGCTTCCTCTCCGCTCATGGCAAAGCGGCAGGAGCTGTGGATTTGTATGGTGAAATGAACCAGCCGAGTCGAACCACAGGATTTCTATTGCAGCAGAGCTCTGCCAAAACTCACAGAGCTTCTGG
This sequence comes from Gallus gallus, assembly GCF_016699485.2. Classification (NCBI taxonomy): domain Eukaryota; kingdom Metazoa; phylum Chordata; class Aves; order Galliformes; family Phasianidae; genus Gallus; species Gallus gallus. The sequence continues at coordinate 51,367,581 of NC_052532.1, forward strand.
CACTGAGCGGCCGACATTCAGCAGGACCCATTGATAGCAATCCAGATTGTGTAAGGGATGAAGGCTTTGACTGCTCAGTGACATGAAAACAGCTTTTACTATATAAGTTTCCATGGTGGTTCTGTAGACTGTTGGGTTTTCTTCTTTTTTTTTTTTTTGTCTTTCTGTGTTTTTGCCTAAACCAGCTTGTCTGTCCTCTAGACTTTTTGAGCCTAGAGGGCAAATTTCAGACAAATGAGATGATGATCTCAGAGATGCTGAGAACTCTTTGTTTGTTTTTATGTATTTTTATTTTTTTATTCTTTTGTGGAAATAGTGGGATAAAATAGATAAGATAGAAAGCCTTTCTTCTTTTCTCTTCATAGGTCATGTCAGACTGGGCTTTGGGCAACCTGGTCTAGTGGAAGGTGTTCCTGCCCACAGCAGGGGGCTGGAACTGGATGATCTTTATGGGGCCTCCAAGCCATACCATTCTATGATTCAATAAAGTAATAAAGAAACCTTCAAAGAGCCCCATTAAAAAAAGAGTTCTGCATGAGCTCAATCCTTAGTGGGCATCAGAAAAAAAAAGGGAGGACATTTTCTATGTCCCTCTCTCTCTTACGCAAGTGGCTTCCACGTCACAAATCCTCAGGTCATCAGGTTTCCCATTGTCACTTCTCTTTGTCTCAATCATCTTGGGGTTTCTTGGATGCCACTGGGCACAGCCACAGCTTCTTTACTATGCAACATGATGTTAACATGATGTTAAATGGGAACATCCCCAGAGGCAGTGGGGTGAGAGGGAAGGGGCTGCTGTTGGGTAGTGGCACACCCACGCTGCTTGTTTCTTCCGTGGCACTGTGCTTTCACCAGAGCCAAGGGCAAAAGCAAGGACCATCTCTGGCCATCCTGGTGGGAAGATGGAAGCACAGACATTTGAAGTAGCCGGAGATGCCAACAGAGCATCGTGTATCACAGAAATTATCAAGCAGGCATGGATAGTACCAACTCCCAGTTCCAAGCCCCACTGGGAAAGGCAGCTCCCCTTTTTCTGGAAAGCTGTTTAGAGAAATCTTGGAAGGACTCTGAAGCCAAAACGGCAGAGCATTTTAAAGGTGGCGTTTGCACCCTGAGGCCTCCTGGCAGCATGCTGAGCTGGGAGGAGTGCTGATTCCCAGCCTCAGCACAAAGTAGAAGAAAGCAGCAGGAGCCTTGGCCTGGTTTCGGGGTGTCCCCAGAGGAGCCAAGAGTGTTTGGCGGGTTTTTAATGCATGCATTTCTAATGTAAGGCTCTTAGCACCGTTTAAGGAATGGTAGAACTAAGTGCTGGCTTTTTCAGTGCAGTGGGCCCCAGGAGGACAAAGCTGACAAGGTCAAGATTGCAGGCCCAAACTGCTGCTGTATGTGGCTTTTCTGGTTGTGTTTTCATGCCGTGCCCCCTAGACCTTGTATCCTCCCTCAGCCATGGTCCATCTACCTCCCAAGCTCTCAAGTGTCCTCCACTCCCTACACAGAATTACAGAACTATATAATCATATGATGGCTTAGGTTGGAGGGGACCTTAAAGATCATTGAACCCCAACCCCTTGCTGTGGACAGGGCTGCCAGCTATCAGCTCAGGCTGCTCAGGGCCCCATGCAACCTGGCCTTGAGCACCTCCAGGGATGGGGCAACCACAGCTTCTCTGGGCAGCCTGCGCTAGGGTGGTGAGGCAGTGGAACAGCCCTCTCAGAGAAGTTGTGGGTGCCCCATTCCTGGAGGCATTCAAGGCCAGGCCCACATCATTCTTGTCCATAATTTCAGTATCTGCATTTGAATCCATCCTCATACCTGGCTATCTAACCAGTGACTGTACTCTTGCATCACTTGCTGTGCTATTTTGATCTCTGAATCGAAGGGCTGTTCATGGCTATCAGGATACCTACCTCCTGACTCAGGGCTTCCCCTACTCCATCTTTCCCTAAACCTCCCTGTTCTCTCCTCTTCTGAACAGACGAAACATTCTTGTGGCCTTCACCTGTTCCCCAAACACTCCACAGTGTTGGAACACCAATCACACTGAGGCATCCATTGATAGAGCATAAACCAGAGATGAATCATTGGGAGTTTGGAGCTGATGGGTTGATTTTGTGCCAGCCAAGGGAGGGTACAGCCATTCATGGGCACAATGCCACCCCTATTCCTTGATGCTCCCACATATGTGAGGATTGCCAGGAGCCAAGGCAAGTTGTAGGAGCTATCTAGTGTTACAATGAAAAGTTCTGGAACTTGACAGCCAGGTGAAGCCAATAAATGGTGGTGATATCTTTGCATCTGCCTTATAAAACAGATCCCGTGTCTCACTTCTTCTTTTCTCCTGTATACACAGCCTCCCTCCAAGCAAGGCTCTCCACAACTCATGCCTCCTCCTTCTTCAACTTTTATCTAAGCTGTAGTTGCTTACCTCTGCTCTCCCTGCCCACCCTCCATCTTAATGATATCTTGCTGTGTTGCCTGGGAAGCAAAGGAGAGAAATAGCCAACTCTGCTGTCAGCACCTTTTGGGCCAGCAGTAAGGACATAGTGTTGCTTCCTTGTACTGCTGGACTCTGGCACTGTCTGATTGATGTTCATTTGGCTCTAAACAGCTGAGGGAAGGTATGGTGCTCATCTTCTATTCCTGGTCTCCCATTGTCTTTGTCAGGGGGAACTGAAGGCTTCATGAAAGGCAAAGCAGGGCTATGGTGAAGTTGGACACTGGCACATCCATGGCTTTGCTGAGACAGGGACTGATGGACCCGATCTGAGATGAAATAGCAGGGGTGGTGAGACCACAGTTTGGGCTGCCCTCAGGGCCCTTCAGATCACTGAGACAGTGGGGATACAGGAGTTTTTGGGGGAAGAATGGAAGAGGTTTGTATATTTCTTGTATTACAGCCATCATGAGGACTCAAGGAAACCAATAAATCTGGCTTAAGGAATGATTTGGGCCCTTCTTTGGCCTGCAGCTGAGGCAAGTTTGCAGAGGTTGGAGGTGGATGGGAAGTAGGTCTTCTCTGCATGGCCCCTGTGTTTTTGGCACATACCAGGGATAAATATCATCTTCATTTCCTTCCACTGCCTAACCCAGCACACATCTTTCCTTTCCAGGCTGCTAGAACATCCAAGCCATCTTTGTGTTGCCTGAGTGGAATGAAGATGGGTCTCAGCAATTGCTGTGACTGCTGCAGGGGAATGTGTTCATGGTCCCAGTGTTGCTCTCTGTGCACCATGAACAAGCCACAGCAGGCAATGACAACTTCAGCACAGTGTTTGGAACAGTCTGTGCTGTTCCAGAAGGGAACAAAGCAAAGGGGCTGAGGGGACAAGACAGGGGACTGGAGCTGGGGAATATCAGATGTTTGTGGGTACCAACCTATGGAAAGCCAGATGTGCCTCCTCTCTGATACATTTGGGACAGCAGTATCAGGAAATAATTTCTCATTGGATTATAAGGCTGAGAAACAAAGCAACAGACTGCAAAAGCCCCTGCCTTCTGCATCAGTGCTGGCTGATGCAAAGCTGGATGTGAGGCAGCAGCTGGAGGCCACCATATGACAACCACAAATGACTCAAGTTTGGTGGTCTCAGCCGTGGGGTGCAAAGATTTTATCTTTTCTTTCAGTCTAGCTCTTCTCCCCCCTCCCCTTCTCCATCTTGGCTTTCCTTTTCGGATTACTGAATATTTAAGTGTTTCTCCGTGACACTATCTCTGATCCCTTAATCCAGCTGGCCTGGTAATTCCACAGACCCAAATCAGCTCAGATTTCTCCACAGACGTAAGCCTTGTTCCTCAAGGGTTCACTCCTCCTCCATTTATCTTCCTTCATTTTACTACTGCCCTTTGTGGTTCTGTGCTAGAAATTGGTTCAGCTTTTGCAGCAAAACCTTCAGTATTTTAAGTGAACAACCTTCCCCCCAAATAAAAGGGTTGAGAGGGAATCTTTATTCTTCACTAAGAATCTTTTTTTTTTCTTTTCTCTATTGCTTTGTCCCTGCTCCCCTCTCCCCCCCCAGTTAAAAACTAAAGCCCAGTGCCCACATTTTCTCTGCTGTATGAAATGATTTCCTCTGCACTGCCTGAGGGCACTCCTTCTGGGCTCCTTCTTCAGCACAGTGGGAGAAGGGCTGAAACCATGGCTGGAGGGAAGGCTTTACTCAGAGAAGTGGTGGATCCCCTGTCCCTAGAAACTTCTAAGGTCAGGCTGGAGGGGCTCTGAGCACTCCGATCTAGCTGTAGGTGTGCCTGTTCATTGCAGGGCTGTTGGACTAGGTGGCCTTTAAGTGTCTCTTCCAACTCAAACAATTCTGTGATTCCAGGCTGCCCTTCCTAGTCAGGACCAGGAGCTTGCCCAGATCCCACAGATACATTAGGGCAAACGTCACTTTGCCCTTGATTCCTGGAAGGTGTCTGTTCCCACAGAGGAACAGCATTCATAGCCCCCAGATAGAGTGGACACAGCAGGAGGGTGGAGGTTGTACACCCCTCTATGGTAGGTGGGGTAGATTAATGATATCTTTTAACTCAGTACTGCTGGTATTGTTGGGAGATAAGAGGCTGGTATTTGACATGCTGCCTACATCCAACCCCTCTGCATGCTCCAGCTGGTCTGGCTCACCTCAACATCCTTGTCCCTGCACCAAGAGGCAGGAAAAAAATTTAGAGCACAAGTGGTTACACGTGGCTTGAATTATTTATCCCTCCTGCAGTAAGGAAGGGAGGAAACAAATAAAAAAGTGGTGTTTTTTTTTTTTTTTTGTTTGTTTGCTTTAATTTTATTATGGGGTTTGTATCCATTTTCATTGCTTCATGCATTCTGTGTACATGATTTCCAGGCAGCTGAAAATCGTTGGCTTTAGCTGTGCTTGGGGCTTGCCTTTGTTTACACTAGGAGTTCTAAGCCAATCGCAATAGCAGCTGTATGTTTCCCAGCCTCCCTCCCCTTCCCCTTCTGCCTCCACTCCGCTGCCTTCCCCCACGTCTCTGGCTGTGATTACATTGCATAACAGAGCCTGGGTACCCTTCAGCATACCCCTGATATCAGATTCTATGTTGTGAGGGTTCCCTTCTCAAAGGCTTATCAGCGTGGCAGGAGGTCCCATTCCCCCCTTGTGGGCACCCCCTACTATTCTATCTTTTCCCCATCTCCCTCTTCTCATGAAAATACATCGTCTACATTCTTATTGCAAAGACCCCCCCCTCAACTGATGCCTCTTCTTGTCTCCTGTGTGCTTTCTTTTCCAGATTCCAGTGACAGATGGATCTCTCTCATATGCACTTGCTCTTTCCCTCTCTGTATTTTTGTTTTCAACATGTTTGATCTGAAGCTCTGAAGCTTCTCAGAAGGAACCCGGGAGAAAAGGAAAAGAAGGAGGAGGAACTGAAGGGAGCGTGAGCGACAGAGGAGGCAGCCTTGCCTTATTCTTCCAAATCACACCGTGGAGGGGCGAGGGAAGACCCGAGGGGGGAGGGTTTGTGTTTATTTTGGGGTGGGTTCGGTGTGGGAGGCAGGTGGGTGGAAAGACATTGGAAAAGGTGAGAAAGTTGCTCATGAACATCGAAGAAGTTTCGTTTTCCTCCGTCTGAACTTTTGTTTAGAAAAGAAGCACAAGGTAGTTCTCTCCCATATCGTTCATCCTTGGTCACAGTTGTTGAGTATGCTGGAAGCAAATTGCATGCATTCTCCTTGCTCCATGTTCCTGGCTTGACCCAGAGGGCAAGAAGAAATGATGGTGATGGCACCCAAAAGGACTGGGGTGCTCATGCACTTCCATTGCTAAGCCCCTAATTATTGCCCCTTTCACTTTCCTGTGCCTCTTACTTTCCTTTTGCTGTGGTCCTGGAATTTGAATTTTTTGTTGTTTTTTTCTTTCTTTCTTTCTTTTTTTTTACTTTTTACCTTTTTTGGTCTGATGAAGGCACCACTGAAGACCATGATGTGCCTGGGGTTTTGGGCAGCTGCCCTGCTCTGCTTGTTTTCCCCTGGCACCGTGCGAGGTGACTGCTGGCTGATTGAAGGGGACAAAGGCTATGTGTGGCTGGCCATCTGCAGCCAGAACCAGCCCCCATACGAAACCATCCCCCAGCACATCAACAGCACGGTGCATGACTTGCGTTTGAACGAGAATAAGCTCAAAGTGGTGCTGTACTCCTCCCTCAACCGCTTCGGCAACTTGACTGATCTGAACCTGACCAAGAATGAGATCTCTTATATTGAGGATGGGGCTTTCATGGGCCAGACAAACCTCCAGGTCTTACAGCTGGGCTACAACAAACTTACGAACCTGACAGAGGGCATGTTGAGGGGCATGGCCCGGCTTCAGTTTCTATTTGTGCAGCACAACCTGATTGAGCTGGTCACCCCTACTGCCTTCTCTGAGTGTCCCAGCCTGATTAGCATTGACCTGTCCTCAAACCGTCTCAGCCGCCTGGAAGGGAACACTTTCACCAGCTTGAGCAATCTTATGGTGTGTGAGCTGGCAGGTAACCCCTTCAACTGTGACTGCAGCCTCTACAGCTTTCTTAACTGGTTGGCGCTCTTCAACAACGTAACCAAGAACTATGACCGGCTCCAGTGTGAAACTCCACGAGAGTTTGCTGGGTACCCGCTCCTGGTACCTCGGCCTCACCACAACCGCAATGCCATCACCATCTTCCAGTCTATGTGCAGAGGTGGCACCATCCCCTCTCTCTCCAGGGTCAACCCCACTCCTTATACCCCTGACTCCCAACGAGACCTGGATGAGGGCTCAGCCATCAGTCCTGGAGACTTCCTCTCTGTCAAGCCTCCAGCTTCTTCCACCACTGACTCCTCCTTCAGTCCCAGCATCAAGCTCCATGATGTCACCATCACTTCAGCCATCCTGATGGTAACCATCCCCATGCCCTACAGTAAGATGTATGTGCTGGTTCAGTACAACAACAGCTATGTTTCTGACATTGCAACACTGAAGAGCAAGAAGGAATATGTCACTGTCAACAAACTGAAGGCCCACACCGATTACACTTTCTGTGTGGCCTCCATCCGCAACAACAGACGCTATAACCACACTTGCTTGACCTTTGCAACCAGGAGCAAAGGCAGGGAGGACCCTATTTCCAGTACTTCCACCACCACCCACTACATCATGACCACCCTTGGTTGTCTCTTTGGGATGGTCATTGTCCTGGGGGTGGTATACTACTGCCTGCGAAAGCGAAGGATGCAGGAGGAGAAACAGAAGTCCCTCAATGTAAAAAAGACAATCCTAGAAATGCGTTATGGATCAGATATTGATACCAGTACCATGGTCCATCCTTCCCAGAAACTGGGTGAGCCACCAGTCATCCCTGTCTCACGCATGTCCTCTATCCCTTCCATGATTGGGGAGAAGTTGCCCCCACCAAAGTCAATGGAGACCGGGATGGAGACCCCCAAAGTCACCACAAAAGGCAATTACATTGAGGTGCGGACTGGTGGTGGGGATGGGCTGGAACGGACCCCACGGGATGAGGATCTGAGGGAGCTTGACAATGGGCAAGGCTCAGCTGCTGAGATCTCTACTATTGCCAAGGAGGTAGACAAAGTCAACCAGATCATCAACAACTGCATTGATGCCCTCAAGCTGGACACAGCCTCTTTCCTGGGTGGTGGGACTGGCGTTGACTCAGACATGGCCTTTGAGTGCCAGTCCATACCTGCCAGTTCCTCGGGTGGGCTAGAGCGGCCCAGCTTTCTTTCCCCACCCTACAAGGAAAGCTCCCACCACCCTTTGCAGCGCCAGCTCAGTGCTGATGCTGCTGTGGCCAGAAAAACCTGCAGTGTTTCCTCTAGTGGCTCCATCAAGAGCGCCAAGGTTTTCAGCTTGGATGTGCCTGACCACCCACCGCTGAGCAAATCTGACTCCAAATACATTGAGAAGGGCAGCCCACTCAACAGCCCTTTGGATCGTCTTCCCTTGGTGTCTCCGGGTGCCATCCACCACCTGGAGGTCAAGCCCTCCTACCACTGCAGTGAGCACCGACACTCCTTCCCGGCCCTGTACTACGAGGAAAGCGCAGACACCTTGAGCCAGCGGGTGTCATTCCTCAAGCCGCTCTCCCGCTCGAAGCGAGACTCCACATACTCCCAGCTCTCCCCCAGACACTACTTCTCGGGTTACTCCTCCAGCCCTGAGTACTCATCGGAGAGCACCCACAAGATTTGGGAGCGATTCCGGCCTTACAAGAAGCACCACAGGGAGGAGGTTTACATGGCGGCTGGACATGCCCTGCGGAAGAAAGTTCAGTTTGCCAAGGATGAGGATCTGCATGACATCCTGGATTACTGGAAAGGAGTCTCTGCTCAGCAGAAGCTGTGACTCTTCCCTACTCTTTCCAAGAAAACAATACAAAACAAGACCCCCTCCCCCAACAACCAGGAAAAAAAAAAAATACCACTTGACTGTGAAAAATAAACCAACAACAAAATACTCCGACAAATACAAAACTGACAGAATCGTTTCTTAAAGTTTACAACAACAGAAAACTCTCTCTCTCACACACACACAGACACACACACACACACACACAAGCCGAATTGTCTCTACTGTGTTACGGGGACCATTGTTCTGCCTGCAGATGGTTGGGAGGAGAGTCCTGCTCTGACACTGTGGTAACAACACTGGAGCGTGTGTGGGTGGGACTGGCCTGGGAGGAGGTGGCAGCGGTGACCGGGGTGAGGCAGGGACGGACATTCACTGGGAATGGAACTGAGCTATGAATTACTGCTCTTTCTGTTTCTCTTGATGATTGAAAGCTGATTTTTCTTTTCAGTGGGAGGGGAGGACTTTGGTTTAGAAAGCTTCTCTGCCCACTTGATACATATGTTTTCCAAATCTTTCATCACACTAGTTTTCCCCCACTTCCTTTGGCAGTGGAAGCGTTTCTCTCTCACTCCTCACCTTCCAAGACAGGTAGGATTTGTTGGAAGAAGCTCTCTCCTTTTCCTTTTACTCTTCCCTATCCATCTCTGTTAGGGGTTCTTTGCACTTTTTAAATAAATATTGCATGAACTTCCATCCTCCTTGGAAGAAGGAGAGTGTGAAAGACAGAAGGAGGAAGACCTGACACGCAACAGGCTCTGCGTCTGTGCAGCTCTCCCCACTTCCCTTCTCCCACCGTGTTGTTGATGAACACCAGTGATTCTGGAGTGACAGGCCTGCTCAGAGCCTGGTATATGCCTATCACTGAGGGGGGTATGGCTGTGTTCTTCTGCACATCAAGTCAGTCTTTCAAGGAATGGTGGACAAGGAGGTAAGAAGGTCCAGTCTCTCAGAGGTGCAAAGGGTTCTCATCTCCCCATGAGTGTCACAGGTCAGAGGTCCTTTCCATCTCACGAGCCCATGACCTGGTCAGTAGGTTTGGTATGCTCTTCTGCCCCTCTTATTATGAATAAGGGACCTGGAGAGGAGCTAAGCAGAACAACTTCTGCATGAAGCTTCTGCAGCTCTTCCCAAGTGACTTGCATCATGTTGGGAGTGGGGTAGAAGACCATCAGCCATTCTCCTTTCTTAACTCAGGAGGGGTAGAGTAGGTGTATGTGAAGAATAGGATTTCTGATGTTCAGAAATCTACCCCTCGCTGAGTTGACAGAAAAGTCACAAAGTTTATTCCACTTGAATAGCCCATGGACACTTCAGCATGGATAGGAGACAGCTTAAAGTGGAGGAAGGAGCACAGAATAAATGTGAGAATGGGTCTGGGACTAGGCCAGTAAGGATAGATCCGGGAGAAGTTCCCTTTGTGTGCATCTCATGTGCTGGGGTAGAGAAGGTACGAGCCTCTGGATAGCCACGTTCCTCTGAATACCTAGAGGCCCTCATGAGAGTCAGAACAACTTATCACCTCCTAAGCCCTCCACCTCCTTAGAGTTAGCTTTGACAGACTTATCATAGGAATTCTTCAGCTTCCTGGCAAAAAAAATGAGTTTCCTTTACTAGGTCCCAGTCTCCAACCCTTGGATACAGAGTTAAGAATGAGCCTATTGCTCTGTCTACTTCGTCCTGTTTATGAGCAGCCCAACAAAGCACAATCTTGTCACTCCTTCCTCTACATTTTCTTTGCCAGGCAGGGGTAGCTGCCTGCAGAGTGCATCTTTATACAGCACATTGGGCCTCCCCTCCATGAGCTGCACATCCCAACTGTTCTTGTCAACTGTTCACTCCTATCAGGATGAGAGTGAGAGCCTGTGTTGTGTTGGTCTTTCCCAAGTGCCTATTTCCTTTCTGAGGCACTCTTCAGAACCCTCAATATGTTTGGGCCCCTGGGAGAAGGATGAGGGTTTAGGAGCTTCTCTGGGATGTACTTATGTGTTGCCAGCAGACAACCAGCCCATTATTTGTCAGGTAGTTGCACTGCTAGCTGTGGCAGCTGATTTCAGTGCTACAGGTGACACAGCTTCATCTTCTGAAAGTGAGGAGCAGCAGTAGACAGAGTCTGGTGTGCAAAAATCATTGGAGATCCCTAAGGTCTAAGCCTGTGAAAATCCTTGGGGTCCTTTCCTTGTAGGGATGCTGATGGCAACAATTCTAAGATCTGAATCCTGTTGCCTCAGCCTCCTTCACTGTCAGCCACACCTCCCCTTAGTCAGAGCATCATTTTGCCTTGAGTCCAGAAGTATTCATGGAGTTGACTTCACTGTGTAAGAGCCAGAGAAACCCAAAAGGGGTATGTGTGTTTGTATGTGTTCAGAATGGTGAAATACATCTCTGCTGCCAAGTGTACCTCCATGCTGGGACAATGCAGCAAACCAAAACAGGTCAATGCTGTGAGAGGTGCACAGGCACAGCAGAGACCTCTCCAGCTATCACACAGAGCAGGCCCAGCAGTCTTCCAGCATGGCAATGATCCAAGCAGGAAAGGCTAATGACTAGGGCACAGAATTGGACAGGAAAAAGAGGATGACAGACACAGGGGGATGGAGTTCTGTTCCTCTCTCCACCTCTTCCCTCCCCGTGCTTCTCCTCTCCTGTATGGTCTTATTATAAGTTCTGCTCAGTCTATAGATTTAGGGGGAAGCCTTAAACTCCAATGGTTTCTGCTCTCTCCCCACATCACCCCAGCAAGGTAGAAAAGAAAGGTCAGGAATACAACTGTCATCAGGCCCTTCTTTTGCCTGTGGTGGGGGTAAGGCTGGGTAGGGGGGGAAAGCCATTTTTTCCCCACTGTAGCCCCCACTCCAAGCCAGTGGTTGAAGTTTGCACAAGATGGACTGTTCTGTGGGAGGAAGAGGGCAAGGAAGGGGAACAAAGTGTCCCGCCTTCCTTCCTCCTCCCTTCTTCCTTGTCCTGCTCCCTTCCCAGGGATGAGGGCTTGCAAAGTGATGCCAGCCCTTTTGGAGGAAGGCAGATTTAACGTTCTATTTGCATGATGATTTTACTGTATTTTTCTGAGCAAACATCTGTTGTGTATGTGCCAGTTTGTTGGAATTTAACCTCCTCCCCAAAGTCTCTCCCATCCTCATCCCTGTTTTTCCTGCTCCTTTCCATCATCCCTGATATTATTTTATGAGAGACTCCTACAAGTTTGAGAGGGAATGCACCCCAAAGAGAGCCCAACCTAATCAACCCCAAAAAACCTTCTGCTCCTCTTTCCAGTGTCCACTCCCCTTGCCCCAAATGTGGTCTCTTAGCTGCTTTTCAGGGCTGTGTGTATGAAGGGGAATGTGTTATATGCCAAAGTCCTGCTCTTCCAAGTGCTCATCATTTCTCCTAATTATTTAGAAATAGGAGAGAGGCCCATAAGGATAGATCTCATAAGAGAAATGATTACTACTATCCCCCTGCCCCGGTTTCACCTTTCCCAGATCTGCAGGCAAGGCCATTCTTGGGGGAGCCAGGATTGCCTCACCTGCAGGGAAATCTGATACAGGAAGAACTTGATTTGGAGCTGGTTGCAATCACTATAAGATCTCCTACCACCTTCCTCTCACTGATTGCAAATGGCTTTGCATTAGGCCTATCCTATCCCTTTCCTGTGGGTGGCCCTAGCAGAGAGTAGGGCATGATGACACCTGTAAGACCTTCATGGTGGAAAAAGGCCCCAGGAGAATGTCCAAAACTTCTAAGCCCTCTACGGCTTGGTTTTGGTGATAGCTCCTCATCCTTGCCCTTTCCCAGGGCAAAGTAGACCCATGGGGCAGAACAAGGACCACCCCCTTCACACATTATTTCTGTGTTGGTGACTACTGACAGGGAACAATGAGGTTTTAGTTCACTTTGTTGGAAAGAGTGGAGAGTACATAATGAGAAGGAGTTCTGATCTGCCCTCTCCTCAAGAATAGGCTGAAGGAGAGCTGGATTGGATTCCTGTATCCAGAAGAGTGAAAGCAGGACCCTAGGTGTGTGGTGTTGGTTTCCTGTAGGGCAGAGCTCTTTTCCACACCTGTAGGTGATGGCTGACCCCAGCTCATGCTCCAGTGCCACATTCCCACTCCCCACTCTTCCACGCTGAATAAATCCCTCCTGAGGCAGGTGTGAAATATTCATGACTGACAAATGAAGATTTATGTTGGGCTGAGGAGGCCTCTGTGTGTTTGCAATGCTAATCAGCCTGCCTTCCTGGAGGAGGTTCTGCCAGGCAGGCTTGGGGGAAGGAGGGGGAGATATGCAGGAGGGAAGCAGGAAAGGGAGCTGAGGAAGGGAGAGGAGGGGCAGGGATGAGGACAATCTATACTGGAGAGATGGAGGGATGGGGAGGGAGAAAGTAGGAAACAAATAGAGGGAGATGAAGAGGGACAGGCAGAAGGAAGAGGGGAAAAGATGGCTGTACAGGAAAGAATGGGATATAAAGCGTGAAAGGGCTGAGTGCAGGGGTGGAGGCTCTCTGAGAAGAAGTGGGGAATAGTCAGCAGTGGCTGAAGAGAAAAACTGGATGGGCTTCATGATGAGCTGTGGCCCCTCTCTGTAGGGCAGAGCTCAGCATTACAGGGCGGGCAGCTGCCGTGTGGGCAGGATCTGCAGCCAGGGCCCCGAAAGCACATTTGCCATGCTTCTTGCTCACCAGAAAGCTCAACTGCATCTGGAAGCACATACGGCCTCTTGGGAACCTGGAGAGAAGTCCTCTTCCACCGCCACCACCTCCTTCGGCTGCACGCAAGAGGAGCCTCATGGAGCCACATCCTCTCACTGGAGCCAGCCTGCTGAACATCCCACCACCTGAGCAGCCTCAGGGTGGCTTTGAGTGGGAAGGACACTGAATGCCACCCTTCACTGGGCCATGGAGCTCTCCTGTTGGGCTGGAGGAGCCAACCGCACTTCATCTGCCCCCTGAAGGCAGATGTTTTGGGGTGTCCCCAAGGGGCAGACGGGGTGTCTGTTGCCCCCCCCCCCACACACACATATACCCTGTCCCTCCAGCCGCTTTGGCCTTGTACTATGAGGGGCTCTCTTGGTCTGCCTCCCCTTTTCTTCCCCTGCCTCAAGCCACAGGGAGTGTTATCTATACCTCTCCCCATGAAGGCAGCTCTCAACCCACTTCAACCCTCTTCAACCCTTCTTCTCTTTCCCCATCTCACGGGTCCTCCTCTGTCTGCCCCATCCCCACGCGTTTGGCTTGGCCTTTGCCTCTCTGTTACCACCACCGCCACTGTGAGGCCTTGCTCTTTGGTGGCCTGCTCCCACCACCCATTGTCCCCTGTTCCCGGGGAAAAGGGGCTGGCTGGGTCAGGCGAGGTCCGCCAGGGCTGGTACCACTGGTCCATCCACAAGCACAGCACTCGGGGCGAGGGGATGGGAAGGGGTGGGTGGCTGCCAGGAGAAGAGCTGGGGAGGTTTCCCCTTGAATGTAAAGAAGGGCCTTGGAGGCAGCTGCTGGGACTGGCTCCTTGTGTCCTCTTTGGTGTTCCTCTTTCCACAACAGCCCTGTGACCCCCCTGGTTGTGTATGGACACATTTGGGTTGGAGATATGTTGTTTTCCTCTGTTCTTTCTTTCCTCCCCCCCCCCCCCTTAGCTTTTGGATCTCTTCTCTTCTCTTCTCTTCTCTTCTCTTCTCTTCTCTTCTCTTCTCTTCTCTTCTCTTCTCTTCTCTTCTCTTCTCTTCTCTTCTCTTCTCTTCTCTTCTCTTCTCTTCTCTTCTCTTCTCTTCTCTTCTCTTCTCTTCTCTTCTCTTCTCTTCTCTTCTCTTCTCTTCTCTTCTCTTCTCTTCTCTTCTCTTCTCTTCTCTTCTCTTCTCTTCTCTTCTCTTCTCTTCTCTTCTCTTCTCTTCCCTTCTCTTCCCTTCTCTTCTCTCCTTTCCTTTTCTCTCTCTTTCTTTTTTTTTTTCCCTTTAATTTTCCTGTTTTGAAAATGAATGGCACGAAATCATTTTTCCTCAACTCGGAGATTCCTGTATGGAGAAAATCAATTTCTATATTTGCAATAAATTTCTTATTTAAAAAAAAAAAAAGAAAAACAACAAAAAAACCCCAAAAAAACATCAAACAAAAAAGTGAAAAGCTGCTTCTGAGTCTGTTTGTCTCAGCTTTGTTTTGCACAAGAGGTGATATGGAATGGGAGGGGATGGGGGGAAATCAGAAAAGCTGAGTGAGATGGTGGGAGAAGGATTCTGGATTCTCCCAGGCACTCAGTGGCCATCTGCTCCTCACTAGTATGCTGTTTCTCTGCCCTTAGATGTTGCCTTATTCATAGGATCATAGAGTCATTTGAGTTGGACAGCATCCTTAAAAGTCATCTGCTCCAACTCCCCTTCAATGAACAAGGACACCTACAGGTAGATCAGGGTGCTCAGAGCCCCTCCAGCCTGACCTTGGGTGTCTCCAGGGTTGGGTAACTGGGCAACCAGTTCCAGTTCCTCACCAACCTTTCTGTAAAAAACATCTTCTTTTAATCCAATCTAAATCTCCTCTCTTTTAGTTTGAAACCATTTCCCCATGTCCTATCCTAACAGACCATGCTAAAAGTCTATCCCCTTCTTATTGCCCCCCTTTCAGTACTGAAAGGCCACTCCCACGTCTACAGGTCTCCATGGAGCTGTGTCCCATCCCAGGCATGCATAAACCACTGCCTGTGTGTAGAACAGCACTTCTTCACCCATCATCTACACAACAGATCTTCAGCTGGTGGCAAGAGGCATTCTCCACCCAAGCCCCAGAGCTGTCAGAAGAAAGGCCCCTGAAACCAGGTAATTTGGCCGTAGGTAGTGACTGAGCAATCTGTAGACTAATCTACTACCACATACACTGATCTCAGCTCTTCCTAGGCATCAATATTTCAAGGCAAGAATGCAGCCAGCAGATCTGTGTGTATTGGTGCATTTATACAGATAATTAGGCCAATTTGTGCATGGTGACATAGCAGCCAGTCTCATAAATATCTTATCTCTTCCTCGCCTCCTGATTTTTTCTCCAAGAGTGGTATTTCTGCTTTGTGCAGAAGTTATCATCTTTTGCCATTGCACATCCTTCTTTGATCAGAAAAGTCTAACCGTGGCTTCTGGGGCTCCTTCATGGAGGCAGCTGCTGGGACTTGCTGTTACAGCCTCTCTTCCTAGAGCAGAAAGTGGCAGGAATAAGCAGTCTTGGGGGTGGGGGGGGTGAATATGAACACAGCAGTGACTTTCAGCTCCTGGATATATATGCCACAGTAGCTGGCAACTCTTATTAATGCTTGAATTGATTTTAGAGCAGCCTAGGGCAGCTGCTACTACATGCAGATGCTTCACAGTCTGATATGTTCTTCCTTGGTCCTAGGAAGAATGACTGAGCGTGGGAAGGAATGGTGTTGGGCTGTGCATCTCTGGGGGATGTAAAATGGTGCATAACAAAGAGGAGCTCTGATGGGGTTTATCAGAGCTCTGTGTACTTTGTGGAAAGCTGGATCGTCAGGTCAAAGTGATATTCTCGGCATCTGCATCTCTGCAGTGCAGGGATATGGGCTGTCAGAGACAGGGAATCTTAAACCTTGAGAGGAATTAATGCAGAAATTTTAAACAGGTATAATCTCATCAGTAGAGTGCCCCATGCTGTTTATTTTGTTGCTAAATTCAATTTTATCTCCACAGTCCTTGCATTTCAACTGGTTGCTCTGCCAAGGGGAGGAGGAAGGACAAGATGTATTTGCGGCTGCTGTCTAAGGGGAACAGAAAGCTTTGGAAAGGAAAGACTGTCAGGGCTGGGGTAGTTACAAATGTCCTGAAGCCAGCTGGGGACTATTGGACAGGGGGGACATTGAAGGACAGTAGAATTATAGAATCATAGCATCATAGAATCAGAAGCATTGGAAAAGACCACTGAGATCATCAAGTACAACCATCAACAGCCACTAAACAACATCCCTCTGCACCATAAGGAAAGAGGCAAGCAGTTCTGGTACTTATGCAGCCTTTGGCTGATTCCAGTCATACCCTGGGATTCTTCTACTCTGCAGAGGGCTGTTGTTGTTGGTTCATGATGTTTTGGTGTCTTATGCTTCATCCATGCTGTCTTGGTTCTTCATCATCCCCAAGAAATCACTGGCTGCAGCAAAAGAAAGACTAACTTAGTGACAGAGTCTTTTGCTGGAAATCATGTAGAACACCTGAGATCTCAGCAAAAGATACAGGAGTGAAGGGTTAAGGAGGATAGAAGGAGCACTTGCATAAACAAAACTCACTTACATATTTATGACAGTGCTCCATTCCTTAGCTTCCCAACTATGAAACAAGGGTCTGTGTCCTCTCTTCCCTCACTGAGCTGCCCAGGACAGTTTGTCTCTCACATCATGGTTACATGATGCCTCTTGCAATGGGATTGCCATGCTGATCAGGGCCTAGTATTTAGCACAAGTCTTCAAAGGGAGAAGTCATGTCACAGAAAGTGAGTCTAAGGAGCTGTACTGGTGACTCTTGCTAAGCAAGGCAGAAGTAAGCAGGGGCCCAGCCAACGCTACTGTGGAAAATGGATCAAAAGCCTCATCACTTTTTAAATAAGAAACACTTAAATAAAGAAAAGCGTTCAGCTCCATCTCTCTGTATAAGTCACCAGAAAGGGCATCATTAAGAATTCATTGCAACTTCTGCACCCAATTTTCCGGCCTAGTGCCTTGTCCTGCTTGTCTTGCTCCAGCTCCAAAGATGGTGAGTGTGCTGCCATGAGTATCAAGGAACAAACAGGACCTGAATAACAAGATGAAGCTTGAAGAAAGGGCGGGGGATGCTGAGGACCTCTGATGTGAAGTGACTGAAAGAGGGAGAAGCATAGGCATGCAAGGACCATGAGGAAGAGCCAGAGTTGCCCACAGACCTGTGAGCAAATAGACAAAGACCAACCCATGCTGCTGACTGTCTCCTGCTCACACAAACTGGGACATTTCCTTAGACTTTGTTCCTTCCCTACGTGAATGTCTGGAGGTGACCTTAAGGATGTGACTGGAGCTTCCCAGCAGCTTGGAATGGTCCATGCACTGTCTCACCAAGATCGTGAGGTACAGTGATAAAACTGCCCAATGAAAATAGGCAAACTAAGCAAAACAATGTCATGAAGTGAATTCCTCAGGGCAAGGAGCTGCTAAGCCTATCAGGTTAAAGCTTTAAAGGCTGAAGAGGCTGTGGCTGGTGTGTATGACTACCTTCAGTTAAAGTGAAATGTCTGTTTATTCTTATAATATCCTGCCTGAAGAAAAAAAACCTTCATTCAGGGCTCTGCTCAGATCAGACATTTGTTCAGAAGATACACGAGATCTGAGCTTACCATCAGTTCCTGGTAAGGTGGGCCAAGACCTATTGCCCCCATTTCCCTGTAGTACATTTTATCTCTGTCTTTTGTCACCGTCATTCGCCAAGCTTCCTGCCTGTGACACCTGTTTCTCCTTCTCTCTGCTTCTCAAGTGGCAGCCAGGGAGATAATTGGTATTTTTGACACTGTTTGTTGAGTACTTTGTGGCAGGAGCTGCTGGGATGAAGTGGCAAATTAGATAATTAAGGTTAATGAAAGGCTTTCCAGGACTATGTTACCATACTCCATGAGGACGGTGCACTCCTTTTGGGGCCACTGCAGTGAATGGTGCCACTGGGGCAGAGGGGAGAAGTAGAGAGCTGCCAGTAGCACTGATGGTGGCAGCCAGGAAAAGGGAAGTCCTGCTTCTTAGGGACACTGGAGGTATAGGAGTGGAGCAAGCTGCAGGGAACTGAGTTGGAAGGTCGATATTGACTCGGCAACATCCATAGAAACTGAGGTTTGAGTGACTTTCACAAGAGTCTGAATGGTACGTGGATACCCACAACTGCCAGGTGATAACTGCACTGTCATGCATGTTCTTCTTCCGTAAGAATGGGTCATGGGCCCTTCCTGCTCCCCTGAGAAGACCTGGCTACCTGTGACAGAGGATCACTATGTTGTTGCCCAAGTTACCCTTGTTGTGACTCTTCTGGTAATGGCCTTGGTTGTACAGTAGGGAAGGAATGAGTGGGCCACTTCTATCTTATTGCCATACCATCAGAATCAGGAAAGTGACAATCCCTTAGACTTCCCTGGGAAGTACTTGGAGGGATCAGGCATTTCTCCCCTCAGACAGTCACCAGGTCTCTCCTGGTTCCTCATTGAATGCTTTCAACTGTAATCAATTTCTTCCATGCTTTGATCCAAAAGACAACTTACTGCAGCGTCTGGGCACCACTCACAGGCTTGAATTTCTTTACAATGAGCACAATATGGAGGAAATCCAATAGATTTGGGCAGAGGCATCACCTCAGAAATGACTGAAGCAGAGAAAGTACCGTGCTAGTCTTGCAACTAGGAGTCAGACTCAGCATCTATTGACAATAGCAAAAGGAAAAGAAGAATTTGACCCAATGCATAATAGCTCAGAGAGTAGCTTCAGAGGGCAGAGAAAGAAAATCTCAGTGTCTTCCTCAGACTCTTGAGTAGCAGTGCTCTATTAAAAAAAAACAATATCTCTGCATAGAGCAAGCACAGGCTTAATCCCACGTGATTCTAGTATTTTTAGCAGCTTGTTTGTGGATAGGCTAACCAGGACTTTTTCTTGCTTCATTTGCAGGAGCCCTGAAGCCAGACTCCAAGTTTCCAGCAGTGACCACTAAGTAGGATGGTATGAATGTAACCTAATGTACTATTCTGAAGGCTGAATTAGGCCAGCACAAAAGTATAACTAGTCCATTATCTTGTCTTGCACAGAGAGAAGGAACTGAGGCTTAGGTTATTAGAGAACAGGGCAAATATGTGGTCCCACTTTCTTAATAAGCTGTCCAGTTAGTTATACTCAAGCCAGAGATATCACATATTTGAATGTGTAATGTCTACTTTTTTTCTTTTCTTTCTGTGAATCTGTCCAGTTGGTGTTGTAACAAGATGTCTGGGAGTCTTTAAACTACTGAAAGACCAGAATGGGGAAAATAAAGCAAGGAAGGCTCATGCCTTGTTCTTGCCCAGCCAGCCTACCCTGGACATCATCAGAGACAATAACATTAGGACAGATGTACTTTTACAGTGATCCTATATATCCATTCTTCTACATTTCTGCATACCTTATTCAACATTGGACAGCTTTGTGCTACCCAGGTCTACTCAGAGAGGCTGCAGCAGCAGTCTGAAATGCCAGATAATTCTTAGCCTGATGTTAAGATCATCTGACAGACCTGATGGGAAAACAGCTGCATCTGAAGCTTCCCAGCATTGCAGCATTGAGACACATGGTTTCAGAACAAGGCTTCTGCAGCTGCTGTTGACGGTTCTCCCAGGACACAGGGAGTACCTGAATAAAACTAAGGCTTGCAACTATTTGGCATGGACTGAAAGGGCAAGTGGGATGCTCAGGTAGAAAACAAACTTAAATATACACAGCAGCATTTAAATGAATGGGAGGCAGAACTGCATGCAGCTTGGGCTTCTCATCAAATAAAGTCAGAACAGCCCCAGAGAACTGGTTGTCTTATGTACCAGTCTTCACAATTACCTCTCCCAGCTCCATGCCTGGTGTTGTGACCAAAACCAGGTATGTCAGAGCATGTGTGAGAGGGGAAGCCATTGCACTGGGGCAATGGAATCTTTCTAGCAGTAAAATTTCCCTTGTTACGGGAATGCTGATGTCAGCAATTGCTGACAATGAGACACTGGAGTGCGTAGGTGGAGTGAAACACAAAGAAATCACTGGTGAAAATAAAGGAAGAAGCTGAAACATATGTCTCCATGACTTAAAGCACCTTGGTTTTAAGCCAAGAAGGTTTCTGTGGAATTGATCCTAGGAGATGAAGGTCTACGATAGATGTGCTAATGACCTTGTTTGCAGTCAGCTTCACATTCTCCTTCGAGCAGATGGTAGGTATGCTCTGTATTATTTGCACATGGGACACAGATCTGAATTTCTCTGAGTAAGCCTCCAGGTGTGTTCTCCATTACTGTTTGGAACCTTACAAGCAAAACTTTAACAAAGCACTTAAGTGGCAAAAGGAAGACTTGGTATTTTACGGGCCTACTGCTGAATGTGGAAGATGCCCTGGTGATAGAGGACATGGAAAAGGCTAAGGTACCAAATGCCCTTTCCATCTCAGTCTTTACTAGAAAGACTGGCCTTCAGAAATTCGAGGCCCTGGAGTCCAGGAGGAAAAATGGCGCAAGGAAGATATAACTTTGGTGTAGAAGAACTACGTTAGAGGACTTTTAAGCAAACTAAATGTGCATAAGTCCATGGGCCTTGATAGGAGGCACCCAGGGGTACTAAATAATCTTTAAACAATCAGTGATTAGGAGAAGTGCTTTAGGACTTGAGGAAAGCAAACATTACTCCTTTCTTCACGAAAGGCAAGGAGAACCTGGGGAAATACAGGTCACTCATCTTCACCTCCATCCCTGTGAAGATGATGGAGCAGCTAGTTCTGGGGAGCATTTCCAGGTACATGGAGGACAAAAACAGGCCACAGAGATGATGAAGGAACTGGAGCATCTCTCCTATGGCTGCTCAGCCTAGAGAGCAGACTCAGGGCGTGTTCTCATTTGTGTGTACGAATACCTGAAGGGAGGGCACAAAGAGGATGCAGCTAGTATCTTTTCAGTGGTGCCCCGTGACAAGTCAAGAGGCAGTGCGCACAAACTGGAACACAAGATGTTCTGTCTGAACACTGGGAAACACAGTGAGAGTGACTGAGCACTGGAACTGTTCCTCAGAGATGTTGGAGATACTAAAAAATGACCTGGACGTGTTTCTAGGTAGGCTGCTCTTGGTGACCCTGCTTTAGCTGTGGGCTCATACACAGTGACCTCCAGAGGTCCCTTCCAACCTCAACTGTTCTGTGAAAATAAGGGATAATATATACTCAAGTGTCACCTGTATCTCCAGTAGTGAAACTATCATAGCATTGTCTGGGTGATACTTTTGACGTTACGGAAATTAAAAGTCTACATGAAGTCACGAGAAGGTTCATGCCAGCTGGGAAGGCTTGAACTGAAACTTCTCTGTCTTTTTTTAGAGACTTGTGCCTTTAAAAGCGGTGATGCTGCTTTGAGGAATCCATGCATTTCTGATTCCTGTCAAGTTGGAACAATGATTTGTTGGTGGTATAATGCTTGTAGATGGATATAAATGTTTGTTGTTTTTCTTGGACAAGCCAGACTAAATGTAAAAATGGTCAGGCTCTTCCTTGGGCCTGGTGCATTTATCTCCTCCAGACTTGCTTGTGTGCATGACATACTGCCCCTGTCTTTCTAACTACACCACAGCTATTCCTTCTCTAAAAACCTTGCCAGTCTTACAGTCTTCAAACATTACACTCAGAACAGCTCTACTGTTAAAATATAAATTCATATTTTCACAGAGAACAGTCTGTAAAAACAATAACATACCGTACACCGATTAGTGAGCTGGAAGGAAAAGAAAGCAGAAGATTAAGGAATTGTTTTGATGATCCATTTGAATATGGGTACTCATTGTTATAATCAACACCAGGAATGAGGAAGAGGATTTTCTCTTCTACCAGACAGTTGAGCTGCAGTTCAACAGTCTTTCAGAGCTGATCTTTGCTACGTGCCTTTTGTTTTCACATTAGGTTCACCTGGCATTCAAGCTGAATCATGTGAACCTGCCATATGCTGTGAGCATCACTTTCTGATAGATAATACAGCCAAGTGGACCAGGCTGCAAAGCACAGTCCTTGTGCAAGTGAAGGCATGTCTAGCGAATCCTAGGAACTAGAATATGTTTCTTGCTAAGCTATGAGAGTTCGTGTTGCTCCTTGAGGACAGAGAACTGACTGCTAAATGAAGAAACTACTAGTAATAAAATGAAACAAATGATGGGCTGACAGTTGGACTAGATCATCTTAGTGGTCTTTTTCTACCTTAATGATTCTATGATTCTATGATTCCATACACATTAGCAGGAAGTGAGATACTGTAAACTGAGAGAATAAGGCAGAGCCTTGCTCCCTGAGACTCCCACCAATGCCAGAAGGAAAATGAAGCAGTAGGAAAGACGCTTATGCAAGTGTGGGTGTGAGGGATAGAGACAGTGTGTGTGAGACACTCTGTGAGGGAGAAGGATCCTATACAATGTGTGAGAGACATATATCCTGTATCCTTTGTGTTTGTGTTAGAGATATATGTGTGAGAGACAGACTGTGTGAGAAAGCCTGAGACAGCGACAAGAAGCATGATAGAGACAGAACAAGAGGTAGACAGAAGGAGAGAGGTGAGCTGAAGTGGAACCTGTTGAACACCTCTGCCTAGAAGGCCACTCTGGGGGCAAGGAACTGCTGAGGGAAATCACATTTCAGATGGAGACAGGGAGTACTAACCCATAGAGCCAAATGGCACTGCTGACAAAGATGAGGTTGGGAATTTTGCACGTGGTGTTCACGTTCTGTGGTAGCTCACAAGGGCTTCCTTGAAGGGCTTCCTTCAATGCTAAGCCCAGAAATACGTCTCACCTGTTTATTGCAGTGACTAGCAGAAAGATGATCCTTACATTCTCCATCTTATGAGACATCTCAGACTCTTGGGGACAGGAAGAAAACGGGAGAAAGAGGAGATGAAAGGAAGGATCTAACACAGATCAATGATTTCTGGAAGGCTTAGAATCAGGTATTTATTTAGCACTGTGTCTCTCTCCTGAGGCACTCCTGGAATCAGGCGCTTGCTCTTAGGCCTCTGAGTATAGCTGTCTTCCTTGGACCACTCATCAGTGTGGAGGGAGAAGAATGGCAGCCATTTGATGCAGCCTGTGGAATGTGTTAGCGGTGTGCTGGCTGCTGTGTTCACCTTCCAGCCCAGTTCTTCCCCGGCATATATGACGCAAAGACAGAAGTTCTCAAGGACTCAGAGGCAAAAGAGAGAGGGAAGATGATGGACAGAGGTCACACTAAGGGCACAGCTCCGGTCCCTCTTTCTCTGCCAGTGCTGACAGCTCCTGGAGGTTTAAGAATTCAAGCCTGGTGCTCAGGGACTTGTTCGTTTTGGTCAGGGCTCAGGGACGGATCCTTTCCAAACACTGCAAGGGCAAGGGAAACTTCAGCATGGTAACACAACATGGGCTTCCGCAGCGCTCGTGTACTGCATAATGCAACTCAAATCCTCTGACAGCTGGAGGATCAGCAGCGTGAGCCAGGCAGTGGGAACAACCCTCCACAATGGAATGGCTGTCCTCAGAAGAGAGGAAAATCTAAAGGCATCCCTTTAGAGGATGCTTTAAAGGCAAAGCTATGTAGATGGCAGACAGCATCTTTGCAGTAAGATGTCAAGGATATAAAGGGTGAGATTATGGTTCCCAGGTCCTTTTCTGGTACCCTGAAACATTTGCTCAGGTCTGGCAAATGCCATACAAGCCCTGCAGGAGATATTCAGGAGAACCTAAAGACAGGTAGGTGACTTTGCACTGCACACCATTTTTTGGGCCTCTGACTCACTCCTTGACTAACATCATTGATGTGAGCCCTCTAAACCAGGCACAGGACAGCATCAGCAATGCAGATTTTCAGAGGTATCACATGACATCATTCAGAAAAGCTGTTTAAAGCCCAGATGATGTCATCACTGCAAAGTCCTGGTGCAGAGCTGATGAGCCTGTTCTTTCCTGGGGACAGAACAAGTCTTCCCAATGCTTTTTAGCTGGTCCTAAATTCACATTTATCATTGTACAGCAATAACATGAGGTGACAACATGATGTGGCTCTCAGGACTGGTTGGAAATACGGTTTGTGAGCTGTATATTTGATTTGAGCCTGTGATGACACATGCAAAGGCCCTGGCCTCTGCCAGAGGCATCTCCTGTGTTGCCCATGTGCAGGACTTCTGAATACCATATGTCCCAGGCGCATGAGCACTTGCAGGCCACATCCAGCCCATGGGCTTTAGGTCTCCCAACACTGTTACAGAAAAAAACAAAACGAGGTCATGTGTGGCAGCCCTTAGGGGATACTAAAAGACAGGCTATTAGAATGAGCTATCTACAGAACAGAAAGATATAATGCTTTGAATCTACATAACGAAATGGCAGGAAGCAACTTTTAATAAAAGGTGATGATATCACCCATGTGAGCCTCCAGAGACACAGAATAATGTCACTGACTTGTGCAGCAGTCAACTGCAAGGCCTGACCCAGAAACTAAAGACTGGTGAACCACTTGAGCACACTGTAATGCCCAGCTGACCACAGTGAATAAGTAGGATATCCCTACAGGCACTAATGAACACTTGTTATGATTACTGAATCAGAGCTAGCTGGGGAATTTGAGCTCATGCCTTTTCATTGTACTGCAGGGCAAGTGTCTGAATGCAGTTACCAGCAGGAGTGCCTCAGGAGAGACACGGTGTTAGAGAAATGCCTGGTTCTAAGCCTTGCAGAAATCACTGATCTATGTTACATTCATGGAGCTGTACCTCACACTGGGAGAGCCAGATGTCCCTGGGTTATACCTCTCCCATACAAACACTCATGTTGCTGCTGTTCACAGAGAGAAGGAGTCGTTCTTCATCACTGCTCCCATGAGAGAGGTATAGTGTCCCTGTCTGCCAGGTTGAGCTGTGGGTTAATTGAGCCGGGCTGAGATTTTGATGAACTTCTAGGGATGTACAGCTGTGTCCCTGGAGTGAAAGCTGTGCCTAAATGAAATGTATTTGTATTCAACCCTGCGTAGCATGCATATGTGCACAAAGAGGTGAGGTGATGCCCTTCCAACCCCAGCACTCACCCTGGGGTGTTTGCTGTAGTAGCTGCCCTTTACAGCAGCTCCTCTCCTTGGAGCCAAAACGTGAGTCATGGCCCTGTGTGCTGCCGCTATGCAGTCACTTTCTGGTGCTTTGCTCCATTGCTTTGCTCTCAGCCCAATGCCTCCTCCTAGGTCACATTCCCATGCCCGTGACCTCCATCAGTCTTACCTGTCCGTCCCCATCAGCTTCTGAGAACTGACACAATGAACTGACAGGCACAAGCCAGCCCTGATGGGAGGGAGAAGATAGTCTCCACTGCTCTCTCATCAAGAGGCCTCTCTAAAACCATGCTAATGAGATTCTCCTTGGGGCCTCTGTCAGCTCTGCCTTTCTTTGCAGACTCCTTTGACAGACGGATGTCAGTTCAGGGAGAGCTGTTTCATGTTCTTTGTCTTAATGAAACTGATCCTTGGACAGGAGCTGCCTCTTCTGCCTCTAGGCACCTGTGGTCTAGCGGTGTCGGGCTGCTCCGTGCTTTGTCATCCTGGCTCCTAATTAGTGGCTGGCTCCCGCTGCCACTGAAGTCAACAGGGAAAACATCTCTCTGGCTTCAGTGGAGCAGGAGGTGGTGGACGGAGAAGTCTGTGTACAGAGAAATGGAAAGGGTCTGGCTGAGCTTTTACCAATTCCCTCTAAATTGACTCTAAACAGTCCTCTTCTTTTTCACTCTTCGCTAATTCAAAATACAGGGATAGATGCATAGGCAACTCTACGGTCCCTGTGGACCTGTTGTGCTTACACACGGCCATGAGGGAGAGAGAAAGAGCAGAGGTATCCCCACACCACTGACCTGGGGCTAGCTAAGTGCTGGGAAAAGATGAAAGTCTGGGACAGACCAGCAGAATGGGATGGAGTGCTGAAGGAGAACAGAGACAGATGGAGGAGAAAAACAGGCATGAAGATATTCTCTGTGCTCAAGGAAGGAGTCGTGTCCCTGTCTTTAGAAACCCTTGAGCGAGCTCACACTTTGATAGCTCTCAGTCCCTGCTAGCAGCACATATTTTTATTTGGTAAACAAACACTGACTTTCCAGATTCAACTGAAATCTTTGACTGTTATTAGCAAATATGGGAAAATATAAATGACCTGAGGTATGCAGGAGGTCAGTATAAATCAGGGGCCCCGAATTTTATGCTAGAATTGATGTGATAAAACGTACAAGAAGTAGTACACATTTGATGGTTGCAGGTTGGATATGAGAAAAGATTTCCTCTCAGAAAGAGCGGTGCTGCAGTGGCACAGGCTGCACAGGGAGGTGGTGGGGTCACCGTCCCTGGAGGTGTTCCAGAGCCGTGTGGATGTGGCACTGAGGACGTGGTCAGTGGGCATGGAGGGGGTAGGCTGACGGTTGGACTGGGTGATCTTGGAGGTCTTTTCCAACCTTAATGACTCTATGATTCCATGATGGGAGGTGTCATCACTGGCACCAGCAGCTCACAGTTCTTTACCGAGCACAAACTTTTTGGATGTATCTGGAATCCCACTGGTGGGAGACGTGGTATGGTGGGAAGACGTACATTACAGGATCCCTGCCCGAGGCTTATGCCCAGAGACTGTGTTGCATCTTTTACAGGCAAGCTGTTGGCTGAAGTTCAGTCTCCTTTCTATTGTTTTCAACTGAGGAGACATATAAATGATGGATCAAGAAAGTTCTCTAGGGATAACCTTTCTTTCTAACGGAAACACAAACTGCTGCTTTGATAAGGCAAAATCTAGGTGGCAATTTCTTTGCATAGAGCTCCAAGCCCTTGTTATCCACAGTGATGCCCCAAAGACTTTCTTCAGAGCTTTTTCACTGCATGTCTTTCATCTCTTCCTTTTATAAGTCTGCATTTCTACTGCTTTATTTAATCCTCTCTCATACTCTTTCACATACATCTTTGTTTTGGGCAGTGATGTATGCTTGTGCGTAGGTGATGGCCACTATTGCTTCATACAGCAGGTTAATGGTGTCCTGGAGCTATCTGAAAGAATGGCAGCATCTAAATCTACCTAATTATAGGACATTCGATCAACTTGTAGCAGCACTTATTTAAAATCCAGTCAGGTCCTCCATCCTTTAACATAAGCAAATATAGGCTCCCTAGCAATCATTAAACCTGCAGCAGCTTTTATTCATCCCCATTGGACAAGCACAGCCCTGTCCTGGATTCCACCTTGCCTTCCCGGTGAGGATGTCCCTGTGGCTGCACAGTCCAGCATCTCTGTGTGGTATAATGAATGGTCCTCAGGTTCCCGCAACTGAGATATGCTTTATCAAAATGAATTTAAAATGCTAATAGGATTACTTGGTGCTTTTTGTCTTTGAGCTTTTTTTTATATATGGGCTTCTTAGTATCAAACTCTTCACAGACACAATGCTCCTTTTAATTTAGAGAAGCACATATACTTTTAAATATATATCTCAAGAACTCAACATTGTTATCTCTTCATCTGACACAAGTAATTTGTTCTTTAAAGGAGAAGAGACATTGAGAGACCTGGAAGCAAACTGTAAGGCAGTAAAGAAGGAAGAGCTGAGAAGATTACAAAACAATATCCATAGCTGTTGTTTGGAGGAGGTGGAGCAAAGCAGGAGAAGGGAGGGAGAGGAAAATGGTTGTCCTTAAAGCAGAGAGCTCCTGCCCCTCTCTGGAGGGCTCTGCTTGGCTGGGCAGCTTATTAACCGAAATGGAGAGAAAAAAGGAATATTCAGGACAGAGCAGCAGATAGAGGGGCAAAGGAAAGCCTGACTGATGAGGAAAGATTAAACACTAAATATGTTTAGCTCTGCTAAGTGATGACTAAGAGGACGTATGATAACCATCTTCCCATCTGAGAGATGTGAATAATCATGTGCAAGTGTGTGTGTGAGGGTATGTTTTAGGGCAGCAGCAAGGACAGGGTATTGATGAGAGCCAGGCTGCAGTGGTTACTTTGCCCCTGCACAGGCCAAGGTGGGCAGAATCACCCCACAGCTTCAATAAGGAACCAGTACTGCTGGGAGCAAAAGGAGATAAGAGTGGTGGGTTTGGATCAGGCAGGGGACAGAATGGAGAGGGGGATGAGGAAATGTATTTCTTCTGCCTCCAGATATAGTGATCTTTCTTATGTTGTTCTGCTTCATTTAGTCTCCCCATCTCAGACTCTTCATCCCACTGCCCACCCCTCCCTGCGTGTCCTGTCTTCACTCTTGCTCACTTTGTTCATGATCTCTTTGCTCTGATTCACGTACCCTTCTTCTCTTTGCTTCTCCTTTCTCTTGTCTCTCTCTCTTTCTCAGCAGGTAGGTCTGCATCTGTGATTGAAGGTTCATTTTCCTTCCATTCCGCGGGTGACAAATTCTGACTTCGATAATCACTTGTGAAAAATCAAAAGAGAAACAAACATCTCCAAAGGCAAAGAAACTGGCTGTGATGCACATGAGAAGCGGAGCCAGCAGGGTGAGGGATGCGAGGGTGTTAGGCAAGCTGGGGAGACATTCTTGTTTCAGTTATCAGGATGGTAAATGGGGGTCAGATTTGGGGCAAATGGGAAATAACTTCCTTGGGCAATTTTGACCTAAGTGAACAGAGTGGAATGTATTCCCCGAGCTCTGGCTTCCCACAGGAAAACTGTGTTTTGATCTTCAAACTGAGAGACGAGTAAGCCATATTTATCACGTATGCCATGCACAAGTCTGATCACACTGTGAGGTGCATATCCGTATTGCTGTCTCTGTCTTGACTTAATAAGCACACAAAGTGCTTAGGCAGAACCCCACTCTAGGCACTGCTGGTATACCATGTTGAAGTAAACATTTGGATAGATCCCACTCCTTTCAAACTGTGTGACCACGAGCTGGTCACCATGAAGGTGCCATCCTTTCCACAGAGCTCCAGAAGCCTCACAGCCCTCACGTGAGTGGCTCTGATGTGGGCAGTAAATGAGTCTTTGTGTTTGTGTTCATAGGGCTTACTTTGGCTAAGCACATCTCCCACAGAGTGCATTCCTACGTAACAGTACAATCCTTCTTTCCACCTTGCACGAGCTGAGTCAGTCCTACTCACACGAAATGGGAGAACCTCTATGTTTGCTGGCACGGCAGTGCTCACAAAAGCAAAGTCATGATGATGATGCTCGCACTCTCTGACTCTCCCTAGGGCAACTACTGTCAGGTATCAATGTCAGACAGGAGATGTAGGCTTGATGGTATACAACAGTGAGCCTCAGCATGATCAAATGGAAATATTTGCTTCCCTACACACACAGGTTGTGTGGATTCACCACAAAGCCAGAAAGTTCTCAGTATCTCTGGAGGGTAGATGTTGCACTGATTGACATGGCCTACAGTACTCAGAGGCGTGGGCTGATGGTTGGACTAGATGATCTTAGTGCTCTTTCCAACCTTAACGATTCTATGAGTCTAAGAACATGCTGTAATAAAGTGCTCTTGTTTCTCTCACAATGGCCTATCTTTTGCTTTAAGGCTTGGAGACTTTCAGAGTCAGAGGTTCACCATCTTGTTTGTGAGCAGGAGTGGCCAGGGCTGTGGTATTAGGAGACCATGGGTGATCCAGACCAAGAGAGGTTGCTCATTCACCAGTCTGTCTTTTTGTTCATCACGGCTCAATCCTTCAACTCTCCAACCTGCAGATTCCAATGCCGTGGCAACACCTATACTCTCATTACTAATATTTCTGCCTGAAAATACATTTCCCAGTGCTCTGAAGGAAGCTTTCTTCTTGTGACACAAGGGAATGTGCAGTGGGTAAAGACAGATGGTAAGAAATGGCAGATTTCAGGACTAATTTGCACTGTTCCACATTGATTTTTCTGTCTTCTCTCCAGTCCCATGAAAGTCAGTGTCTAGAGAGGTGGGAGAAGGAAGGTGTTAGATAAAGAAAAAAAAAGAACCTTGGAGGAGAAGACTGTACGACTAAGGGAGGTAGATGAAGACAGGTCTGACAGGGGCTAGAAGTTACTCTCGGGCTTGGGTTGGTGGTGGATATGTGGAGCTGTGTTTGACCAGGGCACCTGGACAAGCAAAAAACATAATTAAATGAAACATAACAATGAGTAGGACTCAACAACAAAAGTCAGAGGAATCACAAACCACACCATCCTGCAAGGGAGAACACAGCACCCTTGACTTAAGAAATTATGCCTTTAGATCCCCTACCTTCCTCTCACCTTAACCCTTCTGGTTAAAATTTCTTGACCAGGATTCTCCAGCCCCTCTTGGACCTGACAGGTAGAAGATATAACTACAGAGTTAAGGAACACCTGTGTTCATTAGCACCTGGGGCTATCAGAGCCCCATTTTGGTGGGTTCCTGGAGACCTAGGGAGAAGTGCCAATACACAAAACAGTTCCTGTAGGAGACAGAGGCAGTGTATGGGTTGGTGGGCAAAGAAGGGCTACCTGGTTGCCATGAGGAAGAGAGAGATTGGGAGGGGGTAAAAGGCAAGAAGGAAACTGAAAAAAATGGCTGTGTGTCTTTGCTCATTCTCCTTACTGGTGTATTAGTGACAAATGAATGGCTTAGTGCCCCTTTTCCCCCTCTGCTCTTTGGCTGCCTAGTCCTCAGTTCAACAGCCTCCACTACAGGCTCCTGGGGGTGCCTGGCAAGATGTCAGATGGGCTGCCCTGCCTGTATTGCTTTCCTTCACTCCTCCAGCCCCCCTTTTTCACTCCCCAATATGGCATTGATCCGGCTCAGTGAGAATTTCCATTTATATTTCAGCTTTGCCTGCAACACCATCCCCGAGTGCCTGCAGCTTTGACGCGTGCTTGCCTGCTCTCTCCAACACTTGGCATTGCTCAGCCCCCCCTTCTCAGCCGCTTTGCCTTTCCTCTGCCCCTTCCGCTCACACAATCCTCCCCTCTCCCCCTATCTGTCTCCCCGTGCCGCCATCTGCCGTCTGCTTGCTCAGTCATTCCATCTTCCCCTGACATGTCTCAGCTTCTCTCCCTCTGCTCCCAATTAGCACAGTCGCCAGGTTTGGCTGGGCAGCTGGCTGCACAGTGAAAAGATAGGTAAGGATTGCTGCTTCAGAGCAGGGTTGCACGCTGGCTTGCTGGTACCTGGGAATGCTCTCTCACAAACACACAGCCTTTGTTCCTCTCTTTCAATGAACAAGCCATAGTCCAGGAAATGGCAATAGGCAGTGACCCCATCTCTCTGTTCACATCTCGCCCCCGAAGACCTGTCCTACTGAGCCACAAGATAACATGTTGAGTGTCGCTCCTAGAGCATAAGCTCTGAAATAACCTGGGAAGGGTTAATAGGGTGACCTATTACATCCTGAACACCCAGAGATTGGCAACCAGGAGGATGTTTGAGCTTCACAAGTCTCTTGCACAATTAGCAGTTTATGCAACATCCTATTGCAGTGGTTCACCTTCTGTATCCAACATTTGGAGGGGTGAACTGTCCTCCAGTGGCGTCTGCCCATCCTTCTACTCCTTCTCTGAGCTCCTACTGCACTTGCTGGGGAAGGTTCCTCAGGGATTGAAATGAGCCTGGGAAGCAGGTGTTGCCCTCATTAAAAGAGGAAATACAGTACACAGAGAAAGATAGGAGATGAAAGAAGAAGGAAGATGGAAGCCAAATGTTCTTGCTGTTGACAGAGAAAATGATCTTGGTTTTGGAAAGGAGTGGGATCTTCCCATCCTGCCTCATCAGGATTAGAGAAGTGAATGGAGCAAGCAGGCAGAGCTGTGAAATACAGAGGAGTGAATCAAGCTGTGCCATCTGAGCACAGGGCTGATTACACATGGCCAAAGGGGAAGGGGAGGCACTGACTTGGAAGGACATGGAGGTCCCGAATGCCATGATACATGTGGAGCAAAGGCAGCGGCACCTCTGAGAAGTGCCATCCCTGATGGTTGTCCCTGGTAGCATTCCCATACTACCCCCACAACACACAGAGTTGTCCTGCCCTGTCCTTTACCCACACTGAGGCAGCGCTCCCACCCCTCTCTGCCCCTCAGGTCTCAGGAACCATCTGAGGAGCCCCTGGGCAAGGCAGATGATGTGTCAGGAGACTGAAGGAGTCCCTTGCTGCTTAAAGAACAGATGGGGCTCTTGGTATAAGGGAGAGAGGCTCTCCAGTGAAAATACAGCAAATGGGATGACACTGTAGTCTAAGACGTTAGGAGAACCTCACCACCTGCAGGGACCACATGTGTCAGTGTCCTCTTTCTTGTTCTGCCTCTACCTGTTTCCCCATCCTCCAAACTATTCACCAAAGCAGAAGAAATTGAAAGTTGCAACATTTCTAAGTCTGTCTCTTCTTCCTGTCCCAAACTATGGTTCTCCTTCCCTCTCCCATGTACAAGATCAGTGCAGCAGCCCTCCTCATCACAGAATCACATAGAATCACAGAATTGTAGGGGTTGGAAGAAACCTCTGGATGTGATCAAGCCCAACCACCTGCTAAAGCAGGATCCCTACAGTAGGTTGCACACAGCTGAAATTATCCAGTCTTCAAGTCCCTCCATATCTAGCACACCTCCTTGCTCTACTTAGCCTACCTGCTGAGAGCTCTCTAGGAGTTCTATATGTTCCCTACTGCTGTTGTTTCACCAGACTTCCCTTGAAGCATCTGCAGTGCCTGTTAATTCCATTGCTTCCCTCCCTCTCCAGGATACTGTCATGGTTGCGTCCCAGGAGCTGTGCAGGGCAGTAGTTCTGAGAGCACCATGTTAAAGATGGTTCCAATTTGTTCCCAGAGAGCAAAAGGAGGAGGAAGAATGGCCACTCATAAGTTTCTTCTTGGAAAGAGTGGTGCTGCAGTGGCACAGGCTGCCCAGGGAGGTGGTGGAGTCACCGTCCCTGCAGGTGTTGCAGAGCCGTGTGGATGTGGCACTGAGGACGTGGTCAGTGGGCATGGTGGGGATGGGCTGGCAGTTGGACCGGGTGATCTTAGAGGTCTTTTCCAGCCATACTGATTCTATAATTCTATGATTTGGTTTACAGACTACTCTGTGATCCCTCATTTCCAAAGATTTTTCATGGCAGTAACTCCCATTAAACTCCCATTCTACACATAGAGTTCACCTGTCATCCTGTATCCTCACTCCAACTTCCTGATACTTGAACAAAGAGTGTGTTTGAAAAATGCCAGAGATGCCATAAAACGCCTGCCTGGACTGAGATTTGGACAGAGAAACCATGCTGACCTTATGAGTATTCCCCAAACCTTGTATCTCAAACTACTACAGGCACAGAAGAGGAGGAGAGGGAAGCATACTTAATGCTCTTGGTGCTTAATGAATCCTGCACCTGCAGAAACAATGATGCAAACAGCAGAGGAGATTTCCTTTGAGAATATCAAGAGAAAAAAAAAATGCAGCAGAAGCAAACTGGAAAATATAGCAGAGAAATCCAAGAAGGGTGAAAATGAAGGTGAAGGGGGAAGGCAGTCATTGAGGAGCAGTGACAGAAGTGGATGGGGTTCTGGGAGTGAAAGAAGAGAATGAGGCAAGGGGGAGTGGAAAGGAAAGGGTAAGAATAATAGAGGGACTGAGGCAACTCAGAAGCTTCGTGCTTGGTGCTGTGCAGAGAAAACGGGGTCGAGTCTTCATGCCACAGTGTATGATCCCAGAACAGAAGTGAAAAATGGATTTACACAGGATTGAGTCACGTTCAGTCATCACTGTGCACTTAGATCACACTGGGATAGGAAACAACACCAAGTCAAGCAGACACCTTCAGAAACCCTTTATCCCCTAGATCAGCACACTGGGCTGAGAAGAGCTGAGACTATGGAGTCAAAGAAAGGCTCTGGGAAAGCGGTAGCCTGATCCCAGCAACATGACATCCTGTGGTGGTTGGTCCTTTCCCTTCTTCTGTCCTTCGCTTGAAGGCCTGAGCATTGCTGATTTCAGCTCTCCCTGAAGAGCATGTCTAAATGTTCCACACAGTAGCTCACAGAGCAGTTACTTTCTGATCAAAAGAGAGGCTCCATTATTGGAGAGAAGGAGCGGATTGTGAACGAGAGAGGGAGCCTGCCATCAGCAGAGTCTCCAGTCAGTGCTTTAGGCTGTCCCCATTTTTTGTGCCATTCATCAATATAACCCAATAATATACCATGGTTTTAAGTGACTCCAGCAGAAGAGACTCTGACAGCCATGAGATTTATGGGGTGATGTGCAACAAATCTGCTTTCACTGCCAAGTCACTCATTGTGTTCTTTTCCTTTCTTTCTTTCACAGCCTTTGTGGAGTTAGAAAGCTGGGGCCTCACTGGCTCCTCAGGCTGGTTTCTAAAACAGGAGACAAGACAATAATTCCTGCACTGTACTGAAGTAAAGTGGGAGACTGCATAAAAAGGATCTGTATGAGGCATAAGGGGGGCAGAAAGTCTTGAAGCAGACTCAGGATGGTTTTCAGGAGTAATCCAGGACATTAGAATTTCTATGCTTGCTCTCAAGCCCTCCTCCCTGTTACCTATACCTATCAACCAAGGATGGACTTTATGCTGAGATATCACAGCCCCTTTGGATCTCCTCAGTAGGCTCGGGGCTATTATTGTTTCCTCCCTTATTCATAGCGTGAGGCTCATCAGTGCTGTCAGGAGCCCGGTGGGAAGCAGGGACCAAGCAGCTATTTTGTGATAGCTGGCGCGCTGCCCAGCTCGAGGGCTCCCAGAGAGGCTAGGACAGGGATGCTGAACAAAGTGAGGCAACAGCAGGGGAATCGCTGTAGTCCCCTCTTAGACATCTCTGCCAAATGGTAGCCGAAGGAGCAGTCTGAGCCACACTGGAGGCTCTAGCTGTGACAGTATCCTGGCTGAGTGCTCAGTGAGGCCATGGTACGTGGAAAAAGGCAAGATGGATGTGGTGGAGGTGGGGAGGAAGAATAGGAACAGTAGAAGGCGGAAGACAAAAAGGATCTTGGGAAAAGAAGCAAGCGTGAGAGCAGAGCAGTGTCTATCAGTAGCTCATGCAGTAGGAAATGTGCACTTCTCGAGTGCTTTGCTTTCCTGATGCTCTTCTGCTTAACACACTCTGTGCTTGTCCCCTTAGATCCCTCTTCTGTTGGATTTAGCAGTGTCCCTCTTAGCCTCATGCTAGGTAACCAGTTTGTGGTGAAAATAAGAAGAGAGAAGCCCTGAGCTTCCTCTGGCAGAGCAGCTGTCACAGTGCATTGGCTTCCAGCCCCTTGCCAGCTGCCCCCAGCACCGGCTGTCTGTGCAAGTTAAGAGCCTTCTCCTGAGCTGCTGAGAACTGCCACAGCTCGCCTGTATCATTCACAGCATCCATGAGCACAGAGCTGCTGTCCGGACATCATATGCCCTGCAGCTCCATGGGCACTCAGCTGGTACAGAAGAAAAGCAGCATATATTTGCACACACATACACACGTAGCTGCACAAGTGTGCAGTGGCAGCCTGGCAGGCATAAATCCAGGCTGCCACTTAGGCTTCAACAGACTTGCACTGAGCAACTGGGTGCACAGGGTGGGTAAACACACACACGCATGCATGCAGGCTGAACACGTGGACAGTGCGATCTGTATGTTCTGATTTGGTCTTCTCACATGAAAACCTCCCACCAGCTGCATATGCCCACACATGTGGCTCCATCTGCATTTTGTGATCCTCTACCCCTGTCCTCTTGTCAGCCAGGTGTAAGCCCATGGGTGCTAAGACCTGCAGTGAAATTGTTTGATGTGTGTCAAATAAAAGCCAGCGTGCCCCTCTCCACTCCTTGTCCAATGACTCTGGATCTCTCAATGCCTCTGTCTCTGTTTTCTTTGAAGACATCATTAACATTATGAAGAAGGCTCTCTTTCACACAAACCAGGTAAAAAACATCTCCCTCCTGGAAGACATGTTAAGGATCATTTGAGTCAAGGAAGTGATCCAAGACTGCCATTATGGCTTCACCGAGGGCTGATTGTGTCTGACCAATCTGGTGTCCTTCTGTGATGGAATGATGGCACTGGTAGATCAAGGAAGGGCAACTGATGTCATCTACTTGGACATCTTCAAGGCCTTTGACATTGTCCCGCACCACATCCTTATCTCTAAATTGGAGAAATACGGGTTTGAAAGCTGAGCTATTTGGTGGATAAAGAATTGGTTGGATGGTCACAGCCAGAGAGTTGTGGTCAATAATTGTGTGTTCAGGTGGAGTCCGGTGGGGTTGGAACTAGATGATCTTTAAAGCCCCTATCAGTCTAGGCCATTATATGATTCTATGAAAAAATAAGTCACTGTAATTAGGGATTTGGAAAAAGCTGAGGAGATGCATTTCCCCTAGGGTGATGGAGAATGGCCTCACCAAAAGCTGAGAAGATGCAGCCCTTGTAGCATGATGGAGATACCCTTACTGCCCTGCCTTCCCTTCCCTGCTTCTTTTTCCTGCCTTTTCCTCTTCTTCCATTTGTTTCTCTACCTTCCCTTCTCTTCTTTCCAGACTGCCTTTCTGCTGATGTCCTGCCAAGGCACTACCTGCCAATTCTTGACTTCCTTTTCTAGAGAATCCAGCCTTCTTCCCTCACACTCTCTTCCCAGACCATTGTAGTCTTCCACAATGACAGAAAAGAGGGGTCACTGTACTCCGCAGAAGGGTGGGAGCCAGTGTAAGCAGAGCAGAGGAAATTCTCATAGTCTCTAGATGAGAGGGGCATATGGCAGGCTGCATATGGAATGAGACAAGAAAGGATCAGGAGCCTTTTCTGGCATCTCAGACACCCACTAACTTTGTGAGTGCTATTCTCCTCCTCCCCAGTCTTTCAGCCTGGCAGCTGGTGGAGATAGGCAACAGCAGGTTGACACTGTGGTTAGTGTCTGGGGACCACAGATGCAGATCATGCAAGGCCAATACCATTTACTGGGGGAGGATTATCCAGTATGGAGAAACAGCATTGTTGGTGCTGTGAGAGAAAGAAGATGAGAAAAAGAGGAAACAATCTTCTCCTGGAACTGTGTAATGTGATGTAGTGTAATGCAATGTAATTAGAATGGAACAGAACAGAATAGAATAGAATAATTCAGCTGGAAGGGACCGATGAAGATCTTCAAGTCCTTCTGCCTGATCACTTCAGGGCTAGCCAAAAGTTAAAGCATATTAAGGGCATTATCCAAATGCATCTTGAACACTGACGTGGGGAGTCAACCACTTCTCTAGGAAGCCTGCTCTATTGTTTAACCATCCTCAAAGTAAAGCAATTTTTCTTAATGTCTAATTTGAATCTCCCTTGGAGCAGCTCCATGCCCATCCCACATCTTCTGCCATAGTCCTCCACATCTTAGGACTGGATAGCCCAGAATCTTAGCATCATAGAATCACAGAATCACAGAACCATAGAATAGCTTGGATTGGAAGGGACCACAAAGATCATCTAGTCCCAACCCTCTGCGGTAGGCAGGGCTGCCACTCACTAAATCAGGTACTAGATGCAAAAAAAGAAAAGTGTTAAATGCCTTCACCTTTTCCCCATCCTCATTAAGTGACTATCTCCTTCAAGTATCATTCCAGTGTTTTCTTGCTGCTGACATAGTTAAAAAGCCTTTTTTTGTTGTCTGACACTTCACTGGCTGCTGTTATCTCAAGTTGGGCTTTGGTTTTTCTTGTTGACTACCTGCAGATGTGAACTGCTCTGTACTCTCCCTGTGAAGACAGATCTTGCTTGCAGAGACTGTATATTTTCTTTTTCTGCCCTAGTTCCAGTATAGTGCAGCATCTCCACCTTGACTGCCCTGCCTATCTCTCCTGAACAGCTGATAACCCTCCATCCGAACACTCCATTCACAGGACTTATTCTACCAAGTATCACTTATATCAATGATATCATAGCTCTGGGAAAGGACCAAAGTTTCCAGTTCCGCCTGTTTGTCCCTCATACTGTGTGCATCGGATTACAAGCATTTCATAAGTGCTCCTGAGCACAGTGTAGATCAGATGCCAGGCCTGCTTTATACAGTGCCGTACTATCCCTTAGCATAACCTCAGTGTTCCTAATGGTATCCTCTTCACCCACGGATCCCAAATTAAGGCTCTTTCCATCCATCTTTCCATGTTACAAGCAAAAAAATGATTCCCCCATCAAGTCAGCGTATCTCTCATCTCAAACTCTTCCATGATTATAAATGCCAAAATTCTTGCAGAGGCACCAATCTCACCACTGATAAGCTCATTTCTCCTGTTTCTTTCTTTGTCTCTCCCCATTACTAGAATGACTAAGGAAAATGCTGCTTATGTTCCTGAATCCTTTGGTCATTTTTCCATGGTCTTGAAGTCTCTTTTGATAGACCTCAGGCTCCCTGTTGCAATATTGTTGGTACCCACGTTAAAGAGGAGGATTGGGTAACAGTCTGAAGACTGTACTAAACTTGAAAGCTTTCTGGTGATGTCCCTTATCATAGCCTTGGAGAGGCAGAAAACTTCTCTGTAAAGAAGGTCTGGTCTGCAAATGGGAGCCTCTGTTCCCTTGTGGAGGGAGTCACTTATGATTGCAACTCAGCATTGCTTCTTTGTAGTGCCAGTTTATATCACAGAATCATAGAATCACTAAAGTTGGAAAAGGCCTCTAAGATAATCCAGTCTAATCATTAACCCATCACTGCCATGCCCATTAAAGCATGTCACGTGGTGCTACATCTATCCTTTTCTTGAACACCTCCAGGGAAGGCTGCACTTGCTACAAGGAGTTGGTTGACCTAACCTTGTAGGGAGAACTTGCAGTGATGCCTGTTGGATTCAATCTTTTCAGATCCCTCATCTTCCACACGCCAAGCTACATATCTAGTAGAGGAAGCTGAGTGGGCAGACAGGGGCTTCTCTTATGAGTCTGTGCAGTAGGCACTGCTTTCTTTTGGGTGGTCCCAAGCCTGCCCATAAATCCCTTCAACCCCCCCATCAGAGCTGGAAGTAACTCATGCAGGGCTCCCTGGGCTGT
Source organism: Gallus gallus (assembly GCF_016699485.2). NCBI lineage: Eukaryota > Metazoa > Chordata > Aves > Galliformes > Phasianidae > Gallus > Gallus gallus. The sequence continues at coordinate 51,406,601 of NC_052532.1, forward strand.
GGTCTTCCCTCCCTACCCTGCCTTCAGCTGCAGACTTCCAAAAGCTGCTGCAACCTGAAGAGAGGACAGGCAGAGCTATCCCAGTGTTTGGGTGCTGGCTGCTTGCTCTGCTTGCAGGAGAGGCAGTCCATAAGGAAGGCTTTCAGTTCTCCTTCTCCTGTCAGTTCTCCTTGCCTGCCCTGTTTCAATGCAGATACATTACAGTATAACGAATCTGTGACCCTTCTGGGATTTCACAGTTGTTGCTGTTCTGCGTAGCACAACTGCTCACACAATTTCACGGTGGTGACAAGGCTGGCACTCATGTCCTCTTCCCTTGGAAGGGTCCCTGGGGACATAGGAAAAGATCTTTTAGGCTGAATTTGAGCGTTAGCACTCCAGAGCACTTCTCAGCTGTGGCCACTGCTCTGCAATGCAACCTCATCCTCTACTGAGCCAATGTGTGCTGAGACTGCATCATCTGATCTGAAGGGACAGGGATGCACCAACACACGGAGCATGTTTGCAGGCAGAAAGGGTCCACTTACTGCTTCGTAGTAAAGCTTTGTGTCCTGTAAGTTGGACACGCCGTGGATGACTTCATGTAGTGCAAATGGGGCTGTAAGTAGGATTCCCTAAGTCTAACAAAGATGGCTTATTTGGAGCTGGGCATGTCCTAGCAAAATTATGTGGGAGCACAACTTTTCTTTAGAGTTAATAGATCCTCCTTTGTGTCCTTCACACTGTTTTGCCCCCATTCATTTACCAGAAGGGACCGTTTCTCTTTTCAAACTTGCCATTACATCCTTGCCCAGCTCCCTGTCCCTTTCAACTCTTCCTACTCAGACCACATTTCTGACATGGAACAAGCTGTGTTCTGGCACCCTGCCCTCCCTGCTGCTCTGGCCTGGACAGCCATTCATTACTGGCTGAGAATATGAGTATCCAGAGCATGGGAGCACTTCCTCCTCATGAAATATTGACACAGCCCTTTGCCATTCCATCCCCATCCACCCATCCCTCTCCCTCCTCTCCTCATGCTGGCTGTGTTTGTCAATCACCTCTTCATCGAGCCTTCCTTTTCAAAAATTCTTTTTCATCTCTCAGACGCTTTTTATTTTTTCTTAACTTCCCAGGGAGGGGAGTACAGAGGGGTGGCACGCAGAGAGGGCACTACCCCAGCTGCTGCAAGGCAGACAAAGGCAGCTTGTGCACTGCTCAGCTCTTAATTGCCTGCATTCTGGCATTTCAGCTCATCCTTACTGATGAAACAGAATTGTGCAGTTCCATCACAGCAGAAAATATTACAAGAGAAGAGATTCCTGCTTAAGGGAGGAGGCAAAGTGGGAGACAACTTGCCTGGAGTGACCCCAACCAAACCTGTTCCCCCCTCCTGCTGCACTGGAGCCAGCTGTTAGCCTTCCTCAGGCTTTCCTCCTCCCACCCTGAGCATTCACTGAGCTCTCCCATGAGGCATCATCATTAAATGCCAATGTGGGAATGAAGACAGAGCTGTTAATTGGCTTGCTTGTATAAACAGCTCCATTTGAGCTGGCAAGGCAGTTTTGGCGGTGCATCTTGAGCATCCAGCACTGGGTTTTGGGGAAGATGTGGGAGGCAGTGGGTCTGTGAGGCCCTATTCCAAACACATCACTAGAGGGAGGAAAAAACCTGCCTTCTGCTGCAGCTCAGCATGTCCCAGAAGCCTCTGGTCATTCACAGAATCATAGTATCATTTAAAGGTCATCTAGCCTAACTCCCCTGCAACAAACAGGGACACCTACAGCTAGATCAGGTGCTCAGAGCCCACTGACCTTGGATGTCTCCAGGGGTGGGGTATCCACCACCTCTCTGGGCAACCCACTCCAGGATGGACAGTGATGGACAGGACCGCTCAGTTGCAGGCATGGCAGGCATACGGAACCCCTATCTCAACACTGGGGAGAGAGCTGCAGTGCTAAAACTCCCTTTCCCTTGCCACAGGTACTGATGAAGGCTGCCCTGATAATTAACCCATGTGTTAGGGAACAGATACAGCTCCTACCTGGCAGTGAGGCAAGGCATCAAAAGATGATGACAGCTTCCTTTCTGCCTGTAAGAGCCAGTTACTCCTAACTCATATGGGTCTCATTTTCTATCCCAAATTCCAGCCAGGAGGTCACTGCATGGAGTAATACAATTGCAACATCTAAATTTCAGTATCTAAAGTGGGGCTGTGAGAAAGAAGAGGACAGACTCTTTAGCAGAGTCTGCTGGGACAGGACAAGGGGAAATGGTTTCAAACTAAAAGAGAGGAGATTTAGATTGGGTATGAGGAAGATTTTTACAACAAGGATGGAGAGGCACAGGAACAGGTCACCCTGAAATGTGGTGGATGCCCCATCCCTGGAGACATCCAAGGTCAGGCTGCAGGGGCTCCGAGCACCCTGATGGAACTGTACGTGTCCCCGATTGTTGCAGGGCAGTTGGACCAGATGACCTTTCAGGATCCCTTCCAACTCAAATGATTCTATCATTCTATGATAATAAGCTGCAACTTATCCTCAGTTCCCCAACCCTTTCTTTTAACAGCACATGACACCTGATGGGTACTGTGTCAGTGGCCACAGATCTGGCAGTTGCTGCCAGATGCACCACAAAGCTTCCTCAAATGTGTAGCAAATGCTTTCCAGGCAGGTATCTACAGCATAAAACAGGAGAAAGTGTGCTCCTGTGGGTCAGATGCAGACCTGAAATCACCATTGCAAAGTGTGGAGAGTGTTTGCCCTCTGGGGAGAAGAAGAGGATGAGATGTGGGGTACAGTATCCCAGAGAGCATGAAGTTAATCTGTACAGCAAAGGAGAGGGATTTGTGGGGGAAGAAGGGGATGCCTCGGGAAGAATTATCTGGGATCTGTGCAAGAAGCAGGTGGGACTTCACACCTCATAGGATCAAGGCTGGGCTGTTTATATCAGCTCGCCTTGCCTGGATTTTATTCTGGCGATGAACGTGTTCTGAAAACAAACAGAACATCGAGGAGGAAACTTGTGGAGCGAGTGACTGTTTTTTTGGTTGCTAAGCCATCTGTTCTGCTCCAGCAGCTCACGGAGGGCTCTGCCATCACTCTGTGTCTGCCTGCCTGTGTTTGTGTGTGGGTGGCTGGCGCTAGCTGGCGTGGCAAGAGAGAGTCTTGGGGCGGAGGGGAGGATGTGTATGTGCCGGGGAAGTCAGTTGTATTCAGCAAATTTGCTCGGGAGGGGAGGAGGAAAGTTGGCTGTGGCAATGTATGCAAACAGAAGTGCCGGAGGGCAATCCGGGGAGGGTGTGTGCAGAGGGGCTGTGCTTTTCTGCGTGGCTGGAAAGGGTGGTGCGTGCATCCTGGGAGCTAGGATTGCAGACACAGGGTTACATCAATACAGAGGGCCTCATCTGCAGCTGCAGGGCTGGTCAGTGCATTGCAAAGCTGCCTGCAGGTGGGGGCAGAGATGGATGTTTGCTCACGTCAAGGAGCGGCACAGCTAAAACACTGGTGGAGAAAGTATGTGGGTGGATATCACGCACATGCCACCCTCTGGGCTGAGAGGGGTGAGGTGGAGTTGTGAGCTTGTGGGAGGGGGTGTGCATGGCACATGCTGTGGGTGATGTGAACAAAGCAGTCTCATCCTCTTCATATTCTGTTGTGCAGCCTCTACAGCTTTAACGGTGCTGTAATGATGAAGGATGGTGAAGGCTAATGATCTCTGCATATTTATTTTCAGGTTGAATATTAGGAAAGTCTTCTCTGAAAGAGCAGAGCTGCAGTGGCACAGGCTGCACAGGGAGGTGGTGGAGTCACCGTCCTTGGAGGTGTTCCAGAGCCGTGTGGCTGGGTCAGGGGGGGTCAGGGACATGGTCAGGGGGCACGGTGGGGATGGGCTGGCAGTTGCACTGGGTGATCTTAGGGGTCTTTTCCAGCCTTAACGACTCTGTGGTTGTGTGATTTCCCCAAACCAGGCTGTGATCTATTCCCACACCTTTCCTGCCCTGATTTTATCCTGTCCCGCTCCTTGCAAGACAAGACAGATTGCCACAGCAGCTGTCAGCTTCCCCTGTCCTACCTCTCAGAGCTCAGAGCACCCAGGTACTGCACTGAGGGAGAGCTGCCGGTGTATTGGGCACAAACGGTGCTCCTTACCCACACCCAGCACTGCTCAGCTGCTGGATCGGATTGAATGGTGCCTCTTGAAAGGCTGAGCAGTGCTGTGATAGCATTAAATAATGGGTAGGGTTGAGATTTGAGAAAGGGACCCTAGACTGCTCCTAGCTGCCATGACAGCCCTGTGGGATTTCGGAGATCTTAGCTTTGCCATAGACTTGTGGAGGGTATTGCATCGCTTTCATTCAGCTTTAAAATAAAATCAGCAATACTACCTCTCCATCCACCACTCTCAGAGTCCTAAGCTCACTGATGGAGTATCATTTCATACACTCAGTTTCTCCCTACTTCAGTTAAATGGGGTTCCCTTGGTGCTGCTGGAGAAAAAAAAAAACAAATAAATGTGTGTAGTGTCCAGTGACATATCAGTACTCAACTCTGGATGACCATTCATTTCAGTGATCCTCAGTGACCAGACACCCAAGAAGGTGAGAGAAAACTTTAAGAACCAAAGTGTTTGGCCAAGACGACAAGATGCAATTGTTGGCCATGAAGAACAACATGCAATTGGGCACCATCAAAAGCAGCCAGGCTAAGAACTGCAGCAGGAAGTCCTACCACTCCTTTTTACAGCTGTTCTAGAAGTAAATACTCCCCCAGCTATGAATGACCACATAAGTTCTGCTTTCAGGTGGGGATACCTTTGGACAGTTGCATCACAGAATCACAGGATACTCTGAATTGGAAGGGACCCATAAGGACCACTGAGTCCAGCTTGTGGCTCCGCACAGGACAACCCAAAAATTAGACCATATGTCTGAGGATGTTGCCCAGATGCCCCTTGAACTCCAGCGGGCCCGATGCTGGGAGCACTGCCTTGGGGAGCCCATTCCATGCCTGCCCACCCTCTGGTGAAGACCCTTTTCCTGATATCCAACCTGACCTTCCCCTGGGCAGTCTGTGTTGCAAACAGAGCACGTGATAGGACACTCTCACTAGAAAGTTAGCAGAGTTTTTCCTTTCTGTGTGTCAGGACAGCAAAAGGGGGCCCTGGATAGGGCATTTGCACTAGATGTGAGCTGTGTCACTCTTGGGAACGCAGGCAGAATAATAGGAGACTGCACAAATCAATACTGTTAATGGGGAGCGTTATTGACTTCACCACCTGAGATAGCCACATAAAAATAGATTTAGGAGAAAGCAGTGGGGGAAGAAAATAAGTGGGTTCTGCTGAGAAAGAGAGAGGAAGGAGAAGTGAAAGAGGAAGAACCCAGGAGAAGGAAAGTCATGAGAAACGGAGGGAGGCGAGGCACTGCGTGTGATATGTACTCTGTTTAAATGGAAGGTGTGTAATCTCCCCATGTCTAGGAGGTGTTTGAGAGAACCTGTTAGGGATTTATTAGAAAATAAAAATGCTCTAATTGAAAGCGAGTAGAGACAATTTGTATTAATAACAGGAGAAGTCATCAAATAATAAATTGTTTAAAATCTATTAGTTTGCTCCACGCAGTGAAAAGAAAGTGTTGATTATCTTGATATAGAACGTATTAAAATGAGAGCCCAGGCTGCTGGTCCCCTATGCAGATTAAAGACATAATTTATTGAAGCAATTTATTTTCTGGTGGGAAGAAGAGGGAAAAAATGGAAAAGAAGTATGATAAGAGCTGCAATCAAGTCTTGGATTCTTAATCTGAAGACCTGCCTCTTATCTGCCTTCTTTCAGTCATTAGAAAGTAATATTCATCCCTTGGTTGGGTTTAAAGAAGCAGGAAGAGACAGGGCGGCTGGGAAAAGGGAAGATACCTTAAGGAGGACTGCCGTTCACCTCTTGAGGTTTAAGTTCTTGACAACTGTTGCTTCAAATCCAAGCCAAATCAACCATGAGTTGCCAGGAGTAGCAGTAGCTGGAGCTTGCCAGTCAGCATGGAAATGCAGACTGTCTAATCCTCCCTGATGATAAAAGGAATACGTTGCTAAACTGGAGATTAATTTGGTGCTGGATAATTCATTGTTTGTCTCTGTGTTAATAAACCACAGTGAGGGAAAATAAAAACAGCGACTCCGGCGTTCACTCTTGAAGCCCCTTACAATCAATGGGCACTGAGATGAGTAAATAGAAATCTGGCGATTAGAAATCTGATATGTTTGGATCTGGAGATCAGCCTTGGAACATGATTTCCCCGGCATGCTCACTGAAAAGGTCCTGCAGGCTGGTGTGTATTGCTGTTCTACATTTTTCTTCTCAGATAAAGGCCTAGATCCCACCTTGCACTATTTTCTCGTGACTTGGCTGTGAACCACCTAAACTCATCCAGCGTAATCGCAGGAATTTGACAGCACAGCACTTCCCGCCTACTCCACCTGCTTGCACTCTTCACATTTTTGCAACCACACATCTCTCACCCCACAGACAAAACCCCGACCTCAGAACTGAACCAGAAATGAGGAGCAGAGTTAAGGTTTCAGGAAAGACACAGGCAAGAGGTGTTGCTGTGGGGCTGACGTTGAGCGTCCGAAGAGAAGTGAGGGCAGCCGAGAGATCTGTGCTGAGAGCACTTCTGTGGTCTTGCTCACAGTAGGTGCTCTTTTTCTCAGCCCATTTTCTAAAGTCACTATATTTTTGATCGCAGGAGAGAAGCTGGATGTGCCATTGAATTGGTTCTGTAATGGGCCTATCAAAGCGCTGTGTGTGCGCAATTGGGATGTCTTTGTGAGATAATGACTTTTCTTACACTTCCTTTGGATATGTACTTACACAGTAACACCTTCTTAAAGGACTTTTTCTGTTTATGTACTGCTATGAATCCTGATGTTTATAATTCAAGCGTTCAGTCGATTCTTCCCTTTTCTGCAGCAGTGCTGTTTTCACTGCTGTCGGCATACTTTTTTCATTAACACTTGTTGATTTCTGTCCTTCCTTTCAGCTTCCTTCTTGTACCTTTGCTCAGCATAGGGACAATGTGATAATATCACCTTGCAGGGAGAAAACTTATTTTTCCTTCCATGCCACTTCAAGTAACACTTTCCTTACTATATCCTATTGCTATTGGACCCAGCAGGGAGTGTCTCCCCACCTTCTAAATAACTCAAGCAGTTTTTTTCCCCTGATTTCTAGCGTATCTCCAGACTCTTGAACAATATTTGAAGCATCTTTCAGATAGGGGTCTTTCAAGCCTACCCATGTGGATCCTAGAGCTGATTCATCATCTTTATTTAACTGAGATCGTTAATGGGTCTTACTGCCGTCATGAGCCCAGCTCGTGTGATACTGTATTGCACCCCAGTCTGTGATGTTGCTGCTCTGCCCATGCTTGAGTCATCTTCAGCTCCTGAATCATCCTTGTTTGTGGAGCAAAAAGCTCCCTGACAATTAGTATGCACCTCTTTCCAGCCATAATAAATATATATTTGCCACTCTTAACCTGTCCTGTGAGGATAATATCCCCTGAAACTGAGACTGTAAAAAGGGAGAGAAATCTGTCAGTACTTCTGGGTGATCAGAAACACGTCTATACTTGGTTTACTGCACACAGGTGAGTATTTATGTGTTGGAAACACAGACAGGTATAAGTACACAATACTGTACTCCCCCCAAATCCTCCTTCCATTATCAAACCCTGTGGGAATAAACACTCCCTCATTCTCAAATGCCCTCACCAATTAGTGTGACAGACCAGACTCGGGTTGCATCACTGCCTCCCTTTCTTATTATCCCCTACTGCTTTGAAAAAGGTCCTGAAGCAGATTCCATTAAGGGTGCAGACACTCTCCTTCTACATACCCAAACATTTTTCTTTTCTCCAAAGCTCTGCAACTGATAGGGGCAAAGAAGATGGATTCTGATATGAAAACGAGGAGATAGATCAAAAATGCTATGGGTGAAGTCACGCGGGTCTGCAGCATCTCAGCTTCCAGCCTTTGCAATTTCTTGTTTATGCACCTACACTGATGCTCATAGCCACCAAGATAAAATTCAGACATAATTTTCCTTCTGTCACCGATATTTGACATCATTACCCCAGGAAAAACAAACAAACAAACAAACAAAAAAACTGCTCTGCTCCCCAAATCACTCCTTTTCTTTGCTTGTTCACTTAAAATCATCTTCCTAATGATGTTTTTTGCTTGTTTGGAGAGTTTGGGGTCATATCTCTTCCCTTCTCTTATCCCCAAAACTCTGCAGTTCCAAAAAGATCCTGAAGGCCCACGGACAGACCCATACATCTGTACTGAATGTACTCAGGACAGTCTGAGTCGTTCTCAGATTGTCTGCACTACAACTGTCAGCCCACTGTCACTCGTGGCTGTGGATTGTGCAGATCAACAATCTTCTGGATGACGTTCATGCCTGGTTTGAGGCATAAATGCTGAGGGTCATTTATAAGGCCCATCTGTTCTAGTAGAGGGGAGGGGAATTTAACCATCTGAGCATAAGCTCTTTCAGGCCGCTTGGGTTTGGTAATGAGCACAGTGAGTCCATGACAGCTTGGCCCACATCTAGAGAATCAACTCCATATTCTAATGTGATCACGGACATCCAGAGCAAATCCTACTTGTGCTCTTCACCTCTGTTCACCCCCTGCAGAGAAAAAGCAACCATCCTGCTTTTGGATTGCTTGGTAGCCCAAACTTGTGGAGGGATGGCAGGAATGGCTTTGATAAGAAATTTGCACTGTGTCACAAAATCAGATCTTGGCAGCAGATTCCACTCTCACATGCAACTAAGGGAGAATACCAGAGTCTGTGTTTCTAATGTTATCCTTTGCTATCTCCACCTCATATATGCTTCCTAAAGGCAGAACAAGGTAAGACTTCCCATTTGTCCTTTGCCAGATATGCATCTGGATGTGGGTTTGTGTGCTTGGTGCAGAGAAACACTTTCCTAAAGAGACAGAAATCCTTGGGAAGGAGCTGGTGAAAGATGTCCATGACAGGTTTTTTGAACACAGAGTTGAAGAAAACCTGAGGTAATTGATAATGTTGGTACTGGGAACACTAACCAGGCTGGGCTGGGGAGACAAGAAGAAGGGACAGTAGGGACTGGGGCTAGAGATCAGGGAGGAAGCAGTCACTGTATCTCAACTAATGCTCTCTGGCAGGGTAGCAATGCTAATGGTTATTAAAGGTGTCAGCTTCAAGATTTAGCAAAATGGTACCTCTCCTGATGCATCTCATCCTGGCACAGAGAGCCCAAAGCAGGGGAGAAATTAGGGCCCACAGACCGTACATGCTGAGTATGAGGCTGCTCCTTCCTCTTGTCAGGGAGCTTATTCCCATGATTCTGCACTTCACCATGACAATCCTGTGCCGTGCTGTTTGCTAACAGCATGCCTGTTTCTAGCTGAGAAGACATATTTGCCATCACCCATACAGACCTGCACTCCTCTCAAGGGCAAGGGAATGGTGCCTTGCCCTTGCGAGGGAAAAAGGGAAATAGGCCCATTCCTCAAAGGAAAAGGGGAAGCTTGGGCATGGAGCCACCTTTCCACGTCCTGTGGAGTGGAGTGACGCAGAGATGAGGTAAAAATGGCTGGTTGTTGGCTGGAACACTGTGGATTGGGTCTTTTCAGCTTGTCCTGGTGGTGGAAGACCATCCTTGGTCAGGTTTGACTCACCACTTTGCTGCTCTGCCACGCAGACCCTAGGTGAAGAGCTGGTGAAAGGAAGAGACTGATCTGCCTCTACTCACTGGGCAGATGGGAAACCACAGTACATGGAGTACCAGAAAGAAAATGGGAACGAAATGTGCTTTTATGGAGCGGTGGAGCAACATGCCTTTTGCAACTTCTGTCCGTGCCCTTTAGTCTGCCCTGCCCTTCCCTTACACCTATGAGGGGGGACTTTTTGGCACAGCAATGGTGTCTGGTTTGATTGCTGGGAAGGAAGTCTAATGGAGGAGTAACTATGGCAACCTAACTCTCTCATAGTGACCGTGAAATCCACCGCCATCCATCCATACCCAGATCTCGCACTACAGAATTCCAAATTAAAACCCAACTAAGTTTTTTTTTCCTTCTACTGTTAAGCAGCCGCAGCTTGGCCTGACAGAGTTGGACTCTGTCTCCCTCCCAGGCTTTTCTTGGCTGTGTTATGATTTGATCCATCTTTTTGCCAAGTGGCTGAGTGCCACACTACCAGCACTGAAGATGGATGCACTTGTTACCCAGCCAGCCAGGGAGTACCGCCCCTGGGGCTCTGGCCACACAAGTTGTCAGTGACCCAAGCAATGTGGTTTCCCTTGCAAACTCACTCACAGCTGAAGAGCAAACCTTCAAGTACCTTCCTGGCTTCCTCTGGGCTGAAAAGGAGCAGTAAGCACAGAAATGCCTTGCACCTTCCTTGTGCAAATGCCCAGTGTGTCAGAGGTGACCACCCTAAATTAAGCTCCAAATTACTAATTAACTGACAAATATTCCCTTACTTTAATCCACATCTCTCCCACTTCCACTCAGGCTTAAATTTTGGGTTGAGATTGCTGGAGAAGCAGGGAGGCTACCTCTGACTCTGTGTTAGGGTGAGGTTATACGGGCTCTTGGGGCATGCATCTTGATGGCAGATTACCCAAGCCAGTACGGCAGAGTGGTTCCCCAGTGGCACCTGAATGGTGCCTTTCCTCCTTACTCTTCCTGCCTTCTTCCTCATGGTGACGGGAAGCAATGCTTGCTGGGAGACATTCAACCACAATCATAGAATCACAGAAACACATAACAGCTTGGGTTGATAGGGACCTCAAAGCCCACCCAGCCCCAGTCACTGCCACATGGGAAGGGCTGCCACCCACCAGCTCAGGCTGCCCAGGGCCCCATTCAACCTGGCCTTGAACCTCCAGGGATGGGGCACCCACAACTTTCTGGGCAGCTGTGCCAGCACCTCACCACCCTCTGGGTAAAGAATTTCCTCCTAACATCTAACCTAAATCTCCCCTCTCTTAGCCATTCCCCCTTGTCCTATCATTATCAGGCCATGTAAAAAGTTAGTCCCTGTCCTGCTTATAAGCTCCCTTCATGTACTGGAAGGGTAAAATCCCACTGAAAAGCTCGGGAAAGAGGTAAGGAGTAGCCAAACCTTGAGAGGGTGGAAATGAAAAGGAGAAATAGAAAGGAAGTACGCATAGATAGGAGTCAGTTTCTCCAGACAGTGATTCAAATTATAATTGTGTTCATGATTAAGAAGGTATCTTTGAGTCTGCAGACCAGCCTGACGTGGGAAGGTGAAGGAGGGTTGGGCAGGATGCCATAGCAGTGGTGGCTGAAAACCTGTAGGAACCTCTTGCTGGACATGCTGCTGGACAGGGAGTGTCTTGGGGATAGGGGGTCTCTTACACCTTCATTCGTAGAAGAAAAGGAAGAGGTTGGCTGTCCCTCACATCCCTCCTAGAAGCAGACTGGTTGCACACTCCTCTCCAGCACGTGGGCAGTCCCATGGCTGTCCTGACCACAGACTGCAAACCCAGCTCTGACCCAGTGCTTGCGTTCTCACAGCCCTGTTGCCTCTGTTTTGGACCCCTCACTACAAAAAAGTAATTGAGGCCCTTGAGTGTGTCCAGAGAAGGACAGCAAACCTGTAAAGGGTCTGCAGCACAAGTCTTATGGAGAGCAGCTGAGATTGTTCAGCCTGGAGAAGAGAAGCTCAGGGGAGACCTCATCACTCTCTACAATGGCCTGTTCCAGAACCATGTGCATGTGGCTTTGAGGGACACGGCTAGTGGGTATGGTAGGGATGGGCTGACAGCTGGACTCAGTGATCCACACCCTCCTTCTTTTGAAGGTTTTCCTCCCCCAGGTCATTCCTAAATTTTTCCCTGGAGCATCCCTCCTCCTGGTTTTCCTTCACTACTTTCCATCATGTTCCACTTGTCATTTGGCTTGCCTCTTTCCAAGCCTTCTTGTCCACATTCTTCTGATCTAGCTCCTCAGAAGCTCACTTTCTTGCTCCTTTTCTTCCTAGGGAGCATTTCTGCCCTTTCCCCTTCACCACTGACATATCCCTGCCTGTATATGCTGCTTGTCATGTTCCGAAAAGGAGCAGAGTAAAAAGAGGAAAGCCCTTCCCCCCCCCCCCCCCCTCCCCCTTCGCCCCCATCCTGTGCAGAAGGCATTCTTTCAAAGCCTTAGGACTGGGACAAGCACTACAGGTAGGAAGAGAGTGATAGAGCAAGAAGGATGTACTGGAAGCACGTCCGATGAAGCAAGATGCTGAGCTGGTTTCAGCATTCTGATCGCAGCAGCATGCAAAATCCTATTATGGCTTTACTACAGCAAGTTTAATACACTGAACCCTTCATTGCTCCAGCTGCCCCTGCCAGGCATCTCTGAAATTCACACCAACAGGTTTTCAATCTCTTAGCAATCCTCAGCTCACAGGAGCAGCTCTCAGGAGGAAGGGAGGAATTATGCAACAGCTCCAAACCTGACTGCAGGACAGAGGTTTACCTCTTCTTCCTCTCCCACTGCAAAGCCCCATAGATTTGCTAAGGGTTACCCCATCACAATGGATGATTTTAAGGATCATCTTGCAGCATACTGATCACTTCCTGACACATTTTGAGTTTTTGATTTTCTGAAGAAAAGAGGATGTACTGCTGAATTTGGGAAACGGAGATGAGGAGGTATCACAGGTGAGTCTGTAACAAAGCAGGGAATCATGGAGGAGTCTGTGGCAAAGCTGGGAAGGAACACTGTATCTTGCCCTATGGAGCCATACGTCAAACACACGGGTATTTTCTAAAATAAAAGTTAGAAAAAATAAAGAATAAAAGGATTCTTCTGTGTGTGATTACAAAGGACTGAGCAGAGCTGCATGTGGTGCAGAGGTGTTTTGATCAGGTGCTGGGGAACAGAGGAGGGTAAGCATTTGGGAGAAGAAAGGAGTCTAAGAACACACTTTACAGCAGGAGTTGAGTTATCTGATGAAAGAACTGCATGGAAATGATGCAAATCTCACTGCTTTGTCCTAAACATCATGATATTTAACATTTTCCTTAAAGCCTCAGCACCTGGAGTTGGGGGAATCAAATGACAATTTCAATTCTCATATCAAATACAAGAAAGGAAAGAGAGAAGTGAGGTACTTTCTCTTCTCCAGAGAGAGAAAATAACCTCAAAATATAACCAAACAAAAGTCCCCTGGATATTCAAATAAAACACTGTGTTTTTTTAAATACGGTTTTACATTTGGGTAAGTTGGGGGTATTTAGGTCTAGCTTGACACAGAGATGTGGTGAAACGGTGAATGGACATAAGAAAGTACTGTACTGGAAAAGAAATGTGTGTGTGTGCATACCTGTGTTGCCCACCATAACATCAGTTTTCACTGCAGCACAGTAAAGATGTTGCTGTGTGGACATCAGCCACTGAGAGGTGAATCTGTGTGTGACCTGGGTGTAGGGTCAGCTGGAATTTCTGGACATTTATGAGGCTTCATGGCCCTGAGCAGCCAGCTCCCCTGTCCCTTTCTACCGCCTCCCCTGAGGTCCCTCTCGCCTCTCTGTGTGCTAAGCATGGCTCCCTGTTGAATGCTCTGTGGAGAGGAGGCCAAGCAGCACATTAACTCCTGGGTATTGAAATCACAGCGCCGAAGCACAGGGCTGCAGCAAGGAAAACAATTGCCAGATACTTGCAGAACAGAGCCCTTTCACACTATGATAATGGCTTTGGGCTTGCCAGCCCTCTCTTCTGCCCTCCCCTGATACCTTGCTGTTTATTCTGAGTCTATTACTGGCTCCCGTTTTGTATATTCCAGTCTTGTATAGGCTCGAGCACAACCACATGAGAGGAAGGGGACAGCTGGGTGCAAACCTGGAGGCTCTTCTCCCACCCCACCACTGAAATAATGGGATCTTATCCATGCAGAAAGTGCAAATGTAGCCCTCGCTGTCCTCTCTCTCCACCAAGAGCTGGTCCTGGAAGCCCTGCTGGAATGTGGGGCTTTTTTCTCAGTCATAAGGCAGCAGGCAGCAGACAAATCACTGTTATCTGCGTCTCTTCCTTCTCCAGGAGGGCCGTGTATCTTTTTCATTTAGGTAATAACAGGCTTTTGGCAGAGCCTTCAGCACAAACCCAAGCTGCAGGTGAGCTGAGGAGTTTGGCTCTGGTTTAGAAAGTCTTTGCACGGGTAATAAGGGGGTTTCCCTAGAGCTCTGCCAGGGCAGACTTGGAGTTCCCAAAGCAGAGCCTGGCTGAGGTGCACGGAGAGATGGAGAAGCAGCATTGCTGATCAGGGAAAAGAGGGAAGAGGCGGGTTTACAATCGATCCATCACAGAGACATTAAGGCTGGAAAAGACCTCTAAGATAACCTAGTGCAACTGCCAGCCCATCCCCACCATGCCCACTGACCACATCCCTCAGTGCCACATCCACACGGTTCTTAAATACCTCCAGGGACGCTGACTCCACCACCTCCCTGGGATTTGCTGGAGGCGGGATGGCAATGGAACCCTTACAGAGAGGATCAAGCTGAAGGAGACACCATAGGAAGGAAAAGACAGAGAAAGGAATGAGATGGAAGAATCAGAGCAGGGAGAGAATAGGAAATTCTGGAAAGGAGCACAGATATCACAGAATCATAGAATAACTCAAGCTGGAAGGGACCATAAGGATTATCAAGCCCAACTCTTGGGTGAACATCACCACTCTGATGATGGCAGAAAGTCCTGAACGCAGTATTTCTTGAGGAAGCAAAACAGTATCTTTCTGCAGACTTTATGCCATGTTGGGGGAGGGTCAATGACAAGCTCCAAGAAGCTCCTGACTGTTAGGTGTCTTTTCAAACAGGTGCAGGAATTGATATTTCTCTCCCTTTTATTTTCTCTCCCACGTTGCAATGGAAAATAAATTAGCGCACACGCACACACACAAAGAACAAGCTCAAACTCAGTCATGGGTTAAGTTTGTTAATGTATCAGAGTATTTCAAGGCATCTCTCCCCAGCCAGTCGATTTTTAAAAGTCAATTTTTTTTTTCTCCTCCAAAAAAAGATTGGACTAAAATTTTCTAGTGGTTTCTATGTCTCCCACGAGCAATGGGATGGTTATACACTTTCAGACCTGCGAACCCCACAGGAGTCTTTGGTTTAGCTGCGAATGTGATTCCGGTCAGATGGGGCTCTGCTGTCATTCAGGAGCTTGCTGATGAGCAATAAATATTCATAGAACTGATTAGACATTAATTGCACAAATCACCACCTCTTTAGCCATCCTCAGGAACCTTGCTTCCACTCACCATGGTTAAAGGAGCAGAAGAAAACATCTCTTCCATGCAGGTGTCTTAGGGTGAGCCTAGTACCTCAAAAGAAAAAGGGACTGCTAAAAGCTTCACCTTGCAATGTCCCCTTAACACCACAGTCCTTTCCTAAGTTCTCAGCATGTTACATGTGCATGCACAGATGTGCTTGGGTATGTGTGACCGTGAGCATGCAGAACAGGACCTGTGTTTGGACACAGCCAGAAGGGAACCTCTACCCAATTCTTCCAGCAAGATAAGGAGCAAAGACATGCTGTGCTAGCAGGGCGTATGCTCCTCTCCCTGCACGTTCTGCCCAGATGTGATACGTTACTTGGTCTAGATATTTGTGCCATCCCTGCTCCAGAGCTGTGTGTTCTTGCAGCCCAGAATGCCAACAGTATCCTTGGCTGGATCAAAAGAGTGGCGGCCAGCAGGGAAAGGGAGGTGATTGTACCCCTCTGCTCTGCTCTTGTGAGGCCCCATCTGGAGTACTGAGTCCAGGCCTGGGGCCTCAGCACTTGAGGAATGTGAAGCTCTTGGAGAGGGTCCAGAGGAGGGCCATGAAGAAGGTCAGAGGGCCGGAGCACCTCTCCTGTGAGGAAAGGCTGAGGAATTTGGACTTGTGCAGCCTGGAGAAGAGAGGGCTCTGGGGAAACCTCACTCAGCCTTCCAGTACTTGAAGGGAGCTTATATACAGGAGGGGAACTGACTTTTTACATGGTCTGATAATGATAGGGCGAGAGGGAATTGCTTTGAACTAAAAGAAGGGAGATTTAGATTATATGTTAGGAAGAAATTCTTTACTCAGAGGGCAGTGAGGTGCTGGCACAGTTGCCCAGAGAAGCTGTGGGTGCCCCATCCCTGGAGGTTCGAGGCCAGGTTGGATGGGGCCCTGGGCAGCCTGAGCTGCTGGGTGGCAGCCCTGCCCACAGCAGTGGGTTGGGACTGGGTGGGCTTTGAGGTCCTTTCCAACCCAAGCCATTCTTTGATATGATATGAAAGACATGTCCTTGTCACTATTCATCAATTAGTCTCCTCCATGCTCCCTGTAATCCCCTCCATCTCACGATGCACAGCCTTCTCGCAGTTAGCCCACCCACATCAACCTTCAGGTGCAAACTGATGGCTGTACACAGGCTTACACACAGGAATATGGTAACCCGGGACAGGGCACATTCATCTTCATCTCAGGGAGGTAACAGCATTGGAAATGGCACAGTGAGATGAGACTGCTGCACACCCCTGTCGCAGGCACTTTAGTGCAGAGCCACTGCATATGTGACAGCAGTGACAGTTCAAGACAGCCCGGTCAGGTGTGGACCCTGATCTGCCTGGGCTTCCTCCAGCCCCCACCTCCAGGCAAGAAGGGATGGGAGGCAGGATAGAAGCTCCTGCTGCCCCCCACAGATCTGACTGCTTCATTCAAACCATCTCATATATGGCAAGGCTGTGCTTCTTTCCATTAAAATGACCGATTCCAGAGAGTATGAAGTCTGGCTCTTGTCCCCCTGAAGGCCTTGGAAGAGCCTTTTCTTTCTCCAGGCTTATGGTATGAGCTGGCAAACCTGTCAACCTCTCTTGGCTGCAACCTCTGCATTGCTGCGGATGGCGTATCACAGGGACAGAGAGAGATGAAAGGCTGCAGTCCTGCTCCAAAACCCCTGTTCAGCTGGCAGAAAAGAGTTGCTTGAATTTCCTTTTGTGTTAAAGGATGCATGACACAGAGCTGAGCAGCTTCAGGCCAACCAGGAACGGACGGTGTCAGATGGGCACTCCATTACTGATGATCTCCCATTGGCAAAGGCAGTACCCCCGGGGAAAAGACACGTTCTACCTTTTGATGGGCTCTGAATCCAATATTCTGCCCAGTCTACCACCAACGCTGCCCTTCCCCTCCAAATCCTGAAGGTTTTCTCTACTGTTTGCTTAGATACCTAAGCAGTACTGAATGAGGCTGCTGGCTCTGCTGCTCCATCTATGTCACTTGCAAACAATTTCTAGAAAGGCTTTTTAGAATGTATTAGCCTTCCAAAAAGGAGCTGATAAGCAGGGACTGGAGGAAGGAAAGAAGGGGGAGGAGGCAAGATGCATTGATGTGCTCTATCCTACACTTTGGTGATATTCTCCTCCAGCCCTTTTATGGAAACAGGCAGACATTTATTATGAAAATGAATTATTGGGTGTGCACTGGAATCCTTGGGCTGGCAGGGAGTAAGTGTCAGTTTTCTGCATGTGTGTCTGCGTGACCCACATACGCTGCCTACGAGCAGAAAAAGGAACATGTCTACCAGAGAGCAGTCTGACAGATTTAGTACCTGAAGGGCTCTCTGTGTGTATGTGTGCATTTGTGCAGTGCACTCAGTAAAGGGAACATGTGATGGTAGCCAGAAACTCATTGCCTGGTGGTGCTGTTCCTCTTACACAAGTCGTTCTCATCACAAGTCTGTGACAGCTCCAAGCGTGGCTGCCAAAGCACACTTAATACAAGTGGATTGTCAAGTTTTATAGATGAAGCCAGAACATTCTGGCCAATTTTTATCATTTTTTTCCCTCCTTGTACAAATATATTGGTATTCAGCAGGCACGGGCGCAGGCATAGCACTTGGAGAGCTCCTGTGTTGTGTTGTTGGTGGGCAACATTGGGTACCACTGTGTTCACAGCACTGAGGAGATTGAGCAAGGGGTCTGGGAATTAATTGTGTCTGGAAATATATTGTGTCTCTCCCTACCTCACCCTCTAAGGGGAGAGGAAATCGGGTCCATCTTTACCTCAGTCTTGTGGTCAGTTTGATCACAGAATCATAGCATGGCTTAGATCAGAAGAGACCTTAAAGATCATCGATTTCCCAATCCCTGCTGTGGGCAGGGCTGCCACCCCCCCAGCTCAGGCTGCCCAGGGCCCCATCCAACCTGGCCTTGAACCTCCAGGGATGGGGCACCCACAGCTCTCTGGGCAGCCTGTGCCATTACACACCTTCCTTGATGGGACAGGGAAAAGCTTGGACAGACTCTGCTGTCATAGGAACAATCCAGGTAAGCTCCAGGCAGAGCTCGGCCTGAATTATCAGACTGTGGGTAGAAGAGCTACATTTTGATGGCTTTTGGCGTACAGAGCAAGAGCCTGGGAGCCAGTAGAACAGACATTCCTCACCCAAATGCTAGGCTCTGGGGCGTCTTTTACTAGCCAAGTGCTTGTTTGTATTTCTCTTACATACACTGGAGATGTCTCTGGGGTGAGGGACCAGATTCTGACTTCTCCTCCCACCTCTGGCCATGACCTTGCCTCCCTGCATTGCACCCA
Source organism: Gallus gallus (assembly GCF_016699485.2). Classification (NCBI taxonomy): domain Eukaryota; kingdom Metazoa; phylum Chordata; class Aves; order Galliformes; family Phasianidae; genus Gallus; species Gallus gallus. Next base: position 51,425,219 of record NC_052532.1, read on the forward strand.
CAGCAAGAGTGGATGTGTGCGCAAGCACGTGCTGCAGAGCAGTGGGCAGAAAACTCACTCTGTATCACATCAGCGACAGAGAGATTCAATGCAGGAGACGTTCACAAGCGCAAGCAGAAGAAAACCTTCACGTTCCTTCTCCGGGGTGTGCGCGTGCTTCAACTCCGAGATACACTCCCTGCCTCCTGAAATTAATTCAACATTCCTGTGGCTCGGGCAAAAATAACCGAAATGAATAATCGGCGGTGCAGGCCCTGCTGCAGATTTCCTGGTGGATAGAGCCCTCTGCAGGAAGCAAAAAGGCAGGAGCAGAGCACCATTATTTACAAGAAGAGCCCTGAAAGGTACAAGGGACGAGATAGCAATAGCTCATCAAGTTCTTTCATCTTGCAGGTGTAATTTTCTGTAGCAATTCTCTGGTATTTACAACCATTCCACTCCCTGCTTGCAGACAGTGTTACCACTCCCTGCTCCTTTTCTCCTGTCTCATTTACTCCTCCACTGCTGGTGCTGCTGCTCAGCCTGCATCTTGGGTGCACTGCAGAGCTATGCTGGAGCTCAGGCTGCTTTGCTATGCACAGGAACATGACGCTCTTATCTCACATCCTCTGCTTTTATCACCACAATAATCATGTTGCCCTGAGGTTTCCGCTTGTTTCAGACACTTTTATTTCTTCACACAAGAGCCAAAAACAGCAGGTTCCAAGTGAAACCGGTCTGTGAAGATGGGAATGCCTCTGTGTGCCCATGCTTGTGTGTATATGTAAATGCACCTCTGGTTTTTCATGCCTTCTGGCTGCAGACCTTTCAGATGCACATCCTGGGCCTCTTGGGTGATAGAAGGAAGCAATGCTTGCTGGGCAGCCATCGGTCAGAAGGAGAGATAGTGTTTGGGGTTCTTCCCTAGGGAGACCTCTGGTCAGTCCCAGAATAGCAAAACACAGAGACAGAGACCCAGAGCTGCTTCCCTTTCTCAGCAGTCTCTCTACACTCAGTGTACTCCCTATCTCCCTATCTAACATCAATTACTTCCTAAAACCCATGACTCAGCTGCAGAACAGGGACTTCCCAGAATTACAGCCCTCATGGCTATAGGAAGATGCAAAGAAGAGATCTGCACAGAGGAATTCTTATCATCTCTTGTGCTCTGGTTTCATCCTGGAGTCCTGAAACATCAGTGGCACCTTGACACAACCACAACACATCTGTTCATGGAAGAAAAAACAATGGAGCTTATCTGCTCCACAACTGACTGGACTATGCTTTGCTGTCCTGAGACCATCCACATAGGAAAATAACCAGGCTTCACTTGATGGCTGTAGAGATTGCCTGTGGGCTGGAAACATTCTGGAGACATTCTTGTCTCTCCTCAAATCCTGCCCTTCATGCCTGGAGCAATATGGAGGAACCCAAAGGCCAGCTGACGTTTAGCCTCTGAGCTATGACATGGGAAGTGCTGTGCCCACAGCCCTGACAGTCTTCAGTGGATTGCTTCTCTGCCTTTGGGTTGGAAGGAGAAGAAGCAAATCTGGTAAGTTGTCCTGTCAGTCATCTCGTGCCAAGTGGGAGGCAGAGGGAGCCAATCCTCCCACATTTCTTTCCTGAAAGTGCCCAGCATGTGAGAGACGTTGTCCAACAACTACATCTTCCTGCTGCCAGTGACCAGGTCAGGGCTCAGTTTTTGTTGGCAATCTTTTTCTTTCGGGCAGAGACGAGATCATAGAAAGGATTCTGTGTGATGCTAGTCCTGGAAATAGGCAGGAATGAGAGGAAGAGCAAGAATTTTAATGCCAGAGAACACAGGCAACCTACTGAATCTGCACAGAGAAACAGCTCACCAAAAAGTAGGAGCGGAGACGTGCAAATAGGAGAGAACAAAGCTGTGGCTAGAGGTCCTCCAGAAGGGACCTTTAAACTCTTTGGCATCAAGTGGTTGTTAGGCTACAAGCAGTTATTTTCATCCCTCCTTTTCAGACTGTATTCCCTGGCAGCCAGATAAGCTGTGTGAGCATTTTGGCAGGCTCAGGCTTCCAGTTAAGGTCTCCTCACCTTATTGCCTCAATCCACTCATCACGTTCTGCTGGTGTAGCTGCAGAGATCTTATAGGACTGGTGCTTGCCTTCAACCACCTTCCCATCCCCATCTGTTTTGCAGGCTTTGATCTTCTGCCCTTTGCAGTTGGGATTGAAGAGCTCAAAGCAGTTCTGTGGGAAAGGGGACAAAATGGAATTGCAGCAGATGACAGGAGGGATCAAGGAAGCTATGTTACTTTCAGCCATAGATGAGAGGCTCAGAGAGATTTCAAAAGGGACAAGAGCATTCTGTCTTTGAAATGCTACGGAATCTCATCTTCCCTGCCCCAAGAATTTCCCCCTGAGTTAGATCTTCAGGCCATCCCTCTTAGGCAAGCACATGCCTCCTGTGCAGGGCTGGACATGAAAACAGGTCTTACGGAGAGGTGAAGTAGCAATAGTTATGCATTATGGTATCTATCACCCTGCTCCACACATGAGAATGTCTTCCCCTTTTGGGTAGACACAGCATCCTCTCTTCTGTCTGCTACCACAAAGACAAACGGCACTTCTCCCAAACTCATGCCACATCAGAGAAGTGGTTTTCTATGGAAGATGCACAGAGGAAAAGTGTCACTTTCTGAGAAAGTTTCCTAACCCCACAGCACTGCCTGGAATACGCACCACGTAACTCATTATGGAGAGTCCTGGTGCAGTATATGTGGAAGCCAGCTCTGTGTACTCATCTCTTTCAATATACACATACATACATACAATTAAGCTAGTAAAAGGATGGTTCTCAGACCAGTTGTTGTCTATTAAAATACATCTGTGTTTAGAGTGGGTTCCAAGACACTTTGGCACCTTCCCTTTGAGAAGCACAGAGCTGCTGTTCCCCACTACTCCTTTTCCCAGAGCCACCTCAGCCTTCACCAGCATGTGAGCACCTTCTCTTCCCACTGACCTCCTACTGGCAGAATACCAAGCAATGGAGACTTACTGGCTTTTTGGGGTCATCCACCTTCCGGACTGATAGGTTCTCCAGGGGGATAATGCCTAGAGGCTCTTTGTCCTGCAGTCAAAGAAACAGGAATTAACACCAAACATTGTCCCTACACCTTTGCCATAGACCCTCCGATTTCCCCAACACATGTGCCTTTGTAGACAAGAGTAGTGTGTGCTTGGGGAGATCCCTACGTTTACATTATGGGGACCTTAGATAACAAGAGATCACAGCAACAGCTTCAGTGCCCAGACTCTCTCCAGACCAGATCCAAGGAAATGGTGTACAAAAGGAAGGAGGTCTGAACTCAGTTTGTCAGCAGGAGGCAGTCTTAACCCCTGTCCTCCCTGGCCCCTCAGAGGCTTGTAACCACCCATGACAAGTTCACAACCTAGAGTTCAGCCTTTACCGTGGTATATTCAAAGTAGTACAGGCAGTTATCGGTCAGAATGAACCAACGACGTTTCCAGGTTTTCACACGTCCTCCTAAAGGCAGTGAGGTTCAAAATCCATTAGTCTCACTCTTAGCTGTCCTTCCCCCAGCACTACTGTACACACACACATGCACACTCTCCCTGTAGCCATCAGTCCCCAGGAGAAAACCATGGTCGATACCACCAGTGTACCAGTGGTACTGACCACCATATGGTGGATGCTGAGAGATTTTGCTGTGATGAAGCTAGGGATGGGGGGGGAAGGGAGGGATATATAAATATATATAAACCTTTTTTTTTTTTTTTTTTTCTTTTTTGAGCAGAGAGACCCTGTAGGAACGGGCTGGGAGGAGAGGAGAGAGCAGGCAGTTGGTTTCAACAGCAGGTGTCAGCCTCAGCCCACCACAGCAGACAGGAAGGAGGGACAATGGAGATGCTGGTGCCAGGATGAGTTTTGGACACCTGAGTGGGTCTCTGGGGGAAATTTGTGATGGGAGGGAGGCATGAAGGTGAGGAATCCCGAGGAGTTAGAGGAAGGCTCCCACTGACCTAGTTTCAGGAGCCAGCCCTCACGGTTAGGGTTGAAGAAAGTATGTGTGAGATCATTCCCATCATCTTCTGGTATAGAGAATGGCTCGTTCTTTATGCTGTCAAACAGATTCTGCCCCGGAGCATTGGATCAAGGAGAGAAAGAGAAGATAAAAAGAAAGAAAGACAAATTTCTGACAAAAGTTGTACACAACCATTTCAGGTCCATCTGGTGCATCACTCTACACAGGGGCAGGTTTGCGAGTGGGAAAGGAAGTAAGAGTGAGCACTAGCCCTCAACAGCCCGCAGTGTACACCTCAAAATGTTTCAAGAGTGACTGCAAGCTTTTTTCTGCACCCTGAGCCAAAAATAAAGGAAACCCGTTTCGGAAACTGTGTAATTCATCAGGACTGGCAGCAGTGACTGACCACAGCATGTCATATGGGGACAGCTGAGGGTATAACAAGGTAGCACTAAAGAAATTAGGGGGCGGGAGGGTGGTGACAGTGACTGCAGCCCCGCTTAGGCCCTGGGTTGGTGGTGCACCATCCAGTAACCAAATATTCTGCTGAGAACTTGCATGCAAAGACCAACACATGCATCTGCACAACCATAAGGAGATGTATTTCACAGAACCAAGGCATTTGGAGCTGATGATCTTGAAGGTGTTTTCCAAACTATATGATTCTATGGTCCTGTGCCTGCTGAGCCCCCGGGAAGCTGATAGCTCCAGCTTTGATAACAGCTGTGTCTCCTGCCTCCTTCTGCATCTTCATCCTCTGGGAGCAGAGATGGTATGCACTGCTGAGAGCTTTAAAGGTGCCGGAAGAGGTGTTTTAAAAGCCTCTGGCATTCATTTTGGGCTTGATGGTGCTACTTGCACAGATATATTCTGGTGCAGAAGAGGTCAGTCTCTGTTGTACTGACCGATGAGAACACTGGCGTAAGCTGGGACATGTAGTGGTTGTGTAGTTGGGCTGCCTCACACAAACACTGTGCCTTTGTATACGTCTCTCTTTCTGTATATTCTCTCACACAAAGCTAAAATATCTGTCCCTCTCACACACTTAAAAACACAAACTTGCTTAAATCACAGAATTGTAGGGGTTGGAAGGGACCTCTGGGAATCACCTAGTCCAACTCCCTGCTAAAGCAGCTTCCCTACAGTAGGTTGCACAAGAAAGTGTCCAGCCAAGTCTTGAATATCTTCAGAAAAGGAGACTCCACAAACTCTCTGGGCAGATTGTTTCAGTGCTGTGTCACCCTCAAAGTAAAGAAGCTTCTCATGTTTATATGGAACTTCCTGTGTCCTACTTTGTGCCCACTGCCTCTTGTCCTGTCACTGGCACTGTTCAAAAAAGCCTGGCCCCATCCACTTGATTCTCACCCATTAGATATTTATAAATAGTGATGAGATTCCCCCTCAGCCCTCTCTTCCCCAGACAGAACAGTCCCAGGGCTCTCAGCCTTTCCTCATGAGGGAGATGCTCCAGGCTCCTCATCATCTTGGTGGCCCTACACTGGGCTCTCTCTAGAAGTTCCCTGTCTTTCTTGAACTGGGGAGCCCAGAATTGGACACATTAATCCAGATGTGTCCACAACAGGGCAGAGGAGAGAGGGACGATCGCTTCACTCTACCTGCTGACCATGCTGTTTGTAATGCACCATTGGCCTTCTGGGCCACAGGGGCACACTGCTGGCTCATGGACAACCTGCTGTCCACCAGGATGCCCAGATCCTTCTCTTTGAGCTCCTTTCCAGCAGGTCAGCCCCTGACCTGTACTGATGCATGTGGTTATTCCTCCCCAGGTGCAGGATTCTACACTTGCCTCTGTGTAGAAGGCCACCACTGTTCACTGCTATTCTCTGAATGTCTCTCTTGCTACATGTTCTCACCAACAAGCATGTCTGCAGTTACTCTCCAATCCAAAGCATTTTTCATGTTTTCCAGCTTCCTTTTTTATGCCTTTTTCCTTGAGCAGCTCTTCCCCTTACAGGGCAGAAGGTCAATAGTCTTATATTACACTGAGATCAGTGTACCTTAAGTTCACGGTGAAGCCTGACCCAGAGAGAGAATAAGGACTGATGATAAAATGGGAGATCAAAACCTTTCTTACCTTTAAGAGCTCTTCTGGCAGGTCTGCTCCATCATTGATGCCTCGGTTGATGGACACAAACCTTTCAAAGGGGGGTTTGTCTTTCACATTAGGGTTGTGCAGGCTGGTGTTAAGCATGATAATAGAGAAGGAGAGTATATAACAGGTATCTGTCAATGAGAAAGAAAACCAGGACTGATGGCATTTTTCTTAGAGAACAGATAATCCACATGCTAACAGGTGACTAGGCTTCCAGTTGCTGGTGAACAGCTTCAACCCCTCAGATTTAGGAGATTTCCCCTCTAGCAGGTATAAGAGAGGCAGACAGGGCTTGGGGAGAGTTGATCTCCTGTGATGGAGATGATTCCCTAACAAGCAGTTCGGGTAGATCTGGTCAGGTAACAGCTCTGCTAGCAAGGAAAGTTTCTACAGACCCGTGCCTGTAAGTGGTACCCATCCTGCAATGAGGTGTGTTTCATGTGGGGCTGGGAGCACTTCTCAAGCTTACTCCCTGTTGGGATGGGCTGGAGCACAGTAGAAGAAAGAGGACAGAAGACCATCAGCCTACTGAAAAGTTCTGGTCTGCCTCCTTTAATTTCAGGTAAGAGAACATGAAAGACAGCATCCACACTTTCAAAGGATGCTTTCTATGCACTGTGATTGGGAAAGGAAGGCTCCTCTCTCTAACATGCAGTGTTAGATCTTTGCTTTATAGGCCTTCTTCTCCCTATAAATACCTGTGGACTGGAATACTCCTGGGTTACACTTGCAGTACCAGTTGGCAAAGGCCTCCATCATGCGGTCAATCTTCTGTGCTTCCCCAGGCAGCCGGAAGCTCCATAGGAACTGTCTAGCAGGAGTAGTATGCCAGAGAGTTAGTCAGATTGTGTACAAGGAATATTTATCCTTTCCCTCAGTCCATGAGATGCCATGGAAATAAAGGAAGTTATCTCATCACAGCAGGGAAACAGTGCAGCACATCAAGCAGGAGATCTGCTCCTTTCTCTAAAAATTTCCTAGGCTCACCCTCTCACATTCTAAAAAGAAGCAGCAGAGCTAAACATCCTGTAAATCACAGCTCTTCTTCCCTGCTGAGCATTCTGCAAGGTATCAGGCACCTCAAGAGAAAGAGCCCTGCCGGAAGGCCTGCCTGAAGAGAACAAGATGCTCACTTTGTCACAGACATAATGGGCACTGTGAGCTAATGTATTTCCTAGTGCAAAAAATAACTTACCCTCTCCCCACCAACACTTGAAATCACAAGAACACACCTCACTATCCCCATCTTCTCTGCACATGGCTAGTTCATTCAGAAGACCATGACAGAGGTCCACCAAGGAAAGGTGTGTTTACAGTTCACAGAAAAACAGCCTAGAGCCAAAACACACAGCACGGCCTTGGGAAGCCCAATCTCATCCCACTGGGGCTTTCATGACCTCTCCGGGTGGTAAGACCTAGTGACTGAACAGACTCCTGCTCCATTTGTTACTTCTTGAACACTCACCTTAGTGCTTGCACCAGGTTGAGGTTGGCAAACTGGTGACATGCCACAAAGGCTTGGAGAATCTGAATGTTTTTGGAGTCTCTGGGAGAGGAGAGAGGGAAAAGGTCAGTAGAGGGCTTTGCCCCTGCTCTATTTGGATGCTCCTTGGTGTGATCACATGCATCTTGCTCCCTCCCAGACTCCCTTTCCCCTTAACCAGCAAGAAACCAAGAGGCATGGGCACCACTCTTGTCTGAAAAGACTGACTTCAATATAGATAAAAAGACAGGTAGCCCATGCAGCCAGCCTCAGCCACACTCCAAAGGATATCTCCCAGTGTCCATGGACAACCCAGCCCACTGTAATGTAAGGTCATGTTCAGTCTCAGCATTTGCCAAGGGTCATCTAAAATGGTGGCTAGGAGGGATTAGGCAGAACAGGGTATCCAAAGGACCTCCTTCTCTGCTGGATTTCTTACCTCCCACCCAGGTAATCTCCAATGGCTGTCTTGTTCAAGCCTTCACCCTTGTGGAGGAATTTGGCAATCTCCTGCAGGTCTGAGGACAATAGCTGTTGCTCAATCAGGTACTGGATCCCCTGGAGGAGGACAAGCAAGACAACAAAGTAAGACAGATCTTTGTGTTGGTGTGAAATTAGAACTTTAATATTCTAATGTCAGATTTCATTGGCTTTGTTGATATTGTCTCCTGTTACTCCTCAGCCCCTCCATGGGAGACCACAGTCATGTCCTCCTCCTTATTCCCACCATTTTTACCTACTGTGGTGGGCTGGTACCATGCTCAGTTCATCTCTAAACTTGGACAAATGTTTCACTGAACTGGAAACTCAAGCAAACAGAAAAGGGCAGTGCAGCTCAAAAGTTCAAACAGCCATGTATATTTAAAGTCAAAAGGGTTCATTTTAACATTCTTGGTCAAAATATCTTAGAGTTCTGTTCCTGAAATTCAGGTTTCACCAAAGAAACTTAAATAAATAGGGAGATGTTATCAAAAAGGGTATTCAGACAAAAATGTAGGCCTGAGACTATATCATTTTCCTAAAGTTTTTTGTAGGCCACAGAACAGAAAAGTCAGCAACCTGGTAAACTCCACTCTCCCACGCCAACAAGGATGGAGTGTGTGCTTTACGGAAGATGGAGAGTCTAAACCAGGTTGTGCAAACAGCCAACATTTTATTTTAGAGAGAATTCCATCATTTTCAAAGTCACTGAAATTTGAGCTTTTGTTCAGCTTAAGAGCACTATCTAGAAACACTGCAATTCTCCAGACCACACTGCAATTCTCCTCATGAAATACAGTAGAGGAATGAATATTGTTTTAGATATATCAAAATGTTCTACATCAACAGAACCAATTAACTTTGCCTTGCAATATATAAGAAACTATTTCTAAAATGCCCCAAAGAAAAATCAGTTTCAAAGGAAGACATTGAAATGTTTGGGAGATTTCTCCACACTATTTTCCTTCCTTTTTCCCCAGATGAAATTTCAGCTAGATCAATTTAATTTTGCAAATTACTGCAGTGATGGTGGAGCTCCATTTTCCAGACTAGAATGTTTCTCCCAGAAGATTTTGTTCAGCTGTATTCCTTGCATTTACCTCCTGTAGCCTCAGGAACTTGCCCTGAGTTCTTGGAGATGGGAACTCATTTCATCAACATTGCTTAGAGGAAACCAAACCTCAGCAGGGACAAAGAAAGTTCCCTGCATTGCGAGACCTACCAGACTTCAGTTATGTACCAAAAGGGAAGCAATAAACAGAGATCTGTGTGTGCCTGTTCTAAACTAAAATCAATATAGGAACATAGTACAGCAGTTTGACCAGGCTGATCAGCACTGAACTAATAATGCTAAAACGGTTTGGGGTCAGGATTAGTTCAGGCATTTCTGCATGGCATGGCAAAGTGCCATAGAAAGAGATGCCTCTGGGGCCTCAAACCAAGGTCAGACAGAAAGACAAAAAGAGAATCTGCTCTCACATGATCTGGATGTACTGTTATCAGTGCTCAAAGACAGCTCTCACTGGCAGAGGGATGTCCAGAGGCTGGCATGCACTTCAAATGCAGTGTAGACACTAGGGAAGACATCTTGAGGGTCTCAGCAGGGAGGCATGTAAAGCTGTCACTCAGACCAGCAGCCATCCAAGATGATAGCTGCAGTTAGCCTACAATGAACAACTGTTCAATGCAGACTGTGTTTTTTCTTTATAGAGTTAAAAAAATGATCCACCAGTGAGGAGGAAGGAAGAGGAAACTGTCTTTCTCATATATTTTCTACTTAGTCTGATTCAGAGCTTTCTGCAGAGGCTGGAAGGCTATGGAGTCTAAATCTCACTGGTAAGAGCCTCAGAAAGAGGAAGATCTACATTCACTAACCAGCACTAACAAAACCAAAACTACTTCCAAAACAACAGAGGAAGCTTGGTATTGAGGGAGGTGGAGGAGGGGATTGCCAAGCTGCTTTTCACCATTTATCAGCAGTTCTTATCAACTGGGGAGGTCGCAAATAACTGGAGATTTGCCAACGTGATGATTATCTACAACAAGGATTGGAAGGAGGATCCAGAGAACTACAGGCTTGTTAGCCTGACCTTGGTATTGGGAAAGATCATGGAGTATATCATCTTGAGCACAGTCACACGGTGCATGTAGGACACTCAAGAGATCAGGCCTACCCAGCATGAGTTTGTGAAAAAACGTGTCCTCATCTCCATCCATAACCAGGTGACCCACCCAGAGGATGAGGGAAAGGTTGTGGATGTACTCTGCCTAGACTTCAGTGAAGCTTTTGACTCCGCCTCCCACAGTATTCACCTGGAGAAGCTGGCAGCCCATGGCTTGGACAGGTGTACTCTTCACTGGGTAAAAACCTGGATGGATGGCTGGGCCCAGAGATCGGTGGTGAATGGAGTTAAATCCAGCTGGTGATTGGTCAGTAGTGGTGTTCCCCAAGCATCAGTACTGGGGCCTGCCCTATTTAATATCTTTATTGACAATCTGGATGAGAGGATTGAGGGCACCCTGAGTAAATTTGCAGATGACACCGAGTTGGGCGGAAGTGTTGATCTGCCTGAGGGTAGGAAGGCCCTTCAGAGGGATCTCGATAGTCTAGATTGATGAGCTGAGACCAACTGTATGAGCTTCCACAAGACCAAGTGCCAGGTCTTACACTTCAGTCACAACAACCCCATGAAGTGCTACAGGCCTGTGGCAGGGTGGCTGGAAAGCTGAGTGGTGGAAAAGGATATGGGGGTATTAGTCAACAAATGGTCAAACATGAGCCAGCAGTGTGCCCAGGTGGCCAAGAAGGCCAATGGCATCCTGGCTTGTATCAGCAATAGAGCAGCCAGCAGGAGCAGGGAGGTGACCGTCCCTCTGTACTCAGCTCTGTTGAGGCTGCACCTCGAGCGCTGTGTTCAGTTCTGGGCCCCTCACTGCAAGAAAGACATGGAGGCCCTGGAGTGTGTCCAGAGAAGGGCAGCGGAGCTGTGAGGGGTCTGGAGCACAGCTCTGATGGGGAGTGGCTGAGGGAACTGGGGTTGTTCAGGCTGTAGAAGAGGAGGCTCAAGGGAAATCTTACCACTCTCTACAATGACCTGGAAGGAGGTTGTTGTGAGGTGGGGGTCAGCCTTTTCTTCCTGGTAATAGGGATACAATGAGAAGTAATGGCCTCAGTTTGTCCAGGGGAGATTCAGGTTGGATATTAAGAAGAATCTCTTCTCAAGAGTGGTGCTGCAGCTGGAACAGGCTGCCCAGGGAGGGAGGTGGTGGAGTCACTGTCCCTGGAGGTATTTAAGGAAAGGGTAGATACGATACTTAGGTACATGGTTTAGTGGGTAATATTAGTGATAGGGGGATGGCTAGACTAGATGATCTTAGAGGTCTTTTCCAACTTTAATGATGCTATGATTCTATGATTTCTGACCATCACACAAGCAAGAAGAGGTGGACTAAAGAATGTTTAGCTCTCTTGACACACTGATAGTGTTAAGCCATCCTCCCTTTATTTCTCTTAGTTTTGGGTTGTATCTGATGCAATTCTCTATAGGCCCCTACAGACAAATGATGTGGGGAGGCAACACAGATTGATCTTATCAGAATATTTCACAAATAGGAAAGAAGGTGTTTCTGACTGGAGCCTTAGTGAGGTAGGAAACCAGCCCCACAGTCCATGGAGATAACTCCTTTGGCATGGGTGGGACCAGTACTCAACAGAAACTTCCTCACAGCTTTATCCTCAAATTTGGAATGATCAGATCCTACCTTTTCAGGATCCATGTTGAATTTCTTTCGACCCACGGACAGAAGTTTATCTCTCTGTGATAGTTTGCTACAAACAAAAAGAAGAAAAGCCAAACTTAGAATACAGGCCCATGTTTCACTTAGAACACTCACAAGGCAACTCAGATATCAAGGGATGGTGTCTGTTCAGAGAGAAATCTCAGAGGACAGAAGGACATTCCAGGCCTCATTTTCCTGCCTTTACTGTGATCCAAATTTCATTAGCACTCCTCTTTTTCCAACACTAAGAGGGAGGTTTTGGAAACAAAGGAATACTTACTAGCCTCACTTACCTGGACCTCTCACCAGGGTTCTGGTCTGCCTCTTGCCTCTCCTCTGCATTTTGGAAGCCCTCAATCTCTGCAAACACTTGTGCAATCTCTTCTTTCAGCTTCTGCAAAAGAAGTATCAAGAGGGTGAAGGTAGTGAAGGGAAAAACAGCAGATGTACAAAGCCTGTCTTATTTCATCCTTCCATCATAGGAAAACGCCAGCTGCTCAGAACTAGCCAAGGATGTCTGTGAAACATGCACCACTCTGAGGTGACCCTGCCCATCTGAACTGGAATTCAGCTGGAAGAAATGGGAGAGAAGGGCAGAGGATATTCTTGTGTCTGTTGTCATTGAGGGCTGGAAAATCAAGATCAGTCAGCCTGGAGGAGTCAGAGAACTCACTCCAATATTGACTTCAGTTCTTCAAACAGTGTCAGATATGACACTCCTTCCACCGCACATATTTCCTTCTAGATTTTGCTTTGCACAGCCTGGCTACACATCCAGGATAGAGGAAGTGGAACCAGTAACTGGGAGGTCAGTGTGGATCTTAAGTGGCCAAGCTGAGAAATATAGTTTCCAATGTTCCTGTCACTCAATACCAGTGAGTAGATACCTGTCTTCAGATGGAGAAAGAAGAGAGGAGGGCAAAAAGAATTTTAAGAGCCAATTATTTCCTTTTGGTCCACCGGAAATGGTAGCCTTCTTGGCTGGATGTTCTGTGTTATCAAGGAAACCAAAATCTGTGCATCTCCTTGTTTTCCTTCCTCAGTTTGGGTTCCCCTCAAAGCAAGAGTGTTTCTTTGCATGCCTCTTCCAGGAATCTGTCAATTTATTTCTTCAGCAAACCGGAATAGGGAAGGAAAGAGGGTTATGTGACTAATCTAGCCTCAGCTGGGAGTGAGGATGCAGCTATGATATGAATCCTGGTACAGAAACTGTGAAGTTCTCCAATATCCCACAAGTTTAAAGTTTTGCTCTTACTTTCATTCCATTTTGTTTCATCAGTCTGGCAGAGCTGAAAGTGTTCCTTAAAAAGCTTCAGGTATTGCACAAATGTCACAAAGCTGTGATCATACCTCCTGAATTTCAAATGATTATGTGTTTTTTTCTCTCCATAACAGGTAAGATGAGATTCAGCCTCTTTCCTTTTCTCTTTCCCAAACAGCACCATCCCTCAAGTCTTTTTGATAAAGAGTATTGCTAAATAGTTAATGAAGAAATTCACCTGGAAAAAAAAATTCTAGTTCTAGGTGCACTTTCACCTGAACTCATTCTGCTCCACTGGACAATGCATGCCCTATTAGTTAATGGCTCCGGGTTTTAGAATAAGGGTCAATGTAGTCCAGTATCTCTTTTTGTGCCCAGAGTAGGTTAAAAAAAAATGTAGGATTTGTGTGCAAATATCCTGCCTCCCGCAGTGCCCATTGCCCATTCTGAAAACTGAAAAGATGAAAACCGTGCGAAAGCAAACCACATGCACTGCACAAGCAAACCACATGCATGTGCATCCACAGACTCTCGAAGAAGATATATGACTCCTTTCTGTTTTTGCAGCAGGGATGCTAAGTCTGCCAGTGTGAGAAGTCACAGACAATCTGGCTTAATTCTTTATGAGAAGAAATACTGCCGTCATTCCCCAGGAGTCTGGATCTCCTCATGTTGTGGAAAAATCAGTGCAAAATGACAGTGTACATTTCGTGGTAATGGAAGCAGAAGAGAAAAAGCTGTCCACCACCGTGCATGATGTGGATGTGATGTGATATTAGTAACTGATTTTCAGTTTGTCATTTTCAGGCTCTTCAGGAGTCAGTGAAGTAGTGTTTGAGTCTGCTAAAGGAAAAGAAGAAAAGCAAGTTCAGCTATGGAAGTTTGTGTTGAAGGTTCTTCCATCACACCTTTCAAAAGCGACTTGGCAAGGTCCACAAAAAGAACAAAAAATTAGAAATCACAGAGGGATGAAGCAGATAACTAGAACTGATAAGGTGACTGATAGTTTAAAATAGCCGTAAACGCTGAGTCAAATCCTTGCCTGTATGACTTAGTAAAGTCATATTTCTTTCCCTTACCCTAAATATGCAATCTCAGCTCATCCCTGTTAATGAACTGCCAACCCTTTCTCAAATACCCCGTTATGTTGGTTAATGAGTCCCACAGGTTGGATGAGTGCTGGTGGCAAATATGTCAGGGCAGACTGAAGCTCAGAATTCAAATTGGATCACACCAAAGCAAATATCCCCTGTGCAGAAGCAGTTCTGCATGGCCTGGACGGTTACGTGCAGAGATTCATTGGTGACGACAGCTCTGAGAAGGATACGCAGGATGGAAGGAACAGTGTGGTCCTTACCTTAATGTCCTCCAAGAGCTCCTCTCTGTGCTGCCTTATTGTCTCTATTTCAGCCTCTTCAGCTTCACTCAGGTCAGATGACCCTGGAAGAGCAAACGGGTGCCTATGAGAATAGTTGATGCCAACATATCACAGGAAAAGCTGCCTCAATCTCTCAGTGCCTCAGCAGCTTTGATATCTGTGCTCCTGCACCTACGCTCCCTGCTGTTGTAACCACTGAACCTGAGCTTTGTCTTGCAAATGATTCTCAGTCCAGAGCCAGCAGCAGCCCCCTATACTCTGCCTCACAGCCAGCCTCTCTGCTAGTAGCCCTCTGATGTAACCCTGCAGCAACCCACCTGCCTACACAACCCAGTTTACTCACTGCAAGCACAACGAAGAGGCTTTACCAAATGCTCTTTGGTGGTTTTTGTGTCAGTCACCTCAGCGTACAAGACCTCTAGCACAAGAAAGCTGTGACCTAAATAGTCCATCTACATCCAAACCTCCCAGAAAGAAACACTAGCTTCATTGATTGACCCATCACAGCTAGAGTCAAAAACGGCTCAAGAAAGAGAATCAAGGACTTTCAAGTCTGAGGACAGGGTCTAGGGGATGAAAGCCTTGCTGAAGAAGAAGCATCTGTGGGAGGCTGTTATTCTGCTCTCCTCCCCCCCCCCCCGTGGATTACAGACAATATAGAAATGTGAACAGGCTTCCTTGTAATGCACAGGAAGTCAAACAGATAACAGAGTCAAAGAGACCACAACATGATTCATAAAAGGCCTAGAAGAATTGGGGTGATAGCACTGCTGCTAAATATAATCCTGCTGAAGCACAGCCTCTTCAGCAAGGAGAACGAGGAGGCTGCAGCCACAGAGAGGCACAGCAGATGGTAAGCCCCAGGAAAATATAGGGGACATACACAGGCTGAGGGCAATGATGCTGCTGGGAGCTCACTGCACAACTTGCAGTGGGGATCCTACACACAGAGAGATAAAGCTTTCCCAGGAAGTCACATTAGGTTATTGGAACACCCTGCTCTGCTGTTTCATAAGCCAAAATCCCCTGGGCCTCTCATCTTCCTGGGAAAAGGGGAAGTGGTACCAAGTGTCTTGGAAATTGCCGTAGTGTGGCACTCACATGCAAAACAAATGCTATAAATACAAGTGGGGAAAAAGGGGAAGGAACAAGACAAGACAGACAAAAGGAAAAGAGGACAAAGTCAGTCATCTAGGAGTCCATGTGGGTCTTTCCTGCCTTGTCCAAAATGCCTCAGATAGACCTGCATTCCCCAAGCCTGGTCTTCCCCCCATCTTTTTGTCTGGTTGGGTTTCCACGTGCTGTCACACAAAGCTGTGCCCCATCCTTCCTGCAGCCATGGGGAGAGGCCACTGCACCTCAGAGGGGAAAGCACTGGGCCAGCAGCCAGCACGAAGACAGGGATGGGAACTGCCCATTTCCCCTTCCGGCTGTGTAAAGAGTCCTCATGAGCACCTGAAAGAAGCTGAATGTTGCTGTGGCCAGTCAAGATGGCAGGAAAATCTGTGGGACCCAGCAGCTTGAAACCTGAATGTGAGCGGGAAAAAGAGACACAATCTCCCATTCAGTGGCTTTGCTGCTTGTTAGGAGGGCTGCTGACTTCCCCTTGAATGTCAGCCCTGCTTATGAGCAGAGCTTGGGCTTTCAGCTTATATTATGTCTCCCACAGTTCTTGAGTCTGCAGGAGATGATGCCAGACTCAGCCCCTCCAGCTTTATCTCCCTCACCTCTATAGGGTCTGATAATAAAGGAATCACTGGGGTGATTATTTGGCAAATTCTCACTCAGACTCTTTGTGCTGTATTATTGCAGCAGGACTTACCTGAGGAACCTCCCATTCCCCCACCCCACGCGCAGAGACTACGGTGTCTGGTTGCTTTGCTTCAGTTGTTCCATGTCTACTGAAGCAGCCTAACGCATCTCAAAGAGACCCGAGGCTCCCAGAGGGCACCATCTCACCCACACGACCCCCACAGACACTGTAAATAACTCTGTCTCCCTTCCCCCTGAACATCTGAAAACCCCATGTCCCAAGTGATTCACCTGCCCTGTGTGTTAGAATGAGAAACGTGTGGGAAAGAGCATGTCAGGGGAGAAAATGCATGTGAGTCATGGAGAAGGAGAGGGAATCAAGTCATGGATAAATCAGAAACGGCAAAATAGAAAGGAAAATAACACACGGAGCAAAATTTCAGGGCAATTTAGACTAAAGTGCAGAAAAGGTCCATGTAAGGTTTTCTAAGTTTCCTAAACTAAGTCTCTGATTTCTTCAGAAAATAATTGAGAGGTCAGTTCCTGTATGCTACTCTGCTCCCTTATGGGAGGCCTAACAGCGCTCAAGGTTATTTTGAGGCTCCTCATCAAGATTACTGCATGCATCGGGGTCTATAATTAGGGGAAGTGAATGCAAAAAGCTCGTTTGGGGAACTGTCCACAGTAATGCACAGAAAACTGCAGAGACAGCTGGGCGAGAAGCAGAGAACGGGAGCAGACTGCTTTGCCTCTCCTTCCTTCTCCACTTTCAAAATGAGCCACACCAGCAGGAAAGGGAGGTTCTGAGCAAATCAGGCTCACTCCCAAACTGTGCAATGCAGAGGGAATTCAGCCCTGCACCAGAACACTGAGGAATGGCTTCAGTGTCATCAAAGTCCTCAGTACCAGCAAGTTCCACTTCTTTCTAGGACTAGATCAGGGCACAGATGAAGCATAGCCCTTTTAGGGTTCTCTGCACAAGGGAAATTTCATGCTGATGAAGAGCACCCACAGGTGCAAACAAAAACACCCACAGGTTTCAGGGGAATGCTATCACCCAAACCCGCTCTGCAGTCTGCTGGCCCATGCACAGCTTACTATGTTGATACCAGCTGGCATCCTCTACAGAAAGGACATGAAGTTGCTGCTTGGAATTTATTTTCAGAGAGCAGATGTTGAAAGGATAGCACATGAGCATAGCACATGTGGGACTCTCACCTGTTCTTTAGGTTGCTTCTCCAGTCTCAGAGCATTCTGAGATACAAAGACCTGACCATTCTTCAATTGCCCAGCCTTGTATTTTTAGTGCTGCCTCTCAAAACAAAACACAGACTTCAGTTCCAGTTGTGGTGACTGATGCCCTCAGCCTCCCCGTCTGGAGGGCAGGACAGAGTTACCCCAAAGTCTGAGTGCTCACGTGGCCAGCAAAGAGTACTGTGCTGCTGAGGTCATTTTGCATTGACATGAGCTGTCCAGAACTGCCCATGTGGTAAGTGAGACCTTCGATCCCAGGTGAAAATATATGCATGAGCATATAGTGTTTGGAGTGGGATGTGAGTACATAGGAGAGCTGAAGGATGGGCTGCAGAAATAGCAGAGGAAGATTGTCACGGATGGCAATGTCTGTAGAATGGATACTGACCATCCACATGCTACCCACACACGGTATGACAGCACGGGCCTATTTGCAAGGCAGTGCAGGGCTCTGACTCATAGAATCACAGAGTTGCCCAAGTTGGAAAAGACCTTCAAGATCATCAAGTTCAACCACAACCTAACCGAACTACCCTAACAACCCTCTGCTAAATCATGTCCCTGAGCACCACATCCAAACCGTTTTTAAACACTCGTGGCTGCTAAAGGGTTTAGGCACATCCACACATGGCAACACACGAGCTGATCATTCTGGTGGGCACTTTCTACCTGGTTGAGGCTGCCTGGTAGGGGAATTTCACCTGAATTTCCATTCCTTGTTTGATATGGCTTTTGTGTCATCTCCACTGCAGGCTATCACCAATCCTAGTGCCAGGCTGGTAGAAGAAAGCCCTCTAGTTCCCCAGTTCCCTCCAGCCAAACCTGTCTCCCTCCCGTACCCAGTCACTTCTCAGCTCTCTGCCAGCCTGTGCCAGTAGAAATTCAAGATGGACCTCACACAGGTAGAATTTGCACGTTCCATCTACAGAGGGAAAGACATGGAGTTTCTGTTGTTCATTAGCCGGAGCTGAGCAAATTCACATTGTTCCTCAGCAGGATCCCGTTGTACTACCACAGCATGTAACTTTTAAGACAAATAGCTTGTTAATGCATAACTTGAGTGAAAGACCATCTGTATGAAGTGCTCTGCTTTCTCCTGCCCAGTTGGTCCTGCAGTAATTTGGTACATCATTTCTTTCAGGTAGTGAGGGCCAGCTGCTCTCAAGAGAATTGCCTCCACTAATGTGCATAGCCAGATGCCTGCAAAAGCTCTGCTCCCACAGGTCCTACCAATTTCTCTAGCAAGCAAGCCTGGTATGCTTTTTTTTTTCATGCTCTTTCCTTGTTTACCCACCTCGGAGCTCTCTCTTTTCTACATCATATACACAGGAGCTGGCCAGGACAGAGGATGAGTCACAGCACAGTCACTGCAAAATCATCCCTTTTCTCCCTGGTGCTTATTGAGCCCATCTCCCTCTGTCCTCTGGATTTGCTCAGACTTACAGACACATTGAGCTTCCGCAGCCAGGAGGCTGAAAAAGATCTGTCCAGAAGCCTCCCTTTCTCTGCAGGAGACCAACCACTTTATCCACCATCTGCCAAACTAGGAAAATAAAACCCAAGATCTCTCTCAGTTCTTCAGATGTGGCTTATCTTCCCCATCTGCAGCTGCCTTTGAGATTATTTTGGGACCCTGCAGGCCCATCTCGAGGTGGTAGAACCTTAGCATAAATCATCTTTAACAAGTGCATATGCAAGAGAGGCTACTGATGCCAAAAGCCTAGCAAGCTGGTTGCACTGGGACACCCAACTGCATGAGAAGTTCTGCAGACTGTCTCCTGCAGGCCACAGGGAACCACCACTGAGGAGCTTGTGAGCTGTGCCAGAGCTGCATGAAGGGAAGCCAAACATTGTAGGTGCTCAACCAAGTGCCATGTAAGACCCTTAATATCCCTGTGCTGTTTCTGCAGCTCAGGTCACGATCACCAGCACAAGGGACCACAGCAACAGACACTCTCCATGCAAAGACCATTCTCAGTGGGAGAATTTCTCCTGATGTGAATGGAGTTGGCTTATAGGGGAGCAAGTAAAAATATACAGCTCAAGGCTAACAAGCAGTTGGCTGTACCACCAGGGATCTTCCACCATCTCCTTCCTCCTGACATCAGCTGCAGCGTCCAGTCCAACTACTGGGATTTCAGAGTATGCACAGCCCCCACAGAAAACAAGACAAAAGATGGTTGAAGTCTTACCAGCAGGACAGAAGTCCATCCTGAAAGGCCTAATGTGTTTTCCACAAGGGCAGTGTTTGTCCTTGCCTTCAGCTTGTTCAGATGTTTCACAGAACTGAAACAACTTGAAGCTAGCAACCAAAATCGCAGCAATGAGGGGGGCGGGTTGCCCTGTTGCTCCGCCTCATCCCTCTGACCACATTGCATGAGCTCGCATCGGTGAAGGAAACTGTGTGCAAACTGATTTGGCCTTACACAGGCTCCTTGGCTACTTCTGAAATGCAAATCCATGAATATATTTCCATCCCAGCAGGTTTAGGGGGAATGTCTGAGCCCACATTTGTGTCTGGGGGGACTGACATTTGCAGAGACAGTACTGCAGCGTTTTGTCTGAGATATTCCTATGAGAGTGGAGAAAAAAGGGAAGTTCCTGATTCAGAAAACCCCTCTGATTCAGGAAATGGCTTTATGTAAAAGGAAAGATTCTTTCTGTGTTAATTCTGCAGCAGGGTATGTATGAATGAACACTCCAAAACTAGAGGGTGGTTGAAGGAGAAGGGCGTTTTTTTCTCCTTTTCCCTCCCTCACTACTCATCGTAAGTCTTGCTCCTTTCTTCCACCAACAAGCTGTGAACTGAGGAGAAAAGAAGTCCTCTCTGATGCTCAGCAGTACTTCTGCTGTTGGAAGAGCTGTCATTAGAGGCAAAGAGGTGCTCTTTCTTCCCCCATCAATTCCACGTATTCCCAGAAGTCTGTGTTCCTCTCACTTCCCCTTGAGTTAGTTGTATTTGGTTACCACGTACACCGACATTCTTGCTGTATGCGGTGGATTTCTGACAAAAGTAATGTGTGGAGGGAAAAAAAAAAAAAAAAGAGAAGGCTGCAGGAGAGCACCACATCAGAGCCAAAAGAACTGGTGAATACATAGGTCAAGGTAAAAGTCAAATCAGATGTGGCTTGATGTGCCTTGCCTCCTGTATCAAGACTGAAGCTATTGAGGGACACCTCCTCTGTGCATTCTATGTCCTTAGCATGCCTAGCTCTTGCTGTACTCACAGCAGACTTTGAGCAGGAAAGAGAAATGGTCCAGACTGCAACATATCATCTTTCCATGAGACAGCAGGATACAGTTTTCAAGAGCCTCTTATGTGTAGAAAAATATGAGATGACCTTCAGATGCGTTACGCACTGCCAGCTGACATCTATGTGCACTTGCCACCACTTAGAATGGATTTATGTGAGATCAAAAATCTATGACTCATTAGAGAAGAAAGAGCTACAACGTTCCCATGTTCCTGTTAATTCATTCTTGTCTGAGATCTTCTGTAAAGAATAACTGGCCCCGTGGAAAGCTTGGCTGAAGTCCATTCAACCTCATAGAGAACAACACAAATTGCCCTCCCTTCCTCTCTGTCTTTTGTATTTGCTGGTTGTTATCCATGGTTGTGCAATAGGTTTATTGCTGTTATTGGAGAGGATAAGTGTTTTAACAAACCTTCAATGGCAAATGGGAGATATCCCAACATAGAAGGCATTGTGTCAAGAAGCAAAATAAGTTCTGAGTGGCTTCACATAGGCAGCTGTAAACAAGGTCGCAAATAATTTTTAATTGCTAGGAAGAGTTGGTGACAAAGATTCACCACTCGCTGTAGTCAGGGTCAGTATTTTAAGAGGAGAAAGTAGGAGCTTATTTGGGAGAGATAAAGGGCAGGAGAGGAAAGAAAGCCTTATTATGCAAACTGTTTTTGAATTATCATACCCATGTCTGCCTTGACCGTCAGCATGCACAGCTTCTTAGAGTTAATGAGAAGCCTGCCTTTGGATCATACCTTGCCAAGAGCCCAGTCTTAAGAGTTCTTACCTGTCTTGGGATTTCAAGGTGCATCAGAAAAGAATTCACTGCCCCACAGCCAATGTCCTAATTCCTGTACTGGGTTTGGATGCAGCATTTTGCCTCCAGTATTGACATCTTTTTTTTTTTTTTTTTTTTTCATTAAAAAAAAAAAAGAAGTTTCAACAGTGTTTCAGCTGACATCAGTCAGACATGCCAACCTATGCCACTGTCTAATCTATAGCCCTAATTTAACTGCCTCAAGCACATGTGACATATATAGGTAGCTTGGTCAGATCTGTTCATATGTATGTGTTTGTGGTAGGTCAAACCACAAGCAGCTTGCAAACACCAAAATGGATGCCTTTACGCACTGCAAAAACACTCTTAACCTCTTCAGCAGAGACCAGTGTAAAGCCTGTACATGTGTCTCTAATTAACGTATGTTACATATCTTAACTCCTTAATGTTTTGTTCTTCCCACAGCTTTGCCTATCTTCTGCTTGGAATCACTGACTACCCCATTTTGAGACCTTACTTACTCATTTAGGGCTACACAATATAAAAAGGATATTAAGCTACTTGGAAGGGTCCAACAAAGCTGGAAAAGGGCTGAAAGATGTGTCCTGTGAGGAGAGGCTGAGGATATTTTGTTCTCTGTTTTGGAGAAGAGTAGGCTAAGATGCAACCTCATTGCTATCCACAGATTCTTGAGGAGGTGAAATGGAGAGAGAAGTACTGGTCATCAATGATAAAACACAAGAGGATTGCACAAAGCTGCACCGGGGGAGGTTCAGATGGGATGTTGGGAAATATTTCTGTGCCACAAAGGTGGTCAAACACACTCCTCTCCTCTCCTCTCCTCTCCTCTCCTCTCCTCTCCTCTCCTCTCCTCTCCTCTCCTCTCCTCTCCTCTCCTCTCCTCTCCTCTCCTCTCCTCTCCTCTCCTCTCCTCTCCTCTCCTCTCCTCTCCTCTCCTCTCCTCTCCTCTCCTCTCCTCTCCTCTCCTCTCCTCTCCTCTCCTCTCCCCTCCCCTCCCTTCCCCCCCCCTCCCCTCCCTTTCCCTCCAGTCCTCTCCCCTCCCCTTCTTTCTAAATTTATTGCAATGGATTTTAACAGTGGTTGGCATTGAAACAGTTTAAATGCTTCCATTTATATCAGCTAAAGGAGTCGGAATGAGGCACACACCATTAGCAAACTGCATAATTTGATTCCATGCAATAATGAAATACCTTCAAGAGATGTTTTTCATAAGGGGGCACAAGAAGTGAGAAAGCACTGTGCTACTGAACTAAGCCTAGAGCATCTTCTATTCTTTCAAAAGTGCAGGTAATTATGTCTCCCTCTCCATAGCTTTATTTCCCTGCTCATTCACATCATACACAAAACACTTTGGTTCTAGACTTACCCTAAAGCACACGGCCAGTTTCTCTCTTTGGGAAACAGACCCAGATGATAGGTTAATACACTTCAGTATACCAGATGGACAACACAGGTTTATGGTGAAGTCAGGTGGATAGCAATGTTATCCAGTCAGCAATGTATCTGGAAATGCCCTTAATGTGTGTAACATAGCCTCTGTGATCATGGCCTGAAAATATCATGAAAGGTCTACAACAGAACCAGAGAACATTTCCCAGCTGACAGAGGTTATTTTAACAAGACAGAGAATTGAGATGTAAATGGTGACTCCTGGCCCAGAGTTGCACACAAAGTTCACTCAACTGTGAGAGAAGTGGCATCAATAAGAGAAGACGACTGGAAGGGAATGGGGACACTGTGGAGCCTGCACAATACCAAGGTAACTGAAGGGGACTAGGACAGGCCAGCTATGTCTTGGGTTGGACTGAGGTCAGATTTGGCCCTTTTTGTCTCCTCTATCATTCGCCTTCACAATTACCAGCCCGCATGTAAAGCAGTTCTTCTCTTGTGCCTCTAGAGCCACTGGGCACAGAGAGAGGAAGACATATATCCCTGGAAAGTAGTACTTTCGGTAGTGGACTGGGGTTAGATCCAGTAATTGGTACTGACACTGCACACCCTTCCCAACTGTGGTTATATATAAATATATAAAGCTGGGACTGTGCAGGTAAGAAGTGGGAGAGTTTCTAATGGGGACATCCAAGCTGTGCCAGCAGTTCTCATCTCAACAAGCATGGCACATTAGGCAGACTAGTATTACAGACTTAAAATAAATATGTAAACAGACAGGAAATACAAATATTTCCTATTACTTTCAAGGCAGTAAAAACAGTGATGAATCTAATGCTGAATATTGATGGGTTCTCACCACGTTGACTGTATTACAACAACTGCCCACAAAGAGGCAAAGTACAGGTTTGTATAGCTTCAATAGCCCCATCAGGGGGTTTAGACTGCAATTCCATTTGGGCCGAGGGACTGCAGCATGTCAGGATAGAATATAACAGTTATTACTTATAACACTTTCTACTGTGGGGATTATCACCTGCACACACATAATTTTGATGCACAGCAAAACAGCACTATAGAAAAGACAATAACACGTTTTATTTTTTGTCTGGCAATTGGAACAAAATAATCCTTGTCCAGTGTGAGGAGATCTATCACAGAGTAGACTGTGATAGGCAGAGGAGTAGCTCAGCGTGGGAACGTGCAGGTAGTAGGTAAGGATACTCGTGCAAAATATCTGACATAGCCTATTCTCAAAAGCTTTTACTAATTCAGTGAACTGGAATAAATTCTAAAGGTAGAGATATGGTAATTATAAGAGGCCACAGGGGGAAAAGAACAACAAACTGTTACAAAGACTGCAGAAGGACTGCGTATTCTCTGATAAACTCAAATGAAGAGCTTGAAGTATTTTTTTTTGTTGGACTCAGACCTGTGGCAAGCTTAAAGCTTTATGACATCTACATTTTCACAAAGGCAAGAAAGATTTTATTTTGGTACTTCAGGGAATACTAGTGTTGTAAAAGAGTAGCTATAGACCTCCTTAGTACTCTAAACAGCTCTTTTCACTTCCCTCAGCCTTCTTAGAAGATCCGATAGCTTACCATGGAAAGACATGCATTAGATCTGGCTTTACAAAGCACACTGAAGATTGCTAACATGCAAGGTAGTCAAGTCAAGCAGTTTACACTAAATTAGAATTTACGCATGCAATCTCCAGACCCAGTTACCTCTCCACTACAACAGACACATGAAAAAATGCTATTGAGCCACTTGAGCACCCAGTGAGAAAGGATGCACAGTCAGATATTGATCTGTATTTATCAGCATTAAGTAAGAGAGTGGTATCTGTGAAGTGGGAGATGTCACTGGCTGAGAACAAAATAACTGTAAGAATGGAAACTGATATCTGAATTGCCAGGGACTTGCAGAAACAGAGAAGCAGATAAGAGCAGGCCATAAAAAAAAAACAATAAAAAAATCAGTATGATTTAGAAATCTGCCAACAACTTCTCAAGTGAGGGAAATACAAGTGTAAATCAGCCCTCAATGCTCAGAGGACCTCACCATGATCTTCTGCGTATCCAGGCACATCATGGAGAAGAGATGAAGGAGATGAACTACTCTCAGTGCTCCAGACAGAGGATGGCAGTGGAGCGGCTATTTTGCCCCACACCAGCCAAACTGAGAGCAGCCCCAGCTGGAAGGCAGATCAGTCTCCATGACATGTTATGGACCAGCTGCCCAACAGCTGCAGTAGAACTAGTCCCCAGGTAAGTCTAGAAGCAATATGGGTCCAAAACTAAGTAGACACCATGTGCAAGTTGAGTTGCTTTTGAATTTGATTTACTTTTGAGTTATGTTTTAAATGTAGGTTGCTTGTGTTCATTGAGAGTGGATTGGAAGGTTTTTTTTGTTTGTTTTTTTAATTAACTTTTCCTTGACAGGCTAAATTTAGAGTAGAGATCCCCCGGTATAGCTATACTAGAAAGAGCATTATTGCCTGAGGTGCCTCACCCCTTCAATTTATGATCTCAGCTCTGAGTTTATTGCTTCCAAGCAAGTATAGCAGTCACTGAGAAACCATAGCAGTGAGGGGTGAGGGTTGGCAGCAAAATGGAGGGGAGGATGCTTTGTAGAATAATAGAAGCAAAGAAAAAACTAAAGGTAGCAAGCAGACAGATGTTACAAAGCTGTGTGAAAGAGGAAGTGAGAAGAGGCAAAAGGGAAATACATCAAGTTTGCTGGGACAGTTTGCAGAGAACAAATGTCTTCCCTGGAGGAGGCCCAGCACACACAAAAAACATCTCACGGCCACACAGGATTGCCTGAGCAATAGCTCATATAACATAAATTATATCAGGACCCAGATCCCTCTCATCCTCGTCTTATCCTATGGCAGAATGCCACAGAAAAAGAGGGAGAGATGGAGTGAGCCAAATTTCCCACTCATTTTTTTAGAGGAAAATATGGTAATGCCACACATCCCGTCCCTTGCCCACTGTCCCACATGGGTGCTATGCAAACCCAGTATGGATGGGTCATTCAGAATGGGCAATTCTTCCCCATTAGTGTCTTCCTCAAACTCAGCAAAGGGAACAAGAAAACCTAGATGCCTGCCTTTCCTCAACCCTGCTGCACATGAAGAAGGAAACTAATGTCAAGAGCACCTCTCAGTGGTGTGAGAGCACGTCAAAGCAGCGAAAGCCCTGAATGTGCTCACTTGGTGGTTTAGGAGGCAATTTCCTGCAGTTTCCTTCCCTTCCCATTCCTTCAGCATACATAGTAGAGATATTTCAGTGCAGCAGGCGCCAGTTGTTCTCAGAGCTGTTATAATGTGTGTTATTTGAATTTAATATCCTGTTTTTAATAATTTAAATATGATAGAAATAAAACTGTTAACATTCCGCATGTAGAGCCCTGCCGTTCCTCTGCAGAGCGACTGGCAGAGGAGGGATGTTTATAAATTCACAACACAGATCTCTGACTTGGAAGAAAACTGGCTATCCATACCAGAAGCAGGCAATTGTCTTCCAAAAGCAATTTGCCCAGGAGGAAGATGGAGAAATTCCACTTTGCTAGGACTTCTACAGCTCAGTTTTGGCCATACAAAACTGCAGTGTCGTTGAAATGGAGCTCACCTAGGCATGGTTCTCTACAGTCTCTCCTCCATAACTGCTTTTATCTTGACAGCAGGTGAGTGGTCCTTGTTCATCTCTGCCAGCAGGTCCTACTCTATCCCTGCTCAGGACCCCATCCAACCTGGCCTTGAACCTCCAGGGATGGGGCATTACAGCTTCTCTGGGAAGCTGTGCCAGTGCCTCTCTGCCCCCTCAGTGAAAAATGTTCCCCTGACATCTCATCTAAATCTCCTCTCCTTTGGTTTAAGACCATTCCCCCTTTTCCTATCACTATCTATCCATGTAAGAAGTTGTTTTCCCTCCTGTTTATGATCTCCCTTTAAAGGTTGGATGGCCCAGTGTCCCAAAACTTTCCAAGCACAGATGTGACACAGCTTTTCAAACCTCTTTGACAAATGGACTGATGTCAAGCTCAAAATTTCTCTTGGGTAGTTGTGTCCCCTATACCAACAAACTGCCCATGGAAGGCTTTACAGTGTAGCTACAGCCATCTGTCCATAGTCTGCAGATATACCTTGATACTTGCTAGGCTAGGATCTGGGGTTCGGATGTGGCACACTACCAGCTCTACCAGCAATGCTTCATTTGAGTATCACTGGCCTCATTCAAGCTGAAAATGTTGGGCATTTTTCTTCCACCAGTATCATTCTCTAGAACCACATGTAGCCACCTTCTATTCCCACTGAGTCTCTACCTCCCACTCAACCATATTTCTGCAGCTGCCTGCCCTTTCCAGTTCCTACCGCTGCTTTCCCTATAGCAGCCTTTGTGACTCTCCCTTCTGTCCTTCTCTGACCTGTATTCCCTGCATTTCCACAGCCCATTCCTGCTCTTGCAGAGGAGTCAGTGGGTTTCCTCCCCCTCCTCCTTCCCTACCACCCGCAGAGGGAACACCTAGTACAGCTGGTAGTTTTGTGCTTCTGACACAGCTGCAAGGCTTGGAAACTTTCCACGGCTGAATGTTTTTGGGTTGCAGCCAGCACCAAGTGACGGGTAGGAAAGCGCTACACACCTGAATGGGTCGACTGCAAAAACCTCCTGTGGCTGCAGCAGCACAAAGGTCACCAACCTTTGGAGAAGCAGTTTCCCTCAGCATTCCTTCTTTCAAGAACATGCCGGCTTAACCCCCACTGTTCTCGGTCTGACAGGCCTTTGACAAATGTGGAAATTCTAATTAATTCTGTGTCACCGCATCCCTTCCTCTGTCAAGTGTGCCTCAATCTATCTACCCATCAATTCAGGCCGAAGACATGAACATGTGCGCTCTTTTCCAGGCATAGCATTGCAAGCTGGGGGAGGGAAGGAGGAGCTTCAGACTCTCATTTGGAGGAGTGAAAGGAAGGAGTAGAGCTCCACGTCTCATTTCTGAAGGTGATTGCATCCCACTCTTTGTTGCTTAGCTCTAGAACTCTTCAAAATCCTGAAGACAAGATGAAGGAAATCTATCAGCAGCTCTCATAGGCTGCTTTAGCACCTAGAGGACAGGAAGAAAATGGTTTGTGGGGACCCTCTTGCACAAGACATAGCTCTTCTAGTAGCAGCTGGAGAAAGAAAATTCATTACATCCTCTGATGTGTTTACTCCACTTCATGACAAACACATAGATACACACAGTGCTTCTTTGTACTAGTAATTCAGGAGCAGATGAGGAGGGGCAGAACCTTATTGCTCCAGGAGTGGTGGGACAAGCAGCCATGGGGAAGATGCTGCTTCCAAGAGACTGCTTAAGTTCCTTGTTCAGTCTTTGCAGAAAACACTATTCCTCTTGATATTTCATGATTGACACTGAGGGATAGACCCATTTAAGCTGGAAAGACCAAGGTCATCCAGTCCAACTGCCCGCCCATCCCCGCCATGCCCACTGACCACGTCCTCAGTGCCACATCCACATGGTTCCTGAACACCTCCAGGGACGGTGACTCCACCACCTCCTTGGGCAGCCTGTGCCACTGCAGCACCGCTCTTTCCAAGAAGAAATTCTTCCTAATATTCAATCTGAACCTCCCCCAGAGCAACATGAGTTCTTTTGATACAGGGAAGACATGAGCTATCTTCATTGCTTCATGTCCTTTGCTACTCTCACTGCAGATCCCCTTTGCCTTTTTACACCTCCTTCAAACTCTGGATGCTAAAGATGAAAAAAAAGGGGAAAGCCCACTTTTCCAGTTACTCACCCTTCTCTAACATTGCCTCAGTTCCCATGCAAAAGCAGTTTGGTGCCCCCAGCTGTTGGCTTGGATGGGGCAGGAAGGCAGTGGGTTGAGACATGTGGTGTGAAAAAAAATTACAGCAATAATCTCCCGAACCACAAAGTCATGTATGCTCCGCCTTCAGCTAACGGCCTCACTGCAGAGTTGCGGTGGGAGGGGAGGAGGGACCAGAGGGCGATTGAGTGAAGTTCCCTCTTCCACTTCCTCCCTCCCCGCAACCTGACCCCTTGCTTCAGCTCAAGGTCTGATATCCCAATTTGCCCGTGTCTACTGGCTGTTTGCCCTGACCTGACTTTCCTTTGCCCCAGGCACTGTCCTCCACCACAGGTCTAAGGACATGCAAGCCATCAAGTGTGTCGTGGTGGGAGATGGGTATGTATCCCCTTCTTTTTCTGTGGGAGGGAGGGGTGGTGATGAGGGGTGAGGAAGAAGGTCACTGCTTGCCGAGACCTCCCTAGCTTCATTTCCTATCTCTTGCAGTTCTGCATTGCATTTCTTGCTCCTCTTTCTTCACCATGGCAAAGAACGTGGCTCTGAAGAGCCTGGGGAGGGAAGAGAGGGTGTTTTGAAGGGCATTTGCAAAACTGGAACTGTCACTCACAGGCCTGGCAGATCTGGCTCACACGCAGGAGGCAATGGCATCACTGCCATATTCAACCTATGGGTAGGAGTCAGACTGAAAACCCAAGAGGTGCAAGCGCCCTGCTGCAGGGGAATGGCTCCTTGAAGGCCGTCTGCTCACTGGGGCTGGGCAAAGGAGGACGCAGAGCTATGGTCCTGATGAGATATCCTCCAGTATCTGCACGTTCAGCCTTTCTCAACATGTTGTCCCTTCTTCATTGTGCGGGGAGAGTGTTTGGTGGTGGGTTTCTGTGGCCACAAGGAGAAGGGGATTGCAATGAAATGGGTGTGGGTTTGTACCCCGTGGAGGAATGCACTGTGCAAGTCCCATGATCTCTGGAAATCGATCTAAGCTGACAAAAGTGAGGCAGTGCTGCTGGGTACCTGGGGAACAAGGTCTGTGGTCCACTGCCCTATGGGATGAGTGGATGAAGGGAGCAGAGTCCATCAGTGAGCAGGTCATCTGGCATGGAGTTAGTTAATTCATTTCCTAGCTGGGAGCTGGCCAGAATGTTATCTGGGGCAGCTATCAGGCAACAGATGAAGAGACATTTGCAGCAGACTTGCTCCCCACAGTCACTTCCTCCTTCAAATCTACCCCAGGGAGGAAGAAGTCTGCAAACAACAATAGATGTCAGACATATTCTCAGGGGCTGGGGCAGCAGGGTGGGAGGAAGAGACGGGGAATTAGAGGGCCCTGTGTAAACATCGTTACATCTTGGAAAAGTCCCCTGAAGGGTGCAGGCTAGAGCTGGAAGAACAACAACGCTGGGCATTGATATGTTGCCCTGTTAACCCGCAGTTTCCCCTTCACCTATTACGCCAACTCCTGTAACCAGCCCTCAAGGCAGCATTCCCCTTATAACATGGCTAACTGCACTACACGTCCTTCTGACTCAAATCCTCCTAAATCTTTTGTCTGCCTCGTAATTCTGTTTCTCTGTACACTTCCCCACCCTACACCTAGTTGTCTAGTCACCACCCAAAGCTCTGCGGTTTTATTTCACCCCCTTCACCTCCCTCCTAGCCATACCAGCCTTCTCACTCTCCACCAGCTCAATCCTACTGACCACAGGACCTTCTGCTATCACTTAACTAAGCCCCTCGTGTTCCCCCGTAGCTGTTCTGGCCTCATAGCTATCCCCATCACATATCAGATGCCTCTTAGCTCTCCTTGATTTCAATCACAGGAACCTGCTTTGCCATAACCTTCACCCTTTTGGTGACCCTTGGTGCTCCTCTCAGTTCAACCACGCTAATTCAGAACCATCCTTCCCTTCCATGCCTAACTCACCCTCTTGGCACCACATGTCTTCTGAGCCATTCTGCATAGAGTGAGCCTCCGTGGTCATCTACAACAAGAGCTAAGAGGGAAGGTGGGGAATGAGAGGGGACTCAGTGGGGAGGATATAAGAATGGAAGGTGGCAGAGAGAAAAAAAAGCATCAGAGCACGCTGAAGAGCTGCTTCATCTTCAGCTGCTTCTCAGTGTGATGACTGAGGCAGTTGCCTCACCACCAGAGCAAAGATGCCAATTGTGCATGACAAGGGCATGTTAACACAGAGAGCCACAGCTTTGCAACAGGAGACTTTGCAGGTACAGATGAAGAGCTTGGAGGTTGGTTCATGGCCAGATGGAGTATCTCCATTCTGTCTTGTACTGCTACCCTGGCTTATTTCTCTCTACCCTGCTGCAGCATGTGGGTGGGGGAGGCTGAGGAAGGAGGAAGCACCAGCTACATGTGCAGAAACAGTGCGAGCAGCTTCAGTCAGCCTCAAGGAGAGGCACTTTGCTGGTGGGTTGCAGTTCTTGGTAAGGGTGATAGCACAGCTTGCAGTGGCTCATAGATGGTGCAAATTGTCAAGGCTGCAGGCAGCTGGGAAGCTTAGTTCTGACATTTCTTCACCAAGACACTGTGTGGCTATCCTGGCTATGAGTGTGCAGCACTGTGCACACACTGGAAAATGGGCTCTTAAAATCACCTGGATGCAGTCTGACTGAGGGATCTCCATACCAGACCATAAAAACAAGCCTATGTGCTCAAAGACAACCAACTGCTCTGGGTGACATCATATCTTCCTTCCATCCAGCAGTCAAACCTATGGCTATGTGCTACCTAGTCCTGTGAATGTGTTAATCCTTCCAGGGTTCTCCTAACAAACTTGTAGCTTTGAGTCATGGGAGGGTTTCCCCATCTCACCCCTGGAAGACTGCCTATACTCCCATTGTTCCCAGCTATGTTTTTTCTTTCTCTTCCAGAGCTGTGGGAAAAACCTGTCTCCTTATCAGCTATACCACTAATGCCTTCCCAGGAGAATACATCCCCACTGTGTGAGTAACACATCTGCAGTCTGGGGGTGGGTGGGAGGCAGGGAAAGCAGGTTACAAAGGGATGCAGAAAGCCTCTGTTGCAAAGCCCCATACCAGCAGATGAATTGCTGCCAAACCAACATCACTTCAGGTTGCCATTCACCTTTCACCAGAAGCACAAGTGGCCTTATAAAACCAAAGTATAAACGGAACACTTGGAAAACATAAATTAACCCAAGGCTCTACATGCCTGCTACATTTACAAGTAGTAGATGGAGTCTTGCTGCCAGGCTACAAAAAATGGACCAGACCCCAGAGAAAGTGGTTTTCTGCATGAGGGACCACACATGCGTCCTTGTTCAAGGTACCTGCTGTCACTGAGCCAGGCACTGATAACCCTGGTGGTAAGAGCTCAGGACTCAGCTAAATGCCAGAGCAGAAGGTCTATGCAATCTGGGGGATGTATGGAAAGAGCAGAAAGCTTAGGGTTGCTTTACTACAGAAAAGACATAGAGGCCATGGAGTGTGTCCAGAGAAGATCAACAGAGCTGTGAGGGGTCTGGAGCACAGGTCTGATGGGGAGTGGCTGAGGGAACTGGGGTTGTTCAGTCTGGAGAAGAGGAGGTCAGGGGAGATCTTATCACTCTCTACAACGACCTTAAAGGAGGTTGTGGTGAGTTAGGGGTCAGCCTCTTCTGCCATGTAACAGTGATAGCATTAGACATAATGGCCTCAAGCTGCACAAGGGAAGGCTCAGGTTGGATATTAGGGTAATTTCTTCTCAGAAAGAGCAGTGCTGCAGTGGCAGAGGCTGCCCAGGGAGGTGGTGGAGTCACCATCCCTGGAGGTGTTCCAGAGCCGTGTGGATGTGGCACTGAGGACATGGTCAGTGGGCATGGTGGGGATGGGTTGGCTGTTGGACCGGGTGATCTTAGAGGTCTTTTCCAGCCTTTATGATTCTATGATTCCTAGTCTGAGTAGCTGGATGCATTTTTCTCCCCACATTGTCTGGAGTATGTTTGGAGGTGCACACCATGCATCCTCATATAGCACCACTGGGATATGACTACATGCTCCCTAAAGTGAGAAAATGAGCGTGTCAGATTGTCATCTCAGGTACAAGAAAACCCGAGGGCCCCAGTTTTTACTCTGGACCACTCTGGACCAATTTGCAACAGAGGCAGAAGTAGTGGCTGTGGCAGCAAGAACCCATCTCTTCTTGGAATCCAGTTTGTGTAAGAACACCGTACCTCCCTGGGAGTGGCTGTGAAATGGCCATGTGTTTGTGGGCTGCACACCATTTCTCCTCATGCCTGAGGCTTGTGGTTGGAGATGATGAAAGGAGGCCATTTTGTGCTCCTTGCAGTAAGGCTTATCTCACAGTGGCAGCGTGTGTCATGTGAACGTTCAAAAAGTCTTTTCATTGCTTCCTTCCTGTCACTGGTTTCCCTTGTAAAACATAAAAAAGTACACCAGAAACAACAGAGAGAAATCTACCCTTTGCCCTGGGGTGCACAGAGTAAGGTTTTTTGCCCCATCCCTCTTCTACTTTTTGAGCCGCTATGTATGTCTCTGCATTTCAGGTTTGATAACTATTCTGCCAACGTGATGGTTGACAGCAAGCCTGTAAATCTGGGGCTTTGGGATACTGCTGGACAAGAGGATTACGACAGGCTGAGGCCACTCTCTTACCCACAGACGGTGGGTCACACTCCATGCTCCTCCTACTCCGGTTCTCCTTCAGATATATTTCCTTTCCCTGCTGCAAAACCAAAATTTTCCAGACTGCAATGATAGGGTTGTTCCCTTCTCTCTTTGCACTCTTCTGAGAATCCCTATGTTGATATACAATACCTGGAAATCCTAAAGGTAAAAGATATCAAAGGGTGTTTTGGAGCCTTCATCTACACTTCATTACTGAGAGGCAAGGAAACTGAGATCCTCAAAGACACTTAAGAGTCCAGCTGACACTGGTTTTAATGTGGGATAGCTGCTTTATACGGCCCTGGGAAACAAAAGCCCTTCTTAAGAAGTTGAAGTGGATG
Source organism: Gallus gallus (assembly GCF_016699485.2). Taxonomy (NCBI): domain Eukaryota; kingdom Metazoa; phylum Chordata; class Aves; order Galliformes; family Phasianidae; genus Gallus; species Gallus gallus. The sequence continues at coordinate 51,458,980 of NC_052532.1, forward strand.
AGGGAATTTAGGAGCAGGGGCAGGAGCTTTCCACATTCCTGTGAACTCCTATTCCGGCTTCTGACCTTTAAAAGAGTCGAGATTTACAAACATATATTTGACCTGCTGATGCCTCAGCTGAGTCCAGTATTTTGACAGAACAAATTGGTGATCCTCCCCACCTTCCCTGGAGGATATTTTTCCTAGAAGTCTCTTGGAAAGCACAGAAAGAATCTGTTGCCTCAAGCATTGGTTTGAAGGTTGCCATTGCAACCAAAAGGCCTGGAATTGAAGCACTGTTTGTTCCAGCTATGTTTAGCCGCATGAGAATCAGATGCTTTATGCATACTGGCTGCCTAGGCTCCTTCTACAGACAGTGCAAGCATGCCTATTTCTCAACAACATGCTGGTAGCTACCGTAGGACATGTGCCAAGTCTAGGTGGGTAACATTTTTCTGTGGTGCTTGCCTCTGGTGGCTGTAGAAATACGGCAGAGGGCAGATTGGGCCTGGTACTCTTGATTGAGATAGCTGAAGTTGGATGGAATAAATATAGCTCTGAAGAGCTCCTTTGGCTTCATTTTGTTTTCAATTGAAGCCTAAATTCTGCCATGCCTAGAAGTGCTTATCCATACTCTCCCTCATTTGCCTCCTGCGTGTCCACTTTTGGGGTTGAATGTCATTTTGTCTCAACAGCAGGCAAAGACAGCTATCTGGTGTTCTCTGAGAAATGAACTGGACACTGTGAGACTGTTTCCCATACGAATGAATATGCTTACCACAAAAACCCCATCCTCATAGCTAAACGCTTGTCTCTTCTGATAGTGGTGGCTATGGTTACCATGAGTCAGGAGACTATTCTTCCCTCCCCTAGAGGGAATGAACAGCAGTCTGGACAGTGTCAGAAGGTAAAAGACAGCTTTCCCCAACATGACACGTTTTGGTTCCCACCCAGTTCTGCTCTCCCCTCCCTGCCTCCTGTATTGCAATCCCATACACTCATTCTAACTCTGTACCATGGTTGCATGCCTACAGGATGTCTTCCTGATCTGCTTCTCCCTTGTCAGCCCAGCATCTTATGAAAACGTCCGTGCTAAGGTGAGACAGAGCATCTTTGTCCATCAGTAGGTGAGGAGAGTTTGGCACTGGCCTTGTAAAGAGTTGACTGTGGATGGAGACTACTAAGGGGATGTCTAGAGCTAATTTTGTTTTCTGAATACGCTAGAAGGAATTGAATGTCAGCCTGATTTCTGGGTCATTTCTGGGTCAGCTCAAAGAAGGTGGTCAACCCCACTGAAGAGTTATTTTACTCCTTGATGGGCTACTCTGTCTGAGACCAGAGGCTTACATTCTGATGGCATCTTTGATCCAGTTCTGTCCATAGGATGGGAAGAGCTGGTACCCACATCCTTTGTATAGGAAGTGAGGGAGGAAGGAGAGATGGAGAAAAATACAGTATTTCCCTCCTACAACTTTCAAGTTCCTCCTTGGGTTTCAGAAAGCTGTGAGGGATGGAGAATAGCTTACACTTTCCTTAGTAGACTGTATTTAGCACCATCTCTCCTTTCACTTCTCACTATTCCCCTGCACTGGTATCTGAGTTCCTGAGGGATTCACCTCATGCTTTGAGCTCCATGTCTGTAGACCCAGTAACAGGGGCTGGTCTGGACCAGGCTGTAGTGCCCAACACTCAGTGGAAAGGCATCATGGAAGGACAGAGTGTCCTGTTAACATTTTTTAAGGGTGCCCCTTTATTTCACTCATGCATGTCCTCTCTTGTCTCTGCAATTTTGCTCCCTCATTAGTGGTTCCCCGAGGTGCGGCACCATTGCCCCAGCACTCCCATCATCCTTGTGGGCACAAAGCTGGATCTTCGTGATGACAAAGACACCATTGAGAAGCTGAAGGAGAAGAAGCTTTCTCCTATTACATATCCTCAGGGTCTTGCCTTGGCCAAGGAAATTGGTAGGTGCTTACAGGCAACACTGAAAAAAGAGAGGCAGAAGATAAGGGCTTCCTCTCAACTTTATGAGGCTTCTTTAGAAGTATATCTGAAGAACAAGGGTCATGGGACAAAACGCACTTCAGGAGACTCAGGAAGGAGATCTGCTCCTTGAGGAAGCATAAATAACTCAAGCCTCTGTCTTCTGCCCCTCTCTAGGTGCCATCCTCAACACACACACATAAATATGCACTCGCACAGTCTGCTCCCCTTTTACTCTGCTATTTCTATCTGGGCCAATATTTTCCTGTGAAAGCCACAGCTGCTGTGTGGGCAGAGGCCTTCCGGAAATAGGCAGAAGTCTGAGTTTTCTAACATCTCTCAGGAAGAGATGCAACAACAATTTCCTCAGATATCTGTGTCTCACCCCCCTCTCTGGGCATCAGCCTCCTCCTGTAGTTTGGGACATTGCACAAGTGTTTGTGCCAGGTAACCCCTTGTTTCAGCTGTGGAAGAGAGGGTGAGGAACACAAGCTGAAGGACAAGTTTTCAACTGGCTGTTTAGAAGAGAATGTGGGAAGCCAGGATAGCATAGCCAATGTCACATAGCCTCAGATCTGACAGTGGGAGTGGGGAATAGGCAAGTCCTGGACTTGTGCAGCTGAAACGGCTTTGCCCTGAGGTCAGGATTGCCTGAGTCAGAGAAGTATGCCTTGACTGTTCTTTATGGATTTGGTCACATGAGTTGTGTTTATTCAGTCTGGGCAAGAGCCAAGTGCCTTGCTCTGCAGCACAAGATTTCTGAGAATTGGGACTGCAGAGCTCCAAAAGCGAGGTGTTGTGCGATGTAAGATGCCACCAAAGGTTCTTGTGATCGGTCCGAATGGCACTCGAAGCACGAGGAAGCTGAGACCTCATCTCAAGAGGAGATTTGGGTGATGTTTCGGTATACACATCAGGACATATCTGCAAAACAGACACTGAGGGAGGAGAGTGCTGTGGCTGTGAGGTGGTTGGAGCCAGAGTTGTACTGCTGACACAGACACATGCCTCTCTCTCAGCTTGACAGCAATCTGTGGTATCCCTCCTCCTCTTGCATGGTTCTGAGTCAGCACCATTCACAGCAAGCTCCTGCATACCCAACCTGCCTACCCCCATTTCCTCCCTCCCCATTACAGCACCTGCTTTCCTCCCAACAGACTCTGTGAAGTACCTCGAATGCTCGGCGTTGACGCAGCGTGGCCTGAAGACGGTGTTTGATGAGGCCATCCGAGCAGTCCTCTGCCCACAGCCCACCCGAACGAAGAAACGAGCATGCAGCCTCCTCTAGGACAGTAAGTGTGAAAGGGATCCAGGGGAAGGACACCGGTGGCTGTGTTCCTGGAGGCTCAAGGCAAGGTTGGATGGGGCCCAGGGCAGCCTGAGCTGGTGGGTGGCAGCTCTGCCCAAGGCAGTGGGTTGGAAGTAGATGATCTTTGAGGTCCACTCCAACCTAAGCCATTCTATGATTGCTGCTCCTGAACCCAGGTGGTTAGGATCTGTTGCATCTAGTGGAGTGGGCCATCCTGCTTAGGGGCAGGAGAGAATGTTGTAGGATGGAGACTGTGGGCCCCTTGTCCGTTGTCTGCCCTTGTGCAGGTTTGCACCCAACTCTTAGTTCAGGGAGGCCCAGGATTTCCTGTCTCTGCCCTCACAGAAACTGTCACCTTCTGCCATAGAAGGAGCATCCACGTTGCCCTGAGGATGACCTGCTGTGAGCTATGTAAAGCCATAGCCTTTATCTACAAAGAGGGGGAAAAAAGACATTCCTTATTTATGGGAAATTGCCCAATTAGCTCTTCCTCTTATAAGTGTGCTCATACTTAGTACTGCTGTGCATTGGCAGACTGCAGCTGTGCCCCCAGGACTCCTTTGCTCCTCACGTTGTCCCTTCTTGCCCTTCCCCTCCAGCTCAAGGATGCAAGGCAAAGCTGGCCAGGGTCTGAGGACAGAGAGGAGCGAGATCTTTCCAAGCAGGACCTGGCCCCTTCCTTCTCCCCCACTACCAGGGCAAAGGGAGGGAGAGCAGGAGTATGACTGGGCTGGTTTAATGAGGCCTGTTTTTGTTTTGGCTGCAGGTCCTGGCCCCATCCTGATGCCAGGCTCTGCCTCACATGCAGGAGAGTGACACCTCATCCATCCCGGAGCTCAGTACCTTCTGGCGGTCACTGTGCTTTTTACTTCTGCTGGCTTGAGAGACTGTTGTGGGTCTTTGGCACTGGTGTGTCCATTTGCACAAGACCTTCATGCCCCGGCTGCCCCATCCTCACCACCCCTCAGATCACAACGCAGTGAGTGAGACCCAATAAACAGACCAGTCCATACGTCCTTGCCAAGCCCATGGTGCGAATGTTGTGTTAGCTGAGACAGCAGGAAAAAGTTTCCTCCTCCCCTAGCAAGGCTTTGGGAGGGGACACCCACCCTCAGACTGCTCTCAGTTTGCAGGGTGCTAGGGACACCCTTTTACCACAACACATCTTCACGAACACTGCTGGTTGGCTGTCATAGGCGGTCATATCGGTACTTGCACTCGATCACACTGCCAGGCGCAGGCAGAGCGAGAACAGGAAGGGGGAGGGCAGAAAAAGATAAAAAATACAACAGAGGAATGAGTCACCAGCCCAGACAAATCGCCTCCATGTCACTAAAATTAAGCTGGAGAGAGTGGTCCCAGCGGTACAATGGATCTGGCAGCTGTGAGCACCTGCCTTGCTGATGCATTGCAGGGACTTGAGAAGCAGAAGTGCTATGGGGTGGCTGCCACCACCACTGCTCGTGGGTGGGAGGAGGGCTCCGGGTGAGATGATTGGCAATGCAAAATCCTGCAGTCCTGGGAGGGCACAGGGAGCTGTGGAATTAAGCCAGCTCGCCTCTCCTGGATGCAGATCTGCTGCTGAGTTCCAAAGGCTGTGTCCTGCACAAGTGGGTGGCGTGGGTTGTGTCAGCAGCAACAGACCATGGCAAAGCCCCTGGGGTACCCTGCTGCCAGGGAAGCTTCTGTGAGTTCAATGCATGGCTGTGTCTGGGTACAGCAACTTGGTACAATGATATGGTCCAGACAATGCTTTCATTATATGGTCTGATTTTTGAATGGTTCTGTGCGGAGCTATGAGCTGGACTCAGTGATCCCTATGGGTCCCTTCCAACTTGGGATATTCTGTGATTCTGTGGTTCTATGGAACCCTAGCCACTGGTATCTGCAAAGCAGCCATGGAGGACGTCCTGTAGCAGCGAGTTCCATAGATTGCATGTGAGCTGTCAAATGAATTGCCCAAGCCCGGTTTAAGGTAACATAAATTGTGTCAACACTAATCCAGAGAAGCAGAAAAAAATGTCTGGGCACGTACCTGTGGGAGGACAAGGGACAGAAAGCCTTTAAGATTGGGACCCAGCCTCCCTTAAGCACTGTAAACATTACTCAAACCACTGAATTCCCACTCACTCTCGGGTTTCCAAGCTTTTGCCATCATAGTGCATTGAATGTTCTGTCCCCTGCTGCATGCAGCGATGCAGAGAGAGGAGAGGCTTGCTATATGCATGAAACAAAACTGGCGTATCTGCCTGCCACTGGAGAGGCACAAGGTGAGCTCTCCTTCCAACACAGCCCAAGCAGCTTGCACAGCCCCTGTTGGAGCTGCTGAGAATGGGGCAAGGCTCCAGGCTTGTAATCAGGTGGAGATTGGCCTCTACTCCCAGGTAACTGCGATGGGATGAGAGAGAATGGCCTCAAGTTGTGCCAGGGGAGGTTCAGATTGGATATTAGGATATTCTTCCCAGGAAGAGCAGTGCTGCAGTGGCACAGGCTGCACAGGGAGGTGGTGCAGTCACCGTCCCTGGAGGTGTTGCAGAGCCGTGTGGATGTGGCACTGAGGGACATGGTCAGTGGGCATGGTGGGGATGTGACTCCACGCTGACAAGCCCTAATGAGTGGACCTCTGCCATTACGTGTTTTTTTCTTCTAAGGCACGATTTAGTGGGCTGCCTGCGCAGTGCTGCAGCCACCTGCCCTGCCATGACAAAAACAGCCACTGGGTGCTGCCCATGCCATTCCTTCCCCAGTGAGGTCTCACATCCTCTGTGTATCCAGACAACAGTGTTACCAAGACTTCAGTTTTCCTGACAGCTTTGTAACTCGCCTTCACCTGTTCACCTTTGAGGAGCACTGGCTGGACATAAAATTGTCCAAATAGTTTCAGAAGCCCAGTTCTTAGGCCACAGCTAAGTTCTGATCACAGAGATGCTCTGTGCTTGCGTTGAGGTTTGAACCAGCCCAAATGCCCATAACTCCTGTGCCAAATTGCCAAGAGCTGGACGAATACACAGCACAAGGAGTCACAGCTGCGGGATGCAGCATAGAGAAGTGGTGAGAAGTATAGGGAAGCACCCAGAGCAGGGAATGAGATGGGGAAATCCTAATTTCCTTCCTGGAGAAGTACTGTCACAAAAAAACTTAATTGTTTACCCTGCCTCTTTTATTCTGGATCTGCCCCTTGCAGCACAGATGCAAACTAGTGGGAGAGTTTGGGGCTGTCATATTATTTTTTTTCCCAGTGAAGGTGTATAAATACATGGGGTTCTGCAAGGAGCCAAGGAAGGGAGAGAGCTAGGACAAACAGCCCTCTCTTTGCTCATCTACCTCCCTGCTCGTGGGGTAGAGCAGAAGCAGTAAGCATTTGCATGCTCAACAGCATCCCTATTCCTGAGCATCTCACCAGCCAGAAGGGTTTGCTGTGTCCCTGCAGCAACGAGCAGCACTGGTCCTGCCTGCAAGATGCTGCCAGCAGGTTGCTCCTCCGGGGGGAGAGTGAGGGGGGGGAACCGCACAGTGCTTTGCACTGCCACCCCCATCTCACAGATCAGAACCTGGCAGAGCCGAGCCACCCCACCCCCCACCCCATCTACAGCATCTCGCACCACACAGATGCTCTCTGCATCCCTCTCATCCCCCCTCCACCCCCTCCTTCCACCCTGCTCCTCCGTCACCGCACCCGCTGTCTCCCACCCCCTCCCCTGCACTCTCCTCCTCTCTCCTCACTCCCCTCCTGTATCTCTCCCCTCTTCTCTCTCCATTCTCCTCCTTTCTCCCTCTTCTCCCTTTCATCCCTTCTCCCATCGCTCAGCCCCTCATTCTCATTCTCTGCCGCCGCTCCTGCGCCGGGTGCCCATTGGTTGTCAGGATCCGTCCCCCACCAGCTGCCACCCCTCTCCATCTGCCGCCCCCAGTCGCCAAGCCCCCCTCTCTGCAGATGGACGGTGGACCAGGGGACTTGTCGGGGTCCTCTGAGCCACCAACGTGGGGCTGAGGGGCCTGGCACCCCCAGATGGCCACGGCCACGAGTGGGCCCTGGGGGTGAGGAGGAGACGTCCCGCAGCAGTCAGGGATGGAGCGATGGGCAGGTCCAAGGAAGAAGGACTTGTGGCTCTGCTGATAGGATATTTTAGACTCCCTCCCTTCTGGGACTGCTTTCCTTTAAAAAGGGGAAGGGGAAAACTATGACACGGATTCTCACGGTGAAGCAGAGGAAAATGTGCATTCCAACGACACGTAAGTACCAGGCAGCTCTGTCTGCTCTTCCCAGCTGTCTCCCGCGGGCATGAGTCCATGCAGAAGTTAACTCTGCCATCCCACAGAGGAAACATTCTGGCCCCCAGCTCTGCCAGTTCCATGCCACCTTGCTCACCCTGCAGTGAGGCAGGGGCTGTCCTGAGCTGGAACAGGACCATGGCAAACAAGGTGGGGAGGGTGGCAAGAAGGTAGGAAGTTACTGGGCTCAGTGGTCTCTCCTGGCTTTTAGCCCTGCTTTGTAGACAGGCTTTAGCATCCTCCTCCTCCCAGTCAATGCAGAAATGTAGAAAAAAAAAATATGTATATGTATATATATATATATCTAAATATATATATACACTTCCAACCTCCTCCTACCTCTCTGCCCACACCTGCTCTCCAGCTGTACGGACCAGATGTATTCTGGCAGCACCTGCTGGGAGACCCCAAGTCTTCTGCAACAGATTCTGTCCACATCATTAGGGACAGACCGCAAGCAGATACCAACACACTTCAGTCTGAAGCCAGTTTTCCTCACCAGTTTCTACCTATGCAGGTGCTGCCAGAGCAGTGTGGATCCAGCCCAAAAGAGGTACTGATGTCCTGTGATTGTTCTGTCAAAATAGCCAGAGCATGTGATGTGGAGTTTGAGCTGGTAGATGGTACGTGACAAAGTTAGGGGGGCACAGACTGACCACCCTTGCTTACAGACAAAGTTTGCCCACCAGGGTTGTATGAGCAAGAGAATTAACCTTCTACTCTTTATAGTGAATCAGTGTTTCATATTGCATGCTTTAGCATTTTCACAGGGTTTTTGGACCTCTGAAGCTGGCTTTAATGTATTGCTAAACAACAACCAGAACAACCAGCTTTGAAGCCTGGGCCCCAGACATTTCCCCATATGCTTTTCATACCATCACAGGTGTCCTCATCTGTATTTATCATTTGTGGGGCTTTATCTCCAAATGCCTTTTTGGAAATTCTTGTACATGCAGAAGGAACATCCTACAGGGATTCCTAACAATGTCCCCACATTTTAGAGGATCATCTTTTTATGTACACATTGTTCTGTTCTCTGTCAATGTTCACAGGGATCTTTTTCCTCAGAGTAGACACTGTCCTTCTCTTTCCTCCAACAAAGGCTAATGGGCGCATGTGTCACTGGAACAGCAGTGGAAAAAGATCTTAGAGCCTGGAAACAAGAGTGTCAAATTGCCTCCTATTCTGTCCATTGACTGCAGCCACTCATCACGTATGGCACAGCCCAGTACTGCAGAACCTCAAGAGGTGGGCTTCCATCAAGACAGTGTGTCACAGCCCAAGGCACCTTCACATAAAGAAATGCAAACAATTCCAGTCCTTCAAAGCTCATTTAAGTACAGCAGGAAACATTTATGCAATAGCCAATAGCATAATTAAGAGGTTTTGGATGCCCCATCCCTGGTGGCATTCAAGGCCAGGCTGGATGTGGCTCTGGGCAGCCTGGTCTAATTGTTGGCAACCCTGCACATAGCAGGGGGGGTTGAAACTAGATGATCATTGTGGTCTTTTTCAACCCAGGCCATTCTATGATTCTGTGATTGGGCTTAAGACATAGCTGTCCAATTGCCTCTTCTAGTGGCCTGTCAGATGAGGTTCTTTCAACATAAGATTTGGCACACTTGTGAAGCCTGTTGGGTTTTGCCTATCTGATACCCAAGAAATCCATCCAAAACTCAGCTCTGCCCGGAGGTTTCCAAAAGCTGGAATGATATTGACAAAAAAAGACAAAAAGTTGTACTATCGAGACATATGCGAGCAATATTGGGGTCCTCTGTAGACTCCAACTGGGAGAAAAGTTTCTGGAGCACTTCTGGCCTCCTGAATGTAGTTAATATTTGGAGTTCTTTCCTTTGAGATCTCCAGGTTTCATTTCAAGAGTAAAAGAGCTTCAGAACTCTGAGAGATCTGCGTAAAGGGGAACCTCAGGTCCCTGGCTCTTCCACCAAGCCATCATAATTTCCAAGGAGCTGGTTCATAAGGAGAGTGACCCTGCCAGTTCACATCTCCAGAAAATTTTGCTAAAACATCACACATCTGCCCTGCATAAGTTATGCCAACATGTCTCTGGTTTGGACTCTATTTCTAGAGCCCTGACTAAAGACAAAAGGCATTCCCTCCCCTTCTCTGTCTCTCCTCTCCCTGCAGCTCTGCACCCAGTGTCAGCAATGAGCTGGACAGAGAGTTTGTTTGTTCAAACCTCTCTCCGAGTGAGCTGAGAGTGCGGTTTCCATGCCAAACCCTGATGTGATGGGCAATTGGGCAACTCAGATTAGGAAGCCTGGGATACTGCTTTGGTGTTGTGAACAGCTGGGGCAGCAGAGCCTCCTCAATTAACAGTGTTTTTCAGGGTGCAAGAGGAAAGAGAGAAAACAAGCCAAAGAGACAAGGGAGAGATCTATGCTTATTCCTCCTGAAGTACCCAAAATAATGTAGCTCTTACTTTACTTTTAAACTAGCATGACACAAAACAGCAACTCTTCAACTCAGGTGCTGAGCTCAGCTTCAGGGCTTTAAATAAGAGTAGAGATGTTTTAATTTCTGCTGGAGAGGCTAACAACCCCACAGTGACTCCACAAGTCCAAAACGAGCTTCAGCAAGAGAATACTCAGTGAATGGGGAATCCAAAGATTCCCTAGGCACTTTGTCCCTGAATATCTCTTCCTCTTTTGTTCATAAGGTACCTGCCCCTCGTAAATGAGAATCAGGTCTCTGGCAACCGCTCCCCCAGTGCTGTAGCCATCAGCAGAAAACAAGAAATTTCCCAGTACCTAACCTACTCTTGCCTGAGGATCTTTTCCTAGAAGAGAAGATCCACTCATCCCACACCGAGTCATGTCCCTGTTTATCCTGCTGTGCCCTCTGCATCTCCCAGGTCTGGATGGGATCAATATTGTTCTACATGTTCCAGTGGCTGCCAGTACCCACTTACCCACCTCAACTCCCCATGCCTGTTCATACTCACAGACCACTGATGTGGAGATTCTATCCATGGCTTGTTCAGCTGTCATATTGCTGCTCTAAATACCTTTCTTCTCCTCTCACCCCCAGGTTGCTAATTGATCCTGCAGGGAGACTGTCCTCACCCTCTTTTCTGCCTCTGCTATGGACACTTCTGCTTTCAGTCTCCCCACGCCAACAGTGTCAGAGGAGGGGAATGCCTCTGGTAGCTGGGCAGGCTTCACCACCCCCAACAGCTCCACCACCACCACCAGCCCTGGTGTGGTTGTCAGCGGTATCCTCATCCCCATGGTCTACCTCATCGTCTGTGTGGTGGGGCTAATTGGGAATTCTCTGGTCATTTATGTTGTCTTGCGACACTCCGTCAGTGAATCAGTGACCAATGTCTACATCTTGAACCTGGCCCTAGCTGATGAACTCTTCATGCTAGGTCTGCCCTTCCTGGCAGCACAAAATGCCCTGTCCTACTGGCCATTTGGGTCCTTCATGTGCCGCTTGGTGATGGCCGTGGATGCCATCAACCAGTTCACCAGCATCTTCTGCCTGACAGTGATGAGCGTTGACCGCTACCTGGCTGTGGTCCACCCTGGGAAGTCCTCCAAATGGCGAACAGCACGAGTGGCCAAGGCTGTGAGTGCCACTGTGTGGATGCTGTCATCCATAGTGGTGCTGCCCGTGGTGGTCTTCTCAGATGTACCTTTAGGTATGAACACATGTCACATCCAGTGGCCAGAACCTGCCTCAGTTTGGCGAGCTGGCTTCATCATCTATACTGCCACCTTGGGCTTCTTTGGGCCACTGCTGGTGATTTGCCTTTGCTATCTTCTCATTGTTGTGAAGGTCCGTTCCTCTGGCAGAAGGGTGAGGGCTCTGTCCTCTAAACATAAGCTTTCGGAGCGCAGGGTGACTCGCATGGTGGTGACTGTTGTGGCTGTCTTCGTCCTCTGCTGGCTCCCCTTCTATGTCCTCAACATAATCAATGTTGTTTGTCCACTGCCAGAGGAGCCGTCCCTCTTCGGTGTCTATTTCCTCGTGGTGGTGCTGCCGTATGCCAATAGCTGTGCCAATCCTATCATCTATGGCTTCCTCTCCTACCGCTTCAAGCAGGGCTTCCGAAGGGCCATCTTCAGGCCATCCCGCCGTGTCCAGAGCCAGGAAGTGCCAGAATGTCCCCCAGAGAAGTCTGATGATGGAGGGGAAGAGAAGGAAATCAGCAAGATCACCCAGAATGGCAATGACAGAGAGGAACGCCCTCTAAGCAGCAGGGCAGGAGAAAGAAATGGGCAAAAACCACTCCCCGAGGAGCCTGTGGGCTGTGAGAAGAGCAGCAAGTTGCATGTCAGCTATTTATGATGAAAGGGATGGTGCAGGGGAAAGACACGCTGGGACATGGGATCCCTTTCACCCCCTGTGCTATCTTATCTCAGAGACAGTGGGAGAGATTGATACAAGACAATATTAAAGATTATGCTTAAAGATGAAGAGGGCTCCATGAGCTTGTGGAAAAAAAAGCAAAGCATTGTACTCGGCTTTGGAAGGAATACCTAAGTTTTGTGTGGCAAGAAGTAAAGGAAGGGCTGGATCTAGGGAGAGCTGAACAGGATATGGGAACAGGCAGTATGGAGAGAGCATGGCCTGTCCTATGCGGCATGATCCAACCTTCAATCACCCACCTATGAAGAGCATCAGCTACCACGTGACTGGCACTTCAAGAGAGTTCTCAAATAGGTATATGTGATGTGTGCCTCTGAAGATCTAGAACAGGCATCCCAGTGCCTTGGTTATCCTCCTTGTGGACATGAGAAGTGGTTTACGCTGGAGGAAGAACAGGAAGGACAAATGTCTGCAGCTAAAAGCCACCAGCAGCCTGTTCCATGAATGGCTGACATTTTTCTAGCTCTTCAAAAAGTCTTAGGGACAACTTACCCCCTCACTGGTCCTGGCTGGAGACCACTTGATGATGAGAATTACTTGGCAGTGCAAATGGGACATTTCTTTCCCAAAATCTACAAACTTCAAGCTCTTCTGGTGACTGCACCCTGATGGGAGGTGTAACAAGAGTAGAAAATAAGCCAGTGAGGCATGGGTTGGAGGCAGGGTTTCTTATAAACTGAAATGCCTTTTCTCTTTTTCTCTCCCTCAGCCTGGCTGTAAATAAACAAAATGCCTTTGGACTTAAAAGCCAACTGAGCAGAACAATTCTGTGTGTTTAGGAGAAGGGAGATGCTATAGATTTGGCTCTCCTGAGAATACACAATCTCTCTGATCCTCTGATCTCTGTATAAAGGAATGTTTGGCTGGTACAGGACATCAAAGTATGTATCAGCAGAGAATGGGGGCAGGAAGCAGAGGGGGCCAGAGGGATCTCCAATGTGTGTTGGAGGAGTCTGGGAAATACTAGCAGCTGACTGTTCTTGTGGGAAATTGTGGACTATTTGGCTTTGGATGGAGAGGAAATGATGTGCCTGCAAATATATGAAAGTGGTTGTATGTAAAAATTTGATCAGTGGACTGTATGTGTGTGAGGATGGCTGAACAGGATCAAGGATTGAGGAGTCAGCGTTGGAGGGGAATGCATAATTTGGCACTGATGCTATCCTGTGTGTGACTGTGGGGTGGGTACAGATACATACAGATAAAGGTTTATGTGTACATAAGTGCATAAAAATGCAGGCGAGGAAGAATGTTTATGCAACTGTGGGATGCTTAAGTGTAGTCATGCAAATATATATAGCAATGAGTGTGCATGTGACAAGTTGTGTCAGAGTGTGAGAGGGCGTGTGTTGCTGTGAGTGTTGGATGAGTGTGCATCAGTTGCTGGAAGGAAGCTGTAAGTGGGCCTGTGGAAGAGCAGCAATGCACAAGGGTGGGTGGGATGAAGGTCTCTCCCGCCAGTTTGGCTTCATTCCTACAGGCTATGTCTGTCCTCAAACCTTGAGCTTCTCCATGAATGCTGTTGCTAAGCTACAGCCACCAAGAAGATTCTCATACCAGAGCCCTTGGTAGTATATGGGCACTCTCATCCACAGACAATTTAGACATAAAGTTCCCTTAGCTCAGGAGATGTTGGAGGATGGACTCCAGGTAGGTTCAATGACAAGAGCTGGCTGAGTGATAGAGAGATGTCTCACAGGACACTTGAAAGAAGGCATGTGGTGTGAAGGGATGGCATGGGGCAGGTGTGCTAGGACAGGAGGCTCAGCCTCAGGGAGCTAAAGCTGAACTCCCAGTTTGTCCCAGCCTTTTGCTTAGCTCCTCTTACAAAGCACACTTATTCCCCTGAGCATGAGCAGTCATATGCTGAGGAGTGTAGGCTCAACTCAAAGAGAAAAGAAAATGATTGGTAGCCAGTTTCTATCTTCTGCTACCTTTCACATCTCCCCCTCCTTCCATCCATGCACCAGCTCCCCACACTGTAGGTTGTAGTGAGAAAAGCAGCCAAACTATTCATGGCTGTGGGATTCACAATCTGTTGCATTAAAAAGGCTTCCACAGCACCCAATGGAGCGCAGCGAAGAAATGCCAGCAGAATGAAGATGAACTGCTGAAGCCCCTGCCTGTCTAAGGGGTTAAAAAGAGTAGAAGGGCAAAAAGATACAGCTACCAAGTGGCCAGACATGTGGACGACACAGCTCTTTAAATGGCAGCCTGTCGTGTGCCTCTTGCAGCAATGAGTAGAGCAAAGTGAACGTGGAGCACAGCCAGCACAGCAGTCCCTGTAGGACAGAGGAAAAATGGCATCAACTAGGGAGTACGGTGATGGCTGATAGCCAGGTACTGAAAAAGGCGTGGGACAGAGAATGGGGACCTTGCAGCAATCATAGAATCATTAAGGTTGGAAAAGACCTCTAAGATCACCTGGTCCAACCACCATCCCATCCCCACCGTGCCCACTGACCACGTCCTCAGTGCCACATCCACACAGCTCTGAACACCTCTAGTGACGGTGACTCCACCACGTCCCTGGGCAGCCTGTGCCACTGCAGCACCGCTCTTTCTGAGAAGTTTTTCCTTATATCCAACCTGAAAGCATCTGAGAGCAGTGAGGGGAGGTACAGTAAGGGTTTCCTTCTCCAGAGTGGCTGCCACTGCTTTCCTCACCAAACTGAGCTGAGGCTTCACTTCACACGCCTTTGTAATTCCATCTGCTTCAAGTCACCATTTGAGAAACTCCACCAACTGGTTGACTTCTTAAAATACCGACATCCCTGAAGAGCCCAAGCACTGCAATGCTGGCGCTGAGCGGGTGTGCCAAGGAGACATCATTTTGGTACTCCGAATGTGAACCCAGTAGGAAGGCAGCTCTGCAGGGGATTCAGCTGTGGAAAGCAACATTGGGGTGTTTAGTTTAAATGGGAGTTTAAAGAAAAAGTATCACAAGTATCGTAAGGACAGGAAAGCACTGGAACAGGTTGTCCAGAGAGGTGGTGGATGCCCTGTCCAAGGAGACATCCAAGGTCAGGCTGGAGGGGCTCTGAGCACCCTGATCTACCTGCAGGTGTCCCTGTTCATTGCAGGGGAGTTGGACTAAATGGCCTTTAAAGGTCCCTTCCAACTCAAACGATTCTATGATTGTATGGTTGTATTTTTCTGTCTTTTGTTTTCTTCTTCCTGCTATGCTACACCCTACAGTTCAGTGACAAATTGAGGGGGGGGAAATAATGAGATAAACCAAGTATAAGACTGGAGGAGGAGAATAAAAAAAAAAAAGTATTTTTGCTTACAATTCATGAGGATAAAACAAACGTTACACAATTCTGCAAAGTATTCTCATTGATTAAAGGCTGTTGGGAATGACGAAGGTTACCTCTCTGCCTCCCACCTCCAGCCTCTCAGCTCAGCTCCTTCTTCCTCCTGGTGAATTCTCAGTTTTCTCTGTGACAACAACGCTAATCCAGATACCCTTCTGATCCTCCTAAGGACACTGAGGTTGTTTCTGGGCACCCCAGGGGCCACAAGGACTGTGTGCAGTGAAACGATGGCCGAGTTCAGGAGGATTTGTTCCAGTCAGATGTGGAAATGGATTTTTCTATTCTGGGTGCAGAGGCACGGAGATAAGGGCTCCATCAAGCCCTGTGCCGCACAAAAGGGTTTTATTCTCATCACGTAGAGATTGGAGCCGCAGGACTAGAAAGGGCCGCAGTGATTTCAGCAGTGTTGTGCAATGCCTCTTCCCAGCAAACGTTTGATCACGGAGAGGGGTGTGAGAGCTGCAGGGAGCCCACCCTGCCGAGAGCTCGTGTGCACACGTCAGAGAGCAGATACCGAGAGGCATATGCATGCGATGTGTTTGCGTGCATGCAAATGGGTATTTACGTGGCTGCACGTGTGGGTATGTGTGAGTGCGTGCATATATATGCACGTCTCTGGGTGCTTTAATCCATGCGTTATCTGTAAGCGTGTGAGACAAAACGTGGATGAATGCGTGCCCAAGAACAATTTTGCCACCCTAACTGTGGCACAGGGCAGCTTTGGACCCATTCACGGGAAAGGCAAGGGATGGTGCTAAGGGGAAGAAGTCCTTCAGCAAGGCAAGGGGGTGCGTTTCCAGGCTGTTACCAGTGCAGCCCACACTTTAATGTAATTGGAAGCTGTTGTTAGGGAGCCAGTGTATCTGTAATCAACAGGATAATGCAGAGGCTCAGCTCAGGCAAGCACAGTACTGTCCACTTTCTGCTTCAGATGCTACACGGGACCTCGGAACAAGGGGGTGTGGGAAGGGGTCAGGAAGCAGTTAACCAGTTGTAATAGGGGAAACAGGGGAGACGGGGAGGTCAAGAAATGGAAATAACCCTGAAAAGAAGATGCTTCTGCATCTCCTGAGGATGCAACAGAGAACTGAAATGCTTTATCTGCTCGAATGAGTGGAAAATATGCAAATATTTGCTCATGAAAACTTGGTGTGCTTTGCCTTCCCAAGCATAAAATATGCAAACGTCACGCGGCGCGCAGCCGGCTCGCTCGGGTCTCGTACTCAGTGCGTCATGCACAAACACACACACTGGGATGTCAGTGCAGCCAGCTGTGGCATGTCCCTCTCTACATGACAAATGGGGACATGCAGGGAGGAAATATATATGCTTTGACTCATGTGTTGTGTGTGCACAACACAGACGTTTCATCTGTGTCCTCTCGCGGCTCTTCCAGCTGGCACGGGAGAGCCCAGCACTCAGCCCTGCTGCCTCTCACTGGGATGTCATCCCCAGCCACTTTCTACCTTTTGGGGACACACAGCTCCAGTGCCCCATGCTGAGCCCCCCGGAGATCTGTTACTGTAAAAGCATGGTGCTTTGCTGCACTGCTATGTTACAAAGCCTGTGCCCTTGCCCTCTGCCTGGAGGCTGGAGTAATCACAGAATCACAGAATGGTAGGGTTGGAAGGGACCTCTGGAGATCATCTGCCCAGGGAGGTGGTGGAGTCACCATCCCTGGAGGTGTTCCAGAGCCGTGTGGATGTGGCACTGAGGACATGGTCAGTGGGCATGGTGGGGATGGGCTGACAGGTGGCCTAAGTAATCTTACGGGTCTTTTCCAGCCTCGATGATTCTGTGATTCTATGACCTAGTCCAACCCCCTGCTAAAGCAGGTTCCCTACTGCAGGTTACGCAGGAAAGTGTCCAGGCAGGTCTTGAATATCTCCAGAGAAGTAAACTCCCACCCATTAGATATTTATAAGCACTGATATGACTCCCCCTCAGCCTTGTCTTCCCCAGGCTGATCAGTCTCATGGCTCTCAGCCTTTCCTCATAAAGATGATCCAGGCCCCTCATCATCTTGGTGGCCCTCTGTTGGGCTCTCTCTAAAAGTTCCCTGTCTTTCTTGATCTGGGGAGCCCAGAACAGAACACAGCACTCCAGATGTGGCCTCGGCAGGGCAGAGGAGCAGGGGAAGATCCTCTCCATCTACGCTCTTTCTAAATGTGCCCCACAATACAATTGGCTTTCTTGGCCATAAGGGAACACTGTTGACTCATAGTCTTTGTGATGGACCAAATGCCTAGAGAACATGGCAGGACTCTGTTGACCAGGTTTAGGACCAGCTCAAGACATGACTACTAAGCAATGGTGGGAACACTTAATTTCAGATCCCTGGCATCAGGCTGGTTCCATGGGTATCTTAGGCAGGAGGGGTGCTAAGGAGGAGTCACAGAAGAAAACAAGTTGCAAGTACAGGTGAACAGCTCTCCTAGCTGCTCCTCAGCCACGTGGCATTTAAGCAATGCACAAAAGAAAAAGAAAAAAAAAAAGAAAGAAAAAATGGGAAAGAAATGAAAGTGCAGCAGCTTTGGCAGGCCTTGATGTCTGTGTGAGGAAGCCCAGGCCGCCACGCTGACAGAGCAGCCCCAGCAGGAATCGCTGCTGGCAGAAGTGCCCTCACACACTGCAGCCGCCTGCGTAAGGCCAAGGAACGTGTCATTGCTCACTGAGCCAGGCCCTGCTTGAGCAACAGCTATGAGTGAAATGCAGCCACGCGGATGACTTCTAGCAAGCCTGCACATCCTCAGCCGTCCCTGCCAAAGGGTTTCACGCAGTGGTGGTGCTCCTGGTGAGCGGGGATTGGCTGATGCACAAGCCCGCAGGCTGGGCAAGGTTTGTTTTCCCATCCTGCTCTGCAGTTTGGCCCGCAATGATCAGTGATTTGGAGAACACAGAGGGATTGCTGATGTTATGGGGTGACTTGGGAGCACCCCAAGGCACTGCAGCATGGAAACTCGCTGTTGCCTCTCGGTACCACAAGTTTTCTCCTCCCCATCTGCAGGCACTGAACATCCCACCTCTGTCTGCGCCTCACTTTCCACTTTTGGAAAATGAGAGGGATAATGGGGGAAGAGTCAGTGCAATGTTTCTTTCTGGGATCAATACAAGGGCCACCACCAGGGCTGAGCAGTGATGGAGAGGAGCTGAGCACAGAGCCATGCTGCTCACTGGTCCCGTGCTCTTGGAGCACGTGCTCTCCCTTCCTAAGGGCAGCAGAGGCAGTAGCCAGGAGCAGGAACTTTGCTTCCAGAAAGGATCAGCTGTTGAGCTGAGCAAAGCATGAGGCGGGTGGAAGGAAGGAGGGAGGGAGCGCGAGCCAAGCCTGACACAGGGCAGCGTGGGGGGGGAGGCACTCACCAAGGCCTCCGAGGCAGGATGGAAAGGACGATAATTACATAAGAGCACTTGGCGAGCATCTGGCTGGAGTCAGCTGGGCCCCGCCAGCTCTCCCTCCCTCCCTCCTTCCATCCTTCCCTCCCTCGCTCCCTTCCTCCCTGCACTGCTAACCAGGAGCAGCTGAGGATACACCAAACCCAACACGGGACTCCTCTGCAGAGGGGCGCGGAGGTAAGAGCTCTTCTGCTTCCCTTCTGGCTTGTGCTGCTCTGGGAGAGAAGGGGAAGAGAGGTGGGGAAGGGGAAAACTGCCCTTCTCCAGGGGATGCAGCCAGGAAGGAGAATGGAAAGGGCTGCTCCTCTGCCTCTTGGTGCTGACAATGCCTTTGCTCCAGTGGGTTGGTAGACGGAAGAGATGCACGGTGGTGTTTGTGGGTGGATGTGTGCATGGGCAGCAGGGCAGGGGGTCCATGCGTGCAGGAGGAGCTGAGCTGTGCACAGGGGGTGGGAAGGGGAGTAAACAGCAAGGAGCTTCCTTCCTTCTGTGCTTGTGGCAGATAGGGTTAATAGGATGTGGGGAGTGGCTGAGGGAGAGCCAGGCTTACCCCCTGCTCTGTACTTTGTGGAGAGGGTTGCAGGAGAAGGGAGGAAATGCAGGAGGAGGAAGCAGCTGCTTTTGAGCAAGGATTGCTGTTGTCCAATCTGGCCAGAGCTTCCCTGGGCTGCCTCCAAGGCAGTGTGTGGAGGACAGCTGAGCACACACACAGGGTGCCTGCAGGTTGGGTTTCGCTCAGCAGTGTGGCTGGCACGTGGACCGAGGAGAATGCTCTCAAAACCCATACACTGGAGCACTTGTCCACACAGGCCAAAACTTCTTGGAAAAGTGCATGTGCCAGCAAAACACTGCTGGTGCAGCCCATTGCTTTCAGAGAGAAGGGCAATATTACCTTGACAAAGCTGTCTTTATTGGCATTAACTGCTGCCCAGTAGGGTGATGCTACCAGAGCAAGTCTTAGAAACATAGAATTGTTTGAGTTCGAAGGGATCCTTAAAGGCCATCCGGTCCAAATCCCCTGCAATGAACAGGGACACCTACAGGTAGATCAGGGTGTTCAGAGCCCCTCCAGCCTGACCTTGGGTTTCTCCAGGGATGGGACATCCATCACCTCTCTGGGCAACCTGTGCCAGTGCTTCACTACCCCTTACCGTAAACTTCTTCCTTACACGCAATCTAAATCTTCCCTCTTCTAGAATGAAACCATTTCCCCTTGTCTTTGTTTGCTAGCTCCTTGAGTGTCTCAGTTCAGTTTGGGAAAGACATTAGGCACAAAGTCCTGCTCACAGACAAGAATATGGCAGGGCCCTTTCTAGCAGGGTGCTCAGGTTCGAATCGGATGATCTTTGAGGTCCCTTCCAACCTAAGCCATTCTATAATTCCACGATTCTCCACAAAGAACACTTGCTAGTTTGAGAGCAAATCCAGTGTGCAGTTGGAGAGGTGGGAGGGAAATGAGGGCAAGCAGCTTCCTTCTGCCTGCTCTGTTGGAAAGGAAGAGATAAGGCAGAGGTGAGGCAGGGAGCTGCAGAAAGGGGGAGTGTCATGCTTGGAAATGAGACAGGCGGGGAAATCTGAGAGAGAGGGGAGTGACTGCGTGCTGGGAGCTCATGAACATGGCAGTGAGTTTCCTCGGGCTCCTCCGGCCACGGATGGACGTTTGTTTGCTCTGTGCTCATGAAGCTACGGGCTGACAGACAGCCCGAGAGTATCTCCAGCCCTCCCAGCCCCCTCCTTCCCATCCCCCCAGTTCACAGCACATATTTTCCCAGACTTTTCCGCTTGCTCCTCCAGTGGTGCTGGGGTCCTGCCAAGCGCCAGCCACTCTCTGGGAAGCGAGGGCCTCCCATTCCCAAACCGCATAACTGGGAGAAGGAAAACAAAACCAAAAACAAATATCCAAGGACACGTAGACACGCACAAAACCCTTTTCCCTGCAGAAATGTGGGAGTTTTCTCCAGATTCCCTTGGCAACTGTGCAGCGCTGACTTGGCACCTTGGGCCCCTGCAGAAAGAATTATTGCCTACCCTCCCTCCTGCCACATATACACGCTCCTATAGGCTATAAAATCTTAAATCCAGCTTTGCCACAGCATAGGAACCCTAAAGCTTGCCTCCTTCCAAACTCGCAGTGCAGCCACATAGCTCTCACCCAAAGGGCACAAGGGGACCACTTGGCACCAGGCTGGGGCAGAGACCACTGCCGTGGTTTGCTGCAGAGCCTCAGCTCTGGCGAGCAGCAGCAGCAGGGCTGAGCTTGAGGCCGGCACACCCCTCCTGTGCAAACCACTCTGCCCGGGATGTGACCTTGCTGTGCCACGTGCCCAAGTGTGAGGCTTGGGGCTCTGCCTGGGGAAGGATGACCAGAGAGGAAAAAAAGACAGTACCTCTCCCAGTTGGCAAATGAGCCTGCTGGAAATAGCATGACCGGGGCGAGAAACTGCGGTGATGCTCTAAGAGGAACTATGCAGGAGAGAATGAAAGATGAAGTTTGGGAGAGAGCATGGGCTGCCAGGTGGAGGGCTGATGAAGGCTAGCACAGGGGATCAGCAGACAGGGAAGAATCCTGCACCATCGCACCCCAAAATTCCTGGGGTGGGATGCTTCCCTTCTGCCTTACCCACCCTTTGCAAGGAGTGCAGTCTGCTCTGGAAGACAAAAGGCAGGGGAGGAAAAAAAGGGAAACGAACCACCTAGGAAAGAGTTAAGAGGCACCGCAACCCAAGCCGCTCTGCAAAGTGCCCAAAACCAGGGAGGGAAAGGGAGGGGGAAGAGAGGGGAGGGAGCAGGTCCAATCCCAGGCCATGCACCCTGCCAGCACTCAGAAGCCACTGCCAAGCACGGGCTCTTAAAGCCATGGGCCCCGAAGCTAGCTCTGCAGGCAGAGGGCAGCCAGCAAGCAGCGGGGCTGGAGAGCACAGTGAGGAGCCCTCGGCATCCAGGGTGAGCTGCACGGGGGTGTGGGCAGAAGCAGCGTGGGCAGCGGCTGAGAGAGGAGTGTCTGAGCATGCCTGCATATCTGTCTTTTGCATACATACTTGTCTGAAGGCTGCCTGCTCGACTCTGCTTGCTTTCTCTCTCCAGTGCAGCAGCTCCACTCCAGACCTTTTGCAAGAGCCTGTCATCCCTTCGGGCAAGGTGCTGGGGTTTGGCTCTCCTCCTGTGACAGAAGGGAGGCGAGGAGCTGAGACGCTACTGAGCACTGGGACAGGAATTGGAATAGCTCTGGAAAAGGCTTCCCAGAAAGGTGGTGGATGCCCTGTCCCTGTAGACATTCAAGGTCAGTCTGGAGGGGCTCTGAGCATCCTGACTGAGCTGTGGGTGTCCCTGTTCATTGCAGGGGAGTTGGATCAGATGACCTTTAAGGGTTCCTTCCAACTCAAATAATTCTATGATTCTGTGGTGGGGTGCCAGGGAACACAGAGGGATGGGATTTGGTGTTAGGGGAAGGAGAGGCTGGAGTTAAGTCTCTGCAGGGAGAATGTGGGTCTAACTCCCACTGGGATATTGAGTTAACTTTGTGAATAGCTCACAGCTAGAGACTGGAGGTCTGGAGAAGTTTTTCACAGCCGGCTGCATGGATTCAGCACCCTACTGGAGTGTGCTTTTGCTGAAGCTGTGTGGTTTGCTGTGCCTTCTTTCTCTATCCCAGCCTGGCAGCTTTGAGTGGCTCCAGTGGTTTGCCTAGTGACAGGCTTTGAGGCTCAAGCCTTCCATCAGAGCTGGCAGCCAGTCTCCATTGGTCTGGGCGGAAGGGTGTGGCGCATCCTCTTGGGGCCATGTGCTCCATACTCAGATTGCAGCCTTGAGTCTCCCGGGACATCAAGCATGCATCTCCCTGGCAGGACAGTGCCATTCTGTCCCACCACTGGCTCCAGCCACCAAGATATATTGTTTCTTGGTGATCTCTGCTCTATCGCCCACGTCCTTCCCTTCTTATGCTTTACTCTGGATCTTTCTCATATCTTCCCAGGTCACCATGGACATAATTTACCTACGCACACCCCTGGCCTTCCTTCTTCTTCCTCTTGTTGTGCTTGGGGCACCCACTGATGAACTCCACCTCACAGAACCTGCCCCTGGTGCTTGCAGGCGCTGCTGTGACCCACCAGACTCTTCTGCAGATGCCCCACCACCGCCTTCCAGCCACCATCACCTGCCCTACCCGATGCCAGAGATCCGTCCCTATATCAATATCACCATACTGAAGGGTGAGTGCTCCTCTTGGCCCCAAAGTGCCAAGACCAGTTAACCCAGCAGACACAGGGAAACAAAGCACAAACCTGGGAGGCTAGCAATTCTGTTGGAGGCTGCTCTGACCTCCACCTTCTCTGTACACAAAAAGTAAGTTCTGGTGCTCTTCTCTATGTTTTAATGTCTGCCCAAACCTGTGACAAGCAACACACCAACACCAGGGTAAAGCTACAGTATTAATTACAGAGGACACCCAAATTATGCTTGTATTGGCAAAGTACCAGCTCTCTAACATACACTGCATGACTCATAACGTTCAGTTTGGATCTTTTCCCACCGACCAGTTAAGTTTGGACACTTTCTCTTCAGCCTTACTCCTTGCTCCTCTCTAGTCATGTTCTCCTACATATATCAGCATTTCTCCAGCTTTTCCAGCCTGTAGCAAGAGCAATATGTGGATAACTGGGTCCTGGAAGAGGGCAGAGACTGCAGCTGGGGGTAAGGGAGTGTGAAGGATGAAGAAGAGGCCAAGAGGAGTACTTTGCACTGTTGTTCTCCATCTTGTGCTGGAGTCTCTTAGGAATAGACCCTAGTGCTTCCAGCAAAGCCATACCAGGCAGTGAACAGAAGGTTAGAAAGAAGAAAGACCCCAGTCACATCCACATGTTGGCTCCTTTTCCATAAAGCACAATTCTGTGACCATCAAGGAGTGTTCCTTCTTCTGTCATTCCCCCATCCTTTAGCAATCTCTGTCTCCTCATTGGGTTTTCTCACCACTTCTTGCATCTCTCCCTCTGATATCACACAGGGGTTGTGTTCTCTGCTTCATCTTGTAGGAGAGAAAGGAGATCGAGGAGAGCCTGGGATGCCAGGGAAATGGGGCAAAGAAGGGCCACGTGGAGAGCGGGGTGCCCAGGGCCAGAAAGGCAGCAAAGGACAGATGGGCACAGCAGGAGATTCCTGCAAGCACCAGTATGCTGCATTCTCTGTTGGCCGCAGGAAAGCACTGCACAGCAGCGAGGGCTTCCAGGTCTTGATCTTTGACACCGTCTTTGTCAACCTCTACAGTCACTTTGACATGTTCAATGGCAAGTTCTACTGCTCTGTGGCTGGCCTTTACTATTTCAGCCTCAATGTCCACACCTGGAACTTCAAGGAGACCTACATGCACATCATGCGCAACGAAGAGGAGGCAGTCATCCTGTATGCCCAACCCAGTGACCGTAGCATCATGCAGAGCCAGAGCCTCATGCTGGATCTTCAGGAAAATGATGAGGTCTGGGTGAGACTCTACAAGCGGGAGCGGGAGAATGCCATTTACAGTGATGATGTTGATGTGTACATTACCTTCAACGGGTATCTGGTCAAGCCAAGCCTTGACTAATTGCCTCTCCTCCCTTCCAGAGCCTTTCTGGCCTTCTTCCTCTCTCTCTCTTTCTCTCTCTCTCTCTCTCTCTCTCTTTTTATTGCCCGCAACCACTGCAAATCTCTTGGAAATGGGCCTGTGAAGTCTCAGGCATTGAGTGTGAAACTTGCTGCTCTGGCTCCCACCTCATGCTCTCTAGCAGTCAGGCCTGTAGCTGTGCATTTACAGCATGACACTATCATCTTTCACACCTCACCTCATGACCCAGCTTAAGTGATTGGCTTGTTCTAAATCCACGAGCAGGATGTGGCTGGCTTGTAGGGTCCTAAAGTGGGAGGAAAACTAAGATGTTGCTCCTGGGGATGTGTCCTTCTTTGGGATTTCCTACACAAAGGACTCCCATAGTAAGGTCTGGAAAGTCCTTGTTGCCCAGGTGCATGCTGGCTTCTTTCTGCCCCGGCTGGACATGCCAGTTTTGCAGCCTGCAACGTGGCCCTAATGCCAGCACTCACACCTATAGTCTGGAGGGTGGACTGGGGTCTTCTGGCCTTCTGTAGAACAGAGGAAGAGGTAGGAGTGGTGGGAGATGATACTGTCTTTCCAAAAAAAGGTCTGTTGGCCTTCTTGTTATGTCATTGACTTTCCATGGAAACCATTCTGGATCTCAGAGCCCTCAAGTTATGGCCCAGGCTCCTGGGTCCTGTGGTCCTTTCCTAGGCTGGCTGTAAAATTGCGGCCTGGGGGGACAGTCTTCCACTGTGCCAGCTCTAGCTCTTCTGGGAGGTAGCAGGCTGGACATTCAGCCAGATAATTCAGAGATATCTGCTGTTGAATGAGTAGAGCCCACCGCTCTGTTCCCATTAAACCATAAGCACAGAATGAGAGAGAACCCTACAAACCTCCCTACAAAACCTACTGGGGTGCCACTTGGTCTCAGTTCCCCAGCTCTGGGAAGCCAGCTCAGCCCAGAAAGGGCTTTCCCTTTCCCAAGTGCATTTTGGTGAACCTGATTCTGCTCACTTCTGTGACAGAGGTGCACCCGTTGGTACCAGTGGCATGGCCCTGGCTCCTGCATGCCATTATGTCATTTCTCCTGAAGGTGGTTCTCTCACATTGGTGTTGAGAGACTGCTGTTTCATGACATGAGCTGTAGGCTGCAAGGCCAATTGCAGTTAAACCACAGTTTCCAGACCTGGATGAGTTGGCATCTCTTTGCCTGTGTGATGGAAAAAACTAGAGGCAAAACAGTGGTGTGAAAGGAAGCGAGACTTCAGCAACTCAACCCATATTAAAAGCTTCCCTGACACGCGTTGTGTGCCTTTTTCTGGCAATCTCATTAGAGCAACGGGGAAAAACATGTGGCTACAACAAACCCTCGCTCTCCTTGTCAGGTCAGAGATGTTGCAGTGGGAAAGGATGCCAGTGGTAGGATATTCTAGTACCATTTATGCTGGCCTCACACTGCCCTCACTCACATCCCTCTGGGGATGTGAGGCTGACTTAGCACTTTGGGAAAATCACTTCCATGTGTTGTGATGCTGCCACAAACAGCAGAGCCAAGAGTTGTCTCTTTTTTGAGTCTCAGGACAGGACAAGCAGGAGAAACTGTATTTCTCTGCTGCCCATCGTTGGTAATGAAGTCTTCTGACTTATGCTTCCACAGTCTCGTGGTTAGCCAAGGTCTCTGTCTATAGTACTGGGACTATCAGAGATCTCCCATTGGAGGTACAAATCAAATTGTTATATTAGGACTCAATCAGGTACACTCAGCCCAGGATGGCAAAGGTGCAGGAACACAGGTTAACTGTTGAAAATGCTTGAGAGAATTGCAGGACATTTTCTCTCTTGCCCTGCTTGCTTACCCTCCCTGCTCTGCCAAGGAAGCTGTGCAGACTGGAATGAATTTCAGGCACTTTCTGGCCCCTGATCCTCCCCACTTTTGTCACTGATGCAATGTGTATAAAAACAAGGTTTCACCAAGATAAAGCTGGATCTTTCCCAGGGAACCACTTGATGACAAGATCATGGGAATGGAAGGAAACCGAGCTTCTTCCTCTCCCTTATCAGGACTGCTCAGAGACAGGATTGCAGGCATTGGAAAGGAAGAAGCATGCTCAAAGTGATGCTCAGGACTGAATCCCTTTCTGTCTTCCTAAACCACAGGCTGCAAACCCAGGTATTGTGTATTTACAGTGTATAGTGCCCCGTGTTTTCCTGAAGAGAAGCAAGCCTCTCAAACACCGAATATCTCCAGAAACAAGCTTTTACTTTTCTCCTTTTCTGTTTGTTTGTTTTTAAAATTCCAGTGGGAGATGTCACGTGTTTCTCATAAGCATCCAAATGATGCTTGATGTACGTGGTAGAGGAAGGCAGGTGGACCAAAGGGTATGTTTAACAGGCTTCTTGGTGCTAAACAAGATGGCAATCCCTTGGTGCTAAATAAGTTTTCAGAAGTTTTGGGCGCTTTCTGGAGGGTGTGGTAGGCTGAGTTATAATGTACTGTAGAATTAATGGTGCTTTATGTTGTAGAAACAAACTCTGAGAACTTTTGTGTGTATATATATATATATAATTTCAGTGATATTAAACTTTTTTCCTTGGTTGTTTTGCACTTAGATCTGTCTTTTCTTCCCAGCCTATTCATTCTACCTCCAATTATGGCTAAACAGTGCAATGAAAAAGATACTGATCTGAAAGAAACAGGTACAGAGTCTAATTCTGTTGTGAAACTCCCCTAGGAAATGCTTGGCAGTCCCTTTCTGTTTCCTTAAAGACAGTTGCTTCACAGACACTTTCAGTTGTGACAGCTCTCTTCTCTCTTCTGGGAAAGCTTTAAGCAAATTCAGGGCAGAATGCTTTGAAAATAACCCAGAAAGGATTAGAAAAGAATTAGGATTAATCTTCAAGCACTTCACTAATTCTACTGAGAAAGGCTGGACCAAGGCTGGACTTTTCCAAAGGGGATCAGCCTCTTTGTCTTGTTTCAGTTTTGGCACATCCTTCCATCAGGCACGCAGTAAGCATGATAAGAGTGTGTTTTCCCTGTGGTGTTTCTGTTTTCTCTGCCAAGAGGTAAAAGCCAGGATGTGCAGGCAAGGGGGACGTTAAACTTTTGACTACACATCTGTATATTTAACAGTGGAGCAGTAGTTCCAGATTCAATCTGGACACCTATTTTGGGAGACCTGAGCGTAATGGCAAAGATTCAGGTCAGAGGTGAAAAGACAAGTGACAATTGCATGTAAGCTTGGGGAAAATGCTGAAATTGAGGGTTAGAAGAGAGGGAAATTGAGAGGTAGAAGAGGTAAATCAGACTTTGGGGTTTGGTCTGGTGGGACAAACACTCCTGACTGGGTAGAGAAATGGACAAGAAAACAAGAGCCCATATAGGAGCTTCTGTTTTGAGACTCATTCATCTTCAAATAGCTTCTGCTGTGGTTTGACATGTACCAGATGCTCCATTTGGCAAGGGGTGGAAAACATAACCATATGCCTTACAGGCCTATTTGGTCCTGTGTCAGGCCTAGGGTTTGGACTGTGTGTATGCTAGTGAATGTGACACTTTGTCAGACCCGAGACCAGACTTTTTTTCATTGTTTTTTAATTTACTTCTGAGAAATGTGTCCTCAGGAAATGCCAGGGTTGTGCTTGTGTTTGTTCCTGGCCCCTTGAGGTAAGATGCTGGTAGATTGGAGGTGCTTTTGTTGCACTTAATACGTGGATAGAGAGAGGAGGGGGGAGTGGAAATGTGCAGTCAAACCTTCTAGAAAAGCTTTTTGTGATTCAGTCCTTCAGCTTGTCCACTTGGAGAGAAGAATGCTGTCTGAACAATCTGTTCAGCTCAGTCCTTCAAGGCTATGATACATGCACCACTGGCAGAGTCTGAGGCCAGTGCCACCCATCGCACCATGATTTGACTGGGGAGCTGCCATAGGTAAGACCCAGCTCAGGCAATCTGGACCCTGCACTACTGTAGAAAGAGCAGTCCTAAAGTTGGAGACATCTCTGCTGCCCAATCAGTAGATGCAGCCAGCCCTGAAGGCCGTTAGACCTCCAGTCATCCCATTCACCCCCAGTTCTGTGTTCTCCATGCAGGGTGTCTGCTTTGCAACATGTGAGCCATGTGATGGCCAGCACCTCTCTCTTGAGTGATGCAGAAAGCATGCTGTGGGTTGGGAATCTCTCTTCTCCCCTGAAGGAGAGAGTTCCAAGCCCTGTTGCAAAGGGCTTTGCATTTTTCCATTGCTTTGCTTCTTGTTTCTGCAAGGTATAGAATTGAGTTATACAATCACAGAATGGCTTGGCTTGCAGGGAACCTTAAAAGATCGTGTAGTTCCAACTCACCTGCCATGGGCACAGATATCTTCCCAGATTAGGTCTGATCAGGTTTCTAAACTTCCCAACCAACCTGCTCCCTAGGGAGGGAGCATTCACAACTTCTCTGGACAACCTGTCCCAGTTATCTAACCACACTCGTGTTAGAAAATCTGTTCTGGATATCGAGCTTGAGATGTGGGCCCGTGAAAATCTTATGAAGGTATCTTCCACCAAGTTGGCCCTTTAAACTGGTTTCCTGCAGGTTTGTGGTCTTGAAGGTATGAAGGGGGGAGGACGGGGGAGAGAGGAGGTAAAGGGTAGGAGATGGTTCTGTCTTTAAGAGAGGAAGTGCATGTCAGGGCCAGCTCAGGAGAAGCTGGAGATCCTGCAATTGTTCCTTGTCCTGGGATAGCTGTGGGAAAGGGTAAGAGAGGACCAGGGCAAGAAAGGGGGAATGAAAGGCCAAAAGGGTGGAATAGAGTTAGTACTGGAGTGGGAGGCCCAGAAGGAGACCGTCAGCTCTGCAGCAGGAGCCCACGTGGACACAAGTGTGAGTGCTTGCACCCAAAGCACCATGGGGCAAGTCATGGGTATCCCAGGCATCCCCTTGAGCCTCAGCTTAGCTTCCAGCCACAGTGCAGGGTCTGCCGCATATAGGGGATTTCTGCACCGCTTTGGAGGCTCTGTGACATAGCTCCAGCCTGCTCTCATTCCCAATCCACCCAGATAACCAGCTTCATTCACACCTCAGTTTTGTGGGTGACTTTTCCACAATGGTTAAACGGGCGTTTGCTGGGCCATGCAAGGCTGCAGAGGCCAGCTCGGAGCTGTGCTCTGTGGTCACACCCACACATGTGTACACACACACATACCAACCCCGTATGGACATCTCTTGCCTTCCTGCCAACGGAAACCATTGCCCTTTGCAAGCCCAGCTCACTCTGAAGATGCTATCAGAAGGTGGGTAGAAGGGGGCTGAGGCACCAGGCTCTTCTGAACAAGTACAGCTCCCATTGATGTGTGTCCCCTCCGCTCCCACAAGACTCTGCAATCTCCCTCCTCAGTTATACATACCACGGTGAGGAGCAGGCAGAAGGTCCCACTCAAAGGCTTCTGACTGTTTCTCAACCCACAGACCAGTTCAACCTCTTGAGTTTGTATCACCCAACTCACAAAGGACCAGGGAACTATTGCAGAATCTCACACTTTTCCATATGCCCTTTTGCAGTGGCTAAGATGGGAGGGAGCAGGATGGAGAGTGGATAGCGGGAAGTGAAGGTTGTGTTGGCTTTTGATTCATGCTAACCTACTTGGAGCCATGCCTACGAGAAGCAAGGCTTGTCTGCATCAACCTCAAAGCTGTTAATGTGCCTCAACCGCCACAGAACCCAGAAAACATAAACAGCAACTTACCTCTGAGGAATGAGAATGGTCCAAACCTCACAAGTTGCCACTGAGGACAGTTGCAATGCTTCAAAGAAGCCAGGGGTCGGAAACACCCGTCAAAATAGAAGGAGGGCAGCAGGTCTCTTGCCTCACTGACGCTCATCACGCAGGCACCATTTTCACTAATCTAGTTCCCTGCTCTAAAGCCCCAAACACACTCTGGGTCTTTCACAGAATAGCGTCCTAGTGCAAGACTTGGGCCAAGCACCTCTAATGGAACAGGATGGGAACTTTCTGTTCTTCTGCCCTTTTCCAGCCTTCCTTACACATGGTTCAACGTGGTGATGGGAGAGCAAAGAGAATCATAGAGTCATAAAACCGTTAAGGTTGGAAGGAGCACTAAGTTCACCTAGTGCAACTGTCAGCCCATCCACATCATGCCCACTAGCCATATGCATCAGTGCCACGTCCACACGGTTCTTGAAAGAAGGAGCAGAGGAATCTTTGGGCATACCTTTTCATGGGGTGCCTGAGGCTCACAAATGCTTTTGTTGGCTCCTGGCACCCTCATATTCACTTCCCACCCTGACACACACACACATTTTTTTCCCATGTGTCTTTGATTCTTCTTGTGAAGCAGTGGAATGGAGCAGATCATTAGAAAGGATGGAAGCCCAGCCCTGCCCCTGCAGCCACAGGCAGTAACAAGCATATCTTTTGGGCCAAGGACCCACACACCACTCCACACATGGTCCAAACCACCTCCCAAATCCTCTCCACATGCTGACTCCCACTTCTTTTCATTTGAGGTTGGAACTAAACGATCTCTGAAAGTCCCTTCCAACCGAAGCCTTTCTCTGATTCTGTGATCTACTGGCGGCATTGTTTGAGTTTCTAGAATATTTACGCAGGCTTTTGCAATTGCACCACATTTTCAAGGTTGTTCCCATTTTTATTTTTTTCAGCATTTCCATTTGTTCACGTACCTCAGTCCGGAGCACCCCCCTGACCCCAGGACAGCTTGCTTCTCCTCCCCCATCTATAGCGCTGCCAACAGAGGCAGAACCACTGTGCTTACATTGCAGTGGCTGCAGCAGGCAGGGACTGCGGTGTGCTGGGTCAGTGGTGGGATGGGCGATGTGAACTCAAGGGAAATGAAGAGATAATGGCTGCAATGCCCTCTTTTTGCTTTAGGGTGTTTTTTTTTTTTTTTTTTTTTTTCCACTTTCCTCCCCCTCTCTAAGCTCCCGTGCCTGCTTTAATCACCATTGCAGAGCGCTGCGCAGAGAGATGGCTGAGTACAAAGTGCAGGGGAAGCAGTGGGAGGGTCAGGTGAGGACTGAGAAGGGCGAGAGGAAAAGGTCAGTGACGCAAGCCCAGCGCGATGGCTCTCCCTCAGCTGAGCCGCTCTGCTGTTTGTCCGTGGTGCACTATTTCTTCTCGGCAACAATTCACACATCTGGGGACCACAACTCCTTCCACCGCCCACGCTCTTCCTCCCCCCTCACAGGGGCTGAGGCAAGGGAGGGGGAAGGAGGGGAGCTGCTGCACGGGGCTGCCGGCATCGTTTCCAAGACGGAAGGGGAATAAAAGTCTCAAGCAGTCCTTCTCCACAGCCGACTTCCCTCCAGGCGTTGAGGACCTCTGATGGAGGGACCTGCTTCTTGCAAAGAAAGAAAGGGGGGATCCTTGCTCATGGTTGGTCAGAAAAATGCATTGGCACTCCTGTTCTTGAAACATAGAAGCAATGGTGCACGTTTTTTTTTCCCTTAGAACTCAGGTCTCACCTGCAGAGCTGTGACTAAGGGATGGGACCCTGGTGCCTGTGGACATGTGCTGTCTTTGGGCTGTTTCCAGAGTAAGCATTCGAGTGTAGCCAAGCGCTCGATCCCCTCCGTGTTTCCCCTGTTGGCTGCAGCTGTGTACGTGCATTTGTTGGTGTGAATGTGTGCACAGGTGCAGGTAATGGGCATTCCCCCCGAGGCCTTTTCCACAGCCTGTTCCCAGCCATGCAGTGCAGCACTCTGCCCACAGCAGCCCTCCCAGCCCAGTGCTGGCTACAACAGCCGTCACTGCTCTTTTGACCTGAAGAGAGCGGGAGAATGAAACTATTAACCGCTTCAGTGCTCTGTGTACTTTTCTGCTTCTTTTGCATGAAGTGCTGGAACAAAGTTCTAAAGAGCCTCTCCCTCACGTCCGTGCATACCATTCTCAGCAATCAGAAGAGGAGGAAAAAGGCATCCTGCTCTTGTCTTTCTCTCAAGGAACCAAGGGTCATTTTCTCTGAGACCTTCAGATCCCATTTACAAATATAGGCACAGTCAATGGGGCTAGTGTGATGGGAAGCATCTTGGTCTTTGTATTCATAGCAACAAACCTGAAATCTCACATGTGGAATACACTGTGTAACAAATGGTTGGACTAGATGACCTTTGTGGTCTTTTCAACCTTAATGATTCTATAATTCTGTGATTTTACAGTTCTTTCTCACATGCAAAACCTTCAGGCTTCTCAGAGGCCACAATGGGAAAAATAGCCATTTCCACACTGCTTCTTGTTTTTCTCCAAGTGATGATCCTGAAATGTTCACCAGGATTAGGTCAGTTGTCTCAGCATCAAGAAGAAGGGATCCACTTTTTACACAGTGTGATAATGGTAGGACAAGGGGTAATAGCTTTAAATTAAAAGAGGGGATATTTAGGTTAGGTGTTAGGAAGAAATTCTCTACTCAGAGGGCAGTGAGGCACTGGCACAGCTGCCCAGAGGAGCTGTGGTGCCCCATCTCTGGAGGCATTCAAGGCCAGGTTGGATGGGGCCCTGGGCAGCTGAGCTGGTGGGTGGCAGCCCTGCCCATGGCAAAGAGTTGGAACTGGACAGTCTTCATGGGCCCTTTCAACCCAAGCCATTCTATGGTTCCATGAAGACCTTTCTATGCCAGCATCTCCAGCTAGAAAATTGACTCTTCAGTTTTGTGTCACCTGAAGTCTTGTCAACCTGCAGAAGTGCTCTGCTACAGGTGGTTTACTTCAGACTCTCTGGGAGGAAAAGTCTGCAGAGAACCAGGGCCAGAAGTGGGCTCTCAAGCAGGATGAGGATCCCTGCAGGCCGACCTGTTCCACAAGGCAGAACGTCCCTTGGGAGAGTGAGGTGCCATCCAGTGCTTGGTCACAAGCCTGGTCTTCACCTTTCCCTTTCACTCCGTCCATATGGGATCACTGGCTGTGGCAATTGCCTTTCTCATCAAATCTTTCACCTCTCAAGGTGAAGAAAAAGGAGGAGGATATTCAGTAGCAAGAGAAGTAGAGGAGCAAACGGTGGCCTGAACCCGGGAAGCCACAGAGCAGGGGGAAAAAATGGCTCTCCTGACTCAACCAAGGGGAGAGAAACGAGCACAATCCAGTGGACAGAGCAATAGGGAGACAGGAAGCAGCTTCTAAACAAGTCTTTTTTCAATTCAGGCATGGTAGTGACTTTAAAAGTAATAATTGCTATAGTTGCAAATCAATAACACCCAGAAGAGCCTAAGGAGGAATGGGGACTTGGCCTTTGGATAAGCATGACATCATCAAACCTATTTGAAAATAAAATAAACAATCTAATAAATCCCTTTCTAACCACTACTCAGAGAGAGATGAAGAAAACAAAAGGAGCAAGGAGAGCTCCGAGCAGAATGGAGGCAGTTGTTGTAATTAATTTTCCGTATAGAAGGAAGGGACATAAGAGGAAGCCCTGCTTATCTGAGCACCTGAAGTTTATTCCCAAGAATCTCCTTGCAGTATCATACATTGCCCTCAAGCAATTTGAATGTAAAATAAATCTCTGAATTCTTCTCAATTTATTTGGTCTGGAAACCATTATTGCTTCCTAACAGGCTTGTCAAGCATTTGCACACAAAGCTTTCCAACTTTAAATGTAGAGAAATGTAACACCTTGACAAGCTACAAAACAAAATAGGGCTTTAAATTTCCAAGACTGTCCAAGTAAGAAGGTAATAATCTACCTCAAGGCCAAGAGCAGTCACTGGTGCTGAATAGTAAATTGGCCAGTGAATGCTTGCTAATTGTGCTTAGGTACAGATTTGACATTACTCTGATCTCTGAATCCAGCTCTACAGACCGCTAGATCACATAACTTGAGCAGATATCCTGAGATATACTTCAGTAAAGGTCTATAAGCAAGTTCACAAGGTGCTCCAGCCTTGCATCTTCAGCTTTTAATGCCTGGATAACTTTCAGGAACTTGCATAGGCTCACTTTCATAATAGAAGTAAATAACTTCCCTTCAGACCTGGTCAATGGACACCTTTTTGTCATGCAGGATCCAGCCCCTGGCCTGAGAATCTCAGTTTTTGCAGAAGTTGGGAAACATCCTTCAGACCCCTTTTTCTGCTGAAGAAATTGAGAGAGAGGATGTGAGAGCTGTGTAAGTACATCAGGTGTCCCATAAGTACGTCACCTTCCTTCCACTTCACACTGATAAGCTTTCCATCGCAGGTGTCCCAGGCTAAGAACATCCGCAGATACAGATACTACAATTCATTGGCCATTTGTCACATTGCCCTGCCTCAGACATGTGCTCTCCTCCCCACAGTATGTCCATGTGCTCAGAGAAGAGCATAAGTACTGGCGTTCTTTCAGATTGCTGAGCCCGAGGGTGTAGAATCACAGAATCACAGAATCATTAAGGTTGGAAAAGACCCCTAAGATCATCCAGTCCAACTGTCTACTTACCACCAATATCAACTACTAAACTATGTCCCCAAGTGCCATGAGCAAGAGCATCTCATGACTGCTCCATGTTCATGTTCATGCAGATGAGTTTATGGCCAAACAGGCTAAGAGTGAAACTGCTTGAAAGTAGCATGCTTCCCCTCCCATTCTTGTTTCTCTTCTCTGGGCCTGTGACCATCACCAGCAGGGAGAGAAAGTGAACACTTCCTCCCACCTACAGCCTCAGACTTGCTGCATGTGAGAGCATCTGCAAATAACTCAGCTTCCTACTACTTTTATCCACGTCTTCCCCAGCCTACAGGACTAGAGGATTTCTCTTCTTGAATATTTTGTGTGTTTCTTTGTATATCTGATGCCTTCTGCTTCTATCAGGCAGATCTATCAGGTCGCTCTCCGTGGGACCGAAGCTGGACTTGCTGACCAGCATGGTGACTCCAGTTAAATTCCACCATTTAAGTGCCACTGCTCTTAAACACAGTTATGTCGATTAACCTGAGGTTATTTGTATAACTAAAGTGTCACTAGGGGTGTTAGATCGGGGGAACAGAAACAGTTCGATGCATTAACGCCACGCCAAGGTTGCCATTTTGGTACAAAGCAGAGCCTCTTATAGACTGGTAATGCTAACAAGTTCGACAAAAATATCACTGATACAATAAACAGTGGCTCCCCGCAGAGCCATTTTAACAGACGTTTTTCGGAGTAGAACCACAGTTTAAGGGGAAGATAACAGCAGATATAGTGCAATGTTGTAGTTTTGAGAAGCGCTTGTATGTGCGGGGCAGGAAATTCAAAGTAAAGGTTAAGAGAGCATTATTTGGAAAGTACCAGAAATAACTTGAAGAGCGTCTAGAGATCTTCACAATATATCCTAGCAGAAAGCGAGCTTTGGTGGCCATAAGGGCCACGTCTGTCCACATCTCCATGCTTCCTGCTGGGTCTGCAACCTTCCCACCACTCAACTGAAGAAGATCACAGGGACATGACACTGAGATGGGTCTACAGAGCCCTCCACCGAGCTTGTCCCTGGTGAGCTGGATGATTTCTAAACCACAAGCAAGGCGTCCCAATGAGCCTGGAACCTCAGCTTCAGCTGAGAGCTAGCAAAGGAAAGTGATGTGTCTAGCCTAACCAGATAATGAGGCAATAAATCTTGCCATACTTTTGCACTTAACACTTCTTCACTCTCTCTGTATTTAGTGAAAGTATTCACCTGTCCACCCTGAAGAGTCACTCAGCAGACGTGCAACTGAAAATGAGAAGTTTCAGCAGCACCTCTCTTCTCTAATGAAAGCAGAAGGGAGGCAAAAGATCAACCTGCCCCAGCCTTGAGGGCTGGAAAAAACTGACATTGCTTCTGACACATTGATCCGGCCCAAACAACACCTTTAACCAAACCCCCAACTGTGCACTTTTACCTACTGCTTTAACTCTGCACAACTGAGCTCATGGGTGAGCTTGCATGCCTGTCACCGTTGTAAGGACAGGAAGGCAATCACCAGAACACCTCGCATGTATCACTGACGGTGTGGTTTGTTTGGCTTTTTAAATTGTAAATAGCACCATTCCTAACAACGTCAATGTAAAGGAGTTTAAAAGTGCCAGAGTCTCAGTAGTGCAGCGTCCTTAGCAACCAAGTCTGAAAACTGTGTATCAGGTAGGGTCTGAACACAGCCCTTTCTTCCTGCTCCATAAAGTGGTTGTTTTAATGTATTCTCAGTGTGTTTCCAACAGAAATTAACGGTACTAAGGCAGTCTGTGTGTTCATGCATGGGTATTTTCTGTTAGATGATCAATAGGATCATTCTTCCTTCCCCCACAGTTTTGGAAAAAATCGATCAGTTTCTGATTCTTACACATTAAAACAAAAACAAAATACCAAGGAAATCAGTGGGATTTTCTTTGCTTGATTAGCTGCACAATAAAACGTGTGCTTTACACTCTTTCTTCTCCAAAGTGAAGGAAGGTGCAGATTTCTTTGTCTGAAGGATAAATGAGAAAAATGATGGTAAACATGAATACTGCATTGCAGCTGCAGAGCTGGTGATACCAAGAAGTTAATCACAGAGCACGTCATTGCTTCAGCCAGGACTTCAGCACCAGCGTAGCTGCAATCGTGCTAGGAGCTCCTGGGAAATGCTGCGTCCTGATGATCCATATCAGGAGAATCTCCTGTCTGGATGTGGTGTAGAAGGGCCTCGGAGCCAGGAGTTTGTTTCTGGAGAAGCTGAGAGCAGGTGCCACGCATTGGGCCCGATGGCTGTCCCCAGTACCCTGGGAACATGTAGGATCACAGCCAGTTCTCTGGGAATTGTAGATCTGACTCGAACAGTTGCTGGTAGAAATGCTAAGGGATACTCAAAGACCGAAGGTACCCATTCCCTGTCCCTCCCTCAACCCTGGTGGGAGCCTTAAAGGTGCAACTTGTGCAGTCTGTAACAACAAGGGCAAGCAAGGGTACAGCCCATTCTCATTCATGTTCCTCTTCAACAGGGGCTGGCTGGTCACATTTCCCAGTTTCTCTCCTGCCAGTCTTCAGATTGTCAGCAAGAGCATCCAGATGACACCTCTGAGACCCCTGGACTGTGTCAAGAGCAGCGAGGAGAGAGGTGTTGTGCTCTGAACCACTCCAAGTGTGTGCTTGATGCTGTGTTGCAGTCTGAACTGAAATGCTCTGCCAGAAATGGCTTTCAGGATCCAGCATTGCAACCTCCTTCAAAATAGCTCTGCCTATGCTATCAAATCACTGTTTTGCTCCAACATTCTCTCTTCTCAAGATCTGATATCTTCTGAGACCCGCTCTCTGGCTGGACTGCCTGTGACTAAAAACCCATCCTCCTCCCACACCGTTTTTCCACTACCTGAAACCAACATCCCTTTGTTGTTACAGGAGGCCCCATCCTCCAAGTTTATTTAGTCCTCCAAAAGAAACTGCCCGGGGACATGGGATTTGTAATTTTTGGTTGGGAAAGTGTGCTGGCAGACATACGCCTTGGCTTTGAGCTGCTCTAGGAGGGAAGAGTGAGAAGCAGGGAGAGTGGTGACCACTGTGTGCGTAAAAGGAGATTTTCGTCTTCCTGCCACACACCAGTGGCCATCTTTGTACTGTCCAGACCAGACAGGAAATGTGAGGTGTTGTGTTTCAGAGAATTCTATTTGTGTATGGAAAAAAGAGAGGTGTGTGGGTTCATGTGTGTATGCAAGTTTGATTATGTGCCAGGCAACTAGTGGGCCTATGGATTGGTGCATCTGGATTGGCTTGGGAGGGCCAGTTGTGTTGGCGGACAAGCCGTGTGAAGTAGGCACATGTGGGGTAGCATAGCCTGGCTGAACTAACTGAGAGGTTCAACCCAGAGGGAAGGGTTGTTTCTACTGTGGAGTGAGTGGGGTATTTTGCTGGGCAGGCACACTGCAGGACAGGTGTTCCTGTGGTGTCACACCATCTGAAGTGTGAGGGTTGCGCTGCCAGCTCGCTCAGCCACAGAGCTGCCCTTGTTCCACTCCAGCTCTGACCCAGGATGGATCCTCTGAAACTGGGGCACCGGTGGCAGGGCTGGTTTCATTCTGGTGTTGCTTAGGTCAATGACTCAAGCTATTTTTCACTAAGTAGTTCATTTTGTATTTCTGCAGCAGAGTGATTCCTTCCTCTGTTTCAAATTGACCTGTGCATGTATGCGGACCCTGAAAGTGAGCCTCTCTGGGTACCTGAAAAGGGAAGTTATGGGTCTCTTGATGCCTGATGGTGTCTGGAGAGGACAGGTCTTTCTCCCTCTCTTTTTACTTCCCAGTAATAGTTACAAACTGGTCCCTAGCATATCTGAGCATTGTGAGCTAACACCTGATTCTCCACCCTTGTTTCTGCACCTATTGCTTTACCAGCAGGAAGTAGGACGTGGTTTGGGGCTTTTTATTCTCGGCCTCGCTAGCCTTTTCGATACTTCGGGGCCTCGTCTCATTCTGACAAGGCAAGCAAGCAGCAGCTTCCTGTGCAAAGGTGAGAGGGAGCAGACAAAGACCGAACACACACAAGAGGAACAGCTCTGCAGCAGACCTGCCCCTCTCCTCTCATGCCAGCAGCTCTGGCTGGTGGGTGGATGTGCTCTGAGCAGAGCTCCCCCCCAGCCCCTCTCCCTGCTCCCTGCTCCCCTCCCAGTTGGGCCAGCAGCACCTGCATCCATCTGTCCTCGCGACCCCATCCTTGGAGCGCCGGGTGCCCGGAGCTGGAAGGTAATGCAAGCGATGCCAGCTCTGTCCCACATGGGGGTGGCTGATCTGAGAAGTGTCTTGGATGGAGTTTCGGTCTGACAAGCTGATTTGTGTCACTGGGGAGGGCTGAGCGTGTATTTATCTCTGTCTTTCCACAATCCTCTCAAATCATACCCCGCATCTCAAAACGATTTTGTCTGGTTTCTTTCGTTCCCTTTCTCTCCCCGTTTGTCTATGAATGTGTTGTCATCCTGTTTTTCTTCCTCTGATCCTAATCTTTTATCATGACTGGGATCTATAGCGTACTTCATGCCAGCCTTTTAAAAAAACCCCAGCTCTCACTTCCCCAGTAGAGCTCAGCAGGGCTCTGCCTTGAGCCCAGCCCTGCCTGCGTGAAGAGGTGAGGATGGTTCCTTCTCCTGCAGGCAGTGGCGGACCTCGAGGTACGGGTGTGCAGGTGGATGAGGAGGGGGGGATGCTCGCTTGAGAACCTCTTAAGCCTCATGTGTGGAGATTGGCTGCACAGGCTTGGCAGGGATTACCTGATTGCAAAGCCTAAATTTTCTGCTATACCTGAAAGCACACCTCTTTCCAAGGCAGTGCAGGGTCTGCTTGGCAAGGATGGTGCATAATTTGTGTGCGACTGTCCCATTTTATGATATGGTAAACCTTCGCCTTTCCAGAACTTGGTAAACTTCCCTGATTTTACCATTTTCCCTGTCCCAAGCAAGCCATTGAAAAGCTACCTCCCAAGCCAACTTCTGGTAGTTGGCAGCCATCTCATTCAGCAGACCCCTAGTGATTTCACTCCCAGGGCTTACCAAAAAAAGCTGCATGCAGCCACGGCAGCACTCTCTACCTGAGTCAGCAGCAGCCTGAAACAGTGTGTGCAGAGTACTGTGCACTCACACACATTTCCAGAAGACATCAACTCTGCAAACAGCCCATCTGTGTTGCTCTGTGGATGGTTTCAGTGCTGAGCAAAGCAGCACCAAGGCAGGAAAATGATGAAATGCTGAGGAAAAGCAGACTGGAGTAGAAGGGGTGTGAGTTTCTGAGCGTGGAAGACAAACACTGGTTTTGAGCTCAGGGAGCTAACCAATGTGAGTTGACAGCTTCTTAATTAGCACTGCTGAATGAGGTTGTGTGTGGGGGGGGGTCTTGTCTCTTTCAGTGTGTCCCCAGAACAGATGAAGCCCTCCTCACTGCCTTTGCACCACCTCTGGCTGCTTAGCCTGATTCCTCTCTCGTTGGCATCGGACTCTACGCAAGGTAAGAAATGATCTCCTGTGTTGGTGTCATTGTTGAGTAATGTCCGCGTTGTAACATACAACCAGAGGAGGCTGCATTAGTGAGAGGGCTTTTAGGAGCACTCCAACCTCCAAGGGCAGAGAGCAGACAGAGGCTTTCTTACCTGGAAGCTATCTGACTGAGGAGTCTGTAGTTTGGGATGGGGC
This sequence comes from Gallus gallus, assembly GCF_016699485.2. NCBI lineage: Eukaryota > Metazoa > Chordata > Aves > Galliformes > Phasianidae > Gallus > Gallus gallus. The sequence goes on from NC_052532.1 coordinate 51,499,287, forward strand.
AGAATTGTCTGGGGTTAGCAGTTGCTGCTTAATGCCAAAAGTCAAGTAATTGCTAATTGAACCACAATGCTGTCCACCTCTTCCCCGCTGACAGGCAACTCCAATCTCACTTGTTGGTATGACTCGAGGGCAGCTCTCCTTTGTGACTGGAATTCAGGCAGGGACCTTGCTGATGCACCGTGCAATCTGATGATTTCATCGAAGTATGATTTTCCTGACAGGTGGGTGACTGGGAAGGCTGAGGGAAGACAATGCTTTGAATGAAAAGTGTCCTGGAGAGAACATCAATGTAGGCTCCTTCTAACAAAGCCAGGTGTGGTAGAGTCATACAGCTGAAGGGTTCATCTTTGAAACCTCTCTGTCTCTGACTCCAGGTGATCTGAGACTTTGGTCACTGCTCAGTGTTTGCCAACTGAGGGTTCCAAACTGCCTAGCAAGTCTGTAATGCTGTCCTTCATTTTCCAAAAATCTTTCTTCCCTAGTAGCAGCCTTCTGTACTGAAGGCCATTTTCGACAGAACAGGGGTGTGTGCAAAGACAGGGGCAGAGGGAGGTGGAATTCAAGTTATATAGGGATCTTCTGTTCATTGCCAGAGTGAGATGGACATGACAGGAAAGTTGCACACTGAGCAACAGTGAGTGAAGGCTCAGGTTGGATATTAGCGTGATTTCTTCTTAGAATGAGCAGTGCTGAAGAGGCACAGGGTGCCCAGGGAGGTGGTGGAGTCTCCATCTCTGGAGGTGCTCAAGAACCGTGTGGATGTGGCACTGACGGACATGGTCAGTGGGCATGGTGGGGAGGGCTGATGGTCAGACTAGATCATCGTAGAGCTCTTTTCCAACTTTAATGATTCTATGATGTTTTCCTCTCCCAAAGGAGGAGGGGTAGGTATGTGGCCAGTACTGCAACAGGGGCTGGGCTGTTTCTCTGTGGTCTCCAAGTATGACATTTTCAGAAAGAAGAGTTACTGGTCTACCCAGGGATTCCCTGGGTGCCTGTCATAAGAAAAGACTAGTGTGGTTCTGGCATGGATAGGTTGCTCCTGACTGTCAGTAGAGATGTCTCCAATGGGGTGAGACAGGCAGACACATTCTGAGGCTGGGTACATGGACCTTGCCAACCAAACATGTCCTTGCCATGTGGGATTGAATCAATAAGTAAGGTATGTTCCTGGCTGGCTGGGATGTGACCTAGTTCAGAAGATGTCTCCTGCCTGGTATCTGAGATGCTATAGGGCTGTCAGTGGCTTGAAGAAGATGAGTAAAACCCTAAAGGGGCTGAAACTGGCAACTGTCTCCCAAATCAATATGTAGCAGAGGAGTTAAAGTTTGGAAGCCTCCTATTATCTTTGGTTTGAAATATCTGGGATGCATGTGTTCTCCATGTGCCAGCACATAAAACTTGTCTGAATGATGCAGTGGGAAGGCAAAGAGGGACTATATCCTAGCTATAAGCTGTTCAGTGAGTATGGTAGGATGCAACATACTTTGAAAGGCCTTTAGAGTCAGATAAAATCTGATTACGTGTAAAACAGACTCCCCAGCTTACTGGAATTCTCCTGCTTAAAACCCAGGTTACATTGTTTGTCTGCAAATTCCACGCATTGTGTGTTACCTAAGGCAGAACACATGACTGGACTGAGGAGATGCACCAAGATTTTCAGCAAAAACCGTAATGTGAGTAATTCCTCTAGGATGTCCTGGCTGATTGTAAGGATGGTATGTCAATTTGAGTAATATAAAGAGTGTGACTCTCAGGAGCACTATAAAAAGCCCAAGCCTTGACTGCAGTTTTGGGCTTGGGCTTTTTATGTGTTGCCCTGTGTGGGGACTGGCTTCATTGTGAGCTGGGTCATGATGCCCATGACTCATGCCGAAGAAGCGCAGAGTAGATTGTGTGCGGTATCCCATGTCATATTTATCTAGGTTTGGCCCCCATCTCTTCCTTGAGGAGGAATGACCATGATCCCCAGCTCTGAAGTCACCTCTAGACCTCATCTTCCTCAAAGAGTTCAGTACCATTTTCCAAATTATTAACTACTGTGGAACCTGGTAAAATGTGCCAAATGCAAGATGGAACAGCAGTACATCAATGAAACCAATATTGATACAAATCCTCTGCTTACTATTCGTTATTTAAATCAGTCTCTTTTTTCAGGCTTATTGGGTACTTCCCTCAGTCATATCCAGAAATTACTGTAATTTCTGTGTTTTCAGAAAGAAAAAATAAAAGAGCTAATTCCCCTTATTGGCAGAGTCACAACGGGTTCTGACAACAGCCAAGCTTTTTTTACTTTCACGCATCGTATGTGAAGACAAATTGTAGGGCTGGTAAACAACTCCATAAGCTATTCTTTCAAACACGTTGTCTTTCTAATCAAGCTGTTTGGCCCATTTCTTATTCAATTCTGTGTGATGTACATAGCCCGTTAATATCACTGTAGAACTACGTTCTATCAGCTCAAGAGTTCTACTCATTTCAAGAGTAAAATTGAATACCAATGTTATCTCAATCTTACCAATGAATATAAAGCATTTTAGTCAAAATATTTTATCTCAATAAATGTCACTTGCTGAAAGTAACTTTTTCCTGCTTAGTCAGCACATACAGCAATCCCAGCAAAATACCATGCCAAAATATTTTGTGCCCTGATCTTCAGTGAGCAACAACAAAAAATGAGTAAAAATGTTTGTTTCCTCTACTCAAAACTGAAGCTTATGCTTTTCAAAGACAAGTGTCACCCCTACCTACTATCAAGTATTTTTAAACCTCTTATATGGAGGCAGTGCTTGGACGTATCAATGGTTATTGATGAGGCTTCATTGACACTAATGGTAAATTTTCCTTGCAGATGCAATACTTCACTACTGCAGATTGTCTCAGCATGTCTGTACACTGCCAGATTGGGGAGAATAGCTCTATACCTGCACGACTGGAGAATTTCAGTCCACTTCATAATAGTAAGTGCTCTTCTGTCCTGCACTCCCTGAAGCTTCCCCATGAAGGGATACCCAATTTCTCGTCCCTGTCTACAACTATGTAACACTCACAGCAGACTTACCTCTTTTTATTGTACCCTGCTACAACTAGCAAAGATGACCATACTGACTCCCACCCCCTGCTCATGTAATGTGCAGTGTCATGCCAGCCGCTTCCCATTGTTCTCTGTATGTGGCACACTGCTGAATGATGTGCATGGTGATGGGAGTTCTGGCTTCAAACAGGCTATGACAGCTCAGCTGACTTTCTGAAAAATACGTGCTACAAGAAGGAGAGAAAGTCTTGCTGCTCTGCCCCTCCTACCAGACATGTGCTTCCACTCTCCTTTAAGCCAGCTTTGTCAAGAATCAACCTGCTGACTCGATTCAACTCACTAATCCAGTCAAAAATCATCTTCTTAGTTCTTTTTTGTTATTGTTGTTGTTGTTGGATGTGTGAGTTTATTTGGCTTGAGAAGACATCCAGTGAAGTTACTGTAATGTGAGTCATAAGCAGTCATGCCTGGAATCAGGGGTTGAGAAGATTTACCCCAGACAGTCTGTAACTCCTGCCCCTGTGGCTGTAGCTCTCTGAAAGAGCAGCTGGGAAGAAGCTGTCACTCCAACCATGCTCCTTTCCTGCCTATGCAACTGCCTTGTGGATAAACCCATGAGATAGGACGAATGCAGTGGCCATTCTCACAGGCTACTGGAGGAGCTGCCTTTGCCATAGTCCCAGGCCTTTTGTCAGCGGGGGCAGTGGGTAAGAAAGATGAAGAGAGAGAAGGAACTCACTAAGGATCTCACTCAGCCATGGATGGCTCTGTGAGCCTATGCACCAACCCAGCTGCCATGGTGTGTGCCATTGGAGCCTGGTAACAGACAGACAGTGCATTGGTGACATTCCAGCTCTCTTTCTCTTTCCAGTAAAACTGTGGCCTCCAGAAGATCTTCAAGTGTTCAGCAAAGCCAAAAACACCTACAACTTAACGTGGAGCCTGAATATTTCCTCTCACTACTTGAGTGGGGAGCGGCAATATGAAGTGCGGTACCGAACCACAAGTCAGTCGTGGGAGGTGAGTACAGGGTAGAGCACTGGGACTAGGCACCATACAAAACCTGGTCTTCCTTACATCACCCAGGAAATTCCTCTTGGAATGAAACAAGTTGTAGTATAGAGAATGGCTTCAAGTTGTGCCAGGACATGTTAAGTTTGGATATTAGGAAAAACTTCTCAGAAGGAGCTGTGCTGCAGTGGCACAGGCTGCCCGGGGAAGTGATGGAGTTGCCGTCCCTGGAGGTGTTCCAGAGCCGTGTAGATGTGGCACTGAGGATGTGGTCAGTGGGTATGGTGGGGATGGGCTGGCAGTTGGACCAAGTGATCTTAGAGCTATTTTCCAACCTTAATGATTCTATGATTCTGTGAAGCTGAAGAGGAGCTTGCCTGCCCTCTCCCTTTTATGTGTGTCACCTGCTGCCAGTGTTTGGTAATGACATGGAAAGAGATGGGAAGCTTCAGGGCACACCTGGAAGTGATGAGAAATACAAAGCATTGAACAGGTATCCTCTGGGATGAAAAATGCAAAGAGAAGATTTGTCCTCCAGTGCAAACAAGCAGTGCACGAAGTGGAGGGATCTGAGCCGGGTCCTCTCTGAGGGCCTTGGAAAGAATGAATATATGAGGCTGAGCCACAGCAGGATGCTAGGGATGCTCTAATTTTGCCCTTATTCCAGGAGGCCGAGACCTTCATCATTAGTCAGGACCAGATGTGGGCACCTTTTGAAAGACTGTCCCCCAACATGAAGTATGAGGCAGCTGTCCGTGCAAAGCCAGGTGCCTCAAGCACCATCTGCAGAGGTGTGTGGAGTGACTGGAGCAAGACGGTACTGTGGAGCACACATGTTGAAGGTAAGGATCAGAGTCACGCAGCCTGACGGGGAGGGGGAAGAGGGAACTCAGATAAAATAAGGCAGGAGGCCCAAGGCAGGAGGCCCATATCAGGCTGAAAATCTGGAAGAAGAGGGGTAGGAAGGATTGCGTTAACTAAAGAACAATGAGAAGATTGGAAACTGTCAGTTCCTCCTAATCTGTCAAGTCAGGCTGGCTCAACAGAGCTTAAGCACAAAGATTCCTAGCCCCAACAGATTAAATTGCAGCAGCCCCTCTGCCTTCCAGGGGGCAGGCAAAATCCAGAAGGTACAAATCAGGGTCAGTGCAGTGAAGACACTGATCAGTAAGATGCAATGAAACTTGAGTCTGGGAAGCAAAGTCTCACAGAGAACGCACAGGTGCGTAAGTCCCTTCCGAAAAGTTCTGCTGAGAGTTGCACCAGTCATTACCATGAACCACAGCATGGTGGACACCTACAGCCTTGAAATACAGGGCTCTGAGCAAGCCTCTTTAGTGAGTCATGGGCTGTGGTCTCTGCCACATCTTTCCTGGAAAACGAGCTGCTAGAGGTTATTCCTCTTCACGTCACCCTGCTCTGCCCCTGCCCAGTCCCTCCCTGTTGTTCCTGGTGCTGATATAAACAGCGGAGCTATGTTTAGAAAGGGCATTGCGTTGCTGTGGCGATCAAATTTTGACAGTGTGTGATGTCAATGAACAGGATACAGCCGCAACCAGTTGTCATAGCAACCAAGACCCAAAGATAACCAGGGTACCAAAGGCAGAGGAGACAAAGTGATCTGAGTAGTGTCTCAAGGACGGGCAAAGAAAGGGCTTTCTAAAACTGTCTCCTTTCATCTCTCTCTGCTTCCTCAAAGTGCTCCAGAAAAGCTGTGCAGGCCCAGAGCAAGGGGCCCCAGGGATGGAGGGAGATGGGGGTGTCAGGCAGAGGAGCCAGGCACCAGAACAGCATGACCTGGCAAAGGTGCCTTGGGGAGATGTGTGAAAGGGGCAGATTAAAAAAGCTGGAGATGATGCCAGAAAAGGTTGAGGAGTGCTGGCGGAGCTAGTAATGAGGAAATTCACTCACTTTGTCCTATCACAACAATTCAAGTATCAAAATTAGCATGTGGTGGAAAGCTGTAGCCTTCTCAAAGCTTTTCTCCAGATATTCAAAGGAGGAGGCTAAGCCATTGATCCCAGCCTTGTCTGTCCTTGGCCCTGCTGCCCTCTAACCCAAACCCATGAAGCCCATGACTCTATTTCCCCACTGACTCACGATGCTGTTTGAATTCCCCAGCCCCTCTTAAACTGATTTTAGGACTCCCTGCTTCCTTTTGCAATGAATAGGGCAGGATGTTGAGCACTTCTACTAGTGGACTGTGGCACCTCATCCATGGCAGTCCTCAGCTGTGGTGCTGTTATAAAGACGGAGTTCCAGCTGTTCAGCAAGAATTATCTATTAAACCATGCCAAGCAGACACTGAAACCCATCAAAGCTCAAAGGCATCCTACACAACAGAGAAGAATGCATTTATCTGACCTGTATACTTTATTCTGTTCTATTCAATTCTAATCCATCCTATCCCATCTTATTATAATTATATTGTATTATATTACATTGCGTTATACTATAATTATTATATTGTATTGTATTATTATAATTAGCAACACATCATATAATTATAACATAGAAAGACCCGGTTTGATCAGTCTGAATAGCCATGGAAGTGCTGCAGCTCCAACCTCCAGCACCTTGGCTAAATGTTCATTGCAACTCCCTGTTTGTCTCCTATCCTGCAGGAACATCCCGGCCAGTCCTGCCAGCTATTATAGTCAGCACGTGCATCTTTGTGATCGTTGGGTCTGCCTTCCTTATAAACTTACGGACCCCAAGATGGTAAATGAGAATCAGTTTTCCTGTTTGTTGCTCTGCTGTATATTGTGTGTCTTTTCATACTCTAGTTTATTTTTTAACAAGCATTACTCAGCATACAGAGAGACTCAAATATATTGTTCATGTCTCAGCATTTTGAGGTGAGATTAGAAACAGCTTCAGGTTTTCTCTTCTCAGGACAGGAACAGAGAAACAAGGCACTGATCCTAGAACTGTAGAATCAGTAGGGCTGGAAAAGACCTCTAAGATCATCTGGTCCAACCACCAGCCCATCCCCACCATGCCCACTGACCATGTCCCTCAATGCCACATCCACACGGCTCTGAAACACCTCCAGGGACGGTGACTGCACCACCTCCCTGGGCAGCCTGTGCCACTGCAGCACCAAATGATACCAGTGGCAGAAATGTTCTCAGGGAAGAAGGCAGCAGAAGTTGGGATGGTTTTGTTGTAAGGGAAGAAGAAAGGTATTAACATAAGATGGGCACGAGTAAAATCACTGCTCACTGTGCTCTGCCTTGAGTCATAACAAAAAGTGAGGAAGGAGTAGCTATATGGCATACAGAGAGACAAAAAGGCCTATCTCCACACAGTGTATTAACTTGTGCAATTGGATGAAGGACAATGCTGAGATAAGATGCAAGGAAGGATTAGACATGCATGAATAAAAATAGCATCTGCAGTGATGTAAGTTTGTATTCAAGTGATGCTAGTTTATATTTAAAAACTAGCAAATTCTCATGCTTCAGAGAGTGTATTGATTGCCTCCAGAGGTCAGAAGGGTCTCTTCTCTGGGCATCCCACAGCAAGGCACCAGCAATATGCTGTCAGGATCAGCCAGCCTCTCGGAGGGACCGAGGAGCAGATGATATCACTTCATGCTGCCTCAAGTGACATCACACTGGTTCCAGTAAAGTGGAGGTTATTCTACTGTTGTATGGCATGCTCACATGGGCTTGCACATCCAATAAGTTCCAGCTGTATCATACGGCGAGGTCCTGTTCACGTCATGTGGTCCACTGAGTTATTGTGGTGTGAGCAAACAAATTGCGAGACATCTCGCAGTAGCTGGTCCGTGGAAACAAAAGACCTATTCAGACCTATAAATGAGCAGAGGGCAATGGAAATGCTAAGGTGACCACCAAGATAGAGAAGGCTGTGAACTGTTGTTTGTGAGCCTTTGGGATCACTCTTATACTTTACCTTTCCTCCACACCAAGGTAGTACCTGTGAGCTGCAGTGCTCCACCACCGCAGTGCCAGAGAGGTTAGGATCAGGCCCTACTTCGTTTCTCAATCTCCTTCTCTTTTCTCAAGGTTTAAGAAGATCCTGAAGATTCACATCCCAGATCCTGAAAAGTTCTTTCCTCCACTCATCTCTGTTCACGGGGGCGACATTCAGGTATGGGAAGGATGCAGGTGGTTATGAGGGAGAAATGAGGGAGAGGACGGTCCAGTTGCACGTGCCTGGGGCAGACATCGGGTGCTTGGACCTACATGTGCGCACACAGACCATGTGCCTGTAGCACCAGATGCTGGGTTCTCTGCTTGAGTTTTATTTTTTGACCTAAAACTCGACACCCGGTTGATGCATCTCTGATTTCAGAACCGAGAAACGGCAAACCACGCAAACCTCAGCACGCTGCTCCCCTAACAGGACACCCTGAGAAAATAAAAAGAACTTGTGGGAGGCAGCTTGGCCTCTCAGATCCCCTTCCAGCCTGCTTCTTTCCCTCCACCTTTCCCAGACTGCCCGGCTCTTCCCAGATTTTCTGCTTTCTCTCCCTTCTTCTTGCTATAGGCTTTACCTCTGCTCTTGCTGTTAATTGCCATTATTCTGGATGATATTTAGCCATTTTCTACATTCTTCTTTCTTTTCCTTTCCTTCCCTATCCTGTCTTTCTCCTCTTTCTCCCTTCCCCAGTTTCTTCTTGAACATGGGCAGCTACAAGGAGGCAATTACCATTCTGTGCAGGATTAAAGGGGGCATCAGATGAAAGACGTGGAAGGTGGTCCACTTTAAGAAGGATGGAGACAAAATGCAGAGAATCCATAGGACAGCAAAGCTTTGGAAAAGCCTAAGTGCAAAAAGCCTTTGAAAGCTAAACTTGCGAGGGAAGAGTGCCAGAGAGGGAGGTGCAGTGGGCATCAGAGTCACTTTCTCAGTGTTGAAAAAACTAGAAGAATTTGCTTTACTGACCATAAATGAAATTAAGTTGGATATTATCAGAACCGGATTATTTATAAGGATAATGGCACACTGCAGGATGTAACTTGTGGTGAGTGTAGAAGTCCAGTCGCAATCAAATTGGAAAAGCAGTTCAGACAAGAGAGCTGCATGCAGCTGTGTAGAAGTATTAAAAATTGGTTCAGCTCCTGGGAATAGATTTCATGAGACACAGCTGCGTACTGCTTTCTGTTTCCACTTCCACTCCTCATTCCAGTCTTGTCATTTTATCTTTTTCCTTTCCTCTCATCTCCTCTCCTCTCCCCTCTTCTCCTCTCCCCACTTCTCCTTTCCCCTCTTCTCCTCTCTTCTCACTTCTCCTCTCCTCTCTTCTCTTCTCTCTTCCCCTCTCCTCACCTTTCCTTTCCTTTTAGTCATCCATCCTCAATTACCTCCAGGAATCTCAAAACAGGTTTGCAAGATCTGCTTTTGATTTTACAGTGACAGAAAGATATAGTATGTCTGAAACACTGCAGCTGGGACATCACAGACATGGATTTCCCTCTCCCCAGTTTCAATTGCTTAGGCAGAGAAAAGGCCACTTAATAGCTCAGAAGGAGAGGCTTTTTGTTCCTCACTGTGTTATACTTTGGGCGTAACAGTCTCTCTCCTGTGTTTCTTTCCCATCAGAAATGGCTTTCCTCCCCATTCTCCACATCTTCCATGTGTGTGAACAGTACAGCCCCAGAAATCTCAATGCTGGAGGTGATGCAGAAGAACGACGAGGAATCACAGGTTTCCAAGGGAACCCTGGCACCTGATCCTCCCTCAGAAACCAGTGGGCACTCTGTGTCCAGCTGCTTCACCAACCAGGGCTACTTCTTCTTCCACCTTCCCAACTCCTTTGAGATCGAGCCCTGTCAGGTCTACTTCACATATGATCCTTTCACCCAGGAGAGCAATGGCAGCAGCGACAGTGAGACTTACCATGATCTTCCCTCCCCAGACCTCTGTACACTGGCAGAGGACATGCCAGCGTTGCCCTACAACTTTCTGCACTGTATAAATGGGATCCAGGGCTTCCAAAACATCTCCTTTGTGGCAGAGACACAAGGTGAAGCCCAGAGGGCCATGGCTTCCCTGTCAAGAGCAAGCACCTCACCAACACCAGTTCTGAGGCAGGATGAGCAGATGACTGACAAAGCAGCTTTACAATCTGCTGAGGACCCAGGCCAGGTGGACATAGACTTCCCTGACTCACCAGACCTGCATGACAGCAATACTTCTGATGTATCAAGTGGGAAAGCAGGCCCTCCAATTGATCCCAGTGCCCCAGCAGCACATGCTACCTCTTCCTTTTCTCAGCCTACAACTCTAAGGCAAACCCAGGACGAGGATCTTTGCAGAACACCCTTCTCCAGCCAAGTGCCAAACACTGGTGCCTATCTTTCTCTTAAGGACCTCCCAAGCCAATACAGCCATGGCTCTGTCTAGGATCAGCGTGGGAGAAGTCTACAAGCAGGAAAGACCTTCTATGCAGGGAAGACTAGATGGACATTTCTCCTATTCAGAGCATGAATGTAGTCTCCGGTCACTGAACCACTGGAACTGTTCTTTAACGAGGCTGGAGAACAGAGTTACTCTAGAGGGACACAAAACTGTAGACAGAATAGGATGGACAAGGTATAAATTCATAGATGGGGCTGACAAAATGCATGAAGACATCTCTTCCTGACTAACCAAGAGTGTCTTTTATTTTTTTCCTATGATGTTCTTCCTCATTTCAGGTTTTAATCAGAGTATATTCTGAGCTGCTCAGTCTAGTTTTAGACTCAGGTCTCTAAGATTAGCTCAGAGCCATGGCTGTGTCAGCTGTCTGAGCAGTGCAGTGTAAAAAGAAATCCCCATTATTGGGTTAAAAATACTGGGGAAATCCCCTCCCCTTCCACTTTCTCCCCCAAGTCTGATGATGGCAGTAAAAAGAACACACACAATTTCCCATTCTTGCTGCAATATTTTTCATGAAATCGAAAGCCGCTCTGCCCTTCTGGCAAAATACCATTATTTGACTACGATAAGCTGATTGCAGAGTAGTTCATTCCACATCCTGTATTAGTGGAAAACGTCGTAAAGGTGCTGCCCATTCCTTCCATTGCTCAGGGGAAACCATTGCCTAGTTAAGCGGTGAAGATATGGTAAATGAGCCCAGAAAACTAACTCACAAATCAGCACCTTCATTGAGAAGAAAACTTCAATCCACGCACCAAAAAAAGAATGAAGACTTCAAAGACTACTTTTTTTCTTTGCATTTGCTGATCTGGGTTGATAAACAGCAATAACACAGAAGAGATGTGTTAAGGCAGAGCAAGACATGCTGTTCTGCTTCCATCCATCCGTGTTTCTGGACTACTCAGAAGTGGGAAAATACCAACCCATTGGTAAAGATCTTTCTTCTAAGATCAAAAACTTTCAAGGTTATCAAACCTCTTGGTACTTTTGCCACCACTTTGAGTATCACCTCAAAAGAGCTGCTCAAAGGACTTGACTCTGCCTACAACAAAGAGGGCTGGGGCAAACCTTATCCTCTGCTCATCAGCTTCTTCATCTGCCTCAAGGTGTGGACTGACCCTTTGCCTCCAGGACGTAGCGGGTTAAGAAAACCCCACAGCTTCCCAGATGAGCAAGCACAGGATTTACCCAGCTATTCGCTGTGCTTTGGGATTCTTTCCAGATGGAGCTCAAAAAGAGACACTGAATCCCTCGTCCCAACAGGCAAATTGATATCTTACATAGGCCAAGGATCCTAGTTGTACTGATGGTTCTCCTGTCCCTATGTAGACCTTCATAAGCTTCTCACTTATTCTTGCTGCTATGACGAGTATAAAAAACCTACCCCTTTTTCGTCTTTGTAAATAAAAGAAATACTAAAGAATCTACCGTGTTTTATTTAGAGTTGAGAGGGGACGCCTAAAAGATTTTCTGAATATGGGACTAGGTAAAGCTTTGATGGGACCAACATATCTTTAGCCCTCTTGCTCCTTCCTTTCTCAAGGCGCAGCACCGCCTAAAACAGGGTGTATTTGCACTGTGTGGACAAGTGGGTTTTGAGGCCAGGGCAAAGAAAGGGGATGTATGAAAAGGCATTTGCCTGGAGGGCTCAGCTGCAAGCAAACCATCAGAAGCCCTTTGTAGTGAATGGCACTTCCGCTACGGACTTCAGCAGGTTCTGAGTCAGCTCCAATATTCAGGCAAAGAGGAGTAGGGTCAGACTGAAGTTTTGAGAGGGAGATGCACCACTCCACAAGTTGCCAAAGTTAAGAAAGAAGGGAAGATATGTTAGCTACAGCAAACACAGCAGGTTTGGGGAAGGGGACAGGAGGTTTGAAGAGGCAAATTCTTCAGATACTGCCATAAGAAGGAGGCAGTTTTACTGAGATGTGCCCAGAGAGCAGAGCTGGAAGTGAATCCTGCTGCAGGGCCCCGAGGACCATCCTGCTGGTTCAGTACTTTTCCCCCTTGTGAAAATGCTGACGGCTTTCGAACTGTCAAGCTGTTAGCACTGCATTAGCAGCCACACTGGGTGTGAATGTGTGACACTCTGCGGCAGGAAGCACTCAACATAAGATCTGTCGATAACTGGACCTTTCTTCCAGGAAGACGAGGTCATGTGGTCTCAGATGTGAGTAATCCTGCTTGTGAATACCAGTGACACAATACTCGGTGATACGGGACCCTTTCTCTTCTGGGTGCCCAAGTGCTCTCCGGAAATGTCACAGGAGCGAAGATTCCCCTCCCAAGCTGATGTGAACACACAGTGCAAGTCAGACCACAGACAGATGAGTGACCATCAGTACCAGAGTCATACCGAAACTGAACAGCAGTTCAGCTACCAGCTACAGACACCAGTCCTCTCTTCATCTTAAGCCTGGAGGTAACAAAGATAGCTGCCACAACTCTCATCTCCCTCTTTCCAAAATACTTTATTTGCAACATCACTCTCAGCCACATCCCACATTCCTCCTGTTTGTTGGTGGATTTGTTTTATTTATTTATTTATTTATTTATTTATTTTTCTGTGGGGAAGCAGTAAGCAAAGAGTATTTGCAATAAAGGAATTCGTCTGAAGTCAAATCTGATCAAGGTTTTGGGTCCTTGGTTGATTCAAAAGGCTGTGGTGATAGATGTGGTATGCTTAGATCAGATTGGAATCCTGTATAATTTGTTCTGCCGAAAACACCAGAGAAGGAAGGTGCTTCTTTCCAGGAAAGATGGATACAAAAAAGTAAGATCTCTGGCACTGGGAAATACCCTCAGCTGGGTTCTGACCCACTGCGGCAAACTCTCGTAGTGTAAGTTGTGGAAAGCCATACATATGCACTTAGAGATGCAGCTAGTCTTCAGTTGTCTAGGGAAATTCTGGCTCAAAGACAGTTCTGAAAGCGCAGCCTTGTCACTTAAATCTCTTAAACAGTTCTGAAAGCATTTCTTATTGTCATCGCATGCCTCCGTTTCCTACATGTGCACAATGGCTTAGTCAGGATAACCACACTGACACGTTCCCAGTCAAACACTGCAGGTTTCATCCACGCTTAACATTTTTTCTGCTAAAACCCACCACAAGGCAACAACAGCAGTGATGATGGGAAGAAACCCAATCTGCTGCATGACACCTCTGCAGACTGCAAGGAGGAAGTGCTCAGTCCTACATCAGTCGGGCAGGTTCAGAATGCCACTCAACTGCATGTTGGTCCCCTATTGGCTGGAACTCAGTCCTGGGTCAAGAGTAGACCATGTGTCCTCCTCCCAGCTTTATTGACAGGATAGCTCTATTTACACTGTGAAAAATAAGGGACACGAGCAGAGCTGCGGGGCCATAGGGAGAAGGTAGTGCAGGCAAGAAGGACCTGGGAATAGAAGGCAGCAGATGCTGCAGGGAAGAGGGAGTAGTGGTGCAACTGAGTGTGGGGAGCACCACGGCAGGAGAATGGGCAGCAAGGAGCCCAGGAAGACCAGAGGGACAGCTTCAGGTCTGTACTGATGGACACTGTGCTTTGCTTTCATCAACATGACCACTGCTGTCACTGCATGAAGTCTGCTTCCCTCCTTTGAGCCTTCTATGCCTGTCAGCCAGGGAGCTCTGCTTGCCAACACCCAATGGGACCGAGGAGGTTGTCTGAGACATACAACAGTCGCTCAGCAACTCCCTGTCCCCTGAGGAGGACAGCCTAACTACCTGCACCAGCCTCCGGGGTTGCTTTTGGCACAGCTGGAGGTGCCCCTAACCTGTAGATCTCCTCCCTCAGCAAGTCTCCAAAATCTCCATCTCTGAGTGCACAGGGTGTGCTGACCCACCGCAGCGGGACGGTGCAGGACAAAGGCCGAGCTGAAGGGACATGGCATCCAATTATTGATCCATGAGGAGACCTTGAGCTTGGGTAAATAGATGTCCTCTCCTCTCTCTCCCTGTGCGTGTGTGAGCTGCCTTGTGTGGGGGGCGTGGGCTCGGCCTCTCAAGGCGGCAGCAGGTTTCAAAGGTAGGTCTGCAGCTCTGGGGGGAAACCCCTATGTCTACAATTAAACCTTCAAACAAAGAGGTTCTTCTGCTGTTGTTTCCTGCTCTCCTCCTCTCGCCCTGCCCCTTGGTTTGTGGTTCTTTGCTTATGTCTGCTGTTGCTGAAAAGATCCTATGGTAGCAGCTCCCCCGGACCGCCCAGTGGGTTCGGTGAGGAGAACCCACAGAAAGGTGACCTTTTTGTACTGCACGGCCCTCTGAAGAGCGCCTCAGAGCAAGCAGTGTGCTTCTCTGTGTCAGACTGTCAATGTTTGCCAAGCTAGGTTTGATTTTCGCTTGGTGTTTACGTCGTGTGAGCATGTCTCTGTGCTGTAAGCCAGCCTGGAGTGTTAAGGCTCAGTAATGGGGGGAGAAAAGGCAGGCTGAGAAGCCTTTGTCCTGTAAACGCTCCTAAGGATGAAAGGCGTTTGCATGCTCTCCCTGTGCTAGCACAGCTTCTGAGTCAGGGCCAGCATGGGCTTAGCCCTGGGATATGTGTTTGGGTGGGAATGGCACGATTTGTTTGCTTTTGGGGACTGAGAGCAAAGTGCAACTGCAGGCTCCCAGGCTGGGGCTGCTGTGTGCGACCACTTTATGAAATTGAGGGCACCAATTTACTTTTGTGTTGATCTCCTGGTCAACAAAATACCAGTTTTAAAACCATCCCCAGCCTGAAAGAACAACAATCTTGTCTATGGGGAATTTTATTATTGTACTCACTTGTGTTTGGGGCAGAAGGAGAGGATCACAAAGTTGACAGTGCACTTTCCAAGATGGATGTAGGAGGCCGTTGGAAACTCAGCCTGACTGTGGTATACTCTGTCACTAGATACCCCTGATGGAGGCCGAGGAACAGGAGGAAGATGCCAGCTCCCTCTCAAAGAGTGATTCAGAGACTAACTCACGTGTCTGCCTCCGCTATGTGTCTCTTGGAATAGTCTTTCTTTTGCTGGCTGGAGCTGCTGCAGCAACATGGTACTTCCTAGGTAAAAATTCAACATATTTTATCCCTACATAGGAGGTGGATGGGGTATAGTAAAGGCAACGTCCAGGCCAAAGAGCATTTGTGACTTTTGGTGATCGTTATAGATGAAAAACTGGGTAAATTACTGGGCAAATCCCTCTCTCCTACATATCAGCAAGGTAATCTATGAGTGTCTTCTGTTGGCAGACTACAAACCGTGGCACCTGGAACCAACCATCCTGCACTTTTACTCCGGAAGCCTCCAGGTCCTCAATCGCCGATACTTCTCAGAGCTTGGCCAGGTGGAATCCAGAGCCTTCTGGCTGGAGTCAGCTAAACTCCAGAACATGGTGAGGGCAATATTACAACCAGAGCTGGCCCTGAGGCAGTTCAGTGAGTTAAAGAGGAAGGAGTCAGGTATCCTCATCTAAGTAACAGAGCTGGTGGGTCTGTGCAGCAAGAGGGATGGAGGGCTGGACATATGTACTTCGTTGCTGCAATCATTGCATGATTGTTATCAAGTGACTCTCTCATTGCAGTTGAAGGATCTCATTCATTCCACAGAGCTGGGTCGATATTACAACTCAAGCACAGTGTATGCCTTCGGGTGAGTAGCATCCACAGTATTTTTGCTTGTTTGCATGAGAAAGTTCCCTTGTACATTGATTTCACTGAAATCTGGCCATGACAAGTTGCTGCAGTTCCCACCATGAGCACAAGGCTAGGTTGGGCAGTCCATGTCCAGTCACTCCAGTATGACAGAACTATGGATGTTTTGATATTCATATTCATCCATGGCCAAGATGAAAAGCCAAAATCAATATATTTTTTTCCTCAAAGGGGCAGAAGTTCAAGTGAGGGAACATATTGACTGAGAAGAACTGGAAAAAAAAAAAAATCTGGGCTTGGCATTCTCACTAAAAACTAAGCAGCTGGAAATTAATTTCTCTAATTTGAGGAAATCATTTTCTGTGGCCTGATTCTAATCACCAAAGTGGAGAGGTCAGAATGCACCTTGGAAAGGGTGTTTTGGCCAAGACACATGGTCCACCTGGGAATAGGGTAACAACAGAATGGGACAGATGTGGAACCAGTAACTCAAGAAGACAGGAATAACTTTCAAACTGATGTATACAATTGCTTCTGGTTTTTTGTGTGTGTGTGTTTTTTTTTTTTCTTTTCTTTTTCTTCCCCCCCCCCCCCCCCCCCCCTCCCCCCATGGAAAACTACACCCTTAAGCTTGTCCTTCAGATATGGAAAAATCCAATTTTGATGTAACTCCATTTTCAATAGGGGAAGGAATTATTTCACTTGCCATTCTTCCCCTAGCTTTTTACTGAAGAAAGGTTTGCTTCAACATCCCTTCCCCAGCCCTTCCCCATCCACCACCCAGTTTTCTGTCAGCTGGTTGGACGGAGCCTTCCCAGTCCCAGTCTCCTGCAACTTGAGCCTCCCCAGCATCAATGGCTTGTGATAAGGTCCTACATGATCCTCTTGTCACCCCAGAGAGGTGATACAATGAAGTCTTGAGAGTGTCATTTCAGCCCCTGACCAGCAGTAACCAAAGGTCACTTCTGCCTGAAATGATACTACTCATTTAAACAGTCTTGGTTACATTAATTTGCTTGTGTATGGTCATCACTAAAGGCAGATGGCATAAAATGGATTCCTCTCGTAAAGGCCTGAGCTTTAACTAGTATTGTGGCTATAGCAGTTCTTCCACATGAGTCACAGTGATTCTTCTGAGTCACAGCAACGAGTTTGAGGGTCCTCTCAGACTTGCTTGGATTTGTGGATAAACACTGGGGGTTTCATTTCTGGGGTTTGCCACCCCAGAAGATATTTAACATGATGTTTCTCTGTTAGGGAGGGGGCTCTGACCTTCTTCTTCTGGTTTACCCTCCAAATTCCTGAGAGTCAGCAGAAGGAGATGACTGCTGAGAGGGTAAACGCAGTGCTCCACCAAGAGCTTACCACCAGCTTCAACAGCTCGGGCAGCCTGTCCTACCAGGCAGAATACAGGGTCAACCCAGACTCGCTGATTCTGCTGGGTAAGTACCAGCTGCTCAAATGTGGCCTAAGCAGTCAAAAATGGCCCAAAGTTGGCCAAAGGTGCTGAAGGGAGGTTATAAGAAGTGGGCAGAAGTCACTACTGAAGGAAACAGGACAAATCTAAGAGGATAAGGAAGAAATAAGGATGAAGACAATTACATATGTTTCTTCCTCATAGAGGAATTCAACCTTCATAAGGAACATCCTTCCTTTGAAGGATTAAACATTCTTGGAGATGCAGCTGACCATGACCAGTTAGGTAACAATCTTTCCTTCACCTTCTCCTGATCAGCCTTGGCTTCTGTGAAGACACATCTTACACAGGTCATGACTTTACTTGCAAATTTTGAACTGAGTTGATCAATTAGGTTGTCTCCTTTCACTGTCTCCTTTCATATGCCAGTCTACGTGACTGAGAGAACAAGGTCAACATATTTAAGTCACCACTAGTCTTACTCTGAGACAACGCATTGCAGCAGCTACGGTTCCTTCCCAAAGTGAAGATCACAGCCTGTTTAAAAAGAAATCCCTACAGAACTTCTCTAAATGTGTGTTAAGTAAAGGACTACAGGGTGTGTCTACATTCAGTGCATCTAAGTTCGATGGAACTTGTATTTAGCCTTTATAATGAAACTTAGCTTCTTATCCTCGTCTGATCCCTCCTACAGAGCCCCAAACCACAGGGGTTTTAAAATACATTGTGTTTCTTCTTTCCTCTACAATATCTCACTCCCAAGTTTCTTCTCCACATTAAATGTTACAGCTCCAAGTTTTTTTTTTTCCCCAGACAATGTTATGTTGCATTTTTCAAAGATAAATCTTATGTTAATATATCCCACTCATATTTCTTTAACTTTTCCCTCCACATCTCAGTTGTTTTGATTTGGTTGTAATTTTTCTGATGTCCCTAAAGTAAATTTGATTCTCTTAAAATGATCTCACTCCCTCATCCATATATTTGTGTTAAGATATTGTGCTGAAACTGCATTAGCATCCCATGAACACCTCTCTGCCTGCAGTTAGAATTAGTCACTTCTGCTTATCATTTGTTTCTGCCTGTAATTTGTTTCCAGCATACTAGACCTTATGTTCAGCCAACTTAAATTAACTTTCTTAAGAGAGATGTCATAAGACAATATGCTAACTGCTTCAAAGTCAGCCCATCTTGCATTTTCTATTTATTTACTGCATAATGTAATTCATAAAAAATACAAATGATGGTGCCATTCTTTTAGCTGTCTCCAGTTCCCTCTTATTCCCTTTGCATCTGCTTCACTGCTGTCTTCATTTCAGGTAGATTTGCATGAGCAGAACGCACATCTTCCTATTTTAGAGTTAACACGCTAGTCATAGTTTCTCTGGCTCTTTCTGCTTTCCCTCATCCTTCCTGCATTCCAGCCTAAGCCACAACCTTTTACACTGCAGGGCCAGAGTGAGTTCAGTCCAGTGGCTTAACCTCTGGCTTCCTTTGCTCTTTAAAAGCAAAGTGAAAAAATAGACAGCAAATAGCAAGCCATTAGCACTTCATTGCTTTCTGACAGTCTCACTTGCTGACCTGCTTAGCTCTAAATATGAATTCTTGCTGCAGTCTGCCATAATATGCAGAGCTGTGGACTACTGACTAGTGTAGGAACATTTTCCATCCTTCCAGTGCTTTATTTTTAACAACCACACTCACCTCAGGTCCCTCATTACCCCCAAAGAGTATCAGGACTTCCTTCATTCTCCTTGCAGTAATTCAGTTTTATTACCTTCAGATGAAAGAGCATGTAACGCCAGCTCAGCATGTCCTTCCCTACACACAGCATGTGTGCCTCTCCTTGTGCCTGCAGGATCATCCTTTCCACAACATCTGTTTGTACCGTGACAAAACACCAGAGCTTTCCCTGCAGAATTGCAAGCTTTGCTTAGTAGCCAAAAAACACCAAAGCCCCAGCCTAGATAAGCTTCCAGCAGCAGTCCTCACGCCCAGCTGACCTCATGGTGCCTCTTGTTCTGGCAGTTGCACCTGATCCCTGGCTGCTCACTGTTCAGCTGGGAGGCTGAAGCACGGCCCAGCTCCTAAAAGGGTTATGTACCCTGTAACGTTGTTCTGTTTAACTTTAGAGTCCATGCTGGTGCTTTTCTCTGCATCACATCCCCAGAAACCTCTCCCCAAGAGTCTATCCTACACCAGGGAGTGGTCTCAGGGGGGGCTTAGAGTGATAGTTTGAATTATTGAGTTGCTCTTCTGTGTTTAACCCTAAAAGGCTGTGGTTATTCACACAGATATCAGCAGAGCCTTTCTGTGACTTTGCTATATAGCACAAGCTGTCAACCTGTAGCAATAGAATTAAGAAGCCAAACTCCTGGTAATGTGAGAGGGAGGAGATCAGATTTACCCCATGACTTCAGATGCAGAATTTCAGGACCTGGACCTCAGTATCAGCTGGGACCTGGATATTTGGTGGAGTCCCCATCCCCAGAGGTGTTCAAGAAAAGTGGAGATGTGGCATCTGGGGACATGGTTTTAGTGGGCCTTGTGGTGATGGGTTGACGGTTGGACTAGATGATCTTAGAGGCCCTTTTCAACCTTTATGATTCTCTGATCTGGGGACTAGCACCAGGATACCAGGAGCGTTCAGTCCAGGAAGCAGGGCTGCCAGCACCTTCAAAGCATGCCTTAAAGCCCAGAGGCATCACTCTTGGGCTCCCCTCTCCTCAGGCTTGGTGGTGATGAGTTGATGGCTGGACTTGATGATCTTGGAGGTCTTTTACAACCCTAATGATTCTATGATTCCCCAACAATGGACACTGTAGGCTATTCAGTAGCAATCAACAACACACCATCAAGAGACCTGCTTCTCCACCTTCAATAAATCCTGTGCTTTTCAGTGAGAGTTATCTGAACTCAAAGAGCAAGGTGGAGGCTCTCGGATGGGAGGCTGTGATCTGTGGTGTGGCTTCCAGGGAAGGGAGTGCCTAATGCAATTTCCAGACCTGGTAAGAAAGAGAAGAAGCCCCTGAAGTAGCACTAGGGAGTGGGAAAGGGAAAAAAGCAGAGGAGCCTGTGGTGGGCTGGAAAGAATGAATTAAAGGTGTTGGATTTGGGACAGGGGCCAGGGAGATTTTCCAGTGGGATGGGATGAGAAATGCATGACTGAAACAGATCTCTGAGATCAGACAGATGTATGTGGAGAGTGCCCCAAGCTAAAGTTTTAAGGGAGTCATCTACATAGGAAGGGAGTCATCACCTGCTATGCTAGCATGCAGATACAACCATTTTTCTTTTTGTTTATCTTCCTTTATATATTTCTTTTCTAACAGAATCCACTGTGAAAGACATAGTAGTGCTGAAATCCACTCTGGGTAGGCTATCTTTTACTTTTCTTTTGAGTTTATTACCTTGTGGGAGGGATTTTTACAGAGGACAGGAGGTCTATTAGTTTCTTGAGGCCGTAAAACCTGGGAAGGGGAGATAAGAGCAGTAGCAAAGGAGTGCAAGAAAATCTGTTGTATAAAGCTGAGAGTTTCCCTCCATGGCTCTGCATTGGATGTGGTGCAATTTATTGTCCTAATGATGATTGAAAGTGTTTTCAATAACTGTGGGCAGCGCTTTAAGTGTTGTGGCTGGCAATTTGCATTAGCTCTACTATTAGAAACTCACCTATAAGCTGACTTTTACTCAAAAATGCAGGTCTGGTAGGCAACTGAAGCCTGGAAAGCAAACATGGGGGTTGTAAAGCTGGGAAGAATATGGGGAAGAGAGAAGAAAGAGATGCAAAAGAAAAGGAAGCTAGTGGAAGATGACTGTGTTGTGATATTTTGAACCTGAGGCAGTATGGGCTTATCCAAGGGAGCGGGGACAGTTCTTACAGAGGGAAGCTGGGACACCAGTAGGAGGGGATTGGTGTCACTGAGATGTGCAAAAGTAAACTGAGATCACCGGGATAATTCAGCCTAACCCTGAAACAGAGCCCACACACATATCCCATGTGAAAATCCCATACCTTAAGTTCCTTTACAACCACCCCTAAGACACTCTTCCCTCCAGTTACATCACCCTGAGGTTTAAAACTGTCTATCTTTCCTCTGCATTCAGGTTGCTACAGATACAGCTATGTCCAGGAGGATGACATCCTAAGACTGGAGGGCCCTGACTACCTGGCCTCCAGTTGTCTTTGGCACCTCCACAGCCTCAAGGGCTACATGATCAAGCTACGCTTAGAGTGGACTCTGCCGGACTGCAGGGACCGCCTGGCTATGTATGATGCAGCTGGTCCCCTGGAGAAACACCTCATCACCTCGTAGGTAGCTCCTGAGCAGGGCAGGCACGGTGGGGAAGCATGGCAGGATGGCAGAACACACCACAGCAGGGGAAGGTGTTAGACTTCATCAGAGGAAATTCTCTTTGATGCAAAACCTGTCTCTCACTGATGAGCTGAAGTCACTGATGTGGGAGAGCACACAGTCAGCCCTGCAGTCTGATAGATTACAGCAGCACAAGCTGTCTCTCTGCTGGCACCATATTTGATTCAGTTTGTGTGTCACAATGGGCATGCTCTTTGGACAACACAGACCTCTGCTGTCTTTCTTTCTCATTCTTCTCTTTCATTTGTTTGTTGCTTGCCTCACTCCTGTCCTTTTTCCCCGTGTCTTAGTTTTCTCTTTCCTTTCAGGATCTATGGCTGCAGCCGGCAGGAGCCTGTTGTGGAAGTCCTCTCATCAGGCCCTGTCATGTCCATTGTGTGGAAGAAAGCCCTGTACAGCTACTATGACCCCTTCGTCCTCTCAGCACAGGTGGTGCCCCTCAAAGGTGAGGAAGGCTAGAGGAGGGTGGCCATAAATGCAGAAAGGTTATCTCCTGCAGTACACTGCACCTAGAGGTGCTCCATTCCCATTAGGGGCCAAGATCGCAAAAGTAGAAATAGTGAGCAAAAAGCGAGTTAAATTTTGCTCACTGGCCTGGGGTCACACATCAGTATCTGGCTCAAGACTAGGCAGCCCAGGCTCTGGCAAGCAGAGCCAGAATGATCATGATGCTTCAGAAGCAAGCTCAAGCTCTTGTGACTGCACAGACCAGATAGCATCTAGGCAACACATCCAGCTACACTCAGATAAATGTAAATTCAATATAAGAAACTAAAGCAACAAAATACATTACTGCTGTGCTTCTCTAGACAAGAGGAGAAAGCTAAAAGTCTTGCCGGGTGGAAATAGCCTCTTAGAGGGAGTCACATCTCAGTGAATGGATTACACAATGGATTCTCTAACAGCGACCTGAAAGCAGGTTGTGGCAAGGTGCAGGTTGTTCTCACCTCCCAGGTAATCGCAATAGGATGAGAGCTCATGGCTTCAAGTTGTGCCAAGGGAGGTTCTGGTTGGATATTAGGGAAAACTTCTCTAAAACAGTGATGCTGCAGTGGCATAGGCTGCCTGGGGTGGTGGTGGAGTCACTGTCCCTGGAGGTGTTGAAGAACCGTGTAGATGTGAGGGACGTGGTTAGTGGGCATGGTGGGGATGGGCTGATGATTGAACTGTTTGATCTGAGAGGTCTTCTCCAATCTCAATGATTCCGGGATTCTATGAATGTTAGCATCAGGTCTTAGACCCTCTTTTCTTCCCTACTACACTTGGATAAGTACATGATGTACCAAACTGAATCTGAGCTGACAGGAAGCAGGGTTTTCAATGTCTTTTCTTACAGCCTGTGGAGTGAATATAACCCTGCGGGAAGGCCTGGAGCTGCAGGGGAAGATCAGCACCCCACATTACCCCAGTTACTACTCGCCCAATACCCAGTGCACCTGGCACATGTCGGTAAGAGCCAGCCCCTACAAGAGCATCCACCTTCTCCCTGAAATCCATGTGGCATTCCACACCATTCTGTGGTTCCGTGATTCTATAAATCCATAATGCTATGATCCTATGATTCAGGTGGTGTACAGCACTTGGCCAGTTCTCTCCATAAGACAATCATGGGAAGATGGCAGCAGCCTGCCTAGCCTGCGCTTTATGTGTGTTTCTGGAGGCAAGGGAATCTCAGGTTGTGTACTAGTGCAGAGATGCCATTGCTGAGCAGAAATCTGGAATCTTGGCTCCAGAACTGTTCTTAAAGACAAAACAAGATTACTAGAAATTACCCCACTTTGAGACTGGAAGCAGAGCCACCTTCGGCTATAACGTGGCCCTCATTTAGATGGTCCTTCCTTCTGGCTTGCAATGTGTGAACTGGTAGCTCTCCCCTTCACATCTACCCTGCTCACTTCTGTTACACGGGGTGGGCTGCGGAACTCACAGGAAGCCATCTCCACAGTGCTCTCGACCCCCTCCCCTGCAGGTCCCATCCCTCGACTATGGAGTGACCCTGTGGTTCGACGCCTATGCGCTCAGCAGACAGAAGCAGGACCTGCCCTGTACACAAGGCCAGTGGATAATTCAGAACAGAAGGTTTGTGCTAGTGTCCTGGTTTCTGTCTCTTGCTTCCCACTCCTTAACTGGGATGAAACCTCTGCAGGTTCCCTGCTCAATTCAGCCACCAAGTCTAAGGAGGGAGATCCCATCACCCTGCTCAGTGGTCGCTATCTGGGATGATGCTTCTTTCTTGGCTGCCTACTCGTTTTTTAGCCTCTCTCATTCACAGGCTCCCTAGTGAACACATTTCCTATAAATTTGCTCCGAACTACCAGCCTGCCTTCTCTGTCTTGCTGTTTGCGTCATGCTTCCTAGTTTTCCCCTCTGTGTGTAACCTTGGTGTCCTCCCACGTCTCCTGTGTTTGCAAATCTGCCCGTCACCACCTCTGCAATATTATCTGCGTGTGCCGTTGCCTCGCATCCACCTCCGTACAGATCTTCCGCCAAGCTCCAGATCCTCCTGCTTTGATTAGAACCGCATACCCCTGTGGGACTTCCCATAATCAGCCTCCTCCATACATAGGCTGCTTCTCACCACCACCCATGTGCAAGGAGACACAGCTGCAGCACTGAAAGCAGGCTTGGAGCTGAACAGACCCTTTTGTTTCCTAAGAACCATTGCAAGATTGTCTTCTTCCCTCCGAAACCTCCCCCAGCATGCCCCACTGATTTCCTCTCTACCACTCCTGCAGTGGTAACTTCTTTTCCTCTGAAGGATCTGATCCAGAAGTTACTGAACACTGCATTCCCCTGGCCTAGGATTTTCATTTTTTCTCAACTTACCTTCCTCTCTGAAACCATCAGAGCTACAGTTTCTACACCATGATTTCTTAGGGAAGATATATATAAGAATTGAACTGCTTTGTGTAGCCTGACTTCAACACTTGCCCCCAGAGTGGGAAATGTCCACAAGTAGGGTCACGCTGGACTCATGTATGGCTAGAGGGTAGAACTGGGTGACAATATGTATAGGCTGTTCTCATCTTGTTCATCAGGCTTCATTGTGCCCTGTTGTACCCAGATATTTAGCCTCTAATTTATTGGCCTTTCTGCTTGTTTCCCTTTTTTTCTTCATCAGTTCCCACCACAGCATACGTGTGTGGTGTTTTTTTTCATTCCTATTTATCCCTGGGGTTTAATCACCCACCTTCTTCAGCCATTTTGGGGCGGGCCCTAGCTTAGTTATGCTGCCTTGTGCCCAGAGAGGACCTCTTGTTTCTGCAGGGTTACTCTTTCCTCTCTTGGTCTTGCTCAACCACTATTCTGTGGCCAGGAAGAGCAAGATTGAACCAGGCAGAGCAAGATCCAGTGTCAGCTCTCCTACATGTTGACTGGACATGGGTGTAAATAACAACCTTTTCCCATTTCTCCTTCATAACCTTATACCATTTTAAAGTATTTTGCCTTATTTCCTGCACCCTGTCTGTGTGGTCTCCTTCCCATCATCCCCAGCCCCAGAAAACCCCCATGCCCCACTTGGCTGTCTTCCCCATCACTGCCTGAGACATCCCATCTGTGTTTGCTCCTTAGGTTGTGCGGCCTGCGGACCCTACAAGCTTATGCTGAGAGGATCCCAGTCACATCCTCTGCTGACATTGCCATTACCTTCACCTCGCAGATCTCCTTAACTGGCCCTGGTGTGCAGGCAGCTTACAGCCTGTACAACCAATCTGATCGTAAGTTCAGGATTCTTCTTTGCTCCTTAGAGGGGCGGTGGGGGTCCCAGATGGCTACCAGCAGCCCCCTGTGTGCATGGGTTATGTTAGGAGAAACACAAGGCACATCCCATGAGCTCCAGGTGCCAAGTGCCCTCCAGGAACATGTTCATGAACACAGTGATGCACACACCACTGATCTCCCAAAAAGAAGTATTTACATCTAAAGCTGCTTCAGCACTTATCTCTGACTCATGTTCCCAGAGCATTCTGGTGCCAAGGCCCAGCTCCAGAACACTGCCTGTGCCCACAGCACGGATTGGCCTTGGAATGGGAGGCCATCTCTGACTTGAAGTGGTGTTTGTTTGGACCACAAGAGCTCTTAAAGAGAACTGTTTCCTGCTGAACTTGGAATAGGTGCAAGTGAGAGAGAAATGAAACTACACACGAATACGCACGCATACATATGCAATCGTGCACCCATAGCCCTTTCCAAGGTTTTTCAGGTTCCCTCCCATAGGGTTGCTGTAACCCACGCCAGTCCCTGAATATGTGCACCTGGCAACAACTGTCTAAAAACAGCTCCTCTGTGGCCCTGACAAAGGTTTAATCACAGCCCCAGAGAAATGACTTCATTTTTGCTGCAGTGCTCAGGAGCCGTGGAACAGTGCTAGATCAAAGGTAGAGTGTGCCAGGCAGGTGGATGATGTGGCAAAATTGGAGGATTTTAGTGAGGCCACATACAAGCTGCTGCAGCTCGCGTGTAGTCAGGAAGGTATGCGGTTCCATGCTCCACTTTTAAGCCACCATGCTCTGCTTCAAGGTTTCCAGTTAGTGGGGACTGATTGCTTTCTGGTGGTTTCACAGCCTGTCCCAGGGAGTTCCTGTGTTCTGTGAATGGCTTGTGCGTCCCAGCCTGTGACGGAATCAAAGATTGCCCCAATGGGCTGGATGAGAGAAACTGCGGTAAGTGATGACTTCTAGCTGCTTGTCCTTGATCCCATGAGGACACAACTCCTTGCTCTTCCAAAGGTAGGGAGAGATAGGGAAGGATCCACATGACCAGAGTACAACCTGTGCTTCCCCCTTCAAGTGATAAAATCTGTGTATCCACAAAGGTGTCATCCCACTGCCAAGTGGTTTCAGATTGTTCTGGGAGGAGCAGCAGCAATTATTCATAGCACCATACAATGGTTTGAGTTGGAAGAGACCTTTAAAGGGCATCTGGTCCAACTCCCCTGCAATGAACAGGAGTACCTACAGCTAGATCAGGGTGCTCAGAATCCCTCCAGCCCAACCTTGGGTGTGTCCAGGGATGGAGCATCCACTACATCTCCTGTGCATGGTGCAGTCATCCCTGGAGAACCCTGATAGAGCTTCAGATAGTCTGAAAGATCCCCCTGTCCACGCTGCCCACCACCTTGTCCTGCCTTCCACTACCCTGCCTGGCAACCTATCTCAGCCCTGGCCTACAGCCCCCTCTGCTGTCTTTGCACTCAGTGTCCCCTTTCCAACCCTCTCTCCCTGTCAGCACCTCCTCAAAGCCAACATCAGCTCTGCTCCCTCCTCTTTCCCCCAGGCCATTTGTGACACATTAAATGCAGGAATCCTGAATGATATTTAGCCAACAAGTTGGGAAATATTTTAAGTCTTTGACCAACCATCGATTCTCAGCACAAATACCAGTTAGTATTGACTCAGACACTGCCCACAGTATCCCAGGATTCCTGCGGAGTCCTGTTCTCATAGGAGGAGCTGTTCAGGCTCAGACAAGACGCCTAATTCAAACCATATCCCATCACTGGTATGAGTGAGTGCTCATCACATTGCTGCCACAACTAATTTTTCATTAGTTGTCCCCTCTGGCTGTTTTTTCACAGCCAATAAGTTCCCTGAACCACTGAAGACAGTGGCCAGTTCTGAAATATTCAGCATTCAGTCTAAAATATAAAAGAGAATAAGAGAATGAAAATGGAGAAATCTTTCAAAAGGAAATTTTCATTTGCTGCTGAAAACATGAAAGTTCTCACTGAATCACTGAGTTTGAGGGACAGTTATGGGAGGGTCAATGAATCATAGGATTATTTTGGTCCAAACAGGGTGAACAGGGACACCCAGAGGTAGATTAGGGTGCTCAGAGTCCCTCCAGCCTGACCTTGGATGTCTCCAGGGTGGGATATCCAACACCTCTCTGGGCAACCTGTGCCAGTGCCTTACCACCCAAAGTCGGGTCACCTAGGTTGTTCATGGTCTTGGGCAGTCAGGTTTTGAGTACTGTCAAGCCCTGAAATGAACACAATGCTCTGGAAGTCTCTCACCAGAGCTGAGTAGAAGGGAAGGATCACCTTGTTTTGTATTTTCTGCAGATTTGCTGAGGATGCACTACGTCCCATCATCCAGGTCACTGACGTCAGGGCTTGTATACTTCCCTCTTGCAGATAGACGTTCTTACATTCTTGTAATTGTTGCATGTCTGATTATTCATCCTCCTATATGGAACAGATCCTGTCTTTAAAACCAGTTTTCACATTGCCTCATACCTTCATGTGCCTTTAATCTTCTGGAAGCCTCACACTAATTAGTGAAGAAAGTAGAGTCATTGCAGTAAGAAAATGCCTAGGAGGTAGAGGTCCATCATGTTTGGTGTTGCACATAAATGCAAAAAGAACAGAGCAAACATCAGTTCTTGCTATATAAATTCATAATCACAAGTCAATCTGTGATGAGTAGGCATTGGTTTCCATCTTGAGCAACTACCAGACGTCATGGACATCAGGAAATCCATCAGGGTTCAGGACTCACCTGCCAAAGAGCAGGAGGAGCAACTGCTCTGCAGGGGAAGGTGATCCACGAGCTGAGGGTGAGAGCAAAGAGAAGGGACAGTGACCTCAGCAGCCAGAATGCGACCCCATAGAATTTGAGCAAAGTAAGCAGAGCAACTATGGTGATGGTAACCAAAGTCAACTCAGAGCCCAGGGTCCATGAGACAAGCCAACAGTATTGAGGCAGGCCTAAGGTGAAGCCAAGAAGTCAAGGCAAGCCAGGACAAAATCAGCAAAGTATAAGATGTGGTACAGAAATACCTACAGTGTAGCTCAGGCAAAAACCTGAAATTAAATGACTTGTGCACAGGCCACCAGGCCCTCACAAGGCAGGGAAAAAGGTTGTGGAGCCTATTGGTGACATCGCACCTAGAACTATATCTTGTGCATTTAATTGCTGGTTGCTTTCATCCTGTGCAGTGTGCCCTGCAAAGTTCCAGTGCCAAGAGGACAGCACCTGCATTGAGTTCAGCAGGGTCTGCAATCAGCAGCGGGACTGTGTCAACGGGAGTGATGAGGAGCAGTGCAATGAAGGTAAGGAAGGGACAGGGAGGGGCTGACACATGCCTTGTCCTCCTCCCAAACCAAGGCTGTCGGTAGTGTAGCTCACATTCCCTCAGCCCTGTCTCCCCTTCATCTTTACAGGGGTCCCCTGTAGTCCTTTCACCCACCGTTGTGATGATGGGACTTGCGTAAAGAAACCCAACCCACTGTGTGATGCCACTGTGGACTGCAAGGATCTGTCTGATGAGAAGCACTGCGGTAAGAAAATGCTCAGCCCCACGTTAGACAGGCATGTTCAGGATGCCCCACAACCCCAGTTTGGGCATGGAGAGAGCTTATGCTTTGATTGCCCTTCTTGGTATCTCTGGAGCTTCTGCATTGCCAGGTAGGGCAAAGGAGTAAAATCATAGAATCCCAGAATGATAGAATGACTTGGGGTCAGGAGGGGACCTCAAAGATCATCAAGTTCCAATCCACCAGATGAGGGTGTCCAGGGTCCCATCCAACCTAGCCTTGAACACCTCCAGGAATGGGGCATCTGCAATCAAATTATCAAACTCTTCAGTCAACGAAACAGAAAAGAAAGGGCAGACACAATATCTCATGTTCCTTCATCCACTAAAGAATGAACCATGTCTTCTCCTCCACAGACTGCGGGCTGCAGGCCCCTCTCAGCAGGATCATTGGTGGTGCTAACTCCGTGGAAGGGGAATGGCCATGGCAAGCCAGCCTGCAAGTCCGGGGACGCCACATTTGTGGGGGAACGCTCATTGCTGACCGCTGGGTGGTCTCAGCTGCACATTGCTTCCAGGATGAGAGGTAAATAGAGAGGGGAGGGTGATGGACCAGAGAAGGATGTTAAGATTCACAGTGTGGCATTGGGTGAACACAGTGTGGCATTGGTAGTGAGAGACACCTCATAGGTCGTCCTTTGCTTTGGCTCTGGCCTGTTCCCATGCTGCTACTGCCCTGGACACATCAGCACATGGTAGGATGAGAACGGGATACCATCACCTGCTGAATATGCTGTTTGGTTCCCACACTGCCCATCCCCAGGGCCTCTTAGGAGGAAACATGAACTTTGGTCATCTTGAAGAGTCCTGATGCAGAATGGATAAAGCTAGTGCAGCCCTGTTAGATGGTATGTGTGTACATGTGCTTGACAGGGAGACAATGTAAGTGGGGTAAGAGATAAGAAATAGAAGGAGAGAAAAGAGGAACAGAGAGATGGCCATACATAAACAGGGAGATTTTTGTACCCAGAGAGGTAGTGTAGGAGAAAACAGCATGTGTAAGGCAAAAAGACAGAATTCTGAGTCTAAAACAATCTTTTCGTGCTTTCTTCTGCTTAGGCCCTGGGGAAGCTCCCCTGTGCTCCTCACTGTCCTGATGGAGATAGGATTTTCTTAGAGGTACCATCCCGATGATACCTCTTCTCATCCTTCCCTGTTTATGTGATGAGTTTTCTTCTCTGCTACATCCTACAGACTGGCTTCTCCCTCTGTCTGGACCATTTACTTGGGCAAATATTTCCAAAACACCACCAGCCACACAGAGGTGTCCTTCAAAGTGATCCGCCTCTTCCTCCACCCTTACTATGAGGAGGACAGCCATGACTATGACGTGGCCCTGCTCCAGCTGGACCATCCTGTGATCATCTCACCCTTCATCCAGCCCATCTGCTTGCCTGCCACTTCCCACCTCTTTGAGCCTGGCCTTCACTGCTGGATCACTGGCTGGGGAGCCCTCAAGGAAGGTGGTAAGTGGAGCGTGTTTGCTGGTGGTCTACAGCAGCAGGACCAAGGTAGAAGCGTAGGTTCAGATGTAGGGTAGGTAGAACAGGCTTCTGCTTCCTTCACTCCCTTTGCTTTTTGGTCACAATTTACCTGCCAAATGTCTCGAAGCCTCTTTCAAAGAGTTAAGTTTGAGAGTCTAGTAAGATATTTGAGGACAGCATGCGTTCCTTCATCCAAAGTCTAGAATAACTCTGCAGAACTTATTAGTCTGGATAACCATGGTCATGGAGCAGCCGCAGTCCCAAAGCCCAACCTCATGCTGTGCAGACATGTTGGCTCCTGTCATACTGTCTTCTAGGGACAGTGCCCAAATGGAGAGAGTAGAGACAAAAGACTACTCCTCATCAAACCAGCACTGTCTCTCCTGGGGATGCCCTATCAAAGATCCTATCAATCAGCCATATCTTCCCAAGCAACAACTGTACTAGTAAATTTAGTGCAGGGTCTGAGTGATGTCCAAGAATCACATTAGCATAGTTTGGACACACAGAGCCCATACATCGCTGGGAGACAACATGGTCCAAGACATGTTCCCATGATTCCCAGATTCCACTCTATTTTGTGAGGAAAAGAGAGTTCAGCTATATGGGAATAACCCTTCACGTTCCCTTCCCACAAGGCCACCAAACAGGCCCATACTGCTTATAATGCATGGCACAGGAATACATACATGCTCACTCAGCTCAGCTTTGAGTCTTCAGTCACAATCAAACTTCCTCCCTTTGCTTCCTAAACGGAAATACTCAGAGGATTCTGTCCAGAACTGAACACTCTTGGGTTTGCATTACTAAGCCAGAAGGGCTTAAAATCCATTTCATTGAGAAGCAAACCTAAATGCTGGCATTCCAGAGGTTGACCCAAACCAGAATCCTTCTTGTCCCAAAAGCTAAAATGCCCATGACATATTCCTGCAGGGAAAGCAGGGGAATGCTATTCCTGTCAGGCAGGTGGAGTGCTCTGCTGAAAGTCAGAAACTCTGATGCTCATGGACAAACATTCAGGTGGCAGCTTTCAGCAGGCAATGAGATGGGGATGGGCTGGGGGAATGTGCTCAGCTGTGGGAAGCTCCACCCTTTCTCACCTGCATTGCTCTTGGTGCTCTACCCCCAGGGCACATCAGCAATATCCTGCAGAAGGTGGATGTGCAGATCATCCAGCAGGACATCTGCAGCGAGGCCTATCACTACATGATTTCTCCCAGGATGCTCTGTGCTGGCTACAACAAGGGCAAGAAGGATGCCTGCCAGGTGACAGTGGGGTTGTGGGAGCAGGGTGGGTAGCATGGGTGAGCTGTGTCCCAGGTGAGCTGTGTCCCCTTCCAGATGCACTCCATAGTTTGAAATGAGGGTGAGAAGAGCATGAAACACCTGACTCCCCAGTCTTTCCTCTGATCTCAGTGGCCTAAAGCAGCTCACAAGACAACTTCTTCCTAGTATTTTTGCCTTAGACAGGATCCAAATACACAGAAACTTCCCAGTTTCTCATTCCAGCTCATTTTCCACTCTTCACCTCCCCCTTCAAAGTCACATGTCTACATCAGTCTCTTCCCCTCTCATTTCATTAGCATCTGTCAGACACAGTAACCAGTCTGTTCCTTCATTACAGTAAATCAATCTCAAGCAATTCCTCTGTTTCCCATCCCTCAGGATATCCTGTTAAGTTCCACCAGCTTCCTCACTCTCCATGTGTTTGCAAATGCCTCATGGAGCAGAAGGAAACAATAGATCTGCCAGCTGCCTGGGAGCTGGCTAAGGGGAAGGGATTTGCATGATGAAAGAATGCGGCAATACATCAGATGTTTGCACAGGAGACAGTTTTGACATCTGTCTAAGGCAAAAGGGATGTTGTGGATGGCCCAGACACAAGTTGAGGAGATATGTGCATAGGGACACCGAAGCCAATGAAAAACACATAATAGGAGAAGCTGGTGGGTCACTGTCACACCATTTTTCTCTCCCTTTCTCTAGGGCGATTCTGGAGGTCCACTGGCCTGTGAGGAGCCCAGTGGCAGGTGGTTTCTGGCTGGTTTGGTCAGCTGGGGAATGGGGTGCGGGCTTCCAAATTACTATGGAGTGTACACCAGGATCACCCAAGTTCTGGGCTGGATGAACCAAACCATGAGCTGAGAAACACACACCTCTACTTTCTCCACATCAGATCTACGCTCACAATGGCACTCATTCCTGACCTTGCTCATTTGCCTCTCAAAGAAAGAGAGTTTCTGTATGGGATGTTGCCAGCCCCAGGATGCTCTTTTGAGCAGGCTGGGGAAAAAAAAGCTTACACTGGGGACTGCAGAGGAAAGCAGGCATAGCCATGTACAAGAAGAGCTGAACTTTCCATGAACCATGTGATTCAGCCACAGTCTTATGCTGGAACGTCTGCTGAAAGAAAATGTGACTGATGTAGTTAGAGATTCCAGTAACTGTGAAATCAATCTCCCTCCCTCTTCTTTCCTGCTGCTCATCCTTCTTCCCTCTTCCCCTCCTCTTCCATCTTCCTAATTGCTTATTTTCTTAGCTGGTGTGTGCTGTTCAGCTCCGCCAGGTGACTCTTCACGTCTCACTGACTCTCATACACGAGTTCAGCATCATGCCCTGCCTCCCTGCTGGAACAGCACCCAGCTGTGCTGCTTGTGGAGCCCCTCAGAAGATCCTAGGCCTGCGGTAAAACTATTAGAGCACCCTCCTATTCTCTCCCTTCAACCCTTCCGAACACCTTTAACATGAGGGATTCTCAGCTGCTTCAGAATCCTAACTCAGA
Source organism: Gallus gallus (assembly GCF_016699485.2). Taxonomy (NCBI): domain Eukaryota; kingdom Metazoa; phylum Chordata; class Aves; order Galliformes; family Phasianidae; genus Gallus; species Gallus gallus. Next base: position 51,532,716 of record NC_052532.1, read on the forward strand.
TAATCCAGGAGGTGAAGGAGAAGGCTTAGGGGCACAGTGCTTTAGAAAGTGACTGCTATGGGTTTGGCTGTTTTTTACTGAAGATATGCATACACACACATATATATGCATAAGTAGGTATGTGTATATATATAACATGGCCACTCTGGAAATAGAAATAAAAATAATTAGATTTTTTTTTCTTTGCTTTAATTTGATTTATTATTGTCTACTATTTAGGATGAGAGCTGATGGCCTCAAGTTGCACCAGGGGAGGTTCAGGTTGGATATTAGGAAAAATTTTCTTCCCAGAAAGAGCGGTGCTGCAGTGGCACAGGCTGCACAGGGAAGTGGGGCAGTCACTGTCCCTGGAGGTGCTTCAGAGTCGTGTGGATGTGGCACTGAGGGACATGGTTAGATGGGCTGATGGCTGGACTAGATCATCTTAGAACTCTTTTCCAACTTTTATGATTCTATGATTATTCTGTTACAAATTCTTTTGGGGTTTGGATCTTTAGGGCCGAACTCCAGTCCTTGCACTGGCAAACTGGCGCAAGTTCCCAGAAATCTGCCCTCCCTCAGCTATGTCCCATACACAGTAGGGTGAACACGTCATCAAGACAGGCAGTCTTCATTGTTACAGTTTAGGGGTGTGGATAGCAATTAGCAAACCTGCTCTGTAGCTCCACCTGCATGGGGATACAGCACAAATGCAGCAGGAGATACCCCTATGCCCAGAAGGCAGGCTCAACTTCTGACGGCTCCAGGTGATCAATCCCTTTGTCCATCCTCCCAGCACCAAATTTCTAACACTTGAAATGAGAGGCAGCAAGGAGGAAGAGATTGTGAGATTTATTTAGGAGCTACAGCCTTGCATCTTTAGACACAGCAGTGAAGTGAACCCCTGACTCTCTGAGGTCCTATCAGACCTTCTGTCAGGTGCCAGCACATCCCCAACAGGTATCCAGGCAGCACACACCTGCCTCCACTCACCCATCCAATGCAGAGATATTTAGGGGGACAGGGAGTGAAGACACAAGCAAGGTGACACCCAGCACAGGGACACTCCACCAGCAGTGCAGGTGGCCCAGAAAATAAAGCATAAAAATAAAAAATAAAGCAGAGTCTCTGCATCTGCCCTCTGGGCAAAAGCCCAGACCAGTTGCCTGCAACTGTGAACGGGCAAGGAGTGGCCCTACTGCAGATGCCGCCACATCTGGGCACCCGTGTTCGGGAAGGGAGCAAAGTTCTGCAGTGGTTGATCGCTGATGTCCCCAGCAGGGGCCACTGTGACATTAAAGAAAGCCATTCTGCTAGGCAAAGGATGGGGATCCAGCTCCCGCAGCTCTCCTTGGAGCATTTGCCCTCCTCCGGGCAGAGATGAGTTTGTAAAAGTCAACAGCTGAGTGTGGAGAGTGAAGGGGGCTGCGGGTGTCACTGCAGCACAAGGGGCTGCCATATGCTACCGTACAAAAATAAAGATATCAAGCAGAAATTAAAAGGCTGGAGTGTAGAGTCAGGATCACATCCTCAGGCCTCTGGCTTGTAACAGCTAGAGAGGGAGAGAGAGAAACCGAATCAAAGAGGGCAAGAACAGGAAAAGGGAAAGAGCACATGACAGAGGAAACAAGATATAAAGAAAAAGGAAAGGAAAGGGGAAAAGGGAAAGGAAGAAGGAAAGGAAGAGGGCTGAGGGTGGGGTGAAAAGAGAAAAATGAGGGAGAAGTCTGCAATTAACACACAGTGCCTTTTGAGAGAATAACATTCAGGTCCCATAGCCATGAACAAGGAGGCTCTTGAACAGGGGAAGTGAGCAATGCCATCCAGCTAACAAGTGCCCCCCATTAGGATGGAAAGTGGCACTGAGCACCACCAGTCCAACAAGAAATCTGTTTTCCAGCTAGAGAGAGGGGTCCTCCTATGAAAGCTTCTTTGTTCAGCTGCAGATGGGCAGCCTGTCTCAGCAGGAGGCGGAGCAGAGGCCCCTATCAAGCACAGCTGCAGGAACATCTGGAGCAGGGACCCACAGCTTCCACTGCACCTTCACCACCCTCTGCCACTGCAATGTCATGGGAAGCATGAGCAGGGAGGGACAAAGGAGCTGCAGGAATGGATGGCAATCAGAAGTGATCTGGCATGCATGGCAGGCAGCTGCTCGGCAGGCATTCCCCTGTGCCATCCCTGCCTGCTTTGCATTCTTCCCCAGCCCTCCTCCTTACTCCCGGTTGCACTTTCCCTGCTGCTGCCAGAGCCTCCAGTCCAGAGCTGTAAGAACTGCTTGGCAAGTGAAGGCACATGTATGATGAGAATCAGAAAAGCCACCTTAGAAATGACTCAACCTCCCCCTGCTTTCCCCCTCCCCAAGTTCTACAAACCAGAACTTTATCCACAAGAGGGAAGGACGTGAGTCACTCATGCAGAGCTCAAACTGGCAGGATCTGAGAGTGCAGATAGGTAACATACCTGCAGAGTAGGAAAAGTGAGGAGTAGAGAGAGATGGGGCCCTGAGCAGGGAGCAAACAGAATCTTGCGTTTGGAAGGGGAGACGGGAACCAGGTCTGCTGGAAGGAGGCCATGAGGGGTAAAGAGAACAGAGGGGAGAATGCTGGAGGCTGGGGGATGGGGTAGGGTGTCCCAGGCAGGTGACAGTGCAGAGATGGAGACGGAGGGGAGCAGGAGGGAGTGTCCGGTACATGGACAGTCTGCAAATAAAAGTATAACATAAATAAACCAAACAGTTAAAAACACAAAGCAGCAGCCAAGGTAACAACTCCTCCCTATGACTCCAGAGAGACTCCTGCTCCCTGGGAGGACGTCCCCTCCACCCCACACCTGTCCTAGTTCTTCCCTGCTGCTAGCTGTGAGTTCTCACCAGAAAGGTGGATGGGTCTATGCCTGGGGGTTAGTCTATTTTTTTCCTCAAGGATTTGCTGCACCTTTCTCTTCTGCTTCTGCCTCTGCCTCCTCCTCCATCTCCTGCTCTTCCTCCTCCACGTCCTCCTCTGTGCTCTGCAGGCCAGCATGCAGGACAAAGGGAAGAAAGAGTGGAGACACTTGCCAGATGAGCCATAGCAATTCTTGCTGACACACAAGGGCATAAAGCAATGGTCATGATGCTGAAATAGAAAGAGACCTTTCCACATAGCCAAGACAGCTCTGGGTCAGGGGGCAAAGAGACTTTTCTTATGGAGCATCATAAAAGGGCTGTCCTTACAAGTGTTGTGATCCCACTGCCCAACAACTTCCATCAGTTTGTAGTGCTCCTTCTTGTATCTAGGTGTCTACACGACGTTGTGCAACATCACATTTTCCTGTCCTTCGCTCCAAAGGGGAGAAAGTGACCTCCTGTCTCTTAGATGGGACTCAATAAGGAATGAGAATGCTGTAGAAACTTTGGGGAAATCACAGCCTAATGGTTGAGTGACACACACACAGCATGGTCATGAGGAGGTATGAGGGGGATTTTAGAGAAGCATGAGTAGTGCCAGGGTCACTTGGTAAAGCTATTTGCCACACACAACTAGAGATCCCCACTTGGAACACACACATTCCTTGTTTTGGGCCATTGGTGTAATGTCATGGCACTGAACACCACGAAAAGCCCCTGTATATCACCACCTGTTTCACTACTGAGTGCTCCCTGGTCACAGTGGAGAGAAAAAAGGAAGAGGGGGTGAACAAGAGCAAACTGTTTCATAAGCAATACGAGAAAGGCCATAGTGAAGTTGGTCTCACCTTGGCTTTGTGGCTGGACTCAGAGCTCAAACCATTGGGAGAGTTGTACAGTTCCTTGGAGACCACACACAGGAACTCTGTCTGATCCTCATTCCCATAGTTGTAGTACGAGCCAATGTTCACAAGCTGAAGAAGACAAAAGAAATGATAACAAACATGTTACTGCAAACTTCCACTTCACCTAGGAAGTAAGGGAGGAAGCCTGCCACACAGCAGGGCTCCAGTCCCTGCCCCCAGTAGAAAGGCCTTATAACTAGACTGAGCAAGTGCAGAGAACAGGAAGTGTCCTCTAAGCTTCAAGAGAAGAGGCGAGAGATGGTAGGTGTGACAGCACCATCAACTGATCCAATATTCTCAGCTAGGGAAGATGCCTTGCCTGGGGGCTGTATGATATCCATACAGCCATCCATCTGTATTCCAAAAGACAACTCCTCACCCTCCTCTTCTATCCTCCCCATACCTGCTCAAAGCGCCATCCATCGGACATAGTGGAAACCATTTGAGTGAGCTCCTCTTCCTGGCACTGTAGCACACGGTAGACATGTTTAGGAGGCACCTGACAGAAAAAAAATTGCAGACAAGAATGTTGACAGAGGTCAAATGCTAAAGGCCATTGCCCACCTGCAGAACGAAGAGGTAACACCTCTTCTTTACAGACCTATACTTCTCACCATGTCCAAGATTCAAGATGGGGTAGAAATCACAACCAAGCCTGTACTGTGCTATTTTGGGGAGCAAGAACAGTGCTCTCACTTTTTGAGAGAAGGGACTGAGCTGAGAGCTTCTTTCAGTGTCCTCCTCTTTCCAACAGGGAGTTTGCATTTGTCATTACAAAGTCATTTATGCAAATGCCACAAATGTTGATGGGGTTTTGCAAGCACAAAGTGGTTGCATTGCTGAAGTCTTACATCCTAAGGCAGACATGATGAAAAGTGAGATATCAGTCAAGATCCCCAGAAGACAGTTTTGAAAAGGTTATCAGCCAAGACAAGCTGTGATTGTGCCACAGGATTGATTCCTTGTGCTTCATGTTCTGCATTTCTCTTCTACAGACATTTCTTCACCTGCTCCCTTCAGGTTTCTCTAGAAGTATCCCCATATTCTTCACTGTGATTACACTCTCAGAACTCCCCATACCAGAGTACTCCTTCCCACACCTCTTCTCTTACCACAAACACAGAATCATAGAATCATAGAATGGCCTGGGTTGAAAAGGACCATAATGATCTAGTTTTAACCCCCCCTGCTGTGTTCAGGGTCACCAACCACAGCAACTAGCAGGCTTCTTCCAGAAGCCAATTTTGTTTCAGAGGCTACATCCAGCATTACCTCTGGAGCTGCAAAACAAATGTGGAACATGTTTATTGTGACTAAATTGGTGTTAGTTTCTCCCCAGGCAAGATTTTGCTGAACAGAGATTAGCACGTAAACTCTAATTAGTTGCTTCTTTCCACTCCTTGCTGCCTCTCCCGCATCTGCTCTCCCTTTAGATTTTCTTCTCCCTTTCAGCATTTCTTCCTTCCTTCACTATCTTTGTTTGCCATTTCTCACCATACCTGAGCCACTGTGTAGTCCTTCTCCTCTAGACGATCCTTAATTATCCGGATTAAAGGGCCGATGTTATAGAACTCTGCTTCTTCCAGGACCCCTAAGAAAGAATGGCAGAGAAACCACGAAGTTAACAGCCAGATTGTTTTGCAAGCCAAAACAACAACTCTAAGTACACTACCCAAGGTTATGTCCCTTGGATAAAATGATACTCAAGCCTTGCTCAGAACTTTAACAGGTTCCTGTTGTTTGAAACCTTTACTGCGGAGAATTGAGCACTGGCTCTCATGTTGGGTTTTACTGTTCACCCCAATTTCTTTATGCTGCCTACTACTACATGAAACAGCAAAGGTTGGTGCCAAGGTCTGCTACTATATTCCCAGGGAAGAGGAAGATTTCCCTGAGAGTACAAAATCGACTTTCAGATTACAGGCCAAGGAGAATAAATGTAGGATCCATGCTCTCAGTGACCTCTAGTTATCACTTTGTTTCAGCCCTCTTTGGAAGGCAGAGAGCCACAGTTTGTTCTGATTTTCCAGCAAAAGAAAATTCCATCCTACCTCCTGGGCCTGTGAGAATTGCATCCCCATGTAACTTCAACCTTTGGTTCTCTCACCTATGCTTCATCACAAAGCAGGCAAATAGAGAACTGTTTTGATTTTTCTGCATGGTGTCTGCATCCTTCACCTCTCCTGAGACACTCCTACTTGCTAACAAGCCATCAGGGAAAGGGAGGTGGGTTCTCAGTGGGCTAGTGAGGGGAAGGAGGCCAGGAGCCAACATTCATGTGTACCCAGATCAGCGTGCAGATGATGCTGGTACGGCTTCTCCACTCGAGAACTCAGATCCACTCAGAGTCCCTCATTCAGCCATTCAGCCATGAACCCTCTAACAGGTTGGTTACATGCCAGCCTGTCTTGTGGCAGGAGCAAAAAGAAGCTGTGAACAGAACAAGACTCCTGTTTACGTTTCAGATCTGGTATTAAAAGCCTTGGCTGAACTCTGTCTGACACGAGGGTGACAATCAGTGATAAGTAAGGAACATCTCTGAATCATGTTTATTACAATTTTGTACTATTTCTTAGATATATTTTTTGCATTATAACTCATAAACTGATTCTGAATAAAACACTCCTTGGTAAAAATCTGTAAGAGAGTCAAGGAGGCTAATGAAGCTGCAGAAACTGTGCTTGGCAAGGGCTGGACAGCACAGCCTGTCTCTGAAATTGGCTGCTTGTTAGTCCCTAACATCCAAAAAATAATGAGGCATTGGGGATCACTGGCTCGTAACACCATGATGATGTTACTGAGTTATCCTATTGGACTCCCTGTCAACATCAAATGAGGGATTGGTTTGTTTGGCTTGCTCCACTGGAATTGCTGCAGTCCACAACCCATCAGAGCACTATTAGCATACATTACATGTCACTGATTAATTATGGGGTTTATTACAGTCAGTTGGTCTGTTTGGTCTTCTGGGTTTTCACTCCTAATTAGAAACACTCAGTCATTAGCACAAACCTCAGTCACAAAGCCTGGTTAAAAGTGTAGCAGGAACAGGTAATAAAACAGTTTATCAAGGATGAGAGACCTAGTCTGCTTCCATCTCAGTCACACCTCTGCACAACTAACAGCCATAAAGACTAAATACATGCAGGATGCCTTCTCCACCTGCTCCATTCCCACTTAGTGAAGGAAACATGCTTTCCAAGAACTGCAAGGATGGCCTTCTCAAATCTTCCACACCAATCTTCAGAAGGATAACGAAAGGTAAGGAGGTCAACTACAAATCCTGCTGTGCTGCTCCAGCAGTGGTTAAGTGGGAAGATTCTGAGCTCCAAGACTCACCTTCTTCAGCCATATCTTTATCCAGGACCAGCTTCCCATGACGGAGGAAATTCAGGATGGGTCCAAAGTAAGTAGGGTCCCGGTCTATTAGGTATGCACCAGTCTCATCCTAGCAACAAGAGGTAGACCATGAGGTGAAAAAAGTGTGGGGCATCTTGACCTGCACCCATCTGCAATTCACTCTCCTGAGATATACTATATGTATAGTAGACCATAGCCAAGACTGCTTCACTCAGATTTTAACTCCTGCATTACTGCACTCAGAATGTCCATCTCAGCACGGACCAACCCAGCTAAGAAAATCAATAAAACTGACCTTAGGCTCCTGCAACCATGCATACAGGCCCAGGGTGAGGGAGCAGAGATCCCTCATGGGGAAAAATGTTGAGTCAGGCAGGTACATCTGGGAGGTACCCCCAGGGTATCTGGGGTGATGGAGCAGCAGGGGTGTAGGGGACATGGCCTTGCTATTCCCCAGGTGGGGAAATCAGTTGCTGGGCTACAGCACAGCCAGGAAGTATCTGACAAGAGAAAATTCTTCCTGGGAGGAGGAGATAAATTGAAGGTATTTTTTTCTCTGGGTTACTCCTACAGCTGTTGGGGTCTGGCTCCAGCCCTGTAGCCCTGCAGCCCTCCCCGTGCTCAGAGGGGCATGGTGCAGGAGGCAATGCAGCTGCCTTACCCGGTCCGACTGCAGCTCCTCGCCCTGGCACAAGCGACACAGGAAAGATTTCTGCTCCCGGCACAGGGTCTGCCTGGTGGTGAGGAAGACGGTGCCCCCCACATTGAGCCTCACCCACTTGGCCTGGGCATCAATGGGGGGTGGGTCCCAGCCGCAGCGTAGCCCCACAGCACCCTTCATCTCTTCCCCGCCCTCCATCCACATCCTCATCCCCCCTGGCATGCAGGGACAGCCGCAGGTGCTGCCTGCTAGGGAATGCTGGGATCTGTAGTTTGTCTGCTCTCCTTCCGCAGCAGCCGTGTTTCCCTTCGGGGCAAGAATCCTCCCTGCATCTGCCCAGGGAGACCCCAGGGGGAGAAGTATGCCCTGTGCTGCAGTTATTAGGGGTGGGCAAAACCACAGTCTCAATGCTCCCTGGCTTTTCCTCCATTTCGGTTTTCACTAACCGAGGGCTGTCCAGCGCTTTGACAGTATGGGGTGTGATGCAAAACTCCTCAGCAATTACTTCCATGTACACCCTCCCCGGCTCATGAAAAGGTTCTGGGAACTGTAGTTTCAGGGACATGCACAAAAGGGTGCTGGGAACTGTAGTTTTTCCAGCCTGCTGTCCCCACGAAAGGGGATGCTGTAATACATTATCCTGACACCACAGCTAATCATTTGCTTGCTTTGAGTCGTGGATCTTGCACGCAGGCGTCCCTGGAGTCAGAAAGAAGGTCTCTGATCTCTGGCAGTCAGCAGATTAAGCCCATCAGCACTGCACTCCACAGCTTTCCCTTCAGGAGATACATTACCCCAGGCTCACAGCACAGTGCTGCATCAGTTGCCACGCTGTTCTTGCTGGAAAATGTGCAGACAGTTGTCTTCTTGCTAACATATGTAGGGACTCTTCTGGGAACGGTATCTTGGATCTGCATGAAGTGCTGGCAGGGGGGCAGGAATAATTTTTCTTCTGATGCAGAAGAGTCGCTGATTCAGCGAGTGTTCCCCTTCTCCCTCCCCCCTGGTATGGTCCTACCATCACAAACCATTCCAGAGACCACTGACTATTTCCCAGCTCTGATGCTGTCTTGGCTGCAGAGAGCTCAGATTTTAACCCTGCTCTGCATGGATCTTTACCTCAGCCCCAGGCATACCACATGCTGATACCAGTGTGCCAATTGCTCCTTGCTGAGTGCAGCCCTGCCTCTGCCACTCCTCCTGCCAAGTCAAGCATGGAGCTCGGCAGCTCATACCCATGGGACTCTGTTCAAATGCACTTCTTGGCATGGACATGACCTGAATAAGTTCTTTCTCCAGCAGCTCTGCTTTTCCCTCTCCCTCTTAAACACAGCTGTGCTTGCCAGCAGCTCAGGCACGTTGGGGATGGAAAGGAAAGGCCGATGTTTCACCTGAATGTGGCCCAAAGTCTTCCTTCACCTAAAGCAACTCTGTGGCTCCTCCTTGCCAAGGCAATGCAGCACCGTAGGAACACCACTGTGCCCTGCAGACACTGTGTTCTTTCACCCAGGGGTTGCTGGGGGGAAGAGAGCGGAAAAATTAAAAGATCATATTTTACTCACATTTCTTGTCTTTTCTTCATTCTCTCTTTTCTTTTGGTTAAAAATCTCTCCTTTTTTATCATCACAGAACATGAGCGTAGCGTCACCCTTCCCCCAAATTACCCAGAATTCTCTTTGACAATGATGGTATAACTGTACTTCGCTCCTTCTGTGGAGGAACGCAAAGGGGAGGGGGGGAAGAGAGGGTAACAAGGAAAAGGTTTTGAAATTGCTGACCTCCAGCTAATTTAAGCACAGGAATGAATCAGCTGCTGCAGGGTGTAAATTCAAATAACTTTAGATCTCCTTTAATTTCTATCAAGAGCTTCCCAGCTCTATAGTGACCATTAATAGAGAGAGGTTAATTTTTTTTTTTCCTATTTGCATTGAGCAGGTCCATTAATAAATTAGTTCCCAGCCCCTGGGCCACTCTCCACTGAGCAGCAGAAGACATCAAGGATGCTCAGACTGTCACCAACCTGGGCTGAAGCATCAGACAGTACAACACAGCTCTGGGCTGTGAGACTGTTTCCTTCCTACCTCTGGCTCTGAGACAAGCCATGGCATATCTGAGAGCTTTGCATTACACTCTGGTGTGTTAAGAATATGAGATCCTGTCAGCTCAACCCACAGCTGCAGCAGACACAGAGAAGGAGGACTGTGGCTCCCTGATATGAATGCAGCAGTTGAAGGTGGCAGCCTACTGCCCCTTATCTTCCCCTCCGATACATCTGCCCTGCCTTTGTGTTGTTCCTTTTTCTATCAAGGGTTCAACCTGCCTTCCTTTCCTCCAAGCCTGTTTCACAGCCCCTCAGTCTCTCTCTCCATTTTGGATCCAATTCCTTTTTTTTTATGCCTTCCTCTCCAACCTCTCCCATGCCAATGCTGCTCATGGGTCAGGAATGGCCTGTATTCAGAGCACACCTTCTTCCATCAATGCTAGTTGCCATCTGTAGCCAACATTTGCTCACCCCAGGGCAATGGGGTGAAAGGCAAGTAGTTCAATCTGAAGTAGTAACATGTAAGTAAGAAAAGAGGTCAAGGTACAACAACCCCACCACTTGTTTTCTGCAATATACAATTTGAGCTTTACTGGAACTCCCTCAGGCCAGGGAGTTTCTCATTGTAAGTGAAAATCTCTTTTAGGAAGAAGACAGTCCAGGGTGAGTTACCAGCTGAAATGCTATAATGAGTAGTTGGGGTGGGCTACATAAAAGCCTGATTTGCACATCATCACTGGATATAGTTCTGAGCTGCCCTTCTTAAGGTCCATTAAAATTAAGCAATAGAACAGAAGAGAAATAAATTCAAATAATAAATGGCTGCTCTTCCTGCTTTGGTGGTAACTACATGCAAGATATTTGCACAGAGTCAGAGACAGCAGCAAGCAAGAGCTTATAGAGAGCAACATGAGTATGCAATGCCATACAGCCCCACTGAACACAAAGCTGATCACGGGGACGGGACCAGTTGCACAGACAGAGCAGGGGCAGGGAGAGCTGGGCAGCCACTGTATGGATAGGTAGTGGGTCTGAACAAGGACAAAGGTAAAATGGGAAGGGGTAAACTGAGAGATTTTTTGTTCAGCAGCCAGCAGACCTGCTGTTAAAAGCTGCAGACACTGCAGTATTCAGTACACATACATCACAGCCTGAAGAGTCCAGCTGGGTATATCGCATGCAATGCATCACTGAATCTGTGGAGCTGCTCTTAGGAACTGTTGAGTTTTGGAGCATCAGTGGGAGAAGAAATCCTTGTGTGTCGGCATAGGCAGTGTCACCACTCAGACAGACTGCAAACACATCTGGGTTTCAATCTGCATGATCATTTAGTTAATGAACACACTGTGGCATGAGGCACTGGAGAAGAAACCATCTCTTCTCTGTGGTGGAGGGCACGTAACACTGATATTTGCCATTAAGCCCACAGCAAATTGGGCAAAGGAAAATCCCTGCATGGGGCATGCTGATAAGAGGAAGACAGTTCACTTGTGAACAGAAGAATCAGTTTGACTGCCAGCTGAGCCAGGCATGTTGGACCAGGAAGAGAAAGGTTCCGTAGCATGCAGGCAAGCTGATCTTTCTCCAGTTCCTGTGAGCAATGTACCTGTGCACAGAATAGCATGTAAATAGCACCTAGTTGTGCGTTAGGACCAGAAGAGATGGGAGGACCAAACCTCAAACCTCTACAGGTAACAGTAATTACTGTCACTCATGCAGTGGTCATTAGTGGGAAGAAATAGTGGTGTAGGAAGAGACAGTGGTGTTGCTTTGAGATTTGGGAAAGTTTGTGGGGGAACAAATGGCCCACAGGGAAGTCAAGTGTGAAGTAATGCAGCAGGATTGCACAGAAGCAGGGAAGGAAGAAGGGGGCAGGGAGAAAGAAGACAGGTGAGGAACATGAGACTGTAAGATTGTTGTTAGAGAACTGTTCATGCTTAATCCCTATAAAAGGTGGAGCTTTGTTGCAAATGTGTGATGAAATGGAGCAGGAGGTGCATGTGAGGGACACAGTCATGTTCCTGGAAGGTGAGGAGAAACTCTATGTGTGACAGAATGGCTGACACCAGAACTGGGAAAAAGGGATTGAGAGGGAAATGCAGGGACAGCAGGATATTGTATATGGCCAGACCTGTGGTCAAAACATAAGCTGCACAATGATGTGGAATTGTAGGAGGACAGCAATGCCCTTTCTTCGGCATTTTGTAGTTAAATGCAGATGATTACCAGTCACAAGTGGTATTGCCCAGTGGTAAGTATTGGGGCTGGCCCTGTTTAAGAGCTTTATTGACTATCTGGACAAGGCAACTGAGTGCACCCTCAGTGAGTATGCAGATGGTCCTACAGAGAACTGGATAGGCTGGATCAATGGACAGAGGCCAATTTTATGAGCCTCAGCAAGACCAAGTGCCAGGTCCTGCACTTTGGCCACAACATCATGCAACATTACAGGACTGGAGCAAAGTGGCTGGAAAGCTGATTGGAGGTAAAGGATCTGGAGTTACTAGTCAACAGCCATCTGAATACGAGCTAGCAGTGTGCCCAGGTGGCAAAGGAGACCAATGGCATCATGGCTTGTACCAGAAATATCACAGTCAGCAGGAGAAGAGAGGTGACTGTCCCTCTGTAATTGGCACTGGTAAGGCTGTACCTCAAGTACTGTGTTCAGTTTTGAGCCCTTCCATACAAGAAACACATTGAGGTCCTGGAGCGTGTCCAGAGAAGGGCAATGGAGCTGTGAGGGGTCTGGAGCACAAGTCTGATGGGGAGCGGCTGAGTGAGCTGGGGTTGTTGAGTCTGGAGAATAGGAGAGTCAGCTTATCACTCTCATGACCTGAAAGGAAGCTATAGCAAGGTGGAGGTTGGCCTCTTCTCCATGGTAATAGGATGAGAAGGAATGATCTTAAGCTGTGACAGGAGAAGTTCAGGTTGGATATTAGGAAAAATTTCTTCCCAGAAAGAGCAGTGCTGCAGTGGCACAGGCTGCACAGGGAGGTGGTGCAGTCACCGTCCCTGGAGGTGTTCCAGAGCCGTGTGGACATGGTCAGTGGGCATGGTGGAGATGGCTGGCGGTTGGACCAGGTGATCTTAGTGGTCTTTCCCAACCTTAATGATTCTGTGGTTCTATGATTTTCCTTTCCCACTCAATTCAGATGCACGAGTGGACTTACCAAGCAGTTGCAGTGCTTCCTCTCCCTCTCCATTGCTACTGCTTCACATAATGTGCACACCACTACATTGCCAGGTTCAGAGCAGACCCAAGCCATTGCCACCATGGTCTCATCCCTGCAGGGCTGGGGATACTCAAATACTCAAAGCTGAGCTGTGCTCTGAAAGAGGGACAGGGTTATTTATTGACCAGACTGTTTGTTCACAAGTTCCAACCTGCTTTTACTGTCTGTAAAAACATTACAGATAGTAAAATACACCAATTAAGCGTTTAGATATTGACCTCAAATTCTCAGCTTTATATGGAGCTGGAAAAGCTCAAGCCTGAAGTTAGCCACAGGTCAATATGACCCTCTTCCCACATCAGTGTTGATTTTTAGGCTACTTCTCTTCCACCAGGAATGCTATGTTACCCAAGATATGCTATTCCTCTTTCCCAATAGCAAAATCTCCAGAGGAGAGTTATAAACATTAGTGATATGCACTCGTCTCCACTTCTTCCCTGCTTCCAATTCTATAGGAAACCCACCCACCGAGACAGAGACATAAAGATCTGCAGAACATTTTTAGTCCTGGTGCAAGTCCCCTCAGCTGTTCCATATGTCCAGCAGCATCTGTTATGGCTCAAAATAGGTTTTTGCAGTTTCCAGGCTTTGAAAACTTAGTCTCAGTTCCCACAATGTTCCCACAAAGTTCTTTGCAGTGTGAGAACAGATCTCAGCTAAAGGGAGGGAAAATATCAGAAGACTGTCTGGGACAGATTTTTGGTATATGATGTAACAGGGCATACACCAAAAACACAAAATATCTTGGTGTGGGGAGGAAGTTCTCCATTCTCCTAAGAGGGGAAATCAAAGCAAAGCTAAGTGCTTGGTAAAAGATTTGCTGAAAGCTGGGAAGCGTAAAAACTGCTGAGAAGATTTTGTAATTCTAAAGGCAGCAGGGAAAAGAGCAGTTGAGTTCTGCAAGTCTTGGCACACTTACCAGAGAGGGGAAGGGCCCTGCTGGATGCCATGCAGTCACACAGTCAAAACACAGAGCATGGGGAGAAGGAAATCTTTCATTTTGTCATCTCCAGGTGACTTGCTGGGCTGCACCAGATACCTCTGCCTGACATGCATTATAGAGGAAAGAAAGTCAGGATCAAGAGGAAGCAGAGAGATTCCCACTAACACCAAGGACTGCTGTGTCCCAGAAAGAAACAAGGGCAGCACAGCAGTGTGCTGGATACTCTGAAAGGACAAAAGACAAAGCTAGCCCCCTGCATCTACTGTAAACAATGAACACTGAAAGAACGCATTCATTTTCACTAAGAAATGAATTTTCATGGAGAAGCAGGGCAGGCACAGTACTCCTGTTTGCCCATCTGTACATATTGACAAAATCTTGCACACCTCCTCACCACACCCAGAAAGTTAAACCTTAACGACTTACCAAAGGTAAGCTTGGCTGGTGGAGTGAAAAGCTAAAAACCCTGAAAAGATGTCAGAGGCCACGTCCTCTTATAGGATCACATATTAGACAATGCTGTCTGTTCAAATATATTTAAGGTGTCTTAAAAAGCAGGGTTCTTCTTGTTCACATTGGAAGGCCCATCTGCAGAGAGTTTAGAACCTACCAGCTGATCCACACCAGTGCTTATCCTTCCATTTTTATCCCGATACCATACTTCAGCTTAAGAAGCCTTTTTCAAGTGCCATCAGTTAGAAAAAGCATCAGATGTCCTACATGACATGTGGACCAGTTCCTCCCTTTTCTCCTGCAGGAAACAGTTGCTAGAAAATTACCCCACTTGGATTAAAGCAAAGTGTTGCTACCAGCCTTTGCAAACAGAGCAATTAGATGGGTGGGGAAATCCATAAAGCATGGGAGTAGAAAATCTTTCCCTAGCAGGAAGAATAAAATTAAACAGCCAATTAGACCAGGAGCTGATCCAGGATGGTAAGCCCTCACAATTTTCAAGATGTGATGCAACTCGCAAAAGGAAGCTCTTTCGGGAAGTTTAATCCCAAAGAGCTAAATGGAAGCTGGCCAATATAAAGCTTTATTGTTTTATTCTAATCTGTGACTTGCTCTGCCTCCTTAAAAGTCACTTGTTTCAGTCTCCCATGCACTCTGTATACTCAGTGCTTACTGCAGTGTCAGCCCCAAGACCCTAAGGAGCTGAGTTGCTAGACAAAATGCAACCAAGGAAATTTAATGTTTTCAATCACTGGAAGTGGGAGTGGGGGGCAGAGTGGTGGAAAAGGGCCATAATGTATGTGTGAGCAGGTGGGGAGGAAAAAGGAAGGAATCATCTGAACAGCACAATTCTTTACTCCAGAGGAGATCCACAAAAATGGAGCCTGTGTCCACATAAGCCAGGGCTACAGCCAATGCAGATGGAGAATAAACCTTCTCCAATGGAAGTGCACCCAGCTGCTGGATTCAGTGCCTTGGTAGGAACCCTGCAAGTCTGTGACTCTAAGTATTCACTAGAAAGCATGATCACATCATCTCTGATATCAACAGGCACATGTTGCTGCACGCCCCAGAACATAACCTCATTAACTAAATTACCAGTGAGCCACAAAAGGTGCAGGCTTTCTTTCTTTTTTTTTTTTAAGAAGGGAGAAAATCCAAGGTAAAACAAATTGTTGAACATGGGCAGGGTTACCTAGGGGTATTTCAGCTTTCAAATGGTCACAATGGTCATTCCAAAAGAAAGAATCTTGCCATTTTGTGCTAAACTGCTGAAGGTTAGAGTTGCACTGTTTTTTAAGGTTACATGGTAAGTCCCATGGAAACAATGGGAACACTTATTGAAAAGAGTAAATCTGGTCACTCTTTCCCTCCCCCTCACGTTCCACTGACAGAATGTGACACCCATACAGTCCATTTTTCCACTATAAGAACTGACATTCAGTCTTTGAGCAACAGAACTGGGACTAACATGGAGTTTAAAACCAAAAAAACAAACAAGCAAGGACTGTAAGGAGGGAGGTGTCAAAAAGACCCAAGAGAGAGGCACACCATTATCTTTGCAGGTCCAAAGAGCTCCTTGAGTGTAAGAAAAGTAGCTCTACTCACTGAAGAAGGAAACACCCCATGTGAATAATCTAGACAATTTCCTGGAAATAATTCATCCAAGCAACACTTAGATAAGCTCCATTCAGCAGAAAGACCTTGAAACAAATGTTTATTTGCTCTTTTTTAAATTCCAGAATCTTTTTATTATTATTATTACTTTTATTTTTTAAGGGGGGTAATTTTGAGCAATGGGGGTACAAAATTGGCTGAATATACACGCTGCATTTAAGACTCCAAACACAAGAAGAAATGCAAACTAAATCTCTAACCTTGTTGAGTGCCAATTTGGAAGCCACGCTTCCTCCTTTAAAATCTTTATTTTTTTTTTCCCTGGGCTTCTCACCCAAAACAGCCCTGATATGTATGGCTGGTTTCTAGGACAGAGGCAGAGAGTAAGACCATGAGGCACAGCTATACAAATATGACCATCCTATGACTAAACATGGTGAATGTCTTGAGTCACAAGCTTGGCCTGACCCAGTAACATTCTCACACTGCCACCAGTGCTCTCTCCATATGAAACTGCAAAGAGGTCACAGATCCACAGAATGGTTGAGGTTGAAAGAGAGCTCTGGAGATCATCTCAGACAACCCACCTGCTCATGCATGGTCACCAAGAGCAGGCTGGTCAGGTCATCTTTATGCTCCCAGAGGGTCAGAGAAGGCAAAAGTGAGAAGCACCATGTGTCAATATGTGTTCCCCAACACCTTCACCTATTACACTTAACCAGGAACATATATACTCATCTTTTCCCAAATCCCGTTTCAAGGCAGATTATCTGTACGACTAAGAGGTGAAGCAGCTCATTACACAGTCTTCCCCTTTCCCTCAGAAATAATATTTTCAGGCTGTGCCCTCATGTACCATTCCACCCAGGCGCCATCGTACACGGCAACATCTGGTTTGCCACAGAGGTATGCCCCCAGAGCCACATGGCAGGCAGTGACTCCAGAGCCACACGTAGCTACCAGAGGCTTTGAGAGGTCCACTTTCTTCTCTTGGAACAGACTTCTGATCTGCTCTGGGGTCTTCTCTAATCCAGACTCCGTGAGGAAACTGGTGAAGGGCATGTTCAGGGAGCCAGGGATATGACCAGGCTCAATTCCTGAAAGAAAAGCAGCACACACAGGAATTAACATCTAGAGCTTGGGAGGATTGTACTGCAAAACTCATTCTGTATTTTACAAGGGGTATTTACTGTTTAATGTACTTTGTTTAAACAAAAAACATAACATCAATTTTTGTTAAAGTTCTGTTCTTTCTCTCAATTCCCTCCACATCTTCCCTCCATCAGAGAAACCCATGCTGCAGTCTCTCATTGAAGCACTTCCACATGCTCTTCCAATGGAGGAGGAGGACCAGTGTCTTTGAGGTGTATGAGAACTGCTTTCCTCATCCCAGCCCTTCAAGAAAAACAAAAACAAAACCAACCAACCAACCAACAAAAACCAGAGCTTCCCCACTCTGAAGTTTTCGAAGAACAGCAGCCAGCCAAAGGGCAAAGAGAACAAGTGAATACATTGTTTCAAGTACTACCCCATAAAAGAGAACAATATATCCCATCCCTACCTCAACAGGAGTCAAACTTAGAACACCTTAAGTTCCCCTACTACCCTGGCTCACTACGCCCGTATCTGTGCAGGCACATTACCATCTCGGGGCTCTGGCTCTATTCCCCGGAACCGTCCTTCAACGCGCGCATCCACGACTTGGAAGCGATGGGAATCCAAGTTATCTAAAATGTCCTCGTAGGTTTTCACCATGCACTTGTCCAAGGTGGCATGGAAATCAGACGGAGCTACCTGGGTTTTCCCAGAGCTCAGTGGAAATCCTTCTCGCAGCCAGTTCTTCAGGCCACCATCTAGAAGGGAAACTGCTTCATGTCCAAAGACCCGGAACATCCACCACACTCGTGGTGCTGAGAAGAGCCCTTGGTCGCTGCCATCATACACCACAACGTGGGAATCGTTCCCCACACCCAGCTTCCCCACATACTCAGCAAACTCATTGGCCTTAGGCATCATGTGATCATAAGGTGAAGTACGATCACTGCACTGGTCAATGTCAAAGAAAACTGCACCAGGGATATGGCGCTCCTCAAACTCCTGTTTCGGGTCACGCTTCATCTTTGGCAAATACCAGGATGCATCCACAACCTTCAAGGCCTGTCCAGTTTGCTTGGACTTGATGGCTTCTGAAAGCCATTTTGCAGAGACCAGAGCACGGTAGAGGAGCTGTTGCGACATTGCTCCCAAATCCTGGCTGAGACTACCTGAGACACCTGCCTGCAAAAACAAGAAAGCTACAAATTAGAGGCCAGCCTCACAAAAAGCAACCAAAGACATATTTAGGTACCAAAGCCCCACGTATGCACTGAGATGCTAGCTAAGTCTACAGTGATAAGTTTGCAATCATAGAATCATTAAGGTTGGGAAAAACCTCTAAGATCACCAGGTCCAACCACCAGCCCACCCCCACCATGCCCACTGACCATGTCCTCAGTGCCACATCCACACGGCTCTGGAACACCTCCAGGGACAGTGACTCCACCACCTCCCTGTGCAGCCTGTGCCACTGCAGCACCACTCTTCCTGAGAAGAAATCTTTCTTAATATCCAACCCGAACCTCTCCTGGCACAATGCTCCAGCCCTGGGGATAAAGAGTCTCACAGAGCTAAACACAAGCCTTGCACCAAGCAGAGCAGCTATGCCCAGGGCCCTTCACATCCAGCACTGACAGCAGCACCAAGGGAGCAAGGCAGTCCCAGAACCCTGACGAGACCGGTCCTGTGCCGAAGACAGCCCGCAGCACCTATCGCCCTGATGCCAACCGCCCCGAGCACTCCGCGCACAGAGGGTGAATGCACAAGGCCCTGTACCTCTGTGCCGGGCCTCTGCCGAGCAGCTTCCCAACAGCCGTGGCCTACGCCGCTTCAGGGGGCGGGAGCCGGGACACTCCCAGCGGGGCGGTGCCGCCCGCCCCCGTGCCGCCATTTTGTGTGTGTGTGTGTGTGTGTGTGTGTGGAAGGGTGGGCCTCGCTCCCTCCCCGTGCGGGCTGATTGGCCGCGCCCCTCCCGCGGCCCGGCCCATTGCGGCCGCCGCTTCGGTCCTTGGCCTCCGTGCTCCGAGATGGCGGCGCAGGCGTTGGGCCGCGCGCTGGTCAGCGCCAAGTGGCTGTCCGAGGCCGTGCGGGCCGGCAGGGTCGGGGCCGGGCTGCGGGTGCTGGATGCCTCCTGGTACCCCCCGCAAGAGCGCAACGCCCGGCAGGAGTTCAAGGAGAGACACATTCCCGGCGCGTCCTTCTTCGACATCGAGGAGTGCCGGGATAAGTCCTCCCCGTATGATTTCATGCTGCCGAGCGAGGCCCACTTTGCCGACTACGTGGGGCGCCTGGGGGTCAGCAACGACACCCACGTGGTGGTGTATGACGGCGACGAGCTGGGCACCTTCTACGCCCCCCGTGCCTGGTGGATGTTCCGAGCCTTCGGGCACCGCGAGGTCTCCGTGCTGAACGGTGGCTTCAAGAACTGGGTGAAGGAGGGCCACCCCGTGACGGCGGAGCCCAGCCAGCCCGCGCAGGCGGTCTTTAAGGCCAAGCTGGACAAGACCCTGCTAAAGACCTTCGAGGAGATGATGGAGAATGTGGGGTCCAAGAAGTTCCAGGTGGTGGATTCCCGCCCTGCGGGCCGGTTTCAGGGCACTGAGCTGGACCAAGGTAAAGTAGAGGGAACGGCGCCTGCTCCCTGCGTTGTAGCAGGATGAGCGTTGGTGGTGGAACAGCTTCTCCCAGCCAGCAGGCATGCCTCAACCCAACTCATGGATTTACCTTGAGGGATCTGCGTTTGAGCACTTGGATTCCAGCACACTCAAGGGATGCTTTTTCTTGTAATTCGTTGTAAAGCTGCAGGAGAATATAGCAGAAAAGGGAATGGAAAACACCCAGAAGTCTGCAGTCAGTTGGCTCCAGAATCCTCCTTCCCATACCCTGCAGAAGATAGACAGAATGCACATGGGACAATGCAGAATGGGAGATGAGAGCTTCCAGGGGTTTTTTTTTAGGGCTTAATCTAGTACTAACAGATGTGCACAAACTATCAGTATTAATCCAGGCACTTCTCACACTAATGAATGCACTAGTGAAGGCCCAGTTTGTTTCAGGCAGTGCTGTAACTCAAGAGACATTTTCCTTATTGCTCTGATTCCCAACAAATAGAGAACTTCTGGTTGTAATCATTGTGCTTCTGCTCTCTGCCATAAATCTAACAAGAAAGGAAAGCCCCAGACACATCCCAGACATAGAGGCAAGAGTTGGACTCGATGATCCTTGTGGGTCCCTTCCTACTTGGGATATTCTGTGTTTGTGCTATCACCCTGTCTCTTTTTGGATGCAAATAACAGGAACTAAAATTGATTTTGTTACCTCAATCACTGGACACGCAAGCAATAGAGGTGGAAGAAATACTGTGCAGTGGGGACAGCTGGTGCAGCAGTGTCCCTGGAATGAAATTTGAGTTCGTTCCTAAAGGAGGCCTGTACTGCGTAACTTAAACCTTGGTATATTGCAAAATAACTTCTCCTAAAATCAGAATCACTAAAATGGTTTTAAAAGTGGGAGTTCTAAAAACAAAAGGAAAAACTCAGCAGCAGTAGTTTGGTTGGAGTTACAGTATGCTCCACAGGAGTGGATGTGTAACAGGCTTGCATGGTCCAGTGGCTGTGCTGTGCTTCTGCATTGCAGGTGGGCTTTCAGAGTTTCACTGTGTGTGCTGCTTTACAGCAATTGAGTGGGACATTGTGTCCTAAGCGCAGAGGATCTCATCCTGAAATAAATTTCCACAACCAAATCTCAAAACTGGTTGGCTGTGATGGCTGTGTACACATAAAATCAGAATCATTTGAGTTGAAAGGGACCCTTAAAGGCCATTTGGTCCAACTCCAATGAACAGGGATGCCTACAGCTCAATCAGGGTACTCAGAGCCCCTGCAGCCTGACCTTGGCTGTCTCCAGGGATGGGGCATCCACCACCTCTCTGGGCAACCTGTGCCAGTGCTTCGCTACCCTTACTGTAGAAAACTTCTTCCTTGTATCTAGTCTAAATCTCTGTCATATCGCAAGAGACCCTGCTAAGGAGTCTGTCCACTTCTTTCTTATGGTTCCTCTTTAGCTACTAAGTGCCTAAATGTCTGTGGTGAACCCCAAACATGCTTGACCACTGCTAGGCACTGTGAAAGGTAGGAGAGTTAAAAGGAGTAATGGAGGAGGCTGTTGCAGAGAGAGAGGGTAGTTAGGCTTATTGTTCATTCTTTTTCTGGCCTACAACAGCCCATCAAAGTGAAGGTAGAATTTTAACCTCAAAACATGAATAAAGCATTCCTTGCAGATGGAGGTGATGAATTTCATATTCTCATTCCCAAAGTGGGAGTTGTCACTGGGTAACAAATACTGCAGCCCCTGACAGCATCTTGGAAACAGATTTTTCCTTTGAAGTGAGTCAGCATGAAACAGTTTATTTGTGGTAGTCCAGTTCTGCTTCCCACAGCAGATCCAGCAGGGTAAGCACTCCATCTGCAGCTGCTTGTTCTGCAAGAGCTCGACAGCTTTCTGAGCCAAGCTAGCCAATAGCTGTGCTACAACCAGTGGTAGGTAAAAGGTAGCGCTTACACCTAAAAGAGCAATTTGAAATCAATGCTGATTAATTACAGGGGTCATTCAATCAGGGAGGAGAAACATAGCCTGCAATTTGGAAAAGAAGAATGGTCTTGAGGTTAAGGAACTTAATGTGTTCTCAGGTGATTTCAGTTTAATTATTGCCTCAGCTCTTGATTTCCTAATTAAGTCCATTAATCTCTCCAGTTCCATGAACTCCATCTCCAGAAGAGGCTAATTTCAGCTGACTCTTTTGTCTGTTTAATTTTTTCAGCTCCTTGTGGTAGGAATCAGCTGCCCCTGTTTTATTCTTATATAACCATTGCCTTGCTAGGACTTGGGTCTCTGTAGTGTTTGAAATAAGCCATGATACATCATTTTTAGTTGCTGGTAGAAGTTTACACAGGTTGCCAGGGTGGAGAAAGATAAATGATGTGTCTTTAAGCTGGATGTCATCGGTCTTAAATACAAGTGTTGCTTTGGGTGAAAGAAACTCTGGTGTTTGTATGTGGTGTGCATCTACAGCTGATCTGAGTGATTAAGTGTCCCTGCACAGCGCTGTGTCCCTGGAGGTACCCGTGTGCCTGTATCCTGTGCACATACACTACTCTTTGGGTTCTGCCCATTTTCCAAGCTCTCAGATCTCCCAAACAAAGCTTTTGCTCAGCTTGAATGTTCAGTGGCAGTGGGAGGGAGAATGAGATGTTACTACTACATCCCTCTCTTCTCCAAGAGGAGTCTGTAGCATAATGCACACTGACTCTACTTTGTCCATGAAGTAGTACTGGAGGCACAACATGGGGAGTGAGACTTTCAAAGTCTGTTTCATTCCTCAAGAGCTTACAGTGAAAGGTGTCCATCTTTTGATCGGACTGACAAACATCAGATGCCACAATGAGCCAGTTCTTCAAGTCAACTCTTTTGGCCATGTACGTGCACAGTGCTTTGACGCTGGTGGCAAAGGCTTATTGATCTGGCTACAAGGATGTATCAGGCCAGGACTGAACTTAAAGTGTTCCTTCCAGCGAGTTCACATTAGGTCGGATGTAATCATTAATAGAATATAGAATAAAATGGTTCATTTGAAAACATTCAGTCTGAGTGGAAGAGAGAAAAAAAAGTGGGCAACAGAGGGGGATTTTGGAGGGAACAGCTATTTGTACTCTGCAAACTCCAGGACCACAGGGAGTTAAATGTGGACAAGGCACATCTTTTATCTTTTTGCCCAGAAGAAATTCCATTTGGAGCTTTTGTCACAAAGGGAAAGTCTGGAGAGAAGGAACTGTACTCTTAGCTAGATAAATAGCCAATAAAAAAGAGAGGTTTAAGCAAAGAACCTAACAGATGTGGAAAAGGGGATTAAACAGTGAGGAAGATAACATATTGCAGGTTACAAAGTGTGAGAAAGAATTGCCAGAAGCCAAGCTGAGTGAGAGAGACTTGGCAAAGGAAATTAAAACAACAAAAACTGCTGGAGCAAAGTGAATAAAAAGAGAACGAGGAGAGAGGGAGTAAATAAGGTTGCTGTGCAGTTAGCAGGGATTCTGGGCGAAAGACTGTGTACAGCTTCAGAATTATACTAAGGCTGTACTGCTGGATTTTTTGGTTTTCTGGATGTTTGGTTTTTTTTTGTACATGCATAGTATTTTGATATAGTGTTTTCTGTTGTTGTTTTTGGTTTTTTACCTCTGAGGATATCATCTATTATACAGTAGTGTGAGGGGTAGCATAGGAAGGGGAGAGAGGCAGGAATGATCATTTTAAAATGGGATATATAACCAAAAGATATCCATGTGCTCAAATCTGTGAGGCAGATAATTTCTGTCCTAAACAGAAGTCCAAAATCAGTCACGTGACATTGCAACTTAATGAAATGAGACATTTAATAAGAACACATCAGAACATGGTTTTACAGGAGAGAAACACTAGCAAAGCTTGTTTTTTTACTTAGGATAGGAGGTACAGAATGGCCTGTGTAAACTGTTGAGCTAATAATGTAACATCAATAGACTGTAATGGTTTCAAAAAACTTCTCAAGGAAACATATTTGAAGCAAAGGCAGAATTGAATAAAATACCTTGGTAAATTTGCACTCCAACTACGGGCTCAATTTATTTGACAACAGAATTGATTTGCAAAGAGAAAAGGAAACACTCATTCATGGATGTAACGTTTGATCCTTTCTTCCAGCTATTGGAAGCAGCTTCAAAGTAGATTTGATCCATTTGAGCCTCACTGATACTTTGGACGTAAGGTTAAGGGGACCATTATTATCTCAATGTGAGAAGAGGGCATGCAACACAAGTACTGTTTGATGCCCAAGGGAGGGAGCTAGAAGAGAGGGAGCTGATAAAACCTCCTCAGCCACTCGAGCACTTCTTCAGCAGTCCAAGGAGCTGTGATCGTGCAGTGTCAGCTAGTTTGTTCAGCTGAGCACCCACACACAGGAGTAAGTGCTGTTTCTACAGATTTCCCCAACTTTCACTTGCAGAGCATGAGCATTGGCCTTTCTGACTCTCACAAACTTTTGAATCTCTCTACAGATGAAAGCCAAAATACTCTAAAATGAGACTTTTCTGATCTGCCCTGCTCTTTAAATGTTTGTTTAAAGGTGGTGAACATAAGACTGCAGTCTCCAGTAAGAGGATGCAAACATACGTATTGTGGACAGTCATGACCATTAGACCTGGAACAGCTATGAACTGAATCAGTGACCCAGCAAGATTCTTTGAGCAAGGGCTGGCCTCTCCAGCCCAGCCCCCAGGACTTCTTGACCTTAGAATACTTCCTCAGTGCCCTAGGATGGTATGAAGCTGCAGTTATATGGTTCATAGTCTCATCTGTGTTGATGCAGCAGTGTTAGATTTGTACGACGCTCAGGATGAATCAAGAGACAATGAGGGTCCATCTTGAACAGTGAGAGATTTTGCTGTCTAGAGGTAGCTTTGGCTGTCTATAAGCTCCTACTTCTGCCCAGCTGAGCAAAAATTCCCTCTTTAACAGCACCTTATAATCCTATTTCCTTGTGGCATGTCCTGTCGTGTCATGACATCATTTTGCATGAGCAATGAAACTGCAGCATCATTATGGTGATGCCAATCTCTGACTAAATGTTACTTTAATCTTTTGGCTACAATAAAGATTCCCTGCTCCAATCTCTTCCCATCTCCTGAGATCAGCTACTCTAATGCCTTAGGGAAGTGGAAAGCTATAAATGAAAGATTAGCATTTTTGCAACTTTCCCAGGGCTATCTTGTTAGAAATTCAAACCTAGCAAGGAGCCATTCAAGGTAATACTTAATATTTCCTGCTTTGACAAGGCTTGATCTAAAGCTTCTCAAAGTCAGTGGAAAAACTTGAGTTGAATGTAATAGACTTCGATTAAACCTGTGGTGAGTGTTTCAAGGGTGTGATGAAAATCTCATCCATTGTGTTTTGGTACGTGCTTCTCCCTAGAGAACTTGTTCTTGAGATGTAAGTTTCAGCTTAACTGGTTAGCTATACCAATAGAGAAACAGACCTCACACTGATTTCATCCATGAGGTAGATATAAAAAGTAATACAAACTCTAAATTCTTACTCCTCTGATTCTATTGCCCTGGTACATCTGCCTTATCAGTAGTGCCTATCACTTTAAGTTTGCTTTACTTTTCTGAAGCATGATTTTAACGTGACACAGGGATAAACTTTAAATAGAGAACTACTTTCACAAATTTCATGTACAAGCCACATATCATGCTTCTGAATGCTGTGTCCCTACATGCTGCTGGCATATTTAGGGAAGATCAGAAATATACTGCTGTATTTCTCTTTATGTATAATACCTTTGCTAGGATCTTTCCTGTGGTGGCTCTTTGATTCCTGTCATATCTAGGGCTGCCAAGGCTTTCAGATTCCTACCTCCTATTGCCTTTGGGGGGAAACAATTTTCTGAACAACTTTAGCCAAGTTAAATAATGTTTGCCCTCTTTTTAGCCCCATACTGCTTTGCATCTCCATCACCACCTGAAACAACTGAGCATCTTGGGGAGTATCTGCAGCGATGTCTCTTTTGTAGGTGTCCTTCATCACCTACATTAATGACTCCTTGCTCATATTTTTTCTTCTTGTTCACTCTTGCAGGGCTGGAATCTGGTCACATCCCTGGTGCTGTGAACATGCCCTTCTCAACATTCCTAACAGAAAGCGGCCATGAGAAGAGTATTGAGGAGATTCAGCAGATGTTCCGTGAGAAGAAAGTGGATCTTTCAAAGCCACTGACTGCCACGTGCCGCAAAGGTGTCACGGCATGTCACATTGCCTTGGCAGCCTACCTGTGTGGCAAGCCTGATGTGGCAGTTTATGATGGCTCCTGGTCTGAATGGTTCCACCGTGCCCCACCTCAGTACAAGGTCACTGAGCTGAAGCGCAACAAGGGCTAGAGGGAGAGTTGTCCCTTAGCGTATCTGTAGCCCAGGGTGCAGAAAGGAAAGGGAGGAGGTAGAAAAAGGAGGAAAAAAAGAATCATGCTGATTTAGATTTTGCTGATTTTTCTTGGAATGATCAGTAGTTTTCTATCACAGCTTGCAGTTTCTCACAATGAAATAAAATCTACTTCTAAAATAATGCACTTATAAATGTCTCTTAGTTATTTTCTATTGCCCCCGACTTCTTTGTGCTGGGTGAGAAAAGCAGCTTTACAGCATGAGGGAGATTTGCACTTTTCCCTTGAGGCTTCCAGAAATTCTTGTGGCCTTATGAGAGTGCGAGTCCACAGTGTAGTGCAACAGATGAAAACCCTGGGACTAAATTATAGCTCTGCGTGCTGAATACAGGAGAGCCAGGCTTTGGTTCTGTTATTGACTGGATGCGATGCTGTTTGCCAGCCAACCAACTCCCTTTTCCAATGTGGAAAATGGGGACACCTTTCCCCAACTTTCTGATGGGGATCAGTGAGCTCACATGAACCATTTGGAAATGGTATAAGATCCAGTTCTGCTGAAATAGTCTTGCTGATAATCAGGATTGCTTCATGAAAGTCTCCAAGAAATCCTATGCATGTGATGAAGACTTACGGACACAGACATGAGTCTTTTATTCTCTTTCCTATGTTGTTTTTTGGTTTTGTATTTTGATGAGCAAGGATGCTGCTCATCTCTGCCATGTTTCTTCTGGTTCCCATGGTGACTACAGCTCATAGATAGAGGGAGGGTTGCTCCCTAGCAACTGCTCCCGCCTTTCAACCTTCAGACCACCTGGTCTAAAGTGGGACCTGCCTGCTTGTAAGCATCACTGTGGCACCACATCAGAGACCATGGACCAGGTGAGAAAGGTAATTATGGAAGGGGCTCTGCCCCTTGTTAAATCTTAGATCTTTTTATATTGGGGGAAAAAAAAAAAGGGGGGGGGGGTGGATAGAAATGATCCCACTACATTGGAACACCTATGGAACTTCCCAGGTCTGGAAAGTCAATTAAATATCCTCATATTTTGGAGGCCCAGCCAGATGCAGAAGGCATGCTTGATCACATCTGTTGACTGGGTGAGAATGGCCTGCTGATTTGTACACCTGTATTTCCCCCGTGGCTTGATGTAAAAGAAGCCAAAGACTATAAAAACACTCTTCTTTTGTTTTTCAGAAGGATGTATCAAGTTTAATCATTTTTATCCGTTTGATCAATAAATGCCTTTTTTGGTATGTCATGTATTGTCCCTCACATAACTGGTTTAGCCAAGGAGTAAGTAGACATAGTTCTGTGGTGTCTGTTATCCAGGAGGATAGCAAAATGATCTTAGAGTCCTTCATATTAAGATTTAGGAGTCTCAGAATGGTATTTTGACTTTGGACCTTCTGGCTCAGAAGTAAAATGAACAATAAACAATAGCAATAAAGTCAAATCCAATTACAAGTAAGGAAAGTAAGAGCAATTGCAGGACTTCAGCATCATTTTGTCCAGCATGAACTGGGGAAATGAAGGTTATCGGTGAATGGGGCTTGAGAAATTAGAACACTGCCTCTGTACTCAGAAATTCTGTTTCATTGAAAGCGGGGCACTGAAATGGAGAGAGGAGAAATTTCTACAACAGTGAACTGGAATGTTCTTTCCACTGAATATAGTAATAATAACAGACACGATTTTGTTTTAAGTGGGAGGTGGGAGTTAACACAGTTTATTTAGAAACACAGATTCCTGCACGTGTTTAAATGTTTAGCTCTTCTTTAAAAGCAATACAGAAAAGAAGCAGATGCTGCCACGTGAGTCAGGGCTACCTTCTTTGCATATCAAGGCATTTTTCTATTTGTGGAAGAAGTTATTTCTCTTGCCACATTTGCACAGCATGCAGCATTTACACTTGGAGTCTGACTTAAACAGCAGCTCCAGTTTCATGATCCCAGTGTTGTACCAGACATGCTGCTGCAAAGTACTGGTGTAGTGTGGAAGAAGTTGCTGGCTCATATCGGCCCTGTTTGTTGCCATGAGTTAACTTTGAAGCAGTGGGCTTCCTGCCCCCTCAGCTGGTGTCCGTATTCCAAAAAACAGCCTTAAGAGCAGAAACTAAGCATGTATGACATACCCTGAGCTCTTTTGACAAATGCAGACGTATATCCCTGCCTGATCCAGATCACTCTTGTGTTGCTGCTAGTTCCAGCAGACTCACAAACAATATGTTCACCATCATAGAGCATGCTTCAACTCCAACCTGTCACAGGGTTCACTTGAGTGAAATTGGCTATGCTCCGTTTCGTTGAGAATAAAGTATGCCACCAAAAGATGAGCAGATGAGCAAGGCCACCATCCCCTTAATTCCCTTCTCTGCACCTGACACAGCATTTGTTTTTCTCCTAAGGCAATGACAGAGGTCCCAGCATCCTCATTTGATGTGGCCCGAAGTGACTCTGTGCATACCAACAATGCATCAGGTAAGCAAGAGAGCAGTGAAGCTGTCCCTCCTCCAGAGCTTGCTTTGCAGTACAGCTTGTGATGCAGTGTGTCATTCCCTCTCTCCCTCCTGAAGAGGCTGGTGGGTTAAAATCCTCGAGTGTGTTTTCACCAACTTGTCTCCTTATCTCCCTGTTCAGTAAGCTGCTGCTACTCAGTAAATTTATCAACAAATACCAATAAGTGACAGACACTAAATGCATCTTCACGAGTGTGACAATGATCATGAGTTGGAAAAGCCACCTACATGTAAGAAAATACAGACCTGTGTGTGCATGCCTGACCACAAGATTTTTACTTGCATATTTCTGTGCCTGTTCATGTATCAAAAACATTTAAGACTCCTCAGGCACCTTCTGGTTCAGCATGAGATTTGACACAAAGCTACTGTTGTTCGTTTCTGCTTTCTTTCTCTCTTTGAGACTTTAATTCTTTTGTTGTCTGCCAATGACAGAGTGACATGCCGGGTTTTTTCCAACTCCATTTAAGTTACTCCCTATCAATCATCCAGACAGTATCAAGTTCATTGAGCTATGCCTTTTGTCTTTAAGTGGAACCTGAGGAAAGGAAAACGAAGCATTTTCCAGCAGGCTTAAGTCCCAGCAGACAGAGAACATCCCAAAAGACTCCCAGCAGAGTCTCCTGCAAGATCTCCAAGAGCTCCGCAGCTCGGGGAACAACAAAGAACTCCACACATACCAAATCCAAGGCATCTCCTTCTGTAAAGGGTATTCAGAATAAAAGACAGAGTAAACAGCATCTCCAAGCCAAAACATCCCACATGCAGAATCATAATTCAAGAAGATTTGAAGAGGAAGGAGAAGATATTTCTGCCACCAAAGGTCCAAGGGCGAGGCTTGAGCCAAGAAGCAGGAACAGCATTTCCTGTCTGTCTGCAGCATCCAGGCAGAGGGAGGCAGAGAACACTAAATCCATGCCCAATGACAAAGAGTCAGTAGCAGGCCAGCAGCAAACCCCAGATTCTAAAATGCCTGGATCTCTGTGGAAGACCACCAAAGCCAGCTGTGAAAATGCCAAGGAGACCAATGAGTCCCTGACATCAACAGCGCCAGATATGAAAGCAGAGTGGGAGGTGCCTCTGGAGAAGAAAAACAGTTTGTCCCGTTACAACAGGAAAGATAAATTTGCCAGTACAGATGAACTTACCAGCAATGAAGAGGTATTGAGGAAAGATGTTTTACGTCTCCTTTATGGCATACTGAAGGTTGTTTAATGGCGTAGAGTGAAATATTAGCAGTTTCTTCAAGACAGAGAGAGGGATGGTTGTGACATGTTCCACAGGCAGCCTTTCACATCTCTTTTTTTCTTTTTCTTCATTTTGTTTTTCCATCACCCTTTCATTTATAACATTCCCATAGGTAGGTAGAGTAGCAGCTCAGCAAGGTGAAACAAGGTGGCACCTGGACCCAGTCCAGAGCCCAACACCTTCATCCCTTTCTGATTTGCACCTATTTTACCATTTCCAAATGTCCCATGCAATTACAGTGCATACAGAAACTGCTGAAGGAGACTCAAGGGCAGAGTCAAGTCCCAGGGATTAGTTGTAGCTCAAAAGTTTATGCGGCAATGGAAACGCCAGGAGTCTCTTGCATATAGGGAGTGTTGAAAGATGGCTGTTCCTCACTGTTCGTGTTTTCAGGAACGGCGGTCTCTGTGCATGACAGCACTCATCATAGGACAGAAAAGACTCAGCGACCGCTCTGACATGTTAAAAAAACAGCTGGAGTCATTTGGTGATTTCAACGAGCTGGGTTTTAACCTGAGGTCAAATATCTTTCAAGGTAAGGGATGCCTGTACCTATGCCTGACCTTCAAGCTGGTTCTGTCTGCATTGTGCCTGGGCTCAGAGCAGCTGCATTGGTTTGGACAGAGGTCTGACTGTAGGTGACCCCCATTCCCTCTTACTTCTTTGATAACCACAGTCACTCCTTTCCCAAGAAATGAAAGCCAGAGCCTCCCTTCCTACATACTTCTTTCCTCTCTTCTCCTCTCCCCTTTAATTTCCACAGCATGAAAAGTGAAGCTGTATCATGACCCCAGTTCTCCTGATTCAGAGCTAAATGAACACCATCTGGAATTCAGTGTACCCTGTCATCTCTTGTCTCAAATTACCTCAATTTTCAATACTAGCATTACTTATCTTCAGGATATTTAGAGATATGGGTCTTTGAAATGTCTTCTCAAACCTCTGTTAGGTATTGGAGACTACATTGTCCTGGGCTTTGTCACATAGAAAGGAGGAACATCTTCTCCCAGAAAACTCAAAATTATCATTATCAAGGAGAGGGTACAATAAAAAAGAAACTGAGGAGGAGAGAATAAAAATAATGCTCCCCAAATGACCAGAAGTCAAGAGGCAGTAAACAGAGAAGTCACAGTTAGGAGCTAATTGTAAGTATTATGGGAGAATAGGAGCTCAGGAAGGCCTGGAGTGGTGCGATGGTGTTTTCTGTGGAGCTGTAATGTTGAGTAGGAAGTTACTCACTTGGTTGAGGAGATTCAAAGGGAGATCAGGTGGGCACTTGAGTAAAGAAGGTGCACTGGGATACAATAAAGGTGATACTTTTGCTGTACCCTCTAAACATGTCTCATCCTTAAGAAAGAAAAGCAGATACATTGGCAATCATAAGTTCCCTCCTGGGTGATGATGAAACTATTATTCAGCACTGAGCCACACATCTGATCAAGGGTATTGCAGTCAACACATGACTTTTCCTATGCCCTTGAAACTGCTGGTGTTGCTCCTCTGCTTCAATTCCAGGACTGCATTAGGGTGATATCTGCGTACATTTCCTCATTTGCTGTTCCTTGTAGGTGGCCCACTGGAAAGCAGAAGCTTGATGAAAGATTCCTACACCCCTGATGTAATTCAGAAGGTAACCAGGGATCCCAGGAACTGGCATGGAAGGAGGATTGATGAGCTAGGTATGGAACCTGCCAGGAAAAGTACGTTGCTGAATTCCTGAGAAGGGTTCTGCTTCTGCCAGGGGCAATGGATGAATCTGGTAAAGAGTAGGGAGTACAAATTGACATTTACACAGGAGAGGATTTCTGCAACTAGAAAAATCCCTGAGGGATAACAGCATTAGAAAGGAAACTGTAACTGAACCATCATTTTCTTCTTCACAGGGAGGTGGCATCAGAAAAATGCCTTAAATCTTAACCTGCAGAAAGCATTGGAAGATAAATACGGGAAGAAAAAAGCCAAGCCCTAGATGATGAAGGTTGAGTACTGAACTGTATTCACCAGGTTATCTTCCTCAGCCATCTAATAAAACCTCCATGTAGAGCACCAACCCATTGCTTAACAGTTGTCAGCTACAGATTTGTTTCTGGTGCTCTCCTTCCCTCTTGGTTAGTGTGTCTTTGAGAGAGCAATGCAAGATAAATCTGAATGCAAATATATATATATATTGATGGTCACTGGTAAAGTGGGCTTGACTTAGGTGTGAAGTACGTGCCCTTTCAGAGGGTAGAAAGATATGGTAGTGAGAGGAGGCAACATAAGCTCGTAAGATGGAGTAGGACTGATGATGCAGGGCCAGAAATTTCACTGAGTGTGTGAGAGAACAATGGGGAGAATGAAGTCCAGGTGGAAGTGAGCAGGGCTTTTGAATGTCACCCTCCCTGAATCCACAGTGTGAATGGACCCCTACTGAAACTCTCATAAAGTGTACTCATCTATGCTAGCCCTTTCCCAATCTCCCAAAGAAGCATCATCACCAGACTATATGCACCTACCACACAGTCTACACAATCTGAAGTTCAGAAAGCATATCTGAATGATAACCTAGGATCACCAAGAGGCTTGAATGCTGCCAGACGTGCAGGGTATTTTGGGATTCCTGTTGGTCCTTACTGCAGGATTGGTCCTTCCAGCTCCATAAGGTGTACCAGTTCAGTGCAGCAATTCATATCTGGAAATAGTGATGTCCTGAGTCTTCCCCTCTGGTCCCAGGCTTTCACAGTTTTAAAAGACTGCTGTTCCACTAAGTGGTATGTACTGTTTGGGAGCAGAATTAGGATTTTTACTCTACACTTCATTGGTTGGGGATTAGGTAACAATATGCTGACTGCATAAAAGCAGTGAAGGATGAACTGCTCTGCACCAGTACAGCCTTATCTCAAGTACTGTGTGCAGTTTTTGGCACCAACATAAGAAGAATATAAAACTATTAGAGAGTGTCCAAAGGAAGTCTACAAAGATGGTGAGGGTCTGTAAGGCAAGACGCATGAGGGGTAGCTTAGGTCCCTTGGTTTGTTCAGCCCAGATCAGAGGGGGGTGAGGGGAGGCCTCACGGCATCATACATTGCACTCTGTAGGAATGCCCTGTTCTGGGTTCATCTGTCACTGACGACCAATGCATATCCAGGTACATAATAAATACCATCTTCTGAAACAGTGCATGGGGCAAATCCTAATCCAGTAAACATAAACAGAAATATACCAATATTGTTTGGCATACTGAAAGTAGGCAGTTCAGGGTACGGTTGGCTAATACACACATAAGACATAACGTGGGCTGAATCAGCATACAGACTTTACAGCTCTCTTCCTAATGTCTGAGCAGACAGACTGCAGAATTACTGTACAGCTTGGAGAAAATGCACTTTGCTACCCATGAAAGGCTAATGAAGAGACTCGATCAGAAGGAAAACAGACTGGAAGGTCTTGCTGTATCATTACATGCTGTCACAAACCATGTTGTTTGCCTTCTGCAGCAAAGAGCAGCAAAGTCATTTTGCATGCTTCCTATAAAATAAAATATTGTATTTATAAGCAGTTAAATGATACAAAATAGTTGACATTGTGTCGTGGACTTGAATGGGTGGCAGCTTTTCGATGCCAACTGAACACACACATGTGACAATCCCTCTTCATCTCCACTGCTTCACCAAATGACAGCACAGACAGGGGCAAACACTTTGTGGTGGGTGACACATCAAAAGCTGCTGAGATAACTGAGATGGCTTTCAAGGAGACAGCTCAGCTCCTGGAATCAATCAATACTTGAAGTTTCTGAGTGCTGAACAGAATAATTTAGCCAGAATCTTGGCTAGGAACACTACTATGTGGCACTCCATGATGACTGGATTGCTTTGGGTAGCCAAACATGCATATTTTAAGCCAGTTTTGGGATCTCCAAATAGCACGTCAGATGCAAGTAGGCAAGAATTGGTCTGAAATAAGCTCTCACCACAGCTGAAAGTCTCCCTTCTACCCATTCATCTCCTCTCAGCTATTCATCCTTACTTGCTTGCTTACCTGCCAATACTTTGAACCAATTCCACTTGATGATCAATATGGAAGGGAAAGAAAAGCAAAGTTAACAAATCAAATTTGTTAAGGAAAAGACCTCATTACAGGCAAGGCAATGAGTGGTGGGCTATGCAGATGTTGGAGAAGAGGAGTGGAAAAGAAGTGGACAGGTAAATGGTTTTTCATTGCCAATTTTATACAGTGAGAAATTAGTTGGTCTCTGCTGTACAGTCTCACTAAGCACTTTGCAATGCATTTCAGTGATTTTACCAGGTCTTATCATTGGGTGGCAGCTGTGAGTCAATGTTTTATCTGGCAGGCAGGAGCTTAAAAAAAAAAAAAAAAAAGGATTATTCTCTAGCTTACTTAAACTGTTTACCAAAATAGCTATTCAAGTGCTGTTTCAGTCATCTATAAACAGTTAATGCGCTTGAAATATAGATAACCAAACTATAGCAATTTGAAATTGAAGAGACCAAATATATCCAAGGTTCTTTATAGGACACGGGGAAACAGTTTCTAACTAAAAGAGAGGACATTTAGGTTGGATATAAGGAAGAAGTTGTTTTCAGTAAGGGCAACGAGGCACTGGGATAGGCAGCCCAGAGAGGTGGTAGATGCCCCATCCCTGGAGACAGCCAAGGTCAGGCTGGAGGGGCTCTGAGCACCCTGATTGAGCTGTAGGTGTTCCTATTCATTGCAGAGGAGTTGGACTAGATGACCTTTTAAAGGTCCCTTCCAGCTCACCTA
The DNA here is from genome assembly GCF_016699485.2 of Gallus gallus. Classification (NCBI taxonomy): domain Eukaryota; kingdom Metazoa; phylum Chordata; class Aves; order Galliformes; family Phasianidae; genus Gallus; species Gallus gallus. The sequence goes on from NC_052532.1 coordinate 51,567,386, forward strand.
TGATTCTGTGATTCTCCTATCTTCTAGTTTTTCCTGCAGTAAATGATATTTCCTAGTTTAGGTTTATGCATCCCTGTAACAGAGAAGTGATTCTGCAGGATATCACCATTAAGAAAGATTTTCTGTTCTCCAGCCAGTCTTTGTTCATTTAGCCCTCTGACATCAACCTATCCTGTCCTACATTGAATGATTCCAATCTCTGATATCTCCACTGCAAGTGATTTAGAACGGCTCACTAAAGAAATTGTTACAATTGTAAGAAGTCAGTGCAAGGGCTCTTATCAAAGTCTTCACCCTTCTATAAATTCACTATACTGTAAAGCTTGCACTGAAATAAAACTTAAATTCAAAGCTACATCTGTCCTGAGATAAACCCAGTATTCCTAAAGGAATGGAGTACTTACTGCTAATCCTGCCTATAATGGGATAAAAGAGAAATCCAGAGCTTCCCAAAGTGGCTGGAGATCCCAACAAAGAGCATGCAAGTGAATTGACTTCAGCGGATTCCAGTCTTGGGCACTGGGACTGCAATGGGAAATGCAATTGTGTCTTATGTTGGAAGGTATTTAAAACATCACTGCTCACTAGGAGAGAATCATGTTGTGAGCATTAGGAATTACCTGTGTTGCTGATACTGGTAGAACGAAGGAGCTATGGAGGAAGAAATGCATTTTTTTTTCTTTTATTTTCTGAGGGTTGTCTTTGGATTTTGTTTGCCAATGACTGCTCCCCCGAGGATCTGAAATGTTGAGCAGGAAGCGTGAGGACTGTGTACCAAGGTTGCTTGGGCTAGAGCTGCTACAGCAGCAGCCCAGCATCAGAGATGGAATCGTTGCATTTGAGAACAACAAAGAGAGGTTTAGGAACAACATTTCCTTACACAGGAACAAGGGACTCTCAACTCCCAGAAAAAATGTGGGAGTGGGTTACTTTACCTAATTGCTTTCAGGTTCTGTTGGTGACTTCAGTGAACAGACCTTCCACTTTTCATTTTGAGTTTCCATTTTACCCCTTTTAATAAGTTTCCCTTTCTTTTAAACACTGGGATTCATTGCTTTTATGCAGGAAAACTGATTATCCAAGCTTATTATGTGCCCAAGCAAAATCATTTTCTTTTCCTATAACCTGAGACGCTTGAACTGAAATTGATTACCTATTTTTAGAGAGAAGCCCTAGCTAAATTTGGCTTTTTCCCCTGCCAATCATATCTATCAGTGGCATGCAAAGCAAGCTTATATAAATGCAGGTATATGAGAATTATGGCCTGCCCCTTTTTCCAAATACATATACTGAAGAAATGAGTAGGCTGAATGGACAGCAATTTTTCCTTGTTTCCTGCTGGGTCCAATTCCAGGCTAGAGGGACACCACTGGGCTGTACAAGTATGGAGCATTGAAAGCCAAGCAAGGGATTGCTCTCTAAGTAGCTATACTTGCATCAGCAGCCCTCATGCATGGAAGCCTGGCCAATAGGCAGCACTGTGCTGCACTCTGATTCTATGGGCAGACAAGTACAGCTGACAAAAGTGAGGTTGTAAATGGCACTTCTGATGTCTGATAGGAGATCTGTAGAATCAGTGTAGAATAGGGAACCTTCACTGTCTCTGTCTTAGCTCCAGGGAACTCAGCTGAACTGTTCTTACTCATCTTGTTCAGGTGATAAGCAAAGGGCATAGCTGCTATTGACAGCTGCCTAATAGACAGCTCTCTAAGGTGATCTCTGCAAACAAACAGGAGCTCCTGTAAAGGGCTGCACAGTCTTCCAGGAAGCCAGAAGGAATCTTTGGCCACATCTCTTGCATTTTCCTCAGAAGATGCAAGCCTCAGCCTTTTCTACGCGAAAGCAAGGCGCCAAGCATCTACTGCCAACTCCAACTCTATGCCAAGATGTGCAAGCACAAATTAGCTTTTCAGAAAGGTTGTGCTTTTATTGTAAGCAAAACAGAGCCAGGGACCATTCTTTGGACCTTATGCTAAATGGCCATGTCCACACTGTATAGCCCTGCTTGCCTCCAGGTCTCCCATGGTTTGTCTACAGTCTAAAACACAGACTAGAGTTACAGAATCATAGAAAGGCTTATATTGGAGAGGACCTCAAAGCCTACCCAGTCCCACCCCCTGCCCTGGTCAGGACTGCCACCCACCAGATCAAGAAGCCCAGGGGCCCCATCTGACCTGGCGTTCAACACCTCCAGGGATAGGGCACCCACAGCTCTCTGGGCAGCCTGTACTGTGCCTCACCATCCCCTGAGTAAAGAATTCCCTCCTAACATCTAACCTAAAATCTCCCCTCTTTTAGTTTAAAGCCCTTCTTCCTCATCCTATGAATCCCCCTTGTTCTATAAAGCGAAGTTTTTGTGCTTGCTTTCATCAAAGTGATGCACGCAGTACAATGTGAGCACTGTCTTACAGCTGTACTCACAGTACGAGAGCGAGACTGTGCGTTGCATGGCCTGGGTGCAAAATTACTAGAATTCTGCTGAAGGACACTAGAGAAAGCCAAACCTACTACAGTGATGTCCGCATTGCCCACTGGGAACAGTGACTGCCCTGTGCTATCTCTCAAACTGTACCAGGATGTTGCCCTGGAGAGCATTAGTTGGCAGAGGCCAAACCATGGCCAGAGAGTGCTGACAACAAAAAGCAGGATGAGCAGTTACAAGGCAGTGCTTGATACTACATCTTGGCCCTGATTTATTTAGCATTATAGACTCAGGCAATGTGACTGCTAGCATCAGCATTTATGCAGCTCTAGAGCTTTCAGTGATACGTTGCAGTTGCAGTTCAAAATAAAGGGCCTTGTCTCAGGAATCTTACATGTACTGAGTGTGAAGCTTCACAAAAGGAGAATCATAGAATCATTTGAGTTGGAAGTGACTCTTGAAGGTCAAACGGTCCAACTCCCACGCAATGAACAGGGACATCTACAGCTAGATCAGGGTGCTCAGAAGGCAAAGTAAGATTTCAAAGAAATAATTAACATAACCCATCTGTCCTTCACATGACTTACAAAAGTGTATACTGAGAAGAGCTGATCTCTCTCCTAAGAAGCATATAACCACAAAACACAAGAGCCAATGCATTTATGCCAGATTCCCCCTGACTGCTCTGCAGCCTCTAACAGAGTACTGTGGTCACACCTCCACCTTTGAAGAGGTGGCACAAACTTGAGGCTGTATGAACAATTTGGAGCTATTACTGATCAGCCACAGTGGTTGGATCCTCTGCAGTTCTGTGCACTCTCTCCACTATCAAAGTCAGTCTTCGCTTGAATGAGCTGAGAGTTTGTGATTTCCAAGTGAGAAAGAAGTAAAGGAATATGCATATTTGTCTGAGAGGGGGGAGTTATGCTCAGAGGGGCTAGGAGGAATTCAGCCCAGATTTCCATCCTAGTTGGTCAGTGCCTTCTATAGTTTTAACAGTTTATCAACCTGTGCTCCATAAGTGATGTTTTCAAAGAAAATTCTGTCCCAACAACCTTGGCACTCTCATTTGAAGGGCCATGCTGCTTCCCTATCTAAACACAGCAGTAACATTGCTACAGGCCATCTTTAATAGATTGACACAGGCTTAAAAACTGTCAGTGTGAATAAATTCCTGGCACCTTCATACCCTTTCAATTTGTTCTAACATTTTCTACTGGCTTTTCCCTCCTTTGTCCTTGCTCCAACAGCAGGTCCTCTTCACATTTCAGCCTTCATTCTCCTGTCAAAACAAGATGAGATCTGTTTGTCTTCAATCTTCAAGCCACAAAGGAGCAAAACACAAAGCAATCACACTTTCATGGCTACAAAATACACTCTTGTCCTCCAGAAAACTTCTCCTTCACATCTAAATGCTCACAACCATGTGATGAAGAACGGAGAGCGCTTATGGATGGAAAGCTGGGTTTGAAATAGGAAGCAAAGCTCCTCTTTAGAGCAAGGGATGAAGTGGGGCAGAAGGATCTTCAGGGTAAGGGGTGAGGCTGATAGCGAAGACGGGTAGAAAGCTAAGAGTATTGGGATTGGAGAGGTAACTGAGAAGTTAATCTTTATCAAGACCCCTCTTCCCTAGAGTTATGCATCACTGACTTAGACTGCAGGGAGCCAGAGATCAGGTGGAAGTCAATTAGCTTAAGTAGAAGATAATACACAGAGGCAAAAATAGCGTGATCTCTGTCTGTGGAACAGAGATTAGCAACATTGCCTTAAGGAGACAGAGATGTTACAGATGTGAGATCAAATACAAATCCAGCAGTTCAGGGGAGACATGCAGATAGATAAGGCTGCAGAATTCTGCTAGTGAGAAACAGACACACAAGAGTCAACTCCAGTGGAACTCAGACACTATTTTCATAAAATTTGAAGCATGCATCACACCATGCCTGTTTTGGTGATATCCTCCTACTGGGATATCATTTATTTGGATCACAAGATTTGCATGGCCCTTACAGATGAGATCGGGAAATGGCTGAGAGAGAGATATGGCGAATAGAAAGCCATTTACTATTATAGTGCCTCCAAAGATAAGACCATACAAAGTACACACTACTTTTTGCTCTCTCCTTTCCCACATGGAAGAAAGTGTTCTTGCTGGCTCCATTCCTGGGGATCTGCTTGGTCATACTGTGCTGCCGCAATCTTTTCAAAAAGAAGCAATAAGCACAAGGCCATCAATAGAAAGAACAGCATCATGGGTGTCCAACCTTCTGGCTTGCCTGGGCCACACCGAGTGAAGAGGAATCCACTTGGACCACATCTACGAAGGTTGCTCCAAAAGTAATGCCTCCTAACATTTTCCATGGAAACTATTCTATTTCCATTGAACACCATCAGGGACAGGGCACCCACAGTCTCTCTGGGCAGCCTGTTCCAGCACCTCACTGTTTGCTCTCCATAAACATTCAGCAAGCGTCAATGAGTGCCATTTTTTCCCACATGGAGGAGTTCAGTGACACGCCTTTGCTTTATACACACACACTTTTATGCCAGGCGCCATTTTGTCAGACTGCCCCTCTTCTGCCATCTGTCATATAGCAACAAAATGTGACAGAGTATTGGTGGCATACAATGCCACCACTCCCTGTTTTCAGTCCAGACAGAATAGCACATCAGTGTTCCATTGGTGCTGAGTGATGGCTCCATGCCCAGGGCCAGGCACCAGACCCAGCTGCGCCAGGCTACATGCAGGCTGCAGGTTTGACATGCCTGAACAACAGCATATTCTCACAAGGAGATAAAAGCTGCTATGAGAAAACAATTAGAGTGTCTTTTTACATGTGAAACACTAAAAGGGTTACCCTGTATGAGTGAATCACATGAGAAGCGAGGCTGATGAGCGCTAGTTTATGCATGTGAATTCTACTAATATTCAGGGTGTTTTCCCAGTTCTTGGCAAATTTTCTACAGCATGTTCATCTCCAGGGGCACTGATGTGAACCTACTATTTTCACCCAGTGCAGGAACTCTCCCTGTCTCCAGGCTGTGAAGAACATCACCAGTACCTCTAGGTGCGTGCAGGCAGACATGATCCACCGGGCACACCTCACTCATCAGTGCAGCCTTATCTCATCCAGTGCTCCAGGGACCACTGCACAAACCCCCAGGAGCTCCACTGGGTTCTTGCAAAACTGCACAGTGACACACTCCCCCCAAGACATAGAACTGCTCAAATTCTGAATGTGATTCTATACTCCATTGAGTTTTTATCTTATTGTAAGGGACACTATCTTCATTGACTTCATCAGCTGTCATGTCAGATTGTGACTAAATCCAATAGCTCTTTCTCAAAACTAAAACCATGACAACTTTTTTCCATTCTTATTTCACGTGTTTTCTTAACACCCTTCAATCTATCTGACGTTCAGCCCTCCATCTCCTCCTTCTGCTATCTATTTTTCTCCTTCCTCTATCATTTCCTCCTTCTCTGTCCCTTTCTTTCCCTCATACTCTCCAGTTCACAGGCTGTGTTTTCTTGAAAGGAAGCAGAAGTAGCAAAAAGATAGTCACAGACACAACCCAGTATCTCTGATAGGAAACTCGGTGAGACAAACACGTACAACTTGTGACTTTCTCACGGCTTGTTTTCAAGAAATTATTTCCAAGTAGCTATACTCTTACCAGCATAAAGACTGAGAAGAAGCCTTTTATGCCATACTAACTAGCTGTTAATGTTATTATATCTGATGTAGCACATCCTTCTGCACTCAAGCAAAATAACTAATGTGTCCTTGATTATCATGCTGCGCATACTATTTTTCTTTATCCTCTAGTGATCCAACTTTCTCCTGACCCAGAACATAACATTTGTGTCTGCATGCTAGATACTATACTAGCTGAAGCTTAGGCCTCTGTCCTATTGCCCATCTCCATCTCCCGGGTTCAGCAGCCAAGCTCTTTCAGACTCTTCACAAACCACCAGCCAGGCATTTACTTTGCATGGCTATAGTTAAAGTTCAGTCACATTCAGGAATGGATGTGCCTCCGAGCGCTCTGCATGTTGTAAGACAGTTGTGGTCATCACGATAGTATAAAGTCTGCATTGGGATGCTCTCTGAAAGGAGAAAATAAAGACAAATTGGGCATGAAGCTAGTAGTAGGAAACAGTAAAAGGAACACAAACTCTGCTCCTGTACTGGAGAAAGCAGAGACAGAGGAGTGAGGAACAGGGCTATGGGCTCTGCTGGGAACACCCTCTACGTAGTTCAACTCATACTGTTGAGATTTCACAAACTGCAGCCCTTTGTAGAAAAACCCAGAGGCGAGAAGTCTCCAACAGCAGCTGCTGCTCTTAGAGTAGGCCCGACTGTTGTTATGTTGAAGGGAGTGTATGAACAGTAGGGGGAACGGCTGTTTATGAGGGTGGATAGTGATAGGACAAGGGGAAACGGTCTTAAACTGAGACAGAGGAGGTTTAGGTTAGATAGTAGGAAGAAGTTTTTCCACACAAAGAGTGGTGGCGCACTGGAACAGGTTGCCCAAGGAGGCTGTGGATGCCCCATCCCTGGAGGCATTCAAAGCCAGGCTGGATGTGGCTCTGGGCAGCCTGGTCTGGTGGTTGGTGACCCTGCACATAGCAGGGGGGTTGAAAATTGATGATCATTTGAGTCCTTTTCAACCCAGGCCATTCTATGATATGTTACCATTTATCAGAATGTAATTGCGAGTCTTAGGAAGCCTCAACTTTTTGACTATTGGATGTCCACAAATCAAGATGTTTATGCAAGAAAAATAAGAATCTGATCTACAAGATCTGAAGAAAAGTTAGAGTTGTTTTGTTATAGTAAAATTTGTTTTCTAAATGTATTGAAACATTCTAATTCAAAAGATGAGTAGGAAGTCTTAAGCTTGATGTTTTTAAACCTCACTGGTCTTTGTGCCTTTGATTAAAAGGTGAAATACTTCCATTCTTTTCCATTCCCCATCTGACAGAAAGGAATCACAGCCACTCTGTGTGATCTAAGCTCTGAGGCTGTACCTCTGTTTCTTTTCCTGAACTGCAGAGTTACAGTGCTCCATGGAACTCCAGCAGACAAGAAGCTGAGGAGACAAGCATAGGTATAAGCATACCTATTATTTCATTACCTTTTGTTTAATACAGCCTTGGGACCTATAACACTTGGAGTAATTAACGAGTAATTCCTTCACTTCATACAGGTGCTGTAGCCTCTGCTCTGCCAGTTGTGTTATCAATTGGTTCTCAGCTCCCTGTTTCTTAGAGTGCAGCCAGCCCCTAAAGAAAAGGAGACTATCACGTGAAAACAGGACAAGTCAATAGACATAACAAAGGGACACTCATTATTGGGGAAAATCGACAGGCTGGAGAAGTTTTTTCATTTATAAACCAAAACGATATTTAATAATGGGATAGGCAAAGTCACTGCTCATACAGGCAATAGTCAGACCTAGCTAGACGTGAAACTTCCTGACTACTCAGTTTAAATAAAAATACCAGCAGACTGAACGTTGTCTGGTACATAAGTCTGAGGTCATACCTAAATACAGTTCACAGCCTTGCCATTAAAGTACATCTGGAAACCTTGGTATAGCCCTGATAACCACACACGTGCTCAAAGTCTCATTCTCTTTCTGTCACTAAGATGAAAGTAGGATGGAGAGATGTCCTGATAAAAGAAAAAACAATAGAAAAGAAAGAAGGGAATAAATAAAGACAAGTTTACTTTTAATTGTTTTAATTGAAATTTACTTTTAATTGTTTCATTTCCCTAAATCGTGCATAGAGTCAAAAGAATTATTAACTCTGTCATCTTCATATCTTTACACACAAGCATGATTTGTCATGCAACAACTCCCTGCATCATTGACTGTTTTTCCTTTATACTCTACAGCTACTGTACATCCTTCTTTGCTATCTGCTATAGCTGAAAGCAAAACTCATGTGGTTTGCTGGGCAAGTCTTGGGCCTTCTCTTGGTCCCAGACTACCTTTTCATCAATACCAGAGTGACCTTTCAAAGTAGTTTGATATGGAAATACTTATTAGGAAGAAAAATTTCTACCTCTTCACCAGAGGACAACATAAAAACTTGGTTTTTGGAACTACTGCCAAGGTTTTTGACCACTTTCTTTCACCTTGAGAGTAAGGAATAAACCCTATTTTATGAGAAGGAATTAATTATTCACGCTGATTCACCCTCCCAATCCACACAGTACACCCTCTGTTCCACTGAATAACGAACCTGTTCAAAAGGAAGCACTTCCTTATCTTTCTTACCACTCCCCCTTACAATAATACAGTTCTGGCAAGCTGAGAGATATAGTCCCCGTACTTCTTTCCATTACAAAAAGCCCTGATTCACAGGGCTTTTAAGCCCTTGTTTGTTTGAAGGGAGAACGTTCATTGCCAATTCCTTCCTCCCACTTGCCTTAAAGGACTGCTGAGTGATCTGCAAGACAGGTGCTTCAGAGAAAGTGGATATGTGACTCTCTTATTTACCACCCACAGGGAGCTGGTGCAAACACAACTGCTGGTGGGACACCTACAGCCTCACCCCTTCGCATAAGCCTGTACTTTCTTTTCTCTTTGGTTATGCTGTTACTGTCTTTAGCAAAGAGACAGATGTGTGACTCACAATCTCTAACCTTCCAGCTTACAGCGTAAGTTCAACAGCTAAGCGCCTGATCAGATGTCATGCAATTATGAAGAAGAGGGAAGGAAGTACTTTTCAGCGTTCTGCTTAAACACTTCCCAAGAAAAAGAGAATAATCTTTCAGCAAAAGATACTTAATGATTTGTTCTCTCTTCTTCTGAGTTGTACTCAAGTCTCCCATTTAACTCACCATTCTCCTTGTACACACAATGTTTTCTGAAAGGAAAATCCTTCGCCACCTCATCAAACAGTCATTAAATAAAACATTAGTTTGCATTGTGAAAATCATCTTAGTGATGCAACCCGACTCCTGTAATGCTGTCTCCGTACAAATAGTAGCATCAGAAGTGCTAATTCTGTTTATAAGAAAACCACGATTAAAGGGATTAAAGTTCAAGTCATGCTTTAATTTTAACAATATCACATTGCATCAGTAGAAGTGAAGAAAACGCACTGAAACGGAGACAATGTAATTTAACATGTATTTAGGTCTTTTTAATCTGAGGAAGAATAGTGGTGGCAACTAGCAGAGTGGAAGCATGTGAAGTTTCTTACAGGTTTCTCTAACCTAGACTGTGCAGTCTCTGGAGGAAAGAGTTGGGGATTATACCTTCATCCATTGAAAGTAACAGAATTCAGGCAATTCAGAATTGTCCACATTTTTTTTTACGTATCAGTGGCAGCTGGAATTATATTAAAAAAAAAAAAAGAGATAGCTAGAAGAAAATCAGAGTAAGCCAAAGAAAGGAAGAAGAGTCTGCTTGGCAGTAATTTTCAGGACATGCTGCAAAAGCTAATACTGCACACAAGCTTGAGACTGGAGACTTGTCTTTGCAGTCACTGAAAGTCACATGTGCACTGTCCTTCCTTTCACATTCCTTTCACAGATGAAAAAGAGATGCAAGTTTATCCTTTTATTACTCATAGTGGACAGACATCATTCCACTTATTTGCAGAGCCTTTAAAAGGAGAAAAATGAAAAATGGTAGTGAATAACCATAGACTATGTTTCTTGATACTTCAGTCATTCATAATTGCTTTTTCTCCTTTTCATGTTTGTTAAGCACTTTCACAATGCACGTGTCTCCAAGCAATATTCCATTACGCCTCTCACTTAACTTAAGTCAAATAAGATCTTAGCTTCCTAAGCATGGAGGGTCTCCTTTCAGATGCAGCGCTTCTGCAATAGGACAACGGTTGGTAAAGTTGAGCATGAAGTTTCAGTGGTTGGAACTAACACATCTCTTTAGTAAGGCTGCTAGAGTGACTTGAACTTGCATGGAATGTGCATAGATCAGTGATAGCATATTAATTTCCTACCTAAAGTGAAATCCACTGACAATCTTGAACAATTTAGGATACATGTTGAAGACAACTGTTCTGGTAAAAAGAGCAGGTAGAAGGGATGAGTCTTAAATCCTGGATTTCCTCTGTTCTGCAAACAGAGCCACAGTGAAAGCAATCTTCATGGATGTATAAAACAGTGAGCAGACAGCCACAAATTCAATGGCGACATATACGAGACTACTACTGCTAAGTTCCACTTGGGATGGGACCCTTGACCAGCAAGGCTTAAATTCATTCTTTTAGAAAACCCAAAGTCAGAAACTGAGAAGACACCAAAAAGCCATTTACTAGTCAGATAGTATTTTTTAAACCCAAAAATGAGTTATACTTTGGCTGAAAGGATAGACAAGGCAAGGACTTTCACCTCTAAGACAGAACACGAGGATGAAGCCAGATCATCCTTTAGACACAATGTGAATCTTGTCATATCTGCATAGGTCATCCATAGCCTTCCTTGCACTCAATGAAAGCTCTGTCTGGCATTCTGTATCACAGGCAGGGCAGCAGCTAGATATCCCTGGAGTGCAGAGTGGATCTAGTCTTCACCTGCAGGACGAGATCACCTTCAAGAAGTGATCCTGACAGCTATGAGTGCTCACTGCAAGTTACCCAACAGATATCATATGGTTCAAAGGTAGCTGAGCGTCCTAAGCAAGACAGGCTCCCTTCAGGAGAAAAAGATCTCCTTCATTTCTAAGAAAATTAATCAGGATCATGAAACAGTTACAAACATGAACAAACATTTTACTATAAAAAACACATACAGTTGAAAACATGGCACATAGCATGAGGAATTCAGACATCTTCATACTCAGTGAAGAGGAACACTCAGTGGTAATTAACCATATGAAAAAGAATAACAGAGGATCAGCTGGTCCTGAAAGAAAGCTTAAACCAAGAAACTAAAAACACAGTCCTACATAGGAGCATTTTTCAAAATGGTCCTTGTCACATACGCTGTGTCAGACAGCAGAGGTTCAGTGCATGATTGATTAAAGTGTGTACAGAAAAATGAGATTACGCTTACTAGTATCTGGTAAATTTTTGATGTAGATAGAGTTTATATAAGATGAGTTGTACCTAATCAAAATAGAATCGGTGCAGCTGACATTTAAGATTAAAAGTGCTACGAGATAATTTTAAACTGAAGACCAAGGAAAACATGCCAAGTGTGGAAAGTAAATTGTTCAGAGTGATATGTCTGTGTGGTCTGAAATCACAGAAAACCGACAACTTAAAAAAACAATAAAATAGACGGTACTGAAAAACAAGCAAAACAAAACAAAGAAAAGCAACCAATGCTCCAAGTAACGAGAGTGCATCAAAACAGGCAACCAGATCAGATGTCCAAATATCTCCATTAAGATACCTAAATTATAAAATAGATTAAGTGGCAGAAGCACTGGGGAATGCCAATATTTGTTTTAAAATGAAACTCTGGTTATGGAAGTTTAATGATAGGAAGGCGCTCCCTAGAACATCAATAAAGGAAAATAGATTTTGTATAAGACAAGTTGTTTCTTTTTACACATTAATGCTAAAAAAAATATGGTGACAAACAGTATGTGTTGTAATACAGAATTTCAACAGCTGAGCAATTTCATTCTGCGATAAAAAGAGTAGTATGTTGTATGTGCTGTGCTATCAATCATCTGACCAAATGGAGGTGAGTGAAGTGCTAGAGACAATCAGAGAGCTTGAAGGGCAGACAATCAATAACAATGGAACAGCCCAATCATGCTAGACAAGGTAAATATAATAGTGTACTGTGACACAGACTTTGTCTGGGCTGGAGGACTACACCAGGACAAGCCAAAGGCTTGAGCTCTGGACTGAGATCGCAGGCTTCACTCAATTGTTAGCAAACAGTTTAATACATCTGTTATCCATCTCAGTGAACAAGTCAAGGACAATTTCCAATACACGGTGTGGAAGAGGCCCCCTCCTACTACTGGGGAAAAGAGTTTGGGTGTATGGATGTTCCATGATTGTCCCATGTCTTCTATCCTTATGACATTTCCCAGTATTGATGCAGGTACAGATTGGTCACTGTAAATAACTGCTTCTTGGAATTATTTTATGGAAGTATAGGCAAGAAAAAGTGATAAACTATATCATTTAATCCTAAACAATAAACAAGACCCAGTACAAGTTGAAACAACAACAACAAAAAAAAACAAAAGTGACAACAATAAGCCCAAAAAGCTATTTAAAGTGTCAAATGTCTGCAACAACAAAGGAGCTGTTTAAAGAATCATTTAAAAACCTCAGAGGAGAACCTAAGCCTATCTGCAAATCCACTCCTGCTACAAAGGTAGGGTTTCTGAAGCCTCAATTTTCTGAAAAGGTAAATGAGGCAAGACAGGTAAAGAAAAATGGTAACTTATAATTTTTTTTTTTTCTCAAATAAATCCTTTGGTTTAATAAAATATAATTATGTTCCTTACAAGCCTTCCATTACCTATATCTGTACTCACTTGCTTTCTTGTAATAAAACCTATAAAGGAACTCAAAATGCAATTGCTGACCAAGTAATTACAGCAAATAATCAAAGGCTTTGGTTAGTTTCAGTATCAGAGAAAAGGAAGTACCAAATGAGATTTTTTTGAGAAGGACTCAAAAAAGAATCCAGGGAAATATTGGCTTTTGTGTAGCTGATATAAACCATAATGAAAAATAGAAGTAGTAGATAGAGAGTATTAGAGCTTCACAAAACTACTAGAGCTGTTGAAAGAACTACATGAGCTAACAGAGACAGGGTCATCTTGTTGCTGTATTATATTTAGATTTTTGAAAAGCTTCATGAACTCCCTCAAAAAAAAAAAAAAAAAAAAAAAAGGAATACTCCCTCAAAAAAGGAATATTCCTTTATGTAGATTAAAGGCAGCGAGAGACAGAAAACAAGTGGTTATTTTTCATATTGGAAAAAGTTCTAAGTGAATTCACCCAGGAATTTATGTTGTTCAACATAATAAGTGATCTGGAAGAGAGGGTAACTGAGAGGTCCAAAGCTTTATCTGGAGTACTCAAATCTAATAATGATGGAAAACACTGAGTTACTAGGTATAAAAGGGATATTAAATTCAATGTTAATAAGTGCGGCGTAACTCACTTCACAGAAGAATAATTCTAACTATAGAACAAGATCAAAGAAGGTGTAAGAGCAGACTAACAGTAACGGCAGTGAGAGAGTCCAACCATCAATGACGGGCTCAATAACTTAATTCTGTATTCAGTTCTTGTCCTCTCATGCCTAAATTAATACTGCAGAATACACTGAAAAAACAGAAAAGGCACACAAGTCCAACTAATTATATCAGAAATACTGGATTAATATGAGGAGAGGGTAATTACACCAGAATTCCTCATCTTGGAAAAGCAACCGACCAACCAACCCAGAGGCAGTATGACAGAGGATTAAAGCAACACAAACAGGAATGAAATTGTAAACAAGAATTAATAAATAATCACTCCTTACAGAAGAAGAAGCCTTCTCAGGAAGGCTCTGGGCCAGATGCCAGGTAAATATATATATATTTAGGTAAAGGTAAGGATTTTATTATTTACTGTGCACTTTTCTGTGCTTACTACACTCTTACTTTAAGCATCCACTGTGAGCTATGGGCAGAGGCAGAATATCAGAAAGGATGTAATGACTGTTTAGCCCCACCGTGTTTATCTACATTTCTCTATCACAGACTTTGCTCCATGTAAAAGAGAAGAAAATGACGTCTTCAGATTGCTGTGCAGTCTACTTTGGGGTACCTAATTCAGCAGGGGATTAGACCCAATGATCTCTTTAGATCCCTTCCAACCCCTGCAATTCTGCGGTCATGAATCCATCATGAGTCTACAATAACGAAAATAAACTCAAGATACCCATAGCTACCCTACAGACTTCTGAATGCAAAAGACAAACAACTAGTTAAAAAGTATACTACATGATTCCAGCAGATGCAGAAGTACTCCACTCAAAATGCACACATTGTGAACAGGGTGCTAGAAGGCTTTGAAACAAGAACAGTGTAACATGATGGAAAACGCAGCAATGACAGTAGAGACGCAAGATCTCAGCCTGCAACAAGTAGGATTCCCGCAGATGCAACAGACATGGGCACAGAAATAGAGAAGAGAAACTACTTACTTCTAAAAGGCTTCAAGTAAGCTGGGATCTCCAACAAGATACCCTTGTCTCTCCATTGCCAACTTTAAATGAAGTCTGGGAAAGAATGGATCCTGGCTCCACCCCTTCTGGTCACTGAGGTGCATTGAATGCAGCTGAGCTCCCCTCTGCTGGCCCTGCCTTCCCACCAGGTGTTCAATCACTGGTTCAGGCTGTGACTTACCATTTCCACTACAGATAGGAAAAAGTCAGCCAATTGTTTCAGATAGTTTTACATCTGCTGTTTTAGACAAACAATTTAGCCTTCAACAGTGAGAACCATGCACTCCTCTATCAGTGAACTGAAAAGGACATAATGAATCTGCAAAGCTTTGGACCAAAATCTAGTTTATGTTAAGCAAGTCTGTAGGGTCAGAGACCCTCTGCTTAACACCATGGTGAAATATCCATGGAGTAATATAAAAGGTTGTTATGACTGAGGCTGGAGAATACTGGGAGCCACCAGGAAAATGTTACAAGGGGCCAAAACGGGTGTTGAAGTCACTGTACTAGCTCTTCTCCATTTACAGAAGATGATTGTGAAGGTTTTTTTTCGTGGAAATTTCAGCTCTGCAGTGAGAACAGAGCGAGCGCGTAGGGAGTGAGAGGAGTCAGAAATTAATCATTGGAGATGTATGGGAATAAGACTGTGTACAAATGTGTTTGACAGTGTATAAACAAGTGTATAGCAGTTGGCAGGATGGGTTGGGCTTGTTTTGCATTACGCTGTAGAGATACAGTTTTCTAAGAAATTCTCCAGCTGCTGTTCTGCGGGCTTTCCATTGCTGTTTCCTTTTCTATTTAACTATTCACCCTCAATTTCCTTCTTCATGTAAAAGAAACAGAACAACTGGCTAGTTCCACATGGATTGTCATGGAACTATTGAGGTCCCAATATACTTAGTACCTGAATCTCAAGCAAAGTCTGATAATACATTTCTGGTTGAGATTTATTCTTATAAAGCAATAAGAAACTTATTACCTGAGAGTAAGAAAGAGAAAATTTATTACTGTCAAAACGCAGGCAGAATCTTTGTAGTTTGAGTCAGAGAGTTGTAAAAGGTGATCCACACTTTTAATGGAGATATCTATTTCTCTTTTTTTGGCAACCTAGGAAATACAGGGGGAATCACCTCTCAGATATACCGGGTGAGGGACTTGAACTGCTTTGTGGCAAACCTAATCACTAGAGCCTGTTACACGTGCATCCTGTGTCATCAGAATCACAGAAGCATTAAAGTTGGAAAGACCACTATGATTATATAGCCCAACCATCATAATGCTTCCTTTCCTGAATATCAGTACCTAGCATGAGGGAAGGTAGCCGCAACGTCCTTTTGCACAGTAACTCTGGGGCTTGAGCTACTGATCAGGAAGGCTAAGACCTAGGAAATGAAACAGTCCTAAAGCCAATAAAAAGCAGAATTGTATGATTTTAGCATTCCAACTGCAACTAGGCCTCATGCAGAAAGGAATGTAAGACAAAGACAAAATTTATGGAAGCTTTGATTCTGTATCTCTGTAATAAGTGGACTTCTCTAACACAGAGTAGCTGTAAGTTATTCTCCTGCTTCCACTGTCCACTACATATTTTCTTTAATAATGCTTAGGTGGATATTGCACAGCTAATCGTTATAGCAGAAATTCTTTCTGTTCCAAGATGATTGTTACAGTTGCTGAAGAAAACCACCATTCAGCTTCCCTTTCTGGATAATGGCATGTTACTCTTCAAGTTCCAGGCTCCTCAAGTAATTTTCACATTATTCATGCTGCTCTGTGGGGTCATGTTTTTCTACCTATAAACATCTTTGTATCCATAAATCCTGTCTCCAAGAGCTGTCTCTTCAAACGCCCAGTGAAGCGCAGGAGGAAAAGACAGCGCTCAGAGTTCTGATCACAACGTAAATGAACTTCATTTGAAAGCCCTGAGTGGAGCAGAAATTCTCCCACTGCCTATTCTTCTTGGTTATTAAAACTGAAGCAATGCAAGGCCCATCAAGATGATGTATATCGGAGATCTGAATCCAGATACCTGATTTGCATATGAATTTGAACGCCTTCTTTTAGTACCAGCCTAGATAGAGCACAACCATACAGCCTGGAAGAAACTAGCTTTCTTACTCATGACCAAAAAAAAGTGGTTCCTCCTTTTCAATACAGCTTATGAAGAAAAAAAAAAAAAAAAAGAAGTCACATAGTTAAGATGAAATATAACATGCATAAACATCCAATGAACTTAAAAGAAAAAAATTTTATATTTTAACATATAGAAATGGAAAAGCCCCATCAGACACAGGCTTCTGCACCTTCACATCTTTTCTCTCATCTTGTTCCATTCCTTTTACTGTACTGATGGAGTCCTTGGGATTTCCTCCAATAATATATATATCTCAGCAATACCTCCATGTTAAGCCAAAAAGTTCAAAAAATACCATGTCTCTCAACATGGCAATATTTAGATTGTCTTTCATGACAAAATTGCAAAGGTCACTGAGGATGAGATCAAGCCATGGCTTTTAACACTTTGCACTGGAAGACAGAAAAAGGAATTGTTACTTATTCGCTTGCAGAGTTTGTTTTTATCAAATAGCTGCAACCTCTTTCAGCTACTCTTAGCCTTGCTATTCATTGATACTTGCTCCTTTAGCAGATTTCTGTGATCCTCAAAGATTGCTGCCAGGAGAAGTAATCGTCTGATTTCAGGCTTTTGAAAAGCTGAATGGCCTGCTAGGGCTCCTGCGTGTCACAGGGTTTGCCCCCAGCAGTGACAAGAGGCAGGTGTGTGGCATTGCTGGTTGATGGCAGTAACAGGCTGTCTGTGGTGATGTACTCCAAGGGGCACTGCTGAAGGAATGTGGGACAGCCAGGAGCCTCTGGAGATTTCTGCTCTTCTGTTCTCACATCTGTGCTTTTCTCACAGGTGGTGGGAAGTGGTGAAACTTCCTTCTCATCGTTGAGATAACGCATCACTTCCTTCTGATCTGGGAGCAGGAAGGGCTGCAGAGGACCTGCTCCCGGCTGCTCTTGTCTCTGCGCAGCCTGGGGACTGGCTTTGTCTGGAAGACTCACGTACTGTAGAGACACTGCTTTCTCCTGTTTTCCCATTGGATTCGAGGTCACTTCCAGGGTCTGATGCATCTCAGGCTGAGAGGACATGACTGGGCTGTACAAGTATGGGCCATTGAAAGCAAAGCAAGTGATTGCTGTCTGGGAAGTTATACTTGCATCAGCACCGTTTGTCCTTGAAACAGAAAATGAATGGCCAGGAATCTGACTTGGGCAGACAACTGGGGCATGCTCTGGCACATTTAAAGCATGGTATGGGTTCTGTGGATCCAATGCAGCAGAAGAAACCTCCATCCTTTCAGTCTGCGCTTCAGGGGGCTCTGCCAAAGTCTTGGTCTGCCTGAATGAGGGACAGTTAAAAGTTGCTCATGAGGTATGTATTTGTGTTAAACACGAAGCAGAAACACAAGCTTAGTAGAAAACTGAAGTAGCTATGCATATGGTTAGAATGATCTGTATAGGTGAGCAAGTTAAACCAGGTAGCACCAAATTGTACCCCAAGCTCAAAAGTAACTGCCATGGGCTTTCTGGTGACAGAATGTTTGACTATGGCTACCCATGAGTTAGGGAGTTCTATGAGTGTGTGATTCACAGTGTGACTGCAATGTGCACTTTATTCACCTGTCTACAACTTGAAGGAAGCTAGGCTGATCCATGTTCTCTGCAAGGCTGCATTTGTTGATGTCCAGCTGCCTGCTTGCACACTCGTTTCTTAGAGGAACTTTCTGGAAAAGAAAAGAAAGTAGAGCAGACATGAAAGGTGTCTTTCCAGCAGTAGAATCAAGACCCACACATTGCTTATGGAGAAGGAAAACAAGTAGCCTAAAGCATCTGGCGGTATGCTCTAGTAATGTTGGGTACAACTTCACTGATTGAAATAGTTGTTTTCTCTTCTCTGGGAACATTTCGCCTATCAAGGTTGAAAATCTATCATCTATATGAGGTGACCAGAGAAACAGAATTATTGGAATGTTTACAAAACATGGGTTAAGATGATTCAGTGCAGGAATGGAAACTTTCAAAACCATGAAATTAAGGCATTGAATGCTTGTGGATGGGGAAGCAGGTTATCATATTGCGAAGGTCTTGGAGCAGATCATCTTGAGTGCAATCACACAGTACATGCAAGACAGCCAGGGAATCAGGTCATGCCATCGTGGGTTCACAAAAGGCAGGTCTATATCTCCTTCTACAACCAGGTGACCCATCTAGTGGATGAGGGAAAGGCTCTGGATGTACTCTGTCTAGCCTTTAGTAAAGTCTTTGACTCTGTCTCTCACAGTATTTTCCTAGAGAAGCTGGCAATCCATGGCTTAGGTAGCTGTACTCTTCGCTGGGTAAAAAAGACTGGCTGGAAGGCTAGGCTCAGAGAGTAGTGGTGAATGGAGTTAAATGCAGATGATGCATTCTCCAGGGGTCACTATTGGGCTGGCCCTGTTTAATATCATTATTGACAGTCTGGACAAGGAGATTAAGTGTCCCATCAGTAAATTTGCAAATGACACCACACTGTGAGGAAGTGTCCATCTGCCTGAGGGTAGGAAAACTCTACAGAGAGATCTGGGCAAGCTGGATTGATGAGCTGAGGCCATTGTATGAGCTTTAACAAGACCAAGTGCCAGGTCCTGGCACTCACTCACACACAAATGTAGATATGGTAAGTGTCCATTTGCCTCACATAAAAGTCATGTAATAACTTTAACTATTGTATTGCCAGGTAACTGAGATAGAATACAGTCAACTGTTGCACAAAAACATGTTTGGGAGTGCAGTGGGAGTGGAGTGGGGACACTACAGAATTAGAAGTTCTACTCTTGCCAGACTGAAGTGTTTTACCACCAAAATTCAGAAATGCCTATTCCACTCTTTCCTTTTCCACATTTGGAGGAAGGAGGGAGGGAGGGATACTTCACTGAACAAATTCTATCTAAGCGTGTTCCTCTCATTCTAAGACAGGATGTTTGTCTTAGTAACAGACAGATGTGTAGTAACGTTTATTCCAGAAAATCCAACCGCTCAAAACAAAAGCTTCTTAAACAGACCTACCATCTCACTATAAAACCCTTTGGATAGTTACTATCTGGAGACAAAGAAAAGCAACAGCTAATGAAGTTTCCAATGACACTGGATTGATTCAGTCAATTAACTTCTTAAAGTACTGAAAATTTCCTAGCTTACATATGGAATGAACATCTCCTACCAATAAGGAACAGACTAATTAAAGTGTCTGTTCCTTGCAGACTAGGTGACAGACTAGGTGAAGAGGAGCTCTTGGAATTATTGGGATTCATGAAGAAGAAAGAAAGAATGAACCTTCAAAGATACAAAAGTGGCCAGCAGGGAGAGGGAGGAGATTGTCCCCCTCTACTCAGCTCTTGTGAGGCCCCATCTGGAGTACTGTATCCAGGTCTGAGGCCCCCAGTACAGGAAGGACATGGAGCTCTTGGAGTGGGTCCAGAGGAGGGCAACTAAAATGATCAGAGGCCTGGATCACCTCTTTTATGAGAAAAGGTTGAGGGAACTGGGCTTGTTTAGCTTGGAGAAGAGAAGGCTCCAGGGAGACCTCATTGTGGCCTTCCAGTGGAGGCAGTGTATAAACAGCAGGGGGAATGGCTGTTTATGATGGTGGATAGTGGTAGGACAAGGGGGAATGGTCTTAAACTGAGACAGGGGAGGTTTAGGTTAGATAGTAGGAAGAAGTTTTTCCACACAAAGGGTGATGACACACTAGACCCGCTTGCCCAAGGAGGTTGTGGACACACCATCCCTGGAGGCATTCAAAGCCAGGTCGGATGTGGCTCTGTGCAGCCTGGTCTAGTAGCTGGCGACCCTGCACATAGCAGGGGGGTAGAAACTAGGTGATCATTCGGGTCCTTTTCAAGCCAGGCCATTCTATGATTCTATGATTATGATACAGATCACACTTACCTTCAGGTAGCTCTGGATCAGCAGACTCTTGCTGGGGTTTGGAATCTTTTCCTCCCACAGTTTCTTCTGCCTGCAACAACACAGTTTTCAAGGTTCTTCTGGCAAGAAGAGACTACACCTCATGCACCGTGCTGCTCTGCATGGCCCCACCATGGCCCGGGAGACCAGCAGCAAACTCGCACCATTGTCCAGCCATGCACAAGGCAGACACTACACATCAAGGCTCCCACAGCAGCAAGCAGTGCCTCACCCTTTATTCCACTCCCATGGCCAACGTGGCCAACACACAGCTAAATCGCCTCCTCACGGCGCAAACTTACCTGAGGAAATACTTAAAGCTGCAATAAGCAACAACGAGCAAAGTGATGATGATAACTGGGAGCATCAGTGGGAGAACCACTGGTGAAAGAACTGAAAGAGAGAAAAAAGAAATGGGGAGACAACATCTGAGGCTCCACTTCCCATAACAGGTTTTGCATTCAGGTCATTCTTCATGAAAGCACATCTGGGAAGTAGAAGAGAATAAATGTGTCCTGAATACCTTATTGATGTCCAAAGGAAGTCATCTTTTCGCTCACTGATTCTTTTTCTACTTCTTATTGACATTGGAGAAAACAATTTATCCTAGTAAAAGCCTGGTTGGGTACCCAACTTCCCCTTGGACGCTAGATGTTTTCAGAGGTCTTAGGTTGCCTGACTTTGTACACTCCCAGAGAGACGGGAACCTCAGAGATTCTCCTGAGCTGCCTCTGCTAATTGGTGTAGATGAACATCAAGGTGAACATCTTGCTACTTCAAGCTTCCCAGGGACAAATTCTATAATGTCGCTTAACTTTGGGCACGTGACTATAGTAATCACAGGCATTCTGCTTCTAACTCCAGAAACTGCATAAACTTGATAAGATCTGCATCTCCAGTACACTCCAATGTGTCTTACACAATGCCACAGCCAATCTGTAAAATGAAAAAGCTGATTCTTATTCTGTCTTCCTGCATTCTCAGGCTCTTCCGTTCCTAAAAGCAGAATAAATTACTGGGAACAGGAAACAGCAGTGAGCTTTGGCTAGGATCATTTCTTGATTCTCCACGTGGAAACCTTCACAGTTAGCTGTATTAGCCTGGTGAAGGGAAGCTGGAAAGATGCTTACAAGCTCCATCCTGCTCACTGCCTTTGTTAGCATTTCTGCTGCACTGAAAGGGTGCACGCAGAACAGTTACCACGTTAAGCAGCCCTGCCTGTCACGTAGCTGGATCTACCTGCAACATCTATCACGAGAATGTATGCCTGTTTCTCTAGAGGCATTTAATCCGAAAAGCGTACACAAAGCCTGACAAAAAAGAGCCTGCTTGAAAAGTACCGTTCTCAGTTTCCCAGGTGAACTCCTCACTCCATTCACTCCAGTATCCCTGATAATCCTGATAATTCACCATTGCACGCATTCTTCCCCTGTATTTTGCAGATGGTGACAGCATCTGATCAGTGAAGATGAAGGGAGGTTCATCATTGGTAATATTTATTGTCTGCACAGTCTGGGGAGAGGAAAGGAGCGCACATGAAAGAGGTGAGAGGAACTGGCATCCCCAGTCACAAAGCAAAGAGAAACCCAGGACTCCTGCACTTCCTATCCCTCACCTTTTCATACTGGTTGTGAATCCAGAACTGGACTTGGTACTTCTGTTTGATGAAACCATACCGTAAAGAGTGTTTTTTCCACCTCAGTTCATACTCTTGGCTTTTCATCAGTTCCACTGACACATTTGCAGGTGGCAGCACCTTAACTAGAACACACAGAGTATCTCAGAGTACATATCAACACACACACCCAGCACACCCATTCACCATCTTCCATAATCATCTACCACATTTCCAAAAATTTTCAGTTGCCTTTGTACCATTTTCTTCTACCTTTGTGGGAACTATCCCTTGCTCCACTCTGTGAAAATATCAGCGGTACCTCCAGGTGTGTACAGGCAGAGACGATCCACCTGGCACGCCTCACTCAGCAGATCAGCCCTATCTCCTGCTGTGCTCCAGGGATCACTGCACAAACCCCGGGGAGCTCCACTGGGTCTGATCCACCACATCAACCGCATGCTTCCCTTACCAGGTCAGATCTCTTCTTCCTCCCAAACACCTTTCCTCACTACCATTGCCCTCATTGCATCTTGCCCACACAGGCACCCCTCCAAAAAACTCCCAGGAGAGGCAAGACTCAGCAGAGCAACTCACTGTTCTTGTAGGCTTCTATCCATTTCTCCTCCGTCTTGGTCCGCACAGACACTTGGTACTGGCTCCGACTGCTGATATTGCTAACAGGGATTCCACAGCTCTGCACCACATATGGGACATGGGGCAAATTCTTCTCATACACAGGAGAGCACTCCTTTTCCCTGAGAGGAGAAAAGTAGGTGGCACTGAGATCTGCAGGAATGGCACAGAGCAGAAGCCCAACAGGAAGGGCGGAGGGAAGTATGCTGCCACTGGCAGATCACATACACTGATGCTGGAGTGGGCCTGAAGAACAAGCCAAAGATGACAGAGGTGGCAATCACTTTCTTCACTTCCCAGCTGCACATCAGGTAGGCACCGTTGAAGAGGCAATGAAGGTTCCTGGGATGAATGCCACCTACAGAGAAGATCAGAGCACGCTAAGAGGCAGGAAAACTTCTCCATGCCCTTCTAGCTCGTACCTATCCTTCCAAGTGCAAGCAACACCAACACCACAAGGGAAGACAATAAGCGGACTTCTTCATGAGCCACATCCCAAGTCACAGTCAGGTCAGATGGAGTGCTCCAGACCTCCTGCAGAGGGGCACAGCCCCCAGCCATTTCATTATTGCTAGGGGTATCCCAGTGAAACAAGTGTGGAGGTTCCCTGAGAGAAAGCAATGACTACAGGGGGCTTCCCCTGCAACTTGTGCATTTGGAAGGGACCCGCAAGGATCAACCTCTTGCCCTGGCTTCTCAGCCTGACCTCCCAGCCTTGCACAGCCCCTCTCCATCCTCCTATACCTTCAGGAGTCTCCCAGGACACATCTGTGCTCCACTCGCTGTAGTGCCCAGAGAAGCCTCTGCCCTGCTCCGGTCTGGCTCGCACACGGGCAACGTATCTGCTCCCTGGGATGAGGTGGCTGAGATGGCAACGAGTGGTGTTGGAGAGCAGGCGTGAAGCAGCCTTCTGTCAGCAGGGGAAAGGAGGGAGAACAGGAATCAGTGGGGAGGGGTGGAGGGAAGACAGAGAAGGAGTAGAGATGCATCTCCAAGCTGTCCCATACACGTGAAACGTTTTCAAAGGTGTTTTGCCTTGCTCCCACTGGAGCCCACAGGCTGCTCTTCAAATGTGCTTTATATCCATGTGGGAGGGATGCAGGGTTAAATAAATTCCAGCTCAAAACCCAATGGCACTGCTTTTCCTCAGTGAAGAATTGATTTTTGCATTCAAGTCAGGACAAGCGGTAGTTCACCGGGGAAGACACTTGCAGACAGAAACAAAGCCCCTTCCACCTGGACTAAATCAGCATTTATTGCAAGTCTTCATAGTGCCCGAGAACAGAAAGGTTGCCCACCTGCATGGCATTTACCAAAAGCCCTCAACCAGCCACAAGGCTGCAGCCAGGGCGGGACAGCCCAGCTCCTCCTGCTCTTACCTCCCAGGACTCCCACTCCCGCTTGTAAGCAACTTCATACTCCAATGCACTGCCCAGCCCTTGGCTTCCATCAGGTGCTGTCCAGGTCAGCAAGAAGTCTCCTGAACTTTCTCTGACGGAGAGGTTTTGAGGTGGAAGGGGCTGAACTGGAAGATGAAGGTACAACACATGAGATGCGATACTGAGGACAGGGACATGAAGAGGGGAACAAAACACGTAGTTAAGCTTGCTCATTTCCACAATATCTTATCCTATCAGATCCTATCGTAGGAAGCTGCTTGTTGAGTGCCCCTCCAACGTCCACCTGTTCCCACACTCGCCCTTTTCCATCTCAGTGTAGAACTGTTTCTCAGTTTTTGCAATATAATGACAATTCATCTCCTAATTGAACATCAAGAAAGTTCTCCACCCAAAATCCCCCAAAAGCATTTAAAAATTTGCCTTGGGATTTATTCCTTACCATTTTGGAAAGGATGAACTTCAAGGTGTGCTTCGAGAATCTGCTGGGGTTTGAAGCTGTAATAGTCATCCACCCCGCTTTGAAAATCTTTGACTGTTTTCCAACAAATCCAATGGGTGTAGGGATCTGAAGCCTCATGTAAGTCTTCTCCTAGCTCCTTTTCGCAGTGCATCTCCTCACTGACACTGTGGGTATATAAAAAAGTAATCTATAACGGTCTGATCTGGTGCTATACAGTTAATGCAAAAATAAATGTCTGTAAACGATTCCATCCCATCATGTTTCTCTAATTTACGTGGAAAGTTATATCCTCATTATCACTATTATTCCCATATTGCATCAATTACTCTTACTACCATTTTTATCACCATTATTCTTTTATCAAATGCGTTCCCATTTCAAAGTATGCAACAGAATATGCTGTTTTCATATCAGCATAGTTCTGTTAGTTATCAGCCTAACCCTTGGTAATCTCACAGTTTTATGTGAGAAATAGTTTGATGAAAAATGATATCAGAGAAATGCATCTTTTACTTTGAGTGAAAGGCCAGAAAGTTTCTGATGACCCTTAGCTTCTTGAAGGAATTCCTTTGGCAGAGCCAGAAAGACACTTAAACATTTTTTAATTCAGCCAAAAAGTATTTCTGTAGCCTTAGCAGTTCTGTTCTGTCAAGAGACCTTATGTATTCATTAACTTCCTCCAGAAGGCTAGGCATCATTTTAGATGGCCTTTCTCTAGGCCAAACAGCATTGTCAAGATTAAAAACAATATTTTATGGTGGTCAGAAGAGGATAAGCTTTGTGAGAATGCAGAGCTCTGGGCTGCTGAAGAGATGCAATACTCCTTTTTGTAGCCTCTGGAATTCTGCCTGAGCTTATGACTTCATGCCCGTTGTTCCCGTTCAGATAAAGCTGTGGATATCTGAGCTCAGCTACAGTCCTTCAGGACACGACAAGGCCTCTTAGCCAACCATATGCCAGCAGGCATTATTCAGCAGTATTGATAACTGTTGGGTATGAGCAAGGAAACCACGGATATTTCTGAAGTAAGGATGGGACTGACCAGTCATGATTGCTGTATCAGCCACTGAAAACACTCCATCAAAAAACAGTGTTCCAGAGCAGACTCCCAACATCAGAGTAATTTTATTTCACCTTTTCTTTCCTTCCATTTTATTTTTCCCAGAATGATTGGCTTCAAGGTCCTTTTCCAAAGACCTTCAGCTCATTTCACCTGCTTTTGGGTGTATCAAGTCTCTCTTACCTACAAGAAAATCAGGTGTTCCCTTTTATCCCTTTCCTTTCTGTATCCCACGATGCTAATGCATTTTCTTCTCAGCTTTCCATCTTTCTCTTCGTCTCTTCCTTGACTACTCCTCCCTATGTGTCCTTTCTTATCCTCACAACTGATCAAGTCTGCTGATTCTGTTCCCTTTTCATAAGGAAACAGATGCAGCATAGAGATACTCTCATAAACAGACCGGTATCTCTGGGAGGAAGATTGACATCACAGATGAACTTACCCATATCCACCCTTTCACAAGCATAGCCTATTCAAGGGCTTCAGAAGTGCTCAAAACCATACTCTCAGTGATGATCCCAAACAGTCAAAATAACTCGGGAAGCATCTCTCCCTGACAGGTTTATGAATAACCCTGAAGCCCACTCTTCTTCTCAAATCTATCTTCTCTACCTCATGAGCAGCCACCTGCATGCCCCTTCATATTTCCTATCCAGGATTCTGCTACAATCTTATGGGAAAATAATTGAAACTATGATAAAATTAACTCCACTGGCACATGATTAGAGGTCCTCCCCTTTTTAGGAGAGGCATCAGAAGCAAGTACGACTTGGACTGTAACCCAGTAACAGCCGTTACTTTCTGAAAACCTGACTGCCCGTCCAGAGATTCCAAGTTGTGGCCAAGTAGTCTTTGGACTCTTTTCCAGCATGATCCATTTCAGATACTTACTTTTCAGTAACACGCGTGTGGTATAGAGTCAAACCAAGGAGGGCATGGGCCTCTGAATGTTCCTTCCATGTGCATGTCATGAGTGACTTATAGTCATTGTGGCATCTCAAGCTCTTCATCGGAACGCTTTCTGAAATGGCATACCAGCCAAAAGAGAAGATCCACTGCTTACAGATGGAAACAGTGAGAGATAGCAGGAATTACAATGATTCTGCCATCAGAATGGAGAAGCTACCAATAGCAGCACTCTTCTGATGGCATCAGAAAATGACCCTTGGTGAAAATATGTTTGAAGTTGTGTTCATTCTGCACATCTCCACAATACAAAAGGGTCAAGCCAAGGTACAAGTAACAACAGTGAAGTGAGACCTTTGAGCCTGCAAGACGTGTTTCTCGCCAGTGTATGACTTCCAAGCAGAGACTGTTGTCTGGGCATAGTGAATATCACAGTTAGTGAGGATGTGATGATTATTTCATGCTTGTGTGTTGTTCTATGGGACTTCTTTACACTCCACACTTCTCCACACTCTCACCTGTCTATCTGCACTTGCACTTGCCACAGACTGTCTGCTTTTTATCAGAATGCTTGTCGTCCTATAGCAGAGAAGGTGGGAGCAAAAGGAAGTAGCAAATTATGCAGAGTAACTGATGAGAGGAGACAGGTTCAAAAAAGAGAAGAAAAAGGCAAGAATTGGATAAAAGAAATTATAAATTTGAAACTCACCTTTAATGGCTTGATCACTGAAGACCACTGGCAGATTTAACAAAAAGATGAAAAACCCTTTCATCTTCATTCTGTCCTTTCCAGAAAATAAATGTTTTCATTGCCAGTGCTTCCTTTTGTCTTACTGTAGAGCTTCTGGTTTTTGTTTCTTGTAAAGGGAAGTAAAACTGAATTAGGGAACCTTGTGTATTATGCTGTCTTGAAGTGACGTTCGGAAAGAACTCCCTCCGCTCTTTTGCTCTGATAACATTCACACAGAATGTCTACCAAGCCTTTACTGACAGGCAGAAACCTGGTCTTCTTATTGTGTGAACCTGCAACACAAGCAAAGGCTGAAGAGTAAATGTGCACATTCAATGAAGTGCACAAATTCTTTCAACTCTTAACAAGAAACATGCACATTCTGTGAATAAATTTATCCTGCAAATTCATTCGTCCTTATGCTCTTTCTAGTCTTCCTAGTCTTCCTTCTGTTTTGTTACTTCCCTTAAAAATATGTTCCACAACCACATACCTCCAGGGTATGTGACTGAATTTCCATATTCCTTCATTTTCAGGTTTCTCTTGAATATGGTACTCCCCAGACATGTTGCAAATTTTAGCAACAATTTCAAATAAATTATTTCTCTTCGTTTGCAGAAGACCATGGCCCACATTGTTTGGTACTAGAATACTAGCACTTCTGGCTATCTCTCATTGCTCTCTCAAAAGCATAAGAAACTTACCAAGCTGAGACCCCTGTAGTCAGGGAACATGCAGTCTCTAGCTCTCTTCTACTGTAGGGGAACACGGAAAGATCTCCTTTTAAATTCCTGTTGGCTTTCAGATTCCTGAATGCCGCTTCTGGACACCAGAAACAGCTGTGCGGGCCCTTGCATAATCACTGCAAAGAATTCCCTTAAGGGCTCTCAAAACTTTCTGTGAGAGAAGACTGCTCTTTTGCTTTCCCCAGAAAGAAGTATTCCCTACCTGCATCCAGAGCTGTCTGTGAGGCAGATGGTAAAACCTGATGGATGACCCTCACTGTTCAGCTTCCCCAGCAGTATGAGAATCTTCTGATGCAGCAACCAGCCGCTTCCCTACAAAGGAATCTATTAATGACTGTAAGACTTTTGTACCTTCCATACATTGAAATATCAGTTTTGAAGAAGCAGAGCACACCCTTTTAAGGAAAGCAGATGCTTGTGTAGTTGCACAGTCACTTTCCTCCTATTTTAAGCTCCTAAGCATAGAATCATAGAATCATAGAATCGCTAAGGTTGGAAAAGACCCACAGGATCATCCAGTCCAACCATTCGCCCCTCACCAATGGTTCTCACTAAACCATGTCCCTCAACACAACATCCAAACACTCTTTGAACACCACCAGGGTCAGTGACTCCACCACCTCTCTGGGCAGCCCATTCCAGTGCCTGACCACCCTTTCAGAGAAGTATTATTTCCTAACGTCCAGCCTGAATCTTCCCTGGCGCAGCTTGAAGCCATTCCCTCTAGTCCTATCACGAGTCACACAAGAGAAGAGGCTGACCCCCAGCTCACTGCAACCTCCCTTCACGTAGTTATAGAGACCAATAAGGTCTCACCTGAGCCTCCTCTTCTCTAGACTGAACAATCCCAGCTCCTTCAGCCGCTCTTCATAAGGCCTGTGCTCCAGACCCCTCACCAGCTTTGTTGCCCTCCTCTGGACACACTCCTGGCACTTACTCAGTGTGGACTGTTTAAGTGGGAAATATGGGGAAGGAAGTATGTCTCTGCTAATCTGTATGTTAAGAATTTTCTCTTCTTGGGATTAGTGGATTTATGAAGAAAAAAGGGGAAAAAACTAGATGGAGTTGCCCAAGGCCACATCCAGCCTGGCCTTGAATGCCTTCAGAGATGGGGCATCCAAAAACTCTCTAGGAAGCCTGTTCCAGCACCTCACCACCCTCTCAGTGAAAAACTTCCCCCTGACATCTAATCTAAATCTCTCCTCCTTTGGTTTAAAATTTCTGCCCTTGGCCTATCACTATCTATCCTTGTAAAAAGTCAATTTCCCTCCTGCTTGGAACTCACTTTAAATACTAGAAGGCCATAATGCAGTCTCCCTGGAGCCTTCTCCAGACAGCAAGCCCAGCTCCTTAAGTCTGTCTTCATAGGAGAGGTTCTCCCACACTCTATCATCCTCATGACTCTCCTCTGGACCTGCTCCAACAGCTCCATGTCCTTCCTGGGATGGGGGCCCCATGCCTGGATGCAATACTGTAAATGGGACCTCACAAGGGCAGAAAAGAGAGGGAGGATGATCTCCCTCACCCTGCTGGCCACCTTTCTTTTGATGCAGTCCAAGATATAGTTGACTTTCCAGGCTGCCAATGCACACTACTGGCTCAAGTTAAGTTTTTCATCTACCAGGACACCTAAGTCACTCTTGGCAGACTACTCTCAAGGAATTCTTCTAATCTGTATACATGTCTGGGGTTGCTCCAACCCAAGTGCAGCACCTCGTGCTTGGCCTTGCTGAACCTCATCAGGTTTACCTGGGCCCATCCTTTTTGCTTCTCAAAGTCCCTTTGGGTGGTGTCCTCCCTTCCTTCTGTCGTATCAACTGCACCACCCAGCTCAGTGTCATCTGCAAACTTGCTGAGGGTGCTCTTGATCCCAACATCTATGTCAGTGATAAAAAGCGTAAGTCCTAAGACAGACCCCACTGTGGGACATCACTCATCACTAGCCTCCACCTGGACATAGAGCAACTGACCACAACACTTTGGTTATAATATTCTAACCAATTTCTTACCCACCAAATAGTCCACCCTTCAAACCCATATCTCTCCAATTTAGAGATAAGGATGTGGTGTGGGACCATATCAAAGGCCTTGCAGAAGTCCATGGAGATGACATCAGTTGTCATCCCTTTGTCCACCAATACCATCACTTCATCAGAAGACGCCTCCAGATTGGTCAGACACAATCTGCCTGAAGCCATGCTGGCTGTCTTGGATCACCTGTTCATCCCTAACAAGCACCCTAACATGTTTTCCGAGAGGATCTGTTTCGTGATTTTCCCAGGCACAGAGGTGAGGCACACTGGCCTATAGTTCCCCAGGTCTTGCTTTCTCTTTCCAGTCACCAAGGACTTTGCCTGACAGCCGTGACTTTTCAAATACGACAGAGAGTGGTTTGGCAGCCACCAGTCAGCTGCCTCAGAACTGTAGGATGCATGCCATCCAGCCTCATAGATTTATACACATTCAGCCTTGTGAAATGATGTTGGATTTGATCTGCTCTTATGGAGGGGTGATTTTGCCCCCACAGTTCCTATGTAGAGGTTCAGGGATGTGAGGTTCAGAAATGTGAGAGACAGGAGAGATATGAGAATTCTGGCTACCGGTGAAGACCAAGGCAAATAGCTTATTTTGTACCTCAGCCTTCTCCATGTCTGTTGTAGCCAGTTCTCCTTTCTCAGTTATCAGAGGGGGTATGCTCTCTTTGGCATCTCTTTTCTTAACAGTGTACCTATAGAATTCCTTCTTGTGTTTTTTAATATCCCTCACCAAGTTCAGTTCCATCTGCATCTTGACTTTCTGCATGTCCAGACAGTATCCCTGTATTCTTAGGAGGAAGTTTTTCACTCAGAGGGTGGTGACACACTGGAACAGGTTGCCCAAGAAGGTTGTGCATTGCCCATTCCTGGAGGCATTCAAGGCCAGGCTGGATGTGGCTCTGGGCAGCCTGGTCTAGTGGTTGGCAACCCTGCCCATGGCAGGGGTGATGAAATTAGATGATCTTTGAGGTCCTTTTCAACCCACGCCATTCTATGATTCTATGATTCTTCCTAGTTGACACATCTTTGTTTTTACTGCCTTTGCACGTCCTTTTCACCCCCATTTGGCCAACAGGTCCTTGCTGAGCCATACTAGTTTCCTGCTTCTTCTGCTTGTTTTCATGTAAGGAAGGACAGAGAGCTCTTGTGCTCACAGAAGGACATCCATAAAGAGTTGCCAACTCTGCTCCAATCCTTTGTCTCTAAGGACATATTTCCTCAGGAACTCACCCACTGATTCCTTAAATAGCCTGAAGTTTGCCTCCAGTTCAAGATCCTTTGGGACAATTCAGAGGTTTTTCCCTGCTGTTTCCTAAATTGCCCACATTTCCTGGCCCTTCCCTATCACAAAGAACTCCATCTCTTTCCTCCATCAAATCTAGTTTAAAGCTTTGCAAATCAATCCAGCCAGCTTGCTTCTCAGAATACTTCTGCCCCACCTGCTCAGTTGCGTTCCATCTGATGCCCACATATCCAGTCTCTAAAGGCCTGTCCAAGATCATAGAACCCAAAGCTTTGATCCTGGCACCATCCACACAGCCAATCATTTACCTGATCTGTTCTCCTCTTTCCAGTTCTCAGCACCAATGGGGAGGACAGAAGAGAACACTAGTTGTGCTCCCAAACCCTTCCATGTTTTTCCAAGGGGTGCAAAGACTCTTTTAGTGTTCTGCAGTATCCTTGTCACAGCCTCCTGACACCCAACTTGAATGAGAACGAGTGGATAGCAGAAATGAGGGGGTCCATCCCCCTTCACTCTGCATGTTATTGTGACCTTTTTCCAGGCAGAAGCAGGCTTGTCTTCCCCTTGCAGGAACTTAGGATAGGGCTGTCAGTCAGCACGTGTTGGGTCAGACTGCACCCAATCCATCTCCCTCTCTTGTTCCCAGATGCCTCTCAGCCTGGTAATCTCATCCTGCAGCCCAGCCACGCACTGAAGAAGTTCACTGAGCAGGGGACACCTGCACCCACGACACCTCCCTCAGGCCCTTGAGGGACATCCAGATTCCCCACAGCCAAAGGCCTGGACAGCTCTGTCAGTCCTAAGGAGGTCCATCTGAGTGCACACGTAGGCCCAAAAAGGTCACGGCCCCTGAGTCAGCACTGCTACCTCAGCCCAGCTGCTGCAGATCATGGTCACCGTGTTTGTTCTAACACAGTGCTGCACCCTGGTGTGCCCTGAAGAGCAGAGAGCAGTGCGGCCTATGCTAACAGCCAGGAAGGCTTTGGGCCAGATTCCAGGAAAAGACATCAGGTAAGGATTTAATTATTTACTTTGTGTTTTTCTGTGCTTACAACACTCTCGCTTTCAGTATCCACTGTAAGCTATGGGTGGAGACAGAATATCAGACAGGATGTAATGACTGTTTAGCCCCACTGGGTTCATCTGTGTTCCTACATCACAGACTTAACTTCCACGTAGAGGGGAAGAAAACAATGTCTTTAGGTGCTGAAACAGCATCATAGGGAGTGAGAGGAATCAGAGATTAATCATTGGAGATGTATGGGAATAAGACTGAGTACAAATGTGTTTCACAGTGTATGAATAAGAAAGCCTACAGCAATTGGCAGGGTGGCTTGGGCTTGTTTTGCTTTACACCGTAGAGATACAGCTTTCTCAGAAATTCTCCAGCTGCTGTTCTCTGCAGGCTTTCCATTGCTGTTTCCTTTTCTATTTAACTATTCACCCTCAATTTCCTTCTTTATGTAAAAGAAACAGAACAACTGGCTAGTTCCACATGAATTGTCATTGGAACTATTGAGGTCCCAATATACTTAGTACCTGAACCTCAAGCAAAGTCAGGTAATACATTTCTGGTTGAGATTTATTCTTATAAAGCAATAAGAAACTTATTACCTGAGAGTAAGGAAGAGAAAATTTATTACTGTCAAAACGCAGGCAGAATCTTTGTAGTTTGAGTCAGAGAGTTGTAAAAGGTGATCCATGCTATTAATTGAGATGCTTACTTCAGAAAGGAATGTAAGACAAAAACAAAGTCTGTGGAAGCTTTGATTCCAAGGTGATGCATATCAGAGATCTGAATCCAGATACCTGATTTGCATATGAATTTGAACATCTCCTTTTAGTACCAGCCTAAAGAGAGCACAACCATACAACCTGGAAGAAATTGGCTTTCTTACTCATAAAAGGCAAAGAGACTGAAAAAACAGAAAATCATTTAAGGTGTTCCTCAGTATTCTCTATTAGTGGCTGCAACATTATGCCTTTTCCCATCAGGAATGTCAAATTGAATTTGGCCTCCTTCCTGATTTAAATTAGTAAGGAATTAAACTGCGAAAAAATAATGCATTTCTCTGCAATTTCTGAATCAGCATTGTCCCATTAAACCAGCAGGAGAAATCAGCAGGCATAAACCCAGAACTCCTTCTCATTAGGTCTGTCAAATAATATAGCAAGGTCAACTTACAGATGACGGTTCTGAACTTACAGAATCTTTTAAGGTCTATTCAAAAGAGCTAATAGTAATGTTGTTGTAAGTACAACATTCTTAAGGTATGAAAGAAGAGATTTGCAAGAAGAAATAATATATTTTACTAGTTAAATATATATATATATTTGGAATGGCAAGCCCGTCTTCAGATCTAAAACCAAAGCCTTTCACTGATCACAGAGTGGCAGTTCTGTACTCCTATCTTGTAACACTTTACAGAAGCAGAATAAGTAAAAAACTGGTTCCTCTTTTTCAATACAACTTATGAAAAAAAAAATAAAAAAGAACATATCACGTGGTTAAGATGAATTATATCGTGCTTAAACAGCCAATGAACTTAAAAGAAAATCATACAGTGAGAAACAGAAAAGCCCCACCAGACACAGGCTTTTGCACCTTCACAGCTTTTCTCTCGTCATTCTCTGTTATTGTCCCTTTCCTTTCCTCTCACTGTACTGAATGAGTCCTTGGGTTTTCCTCTGGTAATATATCTTCCCTATGGTTCTCTAGAGCCTATTTCATGTATCTCAGTGATGTTTCCTTCTTACCCTTAGAATACACTGTGATACAATGCATTTTAACATTAAGAAAGTTTTCTGGACTTTGGCCATTTTTTCTCATTTTTAATTTATGCTTCTATGACTGTCTGGCGATTTTTCATCTGAGATGATACCTAATCTATGCTAGTAGTGAAAAGGCAAAGATAATTAAAGGTCCTTGATGACTCTTTTATCTATTTCACACACACACACAAGATAATAAAATTACTTGAAACAGTCTTATATAACAAAGGTCTCCAATCGGCTTTCAACCTGATGTCATTTCACAAATTCAAGTCAGCATTTCTTCCAACAGGTTTTGCTCCAGGCAGTCTGGTGCTATGGTAAAATGATTGCGACTCGTTGCAGGACCATAAGAAGGCTAAAGTGTACATTGTGGATTATCCAAGAATCTAAAAAAACAAGAGCTATCTCATAGTGATGATATTTGGATGGTCTTTCATGACAAAATTGCAAAGGTAATTGAAGATGAGATCAAGCTATTGATTGGTCATGGCTTTCAACACGTCGCACTGGAAGATAGAAAAAGGAATTTCTGTTTATTTGCTCCTAGCTTATAGAGTTCATCTATATCAGATAGCTGCCACCTCATGTAGTTACTCTTAGTCTTGCTATTCACTGATATTTGTTCCTTTAGCAGATTTCTGTGATCCTCAAAGATTGCTGCCAGGAGAAGTAATCATCTGATTTCAGGCTTTTGAAAAGCTGAATGGCCTGCATTTTTGATACATCCGCTTCCTTGCCAATGATGGATTCATCATCTGGTACAGATTTCCCAGGTGCTGTCCTGCCTTCAGAAGGTTTCTTGATCTGGGGGTATCCCTGACTCATACACGTCTTCTCACCAGATTTCAGGCTGTGGAAGCAATAGTCACCAACCTGGCAAAGGAAAACTGGCTCAGTGCTGTCAGGATTTAACACCACCAGATTGCCCTCAGACAATGGCTGCTCTTTAGGGAGAGGGCTTCCCTTCTGCTGGAAAGGCAAAGAAATCTTTGAGAGTTCTGAAGGTCCATGCAGACCTGAATGGACATCAAGGTAATCTCCAAATGCATCCAGGTGCATTTCAGGAGAGACTGATATTTGGCCTGAAGGTGGGAGTGTGACACCAAATTTCCCAGGGGAAACCTCATGGCAAGAGCAGTCACTGGAGAGTTGGGGCTCCTGTGGGTCACAGGGTTTCCCCCCAGCAGTGACAAGTGGCAGGTGTGTGGTGTCACTGTCTGATGGCAGTAACAGGCGGTCTGTGGTGATGTACTCCAAGGGGCACTGCTGAAGGAATGTGGGACAGCCAGGAGCCTCTGGAGATTTCTGCTCTTCTGTTCTCACATCTGTGCTTTTCTCACAGGTGGTGGGAAGTGGTGAAACTTCCTTCTCATCGTTGAGATAACGCATCACTTCCTTCTGATCTGGGAGCAGGAAGGGCTGCAGAGGACCTGCTCCCGGCTGCTCTTGCCTCTGTGCAGCCTGGGGACTGGCTTTGTCTGGAAGGGTCACGTACTGTAGAGACACTGCTTTCTCCTGTTTTCCCATTGGATTCGAGGTCACTTCCAGGGTCTGATGCATCTCAGGCTGAGAGGACATGACTGGGCTGTACAAGTATGGGCCATTGAAAGCAAAGCAAGTGATTGCTGTCTGGGAAGTTATACTTGCATCAGCACCGTTTGTCCTTGAAACAGAAAATGAATGGCCAGGAATCTGACTTGGGCAGACAACTGGGGCATGCTCTGGCACATTTAAAGCATGGTATGGGTTCTGTGGATCCAATGCAGCAGAAGAAACTTCCGTCCTTTCAGTCTGTGCTTCAGGGGGCTCTGCCAAAGTCTTGGTCTGCCTGAATGAGGGACAGTTAAAAGTTGCTCATGAGGTATGTATTTGTGTTAAACACAAAGCAGAAACACAAGCTTAGTAGAAAACTGAAGTAGCTATGCATATGGTTAGAATGATCTGTATAGGTGAGCAAGTTAAACCAGGTAGCACCAAATTGTACCCCAAGCTCAAAAGTAACTGCCATGGGCTTTCTGGTGACAGAATGTTTGACTAAGGCTTCCCATTGGAGAAGAGGAGGCTCAGAGGAGATGTTATTGCACTCTACAACTTCCTGAAGGGAGGTTGTGATGAGGAGGGGTTTGGCCTCTTCTCCCAAGCAATAAACAGGACCCAAGGAAGTGGCCACAAGTTGTACCAGAGGATGTTTAGATTAAACATAAGGAAAAATTTCTTCTCTCAGAGTGGTCAGGCACTGGAATGGCCTGCCCAGGGAGGTGGTGGAGTTGCATCCCTGGCAGTGTTAAAGAGGCGTCTGGATGAGGAGCTACAAGATATGGTTTAGTAGCTTGTGGTAGCAAGGGTAATGTAATGGGAGGACAGTTGGACTAGATGATCCTGTAGGTCCTCTCCAACCTTGTGATTCTATGATTCTATGAGTTAGGGAGCTCTATGAGCATATCATTCACAGTGTGACTGCAGTGTTCTCTTCATTCACCTGTCTACAACTTGAAGGAAGCTAGGCTGATCCATGTTCTCTGCAAGGCTGCATTTGTTGACGTCCAGCTGGCTGCTTGCATGCCTGTTTCCTAGAGAAACTTTCTACAAAAAAAAAAAAAAAGAAAGAAAAAAAAATAGAAAGCAGACATGAGGAAAGAGAAGAGTCTTACCAACAGCAGAATCATGATCAATACATTCATCATGGAGAAGGAAAATAGGTAGTAGAGGCGAAAGCACCTGGCAGTGTGCTCCAGTGAAGTTGGATACAACTTCACTAAGATGACTGGTAGGTGCTTTCACTTCTCCAGAAGAATCTTGCTTCAAAGCCAAACTGCCTTGCTACTGACCTTACCTAACACTACATAGCTTGGGTGGTTGGAGCTGTTCTCTGAAGGATCTTATAAATGTTGCAGGATCTCACTACAATAAACAGAACTATGGCTTCGTGCAAATTCAAAACCATGAAATTAAGGCTCTAATTAAGGCTATTGTGGATAGAGTAACAGGTAAGGGATTAAAAACAAAGCTTCTAAGCTGTTTCTTTGAATGCTGGGGGAAAGAAAAGTCAGATTTCACTGAAAGATCATGTAAAAAATTTAATATAAGGCTTTAGTAGAAACAGAAACATTTTATCTTCTGGCATAGGAGATAAAATACCGAAATTTCCCTAGCTTGATTTTAACGGAAACATTTTATCTTCTGGCACAGGAGATAAAATACTGAAATTTCCCTAGCTTGATTTTACATCACTGTCATGCTGACAAGCGCAACACAAATAAGTCTGCAGGTATAAATGCACAATTTCACTTCTGTTGCATATGGGCCGAGCAACAAGGAACAGACGAATTGAAGTGTACATTCCTTGCAAATTAGTTGACAAACAGGAGCTCTTGGGGATTTATGAAGAAGAAAGAATGAATGAACCATCCAGGATACGGATCACACTTACCTTCAGGTAGCTCTGGATCAGCAGACTCTTGCTGGGGTTTGGAATCTTTTCCTCCCACAGTTTCTTCTGCCTGCAACAACACAGTTTTCAAGGTTCTTCTGGCAAGAAGAGACTACACCTCATGCACCATGCTGCTCTGCATGGCCCCACCATGGCCCGGGAGACCAGCAGCAAACTCGCACCATTGTCCAGCCATGCACAAGGCAGACACTACACATCAAGGCTCCACTCCACATGGATCACTCCCACAGCAGCAAGCAGTGCCTCACCCTTTATTCCACTCCCATGGCCAACGTGGCCAACACACAGCTAAATCGCCTCCTCACAACACAAACTTACCTGAGGAAATACTTAAAGCTGCAATAAGCAACAACGAGCAAAGTGATGATGATAACTGGGAGCATCAGTGGGAGAACCACTGGTGAAAGAACTGAAAGAGAGAAAAAAGAAATGGGGAGACAACATCTGAGGCTCCACTTCCCATAACAGGTTTTGCATTCAGGTCATTCTTCATGAAAGCACATCTGGGAAGTAGAAGAGAATAAATGTGTCCTGAATACCTTATTGATGTCCAAAGGAAGTCATCTTTTCGCTCACTGATTCTTTTTCTACTTCTTATTGACATTGGAGAAAACAATTTATCCTAGTAAAAGCCTTGTTGGGTACCCAACTTCCCCTTGGACGCTAGATGTTTTCAGAGGTCTTAGGTTGCCTGACTTTGTACACTCCCAGAGAGACGGGAACCTCAGAGATTCTCCTGAGCTGCCTCTGCTAATTGGTGTAGATGAACATCAAGGTGAACATCTTGCTACTTCAAGCTTCCCAGGGACAAATTCTATAATGTCGCTTAACTTTGGGCACGTGACTATAGTAATCACAGGCATTCTGCTTCTAACTCCAGAAACTGCATAAACTTGATAAGATCTGCATCTCCAGTACACTCCAATGTGTCTTTTACACAATGCCACAGCCAATCTGTAAAACGAAGAAGCTGATTCTTATTCTGTCTTCCTGCATTCTCAGGCTCTTCCGTTCCTAAAAGCAGAATAAATTACTGGGAACAGGAAACAACAGTGAGCTTTGGCTAGGATCATTTCTTGATTCTCCACGTGGAAACCTTCACAGTTAGCTGTATTAGCCTGGTGAAGGGAAGCTGGAAAGATGCTTACAAGCTCCATCCTGCTCACTGCCTTTGTTAGCGTTCCTGCTGCACTGAAAGGGTGCACGCAGAACAGTTACCACGTTAAGCAGCCCTGCCTGTCACGTAGCTGGATCTACCTGCAACATCTATCACGAGAATGTATGTCTGTTTCTCTAGAGGCATTTAATCCAATAAGCGTACACAAAGCCTGACAAAAAGAGCCTGCTTGAAAAGTACCGTTCTCAGTTTCCCAGATGAACTCCTCACTCCATTCACTCCAGTATCCCTGATAATCCTGATTATTCACCATTGCACGCATTCTTCCCCTGTATTTTGCAGATGGTGACAGCATCTGATCAGTGAAGATGAAGGGAGGTTCATCATTGGTAATATTTATTGTCTGCACAGTCTGGGGAGAGGAAAGGAGTACACATGAAAGAGGTGAGAGGAACTGGCATCCCCAGTCACAAAGCAAAGAGAAACCCACGACTCCTGCACTTCCTATCCCTCACCTTTTCATACTGGTTGTGAATCCAGAACTGGACTTGGTACTTCTGTTTGATGAAACCATACCGTAAAGAGTGTTTTTTCCACCTCAGTTCATACTCTTGGCTTTTCATCAGTTCCACTGACACATTTGCAGGTGGCAGCACCTTAACTAGAACACACAGAGTATCTCAGAGTACATATCAACACACAGACCCAGCACACCCATTCGCCATCTTCCATAATCATCTACCACATTTCCAAAAATTTTCAGTTGCCTTTGTACCATTTTCTTCTACCTATGTGGGAACTATCCCTGGCTCCACTCTGTGAAAATATCAGTGGTACCTCCAGGTGTGTACAGGCAGAGACGATCCACCTGGCACGCCTCACTCAGCAGATCAGCCCTATCTCCTGCTGTGCTCCAGGGATCACTGCACAAACCCCGGGGAGCTCCACTGGGTCTGATCCACCACATCAACCGCATGCTTCCCTTACCAAGTCAGATCTCTTCTTCCTCCCAAACACCTTTCCTCACTACCATTGCCCTCACTGCATCTTGCCCACACAGGCACCCCTCCAAAAAACTCCCAGGAGAGGCAAGACTCAGCAGAGCAACTCACTGTTCTTGTAGGCTTCTATCAGTTTCTCCTCCGTCTTGGTCCGCACAGACACTTGGTACTGGCTCCGACTGCTGATATTGCTAACAGGGATTCCACAGCTCTGCACCACATATGGGACATGGGGCAAATTCTTCTCATACACAGGAGAGCACTCCTTTTCCCTGAGAGGAGAAAAGTAGGTGGCACTGAGATCTGCAGGAATGGCACAGAGCAGAAGCCCAACAGGAAGGGCGGAGGTAAGTATGCTGCCACTGGCAGATCACATACACTGATGCTGGAGTGGGCCTGAAGAACAAGCCAAAGATGACAGAGGTGGCAATCACTTTCTTCACTTCCCAGCTGCACATCAGGTAGGCGCCGTTGAAGAGGCAACGAAGGTTCCTGGGATGAATGCCACCTACAGAGAAGATCAAAGCACGCTAAGAGGCAGGAAAACTTCTCCATGCCCTTCTAGCTTGTACCTATCCTTCCAAGTGCAAGCAACACCAACACCACAAGGGAGGACAATAAGCGGACTTCTTCATGAGCCACATCCCAAGTCACAGTCAGGTCAGATGGAGTGCTCCAGACCTCCTGCAGAAGGGCACAGCCCCCAGCCATTTCATTATTGCTAGGAGTATCCCAGTGAAACAAGTGTGGAGGTTCCCTGAGAGAAAGCAATGACTACAGGGGGCTTCCCCTGCAACTTGTGCATTTGGAAGGGACCCGCAAGGATCAACCTCTTGCCCTGGCTTCTCAGCCTGACCTCCCAGCCTTGCACAGCCCCTCTCCATCCTCCTATACCTTCAGGAGTCTCCCAGGACACATCTGTGCTCCACTCGCTGTAGTGCCCAGAGAAGCCTCTGCCCTGCTCCGGTCTGGCTCGCACACGGGCAACGTATCTGCTCCCTGGGATGAGGTGGCTGAGATGGCAACGAGTGGTGTTGGAGAGCAGGCGTGAAGCAGCCTTCTGTCAGCAGGGGAAAGGAGGGAGAACAGGAATCAGTGGGGAGGGGTGGAGGGAAGACAGAGAAGGAGTAGAGATGCATCTCCAAGCTGTCCCATACACGTGAAATGTTTTCAAAGGTGTTTTGCCTTGCTCCCACTGGAGCCCACAGGCTGCTCTTCAAATGTGCTTTATATCCATGTGGGAGGGACACAGGGTTAAATAAATTCCAGCTCAAAACCCAATGGCACTGCTTTTCCTCAGTGAAGAATTGATTTTTGCATTCAAGTCAGGACAAGCGGTAGTTCACCGGGGAAGACACTTGCAGACAGAAACAAAGCCCCTTCCACCTGGCCTAAATCAGCATTTATTGCAAGTCTTCATAGTGCCTGAGAACAGAAAGGTTGCCCATCTGCATGGCATTTACCAAAAGCCCTCAACCAGCCACAAGGCTGCAGCCAGGGCGGGACAGCCCAGCTCCTCCTGCTCTTACCTCCCAGGACTCCCACTCCCGCTTGTAAGCAACTTCATACTCCAATGCACTGCCCAGCCCTTGGCTTCCATCAGGTGATGTCCAGGTCAGCAAGAAGTCTCCTGAACTTTCTCTGATGGAGAGGTTTTGAGGTGGAAGGGGCTGAACTGGAAGATGAAGGTACAACACATGAGATGCAATACTGAGGACAGGGACATGAAGAGGGGAACAAAACACGTAGTTAAGCTTGCTCATTTCCACAGTATCTTATCCTATCAGATCCTATCGTAGGAAGCTGCTTGTTGAGTGCCCCTCCAACGTCCACCTGTTCCCACACTCGCCCTTTTCCATCTCAGTGTAGAACTGTTTCTCAGTTTTTGCAATATAATGGCAATTCATCTCCTAATTGAACATCAAGAAAGTTCTCCACCCAAAATCCCCCAAAAGCATTTAAAAATTTGCCTTGGGATTTATTCCTTACCATTTTGGAAAGGATGAACTTCAAGGTGTGCTTCGAGAATCTGCTGGGGTTTGAAGCTGTAATAGTCATCCACCCCGATTCCAAAATATTTGACTGTTTTCCCACAAATCCAATGGGTGTAGGGATCTGAAGCCTCATGTAAGTCTTCTCCTAGCTCCTTTTCGCAATGCATCTCCTCACTGACACTGTGGGTATATAAAAAGTAATCTATAACGGTCTGATCTGGTGCTATACAGTTAATGCAAAAATAAATGTCTGTAAACGATTCCATCCCATCATGTTTCTCTAATTTACGTGGAAAGTTATATCCTCATTATCACTATTATTCCCATATTGCATCAATTACTCTTACTACCATTTTTATCACCATTATTCTTTTATCAAATGCGTTCCCATTTCAAAGTATGCAACAGAATATGCTGTTTTCATATCAGCATAGTTCTGTTAGTTATCAGCCTAACCCTTAGTAATCTCACAGTTTTATGTGAGAAATAGTTTGATGAAAAATGATATCAGAGAAATGCATCTTTTACTTTGAGTGAAAGGCCAGAAAGTTTCTGATGACCCTTAGCTTCTTGAAGGAATTCCTTTGGCAGAGCCAGAAAGGCACTTAAACATTTTTTAATTCAGCCAAAAAGTATTTCTATAGCCTTAGCAGTTCTGTTCTGTCAAGAGACCTTATGTATTCATTAACTTCCTCCAGAAGGCTAGGCATCATTTTAGATGGCCTTTCTCTAGGCCAAACAGCATTGTCAAGATTAAAAACAATATTTTATGGTGGTCAGAAGAGGATAAGCTTTGTGAGAATGCAGAGCTCTGGGCTGCTGAAGAGATGCAATACTCCTTTTGTAGCCTCTGGAATTCTGCCTGAGCTTATGACTTCATGCCCGTTGTTCCCGTTCAGATAAAGCTGTGGATATCTGAGCTCAGCTACAGTCCTTCAGGACACGATGAGGCCTCTGAGCCAACCATATGCCAGCAGGCATTATTCAGCAGTATTGATAACTGTTGGGTACCAGCAAGGAAACCACGGATATTTCTGAAGTAAGGATGGGACTGACCAGTCATGATTGCTGTATCAGCCACTGAAAACACTCCATCAAAAAACAATGTTCCAGAGCAGACTCCCAACATCAGAGTAATTTTATTTCACCTTTTCTTTCCTTCCATTTTATTTTTCCCAGAATGATTGGCTTCAAGGTCCTTTTCCAAAGACCTTCAGCTCATTTCACCTGCTTTTGGGTGTATCAAGTCTCTCTTACCTACAAGAAAATCAGGTGTTCCCTTTTATCCCTTTCCTTTCTGTATCCCACGATGCTAATGCATTTTCTTCTCAGCTTTCCATCTTTCTCTTCGTCTCTTCCTTGACTATTCCTCCCTATGTGTCCTTTCTTATCCTCACAACTGATCAAGTCTGCTGATTCTGTTCCCTTTTCATAAGGAAACAGATGCAGCATAGAGATACTCTCATAAACAGAACGGTATCTCTGGGAGGAAGATTGACGGCACAGATGAACTTACCCATATCCACCCTTTCACAAGCATAGCCTATTCAAGGGCTTCAGAAGTGCTCAAAACCATACTCTCAGTGATGATCCCAAACAGGCAAAATAACTGGGGAAGCGTCTCTCCCTGACAGGTTTATGAATAACCCTGAAGCCCACTCTTCTTCTCAATCTATCTTCTCTACCTCATGAGCAGCCACCTGCATGCCCCTTCATATTTCCTATCCAGGATTCTGCTACAATCTTATGGGAAAATAATTGGAACTATGATAAAATTAACTCCACTGGCACATGATTAGAGGTCCTCCCCTTTTTAGGAGAGGCATCAGAAGCAAGCACGACTTGGACTGTAACCCAATAAGAGCCGTTACTTTCTGAAAACCTGACTGCCCGTCCAGAGATTCCAAGTTGTGGCCAAGTAGTCTTTGGACTCTTTTCCAGCATGATCCATTTCAGATACTTACTTTTCAGTAACACGCGTGTGGTACAGAGTCAAACCAAGGAGGGCATGGGCCTCTGAATGTTCCTTCCATGTGCATGTCATGAGTGACTTATAGTCATTGTGGCATCTCAAGCTCTTCATCGGAACACTTTCTGAAATGGCATACCAGCCAAAAGAGAAGATGCACTGCTTACAGATGGAAACAGTGAGAGATAGCAGGAATTACAATGATTCTGCCATCAGAATGGGGAAGCTACCAATAGCAGCACTCTTCTGATGGCATCAGAAAATGACCCTTGGTGAAAATATGTTTGAAGTTGTGTTCATTCTGCACATCTCCACAATACAAAAGGGTCAAGCCAAGGTACAAGTAACAACAGTGAAGTGAGACCTTTGAGCCTGCAAGACGTGTTTCTCGCCAGTGTATGACTTCCAAGCAGAGACAGTTGTCTGGGCATAGTGAATATCACAGTTAGTGAGGATGTGATGATTATTTCATGCTTATTTCATGTGTGTTGTTCTATGGGACTTCTTTACACTCCACACTTCTCCACACTCTCACCTGTCTATCTGCACCTGCACTTGCCACAGACTGTCTGCTTTTTATCAGAATGCTTGTCGTCCTATAGCAGAGAAGGTGGGAGCAAAAGGAAGTAGCAAATTATGCAGAGTAACTGATGAGAGGAGACAGGTTCAAAAAAGAGAAGAAAAAGGCAAGAATTGGATAAAAGAAATTACAAATTTGAAACTCACCTTTAATGGCTTGATCACTGAAGACCACTGGCAGATTTAACAAAAAGATGAAAAACCCTCTCATCATCTTCATACTGTCTTTTGAGCATATGTTTTTATCAAAAATAAATGTTTTCATTGCCAGTGCTTCCTTTTGTCTTACTGTAGAGCTTCTGGTTTTCATTTCTTGTAAAGGGAAGTAAAACTGAATTAGGGAACTTAAGCGTTGTACTGTCTTGGAGTGACATTCAGAAAGACCTCCTTCCATGTATTTACTTTGTCAAAATTCAGACAGAACATCTACAAAGCCTTTGCTGATGGACAAAAAACAAGTTTTCTTATTGTGTGAGCCTGTGACATGAGCAAAGAATGAAGAAGCAAAAATGTGTATATCTAAGGAAGTACAGGAATTTTTCAGATGAAACTAATAGGAAGAAAAATGCTTATTTTGTGAATTTACTCAACCTGCAAATTCTTTCATCCTTAAGTTCTTTA
Source organism: Gallus gallus (assembly GCF_016699485.2). Lineage (NCBI taxonomy): Eukaryota > Metazoa > Chordata > Aves > Galliformes > Phasianidae > Gallus > Gallus gallus. The sequence goes on from NC_052532.1 coordinate 51,612,335, forward strand.
TGTTTATATTCTTTTTATGAACCCCCATGTTAATCCTTTTTCTTGCTTTCCATAAAGACTTATTCCCCACCGCATACTTTCTTATTATGTGATTGAAATTCTGCAATCATTTGCTTTCAGGTTTCTCTTCAACATGCAGCTGCTCCAGCTACTCCCTAGTCAAGTTGCAAATTTTAGCAATTCCAAATAAATTTTAGTAATTCCAAATAAATTATTTCTCTTCTTTTGGGGACTGTCAAGATCTAGAGTACATTGAGAAATTCAAAGACTATCGCCCACATTCTTCAGTACTAGAATACTAGCACTTCTGGCCATCTCTCATTGCTCTCTCAAAAGCATAAGAAACTTACCAAGCTGAGACCCCTGTAGTCAGGGAACATGCAGTCTCTAGCTCTCTTCTACTGTAGGGGAACACGGAGAGATCTCCTTTTAAATTCCTGTTGGCTTTCAGATTCCTGAATGCCGCTTCTGGACACCAGAAACAGCTGTGCGGGCCCTTGCATAATCACTGCAAAGAGTTCCCTTAAGGGCTCTCAAAACTTTCTGTGAGAGAAGACTGCTCTTTTGCTTTCCCCAGAAAGAAGTATTCCTTTACCTGCATCCAGAGCTGTCTGTGAGGCAGATGGTAAAACCTGATGGATGACCCACACTGTTCAGCTTCCCCAGCAGTATGAGAATCTTCTGATGCAGCAACCAGCCGCTTCCCTACAAAGGAATCTATAAATGACTACAGGATTTTCCTGATAATTAAGTCTTTTAAATAAGTACTATACTTTTTATGTACCTGCTATACACCGAAATGTCAATTTCAAAGAAGCAGACCACACCCTTTCAAGGAAAGCAGCTGCCTGTAACTGCATTCTGTACTTCCTATTTTAAGCCCCAAAGTACTTACTCAGATGGAACTGTTAAATTAGGAAGGAAATATGTCGTTGCTAATCTGCATGTTTGCAATTGTTCTTCTGGTCGAAGAGAGTCATGAACATACTAGAAACAGTCCCAGCTAAGAGCCAATTAAATGATGAAGGATCTGGAGCATCTCTCCTGTGAGAAGAGGCTGAGAGGGTAGGACTGTTCAGCCTGCAGAAGAGGAGGCTTAGAGGGGACCTCTTCAATATGTATAATAACTGAAGGCAAGATGCAAAAAGGATGGATCCAGGCTCCTGTCAGTGACATCCAGTGCCAGGCACAAACTGGAACACAAGTGGTTCTATCAGAACATTAGAGGGCACTTCTTTACTGTGCAGGTGATGGAGCAACATCAAAGGTTGCCCAGAGTGGCTGTGGAGTTTCCTTCTTGGAGATCTTAAAAATCCACCTGGATGTGGTACTGGACTTTGTGCTTGTGGTACTATGTCATCTATCATGGTACTATGGACTAGATGTCCCTGCTTCAGCAGGGCATTGGACTAGATGATCTCCATAAATTCCTTCAACCATTCTGTGGTTCTGTGAAAGACACTCAGGGCTGTACTCTATGGGTAAACTTCAGGGGGCTGAGATGAGTCCCCATATACAGAATAGGACCCTTAAGTCTGTTTATTCTGCACTGCCACTACACCATAAAACTCTGAACAAAACCACACTTTGCAGATTTAGCTATATAATGTATTTATATACTTCAATATGCAGTGGGGAAAAATATATATTCCATGAATAAGGGAAGCAAGTACAGAGCAAGGAGGTTGTGAGAGAATCTGAATAAACTGTGTCATTATGACTACCAGGATGTGTTCATATAAGAGCTGTAGTTACATTGCTTTACTGGAATAGCAGAATTTACTTTGCATTACAGCATAAATGTAGATAAGTATTCTCCTTCACTGACTTTCAAAGGCCAGTAAGTTTTTATGTGCTCTTCCTCTACCCACAGAAAATAGATTTCTTGTTTCCCAGAAGACATTATCCCTTTCTTTTCTTCCTCAGCTCCTCCATCTTCAAACAGACTTGATAAGCTTCTGCTTACACTAGCATCTAGCTGTCCATGAAAATCTTCAGATATTATTCGCCCTGTTGAACTCCATACACAAATTACTTGTATTCCTGCATGCCAGAACCTTTATATGCATGTGTGCCAATTAGTTTTCAAATTATAGTGTATTCTCCTGTGTATCACATGATGCAAGATTACTAACGTTATCACTGCATGTCATATCATCTCCATGCTAACCCCTATTGCTACAATGCCTTTAAAGTGAGACGTTACTGTTTGTAATATTTTAATAAAAAGATGTCCATCAAAATCTTCCATCATTGGAAAAAGGGAGACAACCTGTGTCTCTCATGAGTATCTAGAGGATCACAATCAACAGCACAGAGTCTAGTTTGAGGCCTGTGGCTAGTGATGTTCCGCACAGGGAAGAGCCTGCTCTAGTTCAACATCTTCGTCAGTGACCTGGATGAAGGGATACAGTCCACCCTCTGCAAGTTTGCTGATTATACAAAGCTGGAAGGAGTGGCTGACACACCAGAAGGCTGTGCTGCCTTTCAGTGAGATCTGGACAGGCTGGAGAGTTGGCAGAAGAGGAACCTGATGAGGTTCAACAAGAGCAATGCAGAATGCTACACCTAGGGCGGAATAACCTCATGCATCAGTACAGGTGGGGGGCTGACCTGCTGGAGAGGAGCTCTGTAGAGAGGACATGGATATCCTGATTGGCAATAGGTTGGCCATAAGTCAGCAGTGTGTCCTTGTGGCCCAGAAGGCCACAATGACATCCTAGGGTGCATTACAAAAAGTGTGGCCAGCAAGTCAAGGGAAGTGATTGTCCCTCACTCCTCTGCCCTGTTGAGGCCACAGCTGGAGTGTCGTGCCCAGTTCTGGGCTCTCCAGTTCAAGAAAGACAGGGAACTTCTAGAGAGACCAGGGAAGGCTGCCAAGATGATGGGGACCTGGAGCATCTCCTTTATGAGGAAAAGCTGAGAGCCCTGGGACTGTTCAAACAGGGGAACAGAAGATTGAGGGGGCACCTCATCACTGTTTATAAATATTTAATGAGGGAGAGTAAAATGGATCAAATGGGCCAAGCTCTTTCCAGTGCTGTGCAGTGGCAGAACAAGGGGCAATAGGCACAAAATCCAACATGGAATGTTCCATACGAACACAAGAAAAAAACTACTTTACTGTGAGAGTGACAGAGCCCTGGAACAAGCTTCACAGAAAGGTTGTGGAATCTCCTTCTTTGGAGATATTAAAAATCTGCCTGGCTTCTTCCCTATGCAACCTACTGTAGGGAAGATTCTTTAGTAGAGGGTTGGACTAGAAAATACCCAGATGACCCTTCCACCCCCCCAGTTCTGAGATTCTGTGATATGTAATCTAGCACTGAAATTCAACATGCCTGGATTCTTCAGGTGGAGCTTTTGAACCTGGAAAGCAGATGTGTCCTGCAGCATATTACAGTACTTTGGAAAAGGAGTATTTTCTTATACAAGTCTGTACACATTTAATATATTGCTAGATCTATATGCTTAATAAAGAGTCAAGTAAGAAATTATTTATGGATCTCAATTAAGGAAACTAAATGCTTACCTTTCAATATAAATTATTTCAATTATTTACAACACAAATATGCATTAATGTAGAGCTACAGATAAATGGGGAAGGTTAAATGGGGACATATAGTTTAATGCCACAGAAACTAAGAGATGAATCTAAAGCACAATACTTTTTTCCTGATTATATTTATGCTATCCTTTTAACACCATGACTGCATGGTGTTCTTATAATGCAGTATTTTAGGTATTGTACAATTTACATAAAGCATACGTGGCTTGTTCTAACAAGCAGCAATAAACTTGTTCAAGGAGAACATTTTAATTGCATGATCATAAAATAAATAAATAAAAGACCAGAAGGTTTGGGGCTTTTCTAAACAACAACCTCCTGCTTAAGAAAAGCTAAATAGGTAACATTTAAACTCTTTCTCCAAGTTCTCTCTCTTAAACAAAATTAATTAATTAATTAATTAATTAAAATAGCATTAATTATTTCATCCCCCCCTAAGAATAAAAATTTAAAAATGTAATAGAAACTGATAAAATAAACACATGCATAAGTTTATTTATTGAAAAGTCTGATACAGTAATTTATTTTTAGTTCTGTTTTGCAATGAGGGGTTAGAAAACAGAACAAGAGAGACCAAGAAGAGGTTACTACTTGAACAGGTATCACATCACTTATCCGAGAATGTGGAAGCAGATAGACTGTACAATTATGAGAAGTCTATAAGTAACACTGCAAGTATACTAGATTTGATTCACAGAATTCAAAATATGGGCCAAGGGAAAGAAGAAAGCAAAACCAGGCTGTAGTTTCTTTGCTGAAATAAAGTTTTCTTGATGCTTCCAGAACTACAGTCAGGGACAAAAAAATAAAAAATAAAATAAAATAAAATAAAATAAAATAAAATAAAAAATAAAATAAAAGCTTATGAAAACATTCTGGGCAAGTAATTGGATCTGGAAGCGAGGATGGAGATTAGAGCAGATTTTGGGCTCGAGATACTCAACCTCTATTGCAGTGTAACACTGACTTGCTTTGTGAACAAATCCAGTGATTTTACTTCTCAATTCCTCTTCCTCTGGTCTTCATAAAGATGTCTCTGTTACAGAGGAGTGCTAAACAGCTCAAAAAGCTAAGTACAGATTTTACATTGAAAGGTAAGTTTACTCTTTTCAAGCTCACTTCAAAGCCTTGTTAAAAGAAACTGCAGAGAAGGATTTCTGAAGGACAGTGTAGCTACCTACTGGAACTGCTACCCTACAGCACTCATGTTGCCCTAACTGTTTGTGTATCACCTATTCCCGGACTAGTGCTGTAGACACTGAAGTCGTCCTTGTGAGTGATGTGCAGCTTCCAAGGGAAGAAATGCTTCTCTGAGGACCTCTTCCTGCTCTGAGACACCATGAGCTCAACGTCCTGATCAGAGAGCAGCCGGATCAGATCGCCATCAAGGTCCCGGTAGTTCAAAACAATGTCATGTTGGTCAAACTCCTGCCTGGTAGAAAAGAAATGCATTGATTGCCACAAGTCAAGGAATGCCTGGGAGGTGACGCATGATGAACAGTATACAGGCAATATAAATAATTTTTCTAAAAGTCACATTAAGCCTTGGGTGTTTTGGCATTCTTGATACAGCTAGTACTAAAAGTCCTACAGACGCATTCATGCTGGGCTGTATTAAAGCTAAGAAGCCTGACAGAACCATCTCCGGTATGTCCATGTGCAAAGCACAATTACTCTGTGAGTTGGAAACAATTCCCATACGTATGAGTTGACTGCCGTTACTCACTACTTTTGCCTGCTTATGGTTCCCTTTTATGAGAGAAGGGCAGGTTAAGGAATGGAAGAATATTTACTCATATCACAATATTACCGATATTCAATATTCTAATGTTTTGATGGTCAGTGCTGCTTCAACCTAGTTCAACACTGGTTTTACAAATTATAAGGTGGTGTCCTGCATCCTAAAGAAGTATATTAGACAACAGATCCTTATTTGGGAGCACGGTTCTGATCTTACAACAAGAAATAGAAAATACTACCCAGAACCTGTGTGGCATTTGTGTGTGGCATGCAGCACTTGCTGACAATCCCAAAGCAAACTGCTGTCTGCACAGATGGGTCTCAGCCAAATCACATTACGCACTCTCGAGGACACTTGAAAAGAGTTTCACATCCAAAACACGGTGATGGCCAAGTAAAATGTAGAAAATTTAGGACTGGAAGGAACTTGACAAATTGTTAGGCATCTATCTGTTTCCACTTACTTTATCAGTTCCATAAGGTCTTTGAATAAGGGAATGCTGCTCAGATTCTCTTCCACTGATATATCCCTGTAACACAAATAAATCTAATAATTGCATATCATGAAAGAGAATATTGGCATCTCTTCAGCAGAAACCGGGAAGACTATTTTATTATTACCTGATAGTGCTTACTGTCTCATCATAGTAATAACAACGTATTTTATTAACTGTGTCTTCCTGCTGTGGTAAATCTTTTATGATCTTCACAAAAGCAGATGGGAAAATCCCAGTGGCATCATTAACTGTTCCCTGGAAATACAGGAAGGGTTAGCATGAAGAAAAACTTGCAATTTTGGCTGCATATGATAAGTTCTGAAATTTAATTAATTTCCATGGAAACAACAGTAAGAATTGTTCTTCTATAGGCAAGAAAAGACAGGCTGTGGAAGTGACCTGATGCTATCTCTACACGAGGATTATACAATTGCATAGTCAAATACAAGGCAAGTGAAACTGAGTGCAAAAAAATGAACATCAGATGGTTACTAGGGAATGCTGTGGTGTTCAAGCAAGCAGAGATACCATATCAACAAACATGCAGTATGTTCTCCTCATCCTTTTTTCAGAACACTGCTGCATTGCCCAAGTTCTCTGTAATTAAGCTGACGTGTGTTGTGGTATGAAGCATGAAGTATATAGCAACTCACCCCGAGGCAAGAAACCAATTAATCGCTGAAATGGAGTTTCCATCTCCTTTCTGCGGCCTTTTTGTGCTCTAATCACTTCCAAAGAATTAAAGGACATTCCAGCAGAAGAAAATGCAAATGAAAACTGAAGTCTAGAGGGCAGGAAATTTGTAAGCTAAAGACCATTACAGGAGAAAACAATTTCAAATTTGGAGTCAAGGACTTCTTCCTGGCTGTGACACACAATTATGATACAATTTCCCCTTGAAAGAAGGGGAAAGATTCCAAGGCCTAGGAAAGCCCCTTTCTACTCATGTCAAGGTATGCCGATAATTCAGTACCGTTGTCACAGCCTTACCTCCAACCAGTCTTTGTTTACTCTGCTAAGTAGATAGATCAAGTCTCCTTTCTTGAAACTGAGTTCCAGTTTACTGGTTCCAGAGAAATCAAACAGTGCCTACGGAAAGCAATAACACTGAAATTATTAATTCACAGAGTTATACATGTGATTTTTTTCTTTTTTATCTGCTCCTGAAGCGCACAGACAGAAGGTAAGCAGCAGAATAGTATGCACTCTGTCACCACAGATCTATTTCTGAAGTAAGGTCATATAAATGACTGCAGTGTGCAGTACTCACAATTCCTTCTCCTACTCTGCATGCACAAAAATGCTTTGTGGGAGTAGTGAGAGCATTGGGATAAGTGTGGCTCTGAAAGGGCTACACGCTATGATTCTTGAAGTGTCAGGGCATGGAGCACTGGGAGAAATGAAGACATTGAAAACACATTAAAGCAAGTAAGTCAGCAGAGTTGAAAACGATTGACAGCTTGAAATCTCGACAACTTGAAATCCTGAGAATCAAACCAAAAATGTATTATTTCTGTAGTTTTACAGCTTTCTGGTTTGCTGCAAAATGTCACAAAGAGCTTTAGGAAGTTGTGGAATTGTGTCCTAATTTAAGGGCAACTAACCGTTCTTTTTACATCTAGCTTTCAGGCCTTTCTGCTGAACTGAGACATTTGGGAAAGTCCACGAAACTAATGTGTGGTTAAAGTGGAACTTAGATGCCCCCTTCAGGAAAACAACAACAACAAAAAAAAAAGAGGCAAGCATCTGCCACCATCTTAACAAGCTGTTCTTGAATAATTAAAATTGCTGACTTATCAAAAACACGCATCTACCCATTGTCCCTTGAGAACACAGCAGTCATTTAAATGCTCTTAGAAGAGCAAAAATGAAAAGATGTTCCCTATTATTTGGTGTTGCAATGGTTCTTTTGGTCTCGTTAATGCCAAATTTCAGAGCCTCTATAAGGCTGTCTTTACGGTTCTCCTAATAAAAAGAGACAATAACTATCATGCTAGCAGTTCATGTGTCTATTTAATAGCCCTTTCAAAAGCCTTTCTTTGATCTATTGAAAAGTTTTGGTAGGTAGATTAAATATTAATAAAAGAATACATAAAACCCAAGAGATATGGCAGATCTGAGAGCCGTTATCATCAGCATAAAAACAAAACAACCTCAAAGCAATTGCATGTTTTTTATTAACATTACGTGAAAAAGTCACGTGTTCCAGAAGGCAAGTCTACAAGCACCACTTGCAAGGCAGTTCTATGCATCTAATACCGAGATGATTTACAGCAAAAGAGAAGAGTATAGGCACTTTCAGTAGAACTCTAATGTTACATAAATTACCAGGATGCCTCACTTGCAAAGCTTTCAAACATATGTTGAATTCAATGAGACCGAAGCTTCAGTTTGCTTTAAATGTAATTTATGGGTGTAACTCTGTAAATGTGGACCATTTGGCAGTACATGTCTCTCAGTTTTGAATCTCCTGTTATTCTGACTTCACAACAGATCTCCTCATTATTTATGTAACGAAGAACAGAGCACTTCTTTCCATTCCGTATTTTATTCCTTATTGTTAAAAGCAATCGCTTTCCTGTGTCGATTTCACTTTCCCTTTCTTCCCAAAGCTCTAATTGGAAGAGGCATCTTGATCAAAGACATACCAGAGCAAAACAGAGTTAATCTCTGTCCTCAATGACAGATTGTGCAGATTACTCACCTCAGCCCGAGGAGCTGCTACACGGTCCAAAACAGGCAGTTGGGATGAAATGCTTTTACTGGAAAGAGAAAACAGGGAGGTAAATTTGTCTTTTTAGTCATCAGAAACACTACACGATCAGTACAGTGTCCACATTATCATTATTTACAATGCAGACAAGCCACAGATCACTGGAGAAAGTGCATGACTATGTGTGCGGCACTGAAGCAAATAAATATGGATGCAACGTTGCCCTAGTTCTCCCGGTTTCAGTGCAGAGCAGCAGCAATCTGATGATGTCTGCTGCTGAGAACAGATGGAATTTTCAATACAGTCAGTATGCTGGACCTGTCTTTTACAGCATTGCTCAGCCCCTCCACTCTACCTTCTGGGCATTTCTGTTTCTAGCATTTATGGCACTCAGTTCAAACTGCTGTCGTACATACACTCAGGATGCATACACACTCACAGGTTTTGCACCTTTTGGGCTAAGTGGAAAGGAATCAAGTCTATCTATGCTGTGTTGAAAAGCAAATTGATTTCTGTGGAGGGTAATGAGGTACAACATCTACTTAGCAAAGGGTGCTGGTGCTGGCATGTAAGACAGGCCTGTATTCAGACAAAGGAACAGGCTGAATATTCAGTTTCATTTATTGTCTGAACCAGATCTCATTTGATTTGGTGTCAGAACTCACACTGACTTTAGTGGTGCAAGCCTGTATCCTTAAGCTTGGCCTGAACATTATAATAGATAGAATCACAGAATCATAGAATGGCCTGGGAACTCAAGGATCATGAAGCTCCAACCCCCCTGCCGCATGCAGGGCCACCAACCTCCATATCTAATACTAGACCAGGCTGCCCAGGGCCCCATCCAACCTGTCCTTGAACACCTCCAGGCATGGAGCATCCACAATTCTGGGCAGCCTGTGCCAGAATCTCACCATTCTCTTGGTAAAGAACCTCCCCCTGATATCCAACCTAAATCTTCCCTCCTTCAACTTAAAACCACAAGATAATACCACTAAAGAATTATCAACAGGTAGAGTTAGGGAGCTTTTTTTTTTTTTTTTTTTTTGAGAAAGCAAACTATAACATCAATTTCCAACTTCCCTTTTAATGAAATACCAGCTGTACTTTAAAAACTTTTCATTTTTGAAAGCAAGAAATGCCATTCTTTCACTCTCCCACAAAAATCCTCATATTAGGACTTCGTGGATCGCCTTAGTTCTGGGAAACACAGTGATTATGATCAGCTCTCTTTCCTCACAGAACTGGACAGCATCTCCTACATCAAGCTGAAAAAAACATGTCAATTGCTTACACTCGGCGCGTCCGTGGGCGAAGCCTTCTCAGCCTCCTGGGCACCTGTTCACTATCAAAATTTGAGTGGTAGAAGAACAGACGCACCTCTTCATCCATCAACACCCAAACAGGTAGGCAGAGTAGGTTCTGTGCCAAGAGCAAGTAGGAAGTAGAGTAATAACAGTGGGAAAGATCAATTCTGTATTTATTTGCATGTACCAAATATGCTTCTCTGATCTACAAGATCATGAAGGATATTTATTGCTGCCAGAAAAATCTCCCTCCTCTCCCTTTTGCCTCAGCAGGACTAGGCTGAACAGCTGACAGTTTCTCCTGTTTACTCTTAGAGTTGGCCAACATACTGGTTCACTCTTTGTGTGCCTGATTTACTACAGGAGTAAATTGTTTCCTCATGTTTCCTTTCAGAACATGAATGACTGTGGAAAGAGGGCAATCTTAAGTACTGGGAGACTTGACCTATGCTTCTGACCATTACTGATTTAAAGTCAGAATTCCCGTTAACCTGCAGTCAGTAATTTCTCACCTTGATGTTGCTGACTGTATCCTCACTGTGGAGCAGGTATATTCCAAAGCTCACTCTACTTCACTAATCCCTTAGGTGCACTTAACCCCATATTCATGCAACATCCTAACATTCATGATTTCCTCACACATCCCGTTTGTATGTTTTGTAAATATATCTATCTAGATATGAAGGCAGGTTTTCACTTCCTTTGTGGAGTGTGTATTCCAGTGGATCCCTACAGTCTGAACAATCTGGCGACTAGGATCACAGATTGTCCCATGGTGTGGACACTGTGTCTTCTGAAAAACAGGTGCAGAGAGAAGAAGGTCATAGAATCATAGAATCCTAGAATGGCCTGGGTTGAAAAGGACCACAATGATCATCTAGTTTCAACCCCCCTGCTATGTGCAGGGTCGCCAACCAGCAGACCAGGCTGCCCAGAGCCACATCCAGCCTGGCCTTGAATGCCTCCAGGGATGGGGCATCTACAACCTCCTTGGGCAACCTGTTCCAATGCATCATCACCCTCTCTGTGAAAAACTTCCTCCTAATATCTAACCTAAACTTCCCCTGTCTCAGTTTAAGACCATTCCCCCTTGTCCTATCACTATCCACCCTCATAAACAGCCATTCCCCTTCCTGTTTATACACTCCCTTCAAGTACTGGATACCTAGGACTACAACAGTAACGTGTCTCTCTATTGGTTTCAAGTAGTAAAGTATCTGCAGTACTCAGTGCAAACTCTATTCTATAACAACTTTTTACCTTCATGTAGATATTTAGGATAGGAATCCTGTTCTCGGCAATTTCCCTTTTGGCCCCAACATAAACTTTCCCTAGAAAACATAAAGCCAGTGATAGTTATTGGAGGGGAAAAAAAAAGAAAAGAAAAAAAAAAGACTGGAAGCTATCAGAGTAATAATGCAATGAAGAGGAAGTAGGAACTCCATGAAAATAGATATTTCCTAAAGGATTTTAAGTTTCTAAATGAATTTTAGAGCATGTGGAGGTACTATCAATGCGCCTTGACTTCTCCAGTTTCCACAGCTGGGAACTAATTCCTTGTCCCAGATAGTTATCCCGTGTACTTCCATACAATGCCCTCCTCTCAAGGATAGACTAAGAAAGTACAAAGCTACTGATCATGCAGATTTGGTACTCACAGCTTACCTGGCAATACGGGGAGCGTGCAGGTAAAAGCGCTGTTTTTGCTTTCCCCCCCATATCTCTCCTCTAGTTTGGTATGTAGGGCATAGAACTCACGATAGCGTCGGAAAATCAGGTATCTGCCACCACTTTTAATCTTTACTTCAATGACAAACATCTAAAACAGAGAAAGGGGACTCGGGTTGACATTCAGACATAAAAACACTCTAAAAATTAAAGTGAGGCATACAATAAGCAGTGTTATAGTGGTGGGAATATTGTCTTAGAAGCAGAGTGGAAAGCAAGGCTTCAGTTAGGCAGCTGCAAGCTCAAGTTCTAGAAACCAACAGCTTAATACTACATATCATAGTATAAGTGTGGGTCCAACATTCCCATGGTGTAAGTATGGGTCCAACTTTCCCATATGTCATGTTCCTGTGGCTGCTTTCTATCACATGAAAACCAGAAATGAATAGATGACACTTTGTGCTTACACACCTTCCCTCAGAGAGGAGCAAAACATATTAAGGAGGTAAATATAAATACTGTCATTTGAAATAGAATGAAGACATCAAGGAATCAAAGCCAATACTTTCAGTAGTTGGATGTACATCTATATCTAAAGACAGGAATGTAAATGAACTGGTTTTGAGAGTAGAAGGCATTCATACTTCTCTTTGACTTTGAAAAACACATTTTCAGAAATTATGGTCTATGTAATCTGACCAAAAGTAAGGATAGAATGAAAAACAAAAGCAAACAAACAAACAAACAAAAACTTAGACTATTCACTTTTAATTACTTCCCTCAAACTCCGATGGTGTTATCTATTGCCAAATTTGCTTTGCTGTAAAAGAGTCCCTGATTTCCATGCACTGACCTCTGAGTCACATTGCAGTTGGATCCTTCAGGAAACATAAAGATTGAGCAGCAGAATATCACTACATTCCAAAGTAAAAGCTGCTTACTTCTGTGGGAAGATTTTATGAGCAATGTCTCCAGGAACGAAAGCACAGTCTGCAGAGGTCATACTGAGCTGGTCTTATCCAAAACCCCTCTTCAGAAAATCTCCGTCCCTTTCCCTGCTATTCCTTTCCTGTGCACACTTTCATGACTCACTGTCAGATCTAAATATGACATAGAAGGCATGCTATCTTCTATGTAGATGGCAGAATCCTAATTTGCCAGTACCATGGAAAAATTGAGCCAATACCCTCCCCTTCTACCCTCCCTGAATTCCTTTCCCCACTATATTCACCAATATTACAGCATTCTAAAAGGAAATAAATCAGAAGTTAGGTAAGAATTTAGAAACTATGAAGTATTAGAGGACATCTTTATCAGGTTTCACCCAGCAAAAAAAGAAATAGACTAAATGTGTGATAGACTAACCTCCCTTTCAGAAAACACAAGCACTGAGACATTTTCAGTGTGGAACTATTCATGCCAAAAAGCAGCTATGCCAAGTTCACCAAACCAGTCAGAGATGAGAGCATATAGAGGCAAATGTCCTTGCTTACATAATAATTAGTAAAGCCTTTCTTCTCTTCAATATCTGCAATGTTAGCTGAAACAGGTACATCATCTGGAAGCTGGTCAAAATCACTGTGAAGCAAGAAGAAAACATTTTAGTCACTCAGGAAAGAGGGTGAGGAGGGGGGATCCCTGAAGAAACATCTGAAGAACAGCCATGTGACCAGGCTCCAGTGTTTCTTGTCTACATTGTCCACGTAAGAAAACAGAATGGACTGTCAGGTGCTTTTTCCTATGGGACCTTGTCATTGGCACAAAATCTTCAACGAACCGAAGACATTCACATTTGCTTCCATCTTGTACCACTTGTTAGAGTGGTATTTATATTAACACTTAAATAAGAAGGATCAAGAGTGAGATAGAGAGGAAAAACAAACTGTACAAAGGATCCACTAGGGAATATCAAGTCGAAGTAACCTTGCATTTTCTGGTCCTATGAAAAAAATGCTTAATTTATTCGGCTATGAGACATTCCAAGCAGGGGTTTCCACAACGCATAGCTCTTTTGGAGGGCTGAAGTAATGATGCAATATCTTGCAATATCTTGCTGTACGAGGAGAATGGCATGAATCAACACCACCCACAATACCGTAAATACCACCACGTACTGTTAAGAGGGATGTGGTTATGGAGATCAAGAGATAGAACTAGTCATATTACAAACACTCATGTCACAAATCCCAGTGAAAGCAAAACTGTCTGTGGCTATAAAGAGGACAGTGACTCACTGTTGTCCCAGGTTGTGAACATTTCCTAGGAAAGGAGAAAGAAAGTCCACTCCAACTTATTACACAGTGTGCTCCACACTAAGAAACCTAATAGCCAGGCAGCTATGGTAACAAGAAGCCTGTTAGACTCATCAAAGAAGCTTGCTTCCAAATTAAACACGCAGATCATTGTAGTTACATGGAGGCTTGTAGGAAGGAAGGACAGACATATTACCTCTTTTCTCGCAGCTGTCGGGGAAGAGACATGCTTTTCAGCTTCCCAAATCCAGATGGCTAAGCTCTGCTCCTCTGCTTCTTAGGTAGATCTTGAATGAACGGGATGAGCCTGATCACAGTGTTTGTCCCTGTATGAATCAAGACTGCTTTGCAAGGCCTCAGAGATCTTTTTTTATAATGTTTCAGTGCCAGTTTCTTCTGTACTTCCCCACCCCCACTGAATTGAGGAAGTACTACAGCAAAACCAGTCATAAAGAAAGATTCTTTTGTGAGTTCTGTTACGTATTGAAACTGCCACTGTTGAGAAACCAAAAGCCCAACAAAGCGCAAAAACTGTGAGCCATCGTTCACCCCTCCAGAGAATCACTTGTCTCTGAAAGCCAGTATGAGTGGACTCAACAAATGATGTTCTGCCCCACTATAATGTCCCCAAGTACACCTCTGCACTAACAAGGCATGTAAGCTAGGATTAATACCTCTGCTTCCTTCTTGAGCCCCTGTGATTCCCAAGGATCCTCTTTACCTTGGACCATGAGCCAGGAGGTGGAGCTAAAGAATAAATTTTCAAGGGGGAACAGAAAGGATGGTCAGGAAATTCAACCTTGTCAAAGACACGGGTGCCAGGAAATCAGGCACAGGAGGTAGAAAGTGAGCTCTGAAGGAATGACCAACGCACGTAAGATGTGAGCCCTGCAAAGACCAGAGATTTTTCAGCTTCGTAAGTTCCACACAATCCACATTTGCCATCCACAAAGACAAGGTCACAGATCACCCAAGGAGAATCCTAACTGTTCTGCCTCGTACACAGAGGGCAGTGGTATAGTATTTGTGTAATGTGAGTTTAAAATCTTTCAAGAAGAAAATAAAAGGAATAAAGTGACAGAGAAACCATCATTTCCTAATGCAAAGGATAATTTGTGATGTATCTCATCCACCCTAGCCAAAAAGTTGTCATATGCAATACCTTTGCCTCCAAACTTCAGCCTATAACTCTCTTCTATGTTCAGTGCATACCTTGTTTCTTCTCATCCTTCTGCTATCAAGCACCAAAAAAAACCTCTCATCTCAGTGGAGCAAAACTCAACCAGCATCCCTCACAGTAAAAATCTATTGACAGCTGTAATCATCAGTCTTAAGAGTAAACTCCATTTTACTGCATTTTAATGAAATGAATTCTTCACCCATCTCTTTCCTGTGGATAACTGAAGACATCATTATAGAATGTGAGAGAAGTTACAGTGTCTCTTGATCAGAAGGGACCAGAAGTCGCAAAATTTTGTACAGAGTGATTTGCAACTCTGTGTCGCCCAAACAGAATGGAAGAGTCATTTTAATATGTTGATGTTGGATATAAGTATCTCTCCAGATCTCCACACTCTGCTATGTATTTCATTTTCTTGATTAGGCCTTCTAAATGTGCTCATGTAACCTGAGGGCAGACTAATTATACTCTTTCCTTTGCCCTGATTGAGAATGACCATAATGAAGTTCTCTGGCTGCAACCTTCTTGCTTTCTCCTGACCTTCAGAAGGAAATAGAAAAAGATCACCTTGACCAGAACTTTTAATTACAAGATCAGTATATATAAATTCATGAAAATTCACAGGAACTCTCCTTATATGCAAAAAGATTGCAGAAGGCACAGGAACTGGGCAAACTTTAACAGAAGAGAAAGGCTGGAGGGATGCTAAGATTTGATGTATTCCAAAGTTTCAATATGAAATTCATAAAAAGGACATCCTAATCTTTTCAAATCTCTTGGGAGACAACCTAGATATGGTGCAGATATATCTTTTACGAGACAGAAGATATGACATAAACATGCTAGTTCATTGTTGACCTGGCTTTACACGATGAGACTTTCTGAGAGTAGGTTGACAAACAACCTCGTATATAAACTGTCTGTGCAACTGCTTTGCTGCAGGCTGACTAAAAGAAACAACTCGATAGCAGCTCTTCAATCCCATTTTGGTCTACTAGAGATTACAGGCAGTAGCAATTCTGACCTGACAGTGTAATGCTAAACCTGCTACGAAAGTTTCTGATCCTGAAAATATTTTCTCTTTCTGAGCTAAACTAAACTGATGAAGTTGCCTTCTTAAAAAAAAAAATAAAAGAAAGAAAAGAAAGAAAGAAAGACAGATTCCAATCTCAGAAGAATGTATAGCTGATTTATCCACATGCAAGAAAAAGCAGGCATCCGGGTACAATTAATACTAATAAATTATTATTTCATTAAAGGAGTCTATTATAAAGGAACATAATAAAAAAATCCTCATCTGAATGAATTCTGATGACAGTGCTACATACACTACTAGAGCATCAGCCGCTACTGTATCACTTTGGTTGTGTACACCAGTAAGCTCTAGAAGAATAATTTCTATCTGTTGCACGTCTTCCTATAAAAGTACTGCATAACTACGTTCAAACATCAGCCATAGAAAGAACGTATTAAGTGACAGAACAAAGTGAACAAGAATTATACTATTAAAAGATGTCTGGTCCCATCACGTATTAATCTACAAAGGAAATAGTATTGCAAGTTAGTGCAAGGAATCTGAACAGCAAAAAGAAACACAAACAGAAGAGTTGTCTTGCACAGCATTTTCATTCGAGCTATTGTTTTAGAATTGTATATAGAGTATTTGTTTCTGTAGCACAACAGCATTAGTAGCTGAGTAGTTGCTTGAGGCTGAGCTGCAACTGACAAACTGATTTGGGAAAAAGTGATTTGGGGCCATATTCATATTACATACTTGTACAGATTTTGTTTTTATAGCCACCATCTGCTTCACGAAAGGCTTTGATGCACATTTACAATATTTTCAAATACAGTTATATTCAAACATCTTATCATTATTGTAATAGCACACTAACAATGGAATCAGAGAATCATTAAAAGATCTATAAAATCATTGGAAAAGACCAGTAGGATCACCTGGTCCAACCACCAGCCCATCCCCACCATGCCCACTGACCACGTCCCTCAGTGCCACATCCACACGGCTCTGGAACACCTCCAGGGACAGTGACTCCACCACCTCCGTGTACAGCCTGTGCCAATAACTGAATTAGGGCTCTGCAAAATGTTTTTATAAAAGTTACATAAAATAAGTGTGTTATGTCTGCCTTGTGACTGTCGGTGTTCTTTTGCAGGTAGTGATACTAAATCCTTAGGAGGCAGACTGTTCCAGTGGTCAGTAACAATATTCTCTTTCTTGGATATATGCTTTGAAGATAGCTGAAAAAGAAATCATTAAAAATAAAAATAATAAAAATAAAAAGGTGGTGGTATCCTACATTTCTGTCTGAACTTCTTGAAAAGAAACCAATTGGGTTGTTTTTATATTCTTCATCAGGAAATGGCTCAATCCATATTGGCTGAGACCACTTTGAACTGGGAGGAAGAAAGCACAGGAAAACAGATATGTGGAGTTTAGGAAATATGCTTTGATTTAAAGCTGGTTACAGTTTCCATGACTGCCTATCTAGGTGAAAAGTAGAAATTTGCAGAAAAAGACTGTGGTCATGCTGTGCTGACATAACAAAACTAAACAATCCATCTCAAAGCAAAGAAATGTAAAGGTCAACACACCACTCTTCTGTGGCAATGAGTTTGATCATGCCGTTTATAGTAGAAATTACTACTCAAGACAAATATGTATCACAGAGTCAAATACTAAAGAAGCAGTGGCCTTTTTTTTAAATGAAATTGTTCTTGGGATATCAAATCAAATCCCATAATTAAATCTCGCACTTTGCACCTTAACTGCTTCAGTAAAGCAACTCATGAGGGAATGACAATGGAAGGATAAAAACCCCTCAGAAGCGTAGGTTTTCTTTAGTCTTTATCAGCTATTTTGTAAATATGCACCCAAGAGTATCATTCTGGATTCTGTTAGTTCATGGTGCCGTAGCCATCTCTCTGTGGAAAACAATTCAGCCTTTACAATAGATCTTTAAACAGAGGTAGGATTTCTCTCAGATACATGATTGCTTGAGAAAGCAAGAATTGAAGGAAGTCCTACTGTAACAGTAATAACTTCTTGATGAGCAGTGGAGTTTTTTTGTTATTGCAGAGCTCAGATGGATACTCATGCCCAAGATTAGGCTAAGCGAGAAAAATGGAAGTTTGGAAACAGGAACAGAACATTATTTAACCAACTAGCAAGTCACTTCCTGGATGAAAGGGGAAGAAAGAGGGAAGAAATAGGTCAGACTTTGTCACTGCTACTGTGTATGACACATACGGGCTGGAGGTGGGCTGATAGTCCAGTTAACTACCAGTGTCAAAATCTGGTAAATGGCCATTGCAGGCACAGAAGTAGAATGCCTCCATGAGGTAACTATATGCTTACAGCCATTCTGCCAGAAGCTCCAAGGGCAAAGCAGCAGTGACCCTTTGTGGCAGGAGATTCTCTGTGTTTTAGCTGCCTTACCGTCTCTAAAGAGTCAGAAAACTGTCAGTCATAGTTATTGCTATTCAAGACAAAGAAAATTCTGCTTCACACGTTTCATAAGTTCAAAAGATCTACTCAATTTCTTTTTCAGTGCACTTTCCCAAATCTCAAATCCAGGGCTAGGATTTGGAGTGCTGCATCCAAACCATCCTACACCATTCCTAATAGTTAAATTTCCCCATCCATCTGATGAAATCCTGTGACTAAATTCCTTTAACTTAGTTTAGAAACTACAGATGAATGGTTTTTTTTTTTAGTTAAGTGGAAGTTCTCTGAATAGACAATGAAGAGAGACATGCACCTCTGGTCAATAAACCACACCTCAAGTGGGCCAACTCCACCTCTAAAGGTTTTATATAGCTCCTTGAAATATATGTGAACTATAAAATAACTATATTCCCGATTTGGTCACCTCGGGTTCCTAAGGTTAGGGATATAAATCTGTGCCTCAGTGTGGACCTAGTTATTACTGGTATAAAGGTAACTTCCCATGTGGGACTCAGCTATATTTGGATATGCACTTTTACACTGGTATAATTGTCGTTACCCTAGGGGAGTTGTACTACTTAAGCTACACTGATATAGTCAAAGAAGCACAATTTTCTGACGCAGACATAACCAGTCTGCTTCTTACAGAGAGATTATGGTTCATAAACTGGGACAATATCCCCCAGTAAAACTGGTGGGCAAAGGGATTAGAGATTGCGATAGGAAATCAAGTGGCAAATGTAGAAGGTTATAAGCATCAAGATGCTATAAATGTCAAAGTTTTGCTCTGCCAGTATTCCTCATGGTGTACACCCAGAGCTTGCCTCAAATAATGGCCATTAATTCAGCCTTTATGCCTTGAGCTTGTGGGATGAGCCCACCAGTAGCTGTACAAATAAGCAATCTGATCCCAAGCCAGCTGCCAGTATGTCTGTTTCAGGTGTGAAAGCTGGAGATTTTGTATCCCATACCTCAAGAGGCAGAACACTGCCTCGTTACGTAAAACTGGGTCTAAAGGAGAGAGCTCTTAATTAACTGCTTTCTGTTCAGCCTCTGGCTTACTATGTTATTCCTTATCCCCCAACGTTGTCATCTGTAAAATAGGGTTGACAATATTTTTTTTTTCATGAAAAGATAGTGAGGTGGGGAAAAACTCAGTAGAGAGATAATTTTCTGGCAAAGTTAGGTGAAAAGTGATAAACCACAACTATCATCCTTAGCAGCCCACCTGCTCTCAAAATCAAATGGAAATTGAAAATTTAAAAATATCATTCCTTAAAAATGTGCCAGTAATGTATGCACTGGTGTCAGGTCCTGGGATTGATTCCTGATCCATTACAAAATAATACAGCTGCTAAAATATCACATCTGTTAAACAGCAGTAGCCACTGGGCCTGCTCTACTACAGAAAAGGAGAACAAGAAATGGAAATGATGAATAGCTTTCTGCCCAAGAGTGGCATCCGCCTGCTTGTGGATTGCTTCAGTAATCTGAGCCCAACAAAAGTAATGGCTGTTGGATGATATGGTTTCATGAAACGAGTACATGGTGATGTATTTTAGGAAATACCCTGTCCTCACATAGTCTTGCTCCTTCCTGCCCCGCAGGAAGGCACATGTGAGGCTGTGCTATGTAACGCCGATGGATTCAGGTGTAAAAACTCTTTTTAAACCACAGTACAGACACAAATATGGAGAAAAAGCGGGGAGGAATGCATCAAACTGACATTGCTACCAACTGAATTGTCTCATAAAAACATGCTCTGACTGCAAAGAGAATGTATGCATGTATGCTGCTCTGAAAGTAATGCCTCTTATTTTATGATGCTGGCCCACAACGTCACATGCGGATGTTGGTGAAATGGCAGTAGAAGTTGAACCTTCCCCCCAACTTTACATTACATTTTGTTGCCATGTGACAGATGGCAGCAGAGCAGCAGCCTGACAAAATGGCGCCTGCCATGGAAATGCATATGAAGCAAATGCATGTCATTGAATTCCTCCATGTGGAAAAAATGGCACATGCTGCCATTTATTGATGCTTGCTGAACATTTGTGGAGAGCAAACAGTGGATGTGAGCACAGTGAGGCAGTGGGTGGTGTGCTTCAGTTGTTGCAACAATGACAGTTGCTCACCTCCACTGGTGCAAATTTTTACCAACTCTGTTCATTGCCCTTGTTCATTGCTCTTGTTCATCACTGGCAAAAATGAATTGCTCATGGTGGTGACTATATTGAAAAACAGTGTTTTGTAGCTGAGAATTTGCATTATCAAATAGTGTCATTGTGCTCTTTGTAGCTGTAGCAGTTTCCATGGAAATAAATAGGAAGCATTACTTTTGGAGTGACCTATGTCCATCTCCAAACAGTGAGGCAAAGGCACACCTACGCCTCACATCTCTTGGCAGTTCACCTCTAAATACAGATGGAAACGCAGCCTCCACCACACGTGCTTCAGTGCAATCTAAGACTGGCACAGCAAAAAAATTTCCTGGTTTTATGATGTAAGGAAGGAGCCAAAACACAACCTCAGCCGTGACCTTTTCTGCAATGGTTTTTCTGAATGACATACCTGCTACTGAGATAGCATCTGAAGAATCCAGTCCTTGAAGAGCTGTGTCTCTCTGCCTTAATGCCTTTGCCCTGTTTGCCAGCCCTTCATTTAGTTTGCCAGATTCCACTACGAACAGCTTGTAGAATCTGCCATAGAATTGGGATTTATTGCCTCCACAGTGGGTTTCTCACTAGGAATCAGATCACAGGCGAGTGGAAAGGAGGGCAGAAAACCAAATGTCAGCAGCTCTTCTTCGAGTGAAGAGTGATCTCCTTGTGAAAAAATACAAAGTAAGACATTGTAGATAAAAGGAAAAAGAGTAAGCAAAGGAGAAAAAAGGAAAAATTGATCTTGTTACCACAAAATACAATAGAATTTATTTACTCTCTGAACAATTTTGTTCCAAGCTGTCTGGTTGGGACACTCTTGGTTCAGTCTGCTGCAAAACACTCAAAAGTGGCGGGGGATATGATGTCCTGTTCCAGTTCTTTCTGTTCCACCTCTCGCCTCTGAGTTCTGCTGAATGTGACATTTTTCCCTGGCGCCTAATACACAGAACTCTGCTGCTAATTTTATGCACAGAGTTCTCATGCTGTGTAATTTGAGGCCAGTCTCCTCCGACAGCCTGCCAACCAGGGTACGCACCTTCCAACACCACTTCTGCTGCAGAGAAATGGGGGAAGGGAGGTGGAAATGAGCCAGACAAGCAACAAGCTTCTCAGAGGTGTTTGGCTAATTTTTGGCTCTTGGATATACCAGGGATCTTTCACCATCTCTCCCTGTGCTGTTTGTCAACAGATTGATCCAGTAGGTCTGCCAGCAATTCCAAAAAGTCAACTCAAGGCTCTCTCTTCTCCCCTTTTTTTCCCTATGTTAAATCCTATGAAGTTGCTGTTATATTCAATCAGACTGTTGGCTGTGAGGCTTTTTTAATTCCACAATGAGACAGAATAAGAACCAATTTCTGCAAGGTTATAATCAAAGGTTTTAAAGAGAAGCTAATGTCTCCTTTTCCCCACCCCAGCTGATGTCTGTGTATCTCAAAGACAAGAGTCTGAATTATACAAGATTCTATCAAAATCAAAATGGTCAAATAGCCCTCAAAACCTGGCCTGATCATACTCAAAAAGGAATTGGAACTGGACATGTTCCCATTAACTGAGTAGAAAAGCTTTGTGCCAGACACCCTTTTGTGCTTCCAACCAACTGGACCAACTTTTGCTGAAGCTTTTTAGTGGAGTCATCCCTTTCCACAGTACAGAAAGTATTGAATTAGACTCATTTTCAATACTGCTTCTTTCTACTCTGATGCTGGCAATATCAGAAGGAGAATATCCCACACCGTTCTTTTCTCCCACATCCATTTTTAAATGTCTTGACTGTATCAACCAACAGTCAGGTAAACGATTTAAACTAAAGGTTAAATAGGAAAAAAAATGTAATTATCACTTCTACTGCAAACACTTTCTGTTAGAACAAAATAAACTGCATTGCCTAAAGACTTCTTTGGATGGTACAATATCCTCCCCACTAAACGCTTCTTCTGGTATAGTTATACTGACCTGCAGTATTAACTGCAGACCTGGTCTCAAGAAAAAAGAAGGCAGACCTTGCTGTACAGCAAGTGCTATCATAGTCCAGAGTTACAGCTGAGACTAAAGAAATTTTTTCTTGAGAATTTTAAAAGAGATGAGACATTTACTGGTGTCCAGCTGCAATAGAGAATAATGAGCTTTGATATCCAGACTACTTTATTACTACTTTATTTGTAGCTCCTCTCAGTGTGAAGAGGACGAGAGAACAAAGAAGGAAAGACTGAGAAGAGGAACATAGTCCTTTATTCCATTTGTAGAGTGTGGAATAAGCAAAAGATAAGGCGTAGAAGTCAGCTCATTTGATATACTGCTCTGATGTAGCTGTCAACATGTTTGCTGAATAAAAAGAAGACAAGTAAGGGTAGTGGGTAGTGGGCAGAAAAAGGAACATAAATTTGTAAAGGCAGTAAATAGAGATGTGTAAGAACACTCAGAGGTAAAGAAGGATTGAGAAGAATCCATCCCTCCTCTGAAGACAAGCTTTGCATTTCGGCACTTGACCCACATGTGTCTGTCTAATTTATGGGAGACCTGAAGCTGACCAGCCAGCAGGCTGATAATAAATTATTTCTCTTAGATAAGCCAGGATGATTTATATTAGGAGAAAGGAAGAGAAAACTGAGGAATAAGAACCGTTCCCTTTCCTTCCTTGGATGATTTCTGCTTGAGATATGCTCTCTTGTCACCTAAAAATCTGCCTCAGGTACCCTGAGGTGACAATGCTCTTTGCCAAGACCTTCCTGTTATAAAAGCCAACAGATCAGAGCCCTTTTCCACTGCCTGCCAGCATGGCTGCCTAGCATACCTCCTTCAGCTCTGTGATACTAGCAATTATGCTGGCCAGCTTTGCTCAAATCCTTTCATTTTCCTCTTCTTTCATATACCTTCATAATTTTTCTTCTCATATTTTAGTTATTGGTTTGTTCTTTAGAAAGAGTCTAAAACCAGTCCTGAATTATGTTCTCATTCTCTTGTTTTCTGTTTGTTGCCATTATTCTTACTGTTCTCTATTTTGATTTCCTGCATTTTCTTTGTATTCCACACTGGAAAAGGGCTATTTTAAGAGGAGCACTTTTAGGAAAAGAGAACCACTAAGAGGTCATTTTTCTGACCAACAAAAGGGGTGTGTCAAAGATGCCTGCCCTTGTGTTTGGTTGTTTTAGCATTTCCTCCAGTTATTTGGATCTGTATATTGTTTCCTGCCTGACTGGATGGAAGCACTTTTTTGCAGCATTCTGTTGGCCTACAGGAGGGCACAGCCACCTGTCAAAGGGACCTAAGCAAGCTGGAGCAATAGCAACAGCAAAACCATGAAATTCAGCAAAGGTAAAGTCCTGCACTCAGGTTAGAAAGAATGTGGGGAGCAGCTGGCCAAGTAGCGGCCCTGTAGAATTGGACCTGGGGGGGCCTGAAGGAGAGAGTGGACTGAGCACTAGTCAGCAGTCATGATTTGTGGTGATGAAGATCTTACAAGACTAGCTTAATTAATTATCAAAAAGATAGCCAGTAGGTCATGAGAAATTATTTTTCTTCACTACTAAATGCTTACAAGGCTTTACATGGAATACTATTGCTTGTTTTGAAGACAGGGCTTTGAGCAACCTGGTGGGAGGTGTTCCTGCCTATAGTGGGGGTTTGTAACTAGATGACCTTAAACATCCCTTCCAAATCAAACCATTCTGTGATCCTAAAAACAGAAATATTGACTATCTGGATAGAAACCCGCTTGCAACTGGAGGAGGAGTGGAAGATAGCCATTGTGAAAATGCATAGAGGCAAAACACATGCACTGCACAAGCACTAAACCTGCACCAATTATATCAGTAATAAATGTCGTTCTTCAGATACTCTTTTGTCATAGTAGTTTGGCTCCTACTAGTAAGTATCTTTATTCTTGTCAGTGCTGTGGCCTTTAGACATCAAGATACTTACTAAAAGAAATAAAATCATATAAATAAATCTAGCATGCCTGGCTACATGTCTGACATACTGAAAAAAAAAAAAAAAAAAAAGGATGCAGAAAAATTTATGCAGCTTGAAATTGGATTCTTACATCCACAGTCCAATCAGAAATGACACTGTTCACATATATTTGCATGCCAGATGTAATACTTACCAGTCCACCTCTGTCACGATGTAACTCTGCAAAGAGTTTATGAACGTCAGAAAGTTTTGTTCTAATAAAATGCTTAGCTTCTCTCACTCTTGAATCCATCTTTTGATTCCTAAGAGTAGACCTGTAATCCTACTTTGAGTCCCTTCTTTCCAAAAGTGCCTTAATCTATATGATGCAGGAAAAAAAAATCACAGAACACATTTAGCAGCCTCAGCCAGCATAGTTCCCATACTTAGTCCTACTGATGTTTGACTGATGCTTTCAAAGCCTACAAGGCTTAGATAGGCTAACAGCAGATATGCTACTTTTACATATAATCCTTTTTCAAATCTCAATGAACGCTTTGTTGGAATAATAGCCATCCAGCTGCTAAACTCACAAGATAATTAAACTCTGTGTGAAGGAACATTTCTTTTTAAGCAGATTTAATTTTTATCGAATTATTACTCCATCTTAATTTGAATAATAATTATTCAAACACTTTTTTTTTTTAACCTTTTCTTACATAAGTCTGTTCCTGGGGCATTGGACAATGGAAAAACTGAAAACATAGCTGAAATAGCAGAAGAAGGAGGGGAGAGGCAAATAGTTTCTGACCATTCCCATTTAAATCCCAAATCAGGTTTCAGAGAAACTATTCACAGTTGAAAAGTAAAGCATATGCATAGGACTGTACATGATCACAGTGTCTTTGGCACAAGAGTTGTTTCTCTCTGTGAGACTCTGGAAGTGCAATACTTACGAAGGGCCCTGGTTACAGCTGAATCTACAAAAAATGGTGCAATATGAAAACAAATGAGGAAGGAGCACCTGGGAAAAGAAACTTCTAATCTTTCCTAATGAGGCTATTCTCCAAGTAAATAACTGACCAAATTTTCATCAGTTGATTTGGTTTGAGTCTTCTTTTTTGACTGCACATAGGAAATACTGGTCAATGCATCCCCTTTACTATCTGTTGAAAGTGTCAAGAAGACACGCTTATGAATTCTCAATTGAATTAATACTGCCACAGAAGTGCAAAGACCTTATCTAAACACGATAGTCTACACATAAGATGTAGTAGGCACAGCAAGTTACCAACAGCTTTTTCTTCTGGGATAGCCAAGTATCTAGAGCTACAGAAGGGTATTTGCTACATGCTATTGATTCCAATCAGGATATCACCTCCCTGGCTTCGTGAAAGTAACAACACATAAATAGTTGCACCTTTGGATTTCTTCCTCCAAGCGTCTGCACCTACAAAAACCCCTTCTCCCCTGAAAACCACACATTTACTTCTGTAAAACAATGACTTTATGTACGCAGTGCGTGGTTTGCCACCGTTTAAGGGAGATTTTTAGCAGATGTTTTTGTTTTGCTCTCTCGTCTTCAGGCTCCTTTTAAGGAGCTATTAGCCTTTTAGGTTCCCTAATCCCCCAACTAAATTTATCAGCAGTTGATTGCAGCCAAGAGTTAAGCTAAATTAAACTTTGAAATCTCTGTACAGTGTATCAGATGCACTTCTGGTAGGGGAGGTGGAGCAGACAGCTCCAAATGTTCTACTTAACAAGAGTCGGAAGAATCACGCTTTTCTCCAAAGGTTTCTCAAAGCTTCCTCAGATCTTTCAAGATCACCACCATTTCCTGATTTTATAAAAGCAAGAAATGAACTACTGAAACAGTCTGTCATTTACGTCTGTATCAGATGTGTGCATGGACACATGTGCATATACACGCACAGGTGCACACTTTCCTCTAGAAGTGTGTACATCATGTGTGGAGAAGGCATGTGTATGCACACTAAGGCTGCATGCACACATGAGACCTCTATTCCAGCCCACACTCATGGTGAACCAGTATTTATCTATGTGTGTGTACGCTTCTGTGTACATGTGTGTATCTGTTCCCCAGACCTTGTCCTCACCCAATCAATCATTCCCTTGCTTGCTGCTCTCACACTGTAAGCATTTATCAGAACAGATACCCCTCGGCTCTCTATCCTGCTCTTTAAGATGAGTAGTAAAATACTTAGTCTCAAATAATTTGCACGTCAACGTCAATAACTGGTTCGTTTTGATGATACTATATCATATTCCCCTATGATTCCAGAACTGTGTGCTTCTCTACTGGAAGACAGACTATTATGTATCCTTACAATTAGGAAAAAAAAAAGAAAAAAGAAAAAAGAAAATAAAAGCCAACAAAACATGGAAAGGGACAAAAAATCTTAATCTTTTTGAGAAAATATAAAAAGACATAGAAAATAAAATAGAATGTTTAAGAGGAAAAGGTATAAGATAGCAACTTTTCACCCGTAGGACAGTAATTGTGATATAAACTATCAGGAGTTCTCAAAATCCTGAGGAAAAAAAAAAAAGAGAGAGAGATCAGTATCAACATTGACCAACAGCCTCAATCAAGTTCCTAACAGATCAGCCTTCTCTCCACCAAGTAATTATTCAGGGCTACTAATCGATCCCTATCTGACTGAAATTTCTATAAAAGTTTCTGGAAGAGAGGTCTGGTCATATCTCCAAGGAAAGCACCAGAAGGAGTTCCAATGACAAATGTTGAAGATGGCTCAGGTCCTAAAAAGGCAACTGAGTTAAGGCTACCGCTCTCTGGGTGTAAAAGTAGTTATTGCATACTGGCTTACAGTACAGTGGTGAAATGAAGACAAATTTCATCTTCAAAAACCTTGTAGCATTTTTATCTGAGGTCACATCAAAGATTTGTTTCCACAATCATTTGTCTATCATTTTCACCAGTTTTTCTTTTCAGTGCAGAAAGTGTGTGTGAGAGGTGTGATTTCTGCTGTCTGTATCCCCATGGCTACTAGGAACAGCTAGGAAGGGAATTGGGCACATCACAGCGCACAAAATGTCAGGTTAACAAATTCCAACACAACAGCGCCGAGAAACAGACGTTAGCTTTCTCCCACCTTCATCCTCCCATATCACACTAAAAGAAAAGAAAAAAATCAAAGTAAAGTCAACGATGGAAAACTAGCCAAAGCCATGTAAGGGGACCAAATATGTCCTTCAGAAACGTAAACATCTCTAAAAATAGGGAACAGCCATGTAAGCCGCTTGTTTTTACTCATCGCAGTAATAAAAGGTCCTTGTAAGGGACTCGCACAAGCTCTGCACTGTTACAGTAGCATCTGGTCTCCCCATTGCTGGAGAGAAATGGTGAAGAGGATTTAGAGCGTGTGTAACCTGAGAGAGAAATCATCTGTCATTCCCTCACAGGGCATTAGCAAACTTTCTCTCTCCTGAGAGAAGAGCTGCTTTCCTTCCCCTGCCTCTTGAGATTACTGCTTTAAGCGCTATTATAATATACATGCTCATGAATAATACTAATAACGAGCAAGAAATCCAGCTCCATTAAGAAAAGGCAAGTGAAACCGAGTTGACAGGAGACCTCTCTGCCCAGGGAGGTGGTGCAGTCACCGTCCCTGGAGGTGTTCCAGAGCCGTGTGGATGTGGCACTGGAGACATGGTCAGTGGGCACAGTGGGGATGGGCTGGTGGTTGGACCAGGTGAACTTGGAGGTCTTTTCCAGCCTTAATGAGCCTATGATTCTATATTCTGTGCAGTACACGTTGTGAACTCAAGTAGCACACAAGTAGTCATGTAACAAACAGATCCCCTCTGCGGAAGGGAAGATCCCTGTGCTCCACCCAAGTGAAACTACCATGGGCTGTACTGCTCACAGTTGAGATCCAGAGCAACAATAAAGAAAAGGAGACAAGGATCCAAGGCAGTCAGACAGCAGTAAAGGAAATGTATGAAAGTACATGAGGTATGCTAGCTCAGAGATTTTTTGTATGCTTTGTACTTGTTTTCTTTTTCAAAAGGTAGAGGGTAGAAATGTCAGCAGAAGTGCAGGAAAATAACAGAGGTGATGCTTTTCAAAGAGGCAATACGCTGACAAAAATCACATCGCTTGTATCTTGCAAGCCTCTGCTTTGTCGAAAAGCAAGGTATTAATGAACGCTTTACTCAAACTATCTCACTCTTCTTCAAGACAGCAGCTTCCCTGTCCTGCTGAGATCAAAACCCAAAGGTTCTGGGAGATACTGCTTCCTACAAATGACTGTGAAAATGCCCCAGCACAAGCTTGAAGCTCCACTGCATATCATTCAGATCTGTACCACATGTTACATTTGATGCTCTACTTCTGAATTACAAAATTGCTTTTACCTGGACAAGGAAGATTCACGATGTTCTGAAAGGTGAGGTGCAAAAAGGCCTTATAGTAAGGTGATTTACATAAGAAACAGCCACTCTGAACTGCTTTAGGAAGGAGAAAGAATACCAATGTCTAAGGAAAAGAACGTATGCCCGTATTGAGAAATAATTCAGATGTGCAGAATAATAATATTTTAAAAAAGACAACGGCAGTTTTTATAAAATGATTTAGCCCAATAAAGCTATTTTATTTTATTTTATTGCAAATAATACTGTAAATCACGAAAACAAACTTTTTTTTTCACATCACTGAGAAGAAAATGAAATCCCTCTACAGGGAAATACCAACAAGACGATGAGCTTATTATAAAAAGTAGTGTTTAAAAGGGAATTGTAAGAAATTGTGGTCCACCAGTAATGGCAGGGAAGGTGCCATTACCCTTAAGAAAATGTTAGAGAGTCCTTGATAAACATCCTCCCCAGAAGATGAGAGGATGAGTGTATTACAGAAGATAAATTCAAATTCCGAATTTGACATTCACCCAAGGGAATCCCAGATTCGGCCAAAGAGAACAGCAACCCAAATTGATGAAGGAGAGAAAGTGCAGGGGAATTGGGTGGTTGGGTTTGATTCAGTCTGGAAACTACATGGAGATATTCTTTTGGTGACAGCGTGTTTATTTTGTGTTCATCTATTAACAACCAAACTGGGACCGTTGAACTCATTTCATTAGGATGACCAAACAATATTACAGAATAATGACTTTTATTTGCTGGTATTCTCCTTGGAGGGATTTAAATTGTTACCTGAGCCTGAGAAGATTTACCAATCCTATAAATGGAAGAATTGTTTTCTAATGAAATATTGATAATGAACAAAGAGCTGATATAACCCCGCTCAGTACTGAGGCTAGTTATAGACTTTCCTACTGGGAACTTTCTACCTGGAGGTTGGCAGGGAAAGCCCCATTCAAGCACGACTGCCATGGAATTCTTCCCACTCACCGCTTACCCAGAAACATTTGAGTCCTTTACAAACTTCTGACTTTTAAATCCATTGCACTGTGCGCTAACAGCTCTGAAACAAATTATAAAAGCATAAGGGGGAAAAAAGGCACAGCAGATTAGAGAATAACTAACAGAATTTGGCTTACCATGGGATTCCAGCTGCTAAAACAGAGGTCTCATTTCCCCAAAAGCTACCTACCCTGATCTATATGCTTTGACTGCTCCCCTTCCAGCAGCCTAATACAAATGGGAATAAGTAATGAAGCCGTCTTTCTGCTGGGCCTGTTTTCCTAGAATATAACCCCTGTGGTAATAATTACATGGGCTTATCTATCTCAGTGTGAACACCACTGGAGTGTCAATTATGACAAATGGCTGATACCCACGAGTGTCTTGTAAAGAAAACCAACTGTTTCCATTCTCTTAACCCACGGTCAAGGTTTCCCACTGGGACTAACAGCTTTTTTTCCTGCTATAAGTATCCATTTAAGAGTTGCTAGAAGGTGTTATGATACACAGACCTCTTTTTTCCAGCACTAGCTTTTTTTTGTGTTTGGTAATCTGAGCCTAACTCTCACCAGGGGTTTGCACAGAAACACCTATCGCTGATTTCCATTTGGATTATCTCCTTTGGGTCATAGTGCTCAAGATATTTCACATTCTTTTCCACATTATTTGCAATGCAAGCTGCAGATTTCCCAAAACTCTCTGGTGGCATGGGCTATTAGTGACCTGCTTCTGGCCTCTGGGGGTATCTCTTGCAGCTGTTTGCTATTTTCAGCTTTTGAGCCAATTACCAGAGGAGTCACACTGAAAAACAGAACTATTAAATCTTGATCCGAGGAATATGACCTTCTATCAGGCAAACCAAAAATAGTCAATTGCATGGATTATTAGGAAGTAATGGAACCTAAAAAGCCAGAATCATAGGATCACAGAATGGCTGGGGTTGAAAGAGACATCAAAGGTCATCCAGTTCCAACCCCCTGCCATGGGCAAGGGCTGCCACCCGCCAGCTCAGGCTGCCCAGGGCCCTATCCAACCTGGTCTTGAGTGCCTCCATGGGTGGAGCATCTCATCAATCTGATATAATCCACATGGCAGGAGAAAACAATAATTAGTACATACAAAACAACTAGTATTCTCAATCACAGAGCAGTAGTGTAAAATATAGGTACAATTGAACTAGCATGCCTATATGCAGCCTAAAGAACCTATTTTTGAAGTGAAGAGCAGCATCTGAGCAAAAAAGTCACAGCAAACAAGGACTGAAGTTTCCTGGTTTATATTAGTGAGGAAAAAGACTTTTTTCCCTATGGGTAGTCGGTCGTTCTTTTAACTGATGTATTTTTTACATAAATTGTCTCCACTTGACTGTTCCATTTTTCACACGTGTGGTTATCATAAACTACACCAAGGAAAATAAGAGCCACCACATTGGATCACTTAAAAAAGAAAAGTTCCCTCCAGTCCAGAATCCTGTCCCCAGCAGTGGACACATACAAAAGCCTTTGGAGGCAGATAAGCACAAGGGAAACATATTGTGACACTTTTCCCAACTCCCATCCCAGATTCCAACCACTTTATCTTAGGAACTTCCCAGGCTGGATGTGGCCCATATAAGTTTGGTAACTCTCAGTGGAGCTCTCTTTCATGAATCTGCCTATTCCCCTCTCCCATGCACTGAAGCTCTCATTATCACAACCTTCTTGGGAAACTGTTTGGCAGACTAAGTGTGATAGGTGTCACATCCTTACTATATATCCTATATACTTTTTTTTTTACTACTATCATTGGAAAAAATTGGAAGTTGTACTCACCAACCTGGTGAATTTTTTTCCCAGTTTTACTGTACAGTTCTGAACAACTTCTAATGTGGGTGCTGATGTTTTATCTTCCTAATAATTCCCAAATATGTTATAGTAATTCAAATTAATATTCACTCCTGTGTCTCCAAAAGACTTTGGGTACAACATTTTGATGCATTAGAATCCCAGTGTTTTATGGTTTACAGCAATATGGAGCAGTTAAAGTTTCTCATTTCAGTTAACAAAATAGCAGGGCAATATTTCTCTCTTCTGTTATTTAAAGTTAATATGGAAGAGGACCGTATACATAGCATATTGTAGGAAGAAGCAAGAAGGAAAAAAACATACACACACTAACATCAAAGAAAATAATGCCATCATAATGGTTCCTATCCTGCCTCTAGGTGGACACATAGGTGAGGTCAGCATTGAGCTTTGCAGTAGAGGTTCCTACGTTGTGAGTAATGGCTATAAAATGCTTCAAGATGTTTTTAAGTGAAAAAATGCTGCAGGCCTACTGTATATACATATATATGTGTTGGGTTTTCTTTAAGATTTAAAATCGTTGTTTCCAAACCTAAATGCAGTGTGGATAGATGTACACCTGTCTTGGACTGCAGCAAACTGAAGCAGATTTATCATTCCTGGCTTATATCCCAGGAACAGCTTAGAAACTATAACAGATACCTATCACCAAAATGTCAACAAAACTGGGAGAACGCCAAAACAAGCAAGAAAAAAAAGTCATTACAGGCATAGAGAGACTTATCTGCGAGGAAAGATGTAAAACAGGTAATTCTGCACACAGGCTATAGCCTGACTAATGCAAGGACTAGAGGATATTATAACCGTAAAACCAAATGGAAGGCATAAACACCAATAAGACAGTGAAAAAAAAAAAAATAGATTAATCCAGAGAGTTATATGAGGGATTGATGATCTAAAAATGTATGAGAAAAGTTAACTGGCAACTAAGAAACATTTTTTATCAATGAAAACTCTGAATTTTGGAATATGTTTTCCAATAAAGGATGCCATACGGCTTACATGTACTAGATAGAAGACAGCAGCAGGACAAGCTCACTTTTTAAAGCACTGGTTATGATGTTATATAATATATATAATGTTAGCATTATGATGCTAATATTGAGAATTTCAGGTACATTGGCAGGTATGGACTTGGGGCACCTTATTATTCAGATCACATTTGTTTATGTATGGACTGAGAAAAAGAAGTGAGGATGGATGAGAGTCCCAGTTAACACTGCAGTGTGTATGTATATCAAAGGGGAAGTCCAGTCCTATTTTTCTCCTGAACAAGCCTGACTAAGATGAAAACTGCTGTCAAACAAACATTCTCCCTAAATTCTATTGTTTCATGTAGGTGAACTCTCAGTTGTCAAGTGGCCTGTGGCCACAATGCTCCACATCTTTCAGTTTCAGTCAGATCTGTACTAATAACCTAGAAGGATCAGTTTTTACTTGTGTTCTTCTTATCCTTAAAAAATAAGAAGAGTTTTAATTACTGAAATACTTGACATGTAACAAACATCTGTCCAACAAGGTCATAAGTCTGCTTCTCTCTTTGTAAATAAGCATTAGCAGGAACTAAATAAATGGATAAGAAAGGGTTTAAGGAAGGATTTCCGCTAATCAGGATAGGTCTCTTATGGCTGAATTACTCAGAGGAATCATAATGGCCAGCCTTGCTCTTGCTCTCGCTCCAACAAGTCAGACAGAAATGGAAGTCATACTCCAGTAGTCAAAAAGACCATCCTACTGTCCTTATCCACTCTAAGCTGCCAGAAGTAGGGAAGAGTGAAATGTTCTTCTGCTGGCTACCAATGGAAATACAGCATCCAGCTGATAACCACGAGATGCTGGTATCTCTAAACCGGAATGTGATTGTGGTACACATTAAAAGTATATAATGTGTGAAAGAGTAATGCAAACTCTGCATCACTGAACGTAGCCAGCAGAGCACTGCTGAATCGTACTGCTCCATAGGCAACACATCATTTGGCTGAAACATTCAGATCCATGAGAGTCAGCTGCTTTATGATGTGATTGAGTACTAAGCTTCACCTGCTCTGAGCGAGGGCACAGAGGAAGCTTTATCAACACGAGGATTAAAGGAGCCCACCTGAAATGCAATACTGCTTTCCCCACTACTGCAGTACATGCAAAATTCAAAGGCCTCTAAAGGAAATGCAATACAATTAAATAAGAGAGAGAAATTCAAATTGATTGAATTAACACTTGTCATCTTTGATTCAGTAAAGCTTCCTCTTCTGAAATTATCTAAAGCTCCTGGAGAATTTCCAACTTATCACAGAACCTGGCATCACAATGATGCTGGCATTAGCAAAATATTTTTAAATATTCTTATCCCACACACAACTCAATTATCTTTCCTTCCTTCTAGGATCAATTAATCAAGCTAGAAGAATCAAATCTCACTGTTGCAATACCTGCCTTTCCTGAAAGATAATTTTCATTGTGTCACAGCAGCCTAAGAACTGTTGGGTTTGCATCCTGAAACTGAAAATATATGTTGTAACTTTAGAATATA
Organism: Gallus gallus; assembly: GCF_016699485.2. Taxonomy (NCBI): domain Eukaryota; kingdom Metazoa; phylum Chordata; class Aves; order Galliformes; family Phasianidae; genus Gallus; species Gallus gallus. Next base: position 51,646,550 of record NC_052532.1, read on the forward strand.
CTCCAGATGAATGTGATTCACAGCCCTTCATAAAATGTTTCCCCTTGCCAGAAAAACATTTAAAAATCAAGAAAAGTGTCCCCAGGTGGAGTACAAAACAGCAAATAGTTCTCACTTGTGCTTTTCTTTTGTTGTTATTGCTTGATAGAGTAAAAAAAAATGGAGGCATCTTCAAAGGTTTATTTTCCCTGAAGAAGCAATTCCACATAAAGAGAATTCATACACTGAGGTTAGAGTCCAATTATTATGCCCATATATATCTCTTCATTTATCTCTGTATCTCTTCATTTACAGTCCTCCACCTCTCCTAGGTGAGCTCAGGTTGTAAATTGTTTAGGCTTCCACAGCACCTTGCCCAATGGGGTCCAGACTGGAGATTTTGTAGGAACAACCAATGTTGCACAAACCGAGCTCACTGATGCCAGTGGGAAGCACCTCCTGAACAACTTACGTTAGAGATAACTGCATCTTGATCATGGCCTGCACTGAAAAAAAATTATTTCTGCCACCCATCATGGGCAGGACTAGATGATCTTAGAGGTCTTTTCCAACCTTCGTGATTCTATGATTCTAAAGCTGGGTGGTGCAGCTTTATGTGAGGGTTGCAGTTTAAGGCTGGTTTCAGGTGGCGTGTGCTAAGGCTAGGGAGAGAGGAGGACAAATTTCCAAATAGCCTCTGTTTTCCCTCACAGATGGATGAAGTGGTCATATCTTCACAAAATCATAGAATTACAGAATCACAGAGGTTGGAAAGACCACTAAGGTCACCTGGTCCAACCGCCAGCCCATCCCCACCGTGCCCACTGACCATGTCCCTCAGTGCCACATCCACACGGCTCTGGAACACCTCCAGGGACGGTGACTGGACCACCTCCCTGTGCAGCCTGTGCCACTGCAGCACCACTCTTTCAGAGAATAAATTTTTCCAAATATCTGACGTAAACCTCCCCTGATGCAACTTGAGGACATCACTTATCCTATCCCCTAAGCTGGGAGAAGAGCCTGACTCCCACCTTGCTACAGCCTCCTTTCAGATCGTTGTAGAGAGTGAAACCTTCCTTTCGAGCAGGGCCCCGTCTCCCAGGTTGGACTCCCTGATGGAGCTCTCTGAGCTGCCTCCATCTGATGGAATCTGAAGGCCCATTTGCTCTGCACAGCTGATCCCCACCGCCCGCCTCTCCCCTTAACAATAAAGTCTCAAGCAGACCGTCAGCTTGCCGAGGTAATAGGTTTTCACAGCCAGGGGAAGGTGAGTGCCAAGGATTATTAATAGTGTTCCTTAGTTAAGGAAAAGATAAATGTGACACCGTCACCAAAATCCCTGAATATCAGATACCAGTGAGGAGTGGGTATCACTTGCTAAAAATAGAAAGAGCAGGAGAGATTATATAAGTGGGGTCCCTACCCCGAGTTCCACTTCTTTTTGACCACCTCCGTATCAAAGAACCTTTTCAAGAGTGCTTAGGAGAGATCCGAAAGGTAAGTAGCGAGATAACGTTGAAACTTGCACAGAGAACGTGGATTCTCCCGATCCGGGCAGAACCCCGGACCGGACTGTGAACGGGGAAATGCCTCCATCACTCCGACCCTATGGCCCTTCCCACAGACAAAAACCGAAGGACAAAGAGGTGCGAATCTCCCCCACACAGAGGAGCGGATTCCCGCAGAGAAGATTCCGGGCCATTAGGAAGAGGAAATGGAACACGTTGAGGGGGGAATGGAGAGAAAAAGCGGGGAGAAAGTGAGAAAATGCAAACAACAGAAGAGGGAAGGGAGAGGGGAAAGAGAAGGAAAACGCGAGGATTCCTCGAGCAGAATTTACTGAAGCGCTCAGTCACACGCAGGAGGTTAAAAGGAAAGAAAACAACTGCAAAACACGTGGCAGAAAGGAAACGTCTCTTTATGCACAGACGATGGGATGAATGCGCTCTGCTTGGTGCGGTCGTTAAGAAGATGGATGTGTCACCCTTTTCGCCCGCCTGCAGCTCGAGCTGCTGCCGTGGGGCTTCTACTGCTCATCCCGTCCTACCGACTCGCTTGCTTTGGCAGGGGCGGTTCGGTTTCGACTTGATTTCCTCGATGCTGGTGAGGACATCACCGCGTTTGGTGCCGGCGGAAGGGGGAGTTATCTCTGCCAAAGCCCTGCAGTCAGCTTGGAAATGCACGGTGTAGATTTCGCAAAGAGTTCGGGCAGGGAAGGGAAAAAAAAGAAAAAAAAGGAGGAAAAAAAATTGGCAAAAATTCAGCAATAAAGCAAAACGTGTCATTCATCCCGGAGGGATGATGAGGAAAAGGTGAGGGGTCGAGTGTGAAACCGCCAATTCGTGAAACGCCTTGTATATATTAGGAGAGCATATATTAGGATAGCATATATTAGGATAGCGTCACAGCTGTGACTAAAGCTGGGCAGTTGAAAGCTTCTAGAAGTTTGCTGGCGGATGCTGTGCCGAGATTAGAGACGGCCTTCGGCCACTGCCGAGGCCGCACTTTAGATCCCCTTTGGGCCGCTTTATAAACCCACGTGCGGCTGCTTTGACTTTCTACTGGAAGTCGGGGCAGTGCGCTTCGTGCTACACAAAGGGCCCCAAGTGATGCATTGGCAGCTCTTCTGGCGCTTCTCGCTTCTTCCCTTCCACAACAGGCTGAGGCCTGAGGGGTTCTCGCATCGTTAGGGATGCGGGGTCCCAGCCCAGGGTGCGGAGCGAGGCTCCGGGCAGGAGGCTCTGAGCACTGCAGCCCTCTGCCAGCCCCCGGCTTGGGTTACGTGCGGGGGAGGGCAGCCCTCCAACCGTGCTGCCGTGTCAGCAGAGCGGGGCCGACACCGAAACCCGATTCACCCGCAACGAGAGCATCTTCGGAGGCCGATGGGCAGCGGCCAGCCCCGCTCGTGGGGACCTGAAGGGAGGCTCTGGGGCTCCAAGGGAGAGGGAACCTCGGCGACGGGGTCGCAAAAGAAAGCGAAGAAGTGGTGGAAGGTGAAGCCAAGCTCCTGAGAGGATGGCACCGATGCTGAACTTGGCAAAGGGGACGAGGATGTCCTGGAAGGATGGAGGCGTCTCCATTGGGAAAAAAAAAAAAAAAAGAAAGAAAAAAAAGGGATATTTTTTTCTCTTCCATCAGTACGAGCAAGTAAGGAGACGCCAATTACAGAAGATCGTGCAACCAGCACGGTGGTTTCTCCTGTTAATAGTTGTATATTGGCGGGACTACATTTAACCTACGTGTAAAACAGGGCGACGGCTGACTGCACTGCACGGAGCTTCTTCAGCTCCATCCTCCGAGCAGAACTCCACCACTTCTGCATCGCGCCCTTCCACCTCCCGGCCCGGAAACCACTGCAGGAAATATGGGGGCAGCTGAGGAGAGCGGAGCCCTCCGGGCTCAGTGTGCATCCCGTCCTGTGGGCAAAGGAGATGGATGCTGCTCCCCCATCCGTCACCAATGTTTGTCCTTGAAGACAACAAAGCCTCTCTTGTATCCTAGGAAATACATAGAAATTAGGGAGGGGGAAAAAAAAAAAAAAAAGGGTTCCAAACGACAGTCCCTCCCACAGGGAAGACTTCGCTGTTTAAAAAAGAAAAGAGAAAAAGAAGGGACCCCAACGTCACCTCCTCCTCCGTCCTTCTGCGCTCGGTGACACGCTAATGACTCACCCGCTGGAGCTGAGCTCGGGCCGCCGAGGAGAGGGGTGGGGGCTCGTGCTTTTACGGAGGGATTACCGACAGCCAGACGCTCCTGCAAAGCAGCCCCCTCCTTTTTTGAGGCCGCTCTGGCGTTCGGGCCATGGGTGCCATTGCGTCAGCGGGGTCGGGCAGGAGCTGCTGACAGCGGGTGGGGATGCTGCTGCCACACCGCCTCTCTCCCCGCCTGTCCTCAGGCAGAGATGCCAGTGTTCCTACCGAGATCTGCCCTACTCCTGGGCCCTAACCTTGGCTACCTCAACCCGATGGCTCCTGCCCAAACTCTGCGAGAGGGCTGGACCCGAGGTGGGAAACGGGCACTGTCTCTTGAAGCAACCAAACCTAGAAAACACAGAGTCCCTCAGTCCTTTTAGCTGCTCCTTTGAGGCTGTGGGTCCCGCCCGAGGACCCCGGCGCCCTGCAGGAGCTCGGCACGAGCGGGGGGTCACCTCCCGCTTCCCCTTCGGCGGACCCCATCGCGGAGGGCTCTGCAGCACAGTGCGAGCGGCAGCCGTGGGATTCGCGGGGATGTGATAATGAATTCAGCGCGGATGATGCTTAATATGGAGTGGCCCGAAAGAAACGAGGTCTAAGGGGAGGGGGGGGGGAAGGGGAGGCGGGCTGGGAGGGGGACGTTTCAAGTGTTTGAACGAGAAAGCAAACGTTCACGAGCTCCGTTCCATTTGCTTCCCGACCCTAAGAGCTGCTTGAAGCTTGGCATATGCTGCAGTTCCTACTCCAACTGGGAAAGCTCATCCCGACTTCCCCAACGGAAGGGATCCGCTCTGCAGTTCCACCGCACCCGAGGACTTGACCTTGGCACGGCCGCTCCGACGCAGCCCCGCAGCGCTCCCGTAAGGCACCGCCCCGCAGGGAGCGCCCCCGGCCGGGTCCCCACGAAGGCATCCCCGTACCCCGTCCTTCGGGGGACCGCTCCGTACGCACCGGGGGGAGCGGCAGCCCGTGGCGCTCCGCCACACGCAGCTCTACCCGTGGCTGGCGCCGGGCCAGCCGCTCCCGACGTGCCATCATCCCCACACGGCACTGCAGCTTTGGTCATATGAGCAGAAATGATGAGAAAAGCACTTTTTTAATCTTTTCGCACTTGCTTCCCTGTTCAAACAGTTGCAGGATGGCGATGACTGACGTGCTCAGCGCTGAGGATATCAAGAAGGCTGTGGGAGCCTTTTCAGGTGAGTGCTTAATTTTCTTTCTTTCTTTCTTTTTTTCCTCCTCCCTTTCGTCCCTCCAGCCCAGGATGGCAGCGCATTTATTGAAGCTCGGGGAAGATTACAGCTAGATAAAATAGCGAAGAGGACGCGTTCTCAGAAGTGCGGCGAAGGCGTGACAGGTTTATCAGGTGCAGGGCTGCATCCTCTGCAAAGTTGCTCTGCACACGAAGGAGGTGAAATGCTCGTTCCTTTTTAAAGGAAGGTAAGCGGCAGCTGCAGGCTGTGCTTTGCTCGTGAGAGGAGACTTCTAAAGGAACCGAGGGGGATTATGTCCTGATGCAGGATAGGGACGGCGGCAGCTTTCCAGCCATCCAACGTTCAGTTTCAAGTACTGCAGAACTGCTCTTTTGCATTTCAAGGAGATAAAACCCGCTCTTTCCTTACTCCCTCTGCGGAATCCCCCAACGGGCTCTGCTTTTCGGGATGGAGCAGAAGGCACAGCAGCAGAGCAAGCGAGCGCGCTGCTCGACTGCAGGAGCTTTGTGCAGGGCGAATGGCTGCAGCGGTCCCTACGTCCCATATATCTCGGGCTCCTCCGGTGCTCAGATATTCCTCATCTCTTCTCTCCTCAAAACTGACGGCAAACCCTTTTCGTGCTTCGTGCTCCGACTGTTAAGGGTTGGTCTCGAGGGAACGGCGGCGTTAATGCCCCCCCTGCCCCGAAGTGCCTTTCTCTCCTGCTCTGTGCGGTGACCTTCCTGAACAGAGGCAGCGCAAAACCCGCTGAGCCCCGATAAACTCAGCAGCCACAAAGTCGCAGGGACCAACGAACTGCTCTGCTCGATCCGGCAGCTGTTTTCCTCATTAGCTCCCATTGTTCCAGGGCCGTTTCCGAGTCCCGGAGCAGAAGCAATTAGGAGCAACTAATGACGGGTCTCAGCCAAGCAGATCCCGAGCGATTGAGCTTCCTTCGCTTTATGTAATAGGAAAAAGCTGCGGTGGGAACAAAGATGCATAATAATAATAATAATAATTAATAAATCCACAGCACCTTGTGGAGGTCACGGGATTGGGTTTCAGCAGCACCTTTCTAGGCTGCACCATAGCCTTTAGCAGGGGGATGCATAGGTGGGACAGAGGTGGTTTGGCTAAAGGATGGGGAGGTGCAGCAGGTAAACCTCGTTTACTATCTCCTCTCCGATCTCCAGGGCTCTGCTTTTTCCCCAGCGATTGTCCACTGCCTTGCAGTGCCTGAGCTTACAGACGGTGATTGCACATGCCTTTAGCGGTAGGAATGCTCTATTCTGATCTCGGGCGAGCCCTCAGGAAAAACGGACCAGAACTGTCCAAGCCACGTGCACTAAAATAGATCTTGTCCACGGGGGTGGAAATACCAAAAAGTGACAGTGGTCTAATAGTCAGAGTTTGCTCTCCGAACACTTCTTTTTTTTTTAGTGTAAAACTTGTTAAAACATATTTTAAGGCACTGAAACGAGAGTAGGCAGGTTAGCCTTCAGCCTCCAACTCTGCACAGAGTTCCTGTGTGACCTTGGGCAAGTCTCCATCCCTCCGTAGCTCAGTTCTTCATCTGCAAAACGGAAACAGTGCCCTCCTCATCATTTGTTTATTTAAACGAGTGTTTGTGAAGCATGACTATTGCAGCGCAGGTATCCAGCTCCTAGCACAGCAAGGCTAGAATGTACTTTTGCCTCTCAGGGTAGGACATGCAGCAGTAAGGAAGAAAAGCACAGGGTTATGTATGTATGTAAGTTTTAAAGATTTTTTTCTAAACCATTCTATGGCTTTTCACCCCCTTATAGCAGCTGAATCTTTTAACTACAAGAAGTTCTTTGAGATGGTGGGGTTGAAAAAGAAGAGCCCAGAAGACGTGAAGAAGGTTTTCCATATCCTTGATAAAGACCGGAGCGGCTTCATCGAAGAGGAAGAGCTAAAGTGAGTAAAGACATGGTGTTTCTCAAATAGCCTCACCTTAAGAGCCTGATTACCTTTTCACAAGACTCTAGATAAGAGCTTATGGTTCAGTCTCCCAACTGGTATTGGTGTGCAATAATCAGCTGTTTGCTGGTTGTAAGAACTAGAGTGTGTTGGAGGTTGCTACTTGAGGGATCCCTCAAACTCTTGACTGATCAATACCTCGTGGATGGTACCTCACCTAGATTCAGAGTACAGCACTCTTTCTGGATGATAAAGACCGGTGCTGCAGTGGCACAGGCTGCACAGGGAGGTGGTGGGGTCACCATCCCTGGAGGTGTTCCAGAGCCGTGTGGATGTGGCACTGAGGACGTGGTCAGTGGGCACGGTGGGGATGGGCTGGCGGTTGGACCAGGTGATCTTAGAGGTCTTTTCCAACCTTCATGATTCTGTGATTCTATGACCTTTACTGAATCCAACCATGGATTCCACCTCATATATGAAAACAGCAATGCAAAATAAATACTAAGTGAAACTGTTCTGAAACAAACAAACAAACAATAACAATTTTCCTTTTTTTTTCCATTCCTCCTCTTTAGGTTTGTACTGAAGGGCTTTACCCCAGATGGCAGAGACCTATCAGACAAAGAGACAAAGGCTCTTCTGGCTGCTGGAGATAAGGACGGTGATGGTAAAATTGGCGCTGATGGTATGTAACCAGAGGAATAAGCTTCCATAGGAAAAATCGAATATTACTCTTACATACAAGAACTGAATAAATCTAGGGATCACCGCGGGCTGTGACCTTCTGAAGGGCACATTGTGGGTTTAATGAAATGTCAAGCCTTGCTACATTGCCCGCACCTTACTTGCAGGCTTCAGGGGAAACAGGAGCCGAATTCTGACACTAGAGGGGGCAAGAGTTTAGAGTTTAGTTTGTAATTAAGAGACGTAGGATAAATACCAATACAACTTCTTTGTTTAAAATCATTTTATTCCTTCTGTGGACTCCAGTGCAGTGAGGGGTCAGGACGCTGAGACTTCACAGAGAGATGTGAATATAGAATTTAGGAAAGAAAATAGCTGAGTACCAGCATTTTGCCTTGGTGACTAGTGAAGAAGAAAGTAATGCTTTCTGGAATCATTCAAAGCCTTGCAACGTCCTTAAAATTCAAGGTACAGTCAGTCTGCCACCACAGTGTCATCCAATAACAGCCTATCCACTTTGCTAGTGTCTGTGTAGGTCTTCACACCTAAAGACCTCATGGCTCTCTTTTTCTAAATATGAGAACTGGGAGGAGTGAGAAATTCCCTCTCACGCTGCTGCTTTAGAAAAATTACTTCTGCTTTCAGTTTCCCCTTGGGATGAATCAAACTGGCCCACAAGAAAATGTTCTCCCTTTTCCCTCTTTTTCTTCTGCATCCCTGAGACAAACTGGAAGAGGCATTTCTGAATTACATCCTTCCTCACTGCAGGAGATGATAGCAAGGGATTGTGGCCAGAGCACTAAATCACCCAGACAGCAGGCAATTGCTAAGTTTTCACCATGCTGATAAGCTACACGATAGGTTGAAGTGTAAACATATCCTAAAAAAACAATAATAATAATAATAATAATAACCTCATGTCTCTGCTATCTGAACTCTGAGATCAATAGAAAAAAAAAGGTTGTCTCCAAACCAAAAGCAATTATAAAAAGAAATAAAAGGCAAAATGAGGTTATCTAACAGTCTCCTAGTTCAGAAGCTGAAGCAATGTCATACAGAGTTATCCTTGGACAGTCAGGTGGAATATTTGCTGAAGTGTCTGCTTGTAGCACAATGGCGTATCCGTGACTATCATCCTGTTTCTAATCTAAAAGTTCTTAATTTATCAGATGCTGATTATATTACAGTTGTATAGGAGCAGTTGTGAAGGTCTCGGGAAGCTCTTGCTAGACTTTAGCAGCATTACTGAAGCTGAGGAGTATGTCATTATTTGATATACTATATGGCTACTTCTTATTCCCATTAAAATGAATGGCACTGACACTAAAGTCAGTGGGCACAATTTTCAAAAGAAAACTTGATTCAGGTAAGTATGCTTGCAGCTGATTGGCCAACCTCACATCAGACCCATTCTCAGTTATGCAGAAGGCTGCGGAGCAAAAACCAGCTCAACTGGAATAAAATAAGTATATCACAGAGCCATTTTGGCTAATATGAAAGAATGACATTAACATTTTCATGCAAGATTGACAACAGCACTTTTTAAAAGTTAAAACAATGCCTGAAAGTTATTACACTATAACTAAACAATAGGAAACACTTCTTTTTCTCCTTCTTCTGAAATTATCACTCTTCCTTAACTCTGAAATAGAATCACTCTGAATTTACACCAGATAATGAGAATGAAGATTTTCCCTTCCCTTCCCTTCCCTTCCCTTCCCTTCCCTTCCCTTCCCTTCCCTTCCCTTCCCTTCCCTTCCCTTCCCTTCCCTTCCCTTCCCTTCCCTTCCCTTCCCTTCCCTTCCCTTCCCTTCCCTTCCCTTCCCTTCCCTTCCCTTCCCTTCCCTTCCCTTCCCTTCCCTTCCCTTCCCTTCCCTTTTCCTTACTTTACTTTACTTTACTTTCTTCTGGCCACATCACTGCTGCATAAATTCTGTTCCTTTTCCCTTTCTTAACTTTGACTCTGACAAACAGTTACACCATGAAAGCTGGAAGAAGAGGCAAAGGGAACAGCTGAAACTGTGACCTAAGGGCAAGGATGACTGATACTTCACAGCTTTTCCTTCAGTTCATAAATCCAATTCCAGATTATAAGTGCTCAGAACTAACTACCTAAATTAAACACAGTCATAAATGTACATCACATCATATAGCAGTCGGGCTTAATGGATTGTCTTTTACCACCACAGAGCTGTTTCTCACAGCTGTTTCACCACAAACATTAATCTCAACCTCTTAATCAGCCTTCCTTCCATAAGAGGTCTCACATTACAAATTCTTCTCTTAGGTCTCCCATTTAAAGCCTTCTTTCATTTCTGCAAGACCGTCCAGCTCAGAAATTATTGTATCAACTTACTGAATCAAGATTTGTAATTTGTGGTTGCTCAGCCCATTTCGACTAGCTGAAAACATGCAGCATGTTTATGCAAGACACAATTACCTTCCCTGAGATGCCAAGCCTCTTTATGTTTCATTGATATGAACAGAAAATGAAGAATTTGAAAAAAAAAAATCTAGGCCAAAGCCAGGTTGGTTATCTAATAAAACTACAAGCATTAGCTTTCAGATTGAACTGTGAAACGATGCAGAAGTAGCACCGTCAGCTTCAGGAGAATGCCTGTAAGGAGGAGGCAGGAAAAAAAGGGAGACTTTTGCTCACAATGTTTTTATTGAAATTTTATCATGTTTTTAGCAGCAGACAGTCATATCATGCTTTTCAGTTTCTTAGTACTAACAGACTTGCAAAAGTATATGTAGAGAACTTTCGAAGACTGTGTGTTGTAGATGGAACAAAATGAAAAAAAATATATCCTAAGTCATAGAATCATAGAATGGCTTGGGTTGGTAGGGACCTCAAGGATGATCAGGCTCCAACCCCCTGTCACAGGCAGGGCTGCCAACCCCCATATCTAATGCTAGACCAGGCTGCCCAGGGCCCCATCCAACCTGGTATTGAACACCTCCAGGGACGGGGCATCCACAACCTCTCTGGGTGGCTGTGCCAGAGTCTCACCACTCAATACAGGTCAATGTCTAAAGCTTTTACAAATATTCTAATTACTTTCTTTAAAAGTTGCAAAAGTGAGGCATCCTGCATTCAGAATTACAACTGGTATGCCATGACCTTGCCACGACTAAAAGTCATTTACAACAGAGAGAAATCTTGTGGAAGTCCTTCTCTTATCCCTCTTTTTGCTTTTTTTTAAAAAATAAATTAGTGTAAGTCATTATAAATAGATTTGCTAATGTAAAAATTGAATCCACTGAGAGAAATTATTATTCTGCAACTCGTTCTCTGTAATTAAATCTGTCATTTCAGTAAAGTACAACCAGGTACACATTAGAGTACATACTACTAAACTGTATTAAACACAGTGGGACAATCCTTCTCTTTTACATCAGAGCTTTTGTGCAAGACAGTAAGTAAAATACTGTAAATCCTTGTAACTGAAAACTATCATTTGTGCATTCTTATATTTGTTTGGAAGGCGACTTGCAGCTGTAGGAGAGGATGCAGCCAATCAGAAGGGTTATCTCATCAACAGCAATAGACTATTACCAAAATGAGCAACACACAGGGCTTAGTCAATAGTGCCTTATCTCAAAAGTTTTGCATATATGAATATGCGTTGTGACAATGCATCCACAATCCGCCCGCAGTTGAGCTAACCTTCACATGAAAGTAGCTGGCTAACTAGTTTGCAGAATTATTCAACTGGAGCATCTCTGAAATATCTATGAAGTATACTGAAAATACTGGATAAAGTATGAAGTGTATAGCAATTATTCATGAAGGACCGTTTTATGGCTTTATGGTTTGGTGGCTTTCAGAAAGTACCCTTGAAATATATTGCCACCAAGTGATAAAATCACTAGCATAAGGTAGTATAGAAATTCTCTTACTTCAGGTCGAATCACCTTTTCCAAATACATTCTGTAGATACAACTTGTTTTAAAAAGGAATTAATTTAGCAGTAGCAAGTATGACAACTGGTTCTAATAGAATATGCATTGTTAGTTTTCCCTTTTAGAAAGGTTTCATCTATGGGAGTTCATGTTTCTCTCTATAGGATCTATTCACACACTGATTTAATAACCGCTTTCCCTTCCTGCCCAGAGCAGTCTGGGTTTCTATCACAAGTGGTTTATATTATCTCTTAAATTCAGTTTGCAGCACTTCTGATCTAAGTACCCCCACCACGTACAGGATTTATACACGTTTCGTGTTAAGTAATCCGCATAACTAATCCTAATTTGGATGTACTTCTTTCAAAATGATGGACAATTGTGGACTTAATTTAAACCCTCTGACACTTATTTCTCAGTGCGGCATGTGAGTGTTTGGCAAAATATTTTTGGACACATCATCAGAAGTATTATCTGTTTGTCGGTACCAATCAGTAAAGATATCACTGAGTTAGAGATTTGCATTTTCCAGTTGAACGTTAGAATGTTCTGTAAAATGCCTAATTTTCACCTGCTTTTTCTAGTTGAAAGACACTGCTCTTTGCTATGTCAAACTTCAATAATTTACTTCTGAGCTTTTACAGATGTCTCCCTCCCATTTGTCACCTTCCTCTCAGCTGGTTATGTTAAACCCATAAACTGCTCTTTCTGTAGACCCTCTTATCTTTCTTTATTTCCCTTCCTGGGATTCCCTTTAATCTGTGACTCATCCAAGGTTAGATGGAGTTATGAATTTTAACCTCCATAGGTAATACAGCGCTGAAAGGCATTACATATATTAAACTATAAAATTATCCCAAACTGCAGATAGATACCTTTATGTAAACATTATGGGTATAACACTAATAAAAGCCGGAGAATAAAATTCCAGCCCTCTGAAATCACAGGAATTTTTATCATCATCATCAACATGGTCAACATTACTACGTAGGTTTTTACAGTGGAGTCAGCCTTCTGTTTTGTAATCTATCATTTTCAGTCAATCTGCCAGTCCAAAATTGAGTTGACATGTAATATATTTACAACGCAGGGACACAAATACTCTGAAAGACTCATTCACGAGCCTCTTTGCCAAAATCTGATAGAAAGGAAATTTATCTAACTGGAGAGTGAAATTTCTAGCTCTTGCCTTCATCCCATTGAGATTTACAAAAGAAAAACAGGAAACCAATCAGGTTCTTCACATGAATAGCAGCAGACAGTTCTGACAGTCTGGCATGTGTAGCATCTCTCTCCCTTGCCCTCAAAAAATGATTTCACTTCACTACAAGATTTCCTAAGTCAACAGCGACTTAGGAATTAACTTTAATTAACTTGGATTTCTTTTGTTCTTCTGTTCTCGTGATGTCTCTGCTGCATCAGTGAATCTGTAACCACTGTAATATGATTCTTCTTTCTTTATATCTTCCTTTTTTTAACATCTGAATTATTTTTTTTTTTCCCTTCTCCAGAATTTGCAACTATGGTGGCTGAATCATAAAGGCTTTAAGCAATGCAAACCCTTCACCCATCCTTCACTGCCCAATTCCAACCACCTCCCGCTGACTGCTTTGGCTCCTGTTCTATTTATTTATGTTATTTTATACTCCAGCTCTGTTCTCTGCAATCCCGCAACTCTGTAACTGTGCTGAAAGACACTGTTAAAATAATAAAGGTCACATCAATCTGGGCTTCACTCTCTCTCACTATCACTTGTTTCTGATTTCACGTAGCCTTGGCAGACGTTGAGTGAAAATCTTACTTTCTTTATTTTATTTATCTGTTGCTGACACCCCTGCCTCTTTCTCCCTACTTAGGGTAAAGTGTAATTATTTGGGATAAAACTTGCACAAAATGAGTCATCCGGTCCAAGCTCTGAATTGTGGCAGAACTGACTGCATTATTTTTAAGCCATAGACGGATGCATACTCACAGCCTGGAAAATCACTAGTAGTGGCAATCACCCAGCTTCATTTGGCAGTTTGTTCTTCGGAATTAATCAGTTGTTACAGCCAAAATTAATTTCCTATAGGTTAGCTTACATCTTCTCTGATGCATTTTGGTGACCGGTAAATTATTTGTATAGCTTGCTAAATCTGCCTGGTGCAGGGGGATTTTAAGATTTGACAAGAGTATCAGATGTTGCTCATCATTCACAGGGATAACTTCGTAAAGTATTAAACTGTGATCACTTTTGAAAGGTGGGATATGTTTATTAGCAGTGTTATACAAGTATCTAGGACAGAAAGAATGCATTACTCCGAAGAGACAACATTACAAATGTGAGGAAAGGAGCATCAAGACTTGGCTGGGATGCTACTGCTGACATTCCCACTGTTAAAATGGAGTATCAAACATATATATATATATATACAAAAAGAACATATCTTCTACCACTATCAAAACCAGTGAACTTCTTTCTTTGAGTTACAGATAGGAAACTGAGACTCAGACTATAGAAGCAAGTAGCCAATGGTAAGGCTATGACAGAGCAAAGAACCAAACACTTCTTTCCCAAATCTTTGTCAGTAACTTTGAAACCAAGCTACTGTTTTTTTTTCCTTTTTTTTTTCTTCTTCTTTCTTTTAAATCAAAGATTAGAGTGGAAATAAATCACTTTTAGACAACATTTCCCCCACGTTTTGACAGAACATTGATTAATACTTCAATTAAGAGGAAAGGTATTTGCCATTTCTTGATTCCAAACTACTCCCCGCAGCAATAATATCTGAATCCATTCTGATTATCTCATATTAAAAAAAAAAAAAGGTTCAGACTGAAACTCTGTCACCACTACATTGTACAGAGCTCCATTCTCTGCCACAGCAATTGCTGATGCTACTTGCAAGGCCAATAAACACTCCCTAAAGCCATCCCAGGTTTTCCCTCTATAGTCACTTACAAGGAAGACTTTTTGCTGAAGCTGCTGTTCATCCAAAAGAGATCCTCTAGTTTTGCACAATGTATATACGGATCTGAAAAAATGTATTGATTTTTAAGTATCCTAATAAAGCAAATGAAAATGTATTGCAACGAAGCGAGATGGTTTATTTATTTTTTTCTCGGCAGCTGCTGACCTCAAGTGGTAGTAAGGCGAAATTACAAAAGTGCAGAGGGCCGCAGAAAAAATGTTGGTCCCCCAAACACAGAAGCGTCACGAATAAAGATCCATTTAATCAAAGAAACACCATAAAAATCGTTATGCAGCCAAAGGCTTTTATATTCTCTGCCTGTCTTACATTTTAATACATCCTTGTGTGTGATTAAAAAAAAAAAAAAAACCTGTAATTTTATCCAGGGCTTTGGGAAAAAAAAAATAGCACAGTAGAATAATTAGCAAACAATGAGTCTACAAAATTATTTATAGTACTCTATTGGAAATAGAGTTAAAGTAACATTCATTGAGATATTTTACTGGTATAAAAGTCTGAAGACTCCAGCGATTCCTACATCGGTCTTTTTTCACAGTAGTCCCTCAATCACTCCTGAACAAGCAGCACTTAAGGTCTAATTGGCCTATATTTTTCCACTGGATAAGATTAAAAGAACTACCCTTTTGCTCTCAGATAGAAGAAGTTACAGTCAGAATACCACTTACAATACGTTCAGAGACCTCCAACATAGCACATTCACTTTTCATGGTAGTCGGTACTTGATATTCTAAACAAGGATCAACACCTCACTCTCCACACCTTTGGTTAGTTTGTGCAAATATGCAGCCAGCATACCTGGGTCATCTACCCACACCATCAGAACACTCAAACTCTGCTTTAAATCATTATTCTTAACTGGATTTCAAGCTTAAATGCATAATTTTACAATAAAATAGAAAATGGAAGATATATAATGTATTAAACGGTTCGTTTTAATATCATTAAGACTGTCTACTGTGAAGAAAGCAGAATTTGCTATAAACTTCAATCAGGCTTTCCAGCAGAGTGTGGTTTATGGTATGTCTGATAAATTAAAAAAAAAATTCCACATTACCCTGTGATGTACAATTTCGTACAGAAAGATGTGTTAATTTGCACAGAAATTAAGCTTCTCGGAGAAACATTTGCCTTAATTTTCTTTGCTGGCATTATCATCTTTGTCATGAACAGTAAATCCTCTGCAGTTTACTCCCCGGCTGTAATGCAGCAGAAGTTATTAAACAAACAAACAAGCAAACATATCAACAACTCATCACATCTGTCATCACATCGAAGACAAAATCTTAAATAACCAACACACATCCCTCCATCAGGTATAAAACCAGTGGCTTGAAACAAGACTCAACTGCATGATTTAAGATAAGTAAATTACGTTTACCCATATGAAAAAGATACTACTTGTTCATATTGATATTATATATTGCCAGAAGAGAAACAGAGATCTCTCTCAGGTGCAGCTCAAAAGGAAGAACCAGATCCTCAGGTCATAGACAAAATATGATTTCCTGCCAAAGGACAAAATATTCAACACAGATGATTTACACCAACAGATCATCACCAACTCTTAACATTTCCCAGATCACTGTTTACCGGTACCAAATCTTTAACCAACAAACACGTAATTGTTTATGCTTTACAAGGTCCTGCCAAGCTTTTAATGGAGTTTCATGGATCAGCAATTTTCCACATGCCTTATTTTTTGGAATCAATGGACTGGAGGCCATAACACCTGTTCATTTTGCAAAAACTGAGGTAGAATTTATATTTACAGTCTACCTACCAGTCACGAGCATATCACTGCCTAACGTCCCATGAATGCCTCCACTCTTCACTTCATTGAAGAAAAGCTTTCTCATTTGCTTCTTTTGCCTCCTCTGACTTTGCATCTTCGAGTGAAGAGTAAGGACACTTTCCTCCAGTTTCTAAATACTTCTGAAGACTGGAAATGCAGCTCACATTGTCCAGCAACACCACTTTAACAGAGCCTCTAAACATCCACAATATTCCATCTGAAGCAGTTAACACTGTTCGTGCCATGGAATTAAAGACTACATAATTTTAAGTAAGTTCTGCCTCAACCAAACAATTCAACACTGAAGAGTGCAAATCGGAACACCTCCCCTAGGTCCTGGTCTCTCTCATTGCTCAGGTGTGTCTGAATGTGAACTGCTGCACAAACTCCCCTTCATTCTCAAAGAATATTTTGGCAGATTCTCATTTCCAAAGAGAAACACTCTTTAGAAATCCCACTCCTAAAGCAGCTTTTCAATTAAATAAGTGAGAGCAAAGCAAAATGTTTCTGAAGGAGGTTAGCTGTGATAATGAGCGATCAGTTGTCAAAACCTTCCCACATTGCAGGATCTCCTACTGTGGGACAATTACTTCACATGGGAGGAGGTACATTTCTGGTTAGTGCTCTCCTAGTTAATAAAGTGACAAAGCTTAACAAAGCTCGGTATACTTTAAAACACAAAAATTAATATAAATGCTAATAGTAGAGTCACTTCTCCGGCTGCCAAATAAATAGAAGGAACTGCAGTAGCTGCATTAATATAATAATACAAACATAAAAGGACCTAAATAAAAACACTGGAAGGCACTTAATTAGGCAATGTATCATGTAGCTAGAAAAGTTTTGTGTTTTTTTTTTTTTTCCATAAACTTATTTGGTCTTCCATCTAGGAAAATCTAAGTGAAAGGATCTTGTCAGTGCCTGAATGAGAATGGCCAACTCATAATGCTACAGGTTTTAATTCTAGGGGGTACTCATCTTGAGCCATTAAGAGCTCACGTACAAAAAATACAGATGGTTTCACTCCAAGTGGTACCACACTGGCGTTAACCAACAGATACTGGAGCTGCCAAGTGGAAAGAATACAGTAACTATCTGCTAATTCCAACTCTGCCTCTCTAGAGCTTGAGATGGAGAAAGTGAGGTCAAATGTCCAATAGGCATTACTGGAGGGACAGGCCATGGGTTGCTGAAAAGCCAAATGGTTGAGAGCCATTTTTCTGTTTTGGAAATGTTGCCTGGAAAGGTACTTTTTAAATTTCAGTGGGTAACGAACTTCATTTCCAGTAGCTCCATAATGCAATGCAGTTTTAAAAATGTATCACTACATATGGAAATAGATAGGTAAATTACAAAGCACTTATTACTGCTCTAATATAGAGACAAATTAGAATTATGTGGCTTTGCTAATTTTAGGCTTCCTTCTGTAAACGAATGAAGATTTTCTGTCTTAAAACATTTGCATTCCATCCCCCTTCTTAAAGTAATTTTCAATTTTGCTGGATACAGCACAACTGCATCCACTCTTTCAGCTGCAATGGGTTGTTGAAATTGAGCTATTGCCCAGCACCTGCTCTTAGTCAGACAGCTCAAATCAGAGGTTAGGGGAAAAAATAAAGATTTTATGTAATTGTAATGCAAGTCTCCTTTCAGCTTTGCTGCAGTCAGTGTTCAATTATGTTCTGTAACAATCTCCATTACTAGAGCCAGTGTTTTTCTGTTCCTCCCTGCATGCATTAACTCTCTTGTTCACACGTGATAGCCTTCTTAGCAAAGCAGAGGAATCTTAAGAGACATTTGCCCATAAATTTAATGAGCCTACATCTTTTTCTTTGCCTGCTGAGGATCCTAGCGTTCAAGTGTATCTTCATTTTGAATGCTCCAAAGGAAGATAACTGGTATAATGTAACTTATTTCTCATCAAAGGCCTAATAGGTCAAATTAGCCTAAAATTTCACCTGGTCTACTGAGTACAAACCACAGAGCAGGTTAACAATGAAGGACTCCCCATGTAATTTTTTTTTCCCCAGAATGTACGCTATTTTTACAAGCTCGAGATCCTACTCATTCAGAATTCCTATTAGTTCACTCTGTGGCCAAGATGTTTAAGACTTAGAAGTTGGAACCAAGGCTCCACATCTGTAGGAAAAAAGTGATGAAGAGTTCATCTAGCAAGGCTCGACATCAAATGGGAAGGAAGTAGCTGGTGTGAACACCTACTGGGAATTCAGGAGGGGGAACTTTGCTTTTAGTATTAGAGAGCTAGAAAATTATGGAGAGAGAAAGCTGTAACATAGAGGCCAGAGGATGAACATAGAAATCTGGGGTCTGGGACTTGGGGAGATAAAAATCCAGAGCAAGTCATTAGAGTGAAGATTTGAATGCCTTGGAGAAGGAGAGGTTTTATTATATTATCAACACATTATCATAAATTGACCTTGAAAAGAAAGGACATGCACAGTACGGAAAAGTTAGTGCCTGAAAATTAACCTTTTAGGCAAGTGGAGATGGTAGAAAGCAGCAAGATGCAGACTCCTGATTTCTTTTAGGAGACTCAAGTATTTCTTTTTTTTGTCTCCCATGAAAGCTGTGGTCACATGGCTGACTCTCAGCAGTCAGGAAAGGCCAAAAAAATTCTATCAGTCATGGTGACAGAAAATATCCTGAAAATTCAAACCCTAAAAAAAACTTTGGGACAATATAAAACAAAACATCACCACTTGATCTTTATAAAACTCATGATCTGGATGCAGTTTGTCTTATAGTTTTTAATATAAGTAGTAGCATTAGTGTAAACCTAGCGGTTGCTTTCCGAGCATTGACAGCAGCCAGAGATCCAAAAAACAAGAAGATTCCCAGCTGATACCATCATCATCATCACCACATAACAAATGGCACAGTGAAATTATGGGTAACACAACCAGAGATGTCATACATTCTTATATCCTGTATCTTACAGCCCCTCCCTCACAATGCAGAAGCATACTCAGTGCTCACTTATGAGCACAACAGTGGCTGCTCCAATAAGAGCATACTCAGAGCTGGGAAAGGTGCGGGCCGCATGCACGGACACACTAAGTCTTTAGTCACAACATACAAACCACCACTAAAAAAGCTATATTATGTGAAGACTTCTGTATGAGGCTTCAGATTCCAAATCAGCTATCCATGTCTAATGCTTTGGGACATACTGTTAAAAACTGCATAAAGATTAGGGTTCTCTTCCCAGTATTTTCCCTAGCCTTACTGTTTTTCAGTGCAATCTGATACCAAACTGTGACTCTGATTTTCCTGTTTACTTAATGCAAGAGCAAACAAATAAGCAAGAATCAAGCTGGAGTTTTTCCAGGCATATTCAGAATAATTATTCCAAATAACTCTCCTTATCTTTATCCTCGTGGATTTGAATACATTCTTGAGAAATCTGTCCCTCATTCCATATTCATCAGAATAGAGGACAAAACAGTTAAAATTAGAATACTCAAACCAAGTCTATAACCTTGCAGAGATACCTACTTTACATATAATAATTTACCACTTTCTATTGATGCTACAACCACCATTCATTCTAGCTTCCACTTCCCCCATGTAGTACATCAGAAACAAATGGCAGATATGCCAGATCAGTCAGAAGTGCTGCTGTAGCTGCCAAAAAATTCTTTGGCCGATTCTACCATTTCATAATCATCTTAAATTTCAGTGCAGAGTCTCATCCAAAAAGCCTTCATATCCATGTCTTGGTCCCTACCACAACAGAGCAAGATCAGAAGACCTGTTATCAACAGCGATGTAGAACGCATCCATATCCATACTTCTGTGCTAATAGTCTCACTTCGAATAAAAGAAACAAAAGGCAATTTTGAGGGATCCCCCCTCACTTCTTGCAGTTTTCAGAGCCCCCCAGACATATCACTAAACATACTCACAGTTAATGTTGTGAGGATGCATACAGATTAAGAGCCACGTGAACTCTGAATATTCATCGATTTTCAAGGTTTTTCTTATGCTGTTTTGTCATATTGGTTTTTAGTAACATAAGATTTAAAAAGGAACTGATGATACAGTTTGTATTTAAGCAAGTTCTTACCTAAAGATCTACTAATTCCTTTCATCAGCACTAATGCCCTCCTGAGAAGCATTGCTGACTCCAAGGATAGCTACGTTAGTACCTCAGAAACCTCAGCCCGTTCAAGACACAGGCTGTAACCTGCTCAACCCAGAACATACCCCGAATATTTGAATCTGAAATACAAAACCAAATCCTAGGAATATCAGTGAGTCCTGCCTCACCAGAATCACTTTTGAACAGGTACATGTTGTGAAGGACATAACAAAGGGAACATCCGACAGATACACAAACCATTTATCAGTCTAAAACACCACACAACCTTTCTTTAATTCCTATTGCAAAGCCCTGCTTTACCTTGCTGTTGCCATTCTTTGCCACTCCTTCTGGAGCCACAGTGCTATCTGGAACCCAATGAACTGTGAGCCTGACATGCTGTTTATTTGCTGTTTCCTGACCACTGCCTAAAGGAACGTGACTTCAAATTTCATAGTCCTGCAGCTGCGAGGGCAACTTATCCTGCTCACATTAGACAAGGGGCACTTCCCACACTTAAGGAATCTTGCTCTGTTTGGTAAAGAAATGAAATGCGTGAGTAAAGGAGCGCTCTATTTCTCTTTAGCTGCTAAGTACAGGATTTAACCTAATCAACCCTTCTCTGGGGTAAGAACCTCATCCCGTGCTGTGGTTTTTGGTGTTCTGCTTTCTGTTGTTTAGCTTGGTTCTTTTTCTAGCCTGCAGGGTTTCTTTCCCCCTCCCTCTTCATGTATTCAAGATGAGAGAAGCTTCAGTGAGCACAGCTACCAGTACTCCAATTTATTCAGCAGCAACCCCCGTGGACTGCTAACAGCAGAATGCAATTCTGCTTGGATTATAAGGTGTAGATAAGTAATTCCATCCTTAATCTATCACTGTCAGTGCAGACAAGGTAAGGACTTTTACCTAGGAGAAATCAGGTAGAGGAAAAAATATATAGAATGTGTGGGGCAAAAGGACAGCTGAAATAAAGAGAGGATATAAGTCCTTGCTGCATGCTAAGTGCATGCAGTGGTAAGCAGGAAAAGAGGGAACAAGACAAAGGACCAGGGTGCTAGAAGAAAAGTAAAGAATGTGATAAAGGACATAGCCAGGTTCAAAGCAGAAATTCTCAGTAGCAACGAGAATTTCACTTCCAGTATAATCTATGCCTTCTATTAAATATCCCCAGTGTGAAATGGTAGAGATGTTTGAGACCTTGGTAAATGTTGATGGATAGTACTTTACATTTACATTACAGACACGATCAATAAATCTCAAGTACACCATAATGAAGCCTCAAAGCCTTCGCATACAAACCTGTCAGTAAAGTGGGACAATATAACAAATAGACAAGGATAATGCACAGGTTGCACAAACAGAACAGAATCACAGAACTGTAGAGGTTGGAAGGGAACTCTGGAGACCACATAGTCCAAACCCCTGCTAAAAGCAGGTTCCGTGGAGCACATTGCAGATGGGAGCTTCCAAGCAGGTTTTTAATATCTCCAGAGAAGGAGACTCCACATTTCTGAACAGCCCATTCCAGTGCTCTGCTACCCACAAAGTAAATATATATATATATATATATATATATATATATATATATGTATATATATATATATATATTCTCATGATCATACAGAGCCCCCTTGTCCTGATGTGGGGCATCACTAAAAACAGCCTGGCCCCATCCACTTGACTCCCACCCATTAGATAGTTGTAAGCATTGATAAGATCTCCCCTCAGCCTTCCCTTCTCCAGGCAAGACAGTCCTCCTTTCCTAGTCTTCCCTCAACCTGGAAGGTGGGGAGGGACACAGCATCAGGAATAATATATATACAAGCTTGTTTTCTTTGCAGCAGGCACTTCTGCTTGCAGGTTATTCTTCCCTAGGTGTAGGACTCTGCACTTGTTCTTGTTGAACTTCATCAGGTTCCTCCCTCCTTGCCCCACATCTCAGGTCTCGCTGGATGGGACCACAGCCTTGTGGTGTGTAAACGAAGACACAACAAACCCAACCATGGCCTCATCCCCCCAACCGTCCATTAACGACCATGAGTGACACAAAACCCGTCCGTCATGCGCATGCGCAGAGCTGCCCGAGCCCCTTGGCCGCCAGTCATGCGCATGCGCGGGAAAAGATCCCGCCATACTTGGAAGTAAGGGCGCTTCTGCCCGGGAGATCCCATTGCTCGGAAAGGAGATAGGTCCAAGACAGAGGCTTTTCTGCCTCACTCTCACTTGTCTTTTTGCTTCTTAGTGCTTCCAAACTCCTATTCTATAGTCCTTTGCCCACAACTTTATTATTCTCTGCTCTTTTTCAAGTGAGTTCATTTTGGCTACGTGGTACTGTCCCCTGTGCTCTACCCAATAACAAGTCGATTATATAAATACGTAGGTAGTTGCTGGGCGGACAACACCCCGCCTTAGCCATCCATACCACAGCGGCACCGCCCTCTGAGCGCTCTGCCCCGCCTCAGCCACGAGAAGGGCGGGGACCAGGATTTGAGTGACAGGACGCTCGGAGGGCGGGCAAAGACACGGCAACCAATAGTAACTCCGGCTAGCCTTGACGAGCAGAGCTCACAGCCAACCGGATTTAGCGTTCCGGAGGAAGGCGGGGCGCCCCGTTGCTAGGGCCGCGCTGTTGCTAGGGCCGCGGCAGAGCGCGGTGGTGGTCGCCGCTGCCTTCCCGGCCCGCTGTCTCCGCCTTCCCCGAGCCAAGGCGATGGTGAAGCTCTCCGCCAAGTGCCTGCTGGCAGGTGAGTCTGGCCTCCTCCGCCTCGCGGGGACAGCCGGGCCCCCTCAGCGAGGCGGGAGTTCTGGGAGGGCGGTGGTGGCGGGCCCCGCGGCCTGGCGGATCGGCAGAGGTGACAGAAGAGGGTTGGGCAGCGCCCCCGGGGATGGGGCGGTGGTTACCGCCTCCCCTGTTCGCGTGGGAGGGCGTGAAGTGCGGTGCGATCGGCTGAGGAAAGGCAGGGTTTGAATCAAGTGGGTGTGGGAGGATGGAGGGTGAGGGAGAGGACAAAGAGTGCCTGCTTCACGGAGGCTTCTTTTTCCCGAAGTGAACTGGAGCTTAACCTGGGGGGGGGGGGGGGGGGGGGGAAGTGAGGTGAAGACACCGCTTTATTCAGTCAGGATGGATTACGGAGGTGCTGAGAGTAAATTCAGCCGAGTGTCAATGCTGCAGGAAGGAAAGGCTCCTCATTGAGCTCATGGTATCAGCCAGGAGTGCAAAACCAGAAAACCTTGGTGTGCAGAGAACTCTCCAGTTAACTCTTTGCTCCAAATTTGTTTTCTGCCATCCAAAATTAAATCTTTGTGGATTTTTTTTTTCCTTGTTGTTTTTGCTTTTTCCTTGGAAGCAGGTAACTGTTGGCTTGCACAGAGCCAAGTGCAAGCTTTGGCAAATGCAAAAGAGTGCTTCTCCCTGCTGTCCCTGTTGACAGTTACCATGGGCAGCATGAGTACCTTACCCATCTTCAAGATTTGAAACTTACACATCACTTCCCACTTAGAAGTTTCCAGGTCCCATTATAGGTTTTCTTTAATGTTACCAAAGGCTGATTCCATGACACTCCTGAACTCACACGGGTTCTCTTTGTATGACTCACTTATGTTCTTAATCCCAACTGGGTTTGAAGCTGCCTTTTCAATTCTGTTCACAATGCAAACAACAGAAAGGCTCTGTTCCGTGTCATAGAAACAGATCCATTTGTAGTGCTCCTAAGTACTAGGATAGTATCTGTCTCTTGTTGAAAATAATGAATTAATGCAGCAGTCCAGGCAAAATAACTTCTTTCTTTCAGGAGAGAATGTAATAGATGTAAGAGACGAGAAACCACAACAACCTAGAGAGAACAAGAGAATGCAATTACATTGGTAGAAGCAAAAATATCTGAGGTAGATCAAGAAACTCTTGTGTACCTAAGGAAATGATTATGAAGAACAGAATGGCTAACTGTACTGGGAGCTACACTGAAGGTCAAGGAGAACAACAGAGGGGAAAGGACTTTTGTTAGCAGAAGAGATGCTATTAACTTGACAATAAAAAGCGATTCCCGTGTTATCTCAAGGGTAATTTACAGACACAGATGAAGATACTGTTTGAGCTTACTTTGGGAACACCGTGAAAGGATTTTCTTTGTAAAACGGATACTTATCCATAGTAGGCATTTTGGAGACATGCAACAGTTTCTGGCAGAATAACAGAAACGGATGGAATAAATTCTGTGGGATGCAGTATTTGCAGATGAGACCAAGCTAAATGGAAAGTGCAAGGAAATTTATTTTGAGAAAGGAGTGTAATGATGTAATGGGCTAAGAGAATGGCAAAGAAGAAAAGAGGAAAAAAAAAGCTGCGGCTGTCAAATAAAAGAAAAGCAACACATTAGGTAAGAACTTGCACTCAATGATGAAAATAAAAGAAGCTTGCACAGTTTGTAGCAGTGTGTGCTTCTCTATCTCATTTTACAAAGACAGACCTAATTATCTATTGAAATACAGAATAGCTTCCACTCAGAACAGAGTGTTGTCTTCAGCACAAGCTTGAACTGATCAGGGAACAAACAAGCTGATTTACCAGATTTTCCTGTCTAAATATTATGAACCCAACTCAGCTCAAAGTAAGCAAGCATGCTAAAAACGTTTAAACAAGAACTGCTTTGGTTGATACATCTAGGAGCAATTGTTAGTATCCAAAATACTCTTCTCTGAAATATCACGTGAAGGAGATATTTTCCCAATCTCCTTCAAAACACCATCTATAAAGTTCTAATAGGGCCAAAATGTACCCCTTTCTGAGTTTGTTTATTACCAATATAACACAGAAGGTTTGTGTTCCCAGCTTGACTGTCATGAGTGTTCCTTTCAGGGTAAAGCTACAACACTGAGATAATTCCTGGTTTTTGTCCCTTTGAACTATCCAGGCTGCTGAAAGGATATGTGAAGTTAAGCTCCCTGAGAACATTAAGTTAACTCTGTTTTGCAGGGACTGTGATCTGTTTCGTGGAACGATTTGGGCTTACATGAATTCTGCAGTTCTCTGCTGTCACTTTAGGTCTTGCAGAATATTGTAACAGTGGGCCAAAGAAGGGCAGAAATTTGCCCAAAGTGTTATGCAAGGGACAGCAGTAAACCTTTCTTCTAGAGGTGCAAAAATGAAAGCCCTTTAGTTTTCTTTCCATACAGGAATGAATCAGCAGGCTTCCTCTCCAGCCAAGTGACATTTGCTTCTGTTATGCCCAGGATGCAACTAATGAGCCACCAGCAGCATTGAGTCAGCAAGAGCTGCTCACTTAGCAGGGTCAGCAAGAAGAGTTCATCGAGGAATGTTACCAGATTAAGCAGCTTTGTAGTATATGGAAGACCTGTCTCTCCGCTAAACTCAGTATAGCACTAACAAGGATTTGAATTTGTGAAAATGTGTATTTTAAAGAGAGAAAACAGCCAGTGCAGCTCAGTCTCCCTTATTATGTTGCCATAATCTTTGTGACACCATGCCTGGAAAATGTGAGTTCTTAGGTAAAGGCTATAGGGTAGATTCCTAAACACAAATTATAAAACAAACAGCAATTCAGCCCCGATCTGGGAGCTCTTTACTATCGTTCCTTGAACAAAAACTTGATTTCAGCATCAATATGCATAATAACAATATTTATTTCATCACGTAGGTAGTACGTTTCAGATTATTTTGTGACAGTTACCTTGCCTGCATTCAGAGTTGTAGTATTCAATGTCTTGTGGCATAAGATAGGAACGGAACTGAGGGAAAATAAGATACTCTAAGATGAAATATATATATATATATATATATTTATCTTTGGTTTTGCAGGTGATCCAGCTGTGGGGAAGAGTGCTTTAGCCCAGATGTTCCGCAGTGATGGGGCTAATTTTCAGAAGAACTATACATTGGTAAGTGCAAGTTACACAACAAGCTCAATCTGCTATCCAGCAAATTTTCTAAGTTACATGAGAGAAATAAGAAGCCCTAGAACAAAATACAGAGTATGGTTTGTTGAGGCATTCAGGGTAGGTCTTACATAGTTTTCTTTGTCTTGCACCTTAGAGTCTGAAGAGAAATGATTTAACATTCTGTAAGTTATGTGGGTGCTGGTTTTGAAACAATGGTGAGTAAATTAGTTTATAATTTTCCTCCTGAGCCAATATTTTCCTGAGCTTTTGTGGTGTGAGAGGGTTCCCCCCCTTAGGAAATACTCTATGAAAAAGCATCGCTGAAGGAGAAAGCTCTTAATTCCAACTATTCAGTGTGCATGTGGACATTGTGCTTATCACTATGCAAACATGAAGATGTTCTGCATAACCCCAAGATAATTATAATCTGCAGGAACTGTTCCCAGATGAAGAGGATACAGTTTGCAGTCTTTCAGTGAGATAATCAATGGTGATGACTAATCAGAAGCAGGATAAAAATAAAAGTAAATATAAGTAAAGTAAAAAAAGGAAAACATGAGTGCGGGGGGAAAAAAAAACAACCCTATATTATGTTTATTCATTGAAATAAAGATGGAAACCAGAAGTTAAGGATAGAAATAGAACAAACAAACAAGCTACAAAGCAGAATGAGATAAAAGGTGGAAGAGGCACAAATAACCTCAGTCCCATATGTTAGCTGATCACATGGCTGGTGCAAAATGTTCCGAGGCTGCTTTAGAGCAGCAGTGTGACAGTGAATATAGCCCCACAGATTTCAACTGATATGCTAGTATACAAACAAAGCTCTGAACACTGGTACTCTGTCTTTTTCCCATTTGAGCAGATCTACACAGCTGTGACATGTAAGGAGGACTATCTTCCCAAAGCTATGAGGAGCACTGCTGAGTTCCCAGCAGTCTGTTTGATGGGATTGTAATGATTTGCAAAAATTGCCTCAATCTGATGCATAGTTGGTATGTAGTTGGGCAGGCTCTTAAAAACTCTTCTGATCCCTGTTTTCCTGATTCTTCTTGACAGACAACGGGCATTGAACTGTTGGTGAAGGCTATATCAGTTCCAGAGACAAGTGATAGTGTGGTGAGTTTTTCTGTGACATAAATTGGGTCAGAAAGAGACATCTGGAGCTCGAGCCTCCCTTTCCATCTCATTTCATTAGAAGATTGCACTGTATGTTCGTAAGGCCATTAAGTTGCAGTACGGAAGTGAGACTGGTCTTGTGCAATTTCTTATGCTCCAGGGTTAGCTTCATCTTAAAATACATTTTACATAGTTGTGTTCAAAAGGATATCTTAAACCAAAGCTGTCGCAAGCACTTCTTGCTTTCTATTCTATTTTTTTTTAAGGCCAATCAGGTTTAGTTCATGTTTCTTAGAACTACGGAAGATGAAATTGTTCCTTTTCCTTAAATAGCCTACACTTCCACTACTACAATGTGGACATGTGTGTCATTTTATACAAATAGTGAAAATTAGCTTTTTACTGTCCCACTCTTCCCAATGTTCTGTTTCCAGTAGAGGTAGAAACAAGGCCTAGGGCCTTGGAGGTAATCCTTTTATCATTTATACATGAAAAAAATAGCCACTTCTTTTA
The DNA here is from genome assembly GCF_016699485.2 of Gallus gallus. Taxonomy (NCBI): domain Eukaryota; kingdom Metazoa; phylum Chordata; class Aves; order Galliformes; family Phasianidae; genus Gallus; species Gallus gallus. The sequence continues at coordinate 51,674,341 of NC_052532.1, forward strand.
TCATACTGTCTGAAGTTGGGGTATGCACAGTGCCAGGAGCACGTCTCTGAGGGACATGAGACTGCTGTACTGAACAAAATGCAGGGATGACAAGTTGCAGTATTTACTTTCAAAACCTTCCTCTACATTGCAGTGTTCCTGGCAAGAGCCTTCTTTCTGCTTCTGCTTTCAGGAATTCTTCATTTTTGACTCTGCAGGCAAAGATCTATTTTCTGAGATGCTGGAGAAACTGGTAAGTGTTATGTAACAGTCCTCTTCTTCCAAAGGAGTGCTTTTGCTTTGAAGATCTGAACTCCTCAGTCTGACAGATATAGCAAACTTTGTCTTTAGTGTAAATGGGAGCATTTACCTCAGTTGCCAATGCTTCCTGTTCTACCTCTCTGAAACTTGTAAAAGTGCTAGAGTAAATACTTTTAAAAGGAAGGAAGGCAGATAATCCTTCAGTTCTCTTACAAAAGAAGTAGAGGTTTTTAACTGAGAATAACTGTGTGCTGTTGGTTAAAGTATTTCTTTTTCTCAGAAATACATCTGTTCTGCTGCTACTTCAGCAGTGATATTTTTTGTGTGTGTTGTAACGATGTTTTGATACAACAGGACACATTTTTGTCCTTGAGCACAGTACTGCCTTTGATTGTTGTGTGGCTTTTTTTTTTCCTTCAATCATTCCTGTCTTTTCTGGTACAGTTCCCCATTGTTCTATCTCTCTTGAAAGGTAGAATCAGTTAATTGATGTGAAGTTTCCTGAGACAGCTAAGTCAACCTAATACTGCTCTACAAGAGGCAGTTATACTGTTGCCCTTGCACCAGGTCTGATTTGCAAGGGACCCCTTTGGAAGCTGACTCAGCTTCTCAAACTGGCAGAAAACCTTTCTAATTTTTTCTCTAGGATTAATTTTGTGCTGATTGAGCATGAGGAATCAGCTTCCCTGGGAATAAGATGAGTGCCAGAGCTCGTACAAGTAAAGGAGCAGGACCATAAATACAGAAATGAGGAAGTAAAGCAACACTGTATCACTCAGTGCCAGCTATCCATTTAATCAACTCAACAGAGATGTGTAACGTCAACTCAGGCATAGGTTTCCTGTGTATTAGGCTTTTTATTTTTATCTTAGCATCTGTGTTTGCCGTGCAGATGCGGACTGGCTGTTGACCACATTGGTTTCATTACAGCTGACAATGTTCCTTTCTTGCTGTGCAGTGGGAGCAACCAAATGTCCTGTGCCTTGTGTATGATGTCACTAATGAGCAATCTTTCAACAACTGTGCCAAGTGGCTGGAAAAGCTGAGGGCACAAGCAGTTGGAATGCACATCCCAGGTAAGAAATGGATGATATTCTTGCTATCTGCACCCCTCTTATGTGGCAGCAGTTGCTTCTGTTGAGCTGTAGTATAGAGCATTTATTTTAAGGCAGCTGCAGGCATGGCTTCCTCTAACTCACGGTGTAGAGAAAGACATGAATGTTTTAGATCATTCCTTAGTGGAACCTTTTCTAGATAGTCGTGTTTTGTTATGCCACAGCCCAACTTTTTCAGGTTCCTCTGCAATGTCCCAACATTTACAGCTAATAAATCATCATTTCTGAGTTGCATTTCCTTTGTTTCTTTTTCTTTTCTGCAGGTGTCTTAGTGGGGAATAAAACAGATCTGGTTGGTCGTCGAGTTGTGGAACAGAAACAAGCACAGGAATGGGCTGACAAACATGGCCTGGAATACTGTGAGATGTCAGTAGTGAGTATCTGCTCTTTTCACCATCTATAGAAGTGGGAATTTGTAAAGTTATCTTTCAGCTGAGGATAAATAATTGGGGGCTCATCTCCACTTATTTGTCCTCTAACTCACCCTCAGTTTTAGTCTGTCTTTTGTGAAGCTGTCTGAGCAGAAATAGTAAAACGCTTATTTCATTTGTCATTTACAATTTTCTTTTTACAGAAGGAGATGAAAAATTTTGAGGCCCCTTTCAACATCCTGGCAAAGTCATTCTACCAACTGTACAAAGAAAAAGTGGAAACTTTTCACTCACTAGCTTGAGGGCCGTGACTGGAATGACTTAACTTCAGAGCTTCTTCTAGTGCCCAGAATCCTATGGACTGGAATACAGAGAGAGGAAAAAAGATGAGCTTTTTGCTTCTGCACAGTCATCTTCTGGTAATTCAAAATAAACTAGAAATAAGTGAGTGGAAAGACATTATTTTGGAATTGCTCCCTTAGCATCCTCTTCATGTCCTTCACCTTGGTTCTCTGCTCACTGGAAGTCTGTTAGGTTGGAGGAGGCAGGGAGTAAAAGTGGGAGGGCAGAATGGAAATTCCAGCTTTTTACCTTGATAATAGTGCCTTGTCTCATGTCTGAACAAACTTCCTACTGCTACAAGCAAGGATGTAGAGATTTGGAGGAGGACAGAGGAAGCTGACAGGATGTTTTTCAGCTTAAGCAGCCCAGCACTGATACATGCATTGCAGGCAGGACTGATTCAGCCCTACTACTTGCGAAACATTTTCAGTAGAAAGTCTGTGGCCTAAAATGGACATGTAGCATCTCAGATGTGTGGGGATTTAATTGGATTTAGGTGTGTTTCTGGGAGCACCAAGAGTTTGAGGCCTATTTTAACAGTGTTATTCGTGTCAGTTCTAGGATTGGTATAGTGATGACTAACACCTCTTTATAATGCCTAGAATTTGGTTTTCTTCAGCGAGGCTCTTCCGCTGCCGATCTGTCTTGCATCTGAGCCACTGTCACTTGGTAACGCAGTGCCCTCTGCTGGCCCCAGGTCACAAAATTTCTGAAGCAACTACCTCTGTTGAAGCAAGGACTTCATAGAGTCTTAACCAATTTGGCTTATCTGTAAAATGAAGTCGTGGTGAGAATACCTCTTTTATTCCAGGGGCAAGTCTAAAACTGAAATTGCCATTCCTTCTTCACGCCTTTGTTATTTTATTTGTTTTTGTGTCATTTTGTATCTTGTCAGCTGAACTTAGCAACATCAAGTTCTCATTAGGTTTAGTTCTCAATCCCTTACTAAAATCAGTCATCTTTGTTGTTAAACTTCCCCCGCTTATCCTTGAATTTCAAAGTACAAGCTATGATTCTGATTTCAGTAGTGGAAACAGGACTTAGGAAATGAAATACAAACTGGCTAAGTTAGTTTGATTCAGCCACGTATAGCTGGAAGTTTTGTATCAGAAAGGGTAAAAGCCAGAACAGAACACTCTGTGTGAGATGTTAACATTGCATATGTAAGAATTGCTACTATTTGCTAATGCAGTATGTGAAAACATCCAGTTATGTACTGCTTTGCAGCTGGACCTAACACTGAAGAATTCAAAACTGTAACATTTCTCCTCTTCCAGAACTATTTTAGCCTCTCTTGGGTAAGGAAGGCTAATTTCTGAGGAGAATAAACAGTAAGGAGTTTTTCAGGCAAGCTTTTCAGGAATCTGTGTTTCAATACTTTTATACGTATATTTTATAACCACTTTTATGCCCAGTGCTAGGAATATGACTGCAGATGTTGTAGCAGAGTTTATGAAGCACTTCAAGAATCTGGAATAGCAGCTGGGCTCATTTCACCAGCAACACTATGTTGATGCTGGGAATTAGCTAGGGAGCATGAATACAAGCTAAAGAGGTTAAGCAGGCACTGAGCCTGCTGGAAAAGAAAATAAATAAGTTTGTTGTTGTTTTGTTTTGTTTTTCACAAATCCACTTGGGAAAAAAAAATGACAGAAATAGCTGGAAAGCTCTTATTTCAAGAAAAGGAGGACTCCTCCATGGGCTTAGGGTCACTAGACACAACTCACCTTTTTTGGCTTATCTTACATGGGTTGCCTTGTTAATCCTGGGAGTGTCTGTTGATTTACATAGGCTGATTGGAAGTTTGCCTACAGATGCTAGTACCTCTGACTATTAGGAATAAAAGTTATATTGGATGTTGAGCTGATCTAAAGAAGGTAGCTCATTTCTTCTGCTTCTATTGATGTGATTGCAACACAGGACTTTTTTTTTTTCATCTTGAAAATAGCATGCCAAGTGTGTCTGCCACCTGTGATGTGGTACTTGGGGGTGAGGGGGTGAATGCTTTAGGAATGGGTGATGAAAGGATCTGTATGATCCTGCATGATCTTTAACGGGTGAGTTCAATCTCTCTGCACTAAAAAGACCTCCCATAACTTCAAATAAACAGCCTAAATGCACCAGTAAGATTGGTGAACATTGTTTTATTAAATGAACACAAAAGCTGGAGGATCTCATTAAGGGAGTGCTGGTGGTGATTTGTGATTTATTGGGAAGCTGCTTTTGATAGCTTAGTGAAGAAAAATGCATCCTATGCAGGGAAAGATATATTGCCTGAGAGAAGAAATGTATGATCTAATTAGCTAGCAGTAGGGATTCACCCACTGCCCCTTTCCTTCTTTCTGCAGGACAGCACTAGAATTAGAAAAGAGGTTGTGTCTAAAGCACATAACCCACCTTGCTCTTTACAGAACTGTTTAGAGCACAAAAGTAGTCATAATTTAACATCCTTCAAAACAGTATGTTTGGCCATTACCATCTCCATCATTCTGAATGCATTTTAAAAGCATAATATATTGTTCTTTTTAGCTAATAGGCTATGTAATAACAGCGTGATGCAGGTGATGCTATTTTTCTAGTTTATTTGTGACCTTAGTTATAAAGACTAATAGTGAAGGGTGAGTGGAGACCATGGAAGTCAGATACAAACAGGCTGTGGAAAAGTTTTGTTTATGAAGTGAGGATGTTTGTTTGCTGCTTATAGCCTTTGCATCTCCCTGAATTACAAGTGGGAGAAAGGCAGAAAGCATGTCTGCTGGCCATTGTTGTCTTCTTACAGCTCCTCTACTTTGTCCAGCTATGCGGTGCTCTTGGTATTACAAGGATAGATAATAGCAGGACAAGGGGAAATGGTTTTAAGTTAAAGGAGGGAAGATTTAAGTTGGATATCGTGGGGAAGTTTTGTACCAAGAGAGCAGTGAGGTGCTGGCACGGGCTGCCCAGAGAGGTTGTGGATGCTCCATCCCTGGAGGTGTTCAATACCAGGTTGGATGGCGCCCTGGGCAGCCTGATCTAGTATTTGATATGGAGGTTGGCGGCCCTGCATGCGGCAGGAGGGCTAGGGCTTGATGATCCTTGAGGTCCCTTCCGACCCAAGCCATTCTATGATTCTGTGTGTTCAGTATGCATGCTTACAACCCAGAAGAATCCTAATTCAGCCAGAAGTGAAATTTCAGAAGATGAGAGGGGAAACAAACAGGCCTTTAACCATCTTTAAGAAGTATGTAGTCCTTTTTCTTGCTTGTTTTTTGTTTTTTTAATTAGGGGGAAAAAGTGTCTTTTCTCCTCAGAGTTCCTCCTTACCTTTCCTTTGGTCCTCATTTCTCATGTTTTTGCACCATAGAAACCTTGTTACACTTGTGCCTTGTTCTATGTGGTATGACACATCACCATTTTTTTTAGATTTTTTGTTTTATAATTTCTTCATTGACTATTCCCAAGACTGTAAGACATTTTGTCTTAGAAAAATTAACAGATGAACAAAAGTGAAATTTTAGTCAAGCTGTCTCAGAAGGATGAACCTCATAAGCTGACCGACATTCTGAAATTTTACTGGAAATTCATTTTTGTGAAGTTGTCTAATTGAGGCTACTTTCATAGTTTTGTATTGTCTTGCCAGACATGTTCTACCATGGAGTGAAATGCAGGATGTAAAATTCCAGAAAGATTAATCTTTATTGTGGGATTTAATAAGAATTTCAAAGTTGATTATACTGTGATAAGATCTGTTCATTCTTAACAATGGAGTGGTCACTGCTGTTCATAATAAAGCAACGCATGTACTGAAATGGGGCTGTCAGAACAATTTCTTCTAGAGATCTGTTCATTTTACAGACTTAAAACTTAAGAAAGGACATCTTTTAGAAAACTGATCTGATAAAGGACACTATTTGGGTCCAGAGTTATTTCTGATATAACTTCAGTGACTTAAAGGGCTGGATTTAGTCTCTTATGCCAATTGACTCCCTTGGGTAAGCTTCATTTCTTTACCTTCTATACATCTTGGACCGATCTGACCTGATAGCAAAAGACACATGATGTTGTTGAAAATGAAATACTGCCTTGGGGCAGAAGGATAAACTGTGGCCTCCTGAGGTCTTCCCAGCAATAGTTTCTATAATTCTATTAGATTAAGTGAGGAAAGAAGTAGTGTGGAAAGCATAAAACAGGCTAAGTCATAAACTAGCAATTAAAGTAGGAGCTGGGCCGGGCTACAGCAGAAAACGTACAATCTATCCCAATTAAGAGCTGTATCTCAAGAGAAACCAGGAGCCTGACGCAGGTGCTGACAGCAGGGAAAACACTGCATTTCTGTTCTGTAGGCAGCAAATGCTTTCTACTCGTGCTTACACAGATCCATGGGGGTCCATACCCTGCTCAGGACTGTGCTCTGCTTTTAATAATTACTGTATCTACGATATTCAGCTGACAGCTGCTTGCACTTGTTTTCTCATCTGCCTATATAAAGCCAGCGGTGTGATGGCAGATCTCTATTAGTAGAAGGAAAATGTGTCTGCTCTTGACACCATCCATTATGGGACCCCTCTCTCTCCCTGTGTTCACAGTCTTTCTTTTTCCATTTCATCTCAACTTCTTCATGGAGAATAGCCACCACTGCTTGTTTTTAGCAAGTAATTTTTTGATCTTGTAGATGATACTCTGTGGTCCTGGGGCTAAGAGGCTTCTAGGACCTTCTGCAACAGAGGTGGATTGCAAGCAGGAAATATTCAAGGGCCATGTTGGCCCCCTCAGCGTTTCTCTTAGCTTGAGGGCACATCATCTCTCTGCTTCTCGCATCCTATTTTCTCCTCCTGCTGTCATCTTGCCTTGAGAACAATATCTTCTGTGCCAGTTGCCCTTGGCTCTGTTGACCCGGAACAACAAGGCTTGGGAGAGGGAGAAAGAAGAGAGCATCTCAATCTTGAGTCCTTTCAGGTGTTGTGAAATCTTAGGTGCTATAACTCCTTGTTGAAATCACCTGAGAGGTGGGGATGTTGCTCAGTCTAGAGTGTAATTTTCTAGCAGAAGACCCCCAGCTGAGTCCCAGCAGCCTCATCTTGTCTCTTCAGAGCTTGCTGCAGTATAACTTTCATAGACACTGGCTGTTCTCATTCTGACTTGGAGTTGTGATTCTTTGTTTGTTTGTTTATTGTTCTGTTTTGTTTTTACTCCTTGGGGGTCCTTCTCTCATTCTTCTGTCACAGCTTCACGTATTTCTTCCCCTAGAGCTGTTTGTCAAGAAAAGTCTGGAATTGCTCTCTTTCCTGGTCTCTGAGATCAAATCCAAATTTGGCAATGTTTAAAAGGGAAATGTGACAGACCCTACATGTCAAGCTGGGGTCAGGGATGGGGTCAGTTTGATGAGTTTCCCTCCAGCCAGATATGCATCAGTTGGAGAGATGTGGTGCCTGGTATCTTTCTGTACAAGTACTGGAAAAATGTACAGTGTGAAGACTTTTAGTCAGGGAGTGTGAGCAGAGTAGATATATAGGCAAAACTGGTGAGCTGCTGTGCCTCAAACAGTGGAAATGAAGGAGCGGTAGGGGAACAGGAACATGCAGGAATGGCTGGGGTCTGTATTCCTTCATGAAGAGCCCAAGGGATTTGCAGAGGGAGAGTGGGAAATACAGATGGAAAGACCTAAGGCTTTTCCCGGCTTGTAGAGAAATGTATAGAAGTTAAGGGAGAGGAAACATAATTTATGCTTGAGCTGTTGAGAGAAAATGAGGATACAGGATAGTGCTAGATGACACTGCAGGTTGGAGAACAGTTGGTAAGAATAAATAACTGAACAGAAATTTGCAGGACTGAGATCTCCTGGTCAAGGTTGGTTTGGGGAATTCGGAGCCATGATGAGTAAGGTCAATGGCAGCCATGAGTTTAGGTTCAAGATAAAGAGTTTGCAATAGACAAAGGCAGGTTGAATTAAAGTCTGTGTGACAGAGTTGATGCTGAAGTTTGATGCAGCAGTAGTGAGAACCCATAATAGTAAGCCTAGGAGTAGGGGAGAGATAAACATAGCAAGCTGTGATGCTCTGAGGAGCATATTCGAGGGAGACTGGAAAAAATAAAGCAGGTAGACTATAGACACTATTGGACTGAAAGGGTGGGAGAATGTGAAGAGAGACTGGAAATTCAGATTGAGTGCAATTCTTCGATAGGATTTCTGAGTGGAAGGAGATAAGCACCTACAATTATTGCCTACAAATGTTTGTATTATTTAAAAAGGGGAAAAAAAAATGTTAGATTCTTTTACCAGAAGCTAGGGTGGCTTAAACCTTTTTTTACTAGGGGGAGAGGGTGGAAGACTAACACATAAGTTTACACATAATTGTGCTGCACCATATACTATATCCGTCCATTCAGAGAATAGAAAGAGAACCTCCATCTCATTTGACCAAGCAAAAGTGACCACTACAACTTCAGGATTGACATTTCACAACAAAAACTGTTCATGACCAGCTACGACCTCCTGAAAATATCAGTATTAACCTCAAAAAATACAAAATGCAATGTGTACGTGGTCGATGTAAAGCAGATAGAAATCACCCTGTTTGTGAATTTGTTACTAACTATAATAAAAATGCCTTTAGCTGCGTATGAGTGGAATTTCTTTTCTCTCCTGATTTCCCTTTACTTTTGCTAATCAATTTTGATTCTTGTGAAGCATCTCTTAGTATCACAGTTGTGTGTGGCCAATGTGTGCTATTTCTAGGTATTTGATTTTGTGATGCTGAATGGCTTCAGTGTGGGGGTTGAAACTGGAAATGTTGGAATTCGTGTTGCAGTTGAAGCATCAGGCATAAAGTGCAGAACTGTGTGTCTAGGAAAGACCACTTATGAGGTTAAGATAATGCTTTTCAGTGCTATTGTCAGCAGAGAGGTATCAGGCTGCAAAGAACGGGAAAATATTAGGTAGGTTAGAAATGCTGGTAGTTTATAAACAGGAAACAATTGCCATGTCTTGGAACTGAATTAAATATGATGCTGCAAGTCTCTGGATGCAGATATCAGGGGAGATAGCAGAAAAGGTAAGGGAGCTTTCTTGGACAGTGCCATGAAACTGGGGAGGGGCAGGAGGAGATTTCTGGTATGGATACAGAGTAATGCAGCTTTTTCTGCCCTCTCTAGTTTCTGCACCCACTCAGGCCTGGGGGTATTTCCTTTAAGTGGACTGAGTCATTGCTGTTGATGGCCCTTCTAGCTAAGACTGCCGGTAGGGTGGCATCCCTCTTCACCTAGACAGAAGTGATCACTGGATGCCACTTGGTCCACAACCATTTGATTCCTCTGTACTGTCCACGCCTCTAGCCTATGAACAGTCCCTGCAAATGGAGATCTGATTGCTGCTGCTCGTAGCCATACATCCCCACAACTCTGATACACTTCCCATGCTAATGCCCTTCCTCCCCTCATTACCTTCAGACTCCTTAAATCCTCACATATACTCACCTTTGTGGGGTTATCCACTGATGTCAGGAAAAAACACTGGTCTTCCTATCCACCACTACCTTCTCTTGCCCCTCTCTTCTTCGTCTGGTGCTAGGGTAGAGCTTGTTCATCCAGCTAGTTCTGGCACAAAACTGAACTGATATGGGAGTGAGAGAGCTGTGCCCATGTTGGATATGTGTTTTTTGGAGGGTGAGGGGCATCTGAAGCAGGCACCCTTTCCTCCTTTTATTAGACTGCTCTCATTTATCACACCATCTGTTTTCCCAGTGCCAGAGATGATGCTGGGGATATGTGACTTGGGGCACTCAGGCAGAAACTGGCCTGCACAAGGCCGGCCATGTGTTTGCCTCCTAGCAATGCAGCGGTCAGCAGCAAATTCTTTGCCACCGCCTCCTCTCAGTATGGGAGAGAGCAAGCGTGGGCCTGGGTGTGTAGGAGACACAAAGAGATAAAATATGTGAAGGAGCAGGGGAAGGCACGGGAGGGACGTGGACTTCATCAGCTAGAGAAAACTGTGGGAAGGAGGGACAGGCAGACAGAGGGACTGAGTAGGGGAGAAGGCAAGAGGATTGGATTGTCAGGAGGGAAAGACAGAAGAATTGGGGTAGAGGGAGACAAAGAAATGGACTGGCTGGGGCACAGTAAGAGCAAGGCTGAGAAGGAAGGGCAGGCAGGCAGAGTTGTCTGATATGTAGTGCGGTGAGAGACGTGTTAGCTAGGTACTATGTTAATAGGTAACTGGATAACTACAGAGATGGAGATGAAGCGATTGCTTGTGTGTGTGTCTGTGTTTGTATATGCCTGTGTAAGGGGGAGCTGACTGAATGACAGGGAGGGAGAACAGCCATAAGGAGAGAGGAAAGATAAAGCAGAGCTATAAGAGAGCAAAAGAGGAAAGCTAGAGATAAAATGTGGGAAGAAGAGAGATGTGGGAAGGCAAGAGTGCAAACAAGAATGGAGATTTGGTGGGGAGAGAGGAGGGAAGCTCTTATGAGAAGAAGGGAGGCTGACAGTGCTAGTACTCATGTATTTGGGGCTGAGGTTCTCTTACTGGGGCCTGAAAGAGGATAGAGGGCAGAAATATGAGCACGACTCAATAAGACTAAAAAGAAGCATTTTCTTGTACACAGGGCTCACTGCCAATGCACAAAGACCCAGTGGACCTGGGAATGTAAATGCCACTGTTCTAGTGCAGGGTGTTTCCTGCTTGCTGAACTACAATGTACCTGAGCATCTGCAACCTGTGGACTGCCTATTTCCAGTGTACCTGCTTGACTGCTAGGAGCTGTTTATGATGGCAGGTCAGACATTTATTTATAATTTTATTCTCCTTCCTCTTGCCCTTTTTCCTCACAGCATATTCTCAATGGAAAAAGAGACATGAAAAAAAGAACAGTGCCCAGATTTACAGGCACCTTCCTAGTTCTTCTGCCTCATGTCATAGATACCACTTTGCTTTGCTGCCTGACTCAGCCAACACTCCTCTCTTTGACCATTTCTTTTCTGTCCTTCACTGTGTCTTTTTTCATCTCCTTATTTATGTCTTCCTTCAACTTTCTGCCATTTTAATTTTATACTCTTCCTTCTAACTTCACCTTTTCTATTATGTTCTAGGCTTCTAGGTTATGTACCTGCCCTTGTTGTTTCAGCTTATTCCTTCTAGTTGCCGTGTTTCTTTTCTTTGCTCCCTTTATTCTCTCCGATTCCTCCATCTCCTTCTGTCTGTGCCTGTCTGCTTGCTTTCTCTCACTCTCTGTCTGTCTCTTTAGAATTGGGTTGTGAATTCTGTTGGCATCAGAGTGGGACATACTGTAAAACTGAGGTTCCCAGAGGGCCAGGTTGTGATCATTTTATTTTTACAATGTCCTTGGATGTATAAAGGTGTTTGTTTGAGGGGGAGGAGCAGTGAATGTGCTCCATGTGGGAGAATACAGGGGAGTGCAGGCCAGAACGAATGAAGCTTGAAAGTAATATAGGTCAGTTGCAGAGAAAGTCCCAGTGGTCTGTGAAACAGAGAACTGGTTTGACACTTCACACTGGCTACTGGAAAGATGGCAACTGAACAGTTTTATCCAAATGACGCAAGCAACCTGGGAAAGTGTCCTGTGAAAGAGTGCAGGAGTGGTGAGCATGGGAGGAGAGCCAAGCCCTGCACAGGCTCTGCTTATCTACAGCCACCTCCTTAATGCAGGGAATAACAAGCCTGAAATTCCATGTTCCTGCCTCTGAGCTTTCTTCTCCTATGTGCATCCCTCTGACCCCTGCATGGAATGGGGAAGATGGTAGAGAAATGCCTGACCGTGCCCTCTTCCAGACCTGCTCACCAGGTCAGAGCTGGCAACAACAGAGCAAAGAAATCAGTGGAGAACCAAGGAGGACTGTACCCGCAAGCCCTTGGAGACATTTGGCCAGCCTCTGCTGAGGATGGTGCTGCAGAGGAGCCTCATACCACCAGCAGAGAGATGTCACCAAGGCTCTGAGACTGGTTTGGTCAAGCTGGAAGAACCAAGTGCTCTCCCTGGCACTGCTGGGAGTTGATTTGCTCTGCATAAGAGTCCTCACCTGCCATGATTTTCCACAGACTGTAAACTCTGCTCTCAGACCTTTTCCAGAAAATATCACAAGTGGCTACTAGCTGCAGTGAATGATTGAAAGTGGCAAATCCTGATGAGTAACTTCTGATTTCATTTCTATTAAAAAAATTTTGTTGATATAAGAGTCGTCTGTTAAGATGACATTTAGATATCAAAACAGACATTCAGATTTTCAGAGTCATTTGGAGCTTCTTCATGTCTGTAAAATCAATGTGAGATGCTGACTGCTCAGCATAACTGGAAATCAAGACAGTTCTTCAATGTCTAAACATGGGGTTAGAAGCTTAAATACACGTGTTTTGCTTTCTTTTTAAAATAGGCCCCCATTCCCAAGAAAGGGAATGTCACCTCTACAGCTTCTGTTCATGTACACTTTTCTGTGCATCGCTATAATGCTGTGGTCTAGCATCTGACTGTCTTAACTCAATGTGTTTAACCTAATTCCCCTATAGGAATTCACTCTCAGGACCCTAAACAATTATGAAAGTAATACAAAACCAAATCCTAGGAATTCATTTGATGGCTCTGTGGCCAAAATACACCGTCTGGCTTTCACTGAAACAGTGTCTGAAGTACATGTACATTTCATGAGATGTCTCCCTGATGATAAGATGCTACAAAAAGAAATCCTTCTCATTTTAAAATTAGTTGCCTGTTATCACTGATGTCAGTGGGACTCGGTGATTATGAATTTTCTAAGATTCTCTACTTGCTGGGCTGTCAATTAGGTGCTGGGATACATGTTTCTCTTGATTTGTCCCTCTGAAAAGTCAGATGGATGATATGATCTATCCCAGAGGCTAACCATTTTTCTTAATTTGCTTAGGATGTTCTTTCAAGAGACTTCTTTAATTCTGGTGGGGGTTTTTTTGTTTGTTTGTTCGTTTGTTTTCACTGAGCATCAGAGAAATTAAAAGTTCCTTATTTCTTCTGTGATACCCTAAGCTATGTGACAGAAGAAGAGCTAAGGATGCCCTGAAGAAGACAATTGGTTATATAGTTTCTTTGCAGAAGGATTACCTGTATCATTATCTCCAGACCTAGAAGAGCAAGTTTGTCCCATACAGAAAGTCTCAGCAATGCCTTGGTGGCTGTTGAGGACCAGAGGAAAAGCTGGTGTTCAGACTGGACCGTGGCTTTAAATTATAATACTGAATAGATGAGACTGCACAGGATCCTCTTTGTCCTCATCTGCGCCCTTTACACTGGAGGAAAGTCTGATGTCGGAGAACACTGATCAAGGTCAACATGAAGCATCCTCACTGTAGGCCTCACCTTTCCTCCAGCATTTATCACTGTGCTGATATTTCCAGGAAGCTTCCAAAAACCTTCAATTCAGAAAGAAAAGAAGCCCAACAACTTCTCTTTCTCACCTTATTCTTTACAGTTCTCTGATTACTCCTATGTTTACATGAAAACAGGGTTTTTTCTTCTTTAAGAGTCAAACTGCAGCTGCTGCATATTTCTTCCCTGAAATTTTATATACCTATTTGTCAGGAAATCATGGCTTTTTTAACCCATAGATACTTAGCAATAGAGACCATCCCTGATCATGAGAGGTAGATCTGGTGTGAGTTCTGGCTATAGTTAATTGATGGATGGGCAACGGATTTATTATGAACAAGACCAAGTTATTTGTGCCCGTATTTCATGTAGTTCCAGTGAGACGCATTGCTCTGTGGTCTATTCTGAAGACCTTTTCCCTTGTGTCTTGACTTTAAGCAGATTCTGATCACAAAGCCTGTGCTATATTCTTTTTACTAACTTTTTGTGAGGAATGTGTGACTCAGCTTGGGTTTTTTCCTCCTCTTATTTGTATCCTTTAGCTCTGCTTTTTAGGCATTTGTTTATTCAGTTATCAAGGCTCTGTACCTCTTTACCCTGTTTCCTGGAATGTGCCTCCATGACTGGATTTATATGGATGTCTGTGAGAACAGTGTATGCCTGATTTTGCATATGGATGGAAAAGCAAAAACAAAACAAAACAAAAAAAGATTCAGATGAAGAATCTGAGGATTCAGCAACAGAATAGGAATGGCATACGAATAAGCAGGTATTAAACTGGATTTCTATGGGACTTAGTTTATCAAGGAGTAAGGATGTGTAGAGGAATGCATTTATTTACACACAGGATAGACCAGCGTGAAGGTAGAGTTGAATTATATATCAAGTGCATAGTAATGTACACTCTGGAGTGGAAAATTATGAGGGACATCATCTGAGTGAAGAGGGTAGTGTCTTTAGTTTAACACAGGCAAATACATGGAATAGACATTCTGATAAGGTGGGGAATTTTCCTGTAACTAATTGTCTGTTTTGGTCATATTCAGTAAGTTTGCATGTGTATGCATATAAATCCTCACTGAGGATACTCTACCAAATGCTGTAATTCCAGCTAGAGTGATTGGTTAGCAGCTGCCCTCTGTTACAGTTAATGGGTTGCAGGCATTGATTCTTTTTTTTTCTCTATTCCTATTGATTAGGAGGCTGCTGTCCACACAAACCTCAGCACAGCATGTAAAGGGGAAGAGAGGCAAAACAGTTCTCATCCCAGCAATTCATCATGGCAGAAATGTCATGCTGGGAGTCCCAATCTTCTCTCACTATCCCTTTCAAGTAGAGAAGGACACCTTTCCCTTTTTGAAGAATTCAGTTCATAAGGCATGAGATGACTTCTTTTTCTTCTTGCCGTTTGAGGTAGCAAACATTTCAGAGGTTGCCATTCAGTGGAAAAAAACACTGTGTGACACAAGGGAGTGTTGCACTGGAAGAACTGGTGCTTTAGCTTCAAGACTCAATGTGCAACAAATTTCTTGGATAACCATTGATACTCAATTCATTTATGACAATACTTGGATCTCACTAACATCAGTGCATAGACTTTGGCTTTGGTGGGGTTTGTGATTTCAGTGCCTCAGTGCCTCCACAAAGTGATTTAAGTGTTGCATTGTAAGAGTGTTTTATGGGTAAATGACTTTTTTTTTTCCAAAGTGTTTGTCTTAGACAAGGATATATGTCAGAAACGGAGGGAGTTACGTACTACAGCCTTATATTCTCACACTTGGTCCACTAGTTTCTAATGTAGCTTTTTTATGCACTCTTGGGATAGCCCCAGCATCACTTTTGCACAGAGACTTCCTCAGTTTATTTGTGAGACCTCTGTACCATGTCTCCGCTCTTTTTTTTTCCTTTCTGATCATAGTGTTATGCTAGAGATGAATTTCATATAGTATTCAAATATTTGATGTTTACACTGTCTTTTATGTTGATCCTCAAGTTAAAAGACCTGAAGTTAAGGAGAGAGGACCACTGAGGATTTGTACACTTGTATTTATCTCTCTATCATCTCCACACGTGATTCTCAGACAAAACACAAATTTTCTTCTTTCTTCAGTTTGCTAGTTGGTTAAACTGGTCTAAGAAAACCACCAGCATGCAGATATGATGTAAATAATGTTTCTTACGTATTTTGGGTTCCCCAGCTTTGGATGCCAGTGATGACTGCTCTGATCACCCTCTCTGCTTGTCTAAACACACGGATATATGGGGTTTTTTTCAACCTTCTCCAGTGAAACTTCTTAAATATTAATTCCTTTTCTGGATCATATCTCACTTCTATCTTTCTGCCCCATTGGTTTTCAGTTCTATAATCATCACTCTAACCCCAATTTATTTTTCCTAACATCTCCTCTGCTGGTGCAGTTGTCTATTAACACCTCTGCTCTGCCTGCAAATACAACTGCATCAACTCCATCTCTTTTACATCTCATTACAGCAGCTCCTTCTGAGATGGCCTGCCCAGTATGAAGATTCCTAGATACCAAATCACTGTCTGATTTTATCCTGAGCCAAAAATCTCCATTGCAGCACTCGATCCAGAGATACTTTATTCAGCTCCATTACCATCCCATAGTGTTGCTTCCGACTTCATGCCCTTCATCTCCCTTCCTGTATCTTTCTCATGCCCCTTTCTTTCCTACAGCACTGCCCCTTCTCTCCACAAATAGCAGCACTCTTGGTTTGCCATTGGAAGCAGACTTCCTGCGGCTCCTTGTCTCATCAGCTTCTCATTTCAAGTAATTTAAAATGTAATTTAAAATCTCTCTATTTCCTCCAGACTATTAATTTCTCTCTCCTTACTCTTCTATAGCTGTCATTCTGTGTTGCGCTATTCAGTAAGATGCGACTGTTGTAAAATTCTGCCACAGTGTTTTTAATCTGTATTCTTGTTTTGTATTATCATTTTTAACGATTCTTTGTAGGAAAGATGAAATCTCAGCACAGCATCTAGCCACAGCACAAGCAGTCACATAGGACATTCTGGCATTTGCATTGCCTTTGTTCCGTTCTTCTCCAGCGGCATTTAGAACTACTGTAGAGGGATTATTGTGAATGGTTTAAGAGGATATAAGTAGGGTAGCAGGAAGAGAATTATTTCTGAAAATTGGGAAGTGTGAGGCAGGAAGTCACCTTTAGTCCTGATCCTGAGACATAATGAACCATCACAGGACCCACTGCTCTTAGCCAGAGATTAAAGGACTCATTGTTCTGCAGGCCTGGCCTTCTTACACTGGCAGTTTCTTTGGAGAGAATGCATTCCTGTCCTGTTGCTGGAGTCATTTGAAATCAAACTTGTAAAATCTGCAGAAATACATAATAAAGGCAACAGTTACAGATTAGTTTGAGGGCCTCTGTTTTGGCCCATCTTCTGCTTCATCCTCTGAAATTGTCTGAATTAGTCTAATGTAAGGATAAGTAATCCAGCAGTTCCAGCAGTATTTTTCTAGTTACAGATGAAATCTGTGATTTTTGTCTGTGCTGGGATGCCTTGCGAGTCCCAGTCCACAACTTCCGCAGTGGCTGTTCGCTCACTCTACTTGTCTCGCTCTACTCAGTTACCAACAGAAGCTACCAAAAGACAGCTCCCATTTGCACAGCCCCACATGCCCTGATCTGAAGGGGCATTCCGATTTGTCACAGTAAAATAAGCATTTAACAGCATGGGTGCCCAAGGGAGCCCTCAGTGAAAATACACCTTCTCTCCCTGTCCTTTTTGGATGACCCTGCTGTTTGAGCACAAGTGAGGTTCCGTAAGGCCTGAGTCCTTTCTGCTTCCCCTCGCTCCAGCCAGGTTACTCTGTGACATTTCTGGGAGAGCTGTACTGCACTATTTTGAGAGCACTAAGTAACTGAAGAGCCCACTTTGCTTGGACAAATTTCCAGTGTGTCTTTCCCTTATGCTTCCTTCTTTCATCAGAAAGCATTCAGGAGCAGAGAAGTCCTAGAGTGATCTTGTGTAGCTTCCCTTGCTAAAAGCCTTGCAGAACCTCCTCCTCATCACAAGCCACTTCTGTAGAGCTGTAATCTCCCACCATCTTAGGGGGATTCTCTGTATCTCTCCACCCTTCATTTGAACCAAGGCCAACAGTTCAGAGGGCCTGCCCACAGCTACCCTGCTCACCACTATTCCACCAGGCTGAAATGCACAGCCCACAAGGGCCACCTCCTCCCTTGCCCATCCTCAGCTGTTTGGCAGCTCCATGAGTGCAGAGAAGAAGAAAAAAAAAAAAAAAAAGAAAAAAAACCCAGTTTTTCCAAGAGAGAAGAAGGCCAGGACCCCTCCCCCACCCTTCCCCCCCCAGATGAGGCTACAAACTGTGCTTGTCCCCCAGCAATGTATTAGTGGGCCCAACCTGCATTGTCACCTGCCTCATCCCCCATCCCTTCTGCCTCCCCAGGACCTGCTGGTAGCAATCTGCATATGGCTGATGCCACACACCATCCGTGCTTGCTGGTAAACACCCCACAATGTTCTCAGCTCCCTGCTGAACAGAGGAAATGCTCAGCTGCCTTTTGTGCCCCCTCCTCTCCTGCTGCTTGCCATAGAGCCCTTCATGTCCAACAGTCCTGGGGGAGATTGTCCTGAAATGGCAGTCCCAGGCTGCACCCAGAGAAGGACAATGAAGGAGAGAAATGGAGTTATGAAATTACAATGTGGCCAAAGCCCTCCGACTGGTTCAACTACCCGGCACCCCCTCCCCTCAGCCCCTTAATTCCCCTAGAAGAGCAGTGAACCTAATGCAGCCCTTCTGGTCTCTCATTCACCGAACAATGAATCTGATCAGAGTGAAACAAAATCGGAGGCATCATGAATTAGATGATTTCTTTTCTTTTTGATTGCTGCATTAATGAGCAGCTACACGTATAGAACGAGGAGGTGACTAATGTAATTAACCTGATGTAATGATACTGCTGAGGAAGGGAGAGACAGTTATGACATACGAAGATGTTAGCATTGCACAATTTTATATACGTTCTCAGTACTATCAGGTTGTGTCTGACACAAAAACTTAAGCACTGATAGATTTCAGTCTGCATCCATTCACCTCATGCATCTTTCTGTGGAAAAAGAGGATTGGAAGGTGGGATATTTTCTGGGGCTGGGGGAGAGAAATTCAGTTTGGTGGTCCCTTTCCTTAGCAAAATCACAGTAATAACAAGAAATCGACCTTTCTTGTGAAGAATCTTCCCAAAATGTCTGCTTCTTGAAGCAAGCTATGGGATTTCACAGAAAGCTATGAAGAGAAAGTCAAAACGCAGGGATTCACACAACATTGGTCAGGGGGAGACAGAGGGACGGAAAACGAGCAACACCAAAACATATGCAACTTGCAGCAAAGCTGAGAAGAGTGAGAAGCGAGCACTTAAAAATAATAACGGCAACAAAAATAAGAGAAATAAATGCTTATTTTTAAATTACCCTTCCATGTTGCATTTCACCTGTCTCCTGGGGAGAGAAACGGCTGCCTGAAGTTTTGTACAGGTCTAACTGCAGCGTGTGCGGGTTGTGCTTGCCGCTCTGGGCACGTATGGCGGGGATGCGAAGGCAGCTGAGCCAGGGGGCCGGGGGGGGTTGCGGGTGGGGGCGAAAGGCTGAAAGGCAGAAAGAGGGAGAGCCCCAGCTACGCCTTCCCCCAGGCTCCGGCAGCCGGGGGGAGCAACCCAGCCCGGGGCTGGCAGCGGCGGGGTAGGCACAGGGAGGGGGGAGGCTGCCCCCTCCGCCCCTCCCTGCCTGCCTGCCTGCCTGCCCGCGCAGAGCGAAGGAGGGCGGCTGCCGCCCGCGGATGCTGGGGCGCGGGCAGGGCGGGCGGCGCGGGCGGCGCGGGCAGGGGAGCTGTCCTTCAGCACCGCGGGCCGCGGAGCGCCGCTCCGGCACTGCCGCCCGGGGAGCTGTCCTTCAGCACCGGGGGGCCGGGAGCGCTCCTCCCGTGCCGCGGACCGGGGAGCTGTCCTTCAGCACCGCGGGCCGCCGCCGCCGCGGGGGAGCTGTCCAGCGCCTCGCCGCCGCCTTGATGCAGTAGCGCGGCCCGGGAGTCGCCGGGGGCTGCCGCGGGGCAGGGGGTGCCGCAGCCGGGCGCCGCTCCGCGCCCCCAGCCCAGGAGGGCGCCGCGCCTGTCCCCCTCCTCCCCCAGGAGCCCCCCTCTCTCCTCGCCCACCTCCGCCGGGAGCGAGCGCCGCGGCTGTGCGGAAAAGCCATGGGAGGCAAGACCTCGGCACCTGTTCAGCTGAAATCAAGGGCTTACAGTATACTGGGCAGTCTGGCTTGGTGGTAGGAGCAAACGAGCGAACGAAAGGAAGGAGAAGCGAGCAAGAAAAAGTGAGAGAGGATTGGAGCGACTGCCGCTGCCGGGGAAAAAAAAATAAAAACCCAAGGAAGATAACTGGGAAGGAAAAGGATTTTCATGGCGCAGGCTGCAGAGCTAAGCAAGAAGACTGAAGGTTGCATCTCTGCTCTTACAGTCTCTAACTGTCTAGGTCCAGATAATGAGAGATTGTGTTGAGGATGCTGCTGCTGCTCCCCTGTTCACTGTGGAA
Organism: Gallus gallus; assembly: GCF_016699485.2. Classification (NCBI taxonomy): domain Eukaryota; kingdom Metazoa; phylum Chordata; class Aves; order Galliformes; family Phasianidae; genus Gallus; species Gallus gallus. Next base: position 51,694,330 of record NC_052532.1, read on the forward strand.
GCCATCTCCAAATTAGCCATTACATATGGAAACTGGAGACCAGAATTTTAGAAAAAGGGATTAAGGCGTCTCGTTTTGGGGGGGGTTCTCTCTTTATTTGTTTGGTTTTTTCTTGGTTCTTTTGTCTCTCTTTTTTTTTCTTTTTCCTTTTTCCTTTTTTTATATTTCAACCAGAACGTTTCCGATTTAAAAGGCAAGCCTGTTCCCGTGTGGTCTTTCTAATTTACACTCTTTTCCGTGGGCTTTCTTACCTCTCTTTTTTGATATCTATCTCTCTATATATACCCATTATATTATTAGTCGGAATTATTATTTTATTTTTTTAAACACACACACCCCAAGAATCAGAAGGCGGTTGGGTATTTGTATAATGAAGAATTATGGGGCTCTTTGACAGAGGTGTTCAGATGCTTTTAACCACCGTTGGTGCTTTCGCTGCCTTCAGCCTGATGACCATAGCTGTGGGGACCGACTACTGGCTTTACTCCAGAGGGGTTTGCAAGACTAAAACTGTCAGTGAGAACGAAACCAGCAAAAAGAACGAGGAAGTCATGACCCATTCTGGATTATGGAGAACCTGCTGCCTGGAAGGTATTTGATTCTGGATCTCCACCCCCCCCCTCCACTTTTCTCTCCCCCTATCCCATACCTCCCCCCCTTCCCCCCCCCCCCCCCCCCCCCCACTCCCAATAAATCCCTTCACATTCCACCATTTTCTAACTTCATTCCTTCCACCACAATTGAGAGTGGTGGGCTTAGTTACATGGGGCACGGAGGCAAGAAGACAAGCAAATTATTCTTTGCTCCGTTCTCTTCTTTCCTTCCTCAGCCTCTGCCCTACACTCTCCCCAGAATTTCACTCCCCCCCTTCCGACGGGAATAATATGTGTCTTACAAAAACACCAAGAGACCCTTTCAAAAAGCAACTATGTGGTCTACTTGTCTTCAGATTGTTTGTATTGCCTGGGAAAGCAATGCCAAAATGCTGTGTTATTGCTGTGCTCCGTCTGCAACCACAGAGTGAAATAATTTGTCTCTTTGCGAATGGCTTATTTGCAAAGACTAGACTGGGAGTGAGGGCCAATGTGGGGAGGGGGTGACTGCAAAGCAATTCAGATGCAATTATTGGTTCACTTTAGAAAGGAAAAGAGAGAGAAAGGGAAATAACCCTGCTATGTCCAAAACGTCTCATATGGTAAATCTGGTGATTCCAGTCCTCTAGAGCAGAGTTCAGAGCATTTCATAATGTCTGTGAGCAACCACATCTTACTGGGCTGGGTGCAGGGGGGTCTATTTGGCAGCTGATTCATTTGTTTTGGGGCTGGGATCTTTCCTCCACTTGTTTGTTGTTGGGGGTAGATTTTTGTTTGGAGGCTTTTCTTTAAGGTTTATGGTAGAAGCTAAAAATAAACAAGTGTCTGAATAGAAAAATCAGCCTAAGTCTTATGTGGTGAAACTGCACAGTAACTCAGTGACATGTCTGATGGCAGAAGAGCCACTGCCGCAGCCAACTTCTGGAATCAGACGTTCCTAAGGGAGGGGGAGAGAAGTGAGGGGCCAGCAGTTCACTTTTAAATATGTGTTGCTCAGTCCTGCTATTGGCATACATGTGGGCTGGGGAGGTGGACTGCAGCTGGTGCTGGAGGGATAGGGGCTACTGATGTAAATGCGTGGTTTTCTGTTATACACATAGCGAGAAGGAGGGAGCGAGAGCAAGGCAGTGCACATTGCAGCCTGCTATGAAAACGCTGCTTATGAATCAGCCCCCAGCAAGAGAATGGGCTATGGAGGCTGGTGGGTGCCTGCAGATAACGCCTGGGTCTGCTAGTGCCCCCCAGAGCTGGGTGTGCCTGGAGCTCCCTGATGGGCAGGAGGGGAAGCAGGTACCGCAGGACTGATTTCGTGAGAGTGCACTGGGAGATGCAAGGCAGGGGGAGGGGGAATAAACTGTGTATGTCCTAATGTCTCCCACCAAAGCAAGCTAAAGCTGCTGTTTAGAAATGGTTGTGTCCGGGAAGAAGCGCAAATTTCCCCCCCGTTCTTGGTGCAAATGGTTGAGTGATGGCTGGACATGTTTTGAATAGCTAAGTGACTTCATTGAGCGATGGTCTATTTGACGCATACTGCATTTAGTGCCCTTTGTCAACCCAAACTGCTGCCTTTTAACATATCCTGCAGAGGAGCTCTATGCTGAATACTATATGCTGTCTCCACGCCAGAAAATCAATAGCAGTAAATTAATGGGGGATGTTTTAAACACACTCGCTCGCGCACATGCACGCATTTCTTCCAAATAGATAAATATATGGAGATATATATTAATAAGGAATGAAAAGCCTTTCACATAGCTATTCATTACAACAGGGGAGAGAGACATCTCCTTAATTAAAAATTAATGAGAGAGGAGACAAAAAAAAAAAAAAAAAAAGCAAGCCCAAAAGCGAAGCCATGTGGGGAGGGAGGGAGGCTGTGGGGAGAACTCCCCTCTTGAGCTGTGTCCCTGAGCCAGAGGGCGGAGGGAGGCCAGGGAGGAGACAAGATGTGTGAGGACCCCAGCCAGGGGTGGCAGTGAATTCAGATCATGTCCATGTGCCCACAGAGCCGGATCCAGAGGGACGCGGTCAGAGGGGGAGGAGGAAGGGGCGGGTGAGGTTTGTCAGATCGGAGGAGCTCAAGGCTCCTTCTCCTTTACATCCAGCAGGACCCCACAGGGACTGTGGAGAAGTGGTTGTGTGATAAGAGAAAGTGCCAGGATGCTCACCATCAAAGGTTCCAAAATGCTCCCAGCCCCTCCCAGTGCCACCTTGGTCCCCTGCCCATGCTCTCATGCAAAATCAGACTGCAGCCCTACACAAGAGCTGGGAAAGGCAGTATGAGAGATGGTGAGATTCTCTTTTGTCCCCACCACACAAAGGAGGGACCTGGTTGGCTCCCCAGAGCTGCTGGATGTGAGGCAGAAGTTGTAGGGGGGCTGGAAGGTGCTAGGAACTGCCTGGGAGCAAGTCCTGCTCTGAGCATCACCAGCCTGAGGACACAGGTTGTCCCAAAACTTTGGGGTGAGCTAGGTAACAGGAGTTCCATGGCCATACACTGAGCAGGACATGGGCATGGATGTGCCTCATGGCTGAGGATGCCTCTGACTGGCTCCCCTCATCCCAAGTCTGCATGGGCTGGTGGCTGTCACTCCTTAATCCCAGGGTGGCACAGCCAAATATCCCCAGTAGGCACACACGAGAGGGCACTGGGCAACCCCCAGATGTCATATCTGATAAGCCAGAAGGTTGTCTCCCTTCTCAGCATAAGAAATCAGAAAGGTGTCCCTAATTCACTTGATCTCCCAAGTGAGAACTGCAAGCTGGGTGGAGAAGAGTGCTGCAGAGGTTCCTTGCCCCTGTGGTACGTGGGTTGGACAGGTTTGAGAAGAGAAAAGGTTGCTCTCAGGAGGCTGTGGAAATGGCTAAACCCTTGGACTCTGCTCACACCCTGCTCACAGTGTGGCAAAAATACCTGGAGAAGAGTGTGGGACAGAAATGGTGCAGGCCCATAGGGTTTGGAGAGTCAGTGAAGAGGAGGGCAGAGGAATTTTAATGAGAAAATAATCAAAGGAGCCAAAATAATCTTCTGCTAACAATAGGAAGGCTCTGATGAGGTTGCCTTCATTTGGGGGGATATAAGGGAATGCTAGCACTAGCCAGCACTGTAGGCTGTCAGAAATGGTGAACTCTTCATATTCCAACACTGTGGTAAATTGTATTTCTTTATCTTGGCCAAGATATCCAATAGCAAAAAAGGAACGTGGAGGCTCAGCCTGTGCACACAGATATGCTGCAATCAGAAAGCAAGTTCCCCTTGAACTATTTGGTTCCTGGGCTTTTAGGATTTTAGGGTCCCCCTTTCTCCAGTCACTCAACATTCTCATTCATTATCTTCAGAGCTTTGTGTGGCTCCAAACTGCAATGTCATTTTGGGTGTTCAGCCTCTGTTGGGATCCCTCTCCTCTCTTTTCTGCATCCTACAGGGAGCCCCTGTTCAACCACGGGGCTGGAGAGAAAGGTGATGGCGGTTGCCATTACTGCAGACCATGCTTCCAATTCTTTTCCTAATCTTCCTTCAGATAATTCTCTCTAAGGCTTTGGGAGTTCTTAAATGTGTAGCTGAGCTGCTCAAAAATTTTTGCTCTTCAAGAAAAATGGCAGAACTTACCTCAGCCCCCTGACCACGTATACATGGAGTGTGCATGTACATCTAGCAGCTGAGACCCATGAGCTCATGGCACACATTGGTGCTGCACCTCTTACAACTTTGAAATGGCTGCAGAGCTTCCAGTCTAATTCCTCCTTGGCACCGAATGCTTTTAAAACACTTTTTATTATGAGTGATGCCTTGTCTAATTCTTTCATTAGCTCCTGTAGATCTCCTACAGGATCTCAAAAAGTGCATGACAAAGCCTTATCAGGATCTTATGAAGCAAGTAAATGAAATGTATTTTATATCGGTAGGTTATTGGTTTTGTCATGTTGTCATTATTATTAGGAAAGGGATAGGACTGGGAGGCTTTTATACTGAGAAGGGAGAGACTGGAGTCCAGGGCAGGCAGGCATGAGTGATGTGCATGGGGTTAGACATCCCTGTAGATCTTACTTGTGTGAAGGCAAGTAATTGAATGGATGTTGGTGCAGAAAATAATTCCTGCCTAGAGACCCTTCCCAAGGAAAATTAATGAGCTGATCTGTTTCCTTTCCAGTTTGTTATATCTGAGCAGTGCATGAGAGTTAAGTGCAATTTCGGTGTTTGCAGAAACGAAAAGCTGATGGCAAGGCAAGGCAGGGCTCAGGCACTAGACACAATCCTGGTGCTGCGTCTCTTCCCCACACTGCTTCTTTCACTGCTGTCTGCTGATGGGCCACTTCTTTCCCTTCACATTATCTTATGAGCCTTTCTTCCTTGTCTTCCCTCTTATCTATCTTTCAACCTTCATTTTCCTCATCCCTAGTTCCAACCTGCAGAGCTGCCCACCATCCTATTTCTGTGGATCCACAAAGCTGGTGGGGTCCTTTCCCCTGCCTCTTGCTGTCCTACACCAGAAGATTTCCGAGGAAGCAGTGTAAATAGCAGTAGATTGAATGAGAGTCCCCACGCTCAGTGGTGCAGGAGCATCCCAGATCACAGCCCAGAGATGCAGGAGGCAGAGGCTCGGTGCCGCACTGCCTGCTGCCGGCATTGCCTCTGCCAGGCAGAGGGAGGATGCAGAGATGCACGGGCCTGGTGTGAAGAGGTAGGCAGAGGATTTCCAGAAGTGGGGTGCAGGTGGTGAGGGGGAGGCACATGGGATCCCAGGCATGGGTGGGTTTAGTTCTCACAGAGCTTAAATTCACACATCACTGAGAGCTGGGGATTCAATGGGCTGAGACCTGCAAGCTCACTTCATTTCAGATTTGACAAGGAAATGCTGTTCCTTGCCAACCAGCTGCTAGAACTGACTTCTAAATTGCGTTTAAATTCTGGATCTCCCTACTGACAGAGAAAGAGGAATGGGTTAATATTGTCCTGAAATGCACCAGAAATTGCCTTGCTGAAGAGAGTGAGAGTGAAATGCAGTGGGAGGGACATGGAGATGCAGTGTGGCAGCAGTAATGTATAAAGAAATTACACAGAGATAGAACAAATGTCTCTTTGCCAGGGAGACCAGGAGCTATTCCTATCCCACGATTCCATGTTAACCCATCCCTTTCCCACCCGAGCCCCTCCACTCTGTTTCGCTCAGCTGCGGTTCAGTGCAACCTCATTGGGAATTCATGGGAGGAGTGCCGCCGGGGCTCGCCAGCAGCATCTCCATATTTATTTCCTGTAAAAGCAGCAGCGAGGAGGTTGCCGAGGGGAACGGGGAACATTTCAGGCTCTCAGCTGGCTCTGCCCCCTGCCCCTGTTTTAAGAGCAGGATTCCCAATCAAGCATACCCTCTTTATCCCAGGGGGAGCCCTCGCCACCGCGTTCTGCGCTGCTTCCCCCTTCACATCTCCCCATTGCTGGGGATGCACTGCTGCCTTCCTGGGCACCACAGCCTCCCCTTTGAGAGGGGCTTTCTGGGAGGATCGGGGTCTGCTGCCTGAGGAGGGGTCACCAGCAGGGCTCCCAGACCCAGGGCTGCAGCAGCCGAACAGGGAAACGCAGAGTGCAGGATGGGTCAGGAGTGCGGGGAGCAGACTGCAAATGCAGTGCACCCCAAAGTTATTTCTCCCTCTCCTGCATGACCCCAGCTCGCTCCTCACCCTCCATCTTTGACTCATTCTATCCATCTCCATTTTAATTTGTTCTCGTTTCCCTCACCTGTTTTTCCTCTTTATTTTTCTCTTTCATCTTCATGTCTCTTCTGCGCTCTCTCAGAAGCAGCTTCCCCTTCATTATTCCTCCCTGATTCCTCTCAAAGTTGTCCAAGGCCCATCCCCCTTTGCTCTTTCCTCTGTTACATTAGCTTGCCCTTGCTTTCCTCTGTCCCCTTTGCTCCTGCCATCTCATCTCTCTGTCCTCTTTCCTTTTCTCTCTGCCGTCACATCACCCTGGCTGCCCCCATCTCACATCCTCTCAGCCCAGAGACCCCATCCTTTCAGAGCTCCTTTCCAAGGCAGCCCCTCGGGGTGGATATCCCCCTCCTCTTTCTCTGGCCAACCTCCCCCCCCTCCAAGCAGCCTATGACACCGGTTGCTGTTGCTGCCTTCTCTCACCCGCAGGGCACTACGGCTCCCTCTGCCTCCCCCCTCCCCCCCTTGTGCTCCCCTCATTGCTCATTGCCTGTGGTCAAGCCGACATCCCTTCACTTTGCAGCCTCCAACCTCCGTGGCCGGAGGGCTCACTGGCAGCACAGCTGATGAGCTGGCTCATCTGCATGCAGCCAGCAACTGGGCTGGAAGGAGCTCCCGGCAGCCCTAAATACCCTCCCTGGCAGCCCTCAGACATGAATCAGGCCAGGCTCCAATGGGAAAATCGGGGTCTCTGCAGCCATCACCCTGGGGCCATTGCTATGCACTACAGGGAATGTCTCAGCAAACAGCCATCCTTTTCAAGCTGCTTACAGGGAGAAGATTCTCCCCGAGATCCTCACGATCACCCCAAAGGGGTGAGGAGAATGGGGCCGGGGTCTTCAGTGAGTCTCAATCATCAGATCAGAGAGTACTGTTGGCTGATGGGAAAAGGAGGGCTGTAGGGCTTGCAGGGCTCTAAATGAAACACAGCAGCTCCTCAGTTCCCTGAAACAGGAATATTGCTGCCTCGTGGCTCAGGGCAGTGGATGGCTGTAGACAGAAAACCCACCAGCAGCAAGTCCCCTAGCACCACGAGTGGAGCAGGGCAGATAACAGAGCACAAGGAAGTCATCTGGAGAAGATTCGTAGGAGGGTTCATAAAATGTGGACAGGGATAAGGAGGAGTAAGGAAGACCGTGTGTATGAGGACAGCCTGAAAGACTAGATGTGTTTGCCTGGAAAAAGAGGTGAATGAGTGGGAAAGCAATTGGATTGTGTTGAATAATGAATGGACTAGAGAAGATGGATCAGTAGCTCTTGATTTCCCCATTTTGTAACACACAGACAAGAGGACCTGACGTGAGTCACCGGAGACCCAGTTAAAGCTTTCTCATTTGATGCGTATCAGGGCTGTGGAGTTTATTGCCACCGGAGCTCCCGTGGCCAAGATTTTAACAACATTTAGCAAGCAAGTGGGCATTTACAACAGAGTTCACTAAAATTAAGCGTCCTCATAATGGATATGAACAGCGTTTTGGGTGTTTCGTAATTCAGCAATTAAGCTAGGCTCCATAAAAACTAGGATAACATTTCACAAGGGCAGTCTATCCCCTATCTGACTGCCATGTGCTTCCTGCCTCTTCCCTGAAACATTTGTCAGGGATTAAATGGAGCTCAGATTTACTTGGTCTGGCGTTTCTTTTGTTTCTAGATGTTCTGCTATGCAATTGCAACATAAGATGCAAACTAGGCCTGCATTTCTGCCAGTGTCAATGACTGCCCTAATTTGACAAATTAACTGTGAGTTTAGGTATTTCTATCATATTTTGTTAGAAAGGATCTGGGATATAGAGCAATTAAGAGCATGCAGAATTAAGTGGAGTCCTTTTTCTTCACACCCCAGGGTATAAAGTAAGTAGTTAGCAGTGGAGGTACTATATAGGTGCAAAGAATTATTATTGTTGATATCCCTGCTTCCCAGAAAGCAATAGGCTTTGGGTCTCTTTGATGCTATCATGACTAAATTAGAAACGAGGTTGTCTCTTTTCTCTTGCATCTGTGGCAGTGATTACTGAACTGGCATCTGATGACGTACAACACTGTAGTGTTCCTATGCACAAGGGATGAAGGCCTGATTCTCCCCTCCTTTGCACTGGTGCAACCTCGGTGACTTGGAAGGAGCCGTGCTACTTTCACGGTCCATGAAGGCAAGAGGGAAATCAGGCTGAGGAAGGGCTGTGCATGCTTTAAACAGCTGCGTCCCTCGAGGTCACCCTGTGCCCTGCTTCCACAGCGCTGTACCCCACAAACCAGAGCCTCAGTTTGCCTTCAGTGTGTGGGATGCCCATTTATGCCAGCTGTTCCTCCAGCCCAGCAGTACCTTTCTTAAAGCTATTTCAATTTTCATCATCTTTCACCCTCTCTAGAAAAGTCCAAGTTGGCAACCCTCACTGTGGGACCAAAGTCCTCCTATGGGCTCCCCACCTGAGGTTGGTGGAAGTGTGAAATGGTAGAGGAGACCATGCATCCCCTGGCATTCAGCTTCCTTGTTTTCTTCCTTCTGCATTTCTGTCTTTCATGGAATCTCTGTCATTTGCTGACAGCTTTCTGTCTCCCAGCCCCATTTATCCCCTTTGTGCTACAGAAAAGCTCCCCTATAAAATTCCAAACTACACAGTCAGAGTTTTCATAACAAGCCCTGCAGGACAGGTGAAATCCACTTCTGTTTCTGCAGCACAGACTGCTGGAGTTTTTATACCAGCTTCCTATCAAACCTATAACTCCCCAGAGAAGTATATGGACTTTATCCTGCACCTCCTGTTCCCCTAGAGCATATACTTCTACCTGTTAGCCTTGAAAAACAGAAAATGAGGATGGTATACAAAAACTTGAGACTGCAGTTCCATGCTATCCATGGATAGGAATTCCTCTGGTGTGTGTTTTTGCTAGAAGCGGAACAACTATAAATTTCTGATTTAGCTTGTTGTATAAAGTATACATTCTGTCAAATAAAGAATAACACTATCCACCTCCATCCCCTGGATTTCTTCCTATTTCTCAGTTTTCATTCTCTCCATAAACATGATTTTTTTAGTGTGTTTTATTTTTCTCCTCCCACTGCTTCATAACTGCATTTCATTCTTAAATTTGCCATCGCTCAGGGAAGTTCCCTCTTCCTTCAGGTCCTGTTTATACCACCAGTGTAGCTGCAGTGTGATGGATCTCACTTGAACACTGAATATTTCCCAGGTTTATGGTCATGTTCATTCAGTGTCATAGACCAAGCACTGTCAATCACACAGTTTTTCATCCAACCCTATTCGCTGACTCCTGCAACCTGTCCACTGCAAATAGCACATTTCTGAGAAACTGTTTCTGGAGCTTCATTCGGTCCTGAAAATGTTGCTTAGAGCTTTCCTTTCTTGTTTTCATTTTGTCCTTTGCTCATTCCATCAGCCCCTTCAGAATTCATTGCTTCTACTTTTCTTCCCTTTTTCTTTACTTACTCTCTCAGATCTGCCATCTTCTCTTCTCTTCTCTTCTCTTCTCTTCTCTTCTCTTCTCTTCTCTTCTCTTCTCTTCTCTTCTCTTCTCTTCTCTTCTCTTCTCTTCTATTTTAATTTCTCAGTTCTCCTGGGTAGGAGCCACCCCCAGTCCCAAAAAGCTCATCCTCCACAGAGAAGAGCTGAAAATGGTTTGACAGCTAAATGTGTACATGCATGTGCACGCGTGTGTATCTCCTTTCAGATGTGGTCAGTTAGAAAGCCTGGGAGTTGAGATTAAGTATCCTAGCTCTGACTTTTGCCTTTCAGAGAGCCTGAGGAGTCATTTCTGAATGCAGATGGCTCTCAGAATTGCCTTTAGAGTACAGGGTCCCAAGGAATCAATCATCAGGAATTTCTGCTGCTTTCTTTTAGATTCAAGCATTGCCCTTTTTCTTAGGCTGAGGGTCATGAGTTTTTTTGAAGGACAGTGGCAGAACCATGAAAGAAGACATTTTTCTCTTACTCATTTTTGACTGAGGGAGTGAATGAACTGTGATAAATATTTTTCTGTATATAGCTTGAGTTGTCTCAGAGAAGTGGCAGAGGAAACAGATGGCAGAGGCCCTTTATAGGCAGCTGCTGTTGTCTCTTAAGGTGTCACCAGCACAAGAAAAGTGGTTGTAATTGGGCAGCTTCAAGATCAGCAGCGCCTGAGAGGACTCGAGCAGAAAAGAATGTCATCCTGTGTGAAGGGAGGAGGCAGAAATCAAATATTCAGAGACTAAGGAATGGTGCTTGAGGGGTGAAATAAAGTACAGGAAATTGTTTGAAGCAAGGATGAACCTTTATTAAATGACACGACTGGAGGATGGTTTTCCTGCATTTGTGAGTTCACACTTGGCCACAGACAGTGGGAACATTGTAGGCAGGGTGAAGAAGGTGGTTTTGGGTATTTTGGGGACAGAAAGAGGAGGTGGTGTGCAAAGGAAACAGCTGAGTGAGAGACATAGATTTTCAACATGCTATGGAAATGCAGCCCACGGGAGAGGAAAGGTCCAGGAGTAGCCATTTCAAGGCTCCTACCTCCTCCAGCTTGCTTCACGGCAACCCTGCAGTGTGCTTTTGAGTTGAGGGGTGCTACAGTTCAGTGTAGAAGCCTCTGTCCTAGAAACTCCCCATATGATTTCCCTGCCTGGAGCCCAGAGCCTGATAGTACCCAGCACGAAGTGAAATTGTAAGCTGACCTGTAAAACAACAGAACTGGAGACATGTAACGGTTCCCTCAAGAAATAACCAGAACAAAGATTCTTTATAACTTTCAAGATGGGAGGAATTTTGCTTTTGGCTAGACTCCTAAGTCTTCTAGTCAAGGAGATGTCTACATTTCTCCTGCTGCCTTTGCATCCCCAAAAGCAGGATCCACGTATTCCTTTGCAGAAGAAAAAAATTCATAGAGAAGGTCAATAGGAAGCTTGGGAGGAAACCAGAGAGGATTGCAGGATCTGTCTTGAAGTGCAAGGGTTTGGGTTAACATAGCAGCTGTGGACAGCTGGGGATTAATGCAGCTGAAGGTTTCGGTGTCCTCTAGCTAAGACACATCCATTGCAGCTGTACTCAAGCACCTCATCGTCTTGAAGGAAAAAAACTGCTGAGAGCAGAGCGGTGCAGCTATTTCACTATTGGGAGGAGGAAAAACAGAGAAACTAATATGCCAACCCTGCAGAGTGAAGTGTAATGCAAAGAGCAGCACAGCACACAGGAAAAAAGTGTAAGATTGACAATTTTCCTAAATTTCAGGTGACTGCCTATTCATTGCAGCACTCTTCCCCAATCACTGCACCACTCTCCCCCATTTCAGTCATCACTTTGTCCCTTTGTACGCAGGAAAGAATAACTCAGTAAGGCCAAGAGCAGCTTTCCAGGAATTAATTCCAGGGGCTGTCTAAGATCACAGGAGAAAGGTGTTTTTCTGTGTGCTGCATCATTACAGCTTGGCCCACATTTGCGGGAACAGTGAGGGGGAAAGCATTCAGAGCAAGGCAAGACTTCAAGAAAGAGCACCGTGAGGATGCGGAAGCACCAGCACCAGGAAGGATTCACACTCTTCTGCAGAAACCAAGGGCATGTGTTTTTCTTTTTGGTTGTTTGTTTTTACTTTTTCTTTTTTTTTTTTTTTCCTGGGAGTAGACTCATGGTAGAGGGAAGCATCTCTAATTGCTGGAAAGAAAGGGAAGGTCAGAGATGGAAGGATCTTGCAGCATCTGTAAAGCACAATTGGCCAAAGGGAGAGCTGAGGTAGGGGGGACACAGGCCTCAACCACAGCGTGACATGGGGAGTTGGTGGAAAGAGTTGCCCTGAAGATAGTTGGGAAATATGGTCAGAGAGAGAAGAGTGTGTCAGGAGAAATCATGGGAGCCATGTGTAAGACAGACTTGAAATGCTCTGGTCTGAGAGAAGCAGGAATATCAGTCAGAGCTGATGGACGGAGAGACAGCCTCCTCATCCATCTTCTCTGCCTTGTGGAATGGCACTGATTTCCTCCTGAGTGACACCCCTAGAGGCCTTTTCACCCTCTCTTCCCTGCTCTGTTCCATGGCTTTAAGAAGGACTTAAATACACATAGGCAGGGAAGGAATGATCACACCAACCAAACATGGACCTCACCACCAATATTGGAAAGTGTGATCGATGGTCATGGCTCTAGGCAGTGAAAGATTGGCAAAGGAGGGCTGGTGAGAAGAATCAAAGGAGCTGCAGTGTACAATTTTTGTCTCAACCTTTTCTTGGTAAAGCTAAGAAATTTACCCATGTAAGCATACAGCTTAAAGCGGACATGACCACTTCTTATGATGTGTCTCCCTGCTGGAGACCTGTCTCCTTCTGGAGGTCTGGGGTACAGTTTTTGTGCTAGAGAATCTATGGCATGGACAGATTATCTTCAGTAAAACAGAAGAACCAAACTGTAATGCTCCTCTTTGGCTTCTGCTCTTCAACACAGTGTTTCTGAGCATTTCACTTGCTTTTGTTATTGTGCCATTGCAGCTGCACCAGAATGCTCCATGTATGGTGGAAACACCTTATTCTAGACAATGCGCATACACGAAAGTTCTCATCCAGACGTCAAAGAAGTGACAATCTAAGATGATAAATGACATATGAAATGCAGCAAAGCAGAATACAGCAAAAGTGTAAATCTTGTTTCTGGATCATTGTTTTTGATACCAATGAGAGAGTATTTCATCACCTTCTCCAGAGTAAGGAGAGCAGAATGCAGAACAAAGTACATCTGCCCAGCACCAGGCAGTACCAGAAAGAGATACCTGAATAACTCAAAGCAAGCTAGCTTAGGTATTTCCATCTCTAATGGCTACTGAAGCATAGTACTCTGCACAGACAAATTAGCAGCGTGTCTGAGAGCTGTCAGGATGCAACGCTTAGTCGCGTGTGCTGTTTCTGAGACCCATGTGAGGTCACATTATGTTGTGCCATGGAGACTTATAGCAAGAGACTCACTCAATTCTCAATCTAAATCTAATTTCTGTATCCCCAAACAGGCATGCCCGTGTACTTGGAGGTTTTTTTTCCCCTTGTTAGGTAACCACAGGTAGTATGAAAGAAGTGAACTGTTCGCATCTCATACCAGTTCTTCTAGAAAGCGTACCATGTTATTTGGGATTCTGGAAGGGAGCTCATTCCCAGATGTGTCTCTGAGTGCATGGGAGTTCTGAAGCCAGAAGAATCCGTCACAGCTGGATTTCTCCTTTGTGGTTTTAGCAGGCAGGGCTGAAGGACACAGAGACTAATCTCCATGTGACCTGCAGATTCTGTCCTTTCACATGAGGGCTGAAGCTTGCTGAAAAGGCAATGCTGGAATGCTTTCGCCCATGTAGTTATTGCCCTGGGGATACATGGCCACTTCTGTCTCCGGGGTTGTCACTTACCAGTGAAAATTCATTGGATTCATGACAAAACTGCAGGATTTACCAGCAAAGAAATAGTTTGCTCTGAAAATAAATAAAAATCTGATCTGGGGGTGGTAATTTACTCAGACACCCAAGAGATCACTTATTTTGAGTATCTTGTTTAATTCTCACTGAGACTGCTCATTTTCTGTCATTCTTGATCTTAGTTTTCTTGAAGAAAAAAAAAAAGGTATAATATGTTACATGGCTTCTTCCTTATAATAAAAACGAAAGAAAAGTTTCAAGGAGAGGAAAACTCCATGGCCATCTCTTCACTGAGCTGCACCACAGCAGGGCTGAATGTTGAACTCTCATCCAAACAAATTCTTAAGACCCACATAGAACCTCAGTCTTCTTTGGGATCCAGGTCAAGAATTAGATCTCTGCAACTGATATACCATCGGCAGCTTTTCCCAAATAATGAACTAATCAGAAACACTAAAAATAGGCTGCATCGGAACATCAGTTCAGCCATTTGGAATGTAGAGCAAATGGCACTGAATGTGTTTAATGAAGTGAAAGAGCTTTGTTTTTAATCACTGAGCTATTGATAAATTGTTGATAGGTGATCAAATATGGACTCTACTTTCAAATGCCGTGATTTTTGAACCTGCCAAGACTCTCTTGAGCCACTCTTGTTCCTTTCATTGCTAATGCAGTTGGACTTCCTGCCCTTTTCAGGACCTAATTCAAGAAAAATAGTTATGTCGTCTTTCTTTTCCAGATAACAAATACATAGCCTCTGGGCCAGTAATCAATTTTCAAGAATAAATGCCCATAATTCTACAAAATCAGGCCCTGGGAACTGGGTCAGAAGATGGCAGAATGGGAGTCAGATCAGTTCACGTCTCTACATGCTGTTACGAAAACAACAGGGCATCAGATTAGGAAAGTGGTGAGAGCAGGTGGGAGAGAATCTGGTTTTGGATTGTACAGCAGCAAAACCTGTAGGGCCTTGGGGCAGAGTCTACTGCTGAGGGAAGATTTCCTCTTCTTGCAGGGAAAGAAATAAGCTGGGATCTCATGGAAATTAGACGAAAGGATATACAAAATGAGTAAGGGAAACTGAGGCTCTGATTGGAGAAGAGGTTGATTATGAAGGATGAGACAACATTATCGAATCAAGGCAGTTCAAAACAGGCCCTATTGGTTACTCCTTCCATTTGGACTTGGTCTTCTGGCCTGTGTATATTACAGTCATTCCAGAATGACAGGCAAAAAGCATCTACCAGTACCTTCATATTCGCATGTCTCCGAACTTATGTCATGCAGACAGAATGTTTTAAAAGGAATTTAAGCAAATATCTTTGCTGGTTGGTGTTATTAAGTGGTGTGAAACAACTGGGAGTAATTTGAGGGCCAAGCCCCACATCTATGCTCTAGGTGACAAATGTTAATGCCGTACTGATTTTAGTCACAGCTTGCTATGCACCCTGAAATTATCTGTACTTTCCCTTCCAGTACCGAAGTACTGCAATGTCTTTCTCATAGTCTGCAGGAAATGTCTCTATATTTGAGATATAGTTTATGCACTTTGCAGCAGTGTTCTAATACTGATTGCCTCAGTATTCATAGTCCTTAAAAGTTCTAACTCAATGTTTTGGGATGAAAGACACATTCAGTGTACACTAAGCCTATACAGTAATTAATTAGCTGACTGAACATTTAGATTTTGATTATAATTTCACAAATTATTCAACTGTATCTTATTAGGAACCAGGTTTTCTTTTATCATCAACCGCAAACGAACTGTCCATCAATTACAATGTGCTCATGTATCAGGGTGATGAGAACAGCAGAAAAGCCTACATGGCTTGCTAGAAAGTGCTCCACATAAAATAGAGCTGTATTTCATTAGCTTTGGGAGGATTGGCCGCTCGTTAATTGGATGAATCACCCAATGGGTGTGCTCCTTAAGCCAATCAGTGCATGCCAGTTCAGTAGGGCCACAGTGAGCATCGCTGTGCTGCGTCATTCGGCATTCTCTGGTGAGTGATTAAATCCATGTCATTTGTAATAAATCAAATCTTGTCGCAGGGTCAATCCAGTGGGTCACGCTAGGTTATCGTGGTGATTTTGCACTGGTTATATCAGGTACTGCTGTGTCATACAGGTTTTTGCTGGGTCATGGGATCATGCAGGGTCCCTTAGATACCATCTCCTGAACTTGTCAGGAGCCCTCCTGGAATGCATTGCAGGAATGATGAGAACAGTATGCTGCATAGCCTTTGGTGCACCTCGTAATTGCCTCTTCTCATGGATGAAGTACCTCTTCCCTGGAAAACGTGCATTTGTTTCATTTCTTAGTTTAAACATCCACTTTGATTTCTGTGTTTTGTCCCCTACAAAACACCACCTGCCCAAGGCCCAAAATAGGCAAGATATAGTCTTGAGCCAGTGACATCTTTTTCAGAGCAGAAAACATCATGCTATTCCAGCTGATTATATTGTTGTCCAACTCCGTAGAGTCAGAAAGGGATCCTGCCCTCTACTAACATGACTGCACACTGCTGGTTTTAGTGGCTGCTTGGAGATCACCCTGTTACAGAGAAATCTCCATGTAGCCAACAAATGCATAAACTTCCCTTCCATTAGGGGATGGGATCAAGTGAAAAAGATTACTGACAACAATACATCTCTTCCAGGAGTCCCCCTCTTCAGTGATACCTTGTTTTGAGTTATAATTTAGTCAGGTATATATTAGAACAGCCTTGAGGAGACTCTAACTTGCATCAGAGACTAAGCCAATCTTTTCTGGTCTAATGGTCAGAAAAATACAAAGGCAGCACAAAGCCACCTTTAGCTGCCACACTGTCTACACTGTTTCAGATATCACTGAGAAAGCTGGAAATACTCAGCTCCTCTAAAGAACTCACTTCAGACGACAGGAATCTAAAATGTTGACACTTTTGTGCATGGAAGGACTATTTGAGGGTCTTTTTTTTTTTTTTTTTTTTTTTTTTTTAAGAATACTATGCCATCCCATGATCTGTGTGGTTAGTTTAGTAGAATCGATGATTGCTTTCATAGAGGAGAAACACAACAATAGTTTCAATAACATTTTTAAGCCTCTCAAAGTAAATTTACTTTCCATGACACGTGGCATCTCCAGAATGGACAGTGGCAGATTATGGTATGAAATTTTTACTGGTGCCAGTCAGGATGACATGCCCAGCCCACTGGTGCCATCGCTGGTCAGAAAAACAAGGACTAGCAGATGATTTACTGCAGGAAATGTCCCATTTTCCATCGGCAAAAACAATGCTTCTGGTGAGGTTTCAGTTTGTACTTTCTCTGCATAACACTGCTGTTCTCTGCTCAGGGCAACTGAAGTCATTTCGCTAGTGCATTATTTCTCACTCTTTGATGTATACCAGTAACCGGTGCCCCTGGAGCACAAGGAAATGCTCCCATGCCCATGATATACACGGAAAATTTGGGACCTGAGAAGGCTAAATGGTTTGTCAAATACACAAACTGTGACAGAGCTGAACTCACTTTTTTACTGAGACATAGGTCCATATCCAGATTATTCCTCCGTCATCTTTCCAGAGCTCTGTTTACTTGGCCCCACTGCCTATCACAACACAGAAGGACGTGGCTTGTTTTCCAAGTGTGAAGTACAGAGATGATCTCTAAAGAACCATGGAAATGTCACGGATGCAATCAGTAATGTATTAGAACCAATTCAAGCCCTCCAGTACTTCTTGCCAGCTCCTGGATTCTTTGCACATGGGAGGTCTCTGCAGGAACTGCATCAGATCTGGCTAGTCTTCTACTGGAGTCAGACAGCAAGCCAGGAAAAATCTTATTCCCTCAGCAACTGAAATCAAATTCATATTTTCCTCAGCAGAGCTATTTTAAGTCATTCATTATTATCTTTTTTTTCTCTCCAAAGCAAAGTCCCTTTGATACTCAGAGATTCTTAGAACCAAATGGAAAGGGAGAACACCAGGGTATTGTTCTTACTGCAGTTGCAGACTTGCTTGGTACCTAGAAAAGGTTTTGTTAAAAAACAAACCAGCTCTACAGTGCTTCAAGACAGAAGAAGAAAAAATAAATAAAATAAAACAAGGGGAAAAAAAGAGAAAGAAAATCCATGCTGTCCAAGTCTTGGTCAGTGAGATGGTCAGGGAAGTAAGGCCTCTGTTGGCATCCTGGGTCAAATCCGTAGCTGGTACAAGTGAGCATAAACCACTGATTCTTCTGTTCGGCAATGATGCATGTGAGGCTAAGCAGCAGATTATCTCATTTAACCTTTGTGATGTAAGCAGGATCCAATACTGAGTTCCTGTGTACATCTGCAACAGATGGTGTTTAATAGCAACAGCAGTCACTGTAGGTATGCCTTTCCACATCTTGCTGGATACCAGCTTCCTCCAGAGGCTGTCCATTTGAGTTGGAAGCCACCTGGAGAGATTTTCAGGTGTGCTCTTCTACCACACAAGTAAGCCATGGCTGTGCATCCACATTAACTTGCCACAGCAGCACAAACTCGTGTGCTACGTGATGCAAGCAGAGACAGTTTTGGCACTTCCTATTGTTTGTTTTCTACCATGCAACAGCACAAGGAACCATCTCACTATCATTTGTTACTTTTTTCCACCTGCTTACCTTTTTTTCTTCTCATTCACGGTCAGCAGGTGCCTTCAGCTCTTAAGTTCCCAGTTATGTTCCCAGATTTTTTCCAGTGTCAACTGTAGAACTAAAAAGGGATTTTCTGAATTTGGTGGATCAGATTGTCACAAACCTGGCTGGGAGCCACTCATTGGACATGCTTCAGATTGCTACCTCAGAATCCAGGTGCTGATTTTCCATTGTGCTTTAAGCCTGTAGAGCATAAAGAGAGACGAGCACTACCCCTGACTGGGTGCCTCCGGGGATGTTTGAGGGGCACAGAACCTTTATTGACTGTCCCCTCCCAGGAGCTTGACCTCCTGCTGCAGTTGCCTCTCCCTACAGGCTCATACAACTTCCCCAGGTAGCTTAAATGCAGCCTCTCACAGAAAGCTGTCATAAGGCACGAGCCTCCTGGCTTACACTTTATTTCATCAGGCACTGCTTGATGTAAAAAATGTACAATAAAGATGAACTTTGCACATAATGTCTGAACCCAGCACTGCTTGGAAAATACAGACCATGAGAAAACAACAAACACAATGCCCTATGCACAGCTCCCTCTCTCTTTGACTCTGTGGGGGATCTCCTACCTTCAGGTTGCCAGCTCATAATTTGTCTTTTCTGAACATGGTTATTCCCTCCACTAAATTTAGCTTTTTCTTTCAGAGAACATTCACTCCCCTCTCTGCCATCTACTCTCTCCTGCCTCTTGATGAAGTTTACTCTTTTGTTCCTCATCCAAGTCTTTCTTTAATCCTTTCCATCCCTACATGGCTTTGTTCAGCTTTTCATAACATGCAGAGGCCTCAGCAATCCCACCATCCTTCTGTTGGATCTCAGTCATGACCGAAAGGATTCAAGGACCAGCTACTATCAGAGATGTGTGAAGAGCTTCGCAATCTCCCCTGTCTAATAATCAGCACACATCCACACTGAAACTATTCCCTCAGCAACAGCTATGTAACAACGCCATAACACCAAGGAGGCACTCAATTCATATAGAGGTCCCAGAACAACTTGAGTTGACACTCCAAACTGACATCCAGGGAAGACCTAGTACTAATCCAGTAACACTGAAAGCTAGGTGGGTACAGTGACTTTGAATAAGGTGGAGACATTTGTCTAAGTTAGAGACTTGGGCTGCTGGTTCTGGAGAACGCCTGCTCACCTGGATCTCCTCCACCCATTCAAGTTCCTTGAGCAGAAGCTCAGAGCATCAAGACAAGATCAGGATACAGGTCATCTTCCTGATGTCAGGGACTCAGGGTGCAGCAAAACCTGCACGTTTTTGTAGGTGGAAGGAAAATAGGTGGAAGCATCACATTATCTGCAGCTGCAGCTCAGCAGATGCTCCAATTGCACCATGCAATTTATGAGCCATGATGGGGTATGATTTAGAGGACAGAGAGCTTTAGTTTCATCAGGAACATGGAGGTGAGGGAAGAATTCCCATAAGCAGGCTGTGAATAAAGCTTAGGGCGAGACAAAATCTTCCTACATTGACATGCCCACACACAGACCAACACACAGATCACCCTTGGAGTAAAGATGGCTCGATGGGCTCTTATTATAAATGATCCTTGGCTAACAACATAGACAAAGTAATTTATGGCTCTTCCTGCATTTCTGAATAATCTTTAGTAGGTTGAATTGTCCATAAATCTATTCGCTGTTCTTTGGATACAGGTGTGAATCCAAGGACTCGCTGACTCTTAAAATGATGAAGTTTGGCAACCAGAAATCACTTTTTAGATCAAGGATTCACTCTCCCCTGCTTAAATACTTCAGGAAGTGGTGACACATTTACAGGAAGTAAGATCAGATTCCGATAAGCAGGGCTGAAATAGCTTGCCATTTTCGGAGCGGAATGAAACACATGGCAATTATAATGCAAGAGGCGTTATGAGGATGTAACTGTTTAAAAGCTGATTAGGAAAAGAGGGACTTGGCATCCAATCTGGAAGGGCAGTAGAGGGAAGGATGGCTGCATGGCAGGACTCCTGTTGGTGTATGAATGTCTGCACCATGGTGGCATTGTTATACCCTTCTTGTCCTGACAATGTACAGTCAATGGCACTTCAGGAGGTGGGTGGGGGACATCTGGTTAATGAGGAACAGATGGACCTTGTAGGACGTATGCTACACCTGCTCCTTCCTCCACTGCTCCCTCCCTCGCTCTGTGATTTCTCTGTTTTCCCCTGCAGCTGAGCTCTTCCTCCTCCTTCCTTTTACACGGGAGGAAGCGTTTGTATGCTACCAAGTAGCAACAAATATCTCTGGTCAGAGCCAAGTGTAATACCAGCAAATACAACTAGGAAATTTCAGTCCTACATGCTGAGCCAGTCCCTGCTTACCATGTCCCCTGCACATTCCAGTCCTGGACCCTCACACCATCATGACACATGACTGAATTACTACTCCATAGAGCCCCCCCACGTCTGGCAGACCTGTGGATATGGAGAGCTGCTAGTGAGATGTGAAAATCTGATGCCTTGGCACAACAGAAGCAAGCAGTGGGCAACAGAGCCCACCTTCTTGTTTTCCATTCCTCTGATATGACCTATTTAATCATTTGAGAAGGCCTGTCTTGAAGCCCATCCTTTGGGACCTGGTAGCTTAACTCAGTGTGAAAATTCCTGTGTTTATCCCTCCTGGTTCTCCTCTTCTAGCTCATAGGGGTGATTTTTAGAAGAATTGCAGTGTTTAGAGCTGGCAACCCAAACTTCCCTTCCATTATTCTGGGTCTCTCAGAGCACACAGGTAGGACTTGTGTCTGTGCTCTTGCCCTCTCATTGAGTTATTGAGTACCGGTGAAGTAGGATTCTTGGTCTCCCATGAAAGATTGAAAAGCTGAACACAAACCAGATCCTGAGAGAAATACGAATTCCCAAAGGTTTGTGCATCTCACAGCCCAGAGGAGAGAGCACAGTGTTCCTACATATGCTTCTACAAAGGAAATCTTCAAAAATCCCTGTGTTCCAACCAACGCTGACAAAATAGCAGAATAATTCCTATCAAGTTCCAATTGGCTTTCATTAATACTGGTGGCTTTTGTTGAGATTTTCTCCCTGAGAGATATGACAGAAAAGTCAGTCCCTAAACCCCTTCTCACTCCTCATAGCAATTTTACTCCACTACGGTTATGCCTGCTCACAGTTACAGAGTTGAACTGATCCCTCAGTTTAAGTTACACGATGTGCTTATGTAGCATCAGAACAAGGTTTTGCACCTTCCTTTTACTCACTGAGCATTTTATTGTGGGTGAACAAAGTTCCCTGAATCAGTCCCTTTCAAGGGCAGCAAGCAGAGGTACAGTCAGCAGTCCAGCCATGCTACCTTCTTCTGACTCTCTAATCTGAGAGCTGTTACTGTGTCCCAAAACGGGATTAATTTTCTGTGTAAGTCTGTTAAGGATAAAAGGCCTCTGTGTCCCTTCTGTGGTTTCTACTCCAGCTGCCCTTGAGACACAATGGATTTTATATATAGGGCACAGGCATAGCATGAATGAGGAAGGAGGACTTCAAAGGAGGGTGATTTAGGCAGGGTGAGGTGGAAATCAAGTTAATTCACTTTATTTGAGTTGATCATTTCAATGAGGAAAATGGACTGAGTCCCTGTGGTATTCTCACCATAGCATACGAATGCTGAGCTAGCATACAGAGCCATCCTCTGCCAGGTACTTGACTTCACGGGCAACTCCGAGGTATTATTCAGTACATATCTCAGCCAAAGCATCATGACTACATCTGATTGCCCTTGAGTTGCCGTCCAGCATCTTTTCCATACTCCCTCTCTTTTTGCCTTTTCCCAAATGAGCCCTCGCTCCTCCCTTATATCCATGGGGAGTTAGCAAGCAGACTACCACAATGAGTTAGCAGTACTTCAGCAGCCTTACAGTCCAAAGCCTGCTGGCAGGGTGGAGCACACCACAGGAAAAGCCTGCTCCTTTTGCCATTTGTCAGAAGCTGAAGTGTGCCCATCTTAGCTTTTTCCTTTATGGCTACTGTGCAACTTTGTTCCTCCCTGGGACATTTCCTTCAGTTCAGAGGTATGAAGGTTGTTAGACTGTTCTTACACTGCTCATCTCCCACAGGTTATGGAGCATGGCAACACAGTCTGGAACTGGTGTACACTTCACTGAGCTCACAGGGAGATCCCAGACTAAGGATCCCATGCAGAAATCCTCAGGGACAGAACGTGCTCAGTCATCCCTGGCAGCTCATCCCCAGACTACACCATCCACATACAAATGAATGTTGGGCCAGTCAGCACTACCACTTTCCATCTGCGTGGATAGCTGTACACTTCTCGCTTTATCTTAGATTCTTACTTCAGATATCTCTCATAACTCTCCTTGCACACATTCCTCAAGGACAACAATTTTTTAATTTAAGTTCTGTAACCCTATAATAGAAGTATCTGCTCAAGGTCATTGATTCCTTCTGCTGGAGTGGATGAATGGATTTGGAGTTGTCTGAGAGTTTCTTAACAGCATAACTTTACCATTTAACAGTTCCCTTCCCCTCAACCCCAGGGTGCAGGTCCTGGCAATAACGCCATCTCCAGTGTTGCTCCTCCAAATAGCCCTCCATCTGCTGAAGAGTGAAAATCCGTGTCAGTGCACCTGAACCTGTTCCCTTGCAAGGAGATTTTCTCTGTACTGCCCCAGATTTGTCAAGTCCATTATGAAGAATCCTGTTGTGCAGAACTTCGATCCCAGACACGCTGCTTTGTCAGATAAATGCAGGTTGAAAGTGTGCAGCTGCATTCCTAGAGAAGAGGGCTACAATTCCCCAGAGACCCTCGAAGGACCAAGGCAACTGCAGTCGTGACCCCATTGCCTGCACCAGTCTCATCACTGCAGTAATTGAATGCACTTGTACAAACCCCACTGGAGAGGGGACAAAGATAATAACCCCCATTCTTTCTTGTACAGCAAGTGCATGTCTAGAAGTGACCTGGCAAGCCTCTGAGGAAACCCCATGCCCACGGCTGAGGAGGAAAGTAGCTAGGACTTACTGATGGTTTTAAAAGTCAGTGGCAGTTGAATATTTGCTGCAATTTCTTGTGAACTACGAGTTTTTGTTTTCCACTTAAATGCGTTGCATTTTGGCTGCTGGCACTGCTTCATCAGGATGTGTGGATGCCCCATCCCTGGAAGTGCTCAAGGGCAGCCTGACCTGATGGGTGGCAGTCCTGCCCATGGCAGGGGGTTGGATCTTTAAGATCCCTTCCAAACCAAACCATTCTGTGATTCTATGATTCTATGATTTCAGGAATCCCTTTTTCCTGCTTTGTGGATAGCACTTCTCATATGTGTTGGGCCCATGTTTATCCCAAGTCAAAAAGGCACTTGTGGCCTGAACTGGAGTTCAGTTTCTCTCATTTGGTTTCACTGGTAAGTTGGAAATAATAATGCATCATAAATCTTAAGCCTGGGTTTCCATCTCAAATGAACTCAAAGGTTTATCAGTTATGATAAGCCTTATCATCATGACCAGCCAATGGAGTGGATCTGCTGGAGCACTCAACCCTTCCCTCTGTTTAGACTCCTATGTATGCTTCTTTTTCTTTAATGTATGATGCCCCCGCAGATGTCTGTCAATACACAGCTAGTCTGGGAAAGCCTGCCTTTCCCTATACATGGTTTTCAATCTCATTCCTTTTCTCCTTGCAAGTTCTAGTTATAGCTCAAGTTCAGCAGCTGGATCCCGTGACAGGATGAAATTTTACAGTTGCTCTGTAGGTATTTATAGTCCGGCCATTATCATGCTGTGTATGTATTTTAGTACTGGGTTTCCAGGCTTTGCGATGACATAACACTGACTTTCACCTCTGGTTGTGATTGCTTATAGACACCCTCCAATCATGGGGAACTTGGTGTTGGGAAAGAAAAGGCAGTCAGATAGCTGTGTTAGTCAAGTTTGAGTTATAGGATGGTTGAAGCCTTTTGGTGGGAAGGGACCTCATGAAGTCCCTAGTCTACCTGCCTACTCAGAGCAGGGTCAGTTATGAGTCCAGTCTAGGTGGCTTTGGACTTAATATAGCCAGAGTCAGGTTTGATATCATATCCCAGCAGAACTTCAAACAAATGCTGTTTATCACTAAAGCACAGTGATTCTCAAACTTCATAAATTTAAAAAGCATATGGCTTTTTAAAAATGAATACTTTGATTTTGTTGGTTTGTGCATCACATCTTTGAAACTTATCACTGCTCCTTACTCTAGCAGCCCCCCTTATGTACCAATCCAGGACTGAATAAAGCCCACCTTAGATCTCAAACCAATATAAGCTTCACACCTTGCCGGGCCAGATTCTTGTAAGAAGGCCAAAGAAGGCATACTGTATGACTTCTCCAGAGTGATGCACAAAGTAGAGAGAAAGAGGCACACATCAAGACAGAGCCTTGTCATGTCTGATAGTACAGAACTGAGCTCCTGAGGTTTCACACAGAAGATCAATGAACTGCTCCAAAAAAGGTAGAGAGAGGCTGGAGATTGAGAAATGCAGAAAAATGCAGAAAAATGTGATCTTCATTACCAAGGCCCTTGAGAGTTCATGGGTGGACATCAGAGATTATGAATCCATGGAAACATCTCTTGTGCATCTCTGGACCAGAAGGTGAAATCTCACACATCTTACTTCTAATCCTTTGCAGTCAGATGCACGTGAGACTCTCCTCTTCTCTGGCTGTGAGCAGACTCCTCTTTGTGAGTCACCTCTCACATGAGTTGTGTATGTTACAGCAATTTATGTCTCTCAGAGTGAGGCTGGAGGCATTTCCGACCACCAGGGTCATCCTCAGAGCCCTGGGACCAGGGGCAGGTGTCTGAACCCAGTGCAGCTCTCTTTGATTAGCTAGGGTGCTGCTGGATTTGGATTCCTGCACCAGGAGGCAATGAGCTGCTGATGGCAGGAGGGACAAGGAGAAAAATATCCTTGTGAAATCACATTTGTTTTGCACTTTATGCAGGAAATTGGCCAACAGCACAGGGAGTTTAGTAGTTTTGTAATGCAGTGCAAACTGGTCAGGAAAGGTTTAATAGCAACACCAATGAACGTAGCTATTTCAGACAAAAAGCTCTATTGTTTTTTTTCACTAAATTTGATAAGGGTTCATAGTTCCTATGCACTGAGGATCTGCTGCTGTAAGTCCCAGGGCTGAAAACTGTGTCAGCCAGGGCTGCTCAATAGTTCAATGGCCCAATGGACAAATGGGAGGACAAAAACACAGTAAAAAGCAATCTGAGACCACGTGACAGTCTGTCAGCCAATGCCACAGATCTGGAAAACCCTGGGTTGTAATTAGAAACAGTAAGTATTTCAAAAAGCAGCATCTCCTGCTGTGATACGTGTTAGATAAACACAGAAAAAGGCTTTCATCTAGCCCACTCTGGGTCGAGTTCAATCAAAGCAAACCCACAGCTAGAGGAACCTTCCCAGATTTTCATTAGATCTCAGAAGGAAATTCTCTACTTAGAGAGCGGTGAGGTGCTGGCACAGATGCCCAGAGAGCCATGGGTGCCCCATCTGTGGCGGTTCAAGGCCAGTTTGGATGGGGCCCTGGGCAGCTGAGCTGGTGGGTGGCAGACCTGCCTACAGCAAGTGTTGGGGCTCAAAGATCTTTAAGATCCCTTCCAACTGAAGCCACTCTATGATTCGATGATTCCATTAATCCCACATCCCAGAGCCCAGTGCCCAGCTGGGAGCTGAGGCTGCGTTGGAGGTGGCTTCTCCACTCCCTGCTCAGAGCTGTGCAGCCAGAGGAACCCAGTCAAATGGCTTTGCAAATGGCCCCCAATCTGTGTGCTTATTTTCACTAGTATACCCTGTGGCACAGCATCACAGCACTGCATATGGTAGCTGAGCACTTGGTGTTTTGTTGGGTCTGAAATGCAAGTGTTTTCAAGGGCTGCTTATCGGTTTTATAGCTAGCTTATAATCCATACGTTAGGCATGTAATGGTGTGCAGGAGCACGATTGATCCAGAGCTGGATGCGGTAGCACTGTCGGCTCTGTCAGCTCTCTTTTAAATGGTTCATCAGATGTTTGCAATGCCGGCTCCTCTACCACCTTGATTTACCCGCAGCCACGACTGCACTGCAGCCATTTCGCTGCATGCAACATCTGGGAATGAGCTCCAGGACTTCCCCACTCAGGAGCCTTTTGTCCAATGAGCCACGAGAGCAGTTTGGCTGGCTGGGATGGAGAAGATGGGAGCTTATAAGTAATAAAAATTCCGGCAAATCGTATACATTTGGCTGCATTCACAGCTTGAGCTAAGTGAATTGGAGGCAGTGTGAGCCGCTGTAATATGTCATTTTCTCCATCCTGCCGGCACATAACTCACACAACTTCAGCTATCTCTACCAACGCCAGACTCCCCCACGTCTGTCCCTTGCCACCCAATAAGCCAGATAGTGATGTGGTGCTCATAATAGTACCTGCAAGGCTGCCCTGAGCCACAGCAGAAGCATTCCTAGAGCAGCCAAGGAAAGAAACGTAGCTGGGTAGACCAGTAATTGAGAAAGCTGATATATTTCCGCCAGGAGAAGGTAGCAATTCATACCCTCTACCTATCATTATCCTTAAGTATTGATTCCCCAGTCACATTTTCTTTGTTAAATGGCTTATTTCATCAAGGAGGGATTCTGCAGCTGCAGTCAAAGTGGGACTGAGCGCATGCATACATTTGGACTGCACAGTGTATGTGACCTGAATTTTGGAGTAGCCTCTAAGGCTATTCTCCTAATGAAATCTCGGTGTGCTGCGTTTCCCGCTTCTGGTTAACTCCCACCATCCGATGGGATTGTCAGAACCTGGTGTCTTACTTTGCAAAAATTATGTGGTGACCATCAGACACGTGAGAAGATGGATTCTGGTAAATAGCACATTAAACATTTCTGTGTGATCGTTCAATTTACGTTAAACAAATTTGCTTCGATTGTGTTCTCACTCCATTTGTATCTGCCTTCTGCGAGTGTTCCAGCAACATATTTACTGGCATGGATTTTAACCCAAACAGCAACATTTAAGTGAAGACGTTTGTAAAAAGCAGATGTTGAAACTACAGTGAAACAGTATTTGCTATTAACAAGTTAAAGCCACTACCAAATTGTTACTGGGAACGTTTGTTTGTAGGAAACTGAGAATTTACACTCTATGACAATGGTTGCCAAATAGCATTTTTGGGGGGCAATATCTTTTGGGGGGGAAGGAGCTATGGAAAGTAAAACATTTTCCATTTCCAGATGACTGTGTGGATTAAAAGTCATTCAGAATACATGTCCAGTCAGAAAAAAAAAAAAGAACCCTATATTTCACA
Source organism: Gallus gallus (assembly GCF_016699485.2). NCBI lineage: Eukaryota > Metazoa > Chordata > Aves > Galliformes > Phasianidae > Gallus > Gallus gallus. The sequence continues at coordinate 51,721,963 of NC_052532.1, forward strand.
TCTCATATAGTTAAAGCAATGCTGACAGAAACAGTTTAGCAAACAAATCAGAGGTTGAAGTGACCTTGTGTTGTCAAAAAATGTCAATCAACAAACAAATTAGGGGAAATCATGACTTTCCTCCAAGAAAGATTTAAAAACAGATGGGAGTAAGGATTAATTGTTTTGTGGGAGTGAACATTTCCCAGGCCCTTCAAAAAAGAGAAAGATTTTCTACTGATCAGGCACAGAATTGTACTTCTACATTGCTTTTAAATCCCATCTTTTATAACGTTTGCACTCTGCGCTGGAAGAATGTAGGTTGTCCTGTTTCACAGTGGAAAAATACAAGAATGAAGTTTTAAAAAACAATTGGAAGCAAATCTGAGATCAATTGAAATCAAGACAGAGAGAGAAGAGAGAGAGCCCAGGCCAAAGAAGCAGAATTGAAAAAGATAGGTCAACAGCTGAAGCTGTGTGGGACCCTGAGGAAATTGGCACTGGCAGAGAAATGTGAGTAATGGCACAGACGGGAGCAAATCACTTTTGGAAACAAAGGAGAGGAATTTGAAAATTTGCCTCAAAATGAATCGGAAACAAAGAGCCTGAGATGAGCAGGCAAAGATGCAGTGCTGTTGTGTCTTCTTGTGCACACAAATTTGGAAAAGTGTGGAGCAAGAAAGCTGCAACGGTCAGACTATGCTGTAGACATGGGGACTGGTAGATCTGCAGTTGGGACATAAGTAGGTAGGGAAAATGAATTAAAAATTCAGAATAATTGTAGAATCATGGAATGGTTTGGATTGGAAGGGACCTCAAAGTCTCACCAGCACAGGCTGCTCAGTGCCCCATCCAACTTGGCCTTGAGTGCCTCCAGGGATGGGGCACCCACAGCTTCTCTGGGCAAAAATAAGGCCCCAGTTATGCCCAGCATATGCAGATCAGATCTCAAAGAAGGACAGAAAAGAAAGATGGATTATCTGAGGCATTTTAGATTAAGAGGACCTATTCTAGCTGTGAAGGAGTTAACTGAGAAAAGCTGGTACAAATCCATATGCTTTCTTAGACAAGAAGTACTGCAGGTAAGCAGGGAAGAGCCAGTGAAGATATAAAAGGTGTGTGTATTTGAGCATTATTGACTTAAAAGTGACTGGTAGAGCTCACAGGAATTTTCTTCTGAAACACATTTTTCATCTGTGAAGTCAGTTTGTTGAAGCTGGCACTCTGTCGGAACATGCTTTCTAGTCTCAGTGGAAAAGGTTGCTTAGATCTAAGATGGGATCACTAGTCAGGAAAGAAAGGGAAGAGGCAATCAAAAGAGCCAAATAATTAGCTCACTCATCTAAAATAGAGAAAATCCAGGGTGAAGACTTTGCTGTGTGAGAGGAAGAATTCTGAACCAATGTTTTCATAATTTTGACAGCAAGCCCAGCTGCTACACTGCTACATCTTCTAGGGCAGGGTTTTCTCCCTTCCTCAGAGCACATACAAAAACAACTGAGGAGGTATGGATATGTCACAGTACAAACAGCAGATTTAATTTGAAGCTTCTAGAATACCTGGATGCTTTGCAGCATCACCACCCCTCCACCACATAAGGCAGAAGACCATGAAGCAGCAGTATCCTCCTGAATGGAGTCTCTGGCTCTGATGCCAGAAGTAACTGAGTTCTGTATGGCCGTGATCAGGTACTATACAACTGCATTTTTATAGCTGCTCATTTCTGAGTGCTCATCTCAGATATGTTGCACTTCCTGCTCTATTTGGTATTGTTCAAAGGTGCTGAAGACCTACTGCTCCCTTTCAAGTCCTACAGCAAAGCAATTAGGTTAAGTTATTTCAGACAGAATTCCCAGAAATTGAGATGCATAAAATGAATGAACACATGAAAACATTGGCCCTAATATCTCCTGTGACTCAGCTTTTCCATCTCTACAATGGAGAAAATGATGCTTACTGATTTTTCCAAATACTTCTCAGCTCTACAGATGTAAACTAGAGTGGATGTTAAGTACGATTATCATTTTTATTAGAAAAATACATAAAAGATCATTTATTCCTGGAGAAGGGATCCCAGAACAGAAGAGGCATCCCTGTCTGAAGAAGTGCCTGAAAGTTGAGCAGCTGCTAAGAAACCAGAGCACCCTCATCCCTATGAATACCCTGAGAGGGATGGAGCGGGCAACCATTTCACAAAGCTGCCACCAGGTGAAAAAGAGATGGGGCCAGGCATCATTAGCAGCAAGGAGATCATTAGATTTCTGCACTACGGTCTGCATGAACCTGCAGTGAAAATGGCCGAGGACAGTCATGTAGGAGAGATAAGAGGGAGCGACTCTCTTAAGCACTCTATGAAGAATAAGGAGGCTCTGGGTGCTTGTTAAATGGAAAGCCAATGTCAGTGCAGGAGCCTGGGAGCACAGCAGATAATGGCTTATTTTCAAAGAGTTGAGCGGTGCACCAGAAGCTAAGGAATTACTGGATTCAGGAGTAAAGTAAAAAAGACAGAGTAAGGAGATAGGCCTAAATGATGAGAGGTACCAGGGTCAAGAGAAGTGGTTGTTTTCTTGAGTGAATGAATTATGTCAGATGCTTCCAAGGCCACAAAGAGAGTAGGAGGAGAGCCATGAGAAAGGTTCTGGAAAGAGAGATGTTAAGCCTAGGTGAGCTAAATCAGGGCAATCTGTGACTAAAAGACAAAAAAAGTATATTGTACATGTCTGGGAAAAGACTAGGTGAGAACAACATGGGTGTTCTGGGAAGAACAGCAGAGTCTGAGAACTGGAGAGAAAGAGCTAATGGCAGCTCTTCAGCAGAAATGGAGGAGACATAGGAGCAGTACTACCCATAATGAACTGCCCTAAGTCTCCTGCTGGACATGGAGAAGGGGTTCATACTGTCATTTCCGATGGTACAAGCCAAATGATTGAAAATCAGAGACTGGACAAAGTATCCTGAGGAAGATCTTGAAGTGATGGATATTTTTTTTTCTGCTCTTTAATGCAGCCAGTGTTGGACAGAAATGGAGATTATGCATCTCTGCAGGTATTGCCATAATGGACTGAGAGGAAAGGAGGGAGCCAGTTACACAGCAGAGGAACACTAGTAGGCATGCAGGCAGAATGTTTGAAGGCAATCAAAAGTTCAGTGTGATCCTGAGATGAAGAGACAACAGAGAAGTGGTGCAAACCCAGGGAGGCAGCAGTGGGAAGGGATGGAAAAGTTGGGTTCATTAGGCAGAGTCTCAGAGGTCAGGGAGCTTAAGGAGAGAAACTGCATGGCAATATTTGGGAAGGAAGGAGAAGTAAATAGAGTACCATAGAATAATAAAACAAAGACTGTAAGAAATTTGAAGCATTGTAGAAGGTAACAAAAGAAGAAATTCATATGCAGGCCGCTGTCTTAGGAGCGAAGGAGAGCTGAGCTGTTTAAAAAATAACTAAATAGAGGAGGATCCACTCAGTTTCAGAAACTGAATCCATCTCATTTCACAGCCTAGTGGTCCGGATGCTGTCCTTGCTCTCACAATGATCTAACTGAGCTTAAACTTGAAACCTGGTACCCAGGTCTGGCACATCCTGTCCCTGGCTGCCGTGCAGAGGTGAATTCTGTCCTCCCTCCATCTTCCATGGTGCTCATCCTTTAGCTCTTGTTTTCCATGTGTCTCGGGAAAAGAGGCTGTTGTTCAGGGACTGCTGTGTGATTTCTGCTCCTTCTGTCCCAGATGTTACCCTGAACAGAAGGTGGGAGATGGAGATTCTCCTGTGGGAGATCCACATGGTTGGGGAGGTTTCTTGCTTATGGTGGCGGTTCTGTCCTGCGAGGAGCACCCTTGGTTGGACACGATCCAGAGAAACTGCAATAAACAGCAGAGAGAGCAGCACTGATCTACCCGGAACCCTGCAGAATGTGGAAATGGAGAGCTCTTGAGAATGAGGGCAAGCCCACTGCTTTCCTCTCTGTGGTGTCCAACACCTGTGGGCCAGGACAGGAGGTGCTCAGCCCCACAGTGTACCCACAGCCTCATCCCATTGCATGCAGACAGCGCTTTCCCTGTGACCGCCTCCTCCTGGGAATTGTCGCTCCCGACGTGTGGGTGATTGATTAGGCAGGAGTAACCCAGAGGCAGTGCTGCAGTTATTCACTCTAGATCACAAAAACACAAACCCACTCAATTCTGGGAGACGGAGAGGCCCAGCAGGACTGTAGGGTAGGCTTAATACTCACACTGAAAGTCTAGTGCACAGCAGCGTTATCTTTTCCTTACCTGCTGTTCCACTTGTGTCACTCTCTCTGCTCGAATCCCTATGCTGACTCCCAGCCTCCTTCGACATCAAAGTTCAGCTCCTCACTTCATTTCCAGGGCATCACATGGCTCTGCTGGGGCTTGGTTCCCTTTGTCCCCTACCCTACTGTGTGCTGACCCAGCACAACTCCCACTCCCCAGCTGCTTCACGTCCCTAAAGTCATAGTTCTGCTTCTCTCTCCCCATCTCAAGCCCAGACTTGGCCACCTCCCTGCCACCCACCCTCAGGGCTCATTCAGTGCAGCTGGTCTTCCTGTGCTAATGACTTCCACATCTCCCGTGTCCTTGGCAAGCGTTTCCCCTTCTGACTATTAACTTTGTTTACTACATTGCATCTTCAGATGAGGAATGATTCAGATACCCAGCTAAAGCCAGGAGCAAACAAGACATGAACATGCAATGACTTAGCTTGTGACCTTTCTCAGATGCTTCCTCATTCCAGCCTGCACACCTCAGACCTAATCACGTTCCCAGTGATTTCCCATTGGCCTTACAAGAAGCAGGATCCAGGCCTCGTGGATGCAGCCCAAAGGCCTGACTGCTGGAATCCCCCTTTGGAAGAGCTGAGCTGGTGCCCCAGAGGTCGGGGTCTTTGTGTAATGAAACTCTAGGGCAAGAGTCTGCCTTTGTAGCTGCCAGTAAAGTGCCACGTACACATGAAGGCATGTGGAAATACATAACGCTTCACGGTACGAGTAGACAGCATTAGCAGGGAAAGGCTTTCCCCTCCCACTCACCCTTTGTCTATCTGCTCCTTTCCCGTTGTCAAAATTTAGCATCCTTCACTGAGAGACTCAGTTTTGTTCTGATGCTTGGAAGGGATCCAGTCCCAGCTTGCACGCTGCTCTGCCAGTCTCCACAGGTATTCTGTACACAGGGCTTCCAGCTAGTCAAGAGATGCTCTATCTTCTCCCCTCCCTGCCGGGGAATCTCCAAGCACCGGGATTGTTACAGGATCCCGGTGGCTGGGCAAAGCCAAGCACTCTTGCTGCGATGCATTAACCCCCTCTGCTTTGCTGCACAAGCGCACTGCATCAGGAGAGAAGCCCTTCATAGAGGCAGAGGCTGAGCATTTGCACGGTTAGGTCTTAGCTTGGCCAAATCTCATTTTAATGTTCACTAAAAGCAGCTCCAGGAAAGACAGTTTGGACCAGAGAAAGGTGCATGGAGGAGAGAGGCAGACTGGGTGGGACGACAAGAAAGAAAAAGAGATTTTTCTAGACCAAAACCACGAGTCTGATGTACTGAAAATGTCAGTAAGCCGACAGTTCAGGCATTCACCTCATTCATCTGGGATTCAGGTGATCAAGTCACAGTCTTTGTAACCCTCAAAGAAATTTCCTCTGAAAAACCCTGACCACCTGCTAGAGAGAAAGGCTTTCTGCTGCAGCTGTAGCACGAGGAAAAAAATAAAAAAGGGTTTACTCATGGAAAGGCAAACACAAAGTGAGGCTGAAACGCTGCAGTTCTTTGATCTTGGCACACGTCCTGACAGGCAGCTCCAGCACAAAGGTAGGATCACGAGGGTAAGATCTGAGGTGCAGCACAGCATTTTAAGGCTCTGTTGCTTCGCAGGCTGCTGTCAGTGCAGCAGTCAATTAGAAAGTGGGGAAGGGGCTGGAATTTCAGCTCAGTGTTTCCAGAAAGAACTGAGAATTTTTTCAGGGAAAAATGGGCAAGGTCGGAAGGAGGTTTTGGCAGCCTTCACATGACAAATTCTTGTTTTGCAGGTTTCATAGCAAGCTTCAGATCTGAAACCTGCCTTACCCAACATATGGGGCAGGCAGAGAGGTGTGGTTTGGGGCAAGAAGCTCTGATGGGTGTATCTCCAGGGAATCCGATCCTAACCACATGAGGTGGCCCGGACATGATTCAAAACACTGAAACGGCCCTTCAGGTTTCTAACTGAGTGTAACGGGACCAGGTCACGTTAGAAATGATATTCCCCAGTCTGGTACTGTGAGTAAATTTTATCCTGTTATGAATAGCCTCCTCCCCAGGACGCAAGAGCAATGTTACGTGTAGTGAAGCTGAAAACGCTTCAGAGATTAGCCCTAGCACATAGATCCAGACTCTTTCGTAATGAATTAGTGTGTTCAATGAATGAAAAAATATTGGTGCAGCAGCACAGCTTGCAGTCAAGCTTCAAAGGGGTTCTGGTGGCTGAGCAGCCCTACCTGCTCCAGTCGTGCCACAGGGGCTTTAACACTCATCCTTCACAGCCTCCCATCTGCTTGCTCCTTTCCAGATCATCCTCCCCTCGCTGGCCTCCACTCACCTTTCTTGCAGGCATCATCCCTAAATCTGGCACACTTCTGCCCTCCGTGGATTTCATTTTAAAAGCAAGCATAAACTTAACAGGATACAGACGCACGCACCACCATAAATGTCTCATGATCATGTGCTGCTATAAACCTCCCTCTTCCAAACACCCTGCTGGCACTGTTTGCTTGTTAAATAACCCCAGTGCTGTGCTTAAGTCTAACTTTTGTTACAAGCACTTCAGGAGAGTGCCAAGGCACTTTGTCTCCTTGTAAAGCACCGGGGTACCTGCAACTCAGGAGGAATAACAATAATAAAATTATTAATGTTGTAATAGCAGCCTCAGAAAGCTAACACTGCTTGTGAGGGTTGGTGTTTGTTTTCTCTAGCTGCATAAGGAAGGGACCTGAAATTAAATCTGTGCAATACCAACTCTGACATCTGGTGTTTGATGTGGATTAGGAGCACCTAGTCAGAGCGGCACTCGCTCACCTGGTGATGTTGGGAGCTGTGACACAGCTGGATGCCATACTTTGGTGGAATACCCCACTCAGCTCCACATGGCCTAAGCTATGCTTACCAGCATGGTTTGCACTGGGGAAGGGGCTGCAATGGGGACTATTCCCAGCAAGGAGACATTGCCGGGGCAGGAGGTTCCCTCTCCAGCCATTGGAGACACCAATAGCTTTGTTCCCAGCTGCTGGCAAGAATGGGCTTGCTGTGCCTCACATCTGTCTTATTCTCCCCGTAGTTTCTTTATTGCTTTGAGGGCATTTGCTTCCTGAAGGGACAGCAAAATCGCCAGGGCACTTTATCTTAAAGGGACTGGAGATGCTCCCCGGCTGGGTAAAGCCTGGGCGAGCTCAGTAAGCACATAATGGCAGCTGCGCTCATGTGCAACAGCCCCGCGCTGGGGGACCTTCCTCAGCCTTGCGTGAAGGGCTCTGGGTTCCCCCAGTGTCAGACATGCTGGAGGAAAGCCAGCCCTGCCCTCGCTCTGCTTCCTTGCCTAAAACCATCTCTATACTTGTCTCCTAGCCAAAAGAGGGTTTGCATGCCCAGCAAAGCCAATCACCCCAAGTCTTGCAACTGCAGCCGATCCCCTAGTTCCCATTATAGATATCAATTGCTAAACACATGGGATGGGGTCTTACCAAACCTTGGAGGGGCTTGCAGAGGGGCAGCAGTGCTGAAAGGGCAGAGGATATGGAGGATGGAGCAAAAGCTGCCGTTGTCCTTGGCTTTCTCCACTCTCTGGATTATTTCCCTGGGGTACTCGGATGTTTTTATTATTAATAACTAATTTTTATCTAGCACTTTGCATCCTGAAGGACCCTAAAGCGCACCACATACTTCATAAGCTAATTGCCAGCTGAGCCTAATTCCTCACTCGGTTGTGACCATATCTGCTGAAGGAGCAGCTCAGGGTCACACTGGGTTTGCACCAGTTCAGCCGAGGACAGCCTCTCCCTAAAGATCCAGCAGGATATGTCAGAGATAAATGCAGCGCAGGGTTGGAGGTGAAAAATTTGAGTTGCCTTTTCTCCTCCTTCATAATTTAAAAATGACTAATGAAATGGTGGTCACAAAGCCTTCTGACCATGGCACTGCAATTGTGAGTGTTGGTATCTGTGCGCCATGACTTCCAATCACCCCTAGAGTTATGATCTCACCACCCACCCAAAACATGACCTTCCAGGGCAATCCTGGCCCTGTCCTCCGATGTATACACACAGATCAGCACCGTAGCTTTGTCCGGGAAGAAAATGCAACCCCAGCAGATGAGCTGAACCATAAATCTTCTGCCACAAGGATTTCCTCTGTGTGCTTCTGGGGAGGACCAGGCTCAGCTGAGCGGTGTGCTTTCAGTTCAGGTTGGAGGCCGTTCAGTGCCTACGTCCCCATCAGCTGGGATGGTGTTTACACGTTCTGTTTTCGGAGAGTTTGATGTTGTATCTCTGTATGTAAAAACTGTCCTAGTTACGATATTGCTGCCGTGACAGGGAAAAAGAAAAAAGGAAAAAAAAAAAAAAAAAGAAGAAGCAACAGCTCTTAAACACTCCCTTCATCCCATCCACCCCTTTCCCCCCAGGCTTCCATTAGTATCTCCCTTCCCCTGACATCTGGATGTGCCGCCGCAGCTTGGGATTGCCTGTGGTAGCGGTGGAGCAGCTCCTCTCCTCCCACACCTTATGCACATCATTTCTCTCTCACTGCAGATAATTGCATCACCCTTCCTGTCACTCGGCTCACAGTTGTAGTGTCACATTTGACTCATTTTCCACACACACACAAATGTTCTTGCTACAAATTGCCAGTTTGGGTTTGGCTGTGTTTCTTTCTTTCTTTTTTTTTTTCTTCCGGAATATCTCAATTTCTTTCATTTGCCCTTTCTGTTTCGTCAGGACTTCTCTCCACACCCTGACCGTCCTCTGCTTTCATTCCTCCACCCTTCACCTGGCAGCTCCGGTGCTCCAGTTGTGCTCTGGGAGGTTAAACCCCAACATCGCGCTGCAACATCCGAGCTCAGATACTTAAAAACCCTTTTCTCAATCCCTTTTCTGGTTCTTGGCTCATTTGCAGACTGGTTTTGCCTCTTCTTAAATGGAAAAGGCAACAACTTCTACCAGCTCAGCTGACATACCTTGAAAACCCTGTGGCAGGACTTGTACACGTGGAAGTTCACGAGGTTCTGTGCACCAGTCTCTACAGAATTAGTTCCTAAACAATCTGCTGAGGAATCACAGATGCTGTCAGTGCTTTACACATCCATCAAACCACAAAGGAAAACAACAGCAAGAGAAACTCAAATGCCTTCATTGATGTGTCTACATGAAATCACAACATGCAATTGCTGTATATGTAGATGTAAAACTGTTTTCCATTCCAGCTGGGAAATACAAGAAATACAACATTAGGAGGAGTGAACTTACCCATAGCTTTAGCTAAGCCTGCAACGTTTTTCTGCTTATTACTGTTTTTAGAAGAAATTCAGCTCAGGTTTGATTCTGGCAACGTCTAGAAAATAGAGGCAATTGATTACCAGGGGAAATGCTTGTACTGAACGTATGCAAAAAAAAAAAAAAGAAGGATTTTTTGAATGACTTTTATTATTGCTGTGTTAGGTTTTTTAATTTGTAACTTGGACAGATGTCTAGCAGTGCCTGAAAACCAGCCACCCGCAATGCTTTAGCTTATAAAGCTCAAACGTGCTGGATTTGTCTCTGCACCAAAACGCCTTCCAGAGCCTTTGCCCAGTTCCTCAGCCAATCCCCCTCTCTGCCTGTGACAAAGCACGGGAAATTCCAAGCAATGGCACGGGCGTTCTTGAAAATTACAAGCCTATAACAAGAGGGTGCTTGTAAATGGAAATCTTTGGATATTCTTAAGTATAGGTTTTGCTTCTGTTGCACATCCCTCCGCAGAGGCCGTGGAGTGGGACGAGGAGGCAGGGAGGCCTGGTGCCCAGGAGGAGGCCCAGCACCATGAGGCCACAATGGGAACCTGGCTCCGCTCACCCTCTCCTCCCTGGTGGTGGTGTCTCACTTCTTCCTCCCCTGCCCACCTATGTCAGTGCTTCTATTTCCATCTCTTAACCGCCTCCCAACTCGAGTCATCCCCCCAGAATTGCTCCTGTCAGGCTGCTTACTGCTGCAGCGTTGGTCATGGCTAATGCAGTGCGATATAGCCCTTCCTTCAGGCTCATCAAGGCACCGTAAGGCGGTGTTTGTACCATTTGACTGCAGAAAAACCTCTTTATTATCTGATCCTTAGCAGCAGCTGTAATAAACACGATTATTAATGATAAGGTGAGGAGAGCTGGTATAATGGTTCTCCCTCGTAGGCAGGGGGGATATTCTTTAATAACTGTGAGATCAATTTCTATTTTGCATCAGTCCTTTTACAGTCTTCTTTGCCACAATATCTGAATGATTTCCAGTGGCACATTAAGTGATGGGGCTTGATATCAGTCACATGTGGTTTGTTCTTTTATCCTCTCCCCAGGGAGAGAATTATGTATGCAGCATACTGGTTATGTTGCTAGGGTTCTGTTGGTTTTTTGTTTAACATATGCACTGCTGCACGTTTATGTTGGGGAAGGCCACATCAAAGCAGGCACACCGCATTTACATGAGAAGGTGATGAGGCTTCTGATGGCTCTTAGTTCCCAGAGGATCTCCACTATTTCCCCAGGCTAAGCCCTGCAGACCCCATTCCCCACCCTGCTGATATCACCAGCACCTTTTTTGGGACAGTGATGGCAAACTTTCTCTCCTGGCTTGCAAGTCCTTTGGCAATACTTGTAAAGCTCACATACCAGCAGTTTGCCGTATAGTTCTGGAATTTGTCCTCCAAGTTCCGAGCTTCGCCACCTGGTCCCAAAGGGAATAATCTCAGAAACAGAATCTTGGAGCAGAAAGAAATGTTTGAGCTCTCTGTCCTCTCTCCTGCCCTTCCTGTGCCGTTTTCGTCACTTCTTTCATGGGCAAATAGTAAACACCAGTTTAATCTGCAATGACAATTGCTTCTAAGGGAGGAATCACAAGTGTGGGTTTGGGAGGTCTTTCACGTGGGCACAGCCTTCGTGTTCATCTGGGAGAAGGTCACATCAAAGAGGAGCACATTATGTTTGAACTGGAAAGTGGGGAGAAATTTCTGGCCCAAACAGCTCCAGTATCTGATCTCCTGCTTTTTTTTTTTAATACGAATATCCTCAGGCTGTTTCCCCAAGGCAGGGAAATACCGTTATTCCCTCTGTCTGTGACAGAAGAGTGGGGTTAAGTGACTTGCTAAAATGATACAGGAAATGTGTGGAGGTGCTGAATCCTTGGCTAACACCGAGCCATCATTCTGAGCTTTTAGAGACAACAGCTATATCCAGCCACCTTTATTTATTTCTCCAGAAGCCACCATGCCAAAACCTCTGCTAAATTAGAGAGAGAGGCTAAAGGAAAGCTTTCAGCGGATTGCTTTTTTCCGTAAATGGAAATACCACAAATCATTCTGGGAAAAACAGGTCTTTCTGTTCTCTTCCCTCTTTGTCTGCCTCTCTCCTTTTGGATGCCTCTCTCCTTTTGGATGCCTCTCCTTCTCCCTCTGGCTCCCAGTTTTCAGATGTACAGTCCTGACCATCTAAAAGCATTCCCTTCTCCCTGCGGGAAGGGAGCAGCTTTGTATTCTTCGGAACTTACTATTTGCCGACGGATGGCACTCCACAGGCAGGCGAGACTTCTGAAAAAGCCAGGGCTGCACAAAGCAGCACAAAAATAAACCGTGCTATCGACAGCGCTGAGCCAGGTTCCCATCAGGGGTAACTTGGTCCGGCTCGCGCTGCAGCAGAGCCGGCAGCTGCCAGCTGCCCTGCATAGACAGTGTGTACCCAAACGATGGCTGGCCGCCTTGCAGGAGGCCTCTGAGACCAAGAGCTCAGTCAGTGCTGATGTCTATGCGTCTTAGACGTTCAGTCCCTCTTGGCTCTATGGCAGGTCACAGCCCAAAGCGCTGCCTCTTCTCCTAAGCTTTCCAAAGCTCGGGCAGGTAAACGCTGGGGTTCTGACTAAAGGACTTCCAGCAGCATCTTGGGGGATGCTCTGGGATATTGCCATGGTGTCAGAAGGCTGAGAGCCAGGATTAGGGGTGTTTTCCATGGACCTGGGCATCCATGCCTTTTTGGCCCTGAGACAATTCAGAGCTCTTTCCCAGCTGCTCTGCACATGCAAAATCAGGCTGCCCCGGGAGCCCCCACAGCAACATACTGGGTTGAGGGAGGTGGCTGTAGAGAATGAGAATGAGAAATGGGAAGAGGATCTGGAGGGTGAGGGGAGAGCAGGAAGCTGGGAGAGCTGCAGTGAGAGGGTGGAAATGCATAGCTTGAGTGTCTCATGGGCTTGCAGAAGTCACAGTGCTCAACACCTGCCTGGGGTTCACAGCATGAAGTTGTTCATCAGGAAGAATGGGAAGGGCAAAACGAGTATGTATGAGGATACATCATTCCTCTCTACTTATAGGGGTCCCAGAGTCCTGCACATTCTCCAAAATAGAGGTGTGCTCATGCTCAGGTATTCAGAAGTACTAACTGTGGTGTGGAATCTGGTTCTTCCCTCCCTGGCTTTGCAAACGGCGTGTGCGGAATGGGAGAAGGGCATTGTGTCAGACCTCTGAAACACTGCTGAGCTTCTCTAAACCCTCCCCACAAGTGGCTGAGGGGCTTCCACTGGCACAGGAGCTGGGGAGGCTGTCCCACCATCCCAGCAGGCCACAGATGTCCAGGAGAGGATTGCCAAGCCACCTTGGCATGAGAGCCGACTTCTCCACGCTGAGCTGATTTCTGAGCCATCGCATCTGCCCTGAGCACACACACAGCCTGTGACAGCCGTGCAGCCACCCTGTGCCCTCTGGAGGAGTGCAGGGCAGGGCAGTGCTGTCCCCCCATCTCATGAGGTGGGTCTCCAAGGCAGAGATAAGAAATGGTTTCAGCAGCATGCCTGTGGCAGAACAGAAACTGAATCTTGTTCTCTCCTATTCCCAGTCACCATGTAAATGACCTAAATTCTGCATCCTTTCTCCATCCATTGCCCAGATGAGCTAGGAGGAATTGGAGAAGCTGTGGCAGCACAGGCAAGCAGCTGTCTTCTGGAGCCATGGCTCTATGCTGGTATCATAGACAGCAGCAGCTCAATGGGATGAGCGCTGTTCATGCTGCCCTCATGAACACCAGTGGGACTGAACCAGGACCAGACCAAGCAGCAGGTTGTCCCAGGGTGAAAAGCAGCTCCTCAGTGCCACGGCTTTTTAAGCAAGCAGGGTTGGACAGCCCAATGGCCAAGCGCCCTGCTGAGCAGCAGCAGCAGCACACTTTGGACATCCAGCACTGTGAGCAGGTTTTCAAAGAGCCTGCCTGTCCACTTGCCTTGTACTGCGTGGGCAAGTAGCAGGTGAGAGTGTGGTGGGGAAATCTGCTTGGCTGTGAATCTTTCCCTTCAGGAGAGCCGTGGCTGAGAAGCAGACACTTGAGGTAACTGTATTGTGGAAGGATGATTAATAACTTATAGCCCATGAGTTAAATGTAGGAGTAACACTTCAGAGATACATGGAGAAGCTTTGTTCCTACTTTCTCCTCCTAGTGCTTACCTCTTACAAAGACTCTTCTCCACTGTGACTAGCCTCTTCTAGGAAGCTCCTTGAACTAACAGCAAAGGGTGATAGTTTTCTCAGAAGTGCCAGGCAAAAACTGAAAGGACACAGAAGAGCCAAGCATAGGGGCTGACCCAGAGGAACTTCAGTCTCTGCAGCCTCCCATACCTTGTTCCAGCAAGGCTTTGCCTGGAGAAAAACCCAGGGAGAATTGTCTATGTTTCCACATATTCCCAAATACCTGAGAGGTCATTGGAAATCATCTGGAACAAATCTTCCTGACATGGTGTCTGAGGTCTCAGTCTGGCAAGAGTGAGCCCGGAAGAGCTCTAGGTTCTCACAAACAACCCTTCCTGGAGGCAACATCTACAGTTGTGGTGGCTTCAAAATCCCCTGCCCTGCACACCCAGCTGGTAACATGGCTGGGCAAGGATGGCAAGCAGGTTCCTCAGGTTGCCAAAACACTTGTCACTCTCAGTATTCAGGCTGCAAAGTCCCTTGCTGAGGGCTCAGTCAGTTTGAAACACTGATGGCTGATCTCCAGTGAGGGGGGCCCTGGGACTGCCATGCCTAGCCATGCACCACATTTGGGTACTGTGTTCCTCCTTCCCAAAGAGCCACCCCTGTACCAACAAGAACAACCAGGTACCTCAAGATACTAATCAATCAATGTCTAGTCAACCAATGGCCATGATGATGACTATGCTCAAAGATTACCAATCTGCAGTGGTACTGCTGATTTCAAGAGGAGAGTGACACAAATGTTGAAGAGACTGGTAGAAATCTCAGATGATGATGGACTGGGAAGATCTCTCTGGCCTTCTGGTGAGATGGCTTTGCCGGTCATAGAGTATGTTAAAGAGGGTGCCCTGTGGCTAAAGCAGAGAGGCTGGTAGAAGCACCTGTATGGGGGCTTTTCACCAGCCTGGTGAATCTGTGGGTGACCCAGATTCTCACCCACAGCAGATTTGGTTCCTCCAGCACATGGGGTCCTTGGCTGCAGGACTGCACCCCAACACTCATGCCAAGCTTCTTGCAGGCTTAATCTGTGAGAGGACACAAGAGGAGGCCTGCTAAAGGTACACAAAGCAAGCAGTCATACGGAGCAAGTAGATTAGGAGCTTTTGTTCTTCTCGTACAACAGCGGAACAATGGAACATATCCCGCCAGTGAAATGAATAGGTATAGCAAATTCACAGCAGAGGAAAACAAACACTTCTCTGCACAAATACAATCAGCCCTCTGTACGCAACACCACTGGAATTCACCGAGGCTATGCCAGGTGAAATGCAAGTGGAGAGTTGGCCTCTCTGTAACTATGCAAATACCTGAAGTTGCTTCAGTCGATGCCAACAGAAGGGATGCTAACCCATGAGTTTTGTCATTTGTGACTCCAGTTCCACCTCCTTCAGAGGTGGGACAGACCCCTTGCCCATGCATGGCCAAAACCTCCAGTGCTGACGAATCCCCAGAGCAAGAGATACTGGGCCAAGTGGACATCAGTCTGTGTCCGGCCCGTGTTCCTGTGCAAAGAAGAGGGAGATGAGTGTGTGAGCATGTGATGAGGAAAGCACCTAATGGTCCCCATGTGAGCATGTGTGCCGCCTGGGAGAGAGGAAGGGAGGGAGTAAGGAGCGACACGGAGGGCAGTTGCTCCTTCAAGGAGGTTGCTGGTGTTCTCATTTGTTCTTTTTTTTCTCTTGTTCCCTAGGGAATTTTAAAGGTCTGTGTAAGCAAATCGATCACTTCCCTGAGGATGCAGATTATGAAGCCGATACAGCAGAATATTTTCTCCGTAAGTCCACAGGCTCTTTTCCTTGCAACTGCTCATAGGTGCTGTCATCGGGTGCCTTTTGCTCTCTGAAGACAGGATAGTGCAGATCCTGGATTCTGTGGGGCTCAGGGGGCAGAGGGAGGGACGGTTGTGAGAGGTGGGCACGGGCCCCCCAGATCCACTGAGTCTTTGCATCTGGCTGCAGTCTCACCTCCCTGGGACCTGCCATTGAGACAGGTCAAGAGTCATGACAACCAATAGCATTTCTTATTAGCGGCAATTCATTGTGATATAAACCCAGAGTCTTCTAACTCAAATGCATCAGAGTTTGGCACATGACAATAGCAGTTTCTGAGCCCCTCTCCAGTGGGCAAGATGCATGGAGAAAGAGGAGGGCTTCAGGGGCCATCCTTCATAGTTGCAGCTGGTTCTGCAGCCAGATCCTGGGCACAGGAACACCACAGCTCCCCTCTGTATCACTGATTTAACTCAAGCATCCCCTCTGCCCAAACGTGCTCACCTCACATAGAGCAAGGTTGTGCTTCCTCACCTCGTACTCTGATTGCATCAGATCTAAGAAATTTGCTGGACTGCAGTGAATGGAGATACCCATTTCTCTCTTGTTCCACCTCTCTCCAAACACTGCATTTCTACAGAGCAGACCCACAGCATTTGCCACCCCAGCTAGCAATGAGCCACCGCTTCCTCCTACCCTGTGACCTCAGCTGAACAGGAGTCACTCCCCCTCCCAGGTCCCCACCTTGCCTTCTTTTCCACCCTCTGCACACACACAGCATCTTTTGGCACCATGAGAAGAGATCTTCTCCATTCAGGAATCTGAGACAAGGGATTTTGACCTCCCAAGGTGAAGCACCAGAGGTCTCCAAAGACCAGCAGCATCTCAGAGCTGCTCCTTGTCAGCCAGCTGTGCAGGAAGCCAGATGTGGAGACCCAGCCCTGCAGCAGAGATGAGAGAGAGAATTTAGACTCTGAAAAGCTCATTTGTGTGTGAAAAGAGATGGCTGTTACTGCTTGCATGGCTGTTTGGGAGCGAGGAGACTGCAAGCATCCTCTGAGCTTCAGGAAGGAGAGATGGGGGAAGGGAGTGAGCATCCCAATAGCTGTGGATCCATTCCCTCAGAGGGAACGAGACCCACATGCAAAATCTGGCCAATGCCAGGACCCGAGAGTGTCCTAAGACAGAACATTTTTGAAGAATTAGGTTCAATGTGGGATTTGGCCACTTAATTAAGGATTCCTGAGGTCTCTCCTTGGGGAAGTTGGGCTTCTGCTGTCTGGCTGCATAAGAACCCCACCAAGCAGCCTCTTCCCCAAACCTTCTGCCAAATTGAGACCGTGGGCAATGCCTGGTGGTGCTAGCAGGGGCAGCTAGGAGGGTATTCATTGTTATCAACCTACGTGATCCCTTTGGATCAAGGACCAGGATAATCATGGGACAGTGCCCATGGCTCATCTAGAAGGGCTCAGACTTGATGCCCGCCAGATATCTTCAGAAGGTATCTCATGTTTCTGAGAATTAAACACCCATTAGAGAGGAAGCAGCGGCATCCCTATGTTTGCTTGCTAAAATGAAGTTAGAAAACAGGCAGATGCTATGAGCACCCAAAAACCATCATAAATCCCTTTTATCTTTAGCCCTGAGAACCCAG
Source organism: Gallus gallus (assembly GCF_016699485.2). Taxonomy (NCBI): domain Eukaryota; kingdom Metazoa; phylum Chordata; class Aves; order Galliformes; family Phasianidae; genus Gallus; species Gallus gallus. The sequence goes on from NC_052532.1 coordinate 51,739,088, forward strand.
AAAACCAGATGAAACCCTGCCCTTCTCTTGCTTCCTTGGTCCTTCCAAGAGTGGAAAGCAGAGGCTACTCTCTCACTTCTTATGCTGCCTGCAGCTCCCCACATCAGTCGGCACATTCTGGTTCTCCCAGGAGATGGGAATTTCTGAAATAAGACCCAGTTAAAACTGATAAGGTCAGATCAGGGTTGTGAGCGTCCCTCTAGAAAACTTCCAAACAGAGGATGCCTGCTTGATATTTGCTCACCTCCATTTAGCTTCACCTTGTTGAATTCTGCCTTGCCTTCCAGAAGCTATTAAGATGGTTATTATCACTCTCCTGTTCCCTGAAACTGAGCCAAGGAGAGATGGAAAGCAAGCAAAAGGTTTGTCCCTGCTTTTTGCATTCTCAACACACAGGCAGGAGGCTTGGCCCCCCACTCAAAGAGCCCATTCCTTCTGCCTGGTAGGACTCCAACACCAGCAGGGTCTTTGAAAAAAGTCTGTTCTTGCACCAGAAAAAGTCCCCCCTTTGGGACTTAGGGGCTGGACTTGATGATCCTTATGGGTTCCTTTCAACATGGGATATTCTATGATTCCATGCTTTGCGCCAGGAGGGTCCGCTCCTGTAGGCAAGGAGGGTTTGGCTTTCATCCTTCTTTGCTCCATCTTTGCTCCACAAGCAGAATCACACCAGCCCATCTGATACCTTTCTTTAGCAAGCAGGGCTTCATTTCACGCTTTACAGATTACTTCCTCTTGGGAAGAGAGGAGGGAAGCCCTTCTTAGTAAAAAAACCACAAACAGCACCAACACAAACCAACGCAGAGTGCCCAGATACATGGAAGTTTTCCCCCAGAACTCTGGGGTTCATTGTGCATCTGCCTGCATCGGTGTCACTGCCCTCTGACAGCTGAGCTATCCACTATTGACCAATGATGTGTGTATGGAGCTGGTACATGCACACCCACACCTGTCCTCTGGAACGAGCCCAGCTCTTTCATCACCAGCATCTTCTAACACATGTTGTCTCTCTCTTCTCACCCCCTTTTTACTCCTCCATGAATTACTCCAACTCCCCAGGTCATGCCCTCTGGTCAACCTCGCCCCATGCTGCGGCCATAGCCCCGATTCTTCTCTCTGACACGTGCATTGTTGTCTCTGTCCCTCTCCCTCTCTCCTCCGCAGGGGCTGTTAGAGCCTCTAGTATTTTTCCGATCCTGAGTGTGATTCTGCTTTTCATGGGTGGACTCTGCATTGCAGCCAGCGAGTTCTACAAAACTCGACACAACATCATCCTTAGTGCCGGCATCTTCTTCGTGTCCGCAGGTAATGGGACATGTGTGGGCTGGGCTCAGGGGTACAGGAGGGCTGCATTTCCAACCTGGGATGAAGGCAACACCCTGAGGAAGCCTTTCCATCTGCCACATAGGGAGGGAGGATCCTCATGGCTGGTGGTTTTGGGGAGCCATCCGGGTGTGGGGGGAGCATGAGCAAGGGCTTGCCCAGGAAAAGCTGCAATGGAGACCAGCAGGTAGGTTTGGGACCCCATTACCCCTCCTGGCAGCAGGGGGGCAGGAGTCTCATCCCACGGCCACCGCCACGCGTTGTCCTCCTGACGGCTGCCTCTCCCCCAGGTCTGAGTAATATAATTGGGATCATCGTATACATATCAGCCAACGCTGGAGACCCCTCGAAGAGCGACTCCAAGAAGAACAGCTACTCCTACGGCTGGTCCTTCTACTTTGGGGCCCTGTCCTTCATTATAGCCGAGATGGTGGGAGTGCTGGCCGTCCACATGTTCATTGACCGGCACAAACAGCTGCGCGCCAACGCTCGCGCCACGGACTACCTCCAGTCCTCCGCCATCACCCGCATCCCCAGCTACCGGTACCGCTACCAGAGACGCAGCCGCTCCAGCTCCCGCTCCACCGAGCCTTCACACTCCAGGGATGCCTCTCCCGTCGGGATCAAAGGGTTCAACACCCTCCCATCAACAGAGATCTCGATGTACACCCTGAGCAGGGACCCGCTGAAGGCCACCACCACCCCTACTGCTACCTACAACTCCGACAGGGATAACAGCTTCCTCCAGGTTCACAACTGTATCCAGAAGGAGAACAAGGACTCGATCCACACCAACACAGCCAACCGCCGGACCACCCCGGTATGAAGCCACCGCCAGGAGCTGCAAGTGGGGAAGGAGGAGGCAGGAGGACGGGGTGGGGGACGGGGCGGGGAGGGAGGGGGGGTGGGCAAGGGGGTGAGGAGGGCGAAGGGGGTGGTGGGGTGGGAGGAGGTGTGAGTGCCCCCAGGGTGGGGCCCTCGCAATCGCAAAAAAAAAAACAACAAAAAACAAACGAACAAACAAACAAAACATAGAGAGAAAAGTGTAAAAAAAAAAAAAAGCATTAAAAAAAAACAACAACACGCGCGAAAATAGGAAATAAAATACGGAGTGACCGGCGAGCAAAGAGATAAGCAGACAAACGAGCACGTGAACATAAAGCAAACGTACGGCGAGCAAACCAATAACAAAAGGAGACGTGAGGGAAGGAACAGCAGAGGAAAAAAAAAAAAACAAAAAACATTAAAAAAAAAGAAAAAGAAAAAAGAAAAAAAAGAAAAACTTTAAAACTGAGAGAAAGAGATTTAAAAAAAATAGAAATAAATTTAAAAGAAAATGCATGATTTCCCATGTACCATTATTTTAACATTTAATAAAAAGAGATTTAAAAAAAAATATAAAAGGGAACCAAGAAATAACGACAATAAACCAAGTGGGAGGAGGAGGAGGATGAAGAGGAGGAGGCGGCAGCTCTTTGGGTTTGGGGGGGGGGGGTTCTTTAATTTTATGGTTCATTTCCCACTTCCTTCAGCTCAGCGCAGGCTCCTGGAGGGCTTGGACCTGCAGCAACCCCTCTGTGTCCCCAAGGTCACCCGAGGGCTGTGGAGGCTCTCGGGCTGCAGGGGGGCACTCAGCCCCCCCAGGACCCGCTCAGCCCCCCCTGGGAGCCCAGCAGCCGCTTGTCCCCTGCGGGTCCCTATGAGTAAGGGTGGCCGCTATCCCCTGGGAGCGCAGGAGCTGCCCACAGTTGTCCCCGGGGGTCCTGGGGGCTCCCACAGCTCTGGGGACCCCCCTTCTCCCCTCCCACCACCCAGGGTCAGCAGTGACAGCGCGAAAAAGCAGAGACACGCAAAGTCATAAAGAAAAAAAAAAAAAAGAAAAAAAAGAAAAAAAAAACAAAAAAAGGTCGAAAAAAGGTTTCTTAAAAAAAAAAACAAAAAAAAGTGGCAATTTTTTTAATAAAACAGCAACTATAAATAAATGTAAATATAATAAGTGGATTTACTTGCAAGAGAAAACAGATAGCATTATTTTTGTTTTCGTTTTTATTTTCTCCAGCTTTAAAACTGTGAAAAATCGAGGCGGGCGGCGGAGGGGGGGGTTGCGGGGGGACCCAGAGGGGAGAGGGGCTCCCAGTGCTCAGCGTGCTGCTGCGGGGGGGGCTGCTGCGGGGTGGGGGGCACGCACTCACTCCCCTGTGAATGCTCACAGGCTCCCCAAATGCGCCTGGTCACCCCCCCACCCCCACAACAAGCCCCCGTTCCCCCCACCCAGGGCACCCACCTCTCCCGCTGGGGGGGGTCCCTTTGTAGCAGCCCCCCCATCCCGCCTGGATTCAGCTGAATTCATACCGAATTGGTGCACCTGCGCAGGGGGGGGGATGGGGACTGGCAGAGCGGGGGAGGGATCAGGGTCCCCGAGGATGGGACCCGCAGGGGCTGCCCCCATAGCTGTGGGGTGCTCAGGATGGGTGCGCCGAGCATCTGGGGGCAGCTCAGACCTATTTTTTTTTCCAAATTTTTGGTTTTAATATATTTTGGTGGTGGATTTTTTTTTTTTTCTTTCCATTCCCGTCCCTGCTGCTCCAGTTTCAGGAGCCTGCCGGGCTCCCGCTTCGGCTCCCAGTGGGGTTTCTGCTTAAAAGCATCCCGATGCCTCCATCCCCATTGCCCCCAAATATCTCAGCCTCAGCCCCCGGGGCAGGGCGAGAGGAGCAGGTTGGATATCCAGACCCTGCTCACAACACCCCCCCTCCCATCCCCAAATTCTAACAAATATTATTAACAAAAAAGGGGACAAAGATTCAAAACGAACCCCCCACCGGCCCATAGGGACAAGCGATGCTCGGCGCCCAGGACTGCAGCATAAGGGAGAGCAGAGTTTGGGGTTAAACCCAAAAGCTCCATGGAGCATTCACAGGGAGAGGCGGGGGGGGCCGAGTGCCGGACCCCCTCACAAGGGATGGGGAGGGACGAGGGCTGGCGGGGACGCGTTCTTCCGAGGGTATTGCACACGTCCAGCTCAAAGCAGTACAAGAAAAACCGACCTCCATTTACTTTCTTTCGTGGGTTTTTTTCAGACTGTTAAAAAGGAAAAAAAATTTTAAAAAGAGAAAATGACAAAAAAAAAAAAAAATCCTGGTACATGAAATAAAGATTTTTTTTTTTTTTTTATAACTCGGTCCTCGTTCCAGTGGATTTATTTTGGGGGGAGGGGGTGGAGGGGAAGGGGGGTAGAATTAAAGTGAAAAAGGCCCCGATGGGCTGGAGGAGCATCTGGAAAATGGCAACGGGGTCAAGCCCTGCAGATGCCCTCATCTGCACCTGGGGGTTGGCACTGAGCCCCGCATCTTCCACCAGCAAAGGAGGAAGAGGAGGGACAGTGAGGCTTTGCTTTACAGTGAGCACAGGTAAACTCAAGCCATGCCGTCCCCCAGCCTTGAGAATTGGCCACGAGGATGGGTGCGTTGAGAGTTTTGCTTGACTGCTCCCCATATTCCCGGCTGTGCTCCCCAGGGCAGGATGGGATCGTTGAGCCATGGCTCCCCGTGCTCCCCCCACCCACTGTGCTCCCATTTTGGCTCCTCCCCGGGGACCCCTCCCTCACATAACCAGGGCACTGGTTGGGGGGGGGAGGCAGCAAAGCGGGACAGGATGCGGCCAACCCTGCAAGTGGGACACTGCCAGGCGTGGCTCCATCCCCATGTCCTGCACAGTGCCTGGCTGTGATGGGGGGCACGGCTCAGCCCCCACCTCTCTGTGGTGTTCCTTCCTCACCAGAGCTAAAAGTGTGCTCCCTTTTTCCTCTCCACGCTGTCCCTCTTCCTCCTCGCTTTTGTGGGTCAGGGCAGGAGATGGAAGGCAACGCCTGGGAATCAGGCGTGCCCAATTCTGCTCGGTGCCCCAGACAGGGCTGGCCTCCATGCAGTAATAAGGAACAGCAGCACTCAGCACTTCTCATGTTCAAAGCACTTCCCTAACATTCTCTAATGAATCTGTCGCATTGAGCAATGCAAAGGGCTTGCGCGTGGACAGCAGCCCCTCCTCTGCCCCATCCCCTGGGCTGTGCGGTCATTTCGGGTGGGTGCCAGCTCCGTCCTCGCCCAGGGTCATGGTGCTCCTCCTGTCCCCGCTCACCTCTCCCACTACTGGCTCCATTGGCCCCCGGCCACGGAGAATACACCACAGCCTTCTCCTCCATACCACCATGCCAGGAGAGGGCCAGGGGATGTCAGAGACCTCCTGCCCTGTGACTGAGAACAGCCAACGTGTCCGGCCCCCGAAAGACAGGGCTGAAGAACGTATGAGAGACTCAGCTTTGCTTCTGCTGAGACCCTGCGAGAGCTCTGCATGCAGGGAAACCCGGCTCCATGGCAATTAAATTAACACAGGGCATTTAGCAGTGTCGCTTAAACGGTTTCAACACCTAGGAGCGGTAATTAGTAGTAATGGTTTGGCGAGGGAGGAAATTAAGACCTAGGTACGGCACTTTTGTCTGCAGATAATTTTCAGTGCCAAACGACTGTAAGGGAGAGGCCGAGTGCCAGGCACGTAGGCTGCGTGCCTTACTGCCATGGCAGGACATTCCTGAAACCAGGAGGCCAAGCAACGGGAGTGGGGAAGGTGAGGCTGCAACTCGAGCCCTGTGATCAGTTCTGGGCCCCTCACTACCAGAAAGACATGGAGGCCCTGGAGTGTGTCCAGAGAAGGGCAGCGGAGCTGTGAGGGGTCTGGAGCACAGCTCTGACAGGGAGCGGCTGAGGGAACTGGGGTTGTTCAGGCTGGAGAAGAGGAGCTCAGGGGAGACCTCATTGCTCTCTACAGTGACCTGAAAGGAGGCTGTGATGAGGAGGGGGTCGGCTTCTGCTCCCAGGTAACAGCGATAGGGTGAGACCGAATGGCCTCAAGTTGCACCAGGGGAAGTTCAGGTTGGATACTGGGAAAAATTTCTTCCCTGAAAGAGTGGTGCTGCAGTGGCACAGGCTGCACAGGGAGGTGGTGCAGTCACCGTCCCTGGAGGTGTTCCAGAGCCGTGTGGATGTGGCACTGAGGATGTGGTCAGTGGGCATGGTGGGGATGGGCTGGCGGTTGGACCAGGTGATCTTAGAGGTCTTTTCCAACCTTAATGATTCTGTGATTTTATGGAGATTGGCTGAGAGAGGCTGACCAAGGATGGGGCTTGCTTGGGAGTCCTGGGTATTATCTGATCACAGCGTTGGCCCCCGAGAAGCAAACACCCCACAGGGCCTTCCTGCTGCAGGGAGGCTCCTGTGGCAGAGGCAGGAGGCGGAGGCCATGGTTTGGGGTGGCAAAGGGAGGATAACTTTCAAGCATGGCCTGGAGACCTCCAGTTGCTTCCAGGAGGTTCCCACACAAAGAACATAACTTGAAGGTCCTGCTCTCCTGCAGAGCTCAAGCTCCCAGCAGCAGAGGAATGCTAGAGGAATCGCAGAATCATTAAGGCTGGTAAAGACCTCTAAGATCATCCAATCCAACCACCAGCCTACCCCCACCATGCCCACTGACCACATCCCTCAGTGCCACATCCACATGGTTCTGGAACACCTCCAGGGACGGTGACTCCACCACCTCCCTGTGCAGCCTGTTTCAATGCCTCACCATTATTTCTGGGCAGAGCAAGGGCCACGCTGCTTCCTATGGGCAGAGCAATGAGGCAGGATCCTAGGCTGCAAATCCCAGCCTGGTGCAGACGTGAACCCTTCTGGCAGCACATTGTCACTTGTGCTGGTTTTCCACCAAGAGGAACAATGTGTGAATGATGCCAAACCCCGCTGTCCTCCTTTCACTTTCCCTTTGTTGAAACCACCAGGTCGACACAGACGCGGAGGATGGGGGTGTAGGGCTGTAGATGAGGACAAGGAGGTTTCGGTGCCCTCTGCAGCCATCGGCTCTTGACATTGTGCAAAGTCAGCGGTGAGGAAGCCGGCAGCTTCTGCAAAGGGGTCAGGATGTACGGCCGTGGGCTGAGACCCAGAAACAGATCTGCAAGGGCAAAGCACTGGGTTATGGAGAACAGGTTTGCACTGCTGCTCCTCCTCCTGCTGCTCCCGATCCCCTCCGGGCTGGAGGAAACGAGGGACTTTGCTCTCTGGGGACCCGTCAATCAGAAGCCGCCACCTCCTTGCAATTTGCCGAAGGCTCTGCTGCCAACAGCGGGGCTGAGCCCATGGCTGAGCGGGCACTGCCATCCCGTGGGACGAGCCCAGCACAGCAGCCCGGCCCCAGAACGGCGCTGAGCAGAGCCGGAGGACCTGCAGGCTTGTCCAGCCCTGGATGGCAGGACCTGGACCGGCATCCTGCTGCTGCACCTGGGGCACTGGGGACATTTTTCATTTTCTTCAGGACTGCCCACTCCTGTTTGCTCTCCTTCCTGCAGGAAATCTGGGATTAGACCCAAGGACATAACCCACTTCGATGTGAGAATCTGACTTGCCCCAGTGGGACAGGCTCAAGCCAGCAGGTAGGGAGGTGCAGTGTTATGAGGTCAGAGCAAGCACAGGGCTCTGAGCCCCTCAGCATCACTTGCTGGGCTATCTGCGGACCAAGAGGTGCCGGCTTAGCCCCTTCCCATCCACTTCTCATCCCCATCCGCAGTGTTGGAAGCTGCTTCAGTTCAAGGGTCCAGCCTTGGGTGTCAGCAGTGACCTTGGGAGGTGCCAGCTCCAGAGGGACATGAAGGAAAGAGGCGAGAAAGGAACACTTTGGATTGCTGCAGCAGGAGCTCTTTGAAACGGGCTGAGGGACTCACACCCCTGCCGGCTGCCCTGCAGCACCCACAGCCCAGTGGGGGACGTATGCGGCACGGTTTTGCCCGAGGAGACAAAAGCACGAGGCTGACTCCTCCAAAGCCAGCAGAGAGCAGATGGCACCGAAATCTGCTCAAGAGGAGAGAAAGGAACAGCCCCAGGGCTCAGCTCCCCGTGTACCTCCAGACGGACATTTGTCCCCATCTGAGCATCTCCAAGTGACCGTGAGATGGGGGGATGGCAATGCGGGGCTGCTCTGCGTCCCTTGCCCCTGTTCCCTCTTCATGGGGACTTTTCCTCCCGGTGGCCAAAGCCATGGGGCAGAGGGGATGGAGGTGGCCGCCGTGCTGTGGCTTCATGGTCATTCAGCAGCATTGCTTTAGGGAAGTAAGGAGAAAAGGGCTAAGGCAGACCCAGCTCTGCCTCAGCTCCTGGTAATGTCCTGCTTAGACCTCTTTGCCTGGCTTTCATAAGCAGCATGCTTTCAGAGGAGGGATCAGCTGGGCAGGGGCATTTGCAGAGCATATTTAGCCCCAGAAGATGCTGATTTTTTTGCACAGAGATTACTGCAACGTTGCTGATGCTGAAGGAAGCAGCTGTGGGCACTTGCAGGGCCCTTGTAAAGAAAGCCAACGGTGCTGCATTCTGCTCCCCAAGCCCAATCCTGCACAGCATCCAAGCACCCGGCTCCCAAAGAGGACCCTTCCCGGGGTCACAAACAGGACCACGGTGTAGCAGGGATTTGCAGCTTGCTCTGTGCAGCGCCAGGCTCCTACCCCAGCCCCTGCACCAGCCCTCCCCGCCTCCAGCAGGCACGGAGCCAGCAGGGACGCTGCCGGCACCAGCTGCTCTCATTGAGCTTTGCAGAATAAACTCGTGGAATTAGCCTGTTGGCTGCCGGGATAAAATCCAGCGCTGAATGCAGATCAAAGGAGACAATCTTCCCAACAGCTTTGCTTTGGAAAGGGCAGCGTTCAGCAGCTGAGGATGGAGTGCGATGCACGTTGCGTCTTTGATGGTGCATGTGCTCCAAGCCCTGATGCTCAGAGCTAGGGGTGCCTTGGGACAGATCCAACACTGGCGACAGAAATGGCCAAAGCCAGGCAAGAGGCAGAGCTAGAACAGATAATTTTGGGGTGAAGCCTAAATTCCAGCAAGCTCTGCCCAAGCCTTTTCATAGCAGCATGAAAGGAGCGAGCGATGCAGGGCAAGGCTCTGAGCCCAGAGCAGAAGCAATACGGTTTCTAAAGGCAGGGAAGCCTGCTCTTGTCAGGTTTCAGTCCACCTTCACAGGTAATGCAGTCTGACCCAGCAGATGTGGGAAGCACTCGGCATGGGTGGAGCAAGTAGACGGAGGAAGCTTCGCACTGAAAGCACAATCCCCAACCAGGAATGAACTCAGCACACTCCCTGCTCGGACCTTCCCAGCACACACAGCAACTCTGCCAGGTGTCACCTGCTCCCAGCCCCAGCGGGCTGCACAGGCAGCAAACTGAAAACCAGATTCATGGCATGGGGAGTTGCTCGGTGGCTGTTTCTTTTTTCCAGGAAAAAAAAAACGTAGCAGCAAAGCACCTGGCCTCAGAAAGCAGCAGGAGGAGGCAGATAGAAGCACAATGGGAAGGATGGGACGGGAAAAGGAATGCCAGGGAGGAAGGAGGGCTTCCCAGGCTGTGGACACAGAGAGAGCTATGGAAACCATGAGCCTCCAGTGCAGCTGAACAAGCAGGCAGCTGCTGCACACACCGATGGTGAGAAGCCAGGAGCCAGCAGTGAGCTTTGCTGCTCCAAATACAAAGACTTCAGAAAAAGAGTCTGAGCTGAGAGGTGTGGAAACGTTGGGCTTCTCAGTTTGAGGAAGGTGTCAGGGCTGATGACTTTTCTTTGGGCTTGCCAAGGAGCTCAGGACAGTGGGAACTAAATATATGGTACAGGCATACTGTGTGTTCATTGCTCAGTTAGAAAAAGAAACAACCGGCTATTTTTGATGTGTTTGTTGTAAGAATCAAGCAAGGAACTACCTGTTTAATGTGAACATTAGTCTTCCACTGCTCGACTGCCTTTTGGAGTAAAAAGATGGTCATGCAAGAAGGAAAGCAAACTGCCCGAGCTGCATACTGCATTCACTCAGAAGGATAAGCCTGCAGTGCTGCATGGAGCTCTGGGCGAAGCCCTGAGCTGCTGTGGGAGGTGGATGCCTCAGAGGGAGGGTGCCGGGTGATGGCTGCAAAGGCTTTGGACTGGAGCAGCCACAGTGCTAGAACAAAACCCCTCTTTTATGGATCTGCAAACACCACCATAGATCCCAGAAATGCAGAAGCAGAAGACAAGAATGCAGAACCAGATGGAAGCAATTTATCCTGGCTGTTTCATAAGCATCTTCCAGGGAAAAGTGATTAGCCTTATTAACTGATTAATTAACTGATTAACTGAAATTATGGATCACAGATCAAGTGATTGCAAGCGAGTGTATTTTGAGCAAAGTCAGCACTTTTCTGGGACACTGCGTGTCTCACGTGCTGTTAATGACAGCCGACGGCCGGATGGCAAATCATCTGCAGAAATGGTGCTGGAGCTGACAGCAGCACAGCCCTGACTGCAGCCCAGGACAGGAGGGGAGAGGGGCAGGGTCTGGTGCTAAATAAGAGTGAGTCAAAGCCACTCCGTCCCCTGTTCCAGTAGATCCCGCTTCAATGGGGGAACAAATCTCACCTTCCTCAAGGCTGGATTTTTCTTACAGCTGAAGCTTTTCCTCTTGATAAGAAACTGGTAGGTTATGCTGTGCCCAAAGGGGTATTTGTTCTGCGCTGGTCGTTCCCTGTGCTTCTTTTCCCCCCTGAACCACACTTACACCCAGCTCCATTCCCAGGCAAGGCAGCCTGAGGGGCTGGGCCCGAAGTGCAAGCACTCTTCAGCAGGCAGCAGCAGCGCTACACTTGCCTTTCAGCACCTCACACAGGACTGTAAGGGAACAGGCAAGCGAGGGAGATGCAGAGTTAAGGTTTATCAGCCTACTTGTTTTCTCTTCATTCGTTCGTTCTCTACTCCCGTTTTCTCTTTGGGACCTTCCTGCTCCTTTTACGTCTCCTAAGCAGGACTTGAATGTAGCTGTGCTCAGGTTGAGTCTTTGGTATCCAGGGCTGTTCCAGCACTGACGTTTGTCACCACAAAGGCTGTTTACCTGAGAGAGTTACAAATGGTATTTTATAAACCGCGTTTCTGTAAGTGGATTTTTCTTTTTGCTAGCAGGGAAAACTGCTTTAATAATCCAGCTTCTGATTAATGGCGCGGCCTCCTGGCAAAGCAGACTGTCTTGGTAATTTCTCGAGGAGGATTTAAACGCAGTAAATAAAGGAGGAAATGCACACTGCTCTGCCTGGAAAATATTGATCTGGGCTCTGAGGTGAGAGATACCCAGGGAAATTCTGCAAACAGCTGCGAGCTGCAGGCTTCTCTAAACTGGATGTTGCTCTTCTGAAGGGAGGGGACAATTCTGGGCTCTGTGATATGTGAACGTCTGAGATTTGCTGCTGGGTTTTTACCTTTTTCCCCTTGCAATGTGGGGAGAAATACTCTCCCAGGGAACTGGGGTTGTTCAGTCTGAGGAGCTCAGGGGAGACCTCATCACTCTCTACAATGACCTGAAAGGAGGCTGTGGTGAGGTGAGGGTCGGCCTCTGCTCCCAGGTAACAGTGATAGGGTGAGAGGGAGTGGCCTCAAGTAGCACCAGGGGACTTTCAGGATGGATATTAGGAAACACTTATTCTCAGTAAGAGCGGTGCTGCAGTGGCAGAGGCTGCACAGGGGAGGTGGTGGAGTCACCATCCCTGGAGGTGTTCCAGAGCCGTGTGGATGTGGCACTGAGGACGTGGTCAGTGGGCACGGTGGGGGCGGGCTGGTGGCTGGACCAGGTCACCTCAGAGGTCTGTCCCAACCTTAATGACCCTATGTGAGGCACACACTGCATTTAGTGCCCTGCTCACGGCCTCCTCATAGGGCTGTAGGGTCGAACCCACAGCCCACATCCCCTGCCACCAGGGCAAGGAAGCGCTTTGGGGACAACACAGATCACCACTGCTATCCACGCCCCCTGCAGTTCGATGGCGGCGGTGACGTCAGCGAGGCGCACTGCGCCTGCTGGGAGATCCGCGCTTTACGGCAGTCGTGTCCCACTCCTCGCGCCTTCTCTTTTACGACAGTGGCGCTCGGCGGCGCACCGTCGCGCAGTGTTGACGTCATAAGGCCGGGACGGGGCTGCGCGCGGCCTTTCCTCGCCGGCCACCGCCGCCGTCGCTGCCGTATCCGTCGTCATCGGGGCCGTAACGTGGCCGCGCAGGTGAGGGGACGCCGTGGCCGCCCCGTCGCGCTCCGCCGCCCTACCGGGACCGGCCTGCGGGCAGCACGACCCCCGGCCCCGCCCCGGCATCACCGCTGGTTCCGGTGGGGCCGGGCCGGGGCCCCCGCCATCCTCCGCCCGCACCGGGTTTCCTCCGTGCCCTTTCCCTCCCCCTCGCGGTGGCGCCGAGCGGGCGGGTGCTGAGGGAACGTTCTGCTTCCTCCCCGCAGAGCCGTGAGCCATGGCGAAGTTTGTGACCCCCGTGATCCAGGACAATCCCTCGGGCTGGGGCCCGTGCGCCGTGCCCGAGCAGTTCAAGGATATGCCCTACCAGCCCTTCAGCAAGGGAGACCGCCTGGGCAAGGTACTGCGGTGTGCTGCTGCTGAGTGAACCCCTGTGCCTCCCCAGCGAGCTACAAGAGCGGAGAGCTGGATGAGATGTTAGGAGGTGGCTCTTCATTCAAGAGGGCGGTGAGGCACTGGCACAGCTGCCCAGAGAGCTGTGGGTGCCCCATAACCTGGAGGCTTTAAAGGCCAGGTTGGATGGGGCCCTGGGCAGCCTGAGCTGGTGGGGGGCAGCCCTGCCCGTGGCAGGATTTAGGTAACGTTTAAGATTCCTTCCAACCTGAGCCATTCTGAGATATGACGTTATATGGTTCTCAAGCACCTTGTCGATTGTGAGCTTTCTGTGAGGCTCGCTTACAGAGGTGGGAATTGAGGATAATACAGCAGTCCCCTGTTTTGCCTTTTGAGACCCTACTGGGGGGAAACATCACGTTAACGCCCGCTTATTTTGACTGTTTATGCTTGTCCTTAGGTGGCGGATTGGACAGGAGCCACGTACCAGGATAAGAGATATACAAGTACGTGTTGTCTGATGGCTGTTCCTGCCACTTATTTTGTGCAGAATTTTCTTCAATCGTCATACCTGCTTTCATGTTTCACACTGGCTCTACCGGCTGCCTGCACGCCTCAGCACAGGAGGCTTCTTAATTTCAGAAGTGTGTCTCACCACTTGGAGAGCTGCGTGGGGCTCTCCCTGTCCTTAGGGTTTCCTTGTGGGTTTGTACTGTGTGCTGACTGGTGCTTCTCTGGGAGGTTCAGAGCAGGGAGGAAACACAGCATTCTAATGCAGGAGTCCTAGTTGGTGCATTAGACTTCAGCGAAGGCTATTGGGGAGAATCTGGGGGAGCGGAGTGTCCTATTTTTGTTTCCAAGGTTCATAGCAAGGTGATGTATTTCATTTCCAGACAAGTACTCATCACAGTTTGGTGGTGGAAGTCAATATGCGTATTTCCACGAGGAGGATGAGACCAGCTTCCAGCTGGTGGATACAGCACGGACACAGAAAACTGCATACCAGAGGAATCGCATGCGATTTGCACAGGTAACGTTTATTCTCAGAAACAGGCTCAAAAGAGAGATTGAATGACACAGAATTACTTTGCCACTAAATTATTCCTTTCTTCTTTGCTGCGCTTCCACAGAGGAACCTTCGGAGGGACAAGGACCGCCGGAACATGCTGCAGTTCAGCATGCAGACACTGCCAAAGAGTGCCAAGCAGAAAGAGAGGTGCGGGCTTCACATACAAGCATTCTGCACTTGTTTCTGGAGCGTGTGAACATACTGTTGATAAATAATTCAAGTTACTGTAACAGAATCCACCAGAGCTCCTAGCAAAGCATTTCAGGATATCATAAGTTTTGCTGCTGTGTCTAGTAGTTACAAGCATGGATTTCAAGCAGCTATTTAAGAATTTAGGAGAAATTTTGAGTCAAGTTTAGGAGGTAAGCGTGGCAATTTAAAGCAGGATGTACTCTTTCTGAAAACTGTGTTGTAGGCATGAAGGATAAAAAACATTTAAAGGGTGTTCAGAGCAAAGAACAAAGTTCTTAATGCTTCAGGTGTTTTGATAACAGAACTCTCAGCAACCGTTTCAGTGGCTTGGCGCCTGAAAGTGTTGTTCCTCTGGTGATTATTTGGAAGCTTATGAGCCATCGTGGCAGGGAGCTTCTTGTGTCAGGAACTTCTTGTAATGGCTTGTCACGTTTGTCACTGTAGGGATCGTTTGCGTCTCCAGAAGAAGTTTCAGAAGCAGTTTGGAGTGAGGCAGAAGTGGGACCAGAAGTCACAGGTAAACTAGCCAGCTTTCTGACCTTAGTGGTGGCTTAGTTTTTCTGGCTGTGCTCACGAGGCAGCTTCTCTTGCACGAATCCTGATGTGCTATGTATGTTTCTCTCTCTTTACCCGTTTCACCTCTGGCTGCGCAGCAGAAGCCTCGTGACTCCTCTGTGGAAGTTCGCAGTGACTGGGAGGTGAAAGAAGAGATGGATTTCCCACGACTGATGAAGATGCGCTACCTGGAGGTGTCAGAGCCACAGGACATGTAAGTTCCTAAAACAGTTTCCTGAATAGACAATTTCTGGACAGCAGGAGAGCAAGGGGTCTCTTGGCTTGGTCCCAGTGTTCCTAGCGAGGTATCCAATGCCAGGAGTGGTAGAACACCCAACCATTCCCTCAGTCCTTTGTGGTTTGTCAGTGAAGGTATTTATTTGACCAAGCTGATCCTCCCTTTCTCTCCATAGAGAGTGCTGTGGAGCCCTAGAATACTATGACAAAGCCTTTGACCGCATTACAACGAGGAATGAGAAGCTGCTGAGGAGCATTAAGCGCATCTTCCATACGGTCACTACTACTGATGACCCAGTTATCCGAAAGGTATGTTCACTGGTTTGCCAAATCCAAGAGTGTGCTTTTCCTTGCGTGCTGTGGTTTCAGACCTGTCACAGTCAGACTAAGGATAAACAGGAAAAATCCACATCTCTCAGTTTACAGAGGGGAAACAAAATATTACCTTGGTATTTTCCTGAGACCTAAGGCAAGGCTAGGTCAAGGCAAAACTGGGAATACTGGCCAAGGAAAGGCAAACAAACCACTCCTTGGACAGTGCTGGAAAAGGAACTTCAGTGTTAAAAACCTGCTTCTAGAGTTTTGTGCTTTTGGAGATGAGGAAGGCTCAGAAGCTGCTCTTTATGGCTCTGTCAGCAGTAAGGAACCAAGTCCTCTAACAGCAGATTTGCATTTTGTAGTAGGTTTCTTTTTGCTTGTCTGAGCAGGGGTGAGCCTGGATTGCTAGGTAGTACTCCACACTTGGCATAGCTGTCAGCAGTGCACCCAGCAGTCTGTCTTTTTCAGCATGGAAGAAGAAATTCACAATCTGGTTTGCTAACACTTCTGATCTTGGCTGAGAAAGGAAAGGTATGTCTGTAAGTGCTGCTGAAACATAATGTTTTCTGTATCCATAGCTGGCCAAGACTCAAGGGAATGTGTTTGCCACAGATGCCATCCTGGCCACACTGATGAGTTGCACTCGCTCTGTGTATTCCTGGGACATCATTGTCCAGAGAGTTGGATCCAAGCTCTTCTTTGACAAGAGGGACAATTCAGATTTTGGTGAGGAAAAGTCTTGAAAGAAATCTGTTATTGTTGTTAGTCTCAGTTTTCTGTATGCCTTTGTGTGTTTTCTTTTTTTTTTCAATCTATGTCTCAGTGCCAAGACTGAGACACCTGGAGCAAACTGATTGCTTCAATATGTTGCTAACTGTGAGAGTACTTCCAATACTGATATGCTTCAGCATGGGTGGTAGAGATTCACTGAAGCAGATACAGATTCTCCCCATGTATAACAGCTTGTGACTGGTTTTGTTCTCAGATCTACTGACAGTGAGTGAAACAGCTAATGAACCACCACAGGAAGAGGGCAACTCCTTTAATTCCCCACGCAACCTTGCCATGGAAGCAACTTACATCAACCATAACTTCTCCCAGCAGTGTCTGAGGATGGTAAGGCTGAGCAGTCCTGGGCAGTAGGGTCTGAGTTTTGGAGAGTCTGGAAATGAGACTTTATTCAGGCTTCCTTAATGCAGCTGCTCGGCACACAAGTGTTTAAATTGGTAAAGGTAGTTTGCACTGATGTTACCTCAGCTTGAAACAGGTGGGATTCCTTCTGGTGAGCCATGTGACTCTTTGTAT